>NW_026775573.1:44333436-54333436 GCF_030987335.1 Cornus florida
AGATGAAAGCTCTTGAAAAAAATGGCACGTGGGAGTTAGTTGATCTACCAAGAGGAAAGTCAACTGTAGAGTGCAAATGGGTGTTTACAGTCAAGTATAAATCTGATGGCTCTCTAGAACGGTATAAAGCTCGATTGGTTGCCAAGGGATTCACTCTGACCTATGGTATTGATTACTTGGAGACATTTGCCCCAGTCGCAAAGCTAAACTCTGTAAGAGTTCTTTTGTCACTTGCAGCTAATCGTGACTGGCCTCTACAACAGTTGGACGTAAAAAATGCATTCCTCAATGGAGACTTGGAGGAAGAAGTGTACATAGATGTACCTCCAGGATTTGGTGAAAAGTCTGGCACAAATGTGTGTAAACTGAAGAAGTCCTTATATGGGTTGAAACAGTCACCAAGAGCCTGGTTTGAGAAATTCACTCAGTTTGTTAAAAGCCAAGGGTATACTTAAGGGCAAGGTGATCATACGATGTTTATAAGACATTCACAGGATGGGAAGATAGCGATATTGATTGTGTATGTTGATGATATAATTCTCACTGGAGATGACGTACTTGAGATGAACCGATTGAAGACTTCCCTCTCATTAACATTTGAGATCAAGGACTTAGGATCTCTGAGGTATTTCCTTGGAATGGAGGTTGCTCGGTCGAAGAAAGGGATTGTTGTCTCCCAACGGAAGTATGTCCTTGACCTCTTTAAGGAGACTGGGATGAGTGGTTGTAGGCCAGCAGACACTCCAATTGATCCCAATCAGAAACTTGGAGATGACAAGGAAGGTGGTCAAGTGAATACAACTCGGTATCAAAAGTTGGTGGGAAAGTTAATTTACCTGGCACATACACGGCTCGATATTGCTTTTGCTGTGAGTTTGGTAAGCCAGTTTATGCATTCACCCTACAAGAAACATCTTGAAGCAGTTTATCGGATTCTCAGATACTTGAAAAGTACACCAGGCAAGGGTTTACTCTTCCAAAAGACCACACAGCAGAACATAGAGGCATACACTGATGCAGATTGGGCAAGCTCGGTTATTGACAGGAGATCCATGTGAGGATACTGTACTTATGTCTGGGGAAATCTGGTCACATGGCGAAGCAAGAAACAGAATGTGGTTGCAAGGAGCAGTGCTGAGGCAGAATTTAGGGCAATGGCTAACGGAGTTTGTGAGATACTATGGTTGAAGAGAATTCATGATGAGCTGCGGATGCCGATGAACATGCCAATGAAGTTGTATTGTGACAACAAAGCTGCCATAAGTATTGCACAAAATCCGGTACAACATGATTGCATGAAGCATGTGGAGATTGACAGACACTTTATAAAAGAGAAGATTGATAGTGGAGCTGTTTGCATGCCTTTTGTTCCTACTACTCAGCAAATAGCTGATATCTTCACCAAAGGACTTTTCAGACCTAGTTTTGAGCTCTTTATAAGCAAGTTGGGCATGATAGATATCTACGGTCCAACTTGAGGGGGGGTGTCAAATTTCTAGGAAATAAATTAGGAAATTCAATTTTTGAAAATAAAATCTGAAACTATTATTTCAGATTTTAGTAGTTTCTGTTTCCTGTTTTCTAGCCTAGAGTTTTGCTGATTTGATTTGCTGATTTTGTGGGCTTCCTGATTTGGTGGCCGTCCTCTACTATTTATCTTGTAATTGTCTCTCTTGAAAAATAAGAAGACCGAATATTTTTCTTCTTAAAAAAACCTTCAATGATCTTTCATCTTAATTACCCTTAAAGCGTCACCACCACCTGAATTGTCCAATTATTACTTTCTCAAAATTTTCATTTACTAGACCCATCACGTGTTTGGAAGCTTTCTCAATATGTTCAAACACATATAAAAATACATGAAACTTGCAGAGATTTTTTCGACCGGTGGATCATATGAGCACATGCTTATTTTCCTAGGTCAACCCCTTAGAGTGATACAATTTGAAAATAGAAGAAATAGAGGATAAAAGTATGGGAATTAGTAAGTATCCATTTTGTCCATCTTTCTTGTAACCAGTGAGTTCCACTTTTCCCATTTCCACTCACATAATAAGATAGTTTGTTGCCCCATTTTTCTATTCAATATCTTTCCAAAACACATTAGGGGATTATTCCTCAGTTATCCAAACAAGAGAAATAATTATGTGGTACTACCAATTTATTTTGAATTCTTTTTTTTTTTTTTTTTTTTTTTTTCTCTTAATTAGTAATATCTTTCCCTTCCCTTTCTGACTTGTTTATCCAAATTGATGCATGCATTCTGTTATGGTAAATAACTTCAAATAGAAATCCCTTACACTTGAACTTGTATGATCATAAAGGATACAAGACTTGCAGACAAACAAAAAGATAAAGTACTTGGTTATTGAAGAAAACCCTGAAAAGTTCATACGAAACAATTAAAACACCCTGAGTACTTAGTTATTTCTGAAAACTCACAAAGTAAATACAAAACGATTAAAACACCCTAAGTACTTAGTTATTGCTGAAAACTCACAAAGTTCATACGAAACGACCAAAACACCCTGAGTTATTTATCCGGTGCTCTTTCTGGGTTGGATTATATATTTGCATTCTCGTCAACAACATGATATGTGCAAATACATAGAAAAAGGATCACACTTATGAAGATGAGGATTCCACAGGAGCATCAGATTTGCGACATGCGTGTGCTTTGGTACCTCTTTCCGTGGAGGAAGCTGCCGGTGACTTCAGTAGCATTGCTCCAAGGGCAGTTTCGGTAGAAAACATTCTATTGCTATCATAAATGAGTATGTCTTCATCTTTAGACATCATGGAGAATTCTGGTTCTTGTAGAATATTACGAAGTTGCCTCTGGAGTCTTTCAACGGGTGATAGTATACGCTGTTTAAGCTTTGACTTCTTTCTAGTTGGAACGTGAGGTTTCCAAAATGCTGGCTGGAATGAACCTGCAAATCATGAGATAGAACAATCAAATATGAAGTTTGACTTATATACAAAATTGTTATTTGTTTGTTTATTTATTTATTTTTGAAGTTAGCAATCATAGCTTGCATTATGATTGAATGGTTCAAATAATATCATCATTGTTACAAATGAGGAATTGCAACAGATTTTAAATGATTGATAGAGAAAGGATGAAGTATATTGATGAATGTTTGAAGGATGTTAATAGTAATAGAGGAATCTAGTGATGAACAGTTTGCATGGTATGGATGTATGGATATATACGTATCTACTTATAAAGAATAAGTCTACCTCTATCTTGGTGGCTTTGGGTCCTAATTTCCAAGCCCTTGGTCAAGGTTTATAGACTAGTAAAGAGAAGAAAGAAAAAAAAAAAAAAAAAAAAAGATTATAGAAAATGATAATTTACACATGCATATATACATACACAATACAGACACAAAAAGACTGCTTGAGAGAATTTTACCCCTTCAAAAATATTTCTAGTTGTGTTTTGATATAATTGGATTGAGACGGTGGACATTAGTGCTCACCACTGCTCAAACTATTACGTGTCATAATAGTCAGGATAAAATAGTAGAGAACAAAAAATCACAAAGATCTACGAAATGATTGATTATTGTTTTAAACTTTTAGTGTTTACCTTGTCTTCTGGCATAAGGAAAATTTTAATTATTAAATGCAATTTTACTTGACATGAAAATAGTTACTTTTTATTTGAGATAAACATGGATAGTATATTGATGGAGGATTCCTAAAATCAATCCCATAAATCACTTCTTTAACATTCTATCAAGGCTTATATCGCTCCTATCATGATGTTCTCCCAACAGAGAGAATGAAATCAATAGGCCAAAAAGGTCAATAGACAATATCTTGTTGAGCAACATGGAGTTTAAGCATATTTGTAACCATAACACTATTTATGAGTATTTAGCAGAATGCAAGCAATAGATAGTGATAATTCAGGTAACATACCACAGACTAGTAGCTAGGAAGTGCAATTCCTACCTCTCCTTGTTTGCCTTTAATCATCTAGGGCTTAATCTGTGACTAAAGTCAGGGTTACAACAAGGGCTTCAGGTCTCTATCTAACATGTAGGCTCTAGTACTAAATGTGTCAGCCACTAGTGTGCCATGTGTTTCTTATCTCGTTTGGTAGCTCACTTTATCATCGAGGGTGCGTAGATGTGGTGCAAGCATTACCCCTCGAAATCTCTCTTTGAATTCTTACTGATATTCAAGGGACATTTTCAAATTTAATCAGATAACAACTGGGATCGTTCTTCTACTTATCAAAAAAAGAAAAGAACTGGGATCGTTCTTCTAGGATACATTGCCCTTATACAACTGATGGATCGGCATCTGGATTATTGGCTACCTTAAAAGCTTTAACCCAGCCATTTCTTTCGCCTCTTTTACCTTCTGTGCAATTGCATTATCTTATAATCCTTTGTGCCTAAAAAAGGTTTTTTATTTTTATATTTATTAAAGTCATTTTTCACCTTCATATATTCATAGTCTCTTCAATGGAGTTTTTGAAAGCACCTTTCACTTGTCCTAGATATATCATCGCCATGAGGCTGTAGCCTCCAAACCCTGAGTTTATGAAATTGACACTGAATTTTCATCATATTGAAGAAATAGTGAGCATTACTGTTGGACAGTGCGAGGTACAATCTGACCACTAAATGCCTTGGTGAACCATAGCCTCCTCTTAAGTAGCCAAAAGGGAGAGGTCTCATGCTAGTCAAGAATATGCAATCAGAATAAGCAGGCCAACACAGATGTAAGCAGGCAATTATTCGTGCCTATGGGTCATGTTCCATGGATTAACTCTGTTGGAGATTTGACTTATATATCTTGTATTTAAGACTTCTCCCTGAAAGTTGAGATAGCATGGAATCAAGATGTGGGAATTTGATAACACTTTATGATTCATGCTTAAAAAGAGAGGCTTAGTCAAGAATAGAGTGGGAAAATTGTTTAATCAAAGAAATAAAGATAAGAGTTTTATTTTTGAAATTCAACAACAAACAATTTAATGTGCTTATGAAAATTATCATTTTTTCCCTTTACTTTTGTGCTTTATGTTAATATACTTCTTTTAATACATCAATATGGATTGAATTAGTCATTTTATGGCCTCCCACATAGAGGAATATTATTTCTTGAGAAATTGGCCATTTATCAACCAAGGATGGACTCTTTCAATCTATTTATTTTAAATGATACCAGAATAACTCAACATTTAATAAATAACAAACAGTTCTGCCAATCTCGATGGGGTACTTGGGATCCCTTTTCCCAAGTCGTTACATAGCCTTAACACATTGTTATTCACTTTTTTAATGTAGGCCGTATCAGATCTCTATTTATGGACTTTCAAACAATTCAAAGGCTTGAATCAAAAACTTTGTCCAAGTTTAATATATTCATCAAATGATATAAAGTTGAATGCATGATATGATATATAATTTGAAGATTTTTGACTCATTCTTTTTGTGTAGTCTTCTAGGAACTTCTCTAAATTTTTACTTATAAAAAAAGAAGAGATTTTCTAAATTTTTATAACTATTTATCCTTCTTGTTGTGTCCTCACTGGCCATCAATAAATAATGAACTTGTATTTTTGGTTAAGTGTATTATGTGATGTGCAGAGTTATTTCTTTAAACTTCTGTTAGATTCAACTTCCTTGAAAATCTTTGTTTTGGACAAGAAATTGCATATGATGAATGCTATATGAAATGCAATTGACTGATATAGTTTCCTGTGGATATATTTGTATTGTGTACATAATTATATAAGCATGACGTCCAATAGATTTCAACAACTGAGCTCTAGCATATTCAGTAATTGCTCTTGTTTCAGATAAAAATAATAATAATATGAAAAAAGAAAAAGCTAGTGATAAAATCTAAAAGAAATAGAAAAAGCTATCAATCTAATATTTACTTAATAGACCAAAAGCATTTAAATGCTTTTATTATATAACCTGGGTCATCCTTTCCATTTATACTTCCCATCTGAATGCAGCTGTCGGACAGAGATATTACCGATTCTGAGGTACATTTGTTGTTTGTATCTTCTCCAAAGCCAGCTGAACAGTGGTCAAAGCCTGCAATGTTTGGTTCAAGGTGTGGCTTTTTGCAACTGTGGGCTCTCATAGGGATTACTGGTTCTACCTCAGGAGGTAATTTGCCTTGTTGATAGCTTTGGGTGTCTTTACTACCACTAACCTCAGAAGCACTGGCATGTTTGGGCATATAGTTGTCAAGTGTCTTGCTTACCCTCCACCTTGATCCACATGCATTGCACAAAACTGGCTTATGAGGTGGTCCATGTCTCCAAAGTGGAGTATCTGTTCCAAATTGTGATCTGTTAGGACAAATGGAAAAAGCAATTGCAAATTTTCATATAACACATCCACGAAGATGTTGCTGTAGTTGTGATTAGTGTAGAAATGTTAACATATGCATATAAATGAAGTTGACATATTAAATTCATTTCAAGAAAAAAATGTAGTATGAGTATATATCAATCACATCCAGAAAGGCTAATAGAAAATACATAACATGGAACTGTTTTTTTCGTCAGTGTAGAACTCATTTCTTTTATGGGATAGCACAATTAATCTTATACCTTCCTCAATCAATTATAATTTTGGGAAAATTTCTTCTTTAGTTATTTATAAAAAATTCTTGTATAATTTAAATCCTTTTAAAAATTGTTTTCAACCATGATTCGTCCATAAAATATTGCACAATAAGGGATTGCAACAAAAATACAATATAAAGAGGGCTAGAAAGGTATCAGAAAGAGAGAAACATTCATGATAGAAGTGAACCATAAAAATGTAAACCCTTCTTTAAATGAACCTTGACACACACATTTAATCCCAAACCCCTCAGGTTGATGCATATAAATTTGTTCTTCTAACTCGCCATGCAAGAACGCAGTCTTCACATCAAGCTGCTCAAGCTCTAAGTCATACAGAGCAACCATAGCAAGTAACACCCTACTGAGGTGTGTTTCACCACATAAGAAACAAATTCATTGAAGTCCACCCATTCCCTCTGTGTATAGCCCTTCATCATGCCACCAAGCGTGCCTTGAACCTCGTATCTTCCAATCCTGGGGTTCCTTCCTTCTTAAAGACCCATTATTGCCCACAATCTTCTGGACCTTGGGCTTCCCAACTAGCTCCCAAGTCTGGTTCTTATGAAAAGACTCAATCTCCTCACTCATGGCAATAAACAACTGTGCTGATTCTCCACCTGTGGTGGCCTCATGATAAGTATGCGGTACCTTCTCATTAATACTTACCGCCACACTAAGTGCATAAGCAACTTAATAAACATTTAAAAACCCATACTTTTGAGGTGGCCTAGCCTCCCTAGTCCCTCCTCAGCTGTCTAGTCCCTCCTCAGCTTGTCTCTAGCCACATTGTACTGCTGCAATTGTGCATCTTTCCTTCTTAGCCCGAAATCGCTCCTACTCATCATTCAACCATTCAGGAATATCCTAAAACAAGAACTTCTACATGCTTCACCTTTTCATTGACACCCTGAGCTCTTACTGAATCAGTTACCTCCTTCTGCGGAGTAAGCATCATAGACTCATGAAAAGTCACATACCTGCTAACAAGTAATTTCTTTCCCGAAGCATCTGGGCACCACAATTTGTAACCTTTGACCCCTGGCTTATAACCAAGAAATATACATTTCTTAACCGTCAGTTCAAGCTTCCCCTCATTGACATGAGTATACGTAGGACATTCAAATATTCTAAGATAATTTTAACTAGCATGAGAACCAGACCATACCTTTTCACCAAGTAACAAGTTGTGCTAACAGCTTCAGCCTAGAACACTTTGCCTAACCCAGCATTGGACAACATATATTGGACTCTCTCTAGTAGTGTTTAGTTCATCCATTTTGTAGTTCCATTATACTGCGGAGTTTTCCTCACTGTGCAGTGTCTCACAATCCCGTAATCCTTCGAGAACTCATTAATTTTTTCATCAGAGAATTCCAAGCCGCTATCTGTGCCCAGGTGCTTGACCTGCCTTCCAGTCTTCTTCTCCACCAAGGACCATGGTCTTCCATTGCTTGAACGTGACACTTTAACTACACATGATGGAATCCAGCGTACCTAGGGAAATCAAAGTTTTCTTCAGTTTTGGTGCATGCTTGGCATTAATGTCCTGCCTTTGCTATTATACATCTTGATTTGAACTGTACCGATACCTATAGCCTTGCACAACACATTGTCCCCCATCATAACTTCCCCTCCATCAATGGAATGATAAGAGGTAAACCGCTCCCTGTTGGACAAATGTGATACGAGAATCAAGAATCCACTCATCGCCTGAGCCGCTGATAGAAATCGTGAGAATGTTACCACCATCTGAATCATTATCCTCTACAACAGGAGGATTTTCCCTTTCCCTTCTTAAGCTTTGGATAGTCTTTCCTGAAGGGGCTTTCCGTGTGACAGGCGTAGCATTTTAGCACCTTCGTTTTGTTCTTAGATTTAGAATGACCTCTGCTCACTTTGGATTCATCCTCCCTTTAACAACCAACCCCTGAACTTTCTGTATTGCCCTTAAACTCCTTCCTGCGGAATTCCTTTGAATTCAAAGCTGCCTTCACATCTTCCATGGACAAAATAGTTCTACACTTCTACTTTACATCATCGTATCGACAAAGTTCTTATATGAGGGTGGTAGAGAACACAACAAAATTATAGCTTGTCCCCATCCTCTATTTTAACATATTATTTCAGTCCATGATGATACTGTTTACCTCACCAAGATGGTCTTTCAAGGACGAACCTTCATGCATCTAAAGAGTGAGTAACCATTTCTTTAGAAACAAGCAGTTCACAAGAGATTTCGTTATATATCGAGGCTCCAACTTGTTCCATAACCCATCGAGCACAGTCTCTCCAGAAACTTATTGTAAAACCTCAGTATTCAAACACAACATAATCATACCATGTGCTTTCTCCATAACCTTGCATCCCTTTCCTTTTAGTGCTTTGGATGACCCATATTGAACTAACATAGCCTGCATCCTAACCCGCCACAGGTCGAAATCGTTTTTACTGTTAAACTTCTCAATTTCTAAAAACTTGGTTGCCATCCCACCTTCGAATTGAAAGCTCTGCTACCAATTTGTTATGACAAACGCAGGAAACCAAGAGCAAAACAAGAATCACGATAGAAAAGTAAACATACCACACACAAAGAACACTTTGATTTATGTGGTTCGACACAAGTTGTGCTTGCTTCCATGGGTGAAAATCCGGTTAAAGATTTTAATATGTGAAAAATAGGAGATTACAAGTTTCAGCCCCCAAACCCTAGCTCTCACTCTCTTTTCTGCGATTTTCAATGTTTTTCTTGTTATCCCACTCCAAACCCTAAACCCCTTTATATACAAGGCTACTAGAGAGTACTAAACATGGTCCACGACTCACAAGAGAAAAAACGGGTTAAATTTTTTTCCTAGTGGTGCCGGTCCCCACTCATTTTTCGGGTTGAAACTAGATCGCTACGTGACCCAGGCCGAAACAAATTTTTACTGCAAAATCATAGGTGTATATATTTTTCCTTATCTTTATTAATCATGATATGCGGTATAGTAGAAATACAATATAGAAGAAAGAGAAGAGAAATGAGACAATTGTGTAAAGGCTTGAATGAGATAAATCACTCATTGAAAAGAGAAGGCTGGCTGGGTGGAAAAAAGCAATATCTTTCGAAGGGAGGAAAAGTTACTTTGGTGAAGAGTACTTTGTCCAGCTTTCCAACTTATTTTCTTTTGCTTTTCCAGATCCCCTCCTCTATTGTTGGAAGACTTGAGATGCTTCAACGGAACTTCCTATGGGGCGGTCGGGGGGAGGTTATGAAGATTGGCCCCTTTAAGATTGGTTTAAATTTCATCTTGTCCGGTGGGAGTAGGTTTGTAGCCCTTTAACTTGGGAGGTTTAGGGATTAGGAGATTGGCCCCTTTCAACAGGGCACTCCTAGGCAAGTGGTTATGAAGATTTGACAGTGAAAGACATAGATTATGGAGGAAGGTTGTTTCATGTGGTTTGGGGAGGAGAGAGGGGGATGGTCTGCTAGGCCGGTCAGATCCGCTGTAGGCGTGGGGGTGTGGAAATCCATTGGGAAGGGTTGAGATGGGTTCTCTAAGCATATTAGATTCAAAGTTCGGGAAGGAAGGGACGTTCGGTTTTGGGAGGATTCTTGGTACGAGGACCGCCCATTGTCTTGTTTGTTCCTAAGGTTGTTCAGGATTGCTGTTGACAGACATGCTTTGGTTGTTGACTGCTATCGTCTTGATAGCGGTAGGTTGTTTTGGGATGTGTAGTTCCGGCGATCCTTTCAGGATTGGGAGTTGGATGACTTCACTGGCTTGTTGGACCTTTTGTATAGACAGGAGGTGGATGACACTGGTTCGGATTCCTTGACTTAGGTGCTTTCTTCGCAGGGGACTTTTCATGTCCGGTTCTTCTTTTTCTGCCTTTCCGGGTGTCATGGTACCATTTTCCCATGGAAAACGGTTTGGTATTCGAAGGCTCCTTTTAGGGTGGCCTTTTTTGTGTGGACTGTTGCTTGGGGTAAGATCTTGACTCTGGACAATTTGAGGAAGAGAAGACAAGTCATTGTCAACAGGTGTTGTTTGTGTATGAATGATGGAGAGTATGTGGATCACCTTTTCTTGCCTTGTTCCGTGGCTCATGACTGCTGGAGCCTTATTTTGGGTCTTTTTGGCGTTCGGTGGGTTATGCCTCAAACCTCAAGGGACTTGATTGATTTTTGGAGGGGCCAAAGGGTGGGAGCCCATGTTCACAATTTTTGAAGGGTGACCCCCTCTATGTTTGGTGGAGCCTTTGGAAAGAGCGAAGTAGAAGATCTTTTGATGGGGAGGAAATCTCTATTGGGGCGTTGAAGTTTTCTATTATTTGTTCTCTTTTTAGTTGGGGTATGGGGAGAGATTGTTTATCTTTAGATGAGATCATGGACTTTTTGGGGTCTTTGGGTCCTTAGGACTTCTCCTTTCCCTTTTTTTCGGTTTTTTGTTCAACTTTTGGGACGCGTTCCCCTCTTGAACGCTTTCTAATATATTTTTACTTATAAAAAAGAAAAGAAAAGAAGGTATTTATAGATAAAAAGAGCACATGCTCATATTACAAGAAATGAAATTAAATCAAATCTAAATCAAATCACATAATACTTTATGGCATATTCTATAGCATAATCAAATCTTTGCTAATACGGTGAGTCATTCCATAAATCGTGGCTATCATATCTGCTAACACTCCCCCTCAAGTTGGTGTGTGGATATTTGAAACGCCCTACTTGGAAAATGCATTCTCAAACACAATCTTAATGACGCCCTTTGTAAGAATGTCTGCAAGCTGCTGAGAGCTTGTGACAAATGGAGTTCAAATTTGACCAAAGATGATCTTCTTTTGAATTAAGTAACGGTCCACCTCTATATGCTTAGTCCTATCATGCTGAACGGGATTTGCTGCTATGTTAAAGGTAGACTTGTTGTCATAGTAGAGTGAGAATGGAAGCGAGACTGGAAGACACAAGTCTGTCATCGAGGTTTTCAACCATAGCAACTCACATACCCCTAGAGTCATAGCCCTATACTCTGCCTTTGCAGTAGATCGAGAGACAACATCTTGATTCTTACTGTGCCAAGCAACCAAGTTACCACCAATAGTGGTACAATAGCCCAAAGTTGACCTCCTATGTGAAACTAATCCTACATAATCATCATCTGTCCAAGCCTTAACACGTAAGTGACCATGATTGGCAAACAAAATACAACTGCCCGGACACCCTTTTAAGTAGCGAAGGATCTGAATAGCTGCATCAAGGTGAGGGGTATGAGGAGAGTGCATGAATTGACTCACGACATGAGCAATGTTAGGTCGAGTTATGGATAAATAGATGAGTTTCCCCACAAGTCGTTGATACTAACCAACATCTGGCAACAACTTCCCCTCAGAATCAACCAACCGATGATTCTGCTTAATCGGAGTATTAGCAGGACGAGCGCCAAGTTGACCAGA
The DNA here is from genome assembly GCF_030987335.1 of Cornus florida. Lineage (NCBI taxonomy): Eukaryota > Viridiplantae > Streptophyta > Magnoliopsida > Cornales > Cornaceae > Cornus > Cornus florida. Next base: position 44,345,486 of record NW_026775573.1, read on the forward strand.
AGCAGAAAGCAAGTCAAAAACATACTTGCGTTGAGAGATGAAAATGCTAGCCTTGGAGCGAGCCACCTCAATGCCTAAGAAGTATCGAAGGGCACCAAAATCCTTAATCTCAAACTAACGACCAAGATAGCTCTTAACCTTAGCAATTCCAGTAGTATCATCTCCGGTAAGAACAATATCATCGACATACACAATGAGAGCAACTGTCTCACCGCTTGAATGACGTAAGAACAAGGTATGATCAGTTGCAAACCAAAGAGCATGGCAGTGCCAAAAAGATCAGAACAAGCTCGAGGAGACTGCTTGAGGCCATACAGGGAACAATAAAGACAACAAACCATACCCGAATGAGCACGAGTGCGAAAGCCCGGAAGGGGAACCATGTACACCTCCTCCTGCAAATCACCTTTGAGAAAGACATTCTTGACATCTAACTGAAATAGAGGCTAAGATTGAATCGCAACAACGGAAAATAATATGCGGTTGGTATTCATCTTGGCAACAGGGGCAAAAGTCTCCTGATAATATATGCCATAAGTCTGAGCATAACCCTTGGCAACCAACTGGCCTTGTAATGAGCAACTGACCCATTTGGATTATGCTTAACTGTAAACACCCCACAACAACTCACAACCTTTCGTCGAATAGGAAGCAGAACCATATCCCAAGTCTGATTTTTCTCAAGTGCTTGTAGTTCTTCTGTCATAGCATCATGCCATTGAGGTTGTGCTAGTGCATCTGCAACACTAGAAGGAAAAGGAACTGAGGCAACAAAAACAAGAAAACTCCGATAGGAGGGTGAGAGGGCACAATCAGAAACAAAATTAGAAATGGGGTATGTACAAGAACGTTTACCCTTTTGAAGAGCAATGGGGTGATCATCAAGCGAAAAAATAGCTTGAGGAGGCGCAGCTGGTGTCGAAGGAACAGGGCAGTCGATCGTGGGAGTAGAAGCTTATACCTGTTGTCTCCGACTATAAACCTGTGGAAAATGAACAATTCCCTTGCTGGAGGGCTATTATGAGGAGGAATCACAGAAGACGAAACAGGTAAAGGTGTTCATCAATTATATTAAATGGGAACCATTCATTTTGAGAATCAACTGAATCACTATATTATGGTGTATGCTTAAAGAAGAAACATCCATGGATATAAACTGTCGACGACTGGGAGGATGGTAGCACCTATAACCTTTTTGATAGTGAGAATAGCCCAAAAACACACACTGACACACTTCAAAGCCTTGGGGTCAAGCTTTGTACGAGTCTGCCTTAAGTGCTGAACAAAGCACATGCACCCGAAGACTCGTGGAGGAATAAAAAAGAGAGATCAATTGGGATGTAAGATTGAGAGTGGGGCTGCAAAGTTAAGAACCCTCGAAGGCGTCCTATTAATGATGTAAATAGCTATAAGAACTGTGTCTCCCCAAAATGACTGGGGAACATTCGTGCCAATGCAAATTGCTTGGGCTAAGTCAAGGATGTGGCAATTCTTTCTCTCAGAACGGCCATTCTGTTGAGGAGTTTTAACATTAGACATCTGATGCTCGATCCCAAATTCTGTACATAACCGTTGTACCTCCCCATAAGTGTACTCCGTACCCTGGTCAAATCTGAATTTTTTAATGGTACGACCATATTGAGTCTGAACCATTGTCATAAAATTTTAAAAAACGGTGTACACCTCGTTTTTGGTTTTCATAAGATAAACACATGTAACATGACTATGATCATCAATGAACAACACGAAATATCGAAATCCAAGACTAGAATTAACTGGGAAAGGACCCCACACATCTGAATGAACAAGATCAAAAGGTGTTAAAACAGATTTATTACTACTAGCATGATAATTGTAACGAATATGTTTAGCCAGGTGACACGTCTCACAAGATAAATCTGAGACTGCTACGTTACAAAATAAGGAAGGAAATAAACGTTTTAAATAACTGAAAGAAATATGTCCTAAACGCATGTGCCAACGCATAAGCTGGGCTTTATTGGATGAAACATAATTATAAAATGAAACTGAATGTGCTTGAGGTGACAAAGGAGCATCCAATAGGTATAAACCGTCCACTTCACGCCCACTTTTCGACACCAGATCTTGAATTATACAATGAGAGGGAAAGAATGTTACACTACAATTTAATTGTTTAGTAACACTACTAACAAAAATAAAATTTGTAGTCAATTGTGGAACATGAAGTGTATCTGACAAAGTTAATGATGGAGTAACTGATACGTGACCATTCGAGATGGAGAGCCATCCGCAAGGCGTATCTTGCAATGGCCAGAGCAGATACTATATGATGCCGCCTTACCAAGAGGAGACGATCAAATCGTCTTCGCAACAATTGTAAAACAAAATAAAAGAATAATGCTAGAGAAAGGAGAATTGCAAAGTTGCAAAGCAAACTTTATTTGCTATAAAAATAATAATCTATTCACTAAACTGTAATTAGCCTTATAATTAGCTAACTACCAAATATAAAATAAAATCAAAATAGGAAGGCTGCTGAAAATCAGAAAACTAATCAAAAAGGAAAGCTGATGTAAATCAGAAAACTACTCAAAATAAGGGAACTTTCAAAATATGGAAGCTTTCTTGAAAACATAAATTCCACTTGCAAAATTTGAAATTCTGCCTGCATCAGTCTCCCCGTGTTGGAAAAAACTCGCCCTCAAGTTTGGAGCAATTTTCCACGGTCAATCAAAAATCCGAGCATGGCTTTCCATCCATTCTTTCTTCTTTTCTGAACTTGAATCAAATACTTATAGTTACAAAGAATACACTCGCATAATAAACAAGGATTTTTCAAGAGGTCCTTTGAAATTGGGTAGGTTTGCAAAACTCGGTGGAACATGTATCTTGAAGTACAAGTGTAATCAACTTTAATTTTTCTTCCAACAATCGCCTAGCAGTTGTAGTACGCTTCAAGAATTCATCCCAAATTATGTCATAGAAGTGAAATTCATTATTTTTCATCCCCATGGATCTAGAAGCTTCATCATCAACCACATATCCTTCATTATGAGATTCTTCTTTTGTAACTTCCTTATCAAAGATCGTTAATTCATCCTAATCCATAGATATTTTTGACTCGTATGATTCAATGTGTGGTTCTTCATAAAAAATTGGAGGCTTACTCAGTCAATGAGTGATTCTATAGTGGCTTTGTCTTCTTCTTGTGGTTGTTCTTCTCCACTACGATATCCTGCAAATTCAGGAATTTCCTCCTCAAAGTCGTCATCACAACACCTTTCATCAAATAATATAGGTGTTGTATTGCTGCAAAAAAGATTAACAAAATTTTGTTCAAGATTATCCTTATGAAAAACAGAATTCTGAAAATTGATATCTGTCTGCCAACAACGATCAATCCGCTCGTTGAGTGATGTATGGCTACTTGAAAAATAGAACCAATTTTTCGCAATAGTCTGGGTGTCTAACACATCCTTATCCACCGAAATATTTTCTTCAACCGACGGGTTGACAACGCTTTGACCCAATAGTTGAGTCAACAACTCTACTTGTCTCCTCAAAAACACTATCTCGTTTTCATGTTGCTTGGGTAAGGGTTCAGCCGAAACCTGTCCTACGATTTACTCCTCTCGGTTGTTGTTGTGGAGGCTTGACTGAGTAGCCATAGAGCCGAACCTAAGCTCTAATACCAAACTGATGCCTCCTTACCAAGAGGAGACGATCAAATCGTCTTCACAACAATTGTAAAACAAAATAAAAAAATAATGCTAGAGAAAGGAGAATTGAAAAGTTGCAAAGCAAACTTTATTTGCTGTAAAAATAATAATCTATTCACTACACTGTAAACGCTAGCAATTACAAGGCTTTATATAGAGTTTCTTCCTCCCCAATCCTAGCCTTATATTAGCTAACTACCAAATATAAAATAAAATCAAAATAGGAAAGCTGCTGAAAATCAGAAAACTAATCAAAAAGGAAAGCTGATGAAAATCAGAAAAGGAACTTTCAAAATATGGAAGCTTTCTGGAAAACATAAATTCCAGTTGCAGAATTTGAAATTCTGCCTACATCACTATAAGATTGGAAGAATGAGGATATACCGGTCGTATTGTCTGCAGCACCAGAATCAATAATCCATGGCGTTGAAGATATAGATATGCTATGTGCAGACACAATAGTACTTGAGTGGGCATAAGTGGAGGTTAGCTGAGATGATGCCTCCATTTGGTTGAAGAATTGTTTGAACTTGTCCAAATCAGTTTGAGTTAAGGTACCTGGGGCAAAAGATGTAGAGGCAGAGTTGTCGGGAGTTGACAACGAAACTAGTTATGTAACAGAATGTGCAGAGGATCGAGGGTGTTGTTTCTGTTGTGGTGGGCGTCCATGTAAAGCATAACAACGTGATTTAATGTGACCAATTTTTCTGCAATGGTCACACCGCCCACGTTGTCGTCCCAGAGGAGGAACGGTGGAAGAACTCTGAAGTCTGAACTGACTGGGATGGTGCAGTTCCTGAAAGGTTGGGAACCTGAACTTCCATAACAGAACGATCAACAGAAGCAGCACCTAATGGATGAGTCCGACAACTCTCATCTGACAACACATACGAGTATGTATCCTCAAGAGTAAGGAATGAAGATAAGCCCAATAAATGAACACGAGCATACTCAAACTCGTCGTTCAACCCGGCAAGAAACTGAAACACTCGATTCTTTTCCACAATCCCTACATATAAAACTGCATCATCTGGATCCTTCCAACAGTGGAAGGAATCAGAATATGATATCTTCTCCCAAATAGCATGAAGCTTGGCGATGTAACCTAAACCTATCAAGTCATCCTGAGAAATCCCGGTGATATCTCGCCCTAACTGAAAAATCCGTGCATTATCTTACCTCTGAGAATAAGTGTGCTAAACTAAATCCCAATTCTGCTTAGCAGTCTTCATAAACATATTGCCAATGGCTATGTTTGGTTGCATCGAATTGACTAGCCCAGACATAACCATAGCATTATCTGCAAACCACTGTAGATATGCCTTCTCTGACTCAGTTGGCTCTTTCTTAGAACCAGTAATATAGCCAATCTTACCTTTGCCACCAATGAACATCTTGGCAGACTGTGTCCAAATCAAATAGTTGGAGCCATCCAACTTCATTGTGGTGATTTGAAGTCCTGGATTTTCTGATGAGTTGGTGGGAAAAATGGCACCACCACCTACAGAACTTGAGTTGAGAGAATTAATAGTCGAGTACCCTGAATCTGCCATAATATGTCAGACGACAATAAAAAACTCCAAAAATACTATAAATTCTGTTAATAAATCAAAGGGTCTCCTTAGACCATAAACAATAACAACGTCTCTTCAGACCATTCCCGAAAAATCCAAATATATACAAAAGAAGAAGTTTTGGGTTTTGGCTTACTCAAACTGAGAGCCAAGATCTATATTTATATACAAGAATAGAGTACAAAGAAAGGAAACCAAATCAAAGAAAGACATAAAATATACCAAAATCTACGGGATCCCATGATTATGGGGATCTTATCTATTGGATTCCATAATTACAGGGATCTTATCTACGTGATCCCATGATTAAAGGGTTCTTACATAAAACATCTAATAAATAGCTAAAAACAGCTAATAAAAATAAAAATAAAAATAATAAAGATATTTCAACACTCCCCCTCAAGCTGGAGTGAAGATATCAATCAAGCCCAGCTTGGTAATCGAGGAATGAAGCAAAGATGGACCAACAGATTTGGTGAACACATCGGCCGACTGATTAGAGGAACGAACAAAGCACGGCTTGATAATTCCCGAACGAACCTTCTCTCTGATAAAATGAATGTCCACCTCTATATGTTTAGTCCTCTCGTGAAGAACATAATCTGAAGCAAGCATGATGGCTGACTTATTATCACAAAACAAGTCTGAGGACTGTTTTTCACCTAGCCTTAGCTCCTCCAAGAAAGATCGAAGCCAGAGAATCTCACAAGTACCCTGAGCCATGGCACGATACTCAGCCTCTGCTGAAGATCTCGAAACTACAGGTTGTTTCTTACTTTTCCAGGATATAAGATGGTCTCCATAGAAAGTACAGAAGCCAGATGTGGAACGTTTGTCAGTCTTGGACCCAGCATAGTTTGCATCACTGAAACAGGATAGCCCAACTTGCTTGCTAGAAGAATAGAATAATCCAAGTCCAGGACAGGACTTAAGATATCGAAGAATATGATATACTGCATCCATATGAGCTATACGAGGAGCATGCATAAACTAGCTTACAACACTAACCGCAAAAGCCAAATCAGGATGGGTGTTGGTAAGATGAATCAATCTTCCTACCAAGCGTTGATAGTGCGAGGGATCAGAAAGGAGATCTCCGGACTCGGTCGAGATCTTCAGATTAGGATCCATAGGAGTGGAAGCAGGTTTACACCCAAGCATACCCGTGTCTCGAAGAAGATCTAAGACATACTTCCTTTGCGATAAGGAGATACCCTGTTTAAATCTGACAACCTCAATTCCCAAGAAATATCTGAGCTGCACAAGGTCTTTCACATCAAAAGCTTTAGCCAATTGAAGTTTTACTTGAGCAATCCTAGGGATGTCATTGCCAGTAATGATGATATCATCAACATAGACAAGCAAAATGATACATCGATCATTGGAGGAACGGCGGATAAAAAATGTATGATCAGAATGACATCTAACAAACTCCATGGATAGAATTACATCACTAAAGCGGCTGAACCAAGCTCTGGGAGATTGTTTTAATCCATACAAAGACTTCCGCAATCGACAGACCTTTCTAGCATACTCCCCCTCAGCTCGAAAACCGGGTGGAGGATCCATGTAAATAGTCTCAAGAAGATCACCGTTAAGAAAAGCATTCTTCACATCAAGTTGATGAAGAGGCCAATTGTGAGAGGCAACAAGCGAGACAAGCAAACAAACTGAGGTCAATTTAGCCACAGGAGCGAAGGTATCATTAAAGTCTTTACCAGGAATCTGAGTAAACCCTTTGGCCACCAAGTGGGCTTTATACCGATCAATAGAACCATCAACCAGATATTTAACACTGAATACCCATTTGCAACCAACAGTCTTTTCACCAGGATGGAGAGATACAAGCTCCCATGTTTCATTATGCTGCAAAGCATCCATTTCTACCTTCATAGCAGACATCCAATTGGGATTCCGGAGAGCCTCAGACAACGTTCTGGGAATGGAAATGGAATCAAGTTTGCCTAGAAAGGCTCGGTAAGACCCTGAAAGACCAGCATAAGAAATGTACTGCGAAGTAGGATGATCAGTACTACAAGTGAATCCAAATCTAGCAGGGGGTTTGCGGTCCCGAGTTGGATACCGAGACTCGGGAACAGGAATAGGGTCAGGGCAATGTAAAGGAGAGAGAGATGTACCTGAACCTGAGTCTGAGGAGGATGAAGGCAGTTGAGGCGGAGCACGAGGGTGGCATGAATAGACCTGCAAAGGGGGTGAGGAAACAACAAGAGAAGGCTCTTCTTGGAAAATAGGAAGAGGACGAGCAAGATGAGAAGCCTCTTGATCAAGAGTAGAAGTTTCCTGCAAGATAGAATAACTTATGCTCATGAAAGGTGACATCAAGAGAGTGATACATGTGTTTGTGTATTGGATCATAACACCGGTAACCTTTTGACATGGAAGAGTATCCTAAAAAGATACATTTAATGGCCTTGTCATCAAGTTTAGTACAAGAAACGATGCCCCGAAAAAGCAGTAACAGGAGAAGGACCCCACACATCAGAATGTATGAGTTCAAACATACTAGGTGCGCGATGCATATGAGAAATATAACTGGTTCTAGTATGTTGAGAAAGCTCACAAATCTCACATTGAAACTTATTATCCTTACAAGCCGTTTTTAATGAAGGGAAAAGTAGACATAAATACTGAAAGTTTACATGTCCAAGGCGAGCATGCCATAAACTTAAAGTTTGAAAAGAAAAATCATAAGACCTCGAAAATGGAAGAATAGAGGCTTGAAGGCTTGAAGCAAGTGGAGGGGGTGTCGGTGGAGGATCCCCAAAGTGGTAGAGTCCATCGTGCTCATATCCCCTGCCAAAAATCCTCTTCGAACACAGGTCCTTTAAAACACAGTAATGAGGAAAGAAAATCACTGCACAATTTAGTGATTTGGCAAGCTTGCTAACCGATAGAAGATTAAATGCAAAGTTAAGAACATAAAGAACAGATGGCAAAATAATATCAGGGGATAGATGAACATTTCCTTTGCTACGAATAATGGTGGTTGACCCATCGGCTAGACTAACAACCTGATTAACAGGGGTAACTGGAGTAGAAAATAATGACAACTCACCAGTCATGTGATCATTGGCTCTGGAATCCAGAACCCAAGTAGGTTTTCCCACTTTAACATGATAAGCAGAAGGAGTACCTGTAGCTATAGTAGTCGTGGGAGTAGAAGAGCCGGCCCCGATAGATAAGGCTCCGAACTGCTCCTGAGGCTAACCAATCTGGGACTGTAACTGTTTGAAGTCCTGAAAAGATGATCTGGGAGGAGTTGAAGCAAGAGGGACAACAATCTGTGGAGTAGTATACCCACCAACAGTATCGGCTATTGCGGCAGTGTGGCCACGGCCCGAAGATAAAGTGTCATTTTGGCTACTAGAATCACTTATAGTACCAAACTAAGGCTGGTCCACATGTTGAAGAGGGAGGAAAGAAAAAATAAGGCCGGAAAAATTGGCGCTTTCCACCAATTATGCTGCTGAACAAACACCGGCAGCCCACAAAAAAAAAAAAAAAAAAAAAAAACACCAGAAGGACCCTTAGATCATAAAAAAACCTAAGGGAATTCTCCTAAAAAAGGAGTCAAAAATAGAGGGTTACCTGAGGGGTCCGGTGCAAGGGCTGGGAAGAGATGGAGGTGTGCCGAAGGTGAGGGAAAATGGCGAGAGGGAGAGAGAAGGTGGCGGCATTGCGGAGGAAGATGGGGAGGCGAAGCTTTTTGTTTTGCTCTGATACCAAAAAGAAGAAGTTTTGGGTTTTGGCTTACTCAAACTGAGAGCCAAGATCTATATTTATATACAAGAATAGGGTACAAAGAAAGGAAACCAAATCAAAGAAAGACATAAAATATGCCAAAATCTACGGGATCCCATGATTATGGGATCTTATCTATGGGATCCTATAATTACAGGGATCTTATCTACGTAATCCCATGATTAAAGGGATCTTACATAAAACATCTAATAAAAGCCTAAAAACAGCTAATAAAAATAAAAATAATAAAGATATTTCAACACATAACTTTTTAAGGAGCGTTGCCTGCTTACATATAGCCAGACAACCTCCTTCTTAATATTTGGAACCTCTCTGTAGACTCAATTTTTTTTTTACCCAATCTCTTCTAGGTGTTGGAGACCAACTATCCCAATTTACCCAACCCTAGAAGAGTTAAAAAATTAATTGTAAAACTTAAAAATACCTATTTTCAATCACAAAACAGCAACACAGAAAAACATGTGTAGGCAACGTCACACGATGTCACAAACTGCCTTAAGTGGTTGTCACACATGTAGCAAGGCTGTTGAAAGGTGTGAAAAGGTCCTGGCTTTGATACCAAGTAGAAATTCAATATAGAAGAAAGTGAAGAGAAATGAGAGAATTGTGTAAAGGCTTGAATGAGATAAATCACTCATTCACAGCTCTAGTATTTATAGATAAAAAGAGCACACACTCATATTACAAGAAAGGAAATTAAATCAAATCTAAATCAAATTACAGAATATTCTATGACATATTCTATAGCATAATCAAATCTTTGCTAATAGGGTAAATCATTCCATAAATCATCGTGGCTATCATATCTGCTAACAGGTATCCATCTAAGGCCACTTGTGTATTTAATGCAATGGATAACTCCATAACTAATTATGAGATGTAAAGTTCTAAGAATGAAAATTATGTTAAAACAGAAATATAGTGGAAATCATTTAAAAAAATCAACTTGTTAGAGAAAAATGGGGAACTCATCAATTATTAGCTTATAAGGATCTTTTTTGGTTTTGGGAGTTGTATATCCATGCATTAATTTGTTTACAACTGCAGTAATTGGTTATTGACTTGGAGGCTTCAGATATGACTTGCTCAGAGCGTATTAAAATTTTTATTATGCTACATATAAGAGTTAAAACTTTTTATAAAAAATGTGTAAGATTTGAAATAATAAAGAATAGAAAAATGGAATACAAAAAAAAAAAAAAAAAATGAAAAAAAAAAGAAATTACATCTACAACATATAAAATTGTCTAAATGATTGATGCATGCATTACCATTTTAATACAACATTATTACCTAGCAATTGTAGCATAGATCTACTTAGATTCTTCATTTTCTTTCTTGAATATAGTAGATCTACAAAGATCTAATAGCAATTGAAAATTACATCTAGAACATATAAGATTGTCTAAAAGATTGATGCATTCATTACCATTTTAATATACAACATTATTACCTAGCAATTGTAGCACAGGTCTACTCATGAGACTTAGATTCTTCATTTTCTTTCTTGAATATTGTAGATCTACAAAGATCTAATAGCATTTGATTATTGTATGTATTATTTTAAAATTTTCATATAAATTAAAGTTATGCATGAAAAGTCATAAATCCAGAATATAAAATTTAGATCTACGGTGAATTGAGAAATACATAAATAATCATATCAATTTGACTTAAAATTCAGACATTAGCAAAGAAATGTACCTTTTCCTTTTTGTGTTTGAGAAACCTGATTATCCATCTATCAAGCGGTGATAACTAGAATGAGAGAACTTTGATCGCCAAAGATGAGAGTGATGAAGAATAGAATTGACTCTTAGAGATTGTAAGTGGGTTTCAGGAGGCAAAAGAGAGAATCTGAGAGAGATTGCATGCCCTTTTGGCAAGTGCATTGAGTTGCTTCCAGTGCAGCAAGAACTAATTTGCAAACTGAAGTTGAGATGGCTATGCTCACGTGACATTGCGGCGATATTAAGACAAGTCACTTAATGTTTTGCGAGACAGAAACGTATCAAGTGACAGTTGCTGTTTGTCATGCGTTACTTACCCGCCATCCCACTTAGATATTGTATTGGGTCACGTCATTGGATCAGAAGTTATTGAGACAGATGACTCGGATGAGTCCACACGGTCATGGGTGATTTTTTGAACCATGTGCATTAGAGGATTAAATTGATACCAATGAGAAATCAAATAATTTAGATTAGTTTAATATTAAAATCCCATTTGTCATCTCTCACAAGTGAGGTTTTTCAATGCTCTGTCAACTAACATTTAATTAATTTGTCTTCAACTTAGTTGTAGTTCTATATCAGATACCATCATCATCATCATCATCATCATCATTGCCTTAATCCCATATGAATGGGGCCGGCCACATGAATTCTCTATCTCCAACCCTTTCTACTAACACATGCCATTTCACCTATTATATTTAACTTTTTAAAGTCATTTTTAATAACCTCATCCCATGTTATTTTTGGTTGCCCCTCTCTATCTCTTACTTTCTATGACACTTAGTCTTCCTTGTTGGACTGGAAATTCTTTCCTGTGGAAGGCTATTTGGTGTTCTAATCCCCCCCTTAAGGTGGCTTTCTTTGCTTGGACATTTGTGTTGAGGAAGATCTTGACTGAGGATAACCTTAAGAGGGGGAGACTAGTGGTGGTCAACTGTTGCTGCAGGTGTAAGAGAGATGAGGAAACAGTGGATTATCTTCTTTGGCACTGCCCATTGGTTTGGGACAGTTGGGTTATGTTGTTGGGTTTGTTTGGAATCCAATGGGTTATGCCCAAGTCCTCCAAAGACTTGGTGGAGGCTTGAAGAGGGTGTACAGTGGGGGCCTCAAGTCTGCGATTTCTTGAAGGTTGTGCCTTTGTGCATTTGGTGGTGTTTATGGCTTGAAAGAAATAGGAGATCCTTTGAAGGAAAGGGGAATCCTATTGGTGCAATGAAGTTCCCCATTATTAGCACTCTTTTTTGTTCTGTTCTAGGGAAAAATTGTAAATCCATAGTGGATTTAGCTGATTTTTTGGACTCAGAGAGAGTTTAGAGGACCTATTTGGCATTGTGTAGCTTTTGAGGGATGCGTTCCCCTTTTGAACGCATCTTTAATACAATCTTACTTATAAAATAAAAATAATAAAAATTAATATGTTTCCAAACCATGTAGTCTACTCTCTCTAATTTTCTCACTAATGGGTGTCACTCCTAATTTTTCTCTTACACATTCATTAGTGACCCTATCTCTTCTAGTTACTCCAATCATCCATCTTAGCATTCTCATTTCTGCTACATGAAGGCGTCGTTCTTTTTCCCTTGTTTTAGGGCCCAACACTCCGCTCCATATAACATAGTTTGTCTAATAACAGTCCTATAGAAAGAAAAAAAATTTAGCCTCTGTGTTATTCTTTTTATCGCAATTACTAAATTTATGGCACTCTATTGGTAGCTTGATATCTAATCTCATTATGTATAGAAGTGTAGAATCTATGATAGGACACCACCCATTAGCACTAGTACGGCTTTACGGTTGAGTTTACAAAACAATTAATGGGACCATGACCAATGTATACAAAGAAAAGCATGGCAAACCAATCCCGAATTATACAAAGATTATTGATCTGATGTGCTATAAACTAAGCAACACATACTTACACGGGAAACAAACACAATACGACAAAGACACGCTGATGCATTGAATTTCAAATATATATCTACTTAATAGGACATTCATAGAATTTTAACATATTTAATTTCTATGCTTTTAGTTACGGAATTTAGAAGATAAACTATGCAGATACCATCAATATATTTTTTTTTTCCTGAACAAATATCGTCAAGATTACTACTCTCTAACTTTGTCATTACAACTATTGTTTTATACATTACGAAAAAAAATAATAATAATAAAAATTCAGCTAAAAGGTTCGATTTTTGAGGTGTTTCAAACTCTTTTCAAGATTGTGGAATGTGGCTAATTAGATGTGTGTTATATTATGCTGGGAATTGTATAAGATGTGTTGGGGAGTCTCTGGGATGTGCTGGTCAAATGTCCAAGGTGTAAACTAAGTCTGCGAAATTATATAGTTTTTAAATTATGGAAACATCAGCAAAGTGTTGGACACTTGTTCAAGAGTGTCTATCGAGTGTCAATGTTTGACCCGAATATGGTTTCTTCCTATATAAATCCTTACTTTTTTTTTTTTTTTTTTTTTTCTTAGTTGGTACTCACACACACATGCCTCCACTAAGGCTTGAACCCCTAACCTCCCTTTGGAAATTGAATCGCTGATACCGCTAGGTCACTGGCCCGTTGGTTAAATCCTTACTTTTGTTTATAGGAACAAACACAATGCATTCATTTAGCATAAAATTGAGTATATTAATCAACTGAGAGAAAAATTGTTGCTTTTTATTTGTTTATTCAACTAGTAATGGCAAATAAATAAAATATAGGCCTTGACATCTAGTCAGCATAATTTCTCCTTTTCTCCTGTGCTATGATATCTTTTGTCTTTACTCATGTAAAGGTCTTCAATCAATTGAATAGTCCCAAATGTCAAATGGACCCCACAGTAGTACTGAAGGTCCCCACCATATTCATTTTGATGTGCCCAATCATAGTTCTCTTGTTTGAATTGTTAGAAAATGCTATAAAATGGGTTTCTGCTTACTTATAAGTAAGAAATAAGTGCTAAAGGCCACTTGGCTATAAAACTGTCTTCAGCGTATGAAGTCTGTTTCTGTCACAAATATGTGGCTTTCTTATCTGCTGTCTTTTTTTCTTCCTTTTTTTCCCTCTTGTTTCATCTGTATTGCTTTCTTATGCTCACTGTGGGTTTTTTTATTCATGTTTTGTTGTTGGTTGATTGTTGTAAGGGCCTCTTTGCTTTGTGGCTTGCTCTGTGTAGATGTTATATTCATCTGGTTGTAAAGCTTTGTCCCTTGTTGAATAAAATTGTCATTTAAGGAGAAAAAAATGGAGAGTATTGGGGTTAACCACATTATACTGAAGTAAGTGATTTTAGATGGGTTTTAGTTTGATCAATAGTTTAATTAACCAGAAAAGTAACACTAACTACTAAAGCCGAGAGTACTGGAAAACCATGAAGGGTTAGGTCGCAAAATTTCACAGGCAAATGAGCTGAATATAGACGGTTATTTTTTAATTTGGTATTCATTATGTGCTGTGAATATTAATTTGGGTATATTGCGAGGCCCATTAATTAATTGGTGTATAATGCTGGGTCAATTGAGCAATATATCATACCATGTGTATAATTACATGAGAACATCTTTGATTATGAGCAGAGTGTAAAGATTGATCTGGACCGATAAATAATGCAAGATTGAACATGAAGAAGATGGAGAAAATGTGTTTATACTGGATCGTGTGTGCCAGGGATAGATAGAGAGAGCTTAATACTTTAGAATGAGAAAATAGAAAGTTCTTTTTTTTACTGATTTGGAAGAATTTGGATGCGTGGAGAACTGTTATTGTTGAAGGAATATGCACATAAAATGAAATTGTGTAGAAATACAGCAATAGTATTGAAGAGATCTGTTAGCATATATGATAGCCATGATTTATAGAATGACTTGCCATATTAGTAGAGATTTGATTTAGTTTCTTTTCTTTGTGCGCTTTTTTTATTATCTATAAATACTAGAGCTGTGAATGAGTGATTAATATCGTTCAAACCTTTTACATATTATACATATCATTCAAGTCTTTACGCAATTATCTCATTTTTCTTCTATATATTGTATTTCTACTTGGTATCAGAGTCAGGGTAGTTCGATTGCAATGAGGGCATTGCGAGTTCGGCACCACCCAGTCGGGAATGGTCTAAGGTGACATCACTCATCCGGGAGGTGTCGGGTAGGCAGGGTGGTCCGACCTCAATGAGGGCGTTGCGAGTTTGGCACTAGCTATTCAGAAATGGTTTAAGGAGACATAGTTGTTTCTTTTTATGGTTTGAGGAGACATTGTTCATTATTTCATCTACATTGTTTAAACATATGTATGAAGGGGAATGGTTTGAGTAGACATTGTTGATTCTTCCATCTATATGTTTTAGACATGTGTATGAAGGGAAATGGTCTGAGGAGACATTGTTGGTTGTTTACGGTTTTAGGAGACATGGTTGGTTGTTTATGGTCTGAGGATACATTTTTGATTTGTTGATCGACTCTTTTAATCTAGTTAGATTTGCACTCTGCAACTTGTAGATTCTGAAGAAGGGTGCTAGCAAGACCGTGTTTGAAGATGCGTTGTCCAAGTTGGGCGTCTCAGATATCCACGCACCAACTTGAGGGGGAGTGTTAGCATATATGATAGCCATGATTTATGGAATGACTTACCATATTAGCATTATGCATATGTTAGCATATATGATAGCCATGATTTATGGAATGTTTTACCATATTAGCAGAGATTTGATTTAGTTTCTTTTCTTGTAATATGAGCATGTGCTCTTTTTTATCTATAAATACGAGAATTGTGAATGAGCGATTAATATCATTCAAACCTTTTATATTTTATACATATCATTCAAGCCTTTACGCAATTCTCTCATTTTTCTTCTATATATTGTATTTCTACTAGATCGAACAGATTTGTCTGTTTACCTACAATGGGGAGAAATCATTTAATAACTTAAACATTGGATAATTAAAAAAATTAAAAAATCTGAATAGCCAAACTCTAAATCAAATTTGAAGTTTGGCTGGTTGGGAGGTCTGTTCGTAAACATTGGTGAGGGGTATGAACTATGCATGTGAAATGAACCAACAAAGGACCTAATGGATAATGTTGAAGACGTAAATTATAATAGGTCAAATGGGGTAACCTTTTAAGTTAAAATGATAGATTGTAAAAGTAACATACCATTGATAGAGTCCATTGTGATTGCTAAAACAATAATTTTACAAGCTCACCTCATCTAAAACAAAAAAATTTACAAACACTGATATTTAAGTATTTGACAATATAACTAGCTTTTGTATTATGTTCAAATTTTGTTAGAAAATAAACAAATTACTTTAGAAGTAAATTTTAATCATTGACGTTAACTTATTTCGGTTTTTAGTTTGGATCATAGGGCCTTATTTGCTTTATTTTAACATTTTAAGACTTTTATTAGTCAGTTTTGAGTCCTAGTAAGGTACTATATTACTTGAATAATTTTTAAGCCGTTGATACTTCTGTTCTAAACTATTTGGTGCCTATTAATATGCGATGGAGTGGAAAATGGAAGTAATAAGATTCTATTGATTAATAAAAATCAGAATTTTTTTTTTTTTTTTTTTCCTTATAGATTGAAGCGATTACTTCCGAGTGGGTTACAGGGTTTTCCCAGATTGAAGAATATAATTTATTTCATTTTCTTTCGATCTGGTCAATTAAAAGAAAATAAAATATGATAAATGTATGAAAAACTATTGAATATTTGTCTACCAAGAAGACAAGATTCCTTTTACTTTAGAAGGTTACTACAATGTGAGAAATTTTAAAACAAACATGAATGTGAACACCATTTATTCTTCTTCTTCCAATTTTCTCTTTTTTTCTATATTATATTTTTATTTTAGTTTTGATAGGAGGGTTGAGCGACAATTTTGAAGCAATAAAAGAAATATAAAAAGGAAAAAGGAAGAATATTCAAAGTACAGATGTTCTACAAAATTCATATATTCTGTAGAAAATTATTCTTAAGTGGAGTCGGCAAAGCCGACTCAGGCACTTGATGGGTGCACCAGGGACCTGTGCCTGAGTTGGCAAAGCTAGCTTGGTCTGAATAGAATTGTCCATATTATATTTCGTAAATATATGTAACTATAGCAAATTCTTTTTAAAAATAAAAAATAAAAAATCAATAGTGGTGCAGACATTCATAAAAAGCTTTATCCAGGGCAAGTATGAGAAGAATTTTTCTTAACAAGTTTTAGGAAGATGCGTGTTGATCTAATCCCACATTTTGACTCCAAATGAAAAGTAAAAAAAAATAATAATAAATAAATAAATAAGTAAGTAGAATAGGAAAGGTCAAGTATGGGAAGTTATATGCACACAAATCTGATTTGGCAGCATATTAACATCACCATTTTGATATTACCTTTTACAAAAATAAAAAAATAAAAAAATAAAAAAAGTCACCATTTTGGTATCATTCAGGGACAAAATATACAATGGAAAAGAAACATACATTATATAGTGTGAAAGTTAATCGAGGAAGACAAATTACATGATATGGAACACTCACATTCAATCCCACAATGGAAACACGGCCCTTCTTTACCCATTTAACTTATATTTCTTTGAGTTTGAGAATTGGTCTTGCAAGTCTCAAACTCTCCTACCACCAACACTCCAAGATCAGTTTTGCATTGCTGCAGAGAATCCGACAAGAACCCTTAGACACTCTACTATGAAGTAAAAACTTAAAGCTTCAAATAATTGATCACACACTAACTGGAAAGAATACGAATTTGAAGTATAATTATGAAAGAAGAAAAAAAGAGTATAATTTTGCAAACAGAATAGAATGTAAATGGGGGAAAGCAAAACCTTTTAGAAAAGAACTAATTTATTCAGAAAAAATTGATTATAACATTAAATTTAGAATGCATTGTTCCAATGTTATTCTCTATATAGATACCTTTTGATTTGCAATTCTACTTACTTGGTTTTGGTTTATTCTTTTCTCAAAAGATGCTTAGTAAAGAAAGAACTCAAAGAAGATATACAATAAATTACTTTCTTTTAGTGGGAAAAAAAACACCAATTCTAATCAACAGATTTACAAGCGATAGAGTCAATAATGCATGGCCTAACACCATCATTAATGAGATTTACAAGCAAAAAAATGTACAAGGAAAACAGTAATTGATGAGATGTCGAAAAAGAAGAGCAAGTGGGGGACAGTTGGTATGGTTTTGGATTTTTCTCTGTTCTTCGGCTTTAAATTCTTCTTCGTTATCATCGGTCTTGAAGAAATTTTAACTATTACCTGTCATAGAAATCTACCACTTGATTAGTTTAGTTTCTTGATAAATGGGTCTGCCAATTGTCTAAACTACCTCATTCAAAACTTTCTCATTTTGAATATAACGACACCTAGGACATTTAAGAGGAAATTTTGCTTACTTTGTGATGAATTGTCATTATAAATATGGTAACCATTTCAGGTAAAAATTTAATTTCCAAATATACAATTTATAAGGCGAGACATTATTCAGTTGACATGTCAGCGCAAAAATCATGAGTTTAAGTATATGTATGGCATTAAAATTATTTAAGCAATAACTGCATTTGTAGGTATAAGCTTGGTTTTTTATTGGCACAAAAATTAAGATAAGTTGGTTAGAGATCATAAAACAAGTGTCTTATGTTATATGTTTGACTTAGAGTAATCTCGGGAGTTTTGTTACACATGCATATGGCGTAGAAAATGATTCCCATTGCTGATTCATATTTAATTGCATAATCACTTTCTATGTACGTCTTACACTGACATTAAAATTAGTTAAATATTTCTTTAATATGACTTAATCATACTAACATGGCTTATTTCTGTTTGGACATTTATAGGACACAATTTTTCATATGCATCCTTTTGATAAGTGAAAAGAATAATAAAATGTTGTCCAGTCTCTTAATTTAATGTAATAAATGAATTACCTCAATAGGAAACTGTAATGAATTGATTAACTTACTAATCGCGCATATCAAAATAATAAATTAATGTAAATTACGTAGTTGAAATATTTTCAAATGCGATGAATAGAATATGCATGTATAATTTGAATTCATTTACAGAATAGTAATAAGCAATTTGTTTCTGGGAATAACATCATGCTTCTTATATTGAAAAAGTGTAAATATATATATATATATATATATATATATATATATATATTTGTGAAGCTACACGTAATTGGAATGTTGGTAAAAGTTCACAAAAATTGCTTAAATAGTAATATAATCTATTAATTTAGATAACAAATTATCTAAGTAGCACAATCTTAGATATAGGACATGGGCATGAGATGACGTGGATGCGTCGATACGTCAAATCTAAAAAAGTAGAATACGGACACAAAAGCATATAAATAACTGTATTTGATAGATAGGACAATTATAGTTCTTTCATTGTCTTTCTGATTATATATTAAAAATTGTATTATACGGAACATGACACTAAACAAATACTGTAAAGGCTAATATATTATGTGATGATGTGGCCTGATTTTGGTTTCGGGTTGCGTTGTGGACCTGTCGACTCGATGACCCGTTGCTTTGGGGTTCAGGGGCAGCACCCCGAGGAAAATTTATGACCCGATTTTTTGCTTGTGGGTTGTGGATCCTATTTAGTATTCTCTAGTAGCATGATATATAAAGGGAGTTTAGGGTTTGGAGTGGGATATAGAGACACTGAAAATTGCAGAAAAGAGAACGAGAGCTAGGGTTTGGGGCTAAAACTTGTAATTTCTTGTTTTTCACATAGTGAGAACTTTCGCCGGATCTTCACCGTGGACGTAGGCTTTGCCAAACCATACTAAATCTTTGTGTTAATTGTTTGTGGTGTGCTTACTTTTGTGTTGTGTTCTTGGGTTTGCTGCGTTTGTCGTAACATATTAAATACACCACTGCTAGTCTCCTACCATATTTATGTCACCATAACAATATTTTTGTATTGAATTAAAAAGTGTTTATTGAATGCTTGATTTATGATGTCCAAATTTACGGTTTCAAACTTTTCTTAATAAAGAGGGTTTGGACACTTTAAGATGTGTTCATCATATTTCTAAGTTTGTAAGACATGTTCTATTCAAAATATGTTTGTGCTACACAAGTCATCTGTTGAGAAAGTCATTATTTGTTGACAAGTATTAAATATAGTAAAATTTATTTTGAAATTATGGACACGTTTTTAAGGTGTAGACACGATTCAGGGTGTTCCCGAAGTATTGGTTTTTGATACGAGCCCAACATGTAAATGCTAACTTCAGAGAATTTTGTCATCAGTCCAAACTTACAACTTGGCAAGGTCGCAAGATTATGTATCATGTAGAAAGTACATCATAATGAATGTTGTTTACATCTTATGTAAGTTCCTTTGATGATTTTTATTTTGTTAGTCTCTTTCCATACGAAAAATTAGTTGAGTTTTTTTTGGGGACTTGGTTCTTATTTTGGTCACTCTTAATGAACATCTAAATTATTACTTTGGAGAAAAACGATCCGAAACAACATAAATGTTGGTAGTTTAATTAAAAAATGGTAGAGGGTGTTATTCCTTTAATAACTACTTTTTGTGTGTAGTGAGTGGTCCTTAGGTGGAAGGTAAAAGTTTATAGAAGAACGAGTTCATTGAGGAGATGAACACTTGCTCTAATATTGTGATTGTGCAACTAAAATATAATTTTATTTTATATCCTCCACTTGCACATTGAGCAGGCTGAATCTGGTCAATTTCGCCCTCACCCTACCCTCAAGTCCATTATATTGACTATGGGGGCCAGCTAAAATTTAATTAGAGTCTTCAATTTAGACAACCTACTTATCTGCCTGCCACGTGTCCCATTCAGTAGTCACTTTCCAACTGTAGATAACCACCTACTTATCTGCCTGCCACGTGTTCTATTTAGTAGTCGCTTTTACCGAATGGCTTCCTTCGATGAAGCAACGTGTAGCTTTATGATTGCATCCTTGTATGCATATTAATAGAATGTTTGTGTGTCTGTGTGTGTGTGTATATATGTATATATATATATATATATATATATATATATATGTATGTTGGGTCATTATGTAATTACCCATAGTTGGTAGGATCATTGTGTAATTAGGCCATTGCTTTTTCTTTATATAAGCCTCTGTTGGCTTAGGGTTAATATATACAAAATAAATACAGTTTTGTAATCTCTCTCTCTCTCTCTCTCATGAGTTCGAACATGGTATCAGAGCTATACGAATTCATGGGTGTGGGAAACTGCAATTGTGTTCTTGTATAGATTGGAATCGCGATTGGAATCGCGATTGTGGTGTTGGTGTCTCTGTCGAAAGTTTAGTCGCTGGCAGGATTAAGAGCTTCTCGTTTGTCGTCCTCATATCTGAAGCCTCGTTCGTCGTCCTCAGATCTGAAGCCCGTTTGGCTACTCGTGTTGTTGCCACTTTGGCTGTCAGTGAGCTTGCCGACATCTACCGTCGTTATTTTGGTGAGGCTTCATCAATTCGTGTTTTCTTTTGGCCGGAAGTTACAGAGGTTCTGATTCGGTGTGGTGTCGCTGCTTATTGATTCGGCTGCTGCTTGTGATTGGATTGTCATCGCCATCGCCTCCGCTGCGTACTTGTCGGTGTCTGTGAAGTTATGAAGAAGAACAATCGTGTTTGGCTACGCGGTTATGCTATTCCAACCCTGGTTTACTAAAACTAGGATAACAGAGATCTGGTTTTGAAATAGACCCTAGATCTGGCCAGAATACAGATTCAACATTTTTTTTCAAGTTCAATATTTTTTTTGGTTCTTTTCTCCATGGCTGCTAGTTCAGACTTGTTATCTTCTGCCTCCTTCAATCCTCCCATGACTTCAGTCAAGCTCAATTGCGAGAATTATATTTTATCGGCCAAGTCAGTAGCCATTTTCCTAAAAGGGCAAAGGCCTTAGCACTCATTTGGTTAAGGATAAATCTAAAGACAGCGATGCTGATTTCAATTCATGGGAACAAAGGGATGCTCAGATCATTTCTTTAATGCTGAATTGTATTGAACCCCATATTAGCTCCAACTTGTTGTATTTGGACACTGCCAAGTAGATACGGAACTGACTCCAATAGTTATATTTGGGTACTGGTAACATAACCAAAATTTATGAGGTGTGCAGACAGTTCTTTGACATTCAGCAAGGTACTCACAGTCTAGAAGAATACTTCTCACAGGCAATGGGAATTTGTGAAGAAATGAACTTGTATCAGCCCATCACCTCTGATGTGAAGAGCATGCAACAACAACGTGAGGATTTTAATGTTGTTTGGGTTCTCACCAGAGTATGAACCTGTTTGAGCACAGATTTTGGGTAGCCCTGCACTTCCCTCTCTTCCTAATATGTTATCAAGACTCCAGCGTGCTACTTTATCTAGTGGCGCTTCAGGGGTATCACCGCTCCTCCTAGCCGTGAACGTTCTGCCTTAGTTGTGAACCAGGGTGGCTTTCGTTCTTCACATGGCGGTGGCGGTCGTTTTACCTGTGGTCGTGGTCGTGGCAGAGGCAGAGACTCGAAACTTTGCACTCACTGCGGTCTTACTAATCACACTGTCAATTACTGTTGGGACCTTCACAGGAAACCGCCACCTTCTTCCTATGCATATGAAGTGACTTCTAATGAAGGGGATTCTTTTTTCTCTGCCACACCCACTGCTCCACACGTGGCTGTTGAGCATGCTCTAGTCACGATTCCCCGTAATGAGTTTGCTCAGTTTTTGTCTCAACAACGGCCTTCCACCTCATCTTCCATGGTTTCCTTTGCCCAATCAGATAGTGCCCCTGCATGTCTCTTGTCCTCTCGTCAAAGTCCCTGGATTCTTGTCTCTGGCGCATCCGATCACATGACTGGTAGTTCTCATCTTTTGTATGATTTTCAGTCTGTTCCTTCCTTTCAAAGTATTACTCTTGCTAATGGCTCGTCAACTAAAGTTTTGGGTTTGGGAACTACTTATCTCATCTATCTATGTCCCTTTCCTCTGTGTTATATGTTCCTCAATTCCCTTTTAATTAGTTGTCCATTAGTAAAATTACTAAATATCTTAACTGCTCCGTTACATTTTATCCCACATGTTATATTTTTCAGGATCTCAAGACGAAGAAGAAGATTGGTACGGGACATGAAGTAGGTGGCTTGTATTACTTCGATCTTGCACCATCTCCAACGGCTCTTCAATCATCTTTGTCTTCTTTCCGGTGGCACTGTCGTCTTGGCCACCCGTCATTATCACTTTTGCAGCGTCAAGTCCCTGGTCTTAATCATGTTGAGTTCATGTCTTGTGAAGCATATTAGCTTAGTAAGCATTGTCGTGTATCTTTCAAACCGCAAGAGCTACTAATTGTGTTGCTAGTCCTTTTCAGTTAGTTCATTCAGATGTATGAGGACCAATAAAACATATTTTTATTAATGGATTTCGTTATTTTGTGACATTTGTGGATGATCATTCTCGTATGACTTGGTTGTTTTTAATGAAAAATCGTTTTGAGTTATTCTCTATTTTTTAAATATTTTGCAAAGAAATAAAAACTCAATTTGGGTGTTCCATTAAAGTTTTACGTTCTGACAATGCTAAAGAATATTTCTCGGACCCTTTTGAGACTTATTTTCATGCTAAAGGCATCATTCATCAATCATCTTGTACTTATACTCCTCAACAAAACGGAGTAGCTGAACGTAAAAATCGTCATCTCCTGGAAGTATGTCGTGCCCTCTTATTTCATATGTATGTTCCCAAACGTTTTTGGTGTGACGCTGTTTTTACGGCATGTCATCTTATTAATTGGTTGCCCTTGTCGATGTTACAAGTGAAATCTCCTCATTCTGTTCTATTTTTCGACTCCGCATCGTTTAATCTTACTCCTCGGGTCTTTGGATGTGTGTGTTATGTCCATAACCTTGGACCCGGTCTTGATAAACTCGACCCTCATGCCACTAAGTGTGTTTTTCTTGGGTATTCTCACACTTAGAAGGGTTATCGTTGCTACAGTCCTTATTTTCAACGCTATTTCACTAGTGCTGATGTCTCTTTTTCTGAGTCTCTTCCATATTTTTCTGAGTCTACTACTCCTCTCGATATTACTCCTGAGCCACCTATGCCAACTGTTCCCTCTCTGTTTCCTGCTCCCGCACCTTCTCGCTCCGTTGTCCCATTGTAGGTTTATACTCGACGACCTCGACCGCCTATTTGGCTCCCTCCATCTCCTTCTGAGTCTTCGGATCCGACGCCATCTACTATACCTAATGATATGCCTATTGCTTCCATAAGGGTTCTCGGTCGTGTGTTATTGCACATCCCATTTCTAACTTTGTCTCCTACCGTAATGTTTCATCCTCTTTATCTTGTTTTTTATTGAAGTGTCTGCTACTTTTGTTCCCAAGACTTTGTAGGATGCTCTCTATAATTCAGATTGGCGCCAAGCCATGGTAGATGAAATGGATGCCCTTTATCGTAATCGAAAATGGGATCTCGTTCCCTTACCTCCGGGCTCCAAAACGGTTGGTTGTAAGTGGGTCTACATAGTTAAATACCTTCAAGATGGGTCTATTGAGCGGTTGAAGGCTCGTCTCATGGCAAAAGGACACTCAGACTTATGGTGTTGATTATGATGAGACTTTTTCCCCTATTGCTAAGATTTCTTTTATTCAGGTACTTATTACCATTACTACCAATTATAACTGGCCGTTGTTTCAATAGGATGTCAAAAATGCCTTCTTATATGGTGACTTGGTTGAAGAAGTTTATATGGAGCAACCACCTGGGTTTGTTGCTCAGGGGGAGTCTTGTCACCCTATTTGTCGCCTTAAAAGGCCCTATACGGATTGAAACAATCTCCACAGGCTTGGTTTGGAAAATTCTCTAAGGCGGCATTAGAATTTGGTCTTAACAGATGCCAGACTGATCATTCGGTATTTCACCAACGCACTAAAGCTGGCTTCATTTTTCTTGTGGTGTATGTAGATGATATTGTGATTACAGGTGATGATTCTGAAGGCATTGCTAAGTTGAAGTTGTTTATGCAAAATCGATTCCACACTAAAGACTTGGGTAAATTTAGGTATTTCTTGGGTATTGAAGTTGCTAGATCCAAGGAGGATATAAGTTTTATCTCAACGAAAATGTGTTGGACTTGTTAGAAGAAACGGGTATGTTAGGTGGTCGTCTGATTGATGCTCCTATTGATTCAAATACAAAACTTGTGTCTGATGAAGGTGATCTATTTAATGACCTGGGCAGATTTCGTCGCCTTATTGGGAAATTAATTTATCTCACTATCACTCGTCCTGATATTTCATATGCAGTTAGTGTTGTAAGTTAGTTCATGGGAGCTCCTAGAATGCCACAATGGATTGCTGTTCTTCGGATTATTCAGTATCTCAAGCAAGCTCCAGGTTTTGGGTTACTATATAAATCAAATGGTCATCTCAGGGTGGAAGGTTTTACAGATGCTGACCGGGCTGGTTCTCCTTTAGATAGAAGATCTACTACAAGTTACTGCATATTTGTAGGAGGAAATCTTGTTACATGGAGAAGTAAAAAGCAAACGGTGGTAGCTCGATCTAGTGCCGAAGCTGAGTACAGGGCAATGGCCCATATCACTAGTGTGTTAACATGGATACGACATTTTCTAAAAGAACTTGGGTTGACAGTTGAAGCTCCTACTCCATTGTTTTGTGATAATCAAGCAGTTGTTCACATTGCATTAAATCCTGTGTTTCATGAGAGGACCAAACATATTGAGGTTGATTGTCACTTCATTTGAGAAAAAATATTAAGTGGGAGGATCTCTACTCCATTTGTGAAGTCTGAAAATCAATTAGCTGATATGTTTACCGAAGCGTTGATTAAGGACTATATGTCCAAAGCTAGGATTATTTGATATATATTCTCCAGCTTGAGGGGGAGTGTTAGAATGTTTATGTATATATATATATATTTATGTTGGGTCATTATGTAATTATCCATAGTTGGTAGGATCATTGTGTAATTAGGTCATTCCTTTTTCTTTATATAAGCCTCTGTTGGCTTAGGGTTAATATATACAAAATATATACAGCTTTGTAATCTCTCTCTCTCTCTCTCTCATGAGTTCGAACACATATCACCCTTCCATTGTAAACGACCACGGCAACCTTTCCATTGGAGTCGGCCACGGCAACCTTCCACTGGAAAGTGGCCGATAATTATGGTGTAAGCAGAGGGAAAATTAGCATGTTCAGCTCTGAACCAATCAATCCACCATCTATCCTTTCCTTGAACAAAATCCCAGAAGGGCATACCTTTTGCAGCCAAAGCAATCTATGATATTTTTCTGATTCCAAACCCTCCCTCATTCTTTGGTCCGGTTTTATGGTTCCATTTTAAAAGGTACTTCTTTTTTTTTTTTTGCTTTCTCATACAAACTCTTTCAGCAACTTGTTAATAGCATGTTTTGTGAACTCTGGGTTCTTGTACACCTTACACCAGTAGTACAAGAAAGATGCAACCACTGTCCTTACTAATTCTACTCTTATTTACTTTAAGTAGTGGAAGCCCCAAATATGTCATAGGCAAATATCCAATATTCATTCCTAAGATGCTGATGTAGGACAAAGGACAATCTCAAATAGAAGAAAGTAAATAAGAGTTATGGGCTGGAAATTCAGAAACAAAGCTAAGATTCAGGGGTTGTTAGTAGAAAAGAAGGATTGAAAATAACAAAGAAAAACCTATTGGAATCACTCCAATAGGACCTAGGTATCACACCTAGAGAAGGCCTCACACCCTCAGAATTTGTGAATCACTCACAAAGAAATCTCAAAGGATAATTTTATTCAATCATTCGCTGAGTATTCAGAGTTACATAGTATCCTTTTTATAATAAAAGATGACCCTTGGATTACCCTACAATGGAGGTAATCGAAAGTTGACTCTAACTTAATAAAGTAACAAATAACTTAATTGATGCAATTTAATCTAATTATGCAATTTACCAAAACAAAGTAATCAAAAGTTGACTCTATCTTAATAAAGTAACAAATACTTAATTGATGCAATTACCAAAATAATGAAATTTGACCAAACCCCCTAATTATGCAAGACTCCAAGTGGACCCCCCATTGTCTAGCATGTGCCAAATTAAGGTTTAGCCTTAGAACCCTCCTTGCCACGCCTTTTATATACTTTAAAAGGCTGCTGCCACTGTTCTCTACCAGATGCACAGCAAACTTTTCCGTCTCTTTACAGCCTTTAAGAGAAAATTTTGACTTTTCCATAATTTATTGAAAGCCTGAAAATATTTTGAAACTGTTGCAGGAAGTTGGCAATATTCCTAGCTGGGCTCAGATTAGCTATAGAAACAAGAATTAGATCCTCTCCAAAAGCAATGGGAAAACATTATGACTGATTTTTGAACTGCATTACTTAGTTGTAGCCTTCCATTTTCAACTTCTTTCTGCACCGTAGCTGAGAAGATATCAGTGATGAGAGTAAATAACAGAGGTGATAAAGGGCATTCTTGCCTTAACCCTTTGTTTGTTTGAAAAAACCAGCAGAAAAACCATTAAGTTAATACTGAAACCCAACCAGTTGAAAGGCAAACCATAACCCACTCAATCCATTTATTTCCAAAACCATATGATTGAAGGAGGCTAAAAAGAAATGACCAAGAGACCTCATATGCCTTTTATAAGTCAATTTTGATGGCCATAGTCGGATGAATAATGTTGGATTGGAATCATCTGATCAGTTCATTCTCCATTATGATGCTATCATTGATGTGCCTACCTTTAGTAAATGTATTGTGTTCGTTTCCAACAAATTTTCCCAGCAGAGAGTTCAATCTGTTAGCTAATAGCTTTGTAATAATTTGTAAATTGTAGAACACAGGGATATTGGTCTGAAATCAGAAGCTTTGCTACTGTTATTCTTCTTTGGAATAAGGCAGATGAATGAGGAATAGAAGAAGTATTGAACAGTATTCACAACCTCCATACCTACCACATTCCAATAAGTTTGAAAAAACCTTTGGGGGCGGATCCATCAGGACCAGGGCTTTTGTCAGCTCCAAGTTGAAATACCACATTTCTAATCTCCTCTGCAAAACACATTCTTCCAATTGCTGAGCTTCTTCAGAAGAGAGGCAAACTATATGACCGATGGGAATTTGAGGCAAAGATCTAGAATCAGCAGAACCAAAAATACCTTTGAAATGATCTCCAAAGCAGCTTCTGATCTGGTCCATATCAGAGATCCAAACCCCATCCTCTCTTTGAATACCATAAATGGCATTAGAAGTTCTATGTTGGACAATTTTTTGGAAGAAAAATGTAGACCATGTATCCTGGCTTTCTGGGCAAGGATGACTTCTTCATTGAGCAAGGCTTGTTCTAGATTCATTCGAGCTTGAATTTCTGCTTCAACAAGGATTCATTTTCAGGATCTGCCAGCATTTTCATTTAAACCTGCTCCAACATATTTCTAGCCTCCTCGAGCAGCACATTAGTATATCTGAATACTGTGGTATTCCATTCTCTTGTTTTATTTTTTACATGTTGGAGCATTTTAGTGAGGACATGTATAACATTAGATTGCCACAAACACTGACCTCCCAGGCGTGTTTAACAACTTCCAAAACATCTTGTTGCAGACACCACTATTTTAGAAATCTAAATGGCTTGGGTCTCTAGGCAACTTGATCAGTAGTATGTAGCTCCATGGCATATTGGTCTAAAGAAGATTTTAGAATTAGGAAATTCCATTAGTCAATCTTGAGAGACAACTCCTCTATCAAGATTAGCAATGATCTGTCTACTGATCATATGTTTACCACACCAAGTCCAATTGCCATTTACCATAGGAAGCTCAATAAGTCCTGTTGTATTCAGAGCACTTTTGAGTTCATCTCACACTTTTGAGGAACATTTAATCCACCTCTTTTCTCCAAGATATCTAATAACATTCCAGCTCTCCCAAGGTAATCCAAGGTCTATCTATCATACCCTTACAGTGAACCAAAGCATTCCATAAATCCTTCCTTTGTCTAATGGTATTTTTTTTTTTTTTTGGTTTAATTTGTCTAATGGTATTGCCTACATATATAGGAGATAAAAAGAAGGTTTTTGATCTTCTACCTGAGTAATTTTTAACAGAATAAGTTGATGCATTAAATTTTCTGGAGTTCAAAAATATCAGAATTCCACCCCCACAAAGATGTTTCCAAAATCATCAGAGATAATAGTTTATCCACTTATGTGTAGTATGGTAACTTGTTCTATGTACTTGTAGAAGATAAGTGGATCATTGGGGATGTGGTTGTGTTAACTGAATTGCAATGAGCTGGTAATTTTGAAGGTGACTAGAATTCAAACTATCTGTGGAACACTAACATTGGAGGTAAATTGATAACGAGTGACTCTAGGATTAGTTTCTGGACTCATGTGGAGGAGTTCCTGTGGAGGTTGTACTCGTCCTCGTTCTTAGTAAATCTGTTTCTGGGGTAGAAACCTTCATATTTTTTTCCCGACTAGGTTTTCAAATAAAAATTTATTGCCCCTTTCTCTTTATTTGCTTTACTACTTGCGTAATATTGTTTGTTTGTGAATTTGAATTAACTAAATATTAGAATCTGAAGAAAGTGTGAGGAAAACTAGGTGTAGTACCCATTGGTGAGAAAATTCGAGAGAGTAGGCATAGATGGTTTGGACGCATATATCGTAGACCTAGCGACGCTCCGGTCAAACAAGGAAGACTAGTTGTAAACTTGTAATAGAAGGAAAGAGACTGATAGGGTGGCAAAAAATAACTTGGGATGAGGTTATTAAAAATGCTTTTAAAAAGTTAAATATAGTAGGTGAATTAACATGTAATGTAAAAACTAGGAGAGAGAATTCAGGTGGCCAAACCCATTCACATGGACAAGGATGATGATGATCATGAAATATTTGAATCTGGGTAAAATCAATTAAACAAAGTTGATAGACGTATTATTTATGAAAAAATAAAATAAAATTAATAGACTTAGTCACTGTCTTTGTCTAGGTCTATTTAAATTAATAGACATATTCACTCCCTTGTCTAGGTCTATTTAAAGTATAATAACTAGATTTTTTTACTATGCCACTCTTATGATAAGGTGGGGAGATTTAGGATTTTTTTTTTTTTTTTCCATTATTGAAGTACTGAAGTTTTTTAAAATTATCTATTTTAGATGGTCAGGGTGTACACATTGATAGAAAATGTAAACTCGGTCACCCATTTTAAAACGGAAAATGATACTCATAAATATTTTTCCATCATAGACATCACAAAATTTTCAAATTACTTGGAAAATGGTACTCATTAAAAAAAAATTAAATAAAATATTCATACACATCACAAAAATTTCAAATTACTTGGCTTAATTTTATCTTTTCATATGAACCAAATGGTTAGAAAGGAGACTTAATGGATTAGAGTTTCACAAATTTTTACATGATGTTTTATTGAGTTTGACCATTTGATCTACACACTAAATTTCAATAGTAACATTGAACGGCTAGAATATAAATCCATTGGTGAAATTGCTCCACTTTATTAAATCACACAAAATTGATGAGACCCTAGTATATGAAGTATCCGTTCACAAAATGTATGTGGTGTGATAAGATAGAATTAGGCTCAAATTAAATTTTTGTAATGACTATCTTGAATTTTTTTTTTTTTTTGTAGTCCAGTACTCTTTCAAAATTCTCATGTTTTCATCGGGTCAATTCAATTTGTTGCCAAGGTATGCCCAACTAACACAGGATAGAAATATTTTACCACCGTCTGATGTGTCTATGGAATGAGAAAAGAGTACTCCTGTTATGCATTACTATCACCTTCTCTCTCACACAAAAATAGTGTGAAAGTGGAGAAGTATGTGATTGTTGTCCTTTATTTTTCTAATTTGTAACCGAAACACTTGATTAGCGTGAGGACTAACTTCCACTGATTTTTTTGCAGAAATCGCGATGAAGTGGTAGAGAGTAAAGGGAACAGAACCTGATAGCTGAAGCCTGGAGGCAATGACCAATGGGCTGGCAATAATGGGTTGTGGGCTCTATTCAATGACCATCTTGAATGCTTGAATGAATAGACCCTAAATTTAATGACCAACTTGACTGATTGTAACACTTTCAAGTATTTCTAGTTTTTTTTCTAGAGAAGTTTCTGGGCGGACCCATTTCTTTCTCACTCCTTTCAGTTTTGTGGACCCCACTACTTTTTTGACCTAAAGTTCCCATACCCTTTTCATGTCATCAAACTTTCAATTTTCAAACACTATGGGGCTCTGCCCACAATTTTTGAATCCCAACCCCCAACAATATAGCCTCTATAAAAGGGCTGTTGGACTCTGTGCCTATTGTCTATCGCACTCACACATACTCTCATACCCATCTATTCTGCTGGCTTTGTTGTTCATAGGATGTCTCAGGGAAGAGGAAGTGCAATCCTTGCCGCAACAATGGTGCTATGCCTGATATTGGTGCATCACTGCGTGTTGTCTCAGGCAGCTACCCATACGGTCGGTGGTGCCAGCGGTTGGAGCTTTAATGTGGTTGGCTGGCCCAAGGGCAAGCACTTCATGGCTGGTGATACACTTGGTAAGCAGGACAGACTCAATACAATTTGAGGCATCTGACAAAATCTATTAATAAGACCTTTAATATTTAACATCAACTTAATGAGTTTTAGTTACTCCATCCTTGATTTTCTCTCCATCACCTTCTATTTTATTCTCCTTCAATTTCTCTGAAGATTTATACAATAGACATAAATGTTAAGGTTACTCCGTTGTGACCTAGAGATCGAGGAAATAGTCTCTCCTTCTCCGCATGTGCGGATTCTGCATACATTTGACCCTCCTCAGACTCTGCAGTGGCAAGAACCTCGTGTACTGGACTAGCCATACTCACTCTCACGTGATTCACATATAGAAAACTCCTGATCCTCATTAAATATGTGTGTATTCTATTAGGTCCTTTATTTGTCTTTTCGTGGAGTCAGCCCTATGTGCCTAATCCTACTTCTGCTAGAATTCTACTAGAAATATATACATTAACAAATTTGACCAATATTATTCTACTTCGGACTGTTTTAATTACTAACAAGCCTTTGATTGTGTCATTTGTTGCAGTATTTAACTACAACCCAGCACTACACAATGTAGTTGTTGTAGACAAAGCAGGTTTCAGCTCTTGCAAGGCCCCAGGTGGTGCTAAAGTGTACAATACTGGGAAAGATCGCGTCAAGCTTGTGAAGGGGCAGAACTTCTTCATCTGCAGTTTTCCAGGGCATTGTGGTCCTGGAAATATGAAAATAGCCATTAATGCAATGTAATATGGGATTACAGACTTGGGTTTCCATCTGTATTGTAGTCCTAGAATAACAGAGACCGTACTAATGAGCAATATATATCACATTAAATATATAAGTTGTTTATCAGTTATTACATTTTACTACGTAGTTTTGTGATATTCCATTTTGTGTAGCCCTAGAAAAAAGTACTAATGCGGCGCTCAGGGCAAAGTGTGCACCAAATTTTCTTTCAAAAGTGAAAATGAAGATGTTTATGACCGTGGACTGCAATGCAAGTATGGAGATTTTAGTGAAATAGATTCAGGAAGGGTGGAGATTGCACGACTTGCGGTGGGGTCCACTCATTCTCTCTATATGGTCTAGTGCGGTAGGGTAGACGAACATCGGGAGTGGGACCCACTCTGCTTGTAGGGTTCTCTCTCCATATATAGTCCAGTGCACGGTAAAGGTAGGAAAGAATCCAAATTTGCCTTTCTTGATGTGAAATTTGGGCTGAAAGTGGATGGCTCACGTACCTTCACGTTAAATATATGTGGAAATACAATATGGACGAAGATTTATGAACATTAGCTGAAGAAAGAAACTAGCTTCAGTGAATTATGAGATGGGTTTCAACTTTCAAGCTAATGTTTATAAAGAGCTCCATGTTTGCCATGATTATGATCAACCACTTTACAGTGTTGATGTAAATACAGGTGGTTGATTAACATTAATACACCACCTTTTTTTCTTGCCAGCATACTGCCGATGCTTTCACTTATTTTTTTGATAGGTCTTTGTATTTGTGTTTAGCTAGGGAAAGTGCATCATAGTTTGTGTTTACACCAGATTTTGCCAAAATGACCCAATAGGATCGATTTGTCAAATTTGAAACATAATTTAAAAGTATTAGGTCTAGCATTCACTGTAACTCATATACATATACACACACACACATCAGTGACAATGACTTGAATGGAAAGCAACTGATATTTGGTTGTCAATTTCAAAAGAAGGGTAAATTATAATACTTCCTAAAGTTAATTTTAATTACAAGAACCAATAAGCCTGTAGCCTAATTCTTAAAGGAAGGTTAGGTGTTCAAATTTCAGTGGAGGTATGTGTGTGAATACCAACAAGGAAAAAAAACTTTGATTACAAGATGATTTTATGTTTGACAAAACTTACGGACACACTCCTCAACACAGGAGTTATTGTGAAAATATTTAACAAATAGAATAATAAAAGAGAGACAATGCCCATGAACCATTTAAAAATCCATGTACAAAGTTCAATTCTTTGCCCTTTTCACTCCACTTGTCTCCCAAGATAAAATAAATAAATAAAAAATAATAATAAAATAAAACGTTCTGATGCCACCATTGTTCCACAATATCTTCGGTGACGATGGGCCGATTCAAAATAGGCGGATGGATAATTTCATGGTGGAAAAATATATTGCCAACATTTCCATGGACTCTCTGCCTTCTCCACCGCGAATATAAGCAGCACTGAAGATTGCTAACGAAGGCGCCAAAACACAAGCTCAAAATGCAAATGATCCTTTTCCTGTTTGTGGGTGTATGTTTTTAAGCATAAAACATATCATTCTCATACTAAAGCAATTAAGAAAGTTGGGGGGAAAGAAAACTAGTTTCATCATTAAACCGTAAAAAGTTGATAACTACTGCTTTTCTTTATTTTTACAACTTAACAGCAGCACTATACAAAATGTGGTAAAAGACCCATAAATATGCATTCTATCCATTAAATCTAAGCACTATACACTGATAATTTGCTAGTCCGATGTGCATGGTAATGGGAAATAACTGAATCCGAGGGGGGTTCTGGGTCACAATACCATGTCATTCATCTTCAGTGTCGAAGAGGATAGATTTAGTTTTTGAGCTATTGTGCTACACCATTTTCAACATATTGGTAGTCATCTCGAACTAGTTCCTCTACTGGGTTCTCCTTTGCCCACACAGCCGCATCTAAATATCCAAGCTCAAATAGCTTATCAAGGACACGATCTTCTGCTGGCTCGAGTGCCCAATTAAATAGCTGAAACAGTTGCGAACAGAAAACTTATATTGGTTTATCATCAGACAAAACTTCACTTGTCAAGTCATAAAATTACCTCTCGCGGAGTAGCCCTATTTTCAGGGTTGCAGTCGGGACTGATCCCAATCCCTTGTAATCCCAATCGACCGGCTGGGAAAGCACAAACACGAACCTGCAAACTAACTTAAGCATTAATATACCACTTTCATGGTATTTCCATGGCATTTCATTTAGTTCCTTCTTAAACTGAGTCACTATAAAATTTTCATGCAGCAATTGCAGAAATGACAAAAAACGTGAAGGTAAGTACCACAAAAATAATCAGATAAATGTCATTAGCCTAGTCTTTTGATATATCTTAAATTATCCTATGCATAATAAAATGAATAATCAAATTATCACATAAATGTCCCAAGGCTACTTTATTCAAAGATGTCCTAAATTATCCTACAGGAAAAAAAAAAAAAATTGGACTCATTTGAATAAAAAATATATCCCATACATGTTACAATGTCAACTAAAGATTACACACATCAAACTCAAGCCACTGCTATTTTATAAAGAACTTGTAGCCACGAAAAAGAAGACAAAAGAAAATTAACTTGTGCATCCATCCTGTCACAGTTTCACCAATTCCCCATAACAATACAGTTATGTTTTTGCAAATGATTTGGTATTCATGCATAGGTGCAAGATGGGGTTCAGTTTCGATAATTTGTTATACAATGCAGTTTTCCTTTTGGGGGTTTTATGCTCTTTCTATTAGCAGGGAAATGAAAGAAATCACAGGGAAATGAAAGCAATCACATTTAAATTGCTTCTGTTAATAATAATAATGAGTAATATCGTGGACCATTCATCGGTTTTTATTTTTATTTCATTTATTTTCTCTCTCTCTCTCTCTCTAAACATAATAATAATATTGTTCAGAAGTCCTCAATAAAAATAATATCTTTTCAGTTAAAAGTTCTAAATCTGTTTTGGTAAGTGATTTCACATCACCTCTAAAACTATCCAATAAGGATTCATTTGAGAAAGAACCATGAACATATGACGTATCTCATATAACCATATGCCTATTTTATGCAACGTTGTCAGTTACATTTTGGCAGATCGTTTAAAAGAGACTGACTACTTATAAGAAATCTCAGCAAGACAGATGACAAGTTATGCGGTGTAACAATTCAAATTTCATCAAAGAGAGTCATAACAAGGTTCAAAACAAAACAATCATGAGCAAATACCGTCTGAGCAGCAGATGTAGGTGGCATAAACAGCGTTAAACCCCCATCAATGCAAAGTCGATTCCGAAACATTGTTGCAGGTCTTGGCGCTAGATATCTGCACTGAATTGTACTTTTAGTTCAACTTTATTCCATAAACTAACACAATAGCAATCATGCAAAGGCAATATATATCTATATATAAATTTTTACCCTGGAATAAAGGAAGAAGTGAAAACTGCATTGATGAGATCTTCTTTGGAGTCAAATTGATCAACCAATAGACCCCTAGGTCTCCAAAGAATCTGGGTTACAGCAACTGAAATAAAAGGAATATATTAAAAACCTTCATGGGGAAGGTAATAACATTTTATGTTCTGTTGTTCCCTTTCTACACCATGCATATACTTGCATTAAGATGGCCATATGTTAATAAAACGGAAGAAAAGGTAAAAAGGGGTATGTTAAAAATTGACAAGTACGTGTTAACTAACATTCTCCTTAGCTGCAAATAAATAAAATAACACTGTTCTTGTCACCACGATATACTAGAAATACAAACACGTAATTGAATTTGAACAAATTTGCAGATTTTTGTGATGATAGAAAGAGGATTCTAGCCAGCCGACATCACCTAAAAATTTCAAAAAATTAGAGAGAGAGAGAGAGAGAGAGAGAGAGCTGTATAAATATATATACATATATATATATATATATATAAAGAAAAAGAAAGATTGAATGGCCATTAACCACATAAACCTCAAAGGTGCTTTATTTCATTTACATATTGTCAGTTTCAAGCATATTCACCCACAAGACCCTCAAGTTCTTTCAGTTCGAACCCACTGATCAACACAATACAGACAACCTGATATCAGTGAAGCATTTCATCTATACATTGAAAGGAGAAAATAATTATTCTCACCACGAACCCTCCCATTGGACCTAGTATGAACATCATCTGGCAGAAATTTGTCAAGAACGTCTCTGAGAACAGCCTGGCATAGAGATAATGAATATTAAGTACTTGAGTTTCTATTAAAATACAAAAAGACATGTCATCACTACAAGTTTTTCAGTCTCACAAGGCACTGCTAATGCTCCAAATGCAAACACTAGCATGTGCCATAATTCATGACTTTTTCTGCAGTTTAGATTTTGCCTATCACCACTGCAGACAGATTTTGGCTAATCCTCTTTGTACTGCTTTATGCCAAGATAATATTGTCTCAAGATTCAGATTCGAATACGCACCAAGCATTAAACTATCAGAAAATTTACCATCATTAGGGATTTCTATTTCATGGCCTGTAAATGTTGTTTTGACATGTTCAAACAAAGTACATTCTTTTTTAAAAAAATTTGATACACTTTTTTTTTTAAGAAAGAATTCATTTTAGTACTTAACAAAAATATTAGTATTCAATTCTACAATACAATAATGGTGTCAAATGTACAATTTATTTCTCATATACAAAAATGCC
Source organism: Cornus florida (assembly GCF_030987335.1). Taxonomy (NCBI): domain Eukaryota; kingdom Viridiplantae; phylum Streptophyta; class Magnoliopsida; order Cornales; family Cornaceae; genus Cornus; species Cornus florida. Next base: position 44,382,377 of record NW_026775573.1, read on the forward strand.
TTTCCTAATGGCATCTCGAGCTTCATGCTTAAAACTAGGGAGCAAATATATACTCATTTGAACACCAGGAAAAATTGCCTAAACTTGCAATGTGCTTAACTTTCATGAACAACAACTCCTAGAAGCTATAAGGCAATACTTCACTACGTCTGCATTGTTTGTTCTGGTCATCTAACATAGAAAATTTCTTCAAGGCTGCTCTTGTAAATAAGGCAACGCTTCACTATATCTGCATTGTTTGTTCTGGTTATCTAACATAGAACTACTGCAAAGCATACTCATCACATTGGTGTACAATAAGGAATTGAAAAGCACGAAACTTTAATTTGTTAACAGCTACTCAATATCCGGTCAGCTGCAATTATATCAATTCCCCTTGCCAGTACAGTCATCCTATTACGTATGGAAATGCATGGCAATATTTTCATCACTTGTTATGGTCATCTAATATAGAACTACTGCAAGCAAACTCATCTATCACTGGAAAGCTACAATAAGAAATTGAAAAGAACAAAACTAAAATCCAATTATATGAATTTCACTTGCTACAATACTTTTCTATCCTCAAACCAATCAATTCCATTTCGTAAGGTCTATGCATTGTGTTGGCATATCCATTAGTAGACGTCATGGTTGAAGTTCATAAGATTGTGTCACTCTGTTAGATCATTATTCATATTGTAATTGAAGCTTGATGACTGAGCCAATATAATCTATAGGGAAAAAAAACAAGACCTAGTTAATGTGTGTATCAATAAAGACATTGGCATCTATATTGTCAGAAATACTTAAAATTATCTAGGTAGAATTTGATGAACTTTCCAAAAAAGCAGACTTAATAAGATTTTTAACATTATATATATATATATATATATATATATATATATATATATATATATATAATTTGTTTAATTCAGACATCTTCTGACCCTTCAACTAAGCCCCTGAAGTCGCATCATTTATGTGGGCGATGAAACAATGACACAGACCGAGCACCAAGTCTAAGCAACCAGAAAATTGAGCATCGATGCTTAACCCTTGAATAAAGAGCTCACTGAGCCAGAATTTGAACGTTGATACTCAAAGGCCAAGAACCAATGCTTGCTTTCCTTGGAGCGAAATATATGCTATTTATAATCCGAACTGATTTTAAATTCGTTCAAATTTGTCCAAAAGCAATGAACTCTAGTCACTCTAAGATTACGAAAAGGGTACAAAAGGTTACTAAATATTTAAGAGAACACAAAAATTACTTGTGAATAATAGTGAAAGAAAAAGATAATTCTTTGAAAGTTTTTTGAAAACAAATATCCTAGGTTTTATAGATCCGATATAAATTTTTCCTATTGCTCGCCTGGGAGCTTAATCAAAGACTTACAAATCATCAACCACATCATCTTTCCATAATCAAATACTTCACATCTTTGCTGGAGGTATTCTGCTCGTAGTTACAATTGTTGGTTCACGTGGAGCAGGATCTTGGTCAACAATCACTGTGGAAGAAGATGAAATGTGCAAGAGTGATAGCATTCCCTAGATTGGGGTCTTGAACTGGCGGGAAATTCTTATCAGAGGTATGGCTGCTAGTGATTCCTGGAATTGGAATCTGTACCTAGTGATGATGCTGCACTTGATTCTGTGGTTTTTCCAAGTTGGGTTTCATCAAATAAAATCATGTGTAGCTTTGTTTCTTATGGTTAATAGATTCATGGTTTGGATGGTTATTGATTGATCAATTGAAGTTAATTAAATTGAAATTTGATTACAAGCTGATCAATAAAGTAATAGAAATTTGTTAAAATCAAAATCAAGCAAAAAGTAATCAGAACAATTCACATCCCTCTAGATCCTATTAGATTTCCCAGCACACACTCCTCACATTTACTTTTCTGATCGACCAACTTATCCCTTCCTACGTTACTTGACACTTCACCTTAGAGCACAACACACACGGGTGTGGGAATTGGGATACGAGTTAAAAATCTAGCCATAATGTTCTGATGAAGGTCTTCATGCTGTCGAAGTCGGAAAAAGTCATCAGTGTTGCAGAAGGTCTTCCCCTCACCACCCCTACATCCATTTGTGTTTCTAAGGAATATTAATTACAATGTTACCCCTCAGTTTCTCCATAATTACAAAATTTCCACATAAAATGCTTATTCTGACCGATCTCCTATAAATTATGTTTCTCATTTCAATTTTAACTTCCTTAGTTTACTTTTTTAATACTTACCAAGGTTATTTCAAGGAAAATTTGACACTTATTCCAAGTCTGTCTACCCCGTATTGTTGTTTAATTTCTCTCTTCAACTTTTTTATCTTTCAACACATATTTGAAAGACTAGCATAATCTGATGCTTAGTGATGCTTAGACGTGTACCCATATCTGACATCCACGCCCAAGTCCAAACTAAAAAAGATCCCTTAACTGAAAAATGTTCTCGTACTGCCTTCACCACTCTAGGTAGAAGTTTTGTAATACTTCCATCAAGTTAACCTTCAAAAACAGGGACTAGGCTAAAAAAACTAGAACTCCATTAATTTAGAATTGATTTGTAAAAGAACTCTGTTAACTTAGAAAGCACATTCATTCCATATGATAAACATGGAAAGCCAAGGTCAATACTAATAATTGCTCAATTATGGTAAAATTGAAAGAATCACTTTCATCTTGTTGAAAACTTATTTATATCGCTAGACGTATTAAGGTTTCACATGGCGATCATTACATTAAGGCCAAATTGATATGTTTTCCGAATACCAAAGGCATATGAAGGAATTATCAAATTGACCCAAATCATATGTCGATTCAAAGGCGTAAACCTCACACAGATATGGATATGTAATAACAATCAGAGCCCTATGTGTTGATAATTCAATGTCAATGACAGATACTGATTCCTAAAAGCATACTGACTGTTCCTCAGAAATGAAAGAATATTATTACTGTAAAATACAAATATCAGTACTGACTACTGAAAAAAAAGAAAAACTTGAGTACTGACATACCCCAAGGCGAAATGCAGTTCCTCGAAGCCGGCAATCTTCAGCCAGTATTTTGGTAGCTTGTAAGGCCTCTTGCATACTGGCCCCAGAAGCAACCACTGCACAGACAATGGCACCAGCTGATGAACCAGCTAATGGTGTAGTTTCCTATGTCAGAAATAAAAGGTTCATGTTATGAAAGAATATTTTGTAGCTATTTATTGTAAATTTAGTTTCACAAGAGATAAATTAGCATAAAAGCATGCACAAAGGGACCATGTGCATGTGCAAGTAAGAAAGAAACAGAGGAACTTCCACAACCCTGTGATTGGTTGGGCAGGAACTGGGGCTGATTTTTTTATTTCGAGAACCTAAATACCAATTCAAATTATTCAAAAGTTTAAATAGGCCCCAGTTTTTTTATTTCAAGAAGCTAAATATCAATTCAAGCGTTTGATAGCCTATTAGCTAATCATAATGCGAAAAAAATTACAAAATTATTGGACAGTCCTTGCCAAAGTTGCACTAAATTTATTCTTTGGCATTTTTTAACTTCGTAAATATCCCACAAATTCAGAAAATCTATTAATAATATGGTTTTTTTCTGTAACATTGAATATGAGTTTTTTTACCACCAAATCTCCCTCCAAAGCAACATTTAAAACATTTTGTAAGACAACTCACCTCCTCCTTCAACAAAGTTAAAAGTTTCAATTGTTTAAATTTGCCCAACATGGATTTTGGCAGTAAAGCAAAAAAAACAAAGAACTTTTGATTAAAATCAGCTGAAAAAAATAAGCTTTACATTCACAAATGTGATCACAAAATGTAAATTTGAGCAGCTTTGAAAGTTTCGGCCAAAATCATTAACTCATTTAACAAAATCTCTGCAACACCTCAACTCTAAGTACAAATAAGCACAAAAACAGAATATATTTAGGCAACAAAATGTAACGACGCACTGAAAATGAAAAAAACAAAGCATAAACCAATCGAAAAGAACCCATCTGCATAGATATTCACATGCACATATTCTGAATATATATATATATATATATATGTGCATATATATATGTATATAACCTAACCTTTATGTAACCTTTCTCAATAAGAAATTGAGCAACCCCAAGATGGTACGGAAACAAAAGCCCAGCAGCAGAGAAGCTAAACCCAGGGCTTGTCACGGCCTTTCTACCCCTCTCCGCCTCCACATCCTTCAACCTCTGCTCCCAAACCACCTCCGGCTCCACCGGGTCCTCTACCACCGACGCAATCCCCTCTTTCCTCCTCTTCCAGAAGTACGATTCCCTCTCCGGACTCCCCTCCGTGTCCCGAAACATAGTAACCGGTACCGAATTCGAGTCGCGGCCGTTGACGTCCTTACCGGTCTTGATGATTCGCGACGCGATGCCAAGGAAGAGCTCCCCGGTAGCCAGTGCAAATGACTTCTTCTCTGAAGGAGGGGGCGGCAGTGGCTCGGTGGTGAGTTTGGGTTTCTCGGAAGGGTCCTTGGCGGAGGAAATTAGGGTTAGGGTCCTTGAGGGTAGACGAAATCTTGGGTTAGGGTTAGGGTTTGAAGGGCTGAGAAAACGAGGATAGGAGAGGAAGAGAGAGGAGAGAGAGGCCATTCGAGAAGAAGAAGAGGAGGTTCGCTTCGTCTCCTTCGAATGCATTGTAACGTTTCTTTTGTATTTGTATTTGTATATGTATATTTTTATATATTTATTGTATATTACAGTATTATATAATGCTTTGTTTTATTCTCTTTGGTTTTTATATGCAACCTTATTATAGTTTTGCCGGAGGAGACAGAGAGAGTTTTGTTGGTTTCCGGGGGAGAGAGAGAGAGGGAAGACGGGGGTTTATGTTTTGTTGGTTGCCTTCCCACCGCAAAACTGCAAGAAAGCTAACACATAACTCATTGAAGAAGACACGGAAAATGATGGAGAGCTTGGAGTGACGGCAAATGCTATGAAACAATATGAAGGAATATGTAAGGTAACTTATGTGCGTGTAAAGGAATATGTAAGAACCTGATTAGGTGACTGGCCTGTTAATAATTTTTTTATAATTTTTGGAAAAACATGGTTTGTAAAATAGTGTTATCACGCATAAGTAAATTCATCAATTAAGTATATGCATTCATAATACAAGTACAATATGAAATTAATTTAAATAACCAAATATGTAATTCAACTTCATTAATTAAAAACTAGTATTTGCACTTTTCATTGGCGAAATAAATTTCCATAATGACTAAAGTGCAATTGCATTGAAAAGTTACTTTGAATAGTTTGTAAGAGATGTGTCTATAATTGACGTTCATAGAAACTCTCACGGTAAAGGTTGTGTTGAATATACATTTTGTCAAACCCTTGGTTTGCAACTAGAATATAGCTATAATCAACTTCTCAACCAACTTAATCCAAACAGCATCATATTCGCCTTATGAATGTAAATTTAGCAATGTCGTCACATTCATAGATAAACATATTTTGAAAGCAACCGATATATAATGAATGAAGGTGCTTTGCAAAATAAAAAAAGTTAAGGATTAGAGAAATGGAAACCAAACCACCACAATATACATAGTTTGGCACAACCATGGCCTACATCCATGCCTTGAGAAAACCTCTCAAGGATTCCACTATTGAGCTTTTCCTTCGGGTGAAAAACCTTAACATGAAGCTAATATGCTTCTCCTTCATTTTTTTGACGGTTAAGAAGTAACCATTGCTCACTCTTATGTGTGGAGAGCGCTACCTTATCCTCTCATTATAAGGTTGAGTGAAACCTTTTATCTTTTACGGGTTAAGAAAGAGAACCCTCACAATAGCCTTTCCAAGCTTCCCTTGCCAAGAGTACCTCTTGATCTTCTTCTCTCAAGAATAGATACGGAGTTGAAGATTATAATGGATGTCTCTCAAATAGACAAACATTACAAATTAAAAATCTTGATCTTCTTCTCTCAAGAATAGATACGGAGTTGAAGATTATAATGGATGTCTCTCAAATAGACAAACATTACAAATTAAAAATCTCATACTTAGAGTTACAAATGAAATAATCAAGTGAAAGCTCAACTTTAAGTATCGCAAGATGAGTCACAATGAATGATATGCAATATGAATTTCATTGGTGATTCCTATAGGAGATTTTCTACCCAAAACTGATACAAGTTTCATGCCCAAAGGGAGGTCTCTCTGTAACTCTCTTACATACCCACGATGTGAATACGTACATTGTAGATTTATAGCCCCATTGAAGAATATAGCCCTTTGGGTGCATAAGGGCAAGTTTTCATGCAGTCAAACTAGCCACATAAGTCAAACTAGCCGTTATATTTGAATCTGGGGACTTTCAGTTTACTGAAATTTAAGTTTCAGTTTGTTGAAACTCTAGTTTCAGTTGGCTGACCCTCTGCGTCCGTTGGCTGACTCTCAGTTATGAGAAAATATGCTCTCGGCTAATTTCAGTCGACTAACTCTTTGTGCTCGTCGAAGGTCATTCACACGGACTTCAAATGGCTATATTTCAGTCAATTTAATTCCAAATTAGGTCAAAATTATACTCAAATTGAACTCTCGAAGTCAGCTTTCTAATGGCATCAACCTCACTCAAAAACTCCAACCACATAAATAGTTATGGCAGTTTTAGTGCAACTTGATCAGAAATTTTCTAAGCTGAAAATTGCTTGTTTTGAAATAGCCATCTGTCAAACAACTAGGACGTTGTTGGATGATTTAATTAAGTACGAGGCATATTTTAAAGGAGTATAGGAACCATTAATATGATGTAACTTCATTCGGTATTAGTCTTAAATCAACTCAAGGAAACAAAGGCCTTATAAAATTAACAATTAATTTCGTGGCCTAATATCAAGTGTCTAAGGACTTGTCATAGTGTCAAATCAAATTAATATACAATCCTTGATTTCTCTAAGTGAGTTTATGAAGATATTCCAATTTAGGGACTTTCTTATATTTGACAAAGGCTTTTCAAGAATAAAACGATTAAGTTCAAAGCTTATACAATATTCCTACATACCAATTCAAATGATGATTGAGATACATGGTCCTAGTAATTGTAGCTCAAAACTTATGAAAGCTTGAACTAACTCATCCTTAACAAAGGCCTCATAAATCAAAATGTTCTTTGACGAGGTTCATAGACTATTGCTAATGTTTTAAGGACTTATGAATGATATGGATAGTACTTTAGTCCGCCACGTCAAGAGATGGGCTTTCAAATGAATTACTTCAAGAATAACTTTACAAGTTAAGCTAGCACTCACCCAAGACTATTCTTCCCAATTCTTTGATCTTTCTTTTCTTAAGCTTTGTGTTGATGTCTCTATCTTTGTTTTCAATGTATTTTGAGTTTTAAAATTTCATCTTTTAAGTATAGGATCCTTCTTGGCTTTGCCATTGATCCACAAGCTCTCTTAGAATTTCTTACACATAACCTGTTTAGCATAAACTCAAGTAGACATTTAATTCAATCCATATCTCATTTACCTTTGGTGAAAAACCTTGGGTCAACAGGTGATGTGCTCGTATCTTGATTTTTATAAGAGTTATTAAAAACAATAGTTGTGACATCAGGCTAGTCCTTAAAAATTACACGAGAGATACAATTTTGCATTAAAAGTCTACAAGCCAATCTCTCACAACATTCTGATCCGTAAGCCAATCTCTCACAACATTCTGATCCGTAAAAATCTCGATATTATTATTTTGCAACACATTAATTATATTAATTGCTCTTCTTTCTCTCCCTGAAAAAATTTGGTGCACTGATTTGCCTCTTTTAACCAAGAAATTCTAGACTTTGGGCCCATAAGAATCATAAGATATCCTCTTGTTTTAATATATATATTTTTTAACCCTCTTGTTTTAATATTAACACAAACTCTTCTCTAGCCTTTTGCTCTTCATTTACTAATTGATCATTGATAGGGTCTGATTGAAGAATAAATTTTGCATCAAATAAAGCTTTTCTTCTCCTCTCCACCCACGGGTGCAATTTGGGCGGGCTAACCTAGCCCAACTCGAACCCAACCCAAAATTTTTGAAACTTGGCTTTGAAATTCACAAATTGGGCTCAAATCGGACTGGGTTTTCTCAAAACCCAACCATGTTCGGATTGGGCTCCGGTTGAACCCGAGCCCAACCCAAAATTCAAATCTATATATATATTTTTTAATCCAAATTAAATTTATTACCAAGCCAAAGAGGTCTTGGGAATGTATGGCTTTCCTGGCTTCCAAGAGGCTCCATCTTGTTGCTTTTTAGTTTCTAATATATATTTTACAAATCATAGTGTGAATGAAAATTATCAGGGAACCACTTCTTCTTCTTCTTCTTCTTCTTTTTTTTCGCTAATCCTAGAACCATTTTAACTCTTGTACAATTCTGAAACAAAAATTTACTTTTGTGTTCTGCATAAAAGTTCAGGTGATATATAGATGGTCTTTGCAATGTTAAAGAAATTCAAAGAGAAAAAATGGCAGTATCAATAAATTGAAAACTAATTTTTTTTTTTTGAAAAAAATTGATTTTCAAGCCGAGGAAACCAAAAATGTGATTTTCGCATATTTGTTTGAAAAGATAAAATTAGAATTGGAAGCACAAAAATTAATAATTGAATACTTAAGTTATAATAGCAACGGGACTTTAGAAATGTAATTTGCATATTTGAAAAAAATAAATAAATAAATAATAAAACAAACAACAAACGAGTTGAATGGGTCAACCGGTCCGGCCCGAAAAATTTGGTTTTGGACTTGAAAGTCCATATCTGGGGTGACATCGGACTAGCCCAACTCAACCTGACTTCAAATTAAGTTTAGGTTGAGACCAGGTTGGGTTGGACCCGCCGAACTTGCACCCCTACCACCCACTCTAAAACTCTCCATTTGTTCCTCTCTTCCTAAAACAATTTAAAAATTTTCATTAACTGATGCATATGATTCTCTTGAACAGATAGAAGTTCGGTTTGCCAAACACTGCCCACAATAGACTCCACCTCCTCTAATAAACACCAAATCTTCAAAAACTCAAAAAATAAAGGAAGAGATTGTATTTAGAATTGCTCGCTTTTTATTGAGGTCTTAGGTCCTTATTTATAGAGTACAAACCTAGAGAGGTCCTTCTTCTAAGACTCCTTTCTTGCTATACAAATTATTTCCATAATGGGTTTTCCTTCCTTATCTTGCAAATCTTTATTACAGTTGGATGCGAACGTATATTGGGCTTGATGGGCCTCACAAATTGTCTCATGCTACTTTGATAGATTGGGCCTCCTTCAGGCTCATGCAGTTGAGTCAACCCAACCTAACCCATTATTCTCCTTGGCCCATCATTAAAACACTCATGGCATAAATAAAACACAAATTGATTATTGTCTATATAGAATAAGAATGCAAGGATTGTAAAGTAATTTCAGGAGAAACTCTTAGTTACCAACTACACCGATTACTCATATTGAACATAGTAATTAAAGTTGTTAACTATCAAAAACCAAGAAGAGGCCACCAAAGCATATAGTGGAAGGAGTTGAAATACAAATCTTATAACTTGAACTCAAAAGATAACTTTGATATAATAAAACACTTTCAATATAAACGAATAATACAACAATATAAACAAGTATAATAACCATATCGATCTTTCGTTATCCTCTCTTTCTCATATTGACCATATATATTATAGTATAGTTGTAACAACTAGTGGTCAAATAAATATAGGTTTTAACACACTAGTAAATAAAGTATATAAGAATTCATAATAAATATATTAATTAAAATAATATAATAATGACAATAAAACCACCATTAATAATAACTTAATTATATTTTTATTAAAATATTCCCAACAATTAGTCCACTTAATTTTCCATTAAGAGACACCAAAATTGTCTTATTATGATATGGATAGTAAAAAGTTAAAAGGATTCTCAGCAAGAAGGCTCGAGATGTTGACTACTGCACCAAATACATGGAAAGCTTATTCGGGCTGAAAGATTGTTATACTTCCTATTTGTTTATTCTTGATGATTCCAATTTTTTATTTTTATTTTTTTAATTATTTTTTTTGATTCGATTTTTCCAGTTTTTTTTTTTTTTTCTAAAAAAAAGAAAAGAAAAAGAAAAAGAAAACGTATGTTTAGTAGTTTATGGTTGCTACAGAATTTGGTCTATAATGAACTCATGCTCTCGAATTGCTTTAATATATTGTACTCAAGGGAGCCTTTTTTTCTTTTTCTTTTGGATTCCGGAATTGTTAATGGGGTAGACTAATATTTTTTTGGGTGGACTAATATTAATAGTAATAATAATTTTATTTATTTATTTATTATTTATTTTTTCTTGAGTCGTGCTAAAATTAGGTATAGTAAAAAAAAAAAAATTTTGGGTTGGCTAGCTTGAGCACACCCAAGCCCCCCTTGGATCCGCCAGTTTATTTTGCTACTTATTTATCACTCACTACTGCATCAGGGCATGGCCAGGCGCCCATACCACTGTCAAGAAAAGGTTGCATAGGCTAGAAAGAATGCTGATTAGTTAGAACTAGGCACAGTTGCAAGACAGATTCAGGATCAAGCGATTCAACAGAAGATAATGGATCAAAGCTCGAATGAGGCGCGCCGGAATATATGGACGAGTAGACCCCCCTACGATGCAGCCAACAATACATGATGGAGCAGGAGCTAGCGCAATGCCCAGCTACTAGTAGTCTCAGTTCTCCACTCTTGTAGCGATGGTTCAACGGCTTACATTCTCGAAAACATCCTCCTCATCCATGGTAAGTTTCTCTTAATGAGCTCATGTCCCATGCCTGTACATGTTTCCTGAAGATTTGACTACATTATCTATATTGAGGGACTAAAGTTTCTGCTTTCGTTACAAAAGCATTAGTATTCTTCACATTTAACTAAATGAGTGCTATTAGAAATGAGACACTATTAGGAATAGATGTACGTTTTCTTAGCTTTTATGTTTAAATGGAAGGTTCAGTTAATACTTTTATAATAAAGTAAATCTAAACGCTGGAAGCAATGGAATAGGTTTTCTATGTGTGGGTACTCCTTGTTTTAGGTGCTAATGGATACATATATCAAGTGTTTACGGATAAGTGAAATTTGAATATCACTTAACAGAATAAGGGTCACCGAAAATTAATTAATTTTTAAGTGATATTGACATCACTAATCAATAATGAACATTATCTGGCAGAAATTTGTCAAGAACGTCTCCGAGAACAGCCTGGCTCAGAGAGAATGAATATTAATAAGTACTTGTTAAAATACAAAAAGACATGTCATCACTACAAGTTTTTCAGTCTCACGAGGCATTAAACTATCAGTAAATTTACCATCATTAGGGATTTCTATTTCATAGCCTGTAAATGTTGATTTGACATGTTCAAACAAAGTACATTCTTTTTTAAAAAAATTTGATACACTTTTTTTTTTTTAAGAAAGAATTCATTTTAGTACTTAACAAAAATATTAGCATTCAATTCTACAATACAATAATGGTGTCAAATGTACAATTTATTTCTCATATACAAAAATGCCTTTCCTAATGGCATCTCGAGCTTCATGCCTAAACTAGGGAGTCAATATTCTCATTTGAACACCAGGAAAAATAGCCTAAACTAACTAGGTGCTTAATAGATTTAAAGTCATGTTCCCAATAAATTCCCAATTCAGTAGTCCAGAAACATCTTTATTTTAATTTTATTTTTTATTTACAAGAAACATTTTTATATAGAGTGAGTAAAAAAAAAAAAAAAAAACCCACCTAGTAATTAATATTTGTACAAGTGGACTATTGGTTTAATGCTGTAATATTAATGGGTTAGATGCGAAATCCTATGTTTAAGAATTATATTTAATACTATAATTTTTTTTTTTTTTTTCTTTTTTAAATTCTGGTAAATTCATAAAACTATTTTTAGACAATTAAATAGTTTTTTGAATTTTTGTTCTTTGAAAACTGTTTTGTAGTTTACCAATCAAGTAGATTTTTAAACTGAAAAAAATGAAAACCGTTCTATGTTCTCGTTCTCTAAAAATTGTTCTTGAAAACAATTTTGAGAGAACAAAACCAAGCAAGGCCATAATCTTTTATAGTTATCTGAAAACAGACATTTTTATAACTGAGTTTTCAGAAAACTGAACCAAGCAAAGTTTTTTTGTACAATTTTCTATTTTCACTTTTTTGAGAATAGAAAACCGTTTCTATAGTTACAATTTACAAACCAATCAAGCCCTATTTTTTCGGAATAATGAGAAACTTTATTTGTTTACAACAATATTTTATGCCTAATCTATTATACAAAAATTAGTATTCTCACCAGGTATATGTTAACACAAAAATCAATATATTAAAAAACTATATCAACGGGTCTCTAGTTAAATCTTATCACCTTCCCCAATCCCAAATAAAAAAAAGAAGGAAAGAATTTAAGTCGGGACGTCGACAAAGGTGTGTTTGAATACTCATCGGAGACGGATATCGGAAGTCGTGGGTGGGAGTGGGGAAGTGAACGATTTTTTCATAATTTTGGAAATGGGAAAAAAGGAAAAATTAGCATTGTTACTAAAAACTTCTGGTAAGTGAATATTTCAGAAGGATCATGGAATTATGAAATGTATATGCATTTTAAGCCACTATGTCCCGTTGTCAAAACTCAGAATTAGCTAATGTAATTAGCTAATATCCAATTAACTTGATTTTTATTTATGTAATTATAATACATATTTATTTATTTCCAGATTCTCGCATTCTATGAACAAAGGTTCATCTTTTTTTATTGAAAGATTTGGAAGGTGATCATGCATTTGGTACAATTATGGCAGTCAACTGTTTGGTCGTGTGGATGACTTAATGCGCGAGTTAAGGGTTTGATAAGATAATAAACAAACTTTAAGGAAAACAAACCTTAAGGAATGAATTTTTTTGTGCCAACAATAAGTCAGCTATCCAAAGGTGGCAACTTTGCCCTATAAATTAGGCATGAGACGTAACGAAAGATTTGTGACCGTAATCTTTCAGAGATTGGTTTTTTTGTGTAAATAAATCTTTTTGTGTACAATCTTCATGAGAGCTATAAGAAGTTTGTCTTTGGGTGGGTTATTTTTGTACCCCTCGAATTCGATACATGGGTTGATCAAGCCCAAGCCCAAACTCGAGGGAAAATCAAATAATTAAAATATTAAAACGAACATAGAATACAAAATGAGTTAAGAATAAAGAATAAAGTTGAAAGAAACTAAATAATAAAATCCCTATTAATTAATCCAGTATAAACCTTTACTAAATAAATCCTCTGATACCAGTAATTAATTTAAATTACAACTTGAAAATCCATCATGTGGACCCCTAATCCAAAATCCAACTTAAATAAATACTATCCAAATACTAAAACATAAAGAAGACTCATACGTTAAATCGGAAGAGTGATGATAGACTGTCTTTGCTCAGCACAAACAACCTCTAAGGCTGGAACTGTCGAACACCTGAAAAATAATAGTGGGTCAGGCCACGAACAAGTTTTAATCTATTACATCCTAAATAGAGATCGATACACATATACATCCTAGTCAATTCAAGAATAACTATGTAGTCCGTATATATATACACGCACGCGCGCGCGGGGACACACACACACACACACACACTAAAGGAATCTCACTAGACTATAGGATTGTCTCAACCTGAATAGTAGGCAACATGCAAAACGCACATATAGTGGACATGAGTACCTAGACCTATTAGGGTACACAACTACACTATATCTAGCTACACATCCCTGGCAATATACGCATCATAACCACTGATCCTGAGACTCAAGCTTATATCATGGTATATACCATATATATATAATGTCCATCTTATCCAAATAAAATAAAACTATCTAAATATTTATTTTAAATCATATGTCATCCAACGGCTCTGTTGACTTGACAAGAATAAGCAGGGCTTAACTCAGTGGTTAATCCATTCCCTTATAAATTCAAATGGGTATGACTTAACTGATAAGTTAATCAGTCCCTAATAAAATGCCACCATCCCTTACTGGTACATTATATCTATACAATCCACAATTGATGAAATAAACATAATACTACATCAATTAAATCTATAGACAAGCATAATACAAATCAGACATATATATGATCATATTATATCAAAAACATATGATTAAAATCCTATAATCATCACGAAATCTTACTAGTTTAAAGTTAAGCAATAGGATCCTCCATCAACAACATATATATCAAATTAAAGTCCATGTTGTTTCTATCATCAGCATATTAATATTAATTATGCTTTCCCAATCCTCCATGAATCTGACTTAACAGATTTGAATCCATCCTAAACAGATATAAAACATTTAAAACAGATCCAACACATACAAACATATACAATATGCAAAAATCCAAGAAACCATTCCCAGTGCCAAACCGGTCGACCGAAGTGCCAAACCGGTCGACCAAAGTACCAAACCGGTCGACTGAAATACCACATCTACTCCTCACTATTGAGCCACTTCGGTTGACCGAAACAGTAAACCGGTCGACCGAACCTCCGCGGCTGACCATTTTCTTCTTCTTCGACTGCTCTACTTTTTCAAACCTCCATTGTTGAAGTTTCAAAACTTACCAACTACGTCCCAGAATATTCCCATAGTGATTTTTATATCATAAAACATGCTTTTAACATTTAAAGAATATAAGACATGCATCAAACTCTCTAAATATGAAAATATAAGCAAACCCACTAACACATACATACACACTGTAAATTCAGATTTTTAACACGTAAACCAGTTTATTAAATCCAATTAAAAATCCTAGGATTTAACTAAACATGTATAGATCGCAAGTCAATTCAAAGGAGAAGAGACAAAATTAAAACTTGCCTTAGGAATTTTCAGATTGAAAACCCAAACCTCCTTCTTTGTTTTTCCTCCTTTATTTCTCTCTCTCTCTCTCTCTAAAATTGTTACCTCCACAACGAATGTGAATAGGGTTTTCTAAACCTTTGGCAAACCTATAATACACACACACACACACACACACACACATATATATATAATCCTAATTCCTTCCCAACTAAACTTACTGAAAAAGAAAAGAAAAAGCTTAAAAATTGTTGTGAATTTAAAAGAAAATATAGAATATAAAATTATATCTTCAATATAGAGAGAAGAATGCAAAGAGGGGAGATAAATCTTATTACTTTGTCTTAAATCCAAGTACATCAATATAACAATGAACAATCCATATTTATAACCAAACTTTGCATTAGTCAACATCCTTAATGCACCATTAACTCACATCCTTAATGCACCATTAATTTAACATTGTACAATTAGTGGACACTATATATATATAACACTCCCCCTTGGGGTCCACTACACAATACTGAAAATATGCCTCATTAAAACCTTGCTAAGAAAAACCCAGTACGATAAAAACTTAGCGAAGGGAAAAAGAGTATAATATTCTTGTGTATATGAAAATAGTATTGTATAGGTTAAAAGTGTCTCATTAGAACCTTGTCAGGAAAAACCAAGTGGGACAAAACTTGAGTGAAGGAAAAAGAGTACAGTATGCCAATACCTTTTCAATTTAATGTTCCCCCTTGTTGCTGCATAAGTTCAACACTAAAGATCCTTGAGTTGACGCATTCCAATATTGTGTACCAACCTTTTAAACGTCGTAGTGGGTAGTGCTTTAGTGAACATGTCAGCTAAATTTTCATTTGAACGTATCTGCTGAATATCAATATCACCATTCTTCTGACATTCATATGCATAAAAGAATTTTGGTGAGATGTGCTTGGTCTTGTCACTTTTGATATAACCCTCTTTCATTTGTGCAATGCATGTAGCATTATCTTCATATAACACTATTGGGCTATCTTTTATTAATGAGAGACCACATGTTGTTCGAATATGTTGGATCATAGATCTTAACCAAACGCATTCTGGTAGTGGTTGGGGGGATGGTGATTGCGTCGTCGTCCTACCACCACATAAGCTTGAGAGTGTGCATTAAGGTGCGGGCCAAGTTTTACATTTATAGAAGCCACTACTACCTTCACTAAAAATATAGTTAGGGCGAGTTAGGATCATCCCAAGGGATTGGAGGGTCGTATTAGGTTGTGGAATCACAATTAGGGTTAGAAGGTCGAATGATCAAACAAGAGTTGGTTGGTTGGATTAAACTTAGAAAGCAAATTAAATTAAGCAAAAACAATAGAATGCAATAAAGAGTAAGTAAGAGAGAGAGATCTTGGGGTTTAGAGATCACCATTAAGTATAGCTTTTCTACACTCTTAACAAATGGTTAATGAGGGAAACATGTGTTGCAATATTGGTGTGTGTGTGTGTGTGTTTGGTTGATTCAATTAGCAAGGATGACCAATTAAGCATATATTGTTTAAACAACATAGTGAAAAACACAATATATCAAACTAAGCCATTAATCCTTTCATTAAGCTCATAATCCAAATACATCACACGGATAGAGACATATGCTACTTGTATTCAAAAGTATGGAACATCAAACAACAAGCATGGATTGTCCTCCCATTTAACAACTACACTACAATTACTCTACAATTAAGCTAATGACATGAAATTAAACTAATTAAACTAAGGGAGAGGCACAATCCATCAAGAAATAAGTATGAACCATTAAGCAAATAACAAGAGCATTCCATTAAGCACTATGTTTTGACAATCTCTAGATCCATAACATCAACACACATAGACATGCATCAATAACACAAAATCTAGAGACAAGCACATAAACATCTATTTTAGCATACATAGACATATGAATAAAATGAAATGATCAATTAGAATCATTAAACCATATAAATCATTGAATAAACAAGATCTATACATATAAAATGTCAAAACATGAATTATAACACTAATCCCTCAATAATATACAAAATCATGATGTAGAAAGCATGCTTAGGGCTAACTCTAGCCCTAAGAGGATGTCTAGCCACTCAAGGATGTGCTCCTCTAACCCTCAAGGGTAAGCTCCATAGAAGAAATTTGCTCCTTGGTTGATGAAGAACTCTAAGCTTATGTCTCTAGCCTCCTCTTTTCCTTTGCTTCCTCATTAAGAATTCTCTCTAAAATTGAATGTTACAAGGCATGATATGATATATGTAAAAAGTAATCCTTATCCTTATATAGGTAGGTTAAATGACACCCAAAATGAGCTGAGGTCGTACAACAAATATTTCCCAATGATTGGATAAAGGATAACTTTTTGTGAGCTGGAAATTTAACTTTTTCGCACTGGAGGAAGTTCGAATGATCAAACCTTGACCTTGGATCGATCAAACATGGCTGAGATCTATCGAACTAAGGCTAGATCGATCCAACTTACGATGCCTTTTTGGATAAAAACAAATCTGAGATATTTTGAAGATATTTTTGGGAAAAGGACAAAATTGGTTAGTAAGGTGGTACAGCTGGATAAAATCAATCATTTGGATAAGGACAAGAATGTTCGATCGATCAGAGAATGGAGTTGGATCGATCGAACTTTGGGATCTTTGGATGTGATCATCATAGCTTGGATCTATCTTGGAAGTGCTGAGATCGATCATGCTGGATCGATCGAACCTTCTTCTGAGATCGATCGAAGATGCTGAAATTCCACCTTTTGCTTTCTTTCTTCTCTTTTGCTCTTTTCTTTAATTCATCCCAGAATTGCTTCCTTTTTGCTCTTATTTGGCTGAGTTAGCTTATTTTAGGGATAAGTGCCTGAAAAAAGAAATAACATGAAATCAATACAAAACGGTAAAGTAAGATAGATAAAGGTCCTAGAATACCTAAGGGGTTTAAATGCGCACTTTTCAGTGCTCATCACATTCCCAAACTTAAATATTGCTAGTCCCTAGCAATGAACTAGAAAGTAAATGAATGAAATGAACAACTATACAAGTAAAAACTAGAAAGCAATAAAATGATAACACCACTTTCGTAGGGAACACGATTGCACTTAGCACATGCAACAAGCCTTTTAAACCCCTAGGTTACCCCTAGTGGACGAGTGAAGTCTCGTGAGGGTTTTCAAAAATGATACCCACAAACATTAAGCTCATTCTTTCAAAAGAGGCACCAATATTGTAAACAAGTATTGGGAGAAAACTACCTCAAGTATGCAATTTTTCAACCATTTCTAAGCAATCTCCCAAAATCTCAACATTAAGTAAGCAAGTATGGTCCTTCACACATCAAGAAAATGATCATGCTAATCAAAACAAGTCTAGAATCCTTTTGAGTGGACCGGCATCAAATGTGTTGCTATCTTAGCCAACTAAAGAATTAATCACATCCTTACCCTCAAACTAGCACACAAATTTAGTACTGATCATCAAGACAAAAAGTGGACCTTTTATTAAAGTTTTATTATTCTAGGTGCGCTTATTCTTTTTAATTTTTATTTTTTATTTTTTATTGAGGATGAAAGATGGAAGCATGGTGCAATGTGTTGATCTCTTAAGCTTTCTAGCGATTCATGAGATCGAGCGTTAGGTCAATGACTCCCAAACCAGATAGCTTTAGGGCATTAGGTGTTCAACCACCCCTACAAACTTACAAGCTCAAATCAACTAGGCTGCAAATCAAGAAAACCTCCATCTAATTGTTTCCTACTTTTTTCCTTTTGGGAGAAGTCCTCACTTTTTTTATTACTTTTGCAATTTATTTATTATTTTTTTAAATTCAATTATTAACCTAGAGTTTGGGCCCTCCACCTTTCGGCGCGAGAAGTTCAGTGCTTGATGAGGTTAGAATCCCGGCTATTTAGTGAAAAGGGGTTGTTATCCACCTTTATCAAGAATGAAAGCTTTCAATGCACTACTAGCCCAATTGGGATATAACCAATTCAATAATCAACAAAGCATGTACCCCACAAATGAATGCTAGTGTGTGCCTGTGCTAGTGTAGAATCGTAGAATGAATCTCAAAACAATCACAAAATCAAGATGATATGGACCACAAATGCAAACATGATATCAATCTTTCGAAAAATTTACTCCTAAATGGCATCCACAAGGCATACAAGGAGTATTGGATTCTCAAGTCAAGCAATTTTTAAATTTTAAGCAATATAGTCCTTAAAAGATCAAAATCATAGCAAATATGGACCAATCATATTAAATCCCTTAAATACACAAGTCATGCTCAAAATTTGAATTTAAAGCTATCACTGCAAAATACACCATTACCCCCAAACTTAAATGGTGTCCTCAATGTGCAAAGAGAACAAAGGAAAGAGTATACCAGTGCAACTAAGGCAAAGAATGGTCGGGACTGAAGTATCCAAAGTGGGTGGCATGGCCCCCCCAAACTTGGGATAAACTGTGGACATGTAAGATGGCACTTGGATAAGCTCATCAGATAACAAAAGGGATAATCAGTGCATAGTGGACATGCAAGTGTAAATGAGATAATGAAATAAAGTAGTGAGAAAGGTATAAGGGTGATCCTGAAAATTGTGTAGCACTCTTTTTCACTGAAGTCACTGGAATGCACCTGATGGAGTCAAAACAGACAGATATATAAACATATGACATCCAAAAAGAAAGTATATATAAAGAAAATAAAGTACTAGGTAAATCAGAAGATTAAAGCTGACAAACTGGCTGCAAAAATAATATGCAATATCCAAAATATAACAGATAAATCACAGCTATGGAGTATAAAGAGATAGAGGGACTGGGAATATCAGGTAGATGAGGCAGTACGAGCAAGGCACGCTCTGCGGATATCGCAAGATAAGTCTCGGAATGCGGTCATGACATCCGTACGGAATGTAACAAAATCAGCATGAAAGGTAACAGCATCAGCTCTGAGAGCGATAGTATCTGCTTGGATAGCAACTACTGCATCCTCAAGAACCTGAAGACGTTCTCCAAAGCTAGGGATCTGAGCAAGAGCCTCAGGTACGAAAGAATCTGAAGAGTGATCCTAAGTCTGCTCCTCTGCATGAACGGGTAACCCAACTGGAGAGCGATGCTCTGCATCATCTGTAGGCTGCTCTAAATCAATATCCATGTGAACGGCAGCCGGATCTACATCGTCCGCTGCCTGGTCTACTGCTGGTGCTACCTTAGCCTCAAGATCCTTTACTGCCCGGGCTGCATCCTCCTGTAATCTAAGGATAATAGCATTATAGCTCTTATCCCAATCTTTCTTCTCGAAGGCACATGCTCCTCTCTCTGGGCGCTCCCATGGACGGAAGGGATAGCGCTGGTCTAGCAGAATCTGGGTGATGAGATGGCCAAATGGGAGGGACTTGGCCCTTTTGGGCCGCTTCTTGTTAATGTGCTCATCATCTAACTTCCTCATCATGCTCCAGATGAGTGTGGGGATAGATAGCCAATGCCCTATGTAGAATGCGTACAGGGCTGTCAAAAAGTCGCCTCGCCTCTGGATCTTATGGCCGGCCATAAATATGTTCCAAAATAGAATGGAATCAAAGAACCACAGGTCGTCTAGAAGATAGGTGCGGGTGGCGAAGGTCTCGCCATCGGCATAGTGACCTGTAAGGAACACGACCATGTCCTCATATGAAGGTCTGTATAGCCTAGGATATGTTTCCTGTAGCTCTGGAGGGCATCGATGTGGACAGTGGCATGAACGGGATATTGTGTCCACGGTGATAGAAATCTAATATCCATCAATAGTGGTGATCAGCTCTGCCGTGTTACGCGAGGAAGGCCAAAGGTTTTGGAAGAATATCCGTACAAGTCTCGGGTATACGGGGTCAGTAACTGGGGCAAGAATAGCTGAAAGACCCCTCTGGATAATATCATCATATGTGGATCGGGTCAGCACCGATCTGGAGAAGAAGTCTGTATCAAAGACTGACTCGTGAGCTATAGATGGCTGTGTATATCTGGGCAATAGCCAGTCTAGCTCCTGGATTGGCTAAGCTGGTGGAGGTGAAGGAGATGGTGTGAACTCAGCCTGAGCCTGTGATGGAGACGGAATATGCTCAGCCTTAGCCGCATGAGAAGGTGACTGAGGTGGAGTAGGCTCTAATGACTCCTCCTGTCTATGTCTCTACTGTCTCTGTGGGTTGTGTTGCCTCTTGGCAACTGTCTTGAATCGAGGCATGTCCTTCAAAAAGAAAAAGAAAAATTTGCAACAGAAGTCAATGACAAAAGAAAGAATTTAAAGCACCAAATAGAAACATGAATGTTAAGTAAGATAGACAAAGCAGATAAATGTCATGAATTTATATAAGTGACTGGATGTGAACATACTAAGCAGTGGAAGTTTGAAATGCATCCAATATGGAATATCACAGGCATTGGGCATATATGAGATAGCATGAACACAAGATAGGATGCATGGAATGTGTATATGAAATCTGTGAAGTTCGATCGATCACAAAAAATGTGAGATCGATCTCTCTTGATCGATCTGAGAAACTGAAAAACTGAGTTCGATCGATCTTACTAGATCGATCTGAGAAAAAAGTTCGATCGATCGAACTGTGTAAAGTGAAACTCAAAAAGTCACAGATCTGTGACGTGGATGGCACGGGGCCTTCACGAACATGGTCGTGGGCCCATCAACACAACATAGCATCAATCTTATTCACTGTACGAGGCCTATACTTCTAAATCGAGTCAAAACATCAATTATATATAAAACATATATACATATATATACACAGTGCTTCGAAGCTTCATCAATGGAGGTTTGGATCACCCAAACAATTTAGATCTAACAGTAAAAACATGTATGCATCATATTGAAACTCAAATCAACAAGAGGGATTCGGATCTTACCCAAAATGAGAGAGAGAAGTGGAGATGCAAAAAGGCAATGAGATCCGAGATCCAAGAGGAGAGAGAGAGATTCGGGATGATGGGGAAATCGCCGGAGGTTCGCCGGAGATGGTGAAAATGAGTGGGGTTGCAGCGGCGATGAGGGGTTAGGGTTTGGAGAGGGTTAGATCGATCTATAAAATCGATCTTCAAACCCTCGGTTTCCATTTTTAAAAACATTTCCCGACCAGTTCGATCGATCGAACTGAAGTTTCAGATCGATTAAACTGTAATGAATCTCTCCTCAAAGTATTTTTTTTTTTTAATTTTTTTTTAATTTTTGAAAATTTTAGAATTTAAAATAAAGTCAAAATTAGAAATCAAAGAATAAAGATCGATTTGTCTATGATCAATCTTAGAAAAATGTTGATTGATCGAACAAGGAAAAATTTGAAAACATGTTCAAATGGAGATCCCGAGAGCTGACATTTTCAGGTTGGATGCAGGCTTAAAATTTTCTAAAGTATGGGAACTGAAGATCGATTGAACTTGGAATTTAGATCGATCGAAGGACTTCAGATCGATCTAGGAACGTTTTCGATCGATCTGACAGAGAGCTAAAATATGCAGGTTGGATGCAGGTTGAAAATTTTTCTAAGTGTTAAAGCTGCAAATGGTAGTTTGATCGATCGAACCTCCTTGAAGATCGATCGAACTTATGTAAAATGCTTAATTATGACATGAAAGCTTATGCAATCCTATTCATAGTTTCTAGCAATGCATATGAACCAAAAACAAATATCTAGACTTCGCAAGAAATGAAATTTAAGATAGAAATGAGGGAAGAATAGGGTTTTGACACCCTACGAAATGCTTTTGCTAGTCTTTAACGTCTCTAGCAAGACATTGGGTTCTTGTAGCCTGGATCAAAAATCTTGTTATGCATCCCCTCCTTAACGGGGTGATAAGTACTTTGAACTCCTCCCAACAAATGGTTCTTCAAAGAACTTGTTGGATTAAGTTCAAAAGAAGTCTTTGGTCCTTTGTCAATGCAATCTTTGGGCTTCCATTCCCTTTCATAGCAAGAATTTCAAATAAAACTTTTAGAATACAGGGTTGAAGATGATCTTTTTGAAACATTGGTCTTACCCAAAAGCTCTATTCCTTCACAATTAAGATCATGACATTTTTTTACAATATTCACTTCTCTTTCATACTTGTCAAATGAATTGGGAGTTGGATTGAAGATATTCAACTTCACCTTCATGTGGCCAAATGAGATCTACATTATCCCTGTCCTCCAATTGATGTTGGCATTTGCGGTTGCCAAGAAAGGACAGCCAAGGAAAACAGGAATTTGGCTCTTAGGATTTGGGACTGGTTCCGTGTCAATGACAACAAAATCAACGGGAAAGAAGAATTTATCAATCTTAATCAAAACATCCTCAATGATACCCCTAGGCTTTTTAATGGATCAGTCGGCAAGTTGCAAAACTACTAACATCGGTTTCAATTCTCCTAGGCCCAATTTGACATAAACCGAGTATGGAAGAAGGTTAACACTTACTCCTAAGTCAAGGAGAGCCCGATTAATGACATGGTCACCAATTATACATGAAGTGGTAGGTGAACCGGGGTCCTTAAATTTTGGTAGAGTGTTATGTTTCAAAATTGAGCTCACTTGCTCGGTTAAGACCACTTTCCTAGGTGTTTGGCTTTTGTTCTTCCTCTTTTGGGTGCAAAGATCTTTTAAAAACTTGGCATCAGCCGGAATTTGTTTGATTGCATCCAAAAGTGGAAGATTAACTTTCACTTGCCTAAACATTTCCATGATTTCATTAGCTTTGGCCTTTTGCTTATATTTTGAAATGGATCATTTTAAGGCATCCGGAAATGGAGCTTTTTGTTCAAACACTTTTTCAGAATTTTTCTTTGAAGACTCTTCAACACAAGAATTTTTCAAATCATGTTTCAAATCACTTTTCAACAAAACATTCTCAAATTCATTTTTCAGCAAATCTTTCTTCAACAAATCACTTTCACAATCACTTTTCAAAGCTTTCTCATTTATATGGTCATGCACATGCAATGAAGGAGGAATAGAATATGAAACGGGACGGGTGACAACTTACAGTTACACCGGTTCACTCTCTTCATTGGACATACCCACTTGGTTGTCCACAATCCTACCACTTCTCAAGGTAGTCACCGCCTTGACGTGCTCTATTATGTGCCCTTTCGATGAGGAATGGGTCTCCACAACATATTGTTGCTTTGGTGGGGCATTCATAGGCATCTTTCCTTTCTTTCTTGCATTTAATATGCTAGCTATTTGTCCTACTTGGGTTTCTAACTTTGCAATGGATTGAGAGTGAGAATGTAACAATTGTGTATTTGCCTCAAAAGTACCCAAAGCATTCAAAACTTTCTCTTCAAATGCGGGACTTCTAGCATTACCTTGTGAATATGATTGGTTGGGAAAATGAGAATTTGATAATTGATTCCCTTGTGATTGATAAGGTCTATAACCTTAGGATTCTTGGCTTTGAAGTGGAGGTGGAATGTACTTTTCTTGAAAACCACCTTGGGAAGGGTTTGAGCCATCCCCTTGGTTTTTCCAAGAGAAGTTCGGATGATTTCTCCAACTAGCATTGTAATGATTTCCATAAGGATTGTTCCCTTGATTCACAAATGTTGCATTGACTTATTCATGAGGTTCATTTTGCACTTGTCCATGAGGACAATGGGAAGTAGAATGAAGAACACTAGAACAAGTCATACAAGATTCATTTGATGCACGATGAGAATGGTTGGGGAAGGAACATACTTGGTTCACCGAGTTTTGGTTGATCAAGAATTGATTAAACCTTTGAGATAAAGACTTCATTTCGGCAACTATTTCATTAGAGTAGTCGACTTGATGGAAGCTAACACTCTTCTTAACTTGGGAATTTCTACCATTCTTTGATGATAATGGTCTATGCAAAGAATTTTCACTCATGCTCTCATAAAGACGCCACATGTCATTCTCATGCCTATCAATGTATGAGCCACCCATGGAAGCATCAACCATGCCCTTACAATTGTCCGATAAGCTCTCAAAAAAATATTAAACTAATTGTCATTTGGGCATGTCATGATGTGGACACTTCCTAAGCAATTTATTAAAGCGTTTCCCCATCCCCATATGTAAACTCTCTAATGGAAGTTCTCATGGTATTGGTCTTAAAAACCGGATAGTACTTCTTCAAAAATTCTTGTTACATTTCTGCCCAAGAAGTGATTGAAAAGGCCTAAGGTTGTTAAACCAATACTTTGCCTTGTCCTTTAGGGTGAATGGAAAAAGTTTGAGCCTTAAGACTTCTTCCGGCATGTCCGTATATCTAATGGTAGAACAAACTTCTAGAAACTCATCCAAATGCTTGTAGGGTTCTTCACTTAGAAGTCCATGATAGTTAGGAAGCATTTGAATGATTTGTGGCTTGATCTTATAATGATGTACTCTAAATGGAGGCAATTGAATGCATATGGGGGCATTATATTCATTAGGCACATAGTGATCTCTTAAAGCAAGGGGCTGATTAGCAATTTAAGGTGCAACATGGGCACCTTTGTAATACCCCTAATTTCAAAAGGGATAAAAATGGAATTTAAATTTTATTTTTGTGCATTTTAAATTGATTTTGTATCTATATGCTTATGTGTCCACTTGTTTGTTTATTTTAATTCATTATGTTATTTTTTTTTTAATTGTTTGTTTATTTTAATTAAGGGTGTAATTCTTTATTTGTTTATTTATTTTAATTAATTGTTTTATTTATTTTATGTGTTTTAAGTGATTCGTTGCTTGCTTATTTGATTTAATTAATGGGTTTTATTAAATTAATTATTTATTAAGTATTTAATTTTTGAATAGGGTAATTATGTAATTCCCATTAACTGGGGTTTTAGATACATTTCAGTTAGGGTTTTTGGAGCCGTCTCATAAGTATCTGATATGTAACTAAACTGGATTACTTTGTGGGCCGACGAAGTTAGGGCTC
This sequence comes from Cornus florida, assembly GCF_030987335.1. Classification (NCBI taxonomy): domain Eukaryota; kingdom Viridiplantae; phylum Streptophyta; class Magnoliopsida; order Cornales; family Cornaceae; genus Cornus; species Cornus florida. Next base: position 44,408,234 of record NW_026775573.1, read on the forward strand.
TGTGGATTAGGGTTTTAATCTTGCAATTATAAATACCTCAGTATATGTTAAACCTAGGGTTACATATTGTCGTAGCTTTTACACGGAAAAGTCTGCCAAATAGAGAGAGTTACAGAGGGAGTTTTGGTGAGAACAGAGTTGTTTGTGAGAATTTCGACTGGGGTTCCAAGGTTTAACCAAGGAGAAGGAAGGAGCAGAGGTTCTAGGAGGTTAGACAAGTTTCAGTGGATGTTGAAAAAAACTGAGACCAACGGCAACAAGGGTTTGTTTGCAAACCTATTCAGGCAAGTTCTATCTTCCTTTTTCCCTTTGAGCCGTATTCTGTGCACCTAGATATGCTCTAGGGTTTTAAGGAAATTAACAACTAAATCATTCATGTATGTTATACATCAAATTAATCATATGTATGCTTTGAATTAATTCTGTGATGATTTCTGCAATATCTGTTACAGTGCATGCAAGTTGGTTCAGTTTTATGTCCTTTAAGCATGAGGGTTTTTGTCGTAGTTTTTGTCTCTGTTTTTATTGCAACTACTGTAAACTAAGTATGGAAAGACTACGGGAGTTATGTAAATCTCATAGGAAGGTTGCTATTTCTATTTTAGATCTCTGTTGCATTTTGCTTCGTTGTAATCCATGCATGAGGTTTCAGTTTTTGCACAAGTTTACTTCTGTTAATTGATTTAAATTGCTATAATCAAACCTTGGGGATGCTATCAGGAGGGTGTTAGATCCTTTAGATCAGTTTAAGAAACCAACAGAGGGGTAGGAATTAATCGGAGAAGGAGCAGATTGACGGAAACGGAGCAGAGATGAACTGGAGGCTCTCAAGAGGGAGAGAGCCGGCTCTAGAAAGTCAAGAGCCGGCTCCCCTTCAGCAAGAGCCGACTCCTAGGGAATTGGAGCCGGCTCCAATAGGGGAAGAGCCGGCTCTTCCATTCCAAGAGCCGGCTCCAATTTGTTTTACGTCCAGAAAGTGTTTTCTAGGGCTCTGTTTGGTGTTTTGAGCACTGTTTGAGCTTCTGAGTGATTCTAATGAACTGTAGGGACTTAACAGAGGATCTAAGTAGTTAATTCTAAGTGTTATTAAACTTATTGTTGTATGGTTTAAGTCTCTAAGACAAAGGATGAAGCAGTGTAAAATATACAACGGTGTATGCTACTAACAGAGAAAGGAACTAAATGGCTTGATTAAATTTTAGAAATTTAATGAGACTTCACGGAGGGATTAAATAGTTAATTTTTGGGTGTTATTAAGACCCTAAATTGATTTAAGGTTAATTCTAAATTAACGGATCAAACTGTATAACACTTATGTACATTGTATACGGTTAGTGGATAGAAGAAGTTTTAAATACTTAAGCTTATTTTTAGGCATTCCAGTGGGATTTAATATATTTATAAAATGGTTTTAAATATATTATAGGGTCATTCATGTGTTAGATGTGATCTATGCAGGCTCTGGATGTTAGTTGTTGATTTATTAAATCATCTCCCGCAACTATATGGTTAATTGTTTGGATTTAAATTGCTGAAACACTTAAAAATCTTCTGTAATTATTTGGATATTGGTTTTGGATTTTAAATTATTGTACTATTATTTATAGCCTGTAATTTACATGGTTTTGGATTTAAGTTATTGGAATACTAAATACTATTCTGCAATGATATGGATGGTTGGTTTTGGACTATAAGTTACGTGCTTATTATTTATGCCTTGTAATTTACCTGGAATTATGTATTGGAACATAATTGCTGAATTCTTATACTTAATTCGGTCAATTATTTGGAATCATATATTGGATTATAATTGCTGAATTCTTATATTAAATTTGACCAATTATTTGGAATTATGTATTGGATTTTAACTGCTGAATTCTCACATTAAAATTCTGTCAATTATCTGGGTTTGGTTTTGCATTGTAAATTACTTGCTTATCATTTGAATGTTGTAATTTACATGGATATGGAGGATGGTATGCACCGGTATGGGACGGTGGCATACTAGGTATGGTTTAGCTCAAAATGCCAATTCCTACCTTATGGATTTTAATTGGTGAACAGTATGACTGGTTCTATCAATTATATGGACTTTGTGGATTGTATGCACCGGTATGGGACGGTGGCATACTAGGGACAGACTGATTTAAAATACTCAGTCCTACCTATTTTGGAATAAGGGAACGGGTTGTTAAATAAATCCTCCTTATATATATATAAGTCGGTACGGTTGAATACGCCGAATGACTTATTGGGTTTCTTGTGAATGGTTAGGAACGGAGTTTAGATATATATGTTTATGGTACCACGAGTTGAGCTTGAGTCTCAAACTTGTTGGTTAGGGTGCGTATATGCAGTGAATGTGTATCTGGTTATAGTAGGTTGGGTGTACCCTGTTAGGTCTAGGTACTCATGCCCACCTTTGGGTGCGTATTCGCATGTTGCCTTCTATTCAGGTTGAGATCCCTACTGTAGTTCAGTGAAGGTCCCATAGTGTGGATATATATATGTATAGACTAGATAGATGTTGTGAGGTATCTATGGTGTATCTGCGTATCGGGTCACTGTATGGATTGCAGTTAGATTAGAACTTGCTCGTGGGCCTGACCCACCCGTTTATTATTTTTTTTAGGTGTTCGTCAATTCTGAGCTGTAGAGCTTGATCGTGCTGAGCAGATACAGTTATTCACTCTACTGATGGCGTAGGATTTTATTTCATGTTAAGACTTGGGTTTTGTTCTAGTCTTTTGAGTACCATTGGATATTTTAGGGGTCCACTAGATGGATTCCCGAGTTGTATAAATTGGAGAACGATTTCCATTCGTGGTGGATCAGTTGTATCAAAATAGTTTTAATTATCAATGAAATTATTTATTCTGAGGTTTTCAATTATTGGATTATCATTCTAGGTTCTTTTAAGCAAAATTTTATTCATTCTTGTTTTCTATATTGTATTCTGTGTTCATTAAATTGCTAATTGTTTTGATATCCTCGGGTAATCGGGCGTGGGCCTGGCCAACCCGCATCCGGAAATCCGGGGGTATCACAGTTGGTATCAGAGCACTCCAGGTTCTAGTGTCCTTAGGAGTGTTTTCGTTATAAGACTTCCGCGTTGCGTCTCTTAAAACTTAGAGCCATGTTAGGATTCGTTGTACTCTTGTTACGGATCGTTAGGAGGAACGGATGTCAATTATATTCCATAGTTATGGAATGGTTGGCACTAGGAGGAGGATGGGGTCCAGGACGAAAGCAATACGGACCTAACGGAGTAAAGGAGTATGTTGTCGAGTTCTTTGCAAGAAACAGAACTTAGGACCGAAGGTTTAGTTCTAAGATTAGCATTGCTTAGAAAGTATACGCCATGGAAGGATTAAGGTGTAGGTGGTAGGTCACCGTTTATCGGGACCAACACAATTTCAGTTGTGTTCAAAGAGGAGAGAAGCGAAGAGTGGGATTCTGAAGAGGATCCTGAGGAAGAAGATTTCGGCGTATCCAAGAAAAGGGATATTGAAATTTGAGGATGACGAATCGCACAAATGTGTTTTCATTCACTAGTAGTATAGTGAATGATACTGGTAGAGTTGGTGTGAACCAATCTACATATGGATGAATTTTCGTATCATGTCTTAAGGAGTTAATTGAAAAGTACTCTTTAGGAGTTTGGGAATCGGATGGAGTTCTTGTCAGAACAAAGATGTGATTTTATATCACATTCTGGAGCGTACGGGAATTAGGATGTAACGTGCTAAGTTGCTTTAATAAAGCCACGATAGACGGTTTGCGTATTAGGTGGATGAGGGTTAAGCCATTTGATATTTTCTTAAGCAAACGTTGTGCAGTTAAGCTACGGTTAATGGATCAGTTTCAGGGTTGGATAATTACCAACGAAACTATGGAACAGACTTTTGCGAACTTGAGTTCAAAGGAGGTTTTCTTCTTTGGAATGGAGGATATCTTAAAAAAAGGATTATATTTTGGTTGTTTTATGTGTTGTGTGTATCTACGTGTTTCATCTTTGATTGTTATGTGTTTTGGTTTTGTTATTACATGTTTTATTTTTGTTAATTAGTTCGGATTGGGAGTATGGATTGGTTAGGGACACAAGTATGTGATCAATCAACTATTATTTTAATGACATGGGTAATAGCGCTATGTACGCTAGGATTTAGGAAGGTATGGTCATAGGATTAGGTAGAAATGCAAATTTCTAGCCAATCTATTAGACCTGGATCTACATCAGTATGGGATGCTACTTGGGATGGGATAGTTAACCTATCATTACGTGTTGGATAGTTTTTGTGTGTCCTTTATATCGGACATATATATATATATATATATATATATATATTTTATTTTTGGAATGTGGTGGAGCCTATACACAGAGGCAAAGTCCACAACGGAACGGAAATGAATTTTAAAATATAATTCAATATTTCGTGAATTCCGAGGGCGGAATTCCATTTGTTAGGGGGGAAGAATGTAATACCCCTAATTTCAAAAGGGATAAAAATGGAATTTAAATTTTATTTTTGTGCATTTTAAATTGATTTTGTATCTATATGCTTATGTGTCCACTTGTTTGTTTATTTTAATTCATTATGTTATTTTTTTTTTACTTGTTTGTTTATTTTAATTAAGGGTGTAATTCTTTATTTGTTTGTTTATTTTAATTAATTGTTTTATTTATTTTATGTGTTTTAAGTGATTCGTTGCTTGCTTATTTGATTTAATTAATGGGTTTTATTAAATTAATTATTTATTAAGTATTTAATTTTTGAATAGGGTAATTATGTAATTCCCATTAACTGGGGTTTTAGATACGTTTTAGTTAGGGTTTTTGGAGCCGTCTCATAAGTATTTGATATGTAACTAAACTGGGTTACTTTGTGGGCCGACGAAGTTAGGGCTCTGTGGATTAGGGTTTTAATCTTGCAATTATAAATATCTCAGTATATGTTAAACCTAGGGTTACATATTGTCGTAGCTTTTACACGGAAAAGTCTGCCAAATAGAGAGAGTTACAGAGGGAGTTTTGGTGAGAACAGAGTTGCTTGTGAGAATTTCGACTGGGGTTCCAAGGTTTAACCAAGGAGAAGGAAGGAGCAGAGGTTCTAGGAGGTTAGACAAGTTTCAGTGGATGTTGAAAAAAACTGAGACCAACGGCAACAAAGGTTTGTTTGCAAACCTATTCAGGCAAGTTCTATCTTCCTTTTTCCCTTTGAGCCGTGTTCTGTGCACCTAGATATGCTCTAGGGTTTTAAGGAAATTAACAACTAAATCATTCATGTATGTTATACATTAAATTAATCATATGTATGCTTTGAATTATTTCTGTGATGATTTCTGCAATATCTGTTACAGTGCATGCAAGTTGGTTCAGTTTTATGTCCTTTAAGCATGAGGGTTTTTGTCGTAGTTTTTGTCTCTGTTTTTATTGCAACTACTGTAAACTAAGTATGGAAAGACTACGGGAGTTATGTAAATCTCATAGGAAGGTTGCTATTTCTATTTTAGATCTCTGTTGCATTTTGCTTCGTTGTAATCCATGCATGAGGTTTCAGTTTTTGCACAAGTTTACTTCTGTTAATTGATTTAAATTGCTATAATCAAACCTTGGGGATGCTATCAGGAGGGTGTTAGATCCGTTAGATCAGTTTAAGAAACCAACAGAGGGGTAGGAATTAATCGGAGAAGGAGCAGATTGACGGAAACGGAGCAGAGATGAACTGGAGGCTCTCAAGAGGGAGAGAGCCGGCTCTAGAAAGTCAAGAGCTGGCTTCCCTTCAGCAAGAGCCGGCTCCTAGGGAATTGGAGCCGGCTCCAATAGGGGAAGAGCCGGCTCTTCCATTCCAAGAGCCGGCTCCAATTTGTTTTACGTCCAGAAAGTGTTTTCTAGGGCTCTGTTTGGTGTTTTGAGCACTGTTTGAGCTTCTGAGTGATTCTAATGAACTGTAGGGACTTAACAGAGGATCTAAGTAGTTAATTCTAAGTGTTATTAAACTTATTGTTGTATGGTTTAAGTCTCTAAGACAAAGGATGAAGCAGTGTAAAATATACAACGGTGTATGCTACTAACAGAGAAAGGAACTAAATGGCTTGATTAAATTTTAGAAATTTAATGAGACTTCACGGAGGGATTAAATAGTTAATTTTTGGGTGTTATTAAGACCCTAAATTGATTTAAGGTTAATTCTAAATTAACGGATCAAACTGTATAACACTTATGTACATTGTATACGGTTAGTGGATAGAAGAAGTTTTAAATACTTAAGCTTATTTTTAGGCATTCCAGTGGGATTTAATATATTTATAAAATGGTTTTAAATATATTATAGGGTCATTCATGTGTTAGATGTGATCTATGCAGGCTCTGGATGTTAGTTGTTGATTTATTAAATCATCTCCTGCAACTATATGGTTAATTGTTTGGATTTAAATTGCTGAAACACTTAAAAATCTTCTGTAATTATTTGGATATTGGTTTTGGATTTTAAATTATTGTACTATTATTTATAGCCTGTAATTTACATGGTTTTGGATTTAAGTTATTGGAATACTAAATACTATTCTGCAATGATATGGATGGTTGGTTTTGGACTATAAGTTACGTGCTTATTATTTATGCCTTGTAATTTACCTGGAATTATGTATTGGAACATAATTGCTGAATTCTTATACTTAATTCGGTCAATTATTTGGAATCATATATTGGATTATAATTGCTGAATTCTTATATTAAATTTGACCAATTATTTGGAATTATGTATTGGATTTTAACTGCTGAATTCTCACATTAAAATTCTGTCAATTATCTGGGTTTGGTTTTGCATTGTAAATTACTTGCTTATCATTTGAATGTTGTAATTTACATGGATATGGAGGATGGTATGCACCAGTATGGGACGGTGGCATACTAGGTATGGTTTAGCTCAAAATGCCAATTCCTACCTTATGGATTTTAATTGGTGAACAGTATGACTGGTTCTATCAATTATATGGACTTTGTGGATTGTATGCACCGGTATGGGACGGTGGCATACTAGGGACAGACTGATTTAAAATACTCAGTCCTACCTATTTTGGAATAAGGGAACGGGTTGTTAAATAAATCCTCCTTATATATATATAAGTCGGTACGGTTGAATACGCCGAATGACTTATTGGGTTTCTTGTGAATGGTTAGGAACGGAGTTTAGATATATATGTTTATGGTACCACGAGTTGAGCTTGAGTCTCAAACTTGTTGGTTAGGGTGCGTATATGCAGTGGATGTGTATCTGGTTATAGTAGGTTGGGTGTACCCTGTTAGGTCTAGGTACTCATGCCCACCTTTGGGTGCGTATTCGCATGTTGCCTTCTATTCAGGTTGAGATCCCTACTGTAGTTCAGTGAAGGTCCCATAGTGTGGATATATATATGTATAGACTAGATAGATATTGTGAGGTATCTATGGTGTATCTGCGTATCGGGTCACTGTATGGATTGCAGTTAGATTAGAACTTGCTCGTGGGCCTGACCCACCCTTTTATTATTTTTTTCAGGTGTTCGTCAGTTCTGGTCTGTAGAGCTTGATCGTGCTGAGCAGATACAGTTATTCACTCTACTGATGGCGTAGGATTTTATTTCATGTTAAGACTTGGGTTTTGTTCCAGTCTTTTGAGTACCATTGGATATTTTAGGGGTCCACTAGATGGATTCCCGAGTTGTATAAATTGGAGAACGATTTCCATTCGTGCTGGATCAGTTGTATCAAAATAGTTTTAATTATCAATGAAATTATTTATTCTGAGGTTTTCAATTATTGGATTATCATTCTAGGTTCTTTTCAGCAAAATTTTATTCATTCTTGTTTTCTATATTGTATTCTGTGTTCATTAAATTGCTAATTGTTTTGATATCCTCGAGTAATCGGGCGTGGGCCTGGCCAACCCGCATCCGGAAATCCGGGGGTATCACAACCTTGATTTTGATTTCCTTGAATGATGGGAGGTTGTAGAGCATATATTGGCCTTGGTATTCCAATTGGAACTTGGCCTTGTTGTTGTGGTTGGTGAATAAATGGCTTGCATGTTCTCATAATGCACATTTGGATGAAGGATACCATGTTGGTCTATGTGACCAAGGTCCTCTACATGCTCTTCATTATGCACGTCCATTAATATAATGGATTGAGTAGAACTAGAACTTCCTCTTCCCCTAGGATTGCGAACTACGGATTCAAGATGAAAATTAAGAGAGACAAGAGTTGGTCTGAATGATCTACGACCATGCATGCATAATGCAAAACAAACAAGCACAATGAATGAATAAACACTTCGCCTTCACAACAAATCAATCAAACTTTCTCCACAAATAATAATCCCATACTACCTATTCATAAATAAATAAGTTATTCCTATTTACATAATATGTTCCAATCACAAATACACATATAATTTATAACTATAAAATCAAAAAATTAATAAATAAGGACTATAACTTTCTTTTGGAATAAATTGAGTCATCCTGATTTCTTTATTTATCACTGTCTGATTTTGTAATCACCGACTATATGTGCATTTGTGATTGGACCATATTAATGAAAAAATGACGTACTCACCGGTGAGTAAATAAGTATTGTCCTTTTTAATATGTCTATATTTGCATTTCAATTAGACTTGACTCGAGGTGTTGGACCTCTCTCATACAACTAATCAGGACCAAATATAGGAAGCTCTATCATGACACAGGAGAGACAAATTATTAGTTACATCAACCTTAGTGATGTTAGGTTTTGTGACTCAAATTTGGTATGTGAGTAATGTTCTAGCAGAAGTGAACAAGTTCCAGTTATTTGGCACCAGTTCAATTGGAATGAATGAAGATGGAACCAGTTCAAGTTATTTGAAACCAATTTAATTGGGTTCCTAATCTATTTTGGAAGCCATAAGACTTGCGAAAAGACGCTGAAGATTTAGAAATAAAGTTTGGGTGTATTAGGCTACTATTGTAGAGTTGAAGACTGTAACTTCTTGTAGGCAAGTTTGAGAATTCTTATCCAACAAGAAAATGGGTTTGAAAACTCTAGAGATAGAGATGGGTGTGAGAGATTCGAAAGAATGGAAAGTGTAAGCGGTTTAAAAGTAAGTGATTATGTAGAAATGAGAGACTGTATGTAATTTCAAGTATATAGATGTAGCCTCAAAAGAGATGATGAGTGAGTAAGTGGGGTTTTAAAAGCTAGTTGTATATTCTCTTCCTTGATTCATGATAGCGAAATGCTTTAACAACAATGCAAAGAATAATAAAAATGCCTCCACGCGGGCTCACGATTTATCTAAGAATTTAAAGATAAGCCTCCACGCGGGTCGACGATTTAACTAAGGGATTGAGTAAAGGAAAGCTCACAAAGGTCCTTTAGCACTTCAACTCCAAATTTTAGTTTTTAGCTTAGTAATTTTTTTTTATATAATTTTTAGCTTTTTCCTTTGCTTTGCTTTGCTCCTTTGCTTGAATGCTCATTTGCTTGCTTCCTAGCTCAATGCACCTAATCAAACAAGAACAAACATAATAAGTAACCAAAAGAAAAATAAAAACAAAGTAAAGACACGATCAAAGGAGTACTAATACCTAATTGATTCCACAAATATGACGTTGCCTAATCCCCGGCAACGGCACCAAAAACTTGGTGGGGGTTGGGGGAATGGTGATTGTGTCGTCGTCCTACCACCATATAAGCTTGGGAATGTGCATTAAGGTGCGGGCCAAGTTTTACATTTATAGAAGCCACTACCACCTTCACTAAAAATATAGTTAGGGCGAGTAGGGATCGTCCCAAAGGATTGGAGGGTCGTATTAGGTTGTTGAATCATAATTAAGGTTAGAAGGTTGAATGATCAAACAAGAGTTGGTTGGTTGGATTAAACTTAGAAAGCAAATTAAATTAAGTAAAAACAATATAATGCAATAAAGAGTAAGTAAGAGAGAGAGAGAGAGATCTTGGGGTTTAGAGATCACCACTAAGTATAGCTTTTCTACACACTTAACAAATGATTAATGAGGGAAACATGTGTTGCAATATTGGTGTGTATGTGTGTGTTTGGTTGATTCAATTAGTAAGGATGACCAATTAAGTATATATTGTCTAAACAACATAATGAAAAACACAATATATCAAACTAAGCCATTAATCCTTTCATTAAGCTCACAATCCAAATACACCACACGGATAGAAACATATGCTACTTGTATTCAAAAGTATGGAATATCAAACAACAAGCATGGGTTGTCCTCCCATTTAACAACTACACTACAACTACTCTACAATTAAGCTAATGACATGAAATTAAGCTAAGGGAGAGGCTCAATCCATCAAGAAATAAGTATGAACCATCAAATAAATAACAAGAGCATTCCATTAAGCACTATGTTTTGACAATCTCTAGATCCATAACATCAACTCACATAGACATGCATCAATAACACAAAATCTAGAGACTAGCACATGAACATCTATTCTAGCATGCATAGACATATGAATAGAATGAAATGATCAATTGGAAGCATTAAACCATATAAATCATTGAATAAACAAGATATATATATATATATATAAATGTTAAAACATGAATTACTACACTAATCCCTTAATAATATACAAAATCAAGATGTAGAAAGTATGCTTAGGGCTAACTCTAACCCCAAGAGGATGTCTAGCCACTCATAGATATGTTCCTCTAACCCTCAAGGGCAAGCTCCTTGGAAGAAATTTGCTCCTTGGTTGATGAAGACTCTAAGCTTGTGTCTCTAGCCTCCTCTCTTCTTTTGCTTCCTCACTAAGAATTCTCTCTAAAATTGAATGTTACAAGGTATGATATGATATATGTAAAAAATAATCCTTACCCTTATATAGGTAGGTTAAATGTCACCCAAAATGAGCTGAGGTCGTACAACAAATATTCCCCAATGATTGGATAAAGCACAACTTTTTGTGAGCTGGAAATTTAACTTTTTCGCACTGGAGGAAGTTCGATCGATCGAACCTTGACATTGGATCGATCGAACATGGCTGAGATCTATCGAACTAAGGCTAGATCGATCCAACTTGTGGTGCCTTTTTGGATAAAAACAAATCTGAGATATTTTGGAGATATTTTTAGGAAAAGGACAAAAGTGGTTAGTAGGGTGGTATAGCTGGATAAAATCAATCATTTGGATAAGGACAAGAATGTTCGATCGATCAGAGAATGGAGTTGGATCGATCGAACTTTGGGATCTTCGGATATGAGCATCATGGCTTGGATCTATCTTGGAAGTGCTGAGATCGATCATGCTGGATCGATCGAACCTTCTTTTGAGATCGATCGAAGATGCTGAAATTCCATCTTTTGCTTTCTTTCTTCTCTTTTGCTCTTTTCTTTAATTCATCCCAGAATTGCTTCCTTTTTGCTCTTATTTGGCTGAGTTAGCTTATTTTAGGGATAAGTGCCTGAAAATGGAAATAACATGGAATCAATACAAAACGGTCTAGTAAGATAGATAAATGTCCTAGAATACCTAAGCTTAAAGGGTTTAAATGCGCACTTTTCAATGCTCATCACATTCTTTACTTGCCTCATGAATTGCGAATATCTCTGAATGATTTGAAGAAGTTGCAATCATTGTCTGTTTTATAGATCGCCATGATATAGCAGTGCTCCACAGGTAAACACATATCCTATTTGTGAATGAGCTGTGTGTGGATCAGAGAGACAACCAGCATCTGCAAATCCAATTAACTGGGATTTTGATTCTTTTGAATAAAACAATCCCATATCAATTGTACTACGAAGATATCATAATATATGCTTGATTCCATTATAATGTTTGCGGGTTGGTGCAGAATTGTATCTTGTTAATAAATTGACTGAAAATGCTATGTCCAGCCGTGTACAATTTGCAAGATACATAAGAGCACCAATTGCACTGAGACATGGCACTTCAGGACTAAGGAGTGCTTCATCATCCTCTTGAAGATGAAAAGGATCTCTTTTGATATCAAGTGATCGGATAACCATTGGGGAGCTCAGTGGGTGCGCTTTATCCATATAGAATCACTTCAAAATCTTTTCTGTATATGTTGACTGGTGGACGAGGATTCCACTTGATAAATGTTCAATTTGCAAACCAAGACAAAATTTTGTTTTTTCGAGATCTTTCATCTCAAATTCTTTCTTTAAATAAGTGGTTGTCTTTTCGATTTCATCCAAAGTTCCCATAATATTCAGATCATCAACATATACTGCAATAATAGCAAAACCATATCCTAAGTTGTTAATAAAAATGCATGGACAAATATGATTATTCATATACCCTTCTTTTATCAAGTACTCGCTAAGACGATTGTACCACATGTGCCCAGATTTTTTCAATCCATATAAGGATCGTTGTAATTTCATCGAGTATATATTACATGGTTTTATTTCAGGCATTTGAAATCCTTCTGGGATTTTCATATAAATATCACTTTCCAGTGATTCATATAAATATGCCGTTACCATGTCCATTAGCAATCATTCTATGATTGCCAAATGTATTATGAATCGAAATGTAGTTGCATCCATCACAGGAGAGTATGTTTCATTATAATCAATACCAGGTCTCTGTGTGAAACCTTGAGCTACTAGTTGGGCTTTATATCTCATAATTTTATTTTTCTCGTTACGTTTTCGTATAAATTCCCATTTGTACCCAACAGGCTCTACACCTTCAGGTGTTTGGACTACAGGTCCAAATACTTCACGTTTAGCTAATGAATTTAGCTCTGCCAGTATTGCTTCTTTCTATTTTGGCCAATTATTTCTTCGACGACATTCATCAACATTTTGAGGTTCCGAATCCTTCTTAATATCTAAAGCAACAGTATACGAGAATATGTTATCGACAATAATTTCATCTCTATTCCATCTTATTCCATAATTTATTGAGATCTCATCACTTTCAGGTACCATTGCCCTCATCAAGGGCATGTGCCTTATCAATGGCCACATCATCATTGGTTGCCTTTGCCACATCAAGACTTATTATTTCATCATTTTTTGGTACCTGGACTTTATCAAAAGCCGCTTTCTTGTCAATAATTTTTGTTACTCTCTTTGTGGCCTCTTCAGGAGCGCCAATGTGCATATTGAATTTCCTTTTACGAGGAGCAATATCTTTTGCACTGACTGGTCTACCATGCTTCGGCATGGTTTAGATGCATTTGCTGCACTACTAACAGATGGTCCTTCAGGGACAATAATTTTTTCTGGTATATTTGCAGCTGGTATATATGATTTCATCACTTTCTTTGTGTTAGTAAATGCATCAGGTAATTGGTTTGCAACATTTTGCAAATGAATGATCATTTGAACTTCTTGTTCACATTGATTTGTACAAGGATCAAAATGAGATAATGTTGAGGCATTCCAATTGATCTTACTATGCCTTTCATAATTTTTCTTTTCTCCCCCTAATGATGGGAAAACAATCTCATTAAAATGACAATTAGCAAACCGTGCCTTAAACACATCACCTGTCATAGGTTCAAGATACCTAATAATAGATGGAGAATTAAACACAACATAAATTCTAAGTCGATGTTGAAAACCCATTTTAGTGCGTTGTGGTGGTGCAATTGGAACATAAACAGTATAACCAAAAACTCGTATGTGAGAGATATTTGGTTGTTGACCAATAACAAGTTGTAAGGGGGAGAATTTATGGTAAGCAGTAGGTCGTATTCGATCTAATGATGCAGCATGTAACATAGCATGCCCCTAGATAGAAACAGATAATTGTGATCGCATAAGTAAATGGCGACCTATTAACTGAAGTCGTTTATTAAAAGAGTATGCCAAACCATTTTGAGTATGAATGTGTGTAACAGGATGTTCAACATCAATTCCTACTGATATGCAATATTCATCAAAAGCTTTGGAAGAAAATTCAGCTGCATTATCAAGTCAAATTATCTTAATTAGGTATTCAGGAAAATGTGTCTGTAATTTAATGATTTGAGCTAGAAGTTTAGCAAATGCAACATTACACAAAGAAAGCAAATAAACATGTGACTATCATATGTAGGCATCAATTAAGACCATAAAATAGCGAAATGGTCCACTTGGTGGATGAATTAGTCCATATATATCTCCTTGAATTCGCTGTAAAAATGGTGAAGATTCAATAATGATTTTTGAAGGAAATGGTCGAACGATCAGTTTGCCTTGTAAGCAAGCAGTGCATGGATAATCATTTGATAAAAGAATCTTTTGATTCTTTAATGGGTGGCTATATAAATTCTTAATAATGCGATGCATCATTGTGGATCCAGGATGACCAAGTCTATCGTGCCAGAGCATAAAAAGTGTTAGGTCGTAAGACTTTTGATGCATTACTGCATATGACTCAATTGTACTTATGGTTGTATAATATAACCCAGAGGACAAAACAAGAAGTTTTTATTGTATATCCTTCTTGCAAGAGGTGATAGAAGTAATGCAGAGATATTCCACATTTTTTTCATTTGTGGTCTCAATATGATAACCATTTCGACGTAAGTCTTTCAAATTTAATAGATTTTTCCAAGATTTAGTCGAATATAATGCATTATCAATGTGTATTTCTATTCCACATGATAACATAATGTGGGCTTTGCCAAAGTCTTTAATCAAAGTTGTGGGACTAGATATAGTACTAACACTAGCATTTGCCAATATCAATTGAGAAAAATATTTTTTGTCTCGAAGAATTGTGTGTGTCGTTCCACTGTCAACTAGACATATATCTTTACACTTTAGTTTAGACTTAGTCAATGAATTATTCAGCTCCATGCCTATTCATGCAAAATTAGTTATTAGAAAATAAATAAAAACTTTAATATAATAGTAATAAAAATTTTCATACTAGAAAGATAATCATATGATGAATACAAGAGAGCAATTAAACCCATACAAGAGAATGAATAAAGTATGATTACTTGGTGTGGACATTTTCATCACCAATCGAGCAATCAAGTTTGCCATCATGGTCCCCAAAGAAATCTAAGACATCTAAATTTGTCATATCAACTGGCATATCATAATTGATGAAATTCATTTCCTTTTGCTTTCCTATTTCTTTTATGGAAGTTTGGTAAAGATCAGCAAGATGTTTAGGCGTACGATAAATACTTTGTCAGTGCCCTGTCATTCCACACCGATAACAAGCATTTTCATGTGTCTTGGGGGGATAAAACAAACCCTTCCCTTTTACTTGTTTCATTTCATTATAATCCCTTCTTTGGGGATATGGTGTGAAGCTCTGATTGCGAACATTTGAGGACTTATATCCTTCACGGTAATAAGAGAGATTTTTACTACTACCTTATTCATTTATGTGGTAGTTATTCTTATCACGGCCATATTCATTATTATAGCTATATCTACCACCACGGCCGTATTCATTATTATAGCCATTTCTACCACCACAACCGTATTCATTATTATAGCCATTTCTACCACCACAACCATGTCTATTATCACGTCCACGTCCACTTCCACGAAATGAGGCAACATATGTTTTAGGGATTGGTTTCGATCTAGTTGGACGGGACTGGTGGTTTCTTAACAAAAACTTATTATTTTGCTCAGCCACAAGTAAACATGATATCAGTTCTGAATATTTTTCAACTCTACGCTCTCGATATTATTGTTGCACGAGTACATTCGAGGCGTGAAATGTGGTGTATGTTTTTTCCAGCAAAAGTTCATCAGTAACAGTATCACCACATAATTTTAGTGTAGAGCTGATTTTAAATAAGGCAGAATTATATTCAACCACAGTTTTAAAATCTTGCAGCTGCAGTTCCTGCCAATCAGTCCGAGCTTTTGGGAAAATAACTGTTTTTTGATGATCATATCTTTCTTTTAAGTTTTTCCACAAACTCAGTGAATCATTTTCAGTGAGATATTCATTTTTCAGCTCTTCACTAATATGACAACGAAGGAAAATCATAACCTTCGCCTTATCTTGTAAAGATGCATCATTATCTTTTTCAATGGTATTACCAAGCCCCATAGCATCTAGATGGATCTGTGCATCTAGGATCCAAGATAAATAATTTTTCCCCGAAATGTCCAGAGCCACAAATTCCAGCTTTGTCAAGTTCGACATTTTAAAGAATAACTAGATATAACAATAATATAAAAACATAATTTAGAATATCATCATAAATATAAATAATATTAATACCATAATTTATGTGAAGATACCAAAAGTGGTAAAACCATATATAGAATAAATAGAATAAGGGCAGTTAAAACATAAATCAGTAGTACCAGATATAAGTAATAAATATAATAAGGGTGGTTAACCCATAAACCAGCCGTACTAGATAAATTGTTAAACAATAAACAATAAAGGTAGTAGAAGCTACCCTTATAAATATACACATGTCTCACTTAAAAATTGAATGATATTAATATAAGAAATGCTTACCCTTTGGAGTGAGAAGTAAATTTGTTTCGGTAAAACAAACAAACCCAGCAATTTATCAAAACTAATATCACAAGTAAGATATATGAGTTGAGATAGAGAGAGAGTGAGAGTGAGAGCTTCTCTTTCAAGTCTCAGTTGGTTAGAGACTCGTGCTGATAACGTGTTGTGAATTTAAAAGAAAATATAGAACATAAAATTATATCTTCAATATAGAGAGAAGAATGCATAGATTGAGGGGAGAGAAATCTTATTACTTTCTCTTAAATCCAAGTACATCAATATAACAATGAACAATCCGTATTTATAGCCAAACTTTGCATTAGTCAACATCTTTAATGCACTATTAACTCACATCCTTAATGCACCATTAACTCATATCCTTAATGCACCATTAATTTAACACTATACAATTAGTGGACACCATAGATATATATATATATATATATATATATATATATATATAATACACACACACACACACACACATTAAGCTCATTAAAACTAACGTGATAGTTATCTTATATATATTATAACTTTACAATTATATTTAATATATATACAATACCAACTCTGCCATAATAATAATATTACTATTTCTATTAATAATACTAGAATTATCAATAATAATGGTACTATTAAAACTATCAATGTATTCATATATTCCCAAACTATATATACAACTATCCATGGGTAAATATCCTTACCCATTGAAGACTCTTATCCAAGTAGTCCATGCGACCTATTGGATGGTCAATTACTATTGTCCATGTCCAACTCCTTTAAAATAAAATAAACATTTAATTTAGAGAATTAATTACAACTAAGCACTTAGCACATAAAACAAATAGACACATCATTTAGTTACATTATTTAACTAACCAATTTAATTCAAACAAACACTTAAGCAATTAAATTAAATAAACACCTAAGCAAATAAATCAATTAAATAAATAGCTAAGAAATCAAATAAAAATTTAAAATGCAAATGAAACAATTAAATAAATACCGAGACTATCATTTTAAAATTAGGAGTATTACAATTTTCTTCTTTATTTAACCATATAATTATTGGGAATTTTTCTTAAGAGCGTTTGGTGAGCTTTTCTTTATTTGGTGGGTGACATTTGATTGTGAAAAGAGTGATTATTTCCTGGAAGAACTAAAACATTGTTCAATTTGTAATCTTATTCTATATAGTGATACGTATCATATCGCCTGTGGATGTAGCCCTATTTGTGAGGGTGAACTACATATAAATCTTATCGTGTGGTGTGTTTCTTTTCATTTATATTCATATCTTTTTGTTATAAGATTTGACATCAGTCTGTGTATATTTGTTTGGGCTTTTGTTTCTGCCCAACTAATTGGTATCAGAAAACTTCTGTTGTACCCAACAAGTGGTATCAGAGCTTCCGCTGTGCACAATAGATATAAATGGTTTTGAGACCAATATGTAATCTTTTGTGGTCTTATTAGGATTTCCAATCTCATATAGGACTTTATAGCCATCTAATGATGTAATTGCATTTATCTTATTAATAAACAATGCAATCGCTTCTATTATGGGGTTTTGATGTCATTTTATCGTTGTTTCTATTCAAGTGAATGTTCTGGGACATGTTTATATCTCATTCAAGCTCATAATTAGGTCAAATGGAGTTCTAAGGGGTTGCAACAGCCAAACAGGCCTCAGAGCCATTTTTTAGGGAGAACCGGTCAATGTGTGGCTCCTAGGCGTCGACTGGTATCTCATTTATTTGGCTAGTACCCAAATCACTATGGAAGCCCCATTTCGGTCGATGTGTGAGGGTTTCATATCAACCGAATGTCCTAACTTGGTCGACGTGTAGTCCCCTAAGCATCGACCGAGTTTTATATCATTGCCAATGTTGTTCCTTTTTTCCCATTGTGCCCTTTTTCATCCATTTGATGGTTTCATTAGATACTGTAGGACCCAGTAAGATGTATTAAATATATTTTAACCATGGAAATGACTTTATTACCCTCAGATGACCTCGGGTTCAGGTAAGGACCCAATTAGCGATTCAGACCCCCAAGTTTTGGTAGTTACAAGCTTGGTATCAAAGCAATGCTTCGAAACCTATTAGGACGACGGGTAGAAGATTACCTAGAGTAGTATGGAAGTTGATGTGCACTGTTTATATGTGATTACGTGTCAAATTATTCCTTATTTGAGAAGCATGCATACTTGCCTACGTGCTATGTGTTTAAAGTTGAGGTGTATGCTTATGTGACTCAACTTGTTATATCTATTGCATGAAACTTGTTTACAGGATTTCATTTTTATTTCAAGTGAGTCGTGTGAGGAAGTCATTCTCAGATGGGTTATGAGTGTTATTGTTATTGATCTAGTTTCTCATTTTATAGTGTCATGCCACCACGAGAGAATCTCCTTAGACCAAAGGGCGTTGGTGATAGGCCACAAAGGGTTGACGTTAAATTGATGGTTCCTGCTGGGTGTCATCTTCTTTATCTCTGGCTACTATAAATCGTTCCATGTACATTTGTTAAGGGTCCAAATCATGCAAATTAAGTCCCATATGATTTTATTAATTAATACCCAACAATTATACATTATTAGAGCAAGAACAACAAAGATTTAAACATTAATTCACAAGATTCAACATTGTAAATACATATACATATACACATATATACATTCATTACATTCCATTTTAAAACATGTAAACATGTTTATAATCTCTTTTTAAAGTCCCTAAAATTGTACTAGAGATGCATAGAACACGAGATCAAAGGGGAAATGTAGAATGAAGGACTTGCCTTATGGTGTTCGGATAAAAAACCACCCTCCTTCTTCTCCATTTGTCTTTTCCGACGCCGGCAACTTCAGGTTGTGTCGTTTGCTCTATAGGTCCAGTTGCTACCCCACACACAGCCTTCTTTTCTTCTTCTTTTGGTTTGGCCTCTTCCTCTTTGCCCCTGGTTTCTCAGTCTCTCTCTTAACCTCATGGTTTCTCTCTATGCCTCTCTATTTGTTCTCACATTTTTTTAACCCTCATAATAGACTAGACACACACACACACACACACACACACACACACACACACACACATACACTACCCATATAACACTTTAACCCTAAACCTAGTTTAAGTCTGACAAGCAAAAAATATATATAATTATATATTTATAAAACACGTTAATATATATGACTATATAGATATGTATAAAATATATATATATAATCATAAATAATAACACCCATAGGATTTAAGCCTTCTCCTTATCTCCAAGACCAACACAATTCACCCATCTAACTTAAAACCCTTCTAAATAAATAAATAAACAAAATACTAACCAATTTAACTAAATAAATAACTATATAAATTAAACAATTAAACTAAATACACAACCAACAACTAATAATCACATCATACCCCATAACCAATTAACTAAAAATGAACAATTAAACGATTAACCGTTCTACACAAACAAATAGCCAAATAATCAAATTAAATGCAATTAAAATAAATAAATAAATGCTCTAAAAATTAGGGATATTACAATGATAATCAAAATGCTATCATTTCATCTCTAGCTTGTAGTTGAAGAGGAAGTTAAGGATGTGGAAACACATCAATTCATTTACACAAGTTGATAGATACAGCGGCTGACTAGTGTCGAATTAGTCAAATTATAAATATTTGTGTCGTTGCTCGTCTACACGTTGTGCAAAAATAATAAAACCTAGAAATACTAAATAAAAATGGTATAGAATAAGCAGGGTCGAACTACACATTTAAGATGTAAACTCGTGAACTCAAAATCAAAACCAAAATTTAAGGGATGGAAGAATAACTTTTAAAATAATTTTGAATTTTTGAATAAATAAAATAAATAAAAATAATATTATTTTTTTTTTTATTTTATCAAATAATGAAAAAGTCTCGAGGGATGAGAATCCACCACCACGGATCCATATAAATAAAATTTCTATTTTTTTGCTTATGTAAAATTTTCTCCAATAAGCAAATCACTGTCCAATTACAACTTGAAAAGATGATGAAAAATTATAGCGTTAAATAACACCTACTTATATATGAGAGAATATATTTTTACTTAATCTCATATATCTTTGGTAAAGAGAAGTAGACATTCTCTGAATTACCATTAATTGGCAAACACGAAGAATCCTTCTAAATTTTTTTTTTTGTTTTTTTTTTTTTTTTTTTTTTTTTTTTTTTTTTTTTATCAATCTAAGAATGCAGAATAGAAGAATAAAAATAATATTCTTAATAGGAAAACTTATACAAGAAATAAAAGATAAACCTATTTATATTTCAGGCATGGTGGCTTTATCTTTCCTCGAGATGAGATGTTAAAGCTAGCATGTTAATAAGAACATAAAACATAAAAATAAAAATGCCCTTCATTAAATAAAACAAAAGAAATACAAGACAAAACAATTCTTTAACTCTTTATTATTTTCTCTCACTAACTCTATACATTCCACCTCCTCTACATATGTCCCTATTTATACAGTTTAGAATGGAATGATTGAGAGGGAAAATTCTAATTGAAAATAAAATAAAAATATATAAAATCCTTTTAAAAGCTTGTTGCTTTTCAATTTGGCTTGATCGATGCTGATTTGATGAAAAAATCAATTTTGAATTTGACTTTGACTGATCGTGTAATCTCACATTTTTACTATTTTTGTCTCTTTTCTTTTCATTTTGACTATATAAAACATGAAAAGCAGGAATAAGAACATTTATCTAATAAAAAATATTAATTAATCATTTATTATTGAGTATAAAATAATAAGTTTTGTACACTTATCAGCGGCAAAAGAAGAAGACGGGGACAAAAATTTTGATGCTAAAAATGACAACATGAATCAGTTAATGATGGAGTCAATGAAATTTCTAAATAACAAATCCAAGATGGTTGGTGAGGGGATTATTATGTGAGTAGATTGTGAATGAAGAAGTTTTTATTCTGGAAGTGATAGTAAAGATATTTTGGTGTTGTGTTTTGAAGGTTCTCATGGCAATGAATGTTTTGGAGGTTCTCATGACAATGAATATTATACTTCTGAGGCAGACGAGACCTTTTGTCAATTTGATAAGTTTTTTTTTGACACTAAAGGATAATTTATTTTTTTGAGTGAAAATGACGCAATCAGCAAAACCTACAAGCTTTAAGGCACTACGTTTAAGCTAGTTGGCCATATCATTTTTTGGCTAAATATGTTGTTCATTTGTCCATATTAGACTTGCTTGCTTCTTGGGCGGACTGATTTGTGTTAGTCATTAATGAAACTTTGTGTTGTGTCCTTGTGAAATAAAAGTTTTCATGTGAGCCTATTGGATTTGTTGTCTTCCACAAGAAGTCCATTTTCTTAGAAGCATGAGTATTTTGAAATTTGGATTAAATAACTAACTCGTTGGTTAAGGAATTTGAGTTTGACCCAAAGAAGCAAATGTTTAGAAGCTTACTAGACTACCTTCATGTCCACACACACACACATACACACACATATATATAGCATGTTAATTTGGCAACCACTTTTGTTTTGTGTTTTTGCTTTGATCCGAAATAGAAGCAATGTTTTTGCTTTAAAATGTGTTTAATACTATTTGGAAGGCTCCTTGGTAATGTTTATCAATTACAAAATTTTTGGAAGTAAAAACATGAAAACATGTTTGGTAAAAAAAGTGATGCAAGTTTGAAAAATTAAATGGCCACTTAAAAATGTCATTTTAGAGTTTTTTTTTCCTGGCTTTGGCCTCTTTTTCGGATGCGCTTTGGTACTATTCAAATCGTAAAAAAAGTTACCAAACATGCTTTGTACTTTTGCTCCGCTGCAGTATACTTGCAAAAAAAAAAAAAAAAAAATGAAGCAGAAGCGATTGCCAAACAGGTTCTATAAAAGGATTCTTCGTATACCTTTTATTTATTTATTTTTTTATTGGCAATAAATACACACCCAGTCATACATTTTTTACCCACACCCGAGCTCGAACCTCTCCCCTCCTCCTCGAGAATGGAGAGTTTATACCATTGGACCAGATACCAAAGATGATCCCTATGGGCTCGTTTAGCAACTGCTTTTACTTTGATCGGAAGCAGAAACAGTGTTACTGTTTTAGAGTTTATTTAACATTATTTCGAAGCCTGTTTGGTAACGTAAATTTGTTGCAAGATTTGTGGAAAAAAATATGAAAGCATATTTGGTAAAAAGTATTACAAGTTTGAAAAATCAAATGGCTAGTAAAAAATGTTATTTTAGATATTTTTTAACCGTTTTGTTGCTATAGTGCGGAAGAAACCAAAAACATAAATTTTATACTTTGGGTACTATTCAATTGAGAGCAAACATTGTCAAACATGCTTTGTGGTTTTGCTTCACTACAGTATACTATCAAAAGTAAAAAACCACGAGACTAACAATGCTTTAAGAAACTTCCAAATACAGGTCCCTTCTAATGATATACACACACTAGGGGTTTGAATTAAAAATAAAATCTCAAATTAATTTTTTAATAATAATAATATAGGGAGACGATATTCGCATTCCGCTTTTCTCCAGTTGCACTCTATTTATCATTTTCTTTTAAAGGAAATGATAAGAAAGTCCTTGAATTCATACAATTTTTTAATTTATAATGTCATAATTACCCTTTATATAACTTTAATTAATATTTTATTTTTTTTCCTTCTTTACTTTCTTTACTATTTTTTTTTCCTTTCTTTTTATTTTTTCCCAGAGGTCCTCTCAAAGAAAATAATTTATTCCATACTAATAATTTATTTTTGGCAGTCAAAAGGGATAATTTATTCCATAGTGACCTTTTTTCAATTATGTCAAAAGAAGTAACTTTATTTTTTGGTAATTTTTATGGGTCCCGTCAAAAAAAATAATTTATTTCATAAAAATAACCTTTTTTTTTTGTTTTTTTGTTTTTTTTTTTGGATCTTATCGAAAGAGATAATTTATTCAATAAAGATAATTTATTTTTTAATCATCTTCCTTTGTATTTATTATTATTATTATTATTTTTTGGGATCTTGACAATGGAGATAATTTTTTCAATAAATATATTTTTTTGGAATTTTTTTCATGTCAAAAGAGATAATCTTTTAAATGGTTACTTTTTTTTTTTTTTTGATACAGTCAAAAGAGAAATTTATTCAACATAACCGAAAAAAAAAAAGTTTGGACCCTTAAAACAAAATTTTATTCAATTTTTATTTTATTTTATTTGTGTTCAAGGGCGGAGGGAGCATGTGCCCCCACTGAAATTCTTAGTTTTTATACTATTAAATGCATATATTTTTGAAAGTTCAAATATGCCCCCCTCATATTTTTTTTTTTTTACACAAATTAGTGATAGGATGGGGTGATTCTGTCATTCACCTACCAGTCCAAGGAAACATTATTTTCTGGAAGTGCCTTAGAATATAAAATTTTATATTGTGTTATGTTTTTACAAAGTCCAAAAGGTAGACGGACAAAATTATAAGTTGTATAACCAAAGTGGTGACCGTGTTAGACATTACAAAAAGTAAAAGCAAAGGAATCATATAGCATGGAACAAGGGAATGATACGAATAAACCCATTATCTCAAAATTAGTCATCCTATAACAAATTTGCCTCACTCAAAAAACCATGTGCATCTCCTCCGATAGTACAAGCCTTCATTAAGGCGAGAATTACTTATGCGTTTGATATTTTTGTTTAGCGAGAAGATTGATATGTGTTTGCTGTGATTTTATTTATTTATTTATTTTTTTTTTTTTTGTCTTGTTTTTTTTGTTTTTTATGTGAACAGTGTATTTTTATTGTGTTAGTCAATTTTTTTTTTTCTTCCATCACTACCGCCCTGTGCGCGGAAAGACAATCATGGCTCCGCCTCTCTTTGTGTTGTCAAAAGATACTTAAAATATTAAAAATATTAGAGATAGGGAGAGAAAATATGAAAGGTTTGGTTATTTTAAAAGTAATAATTATTTATTTGTAAATGTTAGAATTATCATTTTATTTAAAATTATAGTACAAATGTTAAAAACTATAGTGTGATATTGCCTCCCATATAATAATATTAATAAAGAACTTTTATTAAAAATAAAATTACATTTACCATTATTGCACGTGATGATAATGGATTTTTGGGTTTGAATGTTAGGTCCTCCTCCACCTCTCCTTTCAAAGCCGAAAGGATCCACTGATGCAAACACTACACGGTTAAGCCTTCTGGGACCTTTATTCGTGCCAACAACGTCAAATAAGAAACCCTAGCCGACTAGGATTACACAAAAACTTATAAACCCTAGCCGCCAACATCATCAACAAACTATCAACAATAGTTTGCTAATCTTCCAGATGGAGAAAAGGAAAAAGAGAGTAAAGTTTTCTCTTCCTCCAGATATAATCTTCCAGATACTTAAAGAGATTCCAGTAAAAAGTTTGCTAAGATTGAGGTGTGTTTCGAAGCTCTGTTGCTCCATTATTGACGATCCCCTTTTTGTTCAGTCGCACCATACTCGTTCCCATACTCGCCCTGGCGGTATCAGTATCGTCCTCTTTACTTCACATCGCGATCACCGTAATGCTACTTACTGTTATAGACTCTTCTCAGTAAACCCAGAGGGAGACTCTGTCCATCGCATTCTAAAGTTTCGCAACCTATTTTTAAAACAGCCACAGTATGTTAACGGCTTGATCCTTATCGACGGCTGCATATGGAACCCTAGCACACGAGAATGCATTGCCATCCTATACATGAGCAACACTAAAGCTTCCTCTGATCCCGAATACTTGCTAGGGTTTGAACCTTCCACTAACAGGCATAAAGTCCTTCGCTACATTATTACTAACACAAGATTCCATTACAAGATTTTGACTCTCGGCAACGGCCCTAACGACAACTCCTGGAGAGATATTGATGATGATTTTATCCAGTATGGTACTCGTTTTCACCGTGGTTCTGATTGTTGTTGCATTGGGGGTGTTATATATTATTTAAATATTGGTAACTCGGTTGAGCTAGTGGCTTTTGAAGTCGGACGCGAGAAGTTTTCCTTCGTGCCTCTCCCTGAAGGCACAAGTGGCGGTAATTTAATTGAAGTAGGACAACGTTTGGCTCTGGTAGATTTTGATGTGACCACAATTTGGATATTAGAAGACTGCGACAAGCAAATGTGGAACAAACAGAGCCTCACAATGACGTTGGGTGGGAGGCCACTAAAAGATGATTATGGTTGGTCCCAGTTGGTTCCATTCATACGACTGAGATATTATTCAAGTATTATTATTTTCAAGATAGGTCACATCTGTGCTATTATGATCTGGAAAGCAACAAGTTAAGGTTCCTCAGAACAAAGCTGGCTCCATATATTCACTATGGTACCAAATACGTGGAGAGCTTATTCCGATTGAAAGGGAAGTGAGTTATTAGTGAAAAGTTCGCTAAACATTCTTATTTGCCTAATGTTATCAGTTTATTATTATTATTATTTTTTTAATTCTTGGTGATTCCAAATTTCTAATTTTGATTCTTCCTGTGGTTTAAAACAATGTATGTGTTTAGTATTTTATAGTTAATTCATGCTCTCAAATTGCTTTTATATATTATTGAACTCTTTGTTGCCGGAATGAATTTGTGGAGCATTTCTATGCATTAATTTCGATTACCTTTCTTCTTTCCTTCTCTCTTGGTACATGAATAAATTTCGAGTTTAACAGATTGTCGGATGTAAAGATGCATGGTTCAGACAATTTCTAGATAAATCATGGTAAGGATTCTTCAATGAATTGTGCCTGGTTTACATTTGCATTCCCTGCTTGTCGAACTTCCCTCCCAAGAAATTTGTAGTTTCTCATCTTCCATCTTCCATCTTCCATCTTATTGGCATTGATCGATGTCATCTTCCTCGAACTAAACTGCATGCCTAGCGTCTTCTGTGTCTTTGCATCTTCATTTTTCTTATAAATTTTCATTTACCTGAATCCTAAAAGAGAAATTTTCGTGATTGTGTTCCACCGGCTTAAATGTTTCAATCTGGAATTTATGTTGGTATTCATTTTCAACATTTGGTTGGACTTTGGTGATATCCGCTCCTAGTTATTTTTTAAACTATGTTACATGAACTTTTTAAAGTAGGTTAAATACTTGTGTTGAACACACAATACTTGAAAATGAGTACGAGATATGAGTCTTGAAAATGAGTACGAGATATGAGTCCAACACGTTTGGTTGAAGGCATTAAATAATTTAATAAATTTTTTTTTATTATTTTATTACTTCATTATTAGTGTCCATGTGTAACTCTATCTTAAAATTTTACACATCTGATCCAATGCAGTATTGATGCATTTTATTTGGTTAACTATCGGTCTACTTCTCCAATTAGGAATGTAACTCCATAGAGATTAGTTTAATTATTAGATTAGTGATCCGTGATGATTGCAGAATGAGCTAAGTAACAAGCTGGAGTGCATCAAATGAAATGCTTTTGAGTTCGAGTTTGCTTGCAAAAGCATCAAAATCATTATCACCTTTGTCTTTATAATATATGAAAAGGGTTCAACAGTGAAAGTTGTTGCCCGTAATCGACAGACCTCACAATCGCTTCTAAAAATTGTAGCGGATGAAATAATATGTTTATTCCACTGTGTGGTTGAAATTGTTAAGACTTGTGCACTCAAGTATGACAGCTCTGAGCTTTCAATCCTTTTCAGGACAGATATAGTTCAGCATATTATATATACATATACACACTCTTTTGTATATAATTTTTAATTTTTACATATAAGTAGTTATTATAAAAAATAAAATAAAAAAAACTCCAGGATGTTTCAATTTGGAACAACCCTTTTGGAACTAATACGAAACGAGAACCTGGGTCTGAGCCTACCAACAGACCTTGCATAACTTGTTTTTTGAGATGCAAAAGTTACTAATTAGATTCTTTTTGAGATGTAAAAGTTACTAATTAGATCTTGTATTCAGGTTTAGTTATCTTTTTAAATACATAATCTAGTCAATTCATTTAACCTTTCCCACAACATAGTTGATCGTGAATGTGATTTTATCAACTTTAATTTGGAAAAACTAATTTGTACTGTAGCAACATTTACAAGTATTATGCGTATCTTTCAAAGCAAATCAACTTCATCAAAAAACCATGAAACCACCCTTCAAACAACCACCTTCTCGCAACCCACTTCCTAATCACCTTAAACCACCCTTCAACCCATCACAACTCCGGCATAAGAAGATCACACCACCATCTCCTTTGACTGCAAAACCCCCCAGAGGACCAACTAAACCTACCCGTATCACCTCTCTCACAAGCAAGCCACCTTCTGAAAAGCTTCCCCATAACTCACACCAACATAATCATGCAGCCAAGATACCAGCGAATCAAAGGGATCCGTCAACTCCAATATCCTCGCCTTCCAGGTTCAAACCTCGGCCCCCATCAGTCACGGGGCATACCATTAACAAAGTCCTTAATATATTGCAGCGTGATCCTATCCTCAACCCCTCAAACTTGGAAGTCAATGACGTTGTTTATCTTCCTGAAGGCTTAGAGGCAACCATTATGGATGCATCTAAATTCGAACTGCTAAAGGAGATTGATAGGCTCAAATGCCTTCTCAAAGCTAAAGATGAGGAGCTACAAGGTGCACTTCAGAAAATCAGGGAGATTGCTTCTATCAGTGGGGATGTTATCTGCAAAATTCAAGCTTCTCCGGCAGGTGTTACCGGCGCATCACCAGAAGGTGGTTTCAACAATGCTAATTCGAATTCAAATTCAAACTGTGATGAGACATTACCTTTTCCTGGTTTCCCGGCTCAACCCACTCCTCACTTTTCAGAACCTCTTCACAGTTCCCAAGGGAACCATATGTCCTGTCCACCAACTGCTTTACAAATTTCCTCATCAATCCAATTACAACCTAACTATCCCATTAAGGAGTCACGTGGTTTGCCTACACTAGAGAACAATTTGGTGAACTCTCTTCGGCCTGAGTCTGCAACACAGGAGGAAAATGAAATGATTTCAAAGAGTTGGGCATCAGTGGCACATTCTCAACCTTCTAATTGGGAGCTTCAATTCTTCAAACCTTCAACCATGAATGACTCGATTCTTGTGGATCCACCAGATGAGATCAGGAGTAGTGGACTGAAGTATTGGGAATCTTGCTTGGTAGGTACATTCAGGAGAAGAATGCTTTATGAGACTATCTCAGATCAGGCACACAAGCTTTGGGACTCCAGAGGTCTGAGAAATGTACTTGCTTATACAGAAGGTATTTTCTACTTCAAATTTGATTCTATTGACAATTGTATTTCAATCCTTACTGGTGAGCAATGGTTTCTTGCTGGAAAGGCTGTTACTCTTAGACTTTGGAATCATGATCCCTCTGCACAACCCCACTCTGATGCTGTGAAATCAATTGCAATTTGGGTCAAACTATTTAATGTCCCATTTGAGCTCTGGTCCCCTACGGGGCTCAGTTATTTAGCTAGTGCAGTAGGGAAACCTATCCTAGCAGATACCACTACCCAAGAAAGCAGTAGAATTGACTATGCTAGAGTATGTGTTGAAATATATCCACACTCTTCACTCCCTAACACGTTCCCTGTAACTCTCAAATGTGGTGATACTGCTACTGTGAAGGTTCAATATCTATGGATTCCTGATATCTGCTCTCATTGCTCCTCCTTTGGTCACTCTAATGATCAATGTAGTGAAATTACTTTCCCTCAATCCATTAATGTTCAAACTTCCCCGGCTCCTTCCAACTCTCAAGAGTGGCAAATTGTCACAAAAAAGAGAGGTAAGAGTTACTGTCATCCAATCCCTAGCCCCTTCACAAACTCTGTCTACAACACACAATTGGATGCATCAACTTCAAACCCCCAAGCTGTGACATTGCTTACTCCTCCTCAACCTGTTCTCGGTTTGCTCGCTGAAAGCACTGCTCCAATTATTGTTAATGGCTCCTCGGCAGTACCTTCACAAACTCTGTCTCTTAACCCCAATCCTCAGAGAACAGATGATACAAATACAGCACCTCAATTGGATGTGGAACCAACCCTCCACTCATCATTACCAGCTGAAGCTAATCCTAAGGCAGATTTGACTGATGTCTTTCAAAATCCACATAAGAAGTCTGGGAATCACTCACCTTCACCTAAGAATGGAATGATGAAAGCAATTAACTTGGTTATTGACCTCTCACGTCATAATCCAAAACCTCACAGTTCTAGAGCTGCTCCCTCCTCTGAAGTTAAAATATCTAATTCTTTTGCTGCCCTCTCACAAGATGACAACAATGAAGTCCAAGATTGCCCTGAAGATCTAGCTTCCTCATCAGATGAAATCTCTTCCCAGAACCAGCAGGACACTGATTTTACCCCCATCATGGATAAGTTGATGAAACCTAGAAAGCCATCACATGCTAAGCATTCTAAAATTGCAAAAAGGCCAAAAGTTTCAAAACCAGTAGTCAACAGTGTTTCCCTGAAGGGGTTTAGGGGTCTATGTAGCCTCTCATCCTCCTCCAAATGAATTGGGCAGCATGGAACATTAGAGGGCTCAACTCTATCCTCAAACAAATAGAGATTAGGTGTCTCATTAGAGAATCAAAGTTAAATCTTGTAGCAATACTGGAAACCAAAGTATGCCGTAACAATATGTAATCTATCCATTAGTTTATTGCTCCACAATGGCAAATTAAATGCAATTACCTATCCTCAGTTTTAGGAAGGGTTTGGGTCTTATGGGATCCTCAGAAAATCTCAATGATTAGTTCAAGGGAGTATGGTCAAGTTATCAACTGTGAAATTGAACTCATTGATTTCAAGAAGAGAATTCTAGCTTCATTTGTTTATGCTGCCAATACCTCAGTTGAAAGGAAATCTATGTGGAGAACACTTAATTCCTTCTGCCTTTCGAATGAGCCATGGATTTTGATGGGAGACTTTAATGTTTTACTTCATGTGAATGACTCCTTTGGAGAGCCCTTAGATGGACAACAAGAATGCATGAATTCAAAGAGTGTTTGGATAGAAATGGACTTGAAGACATGAAATTCACTGGGGTGTTTCACACTTGGTCCAATGGAAGCTTTGGTTGTGCTAATATTACAAGGAAGCTGGATAGAGTACTGGCCAATTTCACATTCATTTCCCTTTTCCCTCAAGCTGAATGTGAGTTTCTTCCCCAGGGTATCTCTGATCACTCTCCAATGGTGGTAAGGTTTGGAGAGCTTACTCCTAAAAGAAACATTCCTTTTAGGTTCTTCAATTTCTGGGCTTTGGATCCCTCATTTTTGCCCATTGTAGCACAAGAATGGCAGAGAGTTGTTCATGGATCTCGAATGTTTATTCTGGTTCAAAAGTTGAGAGCACTTAAGCAGCCTCTTAAGCAATTGAATAAAGAGTCCTTCAGTGATATCTCAACTAGAGTTGCAGCCTGCAGAGAGGAGCTTTCACTCTGTCAAAGAAGCTTGGACCTTAACCCAAATGATGACTCACTTAGATTAAATGAAAAAGAGATCTCTTCCAAGTTCACAGAGCTCTCACTTGCTGAGGAATTGTTCTACAAACAGAAAGCACAAGTGCACTGGCTCAAGGAGGGTGACCAGAACACTGCCTTCTTTATGAGGAGTTTTGGTTCAAAAGCTAACAGAAGAAAAGTCCAGTCAATATGTAATTCAAGTGGAACTCAATTGTTTGGGGAGGATATGAAAAATGAATTCCTTAATCATTGCATCTCTATCCTTGGACAGGATTTCACACATTATCAAGGTATGCAATCCTTCTCACATCTCATTACTAAAACTTTTCCTGATCACATCATTTCCTCCCTTACCTCAATACCAACAAGCCTTGAAATTCAGAATTGCATACTATCTTTTCACCTATTCAAAAGCCCAGGTCTGGATGGTTACAACTCAGCCTTTTTCAGGCATGCATGGTATATCATTGGTCAGGATGTTATTGCAGCTGTGAAAGATTTCTTCCTCTCTAGCAAAATGCTTAATGAGATCAATTGTTCTTACATTGCTCTTGTACCAAAGGTCCCTAATCCCTCAACAGTAAATGATTTCAGGCCAATCTCTTGCTGCAATCTAATCTACAAAACCATCTCAAAGTTGTTAGCCAATAAGCTTGCACCTATTCTTCCACACCTCATTAGTCCTAACCAAAATGCTTTTGTTAAAGGGAAACACATCACTGAGAATATTATTCTAGCTCATGAATTACTGAATGGCTACAACAAGGTGAATCATTTTCCTAATTATGCTCTAAAAATTGACCTTATGAAAGCCTTTGATTCTATTCATTGGCAATTCATCATTGATTTTTTGCATCTCTTTGGTTTCCCACCAACATTTATTAATTGGATTTCCCAGTGTATCACTACCCCAGCCTATTCTATCTCCCTGAATGGTGAATTGTTTGGATTTTTTAAGGGAAAGAGGGGCATTAGACAGGGTGATCCTATCTCCCCATTGCTTTTTGTCCTTGCAATGGAAGTTCTCACTCTCACAATTAACCACCAGATCAGACTGAACCCTTCCTTCAAATACCACTAGAGGTGCAGAAAATTGTGTATCACTCATCTCACATTTGTAGATGACTTGTTATTTTTCTCTTATGCTAACACTGATTCAGTTCATTGTTTGGTGACTGCTCTTAATCTGTTTTGTTCCATCTCTGGTCTACAACTCAACCTTGTAAAAAGTAAAGCTTTCTTTTCAAGGGTTAATTCTCACACAAAATCTTCTATTCTATCCCTTTTGCAATTTGATGCTGGTACACTTCTTGTAACATACTTGGGTATGCCACTCTCTGCTATAACAATCAAGGCCAGGGATTGCCAAACATTGGTGGGAAGAATCACTAAAAGAATTGGCAGCTGGACATTTAAATTTCTCTCATATGCTGGAAGAGCAGTTCTAATCAAATCAGTGTTGTGCTCTATACAAGCTTATTGGTCTCAAGCATTTGTGTTACCAAGGAAGGTCTTGGATGAAATTAACAGGATTCTCAAAAGTTTCTACTGGTCTGGGGTTGATTTAAAGAAGGGAGGAGCTAAGGTTGCTTGGAATGCAGTGTGTAGGCTTAAAATTTATGGGGGTTGGGATTTCCTGACCTTGAACTCTCAAACAGAATTGCCAACCTTAAGCATATATGGAAATTATGTCTAAGGAAGGAGAGTCTTTGGGTAGCCTGGTCCTATGGTTATCTTATAAAGGAGAAAAGTTTCTGGTGTGTAAAACCATCTACACTCAACTCTGGTTTCTGGAGAAGCTTGTTGAAGCTCAGAGAAATGGCTAGAAGCATCATTTTTTATAAGGTTGGTTGTGAAAAGGATACGAAGCTTTGGATGGATTTTTGGTTACCAAATGGCCCAATTGTAAAGCAGCTAGGATTGAATGACTTGGAAATTCTTTAACTGGAATCTACAGTCACAGTTGATAGCCTAATTTCCAATGGACATTGGATGGTACCTCTATGTCTAGCATACCCTCAATTTTTTTAGTCTCTTAGCTTCCTTTCTCAGTTATACTCTTTACAACCACCCTCTGAAGAAAGTGATAGTATTGTGTGGATGCTTAGCTCATCAGGTGCTTACTCATTCTCCCAAACAACTGCTTACTTTGCTCCTCCTTCTCCATCCTTTATATAGCACAATCTAATTTGGTTCAAATTCCATATCCCTAAGCATAGCTACATTGCTTGGCTTGCAATTAGTGGTAGGTTGTATACATTGGATTCAAAGCCTATGCTTAAGAAACATTATGTAAATAAGTGTTATCTCTGTTTGGCTGAGATTGAATCACTGGACCATTTATTCTTCAGATGTAAGTTCAGTTCACATGTATGGAATGCTATACAAGAGGTTACAGGCTTTTACATCCTTCCCAACTCCGGGAATGAATTAATCTACTAGTGCTCAACACATTGGTCTTCTGATAGTTTTCTGGTTCATAAGCTTTTGTTATCTGCAGCAATCTATTATCTATGGCTTGAGAGAAATAGCAGAGCCTTCAGGAATTCATACACTAACCTTCATCACATTTTCTCCCAAGTCAAGTCTTGTGTCCGAGCTAAGCTTGCAGCAATCAAGTTGAAGAATTGTGCTGATCTTAGGAGTATAACAACTGAGGATGAGCTTCATAGCTTGTTTGTTCAAGCTTGTGGAGTTTCACATGGGCACTCTTAGCTGTTAACATAAAGCTGATTTTAGAGACATTGGTTGGATAGTATGTATCATAGAAGCTGCTCTTTGGGTCTTTCACTTTGCTTTGCTGTACTAGCTAGTTTAGTAGGTTCCTTAGTTCAATAATTGTGCTTGCTTTGTTGATGGCCTCGGCCTTTTTGTTGTTTGTTCCCCTCATTGAGGGCTCCATGTAATTACTATTTTTCCTTCAATACAAGCTTACCCTTAAAAAAAAAAAAAAAAAAAAAAAAATTTACAAGTATTGTCAATAATATTCTTTAAACAATGCATGCATTTGGAAAAGAAACTAGTCTTTTAATATAATTTAGAATGTCAATTGGACTGCTTGTATATGTGTAAAATTTCTTTTAAAATTTTTAAATCTGAAAAAAAATCTAAACCATCAATATCCTCATCATGTTTTAGAAATAGTTCTAAATTCAGACTATTTTCTCAAACTATCATCATCTAATGATTTTAGACTTTTGAAATTAAACAAAAAACAAACAAAAAAATCTTCATGTATTTTAAATTGTTCAAACCTATCACGAATTGAAGAAATATGTTGGTCGACTATATGTATAATTGAGAGTAGTGAGTATTGAGTAGAGAAGAAAAAGAATTGTAAATTCATAATGAGAGTAGAGAGAGAAGGCCTATTGGGAGAAATAAGATAAGATAAAATAAAATAAATAGATAAAAGCTAGAAAAAGTATATGGAAAGTCTCATCACTTCCCCAAGATCAAATACATATTTAGTATTTACTACCAATGAGAGAGAGAGAGAAGTAAGTTAAGAATATAAATCTTTGGCCCCAATATTAACTTTATGTATTGCTTAGGGTTTAATAAAAAACATAAATTAAGGAGAGAGAGGGGGGGAAAAAAAAAAGTCACGATATAAATGGCATTCTCATTATTCTTGATTAATTTCATTACATGCCAAAAAATAAAAGATTGCAATGGCCACTAATCCCATAGATGGCCATACAACTTTATTCCCACCATTCAAACTTAACTTTCATTACCTACCCATACCGTACTACTTCCTGTTACCCAGTTTATGACTCGAGGGGGGAGGGATTAATAGAGTCTTATAAGAACGATACCAATTAATTGGGTTTATTTAATTTATAATGATCAATTTAATAATCTTGATTGCACAATAACAGATATTAATTGAGAAACAAAACAACTATTTTAATTAAAAAGCATACACTGTTCCTTTTCATCCATCCATTTGATGGTTTCATTAGATACCGTGGGATCCAGTAAGATGTATTAAATATTTTTTAACCATGGAAATGACTTTATTATCCTCAGATGACCTTGGATTTAAGTAAGGCTCCGGTCAGCGATTCGAACCCCTAAGTTCGGATCGTTACAAGTTTGGTATTATAGCGATGGTTCGAAAACCATTAGGACGATAGGTAGAAGATTACCTATAGTAGTATGGAAGTTGATATGGATTGTTTACATGTGATTACGTGTTAACTTATTCTTTAATTGAGAAGCATGTATACATGCCTACATGCTATGTGTTTAAAGTTGAGGTGTATTCTTATGTGTCTCAACTTGTTATATCTATTGCATGAAACTTATTTACGGGATTTCATTTTTATGTCAAGTGAGTCGTGTGAGGACGTCCTTCTTAGATGGATTATTAGTGTTATTGTTATTGATCTAGTTTTTCGCTTTATAGTGTCATGCCACCACAAGAGAATCGCCTTAGGCCAAGGGGCATTGGCGACAGGCCACCTGTTGGAAACGAGGGCATTAAAAATATAAACTTTGGATGAGAATTGGAATAGATTCCGCTAAGAATTTTTTGCGGATCTATAGACCAGCGAGTTCCTCTCCGCAAGGAGATGAACATAGTATATTTACTTTTTCAAATCCGTTTCTGGGTGAATGAGAAATTAGATCCAAAGTGAGGTGTTTGATAAGTCTAAATAGAAAAAATGTTGAAACCAATTGAAATTTAAATAAATCAAGCTTGGGCTTGGATTTGGGTTTGGGTTTGGGTTTGGGTTTGGGCC
Source organism: Cornus florida (assembly GCF_030987335.1). Classification (NCBI taxonomy): domain Eukaryota; kingdom Viridiplantae; phylum Streptophyta; class Magnoliopsida; order Cornales; family Cornaceae; genus Cornus; species Cornus florida. The sequence continues at coordinate 44,443,982 of NW_026775573.1, forward strand.
TAATTGTAAAGTCCGGTTATTCTTTTTACTAAATGGAATTTTGGATTAGGCCTGTTTTTGGGCTAGGCTTATTTAAATGGGTTTCACAAATGGTTGATTTTTGGGTAGTTGATTTTTTGAATTTAAATTAAAAAACTACTTTTTAGTTTTTTACAAAGGGTTGCATCTTTTTCCGAACCATCATAACCTATGGTTGCACCCACCATAAAAGGCACATTACTACCTATAAATACCCCCCTTTGGATCATTTGCAAATCACACCAAAATTTAGAGAATTCTTCTCTTCTTCTGAATTTTCTTCTTCCTCATTTTCTCTTTAATCTATGGGTTTGAGCCTTAGTATTTGGGTTCGAGCCTTAATCAGTCTCTCCGAGTCCGAGTTCGAGTCAGAGAGTACTACACCGAGCCAGTTGGCCTATTCTTTTGGTTTGCAGCGCTAGTACCGAAGGAAGACAAGTCGTTGTATCCTGGGAGATAGACGCCACTGAGTCCGTTAGTACCATAGTGGGGCGAATCAATCTTAAGGACATAGGATTAAATTCTAACCTCGACTTTTAATCAGGCTCCTTTTCTTATAGTTTTTATTTTATTTTATTAAACTATATATTAAAAGTAATTATATATATAGATTATTATTTTATAATAATTTTATATATAAGCATTATATTATTTTATATTTACAGATAATATTTAAATAATTAATACTATAGTATATGGTATACTTAGACCATATTTTGGACAACAATCTTAAGACAGAGTCCTCTTATACTATAGTTTAATTATTTAAATATTATTGTTATTTTATTTTTGTAAATTTGACTGTGGTTTGTATATTTAATATATATAAGACAAATGGCAAGTACGAGTACTACTATGCCTAATGTTCCCATCAGTCATGGGGAGAAGCCCGAAAAATTCAATGAGATAGAGTTTAAAAGGTAGCAACAGAAAATGATGTTCTACCTTACAACTCTGAATCTAAGCAAGTATCTAATAGAGATTGCCCCAGTGCTAGATGAGGGTGAGACTAACATTACCAAGCTAGGAGCTGTTGAAACATGGAAGCATGGAGACTTCCTATGCAAGAACTACATTCTCAATGGATTGGACAACACTTTATATAATGTGTACAGTCCGATAAATACTATTAAAGAGCTCTGGGAGTCACTAGACAAAAAGTATAAAACAGAGGATGTTGGCTTGAAGAAGTTCGTGATCGGACGATTTCTAGACTTCAAAATAATAGACCTTAAGACAGTCATGAGCCAAGTGCAGGAGCTTCAGCTGATCCTACATGAGATACATGCTGAGAAGATGACATTAAGTGAATCCTTTCAAGTAGCTTCAATCATTGAGAAGCTGCCACCTACTTGGAAAGATTTCAAAAATTACTTGAAGCATAAGTACAAGGAAATGGGGCTTGAAGACCTGATTGTCAGGCCAAGAATTGAAGAAGATAATCGCACATCTGAAAAGAAAGCCGAAAATTCTTCAATGGTGTCAAAGGCAAATGTAGTGGAAGCTGGACAAAAGAATAAGAAGAGGAAATACTCTGGCGAAGGTCCCAGCCAAAGAAATTACAAGAGGTTCACTGGGAAGTGCTTCATATGCGGCAAGCTAGGACACCAAGCTAAAGATTGTCGTAGCCGCAAAACACAACACAATCCCAAGAAAAAGACCACTGAGGTGCATATTACTGAGGAAGATAAGTTGATAGATAATTTGTCAAAGCTAAATCTTTCAGCTGTGGTTTCTGAAATCAACCTGGTGAGCAACAATAGAGAATAAGGGGTGGATATAGGAGTTACTCGTCATGTTTGCTCTGAAAAGAGGATGTTCACTACCTATGAAGCTATAGATAATGAAGAACAACTCTACATGGGGAACTCTTCTATTGCAAAGGTTGAAGGACAAGGAAAGATTAAGCTACTAATGACCTCAGGGAAAGTGCTCACTTTTAATAATGTGCTGCATGTACCAGAGATCAGGAAGAACTTGGTCTCTGGGTTACTTCTAAGCAAGAATGGGTTCAAGCTGGTCTTTGTATCTGACAAGTTTGTGCTGACTAAGAATGGGGTGTATGTGGGCAAATGGTATCTAAGTAATGGACTATTTAAGTTCAATGTAATGACTGTTGTACCCAAAGTTATTAATAATAATAATAAAGCTAATGTTTCTTCTGCTTATATGATTGAATCATCTGATGTGTGGCATGGTAGGTTAGGACATATTAATTATGATATGATTCGTAGATTAATTAACATAGAGTCTATACCTAAATTTAGTATTGATTTAAATAAAAAAATTTCAAACATGTGTAGAAGCAAAATTGATTAGAACCTCATTCACTCTATAGAGCGAAGTACTGAACCTCTAACATTAATTCACAGTGATATTTGTGACTTTAAATCTGTGCTAACTAGAGGTGGGAAAAAGTATTTCATTACTTTTATTGATGATTGTACAAGATACTGTTATGTATACTTGTTAAAAAGTAAAGATGAAACCTTGGAAATGTTTAAACATTACAAAAATGTGGTTGAGAATCAACTTGGCAAAAAGATAAAGGTGTTTAAAAGTGATAGAGGTGGTGAATACGAAATACCATTCGCTGACATTTGCTCTAAACATAGTATTATTCACCAAACTACCGCTCCTTATTCACCTCAACAGAATGGTGTTGCTGAACGCAAAAATCGTACCTTAAAAGAAATGATGAATGCTATGTTGATAAGTTCTGGTTTAACCCAGAATTTGTGGGGGGAAATCTTTGTTCTCTGCTAATTATGTTCTCAACAAAATACCTCAAAATAAAACAAATGTGACACCTTATGAATTATGGAAAGGTCAAAAACCTTCCTATAAATTCTTAAAATTGTGGGGGTGTTTAGTTAAGGTTGCAGTTTCTACTCCTAAGAAAGTGAAGATAGGACCAAAAACCTTTGATGGTATTTTCATAGGCTATGCACAGAATAATAGTGCATATTATTTCCTTGTGCATAAATCAGACATTCCTGATATCCATGTCAATACAATTATTGAGTCAAGGAATGCTTGTTTCTTTGAGGATATATTTCCTTGTAAAAATTCTCTAAAAAGAAATCATGATATTGCTAATAGCAATATACAAGAGAATATAGACCAAGAGTCTAAAGATGATGAAAATAAGAAAGAACCTAGACATAGCAAAAGAGCTAGAACGTCTAAGTCATTTGGTCCTGATTTTCTGACATATATATTGAAAAATGAGCCACAAAGCTATAAGGAAGCTATGTCATCTCCTGAAGCTCCTTTATGGAAAAGAAGGCATAAATAGTGAAATTGAATCCATCATGCAAAATCATACTTGGGAGTTGGTGGATCTTCCTCCTGGTACTAAACCTTTAGGGTATAAGTGGATTTTCAAGAGGAAGATGAAGCCTGATGGTTCAATTGATAAATATAAAGCTCGACTTGTTGCTAAGGGATACAGGCAAAATGAAAGCTTAGATTATTTTGATACATATTCACCAGTCACAAGAATAACATCCATTAGATTGTTACTAGCTATTACAGCATTGCAAAATTTAGAAATACATCAAATGGATGTTAAGACTGCCTTCTTGAATGGTGAATTAGAGGAGGAAATCTATATGGAACAACCTGAAGGTTTTATAGTACCAGGAAAATAAAAGAAGGTGTGCAAGCTTGTAAAATCCTTATATGGATTGAAACAAGCACCTAAATAATGGCATGAAAAATTTGACAAAGTGATGTTGTCAAATGGTTTTAAAATTAATGAGTGTGATAAATGTGTTTATGTGAAAAACACTCAAAATGGATATGTCATTGTGTGCCTATATGTGGATGATATGCTAATAATGGGTAGTAATGATGTTATAATCAAAACTACTAAAAAGATGTGGACCAAAAATTTCGATATGAAAGATTTAGGCATAGTTGATGTCATACTAGGAATCAAGATTTCTAGAACATCAGATGGTTTAGTATTAGAAAAGTTTAATAAGGAAAATAATTGTCTTGTAAAAACTCCTGTTGATGTAAATCTTCATTTATCGAAAAATACTGGTCCTAGCATATCACAACTTGAGTATTCTCGCATTATAGGAAGTTTAATGTATTTGATGAATTGCACATGACCAAATATAGCATACTCAGTTAATAAATTGAGTAGATATACAAGTAATCCAGGAAAGAACCATTAGACTGCAATAATCAGGGTTCTAAGGTATTTAAAATATACCATAAGTTTATGGATTACATTATTTTAGATATCCAGTAGTACTTGAAGGATACAGTGATGCTAATTGAAAATCAGATACGAATGATTCTAAATCTACAAGTGGCTATGTCTTTACTATTGGAGGAGGTGCCATATCTTAAAAATCTTCAAAACAAACTTGTACTGCCAGATCCACTATGGAATCTGAATTTATTGCTTTGGATAAAACTGGTGAAGAAGATGAGTGGCTTCGTAATTTCTTAGAAGATATTCCAAATTGGCCTAAACCTGTGCCCGCTATATGTATACATTGCGATAGTCAATCAACAATTGGAAGGGCACAAAGTAATATGTATAACGGTAAGTCTCGACATATAAGTCGACGACATAATACTGTTAGACTATTGCTCTCAAGTGGGATAATCTCAATAGATTATATCAGGTCAAAAGAAAATTTAGCGGATCCGTTTACAAAAAGGTTTGACAAGAGAACAAGTGCATAGTTCATTGAGGGGAATAGGATTAAAGCCGAAAACTAATGAGTCATCTTAATGGAAACCCAACCTAGTTGACTGGAGCTCCCAAGATCTAGGTTCAAAGGGATAACAGAAATTCTGAATGGCTCACCAGAAACACTGGGAAGATTTAATCTTCTACCCATTTTTATGATGAGATAGTGCTACCTACAACGATTAGTAGGATAAGCTATGCTTTTAATGACTCTTATACCTTAAAAATTTAAGTGGGGTATAGTAGGATACTCTTAATAAGAAGTCACCTATATGAGTGTGAAGTGGGGTCGCTTCTATGAGAACTTCTAAGGCTAAGTTTTCTAGAGCGTTCATGAAATACCAGGAGTTGTTCAGGGCCATATGAACATAACCGTGAGAACCAACTTTGTGCGGGAAGGAATTATGTGTTTGCTATTGTCTTAGTTTACATCAACAGCTGAACAGTTCAAGACATCATGTTCACTTGTTAGCCAGTAAATCCGATAGTAATACACTAGGGAAGGTTCAAGGCCAAAAGTTACATATCCCGATGCAGTTACATTCTAATAGTACTCTCTCTAGTGTCTATATCTTCTTCATTTGTAATCTGCGCAAATTTCTATTCATGTGGGGGATTGTTGTAAACGGGGGCATTAAAAATATAAACTTTAGATGAGAATTGGAATAGATTCCGCTAAGAATTTTTTGCAGATCTATAGACCAGCACGTTCCTCTCCGCAAGGAGATGAATGTGGTATATTTACTTTCTTAAATCTGTTTCCGGGTGAATGAGAAATTAGATCCAAAGTGAGGCGTTTAATAAGCCTAAATAGAAAAAATGTTGAAACCAATTGAAGTTTAAATAAGTTAAGCTTGGGCTTGAATTTGGGCTTGGGCTTGAATTTGGGCTTGAGCTTGGGTTTGGGCCTAATTGTAAAGTTCGGTTATTCTTTTTACTAAATGGAATTTTGGATCGGGCCTGTTTTTGGGCTAGGCTTATTTAAATGGGTTTCACAAATGGTTGATTTGTGGGTGGTTGATTTTTTGAATTTAAATTAAAAAACCACTTTTTAGTTTTTTACAAAGGGTTGCGTCTTTTTTCGAACCATCATAACCTATGGTTGCACCCACCCGAAAAGGCACCTTGCTACCTATAAATACCCCCCTTTGGATCATTTGCAAATCATACCAAAATTCAGAAAATTCTTCTCTTCTTCTGAATTTTCTTCTTCCTCATTTTCTCTTTAGTTTGTGGGTTTGAGCCTTAGTATTTGGGTTCGAGCCTTAGTCAGTCACTCCGAGTCCGAGTTCAAGTCAGAGAGTACTACACTGAGCCGGTTCGCCTATTCCTTTGGTTTACAGTGCTACTACCGAAGGAAGATAAGTCGTTGTATTCTGGGAGATAGACGCCGCTGAGTCCGTTAACACCATAGCGAGGCGAATCTGTCTTAAGGACATAGAATCAAATTCTAGCCTCAACTTTTAATCAGGTTCCTTTATTTATAGTTTTTATTTTATTTTATTAAACTATATATTATAAGTAATTATATATATATATATATATATATATATATTATTTTATAATAATTATATATATAAGCATTATATTATTTTATATTTACAGATAATATTTAAATAAATAATACTATAGTATATGATATACTTAGACCATATTTTGGACAACACCACCAAGGGGTGACGTTAAATTGAAGGTTCCTGTTCTGTGTCGTTTTCTCTCTGGCCACTATAAATCGCTCCATTCTCCTTCGTTAAGGGTTCTAGTCATGCAAACTAAGTCCCATATGATTTTATTAATTAATACCCAACAATTATACATTATTAGAGCAAGAACAACAAAGATTTAAAAATTAATTCACAAGATTCAACTTTGTATATATACATATACATATACATATACACATATATACATTCATTACATTTTGTTTTAAAACATGTAAACATGTTTATAATCTCTGTTTAAAGTCCTTAAAGTTTTATTGGATATGCATAAAACATAAGATCAAAGGGGAAGTGTAGAACGAAGGACTTGCCTTACGATGTTCCGATAGAAAACCAACCTCCTTCTTCTCCATTCGTCTTCTCCGACATCGACAACTTCAGGTTGTGTCGTCTACTTTACAGGTCCAGTTGCTACCTCATGCAAAACCCCTCTTCTCTTCTTCTTTTGGTTTGGTCTCTTCCTCCTTGCCCTTGGCTTCTCAGTCTCTCTCTTAACCTCACAGTTTGTCTCTCTCCCTCTATCTTTGTTCTCATGTTTTCTAACCCTAATAATAGACTAGACACACATACACACACACACACACACACACACACACACACACACATACTACCCATGTAGCACTCTAACCCTAAACCTAGTTTAAGTCTGACAAGCAGATAATATATATAATTATATATTTATAAAAAACGTTAATATTGTTAAGAGTTTGTGCGCAGCGGAATGATTGTGGAATATAATATGGATAATTTACCTAGAATGATGGTGAATAGATTTAACTTGCTCCTTTATCCAATTTTTACTTATTTTAATTTTACTGAAATAAAACTAAAATCAAACTATAAAGCAAAAATAAAGTGAAAGTAAAGTAAATAGAGTTTGAGAGATGACACCAGAATTTTTAGCGAGGAAACCTCAATTGGTAGAATAAACCAATTGTAACAGGAAAAACCTTATTTGGACTGTGCAATCCAGAGATAAACGATCCACGTACCATGTTTGAAGCAAAGTACACCGAACTTTGACTCGGGCTCACATCCTATCGTTCTAGAAAAACCAATTGCTGACAATCCCTGACTTTGCGACTACCCCGTCCAACAGCTCTCGACCTCAGGCTTACTCTTGATCTCTATAGAAGAGTTGCATGTAGATCAAATAATACTCCACGAATGCTTTAACCCCTTCAAAGTGTGATTGTTTCACCCATTTTCTTCAATATCTGAATTTGACGAAGAATGAATGAATTCTGTATTTCGGAATTTCTGAATCTTCAATTATGCTCCAATTCCGATGAGATAGAGAACAACACTCCTAAATCACTCTTGTGTTTATTTGTGAGATCTCAAAAATAAAATCAAAAAAATCAGATTGATTTTCTGAATAAAAATATCTCTCAAAAGGCTCTCTCAAAATAATGAATTTTTGTTGCTAGAAGTCATGTATAAACCTAGATGACTAACAAGATTATATAGAGTTTAGAATGTCCTAATCCCTCTAAAAATATAGAAATTTTGTGCATAGGACTTGGAAGAAAGTATAGTCCAAAAAGGAATCAAATAGAGCAAGAAAGACAAGTTTCCAAAACTGTCAAGATGCCTTAAACCGGTTCAGAGGGGCTGAACTAGTTCAAGAAGGCTAGCAAGATTTCGATGTGCTCTCTTTGACTCTTGAACCAGTTCTGCCCCCTTTGGGGGTGGAGCCAGTATGTGCCCAGAGGGGGCACATGCCCCGCTGGCCTAGCCTACCCACTATAAAATATAGTAATTTTTATTATAATTTATACATTTATAAGAAAATTTCTATATAATGCCCCCCTAAAATTTTAAATTTCTAAAATTGTCATCTAAATTTTTCTTTCCTTTTTCTTTTGCTCTTAATATTCCTTTGATTTCCTTAAAAAAAAAAAAAGATAAATTTTCCTTCTTTACTCAAACTCTAATTTTTTTCCTTTCAAATTTCTCATTTTACTACAACAATTATGGCTTTCACCAGCGCTCAAAAACGCTGGTGAAAGTCTAAAAAAACGTGAGGGTTTCCAAAAATGATACCCTCAAATATTGAGCTAGAATTTCTGAGAGTTTCTCACCAACCAAATCAAAAGCAACAATCTTTGATTGCCTATTTGAGTTATTTATATCCAAACAAAACCAATGAATGATCGAACACACCATTGGCTTTGTTTGGATACATAGGAGAGAAAATTCCTTGGTAAGCTTAGATCCTATTTCCGTTGTTCTCTCTAGAAGTAGAGGATCAATCTGCACATCCTCTAACGGCTCTTCAGTAAAGACTAACGGCTCTACCTGTGGGCTCCCTATCCGGCCCGTCTTGAAACACGGACCAAGGAGTCTAACATGTGTGTGAGTGACCGCATGTCATGGATTTACAAATCATTGGGTGTTGTCCCGAGCAGTTTTTGTCTTTGGCGTGTGGGTGGTGTTTGCTTTGCTTTGCTCCTTTGTGAATCATCCTACTTGATTAATTGCCTAGCATGCTAAACTATGATGATTTCCTTTAAAATGATCAAATTGTTATGAGTTAAGTATGTGACTAAGTGCTTTAATTGGTTCTGCAGAACTGAGCGTGTATATGAGTTTCATGTAATCCTTTTTAGTTAAAACCAATGTGGGATAAGAAAAATGAATTTTATTAGGTAATTTGAAACAACAAAAACAAGCACTTCTCCTTCGCAACAAATCAATCAACAACAATCCTCCACATACATTGATCCCATACTCCCTTGCTTTCAACAATATGCAAGAAAAATAAATTGCCTCAATGCATTGGAAATTTGTTAGTACCGTTTGCGGCAAGTCGGAGAGCTTGTTGAGACCTTCAATTTGATCAAGCTTTTTTGTTAAAGCTGATGTATTATTTTGTTATTAGACCACACATGTAAATAATATGCACTAAAATTTTTAAAATTAGGTGTAAAATTCAAGTTGTCAATAAATCTGTAATGGATGCATAAGAATGGACATTTATCTCATGTCCCTTACATGAAAAATGATAGGGGAATTAACCATTTTTGGAAGAGAGGTTGGTTAGTTGGACATTCTTGGCAAGAAATTAGAAGAGATTAGACACTTTGGGAAACTCTCTCTCTTTCAAGGGTTCCAGGTATGACTAGATTTCGGGGACGAAATCTTTTTATCTTGGATGCTATGTATTTATCATTTCAAACATTGTATAACTTGAGATGATCCCTTAGAGTACCTTAAAAACATAGACATTAGGTAGAATGCACCCTTGTGATGATCTATCGGTACTCATACTGCGTTTGGTATGTAGAAATGGAATGCCCATTCCAACGGTAATTCAATTACCAGCATTTTACTAGCGCTTTTGAAAAAGCGCTGATGATTCCAGCGTCGGTAGGACTTTACCAACGCTTTTTCAAAAGCGCTAGTATAGGGTATTTGTCAGCGCTTCTTAAAAAAGTGCTGGTAAAGACCCTATACCAGCCCTTCTTAAAAAAGCGCAGGTAAAGGGTCATTTTATGTTTCTTTTTTTTTTTTTTTTTTTTATTTTTTATTTTTCCTCTTTACCAGCACTTCTTAAAAAAGCGTTGGTAAAGGGTCATTTTATGTTTTTTTTTTTTTTTTGCCCTTTATTGTTTTCGGAGAAATATCTTTACAGCTGCTAAATATCATCCAATATAACACAAGTTGGCAATATGAAAATACCATCCAAATTGTTTTTACATAATACAACCACAAGTTAACCTGCTGCCAGTATGAAAAATACCATTTGAAATTGTCTACTAACAGATAAAGTTGGTAAATGTCAACCAAAACCCAAAAAATGTCAACCAAAAAGCCAAAATGTCTACTAATACAACCACAAGTTAACCTACCAATATGAAAATACCATCAAAATTGTCTAGATCTATTAAATGTCACACAAAAAGAATTAAGAATTTTTGACAAATGTAGTGCAAGTTTTTCAAAAAGAACCCATACAAGGTGAAAGAATTGCAGAAAGCACAGCCACAACCCCATCTTCAGCTTTAACTTCAACTTCAACAACTCTTCTTGCCCATTTGATTTGAATTACCCTACATTTTTTATAAATTCATTAAGCGCACATTATAATAAATGGAAATTTAAAATATAAGAGAAATTAAAGTTCATAACCTTAACTGAATTGGCATCATGACTAGAAAATGAATTTTGGGATACTCTAGGAGCATTTAAAGAATCAGAACCCTTCAAAATACCAAAACAAAATACATGAAATCTTGGCATAAGTAATTGTGTATTTACTTATGTATATGTATGTGTACTTGAGCTAAATATAGTAACTTTGTTCAATGTTAGGACTTGATAGCCCTATAAAATGAAAAGTGTAGGACTTGTATGTAATTGACATAAGTAAGTATGTAGCATTTAACAATCTTATTAAGATGGCTGTTTACTAGAGTTTTTGGAATAATAGCTAGTTTGCATAAAATCAATGGGCCTATTTGTTATGAAGTGTTTGCAGCCAAAGGCTATCAATTTCAGGTTTAGATAAAGATAAAGCTTTAAAATTCTTCTCTTTGGAATTGGGGTCAAGAAAAAAAGACAAAAAATATAATCATATTAGACTGCAAAAGGGAAATCAAACAGCTCATTTTATGAAATTTGAAGCCAATCTAAGAGAATCAAAAGTCAAAACTGAAACATTAAATATGCATTTAAGCATGAAACCAGGAAAAAGTCTTATAAGAACAGACTAGTCATGAAATGTGATGAAAATTGACTTTCAGGATGTAAGAAATACCTCACATATATTAAAGGTCCTAACCTTTACCAAGTCTTGAAGACATCTATTGTTATCTGCCAAAAGGATTTAACACAATTAGAAGTTTGTTCACTGAATCTAGAAACACTTTCTCAAGTATATTTCATGTAAATTCTTTGAATGTAGACTTTATTTTACCATGAAAAAGTTGAACAGTAATCCAAATGTGATAGAGACAACCTCAAATAATTTTTAATACATTTCTTGCGCTCTACATCTACAAATACAAAAGCACTTGACCAATAAAGTAACACACACACATATATAGAGAGAGGCATCTTCATACCATGGTTCCATGCTTTGTCTGATTGCCAAATGGTCAAGCACGCACATCAGCAAGGGAAATCATGAAATTAAATATATTAAAGTGTTTTTTTTTTTTTTTTAAAGAGATTACATTACCATGGAGTTACAACAAGACAATTCCTATTGGGTCAGATTTTTTATGTACTTTAACAGGAACAGAGGTAGGTTTGAGGAGAGTAAAAAAGTGATCCCAGCCCAAAACCATTCTGCTTATTTGTAAATATATATATATGTATCTCCTTTATATTATTAGTTTTTTTTCGTTTCATTCTCCTTTTAATTAAGATTTTCTAATTACCATATTAAAAAATATATGCATGTAACTATAGTTCATGATAATATGATAATACATTTATACACCAAAAAAAATATGGAACATAAAAAATATGTCCCACTCCCACCCCATTCCTATAGGTCTGGATTTTAAAGTACTGTCATCAAATAAGTGGCAGGTTTGTAAAGAATATTTCATTAATTATAACATTATTAATCTTTCTTTTCTTTAATGATAATTTTAATTTCTAGTTACAAAATTAAGAAATACATGCATGTAACTGTTATGTATTGTGGGTCAGATTTAAAGTGGAGGTGTCAATAGCATCAAATTGTACAGAGAAGTACTAAGCAAGATCTAAAAACTAATAAATCACAAAATGTTAGGACAATGGAAGAAATGGTTATCCTTCTTTCTCTGTTAGGAACATATATGACATATGCACCGAAGAAAGAAGCGGAAGGGACAGAGTCTCACCTCAATGCATCCAAGGGATGTAAACTCACTAACCCTTTTGGCTTCTTTCTTCAATTTAAAAAGTAAATAAAAATTTTAAAAAATAACAAAGAAATCATAGTTTTCATTTTGTAGAACCATCAAGTCCTATCAGTGAACAAACCTACTAACTCAGGTTCAGAAAATGATCAAGTTTTATAATTCTTCTCTTTGGAATTAGGGTCAAGTAAAACAGACACTACTAATATAATGTTATCGTATATGATAACAATAACCATATTGGACTGCAAAAGGGCAAGCAATCAGCTCATATTATGAAATTTGAAACGTATAGAGATGCAAATCTAAGAGAAACAAAGTCAAAACTGAAACATCAAATATACATTTAAGCATGAAGCTGGGCAAAAGTTTTACAAAAAATATCATGTAACAGTTCAAATGACATGCTAAATCAAATGATCTTAAAAAGGCATGAACTTGACGATGTGTGATGAAAATTAACTATCATGATGTAAAAAATACCCCACAGATGTTGAAGGTCCTAACTTCTACCAAGCCTCAACTAGTTTCAAGACATTTCTTGCACTTGAAGAGTGTTATCTGATAAAAGAATTTAAAACAATTAGTAAGTCTGTACTAAATCATAAAGGACTTTCTGATGTATATTTTCATGTAGATCTCTTGAGCTCCAAGTATCTAAATAAAACAGCACTAGACTAAGAAGTAAGAATTGTGTGTATTCGTACACACACTGCCATGATGTTAAACATATTGAAATATTTTGATTGAAGATATTATTTTACCATGATAATGTTGAAAAGCAAACCACGTGATAGAGACAACCTCAAATAATTTTCAATATATTTCTTGCGCTCTACGTCAATAAATACAAAAGCACTTAATATACACATACACACACAGAGGCAAAAAACTAAAAAAAGATGACTTTCAACATGCACAAAATTAAAACCTTACAATGTGGACCTTGTGCGGCAAGAACTCAGAACTCCAACTGATATTGCCTGATGAATCAACAAAATAAAATGAAACAAAAGAGGAAATTATTTCTAAACTAGAAAGAGAATTGTACTTTCAAAATGAAAAGCCATAAAGATCCATCTGTTGTATATCATTATAGATGATAAAAGTGGAAAACCGAAAAATTCCAAATCTGTTGTATATCATTATAGATTTAGTAAAAGAAAGTCTAATGGAAAAAAAAATAGAAGAAATTAAAAACTTTAATGGATGACCAAATGGTCTACAAAAGGGATGGTCACTATAGGGGTTCATTTAAGCAGCAACTATTTGCTGGTTTAGTTGAGAACTTCCCATCATTTTCTGTCCTTTGCTTTAAAGGAAATTGATACTCATCAAATAAAGAAATCTAATATATAAAAACAGGATGTGCTTGGTTTAGTCCTAATATATTTTACATTTTCTTAACAGTAGATAATACCCTCATAGAAAAACTTTATTCATAAAAGTATCCTTATTCCTTTACTTATCCCAAAAAAAAAAAAAGTTACCCTTATTCCTTACATCCCACTTACATGAATTGTGGCTTCCTATATAGACTCTCTTGCAACTATTCTATGATTCAACTTGGAAATAAGGTGAATATATGTTTTGCTCTCTTTCTACTTCACTACAAACTCTATTCTACTTGAATAGAAATTCTTCCATTATACCATTTTTTTTTTCCCGAACTGTAAAACAATTGTATAAATATGTATAAGAAATTACAAGGCCAACGACCCAGCTGCCCAACAACCAGGCAGCCAAAAAGATACAACCCAACCCAAAAGGCCCAACACAAAACCTAAGCCCAAAACAAATCAGATATGGATAAATAGCTATGTATTCAAACTACTGTACAAATCATCATCGTGATGACAAGCAATAATGCCACTGTAACTGCATTTTCCTTCAGCAATGGCTTCCGCAGTCCGGTCTGTGCTACCGAGGGCAATCCACTATTGCGATGAAATACATGCTTGTATCCACATGATGATCTTCTCTGGATAACCAAGCAGGGAGAGTGTGTCAATCAAAAAGTTCCAACTCACACTGTCAAATGCCTTCATTAAGTCAACTTTTCATGCACATCTAGGGGCCAGCCTAGAGGAGGAGCTGTGGTAACCCCTCATAAGTTCTTGTGCTAGGAGAATTGCATCTGTGATTCTCCTATCTTTGATGAATGCTGTTTGAGAAGGTTCAATCACATGTGGTAAGGTTGGCTGTAATTTGGATGAATAAGCTTAGAAATGGATTTGTAACTCACATTGCAGCAACTAATTGGCCTGTAATCATTGATTGTTGAGGGATTTTGGCATTTGGGCACTAGACAGATATAAGTTGTGTTACATTCCTTGAGAACTTTGCCATTCATGAAGAACTCCCTCACTGCCTTGGTAATTGTATTCCCAACAATATGCCAAGTTTTCTTGAAGAAGTGGACATTATATCCATCGGGACCTGGTCCTTTGTCTCCACTGATAGAGAAAATTGATTGTTGGATTTCAAGGTCTGATGGAATGGTGTCAAGAGCTGGAATTAGATGAGCAGGTATCCTTTTGAAGATAAATGGTGCAAGGGCATTCCTTCCATGGTGTGGATTTGGTGAGCATCCAAGGATCTGCTTGAAGTGTCTGAGAGCTTCAGCCTTGATGTCCTCAGGTGATGTGAGCATTGTACCAGTGGAATTTTTGAGACTAAGAATTTTAGTTTATTGTACCTTGACACCAGTGATTTGTGGAAGTAAGATGTATTGCTATCTCCCAACTGCAACCAAGTAACTCTAGATTTCTGTCTAGTAATGTTTTCCTCTACAAGTAGCATTTGTGAGTAGTCAGTAGCAAGTGTTTTCTTAAGCTCTCTAAGTTAAAGGTCCTATGGAGCATGGTCGAGGTCAGCTAGACATTTGTGTAGCTCCTCTTTAATGAGCTTTATCCTAAGGGGAAAATTAGAGAATTCGCCCTTACATGAGTCTCTAAGTGGTTTCTTCAATAGTTTCAGCTTTTGTACCACCTGATACATTGCAGTTCCTCCCACATAGGACCTCCATACATTGTCAATAGTAGAATGAAAGAGGAGGTGAGAGCTTCAAGCATTGAAGTACTTGAAAGGCACAGCTCTCCTAGGAGGCTTAGTGGTGTGGATCTTTACATGGATAGGGCTGTGGTCAGATAATCCTGGTGAGTGGAAGGTGCATTCAGAGTTGGGAAAGCTTGTGTGCCAACAATAATTGACTAAAGCTCTGTCAATTTTTCTTGCAATATTTGCATTACCAAAGCTTTTGTTGTTCAAAGTGTATAGAATTCCATTGTATCTTAAATCTTCAATTTCGGCTTCCTGCATGCATTCTTTGAAGTCAGTCATTGTTTGTATCCACTTGTTTGAACCACCATACCTATCATTTGAGCTTGGAATGGCAATGAAGTCCCCCATAATAAGCCACGGGACATTAATATTTTGCTTGGAATAGGCTATTATGTCTGCCCAAAGTGCTTTTCTGTTTACAGCAAGATTAGATCCATACACAAAGGTTGTATTAAAGGATAGGGAGTAGTCAATGGTGGATATGAGACAGTGGATGGCTTGCTTAGAAGTATGAAGAATAGAGATATTAATCTTAGAGGGGTTCCAAAGCACCCAGATCCTGCCTAATTGGGAATGAGGAGAATTGTGAGTAAATGCCCAGTGGCCTGCAATTCTTCTGTGAATGGTACTGGAGTTACCTTCAGCTACTTTAGTTTCAGTGATGGAGAGTATGTCAATACTATGTTCAGAGAGGAAGTGTTTAATCTCTAGCTGCTTCTCTAGGCCATTGAGGCCTCTGATATTCCATGTAGTGATGTTAATCATTGGGACAAAGGTTTGGAAATACCTTTCAAATACCTTAACCCCTGGGAGCTGGTTGGCATTAATCCTGGCATTGGCTTAGCAGTGCCGCTCTTGAGTTTTTGGATTCGACCTTCTTCATTCTCTTAGACAGGTCCTTTGGAGAATAGGAGTGGTAAGTGGTGATGGAGGCTGGAGGGTCATCTTCTTCAGAATTTATTATGTCACATAGCTATGAATGTGGTTCGTTTGTGTTGTTTGCTTGAGGCCTTGTCTGATAAAACAAGCTTTGGATGGCTGCATAAGTTGAGTCGGTTGGACTATTGGGAGGACCATCAGCATTATTGAAAATATGGATATTGAGATTGGAGATATCAACTGTAAGCTTCCTGCTAACATAAGGGGAGATGGTTGGTGTGCTGGTGATTTGTTTGGCATTCCCAGTAGGGGAGGGTGGGTGTGATGATGAAAAGTGTGCTAAGGTTGTGGTTGCTGTGGTAGAGCCTTGCTTGGGATTAAATGTATGGTGAGTGGTTTGTTGTTGTGAAGGGGGTGTAGCATGGGAGGTGGTCTGTCTTGGGGAGGGTAGACTTTCTGCATGTGATTAGTATGAGGTAGAAAGGATTGTTTGGTTACTGTCTGGGTATTGATGCATTTTCCCTTTCTTCTTTTGAGTAACAAGCTTCCAGTTATCATTATTCATTGCTCCTTGAGGCTGTGGTATAGTTCTTTCTAGGTGATTGGAAGGGCATGCTAAGTCAAAGTGGTACAGAGATCCGCAATTGGTGCAGAACTTTGGGGTCCATTGGTACTCCATTCTAATATCCACTGTTTCTCCCTCCTCAAGCTTGAGACTTACTGATCTTGGTGGTGGCTTGCCCCAATCAATATCCACACAAATTCGAGCATACTGTTACGCCCTGCCTATGGAGGTTACGCCACGCAGGCGCAGAGTTCGAGGCTGCATGGCGAGTGGAATTTCTAGAGTCTTCCAGAGTAATCTAGAGTTGTGTGGAAGATTCTAGATATGTGTAGAAATGTGTAGTATATTGTAGAAATGTGTGGAAGGTTCTAGAGTTCTCCAGAATTGTGTGGAGTAGTATGGAGAGTTCTAGAATGTTGTAAATACTTGTAGTTATATATGGAAGTGTGGAGAATGTGGAAGAAGATTCTAGAGAATCAATCTCCACCATCGGTTAGAATGCATCCTAGCCGTCCATTAGGGATGGGGATGCCTATAAATAAGAGTGGGACTTCATTTTGTAGACAACAAGTCCTAGAAGTGAGCTTGAGAGCCTTGTAGAGAGTTTGAGAGCTAGCCTTGTACAAAGCATTCTTCAAAGTAATAGAAGTGTTCTTTCCTTGCCAATTTAAGTGCCTTAGTGTGTGTGAGTGTGCAAGCCAAGTAAGGAGAGGGCGAGGGCCACTACAACACTAGTAAGCGCACGAAGGGAGTGTGTTGGCTAAGGTGGGCACGGGAGTTAGGCTGACCAAGTACTTGCAAGAGTAGAAGCAACATCTTGGTGCCGCACAGAAGTAGCTAGAGTGGTGCTGAAACCTCTAAGACCGTAACAGTTGGTATCAGAGCAGGTTCGTCAAGGGAGCTTTGTTGGAATAAACATGGCTAGCGGAGGAGACCACCAAGTCCATGTCTTGGAGTAGAGCTTGAAGGAGAAACTCGCCACATACTTGGTGTACACGTAGACCAAGTTCAATAGGCTTGAGAAAAAGATGGCGGAGTTGTACGAGCTGATCGACAGCATGGCCATCGAGGCACGAGAGAAGGAAAGGGACTTGCATGATCGAGTAGGACTTACGCGTGGAGATTGCCGAGTGCAAGAAGGAGTTCTCCCAGGCGCGCGAGGTCGTAGTGAAGCCAAGGAAGAAGAAGGTGCCGGAGCCCAAGGAGTACGATGGGGCAAAGAATGCGGGCTAGATTGATAACTTCTTCTGGCACATGGAGCGGTACTTCGAATGTACGGACATCGAGGATGATGAGGAAAAGGTGCAAACAGGCACTATGTACCTCACGGACACTGCCGCTCTATGGCGGAGGCAGCGCTTCACCGGTAGAGGCGCAAAAGCGGTTGACACATAGGAGGAGTTCAAGAGGCAGCTCAAGAAGTAGTTCTACCCTGAGTGCATCGAAGATCTCGCCATGATCAACCTAAGGCGCCTGAAGCAGAAGAGCAGCATAAAGGAGCATGTGAAGGAGTACTCCAATTTGATGCTGGAGATCCCAGAGATGCCGGAGCGGCAACGCATGTGCTTGTTCATTAATGGGCTACAGTCTTGGGCGGCCACGGAGCTTAGGAGAAGGGAGCCTAGAGATTTGGCATCCTCAATAGCTATAGCAGAGCGCCTTGAAGACTTTAGGCGCGATGACAAGAGGGCCACATCTCCCATGAGGGACCACGGCAAAGGTGGGGGAGACCGAGGCTTCAAGAAAAGGGGCTCGCCCAAGTCCAGTGATGATGAACACAGCGATGAGGAGAGACGCCCGCGGCATGACAAGGGCAAGGACCATGGAGAGAGGTTCAAGGCCAGTGCCAAAGGGGAGTGCCGCGATAAGGGCAAGTGAGAGCCGAAGTGCTACTTGTGCGATGGGCTGCACATATTGCGACACTGCCCCAACAAGAAAACCATGAGCGCCCTTGTGAAGGATAAGGGCAAGGACAAGATGAATGATGCGGGCAGTGACAAAGACAGGTGCATGGGGGCTATGCAGATGCTGAGTAGCATGGCGCATTACACCAAGAAAAAGGGCAAGGTGAAGAAGGTAGCCAGGGTACACTATGTATATGCGCAGGTTGGTGGCAAAACCGTGCAAGCATTGGTGGACACGGGTGCTACACACAACTTCATTACCCCAAAGGAGGCGCAGCATCTTGGCTTGGAGATGCGCAAGACAGGGCTGGATCAAGGCCGTCAACTCCGAGGAAGCACTCGTGAGCAGAGTATGCAAGGAGGTGGAGCTATGCATGCAAGGATCGAAGGGCAAGGCCGACTTCCAGGTTGCGGAGATGGACGACCACGACATAGTGCTGGGGCTGGAGTTCATGGATAAGAACAATGTCGCGCCACTACCATGCCTTAGTGTGTTGATGATACTTGGAGGCGAGGAAGGCAAAGCCGCATGCATGGTGCCGCTCGTGGGCAAGAAGGAGAGTCCAGAGGTGGCAGTCAACACGATAGAGCTCGTAAGGACCTCACATCTCCCGAAGGGCGCACACACATTTGGGCCAAGGACATATGCGCAAGTGCTGTTGACCTGCGAGAGGCTGGGTCAGCTGAAGAAACCGTGACGGGGAAGTCATGGAAATGGGTGGGGGAAAATGTCATGCCCCGCCTATGGAGGTTACGCCACGCAGGCGCTGAGTTGGACGCTGCATGGTGAGTGGAGTTTCTAGAGTATTCCAGAGTAATCTAGAGTTGTGTAGAAGATTCTAAATATGTGTAATATATTGTAGAAGTGTGTGGAAGGTTTTAGAGTTCTCCGGAATTGTGTGGAGTAGTATGGAGAGTTCTAGAATGTTGTAGATACTTGTAGTTATATATAGAAGTGTGGAGAAGGTGGAAAAAGATTCTAGAGAATCAATCTCCACCATCAGTTAGAATACATCCTAGCTGTCCATTAGAGATGGGAATGCCTATAAATAAGAGTGGGACTTCATTTTGCAGACAACAAGTCCTAGAAGTGAACTTGAGAGCCTTGTAGAGAGTTTGAGATCTAACCTTGTACAAAGCATTCTTCAAAGTAATAGAAGTGTTCTTTCCTTGCCAATTTAAGTGTCTTAGTGTGTGTGAATGTGCAAGCCAAGTGAGAAGAGGGCGAGGGCCACTACAACACTAGTAAGTGCACTAGGGGAGTGTGTTGGCTAAGGTGGGCACGGGAGTTAGGCTGACTAAGTACTTACAAGAGTAGAAGCAACATCTTGGTGCCGCACGGAAGTAGCTAGAGTAGTGCTGAAACTCTAAGCCCGTGACAATACGCTAGCTTATTCATCTTTTCAGTGGCTTGATCAGCATAGAGTGGTACTCCTACATAACTAGCAATAATGCTTAGTCCTTTCCTAGTCCACATCCTAACTGGAATATTATAAAATTTTACCCAAGTAGGTAAATGTTTCTTTGGTGTGGAAGAGGAGGGGCAGTGTTGTTCCCATCTCTTCAAGATTAGTGGCTTCCCAGCAATGGACCATGGCCCATGAGATAGGATGTTATCTACCACTCTAAAGGACATGAATCTAAAAATATATGAACTATTCTCCCCAAGGATGGTTGCTTTGAGACCATGATGTGCCCACATTTTGTTGGTTGCAGCTTGGATGGCCTTGAATGGTAGTCTCTTGTGAGGATAGATGCATGATGTTTCCTCCAGAATGAGTCTCCTTCAATTGCAATTTCAACTGGTGGGACACTGATGTTTCTGTAGGTAAACTAATGAAATGAAGCTCCATCTTTCCCTTCCCAGTGGAGCTAACAATGTCTGACCATGTGACTTTCTTGGGCCCTTGCAGCCTTGGTTGCTGTTCCGTAGAATGGTCAAGTGTGGACTGAGCTAATTGGGCAGGTGTAGGGCCATCATGTGATTGTAGCTCAGAGTGCACAGTGGGTATTGACACTAGCACAGTGGGTATTGACACTAGCTCAGAGGGCCATCATGATGATATTGACACTACGCTGTTGGAATGGTTCAGATTTGTTACCACAGGCATTAACATGAAGCACGTATTTCCATTTAGAGGTCACATAATTATATTATTGCTTATGGGTCAGAAAATGATTTGCACCAGTATCATATACCCAACAAAAAACTTAGCTGCAAGGCCATCACAATTATTCAAAACAACAATTGATTGAAAAAAAAAATGCAATAATGTTCAACTCATCCATGTCTGTGCACCTGCAGTTTAAAATGCACAACTAAAAAGAGAAAAAAGAATGATTCATAATGCCCTATAAAACGCTTGATATGACCAGCTCTTCAGTATCTCAATTCAAGTTGACAAAATGTTTAGTATAACTATTTGGTCAGGCACCCTCAATTACATTAAATTACCTATCTGTGTTGTATTTGCAATGAGTAATGATAGGTCTTTCGACTTCAATTGTCGACTCCTCCTCTGAATACAACGTGGTTGGAAAGTGGTTGGAAATAAGTCGAAGAGAAAGAGATGTTTACGGAATTTTTTTTAAGAGTTCCAACATGATCCAACCACATTGTATTCGTAGGAAGAGTCGGTAATTGAGATCGAAAGACTTATCATTTCTCATTTGCAATATATAGCCCGGAACTTGGACAATAAAAAATTCTCAAAGAAAGACAGGAGTCATGACCAGAGTTACTGTTGCAAGCATCTTGATTAGGACATGAAGGGACGGTCCTGCTATGTCTTTGAATCGGTTTCCCACTCTGCAAAATAAACATTATAAAAATTGAAAAGAAAAAAAACTTTTAGAGTTGCAAAACGAAATTAAAAAAACATGAATAAAACAGGAGCACTAAATCCCTTAAAATACGAAGGTCCTTGAGCCACATAGGCTCAAATCATCAGGCATCGTGTAATTTGTTCCCAAGCCTTTGACTAAAGTTTTATAAGATGACCCAGTTTTTGAGCACTTCCCTTGAAACCCCAAAATTAGGGTAGACTATCCAAGAGCGCATTTGACGGGGAGTGCCGTCAATTGTTTATAAATAGGGAACAATAGTACAAAACAAAAAGAGAGAAAAATCCTTTCATTATGATGGAAGGAGAGAGAGCTGTAATAGAAGGAGAGAGAGCATTAGGGTTAAATGAAATGAGAAAGTGTTTTACAGTGTTAATTGGTTCCAAAAAAACGACGTAGTTTAGGCCCAAATAGTCAAATGTATATAAATGGAGGGAAGGGAAAAAAATGGAGGGAATGGTTAGACCTGTACCAGCGCTTACTATTCTACGTACCGATAATATTCCATCTACCAATTACACCTATACCTCTTTTAAAAAACGCTACTAAAAATCTAATATGTTGTAGTGTACATATATGTATTTTTTTTTTTTTTTATTCTTCATATTTAAATTACCATCTAAATTAAAATCCTGACTCCGCCCCTTGGCCCCTTAAACCAGTTCAAATCCGCATCCGATCTTTAACTTCGAAATATTGAATCGCAATTTTACAACTTTATCGAACTTATTTTGACAACCAAATTAGCCAATATACAATATATATATATTTTTCACAATTTCCCCAAAATATATATTTCACAAATATATATGACTATATAGATATGTATAAATACATGCATATATATATATATATATATATATATATATATATATATATATAATCATAAATAATATCCCCCATGGGCCTTAGGTCTTCTCCTAATCTCCAAGACTAATTCAGTTGGCCCATCCAACTTGAAACCCAATCCAACTTCTAAATAAATAAATAGAATACTAAGTTATGAAGCACGGACACGGATACGGGATACGGGTACGACGCGATACGGATACGACGACACGGCAAATTTTAAAAAAATAGGACACAGACACGGCGGGGATACGCCTATAAAATTATATATATATATATATATATATATATATATATATATTCAAAATATAATTACTAGAATCTTGTACAGAAAAATAAAACAACAACAAAGAACAGAATCAATTTCAATAATTTCATCTCTGTTATAAGAAAAATATAGACAAGACAAAACAGAAAACAAATAAAAAATAAAGTTGATCCCAATTCCAAAAGAAGATGTGCAGAAGAGACATAACTATAATGAACTAATATGTATATGAATAAACATATATACTTTTAGTCTTTCACAAAGTTTTGTTCATGTAACTTATATATATATATATATATATATATATCTTGTTCATGAAGAGAGATAATTGAAGAAGAGGAGAGACTGAGAGGAGTGAGAGAAAATAAATTTTGTCTCACAGAAGTATCGGACCGTGTGTCCGAGCCTCGGACACGCGTGTCCAATAAAAAATAATATTTGGACACTTTACAGAAGTGTCGGACACGTGTTCGAACCTCGGACACGGGTGTCGGTGTCCGAAAAGTATCCGACACTGGTACGGGGTCCCTGGGACGAGTGTCCGTGTTTCATAGATACTAAGCAATTTAACTAAATAAATAACTATTTAAATTAAACAATTAACCATTCTACACACACAAATAGTCAAATAATAAATTAAAGGGTAATTTGCACTCACACCCGGCCCCTCAGGTTTGCAATAAAGACAAGTAGAAATAATTTAGGGAGAGTGTGATCCAATTGCCCCCTCAAGTTTGCAAACTTAAATAACACTCTCAACCATAATAAGAGTACGTAACTACCCTTTGACTTCTAAATTGACCCATTTAAATCATTTAAGTACAATATTAACCTTTTACAAGTCCTTTGATTTGACCAAAATAACCCTAAGCAAATAAAATAATAATAATAATAAAACTCCACCATGACCCTCGCAATTTTTTGGCAAAACCTTATTATAGTATTAAATTAAAATTATTTATGGTAATTTTTTACATAAAAATTAAAGTGGCCCCTCAAATTTTTTGCAACACTCTATTTATGATACTAAATCATAGATACTAATAGTTGTTTTCGATATAAAAATTAAAGTTAATCTCTTTATTTTAAAAAAAAAAAAAAAATCTATAGGTTCCCTGATATTAAATATAATTTAATAATGAAATTACTTTTAACCCCTTAAAATTTCAATAAACCTCTTACTATAAAAGATCAAATTTAGTTAATTTTTTTTAAAAAAATTATTATGGTAATCTACACATATAAATATTATTTGTTATGAATTAGAAAGAAAAAAAATTATTTACTTGACAACAAAAATGATTCAATCGACAACTTTTCTCTTCAATTTTATTGCATATTATTTATAGACACATTTTAAAAAAATACATTAAACTTGCACAAAAAAAATTCTTACAATGATTTTTTGTTATTTTAAAATTTTAATTTTACATTACTAGTTTGGCCACACCAATTAAAAATTCTTGGGTCCGCCCCTGTTTGTATACATATGGCATTGGTGGCCACAGTGGTGGAGTTTGATTTTTTTTTTTTTTTTTTTTTTTTTTGGTAAGGGTCATTTTGGTCAAATAAATGGACCTATAAAAGTTAATATTGTACTTTAATAGTTTAAATGGGTTCATTCAGAAGTTAAAGGGCAATTAAGTACTCTTATCATGGTTGGGATGTTATTGTTCAAGTTTGCATACTTGAGGGCCGAAGGCAATTGGATCACGCTATCCCTAAGTTGTATATACCTCTCTTTATTGCAAACCTAAAGGGGTGTAAATGTAAATGATCCTAAATTAAAATAAATAAATAAATGCTTTGAAAATTAGGAATATTACAATGATCATCAAAATGCAATTGTTTCATCTCTTGTAATGGAAGATAAAGTTAAGGATGTGGAAACATTAATTCCTTTGCACAAGTTAATCAATACAGAAAGGGAATTCAATGCGGCAAAAGAAGAAGATGGTGACAAAAATTTCGATGCTAAAAGTGAAAACATGAATCAGTTAATGATGGAGTCAATGAAATTTCTAAATAACAAATCCAAGATGGTATGAAAGAATTCAAGCATCAAGTTGTTGAGGGGGTTATTATGTGAGTAGATTGTGAATAAAGAAGTTTTTTTATTCTGAAAAGTGATAGTAAAGATATTTTGATGTCATGTTTTGGAGGTTCTCATGGCAATGAATATTATACTTTTGTGGCATACAAGACCTTTTGTCAATTTGCTAAGTTTGTTTTTGACCCTAAAGGATAGTTTATTTTTTTGAGTGAAAATGTCACATTTAGCAAAACCTACAAGCTTTAAGCCACTAGGTTTAAGCTAGTTGGCCCGGTCATTTTTTGGCTGAATATGTTGTTCATTTGTTCATATTAGACTATTTTTTTTTTTTTTTGGTTAATGGATAAGTTTGTCCATATTAGACTTACTTGCTACTTGGGCGGACTGACTTGTGTTAGGGCCCATTTTAGCAACCGTTTTTGCTTTTGCTTTTGCTTTGACACGAAGCAAAACTGTGTTTCTATTTTAGAATTTATTCAACATTATTTTGAAGCCTGTTTGGTATTGTAAATTTGTTGTAAGATTTTTGGAAGTAAAAATATGCAAGCATGTTTGGTAAAAAGTGTTGCAAGTTTGAAAAATCAAATGGCTAGTAAAAAATGTCATTTTAGATTTTTTTTTTTTTTTTTTTTTTTTTTTTTTTAACCGTGCTTTTAATATAGTGCGGAAGAAACAAAAAACAGAAGTTTTATACTTCCGATTTTAGCCTTTTTTTCAGAAGCACTTCGATACTATTCAATTTAAAGCAAACATTGTCAAACATGCTTCGTGATTTATAAATTAACTGTACCTTAAAAAAAAAAAAAAAAAAAAAAAAAAAAAAAAGGTAAAAAACAAAGAAACAAGACTGATAATATGATGTGGAGGAGGCTGCTCAAATTGAGAGGGATGGCTAGGGGGCTAATCAAGCACAAAGTAGGGACAGGCACTGTTACTATGATGTGGCTTGACTATTGGTTACCAAATGGACCACTTTGCTCACAGCTTAACTTATCTGAGGTGAAAATTCTTCAACTGGATCCAGGTATCACAGTTGCTAGCCTAATTTCCAGCACTCAGTGGGTGATCCCATCATCATTACAGCATTTGCAGGTCTTCAATTCTTACGAGCTCACATCCCAGTTGCATTCTCTCCCTTTGCCTTCTGCTAAGAGGGACACTGTGGTGTGGATTCCGAGCCCCACAAGTATTTTTTCACTAGCACATACCATCAAGTACCTAACCCGTCCCTCAATTTCTTTTCCTTGGGCTCATCTGCTTTGGTTTAAGAACAACATTCCAAAACATAGTGTGATTGCTTGACTAGCATGCAAACGTAGATTATTCACACTTGATTCAAAGCCAATGAAGAGCAAGCACTATGTTAACAGGTGATTTCTGTGCCTTGCTGACAATGAATCTTTGGACCACATCTTCTATAATTACAGCTTCAGTGCTCATATTTGGTTGTTTATACAACATGTTGCTGGTTTCTATATTTTACCGGATAGCTGGGGGGATATAATCAAGTGGTGTTCTGCCTCATGGTCCTCACAAAAGTTCTTCATCCACAAACTGCTCTTCAATGCTGCAATTTAATCTATCTGGTTGGAGAGGAACGCTAGGGCTTTTAAGAGCAAAGCTTCTTCCCCTCATCACATCATTTGCCTCATTAAAAGTTGTGTTCGACCTAAACTTGCATCTTTGACACTAAGGGATGGTAGTCATCTCAGGATGGTTGGATCTCAGGAGAACTTAATGCAGTTGTTTTTGCAAGGCTGCTCTTTTGCAGGAGGACGGACATGGTGCCTTGCTGATTAGTTTGTTCAGTGTATCATTTGTCTATGTGATTAGGCTGGTCAGGTGGGGGGGTTTAGCTTGTGAAGTTGATGGGTTTGTTTGTTGTATGTTTTTAAGATTGTTTGGCTGCCTTGTGCTTAGTTGTGCCTTTGGGCTTTTCTTGTAAATTCTAATTTTTATTTATTAAAACTTACCTTTTAACCAAAAAAAAAAAAACTGATAATGCTCATTCAAAAAAAAAAAAAATGACTGATAATGCTTTAAGAAACTTCCAAATACAGCCAAACGTACAGGTCCCTTCAAATGATAAGCACACACTATGGGTTTGAATTAAAAATAAAATCTCTAATTAATTTTAATAATAATAATAATAACAATAATAATATTAATAAACAACTTTTATTAAAAATAAAATTACATGTACCATTATTGCAAGTGATGATAATGGGTTTTTGGGCTTCAATGTTAGGTCCTCCGCCTCTCCTTTCAAAGCCGAAAGGATCCACTAATGCAAACACTACACGGTTAAGCCTTCTGGGACCCTTTATTCGTGCCAACCACGTCAAATCAGAAACCCTAGCCGACTAGGATTACACAAAAACTTATAAACCCTAGCCGCCAACATCATCAACAATAGTTTGCTAATCTTCCAGATGGAGAAAAGGAGAAAGAGAGTAGGGTTTTCTCTTCCTCCAGATATAATCTTCCAGATACTTAAAGAGCTTCCAGTAAAAAGTTTGCTAAGATTGAGGTGTGTTTCGAAGCTCTGTTGCTCCATTATTGACGACCCCTTTCTGTTCAGTCACACCATATTCGCTCCCATACTCGTCCCGGCGGTATCAGTATCCTCCTCTTTACTTCACATCACGATCACCGTAATGATACTCACTCTTATAGACTCTTAGCAGTAAACCCAGAGGGAGACTCTGTCCATCGCATTCTAAAATTTCGCAACCTATTTTTAAAACAGCCACAGTATGTTAATGGCTTGATCCTTATCCACGGCTACATATGGAACCCTAGCACACGAGAATGCATAGCCATCCTATACATGAGCAACACTAAAGCTTCCTCTGATCCCGAATACTGGTTAGGGTTTGATCCTTCCACTAACAGGCATAAAGTCCTTGGTTATATTATTACTAACTCAAGATTCCATTACAAGATTTTGACTCTAGGCAACGGCCCTAACGACTACTCCTGGAGAGATATTGAAGATGATTTTATCCAGTATGGTCTTATTGTTCTGACGGTGGTTCTATTTGTTGCATTGGGGGTGTTATATATTCTTTATATTATTCGGTTGGGATAGTGGCTTTTGAAGTCGGATGCGAGAAGTTTTCAGTCGTGCCTCTCCCAGAAGGCACAAGTGGCCTCAGTTATTTAATTGAAGTAGGACAACGTTTGGCTCTGGTAGATTCTCATGTGACCACAATTTGGATATTAGAAGACTGCGACAAGCAATTGTGGAACAAACAGAACCTCACAATGTCGACGTTGGGCAATGGGATGCCACTAAACAGAGCCATAGCCTTTTGGCCCCAGTTGGTTCCATTCATACGGCTGAGATATTATTCCACTTTTATAATGATCTGTGTTATTATGATCTGGAAAGCAACAAGTTAAGGTTAATCAAAACAAAGTTGGTTTCATATAAACATCATATTCACTATAGTACCAAATACGTGGAGAGCTTATTCCGATTGAAAGGGAAGTGAGTAATTAGTGAAAATTTTGCTAAACATTCTTATTTTTTTTTTTTTTTTCCTTCTTGGTGATTCCAAATTTCTAATTTTGATTCTTCCTGTGGTTTAAAACAATGTACTCCCTCCGTCCAGCAATAAGTGTCGTGTTTAGGAACCAGTTCAATTTGTGAGAGTCAGGATTTCTTAAAAGTGACACTTTTTATGGAATGGAGGGAGTATGTGTTTAGTAGTTTATAGTTAATTCATGCTCTCAAATTGCTTTTATATATTATTGAACTCTTTGTTGCTGGAATGAATTTGTGGAGCATTTCTATGCATTAATTTTGATTACCTTTCTTCTTTCCTTCTCTCTTGGTAGATGAATAAATTTCAATTTTAGCAGGTTGTCGGAGGTAAAGATGCATGGTTGAGATAATTTCTAGATATATCACGGTAAGGATTTTTCAATGCATTGTGCCTGGTTTACATTTGCATTCCCTGCTTGTTGGACTTCCCTCCTAAGAAATTCGTAGTTTCTCAACTTCCTTCTTCCATCTTATTGGCCTTGATGTCATCTTCCTCCAACTAAGCTGCATGCCTGGTGTATTCTATGTCTTTGTATCTTTTATATTTTTATAAATGTTCATTTACCTGAATACTAAAAGAGAAGACTTTGGAGATATGGGCTCCTAGTTTTTTTAGACTTTTCAAAGTAGGTTAAGTACTCGTGTTGAACACACAATACTTGAAAATGAGTATGAGATATGAGTCCAACACTTTTGGTTGAACACATTAAATAATTCAATAAATTTTTTTATTATATATTATTACTTCAAAACAGTGAATAACTTATATTAGATCCTGTTATTAATTTAGTAGTGTCCATGTGTACGTAACTTTATCTTAAAATTTTACACATCCAATCTGATGCAATATTGTTGCATTTTATTAATTTGTTTAACTATCGATTTACATCTCCAATTAGGAATGTAACTCCATAAGGCCTCGTTTGGATTGAGGGAATTGGAGAGATTTGGAGAGAAAAGAAAGGGAAGGATAGAGTTTAGTGTGTTTAGGTGGAGGGAATTGAGAAGAAAAGAAATGATTGGGAAGGATTTGGAGGGATAGGCTATCCCTCCAAATCCCTCCTGCACAGTGAAATCAAATCCCTCAACTTTGAGAAGTTTTGAGGGGAAAGGAAGCAAGTGAAAGAGAGACAAAATTAGCCTTCCATGAGCACCATGTTCGTCCATGAGAGAGCAGCTTTGGGCTACACACCGGTGATGGTGGATTTAAGCTTTGGGAGAGCAGCTTTGGGCTACGCGCGCATCTACGTCAACGGCACCATCTTCATCCATAAGATCATCGTCTTCGGGCTTGAAGTCCACCGCTTCCACATCCGCGTTCGCCATTGTCTCCTCTCTCTCTTTACTGAGTCTCTCTCTGTATTAGGTATGGTTAGTGTTGTTTCTATTGACTACAATTTCCCCCTAAGCATATATTTGCCTTCCACCCATATTATAAACATAAATGCACTCATGTACACATACATCGTGCATATGACAATGTTGAAGCCGAAATAACACACAGAGGAACAAAAAGTTTTTGACAAATAAAAATAAATCAAGAAAGCAAAGGTAATAAAAATAGACAGGTGGAGCAAAAGATACAGAAGAATATCAGCCCTAGAACATGAAGAACTGAACCCAAGTAAAACAAGAGAGAAAATGGAAACTGTTCAACCCCATCACCAAAAAGGGTAAGATGGTAATTTCATTATTGCCAATTCCTTTCTTTTCTCTCCTTTGTGTTATCCAAACAACAATATTGTCAATTCCTTTCTTTTCTTTCCTATCTATCCAAACATGAATATAATTTAGAGCTATCATTTCCTTTCTTTTCTTTTCTTTTCTCTTATAATCCTTTCCTTTCTTTTCTCTCCTAAGTATCCAAACGAAGCCTAAAGGTTAGTTTAATTATTAGATTAGTGATCCGGGATGATTGCAGAATGAGCTAAGTAACAATCTGGAGTACATCAAATGAAATGCTTTTGAATTCCGAGTTTGCTTACAAGAGCATCAACATCAACATCATTATCTTTTTTGTCTTTATACTATATGAAAAATGTTTGTATGCTTCCAAAAACCAACAGTGAAAGTTGTTGGCCATAATTGACCGACCTCACAATAGCTTCTAAAAATTGTAGCAGATGAAATAATATCATAAATTGTGTTAAGACAAGACTTGCCTCAATTAAGTTAAGAAGGAGTGAAGATTCAAGGAGAATTGGCACAATGGAGGATCTCCAACAGCAATTTCAGCAAGGCTGTGCTGTTTCCCTTTTACAGCCTGTTCATTCACTTGAGGTTGGGCCTCAATCATGCTAAGGAGGAGTGAAGACGTAAAAAGAATTGATACATTAGAGGATTTCCAACAGATATCTCAGCAAGGTTGCACTATTTCCCTTTGACAGCCTGTCCTTTTGCGTTATTGCAGTCCAGTTACCACTGGTGCTTGAAATTGTTAAGACTTGCACACTCAAGTATGACAGCTCTGAGCTCTCAATCCCCTAAAATATATATATATTTCACAAATATATATGACTATATAAATATGTATAAATACATGTAATATATATATATAATCATAAATAATAACACCCATGGCCCTTAGGCCTTCTAATCTCCAAGACCATTCCAATTGGCCCATCCAACTTAAAAACCCAACCCAACTTTTAAATAAATAAATAAACAGAATACTAAGCAATTTAACTAAATAAATAACTATTTAAATTAAACCATTAAACTAACTACACAACTAACAACTAATAATCACATCATACCATATAATCAATTAACTAAAAATTAACAAAATTTGCACTCACACCTCCTCAGGTTTGCAATAAAGACAGGTAAATACAATTTAGGGAGATCGAGTGTGATCCAATTTCCCCCTCAAATTTGCAAACTTGAACAATAACACCCTCAACCATGATAAGAGTACGTAATTGCCCTTTGATTTCTGAATTGACCCATTTAAATCATGAAAGTACAATATTAACCTTTTACAAGTCCTTTAATTTAACCAAAATAACCCTTGGTCCAATAACAAAACAAAAGTTGTTGTAATAACAACAAAAAACAAAACAACCAGTTGCAGCAGCAACAACCTCAACACCCTCACTAATCACCATGGAAAACTGAGCTTGGGAGACTCCATGCCGCTGCAATAGACCTCGCAACCTTCGAATCCCGTAGCTTGCAAGACATGAGACGATTCTTAACATCAGTGTAAATTAATTTAGAAACCGACGCGGTGGAAGCCATTTGATTCATTGTATTTCTTCCATTCCTCTCTCTCTAGATAAAATACACTGATGTTGTGAGGCATAACTTGAAAACGTAGGCTTCTGGAGCCTTGGTACCATCCTTCCACATTGACACAATCTAATTTGTAATCTCATATAAGTTGAAGTCTCCAACATAAATCCCACACAGGTGTTGGAAGAACATCCATATCTCAGATGCAAATTTACATTTGAAGAAGAGATGTTGGTGACTCTCTGCATCGGCAAGGCACATGGAGTAGTAATTAGGAGCAATTTTCTTAGCAAGAGCTAGAATATCCCTTGTCTTGAACCTGTGACATAAAGCAACCCATGCAATGAAAGAATACCTCAGAATTAATGTGATTTGAAAGCCAGATTACAGAATGCCAAAGAATAGAAAGAGAAGGAGGAATGAGAGCTCTGTAAGTAGTAACTAAGTGGAAGTCTCCAGTAGGGGAAAGGGACCATACAACTGAGTCCTGTGATCTACTTCTCAGCTGAGGAAGATGTTCTGTTGTCCTAATGAAAGCGACCAGATCTTTAAATAGACGTTGAACTCTCCACTGATCATTCCTAATCAAGCATTGAACCTTTACCCAATCTTCCCATTAAGAGCAAGTAATAAGATTGTGGTCAATTCTGGTGTCAAGAGGCCCTAAGGGAAGCCAGTAGTCATGCCATAATGAAACATCCTTTCCATTCCCCACCACATGCTTGATGTAAGGTTTAGTAAGCCCTCTGAGATAGAGAAGCGTCCTCCAATTCCAAGAGCACAACTGAAGAGGCTTTAGAGTCCACAAGCTGTAATTTTTGATGAGGTTTTTCTGAGCCTACTTGAACCAAATGGATTGGCCTCCATCCTTGAACAGGTTCCAAATATGTCTGAGCATGGAAATATGGTTCAAAGCTGCTAAATGAGGTATGCCTACACCACCAAAATCTTTAGGCTTACACACATTCCACTAAGCAACTTGAGCTCCAGTAGCTCTTAAATTAACTCCTGTCCAAAGAAAGTTCTTAAGGACGGTGTTGAGTTAGTTGATCATCATCTTAGGAAGGATAGATAGGCCACTCCAGAAACCAATCATGTTGAGAAGAATGGATTTAATGAGCTGCAATCTACCTGCATAGGATAGAAATCTAGTTGTCCAACAAGTAATTCTAGCTGTGACTCTTTTAACCAAGATTCTGCAGTCATTAGCATTAAGTCTTTTAGAACTTAGGGGCATCCCTAGGTACCTAATAGGAAGACTACCTAACTCAAAACCACACATGTTGATCATGAGTTATTGGGTATCCTCAGGAACATTTGCTGTGAATAAAAGGCTCTTAGAAAGGTTAGGGAAGAGTCCAGACAGCTCTGAGAAGGTTGAAATAGAATTGGTGATGACAGAAAGGGAGTGAACATCTTCATGGCAGTAAAACATAAGATCATCAGCAAACATCAAGTGATATAATTTGGTCTTCTTACATTTCCAATGGTAGATGAAGCTCTGGTTATTGCAAGTAGCCTATTGAGTGATAGAGGATAGGACATCCATAACAATCACAAACAAGAAGGGGGATAGAGGGTCACCTTGCCTTAAGCCTCTAGTACCCTTGAAAAATCCATAGAGCTCACCATTCATAGACATTGAGAACCTTAGGCAAGTAATACAAACTTTGACCCAATTAATAAAAATATGAGGAAAATTGAGGATCATGAGAGTATCCAACAAGAAGGACCAATTGACAGTGTCATAAGCTTTTCTCAGGTCAACTTTCAAGGTGCATCTGGGGCTATTAAAGCTAGAATCATACCCTTTCATCAATTCCTGAGCCAAAAACACACTATCCCCCAATCTTCTGTCCTTGATAAAGGTAGTTTAGCTTTTATCCACAAAATAAGGGAGAATTGGCTTGAGCTTGTTAGCTAGTAGCTTAGAGATCACTTTATGAATAGTATTACAGCAGGCAATAGGTCTGAAATCACTCATACGGTTTGAATTTTGCACCTTGGGAATGATAGCTAAATACGTGGCATTAATCTCCTTAAGCAAGTGACCAGTAGAGAAAAAGTCCTTAACAACCTTAATAATATCTTCACCAATCACAGGCCAAGCTTTTTTGTAGAAGCATGCATTGTACCCATCAAGACCTGGGGATTTATTACTCTTAAGAGAGAAAAAACACTTCATGATATCTTCATTTGAAGGAATGGAGCTAAGATTTGCAATGAAACTATCAGGGATAGTTTTAGAGTAAACTGTTTTGAGAGCTTCCATACCTGCCACCAAAAATAGATTTGAAGTAGTTGAGAGATTCCTCTTTAATCACTTGTAGGTTAGTAGTGGTGGTGCCATCAGCAATTTGAAGGCTTATGATTTTCTTCCTGTTACATCTGTTGTTGAATGCTTTCATAAAATAAAGTAGTATTACCATCACCTTCCTTTAACTAGTTAACTCTAGACTTTTGAGTGAAGAAGGACTCATCAGCTGCTGCCACATCATTATAAGCTTGGAGTAATTCCTTTTCTCTAGTCCTTAAATGCTCATCATAAGGATTAGAGTCAAGGTTCAATTGGCAGATGTTAAGGGCTTCTTTTGCCTCAATAACTCTAGATGAATTCTCACTGAACTCCTTAGTATTCAAGAGTTTGAGTTTTTTCTTCAACATCTTGAGTTTCCTAGTCACTTGAAACATAGAGACACCATTGACATTGATACTCCACACAGCATTAACTATGGTCAGAAAATCCTTATGAACACTAATGAAATTAAAGAATCTGAAAGGGCAATTTCTACTAGGATTACTATCTATGATTGACTTACTGAAAAAAAAAATAACCCTTGGCAAAAAAAGAACTCCACCACAGCTGTGCAATTTTTTTTGCAAAACCTTATTATGGTATTAAATTAAAATTATTTATGGTAATTTTTTACATAAAAATTAAAGTTAGCCCCTCAAATTTTTTATAACACCCTGTTTATAGTACTAAATCATAGATACTGATACTCCCTCAGTCCCTAATTAGTAGTCCATTTTTCTATTTTTACATATCCCAAATTAGTTATCCTCTTTGAAAAGTCAAAGCATCTTTTCATTATATTTCCATCATTGTCCTTTATCTTTTTAAAAAATTTTAAACTTTGTAACTATATATATATAAATTAAAAAGGACAATTTGGTAAATTTAAAAGGGGACAATGCATTAATTGCATCTCCCCTTAAAAACTCCAATTTTTAAACATGGACTTTTATTTAGGGACGGAGGGAGTAGTTGTTTTCTATATAAAAATTAAAGTTGATCTCTCTAATATTTTTTTAAAAAAATCTATATGGTTCCCTGATATTAAATATAGTTTAATAATGAAATTACTTTTAACCGCTTAAAATTCCAATAAACCTCTTGCTATAAAAGATCAAATTTAGTAAAAAAAAAAAAAAAAAAAAATTATTAATTATTATGGTAATCTACACATATATTCACACACATACATAATTATTATTGATTATGAATTAGAAAGAAAAAAAAATTATTTACTTGACAACAACAATGATTCAATCGACAACTTTTCTATTCAATACATTAAACTTGCACAAAAAAATTTCTTACAATGATTTTATGTTATTTTAAAATTTTTATTTTACATTACTAGTTTGGCCCACCAATTAAAAATTCCTGGGTCCGCCCTTATTTTTATGCATATGGCATTGGCGGCCACAGTGGTGGAGTTTGAATTTTTTATTATTTTTATTTTTATTTTTATTTTTGGTAAAGGTCATTTTGGTAAAATAAAAGGACCTATAAAGGTTAATATTGTACTTTAATAATTTAAATGGGTTAATTCAGAAGTTAAAGGGCAATTAAGTACTCTTATCATGGTTGGAGTGTTGTTGTTCAAGTTTACAAACTTGAGGGGGTAATTGGATCACACTCCCCCTAAGTTGTATCTACCTGTCCTTATTGCAAACCTAAGGGGGTGTAAGTGCAAATTACCCTAAATTAAAATAAATAAATAAATACTTTGAAAATTAGGTGTATTACAATGATCATCAAAATGTTATTGTTTCATCTCTTGTAGTTGAAGATGAAGTTAAGGATATGGAAACATCAATTCCTCTGCAAAAGTTGATAAATACAGGAAGGGAATTCAACGCAGCAAAAGAAGAAGATGGTGACAAATTTTCGATGCTAAAAGTGACAACATGAATCAGTTAATGATGGAGTTAATGAAATTTCTAAATAAAAAATCCAAGATGGTATGAAATAATTCAAGCATCAAGTTGTTGAAGGGATTATTATGTGAGTAGATTATGAAAGAATAAGTTTTTATTCTGGAAAGTGATAACAAAGATATTTTAGTGTCATGTTTTGGAGGTTCTCATGGCAATATTATACTTTTGTAGCAGACAAAACCTTTTGTCAATTTGATAAGTTCGTTCTTGACTTTAAAGGACAGTTTATTTTTTTTGAATGAAAATGACGCATTCGGCAAAACCTACCAGCTTTAAGCCACTAGGTTTAAGCTAGTTGGCTATGTCACTTTTTGGCTAAATATGTTGTTCATTTGTCCATATTAGACTTACTTGCTACTTGGGCGAATTGATTTGTGTTAGTCATTAATGAAACTTTGTGTTGCCCCCTTGTGAAATAAAAATTGTCATGTGAGACTGTAGACACTAATATTTTAGTGGGTTTTGGTTTTGACAAATGGACCCATTAAATATGGGCCTAATGTTTAATTAAGTTATTTAATTGGCCCAAACTTGGTCCACTTAAATTATTTAATTAGCCCAGTCCAGATAATTAAATGAAAAGATAATTATTCCTAATAAAATATATTTGGAATAATTATTTTCAAAGATAATTATTATAATATAACCGACCCGGCCCAGTTATGATTTTTTCCTTATCAGGAGAGGACACGTGTCATCATCCTATTAATCCAAGAAGCTTATAAATAGAGGCCTGGAGGAAGGAGGACGGGGGGACACAAAATCATAAATTCAGACACAAAT
The DNA here is from genome assembly GCF_030987335.1 of Cornus florida. NCBI lineage: Eukaryota > Viridiplantae > Streptophyta > Magnoliopsida > Cornales > Cornaceae > Cornus > Cornus florida. Next base: position 44,480,512 of record NW_026775573.1, read on the forward strand.
TCAGAATTCAGAATCCACAAATTCAAAATTCAGAAGTTCAGAAATTCAGACAAAATTCAGAATTTAGAAGTCCAGAAATGCACATAAATTCAGAGTCCAGAAATCCAGAGATTCAGAAATTGAGAATTTAGAAATCTAAAATTCCAGTGAGAAAAACAGAAGCTCTCATCCCCAACATCCAAACCCAAAAGCGAAGATCACCAAGTACATCAAATCGTACCGTTCTTCATCAAATTCCACGGTGATCAACTACAAGCACAACCAAAGACGTGCCGTTCTTCATCAAAATTCCACGGTGATTCAAGATCAAGCTCGTGCAGCCCTTGGATCCAACCAACCAAAAAAGAGATCGAATCAGAGGACTTTATTCTTTGGAATATTATTACGGAGGATTATACTCCATCTTTATAAATTAATAAAATATTCTATTTGCTCCCAATTTTGTTTTTTTATTACAGACTACAAAATTTGTGTGTACAAATTTCTAGCATGCCCGGTGGGACATCCTCTGCCTCTCATCTCTTTCTCCTATATCAAATCTTTAACAAATTCATCGTCAGATTCTATGACTTTCAATAAGATTCAGACGAAGAGCAAGAATACCACCAAAGACATCACGGTCATGATGGATAACATCAATACCATCACAAAAGGTGGCAAGAAGGTTGCAACTTCGTCAAGTGGTACAAACACCTCTGCAAGTTCAATGATGTGGAGCATGGCCAAATCATCCGTTCCTGCCAAAAGACAGCATGATGCGATGAAAGTCAATTCTACCAAATCTGTCAAAATAACAACTCAAACTCATATCGCCTTCACCTCGCTGGGGGCAAGAAGGAAGGTTCTACAACCTCAAAGGTTACTCCAGTCACAAGTTCAAGTTTCACCTCGCTGGGGGCAAGAAGGAAGGTTCATACAACCTCAAAGGTTACTCCAGTCACAAGTTCAAGTTCCACCTTGCTGGGGGCAAGGAGGAAGGTTCCTACAACCTCAAAGGTTGCTCCAGTTATAAGTTCAAGGCTAGTCCACCCAAGGCCAAAGATTTTTTCTGACTCCATCATTATGCCAGTCATGATGACGAGTACTACCTCGTATGAAAAGCAATTGACGACTATAGCCTGTGCAATTGAAAGATTATAACACTCTCTCAAGGAGCAAGATCTGAAAATTACGTGACGACAATGCTGAGTCAAGCAAAGGACGAATTCCTCATTCTAATTCCATGCCAGAATCAAAATGACGTGTACGCCAATCCAATAATTCAAGCTGCTTCCGTCAACTCACTTTCTGTCCAACAACTTCAAGACATGATAATGAATTACATAAGAGAACAATACAGTGGCATTCCTCAAAGTGCTCGCATGTACTCAAAGCCTTACACAGAAAGAATTGGCATCTTAAAAATGTCGATTGGGTATCAACCTCCAAAGCTTCAACAGTTTGACGGAAAAGGCAATCCCAAGCAACATGTCGCACACTTTGTAGAAACTTACAGCAATGCTGGTCCAAACGGAGATCTCCTTGTCAAGCAATTCGTTCGTTCGCTCAAAAAGAATGCATTTGATTTGTATACCGACCTCAAAGCTAGAGGTATTGACAGTTGGGAGCAGATGGAACGAGAATTTCTCAACCGTTTCTATAGCACTCGTCGTACTGTAAGTATGCTAGAGCTTACAAATACAAAATAAATGAAGGGTGAACCTGTGGTTAACTATATCAACCATTGACGAGCTCTAAATCTTGACTACAAGGATCGTTTGTCTGAAATTTCAGCAGTTGAAGCATGTATGTAAGGCATGCGTTGGGAGTTTCTTTACATCCTACAAGGGATTAAGCCTCGCACATTTGAAGAGCTTGTTACTCGAGCCCATGATATGGAGCTTAGCATGGAAAAACATGGTGCTAGAGAAAATGTTCCTGATATACCTGACAACCTTCAAGAAGATGAGGGAAGTGAGTCCGAAGAAGAGAATAATATACTTCCTAACTCAGATGACGAAGTAGCATCATTTTTCATTATAAGCATCATCTCGAGAAACTTACATTGGGAAACACATCGTGGTGCGACAATGACTTCAACCGAAAGTGCTAAATCACATGGGGCATTAAGTCAAGGAAACCAGAAAGAAAATTCTCAAAGTGACGACGAGATAGTCTGTACCCTTCAGCATGGGTTTGGATTGTTGTTTGATTCTTGCAAAGTTGAAAATTAATTAAAGTTGAAGTGCTCCCAGATACGAGCCTAAACTGTCGATGACACGAGTTTAAACTGTCTACCTAGAAAAAAAAATCAAGAACTCCTTGATACGAGTTTAAACTGTCTCCCAAATATTAAAAAAATGACACTCATTGACATAAACTTAAACTGTATACCTGAAAAAAATTGACACTCCTTGATATAAGTATAAACTGTCTATATGAAGAAACCAAAAAAAAAAAAAAAAAAACAACATTCCTTGGCACGAGTATAAATTGTCCGCCTGAATAAAAAAAAATTAAGAACTCTTTGATATGAGTATAAACTGTTTACAAAAAAAAAAAAAAAAAAAAAAAAAAAAAAAAAAAAAAAAGTCATACCAATTATTTGTTGGATCCAACACAATCTTCAAAGGTTGTAATTAGACAAGTCTTCAAAAATATTAAAATTGATGTCTAACCCTATAGCATGGATAGATATATGTAGACAATAAAATATCTTTTATTTGTACTGGGATTTGTATAATTTAGTTCAAATGGGAAAGAAAAATTTTAATCCAGAGTTAGATAAAAAAGCAAAGAGGAAATCTTACAATCCAAAGTTGGAGAAGAAATGAAACAAAAAAAGAAAGTTGGATATTTCAAGTCCCACTTGAAAAAGGAGACGGGTCCTGTCAAACTTAGGATTCGAAGTGGGAGTGCGCTATTTGTAGATATTAAAATTTTAGTGGGCTTTGGTTTGACAAATGGACCCATTAAATATGGGCCTAATGTTTAATTAAGTTATTTAATTGGCCCAAGCTTGGTCCACTTAAATTATTTAATTAGCCCAGTCCAGATAATTAAATAAAAAGATAATTATTCCTAATAAAATATATTTGGAATAATTATTTTTAAGGATAATTATCATAATATAACCGGCCCGGCCTAGTAATGATTTTTTCCTTATTAGGATAGGACACGTGTCATCATCCTATTAATCCAAGAAGCGTATAAATAGAGGCCTGGAGGAAGGAGGACGGGGGCACACAAAATCAGGAATCCAGAGGCTTCAGAAATTCAGACACAAATCCACAAATTCAGAATTCAAAAGTCTAGAAATTCAGACAAAATTTAGAATTCAGAAGTCCAGAAATACACACAAATTCAGAGTCCAAAAATCCAGAGACTCAGAAATTGAGAATTTAGAAATCTAGAATTCCAGAGAGAAGTACGGAAACGCTCATCCCCAACATCGAAACCCAAAAGCGAAGAATACCAAATACATCAAATCATATCGTTCTTAATCAAATTTTACGGTGATCAACAATAAGTACAACCAAAGACGTACCGTTCTTCATTCAAATTCCACGGTGATTGAAGATCAAGTTCGTGCAGCCCTTGGATCCATTCAACCAAAAAAGAGATCGAATCAGAGGACCTTATTCTTTGGAATATTATTACAGATGATTGTACTCCATCTCTATAAATTAATAAAATATTCTATTTGCTCCCAATTTTGTTTTTTTTATTGCAAACTACAAAATTTGTGTGTGCAGAGACTATTGTATGATTTGTTGTCTTCCACAAATTAAAAGGCCATTTTCTTAGAAGCTTGAGTATTTTGAAATTTTAATTAAATAACTAACTTGTGGGTTAAGGAATTTGAGTTTGATCCAAACAAGAAAATGTTTAGAAGCTTACTAGACTACTTTCAAGTCCATATATAGAGAGAGAGAGAGAGAGAGAGCATGTTTGGCAACCATAATTGTTTTGTGTTTTTGCTTTGATCCAAAGTAGAAGCAATGTTTCTGCTTTGAAATGTGTTTAATACTATTTGGAAGGCTCTTTGGTAATGTATATCTATTATAAGATTTTTTTGAAGTAAAAGCATGTTTGTAAAAAAAGTGATGGAAGTTTGAAAAATTAAATGGTCACTTAAAAATGTCATTTTAGAGAATTTTTTTCCTTGTTTTGGCCTCTTTTTCGAATGTGCTTCGGCACTACTCAAATCGTAACAAACGTTACCAAACAGGCTTCGTACTTTTGTTTCGCTATAGTACACTTGCAAAAAATAAAAAATAAAATAATAATAATAATAATAATAATTGAAGCAGAAGCAATTGCCAAAAAGGTCCTATAAAAGGATTCTCCTAGTACCTTTTTTTTTTTTTTCTTTTATTATTATTTTTTTTTTTGCAACAAGAAATGCACACCCAATCACACACTTTTTACCTACACCCGAGCTTGAACCTCTCCCCTCCTCCTCGAGAATGGAGAGTTTATACCATTAGGCTAGATACCCTTTGGCAGGATGATCCCTATGGCCCATTTGACAACCGTTTTTGCTTTTTGCTTTTGCTTTGATCCGAAGCAAAACAGTGTTTCTATTTTAAAATTTATTCAACATTATTTCGAAGCCGGTTTGGTATTGTAAATTTGTTGCAAGATTTTTGGAAGTAAAAATATGAAAGCATGTTTGATAAAAAGTGTTACAAATTTGAAAAATCAAATGGCTAGTAAAAAACGTCATTTTAAATTTTTTTTTTTTTTAACCGTGCTTTTGCTATGGTGCTGAAGAAACCAAAAACATAATTTTTATGCTTCCAATTTTAGCATTTTTTTTAGAAGCGCTTCGATACTATTCAATTGAAAGCAAACATTGTCAAACATGCTTCATGATTTTGTTTCGCTACAGTATACTAGCAAAGGTAAAAAAAAACCACGAAACAAGACTAATAATGCTTTAAGAAACTTCCAAATACAGCCATACAGGTCCCTTCAAATGATAAGCACACACTAGGGGTTTGAATTAAAAAAAAAAAAATTAATCTAATTAATTTTAATAATAATAATAAAGAGCTTTTATTTAAAATAAAGTTACATGTACCATTATTGCAAGTGATGATAATGGGGTTTTTGGGCTTGAATGTTAGGTCCTCCACCTCTCCTTTCAAAGCCGCAAGGATCCCCTGATGCAAACACTACAAGGTTATTCTGGGACCTTTATTCCTGCCCACGTCAAATCAGAAACCCTAGCCGACTAGGATTACACAAAAACTTATAAACCCTAGCCGCCAACATCATCAACAATAGTTTGCTAATCTTCCGGATGGAGAAAAGGAGAGAGAGAGTAAAGTTTTCTCTTTCTCCAGATATAATCTTCCAGATACTTAAAGAGCTTCAAGTAAAAAGTTTGCTAAGATTGAGGTGTGTTTCGAATCTCTGTTGCTCCATTATTGACGATCCCCTTTTTGTTCAGTCGCACCATACTCGCTCCCATACTCGACCTGGCGGTATCAGTATCGTCCTCTTTACTTCACATCGCGATCACCGTAATGATACTGACTCTTATAGACTCTTCTCAGTAAACCCAGAGGGAGACTCTGTCCATGGCATTCTAAAATTTCGCAACCTATTTATAAAACAGCCACAGTATGTTAACGGCTTGATCCTTATGGACGACTGCATATGGAACCCTAGCACACGAGTAACAGGCATAAAGTCCTTGGCTATATTATTACTAACTCAAGATTCCATTACAATATTTTGACTCTCGGCAACGGCCCTAACGACAACTCCTGGAGAGATACTGATGATGATTTTATCCAGTATGGTACTGGTAGTTTTCACGGTGGTTCTAATTGTCGTTGCATTGGGGGTGTTATATATTCTTTATATTATTCGGTTGGGCTAGTGGCTTTTGAAGTCGGACGTGAGAAGTTTTCAGTCGTGCCTCTCCCTGAAGGGACAAATGGCATCCATTGTTTAATCGAAGTAGGACAAAGTTTGGCTCTGTTAGATATTTATGTGAACACAATTTGGATATTAGAAGATTGCGACAAGCAATTGTGGAACAAACAGAGCCTCACAATGAAGTTGGGTGGCGTCCGACTAAAAGGTGATGTAGACTTGGTCCCCGTTGGTTCCATTCATACGGCTGAGATATTATTCAACTTTTATTATTTTCAGGAGGCATCATATCTGTGTTATTATGATATGAAAAGCAACAAGTTAAGGATCCTCAGAACAAAGCTGGCTCCATATAAACATCATATTCACTATACTACCAAATACGTGGAGAGCTTATTCCGATTGAAAGGGAAGTGAGTTATTGCTAAACATTCTTATTTGCCTAATGTTATCAGTTTTTTTGTATTATTATTATTATTATTATTATTATTTATTCTTGGTGATTCCAAATTTCTAATTTTGATTCTTCCTGTGGTTTAAAACAATGTATGTTTAGTAGTTTATAGTTAATTCATGCTCTCGAATTGCTTCTATATATTATTGAACTCCTGTTGCCGGAATGAATTTGTGGAGCATTTCTATGCATTAATTTTTATTACCTTTCTTCTTTCCTTCCCTTTTTCTTTCCTTCTCTCTGAATAAATTTCAAGTTTAGCAGGTTGTCGGAGGTAAAGATGCATGGTTGAGATAATTTATAGATATATCATGGTAAGGATTCTCCAATGAATTGTGCCTGGTTTACATTTGCATTTCCCTCCTAAGAAATTAGTAGTTTCTCATCTTCCTTCTAGCTTCTTATTGGCCCTCCAACTAAACTGCATGCCTAGCGTCTTCTATATATTTGCATCTTCTATATTTTTCTTATAAATTTTCATTTACCTGAACACTAAAAGAGAAATTTTCGTGATTGTGTTTCAGTGGCTTAAATGTTTCAATCTGGAATTTATGTTGATATTGGTAAGATTTTCAACATTTGGTTGGACTTTGGAGATATGGGCTCCAAGTTATTTTGAAGCTATGTTGTTTTTTTTTTTTTTTTGAAAGGTAAAATTCAATTTATTGATATAAGAGGAAAGATTTACAGCCCAATGTGAAAAGGCCCAAGTTAGGCCCAAGCAAAAGTTATATTGCAGCCCAGCAAGCTGCCACGGATTCCAACTGAAACAAAGAAATCAAAGGGAGAAAGACAAACTCCACAATCCGGTGAAAGCAAGGAGATAAACTCCACAATTAGCGATCTGGTGGTTCTGTCGGCGGACGAATGGGAGGCAATGGAAGGTCTCATTGCTTGGCAATTTGCTCCCTATTAATGGAGCTGGAGATGGGAAGGCTAGCAAGCTTGACTCTGACCATATCAAGAGTGCGATGGAGGATAGAGTTCTGTGATAAGGATTTCTTTTTGAAAATTCTCCTGTTACGCTCATTTCAGATATTGTAGACAAGGGAAGAGAGCGCCAATCTGGAAATTGAACAACTGTGATTGGGATTATCTCCTCTCCAATGGTGCGCGATCCATGAAACAAGGCTAGCCCAATTTGGTGGCAGAATATGGAACCCGCAACGTATTTGAAGAAATGTCCACAAAAGCTTGACATAAGAGCAATTGAAGAATAGGTGGTTGTGACATTCAAGATCCTCATGACAAAGAACACAGATGGTAGAGTTAATGTGAGAAGTACAATCCCTGTCTAAGGTTGGTAACCTCTGCTTGATAGCTACCCAGAGTGTAAAGGAATGCTTAGGAATGATTGGTTTGGACCATACTAAATGTGTCCATGGTAAGGAAGGTAGATGCTAGCTGAGGTGTTTCATGGTGTGTGCAATTGAGAATTCACCATTTGGGGATGGGATCCAGCTGAGTTTGTCTTGCTTGTGGGGGAAAGGTGAGGGCAATAAGTTGTGGTTTAGTAGCTGAGGGAGTGTAGTGGTGATGGATGGTGGGAATGACCAGCCTGAGTTGGTGATTAAGCAACTAACTTTGGTAGTGCTATCATGTGGCAATTCAGTAAGCTGTTGAGGAGAAATTTGTTGATGAAGGGGGCCAAGGAAACACCAATTGTCAAACCAAAAATTGGATAACTTTCCATCCCCAATTTCTATCTTGACAAGAGGTCTGAATGCTGGCCTTAGCTGAAGAATTTTCCTCCAGTTCCATGAACACTATTGTGGAATTTGGACCTCCCAAATACTCTTTCCCTTGAGAAGATAGGTGTGTACCCATTGAAGCTATGTTAGATGCACTTTTCAAAGTAAGTTAAGTGCCCGATCGTGTTGAACACACAATACTTGAAAATGAGTATGAGATATGAGTGCAACACTTTTGATTAAACACATTAAATAATTCAATAATTTTTTTATTATATTATTAGTTCAAAATGAGTGAATAACTTATATTAGATCCTGTTATTAATTTAGTAGTGTCCATGTGTAGCTCTATCTTAAAATTTTATACATCCGATGCAGTATTGGTGCATTTTATTTGTTTAACTATCGGTTTACATCTCCAATTAGGAATGTAACTCCATAGAGTTAGATTAATTATTAGATTAGTGATCCGTGATGATTGCAGAATGAGCTAAGTAACAAGCTGGAGTGTATCAAATGAAATGCTTTTGAATTCTAGTTTGCTTGGCAGAGCATCAATATCATTATCATCTTTTGACTTTATAATATATGAAAAGGGTTTGAATACTCCCAAAAACCAACTGGAACTGATATTTACAATTGTTGAGCAGAATAATGTGAGAGTCCAACCGGTAGAAAATCACTAATATGCTTATTCACTTTTGGACAATACTTGGATACAACTCAAGGAACCAAAATAACCCCATCTTCTCCCTTTTCATTCTCTCTCAACCTCCTTTTCTTCAAACGTTATACATTGCCACCACCGACACCACCCAAACACATCCTTCATTATTTACCATTACTACACAACCATCACTAATTACCACCACTACTCACCCACCAAACACAACCCATCACCAATTATAAACAAGACCAAATTAGTCCCATACAAACCAAGATCGTACCCAAATCAGCGTTCCCGTTTGCCGATAGTGCCGCGGATGATGAGAATGGTGACAAAGCCGATGGTGCCGCGGAGGACGAGAATGGTGACCAAGCTGCAGAGGATTGTGATCTTGATGTTGTTGAAGGTCTGGTGGATCTGGCGACCACAAGGCATGAGGGAGTTCTGGCAGCCGACATCGGCGCTGACTCTGCGGCCGTTGGCGGTGGTGGTTGGAAGTATTCCGCCTCGCTTATGAGTGGTTAAATTTTCTTGACCCATTATGCTCTTCTACACCCAATTTTTCTTTCTGTTATATAAAACACACACATACACACACTCACTATAAATTGTTAGGAGAGAGAAAATGGGGGGACATGTAAAATCCTAGCTATGAAGGAGTTATCATGGGCGATTCTATGTAACTGATATTTTGATTGGTTTAGAGAGAGAAAGAGAGACTTGATGAGAGCGAGAAGGGCAGCTACCAACTGATTTGGGGGAGGTTTAGCGATCTAGAGAAAAGGTTTCTGAAAGCATGGTAGATAAAGAATGAAAGGGGAGAAGATAGGGTTATTTTGATCCTTAAAAATGTTAGAGCAACGGGTCAAACTCGGGTACTACCCAACTTAAATCCAATAACATTATTGGACACTTGTCATGAAATAATTGGGTCACATACCTAGGTTAGATGAACTTCATCCAACCTGGATTGGACCTAAGTATTGTCCTTCACTTTTACTGTGTACCATTCCTAATTTCAAAAACCTCTATGTCGTCCCCAAATTTTCAGACAATGTTTCTCTCATCATCCTCAATTTCTCTCTGTTGCACAAATTAGAAACCCATTTCTCTACCAACCTCAATTTCTCTCTCTTGCACAAATTAGAAACCCGTTTCTCTCATCATCTCCAATTTCAGAGGGGTTCTATTTGGTGCAAGAGAGAGAATACATATACAAGGAGATTGTCTAAAATTTGCAGCAACATATACACATACAGGGAGATTGATATATATATATATATATTTGATTTACCAGATGTACTCTGCAAATCGTCAAAAGTATGTTGTAGATCGTCAATACGTCTACAACAATACGGCAAAAAAACGGGTTTTTAATTTGTGCAAGAGAGAGAAATTGAGGATGATGAAAGAAACATAGTGTAAGAAATTGAGGACGGCAGAAAGGTTTCTGAAATTAAGGATGGTGAATAATAAAAGTGAATCAGCAAATTAGTAAGAAATCACGTTCTCTACCTGTTACATCATTCTACCCAACAATTCGGCCATTTTCCAAAACCAACAGTGAAAGTTGTTGGCCATAATTGACAGACCTCACAATCGCTCCTAAAATTGTAGCAGATGAAATAATATGTTTATTCCACTGTGCTTGAAATTGTTAAGACTTGCGCACTCAAGTATGACAGCTCTAAGCTCTCAATCCTTTTCAGGACAGATATAGTTCAGCGTATTATATATACATATATACACACTCTTTTGTATATAATTTTTAATTTTTACGTATAAGTAGTTATTATAAAAAAAACAAAAAAACAAAAACTTCAGTACGTTTCAATTTGGAACAACCCATTTGGGACTAACACGAAACGAGAACCTGGGTCTGAGCCTACCAACTGAACGTCATGTATAAAACTACCCTTTTAAGGTGTAAAAGTTATCCAACTTGCTTTTTGAGATGCAAAAGTTACTAATTGGATTCTTTTTGAGAAGCAAAAGTTACTAATTAGATCCTTGTACTCAGGTTTAGTTAATATAACTTTTTAAATACGTAATATAGCCAATCCATTTAACCTTTCCTATAACATAATTGATTGTGAATGTGATTTTATCAACTTTAATTTAGGAAAACTCCTTTGTACCGTATCAACATTTATAAGTATTGTCAATAATATTCTTTAAGGAATGCATGCATTTGGAAAAGAAGCTAGTCTTTTAATATAATTTAATATGTCAATTCGACTGCTTGTTTATGTGTGTAAAATTTCTTTTAAAATTTTTAAATCTGAAAATAAATCTAAACCATCAATATCCTCGTCATGTTTTAGAAATAGTTCTAAATTAAGACTATTTTCTCAAGCTATCATCGTCTAATGATTTTAGACTTCTGAAATTAAACAAAAAACCAAAAAAAGAATCTTCATGTATTTTAAATTGTTCAAACCTATAATGAATTGAAGAAACAGGATGATCGACTATATATAAAATTGAGAGTAATGAATATTGAATGGAGAAGAAAGAGAACTATAAATTTGTAATGAAAGTGGAGAGAGAAGGCTTGTTGAGAGAAATAAGATAAGATAAAATAAAATAAAATAAAATAAAATAAAAAAGAGAAAAGCTAGAAAAAGTACATGGAAAGTCTCACCACTACCCCAAGGTCAAATACATACTTAGTATTTACTATCAAAGAGAGAGAGAGAGAGAGAGAGAGAGAGTTAGTTAAGAATATAAATTTTTAATAAAAAAACATTAATTAAGGAGAGAGGGAAAAAAAAGAGTTACGATATAAATGGCATTCTCATTCTTGATTAATTTCATTACATGGCATAAAACAAAAGATTGCAATGGCCACTAATCCGGCCCATAGATGGCCACACAACTTTATTCCTACCATTCAAACTTAACTTTCATTACAGGCCAGCCCATATCGTACTACTTCCCAAAAGACCAAAAGTTCAAAACAATCATAAAATCCATCACACGATAAGAACCACAATAGAAAGACTCATGGAAGAGAGCTCATTTTCAAAGTCAACCCAAATATGTCTTGACTCTTCATGGGAGTCAATGGCTTTGGCTTTGGCATCTTCAAGTTAAGGGAGCTCATTAACCGGATTCTCCCAATCTTTCTTGAAAGGCTCAGACTCGGTAAGAATGGCACTCGCCGTTTGGTCTAGCTCAAACTCCTCATGCTCAATTTGTTCCAATTCCTTTTGAATTCTGTTTAGCTCTTTTGTTAATGCCTCTTTCTAAGTTGTAAGTTTTTCAGCATGTTCTCTGATTTTTGGATAAGGTTTCCAAGGCAAGTTGGAAATCTTCAAAATCCTTATTCCTAAGCTTTACCTTCTTTTCATACTGAGCAATAGACGAGGTGCAAGAATTCATATTTGAGGCAATAAGTTGGAGTTGATGGTGTAGTTTGTTCAATGAATCCTTGATATAGTTCCTTTGCCACCTTGATAGTTTCCTCTGAAGGACCTGGAAGCATAGGCATGCTAGCACTAGAGGTTGATGTACTTGAAGACTTGGTGGCTTTGATTACCTTGTACAAATCCTCTAAGGCTGGAAGAACTCTTCGTTTCACTATAAAGGAAGCTGAATTCGAAAGAGAAAGAGTAGCCTGAGATGAGGTTATACGTGAGTAATTAATCAAAGAGAAAGCAAAAAAGGAGGCGAAGTTTAAACTTATAAAAACTTGCCTCTTGAATGTAAGGTGTCTGTCGTAGTTCCAATTATTGGACCAGAAGGTACTGGTGCTTCAATAGTTGGAGTTGGAATTGGCAAGTTTTTTCCACCTTGACTGGCCAGACTTTTAAAAAATTAAAGCTTGGAGGTAAATAAAAAGGAATTTTGGACGATTTTACAAGATTCCTTGCCAGTATAAAATATATAAAGAGGAAGAGTGTCACCGAGATAATCTATTTGAACGGTTTGCTTTTCTTCTGCTTTGGAGAATCTCGAGGCAAGTTGAAGTCCTCAGCCTTTTCCAGGCCAGAAAGGATTTTATTTTTAATTTTCCAATTGCTTTGCCTGTTGGACTGTGTTGGACTGTGTTTCTTAAGGGGTTTGCTAGAATGTTGAATGGTATTTGGAGGCACTTTTCTCTCTACCTGAAGAATCTCCTTCATCAGAAGAAAAATGACGAGGTTTGAATTATTTTCTTTTCTTTTTTTTTAATTGGTACTCACATAGAAAAAAATGGTACTCATATACACGTCTCTTCTTAGATTTGAATTCCTGACTTCCCTTTGACAAGTAAGAAGTTAATACCGCTAAGTCAGTGACCCGTTGATGGTTTGAATTCCTTTTTGACAATGAGAAGTTCCTGCATAAAGATTTATAGTTAGTTCCAGAAGTTGGAAAGTAGTTGAACCTCTACTAAAATACCTGAGAAAGCTTTTCTTTTCCTTTGAACAGAATATCTGATCAAGCTATGTGGCCATGGCACAATTTGTAGTTCATAAAAGTCAACGCAATGATTCAAAATGTACTCAAATAGTGTCTCACATTCCCCAAGCATCGAACAAGCTCGGGAATGGGCGCAATTGATAAGATTATTTGAAATGGGGTAGTCTAAACGGATTCGATCGATAAAGTAGTCCAACCACAATTGATGAGTTTAAAATTGAATGAAGGCGGGCGAGTAATAACAAGCACATAACAACAGTTCAAATTCAAAAAAAAGAATCGATCTCCTCGGCTGTTTCCTCGTATCACAATAATTGTACCAGCATATTGCTTTAAGTACGACATCTATCCATTCAAATAGATACGAGACAATTGATACATTAAATTTATCCTTTTACTTGAGTTTTGGTGATTGATACCGATCAATGTTCATATTTATTGTAGAAAAAACGATGTCCTTCCAAGTCATGTAGAATCATGCTTCAACAATCTCTAATTAATTTTTTGAATTAATTTCACTGATACCTCTCAAGTTTAGTCAAATATCACATTGAAACAATTTTTAAAAATTATTATCGCATATATTACAAACGTTTGGTCTATTTTTCCCTCACATTTCAAGAGTTACTTTTCAGTTGTGTCGGATCACTTGTTGCACGTAAAAAGATATTATTACCCGTTTGACTTTGTGTGGCCAAATCAATTGACTAACATTATTCTTTATGCCTGTGTGTGTATATATTTCTCATCATGTCTGTACCAATTCCACCACCACCATCAATACCAATTTCACCACCACCATCATCATCTCACTTAGCGGGAGTTTCAGAACCATCATCCCCACCACCACAATTAAAAGTATAATTGAAATGGATAAAAATATTTCATAAATATTTATACTCCTAATCTTAATCTCACACTTTCATTTTTACAAATACCGGCCACTAGCTTATTTTTATTGTGTCCAAATATGTGCCTTTCTATTTTCTGTTCTTTTGTATTTGAGATGACACCCTACAACAGAAATATATCTAAAAATTGAATTGATTTGTTCAAGCCCGTCATCTTTTTAAAAGTCAAAATGCCAACGAAGATCATCTCTATGTAGTCACTGGAACCTGCAACTACCATCCTCGCCTTCGCCGGAGTCTTCCTCAATAGTAATCATTGTCGATCGTTGTCTGTCGCCGATCATCAGGTGGCGAAGACTCTTGACGCAGTACGATTTGAATTCTAAAATTGAGAATTCCGTCCAAGCCATGAACAACGATTGGTCTTTGCACTTGAGAACTGTGAGAATCGATTCTAGTTTGTGCTCCGGTACGATAGCGATGATGACGGCTCTGGGATGAGAGAGGATGATGAGGAGGAGGAGGAGTCACCTCTGTATGCAGGGTGTGTATCCAAATCAATTAGGCTTGTAAGCCTGCTCCATTTGGTCCATTAGGGTGGTTTGGTGTCCATTAGGGTGGTTTGGTGGCTGGTGGGTGAAGAAGAAACAAAGAATAGGGTTTCGATTCTTTCGAACTTTCGAGAGACACATTTATTAGGGGTAGTTTTGGCATTTTAATTTTATTATATTATGAATTAAAATATATTTAAAAAGTGTGGGTTTATATGATATTTTTAATTTTAATGACATCAATGAAGGAAAATTAAAATGAGATCTAAGTGATAATAATCTTTAAAAATTATTTTTAATGTGATCTTTAACCTTCAAAGTACCAATGTTAAGTTTAGTATGCATGAATGGAATGAAATAAAATTTGGAATGGAATGAGTATTACCATTCTAATGTTTGGTGTGACACGGTGAATCGTTATGAAATGAAATAATTATTACCATTTTATTGTTTGGTATTGATGTAAAGGCCAAAAAATAATATATATATATATATATATATATATATATATATATATATTTAATGATATATCAATCTTAATAATATATAAAAAATCGTGCACCATAAGATCAACTTAAAATAAAGTTAAGGAAATAAATAAATCATCAACCCAACAAAAAAACCTGATAATATTTCCAAGTATTTGTGTAATTTTTTTTTTTTAATTTTTTTTATTGTAAATTTCTTGAAAATTTTAGTTCCAATAAAAAATAAATAAGTAAGGTTCTCCAATAATCCAACAATGAACTTGACTAAGGGTCCAAAAGTCAAACTAATCCACTTTTGGTTTCAAATGATTACACAAATATTTCAACACAAAGATACAAAAAAAATAAATAAATATAAAAATAAAAAAGTAATATACTCAGAAGAAAAAAGAAATTTAATATCTACTTATCAAAAATAAATAAACAAATAAATTAATACTTATATTTTGGTTGAAAGTCCTGCAACTTTTTTGTCAATGGCAGCTCTGGGTATATTCAGAAGAGAGGGAAGATGAAAGACATTTATCACGTCTAATAAAGAAGCTGATAAACATGAAAAATGGAATGTGAAAGATTTTTGGTGAATACTAAATATTTTTGCCTTATTGGAATGTGATTAAGGACTTATTGAGAATATTACAAAAATATTTTATATGGTCATTCCATAAGTTTATTAATGGAATGGATTTTCATTCTATTGGAATGATCATTCCACTCCATTCCATTCCATTCCTACAAACCAAATAACTAAGTGGTTGGAATGAGCATTCCATTCCATCCATTCATACACACCAAACATAAAAGTATACACAAGTAGTTGATTATATGGATCAATTTCAAAACACCTCAAGTCTTCAAATAAATAAATAAATAACTTTTATTAAAACAAAATTACATTTCCCAAGGGAGATTCATTATTATAAGTTATAATGGGTTTGTTTTCAAAAACCCATTAGATACGTCACACCGGGTTAAATTTTTACTTTTTAAATTTTATATTTCTTGTCTTTGTTATCTTTTAAATTCATTTAATTCCCTTTTAAAAAAAAAATCAAATTTTCTTTTTGAAATCAAAGTCTAATTTTTTTCCTTTTAAACTTCTCTATTTTTTCTTTCCTTTTTAAAATTTTTGTTAACTATTTTTGTTTCTTATTGACATATTGTTTTGAGAAATTTTTTTCTTTATTTCTTGATTTAAAGAATCTATAACAGCAGCAACAACAGGTTGCTAATCTTCCGGATGGAGAAAGGGCAAGGGATATCAGAATTTTCACTTCCTCAAGAAATAATCTTCCAGATACTTAAGCAGCTTCCTGTAAAAAGTTTGTTAAGATTGAGGTGTGTTTCGAAACTTTGGTGCTCCATTATTGACGATCCCTTTTTTGTTCAGTCACACCACAATCGCTCCCATACTCGTCCTGGTGGTATCAGTATCCTCCACTCTAGGATAAACGACGACGACGATACTTGTAGACTCGAGTTGGCAGACCCCGAGGTTGATTCAGTCCAGCACATTCTAAATTTGCCTCACCTAAGATATCGAAATCTACAGTATCACAATGGCCTCATCTGTATAGAAAACTGCATATTAAATCCTAGCACACGAGAATGCATAATCATCCCACCACCATCCATTAGTAAGACTAAAGCTTCCTTCGAGGAATACTTCCTAGGGTTTGATTCTTCAGCTAACAAACCCAAAGTCCTTTACAGACGCTCTATTATTACTAAACTACACCCTCCAGTAAGACTTGAGTGCAAGATTCTGACGCTCGGCACCAACTCCTGGAGAGACATTGATGGTTCCATCAATTCTTATTGGAAATCCAGTCTTTCTTGTTGCATTGCAGGTGTTATATATTGTATATATTGTTTAGATCGTAAATCGGATGAAAATGTGTTGATGGCTTTTGAAGTGGAACACGAGAAGTTTTCAGTCATGTCTCTCCCGGAAGGCGCAAATTCTGCCTGTTCTTTAGTACAGGTTGGAGAACGTTTGGCTCTGATGGACTTTGATAGGAAGACAATTTGGATATCGGAAGACTGCCACAAGCAACTGTGGAACAAACAGAGCCTCAAAATGATGTACAAGGGGGAGCCACTAATAAATAAGTATGGTGTGTCCATGATACCATACGGTACCATTCATACCTCAGAGATATTAGTCGGCTTATTTTTCTCATCCAAAGAGACACCGAAACTGTCTTATTACGATTTAGAAAGTAAAAAGTTAAGGATCCTCAAAAAAGAGGCTCCGCATGTTCGCTCCTGTACCAAATACGTGGAGAGCTTATTTCGGTTGAAAGGGTTGTGAGTTATAGGTAATAACATTGCTAGAGTAATTTATTTGCGCACTTATTCTCGGGATTCCAAGTTTTTAATTTTGATTCTTTCAGTATGTTTAGTAGTTTATGGTTGTAACACAATTTGATCGATCTAGCTATAGTTAACTCTCAAATTGCTTTTATATATTGATAGTACCCTAATGAATTTATCCAGTTGAGATAATCTTAGATGCTCATGTCTCATGCCTGTACAAGTTTCTTGAAGATCTAACTAAATTATCTTGAGGGACAAAAGTTTCTGCTTCATTCCAGCTTTTGTTAAGCGCGCATTAGTATTCTTTACACAGTGCAAAATTTATTTTGTCTTAGATGTTTGATAGCCTAATTCAACGCATAATTCTGAATGGATTAAGTGTTTTATCTAAGTACATTTTGAATGGCACCACGGAAAATGAATTCAATTTTTAAATGAACGAATTAAATTAAAAAAAAAAATCTCAATTTACAAATGTCACTTCAAAATTCATCACTTAAAATTTAACTCTTATAAATTCCAGTTTTATGAAGTAAAAACTCATTTCTTTGTATTTAAACTAAATATATATAAGTTTAAATATTGAGGAGTGAATATCATGTTTGCTTGTGACTACACCTCTGAGCTTCTGTGATGATCGTGGTGCAGTATATACAGACTTATCCCAAACTTTTTGAGGAGCATTCTGCTGAGACTGGCATGCAGATTCATTGGAAATTTTTAGGTTTTGTTGTTTTTTTATAGTTTAGATACATTGCATTTGTTTCGATTCATGGTTTGATTTTCCTATTGTTAAGCTTGATAGACTATTTGGAAATTGTATTCCATGTACTTGTGAGATATGTCTCATTTAGTCCTCTTGTGCACAACTGATCCAAAACACAAGTATAAATATCAGATATTGTCATCATGTAGCTTTTTCACAATTTTCTTTTAATTTTATTTTCCTTTACTTGTATTTCCTTTATTCTGTTCTATCCTTAGGAGTATAATCTTAGTATAACTGGAAGGGTTTCTCAACTTCTCACAGTCACACTCTCTCCAAAATGAGCTTGGCAGCACTTGTGTATCACACATGGATTGAGAGGAACAGAAGGATTTTTCAGAAAAAAAAAAAGCCATAACTGCAAACTCACTACTACACCAAATTCTTGAATCAATCAGATCAAAGATCATACTCTCATCCATCACAGACACATCCAACGTTTCATGGATTACAGCAGAGTGGGATGTACCAGATTCCATTATCCGACCACCAAGGAAACCACCTGACCACTGCAATTGAGATACTATCTAGCTGGAGTTATGCTCCTGTTACCGGAATTGGGATGCAATATATGGTTATCTGTTTATTGCTTTGTGCCTTTTGGGCTCTTTGTTTCTTTTCTTTGCTTTGTATTTGGGCGTGGCCCAACTTTCTTTCCATTAGTTAGCTATGGCTAACTTTGTATCTCTTGCTTTTTATGCAATTCAACTTTAACTTTCAAAAAAAAAAATAATCTTAGTATAACAAAAATTCCTTTACTTGTAATCTTGTACTAGAATTGTACTTATGGAATGAAATATAGACATCTGGCTTTTTCCCCTTCATATTTTGTTTTATAAAATAATTTTCATGGAATGTTTGTGTAGTTTCTTTTACTTCCTTAATTCATTCCCTTTTCTGCAATCAAAGACCGAGGCATTAAAGAATTTAAAGAAAAGAAGAAAGAATAATAATTTTAGATAGTAAAAAAATGAAAAAAGATAGAAAAATGACATAACTTTAAAAAATTAAAGAAATTCTACTTTATAAAGAAAATTATGAAAATTTAAAGAGAGGGAGGAGAAAATAAGAAAAAATTTAAAAACTAAAATAATTTTAGGGGTATTATATATAAATTTTGGGTTAAATGCCCTCACACCCCATGAGGTTTCAATTTATTGCTCTCATGATAAACCTCAGCCAATTTTGCTAATACGCCCTCACGAGGTTTGGTTTATCTTGCTGTGACACCCCTTTCTTTTAAATTGATAAAATATAATGGCTAAATTACCCTTCATGATTTTATGTAAATATAATGTCAATTTAATGGACCAAAATAGTACTAACAATTCTTCCATGGCGAACCCAAACACCACCACAATTACAGTACCACTGGAAGAGCAAAAAACATACAAGCCATGGTCACCCCAACCACCGCCACCACACCATAACCACTTGGGAGGGAGAAAAAAAAAATTAGAAGCCATTGCCGTCACTATTTCTACAAAGTCATTCCAATAGAATTTATCAAAAATAATAATAATAATAATAAAATTAGAAACAAAAAAAAAAAAAAAAAACATGATATAGATTTTTTTTTTTTTTAAAATCCATTTTAGTTTCAAAAAAAAAAATTCCATTTTATTTTCCTTCCATTTCTCGGCAACCAAACAGAGAGTTGGTTTACCAAAAAAAAAAAATTCTTTTGATAACCACCCTACCTCTTGATATATATATATATATATATATATGAATTATATGGGAATTAAGAAATAGCCCTCCCTCTTCCCTTGCCTCATGACGTACTGTGATAGCGATTCAGGGAGGGAAGAGAGCGAATTGAGTGTAGGATAATATTGTCATTTCACGTTTTATTTGTCTACATAATTTTAAAGTTAAAATAAAGGTAATGGTATTATAGTAAAATCAATTTTTTCTTACTTTTCATAGGGGTGTAAGAGCAAAAATGGCTAAGTTTAATATCAGGGCAATAAATCCAAACATGAAGGGGGTGTTGGAGCATTTAACCCATAAATTTTTATATATATGTAAAGAAATTATACTCCCCCCGTCCCATATTAGTAGTTCATTGTTCTCTTTTTACATATCCCAAATTAGTTGTCCTCTTTGAAAAGTCAAAACAAATAAATTCTAAATTTTCATCATTGTCCTTTATTTTTTAAAAAAATTTTAAACTTTGTAACTATATATATTTAAATTAGAAGGGACAAGTTGGTAATTTTAAAAGGGGACAATGCATTAAATGCATATTCCCTTAAAAACTCCAATTTCTATATACGGATCTTTAATGTGGGACGGAGAGAGTAAAAATTACTATATATATAATACGGTAGGCGGATCAGGCCAAGCCAGGCGATCAAGTCTTCAATTAAATAAATAACCATTTTATTAAAAGAAAATTACGTTTCCCATCTACCATAGTTTGAGCTTAAATGATGTAGGTCCTCCACGGAACCACATCTCCTTCCAACGCCCAATAGATACGAGTGCGTAACTGATGCAAACAATATATATGTTGGCGTGAGTTGTTAACAGAGGATCTTGTGGAGAGATTATAGGGATTTTATGTATTTATTTGGTTTCCATTGATTATGTATTTCCAAGAATTATAGCCTACATTTGTGTACCTTCTAAGAATAGATTCTTCTGTATATACTTTATAAGCATACTCTTGAATTCTGGAAATTATGAATTTGAATAGAATTTGATATCTTTTCATCATGGTATCAGAGCGTGGTTAAAAAAAAAAAAAAAAAAAAAAAAAAAAACCCATTTGATTCATTGTTCCAGAATTTTTTTTTTTTTTTTTTCTCAAAAAATCAAAACCCAGATATCTATCACCTCTCTGTAATCAACAGAACTTGCCATCTCTCTGCAAATCACAAAATTTAGAAACCGGATCTCTAGTTACCAGCCCGCAAGATTCCATTTTACCGCTGCCATACACCGAGGATCCATCGCCGGAAAAGGAGCCAGCAAGCGCGCTGTCCTCGTGAAATATTTGAATGCCCAGATCCGCCGCCGCGAACTCAGCTCCGCAGCCGCGAAATCCAGATTCGCCAACGACAAGTGAAACAAACGATGCCCCAAGACTCGTCGTCGTCATCACTCGTCACCGACGAGACCTAGTCGATGTCGCTGTAGTCATCGACGTCCACTACGTGAACCATCTCTGGATCTGTCACGCCGTTGCCCTTCCTCGCCGCGCCGGACAGCAACCAAAAACCCAAACCAGTCGCCGATCTGAGGACGACCCGCCACCGTGATCGGTTGGTCAATTATACATCAACCTTCACAATAGCACGAATCATTGTAAAATAGGGCTATTGGTCGAGTAAGTCGAACCACTGGGACTACGCTAGTCTAAAGCAACCTAAATGTCTAGAATCATTCTTAGGATGATGAGGTGTAATAAAGAGTTGTTAATTGTTTGTCACTTATACTATGAATTGAAATATGCATTAATGAAGAACTTGCAAGAATTTAAGAGATGAAAGACGAGTAAAGAAGACTAAGGAAGTGAATCCGCCTCCATCCCTATACACATGCTAGATTAGACCTAAATTAAGGGAAAAACAACATATGATGGTCAAGAACTACATAGCAACACATAGTTGCCATGTAAGTAATCAAGAGGTACATTAGGTCTCAAACAAGTATAATCCATCAAAAGGGTAAACATGGTTAGACTACCTAACTAAGGTGTAGCTTATACACGTTTACTTAAATGAAAGACTATCAAATTCTTGACAAAATGATGAAGCACATGGAGCTAGAGATTAAGCGTACACCATCAAAGGATTTCCTAAGCAATGGTCTATCAAAGTCACCTATCAACATGCCATTAAATCATTTCATAACCTTGTTTCCATTCTCACCATGTAAACTCAAGCAAAAAGATTAATACAAGACATCACCTAACATAAGATAATGAGCTTGAAGAAATCTTCCATACATATATAAACATTCATTACACCAAATGAAGTGCTCTTAGCTATGAAAAAGACCATAAATATACATTGCAATCCCCCAATATAGACTACCCTAGGACATGCTTACAAGGGAGGGACTTCATCACCTCCCTAGAGAAAGAGTTAGTTACCCATTGCTAAGCTAGAAGAAGGAAGAAACTCCATCCAAGACTCCATTTTCGTGCTCCTTCCTTTGCTTGAAGAACTCCTCCCTTTTTTTTTCCTCTTCCCTCTCCTCTATCTTCTCAAAATGAAGCTTAATGATATGTTATGTGTGGCTCCCCTCCTTTGTAGACATGTTACTCCACCCAAAAAGCCAACCACCAACATCTCCAACCACTTCATTAAAGAGGAAAACAAAATGAAGAAACCAAGGTGTAAGTGGGCTGAAATGAGCCATTTCCGAAGTGCAATCTGCCTGAATTTTGAGTGCTTGAAATAGGGCCTCGAGCACTCGAAAATGGAGCAGATTGCTCCATGCTTGCTTTGCTTCGCCCGGACCTACTTTGGTAAAATGGCCATAACTTTGCGCTCCAAACTCCGAATGATGAACCGTTTGAATATTTGGAAAGCTAATTCAGAGATATAAAAAGTTTATGTTTTGGTGGAGATCCAATTCTCAAGTCTGATTGGTCGAAATTAAAGAACAAGGCAGAACTTCATTGCTGCCAGACAGTTCTGAGCACCTATGATAAGAAGATCATAACTCTCTGCTCCGAACTCCGAATGATGAACCACTTGAAGATTTGGAAAGCTGATTCAGAGCTCTAAATATGTCATGTTATGATAGAAGTCCAGTTCTCAAGTTTTCAAGGTCAAAATGGTGAGCAAAGTTTAGGATCTACTGCTGCCAGAAATTCAGCCTTGTGCCTTTTGATGGCCAAAACTCCACAAAGCATCCTTCTTGCTTCTTTTTGGCCAATGGACCTGAAAAAATACAAAAACATGCAAATGAAAGTAATCTACATAATATAAGCAAACAATGGACTTAAATAATGCAATTAAGGGTGCTTGAATATGCAATATTCAGCGCTTATCATACCCCCAAACTTACATTTTGCTAGTCCCTTAGCAAAACTAGAATGAAAATACTTAATGAAATGACAACAAATCTCCTCTTTCGTGAGAGCGACGGTTGCATTTAGCATATGCAACAAGCCTTTTAAACCCCTAGGCATCCCTAGAGGACGAGTGAAGTCTCGTGAGGGTTTAACCGAAATGATACCCACAAACATCAACATGGTGCGTGAAGATGCACGAAGCTCATTTGAAAACTTAGAATATAGAGAACACTGGAGATGGAATCATTATGAAGACTACCTTGTGTATATAAAGCATTGATAGAACAAAATGGTTATTCAAGTTTCAACTTTTATGCATTAGCATCATAGTCTATATAAATACTTCAATTGTTATATCTATAATAGAAATCATCTCAAGCTTCAGTGAAAGTGGATTGGGTTCTCAATATGCGGCTTTTACTTTCTTTTCCAATTCCAAGGCACAAGTTTTCAAATCATTGAATTCCCTTTTAAATGAAGTCCCTAAGGCATGAATTTATTACAGAACAAAGCTGACAATTTATTGTAACTCAGAAGTGAAACATAGAATGGTTGTGCAATGCTGAAATCCTTTAAGCTTTCTAACCAACCTATGTAGCAAGCGTTAGGCCAACAGCTCCCAAATGGCTTTAGGGTGTTAAGTGAAGAGACACTCCAAAGGGCTTAATAGCTCAAGTTGGAAAGGCTACGAACTCCAGCGAACCATGCTTATTACAATTTTTTTTGAATGACCATGCAATGTTTAAGTCCTTTAAGCTTTCTAACCAACCCTTGTAGCGAGCGTTAGGCCAACACTCCCAAACCAGACGGCTTTAGGGTGCTAAGTGTAGAGACACTCCTAGGGCTTAATAGCTCGAGTTTGAAAGGTTATGAACGTCAACTGGTCATTATTTTCTTTCTTTCTCAGATTTTTTTTTTTTTTTTTTTTTTTTTTTTTTTTTTTTTTTTTTTTTTTTTCAAAATACATGCCAAAGGTATCCATCTATCAGGTTCATCAAATCAGATTAACTAGGCCAAGATCAAGGTCAATCAAGTTGCATGCCTCACAGTTAAGTTTTCAATGTGCATCTGTGCATTGTGAAGCATGGAAGAGAATGATACTTGAAGATAATCTAATTGAAGCATTTATACAAACCTTTTTTAATCCATATGTTCATTTCAGATTTTTCTCAATTCAAAACTATCATTTACCTCTATACACAAAGTATTCAACACATGCTTTAATCTCCAACAAATTCCAAAATCATTGCTTCCATTTTTTTTTTTAAATTTTCAATTTTATACAAATCTATTTAAACAAAATAGCAAATGCAAACACTCTACAATATACAATACCGTACACTATACCCCCAAACTTGAATGGCACATTGTCCTCAATGTGTGAAGACAAGTGAATGAAAATAAGAACAGAGAGGGTTAAAGAACAATAATACCAAGTGGAGTGACGAAGGCGAAGATGTTCAGCTATGTGAGTGCGCAACTGCGTCCCTCAAACTTGGACAGGAAAACCTATCGAAACACAACTACTATACACAAGTGAAAGCATAGGTCTCATAAGAAAAATCAAAACATAAATAAGAATACAAATATGAATGTTAAAGAAAGACAAAAATCTATACAATTTTTTTATTTATTTATTTTTTTTTTTAAGAATTGTTATTATCATTTTTTTTAGGAGTGTTGGTTTGGTTGGGTAGAGAGAGAAAGTTGCCGGGAGGTGGTGGGCATGGTGGTCGTGATGTTTGGTTTGCCGGTTGGAGGGTGGTTTGGCTGGAGAGGCCGAGAAAGAGAGAAGGTTGGAAGGTTGGTTGGGATTTGTTGGGTGAGGTTGAGGGTGCTTGGGTGCGGTTGTTGTGAGTTGGTTTGCAAGCTGAGGTTGAGAGAGAGAGAGAAAGGAAGGTTGGTGCATGGATGGTGAGGTGGTGTTGGAGTGAGGAAGATGAAGTATTGTGAGGTGGTGGGGTTGTGGTTGCTGCCGAGGTTGAGTGGGGGTTGCAGGGGTTGAGGTGAGGGTGAAAGGTGTTATGGGGTGAGAGATGCCGAGAGGAGAAATGAGGTTGGGTTGGTGAGGAGGTTGATTTGCAGGGGCATGCATGGAAGTTGATTATGGGTTGTGTATGGAAGAGAGAGAAGCCGAGAGTTGGGGTTGCATGGGGTGGGTTGGGTATTTGTTGTTGAGGTTGCCGAGAGAGAGGGTTGGTTGGTTTGAGAGGGATGGTGAGAAGATGGGTTGAGGAAGTGGATGAGAGAGAGAAAGGTTGGAGGTGAAGCAAAATTCGAGCACTCCAAAGTGGGTCTTCGAGTGCTCGAAGATCCGGCAGAGGGCAAGATGGTTGGCGCAAGGAAGTTGGAGCACTCGAAATGGCCTTTTCGAGTGCTCGACATTTTGGCAGAGAGTGAGGGTTGGTTGGTGCATGGAATTCGAGCACTCAAACCAGAATTTAGAGTGCTCGAAATGAGAGCAGTAGGTTCGGCATTGTGGGTTGAAGAATTTGGAACACTCAAATTGGAAGCTAGAGTGCTCTAAATGAAGGCAGTGAGCTTGGGATTGATGGTTCACATTTAGAGCACTCCAAATGGGAGCTAGAGTGCTCTAAATGAAGGCAGTAGGCTCATGGAATCTTGGTTAAAGCCTTGGAGCACTCGGCAGTGAGCATTGAGGTTGAGAGATGAATTTTTGCATGCATTGTAACATTATGTGCTTCATTCTTATGCATTGTGAATGTGAATATGATCAACTGAGAGCTGAAGAATTGATAAAACCTTGCAATATGCTTCCAAATCAATGCATGGATAGAATAGTTTCACCTTGCATGCATGGATAGAAAGTGAAACTTGGCATGGAAAATTATGAAACTTGGCACATTATTCTAATGCAATGCATGGATGGACTTGTGGGAAAATTTTTTTCAAAAACTTTGCAATTGCAGGGATGGAAAAATTGCCAAGCTTTAAGCTTCAATGCAATGCATGGAAAAGTTTGAAAATTTTTCAGACTGAGCAATTTTTCTCCAATGCTTGGATGAATTTAGGAGAAAAGAAAAAAAAAAAAAAAAATTTGAAATTGCACATCATCTCAAATGCATGGATGAAATTTGGAAAAATTTTGAGACCTTGCAACTACTCTCTACTGCATGAATGAATTTAAGAAACTTTTCAAACTTTCGCAACATCACACAAATGCATGGATGATTTTGAGGAACCATGATCCAACAATGTATTGAAGATGAGAGGCTATGCATGTGAGTGCCATGTCGAAAGTCCGAGAAAATTGTCTGATAGAGCCGGAAACTTGCGGGAATGAAAACAGGAGTTGAGAAGGTCTAATAAGCCGGTCTAAAATTGTGAAACACAATTGAAGAGCATTCCAGAAAAATCAAATTTTTGGCTTTTCGAAACCATTTCCCGGAAAATTTCAAGGCTCAGGCAATTGAAAGGAGGGAAGCTTGGAAATTGAAATAATTGCTTCCCATGAGTGCTAAATTTAACGTCGATAGCTAGACGCACCGAGATCAGGTTAGTCCTCATCACCCTATACCATGTCTCTCAAGAGATTCAAGCTTCCCTAAGTAAGAAAGTTCTTTTGGAAGCGGAAGGAAAAGAGCTTGAAGACAAAAGTTGGAAAGAGGTAATGGAAAGACCTCAATCCACTCTTCATCCTCAATGAAGAACTTTGGATTATGGGGCTGATTTGGATTATAAGAAGATGGATTAGGTGAGGGTGCACCAAGCAACGACTTATGAAGGGTCATATTGAGCATGGGAATGCTCAACAAGTTATCCTTCAGACTTTCAACATCCTCCTCACACCTATCCGATGGTTCGGGCTCAATAGCTTGAGATAACTCAGGAGAAGGAATGAGAGGAGGTGCAAGCTCCCACGAAAGAGATACATTTGATGTTTTCCAATGAGGAGAGTGAATGAGTGGAGGAATATCAAGCAAAGAATTGACCTCGCAAATAGAATTGGCAACATCAAAATCCTCATAATTAAAATGAGCTAAGCATGTTTTTAGAGGATCCTCCATTAAAGGAGGTGCATCAAGCAAGGGATTATGTAGGGGCTGTGCTAGATTTTTATAGGATACAATCTCATCATCATTAATTTCCTCATTTTGAACCACAAATTCTTCAATTTTTTGTGTGGCTACAATTTGATCTTCACCCACTATTTCTTCATTTTCACATGCGATAACCACTTGAACATTCTCGTGATGAAAATTACTAGAAGTAAACTCATCATTCATAGAATTCTCTTTTGGATTGACCACAAGTTCAATTGGAAATTCTTCTTCCTTTTCCTGATTTAGAACATCAACCATTTGTTGAATTTGGGCTATTTGGTCATCTAAATCAACTCTAGATTGGGAATGAGAATAGGCGGTGGATTGCATGCTAACAATGTCATCCAACATTTGCTTGTTGGACTCCATCATTTGCGTATGCATAGATTCTATCATTTCTTCGTTGGCAGCTATTAACTCATCCAATGGAGACGGTAGAAAAGGAGAAGAAGAGGGCTGGAAATAATGATCATTGGGTTGAAAATTGGAGTGAAAATGTTGCCTAAGAGATTGTGGGGCTGAATTTCCTATGTCATGCCACAAAAAGTTTTGATGATCTCTTGAACCCGAGTTATAACCATTGAAGTATGGATCACTACCCGGTTCAGAGAAATTTGCATTTGGTTGCTCTAGATAAAAATCCGAGAATTGTCTCGTTGGAAGACAATCTCTTGTATGATGTGTATTACTAGAGCAAAAAGCACAAAATGCACGTGGTGTGTAGAATTGAGTTGGGAGATAATTATTCTCCATCTAGGAGTTAAACATCAACAACACACAACATAATCAACACAACAATTCTTTATCATCAACTCCACATACAATGATATTCCCTTTCTCCTCAATTATCAAGACAAAAATTAAAATGGCCACGACAAGGACCGATGCTTGGAATTGAAAATACACAATTGAAATAGCCTCGACAAGGGCTTGCAATTTAATTACTTCTAAGCTTAACACATGCACAATATCCACAATTCGAAACTAGACGTCACGAGACTTACCTGGGGTCCTCTAGACTCACAATTTGCTAGCATTCCCACGGCGAGCTTCGAGTCCCTAGGATCTCACTTACAACACAAAGATGGTTAAAACACACAAGAAATATTCACAAAACACAATATTCACAATCAAACTAAAATTAACCCTAGAACTTTGGTTGCTAAACCGTTTGCAGTCCCCGGCAACGGCGCCAAAAATTGATCGGTTGGTCAATTATACATCAACCTTAGCAATAGCACGAATCATTGTAAAATAAGACTATTGGTCGGGTAAGTCGAGCCACTGGGACTACGCTAGTCTAAAGTAACCTAAATATCTAGAATCATTCTTAGGATGATGAGGTGTAATAAAGAGTTGTTAATTGTTTGTCACTTATACTATGAATTGAAATATGCATTAATGAAGAACTTGCAAGAATTTAAGAGATGAAAGACGAGTAAAGAAGACTAAGGAAGTGAATCCGCCTCCATCCCTATACACATGCTAGATTAAACCTAAATTAAGGGAAAAACAACATATGATGGTCAAGAACTACATAGCAACACATAGTTGCCATGTAAGTAATCAAGAGGTACATTAGGTCTCAAACAAGTATAATCCATCAAAAGGGTAAACATGGTTAGACTACCTAACTAAGGTGTAGCTTATACACGTTTACTTAAATGAAAGACTATTAAATTCTTGACAAAATGATGAAGCACGTGGAGCTAGAGATTAAGCGTACACCATCAAAGGATTTCCTAAGCAATGGTCTATCAAAGTCACCTATCAACATGCCATTAAATCATTTCATAACCTTGTTTCCATTCTCACCATGTAAACTCAAGCAAAAAGATTAATACAAGACATCACCTAACATAAGATAATGAGCTTGAAGAAATCATCCATACATATATAAACATTCATTACACCAAATGAAGTGCTCTTAGCTATGAAAAAAAACCATAAATATACATTGCAATCCCCCAATATAGACTACCCTAGGACATGCTTACAAGGGAGGGACTTCATCACCTCCCTAGAGAAAGAGTTAGTTACCCATTGCTAAGCTAGAAGAAGGAAGAAACTCCATCCAAGACTCCATTTTCATGCTCCTTCCTTTGCTTGAAGAACTCCTCGCTTTTTTTTTCTTCTTCCCTCTCCTCTATCTTCTCAAAATGAAGTTTAATGATATGTTATGTGTGGCTCCCCTCCTTTGTAGACATGTTACTCCACCCAAAAAGCCAACCACCAACATCTCCAACCACTTCATTAAAGAGGAAAACAAAATGAAGAAACCAAGGTGCAAGTGGGCTGAAATGAGCCATTTCCGAAGTGCAATCTGCCTGAATTTCGAGTGCTCGAAATAGGGCCTCGAGCACTCGAAAATGGAGCAGATTGCTTCATGCTTGCTTTGCTTCGCCCGGACCTACTTTGGTAAAATGGCCATAACTTTGCGGTCCAAACTCCGAATGATGAACCGTTTGAAGATTTGGAAAGCCAATTCAGAGCTCTAAAAACTTTATGTTTTGGTGGAGATATAACTCTCAAGTATGGTTGGTCGAAATTGAAGAACAAGGCAGAACTTCATTGCTGCCAGGCAGTTCTGAGCACTTATGATAAGAAGATCATAACTCTCTGCTCCGAACTCCGAATGATGAACCACTTAAAGATTTAGAAAGCTAATTCAGAGCTCTAAATATGTCATGCTATGATGGAAGTCCAGTTCTTAAGTTTTCAAGGTCAAAATGGCGAGCAAAGTTCAGGATTTACTGCTGCCAGAAATTCAGCCTTGTGCCTTTTGATGGCCAAAACTCCACAAAGCATCATTCTTGCTTCTTTTTGGCCAATGGACCTGAAAAAATACAAAAACATGCAAATAAAAGTAATCTATATAATATAAGCAAACAATGGACTTAAATAATGCAATCAAGGGCGCTTGAATATACAATATTCGGCGCTTATCACACCGCAGCACCATCGCAGGTCGCCTTCCACGACCGGAGCTCACGGCCGAGCTCTACAGCCGGTTCGTCTTCTCTTTGCCGAGTCCTGCTATCCACGGTAGATTCTAGGACTGTGGATTAAAAAAAAAAAAATTTGAGATCAATGACAGAACGTACTCTTTAATAAAGAGTTCCCAAGGCGAGAATTCAATTCTTGCAGACTTGACCTCCAGAATTTCACAAATGTTGAACCAAACACCAACCTCACTGAGTCACGAATCTGTTGCTGCACCAATTGGCATCAAGTTGGACGACACCAATTATGGACTTTGGTCCCAGGTTGTTGAGATGTACATCTCAGGCAAAGACAAGTTGGGATATATAAATGGGGATCTTCTACAACCCAGAGAGAGTGATCCTATTTTTAGAAAATGGAGAACTGAAAATGCAGTGGTAAAGGGATAGCTGATTAATTCAATGGATCCAAAACTGATTGGCAACTACATTAGATTCCCAATGGCGAAAGTAGTATGGGATGCAATCGCTACAACATATTTTGATGGCGCTGACACCTCGCAAGTTTATGATCTCAAGAGGAAGGTGACTAGGCTCAAACAAGGTGGAGGATCTATCGAGACATATTACAACAATCTTCAAGGCCTATGGAGAGAAATTGATTTTCGCCGCCCGAATCCGATGCAATGTGAAATTGATATACAGAGGTGTAATTCTATTTTATAGGAGGATAGAGTTTATACATTCTTGGATGGACTAGATGATCGCCTTGACAAGATTCGAGGAGATGTGCTCCAAATTCAGCCATTTCCTACAGTAGAGCAGGCCTATGCACATGTTCGCCGAGAAAATCTAAGGCAAGCAGTGATGTTGACAAAAGGAGATACCACACCCAGTGATGTTATGCTCTCAAAAGGTGGACAGAAATCACAACAGCAACCTTCACTTCAGATTTTGTCCAATGGAAAGCTTAACACATGGACAAAGTCAAAGTCACAAGCAGAGGGAGGGGGTTGCACACACTGTGGGCATATGAAACATACCAGAGACACCTGTTTTAAACTACATGGATATCCAGAGTGGTGGCATGAACTTAAGAAAAAAAAGAAACGTGAAACTGGTGCAGGCGAGACTCATGGCCGAGTCGCACTCGTGAACACTGAATCTTAACTATCCCTTATACCATAAGAGGACTCATCTCCTGCTGCTGCAAACAAATTCGTGGCTCTTAATGATCCAGGTAATCATGGTTGGATTGTACATTCAGGGGCAACCGATCACATGACATTTGATCCACAAGATTTTGTCGAAACCACTCAACAAAAACGGACGTGTGTTGCTAATGCTAATGGAGTGACATACCCAGTTACAGGGGCTGGAAGAGTGGCACTTTCACCCTCTTTTTCACTATCAAATACTTTATTAGTTCCATCTCTTTCGAATAAATTATTATCTATAGGCCAAGCTACTAAGGAACTGAATTGTTGTGCACTAATGTATCCGAGTTTCTGTTTGTTCCAGGATATTCTCACCAAGGAGATTATTGGTCGTGGTACTAAAAGAGGAGGGTTGTACTACATGGATGATTTAAGCTTCGACCGGGCAAATAATGTGCGTCGAACTGGTGACAAAGAACGATAGATTTGGTTGTGGCATCGTCGACTGGGGCATCCATCGTTTTCTTACTTAAAGCGTTTGTTTCCAAGTTTGTTTTCCAATTTACATGAGTCTGATTTTAAGTGTGAAACTTGCATTCTAGCCAAGAGTCATCGTGTATCTTATCCAATAAGTTTTAAAAAATGTGAGACCCCGTTTATGTTAATTCACTCGGATGTTTGGGGCCCGGCTCCCATCTTAATTTCTTCAGAAGTTAGATGGTTTGTGATCTTTATAGATGATTGCACACGTATGACTTGGCTTTATGTGATGAAAAATAAGAATGAGGTGTTTGGAATTTTTCGTTCTTTCCATAATATGATCAAGACACAATTTTTTGCTAAACTTCAAATTCTTCGACCTGATAATGGCGGAGAGTATGACAATAATGAGTTATGAGAATATTTCCAAGCACATGGTCTTTGTCATGAAACCACTTGTTCTCAAACACCACAACAAAATGGTGTCGCGGAGCAAAAAAATAGACATATCCTCGAAACAGCCCGAGCCCTTTTAACAGTAGCACATGCACCCCGACGGTATTGGGCAGATGCAGTTGGTACTGCTGTTTACTTGCTGAATCGAATGCCATCTCGAGTCTTGGACTTTGAAACTCCACTACAAGCTCTTACTCATCATGTGTCATTGCCTTCTGTCTTGATGCTTCCGCCATGAATATTTGGTTGTCTTGCTTATGTTCATCTTCATAAAAATCAGCGAACAAAGCTTGATGTATGTGCTGTTCGTTGTGTTTTTCTGGGGTACGCAACACATAAGAAAGGCTATAGGTGCTATGATCCCACTACCAGACGTCTTTATACCACGATGGATGTCACTTTTCTCGAATCTGAAACTTTCTTTTCAAAACAAGGTTCCCATTCTTCTCTTCAGGGGGAACTATTATGTGAAGAACAGAATGTGGACAATTAGGAGAACTGGCCAGGCTTTGAAGATACAAACTTGGAGGTAAATCAAATTGATGAAATTCAACTAAGGCATGATGACACTGATCTGGTTGGAATTATTCCACTCCCAGAGGCTTCTATAGGACAAGGAGAAGAAAATGATGATGCCAAGGCTAGGAGTGAACAAAAGCAACCCACTGAGCAAGAGCAGCCCACTCCTCATTCTTTAGTACCAAACGATCACTCTCCTGAGAATACTCCTAAGGTACAATCTCTAAACTCTTCTCCTAGTAATACTATAGATGATTTTGTTGGCTACAAATTACCTTTCAGATACAACCGTGGTAAGCCACCAAATAGATACTCACCAGACCATGGAGAAAAGAAGAAGAAGTATCCGATTGCCAACCATGTTTGCACCCAGAGATTATCACAATCCCTCAAAGCTTTTGTGCACAAGCTATCTTCTGAGCATGTTCCAAGTACAGTACAAGAGGCCTTAAACAACCCCAAATGGATTCAAGCAATAACTGAAGAGATGACAGCTTTGCAGAAAAATGATACGTGGAAGCTTATGTCGCTACCCAAAGAAAAGAAAACGGTGGGATGTAGATGGGTGTTCTCCATTAAACACAAGGCAGATGGGTCAGTAGAGAGATACAAGGCAAGACTTGTTGCGAAAGGATATACTCAGACATATGGTATAGACTATCAAGAGACGTTTTCACCAGTAGCAAAGTTGAATACGGTCAGAGTATTGCTGTCTCTTGCTGCAAACTTAGATTGGCCACTACATCAGTTTGATGTAAAAAATGCGTTTCTTCATGGGAATCTAGCAGAAGAAGTGTACATGGACATTCCACCAGGCTTTACAACCTCATCACAAACTGGAATGGTATGCAAACTACAGAAGGCACTTTATGGACTAAAGCAATCACCTAGAGCGTGGTTTGGACGATTTGGCTTAGCTATGAGGAAGCATGGTTTCAAACAGAGCAATTCAGATCATACTCTGTTCTTGAAACATCGACAAGGGATGGTAACGGGTCTAATAATTTACGTTGACGATATGATAATTACAGGAAATGATGAGAAGGAAATCTCTAGTTTACAGAAGCATCTGGCAACCGAGTTTGAAATGAAGAACCTTGGGGGATTAAAATACTTTCTGGGTATCGAAGTAGCTCGGTCAAATCAAGGCATATTTCTATCACAAAGGAAATACGTACTTGATTTGCTAGCTGAAACAGGAATGCTTGATTGTAAGCCTGCAGAAACGCCAATGGTTCAAAATCATGGATTGGGAGAACACTCGAACCAAACACCCACGAATAGAGAAAGGTGTAATACCCCTAATTTCAAAAGGGATAAAAATGGAATTTAAATGTTATTTTTGTGCATTTTAAATTGATTTTGTATCTATATGCTTATGTGTCCAATTGTTTGTTTATTTTAATTCATTGTGTTATTTTTTTAATTGTTTGTTTATTTTAATTAAGGGTGTAATTCTTTATTTGTTTGTTTATTTTAATTAATTGTTTTATTTATTTTATGTGTTTTAAGTGATTCGTTGCTTGCTTATTTGATTTAATTAATGGGTTTTATTAAATTAATTATTTATTAAGTATTTAATTTTTGAACAGGGTAATTATGTAATTCCCATTAACTGGGGTTTTAGATACGTTTTAGTTAGGGTTTTTGGAGCCGTCTCATAAGCATCTGATATGTAACTAAACTGGGTTACTTTGTGGGCCGACGAAGTTAGGGCTCTGTGGATTAGGGTTTTAATCTTGCAATTATAAATACCTCAGTATATGTTAAACCTAGGGTTACATATTGTCGTAACTTTTACATGGAAAAGTCTGCCAAATAGAGAGAGTTGCAGAGGGAGTTTTGGTGAGAACAGAGCAGTTTGTGAGAATTTCGACTGGGGTTCCAAGGTTTAACCAAGGAGAAGGAAGGAGCAGAGGTTCTAGGAGGTTAGACAAGTTTCAGTGGATATTGAAAAAACTGAGACCAACGGCAACAAGGGTTTGTTTGCAAACTTATTCAGGCAAGTTCTATCTTCCTCTTTCCCTTTGAGCCGTGTTCTGTGCACCTAGATATGCTCTAGGGTTTTAAGGAAATTAACAACTAAATCATTCATGTATGTTATACATCAAATTAATCATATGTATGCTTTGAATAATTTCTATGATGATTTCTGCAATATCTGTTACAGTGCATGCAAGTTGGTTCAGTTTTATGTCCTTTAAGCATGAGGGTTTTTGTCGTAGTTTTTGTCTCTGTTTTTATTGCAACTACTGTAAACTAAGTATGGAAAGACTACGGGAGTTATGTAAATCTCATAGGAAGGTTGCTATTTCTGTTTTAGATCTCTGTTGCATTTTGCTTCGTTGTAATCCATGCATGAGGTTTCAGTTTTTGCACAAGTTTACTTCTTTTAATTAATTTAAATTGCTATAATCAAACCTTGGGGATGCTATCAAGAGGGTGTTAGATCCTTTAGATCAGTTTAAGAAACAACCAAAGGGGTAGGAATTGATCGGAGAAGGAGCAGATTGACGGAAACGGAGCAGAGATGAACTGGAGTCTCTCAAGAGGAAGAGAGCCGGCTCTAGAAAGTCAAGAGCCGGCTCCCCTTCAGCAAGAGCCGGCTCCTAGGGAATTAGAGCCGGCTCCAATAGGGGAAGAGCCGGCTCTTCCATTCCAAGAGCTGGCTCCAATTTGTTTTACGTCCAGAAAGTGTTTTCTAGGGCTCTGTTTGGTGTTTTGAGCACTGTTTGAGCTTCTGAGTGATTCTAATGAACTGTAGGGACTTAACAGAGGATCTAAGTAGTTAATTCTAAGTGTTATTAAACTTATTGTTGTATGGTTTAAGTCTCTAAGACAAAGGATGAAGTAGTGTAAAAATATACAACGGTGTATGCTACTAATAGAGAAAGGAACTAAATGGCTTGATTAAATTTTAGAAATTTAATGAGACTTCACGGAAGGATTAAATAGTTAATTTTTGGGTGTTATTAAGACCCTAAATTGATTTAAGGTTAATTCTAAATTAACGGATCAAACTGTATAACACTTATGTACATTGTATACGGTTAGTGGATAGAAAAAATTTTAAATACTTAAGCTTACTTTTAGGCATTCCAGTGAGATTTAATATATTTATAAAATGGTTTTAAATATATTATAGGGTCATTAATGTGTTAGATGTGATCTATGCAGGCTCTGGATGTTAGTTGTTGATTTATTAAATCATCTCCTGCAACTATATGGTTAATTGTTTGGATTTAAATTGCTGAAACACTTAAAAATCTTCTGTAATTATTTGGATATTGGTTTTGGATTTTAAATTATTGTACTATTATTTATAGCCTCTAATTTACATGGTTTTGGATTTAAGTTATTAGAATACTAAATACTATTCTGCAATGATATGGACGGTTGGTTTTGGACTATAAGTTACGTGCTTATTATTTATGCCTTGTAACTTACCTGAAATTATGTATTGGAACATAATTGCTGAATTCTTATACTTAATTCGGTCAATTATTTGGAATCATATATTGGATTATAATTGCTGAATTCTTATATTAAATTTGACCAATTATTTGGAATTATGTATTGGATTTTAATTACTGAATTCTCACATTAAAATTCTGTCAATTATCTGGGTTTGGTTTTGCATTGTAAATTACTTGCTTATCATTTGAATGTTGTAATTTACATGGATATGGAGGATAATATGCACCGGTATGGGACGGTGGCATACTAGGTATGGTTTAGCTCAAAATGCTAATTCCTACCTTATGGATTTTAATTGGTGAACAGCTTTGCCTGTTCTATCAATTATATGGATTTTGTGGATTGGATGTACCGGTATGGGACGGTGACATACTAGGGACAGACTGATTCAAAATACTCAGTCCTACCTATTTTGGGAGGAAGGGTACGAATTATAAAAACATAATTCTCCTTATATTTAAGTCTGTGCAGTTGAATAAACTGAACGACTTATTGGATCCTTTATATAAGTCTGTGCAGCTGAATAAGCTGAACGATTTATTGGAGGTCCTATGGATGGATTTGAATGGACTTAAAATATATGGTTATGGTACCACGAGATGAGCTTGAGTCTCAGACTCGTTGGTTAGGACGCGTATATGCAGTGGATGCGTAGCTAGCTATAGTAGGTTGAGGTGTACCCTGTTAGGTCTAGGTACTCATGCCCACCTTTGGGTGCGTTTTCGCATGTTGCCTTCTATTCAGGTTGAGAATCCTATTGTAGTTCAGTGAATGTCCCATAGTGTGGATATATATATGTATGGACTAAATAGATATTGTGAGGTATCTACGGTGTATCTGCGTATCGGGTCATTGTATGGATTGCAGCTAGATTAGAACTTGCTCGTGGGCCTGACCCACTCTTCTATTATTCTTTACAGGTGTTCGTTAGTTCCAGGCTGCAGAGCTTGATCGTGCTGAGCAGATACAGTTGTTCACTCCACCGATGACATAGGAGTATATTTTGTGTGTAGACTTGGGTTTTGTTTTCCGTCTTTTGAGTTCGGTGGGTTATTTTAGGGGTCCACTAGATGGATTCCCGAGTTGTATTGGAGAACGATATGTGTTCGTGGTGAATCAGTTGTATCTGAAATATCTTATTTATCAATGGAGTTATTTTTTCTGAGGTTTTCAAATATTGGATTACTCTTTTAGTTTTCATTTCAGCAAATTTTATTTAGCTCTTTTGATATAATTATTCTGTGTTCGTTAATTACTAATTTGTTTGATATCCTCGGGTAATCGGGCGTGAGCCTGGCCAACCCGCATCCGGAAATCTGGGGGTATCACAAAAGGTACCAACGGCTTGTGAGAAAGCTAATCTACTTGTCTCATACACGATCGGATATTGCCTATGCTGTGAGTTTAATGAGTCAATTCATGCATAATCCTAATAACGATCACATGAATGCCGTGCTTCGGATTTTACGGTACTTGAAGTCTTCCCCAGGAAAAGGACTCATGTTCAGGAAATATAATCATTTAAACATTGATGGTTATACGGATGCTGACTGGGCTGGGAGTATTACTGACAGAAAGTCTACATCAGGATATTTCACTTTCGTGGGTGGCAATCTAGTTACTTGGAGAAGCAAGAAACAGAAGGTGGTTGCATTATCTAGTGCAGAAGCTGAGTTTAGAGGCATGGCTAAAGGACTGTGCAAGCTTCTTTGGTTAAAGAGGCTACTGGAAGAAATTGGCTATTCATCCAGCTCTGCAATGAATCTATTTTGTGATAATAAAGCGGCTATAGAGATTGCACCAAACCCAGTTCAACATGACCGAACAAAACATGTTGAAGTGGACCGACATTTTATCAAGGAAAAGTTTGAAGCTAAGATAGTTCAATTTCCTTTTGTAAAATCAGAAGATCAGTTGGCAGATATCCTTACAAAGGCCGTCTCAAGCAAGGTGTTTTATAACTCACTGGGATGTCTCCACCAACTTGAGGAGGGGTGTTGGCGTGAGTTGTGAGGATCTTGTGGAGAGATTATAGGGATTTTATGTATTTATTTGGTTTCCACTGATTATGTATTTCCAAGAATTCTAGCCTACATTTGTGTACCTTCTAAGAATAGATTCTTCTGTACATACTTTATAAGCATACTCTTGTATTCTAGAAATTATGAATTTGAATAGAATTTGATATCTTTTCATCAATATATACCTCGCAACAGGTTAAATCTTCAACCGCGTCAAACTATAAACCCTACGCCGCTCGTGCTCTCTTACTGGCTAGTCAAAACTACCTTCCCCCAACAGCGACGACTGAAGGCGGCTAAGGTACGATGGTCCTCTCTTTCTTTCTGATAGATATATGTATATGTATGTGTGTGTGTGTGTGTGTGTATATATATATATGCAATATGGTTGATTCATCCCAGATGGGCAGCGGCTAGGACTAGTACGTTGCTGATTTCTTGGACTATTTTCTCGTTTTTCAAATATGAGAAAATCCAAGAATCGTTTGCTTTAAAACATAAATGCGTCTTGCTGAATATAAATGGACAAGAGATTAATAGTACGTTTGATTTTTTTTTTTTTTTTCCTCCGATCTTCTTTTTCAACGTCCTTTTGTTCTTCAGCAATTTTTTTTTTTAAAATTTTTGATGCATACCTAATTTTTGTTTTTATTTTTTTTCTTTTCTTTTCCAACATCTTTCCAATTTTGGTATGTTTATTTATTTATTTTTATCTGAATATGAGCTTACATGTTTGTCCTGTTTTCAGTTTTCAACCACGTCTACAAAAATTTATAAAACATTCCTCTTTAATCTTCCAGATGGAGAAATCCCAAGAAATATCAGTGTTTTCACTTCCTCCAGAAATAATCTTCCAGATACTTAAGGAGCTTCCTGTAAAAAGTTTGCTAAGATTGAAGTGTGTTTCGAAGCTTTGGTGCTCCATTATTGACGATCCCTTTTTTGTTCAATCGCACCATACTCGCTCCCATACTTGTCCTGGTGGTATCAGTATCCTCCACTACGACAATACTTGTAGACTCGAGCTGGCAGACCCAGAGTTTGATTCGGTCCATCACATTCTAAATTTGCCTCGCACATATTTCAGAAATCCACAGTATCATAACGGCCTCATCTGTATCGATAACTACATATCGAATCCTAGCACACGCGAATGCATAATTATCCCACCACCACTCAGGAGCAAGACTAAAGCTTCCTTTGAGGAATCTTCAAAAGAATTGGATCCGCAATACTTCTTAGGGTTTGATCCTTCCTCTAACAAATACAAAGTCCTTTACAGACACGCTATTATAACTAAACTACATAATCGAAGGGAAATAATGTTTGAGTATGAGTACAAGATTTTGACGTTCGGCACGAACTCATGGAGAGATATTGATTGTTCCATCAGTTGTCATCGTGGCATTATCAGTCGTTCTTGTTCCATTGCCGGTTTTATATATTTTATACATTCTAATTCGGATGAATATGTGTTAGAGGCGTTTGAAGTGGGACAAGAGAAGTTTTCAGTCGTGTCTCTCCCCGAAGGTGCAAATTCGGCCTCTTTTCTGGTACAGGTTGGAGAACGTTTGGCTGTGATGGACTTTGATAGGAAGACAATTTGGATATTAGAAGACTGCCGCAAGCAACTGTGGAACAGACAGAGCCTCGTAATGATGTACGAAGGGGAGCCACTAATAAATAATAATGGTCTGCTCATGAGACCATATGGTACCATTCATACTTCTGAGATATTAGTCGGTTTATTTTTCTCTAAAGAGGCATCAAAACTGTCTTTTTATGATCTGGAAAGGAAAAAATTAAGGATCCTAAAAACAATGACTCCAAATGTTCACTTCTATGCCAAATACGTGGAGAGTTTATTCCGGTTGAAAGGGCTGTGAGTTATAGGTGAAAAGGTTGCTAAATTTCTTATTTTCTTATTCTTGATGATTCCAAATTTTTATTTTTTCTTTTTTCTTTTTTCAGTGGACGTTATGTTTAGTCTCATGCATGTACAAGTTTCCTGAAGATATGAGTATATTATCTTGATCAAGGAATTAAACTTTCTGATTCATTCCAGCTTTTGTTAAGCATTAGTATTCTTTACACAAGGCAAACTTTATTTTGTTATCAATTCAGCACTTAATTCTGATTGGATTAAGTGATTAAGTGTAATTTGAATATCACTTAAAAGAACAAGTGCCAACAAAAATGAGTTAAATTTTTAAGTGACAGTTCACCCTTAAAATTTAATATATATAGATCAATTTACAATTATCATTTCAAAATTCAACCCTTAAAATTTAGCTCTTAAAAATTTCACTTCTATGAAACAAAAACTTATTTGTTTGTATTTAAATATAAGTTTGAATGAGGAGTGAATATTTGTGAATCATATGAAGCATGTTTGCTTGAATGGGGCGTGAATATTAATGGTAGTCCGTTTTGACATTGAAGGGGGTAAAATGTGGATTAGAAGATCAAAAATTGTCTAACTTCTTTTGGTATCTTTGGTTTGGATTGGTTTCAGTCTCGGATTGTGTTCTTAGCTGTTTATAGACAAAATAGAGCATTTGGATCGTGTTTGTTTCTTCCAATTTTTTTAATATTTTGGACCCTAATTTGTTGGGCTATATTTGGATTTTATCCTATCCAGCCAATAGTTTATCTCAGCATTATGATTTCTTTGTCCGGTACCTTGGTCTATTCTGCATTTGAATTTGTCTGATAACTTCCAAGTTTATTTTATTTTATTTTATTTTTTTCCTGAGAATGTTACTACAACTCACGCCCCGCAACCAATGTCTAAGATCGCACGTGAGTTTGGAAAGGTCTAAATATGTGACATGATGCAGTATCTTCTTCCTATTGCTATTGGAACAATAATTTCCTTGATGGTCTGCTGCTAAGACTTTTTGAGGCAGACTTGGGTCTATTATACCATAATTTTTGAGGTACAATCTGCTGAGACTGGCAGCTTCCTTTGCAAAATTATTTTTAGTTTCTTGTTTTCATTTTTTTTTGGAAACATTAATTTTGTGTCTATTCAAGGTTTGATTCTCCTTTTGTTTAGCTTGATAGGCTATTTGGAAATTGTATCGACTTTGACTCAGTCTCACACCCTATCGTTGTATCAAAAATCAATTGATGACCATTCCTAGCTTTACATACAAGTCCCTCATTCAACAGCGCTCAACTTCAAGTTTACTCTTGATCTCTGTAGAAAGGTCGCTGGTAGATCAACCAACACTCTATGAGTGTTTTGACCATTCAAAGTATGATTGAATCCTCCTCTTCTTTCAAATATGAATTTTGTGAAGGTTTGTAAAAATGTGTTGCTTTGATCAACTTATAAATGATGTAGACTCTAAAGATTCTTTGTTGATCAATAGAGGAACATCACCCTAATCACTCTTGTGTTTAAGTCCCTAATCGATCTTGTGTTTAAGTGCGTGCTTTAAAAAATTAAACATTAGATTTCTCTAAATAAACCTTTCAAAAAACTTCAATAATTAGAAAAAGATGAAAAGATTGATTTTTCAAGTAAAGTCACCAATCTCTCGTCTAAACTCTATTAAAGTTTATCGAAGAGGTTATATATATAGTAGTGACTTTTTACAATATGTGAAAAGAGCTTTTAAAAACCGCGTAAGAACTGTCCTACAAATTTGGCTAAAGATAATAAACTCAAAAGTTACCTTAATATAATTTTTCGCACATTCAGACTAAAATAACCAGCTCGATTTCAAAGTGCAACCAGTTCCATAACTCTCGGGAGAACTGATTCTATGCAGAAAGTGCAATCGGTTCTAAAGCAAAGTGCAATTGGTTGGACTTTGTTGAATGTTATTTCCAACCTGTAATCTCATACCCAACTTTGAAAGATACTCACAAATGTACCTCACTGACTTAACCGTTCTAAATAATGTTCTCAAAGAATTCATAGGTAAGCAGCACCTGCGCTTCAGCTCCAAAAGAGCGAGGCTCAAGATAAATAAAAATTATAACTCGATCATTAAGATTTGACTACGAAATTCACCAACATTACAAATTTATATCTCACGTGATTCTCCGAGAGACTTCTTAATGTTTCCGTCGTCTCTCTGTATGAATTGGGTCACCCCAGTTGGGAAACTCAAATTAAAATTTGATACAATCTTCCATGAGTCATCATCATTTTGTGGAGGGGTTTTATCCTTTGGGATTGTAGAGGAAGGCCCATGAAAATTGCATTTCTGTCTAAATGAAACATCCATTCCTCTTACATGGCTGAGGTGTTGATGTTGCCTAAAGGAATTCGTTTTTTAAAGCATTATGGGGTTACTCAAATGTTACAATTGAAGGGGCATATACTTATTAGTGGTACTTTATCTGTAGATCTTGCTAAGATTAAAAAAAAAAAATAAACAAAAAAAAAAAAAATTCACACATAATCTTTTCAACGTGCACCTAGGAAGCACAAACACTATTATAGAAGTGTCGTGGCCATGTCTGACACGGACACACATGAAACATAGCAGGACGTGTGTTCGATACGGTTAAAAATGTCTAGTAATTGAAATATATTATTTTTTTAGTTAGACTTGATTGGGAGGCTTTTAAAACACGGCTGTGATAATTTTTCAATTATCTGGCCAAAAAGAAAAAAAAAAAAAAATTCAACTATTTTTTTAAAAGTTAGAATTTGAGTGTAATTTTAAAACATATCATAGGTTAATTAGAAAAATAATATAAAGTTTTACAAAACAAAAACAATATTTACCAATTTTTTTTTTAACTATTAAACACATTCACGTACTCACTTGTCCCTATGGAAATTTGAACTATCGATCTTCTACTTCGAAAAGCAACGAAGTATCAATAAGATACACCGATTAGTATATCTATTCACTTCTAACATGCAAAACATTGATTAATTTATGATAAATTTAGATAAAATAAGCAAAATTAGGTTTTTTGATATATAATAAAATATTATATTATGTTTTGTGTGGGTGTGTGTGTGTGCATATATATATATAAATATCTGAGATTTCTCATATCACAATTCACAACGTCTATATTTCAGAAAAATTATTACATAATTTCAAAACTAAT
Organism: Cornus florida; assembly: GCF_030987335.1. Lineage (NCBI taxonomy): Eukaryota > Viridiplantae > Streptophyta > Magnoliopsida > Cornales > Cornaceae > Cornus > Cornus florida. The sequence goes on from NW_026775573.1 coordinate 44,523,804, forward strand.
TGATCCGACCATCTCAAAATAACAAATAATCAAGATGTTTATTAATAATAATATAAAATTATCATATTTATTTATGTACTGTTTTGTGATCACCAAACGAACAGGGCGCAAATCCTTTGCTGTGAGAATCCTATGCGGTCCCCTGTAATGACTTTTAATGGCCTATATTTTGCCATATCATTCTTTATTTAATAACTCTTGAGGCAGCGTTTGGGTGCATCAATTACAAAAAATTAAAAATCTTTTTTACCATTATTTTAAAGTATTTTCACCCTCAAAATAAAATATGCACGTAATGTAGACTAAGTAATGTCACATACAAACGTAACTCAATTCAACATACTGTGTTTGACAATTACAACACCATTTACAAGTACATTTTATTATCATTTATGAGTATCTTCATCCTCAAATTAAGATATGCACATAAATGGTAGTGTTACTTTTAGACTTTTGCGATATTACTTTTTAGACTCTTATAATATTACTTATAAATGGTGATGACATGTTACTTATAAATAGTAATGTAATTGTCAAGCACGGTCTCAATTATTAAATGATACTGAATGACGTGACCAAATATAAATCACGTAAAAACTCACCGCAAGGGTACGTTATGGGAAGCAGAGGATTTGCGCCCAAAACGATTGATGTAAAGAGTAGCAATTTTGCACGTAAAGATTACCACTTTTTCAAATTTCGGCGCCCACATGGGCCACCCATTTGCATTGTATTCACACAGAAAACTACACAATGCACTGAGAGTCGGGACTCTCTTTTTTTAACGCATTAATCATCTAAATTTTTTATTTCTTTTTTAAAAGGTCACGTGTTATGGGAGACTTGCATTTATAAATTATACCACAAACCGTTACACTCAATTTTTTTTTTTTAATGGATTTAGTCATTTAATTTGTTGACCACATCGTTGACATCTATTTTTTTTTTTTTTTAAATTTTAATTTTCAAAAGATTGTCTCATTTTTATTTATTAAATTTTACTTTTTTTTAATTTTTTTATTATCTTATAGACTCTCCTCTAATTTTATAATTTACTTTTAGTATTAGTAACCGCAATGACTCACTTTTCTTAATGCATTAATCATCTAATTTTTTAAAAAGGTCACGTGGTCCGAAGACTTGCATTTGTAAATTGTAACAAAAACCACTACACTCATTTTTCTAATGCATTTAATCATCATTTAATTTGTTGACATCTAAAATATTATTTTTAATTTTTTTATTTTCAAAAAGATCGTCTCATTTTTATTTAGTAAATTTTATTTTTTTTGAATTTTTTTATTATCTTACCGAATAATTTCACTTACTTTTAGCATTAATAACCGTAATGTGATTTTATTATTTTGTTAAAACTGATATCATATTCAGTTTTATTCGCGATATCATATCAGTAGATTCTTGATTAAGAAGACAGTAACATTAATTAAAGATAATTAGTCCAATGATATAAAAAAAAAATACGCTTTGCTTTTTTCTTGTTAATAAAAAAATTATAACTTTAAAGAAAAAAAAAGTAAAAAAAATGAAATTAAAAGGAAATCGATTTGTGATATTGAAAAACCTACCTCTTAATTTACTCACACGCATTATGAAGAATCTTAACGTCCATCTTTACAGGCTAAAAATAAAAAACAGGATCAATCTTTACGCCGTTACTCGTCGAGGGAAATATCGTACAAACGGAAAACACTAAACGCTAGTAAATTAACAGAAGCCATTATTAGTCCAACCCAACACCACATTCTGGAAGTCTCACTCTTCTTGTCTTTTACCAAAATTAGTGCTCTCTTCTTTATCTATCTCCATGTCCTCTATTATGTATACGTACAGCAAACTCGTGAAATCGAAGCTTGAATCATGATACTAAAGATGCAATCAAAGTTCTCAGCAACCCATTTCAGAACACCACCAATTTTACCATATTCGTTAATCCCATATAATTTATGCAAGAAGGTTGGGTTTAGTGATAGAAATTCGTCTTCTTCAGTCTACAGGTTTCGGTTCAAGCTCGTGGGTCAGTCGTCCGGTGATAATAGATGGAAATTCATTGATTTTGATGCCAGTGAGTATAATTTTTCCGCTATTATTTTCATTTGTCTTTACTTTCATTATACTCTCATTATTGTTTGTTCATACTTTATAGAAAGGTATTCTGTATTGGGTTCAATTTTTTATGAATAAAAATAAATAAAAATTGGCGGCTAATTTTGTTCATTATGCTCTCATTGTTGTTTGTTTATACTTTATGGAAAGGTATTCTATAATGGGTTCATTCTTTTTTGGCTAATTTTCTTCATTATACTTTCATTATTGTTTGTTTATACTTTATGGAAAGGTTTTCTGTAATGGGTTCATCCTTTTTTTTAAGCTCATTTTCTTCATTATACTCTCATTCATCCTTTATGGAAAGGTATTCTGTAATGGGTTCATTCTTTTTTTTTTGGCTAATTCTCTTCATTTGTTCATACTCTATCAGAAGGTATTCTGTAATGCATTCATTCTTTTTTGGTTAATTTTCTTTGTTAGCCTTTAAGTAAGAAGAAAATTCCCCACTCCAAATTGGGTTTTTGTAAACTTACTGATTTTTATTTTTTGCTTCATTCATCTCTCTATGGAATACTAGGTATAATGAGTTCATGCGTGTCATTTAAAGTCATAAACTGCACTAGAATATCATCTTTCTATAATTTATTGGTATAATAATACTTGCTATTGCAATCTTTAAAATTTTGGATTTTGTGGAATTAATAGGCTTAAAAAGATGATTGAGTTTGTCTTGTGCATTTTTTTGCTTCTTTATGGAACATGAACGCCATTTTGGCTTGGAGCTGTTTCCTCTTTATGTATTAGTTAAAGAAAATTTTCACTAAAAAGCAACCTAGTGATGTACCTGCTACTGTAAGAAGAGGATTGTTGCCATGTGCAGATCCAGCGCTGTTTTATTCTGATTTCTAGCTACATGGTTTTTGTATGGTTTATGTAGGAAAATAAATGAATTTATGTAGAAATCCAAAATTTATCTTTGTGGGAGTTTGTACATGCCAAGAAGTCATCTTAGTGGGAGTAATGGTGTTAAAATTTGAATCAATGTATTTGGTTAGATACATGCTCTTTGAAGTCTGTATTAACTTATATACTCCAGCCATTTTTTCCGGTGGAATGAATTATTTTCTTAGCATTTCTCCAAATATCTAGCCCTCTTATCTCCAAAAAGGTGGTATGAGAGTAAAGAGAGCAAAGTGGTATCACACTTTGATGACCCCGAAGGCCTTAGCATATTACAATCACATCGATCCTACGTTGAATGGAGAATATATATCTCCTTAGAGAAAAGAGAAAATTTAATCCATTGGTGACAAGTTTATGTTTTCTAAATAAAGATTGTCATTTCTTCGTCGTTCATAGCATGTGATTTGTGGCCTGTGGGACTTTGTTGGAGAAGAGCCAGAGAAAGGCACATCCAACAGACTACTTGAAAAGAAGAAGAGAAGGCATTTTTAATCTCGCAAAAGGCTATATGGAAGTATATTAGAGAGTTCTGTCACCAAATCAATTGCAAGATGCTGGAGACTAATGCCTCTAATCGTGGAGCTGAGCTATGACTGACAGAATAGTTGATACAATGTTTTGAGGAAGATCAGTTCACGAAGGAAGATAATGAAAGTTTCAAGTGGAGGATGAATAGGAGAATTATACATAAGAAGTTAAGAACTTGAAGATTTAAATATTGATGACCAACTTGAAATGGTGAATGAAAAGGAAGTGAAAAAGGAAGATGTTAAAGAACAAATTGAAAACATGAAACAAAATGAAGTGTAACAAGGAGTTGTTGGAAAAGTTGAAAATTAAGAAAAAATGGTCAAAGAAGAAAAAGATGTTGAAGAAGAGGCAAAAAATGATAATGTTGAAGAATTGAAAATTTCAAGAACAGCAAGAACAAGGAGGGAGAAGGACACAAAGGGAGTTCACAAACTCAACGATAATATTCAATTTCTCAAAAACTGAGTTCTCAAATTACAAAAGAGCCTTTATAAAAATACCACAATAACCCTAAAATCTAAACATGATCAAATATAACAATACGCATGAATAAAAACCCTAAATTACTAAAATCCTCAATTTTATTTGTCTTTCCCTCTTCTCCAAAAGTAACGGTGGAACACGTGCAGCTCATGCGTGTGAATCACACGCCGTTCCCCATCAGCATGACGTGTTGGAATATTTGAATAGTTCATGATTACTGTCTAACAAGCGCTTGGCGTATTTTGTAATGTTGCTTATTTGATTTATAAATAAGTGGGGTGTAGAGATGTGAGTGATATTATCAAACTCTTTTTCTTACGTATTCTCTCTTTCCCTCTCTCTCTCTCTCTCTATCATATCTTATACCCTAACTCTCAATCCTAATAAAATTGGTTTTACATTTCAACTGAGTGACATGAACTTTAAGGCATTGCTTTGGGAGATTAGAGTCTTCAAGTTGTGCTTCAATGATTCTCCATTCCTCTTTAATCCTTGTTCCATGTTGAGCCTTTAGGTACCTCAGGGGCTTTATAAGACTGCTCAGTTGTCTTGCACGTTTTATATATGATATATGTGCTTAAAAAATTAGTGTATGCAAGTGGTTCAACCTTTTGGAACTTGTTCTGTTGAGGACATACAGTTACAGTTGCAAAAAATGGTGACCATGGTCAGTTCTGGCTGAGTTTATGTGCCTACAGGAAAAAATTAAAGTATAATGATAAAAGAATTATCATAACATGACATTATTCACAATGTGCCATTTATCATGAGTAATAAGTGGAAATGTGTTCTTCGTTGACAGATGCAGTTCAGGAAACCTTAGGCCTATGGGTATCAAAGACCCAAGGCTTTTTTAGCGACGTTACATCTCCACTGGTAAAAACTGTTCATGATAGGAAGCCTAATCTTGGAGATGCTTTTGATACTCAAGATATGGAAGACAACTTTATGGCTGAGCAAACTATTGATAGCAGAACTCCAAATGGACATCTTTCTTCAGATGCTGTTGTTTCGATAGAGCAATTCAGCAGGTGAAGATAGTTGGCAATGTGACCAATTGAAGCTTGGAATTTCTTATATTGGTGTCTACTGTGTAATTGTTCCGTTTTGGTTAAAACTGGTTTTGATTAGTGAAAATGAACATTTTACCATTGCTATCCTTATTGTCCACATTGTCATCGTCATCATTGTTTTTGTTGTTATTATTCAGTCCAATGAATATTGTTTTATAAGTATGAGTTGAATGCCAAATATGAGAACCAATGAACCATAAATCTTTTTTCCATTTCCAGTTCTTTTACATGAGATAATTTTTTTTTTTTTTTCCTTTCTTGAAAGATAAATACCAATTAGAATAGTTTAATACAAATCATACTTTAAAGCATCAAATCAGTTGTTTCAAGATGATTCATATGGGTTGTCTGTGGAGAAAATATAGAGATTTGACAGCTGCTCTTGGTGATGTAGATTCTGCAAATGTAGTTTCCTTCTATTGCTCAATTATTATCAGAAGTTCATAAAATGTGCTTAGCTGGCTTTGCATTATTGGTACCCCTAGACCATCATCATCCTTGCCTTTGTCCCGAATGAATAGGGTCGGCCACATTAATTATCTTTTTCCATTCTTTCCTATTATATACCCATGTCTCCTTTACTGCTTAATTTTTTAAAATCATTTTTAATTGCTTCATCCCATGTACTTTTTGATCGGCCTCTTTGTCTCTTGCCTTCTAGGCAAAACCCCTTCCTCTTCTAACAGGTGTTTCTTTGGTCTATGCTGTTTATCACCATACTACCAAAGTCTAGTTCTCTTATTTTATCATTAATAGCCTCTATTCCTAGCTTTCCCCTCGCTCGGTTTTTACTAATCTTATCTCTTCTAGATACTCCTTTCATCCATTGTAACATTTTCATTTCTGCTACAACTTGTTTCTTTTTCAACACCCAACACTATAGCTGCCCCAATAACCGTCTTATAGAAATTTCCTTATAATTTATTTAGTAGTCATTTGTCGCAATACAACTTCCTCCATTTTGTCCACCTTGTTTTAATCCTAGTTACAACATCACCATCTATCTTCCCATCTTTTTGTAATATTGACCCTAAATAATACTTTGAGTAACTTTTTGGCCTTGAATTGTAGTAGTTATATCGTTTTCTTCTGCTACTTTATCAAATTTGCATTCCATATATTCTGTTTTAGGCCTTTATCTTATTAAGTTTTTCTCCAATCTTCTAATTTTGTTGCTAAGGCTTTATTAGAAGTATCTAATAAAACTATGTATTCAACAAACAACATCCCCCATGGAATGTTTTAGATACCCTTTGTTATTTCATCTTGGAATGTTTTAGATACCCTTTGTTATTTCATCTAACACTATCATAAATAGGTGTTGACTTAACACTGATCCTTGTAATCCTACTTTTATTGAGAAGTGTCCAGTTTCTCCAAATGTAGTATGAACTCTAGTTGATGTCTCACTATAAATATCCTGAGCAAGATTTATAAGTTGCACAGAGACATGTTCTTTTTGTAGAGTCCACCAAATTATGTACCTTGGCACTCTATCATATGCCTTATCTAAGTCTAAAAATCTTTAAATACAGGACATATGACACAATTCTTATATTTACATGCTTGCTATCATTTGTTATGGAATTTTTAGGAATCAAGGGTATAAACTATGTTTTACGTTTTTTTTTTTTGGGATAATGCAGGATGAATGGATTGACTGGGCAGAAAATGCAGAAGATATTTAAAGCACTTGTTCCTGAATTTGTGTATAATGATGCCCGTAATTTGGTGGAGTATTGCTGCTTCAGGTTCTTGTCGAGAGATAGTTCTGAAATTCATCCTTGCCTCAAGGTTTGTAGACTTAGTTTTAATTTCATGCTTTGTTCCATTCTTGAATGGAGCTAGATAGGCATTTTCTGTCACTGCTGGAATTCATTTACCATAAACAAAATGGTTCTTGGATTGTGGATTTTTTGGAATATCATTTTTCTGTTGTTGATTCTTCTTTTTCGGGTTCAGCTTGAGAAAATCTGCAATGTCACATCATTTTTTTTTTTTTTTGGATTATCAGAAAATGAATATGTGAAAATAGCACAAAGTTTAGTACAATCTAATTTAATCAAATATATTTTCTTTACACGAGAAAAAAATGTGTATTTTTGAACATTCAGAGATCCCAGCTGCTAGCTTGAGTGGTATCTTGTGCCAGTTCCAAAGGGCAAGGGTTTGGGATCCGGTTAGGACTTGGGAAACAAGTTTTTGAGTCTTATTGAGAAAAAGGGAAAAAAATAGAAAGAAGAAGAAGAAGAAGAAGAAAGATCTGATGCAGGCCTAAAGTTTTATGTATATATTGTTTGGCCTGTAAAAAATCTCTTCCACTGGTCTGGTGGAAGTGCGGGTGTGCCAGGAATTCAGGAAATTCCGAGTGAGAGTCCAAACTATATTCCAGATGGAAATGAAATGGATTAGGCGACTGAAAGGAGGTCTGGAATGACCACCTCCAAAGGTTCTTTTTTGCCTTTAGTGACAAAGGACTTTGAGATTTTCTTACGGCTGGAAATGAAAGGACTTGAAGTGCTAGAGTGAAAGTAATGAATTGAAGGTGCATGACTTGGAAAGTAAAGTGCTGAAAGTTAAGTTGCATTAATGAAGATAATTGAAGTACATTGCATGAATTGAAAGATAACATGAAGGACAATTGCAGGAATTGAAAGATAAATGAAGTGATGTAGTTGTGTGTGTGTTGAGGAGGCCTTTAAGTAACAATAACATGCCCTATTTATAGAATTTGGTAATGGCAGTTAGCATGGGCAGTTTCATTGCCAACTTTAGATGCCTCTAAGTGGATTGGTTGGATTCATGCCATGTGTCCTATTGCATTGTTCATCCTTCATAGTGCTTACACGTGTATGACCATGTTTTCCGACATTTTTGCCATTTTCAGCGTGACTTTCCATTGGCCGGGAATAACTGCTCTTCCAATGGAAATCCTCCACGTGTTCCACGTTTCTGGGTTGTGCTCTCAACTTGCAGCCACGTTCTAGTCCACGTCCTGCCATTTCTGCTACTTATTCGCATGACATTCCACTGGAATCTTGCACATTCCATTGGAATAATCCCTCTTTAATTGGAAATTCTACCACGTGTCAAAGATGAGTCTTCCAACTGCTTACCTCTTGGCTTGCCATGTGTTCCATGGCTTTCCACTTGCATGTAACTGCTTGCTTCCTCGGCTGCCATGTGTCCCATGACTTTCCACTTGTATGAAACTGCTTACTTCCTCGGCTGCCACGTGTCCCATGACTTTCCACTTGCATGTAATTGGTTGCTTCCTTGGCTTCCACGTGTTGCTTTATGATTGCACCCACGTTTACATATCACCCTTCCATTAGAATCGGCCACAACAACTTTCCATTGGAAAGTGACCGATAATTACCAATGGCCAGTGGCTTAGCGGTATCAACCTCTTACTTTCCAAAGGGAGGTTAGGGGTTCAAGTCTCAGAAGAGACAAGTGTGTGTGAGTACCAACTAGGAAAAAAAAAAAAAGTGACCGATAATTATGGTGCAAGTAGTTATAGTTGTGGCCCTTTTATTAAGCCACATGTCCAACTTGGATTGGTTTTTAGCTAAAGTCTTTAGAAGATAGTGATTTCCACTAAAACGTCGTAGTACCTTCCATTGGAATCGACCAGGGCAACCTTCCACTGGAAAGTGGCTGATAATTATGGTGTAAACATATGCCGCCCAAATTTTATGTGCCTGATATTTTTTGAAGAATTGTACGACATATAAAATTTTAGATGTGAGTGAGAATTTGGTATGTGATGTTCTTGTTGGCTAAGGAATGGGACAACCAAAACTTTTCAGCCGGAATGTACCATTTGGCCGAAAACTTTAATTAGCCTATTAACTAGGCCGAAAGTTGTAAGTTTTAGGATTTGAAGCCTCCCGTCCAATTTCGTTGCCCCCCGGCGTCTGGAGGTTTATGAAGAGGACGAATTTGTACATCTTCTGGCCAAATACATAGTGGATTAGCCAAGTTTTGCCCCCCAAAAATCACAAGATGTGAATTTGGGACAAATAAAGTACTAGCATTTTTTTCTAAAATTGGAAGAAAAATACTATGACATATATATTCTTCAGGTGCAAGAATATATATCGATTGAGAAAACTTTGCCGTTTCCAAAAGAAATCTGACTGTGGAAAATCTCCTTCCAATCGAAGAAGTGGTAACGGCTTCCTATGGAAAGGTTTGTCTTGCTGGAAGTTGGCTATGACTTAGTACCATTTGTTGGGGTAATGAAGTTGTATTTTCTGGCCAAAAATGGGAGTTGGAGTTTGTGGATGCATGTGTTAAAGACACTAGTTGTTTTTTTTTTTTTTTTTTTTTTTTTGCTGTTGGTGATTAGGGGGATCATTGAGATTGGATTCCTGACAGATACGGTTCAATAGGCAGCTCGTGGTTCAACAATTTTAGGAGTGATTTATGGGGGTGACAATCCTAGAGTAATTTGGAAAGGTATTTGGAAGGTCAAGTTGCCTTCTAATGTATCTTTCTTTGTTTGGACCGCTACCTTAGAGGCAATCCTGACTTGGATAAGTTTTGGTTGGAGAAAAGTTTATCCCCAATTGGTGTTGCATGTGCTAAGGTTTGAGGGAATCACAATTATCTTCTCTTTCAACTTTTGTACATTGTATTCTTTGTTTGGTATTAACTGAGGTTGAGCAGTTGATGTGAAATTTGATTGGTTGTGGGCTGAGAGTTTTCTTGGTGATAGAAACCCTAGTCCTGACACAAATCCCTTCATGTCTTATACAGGGTGACTATTGGAGTAGAGCAGGGGTAGTTTTGATGATGTAGAGTATTTTGTTCATAAATTTTAAAAATCCCTGATATTTGGGCCAAATCTCACATGGGAGAGAAAATTTGAAAATAACTTTCACTCACACCCCATGAAAATTTCCGTCACTAACGGTGTCAAGAAGGTGTGAAATGTCATATATGCCTCCACTATTTAATCCAAATTAATTTAAAAAAATATCAGAGGTGTCAAACGTCCAAATTGCCCCTCCAACGCGGACCATTCCTTTCTCTTCTCTAAATACTTCATCTCTCTCTATAGCAACTCCGTCAACTCAATCCGCCATAGTCAACCTGCCAAAATCAGAAGTTTCTAGGCCTCAACATCTTATGAAAAGTTAATTCCAGTAAAACATGAACCAAGCTTCATTCAAGAAAGATTCAAATCCAAAATCAGTTAGCTCCGCGCAGAATTTGGAGCACAAGAAAAGAGTAACAATCATTCTTTAATTACAGAGCATGAAGCTCGAACTAAAAAAAAAATCTAAACCAGATTGACCACATAAATCATGATGATGATTTAGATAGCATCATTATTAATCAACTCATCATTCATCTTCAACATATGGAAACCAAAATCCTCTTTTTATCTCTACTTTCGAAAGAAACCTAAATGGAGCTCAATAATTACAAGGAAACAAAAATTACAAAAAAAATTATAGAGTGAAAAATTCGTGGCATTCCAATTACCGATCATAAAGACACCAACAAAAGATTCTGATTCGGTTGATCCAAATCCGGAACACTAAGCTTTGGCACCAGATCGATAGCAATATAGCTTGCCGAAGACATGGAGGGCGATGACGAAGATGATAAAGTAGTGGCTCATGACGAGGATACATCTAGGGCTGCAAATGAACCAAGCCGAGCCGAGCCTCAGGCTGCTCGGGCTCGTTTGTTTATAGTTTGGCTCGGGCTCGTGACGAGCTCAAAAAACTGAGCTCGGGCTTGGGCGCGGCTCATTTAAGAGAATAATTTGAATTTATAGTCAAAATTTGTTCAAGCTCATTTTTGAGCTCGCTAGCTCGTTTAGTAAATTATTGTATTTTTATCATATACTTTCAAAAATTAAAGAATTTCATTAAAAAATAAAAATAAATGTAAACGAGCCTACAGATCATGAACATAAACGAGCTTACACGAGCTCATGTTCATGAACATAAACGAGTCTACACGAGTTCATGTTCACAAGCCTATACGAGTCGAGTCCAGCATTGCTCAGGATCAGGTCGTTTACTAAACAAGCTTAGAAATCGAGCTCGAGCTCGGCTCATTTGTTTAACGAATGAGCCCGAGTTGTTCATGAACAACTCGATTCATTTGCAGCCCTAGGTACATTAGAGGCATCAATCTTCACTACGGCGTTGGCAACAGAGACCTTTGGTTTCTTTGGCGTCTTTGGATTCAGCTTCTTTGCCTTCGCACCACCGTAAACCTCTCCCAATTGCTACTGTGAACCAATCATATGCATATATAAAAGAAATGCATGAGACCAAAAATTAATCACAGCAGAGAAAATTTAGGAAAGATGAACTAGTTACAAATACAATGCAAGCAGGAGACCAAAACTGTTCTCTAGTAAGGTAAGAAATTTTACAAATAAATTCTACCATCCATATTCCCACATCAGCATTCCAAACGATTAAAAAAAAAAAAAAAAAATTCTATCTGAGTATTCCTTGTTGGCTAATGGTGGAGACTTTTGGGTTTGTGGGAGAGATGTGAATGGTTAAAAGGGGGTGATTGTGAAATTTACAAATAATTTATAAATTATTTTAATCTTTTTACATAATTGTTGGTGTTTTGACATAGTCAAAGGGTATCCAAGTCATTTTACATGGTGTTAGGGCTCTGACACCATGTGCAGGTGACAAATGGGGTGTGAGTGAAAGACGGAGCAAATATTTGTAATGTAAGTGAAAGTTATTTTCAAAATTTCTTGCCGTGTGAGATTTGGCCAAACCTCAGGGGGTGCCATTGTAATTAACCCAAATAATAATGCTGGATACTTAAGATTTTTGGTTGTTTAAGGGATTTGGCCCTGTTTATAGGTGTTGTGTCCGCTCTTGGGCTTTTATTTATAATGCATTTACTTCCTAAAAAATAACAGCAGAACAGAGAGGTCTTTGTGGAGAGAGAGAGAGAGTTGGTAATTGTTAAAGAATATTATTATAGGAACCTTAAATTACTCAGAATATTGCTCTGAGAATATTGTGGGAGTGATTTTAGTCTATGATAAAATATTATTGGAGTGATTTATGGGATTGATTTCATGAATCTTCCATTAATGTATTTTCCATATTTATCGCTTTATTCTTTCACCTATAAATAGAGGCGCTCATTGTAAACAATCTTAAGAGAGAATATAATAAGGGTGATGTAGCCCTTTAGGCTTTGTGTGTCTTTCCTTGTGTTCTACGTGTTTTTTTTCTCTCTTCAATTTTTATATGTTTCAACATGGTATCAGAGCAGGTTTATCATACCATACTCTATACTCTACTCGTCTCCGATCTATTGATCAACTTGTCTCGGATCTTCCTATCAACTCATCTCAGACTTTGCAACTTGTTTCAGACTCCAACAAATTCGTACTTAGTTTCAAGTTGGACACTTGAGTTAAAATCTCCGTGAACCAACTTGAGGGAGGGTGGTGGAGAATATTATTATAGGAACCTTAAATTACTCCACAGAATATTGCTCTGAGAATATTGTGGGAGTGATTTTAGTCCATGATAAAATATGATTGGAGTGATTTATGGGATTGATTTTATGATTTACCAGTTTGTTCTTTCACCTATAAATAGAGGTGCTCATTGTAAACAATCTGAAGAGAGAATATAATAAGGGAGATGTAGCCCTTTGGGCTTTGTGTATCTTTCCTTGTGTTCTTCATTTTTAATTTCTCTCTTCAATTTTTATATCTTTCAACAGTAATTAATGAAATAGTGGTTTACTATTTCGCTAAATTAGTGCCATAGAACCGAAATATTGTGCCATAAAGCCTTTAAGGGTTAAGACCGCCTAATTTGGAGCAGATCATTTGTGTGCAACTCACCAGGCAAATGCATAAATATTTAAGGGAATTTTAGCCTTCAGATCATTTTTCCATGAGAAAAATGAGGAGATACTGGTAAATTCTGACACAAACCCATCATTACTCTTAAGAACCAAAATTTCATGGTAAAGAATAAATAAAGATTATTCAGAGCAAGCAGAAAGGAAGTTCATTCCTTTTTGTTCTCTTTCTGAGTTTGCAAAACAGCATATTAGATGTGGATCTGTGGGCAGTCCGTGGATAGATTTCGTGAGAGCACAGTGATGCCTCACTCCCATGTTCAACTGATCATTTCTTAGTGTAGATGTGAATATAGGTGATCATACACACAGGCACCTCTTTTCCTAGGCAAGTTAGGTGCAGCCTATACACAAGTTTGTCAGAATATTATAGGGGTGGGAGAGTTGAACCGAAACGTCCATGGGAGTATGGAACTAGGAGTAGGAGCCATTTCATCACCAACAAAAAGCTGCACCTTCTTTTTATGTCAGAAGTGCATTACCTTGTGTATGTCCTTGAAGGGAGAGTGGAGACATACCTAACATTTAATTTTTTTTTTATAAAAAGTGGCTCTATTTACACTCTGAACCTATGACCTACATCAAGGACAGGATTTATTAATTATTAATCGAACCACAATACAACAAGTGAAAAATGTAATAAATTGAATACATGTATATTTAGATGTTCAATTATAGGTAATTTGAAGACGCACAAGGTATGTTAGCAATCGACACTCTCATGCTCCTGTTCGCATTCTAGCTTCTCGTTCTGATCACTTAGGAGCTAGGCCCGAGGGTTCCCTGCCAAGGGAAGAACAAGGTATTTAAGGGGTCAACCACTGAATTACAACCTACAGAGTTGGGCTATGCGGACGATAATCCTTTGAAAACTTCGATATTTGTCGTACTACTTTTCTTTAAGTTAATTTTAGGGCATTCAAATCAACAAAAAGCTTCAAAGTGAGATAAAGACTTGTTTAGTTCTTTACTTCTTTTCTTGGACGAAATGTTTTAAGTTTTGGGTTTTGTAAACTTACATATTTGCTTATTTCTTTCAGACTGTCTGTTAACAGGAACCTGCATTCCAGAGACTGATTTTCATAACTATGCTTGCATGGGAGAAGCCTTACAGCACAGGAAAGGATTATCGAGCTAATGCTTCGGAGAAAGCTTCTTTCAAGGTTAGTTCAATCTCTATGTTTTAGAAAGCCCTTTGAAGCATCTGCTGGTTATGTACTTATGTTATTGCATTAACAGCGTAGTTTCTAATTTTGCATTTTAAGATTTAATTTAATGGAAAACCAATGAATGAGCGGGAAGTAATCTTATGGAGAATTCCATGATTGAAGTAGTTCATGGGATTGACTGGAGTAATTAACGAGTGGTTGAAGACTGAGTGAACTACTCCTATATATAATTCTCCAATAAGGAGAAAAGAAGAAAAAGAATGATGTACTGTGTGCCATTCTGTAGCAAACAGAAAAAAACACAGGAGTCTTCTTACAGCAGTAAACACTAGAGTTATTCCAATTACGTTGGAGCCTAGATTTCTAAAGGGAAATCTGGGAAAAGCCTTCGAGAAGTTTAAACTCTGGTAATATATCAAACTTATATTGATTAAGACTTGATCACAGCAGATATAGAGGACTGTCCCTTTTATAATACTACTATTAATGAAGCTTGACTTTTCCTAGAATGACTTCTAGAATCCCCACACAACGTTAATAACATTTTACCACTTTCCCAAGTAAGAACTTGGTAATTCCAAAGCTTAATTACTTAGTACCCAAAATAATAATGACTCTTCGACTTTCTTCAAGGCACTTTCCAAAGCACCATTAATTCTTTGCATCTTACGCTCCTCCTTGAAGAAAACTCGGCCTCAAGTTTGAAACAATTTATCATGAAAAGCCTTCCATCCTTTCTTCTTCTTTTCCATGCTCAATCAAAGCACATTAAGCTTTTGCTACTGACGAGGGATAACTTTGAATGAATTTTCAAAGCTCTCTTGTGAAATCTCCAAAACTTGCTTGAAGATAAATCATGAACCAAGACTTGGACTGCTCTGATTTTTACATTGGGCCAATTCCTAGTTATATGTTGCACCAAGAATCCATCCCAAATCATGTCATGCATATGAAATCCGTTCAGAATTATTATTTATACTCTCAATAGGTGCTGAAAAGATGAACTGAATGTTTTCCTTATAATGTGAGCATACAGAATAAACAGGAGTCTCATGACCCTAAAAGGTGTACTGCTTAGAATCAGTGGCAACATTCCACACCTTAATTGTCTTGTCCTGTCCACAAGTTATGAAGCATAACTGTTGGTTTGGATGAGGGAAAGCAAGATCACTAACACCATCAACCTGAGCATCAATTTCTAGGTGGTTTCGTATATCCTTACCACCATGGGAGGAATATATCTGCTTTAGTGTTCTTGGCGGCGTACGCAGCACCAAAAAAATGCCATCAGAACTCCATATCAGTCTCTTCACTGATGCAGGATACTCATTGGCCAAAGATTCCTGCAGAGTCATTGAACATAATCCAAGGTTTGAGACCTTGAAATTTATGGAAACAAGCTTCTTCTTGCCACCAACCTCCCACAATGCGACATCACCAATATTTCCAGAAGGAAGCAGAGTTTGTTGCACTGGATTGAAATCTATGCTCTTCATGGCAGAACCCTCATTCAGATTTGCAACTAGAGTTTTCGGCTAATCACCAGAAGAATATAAGATGTGGGCATAGCTCTTACCAGGATTTGCAATAGGTAAGATTTTAGCAGAGAAATTTGTGATGTTGTGGCCCATATTTGGTGCCGGGTGTCGTGTTTTTGGGGGCAACTCCCGAGGAAATTTTTTGACCTGGTTTTTGCTTGCAGTTCGTGGTCCCTATTTAGTATTCTCTTGTAGCCCGATATATAAGGGCGCTTAGGGTTTGGAGTGAAATAATTGAGAGACACTGAACATTGCAGAAAAGAGAGAGCAAAAGCTAGGGTTTGGGGGCTGAAACTTGTAATCTCCAAATTTTCGTATAGTGAATTCTTTCGCCGGATCTTCACCATGGACGTAGGCTTTGCCAAATCACGCTAAATCTTTGTGTTCTTTGTGTGTGGCATGTTTATTTTCTGTCGTGTTTCTTGGGTTCGATGCATTTGTCCTAACAAAATTGTTGACAAATCCATGGAAAGCAGGCTGAACAGTGGCAGCAGCTTCTACAACTTTAGACAAGTTGTTGTTTGCTTCCTTAGATTTCTCCTCTTCTGCCTTCTTTTTTCCTTCACATTCCTCTTTATTTGTTGTCAAATTCTGGAAGATGGGGAGTTGAATGTACCCCCAAGAACTGATTTTCTTCATCTATATTTCCGAAAGATTCATCAAATGTGGAGGTGACATCGACAAAGTTCCACGATCTTCCTCAACCAAGAGTTGTTTTCCATCGATAATGTGATTGTTTACAACTCTTGGGCACTTGCCAGACTTGAATCTTGAATCCTCACGTGTAGGACCAAAATTCAGGTTCTTCAGTACGTTTCACCATTTATGCCCGTGTGTTGTATGACCCAGCAGCACTCTGTTTTGGACTTCGAGACAGCTTATGCTACTGATTTCTTTCTCCAGTAGTCTGTTCTGTCCAATATTCGCATTCATATGCTTCCATTTGCTGATCCCTCTCTCTCCTACTGGCCAGATTCAGAGGAGAAATGATTCCATATTGTTCTAATATAGTGCTTAGTCGAGAAATTTGATGCGGAATTTTTGAACGTCTTCTTTTGTGGCTTCCTTGCCTAGCCATAGATCTGCAATAATCACAGATCTTATATCAAGGCTCTGATACCACTTGAAGCAAACAGAAAAACACAGAAATCTTCTTTCAACAGTAAGAAGGACTAGTGTTACTCCAATCACCGTTGGAGCCTAGATTTCTAAAGAAAATCTGGGGAAAGCCTTTGAGAGTTTAAACTCTGAAAATATTTCAAACGTATATTGATTAAGACTTGATTACAGCAGATATAGAGGGTTGTCCCTTTTATAATACTATTATTAATCACACTTGACTTTTCTTAGAATGACCCTTAGAATTCCCCCACAGCATTAATAACACCTTACCACTTTCCTGAGTAAATAATTAATAATTCCAAAGCTTAATTACTTAGTACCCAAAACAAGAATGAAATACTTTTTCTTCAAGGCACATTCCGTAGACCATTATTTATTTGCATCACGTTTTGTAACATATACGGGATTCTTCAAAGACAGTGTTAACAACCATCTACTCCAAAAGTTAAGCTGTTAGAGATGGTGAAACTTAAATATTTAAATCCTTCAACACACCCCCTCACGTGTGGCCTTCTTTTGCTCCAACATGTGTTTTTCAATTTTTTAATTATGGTGACAGTGAGGTTTGAACTCGAGACCTTTGTCTCTAATACCATGTTAACGACCATCGACTCCAAAAGCTTATGCCATTAGAGAGGGTGTAACTTAAATATTTAAATCCTTCAAAAGACAGCAAGTCTCAATAACATTTAAACACTTATAGAATGTTGACCTAAATGGTAATCTGCTTTTCATAACACCGGTGATTGCTCTCTTGGATATTTGGATCGGGTAAGTATTGGTTTTGCATGGACTGTAAAGGTGGTGTTAATTTTGAACTCTCAGAATTAGGCAAGTGAGAGTTCATGAGAAAATTGATTTGCTAATCTTCCACGGTGGTTGTGGGTCTATTTGGTTCAATTATCTGGAAAAAGTTTCCAAAAACACTAAAAACAAAGATCAGTTCCCAAATAATTACAAAACATTGTCCTTTGAAATTAGGCATTGCTTTAACTCAGTTATAAAAAACAGTTTTCAGAAGAAAAAAAAAAATTCAAATTTTGTCTGGTTTTTACTTGTTAAAGAAAGGAAAACTGTTCTAACAAAATTGATTAGGCAGGCTGTACAAAATTGATTGGGCAGGCCGTGCACTTTAGTGTTTCTGAAGTTTGCAACCATGATTAATGTAGCAAAGATGGTTTTGTGGGGCAGTGGACTTTTATTATTATTTAAAAAAAAAAAAAATGTATTCATACAATTTTTTATGCTAATTTTCAAAAGGCTAATCCATGAGAGACCTAACATGACCATTCCAACCAAAATTCCTAACATTATACTTTGTTGCAGTTGTGAAGTTCTCTCCAAAATGCCATGATCATCATCTACCTACTCAGATGCTCTACTCCCTCCCTCTCTCTCCAAAATACGTATCATCGTCTACCTACTGAGATGATCTACTTTCTCTCTCTCTCTGTCTCTCTCTCTCTACACACACACACATCTCCTCCCTGCATGTGCCTTTTACCAGAAGGCCCAGAACCGAGATGCTAATTGATGTAAACATAATGAATTATTACTCCATTCTATAACTTGATCTCAAGAGTGAAAAAGATATATCTGTTAATTGCTGGTAAGGAAGTCATATTATAGCCTTTCTAGGGTACACACTTTTCAACTAGTCTATCTAACTTGATGAGGGCCATGTATGTGCCTTGAGGAGAAACCAAATTTATCCAGGGAAAACTGCACACTTGTCATTAGTCTTATTTGTGAGGGTATTTCTTTAATGTGTATATTTTAGTTATGAACAGAATGGATCTAGACCAGCCAAGGTCTCATCCATCTCTGGTAGCTTCAACCGATAACAAGAACTGATGCACTTATACGCTGCTGCAACTCACTGGGTTGTTGTTGATGCACTTGCCATACAAGCGAGAAGTCTGGAATGGACAACAAGTCGTATGAAACTGATTTCGGCTGCTCCCTGGTTTGAGCCAAGGGACCTTAGTTGGATTGTGGGGGAGACATCGGAGAGTGTAAAGACAGAACCATCCTCCTCTTGCCAAACCCCATTGCAGGAATAGAGAAAGAAGGGCTCGTATTTGAAAGGTTTTGAGCAGTTAAGTTAACATGAGTTGGTGACAGTTTCTATTCTTTGGGAACATCTTTTAATCTAATATGAGGGGCCAATGGTGCAGGAAAAGGTTTTTCCACTGAAGCTTGAGAATGAGAGGCATATCAAAATAAAAATTGTATTGAGAAGTTGCAAGATGCAGTTTTAAGAAACAGTTGTTCATTATTAATATGAGAACTAATCAAGAAATCTCAATTCACACTTGTCCACTTGTAATTCTTTTATGAATATTCTTACAATTATAATTACCATACTTGATGAATGTATATTTGCCTTTCATCTAATTGCTTGGTTTGAGGTTCAATTTCTCTTTTGCAATTGTAAAATACAGTTTCTGAGCATTATGAGTCACAATCTATTGTTTCCTTGTTGACCTTGAAGAGGAGGCTTGTTGGAGAGGAGGCTTTTGTTCGCATTGCTCCTGCTGTTTCTGGCGTGGCTGATTGGTCAACAGCACATAACCTTTTCAAGGCTATTGCTGGTGATGAACAAGGCATCTCATTTAACTTGTGGTCCACATATATTGCCGAACTTCTCAAGTGAGCTTCATCATTTCTTTTCTATCTTGAGCGGAATTTATGGTTTTCATCTAATTATTATGTTATATGCTTATATTTCCTTCCCAACATCCCACTTTGGCACAAGGCAGGACATACACTTGGTAGTGTCCTAATTTTACAACTCGAATGTGTTCATGATCATTAGACTCAGAAGATTTGTAGAGTTTAACCATTCTTGGAGGTTATAAACATTGATATTATAATGGATTCTGTAGTAGTAAATAAAGTATGTTAATGGCGAGATGCCTATGAAGTAACATTTTTTTGCAGAAATAGGCCATTAAGCTATTTCCACCTTACATCTCCGCCTGGATGAATGAGATTCTTAATGGTCATATTTCCACTCTTTTCTTAGTAATTTTTGAAGCACGGATGCTTCTACAACAAGGACGTATCTATATCGTTAACAATACTACTCTTGTATACCGATACTTCTCAAATACTTGCAGATAACTGTCTGATATTTCCTAAACGTATTAGTAATTCAAGAACATTTCTTTTCTAAATTTTGAACACATATCCAATACTTCTCAAATAGTTCTAGTTTTCGACTATGTATCCTATACTTATTAAATGTTTTTGGGACAGCTGTCCTAACATGTCTTCAAAATTGAAGCATAACTTTTCTAAATATAATATCGTATTGTATTTGTTAGGAAAAACAATACAAGGATTCCGATTTTCAACTACTTAGATTTTTTTGGGAAAAGAAAATTGAGATGCAATGAGATACATGAAGTATAATATTAGACTATGGTCCAAAGCTCGTGCCCATTCAATGCGACTCTCAATTTGTTTGTCATAACTTTTTAATATAGGAATGTTAATGAAGAATCAGACTGTAATTTTTTTTTTTTGACAAGTGATCGAACTGTAACTTTTTAGAGCACACATCATTTCATTATAACACACAATCTCATCTTAATATTCATTATAACACACAATCTCATCTCTATTAAGTATCACGATGGCATTCACAGTAGTGGGTACCCAGTTCTTAGACAGAAAAAAACATTTATAGTTTCTTGTTATTTCTTTTATTTTTGTTCATTTCTTCTTTTCACATGTCTAGGTAGCTTCAGACTTTTCCCATTAGGTGGTCTTTCCATGGTTATAACAGTGTTTATAATTTTTTTTTCTTTTTCCACGCGACTGTTTTGTATTGACACGATCTTGTCATGTATAATCATTTTGATTTTTAGAGGTAGGATTTAACTTGCCATTCTAGAACCATAAGTATAAATGCATGACTTAATGTGTGTCTGATAGACTTACTGAATTTATCACTAACCAAAAATAAAAACTCTGATTTCATTAACAAAACAAAAAATATATATTTTACCCAATTAATCATGTGTGACTGAGTATACTCTGTAAGGAATTTTCATCTATTTACATCCTTCCTTTCAAAGGTATATAGACTAAAAAATTAAAATAATATAAATATGAAACAAATGCTCAGTATTATCAGTCTTAGGATTTCAAGTTTCTCTTTTAATCTAACTAAGAGTGGCCAACAAATTTATTGGATATTTTCATGCTTAGGGTTTTTATAGCCAATGAATACAATGGTAATGGAACATACTTATTTAATTCTTCCTTCTTTTCCTACACAGGTTTATTTTACTTTTATGTTTTGAAATTTTTGTAATTGAACATACGTATTTAATTATTATCACTTGCTTAGTTCTACATGTTCTTTATTGATTTCTGGGGTTTTTACAGTCTCTAGCATAGAATCTCTCTTCCTATTGTGAGTGATATTTCTGGGTTTTGTGAAGGCTTCTTTATTGAATATTTCCAGGTAGTGCTGGAATTGT
This sequence comes from Cornus florida, assembly GCF_030987335.1. Lineage (NCBI taxonomy): Eukaryota > Viridiplantae > Streptophyta > Magnoliopsida > Cornales > Cornaceae > Cornus > Cornus florida. Next base: position 44,545,124 of record NW_026775573.1, read on the forward strand.
TTTTAAAACAAACTTGAAACTTCGATTTGTAGCATTAGCATTGAAGTAAAGCCAGTCAGACTTATCAGGCTAAGACTTTCCTATTGTGAGTGATTTATCTTAAGTTTTCAGTTCCCATTCTGAGAACATGGTAGCGGGGTTTTTTTTTTTATTTTTATTTATTTATTTTTTCAATATGGTTTCTAGGTCTTTTATTTTTATTTTTCAAATAAAATGATTTCCGGTTCATTGCTTCATTTACTTATTGTTCAAGAAATTTATGCCAAACAAATCTTTTTAAATTTGTTTTCTACGTCTTCTATTAAACTTGAATTTTTTAGAATTTTCTTTTTTAAATTCCTCCTTACTAGGCTCGAATTGTTTGATTTTCTCATTGAGCTTCTTGCTTGTCTTCTTAACACTTACTGTTTTCTTAAAAGTTCATTGGATGCATTCTGAACCTTGTAGACTAACTTATTTGTTATTTTCTCATTCTCACTTCCAATTAAACTCTCAGCATCATCTTCTGTTTCACTTTCTAAAGTTTCTTGTTTTTATTTTATTTTATTTTTATTTTTATTTTTTCCACTTATAATCATCTTTAAGGTGCCTGCTATGGCCACAAGAGCTACTTGAGGTTCCTCCTCAATTTTGCTAGTTGTATCTTCACTATCAGATTCAGACAATGTGGCTTTTATAGCTTTTGATTTCCCTCTCTTTTTACAATTCCTTTTTCTCATTGGACAATCACTACCTACGTGTTGTGTTCTTTTTTATTACACCTCCAACAATTGACTTTGTTGTACAGTATTGTATGAGTTGTCACACGTGTACAGTTAGTATTGTATGAGTTGTCACCTACCCCTCACTACCATATATAGAATTACCACGTATAGGGTTTACTTGTTCTCCACTCACTCGCTCCTGTAGCTTCTCCTATATAAACACCATTGTATTATTGTATTACTCACTCAATAAGATATACATTTTCATATATTCTCTCTCTCTCTCTCTTTCAACAGACTTCATAAGACCTATCTTTTCATTTACTTCTTGTTTCTTCCTTTGATGGATCTTTCCTATCTTTTGATGAATTACTTTTATGGTTTTTTTTTTTAATTATATTTTCGTTCTCTTCAAAAAATCTTCTAAGTTTCTTAATTTGAAAAGGAATTTCATTCTCAGTCCTTTATTCATTTCTTTGACAATTTTTACAGTAATGTTTTATTCTTTTTAGCCAGAGGGAAATCCAGTTCATCCTACTAAATCTTTTATATTGATATTATAAATATTTTTACTTCTTTAATAGATGTTTCTGAGCAAGTTTCTTACGAATCCAATTTCTTTCTTTAATACTTAGCTTGAAACCTGCAGGGGAGAAACCTAAGTATCTTTCTTATGACATTAATTTCATTTTTTTTTTTTTTTTTCCTATTTTAATTTCTTAAAGTTTTGCATAGAACTCGTCAAATATTTTAGTTATCCAAACTAAGAGTTCTGAATTTCGTGGTTAGCATTTGCATCTTAAATTTTTTTACTGTTGTTGTACCTTCATTTACTTTTTCTAAGATGTGCCATACTTGCTTAGAGGTTGTACACATTGAAATCCTAGTAAATTCACTAGGTGTGACAACACTAAATATTGGATTTAAGCCTTTAGAGTTCCATTTTCCTTCAGCTAGTTCAATTTATTACATTCTTTACTAGATCTAGTCACAATTTCACCTTCAAGTACCTTAGTTGGAGGTTCCCAACAGATTTCAACAGTGGTCCATTCTTCTTCATCACTGGATTTTAGAAAATCCTCATTTTGACTTACCAATAGCCATAATTTGTTCTGTTAAACAAAATCGGCTTAACTATGAATCCACCTTCCTTAAGGCTATTCATGATCTACTCAGTGTGTCAAGCAACTCGCTTTGATACTAACCAAACAATTGGATGGTAACCCTACACTCTTGATGGGTATGTTGGACTGTTAGCTAAGGCCCTGTTGCATTAGAGTACAAGTGGTGACTTAATCCTAGAAAGGGGGAGGGTGGGTGTTAATAGGTCTTATGGATATTATTTTGAACTTAACTAACTTTTTAAATTACCATTAAGCCTTATTTGAAATTCAGTTATTTAGTTGTGATGATTGATATTTTAATTATTGTTTATACCTGTTAGTCTTCAATTTCCATCAATCATGCTCACAATCATGCATCAGTGGAAAATAAGAAAAACATATTTTTACGTGGAAAATCCAAACCAGGAAAAATCACTGGACCCAGTCTAGACAAGTACAATTCATTATGCAAGGGAGAAGTTACAAACAAGTTGACAGTTCCCACACCCTAGAACCTATTTACCTCTTGGCCCATGCTGATACTAAACTTTTCACACAAGTCTTTAAACGTCAGCTGACTCATCAACAGACTTCGCTCCTCACAAATCCTGTTCTCCAGTTATTGTTCGCCTTGGTTGAAGGATATAAATATTAAAGTTACACCCTCTCTAAAAGCTGAGTAGATGTTTGTTAACATGGTATCAGAGCCAAAGGTCTCGAGTTCAAACCTTGCCGTCACCCTAATTAAAAAATTGAAAAGCATGTGTTGGACCAAAAGAAGGCCACACGTGAGAGGGTGTGTTGAAGGATATAAATATTAAAGTTACACCCTCTCTAAAAGCTTAAGCTTTTAGAGTAGATTGTTGTTAACCGCCCTTTTGGCTCTAACAATTGATCGGTTGAATTGGATCAGATTGTTGAATTCTTTATTTATTTATTTATTTATAAGCATATCAGATTGTTGAATTCCTCCTTGATAAACACTATAATGTTGCCTAAGGAAACCCTAGATTGAGTAGTTTGAAATTATCTTCTCTAAAGGACTTTTTCTCTCTAGATGAGGACCCATGGATCTGGGGATGAAGAGGACTCTGAAGGATAAGAAAGCAGTTTAGTTTAGGCCAGTGTGTGAAATAAGGTTACCATGGAGTTTTGAGGGTCAATTGCTAATCGGAATTCTTTTGAGCCTCCGCCCCGAAGTGGTATCCCGAAAGGCTTGGTGGTCGTATCTAGGCTGAATATAACCCCATAATTATAGCCGATACATATTAGCAAGTAGATTCTGTGTAAAATTATGTTTTAAGAAAGTTTCCGAAAACATATATACGTCAGGTTCGATCCTTTGTTTGAAGCCTACTGGACTGACCTCGATCGATCGAGGCATACTGGTTTTGAAAAATAATTTTGAGTCAAATATCGATTGATCAATTCGATTGATGACTACTGGAAGATGTTCGATCAGTTGACCTGTTCAGTTTAAAATATAGCTTTAAAAAAATATATAAAACAATAACTTTGAAAAACTAATTTTCAGAAACTTATTTTGAATAAATTTGTGTGCGCCATCAAGATCAAACTAGGTCAATGTAGGTCTTTTCCTTGGACTTTTTAATTTATTTTTAATTTTTTGTTCTTACCTTGGCAAGAAACTCACTCACACACCCACTTTGCCTCTCTGGGGACTTGAACCTTCAACCTTCTACTTTGGAAGGTGAGAAAGTACCATTTGGCACCCTTGGTCCTTGGATGTGTGATTCAAGATTCAAATTGTACATCGTGATCTTGGTAAGTGTCTTCAATAGATGTACATGAACGACTCAAAACACGTTGACACATTTCAAAACAAATTTAGAATTTTTGAAAAAAAATTATGAATCTAGCGATTTCAATCTCAACCAGTAGTTGTCAAGTCCTCAATCTCATATAATGGATTGAATGATAGTATTGATCGCGGAATATGGTGGATCCCTTGTGTGGAAAGATCTAGGCTGAATTGTTTAGGATATTAGTTAGGGAGGATTTTTAGGAATTATCCATAGCTAGATAGTTGACTTTTTTTTAAATTTTACATAAGTAGTTCCTATATTATAGGAATTATGATCTGTGTATATCTTTTCCTTAGATAGAATTTGTAATACACTTATATATATATAGGTCTGTAAACTATATGAAAAGAGAATATCAGAATTTATTCTTTTTCACCTTTGTATTCATGGTATCCGAGCCGCACTCACTAGGACGGTAAACTACTCCATTGTTCTGCTGATTATCCGATAAAATTAGCAAACATTCATTGTTAATTCTGGTCGTTTATACCAGAATTTAGAAGACTTATTCTTCTATGTCTCTTCGTAATTTCTGGACGATTTCTTTAGTTAAATCCGTGATGTTTGGAATCTCCACTGAGGAAGCTTTGGTCGATTCTTCAAATGCTCGGAAATCCCAGATCACTTCATCTGGTTCAGGTGACAACCCAATCCTCCAAATTACCACTCATCGGCTGAATGGACATAATTTTCTACGGTGGTCTCAATCCGTAAAGTTGTTTGTCCGAGGGCGGGGGAAGATTGGTTATTTAACTGGTGCAAAGCAGGCCCCAAAGGAAGATGATCTAGCATATGCCATTTGGGATGCAGAAAATTCCATGATTATGTCATGGCTAGTGAACTCTATGGAATCGGAAATAGGCCAGACATTTATGTATCTCTCCACTGCCAAAGAATTATGGGATGCAGTGAGTGAGACATACTCAGACTTAGTCAATTCTGCTTAAGTCTATGAAATTGAAACAAGGATCTGAGAAACAAGACAAGGAGATCAGACTGTTACAAAGTATTGCAACATATTACAAGGTTGTGGCAAGAACTTGACCTCTTTTATGATTTTGAATGGAAGTGTGCAGGTGATAGTGCCCAGTTCAAGAAAACAGTTGAGAAGGACCGTGTATTTGAATTTTTGGCTGGACTCAATGTTGAGTTAGATGAAGTGAGAGGACGAATTCTGCGCAAAGAGCCATTGCCTACCATTAGAGAAGTCTTCTCGGAAGTTAGGAGGGAAGAAAGCCGCAGGTTGGTGATGATGGGAAAGAAATCCTCTAGCACTCATAGTGAGAACTCTGCACTTAATGTAACAGCCACTGAAATGGCAGCAGCTGCAGTTAATCCAAAACCAACAAATCATCTACAGCGGAAGATTGAAAAGAAAACCAAGATCTGGTGTGATTTATGTAACAAACCAAGGCACACTTGAGAAATATGCTGGAAACTACATGGAAAACCATCAAATTGGAAGGTAGGCATATTTGGAGACAAGAATGGGTGTGGAATGCAAGCTACTATTGAAACCGAGGCATCTCCATTCAGTAAGGAGCAGCTTGATCATCTATCTAAAATGCTGAACCAAACTCAGGTTTCAAGTGTCTCATCAGGTTCTCTTGCCCAAAAAGGTAGCTCTTTAAGTGCTCTCACTAGTTCTTTAAATCCAGCACCTTGGATCATTGATTCTGGTGCATTTCATATTAACTAGTTTATCACATTTGTTTAGTACGTATTTATCAAGTTCTGGTCACTTAAAAATTTGTATTGCCGATGGTAGTTTGATACCAGTTGCACGAAAAGGTTCTATACTTCTCTCAGAAAACCTTGTTTTAAAATATGCCCTCCATGTCCTTAACCTTTCATGCAATCTTTTATCAGTTAGTAAACTCACTAAGGATTCTAATTGTGCTGTCAAATTTCTTGATTCTCACTGTGAATTTCAGGATGTATATCCAGGGAAGATGATTGGCAGTGCTACGATGGTTGATGTACTCTATTATTTTGATAATGAAATCTTCAAGAGTGGACAAGCTCAAGCTGCAAGTAGTAGTGATATTTCTATTTCTATTAAAAGTCAAATAATGTTATGGCACTATAAGTTAGGCAATCCCAGTTTCTTTTACTTAAAACATTTGTTTCCATCCCTGTTCAAAATTTAAATCCTTTGTTATTATTGTAGATTTAATGGAGGAATCAGTGGAGGAAAATCTTTCAGGAATTAATTTTGTTTCCTATTATTGAAGATTTGGTGTTATTAGAGGAATCAGTGGAGAAAAATCCTCCTTGTTTCCTATTTTCTAATTCTTTCCATTCTCATAATTTGTTCTCCTATATAAAGGATCCTCCACCATTGTATTGTATATGAATTAAGAGAGAATATATTATAAAGTGATGTAGCCCTTTGTGCTCTTTGTGCCGTGGATGTAGGCCTTAGTGGCTGAACCACATAATATCCTTGTGTTCTTCGTGTTTCATTCCTCTCTTTACTTCTATTTTATGCTTTACAACATGGTATCAGAGCCTAATTTCTCTTCCTAGGTTCGGACCCCTATTTTGGGATATTCCCTTAGCATCTGAAATGTTGCTAAGGGTTTCTTGGTGCTATTTGTGACTTGTTAGGGCTGCTGGTTTGTTCGGTGGTAATGTTCTTCGCCTTTGTCGTGTCTTCGACAGTTTTTGTTGACTTGTTTGGGCTGCCGGTGTGTTCGGTAGCATTGTCTTTGCCTTTACCGTGTCCTCGACAGTTTTTATCGACTTGTTTGGGCTGCCGGTGTGTTCGGTAGCATTGTCCTCGCCTTTGCCGTGTCTCCGGGAATTTTTTGTTGACTTGTTTGGGTTGTCACTTGTCGGTGTGTTCGGTAGCATTGTTCTTCGTCTTCTCTCTTTTTTTTCTTTTTTTTCCTAGTTGGTACTCACATACACTTGTCTCTTCTAAGATTTGAACTCCTGACCTCCCTTTGGGAGGTAAGAGGCTGATACCGCTAGGCCACTGGCCCGTTGGTTTAGTCTTCTCTCTTCATCATTCACACTTATCATCTCAATGTCAAGTTGGGCATTCATGCTCCAACTTAAGGGGGAGTATTGAAGATTTAATGGAGGAATCAGTGGAGGAAAATCTTTCAGGAATTAATGTTGTTTCCTATTATTGAGGATTTGGTGTTATTAGAGGAATCAGTGGAGAAAAATCCTCCTTGTTTCCTATTTTCTAATTCTTTTCATTCTCATAATTTCTTCTCCTATATAAAGGAGCCTCCATCATTGTATTGTATATGAATTAAGAGAGAATATATTATAAAGTGATGTAGCTCTTTGTGCTCTGTGCCGTGGATGTAGGCCATAGTGGCTGAATCACGTAATATCCTTGTGTTCTTCGTGTTTCATTTCTCTCTTCACGTCTGTTTTGTGCTTTACAACAGTTATTTCAATGTGAATCTTGTTAATTATCAAAGCATCATCGCGTTTCTTATCCTTCTCATTTATAACAAGCATCCAAACCATTTTATTTGATTCATAGTGATGTGTGGGGGCCTTCTCGGGTTACTAATGTGACTTGAACTAGGTGGTTCATCACTATCATTGATGACCATACTAGAGTGGTTGGGTATATCTTTTGAGAGAAAAATTTGAGGCTGCGAGAACGTTTAAAGAGTTTTATGCCATGATTGAAAACCAGTTTCAAACCCGGATTCAAGTATTTAAACCGACAATGGAAAATAATTCTTTAACTCTATTCTTGGTGATTTTTTGAAAGAAAATGGTATTTTCCATCATTCCACTTGCTTTGACACCCCACAACAAATCGGGATAGTTGAGAGAAAAAACTGCCATTTACTTGAGTTTGCTAGGGCAATAATGTTCACTAAATATCTATGGGGTGAGGCTTTTCTTACAGCTTCATACTTGATCAACAGAATGCCAACTAGGGTGTTGAAATTTGAGATGCCCCTAAACAGCTTGCTGTCAGTTTTTCCATATATTAGGATCTTCACCTCATTACCTCTTAAAGTGTTTGGATGCACTGCTTTTGTACATGTTCATACACGGGACCATTCAAAACTTGATCCTAGGGCTGAAAAGTGCGTGTTTGTTGGCTACTCTCCTAAACAGAAAGGGTATAAATGTTATAACCTCACCTCTAGAAAATTCTTTGTGAGTATGGATGTGACCTTTTTTGAGACTCAACCCTAGTTCACCAAAAATACTCTTCAGGGGGAGATTAATGAGAGGGAAGACCATTTTTGGGAAGTGTTGGGCGCTTTACCATTGCCGAGTGTGTCACCAAACCTTACCTTACCTATTGAACCTACTAAACCCACTATTTCAGCCTCTCCGAAGCCTATTGAGTCGAACATTATAGGCTACACTTCAGGGGGAGAACCACTTTAAATCCAATCTCAATCTGAGCTTCGTGTTTACTCTCGAAGACGGAAGGATCAAAATAAAGAGCACCAACCTACTACCTGCCAAGAAAATTCTCCAGATAAAGGCAACTTGAATGAAACAAGTATTTCTATCTCTAATCCATCTTTAATTCCTGAAACCAGCAATGAAGAAAGCCTTTCTCATGACCTTGATATTCATGTTGCACTTAAGAAGGGTACTCGCTCTTGTACCATGCATCTTATTGCTAAATATGTGTCCTACCATAGATTGTCTCCAAATTATAGAGCCTTTACCACTAATCTCTCTAGTGTTTCAATTCCTAGAACTATACAGGAGGCCTTGAATCATACTTTGAGTGGAAGGCAACAATTATGGAAGAGATGAGGGCTCTTGATGAGAACAAAACTTAGGAGATTGTTGAGGTGCCAAGGGAGAAGAAGACCTTAGTGTCACGCCCCGCCTATGGAGGTTGGGCCATGCAGACGACACGCGGACGCTGCATGGCAACTGCATGGCGAGTGGAGTTTCTAAAATCTTCCGGAGTTGTCTAAAGTTGTGTGGAAGATTCTAGATATGTGTAGTATATTCTAGAGCTCTCCAGAATCGTGTGGAGTAATATGGAGAGTTCTAGAATATTGTAGATACTTGTAGATAAGTATGGAAGTATGAAGAAGGTGGGAGAAGATTCTAGAGAATCGATCTCCACCGTTGGTTAGAATGCATCCTAGCCATCCATTAGGGATGGGGATGCCTATAAATAGAGGCAGGACTTCATTTTGTAGGCAATAAGTCTTAGAGTGAGTCTTGAGAGTCTTGTAGAGAGTTTGAGTGCTAGCCTTGTACAAAGCATTCTTTGAAGTAATAGAAGTGTTCTTTCCTTGCCAACTTAAGTGCCTTAGTATGTGTGAGTGTGCAAGCCAAGTGAGGAGAGGGCGAGGCCACTGCAACACTAGTAAGCGCACGAGGAGAGTGTGTTGGCTAAAGTGTGCACGAGAGTTAGGCTGACCAAGTCCTTGCGAGAGTAGAAGTAACGTCTTGGTGCCGCACGGGAGTAGCTAGAGTGGTGCTAAAACTCTAAGCCCGTGACAATAGGCTGCAAATGGGTGTTCATGGTCAAATATAAGGCTGGTGGTAATATTGCGAGATACAAGGCAAGACTCGTAGCTAAAGGCTTCACCCAAACATATGGAATAGGTTACCAAGAAACCTTTGCCCCTGGTGGCAAAGGTAAATTCAATACGGGTGCTGTTGTCTCTTACTGCAAGCTCGAGTTGGCCATTGCAACAGTTAGATATAAAGAATGCGTTCTTAAATGGTGAGCTAGAGGAAGAAGTGTTTATGAATCTACCACCAGGATTTGAAAATGATTATGGAGCTGGAAAGGTGTGTAAATTGAAGAAATCGCTATATAGTTTGAAACAATCACCCAGAGCATGGTTTGATCGATTCACTAAAGCTATCAAGGGTCATGGATATCGTCAAAGTCAAGCTGATCACACTCTGTTCTACAAACATTCAAGTGATGGTAAGATAGCCATACTTATTGTTTATGTGGATGACATAATCTTGACCGAAGATAATAAAAGAGAATTGGAGGATTTGAAGTCTTTTCTTGCAAAAGAATTTGAGATAAAAGATCTTGGAGCTTTGAAATACTTCCTAGGAATGGAATTTGCCAGATCCAAGAGAGGGATATTTGTCTCTCAAAGGAAGTATGTGTTGGATTTACTTATGGAGACACATTTACTTGGCTGCAAACCTATGGAACCCAATTTAAAGTTGCAGGCAGCAAGTGTAGAAAAAGTGGTGAACCGAGAGCAATTCCAAAGGCTGGTTGGAAGACTCATTTATCTTTCACACACTTGGCCAGATATTGCCTTTGCAATGAGTGTAGTGAATCAATTTATGCACTCACCAGGAGGAGAACACTTTGAGGCAGCCTACCGGATTCTTAAATACCTAAAGGGATCACCTCGAAGAGGTTTGTTATTTGAAAACCATGGCCATCTAAGGATTGAAGCCTATACTGATGCTGATTGGGCAGGTAGTGTGACGGATAAAAGATCTACTTCAGGTTACTGTACCTGTGTTGGTGGCAACTTGGTTACTTGGAGGAGCAAGAAGTAAACCGTTGTAGCAAGGAGAAGTGCAGAAGCTGAGTTCAGAGCAGTTGCTGATGGAATTTGTGAACTTTTGTGGCTGAAAAGATTACTTGAAGATCTTAAAATCTCAAGTCCGATGCCTATGAAGCTTTACTGTGATAATAAAGCTGCAATCAACATAGCTCACAATCCTGTCCAACATGATAGGACTAAGCATGTGGAAGTTGATCGACATTTTATTAAGGAGAAATTGGAAGGAGGAGTGATATGTATGCCCTATATTCCTACAGGAGAACAGGTAGCTGTTATCCTCACTAAAGGATTACCGAAGAGGAAATTTGACAATCTTACATGCAAGCTGGGAATGCAAGATATTTTTCGAGCCAGCTTGAGGGGGTGTGTGGAAAGATCTAGGCTGAATTGTTAGGAAATTAGTTAGGGAGGATTTTTAGGAATTATCCATAGTTAGATAGTTGACTTTTTTAAATTTTACATAAGTAGTTCCTATATTATAGGAATTATGATTTGTATATATCTTTTCCTTAGATAGAATTTGTAATACACTTCTATATGTATATAGGCCTATAAACTAACATATGTGATATGAAAAGAGAATATCAGAATTTATTCTTTTTCGCCTTTGTGTTCACCTTGATTATCTTTAAACTATTGTTCTTTAAGTATAACTTTCCTTATTGGAACAAATATCTGCTTCATCTTTGTTATTGCATTATTCACCTAACTAGCTTTATGTTGGTCGAAATTCTATTCTCTGCGGAATGATAGTCATACAATGGTCTGATATATATGTATATTTAATTAAGAATTTTCTCTTTGTAATCTTTGAATGTGTACTAGTAACCTGAGTTTTGCATTAGTGCTCCATTTTTGAATTTCTATTTTTCTTTTCGGTGTAGAGTGCATGAAGGACGGAAATCCTACCAATTTCAAGAATGCTCCCAAATCTCTGGTGAGAGAATCTTATGCCTTGGTTCTAGCAGGAAGCGGCCTGTTCTAAAATGGGAGAAGAACATGGCATGGCCAGGAAAACTTACTTTGACAGATAAAGCACTCTACTTTGAGGTATTTGATATTTGAGCAATTTTATGCATGAGGAAAAATAAAACGAGTGTTTATAATTTGAGATACTAATACCTTACATGTGATCTATTTCACTCAGATACTTTGGAATCGATGAGTAGCTAAATCTGATTATACATGGAACAGGAAAATAGTTGACGAATCAATCACAAACGCATAGTAAATAAAGTAAAACAGATACACTACATTTTTTATGGGAAAAACCCTAGAAAGGAAAAAAAAAAAAAAAAAAGCATGGGAACTAGTCTAGGTATTTAAAATCCACTATGAAGAAATATTTATAACTAGGTTAGCTAGACTAACCCAAGAATCCTCTGGTTCCTTTTGATTCAGACTCACGCCAGACGATCCAACCTGATCTTTGTTGCTGCTAGTCAACGAACTCGCTCCTCATGCAGTTCACTGCTCCTTTAATCCTTTGATCTCCAATGACTTGTCATGTTCATTCTTCTCCTTGCTTGATTCTCTCAATCACAGAGTATGGAAGTCTATGAAAAACGGTAGATTGATTCTCAAAGATTCTCTCTAAAAGATATAAATTCTCTCAATAGTATGTAAAGAGTTAAAATACCAGTAAGAGACACCTTAGACTTATTATAACCCCATATTTATTGCCAATATTCGATTCCTATGCAAAATTGGATGCTAAGTCCTCTTAAAAGTCTATTTATTTACATTAGTTTATTATTATGCTTCCTTTTCTAGCTATATATTTCCAAATCTGATTTTCTTATCAATTTTTTTTTGTCTTTTCAATGAAAAGGGCAAAAAATGAAATTTTCCTAGCATTTGCATGCACTCCTATATTCTTTAATTTTTAATATTCCTTTATTGATGTGTATCATCGTGTGCCTGTTCAAATATTTTGAAATTAGAGTCCTAGTTCATCTATTTTGTGAAAACCAAAGATACATTTTGTTAAAGTTGTGCCCAGTTATGGAAAACATAAAAGTGAGAAAGCTGTTTACGGACGTGATTATAATTTTTGGGCTGCAGCTAATTAAACATGAGCATGTGCAGAGATTAAGAAATGTTGAAGGCAAATATATATATATATATGTTAAGTAATGTTTAAGACACATTGTCTTCAGATAAGAATCTGAAAAAAAAAATTCCTCAATAGATTTGAACCGGACAAATCTATTGCGGAAAAAGTGTCTACATTTTTATCTGCGGAGTTCAAAATCTTAGAAACTTATTGTTATTTATTACTACTACTATTTTTATAGTTTTTGACATGATTGTATTTTCTACTTGTGAAGTTTTAAGTTCTAGCCGGTTTTGTTGTTTTATCCCATTTTAGAAGTTTCATTGGAGCAACCCCTCTCTCAAGTGGTTTATTGTATTGTACCTTTTCACAGGCAGTTGACTTGGCAAGGCAAAGAAATGCTGTTAGACTGGATCTAACAAGAAATGGTTCACGGGTAGAGAAAACCAGGGTTGGACCTTTGGGAACTGATATTTTTGACTCTGCTGTCTCTGTTTCCTCTGGTTTGGAGTGAGTAAGCCTCTCAATACTAGTCTGTAGAATTATTTGAGTTACTGATAACTGATTTTTCAAGCAGAAGCATCTATATAATAAGTTTATAACTATTATAAGATGCTCTACATGTTCAGCATCTAGCTGTTGTATGTTTCTCCATGCTATTACTTGATTCTGTCGATGAAATTCTCTCATGTCATGATATATGGGGAGAGAATTATACATTTATTAATCCAAAATAATAATATTAATAAAATCATTAGACGCTGATAGTTCATTGTATTTTAGCCTTGAAATAGCTGGGACCTAGGCGCATCCCTCTGAACCAGACTTGACCAAACAATTCTACCTGAAAGCCTTGAAATTGCTGATAGTTTAACTCAAAATGGAAAACTGGAATCAAATGGTTTCAAACATCCACAAAAACACCACCTTAATTCTGAGAAAAAAATAGGATAATTGACACATATAAATTTTTGTCAAGGTTGACGGCGGGGCTGCTGATGTCACCATGTGACAGTGACGTTAGCACACGCATGTTGTATACTGACATGTAGTTTACTCCTCCGACCTCCAATGGCTTTTGAATCCTGAGCTGATTTTCTAATACCTGGTTGAAGATGATACTAGACTTGAAAGATTAGGATTTGAGAAAAATTTAAAAAAGAGAGAAGGAAGAGAGGAGTTGTAAGGAAGGATTGAAGAGTGTCACCAACACCTCTACACACTATCTATTTATTTTGTCGAATAAGAAAAATTACAGAACTACCCTGAACGCTAATCATGCACTAATTATTCAAATATTCCAACAAAGGCAAATGGGACAATTAATAGATATAACAATAGGTTGATTGTGAAGGATTCACTCAAACATATGATATAAACTATGAGGAGACATTTGCATCGATTGTTCAAATCAGCTCCATTCGAGCACTTACTTCATGTGTAACAAATCTGGGTTTGACTCTTGAACAGTTAAATGTTAAAATTGCCTTTTTACATGGGGATCTAGAGGTGGAAGTGTACATGGAGATTCCTTCAGGCTTCTCATCACATGTAACTGAAGGGAAGGTGTGTAAATTGAAGAAGGCACTCTATGGATTGAAGAAATCTCCCAAAGCTTGGGTTGATAAATATTGTAAGGCTATGGTGAAGACTGGTTGCAAATATAGTCAAGCTGATCATACTATGTTCACAAAATGAGCAATTGACAAGATTACTATCCTTACTGCATATGTGGATGACATAGTTGTACACAACGATGATACCACCAAAGGTTGTAACCTAGTGGCACATCCTCACCTTCCAAAGTAGAAGGTTGAGGGTTCAAGTCCCCACAGGGGCAAGTGGGCGTGTGAGTGTGTTTCTTGCTCATGTAAAATAAAAATAAAAAATTTGTTGTAACCGGTGATGATGTCGAGGAGATCTCCAGATTGAAAGCTCTTCTAGCTGAATTCAAAATAAAAGACTCGGTAATTTATGATATTTCCTTAGAATTGAGGTTTCTAGATCTTGAAAAGGGATTTTCATTTGCTAGAGGAAATATATTATTGGTTTTCTGAGAAGAAACCAATATGTTGGGGTGTAGACCGGCAGACTTCCATATTGATGCAAATGATCACCTTAGAAGTGCCAAAAGAAATCAAGTAAATAAAGTTAAATATCAGAGACTTGTAGGGAAGTTTATATATCTTTCTCACACTCTACCAGATAGCTTATGCAATCGAGGTTGCAAGTCGGTATATGCATGACCCTCGCACTTCACATTTAGAGATTGTTTATTGTATTTTGAGGTACATGTTGGGGTTTTATCAATTAACTCAGGAGTGAGATTAGCTGATGAGGTCTTGACTGAAATAGTAAAGTAACAATCAAGAATGCAGTGAGTAGGATCGTATGGTCACGATTGCCCTAAACAGACCTAGAGGAGGGTGAATAGGTCTACAATGGAAACTTACCCAAATTTAAAATCCACGCAATACTTATTTCAATTACGCGCTTTATTTATCACTTGTTAAAGTAGTTGAAATTGAGGATGTAGTTGTAGAAACAAAGAGGAAGGGAGGAAGAGGAAGAGGAGAAGAGAAGTTCTGTAAAAGGTAGAGAGCGTGTATCCGGGTTTTCCACACCTCTCACCCTATTTATATATTAGGAAGATAGAAGCCTGCTGATAAGACGAGGGAACAGAGATAGATGACAAGGTAAAATCGAAAGACTGCAATAAGGAAGAAATATGATTGTAGGACACAAAGTTAGCAACAAGATGCTAAGGTACAAGTACTCTTACGTCGACGCAACGCAATAGGCAAATCATCAATGGTAGAAGTGGATGATGAAGGAACAGGAACCTCTAGTCGAGAAGACGTTGTGTCCGGACCATAAGGAAAAAGGGGCCAAGATTTAGAGTGCTGACAAACCTGTAATGGAGAAATAGAAAGTGTAGGATTAGAAGGTGGAGCTATTAGCATTGGAAGAGTCAGGAAAGATGAGAAAGGCTCCCCTCATAAGCGGATATGTGATCCGGAGACGAACACTGACCAGAGGACAAAAAGAAGGTAGAGGACTAAAAAAAAGGTAACATTGGCACTCACAAAGTATCGATTGGATTGAGGACTATAACATCGATATCCCTTTTGTGTGTGGAAATATCCAAGAAAAACACATTTACGAGCATAAGGAGACAGTTTGTCACGACCACGATCCAATATATGAACGAAGGCTACATAAACCAAAAACACGAGGAGTGAGCTGAAAGGGAGAGATACTAGGATATAAAAGAGAAAAGGGAGTCTAATTATTTACAACAGCAGAAGGCATACGATTAATGAGATAACAAGTAGTAAGAATTGTATAGCCCAAAAATGTTTTGGCACCTTCATATTGAACAAGGTATGAGCAACATCCAATAGATGGCAATGCTTTCGTTCAGCAACACTATTCTATTGAGAAGTGTGGGCACAACTGGTCTAATGAATAATACCACGATCATCACAAAAGGAATTTATGATAGCCTATTTATATTCCAAGGCATTATAAGATCGAATTTTTTTAACGCGCTTACCAAACTGAGTAAAAATTTCATTATAAAATTTAGCAACAATACGAGGTAACTCAGATCTTTCTTTCATTAAAAATAGCCGTGTCATTCAAGAATAATCATCAACAAATATAACAAGATAAAGAAATCCATTCAAACTGGCGGTTCGAGAAGGACCCCATATGTCCATATGAACTACATTAAAATGCTTAGTTTGACAACTATGACTACGACTCGGAAAGGAACTACGGTGATGCTTGCCTAACTGGCAAGCTTTACATTTTAAAATAGACACACAACTCAACTTAGGAATCGCTAATCTTAACTTTGCCAATGACGGGTGACCCAAACAAAAATGCCACCGAAGAGGAGAGATGGTAGCACTCAAAGCTGATGATAAGATAGGAGGTGGTTCATCAAGATCCAGATAATATAGCCCGTCCTTCTCATGCCCCGAACCAATCATCTTCTTCGTCCCGAGATCCTGAAAAACACATCAAGTGGGAGGAAAGGTTATGGAACAATGTAATGCTTTAGTCAATTGACTTACAGAAAGAAAATTAAAAGGAAAATTAGGGACATAGAGATTGGACTATAAGGACAATGAATGGGTAGGGTGAAGAACACCTTTCCCAAGGACAGACCTAGAAGAACCATCTGCTAGAACAATATGGTGTTTAATAGGTGTTAAGGCAGAAAAGAGAGATGATCTACCAGACGTGTGAGCTAGCTCCGGAGTCAATGACCCAAGACGAAGGAGATTGAGCCACACATGCAATATTACCTGAATTGGCAAGGTAGCAGTGGAAGTGGACGGGAGAGCAGATTGTAGTGTCTAAATGAACTCAATAAGTTGAGTACTGAGTGCATCATGAGAACCAGAATCAGAAGCTACATGTCGAAATGTAGTGCGAGGCCACCGGTAACCTGATGCACATACGATGGTTTGAAATATTTCACCCAACAATAAGAGTCGGTGTGGTTTATACCACCACAATGATCACACTTCCTATCACCATGTCCACTAGAGCGGCGGTCACCATGAAAACTGCGACTACCACGAGAACTACCACCACCTCCACTGCTAGATAGTAATGCAGAAGACTTTGTACAAGATGCAGTAGAGCTTTGCCCCAAAGATGATCTTAGTAGTCAAAGATAAGCATTAGCAGCTGTGGGTAACATCTCGCTAGTGAGAATCTGATCTTTGAAGCCACAAAAATCTGTCTAAACCAAATAACAATGAGCCAATCATAAACTCCTCACAATGACGCTTTTGTTGCTCTAAATTAGTAGTAAATGGTCGATGTTGCAGTAACTAATCCCACAAATTCTTCATGTTACTGTAGTATTCCAACAATGGTTTCCCAGATTGCTTAGTAGCTAAAATCTTCTCATACAACTCAAACCGAGAAACATTACTCTGGTGCGAATATGACTGTGCAAAAGAGTCCCTAATCTTCTTAGAAGAGTCACAAAATTCAACTGTACTAGGAATATCATGTTTCATACTGTGTTAGCCATCCCATAACAACACAATCATCACATGCCTGGTCTTTAAGTTCCTTATTGTCAGAGGGGGGATTATCAGTGAAGTATTTCAACTTCCTTTTCCACGCAGAAAAATCTGAACAGCATGAGCCCAAGACGGATAATTATTGCCATTTAATTTTCTTAGGCAAATCATCATCCTTGAGCAGTTGTAATTTATTTTAGAAGGATTCAAACCTATAAATGTAAAAGGGGAGTGTACAATTCTGTTCTTTGTAGTCTGAAGCGGAACAGAGATCAAAGACTTGGAAAAAATATTCAGACTAAATAATTGGGTCTAAATGACAAACCAAGTACAAAACTTAAGAGATCAAAGACTTGGACTCGGTAGTTGACTGCTATCGGCTTGATAGCGGGGGGCTGACCTAGGATGTGCAATTTCTGAGATCTTTTTAGGATTGGGAGCTGGATGACGTCTATGGATTTTTGGAACTTTTGTATAGCCAGGAGATTCATGGCGGAGGTAGGGATTCTCTTGTTTGGGTGCCTTCTTCTCGGGGAAGCTTCGAAGTGAGATCCCAATTTGGATGTCTTTCAGACCTAGTCGGGACTACGTTTCTGTGGAAGGCAGTGTGGCGATCCAAGGCACTGCTCTAAGTAGTTTTCTTTGCTTGGACAGTGGTGGGGCAAAATTTTGACGCTTGACAACTTGTGGAGGAGAAAACAAATCACTGTTAACCGGTGTTGCATGTGTAAGTGTAATGGACAGCCGGATGACCATCTTCTTTTGCATTGTCCAGTGGCTTTTGATTGTTGGAGCCTTTTGTTGGGTCTTTTTGAAGTTCCGTGGGTCATGCCTAGATCTGTGAGAGGATTAATGGATGTTTGGAGAGTGTGCTACCTGGGAGCACGGCTCGTGGGTATTGGAGGATGGCGCCCTTATGCCTATGGTGGTGTTTGTGGAGGGAGCGGAATAAAAGATCTTTCGAAGGAGAGGAATCTTCTATTGTTGTTCTTAAATTTTTTTTATTAGCTCTCTTTTGTTGGCCTTCAGGTAGACATTGTTCCTCCCCTGAGGAGACAATAGATTTTCTGAGTTCCTTGGGGCCTTAGGGTCCCATGTGTCTCGTGTTGTTTTGGGACGCGTTCCCCTTTTGAACGCTTTTTATGAATTTTCTTACTCATCAAAAAAAAAATTTAAAAAAAAAAAAAAATTGAAGGTTCTAGAAAAACGTTTTCTCAATGCACAAGCAATGTCTAGGCATGGAAACTTTGAACTTTACAAAATAAGCATGGATGCATGTTTAAAAAACTTTTTCTTTATGCATAAGCACCTGCCTAAGTAGGTTTTTGAAAAACTTGGAAACCTAGCATATATGGCCTATAGCATAAAAAGGTAACTTTCCTAATACTTATAAGGAATGTGTATATATGTATGTGTATATATATATATAAGAGCTCTAGAATCTTAATCTTAACATATATATGTTAAGACAAAGGATGGAACTCTTGAATTCAACAAGGATGCTTTTTGCTTAAAAAGAGGCTGTTACCAAGTGATGTTCCCACTTATGCAGGATGCTGGAAACCTCTGGCATTATTTATTGCTTATCTAGCATTAAATTGTTGTAGAGACATGGGAGATAGAGTTTCTCATAAGTCGTGAAAATGCAATTTTTGTTTTCTTTTGTGTCAATTATGAATTTCCTCTGCCTTCTATTTACATCCTCCTCATAAACTCTTTTAAGATCGCTAAGTTCATGTCTTTATTGTATATGTCTAATCAGGTCTGAAACATGGGTACTTGAACTTATTGATTTGGGAGGTGAAATGAGACGAGATGTGTGGCATGCATTTATTAGTGAAGTAATTGCTTTACACAATTTCATACGAGAGTATGGACCCAAGGATGGTGATCAGTCAGTATATCATGTGTATGGTGCTCACAAAGGGAAGGCAAGGGCTATCACTCATGCTATTAATGGTATTGCAAGACTTCAGGCGCTTCAGTTTATGCGGAAGCTCTTGGATGATCCCACTAAACTTGTTCAACTTTCATATTTACAAAATGCACCCTATGGTGATGTTGTTTACCAAACTCTGGCCGTAAATTGTTGGGGTGGACCGCTAGTTACAAAAATTACAGAGGGAGGGTATCAACCGGGTCAAGAAGTGAGGCCATCTGATGAGGTATCAGAAAGTAGTAATCATGTGTTTGACATGGATGGAAGTGTATACTTGAGGAAGTGGATGAGATCTCCATCATGGGCATCTAGTGCTTCAGTTGATTTCTGGAAGAACTCTTCAGTAAGACAAGGCTTAGTTTTGAGTAAAAATCTTGTAGTGGCTGATATGACTTTGGTGGAAAAGGCAGCAATTGCTTGCAGAGAGAAATGCCGGGTTGTTGAAAAAACACAAGCCACTATAGACGCGGCAATGCTGGAAGGGATACCCAGTAACATAGACCTTTTCAAGGTTGGACTATGTCTAGTCTCTTTCTTATTCTTCTTTCCCTGACTCTTTGTATAGTTCCTCATAGGCTAGATTTATGCATGAGCATTGAATCAAATCATGATCTGTGTGTGTGTGTGTGTAATCATGATTTTAAACTCTATATAATGTAAATCTTTATCTGAATAGACTTTTGATTGGTAAGTTTTTTTGTACTTCTAAAACATCTAGAAAAAAAATTCACTTGAGACTGAAGTTTACAATTTTGTTATCAGATGGCTGGTATCACATTAATATTGGTTTTTTAATTTTGGTTTGTCATTATCAAATTTTTGCTCTGTGTCTTGATAAATGATGTAGTCAGTGATTTTGTGAACCATTGGAAGCACCCAAAGAAGGATAGGAATGCGAGGAGGACCAAACAAAATTCCTAATTTTCTGCAGAGTCAACTTTATGTCTTTTAGAAACTTTCCATAAATTTCCATACTCTGAAATTTCCTGATTCTGTAATTTTTCTGATTTCCAGCAATTTTCCTGTTTTGTTTTAGTCTATATTTGGTAGTAAGCCAATCTATGGCTAAGAACGAAACTCTATATTAAGTCTTGTAATAGCTAGGGTTTCATCATTGGTTGAAAATATAATTTTACAGCAATTACAGCTTGCTTTTGAGTCCCAAGTCCTCTAATTTTTGCTTATGGCATTCCCGTCTTGGACATGTTTCTAGTTCTCGTTTACAATATTTAGCCTCCACTGGTGTTTCGGGGAATTTGCATAGTCATGACATTTTGATTGTAGTGGTTGCAAACTTGCAAAATTTTCTGCTTTGCCCTTTAATAAGAGTTCTACTATTTCTATGGCACCTTTTGATTTAGTTCATTTTGATGTGTGGGGACTGTTGTCAGGGGCTTATTTGTTATTAATTATATAATGTTGGGGCTTATGTGTAATTTCTGAAACTTATTATTATAAATATAATGTGGTGGAAGAATGAAAGGATTATTTTCATTCTCTCTCTCTTTTTCTCTCAACCTCTTTCTTCTCTTTTTCTTCTTCTTATACTTTACTCTTTGATTTTATTCTCTCTTAAAGTCAATATGGTTAATCACATCCACACATACTACAGATCCAACTGATTTTTAAGAGATTCCAAGATGGGATTTGTTTGCAAAAATTTACTGGACCTGCTTTTGATCTATTGCAGTCTCGATCGTTTTTTTTTTTATTTTTTTATTTTTTTTATTTTTATTTTTTTTCATGTTCGCGAGGTTATGCAACAATGGCTTTTTCTTCGTCGTTCGTGATTCTGGTATGGTCGACTTTGTTACTTTCTATTGTTTGTGTGGTGACTGTGTGGTCGCTTTTTTATGCATCTAAGAATACATTTATCTTTCTAGTTGAAGTTCGTGTGTTAGAGAGGTGGTTCTCTACGTATTTTCTTGTTGTTTTTGTTTATAAGGATTAATACCCAGAAACTGTTTGATAAAATGTGTGGCTCAGATGTGACTTTAAAAGAAGCTGGGTCTTCCACAAGTTTGACTCCAGTATTGGGAGGTAGTAGTGATCACCATTCAGGCCTTTGTATTACGATTGTTAGGCTGGATGAGATGAACTATATGGAGTGGGCTCATTAATCTGCTCGAATGCATATCACTGGTCGTAGGATGATCGACCATATCGAAGGGACTGTCACGTATCCCTCCAAGAGTAATCTTGAATTCAAATAGTGGAGTTCAAATAATGCACTAGTTATGACGTGGTTGTTGCAGTCAATGCTGCCACAGATCAGCAAAGGGTTTTTGTTTGTGAAAACGGCTAAAGAGCTATAGCATGCTGTAGAAGAGACATATTCCTCGGTTGGTAATTTTGCAAAACTATATGAACTCCAACAACAGATATCAAGATTCAAGCAGGAAGACCAAACTCTTGCTACATATTACCACACTCTACGTGGCAAATGGGAAGAGTCAGATCACTACCAAGACTGCATACCTGTGTGTGCAGCTGATGTTAAAGCATTTCGTGCTATGGTAGAAAAGAATCGAATCTATGAGTTCTTGGGTGGTCTACATCCGAGATATGAGCATGCCAGGGTACAAGTGTTAGGCAGGTATCCAGCCCTTACTTCTGTTAAAGATGTGTTTTCGTATATCCAGGCTCAGGAAAGTAGAATGAAGGCTATGTTTGCATCTGTATACACTACGCCTGAGTTAGAAGTACCATTGTCTGAGAGATCTACTCTAGCCACACAACAATGGAACAAGTACAATCCTCCAAATGGAAGGAAGCAGGATGACAAGAGCAAGTTGAGGTGTGAACACTGTGGGCGTACGCGACACACTAGGGAAACATGTTGGAATCTACACGGTTGCCCTACTCCAGCTCCTGCACATGCGAATGCTAGGCCAACGCCTGGGCCATTTAGGGGGTTATCTACGGCAAGTACTGCAAAGCGTGAGACTACTTTTACTACTCATATCTCCTCAGTGCCACCGAGTTCTTTGTCTGGGGCTGAACTTGATGCTCTTCGACATTTACTAGCTCAAAATGCCTCCATTTCTACCCCTAACTTCGTTCAAACAAGTACTTCTCATTCGGCACATGAGGTTTCCACATTATCTGTGGGCCACCCTGGATCATTGATGCAGGAGTCACTGATCACATGACTGGTATGACATCTGATTTCGTACAGTTTATGGTCTGGTAAAGATAAGGTTAGAGTGGCTGATGGCACCTTCACCTCCATTGCGGGGAAGGGCACTGTTTCCGCCTCTCCTAATCTTACCTTATCCTCTGTTCTTCATGTCCCACCAATAACCTCCTTTCTGTTGGTCACATTACAAAAGGCTTGAATTGTAGTGTAACCTTTTTCCCATCTCACTGTGTGTTTCAAGACTTGGATACAAGGAAGACGATTGGAGTGGATGTGAGGACAATGGCTTGTATTTGCTGAACACGAGGCCAACTTCTTATTATGTTGCAAATCAATCTAGTGTTAGGAATAGTAATGTCAATAAAGATCTGTTAATGTGATGACATAATAAACTAGGTCATTTACCTCTTCCTGTTTTGAAGCATGTGCTTCCCCAGTTTGCTTCTGTTGAATCTTTTGGAGTTAAATTGTGAAACATGCGTTCTTGTTAAACAATGTCATGTGTCTTATCTTACTAGTATTAATAAAAGTACAGCTCTTTTGCAGCTTGTTCATTCTGATGTGTAGGGTCCTGAACCTACTACTTCGTTACTTGGTTTTCATTACTTTGTTGTGTTTGTTGATGACTTTAGTCGATATACTTGGCTTTATCTTATGAAAATCAAAGATGAAGTTCATTCCATTTTTAAAACCTTTCATAGGATGATATGTACTCAGTTTGGTTGTCCCTCAAAAGCCTTCGATCTGATAATGGAGGAGAGTTTATGTATGGTGGTTTTGCCTCCTTTTTTGCTGATAACGGGATTTTCCATCAAACCTCCTGTGTCGATACACAACAACAGAACGGTGTAGCTAAAAGAAAACACCGTCATATTACAGAGGTGACCCGTTTTCTTTAAATTGGGATGGGAGTGCCTAAAAGTTATTGGGCTGATGCAACCTTAATAGCTACATACCTTATCAATCGCATGCCTTCTAAGGTTCTTGGCTATCAATCCCCCTTCTGTGTCTTACACTATCACACTGCCTTGTTCACTATCCCTTCAAAAGTGTTTGGTTATGTTTGTTATGTTCACATTCATCATCGAGGGACAAAATGGACCCTAAGGCAATTCGATGTGTCTTTCTTGGATACTCCGCCACTCAGAAAGGGTATCGGTGTTATAACCCTACCACTTGTTGTCCCTTTGTCTCCATGGATGTTACATTCTTTGAGGATTTTTTTCTTCTTATTTATTTATTTATTATTTTTTTTTTGTGGGATACTTTACTGGGGGAGACTACTATAAAGGTAGAGAATCTGTCGTCCATTTAGAGGGAATGCCCCCTTCCTTTGCGTGTTCCCATTCAGGGGGAGCTTCTTATTGAGGTGCCTATGTCTGGTCCTCCTACCACTAATGATTTGCGGCAGGGAAAGCAGCCAATTGTCTACAGTAGGACGGTAAAATGAGTCATTGACTCACCCCAGGACCAAGGAGTCTCCCTCGATCCAGGTAATTCCTCAGTTGACATTGATACTCCTGATTCTTTTCCTAATAGTATTCCTGTTGATCTTGATGTCCCTATTGCCTATCGTAAGGGTGTTTGTAGTTGTACAAAACATCCCATATCTCAGTTTGTATCCTATGATGCCTTATCTCCAACATATTGTGCTTGCACTTCATGTATCTCCTCTGTATCTGTTCCTTCTAGTGTTTCAGATGCTCTCAGTCAAACTCCATGGAAAGAAGCCATGCTTGAAGAGATGAAGGCCCTTGAGAAGAATGGTACTTGGGATATTGTTCCGTTACCTAGGGGTAAGAAACCAGTAGGCTGCAAATGGGTCTACACAATAAAGTATCATGCAAACGAAACAATTGAGAGATATAAAGCCCGGTTAGTTGCAAAGGGCTTCACTCATACCTATGGGATTGATTATTTGGAAACATTTGCTCCAGTTGCCAAGGTGAACTCCATACGTGTCCTTTCTTTGGCAGTTAATTTGAATTTCCCTTTACATCAGCTGGATGTAAAGAATGCTTTCCTTCATGGTGGCTTGGAGGAAGAGGTGTATATGACTATGCCACCAGGGTTTAAGCTTGCTAATGGTCAGAATTTAGTGTGCAAGCTAAATAAAGCCTTGTGTGGGTTAAAGTAGTCGCCACGTACTTGGTTTGAGAGGTTCAACACTGCTGTGAAAAGAGTAAGGTACACGGAGTCAGGCAGATCACTCTCTCTTCATCAAAAAGCACTAGGGCTGCTACACTGCTCTTATTGTAAATGTCGATGATATTGTTTTCACTGGAAATTGTCCAAAAAAGATTCATCAAATGAAGTCATTCTTGGGGACAGAGTTCAAGGTTAAAGGCCTCGGATCATTGAGATGCTTTCTTGGCATCAAAGTATGCAGATTGAAGAAAGGGGTGGTCATTTCTCAACGGAAGTATGTGTTAGATTTGTTGGCTGAAACAGGCAGGCTTGGAGCTAAACCTATTGATATTCCCATTGAGCAGAACCATAGGCTTAATGATGTAGATGGAGACCCATTAGACGATATGGGGAGATTTCAATGATTGGTTGGGAGAATGATTTACCAATCTCTCACGCGCCCAGATATTACCTATGCTGTTATTGTGATTAGTAAGTTTATGCATGCTCCACGTACACCTCACCTTGAGGCAACTCATCATAAACTTCGCTACCTCAAGGGTTCACTTGGTAAGGGGATATTGTTTGGCCGTCATGGCCACTTGCGTGTTGAAGCTTATACTGATGCTAATTGAGCAGGGTCTATGAAAGATCAACGATTTACTTCAGGATAGGTAATCTTGTTTCATGGCAAAACAAAAAACAGTCTGTAGTAGCTAGTTCTAGTGCAGAGGCTGAGTTCAGATCCATGGCACATGGAGTCTGTGATTTGTTATGGCTACGAACGATGTTGTGTGAGTTGGGTTATTCTATTTTCTAGTCAATGAAGTTGTATTGTGACAACAAGGGTGCTATTAGCATTGCCCATAATCTAGTTCAACATGACGGGACAAAGCACATTGAAGTCAATTGGCACTTCATCAAGGAAAAGCTTCGTCTTGGGCTGATTTGTACTCCATACGTCAACACACATGATCAGATTGCTGATGTTTTGACTAAGGGTGTGAGCAAGACTTGCCTGCAAAATATGTTAGTCAAGTTGGGCATGCTAAATATCCTTGCACCAGCTCTTTTGGGGGGGGGGGGGGGGTGGGGGGATGAAAGGATTATTTTCATTTTTTCTCTCTTTCCCCATCTCTCTCTCATTTACTCTCATCCTCTTTTTTCTCTTTTTCTTCTTCTTATACTTTACTCTTTGATTTGATTATCTCTTAAAGTCAACAGGGACCTGCTCCTATTTCTACTAAAATGATTATAGTTGATATTGTTGGATTTATCTTATGAAATGTCCTAAATTCTTTTCTATTTTTTAGTGCTTTACGTGCTATGATTCGCATCCAATACTCCTCTGTAATCAAATTCTTTCGATGGGATTTAGGTGGAGAGTATAGTTATAATCCTTTTCTTGATCTATTCAAATTTGATGGCACAATTTTTCAGTCTTCTTGTACTGAAACTCCTGAGCAGAATGGTGTTGCTGAACGAAAGCATCAGCACGTCATGGAGACTGCTCGTTCTCTTTTGTTGTATTCTACTGAACCTAGTAGCTTTTGGGGGAGGCTGTTCTCACTGTTGTTCATATAATAAATAGGATACCAACTATTATTTTACCTTTGGTCTTTCTCCTTCTGAATGATTATATGGTAAGCCCCCAGATTTTTTTTTCCTATCTGCACGTTCTTCTGTGTGTTTCTTTTTTATGGTGAAGGCCAAAAGGGGTGTCGTTGTTATGATCCTGTTCCTCAAAAGTTGTGTGTGTCTCGTCATGTGCTATTGCTTGGGCATATGCCTTTCATTTCTATTCTCTCCAGCTCTACTAGTTTGAGTCAGTCTGATCTCCTTCCTATTGATCCTTTTCATGATGACAATTTCATTACGTCTTCTGTTGATGATCTACCTTTCTCTAATGTTTCATCTTCTTCTGCACCGACATCTTCTACACCTTCTTCTCTAGTTGTTCCTTCTATTATTCACAAGTACACTCACAGGAATAAAGCGGTTTCTTCTGCAGGTACATCTCCTCCATCTCTCTCAACAGATTCACAATTTGTTTTTGGTGGCGTGAACCCCGCCCCTCCTCGCTATTCTCAGTGCATTCATAAGTGTCCCGATCGTTTTGCTTTTTCTAATTCTTGTTATTCTACTACTTTCTGTTATTTTTTGGCATCCATTCATTCTCTTTCTGAGCCCACCTCCTATAAGGAGGTTGTTCTTGATCCTCTTTGGCAACAGACAATGGATGACGAGCTCTTGCTTTGCATAAGACAAGCACATGGGACTTGGTGTTGTTACCTTCAGATAAACATGCAATTGGATGCAGGTGGGTCTATAAAATCAAGACTATGTCTGTCGGCTCTGTTGAACGATATAAAGCACGTTTGGTTGCAAGAGGATTATGCAAGAATATGGTATTGACTGAGGAGACCTTTGCTCAATGACTACTGTTCGCACATTGATTGCTATTGCTGTTGTTTACTAGTAGGATTTGTCACAGCTGGATGTCAAAAAATGCCTTTTTAAATGGGGACTTGAATGAAGAAGTTTATTTGACTCCTCCTCGTCTTTCTCATAATCCTGGTGAGGTGTGCAGACGTAGAAAGGCATTGTATGGTCTCAAACAAGCTCTCCTAGAGCTTGGTTTGAGAAATTCTCTACGGTGATGTGTGCTTCGGGTTTTCTTTCTAGTGATTATGATTCTGCTCATTTTCTTTGCTCTACTTCTGCTGGCTGTATTATTCTTCTTTTATACATTGATGACATGATTTTGACGGGTGATGACTTAGCTCGCATTGCTTTCTTAAGTCTCGATTGCAGCAGCAATTTGAGATGAAGGATCTTGGTCCTCTTCGTTATTTTCTTGGCATTGAAGTTGCTCATTCTCCCAAAGGTTATCTTCTCTCAGTGTCTAAGTATGCCACAGATGTTTTTCGCAGAGCTCATCTCAGTGATACTCGGACTGTTGAAACTCCTATCAAACTTAATGTTAGCTATGCTCCTACATGGTGTTCCTTTGTCTGATCTTACTTTATATCGAGCTATAGTTGGCAATTTAGTATATCTCAATGTCACTCGACCTGATCTTACATATGCTGTTCACATTGTCAGCCAGTTTGTATCGTCTCCTACTACTGTTCACTGGGCTGCGGTTCTTCGTATCTTGTGTTATCTTCGAGGTACTTTGCACAAAATTTTGTTGTTTTTTTCTACATCAGTTTTGGAGCTTCGAGCTTTTTCTGATGCTAACTGGGCTGGGGATCCCACAGATGGTAAGTATACCACCGGTTTCTGCATTTTCCTAGGTGATTCTCTAATTTTCTGGAAAAGCAAGAAGCAAACAGTTATTGGTCGTTCTTATGCTGAAGCTGAGTATCGTGCCATGGCTGCAACTACAGCAGAGATAGTTTGGCTACAGTGTTGCTTGCTGATTTGGGTGTTTCTTTGGTTGGTCCAACTTCTATGTACTTTGATAACAAGAGTGTTATTCAGATTGCACACAATTCTGGGTTTCATGAATGCGCCAAGCACATCGAGATTGATTGTCATTTCACGCGCCAACACCTTCAGCTTGGCACCATTTCTCTACCATTTGTTTCTTCTTCTCTACAGTTGGCTGACTTCAAAGTCCCACACTATTTTACATTTTCGTTTTCTTCTTAGCAAACTCTCGATGTTTCTCACTGTCACATTGTGAGTTTGAGAAGGAGAGGGGTGTTAGAGTAGGATTTATTTTATTTTGAGGGTAGTATTGTCCTTTTCTCAGTTTATTAGTTTAGGGCTTATTATATTATTATGTCTTGTATTTTACTTCTTTGTAACAATGTAATATACGACTCTGGATTCTTTTCTGTGCAATCTTTACGACTCTGGATTTCTTCTTTGTGCAATCTTTACAGTTATAATCCCCAAGTTCATATTCTTACAATCTGGAATTTTATTTTAATCAGGAACTTGTGCTTCCTTTAACTGTCACTGCCAGAAGTTTTGAAAAACTCAGGCACTGGGAGGAGCCACACTTAACCGCCTCTTTTCTTGTACTCGCATATGTGGTAATTTTCAGGTAAAAATGTTATGATTATTGCTACCTAAATGATGTTTCATGGCATCAATCTTAGTTCAAGTTTCTTTACACAAGTAATCTTTAGTACTATCAACCCCTCAAACGTGGAGTGCATTAATATTTTTCATAGTAATTATGGAGTAAAGGCATTTTTTAAGGGTAATTGTGTGATTTCTTTAAAAAAAAAAAATTGGGGTGCAAGTTGATATCATAACCCTTGTGTTATTGTGGTTCAAAATTGCATTATTCTCTGGAACTTTTTCACACATTCACTATCATTTATGATTACATTCGTAATTGGTGAAAACATTGATGTGTACCATCTATGATATTTGTTTGCCCAGAAACTTGCTGCCATATATATTTCCGACGATGTTGATGATTTTAGCAGCTGGGATGCTATTACTGAAGGGACTCAAGGAACAGGGCCGCCTAGGAAGATTTTTTGGACAAGTAACTATACGTGATCAGCCACCATCAAATACGATTCAGAAGATTGTAGCTCTAAAAATGGCCATGCGAGACATGGAAATGTATATCCAGAATCTGAATGTTTCACTTCTGAAAATACGAACAATTTTTCTTGCTGGACAACCTCAGGTATGCCGGCTCATGATAGAACTAGTTGTAATTTGGCATCATGTATCTATGTGACTTTGCATGAACAATCATGTTTATTAGCTCTTTTATACTGATGCACAGAATATGCTTTTTCTATAGAATAAATAAAAAATAAAAATAAAAAAATAAATAATGAAAGACATGCTTAAACATATTTCTTTTATATATTAGTTGTTAGCAGCATCAATTTCTTTGATATGCATCGTTAAGAACCTCTCCTTCACCTCGTAAGGACAAAAAATCACCAGCAATTAATGTTCTATGCAATTAGTTCTTGGGGAGAAGATGCCACGAGGGTATTTTCAGCCTTGTTTTTGCTCCTTGAGAATTACTTACAATTTTATGGTTACTATTCTTTTGATATTGAGCTTCTTGTGTTCTTAAGGATGATGAGACTTGCATCTAAATCCATTACGTACGTGTATGCAGTTATACCATTGTGTAATATCTAAAGTTCTGAACAAGTGTTTGAAGCATATCAGTTTTTATATTGTTCTGTTTTAAGATATATATGATACTTCAACAGTAATAAAATGTTTAATAATGGGAGTAACATTGTTGAATAATTGGTGCATTTTTTTTTTTAACATAAATAAAATATATATATTCTGGAATGCTTGTAGAGTAAATTAATATTTAACCTCACAACAGTGGTCTGTTTTTATGTCAAGCAGCTGAAGGAGTGCAAAATTAATTATAGTAATGATGTGCACCATCAGCCATGTGGTCGGGTGGCTGCCACTGGAGCTTATTCATCCTTGTAAGTAGACAATAGGACCGGCGTGATATTTAGTGCGACGTGTGGAACATGGCACATTTCGATTCAGAACACCTTTAGCAACCCAGGATCTTTCTTCTTTTTCCTTTTTTAAAGCAATATCATAAGTTATAAACCTAAACCTAATAAGATCTAAAGTTCTGGGAAAAGGTGAAATGCTCTCAACACATCAGTGAGTAGAGAAACTCATTCAATCTACAATACGTTTATCATCTTCTCCTGAATTATGCAATTTGAACTAAAATTTTCATGCTTTAACTTCTAAGTGAGCAACCAATATGTTCTATTCATGCCTACTCAAGATAATAGTTTTCAAGTTGAGGTGTGTCATACCTGATCCCATTCTGGTGTTACAAGATCATTTTATAGCAAACAGATAAAAGAACTTGTTGGATACTATTCTGTAAGGTGAGCAGCATCCTGCTTACCTGGTCCCCATTCTATATACTACATGACTATGTTCTAGCAATCTGATAAATACTTGTCAAGACTTGAGAAAGTCCTGTGAACTTGTTAAAATTCATACTTTTTACTGTCAGTTCTCTGGAAAATAAAGACTGCTCTCATTTTGTTGAAGGGAATCCATAAAAACATTTGGTTGTGTCTCTGTTTTACAAGTGTAGTCCTTAGTGCACTTCTTTCCCCCACTATCTCTCTTTCCCTCTCTCTAGAGAATATCTGCCCGTATGATGAAAAGGAACACTAAATTTCCACACAATTAATTTACGTTTATTTCGATTGTTCCTTCATATATCCCATTTCAGTCAACATTCTCTAGGAAAGTTTTTCTTGAAAATGCACGAGTCTTGATGCAAGGTAGTTGAGCCTGAGGCTTTGTGCGATTGAATAATGGAAGGCAGACTTTAAGAAATGATTAGGATTCCACTTGTATGCTGATAATTCCTTCACTTCTTGCTGTGTTGACTGGGCTCACTTCAGATACATTAGAAGTGTATTGCTTTTCTTTAGCCAGTTTTATTGAAGAGAGAGTTTTTGCCTCAAGGTTGGTTTGTGGAAGTGGGGATTGGGATAGATATTATTGTGGTGTTGACATCCATCTGGTGTTGTATGATTGATAGTGTCACGTCTGCTTACTTGGGCCTTCAGTTGGTTCAACCTCTGACGGAAAAGATGGTATGGGACCTGATCATTAAGAGTCTTGAGAGAAGATTGGCAAGTTGGAAAAGAACCTAATGTTTCTAAGAGAGTAGGCTGATTTTGTCTGGAGTATTCATTCAGGCTTTCTGTTATAGTTTGTCTCCCTTCACTAATTCTAGTATTCTAGTTATGGCTGAAGGCCACAAAATTCAGGCAGATCCTTTGTGACAAGAACAGGGGACTTAATAAATTGGATGTTGTCAGTCATCTTAAATAATTGAGTGAGGGGTTTTTAATGTTTATCGGAATGAGTGTGGTGCACTGGTGGGGACATGGCTTTGGCACTATGGATTAGATATGGACAGGCTGTGGAGGTTTGAAGTAGGAGGAAATGTAGGAAAACAAATTGTGGTTGGTAATGCAATGAGGTGAGAGTTGTCTTATAGCATGGATTTGGAAAGTAGGTTTAAATGATTTTAGAGAGGTGAATGTCTGATAATTAACTTATGGGTTAGATAAGTAACCAACGGGCTCTAGCGTAGATGGTATAAGCTCTCCTCCCCCTTTGGGGAGATTGAGTGTTCGAGCCGGTGGGTCCAAAAAGTATACAGTGGGTGTGCGTGTTTGCTTGAACTTTCAGGAAAAAAAAAAATAATAATAAAAAATAAAATAAAAAAATAAAATAAAATAAAATCTGATAAGCAGTGGAGACACAAGCTTTAGGCATGATACCTGCTGTGAATAGTCCCCTCATGATGTCATCTCTGATTTGTAATGACTTTATAGGTGAATGGAGATAGCGGCCTTTAGGCATGAGACCTGCTGTGAAAAGTCCCCTCGTGATTTCATCTCTGATTTGGAATTTTGTTCTTTTTTTCAGTAATTCTCTGATTTGTAAGTTATTCTGTCTTGCATAAAGGCAAAAGTAGGAAATTTAAAGTCTAGAAAGAATGGATGGTTTCTCGAAATGTAAATTTCATGGAGATGATTGGCAAGTATATTTGGCTGGTTCATTGTTGTAAATATTGTACCCTTTGGTTGGGAATTGGGGTGTGGGAAAAAGCATATATACAATTTTCCTTTTTATTTATCTATTTATTTTTGCTTGACCAAGTTGATTTTGTTTTAAAATCTTCTCAGATAACGATGGAGGTTGCTCTGGTCCTCTTACTAAGTTCAGCCATTCTCCTTGTTGTCCCTTTCAAATACATTCTTGCTTTTCTTCTCTTTGATTTCTTCACGCGGGAGCTCAAGTTTCGGAGGCAGATGGTTGTGAAATTCATGAGCCTTATGAAGGAGCGTTGGGACACTGTGCCTGCAGCCCCTGTGGTTGTATTACCATTTGAGGGTGACGAGACCGGAGCATTGAGTCAAAGAAAGCGTATTGATGACGGATCAAATTCAGAAAGAACTCGGAGCAGTAGTAAGTCTACATAAATTTTGAAATGTAGATTTACCGGTGTCATTAAAATCTAAGGATCCTTTCT
Organism: Cornus florida; assembly: GCF_030987335.1. Classification (NCBI taxonomy): domain Eukaryota; kingdom Viridiplantae; phylum Streptophyta; class Magnoliopsida; order Cornales; family Cornaceae; genus Cornus; species Cornus florida. Next base: position 44,577,616 of record NW_026775573.1, read on the forward strand.
TGAGTTTTTGGAAAACAAAAAATTTACCCATTACCCGTTATATTTTTATGTATATATAAATTAGAGTCTTGTTTTTATTCAAAATGCATGCCCATTCTTTATGACTGTTAAAACAATATTGTGTATTTTGTAGCTTATTGCCCTTTGTTTGATAATCATTTTATGCAGGACAATAAATAGAATCATTTTAAATGCATTGAGACAATTTCATAGTTATTTTGTTTCCAATATCTTTTTTTTTTTTTTTTTTTCATTAGTTTCTTTGTATTGCATTGAATATGAATCTATCCAAAAGTTGCATGTTCTTTAAAAATTTGTGAGAGTGACAATACAAAATGTTTCTCAGATCTCTTGAATTTCATCTGAATTGTTTGATAAAAAATATCCAAATTCCGGGATTCAGATTCTTCCAGCAATTTATAATTCTTGAATCTTGAATTTGTTTGTGTTGTTTGTGCAGCAGGGAAAGCATCTGAACATCAAATTCTGTGATTAACTCTGGTGCTGGCTTTTGATGCTTTAGGGGAAATACATACACATTTTATGTAATAATGAATGTAACCATAATTCACTCAGGAGTTGGAGCTATTCACTCACTCAGCTAGTGTGCTAATTATTGAAGTCAGTCTAATATTCATCTTTCTTTATAGAATATCATATAATTTTAGTTAATTTTTTATATTAATATTTTTTTCATAAAATATACATCTTTTTTGAGATAAAATATTTATTTTTATTTTTCGTCATTTGGCAAAGATTTAAGTTAATGTTGAGGTCGAGTCCATCGTGTGGAGCGTGTAAAATAGCTTACAGAAAATTAATGAATAAATTATTTTTGTTAGGTTTTGATTTTTTCTTTTTCGTAAATATTTTACGACAACCAAACACTAGAAAACACATAAAATATTTTATATTTTATGTTCAAACAAACGAGTCTTAATGTAAAGATCACTTAGAGTCCGTTTGGCATGCGTTTTGTTTTAGGCGTTTTGTTTTTGGATAATACAGGAACATTGTTTTTGTTATAGGAGTGTATCGGAAAAAAAAAATCGGAAGCACGTTTGGGAATGTTGTTTTGTTGTGGAATTGTTGGAAACATAAACATGTAAAATATATGTAAAATATAGTTTAAGGTCATAAACAGTTGTCAAAATAAGAAAAAATAATTTTTTTATGTTTTGGTTTTGGGCTACCATTCAGGAAGTGTTTTAGCATTGTGTAAAATAAAACAAGGTCGCACAAAATATGTTTTTATTGTCAAAATCGACGCTGTAGTACAAAAAAAAAAAATAACATAAACAAAATGCATGTCAAAGGGGCTTTGGAGATCTTGATAGAAACACACACAAATGTGTAAATATCTTGATATAAAGAATGATTAATACATCAAAATGTAATTGGTAAACTTATCATCATGAAAAATGCTAGTACAAGGATCCACAATCTTTGAGGAAAGTCCATTAAGCCCTCTGATCCATTACAAACAAGCTGGTTATCATGATATGTGCAGGCCGTTTTATTCCTATAGTCAAAACACCATCAACTGTTAGAGAACATAGTGAAACAACACACAGTAACACAGAACATATGCTTCTTTGCTTGTTTTGTAGACTAATGTTTAGGTTGTTGGCCCAAGTGTAGTAAACATACCATGTAAGGAAATAAAATTAGCCCATTTTGCCACTGACCATATAGTTGCATGAAAAACTCAATTTCACTGTGATTTACACCAGTGTTTATGTCAATTTCTGGCCTAAATTGCATGAAAAATATGTTTACATACCTTGAAGAACAGAATGTGACAACGTAGTCAGTGGCAGAGCAAGTCAGAATGCTCGTAGGATCGTCGTGAGCGTAGCTATACGCTGCAGGGCATGCTGCTTTGAAGCTTTTCGAATAATTTGTAGGCAAACATGTAATGGGATTAGAGTACATTCCCCTGCAACAGTACTCGTCGGTGTTGAACACGTTACACGCACTCCGGCAGGCGATGATCTTCCCGTTGGGTTTAAAAGCGAGCTCCGAGGGACAGTTGACCCTCAAGTCGCTGTCACAACCCGCGGCACTGCAATTTCCTTTGCCATTAAGGGGTGTGACAACTAGTGGCAAGTTGAAGCCGTCGACAAGGCTAACATCGTAATAATCGAGTTCTCCGAGGGTAAACTCGGCAATGGAGGCGGGTGGCTCGCCGGGACCTCCACATTTTAGGGAGCTACCGCAGCTGCCAGTTTGGCACGTGCCGTTGCTGTCTTTGTCGAAATTGCAACCGGTCCGGGCCCATATCCTGCCACCCCAAGTGTCCGAGGGTGTGAAGATGGCAGATTGGCCTGGTTTGAGTTCAAAGCCACTGAAATTGTCATTTGGTGTTATTCCGGGCCATATGGTCTCTTTGCAGTCATTTACTATGTTGAAATTCCTACACTCGGACAATTGTAAACCTGTCAAATTACATGCAAAGAAGTTAAAATCTCATTATAGACAAAATGCGCGTGTGAGTAACTTGTCAAAGTAAAATAAATAAATAAATAGATAAGAAATTGAAAATTGTTATGAAGCATAAAAATGTATATTTCTTTTATTTTCTCGAGAACCAAACAAGTCTGAAGAGAGAATTTACCTGCTGCAATAATAACCAGTATATACAAGACTGTTGGAAGGACAATATGAAGGGAAGTCATCTCTCACACTCTATCTCTCTCTCTACTAGTAGGCTGTGAGTGAACTCAAGCGTAGGAAGATGTGTGCTTATATGAGTATAAAATATACAAAAAGAATGGAAGAATACGTGCTGAGAGAAGTGTGGGCAACCCAAAAAGGTTCCTTCCTTCGTCCCATAACCAAATGATTCCTAACTTCAAACAATTTCTATCATACTTCTTACTTCACTCCTATTTTGTGACTTGTGAGTGTCAATGTAGGCAACAAGTTCATAAACGGGATTGTTTAATAACAGATACTCTCCTATCATATCTTGAAAGTTAAGAGTTCGAATCTCCTTAGGGACACTTTAAAGATAATTTCTCATTAATTGCCCAGTACATATGGGATATGGGACTATATGTGCTCACTAGTGAATTTATGGGTGCTTTAACAGATCAGATCTTGATAGTTAGCTCTTGATTTTCCAGTAAGAAATTGACGTTGATGAAGGCGTGTAGGTGCACTATTCTGGGGTGGGGATTGTAACTTTCCATAAATTTCTCATTTGTTATTGGATAACAAAACTTTACTTATTTATTTTTTTAAGGATCAACGAATCAAATAATATTTTTGTTCCAATTTTTGCATTGGTGGTATTGTTGACAAAAATAAATAAAAACTTAAAAACAAAAAACCCAACAAATTTCATTCCATGTTTCTTTAGAACACTTTAATTAGAGTACTTTTTAAATTAGGTTCATAATATGTGACTAAAAGTTCTATGAGTAAAATACACTACATTTGAGCATTCCTCTCTATCATGAAATTTTTTTCTTGATACTTGGGTATAAAAATTAATGGCTCAATTTAGTTTCCTCTTATCACCTGAACTATAGATTCAAATGAAATTTATTGGATGAAGGACCCTCTAGCTCTAGGATAAAATTTTTTATAGAATTTTTTAATTCCGACAAATTGCATCAACATTTCAAACAATTTAACTGCATTTTATTGTGAAATTAAATAGTAATAATTCATGATTTCATCTTATAAAATAAAATTCTCTTCTTTTTTTTTTTTTTTTTTTTTTTCAAATTCTAACATATTTTAAAATCCATAATTCCAAATATAGGTCGTGTGGGGGCATATATGTAATTCAATAGTAGTTGTTGTTGTTTTTTGTTTTAACAATGTCGGACTACATACCGGACGAAGTGATGATGGAAATTCTGGGAAGACTACCGGCCAGAACTCTTCTTCGTTTCAGGTGTGTATGTAAATCTTGGTGTTCTCTGATCAGTAGTGAGAATTTTGTTACCTTTTGGTTCAATCTTACCACACATTTGAACAACATGAACAACACTCACCTACTTCTCCTCGAGTACTACTCTCAACTTCATGAACGAACATTTTTCCTTGCATCTTGATGATGAATCCCTCACTGAGTACCCTTTGAATCTAGAAAATTCTCCAGTTGCAAGCATTTGTCCCTGTTTAACTATGCTTGGTTCTTGCAATGGCTTGGTATGCGTTGCTGATGATATACGGGTCTTTCCGGATTGAAGTTTATATTTGTGGAACCCCACTATTAGGAAAATTGTTGTACTTCCAAGACCTCGCATCACCTTCCGTTCACACGGCAAGTTTGATCGTGTTCTTGGATTCGGATTCGATTCCACAAGGAATGACTATAAGGTTGTTAGAATTGTTTATATTTCTGGTGGCACTGAGGTTTGACATTTTTTCTCTTAAAGAGGGTGTTTGGAGAAACATTAGTGTACCTAGTCTGGTACCTCGTATCGGTTTTGATCCATTTCATGCCTATCTCAATGGGGCTATCCATTGGGTTTCTGGAGGCGACGATCATCGCCTGTACATTGTGTTATTCAATTTGGGTACTGAAGTATTTTCAGAGATGGAGCTACCAACGAGTCTACCACATAGTTTGTCTTGTGCGGTGTTTCAAGACTCACTTTGTGCGTTCCACATTGATTCTTATGAATGCAAAGTGTCAGTCTGGGTGATGAAAGAATATGGTGTTGTGGAGTCATGGACCAATTTGTTTAATATTGATTATAGTAGAGGATTTGATTTGAGAGAAGTGGGGCCATTGTCCAATTGGTTTAATCTTGATTCTAGTATACCGTCTGGACACAATGTTCGGGTTATAGGGTTGAGGAGGAATGGTGAAGTTGTTTTGGTAAAAGATGGGTGGATGATTTCAGTTGACATAAAGGCTCGAACATTCGAGTATCTAGGATTCCGTGGATATGATGCAGCACTTTCTGTCAATACTTACACAGAGAGCTTAGTCTTGATTGACAAAGCAAATGGATTGCAAGAAGGATGATTGAAGGAGCAGGCAAGATATATATATGACATAGCAGTGGAGTATTAGCTACAGTTCCAATGTTGATTTTATTTGTTACCTTATTTGGTTTCACTACTTCTTGTCATATCAGTAGTATCTTATTTAGACAGGGCTGGAGTACGTTAACACTTTATTTTAAATGATGATGTACCTAGCTCGACTAATGGTTCATTTGTGGCTAATATTCAACTCATATGGGAATAATTTATATGATAGAAGTGGCTAGCAGGGATAAAGACAGCCATTTTGCTTATCATGGCTTCTATATGCCATGTTGAAAATGTATTTTGTTCATACTCCCTTGCTTTGTGTGTGTGTGTCTTTTTTTTTTTTTTTTTTTTTTTTTTTTTTTTTTTTTAATGCCATTTTCTGGAATGAATTTAATGGGAGTTTTACCAAGCGGCTTTTGTTTGTTTTTTGACATTAAAAAAGAATGCCTTGAGCTGGATTTTTATGTTGTATGTGGCTGGGTAAATAAGAATTGTATTCATCTATTCTATAATCTGAATTTGATGTATACTGTTCTGGTTGTATTGAAGCAACAGAGAATTGACGAGGAAAATGTTTTTGAGTTTAAGAAGATGGGTAAAGCACCACGTTCCTTTGGGAATGCACATAGTGCGCGGAGAGTATTACATGTGATGGTTATAGTAATACAGTGCATTTAGTGGCTAGCTGCATAGTAGGATAGAACTTTTTACTGTTTTTAGTTGTTAACTGGATGGTGGTTCTCTCATATGGTTTTCATGGCTGCCTTATGCATAGCATTTGTTATTTAAGTTTTGGGGTTTTAAACAATTGTTTCAGTTGAAGGTTTATCCTCATGGAAGCTTCTCTTTCTATGTTGCGAGGTCTGTTGCTTTTTGCTTCTGCTGTTAGGTTGTCAATGTATGGCGTGCCATAAGTCTGGCTTGTCTGTTTCTTCTGCTTTGAACTTTCCTTTATATAACTAATCTGGTCTACAAGCTCCCGATTGATGGATTTTGACTTTATATCATAACTGGGAAGATAAGGATGCAGGATACAAGGCACTTCATCTGGTGTTGTTGTGTCAGTAATTCAGGGGAGCTGCTTTTGGAGTGATTCACGCTGGTATTCAATTCGACATTTCGCTGCTGTTGTAACTTTTTGTCTTGCCCCATCCGTGCTTTGGTCTTCATTTGCTACCGACCACCTTGCACTAGCATTGAACTTTGAAATGGTTTATTCTGGCTCACTGAACATGTGTTTAAGGTCTATGATTTATGCCTATCGTGCACGAGATGATCAATGTGAAAATATTTTGTGCTAGATGGATGTCAAAACATAGCATCTGTAGTTTGTTGCACATAGCATCTTATTTCAGGAACTTTTAGCGGTCAGCAGCTGAGTTTGTAGTGCCTTGTGATTTTCTATACTTGAGTTTGGCTATTGTGGCTTCTGGGGTGGAGTTTTTTAGTTGTTCTTGTGCCGAATTTGGAGATTTTTCGGGACATTTTCTACATCTTTGATTACTAAGGAGAGTGCCATATGGTATTCCTTGGTTCTGCTGCTCAGTGGAGGTTGTTCTCTAGGTTTTGGTACAGCAAAATCAGTATTATGATTGTTTGTCCATCATTCAAACTCAGTTGAAATTAGATCGATGAGATTAATTTTAGCAATTGGGCAAAACATCCCAGTTGCTCAAACTTTAGGATGTAATATGATATTTCGATTCGTCATGGATAAATCCCAATTTTTAACTCATTGTTGATTGAAAATCGTATGTCCTGATTCACCACATCATTAGAGGTACCAAGTTTGCATTCTTTGGTATCATTGTATAATTACACTGTTAGTCTTCTCCATCTTATATTGGGACTTTTGAAGCTGAAAAAAGAATGGAGGAAAATCAAATAAAACGGTTTGGGTTTGGACAAGGTTCCGGGAAAAATAAATAAATAAATAAAATTGAATAAAATAACTGGATGCTTGTAAATTAAGCTTTACACAGAATGGATTAAAATTGATTTTGGAATTGGTTGAGCTTTAGAGTATGTGAAGAAGGATTTGCTTCAAATGCTAAAGGGTTAAGTGCAAAAAAACCCCGGATATATAGGGTTTGTGCATAACTAGTCCCTACTTTTTGAAAATTTGCATATTAATCTATAGAATTTAAAAAAGGTGCAAATAAGCCCCTCTGACCACCTTTTTACAAAAAGTAAACATGAAAACCATATTTTACCCTTTCGATTCCCATTTTGCCCCTCACCCATATGTGCATATAACCACCCCCCCCCCCTTTAATTTCTTTCTCCATATCTGTTGTTTATTTCCTCTCTTTATTTCTGCTTCTGTTTCTTTCCTCTCTTTATTTCTTTATTTATCCATATCTGCTCCATTTCTTTCTTTATCCATATCTGCACACTAATTATATTATTAATTGTCTCAAAAAATTTATTCATTTACTCCAAAACATGCCATCATCTTCAAGCTCAAGAAACCATTGTCCATATGGGAGGTCAGTGAAAGAATATTATTGTAAATGTGGAGTTAAAAGTCCATTGAAGGTGTCATCTACCCAACGAAATCCTTGTAGATGGTTTTACGGGTGCGCAAACTACAGGACTGGTTCGTGTGATTTTTTAAGGTGGGAGGATGATGAACTGCCCGATTATTACCGTAAATTGATTTGGAATCTTATGACAAAGATACGAGAGCTGCGGGACTTGCAAAGAGCTGATTCTCCATTAGTTGCTCAAGCTCCAACCATGATAGCAGAATTAAGATAAATGAAGAACATTGGATTTGCCTAACCTAAAAGAAGATGCTTACCTCAGTTTAATGATTCCATTCTCAATTTTCTTTTGGGGTTCTTTACTTGTGTTGTATTGTTCAAGCTAGTAATGTGAAACATTGTAATGTTCTGATGTTTTCCATCAAGCATAATGTGTTTAAATGCAAGTAGGGGACTGTTTTAATGCAAGTACAACCTGTTTGAATGCAACTACAACCTGTTTGAATGCAACTCAATCAGATGAATTAAAGGACTTTTTCCTCAACAAGAAGACATCCAATCTGTAAGTGAGAGCTCCACTGACCCCTACCTATCCAAACATACACAACCTGTTTGAATGCAACTACAACAGATTTAAATGCAACCACAACAGGCTTTAAAGTAAACATTGTACCCAATAACACAGACATACATAGATAACTTAAGACACACCTACTGCACCACCCATTTAATGGTGAGCAACCATTCAATAATGACCAACTATAGCCTACACCACCCATTCAATGACAATAACTTAAATAATCACAACCACCAACAACATAGACATACATAATTTACCCAAAAAAAAAAAAAACACAGACATACATAGATACTGGTCAATAGTTCCCCAACAAATAAGTGATACAAAATATTAGAAATTGGTCTACAGTTCCCCAAAAACACAGAAATACATAGATATTGCTCCATAGTTCCCCAACAACATAACACATACATACATATTATTGTTCATATCCATTCAAACAGATAATTAAAAACAAAAACAACAGTTGTCCATTTGTTCATCCATGAATCAAATACACAAAAAATTACTTCAAATTTACCATACAAGTCACATATTGTCCACTAGCAAAAGGCAACACCTTGGAATGAAGTAATTTGAATCTTGGATCAAACAAAGGCAACAGTTTTAGATAGTGGAATCTGCAACAAATAAGTGATACAAAATAATTAAAATTGCCCTAAGCAAGTATGTGTTTTGAATGGAAAAGAAGTAAAATTGAAAATTCATTTACTTGAAACCACCAATCTTGGCTTTCTTTAGTACATACCATTCCCTAATGTATGTGGCATGTCAAGAATCTGAGATTAAGAAACATTGATAACCTATAAAGATGGTAAAGTTAAAGTTAAAGTTAAAGTTAAAGTTGACTTGATAACACTTGTAAAATAAAAACAAAAATTAATATAAATCAATACATATACCTCACTGTTGATCCCACTAGCCATCACTGGGACAACAGTCAAGTTGCCTGCACCAATGTCAACATTTACAACCCTACCACTGCCACCACCCCTGCCTCTCACAACACCTCTACCTATCCCACTTCCCACAATTTCACTGAAGTACTTCCCACAACATTGTTACTCCCAACACCTCTACCAATGCAATTCGTACTCGCAACACCACTGCCTCTCACTGAAGTACTTCCCATAGCATTGTTACTCCCAACACCTCTTCCAATACCATTCATCCCCACAGTAATGCCAACACCTCTACCAGTCCCATTAAGAATAGTTTCACTAGCCTTTTGAACATGTAATACTCCAAGTTGAGGGTTTTTGGGTCTACCTCCTTTGCTTTTAGGTGGTCCTCTCTGCACTTGTTCATTTTTGTAGGTCATTGAGTTGTGATCAGTTAATTTACATCTTCCACAAATAAGGTGAGCCCTTTGTTTGTACACGTGTTTTTCCACTTGATGTACCTTCATCACGAGCTTTCTTCCTTATTTTATTTGCCCTGCCTGGGGGGGGGGGGGGGAGGGGGGGGGGGGGGGTCCTAGCTATAGGATAAATCATTAGAACCACCCCAGTTACTTCTCTTATATTTCTCAATGTCATTGGATATACCATCCCTCCGTATGACTTCAAGAATGTTTCCCTATAAAAGTATGGGTCAACAAACTCTTCAAGAACTGCCCCTCTTCTCTTTTGTATAGCTGCACATGCATGCTTACATTGGATACCTGTGACATCCTATGCCCTACAACTACAGGGTTTCTTTTTTTTTATTTTTTTATTTTTTTATTTTTTATCATTTAAGTCAACAGTTTCATTCATTCCTCCATCTTCAACCACATAAATGGCTTTTCCAGAGAGGTGAGCAAGACAACCTATTGAGTACCCCTTGTTTAGTTTTAGCTGAGCTGCTAGAGCTGGACACAACAACCCCTCTTTCCCCTCCATGTACTCCTTTTTCTCTTGATACATCCTCAACAATGACTTTCTGATCATTTTAAGCATGGTGATGATGGGTTTATCTCTAGCCTTTAGTATGTGTGAATTCCATGATTCATACATATTATTGTTGTTAAGGTCATACTTTGACCATTCTGAGTACTTACACTTAGCCTACAAGTGAGGGGGTATCTTAGCCAACCAATCATATGCATATGTGTTAATTTCCCTCATTCTCTGCATGTGTCCCTGAAAGTCTACAATTGTGAAAGAATTTGTTGCATCCCACTTCAACTTGAAGCTTTGGAATTTCTTTTTGAAGTTGTCATACATGTGCCTTACACAGAATCTGTGATCTGACCCAAGCTTCTCAAGTGTGTCAACCAAACCCTATAATAAAATCATAATATCAGTAAATGTAATTTTAAACTATCTGAAAAAGTAATTTTAAACTATTTGAAAATGTATTTTAAACTATCAAGTGTGTCCCTGAAAGTCTGCAGTTTTAAACTATCAATAAATGTACTTTTAAACTATCTGAAAATGTTTTTTAAACTATCTGAAAATGTATTTTAAATTATCAAGTGTGTCCCTGAAAGTCTGCAGTTTTAAACTATCAGTAAATGTAATTTTAAACTATCTGAAAATGTTTTTTAGACTATATGAAAATGTAATTTTAAACTATTAAGTGTGTCCCTGAAAGTCTACAGTTTTAAACTATAAGTAAATGTAATTTTAGACTATCTGAATTTTTTTTAAAACTATATGAAAATGTAATTTTAAACTATCTAAAAACTATCTATAAATGTAATTTTAAAATGTTTTTTAAACTCTATTAAAATGTTTTTAAAACTATATGAAAATGTAATTTTAAACTATCTGAAAATGTAATTTTAAACTATTTAAAAACTAAAATACTTTGCTAACATACCTTTGTCTATCTGAAATGAAGGTTATTGCTTTGTGGGGGCTAAGCAAATCCATGAGGTTATCCATAAACCAATTGTCTGTCTAAAATGAAGGTTATTGCACTAAACCTATTATCCTCATTCTCAGTATTAGTGACATAAATCTTAATCAAAGATGAGTTGTTGTAGGCCATAAACATCTCCATAACACTCCCATCATTAATTATCTGCATTAAGTGCCCACCAATAGAATCTCTGTAGAACATTTTACTCTCACCCAACTGCAGCATATCCACAATGTCTTCCAATTCAAAGTAAGACATCATGTCAGAGTGCATATTGTCAACTAGCTCTATGTTACCACCAACATAGTTGTTACGTTGATTCAACTTTCCCGAATGATGCAGCTAAAGCATGTATGTCTTCCCCATTTAATAAAAAACCATAGAAATATAAGCCGTCACAAACCACAACTATATATGCTTTTGTCACAAGCAGGCATGCATATCAGAGCGAGATCTATGGATCCGCCATGCAATATGCATGTCATGCACTAAAAAACAATGTTAGTGTTTCAATAACATCTTATAAATAATACCCCATTTACTAAACAACCATAGAAATATAAGCCGTCAAAAACCACAACTATATATGCTCTTGTCACAAGCATGCATGCATATCAGAGCGGGACCTATGGATTTGTCATGCAATATGCATGTCATGCACTAAAAACAATGTTAGTGTTACAATAACATATTATAAATAATATAAATAATAAAGATATGGACCCAACATCACATATATAAAGATTCCATCAAAAGTATAAATAAACAAAAGACAATTATCCTGAGGTACTGTTTGTAACACTTAGACCCAACATAAAGCTTAGCATTTTCTATACACATAGGACCACTATTGTTTACAAAACCCTAACAATAAATAAGGTCAATCAACCCACAATAATACATTAAACAAATCATAAAGGCAAGGGACCACTATTGTTTATAAAACCCTAACAATAAATTAATAAGGTCAATCAACCCACAATAATGCATTGAACAAAGCATATGTGCATATAAAAATTCAAACTTTATAGTATAAAACAGCAATTTAATGGAGACCAGATCATCATATTTGGTATATATGAGTCATAATCATGCATTGGGTCACACAAACATATATATGCTAAATCTATTTCAATATCGAGATAGATATAGGCAAAAAGCACAAATGGACCAACCTACGGACAAACCCTTAACAGCACTGAATCGTACATACATGACACAAACATATATAGAGGTCAAAATTGCAAGAGAATATAAGAAAACATGATAAACCCACTATTGTTTACAAAAACCTTAATTGTTAGGAAACTAATAAGAAAAAAATCAAAAAACCCAAACAAATGTTGAAACAAAATTGAGCATACATGCATACACGATTTAAGAACAAAATCCGAAAACCCTAACAATTTACGAGACGAATCAAAAAACCCTAACAAATGGTGAAACAAAATCGAATCACACAATCATACAAAACTTTCAGCGAGTTTACAAGTCTTCACAACGCAAAATTTTAGACAAATAACACGATTTAAGAACAAAATTTTGATTTAAGAACACTTGCGACACGATCAACTCTTCACAGCACCACTGTACAACAACACAATCAATCTTTCACTGACTTTAGAAGTCCTGCAACTTATCTTCAACCGATCAACACACAAATACAAAGATTCAATCAATTTGGAGAACAACTACACACAAACGGGTTAGGGTTTCATAACACTAAGGATTTTAGAGTCGGCCTCACTCAAAGGAATGCTGACTTAGGGTTGAAAATGATTAAATGTGTTTTATATAGTAGGGGAATGTTTGGTTTTACTTTTAATTATATCAGGTTTAAGCTATCCCAATTTTATACAATTTGAGGTTTATTTTATCCTTATCCCAAACAAACACAATTGTACACAAATTGGACAAAAAAGTCATTTTACATAGCCTGTATTTATAATTATTAATTTATGCAACTGCAGTGAGGGCATTATCGTCATTTTACACCACACAGGGACCTATTTTCACCAAATTGATAGTATATAGGGGTTTATTACCACACAAGGACCATTTTGCATTATATCGATAGTAGAGGGGGTTTTTTGCATTTAACCTAATGCTAAAATTAACTCAAAGGTGGGTCAATTGACTTTAAGGTCTGGTAAGTGTCATTTCATGATGTATTTCCTGATGTGATATTTAGGCTAGGGATCTGATGGATCTATCTTTTTTTTACATTTATCGATAAAATTTTATTCTTGACTGTGAAAATGAAAAATAAAAAAAAATAAGAATGGCCTAAATTTGTTGTCTTTATCTATTTTACCTTTTGTTCTCTGGGCATTCCTTCTATATTGTTATTATTGTTGATGATGGATTCTGCGCAACCCGGATCTGATCTGACTTCCTGAATAAAGAGAAGAAAAAGTGATTCTACGAACACCGGTGTGTTACCGGTGGAGTAGGCTCTGACGAACAAGTCAGTGTGAATGATAATCTCTCTGGAGAAATCGAGAAATTGAGTTAGGGTTTATTGCGTACCTCAAAACGTTGATCAGCCCGCCTTTTTTATAGGGCTTAGGTTAAGATATCACGTATAATTACCTTATTGTAATCTGTAGACTTAATCCTTATCGTAATCTTTAATCCTTATCACAATATTTATTCCTTATCGTAATCTATAAAGCCTATCTCAATCTATAATTCTTATCGTAATCTGCAGAGCCTATCTCAATAGTGCGCTAATTTAGCAATCTTCCCTTAATTATGGATATTTAAATTATACATCCATCAGTTGCCCCCCGTTTCGGAGGATTGCTTGTCAAACCACCGGAACGTTAATTGCAAAATATTACATAATAATATATAGTTAGAATTGCAGAGCCTTGTCCAATAGGCTGACTTATATTGTCACTTCGCAAATACAGGGTCATAGTATCACATTGGCAGCTCGTATATGTGGCAAGCTCATATATTTGTCGTATAGTGGCAAGTTTGTATATTTGTCGTAGTGCTACATTGGCAGCTCGTATATGTGGCAAGCTGCCATGTTGGAGCTCTACCGTTATGTGGCAAGCTACATGCCATGCTGCCGTTATTTGGCAAGCTATCCTGCTGGCATTGCTGCCATTATTTGGCAAGCTGCCCTGCTGGCATGCTGCCTTTATTTGGCAAGCTGTTCTGCTGGCATGCTGCCGTTATTTGGCAAGCTGCCCTGCTGGCATACTGCCTTTATTTGGCAAGCTGCTCTGCTGGCATGTTGCCGTTATTTGGCAAGCTGTCCTACTGGCATGCTGCCGTTATTTGGCAAGCTGCTCTGCTGGCATACTGCCTTTATTTAACAAGCTGCTCTGCTGGCATGCTGCCGTTATTTGGCAAGCTATCCTACTGGCATGCTGCCATTATTTGGCAAGCTGCTCTGCTGGCAGGCTGCCTTTATTTGGCAAGCTGCCCTGCTGGCATGCTCCCATTATTTGGCAAGCTGCCCTACTGGCATGCTCCCATTATTTAGCAAGCTGCTTCACTCAGCTCACCCTTTAACAGGGGAAGTAGATTATTATGAGTTTCACCCAGCTCACATTTTAACGAGGGAAGTAAATTACTATGAGCTTTACTCATCTCACCCTTTAACAAGGGAAGTAGATTAATACGAGCTTCACCCATGCTCCTATTATTTGGCAAGCTGCTTCACTCAACTCACCCTTTAACAGGGGAAGTAAATTACTATGAGTTTCACCCAGCTCACCTTTTAACGAGGGAAGTAGATTACTATGAGCTTCACTCATCTCACCCTTTAATAAGGGAAGTAGATTAATACGAGCTTCACCCAGGTCACCCTTTAACAGGGGAAGTAGATTAATACGAGCTTCACCCAGGTCACCCTTTAACAAGAGAAGTAGATTACTATGAGCTTCACTCAGCTCATCCTTTAACAAAGGAAGTAGTTAACCCCTCATCTTTTTACGAGGGAAGTAGATTACTATGAGCTTCACTCATCTCACCCTTTAACAAGGGAAGTAGATTAATACGAGTTTCACCCAGGTCACCCTTTAACAGGGGAAGTAGATTAATATGAGCTTCACTCAGCTCACCCTTTAACAAGGAAAGTAGTTAACCCCTCATCTTTTTATCGAGGGAAGAAGATGAAGCTGACCCTTCATTCTTTTAAGGGGGAAAGAGGTGTGGTCTTGACATGGGAGTCATCTCCTCTGACGGTTGTCTCGTGATGTTGGCAAATCGTTGACACTTGTCGCACTTTTTAACGAAGTCAAGTGCATCTTTTTGCATGGTGGGCCAATAGTATCCTAGTCGGATGGCCTTGTTAGCAAGTGACCTACCCCCAGCATGGTTACCACAAACTCCTAGGTGGATCTCCCTTAAAATGTAGTCAGCTTCCTCGCTAGAAACGCATCGTAAATACGGCATAGAGAAGCTTCTCTTGTAGAGCACCCCTTTGACAAGCGTATACCTAGCTGTCCGCATCTTGACCTTTCGAGCTTCTGCTTGGTCTGTTGGTAGCACCCCATCCTTGATATATCTGATGATAGGATCTGCCCATTCCACACTCAATATCGCTTGTTGCACTTCAATTTGTCTCTCTTGAGATATAGATGGTTCATCCAAACATTCCAGTGGTATATTCTTGTTGATCTCAGGTTCAATGCAATAGCTAGCCGGGCTAAAGCGTCTGTTTTCCCATTCTCTTCTCGTGGTATTTGATGAATTGAGAATCTTTGGAAGTGATTCTTTAATTCCTTCACCTTTTGTAGGTAACTCTTCATCTTCTCGTCTCGTGCCTCATATTCCGCTTGAACTTGTCCAGCGACCAGCTCGGAGTCGGTGTACATATTTAATTATTCAACCCCTAGGGCATTTGCCACTTTTAATCCTGCTATCAAGGCTTCGTACTCTGCTTTGTTGTTGGTTGCTTTGAAACCAACCCGACGTGCGTACTGTATACTTTCTCCCTCTGGGGAGACAAGAACAAACCCGGCTCCGCTAACCTGAACATTAGATGACCCATCCACGAACAAGTCCCAGACTACTTCTGGGCCCATCTGCTCACTTAAACCTGGTTCTATCAAAAATTGAGTTGTTTCTCCTCTTCTGGAGGGGTAAACTCAGCTAAGAAATCAACCAATACCTGAGCCTTTACTGCTGTTCTTGGCTTATACTGAATGTCAAACTCTTCTAACTCTACTGACCACTTCATCAATCGACCAGAGCTTTCTGGCTTGTGTAGGACCTGTCGAAGGGGTTGATCTGTTAGGACCACTATCGTATGCACTTGAAAGTATGGTCTCAGTTTCCTGGCGGACACAATTAAAGCAAATGCCAACTGTTCCATCCTTGGATATCTTTCCTCCGCACCCCTAAGTGCTCTGCTCACGGAGTATACTGGCCTTTGGACCACTTCTTCTTCTCGTATTAGAGCTGAACTGACAGCTGTCGTGGAGACTGCAAGGTATATGTATAGTTCCTCTCCCGGTATGGTTCGAGACAGTAGTGGGGGAGAACTAAGGTATTGCTTTAGTTCTTTGAACGCCTGTTCACACTCTGGGGTCCATTCAAACGCCTTCTTTAGCACACGAAAGAAAGGTAGACACCTGTCAGTTGATCGAGAGATTAACCTACTCAAGGCAGCAATCTTCCCTGTTAGTCATTGTAGATCCTTGGTTGATCTTGGCGATCTCACGTCAATGACTGCTCGGATCTTCTCTGAATTGGCCTCAATTCCTCTTCTGCTTACCATATATCCCAAGAGCTTTCCTGAGGAAACCCTAAAGGCATATTTGTTGGGGTTGAGTTTCATCTTATGCCTCCTAAGTACCTCGAAGGTCTCCTGCAGGTCAGTCAAATGGTCTTCAGCTTTTAAGCTTTTCACCAACATGTCATCAACATATACCTCCATGTTTCTACCAATTTGATGCTTAAACATTGCATTCACTAGCCTTTGGTATGTTGCACCAGCGTTCTTGAGCCCAAACGGCATTACTTTGTAACAGTACGAAGGCCATTTTTTCTCTATCTGAGGTGTACATAGATATCTGGTTGTATCCAAAATATGCATCCATGAAACTTAATAGTTCGTGTCCAGCCGTTCCCTCAACGAGCATATCGATTCTTGGGAGAGGAAAGCTGTCATTCGGGCAAGCTTTGTTAAGGTCGGTGAAATCCACACATAGCCTCCACTTTCCATTTGCCTTCTTCACTAAGACCACATTTTTCAGCCAGTCGGGGTAGTACACCTCTTGAATAAAGTCAACTTTTAAGAGCTTTTCCACCTCTTTTGATATAGCCTGATTCCTTTCTGGAACGAAAGTCCTCCTCTTTTGTCTGACAGGTTTGAAGTCAGGATTTACATTTAAGCGGTGCTCCATGATAGTGGGGTCTATACCCGGCATGTCTTCATGGACCCATGCAAATACGTCTCGATTCTTCCTGAGGAATTAAGTAAGTTCATCTTTGATACCTGGGGGGAGTAAAGACCCTATACTCACTTTTTTCTCGGGCTCACCATCACCAAGGATGACCTCTTCTAGCTCCTCTGTAGGTTCCGCTCTATGGAAGTCTGGTCTATATTTTCCTTCCAGCCCTTCAATCGTAAATGCCTCTCGCGATTTTGTTTTTCTAAGAGAGGCGACATAACATTCGCGAGCCATTGTTTGGTCCCCTCTTTGCTCTCCCATACCATATTCAGTTGGGAAGCGTATCAAGAGATGGTAAGTGGACGTGATTGCTTTCATGGTATTCAATGTTGTCCTCCCCAGGATAATATTGTATGATGATGGGCAGTCCACCACTAGAAAGTCCACCATTACAGTGACCTGCTTTGGATTGGCTCCTGCAGTGACTGGAAGGGTAACTGCCCCCAGTGGATATACTTTGTCACCTGAAAATCCCACCAGTGGTGACTTCATGGGTCAGAGCTTCTCTCGGCCGATTTTTAATTTGTCGTACACCCCGAGAAATAGTATGTCAGCCGAGCTACCATTGTCTATCAGTATTCGTCACATAGTGAAATTAACGACGACCATGGAAACTACCAAAGGGTTATCATGGGGCTGGTGAATTCCCTTATCATCTTCTTCAGAAAAGGTTATAACCGGCTCTTCAACTCGCGGTAATTTCGTTGGATGACTTGTCACTCCAACTTCATTTACCTTTGAAAAATTCTGAATTCTCCTGGCATGTGCCCTCCGAGCCGAACTCGTCTCTCCACCACCAGCGAAGCCACCCGATATAACTTTGATCTTACCCATTGGTTGGTGTTGAGGAGGGCGATCATCTCAGCCCTCTCGGGTTGGGTTGGAGCCTCCTTTTCCATTTCCAGTCGTGAATTTACATAAATTACCCTTACAAACAAGGTTCTCGATCTGGTTTTTGAGGTCGAAACAATCTCATGTGTTATGTCCATGGTCCCGGTGGAACCTACAGTATTTATCTCAAGACCTCTTTGCTGGATCAACTTTTAGCTTTGGCGGCCATTTCAATAATGCGTCATCTTGAATCTGCAGAAAGGCCTGCTCTACTGATGTATTTAGGGGGGTGTAGTTGTTATACTTGCCTAGGCTCACTGGACGGCGAGACGATCTATCAGCCTGGGTGTTTGAGAATTTCTTGTACTTCGATTCCCTTTCCTCCCTAGTACTAGGTGCTGGCCTTTTCTTCTCCGACCTCTTATCTTCACCATCTTTGTTTTTTCGTACATTCATAGCATCCTCAGCGTTCATGTGCTTCCACGCTCTAACCATCAACTCTGTCATGCTTGTAGGGGCTTCTTTTGATAAGGAAAATAGGAACTTAGAAGTCTGTAGTCCTCCCATAAAGGCTGTGAGGGTAACCTTGTCGTCCACCTCTTCTACCTGCAACATTTCAGTGTTAAAGCGACTTATGTAATCATGAAGAGGCTCTCCCTTCTACTGCTTCACATTCAATAAATGTGTTGCTGGTCTCCTATGCTTCTACCCAGCGATGAAGTGTCCTATGAATTATTTGTTCAACTCTTCAAAGTTTTCAATGGAGCCTGGTTTTAATTTATTGAACCAGAGACAAGACCAACCCTTTAGTGTGGTAAGGAAAGCCCTGCACATAATCTCGTCTGGTACGGCTTGCAAATACATAAGAGCTTTGTAGGTCTCCAAATGGTCGAGAGAATCTTGTGTCCTATCGAAGCTCTTAAGAGTTGGCATCTTGAATTTGCTAGGTAGAGGACAACTCATAACAGCTGGGCTAAAAGCTAGGTTGGTCTTCTATACCATATCGTTCACTACGGCCTGGCCCTTCCCTTTCATCGCTTGCATGACGTCTTCAACCCTAACTTTCAGATCCTGCATCTCTTGATCGAAATGAGTGATGTCCTCCGTCTTGTCACCAACATAACTAGAAGTATCTCTATGGAGCCTAGTGGTATTCCGCTCAGGAGATCGATGGTGATGGCTCCTCTGTTGACCCCTTATTTGACTAAGCTTAACGTCGTTGTTAACCCTACGGGAGTCATTGTTGGGTACTTCATTGTTTCTTTCCTCGTTGGGGGCGGTTAAGCGTTGCAGAATCATCGCATTTTACTGGACTAACTGGTTCACCAGTTGTTCCAACGCTGCGACGCGTTCCTGATCGTTTGGGACGACGGGGGTTGCCCCGTTGAAGTCCCTGCATCAGAAGCCTGCAACCCTTCGTCCTTGCCAATAGCCAGACCAGATCGCAATCGAACCATGCTTTATTTAGAGAACAAAAATAAGTTCCCACAGACGGCGCCAACTGTTGATGATGGATTCTCTGCAACCCGGATCTGATCTGACTTCCTGAATAAAGAGAAGAAAAAGTGATCCTACGAACACCGGTGTGTTACCGGTGGAGTAGGTTCCGACAAACAAGTCAGTGTGAATGATAATCTCTCTGGAGAAATCGAGAAATTGAGTTAGGATTTATTGCGTACCTCAAAACGTTGATCAACCCGCCTTTTTTATAAGGCTTAGGTTAAGATATCACGTATAATTACCTTATTGTAATCTGTAGACTTAATCCTTATCGTAATCTTTAATCCTTATCACAATATTTAATCCTTATCGTAATCTGTAAAGCTTATCTCAATCTATAATTCTTATCATAATGTGCAGAGCCTATCTCAATAGTGCGCTAATTTAGCAATCTTTCCTTAATTATGGATATTTAAATTATACATCCATCCATTATAATAATGTTATATTATATTATAGCCGTTACATAGTGATTGTTGCTATAATTATTGTCGTAGTATAGCGGTGATTATTGTATAACCGTTGTTATCACTAGCCTACATATATCTCCATTTGTATACGATTTATACATACTTGAATATACACAATATATTTAACATATTTCTGTTTCTCTATCTCTCTTATATTCAAGATATATCTCTGTCACTCTCTTGTATTCAAATTGATATCAGAGTTAGCCTGTACTGAACAACTTATATGCTCACTGCCGGCCTGTACTGAACAACTTACATGCTCACTGCCGCCTTCCTCACCATTATATCTCTGATTTGTTCTTCATTACAATCTGCACCATTATTATTATTATATATTTTTTTTACTTTTTTGTCTTTTTCCCCTATATATTATCACATATTCCTTTTTGAAGTCATCAATACAGTGTTTTTTGCTTTTTTTCATCACGGATTGTTTTTTGAAGTCAACATCAATACAGTGCTTTTTTTGCTTTTGTTCATCACAGATATTTTTATATTATCCCTGAAATTGCTATTATCTCCGACAAAATCAACAGTGACTCATTACCACCATCGCTTTCTCTGGTCAATACTAGCCAGCAATTGATTTTTCATCGTGCTCTCTCTCAATAATCAACGAAGCCACTGACAATTGATTTTTTCGCCGGCCTCGTAAAGTCAGAATTTGGTCTCTACCGCTGAAACCTGTGATAAAGAATTTGGTCTCGTAAAGTCAGAATTTGGTCTTAAAACCAATCAACGTCGTCCTTATCAAATCGCTCCTCTACGACGCCGGCACCGACTGCCCTCTGCCGTTGCTCTCTACCGTCTACCGTAGATTGCTCGCCGTCACCGCCATCCTTGGACACCGTTCGGTCTGTCTCGCCAGATCCGTCCTCTCGTTCAAATCCCGGCGACCTGTTCTTCTCTTTGCAGATCTCTGCTCAGTTCTTCTCCGGTGACCTGTCCTTCTCTCTGCTGGATCTCGTCTCAGTTGAGTCTTACACCCTTGCCGGAGTTCTGTTCCCCGTGATCGACAATATCATCTTGGTCTCTGTATTGGGTCTTTATAAAATCTTTTGTATCTGGCCGATTATTTATTTATTTATTTTTTTTGAGAAAGAGAAGATAAGGACCGTGCTTGATTACTCAAACGGAATGTGGGACCCCACTCTTTTTTACAGGACTGGTTTAGACTTGTTATTTGTATGCCTTGACGTGCTCTTTCCAATTTTTTTTTTGGATTCTGTTTTGCATGACAGTGACCGTATAAAACTGTTTCAAATAGGCATCTCATATAGCTACTCTTTATGGATAGGTCAGAAAATTCTCATCCCATTGGCACTACATCGGAAGGCAGTTTATATTATATTCTTTGGACCCAAGTTATTGCCAGTTTTCTTAAATGTAAGAAACTATGACGCATTGTCACTGGTGATATCCTTGAGCCTGTACAAGAAGAAACCAAAACTAAAGAAAAATATGATGACCGTCTTGAAGAATGGACAACAAAAATCATCAGATTATCACTTGGTTTCGCAACACCTCCGGTTCATCTATTAGTATCAAATTTGGCCGGTTTAATTCTACAAAATCCATCTGGGATTTTTTGAAGCATCGTTACACCAATATTGATCTTGCCCATCAATATCAACTTCTGACCAATCTTCACAGCAAAACTCAATAGTCTAGTCAATTTATCAGTACATTTGTCTCTGAAATACATGCTATTTGGGATCAACTATTTCTTTCTGAACCTATTGGTCTTGTACTTCTGATGCTACAAAGTTTACTACCTATCGAGATCGACAATGTGTCATCATGTTTCTCATGGCTCTTCAACCCTCATTTGAACCTGTTCGAGCCTTTCTCTTTCATCGGTATCCTCTGCCTACCTTAGAAGATGCTATAACCGAGCTTCTTTTGGAAGAAACTCATTTAAGTACATCTCAACCTCAGGTTACAAATACAGTTCTTGCTACTCATTAACCCAGAAAGAAACTGACTTAATCTCTCTCCTCTTCAAAAGAGTGTACCTACTGTCACAAAACAGATCATGCTTTATTAACTTGTCCCACCAGAATCTACAAGTTTTGTTACAAAAAAGGCCCAAGTCACTACCAAAGTGATTGTCTCAAGAACTGGCAATCTTGCACCAATTTTTCCAAAGGTTTTTCATCTAACCATAGTCATACATCTTCATCTATCACTGCTATCACCGCTGAGGGGTCCTATCCTCCAGCTCCTACACTCACAACGATGTCCACCAATGATATTGAGGCTCTCCTTAAGTAGATTCTCTTTAATAATGGTACACCTCCTTCCACTGCTATGTCAGTTACCTCAGGTAATTCTTGGTTTTTTTATTCTAGCTACTGTAATCACATGACCTCTGATGCTACAATGTTTTCTAAACATCATCCTGCCATCAATACACCTACAATTCATACAGCTAATAGATCTCACTTACATGTCAATCACATCGGTCAAATTTTCACCCCCAATGTCTCACTCTCAAATACCTTCCATATACCAAAACTTACAATCAATCTTATCTATGTTGGTCAGATATGTGAACTTGGACTTAATGTCATTTTTTCTTCTTCTGGTTGTCATGTACATGATCCACAGACAGGGCAGACCTTTGGGATAGGCCGTAAAGTGGGACGTCTCTTTGAGCTCATCCATCTCCGCATTCCTTCTCATCGGCTCTCTACAGTTTCCACTGTTGTTTCAGCAACCTCTGCTCCCTCACTTAGCCTTTGGCATTCCCGATTAGGTCATGTGTCTATTGGGCGTTTACGCTTCTTAGTGTCAACCGGTCAATTAGGTTCAGTTAAAAATGATGATGTAACTTGTTTACCTTGTCAACTTGCAAAATAACCTGTTTTACCTTTCAATGAAAGCACATCTATTACTTCTGCTCCTTTTGACTTAGTTCACTCTGGTGTATGGGGATCTTACCCTCACACTACAATGGGGGGATCCAAATACTTTGTTATTTTTATTGATGATTAATCACGATTTACTTGGCTATATCTTATGAAAAATCACTCTGAACTATCCCAACTTTACTATGATTTTGCAAACATGGTCAAAACCCAGTTTTCCCGATCCATTAAGATCTTTCGCGCTAATAATGCTATGGAGTACAATGAAACAAATTTTCTAAACTTTCTTCGCCAAAATGGCATGATTTCTCACTCTTCTTGTCCTGGTACATCCCAACAAAATGGGTGAGCTGAATGTAAGCAGAGGCATATGTTAAACACTATTCGTTCTCTCCTCATATCCAGTTCTTGTCCTGAGCATTTTTGCCGAAAATAACTCTCACTGCTGTATACACGATCAACTGTGTTCCAATGCCTATTATTAGCAATCAATCTCCCTATGAACGTTTATATGGCATATTTCCTGCTTATAATCTTTTAAAGGTTTTTGGATGTGCTTGTTTTGTCTTACTTCAACCTCATGAACGTACCAAATTAGAGCTTCGTGCTCGACTGTGCTATTTTCTAGGTTATGGAATTAAACACAAAAGATACAGGTGTTAGGATCCCATTTCCAAACGTCTTTGTATCTCTCATCATGTCATCTTTTGGGAACACAAAATGTTATTTTCTCTATCCAAATTCCATCTATCTTCATTTTCTACTCCATTTTTCTTTACCGATTCTTCAGTTGCACTCTTCCCGAATGACAGAAATTTAATATCTTCATCTGAGATTCCACACACTACTCTAGACACACCGTCACCATCTGAGCTCCCACAAATGGCCTTACCTGATGAATCTGCTTCATCTAAGATCCCAAGCATTACTCCAGATCCCATGTCTTCATCTGAGCACCCATAAATGGCCTTACCTGACGAATCTGTTTTATCTAATGGTCTTGCTACTGAATCTTCTTCATCAGATATCATCATTACTGCTAAACCTCTTCGCGCCAATCTGATCGGGTAAGAAAACCTCCTAGTCATTTACGCAATGTTTAGTGTTTCTCTACTATCATGTCTCATCATAAGCCTCAATCCTACCGTGAGGCTAGTTCTAACCCCCTTTGGCAGCAAGCTATGACAGAAGAATTACAGGCTCTCGCATAAGCTCAGACCTGGGACATGGTTGCTCCTCCCTCTGACAAAAATATTGTTGGTTGTAAATAGGTTTATAAAATCAAATCTCGTTCTAATGGTTACGTGGAATGATACAAAGCTCGTCTTGCTGTAAAGGGCTTCACCCAAGAATATGGCATTGACTATGAGGAAACATTTGCCCCTGTTGCTCGACTTACTTCTGTCCGTAGCCTACTGGCTATTGTAGCAGCCCACAAATGGACATTGTTTCAAATGGATGTCAAAAATACCTTTCTTAATGGCGATCTCACTGAAGAAGTATATATGAAACCCCCTCCAAGATATGATTATCCTTCACACCAAGTCTGTAAACTCCGTCGAGCACTATATGGTCTTAAACAAGCTCCAAGGGTGTGGTTTGCAAAATTCAGTACTACAATTGGAGATTTTGGATTTACTTTAAGCTCATATGATTCTAGTCTTTTCATTCGCAAGACTGGCTATGGTATTAGTCTTTTTTTACTTTATGTTGATGACATAATAATCACTGGAAATGATCTTGCAGGTATCTCTGCACTCAAAAATTTTCTTAGTCATCACTTTAATATGAAGGATCTTAGGCGCCTCAGTTATTTCCTAGGCTTGGAAATTCTCTCTGATTTGGATGGCTATTATCTCTACCAAGCCAACTATTCCTTTGACATTCTCGCTCGTGCTGGACTCACAGATTGCAAAACAGCTCCTACTCTTGAGACCAATGTCAAGCTCACTCCTCTAGATGGTACACTCCTAAGCGATGCTACATTGTATCGATAGTTGGTTAGCAGTTTGGTATACCTTATTGTCACTCGACCTGACATCGCCTATGTTGTGCATCTTGTCATCCAGTTCTTATCTGCACCATGATCTACTCATCATGCTACTGTACTACGCATCATTCGATACATTAAAGGGACTATGTTTCATAGCCTTCACTTTTCTTCTCATTCTTCACTTGAACTACGTGCCTATTATGATACTAATTAGGCAGGTGATCTGACTGACAGACGTTCTACTACTGGCTACTGCTTCTTTGTTGGGAACTCTCTTATTTTTTGGCACAGCAAAAAGCAATCCATCGTCTTCAGGCTTAGTACAAAGGCCAAATATTGTGCCCTTGCTGATTCCACACAAGAACTTATCTAGCTTCGATGGCTCTTAATAGATATGGGTGTTTCTCATTCCACTGGTACTATTCTTTGTTGTGATAACCGGAGTGCTATCTACATTGCTCATAATGATGTCTTTCATGAATGCACCAAACATATTGAAATTGATTGTCATATTGTGCGTCACCATGTTACTCGGGGAACTGTACATCTTCACTTTATAACTTCTGCTGATCATACCACTGAAATCTTTACCAAAGCACATCCGCCAGGCAGATTTCGGGAATTAGTTTCCAAACTCAAGTTGGTATTTGCTCTACCACCTTGAGTTTGAGGGGGGATGTTACTATAATAATGTTATATTATATTATAGTTGTTACATAGTGATTGTTGCCATAATTATTGTCATAATATAGCCGTGATTATTGTATAGCCGTTGTTTATCACTAGCTTATATATATCTCCATTTGTATATGATTTATACACACTTGAATATACCGAACATATTCAACATATATCTCTGTGTCTCTTTATCTCTCTTATATTCAAGATATATCTATGTCACTCTATTATATTCAACATATATTATTTAAAATCAATTATTCAGACTCAATTGAAAATTGATGGAAAGCTGGAAAAGATTATCTCAATTTTAGCATTTGGAGAAACAAAATATCTCAGTTGCTCAAACTTAAGGAAATAAAATGGAATTTGGGTTCTTCATGTATAAAATCCCACTTTTTAAGTACCTTAAATGATATTTTCATCATTAAAGTTACCAAGTCTGCATTCATTGTTATTTTTAGGCATCTCCATCTTGTATCTAATTCTTAGACTGGGACTTTAGAAGTTGAAAAAACAATTGGATCTTTCAATAATCACCCTCTTCTCTAGTCTTTGTCTTCTAGTCATTTCCTTCTTGTTTTTAATTCGTTTGGAGTACTCTATAAAGCACGGACATAGGACACGAGTACGACACGACACGGATACAACGACACGACAAATTTTAAAAAAATAGGACACGGACACGGTAGGGATACGCCTATAAAATAATATATATATATATAGATATATTCAAAATCCACAATACCATAAATCTAACCTCCCCCAAAAGTAATAAAATAAATACTTTAATTAATTAAGAACAAAGCAAAGTTATCAACAACTTTACAGTTTACATTTTACACACACCCACAAATATAATTGTTCTGATTTCTCTCTATTTTTCTTGTTACGGTCTAAAAACTTATTTAATTCCAGTACTGAGATGAATGAATCAAATAAAAAAATAAACATAACGGAATCATAAAATTTAATAAAAGTAAAAGTTCAGAATCTTATACAAAATAGTCAAAAGAGTTAAACTTCTAAAATTACATTAGATATCCCATTTTTCTTTAAAAAAAATTACAAAATATACTTCGTCGTGTCCGGTACGTGTTGGCCGCGTGTTCCAGCTATGTCCGTCGCGTGTCCCAACCGTGTCCACCTTGTGTCCAATAAAAAATAATTTTTGAACACTTCACAGAAGTGTTGGACACGTGTCTAAGCCTCGGACTCGCGTGTCCGTGTCAGACACGTGTCCGACACTGGTACGGGACCCCTGGGAGGGGTGTCCGTGCTTTATAGGGAGTACTTCAACCATCTGGACAAGTGTTTCTTCTTAATTGGTACTCGCACACATGTTTTTGAGTTTGGAGTACTTCAACCGTCTCGACCCATTTTTCAGCTCCAAGGGTGTTTCGATCAGCTGGTGATATAAGCCAGCCGACCGACAGTGTAATTTTGGCTCATATAGAATGTATGCATGCTGGAACATTGTTTTAGCCGGCTGACATATGGTTTTAGCCTACTGAACCCATTAGTTCACTAACATTCTTGACCCGATTTTAATCGATCATATCTCCTTCATTTCGTAACCAAATTAAGTCAACTTTGAGTCCAACTTCAAAGATTTTGAGTTATCTTTCCAATAGTACCAATCCCATTCAAAAACTCAAACTATAGAGGAAGGTATGACCATTTGAGTACGTACTACTCCAGAAATATTCCAAACCAAAAATGTCCAATTGTGTGAAAACATTGTTCTTGTATCTAAAACCATACAAAATAGGTTTATATGGCTATGACGACTTAAATAGACTTCCTTTCACTCATTTAGATTTAACTCACTCCTCTCCCTTACCTTGAAATGACCATTTTGCCCTTAGTGTGTCCTTGGGGATCGGATAAGGACCCAGATTCATTTCTCCATCCGTTAGCGACTCAAATTCACCGAATTTGGATTGTTACAATAATTGAGAGAAAAAATAAGAAAAAATTATTTAAGGTAAAATCTAAACCTAAACAAAACTTTTTGACAGTCGCTTTCGGGTTAACTCTTTTTCTTCAAAAATAAACCTAGTTTTTTGAACCAATTTTTGTGTGAATAATTAGATAAATACATAATTCACTTAAAGCATTTTTAAATTATATCTTAAATAAGAACCCTAATTTGCTAAACGATCTACATGTTTGAATAATTTATTTAATAGATAATCAACTTCATGTTTATCATAATTGTAAAATCAAGAGTTTATAAGAGAATATATATATATATATATATATATATATCAAAAGATAAAAATAGAGAAAAGAAAATTAGAGAGAGAAACCTAATTTAATGTTCATTCTCACTTCTCATTCAATGGGTAATTCACACAAAAGCGTACATATATATGTATGTGTGTGTATATATATATATATATATTTACATACATACATACATACACACACACATAAATATATATATGATCAAAATCATCTACTCCTCTTTGAATTTGTTTACTTTCTTAATTTAATTGTAACTTAAATATGGTAATATTTAAATAAAAAGAGAAAGAAAGTGCAGTATCTATTAAAATTGAAGATATATCCGTCTTTTGATTTGCGCCACATCATATTCGAGATAAATACCTCAAAATTTGTTTAGAAATCGTATATCATTGCTTTTTTTCTTTTTCCTTTTTTTTTTTTTTTTCCCATAAGTGAAAAGGTTTTTATTCTCTATTTTTGATAATTACCTTTTATTGTTATAATTAGTAGTATTAGTAAATATTAAATTTGGAAACAAGTAACAAGGATAGTAGTTTTGTATTTAAAAGAAATAATATAGGTGGGTTTGAAATGTGACTGATAGATTACATCCAATGGTCATAAAAGCGTGGACGAATTTTCTTACTCCACGGGCAAGAAGAGATCACTGCTATATATATATATATAAACCCCAAGGGTTGACTCAAGTGGATAAGAACATTGACTATTCCTTCTAATGAAACATCATGTTTAAGGTTCAACTCTGCAAACAATCTTTGAGGGGATGAAAATACCAAATCTTTTAATTATTTAATAAAATTATGCAACAAAATATTTATTTCTCTCTCTATTTTTCCAACAAAAGCAGTGTGGGACGGCATATATGTAATTCAATAGTAATTTTTATTTTTTTGGGTTAATTTCACTAAAACCCCCCTCGGGTTTGGCCAAATATCACCTTGAAACAATTTTCGAAAATTACTATTATTCACAGTGCAAATGTTTGTCCCGTCTTTCACTCACACCCCAATCGTGACCCGCACATGTGCCAGAGCTCGTAAAATGACTTAAATACCCTTTGACTTTGTCAATAAGCTCTCTAACATAAAGAATTAAATAAAAAGACTAAAATGCCCTAAATACTTTACAATTTTACAATTATATTATATATATAAATATGAATACTGTAATATCCCTATATTTTGGAGGAATTATTTAATTAAATTAATTGACTTTAATTGGATTTAATGGTTTTATTTGTTTTAAATTAAATTATTTGTTTACTTGTTTAATTGATTTATTGGTATGATGATTGTGCATGCATGTGCTTGATTGTTGATTGATTTATTGGCGTGTTGATTTTGTTTGTTTGAAATGACTTGATTGTTGTGATTCTGGTTTGTGTATGTACTACATGTATTAAGTTATTTTAATTTAAGTATTTTATTTATTTAATTATTTCTTTAAGTTTAATGGACTGGATTTGGATTATTGGGACCAAATGATTTGGTCTTGGGTTACAGAGAAAAACCTTAAAGGATTTGGGATGGTTTAAGGCCAATGGATGTTAAATATATTCTGTAAATAATCTAATTATATAATTAGATATAGATATTAAATTTACAGCTATATATTTATATGTATGACTAATAAAGTTAAAGTCCTATTGAGGATGCCAGAAGCGACATAGGCCGGATATGACCCGCGAACGTGGCATCCGGTCCGAGCAGCTGAGTCCAGCCCATAGGGAAACACCGCCATATGGGCCGAACGTGAATAGTCCATCAAAGAAGACCAAAGCCCACAGAAGAACGGGCCCAGATCTAGCAGTCCATTAGTGTTTGTAACTACCTATAAATATGAGAAATGATTATAGAGAAAGGAGAAGATTATTATTCGGTTGAAGTGTAAGAATTCTAGAGAGAGAAAATAGAAATGAATTCCTTGCATCTTCAATTGGCGTCGTCCATGGGAATCGTTGAAGATTGATCGGTCATTGATCAATATCGCGTTGATTCAGACCAATTCGTAAAGACGAAACTCGATCTTTGGGAGTTGGATCCAGATCTGAGAGATTGTGACCTATTCTGAAGGAATTTTGATTCATGTTGCTTTGACGGAGGTGGCTTCAGATCTACGTAACAACGATTTGTTCAATTGCGGCTGGATTTGACGGATTTAGAATTAGGAGAATTCAGATCTAGTCCACCGTAAGCATAATTCGAAGAATTCGAGTCCAGATTAACATCAACCTTCGCAATAGCACGAATCATTGTAAAATAGGGCTATTGTCGGGTAAGTCGAACCACTGGGACTGCGCTAGTCTAAGGCAACCTAAGTGTCTAGAGTCATTCTTAGGATGATGAAGGGGTATAGAGTGTTTGTTTGTCACTAAAGATAGGAATGTAAAGATGCATAAATTAAGAACTTGCAAGAATTTAAAAGAGATAAAATGTGGGCAAAAGAGACTAGGGAAGTAACTTCACCACCTACAATATAAACATGCTAGAATATGATTCATTCAGGGAAAAACAACATAAATATGTGGCTATGATAAGTAGTTACTCATGGTTACTACATTACCTTCAAAGGATTCATGGAATCAATAGGCAAGAACAATTTAGCAAAGATTTTACATGCTCAATTACCTAAACTAAAGTGTAATTTCAGACATGTTCACTAAGCTAGAAATTGTCAAACCATCAATCACATGATAAGAGCACATGAAGCTAAGAATTAAGAATAAGCCATCAAAGGAAGAACCTAAGCTATGGCCTATCAAATCTCTCAACAACATGCCATTAAAACCATTCCAAAAATCTCATCTTCATTGTCACCATGAAAATGCAAACCATACAACCATGAAAACATACATTCTAAGACAAGAAAGTAGGTCCAACATGATCATTAAATCAAAATCAATTCATTACATCAAGTAAGAGTTCTAGATTATGGAATCACCACAAAAATACATTATTTTTCCCAAACTAGAATCAAAAGTAAAGCATGCTTACAATGAGGGGTTCCATTACCTCCCTAGAGGAAGAGTTAGTTACACATGGGAGCCTTAGAATGAAGAAGAACCATGGATCCTCCTTCCATTTTCGAGCTTCCTCCTTGAAGCTTCAAGAACTCCTCCTCTTTGCTCTCTTCTCTCTCCAAAAATCTGATCTAAAAGTGAGATTCATCATGTGTGGCCTCCCTTCTCTTCTTTTGTATAGGTAAGGCCTCTCTCCCCTTCCCAAAAACATCCCCAACCACCTCATAAAGAAGTAAGTAGAAATGAGAAAACCAATGCACAAGTGGCTGCCAAACTGAGAATTCCTGAAGGCAATTTTGCCTGAATTTCGAGCACTCGAACCAAGGCCTCAAGCACTCGAAATTGGAGCAGATTGCTCCATGCTTGCATTGCTTTGCCCGGACCTACTTTGGTAAAATGGCTATAACTTTGTGTTCCAAACTCTGAATGACAAACCATTTGAATATTTGGAAAGCTAATTCAGAGCTCTAAAAACTTTATGTTTTGGTGGAGATCCAATTCTCAAGTCTGGTTGGTTGAAATTGAAGAACAAGGAAGACTTTCATTGCTGCCAGGCAGTTCTGAGCACCTCTAATAAGAAGATCATAACTCTCTGCTCCGAACTCCGAATGACAAACCGCTTGAAGATTTGGAAAGCTGATTCAGAGCTCTAAATCTTTCATGTTATAAGGGAAGTCTAGTTCTTGAGTTTGGTAGGTCAAAATGGCGAACAAAGTTTGGGCTTCACTGCTGCCAGAATTTCAGAATTGGCACCTTGATATTCAAAAACTCTACAAAACACCCTTCTTGCTCCTTTATTGCAATTGAACCTGAAAATGCACAAAAACATACGAATGAAAGTAATCTACATAATTAAACGAACAATGGACTTAACTAATGCAATTAAGGGCGCTTGAATATGCAATATTCGGCGCTTATCACACCCCCAAACTTACATTTTGCTAGTCCCTTAGCAAAACTACAATGAAAAACTTAATGAAAAGACAACCATGGGCATGCTACTACAAAAATATCATCCATGGTAAAATGAGATATATACATAGCTTAAAAATAACTTGAAACAGAAAAAGAGCTGGAGATGGGGTCATTGGGAAGACTACCTTGCATATATGAAGTATTGATGCAAAACACATTTCAACATGCATGTATCAACATCATAGACTATATAAATAACTCAATTATCATCTCTTGAATGGAAATCAACTCTAGCTTCAGTGAAAGTGAATTGGATTATTAACATACGGCTTTTACTTTCTTTTCCAATTTCCAAGCACAAGTTTTCGAATCATTGAATTCCCCTTTAAATGAGGTCCCTAAGGCATGATTTTATTTACAAGATAACTTTTGTTGCTTGTTGACAATTTATTGTAACTCATAAGCGAAACATAGAATGGTTGTGCAATGCTGAAGTCCCTTAAGCTTTCTAACCAACCTATGTAGCAAGCGTTAGGCCAACAACTCCCAAACCAGATGGTTTTAGGGTGTTAAGTGTAGAGACACTCCTAGGGCTTAATAGCTCAAGTTGGAAAGGCTACGAACTCCAACGAACCATGTTTATTACAAGCTTTTTTTTTGAATGACCGTGCAATGTTTAAGTCCTTTAAGCTTTCTAACCAACCCATGTAGCAAGCGTTAGGCCAACAATTCCCAAACCAGACGGCTTTAGGGTGTTAAGTGTAGAGACACTCCATAGGGCTTAATAGCTCGAGTTGGAAAGGCTACGAACGTCAACTGGTCATTATTTTCTTTCTTTCTCAGTTTTTTTTTTTTTTAGACAACTTAAATCATGCCAAAGATATTCATTTATCAGGTTCATCAAATCAAATTAACTAGGCCAAGGTCAAGGTCGATCAAGTTGCATGCCTCACAGTTTAGTTTCCAATGTGCATATGTGCATTGTGAAGCTTAAAAGAGTGTCAAATCCAGTAAGAATCTAATTGAGACATTTATACAGACTAATTTGAATCCACATGATCATTTCAACTCAATTTTTTTTTTATTTTCAAAAATGTCAATAACTTCTACACACAAGGTATTAAACATATGCTTCATCCCCGACAAGTTCAAATCGTACTATCATTGCTTAGCAAAAATGTGAAACCAAAAATGTCCTATTGCACCCCCAAACTTGAATGTCACATTGTCCTCAATGTGTGAAGACAGGTGAAACAAAATAAGAGCAAAGAAGGTAAAAGAACAATATTACCAAGTGGAGTGACGAATGCAAAGATATCCATCGATGTGAATGCGCAAACGCGTCCCCCAAACTTGGACATGAAGACCTGTCAAAACAAAACTAATATACACATGTAAAAGCATAGGTCTCTTAAGAAAAACCAAAACAGAGATAATAACGCTACATGAATTTTATTGAAAGATAAAAATCCATACAAAACACAAATATGCACACATTAGCCATAAATTTAAAATGGATAACAAAATAATGCCAAAAGTGGTGCCATTTAGAGAGGTGAAGTTGGCTTAGGCAATTCGTCAAACACCTGGTGTGCAAGACAAAAAGGAAGAGGGCCAAAGGTTGATTAGAAACTTGAAAACCCAAAAATTTTGGCCCTGCAATTGCAATACACCACCCCAAACAAATACTACACCTCCACATAATCAATCCCATCCTCCATTTATACCAAAAATGTGAAAGAGAAAGAGAAAGAAGAAACTTACCCAAAAATGAACCAAAGACCCCTTGTGCTTGGTGGTAAGTGGTGGTGATGTGGATGAGAGAGTGATGGAGATGGGAGAAGGTTAGAGATGAAGAAATGAGGAAGAAGAAGAGGTGGAGAAGTTAGGGAGGTGAAATGAATCAAGGAGGTCGTGGGAGCAAGGGGAATGGATGAGTGAAACTGAATAAATGGAAGAAGAAAAGTCAGTTTTTTAAAGGAGTGAGGGAGTTCGAGCGCTCGAAGTAAGCCCTTCGAGCGCTCGAAGTATGGACAGTAGGTTTCGAGCGTTCGAAAGTGTCTCTTCGAGCACTCGAAAAATGGACAGTGGGCATGGATGGGCTTTCGAGCGCTCGAAATGGTGTCTTCGAGCGCTCGAACTGAAAGCAGTAGGGAATGGGATGCTGCATGGATCTTTCGAGCACTCGAAGTGATGTTTCGAGCACTCGAAAACTTGACAGTGAGCATTTTGGAACTTTCGAGCCCTCAAATTGCAGTGCAAAATTTTCTCTAAGTCCTATGAGCACTTGGATTTCCATCTTTGCTAAACGGAAATGGCAGTGAGGTCAGAGAGTGTGCCAATGTAGGACTTAAATGCTCGGATGGACTTAGGAAACCTCAAAAAACTAGTACATTGAAAGTAGGAGGTTTTGCATAAGAGTACCATTCCGAGGGTCCTATGAAATTGCCGGATGGAGCTGAAAATTTCCGGGAATGAAAACAAGAGCTGAGAAGGTCTAAGAAAACCAATCTGAATTGCGGGAACACAATTTAAGATAGTTCCAGATAAGGTTAAAGTTTTGGCTTTTCTTAACCATTTCCCAGAAAATTTCAAGGCTCAGGCAATTGGAAATTAGGGAAGCATAGAAATAAAAAGAATTTCTTCCCTTGAGTGGCTAAATTTAACGTCGATAGCTAAACGCACCGAGATTAGGTTAGTCCTCATCACCCTATACCATGTCTCTCAAGAGATTCAAGCTTCCCTAAATAAGAAAGTTCTTTTGGAAGCGGAAGAAAAAGAGCTTGAAGACAAAAGTTGGAAAGAGGTAATGGAAAGACCTCTATCCACTCTTCATCCTCAATGAAGAATTTTGGATTATGGGGCTGATTTGGATTATGGGAAGATGGATTAGGTGAGGGTGAACCAAGCAAAGACTGATGAAGTGTCATATTGAGCACGGGAATGCTCGACAAGTTATCCTTCAGACTTTCAACATCCTCCTCACACTTATCTGGCGGTTCGGGCTCAACAGCCTGAGATAACTCAAGTGAGGGAATGGGATGAGATACAAGCTCCTAAGAGAGGGGTGCATTTGATGTTGCCCAAGGAAGAGAATGAATAGGTGGAGGAATTTCAAACAAAGAATTTACCTCCAGAATAGAATTGTCAACATCAAAATCCTCATAATTGAAATGAGCTAAGCAAGCTTTTAGAGGATCCTCCATTAAAGGAGGTACATCAAGCAAGGGATTATGTAGGGGTTGTGCTGGATTTTTATAGGATACAATCTCATCATCATTAATTTCCTCATTTTGAACCACAAATTCTTCAATTTTTTGTGTGGCTACAATTTGGTCTTCACCCACTATTTCTTCATTTTCACATGCGGTAACCACTTGAACATTCTCGTGATGAAAATTACTAGAAGTAAACTCATCATTCATAGAATTCTCTTTTGGATTGACCACAAGTTCAATTGGAAATTCTGCTTCCTTTTCCTGATTTAGAACATCAACCATTTGTTGAATTTGGGCTATTTGGTCATCTAAATCAACTCTAGATTGGGAATGAGAATAGGCGGTGGATTGCATGCTAACAATGTCATCCAACATTTGCTTGTTGGACTCCATCATTTGCGTATGCATAGACTCTATCATTTGTTCGTTGGCAGCTATTAACTCATCCAATGGAGACGGTAGAAAAGGAGAAGAAGAGGGCTGGAAATAATGATCATTGGGTTGAAAATTGGAGTGAAAATGTTGCCCAAGAGATTGTGGGGCTGAATTTCCTATGTCAAGCCACAAGAAGTTTTGATGATCTCCTGAACCCGAGTTATAACCATTGAAGTATGGATCACTACCCAGTTCAGAAAAATTTGCATTTGGTTGCTCTAGATAAAAATCCGAGAATTGTCTCGTTGGAAGACAATCTCTTGTATGATGTGTATTACTAGAGCAAAAAGCACAAAACGCATGTGGTGTGTAGAATTGAGTTGGGAGATAATTATTCTCCATTTAGGAGTAATTCAACAACACACAAAGTAATCAACACAACACTTCATCACCATAACCTCCACATATGATATTCCTTTTCTCCTCAATTATCAAGACAAAAATTAAATTGGCCACGACAAGGACCGATGCTTGAACACGAAATTTAAACAGGATAAGAGCCTTAACAAGGGCTTCACAACTAAACTAAAACTAAATTTAACACATGCACAATATTCACAACTCGAAACTAGAAGTCACGAGACTTACCTGGGGTCCTCTAGACTTACAATTTGCTAGCATTCCCACGGCGAGCTTCGAGTCCCTAGAATCTTACAACATAAAAATGGTTAAACCACACGAAAAATATGCACAAAACACAATATGCACAATCAAACTAAATTTAACCTTAAACTTTGGTTGCTAAACCGTTTGCAGTCCCCGGCAACGGCGCCAAAAATTGATCGGTTGGTCAATTAACATCAACCTTCGCAATAGCACGAATCATTATAAAATAGGGCTATTGGTCGGGTAAGTCGAACCACTGGGACTGTGCTAGTCTAAGGCAACCTAAGTGTCTAGAGTCATTCTTAGGATGATGAAGGGGTATAGAGTGTTCGTTTGTCACTAAAGATAGGAATGTAAAGATGCATAAATTAAGAACTTGCAAGAATTTAAAAGAGATAAAATGTGGGCAAAAGAGACTAGGGAAGTAACTTCACCACCTACAATATAAACATGCTAGAATATGATTCATTCAGGGAAAAACAACATAAATATGTGGCTATGATAAGTAGTTACTCATGGTTACTACATTACCTTCAAAGGATTCATGGAATCAATAGGCAAGAACAATTTATCAAAGATTTTACATGCTCAATTACCTAAACTAAAGTGTAATTTCAGACATGTTCACTAAGCTAGAAATTGTCAAACCATCAATCACATGATAAGAGCACATGAAGCTAAGAATTAAGAATAAGCCATCAAAGGAAGAACCTAAGCTATGGCCTATCAAATCTCTCAATAACATGCCATTAAAACCATTCCAAAAATCTCATCTTCATTGTCACCATGAAAATGTAAACCATACAACCATGAAAACATACATTCTAAGACAAGAAAGTAGGTCCAACATGATCATTAAATCAAAATCAATTCATTACATCAAGTAAGAGTTCTAGATTATGGAATCACCACAAAAATACATTATTTTCCCCAAACTAGAATCAAAAGTAAAGCATGCTTACAATGAGGGGTTCCATTACCTCCCTAGAGGAGGAGTTAGTTACACATGGGAGCCTTAGAATGAAGAAGAACCATGGATCCTCCTTCCATTTTCGAGCTTCCTCCTTGAAGCTTCAAGAACTCCTCCTCTTTGCTCTCTTCTCTCTCCAAAAATCTGATCCAAAAGTGAGATTCATCATGTGTGGCCTCCCTTATCTTCTTTTGTATAGGTAAGGCCTCTCTCCCCCTCCCAAAAACAACCCCAACCACCTCATAAAGAAGTAAGTAGAAATGAGAAAACCAATGCACAAGTGGCTGCCAAACTGAGAATTCCCGAAGGTAATTCTGCCTGAATTTCGAGCACTCGAAGCAAGGCCTCGAGCACTCGAAATTGGAGCAGATTGCTCCATGCTTGCATTGCTTCGCCCGGACCTACTTTGGTAAAATGGCTATAACTTTGTGCTCCAAACTCTGAATGACAAACCGTTTGAAGATTTGGAAAGCTAATTCAGAGCTCTAAAAACTTTATGTTTTGGTGGAGATCCAATTCTCAAGTTTGGTTGGTTGAAATTGAAGAACAAGGAAGATTTTCATTGCTGCCAGGCAGTTCTGAGCACCTCTAATAAGAAGATCATAACTCTCTGCTCTGAACTCCGAATGATGAACTGCTTGAAGATTTGGAAAGCTGATTCAGAGCTCTAAATCTTTTATGTTATGAGGGAAGTCTAGTTCTTAAGTTTGGTAGGTCAAAATGGCAAACAAAGTTCGGGCTTCACTGCTGGCAGAATTTCAGAATTGGCACCTTGATATTCAAAAACTCTACAAAACACCCTTCTTGCTCCTTTATTGCAATTGAACCTGAAAATGCACAAAAATATACAAATGAAAGTAATCTACATAATTAAACGAACAATAGACTTAACTAATGCAATTAAGGGCGCTTGAATATGCAATATTCGGCGCTTATCAGGAACGAGCTCTTATGGAAACTTTTGTAGTTGTGGAGATTCACCCCTCGTATAATCTCCTGATGGGTAGGGGTTGGATTCACAGAGTCCAAGGTGTACCCTCAACTGTGCATCAGGTCATGAGGTGCCTCAGACCCGATGGAAATAAGGTGATCGACATTCATGGGGATCAGGTTGCAGCCAAAGAGTGTTATTCCGTCACACTGAAATATGCTGGGAAAGGGAAGGCACCCATCCGTTCGGCGAGCCTAAGATAGCAATTACAGGAACCTCCGCCCAAGCAGAATAAGGCGAAGGAGCCTGTTGACTTGACCGAGGAGCCCCTTCTGGATGTGCAGATCGATCAGTTCAAGCCAGAGCAAACTACCAGAGTAGGAATAAGACTGACCAGGGAAGAGAAGCAGGAGCTAATTGACTTTTTGTCTCATAATGCCAATGTATTTGCATGGAGTCACCTAGACATGCCCGGAATTAGTCCTTCCGTATCCTGTCATTCCTTGAACGTCAATCCCAATTTCAAACCAGTAAAGCAGAAGCAATGAAGGTTTGCTCCAGAACGTAACCAGATCATAGCCGAGGAAGTTAATAGGCTGCTTGATGCGGGATTCATCAGAGAAGTGCACTATCCCGATTGGTTGTCAAACGTCGTTGTCATGCAGAAGAAGAATGGGAAATGGCGGGTATGCATTGACTTCACTAATTTAAACAAAGCTTGTCCGAAGGATAGCTTCCCGCTGCCTAAGATTGATCAAATGGTGGATGCTACCACCGGGTATGAGCGTTTAACCTTTCTGGACGCTTATTTAGGTTATAATCAGATCCCCATGGACCCAGCAGATGAAGAAAAAACTTCTTTTGTTACCGAGTGAGGGACCTACTGCTACAAAGTTATGCCTTTCGGACTGAAAAACGCTGGAGCAACTTATCAAAGGCTTGTTAGCAAAATTTTCAAGGATCAAATAGGAAAGACTGTGGAAGCCTATATTGATGATATGGTGGTAAAGAATAGGAAGAAGGATGATCATCTGAAACATCTGCAAGACGTATTTGATGTGCTGAGGCGATATGGGATGAGGTTCAATCCAACCAAGTGCTTGTTCGGTGTGAGTTTATGCCAATTCCTGGGACACGTGGTCAATCGTAGAGGCATCGAAACTAGCCCTGCTCAAGCGGAGGCTTTGACTAAGAATGCCGAGCCAATGACAATTAAAGAAGTGCAAGCCCTCACTGGACGAATAGCTGCATTAAGTCGATTCATTTCTAAGTTGTCAGACCGCTGCAAGCCGTTCTTTGACACGATCCGGAGTCATGGAAGACAGGTCTGGGGGGATGAACAACGACAAGCACTAACTCATTTGAAGGAATATATGAAGAATCCACCAATCCTGTCAGCCCCGGATCCAGAAGAGAAGTTATATCTATATCTTAGAGTATCTAGTGTTGTGACAAGTGCCATTCTGATTCGTTGTGAGGAAGGGGTGCAACACTCGGTGTTTTATGTCAGTAAGATAATGACCGAGGCAGAACGAAGGTACTCGAAGGCCGAACGGGTGATACTCTCACTCGTAAATGCAAAAAGAAAGTTGAGGCATTATTTCGAATCCCATCCTATAGTTGTCATAACGACTTTTCCAATCAGAGTGCTCATGCACAAGCCAGAACTCTCGGGTAGAATGACAAAATGGGCCATAGAGTTAAGTTCATTTGACATAACGTATGAGCCGAGAACAACTGTTAAAGGACAAGCGGTGGCTGATTTCCTGTTGGAATGTGACTCAGAAGATACGGAAGAAGACCTTAGATGCTGCTCATGGAAACTTTATGTGGATGGCTCCTCTAATCAGATGGGGGCAGGCATTGGGATTAAATTGCAAACCCCAGAAGGCACCTCTTTGAGTCAAGCGCTCAGACTTGAGTTCCGGGCCACTAATAATGAAGCGGAATACGAGGCGTTGCTGAATAGGTTAAAGTTGGCCAGAGAGCTACAGGTCAGAAGTTTGACTGTTTATAGTGACTCACAGTTGATTATTCGGCAGGTAAATGGTGAGTACGCAACCAAGGATGACACGATGGAGGCATATCGTTCTGCCGTTCTGCATAAAGCCAAGGACTTTGTGAAGATTGAATTCATTCAATTGCCGAGACAACATAACGCGGATGCAGATCGGTTAGCATGTAGTGCTTTGAGCTCTGGCGAGACATTGGCGAGGGTGATTCCAATAAGAATACTAAGCCAACCATCCATTTTTGAAGAACCTTCAGGCTCTGAACCTTGGCAAGTCAATGTCATACCGTATGAGCCAAGTTAGATTGACCCCATCATCACTTATATTCGAGAAGGCGTTCTGCCTGCGCAAAGGGATGAAGCTAGGAAAATCAAAGCGAATGCTGCAAAATATGCCATAGTGCACAACCAGCTGTACAGAAGATCCTTTTCTGGGCCATACTTGAAGTGTGTCACCCCCACAGAGGCTCAGCAGGTGTTACGAGCTATTCATGAAGGCGTATGTGGAAATCATTTTGGGGGAAGATCGTTAGCGCACAAAGCAATGACACAAGGGTATTTCTGGCCAAACATGTCACGAGATGCGGAGGAGTTCTCTCGAAGGTGCGATAAATGCCAACGGTATGGACCATTGATCCACCAACCACCTGAGGAATTGCACGTAATGGCCTCACCATGGCCTTTCGCGCAATGAGGGATGGATGTGGTTGGTCCTCTGCTAACTGTAAGAGCTCAGAACAAGTATGTGCTGCTAGCCACGGATTACTTTACTAAGTGGGTGGAAGCAGAACCATATCCGAGCGTGACTCAGACTCATGTGAGACGTTTTATCTAGAGCCATATTATCTGCCGTTTCGGCGTTCTGAGGTCAATAGTCATGGATAATGGCAGTAACCTCAACAACAAGCAAGTAAGAGAGTTGCTGGAGGAGTATGGAATCAATCAAAAGTTGGCAGCAGTAAGTCACCCCCAGGCCAATGGACAAGCAGAATTTACAAACAGAACAATTTTCGCCTGCATTAAGAAAAAGCTGGAGGACCATAAAGGGAAGTGGTTGGATGAACTCCCGAACGTCCTATAGGCTTACAGAACCACCCCGAGGCGGCCGACTGGGGAGAGCCCATTTGCAATGGCGTATGGTACCGAGGCGGTTATACTGGTTGAACACTTGGTTCCAACTATCAGAAGCTTAACATGGAGTTAAAGTCAGAACGACAGAATGTTAAAGTTGAATCTTGATATGGTAGAGGAAAAAAGGGACGCTGCAGCAATAAAGCTCACATCCTACCAACAAACACTGGCGAATAGTCATAACAAAAGAGTGAAACGTAGAGATTTTGTCCCTGACGATCTAATTCTGAAAAGAAAGGTGGGGATAGTCAAAAAAATGATGCCACCATGGGAAGGTCTATATAAAATTGCAGAAGTCATAGGGAAGGGGGCATATACATTAGAGACCATGGCTGGAAGGTTGGTTAACAAGCCCTGGAATGCTACGTCTCTGAAAAGGTATTATCAATAAAAGTTGAGTTTCAGTTTTATCGGATGTTGTTCATTTTCAATTGAATACGTATGAATGTACAAGTTCCTGAGATTTATAAAAATAGTATTCCTTTTTAAGAGATTAATTAAGTAAAAAATGAAAAGCCAAGTGGCAAGTGGCATTCTAACCGAGCGCCAGGCACTTGAGCAAGATAAGTGGCAGCTGGTACTATGAGCCGAACGCCAAAAACTTGCTAAAAAATAAAAATCTAAGTGGCAAGTGGCATTCTAGCCGAGCGCCAGGCACTTAAGCAAGATAAATGGCAGCTGGCACCATGAGCCGAACGCCAGACACTTGCTAAAAAATGAAAAGCCAAGTGGCAAGTGGCATTCTAGCCGAGCGCCAGGCACTTGAGCAAGATAAGTGGCAGCTGGCACTATGAGCCGAACGCCAGAAACTTGCTAAAAAATGAAAAGCCAAGTGGCAAGTGGCATTCTAGCCGAGCGCCAGGCACTTAAGCAAGATAAGTGGCAGCTGGCACCATGAGCCGAACGCCAGAAACTTGCTAAAAAATGAAAAGCTAAGTGGCAAGTGGCATTCTAGCCGAGCGCCAGGCACTTGAGCAAGATAAGTGGCAGCTGGCACTATGAGCCGAACGCCAGAAACTTGCTAAAAAATGAAAAGCCAAGTGGCAAGTGGCATTCTAGCCGAGCGCCAGGCACTTAAGCAAGATAAGTGGCAACTGGCACCATGAGCCGAACGCCAGACACTTGCTAAAAAATGAAAAGCCAAGTGGCAAATGGCATTCTAGCCGAGCGCCAGGCACTTGAGCAAGATAAGTGGCAGCTGACACTATGAGCCGAACTCCAGAAACTTGTTAAAAAATGAAAAGCCAAGTAACAAGTGGCATTCTAGCCGAGCGCCAGGCACTTAAGCAAGATAAGTGGCAGCTAGCACTATGAGCCGAATGCCAGAAACTTGCTAAAAAATGAAAAGCCAAGTGGCAAATGGCATTCTAGCCGAGCGCCAGACACTTAAGCAAGATAAGTGGCAGCTGGCACTATGAGCCGAACGCCAGACGCTTAAAAAAAAAAAAAAATGGCAAGTGGAATTTTAGCCGAGCGCCAGTCACTCACGCATAGACAAAGTCAATATAAAAAATATTGAAAGTGGGTTTGAACAGAGCTTAGCCCAGAAAGTTTTGTCATCTCATTCATAATAGGCTTTGAGGTTACAAAAAGTGAAACGTTCAAATAACATAACTACAAAAGAGTATGAGATCAAGGTATCTGAAGAGCCCTAGCTGGTTGCCTCAGTACCGTCAGCCTCCTGGTTGTGCTGACTCGTCTCCTCGTTCCCATTAGCCACCTCACCTTCACGAGGTGGGGAATCGAGATGAATAACAGAGTCGTTCTGCTGGGGCCCAACCTCAGCAGTGACTATGGGAGATACCATAGTTAATGAAGGAAGAGCGATTAGAGGCTGAACGGTAGAGGGAGCTGGAGTGATCCTGGAGGAAGCAATCTCCTGACACTCATCAAATATGTGCTCGGCTGCGGTGGATTCTGGGTCAACGTAGACTCCTAGAGGGTCAATCCCTAGATCCTTGTCAATTTCATCCGGAGTTGAACTGGTCTGACCTTCAGCCGGAACTCGGTCGGAGAAACCATCTCGAAACCCCTGAGCATATCTAAGAGCTCCAACTCTTGAAAACCGAGCATGAAGAGCCAGCATGCCACCATTCACTCTGCTAATGGTGTCAATCAGAGCATTACGCTCGTCCAGAGCTCTTTTCTCAAATGCCATCCGAGCGGACTGCTCATCAGCCAGAAGGCGCTGGAGCTCTGCCTTTTCATCCCTGATTGAATCGCGCTCAGTCTGCCAGACACTCTTCTCAAACTGAAGGGCATCTTTTTCATCCTGAAGAGAGTCGGTTTCCTTCTTCAGAGCGTCTCTCTCTTTTTTAGCTCTTTCAAGCTGAACCAATAGCTCGGTGTTCTTGGTGGCAAGGATAGTGTTTTCCTTATTAGCCACATCAAGGCTATCAGAGAATTTACGGGCCCTGGCGTTCCCCATTTCTACCTGCTTCTGCATAGCCATCATACCGAACAAAGTCTGCATAGATATGCATGAATACTGGTTAAAACAATCGCATGGTCTGAAGAAGTCAAGAACAAATATTATGAGAAGATTAATGGACTAGAAAATAAAAGTCACCTCCATGGCAGATAGGGGAAAGCGGCTGAACACCTCCTTCTGTGACAAACCCTTTGCCGCCTCAATGTCCTTGGGAGTCCACATGCTCCTATAGTATGCCATGGCGGTCTGGCCATCCTTGAACATGGTCTCGTTCGGCTTCACGAACGTCCCATCCGTTCGGACGAATCGAGGAGCCCATGGTGACAAAGCAGAGGCAGAAGCTGAGGCTGAAGCAGAGGCAGCAGCTAAAACAGGCCCAGAGAGGGCAGGAGTTCTGACTGGGCGATGCAAGAGAGTGCTCGGCCCAGAGATTCGGGTCCTCCTTGTAAGAGATTCATCCTCGAGGTTGACTCCACCGTCAGGATGAGGCCTTTTGCCTCGCTCTTTATCCCGAACACCCCCAGCAGCAGCAGAGGTAGTAGTGATCTGTGGAGATGTGCTCGGGTTGGTAGCGGGAGTGCTAACAACAGGATCAATAGCTACTACGCTCGGGATAGTGTCAGAGATGGTGGCTGAAGAAGAGGCTGATGCGGGAGAAGAGGTTGCTCCAGCAGTTATGGTGGCTGGGGGAGGATTTTTCCTCTTGCCAAAGGAAGGAATCTGAAGTTTGCTCATTGTATAGCCGAGGGCTGAAAGTGCTAGAAGGTTGTCTGAAGTGAGGAGGTCTGAGCAAGAAGGAATGTCGTTCAGAACGTACTTCTTCAAGTAATTACTCCTATCCCTGCAAACACTGTAGCTCAAGTCATCACAAGGAATGCCTAAGGAGCGACATAAGAAAGTACAAAAGCGAGGAACACATATTTCGCAAGGACAATCGTTTTTATGAGTTTTGAATTTCTTATACGAGGAGACAAAACACACGCCAAAGGCGCTCGGGATTGGGTAATCCTCTGCAGCCGGCGAAGACCAGGCCCCACTAACCCCCACGATGTTGTCCCTCAAACCCTTTTCAGATTTGATTGT
Source organism: Cornus florida (assembly GCF_030987335.1). Taxonomy (NCBI): domain Eukaryota; kingdom Viridiplantae; phylum Streptophyta; class Magnoliopsida; order Cornales; family Cornaceae; genus Cornus; species Cornus florida. The sequence goes on from NW_026775573.1 coordinate 44,622,294, forward strand.
GTCCTTACATATGGACATCTTGTCAATCGGGTAGAAGTGTTAGAATGGCTCTTCAGTTTGGATCTTACTAACCTTATAACAGAGAAGAAGATTTATGATATCAAGATCCAGACCTCTGTCACGAATCAGTAGTAGCAGAACGGATATGACTCTAAGGAAATTTGGGTTTACCTGCAGAGGGGAGATCCCCAATCTATTGAAAACATAGTTAAAGAAGGGATGCAGAGGGAACCTAACGACATTCAGTTAAAGGTTAGCAAATAAAACCTTGCCGGGAAGAAGACCGGCACCAGTCATAATATTTACATCTCTAGGGCAAACCCTAATTTGGATATCGTCAGGAAGTCTAAGCCTCATACGAAGAACATCTAGATTTACAACCATGGTGAGAACGAATGAAGGATCTAAAAGAATAAAAGAAGTCTACCGAAAGTAAAAAGGAACGGGATTAACCTCCGGGGTAGAAAGCAACAAAGAGCACTGCAAGATCGCTGGAAGAATGACTCTCGTAGAAGTTCACCGGATGAAATTTAGCACGATTCTAAGAAGACAAATGAGAGATTTGACTGATGATGGAGAAAGATGGAGACGGTAAAAAGGCATGAAGTGACATTCTAGAGCCTTATAAAGACGGAGTGGACCCGAAGGCCGAAGTGTCAGGAAGGCGAGAAGTTTATCGAATCTCGAAACATTGATTTCGGATCCGACCGTCCATTCCCCCATAAGAGCTTCTTGAGCCGTCAACATCATGATGGGACGCCTTTGATAATTACCCCCTTATTAATTAGGGAGTAATTATGGGGGCAGTTGAGGATGCCAGAAGCGACATGGGCCGGATATGACCCGCGAACGTGGCATCTGGTCCGAGCAGCTGAGTCCAGCCTATAAGGAAACACCGCCATATGGGCCGAACGTGAATAGTCCATCAAAGAGGACCAAAGTCCACAGAAGAACGGGCCCAGATCTAGCAGTCCATTAGTGTTTGTAACTACCTATAAATATGAGAAGTGATTATAGAGAAAGGAGAGGATTATTATTCGGTTGAAGTGTAAGAATTCTAGAGAGAGAAAATAGAAATGAATTCCTTGCATCTTCACCTATAGTTGGGAATTATGTATATATGAAAATAATGTATATATAATAACATTATTATGGACTATTTATTATATGAATATATATAACATAAAATAAATATTCATATAGTAAGTAGATGTGTATGGAACGTATATACACGTATATGTATCGGTCAAGAAGGATTTATAATATATATATATATGTATTACATAATATATATATATATATATATTTATTTATATATGTTGATATGTTTTACGTATTTTTAATGTAGTTAAAATTCTATATGAATTAGGATTGTTGCCAACATATGGGTGTATATATATATATATATATATTGTCTGTGGGATATATTAGATATATATACATAAGTTAGATGAGAGAGAGAGGTTACTACGTGCTAAGAAGAAGGTAGAAAGAAATCTGCCGAGAGAAAGAGAAAGAGAGAGATGCCGAGAGAAAAGATAGATTTGGGAGGAAGAAGAAAAAGGGAGGCCGAATCATGGAGGGGAGGCCGGACCAAGGAGGGTGACAACAACAAGGTAACCAGAGTGCAGAACATATTGGATCTGGGAAGGTTGCAACGTCGGTTTCGTTTCGAAACCTTTATCTCTTCTAACACTCCTCTTATAACCAATAAGTTTAACACATTGGGCATCAAAATCAGTAGATTAATTTGGTATGCTAATTCACTTAGACATAGGTTTAAACGCATAGAATGAAACGGGTTATATATATATATATATATATATATGTATTTGTATGTTTTGGTTGAGAAGGTTTAATTAAATTAAAGCATGTTATTATTTGATATTAATGCACGATTATATGCGTAAGCATGGGTTAGGATGTCCTAAGATGAATTAGGACTGTTAGTACGTGAATCAGAGGCGAAACAAATGAATTTTAGAGGCTAAGTCGCTGCTGTTAGAACATCGCTCGAGCACTGTCCATAGCGCTCGAGCACTGTTGTTAGCACTTGAGCGCTGTTCATGGCGCTCGAGCGCTTTTGTTAGTGCTCGAGCACTGGGGGCTGCTGGGTGCGTTCAAACTCCTTAGAATGATTTCAAATTAACTTCTAAAGATCCCAAACACGTTCTTAAGTCTCGGGAACAGTTGATATGATTTAATTGCATGATATTTGTATTAAATTTACATGATTCATGAATTAATGAGAAAGGATAAAAGTAACCATGTTTAAAACTGTGGTATTTGAGTAAGCATGTATTGATCAACTAATAAGTTGTGTTATCAGATATATCATTCTCTTACATGTGGTGTTATGGATAAAATCATAGTAGGCAGTTTATTTAAATGTTTTATGCTTATAATATGCATGGGATGCCTGTAGTATGATTTATTATGTTATTAAATGTAATGTTGGTACGTGGTTACATTAGAGGAATGGATGAGTTGCCAAAGGTATAAATAAATTGCCTTATTAATTGTATAAATAAAATACATACATGGAAAACATGAATGAATTGATAATTAAAAGTATGGACATAAATATACTTATAGAGGCATGGTTGATTTGCCAAAATATAAATAAACAAACTTGTAAGGGCATTGATGATTTGTAAAAGCATATATAAATTACTTGAGGAAGTATGGATGAGTTGCCAAAGGATAAATAAATTTCTATGTGAGTTAGATGATTAAATATACATCTATGGTATTGTGTTTGTAATTTGGAGAATATAAATGTCTTTATATTAAATAATTTAAGGTATAAAGGATATTAGGTTATTTTATAGTATGAATAAAAACATACTTGTAGAGGCTTGGATAAGTTGCCAAAACATATATTATTGCTAAATGATTTTTATAAATAAAATCAAATGTGGGAGGATATTGAAATTAAATTAAAGGAAAATATTCCTTGAATTGTTATATATTATTAAATGATTATTTAATTATTTAAAGCGAAATTTTTGGTGTAAAGGAGTTTCTCAAAAAAAGTGAATGGTATTTGAGAATTGGTTTTGGGTAGAGGTGCAACTTGTGTTAGGCAACCCGAACCCAACCCGAGCCCGTCCAATTTTGCTTGGGTTTGGACAATTATTTTTACAAATAAGGTTGGGTTTGGGTTAAAAAATCTCAACCCGAATTTAATTAAGGTTAGACTTTGGTTGAGGTACTAGCAACCCGAGCAAACCCGAACCCGAATTCTAATATTATTTTCATATATATTTTTTATTTTAAATACATTATATATAATATTTAAACTACAATTACTTTTTTTTCTTTTCAACTTCATTTGTTAAATCTTAACTTATTGTATGTTAACATTTAAGATAATTAATTTTCTAAGAATTTGTTTATAATTTATTCAAATTTATAAAATGTCTTTAAACTTTTTTTTTTTTTTTAAGAGTAATTTAATCTAAAACTAATTCTCAATCATATTAAATTTTTGGTGTGAAGATTAGCTATATGAGTAACTCGAATTCACTCAAATTTTTAACATAGAATCTAAGCCAGAGTTGCAAGCTCGAATTTAAAAATAGAAGGATGGGTTGGGCTCGGATTAAGTAGTTAGGGCTGAAGATAGAGTTGGGCTGGGCTTGGGTTTAACATTTTATATGGTGGGTTGGGCTCAAGTTATACTTCAAACCCGCCTGAGTTGCAGCCCTAGTTTTAGTTATGTATATGATTAAATTGTTTTTAAATAGTTTTGGAATTCAAGAAACGTATTAAATGGACGTGACTTTTATATTGTATATATATATATATCATCTTATATTAAAGGTTGAAACTTTAATTAGGATAATTTTGGTTAGAGATGTTTTACTTATTGGTTTTCAGAGACTTGGTAGAGGGAGCTTACTCGTGGGTCTAACCCACACATTATTTTTCAGGTTATTAGAGGCTCCAATCTTGAGATTGAGGATCCGTAGCTTGGAGATTTGTCTTTCATCTACTCATCTCATCTACTTCTAAGTAGTGTTGGCATTTCTTGTTAGATGTTAGTTTATTTATATATGAATTGATGGATTAGTAGTACATGGTTTAGGAGTCCTTGACTTACAAGATTCCCGAGTTGTATTTTAGAGATTTAAATTTATGGAATTTATTTTGTAAGGAAGGATTTATTTTATCAATAGAATTTCTTTCAGCAAATTATTTATTCTTTTAATTCTTCTTGTATACCGTTTTCGTTTATTACCAAATTATTTTTTATATACCTGATGAGCGCTGAAAAGTGCGTATTTAAACCCCTTAAGCTTAGGTATTCTAGGACCTTTATCTATCTTATTTTACCGTCTTGTATTGATTTCGTGTTATTTCCATTTTTAGGTACTCATTCCCAAAATAAGCTAACTCAGCCAAATAAGAGCATAATTGAAGCAATTCTGGGATGAATCATAGAAAGGAACAAAGTAGAGCAAAAGGAAGCAAATGGTGGAATTTCAGCAACTTCGATCGATCTCAAGAAAAGTTCGATCGATCCAACTTTCATCGATCTCAGCACTTCAAGATGGATCTGAGCCATGTTTGCGCCTGTTCAAAGATCTCAAAAGTTCGATCGATCTAACTTCCTTCTCTAATCGATCGGACATTTTTGTCCTTATCCATATGATTGATCTTATCCAGTTGTACCACCCTACCAACCACTTTAGTCCTTTTCCCAAAAATATCTTCAAAATATCTCAGATTTGTTTTTATCTAAAAAGGCACCGCCATCGTGGATCGATCCAGCCTAAGTTCAATAGATCTCAACCATAGTCGATCGATCCAAGTCCAAGGTTTGATCGATCGAACTTCCTCCAGTGCGAAAAAGTTAAATTTCCAGCTCACAAAAAGTTGTCCTTTATCCAATCATTGGGGAATATTTGTTGTACGACCCCAGCTCATTTTGGGTGTCATTTGACCTACCTATATAAGGATAAGGATTTCTTTTTACATCATATCATATCATACATTGTAGAACTCTTAGGGAGGAAGCAAAGAAGAGGAGGAGGCTAGAGACACCATTGGAGGCTCTTCGTCAACCAAGGAGCAAATTTCTTCCATGGAGCTTGCCCTTGAGGGTTGGAGGACATCATCCATGAGTGGCTAGACATCCTCTTGGGGCTAGAGTTAGCCCTAAGCATGCTTTCTACTTCTTGATTTATATATTTTTGAGGGGATTTGTATTGTGATTCATGTTTTGACACTTTTATATATATAGATCTTGTTTATTCAATGATTTATGTGGTTTAATGCTTCCAATTGATCATTTCATTCTATCCATATGTCTATGTATACTAGAATAGATGTTCATGTGTTTGTCTCTATTTATTGTGTTATTGATACATGTCTACGTGTGTCGATGGTATAGATTTAGAGATTGTCAAGATATAGTGTTTAATGTCATGTTCTTGTGATTTATTTGATGGTTCATACTCATTTATTGATAGATTGTACCTCTCCCTTTGTTTAATTAGCTTAATTTCTTGCCATTAGCTTAGTTGTAGTATAGTTGTTAAATAGGAGGACAATCCATGCTTGTTGTTGATGTTCCATACTTATGAAAAGCAAGTAACATGTATCTTTAACCTTGTGATGTGTTTGGATTGTGAGCTTAAAGAAAGGATTAATGGCTTAATTTGATACGTTGTGCTAACCACCATGTTGTTTAGACAATATATGCTTAATTTGTCATCCATGCTTGTTAAAACAACCACACACACACACCTTGTTGCAATACATGTTCTTCCCCTCATTAATCATTCATTAAAAGTGTAGAAAAGCTATGCTTAGTGGTGATCTCTAAACCCTAAGATCTCTCTCTCTCTCTTTTATTCTCTCTATTACATTATTGCTTACTTTAATTTAATTGCATCTAGTTTAATTCAACCAACCAACCACTATTTTGATCACTCGACCTACTAACCCTAATTTTGATTCCTCAACCTAGTACGACACTCAATCCCTTGGGATGATCCCTACTCACCCTAGCTATATTTTTAGTGAAAGGTAGTAGTGGCAATTTCTAAATGTAAAACTTGACCACATTGCATAAACTTTGGGTTCGGAGTGCGACAACCACCAAGTTTTTAGCGCCATTGCCGGGGATTGATTGATTGACAACGTCATATTTGTGGAATCAATTAGGAATTAGTATTCTTTTGATCGTGTCTTTACTTTGTTTTCAATTTTTGTTATTTATTGTGTTTGTTCTTGTTTGACAAGGAGTATTGAGCTAGGAAGCAAGTAAAGGAGTATTCCAAGCAAATGAGCTAAGCAAGCAAAGAAAAAATGCTAAAATCATTAAAAAAAAATTGCTAAGCTAAGTTATAAATTTGGAGTTGAAGTGCTAAAGGACCTTTGTGAGCTTTTTCTTACTCAAACTCTTAGTTAAATCGTCGGCCCGCGTGGAGGCTAGTATTTCAATTCTTAGATAAATCGTGAGCCCTCGTGGAGGCAATTTACTTTTCTTGCATATTATTGTTAAAGCATGGGAGTATGAACATTGTATGTGAAGGAAGTTAGTTGATTGTTGATTTGTTGTGAAGGTGAAGTGTTTGTTGTTATTGTTTGTTGTGTTGCATTATGCATGCATGGTCATAGATCATTGAGACCCACTCTTGTTCCTTTAAATTTTCATCCTGAATCTATTGTTCGAAACCCTAGGGGAAGAGGTAGTTCTAGTCTATCCATTTCATTAATGGAAGGACACAATGAGGACCATGTGGAGGACCTTGGTCACATAGACCAATAAGGTATCCTCCACCCCAATGTGCATCATGATAACATGCAAGTTCCATTAGGCATGCCAAGACCATATGTTCATCCACCACCACAACAAGGCCAAGTTCCTTTAGGAATGCCAAGGCCAATCTATGCTCCACCACCTCCCATCATTCAAGGCAACTAAGGTGCCCATGTTGCACCTCCAATTGCTAATCCTCCCTTTGCTTTAAGAGATCACTATGAGCCTAATGAATATAATGCACCTACATGCATTCAATTGCCACCATTTAGAGCACACCACTATGAAATCAAGCCACAAACCATTCAAATGCTTCCTAATTGATCGGTTGATCAACTATACATCAACATTCGCAATAGCACGAATCATTATAAAGTAGGGCTATTGGTCGGGTAAGTCGAACCACTGGGACTGCGCTAGTCTATGGCAACCTAAGTGTCTAGAATTGTTCTTAGAATGATAAGGGGTAATAAGGGTTTGTTTGATGGTCACTAAACTAGGAATTCAAATGTGCATCAAACAATAGTGACTTGCAAGAATTAGATGAGATAGAACAATAGAGAAGAGAATAGGGAAGAGACTCCACAATCATCAATAAGCATGCTAGGATATGATTTACTTAGGGGAATAACATATATGTATAACCATGGGATGCAACAACACAAATTATTACATTCCCTTCAAGAAATTTATGAAATCAATAGGTAAGAATAACCTATCAAAGCATTGCATGTTTTGGTTACCTAAACTAGGTTGTAACCTTAGACATACTCACTAAGCATAGAGTTATCAAGCCCTTAATCACATAGTAGAAGCACATGACATAGAATCCAAGAATAATCTATCAAAGGAAGATCCTAAGCAATAGATTATCAAATCTCCTAAATATCATGCCATTAACAACACTTCCATAAACTCCATTCCATTGTCACTATGAAAATGTAGCAATGTAATCATAGGAGAAAAACCATCTAAGACAAGATATTTAACTCAAAATGATTATGTATAGATATTGAAATTCATTACATCAAATGAAGAGCTCTAGTTCATGGAAGGATTACATACATATATTAACCCCCAAATATAAATCAAAACAAAGCAAAGCTTACAAAATAGAGCTTCATCACCTCCCTAGAGGAGGTTTAGTTACCCATGGTGGCCCTAGATGAAGGAAGAAGCAAGGCTTTCCCCTCCATTTTCGAGCTTCCTCCTTGAAGCTTCAAGAAATCCTCCTCTTTGCCCTCTTCTCTCTCCAAAAATCTGATCCAAAAGTGAGATATGAGATTGTGTGGCTTTCCTCCCCCTATCTACCTCCAAACAAAGCTCTCTCCCTCCTCCAAAAACATCCCCAACCACTCCATAAAGAAGGTAAGTAGAAATGAGGAACCCAATGCACAAGTGGCTGAAATGAGCCATTTTCGAAGTGCAATCTGCCTGAATTTTGAGTACTCGAAATAGGGCCTCGAGCACTCGAAAATGGAGCAGATTGCTCTATGCTTGCTTTGCTTCGCCCAGACCTACTTTGGTAAAATAGTCATAACTTTGTGCTCCAAACTCCAAATGATGAACCGTTTGAATATTTGGAAAGCTAATTCAGAGCTCTAAAAACTTTATGTTTTGGTAAAGATCCAATTCTCAAGTTTGGTTAGTCGAAATTGAAGATCAAGGCAGAAACTCATTGCTGCCAGGCAGTTCTGAGCACCTCTAATAAGAAGATCATAACTCTCTGCTCCAAACTCCGAATGACAAACCGCTTGAAGATTTGGAAAGCTGATTCAGAGCTATAAATCTTTCATGTTATGATAGAAGTCCAGTTCTTGAGTTTTCTAGGTCAAAAATGGCAACAAAATTCAGGTTCCACTGCTGCCAAGCTTCAGCATTGAGCACTTTACATTCAAAATTTCAACAAAAACATCATTCTTGCTTCTTTTAAGCCAATGAACCTGAAAATAAACAAAAATGCACAAATGAAGATAATCTGCATAATAAAATCAAATAATGGACTTAACTAATGCAATTTAGGGCGCTTGAATATGCAATATTCGGCGCTTATCACTAATTATCATGGACTTCTAAGTGAAGAACCTTACAAGCATTTGGATGAGTTTCTTGAAGTATGTTCCACCGTAAAATAAACGGACATGCCGGAAGAGGTCTTAAGGCTTAAACTTTTTCCATTCACTCTTAAAGATAAGGCAAAATATTGATTTAACAATCTTAGGCCATTTTCAATAACTTCTTGGGAGGAAATGCAACAAGAGTTCTTGAAGAAGTACTATCCAGTTTTTAAGACCAATGCCATGAGAACCTCAATTCGAGAATTTTCACATGGAGATGGAGAAACATTTCATGAGGCATGGGAACGCTTTAATGAATTGCTTAGGAAGTGTCCACATCATGACATGCCCAAATGGCAATTAGTTCAATATTTCTTTGAGAGCTTATCGGACAATTACAAGGGCATGGTTGATGCTTCCATGGGTGGCTCTTACATTGATAGGCATGAGGATGACGTGTGGCGTCTTTATGAGAGCATGAGTAAAAATTCTTTGCATCGTACTTTATCTTCGAAGAATGGTAGAAATTCTAGTGGTAGGAAGAGTGTTGGCTTACATCAAGTCGACCACTCCAATGAAATTGTCGCCGAAATGAAATCATTATCTCAAAGGTTTGATCAATTTTTTATCAACCAAAACTCGGCGAATCAAGTATCTTTCTTCCCTAACCATTCTCATTATGCATCTAATGAGACATGTATGACTTGTTCAAGTGTTTTACATTTTACTTCCAATTGTCCCCATGGACATGTGCAAAGTGAGCATCATGAATAAGCAAATGTTGTTTTTACTAATCAAGGGAACAATCCTTATGGAAATCATTACAATCCTAGTTGGAGGAATCACCCGAATTTCTCTTGGAAAAACCAAGGGGAGGGCTCAAACCCTTCCCAAGGCAGTTTTCAAGGAAAGTACATTCCACCTCCACTACAAAGCCAAGGTTCCCAAGGTTTTAGATCATCATATCAATCACAAGGAAACCAATTTTCAAATTCTCATTTTCCCAATCAACAATCATATTCCCAAGGAAATGTTAAGAGTCCCGCTTTTGAAGAGAAAGTTTTGACTGCTTTGGGCACTTTAGAGGCAAACACACAATTGCTTCATTCTCACTCTCAATCCATTGTTAAGCTAGAAACCCAAGTAGGGCAAATAGCTAGTACTTTAAATGCAAGAGAGAAGGGAAAAATGCCTTTGAATGGCCCACAAAAGCAATAATGTGTTGTGGAGACTCATTCCTTATCGGAAAGTCACACAATAGAACATGACAATGCGGTGACTACCTTGAGAAGTGGAAGGATTGTGGATAACCAAGTGGGTGTGTCTAATGAAGAGAATGAACCGGTGCAACCACAAGTTGACACCCGTCCCGTTTTATATCATATTCCCCTTCATTACATGTGCATGACCATATAAATGAGAATGTGTTGAAAAGTGATTTTGAAAAGAAAGATTTGCAAAATGATTTGAAAACTTCTTATGTTGAAGAGACTTCAAAGAAAAATTCTGAAAAGGTTTTTGAACCAAAAGCTTCATTTCTGGATGCCTTAAAAGGATCCATTTCAAATGACAAACAAAAGGCCAAAGTCAATGAAATCATGGACGTGTTTAGGCAAGTGAAAGTCAATCTTCCACTTTTGGATGCAATCAAGCAAATTCCGGCTAATGCCAAATTCTTGAAAGACTTGTGCACCCAAAAGCAGAAGAACAAAAGCCAAGCACCTAGAAAAGTGGTCGAAACTGAGCAAGTGAGCTCAATTTTGCAACATAACACTCTTCCAAAGTTTAAGGACCCTGGTTCACCTACTACTTCATGCATCATTGGTGATCATATCATTAATCGGGCTCTTGTTGACCTAGGAGCAAGTGTTAATCTTCTTCCATACTCGGTTTATGTCAAATTAGGCTTAGGAGACTTAAAACCAAAGTCAATAGTTTTACAAATTGTCGACCGATCAATCAAAAAGCCTAGGGGTATCATCGAGGACGTATTGATTAAAATTGATAAATTATTCTTTCCCGTTGATTTCGTTGTCATTGACACGGAACTGGTCCCAAATCCTAAGAGCCAAATTCCCGTTATCCTTGGCCGTCCTTTCTTGGCAACCGCGAATGCCAACATTAATTGTAGGACGGGGATAATAAAGATCTCATTTAGTTATATGAAGGTAAAGTTGAATATTTTTAATCCAACCCCCAATTCATTTGACAAGCATGAAGAGATTAATGTTGTAGAAAAATGTCATGACCTTAAAAGTGAAGGAATTGAGTTTTTGTGTGAGACCAAAGTTTCAAAAAATCCATCTTCAACCTTGAAACCAAAGAAAGTTGTTTCAAAATCTTACTTTGAAAGGGCGTGGAAGCCCAAAGATTCTCTTGACCAAGGACCGAAAACGTCTTTTGAGCTTAATCCAACAAGTTCCTTAAAGAACCATTTGTTGGGTGGAGTTCAAAACACTCATCACCCCATTGAGGAGGGGATGCACTACAAGATATTTGATCCAGGCTAAAAGAGCCCAACATCTTACTAGAGACGTTAAAGACTAGCACGACATTTCGTAAGGTGTCAAAACCCTATTCCTCCCTCATTTCTATCTTTAATTTCAATTCTTGCGAAGTCTAGATACTTATTTTTGGTTCATATGCATTGCTAGGAACTTTGATTAGGACTGCATGCACTTTTATGTTGAAATTGAGCATTTTGTATAAGTTCGATCGATCTCAAATGAGAGTTCGATCGATCAAACTTCAACCTGCATCCAACACTTAGAAAATTTTCGACTTGCATCTACCTGCATCTAAATCACCTCTCTGTCCCATCATTCGAACTTGTTCTCAGATCGATTATAAGTCCTTAGATCGATCCAAACTTCAAGTTCGATCGATCTTGAGTTCCAACACTTAGAAAAATTTCTGAACCCAAAACCTGCATATTTTTAGCTCTCTGTCAGATCGATCGAACATTTTGTTCAGATCGATCTCTGTTCCTCATCTCAGTTTCTTTGACTTTGTTTGACTTTTTAATTTTAAAATTCCAAAAATATTTTTATTTTATTTTATTTTATTTTTCAAAAATTCCAAAAAGATTTTATTTTATTTTAATTCTTCAAAAATTCTGAAATTTTTATTTTCAATTTTCAATTTTTAGTTTTAATTTTTAATTTTTAATTTAAATTTTTAGAAAAAAAAAAAATTTCAAAAAAGTTTCAAAGAGAGATCATTTCAGTTCGATCGATCTGAGGTTGCAATTCGATCTATCGAACTGGTTCGGGGAAGTTTTTAAAAATAGAACCGAGGGTTTGTAGATCGATTCTAAAGATCGATCTAACCCGCTTAAAACCCCATCCCACTCATTGCCGCTGCACCCATCTCCCCATCTCCGGCGAGATCCAAACGTCGATTCTCTCTCTCTCCTCTCAGATCTCCATCTCATCTTCATCTCATCTCATCCTTCGATTTGGGTAAGATCCGAGACTTCATCTTGTATTCAAGCTTCGATTTGCTTCCTACATGCTTTAAATGTTAGATCCATGTTATTTTGATGATGAAACTCTTAATTGATGAAGCTTTGACTCACTTTGTATATATATATATATGTATACATATGTATATATATTTTGTTAGATTTTTAAGTTTCGATTTGATTTTGGGAGTGTGGGCCTTCTTAGGTGATTAGGATTAATGCTTTGTGTGTTAATGGGCCCACGACCTTGTTCGTGAAGGCCCCGTGTCATCCACGTCACAGATCTGTGACTGTCCGCGTTCTTCTCAGAGTTCGATCGATCGAACATATTTCTCAGATCAATCGAGTGAGATCGATCGAACATATTTCTCAGATCGATCATGAGAGATCGATCTCACATTTTTTGTGATCGATCAAACTTCACAGATTGCATATACACATTCCATGCATCTTATCTTGTGTCCATGCTATCTCATGCATGCCCAATGCCTGTGATTTTCCACATTAAATGCATTTTACACTTATACTGCGTAGCATGTTCACATCCTGTCACTTCCATAGATTCATGTCATTTATCTGTTTTGTCTATCTTCCTTGACATACATGTTTCTATTTTGTGTTTTAAATTCTTTATTCTGGCACTGACTTCCCTTGCAAGTTTTCAATTATTTTTCAGGCCATGGCTAAAGTCAAGATTGTAGCCCGCGGACACTATCACCGCCGGGGAAGGCCGAGTTTAGACGACGAGGCCAGTCCATCTCATGCCCAGGACCCCATACAGGAGGAGCCAGCTGAGCCCATACAGTTTCCCCATTTTGACAGCAGATTACATTCTAATGCTGGCGCATCTCCTTTACACGGTGACGCTAAGGCTGAACACATACCATCTCCACTACCATAGCCAGCTCAGCTAGTTCAGGAGTTAGACCGGCCATTACACAGATACTTACGCCTTCCAGTGGCGCATAAGTCAGTCTTCGACACAGATTTCTTTTCCAGATTGGTGCTTACCCGATCAGCTTATGATGATATACTACGAAGGGACCTTGCAGCTATTCCTGCCCCTGTCACATACCCGGTGTACCCGAGGCTAGTACGGCTGTTCTTCCAGAACCTCCGGCCTGCCCCGCGTAACACGGCGGAGCTGAGGACCTCCATTGATGGCCATCTGATTTCTATCACTATGGACACATTATCTAGATCGTGCCATTGTCCACATGACTGCCCTCTAGAGCTACAGGAGACATATCCCAGGCTAAACAGGCCATCATATGCGGACATGGCAGTTCTTCTTATAGGTCATTATGCCGATGGCGAGACCTTCGCCACCCGCACCTATTTGCCAGATGACTTGTGGTTCTTTGACTCAGTCTTGTTCCGCAATGTCTTCATGGCCGGCCATAAGATTTAGTGGAGAGGCGACTACTTGACAGCTCTATACGCTTTCTATACAGGGCATTGGTTGTCTATCCCTGTGCTCATCTAGAGCGTAATGAGGAAGCTTTATGATGACCACATTAGCAAGGAGAGGCCCAAAAGGGCTAAGTCTCTCCCATTTGGCCACCTCATCACCCAGATCTTGCTAGACTAACGCTATCATTTCCATCCACGAGAATACCCTGAGCGAGGATCCTGTCACTTCCAGAAGAAGGACTGGGATAAGAGCTACAATGCTATTATCAAGAGACTACATGAGGACGCAGCAGAGGCGGCAGAGGAGCTAGAGGCTGAGGAGGCAGTAGCGGCAGCAGACCCGGCAGCGGACGACGCAGCAGTCGATCCGACTGCCGTACATATAGATATTGATTTAGAGCAGCCTGTCGAGGACGCAGAGCAGCACTCTCCAGCTGAGTCACCCATTCACGATGCGGAGCAAGTTTAGGATCATCATTCTTCCGATCCAGCCACACCTGAGGCTCCAGCTCAGACACCCGATTTTGGAGAGCGTCTTCAGACTCTGGAGGACACAGTGGTATCTATCCGCGTAGAGACTGCTGCCCTCAGAGCTGACATTGCTTCCCTCCACACGGATGTCATGGCCGCATTTCGTGATCTATCTCGAGACATCTGCGGAGCACGACCTGCCCGCCCTGCCTCATCCACCTGAGATTCCCAGTCCCTCTTCCTTATTATACTTGATATTTGTGATACTTGCTACATTTTTGTTACTGTATACTATTTTTGCAGCCAATCTGTCGGCTTTGATTTTATGATGTACTATACACTTTATCCTGTTTTATATATATGCTTTCTTTATGGATGTCATATTCTTATATTCTTATATCTGTCTATTTGACTCCATCAGGTGCATCTCAGTGACTTCAATGAGAGAGAGTACTGCCCAAAATTTTCAGGACCACCCTTTTACCTCTCTCTAATTTTCAGTTGCTATCCCATTTACACTTTCATGTCCACTGTGCACTGTTATTATCCCTTTTATTATATGATGAGTTTATCCGAGTGCCAAATTTCAGGACCACAGTTAATCCCAAGTTTGGGGGGGACTATGCCACCCACTTTGGATACTTCAGTCCCAGTCATTCTTTGCCTTAATTGCACTGGTATACTCTTTACTTTTGTTCTCTTTGCACATTGAGGACACTGTGCCATTTAAGTTTGGGAGTAATGGTGCTTTGCAGTGTTTGTTTTTATTTGAGAAATTTTGAGCATGTCTTGTGTATTTGAGAGATTTTCTATGATTGGTCCATGACTAGCTATGATTTTGATCTTTTGAGGACTATATTGCTTAAAATTTAAAAATTGCTTGACTTGAGAGTTTAATACTCCTTGTATGCCTTGTGGACTCCATTTAGGAGTAATTTTTTTGAAAAATTGATATCATGCTTGCATTAGTGGTCCACATCATCCTGATTTTGTGATTGTTTTGACATTCACTTTAGGATTCTACACTAGCATAAGCGCACACTAGCATTCATTTATGGGGTACATGCTTTGTTAATTATTGAATTGGTTATATCCCAATTGGACTAGTAGTGCATTGAAAACTTTCATTCTTGATAAAGGTGGATAACAATCCCTTTTCACTAAGTAGCCGGGATTCTAGCCTCATCAAGCACTGAACTTCTCGTGCTGAGAGGTGGAGGGCCCAAACTCTAGGTTAATAATTGAATTTAAAAAAAAAAAAAAAAAAAAGTTGCAAAAGTAATAAAAAGTGAGGACTTCTCCCAAAAAGGTAAGAAGTGGGAAATGATTAGATAGAGGTTGTCTTAATTTGTAGCCTAGTTGATTCGAGCTTGTAAGTCCGTAGGAGTGTTTAAACACCTAGTGCCCTAAAGCCATCTGGTTTAGGAGTCATTAACCTAACGCTCGACCTCATGAATCGCTAGAAAACTTAATAGATCAACACATTGTACCATGCTTCCATCTTTGATCCTAAAAAAAATTTAAAAAAAAATCGAGTGAAAAGAATAAGCGTACCTAGAATAATAAAGCTTAAATAAAAGGTCCACTTTTTGTCTTGATGATCGGTACTAGATTTGTGCGCTAATTTGAGGGTAAGGATGTGATCATTTCTTTAGTTGGCTAAGATACCAACATATTTGATGTCGGTCCACTCAAAAAGGATTATAGAGTTGTTTTGATTTGCATGATCATTTTCTTAATGTGTGGAGGACCATACTTGCTTGCTTAATGTTGAGATTTTGGGAGATTGCTTAGAAATGTTTAAAAAATTGCATACTTGAGGTAGTTTTCTCCCAATGCTTGTTTGCAATATTGTTGCATCTTTTGTGATAATGAGCTTAATGTTTGTGGGTATCATTTCTGAAAACCCTCACGAGACTTCACTCGTCCACTAGGGGTAACCTAGGGGTTTAAAAGGCTTGTTGCATATGCTAAGTGCAATTGTGTTCCCTACGAAAGTGGCGTTATCCATTTATTGCTTTCTAGTTCATAGTTGTATAGTTGCTCATTTCATTCCTTTACTTTCTAGTTCATTGCTAGGGACTAGCAATATTTAAGTTTGGGGGTGTGATGAGCGCTAAAAAGTGCGTATTTAAACCCTTTAAGCTTAGGTATTCTAGGACCTTTATCTATCTTATTTTACCGGCTTGTATTGATTTCGTGTTATTTCCATTTTCAGGTACTTATCCTCAAAATAAGCTAACTCAGCCAAATAAAAGCATAATTGAAGCAATTCTGGGATGAATCAAAGAAAGGAGCAAAGTGGAGCAAAATGAAGAAAATGGTGGAATTTTAAAAACTTCGATCGATCTCAAGAAAAGTTTGATCGATCCAACTTTCATCGATCTCAGCACTTCAAGATGAATCTGAGCCATGTTTACCCCTGTTCAAAGATCTCAAAAGTTCGATCAATCCAACTTCCTTCTCTGATCGATCGAACATTCTTGTCTTTATCCAAATGATTGATCTTATCCAATTGTACCACCCTATCAACCGCTTTTGTCATTTTTCCAAAAATATCTTCAAAATATCTTAGATTTGTTTTTATCTAAAAAGGCACCGCCATCGTGGATCGATCCAGCCTAAGTTCGATAGATCTCAGCCATGTTCGATCGATCCAAGTCTAAGGTTCGATCGATCGAACTTCCTCCAGTGCGAAAAAGTTAAATTTCCAACTCACAAAAGTTGTCATTTATCCAATCATTGAGGAATATTTGCTGTACGACCCCAGCTCATTTTGGGTGTCATTTGACCTACCTATATAAGGATAAGGATTACTTTTTACATCATATCATATCATACCTTGTAGAACTCTTAAGGAGGAAGCAAAGAAGAGGAGGAGGCTAGAGACACCATTGGAGGCTCTTCATCAACCAAGGAGCAAATTTCTTCCATGGAGCTTGCCCTTGAGGGTTGGAGGACATCATCCATGAGTGGCTAGACATCCTCTTGGGGCTAAAGTTAGCCCTAAGCATGCTTTCTACTTCTTGATTTATGTATTTTTGAGGGGATTTGTATTATGATTCATGTCTTGACACTTTTATATATATAGATCTTGTATATTCAATGATTTATGTGGTTTAATGCTTCCAATTGATCATTTCATTCTATCCATATGTCTATGTATGCTAGAATAGATGTTCATGTGTTTGTCTCTATTTCTTGTGTTATTGATGCATGCCTATGTGTGTTGATGCTATAGATCTAGAGATTATCAAGACATAGTGCTTAATGTCATGTTTTTGTGATTTATTTAATGGTTCATACTCATTTCTTGATGGATTGTACTTTTCCCTTAGTTTAATTAGCTTAATTTCATGCCATCAGCTTAGTTGTAGTGTAGTTGTTCAATGGGAGGACAATCCATACTTGTTGATGTTCCATACTTATGAAAAGTAAGTAACATGTATCTCTAACCTTGTGATGTGTTTGGATTGTGAGCTTAAAGAAATGATTAATGACTTAATTTGATATGTTGTGCTATCCACCATGTTGTTTAGACAATATATGCTTAATTTGTCATCCATGCTTGTTGAAACAATCACACACACACACTTTGTTGCAATACATGTTCTTCCCCTCATTAATCATTCATTAAAAGTGTAGAAAAGCTATCCTTAGTGGTGATCTCTAAACCCCAAGATCTCTCTCTCTCTTTTATTCTCTCTATTGCATTATTGCTTACTTTAATTTAATTACATCTAGTTTAATTCAAACAATCAACCACTATTTTGATCACTCGACCTACTAACCCTAATTTTGATTCCTCAACCTAGTATGACACTCAATCCCTTGGGACGATCCCTACTCACCCTAACTATATTTTTAGTAAAAGGTAGTAGTGGCAATTTCTAAATGTAAAACTTGACCACATTGCATAAACTTTGGGTTCGGAGTGCGACAACCACCCTGGGTCTTCGAGCGTGGGCCTAGCTAACCCACACTCGAATATTCGGGGGGTATCACAAATATAACATCTATCAATGTCGTCGGCTACCACCAATTACCACACTCTCTCTACTCACTCTTTCTTTATAACTTATCTTTAACAACCACCG
Source organism: Cornus florida (assembly GCF_030987335.1). Classification (NCBI taxonomy): domain Eukaryota; kingdom Viridiplantae; phylum Streptophyta; class Magnoliopsida; order Cornales; family Cornaceae; genus Cornus; species Cornus florida. Next base: position 44,640,567 of record NW_026775573.1, read on the forward strand.
AGACTAACAGTGTATATATGTGTGTGTAATTTGTGTAGATATATTTAGAGAGGATATATATATATATATATATATAGAGTGTGTGAATCAATTGTTCTAAGTTAAAACCCATCATATCACCACCACTCATCGGTGAACCCCTCTTATTCGGTGAATCGCCACCTCCACCTCCACCTCCATATTGGCAATTTTGTAAACCAAGCTACATTTGTGCCGATTGAAGTACCAATGGCCCAATCAATTACCACCACCAACAACATTCGACAAATCCACACCTTAGAGAAGTATCACCACCCCTCAGGCGGCGCAGCTCCGCCGCTTCCTAGCATCCTTTTTGTCATCCCCGACTGCGTTCGGTAGATCCACGTCACTCTCAGAACATTGTTCTGTTACCGTGGGCTTCTATGGCTCAATTGTAGTTTCGATGTCATTATCGCCACTACCGTTTGCATGCTTGTAATTGTAGCTCGGCACCATATTCGTTTCCCCTCAATTTGTTGTTTTCGCCGACCATGGCGTATCATATCATAGGTTTGCTAATATTTTTAATGGTGTCAGTGACGGAAAAGTAAAATTAGACTTAAGTTATAGTTATTTTTCAAATATATTTCAATGTGATATTAGACCAAATCTCAGGGGTGTTAATGAAATTAACCCATTTTTTTTTAATTGAGTTGTAATTGAAAACTAGTTCCCTCTGCTCGATACACGGCGTCGTTTAACCGATGTCAACACTATTAGGACTTTCTTCCCTCTGTCACGCACTCACACTCGCTGCTTTCACTTTTCAGAGTTTTTCCTTGCTCTCTCTCTCCTCCTAGGGTTAATAGCAGCTTTCAAAAACCCTAGAATCTGTTCATCTCTTTCCTTATTGGCTTTATTTCTAGGGTTTAATCGTAGCTTTCAAAAATCTAACCCTAGAATCGTTGGTCAACAATGTCGGACAACATACCGAACGAAGTGGTGATGGAAATTCTTGGAAGACTACCAGTGAAAACTCTTCTTCGATTCAGGTGCGTATGTAAATCTTGGTGTTCTCTGATCAGTAGTGATAATTTTGTTACCTTTTGGTTCAATCGTACTACACATTTGAACAACACTCACCTACTTCTCCTCAAGCACTACACTGAAAGTGAGGAAAAAGAACATTTTTCCTTGCATCTCGATGATGAATCACTCACTGAGTATCCTGTAAATCTAGAAAATCGTCCAGTCTCAAGCTTTTATCCCTATTTAACCATGCTTGGTTCTTGTAATGGCTTGGTATGCGTTACTGATGATAGACTGACCTTGTCGGATTGTAGTTTATATTTATGGAACCCCTCTATTAGGAAATTTGTTGTACTCCCAAGACCTCGTATCACCTGCAGTTCACACGGCTTCGATTATTATCGTGTTCTTGGATTCGGATTCGATTCCACAACTAATGACTATAAGGTTGTTAGAATTGTTTATATTTCTGGTGGCACTGAGGTTGACATTTATTCTCTGAAAGAGGGGGATTGGAGAAGGATTAGTGTTTCTGGTCCGGTACCTCGTATCGATTGTGACCCATCTCATGCCTATGTCAATGGCACTATCCATTGGGTTACCAGAGGCCGGAATTGTCACAACTTCATTGTGTTATTCAATTTGGGTACTAAAGTATTCTCTCAGATGGAACTACCAACAAGTCTACAAAGAAGTATAGCTCAAATTGGACAACCTCGCAGCTTGTCTCTTGCGGTGTTTCAAGACTCACTTTGTGTGTTCCAGAGTGATTCTTACAATCGCAAAGCGTCAATTTGGATGATGAAAGAATACTGTGTTGTGGAGTCGTGGACCAATTTGTTTAATCTTGATTATAGTCGAGAATTTCCTCTAAGAGAAGAATTCGGTGTTGTGGATCCATGGGCCAATTTGTTTACTTATTTTAGTAGTAGATCTGCTCTGAGTGTTCGAGTTATTGGGTTGAAGAGGAATGGTGAAGTTCTTTTGGTAAAAGATGAGAAGATGATTTCAGTTGACATAAAGGCTCAAACATTCAGGTATCTTGGAATCAGTGGACGAGAGGCAGCATTTTCTGTCAATACTTACACAGAGAGCTTAGTCTTAATTGACAAAGCAAGTGGTTTGCAAGAAGGATGATAGAAGGGAGCAGGCAAGATATATGTTCCCATTTATCAGTGTTTCTATTAGTTGTTCCTCTATGACATGTATATGAATGTCATAGCATCCTTGCATCAAAATACTTCCTTTAAGTCCTAGTGGCTTATTAGCTACAGTTTCAATGTTGATCTTATTTGTTACCTTATTTGGTTTCAGTACTTGTTTTCATATCGTTAGTATCTTATTTAGACTGGGATGCAGTTAACTCTTTATTTAAAATGATGATGTACTTAGCTCGACGAATGGTTCATTTATGGCTAATATTCAACTCATATGAGACTTGACTTGGATTTTATTCTCTTCTTAATGGGAATGAATTTATATGATAGAAGTGGGTAGCAGGGATAAAGACATCCATTTTGTTTGTCATGCCTTCTATATTCCATCTTGAAAATGTGCTTTGTTCATACTCCCTTACTTTTCTTTTTATAGTTATATTTTTTAAATGCCATTTTCTGGGATGAATTTTTTGGGAGTTCTACCAAGCATCTTATGTTCACTTTTTGACATTAAAAAAGAATGCCTTGAGCTGGATTTTTGTGTTGCATGTGGCTGGGTAAATAGCACTGTATTCGGCCATTCTACATTCTAAATTGGATTTATATTGTTCTGGTTAGATTGAAGCAACAGAGAATTGACACGGAAATCGTTTGTGAGTTTAAGGTGATGGGTAAAGAACCACGTTCCTTTAGGAATGCACATAGTGTGGGGAGAATATTACATGTGGTGGTTTATGGTTATACCAATATAGTGCATAGTATGATATAATTTTTTTACCGTGTTGCAATTGTTAAAGTGGTTCTGTCGTATGGTTGTCATGCCTGCCTTATGCGTGGTTTCTGTTATTTAAGTTTCCTTGTTTTAAATAGTTGCTTCAGTTGAAGGTTTATCCTCATGGAAGCTTCTATTTCTACGTTGGGAGTTTGGTGCCTTTTGCTTCTGCTGTTAGATTGCCAATGAATGCATGCCATAAGTCTGGCTGTTCTGTTCATTCTGCTTTGAACTTTACTCCATATAACCAATCTTGTCTACAAGTTCCTGTTGAGGGATTTTGGCTTTATATCATAAGTAGGAAGATAAGGATGCTAGATTTTTGTTGTTGTTGTTGTGTTAGTAATTCAGGGGAGCTGCTTTTGGACTAATCCCTGCTAGTGAATACTCAACATTCACTGCTGTTGTAACTTTCTGTCTTATCCCACCTGCGTTTTGGTCTTCATTTGCTACCGACCACCTTCCACTAGTATTGAACTTTGAAATGGTTTATTCTGCCTCACTGAAAACGCGTTTTAAGGTCTTCGATGTATGCCTGTTGTGCAGAAGATGATCCACGGGAAAATATTTTGTACTACACGGATGTCAAAATGTAGCATTTGTAGTGTGTTGCACATAGCATCTTATTTCAGGAACTTTTAGCAGTCAGCAGCTGATCTTGTAGTGCCTTCTGATTTTCTATACTTGAGTTGCACAAATATTAGCCTGCCAACGCTGTTGTGGCTTCTGGGGGTGGAGTTTTGCAGTTCTCGTGCCATACTTGGAGATTGTTCAGGAGATAATTTCCTCTCTGTGACTACTAAGTAGAGTGCCATATGGTATTCCTGGGTTCTGCTGTTCCATGGAGGTTGTTCTCTAGGTAGGTTTTGGTAATCTTTTAGATGGGATCTTGCAGAACTAGAGAACTGTCATGAACTGTAATATAGAAACTTATGCTTGCCTTTCAAATAGAGTATAGACAAGCTGAAGGAAGTTATTCTTTTATTGCCATCATTCATTCTAACTATATGATGTGAATCAAATTATTTGATTCTTACCAACAGGCGTGTGGCTTAGCGGTACCAGACCCTTACTTTTTAAAGGGAGGTTAGGAGTTCGAACCTTAGTGGAGGTGTGTGAGTATCAACTAAGAAAAAAAAAAACTTATTTGATTATTTGCATGTTATTCAAACTCGGTTGAAATTACATCGAAAGACAAGATGAGCTAAATTTTAGCAATTGGGCAAAAGATCCCAGTTGCTCAAACTTTAGGACATGATATGATATTTGTGTTCTTCATGGATAAATTCCAATTTTTAACTAATTGTTGATTGTCGTATGCCCCAATTCACCTAATCTTTAGAGGTACCAAATTTGCTTTCTTTGTTATATTTGGTCTTTACCATCTTATTTATAGTTCTTATATTGAGGTTGAAAAAAGAATGGAGGAAAATCAATAAAACGCCCTTTGGGTTGGGAGTACTTCAACCCTTTGGAAAAATATATAAATAAATAAAACAAGAATGGAGGAAAATTGGCCTTGCTTGGATTGTCATTATGAAAACTGTTTTCTGTTTTCATAGTGACAAAAAACCCAAAACTGCAAAATTGAGCTGCTTGGAACTGTTTTTCAAAAATTGTTTTTGGAGAATTGAGTTTTCATAGTTACAGTTTTTGAAGAACAAGAAAAAGTTGCCTCGCTTGGATTGTATTTTAGAGAACAATTCTTAAGAACAGTTCTCAAAAATAGTTTTTAGAGAACAACTTTTAATTTTTTCAGATTTCAAACCTGCTTGGTTAAGAGAATTTACAAAACAGTTTCCGGAAAATAAAAACTCATAAAACTACTTGGTTGTATTTATTAAAAATAATTTTCTAAACTAAGAAAATAAATTAAAAAAATTCACATAATTTTACAACCAAGAAAAATTTTGATAGCATATCCAAATTGAGGATTGCACTATGTAAATATTATTATATTATTCTTCACAAAAGTCCTTCATGGAATACAAGAAAATTTTAATGGAATATAAGATTAGATCTAGTTGAAAAGAAGACAGAAAAATCTTCACAAAATTTCTTTTTTTTTTTTTTAATTATTTTTTTCTACCACAAATCAATACTAATAATATTATTATTCAAAAACAGAAGCCATACAATAAGAGTTAATTGCAATTAAAAATTTATTTATTTATTGTCTATTTGCACAACTTTAATGATACGTTCTTTTTTTCTTTTTTTTTTTGGACTTTTTGGACTAACACTAAATTAATTACTTAAAAGGTAATATTAAATAATTACCTTTATGTGTACTACTGGAGAACATGAATTGAAATATGTTTGGTAAGTACATAAATTCCATTCTAAAATCATATCCCGTGGAATCCTATCATTCCAAACAAATCCTATTGTGCCAAACAAAGCCGTGAGATGCCCAATTTGATTAACATAAATCCAATTTCCCCAAAATTAGCTAAAATGGATACATCAAGTTATACATACCAAGGCAAGTCGTACACACACACATATATATATATATATATATATATATATATATATATATGCGTAATATCTTACATGAAAAAAAAAAAAATTAAGAAGAAGAGGAATAAGCAAAGCAATTTAGGGAAACCCAAACTGAGAGTATTGTAACCTAAATATCTTACATGAAAAAAAAAAAAAAAAATTTAAAATTTAAAAAAAAAAAAACTAAGAAGAAGAGGAATAAGCAAAGCAATTTAGGGAAACCCAAATCGAACCTAAATATCTTACCTGAAAAAGAAAAAAAAAAAAAAAAGAATTAAAAAAAAATTGAAAAAGAAGAAGAGGAATAAGCAAAGCAATTTCGGGAAACCCAAATGGAGAGTGTTGTAACCTAAATATCTTACACGCAAAAAAAAAAAAAAAAAAAAAAAAACCGAACTAGAAGAGGAATAAGCAAATCAATTTAGGGAAACCCAAATTGAGAGTGTTGTAGCCTAATTTTCTTCATCAACTGTCGTTGCTGCGTGAGGAGGAGAAGGAAACGTTACCATCGTGAATAGAAAGGGGATCTATTCATGAAAAGCAAAGACGAAGCCGAGGAAAAAATATCACCCAACCATATCAGATGTTTCGTGAAATCTCGCCGGATTCACCATAGATTGGGCAACAAAATCGACATGGATCACGAGAGCTTTACAGGGGAGGAACGGAGAGTTGAGCGATGGAGAGACAGAGAGAAGAAAGTAGGACTGCGAGCCAACCTTTTAAACGAGAATGGCTTTGCGTTATTTTTTAAGTGGACACCGCTTTTCCGTGTTTCCACTTTTGAGAACTGTGTTCTGAAGAATTGTGAAAACAATTTGATCTTCGAATTGGTTGAGCTTGAGAGTGCATCAACTCAAACCTTTTTTTTTTGCACTTATTCACGCACACTTTTACTGTTTTTTTGTCTACACTCGAACTCGAATACAGTCCGACACATCTGTACACCGATTGTGGACATTGTTAAAATTTTACTTCAGCAACAGTTTGTTTCGGATTGCTTTAATTTTTGTTCATCGACAGGCAAACGATTTGGCCCAACAGGCGGGTCAATCCCCCCGGCCCGCGGCGGGGGCGCCGCGCCGACCCGATCCGGCAGGTCACTGGCAGAGAGTTTCATTTTGATGATATTTAGGCTAAATAATTTGATGCATCTATTTTTTTTTATCAATAAAATTCTATTCTGGCTGTGAAATTAAAAATGATAATAATAAGAGAAGCCTAAATTTGTTGTCTTAAAAACTACGGGGAAAGTGCAGAAAACACCCCTGAAGTATACTTTTCGTAGCACTTTTACCCCCTATTTGAAAAAGTGTGCAATAAACACCCCTAATCTTTTGAAATTGTGCAAAATTACCCCTCCGTCAAAAATCTGACATAAATTATTACTGTAATACCTATTTTGCCCTTTTATTCTTCCCAAAATGCCCATACAATCATCTTCTTCAATGCAATCATCCTCTTCAATGCAATCATGAGGTCTGTCACAACCAATTAGCATCTTCACCCAACCACAAAGACCCAGTGTGAGATTTGGCAAACCAGTAGAAGCACTAAACTCAATTACCCAAAAAAAAAATGTATAACCACTACACCTTAAATTCTAGAAACGAGAAGGTTGACATAACTACATATAAATCATAAATGAACCAGTGATTTGCAAGAATAATATGAGTAGGGAGAATATATATTGAAGCGGAGAACTGTCTGGTGATTGAAAGGCTGCCGCAGAAAAGATTCTAGAGAGAAAAAGAAATGGAAGCAGCAGCGGCCAAACCAATCATTAAAGTCGCAGCTCTCTGCGGATATATATATATATATGAGTGTGTGTGTGTGTGTGAACTTTTTGTCTCTTATGGTTTCATATGAGTTGAATTTGGATTTTGATCATCCTTTTGTGTTGTTGATTGTAGCGATTAAGCTATCCAGAGAATCCATCAACGGTTTACAGATCGAATACATGGACATAGCGCCGCAGCCGTTGCTCAACACCGATCTCGAGAAGGATGGAAGGTTCCCGCTGGCGGTGGTAGATTTCTGACAGAATATTCTCGAAGCTGACAATATCCTCTTCGCCTCGCCGGAGTACAATTACTCTGTAACTAGTATTATTATTATTATTATTATTTTTTGTGGGGAGCTGGAAGAGGAGGCAGCGGTCTGCCGAAGGGATACAGATCCTCTCCATAACAATCTCTTTGCTGCTTTCTCCAAAGCTAAATCTAAGGTTAATAATTAGACATGCCATAAGAAGTTCACTTATCCATACTACATCATTTTGGGACCAAATGGACGTTTGTGCTTCTTTTCTCTCTTCTCATCCTCGTCATACTTTTTCTCTTTACACACTCGCTCTACACCCCACCAACGAATGCCGCTGCTGTCTACCTCGGAAAACCAAGCCCATCAACTTCGACGTCGATGTTTTCCTCATCGTTTGGCCGCGAAAAAGCCGGTGACGGTTGTGGGTCTGGTTCTACAGAGTACACAGCGAGTGTGGCCGTGGTTTCTGATAACAAACCCCAGCAAATTTGGCCGGTTTCGATGTCGCTGGAAACTGGTCCGGGATCTGTAACGAAGTTCCTCTCAGCTGGTGGTCTAAAGGATGAATTGGGGGTGGATCTCCTACCAATTCCTTATGGGTTAGAGGTGTCTGGATTGGAAGATTGAGAGAGTTTGTTGTTTGAATCAGGCCAAGACCAGTCTCTTCTCCAGTGGATTTCCTCGTTCGGCCTCAAAACAGTTGTTCATAAATTTCTTCAAATGACAATGACAACAGAATAATTGGTTCACATCAACTCCACCAAATTGTAAAGGTCCCAATTTTGGGTTGATTAATTCTAATCCACAGAACTCCATTTGAACCTCTTTGTTCAACAATTTGCCTCCTGGTGTGGTTTATCAGCAAGAAAAGTTTCAGAGTGTAAAGAGAGGAAGTAAGAGGAAGAGAGAGAGAAAAGAAGTACAAATGTTTGTTTGGTCCGTTTGGTTCCAAAATGGTGTAGTTTAGGTAAGTGAAGACCTGTATTAATCCTTTGATTTAGATTTGGAGAAAGCACCTAGATTTAGATTTGGAGAAAGCAGGAGAGAGATGATTATGGAGAGGATCCGTATCCCTGCCGAAGAGATGAGAAGGGTCAAGCATTGTACTTTTTGGTCTTTTTACAAAAAAATTTATTTTTTTATATTTTATAAAATTATTCAATAAGGGTAATTTGGTCAATTTAGATTTTAAATGTGTCATGGGGACCTAATTGCACCAAATTGAAACTTAAGGGGTGTTTTTTGCACGCGAGGGGTGTGATATGCACTGTAAGCATACTTCAGGAGTATTTTCTGCACTTCACCCTAAAAACTATTGCATTTTCCCTTTTGCTAGTCTGGGCATTCCTTCTAAATAATCTACAGAGAATCAAGTTTTTATTTTATTTTATGCCCATTATTCGAACTTAGTTGAAAATAGATCGAAAGCTGAAAAGATGAGCTCAATTTTAGCAATTAGACAAAGAATAACTCAGGCATAAAATGGTATTTGGGATTTTTATGGATAATTCCCAATTTTCGAGTCATCATTAATTAATCTTAAACGGTATTTCTTATATCTAATTCTTCTGTTGGCGACTTTGAATATTTTGGTTTTGGGGGACTTCAACCATTTGGAAAAGGTTTTATTTGGTATCTTACTTGGAAAAAAATGAAATAAATAATTGATGCTTGTAAATTAGGCTTGATTTTGGGATTGGTTGATCGTAAGGGTGCAAAAATGGCCTGTGGCCCACAAGGAGGTCTAAGCCCGTGGAGGGCTAGCCCGACCTAGCCCTATAAGATGGTGGGACAGACCTGAGTATAGGTCTTGGCCAGCAGTCCGGCCTGTACGCCCGTCCCCCAAAGGTTGTAATATCTTCTTTTTTAAAGAAAATATATGTATATAGACATATATTGATAATGCATGTATTTTATTTTATTTTTTCTTTAATGGGGTTGCTGTTTCATTAATAATAAAATAAAATATAGAGTTACAAAGGCTTTAGAGAATGGTGATCTTCTTTCCCGTTTTAAAAAAATAAAAAATAAAAATAAAAAAAAAATAATGTAGACAACAAGTTCATTTTCTATTGATTTGACTTTTTTTTTTTTTCCGAACAATTGCAATGCTTTCAGCTTTGTTCTTTTATCTACCTCGATCAGAGTTAAAGGTGACTCGACCCCAACAAATTTTATTCCCGTACCTTTTAAACACTTTAATTAGAGGGTTTATATGATGTGACTAAAAATTATAGGTGTAAAATACACTAAACCCTACAGGATCATTCCTCTCATCATGAATTTTTTTTCTTGATAATTCGTACAAAAATAAATAACTCAATATAGTTTCATCTTATCGCCTGATCTATGTAGATTAAAATGAAATTGATTGGATTAGGCTTCACCAATTTTTACTTGAATTGAAGTGCCCAATCATTTGATCATTGAACTTGAATTTTAATGGCTATAATGATTTATTGATGAAAATATTTAAAAGAGTTCCACTCTTTAACTTCAACTGTAGTAAGGTTAATCAAGTTAGGTCATCCCCATCTTCCTCTCCCAAATTTTGCTCTCTAAATTAGCCATGTCAGTTTTTTCAAGAGTCATGTAGACAGCTTCTGCTCTCCATATTTTGACACTACAATAGCCTCTTCGAAATTTTGCTCTTTAAAAATAATAATTTTTTAATAATATATATATATTACCATCGGCTATATTTATATTTTAAGGACTATATTTTCATCTTATCGAAAAACAATACATTATATTATGGAATTAAATTATTACTATCTTAATTCTGGCGTCGTTTTGAACAAGAATGTTTTTTTAAAAAAATTTTAAGCGACCACAGGCCTGCTCGTCAGGGCCAACGGGTAGGCCTGCGAGCACTAGCGGGCCCGCTTCTTTTAAGCGCTGTGGCCGGCGTTGCCCCTTTTCTCGCCATTGGGTTCTAGGGAGCCCGGGCCTTGAGGTTCGCATAACTCATATCATAAAACCAATTCATATCTCTCTCTCCTTCTTGGCTTTATTTATAGGGTTTAAGCGCAGCTTTCAAATACCTAACCCTAACCCTAACCCTAGAATCGTTGGTTAACAATGGCTGACAACATACCGGACGAAGTGGTGACGGAAATTCTGGGAAGACTACCAGCGAGAACTCTTCTTCGATTCAGGTGCGTATATAAATCTTGGTGTTCTCTGATCGGTAGTGAAAATTTTGTTACCTTCTGGTTCAATCTGACAAAACACAGCGTGAACAACATGAACAACACTCACCTACTTCTCCTCAAGCACTACACTGAACATGATGAACTAGAACATTTTTCTTTGCATCTCGACGATGAATCATTCACCACTGAGTACCCTTTGAATCAAGGAAGTCATCCAATCGCGAGACTTGATCCCTATTTAACCATGGTTGGTTATTGCAATGGCATGGTATGCATTATTGATGACATAATGTACTTTTCGGATCGTACTTTATATTTGTGGAACCCCAGTGTTAGAAAATTTGTTCTACTCCCAAGACCTCGCATCATCACCGGTCGTTATGAGCGTGTTCTTGGATTCGGATTCGGATTCGATTCCACAACTAATGACTATAAGGTGGTTAGAATTGTTTATTTACCTGGTGGTTATATATCTGGTGGCACTGAGGAGGTTGACATTTATTCTCTTAAAGAGGGAGGTTGGAGAAGGATTAGTGTTTCTGGTCCGGTACCTCGTATTGATTATGAGGAGCAATCTAATGCCTACCTCAATGGGGCTATCCATTGGATTTATAGAGGCTTGAATTGACCGGGGTTCATTGTTTTATTCAATTTGGGTACTGAAGTATTCTATAAGATTGAGCTACCAACAAGTCTACCTCGTATAAGACAAGCACGTAGCTTGTCTCTTGCGGTGTTTCAAGACTCGCTTTGTGTGTTCCACAGTGATACTTACAAACGAAAAGCATCAATCTGGGTGATGAAAGAATATGGTGTTGTGGAGTCGTGGACCAATTTGTTTAATCTTGATTATAGTATAGAGTTTCCTCTGAGAGAAGAATATGGTGTTGCGGAGCCACGGGCTAATTTGTTTAATCTTAATTTTAGTAAAAAATCTAAAATATCTGCTCGGAGTGTTCGAGTTATTGGGTTGAGGAGGAACGGTGAAGTTCTTTTGACAAAAGATGAGGAGATGATTTCAGTTGACATCAAGGCTCAAACATTCAAATATCTCGGAATCCGTGGATATGATGCAGCATTTTCTGTCAATACTTACACAGAGAGCTTAGTCTTAATTGACAAAGAAAATGGATTGCAAGAAAGATGAGAGAAGGAGCAGACAAGATATATGTTCCCACTTATCAGAATGTCAAACCAGTCTTGCATCAAAATACCTATTTTAAGTGCCAGGGGAGTATTAGCGACAATTTCTATGTTTGATCTTATTATTATTTGTTTTCATATTTAGACTGGGATTCAGTTAACATGAAAATAGAAGAGAAAGGGGGAGAGAAATTTGATTTTGTGGTCAAAATGAGACTACGCTACTCCTCCTATATATATACGGTCACTTTCTACTTTTTTTTTTTTTTTTTTTTTTTTCCACGAAGTCCCCTTTCTACTTAAAATGTGATAAATGTCCAGAATGCTACCAAACTCATGTAAATAATGTAACACACCATAAAATGAATGTCCAAAATAAAATAGACCAAGTTATACCAATATAGTGCATTAAGTGGGGATGGTTGCATAGTAGGATGCATTTAACACTTTAAAATGAGTATATACTTGGCTCGACTTGAATTGTATTATCTTCTTAGTGGGAATGATTTTATGCTATAGAAGTGGCTAGCAGGGATATAGACAGCCATTTTGTTTGTCATGGCTTTTATTTGTCTTGTTGAACATTTATTTTGTTCATAGTCATACTCCCTTGCTTTTCTCTTCTTTTTTATATTTATTTTTTTTAGTAACATTTTCTGGCATGAATTTTTTGGGAGTTTTACCAAATGTGTTCACTTTTTGACATTCAAAAAGAATGCCTTGAGCTGGATTTTTGTGTCGTATGTGCCTGGGTAAAAAGAATTGCATTTGGCTATTCTACATTCTAAATTGGATGTACACAATTGTGGTTGGATTGAAGCAACAGAGAATTGACGAGGAAAAGGTTTTTTGGTTTAAGGTGATGGATAAAGAACCGTGTTCCATTAGGAATCCACATAGATTGCCAATGTAAGGCATGCCATAAGTCTGGCTGGTCTGTTCATTCTGCTTTGAACATTCCTCTATATATCCAATCTTGTCTACAAATCTGTTGAGGGATTTTGGCTTTATATCATAAGTAGGAAGATAAGGATGCTCGATTTTTGTTGTTGTTAATTGTGTTAGTAATTCAGGGGAGCTGCTTTTGGACTAATCCCCGCTTTTGTAACTTTCTGTCTTATCCCACCTGTGTTTTGGCCTTCATTTGCTACCGAACACCTTCTACTAGCATTGAACTTTGAAATGGTTTATTCGGCCTCAATGAATACGTGTTTAAGGTCTTCGATGAATCCCTGTTGTGTGCAGAAGATGATCGATCCACGGGAAAATATTTTGTATTACATGGATGTCAAAACATAGCATCTTATTTCAGGAACTTTTAGTGGTCAGCAGCAGATAATTTTTTCTCTCTTGACTACTAAGTAGAGTGCCATTTGGTATTCCTTGGTTCTGCTGCTCCATGGAGGTTGTTCGATCTCCAGGTTAGGGTAATTTTTTAAATGGGATCTTACAGAACATAATATGATATTTGTGTTCTGCATGGATGAATTCCAATTTTTAACTCATTGTTGATTGTCGTATGCCCTAATTCACCTCATCTTTAAAGGTACTAAATTTGCTTTCTTTGTTATATCCTTCGATAATCACTTTGGTCTTTTCCATCTTATATCTATATTTCTTATATTGAAAATTAAATTAAAAATTAAAAAGGTCCCTTTAAAGCTTGTAGGTCAAGGCCGCAGCCTGCCATCCCAAGCCCAAGGACTGGGCTTGGGATTCCAAAAATGCATTTAAACCTGGCTTGTTGAAAAATCAAAGCCCATGGACTCGGACTTGGGCTTCCAAAAACGTAAACTGGGTAAGTGAAAAAACTAAATCCTTTAATTATTTTATAAAATTTTTTTACTTCGGATTCCTAAAATGCATTTAGCTCCGACTTGTTGAAAAGTCCAAGCACGTGGTCTCAGATGTAATGACCCGAATCCGGTAAGTCTAAATCGTTAACGGGTGGTGACACGTAACCGTACCCTTAACCAAATCCGAGAGTACTCTTAGCCAAAGAGGTTATTTATCTTTGTATTATTAAGTGATGAGCTTATCAATCCACTAGCAAGATGCACAATGTGGTTGGAACAGGTCTCAGATCAAGGATAAAAGTTTCCAAAATATGTACTCAAAGTGAGCTACGATCGGTCGCAGGGATTGGACGAACGGTCGCCCAGTGCCCTGAGAGGGTTGTGCACAGGCACGCAACATGCAAGCGACGATCGATCGTAAGGAGCTACGATCGATCGTTCTGACCTCCATTCTTTGGTCTATAGTAAACTGGGTAAGGAAATTAATTTGTAATATGGACGACCGATCATAGGGTTCCTAGCTACAACCGATCATAGGGTTCCTAGCTACAACCGATCATCAAACCCAGAAAAATGTAATTTTAACCACTTTTTTTAATTTATTCGACTTTGAAATCAAACCTTGGTCAGTTGTGAATTCAAACATGTCCCAAGCACAACAATGGGACAATACAATGCCAACGTGTGTGTGTGTGTGTGGATCGTTCGAACCTCCACTCTTTGGTCTATAGTAAACTAGGTAAGGAATTTAATTTGTACTATGGATGACCGGTCATAGGGTTCCTAGCTACAACCGATTGTCGAACCTAGAAAAATGTAATTTTAACCACTTTTTAAATTTATTCGACTTTGTAAATCAAACCTTGGTCACTTGTGAATTCAAACATGTCCCAAGCACAACAATGGGACAATATGTGTGTGTGTGTGTGCGCGCGCGAGCGCATGCGTGCATGAAAATACTATAAACATAGAATCGTAGTATTCATAAAACCCTGCAAACCATTTATTTGCATTTTATATACAAAATATGATTAAGTTCATAAGATACATGCCTAAAATACAAAATAATACTTGTACCACTATCGACATGCCCCAAATGCAAAAATGTAGTTCAAAAGAGAGCGATTACAAGATGAGACTGTCATGGCCATAATTACATTGTTTTTACTTCAAGTCATCAAAATAAGGTATTTACAAAATGGTCAACCACCTAGCCTTGATACAAAAGAAACGTCAAAAATTAGGATCACTAGCCATGTCTACACTTGTGGAGGTGTATCACCTACCACTTCCTTTCCATGCCCGGAAAATGTTAAATATTTGAACTCAACTGCTCAGTAAAGAAAGTCTAAGATACACTCCTTGTAATCTCTTGAGTCACACCCAAAGAATGTAAACGAATGACAAGGGGTAATGCAAATTGGAAGGGACAAGTATAATAAACACGTCATTTATAATATAGAACCATGATCATGAATAATAAAATGCAACGCGATGTAATGTAATGCATTAGCCCTTCCTTCCACTCATACACACACAACTCTATTTACAACAAAAACTGTTAACACAACCCGGTCGAGGCAACTCATTGTCACTATGAGGGAAATTGGTTAGCTATCCTGGCCTACGGCAACTCCGTAGCACCATTTGGGGCCTAGATAACTCAATTATACACAAGGCAATTTACCCGCGCTCCCTCTAGATTAGGTTAACCCTACAGACCCATGGCAACTCTATGGTGCCCGGTTTTTGCAAAACATTACTTTATTTAACTTTGAACCTCATGTATTTGAAAATCAAGGACCAATGACAACACCATGGCGTTTGGTTTTATTTTTTAAAAAATTATCTTTTACCAAAACTTTATAAAATCGTTATCCATTGCCAATCTCATCCCTCTCACAAACTCCATGATAAATGCTATGAATGCGACTGTGCTTTTGATTAATCAAGTTTTCATGGATGGTCACCATAGCAACATAATCATACCACCTCGTATTATACTAGCATATATGATCAAAGAAGCATTTTATCAAGCATCTAGCATCATCAAGTATTCCACACATAAAGAGGAATATATATGTGATATTGAGGCATTTTTTACAAACAACTAGCATGCTTTGTAAAAAATATAATAAATCATTTCAATCATGGCAGAAACTAAACATCTAGCTTAAGATAACACATATGGCATCATAATTGACAACACCTCAAGAGGTTGTTAAACAATTCAAAGTAAATAATTAGTCATGTATTTTCACAATTATGACATCTAATCATAACTAAGCATATAGGTTTCCAAATTCATCATAAAATAACGTAGAAATTTACTTCTAATAACATTTCAAGACATATATCTTATATATTTTCATGCTTAACATATGATTGCAAACAATAATAACTCTAAAACTCATAAAAATTAAAGGAATTGTAATTTAGACTTTCCTACCTCAAATGAAGCAACCCAAGCCCTAAATTCCAGTTTTTGAATTTCACCAAATGCTAGCAATATTGGCACCAAAATGAAGGCATTAACTTGTAGATCAACTTTGATAACTAGCTTAAAGGCCAAATCCTACACTAAGTGGCTCAAATCCATGTTTTCATGAGTGGATATATGATGTAGAGAAAGAAAGTGACATATATATATGTTAGACCAAGAGGGGAAGGGTGAATTGGTCTGTAAAAATTTTTTCACAATGAAACCAAAACCAATCAACTATAAGTCAAACACATAACACAAGGTTTACAAGGAAAACCCTCTTAATAGGGAAAAACCTTGGTTCTTGGCCTTAGCCAATAAATCCTCCACTAGCTGCAAGTACCTTGTTACACACTCAGCTATCTCACTTTCTACACACACCCTTGTACAAGAAAAGACACTAGTTTTCACAACCAATACTCACACACTAGCTCACCAATTGCACACTGCACTCCCCCTGTCCTAAGCACCCTTGCTTAGACCAATAAGCTCTCAATAGCTAAACAAACATTGGAATAATGTGTCAATACAATAGGAACACTGTACTTAAACTGTTACAACAAATGAGAGTTCAATACACAGCCTTAAGTAGTAAACAAAGTGAAACCCTAGCTTCCTCTTTTCTGCAACAAGAAGGATACCACTGTCAAATCACAATACAGCTTCAAAGTCAACTCAAACTAGGTTTCCACAGCCTTTTCTGCAACACCACTAACTTGCTTGAATGAAGTACACAACTAGAGAAGCAAGGTAGATCACCAATAGCTTCCAAAGGCAAAAACTCTAAAATCAAGGGGAATGAGCTAACTTCACAATGCAACCCCAAGAATGGCCAGCAATTGTCTTCCAAATCTCTTTATAACCAAAGTACACTTGCACACAAATCTTCCTCAATGATCTCAGCAAGGTAATACAATGTTAGCCCCAAAACAGTTTGTGTTTAGCAAATAAGCTTCAATAGGCAGCAACAAAGATACTCAACAATATAGCCCCTTAGTTCAGTTCAAACCTTAGCAATCTCTACTCCTAAGCTTCACTTTACACTTGCTCAACATATTAGATTTAAGAACCAAGCAAGTTATACAGGTTCAATACAAATTCCAGTCGTTGATCGGAATGACAATTATACATCAACCTTTGCAATAGCATAAAATATTGTAAAATAGGGCTATTGGTCGGGTAAATCGAACCACTGGGACTGTTAGTTTATGGCAACTTAGGTGTTTAGAGTCATTTTTAGAATGATAAAGGGGATTATAGAGAATTTGCTGGATTGTCACTAAGATTATGAATTGAAAAGTGCATAAAACATTAATGCTAAGAAGTAAAGAGGCAAAGACAATTAAAAAGGGAACTAGGGAAGTGAATCTGCACTGCCCTAAACACATCTTAGATCAAGACTAAATTGGAGATAGACAATATAAATGATGGTCAAGAATTATATAACAACACATGGTTGCCCTATAATCATCGAGAAGTTCATCAAATCAAAACAAGAATGATCCATCAAAATTTTATACATTCGAACTACCTAAACTAGGGTGTAGCATCAAACATACTCTCTTAAGCAAAAGATCATCAAGCCTTAAATCAAATGATAAAGCACATGAAGCTAAGAATCAAGTATAAACCATCAAAGGGAATACCTAAGCAATGGACTATCAAGTTTCTCTATCAACATGCCATGAAAACCATTCATAATCTTATTTCCATTGTCACCATGAAAATACAAGCATTATGATTAATATAAGAAACCATCTAAGACAAGATAATTAACTTATAACAATCATTTATAAACATTAGAATTCATTACAAGAGGTAATATGCTCTAGATTATGAAAAGACCAAAAATTATACATTATTATCCCCAAATAGAGCTCAATCTAGAACATGATTACAAGGGAAGGCATCATCACCTCCCTAGATGGAGGTTTAGTTACCCATCACTGCAAGGAATGAAGAGGAAGAAGCAAGTCCACCCTCCATCTTTACACCTCAAGGAAGCTAGAACCCAAGACCTTAAGAACACCTCTCTTCCTCTCTAGAACTTAGCTAAAAATGTGAGATAGATTCCAAATAATGAGCTTCCCCTCTATATACACTCAAAACCTACTCCCTATACTCAAAATCCCGAGCTCCCCCCTCTGCATGAAGCTAAACCACACAAAAGAAGGATAAGGGGACCAAAATGCTGAAAATCAGGGGCAGTTGAACTGCCTGCTGCAATTCCGCGGGTGCCCGTGGGGGCTTGGGATCGCGAGAGACATGCTGGAGTGTTTGGCGGGAGACCGCAATGGCACTGCGGGCGCCCGCGGTGGCTCGCGGGGGCTTCCGCGGGCACTGAGGAATGGTCCGCGGAAGTTGGCAGAGAGGAGAGGGGCTTGGCGGGCGCCCGCGGCTGCTTGCCATTTGCAATTTTGACCATTCTTCTTGCAAGCTTCCTCAAACCGAATCATGGACATGCTTCCATCTCAGAAGCACAATTAGCATTAAGCCGTGGCTTCGCAAAAACTGCAACATAAGAGGTTCGGTCCAAAAGATGACTCCCCGGCACGGCGCACGTGTTTCAACACAAGTGATGTCAAAATCGCTTCTTTGATCATTCTTAGAAAAAATACCTGAAATCAGAAAGAAATACATAAATGAATTAAAACTGTACATTATCCTCTAATAATGGACTTAACTAATGCAAGAAAGGGCGCTTGAATATGCAATATTCGGCGCTTATCACACCCCCAAACTTACATTTTGCTAGTCCCTTTGCAAAATCAAAATAAAGAGCTTAATAAAAATGACGACCAATGAAATGCTAACACATGCATCAATCATGAAACAAAAATATCGACGAAGCTCAACTATGATTTGGAACACAGAAAATTCGAAAATAGACATTGAGCAGACTACCTTGTATATATGAAGCCTTAACACACAAAATGGCAAAACAAGTTCAACTTAAATGCATCAATCATCAAGGTCTATATAAACACTTCAATTGTCATCTCTTGAATAACATGAACTCTAACTTCAGTGAAAGTGAGCCGGATTCCTAATATGTAGCTTTTACCATCTTTTTCCAATCTCAAGAACGCATTTTCAGATCCTTAAATCTCCTTCTAAATGAGTTCTTCAAGGCATAACTTTATTAACTGAACAACTTTTGTTGCTTATTGACAATTTTATTGATCAACTCAAAAGATCACTTACAATGGTCGTGCGATGTTGAAAATTCATTAAGCTTTCTAACCAACCCATGTAGAAAGTGTTGGGCCAACAACTCCCAAGCCAGATGGCTTTAGCGTGCTAAGTGTAAAGACACTCCTAGGGCTTAATAACTCGAATTGGAAAGGCTACGAATTTCGACGAACCATCTTTATTTATTTTTGAACAACTGTGCAATGTCTAAGTTCTTTAAGCTTTCTAACCAACCCATGTAACAAGTGTTAGGTCAACAACTCCCAAGCCAGATGGCTTTAGGGTGCTAAGTGTAGAAACACTCGTAGGGCTTAATAACTCGAGTTGGAAAGGCTACGAACTTCAACTGGTCATTGATTTGATTGATTTTTTTTTTTTTTAAATTTTTTTTTTTTTAACTTACAACAATTGCCAAGGATATCCATTCATTAGGGTCATTAATTCAGATCACTGAGTCCTGATCAGGGTCAATTTGGGTTGCATGCCTCACAATTAGGTTTTCGGTGTGCAATTGTGCAATGTGAAGCATAACAGAGTATGAAATCCGACGAAAATTTAATTGAAGTTTTTATATAAACCAATTATGAATCAACATGTTTATTTCAAAAGTTTCTTTATTTTCAAAAAAAATTGTCTTGGCTTCTATACACAAAGTATTAAGCACATACTTCAACCTTCAAAAAGTTCTATGATTCCACTATCATTGCTTTAAACAATATGATTTTATTAACTTACGAGCATAAAAAATGAGCAAAAATATCAAAACTACAATAATATGCACATGCACCAAAAATGTAATAGCATGCGCATGCGCCCCCAAACTTGATTGTCACATTGTCCCCAATGTGAGAAGACAATGGATAAGCAAAGAGAATGAACAAAAGGGGGAAATGAACAATGGTACCAAGTTGAGAGGAGTGAAGTGGCGGTGCAAAAATAGGCCAGCTCGTGAATTCCATGAGCATGCCCTAAAACTTGGTTTCAAAAACCTGTCAAAAGATATCTATACAAAGCAAGAATCATATGAATCCAAATTCAATAAAAATAACTGCAATTTATTCGACTAAAAACTATAAGCCATGCAAAGTAGCAAAAGTGATGCAGTTATAAGTGCAAAAGAAAAACTGAAAAGCAAATGCCAAATGCGGCCCAAAATAAGTCTAAAAAGTACTATTGAAAAGGGAAATAAGATGAAAAACATGAAATCACTCCACCATTGGAGTAGAGGAGGAAGCACCAGGTGGGCCAGGTGCACGGTCAATCAATGACTGGAGCATAGCCTGCAGAATCTCTTGATTCTCCTGAGTCTTCTGGACGGCACCCTCTATGGCATCAAAGCGCAAGGAAAAGGCATCGAGACGAGCATTCAAGGCGAGATAGTCAGCGTGAGTCATAACATCTGGCGGGGGTACAAAAGGGGCAGCTGGAGATGCAAGGGCATCAGGAGCAGGAGGAGCAGGAGCCACAGGGGGGGCCGGAGCACCCCAATCCAACTCACCACCAATGTGGACCTGACGGGACATCTGAAGCTGAGCTGTGCTGGACTTCTAGACCCCAAGGTTGAAGTTCAACACATCTTTATTTTTCTTCTCACTACGGGGAGTTCGGAACCCCGCATTTTTTAGCAACCTTGTAATAAGATATGGAAATAGGAATGCCCAGGTGGTGGTGGTGCGCGACCGAACCAAGATTAATTCATTGTAGATTTTTAGCAATTGGTCCCAGACAAGCTGTGGGACACAAAACCAACACTCTTTTCCAGCATAGTAAAGAGTTTTTAGAAAATCCCCCTTTCGCTCAGAATGGCCTGGCATGTGTAGGACGTTCTTGGGCAGGACCGAATCGAGAAACCATAGCCGGCATGCTAAGAAAGATTTATTGGTGCTTGTGGTTATGTTGCCGGTGAATTGCCGAAACAAGGATGGCCAATAAAATCCGTTTTGAAGGACTTTGTCGGTGGTCTTTTTGGCACTGAAGTGTCCCCCACAAGCAAAAGTGACAGAAATTTAGGACACTTGTGGTTTCATTGTCGGGAATGCATCTCCGGATGATTTGATCCAGGTAATATTTGAACAATTCCGGATCTTCCCAAAAGAAATGCTTAACTTGGGAGAAGAACCGGTCTTTTTCTTGTTTGGACCAATTAAGGAATTTTGCCTATCGCTAGATAGTTGACAATATCCGCATACCAAGGGAGACTGGAATGGGAAATCTGAAAAAGTTGCTCATCCGGAAAGGAATCACGAATTGCAGCAAATTCAGAAGATTTTTCAATGAGTAAACGAGAGAGATGGTCTGCGACAACATTGTCGGTCCCTTTTTTGTCATGGATTTCAATGTCAAACTCTTGAAGTAAGAGTATCCATCGAATTAGACAGGGTTTGGTCTCTTTTTTAGCGAGCAAATGCCTAAAAGCGGCGTGATCCGAGAAAACAATAACCTTGGATCCAAGAAAATAGGAACGGAATTTATCCAAGGCATACACCACAGCTAGCAATTCTTTTTCAGTGGTGGTGTAATTTAACTAAGCATCGGAGAGAGTCTTGCTAACATAATAGATGACGTATGGAAGTTTTTCTACACGTTGGCCCAAAACCACACCTAATGCATAATCGGATGCATCACACATGATCTCAAATGGAAGAGACCAATTAGGCGGTTTCATGATTGGGGCGGATGAGAGAATAGTGCGTAGTTTCACGAAAGCTTCCATACAAGCTTCATCAAAATTGAATGGAACGTCCTTGGCAAGAAGATTACACAAGGGCCGAGAGATTTTGCTAAAATCTTTGATGAAGCGACGATAGAAGCCGGCATGTCCAAGGAAGGAACGGATTTGATTGACCGAATTTGGAGGAGGGAGATTAGATATTAACTCCACTTTGGCTTTGTCAACCTTAATTCCCCTTTTTGAAATGACATGTCCGAAAACAATGCCTTCTTGGACCATAAAGTGACTTTTCTCCCAACTTAGAATGAGATTTGTTTCCTTGCACCTTTAAAGTACAAGAGATAGATTTTGGAGACACGAGTCAAAGGAGGATCCAAAGACGTAGAAATCGTCCATGAATACCTCTAAGAATTTTTCAACTATATCCAAAAATATGGACATCATGCATCTTTGGAACGTGGACGGTGCATTGCATAACCCAAAAGGCATGCGTCTATAAGCAAAGGTTCCGAAGGGGCATGTGAATGTGGTCTTCTCTTGATCTTGTGGATCAATTGCCACTTGGTTATAGCCAGAATAACCATCAAGGAAATAATAGAACTTTGGCTGACTAATCTCTCTAGGATTTGATCAATGAATGGGAGTGGAAAATGATCCTTCCTAGTGATAGAGTTAAGTTTCCGGTAGTCGATGCACACACGCCACTCGGTGGTGGTGCGTTGTGGCACGAGTTCTCCCGCGGAATTTTCAACGACGGTGAGGCCGGATTTCTTAGGAACAATTTGAGTGGGACTCACCCATTTGCTATCAAAGACAGGGTAGATGATTCCTACATCCAATAGCTTCATCACTTCTTTCATGACCACTTCCTTCATGTTGGGATTTAACCAGCGCTGCACCTCTCTAGAAGGTTTAGCGTCCTCCTCCATATGGATGCGATACATGCAAATAGAAGGGTCGATTCCTTTCATATCAGCCACTACCCAGCCAATAGCTTCTTTGTGCTCTTGTAGCACCGCTAAAAGGCTAGTTTCTTGATCCTTTAAAAGGTCAGAAGCAATAATGACTGGAAGAGTTTGATTTGCACCAAGAAACACATACTTGAGATGAGCCGAGAGTGGCTTTAGTTCAAGTTGTGGAGGAGACTCCAAAGAAGGGACCGGAGGAGTAGAAGAAAGTTGAGGAAGCGGTTCTTTTGGAATTTTCCAAGGAGGAGTATCCATGACAGCATTAATGTCAAGCAAGGAGTTTACTTCTTAGATTGATTGGTCAATATCAAAGTTTAAGAAGTCGAAATGAGACATGCAAGTTTCCAAATGATCTTTGCTTAGAATAAAGGGGAAAGATTCTTTGACCACTTCATCTACCACATCGATAAGGAAACAATCATCCTCATCAAAAGGATGTTGAGTTGCATGGAAGATGTGGAGTTTGACTTGCATATTTCCAAAGGCGATATACATCACCCCGGTTCGGCAATTAATTGAAGCGTTAGCCGTAGCTAAAAATGGCCTACCGAGGATCACGGGAATATGCTTCTTTGGGTCATGGACCGGTTTCGTGTCAAGAACCACAAAGTCTACCGGAAAGTAGAATTTGTCCACTTTAATAATGACATCCTCAAGAATGCCTCGTGGGTGCTTGACCGATCTATCTGCAAGCTGCAAGACCACGGAGGTTGGCTTTAGATCTCCCAACCCAAGCTATAAGTAAACTGAATATGGAATCAAATTTACACTAGCTCCTAAGTCAAGGAGGGCCCTTTCTATCTTGTTGTCGCCAATGACACACGAGATAGTTGGGGCGCCCGGATCCTTATGCTTTGGAGGAGCACAGTGTTGAATGATTGCACTCACATTTTCAGTTTTTCTCACCTTCTTTGGCAAATGATTTTTGGAAGTGCGCTTTTGAGTGCACAAATCCTTGAGAAATTTTGTATAAGGAGGGATTTGCTTTATAGCATCTAAGAGAGGCAAGTTGATTTTTACTTGCTTGAAAACTTCCCACATGTCTTGAATTTTGCAATTCTTGTTCCCAATATGTGTCGACTTTTAGATACGTTGAGGAAACGGAGCTTTAGGCTCATAAGAAGTTTCCACATTTGGGGTGATAAGCTTAGAATTTTCATGGGTAGGATTTGGATTAGAAGAGTTGGTACTTGGATTTCGATTTTTTGAAGGAGAATTTTTTTCATCCTTGTTTCCATCAACCTTGTTGTCAACAACACGACCACTCCTAAGGGTGGTGATTACTTGGACTTGTTCATGAATTGGCCCACTCGGAGGAGGGGTTTCGTTAATCACATGTATCCCTGTAGGATTTTCAAATGGTTGAGCGGGAAGCTTACCCTTGTCCTTTTGGAGCAATTGATTCATGGAGTTAGCTATTTGGCCCACTTGATTCTCAAACTTAGCTATGGACTGAGTATGAGAATGAACCATTTGGAGAGTAGGTTGCAAAGATGTCAAGAGTTGCTTGTTGGAATCCATCATTTGCTTATTCAATGATTCCATTATTTGCTTGTTTGCAGCTACGATCTCATCAGTTGGGAACACATGGGGTTGATTGGAGACATTTGGATTGTATGGAGGACGGTAGCTTGAGGAGGCCTGAAATTGCCTATTTTGAAATTGAGAAGAGGGCTGATTTTGTTGCCCTTGATTTTAAAAATTTAAATTTTGTGGGGCTTATTGCCTACACGAGAAATTCGGATGATCTTTCCATCCAGGATTGTAAGTATTGGAATATGGATTATTTTCGGGCCTTGAGAACATTGCATTTGCTTGCTCTTGATTGGAATTAGGAAATTGTTCCGGTGTGGGACAATCTTCTGAGAGTTGGAATGGACTAGTACATGATGTACAAACCGCACTTGCCGAATTTTGAGACAAAGAGGGGGAGAGATGTGGTGCCATCAATTGATAGAATTTATGAGCTATGACATCCACCTGGGAGGATTCCTCCCTCAGTGTTTTTGGTTGACAAGGTCTGGTGTTCTTTATATTGGTTGAGGTTGGACCACTACGAGAGTTATATTGCAATGAGTTTTCACTCAAATTTTCAAGTAAGGTCCATGCCTCATCCGCACTTTTAGACATGAACATCCCTCCACAAGATAAGTCAACCATGAATCTATGTGGGTTGGTTAACCCAGCATAGAAGGCTTGCACCAATTTCCATTTTGGAATTAAGTGGTGCGGACATTTCCTTAAGAGGTCTTGAAATCGCTCCCAAGTCTCATGGAGTTGCTCCCCCTCGCTTTGTGAAAAGCTAAGAATGGAACGCCTCATTAAATTGGTTTTACTCACTGGATAATATTTCTTTAAGAATTCTTACTGCAGTTGAGCCCATGTGGTGATAGAATTGGCAGCAAGGGAGTTCAACCAATATTTTGCCCGTTCTTTTAATGAGAATGGGAAGAGATGCAATTGGAGAGCATTATCAGGAAAGCCCCTCAGCTTGATGGTAGAGCATATTTCAAGGAATTTATTAAGGTGCTTATAAGGGTCCTCATTTTCAAAGCCATGAAAAGATGGAAGCATTTGGATAGTGCTAGATTTGATTTCATATTGAGCGGCCTCAATATTTGGCATCACTATGCAAGAGAGAGAAGCATAAGTGGTAGGGATGAAGTGGTCCCTAAGAGTCATGGGAACCACATTTGGAATTTCGACCCTATCATTATTAATCCCCTCATTTTTGACATTTCTTACATTTTCATCCATTGTGTTAAATTTAGTTTCAAGCCCTCTTATATGAGAAGATTTCCTAAGGGTTCGTCTAAGAGTTCTTTCAAAATAATTTATATCAACTGGCAATTCTAAAGTTGGTAGGGAGAGTGATCTACGGCCAAACATCAACAACATACCCCACAATCAATACAATAAATCATCACCATCAACTCCACATACGATGTTCCCTTTTTTCTCAATTATCAAGACAAAAATTAAATGGCCACAACAAGGACCGATGCTTTGTAATTGAAAATAAACAAGAAAATAGCCTCAACAAGGGCTTCACAACTTAACTATTACCAAATTTACACATACACAATATTAATAATTTCGAAACTAAAAGGCCAAGAGACTTACCTAGAGTCCTGTAGACTTACAAATTCGCTAGCGTTCCCTCGGCAAGCATCAAGTCCCTAGAATCTCACAAACAACTTTCAACACCAAGATGGTCAAAACCGCACAAGAAATATTCACAAATCACAATATTGACAATCAAACCAAAATTAACCTTAGAACTTCGCTTGCTAAACCGTGTGCAGTCCCCAGCAACGGCGCCAAAAATTGATCGGAATGACAATTATACATCAACCTTTGCAATAGCACAAAACATTGTAAAATAGGGCTATTGGTCGGGTAAGTCGAACCACTGGGACTGCTAGTTTATGGCAACTTAGGTGTTTAGAGTCATTTTTAGAATGATAAAGGGGGTTATAGAGGATTTGTTGGATTGTCACTAAAATTATGAATTGAAAAGTGCATAAAACATTAATGCTAAGAAGTAAAGAGGCAAAGACAATTAAAAAGGGAACTAGGGAAGTGAATCTGCACTGCCCTAAACACATCTTAGATCAAGACTAAATTGGGGATAGACAATATAAATGATGGTCAAGAATTATATAGCAACACATGGTTGCCCTATAATCATCGAGAAGTTCATCAAATCAAAACAAGAATGATCCATCAAAAGTTTATACATTCGAACTACCTAAACTAGGGTGTAGCATCAAACATACTCTCTTAAGCAAAAGATCATCAAGCCTTAAATCAAATGATAAAGCACATGAAGCTAAGAATCAAGTATAAACCATCAAAGAGAATACCTAAGCAATGGACTATCAAGTTTCTCTATCAACATGCCATGAAAACCATTCATAATCTTATTTCCATTGTCACCATGAAAATGCAAGCATTATGATTAATATAAGAGACCATCTAAGACAAGATAATTAACTTACAATAATCATTTATAAACATTAGAATTCATTACAAGAGGTAATATGCTCTAGATTATGAAAAGACCAAAAATTATACATTATTATCCCCAAAATAGAGCTTAATCTAGAACATGATTACAAGGGAAGGCCTCATCACCTCCCTAGATGGAGGTTTAGTTACCCATCACTGCAAGGAATAAAGAGGAAGAAGCAAGTCCACCCTCCATCTTTGCACCTCAAGGAAGCTAGAACCCAAGACCTCAAGAACACCTCTCTTCCTCTCTAGAACTTAGCTAAAAATGTGAGATAGATTCCAAATAATGAGCTTCCCCTCTATATACACTCAAAACCTACTCCCCATACTCAAAATCCTGAGCTCCCCCCTCTGCATGAAGCTAGACCACACAAAAGAAGGATAAGGGGACCAAAATGCTTAAAATCAGGGGCAGTTAAACTGCCTGCTACAATTCTGCGGGCGCCTGCGCGGGCTTAGGATCGCGAGAGACATGCTGGAGTGTTTGGCAGGAGCCCGCGATGGCGCGGCGGGTGCCCGAGGTAGCTCGCGGGGGCTTCTGCAGGCGCTGAGGAATGGCCCGCAGAAGTTGGCAGAAAGGAGAAGGGTTTGGCGGGTGCCAGCGGCGGGCGCCCGCGGGTGCTTTCCATTTGCAATTTTGACTATTCTTTTTGCAAGCTTCCTTAACCCGGATCATGGACATGCTTTCATCTCAGAAGCCCAATTAGCATTAAGCCATGGCTTCGCAAAAACTGCAACATAAGAGGTTCGGTCCAAAAGATGACTCCCTGGCACGGCGCACATGTTTCAACACAAGTGATGTTAAAACCGCTTCTTTGATCATTCTTGGAAAAAATACCTGAAATCAGAAAGAAATACACAAATGAATTAAAACTGTACATTATCCTCTAATAATGGACTTAACTAATGCAAGAAAGGGCGCTTGAATATGCAACGTTGACAGCACACAACAGGCTATTTAAAACTGAAGACAGCAGCAACCTGATTTCAAGATCAATTCTGGAAATTCGACTTTTCACAAGGTTTGTTTAGCTTCTCACACTCTTATAGGATCATTATACACTTGCACAGAAAGTGTCCTTAATTAACACTGCAAGATTAGGACAATGTAGTATCAAACCAGCAACAAAACAGTTCATTGCAGGGTCAGTTTTGGTGCTACTGTTATGCCTTTACTCCAAGGGTATAGGTGGTATTCTGCTATGTCTCAGGCATGAAAAATACTCTCACTAGCTTGGTTCATCTTCACACAAAAGATAAGAGGTTAATCACATCAACAAGTTCAATAATCACAACCTCAAAACTTGCTACCTATTTGTTTCTGCAAAAACTTTGCACTAAAGGACTGAAATGTAATTTCACTGTTGTACAGTCTTGTGCTCGAGACTCTCAGTTCTATTTCATGATAACACACATGCTCAGATGATAATTTCATGAATGACAGTATGGTATCATATCTTCACAGTTCAAATCACAGAAAACAAGCCTTAAACCCTAACTCCTTAGGTTCACAATACCAAACAACAAGTTGGTTCTATTTTTGGCAATTACTGAACTTCAACAATCTTTGATCAACTATAGGAACTTGCGAGGATGATTAACTTGTGACTCATAACAAGATATGATCATTTACTACACAAATTAAAAGACTAAACCAGAAAGTAGGCTGAACCTGAGATGAATGAACTCATAATTGTTTTCTGTGCAAGTTTAGCCAAATACTTAAGTTTAGCAGATGTAAATAAATATATCAAGCTTGCTTCAACCTTCTCCTAGCACCTTGAACCCCTGAAACAATTTTGGACACCTCAATCTAGTCTTGACAGCATCATACAAGGCTTAGCAGCATTGTTTCTATGTTAGTCTTCAAGATGTCATGTCCACACAACAATTTCTGAGATAAAAGTGGGTTTACATAGTTGAATTAGTACTCAGAAATTCTCATTTATCTCCCCTTTTCGTGTCACTCAAGAATAGCCTTTAGAGAGTACTGAAAATGTATATTTTAGGCCCTTAAACCTATCTGCTGCTATCACATTGCCTTTATACACAAACCCTTGATGATACAGCCCCAAAACCAATGGACAGGATTGAGCTGAGGTCCTCCAATCCATTAGGAAGAATATTCTGACATTATCATGATGAAAATACCCTTTTACCCTTTGCCAACTCACTTTGTAGTGTGTGTACCAGCTCACTATGTCAATGTACAATAATATATATCAGCACTGCCTTTTTGATTTTGAACCCCAAGAGATATAATGCTAACCATAGTCTCTCACTCCAGGACCATTATGTACGTGTCAGCAATGTGCAGCCTCACACAAAATTACTCAAATTGCAGATTCCTTTTGACAGAAAGGTTAAAAACACTACTGTCATATTGAATAACTCTGTCATATTGAATAATTAAGCTCAAATGACCAATGTATCTTCTCAGACAATTGAAGTATGAATATTGAAATATGTATAAAGACAAAAATACCATTGGCAAGCACTGTAGGCAGATTGCATATAATGTCACAGAATTTTCAAGCACAAAGAGAGCTACAGTGACTTCCATGATAATTTAGTGAGCTATAAGCTTATATCAACTTGTAACTCATTGTGTAAACCTCCATTATATGTCAATCTGCACTTGATCAAACCCCAATAAATGAATGCTTCATTATCAACTTTCTTTGAACCTTTTTACTTTCATTTTGACATTAAAAGAGCAAATCTCAAGATAGGCATCTTAGATCAACAATATATCTAAAGAGATAGGGAGACTCACGGATAGAGAGGAGATGGTTAATCAAAATGTTGCCAAAAATAGAATTCTAGCTACTTCCTTAAGTCATTGGTCAAAGGTGGTTCCCACCACACACTCTAAAAATCCTAAAATGCCATTCAACTCTCATGCCATTTACCACATGCCATAAAATATCTATCTACATATATACACACACACACACATATATATATATATACATACAAATGGATCAATAAATGAATAAGTCGGTGAAAATAAAAAATAAAAAAAAAACTCTCAAACACGGAAATTCGGCTCTCGGGTCTGAAAATTAAAAAATGACCAAATGGTCAAAAATACATTTTTAAGAGATCTAAACTTAAAGAAATGTCTCAAACAAACCCCGTGATGCACATGACAAGCAAAATGAGGCATGAAAAATAATAAAATAAAAATAATAATAATAATAATAAATCTGAAATATTACGGAACATTACATCAGGCTTGGGTTCCAAAATTGTAGGGTGGCTCCGCCTCTTATTGTAATACCCCTAATTTTAGAAGGATAGTTTTGGGATTTATTTAATTATATTATTGAATTTTTATTTTAGTATTTGATTAGGTGGCTAATTGTTTATGTGTTTATTTAAATTACTTGTTAATTTAATTATATGCTTAAATTGTGTATTTTAATTAATTTGTTGTTATAAAATTATTTGTTTAATGTTTGTAATTTCTTGTATTTAGTTGTTAGGATTAAATGACTTTAATTGTTTTATTTTATTTTATACTTTTAAAAGAGTTGGATTTGGATAGTAGTAATGGAGCAACCTAATTGGTCACATGGACTACTTGGATATGAGGCTTTATGGGTTTGAATAATTACTCATGGATAGTTGTGTGCGTGTGTGTGTGTGTATATATATATATATATGGGTATATATATATAGGGTAAAGTGCAATAAACCCCTCTATACTATCTGGCAATTGCACAAAACCCCCCTGAATTAAGCATTGCCCCCCTGAACTATTAAAAAGTTGCATTTAAGGACAAAATTAAAAGTCACCGTCATCAAAGTTAACTGAAAATAGAAGATTACCATTTTACCCTATGATTAAACGACGCTGTTTTATTACTTTATTAGATGTTGTTGCTAATGTGTCCAAATCCAATCTCAATATCCAATAGGAATCTGCTAGCACATCACCATATATATCACAAACACTATCTAACACACTACTTCATGTTAGCAGCCAAACACCTCCTTACACTCTTTCTCTCTCTACTCTCTCCCTCTATACGCTATCCTTATTTGGCAACAACCTCCGTAAATTGAACTAGCCTACAACCATCACCGGCAACAACCGTCACCATCTCCAGATATTTTGATTGGAACCTGATTTGGCGGAGTGAAGCTCTGGATTTTGCCGAACGTCCATCAATCGACCTATAACTTTCTATCTTATCTCTCCCAACAATAATCCTAAATCTGGATTTCCACACCTCTGACTCCAATCTTTAACACTTGAGTAATTAACTTCTCCTTGTAAAACTCTTCGACGAGCAACGGCCATGTCACAAACAAAATAGCTGCGACACCAATTGGAGAACTTGAATTTAGAGAAGAATAGAATGGTAATCCGTGGTATAGCTTTTTAAAAGGCCACTGTTCAGCTATATATATATTGCGATAGTGACGGTAGGCCATGAAAAGTGTCCTCTGTTGAGTGGTGGTGAGGAAAGGCGATATTGCACTAACTTCGGTGCCAGTGGAAACTGGCCGAAGAGAGAAATTTTGGAGGCATGTCAAAGAAAGAAGTAAATAGGTAATTTTGAAAAATCAGGAAAAATATTATTGATCTTGTGATTGAAGGTGCAGATGAAGTCGATAGTATTTGAATTTTGTGAAGGGATCCTTGGGTTTCAGGTCTGTATAACTATATATATATATATATATATACACACACACACACACACACACACACACACACACACATATATAAGACTTGTATACTTATTTCCTCTCTATATCACAATTTTAAGAGGGATGTTACTGATTGTTGAATGAGACCTCCATGAAAGATATGGCGTTAAGGAAGGAAGCTAATGGGGAGCAAGCTATGGTTAACTATAGACTGAAAAAGGGTTCAATTTAAGGATTTATTAAATAAGGGTAAAATTGCCATTTTTAAATTGTAGCATAGGTCACGTGCGTATTTCACAGACATAACTTGCCGGAACAGTGTTGCTTGGTGTTTATTACAAAAATTGAAATAGTTTAGAGGGTTTAAGTTCGGGGGGGTTTTTAGGGAGAAAGAGTAAAGTTTGTGGGGGGGGGGGGGGGGGAGGGGGGTTGCACTTTACCCATCTATATATGAATAGTTGTATTATTATTATTATTAGTAATAGTTTTAGTAATAATATATATATGGATAGTTAGTTATATATATATATATATATATATATATACCCACACACACACACACACGTGTATCTGATGTAGGATTATATATATATATGTATGTAGTTAGTTCCCTTTTCTTTTCTTTTTTATATTTTCCTTTTTCTTTATTTTTCTTGAGATTATCAGACTTAGGGTATAATTAGGATTCAGTATTATAGTTACAAAACCCTATTCAAGTATTAGAGGAGGCAGAGAGTTTAGAGAGGAAAAAAAATAGAGAAAGAATGAGGTTTTGGCTAAGGGTTCAAGGCCGAACCCTAGGAGGGAGAAAGAAGGCTTGCTTGTGGGCTAGACTATGAGTAGTAGAGGGCTGTGAAGGCAATTAGAGGTCGCCGAAAAAGTAAAGGAAAAAGAAGGTTAAGGTTTTCAATCCGAAACCTTAAGGCAAGTTCTTTTTCTATTTCTTCTCCTTAGATCACGTGTTCTATACACGCTTAGGACAATTTCGGGAAGATTAATTGAAATTATTAAACATGTATGCATGCATGCTAAAATTAGATTAAAACAGTGTATGTTTTATATGTTTATGGTTTCCATGTAATTTTTATAATTTAATGCTTTGATGCATGAATTGTGTTTTAAATTGATGTAATTATATCTAAAAGCTTTAAAATAAATTAATTAGGATGTACGGGACTTAAACCGAAGCTTAAGACCCATAACAATGGAGTTTGAAGGAGTTGCAGAGGCTGGAGAAACGAAGATGACGACTTGTAGCAAGAACGAGTCGACTCAGTTGGAATTGGGTCGATTAGGTTGAGGAACAACCCGACTCGGTTGGCAATTAAATCGACTCCTTCTGTGAAGGAGCCGACTCAGTTAGGTTGGGACTGGGTTTATACGATTTGGAGTTCTAGAATTTGTTTTAACCTATTTTTAATTATTTTACGGGTTAAATGGACTTGGGAAAATTCCCAGAATGCATAATATACTTTAATGTGCTAAGGAATTGGACAATGTGGATTTATAAATAACTTCTAAGTTATCTAATGGATGTTTTGATTTATTTAATTGTTTTAACAGTTGAAATAAGTGTTTAAATGATTTTTATCAGGACTAGAAGGATTTATATGAGTTAATTGAGATGTAGGTTAATTACGTGTGGTGTAAGTTAACTGCATGTTATTTAAATTGTCATCATTGCTTAAATATATGCAATAAATATATGTATGATTTATACCACGCTATTTCTGAATTTATTTAATGTATAAATATATATGTTGTATCAATTGTTGGAATATGGATTTAAATGCACCATTGTCAGGATATGGGGGCATATAATGGATAGATTTACTATTAAATTTGTAAAGACCCGAACCCGTGGGTCTGAACCATTAACTGGGTCCTTACTCGAACCCGAGGTCACCTGAGTTAATCCCCTCGTATCTAGTGTCAAACGTCATTCTTAGGTCATAATTATGCTTTACAAAAGCTCTAAGCAACTTCCCTTGACGTAGGATGGACCATGCCGGAGAAAGGAACAAAATGGAACAAGGCAGCACAGTTCGGTCGACCGAAGTGGAGTTTTGGTCGGCCGAAGTGAGCCCTCTTGAACTGGTCAACCGAAGTAGCCAACCGGTTCGGCCGATTGTGATCCTCTACAGTAGCTGAGGCTACTGGAAGAACTGGTCGGCTGAAACAGCCATTTCGATTGACCGAAATGACCCCTCGAGCTGAGTTTTAGCTGTTGGACTGCTATGAACCTGAGAGTGCACTAAGGTCTACCATGGAGCTTTAAAACTGAATAATTCCATCCAATACACATGCAAGATTAATGAATATAGATTACAACATCTGTTTAAAATTAATATCAACATGTTCATACATGATTCAACGATTTACAAATTTTACATTTTTAAGAGTTACATTTAGGACTTTAAAGAATCTAGGCTCCATACACAAAATGTAACAAAACAAAAGTCCCAATCCCGTCTAGAATTGTGGTGGGCCACTTCTTTCCCTGAACCTGAAAAATGTTAAATAATGGGGTGAGTTAAACGCTCAGTAGGAAGTGTCTAAGACACACCTCTTATAACCCCGTGAATCCACATAAAGAATAGAAAACAAGAGAACGAGATCATATATCGGGAGTCAAGTAAAACCACTGTATCATCAACAAACATACATATATCAACCAACTACTAAATGCACCAAATACACCAATGATGTGCCATGCCATGCAATGTCACTCCCCGTTTCTGAAACAATACATTTTCAACTTCTAAACCGTTAGTGTAATCCGACCCAAGGCACCTCCAAGGCGTCATGAAAAAGGGGGATTGGCTAACTATCCACGACCACAAGGTACCTTTAAGGCGTCGCATCCGGCCTAGTTAATTCAATCCCTAGCCTCTCTAGACTACACTAACACCACGAACCACTAGGCGTCTCCTAGGCGTCCGGTTTTCACCAACACTTTTCAAAACAATTTTTCCAAAATTATTTCATTTCATTTCAAAACAAATTTTCACTTTCTTGCCCAATACAATGCATGAATGCTTCATGCTTTGATTACCATACCATGTTAAGTTCACAATTCGATGCAATACATCTATATCTCATTTGCATGCTTTTGGAAAAATTAAATTAATAAACTCTCAATTAACAATTTTGACAACATAGAATTTGACATTCAAGCATTCAAGTGCATATAATCAAAATCAATAAACAATACAAGTAATTTATATCACTTTCAACACATTGTACACCTTATCATGCTCATTATACATAAAATGTCTATGACCATAAACAATACTCATAATTTAATAAACAACTTAACAACTTTAATAAGAAAACCTACAAAAGTCAAAGAAAATTGTATATTAGAAACCCCTACTTCTTAAGATGCAAAAACCCCCAAAATGGGTCCTAAAATTCGAAAATCAAGGGTTGGCCAAAGTGATGAACTGCTCCTATCAACACGTAGATCTCGCCGTACTCTCCGATTTGCCACAAAAGGCACCCAAAAATTCCAAGGAATGAAAAAGTAATTGAAGCTTGAATTTTGCTTGAAAAGAAAAAGAAAAAATGAACAAGAAAAGAGAGAGAAAAGGGAGCTTACGGGAGAGAGAGAATTTGAGACTTCAAATGGCCTCTTGGCCACTAAAGGATTGAAGTGGTGGGTCTCACCACTTAAAATATCTTTTTCTTTTTATTTTTCCACCACAATTTATACATATGTTTTAATTACTCTTCCACCACACAATTTTGCTTCTAAATAATTAATTAATACATAAAATAATTATGCATGGTGTACAAATGACCCGAGACACAACTCTTGTACATAATAATTTCGGTAACGGGTCCCGCCCGGGACTGTCCGGTCCGAAAAATGAAAAAATGTAAAATTGACCACCATTACATTTCTAAGAGTCCTGAACTTAAAGAAATGCCCCAACTAACTCTCGGACACACCCCATAGCATCCAATACGCAAAACAGAAAGAAGACAAAAATGCCCTTGTGAAAACATAAAATTCCAAAAAATAAAAAATAACAAAAATCGAAAATATTACAAGTTGATTCCCATTTATTCGTGTCAGGCCACGAAACCAGTTGGATGACATGCCATTGAAAGACTATGGCGGATAGTTTACTTTTATGTTATGGATATGATGAATTTATATATATATAGATATGTATCCTGATATGAGCTTGAGTCTCAGGATCAGTGGTTAGGGAGCGTATATTGTTTGGGATGCATAGCTGAATATAGTGGATAGTTGTGTACCCTGGTTAATCATAGTACTCATGCCCACTATATGTACGTTTTGTATGTTGCCTACTATTCAGGTTGAGGCCTCCCTATAGTCCAAAAAGAGTCCTTTAGTGTGTATCTATATATATACGAACTATGTAGTTAATGTTAAGTTGACTAGGATGTATACGTGTATCGGATCTCTATTTGGGATGTAGTAGAGGATAACTTGTTCATGGGCCTAACCCACTATTATTTTTCAGGTGTTCGTTAGTTCCACACTTAGAAGTTGTTCGTGTTGAGTAGAGACAATCTACTTCACTCTTCCGATTCTACGTATGATTCTATTTTATGCTTTCAGTTTTCAATTTGGATTATTTGGGATTTTTATTAGGGGTTTACACTATGAATTCCTGAGATGTAATCTAGATGGTTACTAGTATAAGAAGATTTGAATTATTTATATTGGAGGATTATTTTATTAAATTGAAGATTTATTATTTAGTTTCTTTTCAGCGTTATTATTTATTCTTGTTTATCTTTTGTATTCTGTGTTCATTTATTACCTAATTGTTTTGATATTGTTGACGCTAAAATCGGCTGGCTAGAGCCAATTCTAAATTGATCTATTGTGGGAGTGTTAGAACCAACAATGTGGTTCGAGTGTAATTTGTCAATTGTAGTCCCTTTGAGAACGTTGACTTTCAGGCGATGCGAAGAGAAAGAGAACAATAAAACTCCTCTTTTAAGTTCAGGATTGTCTTAATTAAAAGGACTTTTATCAGTGAATAAATATAGTAACAATTGAGATAATAGAAATGGGAGAAAATATAGAGATAGATAGAGAGAGAGAAAAATAGTAAGGATGCTATTTGGGGAAAGGGCTTGAGAAAGCAATAACAATAATAAAATGATTCCGAGGGTGCTATACCTCTAACACAGCATACCTCTACAATTATTTGTAGAATAACGTAAAAACAAACTCCTAATTTCAAGTACTTGACTTACATAATGACTTTATAACATAACAAACAATATATTTAAATTAAACTATCTTAAGAATAACTACTAATATTTAACTAAAACCAACTAAAAAATAAATACTAAAACTATGATCCCTATCCATCACTTTATTTAAAGGCTTTTCTCATCTTTATCGCTCTTACATGAAATTCCAACTCTAATCCACGTGAAAATACCATCCACCTGTAGTTCAAACATTGCCACATCACTACACATGCAATTTTACCAAAAAAAGATGTCAACAATGCCCCCATTTTTAAATGTCTTATCGGCTGTCGGCTGATGAGTACTGAATATTGCATATTCAAGCCCCTAAATATGCATATGTTAAGACCTAAAGTGATATATCTATCCTGTTTTATATTAATTTATGTTTATTTCGTGCTTTTAGGTGATTTGCCAAAGAAACGGTTAAAACCGAGCTTTTATAATGAAAAGATTGATAATGAAGTTTATCGTGCCATTACCGAGCATTCATAGCAAGCCAAGAGTCAAAATGGTGAACTTTGGAAGAATTTAAGTGTCAACGCTCGAGCTTTGAACTCAGAGCTTGAGCCCAACTTAAGGGTGCTCGAGCCTTTGCCTAAGAGCTCGAGCACATGATGCGTCAGAATTGAATAGTTGATCCACAGCCCTAAAGCTCGAGCCCAACACCTTGGGATTGAGCACCATGAAGAGAGGATCGAGCATAAAAAAATCAATAAAAAGACGTTTCAGACAAATTTTGCTCCCAAAGCTTAAGCCCAAGCTTCAAAGCTCGAGCCCAACTCAGAAAGCTCGAGCACAACCACTCAAGGCTCGAGCATTGCTGAAAACTCTGGACCTGCTTCAGTATTTTGGACATAACTTTTGACTCGAAACTCCAAATTAAGTAAACTTAGTGGCTCTGGAAAGAAGACTCGAAGCCTGATGTTTTTATCTCTAATAGCCATATCGAGATTCGTAATTTAAATGTGTCACAATCACGTTACAACATCAGAACAAGTTGTTGGCAGGTGAAGCTAGCCCTCACTCCAGAGCTCGAGCTTTGACGTCTTGAAAGTTAAAAATACATGTGGGAATTATATATTTTAACTCCTCTTTATTTCCTTATGGGCCCAATTGTTACCAAAAGTTGTAAAACCAATCTAAAGGGGATTGGGACTAGTTCTCCACTATAAAATAAGAGGAGAAGGCCACAGAAAATCTCTCTCTTCCATAGTTATTAATCTATCTCTCACGGCGGCTTTTAGGGTTTTGAAGAAGAAGATCCCAAAGGAGTTTTGGCGGTCCATGGCGATGAAGACTACAATAACATAGATGATATCTTGCGTCGTCATGAGTAGCTAATTCCTCTCTTTGGGCATTGATGTAGCCCGAATGTGAATACTATGGTTTGATTATTGTATACTTTAGGAATTTAATATATTATGTATTTTGATTGCATGAGTTTGGGCAATAGACTTAATTCAATTGGTTTTTAATGATTACATAGTTTTTGAATGATTAATACCTTATGTTATATTTAATTGTTCTTAAATTATATTGCACCCATTCTTATTGGACGGTATTTAGTAGAGGCCTGTCGGACATAAGAATGGAGATCATGCAATGGTGTTCAAACGTTTTTCATTAATGAATGTTTTCATAGTCTATGCCTAGGGAAGACGAGTTATACTGCAAAATTAGTTAGAAGCAGGTAGGTAGATAATTCGTGCCAACCGAAGATAGGTTATAGTTAATTGAAATTTATGGAATATCTTTCGTTAAATCTAAATTAAACGAATGTTATTGAGTTTAATTCCATATGATACATAATTATTGAAATCCCAAGGTTGAATAGTTGACCATAGTATGAGGTTTGTGGTTAAGTCAATCCCTAAGTATTTTTTCTTTTGATCTCAATTATTTTATTCCGTTTATTTTCTTTTATGTCATTGAATTGCATCACAACACAACAAATCAAATCTCCTTTCTAAATTAAAATAGTATTAATTGAAGGCTCGATAAACCACCACAGTTCTTGAGGTTCGACACCATCAACATAGCCCTATCGTACAAGGATTCGTTCTATTGCGAGTGGTATTTTATTATTCATAAATAAAAACACACATCAATTTTTGGCGCTGTTGTCGGGGACTGTGTTACCAATTTTTTGAGTTCGAGATTAATTCTAGTTTAATTTATAGTTTTACGACTTTCTGATATCTCACCTTATTTCTTTTTCTTTTCAAGTACAGGAATTAAGGAGAAAGGGTGACGAAGCTTAAGGTGAAGAAGCTACGACATTAGGACCTTTTGTGAGTTTTTTTTAATTTATTTCTTTGCTTGAAATTTTTCTTTTTACTTATTACCATTGAACTTAGCCTAAATTGTTAAGAGAATTCTCTAAATCAGACATGGCTAATAATGGTGATAATCGTAATGGGGCACATGTGCCATAAGCACCTATTCCTCTACCACAACTACAATTGAGGGATCACTTCATTCCCACCTCATATACATCCCCTTGTTTCTTTTAATTTCCACAATCTGATGCAACCCACTTTGAGATCAAGCCAGCTATGATCGAAATGCTTCTAACTTTCCATGGGTTTGATACTGAAGATCCCTATAAGCACATAGATGAATTTCTGGAATTGTGTTCAACTACTAAGTTGTCTACTCTTTCTGATGATGCTTTTAGGATGAGACTCTTCTAATTTTCTCTTAAGGACAAAGCTAGAACTTGGTTGCACTCCCTACCTCATAATTCCATAAGCACATGGGATAAGTTGTAACAAGAGTTCTTAAAAAAATACTACACTGTGGGTAAAACCACACAAATGAGAAGAGAGATTATGACGTTATCTCAAATCCCGAGTGAATAACTTCATGATACTTCGAAGAGATACAATGATCTTCTAAGAAAGTGACCACACCATGATATTGCTAAATGACATTTGGTGAAAATCTTCTATGATAGATTACATGATCCACATAGGAACATAGTAGATGCTTCTAATAATGGTGGTTTCTTTCATAAGAGCCTGAATGATGCTTGGGAACTGTTTGAGGCCCTAAGTGAAAATTCTGTATAACATGCTTTTTCCTCTAGGTCTAGGTCCAGTCCTGGTATCCATAAGGTTGAAAGTTTGTATGAGACAGAAAAATCTAGAGAGCTCGCCACTCAAATGAAAGTGTTGAATCGAAAGTTTGACCAAGTTTTGTCAGTTGTCAGTACTCTTAGTTCTTCTCAACACTCCTTTTTGCCAAAGAAGGTGTGTTATGTCTGTGCTAATCCATCTCATTATGCTAACAGTTTTCCTCTAATGGGTCAATCTTTTGAAAATCCACTAGTGCAAACCAATGATATATTCTCCAGTTCGGGTTACAATCCGAATTCCAATATTTATAAGCTGAAGAGATATTCCAATGTATCATGGCAGAATCAAAGCTAAGAAAATACTGTTCCCTAATCTCAGGGACAATACCATAATTCATCTAATCCTCTGCAAAATAATTCTTTCAATCAATCTTCCATCTACTCTTCTCCTCAATTTAAGAACTAAGCTAATCCTGATCCTCCTCCTCATAGGTACTCGTCTGAATTTGAAGAGAAGGTTTTGTCTACAATTAATGATTTTAATTCCACCACTCAATTGGTACATTCACATTCCCAATCTATAGCCAAGATAGAGACTCGAGTTGAGCAAATAGTTAAAGTGTTGACTCAAAGAGAGGAAGGAAATATGCCTAGCCTGCCAATTGCAAATTCAAAAAGGCAAACTTACATGATTGATGAGACTACTCCTTCATGTTCTCGTTATGAGCAAGTTAATGCTATCACTACTTTGAGGAGTGATCATTGATAATCAAGTGAAGGAAAAAGAGGTAGAAAAAGAAAAGCGTAAGATTCCCATTAATCTCATTCTTCCAATTCCACATCCCACAGATGTTCCTGTTGGGAAACGTGCTAGTTTTAAAAACTTTTCGAAGGATTTAAATTCATAGATCTTGATTCATCACATAGAGACAAGTTTTATGCAAAAATAAAACATGATGTATCATTCAATTAAAAGATTGAATACTTACATCAAGGTTTGAGTAAACCTTAGATCTCTCCTCTAAAGTGAATGTTCTCACTTATTGTAGATCCCTTTTGCTAGACACCTTTTCCATGGATCTCCATCTTCTTGGTAATTGTTTTGCCTTTAGGAATCACTCATAAGCCTCCATGAATGACCTTGGAAAACTAGGCTTATGGGAGCCTCCATTAGATGAGAACATAAACCCTAATTTTCTAGAGAGAGAAAATTTATTCCTTTTTTTTTCTCATAAAAATCACCCCCTAAAATATACATAGACCATGTATATTTATAGGCAACATAAAAATAAAGAAAAGGAAACAACAAATCCTTCTCCATCTCTAATTCATATGTCTCAAATCTAATATGATT
Source organism: Cornus florida (assembly GCF_030987335.1). Classification (NCBI taxonomy): domain Eukaryota; kingdom Viridiplantae; phylum Streptophyta; class Magnoliopsida; order Cornales; family Cornaceae; genus Cornus; species Cornus florida. The sequence goes on from NW_026775573.1 coordinate 44,681,791, forward strand.
CCAATATCAAGTTGGGCTATGAGTGAGAATCCATTGGGCCTATTATTTTATTGGCTACAATGAATTAATAATTGGCCCGGTCCATGGACCCAATTCAATTAATTCATAAATTAATTTCTACTCCACTAAAAGAAATTAATTGAACTCCAATTAAATAATAAATAACCTCTAAGTCAATATTGCACTTTGACCCCTCTATGCATAATTAGTTATCGGATAAATATAGCCATCAATCCGACTACTTAATTAATATATTTATTTTGGTACCTTTGATTATTTCTGGCTCGATCACAATAAAACATTTGTTTGACAAAAATAATAATTTAAATAAATAAATATATAATAAATCATTTTGTCTAAAAACACACGAAGGCCTTCGAATTTACTTTGTGATCAACCATAATCAATACAAAATAAATACAAGTAGCAATGATGCAAATATTGAAAATATAACCCTCTAACTATTAATTACACAACTACCCAAAGTGTCGGTCTAAGGATCCCGAAGAATCCGCCGAACAAATCAAAGTAATTATTAATTAATAAAAGAGTCTATACTTTTCTCATGCTTAAGAGTCAAATGCCATGACGGTGATAGGGAGTAATTGCATACGACGGCTCTCGCAATATATCTCAACCTAACGCGGATCCAGTTCAAGTCTTAATTAATTATGAGTCCATCCATAATTACCGACTATGAACAATTTATAATTACTATTTATATATTATGCATTGATTGTCATCACATACATATATATAAATATTTCTTGTAATTATATGGACACTATCAATTTCATAGTGAATCGAAACATAATACATTGAATTCACCAATTATATAAATCATAAATATTTCAGATATGTCAGGAACATATGTCACTATAATCCAGCTAGGAATTTGCTATGCCAGGGCATATAAATCCCAACAGTTCCCTCACATCATACTCCATCAAGCTTTAAAGGAGTTGAAGGTGAAGTCACTTCTTCATCTACTCCCAACCTTAAGACAGCTTATAAGCCAAGAGCGCCTTTTCTGAATGCCTCAAGGGACCCTCTTATTTTGGTAAGTAAGGAGAGAAAATTCAAGACATGATGGATGTCTTCAAACAGGTAAAAGTTAACATTTCTCTCCTAGATGCTATCAATCAAATCCCTGCCTATGCTAAATTTCTAAAAGATTTGTGCACTCAAAAGAGAAAATAAAAAAGCCAAGTCTCTAAGAAAATTTATCTCACTGAGCAAGTCAGTGCAATTATTCAGCATAGCACTCCTCCTAAATTCAAAGATCCTAGTGCTCCTACCATTTCGTGCACCATTAGAAATAATGTGATAGATCAAGCACTTCTTGATCTTGGAGCGAGTGTTAATCTTCTTCCTTACTCGGTGTATGAGCAATTAGGCTTGGGAGAGCTTAAACCAACGTCAGTAGTGTTGCAACTTGCTGATTAATCTATGAAGTAACCACGTGGGATCATTGAAGATGTTCTTATTAAAGTGGACAAGTTTTATTTTCCGGTTGAATTTTCTTGTCCTGGATACAAAACCTGCCCACGATCCCAATAGATATATTCCTGTGACCTTAGTCGTTCATTTTTAGCTACAGCAAATGCCAACATTAACTGTAGGACTGGGGCTATGGATATTTCTTTTGGGAACATGAAGCTCAAATTAAACATCTTCAATGCCACTCCATATTCTTTAGAGAAAGATGAGTGCTTCTTTATTGATGTCATTGATGAGGATTCAGTCACCATCTTTCGAACAAAAGATCCTCTTCCTTTGATTTCCAGTCCTCCTGTAGACAATCCGGAAGAATGAAGTAGACGATCCCTACTCTTGATGAATACCTGAAAAATGATAGTAGGTCAGGCCCACAAACAAGTTCTATTTTAACTACAGTCCAAGCAAAGACCCGATACGCAGATACATCCAAGACAACCCCAACAATAGCTAAGTAGTCCATATATGTATAAATACACACTATAGGACACTCGCTAGTCCATAAGTCTGTCTCAACCTGAATAGGAGGTAACATGTAAATCGTACATAAAGTGGCCATGTACACCTAGACCTACTAGGGAACATCTACCTATGTTCCAATTATCCATCCAAGGCGATATACGCACCCTAACCATGATCCTGAGACTCAAGTTCATATCATGGTACCATAATCATATATATATAATATCCTTCCTAATGCAGAATATAAAAACAAATATCCGGCATGTCATTCAACTGTTTTAGTTGACCTGACATGAAAATATGTAGGATTTACATTTTTTATAAATCCATTCCATTATGCATGAATAGGTAGGAATTAGCAGTTTGATCTAATCCATCCCTAATATGTCACCGTCCCATACCGGTGCATATAATTCACAAAATCCATAAATGATACAACATCCAAAGTAATACATCAAATAAATCCACAAATCCAATAATTGATACAATAAATGCTAAATTTAAATATCAATTAAAATCCGCAAAACAGTCTAATAATTGATAAAACAGAAATAAGTAGTTCATCAATTATACTCCAAAATAACATCCATGTAATTGACAGAACAGAACTTAATGGTTCATCAATTAAAATCCAGAATAAGCATAATAAAATCTAATAAGTATATGACCATATTATGCATCCAAAATAGATTTAAAAATAATGTCTCAGTCATTTAAGTTGCTAAAATCAGTTTAAGCAATTAAATCCTCATATCCGTTAACAGTATACAAAATTGTTCAAACTTTCACACTATTCAATCCATTAACACATAGACATTAATTATGCATTATGGGATTTTAATATATCATGAAATAATATTTAAAATCCTTAATAATAACCTAGAACAGTACAGGAACCCCAAAAATATCAAAACCGTGCTTGAAAACAATTCCATTAAGTAACTATGCAAGAGAGCTTGCTCTCAAAAGTGGAGAGCAAGCTCCCACACAAAGGGATCCGGCTCCCCTACCTTGGGAGCCGGCTCTGTGACTTAGGGAGCTGGCTCTCTCTCACACAGAGAACCGTGGCCAAAAATCTAAGGGAGCCGGCTCCATTCCCTTGGGAGCCGGCTCTGTCCCTGCTTTCTGTCGTCGTCTTCACCTTCGACGATACTAAAAACACTCCATAATGTCTTGTTTAGGTTTTCAGAGGTCCGTCTATATCCCAAAACTCTCCCAGAAACTTTTAAATCATAGTATGCATCGTTACAAGATTTAAAGCAGAATATGAAACAATTTGTTCAACAATTACATTGAAATTAATCAACACATAAAATATAGTTTAACATCTGAATTACATGCATACATAATCAATTTTAATGTCTGTTAAGTTCCTGGAGACTACCTAGGCATGCACTGAACACAGGTCAAAGAGAGAAAGTAAGAAATAGAACTTGCCTCTAGGTTTTGAATTGAAACCTTTAACTGTCCTCTGTCTAGGCTTTCCGGCGACCTCTGATTGTTGTCAACTCCTTTGTTGCCCTAGGTTCAACCCACGAGCAAGCGTCCAATACCCCTCCTCAGTTCAACCCTTGTTCTTGGCCAAACCCCAACTCGTTCTCTCTGTTTTCTCTCAACCTTTACTGTTCTTGAATTGGCTTTGTGTTTTAAACCCTAAGCGGACATAATACGATATATAAATATATATATATATATATATATATATATATATATATATATATTTATATATATATAGGTAAAATAGTTTTAACCTAATTCTATTCATGTGAGGAGTCGGCAAAGAAAACACAGAAATAAAATATAAAATACATATATGTATACAAGTCGATAATTTTAATGAATATATCTAAAACCTTAAAACTTGATATTACATATATATATAACAAATAATGACGCTAATTTAATTATTAACAATTACTAATAATTAAACTAACCCAAAATACATATATACCCATATATATATGTATATCCATCCATGAGTAAAAACTGTATCCATTTACACTATCCAAATAGTCCATTAATCCTTTCCAAGTCCAACTTCGTTTAAAAATAAAAATAATATAAATATTTACTTTTAATTAAATAAGTAAAGCAATTTAAACAATTATACAAAACAATTTCAATTTAAAACAATTAAACCAAGCTAAACAATTAAACAATTAACATTAAACAATTACAACTAGTCAAATAATCAATTAAACAATTAAACACATATCATTAAGCTACATAAACACATAGCCACATAAGCACCGAAAAATAAGAAAATAAAATCATTAAATTCTAATTATATCATTTTTAAAACTAGGGGTATTACATAAGGAGTTTAGGTTGCCTAGATTACTTGAACAATTAGGTCTGGAAGGGTGCTTTATCACTTAATGCCACTATAAGGAAAAAGGTTTTAACGAAATGCGATGCAAGTCGTTATTGGGTTTTCACGACATTCATACACATGCTCTTACTGAATAAGCCGTGAAAAGTCTATATTATTCATGGTGTGATTTACAAGTCATTAATACTAAAATGTGACGCCGTTAAACAACCAAATGAATTTTGCTTTCAAACATTTATGACTCTTCTCGTGCGTCGTCAATACGCACTTTTTTAACAACATGATTGGAAAGTCGTCTATGCACACATTTACGACACACGAAGCATGTTGGGTTTGTGTTTGCCTTTTTAACGACTATACTATTATGTCCTATCATGACGTCCATCGCATGTCGTCAAGAGGGGTTTCTTTTTATAAAAAATAAAATAAATAAAAATAAAATCCCTTTTCTTTCCAATGGAACTAACAATCTGTCTTGCACCTGTACCTGTGTTCAATATTACAAATGATACCTGTCTTCAATTTGAAAAAATAAGGCGCACATTATATCATATAGCCACTTGCAACATAACATGTATTAGTAAAAATAACAAAAATCCATTACTTTTCGTTAAACCAAAAATATCAAGTCTAGTATCGTGTCAAAAAAAAATATTTATATATATATTAAGACACTATGATGACGTCAACAAGGAATAAAAACTAAACCACAAAATTCGAAAAGAAACAATCATCTTTTGCAAAATAAGAACATAACCATCAATTTTGAATATATATTAGCTCCCTCTTGTCCGTACAATATCTTGACGGTAAGAATCGATCTTTCAATCACATTCTGTAACAAAAAAGAAATATCAAGTTTAGTAATTTAATTGTGTCACATAACGAAAATATTAAAAAGCCTTAAAAAAGTAGGGGGAAGGAAAAGGCGAAAGAGAGGACATACAGATATACAAAAATGAATGTACAAAAACATACATTATATTCTTGATGTGATTGGTGATCTAAGATGAAAGGTCAGCCATCCTCATGGATATAAACTAATTTCCTCCAAATCCTGCACTAGTAATACAATGGTTCAAAGTGAAAATCTTTGACGGTCCACAGCAGTTAATTCATGTGGTTTAACATGGACATATATCTTCAGAGTTCTGTTATTGGTACACTTCATAATTTGGGGACAATGAAACAATTTTGAAAAAATGATGTTCCTTCAATGCTGCAATTTTAAGTTTCCAACTTAAAAACAAATGCGTACTCACTCAATTAGAAGGCTGTTTATTTAACTGCATTCAATCTTGTGATCTAAGATGAGACATGTTTCTAATGAAACTAATAGCCATTAAGTCAATGTACCATATCCTCGTAACTGGATAAAAGTTTGCCCCGATGAAGCTCCTGAAAGAAATATTTTTTAATAACTACTATCAGAGATATGAGCATTTCATTGTATTACACTAATTTAAGTGCACACTTATCTAAAATACTACTGCACCTATACCACTTCTATTCATTTTAAATTGATCCATTAATTCACATAATATCTTATTTTTGCTTTAGCATAAATCAGTTTATGCAAGGACGTTGACTTCGTTTGATGACTATAACAAATGCAGAACCGAACACATTCTTTCAAATATGTCACAGACATACATTCCATACCAAATATATTTTAGAAACCAAGAGAGAAATAAAAAACCAACGACCAATCTAGTGGAAGTTCAGGATACTCTTTCTTTTCAGTTCTGCATCTCATCAACAATCTCTTTGAACTGGTTAAATGATGCCAAATTTCTATCTTTATATAATTTGAAAGATTAGCAAGTGATTTTCACTAACCAGGTTCAGAATTTTTTATCTTAACCACCATCTCGTGTGCTCTAAAACTTTCTGCCTGATTAATTTAATCAGATTTTCTAAAAATCTCCCCAATAACTCATGATTCGTCCAACTTTCTAGTAGAAATGCCAAATTTCCCATGCTTATAAGCGGAAGCAATCGTAAAAGACAAGGAGAAACAAATACTCAGAAAAATTAAGTAGCTCAAATCCAAGTATTAAAATCATTAGAATGGAACAGAAAATTACTTGTTACTTAAACAATTTACGACAAGCTTTCTTTCTAATATCAGGCATGTCACTCAAAACACCAAAGTCCATAGCATCCATGTACCTGAATGAATGTACCAAAAAAAAAAAGGGGGTTATTAAACAAGGCACCCTCCGCTACTTTCTGAAGAACCCAAAAATGTTCATGACAGAATTCAATGTTCAAAAATCTTGCTTCTATAAAGCCCCAGCACTTCCAAATAATAAATCATATTGCTGTGTTTACGGATTGATTGTAAATTTGCAGTTATTAAGTAAACAAGTTAGTTGTTAATTTACCGTCATTAAGCAAAGCACAAATGTTGCAACGCCACATTCTTCCACCATCTGTGAAGGTCACATAGGGATTCACAAATGTGCGACATCTTCTACAACGAATAATGCCAGTTGTGGCAAAAATTACTATTAGAACTTCCTCTTGAATGAAACAGTTTGAAAGTTAAAGATATGCACAGATTATAATTGAACCAAGTTAAAGATATGATTGACATAATATAAAATTTCTTTAATAAACATACACAGCATATATCACTTAAATTTTCCAAAGGTAAAAAAAGCGATACTGCTTTTAGACCTTTAAATTCTTTTAGAAATGCAATTCAACAACATATTAAGATTCTGTCAATTAAATTTATGAACTGATTTCTCTGCAATAAGTAAAGAATCCCATAGCCTCATGTCTCTCAAATGCATTCCAAATATATTGTGCTTCATATAATCCCCTTCCTAAAAAAAAATCATTCCTTTTATTTTTAGTGGTGAGGACATTTGAAAGGTTACCTTCGGCGAGGGTAGGTACACCTAGCTTATAGTTCTGTGAAGAGGAAAAGGTGAGGGTGGTGCCCGAAGCGATCGAGCAGGTCTTGAAAATCTTAAACAACTAGATCAGATGTCCAATCTCCACAAAGAGAAATCAAAATTTCAATTGAACAACGTCACTTGTTCATTTTTTGTTAATTTCCCCAAAACAAATTTGTTATTAAGCAAACAATTTTCACTCGAAGGAAGAAGACTTGATACATCAGATAACTCTGAATCACCCAAACTAGACCTTAATTGTTGGGGTGAGGTTCCTTTTTTCTTTTTGTTCTCGATCTGTAGGTGACACATCCAATTTTCACTCGAAGCAATATGTAAATCATATTTGAATCTCAATACATACAAAACAAATTCAAGAAAACTAGAAAAGTTTGGGAAAGAAAGCAGTAGAGGAAATCTTACCATGTTCTGTCTGAGAGATCGCATGCCAATTTGATAGGAACTGAAAATCTGAAAGAGCGTATTGAGTAAAGAAGATATATTTACCTAGTGGAAGCCGAGAAAGAGGCGATGACCGTGATCCTCAATTTTTCAAATCCGTAGACAAACATCCTTCAGCGTGATAGGCGCAAAGGAAGGTAAGGAATTGGTCGCCGATACGGGCCATTTCTCTGTAAATCAATCTTTACGATCTTAGTGACTTTAGGTCAGAGACTCCTTCTCTTCTCTTTCACCAGACACGGATTCACTGCTTCTTAATAGGAGACCACCGTGGCTCATCCTCCTTTTGTTTATCCCGGGTTGTATCTCTGAAGCGTAAACTCATTTTTCTATTCTTCAGATGGCAGTTTCGACTTTTTTTTTTTTTTTTTTTTCCCGTGATGGTGTAGATGAGGGCTCTGCCAAAAATGGCTGAATTGTTTTGTTTTTTTGGGAATTTGAAGCAAGTCTATTTAGGGTTTACAGAAGGAAAACAAACACTCGTTTGTATTATTGGCTTAGGGCCCGTTTGGCATGCGTTTTATTTTAGCAGTTTTATTTTTTTGATTAAAACAGAAATAGCGTTTTTACTATTAGAGTGTTTTGGCAAAAATCGGAAGCACGTTTGGGAACGATGTTTTACTGTAGAAATGTGGGAAACAAAAATATGCAAAACACGTTTGGTAAGTCATGCGTTTCAAGAATTTTAAAAACAAAACATATTTGGTAACTCCAACTGTTGTAAACAAAATAAAACAGAAATAAAAATTATGTTTGGTTATCATTGTTTTTAATTTATTTTTATAAATTTTAAATTTATTTATAAATTTATTTCTATATAAATAGTCTATATATTTTTAATAAATTTATTGAAATTTGAACACACAAACATATATATATATATATATAGCCAAAGTGTAATTACAGAAGCAACTGCTTTAGCGAAAATGTAGAATCTTAGTTCTAATAATTGAACCAATAATTTCAACTATTTTGCATGTTATCTTGATCTGAAACTACACTTCAAGTTATTTGAAATTTCTTGGTATAGTTTGTTCCTTTGGTGATGATTGTCCATAGGTTTGTATTTCATTCATTTTGCTCATTTTTCGCATTAGCGAAAGAAGAAAAAAAAAATACTACACAGCTCTGATAATAATTTTCGACTCTTGTAAGTCTGCACTGGTGGGAATTTAACTCCATAATATAGATTCTTGCCTTCTCTTTTGTAAAAAAATGTAAACCCCCACCAAATTATATATATATTAATTTTTGCAATAACCTATTTACAAGTTATTTGCAATAACCTACTTCAAATTTATTATCATTATACATGTATAGTCCAATTCAATATTAAAAATAAATAATCTCTAGTCACATTTTACTATACTACATGAGAGTCAACATTTGTAAAAAAATTTACAATAACCTATTTACAAGTTCTTTGCAATAACCTGCTTCAATTTTATTATCATTATACCTGTATAGTCCAACTCAATATTAAAAATAAATAATCTCTAGTCACATTTTATTATACTACATGAGAGTCAACATTTGTAAAAAAAATTTGCAATAACCTATTTACAAGTTCTTTACAATAACCTGCTTCAATTTTGTTATCCTGATACCTGTATAGTCCAACACAACATTAAAATAAAAACAAACTCAATTGAAAGCATAATTGAAATAGAGTGTATAACATTTACAAGTCCTGAAATATTCAACCAATAAATTAAACACGTTTAAGTTGTACATAAAATGTTTAGAACAAAGCATTAACAATACGTAGTTGTCACTAAAAATTAATAAGAAGTTCATAAAGTGGATAACAATGGCAACGATACATCATTTTCATAACAGCACATGTGGCCTTCAAGAGAGCATCAACACACTTCATATCTGCAATAATAGCATTTAAGTTGAATTATATATCTGCAAAAAATATTTATATTACATATATATATTGCAAGCTCACAATAGCAACAAATATATTACATATAAAAGAAAAAAATATACCATCACCTTCAAAAGGATCAAGAGTGCTAAAGAGAATTCCAAATCTGATCAGCAATAGTATTACGCAATTGATCCATTTCTCGAAGCTGAGCCGAAGGCACATGCTCAACAATCTCATCATCTTCACCATCACTTTGAGGAGGATCATTACCATCAAATATGTCATCAGGCTGATGCTGATTTTTGATAAAATTATGTAATGTGCAACAAGCCATTACAATCAATACTTGTGTTGAAAACTTATAAGGAGGCATTGCCCTTAAAATAGCGAATCTCATCTTCAATAACCCAAAGCATCGCTCAATTATATTTCTCAAAGATGAATGCCTATGATTAAACACTTCCTCCCGACCACGAGGTTGTCTAGTCCTACGGTATTCCTAAAAGTGGTAAGTATGACCTCGAAATGGGGCCAAATAACCAGGCTTATTGGCATACCCTGAGTCCACCAAATAATACTTACCTGCCATGTTTAGAATACATAAAGATATATACAGTATGATAAACTAACCATATATTAAGTGAATTTATAAAAAAATATTACCTGCTGGTGGAGCTGGAAAGTTCATTGCCTCATTTTCAGTACACTCATTTAGGATTCTCGAATCATTAGCTGAGCCTTTCCACCCAACTAGCACATATGTGAACCTCATGTCAAAGTCACATACAACCATTACATTTTGTGTGGTATAACCCTTTCTACCACGAAATGGAAGTTGTGTACTTGTTGGCAGAGTTGCAGGAATGTGGGTTCCATCTATAGCTCCCACACAATGCCTGAAGTAAGGGTAAAACCTAGAAGACTCTCTAATCTTATTCGGAATCACAGAAAAATTAGGAGGGGTAATGATATGGGTGCCCAACTGACATACTGCATGCAACACAGCATGGAAGTGTTTAGAAATGGTTTCAGTGGAGTGTTGAAATCTCTCTGCTACAACACGATTCCTTTGATTATGAGATAAAGTGAGCAAAAAGATTGCCACTTGTTCATAAACAGTTAAAAATTTAGAATCCTTTAGCCCTATACCTTTCAGGGTACTACACAATATTCTAAAAACTTCAGGGTACATCCTAAAATTTTCATAACATCTTTCTCTATGGCCGTTTAAAATCTCCATAACATATGTTTCCCCTTGTAAAATGGAATCCCTACAACGCTTCTTTTGATAGAAGTTCTGCTCTTCTAAAAGAGCAGCAAATATTAAGACACTCTCATTATCCTCCTCATCGTCAGATAATTAAATTATTCTTCTTATATTGTTCCACACATCCATTGCCCTATTTAAAGATTTAATACAAGCAAAGCATTTAAGTTAATAAGCAAATCAATTAAATAATAAACAAAACATTTAAATAATAAAACAAACATTTAAATAATGGTATTAAAGTATTTGAGTACTAACAGGCATCCAAGAAATAAAAGTATTTAAGTTATTATAGCCATCCAAATGTGAGATAATAAAAGTATTTAAGTTATTACAGCAATCCAGATGTGAGATAATAAAAATATTTAAGTTATTACAGTAATCCAAATGTGAGATAATAAAAGTATTTAAGTTATTACAGTTATCCAGATGTGAGATAATAAAAATATTTAAGTTATTACAGTCATCCAAATGTGAGATAATAAAAGTATTTAAGTTATTACAGTCATCCAAATGTGAGATAGTAATAAGTTAAACGATGACACAAAACACAATCATCCATAAAGAAAAACTCAAACATTCAGTGCCCAACCAATTCTTACATCCTCAGGTGCCGAAAGAAAAAATTTCTGCCACTTCTCAGAATCATGTAATAACTTCGATACCTTAGCGAATTGGGCCATCTCAATTCCAGGTATTTTTTGTAAAAGGAGCATGGAGGCGTCAAACATTTCATAATCTCTATCCTTTTTTGAGGGAGAGAGAACTTCATCATCTCCTTTCTCACATGAAGATACACGAGTAGAAGTAGAAGATGCTTTAGCTGCTTTCTCTATTGCAGCTTCCATTCTCTCAGCTCTCCTCTCAGAATTCTCATTCATGTTTGACAAGAGTGCAACTATACCAGGAGATAAAGCATCTCTTTTGGCTTTCTTACCTTTACGTAAAGGTGGGGGACTGACCTCACAACCCTCTTCCTCATCATCGTCATCATTGGGAGTGGGCAAAATGATTGTGGGTGGTGCTGTAGTGGATGGGTGGGCATGCATCCCTCTTGCATATGTGTCCCCAAATATAGTCGACATCTTGTCAAAATGCTTACATCCATACTTTTTATACTTATTTGCATTCGTAACAACCTACAAATTTTGGGACAATATTAACCACATAACCAATAATATACAAGATTTTATTATTTATTTATGACTAATAATTAAATTACTAACCTTGCACAACCTGTCCCATCTCTCTTCTTCAACTATAACCATGCCCGTCTCATGGTTATATCCCACGCCAGTCTCCGATAATAATTTCTTAAACTCAGTATAAATTTTCCTCAAACCATTAAACTTATTCCGAAGTTGGGTTAAACCAAATTTTCTCCCCGTTTGAACATTCATTTGTTTGACTAAATTACTCCAACCACTTTTACTAAATGTTGTGCCACTGCGATTATTAGCCTTAACTTCTTCCACCATAATATTCGCGAATTTTTCAATGAGTGACTCATCCTATAACAATTTTCCATCATTCGTAACTTCAACCACTTCTTCAACTGTGAGAGAATCACCGCATTGTTCCACATTCTCAACATTCATATTCATCTAACATATTAATAACAACACTATAATTAATAACAAAAAAAAATAATATTAAACTAGGAAAAACTATTGATGGTATTAAAGTTACTCTATCACAACTACTGATTCATGAATGTTTATACTATTAGAATATGTTTATTCCCCTTTTATACATTTGCTAGAAAGAGCTTATGATTTTAGGTTTTACTTAGTTCCTAGGAAACGTACATATAGTTAATATGGCATAAGTGCTGGAGAAGTTCACACATTTAATAAAGAATACTGAATCAAAATATAAAAAATAAAGAAACACAATTTCAACTATGGGTAATCAAGAACAACACAAAACATTAGTGGTAAACTAAACAGGATTATATCATGACACTAAGCAATAGATACAATCTAACTACACAGAAATAAAAAGATGAAAATGAGTGTAATTTATGCTTAAAAATTAAAAAATAACAGGTGCATAACAATAGGAATCGAAACAGTTCTCCAAGCCAAACCTTATCTAGATAACCCACTTAGTTAAAATAACACATACTCCTGAACAAAAAGATTAGATGAATATAAATCACTATTCTCATAAGTGTTTTTTTTAAACAAATTTCTATTTTTCATAGTAAGGGTGTACAAGTGTACAACATGGAAGATAAAATTAAAGAAAATAATACAATAATTTATTATACTATATATACTATACTTATTGTATGTTATGTACACATCAAGTTTTGAGTATTTACCTTTGAAAATTTTACAAAATCAACCTCTTCAAACCCAAACGATTCCGAACCTGAAATTATAAAAAAAATTATTCAATATTCTACATGCAATTCAATAAACACGCATATATCATCTAGTATTCAAATTTCCGATAAATACTTAAGTTCTTAAACAATTACAAAGCTAACCATTGTCATCTTTAAAGTTAACCATTGATCTTGAATTTGAACCAAAGACAAAAGGTGACTATAACAAGACCATCTTGCAATCAATCATAAAAAATGATATCAAAGTCATGAATTCTCTCTTCCCAAATTGGTAAATGAATTCTTCCTCACACAATTGGCACCCACAGAGTGTCACATATTTGTGATTTAGCCATACCTAAATCAATATAGAAATCAAGAAACTAATTTAAGCGAAATAAAGATGTCTAAAAATTCAAAAATAATAAAAAAAGATTTCGGATAAAAAATCATGATAACATGATTGTAACGAGGAACGAAAAGTTCCGATGCACTCTGGCACAAACTAATAAATTAAACGAAGATTTTGCACATACACATGCATATATACATATAAAGATATATATATATAGAGAGAAGAGGGTTATACTCTTACGAGAAGAGAGCGAATAATCGAGTGTTGTAGAGGGCAATTATGCGGCTCTGTGAAACCGTGAGTGGGGGAGTAAACGGTTGCGAAGAGGAAGAGAATGTTGTGGTTTATATGGCCGCAATTGGGTAGATAGATCTGTATTGAATCCAAGGATCAATCCAATTCCATTGAGAAAATTGCAAATCGATGAACATAAGGGACCCCAAATCATTAAAGCCTAGACGTTTGAAAGATTAGGCACACAACACTACATAATGAACCTGGGTTTCATAGCTTTAAATTATAAGGACTCAACATCAGCATCAAAATGTGAGACCTCATCGGCTTCTATTAAATATCCTTCTTTTTATAAGTACCATTGTATTAGAAAGCATTCAAAAGTTTGAACGCATCCCACAAAAACAACAAGGACTAAATAGGACCCTCAGCCCCACAATATGTCTCGGCTTAAATTCAATATCAACAGCACAGTCTGCACGGCACAAATCCAAGTATAGAGTATCAACTTTACCACTTAGCACCCAATTAATTTATTATTTCAGAAATAAAAAATTGTGGTAATTTTAATAGGATAAATCAGGCATCTTGACCGCTTTAAAAAAGATGAAGCTTTCCGTTCCGCATCAAAACTAGAATTCAAGATCATGAGATCCACATACAAAAATAAAGAATGCACATGCCAAAATCGTAACCATCACAGAATACAATCAAGTAGCATAAGCAGCACCCAAGTAGCATAAGCAATAAATTGAAAAACAAAAATTGGTAAGAAGCAGCACCCAATTATATATAAAACCTTGCCCATTTCAGCATTCTTTTTAAGAAATTCATAAATCTAACCCGTTTCCTGCCCCCGACAAGCAATGGAAAAAAAAAATTGCGAAAAGAAAATGGATTAATTCTACTCATCGTTCATATATAGATAGGACTCTATTTGTTTATATTTCTTTCTTCATTTTCTGGTGTAACTGATCCATTGTGTAAGAAGCAAATCCTTTTTCTTCCAAATAAAATTGAAGTGCCAAATTCATAAATTGAAACAAAAACCAAAACATTTCAAATAAAAAAATCTTTGATAATTTCACAATTTGGATGAAAATTAATTTCGGAAAAGTAATTCACAGATCAAGTACATGAACAAATAGAACCTCCCCAATATCATATCGCTACAATATTCGAGTCAGCATAAATACATATACAAAAGAAGCAAATTTTCCATAACATGAACAACCTCAAAAATAGATAGGACTTGAAATCAGAGTCAACAAGTCATACAATTTAATTTTATGTAAATTAAAATTAGAGAAGATAATAATGAAGAGCAGCAAGATATGCATAAGGAGTTGGTTTCGAATTACCTTCGTTCCAGCTTAGAATGAAATTGCAGACGAGAGAAAGACGCTGAATATTGGAGAACACACACAATCACACACACACATATATATATATATCTATGTATATTTATAAAAACTTAGAAATAGCCTGCCAGAAAAAGAAATCCTTAATACAATAGAAGTGTTGCAGACCCACAACTAGATGGTCCTTTAAATGGATATTGTCTGGGGAAAGAGGTTTTCGGAAGTAAAGCAACATCAAAGGAAACTTTAAACAGGAGCGAAATAGAAGAGATAGAGAGAGTACTCACAGTATCGCAGTCGCCTCTTCTCTAGGGTTTCAGAGGAGAGAGAAAAGATCAGGCCAAATGTTGCAAACGCGTTTTAAACTTACTTCCTCCGCTACAGTGCTAGACCCATTTACTTTAACCGCTACAGTGCTTATTATTGGGCTACAGTTCAGAAACAACAAAAAAACACCGTTTCGGTGTTTCACTTTTGGGCCCAAATTGTGTACTGTTTAAAACAATATTTTTGTACTGTTTAAAACAAAACAAGTACTACCAAACATGTTTTTGGGCCTGAAATGGAGCCCTGTAACAAAAACACCAAAGTAAAACACATGCCAAACAGGCCCTTATAGTGCGGGAATATTATTTCCTTGTAGTCATATAGGAGGGAAAATGGGTCTTCAAAGGAATTTTGGGCCCAACTATTAAAGGGGAAGTGGTGGTCTTTACATAAACTTTGGGCACAATATTAACGATATAGCATACAAGTTGTTATAATATAAAATGCAGGTCTTAAAAAGAAAATTCAAAGGGCAATTAAGTGCTAGTCATTAATATAACCATGTTTTAGCTTTTAATGACTTGCTTGAAACATAAGTCATAAATTAGCACATAAGAAGGCTTATTGTTTATGCATGTCGTCAATTACAGTCGTAAAACATCAATTTTCTTGTAATGTGCCCTAAGACCAACTGGTTTGGGAGTTATTGGCCGAAAGTTCGTTACATAGGTGATTTAGAAAGCTTAATAGACCTGAACATTACACAGTATCCTTTTTAAAAAATGCATACTAGTAGAAAATAAAAATAAAAATACCTTGGGTATCAAAATTTAAAAAGTTTATCTGTGAATTGAGGAATGACATGAGTCAAATATAAGTATGGATAGTAAGCCACATGTTTAAAACTGTGAATTCACTATAAAAATGATTTCGGGGATTAAGATTGTTGAATAAATAATTAAACTGATATGTGGGGACCATAGTTACTAAATTGAGATTGAAGGTTTAAAATTTTTCCTGATTAATATAACTTGTTATACTTGTTGTAATTGACTGACTGATGCATTACTGGGACATTATGATATGAAAATAGGTTTGAATGAGATTATCGTGCAATTAAGGCACTGATTTGAGAAGTTTGTAGGTATCTTCACTGGATACCCTCACGAGACTATAACTCGTGCACTAGGGGTAACGTAGGGGTTTAAAGGCTTGTTGATAGGCTAAATGCAACCGTGATTCCCATGAAAACAGCTTTTTAGTTCTGTATTGCTAAGGGACTAGCCATATATAAGTTTGAGGGTGTGATGAGCACTGAATATTGCATATTCGAGTACCTAAATATGCATATGTTAAGACCTAAAGTGATATATCTATCCTGTTTTATATTGATTTATGTTTATTTCGTATTTTTAGGTGATTTTCCAAAGAAACGGTTAAAACCGAGCTTTTATAATGAAAAGATTGATAATGAAGTTTATCATGTCGTTGTCGAGTATTCATAGCAAGCCGAGAGTCAAAATGGTAAACTTTGGAAGAATTCAAGTGTCAAAGCTCAAGCTTTGAACTCAGAGCTCGAGCCTAATTTAAGTGTGCTCAAGCCTTTGTCTAAGAGCTCGAGCACATTTTGTGTTGGAATTGCAAAGTTGATCCATAGCCTCAGAGCTCGAGCCCAACACCTTAGGATCGAGCACACTGAAGAAAGGATCGATCACCATCAATAAAAAGACGTTTCAGACATATTTTGCTCCCAGAGCTTGAGCCCAAGCTTCAAAGCTTGAGCCCAAGCTTCAAAGCTCGAGCCCAACTCAGAAAACTCGAGCACAACCACTCAGGGCTCGAGCATTGCTGGAAACTCTGGACCTACTTTAGTATTTTAGGTATAACTTTTGACTCAAAACTCTAAATTAAGTAAACTCAGCGGCTCTGGAAAGAAAACTCGAAGCCCAATGTTTTTGTCTATAATATCCATCTCGATATTCGCACTCTAAATGTGTCAAAATCACGTTACAATGTCAGAATAAGTTGTTGGCAGGTAAAGCTCGAGCCTTGACTCCAGAGCTCGAGCTTTGACGTCCTGAAGGTTAAAAATACATGCGGGAATTATATATTTTGACTCCTCTTTGTTTCCTTATGGGCCCAATTGTTACCAAAAGCTGTAAAACCAATCCAAATGGGATTGGGACCGATTCTCCACTATAAAAAAAGAGGAGAAGGCTACAAAAAATCTCTTTTTCATAGTTATTAATCTATCTCTCATGGCAGCTTTTAGGGTTTTGAAGAAGAAGATCCCAAAGGAGTTTTGACGGTTTATGGCGATGAAGACTACAACAACACAGATGAAATCTTGCGTCGTCATAAGTAATTAATTCTTCTCTTAGGGCATTGATGTAGCCCAAATTTGAATACCATGGTTTGATTGTTCTATACTTTGAGAATTTAATATATTATGTATTTTGATTGCATAATCTTGAACAATTGACTTAATTCAATTGGTTTTTAATGATTACATAGTTTTTTAATGATTAATACCTTGTCTTAGATTTAATTATTCTTAAATCATATTCCACCTATTCTTATTGGACGGTATTTGGTGGAGGCCTATCGGACATAAGAATGGAGATCATGCAATGGTGTTCAAACGTTTTTCATGAATGAATGTTTTCATAGTCTATGCCTAGGGAACACGAGTTATACTGCAAAATTAGTTAGAAGTAGATAGGTAAATAATTCGTGATAACCGAAGATAGGTTATAGTTAATTGAAATTCATGAACATCTTTCTTTAAATCTGAATTAAACGAATGTTATTGAGTTTAATTCCATATGATACATAATTATTGAAATCCCAAAATTGAATAGTTGACCATAGTATGAGGTTCGTGATGAAGTCAATTCCTAAGTATTTCTTCTCTTGATCTCAATTATTTTATTTCATTTATTTTCTTTTATGTTATTGAATTACATCACAACACAACAAATCAAATCTCCTTTCTAAATTAAAATAGTATTAATTGAAAACTCGATAAACTACCACAGTCCTTAAGGTTGGACACCCTCAACATAACCCTATCCTACAAGGATTCGTTCTATTGTGAGTGATATTTTATTATTGATAAATAAAAACACACATTATCGGCCACCTAAGCCGATAAGATATTTGAAATTTAAAGTACATTGGAAAGAACTTTTGAACAAGGATTGCGCTAGTCACTTGGAATAAGATTGCAAATCAATGAACTCCAAAGCTTTATTTCTTCTGAATCACCCTTAAGGTAATCTTTATTTAGCCAAATTTGCCGATTTTGGCTTCTTCCTATAATCTCATAAAGTTTGCCGATATCACTTGCCCATAAACTCAGGAAGGACTTGCCCCCTATGCATTTTCTAACTCCATTAGCAAATCATGATCATGATTGGCAGGAATTAAATTATTGTGAAACGTCATTCTAGCCGATCTGCCTATTATCTCTATGATATTTTGCTAAGAAGGAGTTTTCTTAGCTGATTTCCTTTCAGCCGATTGTTTTTCAGCTAATTTTGCATTCAGCTCTATCGGCAAGACTGCATTATGCCTAAAATTCCATTGATCGGCAAGCATGACCTCACTATAATCGGAGGGTTGAAGTGGAGCTTATGGATCAACGAACTGTTGTTGGGGGTTTGCAATCACGTGCCCCCCGGTAGCCACTGGTTTTTTAGCCAATTTTTTTGCAGCCGATTTTGTCTCTGCTGATTTTCTTAACTGAGCTCTAAGTAACCTTTTGAAATTAACATCGGCTAGTCTTTTTTTCCTTTTCTTGAAATTGGGCTGAGGATAGGGAACTAAAATAATTATTTTAACGGATGATTGTTTTTGCCGATTATTAGATATTACAATCGGCAAAGAATTCTGGTACATAGGCCGTTTTGTTTTCAGCCGATGTACCCTTCCATTCATCAGTACTAGGCTGATAGATTTTCCAACTTTGTTGTTGATAAATCATCTGTTGTGACTGATTTACCACCTGCTGATAATCGGCTGCTGGAACTTACCGATAATATGATACTGGTGGCTGAAATTTTGCTGGTGACCGATAATAATCATGCTGATTATATGGCTGATATTTTCTACCGGTGAGAGTCGCAAAATCATTGTTAGGCTGAAGTGGAGCATACGGGTCAACCCATTCCCGTTGCGAATTAGCAATCACATGCCCCTCGGTAGCCCCGGTGGTACTAGTGGAGCTTGTGAGTTATTCTTCCCTCAGTTCTGATTGCCCTCATCTCTTGGGGTTCTTTTTTAGGCAAAATTGGCAATGCTTGAGAGTGTTACTGATTTTGATTTTACTGATATAGTACCGGTGGTTGAGGACGTCTACGCCCTTGAGCTTCCTCGGCCTGGATTAGGGCTAAAAATTGAGCCATCATTGCTTTAATCTCCTGATTCTTTTGCTAATAATTTGATACTAGTTGCTGATAACTTTCAATCCAACCATATGACTGATTGGCCATCGGCTATCCCCCGTGGGGTCCCATTGGGCGTGCCAAGAATGTTGACGCTAAAATCGGCTGCCTAGAGCCGATTCTAAATTGATGTAATATAGGCGTGCCAGAACCAATAATATGGTTCGAGTATAAATTGTCAACTATAGTCCCTTTGAGAACTTTGACTTTCAGGCGATGCGAAGAGAAATAGAACAAGTATACTCTTCTGTGAGTTTAGTATTGCCTTAATTAAAAGGACGTTAAAAGTGAATAATTATAGTAACAATTTGATAATAGAAAGAGGAGAAAATATAGATATAGAAAGTGATAGGGAGAAGAGATAGAAAGAGAGAGATAGAGGGAGAGAAATAGAACTAGATGAAGAGATTGAGATAGAGCCAGAGAAAAATAGCAAGGATGCTATTTAGGGAAAGGACTTGAGAAAACAATAACAATAATTAAATGTTTTAGAGGGTACTGGACCACTAACACAGCATGCCTCTATAATTATTTATAGAATAACGTAAAAACAAACTTTTAACTTCAAGTACTTGACTTACATAATGATTACATCACATAACAAACAATATATTTAAATTAAACTATCTTAAGAATAACTACTAATATTTAACTAAAACCAACTTAAAGATAAATACTAAAACTATGATCCCTATCTATCACTTTATTCAAAGGCTTTTCTCATCTTTATCGCTCTTACATGAAATTCCAGCTCTAATCCACGTGAAAATATCATCCATCTGTAGTTCAAACACTGCCACATCACTGCCCATGCGATTTTACCAAAAAGGGTGTCAACAGATATTCCCTCGGTTTTGTGCACGGACTTGATCGACCTGTGTTTTGGAATCGTGGGGTATCATAGTTATGCACCCTTAGACTTGAGCCGGCCTAGCTTAGCTTGAAAAAATGTGCTCGGTGGATTGACATAGCCAAAAAAAAGAAAAAGAAAAAAGGAAACATCGTCATAGCATTTCATGAAATGATTTGGTTAAAGGAAGGTTATGGAAGATGGATGTAAAATATGCAAATAAAGAAAATTCTGACATTAAAGAAAGAGAGATTTGAAAATAAAATTTGTAGGATAATTAAAACATATTTTTACCCTTTTTTAGTAGTTAAATATCATACGCGTGAATTTATTAAGGATTTGAGTTCTCAATCTTCCATCAAGAAGGGGCCTTTGTAAATCTTATATAGTTTTACTTGTTCAACAAAACTTTAACTAATATATATTTTAAATGGTTATGGTGGAAAATAACACTAATTTGATGCAAATTGCATGCAAGGAAAAGTTCCCTAAATCGTTACTTTTTGAGATAAGAAAAAAAAAAAGAGGGTTGCCCTCGCGGGCCTAGCAGTGATGGTAAGGTATTGGCTTGGGTCATCACTCGGCCTAGGTTCGAGCCTTCCCCCTGCTAAGATTCTCTCGACTCACCCGGTGTACGGTAGGGGCAGCCTTACACCTCCAGTTTGGTGCCATATGTTGGGGTCCGTAAGGGCCGTTTCGTGGAGAGTTCTGGGTTATCAAAAAAAAAAAAAAAAAAGGGTTGACAAAATTCACTGACAACATTTCCAATATATGTATATTTAGAAAATTGTAAAAAAAAAAAAAAGTGAAAAAACCAAATCCTTTAATTATTTTATAAAATTTCAACCTGACTTGGGATTCCTAAAATGCAATTTAGCCACGGCCTGTTGAAAAGTCCAAGCACGTGGCCTCAGGCTTGGGTTCCCAAAATTGCAGGGCGGCCTGGCCTGTTATGCACCCTTAGACTTGAGCCGGCCTAGCTTAGTTGGGAAAAAATGTGCTTGGTGGGCTGACCTAGTAAAAAACAAAAAAAAAAGTTGTATTTTGGCAAAAAAAAGGTTGATGTATGCCAAATAAGATTTCAAGATTCAAATATACTATTACCAATAGCTAAAATAAAAAATGTATGTATATTTAGTCAGTAAAAAAAAAAAAAAGTGAATAAATCTTTTAATTATTTTATTAAATTCTAACAAATTGCACCAACATTTTAACTGCATTTTATTATTAAATTATATAATGATAATTGATACTTTCATCCTTAAAAAAATTGTTTCTTTCTTCTTCTTTTTTTCAAATTTAACATATTTTAAAACCATATTTCTAAACATACGCAGTGTGGGGGCATATACGTAAATTCAATAGTAAAATTTTTGATTTCCTAATTCAATAGTAAAATTTTTGATTTCCTAATTCAATAGTAAATTTGGTAATTTGATCACTCCCTCAGCTGGATACAAGGCGTCGTTTAACCCATGGATGCCACACTATTAGGACTTTCGCCACCTCTGTCACGCTGCTACACTAACTGCTTTCACTTTTCAGAGTTTTTCCCAGCTGGTTGCTCTCTCTCCTCCTAAGGTTTAAAAGAAAATATTTAAACTACCACAATTTTTGTTGAATACATTACAAATACGGTCATATTGAAAAGAAATAAAAATGAATAAAAATGACACCTTAACAAAATATATTATAAAAAATGATATTTCTAATCAAATGTACTACAAAATTATGACAACTTTACACTAATATTTACATATTTAACAAACACCTATATAATTTGAGTCCAGATTACCACTCACCAATAGTTTTAATTCCCTCTTTCCTAAGAAATCTCATGAACCAAATGTTGGCAACACTATCCACCTACCACACCATTTTTTCCGGTGACCCATCACCGCCAACCGCCACTCTTTTTCTCTCTCTTTACATTATAATACCCCTTACCATCACCAATACCTACCACCACCACACTTAGGGACGGAACCAGGAATCTGGATTTGGTGGGCCAATTTAGTATTACGTAAATTTTTTAAAAAAATTGTAAAAGATTGTAATATAATTTTTTATATAAATATTGATCTTAGTAGGTGTGTATATATACATATATATTGAAAATATATAATCCAAAAAAAAATTGCAACCTAAAAAAATATATATGGAAAACTAATATAAGAAAGAAAATCAAAATTTCTTTAGTAATTGTTTCAAATTTTCAAAAATTTAATTTTTGATTTTTTTTTTTTTTTTTCATACTTTGATTGTACTTTCGCAAATATATATAAACATTGAAAATTTTAATAAATAACTGTAACTAAACAGATCTCACAAGGTTTAATAAAACACAATTACTATGATTAAAATAGAGAAGTAATTTAATAAGTTATATAATGAGTAAGCATAGATTTTTTTATTTATAACTAAAAATATTGACATATATAATATTATTATTGTTGTTGGCATTTTTGCCATTGTACTCTCACAATATTTTAGTTTTTCTTTTTTCCCATGCTCCTAAGACATGTTGATAAAGATTTATATTTAATTCTACACAATTGTCTTGTAAACGCCATATTTGCTTTATTTGGTTAAATGGAAATAGTAAGAAATGAAAAATTTTAAAACATTTTAGGAATTTTGTTAGCAGGAAAAAGAAAATTTTGAGGAAAATCACTTTCCATAACAACCTAATTTTCCCTTAAAATTTTCTTCCAAAAATCACAAGAAAATTTTGATTTATTGAGAAAGTTTTGTGAATTTACAATATTGCCTTTATGGTAAATTACATGCTATTTAAACCATAAAATAATAATTTTAAATAATTTTCTTGAAAAAAATTTCAAATGCTAACCAAATTGACTTGAAAACTTAATTTTCCTTCACTTCACTTTCTTTTAGGGTTCGTTTGGTTAGCATGAAGTAGATAGAAAGGAAAAGAAATAGAATTTTTTTAAATTTGTTAGGAGTTTGGTTAGCATGAAAGAGAAAAATTTTAGGAAAGTAAATTCTCGCAATCGCTTAATTTTCCTCAAAATGTTTCTCGCAAAAAACACAGGGAAATTTTACTTTTCCGTAAAAGTGGTACCTTCATATCTTAATTTCCTATTATACCCAGGCCACTTTTTCCATTAATAGTTCAGTTTCCTTTTATTGTAAATTGCTTATATGAAAATATAATATTAATTTAATTGTATATAGTGTTATATGTGTGCATAAAATTAAAATTTTATTATATTTTTTTCCTTTCATAATTAATAATGATTTAGAGTGATATATATATATATATGAATATTTAGGAGCGAGTGTAGGGTGAAAAACTAAGATTAATCTCCTACTTATACAATTTACAATTTAATTCATACATAGACTTCTCTCGACTTTAAGACTCTAAGCAAATTAGATATACCAAACTAATTTAGTTTTAATTCTACATATACTAGATGTATCAAACTAATTTAGTTGAAGCACTATATTTCGTTTAGACTCAAACTGTTTTTTCTTTCTAACTTGTACCTATAATCACATATATCAAATTATTAAATATCATATTCATTGTTTCATTTTGAACTTCAAATTTTAATTTTGTTCATAATTCAAAAGATAGAGTAATGTCTCAAAAGAGTACAAAATAATCTTATAACTAAAAGGGTAGTTTTGGTAACTACAATTACTTTCTTTTCATTTTCATACTTTCCAAACTCACAAAATAATATTTTCTTACAATTTTCTTGAAAAATTTTCTTGCTAACCAAATGCACAAGGGAAACTTGATTTCATTTTCCTTTCTTTTACTTTCTTTCACTTTCCATCATAATTTCCGTCTAACCAAACGGACCCTTACTTTCACTTAATGTCCGGAAAGAAAATTTTATTTATTTTATTAAACATGATGGACATTGGTATAATTTTCTTCTTTCTCTCTCCTAAATTTATATAATGAATATTATTCATGTCTATATATGCAAATGAAGTAACATTTTTTTTTGTTGTTGTTAGGGATCGCAATAATAATAAATTTACATTTTTATTTCACAAGATTTAAGTTTTCAAAAGTATGGCTAAAAGATTTCAAATTGATATTGTATGAGCTAAAAGGGGAAATAAGTTAAATTTATTTTCACTCTTTATTTTTGGGCTAATAAATAAATATTTTGAAAATATTTTGGGGGGTTCCAAATTAAAATTTATTATGAATTTTGGGATTATAAATTAAGTTTATTTACAATATAAATATTTTGGGGGCTACTAAAAAAATTTCGAATTTTTTTTTTTTTGGGTGGTAGGGGCACCCTTGGCCCCTACCAGCTCCACCCCTGGCCCTACCACCATCACCACCACGTACCCGTTATCCACCATCACCACCACGTACCCGTTACCCACCACCACCACCAAGGGCGGAGCCAGTGTATACCCAGGGGTGCATGAGCCAGGACCTGACCCGCTTACTATAATATATATACTAAATTTATATAATTCCCCCCCTAAAATTTTTATTTTCTAAAATTATCTCTTAAATTTATTTTTTCTCTTTTTAACTCTTTAAATTCGTTTAATTTCCTTTTAAAAAAGTCAAACTTTCCTTTTTGAATTAAACTCCAATTTTTTTCCATTTCAAAATTTTCTCATTTTTCTTTCCTTTTTAAATTTTTTGTTAACTATTTATCTTTCTTAAATTACTCATTGATTGACATATTATTTTGAGTAATTTTTTTTATTTGCCTCTTAATTTATAGAATCTATATTTATTGTCATAATTATTGATTTTTATTTTTTATTTTTTTACACTATGCCCTCTCAAATTTAATTTCTGGCTTCGCCCCTGACCACCACCAACCCAAACAATACCACTGTTCTTCACCATCACCACCACCATTCCCACCACCCACTGTCCACCAAAGCAGTTGACAAACCCACTCCCTTTTCTTTGTTTTCAATCAATTTATTTCCCCCTATTAATCAACAAGCCAGTTGCCTAGCAGTACCAAATCCCTACTTCTTAAAGAGAGGTTAAAGATTTGAGTCTCGGTGGAGATATGTGTGTGTGAGTACCAACTAGGAAAAAATAAATAAAATTGGCCTATTAGGTAGTCAAATTCGCATAGAAAAAAAGCTGGAGAAATGTATACATACATAAATAATTGCTGATGTACGTAGTACACAACTTTTATAACATCGTGTCTAGATTTCATCTCCAAGTTTCATACTACTTCCTCTCTCTCAATTTAGATGTCGCTTTTGGGGAGTATGAAATTTTTAAGGGCACAAGTGAGACATACCTTGTCTTCCTGAAAAGTTACTAATTTGCGCTTCTAAGTTTTGAATATTCAAGTTTGAAATTTTAAACTCCAAGAACGTATATGAAAAGATATAAAAAAAATATTGTTTGTAAATGGAAAGTGACAATTATTTTAGGACGGACCAAAAGGAGAAGTAAGACATTTTTTTTTTTTTTTTGGAACAGATGGAATATTATTTTATTGTGTGCAACTTTTATTACAACCACTAACCACAAAATGAAGTAGCACCGGAGCAAAGAGTTGTTGCACGGGTGCAGTATTTCTGATGCCCAAACATTAAAAATGGCCACTATAAAGTGCAATACGTGTATCGAAAATGATAGAGTTGAAACAATAGATTAAACAACACAGTTTATAAAAGACTTTATGTTTCCATGAGTTTTATATAAAGGACGAATTATAGGGGCCTTTATGTTTAATTGAAAAAATAAAATAAATAAATATATTTTTTGGTTTTTATCTCACTATGGCCATTATTTATCTCGTAGTGTTGTACCATTGGCTACCTATGTGCAACTTTTATTTCAACTACAAACCACCATTAGGCACAATTGCAAAAGTTGATCTAATTGAGTGTGGTGTGTGTTTTTATTGTTGTTGATGATGACGTGGGTCTCCATGGTGGTGTAGGTGTCAATGGAGAGTTGATGGTTTCCTAATCAGCGTCGCAGAGGGTTAATCTTTAAGGTCGAGGACTAGTGTGGGTTTGATTTTTTGGTAGGTGAACTTACTCAAGGGCGGATCCAGAATTTCTAGTTGGGGTGGACTAATTTTAGTATGGTGGCTGAGTTGACTTGGACTTAATTGGGTGGGCTAATACTATTAATATATATGTTTGGGCTGGGCTAATATTAGTATAGTAAATTTTTTTATATTTATTTTGGGGTGGGCTACAGCCCATTTAGGCCCACCCTTCTATCTGCCTTTGGTAAGACTCCTCCCCGGTATGCTCTTACGCTGGGTTCTTCACCGTCAACGTCACCATCCTCTTGATCTTTGTTCTTACCACCATCTATGGCCTTTGCATATCCTCTTCATCGCGGAGGTTCTCACCACCCACCATCGCACCAGCAACCCACTTCGCCATTTTACACTCAGTTCGACGCTCTCCCTCTATCTTCCTTCAAACCTGTAACTCTGAGTCTTTGTCTTCATCATCGTGGGAGACACCGAGGTACTAGGTCGGTGGTGGTGGTGGGTGGTGGAACTGCGGTGGTGGTATATGTAGTGGGCGTGATTGGTGATATATATATATATATATATAAGTATGTGTGTATACACAGAGAGAGATGGTAGGAGTGATTGGTGGTCGGCGATGAGGGGTGTTGATGGTGGACGGTGGGGATGGAGGTAAGGTTTGGTGCGGGTTAAAGAAAAAGAAAAGGGAATTAAAGCTATTGGTGGGGGTAGTGGTAGGGTGTAACCTACATTCCACCACATGGTATGATATTGTCTGCTTTGGGTTTGAACCCGCACGGTTTTGCTTTTGGGCTTTACCCCAAAAGGCCTTATACCAATTAGAGTGATACACCTACATATAAGCACTTCACCTTTTCTCTACCTAGGCGATGTGGGACTGTGCACCCGTAGCTCGCCAGTGTGGTAGCCTATCAGTGTCTCTTGCATCCGCCCGCGGCACACCCGCCCATAAGGTCATCGCAATCCACCCCCCTTGGAGGCCCGACGTCCTCGTCGACACACTCCCAGCTGGGTCAAACTCTGATACCATTTGTAACGACCTACTCCACCACATGGTATGATATTGTCCGTTTTGGGCCTGAGCCTGCACGGTTTTGCTCTTGGACAATATCATACCATGTGATGGAGTGGGTAGTTATATAGGGTGTTGTGTATGTGTTTAGAATGGAGGTGGGTAACTATTGGTGGCGGTGATGGTGGGTGGTGGTGTAGTGGTGATGGTGGTGGGTGCTGGTAATGGTGGTTGTAGAGAGTAGAGAGAGAAAGAAGTTGGATGGAAAATTTAAGGGTCAAGTGTAAAAATCACCCCTAAAGTATGTTTACAGTGTATATATTACACCCCATCACGTGTAAAAAATACTCCTAAAGTTTCAATTTGGTGCAAATATGTCCCCCTGACAAATTTAAACCCTAAGTTGACTAAATTACCCTTACTAAATCATTTTATAAAATATATAAAAATACATAATTTTGTAAAATGACCAAAAATGACACTATTGGAGGATGCCCCTCGTGTGCAAAAAATACCCCTAAAGTTTCAATCTGGTGCAACAAATCTGCTCCAAACTCCGAAAACTAGTGCAAAGTGAGATTGGGAATTTTTTTTTTTTTTTTTTTTTTGTTTTTTGTTTATCAGTGTTGGTACACATTCTCAAAATTTTTTTAAAAAAATATTTAGAGATATATATAGAGAAAAAGTTTTAAATATATATATATAAGACAATGTGCACATAACACCCCTATGTAAGAAAATTTAATAATAATAACTCATGGATCTAAATGCATAAATTAATAGAAGAAATACCCGATATAAAAATTCAGTTTGGAGAGAAACGTTCTTCAACCCTCTACCTTTATTGCGAAACCCAACGATGGATTTTAGACCCTTTTACAGCATATTTATAGAGGGTTGGGACCGTTCCTTATCATTTAAGATAAAGAGAAACGTTAGTTCCATCAATAGACACATCTATCTGCAAACAACGGTCAATATACTAAAACAAAACATCACAACTCTTAAAGAGATATATATATAAGTGACTATTATTATGGGAATGGATTATTTTATTTTCTTTTTTAATTATATTTTAACTATATATGATAACATGCAAGATTTGACCAGGAAAAAAAGAAAGAAAAAAGAATACAAACTGGTCCTGCAATCCATCCCAATTGTGCAGCAATGCAACTCTATATGGTTCTTGGTTGAGAATTTTTTTTGCCACGGGGAACTAAATTCAAGATTGGATTGCAAGCAGAATTAAAAGACTTGAATGAATAGATTTGTTGGTGGAACGGATTTACCAGTTCTTATTGAACTTATTAGCCAATTCATGCAAATATTGTTTTGGACTGCAATTCTATCCAATTCAAGGTAGACGACCAAGTTTTCAACATGCATGCCCAATTTTAAGGTCCGACATATTTGTTACTTATACAAACTGACAACGCTACATGGGGTAGTTGTTCTTCCTTACTAATTTTTATATATACTTTTTTCGGTATATAAGAATTTTTATATTTTCATCTTGCATAAACCAAAATTTTAAACTGCCCGACACTTGCCCTCGTTTAATTCTTTTTAAATTTTGATTTTGTTTGTATATAATTTTAAAATTCTTAAACAAGTGGAGGTTTCTGATCTTAATATTTTAATAAGCCTTTAGTTTCATTTTTTACCTTAGTAAAATCTTATTGTCATGTTTTTTTTTTTTTTTTTGGTACTGGATGTTTCTTCTATACAAAATTTTTGATTGTTTAAATTCTTAACAAATAATTTTCTAGCTACTCCTCTTTCCCATGAGAATGGATATGGCCAAAAAAAACATAATAATAATAATAATTATGAAATCACCGAAATAGGAGGGAGTTGCCAAAATCTTTCATTTTTGTTTCTTTTAATTGGGATCTAGTTTTGTCATTTCATTCTAATTATATTTAATGATAATGTAAAAAATTTTAAGTGTCTTAAAATAGAGAAAAGAAAGATTGATTATGTTATTGTCGTTGGATTAAATTCTAAGGTTATAAATAAAATTGAGTGTACTGCTCCCTACTCCCCCAATATATAAATAATTAGAATATAATTTAAAAAAAGGAAATAAAATATATATAGTAGGTGTATATATATATAGTTAAAATATAATTTTAAAAAAAGAAATAAAATAATCAATTCTCATAATGTTACTATTTTTGGCAAATCCAAAAAGAAAAAAAAATAATATGAATTGTGATTATAGGAATTATTGTGATTATAGGAATTGAATATGAATCCATATATAGAGCGCATATATGTATATATAGTTAAAATGTAATTAAAAAAAAGGAAATAAAATAAATCAATTTTTTTTTTGGCAATCTAGAATGTTATTCATATAAGGATGAAACATTATTGATATAAGCATAAAACTGATGAGAGAAGAATAAAAAGAGACATAAAAAAAGGGTTGAAGGATTATTTTGTTTTTAAAATTTTATATTTTTAATTTCTATAAAGGTACAAAACATATCATATCATAAATGAACGTCTAATTATGAAAATTGTGACTAACTAATAAGAAGCGCGATACGTAGCATTCCTCTCACAAAAAAAAAAAAAAAAAACAAAAAAAATACCCAGAATCTGTTCATTCCTCTCCTTTGTAGCCCTTATTTCTAGGGTTAAACCGCAGCTTTCAAAAACCCCAACCATAGAATCATTAATTTAACAATGTCGGACAACATACCGAACGAAGTGATGATGGAAATTCTGGGAAGATTACCGGTGAAAACTCTTCTGCGAATCAGGTGCGTATGTAAATCTTGGTGTTCCCTGATCAGTGGTGATGATTTTGTTACCTATTGGTTCAATCAGACAAAACATATGAACAACATGAACAACACTCACCTACTTCTCCTCGAGCACTACACCGAACGTGATAGACAACAACATTTTTCCTCCAGGCGCAGGCTGTTATTCCCTTTCTGCCATGGTTGGTTCTTGCAATGGCTTGGTATGCCTTAATAATGATTTACTGAGCTTGTATGATAGTAGTTTATATTTGTGGAACTTATTGTACTCCCAGGATCCCGCATCTTCTGTACAAGGGGTCGTGCTCTTGGATTCGGATTCGATTCCACAACGAATGACTATAAGGTTGTTAGAATTGTTTATATATCTGGTGGCACTGAGGTTGAAATTTTTTCTCTTAAACAGGGTGGTTGGAGAAGCATTAGTGTTTCTGATCCGGTACCTAAAATCGATTGGAAGCCATCACATGCCTATCTCCATGGGGCTATCCATTGGGTTACCGGAGGTCGGGATTGTCGCGTGTTCATTGTGTTATTCGACTTAGGTACTGAGGTATTCTCCCAGATGGAGCTACCAAAAACTCTAGGTCACATAGGGCAAGCATGTAGCTTGTATCTTGCTGTGTTTCAAGACTCACTTTGTGTTTTCCAGAGTGACACTTCCGAACGAAAAGCATCAATCTGGGTGATGAAAGAATATGGTGTTGTGGAGTCATGGACATGTTTGTTCATCTTGATTATAGTAGACGATTTGATCTGAGAGAACACAGAGAACATTACGGTGGTATGGAGTCATGGACTAATTTTCATAGAGCATTTGCTCAGGAAGTTCGAGTTATTGGGTTGAGGAGGAATGGTGAAGT
Organism: Cornus florida; assembly: GCF_030987335.1. Lineage (NCBI taxonomy): Eukaryota > Viridiplantae > Streptophyta > Magnoliopsida > Cornales > Cornaceae > Cornus > Cornus florida. The sequence continues at coordinate 44,713,085 of NW_026775573.1, forward strand.
TCTTTTGGAAAAAGATGAAGAGATGATTTCAGTTGACATAAAGGCTCAAACATTCAAGTATCTCGGAATCCGTGGACATCGTTATGCATTTTCTGTCGATACTTACACAGCGAGCTTAGCATTAATCGACAAAGCAAATGGATTGCAAGAACAATGACACAAAGAGCAGGCAAGATATATGTTCCCACTTATGGGGAATTGTTTTTAAGCTCACATCCAGTGTTACTATTAGTAGTTCTTGTATGAGATGTAATATGAATGTCAAACCGGTCTTGCATCAAAATAAGTGGTCATGAATCTCTACTAGTAAAGAGTTGGATTTAGTTATCTTAGTGGGGTATTAGCTACAGTTTCAATGTTGATCTTATTGGTTACCGCATTTGGTTTTGGTTTCACTACTTGTTTTCATATCATTAGTTTATTACACAGAGACGATGTTAACACTTTATTAAAATTGATGATGTACTTAGCTTGACTAATGGTTCATTTGTGGCTAATATTCAACTCATATGAGACTTGACCTGAATTATATTCTCTTCTTAACGAGAATGATTTTATATGATAGAAGTGGCTAGCCTGGAGAAAGAAAGCCATTTTGTTTGTCATGGCTTCTATATGCCATGCTGAAAATGTATTTTTTTTTTTACTCCCTCGCTTTTTTGTTTTCTTTTTCTTTTTTTAATGCCATTTTCTGTCATGAATTTTTTGTTGTGCGCGCTTAATCGTTGCTGAAATCTTTACCCCTTATATACATTGTTTGGGCTTGTATTGAGCTTTGACTTTGATTCTTTTCTTTGAATCTGAAAGTTGAGTCTATTTTAGCATAATATTTGGCCTCATTCTAAAAGCAATAATCAAGATCACAACAAAGCGTGCAAATTTTCCCAAATCCTGAAACTAAGCTGCAGTTATGACCTTTGTACCTTTCAGGAATGGTAGCCCAAGATAAGTAGGTCCTTTCTTTTAATTTTTGCAAAATTGATTTCTGTCATTGATGGTTTTGCCATGTGTGATGCTTAATATTTGTTAAATTGTGTACTGTTGATGGGACTATATTCAATTGGGTGTGAATGGCAAGATCCAATTTCAATTGGAGGCTTCTATTTCTATGCTGAGAAGTCTGTTGCTTCATGCTTGTGCTGTTTTATTGTCAATGTATGGCGTGCCATAAGTCGAGTTGGTCTGTTCATTCTGCTTAGAACTTTCCTTTATGTAAACAATCTGGTCTACAAGCTCCTGTCAATGTAAATCACTTCATCTATTGTGGTGTTGTGTCAGTGATTCAGGAGAGCGGCTTTTGGAGTAATCCCTGCTATTGAATACTTGACATTTCATTGTTGCAGTAACTTTGGTGTTCATTTGCTACTGACCACCTTGCACTAGGTTTATTCTGGCTCACTGAACACATGCTTACGGTCTTCGATTTATACTTGTTGTGCACAAGATGATCATCAACGGGAATTTATTTTGTGCTAGCTGGATGTCAAAACATAGCATTTGTAGTGTGTTGCACATAGCGTCTTAGTTCAGGAACTTTTTTAGTTCTCATGTTGAATTTGGAGATTGTTCAGGAGAAGATTTTCTATATCTCTGACTACTAGTTGAGTGACATATGATATTCCTTGGTTCTGTGGCTCCATGGAGGATGTCCAATTCTTAGATTGGTTCTGCGGCTCCATGATGTTCTGGTTTTGTTTGGTGTTATTCCAGGCCATGTATCTGGCCTCTTTACCACCGTTAGACCTTTTTTTTTTTTTTTCGGAAAGTACTTAGACTTTCCTATAGTGAAATTCTTACACTCAAGGCAACTTCATCCCTGACAAATCACTTGCAACCAATTTCAACCATGTTCAATTATTTTAAAATATAGTATTATATTAAATGTTATATTTTAAAATATAGTATTATATTTTAAAATTTAAGATCGAGCTGTCCCGCGATCTTAATTTTTTTTCAAAAAAAAAAATCCTTCTCAAAAATAAAAAATAAAAAATAAATTTTTCAACACGCTACTGTTCAACTTCTGTTTTTCAAAAACAAAATGGTGCAACAATCCTAAGGCCCTGTTTGGCTGACTAGTTGCCCCCAAAACTCCTTTTTTCACTTTTTTGGTATGTGTGTTTTTTCTTTTTCTTAGAAAAAGAATAAAAAAATCAGTAAAGAAATAATATAGTCCTCAAGCACTGTTTGGATTGGATCAGTCAAATAGTGCCTAAGGACTATATTGACCTACAAAACAATTTTTTTTTTTTTTTTACCTTAAAAATAGTTTTTTTTTGGCATTTTTTCTTTACTTTTTGGATATCCTTTTTTTTTTTACAAAATCAGTGAATAAATAATATAGTCATTAGACACTCTTTGACGGACCCAAATAGTGCCTAAGGACTATATTGGCATACAAAATAAAATAAAAAATATTTTATTTTTTGTTTTTTACCTAAAAAATAATTACTTTTCACTTTTTCCCCCTCATTGAAATATTCTAATGTATCCATTAAGACACTATTTGGCTGACACAATAAGTATCTTAACGGCTATATTTTTTTTTAAAAAGGTAAAAAATAAATAAATAAACTTTTCAACTCTATAAATACCCCCACTTATTTCTAATATGAAAATTTGCAATTCCATAATAAATATTCTATTACCTAAAAGTTCAAAACATCTTTAAAGTAGTAGTTCATTAGCTAGCGATGGCTTCCCTCCCGGTCAGAATGAATGTACCGCTGCCTCACACAACGCAAAAGTTGCTGAGCATAATAGTGATTCTGTTGAATCAAAATCTGAATAGTAGAAGCTGGTACGTGATTCTTGGAAAAGCTGACATGGCTCTTGGAAAAGCTGATGTAACTAATTTAAAGCGCAAAATTTTGGAAAGGCTACTGTAGATGGCCATAGAGACAAAGTGAGTTTTTAGTTATTTGTCAAAGTAAAAAGATAAATAAAATAAATAAAAAATTGCAAATTGTTATGAAGCACAAAAATGTGTATTTCTTTTATTTTTCTTAGAACCAAACAAGTCTGAAGAGAGAATTTATAGTTTGGCTTGGGGTCGACTCGAGCTCGTGGTGAGCTAAAAAAACTGAGCTCAAGCTGGTCATGGTGTTAAAATGCTCCCACTCGGTTCAGGCCCTGCTTATTTAAAAGAATAAATTGAATTCATAGTCAAATTTTGTTTAGGCTCGTTTAAAAGAATAAATTGAATTCATAGTCAAATTTTGTTCAGGCTCGTTTTCAAGCTCGCCAACTCATTTAGTAAATTACTATATATTTATTTTATACTTTTAAAAATTAAAGAATTTCATTAAAAAATAAAAATAAATGTAAACAAGCCTACAATTAATGAACATAAACGAACTTACATGAGCTCATATTCATGAACACAAACGACCCTACATGAGCTCATGTTCACGAACCTACATGAGCCGAACCCAACATTGCTTGGGATCTACTTGTTTACTATATGATCTTAGAAATCATAGTCGAGCTTGGCTCATTTGTTTAATGAACGAGCCCGAGCTGAGCCCGAGTTATTCATGAACAAATAGCTCAGTTCATTTATAGCCCTAGATGGAATCATGGAAGCCCCCCTCTCTATTACGTGTGAGTTTGTATGCGGCGGAATAGTTGTGGAATATAATATAGATAATTAACCTAGAAGGGTGGTGAATAGATTCAACTTGCTCTTGTATCTAATTTTTACTTATTTTAATTTTACTGAAATAAAACTAAAATCAAAACTACAAAGCAAAAATAAAGTGCAAGTAAAGTAAATAAAGTTTGAAAGATGACCCTAGGATTTTTAGCGAGGAAATCCCAATTGGTAGAATAGACCAATTATTGTGGGAAAAACCTCATGGACTATGCAGTCCGGAGAAAAATGATCCACTGTATTTGAAGCAAAGTACATCAAACTTTAACTCAGGCTCACACTCTATCGTTCTACCAAAAACCAATCGCTGACAATCCCTGGATTTGCGACTCCCCTGTCCAACAACTCTCGGCCTCAGGCTTACTCTTGATCTATGTAGAAGAGTTGCAGGTAGATCAAACAACACTCCACGAATGTTTTGACCCCTTTAAAATGTGATCACTTCACCTCTTTTCTTCAAGATCTGAATTTGATGAAGAATGAATGATTTCTGCTTTTCAGAATTTATGAATCTTCAATTATGCTCCAATTCTGATGAGATAGAGAACAACACTCCAAAATCACTCTTGTGTTTATGTGTGTGCTCTCCAAAATAATAATAAAAAAAAATCAGATTGATTTTCTGAATAAAAATATCTCTCAAAAGGATATTAAGAATTTTGAAGTTGTAGTGCAAAAGTCATGAAATCATAATTGAGAAAACATATTTTTATAAACTTTTGAAAACCTAGATATGCCTAAAAAATAAGGTAAATTCGTGCATAGGATTTTGGAAGGAAGTCTAGACCAAAAGGAATCAAAACAAATCAGGAAACTGAAGTTACCAAAGCAGATCTGATGCCTTGAACCGGTACTGGATTTTAGTTACCGATTCTGGATGGGCAGAGAAGAATCCAACATAACTGGCTACCTATTCCAAAAGTTGGCTACCGGTACCAAAAGTTGGCTACTAGTTCCCAATGGACAGAATAGAAGTTCTCTTATTTGGCTACATGTTCCTTGATTTAGCTACCACTACTAAATAGGTAGAATATAAACTTCCTAAGAACTTCAAACTTCCAAAACTTCCTAAGTGTTCTCACACACTCACATACCTTTGTAAAACATTGTTCTCATCATCCCAAAGTGTATTAGAGTGTGAACACTTGAACTCCTTCAATTCCGCATCCGATCTTCAACCTTGAAATTCTGAACTGAAATATTACAACTCGATTGGACTTCTTTTGACAACGAAATTAGCCAATACAAAATATATATTTTTCACAATCTCTACAATATATATATATATATATATCTCACAATCCCCCCTTTGACAATTTTGTGACAAAATCCTAAAAATAACATGTAATCTACCCAAGCAGAAAAAAACAAATTACAATGATTGTCAAAAACCAATAAAAGCAGAACTTTTCTTGTGTCTCATAAAGCTTCAACACTTGTAGTTTTCTTCCCTTGTAATTCGCACATCAGCTCAACAAAACTACATATGAAGCTTAATCAAGAAAAATAAACAAACGATACATATCAATATGTATATATATATATATATATCTCCCCCTCTATTCTAGAAATTCTCTCCCTCAAATATATGCACACTTCTCCCCCTTTTTGTTACAAATTGACAAATAAAACTCAACAAAAAAGGAAAAAAAATAATGTGGAAGAATTAACAAGAAGAGGAATCAAAACTATCATCTATGCATAAGATATAACAATAAGCACAAAAATAACATGATGATATATAGTAGCAATGGAATCAAAGACAAGTATTCAAGATAACACATATTCTATCCATAAGATAAATGAGATCAATCATGCCCAAAATCACACACATGATATCTCCATCCAATTAAAAATGAAAATTCCTAATAAAAACTAAAAGGAAAATCTTTTTTGGATTTTTTTTCATTTTTCAAATTTTTTATTTTTTATTTTTTTTATTTATCTTTGAACAAAAATTATGAGATAACAATTTACATTAATTTCAAGCATACATGATGATGAATGCTGAAAAGTGCGCATTTAAACCCCTTAAGCTTGGGTATTCTAGGACCTTATCCTATCTTAATTTTTCGTTTTAGTCTAATTTCATGTTATTTTCCTTTTCAAGTACTTATCCCCAAAATAAGTTACTCTAACTAAATTAGAGCATAAAAGATGCAATTTCAAGCTTAGTGGAGAAAGGAGCAAAGTGGTGGAAAGCAGGAATCTTCGATTGATCAGACCAAGCTCAGATCGATCTCATACTGATCGTTCCAACCATGCCAAGATGGATCTAGTCTCTTGTCCTTATCCTCAGGAAATTTCCATCTTCGATCGATCCAACATTACTTCGATCGATCAGACTTCTTTAATCTTATCCCCACCTACCACTTTTGTCATTTTCCCAAAATATCTCAAATTTGTCTTATTCCAAAAAGACGCTGCCATGGTTCGATCGATCTGACCATCCTTGTGATCTATCGAACCTCCTTAAGTGCGAGAAAAATAGAGTTCCAGCCAATTAAAAGGTTTGCTCGTGGTGCAATAATTTGGAGGTCCTAGTGCACGAGGTCTGACCATTGGGTGTGACACTTGAGCTACCTATATAAGGATTATGAGTCATTTTACACATAGACAATCATATACAATCTTAGAGAAAGTAACAAAATACACAAGAGAGGTTGGAGGAGTCTAGATATTAGAGAGACACACACCATTTGGGAGTTTTTCCACTCATCTACGGTTTCCATCAAGGAGAAGAAGATCATTCCTACCATGGAGATAGCCCTTGAGGGTTGGATGACTACATCAATGGGTGGCTAAATCATTCTCTTGGGGCTAGAGATAACCCTAAGCATGCATCCTAGACTTTGATGTTTTGTATTTTGAGGGGATTTGTGTTGTAATTTTTGTCTTGACATTTGATTTATATATGAATCTTGTTTCTACAATGATTTGTGTGGTTTAATACTTCTAATTGATCATTTCATTCTATTCATATGTCTATGTATGTTAGAATAGATATTCATGTGTTTATCTCTAGGTTTTGTGATATTGATGCATGTTTATATGTGTTGATGCTATGAATCTAGTGATTGTCAAGCCATAGTACTTTAATGGAATACTCTTGTGGTTTGTTTGATGGTTCATACTCATTTCTTGAGGGATTGTGCATCTTCTTTAGTTTAATTAGTTTAATTTATATCTTCAGCTTAGTTGTAGTGTAGTTGCCTTACTTTCTTGGATTGGAGGACAATCCATGCTTGTTGTTTGATGTTCCATACTTATGAATGCAAATAGTATATATATTTTTTAATTTAATGATGTGTATTGATTGTGGACTTAAATAAAGGAATAATGGCTTAATTTGATATGTTATGATATTCACTAGTTTGTTTAGACAATATATACTTAATTAGTTATCCATGCTTAATGATTCTATTAATGACATACACTAATATTGCAACATATAATCCCCCTCATTCATTACACATTGAATGTCTAGAAAGATGATGTTTAGTGGTAACCTCTAAGTCCCAAGATTATTCTCTTATATTCTTTACATTTTACTCTACTTCAATTGTTTTACCTTACATCCATTTAGTTGACATTGTAGTTTAATTAACCAACCAAAACACCTTTAATCACTCGACTTACTAATCCAACCTTGATTTCCAAACATAATACACCCAATTTCCCTTGGGATGATCCCTACTAACCTTAGCTATATTTATAGTTAGAAGTGATAGTGGCAATCTATAAATTTAAACTTGGTCACACTACACACTTTTGCAAGCTTTGGTTCGAGACGACACCAAGTTTTAGCGCCATTGCCGAGGATTTTGGCACTGTCGTATTTTAGAAATCAATTTGGAATTAGTACTCTTTTGATCTTGCCTTTTTATTTTTATTTTACTTTGATTACTTATTGTATTTGTTCTTGATTGGCTAGGTAAATTGAGCCAAGGGAAGTGAAGCAAAGGGGAATTTCTAAAGCTAAGCTAAGCTAAGCATAAAAAGCAAAAATCTAAAAAAATTGCAAAGCAAAGCAAGACAAAAATTGAAATTAATTTGAAGTTGCTTAAGAACACTTTTTAAGCTTTTATAAACTCTTTGTCTAGTTAAATTATGAGCCCGCATGGAGGCTATTTAATTTTTCTTACATATTGTTCAAAGCATGGGAGTATGGGATCATTATATGTGGAAGATTGTTGATTTGTGATTTATTGCGGAGGAGAAGTGATTGTTACTTGTTTGTTACTTGTTTTTGTTTTGTTTGTGCATGCATGGTCATAGGTCATTAAATCCTACTCTTATCCCAGTTGATTTTAATCTCGAATCGGTTGTTCGTAATCCTAGGGAAGTTTTATCTTTAGAAAAATTAGTCTTTGGGAAGCCTTTGACTAATTCATTTTTAGATAGTTTTGAAATCAAATCCACACTAGTACGACCTAACTTTTTATGCCACAATCAACTATTTTCATTTGAAGATACAAGGCACTTGACATCTTGATCATGTAACTCACACAAGAGCAAAGTATACACATTACCATTTCTAAGAGCATGAAATACCTCATAACTATCCTTTTTGACAATGCATTTATCCGATTTAAACAAAACATCATATCCTTTATCACATAGTTGACTAACACTAAACAAGTTATGATTTAAGCCTTTAACAAATAAAACGTCGTCAATAGATAAGGAACATGAGATACCAATAGTTCCAATGCCAATGACCTTACCTTTTGAATTGTCACCGAACGTAACACTTCCTCCTTTATGAGGTTTGATGGAACAAAATTTTGATTGACCTCCCGTCATATGTCTTGAGCATCCACTATCAAGGAACCATTTATCTTTGGATGAATATGGAGTCTTCAAGCAAGCCTACAAAAAGAATTTGAGTAATCTTCTTTTGGTACCCACATTTTCTTAGGTTCATGAGAGTTAGGAAGAGGCATATATGTCCCTTTAATAGCCCAAATTTCTTTTATCATACATGACCTAATAGGATAATGATTGATCTTATGTCCTAACTTTTTACAATAATTGCATTTTGGACTTAAAGAAGACTTTTTAACAAAATAATTGTTCAAATGTTTTTTCTTTTTCAATAAACAAGAATCTTTGTTGTGGGGATCATATTCAAGCCCATCCTTAACATAAGCATTTCTTTGCTTTCCAAGCATGAGGCCCAAATTCTCTCTACCTTTTGTGAATTTGGCTAAAATCTCAATTTGATCCTCAATAATGACTTTCAATAATTAATTTTCAGAAATTAAGTCAATTGAGGCCAATTCTTTAGCTAATTCTTTTTCCTTTTTCAAAGCTTCATTTTCAAGTTGAGGTTTTTGAAGGTTTTGAGAGATGATAAACTTTTCTCTTCTAAAACTAACACATTTTTGAACCATTTTGCCTAATTCATCATGCAATTCTTTAAAAGCATCTAGTAAATATTTATGTGCATCAACCAATTCATTATAAGTAGTTTCCAAATCAAATGAGCCATTATCATAATTTACCTCATCTTCATCGGCCATGAGACAAAGATTGACTATTTCATTAAGTTCATCATCACTTTCGGATCCATTTAAATCATCATCCTCCCATGTAGCTCGCATTGCTTTACCTTTCTTTTTCCTTTCATTTTCATTTTTGTAAGGATAGCAATCAGATTTGAAATATCCCAATTTTCCATAATGAAAACAAGTAGGTGCTTCTATTTTTCCTTGCTCACTTGATGAACTATTTCTTTTGAAGTTGTTACGCTTTTGGTACCTCTTCATTTGAAAACTCTTCTCACGGTTTTGGTAATAAGAGCAATATCTTCTTTTTCATCATCATTAGGAGCTTTATTAATTGCGACTTCTTTGGTAGTAGCTTGAAGAGCTAGATCCTTCTTTTGAGTTTCTTTGTTTTCATCTCTATCATTCATTTCTAGCTCATAAGCCATCAATGAACCAAAGAGTTCATCAGTGGGAAGTGTGTTAAGATCTTTGGCCTCTTAGATGGCGGTCTTCTTAACTTCCCAATTTTTAGGCAAGGACCTAAGAATTTTTCTCACATTGTCGGACGATGTACATTACCTTCCAAGAGCCTTCAAAAGATTCACAATGTTAGGAAAACGAGAGTACATTTTACTAATAGTTTCTTTGTTGTTCATGGTAAAAAGTTCATATTTATGGACGAGCATATTCATTTTGGATTCCTTAACATGACTAGTACCTACATAAGGTAACTTCAAGTTTATCCCAAATTTCTTTGGCCGTTTCGCAATCTTTGCTTAAGGCACAATAGAGATTGGTGATAGCCTTGACATTGCATTGTATAAGCCTATGGTCATTGAGGGTCCATTCAATATCGGTTGTTGGAACTTATTCACCATCTACCATTTTGGTTGGAACATGGTCTCCTTGTTTGGTGGCTTTCCAAATATCTATATCTAGGCCCCTTAGAAATGCTCTCATTTTAATTTTCCAATAGTTGTAGTCATTTCCATCAAACCAAGGAGGTCTATTGTTAGATTGACCTTCTTGATGAAAATTTGTATTAGTCATGATCGTACTCTAAAATGATTAAATCTTTTACTAGAGATTAGACTCTGATACCAATTGTTAACCACTAATTGACTCTAAAGAGGGTGAATAGAGTCAATGGCCAATTTTTGCAATTTATAAAAATTATTTCCAACTAACTATCATACAATAATCAATTGAAATGTTTAAGCAATATATAGCACAAGTAAAAAGGAGATAGAGATAAAAAATTGCAAACAATGATTCGGCGATTTAGCGAGATTCAAAAACTCCTACTCCTCGACTCAAGGTCCCCTTGAGACTTCCCAAATCTACTAGAGCTTCTCCTTAATGGTGGAGAGAAAACCTTCAATTGAAGCGAGACCTTGCTTCTCTTCCTTGCTATGAGAACTCCCTTCTCCTAGGCTTCTTTTGGGTCACACCAACCCTTATAAGTTTGAAGTAATATAAATGGAATACAAGATTGTTTCTCTCTCAAAGAAAAGATGTACAATTTCAGCTCACAACTAGAGTAGATAAGAATATAAATGAAGCTCAAGTTCTATGATGATGTGAGAGAATGTAGTGATATAAATGAATACTCAAGGGAAAGAATTTATGGCTCTTGAATGCTCTTGAATGTTCTTCTTGAATGCTCTTTCAAGTGGTGTGAATATTCACCAGACCAACCATCTATATTTATACAGATATGAAACTCAATATAGCTATTAGAGGTGGTTGGAGAACATTAAATGAAAAAATTGCCATTGAAATTCAAAACACCAGAAAGAGCTGGCTCTTTGCAAAAGTGGAGGCGGCCCAATATGAATGGAGCAGGCTCTACTTCAAGTGGAAGCGAATCCATTATGAGTGGAGCAGGCTCTACTTTAAGTAAAGGCGGCTCCTAAAAATGGGAGGCGACTCTTTTCTGAAAAAATTATTTTACGAGCCAAAATAAGCTAATTAAGTGAAAGGAGCAGGCTCTACCTTGAGTGGAGGCGGCTCCATTGCTGTGCAAGACTAAAAATGAATTTAACCAAGTCCTATACACTTTCTATTATGTGTAGCTTGATTAAGAATGCATATATGAAGTTTATGAGCAAATTTTAGGCATTTAAAAACTGAATTAGAATGAATATACATGATCCTATAATTTTGAGCTTTAAAATATATTCAAATATATTCTGACATTAAATCTTAAGCTCTCACCATCCTATCTACCATTTTCTTCATTCTTTGACCATGATTGTTTAGGCTTGATGAAGACTTGCATTCTTTCTTTGAAATGCTTGAATGATCTTTGAAGTCCGAGTTTTTTTTTTATTTCTTGCAACTTTTAAGGCTTCCTTGAATCCATTGCTTGAATGCTCGGAATGCTTGGAATGGATCTTCTAGCTCAACATTGAGGTTTGAATATTGATAATCTATACATCACTCAATAAAAATATTAGTGCTTAAACATCATTAATGGTTTGTAATCATCAAAACATTAGATTGACCTTTAGATAAAATCCTTAGGCCAACAAAAGTGACCCAAAGTTTTAATCTCAACTAAATCCTCTAAGTTTTCTTTCAAAAACCCAAACTCCTCTTCAAAACCCAATTTCAACCTTTAATCTTCAAATTCAATCTTCAGTCCAATGCTTAAGGATGTATTAGCAATATTATGATGAGTAATATAAAAGTGAAGATATATGAGACGATTGACAGAGAGCCATTCCTACACGCTAAAATAATGTAGTGAATGTGCGGTTCAAGAAAAGGCTTTTGGGTCAAGTTTAAATTTATAAAAACCACTACCAACACTACTACTAAAGTAACAAGAGTGAGTAGGAATCGTCCTAAGGGATTATACGTGTTGGAATTTAACTTCAACTCTAATGTATCACAAGATTGCAAAGAGATTTAATGAGGTGATTAAACTACTTCAATTAGTGAAAATGCAATTAAAATAAAACTAAGTTGAGATAGGAATTTAAGACATATGAAGAGAGGTCTTAAGGTGTTGGAATCACCACTAAGCTCATATAATTAACCACTTACTTTCCATTAATGGGGAATACATTGTTGTGAACAAAATGCGACTACCAATTGCAATATTAAGCATGGACCATCTAATTTATGTATGAATTGTCTACCTAAACTAAGTGTAGCACAACCCATCAATTTTAAGCATGACCCATCTAAGTAGCAACAATTGTAGCACACATCAATCTAGAGAATCATGGAATTTGCAATAATAAGTCATGGAATATCTAAGCAAGCATAGATTGTCTACCTACCTACAAACATGAATTAAATTGTAGAACAACCCATCAAGCATAAGTATAAACCATCAAATTAATTGACAAACCCATTCAATGAAAACCCATGCTTAGCCATCACTAGATTTTCAATTAACCACACATAGACATGCAATTAATATAGAAAAACTAGTGTAGAGATTAATTCCCAAATACTTACACGTAAGACAACATGTAATCAAATAGAGAATCAATAGAAAGAATTAATCCATATGAATCATGTAAGAAATAATTCCTAATTTAATCACACATAGACATGTAAATAAACTAGAGAATTACTAGGAATAATTAAACCATAGAAATCATAGAAATATACCAAGATTCATGAAATTCACAAGGCTAGAGCACTAATCACAACAATCTATATATAAATCCCCAAAAATAGAAATACAAGGGTTTAGATTACATACGACTTAGGGCTCATCCAAGCCCTAAGTGTAGATCTAGCCAATCATGGAGGAGGTGGATATGGTCATGGAATCAAACTCTAAATATGGCTCCATCTTCTTCTTCCCCTTCTTCTTCTTTTTTGAAGCTCTAGAGATGGAGAGAGAGAGTGGTCTAGAGATGGATCTTGAGATGTGCCTCCACTTCCCCCTTTTCTTCTAACCCTAATCTCTAACTTTCTAGAGAGAGAAATAAAAAATACAATGTAAAAAATAAAAAAATAAAAAGTTTCTTTACAAATGGGTCACTTCCCTTTATATAGAAAGTCCATTTCTTAGTCACTAAGTCAGGAATATAGCCCCAAAAATATCTAATCCCGTATTATGTGATAGGTGGACTTTTGGGCGCGCACAGAATAAGATAGCTCGCTTCCAGCAAAAGTTCGATCAATCCAACTTTGATTTTCGATCGATCCAAATTTTCTCAGAAAGTTGGATGGATCCAACTTGGCAGATTTTCAGCATCAGTCTCTTTTTGCTCCAAATCATCTTCTTTTTGCTCTGGATCATCACTAAGACTTAGTTTGACTCCAAAAAGGCCTTAAGAAATCATTTTTAGCCCATTTTAACATTATTGACCTGAAATAGACAAAAACACAAATAAGTACTAAAACGGGTAAATAAGATAGATAAAGGTCCTAAAACACTCAAGCTTAAGGGGTTTAAAAGTGTACTTTTTAGCGCTCATCATACCCCCAAATTTAAATATTGCTAATCCCTAGTAATGAACTACAAAGTAACGAAATGAAATGAACAACTAAACAACTATAACTAGAAAGCAATGAAATAATAGTGCCACTTTCGTAGGGAACATGATTGCACTTAGCACATGCAACAAGTCTTTTAAACCCCTAGGTTACCCCTAATGGACGAGTGAAGTCTCGTGAGGGTTTCCAGAAATGATACCCACAAACATTAAGCTCATTCTTTCAAAAGAGGTACCAATATTGCAAACAAGCATTAAGAGAAAACTACCTCAAGTATGCAATTTTTCAACCCTTTCCAAGCAATCTCCTAAAATCTCAACATCAAGCAAGCAAATATGGTCCTCCACACATCAAGAAAATGATCATGCAAATCAAAACAATTCTAGAATCCTTTTGAGTGGACCGGCATCAAATATGTTGCTATCTTAACCAACTAAAGAATTAATCACATCCTTACCCTCAAACTAGCATACAAATCTAGTACCAATCATCAAGACAAAAAGTGGACCTTTTATTAAAGCTTTATTCATCTAGGTGCGCTTATTTTTTTCATTCATTTTTATTTATTTATTTTATTTTTTTATTATTATTGAGGATCAAAGATGAAAGCATGGTGCAATGTGTTGATCTCTTAAGCTTTCTAGTGATTCATGAGATCGAGCGTTAGGTCAATGACTCCCAAACTAGACGGTTTTAGGGCATTAAGTGTTCAAACACCCATACGGACTTACAAGCTCAAATCAACTAGGTTACAAATCAAGACAACCTCCATCTAATCATTTCCCACTTCTCCCCATTTGGGAGAAGTCCTCACATAATTTTTTTTTTTTTGTAAGCAAGTTCAATTATTAACCTAGAGTTTGGGCCCTCCACATTTCGGCGTGAGAAATTCAGTGCTTGATGAGGTTAGAATTCCGGCTACTTAGTGAAAAGGGGTTGTTATCCACCTTTATCAAGAATGAAAGCTTTCAATGCACTACTAGCCCAATTGGGATATAATCAATTCAATAATCAACAAAGCATGTACCCCACAAATGAATACTAGTGTGCGCATGTGCTAGTGTAGAATTTTAGAATGAATCTTAAAACAATCACAAAATCAGGATGATGTGGACCACAAGTGCAAGCAAGATATCAATCTTTCGAAAAATTTACTCCTAAATGGCATCCACAAGGCATACAAGGAGTATTGGACTCTCAAGTCAAGCAATTTTTAAATTTTAAGCAATATAGTCCTCCAAAGATCAAAATCATCGCTAATCATGGATCTCTAATCTCAATCATGCATTTAAAACTCAATTTTAAGTAGAATACAACAAGACACCTTACCCCCAAACTTAAACTGCACATTGTCCTCAATGTGCAATGAGAACAATGGAAAAGATGGAAAGAGTATTGACGAGGTCGCTTGTAATACGCCAAACTGAATGTAGTGAATGTGTAGTTCAAGAAAAGCCTTTTATGTCAAATTTAAATTTATAAAAACCACTACTAACACCACTACTAACGTAGCAAGAGTGAGTAGGGATCGTCCCAAGGGATTATACGTGTTGGAATTTCAACTTCGACTCTAGCGTACCAAATGATTGCAAAAGAGAATTAGGTTGGTTGATTCCTTCTAGAAAAGAATTAATTAAAATGCAATAAAAATAAAACTAAGTAGAGATAGGGATTTAAGAGATGAGAAGGAAAGGTCTTGGGGTGTAGAGATCACCACCAAACAATACTATTCCAAACCATAATCAAGTGACTAATGAGGGAAATGAATGTGTTGCAACAATGTTGTGTGTGTAAAAGACATTCAATTGGTAAGGGACTCAACAAGTGCAAATTGTCTCAATCAACATGTGTGAGGCCACAATACATCTATTGGTAGAGGAATATATTGTCTAAACATCATGTGAAGAGAACAAAATATCAAATCAAGTCATTAAACCTTTCGTTAAGCTCATAGTCCAAGCAATCCATAAGGATGACTTAGTTAAATATGCATTATCTAAACATCATGTGAGAGGTACAAAATATCTATTGGGAGAGGAATAAATTGTCTAAACACATGTGAAAGATACAACATATCATAACTAGTCATTAATCCTTCATTAAGCTCAAAATCCACTACACCACAATATTAGAGCATATGCTTCTTGCATTCAAAAGCATGGAACATCAAACATCAAGAGTGGATTGTCCTCCCATCTAACATTACACTACAACTACACTACTAGCATGAAAATAAACTAAGGGAGAGGTACAATCCATCAAGGAATAAGTATGAACCATCAAAAGACATAACAAGAGCATTCCATTAAGCATATTATCTTGATAATCTCTAGATCTATAGCATCAATACACATAGACATGCATCAAAAACACTAAATCTAGAGATAAGCACATGAATATCCTACTTTAGCATACATAGACATATGGATAGAATAGAATAGTCAATTGGAAGCATTAAACCATACAAACCATGAAATAATCAAGATTTATATATACATGAATATCAAGATGTATCATACAACACTAATCCCTTAATAATACACAAGATTAGAGTATAGAAAGCATGCTTGGGGCTAACTCTAGCCCCAAGAGAATGTCTAGCCACTTATGGTAGTGATGATCCAACCCTCAAGGGCTAACTCCATGGCTGCTCCTTGTTGGTGAAGATCTCCTCCAATGGTGCTTTAGCTTCCCTCCTTCCTCCTCTCCAAGGAGAGCCTCCAAGATGATTTTCAATGTGTGTCAAGAGACTCTAGACTCCTCCCAAAAAGTGTATCATATTCCTTATATAGGTAGGTCAAATACACCCTATGATGAGCTGTGGTCGTGCAAGGCATATTCTCCAATGATTGGGTGAAGGACGGAATAAATGAGCTGGACTTTAACTTTTTCTCGCTGGAGGAAGTTCGATCGATCGAACCTTAACTTGGATCGATCGAAGATGGGTTCGATCGATCGAACTACATCTTGGATCGATCAAAGTGGTCCGACTCCTCCGGATAAGGACAAGGCTGAGATATTTCGAAGATATTTATGGGGAAAAGGACAAAAGTGGTTGGTAGGCGTACAGCTGTGGATAAGATCAATCATTTGAATAAGACAAAATAGGGTTCGATCGATCGAAGGTGATGTTGGATCGATCGAACTTGGAATTTCAGCAAAGGCCAAGGTTGGATCTATTGAGAAGTACTGTGATCGATCATAGATGTTCGATCGATCGAACTCTAAGTTGGATCGATCGAACTTTTCAGCTGCACAACTTTGATTCCTTTTTACTCCTTTCTTTCTCCACTTTGCTCCCTCCTTTGGTTTATCTCAGGATTACTTCAATTAAGCTCTTATTTGGCTGAGTTAGCTCAATTTTGAGATTAGTGCCTGAAAATATAAATAATACGTAATAAGTCTAAAATGGCAAAGTAAGATAGATAAAGGTACTAGAATGCTTAAGCTTAACGGGTTTAAATACGCACTTTTCAGTGCTCATCAAGTATACCGTGGTGATATAGACATGAAGCCCGGTAGCGACCCAATTCGAAAGACGTCTCCCTAAAACTTAGAATTAACAACCTACTTAAATAACCACATTAGCAAACTCACATCAAATATCGAATGGGATAAGAATAATTAAATCATGCAATCTAAGGCAATATAGCACAAGATGAAAGAGAGATATGAGATCAAGCCCTAATTAAAGCGTGAAAGCATGAATACATACAAGGGCACAATGGTGAAGTTTTTTTTTTTTTTTTTTTTTTTATATTTTCATTTAATGAAAACAAGTATATACAAAATGTAAGAAAAATAAAGAATAAAATGCATGAACAAAATATAAAAAGAAAAATAAAGAAGGTAAAATGTAATGAAATAATATATACAATGCAAGAAATGAAAAACAATATGTACAATGCAACTATATACAAAAAAAATTTACTTTTTATTCTTCATTTTCATTATATATATATATATATATATATATATATATATATATATATATATTTATGACATAACAAGTATGTACACACACACAAAAATAAAACAAATAAACATGTAAGGAATGAAAATGCAAGGAAATAAGGAATGCAAATTTATTTATTTATTTTTTTTTTTAAGAAACTATGTACAATGAAACAAAATGCAAGAAAGATAAAGAGATAAAAATGCAAACGAACATGAACTATACAAGAGATAAAAGACACAATGTGTCTTGTGGGTGCTAAGTTTAACATCTCTAACAAGATGGAATGCTACTTTGAAAAACCGTCTTCTTCTTTTCTTCTTTTTTTTTTTAATTTTTTTTTATGATAATTAAAAATTAAAAATTGAAAATATTTTTGAATTTTTGAAAGATAAAACAAAATAAAGAAAAGAAAATATTTTTGGAGTTTTTTTTTTTTTTTTTTTGAAATAAGATAAAAGGAAATAAAATAAAATAAAAGAAAAATATTTTTGGGATTTTTGAAATAGGAACAAAAATAAAAATAGAAGTAAAAGTAAAAATAAATTTTCAAAACCTGCAGACATGTTCGATCGATCGGACAAAATACTCGATCGATCTGACAGAAAGGTGAAATATGCAGGTTTTCTGGGTTCAAATTTTTTTCCAAGTGTTGGAACTCAAGATCGATCCAACTTGGAGTTTGGATCGATCGAAGGTCTTCTGATCGATCTAACAAATAACTAAGATCCCAAATTTTCCTTGGATCGATGAGACAGAGAGTGATTTGGATGCAGGTTTACTGCAGGAATGAAGTTCGATCGATCGAACTCTCATTTGAGATCGATCGAACTTATGCAAAATGCTCAATTTTCAACATGAAAGTGCAGAAAACTCTATGCTAAGCCCCAATGATGGTAACAAAAATAGAGATTGAAAAATAGATAGAAGAATGTACACAAAAATGAAAAATAAAAATAATAATAAATAATAAAAAGAAATGGGAGAGGAATAGAGTTGAAAACTCTACGAATACTAGTGTTTAACGTCTCTGGTAAGACGTTGGGTTAACTCACTAATCAAACGAATCAAAAACCGGATATGAAACATCCTTATTGATCCTCTTTTCATTTTTCTCATTTAATGTCCCACTTACAACAATGAAATTATCCTCCAAAAGAATGACTTGAAAAGAAATGAAAGAGATGATATTATTTCTTTCATCCACGGTCTTGAAAACAAAATCAATCATGGTTAGCCTTGCCTCATTTTTGTGCTTTTGAAGTGTATTCAAAGAATCACTTTTTTTATGAATTGGCAAGTTAATATCTTTCAAAGACTCATTTGGAATATCAATAAACACCTTCTCTTCATTCCTTTTCTCTTCCTAAAAAATAACCATCTCCTCACCTTCCAAGTTAGCTAAGGAGTCCATTAGAGAGTTTATTTCATTTTTAGAGCTTTCATTAAAACCACAATTTTTATCCATTTCAAAAAGGCATTCCTCAAGAAGGTCATTGGAGATAATAGAAGGAAGGCCCTCTTCAACAAGTTCCTCCTCATTCTCTCCTACCTCTATTGTGGTCAACATCTCTTCACTCTCTAGAGTAGCAAGGTCATAGATAAAATCATAATCAAAACAAGGAAAGTCCTCATTAATCATGTTATGCTCTATTGGATTAGTCACTAATTCACTTGCCACTTCCTCCTCTACACAAGATAGAGTGATAGGCATTAGCTCACTTGTCTTATCATCTTCACTCTCATCATCATCATCTATATACATTGAAGTTCTTGCCATTTTTTTATTTTCCTCTTCCTCCTCCTCTTGACGAGAAAGAGTACTTGCAATTTGCTCAACTTGAGCTTCAAGATTGGCTAAAGTTTGAGAATGAGAATTAATAAGTGGAGTTTGTGAAATATTCACATCAAGTAAAGCTAACACTTTATCTTCAAATCCGGATGAGTACCTAGAAGGTGGTGGAATTGGTTCATCATAAAATGGTGGTGGAGGGCAATAGTCATAAGAAGGATTAAATGAGTGATCAAGTCCATGATAAGATGATGCATGTTGAAATGAATTGGACTCAACCTCATAAGGATCAAAATATGGTGGAGGGACATAAGGTGAAGGGATATAATTTCCTTCCAAACTTGGATCAAACAATTCCTCTATTCACAATTAAAACCTAAATGCAACAAATAATGGCTTTAACAAGGGCCTATACTTGGACAAAGATAAAGCAATATAATAAGCCTTAACAAGGGCTATCACAAGCATGCAAAGAAGTGAAACAATTAAAATACAAGAGTTCCAAGAATTGCTCACAACGGTCCTTAAGCAACTTCAAATTTTAATATTAGCTTAAAGCTCCAATTGTTGCTTCAAGTTCCAAAGTTTGCCTTCCTTGTAGTCAAGTACCTAATTGAACAAATAATAATAAGAACAAGAGAAAAGAATATACAATGAAAAATAAAATAAAAATAGAAGCAATCGAATAAACACTATTGCCTAGTTTAATTCCAACAAAACCGTTAATCCCCGGCAACAGCGCCAAAATTTGACGGAGGGCCGTTCCAACATGCCAAAATAATGTACTGAATGTGCGATTCAAGAAAAGGCTTTTGGGTCAAGTTTAAAGGGTCAAGTTTAAATTTATAAAAACCACTACCAACACTACTAATAAAGTAACAAGAATGAGTAGGGATCGTCCCAAGGGATTATACGTGTTGGAATTTAATTTCAACTCTAATGTATCACAAGATTGCAAACAGATTTAATGAGGTGATTAAACTACTTCAATTAGTGAAAATGCAATTAAAATAAAACTAAGTTGAGATAGGGATTTAAGAGATATGAAGAGAGGTCTTAGGGTGTTGGAATCACCACTAAGCTCATGTAATTAACAACTTGCTTTCCATTAATGGGGAATACATTGTTGTGAACAAAATGCGATTACCAATTGCAATATTAAGCATAGACCATCTAATTTATGTATGAATTGTCTACCTAAACTAAGTGTAGCACAACCCATCAATTTTAAGCATGACCCATCTAAGTAGCAACAATTATAGCACACATCAATCTAGAGAATCATGGAATTTGTAATAATAAGTCATAGAATATCTAAGCAAGCATAGATTGTCTAACTACCTACAAGCATGAATTAAATTGTAGAACAACCAATCAAGTATAAGTATAAACCATCAAATTAATTGACAAACCCATTCAATGAAAACCCATGCTTAGCCATCACTAGATTTTCAATTAACCACACATAGATATGCAATTAATATAGAAAAACTAGTGTAGAGATTAATTCCCAAATAATCACACATAAGACAACATGTAATCAAATAGAGAATCAATAGAAAGAATTAATCCATATGAATCATATAAGAAATAATTTCTAATTTAATCACACATAGACATGTAAATAAACTAGAGAATTACTAGGAGGAATTAAACCATAGAAATCATAGAAATATACCAAGATTCATGAAATTCACAAGGTTAGAGCACTAATCACAACAATATATATATAAATTCCCAAAAATAGAAATACAAGGGTTTAGATTACACAAGACTTAGGGCTCATCCAAGCCCTAAGTGTAGATCTAGCCAATCATGGAGGAGGTGGATATGGTCATGGAATCAAGCTCCAAATATGGCTCCATCTTCTTCTTCCTCTTCTTCTTCTTCTTTGAAGCTCTAGAGATAGAGAGAAAGAGTGGTCTAGAGATGGATCTTGAGATGTGCATCCACTTCCCCATTTTCTTCTAACCCTAATCTCTAACTTTCTAGAGAAAGAAATAAAAAATACAATGTAAAAACTAAAAAGATAAAAAGCTTCTTTACAAATAGGTTACTTCCCTTTATATAGAAGGTCATTTTCTTAGTCACTAAGTCAGGAATATAGCCCCAAAAATATCTAATCTCGTATTATGTGATAGGTGGACTTTTGGGCGCGCACGGAATAAGACAGCTCGCTGCCAGCAAAAGTTCGATCGATCCAACTTTGATTTTCGATCGATCCAACTTTTCTCAGAAAGTTGGATGGATCCAACTTGGCAGATTTTCAACATCAGCCTCTTTTTGCTCTAAATCATCCTCTTTTTGCTTCGGATCATCACTAAGACTTAGTTTGACTCCAAAAAGGCCTTAAGAAACCATTTTTAGCCCATTTTAACATTATTGACCTGAAATAGACAAAAACACAAATAAGTACTAAAACGGGTAAATAAGATAGATAAAGGTCCTAGAACACTCAAGCTTAAGTGATTTAAAAGTGTACTTTTCAGCGCTCATCAATGATATATATGTATATGTAATGGCTGAACAATATATATATAGAGAGAGAATGAGTGTATGAATCAATGCCTAACAATATACAAACAAAGAAACTATAAAGTCAAAAACCCATTGCCAGGAACCAGTAGCACATGGGGAACTGGTTCCCACTGGGCAGTGTGGTCCCGTAAAGCGGTGAACAACACTGAACCGGTACCAATATTTGGGTACCAGTAACCATGTGCCAGAATGGTTTGGCCTTGCTACAGGGCATTCCTGAACCTGTAGAGGCACGCTGAATCGGTAGGAATCGGGCAGATCACTTTTTGAACTTCAAATTTTTTTTTTTTTTTTTTTTCCCCAGAAAACTCTTCTCTTCAAATTTTGCAACACTCAATGGTTTAAGCGAAAAAAAAAATCTACAAACTAAAATCAAAAAATCTTTTTGAATTTTTCTTGATTTTTCAATTTTTTTTTCTTTTTTAAAAAAAAAACAAAATAGGAACAAATCATTGAGAACTAATCAAAATTTATCAAGTCCACACATGATCCAAATTTCCAAAAAAATTAAGAGATATCCATGAATGCAAAAATTTGACTCCACAGAATATTCAATTAATTTAAATTCTCAGGAAATAATCACAACATGAATTTTAACTTGCAAATTTTAATGAAACATTTAGAAATTAATCTAGCAACTTCAAGTGTGTGTGTGTGTGCAATCCATCTCATCAAGTTTTAATAAATTATTGTCCAAACTATATTGATCGAAAAATATTAAGATAAGATTGTGTATAAGTAATTTATCTAAGCAAGGTGGCTTCACTCTAAAGAGCAGACAATAATTCCCCAATTCAACTTATCTCCACTTTTCTTTTTATTCATTTCGCTCCTCTTCAAAGTCTAATGGGAGCTTTCAAACACATCTCAATAAGTAGCCTTTTTCTTAACAAAGAATTCAGCGTTTTTCAAATTTTTCTTTTCTTTTCAAGCTAAATATTTTCAATTTTTTTTTTTTTTAAACTCCTAATATTTTTTTCCAGACAATAACCTTTATAACTTTTGTAATTAATATACCCTAGTCAACAATTTAAAGATTTTCAATCAAATTTCTCAAAGATGGACTAGTGCACAAAAGGTTATGAACTTAAAATATTTAAATCTAAATATCTCCTAATCATTGCAAACTAACTTTCATTGCATGTATAGATTACAAACCAAGAAGCTATTTTTATCAAAAATCATGTGTCACAATTTACATTCAAAGATAGATCATAAATTCTTCAAAAGAATTTTCACATGTATATCATGAAGATTATGATCAGAAACTCAATACCTTAACTAAACCCTAACAAGTGATCCAATGGCAACTAAATTTTCTTTTAAACACAAGCCATGATCACTGATTTTTATAGGACTCGGTTTGAAGGTGAAATCCTTTTGGAAACTAATTCCATGGACTCAACAGACACATAATCGATCAAATCGTACTTTTTGATCCACACAGTTTTCACTCTTACTTCCTAAAATTCTCTTTCATAGTTTACCTCTTTCTTAGGCAAATTTTCAGCTTTGGAAATCTTAGGTGACACAAAATTCTTTTTCTTCCTAGAACATACCTTTTTCTTAGCATGAGAGTTACGAGAATGAATTTTTGAAATTTTTTTCTTTTTCTAGTGTGAATTCCTTTTAGCAAAAAAATCTCTAGTTATATTCCAATTATTTTGCTTTCTAGCATGAAACATATTTTGTGCAAAGGAATTATAACTATGAAAATCAAAAGAAGAATTATCTCTTTTCTTTTTATAACAATAGTGTTGACTATGTCCTGTTCTACCCCAATAAGAACAATAAAGTACTTTGGACACATTCTTAGCATGCATAGGCTCAACAAAAAGTTTAGGCTTAACAATAGGCACATTCAATGTAATATCCTTAATTTTAAAAGGATAGTCCTGGTATTTTAATTAATTGTTTTGTTTGTATTTTTAAGTATTTAATTGTTTTGTTGCTTGGTGAATTAACTTGTTTGGATTATTTGATTTAATATTTGATTTTATTGCATTATTTGTTTTACTTGATTGCATTATTTGTTTTTATTTGTATTACTTAGTTTAATTAGATTATCTGAATTATTTTATTATTTATGTGTCCTTAATTAATTAGTATAAAGGTTTAATTATGAAATTAGGTTAAATGAGTATTTTTATTACGCTAGTGAATTATTTAGGGTTTCTGTTAGAAGTCCCATAGGTAGAAGCCGGCAAAGTTTATAACGAGGATTGTTTATGGGCCGAGTTGGGCTCTGTCTCTAATCTTACAAGGATTAGGGTTTTAGGGATTAAAGCTTATAAATTCACCATGACAATAAGTCTAGGGTTTACGATCATAACACTTAGCCTATAGACGTAAACTGAGTTCTATAAAGACAGAGAGATACAGAGTGAGGTTTTGAGAGAACAGAGCACGTTTGGTGTAGGATTCGACTGAGGTTTCAAGGTCGGACCTAGGAGAAGGGAAGAGCAGAAGTAAGAAGAGGCTAGACAGTTGTTCAGTATTGCCAGAACACTGGACACGACGCCGAGGTTTCATAACTGAAATCACAGGCAAGTTCTTTTCTTCCTCCTTCCCTCTGGCTTGTATTCTGTGCACCTAGATAGTCTCTAGGGTTTAATTAATGAATAACTGAGTTTTACATGTATATTACATGCCATATTGATGATATATATATGTGTTGTAATATGTTAAAATACAGTTCGTGTATATCTGTTTTCAGTGGTATTCTTAAAGCATGCTTAGTCTGTATATCTGGTAGTTTTTGTATTTATTTCAACTGCTGTAAACACATCATAGGGATTATACTAAACATAGTTAGGACCCTTATGAACAGTTTAAAACCAAATAGACAGCTTGGAAGCGACCGGAGACGTTGCAGAAGGTCGCGGAAGTTGCAGTGGTTGAAGACGGCTCTCAAGGAGGTGAGAGCCGACTCCATAGAAGTGGGAGCCGGCTCCCACACATGTAGAGCCAGCTCCCACACATGTAGAGCCAGCTCCAAGGTTAGGTTAGTGGAGCCGGCTCCAGGCTGATTGGAGCCTGCTCCCAAAGTTTTGGAGCAGGTTCCACCCCAAAATTTGCTTCCTGATATTGTTTTTGACGCACTTTTTGAAACTGTTGGGTGTCTGAACTGTTTTGGAATATTATGGGACTCTCCAGAGTGATTAAGAAGTTAATTTTGGGTGTTAATAAGACTTTTAATTGATTAAAGTTTACCTCTAAATTAATGGAACAAACCGTACAAAATTTATGCACATAGTATACGGTTAATGGATGGATGGAGACTTAATTGCTTAAGCTTATTTTTGGGCATTCCAGTGGGATGTAATATGTTTATAAAATTGTTTTAAATGCATGATAGAGTCAGGTATTGATTAGTTTTGACCTATGCATGTTTTGGACTTTGGTTGCTAAGCTACGGTTCATAATTATGTAGTTTACTTGGTTTCCTTTAAACTAGATTTTTACTTTGGATTTAATTGCTGTAATGTCACACATTACTTTAAAATTAACGGGACTTCAGATTTGGACTGGATAATGGTTGTGACATTTAATTGTTGAAATATTAAATCTTATTTTGCAATTAACTGGAGTCTATTTTTAACTAAACTTACTGAAATGTTATACCATATTCTACAATTACTTAAGTTATAGTTGGTAACTGGATTATGAATTTGGATTTAAGTTGTTGAACTGTTATCTTGGTTCTGTAACTTATATGGATAGGGAGGAGTGTATGCACCGGTATGGGACAGTGACATATTAGGGATGGTGTAGCTCAAAACGTTAAGACCTAACCTATCAGATTAAAGGAATGGATTGTAAAATATTGAATCCTAAATTGTGTTAAGTTATATCAACTGAATAAGTTGAGTAAGTAACTGGACCATGGTTTATGTCACCTCAATGAATAATTAAATGACATACTCTAGATTTGGATGGACTTTAAATATATGGTTATGGTACCATGGGATGAGCTTGAGTCTCAGGCTCGTTGGTTAGGGTGCGTATATGCAGTAGATGCGTAGCTAGATATAGTAGGTAGGTGTACCATGTTAGGTCTAGGTACTCATGCCCACCTTTGGGTGCGTTTTCGCATGTTGCCTTCTATTCAGGTTGAGACCCCTATTATAATCCAGTGAATGTCCCTTAGTGTGGATATATATATATATATATATATATATATGTATGGACTAAATAGATATTATGAGGTATCTAGGGTGTATCTGCGTATCTGGTTACTGTATGGATTGCAGTTAGATTAGAATTTGTTCGTGGGCTTGACCCACTCTTTTAATCTTTTCAGGTTCAGGACGGTTCCAGTCTTAGAGCTTAATCGTGCTGTTCGAGGACAGTTCTCGTTCGTCATATTATGTAGGACTTCGCTCGATGTTTCAGTTTTATTTACTTTCAGTTTTTTCAGTTCAGTTGGGATTTTATTTAGGGGTCCACTAGATGGATTCTCGAGTTGTAATCATGGAGGTTTTGGGAGTTGGATTTTATTAAGTTTTATCAGTTGTGAATTTTATATTAGTATTCTTTTCAGCTTCAATATCTATTCTTATTTCATTTTGTCATCTGTGTTCATTTTAAAATACTTTAATTGTTTGATATTGTAATATCCCTAGTTTTCTAAAGGATAAAATTGAAATTGAAATTTTATTTTGTGTGAAATTTTAATTTGTTTTTGTGGCTAGGTGCTTATATATCAAATTGGTTATTTGTTTGATTTTATTTTAATTAATTGTTGGTTTTATTTTATTAGTTGATTTAAATAGATTGTTTTCTTTACTTGTATTTTTTTTAATTAAATTAATTGGCTTGTGTGTTTAAATGGATTAATTTGTTAATTATTAATTTTGATATAAATAAGTTAAATGACTTTTTGATTATTACGTTAGTTAACTAGGGTCTCTAGGAAGACAGTGTGTTTAACCGACATGGATACATCTTGGTTGCTTTATGGGCCGACTTGGGGTAACATTAGAGCTCTGTCTTTATTATTACAAGGATTACGATTTTAGAATTTAAGTCTATAAATACAACCATTATGTTGTAGTCTAGGGTTTACGCTCATAACTCATAACACAAAAACGGGGAGATAATTCTGTAAAAACAGAGGGTAGAAGGAATAGAACACTGTATGGGTGGCAAAGAGAAGAACAGAGGGGACCAAGGTGGGATTTTGGTGGACTATTCCAGAGCACTAAGAGGCTTTACAGAGGTTCGTGTTGCCGGAACAGTGGACACAATGCCGAGATTTCAAAATTGAAATCACAGGCAAGTTATATTCTCTCTCTATCCCTTTGTCCTGTGTTCTATGTATACCTAGATGTCTCTAGGATTTTAATTGAATTTTAATCTAATCTGGCATGCGAAATATATGTCAAGTTGATTATCAGTATGTATATGGCTGTTTAAAACAATTTTTGAATGACTTGTGTTTGGTTTATTTTAAGCTTACATATTGGTTCTGTTTTAATGAATGATTTCATTCGTATTGCTATAAACAAGGGATTAGGATGTCATGGAATATATATAGGAGGGTTAAGATAAGTTTTGATTATTTGTATATGTTCTAGTATTACCTGTAGTTATGTCTGCAAATCGAAGATCAAGTTGTATGTTAACGCATGAGGAATCGGTAGTGGTTTTAAATCACTGTAATAAATTTCAATTGTCAAACCAAACCATTGGGATGCTATTTGGTATTAATAAGACCCTTAGAATCAGTTTTAGAAACCAATTGAAGGGTAGAAAGTGGCCGGGGTCGAAGCAGATCATCGGAAACGAAGAAGAAAATGGAACAGTGGGCTCCCCCTTTTTGGAGGTAGCTCCAAACACTTTGAGTCTGCTCCAAAAGTTTTTGGAGCTGGCTCAATGTTGGTTTGAGCCTGCTTTATTTTTTTTTTAGAGCAAGCTCTTTCCATTTTGATGCGTACTGTAAGTTTTCAGAAACTGTTTAGGCTCTTGGGGTTTCTGAATAGTTTTAAAACTTTAATGGGGGTTTCAATAATTAATTTAGGATATAATTAAGGTCTTGTATTGCATAAAATAACCTATTTGTATTAATAGAATTAACAGTGCGCTATTTAACAACTTGTGCGCAGTTAACTGCTGGAAAGAAGTTAAATTGTCTAATTTTAATTTGACAATTTAGGGTGCTATAATATGATTCTAAATTAAATTTTAGATGTATGAGGGAGTCTTTTAATTAACAAATTGGACTTGTAGCATAGTTTATGGCTCGGTGCTAAAACAATAAAACCGTATGCAAAGATGCGACCTAGCATGCTATTGATGGATAAAAGGAACTGAATTGCTAGAATTAATTTTAGCAATTTCTTGGACAATATTATGATTTTAAAACTTATTTATATGCATGATAGAGTTATTGATTTAATAAAACTGATCTATTTATGCTCTGGATGTTAGTCATTGAAACAATACATGGTTTAACTCTTGGATTTAAATTGTTGAACCTTTAAACATCTTTTTGCAATTATTTGGGTTATAGTTTGGACTTAGATTGCTGAACTAATACTTAGGTTCTGTTAATCTAATTGGATGTTGGCCTAGAATTAATTAAAGAATTAATTATATATATTTTTTGTCAATTACTTGGATGGATGCTGGATAATTAACTTGATGAACTATTAAACCTTGTCTTGTTAGTTACGTGGATGGATTCTGGATTATAGATGATAAACTGTTTAAATTCTGTTTATTATCTATTTAGATTATATGGATGTGTTTGATATACTGCATAAAATGTTGCATCATTTACGGATTATTTACATGTATGTACCGGTATAGGACGGTGACATACGGAGGGACGGATTAGATCAAAACGCTAATTCCAACCCAATCATACATACGGAATGGATTAACTAAAATAGTTAAATCCTACATGGATGCATGTCCTATCAACTAAAACAGTTGAACGATATAACGGATGGTTGTTTATATTTTCTGTTAGTAGAATGGAAAGGGATTTAATTAAAACATTTAAATCCTAATTTTATGTCATGTCATGGCAACGAACTGTTGAGCGGCACTACATTGATTTGGATGGAATTTATATGTATAAACTATGGTACCGCGGTCTGAGCTTGAGTCTCATAGTTGACGGTTAGAGAGCGTATATGCAGTAGGATGCGTAGCTAGTTATGCTGGTTGAGGTATACCCTATTAAGCTTAGGTAGTCATGCCCATTCAGGTGCGTTTTTGCATGTTGCCCTCTAGTCAGGTTGAGACCCTCAGCATAGCCTAGTGAGAGTCCTGTAATATGGTTATATGTATATATCTATTTACGAACTATATAGATATGGTTGAGACATCTAGGATGTATCTGCGTATCGGGTTTCTATTTGGATTGTAGTTAGAATAGAACTTATTCATGGGGTTGACCCACTATTATTTTTCAGGTAACGGACGGTATCAGGTCTTAGAGCTTGTTCGTGCTGAGCAGAGACGACTACTCACTCTACTGATGACGTAGGTGGTTCCTGTATGGTTTAGCGTTGGATTCCTTTTTGGTGGTTCATTTCTCAGTGTTGGTTTTATTAGGGGTCCACCAGATGGATTCCCGAGTTGTATTAGAATTGGAGAAATTGGATGTATCAGATTAATACTTTCTTTATAAACATTTTATTCTGAGGTTTTTAGTTTTGGGTTTACTATTCTAGTTTCTTTTCAGCAATTTATTTGTTCCTGTTTTCTTAATTATATTCTGTGTTCGTTTATTATTAATTGGTTTGATAACGTCGGGTAATCGGGCGTGGGCCTAGCCAACCCGCATCCGGATATCTGGAGGTATCACAGATATTACCTTGGGTTTGAGCCTGGGCCTGATCAACCCGTGTCTCGGATCCGAGGGGTATCACATTTAAGTTCATAGGTTTAACAAAAACAGTTTGGCTCTTTTTACTTGATGAAGCCTCATTTAAACCTAATCCAGTTTTATCACTTACATGCTTACCAACATTAATCATCTTATCAAGCTTAATCTGTCTAAAAGTAAAAGCAAATAATTTTTCTTGAGATTTTTCCAATTCAAGTTCGAGAAAATTAAATTTGGCAATAAAATATTCTCTAGCAGAATTAGCTTGACTTACCTCGCTCTCAAGGAATTTTACCTTTTTATGAAGATTGTGAATTTCAGATTTGTTCTCTTCAAACAATTTCTGTTTTTGCTTATCGTCCTTCTTCAACAAATCATTCTCCATCTTTAAGGTATGTATTTCCTTTTTCAAGGCATCATTCATGCTTTCTAATTCTCTCAACTTCTTAGATTGCTCCTTGACATCCTTGCTCGATAACTCATATTTGGTAAGATTTTTTACAGAAAAAGAAGAATTATTAGCAGTATCATCATCAACATAAGCAATAGAAGCATCTTTATTATTTTCCTTATCTTTCAATTTAGAAGGATCTCATTTATTACAATTTATATAATTTCTATTTTTAAGGAACCTTCTAGAAATTTTAGACATGATGAAAATAATTTTCAAAATAAATCAAAACTTTCCACTAGGATTAACTCAATATGTAGAGATTGGCTCTGATACCAAATTTGTGAGTCGTACGCAGCGGAATAATTTAGAAAGTTTTGAATATGTAAAAACAGATCTGTATATTTTCTCTCTTTCCCTATTTTAGCAATTAATAAATTAATATCATGCACAGTAGAATAAAGTAAAGTAAAAGTTAGAGATGGCACCAGAAGTTTTAGCGAGGAAGCCCTAGTTGATAAAATACGTCAACTGTTTGTGCGGGAAAACCTAGTGGATTGTGCAGTCCAAAGTAAACCGATCCTCTATGTTTGAAACAAAGTACACTGAACTTTGACTCTGGCTCACACCCTATTATTCTACCAAACACCAATTGCTGACAATCCTCTGGCTTTGCGACGTCTCGTCCAACAATAACTTGACCTCAAGCTTATGCTTGATATTTGTAGAAGAGTAGCAGGTAGATTAGACAACGCTCATCGAATGCTCCAACCCTTTCAAAGTGTGATCACTTTTACTTCTTTTCTTCAATATCTGAACTTCTATGTAGAAGTAGATATGTTTTTCTCTGATCGATATAAATGCAACTGTATGATCACAATCAGGATTTTTTAAACACTACAACTCTGAACTCACTAAGGGCCTGCTTACTAACATGAATTAATTCCTGATTTCTACTGTCAATTCCTAAAATAGGAATCAAAAGTCAAAATCATGTTTAGTAAAATATTTTCACTTTTCAATTTTAAAAACGTACGTTCTAATTTTGTGAAGGGGAGAGAAAGTGAGAAATTCTCACTTTCTCTATTTTATGTACTGTATAGAAGAATTATTTCCTTTTACTACTTTTTATGGTAGCGTTCAAATTTGCTCTCTCTCTCTACTAGGTTAACCCTAAGCTAATTTGGCTAAAAGTATAAGAACAGGGGAGGCTGACTCTAAATAAGGCCGAACTGAATTTACCGGCGAACTGAACGGTGACGAAGGTGTGGTTGTGATGATGCATACAGGGAATCAGGCATCGAAGAAGGAGACCCAAATTCAAGTTTGTGGTTTTCATAGATTCCGGCATCGGCAAACAGTATATTAGAGGAGTTAAGGCCAGTCATTCAAGAGAAGAGTTTGGTCATTTCTGGGTTGGTTAGTGCACACTTGGAAATGGAATAAAGAAATAAGAAATCTTGATTCATCTTGGCAATAGTGATGTTTTCTTCTGCTCTGTTTTCAAAAGTTGAAAATCTTTGAAAAAGAAAAGACATGAAAAGTCAAGTCAAGCTTTTAATCCCTAAAGAGCCACCTCCGCTTTGTCCTAGCTTCGTGGATTAGACATTCTAGGTCCAAAAATACAAGAAATAGAAAGATTAGGGTTCCTAAGAATAGAGAATGTGAGAGCGAGCCATACCATATGTAAAGGTATAGCTCTAGGAATGGGTTTAGACTACGGGTCGACTAATGGCTTGCCGGATTAGACCAAATTAATCCGGCGTTGAGAGACCTAGTTAGAGAAAGATTAAAAAATAGAGAGAGAAAGATAATAGGAAAGCAAAATTATTAAACTTACTTTCTTTTTTATACTTTCAAAATATTAAAAATAAAATTTTGTTATTAAACATCATTTTTTTTAAAAAAAAAAAAAACGTTTTGCAACAGATAATTTTATATTTTTATTTTTAAAAAAAGGGGCAATGGTCCAAACAGTAAGGGTCTATTTCATTTTGCAATAGATAATTTTTTTTTTTTTTTTTTTTTTTTAAAAAAAAAAAACGGCAATGGTCTTAACAGTAAGGGCCTGTTTAGCTGTTGCCCCCCAAAGCTATATTTTTTTCTCATTTTTGGTATTTTTTTAAAATAAAAAATTAAGTCCTTAGGCACTATTTGGTTTACCCAAATAGTACCTAAGGAACATATTGGCCTACAAAAAAAATATAAAAACCTAAAAACAGTTTTTTTTTTTTTTTTTTTTTTTCCCTAATTTAAACCTGCCAATGTAGTTGTTAAGGCACTATTTGGCTGACACAAAAAGTGTCTTAACGACTATATTTTTTTATAAAAAAAAGGTTAAAAAAAAAAACTTTTCAACTCTATAAATATCCCCACTCCTACCATCATCCAAACCCACAACCAACCCATCTCAATTCTCTACTCCTCCAATCTTCATTTATTTTTATTTTTTATTGATTTATTTTTGTCTATTTTAGCTTTTATTTATATATTCTTCTAATTTCCTAGATATGATATCACTATAATACTACAACTCTAAACCGACTGATGAATATTTGTGTTACTCAAGATTTGACTCTAAAAGGGGGTGAATAGAGTCAATGGCCAATTTTTGAAATTTATAGGTTTAAAATTTCTAATCAACAACTTAAGTAATTATGTAATAATCAAGATATGAAAGTAAACAATTAATGGCACAATTGTAAAGAGATAAGGGAAGAGAAATTACAAATAATGACTCGGCAATTTTATTAAGGTTCGGAAACTCCTACTCGATCCTCAGCTCAAGACTCTTCTTGAAACTTCCCAATCCACTATGATTTCTCCTTACGGGTGGAGAGCAAACATTTACATAAAGCAACTCCTTACTAACAAAACAATCTTCCCTTAGTCTTCCTTTGGGTCACACCAACCCGGTGGGTAAAACCAACCCCTTACAATTGATAGTAACAAAAATAATGAAGTACAATAAATCTCTCAAAGATAAAAGTACAATTTTCAGCTCATAACTAGAGTATTGATGAATATAAGTGAAGCTCAAACTCTATGAATGATATGAATGAGAGAAGATGATATAAGTGTAAAACAAAAGTTCTTATGAACTCTATAGAATCTCTTAAGTGTAGAATAGAGCAAAAGCTCTATGAAGATTCGAATAAGAGCAAAAGCCCTTTGAATCCTTAGTTAAATCTCTTAAGATTAGCATATGAATGAATGAGAGAGATGAAGAGAAAATGTGAGAACAAAAGTTCTCTTTAATGCCTAATAAGGTCTCTCAAATGTTAGCTCTCTTGAATACCCATAATTTCCAAACATTGTGTATTTATAGCCTCATTGAAGAATATGGCCGTTTGGGGGCAATATGGTAAAGTCCCATGAGGTTAAATGGTCAAACTAGCCGTTATTTCAAATTCTGACTCTAAGAATCCAAACTCTCTGTTTTCCTGTCAGCTACTTATTTTGATTGAAAATATTTAAGTAAATGTCTTTACAGTATTTGTATGTCAATTTACTTTAAGTTTACAATGTAAATAAGGAAGTTCCCTCCATTTGGATTCAATAAAAAAATATAAGAAATTGAAATCAACTAAATCAATATGTAGAAATTCAGCTTTAGTATAAATTTAGATTTTCGACAATTTTGGTAAAAAAAATGAATCCTTATGTAAACCAATGTAGAATTATTGAAAAAATCTCATAAAATCAGATTTGACTATTTGAAGTGTAAGGAGTAATTATCGGGAAAAATTATTTTAAAATAATCATTATTTTAAAATTTCATTTTTCACACTTGACCATTTTTCATACTTAGCCAAAAAGACCATTTTTTGTCAAGTGCATATTAGGGTCCTAATGTCCTTTACCAAGGCATGGTAACAAAGACTTTATAGATGAATAAATAAGTTCTAAGCTTTAACCTTTACTTTCTATAGACCAAAATTAATCATATAATTGATGTGCATGGTCCTAGTATTCTAGCACAAGTGTTATCTCATTTCAAAGCTTAAGCAAGCCTGAACTAACTTATTCTTTAGGAATGATTTCATACGTCAATTATATGATATATAAATTGTAATTGGCAATATTTAATATCAAAACAAGTCCTAGTCGAGTTGTAATTTCAGTTACCATATCAGGATCGACATCGACCGTGGAATTTGGAAGGTTGTTCAAAAGAAGAAAATATTGTTGATTATTGAAAAGGAAAGAACAACACTTTAGGAAGTCGTTGCCCACTTAGGACACAAATACCTACAAGGTATATATTCCAGAGTTACCAAATACAGAAAATCATTTTGAATAAAAAATTTTAAAAAATTGAAGCCATTGCGGGCCGGCTTGCTAGGGCCAGTAAGCATGCCAGCGAGCATTAGTGAGCCCGTTTCCTTTAAGCGAGCCCGCTATGGCCAGTCGTGCCCCTTTTCTTGCCAAATTGGGCTCTAGCGAGCCCACTGCGGATGGCCTTGAGGTTCACATAATTCATATCCTTCCAAGTTTTGAGTGATATTAGTTGTGAATAAGGCATGAAAAACAATAATTTTGTGAATATAACAATATTAACAAGAAACAGAAACACCCTAGTCTTAATAATGAAGACCAAGGCAATTTTCAAATCAGATCAATATCATTTTTTTTAACCTCTAATTGCTTAGAAGGGTTGTTAAGCCCTCTAATATTCCAAGCTAAGATGAGATCATTGGCTAACACACACACACACACACATATATAATAAAAGATAATGTGAAAAAAACTAATCTTATAATAATTTTTATCAAATTTTGACAAATTGTACCAACATTTCAAATAGTTTAACTGCATTTTATTGTTAAGTTAAATAATAAAAATTGATGCTTTCATCTTGAGTAATAATAATAATTACGGAGTATTATTATTATTTTCAAATTCAACGTATTTTAAAGGAAAATTTTTTAAAAAACTTTACTTAATTATGTATATTTTCAACTATGCCAACTTTTTCAAACTATTAGGTTTGACTGCTAATTTTATCAAACTAATTACAAAAGTGTATAGAAACATAATTTCCTAAGCTTCATCAAGTTCCTAAGGTTCATTGTTTCTGGCCATGAGTTCCAAAAGACAAAACGGAGTAACTTAGATCAAATAAAAACTGTTGTCAGAAATAGTACTTGACTCACTCGCAACGCTAAACTTGATCAGGTCATGTATTAGTGCTACTGAAACTTGTTAATTATTGAGATTCAAATTGATGATCAATACATTGTAAACACTAATTAATTTGTATTAAACATTAATCACAAATTATCATAAATTCCTAGATCTTAAAACTTCAATTAATTTCACATCCTTATAATGCATAAATAAATATAGTTAGATATACATACCTCGATTCATGATATCAAACCTTGTTGAGATTAAATCCAACGTCCAGATCATTTAACCACGAACCAATCTACAACTCTGATCAACAGGCAAATGCGGAAACTGGTTTCTCTCTCTTGGCCTTTTGCACACATAAAACTTTCACATGTTGTATACTTAATCGTACATAATTGATGGAGTATATGCACTTTTATAAAGGTAGAGAGAGGACCAGTTTTCCTTTTAGTAACATAATTCTACTTTTCATCAAAGTAAGAAATAAGAAAGGAAAACACTTCTCCAATAAGTAATTACCAAAAAGATAATTATAAGTTGACCAAAAATAAATAATATTAATTGATATCTATTTACTTAGCCACCAAGTAATATGTCACATGTCTAAATCATGTGGGTCACAAATAAATAAATAATCTTACATTCTCCCACTTGACACATATGATAATTTCTATAGTGGTTTAGTAAAATAGTCATTAGTGTGCACCATAAATCTGATTAAGGTATTAAGTTGGTCATCATAAATACCATGATAAACAAACTACCAATGTGAGTCATGGCGGTTGTATGTCACTAAATGACACAGTCCCTTCTATGTACCACAACACTAGTAACCCATTTAACATAGTCTATAAGTGAGAAGCATTAATAAAGGTTTAGCAATAATGTCTTTACAAGACTATTCATATTTTCATCATTTAAAGTAATACATGCATGTACATACATAAATTAACAGAAAATATCATAAACACATTTTAATGAGCTCAAAATGTCAAATATATATAAGCATTGTTAAGCAATCCACAACAAAATAATAATCAACTTTGATTACATTCAAGACCCATTCTTTCAACATGCCCTATGAATGTCTTGGGTGGTAATCCTTTTATTAATGGATCTGTAACCATAAGTTGTGTGCTTATATTTTCAAAAGACACTCGTTGTTTCTGAACTTCTTCTTTAACGATAAGATATTTCAACTCCATATGCTTAATGCCATTGGAATACTTATCGTTTTTAGTAAAGAAGACAGCTGCGGTGTTATCACAATAAATTTTCAGCGGTCTGAAAATTAAATCCATAACACCAAATCCTGAAATAAAGTTTTGCAATCACAAATCATGATTTGTAACCTCAAAGCATGCTACAAACTCAGCCTCCATAGTAGATGAAGCAATAATAGACTATTTTGCGCTTTTTCATGATATTGCCTATCCAGCTAAAAGAACAAATAACCAAAAATGGATCTTCTACTATCCACACATCCAGTAAAATCGAAGTCTGAGTAACCAATAACCTCTAAGTCACTAGTCCTTCTAAATGTGAGCATATAATTCTTTGTTTCTTGTAAGTATCTCATGACTTTCTTTGCAGCTTTCCAGTGATACATTCCTAGATTGCTTTGGTATCTGCATAGCATTCCAACTACAAAACCAATATCTGGACCAATGCAAACCTGTGCATATATCAAACTTCCCACAATAGATGCATAAAGAATATTTTGCATTTCTTTATATTCTAATTCATTCTTTGGGCATTGCATCAAACTAAATTTATTCCCTTTCTGTATTGGAACAATACTAGCTGAACAATTTTCCATACCAAATCTCTCTAGAATTCTCTCAATATATGTTTTCTGAGACAATCTTAACAATCCACGTGACCTATCACGGAATATTTCTATTCCTATCATGTAAGATGCCTCACCTATATCTTTCATTTCAAAATTCTTAGAGAGATAATTTTTAGTTTTATGCAATAAACTAAGATCATTACTAACAAGCAAAATATCATCAACATATAGAATCAGAAATATAAACTTACTCCCACTAACCTTCTGGTATATCCACCGATCAATAGTATTTTCATTAAAACTAAAAGAAATAATAGTATCAGTAAACTTAATATACCATTGTCGGGAAGCTTGTTTAAGCCCATATATTGACTTCTTAAGTTTACAGACCATGCGTTCTTTACCCTCTAATCTAAAGCCTTCAGGTTGATCCATATAGACTTCTTCTTCTAAACTCCCATTTAGGAAAGCTATTTTCACATCCATTTGATGCAAATCTAAATCATAATGAGCTACAAACACCATGATAATTCTAAAGGAATCCTTCTTAGATATAGGGGAGAATGTTTCTTTATAATCAACACCTCCTATCTGAGTAAAGCCCTTGGCTACAAGTCTGGCTTTATA
Organism: Cornus florida; assembly: GCF_030987335.1. Lineage (NCBI taxonomy): Eukaryota > Viridiplantae > Streptophyta > Magnoliopsida > Cornales > Cornaceae > Cornus > Cornus florida. The sequence continues at coordinate 44,750,764 of NW_026775573.1, forward strand.
TCATTTAATATTACCATTAGAGTCGCGTTTAATCTTAAAGACCTATTTACACCCGACTTGTTTAAATCCTTCAGGCAATTCAACGAGTTCCCAAACTTTGTTTTGTTCCATTGACTTTAACTCCTCATTCATGGCATTAATCTAATTAGTAGAATTATTACTATTAATAGCTTGTGAATATGTAACCGGATCCTTACATATCCTTATATCATAATCAGATTCATGTAGATATACCACATAATCATTCGGAATAGCAGGTCTCTTTTCTCTTTGAGATCGTCTTAATATTATTCCTTGTGGTTCTTCTATAATTTCATTGGTGATAGTTTCATTATGGAGTTGTTGATCATTTAATTGTTCTTCGTTGTTATGCAGTACAACAACTGGAGAAACAATTATTTCTTTAGAAGTTGTGGGTAAAGGGATTTATACCCTAACTTCTTGAATGATCACATTCTCATTTCTATCACTCCCGCTGATTTCACCATCCTCAATGAATCTGGCATTACCGGTTTCAACAATTCTTGTACTATATGTAGGACAGTAAAACCTATACCCTTTGGTTTTTTCTGGGTAACCAATAAAGTACCCACTAACTGTTCTAAAATCCAATTTATTTTCATGTGAATTATAAATCCTAGCTTCCGCTGGGCAAACCCAAATATGCAGGTGCCTTAAACTAGGTTTCCTTCCTGTCCACAGTTCAAATGGAGTTTTTGAAACTGCCTTACTAGGAGTCCTATTTAATATATACATAGCAGTTCTAAGAGCATACATCCACAATGATATGGGTAACAAGGAATTACTTAACATACTCCTAACCATTTCCATAAGAGTACGATTACGCCTTTCAGCTACACCATTCTGTTGTAGCGTGCCTGGCATAGTGTATTGAGCACAAATGCCACGCTTTTTAAGGAGTTTAACAAATGGTCTAGGGCATTGACACATTTCATCATACTTTCCATAATATTCACTACCTCTATCTGACCTTACTATTTTCACTTTTTTATCTAGTTGCCTTTTAACCTCATTTATGTATACTTCAAGAGTATTCACTACTTGAGATTTATGATATAACAAATAGATATATCTATAACGTAGAAAATCATCTATAAAGGTGATAAAATATTTTTCTCTACCAAATTCCATCAAAAGGTCCACAAATGTCTGTATGAATAATTTCAAAAAACTTTATACTTCTTGTGGCTCCTTTCTTTGTGTGTTTGGTTTGTTTACCTTTAATATAATCCACATACACAATAAAATCAGTAAAATCTAGATGAATTTTCATTAATTGAGCTACGTTTGGTTCCAACATTATGATGCAAGGTCAAAAGTGTTTCAGAAAATAAATCATCAAGCTTTATCTTGTATAAACCATTAACAAGAATACCAGAACCAACAAATTAGGATTTTTTGAACAAACTGAAACATCCATTACCAAATTTAAATGAAAATCCATCAACATCAAGTTTGGACATAGAAATCAAATTACGGGAAATTGAAGGAACATAAAGAGTTTTAAACAAATCTAAATGAAATCCACTATCTAAAACTAAACGAAATGTCCCAATGGCTTCAACTGGAATGTTCTCCCTATTCCTTGTGAACAAGAAATCATCATTTGGATTTGTGGTTTGGGTTGAAAAGAATCCCTGCATCGTATTGGAAATATGAACATTAGAGCCTCAATTAACCCACCAAGTATTAGAAGGAACTTCAATTAAGTTTGATTCAAAACATACAAAAGCCAAAGGCATACCCTTCTTTTCGAACTATTCTTTACGTTTTATGCAATCTTTCTGAAAGTGTCCAGATTTGTTACAAAAATGACATTTATCATTCTTGCGTTCCTTCTTTTGAGTAACTTGATCAGAATCCTTTATTTGGGGTGTTGCTCGCTTAATGCCTTTTCCAGGCCTTTTCTCAAATTTCTTTCTAGCTTCTTGAGTCATGAGATGAACATTATGATTATTTTATTGCTTAAGCCTTCCTTCTTTCTAAACTAATATATTGGCAATTCATTCATATTCCACTTGTCCTTAATAGTTTTATAGTGAATTTGAAATGGCCCATACTGAGTAGGTAAGGAATTGAGAATAAATTGAACGAGAAAAGTTTGATCCACATTCATCCCTAAAGTTTTCAATTTCGCAACAAGATTAGTCATGTCAAGAACATGCTCATGCATATTACGAGTACCATCAAAACGCATAGTAGTAAGGGCAACCATTAATTTCCCTACAAGAGATGCAGTACGGAAACGTTCTTCAATATTTTTCAAATATTCCTTAGCACTATCAGTTTGGAGAAGAGTTGTTTTGATATTGTTTGCAATAGTTATTCGCATAAACATAAAACTTAATCTGTTCGATTTCTCCCAAACTTTATGGAGAGTCTTTTCTTCCTCACTGCTTTCACCAGAAATAGCAGTAGGTATCTCAATTTGAAATTCTAAATCAAGATCTAGCACACCTAAGTTGAACTGAACTTGCTCATTCCATTCTGAGAAGTTAGTCCAATTGAGAATTGGAATAGATGAAGCATGCAAATTCACTAAAACAGGAAAAATACTGCAATAAAATAATCATAATAAGGTAAATACTCATAATATTAATACTTTGAGATAACAACACATATAAAAATAAATAAATACATTATACAATTATGGTACCCCTTTGGGTAGTAACCACAAAATACAAAAAATAATACTTAGATGTATTTATTTATATATAGTTTCATTGGTGATGCACTAATTAATTAAATAGACAAATTACCTTTGGATATCCTATATCTACCCAATTAAAAATTACATACAACCCCTTAATGTTTATTTAATTACTTGAAAATTAATTCCCTTTGAGGAATTATTTCTAATAATTAAATAAACTCAATATTCATGAATTTTACAAAAAATTATAAGCATCATTATTCATGAAATATTGCAATTATGTCTACCACTCAAATTAATATCCATTAATCATTATAGTTAGACCACTTTGGTAGCTACCAACCTTTTCATAATATGAATATTTAATTTTCTAATAGTAAATTTAACATTAAATTATTCACCATGTTATGCATACATAGTTTATAAAATTAATTAATTAAATTATTAGTGAGTGTACTAAAATTTCATAAATATATGTATATCAAATAGCATATATAATCATGTGCAAAACAAAAAAAACATGATTACAATTTGAGACCTCGTTTTACGCGGCGGAATCAAAATAAAAAATTTCATTCAATAAATTAGTGCACGAAAATAATTGACTTGTCTAATCATTATATGCTGATACACCAAAATAAACAATCTATTTGACTTTTACCGTCACTATATACTGATGCACAAAATACCATCTTTTAGCTTGTTTTGTCTTATTATGATATATTTATATATATATTGTTTTTTGTCTCATTATGATATATATATATATCACCCAGATGCGGTTTTTTCTTTCTTTTCTTTCTTTTCTTTTCTTTTTTTTCTTTTTTTTTTTTTTTTTCTAAAATTTAACACTATAAATATCAACAGACTTAACTAATGTTATACGCACATAAGATCAGAATTCGAGGCACAGCATAACATAAGTTGACAAAACTGATCAATGCAATCACATCCGCAAATACTAATAAGAAAAAACGCTACTGGCATGAATTAGAAAAATTAAATCAGATTTGTTATTAAAGTAGCGTCCTAATTCAATAAATTAAAATTATATATATAATTTTTAATTTAAACTTACACATATTATTTATGCAAGGATAATGAAAAAATAATGAGTTTCAAAATTACAGGATCTGATACCACATGTAAACTCTAATTAATTTATGTTAAACACGAATCACAAATTATCATAAATTCCTAAATCTTAGAATTTCAATTAATTTCACATCCTTATAACGCATAAATAAATATTGTTAGATATACATACCTCAATTCATGATATCAAATCTTATTGTGATTAAATCCAACGTCCAGATTCTTTAATCACGAACCAATCTGCAACTCTGATTAACAGGCAAAGGCGGAAACTGGTTATTTCTCTTGACCTTTTGGACACATAAAACTTTCACGTGTTCTATACGTAATCGTACATAATTGATGGAATATATGTACTTTTATAAAGACAGAGAAGACTAGTTTTTCTTTTAGTAACATAATTCTACTTTCCATCAAAGTAAGAAATAAGAAAGAAAAAACACTCATTCAATAAGTAATTACCAAAAAGGTAATTATAATTTGACCAAAAATAAATAATATTAATTGATATCTATTTACTTAACCACTAAGTAATATGTCAAATGTTCAAATCATGTGGGTCACAATTAAATAAATAATCATACATACATAACATAATTATGGATCATAAATAATTGTAGATTAACAAGAAATAAGTTAAAAGCAAGGAAAGTACCAAAAATTAGTACCATTCACATACTTTTCTTTCTTGCATATTTAAATATTATTTTTGAAAATTCTAGAATAACTTTCAGTGAACCAAAAAGAGAAACACTCATGAGAATTAATCAATTAAATAAAAATGGAATAAAGATCAAATTCACCAACAGGGCAGCCTAGAGATCAAGAAAGCTAGCTATATAGAGAGAGAAATTACTGAAAATAATTATAGAAGAAAAAGGGAACTAATTTTAAAACAAAAGCTATTGGAAAAGACACGGCCACAATTACAAGAATGTCTTCTGGTACCACAAATCTTGAGATAGGCTTTGTGAGATCATGGCCAAAAATAATGGAGTTTAGGAACTTGGAGGACATTAGATTTTCTTTGGAAGAAATAAGGGCATTTTGGACCATTAAAGAGTCTAAATAGTGTTTTTGTGCACTTTTGTAATTAATTTGATAAAGTTAACGATCAAACCTAATAGTTTGAAAAATTTGTCATATTTGAAAATATTAGGACTTTCGCCTGCCTCTGTTAAGTTAAAAAAAATAATAATAATAAGTAGGAGAAGTTTAAAATGAAAAAGGCAATTTTAGAGTTTCAATTGAAAAAGAAAATTTTTTCTTTAAAGGAAATCTAAGAAATTTAAAGTGCAAACGAGAAAGAAGAAATAAAGAGAGAATTTTTAAAACCAATTCATATCTCTTTTCTTGGCATTATTTCTAGGGTTTAACCGCAGCTTTGAAAAACCTAACCCTAACCATAGAATCGTTGGTTCACAATGTCGGACAACATACCGGACGAACTGGTGATGGAAATTCTGGGAAGACTACCAGTGAGAACTCTTCTTCGATTCAGGTGCGTATGTAAATCTTGGTGTTCTCTGATCAGTAGTGAAAATTTTGTTACCTTCTGGTTCAATCAGACAAAACGCAGCGTGAACAACATGAACAACCTTCTCCTCAAGCACTACACTTTACATGATAAACCTCATAAACAAGAACATTTTTCTTTGCATCTCGATGATGAATCATTCACTGAGTACCCTTTGAATAAAGGAAGTCGTCCAGTCGCAAGATTTGACCATTTAACCGTGGTTGGTTCTTGCAATGGCATGGTATGCGTTGCTGAGGATCATACTTTATATTTGTGGAATCCCAGTGTTAGGAAATTTGTTGTACTCCCAAGACCTCTCAAAATTTTACATAACAAACTTTATTATGTGCTTGCTCTTGGACTCGGATTCGATTCCACAACTAATGACTATAAGGTGGTTAGAATTGTTTATTTATCTGGTGGTTACCTATCTGTTGACAGAGAGGTTGACATTTATTCTCTTAAAGAGGGTGGTTGGAGAAGGATTAGTGCTATTAGTGGTTCTTGTTGGGTACCTCGTATTGATTGTGAGAAATCTCAAGCCTACCTCAATGGGGCTATCCATTGGGTTACAGGCTGGAGTCATAATTCGTTTATTGTTTTATTCAATTTGAGCACGGAAGTATTCTATAAGATTGAGCTACCAACAAGTCTAGGTCATATAAGAGAAGCACATAGCTTGTCTCTTGGGGTGTTTCAAGACTCACTTTGTGTGTTCCAAAGTGATACTTAGAACAAAAAGCATCAATCTGGGTGATGAAAGAATATGGTGTTGTGGAGTCGTGGACCAATTTGTTTAGTCTTGATTATAGAGACGAATTTCCTCTGAGACAAGAATGCGGTGTTGTGGAGCCATGGGCCAGTTTGTTTAATCCTGATTTTCGTAGAAGATGTGCTTGGAGAGTTCGAGTTATTGGGTTGAGGAGGAATGGTGAACTTCTTTTGACAAAAGATGATGAGGAGATTATTTCAGTTAACATAAAGTGTCAAACATTCAAGTATCTCGAAAGAATCATTGGATGTAATGCAGCATTTTCTATCAATACTTACACACAGAGCTTAGTCTTAATTGACAAAGAAAATGGATTGCAAGAAGGAGCAGATATATGTTCCACTTATTACCCCTTTTAAGTGCCAGGGGAGTACTAGCGGCAATTTCAATGTTTGATCTTATTATTAATTATTTGTTTTCATATTTAGACTGGGATTCAGTTAACATCGTACTGCAATTAAAATGGTTTAATTAACAAAGAAAATAGAAGGGCAAAGGAGAAAGAAACCTGATTTTGTAGTCAAAAAGAGACTAAGCTAGTCCTCCTGTATATACATACAGAGTCATTATGGTGGTTCCCGCTTTCTATTTCTTTTTTCTTTTCTTTTTTTTAAACAAGTTCCCTTTCTACTTAAAATGTGATAAATGTCCGGAATGCTACCAAACTAATGTAAATAATGTAACATACCATAAAATGAATGTCCAAAATAAAATAGACTAAGTTATACCAATATAGTGCATTAAGTGGGGATGGCTGCATAGTAAGATATAATTTTTTTACCTTCTTGCTGCCTTATGCGTAGCATTTGTTATTTAAGTTTCAATGTTGATCTTAATTGTTATCTCATTTGGTTTTGCTACTTGTTTTCATGTCATCGGTATCTTATTTAGACAGGATGCAGTTGACACTTTAAAATGATCGAGGATGTACTTAACTCGACTAATGGTTTATTTGTGGCTAATATTGAACTGAATCAACTCATATGAGACTTGATTTGAATTGCATTATCTTCTTAGTGGGAATGATTTTATGTTATAGAAGTTGCTAGCAGGGATATAGACAGCCATTTTGTTTGTCATGGCTATTATATGCCTTGTTGAACATTTATTTTGTTCATACTCCCTTGCATGAAAGTTTTTCCAGATGTGTTCACTTTTGACATTCAAAAAGAATGCCTTGAGCTGGATTTTTGTGTTGTATGTGCATTTGACTATTCTACATTCTTAATTGGATGTATACTGTTGTGGTTGGATTGAAGCAACAGGGCTCCTAAGTTTGAGTGGGTTTGAGCCAATTCACATACAATGTGCTACACTTCCATATCCATGCTACTCAATATGATTGTTGTTTACATGAGAGCGCGACTTGCATCATCTAGGATAAAATCAATGTGTATGCCATGACTTTGACGTTTATCGGTGATTTTACAGCAATTGCACAGTTGCATGCCAAAAAAAAATAAATAAATAAAATTGGTTTGAGAAAAAAAATCTCAAACAAAAAAAATTTACGTTTCAATCATTATGCATTCATGTCTTTACATTTACTAAGCATGTTTGCCTCCTCCGTTGCACCACCTCACTCCATGCTGCACTACATACCCTTTCATTTTCTCTTTTAAACCAACGGGCATAGCTGAAGTTCCTGGGATCCCGCAAGGGGTTCCCTACAAAGTAGGTGAGCCCCTGCAAGACCTCTTACTTTTGACTATACCTCCGCCCAGCCACCAAACAAATATGGTCTTGTTTTTCACTTCCTCGGGGAGAATGGAAAGTGGCCAGAGGTTTGAAGGCATTTGGGACCGAGCTTCTTAGGAAGTGAGCCAACAGTGTCATCTGCATCGGGTTTGCATATCACAACAGGAGAGGGATACACTGTCCCTTCTTTTCAGCCTTTTTACATATCCATATTTGTCTATAGCATATCTGTTTAAATACTTGTCACATGTATATAACCTTAGAAGAGATGAGGTAGTCTCACTAAGGAATCCCTTTGGTCTCAGACCCTGTCTCCAAATGCGAGGCAGTACTTCGGACCTCTGTCTAAGTCATGTCGGCCCTCGCTGGGCAACACTTAGTCAAATCCACATTAGGTCTCAGACCCTGTCTCCAAATGCAAGACAGTACCCACATTAGATCTCAGACCCTGTCTCCAAATGAGAGACAGTACGTCGGACCTCTGTCCAAGTCGTGTCACCAGGCAATACTTAGCCAATCCCACATTAGGTCTCAGACCCTATCTCCAAATGCAAGACAGTACATCAGAAGAAGGGTGTTTCTTGCACTTAATCCTAAATAATAATTATTTATGCCTAATCATGGATAAATAGTAGTAGTTTATGTTTTTCTTTTAATTAATTATTTGTAATTCATGACCAAGATAATAAATAGTCAATTAAATCTATACCTAAACAAGGATAGACCATCTATTTAGTTTAAATAAAATTATCATATATTGGATGTGTGGAAATTAAATTGGACATCTGACAAATTTGCAATTGAAATTGTGTGTTATGATAATTAGTAGTGAAAGTGCCTCTTTGCAATATCTTTTTATCAATTTCATTGTTCTATTACATTAGATCACTCATTTTTTGGTTGAATTAGTTAAATAATAGTTTTAGAATTAATTTATCCTAATCAGTCCTCATGAAAACGATCTCGTAATACACACTATGTCTATATGATTTGTATACTTGTGAATTAAATTTATTTAAAGTAATCTGTTAATTAGGTTGATTTAAATTCACATCCGTAGACAACTAGTTTAAAGATGTGTATGTATTTAAATAGTCAATTGGTTTAATTTCACACAAAATCGCATGTGTTTTTTTTTTCCCTTAAACGAAGAGTCCCCTGTTTTCCTTTTTAAAATGAAAATAAGTGAGTTTAAAGAGGTGTTAGTATATAAATAGCTGATTTAATTTAAATGAAAAGTTAATATGTTTTTTAAAGGGTAAATTACATTGACCTTCCCTGTTTAGGCAAATTACACACTGACAGAGAGTATGACATTTATTACTTTGACAGAGAGTTTGACATTTATTACTTTGACCTATGCTAAAAGGGAGAAATCTCTTTCTTTTAAAAATAATTTGATATAAAACATTTGTCAAACCAAAAGATTCTATATTTTTTCCCAATATTGTAAGCACTATATTACTTCACCTTTTTTTTTTTTTTTTTTTTTTGAAAAAAAAAAAACCTAATCGCCTAAAAAAGAAACACAATCAAATTAATGTCATTAACAAATTTATTTATTTATTTATTTTGTATAATTTAATAATATAAAATTAATATTATGAAAATTGATACTTTGCATTTGGCATTTTATGATATTTTTGTCATTTCATCTCAAAATATAAAAAAAATGGTAACTTAGTTATTTTTTGAATTTTTATTAACGACAAGAGGTGTCGTTGAGTACACTCACCAAATCTTAGGGGCAGTCAAAATAATAAAGGCTAAATGTTCTACATGCGTGTAATTTATCCAAACTTCAAGGGAGGACAGTGTAATTTACTCTTTTTTAAATGAAGAGCCTTTTTGTTTTTAGGTAAATTACAGTGGCACTAGTCTTGAAGTTTGTCCTATTGACAACCATATACAAGTTAGCTCTTTTTTGAACAATGACATTCCTATCAACTTTTTTCACATAAAAATGCTATGAAATGTCAAAATTACTCTCATCTTTTAAAAGCTTTTTAATAAAAGAATAGAGTTATTTAATTGTAGGGTGATGATATAATTAATGTATATATGCTTGCCAACTAATTAATATTACGAAAAAAATATTCAAAGTAAAATTATTGAATTTGCACTACATACATACATATATATATATATATACATACATATATATATAAGTTTTTGGCACAAGCTTAGATTTAATTAATGTATGAAAGCATGATTGTTATGATATATATGTTAGAGTACATAATGCAATTGCGAGAGCGTTCTTGCAAAAAGTCTAATGAGCTCCCGTTTATAAGCCACACGATTCCTTTTTTTAGGGATTTGAGAGAGAGAATTAATTAAGAAAGAATCATTTGCAATAAGAAAACAAATAATCCTTTTTTCTGTCTCTCTTCTCTCCACGTTCTCTCTCTCTCTCTCTTAGTTAACACCCTCAATTAATCTGTCTTTTTCTCTCTCTTGGTTAACCCTCAAAGAATCTGTCTCTTTCTCTCTTATAATTAACTATTTGTCTTTCTGTCAAAGAGTCTTTCCACCTGCATTCTATCATTGGTTTCTCTATCTCTATGCCATCAATCCAGTTACTAAAGATAGGTGAGGCTTTGTTTTCTTGAAGGTTTGATTTTATTGGTGTATTGAAGATTGGGTTTTTTGTTTTTCCTAGTCGAAGATTTGATCTTTGATCTGCCTATCTTACCACAAAGAACCAATACCAACAATTGACTATCAAAACTCCTTGAGCTTGAATCAATCATGTTTAAATTTGAATTTAAAAATCTTCTCTTCAATCTTGGCCACCCTTCCTTGAAGAGCAACCCCCAAATCTTACTTATGATATTATGCAAGTCATCAGTGTTGATAGCATTCTTAGATAGTAATTTCCCAAGAAGATAATTAAAACACCATTCCACCCCCACCTTCATATCTATCGTAATTTCTTCTTTATCAAGAGATAATAGAAATGACTCAATATCTTTAAGGATCTTTTGATTCATATCTTAGAGAAAATCAAACCTTTAAGAAAACAAAGCATCACCTATCTTCGGTAACCGGATTGAACGTGGAGAGAAGAGAGAGAAAAAAAGGATTATTTGTTTCCTTATTGCAAATGATTCTTTCTTAATTAATTAATTCTCTCTCCCAAATTTCTAAAAAAGGAATCGTGTGACTTATAAGCGGGAGCTCTTTAGACATTTTGCAAGAGCGCTCTCGCAATAGCATTACTCTTTATGTTAATATTAGTTAAGTAATGCGTGAAACAAATAATACCATTTTAACAAGTTCAAGTCTTGTAGATACTATATATATATATTTGAATAAGAATCTTGTCAATAATTTTTTTTTTAAAATTTAATAAATAACAGTTGCCCAATCACTAGTACATAAACTGCTATTTTTTTTTTTTTTTTCTAATTAATATGTCTTTTGCTATATATTAAATTGTTTCTCCTTTCCATTCATGTCATTGTGTTTATCATGCTACCAATTAGAACAATAAATCATATTATTTGACAATAAAATACTAATGAGGTTGGATGCTCTCGGAATGGCAAGTCAAGATCAATTGCAAAAAACTCTTTTAACCCAAGGCCTTCAACTAAGAAAAATTGCAAAGCAAAAATCAATGTTACAGGTAAAGAGGATGGGAGTTTCACTATTACTGGTGTTTTTCTTGATCACAATCATGCATTAAGTCCAAGTAAGGTACGACACTTCAAATGTAACAAGGTACTAAATTATCATGTTAAGAGAAAATTGGAATTAAATGACTTAGCAGGAATAAAGTTGAATAAAAATTTTCATGCACTTGATGTTGAAGCTGGTAGCTATAAAAATTTATCGTTTAATGAGACGGATTGTAGAAATTACATAGCAAAAGCAAGACAATTGAGACTTGGGATTGGAGATGTTGAAGCCCTTCGGAATTATTTTTGTCACATGCAAAATAGGAATTCAAACTTCTTTTACACAATTGATATATATGATGAAGGGCAGTTAAAAAATGTATTTTGGGCAAATGCAAGATGTAGAGCCACATATCAGTCATTTGGAGATGTTATTGCCTTTAATTCTACATATCTTACAAATAGGTATGACATGCCATTTGCTCCTTTTGTCGGGGTGAACCATTATCGACAATCCATATTACTTGGTTGTGGTTTATTAATTAATGAGGATACTGACACTTATACTTGGTTATTTAATGCATGGTTGGAATATATGTTAGGACTTGCTCCCAAAGCTATTGTAACAGATCAATGCAGCCATTCAAGCAACAATATATCTTAAAGGTATTTCCAAATTCTCATCTTTGTGCCTTTGGCACATCATGAAAAAGATTCATGTGTAGTTGGGGGCACTAGCTCAATATAAATCAATTGAAAAGATATTGAAAAATATTGTGTATGAATCACTTAATCCTGATGAGTTTGAAAAAAGTTAGGTATAAATGATTAATGAGTACAATCTTGAGAATAATGAATGGTTGAAGTCATTATATGCAAATCATCATTGTTGGGTTCCAGTGTTTTTGAAATTCACTTTTTGGGCTGGAATGTCAACTACCCAAAGAAGTGAAAGCATGAATGCATTTTTTGATGGGTATGTTCAGTCAAAAACTACATTGAGGCAATTTGTTGAACAATATGACAATGCCTTAAAAAGTAAGGTTGAGAAAGAAAGTATGGCAGATTTTGTATCTTTCAGTACTACCATTCCGACAATAATTGTTTTTGCTATTGAAAGTCAGTTACGGAACCTGTACACCCACAATATTTTTAAGTAATTTCAAGATGAGTTGAAGGGTTTGATGTGTTATAATGTCTCTTTTGTTAAGAAAGAAGGGTTAATTTCTACATTTGAAGTGACGAAAAGTGTTATAGGAGAACATGACATATGTTGGAAAGAAGTTGATTATCAAGTTTTCTACAACAAGACTGAGTGTAAAGTACAATGCACATGCCATCTCTTTGAATTTAAGGGCATTTTGTGTAGGCAGGTAGTATCGGTGATGATTAAAGAAAAGGTGAATGAAGTTCCATCTCATTATATTCTTGAACGTTGGCAAAAGGATATTAAGCGTGTGTACACTTTTGTCAAAATACTTATGATGATTTTACCAATAATGAATAGAGGCACCGCAATAATAAGTTGAATCCACTATTTCATGAACTTCAAAAGCTTGGAATAGAGTCCAATGATAGATGTGAGCTTTTAGTTGAATTATTGAATGAAGTGAAGGAGAAGCTCCTTATAACTAACTCAAATTCTGAAAGTAAAAAAGTGCAACAAGTTGAATGTAACAATAATCTCCTTGAAATTCCTGGTGCTAGCAGGAAGTTGCTTACTCCGTTAAAAGTGCATACCAAAGGTCGCCCGCCTTCAAAAGGAAAAGAATCATTAGTTGACAAAATAACAAGGAAAGGAAAGAAGGTATTTTTACAATATATGCCATATTATAATATATATATACATATATACATATATATATATATATATATATATATATATATATTCATATGTTAAATTACTTTTTGTTTCAATACTTTGTTGGTAGGTCTCTTAGGCAAAACAAAAGAATAATTAAATTTGGTGAAAGCAGCATACAACTACAGAAAAGAAAAAGGTAGCATAGTAAAAAATTTTAACCTACATTGTTGTTTTCCTTTAAGTTTTATAACCTGAAAGTTTCATGTTTATAGGTTCAAAAAATTTAACCTATAATGAATGAAGTTGCAATACAAAAAAGTCATATGGTAATTTAAGTGTCCATGTCAAAGTTGTTATATATTTCATATATTTATTTGAAGATAATGCATACTGCATAATCTTTTTTTTTTTTAATTTATTTATTTATTTATTTTTATTTATTTACTATTATTTTGTTAACAGACTACTTCAACTCATCTATGTAATGACATGCATGATGGGATGACTTCAACTTACATACCCATGAACAATCCATCTTGGAAGAATCTTACCTTTTGCCTTCTTCTACAGGTTTACACTCAAGTTAATTATATTTTTTGCACATTTCTTTAGTCATGCTAATTATATTTTTGTATATTTATGTCATACTTCTGAAAAGATTGTTCCTTGTGCATTGTGTATATGTTATAGCAGAATTATGGAAGGTCAGAGTCCAACATTTCAATGAATGGTTCGTCTTTTACCAATGAATACAATCTTGATCCTAAGATTAATTTTTAAGGTAAATTTTAGTACTAATTAAGAAAAAGCAAGTGATTTATGAAACCTAGAGATGTATCTAATGTTGGGTTATTTCTCATAATTTTGCAAGTTCTCCTTGGAATGCATCCCATCACACAAACTTTAATTTTCAAGAGTAGAGATTGAATTCCTCTATCATTGTTTTTTTTCAATGAAAGAGTTGTGGTGGCAAATATTTTCACTTAATCTTATGATTTTTTGTATAATTTTTGGAGTGAATATATGACTTGGAGACCAATTCATGGAGCAATAACTTGTTCAATGATGTTTTGCTAATTGTATTGGTGATATCTTTCACTATTTTTTCATTACATCATCAAATATCTCCAATGAATGTTTACAACTTAATGAACAAGTTCTGGATTTGTTTCATTCAACAATGTCCATTGTTTGTTTCAATATGCTTTCTGATTACTTGTCGACATTTCCTTTTTGAACTTCAATTAATCCTCCTTTTTGAACTTCCAAACACAATCCCAGCCTTTCAACCAAAAAACTAGTTCATGAAATTATAAACACCCATTTTCTAAGTATCAAAACATAATTGCCCAAAAAAAAAACAAAAACAAAAACAAAAACAAAAAAAAAAAAAAAACAAACAAAAAACAAAATTAACCACTATGAAAATGATTGAGAAAAGAAAATGAAATAGAAGACTTCATGAAAGTAAACAGATTTTGATTGAAGACACAGAGAACACCAAAATATACAAAGCAAAATTTAATAACCAAAAACTAATAATAAATAAATAGAATTGACTTGAACAACTCTTAATCGGAAGTTTTTAAGCCTTTCTACGGCTATATAATTCTTTCGGAATGGAGTAAGCAATTCTTTCGGAATGGAGTAAGCGTTTTGGACTACCCAAACATTAGAAAATAATGGAAACCACTTATTCGACAGCTTTCACAAGGCCTCGATCAAATAGGCCATGAAAGCGAATGGAGACTTTTACAGTATCTATTATTGCAAGTAAGCGAACGAGCAATCAGATTCTTCCAATTTAGCTGAGCCTCCCATCACAACATATCCAAGTCCAACCAAGGAACTTTCTCATCCACGGAAAGGTCTGGGAGTCCTAGAAAGTCTGAACCAATAGCTCAGCTTTTCCACGTTCCTTTGTTCTTTAGTTATTTCTAAATAAAGAAGAGAACATTTGAAGAATGCCCAGGACTGGTCCAACTGGGCATGCCAGAATCGTCTTCTGTTCAACTTACAACTAAGTTATTCATGAGCTAAAAATAGTACTTATAGATGGAATTGTTTGATCACGAATCTGCTTCTTGCACTAGTCGTCTAAATCAATCTCTATTCAATGGATTGACATTGGTGTTGAACTGTTTAAAAAAATGCAACAACGTACATATACATATACAGGGAGATTGAAATATATATATATATATATATATATATATATATATATATATATATATATATATATATAGTTGATTTACCAGAAGTATAGCTCCAAATCGTCAAAACCTGCAAATCGTCAAAAGTTTGTTATAGATCGTCAAAACATTTAGAGTTGTTGCAGATTGCGTCGAATCAGAGGGAAAAAAAAAAAAAAAAAAAAAAAGCAGCCATTGAAAAATTGGGTTCTATTTTGTGCAAGAGAAAGAGAAATTGGGGATGGCAAAGAAACGGGTTTTTAATTTGTGCAAGAGAGAGAAATTGAGGATAATGAGAGAAACATCGTCTGAAAAATTGGGGACGGCAGAGAGCTTTCTGATATTAAGGATGATAAACAGTAAAAGTGAATAAGAAGATTGGTAAAAAATCACATTTTCTGTTAGCTGGACTGCCACATCATTCTGCTCAACAATTCAATGCATGACTTAAGTGTAAATATCGTTTCCCATAATAAATATAAAACATATAGTAAGAAATTTAATGCACATTGATAAGTGCACAAAACTTGCTATTTTATATTAAAAAATAAATATTTAATTAATCTTTTTTATTAGTTAAATGTTTTTATTCCCTATTTTTTATGTTTTATAGGGACTAATTTCGTAATGAAAGAAAAGAGGCAAAAAATGAAGAAAATGTGAGAAATTATAAGAGGTTTTGAGTTCAAGATTTGAGTGAAGTATAAATGATTTATTTTATTTGTAATTAGAAATTCAAATTCAAAATGGGTACCATCAAATCAGCAACAAATATAATAATTGGAAAGCAGCCAGATTTTAGCAATTTCTAAATGTAATTTTGATTTTTAAATTTTTAATTTCCCTTTTGTAATTTGATTTTTATTTTTTATTTTTTTTCCATCTCAATTATTCTTTTCTAAACTCTATAGATAGGAAGGGATGCAGAGAGGGTTACAAAATAATAGAGTAAACTTAGAGATTTTTTTTTGTATTTTCTTGCATTCTTTTCTTGTAATTCTTTTTTTTCATTAAAAAAAAAAGCTACTTTATTTATGTTTTTCTTTTTTATTTTCTTGTTAATATACTAGTTTAAACACCCCTCTCAAGATAGTGATGAAGCCACCATGCTAAAATATAAATAATTTTTTGTCACTTCTTGTATTAATTTTCCTCTTAAGAATATTTATTTTATTCTTTCATTCTGTGTTTGCCAAATAATGATTGATAGGGAAAAATATAAACCTACCCTACCCTCGATAAGATTGATTAGATTTCATTATTAAGGATAATGAAATCAAATCTGACGTGGTTCAACAAGTAAGAATAATCCTACTATAACTAGAGGAGGTCAAAAGGATTAAATCATATCCCGACAAATCTGGTAATAAATCTCCTATGATTTCGCACAAGCGGAAGATAAGGTCAACCATCGATATCAGCATAACGATTTTGATTCCAATCGACAGCCATAAATAGGGCATTAAGCCATTAAAGAAGGTACGACGTAAAAACTATTATGAATCCCTGCCTTCTTTTTAGACCTTCGTGACTAATTTGATCGTCGGAGAGCTCTTGGCAGGCACCACACCGGTGCCGTCAAGGTTCATCGATCTTCTCCTCTCTTCCTTGTAGGAAAACGGTATCGTATCGGACTGCGCGAATTTCAGCCTCAACAGTTGGCGCCGTCTATGGGAATTACGACTCCTTTGAATCAATTAATTACTCGTTGGGTATATACGTTTGCAGTCCGGTATGGCTACCGAAGGAACACCGTCGCAGGGATCTGGTCAAAGGGTAGAGTCAGGTGAAAACCTGGACGTCCCAAACGACCAGGCACGGCTTGCAGCGTTGGAACTACAGGTTCAAACTCTGGGTCAGGGTATGAACCAGTTGATCCAGCAAAATGCAACACTCTTGCAACACCTTGTTCCACCGACTAAACAAAACTTTCCAGGACAAGATCTCTCAAGTTCAAACGGAGGTAATGAAAATCTTGAAGAGAGGGATAATCATTCCCCCCAAAATGAGACTGAAGTGGAACAAAGCCAGGTGGGAACCCGACATAGAGAGGTGGTTCACCTATCTCTCCTACGGAGTTCCCGACCTCCTGAAAGCATAGCTTTCTGTCTTAAGGAAAAGACAAAGAAAGTTACCCATCTCGACTTGCAGATCAAGGATCTCAAGGGGAAAATGGAAGATGTAATGCAGGCTATGAAAGGGAAAGGTCCTGCCGCCGTAGATGATCTGGTACAAAGGACCAACTTGCCTTTCAGCCCCGCCGTTATGAAATGTCCACTACCTAGCAAGTTCAGGATACCCTTGTTCGAAACCTTCGATGGGACCAAAGATCCCCTCGATCACCTGGAAACTTTTCAAGCTCTTATACATTTACACATTGTGCCAGATGAAATCATGTGCCGAGCTTTTCCCACTACACTTAAGGGATCAGCGAGAGTTTGGTTCAACAAGTTGAAGCCAGGAACCATCAACACCTTCGAAGAATTGAGTAAGCAATTTGTAAGCCACTTCATTGCAGGTCAGAGGCATAGGAGGCCGGCTACCTACCTGTTTACTGTGGAGCAACAAAAGGAAGAGTCGATTTGGGAATACATCACCCGATTCAGCGCAGAGATGTTGCAGGTAGAAGAGGCGGACGACAAGGTAGCTTTGACCGCTTTCATAGGAGGACTCCAAACCTCCAGATTCTTGTTCTCCTTATCAAAAGAACCTCCCACCAGTATGATAGAGTTGCTAGTCAGAGCGCAAAAACACATCAACGCTGAAAACACCATGAGTGCACGGAAGGAAGGAGAGGACAAGAAGAGGCCAGCCCCTCTCGCCAGGGATGAAAATAATACCAAATATAAGAAATTGTTCTTCAGCCAGAGTGACAGCACATATCATGAGAATGACTCAGATGAGTATACCGACTAGAAATTGTCTCGCGGCTGGAATTAGCCTTATCAAGTCACTCACAATAAAGACTGGGGGCATCTTAGTTAATCATTTTAAATGGAGGGTAGCTCCATCACGTGTTATTTTGTTTTTAATAATGATGGTCTTTAATAAAATTCCTTTTAGTTTATACGTGCAATATCCCCGTACTATAAGGGATAGTAAAAGAGTGTCCTGTATTACAAGGACCCGGGCTGAATGAATCCCGTAATCCGTATCCCCGTACTATAAGGGGATAGTAAATGAGTGTCCTGTATTACAAGGACCCGGGCTGAATGAATCTCGTAATCCGTATCCCCGTACTGTAAGGGAATAGTAAATGAGTGTCCTGTATTACAAGGACCTGGGTTGAATGAATCCCGTCATCCATATCCCTGGACTATAGGGGATAAGTATCTTGTATTATCAGGATTCGGGTTGAATGAATCCCGTAATCCATATCCCTGTAATATAAGGATAATAAATGAATGTCATGTACTACAAGGACTTGAGTTGGATGAATCCCATAATTAATATCCCCCTTACAATAAGGGATAGTAAATAAAAATCCTTTATTAAAGAGGTGAACTGAGTAAAACTCATAAAGTTCAATTCCCTTACTAAAGGGATGAAACTCGTATAATTTATTCCCTTATAAAAGGAAGAGTACTGTTCCCTTGGGTGAAAAAAAAAAAAAAAAACCCTGAATTACTATTCACATGAATAGTGCCCGCGGGTACTGTTCACCGGGGTTGAAAAAAAAAAAAAAAATTTATTATTATTACTGTTCATGAACAGTACCCTCGGGTACTGTTCATGCACAATACCCGAGGGTACTGTTCCCTCGGGTGCCAAAAAAAAAAAAAAAAACTATTCAGGAACAAACTGTTCCCTCAGGTGCAAAAAAAAAAAAAAAAAAAACACCCTGAGTTACTATTCACATGAATAGTACTGTTCACAGGGGTATTAAAAAAAAAAAAAAAAAAATTCCCTAAGTTACTATTTATGTGAATAGTACCCGCAGGAATAGTACCCGCGGGTACTGTTCACCGGGGTTGGAAAAAAAAAAAAAAGGAGAAGAAGAAAAAGTATTATTATTATTTATTACATTCCCAAAGCTAGACGTGCAAGTTTGGGAATGGGGGACAACTGATAGGGAAAAATATAAACCTGCCCTACCCTCGATAAGATTGATTAGATTTCATTATCAAGGATAATGAAATCAAATCTGACGTGATTCAACAAGTAAGAATAATCCTACTATAACTAGAGGAGGTCAAAAGGATTAAATCATATCCCGACAAATCTGGTAATAAATCTCCTATGATTTCGCACAAACGGAAGATAAGGTCAACCATCGATATCAGCGGAACGATTTTGATTCCAATCGATAGCCATAAATAGGGCATCAAGCCATTAAAGAAGGTACGACGTAAAAATTATTATGAATCCCTGCCTTCTTTTTAGACCTCCGTGACTAATTTGATCGTTGGAGAGCTCTTTGCAGGCACCACACCGGTGCCGTCAAGGTTCATCGATTTTCTCCTCTTCCTTGCAGGAAAACGGTATCGTATCGAATTGCGCGAATTTCAACCTCAACAATGATAATTCAGAGAATGCCTATTTCTATTCATTTTTTTAGCAAAGCGAAACAAATTAAATAGAAAAATTAATGTTATCTCGTATATAAGCAAGTGTTATATAACACTATATTCTCTTTCATCTTTTCAAGTTGTATTTGGATTGGTGAAAAAATTTTCTTATTAAAAAAAAAATTGATAGAAAAAAGAAATTTGTTTATATGAATATGTTGTGATGAATTTTCTTTTCTTTAGATTTATTCCATCACTTAATTAAAGTTATTTACTTTTAGATATATTTAAAAAAAAAAAATTCATAATTTAAATTAAGTCTATACAAATTTTTTTTTTAGTAAGTGTCACGTGACGTAAGATTCAAATTACTAAAAACAAAATGTCAAGTGATAACCGCTAGAATTAGCCCGCAAACCTAACGCGTGAACCGTAATATACCTTTTTGGTTTTTTTTGTTTTTTTCTTTTAAATAAATGAAAATAACCTCCCGTCTCTCTCTTCAATTCTCTCTCCCCGTTTCTACCGTCATTCCCCGATTCTTCGAAGCTAAAACCGCATGCGCACGAGATATTTCTTCGATTCTCTTTCTACACTCTTTCTTCGATTCTTCGATTCTCTTATTGGCTTTATTTCTAGGTTTATTGCTTTTCAGAAACCCTAACCTTGAATCGTTGATTAACAATGGCGGACAACATACCGAACGAAGTGATGATGAAAATTCTGGTAGGACTACCAGTGAGAACTCTTCTGCAAATCAGGTGCGTCTGCAAATCTTGGTGTTCTCTGATCAGTAGTGATAATTTTGTTACATTTTGGTTCAATCGTAGGACACATTTGAACAGTACTCATCACCTACTTCTCATTAAGCATTACAGTGAACATGAGGACCAAGAACATTTTTCCTTGTATCTCGATGATGAATCACTCACTGAGTACCATTTGAATCTGGAAAATCATCCAATCGCAAACCTTTCTTCCTATTTAACCATTCTTGGTTCTTGCAATGGATTGGTATGCCTTATGGATGATATGCTGAAGTTTACAGATATTTTGTATCTATGGAATCCCACTGTTAGGAAATTTATTGTGCTTCCAGAACCTAGCATTACCTTCAGTTCACACGGCCCTTATGAGCGTGCTCTTGGATTCGGATTCGATTCCACAACTAATGACTTTAAAGTGGTGAGAATTGTTTATGGTTCTGGTGGCAACGAGGTTGACATTTATTCTCTTAGAGAGGGTTGTTGGAGAAGTATTAGTGTTTCTGGTGCCATACCTGATATTCATTGTGAGTCATCTCATGCCTATCTCAATGGGGCTATCCATTGGGTTTCCAGAGGGGGCAATTATCGCCTACAAATTGTGTCATTCAATTTGGGTACCAAAATATTCTCCGAAATGGAGCTACCAACGAGTCTAGGTTATATACGACTACCAAGAATGTTGTCTGTCTCAGTGTTTCACGAGTCGCTTTGTGTGTTCCACAATGATTCTTGGGAAAGAAAAGTGTCAATCTGGGTGATGAAACAATATGGTGTTGTGGACTCGTGGACCAATCTGTTCAATCTTGATTTTCTTAGAGGTTCTGGGAAAGTTATTGGCTTGATGAGGAACGGTGAAGTTCTCTTGGCACATAATGAGGAAATGATATCAACCGACTCAGAGACTCAATATCTCAAGTATCTTGGGATATATGGAAAAGGTGAGGCATTTTCTGTCAATACCTACACAGAGAGCTTAGTCTTAATCGACAAGCCTATGCGAGCCTTGCATCAAAATACCTCTTTAGGATGCTAATTTAGTGACAACTGAGTGGTCACGGTAAATGTGGTCATATATCTCTACATGTAAAGAGTATAATTTATTTCTCTTAGTGGAGTATTCGCTACAGTTTCAAGGTTGATCTTATTTGTTATCTCATTTGGTTTCACATCATTAGTATATTATTGGACAGGGATGCAGTTTACACTTTATTTAGAGTGACGATGATGTACTTAGCTTGACTAATGGTTCATTTGTGGCTAATATTCAACTCATATGAGATTTGACCTGAATTATATTCTCTTCTTAATGGGAATGATTTTATATGATAGAAGTGGTTAGCATGGAGAAAGACAACCATTTTGTTTGTCCCATGGCTTCTATATGCCATGTTGAAAATGTATTTTGTTCATACTCCCTTGCTTTTCTTTGTTTTTTGTTTTTTGTTTTTTGTTTTTTCCTTTTTTTTTCAGTGCCATTTTCTGGCATAAATTTTTCGTTGGGTGTGCTAAATCGTAGCTGATATCTTTACCTCTTATATACTTTTTATGGACATGCACTGCACTTTGACTTTGATGCTTTTCTTTGAATCAGAAATTAAAAGTCTGTTTTAGCATAAATGTTTGGCCTCATTCTAAAAGCAGTAATCAAGATCACAACAAAGTGTGGGAATTTTGTTTCCCAAATCTTGGAACTAAGCTGCACGTATGAGTCTTGTACCTTCCAGGAATGGTAGCCCAACATAGGTCCTTTCTTTTAATTGTTGCAAAAATGATTTCTATCATAGATGGTTTTGCCATGTGTTTATGCATTTTATGTGTTAAATTGTGTACCATCGGTGGGACTTCTGTATTTGGTTGGGTGTGAATGGCAAGCTCCAATTTGTGGGAGTTTTACCAAGTGTCTTTTGTTCACTTTTTGACATTCAGAAATAATGCCTTGAGCTGGATTTTTGTGTTGTATGTGGCTGGGTAAATATCATTGTATTCGGCTATTCTACATTTTGGTTGGATGGAAGCAATAGAGAATTGATGAGGAAAAGGGTTTTGAGTTTAAAGAGATGGAAGCTACTCTTTCTACGTTGAGACTTGAGAGGTCTGTTGCTTCATGCTTCTGCTGTTAGATCGTCAATGTATGGCGGGCCATAAGTCTGGTCGGTCTGTTCGTTCTGCTTTGAACTTCTCTTTATATAACTAATCTGGTCTGCGAGCTCCTGTTGATGGATTTGGCTTTATAGTTTATATCACAACTGGGAAGTTAAGGATGCAGGATATAGGGGTGTTGTTGTGTCAGTAATTCAGGGAAGCTGCTTTTGGAGTAATCCCTGCTATTGAATACTTGACATTTCATTGTTGTTAAGAATTTCTGTCTTATCCCACCTGTGTTTTGGTCTTCTTTTGCTAATGACCACCTTGTACTAGTATTGTAACTTAGAAATGGTATATTCTAGCCTCCTAAGCACGTGTTTAAGGTCTTCGATACATACCTGTCGTGCACAAGATAATCAACGGGATAGTATGTTGTGCTAGATGGATGTCAAAACATAGCATTTGTAGTGTGTTGCGCATAAGCATCTATTTCAAGAACTTTTAGTCGTCAGCAGCTGAGTTTGTACGGCCTCCTTTTGATTTTGTATACTTGAGTAGCGCAAATATTAGCCTGCCAAAGCTGCTGTTGCTTCTGGGGGTGGAGTTTTTTGGTTCAGCTGCTCCATGGAGGTTGTTCTTCAGTTTTTAGAACTTGAGAACAGTAATGCAGGAACTTATATTTGCCTTTCATATAGGAAGTTATTCTATTATTACCATTATTTATCTTAAATTGTTGCCACAAATTTTAGCTGCTCGAACTTTAGAGCATTATTGTATTTTAATGATAGCAAAGCAATGTTGAAGTGGTCTCTTTCATTTTTGAATCTCTAAGGCCCAGTTTGGTGCAATGGTAATGGGAGGAAAAGAAAAGAAAGGTAACGGAGGGTGAGTAAAAAATTGTGTTTGGTATGCAAGGCGGATCCAGAAATTGTCAGTTGGGTGGGCTAAAATTAAATATAAATTTAATAACACAATTTCTTAAGCAAATTTTTTTATAACATAATATAGATAAATATTTGAATTCAAATATTACAAAATATCTATCTAAGTTGTGTTCGACGAGTCTTTAAAGACTTAAATTCGTCGATAATAGACTCTAAGTCAATTTTTCAAACAAGGTCCCAGTCATGCAATCAGTAAGAAATTTACCTCCCATCGTGCTATGTTTTAACACGTTTCATATTTTGTTTTTTTAGTTTTAAAGATTGAATTATTGTAATTTTTGTTTGTGGTTTTATTTTATAAATCAATTTGAAATTCTAACACTTACCTATCTATATTTGTTTTATCTAAATCTATAGTAAGTTAGTAACTTTTGATTTGTGAATTATTGAATTTAGATGTTTTCTTTTATATTAATACTCCTTGTCTACTTAGAAATTAAAATCATCAAATTTTCATAGTTTATAATGCAATAGATTTTTTTGTTTATTTGTTGAATACTTTCTAGATAAACATATGAGCTCTGTTTATTTTTCATGATGATTTGAAAATGTTGAAATTATGAATTTATTCTATATATATAATTTCATAACGGCCTCTACAACAAATTTGTCTCAAAATATCTTTTACTTCATATCCTAATACTTATCATTAATAGGGCTTGTTAGGCTTGGGCTTTTATTTTAGTATTGTGACTTAGCTGACTTGGGCTTATTTGGGTGAGTTAATATTAATAATAATTTTTTTTTGGGGCTGGGCTAAAAATACACATAGTAACAAAAAAAAAAAAATTTAGGCTGGAGCCCAGCCCAGCCATGCGTTGGATCCGCTAGTGTTGGTATGAATGGTTGGAATGAAAGGAAAGGTTTTTGAAGGATATAGCATGCTTAAATAATAACTTTTGCTATCCATCCAAACTTTTGCTGTCCTTCCAAAAGTGGAAGGAAAGCAAAGGAAAGGCTAATGTGATCTATTTAATACCAATTTTACCCTTAAGACATAAACAAGTTTACACTTAGATCTTATGGACGACGGTACAATAATTTTAAAAAATACAATAAATTAATATTTTATTAGTATTGATATGTATAAAAACAAACACACATAATATTTATCTATATAGAAATGATTTTTATTTTATTTTATTTATTTAGTAATGTTGATGTGTGAAAAAAATTCACACGCACACAAATATTTATCTAATAAGTATTTAATATCATTGACTCCTGTATCTAATAAGTTCCATCTACTATTAAATTTGATCCAATGAAAATGCTCTAATCAATTTATCATTACAAAGAAAACTGAATGGAACCTATCGTATTGTTGAATTATAAACATATAAGTAATACCAAGGTATGAAATAGTTTTACTGAGACCTTGAAAACACAGAACTAAAAATTGAGACCTTGAAGAAAGAGGGAAAAAAAAGAGAGGAAAATTTGAGAATAGAGGAAAATTGAGACCTTGAAAAAAGAGAACTAAAAATTATAAGGTAAATATCACATGCACCTATTATATATATATATATATATATATATATATATATATACATATCACATATTTGAAGTTTTATTCATAGTTAAATATCAAACGTATAAACTTACTAAGGACTCGAGCTCCCAATCTTCCGTGGAGAAGAAAGAGTACATTTGTAAAATTTATATAGTTTTCTACTTTGAACTTTAACTAATATTTCAAATGATTTTGATATAGAAACAGCACACAACTCCCATGTAAATTTGTTGGCAAATTTTTGGGTGTATGAGGAAAGGAAAAGTTCACCGAAATTGTTACTTTTCGAGATTTAAAAAAAAAAAATCTCCATATTAACAGGCAATAAATAATAAGAATATGATTTATTATACCAAATAAAATTTTCATGATTCATATATACTATTATTACAAGTGACTAGATGTTGTTTAATAATTCAATTCAACGTTTATCTAATTAAGTGTGTTTGATAAAATAATTTGAATATCACTTAAAATGAGGTAAAATTATAAGTAATAGAGATATCGCTTATCACTGAATGCTGAAAACTCAAAAAGATATAAGAAAATATTTATTTTTAATTATTACTTAAAAACTTGTTCACTTAAAATTCAAATGTTAAATTTTTTAGTACTTAGTTTACAATTTTATCGAACATGACATATATAATAATAATAATATTATTATTATTATTATTTCTCTCTCTTTTTTTATAAAAAAAATAAAAAATAAAAATTCAACCTATTTCGAAATCATAGTGTTAAACTTAAATCACATAAAGCGTTAATTGGAGTAGGTACGACTTTGAGAGTGGGAGTACGAAAAAGATAAAATTAAATTACAAATAGTAAGAATACTAGGTGGAGTGTGTGAATTTGAGAGTGAAAGTACGAAAGAAATAAAATTAAGTCACAAATAGTGTGAATACGGGGCCAAGTGGAAGAGCAGGAGCGTTCGGAGTAATTGGGGGCATATCTGTCATTCAATAGTAATTGAAAACTCTAGGTTCGCTCTGCTTAGACACACGGCGTCGTTTTGCAACTGATGCCAATATAAGGACTTTCGCTGCCCGTCACAGAATCACGCTCACTGCTTTCACTGGTTGCTTTCTCTCATTTGGGTTTATTTCTAGGGTTTTAATAGCAGCTCTAAAAAACCCTAGAATCTGTTCATCTCTCTCGTTGCTGTCTTCATTTCTAAGGTTTAACCTCAGCTTTCAAAAACCTAACCCTAGAATCAGTTGATTAACAATGGCGGACAACATACCGAACGAAGTGATGATGGAAATTCTGGGAAGACTACCGGTGAAAACTCTTCTGCGAGCCAGGTGCGTATGTAAATCTTGGTGTTCTCTGATCAGTAGTGATAATTTTGTTACCTTTTGGTTCAATCGTATCACACATTTGAACAACATCAACAACACTCACCTACTTCTGATAAAGCACTACAATAAACGTGAGGAAAAAGAACATTTCTCCTTGTATCTGGATGATGAATCAATCACTGAGTACGATTTGAATCTGGAAGATCGTCCATATGCATACATTTATCCCTATTTAACCATTCTTGGTTCTTGCAATGGATTGGTATGCCTTATCGATGATATGCTGAGCCTTACAGATCTTTTGTATTTATGGAACCCCACTATTAGGAAATTTGTAGTGCTTCCAGAACCTCGCATTACCTTCCGTTCGCACGGCGCTTATGATCGTGCTCTTGGATTCGGAGTTGATTCCGCAACGAATGACTATAAGGTGGTGAGAATTGCATATGTTTCTGGTGGCCCTGAGGTTGACATTTATTCTGTCCAAGAGGGTGGTTGGAGAAACATTAGTGTTTCTGGTCCCATACCTAATATCAAATGTGAGGCATCTAATGTCTATCTCAATGGGGCTATCCATTGGGTTTCCGGAGGATATTCTCGCCTGTTCATTGTGTCATTCAATTTGGGTACTGAGGTATTCTCCGAGATGGAGCTACCAAGCAGTCTAAGGTATATACGACAATCACGTCGGTTGTCTGTTGCAGTGTTTCATGACTCGCTCTGTGTGTTCCACACTGATTCTTGGGAAGGGAAATCGTCAATCTGGCTGATGAAACAATATGGTGTTGTGGAGTCATGGACCAATCTGTTCAGTCTTGATTTTGGTAGAGGAGGTTCTGTGAAAGTTATTGGCTTGAAGAGGAATGGTGAAGTTCTCTTCACAAATAATGAGGAGATTATTTCAGTTGACATAAAGTCTCCAAAACTCAAGTATCTTGGGATCCATGGAGAAGATGTGGCATCTTCTGTCAATACCTACACAGAGAGCTTAGTCTTAATCGACAAGCCAATGCCAGTCTTGGATGAAAATAACTCTTCTGAATGCTAGTTTAATGACAAATCTAAGTGGTCATGGGCAATATAAATTTTTGTGGTCATGTTTCTCTACAAGTAAAGGGTGGGATTTAGTTTTCTTAGTGGTTTGTTACGTCATTTGGTTTCAGTACTTGTTTTCATATCTTTAGAATATTAGACAGTGATGCGGTTAACACTTTATTTAAAGTTATGATGTACTTAGAGGTTGACTAATGGTTCATTTGTGTGCTAATATTCAACTCATATGAGACTTGACCTGAATTATATTCTCTTCTAGTGGCTAGCATGGAGAAAGACAGCCATTTTGTTTGTCATGGCTTTGATATGCCTTGAAAATGTATTTTGTGCATACACCCTTGCTTTTCTTTCTTTTTTTGGTTGCCATTTTCTGGCATGATTTTTTTGTTGAGTGCTCTAAATCGTTGTTGATATCTTTACCCCTTAGATACTTTGTGTGGACTTGCACTGCACTTTGACTTTGATGCTTTTCTTGGAATCAGAAAATAAGTCTATTTTAGCATAATGTTTGGCCTCATTCTAAAAGCAATAAACAAGATCACAATAAATTGTGCAAATTTTGTTTCCCAAATCTTGGAACTAAGCTGCATGACCTATGTACCTTTCAGGGATGGTAGCCCAAGATAGTTCCTTTCTTTTAATTATTGAGAAAATGAGTTCTATCGTTGATGGTTTTGCCATGTGTTCATGCTTAATACGTGTTATTGTGTACTGTTGATGGGACTCCTGTATTTGATTGCGGGTGAATGGCAAAGCTCCAATTTCTGGGAGGTTTACCAAGCGTCTTCTGTTCACTTTTTGACATTAAAAAAAAATGCCTTGAGCTGGATTTTTGTGTTGTATGTGGCTGGGTAAATGGCATTGTATTTGGCATTCTATGTTCTGGATTAGATTTATACTGTTCTGGTTGAATTGAAGCAACAGAGAATTGACGAGGAAAAGGGTTTTGAGTTTAGGGTAATTGGTAAAGACGCATGTTCCTTTGGGAATCCACATAGTGAGAGGAGAGTAAGTATTACATGTGATGGCTATAGCAATATAGTGCATTAAGTGGTTGGGCTGCATAGTAGGATAGAATTTTTTAGGGTCTTGCAGTTGTTAACTGGATAGTGGTTCTCTCATATGGTTTTTATGGCTGCCTTATGCATAGCATCTGTTATTTAAGTTTCCTGGTTATAAATAATTGCTTCAGTAGAAGGTTTATCCTCATGGAAGCTTCTCCTTCTACGTTGAGAGGTGTGTTGCTTTTTTGCTTCTGCTTAATTGTCAATGTATAGCCATAAGTCTGGTTGGTCTGTTCATTCGGCTTCGAACTTTCCTTCATATAACAAATCTGGTCTACAAGCTCATGTTGATGCATTTTGGCTTTATATCATAACTGGGAAGTGAATGATGCAGGATTTAAGGTACTTCATCTTTTTGGTTGTGTCGATAATTCAGGGGAGCTGCTTTTGCAGAAAACCCTGCTAGTGAATACTTGACATTTCGCTGCTGTCGTTACTTTCTGTATTATCTCGCAAGTGCTTAAGTTCTTTGATTTATACCTGCTGTGCACGAGATGATCGACGGGGAAATATTTTGTGCTAGATGGATGTCAAAACTCAGAATTTGTTGTGTGTTGCATATAGCATCTTATTTCGGGACTTTTAGTGGTCAGCATCTGAGTTTTTAGTGCCTTCTGATTTCTGTACTTGAGTTGCTCAAATAGTAGCCTGCGAAAGCTGTTGTGGAGTTTTTTTGTTGCTCTCATGCTGAATTTGGAGATTGTTCAGGAGAGCAATATATATATATATATATATATATATATATAAACCTCAGCAGGTATGTGTTCAATTAGATGGGATCTTGCAAAACTATAGAACTGTCCTGAACAGTTGTATAGAAAACCAAGAAGCTGGAGGAAGTTGTTCTTTTATTGCCATCATTGATCTCAAATTGTTTCGAAAATTTTTAGCTGCATGTGGAGGTGGGCCGTTATCAAAAAAATGTGCTTGGTGGCTGAGCTAGCCAAAAAAAAATGTGCATTTTGACAAAAATGATTTGCTTTAAAATGCAAAAATAATTTTCTTTTTAATGATACAGAATAGGCTTTGAAAATGCAAAACAATGTTAAAGTGGAGCCTTTCATTTTTGAATCTCTAAAGCTATGAAGTAATTGGATTTAAAAAATATATATGTTACTATGAAGTAAGTCCATATATACGAGAGGCATACATGACACAGTACAAGTAAAACAATGCGATAAATTTTTGAAAAATAGAATACAGATCCGATTAAACTTGACAATGTATATTGTATTAAGGTTGATGTGTATAAAAAATAATTCACACACGAATAATTTTTTATATATAAATTTAAAATAATATACAATTCTTTGTCATGTTACAAATATTGTTATGAACATTTTTCTTATAAAAAAAAATAAAAATTTATTGTAGACTAAACTAATAATGAAATATTCTCATTATCTGAATTTTTTTTATTCTTTTTGTTGAAGAAACGCCACTTATAAATATAATCTGCTGAGCGTTTCAGGTTTCTTTGAGTACTCAATTAACTGCATTACCAAACCTTAACCCACTTTTAAAAGATAATAGATGTGGTCAAGCTCCCTAAAAGTAGCTTTTTGCACAAATTGAAACCCTAAACAGGTAAATCATACAAGACATCACGAGGATCAACCACGGCTAGGTCTTACAATGTCGGAGCCCAATTTCAAGAAATGCATTAGCGAAGGGGTAATAGTGTCAAGAGATTTTTATTTTTACTATTTAGTTATTTATTTATTTATTAGCACTTATAACGGTTCTATAATACACGTACCATTTACAACCAGAGTCTCCAAGTTTTTTTATTAACGGTTGAATTGACAATCGACTAATCGGCTGGTGTTATTAATATTATTATTTAACGAACAGTAGGTACGTATTCCATTGCCCGAGCCCAATTTCAAAAAATGTATTACTAATAACATAAAGTAGTATCTAGAGCGCTCTCTCACAACAAGAGTCTCCAAGTCTCTTTATTGAGAGTTGAATTGACTAACAGACCACTAGGGTGGTGTTATTATTTTTTAAACGCATAGCTGATGCGTGTTCAATTAGATGGGATGTTTGCTTTCCATATTGAAATAAAAAGAGCAAACTACAATCACCTTCCTTGAAGTTTGGACTAATTATAATTAAACTTGAGATTTGTCATTTTATTGCAAAGATCCCCCAATGTCAGATTTTGCAGTAAATTTACTAATCTACCCTCATTATTATATTATATTATTAAAAAATTAAAATACCTAAAAATAACAAATTACCCTTTTACCCAATAACATTTATCCTCTTCTTCTTCTTCTCTCTTGCCTCCACCAGTAACACTACCAAGACCACTTATTCCACCACCATCACCACCCACAGTGCCACCATAACTGCCAAAGTAGGTTTATATAGCAAGTGACATATGGGTTATATGCGTGTAAAATTGTAAATATATATATATATATATATATACACACACACCACCACCACCACCACCACCACCACCCAGCACCATCACTTCACCGCCCCTACCAAACACCATCTCCTCCTCTTTTTCTTTTTCAAAATTGAAACCCATCTCCAATATTCAATCTCAAGCCTATTTCCTCAGCCGGCGGTTCTAACATTCAATCTCAAGCTTATCTCCTCAGTCAGCGGTTCCAATATTCAATCTCAAGCTTATCTCCTCAGCCAGCGGTTCCAATAGTCAATCTCAAGCCTATCTCCTCAGCCGGCGATTCCGTATTGTACAACAATGCTTTGAATGTAAGCATCTAGGTTAAACCGAATTGAAGGCAAGCTAATCGGCCAAGGGCAAGGGTTAGACGCTCCATTGATTCTAGCGAAGCAAAGAAGAAAATAAAGCTCAACCCAAACCGTGACGAAGAAGATCATGCGAACTGAAACTCCATTGATTCAGGCGAACTCGAGTGACGAAGAAGAAATCGGAATGAATCGGTGATGGTGGTGGTGGTGGTGGGTTCGATTAAGACACTACAGTGGTGGTGGTGGTGGGTTTGATTAGGGCTCTGCAATCGGTGTTGTGATTGTGGTGGTATTGGGTTTCGATGATGGTGGTGGTGGATCGATGAGGGCTCTACAACCGTGCCACCACAAATTCCTTAAGCGGGTGGTGCAGCGGCGGTGACGGACCGGCAAGGATGAAGACGGCTCGGCTGCGGCAGCTCAGATGTTTCGGCCGTAATGGACGGCGGGCGGTGGTGAAAAATTCATGGCAAGCAAGGATCTGGGCACGATGATGGTTGCCGTGAGTGGTTCGGAAGCTCAACGGCGGTGACGGACTGCCGTGACTGGTTCGGATCGGACTGGTCTAATCTTTATATATATGTGTGTGTGTGTGTGTGTGTGTGTGTGTGAATTTGTAACCATATATCTATTATATATGTGTGTGTGTGTGTGTGTGTGTGTGTGTGTGAATTTTGCACACAAAACACATTATTTGATTTGGGTGTTGCATATGGATTTAGCAGAAGTGATAGTGGCAGTGAAGAAGTGGAGGTGGGTTCGAACGGAGAGAGAGTCAATGGTTTAAGGGTAGTTTGGTCCACTTAACATGAATTTTGTTGTCATTTGTTTACATTACAAGGGTAATAGAGTCTTTTTACGTTGTTGATGGGCATTTTAGTCACTTCAAACTAATTTTTTGATAAAAAATATTATTTTTTTGTATGAAGGGGAGGTCATTGCAAAATGGAAAAAATCTCAGGGGGTCACACTGTAACAAAATAGCAAACCTCAGATTTAGTTACAATTAGTCCAAACCTCAGGGGAGGTCATTGTAGTTTGCCCAAATAAAAATGCTGAAGTTATTATTTTATTGCCATCATTCATTTTTCATAATGTGATTACTTTCTTGTCTTGAAAGAGTTTTATTGGTTGATTCAATTTAGTCATTTTGTGGGAAAAATATGCTCCTGAGTCTCTTCAAGTCTTCCCTTTGAGTGATACTTTGTGTAAACGGGACGATAATTATGCAACGCTAAATTTTTTTTTTGATGGCAAGTATGCAATGCTAATGTTTATTATTATGTGCTAGCTCTTACTAAAATATTTAGTATTTATTTGCTTGGCCTTGTTCTTTATAATTACCAATTTGCTTATTTTTCTTAGTACTAACTAAAGATTCATTTATCTAGATTAAAAATTTAAATAATATGCATCCATTCTTTAGGGATTCGGTATCATTTCTCTTATTTGTGTATAATTAAAAGGAGCTTTGGTTTCACATTAATTTCTCGCTCATACACAGCTAATTTAGAGAAGCAAAATTAAAATAGTGAAAATTCACCACAAGAGATCAAACTAAAAGTAAAATTCTATCAACACCGCAATTGATTTAACTTAAGGCGGATTGT
The DNA here is from genome assembly GCF_030987335.1 of Cornus florida. Taxonomy (NCBI): domain Eukaryota; kingdom Viridiplantae; phylum Streptophyta; class Magnoliopsida; order Cornales; family Cornaceae; genus Cornus; species Cornus florida. The sequence goes on from NW_026775573.1 coordinate 44,783,722, forward strand.
ATTGAAAATCTCAAATAGGGCTGTAAACGAGCCAAGCTGTTTGCGAACGGCTTGAGCTCGGCTCGTTAATTACTCGGCTCAAGTTCGTTTATTAAATTAGTGAACCGAGCTTGAGTCGAATTATGAGGCTCGATTTATAAACGAGTCGAGTCTAAAAATTAGTATATTCGACTTTCACGAATCGTTCACGAACTAGGCTAAATAATGCATTCACGAACATACTCGATTATAATATATATATATATATATATATATATATATATATATATATATATACACACACACACACACACACACACACATACATACACATACCCAATTATAATATATACAAAAGTTGGGGTCAGATTGTAATTGTATGTAGCACATTTATATGTAGATATATATTTATATTGGGGTCATATTGTAATTGTATATAGAGTTTATGGTTATTATGCAAATAAGCCTTTCTTGTCTTTGTATATAAATCCTTTTATGTTTAGGGTTGATGGAATTTGCGCCTCCATTTGTTCTCTCTCTCCATCATTGACTATCCAATCCCCAACCACTCAACCCTCCTCTCTCTCCTTATATATATATATTGTAATACCCCGATATTTTAAAGAATTTATTAATTGAAATTAATTACTTTTATTTTATTTTTAAATGATATATTTGATTTAATTTGAATTAACAGGATTTATTAATTAGAATTAATTACTTTTATTTTATTTTTAAATGATATATTTGATTTAATTTGAATTAACTGCGTTTATTTTAATTTTTAATTGATTTGTTTTATTGAGTGCTTAGATTAATTGTTTTATTTTATTTATATTTCGTGAATTATTGATATGATGATTGTTGTGTGTGTGCTTAATTATTGATTGAATTGTTGGGGTGTTAATTTTATTGGTATGGTGTAATTTGGTTGTAATTTATTGTTTTGTTTATGTGCTTAGTGTATTAGTTTTTAGTTTTTATTATTTAAGTGTTTATTTAATTATTTGATTTATTTAAATTAATTGGATTTGGGATTAAGGGAAGTTGGACTAAAAAATGTGGTATTGGGCTTATATGAAGCCTTATTGGGTTAATTAATAAAGGCCCATGATTATTTAATTATTTAAATGATCATTTTTGTATTAATTATAAATATATATGATTATATATAAATATAATTAATTAATAATTGTTATGAAAAGATATATATATATATATATAGATATATATTTATGGATATAGATAGGTGTATAGGATTTAATTAACCAATGGTTAATTATGGAAGGTATGTGTGTGTGTGTGTATATATATATATATATATATGTGTGTGTGTGTGTGTGTGTGTGTGTGTAATATAATATATGTTTATATATATATGTTTATGGATATTTATTATTTAAAGATTATTACCTTATTAGGTAGTCCTAGTTGGAATATGATTTAGGTTTTAATGTGTATAAATATACACATAAGGTTTATGGTTAAAAGGTTTTTACGTTAGAAAAAAAAAAAGAGAGTTAAAGAGAGAAGAAAAGGAAAAGGCCGACAAAGAGGAGGCTGGATTAGAGAAAGAGGACGTCGAGATTGGAAAGTTGAAGTGTCGGTTTCGTTTCGAAACCTCAGGCAAGTTCTTTTCTAACTTTCCTCTTAGGACCCATAAGTATTTCACCTTGAATATCAAGGCTTTAATTAAATTATTAACTTAAATTATAATTAGAACGGATTAATAAAAAATATGAATTATTATATCTTTATATTTATTGGTTAAATCGAATTATTTAAAAGGATGAATTATTATAAACTATTAGTTTGGATTATAGGATTTTATTTGTATATATAGAGGTTGTATATATATTTTAAAATCAATGTATAGGTGGAACTGTGACCCAAGAGGATTAGTTAGGTTTTATAGAATTTGTGGAATTTTCTGGTATTATTTTGTATTTTTTTTTTTAGGAATTTTATGAGATATATATTTTTAATATATTTGTTAGGATATATATATATATATATATATATATATATATATATATATATATATGAAATCGGCGCATCAAAGAGTGGGTGTTGGTTCAGTGTGGTGCAGCCTACTGTAACTTGGTGTGTGTGTGAATCAGAACCATAAACAATAATAGGGTGATTCAGTGTGGTGCGGCACATGGAGCTTCAGTGCGCAGCAGGTCAGAGGCCATTGGATGTTGGCTGATCAATAGAAAGGATCCGGTGCATTGCGGATCACAGTAGTAGAGTGCGCGCAAGCTTCAAAGGGCTGGGATGTGTTGATGAGTAGCGGCTGATCCGGTGCGGGTGCATTCATGCGGCTGGGTGGATTACAGCCAATCAGAAGGTGCCACATCACCCAGAAGAAGAAGCTGGCGCGCGTGCAGCGCGTGGTTGCGCGTGAGGTCACCTATTAGCATGTGGTGGCGCGTGGAAGCGCGTGAGGAATGTTTGGTGGATTTTAGCGGCGCGTGGCGGCCCGTGGAGAAGTATTTAGGGTCCCGGAAAGGTTCTAAGGGGTCCGGTGAATTCTCATATTGGATTCCAAGCTTGTTAAGGTTTAAACCAACCACCCAGGGAGATATTCTAAGGTTTTTAGGGCAATAAAGTGTCACTACGGTATTTAATGTGCGTATAATTAATTAATTAATATTACGTGATGGAAGGAAATATATATATATATATATATATATATATATATATATATGATTATTTATATATGTGTATATATTGTTTAATTGATTAGGATAATTATGGAAAGATGTGTATATATGTATATTTATTAATATATATGCATATATGATTTAAATAATCAAGAATTTTTATAGATGGTATTATACATATTTATTTATGTGTATGTATATATATCATTTAAGATTATTATTCTTATTTGATATATCTGGATAGGCAGATTATTAAATTAGTCATATGCTTCTACATGAGATATCTATGTATGAATTAGCTATCGTTGAGTCTAAAGTTGATACATGGTTGAATTGTAGGCATAGATGAGTTGCCATAGGCGTAAATATATTGCCTGAGTATTTGTATGAATAAAATACATACATAGGAAGCATGGATGAGTTGCTAGTTTATTAGTATAAATATATATACTTGTAGAGGCATGGTTAAATTGCCAATGTATAAATAAATATACATACATGGAGGCATGGATGAATTGCCAATATATAAACAAATATATTTATAATGGCATGGTTGATTTGTCAAAGTGTAATTATATTGTTGTGTGTTAAGTGATTAAAATGTATCATCTATGGTTACTGTTTGTGTAAGTTGGATTATGATTAGATATTCTTAAAGTAGAATAGTCTAGTACCTACAGGTTGGTGTATTATTTTATACATATTAATAAAATAATACTGGTAGTGACATGGATGATTTGTCAAAGTTTAGATATTGACTGTGTGAGTTAAATACTTAAGATCATTATTGGTTTTGGAATTTAATATAATGTTCTTTTAATTATATTTTATGGTTTAAATTATTAAATTGCGGTCTAGGATGGGGTCAAGGCTAGAGGAGTTTCTTTAAAATAAATTGTAGATTGGACTAGGTATGATTATTAGTTAATCATTGATAATGGTTTTGGAATTAATGAACTTGGTAATAGTTGTGATAATTATATTGTATATAATTATGTACTTTATTAGGTTTGATTTTGATCAGAGATGATCTATTTATTGGTTTTCAGAGGTCTGGTAGAGAGAACTTGCTCGTAGGGTTTAACCCGCGATTAATTTTTCAGGTTATTAGAAGTTCAAGTCTCAAGGTTGAGGAACCGCAGCTGAAGGACTTATCCATTCTTTCTTCTTATTTCAATATAGGATATTTTCTAATTGTTAGATACTGGATTTTATTTAGAGATCATTGAATTATTAGTTTATGTTATTAGGGGTCCTTGATTTACGGGATTTCAGAGTGGTAACTTTTGGAGAATTATTAATGCAATTTTTATTTAATAGATTTTTCTTCAGCGAATTATTTATTCCTTATTATTCATTTTTTGTACTCTGTGCTTATTTGAAATACTTTAATTGTTTTGATATTTTCCTGATTTTGTGTGCGGACTTGATCAATCCGTGTTCCAAAATTAGGGGGTATCACATATATACACATACACACATGATATATATATATATATATATATATACCAACCTTTACCGGTGTCACCATCGGCCCTCTTTTTTTAAGCCGTTTTATCTCTTGCCGTTTGCTCCCTCTCTCGCCGTTTCTGTCTTTTTCGGTGACCAAGGCGATTCTTTGCCGGTCATCATCGTTGTGCCGATTTCTGGCACTGAGAGTTGCGCTATGGGTCTTTCGGGCTGTTGGGATTCTCTCTCGGCATGTGTCTAGGTCCGATTACAGTTGGGGTCACTACGTATCGTCGCCCACGAGCCATCGAGCTTCTGACTCAAAACTCGTCAAACATAGCCGAGCCAAGCTCGAACTAAATTTTTTGGGCTCGACTCGAGCTTGAGTAGCCTGTTACCTAACTGAGCTGAGCTCGAGCACACCATTACTCGACTTGGCTCGACTCGTTTACAACCCTAGTCTCAAACAACATCAATAAGCATATAAAATCAATTGCTTTTATATGTAAATCGCATAACAAATACTTGAGTTGATGGAATTAAATAAATCAAACTCTTGGTGTTAAGCAAAAACGAAACTGAATGACAAAATTAAGATCACAGAACAAATCCAGGAATTAAAGTCTAGAAAGTCTGAAAATGTTAGAACATAGTTTTCATATAAAACTTTGAAAACTAGAAAAAAATGAACATGCAAGAGAATAGATAACCAATAGAAACACCAACGACCTCTTCTTCATGCAATTCTCTAAGATCGATCAACATACAGATGTGAAGCGTTAAGAATGTACAATTTTCTTGTTTTATAAAACTTAAATTCAACTACTAAAAATTTTTAGAGCTGAATTTGAAGTAGTTAGGTTTGTAAGTGGTAAATATTAAAAAATAAATATTTTTAAAATCTTTTCAAATTTTAGTGTTTAGCATTTAGTACTTACAATTTTAATTTAGGGTTAATCAAAAATATTCAAAGTACGTTATCAAAGGCTTAATTGCTCAATTGACTAATCAAATATTCCCTTATTTTCAAACGGGCTTCCAAGCCTATGAAGCTCTTTTTAAAAAATATGAGTGTTTGATTAACTAAGATAAAAGAAATTCCAATAAACGTTAAAGTACTAAAAAGTTAAAGTACTAAAAAGTCTGTTCAACTTCACCTTCATGTGGCCAAAAGAGATCTTCATCACCCCCGTCCTACAATTGATGTTGGCATTTGCAGTTGCCAAGAAAAGACGGCCAAGGATAACGGGAATTTGGCTCTTAGGATTGGGAACCGGTTCTGTGTCTATGACAACGAAATCAACTGGGAAGAAGAATTTGTCAATCTTAATCAAAACATCTTCAATGACACCCCTAGGCTTCTTAATGGATCGGTTAGCAAGTTGTAAAACTACCGACGTCGGTTTCAATTCACCTAAGCCCAATTTGACATAAACTGAGTATGGAAGAAGATTAACACTTGCTCCTAAGTCAAGAAGCGCCCGATTAATGATATGATCGCCAATAATGCATGATGTAGTGGGTGAACCGGGGTCCTTAAACTTTGGAAGAGTGTTATGTTGCAAAATTAAGCTTACTTGCTCGGTCAAAACCACTTTTCTTGGTGCTTGGCTCTTGTTCTTCCGTTTTTGGGTGCACAAGTCCTTCAAGAATTTGGCATAAGCCGGAATTTGCTTGATTGCATCCAATAGTGGAAGATTAACTTTTACTTGCCTAAACATTTCCAAAATCTCATGGTTTTAATCTTTTGCTTGTCTTTTGAAATGGATCCTTTTAGGGCATCCGGAAATGGAACCTTTGGTTTAAACACTTTTTCAAAATTTTCTTTTTCAACACAAGAAGTTTTCAAATCATTTTTCAATAAAACCTTTTCAACATCATTTTTCAAAACTTCTTTTTCATACACATCTTTCAAAACTTTCTCATTTACAAGATCATGTATATGTAATGAAGGAGGAATGGGATATGAAACGGGACGGGTGACAACTTGAGGTTGCACCGGTTCACTCTCTTCATCTGACATTCCAACTTGATTGTCCACAATCCTACCACTCCGCAAGGTAGTCACCGCATTAACATGTTCAATGGTGTGGCCTTCCGATAAAGAATGGGTTTTGACAACACATTGTTGCTTAGGTGGGGCATTTATAGGCATCTTTCCCTTTTCTCTTGCATTGGGAGTGCTAGCTATGCCCTACTTGGGTTTCTAGCTTTGCAATAGATTGAGAGTGAGAATGAAGCAATTGAGTGTTAGCCTCTAAAGTACCCAAAGCATTCAAAACTTTCTCTTCAAAGGTGGGACTTGTAGTATTACCTTGAGAATAAGATTGGTTAGGAAAATGAGAATTAGCAAATTAATTCCATTGTGATTGATAAGGTCTATAACCTTGAGATCCTTGGTTTTGAAGTGGAGGTGGAATATACTTCCCTTGAAAACCGCCTTGGGAAGGGTTTGAACCCTCTCCTTGGTTTGTAATGAGTACCATAAGGATTTCCTCCTTGATTCACAAAAGTTGCATTGACTTGCTCATTAGGTTCACTTTGCACTTGTCCATGAGTACAGTGAGAAGTAGAATGAAGAACACTAGAACAAGTTATACAAGATTCATTGGATGCACGATGAGAATGGTAAGGAAAGGAAGATACTTGATTCACCGAGTTTTGGTTAATCAAGAATTGATCAAACCTTTGAGATAAGGATTTCATCTCGGCTGCTATCTCATTAGAATTGTCAACTTGATGTAAGCCAACACTCTTCCTACCTTGCATATTTCTATGCAATGAATTCTCACTCATGCTTTCATAGAGACGCCACACGTCGTCCTCATGCCTATCAATGTAAGAACCACTCATGGAAGCATCAACCATGCCCTTATAATTTTCCGATAAGCTTTCAAAGAAATATTGGACTAATTGCCATTTGGGCATGTCATGGTGTGGACACTTCCTAAGCAATTCATTGAAGCGTTTCCATGCCTCATGGAATGTTTCCCCATCCCCATTTATAAATTCTCTAATTGAAGTTCTCATAGCATTGGTCTTAGAAACCAGATAGTACTTCTTCAAAAACTTTTGTTGTATTTCTGCCCAAGAAGTGATTGAAAAAGGCTTAAGATTGTTAAACCAATATTTTACCTTATCCTTAAGGGTGAATGGAAAAAGTTTAAGCCTTAAGACTTCTTCCGGCATGTACATGTATTTCACAGTAGAACAAACTTCAAGAAACTCATCCAAATGCTTGTAGGGTTCTTCACTTGGTAGTCCATGAAAGTTAGGAAGCATTTGAATGGTTTGTGCTTTAATTTCATAATGGTGTGCTCTAAATGGTGGCAATTAAATGCATGTGGGTGCATTATACTCATTTAGCACATATTAGTCTCTCAAAGCAAGTGGTGGGTTAGCAACTTAAGGTGCAACATGAACACCTTGATTTTGAATTCCTTGATTGATAATGGGAGGTTATGGAGCATACATTGGCCTTGGCATTCCAAATAGAACTTGGCCTTGTTGTTGTTGAGGTTGATGAATGTTTGGCCTTGGAATGCCTAGTGGTACTTGCATGTTCTCATTGTGCACATTAGGATGAAGGATACCTTGTTGGTCTATATGACCAAGGTCCTCAACATGATCATCATTATGGTCATCCATTGATAGGTTGGTTCTATTTGAACTTCCTCTCCCCCTAGGATTTCTAACGATGGATTCAAGATGCAAATCAAGAGGGATAAGAGTTGGTCTCAATGAACGACGTCCATGCATGCAGAATGCAAAACACAACAAACACAAAGAATGACAAACACTATGCCTTCACAACAATGCAATTAGACTTCTTCCACAAACACTTAATTCATACTTCCATGCTTTTACAACAATGATACAAGACAATAAAAAATAAGCCTCTACGCGGGCCGACGATTTAACTAAGGGATTGAGTAAAGAAAATCTCACAAAGGTCCTTTAGCACTTCAACTCCAAATTTAAAGCTTAGCTTAGCAAATTTTGAGAATCTTTAGCTTTTTACTTTCTTTGCTTGCTTGAATTGAATGATGAATGGCTCATTTGTTTGCTTCCTCTCCAACAATGCACCTAGTTATGTAAGAACAACACAATAAGTAACCAAAAAGAAAAATAAAAATAAAGTAAAGACACGATCAACAGAGTACTAATCCTAATCAATTCCACAAATCCGACGTTGCCTAATATAATCAATCAATCCCCGGCAACGGCGCCAAAATCTGACGACTGGCCGTTCCTACACATCAAGATTGATGTAATGAAAGTGCAGTTCAAGAAAAGCCTTTTTTAGGTCAAATTTAAATTTATAAAAACCACTACCAACACTACTACTAACGTAGCAAGAGTGAGTAGGGATCATCCCAAGGGATTGTGAGGATCAAGCAATGTCGTGGAATCGTTATTAGGGCTAGTAGGTCGAGTGATCAAACAATTGGTTGGTTGGTTGATTGAAGAACAACTAAATTAGACTAAGTGATAGCAAAAGAATGCAATTAAGAGTAAGTAAGAGAGAGAGATCTTGGGGTTTAGAGATCACCACCAAGCAATGCATTTCTATATCTTTAACAAGTGATTAATGAGGGCAAAGTATGTGTTCTAATATTGGTGTGTGTGTGTGTTTGGTTGATTCAACAAACAAGGATGACTAGTTAAGCATGTATTATTTAAACATCATGTGAAAGGCACAATATATCTAAGTAATGAAGCATATATTGTCTAAATAACATGTGAAAGGCACAATAGATCAAAACAAGTCATTAATCCTTTCATTAAGCTCACAATCCAAATACAACACAAGGATAGAGACATATGCTACTTGCATTCAAAAGCTTGGATCATCAAACAACAAGCATAGATTGTCCCCCCATTTAACACTACACTACAACTACACTACATCTACATTACTAGAATGAAAATAAACTAGGGGAGAGGCACAATCCATCAAGGAATAACTATGAACCATCAAGAGAATCACAAGAGCATTCCTTTAAGCAAAGCACTATGTTTTGACAATCTCCAAATCTATAGCATCAATACACATAGACATGCATCAATTACACAAAATCTAGAGACAAGCACATGAACATTTATTCTAGCATACATAGACATATGGATAGAATGAAATGATCAATTGGAAGCATTAAACTATATAAATCATTGAATAAATAAGATCTAAGTATATCAGAGAGTCAAAAACATTAATTACAACACTAATCCCTCAATGATGCACAAGATTAAGATATAGAAAGCATGCTTGGGGCTAACTCTAGCCCCAAGAAGATGTCTGGCCACTCATGTTGATGATGCTCCAACCCTCAAGGGCTAATTCCATGGTTGAAATTTGCTCTTTGTTGATGAAGAACCCCAATGGTGTCTCTAGCCTCCTCTCCTCTCAACTTCCTCTCCAAGAAATGACATGAAAATAATGTTGGCTCCCCTTGTAAAAAGTAATCCTTATCTTTATATAAGTAGGTCAAAATGACACCCAAAATGAGCTGGGGTCGTGCACACAATATTCCCTAATGATTGGATAAAGAACAACTTTCCATGAGATGGAAATTTAACTTTTTCGCACTGGAGGAAGTTCGATCGATCGAACCTTGGTCTTGGATTGATCCAACTGGCTGAGATCTATCGAACTTAGGCTCGATCAATCCAACTGGCTGAGCTTTTTGGAAAGGAGACAAATTTGAGATATTTTGGGAGATATTTATGAGAAAAGGACAAAAGTGGTTAGTGGGTGCTACAGCTGTGGATCAGATCAATCATTTAAACAAGGACAAAAGTGTTCGATCGATCGAAGGATGGTGTTGGATCGATTGAACTTTGGACTTCATGCTTTGGGTTAAGGTTTGAATCAATCTTGAAGTGCTGACATCGATCATTGTTCGATCGATAGAACTTTAGTCTTGGATCGATCGAACTTTGCTGCTTTCCACCTTTGGCTTCATTTGCTTCCTTCTTTCTCCACTTTGCTCCTTTCTTTGTTTAATCACAGAATTGCTTCAATTAAGCTCTTATTTGGCTAAGTTAGCTTATTTTTGAGATAAGTGCTTAAAAATGGAAACAATACGAAATCAATCTAAAAAGGTAAAGTAAGATAGATAAATGTACTAGAATGCCTAAGCTTAAGGGGTTTAAATACGCACTTTTCAGCGCTCATCAACATATGTCCATACCATTGAGGATTTGTTTGATTCGTGAGGTGAGCTAGATGCTCTTTTGAGAACGTCTTTTGGAGACTTGTTTCAGTTTTGGAAATCTTGATGTTGTTGACTCTTAAGAGGAGTTTTGAAGGATCGCTGTTAGATATGGCTTGTCTGTGGAGTCTTTTTGTCCTAGTTATAAGTAGGCATGGTCTTGAGGAATCGTAGTTCCAGTGGTTGTTTATGGATCGATAGAAATTGAGGGATTTTGACTTAGCTTAGTGTTGCCAAGCATGGTTTTGAGAGATTCATCTTGTGACCTTAGTTCTTGGCATTTTAATGTGTGTACCACTTGGTGGACTTGTATTTTGAGGATTTAGTCATCCATGATAGGGATGCGGATCTGATGTTTGATTATGGTGTAGTCTTGTAGTTGATCTGTTTCAGGGAGATATGAAGGACTTTCGATAAAATATCTTGTGGAGAGGTTCGTTTTGATTTTTGGAGGTTCCGATTTGCTTTTTAGGCTTTGGATTCTTCATTAATGTTGTTGGTTGAAGTATTTTGAGACATTGGAGATGCTGGTTTTGTTGTATTGAGGATTTAAGGCCTTAAGCATAGCGGTACCTATGGCATTGTTGTCAGAGTTTTGGGATTGGCCAGGATGGTCTGGCCAGACATCTTTGGACCATATCTCAACTCTCACAAAATGTTGGTCTCCGTAGTGCTCTTGGCAATGATTATTTTTGCCATTGATGTCATTTGTATCGAGAGGTTTCATGGGTAGACCTACTGGGGGGCAGGTTAGGAATTAGTGCCTTATACTGTCATACTACCGTACAAAGTTGTGTGTTATGGGCGAGTACTAGATGCCGTCGATGCTACCTTACTGACGAGTAAGTATGGGCGGGCACTAGGCACTGTTATTGCTACCACACATTTAAGTACGTCATGGGCGGGTTCTGGTCGCTATTCATACTGCCATGTCGTCTCTGTTCAGTACCTTGATTTGATACGTTGTTATTTTGGAGTTCTTTTGTTGGTTGTTTTCGAACTCGTATGGTGGTTTGTTAGGAGGGATGCTTTCAGTTGTTGTCTTCAATTCCCTTGTTTGACTTTGGGTTCAGTGTATGAGTTTTGACTTGTCATATGGCCATGTGGTCACTTTTTCCTTAAGGGGTTGTCTTGTCATGAGCATGCGGGTACAATTGACACTGGTTTGTGTGTTCCTTTCAATTTTGAGGTCGCTAGTGTAGTGCGTTATGAGGGATACTTGGAGATGTACTCTGTAGTTATCTTGGTTTCGCTTTCTGTTTCATTGGGATGGATTTCGAGGACGAAATCCCTTTAAGGTGGGAAGGTTGTAATGACCCAGTCATTTTCATTCCTTTCCCTTTCCTCAGATTTTCACAGATATTTTTTTTTCATTGATCCTTTTTCTTTCTAAGTTCAGTTTCATGTCGCTTAGTGTCATCTTGAGTGCTCTGGCGTGATTTCCGGGACTCTTTTCTGTGGATTGACAACTTCCTTTGAGGACCGAGTCATTTCCACATTTTTCGTTTTTTAACACTATTCACTTTTTGTCTTTTCCCTATCTTGTCTTTTTCCCTATTTCGTCTTTCCCTCGTTTGTCACTCTGTTTGCGTAACCACACTTCTTGTGTTCAGAGTTGGTTTCTGACTTCATGTATCTTCATTCTCAGTGGTTTCCATGAGATACGTATCTTTACTTTTGTGACAAAGTACTCTGGTTGCTCCCAGTGCCCATAGGGGCACGGATGCATAGTTCTTTGGAAACATTTCCCTTTCTTGGGGTGTTTTTCGTAAATATCTTTTGAAAATATTTTATTTCAGGGGTATCTAAGAAAATATCTTTTGGAAGATATTTTCATTCTAGGGCAATTTTGTAGTTTTCACTTTTTGGAGGGGCCATTGTGCAATTAATGAAAATTATTGCAAAATGTCTTGTTTTGGGTCTGGATCCTCGTATGAGATTCATTTTGACATTTCTTCGAGTCGTGGACTCTTTGAATTTCCTCCTGGACGATGTTTTCCAGTTCCAGGGTTTTTGGCCCCAATTTGCGCCAAACTTGTTTTGGGCATAACTTTCTGTACGGGACTCAGTTTTCAACGTTGTTTCTTTTGTTGTTCATATTTTCTCATTTTGAATCTTTTTTGTTCACGGAGTTTAGCTGTTTGAGCGCGTCTGCTCAAATTTCACTTTTCAGACCCAGCGAAGCCCGTTCGGGGCACTTTTTGAGTTTTTCTATAAATAGGGGGTCTTTAAGTGAAAAATCAGATTTCACGCTCTCTCTCACCTCTCTTGGCCGGATCTCATGGCAGCCATGACTGCCATCTTCTCTCTCCTCTTTTGAGCTTCTTCCCTTCAATGAAAAGTGGTGATGCCTTAGTGTTTTATGTTCGTGTTGGCGAGGCCTTCGATTCCAATTGATTGGAATCTCGATTTGGCTATTTCTTGAGTTCGGGTTTGAAGTCAAGTTGTGTTTTGATTGGGCTTCCTTGGGATTGATGTTTGTGGTGTTATCCCTGACAAAACCTAGGAGTTTCGTCGGATTCGGAGCCGATTTATTTTGGTGGGGATTTGAGATTTCATCTCAAATGGAAGTAGGGAATGTTTTAGGATTTTATATGTGTTGTATTATGTGTTTTCCATATTTATACAACCTATACGCATGCCTTGTATCAAATCTAGGAAATTTGAAATATTCAATTCTTTGTATAAGATTTAATTTTCATGATGATGAGAAATTTGGATTTGAATTGTGGCATGGTAGAAACTCTTATTTTAATATGTTGGTTAACATATATTAAATTGGGATCAATTAAATAAGAATCGCTCTTTTTAATTAATATTTATCTTTTGTGAAAGATTAAAGTTCATGGCCGTACCCTGCATGAAATTGAGTTGTAATATGCTTTTAAATTAAGTCATGGCATGTTCTTTAACATACTTTAATTTGAGAGCATTTGGTTAAGTTTGGAAATCCAGAGACTTTAATTAAAAAAATTAATTAAAATCTATTTTGTGGTTTCATGGGCCTAATTAAGCTTTTGTGTGAATATATGTAATGACCATGATATGTCTTTTATCATATATTAAATTGAGTCCATTTGGAAATGATTTGAAATCTAGAGAGTTTAATTATTATGATGTAATTAAATTCTATCTTGTTTATCCATGGATCTAGTCATGTTTTAGAAGTTGTTTCTATTTTAAGAGCATGGATTTAGACTTGTGATGTATTTACTTGATTGTGTTATATGCATTGAAGAGCATTGTTCTTAAATTTATATTCATGAGAGTATGTTTCGAATATGAATATGTTGTTGGCTTGTGATTTCATAACATTATGAATATGAAATGCTTATTATGCACTATTAGGAGTTAAATTGCTAACTTGTTACTATGTAGTAGTAATATGTATAAGTTGTAAACTTATTTGGCTTATTTTGGAATCTTGGAACATTGTTGAGTTAAGATGGCTAGGGTTTGGCTCTAGTACGGGGACATGAGTCCTCTAAGTCATTGAGATAGTGCGCACTTAGGGTGGTCTTCCCTGCGGGTTAATGCCCGAAATAACCGTTGAGGTCTTCGCAGAATTTCGAGCATAGATGTCCAAGTCTTCCACTAATTGTTTTCGCATTCAATTCCAAGTTGACAATCATGTTTACCTTGTTGACTTGTGGTTTTGGCTATTGGCGATTTTGATGTTGTTAAGTACATTCATACTAAATTGCTATACTTAGTTGATTTCACACTTTTAGATTTCTAGTTGATAACCTAGAGAATCTATGTCTTGATGTGTGGTATTAGATATTCTAATTATGCTAAATTCTTATATTTAGTTGATGTTGCATTTTAGACTTCAAGTTGATAACCTTGAGAATCTCTATGTTGTTTTGTGTAAGCATGCTCCTATGTTGTTGCTTTGTGTAGGCATGCTCCTATGTTGTTAAAATTGCATGAATGAGGTGATTGATGCTAGAAATGATCTTAGGTAGCTAGGATACTCCCTGAGTCTCATTTTGATATAGATGTTAGGTGGCATGAACCTCTTTAACATGTTCCACCTTAAGGTGACAGAATTGTAAAACGTAGGTCGATGCATGCTCATTTCCTACAAGTAGCTTTATGTTACTCACCCCAAAGTTACTGGGGCATATTTTCAGGTACAAGAATCAAAGTTGAGATTCTCATTATGCTTGGATGGTTTGTGGACTTGGAGACTTCCATTTTTGTGAAGGTTGGCTTGGAATGCCAATTGTTGCCTTATATGTTAACATGTGTACATTTGATTTCATATATGTAATGTGTACATGAGTACACTCTTTACAATGTATTTGACATGTATGAGATGAGGCTGAAGGCCAATGACATGTAATTTGTATCCTATGTAATTTTTGACTTCATAGAATATTATGAAAGTATTGAAAAATATTGAGTTTTTGCTTCACCATGTTTGCATTGGGTGTGGGAATTCCATTTTGATTCTTCCATAGGATCTCATTAATCATGTATGAAGTGTGGCCAAGGGCCAAATGGCATATTCAAACCATCTCATGATTTTAAATTACAAGTTTTCGTTCTAAACTTCGTTTTTGGCATTTTGGCCGTTGGGGGGTCATATTTTGTATCAGCGGTATTTTTAAGCTGTGGATCATTGTAGCATATCTTGTTAGGTAAGTTACGTTTTCATGCATGGTCGTTTCCTGGCAAAGCTTTTTCTTTGGTGAAATGACCCTTCTACGGACTCATTTTACACTTTTATTGCAAAATTTGACCTAAGGATATTTTGGGAATTATCTTTGGAAATAAATTTCATTCTTCACATGGTCACTTAAAAAATGTGATTTTAGGGGGGGTTTCTTCTTCGTGTTTTTCCTGAAAATGTCGTCTTGGCATCAGAAACCATTTCCGAAGTTCAGCTTCTGTTTTTCCATTTAGCAGCTTTTTCGACCCTCTGGATTAGATTTCTTGGGAGGGAATTTTGGGCATTTCAAAGTGTGTATTTTTCAATTTGTCTCAAGAGTCACGTAGAAAAATCAATTTTGAAGGGAGTTTCTTCTTTGTGTTTTTCCAGAAAATGTCATCTAGGGCCTCAAAATCCCATTTTGTTTCGGAAAAACCCATGCTGCTAGGGTTTCTTGCTGCCCATTCTGCCTCCTTTACATCTAAACGGTTAGATGGGGTTTCGTAACCGGTTAGATGAGTGTCGGTAGTGTTTTGGTTGAGTTTTTTGGTCTTCTAACCGGTTAGGAAGGTGTGATAACTAGTTAGATGTTTTTGGGTTGGTACTTTTTGACCGTTTTGCCCCTGTTTCTTCCGTTAGCCATATCTTTTTCATCCGGACTCCGAATCAAGTGATTTTTAAGTCTAAGTTCATTGATTTTTTGTTGTCTTTCCAATGGTGTGCTCAGTAGCACCTACTTTTAAGCTAGAAATGACATTTTTACCCCTAGGTTCATTCTTATTCTTTTTTGAAACGTTGCTTCCGCATTTGATTCCTTGGGTTCCGTGACCTCGTTGAGGGTCACATTGGCATCTTAAAGTCATGTTGTATCTCTAGAGACCATTGTTTTTCTTTTTCTTCCATATTTCGGATCCGTTATAGGGTTATCTTTCGGTTCATCACTAACACACCGAGTTGAAAAACTTGGGCCGTCATATGAATAGAGTTTTGAAACTCTACGAAAAACTAGTGTTTATGCCTAACATGCATGAAATCTTTAATGAAGCTTAATGGAACATATCTAGACATCGCAAGAAGTGAAAGATAAAAAGAAATGGGAGAGGAATAGAGTTAAAAACTCTACGAATATTAGTGTTTAACGTCTCTAGTAAGACGTTGGGTTAACTCACTAATCAAAAGAATCAAAAACCGAATATGAAACGTCCTCATTGATCCTCTTTTCATTTTTCTCATTTAATGCCTCACCTATAACAATGAAATCATCCTCCAAAAGAATGACTTGAAAAGAAATGAAAGAGTTGATTTCGTTCTTTTCATTCACGGTCTTGAAAACAAAATTAATCATGGTTGGCCTTGCCCTTTTGTTGTGTTCTTGAAACACATTCAAAGGATCATTCACTTTGATAATTGGTGAGGCAATGTCTTTCAAAGACTCATTTAGAATATCAAGAAACACCTTCTCTTCATCCCTCTTCTCTTCCTCAAAAATAACCATCTCCTCACTTTCCAAGTTAGCTAAAGAGTTCATTAGGGAGTTCACTTCATTTTTTGGGCTTTCAAGGTCGACACCATAATTTTTATACATTTCAAAAAGGCATGTCTCAAGAGGGTCTTTAGAGATAATAGAAGGAAGGTTCTCTTCAACAAGTTCCTTCTCCTACCTCTATAGTGGTCACCGTCTCCTCACTCTCTAAAGTATCAAAGGCCGAGATAAAATCATAATCAAAACAAGGAAAGTCCTCATTAATCTTGTTATGCTCTATTGGGCTAGGCACTGGTGGACTCATCAACTCCTCAAATTGCTCACTTGCTACTTCTTCCTCCTCACTTCACTCATCCTCATCTATATAAATTGAAGTTCTTGCCATTTTTTCATTTGCCTCTTCCTCCTCCTCTTGACGAGAAAGTACTTGCAATTTACTCAACTTGAGCTTCTAACTTGGCTAACATTTGAGAATGAGAATTAATAAGTGGAGTTTGTGAAATATGCACATCAAGTAAAGCTAACACTTTTTCTTTAAATCCGGGTGAGTACCTAGAAGGTGATGGTTTTGGTTCTTCATAAAATGGTGGGGGAGGGTAATAGTCATAAGGAGGATAATAAGAATAGTCAAGTCCATAATAAGATGATTCATATTGAAATGAATTGGACTTAACCTCATAAGGATCAAAATATAGTGGAGGGACATAAAGTGAGGGGAAGTAATTTTCCTCCAAACTTGGTTCAAACAATGGTTCCATCCACCTTCAAAATCCAAATGCAACAAATAATGGCCTCCACATGGGCTAATGCTTAGACAAAAATTAAAGCAATGAATTTAGCCTCAACAAGGGCTATCACAAGCATGCAAAGAAGTGAACCAATTAAACTACGAGATTTTCAAGAAATGCTCACAAAGGTCCTTAAGCAACTTCAAATTCCAATGCTAGCTTCAAGCTCCAATGATTGCTTTAAGATCCAATGTTTGCCTTCCTTGTAGTTAAGTACCTAATTGACAAATAATAATGAGAACAAGAGAAAATAATATATAATAGAAAATAAAATAAAAATAGAAGCAATCAAATGAACACTATTGTCTAGTATAATTCCAACAAAACCGTTAATTCCTGGCAACGGCGCCAAAATTTGACGAGGCCCTTCCTACGTGTTTAGAAAACAGACTTTTTAATGCGAGAAGTCGCTTCGCAAGGTCAAAATATGATTGTGGTTTAAGAAGTTTTCTAGTCAAATTTACATTTATAAAACCACTACTACAACTAATGAAGTATAGCGAGTTGGGATCGTCTACAGAGATTATAAGTGTTGGAATTTAACTTTGACTCTAATGTATCAATTAATTATAAAAGAGAGAGATTGTTTGATTAAACTAGGATGCAAGAAAATTAAAATGCAATTAAAATAAACTAAGTTGAGATAGGGATTTAAGAGATATGAAGAGAGGTCTTCGGGTGTTGGAATCACCACTATGCTCATGTAATTAACCACTTGCTTTCCATTAATGGGGAATACATTGTTATGAACAAAATGGGACTACCAATTGTAATATTAAGCATGGACCATCAATTTCATGTATGAATTGTCTACCTAACCAACAAATAAACTAAGTGTAGAACAACCCATCAAATCTAAGCATGACCCATTAAACTAGTCACAATTATAGCACACATCAATCTAGAGAATCATGGAATTTGCAATAATAAGCTATGAAATAACAAATAAAGTATAGATTGTCTACCTACCTACAAGCATGAATTAAATTGTAGAACAACCCATCAAACATAAGTATAATCCATCAAATTAATTAGCAAACACATTCAATGAAAACCCATGCTTAGCCATCACTATATCCTTAATTAATCACACATAGACATGCAACCAACATAGAGAATCTAGTGTAGAAATCAATCCCCAAATAATCACACATAAGATAACATGTAATTAAAATAGAGAATCATAAGGAATACTTAAATCAACAATCACAAAGTTAAGAACTAATCACAACAATATATATATAAATCCCCAAAAAAAAGAAATACTAGGGTTTAGATTACACAAGACACGCAGACATGGTAGTCACCCTGACTTGTAGTGATGGTGAGACATTCGCCACCAGGACTTATTTGCCCGATGATCTATGGTTCATTGATTCAGTACTATAACAAAATGTATTTAAGGCGGGTCATAAGATGTAATACCCCTAATTTTAAAAAGATAGTCTTGGCATTTTATTTATTGTTTATTTTATTTTTCGTGTGATTATTTGCATAATTTCTTGATTAATTATTTAATGCTTGTTTAATTGTTTTAATTGTTTAATACTTGTTTACTTGTGGTAATTGTTAATTTTGTTTGTTTACTAGTTTAAGTGCAGTAATTATTTGATATTTTTTTTTTAAAATTAAATGGAATTAATGGTATTCTTCATTTTATTTTTGTTAAATGAATTAAATGTTTTATTTTTAATTTAAAGTTGGTTGCACTGTTATTTTATTGGAATTTCTTATAGGTGTAATTGGATTAAACTAGAAACAGTGTTAATGGTAAACATTAGGGTTTCTTTTCTTTTAGAATACACGGATGGGCTGACTAGGATTGGAAGTAGGGCTTAGTCTCTAATTATATATGGACTAGGGTTACTGTAATAAGCCTATAAATATATAATGTACTGGGGTGTAGGGTTTTAGAAAACGTAAGCATAATTCTGTGAAACAGAGAGACAGTGAGATATAGGGAGAAACAGAGAGAGATAGGAAAGGAAGGCTAGGTTGAACCAAGGAGGAGGAAGGAGAGGTTTCTCATAGGTGAAACCAAGAGCAACAGAGGTGGAACATCAGTAGGGGATTTCGTCAGAAAATTCAGAGACGGTGGAAGAGAGTTTCAAAACTGAAACTCAAGGCAAGTCTCTATTCTACTCTTTCCCTTTAATCTGTGTTCTGTGCATGCTTAGGTAGACTCCAACGATTAAACTAAAGCTTAAATACATCTTTTATACATGTTTAATCGTTATGTAATTCCATTGAAATAATCTATTTTGAGTTGCTTTAAAAGTTCAGTCTGAAATCTTGCTGTCGTTGCTTAAAAACTTGTATTTCAATTCAAGTCTTGGTTGTATATTATTGTCTTATGATCAATCTAGAACTGGGATGGACCTTAAAACATGTAATAAAAATTACTACAGAGGCCTGGAAATCACCGGAGTTGTAGAAGACGAAGGAAGAATGGATTACGGCTCTTAGGGGTGAGAGCAGGCTCCAAAAAGGGAGGGAGCCTACTCCTACAAAGCTAGAGCTGGCTCTCTAGGGTTGAAGGCCGGCTCTCAATAACCTAGAGCCGGCTCTCAAGTTTAAGAGCCTGTTCTCTCATTTCAATGTGTTAAAAACTTGTTTTTAGGGTCTGTTTGGATGAACTGGGTTTTTCTAAAGCTGTTTAAAAGCTACTAGATGGTGTAATTCATTGCTAAAGATCTATAAAAATGTTGGGAAGCATATTTACATTTATATTTTGAGGACAGAGTTAACATATGGTTAAACGATGAACTCGTATGTGGAAGATTAGATAATTAACTCATATTGCCTACTGTTTTGGCAATTTGATTTCTTTGCATGATCTTAAATTATGAAACATGTTTTTAGCTGTTATATGAGCATATTGTGGTTTAAATACATGTATGCTTAGATGGAAGTAACTGAGGTTTAAATCTACTGTATTTTGCATCAGTTAAGGTACTGTTTGGAGGAGTTAATTGCTTAGTTTTATTTTATAAAATTAAAGGACTGGAATAGGATTTCTAAATCTCATATTGGATGCATAATTTGGTTATATACATGTTAGACTGTATTTATGCCTATTTTGGGATGTGGTTGATGAATATTTATACTGATTTGTCAACTATGTTAGCTGGAGGAATGTATGCACCGGTATGGGACGGTGGCATATTAGGTATGGATTAGCTCAGACACTAAGCCTACCTAATCTGGATTGAGGTTCGGATTAATAATAAAAGTTAAGTCTGACTTCTATTGGTGTCAGGTCAGTAAATAACTGAATGATATAATTTGGTTTCTGGGATGGATTGTTATACATATATCAAACCACTATACTAGATGGATGATATTTTGTATTAGGAGGACACGGACTTTATATATTTATGTTATGGTGCCATGGTATGAGCTTGAGTCTAAGGCTATGGTTAGGGTGCGTATATCACCTAGGATGGATAGCTGGACAGTAGTTGTTGTTCCCTGGTAGGTCTAGGTACACATGACCACATTATGTGCGATTTGCATGGTATCTCTACTCAGGATGAGACAGACCTATTGGACTAGTGAGCGTCTTATAGTGTGTACTTTTACATATATGGACTACTCTAGATATTGTTTAGTCTATCTAGGATGTATCTGCGTATCGGATTCCTGTTTGGATTGTAGTAGAATAGGATTTACATGTGGGCCAGACCCACTCTCTTATTTTTCAAGTGCTCGTCAGTTCCAAGGTTAGAGCTAGATTGTGCAGAGCAGATACGGACTTCCATTCTTCCGACTACATAGGACTACTATCTTATTAGCTTTGGATTTTGATTACAGTTATTTTGTTTTAGAGTTATGATTTTTATTAGGGGTCCACTAGATGGATTCCTGAGTTATTAAATAATTGGAGGTTTTGGACTAATGGATTTGAATAATTTTATTTTAAGGATTTTCAATTAGAATTCTTTTCAGCCATTTTTATTTATTTCTTATTATTTCAACTTATATTATGTGTTCATTAAATATTAATTGTTTAATATTCCAAGGGGTATCATATAAGATCCAGCGGCGTTCAGATTTTCTGGCTACCCTCTATGCCTTCTATACGGGCCATTGGTTTTCTATTCCTGCACTCTGTTGGAGTGTCACGATGAGACCTATTCTAGCTACATTAGCAAGGCCAAGCCTGGGCGGGTCACTTTCCTTCCATTTGTTCATCTGATTACTCAAATCCTCAGAGATCAGCACTACCCTTTCTATCCGACAGAGCATACTGAGTCCGGTGCTTGCCGCTATGGCAAGAAGGATTGGACAAGAGCGACAATACTCTTATTCGGAGCTTAGAGGATGAGGCAACCTTGGCAGCTGAAGAAGCAGAGTTAGCAGACATAGAGGCAGAGGCAGCAGCAGAGCATGATCTAGCAGACCCACAGATGGTTGCAGACGCACATATGGAGATCGACTTGGAGCAGGAGCCTCCAGCGAAGTCACCACATCACTCTTCGGCAGGGTCGTTAGTACATTCTCAGGAGCAGAGTCAGGATGAGCATCGTTCTCCTGACCTAATCATCCCTAACGCTCCAATTCAGACACTTGGCCTAGGAGAGCATATCCAAACCTTGGAAGACGCGGTAGTCTCTCTCCGGTCAGATGTGGCCTCCCTTAGCACTGACGTGACCACTCTCTGTACAAATTCTTAGCTGCACTGTAAGACTTATCCAGAGGTATCGGGGGATCCCCCCTCCCAGATCGACCTCTTATACCTGACTTCTTTCTCTCTTTATCATTTAATATATCTGTGATATTTGACTGTTCTTTTGATACTATTATCATATTTGTGTGGCCAGTCTGTTGGCCTGATACTCTACTGTACCGTACACTATTTTTATTCTTTCTATTTTATACATGATATTTTTGGATGTCAGGTTCTTATATTGATATATTTATCTATGATTGGCTCAATTATCAGGTACATCCCAATGACTTTAGTGAGAGAGTGTTGCCCAAAATTTTTCAGGACCATCCTTATTCCTCTTTCCTTAGTTCATTTATTATTCACTTACACTTGCATGCCACTGTGCACTGTTATTATCCCCTTTGTTATCTTATTAGCTTTTATTCCAGTGCCATCTTTTCAAGACCATAGTCAATCCCAAGTTTAGGGGGGTTATACCATCTACTTTGGATAATTGTGTCCTGGCCATTCTTTGCCATAGCTATACTGGTATACTCTTTCCTTTTGTTCTCTTTACACATTAAGGACACTGTGCCATTTAAGTTTGGGGTTAATAGGTGTTCTTTACAATGTTTGTTTTCAATTCAAAAAATTGAGCATGACTTGTGTATTTGAGGGATTTTCTATGATTGATCCATGGCTAGTTTTGACTTTGATCTTTTGAGGACTATATTGCTTAGAATTTAAAAATTGCTTGACTTGAGAGTCCAATACTCCTTGTATGCCTTGTAGATGCCATTTAGGAGTAAATTTTTTGAAAGATTGATATCTTGCTTGCACTTGTGGTCCACATCATCTTGATTTCGTGATTGTTTTGAGATTCACTCTAAGACTCTACACTAGCATAAGCGCACACTAGCATTCATTTGTGGGGTACATACTTTGTTGATTATTGAATTGGTTATATCCCAATTGAGCTAGTAGTGCATTGAAAGCTTTCATTTTGACAAAAGTGGATAACAATCCCTTTTCATTGAGTAGCCAGGATTCTAGCCTCATCAAGCACTGAATTTCTCGCGCCGAAAGGTGGAGGGCCTAAACTCTAGGTTAATAATTGAATGAAAACAAAAATTAAAAAAAAAATAAAAGAAAAATAAAAGTTATTGCAAAAGCAAATAAAAAAAGTGAGGACTTCTCCCAAAAGGTGAAAAGTGGGAAATGATTATATAGAGGTTGTTTTGATTTGTAGCCTAGTTCATTTGAGCTTGTAAGTCCTTAGGGGTGTTTGAACACCTAATGCCCTACAGTCGTCCGGTTTGGGAGTGATTGACCTAACGCTCGACCTCATGGATCGCTAGAAAGCTTAATAGATCAACACATTACACCATGCTTCCATCTTTGATCCTTAAGGTTAGCAAAAAAAAATAAAATAAAATAAAATAAAATAAGCGCACTAAATCAATAAAGCTTTAATAAAAGGTCCATTATTTGTTTTGATGATCGGGACTAGATTTGTGTGCTAGTTTAAGGGTAAGGATGTGATCATTTTTTTAGTTGGCTTAGGTAGCAACATATTTGATGCCAGTCCACTCAAAAAGGATTCTAGTGTTGTTTTGATTTGCATGATCATTTTCTTGATGTATGGAGGATCATACTTGCTTGTTTGATGTTGAAATTTTAGGAGATTGATTGGAAAGGGTTGAAAAATTGCATACTTGAGGTAGTTTTCACCCAATGTTTGTTTGCAATATTGGTGCCTCTTTTGTGAGAATGAGCTTAATGTTTGTGGGTATCATTTCTGGAAACCCTCACGAGACTTAACTCGTCCACTAGGGGTAACCTAGGGGTTTAAAAGGCTTATTGAAAGTGCTAAATGCAATCATATTCCCTACGAAAGTGGCGTTATCCATTTATTGCTTTCTAGATTTATAATTGTATAGTTGTTCATTTCATTCCTTTACTTTACAGTTCATTGCTAGGGACTAGCAATATTTAAGTTTAAAGGTGTGATGAGCGCTGAAAAGTGTGCATTTAAACCCCTTAAACTCGAGTATTCTAGGACATTTATCTATCTTATTTTCCCGTTTTAGACTAATTTTATATTATTGCCCTTTTCAGGTGCTTATCCCCAAAATAAATCAATTTAGCCAAATTAGATCATAAAAGAAGCAATCTCAAGTTGAATAGAAGAAAGGAGCAAAGTGGTGGAAAATAGCAAGTTTCGATCTATCAGACCAATCTTCGATCGATCTCACAGTGATCGATCCAGCCTTACCAAGATGGATCAAACCCCTTGTCCTTATCCTCAAGAATTTTCATCTTTGATCGATCCAACTTTCCTTTCAATCGATCAAACTTCTTTGATCTTATCCCCGCCTACCACTTTTGTTTTTTTCCCAAAATATCCCAAAAATATCCCAGACTTGTCTTATTCCAAAAAGACGCTGCCAAATTTTGATCGATCCGGCCATACTTTGATCAATCTGAACATTCTTCGATTGATCTTATCAGAATTCAATCGATCAAATCTCCTCAAGTTCGAAATAAAACAGAGTCCAGCTCATTAAAAGATGGCTTATAGTGCAATCATTGAAGGAGTCCTAGTGCACGAGACCTGACCATTGGGTATGACATTGGAGCTACCTATATAAGGATTTTGAGTCATTTTTACATCATATATATATCATCGTACAATAATAAAGTAGATGAGAGAGTTTAGAGATTAGAGAGATACACACACCATTTGAGAGTTCTTCCATTCATCTAGGGTTTCTATCAAGGAGATGAATATCAATCCTACCATGGAGATGGCCCTTGAGGGTTGGATGACTACATCAATGAGTAGCTAAACAACTTCTTGGGGCTAGAGTTAGCCCTAAGCATGCCTTCTAGATCTTGATATTTTGTATTTTGAGGGGATTTATGTTGTAATTCTTGCCTCGACATTTGATTTATATACGAATCTTGTTTCTACAATGATTAGTGTTGTTTAATGCTTCCAATTGATCATTTCATTCTATTCATATGTTTATTTATGCTAGAATAGATGTTTATGTATTTATCTCTTAGTTTTGTGATATTGATGCATATCTATGTGTGTTGATGCTATGAATCTAGAGATTATCAAGGCATGGTGTTTTAATGGAATACCCTTGTAGCTTGTTTGATGGTTTATACTCATTTCTTGATGGATTGTGCATTTACCTTAGTTTAAGTAGTTTAATTTGCATGCCCTTAGTTTAGTTGTAGTGTAGTTGTCTTATTTTCTTCGAAAGGAGGACAATCCATGCTTGTTGTTTGATGTTCCGTGTTTATGAATGCAAGTAGTATAATTTTTTTAGCTTATTAAAGTATTTGATTACAAGCTTAAAGGAAGGAATAATAGCTTAGTTTCATATATTGTGTTATTCATTAGGTTGTCTAGACAATGTATACTTAATTAGTCATATATGCTTGTTGATTTAATGAATCACTTGTAATGCCTCGGGTTTTGATTCAACCCGGTACTACAGTGATGAACCGAAGATTTACCCGATAACGGATCCAGATGCGGAAGTAAGAAACAAAACGATGGTCTTTCAAGGCATAAAACACCTCTAAGACCCTATGATGACCCTCCATGAGGTCACGGAACTCAAAGAAACAAGGTGCGGAAGCAAAGGACCGGAAGAATGACAATTAAGCCCCCAGGGGCAAGGTAGTCATTTCTAAAAGTATGAATTCAGGTGTCACTGAGCACACCACTAGAAAGGGAATGAAAAACTAATCAAGATGGACTCAAGAATCACATGATTCGGAGTCCGAACGAAGGAGAAACAACAAGATGAAGAGAAACGAGTAAAACCCTTTAATCAAAGGCAAGGTGGTCAATTTACAATTAAGAAGGGAGATTTGACTCTAAACAAGTCAAATGAGTTCCACACAACCTAATCCAATCGTTTCACAATATTCTAAGAGGTTCTAAGAACTTTGGACAAGAATCCTACGAAATGCCCCTTCCCGGTTTAAGCAAAAACTAACACTACTTCACTAAAACATGAATAACTCCCACTGTGATTTGAATATAAGACTAACATAGGTACCATTGGAAAGATGACTCAAAATCCATGAATTTAGGCTCAAGAATCACCCCATTTGGGTTAAAATTGAAGGAGTTATGACCATTTGAAGTTGGAATATAAGTGTTGAAACTGAACTGAAGAAGCTGGGTGAATGGGGCTATTTCGGTCAACCGAAATGAGCCATCGGATGACCGAAATGAACATGCTGAGAGCTGAAAATGTATTTTTAAGGAGAGGTTGATTCGGTAGACCGAAATGAACCATCAGTCGACCGAAATAAGCCATCAGTCGACCGAAATGGCCCTGAACAGTGAAAATGGCTACTGGAAAGTGAGGTTTTGATGTTCAAATGAAAACCAATAAGCTTCGGTCAACCGAAATGGCATTTTGGTCGACCGAAATGACTCGAGGAAGTGCAAAAACCACCTGTTATGCACCCAAAGCTGAAAGTCTACTTGGAATCCTCCATGTCATGATCAATTTGCATTTGATGCTATTGTGTGATGATGTGAACATACACACAAGTGTAATATGATATTTAAAACATGTTACAATGGCCTACGGCCTCATTACATCTCATTTACAAGATTTGACATGCCAAACCTCCTAAGTTGATAAAAATACATTTTAAGACAAAATGTGGAACCAAATAAGTACAAGTGTGAATTTAATCATACTTGGCCCTTGGCCCCATGTCATACAATTCAAATACATTGAAAAGAGTGTACTTATATACACTTTACATACATAGAATCAAAGAACACAAGTCTTGTCATGTGAAACTAAAAATCACCCAAAGCAAATGAAGTCTTCAAGTCTTGATTCCTATACCTAAAATAGCCCTCCAGTAACTTCGGGGTGAGTAAACAAGTTTACTCGTAAAGAATGAGCGTGGATGACTTGATTTCTTTAGAGATTTTTAGACTCGCATAAAGTAGTTCAAAAGGGATCATGCCACCTAGCGTTCATATCAAGGGTTAGACTCAGGGATCATCCTAAGCTATCATAGTGACATATCAACAAGAATCATGATATATATACATATATCAAACAAATCAAGTTTGGGACAATCCAAGAACACGACAAGAAAGGTACTTGAACATAGATTAACATGAATTACATTATCAATACAATTAGGCAAAGTTTGGAATAATCCATACAACACGACAAGGAGTTACTAGAATACAAGTTCACATTGTCAAGGCACTTTACATAATTGGAACATATTATTTAACACGACAAGAAGTATATTCGGATATAAGTTAGTAAGAATTACATTATAAATGCAATTAGCATGATTGGAGCATTCCAATTAACACGATAAGAGTAATACACGAAAACAAGAACAAGGCATAATATCTATGCAAGAACAGGGCATACAATCTATGCAAGGGCAAGGCATAAAATCTATGCAATAAGACAAGGATGGAACATTCCATGAAACACAAAAAGAGTTATACATGAAATCAAGAACAAGGCATAATATCTATGCAAGGACAAGGCATAAAATATATGCTATGAAACAAGATTGGAGCATTTCACATATACGAAAAGTTTAAAACTTCAAGGAATAGCAACTTGAAATTTAAAGAGTGAAATCAACCAATGTAGAAAACTCGGATATCGCCCGGATTAAAACTGTACTCTTGAGATCCCTTTAGGGCTACTAACCCATGGGTACCTTTCCCCTAGTGCGCACTATAGTTGTAGGAGGACATTCCCCCGTATTAGAACCAAGTCCTAGCCATGCCAATTTTTAATTGATATCCCAAGTCCCAAAATCAACAAGTTGTGCAACCAAGATTGTATCAAAATACAAGAAATGCATTAACCACGTTTCATGCACAACCAAGATTTTGGAACACACAAGTCATGCCCTAAGTTCATCTACTATAATGGCATGTGAATTGTTAAGAAAATATAGTGTGCATCTATATAGATTAAACAAAGATATATAGCATAAGAAATCCATTGAAGTACATATACCACAAGTATAAGATACATGATTTAATTACCTACTAAGCAACACATGAATAGTTAAATCATTCCAAGACAAATATGCAAGTTCATTAAGTACATTAATGAAATTAAGATACAAGGGTTCACGATGCTTGAATAAAAGGTATAAGTTCATGAAATACAAGTACAATTCACAAGTTTAACAAGAATTTGATATCAAGGCATGATTAACTCGATGGAAGCATACAAAGGAATTTAATCTACTTAAGGGATTAAATTATCAAGATTACAAGGCAAGTCCAATTATTCCACGAATAAGGCATGTCAAAGGTCATGTCAAGGACAAGTTTAATATCATGTTACAAGTTCATTTCATACAAGACACAACCATGTGAATTTAATTCCATACAAAGGAAATAATTAATTATAAGTTTCAAAACTTAGCCGATTATTTTCGAGTTGATACACGTGAAGGAACTTGTCAAGAAAATCACGAATACAAGGTTAGAAACTTAATCTAGCTCATAGAACCATTGAATGTATTTTAATTAATTCTTTTAATTAAAATCTTTAGATTTTGAAACTCACCCAAATGGTTTCAAACTAATATATGTTATACAACATGTCAAGACTTGACTTGAAGACACGATACAAGTACATTTCATGCAAGGTACGGTCATGAGTATTAAACTCTAATACTAGAAAAATAATAAATGAAAGGTTTCAAAACCTAATCAAATATTCTAGATTTAATATATGTGAATGAACATGGCATGCATATCACAGATATCAAGTCAGAATTCAAATGGAGTGAATAGTACACTCAGAATAAATTTATTAATCAAATTAATTAAATATTACTATATTTCAAAACATCTCCGATTAAACTCAAATTAATCTATGTTGAAGAGCATGCTAGGGCCTAATTTAATATGCTAACACACATTAATTTCAAGCTAGTTAAGGCCACATGAATTAATCTTTCACTTAAGATAAATATTAAATAAAACATTCAATACTCATTCAAATGCTCTAAATTTAATATATGTCAATGACCATATCAAGGGGTAATTTAATATCATGCTACATGTTTAAACCAAGTCATGAGCAACCGGGAAAATCAAATCTCATACAAGAAAATAAATAAATAAAATCTCTAGATTTGATATCCAAGCATGTAAACAAGTTGTAAATGCGTCACAAGCATGCAATATAACAAGAAAAGAATGTATAACACCCCCTACCTCAATTTGAGATGAAATCTCAAAAGCCCACCGAAATAAAAGTGCTCCGAATCCGACAATAACGAAGGGTTTTGTCGGGGACAACACGTGGAACAAGAATCCGAAGGAAGCCCCATGAAAATGACAACTTGACTTCAAACCCAAACTCAAAAAATGGTCAGAAACGAGCTCTAATAGGGTGAAAGGTGCGCGGCGTCAAGAGGAACAATAAACGTTAAGGCCAAAGACTTTTCGCCAAGGAAAAGTGGACCAAAAGAGGAGAGAGAAGATGGCAGCCATGGCTGCCAAGGAATTCGGCCTGGAGAGGGGAGGAAGATGATCAAGTCTAACTTTTTGACTTAAGACCGCCCTATTTATAAAAAATCTCAAAAACTGCCCCGAAAGGGTCTCGCCGAGATTGGAAAAGTGAATTTTGAGCAGACGCACTCAAACGGCAAAAATCCATGAACAAAAAAAATTCCAAATGAGAAAATATGAATAACGAAAGAAACGGCGTCAAAAACTGAGTCCCGAGCAAAGAGATATACCCCAAACAAGTTCGGCAGCAACTAGGGTCAGAAACTCTGAAACTGGAGAAAAACGACCAGAATGGAATTCTATGAATACACAACTCGACGGAATGTGAAAATGAATCCCGTACGAGGATTCAAGCCCTAGATAAGGTATTTAGCAATAACTTTCGTTAATTGCATAATGATCCCTACAAAAAGGGTTAACTGCAAAACTGCCCCTGAATGAAAAGATCTTCCAAAAGATATTTTCTTAGATTCCCCTTAAATAAAATATCTTTAAAAGATATTTATGAAAAACATCCCAAGAAAAGAAAAGAATTCCTAAGAATTGTGCATCCATGCCCCTACGGACACCGGGAGCAACCAGAGTACTTTCTTGAAAAAGTGATGATACGTATTTCGTGGAAACCATGCAAGATCAAGATATGTGAAGTCAAAAACTAACTCCGAGCATGAAAAGTGAGGTTGTGCCAAAAATTGACAAACGGGGAAAAGACAGAATAGGGAAAAGGACGAAATAGTGCATAGGTCGAAAAACGAAAAATATGGAAATGACTCAGTCCTTAAAGGAAGTTGTCAATACGAATGAAAGAGTCTCAAAAACCATTTCCGAGCACTCGAGATGACACTATGAGGTGAGAAACTGAACTCAGAATAGAAAATTAAACGGAAAAAATTTATCCGTAAAATTTCAGGAAAAAGGAAAGGGAGTCAAATGACCGGGTCATTACATCACACATATTAGTGTTGCAACATATATTTCCCGTCATTCATTACACATTAAGTATCTAGAAAGGTGGTGTTTAGTGGTGACCTCTAAATCCCAAGATCCCCCTCTCTTGTTCTCTACCCCTTTACTTACTTTAATTGTTTTGCATTGAATTTATTTACATTGTAGTTTAATTAACTAGTGGTGCTCGGGCCGCAGTTCACCAAAAGTTTCCAAAGATATGAACTAAGAGTGTGAGTGTGCAATGTGGCCAAGTTTTAAATTTATAAAAGCCACTACTTCCTCTAACTAAAAATATAGCTAGGGTGAGTAGGGATCGTCCCAAGGGATTGTGGGTACCTTTGCAATGGAAATAATATATAGGGTTAGTAGGTTGAGTGATCAAAGGGTGGGTTGGATTGATTGATTAAGCTATTATGCAAATGAAATTAAAGTAAACAAAATTCAATGATTAATAAAGTAGAGAAATATATAGAGGGGAGGACTTGGGGTACTAGAGCTCACCACTAAGTTTGACTTCACTAGACATTAGCAGTTGTACATTAATTGGAAAATTGACTTCTAACTTATATGTGTGTTTGTGTATGACATTAATTGAAACTAGGTATGGATGCCAAATAAGCATAGATTGTCAAACCAAATCAAATGGAAAGCACAACCTATTAAAGGAGACCAAAATCCATTCAATGAAACCACAGTTTATGTACACACAACTATCTAGAAACATGCACCTAATGCATTCATAAGTATGGAACACCAAGGAACAAGAGCAGATTGTCCGCCTATCTATGAATTTAAAGCAACTACACTACATCTACACTAAAGACATGAAATTAAACTAAGTAAGCTAAAGGTGTAGTACAATCCATCAAGAAACAAGTGTAAACTATCAAATAAATTGCAAAAGTGTTCAATTAAGCTCTATGTTTTGACCATCTCTAGATTAACTTCATCCATACACATAGACATGCATAAACTCCACTAAATCTAGAGAAAAGCACATGAATCATCCATTCTAGCATACATAGATATATGATTAGAAGTAGATAATCAATTGAAAGCATTAATCCATACACATCAAGTAGAAACCACAAGATATATATATAAATCCAAGATCAAAACATTGTTACAAATAAATCCCCAAAAATATACAAAGAACTAAGTCTAGGAAGCAAACTTAGGGGCTACTCTAGCCCCAAGTAGATGTCTAGCCACTCATTGAAGTAGTCATCCAACCATCAAGGGCTATCTCCATGGTAGGAATGACCTCCTTCTTCATGAAAACCCTAGAAGAATAGAAGAACTCCCAAAATGTGTAAAGCTCTCTAATCTCTAGCCTCCTCTCCAAGATATGAGATATACAAGTTATGTTGAATGTTACAAGTTATGATATAAAAATGGCTCAAAATTCTTATATAGGTAGGTCAAGTGTCACACCCAATGGTCTGGGCTCGTACACCAAGGTCCCTCCAATGATTGTACCATGAGCCGACTTTTAATGAGCTGGAATCTATTTTTTTTCAGACTTGAGGAGGTTCGATCAATCGAACTTAACTGAGATCCATCGAATGCTGCAAAGATCGATCAACCTTTGCAGAGCCTTTTTGAATAAAGAAAAATCTCTGAGATATTTTTGGATATTTTTGGGAAGAAGACAAAAGTAGTAGGTGGGTGGTAGGTGTGGATAAGATCGAATCATTTCGATCGATCTGGGAAATGTTAGTTCGATCAAACTTGTTGGATTCTATTAGATAAGGACAGGGGCTTGGATCTATCTTGAACTGTTTAGATCGATGAACTTTTGATCAATCAAAGAAATGCTGAGATCAATCGAATATGTTAAATTTCCACACTTTGCTTTATTTTGCTCCCATTTTGCTCCTTTCTTCCATTCAGCTTGAGTTAACTTCTTTAATGTTCTTATTTAGTTGAATTGACTTATTTTTGGGATAAGCACCTGAAAAGGGCAATAATACGAAATTAGTCTAAAACAGGAAAGTAAGATAGATAAAGGTCCTAGAATACTCAAGCTAAAGGGGTTTAAACGCGCACTTTTCAGTGCTCATCATTAACCAATCAAACCACTTTTTGATCACTCAACCTACTAGTCCGACCTTGTTTCCCAATCCCTTGGGATGATCCCTACTCACCCTAGCTATATTGGTAGTTAGAGATAATAGTGGCACTTTATAAATTCAAACTTGGCCACTCTATAACACATTTAAACTTGTTGATTGACACGACTAGGGCCACACTATATATACTTTTGTTCCACAACTTGTTGATTTTAAAAACTTGGGATTTCGTTGTCTTGACTATGGCTAAAGTAAGGCTCTAGTACGGGAGATACGAGTTCTCCCTACTTTATAGTGCGTACTTAAGGGAAAGGTACCCACGGGCTAGTAACCCAGAAGTGACCATTGTGTCATGTCTATTCTGGCGTGACGTCCAAGTATATCCACCTTGTATGATTTCACTTGTCATTTTAAGTTGATAGCACTAAATTGTTGTAACTTACTATTTTTTTTATTAAATTCGTATTTTCGTTTCAAGTTGATAGTACTAAATTGTTATAACTTCTTATTGTATTTTCGACTCTCCAATTTTGTTAAATTGCATAAATATTGTAGTTTATATTGAATTTTTCTAATATAGCTTAGGAATGATCCTATAGACTCATTTAGAACATAGATGTTAGGTGGCATGTACCACTTTAATTGATTTCGCATTTTCGTTTCCAAGTTGATAATATTGAGAAATTATAACTTGTTGTGTTGCATAAGATATACCAATGTGGATTAATTATGTTAACCTTGTGGTTTACGTAAATTATATGCTAAAGTAGCTCAGGATGATCTCTTAGTTTTACTTTAGACATACACGTTAGGCGGCATGAACCACATGGATCGATTTATATTAACTTGCAAAACTTGTAAAACTTTAGGTTATACGTATGTTTATTTTCTACAAGTAACTTGTTTACTCACCCTAATTGTTTGGGATATTTTTCAGGTAAGAAAACACTATTTTGGGATGCACAACATCCCTAGACTTGTTTGGTAGCATGGAGTATTTTGGAATATTTGATTTCATGCACTTGTAACATGTTTTTTTACTTTCTTTTAGTTTTAAATGACAAAACTTGTATCTTTTGTTTTAATTATGTAATGAGCACTTAAGTGCAACTTTTGAGAGGTAATTGACATGTACGTAATGAGGCCAAGAGCCAAGCACATTTAGTTTACAAGTATTCTCAATTTATTTATGTTTTATTTGATAATATGTTGAGAAATTAAAGTTTGATAGGTAGTGTTTTTCATTAGGGTTTTTTAAAGGCCATAGGCTATTGCAACATGCCTTAAATGGTGGTGACTTCCCGGTGTCTGTGTATAAAATAATGCACAACACTTTGAGTTTGGAAATTAGGGTCAAGTGGGCACCATAATTTAAATTTATAAACCGCTTAACACCCATACTATGTAGTATGAATGAGAAGAGATCGTCCCAAGGGATTGAGGGTCGTACTAGGTTGAGGAATCAAGATTAGGGTTAGTAGGTCGAGTGATCAAAATAGTGGTTGGTGGTTGAATTACACTAAGATGCAATTTAAACTAAAGTAAACAATAATGCAATAAGGAGAATAAAAGAGAGAGAGATCTTGGGGTTTAGAGATCACCACTAAGCATACTTTTTTACACCTCTAATGAATGATTACTGAGGGAAAAAACATGTATTGTAGCAAAGAGTATGTGTGTGGTTGTTTCAATAAGCATAGATGACAAATTAAGCATATATTGTCTAAATAGCATGGTGGATAGCACAACATATCAAATTAAGCCATTAATCCTTTCTTTAAGCTCACAATCCAAACACATCACAAGGTTAGAGATATATGTTGCTTGCTTTCATAAGTATGGAACATCAACAACAAGCATGGATTGTCCTCCTATTTAACATCTAAACTACAACTATACTACAATTAAGCTAAGGACATGAAATTAAACTAATTAAACTAAGGGAGAGGTACGATCCATCAAGAAATGAGTATGAACCATCAAATAAGCCACAAGAACATGCCATTAAGCACTATGTCTTGACAATCTCTAGATTTATAGCATCAATACACATAGACATGCATCAATAACACAAGAAATAGGGACAAACATATGAACATCTATTCTAACATACATAAACATATGGATAGAATGAAATGATCAATTGGAAGCATTAAACCATATAAGTCATTGAATAAACAAGATCTATATATATAAAAGTGTCAAAACATGTATCACAATACAAATCCCCTCAAAAATACATAAATCAAGAAGTAGAAAGCATGCTTAGGGCTAACTCTAGCCCGAAAAGGATGTCTAGCCACTTATGGATGATTTCCTCCAACCCTCAAGGGCAAACTCCATAGAAGAAATCTGCTCCTTGGTTGATGAAGAGTCTCCAATGGTGTCTCTAACCTCCTCCTCTCCTTTACTTCCTCACTAAGTATTATCTTCACTAAGTATGTGTATATGTGTAAAAATGGCTCATATTCCTTATATAGGTAGGTCAAATATCACCCCAAATGAGCTGGGCTCGTACACCAATAATCCTCTAATGATTGGATCTGAGACAACTTTTAATGAGCTAAAATTTGGATTTTTCTTGGGATTTGGGAAATTTGATCGATCGAACTTGAGGTGTAATCGATCGAACATGGCTGAGATCTATCGAATTGAAGCTGGATCGATCCTCAATGGCGGCACTTTTTTAGATAAAAACAAATCTGAGATAATTTAAAGATATTTTTGGGAAAAGGACAAAAGTGGTTGGTAGGGTGGTACAGTTGGATAAGATCTGGCATGTGTATAAGGACAAGAAAGTTCGATCGATCAGAGAATGATGTTGGATCGATCGAACTTTTGGGATCTCTGCAGATGACATCATGGTCTGGATCTATCTTGAAGTGCTGAGATCGATGAAATTTGGATCGATCGAACTTTTCTTGAGATCGATCGAAGTTGCTAAAATTCCACCTTTTGCTTCCTTTTGCTCTACTTTGTTCCTTTCTTTGATTTATCCCAGAATTGCTTCATTTCTACTCTTATTTGGCTGAGTTAGCTTATTTTGGGGATAAGTACCTAAAAGTGGAAATAACACGAAATCAATACAAAACGGAAAAATAAGATAGATAAAGGTTCTAGAATACCTAAGTTTAAGGGGTTTAAATACGCACTTTTCAGCACTCATCACACCCCTAAACTTAAATACTGCTAGTCCTTAGCAATAAATTAGAATGTAAAGGAATGTAATAAACAACTATACAACTACAAACTAAAACGCAATAAATGGATAACGCCACTTTCGTAGGGAACACGATTGCATTTAGCATATGGAGCAAGCCTTTTAAACCCCTAGGTTACCGCTAGTGGATAAGTGAAGTCTTATGAGGGTTTCCAGAAATGATACCCACAAACATGAAGCTCTTTCTCACAAAAGAGGTACCAATATTACAAATAAGCATTGGTAGAAAACTACCTCAAGTATGCAATTTTTCAACCATTTTCAAGCAATCTCCCAAAATTTTAATATCAAGCAAGCAAATATGGTCCTCCACACATCAAGAAAATGATCATGCAAATCAAAACAACTTTAGAATCCTTTTTGAGTGGACTGGCATCAAATATGTTGCTATCTTAGCCAACTAAAGAAATGATCACATCCTTACCCTCAAACTAGCACACAAATCTAGTACCGATCATCAAGACAAAAAAGTGGACCTTTTATTAAAGCTTTATTGTTCTAGGTGCGCTTATTCTTTTCAGTCGATTTTTTTTATTATTTTATATTATTATAGGATCAAAGATGGAAGCATGGTGCAATGTGTTGATCTATTAAGCTTTCTAGTGATCCATGAGGTCGAGCGTTAGGTCAATGACTCCCAAACCAGACGGCTTTAGGGCACTAAGTGTTCAAACACCCCTAAGGACTTACAAGCTCAAATCAACTAGGCTACAAATTAAGACAATCTCCATCTAATTATTTCCCACTTCTCACCTTTTGGGAGAAGTCCTCACTTTTTATTGCTTTTGCAACTTTCCACCTTTTGGCGCGAGAAGTTCAATGCTTGATGAGGCTAGAATCCCGGCTACTTAGTGAAAAGGGATTGTTATCCACCTTTATCAAGAATGAAAGCTTTCAATGCACTACTAGCTCAATTGGGATATAATCAATTCAATAATCAACAAAGCATGAACTCCACAAATGAATGCTAGTGTGCGTCTGTGCTAGTGTAGAATCTAGAGTGAATCTCAAAACAATCACAAAATCAGCATGATGTGGATTATAAGGGCAAGCAAGATATCAATTTTTCAAAAAAATTACTCCTAAATGGCATCCACAAGGCATACGAGGAATATTGGACTCTCAAATCAAGCAATTTTTAAATTTTAAGTAATATAGTCCTCAAAAGATCAAAATCATCGCAAACATCGACTCAAATCTCAATCATGCAACAAGACACCTTACCCCCAAACTTAAACTCCACATTGTCCTCAATGTGCAATGAAAACAATGGAAAAGATGGAAAGAATATACCGTGGTGATGTAGACATGAAGCCCAGCAGTGACCCAATTCGAAAGATGTCTCCCCCAAACTTGTAATCAACAACCTACTTTGAATAACCATACTAGCAAATTCACATTAAATCTCAAGTAGGATAAGAATGATCAAATTATGCATTCTATAGCGATACAACATGAGATGAAAGTGAGATATGAGATCAAGCCCGATAGAAAAGTAGCATGACTACACATAAGAGCACAAGATAGATTT
This sequence comes from Cornus florida, assembly GCF_030987335.1. Classification (NCBI taxonomy): domain Eukaryota; kingdom Viridiplantae; phylum Streptophyta; class Magnoliopsida; order Cornales; family Cornaceae; genus Cornus; species Cornus florida. The sequence continues at coordinate 44,820,942 of NW_026775573.1, forward strand.
TTTTTTTTTTTAATAAACAAAAAAGAATTCAAGAAAGTATGAACAATGATTTCTAAGTTTAACGTCTCTAGCTAGACATAATGTTTCTTTGAATAAATAAGTTTGAAATCCAAAAAGGGAAGAAAAAGGTCCAACCAAAGATGCCGATCAAGTTCAGGTCGATCGCAAAAAAATTTCGATCAATCAAACACGCATGAACCTGCAAATAAGTTCGAACGATGAGATAAAGAGGTCTTTGGATGCAGGTGGATGTAGGTTCAAAATTTTTCTAAGTGTTGGAACTACAGATCGATCCAAGATAAAGTTGGATAGATCGAAGAACTAGAGATCGATCTGGGAATAAGTTCGAACGATTGGACAGAGAGCTGAAATATGCAGGTTTTGTTCGAACGATTGGATAGAGAAGAACTTGGATACAGGTTTGATGCAGGCATGATGTTCGATCGATCGAACTTTTCTTGAGATCGATCGAACAGACAAGAACTCTTTCATTTGCATTGCATCCCTAAATTTCTTTATACACAGGATCAATTAGATGTGCAGCTTCTAAATGTCTTTAGAAGACCTGTCCCTCAATGTAGGGTTCTAGTTTTTGTCCATTAACCTTGAAAATGTTCCCCTTTTTCAAATTTTAAATTTCAACCGCCCCATGCGGTGCAACAGAGATGACTTTATAAAGACCCTCCCATTTGGTTCTCAACTTCCCCGAAAAGAGTTTTAGTCTAGAGTTAAAGAGCTAAACTTTTTGACTGGGTTCGAAAGACTTCTTCACAATATGCTTATCATGAAAAGCTTTAGTTCTTTCTTTGTAGAGTTTAGCATTATCATAAGCATTATGTCTCAACTCCTCCAACTCACTCAATTGTAACAACCGGTTCTGTCCGGCCTTATCAAGGTCAAGATTGAGCTTTTTAACTGCCCACAAGGCTTTATGTTCCAACTCAACCGGAAGATTGCAAGGCTTTCTATATTCAAGTCTATAGGGAGACATGCCAATGGGAGTCTTATATACCGTCCGGTAAGCCAAGAAAGCATCATTTAACTTTCGTGACCAATCTTTCTAGGTGGTGTTAACCGTCTTCTCAAGAATATGTTTAATTTCCCGGTTAGACATTTTTACTTGCCCACTTGTTTAAGGACAGTAAGGAGTGGCCACTTTATGAGTAACGGAGTACTTAAGAAATAAATGCCTTAGGAATTGATTACAAAAATGCTTTCCTCCATCACTTATCATAGCCCTAGGTATACCAAAACGAGCAAAGATATTGGATTTGATGAATTAAATAACCACGAAATGGTCATTTGTTTTGGTAGCACATGCTTCAACCCACTTGGAAACATAATCAATGACAAGAAGAATGTATTGAAAACCATAGGACATAGGAAATAGACCCATAAAATCAATGCCCCAAATGTCAAAGATTTCAAGGACAAGAATATTGGTCAAGGGCATCATATCTCTTCTTAACATGGACCCCATCTTTTGACATCTCTCACACGACTTGTAAAAGTTGTAGGCATCTCTATGGATAGTAGGCCAAAAGAGCCCACTTTGAAGAACCTTCAAGGCGGTCTTCTTTGCACTAAAATGCCCACCACATGCAAGTGTATGACAAAACACAAGGACACTTGGAATTTTGCTCTCCGGAATGCATCTCCTCACAATTTGATCCGGAAAATAATGGTACATGTAATACCCCTAATTTTTAAAAGGATAGTCTCGGTAATTTGTTTAATTGTTTTCTGTTCATTAATTATTTTTGGTTCATTAATGGTCGGTAATTTGTTTAATTGTTTTCTGTTCGTTAATTATTTTTGGTTCATTAATGGTTTTGAATTATATTTTAATTGACTTTTTAATGATTTGATTTAGTTGACTTATTTGTGTTATTTGAGTTAATGAGTTAGTTTATTTGTTTTCTTTGGGTTAATTAATTATTTGAATTATTTACAGTAATTGTGATTATTTAAGTTAATTGTTTTAATTATTTATTTGGCTTTAATTCTCTGTAAATTGTATGTTATTTTCTGTTTTAGGGTTAACTTGGAATTTTTATTTGTTTCGTTAATTGAATTAGTAGTTAACTTGGAATTTTTATTGTTGACTTAGTAATTACATGTTTTAATTTGTGACTAGGTATAAAAGTGTGGTTAGGGTTTTAGTTCTGTTTAGGTTTAGGTTTATTTAAGGAGCCGACAAGGTTTATAACCTAGGTTGAGTTATGGGCCTCGTTTCAGACTGTAGGTATAATTGGACTTAGGGTTTTGGTTGCCTATAAATATATAAGATAAGTCTGCTTAGGGAACAAAATAATACAACCAAAACACGTCTGTGGAATTAGAAACGAGGAACAGAGGAAGTTGCAGTAGGAGTCGCCGGCGAGTGTAGACGACAACGTAGAGATTTTAACAAAAATCTCACAAGGCAAGTTCTAACCTTACTCTCTCCCTTATACTCGTGTTCTTTGCATACTCAATGGTTCCAGGATGAATTACATGTTTAAAAATAAAACAAACGTTATCTGTTTCATGCTTAGAGTGTATCTGAAACTGAATTTGGTTTAAAACTTGTAAACTGTTTAATTTTGAACTGTCTTATTTAATTCATGGTTTAGTCCATATTAGTAGCATAATAAGGACTGAGTTAAGGACTGGAATCTTCTAGGATTAAGTGAAACTCTCTGTAAACCTTTACTGTGAAGTGTCGGAGGCGTAAACGGCGACCGGAGAGGAGAACACGAAGAAGAGGAGGGGGAGAGCCGGCTCCTATTGGATTAGAGCCGGCTCCCCTTGGACTGGAGGCGGCTCCAATGGTCTAGGAGACGGCTCCAGGGCCATTGGAGGCGGCTCCAATATTCTGGAGCCGGCTCCCGGTTGTTTATGCGCGAGTTTTGATTCTGTGGGTTGTTTTTCCAAATTTTTTCAGTGATTAGGCTTCCTAATGATTGTTTTAATGTGTTTATTGGTGAATGAATACTGTAATGGGTGATTTAGGAGTGGTCTAGGGTAAACATAAATATGCAAAGACCAGATTATATAAAATTGGACACAAAGCGTTAACCATTAGGATTACATGGAGTTAATTACGAAGGTCTTGTAGACTGTGTAGATTTGGAGTTTCTAATTTCTTAATTATATTAGAAATTTTCTGTGAGATCTTGTCCACTCGAATTATATGTTCATGACAATAGAAACTATGCTAAAAATTTATATTTCACTGAAAATTAGTTGATGATTAAATTTAACGGTTGGTGCGGCAAGTTGTTGGACAGGAAACTATAAGTATAATAGATTACTTATATTTATTCTGCATGCTATGGATGTGAGTGGGAAAATATCTATTTAGGCTCTGTTAATTCTATGGAAACTGGGAATAGGTTATCATTATAAAGAAAGCCCTGTATGATCAAATTATGGATTCTGAATTGGCTTACTTAAGCATGTTTGTTAATCTGTTCTAACATGTTTAGTTTGGACTGTTGGTATTGACATTTATATGGTCATTATTTTGTCAACTGTGCATGTAAATAAGCATGTTGATTATCTATTTCAATATGCATAGTAAGGAGTAGTTGACATTGATATTTATATTTTCAATGTGAATCAATTATTGGTATTTTTAAGAATGGTTGCTAATGCATTCTATTATGTTTAGTATGGAATTGTTGATATTGTTGTTATAATTATCGATGCTTTATCAACTATTGGACGGATTGGATTGTATGTACCGGTATGGGACGGTGACATACTGGGTTGGATTAGCTCAAATTGCTAAGTCCTACCTATTTTGGAGTAAGGGCACGGGTTATAAACTACAATCCTCCTTATATATATAAGTCGGTACGGTTGACTACGCCGAGTGACTTACTGGATTTCTGGTGGATGGATAGAAACGGAGTTTAGATATATTTTTATGTTACCGTGTCATGAGCTTGAGTCTCAGGGTCGACGGTTAGGGTGCGTATATGCAGTTGGATGTGTAGCTGACTGTGAAGGTTGAGGTATACCCTGTTTAGGTTTAGGTACTCATACCCACTCAGGTGCGTATTGTGTGATGCCTTCTATCCAGGTTGAGACCCCCTTCATGGCCTAGCGAGAGTCCAGTAGTGTGGATATATTTATGTACGGATTATTAGTTATTATTGAACTATTTAGTATGTACATGCGTATCGAGTCTCTACTTGGATTGTAGTAGGTTAGAACTTGTTCGTGGGCCTGACCCACTCCTATTTTTCAGGTGTACGTCAGTTCCAGGCTTGAGCTTGTTCGTGCTGAGCAGAGATGATCTTCCATTCTACCGAGGATGTAGGGTTTCTTTCCAGATCTTGGATTTGGGTTTTATCTTTTATTTTACTTTCATTTAGTATGAGACTTTTATTAGGGGTCCACTAGAGATGGATTCCCGAGTTGTTCAAATTATGGATATTTAGTTTATCAAATTTAAGTATTTAATTATTTAAGGATTATCTTTTAGTTTCTTTTCAGCTTTAAACTTTCATTTCTTAATTCATTTTGTATTCTGTGTTCGCTATAAAATATTAATTGTTTGATACTCCCTCGGGTTTGGGCCTGGGCCTGATCAACCCGTGTCTCGGATCCGAGGGGTATCACAGTACAAGACAGGATCTTCCCAACAGTAATTCTGGATGTTGGCAAAGAAACGATTATTTTCGTTCTTTGACCAAGAAGTTGGAAGTTTGCCAATTGCCAAATAATTCACAATTTCGGTAAACCAAGGCATTTGTCCATTAAAAACTTGAAAAAGTTGTTCATCCAGAAAAGAATCATGAATTGGTAGACTAGGGAAAGGTTCTATCGATAACCTAGAGAGATGATCGGCAACCACATTTTTGGTGCCTTTCTTGTCCTTGATTTCAAAATCAAATTTCTGAAGAAGCAAAATCCATCTAATTAATCTAGGTTTTGTTTCTCTCTTTGTCGAAAGATGTCTCAAGGCAGCATGATCGGAGTAAATAATAACCTTAGAACCTAAAAGATAAGATCAAAATTTATAAAGAGCATACACTACGGCAAGTAATTCTTTCTCAGTAGTGGAGTAATTCAATTGAGCTCCCGAGAAAGTTTTACTTGCATAGTATATGGCACAAGGAAGCTTTCCTATTCTTTGGCCTAAAACCATTCCCATGGCATAATCAGAAACATCACACATAATTTCAAATGGCAATGACCAATTGGGAGGTTACATGATAGGAGCAGATGATAATAAATCACGCAATTTATGAAAAACGTCTAGGCATGCTTGATCAAAGACAAAAGGAGTTTCCTTGGCAAGGAGATTGCACAAGGGTTAAGCAATTTTGCTAAAGTCTTTTATGAATCGGTCATAGAAGCCGGCATGACCTATAAAGAAGCGAACCTCTCTCACCGTTGAAGGTGGTGGCAATTCAGCAATAAGCTCCACTTTCACTTTATCAACCTCAATCCCCCTCTTTGAGATGACGTGACCCAAAACGATACCCTCTTGAACCATAAAATGGCTCTTTTCCCAACTAAGAACAAGGTTTGTTTCATGACATCTCTTAAGCACTAGATTCAAATTTTTTAGGCATACATCAAATGAAAACCCAAAGATAAAAAAATCATCCATAAACACTTCTAGATACTCTTCCACCATGTCCAAGAAAATTGACACCATACACTTTTGGAATGTGGCGGGGGCATTGCACAAACCAAAAGGCATCCGTCTATAAGTAAATGTGCCGAATGGATAAGTAAAGGTGGTTTTCTCTTGGTCCAATGGGTCAAGGCTACTTGATTGTAACCCGAATAGCCATCAAGGAAGCAATAGTACTATTGTCCGGCTAATCTTTCTAGAATTTGATCAATGAATGGTAAGGGGAAGTGATCTTTTCTAGTGGCAGCATTTAATTTGTAGTAATCAATGCATACACGCCATGAATTGGCGGTACGCTTAGAGATTTCCTCACCCTTTGCATTCTTAACCACGGTAATCATCGATTTCTTGGGAACTACTTGAGTTGGACTCACCCATTGGCTATCGGAGATTGGGTAAATGATCCTAGCATCTAAGAGTTTGACTACTTCCTTTTTGACTACCTTTTTCATGTTAGGGTTAAGTCTCCTTTGGGCATCCCTAAAGGGTTTTGCATCATCTTCTATAAGTATGCAATGCATACAAATAGAAGGGTCAATTCCTTTAAGATCCGCCACACTCCATCCTATTGCTTCCTCATTTTCTTTAAGCATATTTAAGAGAGCATCTTCTTAGTGTTTTTCAAGACTTGAAGAAATGATAACCGGAAGAGTCTCTTTTAGTCCTAGGAATGCATATTTAAGATTGGAAGGTAGAGTTTTAAGCTCAAGAGTTGGTGGAGAAACTAAAGATGAGACTAGTGGAGTGCTAGAGAGTGGAGGAAGAGGCTCTATTGGAGTTTTCCAAGATGGAAAATCCAAGCTTGTAACAGATTCCATGAGATTACTTACTTCATCCATTGATTTTTCATCATCAAACCCACAATTTCCATACATTTCAAGAAGACAAGGAGCAAGAGGATCATCGGATAGGAAAGATGAAAGGTTATCCTCAATTGGTTGTTTCATGACCATAGTAGGAATTGATCCCTCAACGATCTCATCTAACACATTTACAAAACAACACTCGTCTTTATCTACGGGATGTCGACTTGCGTTGAAAACATTAAGCTTGACCATCATGTTATCAAACGAAAGGTCCATAACCCCGGATCTATAATTAATGGTTGCATTTGTGGTGGCAAGGAATGGCCTACCCAAGATGATTAGGATGTGGTTGGTGGGATTGGCAACCGGTTCGGTATCAAGAACTACAAAATTAACCGGGAAGTAAAACTTATCAACTTTGATGAGGATGTCCTCAACCATGCCCCTAGGTGTTTTAACTGATCTATCAGCCAATTGAAGTACCACCGAGGTTGGCTTCAACTCATTCAATCCTAGCTGGATATACACGGAGTAAGGAATCAAATTAACTCTCACTCTTAAGTCAAGAAGAGCTCTACGAACTTCATGGGTCCCAATCACATATGAAATGGTCGAAGCACCGGGATCTTTGAACTTAGGTGGAGTGTTTTGTTGAATAATGGAGCTCACTTGCTCTGTGAGGAACACTTTTTAAGGTCTTGGTCCCTTGCTCTTCCTCTTTTGTGTGCAAGGATCTTTCAAGAATTTTGCATAAGGTGGAATTTGCTTAATGGCATCCAAAAGAGGAAGATTTATGTTGACTTGCTTAAAAACTTCCGTCATGTCATGTATTTTCCCTTCTTGCCTTCCATTAGGCGAAGTTTCTTTTAAAGCATAAGGGAATAGAGCTTTTGGCTCACGAGACTTTGCAATTTGAGGAGATGATGGAGATGATTGAGAATTCCAATTAGGAACATTTTCATTCAAGGAAGTAGGAATGGAATTAGGAATTGGATGGGTAACAACTTTTGGTTGCACCGATTCACTATCTTCTTTTGGTAGTTTAACCTTATTGTCCACTTGTTTACCACTTCTCAAAGTGGTAATGGCTTGCACTTGAGCTTGGGAAGAACACCCCGATGTAGGGTTTGCTTCCACACAAAATTGGGCTTTTGGATTCCTCTCGGTTGACTAGGTAATTTTCCAATTTCTCTTGCATTCAATGCATTAGCAATGGTCCCAATTTGGGATTCTAGCTTTGATATGGATTGAGAATGGGAATACAACAAGTTGGTATTCATCTCTAAGCTACCCAAAGCTACCAAAACCTTATCTTCAAATGTAGAATTGCTAGAAAGTGCATGAGGATAATGAGAGCAAATTTGTGAATCATACATTTGAGGATGTGAAAAGTGATTGGTTCTTTGATGAGATGAAGAAGAAATAAATCCTTGGGAACCTCCTTCCCTTTTATGAGGTGGAATATATTTGCCTTGAAACTTTTTAGCTTGATAGAAATTCAAATTTTCATTCCACATTGGAACATATGCACTTGAGTAAGGGTGAGCGAACGTAGCATTGACTTGTTCAAAATGCTCATTGAATGCATGTCTATAGGGACAATCAAAAATGGTATGTAAAACACTTGAACATGTCGTGCATGGCTCACTAAGATGAGAAGTATGATGAAAATAAGGTGATTTTATAACCGGCTTTTGACTCAACAAGAATTGATCAAGTTTTTGAAAGAGAGTCTTAACCTCAGCTACAATCTCTAATGGACTCTCTCCTTGACATACTTGCAAATCTCCCTTCTTTTCCTTTGAACTATGGTCAAACCGAGAAGTATAATATTTTTGCAATGAGTTTTTGCTCATTTTCTCAAAGAGGTGCCATATGTCATCTTCATGTTTTCCAAAATATGATCCTCCACATGATGTATCGACTATATCCTTATGAATGTCGGATAGGCTCTCATAAAAATATTGAACCACTTGCCATTTCGGAATGCCATGATGTGGACATTTGCTTAGCAAGTCATTCAATCTTTCCCAAGCCTCATGTAACCACTCCCCTTCCCTTTGAGAAAATTCTCTAATTGAAGCACGCATTACATTAGTCAAACTTACAGGGTAAATTTTTTTTTAAAAATTCATTTTGCATTTGTGCCCAAGATGTTATTGAATTTGCCCCTAAAGTATTGAACCAATGCTTTGCTTTATTTTTTAGTGTGAAAGCGAAGAGAAGTAGCCTAAGAACTTCCTCCAGGACATCCATATATCTTACGGTGGAATATATTTCAAAGAATTCATTAAGATGTTTATAGGGTTCCTCATCATCTAAGCCATAAAAGAGTGGACACATTTGAATAGTCTCAGGCTTGATTTCATATTGATTTGCTTCAAAATTAGGCAACACAATACAAGTAAGTGCATGATATGCATGAAGATTGTAATGATCACGAAGGACCATTGGAGGAATTGGAGCTTGAACTCCGGGGCCATGTTGATTAAGAGGTGGGTTTTGCATGAAACGTGTGTCTAAGTAGCCAAGATTACCCTCTAGATTTTCTATGTGAATGCCTAGGACGAATGATATGACAAGGACTACCCAAGATTTCTAGCAACACACGAAACACAACAAAACGAGCAAGCACTTCTCCTTCACAACAAATCAACAATCAACAAACTTCCTCCACATACAATGTTCCCATACTCCCATACTTTAACAACACTATGCAAGAAAAGTAAATTGCCTCCACGTGGGCTCACGATTTATCTAAGAATTGAAATACAAGCCTCCATGTGAGCCGACGATTTAACTAAGGGTTTAGTAAGAAAAAGCTCATAAAAGTCCTTTAGCACTTCAACTCCAAATTTTTAGCTTTAGCTTAGCAATTTTTTTTTATGATTTTAGCCTTTTTCCTTGCTTGCTTAGCTCCTTTGCTTGGATGTTCCTATGCTCACCTTCTTAACTCAATGCACCTTGTCAAACAAGAACCAACACAATCAATAACAAAAATTGAAATGAAAATAAAGTAAAGACACGATCAAAGGAGTACTAATTCCTAATTGATTCCACAAATACGACGTTGCCAATCAATCAATCTCCGACAACGGTGCCAAAAACTATGGTGACTTCCTGATGCGTGTGCACAAAAGAATGCACAACACTTTGAGTTTGGAAATTAGTGTCAAGTGGGCACCATAATTTAAATTTATAAACCGCTCAACACCTATAATATGTAGTATGAATAAGAAAGGATCGTCCCAAGGGATTGAGGGTCATACTAGGTGTAGGAATCAAGATTAGGGTTAGTAGGTCGAGTGATCAAAATAATGGTTGGTGGTTGAATTACACTAAGATGCAATTTAAACTAAAGTAAATAATAATGCAATAAGGAGAATAAAAGAGAGAGAGATCTTGGGATTTAGAGATTACCACTAAGCATACTTTTCTACACCTTTAATGAATGATTACTGAGGGAAAAAACATGTATTGCAACAAAGAGTGTGTGTGTGGTTGTTTCAATAAGCATGGATGACAAATTAAGCATATATTGTCTAAATAACATGGTGGATAGCACAACATATCAAATTAAGCCATTAATCCTTTCTTTAAGCTCACAATTCAAACACATCACAAGGTTAGAAATATATGTTGCTTGCTTTCATAAGTATGGAATATCAACAACAAGCATGGATTGTCCTCCCATTTAACATCTAAACTACAACTACAATACAATTAAGCTAAGGACATGAAATTAAACTAATTAAACTAAGGGAGAGGTACAATCCATCAAGAAATGAGTATGAACCATCAAATAAACCACAAGAACATGTCATTAAGCACCATGTCTTGACAATCTCTAGATCTATAGTATCAATACACATAGACATGCATCAATAACACAAGAAATAGAGACAAACACATAAACATCTATTCTAGCATACATAGACATATGGATAGAATGAAATGATCAATTGGAAGTATTAAACCATACAAATCATTGAATAAACAAGATCTATATTTATATAAGTGTCAAAACATGTATCACAATACAAATTCCCTCAAAAATACATAAATCAAGAAGTAGAAAGCATGCTTAGGGCTAACTCTAGCCCCAAGAGGATGCCTAGCCACTTATGGATGATGTCCTCCAACCCTCAAGGGCAAACTCCATGGAAGAAATTTGCTGCTTGGTTGATGAAGAGTCTCCAATGGTGTCTCTAGCCTTCTCCTCTCCTTTGTTTCCTCCCTAAGTATCATCTTCTCCAAGTATATGTATATGTGTAAAAGTGGCTCATATTCCTTATGTGGGTAGGTCAAATATCACCCCAAATAAGCTGGGCTCGTACACCAATAATCCTCTAATTATTGGATATGAGACAACTTTTAATGAGCTGGAATTTGGATTTTTCTCGGGATTTAGGAAGTTCGATCGATCGAACTTGAGGTGCGATCGATCGAACATGGCTGAGATCTATCGAATTGAAGCTGGATCGATCCTCAATGGCGATGCCTTTTTGGATAAAAACAAATCTGAGATATTTTGAAGATATTTTTGGAAAAAGGACAAAAGTAGTTGGTAGGGTGGTACAGTTGGATAAGATCTGGCATATGGATAAGGACAAGAAAGTTCGATCGATCAGATAATGATGTTGAATCGATCGAACTTTTGGGATCTCTATAGATGACATAATGGTCTGGATCTATCTTAAAGTGCTGAGATCGATGAAAGTTGGATCGATCGAACTTTTCTTGAGATCAATCGAAGTTGCTGAAATTCCACCTTTTGCTCTACTTTGTTCCTTTCTTTGATTCATCCCAGAATTGCTTCAATTCTGCTCTTATTTGGCTGAGTTAGCTTATTTTGGGGATAAGTACCTGAAAGTGGAAATAACATGAAATTAATACAAAACGGGAAAATAAGATAGATAAAGGTTCTAGAATACCTAAGCTTAAGGGGTTTAAATACGCACTTTTCAGCGTTCATCAAATAGCATTTTACGTTTGCGTGCATAATCATTTTTGCACATAACATCACTTGACATGAAATGAGCACTTGAAGCATCTTTCATTTTTAGGTTTGATGCAAAATCTGGTCTCAAGGGCATTTTGGGATTTTGCTTTCAAAAATAAGAACTTATTTTGATATGGTCACCTAGAAAACATGATTTTAAGGGGGGTTTCTTTATGTGTTTTTCCAAAAAAATTCGTTTGAGTGTCCGAAATCAGTCGCAGATCCATATTTTCTGGTGCGCACATTTTTTCCAAGAAAAGTCTGATCTAAGGGGTATTTTAGATATTTTACTTGAAAAATAAAAACTTCTCTTACATGGTCATGTAGAAAACCTGATTTTACGGGGGTTACTGCACAATTTTTTTCCAAAAAATGTCATTTATGCCCTCAAAATCCCATTTGAAACTCAAAATTTGGTGCAGGCCCCATTCGCATGTCAAGGGGCTGCGTGCACGGTGTGCACCGGCGCGCATGCAGTGTGCGCCGTGGGCGCCTATGGTGCCCTCCCCTTGGCAACCTTGACGTTTGGTTTTTAAATAACCGTATCTCCTTCATCCAGACTCCAAATCAGGCGATTTTTGAGTCTAACTTTATTAATTTTTGTTGTTTTTCCAATGGTGTGCACAGTGGCACCCATTTCTATTTTGAAAATACCATTTTGCTCCTAGGGCTAAACTTATTCATTTTTAAAACATCGCTTCCGCATTTGTTTTCTTTTTGGTTTCCGTGACTCATAGGAGGTCACATTGGCATCTTAGGGATGACATACATCTCTAGAGACTTGGTTTTCATTTTTGCTTCTACATTCGGGATTCGATATTCGAGTCGTCTTTCGGATCATCACAGGACGCATTGCCTTATAAAATCAAGGACGTCACCAAAAAAAAAAAAAAAATTTAAAAAAAAAATAATAATAATAATAATAATAATCATAATCATAATAACAATAACAACAATAATAATAATACAATATAAATATATATGTATGTGAGATATAAATTTTGTAATTGGCAATATTCGATGTCAAAACAAGTCCTAGTCAAGTTGTAATTTCAAGTTATTATATCAAGATCGACATCGACTGCGGAATTAGAAAGTTGTTCAGAAGAAGAAATATTAAGATCATTCAAAAAGGAAATAACAACACTTTTAGGAAGTCGTTTCCTACTTAGGACATAATACCTACATGGTATGTTTTCCATGTTACCAAAAACAGAGTTTTTCCAAGTCTTGTTACAATTCTGTCAAGTAGGAATCGGTACCACTTTTTGGGAACCGGTTCAAAAAGCTGTCCTTCAAAGAATACAATTCTGTTTATTAGGAACCAGTTCCACATGTGGCTATTGGTACCACTGTTGATATAGTTAAAGGTAACTTTGTCTTGATCAATTTTAAACTTTCTACTTGGTTTAGAATTGTACCAAAAGTCCTATGCACGAAAATTCCTTTATTTTCTGGAAGATTAGGTTTTTGAAAATTCTATATAAACCCTAATATACATCTAGGTTTATTCATGGATTTTGTATTATAACTTCATTATTCATAAAAGCCTTAGGAAGATTATTTTTGCAAAAAATCCAAGTTGATTTCTTTGTCAGTCTTTCTAGAACATACATATAAACACAAGAGTGAGTTTAGAGTGCTGTTCAAATCCTGATCATAATCAAAGTCTTGTATCTACAACGATCAGAGAAAAGAAGATCTACTTCTACATTGAATTCAGATTTTGAAGAACAGAAGCAAAAACGATTACACTTTGAAAGGGTCAAAGCATTCAAGGAGTGTTGTTTGATCTACCTACTATCCTTCTACAAAGATCAAGTATAAGTCTTAAGTTATTGTTGGACGGGACGTCGCAAAGCCAGAAGATTGTCAGCTATTGGTATTTGGTAGAATGATAGGGTGTGAGCCCTGTTTAAAGTTCAATGTACTTTGTTTCATACATAGTGGATTGGTTTACTTTAGATTGCATAGTCTATGAAGTTTTTTTTGTGCAAACAGTTGATTTATTTTATCAAGTTGGGTTTCCTTACTAAAAATCCTAGTGTCATCTCTAACTATTACTTTGCTTTATTTTATCGTGTATGTGATTAATTATTTAATTACTAAAATAAGTAAAGATTACATAGACACAGATTTGTTTCTAAAAATATAAAACTTTCTAAATATTCAGCTACGTACAACTCATAATGTACACAACAATATATATATATATATACACACACATACACAATGATGGACCTATTATCCACACCCAACTAGGTTTTTACTTTCTCCAAAAAGGCCTATGCCCTGGTTGCCGCATTCGTGGCTTCTGCTAAAGTGTAAATTATCTGTGTTAATATCCTATCGTGAATAACATATTGCAAACCACTCAGATAACGAACAACTCGCTGCATCGCATTTCCCTCAGGTCATTCTAAGACATCAACCGATTGAATTCTTCTGTATAAGCCTGAACCATTCGACTTCCCTATTTACAATCCCAATACTTCTGGAATAGAGTTTGCTCATAATCTGGAAATAGGAATCTGCCCTTTATCAGACGATGCATCTTCTGCCAGGAGCGTATTGGGGTCTTCCCTTGTCGTGTGCGAGCAACTGGAAGTTGTTCCCACCATCCAGAAGCTCCTCCCTTGAGCCTATATGTCACTAGTTTCACCTTCTTATCTTCTTGTATATGTATGTAATCAAAGAATCTCTCAACTTCTGCCAACCAATCTAAGATATCTTCAATATTAAGATTATTGTTAAAACTGGGGAGATCCATCTTCATACTAAACTCCCTAGAATCATAATCTCCTCGATCTCGATATCTTCCGGCCCCTCTATTTTCTTAAAGCACCTCTTTAGTGTAGTCATTATGACTAAAGTCATCCTCGTAGGCTGGCTACCTGCGCGGTGGGATAGGGTTGTGATTCTAAAAAGGATGAACGCGATCTTCCTTAACGTTTCTCACCTTGTTGTCATCGCGATTCTCATTTGGACCCAACACGAGCTCTACAGGCATTGCAAGAGCGTTGCTTGAATTTCTTGCAATGCCTGTTGGGTTGTCTGTCGAAAGTCCTAGAAGTCTACCTATGAAAAAACCTCACTCTGTCAATCTTGGTCGCCAGCAAGGTTGCCCTCACCACATTTATTAGCCATTAGACCAAGAGAAGACAAGGCTCTGATACCCACTGACATAAGCGAAAGTGATAAATTTGTTCACAAGGAACGGTTTGCTTTAAATCCATAAAGTAGGGTGTTTTGAATCTATAAAACGAAGGATAAATTCAAAGAAATATGATATTTGTGTTGATAATTGAATGAATCATTCTAATCTTTGCATTACACATATTTATAATGAAAAAAAAAACCCTAATACATAAAGAAACTAACTGCAACACGAATCCTTATAACATAAGGAAACCTAATCCTAAAAGGATACTAATACTCAAAAAATATCCTAAAAATAAAGTTTCTCTAAAAATTCAAAAAAATAGAGAAAGAAACCTAATAAAATACAACTACTAAATATAAAATATGAGTGCAATCCGAGTTTGTTTAGACAATGAACAAAAATCCTGAAATATTCAACAGGATTTATATAGGATAGAAAAACCCCGTTTTAAGGCCCTAAAAGATGGTATTTTGCCGATAAACTAGTTATATCATGGTGTAGTCACGAGTCTTGCTTGTTGGGCCGTTTCCAATATATAATAATAAAAAATAAAAATAAATAAAAAAACACTCATGTCGGGTAAAAAATGCACACTTCCAGATCAGCATAAAAAATCTGTTCACATGCCTATTTGGCCCCATGGCGGTCGAAACGAACCATAAAGGGTTCAACAATCAGTTTGATCTACATCACTAGTCGTACACGTATTTTTCAAAAGTATCTGTTAAACGATTAGTTACTATCCAAGCGGACTGATCCCGTCCCACGTAACTAGCTGTAAATAAAAAAGGAAAGATTGAATCTTGTCTAGTTTGGTTTCTTTTCTTGGCTAGACTTTTGCAAGACAATATATGCACAAAATAACTTATTTTCCAAGTATGATTAGGTCTGCAAAATTCTATATGAACATTTTTTTCTCTATATATAGCTTTTGTGTGACTTTTTGGAACTAAAATTTCAAGGATTTTGTGAGAGCCTTAGAGAGATAATTTTATTCAGAAAATCAAACTTGATTTTTCTAATTTTATTTTTGAGAGCACACATATAAACACAAGAGTGATTTAGGAGTGGTGTTCTTTATCTGATCGGAATTGAAGCGTAATTGAAGATTCAGAGAATTCGAGAAGTATGATTTTTTTTTCCTAAATAAATATGATTTTTTTTCCCTAAATAAATATGATTTTATTTTTTTACATCAAATTCAGATTTGAAGAAAATAGGTGATTCAATCAAACTTTGAAGGGGTCAAAGCATTAATGAAGTGTTGTTGATCTATCAGGGAATCATTTTACAAAAGATTTCTATAATTTTCTAACTGCCCAAGCGGGACTAGTCGCATACCTCGCAACTAGTCGTCCAATTAAAGTTTTCCAATTTACGTTTGTGAGAAAACTCATTGGCATAGCGGGACTGGTCGCACCCCACAGAACCAGTCGCATAAACATTTTTCAAAAGTACTTGTCAAACGATTTCTCATTGTCCAAGCAGGACTGGTCGCGTGCCACGCAACAAATCGCGCTCTTACAAACAAAAAAAGAAAGATTGAATCCTTGTCTAGTTTGGTTTCCTTTCTTGGCTAGATATTTGCAAGACAATACATGCACGAAAAATAACTTATTTTCCAAGTACAATTAGGTCTACAAAAATCTATATAAACACTTTTTCTCTCTAGCTTTTGTCTTTTGGAAGTAAAATTTCAAAGATTTTCTGAGAGCCTTCTGATTTTAGTTTTGAAAGCACAAACATAAACACAAGAGTGCTTTAGGAGTGGCATTCTTTATCTGATCGGAATTGGGGCGTTATTGGAGATTCAGAGATTCCGAGATGCGGGATTTTATTTTGTATGTTAGGATTTGGGTATTATTTTTTTTTTTGCTTTTTGTTTTCTCATTGGGAATGAAAAGAATATGTTTTCTTTGTTTATACGATTGATATTTATTTCTCTAAAATTCACTATATTTTTATGAATGCAAATTGGGACACATGATTATTTGATTAATGAAGTTCTTGAGGTGTAATATATACTTGTAAAGATCAATTTGCTATCTTTTATTTATTTTTAGATATGAATCTTTTGAGTTCATAAAAATATATATTTATATTTTTTTTGTGCACTAGTCCAACTCTGAGAAATTCAATTGAAAATTACTGTGAAGTTTATTATATTAAATTGCTCATAAAAGTTATAAAGGTTATTTTTTTTATAAAAAAAATAGAACATATGTTTTAAAAAAAAACCCTACATGAATAGAAAAGAAAAATTGAAATTCTGAATATATTTGCTAAGGAAAATGCTACCTAGTAATACTAGTTTGAAAGCTCCTACTAGACTTTGAAGTCTAGTATTTTGATTTAAAAGAAAGGTGGAGACAAGTCCAAATAGGGAATTGATGTCTACTATTTAGAGTGAAAACCGCATTGCTTAGAAAAGTGTGGGAAAAAAATGAAAAATTCCTATGCAGTATGAGACATATTGTGCATAAACCATTGCACATCCAAGACACCTCCATATGCTATCACTTGTTCCCATTATCTTCAATGCATTGTTAAGGTAACATTGCTAGTTTTTTTTTATTAATCATACGTTTGGATCCTTTATTGCATTTTGATGCTAGAAATCTAGGTTATGATTGATTGAAGAGTTTAGGAAATTCTTGAGGTTTTAGTTGATTTTGGGTGATTGGATAATCATTATCTTTGAAGTCTTTAATCTTCTTCATTTATATTTAAGGATTTGTGTTCATATTTGTGATTTGAATCCATTGGGGATCACTTTCAAACTTGAGGTTAGAATTAATGCATTATAAGTGTTTGATATATTACCTCAACAAAGTTTGCCTATCTTTTGAGTCCAATTTTGACATTCTAGTAATAACTCCAAAAAGACTAATGTCTTTGAAATTGTGGTGGACAATGAAGTGATAGGTTAACTCATTAAGTCAATTTGGATGATAAGAATTAATTCTTAGATCTTTAAGATTTTGATCATAGAAGTTTAAGGCTTATGACTTGAAAGTTATGTTTTTTGCTCATGTTGAGATCTAGAGATGCTTAAGTGTTCATTACTTGATTTTATAGACATTGATGATATTGATTATCGAATATATTTTTGGATATATTTTGATAATCATATCTATATTTGAATGTCTTTTGGTGATACTATTATAATGATGATAGCTATTGCTAGATACATCTTTTGATTATGGTGATGGATATATCTTTGATATTTTTTATGATGATGGATGATCATATTTTTATGCTTAACCTTGAATTGTTCATATATGTCCATCTTGTCTGAACTTTTAGCTCAATTTTTGGTTACTTATTAATATTCTCTCCTAATTGTTATTTTCCTCCTTTTATGCATGATTTGTCAATTTCCTACAAAAAGGGAGAAAAGGGGTACATATTGTTTAAGGAGGAAATATCATGTGTGATTTTGAGAACGTTGTTTCAATTTGTTTTACAGATGGAACATGTGTTATCTTAGATATTTCTTTTGTGTCGTTGCTACCATATATCGTCATGTTTTTGTGCTTATTATTATATTTCTTGCATCATTGATATTTTAATCTCTCTTATTGTTAATTCTCTCTTATTATTTCTTTTCCTTCTTTGTTACGCTTTAATTTTCAATTTGTAACAAAAAGGGGGCAAAATGTGCATATTTGAGGGGGAGATATATATATTGATTGTTTAGATTTCTTTATTAAGCTTTCATGGGTAGTTTTCTTTTAGCATTGTGCAGGTTTACATGTTTTTCCAATGAAGACATGTTCTATTACCTTGACGAAGCTTCTATGATCAAAGTTCCATTGTTTTTTTATTTTTGAACAATGAATGTAATTTATTTTTCCTTCTTGGGTAGATTACATGTTGTCTTAGGGGTTTTATCATGAAATTGCCAAAAGAGAATATTGTGAGCTATTATTTTGTACATTGACTAATTTCGGTGTCAAAATAAGTTCGATCGAATTGTAATTTTCGGTTTGATTTTCAAGACTCAAGATTGGATGCAGAATTGAAGATGGACTGTGTCTCCACTTTGGCACACTCCGTGATGATAAAAAAAAATAATACCTTGGAGAGGTAAGTGTGTGTGTTAGGACACTTGTGAGTTTCATGTTTTAGGCACTTAGGAAAATTGTTCAAAAGATTTTTGTAATTTTCTAACTGCCCAGGCGGGACCTCGCGACTAGTCGCGCGGTTAAAGATTTCCAAATTATGTTTGCGAGAAAACTCAGAAGTGTAGCGGGACTGGTTGCGCCCCACTCAACCAGTCGTGCATGCATTTTTCAAAAGTGTTTGTCAAATGATTGCTTACTGTACAAGCAGGACAGGACTGGCCGTGTCCCATACAACTAGTCGCGCTCTTGCAAACCAAAAAGAAATGATTGAATCCTTGTCTAGTTTGGTTTCTTTTCTTGGTTAGATTTTTGCAAGACAATACATGCACGAAATTAAGTTGTTTTTCAAATATAATTAGGTCTTCAAAAATCTATATAAATACTTTTTCTCACTAGGTTTTGTGTGGTCCTTTGGAATTAAAATTTAAGAGATTTTGTGAAAGCCTTATAGAGATATTTTTATTCAGAAAATCAAATTTGGATTTTCTGATTTTATATTTGAGAGTACACACATAAACATGAAAGTGATTTAGGAGTGGTGTTGTCTATATGATGAAGATTCTGAGATTCTAAGAGAAGGATTTTATTTTTCTACCTGAAATTCAGATTTGAAGAAAAGAGGTGATTCAATCACACTTTGAAGGAGCCAAAGCATTCATGGAGTGTTATTAATCCATCAATCCTTCTACAAGTGGGCTTGATTTTAATTTTATTTAGGTAAAATTAAAATATGTAAAAAATGAAATAAAATAAAATAAAAATTAGCAAGTAAAATCTATTCAACCCCCAAATTATTTTTTATACAAACATTCACATCCATTCTCAAGAGCACAATTCATACATATATACACATATATAAAGGATATATAGCTCTCATATTGCAAAACACGCTTCTTTATTGAATCATCATTAAAGATATTGCTCTTAGATAATAAACACCCCAGAAGCAGACTAGCTAAGATAATAATAAATAAAAAAACAAAAAACAAAAACAAAAAATAAAATAAAATAAAATAAATAAATAAAAACAAAAACTTAACAAGTGATCGAGTTCTTGCTTTAAATTTAACCACTTACACACATGATTAACTTGTTGGATGCTCTTGAAACTTGGAGGATCCTATTATTTTGAGAAACTACAGTAGCACAGCAGTAAGCACAGATCAGTCGGATTGATGAATCCAACTATCTCCCATGTCATCCTTGAACCTTCTACAATGAGTACATATATATATATATATATATATATTAATCAAGCTTATGCAAAAAAAAAAAAAAAATTCATTTACTTTGGATTAATTAATAATCAATTAACTCTGAATTTACCTTTAATTTTCCTAACGAGGAAAAAATGTTTGAATGAAAGTCAGAACCAGTGCGAAAGTTGCGGCAAAGAAAGCCACAGCAGACCAGGGATTGCTGAAATAGTTGTGCAATAGTTGAGCCGTCCAAGTCTTCATCCTGCTGTTGTAATGCTCTTGTATTTGATCACTGACATCTTTAATAGGGCCCTCCAAGGAAAGATATCCACCCCCTGTGGCCATGGAGTTGAATGTTTTTGCGACTTCTTCATCAGTGCCGTAGAAGTTATGAATGATGTTATGTGTTCTTAGCTCGATCACATCTTCAGTTCCATTTATGAGTGAATTCATGAAGTAGATGTAATTGCACACCTCTAGGCGATTTGATGAATTGGGTGCCAATTCATAGGCCATCATGTTTAGAAGTGCATATTTTATTCCCCAATCAAATTTGAGTTGAGGTAGTGTGAGCAATCCGTAGCCAAACTGAGAAGTGAAAGTGGAGTCATTCAAAGAAAATGTGTTGCTAGGCCTGAAATGTATCCCCCTTGCTTTAAGTTCTGTGGCTGAACGAAATGAGTGACTATAAACATCCTTGAGTGGGTTCCTCTTCTTATTCCTACTTTTTGGTCGCCAGCAGGGAATATTAATGGTTTTGAAGGAACCGGTTTGGTGTGGTACTTTTTTCTCGCCGCTGCTGCTGCTAACTACTACTTCTTTTGTCCGAGAGTCCGTGATAATAAATCTTCTCCTTACAAGGTCTAGAAAATGAATGGGCTGCTCTACCTCTTGCTTGTAAGTTTGTTTTCTCCACGTTGCATTGTTATCTATGTAAACTTGGACAACGAAATTCTCGATGAATTCCTCCAATACGCTTTCTGCAGAACTGCTACTACTTATCAAGACCTGGAGAACTCGGAAAGGAAGTTGGTTTTCCAGCAAAATGATGTCCGCAATTATCCCACGCATACCAGCTTCTCCTACATGCTTCACTAGCTCATCTAGAAATGGCCCTCGAGGAGAAACGTTGATATATATGAAGTGCAGGAGAAAACAACCATCAAGGAGCATCATACGGGCGAATGCTGCGTCGTCATAGGCGTCTGTTGAGCCCTCAAGGTAGCAGTTCCTAACATCGCTCACCACTTCTACCATCTTGTTATAGATTACATGGGGCTCAACTTTGCTTCCATCTATGAATGCACGTACCGCTTTGGTCTTGAACTTCTCCACTTCCTTCAACTCAGGCTTGCCATGGTGATAAGGACCGATTGAAACAACTCGAGGATCAAAAAATCCCTTATTTTCCTCCTTCTCCCGTAATTGTGGTGGAACCTTGGATAGCCGCTTGTGTGAAGATGCAACGAGACTCTCTTTAAGTATGGATATTATCCACTCATCAGCTGTGATTTCAGCACCGGATTCGTTGCTAGCTTCGTTTCTAGCCTCTGCCCAATTAATGTTGCTCAAGTACCCATCATCACTTTTTGCCATTTGATGTAGAAACACTGTAGGCAACCCAAAAGGGAGCAAATAAGAGATCAATTGAATGGCAGTAACTGAGGCCAAATCAAGAAAAAAATGTTGTTCCTTGTTGCAGCAAAAATTTGAAGAAGAAAACTGGAGTTGGACAAAAGGTTTTAAGTTCACTAACAATTCTGCTATATTGACTTCATTAATGGAGTAATCTAACTCCATATTATAAACCAATTAACTTTTGTCCCACATGATACATACAACCATGCAACATAATAATATAAAGTATAAACAGGTTGCATTCCCTAAATTATGCTGGGAATTTCTTTGTCGTACTGCCAGTCTGCCAGTTGTATGAGACTTATTATTATAATAATAGTAATAATAATAATAATAAAACTATACACAAAATGTTTTAGGTCGTTTGTTCATTTTTTGATTGAGATTGAAGATTTCATATTCATCGGTTGTAAAACAGAATTTCTTGCAAATTTAATAAAATCAGTTTTTGAAAAAAAAAAAAAAAAAAAAATGAGAAGAAGATCACACTTTGAATGGATCAAAACGCTTGTGGAGTGTTGTTTTATCTACCAACAATTTTTTTATGGAAATCAAAAGTAAGCTTGTTGTCGAGAACTATTGGACAGTGGAGTCGCAAAGTTGGGAATGGTCAGTAATTGATTTTTGGTAGAGTGATAAGGTGTGAATCCAAGTCAGAATCGATTATACAAAATGAATCCTTTTGCTCTAGACCCTGATTGTGCAACTCACCGCTTTGGCTACGTGTTTTTAGCATTATATTTGAATTTTTGTATTTCTCTAAAAAATTTTCTTTCTTAATCTTTTGCCATTTTTTTAAAACGTACTCGTTCTTTTATTGTATATATCATCATTCCATCACCATATTCATTTTTAATAAACCCCTTTTCCTTAGTTTCAGCTAAGATTTCCTTTGATATAGACGTTCCTAATCCAATCTACCATTTTGGATAACAAATTATTTATATTTTTCTTCCAATTCCAGTGTGTTTCTTGTACTATTTTCTCTCTCAAATTAGCCTTCTATTACCTTTCAAATATTCACACTTTATGTGGTGATGTCCTTTCATTATATTTTGAATGTTTGGTTCTTTGATTAAGAGGTCTAATACTAACATTATTGGAGCACTACAAGACACTCCACCCCGGTGGCTCTCTACAATAATTACTAAAGTGGCTCTCTACAATAATTTTACTTTATTAAAGCACTTTTTATGGAAGTAGTGTCCCCCATATATGGCTGAAAATGCATCTCCTCTTTGGGTTCTTTGTCAATGTTCAAATTTGCAGTGGTCCAAGGAATATCTTCTTGTGGCCCACCGTAGGTTGTTTTGTCCTTCCACGGCGTTTTCAAGGTTGTACAATCCAACAAAATCCAATTCCGGGTCTTCCAAGCAAATATCTTTTACAACAAAGCGCATTGTCGTACCACTAGAGTTTTGGCGCAGTGGCATAATCCATGTGGCAAGTGGCAACCCTTGACAGCGTACTGTATTATACTGGATGATCAAAATTATGCGTGTAAATTATTTTGATCATCGGTGCTATTTGGTGCCTTATTGTATTAGCAGAGGATCCAAGCTCCTTTCGGGTCGTGATAATCATTGTAGCTTGTCTGAACCAATCATGAAAATTAATTGTATCTAAGACTCAAATGATGTCTCTGTCTCTTAAGATTTAAACCATTTTAAGTGGCGTTCACTTTTTTCAATGATATTCGAAGTGGATTATCAAATGTGCTTATCATTTTCCGCGATGTTTAAAGTGAATTATCAAATGCATTTAATTGAATAAGTGTTGAATGAGTAATGATATTCTGTCCCGTTAAATTGGCCTACTCCTAGTCCGAATCTTACATGTAATTATCATGTAATTACCTAAATAGTGAATTTTATTTGCACACTAAAGATATCAAAAATAAATATAGAAAAAACTGAAGAGGTTTTGACGACTTCTCTCTATCTCTGTGATTTCTCCATTCCTCTTCATGACTCACAGTTCTCTCTTTTCCACTTTGCAAAATTGAAGAGAAAACAAAATAGTGAGAAGTCTCTATTGGTTTATAAAATCAAAGGGGACAATACATATAAACGTATATGTTTGCTTGAAAAAAAAAAAAAAAAAAAAAAAACCCTAATAAGACTGAAGGTATGTTTTCATTTATTTATTTTTTCCAATATATATTTTAGCTTCTGTATATTGTATCAGTTTTGGGAATTTGATTGAAAAAAAAAAAAAAAAACTTCAAAAGTTCATTACGAAGTGGATGCGAGGGAAAGAATCAAGGAAGCAACATAACAAAAAAGAGGAATAGAGAAATTAGAAAGATAGAGAGGGGTTGTCAAGACCTCTTCAGCTTCTTTCCATATTTATTTTTGGTATCTTTATACCCAAATAAAATATCAACAATTTAGGTAATTACGTGGCAATTACACGTAGGATTCGGACTAGGAGTATGCCAATTTGATCGGATAGAGTATCATTACTTGCGCTAAATACATTTAGAATTAAACGCTGAATTGAGTAATCAAACAGCATTTAAGTGTCTATCTTTTTATTCTTATCAATCCCCAAAATAAGTGTCTCATTTAAAAAGTCAATATATTATTATTATTAATTTTTATTACCAATTTAACATCTTACATTGAACCAATAAAAAGTAAATTAACCATCATATCACTGTGGACTCACTAAGAATAAATTTGATAATTCATTTGCTATTAATACAATAAAAATAATACTCCCTCCGTCCAAATTTAAGTGTCGCTTTTGGGGAGTAGTAATTTTTAAGGGAACATGTGGGATATGCATTGTCTCCCTGAAAAGTTACTAAAATGCCCTTTTAAGTTTTGAATAGTCAAGTTTGAAACTTAAAGGACATTTATGGAAAGATGTAAAATATATTGTTTGAAAAAGGAAATTGGATAATTTTTTTGGAACAGACAAAAAAATGAAAGTATGACACTTATTTTGGGACAGAGAAGTAATAAAAATCATTCTATTAAAATATTTTGAAAAGGATGGAGTATTTTTTTTGCTTTGACTTTTTTAATTTGACAACTAATTTGAAACATCACAAAGACAAGATGGATTGCTAATATGGGACAGAAAGAGATGTTGGAGGATGGTTGACCCTCTAGCTTCTTACCGTTGGAGGTTGAGCCTTGGGAGTGTGCCATTGTTGATAAGTTTGATGTTTAAGGGATATAGTTTATCTTTTGCAGACAAATAGTGAGTGAAGAACTTAAGAAAGAAGGTTGTTATTTATAGGCTCAAGAACGAATCATTTGATGGCAAGTGAAAAGTCTTTCTTGATTTCCTAACTTTGATGTCTATGGGAGCTAATAAATCTCCTTGAGACTCACTCATAGGGATTCTATTAAGATGAGCACTGGATTCCAACTAATCCCATTCAATTTTCTCAAAGTAACAGTTATGGTGATTTTGCATACCCAACTGTTGGGATTTGTATGTCCTGGCATATATAGTGAATTTCTATTTGGATTAAAGTGACATATGTTTCTGACAAAATTGAAATATTTATACTTTATACAATTGATGAATTCAATGTATTTTAATTCATTATGAAATTGATAGTGTCCATTTGATTACAAGAGATATTTATATGTATATGATGGCGATCAATACATGAACATAAATAGTAATCATAAATAGTTCATAATCGATAATTATGGATAGACTCATTATTAACTAAGACTTGAACTAAATTTGCATTAGGTTGAAATATGTTGCGAGAGCCGTCATATGCAATTGCTCCCTATTTGGCATTTGACTCTTAAGCATGAAAGAAGTATAGACTATTTTATTAGTTAGTAATTACTTTAATTTGTTCGGCGGATTCTTCAAAATTCATAAATCGGCACTTTGGGTAATTATGTAATTAATAGTTAGAGGGTTATATTTTCAATATTTGCATCATTGCTACTTATATTTATTTTGTATTGATTATAATTGATCAGAAAGTAAATTCGAAGGCTATGTGTTGTTCGACAAAATGATTTATTATATATTTATTTATTTAAATTATTATTTTTGTCAAACAAATCTTTTATTGTGATCAAGTTGAAAATAATCAAAGGTACCAAAATAAATATATTAATTTAGTAGTTAGATTAATGGCTTTATTTATCCGATAACTAATTATGCATAAAGGGAAGTATATACTCTTAAACATGAGAGAAGTATAGACTCTTTTATTAATTAGTAATTACTTTAATTTGTTCAGTGGATTCTTCGAAATCTATAGATCAGCACTTTGGGTAGTTATGTAATTAATAGTTAGAGGGTTATATTTTCAATATTTGTATCATTGCTATTTTTATTTATTTTATATTGATTATGATTGATCACAAAGTAAATTCGAAAGTCGTGTGTTTTTAAACTAAATGATTTATTATATATTTATTTATTTGAATTATTATTTTTGTCAAACAAATGTTTTATTGTGATCAAGTCAGAAATAATCAAGGGTACCAAAATAAATATATTAATTTAGTAGTTGGATTGCCGATAACTAATTATACATAGAAGGGTCAAAATGCAACATTGATTTAGAGGTTATTTATTATTTATTGAAGTTTAATTAGATTCTTTTAGTGGAATAAAAATTAATTTATGAATTAATTAAATTTGGTCTATTATATAATGGATCGGGCCAATTATTAATTCATTTTAGCCAAGAAAATAATAAACCCTAAGGATTCTCACTCATAGCCTAACTTGATATTCCAGGCCATTAGATTTGAGATATCACGTGAATTTTAAAGATTGAGAAAAATATATTGTCTTTAATTATTAGATTTGAGATATCACGTGAATTTTTTAGATTAAGAAAAATATATTATTTTAATTATTATTTTTATTTTGCCCATATATGCATGGATCCATGTATATTTTAGGTTACGCCTTTATGTAATAATTTTGGAAGGTAAGAAATTATTTTACTCTCTCTAAGATTTTAGGATTAGTGTTCTCATCTGATAGAGGTTCCCACAAGCTAAGCTTGTCCAGGTCATTCATGGAAGCTTATGGGTAATTCCTAATAGCAAGATCATTATCAACAAGATAGAGATCCAAGGGTGATTTCTAAAGGTAAGATCATTATCAACAAGACAGAGATCCAAGGAAGAGGCATATAATAAAGGGATTTACAATAAGTGAGAACATTCACTTTAGAAGAGAGATGTAAAGTTTACTTAAACCTTGATATAAGTTTTCTATATCTAATTGAATGGATCATCATGTTCTTCATTCATAAAACTTGTCTTTATAGATGAATCAAGATCTTTATTTGAAAATCACTCTTAAAGTTTTTAAAACTTTCATTTCCCAACAGCTCTGAGTAAATATTCGTTATGCTCGGTACACTGTGTACTAGCCACATCACAACCGTTCAAGCCCCCGTGCGCGTCTTGTACATGAATAGTTGTAATGTCCACATCATCGAATTCAAATATTTACTCTAACTTCTCGCTCAAAAATTCTATTTGAGGCCAGGAATAGAGGTAAACGTTTCATTGTTAAGTTCGATTTATTATAGAATTCAGGAAACTTTAATTTCTCCATTAATATTCTTCAATATTGAGATTTTCTTTTCGAGACTTGTGGTTGACTTCCTAGGTTTTCCTTTACCTATCATGGTTTTAATAGACGTCATCCTCTTCTAGTTAGCAACACAAGTGTGGGAAAAAATAATGAGAAATCACAATCCAGACTCTTGATTGCATATTAGAGGAATTTACTTTTAGATAAACCAAACATCTTTATATTTTGGAAAATGATAAGTTGGACAATCCGACTAATTGGATTATTTTATATGAGTGGGATGACGTAATTATGAATGATAATGTCATTTTCTATTTACATAACCTGTCCAAGATGGACACCACTTGCGATGTACTTGGAACAAAATATTTGCTCAAATCATATATATATATATATATGTATATATATTGTGGGTTAATAATTTCTCTTCCACCTGAATTTATAAAAGTGGACAGTAATTAAATTTATAAAAAGTAAATTTAGAGTGAAGTCAGCCTTGTAACCCGTACATGAACAGGACACGAATTAAATGGGTTTAGGTTGACCTTAAACGGGTTTTTGTCATAAACGGGTCGACACAATTAACCTGCTTATTTAATTATGTCGTGTTTAGATTGAGGGGTTCAACTCGTGTAACTCGTTTATACACATTTAACTATATATGTCGTAAATAAATTTCTATTTAAGTTCTAAAATTACTATATAAACTTGTGTCTTATAATTTAATTTTTTATAAATTATAAACTATTTAGTAATTTGGTTGATTAAAACTTATATATATATTTTTACTATTTACTATTTTATTGAGTATTATTAATAATTTAAATAATATATATATATATATATATATATATATATATATATATATATATTTGTAAGTAGGTCATTAAACAGGTTACACGTGTAACCCGTTTAATAAACAGGTCGGGTCAGTGTTAAGGGTTCTTAACACGATTATTAAACGGGTCGTGTTCTGGTTGAGCTTTTTAATATAATACCCTTAAGTTGATACGACACGATTACAACCTGCGAATACGAATTGCCACTCCTACATGAACTCTCGTAGTCATTGTCATCATCATTTTTATTTTATTTTTTTCAAAATCCATCATCTTTGCCTTTTTTTTATTTTATTTTTATTTTTATGTTTTCCTTCCAAAATTCATGAACTATATTTGCTTTTCGTTTCTTTTCCTTGTTAAGGTCTGTTGATTTTTATAAAAAGCAATGATATCACTTCCTTAAAAAAAAAGTGGCACATCCTTGCCTAAATAGGGACAGATTCATGCACACATATCATATATTCCTGCATTATAATAGTTTGATAAAGAACTTGCACAACTCTGCGAGTACATATTTAAACCCTCTATTTTTTACTTTGAAGAAAAAAACATTTTGTTAAAGTCTATTGATTTTTACAAAATGCAATGATATTAGTTCTTTTTTTCTTTTTTCTTTTTCTTTTTTTTTTATTTAAAAAAAGCACATCTATGCCTAAATAGGGACAGATTCATGCACACATATCATATATACCTGCATTATAATAGTTTCATTTCATGTAATTGACATAAAAAACATACCCATTTCATATGCTACTTCAAACCGAATAATAATAATAATAATAATAATAATTTCACTTTCATAGGTGTGACAAGCACGAAAATGGGTATTTCTTTTCCGAACAAAACGTTCCCTAGGTTTTTTTGTCTTTTCATTTTCTTTTATTTTGGAGAAGATACTGCTAAAACGAATAAGAACTACTTAAAATTGGATAAAATTTTAAGCGACCGAGACAACTAATCATTGAACATTGTGTACTGGAAGAGAATTATTCCAAAAGCTAAAAGTAGACAACTATGACTTTTCTAATTTTTCCAATCTAGCTAAATGCATATATGTGAGATATAATATTTGTAATTGGCAAATTTCAGTGTAATTTCATATTACTATATCAAGATCGAGATCGATTGCGGAATAAGAAGGTTGTTCAAAGATGAAATACTGAGATCGTCGAGAAATAAAAGAATGATGAGCACTGAAAAGTGCGTATTTAAACCCTTTAAGCTTAGGCATTCTAGTACCTTTATCTATCTTACTTTGCCATTTTAGATTGATTTCGTATTATTTTCATTTTCAGGCACTTATCCCGAAAATAAGCTAACTCAGCCAAATAAGAGCTTAATTAAAGCAATTCTGAGATTAAACAAAGAAATGAGCAAAATGGAGGAAGAAAGAAGCAAAATAAAGCAAAACAGCAAGTTCGATCGATCCAAGTCCAAGGTTCGATTGATCGAACAATGATCGATCTCAGCACTTCAAGATAGATCCAAGCCTTGACCCAAAAGCACTTAAATCCAAAAGTTCAATCGATCCAACATCATTCTTCGATCGATCGAATACCTTTGTCCTTATCCAAATGATTGATCTTATCCATAGCTGTCCACCCACTAACCACCTTTTGTCCTTTTCCCAAAAATATCTCTCAAAATATCTCAGATTTGTATTTTCCCAAAAAGCTCAGCCAGTTGGATCGATCCAGCCTCAGTTTGATCGATCTCAGCCAGTTCGATTGATCCAAGTCCAAGGTTCGATCGATCGAACTTCCTCCGAGTGCAAAAAGTTAAAATTCCAGTTCATTGAAAGTTGTCCTTTATCCAATCATTGGAGAATATTGTGTGCACAACCCTAGCTCATTTGGGGAGTGATTTTAACCTACTTATATAAGGATAAGGATTGTTTTTTAGTGAGGGAAGAGAGATAGATAGATAGAGAGAGGAGCTAACAATAAATTCATATCATCTCTTGGAGAGGAAGATTAGATGAGGAAGAGGCTAGAGACACCATTGGAGATCTTCATCAATAAGGAGCAAACCTCTTCCATGGAATTAGCCCTTGAGGGTTGGAGCATCATCACCATGAGTGGCTAGACATCCTCTTGGGGCTAGAGGTAGCCCCAAGCATGCTTTCTATATCTTAATCTTATGTATTATTGAGGGATTAGTATTGTAATTGATGTTTTGACACTTTGATATATATAGATCTTGTTTATTCAATGATTTATGTGGTTTAATGCTTCCAATTGGTCATTTCATTATATCTATATGTCTATGTATGCAAGAATAGAAGTTCATGTGCTTATCTCTAGATTTTGTGTTATTGATGCATGTCTATGTGTATTGATGTTATAGATTTAGAGATTGTCAAAACATTATACTTAAAAGAATGCTTTTGTGATTCTCTTGATGGTTTATGCTTATCTCTTGATGGGTTGTGCCTCTCCCCTAGTTTATTTTCATGCTAGTAGTGTAGATGTAGTGTAGTTGTAGTGTAGTGTTAAATGGGAGGACAATCTATGCTTGTTGTTTGATGATCCAAGCTTTTGAAGGCAATTAGCATATGTCTCTATCCTTGTGTTGTATTTGGATTGTGAGTTTAATGAAAGAATTAATGACTTATTTTGATTTATTGTGCCTTTCACATGTTGTTTAGACAATATATGCTTCATAGCTTAGATATATTGTGCCTTTCACATGATGTTTAGACATACATGCTTAACTAGTCATCCTTACTTGTTGAATCAACCAAATATAGACACACCAATATTGCAACACCCTAATTGCCCTCATTAATCACTTGTCAATGATATAGAAATGCATTGCTTGGTGGTGATCTCTAAACCCCAAGATCTCTCTCTCTCTCTCTCTCTCTCTCTCTTACTTACTCTTAATTGCATTCTTTTGCTATTACTTAGTTTAATTTAGTTGTTCTTTAATCAACCAACCAACCAATTGTTTGATCATTCGACCTACTAGCCCTAATTGTGATTCCACGACATCACTCAATCCTCACAGTCCCTTGGGACGATCCCTACTCGCCCAAGCTATATTTACAGTGAAAGGTAGTAATGGCTTCTATAAATGTAAAACTCTTGGCCCTTGCCTTAATGCACACTCTTAAGCTTATGATAGGACGACGACCCGCCACCAGGTTTTGGCGCCGTTGCCGGGGACTTGATTGATTAGATTTAGCAGCGTCGGATTTATGGAATTGATTAGGATTAGTATTCTTTTGATCGTGTTTTTACTTTATTTTTACTTTTCTTTTGGTTACTTATTGGGTTGTTCTTACTTAACTATGTGCATTGTTGGAGAGGAAGCAAGCAAAGGAGCCATTGAGCAATCAATTCAAGCAAGCAAAGAAAGGAAAAATACCAAAAACTTAAAAATAAATTGCTAAGCTAAGCTTTAAAATTTGGAGTTGAAGTGCTAAAGGACCTTTGTGAGATTTTCTTTACTCAATCCCTTAGTTAAATCATCGGCCCGCATGGAGGCTTATTTTTTATTGTCTTGCATCATTGAGTTAAAGTATGGGAGTATGAATTTAATGTTTGTGGAAGAAGTATAATTGCATTGTTTTGAAGGCATAGTGTTTGTCATTCTTTGTATTTGTTGTATTTTGTATTGTGCATGCATGGGCGCCGTTCATTGAGACCAACTCTTGTCCCTCTTGATTTGCATCTTGAATCCATCATTAGAAATCCTAGGGGAAGAGGAAGTTCAAATACAACCAATCTATCAATGGATGACCATAATGATGACCATATTAAGGATCTTGGTCACATAGACCAACAAGGTATCCTTCATCCCAATGTGCACAATGAGAACATACAAGTACCATTAAGCATGCCTAGGCCATTCATTCACCAACCACCACAACAACAAGGCCAAGTTCTATATGGAATGCCAAGGCCAATGTATGTTCCACAACCTCCCATCAACAATCAAGGAATTCAAAACCAAGGTGTTCATGTTGCACCTCAAGTAGCTAATCCACCTCTTGCTTTAAGAGATCACTATGTGCCTAATGAATACAATGCACCTACATGCATCCAATTGCCTCCATTTAGAGCACATCATTATGAAATTAAGCCACAAACCATTCAAATGCTTCCTAACTATGATGGACTTCCAAGTGAAGAACCTTACAAGCATTTGGATGAGTTTCTTGAAGTATGTTCCACCGTAAAATATACGGACATGCCGGAAGAGGTCTTAAGACTCAAACTTTTTCCATTCACCTTAAAAGACAAGGCAAAGTATTGGTTTAACAATCTTAGGCCTTTTTCAATCACTTCTTGGGCAAAAATGCAACAAGAGTTCTTGAAGAAGTACTATCCGATTTCTAAGACCAATGCCATGAGGACCTCAATTCGAGAATTTTCACATTGGGATGGAGAAACATTTCATGAGACATGGGAATGCTTCAATGAATTGCTTAGGAAGTGTCCACATCATGACATGCCCAAATGGCAATTAGTTCAATACTTCTTTAAGAGCTTACCGAACAACTATAAGGGTATGGTTGATGCTTCCATGGGTGGCTCATACATTGATAGGCATGAGGATGACGTGTGGCGTCTCTATGAAAGCATGAGTGAAAATTCTTTGTATAGAACACTATTATCCAAGAATGGTAGAAATTCACAAGGTACGAAGAGTGTTGGCTTACATCAAGTCGAACACTCAAATGAAATAGCTGCCGAAATGAAGTCTTTGTCTCAAAGGTTTGATCAATTTTTGATTAACAGAAACTCGGCGAACCAAGTATTTTCTTTCCCTAACCATTTTCATCGTGCATCAAATGAAACATGTATGACTTGTTCTAGTGTTCTTCAATCTACTACTCATTGTCTTCACGGACAAGTTCAAAGTGAACCTAATGAACAAGTCAATGCGGCTTTTGTGAACCAAGGGAACAATCCTTATGGTACTCATTATAATCCAAGTTAGAGGAATCATCCGAATTTCTCTTGGAAAAACCAAGGAGAAGGCTTAAACCCTTCCCAAGGCCGTTTCCAAGGGAAATACATTCCACTTCCACTTTAAAACCAAGGATCCCAAGGTTATAGACCCTATCAATCACAAGGGAATCAATTTGCTAATTCTCATTTTCCCAACCAATCCTATTCCCAAGGTAATACTAGAAGTCCCGCCTTTGAAGAAAAAGTTTTAAATGCTTTGGGGACTCTTGAGGCTAACACACAATTACTTCATTCTCACTCTCAATCCATTGCTAAGCTAGAAACCCAAGTAGGGCAAATAGCAAGCATTCTTAAAGCAAGAGAGAAGGGAAAGATGCCCATTAATGCCCCACTGAAACAACAATGTGTTGTGCAAACCCATTCCTCATCGGAAGGCCACGCCATTGAACATGTTAATGCGGTGACTACCTTGCAGAGTGGTAGAGTTATGGACAATCAAGTTGAAATGACCAATGAAGAGAGTGAACCGGTGCAACCTCAAGTTGTCACCCGTCCCGTTTTACATCCTATTCCTCCTTCATTGCATATACATGACCTTGTAGATGAGAAAGTCTTAAAAGATGTGTTTGAAAAAGAAGTTTTGAAAAATAATGTTGAAAAGGTTTTATTGAAAAATGATTTGAAAACTTCTTGTATTGAAGAGAGTTCAAAAGAAAATTTTGAACCAAAGGTTCCATTTCCGGATGCCTTAAAAGAATCCATTTCAAAAGACAAGCAAAAGGCAAAAACCAATGAAATAATGGAAATGTTTAGGCAAGTGAAAGTTAATCTTCCACTATTGGATGCAATCAAGCAAATTCCGGCTTATGCCAAATTATTGAAAGACTTGTGCACCCAAAAGCGGAAGAGCAAGAGCCAATCACCAAGAAAAGTGGTTTTGACCGAGCAAGTAAGCTCAATTTTGCAACATAACACTCTTCCAAAGTTTAAGGACCCTAGTTCATCCACTACATCATGCATTATTGGTGATCATATTATTAATCGGGCACTTCTTGACTTAGGAGCAAGTGTTAATTTTCTTCCATACTTAGTTTATGTTAAATTGGGCTTAGGTGAATTGAAACCGACGTCGGTAGTTTTGCAACTTGCAGACCGATCCATTAAGAAGCCTAGGGGTATAATTAAGGATGTTTTGATAAGGATTGACAAATTCTTTTTCCCGGTT
This sequence comes from Cornus florida, assembly GCF_030987335.1. Lineage (NCBI taxonomy): Eukaryota > Viridiplantae > Streptophyta > Magnoliopsida > Cornales > Cornaceae > Cornus > Cornus florida. Next base: position 44,855,042 of record NW_026775573.1, read on the forward strand.
GATTTCGTTGTCATAAACACGGAACCGGTTCCCAATCCTAAGAGCCAAATTCCCATTATCCTTGGCCGTCCTTTCTTGGCAACCGCTAATGCCAACATCAATTGTAGAACGGGGATAATGAAGATTTCATTTGGCCACATGAAGGTGAAGTTGAATATCTTTAATCCCACACCCAATTCATTTGACAAATATGAAAGAGAAGTCAATGTTGTAAATAAATGTCATGATCTTCAATGCCAAGGGAATGAGCTTTTGTGTAAAACCAAAACTTCCAAAGGATCATCTTCAACCTTGCATTTTAAAAGTCTTGTTTTAAACTCTTGCTTTGAAAGGGCATGGAAGCCCAAAAGTTATAATTGCATAGATAAGGGACCAAAGACTTCCTTTGAGCTTGATCCAATAAGTTCTTCAAAGAACCATTTGTTGGGCGGAGTTCAAAGCATCTATCACCCCAACAAGGAGGGGACACATTATCAGATCTTTGATCCGGGTTAAAAGAGCCCAATGTCTTGCTAGAGACGTTAAAGAATAGCAAAAGCATTCGTAGGGTGTCAAAACCCTATTCCTCCCCCATTTCTATCTTTCATTTCATTTCTTGCGAAGTCTAGATACTTGTTTTTGGTTTATATGCATTTTAAGGAACTTTGGTGAGGATTGCATAATCTTTCATGTCATTATTGAGCATTCTGCAAAGTTCGATCGATTTCAAACTGGAGTTCGATCGATCGAACTCTTCTCTATATCCAACACTTAGAAAAATTTTCGACTTGCAGAAACCTACATCCAAATCACCTCTCTGTCCCATCGTTCGAACCAACTCTAAGATTGATCAAGAGACCTTCGATCGATCCAACTTCCAAGTTCGATCGATCTCATGACTCAACACTTAGAAAAATTTTGGGCCTGCATCAACCTGCATATTCAGCTCTCTGTCTGATCGTTCGAAACATTCCAAGATCGATCAAGAAGTTCATCGATCGATCCAACTTCCCAATTCAATCGATCTCATGTTCCAACACTTAACCAAATTTTTGAACCAAAAACCTGCATATTCTTACCTCTGTCTGATCGATCGAAGGCTTGTTTCAATCGATCGCAAATCTTCATTTCATTATTTTAATTTTAGTTTGACTTTTTAACTTTTCAAAAATCCAAAAATATTTTCATTTTTATTTTATTCTATTTTCTCTCTCATTTTATTTTGTTTTAATTTTTGACAAGTTTTCAAAAATTCAAAAATATTTTAATTTATTTAGTTTTTAATTAATTAAATTAAAAAAAAAAATTCAAAGCAAATCAAAAATATTTTGTTTTACTTTATTTTCCAATTTTTAATTTTATTTTTGCAAATTTCAAAAAAAAAAAAAAAATCCAAAAATACTTTGAAAGGAGTTCATCAAAGTTCGATCGATCACAACTCATCTTCGATCGATCGAACTAGTCGGGAAATGTTTTTTAAAACAGAACCAAGGGTCCTGAGATCGATCATTTGGATCGATCTCACTCACCAAACCCTAGTATCTCGTCCCTCTTCACTGTGAATCATCTCTCCTAGCTCCGGCAACTCCTCCGGCGAGATCCAAACATCTCGAATCTCAGTTCATCTCCATCCTCTTCATCTCAGATCATCTCAGTTCATTCTCCATTCTCTCACTCTCTTGAGGTAAGATCCGAGACATCCTTCCCTTGATTTGAACTCTCATGCATCAATACTTGTTTCAAATGTCGTAATCATGTTGCTCTCATGTTGAATCTTCCATTCTCAAAGCTTTAGCATCCATGTCTATATATACATATATATATATGTGTGTGTGTATATGTGTGCATAGATTTTGAAGATTTTGTTAGATTTGGGTGTTTGGGCCACGTTTGGAGTGTATTTAGGTTTGATTTATGTTGTTGGAGGGCCCACGAACTCACTCGTGTAGGCCCCATTCTTCAAAAGTCACAGATCTGTGACTGTTAGGTTTCATCATCGCACTGTTCGATCGATCGAACAAATTTTTTATCAATCGAATATTTGCGTTCGATCCAACCCAACCTTCAATCGATCCAACTTTTGTGATTGATCTCAATTCTTTTTCTGATCGATCGAATTTAACAGATCTCATATACACACTTCATTCATCTTATCTTATATTCAAGCTACCTTATATATGCCCAATGCCTGTGAAATTCCACATTGGATGCATTTCATACTCATATTGTTTAGCATGTTTCATATTCTGCCACTTGCATAGAATCATGCAATATTTTGTTTAGTCTATCTTACTTGACATACATGTTTCTATATTGTGCCTTATATTCTATATATGCTGGCACTAACTCTTGAATTTCTATTTGTGGACTATAGCTCGCATTAAGACGGTAGCACGTAGACACTATCACAGCTCCAGACGCAGACTTGACGATGGGGCCGGTCCATCTCATGTCCGGGATCCTAGCCCCGAGCACACACAGAGGAGAGTCCGACAGTGGACAGAGGAGACTGCGCAGTCCTCTCATACAGAAGAGCCATTACACCCTACTCCACCCCAGTCGCCAGCTCATCCAGCATTCACTCCATCACCATCTCCACCGCATAGAGGTGCTGAGCAGCTAACTCAGCCGGCTTCACTTGAGCAGCCAGCTCAGCCGGCTCCACCTGTTCAACCAGCTCATTTACAGCGTGACAAACTCACGCCTCGATATGCACACATGACAATCGACCACGAGTCAGCATTCGACACCTCATTCTTCTCCAGATCGGTGCTGACTCGATCTACCTATCAGGATATCATTCAGCGGGGCCTCTCAGCTATTCTTGCCCCAGTTACAGAGCCGATCTACCCGCGACTGGTACGGTTGTTCTACCAGAACCTCCGACCATCGCCGCGCACTACAGCCAAGCTCATCACCTCTATCAATGGCTATGAGATCACCATTATAGTGGATACTCTAGCCTGTTCAACTCGCTGTCCACATCGATGTCCGCCCGAGCTACAGGAGACATATCCCAGGTTCCACAGGCCTTCTTACGCCGATATGGCGATTTTTCTCACAGGTCACCATGCCGATGGCAAGACCTTCGCCACCCAGACATTCTTGCCGAATGACCTGTGGTTTACAGATTCAGTGCTTTACTGAAACATAATACATGACGGGACACAAGATTCAGAGGCGGGGCGACTATCTAGCAGCCCTGTATACCTTCTATACCGACCACTGGGTGTCTATTCCTGCACTTATCTAGAGCATGATGAGTATATCAGCAAGAAGGTGCCCGGAAGGGCCAAGTCTCTTCCATTCAGTCACCTCATCACCCAGATTCTCATTGACCAGCGCTATCCCATCCACCCGCAGGAGCACCTCGAGAGAGGTTCCTGTCACTTCCTCAAGAAGGACTGGGACAAGAGCTACAGAGCTATTATCACTCGCCTGCAGGACCATGTCGTACTGGCGGCTGCAGAGTTGGAGTTAGAGGAGGAGGCAGCAGCACAGGCCCAGGCAGAGGCAGCAGCAGCACATCCCGCAGCGGATGATGCACCAGTCGATCCAGCTACCGAGCATGATGACATTGATATAGACATTGACATAGAGCACTCAGCAGATGACGCAGCTTAGCATTCTCCAGCCGGGTCACCTATCCACGAGCAGGAGTAGACCCAGGAGCTGTCTTCTGACTCCTCCATACCAGAGTTGACCCTCGGCTTCGGAGTGCGTCTACAGACACTCGAGGACGCTATTGTTGCCATCAGAGCTGACCTCACGGCCCACAGAGTGGAGTTTGCTGCCTTCCGCATGGATGTCGTGACCATGTTCAAAGATTTATCTAGAGACATCCGCGGAGCCAGATTTGCCCGTCCTACCTCATCTTCCTGAGCTCCCATTCCTTTCTATCTTATGACCCCTCTCTCCTTTTGATACTTTATTATTGTCACTGTATTATTTTTACAGCTGGTCTGTCGGCTTTGATATTTCTATTGTACCTGCACTTTCTCTATTTTATATATCTATTTTTGCTATGGATGTCATATGATTGTATTCTCATATCTGTATGTTTGACTCCATCAGGTGTATCACAGTGACTTCAGTGAGAGAGTGCTACCCAATTTCTAGGACCACCCTCATACCTCTCTCATTTCATTATCTGTTTATCCCATTTACACTTGCATGACCACTGTGCACCGATTATCCCATTTTTGTTATCTGATAAGTTTATCCAAGTGCCAATTTTCAGGACTACAGTTCATCCCAAGTTTGGGGGGGCCATGCCATCCACTTCGGATACTTCAGTCCTGATCATTCTTGCTTAGTTGCACTGGTATACTCTTTCCTTTGTTCTCTTTGCACATTGAGGACATTGTGCAATTTAAGTTTTGGGAGAATGGTACTTTACAGTGTTAGTTTTGAATTCAAATTTTTAGCATGACTTGTGTATTTGAGGGATATTTCTATGATTGGTCCACATCTAGCTATGATTTTGATCTTTTGAGGACTATAATACTTAAATTTTGAAAATTGATTGACTTGAGAGGTCAATACTCCTTGTATGCCTTGTGGAAGCCATTTAGGAGTAAATTTTTCGAAAGATTGATATCTTGCTTGCATTTGTGGTCCACATCATCTTGATTTTGTGATTATTTTGAGATTCACTCTAGTATTCTACACTAGCACATGCGCACACTAGCATTCATTTGTGGGGTACATGCTTTGTTGATTATTGAATTGGTTATATCCCAATTGGGCTAGTAGTGCATTGAAAACTTTCATTCTTGATAAAGATGGATAACAATCCCTTTTCATTAAGTAGTCGAGATTCCAGCCTCATTAAGCACTAAACTTCTCGCGCCGGAAGGTGGAGGGCCCGAACTCTAGGTTAATAATTGAACTTGCTTACAAAAAAAAAAAAAAATTGAGAAGTATGAAATGATTAGATGGTTGTTGTCTTGATTTGTAGCCTAGTTGATTTGAGCTTGTAAGTCCGTAGGGGTGTTTGAACACCTAGTGCCCTAAAGCCGTCTGGTTTGGGAGTCATTGACCTAACGCTCGACCTCATGAATCGCTAGAAAGCTTAAGAGATTAACACATTGCACTATGCTTCCATCTTTGATCCTCTAAAAAATAAAAATAAAAAATATCGAGTGAAAAGAATAAGCGCACCTAGAATAATAAGCTTTAATAAAAAGTCCACTTTTTGTCTTGATGATCGGTACTAGATTTGTGTGCTAATTTGAGGATAAGAATGTGATTAATTCTTTAGTTGGCTAAGATAGCAACACATTGATGCCGGTCCACTCAAAAGGATTCTAAAGTTGTTTTGATTTGCGTGATCATTTTCTTGATATGTTGAGGACCATATTTGCTTATTTGGTGTTGAGATTTTGGGATATTGCTTAAAAAGGGTTGAAAAATTGCATACTTGAGGTAGTTTTCTCCCAATGCTTGTTTGCAATAGTGGTACCTCTTTTGAAAGAAAGAGCTTAGTGTTTGTGGGTATCATTTCTGGAAACCCTCACGAGACTTCACTCGTCCACTAAGGGTAACCTAAGGGTTTAAAAGGCTTATTGCATATGCTAAATGCAATCGTGTTCCCTACGAAAGTGGAGTTATCCATTTATTATTTTCTAGTTTATAGTTGTATAGTTGTTCATTTTATTCCTTTACTTTCTAGTTCATTGCGAGGGACTAGCAATATTTAAGTTTGGGGGTGTGATGAGCACTGAAAAGTGCATATTTAAACCCTTTAAGCTTAGGCATTCTAGTACCTTTATCTATCTTACTTTGCCGTTTTAGATTGATTTCGTATTATTTATATTTTCAGGCACTTGTCCCGAAAATAAGCTAACTCAGCCAAATAAGAGCTTCATTGAAGCAATTCTGAGATTAAACAAAGAAAAGAGCAAAGTGGAGGAAGAAAGAAGCAAAATAAAGCAAAGAAGCAAGTTTGATCGATCCAAGTCCATGGTTCGATGGATCGAACAATGATCGATCTCAGCACTTCAAGATAGATCCGAGTCTTGACCCAAAAGCACTTAAGTCCAAAAGTTCGATCGATCTAACATCATTCTTTGATCGATCGAATACCTTTGTCCTTATTCAAATGATTGATCTTATCCATAACTGTCCACCCACTAACCACCTTTTGTCCTTTTCCCAAAAATATCTCCCAAAATATCTCGAATTTGTCTTTTCCCAAAAAGCTCAGCTAGTTGGATCGATCCAGCCTTAGTTTGATCAATCTCAGCCAGTTCGATCGATCCAAGTCCAAGGTTCGATCGATCGAACTTCCTCCGAGTGCAAAAAGTTAAAATTCCAACTCATTAAAAGTTATCTTTTAGCCAATCATTGGAGAATATTGTGTGCACGACCCTAGCTCATTTGGGGAGTGATTTTAACCTACTTATATAAGGATAAGGATTGTTTTTTAGTGAAGGAAGAGAGATAGATAGATAGAGAGGGAAGCCAACAATAAATTCATGTCATCTCTTGGAGATGAAGCTTAGAAGAGGAAAAGGCTAGAGACACCATTGGAGATCTTCATCAACAAGGAGCAAACCTCCTCCATGGAATTAGCCCTTGAGGGTTGGAGCATCATCACCATGAGTGGCTAGACATCCTCTTGGGGCTAGAGTTAGCCCCAAGCATGCTTTCTATATCTTAATTTTGTGTATTATTGAGGAATTAGTGTTGTAATTGATGTTTTGACACTTTGATATATATAGATCTTGTTTATTCAATGATTTATGTGGTTTAATGCTTCTAATTGGTCATTTCATTCTATCTATATGTCTATATATGCTAGAATAGATGTTCATGTGCTTATCTCTAGATTTTGTGTTATTGATGCATATCTATGTGTATTGATGCTATAGATTTAGAGATTGTCAAAACATTGTGCTTAAAAGAATGCTTTTGTGATTCTCTTGATGGTTTATGCTTATCTCTTGATGGGTTGTGCCTCTCCCCTAGTTTATTTTCATGCTAGTAGTGTAGATGTAGTGTAGTTGTAGTGTAGTGTTAAATGGGAGGACAATCTATACTTGTTGTTTGATGATCCAAGCTTTTGGATACAATTAGCATATGTCCCTATCCTTGTGTTGTATTTGGATTGTGAGTTTAATGAAAGAATTAATGACTTGTTTTGATTTATTATGCCTTTCACATGTTGTTTAGACAATATATGCTTCATAGCTTAGATATATTGTGCATTTCACATGATATTTAGACAATACATGCTTAACTAGTCATCCTTGCTTGTTGAATCAACCAAATACAGACACACCAATATTGTAACACCCTAATTGCCCTCATTAATCACTTGTCAATGATATAGAAATGCATTGCTTGGTGGTGATCTCTAAACCCCAAGATCTCTCTCTCTCTCTCTTTTACTTACTCTTAATTGTACTCTTTTGCTATTACTTAGTTTAATTTAGTTGTTCTTTAATCAACCAACGAACCAATTGTTTGATCACTCGACCTACTAGCCCTAATTGTGATTCCACGACATTGCTTGATCCTCACAGTCCCTTGGGACGATCCCTACTCGCCCTAGCTATATTTATAGTGAAAGGTAGTAGTGGCTTCTATAAATGTAAAACTCTTGGCCCTCGCCTTAATGCACACTCTTAAGCTTATGGTAGGACGACGACCCGCCACCAAAGAACAACACTTTAAGAAGAGATCTAAGGAGTTTAGGACACATTCCATACTTGGTATATTTTCAGAACTTCCAAAAATAGTGTTTTACGAAGTTTCAACCTTCAGGATTTAGACTAGTAATCTTGAACCGGTCCAAGATCTTTGGAACTAGTTCAAGACCTTTAAAGCTTGCTTCGAATTTTCACTGCCTTTCTTGAACCGGTTCAGCCTTTCTTAAACCGGTTCAAGGTCTTCTAGCAGGTTAAAGAAACTTTGAATCCTAATCTGTTTTTCCTTCTTAGTTTGTTTAAAATATTACCAAAAGTCCTATGCATGAGATTTTCTTTATTTTATGCATATTGAGGTCTTTGAATATTCTATATAAACCTTAATATTCATCTAGGTTTGAACGGTTTTTGTATTACAACTTCATACTTCATAAAAAGCCTTTTGATGAGCGCTGAAAAGTTCACAATTAAACCCCTTAAGCTTAGGTATTTTACGACCTTTATCTATCTTACTTTCCCATTTTTGACTAATTTCATATTATTGCCTTTTTTAGGTACTTATCCCAAAAATAAGTTAATTCAGCCAAATAAGAACTTAAAAGAAGCAATCCCAAGCTGAATGGAAGAAAGGAGCAAAGTGGAAGCAAAATGAAACAAAGTGTGGAAAAAAAACAGCAAGTTCGATCGATCTCAACATTCCTTTGATCGATCAGAGCAACATCGATCTGGACACTTCAAGATGGATCCAAACCTTTGTCTTTATCCAAACTATTCTACCATGTTCGATCGATCCAACTTATCTTTGATCGATCGAAAATATTCGATCTTATCCACACCTACCACCCTACCTACCACTCTTGTCTCTTTCCCAAAATATCCGAAAATATCTCAGAGATTTGTCTTTATTCAAAAAGGCACCGCCAAGGATGATCGATCTCTGCAGCATTCGATGGATCTCACCAATGTTCGATCGATCTCAATATAGTTCGATCAATCGAACCCTCTCAAGTGCAAATTAAATCAAATTCCAGCTCATTAAAAGTTGTCTCATGGTGCAATCATTGGAGGAGCCCTTGTGCACGAGTCCAGACCATTGGGTGTGACACTTGAGCTACCTATATAAAGATTTGAGCTACTTTTTACATATATACTTAGAAACGTTCTTAGAGAGAAAAAAAGGAGAGGAGGAGAAGCTAGAGACACATTCTTGGGAGTTCTTCTATTCTTCTAGGGTTCCATCAAGAAGGAGGCCATTCCTACCATGGAGATAGCCCTTGAGGGTTGGATGACTACTTCAATGAGTGGCTAAACATCTTCTTGGGGCTAAAGTTAGCCCTAAGCATGCCTTCTAGACTCTAATGCTTTGTATTTTGAGGGGATTTGTGTTGTAATCTTGTTTTGACACTTATTTTATATATGAATCTTGTTTATTCAATGATTTGTGTGGTTTAATACTTCCAATTGATCATTTCATTATATCCATATGTCTATGTATGCTAGAATAGATGTTCATGTGTTTATCTCTAGTTTTTGTGTTATTGATGCATGTCTATGTGTGTTGATGCTATGGATCTAGAAATTGTCAAGGCATAGTGCTTAATAGAATACTATTGTGGTTTATTTTATGGTTCATACTCATGTCTTGATGAATTGTGTCTCTCCCTTAGTTTATTTAATTTAATTTTCATACCCTTAACTTAGTTATAGTGTAGTTGCCTTAGTTGTTAAATGGGAAGACAATCCATGCTTGTTATTTGATGTTCCATGCTTATGAATGCAAGTAATATTATTATCTAACCATGTGATGTGTTTGGATTGTGAGCTTAAAGGAAGGATTAATGGCTTAGTTTGATATATTGTGCTATTCACTAGGTTGCTTAGACAATATATGCTTAATTGGCCATCCATGCTTGTTGAAACAATCAATCACACACTCTCAAATTGTAACACATGTTTCCCCTCATTAATTATACATTGAATGTCTAGAATGGTGATGTTTAGTGGTGACCTCTAGACCCCAAGACCTCATTCTCTTGTTTTCTCTAGATTTCATTTAAATTGCTTATTTTACATTGAACTTGTTTAGTTTAGTTTGTAGTCTAATCAACCAAACACACTACCTTTTGATCACTCGACCTATTAATCCTATACATTGTTTCCATTGCAGGTACGCCTATAATCCCTTCGGACGATCCCTACTCACCCTAACTATATTTTTAGTTAGAGATAGTGGTGGCTTTTATAAATTTGAAACTTGGCCACATTTCACACTCACACTCTTAGTGCATCTTTAAACGTTGGTGACGCGACGACACACCACCTTTGAGAGATATTTTTGAAAAAAATCAAAGTTGATTTTTCTGTCATTCTTTCTAAAACACACACATAAACACAAGAGTGAGTTTAAAGTGTTATTCAAATTCTGATCGTGATCAAAGTCTCGCATCTACAACGATCAAAGAAAAATAGATCTACTTCTACATCAAATTCAGATATTAAAGAACAGAGGTGAAGCGATCACACTTTGAAAGGTCAAACCATTCGAGGAGTGTTATTTGATCTATCAACAATTCTTCTACAGAGATCAAGAGTAAGACTGAGGTCAAGTGCTGTTGGACGGGATGTCGCAAAGCTAGATGATTGTCAGCAATTGGTGTTTGGTAGAACGATAGGCTGTGAGCCAGAACAAAGTCTATTGTAATTTGTTTCAAACATAGTGGATCGGTACTTTGGATTGCAGAGTCCACGAGGTTTTCCCACGTAAACTGTTGATCTATTTTACCAATGGGGGTTTCTTCGCTAAAAATTCTGGTGTCATCTCTATTACTTTGTTTGATATTATCTTGCATTTATTGATTAATTGTTAAAATAAGTAAAGTTAGAAAAATACAGATTTGTTTCTAAAAATACAAAATTTTCTAAATCTTCCACTGGATTAGTATCAGAGTCAATTACTACACATTGAGTTGATTCTTGTGGAAAGTTTTGATTGATTTCAAAAAATTTGTTTTTGATTAAGAGATCATGGAATGGCAGTGACTGAGGTCAAATCAAGAAAAAATGTTGGTCCTTGTTGCAGCAAAAATTTGAAGAAGAAAACTCGAGTTGGACAAAAGGTTCCAAGTTCACTAACAATTCTGCTCTATTGACTTCATTAATGGAGGAATCTAGCTCCATATTATAAACCAATTAACTTTTGTCCCACATGATATATACAACCATGCAACATAATAATACTATGTATAAAGTATAAATAGGTTGCATTCCCTAAATTATGCTGGGATTCTTTGTCGTGGACTCGGAGTGCCAGTCTGCCAGTTGTATGAGACTTGCTTATTATTATAATAATAGTAATAATAATAGTAATAATACAACAACCCTATAATTATGAGAGTATTTACTATGGTATTCTCAGCCAACAAAAAATCAAAATTTCTCTTGAAAAAAATTCTTTTTCTCTATTCTCAAAGAAAATAGAAGTTTTATTATACATAATGAACACGACTTGTTAATATATAAATAAACACGACTCTGTATTATATATATAGGGTTAAAATCACGAATTGCCCATGTATTGCTGCTTTTTTGTCACTTAATTTTTGTACAATCAAAATGTTCCATATACAAATCCTATCCGAACCGTCATTGATGGAATTACCAAAATGAATTTATTGTTTATTTTTAATATTATAGATTATATTGTTTGCAATATATATATATTTTTCCTATATAATTCCATATATTGTTTGCAATATATAAAATTATAATATACATATTAGCTAATAATAGCAACGTTAATTATATATACAATATATTGTAATTTTCAGTATCGTTGCCTCTATTTATGTGAATGGGGTCATAAATATACGTCGTATTATACAATTAAATAAAAATACTATATAATCATACTATACTCAAATATTATACTATTCTTTCATATTTTATAGTACATATTATATAGGTATTGTATAATATATTATGAATATTTTTATAATATTTAATTAAAATCTCAAATATCATACTATGTGTTTTTTATAAGTATATTATTTTACAAACATATTTATTATAAATTGTATTTCTTGTATAATTACTAATTTTTATATAATGTAATCTATTAAGATAGTTTTAGCTATTTTTAACTTTTAGTATTATAGATTATATAGTTTAATATTATATCTTATTTATGAATTTTTATAGTACATATATGGAGTATAGTGTCAAAAATTGAAAGTATACATACAGGGGGTGTTTTTTATAAGTATATTATTTTACAAACATATTTATTATAAATTGTATTTCTTGTATAATTACTAATTTTTATATAATGTAATCTATTAAGATAGTTTTAGCTATTTTTAACTTTTAGTATTATAGATTATATAGTTTAATATTATATCTTATTTATGAATTTTTATAGTACATATATGGAGTATAGTGTCAAAAATTGAAAGTATACATACAGGGGGTTTCGTAAATATAACACTTCAGTAAATTTAACGCGGTAATTTTAGTCATGTAAAACTCACAAAGCACATGTCATATTACCGTTTACTTTAACTGAGATTTGATCAATTAAAAATAAATAAAAAAATTAATCGTACAAGGGGTAAAGTGCCAAAAGTATGAAAGTAGACGGGGGTTTTATTAATTTAACCCTTATATATATATATATATATAATATAATGAGCACAACTTGTTCAACACCCTTTTTTTTTTACTTGAGAGCTTAATTGTTCGGAGCAAGTTGTGATTTTTATTTTCCTTTCTTTTATTTATTTATTTATTATTATTATTTTTACCTTCCAAAGACACAAGTTGTTCTAGAGAGGAAAAAGATAAGAAAAAAAGAAAAAGAAAGATCATACGTCTTTATATAATATTTACATAAGGAAAAGCTTGTGAGAAACTTAATTTTATGTTGACTAATTTTAATGTCAAAATTGTTCAACCGAGTTGTAATTTTGATTTTATTTTGGGTCTCGGCTTTGACAAGTTGAAAAACAAGTGCATGGATATCTTAATTTGATGAGAACACCACTTAGAACAAATATTTGAGTGAGAACAATGTGGGTTTGAAGTTTGGTAGGCTAGAACTTTGCATTTGTGCTTTTATTTGGAAAAATCTAAATTCAAAGAAGTTCGACACTTTAAAGATACTCGTTGGAACTTTTGTGGAGCCCAACAAGTCGCACTTTATTCCATTTACTCTCAGTTGGAGAGTTCTAGGAAGTGCCACCAATCACATGCAGTTTTTGAAACCAGTAGCGCATTTCTTCATAGTTGTGGGATCTCTTGTTTTTGGTATGTTTTTATGTCGTATTCGAACCTTCTGTAGACATTCTTAATCGGTTTTAATCTATTTGCAACCTTGTTAAGGACTCTCATATATATATTAATACTTTCTTAGAGTATCTTGCAGTCTATTAAAATATTATTTTGTGTAAAATATATATTGTCACGTATGATTTGTATTTGTAAATAAAAATTATGAGCACAATATATAAAAATTATGAGCACAATATACTACATATATGTACTATACTTTTAAATTTTAATTTACACAATTTTTTTACACAGTTTCTCTTCTATCTTTCTCATTCCATTAAAGCTTTTTCTCATTCTATTAAAGAACCAACCATATATTAAGTAAGTTTATACAAGTTTTATGTGGTACTGACATAACATGTGGTTGGTTGTTATTTGGAATTTTTTTTTTTACACAAACGGTATAAAACAACTATTGGAGTTAAAAAAAAATCTAAATTTTTTGTATAAATTTATCATGACACATCAGATTTACACAAAAAAATATACACAACAGTTGGAGATGTTCTTAGTCTCATGAATATATATACACAAGCGCAATACTTAAGTCCTCACTAGTGAGGATATGTAATATACTCAGTGTTAATGTAAACTAATAATAAATTGACACGTCTTATTTTAATTACCAAATCAAAGTAGACACGTCTTATTTTAATTACCAAATCAAAGTTAATAAGGCTGCCCTAAAATTAGTTTCAATTGGGTTGCCCCACCACAAAGTTTAGGTCCAATTCCTAGAATGATTGCCTAGGAAGTTGTTGGAGTCTTTTCCTGAATGAGTGGGCTGGGCCGGATCCGGCCCAGTGGGATTTTTTTGGGTCCCTTCAACTACCCATTTAAGAAAATAAGACGAAATATACAAAGTTGTACTATATTATGGTATTAAATTAATAAACCATACCATTGAACAAGCGGTAAGACTAAAATAAAATAAATAAAATATTTAATACTGTCTGAACATATATATAGACACATGTATATTATTTACATATATATATATATTATTTATTGTAATGAAAAGCTAAAATCACTCATGAACGCTAATATTTTAACAACAAATTTGTAATACACACTTTATATTAATTCAAATTACTTCACAGCACCAAAGGAATTAAGTGACTGAAATTGTGACAAATTTTTTATCTGTCAACATACATAATTACTTTATTAGCATTAAATTAATAAATCATAATATTAAATAATAGTGTTAAAAGCAAAAATAAAAATAAATAAATAACAAATTACCATTATATGACACACACACACACATATATATACATGTGTCTATTGTGAGGGAAATATATTGCAACACATAAAGACTAATATCTTAATAGAAATTTTTAAATACACACCTTATTTCAATTCAAATAACTTCACAGTATCAAAGGAATTGAGTTGCTGAAATTGTGACAAATTTATTAAGAGCCAACAAACATGATTACTTGATTAGCATTAACTTAATAAATCATACTATTAAATAATAATGGTAAAAGCAAAAAAATAAAAATTATGAGCACAATATATATATATATATGTGTGTGTGTGTGTGTGTATTATAAGGGAAAGATGTTGTAACGCATCAACAGTAATATCTTAATAAAAAATTTCAAATTCATACCTTATTTCAGTGCAAATAACTTCAATATATGCACCAGAGGAATTAAGTAGCTCGAACTGCGACAAATTTTTTATCTGCCAACATATATAATTGCTTGATCAGTATTAAATTGATAAATAAATCATACTATTGAACACTAGTGCTAGAAGGAAAAAACAACAATTTAACATTGTTTGTACATATATATAAAAAACAAGTGTATGTATGTAGTGTAATAGAAAGATATTGTAACACATTATATAAATTACTTGATTGAACCAAATGATCATTCTAAAGAATAAAAGTATACACAAGGAAATTGCATGCACTGATGCACTCACGCATTACGTTGCCTACCTAACTGTTGCCCTGGTGAACAGCTCTATGGAAGTATGGATTCAAGCATTAAGATTATGATTTATATGACTGGAAGAAAGCTGCAAACCCAAGTTCAAGAGTAATATACTTTTCTTACATAGACAAACTTATATGTGTGTGTGTGTGTGTGTGTGTGTGTGTGTGTGTGTGTGTGTATTGATTTAGAGAGAGAGATAAAGAGAGACTATAGAAAGGAATAATTCATGAGTTGCATCTTCTTTTCTTGGGATTGTTTGTACTTGACAAGGAAGCAAGGAAGCAATATATCAAACCATGCAAGTTGTCTCATGTGTTTTATATATCAAAAGAAGCTTTCTTGGCCTGTGAACACTCAAGCAAAAGATGAATTAAATATGAAACACTAAAATATCAATTTTGATTTCTTCTGCTGCGGGATCCAAGGGGGTTTGAGCCCAAAAAAAGAAATTTTTTATTTTTTATTTTTTAATTTTTTTATATCAAATGATGGTTTTTCTTGGCCTGTGAACACTCGACCAAAAGATGAATTAAATATGAAACATTAAAATATCAATTTTGATTTCTTCTGCATTTTCACCAAAAGCTATGGTCACATATAAAATCTTTTAGGGTAAAATGTGATATTGTATTTGCTGATTATAAACCCTTGTAATTAAATGTAAAGCACGGTGTATATAGATTTAGGTTGCTATGGAGGTCTAGTACGAGAAAGTCTACAATACAAGTACAATGAGGTCTCTTAGTCGTTAGATCATCTATCAGGTGGACCCCACCACTAGGGGTGGAGGGAGGGGTGGGTCAGGGGTGGCCATGGCCCCCGCCCGCCCCCCCCCCCAAATTTTTATTTTATTTTTTATTTTTTTTCTTCTGTAACCTCTATTAGTGGAGTATATTTATACTTATTAAAGATAAATTAGTATACAAAATTTTAAATTGGCCCCTCAAAATTTTCTTAACTTCTATTAATAGTGTATATATTTATAATTATTAATGGTAATTTACTATAGAAAAATTAAAATTGGCCCCCAAATTTTCAAAAAATACTTAATTTTGTTACTTTTTTATGGTTATTAAAGATGGTTTGCAAAAGAAATTGCTCGTATTCCTCAAAGTCTAAAGAATCCTTCTTTTCTTTTTCTTTTTTTTTTTCTTTTTTCGGAAGGTTATTATTGCAATCTTGGTATAACATATCATTACTCTATGCATATCCTTCATACAACATTCAGTTTTATTATTATATAGTACTTTATGCATATGCACGTGTGTAATACCCTGATATTTTAAAAGATTTATTAATTGGGATTAATTAATTTTATTTTATTTTTAAATGATTTGTTTGATTTAATTGAAATTAATTGCTTTTATTTTATTTTTAAATGATTTGTTTTATTTAATTGAGTACTATGATTTAATTGTCTTATTTGTATTAAACTATATTTCACGATTATATTTGATGAATTGGTGTGATGTTTTGATTTGTGAAATTTTATGATTGAATTGTTGATTTCTAATGTGTGTATTTATGTTTGTTTCAATACTTTAATTATTTTGATATCCCTTAATTTTGTGCGCGGATTTGATCAACTTATGTTCCGAAATTAGGGAGTATCACAAATGGTATCAGAGCCTGATCCAGCCGGAAGTGTGCCGACGAGGACGTCGAGCCTCCAAGGGTGGTGGATTGTGATGACCTTGTAGTTGGTATGAGACCTTTTGGGGTGAAGTTTAAAAGCAAAACCGTGCGGGCTTAGGCTCAAAGCGGACAATATCATACCATGTGGTGGAATGAGTCGTTAAAAATGGAGGACTCGTGACCACCTTTGTGTGCGTTTTACATGAGATACCCACTATCCGGTTGAGATTTCTTTAGTCCAATGAGGGTCTCTAGTGTGTACTTATATTTATCAATTATATAAATATGAAATTAGCTAATTACGAGATATGTCTACTAATTATGAGTATATGTAAATGGGTTAATTTCCACACGGACAAAGAGAACAATGAAATTTGAAATTAAATAATCAAAGTTTTCATTTCATGGATTCGTGAATTTCGAGGACGGAATTGCTTTTGTTAAGGGGGAAGAATGTAATATCCCGATATTTTAAAAGATTTATTAATTGGGATTAATTAATTTTAATTTTTATTTTTTAATGATTTGTTTGATTTAATTGAAACTAATTGCTTTTATTTTATTTTAAAATGATTTATTTTATTTAATTGAGTATTATGATTTAATTGTCTTATTTGTATTAAACTATATTTCGCGATTATATTTGATGAATTGGTGTGATGTTTTGATTTGTGGAATGTTATGATTGAATTGTTGATTTGTAATGTGTGTATTTATGCTTATTTAAATACTTTAATTGTTTTGATATCTCTTTATTTTGTGTGCAGATTTGATCAACCCGTATTCCGATATTAGGGGGCATCATGATGAGCGCTGAAAAGTGCATATTTAAATCCCTTAAGCTTAGGCATTCTATTACCTTTATCTATTTTACTTTACCGTTTTAGATTGATTTCATTTTATTTCTGTTTTTAGGCATTTATCCCGAAAATAAGCTAACTCAGCCAAATACGAGCTTAATTGAAGCAATTCTGGGATGAAACAAAGAAAGGAGCAAAGTGGAAAAAGGAAGAAGCAAAAAGAAGCCAAAGGTGGGAAACAGCAAAGTTCGATCGATCCAACTTCAAGGTTCGATCGATCCAACATGATCGATCTCAGCACTTCAAGAAGGATCAGAGCCATGATGACATTTTCGAGATCTCAAAAGTTCGATCGATCCAACACCATTCTTCGATCGATCGAACTGCTTTGTCCTTATCTAAATGATTGATCTTATCTAGTTGTACTACCCTACCTACCACTTTTGTCCTTTTCCCAAAAATACCTTCAAAATATCTCAGATTTGTCTTTTCCCAAAAAGCTCGACCAGTTGGATCGATCCAGCCTCAGTTCGATAGATCTCAGCCAAGTTCGATCGATCCAAGACGAAGGTTCGATCGATCGAACTTCCTCTAGTGCGAAAAAAGTTAAAAAGCCAGCTCATTCAAGTTGTCTTGTATCCAATCATTGGGGAATATTCTTTGCACGACCCCAGCTCATTTTGTGTGTTATTTGACCTACCTATATAAGGAATATGATGCAGTTTTTGAGGGAGCTTCTTAGAGAATTAGGGATACAACCTTAGAGGCAAGTTTTAAGGAGGAAGAAAAAAAGGAGGAGGCCAGAGACACCATTGGGGAGTTCTTCATCAATAAGGAGCAGATTTCTTCCATGGAGTTAGCCCTTGAGGGTTGGAGCAACATCACCATGAGTGGTTAGACATCCTCTTGGGGCTAGAGTTAGCCCCAAGCATGCTTTCTACATCTTAATTTTGTGTATTATTGAGGGATTAGAGTTTTAATACATGTTTTGGCACTTATATGTATATAGATCTTGTTTATTCAATGGTTTATGTGGTTTAATGCTTCCTGGTCTATCTAATGGTATGCTCAGTTGTATCTAGTTTGTTCTGAAAGGACCATTTCAACCCATGTAAAGTACCCTTGCCGCATTGATTTCTAACCCAAAAGTTTGACTTTATGAAACTTTGGAGTTTCATATTTTCTTTATCCGGATTCCGAATCAAGTGATTCTTGAGTCTATCTTGATTAGTTTTTCGTTATCTTTCTAGCGGTGTGCTCGGTGGCACCCGAGTCCATAGTTTTTTGAAATAACTATTTTGCCCCTAGGGGCTTATTTGTCATATTTTTGGTCTTTTGCTTCCGCGTCAGTTCTCATTGAGTTCCACGACCTCATGGAAGGTCATTTTGACTTCTTAGAGTCTTATTTTCTGTTTTCGCTTCCGCATATCGGATCCGTTATCGGGTCAATCTTTGGTTCATCACAGGACACGCTGGCCTAAAAACCAGGGTCGTCACAGGTGGTATCAGAGCATCCGGGTTCGAATACCTTGGACGATGGGTTTTGGGTACATATTTTGCTCATGTTGTTTTGCTTTGATGCGCCATTTAAATGCTTCTTGATAACATGCCTTGTGTGATAACATGTTTTGTTTGATAACATGTCTTGTTTGATAATATGTCACGTATGATAACTTGTTCCCATGCTCAGATGTTCTGAGACGCCTATTATTTGTTAAGCATGTCTTATGTGTATATATGCTCTTGATAACATGTTTTGATTTGATAACATGTCTATTTGCTTATGTGGCACCTTGAGTAGATAGTCCATTGCTATGTTGCATGCTAGTTGTTTACTTTTATGTCTGGTTTTGACAGTGTCTCTTAGGTCTGTCGTATCCCTTGGATGCCTTCTTGTTTCACGAGTTTCTTCCTTGGATAGGAGAAATTCATTCTGTAAGGACCCATGTCGGGAACCTTCTTGTCCGTTCTGTCAATTAATGCGAGTAAGGCTCATGTGAGTGTAGAATCGCAATTCTTGTTTGGTGGAGTGAGACGTGGGCCAGGGAGGCACCGTTTTATTTCCTTTTCCTTCGTGGCTTCTAGATCTAAAGCCTTAAGCGTAATGGTGCTAGTGTCATTGTTGTCAGAGTTTTGGGATTAGCCACCCCAATTCTCGCATATACCTGGTTTCTGTAGTGCCTTTGGTAATGATCATTTTCGACATTGATGTCATTTATATCTAAAAGTTCCCTTCTGGAGCATGTTACGAACTAGTGCCTTATACTGTCATGCTACCTTACTGACGAGTAAGTGTGGGCAGGTTCTGGTTGTTGTTCGTATTGCCTTGTCACTCTCTTCTTTCACTGCGTTTTGTTGACCTTGAATCAAAGGTTTTTGGTGATCATAATTCATTAATGATGTTCAATGATTACCAATGTCATCTTGAGTGAAATTACAGAGCAAAGCATTCATCAAAACAAACACTACAATACAAGGACAAAACTGAAGAAGTAACACCAAGGAATGAGCAAAGGACTAAGCAATCAAAAGTCAAAGTCAAGTCATCACAAGACATCAAAATGGGGTTAGCTAGGTTGGTGAGTTTCTTAGGAAGCTTTGTTAAAGTGTATATGAACATCTTGAAGCTCAAACTCTCCAACATTATGTATATCATCTCATTCACCATGACTAAGGAACAAAGGACTTAAGTATATCCTTATCTGAAAATGAACCAAGAGTTAGGATCAAAGCTTCAAGTTATTTCGGTCTACCGAAATGAATATACAGATCCAACTAATAGTTATTTCGGTCTACCGAAATAAATAAGAGATTACTTCGGTCTACCGAACCTAGAGTACTGAGAGTATGATATTCAAGCTTGAACTATTTCGGTCGACCGAAACAAAATGAGCGTTTACTTTGGTCTACCGAAACAAGAGTACTGAGAGTATGATATTCAAGCTTAAATCATTTCGGTCGACCGAAACAAAATGAGGCTTTACTTCGGTTTCCCGAAACAAGAGTACTGAGAGTATGTGTCCAACCTCAAACCATTTCGGTCGACCCAAACACAAGGGTGTTTCATTTCGGTCGACCGAAATTGAGTGTTTCAAAATTCAAATGGGCATTTTATTCTTAGGATGTGTGTCCAGCAACTATAACATTATTAGACATGTCTGAAAGTCTATAAAAACACTTCAGAATTTCATTTAAAGTTTGTTGCATACATTAAGAAACAAAGTCTTGGAATCATAAAGCTTTTATCATACACACACACTTCATTTCATCAAAAGAGTATTGAGCTTCAAGTTATTCATATATACTCTAGAGTGAGCTAAATCTTGTACTTCAGATCTGAGAGAGAGATCATTTTGTATTCCATTAATATACTTCAAAACTTATAAGGGCTAGTGTGGCCCAAAGAAGACTAAGAGAAGGTGTTTCTCTTAGCACTTATAAGCTAGGAAGAGCTTCTTGTAAGAGGTTTATTCTCCACCCGCAAGGAGAAGCCATAGTGAATTGGGAAGTCTTAAGAGGGGTCTTGAGCCGAGGAGTAGGAGTTTCCGAACCTTGCTAAAAATCACTGAGTACATGTTTGCAACTTCTATCTCTATCTCTATACTTATTGCTTTATGTATGTCTTAATATGCCTCTTCATTAATGCTGACTATTGAAGCTTAAAATTCAGATTGCATTATTCATTATCTGTCAAAGAAATTGAGTTTATCTTTATTTAATATTTTAAGATCGATAATTGACCATAGTTTGCATAGACTCTATTCACCCCCCCCTCTAGAGTCTAAACTTGGGCAACAATTGGTATCAGAGCTAGGTCTCTATTGGAAAAGCTTAAGTGTTTTAGAGATTGATCATGGCAAACTTAAATGGTCACCTTCTTCAAGAAGGTCAGTCCAATACTAGACCCCCTTGGTTCGGTGGAACAAATTATGGCCATTGGAAAAATAAAATGATAGATTTCCTCCAATCCATAGACTATCAAATCTGGTTGGTTATTGTTAATGGACCCTTTGTTCTAATGAAAGGATTTGGTGCTGAAAGGGTCCCTAAAACTGAAGCTGAATGGAATATAGAGGACTATAAACTTATCTCCTTGAATGCCAAGGCCAAAGTTAATCTGAATTGCGCTATAAGTCCTAGTGAATATAATAGAGTCTTTACTTGTACCACAGCTAAAGAAATCTGGGATAAACTTCAGATTACTTATGAAGGAACTTCACAGGTCAAGGAATCTAAAGTTGACATTCTTATGCATCAATATGAATTGTTTCGTATAAATGAAGATGAGACTATTAGTGCAATGTTTGTGAGATTTACTGACGTCATTAATGGCTTGAAACATCTTGGCAGAACTATGACTAACTCTGATCTTACAAGGAAAATTCTAAGAAGCCTACCCGAAAAATGGGATGCAAAAGCTACGGCAATCAAAGAAGCTCACAATCTCAACACACTTGAGTTGGATAAACTTCTCAGCTCTCTTCTCACATGGGAAATCACTCTAAAAGATAGAGAAGGAGATCATCATCGAAAGAAGGAAATTGCTCTCAAAGTATCTTCAAGAGAAAAGGAAGTTGTTGACAACGAAAGTGAAGACGATGATTTAGCTCTCATCACTCATTCTTTCAAAAGATTTCTTTATAGGAAGAAATTCAACAAGGGAAGGTTCAAAAAGGGAGAATCATCTAATGAGCAAGGCAAACATGATACCTCTACCTGTTTTCATTGTGGAAAACTGGGACACTTTAAAGCTGATTGTCATGCCTACAAAGAGGAAAAGAAAAAGAGAAGAGCAATGCAAGCCACTTGGGAAGATGGTGACTCAAATGGATCCGAAAGTGATGAGGAAAAGGCAATTCTTTGTCTTATGGCAAATAGGGATGAGGTAAACTCAAATTATGACTCTTCCTCTGAATGTGAAATGTCTTATGATGACTTAGCTGATGCATATAATGGATTACTTGATGGTTTTAAAGAATTGCATGACGAACTAGGTAAAATGGTCAAAAAATGTGCTTCTCGAAGAAGAGAGAAACTTATCATTTAAAACAAACTTCAAAATCTTCTTAGTGAAAATGAGTGCTTGAAAAAGGAATGCACCTTGCTTAAAGAAACATGATCTCCTGAGCTTATCTCTGAAAATGCTTCCTTAAAGTTAATCATTGAAAACCAAATTGATGATCTAGCAAAGTTCACTCAAGCTACCAAAAATCTAGAACTTATGCTAGGTGCTCAAAGATGCTTCTTTAATAAAAACGGGTTAGGTTATGACCCTTTTGACAAGAAAACATGTCTATTGAATAAGAGAGAGCCTTTGACCAACTACTTTGTTAAAAGCAAAAACAAAAGTTCTAGATGTAATTATTGTAAAAGAATAGGTCATCTTATTCAAGAATGCTCAAAGAGAAAGCCAAAGTTCATAAAGAAGTGGGTTCTTAAAGGAACATATATGCTCTTAGCTAACTCCCATGGACCCAACAGGATTTGGGTACCAAGTGAAAATGTTTGAAATCTCTTTTGTCGGATGGTTTCAAAGTCTCCACATCTTCCAAGGACAAGTGGTTTCTAGATAGCGGATGTTCAAGGCATATGACGGGTGACCGCGCAAAATTCTCCTCTCTAGAAGCATACAATGGAGGAAGCGTTATATTTGGAGATAACTCTAAAGGCAAGGTAATTGGCATTGGGATCTTAAGTATTTCTCCTTCCTTATCAATTGAACATATCTTACTCGTTAAGGGTCTAAAGCATAATCTATTTAGTGTTAGTCAACTTTGTGATAATGGATTTGATGTGACTTTTAAATCGGATAAATGCATTGTTAAAAGAAATGAATCCCAAATATTTTGTGCTCCTAGAAGTGGTAATGTATATACCTTGCTCTTAGGTGAACTTCAAGAACAAGATGTTAAATGTTTCATGTCATCCAGTGAACATAGTTGGTTGTGGCATAGAAGGTTAGGTCATGCAAGCATGGATTTAATTTCAAGATTGTCTAAAAATGAACTAGTCAAAGGTCTCTCCAAGACAAATTTTTCAAAAGACAAAATGTGTAGTGCTTGCAAAATTGGTAAGCAAATCAAGTCTTCCTTCAAAAGAAAAAAGGACATAACCACTTCAAAACCACTTGAATTGCTCCACATGGATCTTTTTGGATCGGAGAAAATTGCTAGCCTTGGTGGTAAAATCTATGTCTTTGTGATCGTAGATGACTACTCTAGATTCACTTGGGTATTCTTTCTTGCACGCAAAAATGAGGCTCATTCAATTCTTTTAAAATTTTGTAAAAGAGTCAAAAATGAAAAAGGAATATAAAATTAAATCCATTAGAAGTGATAGGGGTAGAGAGTTTGACAACCAAGACGTTGAAAGGTTTTGCGATGAAAATGGCTACAATCACAATCTTTCGGCACCTAGGACTCCCCAACAAAACGGTGTTGTTGAAAGAAAAAATAGATCTCTTCAAGAAATGGCTAGAACCATGCTTAATGAGCACAAATCACCTAGATCGCTATGGGCCGAAGCCGTAAATACTTCATGCTATGTTATAAATAGAGTTGTCATTAGAAAGATTCTCAACAAAACACCCAATGAGTTATGGAACAAAAGAAAACCTAATATAGGCTATTTCAAAGTTTTTGGGTGTAAATGCTTTGTCCTCAATGAGAAGGATAATCTAGGAAAGTTTGATGCTAAATCCGATGAAGGCATTTTTCTTGGATATTCATCTAAAAGTAAAGCATATAGAGTCTATAACAAGAGGACCTTAGTTGTGGTTGGATCCATACACATTGTGTTTGATGAATCCCCAACCTCTTTCATAAAAAGTGTGATGGTCAATGATGAAGAAGTTGAACTTGAAAAGGGTACCAATGAACTTGATACAAATAGGTCCCCTATAGAGCTTGAGAAGAGTATCAATGATCTCAACATAAATGAGTCTCCTATTGATATCAATCAAAGTTCCAATTCAAGTGATGATACCTTTCAAAACAAAACTACTCCAAATGAATGGAAGTTAGTTCATAATCATCCCATTGACCAAGTTATTGGTGATCCATCCAAAGGTGTCAGCACAATGTCACAATTAAGAAATGTATGCAATTTTGTGGCATTCGTTTCTCAATTCGAACCTAAAAATATACATGATGCTGAAAATGATGAATCTTGGCTTTTGGCAATGCAAGAAGAACTCATACAATTCAAAAGGAACAAGGTTTGGAATCTTGTCCCAAGACCTCAAAATAAAACAATTATTGGGACAAAATGGGTTTTTAGAAACAAAAAGGATGAGTTGGGAACTATTATTAGGAACAAGGCTAGACTTGTTACAAAAGAATATAACCAAGACGAAGGTATAGACTATGAGGAGACTTTTGCTCCTGTTGCTAGACTTGAGGCCATAAGAATGCTACTTGCATTTGCATCTTACAAAATTTTCAAATTATTTCAAATGGATATAAAAAGTGCTTTCTTAAATGGTTTTATTGATGAAGAAGTATATGTTGAACAACTACCGGGCTTTGAAAGCTATGATTTTTCAAACCATGTTTTTAAATTAACAAAAGCTTTATATGGTTTGAAGCAATCTCCTAGAGCTTGGTATGAAAGACTTAATGGGTTCTTACTTACAAGTGGGTTTTGTAGAGGTAAGATTGATAACACACTCTTTACTAAAATCATAAATGGAAATTTGTTGATCATTCAAATTTACGTTGATGACATCATTTTTGGATCAACAAATGACACTCTAAGTAAAGAGTTTGCCTCCTCCATACAAAACGAGTTTGAAATGAGCATGATGGGTGAACTCAACTTCTTCTTGGGGCTGCAAATCAAACAAACTCTTGATGGAATCTTCATTTTCCAATCAAAGTACACCAAAGATTTGCTAAAGAAATTTGGCTCGGAAGATGCCAAACATGCTAAAACTCCCATGTGTTCTTCCTTAAAACTTGATAAGGATGAAAAAGGCAAGGAAGTTGATATTAAGAAATATAGAGGAATGATTAGAAGTCTTCTTTATTTAACGGCTAGTAGGCCGGACATAATGTTTAGTGTGTGCTTATGTGCTAGGTTTCAGTCCTGTCCCAAGGAATCTCATTTGAATGCCGTCAAACACATCTTTAAATACTTGAATGGTACTATTAACCTTGGTTTATGGTATCTTAGGCACACATCTTCTGAACTCGTAGGATTTATGGATGCCAATTTTGCTGGTTGTAAAGTTGAAAGAAAAAGCACAAGCGGCGCGTGTCACTTTATAGGTCAATCACTTGTTTTTTGGTTATGCAAGAAACAAAATTTAGTTGCATTATCCACCGCTGAAGCTGAATATGTTGCTGCTGGTAGCTGCTGTGCACAAATTCTCTATATCAAATAACAGCTAGAAGACTTCGGTTTATTTTTCGACAAAATCCCTATTAAATGTGATAACACCAGCGCCATTTGCATATCAAAGAATCCCATTCAGCACTCCAAAACTAAGCATATTGAGATCAGATATCATTTTCTACGTGATCATGTTTCTAAAGGCAATATTGATCTGATATTCATCAACACCGAGAATCAATTGGCGGATATTCTCACAAAGCCACTTCAAGAAGATAGGTTTTGCACTCTTCGGCGAGAAATCGGAATGGCTATAGAGAGTGAGATACATAGCAGCAGCTGAACCTCAAAATCATCAGAAAAATCAAACCTCTGGATCAGCATTTCGGTAGACCGAAATCATAGTTCGGTCAACCGAAATGAGATCTAGACATTCTCTATAAAAGTCGTTTCGGTCGACTGAACCTTCGAGCCCCATCATATATGGCCCATCTCTGAGTATTAAAGACCCACGAAATCAACCTTTGGTTTCAAACCTCAAAACTCTATTCGCGAACCTATCTCTCTCGTTCTCTGAGGTGACTCACTTCGTGCAAATCTCCTGCAATTTTCTTCCTCCATCTTCTCATGCGAATCACTCATTATCTCTCAAGGTAAGTTGCACATTGAAATCTCTAATCTTTTTGTATGATTCATCCCTGAGTTTATACATCTATTATTATCATCTCTTCGTCAAAGGTTCCTTTCAGCTTTTATCATCTCTTATTACATCACTGATAGTTAGGGTATGTTGTATAAATCTCTGTCATCCCTTCACATAACTGATAAGCGCCGAATATTGTATATTCAAGCGCCCTAAATTACATTAACAAAGTCCAGTTATTAATTATTTTATGTAGATTAACTCCATTTGCATGTTTTTATGCATTTTCAGGTTAAAGTGCAAAAAGGAAGCAAAAATGATGCCTTGTGGAATTTTGAGCAAAAAGGATGCCATTTCTGAATTTCTAGCAGCAGTGATCCTGACTTTTGTCGCCATTTTCGACCTAGAAAACTCAAGAACTAGACTTCTATCATAACATGAAAGATTTAGATCTCTGAATCAGCTTTCCAAATCTTCAAGTGGTTCATCATTCGGAGTTTGGAGCAGAGAGTTATGATCTTCATAACAGAGGTGCGCAGAACTGCCTGGCAGCACTGAAGTACTGCCTTTCTCCCCATTTTCGACCAACCAGACTTGAGAATTAGGTCTTCATCAAAACATGAAGTTTTTAAAACACTGAATCAGCTCTCCAAAGTTATAGCAGTTTTCCCAAAATAGGTCAGCGCTGAGCAAGAGGAACATGTTGCACATTGCACTAAGTTAGAGTGCTCGAGATCACTTTTCGAGTGCACGAAAATCAGGCAAATTGCACTCGAAAATGGCTCAATTTCAGCCACTTGCACATTGGTTTCCTCAATACCATCTTCCTTCTTTATGAAGTGGTTGGAGGTGTTCCTAGGAGGAGAGAGAGGGTGTGTTGGAGAATAAAAAGCTACCCAAGGGCCACACATTATTAATCTTTGATCTTTAGCAAGATAGAGGAGAGAGAAGAGAGCAAGGAGAAGGGTGTTCTTGAGTGCTACAGTAGGAGCTCGAAAATGGAGATGGAGTCTTCTTCTTCCTCTTCCATGTTTGTATCCATGGATAACTAAACCTCCATCTAGGGAGGTGATGAAACTCCTCCTTGTAAGCATGTCTAGTTTTGGAATGAAATGTGTATTTGACTAGTTCCATAATCTAGAGCATGTTACATAATGTAATGGATGTTT
Source organism: Cornus florida (assembly GCF_030987335.1). Lineage (NCBI taxonomy): Eukaryota > Viridiplantae > Streptophyta > Magnoliopsida > Cornales > Cornaceae > Cornus > Cornus florida. Next base: position 44,882,528 of record NW_026775573.1, read on the forward strand.
TAATGTTCTAAAGATCATGTTGCATTAAATACTCTTGTCTTAGATGGTTTAATCTCATGGTTGTATGGCTTGTAGTTTCATAGTGACAATGAAGCTAAGACTATGGAATGGTTTTAATGGCATGATTTTGAGTAGCTTGTTAATTCATTGCTTAAGAATTTCTTTTGATGGATTAACCTTGTGACTTGTTATCATGTGCTCTCATCAATTGGTTACTTGTTTGACAATCTCTAGCTTAGTGAGCATGTTGAGGATTGCACCATAGTTTAGGTAATTTAAGCATGTGGAGCTTTGATAGGTTGTTCTTACATTTTAATTAATTGAATTTCTTGAAGATGATATAGTAGTCATGAATTGCTATTCATCAAGGTCATTTCTACATTAATTCCCCAAATCAATCATATAATTAGCTTGTGTAGAGGTTTGGAGTGGATTCACTTCCCTAGACTTCCTTCTCTAAATCTTCTCTTTTAATCTCCTTCAATTTATTGTTGTATGCATTCTGAATTTGTAGTTAAGTGACAACAAACACAACCTCTATGAACACCCCTTCATCATCCTAAGAATGACTCTAAACACTTAGGTTGCCTTAGACTAGCGCAGTCCCAGTGGTTCGACTTACCCGACCAATAGCCCTATTTTACAATGATTCGTGCTATTGCGAAGGTTGATGTATAGTTGATCAACCGATCAATTTTTGGCGCCGTTGCCGGGGACTGCAAACGGTTTAGCGACCAAGGTTCTAGGGTTAAATTTAGTTTGATTGTGAATACTGTGTTTTGTGAATATTTCTTGTGTGGTTTAACCATTTTTGTGTTGTAAGTGAGATTCTAGGAACTCGAAGCTCGCCGTGGGAATGCTAGCAAATTGTTAGTCTAGAGGACCCCAGGTAAGTCTCTTGAACTTCTAGTTTCAAATTATGAATATCGTGCATGTGTTAAGCTTAGAAGTAGATAAATTGCAAGCCCTTGTCGAGGTTTTTTTTCAATTGTGTATTTTCAATTCCAAGTATCGGTCCTTGTCGTGGCCATTTATTTTCTGTCTTGATAATTGAGGAGAAAGGGAACATCGTATGTGGAGTTGATGATAAAGATTTGTTGCGATGATGTTGTTGTGAATTGTTGATGTTTGGCCGTAGGTCACTCTCTCTTCCCACACTTGACTCGCCTATTGATATAAATTCACTTGAAAGAACTCTTAGACGGAACCTTAGGGAACCCACTCTTACAAGGGACCTTAAAACTGAATTCAATATAATGGGGGATAACGTAGGAAATCCGGGGAATGAAAGGGCTGAAATTCCTAATGTAGAACCAATGACTCTTAGAGATCATTTCATTCCTACCACCTATGCTTCTCCTTCTTGTATAGTGATGCCAAACATCGATGCAGCTCAATATGAGATCAAGTCTAGTACCATTCAAATGCTTCTATCATTTCATGGCTTTGATAATGAAGATCCATATAAGCACCTTGATGAGTTCCTTGAAATCTGTTCGACCATCCGGTTGAGAGGTTTTCCGGACAATGCACTTCATCTTCATCTTTTCCCATTCTCCCTAAAGGATAGGGCAAAATATTGGTTGAACTCCCTCGCTCCCAACTCTATTACTTCTTGGGCTCAATTGCAACAAGAATTTCTTAAGAAGTATTATCCGGTGAGTAAAACCAACCAGATGAGGCGTTCCATTCTAAGTTTTTCTCAAGTTGATGGAGAACAACTCCACGAGACTTGGGAAAGGCTACAAGATCTTCTTCGAAAATGTCCTCATCATTTGATCCCAAAATGGCAATTAGTGCAAGCTTTCTATGCTGGCTTGACCGAAACCCATAGATTCATGGTTGATTCTTCTTGTGGTGGGATGTTCATGTCCAAGAATGCGGATGAGGCTTGGACCTTACTTGAGAATTTGAGTGAAAATTCACTTCAACACAATTCTCGTAGGGCTCCGACCACAACCACTCCAAACAACACCAACCCTTGTCAACCAAAGTCAATAAGGGAGGAATCATCTCAAGTGGATGCCATCGCTCATAAATTCTACCAATTGATGGCACCACATCTTCCTCCTTCATTGTCTCAAAATTCGGCAAGTTCAGTTTGTGCTTCATGTACTAGTCCATTCCATCTCTCGGAAGATTGCCCCACACCGGAGCAATTTCCTAGTCCCAACCAAGAGCAAGCTAATGCCATGTTCTCGCGGCCCAAGAACAATCCATATTCCAACACCTACAATCCGGGTTGGCGAGATCATCCGAATTTCTCGTGGCGGCAACAAGCCCCACAGAATTCCCAATTCCAAAACCAAGGGCGGCAAAATCAGCCCTCTTCTCAATATCAAGGTAGACCTTTCCAAGCCTCTTCAAGCTACCGTCCTCCTTACATTCCAAATGTCTCCAATCAACCTCCTGTGTGTCCAATTGACGAGATAGTAGCTGCAAACAAGCAAATGATGGAATCATTAAATAAGCAAATAATGGATGCCAACAAGCAACTCTTGACATCCTTGCAGCCTACTCTCCAAATGGTTCACTCTCATACTCAATCCATAGCTAATCTCGAAAATCAAGTGGGCCAAAAAGCTAACTCGGTGAATCAATTGCTTCAAAAGGACAAGGGCAAGCTTCCTTCTCAACCTTTTGAAAATCCTAGAGGAATGCATGTGATTGACGAAACCCCTCCTCCGAGTGGGCCGACTCATGAACAAGTTCAAGCTATCACCACCCTTCGGAGTGGTAGAGTGGTTGACAACAAGGTCGATGGAGACAAAAGTGAGGAAGTTTCTCCTTTGAAAAATCCAAATTCAAGCTCTTTTAATCCAAATTCTTGTCCAAATACCATTCACGGAAATCCCACACATGTCTCCCCAAATGTGGAAACTACTTATGAGCCAAAAGCTCCGTTTCCTCAACGTCTTCAAGAGTCGACACATTTTGGGAATAAGAATTGTAAAATTCAAGATATATGGGAAGTTTTCAAGCAAGTGAAGATTAACTTGCCCCTCTTGGATGCTATCAAGCAAATCCCTCCCTATGCAAAATTTCTCAAAGATTTGTGCACTCAAAAGCGCACTTCTAGAAATCATTTGCCAAAAAAAGTGAGGTTGACTGAAAATGTTAGTGCTATCATTCAGCACAGCACTCCCCCGAAGTATAAGGATCCGGGTGCCCCCACAATCTCGTGCGTCATTAGTGACAGCAAAATCGAGAGGGCCCTCCTTGACTTAGGAGCTAGTGTGAATTTAATTCCATACTTGGTCTACCTACAACTTGGTTTGGGAGATCTTAAGCTGACTTCCGTGGTTTTGCAACTTGCCGATAGATCGGTCAAGCATCCACGAGGTATTCTCGAGGACATTATCATCAAAGTGGACAAATTCTACTTCCCGGTAGATTTTGTGGTTCTTGATACGGAACCGGTCCATGACCCAAAAAAGCACATTCCCGTGATCCTTGGTAGGCCATTTTTAGCCACGGCTAATGCATCAATTAATTGCCGAACCGGGATGATGGACATTGCTTTTGGAAACATGCAAGTCAAACTCCACATCTTTCATGCAACTCAACATCCCTCCAATGAGGATGATTGTTTTCTTGTGGATGTCATCGATGAAGTGGTCGAAGAATCTCTCCCCTTCATCCTAAGCAAAGATCCCCTTGAAACTTGCATGTCCCATTTTGACTTCTCAAACTTTGATGTTGATCAAGCCATTCAAGAAGTCAATTCCTTGCTTGATATTAATGCTATCATGGATGAACCTCCTTGGAAAATTCCAAAAGAACCACTTCCCCAACTTTCCACCACTCCTCCGGTCCCATCATTGTTATCTCCGCCACAACTTGAGCTTAAGCTGCTCCCGGCCCATCTCAAGTATGTGTTCCTTGGACCAAAGCAAACCCTTCCGGTCATTATTGCCTCGGACCTTCGAAAAGACCAAGAGACCAACCTTTTAGCGGTGCTCTAAGAGCATAAAGAAGCTATTGGTTGGACAGTGGCAGATTTGAAAGGAATTGACCCCTCCATTTGTATGCACCGCATTCATATGGAGGATGACGCAAAGCCTACTAGAGAGGTCCAGCGCCGGTTAAATCCAAACATGAAGAAAGTGGTCATGAAAGAGGTGATCAAATTGCTAGATGCGGGAATCATCTATCCTATCTCTGATAGCAAGTGGGTGAGCCCCCACACAAGTTGTCCCCAAGAAATCCGGGCTCACCGTTGTTGAAAATTCAGCGGGCGAGCTCGTGCCACAACGAACCACCACCGGGTGGCGTGTGTGCATTGACTATCGTAAACTCAACTCATCAACTAGGAAGGATCATTTCCCACTCCCATTTATTGATCAAATCCTAGAAAGGTTAGCCGGCCAAAGCTTCTATTGTTTTCTTGATGGTTATTCCGGCTATAACCAAGTGGCCATCGCCCCCCAAGATCAAGAGAAAACAACATTCACATGTCCCTTTGGTACTTTTGCCTATCGACGCATGCCTTTTGGTCTATGCAATGCACCGGCAACGTTCCAAAGGTGCATGATGTCCATATTCTCCGATATGGTTGAAAGGTTCTTGGAAGTTTTCATGGATGATTTTTCCGTATTTGGCTCCTCCTTTGACTCGTGTCTCAAAAATTTATCTTTTATGCTCCAAAGATGCAAAGAGACGAATCTCATTCTAAGTTGGGAGAAAAGCCACTTTATGGTCCAAGAAGGCATTGTTTTAGGACATGTCATTTCTAAGCGGGGAATCGAGGTAGACAAGGCAAAAGTTGAGTTAATCTCTAATCTTCCTCCTCCGAATTCCGTCCGTCAAATCCGTTCTTTTCTTGGCCATGCCGGATTCTATCGTCGCTTCATCAAAGATTTTAGCAAAATCTAACGGCCCTTGTGTAATCTCTTAACCAAGGATGTTCCGTTCAATTTTGATGACGCTTGCATGGAAGCTTTCATCAAACTTCGCATTCTCCTCTCCTCTGCCCTGATCATGAAACCCCCTAATTGGTCTCTTCCCTTTGAGATCATGTGTGATGCATCCGACTATGCATTAGGGGCGGTTTTAGGCCAACGTGTGGATAAACTTCCGCATGTCATTTATTATGCTAGCAAAACTCTCTGCGATGCCCAATTGAACTACACCACCACTGAAAAAGAATTGCTAGCTGTGGTGTACGCCTTGGATAAATTTCGCTCCTATCTTCTTGGCTCCAAGGTCATCGTTTTTTCAGATCATGCCGCTCTTAGGCATTTGTTAGCGAAAAAAGAGACAAAACCCCGCTTAATTCGATGGATCCTCTTACTTCAAGAGTTTGACATTGACATCCGGGACAAAAAAGGGACCGACAATGTTGTCGCCGATCATCTCTCTCGCTTACTTATTGAGAAATCTTCAGAATTTGCAGCCATCCGTGATTCCTTTCCGGATGAGCAACTTCTTCAAGTTTCACATTCTACTCTTCCATGGTTTGCGGACATTGTCAATTATCTTGCGGTTGGCAAAATTCCAACTCATTGGTCCAAACAAGAGAGGGACCGGTTCTTCTCCCAAGTCAAGCATTTCTTTTGGGAAGATCCGGAACTATTCAAGTATTGCCCGGACCAAATCATCCGGCGATGTATTCCTGAAACCGAGGCCACAAGCATTTTAAATTTTTGCCATACTCTTGCTTGTGGAGGCCATTTCAGTGCCAAAAAGACTGCTAACAAAGTCCTTCAAAGCGGATTCTTTTGGCCTACCTTGTTCCGGGATGCATACAATTTTTGCAAATCGTGTGAACGATGTCAAAAACTTGGATCCATGTCTCGAAGAGACATGATGCCCCTCACCAACATTTTAATTGTTGAAATTTTTGATGTGTGAGGGATTGACTTCATGGGACCATTTCCATCTTCTTATGGCTATGGGTACATCCTTGTAGCGGTGGATTATGTGTCTAAATGGGTTGAAGCCGAGGCTACCAAAACCAATGATCATAAAGTCGTGATCCATTTCATTCAGTCTCACATCTTTAGTCGTTTTGGTACGCCCCGAGCAATCATTAGTGATGGCGGATCTCATTTCCGAAATCGTTATCTAAAATCCGTCCTTGCTAGGTATTCCATCATTCATAAGGTTGCTACACCTTACCACCCTCAAACGAGTGGTCAAGTAGAGATTTCTAACCGGGAGATTAAGCACATTTTGGAAAAAACGGTTAGACCGGACCGCAAAGATTGGTCCGTAAGGCTAAACGATGCGCTTTGGGCTTACCGGACAGCTTATAAGACACCCATTGGCATGTCACCATATCGACTTGTCTTTGGCAAAGCATGTCATCTCCCGGTAGAATTAGAGCACCGTGCTTATTGGGCCATAAAAAGGTTCAATTTTGATCTCAAACAAGCCGGCTCTAATCGTGCGTTGCAATTAAATGAACTTGAGGAATTGCGTAATGACGCGTATGAAAGCGCAAAAATTTACAAGGCAAAGACTAAAGCTTTTCATGACAAACACATCGTCAAAAAGTCTTTTGCCCTGGGACAAAAGGTCTGGCTTTTCAATTCCCGCTTGAAACTCTTTCCCGGTAAACTCCGGTCAAGATGGGATGGTCCATACATTGTCACTACCGTCTTTCCTCATGGAGCAATCGAACTTCATGATCCTGCAAGTGGATCACTCTTCAAGGTAAATGGCCAAAGGCTTAAGCCTTGCATTGACGGCACAATTCTAACCCGAAAAGTTGAGGAAGTCCTCTTGACAGATCCAATTTATGAGGATTAGTGCCTGCTCTAGCTTGGTCTAGCTATCGACAGTAAATTTAGCAAAACAAAGGAAGCAATTCTTTCAATTTCCAAGCTTCCTTCTCTTTGAAATTGCTCGTGCCTTGCAAAATTTTCTGGGAAACGGTTTAGAAAAGCCAAAAATTTGATTTTTCTTAGACCTTCTCAACTCTAATTTTCATTCCCGGAAATTTCCATCGCTTCCTAGCAATTTCATCGGATCTTGGGAATGCTACTCATGTGCATAATGTCTCATTTGTAATACATTCTTGAAAATTTTCGCAAAATCATCCATGCATTGAAATTCTTGCACTGCTTAAAATTTTTCCATGCATTTGCAATGTTTGAAAATTTTTCAAAATTCCCCATGCATTGTCCCATGCAAAATTTCAATTTCTTTCCATGCATGCAAAGCTTCAAAAATCCATCCATGCATTAGATTGAAATAATGTGCAAAGTTTTAAAATTTTCCATGCATGACTTGAATTGAAGCTGCTGCTTGCAATGATTTTTCAATGCATGGGAATGACATGAAAAATTTTCAATGCATAGGAATGGCATGCCAAGTTTAAAAATTTTCCATCCATGCATTGGATTGAGGTTGACAAGTTTTTTTTAATAAAAAAAAAAAAAGAGAAAATTTTCTTAAATTTCAACTTTTTCCATGAAAAATTTCAACTTTTCCGTCCATGCAAAGTTCTTAAATTTCAATCCATGTATAGGAAAAATGCATGCAGTCATGCAATGCATGAGAAAAAAAAAAAAAAAAACATTTTTTTAGAGAGTTCCAACTCCATGCAACCATGCATGGCATTCCATTCCATATTGCATTTGTGCATGCCTAGACACCTTGCTTGCATGCATTCCATGCATTTCTATGTTGCATGCATTCCATGCATTTCTTTGTTGCAATCTTACATGATGGATGGATAGTTCGAAGCACCATGCATGGCAATCCATCAAATGCATTCATCCATGCACTCAAAATGCAGCCATGCAATCCATCCATGCAGGATCATCCATGCCTTCAAGTTGGCTGAAACATTCAATCTCCATATGTCAGTTCATTTCCGAGCTACTGAGCCCCTTTCGTGCACTTCAAATTCCAATTTGAGTGCTCCACATTCTTCAACCCACAATGCTGAGCCTACTGATCCAGTTTAGAGCACTCTACCACCAAGCTTCAAGTGCTCGTAGCCTCATCCCCAGCTACTGTCCTCATCTCGAGCACTCGAATTCCCATTTCGAGTGCTCGAGCCTCCACCCAAAAATTTTAGCATGCTCGAAACTTCAACAACACAATTCTGAGACTTCTGCTTGTATTACGAGCACTCGAAGCCACATTTCGAGTGCTCGTACTCCCACACCAACATCAACACCCCACATCATCCTCACCAACCCACCATCCACCACCCTCACTCTCGGCACCTCAAACCCAACCAACTTCATCCACACTCCACCACCAACCTCACCCCCTCCAACCACCTACCCTCTCATCGACCCACATCTCTCTCAAACCTCAACCCACAGCACTCATCTCTCTCTCCCGCAGCCTCAAGCTTCACCACGTACCTCAACTCCTCTCTCTCTCCACCACACAAAACCTTTTACTCATCTCCAACCAACCTAACACCTCCAGCATCCCGCTTCATGTCCTGCATGCATGGATGTAAGCCCATGCATGCACGACCACCCAACACCATCCCAACCCCATGCACACGCCAACCTCATTTCACTACCCCCACTCACCACCTTACCAACCTCACACAAACCATGCATCCAACTCCCATGCATAACCCCACCCCCAAGCTCACCACCCTCTCGGCATTTACAACCCAACACAACCATCCCAGCAACCCCCATGCACCAAACCTCAGTAACTTCAACAACCCAACCACCTCTCGGCATTCCTCTTCCATCACCATTCAACCAAACTTTCTCTCTCTACCCAAAACAACCAACCTCTCAACCAAATAACCAACAACAAACCTCCACCAATTAACCAACCTCCCAACCTCTACCAACTCACACAACCTTCCTCATCTCCTCTCGGCAACATGCATGCAACACACCATGCAACCTTCACCAACCTGCATCCACCTCCCCAACCCACCCATGCATGCTCCAAACTTCATTCCAACCTCATCTCCCACCCCAACCACCAAACCAAACCCTCTCTGCCCAATTCTAGAGCACTCGAAGCCAAGCTTCGAGTGCTCGCCATTCCTTGAGTCCTCTCACCCAAGCCAACCGAGCCCACTGCCCCATTCTCGAGCACTCGAAGTCCACCTTCGAGTGCTCGAACCAAGCTTACCCCCCTCCTCTTTTAAAACCCACTCCCCCCAACCACAAACCAAACACCACCCCACCACCTTCCCCCTCCCGGCACCCAACCTTCATCTCTCTCTCTCTCCCAACCTCAACCATCTCTCTTCTCAACATCCACCAAGCCACCCACCTCACTCTCCAATATCCCTCCACCATCGGCCCTCCTCCCAACACCCTCCCAACCTCATCACCTTCCTTCTCTCTATCTCACAAGCAACCATCCTCAACCCAACACCCACACCACTTCTCACTCACCTCAATACCCCACCACCCCATCCTCTCACCTCCCTCTTCCTGCCTTCCTTCTTGCTCTCGGATACCCTGAAATTCAGGTTTGTGTCCTCTTCATTTGTTTTTCTTTTCCTTTGTTCATTCATGGTGTTTTACAAGGAGGATGGGCTTGTAATGTTGGAGTTTGGTTCTGTTGATGCTTTGTTGTTGATTTGTTGATAATAGGGCTTGTTTGTTTGTCCAAAATTTTGGGTTTCCTCCTCCTCCCCACTCATTTTCACCTTCTCCTTTTTGTGGTGCACGCCAGGTGTTCGCTGAAATTCCTCAACCAAGTCCACCTCTCTAAATGTCTCGTGCCGGTCCTTCTCGCCCTCCTAGACCCTCTTCAGGTGCCCGTGCTATCACTCGTGAGCGACCACGTGATCCTTGGGATCGCAAACAACTCAACTACGAACTCTCATTTCCGCTCACGGATGCCTTTGACATTCTACCCATAACTTCGTGGGCTGTAGCCGAATTGACTAACCGGCGTCTGCACCACATTTGCGCACCCCTTGCCAGGGTTGTCTACCCCCGTGTAGTGCGCCTCTTCTACCAGAATCTCCAATGCCCTGAAGAGCCACCCATTTCTCTCACTGCATCCATTGATGGCACCGCCTATGCTTTCACTATGACCGACATCATTCAGGTTTCTGGTTGCCCCATTGAGTGCCCCGATGACATTGTCAATCGTGAGAATCTCCCTTTATATGAAGAGCCGGATACATTACCTGTGGCGCAGATTGCCGCTGCCATTTTCACTATTGACGATCCTACTAGGCCCCGATCTTTTATCCGCAAAACCAATCTTCCGGAACGCCTATGGTTCATTGACACTGTCTTCAAGCACAATGTCTGCCCTTTGGTGCATAGCACCGAGCGTCGGGGCCTCCTTCTGCAAGCCTTATATGCCATGGACCAAGGCCAATGGTTCTCCATCCCAGAGCTCATTTGGACCACATTTATGAAGTTTTGGCATGATGCTCACAATACACGGGCTCCGCAAGTTGAAAATCAGAAATTGCCTTTGCCGTTTTTCATCACTCGGCTCCTTCAGCACAAGGGTTTCGTTGTTCCTCCCCATGAACCAAAAGGCGACAAAATTAAAATTTTTACCCAGCGCCGGTGGATCAATGTTCTGAGCCATTCTAGTACCCCTCCGCCTCCTGCCCCCCTGTTCATCCACGCTCCACCTCCTCCTCCTTCTGAGGTGGTTTCCACCGCCGCAGCCGCTGCAAGGGTAGAGCCTCCGGTCGACTCTCACCAGGACCAGGCTTTCATCCGGGCTTCCATTGCCGGTATTCATGAGCGACTAGATCGTTTTGAGAATTCTTTGTCCGCGTGCACTCAGACTCTGTGTGAGACTTCTTCAAGTGCTGAAGAAGATCGTCGTCTTACTGCTGAAGACCGCCGTGTCGCTGCTGAGGACCGTCGTTTGGCTTCCGCTGAACGGCGTAAGACTCAATCTCTCCTCCATTCCATCCTCGCCCGTTTACCTTCTGGACAGTAGCTTGTTGCGAGTATGGACCTTCTCTTTTTGTTTCATCTGTAACTATTTCTCTTGTATCTTTTGTTTTCCTTTTAAACTGTAAGAATTTGCTATGTATAGGTTGCTCTAGTCGACATGATTCCTGTACAACTCTTTTTGTCATCATGTAAACTCTTTTTGCAATGCAAATTCTTTATGTTCTGTTAACTTTTGCTACATTCTTTTTCTGTATTTATGCTTGTGCTATTAATGCTGTTTGTGGTTATTTATTTTTGTTCTTCATGTTGCTCTCCAGGTTGCGCAGTCCAATTCAAGTTTGGGGGTTTTTGTCTGAAAATGCCGTTCCCTCCCCCTGGGTATTGTTGTTCCTTTTATACTCTTTGTCATTTTTATCTCTACCTTGCATCCATGTCCCACATTGAGGACACTGTGTAGTTTAAGTTTGGGGGTGCATCAAAGCATTCTTGGCATATTTTTGGTTTCATATTATTTGCTAAGCAATGATAGTATAACTTGACACTTGTCGGAGATGAAACATATGTTTAATACCTTGTGTATAGAAGCAATTGAAATTTTTGAAAATAAAGAAAAATTTGAGTTGAAATGATCATGTAGATTCAGACTAGTCTGTATAAATGTTTCAATTGGATTCTTGCTGGATTTACACTCTTATAAGCTTCACAATGCACAGATGCACATTGGAAACTTAACTGTGAGGCATGCAGCTGATCAACCTTGACCTTGGCCTAGTTAATTTGATTTGATGGACCTGATAGATGAATATCTTTGGCATGATTTAAGTCTTAAAAAAAAAAAAAAAAAAAAGAATGAAAAATGACCAGTTGACGTTCGTAGCCTTTCCAACTCGAGCTATTAAGCCCTTTGGAGTGTCTCTACACTTAACACCCTAAAGCCGTCTGGTTTGGGAGTTGTTGGCCTAACGCTTGCTACAAGGGTTGGTTAGAAAGCTTAAAGGACTTAAACATTGCACGGTCATTCAAAAAAAATTGTAATAAACATGGTTAGCTGAAGTTCGTAGCCTTTCCAACTTGAGCTATTAAGTCCTTTGGAGTGTCTCTACACTTAACACCCTAAAGCCGTCTGGTTTGGGAGTTGTTGGCCTAACGCTTGCTACATAGGTTGGTTAGAAAGCTTAAGGGACTTTAGCATTGCACAACCATTCTATGTTTCGCTTATGTGTTGAAATAAATTGTTAACAAGCAACAAAAGTTGTCTTGAAAATAAAATCATGCCTTAGGGACTTCATGTAAAAGGGAATTCATTGATTTGAAAACTTGTGCCTTGGAATTGGAAAAGAAAGTAAAAGCCGCATGTTGAGAATCCAATTCACTTTCACTGGAGTTTGAGTTATTTCCATTTAAGAGATGACAATTGAATTATTTATATGGACTATGATGTTGATGCATGCATGTTGAAATGGTTTTTCCCATTTTTTGTATCAATGCTTCATATATGCAAGGTAGTTTTCCCAATGACCCCATCTCCAGTTTTTGTCTGTTTCAAATTGTATTTGAGCTATGTATCTATCTCATTTTACCATGGATGATATTTTTGTAGTAGCATGCCCATGGTTGTCTTTTCATTATGTTTTTCATTGTAGTTTTGCTAAGGGACTAGCAAAATGTAAGTTTGGGGGTGTGATAAGCGCCGAATATTGTATATTCAAGCGCCCTAAATTACATTAACAAAGTCCAGTTATTAATTATTTTATGTAGATTAACTCCATTTGCATGTTTTTATGCATTTTCAGGTTAAAGTACAAAAAGGAAGCAAAAATGATGCCTTGTGGAATTTTGAGCAAAAAAGATGCCATTTCTGAATTTCTGGCAGCAGTGATCCTGACTTTTGTCGCCATTTTTGACCTAGCAAACTCAAGAACTAGACTTCCATCATAACATGAAAGATTTAGATCTCTGAATCAGATTTCCAAATCTTCAAGTGGTTCATCATTCGGAGTTCAGAGAAGAGAGTTATGATCTTCGTAACAGAGGTGCGCAGAACTGCCTGGCAGCACTGAAGTACTGCCTTTCTCCCCATTTTCGACCAACCAGACTTGAGAATTGGGTCTTCATCAAAACATGAAGTTTTTAAAACACTGAATCAGCTCTCCAAATCTTTAAACAGATCATCATTCATAGTTCGGGGCACAAAGTTATAGCAGTTTTCCCAAAATAGGTCAGCGCTGAGCAAGAGGAACATGTTGCACATTGCACTAAGTTAGAGTGCTCGAGATCACTTTTTGAGTGCACGAAAATCAGGCAGATTGCACTCAGAAATGGCTCAATTTCAGCCACTTGCACATTGGTTTTCTCAATGCCATCTTCCTTCTTTCTGAAGTGGTTGGAGGTGTTCCTAGGAGGAGAGAGAGGGTGTGTTGGAGAATAAAAAGCTACCCAAGGGCCACACATTATTAATCTTTGATCTTTAGCAAGATAGAGGAGAGAGAAGAGAGCAAGGAGAAGGGTGTTCTTGAGTGCTACAGTAGGAGCTCAAAAATGGAGATGGAGTCTTCTTCTTCCTCTTCCATGTTTGTATCCATGGATAACTAAACCTCCATCTAGGGAGGTGATGAAACTCCTCCTTGTAAGCATGTCTAGTTTTGGAATGAAATGTGTATTTGACTAGTTCCATAATCTAGAGCATGTTACATAATGTAATGGATGTTTTAATGTTCTAAAGATCATGTTGCATTAAATACTCTTGTCTTAGATGGTTTAATCTCATGGTTGTATGGCTTGTAGTTTTATAGTGACAATGAAGCTAAGACTATGGAATGGTTTTAATGGCATGATTTTGAGTAGCTTGTTAATTCATTGCTTAAGAATTTCTTTTGATGGATTAACCTTGTGACTTATTATCATGTGCTCTCATCAATTGGTTACTTGTTTGACAATCTCTAGCTTAGTGAGCATGTTGAGGATTGCACCATAGTTTAGGTAATTTAAGCATGTGGAGCTTTGATAGGTTGTTCTTACATTTTAATTAATTGAATTTCTTGAAGATGATATAGTAGTCATGAATTGCTATTCATCAAGGTCATTTCTATATTAATTCCCCAAATCAATCATATAATTAGCTTGTGTAGAGGTTTGGAGTGGATTCACTTCCCTAGACTTCCTTCTCTAAATCTTCTCTTTTAATCTCCTTCAATTTATTGTTGTATGCATTCTGAATTTGTAGTTAAGTGACAACAAACACAACCTCTATGAACACCCCTTCATCATCCTAAGAATGACTCTAAACACTTAGGTTGCCTTAGACTAGCGCAGTCCCAGTGGTTCGACTTACCTATTTTACAATGATTCGTGCTATTGCGAAGGTTGATGTATAGTTGATCAACCGATCAATAACCTCTAATCTGTCAAGAGAAACCAATGGTAACTTGGAAGAATACATCTAAGAGAACTAAGCACACACATGACACTGAGGCTGGAGGGTCTAATCCCCCAAATCCTGTTCCTTCCGACGCTTATCCTGCCCCAACTATGCACTTATTCCGTGAACCAAAATTTAAAGAGGTCTATGAAACCAAATTTCTTCATAAGATAGTTGAAAAGGGAAAATTTTTCGACAAAAATGACACTGAAGAACTCATCACACACACTTTTTCTCTCTTTGAAGCCATAGGGTTGGGTGACTTCCTATGTATGAAAGTTCCTATCTACCTTAAGTCGGTTAGGTTGTTTTATACTCATCTTGAGAGGATAGTGGGAGAAAACACTTTTCTTTCCTTTATTGTAGGAACTCAGATGACACTTTCTCTGTCAGCCATTCGTCGCATTCTCAAAATCCCTCACAGTGATATCACCTATTTCACGACCTATGACTGGTATGATGGAGAAGGGTTTAATCCTTACCAAGTCGTTCAACAAATGAGCTAATTTCTTACCAATAACATTGACAAAATCTTTGCAAGTCAACTAACGGTACATGCCCGTCTCATCTATCATGTCATCATTCACTGCATCCTTCCTAAATCTGGTGGCCGCTCCGATGTCTCATTCATGGAGGCATTTCTCATCTGGTGTGTTCTAAATGGCAAGAAATTCGATCTCGCGTTTCTCATCTTTCATCATATGATCGATTGCGCCAAGAGAGAAAAAACTCACCTCTTCTATGTTATGCCGCTTACCCTAATCTTCCAAGCATTCAAAGTGCGACTAGAAGGCAAGGATCGAAAGGAGCTTGCCAATCTCTACAGATTTGACCGACAGTTGTTAGGTCGAATAGGACTCAAAAAATCTGACAACAACATTTGGTATGATCCCAAGCATGGAAATCCAGTAGATGAGGGCCACGACATTGATATGGTAGAGCACCAAGTTGCAGGTGCTGAAGAAGTTGTAAATGTAGAAGAATAAATTGAGGTTGAAGAGGAAGAACAGGAAGAACCAGAACTTATCCATATCCTTCCTTCCAACGAACGATCAATACGGGAGCTTCTATTTGAAAATCTTACTCTTTCATAAGAAAATCAAGATCACATTCTCGCTTTGCGCAAACGGGTTGAAGAAGTAGCCAATGAAGTTGACCTTGTCAAGCACGATGCTGACCTCCGGGCTACGGGACTTCCCCATTTCTGATGCTCAGACCCCCCCTCCTTTTTGATGTATAACAAAGGGGGAGAATTGATGTTGTTGGCTGATGTTGCTGTGACTTTTGTGCTGGAATATAGAATATTGACTATTGAAAAATTGATAGAGTTGCTAACGTTGGTTGTGGATGGTAATGCTGATAGTAGTTGTAATTGGAACATTGGTTGTACTGGTCATTGGGGAATGATGTATCTTGACCTTAAATTCATGAATCAATGAAAATATATGTTTTTGGCAATTAAAATTTATATGCCTTCATGCCTTCAATTCTTTTATGATTTGTTTGTATACCTTAAATATGTTATGCTTTCACTTCTAATGATGGTTAAATGATTGCACAAAGAAAGGGGAAGTTTTGTAAATCTCTTATTCATTAAGACTATGCACATTGATAGGGGGAGAATCACTCACATACCTTTTCTCATTGAACGAACACATCAATAAATTGTCATCATCAAAAAGGGGGAGATTGTTAACCTTGAATCAAAGATTTTTGATGATCATAATTCATTAATGATGTTCTACGATTACTAATGTCTTCTTGAGTGAAATTACAGAGCAAAGCATTCATCAAAACAAGCACTACAATACAAGGACAAAACTGAAGAAGCAACACCAAGGAATGAGCAAAGGACTAAGTAATCAAAAGTCAAAGTCAAGTCTTCACAAGACATCAAAATGGGGTTAGCTAGGTTGGTGAGTTTCTTAAGAAGCTTTGTTAAAGTGTATATGAACATCTTGAAGCTCAAACTCTCCAATATTATGCATATCATCTCATTCACCATGACTAAGGAACAAAGGACTTAAGCATATCCTTATCTAAAAATGAACCAAGAGTTAAGATCAAAGCTTCAAGTTATTTCGGTCTACCAAAATAAATCCTTGTTTCATTTCGGTCTACCGAAATGAATATACAGATCCAACTAATAGTTATTTCAGTCGACCAAAATAACTGAGAGATCACTTCGGTCTACCGAACCTAGAGTACTGAGAGTATGATATTCAAGCTTGAACCATTTCGGTCGACCGAATAAAATGAGGGTTTACTTTTGTCAACCGAAATAAGTGTACTGAGAGTATGATATTCAAGCTTAAATCATTTCGGTTGACCGAAACAAAACGAGGCTTTACTTCGGTCTACCGAAACAAGAGTACTGAGAGTATGTGTCCAACCTCAAACTATTTCGGTCGACCCAAACATAAGGGTGTTTCATTTCGGTCGACCGAAACTGAGTGTTTTAAAATTCAAACGGGCATTTTATTCTTGGGATGTGTGTCGAACAGCTATAAAATTATCAGACATGTCTGAAAGTCTATAAAAACACTTCAGAACTTCATTTAAAGTTTGTTGCATACATTGAGAAAGAAAGTCTTGCAATCATAAAGCTTTTATCATACACACACACTTCATTTCATTAAAAGTGTATTGAGCTTCAAGTTATTCATATATACTCTAGAGTGAGCTAAATCTTGTACTTTAGATCTGAGAGAGAGAGATCATCTTGCATTCCATCAATATACTTCAAAACTTGTAAGGGCTGGTGTGGCCTAAGGAAGACTAAGAGAAGGTGTTTCTTTTAGCACTTAGAAGCTAGAAAGAGCTTCTTGTAAGAGGTTTGCTCTCCACCCGCAAGGAGAAGCCATAGTGAATTGGGAAGTCTCAAGAGGGGTCTTGAGCTGAGGAGTAGGAGTTTCTGAACCTCGCTAAAAATCACTGAGTACATGTTTGCAACTTCTATCTCTATCTCTATACTTATTGCTTTATGTATGTCTTAATATGCCTCTTCATTAATGCTGACTATTGAAGCTTAAAATTTAGATTGCATCATTCATTATCTGTCAAAGAAATTAACTTTGTCTTTAATTAATATTTTAAGATCGATAATTGACCATAGTTTGCATAGACTCTATTCACCCCCCCTCTAGCTTGGGCAACATGTTTGACATTTTTTTTTCTTGGGATTCTCTTAGTGGTTGACATTGAGTTAGCGTGCCAATTTGTATGAGGTGTTGGCTCAGTTCGTGTTTCACGTTCCTTCAGTTGATCTGGAAACTTCTGGTGTTGTCCTTCAGCGCTTTTTGAGCTGTCCTTGGTTTGACCTTTTGTTTGGTCCCTGCTCTGTTCTTTTCCCGTATGTTCTGAATTTTAGGGACGAAATTCCTTTAAGAAAGGTAGGTTGTAATGACCCGGTCATTTACCTCCTTTTCCTATTTCCTGAAATTTTACGAATGAATTTTTTTTGTTTAATTTTCTTTTCTGAGCTCTGTTTCGTGTCTTTTAGTGTCATCTCGAGTGCTTGGAATTGGTTTCTAAGACTGTTCCATGTGAATTGACAACTTCCTTTGAGAACCGAGTCATTTTCACATTTTCACTTTTCGGACATTATGCGCCTTTCTTCCTTTTCCCTTTTTCGTCTTTTTCCCTATTCTGTCTTTTCCCTGTTTATCACTTGCTTGGAAAAACCTCACTTTTCATGCTCGGAGTTAGTTTTTGACTTCACATATCTTCATCTTCAGTGGTTTTCTCAGAATATGTATCTTTACTTTTGCAAGAAAGTACTCTAGTTGCTCCCGGTGTCCACTGGGGCATAGATGCACAATTCTTCAGAATCTTTTTCATTTCTTGGGGTGTTTTTCATAAATATCTTTTGAAGATATTTTATTTCAAGGGTATCTAAGAAAATATCTTTTGGAAGATATTTTCGTTCTGGGGCAGTTTCGTAGTTAACCCTTTTTGTAGGGGCCATTGTGCAATTAACGAAAGTTATTGCAAGATATCTCATCTGGAGCCTGGATCCTCGTACGGGATTCATTTTCACTTTTCATGGACTCGTAAATTCATAGAATTTCCTTTTGGTCGTTTTCCCCAGTTTTAGGGATTTTTGGCCCCGGTTGCCGCCGAACTTGTTTGGGGTATAACTTTCTGCTCGGGACTCAGTTTTAGACATCATTTCTTCCGTTATTCATATTTTCTCATTTTGAATCTTTTTTGTTTACAGAGTTTTGCTATTTGAGTGTGTTTGCTTAAATTCCACTTTTCCGGACCCAGCGGGGCCCGTTCGGGGCACTTTTTGAGATTTCTTTAAAAGGGGGGTGAAATATTTCATTTTTCATCTTCCCCACTCACCTTGAATGACCAGAGCTCCCATGGCAGCCCAAGGGTGGCTTCCACCACCTCTCTCCTCTTTTGAAATTCATTCCTTTGTTAAAAAGTTGAAGTGCCTTTACGTTTTCTGTTTGTGTTGACTACGCGCACCATTACCCCTTATTAGAAACCATTTTTGACCAAATTTTTAGTTCGGGATTGAGGTCAAGTTTGGATTTTCATGGGTCTTCTTGGGGATTCATATAGATCGTGTTGTCCCCGACAAAACCTAGGAGTTTCGTCGGATTCGGAGCCATTTCAATTCGGTGGGGATTTGGCATTTTCATCTCAAATTGACGTAGGGGATGTTTTAGGTTTAATTCTTGTTATATAGCATGCTATTGATGCTTATACAACTTGTTTATATGCTTAAATATGAAATCTAGAGATTTTATTATTATTTATTTTTCTTCTATTGGATTTGATTTTCCCGGTTGCCCATAGCTTGTTTTGAACTTGTAGCATGGTATTATATTACTACATAATATGGTCATTGACATATATTAAATTGAGTATATTTGAACAAGAAATAAAGATTTTATTTAATATTTATCTTTAGTGAAAGATTAATTCACATGACCTTAACTAGCTTGAAATCAATGTGTGTTAGCATATTATCTTAGGCTTTAATTTACTCTTCAACATAGGTAAATTTTAGAGTAATCGGAGACGTTTTGAAATCTAGAGAATATTTAATTAATTGATTAATTAATTTATTCCAAGTGTAATATTCACTCCATAGAAATTCCGACTTGATATTCATGATGTGCATGCTATGTAGTTTCATATATAGTAAATCTAGAATATTTGGTTAGGTTTTGAAACCTTTCATTTATTATTTTTCTAGTATTAAAGTTTAATACTCATGGTCATATCTTGCATGTAATTCACTTGTATCGTGCTTTTAAAACAAGTCTTGACATGTTGAATAACATACATTAAATTGAGGTCACTTGGATGACTTTTAAAATCTAGAAATTTTAATTAAATGAATTAATTAAAATCCGTTCAATGGTTCCATGAGCTAGATTAAGTTTCTAACCTTGTATTCATGATTTCCTTGACAAATTCCTTCACGTGTGTCAAATCGAGAATAATCGGATATGTTTTGAAACTTGTATTAAATTGCTTCCATTGTATGGGACTTAGCTCACATGGTGGTGTCTTGTATGTAATGAACTTATAACTGACATTAAACATGTCCACGACATGATCTTTGACTTGCCTTGTAACCTTGATAATTGAATCCCTTAAGTAGATTAAATTCCCTTGTATGCTTCCATCGAGTTAATCATGCCTTGTTATTGAATTCTTGTTAAGTTTGTGAGTTTGATTTGCATTTCATGAACTTGTACCTTTTTATCAAGCATCGTGATCCCTTGTATCTTGGTTTCATTATTGTATTTAATGAACTTGCTCATTTGTCTTGGAATGGTTTACTTACACATGTGTTGCCTAGTAAGTACTTGAATCATGTATCTTATACTTGTGGTATATTTACTTCAATAAATCTCTTATGCTTTGTATCTTGGTTATAATGTATGTAGATGCATACTATGAATTCTTGACATTTGACATGCCACTATAGTTGATGAACTTAGGGTATAACTTGTATGTTCCAAAATCCTAGTTGTGCATGGAATGTGGTTTAATGCATTACTTGTATTTTGATACAATCTTGACTTGCATAACTTGTTGATTTTGGGACCTGGGATATCAATCAGGAATTGTCATGGGTAGGACTTAGTTCTAGTACGGGGGATTGTCCTCCTACACCATAGTGCACATTGGGGGAAAG
This sequence comes from Cornus florida, assembly GCF_030987335.1. Lineage (NCBI taxonomy): Eukaryota > Viridiplantae > Streptophyta > Magnoliopsida > Cornales > Cornaceae > Cornus > Cornus florida. The sequence continues at coordinate 44,902,926 of NW_026775573.1, forward strand.
GTACCCATGGGTTAGTAACCCTAAAGTGATCTCAAGAGTATGGTTTTAATCCAGGGGATATCCGAGTTTCCACATTGGTTGATTTCACTCTTTAAATTTCAAGTTGCTATTCCTTGAAGATTTAAACTTGTCGTGTTATGTGAAATGCTCCAATCTTGTTTCATTGCATAGATATTATACCCTATTCGTGATTTCAAGTATACTCCTTGTCATGTTAATTGCATCGATAATTTAATTCTTGTTAACATATGTCCGAGCATACTTATTGTCATGTTATATGGAATGTTCCATCTTTGTATACTTGCATAGATATTACGCCTTGTTCTTGATTCCGTGTATAATCCTCATCGTGTTAATTGGTTTAATTCCAATCATGTAAATTGCATTGATAATGTGATCCTTATATTCCATAGTTTTCGTGTCGTGTTGTATGGATTGTCCTTAACGTTGTTCAATTGCATAGATAATATGATTCATGGAAAATGGTAAACTTGTCATGCTGATCTGTATTCAAGTATCTTTTTTATCGTGTTCTTTGGATGATCCCAAACTTGACTTGTTTCATATGTGTATATGTATCATGATTCTTGTTGCTTATGCTCCATGATAGCTTAGGATGTTCTCTGAGTCTCACTTTGACATAGACGTTAGGTGGCATGAGTCCCTTTGACATGTTTCACGTTAAGGTGATAAAATTGTAAAATGAGGTCGATGCATGCTCATCTCCTACAAGTAGCTTTATGTTGCTCACCCCTACGTTACTGGGGCATATTTCTGGTAAGAAGACTTGGTTCGTGATGCTTAGCATTCCTTAGATGTCGTGTAGCTTTCAAGTTTCCATTTCATGCAAATGTTAGTATGAAATGTCATTTTGTAGACTTATATGTAAAACTTGTATTCTTTGATTCCATGTATGTAATGTGTACTTAAGTGCACTCCTTTCAATGTATTCAACATGTATGAGATGAGGCCGGAGGCCATTGACATGTATATTGAATTTTTTGTAACTTCTAACTTCTTGAAATATTAGGAAAATATTGAAAAAGGCCAAGTCATTGTCTCACAATGGTTGCATCGGGTGTAGGAATTCCATTTTCATTCTTTCATAGGGTCTTATAAATCATGTTTGAAGTATGGCCAAGGGCCAAACGGTCATTTGACCCCGTTTTGTATTTTTGGATTCCGAGTTTTCATTTCAAATTCTATTTTTGCCTCTTTACCCGTTGGGGGGTCGGATTTTGTATCGGTGGTATTTCTAAGTCGTGGACCATTGTAGCACGTCCAAATAGGGAAGTTATGTTTACGTGTATGGTCGTTTCCGGGCAAAACCTTATCGTTTGTGTTTTGAGCTTCCTATGGACTCATTTTGAAGTTTTGTTGCATAATCTGATTTTAGGGCACTTTGGGGTTTTCCTTCGGGAAATAAATTCCATTATTGACATGGTCACTTAGAAAACGTGATTTTGGGGTGGGTTTTTTCTTCGTGTTTTTCCAGAAAATGTCGTCTTGGTACCGGAAATCCCGTGCAAAGTTCGGTTTTTCTACTATGCTATAGCAGCTTTTTTTCAACTTCTTGCCCTTTCCTAATCTAGGGGCATTCTGGGTACTTCATAGTGTTTCTTTTTCATTTTTATCTGTGATCTAGGTAGGAAACGTGATTTTAGGGGGGGTTTCTTCTTCGTGTTTTTACAAAAAAAATCATCTTGTTGCCGAAAATAACTCGCAGATCTGGAAAATCTGGTCGTTCCAGGTTTTTTAGGAAAAAGTTCTGATCTAAGGGGGCATTTCGGGTATTTCACTTGAAAAATAAAAACTTCTCCTAACATGGTCATGTAGAAAACATGATTTTAGGGGGGTTTTCTTCACAACTTTTTGCTAAAAAATGTCATTTAAGCCCTCAAAATCCCATTGAAATTCAGAAAATGTGTGTAGGCCCTGCTCATACTTAAAACCCAGAAAGTCTAATTTTTTGAAACTTTGAGGCTTCATATCTTCATCATCCGGACTTGAAATCAAGCAATTCTTGAGTCTAAGTTTATTAACTTTTGCTTGTCTATCTAACGGTATGCACGGTTGCATCTAATTCTTTCTAAAAAGACCATTTTACCCCTTGTCAAATACCCATGCCGCACTATTTTTAAACCCAAAAGTTGGTTTTTTTTTAAACTTTGACTTTTCATATTCTCTTCGTCCGGACTTTGAATCAAGTGATTCTTGAGTCTAGATTCATTAATTTTTCCTGGTCTATCTAATGGTATGCTTGGTTGTATCTAGTTTGGTCTGAAAGAACCATTTCAACCCATGTATGCCGCATTGATTTCGAACCCAAAAGTTTGATTTTATGAAAATTTGAAGTTTCATATTTTCTTCATCCGGACTCCGAATCAAGTGATTCTTGAGTCCATCTTGATTAGTTTTTCGTTGTCCTTCCAACGGTGTGCCCGGTGGTACCCGAGTCCACAGTTTTTTGAAATAACTATTTTGCCCCTAGGGCTTATTTGTCATATTTTTGGTCTTTTGCTTCCGCGTCAGTTCTCATTGAGTTCCACGACCTCATGGAAGGTCATTTTGACTTCTTAAAGTCTTGTTTTATATTTTTGCTTTCGCATATCAGATCCGTTATCGGGTCAATCTTCGGTTCATCACATGACACGCTGGCCTAAAAACCAGGGTCGTCACAGGTGGTATCAGAGCATCCGGGTTCGAATACCTTGGACGACGGGTTTTGGGTACATATCATGCTCACATTGTTTTGCTTTGATGTGTTATTTAAATGCTTCTTGATAACATGCCTTGTGTGATAACATGTTTTGTTTGATAGCATGTCTTGTTTGATAATATGTCACGTATGATAACTTGTTCCCATGCTCAGGTGTTTTGAGACGCCTATTATTTGTTAAACATGTCTTATGTGTATATATGCTCCTGATAACATGTTTTGATTTGTTAATATGTCTATTTGCTTATGTGGCACCTTGAGTAGATAGTCCATTGCTATGTTGCATGCTAGCTGTTTACATTTATGTCTGGCTTTGACAGTGTTTCTTAGGATCTGTCGTATCCCTTGGATGCCTTCTTGTTTCACGAGTTTATTCCTTGGATAGGAGAAATTCATTCTGTAAGGACCCATGTCGGGAACCTTTTTGTCAGTTCTGTCAATTGATGCGAGTAAGGCTCATGTGAGTGTAGAATCACAATTCTTGTCTGGTGGAGTGAGATGTGGGCCAGGGAGGCACCGTTTCATTTCCTTTTCCTTCGTGGCTTCTAGATCTAAGGCCTTAAGCGTAATGGTGCCAGTGTCATTGTTGTCAGAGTTTTGGGATTAGCTGCCCCAACTCTCGTAGATGCCTGGTTTCCGTAGTGCCTTTGGTAATGATCATTTTCGATATTGATGTCATTTGTATCGAAAAGTTCCCTTCTGGAGCATGTTACGAACTAGTGCCTTATACTGTCATGCTACCTTACTTATGAGTAAGTGTGGGCGGGTTCTGGTTGTTGTTCGTATTGCCTTGTCACTCTTTTCTTTCACTGCGTTTGACATTTTGTTTTCTTGGGATTCTCTCGGTGGTTGACATTGAGTTAGTGTGCCAATTCGTATGAGGTGTTGGCTCAGTTCGTGTTTCGCGTTCCTGTAGTTGATCTGGAAACTTCTGGTGTTGTCCTTCAGCGCTTTATGAGTTGTCCTTGGTTCGACCTTTTGTTTTGTCCCTGCTCTGTTCTTTTCCGGTATGTTCTGAATTTCGGGGACGAAATTACTTTAAGGAGGGTAGGTTGTAACGACCCAGTTGTTTACCACCCTTTCCTTTTTCCTGAAATTTTACGAATGAATTTTTTTCGTTTAATTTTCTTTTGTGAGCTCTGTTTCGTGTCGCTTAGTGTCATCTCGAGTGCTCGAAATTGGTTTCTAAGACTCTTTCATGTGAAATGACAACTTCCTTTGAGGACCGAGTCATTTTGGCATTTTCACTTTTCGGACACTATGCGTCTTTTGTCCTTTTCCTTGTTTCGTCTTTTTCCCTATTCTGTCTTTTCCCCGTTTATCACTTGTTTGGCAAAACCTCAATTTTCGTGCTCGGAGTTAGTTTTTGACTTCACGTACCAACATCTTTAGTGGTTTCCTTGAAATACGTATCTTTACTTTTGCAAGAAAGTACTCTAGTTGCTCCCGGTGTCCACTGGGGCATAGATGCACAATTCTTCAGAATATTTTTCATTTCTTGGGGTGTTTTTCATAAATGTCTTTTGAAAATATTTTATTTTAGGGGTATCTAAGAAAATATCTTTTGGAAGACATTTTCATTCTGAGGCAGTTTCGTAGTTAACCCTTTTTGTAGGGGCCATTGTGCAATTAACGAAAGTTGTTGCAAGATATCTCGTCTGGAGACTGGATTCTCGTACGGGATTCATTTTCACTTTTTATTAACTCATAAATTCATAGAATTTCCTTCTGGTCGTTTTCCCCAGTTTTAGGGATTTTTGGCCCCGGTTGCCGCCAAACTTGTTTGGGGCATAACTTTCTGCTCGGGACTCAATTTTTGACGTCGTTTCTTCCGTTATTCATATTTTCTTATTTTGAATATTTTTTGTTCACGGATTTTTGCTATTTGATCATGTTTGCTCAAATTCCACTTTTCCGGACTCGGCGGGGCCCATTCGGGGCACTTTTTGAGATTTCTTTAAAAGGGGGGTGAAATATTTCATTTTTCATCTTCCCCACACACCTGGCATGACCAGAGCTCCCATGGCAGCCCAAGGGAGGCTGCCACCACCTCTCTCCTCTTTTGAACTTCATTCCTTTGTTAAAAAGTTGAAGTGCATTTACGTTTTGTGTTCGTGTTGACTACGCGCACCATTACCCCTTATTAGAAACCATTTTTGGCCAAATTTCGAGTTCGGGATTGAGGTCAAGCTTGGATTTTCATGGGTCATCTTGGGGATTAATATAGATTGTGTTGTCCCCGACAAAACCTAGGAGTTTTGTCGGATTCGGAGCCGTTTCAATTCGGTGGGGATTTGGGTTTTCATCTGAAATTGAGGTAGGGGATGTTCTAGGTTTAATTCTTGTTATATAGCATGCTATTGATGCTTATATAACTTGTTTACATGCTTAAATATGAAATCTAGATATTTTATTATTATTTATTTTTCTTCTATTGGATTTGATTTTCCCGGTTGCCCATAGCTTGTTTTGAACTTGTAGCATGGTATTACATTACTCCATAATATGGTCATTGACATATACTAAATTGAGTATATTAGAACAAGAAATAAAGATTTTATTTAATATTTATCTTTAGTGAAAGATTAATTCACATGGGCTTACCTAGCTTAAAATCAATGTGTGTTAGCATATTATCTTAGGCTTTAATTTACTCTTCAACATAGGTAAATTTCAGAGTAATCGGAGATATTTTGAAATCTAGAGAATATTTAATTAATTGATTAATTAATTTAATCCGAGTGTACTATTCACTCCATTGAAATTCTGACTTAATATTTATGATGTGCATGCTATGTAGTTTCACATATATTAAATCTAGAATATTTGGTTAGGTTTTGGAACCTTTCATTTATTATTTTTCTAGTATTAAAGTTTAATACTCATGGTCGTATCTTGCGTGTAATTCACTTGTGTCGTGCTTTTAAAACAAGTCTTGACATGTTGAATAACATACATTAAATTGAGGTCACTTGGATGACTTTTAAAATCTAGAGATTTAATTAAATGAATTAATTAAAATCCATTCAATGGTTCCATGAGCTAGATTAAGTTTTTAACCTTATATTCATGATTTCTTTGACAAATTCCTTCACGTATGTTAAATCGATAATAATCGGATAAGTTTTGAAACTTATATTAAATTGCTTCCATTGTATGGGACTTAGCTCACATGGTGGTGTCTTGTATGTAATGAACTTGTAACTTGACGTTAAACATGTCCATGACATGATCCTTGACTTGCCTTATAACTTTGATAATTGAATCTCTTAAGTAGATTAAATTCCTTTGTATGCTTCCATCGAGTTAATCATGCCTTGTTATTGAATTCTTGTTAAGTTTGTGAGTTTGACTTGCATTTCATGAACTTGTACCTTTTTATCAAGCATCGTGATCCCTTGTATCTTGGTTTCATTAATGTATTTAATGAACTTGCTCATTTGTCTTGGAATGGTTTACTTACACATATGTTGCCTAGTAAGTACTTGAATCATGTATGTTATACTTGTGATATATTTACTTCAATGAATCTCTTATGCTTTGTATCTTGGTTATAATGTATGTAGATGCATACTATGAATTCTTGACATTTGACATGCCACTATAGTTGATGAACTTAGGGCATGACTTGTATGTTCCAAAATCCTAGTCGTGCATGGAATGTGGTTTAATGCATTACTTGTATTTTGATACAATCTTGACTTGCATAACTTGTTGATTTTGGGACTTGGGATATCAATCAAGAATTGTCATGGTTAGGACTTGGTTCTAGTATGGCAGATTGTCCTCCTACACTATAGTGCGCACTAGTAGCCCTAAAGTGATCTCAAGAGTACGGTTTTAATCCGGGCGATATCCGAGTTTCCACATTGGTTGATTTCACTCTTTAAATTTCAAGTTGTTATTCCTTGAAGATTTAAAATTGTCGGGTTATGTGAAATTCTCCAATTTTGTTTCATTGCATAGATATTATGCCCCATTCGTGTTTTGATGTATACTCCTTGTCACGTTAATTGCATCGATAATGTAATTCTTGTTAACATATGTCCGAGCATACTTATTGTCATGTTATATAGAATGTTCCATCCTTGTATACTTGCATAGATATTATGCCTTATTCTTGATTCCGTGTATAATTCTCATCGTGTTAATTAGTTTAATTCCAGTCATGTAAATTGCATTGATAATGTGATCCTTATATTCCGTTGTTTTCGTGTCGTGTTGTATGGATTGTCCCTAGCCTTGTTCAATTGCACAGATAATATGATTCATGGAAAATAGTAAACTTGTCATGTTGATCTGTATTCAAGTATCTTTCTTATCGTGTTCTTTGGATTATCCCAAACTTGACTTGTTTCATATGTGTATATGTATCATGATTCTTGTTGCTTATGCTCCATGATAGCTTAGGATGCGCCTTGAATCTCACTTTGACATAGACGTTAGGTGGCATGAGCCCCTTTGACATATTTCACCTTAAGGAGATAAAATTGTAAAATGCTAGGTCGATGCATGCTTATCTCCTACGAGTAGCTTTATGTTGCTCACCCCTACGTTACTGGGGCATATTTCAGGTAAGAAGACTTGGTTCGTGATGCTTAGCATTCCTTGGATGTCGTGTAGTTTTCAAGTTTCCATTTCATGCAAATGTTAGCATGAAATGTCATTTTGTAGGCTTATATGTAAAACTTGTATTCTTTGATTCCATGTATGTAATGTGTACTTAAGTGCACTCCTTTCAATGTATTGAATATGTATGAGATGAGGCCGAAGGCCATTGACATGTATATTGAATTTTTTGGAACTTCTAACTTCTTGAAATATTAGGAAAATATTGAAAAATGCCAAGTCATTGTCTCACCATGGTTGCATCGGGTGTGGGAATTCCATTTTCATTCTTTCATAGGGTCTTATAAATCATGTTTGAAGTGTGGCCGAGGGCCAAACGGTCATTTGACCCTGTTTTGTATTTTTGGATTCCGAATTTTCATTCTAAGTTCCATTTTTGCCTTTTTGCCCGTTGGGGGGTCGGATTTTGTATCGGTGGTATTTTTAAGTCATGGACCATTGTAGCACGTCCAAATAGGTATGTTACGTTTGCGTGCATGGTTGTTTCCGGGCAAAACCTTATCGTTTGTGTTTTGACCTTCCTATGGACTCATTTTGAAGTTTTGTTGTATAATCTGATTTTAGGGCACTTTGGGGTTTTCCTTCAGGAAATAAATTCCGTTCTTAATATGGTCACTTAGAAAATGTGATTTTAGGAGGGGTTTCTTCTTCGTGTTTTTTCAGCAAATGTCGTCTTGGTACCGAAAATCCAGTGTAAAATTCAGTTTTTCTGCTATGCTATAGCAGCTTTTTTTGAACTTCTTAACCTTTCCTGATCTAGGGGCATTCTGGGTACTTCATAGTGTTTCTTTTCATTTTCGTTTGCAAACCAGGTAGAAAACGTGATTTTAGGGGGGGGGGGGAGTTCTTCTTCGTGTTTTTACAAAAAAAATCATCTTGATGCCGAAAACAACTCGCAGATCTGGAAAATTTGGTCATTCCAGATTTTTCAGGAAAAAGTTCTGATCTAAGGGGGCATTTCGGATTTTTCACTTGAAAAATAAAAACTTCTCTTGACATGGTCATGTAGAAAACATGATTTTAGGGGGGGGGTTTCTTCACAACTTTTTGCCAAAAAATGTCATTTAAGCCCTCAAAATCCCATTTGAATTCAAAAATGTGTGCAGGCCCTGCTCATACTTGAAACCCAGAAAGTCTAATTTTTTGAAACTTTGAGGCTTTATATCTTCATCATCCGGACTCCAAATCAACCGATTCCTGAGTCTAAGTTTATTAACTTTTGCTTATCTATCTAACGGTACGAACGGTTGCGTCCAATTCTATCTGAAAAGACCATTTTACCCTTTGGCACTGTTTTTAAACCCAAAAGTTGATTTTTTTTGACACTTTGACGTTTCATATCTTCTTCGTCCGGACTTCGAATCAAGTGATTCTTGAGTCTAGATTCATTAATTTTTGCTTGTCTATCTAATGGTATGCTCGGTTGCATCTAGTTTGGTTTGAAAGGACTATTTCAATCTATGTAAAGTACCCTTGTTATATTGATTTCAAACCCAAAAGTTTGAATTTATTAAACTTTGGAGTTTCATATTTTCTTCATCCGGACTCCGAATCAAGTGATTCTTAAGTCCATCTTGATTAGTTTTTTGTTGTCCTTCTAGCGGTGTGCTCGGTGGCACCCGAGTCCATAATTTTTGGAATTAACTATTTTGCCCTTGGGGGCTTATTTATCATATTTTTGGTCTTTTGCTTCCGCGTTAGTTCTCATTGAGTTCCACAACCTCATGAAAGGTCATTTTGACTTCTTAGAGTCTTGTTTTCTTTTTTCGCTTTTGCATATCGGATCCGTTATCGGGTCAATCTTCGGTTCATTACAGGACACGCTGGCCGAAAAACCAGAGTCATCACAGGTCACAAAGCACAATTTAGTAATGAACATGCATGATATGAATCATGATGCGTCTCATCCCAAATTTGGTCTATACCGACCCAACCTTCACTTTTTGAAAACTTGCTAACCAACTTTACCGAGACGAGATTGATAACTATCCTCGGTCTTAAATCCAGCAACTTTTTCACGCCTTACATCGGGCCGCGCTCCCTCTAGGTCAAGCTAACCCTGGACTCGTGAAATCCGGTTCATTTAAAAAAAAACTTTTCTTTCATTATCAGAAACTTCACTTTGAAAAAGAAAATTTGCCTTTTTCAATTCCTTTCTAAAATTTTTTGGAAATCAATACTTCATTTGACTAAACCAAACCAACCACACCATGCCAATGTGAATGCCATGAATGAAATGGGCTCTAAACACAAACCACGACACACACACCTATACCATGCATGTGTGATAAATGAACATGGCGTTATAATGTCTCAATTTTAGAGTTTAAGTATGATTCTACAAATTTAGCAAGCATACAAGCATGAACAATAATTGTGAACATTATTTCATATAATTCACATAATTTCCACAATATTTACAAAGTCTACACAAAATAATTCATAGATAATTCATTTTAAAATGAAAAGGGGCAAACCAAAATTCTTTGGAATCTAAATTCAGAAAATAATATGAAAAATTCACTCCCAATAGCCTAAGCATTTACAATGAAATCAGATTTTACAAGTAAAGCAATAATCCTCAATTAGAAGAAAATCTAGGCAACTTTGAGAGAAAAACTATAGAAAATTCATCCAACACCGGAATGTGGGAAATTAAATTCATTTTGAATGCTAAATCATAAGAGTATAAAACTAAAATATTTTTGTAATCATTCAATATCGGGATGTCATCCAAATAATTTCATAAACATTTGTTTTCAAACTGTGGTAGAAAACTAAGTAGTGACTACCGTCTGATTTTTACAAAACATAATACATAGTCTAAAATCCTAAATATTGGTAAAAACTCACTAGACTGGTGTTAGAACTTGGGATAAAATTTTGAGAATTTTTATACATTGGGAAGTTGGCCAAACAACTTTATCAAAACCTATTTTCAAATAATGACTGGAAACTACATAGCAGCTACTCTCCAATTTTTGTAAAACTAAGTACACGGTTTGAAATCATTAAAAATTACAGAACCATACTAGACTGATGCGGGAACTTGCTATAAAATATTTAGAATTATTTTACATAAGAAAATTAGTTAAACAATTTTCTCAAAACTTCATTTTCCAGTAGTGACATGAAACTGGACAGCAGATACTTCCAGATTTTTAGAAAAATATGCACGCACTCTAAAATCATAAATTTTTTATGATCTATACTAATCTCAAAGGAGAAGTTCCAATAAAAATTTAGTCTCAATTGGAGTAACATAACATTTAAATCAAAATTCATTACAAAGAGGATTGGCATATTCACAAGGTAAGATATGTCATTAACAAGTGAATCATAGCAAGCAAGATTCAACAAGAATATGGCATGAATTCATTAACTAAAATCAAGTGAACAATGAATTTAATCACATAGGAGGTTGTCCAAGGAAAATAACATAATTATCCCACACTTAAGCATGCTTTGACATGAATAACAATTAATTTACTCACAATAATCAAGGAAATTGTGGGTTAGACACCCTTACCTCAATTAGAAGAAAAACCCCTAAATTGAACCCAAAATTTGAAATCCAAAGTAGGTCCAAACAAAGATCAGCTCTGATCAAAATAAAGTCCTTGTTGCACTTGTCGACTTTGCCTTCAATGGCAAAGTCTTAATCCTAAAGGTATAAACAAGAAAAAAACAGAAAAAGTAAATAGAGAGAGAGAGAGAGGCCTGGCTGCGTGAGAGAAGAGAAGAACTGAGGTCTTGTGGTCGTTACAAAAGATAGTGCACAGTGGCGGGTCCCATGGTTTAACAAAAATCTTTAGTTACCAATGTGTATGTATATATATATATATATATATTTATTAAACATAATACCACCCCACAATTAAATATATAACCATGTATATAAGCATTAAATAATAATGTGTGAAACATAATGGATCCAAAAATAAAATTCCCACACGATAAACCGATAACGGGTCCCATGACGATGTCCTTTCCAAGTGTTTAGAAAATAAACTTTTTAATACGAGAGGTCGCTTCACAAGGTCAAAATATGAATGTGGTTTTGGAAGCCTTTCTAGTCAAATTTACATTTATAAAAACCACTACTACAACTAATGAAGTATAGCGAGTAGGGATCGTGCACAAAGATTATACGTGTTGGAATTTAACTTCGACTCTAGCGTATCAAAAGATTGCAAGAAGGGCTTGGTTGACTGATTACTCTAGAAAATAATTAAATTAAAATGCAAGTAAAGTAAACTAGTGAGAGATAGGGATTCAAGAGATATGAAGAGAGGTCTTAGGGTGTTAGAATCACCACTAAACTTATGTAATTAACCACTTGCTTTCCATTAATGGGGAATACATTGTTGCAATCAAGATATGGCCACAAACATAAAACACAATTTGCATATAAAAGTGTGAACTATGTAATGCAAGAGTAAATTGTTTACCTAACTAACAAGTAAAGTAAGTGTAGAACAACCCACCAAGACAAAAGGTATACTCCATAAATTAGTTAACAAATGGGTCTAATGAGAGCACACATCAATTTAGAGAATCATAGAATTTGCAATAATAAGTGTGGAGTATTAAATCAAGTATAGATTGTAGAATAACCCATCAAGTGTAAGTATAATCCATCAAATTAGTTGACAAACCCATTTAATGAAAACCCATGTTTAGACATCACTAAATCAATAATTAATCACACATAGACATGCAACCAACATAGAGAATCTAGTGTAAAGATTAATTCCCAAATAATCACACATAAGACAACATGTAATTAAAATAGAGAATCATAAGGAAGAATTAAATCAACAATCATAAGGCTAAGCACTCATCACAACAATATATATATAAATCCCCAAAAATAGAAATAAAAGGGTTTAGATTATACAAGACTTAGTGCTCATCCAAGCCCTAAGTGTAGATCTAGCCAATCATGGAGAAGGTGGATGTGGTCATGGAACCCTTAAGGGCACACTCCAAATATGGCTCCATTTTTTTCTTCTTCTTCTTCTTTAAAGCTCTAAAGAGAGAGTATGTGGATCTAGAGATGTGTTATTGAGATGTGCCTCCACTTCCCACTTTTCTTCTAACCCTAATCTCTAACTTTCTAGAGAGAGAAAGTAATGAAAATATAGAAATTACAATAAAATATATGAATCTCCCTACAAAAATAGTTCAATCCCTCTTATATACAAGGCTTTGAGAGCCCAAAAATATAAGAACTCGGCCCTAGAATCTCCCCTTTCAAGCACAGCCCGAGTTGGGTCGAAATAAGCTTTAGATCTACTTTTTAATAACTTTCGTGAATAGTTCGATCGATCTCACTTTTCTTCGATGGATTTCACTTGGCAGTTTTCAGCATCAGCCTCCTTTTTGCTCCAGATTAGCCTCCTTTTTGCTCCAGTTTCTCACCAAGACTTAGTTTGACTCCAGAAAGGCCTTAAAAAGATATTTTTAGCTCGTTTTAACTTTATTGATCTGAAAAGGAAAATAACACGAAATTAATCTAAAACGGGAAAATAAGATAGATAAAGGTCCTAGAATGTTCAAGTTTAAGGGGTTTAAATGCGCATTTTTTAGCTCTCATCACACCCCCAAACTTAAATATTGTTAGTCCCTAGCAATGAACTACAAAGTAAAGGAATGAAATGAACAACTAAACAACTATGAACTAGAAAGCAATAAATGGATAACACCACTTTTGTAGAGAACACGATTGCATTTAGCACATGCAACAGGCCTTTTAAACCCCTAGTGGACGAGTGAAGTCTCGTGAGGGTTTCCAGAAATGATATCCACAAACATTAAGCTCATTCTCACAAAAAAAAAAGGCACTAATATTGCAAACAAGCATTGGGAGAAAACTACCTTAAGTATGCAATTTTTCAACCATTTCCAAGCAATCTTTCAAAATCTCAACACCAAGCAAGCAAGTATGGTACTCCACACATCAAGAAAATGATCATGCAAATCAAAACAACTCTAAAATCCTTTTTGGGTGAATTGGCAACAAATATGTTGCTATCTAAGCCAACTAAAGAAATGATCACATCCTTACCCTCAAACTAGCACACAAATCTAGTACCAATCATCAAGACAAAGAGTGGACCTTTTATTAAAACTTTATTGTTCTAGGTGCGCTTATTTTTTTTACTCAATTTTTTTTTTTTTTTTATTCCTAAGGATCAAAGATGGAAGCATAGTGCAATGTGTTAATCTATTAAGCTTTCTAGCGATCCATGAAGTCGAGCGTTAGGTCAATGATTCCCAAACCAAACGGATTTAAGACATTAGGTGTTCAAACACCCCTAAGGACTTACAAACTCAAATCAACTAGGTTACAAATCAAAATAACCTCCATCTAATCATTTCCCACTTCTCATCTTTTGGGAGAAATTCTCACTTTTTATTGCTTTTGCAACTCCTTTTTTTTTTTTTTTTTAATATATATAAGTTCAATTATTAACCTAGAGTTTGGGCTCTCCACTTTTCGGTGCGAGAAATTCAGTGCTTGATAAGGCTAGAATCTCGACTACTCAATGAAAAGGGTTTGTTATCCACCTTTATCAAGAATGAAAGCTTTCAATGCACTACTAGCTCAATTGGGATATAACCAATTCAATAATCAACAAAGTATGTACCCCACAAATGAATTCTAGTGTGCGTCTGTGTCAGTGTAGAATCCTATAGTGAATCTAAAAACAATCACAAAATTAGGATGATGTGGACCACAAATGCAAAAAATATATTGATCTTTCAAAAAATTTACTCTTAAATGGCATTCACAAGGCATAAAAGGAGTATTGGACTCTCAAGTCAAGCAATTTTTAAATTCTAAGCAATATAGTCCTCAAAAGATCAAAATCATCGTAAACATCAATCTCAAATCTCAATCATGCATTTAACGCTCAAGTTAAATAGAATGCAACAAAGCCACATTACCCCCAAACTTAAACCGCACATTGTCCTCAATGTGCAATGAGAATAATGATAAAGATGGAAAGAGGATACAGTAATGGAAAAGATATGAAGCTTGGTAGTGATCCATTGGGAAAGAGTGCACCCCCAAAGTTGGAATCAATAACCTACTTGAATAATCACACTAGCAAACTCACATAAAATATCAAATGGGATAAGAATAATCAAATCATGCATTCTAAGGCAATATAACACAAGATGGAAGAGAGATATGAGATCAAGCCCTGGCTAAAGCATGAAAGTAGCATGACTACACAAAAGGGCACAACGGTGAAAAGTTTTTATATTTTTCTTTTTATGAAAGCAAGTATATACAAAATGCAAGAAAAATAAAGAATAAAATGCATGAACAAAATGCAAAAAGAAAAATAAAGAAGACAAAATGCAGTGAAAGAATATGTACAATGCAAGAAATGACAAACAAAAAGTAAGAAATGATGCAAGAATAAAAAAAATGAAAATAAAAATAAAAACTTTATTTTTTTTTCATTATTTTATTTTATTTTATAACATAACAAGTATGTACACACACACAATAAAATGCAAAGAAAGAAAAATGCAATGAAATAAAAAATGCAAATTATTATTTTTATTTTTTAAATATATATATTTTTTATGAAAATATGTACAATGAAACAAAATGCAAGAAAAATAAAGAAATAAAAATGAAAATGAACATGTATAATACAAGAGATAAAAGACATAATGTGTTATATGGGTACTAAGTTTAACGTCTCTAACAAGACGGAATACAACTTTTAAAATTTATTTTTTGTTGTTTTTTTTTTAATATTTATATTTATTTTTTTTTTATTTTTTAGAAAAAACAAATATGTACACAAATAAAAATAAAAAGGAAAGTAAATAAAAATGCAAGAAGTAAAAATGTAAGGAAACAAAGAATGCAAATGAATTTTTGTTTTGTTTTTGTTTTTTGTTTTTTTTTTTTTTTTTTTTAACAAGAGAAAAGTAACTAACTAAAATAAAAGAAAATGACAAAAGTAAAATAAATAAAAAATAAAATAAAATAAAAGAACAATAGAAAAAGGAAAAAGTTAAAAAGTCAAAGGGGCAAAGTTGTGATCGATCTAAGGATGATTGATTAAAACTCGATCGATCCAAGATGTGAAAACCTGCAAACAACTTCGAACGATACACAGAGATCTGAAATATGCAGAGATTCAAAAATTTTCTAAGTATAGAACTGAGATTGATCGAAGGGATAACTGGATCGATCGAGAAATAATTGGATTAATCTGGAATAAAGTTCGTATGATACACAGAGAGCTGATTTCTGCAGAGAATTGACTACAGAAAGGTTCAATCATTCGAAGGGACGCTTGTGATTGATTGAACAGGCACCAATGCCTAATTTTGAGATGAAAGTGCAGAAAATCCTATACTAAGCCCCAATGATGGTAACAAGAATGGAGATTGAAAAATGGATGGAAGAATGTACACAAGAACGAAAAATAAAAATAAACGAGGGAGGAATAGGGTTGGGAAACCCTATGAAAACTAGTGTTTAAAGTCTCTAGCAAGATGCTAGGTCAACTCACTAATCAAAATAATCAAAAACCGGATATTAAACATCCTTATTGATCCTCTTTTCACTTTTCTCATTTAATATCCCACTTACAACAATAAAATCATCCTCCAAAAGAATGACTTGAAAAGAAATGAAAGAGATGATATTGTTCCTTTCATCCACAGTCTTAAAATAAAATCAATGATGAACGGCCTTGCACTTGGCAAGGCAAAGTCTTTCAAAGACTCAATTGGGATATCAAGAAACACATTCTCTTCATCCTTATCCTCTTCCTCAAAATCATCATCTCCTCACCTTCTAAGTTAGCTAAGGAGTCCATTAGAGAATTCATTTCATTTTTTGAGCTTTCAAGGTCAAAACCACAATTTTTATACATTTCAAAACAACATGTCTCAAGAGGGTCTTTGGAGATAATAGAAGAAAGGCCCTCTTCAACAAGTTCCTCCTCTTCCTCTCATACCTCTATAGTGGTCAACATCTCCTCACTCTCTAAAGTATCAAAGGCCGGGATAAAATCATAATTAAAATAAGGAAAATCCTCATAAGTCATGTTACTCTATTGGATTAGCCATTGGTGGACTCATCAACTCCTCAAATTGCTCACTTGCTACTTCTTCCTCACTCTCCTCATCCTCATCTATGTAAATTAGAGTTCTTGCCATTTTTTCATTTGCCTCTTCCTCATCCTCTTGACGAAAAAGAGTACTTACAATTTGCTCAACTTGAGCTTCTAACTTGGCTAACATTTGAGAATGAGAATTAATAAGTGGAGTTTGTGAAATATGCACATCAAGTAACGCTAACACTTTTTCTTCAAATTCGGGTGAGTACCTAAAAAGTGGTGGAGTTGGTTCATCATAAAATCGTGGGGGAGGGTAATAGTCACAAAGAGGATAACGAGAATAGTTAAGTCCATAATAAGATAATGCATGTTGAAAAGAATTGGACTCAACCTCATAAGGATCAAAATATGATGGATGGGCATAAGGTGAAGGGATGTAATTTCCCCCCAAACTTGGATCAAACAATTCCTCCATTCACACTTAAAATCTAAATGCAAGAAAAAATTTTGGCCTCCACACTAGCCGATGCTTGGACAAAAATTTAAACAATATAATGAGCCTCAACAAGGGCTATCACAAGCATGCAAAGAAGTGCACAATTAAAATACAAGAGTTCCAAGAATTGTTCGGAAAGGTCCTTAAGCAACTTCAAATTTTAATGTTAGTTTTAAGCTCTAACGATTGCTTCAAGTTCCAAAGTTTTTCTTTCTTGTAGTCAAGTACCTAATAGACAAATAATAATGAGGACAAGAGAAAAGAATATACAATAGAAAATAAAAGAA
Source organism: Cornus florida (assembly GCF_030987335.1). Taxonomy (NCBI): domain Eukaryota; kingdom Viridiplantae; phylum Streptophyta; class Magnoliopsida; order Cornales; family Cornaceae; genus Cornus; species Cornus florida. The sequence goes on from NW_026775573.1 coordinate 44,920,158, forward strand.
AAATTGAAGCAATCAAATGAACATTATTGTCTAGTTTAATTCCAACAAAACCATTAATCCCTGGCAGTGGCGCCAAAATTTGACGAGGTCCTTTCCAAGTGTTTAGAAAATGGACTTTTTAATACGAGAGGTCACTTCGCAAGGTCAAAATATGAATGTGGTTTCGGAAGCATTTCTAATCAAATTTACATTTATAAAAACCACTGCTACAATTAATGAAGTATAGCGAGTAGGGATTGTCCATAGAGATTATACGTGTTGGAATTTAACTTCGACTCTAGCATATCAAAAGATTGCAAAGAAGGGCTTAGTTGATTAATTACTCTAGAAAATAATTAAATTAAAATGCAAGTAAAGTAAACTAGTGAGAGATAGGGATTTAAGACATATGAAGAGAGGTCTTAGGGTGTTGGAATCACCACTAAACTCATGTAATTAACCACTTGCTTTCCATTAATAGGGAATACATTGTTGTAATCAAGATATGGCTACAAACATAAAACACAATTTGCATATAAAAGTGTGAACTATCTAATGCAAGAGTGAATTGTCTACCTAACCAACAAGTAAACTAAGTGTAAAACAACCCACCAAGACAAAAGGCATAATCCAGCAATTAGTGAACAAATGGGTCTATTGAGAGCACACATCAATCTAGAGAATCATGGAATTTGCAATATAAGTGTGGAGTATCAAATCAAGCATAGATTATTTACCTACCTACAAACATGAATTAAATTATAGAATAACCCATCAAGTGTAAGTATAATATTTCAAATTAGTTGACAAATCCATTTAATGAAAACCCATGCTTAGCCATCATTAAATCCTTAATTAACCACACATAGACATACAACCAACATAGAGAATCTAGTGTAGAGATCAATTCCCAAATAATCACACATAAGACAACATGTAAAAAAAATAGAGAATCATAAGGAAGAATTAAATTAACGATCACAAGGCTAAGCACTAATCACAACAATATATATATAAATCCCCAAAAATAGAAATAAAAGGGTTTAGATTACACAAGACTTAGGTCTCATCCAAGCCCTAAGTATAGATCTAGCCAATCATGGAGGAGGTGGATGTGGTCATGAAACCCTCAAGGGCAAGCTCCAAACATGGCTTTATTTTCTTCTTCCTCTTCTTCTTCTTCTTCTTTGAAGCTTTAAAGAGAGAGTATGTGGATCTAGAGATGTGTTCTTGAGATGTGCCTCCACTTCCCTCTTTTCTTCTAACCCTAATCTCTAACTTTCTAGGGAGAAAAAGTAATGAAAATATAGAAATTACAATGAAATATATGAATCTCCCTACAAAAATGGTTCAATCCCTCTTATATACAAGGCTTTGAGAGCCCAAAAATGTGAGAACTCGGCCCTAGAATCTCCCCTTTCAAGCACAGCCTGAGTTGGGTCGAAATGAGCTTTAGATATGCTTTTTAATAACTTTGGCGAACAGTTCGATCTATCTCACTTTTCTTCGATAGATCTCACTTGGCAATTTTTAGCATCAGCATCATTTTTGCTCCAGATTAGCCTCCTTTTTGCTCCAGATTCTCACCAAGACTTAGTTTGACTCCAAAAAGGCCTTAAGAAGCTATTTTTAGCTCATTTTAACTTTATTAACCTCAAAAGGGAAATAACACGAAATTAGTCTAAAACGGAAAAATAAAATAGATAAAGGTCCTAGAATGTTCAAGCTTAAGGGGTTTAAATGCATACTTTTCAATACTCATCATCGCACATGGGACCTCCCGACTCGAAAAATGAAAAAATGTCAAAATGACAACTATTGCATTTCCAAGAGTCCTGAACTCAAGGAGATTCCCTAACCATTCTCAAGACATACCCGGCACTCCCTACGGTGCCCGGCACGTAAAATGAAACAAGACAAAAACAACCCTGAAAAATCCTAGAAAATAGAAAACATGAAAAAATCATAAACATTACATTTTATTCATACAATTAATAAGGCAATTTATTTATGCCTTTGGCAACTCATCTATGCCACCAATTCAACAATGTACCAAACTTTACAATTAACAATAAGATAAATCACACATAGGCATTCCATGCATATCCTAAGCATATAAATAATTTAAATAACCAGCCTATTATGATTTTATCAACAATACCACATATAAAAATATGATACACCTTATAACACAACTTATTAGTTGATTAATATATGCTTACTAAATATCATAGATTTAAACATGGTTATTTTTATCTTTTCCATTAATTCATGAATAAGGTAAATATAATACAAATATTATGCAACTAAAACATATATACTATTCTAGAAGCTTAAGGACATGTTCAGGGTCCTTAGAAGTCAATTTGAAGTCATTCCTGAAAAATCTAACGCGTCCGGCAGCTCCAGTGCTTGAGCACCATTCATAGGGCTCGAGCGCTGCTACGACAGCAGCAAATCCAACCTTTGAAATTCGTCTGTTTCACCTCCAATTCTTGTACTAGCAGTCCTATTTAATCCTAGTACATCTTAATACATGATTTTACATCCATACAAGTATAAAATCAAGCAAAACCATAAACAACCCATTCAACCATTCATAGTATCCAACATATACATATTATATATATATATACAAATATAATCCAGTTTCATGCTTTTACCTAAGTTTATGTAGTTCAGTGCATGCAATTAAATCTACAAATTCTAATACCTAATGTGTTAAACTTATAGGTTCCAAGAAGAGAGTTAGAAAACAACTCGCTTGAAGGTTTCGAAATGAAACCGATGTCACAAGATTTCCAGATCTAATATGTTTTGTACTCCAGCTATCTTGCTGTCGTCCTCCTCAGGTCCGACCTCCCCTACATGCTCGGCCTCCCTTTTTCCTCTTCTTCTTTTTCTTTCTTTCCTTCTTCTTCCTCCTCCCGGATCTCTCTTCTCTCGGCATCTCCCTCTCTCTCTCTCTTTCCCTTTTTTTTCACGTAAAACCTACTTTATCCCATTTATAGTTATATATATAACTATAACCCACACAATAAATATAAATAAAAAGATAATGGCAAATAAATCCTCATCCGTGTAGGATTCTAACTCTAATAATATACTTAAATTATATAAATATACATTATAAATCCTTCTTCACTAATATAAATATACATACTTGTGCATATGTCCCTATATACATATACTTACTATATAAATACATAATTAATGATTTATATTTATATATAATAAATAGTCCATAATCATGCTACTATATATATATATTAATTCCATATATATATAATACTTCCCAACTTTAATCCTTATACGATTATGACCTTATTAGTCATGCATATAAACATAATTATGTAAATAAAATATCTGTGTATAAATATATATTAAATACACATATAATTAAACATTCATTGAAAATAAACCCTCCCAAAAGTTTTTAAGGCTTTCCTTTCTAACCCAAGACCATATCTTTTGGTCCCAATCATTCCAAATTCAGTCAATTAAACAAAAATAAATAAATAATAAATAAAATGCTTAAATTAAAACAACTAAATACATGTAGCATGTACACAAACATAATCATAACAACCAAGTCATACCATACACTTTAAATTTAACACACGAACAAATCGATCACAATCAAACACATATACACACAATCATCAAACCAATAAATCAATTAAAAAAAATAAATAAATAATTTAATTTAAAACTAATAAATCAATTAAATCTAATTAAAGGTAATTAATTTAATTAAATAATTCCTCCAAGATATAGAGGTATTACAGTTTTAATTTCGTTTGTTAAAACAATTCTCTCAATTTATTTTTACTTTGCATGGAATAAGACAAGATCATTATGGAGGGAAAAATCCCCCTCTAGTAAGAGTTATCCATGTCACCATAATACAAATTTATACTTTCGATCCTTTGATAGATTGTAGAAGCCCAATGTGACGGCCCTGGATTTTCAAGCCAGTGCGTCATGTGATAAACCAAAGATTGACCAGATGCGGAAGTAAGAAACAAGACAACGGTCTCCCAAGGCACAACACACATCTAAGACACTTTGATGACCTTCCATGAGGTCACGGAGCTCAAAAGAATCAAATGCGAAAGCAAAAGATCGGAAAAATAAAAATTAAGCCCCCAAAGGCAAAATAGTCATTTTTGAAAGTATGGTTTCTGGTGCCACCGAGTACACCACTGGGAAGACAACAAAAATCTAATCAAGATGGACTCAAGAATCTCATGATTCAGAGTCCGGACGAAAGAGAAATGGCAAGACGAAAAAAAATGAGCACTTAAGGCTAAAAGGGTAAACTGGTAATTATCCAGGAAAACCCGGGTGCAACCAAGTTGACCTAGAAAGAAAGCGAAAAATTAGTCAAGTTCAAAAAAAATTTCACTCGATTTGGAGTCTGAACGAAGGAGAACGAGTGAAAACAAAAGTCGATGTTACGACGTCGAGACGAGCACCATGACATGCTAGGGGAAGAAAAGTTCCAGCCAAAACTGAGAGCCGAAAAGAGGTCCGAAATGACTTTTTCTGGAAAAGTACAAAGAAGAAACCCCCCCTAAATTCAAGTTTTCTACCCGACCACAAGCAAAAAAATGAAAAAAAAAACTCACTGTGAAACACCTAAAATGCCCCTAGATCAAAAGAGGTCAAGAGGGGTCAAAAAGATGCTACAGGATTTGTCCACAACTGAGAGCAAAAACGAGCCATCAAACGAATTTTTCTGGAAAAACATGAAAAAAAACCACCCCTAAAATCAAGTTTTCTACCCGATTACATATATAGAAACAAAGAAAATGCAATATTTAATTCCCAGAATACCCCCAAGAAAATCAAGTTAAGAAGTTTAAAATCTTTCCGAGCTGCTACCCAAGGAAAGGAAATGGGGCTTCAGGAGGTTTTTAAATTGCCTAAATTGAAAATGTAATCTTATAAATACACCCACAAGACCCCCGGAAGTTTCGGATCGGTCAACATGTTTTTCAAACAAAAGTCAATGAATAGTACCAAATACTAAAATCTCAAGTTTTAAAAAAATATTTGTAAACTTTAGAATTAATGGCCCTTGGTCTCATGTCATACATACAAAATAAGCATCCAAAAAGTGTACTTAGGCACACATTACATATTTGGAATCAAGGATACAAGTTTTGATATGTAAAGCTACAAAATGACATTTCATGCTAACATTTGCATGAAATGTAAACTTAAAAGCAACAAGTCATCCAAGAAATGATGTGCACCTCGAACTAAGGTATCCGTACCTGAAAATAACCCGGTATGTAAAGATCCGAGTTTTATTCAACCCGGTGAGTCCTGTGATGACCCAAACCAGATCCAAGATGCGGAAGCAAAAGACAAGACAACGGTCTCTAAAGATACCAATGTACCCTCAGTGAGGTCATAGGACCCAAAGAAAGTAAATGTGGAAGTAAGAGATAAACCAAAGTCTTAAGAGATATAAATCACCTCTTAGATGCAAATGTGACCTTCCATGAAGTCACAGAACCCAAGGAAATAACCAGAAGTGAAAACTAGGGTAAAACGGTTAAATAGTACCCTTTGGAACCAATGACAACCGAAGGAATGAGATCTAGTTCAAACTAGGCCACGTACGCCATTAGGTGGCTTGGGCAAGATCAACAAGGTTAACCTGTCTAGACAACAAACCAAACAAGACCCACAAGGCAGCCCCATTTCGGTCGGCCGAAGTAAGCTAGGAAAAAAGAGAAGAATGAGCCTTCATTTCAGTCGACTGAAATGACAAACCGGTCGACCGGTGTGTGGCTCGAGATGAAATATAGCTACTGGAATTTGACTTTTTACTGTCCAACTAAAACCAAAAGAGCATCGGTCGACCGAAACAAGCCACTGGTTGACCGAAATAGGTTGAAAATGTGAAGAATGAACTTGCTATGCACCAAAAATGGAGAGAAATTCCTAAATCTCAAATGAATCCCCCATTACATGATCAAATTGCATTATATGCTACTGTGTGATGGTGTGAACATACATGCAAGTGTAATATGATATTTTAGACATGCTATAATAGGCCACGGCCTTATTACAATTCCTTTACAAAATTTGACATGCCAAACCTCAGAAGTTGGGAAATTTACATTTTTAGACAAAATGTGGCGCCGATGAGTACAAGTGAAATTATAAACATGCTTGGCCCTTGGCTTCATGTCATGCATGTCAAATACATTACAAAAAGTGTACTAATGTACACATTACATATTTAGAACAAAATTACAATTTTTGTCATACAAAGCTACAAATAGGACTTTATGCCAATATTTTCATGAAAATGATACTTCAAGTCTACGAAACTTCCGTGGCATAGTGTGCTTCCCAAATCAAGATCCCTGTACCTGAAAAATGTTTAACATAAAGCTACTCGTAGGAGATGAGCATGCATCGGCCTAACATTTTACAATTATATCACCATAAGGTGAAACATGTTAAAGGGGCTCATGCCACCTAACGTCTATATCAAGATGTGACTCAAGGATCATCCTAAGCTACTCATGCAATTGAATTGAACCACGGTATATAAGTATACATGCTCAAGTATGCAAGTCACTATTAAAACATGATATACGATATATAAGCATACATTTACAAGCATACTAAACCATATTAATAATTTATTCAATGTCTAAGCATGCATATACAAATATACAATTAACATGGAAAACTTATGAATCAAGTATACATGCATAAGTATACTAAGCTAAATGAATTACGCATAAGACAAGCATACATGACACAAGTATACATAATGAAGTCCGATTGCACAAATCAAACATACAATGCATAAGTATACTAATTAGGGTTTAGATATGTAACCAAGGATACAAGTTCAAGTATGGTAAATGAGATCTAAATACACAAAACAAGTATACAATTTCAAGTATACTAAATAAGATCTAAATACAAGAAGCAAGTATACAGTTTCAAGTATACAAAATAGGATTCAAATACCTAAAGCTACAAGTAATCCATGATTAATAACTTGAAATTAAATGCCAAATCAAATAGTGGAAAGACTAAGACATGCGGTCACTAGACCAAGCAAGTATTTTCGGGTAATTACGACCCACAAGGTACCACCTAGTGCGCACTTATGACTTAGAGGACACTTGTCCATGTACTAGAGCCAAACCCTAGCCATCACATAAATTATGTCCTCACAAGCTTTCCAAAATCAGTAAGTTCAAAACTTATACAAAATTAAATGCAAGTTACCACATTCCATGCACAAATGAGGTTGAATCCACATAAACCATGTCCTAGAATTCAAGTCTAAATAGCATATAACATGTCATGTTCTCAATATGCAATTTATATACAAAGTAAGAATATCTTACAACAATTGAGCCACATTACCATCCTAAGCCACAAGTACTAAATAAGCTCCAATTTAGTAACTAGCTTCCAAGGTAAACAATTGTAATATTCTAACAAGTTAAATACCTACACAAGACATATTTAAACAAGTTATGCAAGACAATGATATCACATATCATGGTAAGTCAAATTACCATATTTGGAGACCACAAGTACTAATTCTACAATAAGTTAGTAGCATGCTCATAAGGTAATTAAACATACAACATTTCAAGAGATTTTCAACCTAACATGGAAAGTCTCTAGATTTCAAATCAAGTCCAAATAGGCTCAAATTAATACACGTTAAAGGACATAGCATGGTCTTAACATATATTACCTCAAACATCAATTTAAGTGATTATAACACTTAAAATAAAATTAATTAAGCTAATTAATTAATCTTCTCTAGATTTTTAAACAACTCCAAATGTCCTCAATTCAACATAGGTTAAAGAACATACCAAGACTTATTTTAATATCACATTACAAGTTGATTCCATGCTTGTTACAACTATGTGAATTAATCTTTCATAAAAGATAAATATTAAATAAGTTTTGCAATTCTTATTCAAATGCCCCAAATTTAATATATTTTAACAAACATACCAAGGTCTAATTTACTAGCATGCAGCAATTTAATTCTAAGCAACATACATCCATGTGAATTAAATCTTAATCATAGAAAATAATTAAATTAAATTCTAAAACTTGTACAAAGGCAGGCTCACAAGTTGTATATGTTCATAAAACAATCAATACAACATTAATATAAATCTAAGACATCCCCTACCTCAATTTGAGATGAAAATCTCAAAAGCCACCAAAATGAATCCGCTCCGAATTCGACGATACTTCAAGGTTTTGTCGGGGACAACACGGTGAACAAGAACCCCAAGGAAGCCCCATCAAAAACACAACTTGACTTCAAACCCGAACTCAAGAAATGGCCGAAACGAGATTCCAATCGGTGGAATCGAAGGCCTCGCCAAGGCGAACATAAAACACTAAGGCACTACGGCGTTTCACTAAGGAGAATGAGCTCAAAAGAGGAGAGAGAAGGTGGCATCCCTTAGCTGCCATAGAATCCGGCCAAGAGGGGAGAGAGTGAGAAATCTGATTTTTCACTTAAAGGTCCCCTATTTATAGAAAAACTCAAAAAGTGCCCCGAAAGGGCCCCACCAAGTTCAGAAAAGTGGAATTTGAGCAGACGTGCTCAAACGGTAAAACTTTGTGAACAAAAAAAAAAACCAAAATAAGAAAAGGTGAACAACAAAAGAAGTAGCGTCGAAAATTGAGTCCCGAGCAGAGAGATATGCCCCGAATAAGTTCGGCGGTAATTGAGGCCAAAAACCCTGAAACTGGAGAAAAATGACCAAAGGCAATTCTATGAGTGCGCGACTCGATGAAAAGTGAAAATGAATCCCGTATGAGGATCCAGGCTCAAAACAAGACATTTAGCAATAACTTTCATTAATTGCACAATGGCCCCTCTAAAAAGTGAAAACTACACTAATGACCCAGAATGAAACTATATTCCAAAAATATTTTCTTAGAAGCCCCTGAAATAAAATATCTTCAACAGATATTTATGAAAAGCACCCCAAAAAAAGAAAATATTTCCAAAGAACTATGCATCCATGCCCCTATGGACAACAGGAGCAACCAGAGAACTTTCTTACAAAAGTAAAGACACGTATTTCATGGAAACCACTCAGAATGGAGCACGAAAAGTGAGGCTGTGCCAAAAAGTGACAAACGGGGAAAAGACAAAATAAGGAAAAGGACGAAAAGTGAATAGTGTCAAAAAACGAAAAACGTGGAAATGACTTGGTCCTTAAAAGAAGTGGTGAATCCAAAGGAAAGAGTCTCAGAAACCATTTCCGAACACTCTAGATGACACTAAATGACAAGAAATTGAACTAAGAAACGAAATTTCAACGAAAAAAATTCATCTGTGAAATTCTGAGGAAAAAGGAAAGGAAGGAAATGACCGGGTTATTACATGATAACTTCGTGGTGAGTAAACAAGTTTACTCGTAGGGAATGAGCATGCATCAACCTAACTTTTTACAAGGTTATTACTTTAACATGAAATAATTTAAAGGATCATGCTACTTAACGTCTATGTCATAAGTGAGACTCAAGGATCATGCTAAGCTACTCATGCAATTGAATTGAACCACAGCATATAAGTATACATGCTTAAGTATGCAAGTCAATATTAAAACATGATGTACGATATACAAGCATACATTTACAAGTATACTAAACCATATTAAACAAGTTATGCAATGTCTACGCATGCACATACAAATATACAATTAACATGGAAAACTCATGAATCAAGTATACAGGCACAAGTACACTAAACTAAATGAATTATGCATAAGACAAGCATACATGACACAAGTATACAAAATGAAATCCGATTGTACAAATCAAACATACAATGCATAAGTATACTAAATAGGGTTTAGATACACAACCAAGGATACAAGTTCAAGTATGCTAAGTGAGATCTAAATACACAAAACAAGTATACAATTTCAAGTATACTAAATAAGATCTAAATACACGTAGCAAGTATACAGTTTCAAGTATACTAAATAAGATCTAAAATGCAAGGCAAGCACAAATTCACAAGTTACAAGTAATCTATGATTAACAACTTGAAATTAAATACGAAATCAAATGGTAGAAAGACTAGGACATGCGGTCAGTAGACCAAACAAGTATTTTTGGGTAATTACAACCCACAAGGTATCACCTAGTGTGCATTTATGACTTAGAGGACACTTGTCTACGTACTAGAGCCAAACTCTAGCCATTACATTAATTATGTCCTCACAAGCTTTCCAAAATCAATAAGTTCAAAACTTGTACAAAATCAAATGCAAGTTACCACATTCCATGCACAAATAAGGTTGCATCAACACAAATCATGTCCTAGAATTCAAGTCTAAATTGCATATGATATCTCATGTCCTTAATATGCAATTTATACACAAAGCAAGAATATTTTACAACAATTGAACAGCATTACCATCCTAAGCCACAAGTACTAAATAAGCTTCAATTTAGTAACTAGCTCCAAGGTAAACAATTTTAATATTCTAACAAGCTATATACCTACACAAGATATATTTAAACAAGCTGTAATGACCCAGATTTTCGGATAAATTGTTTTTCGTTGTCCTTTCCCTTCTAAGTTTGGTTTCTTGTCGATTAGTGTCATCTCAAGTGCTCTAAAATGATTTCTGAGACTCTTTTCTTTGGATTGACAACTTCTTTGAGGACCGAGTCATTTCCATATTTTCACTTTTTAGATACTATTCACTTTTCGTCCTTTTCCCTATTTCGTCTTTTTCCCTATTTTGTCTTTTCCCCGTTTGTCACTTTGTTGGTGTAACCACACTTCTTATGTTCGGAGTTGGTTTTTGACTTCACCTATCTTCATTCTCAGTGGTTTCCATGAAATACGTATCTTTACTTTTGTAGTAAAGTACTCTGGTTGCTTCCGGTGTCCATAGGGTCATGGATGCACAGTTCTTTGGAATCTTTTTCTTTTCTTGGGGTGTTTTTCATAAATATCTTTTGAAAATATTTATTTCAGGGGTTTCTAAGAAAATATCTTTTTGGAAGATATTTTCATTCTGGGGCAGTTTCGCAGTTTTCACTTTTTGGAGAGGCCATTGTGCAGTTAATGAAAGTTATTGCTCAATGTCTTGTTTTGAGCCTGGATCCTCATACGGGATTCATTTTCATATTTCATCGAGTTGCGTACTCTTGTAATTTCCTCCTGGTCGATGTTTTCCAGTTTCAGGGTTTCTGGCCCCAGTTTGCGCCAAACTTGTTTTGGGCATAACTTTTTGCTCGGGACTCAATTTTCGATGCCGTTTCTTCCGTTATTCATATTTTCTCATTTTAAATCTTTTTTGTTCATAGAGTTTTGCCATTTGAGAGCATCTCCTCAAATTTTACTTTTTCAGACCCGGCGGGGGGCCCGTTCGGGGCACTTTTTGAGATTTCTATAAAAGAGGGGTGAGATATTTTATTTTTTCATCTTCCCCACTCTCTTGCACGACCTGAAGCTTCCATGGCAGCCCAAGGGAGGCTGCCACCTTCTCTCTCCTCTTTTGAGCTTCATTCCTTTGTTAGAACATAGTAAGGCCTTTGCGTTTTGTGTTCGTGTTGACTACGCGCTTCTTTCACCCTTATTAGAACCCATTTCTAGCCAAATTTTGAGTTTGGTTTTGAGGTCAAGTTGTGATTTTGATGGGGCTTTCATCGGGATTATGTTCACGGCGTTGTCCCCGACAAAACCTAGTAGTTTCGTCGGATTCGGAGCCGTTCCATTTTGATGGCTTTTAAGATTTTCATCTCAAATTGAGGTAGGAAATGTTTTAGGATTTTATATGTATTTTATTGAGTGTTTCTCATGATTATACAACTTATATGTATGCCTTATATCAAATTTAGAAAGTTAGTAATTTTTATTTCTTTGTATAAGATTTAAAATTCATAATGATATATAACTTTAATTTGAATTGTGGCATGCTAGAAAATCATGTTTTAATATGTTTGCTAACATATATTAAATTGGTATTGATTGAATAAAAATTGCATATTTTATTTAATATTTATCTTTCGTGAAAGATTAAATCCCATGGCCGTACCTTGCATGAAATTGACTTGTGATATGCTTTTAAAATTATGTCTTGGCATGTTGTTTAACATACTTTAATTTGAGAGTATTTGGACAAGTATGAAAATAAAGAGATTTTAATTAAAATGATTAATTAAAATCTAATTAAGGGTTCTATTGGCCTAATTAAGTGTTTAATTGATATTTGTGATAACTATGACTTATGTCCTAGCATATGTTAATTTGGAACCATTTGATGTTGTTTTAGAAGTTAAGGATTTGAATATCATGATTTAATTAAATTCCACTTTGTTGTTCTTGTGGCCTAATCGAGTTTTGATGTGGGGTATGTAATGACGATGATATATTGTTATCATGTATTAATTGGAGGCCATTTGATTGAGATTTGAAACCTAGGGAATTTAATTAGTTTATTGATTAAATTCCATTTCTATTGTATTATTGATTAACTCATGTATTTGACATTGATAGTATGTTTAAAGCATGAATTTTGACTTATAATGAATTTATGAGTTTATGTTTTCAATATTGGATTATATTGTTATAGCGTGTAATGAATCGCACTTTGAAGATTCGACATTGTCATCCTATAGTAGTTGTGGATTTAGAGCATGTATTGTATGGATAGAATCTACTTATGCATGGAAGGTGACTTCGTGCATTATATAAATCATGTATAAGTTGTGAACTTATTTCGCTTATTTTGGAATCACTTGGGACATTGTTTTGTCAGATGGCTAGAGTTTGGCTCTAGTACGGGGACGTGAGTCCTCTAAGTCAAAAGTTCGCACGTTGGGTAGGCTGCCTGGGGGTTAGTAGTTCCAAATTAGCCCTAAGAAGTTCGCGCGTTGGGTAGGCTGCCTGGGGGTTAGTAGCTCCAAATTTGCCTTGTCTCGGCGGAAATCCAAGCTTTGATGTCCAAGTCTTCCACTATTTGTTTTCGCATTCAATTCCAAGTTTGCAATCATGTTTATATTGTGACTTGTGGTTTTGGCAATCGGCGATTTGATGTTGGTAAGTACATCTATACTAAATTGTTATATTTAGTTGATCTCACACTTTTGGACTTCTAGTTGATAGTCTAAAGAATCTATGTCTTAACGTGTGGTATTAGATATTCTAATTATACTAAATTGCTGTATTTCGCATTTTAGATTTTAAGTTGATTACTTGGAAAATCTATATATTGTTGCTTTGTGCAAGCATGTTCCTCTATTGATGCTTGGTGTAAGCATGTTTTTATATTATTACTTTGTGTAAGCATGTTTCTATCTTGTTGCTTTGTGTAAGCATGTTATATCGTGTTGCTATGTGTAGCATGCTTTTGGGTTGTTGAAATTACATAAATGATGTGTTTTATGCTAGTAATGATCTTAGGTAGCTAGGATGCTCCCTGAGTCTCACCTTTGGCATAGACGTTAGGTGGAATGAACCATAATGATTAAATCATGTACACTTGTAAAACGTAGGTCGATGCATACTCATTTCCTACGAGTAGCTTTATGTTACTCACCCCTACGATATTGGGGCATATTTCAGGCACAGGACACGAGATTGGAGTTTTGCACTTGCTTTGGGTGAATTGCAGAGTTGAAGTTTCTTTAGAAGATTTCTTGTTCACATGCGAGTGTTGGCATGTTTGGTTTTACCTATGAAATGTAATCTTTCTAACTTAGAGGTTTAACATGTCAAATGTTGTAAATGAACAATAATAAGGCCATAGGCCATTGTAACATGATTAAAATGTCATTTTACATTTGCGTGTATGCTCACATCATCATAAGGTAGCATTTAATGAAGTTTAATCATGAAATGGGGGATTCAAATAAGACTTAAGGTCCATTTTCAGAAATTGTGTATAACAGGTTCATTCTCAGTATTTCAATCTATTTCGGTCGACTGGTGGGTTGTTTCGGTCAACCGAACCTCCTCGAACTTCGATTGAACAGTAAAAACTCCATTTCCAGTAGCCTTTTCACTGTAGAGGCTTATTTCGGTCGACCGGTTGGTCATTTCGGTCAACCGAAGTGAAGTTTCTTTTCCTTCTTCTTTTTGGCCCATTTCGGCATACTGAAGCTCCATTTCAGTCGACGAAAATGGAGCTGTCTTGTGAGCTTTGGTTGGTCTGTTGCTCAGGCATGTTCGCTCCATTTGTTGTTTGTATAAAGACTTCGTTTACATCGTTCAAGCCATTTTTGGTGTACTAGGTCAAGTTTTAACTAGATCTTATTCTTTTGGTTGTCATTGGTGCTATAGGGTACTAATTGACCTTTCATTCTAGTTTTAGCTTCCGCATTTCGGATCCGTTATCGGATTATTTTTCGGTTTATCATTGAAGCACTGGGTTGAAAACCTTGGGCCGTCATACAAATTTTGCAAGACAATGATATCCTATATCATGCTAAGTGTAATTACCATTTTAAGATGCCACAAGTACAAATTCTACATCTAATTAGTAATATGCTCACAAGGTAATTAATTGTACTAAATTTCATGAGATTATCACCTTAACATGAAAAGACTTTAGATTTCAAATAAATTCCAATTAGGCTCAAATTAATATATGTAAAAGGATATAACATGGTCTTCACATATGTTCTACTCGAAATCAATTTAAGTGACTATAACACTTAAAATAAAATTAATTAAGGTAATTAGTTAATTTTCTCTAGATCTTTAAACAACTCCAAATATCCTCAAATTAACATATGTTAAAGAACTCATCAAAGTCTTCTTTAATATCACATTACAATTTGATTTCATACTTGTTTCAACTATGTGAATTAATCTTTCACAAAAGATAAATATTAAATAAAATTTGCAATTCTTATTCAAATACTCCCAATTTAATATATGTTGATAAACATACCAAGGCCTAATTTACTAGCATGCCACAATTTAATTCCAAGTTATATACAACCATATGAATTAAATCTTAAATATAGAATTTAATTAAATTAAAATCTAAAACTTGAACAAAGGCATACTTCCAAGTTGTATATGCTTATATAACAATCAATACAACATAAATATAAACTTAACATCCCCTACCTCAATTTGAGATGAAAATCTCAAATTCCCCACCAAAAGAAAAGTGCTCCGAATTCGGTGATACTTCGAGGCTTTGTCGGGAACAACACGATGAACAAGAATCCCAAGGAAGCCACATCAAAATCACAACTTGACTTCAAACACGAACTCAAAATTTGGCCAAAAATGGGTTCTAATAAGCGGGAAAGGTAGAGCACGATGAGGCCTACGATAAATGTTAAGGCCGAAGACTTTCTACCAAGGAAATCAAGTAAAGGAGAAGAAGAAAGGGTGGTAGCCCAAGGAGCTCCTATGGCTGCCGGCCAAAGAGGGAGGAAGATGATGAAAAAATTGACTTTTCACTTTAAGACATTCTATTTATAGAAAAACCCTAAAAGTGCCCCGAAAGGGCCCCGTCGGGTCCGGAAAAGTAGAATTTGAGCAAACACGCTCAAATAGCAAAGCTCTATGAATGAAGAAGAACTGAGATGAAAAAATTTGAACAACAGAAGAAACAACATGAAAATCGAGTCCCGTGCAGGAAGATATGCCCCGAACAAGTTCGGTAGTAACTAGGGGCTAAAAACACTGAAACTAGGGAAAAACGACCAGAAGGCAATTCTAAGAGTACACGACTAGACAAAAAGTGAAAATAAAACCCATACGAGAATCCAGGCTCAAAACGAGGCATTTTTGTAATAACTTTCATTAATTACGCAATGGCTCATCCAAAAGAAGAAAACTGCACTAATGACCCAGAATGAAAATATCTTCCAAAAATATTTTCTTAAAATCCCCTGAAATAAAATATCTTCAAAAGATATTTATGAAAAACACCCCAAAAAAAGAAAAAGATTCTGAAAAACTATCAATCCATACCCCTATGGACACTAGGAGCAACCAGAGTACTTTACTACAAAAGTAAAGATACGTATTTCGTGAAAACCACTTACAATGAAGATACATTAAGTCAAAACCAACAAACTGACAAACAGAGAAAAGTCAAAATAGGGATAAGGACGAAAAGTGAATAGTGTCGAAAATGAAAATTGTGGAAATGACTCGGTCCTTAAAGGAAGTTGTCAATCCAAAGGAAAGAGTCTCAGAAACCATTTCTGAGCACTCGAGATGACACTAAATGACAAGAAACTGAACTAAGAAAAGAAATTTGAACAAAAAAAAACTCATCCGTGAAATTCTGAGGAAAAAAGAAAGGAAGGAAATGACCTGGTCATTACACCCAATCCAGGTCGGGCCCAAACTAAGTCTCCATATTGCCCAAGATCACTGGTACTAAACTTCCAACCCATCAATTGTGATACCCCCAGATTTCTGAATGCGGGTTGACTAGGCCCACGCCCGAATACCTGGGGATATCAAAACCAAATCCGCAATAAACGAACATAGAATACAAGAGGATAAATAAGAATAAATAAAAATGCTGAAATTAAAACTAAAATAATAATCCAATACTCCTCAATATAAATTCTTATTAATAATAAAAACATTCTGATACAATAAATCCTCCATTAATACAACTCGGGAATCCATACTGTGTAGACCCCTAAAAACCAATCTGAACAACTGACAGCAATAACTGTCTACAATCGAAGAACGAAGCATAAAAGAACTTCCTAGGTAGAATCAGAAGAATGAAGTAGACTGATCCCTACTTAGCAAGAACAACCTGTACTCCTGACGAACACTTGAAAAATGATAGTAGGTCAGGCCCACAAACAAGTTCTACTCTACTACAGTCCAAACAGAGATTCGATACACGTATATATCCTAGTCAATCCAACAATAACGACTAGTCCGTATCTATATATATATATATATATATATATAAATACACACTATTGGAACCTCACTAGACTATAGGACTGCCTCAACCTAAATAGTAAGCAACATGCATAACGCACATATAGTGGGAAAAATGACCAGAAGGCAATTCTAAGAGTACACGACTCGATGAAAAGTGAAAATGAATCCCGTATGAGGATCCAGGCTCAAAATGAGGCATTTTTACAATAACTTTCACTAATTACACAATGAGCCCTCTAAAAATTGAAAACTGCACTAATGACCCAAAATGAAAATATCTTCCAAAAATATTTTCTTAAAAACCCCTAAAATAAAATATTTTCAAAATTTATTTATGATACCCTAAGAAAAGAAAAAGATGCTGAAAAACTATGCATCCATACTCCTATGGACACCGGGAGCAACCTGAGTACTTTAGGGTAAAAGTAAAGATACGTATTTCATGGAAACCACTTAGAATGAAGATACATGAAGTCAAAAACCAATTATAAACACAAAAAGTGAGGTTATGCCAACAAAGTGACAAATGGGGAAAAGACAAAATAGGGAAAAGGACGAAAAGTGAATAGTGTCAAAAACGAAAAATGTGGAAATGAGTTGGTCCTTAAATGAAGTTGTCAATCCAAATGAAAGAGTCTCAGAAACCATTTCCGATCACTCGAGACGACACTAAATGACAAGAAACTGAACTAAGAAAAGAAATTTCAACGAAAAAAATTCATCCGTGAAATTCTGAGGAAAAAGGATAGGAAGAGAATGACCGGGTTATTACACGATAACTTCGGGGTGAATAAACAAGTTTACTCGTAGGGAATAAGCATGCATCAACCTAACTTTTTACAAGGTTATTACTTTAACATGAAGTAATTCAAAGGATCATGCTACTTAACGTCTATGTCAAAAGTGAGACTCAGGGATCATCCTTAGCTACTCATGCAATTAAATTGAACCACGACATACAAGTATACATGCTTAAGTATGCAAGTCAATATTAAAACACGATGTACGATATACAAGTATACGTTTACAAGTATACTAAACCATATTAAATAAGTTATGCAATGTCTAAGCATGCATATACAAATATACAATTAACATGGAAAACTCATGAATCAAGTATACAGACACAAGTATACTAAGCTAAATGAATTATGCATAAGACAAGCATACATGAGACAAGTATACAAAATGAAATCCGATTACACAAATCAAACATACAATGCGTAAGTATACTAAATAGGGTTTAGATACACAACCAAGGATACAAGTTCAAGTATTCTAAGTGAGATCCAAATATAGAAAACAAGTATATAGTTTCAAGTATACTAAATAAGATCTAAATACACGTAGCAAGTATACAGTTTCAAGTATACTAAATAAGATCTAAAATGCAAGGCAAGCACAAATTCACAAGTTACAAGTAATCCATGATTAACAACTTGAAATTAAATACGAAATCAAATAGTGGAAAGACTAGGACATGCGGTCGCTAAACCAAGCAAGTATTTTCGGGTAATTATGACCCACAAGGTATCACCTATTGCGCACTTATGACTTAGAGGACACTTGTCTACGTACAAGAGCCAAACTCTAGCCATCACATAAATTATGTCCTCATAAGCTTTCTAAAATCAATAAGTTCAAAACTTGTACAAAATCAAATGCAAGTTACCACATTCCATTTATAAATAAGGTTGCATCCACACAAACCATGTCCTAGAATTCAAGTCAAAGTAGCATATGACATCTCATGTCCTCAATATGCAATTTATACACAAAGTAAGAATATTTTAGAATAATTAAACCACATTACCATCCTAAGCCACAAGTACTAAATAAGCTTCAATTTAGTAACACGCTTCCAAGGTAAACAATTGTAATATTCTAACAAGCTATATACCTACACAAAATATATTTAAACAAGCTTTGCAAGACAATGATATCCTATATCATGCTAAGTTTAATTACCATTTTAAGATGCCACAAGTACTAATTCTACATCTAATTAGTAATATGCTCATAAGGTAATTAATTGTACTACATTTCATGAGATTATCACCTTAACATGAAAAGTCTTTAGATTTCAAATAAATTCCAATTAGGCTCAAATTAATATATGTAAAATGATATAACATGGTCTTCACATATATTCTACCCGAAATCAATTTAAGTGACTACAACACTTAAAATAAAATTAATTAAGGTAATTAGTTAATTTTCTCTAGATTTTTAAACAACTCCAAATATCCTCAAATTAACATATGTTAAAGAATTCATCAAAGTCTACTTTAATATCACATTACAAGTTGATTTCATACTTGTTTCAACTATGTGAATTAATCTTTCACAAAAGATAAATATTAAATAAAATTTGCAATTCTTATTCAAATGTTCCCAATTTAATATATGTTGATAAATATACCAAGGCCTAATTTACTAGCATGCCACAATTTAATTTCAAGTTATATACAACCATATGAATTAAATTATAAATATAGAAATTAATTAAATTAAAATCTAAAACTTGAACAAAGGCATGCTTCCAAGTTGTATATGTTTATATAATAATCAATACAACATAAATATAAACCTAAGACATCCCCTACCTCAATTTGAGATGAAAATCTCAAATTCCCCACCAAAAGAAAAGTGCTCCGAATTCGGCAATACATCGAGGTTTTGTCAGGGACAACACGATGAACAAGAATTCCAAGGAAGGCCCATCAAAATCACAACTTGACTTCAAACATGAACTCAAAATTTGGCCAAAAACGGGTTCTAATAAGGGGAAAAGGCAAAGCACGACGAGGCCTATGATAAATGTTAAGGCTGAAGACTTTCCACCAAGGAAATCAAGTGAAGGAGAAGAAGAAAGGGTGGTAGCCCAAGGAGCTCCCATGGCTGCCGGGCAAAGAGGGAGGAAGATGATGGAAAAAGTGATTTTTCACTTTTAAGACATTCTATTTATAGGAAAACCCTAAAAGTGCCCCGAAAGGGCCCTGTCGGGTCCGGAAAAGTGGAATTTGAGCAAACACGCTCAAATGGCAAAGCTTTACGAATGAAAAAGAACTGAGATGAGAAAATTTGAACAACAGAAGAAATAGCATGAAAAACTGAGTCCCGTGCAGGAAGATATGCCCCGAACAAGTGCGGTAGCAACCAGGGCCAAAAACACTGAAACTAGGGAAAAAGAACCAGAAGGCAATTCTAAGAGTACACGACTCGACAAAAAGTGAAAATGAATCCCGTATGAGGATCCAGGCTCAAAATGAGGCATTTTTGTAATAACTTTCATTAATTGCACAATGGCCCTTCTAAAAAGTGAAAACTGCACTAATGATCCAGAATGAAAATATCTTCCAAAAATATTTTCTTAAAAACCCCAAAAATAAAATATCTTTAAAAGATATTTATTAAAAACACCCTAAAAAAAGAAAAAGATTATGAAAAACTATGCATCCATACCCCTATAGACACCGGGAGCAACCAGAGTACTTTACTACAAAAGTAAAGATACATATTTCGTGAAAACCACTTTAAATGAAGATACATGAAATCAAAAACCAACTTCGAATACAAAAAGTGAGGTTTTGCCAACAAACTGACAAACGGGGAAAAGACAAAATAGGGGCAAGGACGAAAAGTGAATAGTGTTAAAAAATGAAAAATGTGGAAATGACTCGGTCCTTAAAGGAAGTTGTCAATCCAAAGGAAAGAGTCTCAAAAACCATTTCTGAGCACTCGAGACAACACTAAATGACAAGAAACTGAACTAAAAAAAGAAATTTGAACGAAAAAAATTCATCCGTGAAATTCTGAGGAAAAAGGAAAGGAAGGAAATGACCTGGTCATTACACCCAATCCGGGTCAGGCCCAAACTAAGTCTCCATATTGCCTAAGATCACTGGTACTAAACTTCCAACCCATCAATTGTGATACCCCCGGATTTCTGAATGCAGGTTGACTAGGCCCACGCCCGAATACCTGGAGATATCAAAAACAAATCGGCAATAAACGAACACAGAATACGAGAGGATAAATAAGAATAAATAAAAATGCTGAAATGAAAACTAAAATAATAATCTAATACTCCTCAGAATAAATTCTTATTAATAATAAAAAGATTCTGATACAATAAATCCTTTTATTAATACAACTCGGGAATCCATACTGTGTAGACCATTAAAAACTAATCTAAACAGCTGACAGTAATAACTGTCTACAACCGAAGAACAAAGCATAGGAGAACTTCCTAGGTAAAATCAGAAGAATGAAGTAGACTGATCCCTGCTCAGCAAGAACAACCTGTACTCCTGACGAACACTTGAAAAATGATAGTAGGTCAGGCCCATAAACAAGTTCTACTCTACTACAGTCCAAACAGAGATTCGATACACGTATACATCTTAGTCTATCCAACAATAACTAGTACTCCATATATATATATATATATATATAAATACACACTATAGGAACCTCACTAGACTATAGGATTGCCTCAACCTGAATAGTAGGCAACATGCAAAACGCACATATAGTGGGAAAATGACCAGAAGGCAATTCTAAGAGTACACGACTCGACGAAAAGTGAAAATGAATCCCGTACGAGGATCCAGGCTCAAAATGAGGCATTTTTACGATAACTTTCATCAATTACACAATGACCCCTCCAAAAAGTGAAAACTACACTAATGACCCAAAATGAAAATATTTTCTAAAAATATTTTCTTAAAAATCCCTGAAATAAAATATTTTCAAAAGTTATTTATTAAAAATACCCCAAGAAAAGAAAAAGATGCTGAAAAACTATGCATCCATACCCCTATGGACACCGGGAGCAACCTGAGTACTTTAGTGCAAAAGTAAAGATACGTATTTCATGGAAACCACTTAGAATAAAGATACATGAAGTCAAAAACCAACTCTGAACACAAAAAGTGAGGTTATGCCAACAAAGTTACAAATGGGGAAAAAACAAAATAAGGAAAAGGACGAAAAATGAATAGTGTCAAAAAATGAAAAATGTGAAAATAACTCGGTCCTTAAAGGAAGTTGTCAATCTAAATAAAAGAGTCTCAGAAACCATTTCCGGGCACTCGAGACGATACTAAATGATGAGAAACTGAATTAAGAAAAGAAATTTCAACGAAAAAAATTCATCCGTGAAATTCTGAGGAAAAAGGAAAGGAAGGAAATGACCGAGTCATTACAACCTACCCTCCTTAAAGAGATTTCGTTCCTGAAATTAGGAACATTCCAAGAAGAACCAAAGAAGGACCGTATACAAGGTCACACCAAGGAATAGATCAACTCCAAAGGTCTCAAGATCAACGAAAAGACATGAAACCATGAACTGTTAGACACCTCTCCAACGAATTGACATACTAACCTAATGTCGACCACCCAAAAGAGATCAAGGCAATTACACATCAAAACATGGAACACAACCAGAAGTAACATGGCAGTATGAATAGCGACTAGAACCAGCCCACAACATACCCAAGGTGCGATAGCATCGACAGCCATAAGTGCCCGCCTACATTCACATTACTAGCTAGGTAATGCAAGGTAGTATCGATGGCAACTAGTACTCGCCCACACACAACCTGTATGGTAGCATGATAGTATAAAGCCCTAATTCGTCACCTGCCCCCCAACAAGCTTACCCGTGAAACCTATCGATACAAATGACATCAATGTCAAAATGATCATTACCAAAAGCACCACAGGAACCAGGCATTCTGTGAGAGTTGCGATATGGTCTAAAATGTAATGCCGGACCATTCTGGCCAATCCAAAACTCTGACAACAATCATAGGCACCACTATGCTTAAGACCTTAAATCCTCAATATTGGAAAAACTGACAACCCCAAGTCTCAAAACAACGTTGTCAACCACATCAGTCATGAATCCAAAGCCTAACAAGTTTATACCCTTAAGCCAATAGATCGGACTTTACAAAACCAAACAATATCATCATTACCCTAGCCACAATGACTCCCAACAAGACAATGCACCCAAAAACCTCCACGTCATCCTAAAGCTGACCTATTACAAGGCTACGCCTAGGAATCAAGACATCGGATCAAACTCACACACACAACCCCGACAACTAAGGTCATACAACCCCAAGTACAGTGCGGAATGATAAAAAGGAATAAACTAATAAAGCAATTAGTTATGAAACAAATATATACATATGCAAGTATACATTCACAAGTATACTAAGAAATATTGAAATGGAAACACAATATATATGTACAAGTATATATCCATAAGTATACTAAGCAGTACTAAATCCATGGTAGACAAGTATACAGGCTCAGGTATACTAAACCAAAATGAACTGAAATAAACAACGTGCAAGCATGCTAGGTACAAGTATACTAAATGTAAATAAAAGTCCACACACCATACAACTAAACACATAGTATACAAGGGCAATCAAATATGCTACCTATCACATAGGGATCAAGTATCAGAGACACGCTACACATCACATATGACGGTAGCATGACAAGCAAATATAGTAAATGGAAAACACATCATCTATATCATTACATAACTACCAAATAGTCACATCTCCCAACATGTTTCTAAGGCATGCTCAAAACTACAAGGCATATAAACATGTAGGAATTACTACACAAATAACAATCCCACAAAATCACAAGCAAGAAGGGATGAAATGCCTCTCAGAAGGACAAACTCACCGAAAGTGAATCCCAAAAACCCGGATGAGTCCAATCCCTCACCGCAATAAAGTGAATCATCTTCCAAAATGGGTACGATGGTCCCTAAAACAAAAGTTTAC
This sequence comes from Cornus florida, assembly GCF_030987335.1. Lineage (NCBI taxonomy): Eukaryota > Viridiplantae > Streptophyta > Magnoliopsida > Cornales > Cornaceae > Cornus > Cornus florida. The sequence continues at coordinate 44,943,885 of NW_026775573.1, forward strand.
AAGTCTTTCCTAAGACTGGCTCAAACATAAGGTGGACTCCTAATGCCATATAAAACAAACAATGATGCATGGATAGTCCGAATACTAACCATTACGAGACACCAACAAGAGGACTCAACTCAAGATGCCAATGAGTTCGATGAGAACTCCTCAGGATCTTGTACGAACCCAAAGCACAAAATCCTAAGTCTCGAAGGACGAGGGAGAGTAATTAATTACACCAATGCAATTAATTACACGAAACCACTCACACCCCAACCTTAGCTTGTATGAGTTGTCCAAGGAAAAATAAAAGAATCCTAGGCCAACGCACCTATCAAATCCCTAACCATCACTCTAAGAAAAAAAGACACAAGAACCCTGCCATTGAGGCTCAAGAAAACAAACCTCCTAATCCCCAAGGAAGGACTCAAGTTGATCCGACTCATCGTCCCGTGACGCTAGAAACAAGACCCCAATGATATCATCATATCAAAGTCACCACGAAACTCCAAGAGATGATGCCTTAGCATCAATCTCAACCAACCAAGCTAGAATAACCCACAATACCTAAACAAGACATAAAAGTAAGCATTTAACAAGTAACACGACAATGGACTACATACTTACACAAGCAGTAAATGATCACATAAGGCATGTCAATGTATGTATCATACTATCATGCTAAGACTAACAAGTACATGCAATACACTAAAGTAGACAAACATAACCAACATGCTAAGCAGACAAACGTAAATCAATATGCTAAAACAGACAAGCATATACAATGTAATAAGGTTGACAAACATATACAGTATGCTAAGGCAGGCAAGCACATATAATTTACTAAAGCAATAACCATATATATCATGCTGAGATAGTTAAAGTAAACTTATAAACATACGTCCATATAAGCACGTAAACATGTGATCACATTCAATATGTTATCAAGAAACAAATAGAAACATAGAGCATGGCAACACAAGCATGATATACACCCAAAACCCATCCTCCTAAGGTTTTCGAACCGAGGAGCTCTGATAGCACCTCTGACGGCCCTGATTTTTCAAGCCAGTGCGTCTCGTGATGAACCGAAGATTAACCAGATAACGGATCCAGGTGCGGAAGCAAGAAACAAGATAATGGTCTCCCAACACACAACACACCTCTAAGACACTTTGATGACCTTCCATGAGGTTATGGAACTCAAAAGATTCAAATACGGAAGCAAAAGATCGAAAAAAATAACAATTAAGCCCCCAGGGGCAAAATAGTCATTTCTGAAAGTATGGATCCTAGTGCCACTGAGCACACCACTAGGAAGACAACAAAAATCTAATCAAAATGGACGCAAGAATCGCATGATTCGGAGTCCGGACAAAAGAGAAACGGCAAGACGAAGAAAAATGAGCACTTAAGGCTAAAAGGGTAAACTGATAATTATCCAGGAAGATCTGAGTGCAACCGAGTACACCGTTGGAAAGACAACAAAAAATTAGTCAAGTTTAAAAAAAAGTTCACTCGATTTGGAGTCCGGACAAAGGAGAACGAGCGAAAACAAAAGTCGACATCACTACGTCGAGACGAGCACCCCATGAGCACCATGACATGCTAGGGGAAGAAAAGTTCTAGCCAGAACTGAGAGCCGAAAAAATGTCTAAAATGACTTTTTCTGGAAAAACATGAAGAAGAAACCCCCCCTAAAATTAAGTTTTCTACCCGACCACGTAAACATAAAATGAAAGAAACTCACTATGAAACACCTAAAATGCCGAGGTCAAGAGGGATCAAAAATATGCTACAGGATCTGTCCGCAATTGAGAGCAAAAAGGAAGAAGAAACCCCCCCTAAAATCAATTTTTCTACCCGTCATCGTGGACGGAAACAAAGAAAATGCACTGTAAAATGCCCAGAATACCCCCAAGAAAATCAGGTCAAGAAGTTTAAAATCTTTCCGAGCTACTGCCCAAGGAAAGGAAATAGGGCTTCGGGAGGTTTTTAAATTTCCTAAATTAAAAATGCAATCTTAAAATACACCCACATGACCCCTAGAAGTTTCTGATCGGTCGACACATTTTTCAAAAAAAAGTCGATGAATAGTTCTAAGTACTAAAATCTCAAGTTTTAAAAACATATATGTAAACTTTAGAATTAATGGCCCTTAGCCCCATGTCATACATACAAAATAAGCATCCAAAAACTATACTTAGGCACACATTACATATTTGGAATTAAGGATACAAGTTTTGATATGTAAAGCTACAAAATAACATTTCATGCTAACATTTGCATGAAATGTGAACTTAAAAGCAACAAGTCATCCAAGGAATGATGTGCACCTCGAACCAAGGTATCCGTACCTGAAAATAACCCAGAAACTTCGGGGTGAATAAACAAGTTTAGTCGTAGGAAATGAGCATGCATCAACCTAACTTTTTACAAGGTTATTACTTTAACATGAAGTAATTCAAAGGATCATGCTACTTAATGCCTATGTCGTAAGTGAGACTTAGGGATCATCCTAAGCTACTCATGCAATTGAATTGAACCATGGCATACAAGTATGCATGCTTAAGTATGCAAGTCAATATCAAAACATGATGTACGATATAGAAGCATACGTTTACAAGTATACTAAACCATATTAAACAAGTTATGCAATGTCTAAGCATGCATATACAAATATACAATTAACATGGAAAACTCATGAATCAAGTATACAGGCATAAGTATATTAAGCTAAATGAATTATACATAAGACAAGTATACACAACGCAAGTATACAAAATGAAATCCGATTGCACAAATCAAACATACAATGCTTAAGTATACTAAATAGGGTTTAGATACACAACCAAGGATACAAGTTCAAGTATTCTAAGTGAGATCCAAATATAGAAAACAAGTATATAGTTTCAAGTATACTAAATAAGATCTAAATACACGTAGCAAGTATACAGTTTCAAGTATACTAAATAAGATCTAAAATGCAAGGCAAGCACAAATTCACAAGTTACAAGTAATCCATGATTAACAACTTGAAATTAAATACGAAATCAAATAGTGGAAAGACTAGGACATGCGGTCGCTAAACCAAGCAAGTATTTTCGGGTAATTATGACCCACAAGGTATCACCTATTGCGCACTTATGACTTAGAGGACACTTGTCTACGTACAAGAGCCAAACTCTAGCCATCACATAAATTATGTCCTCATAAGCTTTCTAAAATCAATAAGTTCAAAACTTGTACAAAATCAAATGCAAGTTACCACATTCCATTTATAAATAAGGTTGCATCCACACAAACCATGTCCTAGAATTCAAGTCAAAGTAGCATATGACATCTCATGTCCTCAATATGCCATTTATACACAAAGTAAGAAAATTTTACAACAATTGAACCACATTACCATCCTAAGCCACAAGTACTAAATAAACTTCAATTTAGTAACTATCTTCCAAGGTAAACAATTGTAATATTTTAACAAGCTATATACCTACACAAGATATATTTAAACAAGCTTTGCAAGACAATGATATCCTATATCATGCTAAATCTAATTATCATTTTAAGATGCCACAAATACTAATTCTACATCTAATTAGTAATATGCTCACATGGTAATTAATTGTACTACATTTCATGAGATTATCACCCTGACATGAAAGTCTCTAGATTTTAAATAAATTCCAATTAGGCTCAAATTAATATATGTAAAAGGACATAACATGGTCTTCACATATATTCTACCCGAAATCAATTTAAGTGGCTACAACACTTAAAATAAAATTAATTAAGGTAATTAGTTAATTTTCTCTAGATTTTTAAACAACTCCAAATATCCTCAAATTAACATATGTTAAAGAACTCACCATGGCCTACTTTAATATAACATTATAAGTTAATTTCATGCTTGTTTCCACTATGTGAATTAATCTTTCACAAAAGATAAATATTAAATAAATTTTGCAATTCTTATTCAAATGCTCCTAATTTAATATATGTTGATAAACATATTAAGGCCTAATTACTAGCATGCCAAAATTTAATTCCAAGTTATACACAACCATATGAATTAAATCTTAAATATAAAAATTAATTAAATTAAATTCTAAAACTTGAACAAAGACATGCTTAACTTGAACAAAGACATTTTTACAAGTTGTATATGCTTATATAACAATCAATACAACATAAATCTAAACCTAAGACATCTTCTACCTCAATTTGATATGAAAATCTCAAATCCCCACTGAAAGAAAAGTGTTCCGAATTCTACAATACTTCGGGGTTTTGTTGAGGACAACACGATGAACAAGAATCCCAAGGAAGCCCCATAAAAATCACAACTTGACTTCAAACCCGAACTCAAAAATTGGCCAAAAATTCTAAAAATTGCAAAAAAATCCTTTTTCAAAATATCTTCCAAATTAAATTGCAAAATGGTCCCTAAGACGAAAAATAATTACTTTACAGTAATTACACAAAAACCCCTAAAGCTTGAAAATTTACAAAATGGTCTTGCATCTATACCCTTTATAAGAAAAGTAAGCACTTAACATGCTTTTCTACAAAAGTGAAAATACACATAGCATGTAATCTAAACATCGTGGATTCATACAAAACTGGAATCAAATCCGAACACGAAAAGTGAGGTTATGCTAACAAAGTGACAACCGAGAAGAAGAAGAAAGTGAATAGTGTCACAAAAGTGAAAATGTGAAAATAACTCGGTCCTCAAAGGAAGTCGTCAATCCACCGAAAAGAGTCTCAGAAACCATTCCCGCGTGCTCAAGATGACACTAAGTGATGAGAAACTGAATTCAGAAAGGAATAGATCAACGGAAAAAAAATATCTGTGAAAATTCGAGAAAAGGAAAGGAATGAAAATGACCGGGTCATTACAACCTTCCCACCTAAAAAGGATTTCATCCTCGAAATCCAGCCCCAACCAACAAAAGGTGAAACAAGGAGCACCACGGAGTACATCTCTAAGTATCCCACACAACACGCTACACCGGTGACCTCAAAGTTGAAAGGAACCCCACAACCTAGTGTCATTTGCACCCACGTGCTTATGACAAGACAAGCTCTCAAAAGGAAAATGACCATGCGGCCATACAACAAGTCAGAACTCATACACAGAACCCAAGGTTAGACAAGGGAACGAAAGACAACAACCAAAAGCATCCCTCCTGACAACCATCAAACGGATCCAAAACACATTCACCAAAAAGGACTCCAAAATAATCACGTATCAAATCAAGGTACTGAACAAAGACGACATGACAGTACAAATAGCGACCAGAACCCGCCCACGACGTACTCAAATGTGTGGTGGCAATGACAGTATCTAGTGCCTGCCCACACTTACTCGTCAGTAAGGTAGCATCGACGGCAACTAGTACTCGCCCACAACACACAACTTTGTACGGTAGCATAACAGTATAAGGCACTAGTTCATAACCTTCCTCCCACTAAGTCTACCCAAGAAACCTCTCGATAGAAATAACATCAATGTCAAAAAAATGATCATTGCCAAAAGCACTACGGAGACCAACATTTTGTGAGAGTTGAGATATGGTCCAAAGATGTCTGGCCGGACCATCCTGGCCAATCCCAAAACTCTGACAACAATGTGATAGGTACCGCTATGCTTAAGGCCCCAAATCCTCAACACAGCAAAACTAACATCTCCAATGTCTCAAAATACCCCTATTAACAACATTAATCAGGAATCCAAAACCTGACAAGCAAATCAACGCCTACAGAAATCAAAACGAACCTCACGATAAGACATTTCATCGAAAGTCCTTTATATCTCCCTGAAACTAATCAACTACAAGACTACACTGTAATCAAACATCATATCCGCATCCCTATCATGGATAACTAAATCCTCCAAATACAAATCCACTAAGTGGCACACACATCAGAATGCCAACAACCAAGGTCACAAAATGAATCTCTCAAAACCGTACTTGGAAACACCAAGTTAAATCAAAATTCCTCAATTTTTGATCCACAACCAATCATCAGAACTACGATTCCTCAAAGCTACGCCTAGCCGTAACTAGGACGAGAAAACTCCACAACAAGTCATATCCAACAACGATCTTTCACAACTCTTCTAAGGGTCAACCACATTAAGGTCTCCAAAACTGAAACAAGTCTCCAAAAGACATCCTCAAACGAGCGTCGAGCTCACCTCACGAATCAAACAAATCCTTAATGATATGGACACAAGTCCCAAAAAAAAAAAAATTTGATCTCACACCAATCCACTCACTCTGAGCACCACAACCCGTCAACAACCACGGCAAAACTCCCCAAGGGAAGACACGAAAGAAAAGGAACCACCAGTCCTAAGAAGAACAATACCACAGCTCCATCTCTGAAATGAAAGATAGCAAGGTCAAAGACTCCACCCCCTATATGGAAGTAAGTCGACCAAAACCCATCAAATCCTCACCAAGGACGCAAGACAACGATAGTGATCCTCACGGACCAACCAACCCCAAAGCTATGCACACTGCAACGAAGGGAAGAGACTCACTCCTTGTGAAGTCCCTAACACGAACCAACACAAAACCCTTGTGGAAACGCATACACACTATGTGCGATCGAGGGAAACGAATGGGGAAAACCAAACCTGGAAGTTATGCATATGACAAGGAAATGCAACTACTAAGAAATAAATCTACTCACATAGATAAAAATCAATGGTACATGCAGCACGTCTCCACGTAAGCACAAAAGTCATGTCACTAAAGCGCAACAAAAACATGGCATCTCTAAGCATATAAGGAAGGCATGCTAATGCCACACAACAAGAAAGCAAATGTGGATAGACCTCCACCTACTCATGCATCACAATAACATAAATCATACTACTAACATGGTAGTAAATGAAACTGCAGAAAATAAAATGATGTAACAATGAGCCTTATGGACATCGTGTCCTAGAGTGTCTAAGTAAAAGGAAGGACAATTCCTAGCCATAAATTGACTCCAAAACCAATGCGACAACAACCAGTCTCAAAACAAACATGAGCCTTTACCACAATGGTAAGACTCCAACAATCCAATGCCGAATCTAGAGGTGACGTTATACATGACACTAACAATGCAATGCTCTCACCAACCCAAAACATCGATCAATCGACTCGATCCCAAAAGCATCATAACACAAAGAGAACTCAAATAAGATGGCTATTTTAGCCGTACAATCAGACAACCAATTCAATCTCCAAAATCATCCTCAAAATGACCATCAATCACCGTCTCAACACCAGACGCCCAAAACAAAACTCACATCATCACCAACCAAAAGGACAACACCTATCACAACAAAACCAACATTGATTCCATCCGAACTGCACTTATAGCTAGCCAGTACAGTAGCATGACAGTGCCATGCACCCGCCCACAACGTACCCGCCCACGAAAATTGTAATATCAGAGGAACCTTCCAAAGCAATTAAGGATCCTAAGAGGTCCATGACCTCATCGTGGCCCAAAACCAATAATCCAGCACCATGGCAACGCCAAAGGACTCACCTCACGAGAGCCTAAACAAAAGGTGTCTCACCACCTACCTCAAACCAATGCTAGGTCGACAACAACCTATACTACCATAAACTCATGTGGACAATCACCAACAACCTCAAGGAAGAATGCTAAACTGAAACTAATTTCACCAACCATCGTACTAAGTGAAAACTCACTAAATAACTCAATCTCAACTCAAATATCCAATGACTAATCCCAAGTCCTGCCATATATGCAACACAACAATGCATATTTAATTCTAATCTAGCACACATCACATGTCATGCTCTTTACATTAGAATAAAATAATGCTTAAACAAACGGCATACTACATATACCACATAAGCACATGAGCATATAAACATGTTATCAAACCAAAACATGTCATCATGAAGCATATAAACATATAGAGCATGGCAAGATAAACATGATATACACCCAAACCCGTCGTCCAAGGTATTCAAACCTAGGAGCTCTGATACCACCTGTGAAGACCCTGGATTTTTTAACCCAGTATGTCCTGTGATGACCCAAAATGGATCCAAAATGTGGAAGCAAAAGATAGAACAATGGTCTTTAGAGGTACAACACTCCTCTAAGACACCAATGTGACCCTCGACGAGGTCATGAAACCCAAAGGAAGAAAATGCGGAAGCAACGTTTCAAAAATGGAAAAGGATGAACCTAGGGGTAAAATAGTCATTCCACACTGAAATGGGTGCCACTGTGCACATCATTGGAAAGACAATGAAAAATTAATAAATATAGACTCAAGAATCACTTGATTCGGGGTCCGGAGGGCAAAGATATCAAGTTTTGAAGTCGAAGGAAGGGATACCCTATCCCGGTTCGAACCAAAAACAAACACTACCTTACTAAAACTTGAATAACTTGAGCCATAAGAAGAATCTGAAGCACTAATTAGTACCATTGGAAATCTTATTTCGACCCGATCAATTTAGACTCAAGAACGGACCAATTCGGAGTTAAAACGAAGAAGTTATGATGATTTGAAGTCGGAGGTGCAGTGCTGAACCAAGACACACACGCCCGTGAACAGTACTTTGAACGCTCGCACTAGGACTTTGAGCGATCGAAAATTGCCCTAAGAATTCTGCCCAAAGTTCGAGCGCTCGAACTCCCTATTTAGAGCGCTCGAACTCCTGTAGGCTACGCCTGAAATGCTGACTTGAAATGCAATTTTGAGGACTTTCTGGGCTTTTTTGAGAAAAACACAAAGAAGAAACTACCCTCAAAATCATGTTTTCTAGCCAACCATGCCAAAAGAAAACTTTTTTTTCCTGTGAAAACCCCAAAATGCCCTTATGCTCAGTTTAGCCTCAAAACGGCAAAAAATGTAAGTTTGCACCAGACATACTTTTGACTCCAAATACACTTCTAGGCTGAAACGAATATGCACGCAAACGTAATAAGTGATTTTGAGCACGCGGGAATGGTCCGCGGTTCCCGAAAACGACCGATGCAAACCTAGTGAGACAACAACTTGACATTTTTTAATATTTTCATAATATACCATAAAGTCAAAACTACATAGAATACAAATACATGTCATTGGCCTCCGGCCACATCTTATACATGTCAAATACATTGTAAGGAGTGCACTCATGTACACATTGCATGTTTAAATTCAAATATACATATTTTGACATATAAGGCTACAAGTGGCTTTTCAAGCCAACCTTTACAAGAAATGGAAATCTTCAAGTCCACCAATCATCCAAGCATGACGAGAATCGCAACCTTGATTCTTGTACCTGAAATAGGCCCCAGTATCGTAGGGGTGAGTAACATAAAGCTACTCATAGGAAATGAGCATGCATCGACCTACGTTTTACAAGTTTGCATGATTTAATTATTGTGGTTCATTCCACCTAACGTTTATGTCAAAGGTGAGACTCAAGGAGCATCCTAGCTACCTAGGATCATTTCCAGCATCAATCACCTCATTCATGCAATTTTAGCAACATAGGGTCATGCTTACACAAAGCAACAACATAGGAGCATGCTTACACAAAGCAACAACATTTAGATTCTTAAGGTAATCAACTTGAAGTCTAAAATGTAACATTAACTAAATATAACAATTTTGTATAATTAGAGTATCTAATACCACACATCAAGACATAGGTTCTCTAGGTTATCAACTAGAAATCTAAAAGTTTGAAATCAACTAAATATATCAATTTAGTATGGATGTACTTAACAACATCAAAATGATTCATTAAAATCATATTCATGGATGTACTTAACAACATCAAAATCGCCGATAACTAAAACCACAAGTTACAATATAAACATGATTGTTAACTTGGAATTGAATGCGAAAACAAATAATGGAAGACTTGGACATCTATGCTAGGAATTCTGCCGAGACCTCAATGGTTATTCCGGGCACTAACCCGCAGGGAAAACCACCCTAAGTGCGCACTATCTCAGACTTAGAGGACTCACGTCCCCGTACTAGAGCCAAACCCTAGCCATCTCAACTCAACAATGTTCCAAGAATCCAAAATTAAACCAAATAAGTTCACAACTTATACATAACTTATATAATGCATGAAAACACCTTCCATGCACAAGTAGGTTGAAACCACACAATCCATGCCTTAGAGTTTCAATTCTAAAATGACATACATAATGCCAATTACAAAGTGTGCAATTTACTACACATGGCATCAATATATTCTATAAAGAAAACATGTTCTAATGAATATAAATATAACAACAAAGTTGTCCAATGCTCAAAGCACAACCAAGTGAATACATAACAAGTTCAAGTCCATGATTTGAATATAGAAACAACCTCTAAAATACCAATAGACCCATGGAGCCATTAGATAGAATTTAATTAAACAAGGTGATTAAATTCTCTAGATTTCAAATAACCTCAAATTAATATATGTTAAGCAACATATCATGGTCTTTACATATATCAAATCAAAAGTGCAAGATAAGCAAGATATCATCAAATAGAATTTAATTAATTTAAATCAATTAAATCTCTATATTTCAAAAGTTGTCCAAATGATCTCAAATTAATTTATATCAACCACTAAGTCATGGTCATACCATATATCTAGTCTAAGGTGGATTACAAGCAAAACACAATTTACTAGAATTTAAACCAAATTAAATCCATTTAATCTCTAGATTTGAAAACTCATCTAAATCAACCCAAATTAATATATACCAAAGATCAACTCATGGCCATGCCATTTACCAAGTCTAAAGTGAGTTATAAGCAAACTACCATTAATCATAATTTCTCAAATTAGTACACTACATGCATACAAGTTGTATAAGCATTAAAAACATGCAAGACAACAAACATATAACCCTATAACATTCCCTACCTCACTAGAGAAGTGTCTCTCTAGAATCCAAGGCAAAATCAACACAAAATGGCAAACCCTTCTAGGGTTATGAAGAGGAAGATGAGGGGAACAAAATGTATTCCCAAGTTCAAGCTTGGAAATCGATGGAAAGCTCTCAAAAATCAAGGTCAAAGCTTAAGGCTTTAGGCTCCATCCATGGAGGCTAGGGTTTTCTTTACAAAAGAGGGAGGAAATGAAAAAAAAAAATGAAGATGAAATGTGAGTGGAGGGGATAGAGATCCTCCACTCACTATGTGCTCTTACACTACGTCACACACACACACTAATGCAAGATAAAATTGTGAGCCTACACTTGTCACAAATCCAAGGCTCCATCCTAGGCTAAATCTCAAGCCTACACTTGTCAACCATCCAAGCCAACAAGTGCACCAATCCTAGGCCAACAAGTACTTAAATCTCCACCCTCCACATGTCCTCATCCAAGGCCTCAAAGTGTTTCCACACACATGTCAACAAGTGGACCAATGAGAGTGTGACACTTGTTACACTTTCTAAAAATTGCAAAAAAATCCTTTTTGAAAATATCTTCCAAATTAAATTGCAAAATGTTCCCTAAGATGAAAAATAATTACTTTACTGTAATTACACAAAAACCCCTAAAGTTTGAAAATTTACAAAATGGTCTTGCATCTATACCCTTTATAAGAAAAGTAAGCACTTAACATGTTTTTCTACAAAAGTGAAAATACACATAGCTTGTAATCTAAACATCGTCGATGCATACAAAACTGGAATCAAATCCGAACACGAAAAGTGAGGTTATGCTAACAAAGTGACAACCGAGAAGAAGACGAAAGTGAATAGTGTCACAAAAGTGAAAATGTGAAAATAACTCGGTCCTCAAAGGAAGTCATCAATCCACCGAAAAGAGTCTCAGAAACCATTCCCAAGTACTCAAGATGACACTAAGTGACGAGAAACTGAACTCAGAAAGGAAAAGATCAACGGGAAAAAAATATCCGTGAAAATCCGAGAAAAGGAAAGGAATGAAAATGACCGGATCATTACAACCTTCCCTCCTAAAAAGGATTTCATCCCCGAAATCCAGCCCCAACTAACAAAAGGCGAAACAAGGAGCACCACAGAGTACATCTCTAAGTATCCCACACAATACGCTACACCAGTGACCTCAAAGTTAAAAGGAACCCCACAACCTAGTGTCATTTGCACCCACGTGCTCATGACAAGACAAGCTCTCAAAAGGAAAATGACCACGCGGACATACAACAAGTCAGAACTCATACACAGAACCCAAGGTCAGACAAGGGAATGAAAGACAACAACCAAAAGCATCCCACCTGACAACCATCAAATGGATCCAAAACACATCCACCAAAAAGGACTCCAAAATAATCACGTATCAAATCAAGGTACTGAACAAAGACGACATGGCAGTACAAATAGCAACCAGAACCCGCCCACGACGTACACAAATATGTGGTAGCAATGACAGTACCTAGTGCTTGCCCACACTTACTCGTCAGTAAGGTAGCATCGACGGCAACTAGTACTCACCCACAACACACAACTTTGTACGGTAGCATGACAGTATAAGGCACTAGTTCATAACCTGCCTCCCACTAAGTCTACCCAAGAAACCTCTCGATAGAAATGACATGAACGTCAAAAAAATGATCATTGCCAAAAGCACTACGGAGACAAACATTTTGTGAGAGTTGAGATATGGTCCAAAGATGTCCGGCCGGACCATCCTGGCCAATCCCAAAACTCTGACAACAATGTGGTAGGTACCGCTATGCTTAAGGCCCCAAATCCTCAACACAGCAAAACTAACATCTCCAATGTCTCAAAATACCCCTATTAACAACATTAATCAGGAATCGAAAACCTGACAAGCAAATCAACGCCTACAGAAATCAAAACGAACCTCACGATAAGACATTTCATCGAAAGTCCTTTATATCTCCCTGAAACTAATCAACTACAAGACTACACTGTAATCAAACATCATATCCGCATCCCTATCATGGATAACTAAATCCTCCAAATACAAATCCACCAAGTGGCACACATATCAGAATGCGAACAACCAAGGTCACAAAATGAATCTCTCAAAACCGTACTTGGAAACACCAAGTTAAATCAAAATTCCTCAATTTTTGATCCACAACCAATCATCATAACTACGATTCCTCAAAGCTACGCCTAGCCGTAACTAGGACGAGAAAACTCCACAATAAGTCATATCCAACAATGATCGTTCACAACTCTTCTAAGGGTCAACCACATTAAGGTCTCCAAAACTGAAACAAGTCTCCCAAAGACATCCTCAAACGAGCATCGAGCTCACCTCACGAATCAAACAAATCCTTAATGATATGGACACAAGTCACAAAAAAAAAAAAATGATCTCACACCAATCCACTCACTCTGAGCACCATAACCCGTCAACAACCACGGTAAAACTCCCCAAGGGAAGACACGAAAGAAAAGGAACCACCAGTCCTAAGAAGAACAACACCACGACTCCATCTCTGAAATGAAAGATAGCAAGGTCAAAGACTCCACCCCCTACAGGGAAGTAAGTCAACCAAAACCCATCAAATCCTCACCAAGGACTCAAGACAACGATAGTGATCCTCACGGACCAACCAACCCCAAAGCTATGCACACTGCAATGAAGGGAAGAGACTCACTCCTTATGAAGTCCCTAACACGAACCAACACAAAACCCTTGTGGAAACGCATACACACTATGTGCGATCGAGGGAAACGAATGGGGAAAACCAAACCTGGAAGTTATGCATATGACAAGGAAATGAAACTACTAAGAAATAAATCTACTCACATAGATAAAAATCAATGGTACATGCAGCACGTCTCCACGTAAGCACAAAAGTCATGTCACTAAAGCGCAATAACAACATGGCATCTCTAAGCATATAAAGAAGGTATGCTAATGCCACACAACAAGAAAGCAAATGTGGATAGACCTCCACCTACTCATGCATCACAATAACATAAATTATACTACTAACATGGTAGTAAATGAAACTGCAAAAAATAAAATGATGTAATAATGAGCCTTATGGACATCGTGTCCTAGAGTGTCTAAGTAAAAGGAAGGACAATTCCTAGCCATAAATTGACTCCAAAACCAATGCGACAACAACCTATCTCAAAACAAACGTGAGCCTTTACCACAATGGTAAGACTCCAACAATCCAATGCCGAATCTAGAGGTGATGTTATACATGACACTAACAATGCAATGCCCTCACCAACCCAAAACATCGATCAATCGACTCGATCCCAAAAACATCATAACACAAAGAGAACTCAAATAAGATGGCTATTTTAGCCGTACAATCAGACAACCAATTCAATCTCCAAAATCATCCTCAAAATGACCATCAATCACCGTCTCAACACCAGACGCCCAAAACAAAACTCACATCATCACCAACCAAAAGGACAATGCCTATCACAACAAAACCAACATTGATTCCATCCGAACTGCACTTGTAGCAAGCCAGTACGGTAGCATGACAGTGCCATGCACCCGCCCATGAAAATTGTAATATCAGAGGAACCTTCCAAAATAATTAAGGATCCTAAGAGGTCCATGACCTCATCGTGGCCCAAAACCAATAATCCAGCACCATGGCAACGCCAAAGGACTCACCTCACGAGAGCCTAAACAAAAGGTGTCTCACCACCTACCTCAAACCAATGCTAGGTCGACAACAACCTATACTACCATAAAACCATGTGGACAATCACCAACAACCTCAAGGAAGAATGCCAAAATGAAACTAATTTCACCAACCATCATACCAAGTGAAAACTCACTAAATAACTCAATCTCAACTCAAATATCCAATGACTAATCCCAAGTCCTGCCATATATGCAACACAACAATGCATATTCAATTCTAATCTAGCACACATCACATGTCATGCTCTTTACATTAGAATAAAATAATGCTTAAACAAACGGCATACTACATACACCATATAAGCACATAAGCATCTAAACATGTTATCAAACCAAAACATGTCATCATGAAGCATATAAACATATAGAGCATGGCAAGATAAGCATGATATACACCCAAACCCGTCGTCCAAGGTATTCAAACCTAGGAGCTCTGATACCACCTGTGACGACCCTGGATTTTTTAACCCAGTATGTCCTGTGATGACCCAAAATGGATCCAAAATGTGGAAGCAAAAGATAGAACAATGGTCTTTAGAGATACAAAACTCCTCTAAGACACCAATGTGACCCTCGACGAGGTCATAAAACCCAAAGGAAGAAAATGCGGAAGCAACGTTTCAAAAACGGAAAAGAATGAAC
The DNA here is from genome assembly GCF_030987335.1 of Cornus florida. Taxonomy (NCBI): domain Eukaryota; kingdom Viridiplantae; phylum Streptophyta; class Magnoliopsida; order Cornales; family Cornaceae; genus Cornus; species Cornus florida. The sequence goes on from NW_026775573.1 coordinate 44,959,155, forward strand.
CTAGGGGTAAAATGGTCATTCCACACTGAAATGGGTGCCACTGTGTACATCATTGGAAAGACAATGAAAAATTAATAAATATAGACTCAAGAATCACTTGATTCGGGGTCCGGAGGGCAAAGATATCAAGTTTTGAAGTCGAAGGAAGGGATACCCTATCCCGGTTCGAACCAAAAACAGACACTACCTTACTAAAACTTGAATAACTTGAGGCAAAAGAAGAATCTGAAGCTCTAATTAGTACCATTGGAAAGCTTATTTCGACCCGATCAATTTAGACTCAAGAACGGACCAATTCTGAGTTAAAACGAAGAAGTTATGATGATTTGAAGTCGAAGGTACAGTGCTAACCAAGACACACACACCCATGAACAGTACTTCGAGCGCTCGCACAAGGACTTCGAGTGCTCGAAAATTGCCCTAAGAATTCTGCCTAAAGTTCGAGTGCTCGAACTCCTGTAGGCTGCGCCTGAAATGCTGACTTGAAATGCAATTTTGAGAACTTTCTGGGGTTTTTTGAGAAAAACACAAAGAAGAAACTACCCTCAAAATCATGTTTTCTAGCCAACCATGCTAAAATAAAACTTTGTTTTTCATGTGAAAATCCCAAAATGCCCTTATGCTCAGTTTAGCCTCAAAACGGCAAAAAATGTAAGTTTGCACCAGACATACTTTTGACTCCAAATACACTTCTAGGCTGAAACGAATATGCACGCAAATGTAATAAGTGATTTTGAGCGCGCGGGAATGGTCCGCGGCTCCCGGAAACGACCGATGCAAACCTAGTGAGACAACAACTTGACATTTTACAATATTTTCATAATATAACATAAAGTCAAAACTACATAGAATACAAATACATGTCATTGGCCTCCGGCCACATCTTATACATGTCAAATACATTGTAAGGAGTGCACTCAAGTACACATTACATGTTTAAATTCAAATATACATATTTTGACATATATGGCTACAAGTGGCTTTTCAAGCTAACATTTACAAGAAATGGAAATCTTCAAGTCCACCAATCATCCAACCATGACGAGAATCGCAACCTTGATTCTTGTACCTGAAATAGGCCCCAGTATCGTAGGGGTGAGTAACATAAAGCTACTCGTAGGAAATGAGCATGCATCGACCTACATTTTACAAGTTTGCATGATTTACTTATTATGGTTCATTCCACCTAACGTTTATGTCAAAGGTGAGACTCAAGGAGCATCTTAGCTACCTAGGATCATTTCTAGCATCAATCACCTCATTCATGCAATTTTAGCAACATAGGGTCATGCTTACACAAAGCAACAATATAGGAGCATGCTTACACAAAGCAACAACATATAGATTCTTAAGGTAATCAACTTGAAGCCTAAAATGTAACATCAACTAAATATAACAATTTAGTATAATTAGAGTATCTAATACCACACATCAAGACATATGTTCTCTAGGTTATCAACTAGAAATCTGAAAGTTTGAAATCAACTAAATATATCAATTTAGTATGGATGTACTTAACAACATCAAAATGATTCATTAAAATCATATTCATGGATGTACTTAACAACATCAAAATCGCCAATAACTAAAACCACAAGTTACAATATAAACATGATTGTTAACTTAGAATTGAATGCGAAAACAAATAATGGAAGACTTGGACATCTATGCTCGGAATTCTGCCGAGACCTCAATGGTTATTCCGGGCACTAACCCGCAGGGAAGACCACCCTAAGTGCGCACTATCTCAGACTTAGAGGACTCACGTCCCCGTACTAGAGCCAAACCCTAGCCATCTCAACTCAACAATATTCCAAGAATCCAAAATTAAACCAAATAAGTTCACAACTTATACATAACTTATATAATGCATAAAAAAACACCTTCCATGCACAAGTAGGTTGAAACCACACAATCCATGCCTTAGAGTTTCAATTCTAAATTGACATACATAATGCCAATTACAAAGTGTGCAATTTACTACACATGGCATCAATATATTCTATAAAGAAAACATGTTCTCATGAATAAAAATATAACAACAAAGTTGTCCAATGCTTAAAACACAACCAAGTGAATACATAACAAGTTTAAGTCCATGATTTGAATATAGAAACAACCTCTAAAATACCAATAGACCCATGGAGCCATTAGATAGAATTTAATTAAACAAGGTGATTAAATTCTCTAAATTTCAAATAACCTCAAATTAATATATGTTACGCAACATATCATGGTCTTTACATATATCAAATCAAAAGTGCAAGATAAGCAAAATATCATCAAATAGAATTTAATTAATTTAAATCAATTAAATCTCTATATTTCAAAAGTTGTCCAAATGATCTCAAATTAATTTATATCAACCACTAAGTCATGGTCATACCATATATCTAGTCTAAGGTGGATTACAAGCAAAACACAATTTACTAGAATTTAAACCAAATTAAATCCATTTAATCTCTAGATTTGAAAACTCATCTAAATCAACCCAAATTAATATATACCAACGATCAACTCATGGCCATGCCATTTACCAAGTATAAAATGAGTTATAAGCAAACTGCCATTAATCATAATTTCTAAAATTAATACACTACATGCATACAAGTTGTATAAGCATTAAAAACATGCAAGACAACAAACATATAACCCTATAACATTCCCTACCTCACTAGAGAAGTGTCTCTCTTGAATCCAAGGCAAAATCAACACAAAATGGCAAACCCTTCTAGGGTTATGAAGAGGAAGATGAGGGGAACAAAATGTATTCCGAAGTTCAAGCTTGGAAATCAATGGAAAGCTCTCAAAAATCAAGGTCAAAGCTTAAGGCTTTAGGCTCCATCCATGGAGGCTAGGGTTTTCTTTATAAAAGAGGGAGGGAATGAAAAAAAAATGAAGATGAAATGTGAGTGGAGGGGATAGAGATCCTCAACTCACTATGTGCTCTTACACTACCTCACACACACACACTAATGCAAGATCAAATTGTGAGCCTACACAAATCCAAGGCTCCATCCTAGGCTAAATCTCAAGCCTACACTTGTCAACCATCCAAGCCAACAAGTGCACCAATCCTAGGCCAACAAGTGGTTAAATCTCCACCCTCCACATGTCCTCATCCAAGGCCTCAAAGTGTTTCTACACACATGTCACCAAGTGGACCAATGAGAGTGTGACACTTGTCACACTTTCTAAAAATTGCAAAAAAATCCTTTTTTGAAAATATCTTCCAAATTAAATTGCAAAATAGTCCCTAAGACGAAAAATAATTACTTTACAGTAATTACACAAAAACCCCTAAAGTTTGAAAATTTACAAAATAGTCTTACATCTATACCCTTTATAAGAAAAGTAAGCACTTAACATGCTTTTCTACAAAAGTGAAAATACACATAGCATTTAATCTAAACATTGAGGATGCATACAAAACTGAAATCAAATCTGAACACGAAAAGTGAGGTTATGCTAACAAAGTGACAACCGAGAAGAAGACGAAAGTGAATAGTGTCACAAAAGTGAAAATGTGAAAATAACTCGGTCCTCAAAGAAATTCGTCAATCCACCGAAAAGAGTCTCAGAAACCATTCCCGAGTACTCAAGATGACACTAAGTGACGAGAAACTGAACTCAGAAAAGAAAAGATCAACGGAAAAAAAAATATCCGTGAAAATCCGAGAAAAGGAAAGGAATGAAAATGACCTGGTCATTACACTTTCAAAAGAGATACCAATATTGTAAACAAGCATTGGGAGAAAACTACCTCAAGTATGTAATTTTTTAACCCTTTTCCAAGCAATCTCCCAAAATTTCAACATCAAGCAAGCAAGTATGGTCCTCCACATATCAAGAAAATGATCATGAAAATTAAAACAACTCTAGAATCCTTTTTGAGTGGACCGGCATCAAGTATGTTGTTGTCTTAGCTAACTAAAGAAATGATCACATCCTTACCCTCAAACTAGCACACAAATCTAGTACCGATCATCAAGACAAAAAGTGGACCTTTTATTAAAGCTTTATTATTCTAGGTGCGCTTATTCTTTTCACTCGATATATATATATATTTTTTTTAGGATCAAAGATGGAAGCATGGTGCAATGTGTTGATCTATTAAGCTTTCTAGCGATTCATGAGGTCGAGCGTTAGGTTAATGACTCCCAAAGCAGACGACTTTAGGGCACTAGGTGTTCAAACACCCCTAAGGACTTATAAGCTCAAATCAACTATGTTATAAATCAAAACAACCTCTATCTAATCATTTCCCACTTCCCACCTTTTTGGGAGAAGTCCTCACTTTTTATTGCTTTTGTAACTTTTTTTTTTTTTTTTTTAAGTTCATTTATTAACCTATAGTTTGGGCCCTCCACCTTTTGGCATGAGAAGTTCAGTGCTTGATGAGGCTAGAATCCCGGCTACTTAGTGAAAAGGGTTTGTTATCCACCTTTGTCAAAATGAAAGCTTTCAATATACTACTAGCCCAATTGGGATATAACCAATTCAATAATCAACAAAGCATGTACCCCACAAATGAGTGCTAGTGTGTGCCTGTGCTAGTGTAGAATACTAGAGTGAATCTCAAAACTCAAAACAAAATTAGGATGATGTAGACCACAAGTGCAAGTAAGATATCAATCTTTCAAAAAATTTACTCTTAAATGGCATCCACAAGGCATACAAGGAGTATTGGACTCTCAAGTTAAGCAATTTTTAAATTTTAAGCAATATAGTCCTCAAAAGATCAAAATTATAGCTAGTTATGGACCAATCATAGAAAATTCCTTAAATACACAAGTCATGCTCAAAATTTTGAATTGAAAGAAAATACTGTAATTAACACCATTACCCCCTCCCCCCCAAACTTAAATGGCACAATGTCCTCAATGTGCAAAGAGAACAAAGAAAAGAGTATACCAGTGCAGCTAAGGAAAAAATGGCTGGGACACAAGTATCCAAAGTAGGTGGCATAGCCCCCCCAAACTTGGGATTAACTGTGGTCCTGAAAAGATGGCACTGGATAAAAGTTAATTAGACAACAAAAGGGACAATAACAGTGCACAGTGGACATGCAAGTGTAAATGGGATGAGAAATTGAAGTAAGAAGAGGAAAAAGGGTGGTCCTCAAAAATTCGGGCAGTACTCTCTCTCACTGAAGTCACTGGGATGCACCTAATAGAGTCAATCATAGACAGATATATCAATACGCATATATGACATCCATAAACAAAGTATGCATAAAAGAGAAATAAAGAATAATACAGTACATCCAGTGTCTAGGCCAACAGACTGGCCGCAAGTATATAACAGTATCAAAGATATGATAGATATGACAGATATATAATAGGAGAAGAAGATTTAGAAATCATGAAGAGGAGTTAGGACGAGCAGAGTTTGCTCCGCAGATGTCTCTGGATCGATCACGTAATGCAGCTATGACATCCTTGCAGAGTGAAATAATATCAGCCCGGATGGAAACCATGTCATCCTCTAGAGTCTGAAGACGCTCTTCGAAGCTGGGTATCTGAACTGGAGCCTCAAGTGCTGCTGGAGCGGGAGAATGATGATCCTGAGCCTGCTCCTCATCATGAACGGGCGACCCAACTGGAGAGTGATGCTCTGGGACCTCTGCGGGCTGCTCCAAGTCAATATCCATATGCATGGCAGGCGGATCAACTGGTACATCATCCGCCACCTGCTCTGCTGCTGCCTGCTCCATCTCCTCTCTTTCTAGCTCCCCAGCTGCCTCTATAATGTCATCCTGTAGACTCTTAACAAGAGCATTGTAGCTCTTGTCCCAATCCTTCTTCAGGAACGAGCAGGCCCCAGACTCAGTACTCTTCCGTGGTTGGAAGGGATAGCGCTGGTCTCTTAGAATCTATATGTTGAGATGGCCGAATGGCAGATACTTTGCCTGTTTGGGCTTAGCCTTACTGATATGGTCAACATACAGCTTCATCATAACGCTCCAGATGAGCGTAGGAAGGAATAACCAGTGCCCTGTATAGAAGGTGTACAGAGCTATTAGGTAGTCGCCACACCTCTGTATTTTGTAGCTGGCCATGAAAACATTTTGGAATAGCATCGAATTAAAAAAGCACAAGTCGTCTGGCAGATAAGTCCGAGTGGCGAAAGTCTCGCCACCTGCATAGTGACCTGTGAGTGCAACGGCCATGTCTGCATATGAAGGCCTCCATAGAGTAGGATAGGTATCCTGGAGATGGAGAGGGTAGACCTATGGACATCGGCATGATCTGAAAAGAGTGTCCACAGTAGTACTGATAGGGTACCCGTCAATGGTAGTCTTTAGCTCCGCCAGGTACTCGGGACAGGTCGGAGGTTTTGGAAGAACATCCGGACTAACCTCGGGTACACTGGGTATGTCACAGGGGCTAGTATGGCTGAGATGCACCTCCGTCTATATCGTCATATGCTGCTCTGGTAAGAACAGACCGAGAGAAGTAGTTTATGTCGAAGACCAACTCATGCGCCACTCAAAGGCGTGAGTATCTCGGCAATGGCTGGTCTAAGTCCTGGGCTGGCTGAGCTGGTGGTGGTGATAGAAATGGTATGTGCTCAGCCTCAGCACCAGCTTGTGAAGAAGATGCCTCAGTTCAAGACTATAGTCTACTGTCATTGGATGGAGACTGAGGTGGAGTAAGCTCTGCTGGCTCGGGCTTATAAATGAAGTCCTGGACGTGAGATGGACCTGCCTCGTCGTCCAATCTCCGCCTGGCCCTACGGTGATAATGTCCGTGACCAACAGTCTTGACCCTAGCCATAGCCTACAAAATAAAAGAAAACTCAAAAAGGAAGTCAATCCCGGTATAAAGAATTAAAGCACAGTTTATAGAATCATGTATGTCAAATAAGATAGACAAAACATATAAGGAACATGAATCTATGCAAGTGACAAAGAATAAGTGACATGACGTGAAGCATGCTAGGCAATATAAGTATGGAATGCATCCAATGTGGAAAACACAAGCATTGGGCACGTATGAGGTAGCATGAAACACAAGAGATGGTATGTGAAATGTGTGATGCAAATCTGTGAAGTTCGATCAATCACAAAAATGTGAGATTGATGCAAGTTTGATCGATCGTGAATAAGCGAGATCGATCAAAGAAAAAGTTTGATTGATCGAATTGTGAGGTGAAATTTGAAAAGTCACAGATCTTTGGCGTGGATGGCACGGGGGCCTCACAAACAAGCTTGTGGGCCCCTCTACATAACAAATCAACAATTTTGGTCACTTTCCTTGGCCCGTGACCCCCAAAATCGAAATTAAAACCAAAAAATATGAAACCTATATATACATATATATATACATATATACATAGCTTCAAAGCTTCAAATATGGCAATATTCAACATCAAAATATCATAGATCTATCATATAAAGCATGGATTCATGAAGAACAAGCTTGAAATCAAAAGAGGGATCTCGGATCTTACCCAAAACCGAGAGATGAGATAAGAGGGAGATGAAATCTGAGATCCGAGATGAAGTGGAGAGATTCGAGATGCGGTGGACTCGCCGGAGGGTTCGCCGGAGGTGGGGAAGTGAGTTGCAGCGACGAGGGATGAAAATGGTGGTGTTAGATCGATCTGTGGTATTGATCTAATAACCCTAGGTTTGATTTTTAAAAACATTCTTTTACCAATTCGATTGATCGAATTGTGATCGATCTTTCCTCACTAAAACACAAAATTGTTTTGAAGCTATTTTTAATAAACAAAAATTTAAAAATGAAAAATATTTTTTTGTTTGGATTTTTGAAAAAAAATAAAACTAAATAAAATAAAAATAAACAAAAATAAAATAAACTATTTTTGGAATATAAAACAAAATAAAATATATATAATTTATTATTTAAAATTTAAAATTCAATACAAAAAATCAAACTTAAAACAAAACAATAAATCAAAGAATAGAGATTGATCTTTCCAAGATCGATCTCAGAATAACTCCAATCAATCGAACATGCAAAAACCTGTAGACATGTTCGATCAATGGGACAGAGAGCCTTCTGATGCAGGTTAGATGCGGGTTCAAAAATTTTCTAAGTGTTGAGACTACAGATCAATCCAAGATGAAGTTGGATTGATCGAAGAACTAAAGATTGATCTAGGAACAAGTTCAAACGATGGGACAGAGAGCTGAAATATGCAGGTTTTCTTCAAACGATTGGACAGAGAGGTGATTGGATGCAGGTGGATACAGGTATGGAGTTCGATCGATCGAACCTCCTTGGAGATCGATCAAACTTATGCAAAATGCTCATTTTCAACATGAAAGTGCATGCAATCCTAATCATAGTTCCTAGCAATGCATATGAACCTAAAACAAATATCTAGACTTCGCAAGAAATGAAATTTAAAATAGAAATGAGGGAGGAATAGGGTTGTAACACCCTACGAAATTTACTAGTCTTTAACATCTCTAGCAAGATATTGGGCTCTTTTAGCCCGAGTCAAACATCTTGTAGTGCATCCCCTCCTTGATGGGGTGATAAGTGTTTTGAACTCCACCCAATAAATGGTTCCCTAGAGAACTTATTGGATTAGGCTCAAAAGAAATTTTTGGTCCTTGGTCACAATGATCTTTGGGCTTCCATGCCCTTTCAAAACAAGCTTTTGAAACAACTTTCTTGGAATTCAGGGTTGAAGATGAACTTTTTGGAATTTTGGTTTCACACAATAACTCTATTCCTTCGCATTCTTAGTTATGATATTTCTCTACAACATTCACTTCTTCATGTTTGTCAAATGAATTGGGGGTCGGATTGAAGATATTCAACTTCACCTTCATGTGGCCAAATGAGATCTTCATTATCCCAGTCCTATAATTAATGTTGGCATTCGTGGTTGCCAAGAAAGGACGACCAAGGATAACGAGAATTTGGCTATTAGGATTCGGGACCAGTTCCGTGTCAATGACAACGAAATCAACGGGGAAGAAAAATTTATCAATCTTAATCAATACGTCCTCAATGATACCCCTAGGCTTTTTAATGGATCGGTCGGCAAGTTGCAAAACCACCGACGTTGGTTTCAAATCTCATAAGCCGAATTTGACATATATCGAGTATGGAAGAAGGTTAACACTTGCTCCTAAGTCAAGAAGAGCCCGATTAATGATATGATCTCCAATGATGCATGAAGTGGTAGGTGAATTGGGGTCCTTAAACTTTGGAAGAGTGTTATGCTGCAAAATGAGCTTACTTGCTCGGTTAAGACCACTTTCCTAGGTGCTTGACTTTTATTCTTCCTCTTTTGGATGCATAAGTCTTTCAAAAACTTGGCATAAGCCGGAATTTACTTGATTGCATCCAAAAGTGGAAGATTGACTTTCACTTGCCTAAACACATCCATAATTTTATTTGTTCTGGCCTTTTGCTTGTCAATTGAAATGGATCCTTTTAAGGCATCCGAAAATGGAGCTCTTGGCTCAAAAACTTTCTTAGGAATTTTCTTTGAAGTCTCTTCAACACAAGAAATTTTTAAATCATTTTGCAAATTTTTCTTTTCAAAATCACTTTTCAAGATATTCTCATTTAAAAGATCATGCATATGCAATGAAGGAGGAATAGGATGAGAAACAGGACGGGTGTCAACTTTGGGTTGCACCAGTTCACTTTCTTCATTAGACATACCCACTTGGTTGTCCACAATCTTCCCACTTCTCAAGGTAGTCACTACATTGACATGCTCTATTGTGTGACTTTCCGACGACGAATGAGTCTCCACAACACATTGTTGCTTTTGTGGGGCATTCAAAGGCATTTTCCCTTTCTCTCTAGCATTTAAAGTACTAGTTATTTGCCCTACTTGGGTTTCTAGCTTAGCAATGGATTGAGAATGAGAATGAAGCAATTGAGTGTTCGCCTCTAGAGTGTCTAAAATGGTCAAAACTTTCTCTTTAAAAGCGGGACTCTTAGCATTTCCTTGAGAATATGATGGTTGATTAGGAAAATGAGAATTAGAAAATTGTTTTCCTTGTGATTGAAATGATGATCTAAAACCTTGGGAACCTTGGCTTTGCATCGGAGGTGGAACATACTTCCCTTAGAAACCACCTTGGGGAGGGTTTAAGCCTTCCCCTTGGTTTCTCCAAGAGAAATTCAGATGATTCCTCCAACTAGGATTATAATGATTGCCATAAGAATTGTTCCCTTGATTAACAAAAGCTGCATTGACTTGTTCATGATGCTTACTTTGAACATGTCCATGAGGACAATTAGAAGTAGAATGTAAAACACTTGAACAAGTCATACATGTCTCATTGGATGCATGATGGGAATGGTTAGGGATGGAAGATACTTGATTTACCGAGTTTTGGTTGATCAAGAATTGATCAAACCTTTGAGATAAGGATTTCATCTCGGCGGCTATTTTATTGGAATGGTCAACTTGATGTAAGCCAACATTCTTCCTTCCACTTGAATTCTTACCATTCTTAGAAGATAAAGTTCGACGTAAAGAATTTTCACTCATGCTCTTATAAAGATGCCACACGTCATCCTCATGCCTATCAATTTAAGAGCCACCCATGGAAGCATTAACCATGCCCTTATAATTGTCGGATAAGCTCTCAAAGAAATATTGAACTAATTGCCATTTGGTCATGTCATGATGTGGACACTTCCTAAGCAATTCATTGAATCTTTCCCATGCCTCATGGAACGTTTCCCCATCCCCGTGTGAAAACTCTCCAATTAAGGTTCTCATAGCATTGGTCTTAGAAACCGAATAGTACTTCTTCAAGAACTCTTGTTGTATTTCTGCCTAAGAAGTTATTGAAAAAGGCTTAAGATTGTTCAACCAATATTTTTCCTTGTCTTTAAGGGTGAATGGAAAAATTTTAAGCCGTAAGACCTCTTCCGGCATGTCCGTGTATCTCACGGTGGAACATACTTCAAGAAACTCATCCAAATGCTTGTAAGGTTCTTCACTTGGAAGTCCATGATAGTTAGGAAGCATTTTAATGGTTTGTGGTTTGATCTCATAGTGGTGTGCTCTAAATGGTGGTAATTGAATGCATGTAGGTGCATTGTATTCATTAGGCATATAGTGATCTCTTAAAGCAAGGGGAGGATTAGCAATTGGAGGTGCAACATGGGTACCTTGATTGCCTTGAATGATGGGAGGTTGTGGAGCATAGATTGGCTTTGGCATTCCCAAAGGAACTTGGCCTTGTTGTTATGGTTGGTGAATGAATGGCCTCGGCATGCCTAATGGTACTTGCATGTTATCATGATGCACATTGGGGTGGAGGATACCTTGTTGGTCTATGTGACCAAGGTCTCCACATGGTCCTCATTATGTCTTTCCATTGATGAAATGGATTGACTAGAACTACCTCTTCCCCTAGGGTTTCGAACAACGGATTCAAGATGAAAATTAAGAGGCATAAGAGTAGGTTTCAATGATCTACGACCATGCATGCACAACAAAACACAACAAGCAACAAATAATGAACAAACACTTCACCTTCGCAACAAATCAACAATCAACAAACTTCCTCCACATACAATGAACCCATACTCCCATGCTATCAACAATATGCAAAGAAACGTAAATTGCCTCCACGTAGGCTCACGATTTATCTAAGAATTGAAATACAAGCCTCCACGCGGGCCAACGATTTAACTAGAGATTGAGTTAAGAAAGAGCTCACAAAGGGTCATTTAGCACTTCAATTCAATTTTCAATTTTAGCCTTACAAAATTTTTAGATTTTAGCTTTTTCCTTGTTTTTGCTTAGTTCCTTGCTTGGAATGCTCCTTTGCTCACCTTCTAGCTCAATGCACCTAGTCAAACAAGAACCAACATAATAAGTAACCAAAATGAAAATGAAAACAAAGTAAAGAAACGATCAAAAGAGTACTAATTCCTAATTGATTCCACAAATACGACATTGCCTCCAATCAATCCCTGGCAACGGCACCAAAAACTTGGCTGGTTCGTCACACCCAATCTAAAGTTTGTGCAAAAGGTGGTGGTGTTGGACTATGATGAATGTGGCCAAGTTTTACTTTTAGAAATTGCCACTACTACGTTTCACTAAAAATATAGTTAGGGCAAGTAGGGATTGTCCCAAGGGATTAGTGGGTCGTACTAGGTTGTGGAATAGAGATTAGGGTTAGTAAGTCAAGTGATCAAAAGATTGGTTGGTGGTTGAATTACACTAAGATGCAATTTAAATTAAAGTAGGCAATTAAATGTAATGAAGAGAAAATAAGACAAAGATTGACGACGACCGTTCCAATACGCCAAACTGAATGTAGTGAATGTGTGGTTCAAGAAAAGCCTTTTATGTCAAATTTAAATTTATAAAAACCACTACCAACACTACTACTAACGTAGCAAGAGTGAGTAGGGATCGTCCCAAGGGATTATACGTGTTGGAATTTCAACTTCGACTCTAGCGTACCAAATGATTGCAAAAGAGAATTGGGTTGGTTGATTACTTCTAGAAAAGAATTAATTAAAATGCAATAAGATAAAGAGTAAGTAAGAAGGAAAGGTCTTGGGGTATAGAGATCACCACCAAACAATACTATTCCAAACCATAATCAAGTGACTAATGAGGGAAATGAATGTGTTGCAACAATGTTGTGTGTGTAAAAGACATTCAATTGGTAAGGGTGACTCAACAAGTGCAAATTGTCTCAATCAACATTTGTGAGGCCACAATACATCTATTGGTAGAGGAATATATTGTCTAGACATCATGTGAAGAGAGCAAAATATCAAATCAAGTCATTAAACCTTTCAATAAGCTCATAGTCCAAGCAATCCATAAGGATGACTTAGTTAAACATGCATTATCTAAACATCATGTGAGAGGCCACAATTTATCTATTGGGAGAGGAATAAATTGTCTAAACACATGTGAAAGATACAACATATCATAACTAGTCATTAATCCTTCATTAAGCTCACAATCCACATATAACACAATATTAGAGGAATATGCCATTTGGACTCACAAGCATAGAACATCAAATATCAAGAGTAGATTGTCCTCCCATCTAACATTACACTATCACTACACTAAATCTACACTACTAGCATGAAAATAAAACTATCTAGACTAGGGGAGAGGCACAAGCCATCAAGAAAAGGCATAAACCATCAAATGAACCAAAATAGCATTCATTAAGCATATCATCTTGATAATCTCTAGATCTATAGCATCAATACACATAGACATGCATCAAAAACACTAAATCTAGAGATAAGCACATGAATATCCTACTCTAGCATACATAGACATATGGGTAGAATAGAATAGTCAATTGGAAGCATTAAACCATACAAACCATGAAATAATCAAGATTTATATATACATGAATATCAAGATGTATCATACAACACTAATCCCTCAATAATACACAAGATTAGAGTATAGAAAGCATGCTTGGGGCTAACTCTAGCCCCAAGAAGATGTCTAGCCACTCATGGTAGTGATAATCCAACCCTCAAGGGCTAACTCCATGGTTACTCCTTGTAGATGAATATCTCCTCCAATGGTTTCTCTAGCTTCCTTCCTTCCTCCTCTCCAAGAATAGCCTCCAAGATGATTTTCAATGTGTGACAAGAGACTCTAGACTCCCCTCCAAAAAGTGTATCATATTCCTTATATAGGTAGGTCAAATACACCCTATGATGAGCTGTGGTCGTGCAAGACATATTCTCCAATGATTGGGTGAAGGACGGAATAAATGAGCTGGACTTTAACTTTTTCTCGCTGGAGGAAGTTCGATCGATCGAACCTTAACTTGGATCGATCGAAGATGGGTTCGATCGATCGAACTGCATCTTGGATCGATCGAAGTGGTCTGACTCCTCCGGATAAGGACAAGGCTGAGATATTTCGAAGATATTTATGGGGAAAAGGACAAAAGTGGTTGGTAGGCGTACAGTTGTGGATAAGATCAATCATTTGAATAGGACAAAATAGGGTTCGATCGATCGAAGGTGATGTTGGATCGATCGAACTTGGAATTTCAGCAAAGGCCAAGGTTGGATCTATCGAGAAGTACTGTGATCGATCATAGATGTTCGATCGATCGAACTCTAAGTTGGATCGATCGAACTTTTCAACTGCACAACTTTGATTCCTTTTTGCTCCTTACTTTCTCCACTTTGCTCCCTCCTTTGGTTTATCTCAAGATTGCTTCAATTAAGCTCTTATTTGGCTGAGTTAGCTCAATTTTGGGATTAGTGCCTGAAAATATAAATAACACGTAATAAGTCTAAAACGGCAAACTAAGATAGATAAAGGTACTAGAATGCTTAAGCTTAACGGGTTTAAATGCGCACTTTTCAGTGCTCATCACACCCCCAAACTTAAATATTGCTAGTCCCTAGCAATGAACTAAGAAGTAAAGGAATGAAATGAACAACTAAACAAGTATAAACTGGAAAGCAAGTAAAATGATAGCGCCATTTTCGCAGGGAACACGATTGCATTTAGCATATGCAACAAGCCGTTTAAACCCCTAGGTTACCCCTAGTGGACGAGTAAAGTCTCGTGAGGGTTTCCAGAAATGGTACCCACAAACATTAAGCTCATTCTTTCAAAAGAGGCACCAATATTGCAAACAAGCATTGGGAGAAAACTACCTCAAGTATGCAATTTTTCAACCGTTTCTAAGCAATCTCACAAAATTTCAATATCAAGCAAGCAAGCATGGTCCTCCACACATCAAGAAAATGATCATGAAAATCAAAACAAGTCTAGAATCCATGTGAGAGGTCTGGCATCAAGTGTGTTACTATCTAAGCTAACTAGAGAAGTAATCACATCCTTACCCTCAAACTAGCACACAAATCTAGTACCGATCATCAAGATAAGAGAGTGGACCTTTTATTAAAGCTTTATTGTTCTAGGTGCGCTTATTCTTTTCACTCTATTTTTTATTTATTTATTTATTTATTTATTTATTTATTGAGGATCAAAGATGGAAGTATTGTGCAATGTGTTGATCTTTTAAGCTTTCTAGAAGATTCATGTAGCGAGCTTTAGGTCAATGACTCCCAAACCAGATGGCTTTAGGGCATTAGGTGTTAAGACACCCATACGGACTTACAAACTCAAATCAACTAGGCTACAAATCAAGACAACAACCATCTAATCATTTCCCACTTCTCACCTTTTGGGAGAAGTCCTCACTTTTATTGCTTTTTGCAACTTCTTCTTCTCTTTTTTTTTTTTTTTTTTTTCAATTCAATTATTAACCTAGAGTTTGGGCCCTCCACCTTTCGGCGCGAGAAGTTCGCTGCTTAATGAGGCAAGAATCCCGGCTACTCAATGAAAAGGGGTTGTTATCCACCTTTATCAAGAATGAAAGCTTTCAATGCACTACTAGCCCAATTGGGATATAACCAATTCAATAATCAACAAAGCATGTACCACACAATTGAATGCTAGCGTGCGCCGGTGCTAGTGTAGAATCCTAGAATGAATCTCAAAACAATCACAAAATCAGGATGATGTGGACCACAATTGCAAGCAAGATATCAATCTTTTGAAAAATTTACTCCTAAATGGCATCCTCAAGGCATACAAGGAGTATTGGACTCTCAAGTCAAGCAATTTTTAAATTTTAAGCAATATAGTCCTCAAAAGATCAAAATCATAGCTAGAAATGGACCAAGTATAGAAATATTCCTCAAATACACAAGACATGCTCAAAATTTGAATTTTAAAGTAACACTGAAATATACACCAATACCCCCAAACTTAAACTGCACATTGTCCTCAATGTGTGAAGAGAATAAAGGAAAGAGTATACCAGTGCTTTAGATATGAATGATCGGGATAGAAGTATCCAAAGTGGGTGGTATGGCCCCCCCAAACTTGGGATAAACTATGGTCCTGAAAAGTTTGCACTCGGATAAACTCATTAGATAACAAGATAGGATAATCAGTGCATAGTGGACATGCAAGTGTAAAATGGGATAAATAGAGAATAGAGAGAGAGGTGTAAGAGTGGTCCTGAAAAATTAGGCAGCACTCTCTCACTGAAGTCACTGTGGTGTACCTGATGGAGTCAAACATACAAATATGAGATACTAAGAGACATCCATAATCAAAAAGCAATATATAGAGAATATAAAGTGCAGGTACATCAATAAAATAATAAAGCTGACAGACCGGCCGCAAAGTATAATACAGTAACAGTGACAGTATAATACAGATCCAGAATAAAAGAAATGAAAGCATAGAACAACTGGAAGTGAAGTCTCAGGAGGCCTGATCGTGAAGATCTGCAGTGGCTGGAGGTGCAGGTGCGGATGCAGGTGCAGGGAGTCGGCTGGAGAGATCGGCAAAGCAAGCCATGACATCCGCCCTGAAAGAGGTGAACTCAGCTCGGTGGGCAGTGATGTCGGCTCGCATGGCTGCTACGTCCTCCTCCAGTGTCTACAAGTGTGCTCCGAATCCGAGAGTGGGAACTGGAGACTCAGGCAGAGATGCCTCTGAAGAAGACTCCCGAACTCGCTCCTGAGCAGCGGCTCGATCACTGGTATCATCGGCATCAGCATCATCTGCAGCATCGGCATACTCCTCCACAGGTCGCTCCAGGTCAATGTCCATGCGATCGGTAGCCGGACCGACCGGTGCGTCGTCCGCTGCGATATCTGCTGCTGCTGGAGGTGCCGGCTGTGCCTGGGCTGCCTCCTCCTCCTCTAGTTCAGCTGCTGCCTCTACAGCTGGCTCCTGAAGACTCCGAATAAGAGCATTGTAGCTCTTATTCCAGTCGCTCCTCCTATAGAAGCTGGACCGTGCAAGGGGCTCCTCATCTGGGGGCACTCTGTAGCGCTGGTCAAGAAGGATCTGCGTGATGAGGTGTTCGAAGGGCAGGACCTTGGACCGCTTAGGGTCCTTCCTGGAAATGAAAGAATCATACAGCAACCTCATCACGCTCCAGATGAGGACTGGGATAGATACCCAGCAGCCCGTGTAAAAAGCGTAAAGAGTTGTCAAGTAGTCATGACGCCTCTGGATCTTGTGGCCCGCCATGTAAATGTTCTGGAAAAGAACTGTGTCGATGAACCAGAGGTCGTCAGGCAAGAAGGTCCTGGTGGCGAATGTCTGACCACCGGCATGATGGCCTGTCAAGGACAGCTATGTCAGAAAATGAAGGCCTATGCAGCCTCGGGTATGTCTCTACAAGCTTAGGTGGACACCGGTGTGGGCACCGGCAAGCACGGGCCAGAGTGTCAACTGTGATGACAATCTCGTGGCCGTCCAGTGTAGTGATCATCTCCGCGGTAGATCGTGGCGAGGGCCGGAGATGCTGAAAGAATAGCCGCACCAGTCGCTGGTATATAAGGCCGGTGACTGGGGCAAAGATGGCTGAGAGGCCCCGCTGCATGATATCCTGATAGCCAGACCAGGTCAGGATAGACTCAGAGAAGTCCGCAGTATCGAAGTACGACTCCTGAGCCACGGTCATGGCTGCATATCTCGGCAGCAACTGGTCACGGCGCTGAGTCGGTAGAGGTGGCTGCGGTGATGGCATGGCGGCTGCATCTGCTTGATGGCGCACAGGAGAAGGTGATGGTGTGAAGGCTGGAGGAGCCTGGGATGTAGATGGCATGTGGTCAGCTCCCTCCTCAGCCTCGTGGGATGGGGACTGAGGGGGAGTAGCCTGTGTGGGCTCCGCCGGAGCATGACATGGCTCGGCAACCATCTCTATCCTGGGCCGTATATGTCTGTGGGGTCGCTATGGCCCCGAAGATCTCCTGGCTGTACTCTTGTACCGCGGAGGCATGATCTGTAGAAAGACAAGAAAATTTCAATATAAGTCAGTGCCAGATATAAGAATTTAAGTGCATAATAGAAACATGTATGTCAAATAAGATAGACAAAATACGGATGACATGAATCTATGATGATGATGATATGTGAATCATACTAAGCAATGTAGGTATGAAATGCATCCAATGTGGAATATCACAGGCATTGTGCATATAAAGATAGCATGAAGACGACACAAGATGAATGGAGTGTGTATGTATGATCTGTGAAAGTTCGATCGATCAAAGATGGAGTTCGATCGATCACAGAAATTTTCGATCGATCGAAGTGAAAAATGTTCAAAAGTTGGATCGATCGAAGTGAATTGGATCAATCCAACACTTGGATCGATCGAAGCATGAAACTGCACAAGATTGGATCGATCGAAGATAGTGAAATGAAGTTCACTACTTCGATCAATTGAAGAACAAGTTCGATCGATCGAACTGTGCGAATGCCGAATCTGAAAAGTCACAGATCTGTGAGATCTAGAGCACGGGGCCCACACAAACGTGTTTGTGGGCCCATCTACACACCAAACAGCCCATCCTCAACACCCAAACACTCCCCAAATGCCAAATCAAATCAAAAATCCCCAATTTGGTTCGGCCAAATGCATGTGTGAATATGTATACCATAATCATGAAATCGATGCTTCAAAATGGATGATTAATACACATACAACATAAATCAATATAGAAAATCATGAATCATGCATTGATTAAACTTTTAAATCAAGAAATGGCTCGCGATTTACCTCAAAACTGAGAGGGATGAGATGAGAGAGAGGGTGCGAAGCCGCGGTGAAAATAAGTCTCTACCTTGCCAGAATTGGCTCGCCGGAGATGGGGAAGATGATTGGAATAGAGGTTGGCCGGATTGAGATGAGATTGAGAGAAGAGCGAGACTAGGGTTTGGTTGCCTTTTGAAGTTGGATCGATCCAACTCGGTTATATTTTTAAAAACACGAATTGCAGAGTTCGATCGATCGAATATGGAGTTCGAACGATCGAACTTAGGTCTCCATTCTTAATGGCCTTTTTTTTTTTTTTTTTTTTTTTTTTTTTTTTTAGAATAAATTTTGAAAAATCAAAGGGAATTAAATTAATGAGATGTAAATTTCGATCGATTGAAGAAAGATTTCGATCGATCGAAGAGGATAAAGAATGTACAAGTTTAAGGGTTCAAGAGTTGATATGTGTTGGAACCTTGGATCGATCGAACTTGGAATTCGATTGATCGAACATGAAAAATTTTGAAAAGTCCCGAGAGCATGCATTTTGGAATTTGGATGCAGGTCCAAAATTTTTCTAAGTGTTGGGACTCATGATCGATCGAACCACATGTTGGATCGATCGAAAGGTAGTTCAATCGATCGAAATGTTTTACGATCGATCGAACTTTTGAAAATTTGGAGATCCCGAGAGCATGCATTTTGGAGTTTGGATGCAGGTCCAAAATTTTTCTAAGTGTTGGGTGCAAAATGAGAGCTGGATCGATCGAGTCCATAGTTGGATCGAACCAAAGTTCGATCGATCGAACCAAAGTTCGATCGATCGAACCAAAACTTAGATCGATTGAAGTTATGTCTAAATGCTCAAAATGACTTGAATGCTCATGCAATCCCTTACTCAGTTCCTTCCAATGTATATGAACCACAAAAACAGTATCTAGACTTCGCAAAAATCAAAATGCAAGATAGAAATGAGGGAGGAATAGGGTTTTGACATCCTACAAATTTCGGTGCTAGTCTTTAACGTCTCTAGCAAGACCTTGGGCTCTTCCAGCCCGGATCAAAGATCTTGCAATGCATCCCCTCCTTTTTGGGATGAGAGATGTTTCGAGTTACTCCCAACAAATGGTTCTTAGAAGAACTTGTTGGGGTAAACTCAAAAGACGTCTTGAGTTCCTTGTCAAAACTTTCTTTGGGCTTCCACGCCCTTTCACAACAAGAGTTCGAAATCACTTTTCTGGCATGCAATGCTGAAGATGAAGATGAAGGCTTTGAAATATTGTTCATGCACAAAAGCTCATTTCTTTCACAAGCAAGATCATGATATTCCACTACCACATTAACCTCTTCTTCATATTTGTCAAATGGATTGGGTGTGGGGTTAAAGATGTTCAACTTCACTCTCATGTGCCCAAAAGAAATCTTCATTATCCCCGTCCTACAATTTATGTTGGCATTTGAGGTTGCCAAGAAAGGACGGCCAAGGATAACCGGAATTTGGTTCTTTGGATTGGGCACCGGTTCCGTGTCAATGACGACAAAGTCAACCGGGAAGAAGAACTTATCAATCTTAATCAACACATCCTCAATTATCCCCCTAGGCTTCTTAATGGATCGGTCGACAAGTTGTAAAACCACCGACGTCGGTTTCAATTCACTTAGGCCCAATTTGACATAAACCGAATAGGGAAGAAGGTTAACACTAGCCCCTAAGTCAAGAAGTGCCCAGTTGATGACATGTTCACCAATGACACAAGATGTTGTAGGTGCACCCGGGTCCTTAAACTTTGGCAAAGTGTTGTGTTGTAGAATGGAACTCACTTGTTCGGTTAAGACCACCTTTTTTGATGTTTGGCTCTTGTTCTTCCGCTTTTGGGTGCATAAGTCCTTTAAGAATTTGGCATAAGCCGGAATTTGCTTAATTGCATCCAAAGTGGAAGATTAACTGTGACTTTCCTAAACATATCCATTATCTCACTGTTCTTGGTCTTTTGCCTTTCTTTTGAAATGGACCCTTTCAAGGCATCCGAAAATGGAGCTTTTTCAAAAACTCTTTCAGCATTTTCTTTCAAAGAATTTTCAGCATTGGACTTGTTCGATTCATTGGATTTCAAATCACTTTTCAAAGAAGAATCATGAATAACATTTTTCAAAGAACTTTTCTCAAACACATTTTTCAACACTGTTTTCAATGAATCTCTTTGGAAATCATCTTTCAACTCACAATTTGAGGGCTTCTCATTCTCAAGATCATGCACATGCAATGAAGGAGGAATAGTGTGTGGAACGGGACGGGTGACAACTTGAGGTTGTACCAGTTCACTCTCTTCATTAGGCATTCTAACTTGATTGTCTACTACCCTACCACTTCTCAAGGTTGTTACCGCATTGACATGCTCAACATTATGCCCTTCCAATGAGGATTTGGTTTCTACAACACATTGTTGTTTGATTGGGGCATTCACGTGCATCTTTCCCTTCTCTCTAGCATTAAGTGTTTCAACTATTTGCCCTACTTGGGTTTCTAGCTTGGCAATTGACTGAGAATGAGAATGCAACAATTGAGTATTTGCTTCTAGAGTGCCCAAAGCATTTAAAACCTTTTCCTCAAAAGCGGACCTCTAGAATTTCCTTGAGAATATGATTGGTTAGGAAAATGAGAATTAGCAAATTGATTTCCTTGTGAGTTATATGGTCTTGAACCTTGGGATCCTTGGTTTTGAAGTGGAGGTGGAATGTATTTCCCTTGAAAACCGCCTTGGGAAGAGTTTGAGCCCTCCCCTTGGTTTTTCCAAGAAAAATTAGGATGATTCCTCCAACCGGGATTGTAATGATTACCATAAGGATTGTTCCCTTGGTTCACAAATGTTGCATTAACTTGCTCAATGGGTTCATTTTGAATTTGTCCATGAGGACAATTAGAAGTAGAATGAAGAACACTAGAACAAGTCATACATGATTCATTTTGAGCTCTAGAAGAATGATTAGGAAAGGAAGACACTTGATTTGCCGAGTTTTGATTGATCAATTGATCAAATTTTTGAGATAAAGACTTCATCTCGGTGGTTATATCATTTGAGTGGTCAACTTGATGTAAGCCAACACTCTTCCTACCTTGAGAATTTCTACCATTCCTAGATGACAATGTTCTATGCAAAGAGTTTTCACTTATGCTCTCATAAAGACGCCACACGTCTTCCTCTTGCCGGTCTATATAAGAACCTCCCATTGAAGCATCAACCATGCCTTTGTAATTGTCCGATAAGCTTTCAAAGAAGAATTGGACCAATTGCCATTTAGGCATGTCATGGTGAGGACACTTCCTAAGCAATTCATTGAAGCATTCCCATGCCTCATGGAAAGTTTCTCCCTCCCCATGTGTGAATTCCCTAATGGCGGTTCTCATAGCATTGGTCTTTGAAACCGGATAGTACTTTTTCAAAAATTCTTATTGCATTTCTGCCTAAGAAGTTATAGAAAAAGGCCTAAGGTTGTTGAACCAATACTTCGCCTTATCTTTAAGGGTGAATGGAAAAAGTTTTAGCCTTAAAACTTCTTCCGGCATGTCCGTGTATCGAACGGTAGAACAAACTTCAAGAAACTCATCCAAATGCTTGTAAGGTTCTTCACTAGGAAGTCCATGAAAGTTAGGTAGCATTTGGATAGTTTGTGCTTTAATCTCATAATGGTGTGCTCTAAATGGTGGCAATTGAATGCATGTGGGTGCATTATACTCATTAGGCACATAGTGATCTCTCAATGCGAGTGGTGGATTAGCAACTTGAGGTGCAACATGGACACCTTGGTTATATTGAGCTTGATTAATGATGGGGGGTTGTGGTGCATACATTGGCCTTGGAATTCCCATTGGAATTTGGCCTTGTTGTTGAGGAGGTTGATGAATGTATGGCCTAGGCATGCCTAATGGAATTTTCATATTATCATTTTTCACATTAGGGTGAAGGATGCCTTGTTGGTCTATGTGACCAAGGTCTTCAACATGATCATCATTGAGAGCGTCCATTGGTAGATTGGTTCTATGTGAACTTCCTCTTCCCCTTGGATTCCTAACAATAGATTCTAAATGCAAATCAAGAGGGACAAGAGTAGGTCTCAATGAACGACGACCATGCATGCACAATGCAACACGAATAAGCAACTTTCTCAAC
This sequence comes from Cornus florida, assembly GCF_030987335.1. Taxonomy (NCBI): domain Eukaryota; kingdom Viridiplantae; phylum Streptophyta; class Magnoliopsida; order Cornales; family Cornaceae; genus Cornus; species Cornus florida. The sequence continues at coordinate 44,981,871 of NW_026775573.1, forward strand.
AATGCAATTAAACTTCACAACCACAATTTTCAAATGCAATGTATGTCAAATAAATGCCTCCACGTGGGCCCCCGATTTAACTAAGGAGATTGAGTAAGAAGGTCTCACAATAGTCCTTTGGCACTTCAACTCCAAATTTAAAAGCTTAGCTTAGCAAAATTTTTTTTTTTTTTTTTTTTTTTTTTTAGCAACTCTTCATTTTAAGCATTTTTCCTTTGCTTTGCTTTGCTCCTTAGCTTGGAAGTTCTTTGCTAGCTCCTTGCTCAATGCACCTTGTTAATGAAGAACAAACTTAATAAGTAATCAAAAACAGAAAATAAAAAGAAAGTAAAGACACGATCAAAAGAGTACTAATCCTAATTGAATTTCACAATTCGACGTTGCCAATTTAAAATCCCCGGCAACGGCGCCAAAAACTGACGACGGCCGTTCCAATACGCCAAACTGAATGTAGTGAATGTGTGGTTCAAGAAAAGCCTTTTATGTCAAATTTAAATTTATAAAAACCACTACCAACACTACTACTAACAGCAAGAGTGAGTAGGGATCGTCCCAAGGGATTATACGTGTTGGAATTTCAACTTCGACTCTAGCGTACCAAATGATTGCAAAAGAGAATTGGGTTGGTTGATTACTTCTAGCAAAGAATTAATTAAAATGCAATAAGATAAAGAGTAAGTAAGAAGGAAAGGTCTTGGGGTGTAGAGATCACCACCAAACAATACTATTCCAAACCATAATCAAGTGACTAATGAGGGAAATGAATGTGTTGCAACAATGTTGTATGTGTAAAAGACATTCAATTAGTAAGGGTGACTCAACAAGTGCAAATTGTCTCAATCAACATGTGTGAGGCCACAATACATCTATTGGTAGAGGAATATATTGTCTAGACATCATGTGAAGAGAACAAAATATCAAATCAAGTCATTGAACCTTTCATTAAGCTCATAGTCCAAGCAATCCATAAGGATGACTTAGTTAAACATGCATTATCTAAACATCATGTGAGAGGCCACAATTTATCTATTGGGAGAGGAATAAATTGTCTAAACACATGTGAAAGATACAACATATCACAACTAGTCATTAATCCTTCATTAAGCTCACAATCCACATACAACACAATATTAGAGGAATATGCCATTTGGACTCACAAGTATAGAACATCAAACATCAAGAGTAGATTGTCCTCCCATCTAACATTACACTATCACTGCACTAAATCTACACTACTAGCATGAAAATAAAGCTATCTAGACTAGGGGAGAGGCACAAACCATCAAGAATAGGCATAAACCATCAAATAAACCAAAATAGCATTCATTAAGCATGTCATCTTGATAATCTCTAGATCTATAGCATCAATACACATAGACATGCATCAAAAACACTAAATCTAGAGATAAGCACATGAATATCCTACTCTAGCATACATAGACATATGGGTAGCATAGAATAGTCAATTGGAAGCATTAAACCATACAAACCATGAAATAATCAAGATTTATATATACATGAATATCAAGATGTATCATACAACACTAATCCCTCAATAATACACAAGATTAGAGTATAGAAAGCATGCTTGGGGCTAACTCTAGCCCCAAGAAGATATCTAGCCACTCATGGTAGTGATGATCCAATCCTCAAGGGCTAACTCCATGGCTGCTCCTTGTAGATGAAGATCTTCTCCAATGGTTGCTCTAGCTTCCTCCTTTCTTCCTCTCCAAGAATAGCCTCCAAGATGATTTTCAATGTGTGACAAGAGACTCTAGACTCCCCTCCAAAAAGTGTATCATATTCCTTATATAGGTAGGTCAAATACACCCTATGATGAGCTGTGGTCGTGCAAGGCATATTCTTAAATGGTTGGGTGAAGGACGGAATAAATGAGCTGGACTTTAACTTTTTCTCGCTGGAGGAAGTTCGATCGATCGAACCTTAACTTGGATCGCTCGAAGATGGGTTCGATCGATCGAACTGCATCTTGGATCGAACGAAGTGGTCTAACTCCTCCGGATAAGGACAAGGCTGAGATATTTCGAAGATATTTATGGGGAAAAGGACAAAAGTGGTTGGTAGGCGTACAGCTGTGGATAAGATCAATCATTTGAATAGGACAAAATAGGGTTCGATCGATCGAAGGTGATGTTGGATCGATCGAACTTGGAATTTCAGCAAAGGCCAAGGTTGGATTTATCGAGAAGTACTGTGATCGATCATAGATGTTCGATCGATCGAACTTTTCAGCTGCACAACTTTGATTCCTTTTTGCTCATTGCTTTCTCCACTTTGCTCCCTCCTTTGGTTTATCTCAGGATTGCTTCAATTAAGCTCTTATTTGGCTGAGTTAGCTCAATTTTGGGATTAGTGCCTGAAAATATAAATAACACGTAATAAGTCTAAAACGGCAAACTAAGATAGATAAAGGTACTAGAATGCTTAAGCTTAACGGGTTTAAATGCGCACTTTTCAGTGCTCATCAAAGATCTTAAGGTTTAGAGATCACCACTAAGTATAGCTTTTCTACACTCTTAATGAATGATTAATGAGGGGGAAAACATGTATTGCAACATAGTGTATCTGTGTGGTTGTTTCAACAAGCATGGATGACAAATTAAGCATATTGGTGTCTTTCTCGATGATCGCACAAAACAATGTATAAAACTTTGAGTTTGGAAATTAGTGTCAAGTGGGCACCATAATTTAAATTTATAAACCGCTTAACACCTATACTATGTAGTATGAGTGGGAAAGGATTGTCCCAAGGGATTGAGTTGTCATACTAGCTTCTGGAATCACTATTAGGGTTAGTAGGTCGAGTGATCAAACAAATAATTGGTTGGTTGATTAAACTAGAGAGCAAATTAAACTAAATAATTGAATGCAATAAAGAGTAAGTAAAAGAGAGAGATCTTGGGGTTTAGAGGTCACTACCAAACAATACTTTTCTACACCCTTAACAAGTGACTAATGAGGGAAATGTGTGTTACAATATTGATGTGTGTGTGTGTGTTTGGTTGATTTAATTAGCAAGGATAACCAATTAAGTATATGTTGTCTAAGCATTATGTGAAAAGCACAATATATCTAACAATTAAGTATATATTGCCTAAGTAGCATGTGAAAAGCACAATATATCTAGCAAGTCATTAATCCTTTCATTAAGCTCACAAGCCAAATACACCACAAGGTTAGAGATGTATGCTACTTGCATTCAAAAGTATGGAACATCAAACAACAAGCATGGATTGTCCTCCCATCTAACAATTATACTACCACTACACTACAATTAAGCTAATGACTTGAAATTAAACTAATTAAACTAAGGGAGAGGCATAATCCATCAAGCAATGAGCATGAACCATCAAAAAAATTACAAGACAATTCCATTAAGCACTATGTTTTGACAATCTCTAGATCTATGACATTAATACACATAAACATGCATCAATAACACAAGAAATAGAGACAAACACATGAACATCTATTCTAGCACACATAGACATATGGATAGAATGAAATGATCAATTGGAAGCATTAAACTATATAAATCATTGAATAAACAAGATCTATATATATATAAGTGCCAAAACATGTATTACAACACTAATCCCTCAATAATACACAACATCAAGATGTAGAAAGCATGCTTGGGGCTAACTCTAGCCCCAAGAGGATGTCTAGCCACTCATGGTAATGCTTCTCTAACCCTCAAGGGCAAACTCCATGGAAGAAATCTACTCCTTGGTTGATGAAGAGCTCCCAAGCTTATGTCTCTAGCCTTCTCCTCCTTTCTTCCTCCCTAAGAATAGCCTCTATTGTGATACATGGATCCTCCTCAAAAAGTGTATCATATTCTATATATAGGTAGGTCAAGTGACACACAAAATGAGGTGGGGTCGTGCACAAAATATTCCCCAATGATTGGATAAAGGACAACTTTTGTGAGCTGGAAATTAAACTTTTTCGCACTAGAGGAAGTTTGATCAATCGAACCTTGGACTTGGATCAATCGAACATGGCTGAGATCTATCGAACTGAAGTTAGATCGATCCTTAATCGCGGCGCCTTTTTGGATAAAAACAAATCTAAAATATTTCGAAGATATTTTTGAGAAAAGGACAAAGTGGTTGGTAGGGTAGATAAGATCAATCATTTGAATAAGGACAAGGTAGTTCGATCAATCGAGGAATGATGTTGGATCGATCAAACTTTTGAGATCTCTGAAAATGTCATCATGGCTCAGATCCATCTTGAAGTGCTGAGATCGATTATGTTGGATTGATCGAACTTTGATCTGAGATCGATCGAAGATATTGAATTCCACATTTTTCTTCCTTTTGCTTCCACTTGAGTCATTTCTTTGATTTATCCCAGAATTGCTTCATTTCTTCTCTTATTTGGCTGAGTTAGCTTATTTTCGGGATAAGTGCCTGAAAATGGAAATAACACAAAATCAATCTAAAACGGTAAAGTAAGATAGAAAAAGGTATTAGAACACTTAAACTTGAGGGGTTTAAATACGTACTTTTAAGCGCTCATCACACCCCCAAACTTAAATATTGCTAGTCCCTAGCAATGAACTAGAAAGTAAAAGAATGAAATGAACAACTATACAACTATGTATTAGAAAGTAATAAATAGGTAACGCCACTTTCGTAGGGAACACGATTGCACTTAGCATATGCAACGAGCCTTTTAAACCCCTAGGTTACCCCTAGTGGATGAGTGAAGTCTCGTGAGGGTTTCCAGAAATAATACCCACAAACATTAAGCTCATTCTTTCAAAAGAGACACCAATATTGCAAACAAGCATTGGGAGAAAACTACCTCAAGTATGCAAATTTTCAAACATTTATGAGTAATCTCCCAAAATTTTAACATCAAGCAAACAAATATGGTCCTCCACACATCAAGAATATGATCATGCAAATCAAAACAACTCTAAAATCCTTTTTGAGTGGACCGGCATCAAATATGTTGCTATCTTAGCCAACTAAAGAATTAATCACATCATTACCCTCAAACTAGCACACAAATATAGTACCGATAATCAAGACAAAAAGTGGACCTTTTAGTAAAGTTTATTGTTCTAGGTGCGCTAATTCTTTTCACTCATCTTTTTATTTTTTTTATTTTTATTTTTTATTGAGGATTAAAGATGGAAGTATGGTGCAATGTGTTGATCTATTACGCTTTCTAGTGATTCATGAGGTCGAGCATTAGGTCATTGACTCCCAAACCAGACGACTTTAGGGCATTAGGCATTCAAACACCCCTACGGACTTACAAGCTCAAATCAACTAGACTACAAATCAAAACAACCTCCATCTAATCATTTCCCACTTCTCACCTTTTGGGAAAGTCCTCACTTTTTATTCAATTTTTTTTTTTTTTTTTTTTTTTTTAAGTTCAATTATTAACCTAGAGTTTGGGCCTTCCACCTTTCGGCGTGAAAAGTTCAGTGCTTGATGAGGCTAGAATCCTGGCTACTTAGTGAAAAGGGTTTGTTATCCACCTTTGTCAAAATGAAACCTTTCAATGCACTACTAGCCCAATTGGGATATAACCAAATCAATAATCAACAAAGCATGTACCCCACAAATGAATGCTAGTGTACGCCTGTGCTAGTGTAGAATACTAGAGTAAATCCCAAAACAATCACAAAATCAGGATGATTTGGACCACAAGTGTAAGCAAGATATCAATCTTTCGAAAAATTTACTCATAAATGGCATCCACAAGGCATTAAGGAGTATTAGACTCTCAAGTCAAGCAATTTTTAAATTTTAAGCAATATAGTCCTTAAAAGATCAAAATCATCGCTAATATGGACCAATCATAGAAAATCTCTCAAATACACAAGTCATGCTCAAAATTTTAAATTTAAAAGCAAACACTGTAGCATACACCATTACCCCTAAACTTAAACGGCACAGTGTCCCTAATGTGCAAAGAGAACAAAAGGAAAGAGTATACCAGTGCAATTAAGGCAAAGAATGGCTGGGACTAAAGTATTCAAATTGGGTGGCATGGCCCCCCCAAACTTGGGATTGACTGTGGTCCTGAAATTTGGCACTTAGATAAACTCATCAGATAACAAAAGGGATAATCAGTGCACAGTGGACATGTAAGTGTAAATGAAATAAAGCAGTGAGATAGGTATAAGGGTGGTCCTGAAAATTATGTAGCATTCTCTCCCATTGTAGTCATTGGATGCACCTGATAGAGTCAAATAGATAGATATAAGAACATAATAGATGACATCTACAACAAAAATATATATAAAGAACATAAAGTATAGAGTACATCAAAAGATCAAAGCTAACATATCCGGCTGCAAGTAATAGACAGTGACAAAAATGAAGTATGAATGACAGAGATGTAGTATGAAAAGATAGAAGAAACTGGGAATCTCAGGTGGACGAGGCAGGACGAGTAGGGCGTGCTCCGCGGATATCGTGAGATAAGTCTCGGAGTGTAGTCATGGCATCCGTGCGGAATGTAGCAAAATCAACTCGGTGGCCCACAGCATCGGCTCGAATGGCAACAGTATCAGCTCTGATTGCAAGCACTGTATCATCTAGAGCTTGAAGATACTCTCCAAAGCTGGGGATCTGACTAGGAGCCTCAAGTACGGATGAATCAGAAGAAAGATCCTGAGTCTGCTCCTCTGCATGAATGGGTGATCCAGCTGAAGAGTGCTACTCTGCGTCATCTGCAAGTCGCTCTAAATCAATGTCCATACGCTCGACAGCCGGATCAACTGGTACGTCGTCCGTTGTCGGGTCTGCTGCTGCCGCTGGGGCCTCAGCCTCTAAATCGTCTAAATCTAAGTCCTCTACTGCCTGAGCAACATCATCCTGTACTCTCAAGATAATGGCATTATAGCTCTTATCCCAATCCTTCTTCTGGAAAGTACATATTCCTCTCTCTGGGCGCTCCCGTGGATGGAAATGATAGTGCTGATCAATCAGTATCTGGGTGATAAGGTGGCCAAATGGTAAGAACTTGGCCCTTTTGGGCCACTCCTTGCTGATGTAAGTGTCATAGAGCTGCCTCATCACGCTCCAGATAAGCGCGGGAATAAATACCCAGTGGCCCGTGTAGAATGCGTAGAGGGCTGTCAGATAGTCTATTCGCCTCTGAATTTTGTGCCCGACCATATACATGTTCCGAAAGAGAACGGAATCAAAGAACCATAGGTCATCTGGAAGATATGTGTGGGTGGCGAAAGTCTCGCCAGCGGCATAGTGACCTGTCAGAAATATTGCCATGTCATCATAAGAAGGCCTGTATAGCCTAAGATATAGCTCATGTAGCTCTGGAGGGCATCGGTGTGGACAATGGCATGATGTGGCTAGTATGTCCATAGTAATAGTAATCTGGTAGCCATCTATGGTAGTGACCAGCTCTGCCGTGGTACGCGGGGACGGTCGGAGGTTCTGGAAGAACACCCGAACTAGCCACGGGTAGACTGGCTCAGTAACTGGGGTAAGAATAGTTGCAAGGCCCCTACGGATAATATCATCATAAGCTGATCGGGTCAACACCGAGCTGGAGAAGAAGTCGACATCAAAAACTGACTCATGAGCCACTGTCATCTGTGTATATCTAGGCAATGGCCTGTCATGCTCTCGAACTGGCTGAGGTGGCTGGTGTGGTGGAGATGGTGATGGTGAATGCTTAGCCTCAGCCTCATCGTGTGATGGAGATGGAGTGAACACAGCCTGAGCCTGTGAAGTAGATGGATATGATCAGCCTCAGCCTCATAAGAAGGTGATTGAGGTAGAGTAGTCTCTACTGCCTCATCCTGTTTATGAGAGGGCTCTGCTGGCTCTTCTATCCTAGGTCTGATACGTCTCTGAGGCCCGTGTCGCCTTCTGGCAACAGTCTTTGTCCTAGGCATGGCCTGTCAAAGGAAAAAGAAAAACTTGCAACTAGAGTTAGTGCTAGAATAAAGAATTGAAAGCACAAAATAGAGACATGTATGTCAAATAAGATAGACAAAACATATATGACATGAATCTCTGCAAGTGACATAATGTGAACGTGCTAAGCAATGTAAGTATGAAATACATCCAATGTGGAATATCACAGGCATTGGGCATATATAAGATATCATGACACAAGATAAGATGCATGGAATGTATATATGGAATCTGTGAAGTTCGATCGATCACAAAAATTGTGAGATCGATCTCAAAACTTCGATCTATCTGAGAAATTGAAAAACTGAGTTCGATCGATCTCTCAAGATCGATCTGAGAAATAAGTTCGTTCGATCAAACTGTGCGATGTGAAAATTGAAAAGTCACATATCTGTAACATTGATGACACGGGCCTTCACGAACAAGGTCATGGGCCCAACAACACTTCAAATTATCAATCCTAATCACTCTATGAGGCCCATACTCCCAAAATTAATTCAAAAATCAAATATATACAAAACATATCTATAAATATATATACAAATATATACACAATGTTTCAAGCTTCAACAATGGAGGTTTTCATCATTAAAACAACATGAATCAAGGATTTAAAACATATATGCATCAATCCGAAGCTTGAAATCAAAGATGAAGTTCGGTTCTTACCCAAATCGAGGAGAGAAGATGAGATGCGAAGAGGTGATGCAAACTCAGATTCGAGAGGAGAAAGAAAGTGGAAGCTTACTGGATTTCGCCGGAGACGAAGAAGATGGATGGATGCACAGTGGCAAAGATGAAGAACAAGGGTTTTGAGAATAAGAAGGTTGGATCGATCTTTGAAATTGATATTGAAACCCTCAATTTTTATTTCTTAAAAACTGTCCCCGACCAATTCGATCGATTGAATTGAATTCTCAGATCGATCGAACTGTGATGATCTTTCTTTAAAGTATTTTTGGATTTTTTTTTTTTAAAACAAATTTGGAAAGTTAAAATAAAGTCAAAATAGTGAATTGAAGAATAGAGATCGATCTGAACAAATGTTCGATCGATCTGACAAAGGGAAAAAATATGCAGGTTTTTGGGTTCAGAAATTTGTCTAAATGTTGGAACTCAAGATCGATCGAACTTGAGGTTTGGATCAATCAAAAAAGTTATGATCGATCTGAGAACAAGTTTGGACGATGGGATAGAGAAGTGATTTGGATGCATGTCAAAAAAATTTCTAAGTGTTGGATGCAGGTCGAAGTTTGATCGATCGAACTCTCATTTGAGATCGATCGAACTTATACAAAATGCTCAACTCCAACATGAAAGCTCATGCAATCCTAACCACAGTTCCGTCTAATGCATATGGACCAAAAACAAGTATCTAGACTTCGCAAGAAATGAAATTAAAGATAGAACCTACGAATACTTTTGCTAGTTTTTAACATCTCTAGCAAGACATTGGGCTCTTTTAGCCCGGATCAAAGATCTTGTAATGCATCTCCTCCTTGTTGGGGTGATAGATGCTTTGAACTCCACCCAACAAATGGTTCTTTGAAGAACTTACTGAATTTAGCTCAAAAGAAACTTTTGATCCCTTGTCAATACAATCACAATCTTTAGGTTTCCATGCCCTTTCAAAGCAAGAATTTGAAACAACACTTTGAGAATGCAAGGTTGAAGATGATCCCTTTGAAGTTTTGGTCTTACACAAAAGCTCACTTCCTTGACATTGAAGATCATAGCATTTATCTACAACATTAACCTCTCCTTCATATTTGTCAAATGAGCTGGGTGTGGGATTGAAGATATTCAACTTCACCTTCATGTGGGCAAATGAGATCTTCATTATCCCCATCCTATAATTGATGTTGGCATTAGCGGTTGCCAAGAAAGGACGGCCAAGGATAACAGGAATTTGGCTTTTTGGATTAGGGACCGGTTCCGTGTCAATGACAACGAAATCAACGAGGAAGAAAAATCTATCAATCTTTATCAAAACATCCTCAATGATACCCCTAGGCTTCTTAATGGATCAGTCAGCAAGTTGTAAAACTACCGACGTCGGTTTCAATTCACCTGGGCCCAATTTTACATAAACCGAGTATGGAAGAAGGTTAACACTTGCTCTTAAGTCAAGAAGCACCCGATTAATGATATGATCACCAATGATGCATGATGTGGTAGGTGAACCGAGGTCCTTAAACTTTGGTAAAGTGTTATGTTGCAAAATTGAGCTCACTTGCTCGGTTAAAACCACTTTTCTTGGTGCTTGGCTCTTGTTCTTCCATTTTTGGGTGCACAAGTCTTTCAAGAATTTGGCATAAGCCGGAATTTGCTTGATTGCATCCAAAAGTGGAAGATTGACTTTCACTTACCTAAACATTTCCATGATTTCATTGGTTTTTGCCTTTTTCTTATCTTTTGAAATGGATCTTTTTAAGACATCCGGAAATGGAGCTTTTGGCTCAAACACTTTTTCAGTATCTTCTTTTGAAAACTCTTCAACACAAGAATTTTTCAAATCACTTTATTTCAAATCATTTTTTAACTGAACCTTTTCAAATTCATTTTTTTGGCAAATCTTTCTTCAAATCATTTCCAAAATCATTATTCAAATCACATTTAGAAGCTTTCTCATTCACAAGATCATGTATATGGAAAGAAGGAGGAATGGGATATGAAACGGGACGGGTGACAACTTGAGGTTGTATTGATTCACTCTCTTCATTAAACATTTCAACTTGATTGATTCCCTTGTGATTGATAAGGTCTATAACCTTGGGATCCTTAGCCTTGAAGTGGAGATAGAATGTACTTCCCTTGAAAACTGCCTTGGGAAAGGTTTAAGCCCTCTCCTTGGTTTTTCTAAGAGAAGTTCGGATGATTTCTCCAACTTGGATTATACTGAGTACCATAAGGATTGTTCCCTTAGTTCACAAAAGCTGCATTGATTTGTTCATTAGGTTCATTTTGCACTTGTCCGTGACGACAATGAGAAGTACAATGAAGAACACTAGAACAAGTCATACATGATTCATTTGATGCATGATGAGAAAGGTTAGGGAAGGAAGATACTTGGTTCACCGAGTTTTGGTTAATCAAAAATTGATCAAACCTTTGAGATAAAGACTTCATTTCGGCGGCTATTTCATTTGAATGGTCAACTTGATGTAAGCCAACACTCTTCCTACCTTGTGAATTTCTACCATTCTTGGATGATAATGTTCTATGCAAAGAATTTTCACTCATGCTCTCATAAAGATGCCACACGCCATCCTCATGCCTATCAATGTAAGAGCCACCCATAGGAGCATCAACCATGCCTTTGTAATTGTCTGATAAGCTCTCAAAGAAATATTGAACTAATTGCCATTTGGGCATGTCATGATGTGGACACTTCATAAGAAATTCATTAAAGCATTCCCATGCCTCATGAAATGTTTCTCCATCCCCATGTGTGAATTCTCTAATGGAAGTTCTCATGGCTTTGGTCTTAGAAACTGGATAGTACTTCTTCAAGAACTCTTGCTGTATTTCTGCCCAAGAAGTGATTGGAAAAGACCTAAGATTGTTAAACCAATATTTTGCCTTGTCTTTAAGGGTAAATGGAAAAATTTTAAGCCTTAAGACCTCTTCCGGCATGTCCGTGCAACTGCAAATTACAAAATCTACAAGAATCAGAAGTTCAAAACCCATATACTTCAGTTTATCTATCTGTTTGCAAGAATCAAAAGTTCAAAACCTATTACCTATATCAAAACCCATATCGGCATATCATTTCAGATTGTTCAAAAAATCAAAACCCATATTTTTCAGTTTCCATCGCCCAGTGTTCCAGTTGGGTTCGCTGTTCGCAAGCTTCAGCCGCTAGCCCGCTATCTCTCAATTCTCAAGCTTGCCCCCTCTCTCTTTGCAACTGCTAACTTGTATGTATGGGTTTTGTTTTAAATTTTTTTCTAAATCAATTAATCAAGGTTTGTAATTCTTGTTTTGCAAACTAAATCCTGTTTGGTGAAATTTTTTATGATCTTTTTTATATAATTTTTCTTTTATTTTATGAATTTTAGTTATAAATATTTGTGAAGATAATAACTGAAATAGGATCTCCCTCTGCAGGATTTGAAAGACTAATTGGTAAATTTGGGTTGAACTTGAGTCTTGAACAAGCTGAAGATAAAGTAAATCAGGGTGCTAAGGAGAAGGTAAAAGGATACGGAAGAAAATACAGAAAGGCCAGGGCAGATTGAATGCAAGGTTATTATTCTTACAATTATGAAGAACCATAAGATTTTCTTTTATGAGCTCATTTGGTTCTTGCTAACTTTGATGATTGTGTTTTTTGTCGTTAGCTGAGAATTAGTTTTCGCTGTTTCAGCAGAACATTTAATGGGAGGATTAAGAGGTTTGATTTTGAGAATCTAGAAATGTGCCTTATAACTGGAATTGCTTAGGTTTTTTTATTTTTTTTATTTTTATTTTTTTATTTTATAACTAGAGGTATTTACTTCTTAATCGGCTTCAACCATAAAGCACAAAGTAACTGGGTTTTCAGGTTACGCCTTTGTCATATACTTATGTATCCATGCCTCATGAACTCTTATGCTTATGCTGGGGCTGTTTTACATGCTCGCCTTTGATGGCTAATTAGTAAAGTTTTAGCTTCATGCTGAAACTTAATAATGTTAAAGAATGGCTTTACCAATTATGGTCTCTGTAATCAAGTTTGCTGGGAGGAATGAATGGGTACACACCTATATTTTTATTGTATTTTTATTGTACTAAGTGGCTGCCCGAACTGAAATTCGGTAATGTATTACTCAATATAACAAGTACAGTGAGCATGTTTGGGTATCTAGGAGTTCTTTTAAACCTGTGACTCTTTTAGTAGTAGATTAATAGTTTTGTTTACTGCATAACTTTTTTCTAAGATTATTTTTGCTTGCGGAAAATAGTTTCAACTCAGTTAATATCTGTTATTTGGTTTATAAAGTAATGAAATACATGGACAAAATGGAATTTGAAAATTGGATTCATATAGCCAACTTTAATAGTTGAAAATAGAGTTGGTTTGTTGAGTTGAGATGTTATAAAATATTTAAGTAGGAAAAAAATATGTTATAAAATATTTATTATTTTGATAAATTACTTGCTTTTTATTCCAATCCCAAGTATTATTCTAATTTTTATTAGGAAAAAACTTTAACAATCTTATGCTTTACTATTTGTTTGAGGACACACACCTACACCCAATACGTGTAGCCAAGTCTAGGTGACATAGCTTAAGTGTAGAGAAGAAGTTGGAAGCTTCAGCAGTATTGTGGGAGAGGGACATCTTGTCTCCTTATAATCAAATCCTAGTTAAATGCTCATATTGGAAGTGCTAACTGCTAAGGCTAATTTCTAGCCAAGTAGCCAGGCATGAACCCAGAATACTGTAAATCTTCAATTATTATTATTACCCCCATTACCATCTTTTCTTTCAGCTTTCATTGGTCTTCTTTGTTGGCTTTATTAGGTATTATCTTTGAGAAGATTTTTGTCCTTTACTTTATTCCTTCTTCAGTTCTTCTTAACAAGTTATATTTCTAATAAGAATTTGGTTGAGAATTATTTCAAATGCACTCTAGAACATACAAGGGGAGAAAAATTATACCAAAATGCAAGGATGCATATAAAAATACAGTAGGATAGAAATGGGTTATGCTTACTCTCGACCTTGATTGAGCCTGGGAATAACTAGAGCAATTAGTTCACTTCATTTTCAGTGTCTTTTTGAATGCTTTGTTAATCTTTATGTCTATACGAAGGAGGCTAGTATTTTTAGTTGAAAGGCAAATTCATACCTCTAAATTTTACTAACTAGCTCCAAGACTCAAATGACAACTGGAAGTTGCGGGTTTGTGGAGGCCCTAGGATATCACTAGGATGCATGAATTGTTTTCAGACAGAGGAATTGACAATCGTCATGCCCCTCATGTGTTCGCACTGAAAAGTTTTTTTTTTTTTTGGGTATTATTTTTGTGAGCAAACCCCTCTCCTTCCTTAGACGGCCTGGCTACAGGTTGCAGCTGATGATTCGTGGGCAAAACGTAAAAAAGCTTAGACCATTTAATTTGGGATCATGAACTTAACTCAATGAAGCCTTATCTCCCAACTACTGGGGTACCATTTAATTTGGAATTGTGTACTTTTGGAGGGGGGTGTGTGAGTATCAATTAGGAAAAAAAAAAATAGAATCGTATACTTAACTCAAGAAGCCTTAGCTCCCATCTGATTGGGTTAAGCTGCATAAATCATTTTAAACCCAATCTAGAGTGATATCCTACATTTTTATGGAACCAAATATATGGGCAAATGTTGATAGAATGTTTCAATAAGGTTTTTCACGTTTTCTCAATTATTTTTCTTTTTTATGTTTGAATGTGTAATGTAAAAGATCCATAGACATTAGTTCATCCCTCAGACTAGATCATTTGTGTTAAGGTAGTTTTTAGCAAAGGGCTAAGGAACCTTGGACTTGGGGCAAAATTTAGTATTTGTAATCATTCCAAACATGTTGACTTTTGTATTAATATGAATTGTTTAAGATATTTTTTTGTGCTTCTTTAATAATTATTTGTTATTTTGTGGTTTGTTATTTTGTTTGTATTTTGCATTCTTAGTGTGTAAAAAAGGCCTTGAAAATATGAGAAGACCTTGTAGAAACTTAAATTTGTTGTAGTGGTTTGAACTAATCATAATTTTTCTATTTTTTTGACAGATTGCATGTGGCTGGGATATCTTTTTGATTTTTTGTTACAGGCCCATTAACTATATTTTTTGTTTCATATGGGCTAAGGATAAACTAACTTTTGCACTTTTGGTTCTTACATGGGATTGGATTTATGGATCTCCCATCTTCCCATTGTTGGCAGATTGCATGTATCTGGGCTTATTAGCTTTTTGACATCTTTTTGTTGCAGACCCAATGACTAATTTTTTTTTGTTTCATTGGGCTCAAAACAAACTCAGTTTTGTACTTTTGGTTCTTACAAGGGATTGTATTTATGGATCTCCGATCTCCCCATTGTAGGCAGGTTACATGTAGATGGTATTAGTTTTTGTTATAGTCCCATTGATTATATTTTTTGTTTTATATGGGCTTAGGTAAAATTCACTTTTAGATCTCCCAATATTGTTGGATATAGGTTTAATCATTCCCTATGTATATGAATCTCGTCTTGATCCCATATTTGGAATATGTATAGATGATTGGATATATGAAATAGTATTTGACCTTTTCATTTGTAAAATATTAGATTGTATATTTTATAATTGATAATTTGTTTAATTGACATGTTTGGTATTACTGAGAAAAAAAGATATCTTATAAATTAGTTTATTGAGAGGAAAAAAAACATTATTGAGAACAAAAAAAATAAAAACCAAATTATGATTTTTAATGCATTTATTCACAAATTTTAAAAAATTGGCAACTAAAAATATTTGTTGTTAAATATCAACACTTGTGACAAAGGTAGTTTTGTTGCAAATTGCACTACATGAGGTGACAAATATATTTTTGTTGCAAATTGCATTATATTAGGTAACAAATATATTTTTGTTGCAATTGTTTTATCTTTTAGTGACGAATTCAATTTTGTTGCAAATAGATATCTTTTTAGAAATAATCTAGTTTTGTTGCAAATAGATATATTTTTAGAAACAATCTTGTTTTGTTACAAATAGATACATTTTTAGAAACAACCTAGTTTTGTTGCAAATTATTGTATATTTAGCAACAAATTTGTGAAGAAATGAAAACAAATTGTTTGTCGCCAATTCTCATCTTTAGGGACAAGTAAATTTCTTGTTGCAAAAAAATTAATCTTTTAGCAACAAAAGTCTTTTAGCAACCAAAGTCCTCGGAATGGAGTTGTGTTAAGCAACAAATTTTTGGAGAAATGGAGACAAATTATTTGTTGCTAATCATTGTATCTTTCGTGACAAGTAATTTTCTTGTTGCAAAAAATTAAACTTTTTACGACAAAAGTTTTTGTTTTTGTTGCGTAAAACCTTTTGTGATGGGCTTATAGGGAAACCTCGCCACAAAATTTTTTTTGTTGCAAAAAGTTTTTTGCAACAAATTGTATGTATTTAGCAATAAAAATTTTTGCCCCTAATACCAATATTTGTTGTAGTGAAGTCTTCCGGTGGCAGGGACAGCCGATTGTTGATAGAGATGGCAAAGGCAGCCGGCTATTGATGGAGATGGCAACCCTAGGTTTGAGAAAATAATGTGCAGCCAGTGAGAGAAAATGGCGGGCAAAGTAGTGGAGAGACATATCAATATTTTGTCTCCAAAAAACTATTTTTAGGGGTGAAATAAATTTTGTCCCTAAATTTTTGTCACAAAAAGTCACTTTTGTTGCAATTTGCCCCTAATTGATTCAGTCATCAAATAGAGTACTTCATTTTGAGTTGAGGATTTGCCTTAAAATTGCAAGAATTGTGTTCCTGCCAAATGTGGAAGATGGTTGTCACGAGAGCCATCTTCGAGTTAGAGTTCCTGATTAACTTGGCTTGCCAGTGGAATGAAGTCATACTTATCATGTATTAGCCCCTCCCAAGAGATCTGCATCATCTCTTACTTAGGAATCTGGAAGGGATCACTCACTATCACACATTAGGGGGTTCCACTTACCTCACTACAAGAAAAAAGGGCTTCTACGAGGGGCCAAAAAAGCCGTGGAAACCTATTCACGGCGCATTCTAGGCTCTCATGTATGAGGGTTTCGTAAATACTTAATTTTTTTTACGGGAAAAAATCTATTTTGTAAAAAAATAATAGATTCATCGTAGAAAATAATTTCATTTATATATTAAATTTATTTACGACATGGATATTTTCCCGTTAATAATTAACTTACAAGCCACTAGAGCATGCCGTAGAAAAGTTTTCTACAGTGAATTATAATTACCCGTAAATAATCTCGACTTTTCTACGGCAAATTGTAACTACCTGTAAATAATCTCACGAGGTACCGAGAAAAGGTTTCTATGGCGAGTTATAACTAGCCGTAAATAATCTCACGAGCTACAGAAGTATGCTGTAGAAAAGTTTTCTAAGGCGAATTTTAACTACCTATAAATAATCTCATGAGGCATTGAAGCATGCCGTAGAAAACTTTTCTACGGGAAATTTAGGTACCCGTAAATAATATAAACCTTTCTCACGACTTACCATGTATGTCGTAGAAAAGTTATTTAGAAGGATTTTCACTTATTTACGGGATTTCAAACTCCCCGTAAAAAATATATATATATATTTTTTAATAAATAAAACACCCTTAATTAATGCTAGTTAATCATCCACTACCTATACTTAACATCCTTTCAGCTATAATTCAATTCAAAGAACATACATATCCCATTAAATATATCAAAAGAGTTAAAACATTTTTACAATTCATCATTTATCAATGTGCCAAAACAATTCAACATTTATCAATATTCCAAAAGAAGAAGTAAATCTATTTGTCAAGAAAATCATTAATTTCTGAACACTTCAGTTGAAAAATTGATAAACCTTCTACCACTTGAGTTTCAGTCTGCACTTGTCAAAAAACCACCTCACTGTATAAAATCCAAGAAAGTAGCTGCATCACACAAGTCTCAAATTCAGAATGTTAATAAAAAAGGAAAATAACAAGATTATCATTTATGAATTAAACACAAACATTTTGCTAAAAATTTCTTATATCATGGATGGTGACTAAAATCTTTTAATGTGTGAGTTGTGTGACTAACAACTCACAATCTTTTAAACTGTAAAAGTCAGTTTCAAAGCTCAATCTTTGTTGGAAAGGCAACAAAGGAGAGACCTAATTTTTGGTAAGCGGCTCTGAATTTTGGGAAGAAAACCCCATGTTGCAATGGAAACGTCTCAAACTTGTATCAGGACTTTCTCAATAAATTTTCATATTTATTCCATAGTTGTTAAAGACTCAAGACGCACAAAAGAGCAAAGGCCTCCTGGAGCCTGAGGCGCAAGGCGAGGCGAGCGCTCGACTGAAGCAAGGCACACATTGAAAAAAAAAAAAAAAAACTATATATAAAGATGCAAAAGTCAACTAAATCAATTACTTAAGTTCAATATTCAACATAATGATACCAAAGCCAACTAAATCAAGTACTTGAGTTCAACAATAAATAATTAAACATATTAATATAAAGATGCAAAAGTCAACTAATGAGAATTATGAGATAAAACTAAAATAAACATAGACAACAAAATACTAGGCATCTTTTAAAATACAAACTACATTCAAATTCAAGATAACAAAATAAATTCATGTCAATTATTGGTGTTGTAACAAAATAAACCAGATTTCAATTAGCAAAAAAAACCAGATTTTAATTAGCAAAACCAGATCTCAATTTCAAAGCAATATTAACATTTCAATTTTTTTAAAAAAAATACAGAGCTGCAGTCCAATTCCAAACTTTCAGTTCAGTTCATAGAAAAAAAAATGTCTGCAGTCCAGTTCCAAAACCAGATTTCAATTTCAAAGCAATATACATTTCAATTTAAAAAAAAAAAAATATACAGAGCTGCAGTCCAATTCCAAACTTCCAGTTCAGTTCATAAAAAAAAAAAGAGAAAGAAAAGAAGACATAGAGCTACAATCCAATTCCAAACTTCCAGTTCAGTTCATAAAAAAAAAAAAAAAAGAAAAAAAAAAGAAAGAAAAGAAGGCACAGAGTTGCAGTCCAGTTCCAAACTTCCAGTTCAGTTCAAAAAAGAAAAGAAAAGACTGTGCACAGAGAAAGTTTGCTATAAAGAAGAGAGAGAGAGAAAAAGAAGAAGAAGAAGAATCTGCCGAAGAAGAGAGAAGAATCTGCCGAAGAAGAGAGAAAAAACAAAGAGAAGAAAAAAAGGGAAGAAGAAGAAGAAGAAGAGAGAAAAAAAGAGAGAAGAATCTGTAGAAGAAGAGAGAAGAATCTGCCGAAGAGAGAAAAGAAGAGAGACGGAGGAGAGAGAAAAGAAGAGAGAGAAGAAGAAAGAGAAGAAGAAGAGAACAGTGACTTACCTGGATTCGGATCGTGATTCGTGAGAGAAAGTCGGCAGATTCAAATCGTGTCTTTGCTTCAAGCCTTCAAATCGCGCCTTTGTCTTTCTCTTTGCTTCAAAGTTTCTCTGGCCGATTCACTTCACTTTTACACTTTTCTTTTGCTTTTATTTGATTCTTTTCTTTTAGTAAAGTTATCTAAAAAGTATAATAAACAAATAATAAATAATAAACAAACAGCAAATAATAAACTAATAACAAAATACTAACAAATAAAAGGAGGCACGCTTTTTTTACGCCCGAGGCCTCTCGCCTCTTATGTAAAGGCGCACGCCTGTTCAAAGGGCAACGCCTTGTGCATACAAAGGCGCATGACTTGAGCCTGTAGGCGCCTTGCGCCTCGGGCGCGTGCCTTCGGCGCTTTTAACAACTATGATTTATTCCATGAGATACTAACAAACATAGAAACTATTTATTGTCCACGTTCTCTGAAATTTACAAAGGGAATGGTCTTCATTTACTAACATTCAATTCAGGTCAAAGAAAATGCTTGAATGTAGATCGTTTTTAAACATTATGTACACACTATGACACTACTATATTTTCTTACTTATATTTAACTTCACTGTGTGAAACTGATTACACCAAATTTAATTGTTGCTTTTCGTTTTTTCCTAGAAACTAATGTCGTCAAAGCAACCCACATGCATGTTGATTGGTGAGTGATGAATGTTTGTGCCTTCACTTATATATTCACAGATCGTTCACATGACTTGAGATATATACATACACACACACATATATATATATATATATATATATATATATGAATGTGTGTGAATATATATATTTTAAGTTAAATAAAAAGAAATTTGCAAGCATCAGACCTGTTGGAAATTGAAATCTTATTGAGCAACATTATGAGTTCTTTTTTAAATCAATTCTATCATGTGTTGTTTGGAGATATAAAAAACCAACAATATTTGAGTCGTCTAATAAGTCTAATATGAGAAGCGATTGTGTAACAAATTTCAAATAAGTATTCATACACATTTATAAATATCTATTGTGGAGCTCAGACTTCTAATCTCACATTCCAAGGAAATATTTATATCAAAATATTTTTGACATGTTTTTTTCATGATGTTTTGGGTAACACAAATCAACACAAACTCAATCCAGCTTGCTTAAAATTTTTTTTTGTTGTTTTGGATTGTAAAGCAAACACAATATATTTTTTGACCTAATTGGTTAAGTAACTATTACTGAATTGAATAAAACGTGGAAACCATTGAATTTTTGGTTTCATGTGATCAAAAAGTTTTTCTAATTAAGCAAAGATGGGATGGGCGGTCTGTGGAACCCTTAGTCTGGTCCAAAAAGGGCAAACCTTTATGAACAAACATCTTTTGTGGCCAATGTCTTTCATGTATTTATAAATATGGTGTTTAATTAATTGCATAGACTTATTCTCTTCAATTTTCTACCCAAAAAAAAAAAAGCATTTAATTAAGCTTTTATATATTGTTTTGTACTAAGTTAAATTTTCTTATATGATCCCTAATAAGGGCGGCAAGTTATGTAATGCACATGACATGAGTGCTCACTTAGATTATCTAAATTATAGTAAAGTTATGCTGACTTATAAGTTTGATTAATTGTTTGGGTCTAAGTCAATGGAAATGAACAAAATGGATGATAAATTTGTTCAAGTATAATCATTGTCAGTGTGATGATTAATGTGTGAGTTGTGTGACTAATCTACCATTTGAAATCTTAATGAAGTTTAAGTTGTACATATTGAAGGGTTTGTAGCAAAAGACTTGGATCAGTGGAATAGAGGGAATTGGTCAGGAGGGTGTGTTAGGAGGACACAATTGCAGTGTGAGAGTAATAACAGCCTAGTTGAGGGAGGGAATAGGGAAGAAGATGGATTTGTCAAGGTTGAGGGGATGAAGTTACCGGACTTCGTGGACTACGTGGGATCAGATGATATTAATGCTTGCAGAGATATGTGTCTGAACAATTGTTCATGTAAAGCATATGCATATGTAAATGGGATCAGCTGCATGATGTGGAGTGGGGATTTTGTTGATCTTCAGCAATTTGCAGATGGTGGGAACACGCTCTCTACATTCGTCTCGCGAATTCTGAATTAGGTAAGATGAAACTTTCAATTGTATATGTCACTGCTGTTGTTAGCATTTTGAATTTTCATTATATCATATAATAATTTTTGTTGCCGTTAGACTTTCTGACATTTAAGACATATTCTACCTCCTATAGGAAGAATAGGATAAATATCAGAAATTTCTCATGAATATACTTTTTGCTGCTGTTAGAATTTCTAACATTTAAGAGATATTTTTACCTCCTATAGGGAGAATAGGATAAATATCAGAAATTTCTCATGAATATACTTGATTAGAACTCTAGCAGAATAGGATATCTAAATATCAAAAATTTCTCATGAATTGACCTTTTCAAATAGTTTTTGCTTTCTTGTGGAGCAAGCTAGAGTTCTTTGATTCTTTTAATTGTTCAATTATAAACAATAAAATGACTTTTGTATTTGTTTCTCTTCTAACATAGGTGGTGGGAGAAAAATATCCAAATTTGTAATAATAGCAATAGTGGTGGTGGGCACATTCTTTCTAAGTGTTTCCATTTGGCTACTATGGAGGTTCAGAGCAAAATTGAAAGGTAAATTTTAGAAAGTGAAATGAAAATTGTACTGTTATTTTGTTAATTATCTTGACTGTTTATGCTAATTGTTGATTCTTCATTACAGCATTCTTGAATCTGTCGCAAAAGAACAATGAGTTACTGATGCTTTATGCACGCAGAAGTGAGGAACTTTCGACAGATCTTTCTGGACCGGATGACCTTAGAATTGAAGGGCAGCATGTAAGCGGAGCAGAATTATCATTCCTCGATTTTAATATTGTGGCATTAGCTACAAACAATTTTTCAAATGAAAACAAGCTCGGACAAGGTGGATTTGACCTTATCTACAAGGTATGTTCTTTAATTTTCTACGAAAAAAATGGTAAAAAATGAAGGTTAATTGTGTATTGGAATGCACTAAAGCGCTGCTAACTTTTATAATGCTTAACAGGGAAAGTTGCCATGGGGACAAGAAATAGCTGTAAAGAGGCTTTCAAGAAAGTCTGGACAAGGCTTGGAGGAGTTCAAGAATGAGATTACACTAATTGCCAAATTACAACACAGAAAATCAGTCTTTATCTTTTATCCTCAAAGATTTGCTAACTTGAATTCCATGATCACTTGTAAAATGTAGCGGCTATATGGCTCCTGAGTATGATATGGAAGGTCTATTTTCTGTCAAGTCTGATGTGTATAGTTTTGGAGTATTAATACTAGAGATAATAACCGGCCGAAGAAACACTAGTTTTCATTCACCCGAACACTCAAATATTATTGGATATGTAAGTCTATACATAAATCTTCTTTTCTTTTCTTTTCTTTTTTTTCTTTTTTCTTTTTTTTTCTTTGATGTGTATAATTTGACAAAATGTTGGAAATGTTTCAGGCATGGGACTTATGGGATGGTGATAAGGCAATGGAGATGATTGATCCTAAAATTGCAGATTCATGTTGCCAAAATGAAGTGTTGAGATGCACACAAGTGGGGATGTTGTGTGTGCAGGACAGACCAACAATGTCATCTGTGTTGCTGATGTTGGAGGGTCAAAGTACAAGTATGCAGATGCCGAGACGACCAAGTTTTACTTCAATGAGAAGAAGCTCTATAGACATGGATGAATCTTGAAAGGAAAGTCGAGACATTGTATCCTCAAATGATGTAACAATTAGTGTGATAAATGGTAGATAATACTTTTATGTGTGTGTGTGTGTGTTCCTTCTCCTGTTTCTGTAATGAAATGGATTTTGGGAAAGAATTTTGAAAAGGATTTTGTGAAAAACCTGGCCGCCTAGGAGTTGCCTAGGGACCGTGGCGTTAGTGAGGCCTAGAGGGGATTAGGGAGATCGCCCTAGTATGGTTGAGTTACCTGGCCCTGTAACAACCCGAATTTTTATGAATTCGAAATTTATGTTTATTTCATGATTTTTAATTATTAAGATTGGGTATTTTAATTTTAAATTGGAGACTTACGTAATGAGATTTGAGTTATTGATTATTTAATTGGAGAATTCTTTAATGAGTTGAATTGATTTTTTTTTTATTTCATAATTATATATGTGTAATGTTAATGGTGCTATTTGGTGATGATGGAAGAAAGACATGTGATGAAAAATATATATATATATTTTAGTCACCATCCATGATATAAGATTATTATTATTGTTATTTGTGTAGTTCTAAAGTGCCCCTAACATTTCCAGCATGCCCATGAAGCTTGTTTTCATCCAGTGTTTCAGACATTTTTCTAAACTTCCCTTCCATTGGTATCAAGTTTTTTCATCCAGTGTTTCAGACATTTTTCATAAGCAAAGTAACCTAAGTTATGGTAGCAAGTTTTCCAAGTCCAACTAACCTGAATATTTTTTCAACATCTGTGCTATGTTAACAAGTCTTTTACACGTTAATTATCCATGGATCAATAGAACCGGCCATATATAACTAATCAATTACCCTCCAGAGAGGGCATGGGAAGTGTTAATTTAAAGGTTTTAGTATGATATTTTTTTAGTCTAAATCCTTTTAGATGTGGGATGCAACATACTTGTGTGCTCAGGAATGATTTTTCATGATAAGGCCTGATTGAAATAAATTATAATTCTGGGATTGGTTCTCATTATCTCTGATGATATGTGGTATGTCTGCTCATTAGTATAGGGTCATAAAATTTTAGAATATGGAGAAGTCATTCTCCAATTTACCTACAAATATTGTTCTCCAATTTAAGTAAAGGTATAAATAACATATCAACAACTTCTCCATAACAATCAATCAAAACCTCCACATACGATGATCATGCTTTCAACATTTTAAAACAAGAAATAAAAATGGCCTCCACACGGGCCGATGTACCAATAAGGTAATAAAGTTCAAGATACACCGCAAAATTGGTCACTTAAAGGCACGTGACCCCCCTAAGTATGAGTATAAAAAGCATTAAAATTGTGCAATATAAAAGAGGCATAGTATTTGACCTTTGTTGTAGACTGGAATCATAGAAATTCTGATTCTTCTACTCCTAATGAACTAGTGATAATCAATCCTATCAGAAAAAAATATTTCAAAAATGTAATGCCTAGTCTTTGAACATTGGCTTGCTAAAGATCATCTACTTGGTTTAAATGGGAGGGGTGGTTGTGTTTTTCTTCAGCATTTCTATGTGGTTTCCCCTTTCATTTATTATTTCAGCCTATCTTGTCTTTTAACACATTAATAGGCCATGTCTTACTGACGACCAATAATACATCAAGCTTGCATTCAAGCAAGGAAATACTCTAGTCCATATAATTCTATGAAAGAAAATTTTAAATCCTTTTCATGGTCATTGGCCAACTGCAAACATAATTAAAAGATAAGGGTTATAATGATAGAGGAAACATAATCAAATTAATAGAATCAGGGTTCTCATGATCTACATTGGCTTATGTTAGACTGTGACAACCTTAAATTTAATTAAGTCTTCCCTATGTTTAGGACCAGAATTACATGATTTTTGATTAAATTTCTTTCTACCTATTTCATGTGTTGCATTTCAATATTAGTACATCCCAAATTGCTTGGAATTTATTTAAATGCAACGGTTGTACACGGTTCGTTGGCAATTTATAATTCCTTAATTGTCTAGTATATAATTTTTTGATCTAGTATTTAATTTATAGTCATGAGTTTCATTTAATTTTTCTATTTTACTCATGGGAAGAATTTAGTTGTTAACAAATAATAATAAAAAATAAATAAATAAATAAAATGGGTAGGGCCATTGAGTGATTACTTTTGGAAATGAGGGAGTATTGAGATATTAATAGAATGTAGGGGATCCAAAACTAGGTGTCATTCATATGCAAAACTTGGAGACACGTTTAATTATTTAGCACTACACTTGTAACTAGTTCCCTCATAGTTGTTGCATGCCAAAAAAAAAAAAAAAAAACCTTCCAGCCGTGGGTTGTTCGACAAAGAGAAAGAAGAACAGAAAGTGAAGAAGAAGAAGAAGGGTTCGGACTAAGGCTGAAAATGTAGGCATTTTACCCACACACCATCTAATCTCACCACCTCCAGTTGTTACCTTCAATTGGGTAGGGATTCTTTTTAAGTCTTGCAGCCTTGAGAGTTATTTTTTAAAAAAGTTCTGTTTCCCAATTTAATGTTCCATGAAATTATAGTTTTTCTTGTTACAAGTACATGATTTTCTTGTAGTCAAATGCTTGATTTTAGCTAAGATATTATACATATGCTTGGTCATGATCCGAGTTTTGGTTACATACAAGTATTGCTTATAATTTTATTTCAGAACTCTACACGAGTAAATATTTTTCAATCAGACTAATGTATATTATCAATTTTACGCCAAAATAATTCTGCTTAGATTCTGGAATTTTGTAATTGAGTTGTCTTAAATTGTTTGGGTTGAATTATTCTATTACTTAACTTTGGGACTAGGAGGGTGATGTCCCGGGCGAAAGGAGTGAGCAATTGGGTATGAGCTACCCGTTGGTGAAAGACCATAAACCCACAGCGGTAGACCCTAGATGGGTATTCGGAGTTAAATCCCTACTAGTCGAAGGGGAAGAGATAGAGAGATAGTTGGCATCACTCTAATTGAAGTAAAGTTGTTTGACAAAAGGCCCAAATGAAGACTAGCTCTTTACTAACTCACTTTAACTCTCAAATGGTTTTGGAACTGGGATTTTCTTTTAGCTACTGTTTTTTTTTTTTCAAATTCCATCATTTTATAATTGGTCTTGGTAGAAACTTGGCCAACGAATTCTTATGTAAATCAAATAATGTACCTAAAACCTCATGGAGGCATTTGTTAAAGGCTTTCCTACTGGGCATTGTCTCACCCTTTTTATTTTTAGGTCTTGGTACTCAGGACGGCAATGCTAGACCCGAGCTTGAGTTCCCATAGATGGGATCCTTTTGTGGAGCATCTTGTGCTTGGTGTTTTTGTGTAAAATATTAGCCTGAAGTACTATTTTGTTCATGTTTGATGCCTTATGAAACCATGTTAAGGTCGTGGTTGCTGTGCTAGAGTGAAGATGACAACATGCTCTCTGCTATGTGTTCTTTAGGACTGGGTACTGTATCTAGATGTTTTGTGTATAGCCTGCTAATGGTAGCATATGTACTTAGTGACTGGGCATAGCTGTGACTCTTTATTTTGGGTGTACAAATTTGGGCTGAAATTATCTTTCTACGGATGACTTTATGCAATGTATATATTCTTAGCCTCTTTAGATCTTTGTTATGCCTATGTATTATATAAGTTGTTCATGGGGGTAAGCTCTGAATTTTTTGTTAGAGGGTTTTATTTAAAGAAAAAAAAAAAAAAAAAAAAAAATCTGTTTTAAATTTCCTCTAGTACTTTCTTGGAAACGAATTTTAATCAGAGGTTGTAGTGCTTCAAACGCTGTGAACTTTTTACCATATGGTCCACTTTGTGTATAAAGTCTCTCATAAAATTTTTATAATTTTTCGATTGGTGGATATTTTTTTAAAAAATCTTATATCATCTACTGTTTGGTTTCTGGTCAAAGTTTGGAAACTGAATTTGAGAAAAGAACTTGATGGCCTTCCCGAAATCAATAAATTATGAAAATTTCCAGTTTTATTATTTCAAGTGTCTAGTTTCTAAAGGTTAAGGCCCCAAATTTTATTGGCTCTCTAATAGACTAAGCAGGCCAAAGTTTTGCACTTGGTTCCAATTCAGCACAAGCTATGAGAGCTTTCTTCCTTCCAAAAACCATTTTCCTTGGTGTTTTTCTAGCATCCAGGAGTGACTCGGTCACATTGTCATCTGAGTCTAGTTTCTAAAAAAATTTAGTTTCCTTCATTTCGATAATAATTGAATTTTCTATGTTTTTTTGAGTAACCGCTGCGCAGAATTTCTTAAGTTGAAAACTGTTGTTCCATTATTTTTGTTTTAACCTTATTATCACGCCCTATGGTTTTGGGGTGTGACATAGACCTTGAAACAAGATCTTCTATGGTTTGACTCAAATTAAGTACAATGTATAATAATACACCCTAGACAAAAGGTGACATATACTTGGTTTTTTTTTTTTTTTTGGACACCAAACGAAACACCATATCATTAAAGATGATGAAAGATTTAAGTCGAAATTAAGAACGCTCCACTCGAAATGAGAACATTAGACTACAAGAGCTTTTGGTTCAAACAAATGAGCTATACTTGGATCATTCAAGGGAAGCTCGGATGTAATAGAAAAAGTGCTCTGATTTGGGCATATAATAATTTACAACTTTTTTTAACAATCAAACACAATCTTTTGATAGTCACCCGTTATCATTTGAGTGGCGGGAATAAATGATCAATTAAATTAAAAACAACATGTGTAAAAATTTGCAATAAAAAAGTAAAAGTGTTTTTTAGGTAGGCCATGATTCATTCACTTGGTTATAGACAGATGATTCCAATAATCAAAATCAGGATTATTGACATTTTTTTTTTTCCTGAAGAAGCTATATCCACCCACCTTTTCCTAATCACTTTCAGTTCCATTTGTTGTTTCCATATTCTCCAGCCCTTCTAGCTAGACCCGATCTCTCTTGTACAGTGGGCATCTTCCATCTGGACTTCATCTCAAAGAGCTAGAGGTGTTTGCACCACTAATTGCTAATGTTGACTATCCTAATATTAATTGTATGAATTAATTATAAATAAAATATTCCACTTAGATCAATTACCTCACTATTATATTCAAATTAAGAGTTATTTCTATATATATAAAAACTTTTGTTCATCATTCTAGCCGAAATGTTAGGCAATTATCATATGTAGCGAGCTGCGCGCATTAGAGAAGGATTCACGTGTGACTTAGCTAGTCTTCTACCAGAATGTTGGACCTGAATATCACAACTCACATAATAGAAAGTGCTAAATCTGAAATCGACATTGTGAATTATGAAATGCTGTCCGTCTCGGAATTGTAATCGCAAAAAAACAATAATAATAAAAATTAAAAAAATTAAAAATAAAAAATTGAATTAACACTGATCTATAATTTCAATTTCAAGGAGTGTATTCCATATATCATAAATTGTAAAAGACAAGGGCTATAATCAATAGAGATTCAAAACCAAATTGAAAAACATCATATACACATGTAAGTATATATTTATAAACATTTCTTATAAACGAGAGAGATTGTGGGTGAAACATACCAGGAGAGGAGAGAGAGAGAGCTGGGTTTCCTCCTCCTTCAGATTCTCACTTATTGAACCAGCAAACACCAACAAGACTTTCCCTTCCTAGAGACAGAGAGACGATTGTGTATTTTAGACTTTCAGTTCAATATATACACACAAATACAAATACATGTGTGTGCGCGTGACTGTGTGTCAGTGTGTACAACTTATGTGTGAAAAATAAATTGGACATAGATAAATTAGGGTTGCTTACCGATCAGACAAAGGGCGAGAGAGGTTAGAGAAATTCAAACACAATCTTCAGATTTCGTCTCTGAGCCATGTGTTATCATTTAGGGCTTAGGGCTTGCCGCTTGCTTCGATCGATGGCCAACTGAAAAAGGCTCATGGAGAGAAACGTTAGGTTTGATTGAAAGAGGGAAAAGAAATATCGCTGGTGGCCGCTTCCCTCTTCTTCGTCGCTGCTCCCCTTTGATTTGTCTCTCCCCTCTTCTTCGTCGCTGCTCCCCTCTGATTTGTCTCTCCCCTCTTCTTCTGTGTTTGAGGTTAATGCGAAATGTGAATTAAGTTTTTCTATTTATTTATATATATATTTTTAAGTGTAATTTTAATGGTGTACAATTTGGAGGGAGGGTAAAAAAATTTGGTGGGAAGTCTTACTTATTCACGGGACAAAAAATATCCCTTAAATGTTATTAAATATCCACGAGAATTTTAAAAGGCCGTTAAAAAATAATAATAATAAAATAAAGTGAAATTTTAATTGTGCCCGCCAAATAAAGTGAAATTTTAATTGTACCCAATTTGGCGGGAGGGTAAAAAAAAAAGTGGTGGAAAGTCTTTTTACTTATTTACGGGACAAAAAATATGTCTTAAATATTATTAAATATCCACAAGGATTTTAAAATGCCGTTAAAAATAAAAAATAAAATAAAGTGCAATTTTAATTGTGTCCAATTTGGAGAGAGGGTAAAAAATTTGGTGGGAAGTCTTTTTATTTATTCACGGGACAAAAAATATCCCTTAAATGTTATTAAATATCCACAAGGATTTTAAAAGGCCGTTAAAAAAATAATAAAAAAAATAAAAAAATTAAATAAAATAGAGTGCAATTTTAATTGGGCGGGGTAAAAATTTACTTATTCACGGGACAAAAAATATCCCTTAAATGTTATTAAATATCCACGAGGACTCTAAAACGCCGTAAATGTAATTTTTATTGTGCCCCGTTCAGCGGGAGGTTAAAAAAAAGTTGGGGAAACTCTTTTTACTTATTCACGGGACAAAAAATGTCCCTTAAATGTTAAATTTTTAACACTTTATTAACAAGGGTTATTTCTCCCGTTAAAGTTGAACAAGAATGCCCTTAATATATTTAAATATCCACGAGGACTTTAAAACGCTGTAAAAAACATTTTCAACGAGAATCTTGCTAAATCCCCATAAAAACATGTCCCTTTATATATCAACCACTGGGATCTTCTAATAATCCCCGTCAAAAATAGTTTCCACGAGGCAAAATAAAGAAACCCCGTAAATAAGATGTCGTAAAAACCCACTTTTCTTGTAGTACCTTTACCATCCAGGCACACAACCACTTACTGCAAAATCCTAGTGGATAAAATAATCAGTAGGATCAACCATAGAAGTAGTAGCCCTACCTTATGCAGGAAAGGTCCAAATATTGATCCAAACAGTTATGATCAGCTTCATCTACATTAACAACAAAGAGAATGAAATCGTCCATGCAAGCGTCACCACCTACATGCACTATCACCGGTGACCAAACTAGTGAGCCTCAAAGATTAACCAACAATGTTCTTTATTGAAGAACCATTCTGGCTAGAGTTACAGATGAGACCCATTTCTGACATACTCTATTATATTGTATATGATTTGAGAGAGTATTATAAAAGTGATGTAGCCCTTTGGGCTCTTTGTGCTATGGATGTAGGCCCTAGTGGCTGAATCACGTAATATCTGTGTGTGGCATGTTCGTTTTTGGGAAGACTTATGGTACGGTAATCTGTTGTTGTCTCTTTCTTGTCCACGGCTATTTAGTATTGCTGAGAATAAGCATGCTTACGTAGTTGACTATTATCAACTTGATAGCAGTGGGATTACGTGGGATATGCATTTTAGGCGTTCTTTTTAGGATTGGGATATGGCAGAAGCATGCGTTTTTTTGGACTTGTTGTATAGACAGAAGGATATTGGCAGAGGCTATGATGATATTTTGTGGATCCCTTCCACGCATGGTAGGTATGGAGTTAGATCCATGTTCTTGTGTTTGTCTAATTTTGCAGGCCATGATTTCCCATGGAAGTCCATTTGGCACTCTAAAGCTCTTCTTAGAGTCGCATTCTTCGTTTGGACTGCTACTTGGGGAAAGATTTTGACATTGGATAATTTACAAAAAAAGAGGCAATACCATTATTAACTGGTGTTGCCTATGTAAGTCAAACGGGGAGTCCGTGGACCTCATTTTTATGCATTGTCCTATGACGTATGATTGTTGGAATCTCATTTTTAGTATTTTTTGAGTTTAGTGGGTAATGCCTAAGCATTCTATTCAATTAATTAGCGCATGGAGAGGATGCCCTGTTAAAGGTCAAGCACGTGATTTTTAGAAGATTGTCCCACATTGTGTTTGGTGGTGTATTTAGAGAGAGAGAGAAATAACAGAAACTTTGAAGGGAAGGAATCATCTCTAGCAAATTTAAAATCTAATATTCTTCATTCTCTTTTCTGTTGTGTAAGAGGCAGCGTTTGCTCCTCGGTCGATGATTTATATGATCTATTGGACTATGTTGGTCCGTAGGTTTTTTGTTGTCGTGTATTAGGGACGTGTTTCCCTTTTGAACGCTTTTCTAATATATTCTACCTATCAAAAAAAAAAAAAATTTATCTGAAAAATAATCTGAAAATAGTCTAAAATTTTTCATTCTCCCAATACTTATAAATGAAAACAATAAATAAAATGATTTTTTTTTTTGGAAATAATAACAATAAATAAATAAAACTCTATGACCCCATTCACTTGGAAAAAAGTTAAGATATTCAGAGAGACAAATTCATGTAGAAACAAAAACTAAAATATTTGGAAGGTAATTGGAGAGGACGAAATATCGAAAATTAAGTAATTTATCCCAATTGATAAAAAAAAAATTGGTTAGATCAAAAAGGTTTTTAGATACTTGAAACCATGTATACCAAAAGTACATTATGAAACAGTTAAGACCAATTTTTTTTGTTAGATTGTAAAATATATTTTTTTACGCAAATATTTTATTACAATCAAACATCTAAAAATAAAAATATATATATATATTTTAAAAAATAGTTTACTTCTAAACAAACGAGCCTAAACCAAATTTATTTTCCAACATGCCGCATGCCAAGTCTAGGTTTGATTAGCCTTCTAAGAGCATCTATAATGGTAAAAGTCATTTTCGCATGCCAAATCTATATTTTGACAAGTGCTACCATGTCAAAATGCTACATTTTAGCAATTCTGCTCCAATGGTGCATTTAATGCAAAATGTTATTTTTTGACACAACTACCATTCTTTTTCAACTACCATTCCCACCATTCATATTTGCATCAGTAATATTAATATTAGGTACATTCCAAGTAAAGTTGTAGATATTAGAGGGAAACTAAAATTAAACCTAATTAAAAAGAAGCAAAAGTCTAAAATATTTGGTCAAAAAAGGAACCAAAAAAAAACCACAAAAACAAATTTTTTATAATACTTTTTACCACTATTTGTGAATTAATTTTTTTACATAATTTTATTTTTCTTTTTCGGAAATTTATATGTATATTATATATATTTGATTATATTATTATTAAAAATATATATATTTTTAGGGCAAATCATTTCTACCTCCCCAATCGCCTCCATCTCTATTCTCGTTCTTAACTCTAAGAACTTGCTCTCTCTCTCTCTCTCTCTAGCTCTGTGCAACTGCAAACTACAAAATCTACAAGAATCAGAAGTTCAAAACCCATATATTTCAATTTATCTATCTATCTGCAAGAATCCAAAGTTGAAAACCTATTACCTATATCAAAACCCATATTGGCGTATCATTTTAGATTGTTCAAAATATCAAAACCCATATCTTTCAGTTTCCATCACCCGCTGTTCCAATTCTGGTTCAACGTTCGCAAGCTTCAGCCGTTGTCTCTCAACTTAGTCCACCAAGAAACATCAAGAAAGAAATTCACTATCTTCGTCGGAAGAATCTCAGGATAGAACGAGATATAGCAAGAATAATATTATCTTCGTCGGAAGAAAGAAGTTCCGGAATTGGAAGCTTTTGCTCTGAAATGGACGAAGGAAGAGAGTGATTGAGGGCAAAGAAGTAGAAGTGAGAGAAGAAGAAAGAGTGGAGAAGCAGAGGACACCGGTTTCTGCCATTGAAGAGAGAGATTTTGGCAAAGAGAGAGAGAGAGAGCAACAAAAAAGGCAAATAGCTATTGCTATTTGTTTTGTTAGATTTGGCACAAAAAATAGCAAAGGCAAATTTTGACAGGAGATATAGCAGCCCATTGGAAAGCTCAATTTTTTCACTCCTGCTATATTTTGAATTGGCATCCCATATAACAGGTGGGCTAGAGATGCTCGATCTAAAGCATTGTATGTTCTATTAGTTTTCTTTTCTTTGCTGGATTATAATATTATTGTTCCTTCTGTTAGCCTTCTAGCAAACTTTGATTAATTGTAACATTCTTTTTAACTATTAAAGCCCTACTTACCTTAATTTTAAATAATAAATTAAACATATACAGCAAGCCAAGACAATCTGAAAGGAATGGAGTTATGAAGGTCCTAAATAGCCATAAAACAATCATTGGAGAGGTTCAAACCAGGTACACTAAGAAACATAATAAAATAAATTGAAGTCCCAATATATACCAAGGCTAACCAAAAACATTTCTATGATGTCCTGTTCTATTAAGACCATAAATCAATTAAACTAAAGACTAAATATTTCAAAAAAAGTAAATCCATATCAACAGTAGTCAATATTGCCAAACTAGCTACAATTAAAAATAAATGGAACCAAGAAGAAGCCCAGAAAAAAAGATAAAATCTCAACGAAAATGCATATATATATAACCATAATGCCTTGTGACGATGAGATTAAACTTACCTCAAAAAAGTAACAAAAACACAAAACGGGTTTGCTTATCCGGTGGCCCTACAACTTGTCGGGGGCAACCCAAACGGGAACCCAAGCCGGCTGGTGTTCCTCCGGTACTGTAATCGACCGTAGTTTACTGCTTTTAAAAGTGAGTGGACAGTAAGGTGTGATGCTTTTATCTTTCAAGTGAAAAATGCCACTATCGTGACTGACATGGTCGCAATCTTGATAATTGACAGTGAAGTATATGGAATTCTCCCTCAGCTCTGGATAGTCACTAGTTGAGAGAGAAAATGAGTGATTACGACCAACAAACAATGCCCTATCACTGATGCAGTCCACACGCTCCCACTTATTTTGATCAAAATTCAGCTTATAAACATCAAAATTCACTGACGGATAAAATGGTGGGATGTAATCTTCATTAACCCAATCCTTTTCTTCAAGGTCATCATCTTCATCCACTTCATCACCAATTTCAATATCACTAAACCTGACAACGAACAAAAGATCCCCTGAGGATTCCACAAGAAAAGTTAAGCATCTCCAAAATATATTAGATCTCATAAATTCTTTTGTTGTGTCCAGGTCCATAGGGCAGGAAGAAGGCTCGATGATTTCACGTTTGGGACAAGAAGGATCGGTCAGGTCAAAAGCTTTAATACATCCTGGATAATACAAGTTGTTAACACCTAAAATATAATTCGAAGCAATCATGCCACGTGGTCAGAAATCATGAAGTCTGAACTTTGGGCCGACCCATGGTCATCAGGGCGAGAGATTAATTTCTAATCATGGCGATCCGATTTAAGGCTGAGAATGAAGAAGAGTGGAATTTTTAGGCCATTAAGACTGATATGAGGTTTTGAGCTCATAACTGGCCATGATTGAGAGTCTCAGTCACTATGGTTATGACTCCCAGTCTCAATGGTCATGATCATGAGTCTTAGGCCAAAACCTTCTCAGTCATCTTGGTCATGAGAGTCTCAGTCTCATGGTCGTAAGTTTTAGGCCAAAATCTTCTCAGTCACTATGGTTATGACTCCCAGTCTCAATGGTTATGATCATGAGTTTTAGGCCAAAATCTTCTCAGTCACTATGACTATGACTCCCAGTCTCAATGGTCATGATCATGAGTCTTAGGCCAAAACCTTCTCAGTCATCCTGGTCATGAGAGTCTCAGTCATCATGATCATGAGTCTTAGGCCAAAACCTTCTCAGTCATCCTGGTCATGAGAGTCTCAGTCTCATGGTCGTAAGTTTTAGGCCAAAATCTTCTCAGTCACTATGGTTATGACTCCCAGTCTCAATGGTCATGATCATGAGTCTTAGTCCAAAACCTTCTCAGTCATCCTGGTCATGAGAGTCTCAGTCATCATGATCATGAGTCTTAGGCCAAAACCTTCTCAGTCACTATGGTCATGATCATGAGTTTTAGGCCAAAACCCTTCTCGATCACTATGGTTATGACTCCAAGTCTCAATGGTCATGATTATAAGTTTTAGGCCAAAATACTCTCAGTCACAACTTTCTCAATCACAACAGTCATGGTCAAGAGACCCTCAGTCATAATGGTCATGATTATGAATCTTAACCAAGATTTCTAGTCACTATGGCCATGATCAAGACTTATGACCAAATATGGTCATGATCAGGGGTCTCGGGTCATAATCACTTGAGGAATCTTTGGGGTAATTCAAATAAAGACCGATTGTGAATCCCAATGTTTCAAGAACCCAACAAGTCAGGTCTAGAAGTTTGAGGAAAGCTTGAAATAGAAAAGGACAACTTGATAATGTCAGAAGTTCAGAACTACAGATGGAAGGTTCTCACCAACATCTGATGAGGAAAGTCAGGATTGTCAGTAATCAGATGACTCCAGGCTAATGTACAAATCAAGCCAGACATGACAGGTGCAGAGAGCTGAAAATGGCTTAAAGACCAAAATCATCAAGCATGAAAGAATAGGCACCATTTAGTCAAAAATACTATGTCAGACAACTTGTATCTGCCTATAGAGGGATGTGCAAGTTAGTCAACCTTTCCAGCTGGTGGTTAGGAAAAGTCACTTTTAGCTTACAACCAATCAATTTCTAGAGAAACGGTTGAAAAGGACAACACCAGGTGGAAGCCTCTATAAATACCCACTCAAGCATCACAAGGAAGAGGTCCAAGACCATTTCTAAAGTTCAACCTTTAACATTCCTATCATTTAGCACTTAGCTTTTATTTTATCAAGCTCAGTTTAGCACTTAGCTTTTATTTCAGCAAGTTTAGCTTAACACTATCAGTTTAGTACTTAGTTCATCTTCCAGCATTTAATACTTTAGTTTCCATTTCAATCAAGAGTTTGTAATTCATTCATCATTGTAATCAGTCAAGTTCAATGAAGAAAGGTTTGCAGATTCAGGTATATTTATTGTCCAGTTAAGTTGCTTCTAATTCATGTTTATCTTGAGTGTTTAAAGTCCTTTCTTAAAGGCAATAGCAACCTTAAGGAGAGGGTCATTCCTACTCTCCAACTTTCGCCTGAATCACCTTAGGTCGGTGACCCGACCCGATAGGAATAGTTTGGCAAGAAATATTCGAGTCCATCAGGACTCTGGCACACCCGCGTTCTAGGTCAGCCGTTTATTGGCTAGCGACCTCAGACCACTTTGTGAGCCAAACAACTTTGGCACGCCCGGTGGGACTTGTGTTTTATTTATGAATGGTCGTCGAGACTAGGTCACAGACTTAGACTTTAGCTGGACAAGCTAACCCTCAAAGGGAAGATCAGGAAGAAAATCAGCCTGCTCCCATCATATAAGATTCCAGGTCTGAGCATGAAGAGGGACATCAGGCCAGCCACCAAATGGCGGCCGAAAGTGTCAGCAATATGGTGACACGATTTGAAAGTAGAGTGGAGGCTTCCCAATGCCAAGTCGCTTGGGAAATCAACAAAAATATGGAGCCATTGGTGGCTTCATCCCACATGACTAATACTCAGCTCTAACAGCTGAATGAGGTGATTAATGCCCTAGTGACTCGTATTAATAGGCAGGTTATTGCTCAGCCGCCTAGGTTAGAAAACCAGAATGATAGACCCGTGGACCAGTTTCTTCCTCAACAAGTTGGTCAACCAGAAAGAGGTGCCCAGCCACATCCCATGGTTAATGGTCCTCGACCAGTAGCTCCAATTCCACCACAAGTCCATCCAGTAGAGCAAGGAGTGAATGGTCACCAACAACCAAGATGGAGGAATCATGACCAACCTAATGGTCGACCTCCTCATTTTCAACCTCAAGTCTTGCCACCTCAGGTTGCGAACCCAGGGGGGCAAGAGGGACATAACCCTTGGCCCAATGTCCCTTTTCAGAACCAAGTCCCACCTATGGTCATGACTAGGGAGCAATTGGCTGAGGTCATACAAGAACAGTATGGACCAGCTTTAAAAAAGGCTACTCGACTTACTTTTAGGCACCCATTTCCTGACTGGATAGATCAGATGGATCTTCCCCAAAATTTTCGGGTGCCAAACTTTGCAACTTTCTCAGGAGAAGGCAACCAATTGACTCTTGAGCACATTGGCCGTTTCACATTAAAATATGGGCCACTCAGCAACAACGATTGGTATAAAATGAAGCTATTCTCTAACACCCTCACTGAGACTGCCTTCAAGTGGTATCTAAACTTGCCACCAAATTCCATCCACACTTGGCAACAGATGCAGGATGTGTTCCATGATCAGTTCTATAGGACAGAACCAGATGTCTCTATGTCCGACCTATCTAGGATCCATCAGTTGCCAAATGATGATGTTGAGACATTTTTGGCTAGGTTTAAGAAGGCACGAAATAGGTGCCAACTTACTTTGCCTGAAGAAGAGTTTGTCAACTTGGCCCTTAGCGGTTTAGACTTTGAATTATGAAAGAAGTTCGAGGGTACTCATTTTGGAGATTTGTTCCAATTAGCCGATAGGGTTACCAAGTATGAAAAAATCTTACGAGAGGAAAACGAGAGGAAAAACTCCTCTCGGGGGACCTATTATAAGGGCCCTAATTATGAAATACACATGGTTGATACAGTATATGATGACCTAGAGGTCGATGCTGTTGAAATTATTTCAAAAAAACCATATGTATGTAAAGCTTTAACTAAGCCCTTAGAGACTGTTAGCGGTGTTCAACCCTCATCATCTTCAGCCAAAAGGAATATCTTTGAGGCTGGCAAACAATATGCTTTCGATATAAGTAAAGCAGAGCAAATCTTTGACCACCTGTTGTCTGATAAAATTATCAAAGTCATTGGGGTACATAAAATACCTTCAGCTGATGAAATCAAGGGTCGAGAGTATTGCAAATATCATAACTCCTGGAATCATGCAACTAATAATTGTGTTGTCTTTCGTAATGTGATTCAGGCACAGATCGAGAAGGGGGCATGGAAGTTCCCGGAGATGAAGAAAGAGGTGATGAGCGTTGACAGTGATCCATTCCCAGCCTTGGTCAGCAGTAACATGGTCGAAATCTCAATGGCCAACAGGCCACGGAGAAGAATTGATTTTGAGGATACTTCAGCTAACAGAGAAAGCAAGGCTGAAGGAAAGAAGCCAATGGTTAAGGAAACTCCAAGGTCTAAGGATGACTTAGAAAATGAGTTGCGGGAGGCTCAACTGGAGCTGATCAAGCAAGGATTATGCCCTAAATGTAAGACAGACATTGGAAGGGACCGAGAGAGGTTCCACAGCGACACTCGGGGACGTCTTGGAAGTTCACGTCATGAAAACAGACCTAGGTCACCCTCGTCTAGGGTGCCTGTGACAAGTCGATTAACATGGCCTGATAGAAGGTCTAATACCAATGAGCATCACAAGCGAATGCGAGAAGTGAACCCCAACAATCGGTCAAGGAAACTTACTCATGCTGTCTGGAAGCCTAGAGAGTATAACTCAAATGTGGCTCGCCAAGCTGAGACATCAGTTGACCACCCAAACCACAGGCAAAGGATGGTCAAGCCACCAGTCACTGACGATGGTCAATGGTCAAGGGTGAGTCATCCAAAGTTCTCTAGGGTCAGGGATATCCCGCCAGCATTCATGACTCGCACTCAAGTAAGACGGTGGCAGCGGATGAAAACTGAGTTAAAGAGAATGGAAGAAAAATATTCAGCTCCACAGCCAGATAAGGTGACTTTGCTTAGGAGAGAACCTATCAAGCAAGATTCAAAAAGTGATCCGAA
Organism: Cornus florida; assembly: GCF_030987335.1. Classification (NCBI taxonomy): domain Eukaryota; kingdom Viridiplantae; phylum Streptophyta; class Magnoliopsida; order Cornales; family Cornaceae; genus Cornus; species Cornus florida. The sequence continues at coordinate 45,020,561 of NW_026775573.1, forward strand.
AGGAAAATCCAAGGAAGATAGTGCAGACGGAAATGGATGCACTGAAGAGAAATGTGCATCTTCTTCAATGAAAGAAGCTGAGGATGAAGCAGGATTTGGTGATGATGAACTCGACCTGGATGAGCAAGATGATGGTTTAAAGAGTATCAAATTTGGTTCATTTAAAGGAATTCTGAATTGCAATATGGTTCTTACCTTGCCTCATATTTTTGAGGCTAAACCTGATCAACCCTCCACTATGGAAGGAGACGTCGAGGTGATCGATGATGAAGGGCAGGAAGTTCCAGAGATTATTGAGAACCCATCTGAGTTGATCTCTGAAGATAAGAAACAGAAAGTCGTTGTGATAAGAGCTAAACCACGAGATAATGAGTTAGTGACCATTGGGAGAGATCAGGCGGCTAGGGTGATTTTTGAGAAGCCTTCTACGGCAATGTCTCAACACTTGAAACCACTCTATATCAGAGTGTTCCTAGAAGGGATGCCAGTGTCTCGGGCACTGATAGATAATGGATCTGCGGTTAATATCCTTCCGATGAACACCATGAGGTTGCTACAAAAAATGGAAGATGACTTGATTCCCACTGACTTGACAGTCAGTAATTTCACGGGGGGCAAAGCCAGGACCAGAGGGGTGGTCACCTTGGAAATGACAGTTGGAAAATGTAAGACCATGACTGCATTCTTCGTAGTCGACGCAGGGGCGGCTTACAACGCTTTGATTGGGCGTGATTGGTTACACCCATATTTCTGCATCCCTTCTACCCTCCACCAGTTTATGATTTTCTGGGATGGGGATGAAATCCAAGTCATATGGGGAGACAATAAGCCTTTCGAAGCTCGGGTCCATGTGGCTGATGCACTTTTGTATGAGGAAGAAATAGGTCCTGTGAGGCTCATTGGTTGTGACAAGTATGGCAAGCCTGAGAAGGCGACGATGAGGAAAAATCTGACAGACGGGGACTTATCCGATTTATTCAAGGAACTATTAAGGCCAAGTGTTATCTGCGAGCCAAGGCTGATAGTTGAAGTTGAAGAACAACAGGTTGTTAATGGACCAAGCCCAAAAGGAGAAGGAGAAAATGCTAGCATTTAAAGCTAGCATGGCACGGCTAAGAGCATATCTCGCCGAAAGACGGGCAATGTTGTGGAGTGATATGTCGGCCAATATGGCCGAAATCATAGAAGAAGGTGAGTCAGGGGATTGTCGAGATGTTATTCAGCTAGAAGAGCTAGATGCAGCTCCAGCTAAGCTAGAGGATCTGAAAGCCGATGTTCAGGATCCCTTGTTGGAGATCAATTTGGGAGCAGAAGAATAGCCTCGGCCAACCTACATAAGTGATCTTCTAGAACCTGACTTTAAAGCTGAATTAATCTTGTTGCTTAGAGAATATAAGGATTGTTTTGCTTGGAATTACACTGAGATGCCGGGATTACCAAAGCAGCTAGTCGAGCATCGACTACTTATAAAAGAAGGTTTTAAACCGTTCAAGCAAGCGCCTAGACGTATGTCAACAGAAGTGACTATGAAAGTGAAGGAGGAAATTGAGAGTTTGCTCAAAGCAGGATTCATCCGGACCACAAGGTATTGTGACTGGCTATCCAATATCGTTCCCGTGGTTAAGAAGAATGGAAAGATTAGTAGATTTCAGGAATTTAAATTTAGCTACTCCAAAAGATGAGTATCCTATGCCCATGGCCGATCAATTGATTGATGCGGCCGCCAAGAATGAGATTCTGTCATTCATGGACGGTCACTCAGGATACAACCAGATATTCATAGCAAAGGATGATGTTAACAAAACGACATTTAGATGTCCGGGAGCCATAGGCACTTTCGAATGGGTGGTGATGCCCTTTGGTTTGAAGAATGCCGGAGCCACTTATCAACGAACTATGAATGCAATCTTCCATGACATGATTGGGAAATTTATGGAAGTATACATTGACGACGTCGTGGTGAAATCAGCGACAAAGGCGAAACATCTGGCCGACTTGAGGAGATCATTTGAGAAAATGAGAACCCATGGTTTGAAGATGAACCCACTTAAATGCGCCTTTGGAGTGACAGCAGGGAACTTTCTAGGGTTCTTGGTGCATCGGAGGGGTATCGAGATCGACAAGAATAAAGCTAGGGCAATCATCGACGCTCAACCACCTCATAACAAGAAGGAGTTACAAAGACTGATTGGTCAAATCACATACTTGGGAAGGTTTATTTCAAACCGTGCTGGAAAGATCCATACCTTTTCTCAGCTCTTAAACCTCAAATCAGAGGAAGACTTTCGATGGGAAAAGCATCACTAACATGTGTTTGAATCAATCAAGGAATATCTTGCTAACCCTCCTGTCCTTATGCCACCTAGGAAGAAACAGCCGCTGAAGTTATATATTTCAGCCGCGGATGAGTCAATCGAAAGTTTGTTAGCCCAGGATAATGAAGTAGGGAAAGAACAGGCGGTGTATTACCTTAGTCGTATTTTGACACCGGTTGAGCGTCGATATACGCCAATCGAAAAAATGTGTCTTGCTTTGTATTTTGCTGCTCACAAATTGAGAATATATATGCTACCTATTTTAGTTTATGTGATTTGTGCCACTGACTTAATTAAGTATATGCTTTCTCGTCCAATAATTTCTGGACGAATAGGCAAGTGGTCCTTGGCCCTTATGGAATTCAGTTTCCAATATTTGCCTCAAAGGGCCGTGAAGGGCCAAACACTTGCTGATTTCCTAGCTGACCGTCCATGCTTGGATGTTGATCTGGGAGTCTATGATGCAATAGAGTTATGTGCTATTCAACTAACTCCTTGGACTCTAATTTTTGACGGATCCAGCGCAAATGATGTCAGGGGAGCTGGAGTTGTAATAATTGCACCAAATGACAGGAAAACAACATATTCTTTCTTTCTAGATTTCAAATGTTCTAACAATCAAGCAGAATATGAAGCTCTGATTATTGGTCTTGAAATACTCTTAAAGATGGGGGCACAGACCGTTGAAATCATAGGTGATTCAAGTCTGGTGATCAGTCAGTTGTCCAGCAATTTCAAGTGCCAAAGTTGGCACCTCAAACCATTCCACTCTATAGCTATGCAATTACTACAAGAATTTGCAGAGGTAAAGGTCAAGCATGTTTATAGATTGCATAATAAAGAGGCCAATGATTTGGCTCAAATAACATCTGGCGTTAAGGTGCCAGAAAGAATAATGGAGAATTTGATCAGAATAAAGAGAAGATCATTACCCTCAGTTAAGGCGAGGGAAGAATTGTTGGCAGAGGTCTTTGCAATCGAGGTGGAAGACGATATGGAAGAAAATGATTGGAGAACACCGATCGTCGATTTTCTCAAAAATCCAGACCCTAAGGCTGACAAGAAGCTAAAGATCAAAGCTCTTAAGTTTGTGATGATTGATGGAGACCTATTCAGGAAAAGCATCAAAGATGACCTACTCTTAAGGTGTGTCAGTAAGAAAGAAGCCATGAAAGTAATGGGAGAGACCCATGAAGGGATATGTGGTGCTCACCAAGCTGGAATAAAAAAAAAAGTGGTTGATTAGAAGGTACGCTTATTACTGGCCCGGGATGCTTAAAGATTGTATCACATACGCCAAAGGATGTCAAGCGTGTCAAAGGCATGGGCCAATCCATAGAGCCCCGGTGATTGAATTACAACCAATCATAAAACCATGGCCTTTTAGAGGCTGGGCTATGGATTTGATAGGGAAAGTTTATCCACCTTCTTCTAAACAACATTGTTTTATCATTGTGGCAACTGACTACTTTACCAAGTGGGTCGAAGCGGTGCCCATGAAGTCAGTGCACTAAGAAGATGTGATTCGGTTTATCAAACAACATGTTATTCATAGATTTGGGATCCCAGAATCAATCACAACTGATCGAGGTTCAGCCTTTGTCGCCTAAGAAGTGCAGGCATTTGCAGCAGAGTACGGGATCAAGCTCCTAAACTCAACCCCTCACTTTGCACAAGGAAATGGTCAAGTCGAGTCGTCTAATAAGACGCTAAAAGGCATCATTGAAAATATGGTGGAAGATAACCCTAGGGTGTGGCATGAACTGTTATCAGAAGCACTTTGGGCATATAGGACTTCTCAACGGTCAAGCACAGGTGTGACTCCATTCACGCTCACCTATGGTCATGATGCAGTTTTGCCTATAGAAGTGACTGTGCGGTCAATGAGATTCGCATTGCAAAACAATTTGACCCCTGCTGAATATAATGAGTCTATGTTGATCGAATTGGAGGACCTAGACGAAGTAAGGTTAAGGGCTTTTGACCACATACAAGTTCAGAAAAGGCGAGTAGCAAGGGCATATAACAAGCGTGTTAGGGCCAAAATCTTCGGTGAAGGTGACTTGGTTTGGAAGACTGTCCTCCCAATGGGTGTGAATGATCAAAAATATGGAAAATGGTCACCAAATTGGGAAGGTCCATTTATGGTTTACAAAGTCTTAAAAGGAGGCGCATATCATTTGCAAGATCTTGACGGGGAAATACACCCTCGACCGATTAATGGCCGATACTTAAAAACTTATTATCCTACAATGTGGGAGACAATGGAGAATAAAACCAAATATGGTTAAATAACCAGAAGCCATAGAGACATGCATTTCATTCATTGTTTTCATTGAGTACAAAAGTTTATAAGAGTCATTACCTATCATTTTCTTTGCAGATAAACAAAATGACTCCTGAGCTCATCCCACTCTTTCTTAGACATGGCCATTTTTTCATCCTCTTTGGCCTTCTCAGCCCTCAGTCGAGGAATTTCTTTTGAGACCGATTCTCTCTGCTGATCAATTTCCACATTCTTTTGATAAATCTCCTTCATCTGAATAGCGAGTCATTCTCTTGACCGGGCAGTTCCAGTCAATTCCATCTTGAGACGTTCTGTCTCCCGTTCGATCTCTGCTGCTCTCTGGTTTTCCTTAACATGAGTTAATTTTAAGGCCCGAAAATGGGAAACATTGTCTTTCTCTTGTTGAATCAAAGATTCTTGCTCCTGCAGCTTTTCATGGATCGTAGACGACAACTCACCAGCCTTCTGAGAGAAGAGCTGAAAATCAGAGACGAGAGTTGGGAATCGACTCTGGACAGATTGAAGATGGTTTATCTGTTCTTGACTTAAGTTATAATGATCTATCAAGACGGACATGGCATCAGTCACATCAGCAGCCAAACTTGGCATCTCAGAGAGGTCTCGGAACACGACGGCGACTAGTAATCTTTTTTGCCCCCTCAATATCTGGCATTTGCTTTGCTTGTGTATGCATGGTCATATGTCATTAAATCCTACTCTTGTCCCTCCTAATTTGCATCTTGAATCGGTTATTCGTAATCCTATGGGAAGAGGTGGTTCTCATCACTCCATTTCACCAATGGAGGATTTGAATGACGACCATGTGGAGGACCTTGGTCACATAGACCAACAAGGCAACCTCCACCCTAATATGCATCATGAAAATGTTCAAGTACCATTAGGCATGCCTCGACCATTCATTCATCCACAACAATAAGGCCAAGTTCCATTGGGAATGCCTAGGCCAATATTTGCTCCACAACCTCCCATAGTTCAAGCTGATCAAGGTGTTCGTTTAGCACCACCAATTGTGAATCCTCCCATTGCATTGAGAGACCATTATATGCCAAATGAATACAATGCACCCACTTGTATTCAATTGCCCCCATTTAGAGCACATCACTATGAAATTAAATCACAAACTATTCAAATGCTTCCAAACTATCATGGACTTCCTAGTGAAGAACATTATAAGCATTTGGATGAGTTTCTTGAAGTGTGTTCAACCGTGAAATACACGGACATGCCAGAAGAAGTGTTAAGACTTAAAATTTTTCCTTTTACCCTTAAAGACAAGGCAAAATATTGGTTCAACAATCTTAGGCCTTTATCGATAACTTCTTGGGCGGAAATGCAACAAGAGTTCTTGAAAAAGTACTATTCGGTTTCTAAGATCAATGACATGAGAACTTCAATTAAAGAATTTTCTCAAGGGGATGGGGAAATATTTCATGAGGCATGGAAAAAGTTTAATGACTTGCTTAAAAAGTGCCCTCATCATGACATACCTAAGTAACAAATAGTTCAATATTTCTTTGAAAGTTTACCGGATAATCACAAGGGTATGGTTGATGTATCCATGGGTGGTTCTTATCTTGACAAGCATGAAAATGATGTGTGTCAATTGTATGAAAGCATGAGTGAGAATTCAATGCATAAGTCTTTATCTTCTAAAAATGCTAGAAACCTAGGTGGAAATAAGAATATCGGGTTGTATCAAGTTGACAACTCCAATGACATAGCCGCCGAGATGAAATCCTTATCTCAAAGGTTCGATCAATTCATGATCAATCAAAATTCGGCAAATCAAGTATCTTCCTTCCCTACTCATATCCATCATCGTGCATCTAATGAATCTTGCATGACTTGTTCAAGTGTCTTGCATTCTACTTCCAATTGTTCCCATGGACATGTGCAAAGTGAGCCCCATGAGCAAGTCAATGCAACATTTGTTAATCAAGGGAATAATCCCTATGGCACTCATTACAATTCAAGTTGGAGGAACCATCTAAACTTTTCTTGGAAAAGCCAAGGGCAAGGCTCAAACCCTCCCCAAGGTGATTTTCAAGGGAAGTATGTTCCCCCACCAATGCAAGGCCAAGGTTCCCAAGGTTTTAAGTCATTATCATTTCAATCACATGGCAATCAATTTTCTAATTCTCATTTTCCTAACCAATCATCATATTCTCAAGGAAACTCTAGGAGTCCCGCCTTTGAAGAAAAAGTTTTGACCGCTTTAGGCACTCTAGAGGCAAACACTCAATTGCTTCATTCCCATTCTCAATCCATTGCTAAGCTAGAAACCCAAGTCGGGCAAATAGCTAGTACCTTAAATGCTAGAGAAAATGGGAAGATGCCTTTGAATGCCCCACCAAAGCAACAATGTGTTATGGAGACTCATTCCTCATCGGAAAGGCACACAATTGAACATGTCAATGTGGTGACAACTTTGAGAAGTGGGAAGATTATTGACAACCAAGTAGGTATTTCCAATGAAGAGAGTGAACTGGTACAACCAAAAGTTGACACCCGTCCCGTTTCTCACCATATTCCTCCTTCATTGCATATGCATGATCATTCAAATGAGAAAGTGTTAAAAAGTGATTTGAAAAGTGAGTTCAAAATTGATTTGAAAGATAAAGTGAACAAAGCTTTGAAAAAGGATCTTAAAAATTCTTGTGTTGAAGACTCTTCAAAGAAAAGTTTTGAAAAAGCTTTTGAGCCTAGAGCTCATTTCTAGATACCTTGAAAGGATCCATTTACCTTGATAAGCAAAAGACCAAAACAAATGAAATCATCGAAATATTTAGGCAAGTGAAGATTAATCTTCCACTTTTGGATGCAATTAAGCAAATTCCGACTAATGTCAAGTTCTTAAAAGATCTTTGCACCCAAAAGAGGAAAAACAAGAGCCAAGCACCTAGGAAAGTGGTCTTGATCGAGCAAGTGAGCTCAATCTTGCAACATAACACCCTCCCAAAGTTTAAAGACCCCGGTTCACCTACTACTTCTTGCATCATTGGTGACCATGTCAAAAATCGGGCTCTTTTAGACTTAGGAGCAAATATTAATCTTCTTCCATACTCGGTATATGTCAAATTAGGCTTAGGAGACTTGAAACCGACGTCGGTGGTTTTATAACTTACCGACTGATCCATCAAAAAGCCTAGGGGTATCATTGAGGACGTCTTGATTTAAATTGATAAATTCTTCTTCCCGATCTATTTCGTTGTCATTGACACGGAACTGGTTCCAAATCCCAAGGGCCAAATTCCCATTATCCTTGGCCGTCCTTTCTTGGCAACCTCAGATGCCAACATCAATTATAGGACGGGGGTAATGAAAATCTCATTTGGACATATGAAGGTGAAATTGAATATCTTCAATCCGATCCCAAATTCATTTGACAAGCATGAAGAAGTAAATGTTGTAGAAAAATGTCTAGACAATGAATATGAAAGAATAGAGTCTTTTCTTGAAACCAAAACTTCAAAAAGTTCATTTTCAACCTTGAATTCCAAAAATGATGTTTCAAAATCTTGCTTTGAAAGGGCATGGAAGCCCAAAGATCATATTGACAAAGGACCAACAATCTCCTTTGAACCTAATCCAACAAGTTCTCTAGGGAACCGTTTGTTGGATGGAATTCAAAGTATTCATCACCTCGACAAGGAAGGGATGCATTATAAGATGTTTGATCCGGGCTAAAAGAGCCCAACGTCTTGCTAGAGACGTTAAAGACTAGTAAATATTTCGTAGGATTTACAACCCTATTCCTCCCTCATTTCTATTTTTCCCTTTCAATTCTTGCGTCGTCTAGATATGTTCTGGAATTCATACATATGGCTAGGATTTTGATTAAGTATGCATGCACTTTCATTTTGAAAATAGGCATTTTGTCCAAGTTTGATCGATCTTAAAAGAGGTTTGATCGATCGAACAGCCATCCCTGCATCCAATCTTTGCTCTGTTCCATCGATCTAAAATTTCCTGCATAAATCAGCCCTTTGTGTATCGATCGAAAAATTTCTTGGATTGATCTAAAAGTTCCTAGATCGATCCAACTTTTTCTTGGATCGATCTTCACTCCACACTTAGAAAATTTTTGAGATACATGAAAATAGGCCTTTCTTTGCATTGTTGGAACTTCTCTGCAGGTTTTCACCTGTTCGATCAATCGAAGTACCCTTTCGATCGATCTCATATTCATCAATCTGTGACTCTCGTTGACCTTGATTTTGACTTTGTTTTCATTTTCATTTTCATTTTTACTTTTATTTTTACTTTATTTTATCCTCAAAACTCAAAAAGATTTTTACTTTAATTTCTACTTTTATTTTAAAATTTTCAAAACCCAAAAATAAAAAATAAAAAATATTTAGATTTTCTTTATTTCCAAATATTTTCAAAAATTTCAAAAAGATTTTATTTTCTTTAATTTTATGTTAATTTAATTTAATTTAATTTTGTTTAATTTTCCAAAAATCTAAAAATATACTAGACTTTTATTATAAATATTATATACATATATAAAAAAATAAAAATAAAAAACTTTGTCGTTTAGTGAACTAAGATCGATCTTAACATTTTCAAGATCAATCTTGTTTGATCGATCGAAGATTTTCCCTGATCGATCGAACCTGTCGGGAAATGTTTTTAAAAACAAAACCCTAGAGTCATTAGATCAATTCAAAGATCGATCTAAAGACCCTCTCACCCCTCGCCGCTACAACCCATCTCTCTCCCATCTCCGGCGAACCCTCCGGCGACCTTCTCGAGGCTCGAATATCTCTCCTTCATCTCAGATCTCATCTCTCTCCTTTGCACCACTTCTCTCTCTCGGATTTCGTAAGTTTCACACTCTTTCTCTTGATTTTAATCTTCCATCCTATGTTTACGATGCTTGCCATGTTAGATCTAGGGTTGTTAGGTTTGAATCTTGCCATATTTGAAGTTTCCATGATGGTGTATATATGTGTATATAGCTTTGTATATATTTTTCATTTTTAAATTGATTTTGACGTTGATGTATACAAACAAGTGCCCTATTTTGTGTTGTTGATGTATGAGAGGGCCCCACAAGCTTGCTTGGGTGCCCTTTTGCCACAAAAGCCATAGATCTGTGACTGTTCGAATTGCTCTTAGCAGTTCGATCAATCGAAGTTTTCTTCGATCGATCACACAAGATCGATCGAACTTATCTCAGATCGATCTCACTAAGATCGATCTCACAATTTTGTGATCGATCAAACTTCACAGACTTACATCCCACACTTTTCACACTCTCTTTTGTGATTTTATGCTATCTCATACATGCCCAATGCCTGTGTTTTCCACATTGGATGCATTCCATACTTATATTGTTTAGCATGCTTCACTTTATGTCACTGTTTATTTAGCTCCATCATCACTTGCATAGATTCATGTTCTGTGTTGTCTATCTTATTTGACATACATGTTTTTATATATTGTGCCTCAAATCTTTATTATTTATTACTAATTTTGCAAGTGTTGTGATATTTTACAGGTTATGGCCCGAGTAAAGACTGTTGCCATGCAACAGTACGGCCGAAGAGTTAGGCCTAGATTAGAGAGGCCAGGTGAGCCCTCTCATGTTCATGAGCAGCCTGAGCAGCTGCAGATTCCTATTGACACAGATCCAGCTCAGTCCTCATCGGACTCTAGACTCCAGTCTTCAGACTCTGTATCTTCATCATCCCATGATGAGGCTGAACGTACTCCATCTCCGCCCCATCCACAGCCGGGCCAGGCTCTAAATAGACTGCTACTGAGATACTCACGCCTTTCAGTGGCGCATGAGTCGATCTTCGATATTTCATTCTTCTCACGGTATATCTTGACCCGGGCTACTTATGAGGATATTGATCGCCAGGGCATTTCAGCCATTCTAGCCCCGGTCATTTACCCAGTTTACCCGCGGCTTGTTCGGATGTTCTTCCAGAACCTCCGACCTGCCCCGAGTAATCTGGCGGAGTTACGCACTACAGTTGATGGCCATCCTATCCGCATTACGGTGGAGACTTTGGCCCAATCCTACCGATGCCCGTATGCCTGCCCTCCCGAGCTTGAGCTCGATTATCTTATTTTGGAGAGGTGGCATTCCTATGCATTTATGGCCGAGGCACTTACAGGCCATTACAGTGAGGGCGACACTTTTGCTACTCGCACCTATCTGCCCGATGACTTGTGGTTCTTCGATTCGGTCCTGTACCGAAACATCTTCATGGTCTGCCACAAGATTCAGAGGCGCGGCGATTATATGACAACCCTGTATGCCTTCTACATAGGGTGTTGAGTTTTTATTCCGGCCCTCTACTGGACCGTGATGATGAAGCTCAATGCAGACTATATTAGCAAGGCCAAGCCCAAATGGGCTAAGTATCTTCCATTTGGCCATCTGATCACTCAGATCCTCCACGATTAGCACTATCCCTTCCGTCTTGATAAGCGTCCCGAGACAGGATCTTGCCATTTCAGCAAGAAGGACTGGAATAAGAGCTATAATGCTCTTATCAAGAGTCTTCAGGACGACTCTATGATAGCAGCCGAGGAGGCTGAGGAAGAGGAGATGGCAGCAGCAGCAACAAACGCACCAACAACAGCAGTAGTGGATGATCTAGTAGTCGATCTGGCTACCATACTTATTGACATAGACTTAGAGCTGCCTCTAACAGAGGATCTGCAGCATTACTCTCCAGCGGGGTCACCCTTATATTTCCTAGAGCAAGCTCAGGATGCACACCATTCTCCTAATCCAGTAGTACCTGAGGCTCAAGCATAGACACCAGGATTTGGAAAGCGTCTCTAGGCTTTTGGAGCATGCTGTAGTATCTATCCGAGCTGACATTTCATCTCTCCGTACCGATGTCATGGCTGCGCTGCGAGACTTATCTCAAGATATCCGCGGAGCGTGCCCTACTCATCCTACCTCCTTTTCCTGATCTCTCTATATCTTTAGTTCTTTCATTTTATATATTGTGATACATTATTACTGTTACTCTATTTTTGCGCCCAGTCTGTTGGCCCTGATACTGTGATATGATGTATATTATTTTTGTTTATACATGCTATATTTTGGATGTCATACCTTGTAATGATAAATCTGTATTTGATTAATTCCATCAGGTGCATCCCAATGACTTCAGTGAGAGAGAGTGCTGCCCAAATTTTCAGGACCACCCTTTTTCCTCTCTCTTTACTTCAATTCTCGTCCCATTTACACTTGCATGTCCACTGTGCACTATTATTATCCCTTTTGTTGTCTAATGAACTTTTATCCAGTGCCATCTTTTCAGGACCACAGTTAGTCCCAAGTTTGGGGGGGTTATACCACCCACTTTGGATACGTGTGTCCCGACCATTCTTTGCTATAGCTACACTGGTATACTCTTTCTTTTGTTGTCTTTGCACATTAAGGACATTGTGCCATTTAAGTTTGGGGGTAATGGTGTTAATTGCAGTATTTGATTTTAATTCAAAATTTTAAGCATAACTTGTGTATTTGAAGGATTGTCTATGATTGGTCCATAACTAGCGATGATTTTAATCTTTTGAGGACTATATTGCTTAATATTTAAAAATTGCTTGACTTGAGAGTCCAATACTCCTTGTATACCTTATGGATGCCATTTAGGAGTAAATTTTTTGAAAGATTGATATCATGCTTGTACTTGTGGTCCACATCATCTTGATTTTGTGATTGTTTTGAGATTCACTCTAGAATTCTACACTAGCACAGACGCACACTAACATTCATTTATGGGGTACATGCTTTGTTGATTATTGAATTGGTTATATCCCAATTGAGCTAGTAATGCATTGAAAGCCTTCAATTTTGATAAAGGTGGATAACAATTCCTTTTCATTGAATAGCCGGGATTTTAACCTCATTAAGCACTGAATTTCTCGCGCCGAAAGGTGGAGGGCCCAAACTTTAGGTTAATAATTGAATTCAAAAAAAAAAAAAAAAAAAAAAGTGAAGACTTCTCCCAAAAGGTAAGAAGTGGGAAATGATTAGTTGGTGGTTGTTTTGATTTGTATCCTAGTTGATTTGAACTTGTAAGTCCGTAGGGATGTTTAAACACCTAATGCCCTAAAGCCGTTTGGTTTGGGAGTCATTGACCTAACGCTCGACCTTATGAATCGCTAGAAAGCTTAATAGTTCACTACATTGCACCATGCTTCCATCTTTGATCCTTAAGGTAAAAAAAAAAATAATAATAAAATAAAATAAAATAAAATAAAATAAAATTATTGAATGAAAAGAATAAGTGCACCTAGATGAATTAAGCTTTAATAAAAGGTCCACTATTTGTTTTGATAATCGGTACTAGATTTGTGTGCTAGTTTGAGGGTAAGGATGTGGTCATTTCTTTAGTTGGCTTAAATAGCAACACACTTTATGCCGTTCCACTCAAAAAGGATTCTAGTGTTGTTTTGATTTGCATGATCATTTTCTTGATGTGTGGAGGACCATACTTGCTTGCTTGATGTTGAAATTTTGGGAAATTGCTTGAAAATGTTTGAAAAATTGCATACTTGAGGTAGTTTTCTCCCAATGCTTGTTTGCAATATTGGTGTCTCTTTTGTGAGAATTAGCTTAATGTTTGTGGGTATCATTTCTAGAAACCCTCACGAGACTTCACTCGTCCACTAGGGGTAACCTAGGGATTAAAAAGGCTTGTTGCATATGCTAAATGCAATCATGTTCCTTACGAAAGTGGCGTTATCCATTTATTTCTTTCTAGTTCATAGTCGTATAGTCGTTCATTTCATTCCTTTACTTTGTAGTTCATTGCTAGTGACTAATAATATTTAAGTTTGGGTGTGTGATGAGCGCTGAAAAGTGCGCTTTTAAACCCCTTAAGCTTGAACATTCTAGGACCTTTATTTATTTCACTTTCCCGTTTTAGACTAATTTCATGTTATTGTCCTTTTTACGTGCTTATCCCCAAAATAGGCTAATTCAGCCAAATAAGTGCTCAAAAAAAGCTAACTCAAGCTGGATGGAAGAAAGGAGCAAAGTGGAAGCAGATTAAAACAAAAGGTGGAATTCAGCATGTTCGATCGATCTCAAGAAAGGTTTGATCGATCGAAAGTTCATCGATCTAGACCATCCAAGATGGATCCAAGCTATTTTGTCCATATATAAAGTTCCAACAAAGTTCGATCGATCCAAAAGTTCTCAGATCGATCGAAAAGATTTCATCTTATCCTGTTGTACCACCCTACCTACCACTTTTGTCTCTTTCCCCAAAATATCTTAGATCTATCCTTATCCAAAAAAGACACCGCCATGGAGGATCAATCCAGCTAAAGTTTGATAGATCTCAGCTCAGTTCGATCAATCACAGCACAAGTTTGATCGATCAAACCCTCTCAAATGCGAAAAAAATATATTTTCAGCTCATTAAAAGTTGTCTCATTGTACAATCATTAGAGGAGCCCATATGTACGAGCCTAGACCATTGGGTGTGACATTTGAGCTGCATATATAAGGAACATGAGCCACTTTTACAAAGAGGAGAGTTGATAGTTTTTGATACACAATTTAGAATTCTTAGAGAAGAAGAAAAGAGAGGAGAAACTAGAGACACACTCTTGGGAGTTTTCCATCTACTTGAAGAAGAGGAGCATTTCTACCATGGAGATAGCCCTTAAGGGTTGAAGGACACCATCCATGAGTGGCTTAACATTCTCTTGGGGCTAGAGTTAGCCCTAAGCATGCTTTCTTTACCTTGATTTATGTATTTTTGAGGGGATTTGTGTTCTAATACATGTTTTGACATCTTTATTTACATAGATCTTGTTTATTCAATGATTTGTATGGTTTAATTCTTCTAAGTGACCACTTCATTCTATTCATATGTCTATGTATGCTAGAATAGATGTTCATATGTTTATCTCTATTTCTTGTGTTGTTGATGCATGTCTATGTGTATTAATGCTATAGATCTAGAGATTGTCAAGACATAGTACTTAATAGAATGCTCTTGTGGTTTATTTGATGGTCCGTGCATATTTCTTGATGGATTGTGCCTCTCCCTTAGTTTAATTAGATTAATTTTCATGTCATTAGTTTAGATGTAGTGTAGTTACCTTAGTTGTTAAATGGGAGGATAATCCATGCTTGTTGTTTGATGTTCCACACTTATGAATGTAAGTAGTATATTTCTCTAATTTTGTGATGTGTTTGGATTGTGAGCTTAAAGAAGGATTAATGGCTTAGTTTGATATATTGTGTTATTCATTGTGTTGTCTAGACAATATATACTTAATTGGTCATCCATGCTTGTTGAAACAACCACACACACTCACTATTGTTGCAACATATACCTTCCCCTCATTAATTGTGAATTGAGTGTAGAGAAAAGTGATGTTTAGTGGTGACCTCTAAGTTCCAAGATCTCTCTCTCTCTCTCTCTCTCTCTCTCTCTCTCTCTTGTTTTATCTATCCTTTAATTACTTGCTTGATATTAATCTTGTTTAGTCTTAATTGTAGTCTAATCAACCAACCAACCTGCCTTTGATCACTTGACCTACTAACCCTAAGCCTTGTTTCCACTACTACTGCACCTTAATCCCTTGGGATGATCCCTACTCACCTTTGCTCTATTTTTAGTTACTGGTAGTAGTGGCATTTATAAATGTAAAACTTGGCCACACTATTTTGCAAATTTGGCTGCACCGCGACGAGCATCGCCATTTATGATCCATAGGTTTGCGATCCAAAGTAGATAATCGAGTGTGGCATGATATCCACAAAATGAAATTATATTTGGGAGTGAAAGGTTGGGGCCAAATAAACTTAGGCTAATGAAGAGATGGGAGGTGCAAGTGGATAAATTTCTTAGTGTTAGAGATAGATAACATTCCATTGGGAGATGGAATCTATTTCAATTTGTTTAGCTGGTGATCACATAGGGTGGGTAGGAGGTTAGGGGTGATAAGCTCAGTGATTGAGGATAGAAATGCCCATTAAGAGTTAATAATGAAATAGCAGATGTAACGACCTGAACCCGGGGGTCCGAATCACTAACCGGGTCCTTACCCGAACCTGAGGCCATCTAAGGGTAACACTGTCATATCCAAAGTTAATACGTAGTACACGAATCATTCCAAGGTTTAAGGTACTCTAAACCACAACTTCACAAATGGGGTAAAAAGTGCAGGTCAAAAGGCCGACTGAAACTGTATGTTAGGTCAGCTGACTTAAATAGTCAGCCGGCTGAAACAATGACTCAAAGTGCATGCTCTCGGTACTTTCCAAAATGGTTTATTGACTGGCAGGAAAATGGATTTTGGCCGGCTAAAGATGGTGTTTTGGTTAGCTGATGGTAAGGTTCAGCCGGGAGAAACAATGCTTCTCAAAACACAACTCTTTGTACAAGCCATGAAAAGCTTTGTCGGTCGGCTGACAAGGCTTGTCAACCGGCCGACAGGCCCAAAAATACTGTTATATATAGACTAAAAACCTTAGAAACTAGGTTCATCGTAAGCCAAACCTGTCATACAACCTGTCTCGAATTCACGGCAAATACATCACGACATTCCCCAGTTATAAACGTGGATGGACTTCTCAATATAATAAATCACTAGCTCATTCATCTCATGTATAAATTAATATAGCTCAATGGTCATTTACAAAATAACACAAGTTACATTTACAGAGCCATAAGTTAAGAAGTCTTGACAAGTGCTTTACAAAATAACGGGGTACAACTACAAAAGGTGACAAAAATAACCCTTCAATCCAGTCTACGCTTGTGGTGGATTTTCGTCTTCCACTTCTTTTCCGTGACCTAAAAATGATAATAATATAATGGGGTAAGCCAACCATTAAGTGGGAGGTACCTAAAACACACCTCTTAATGACCCCGTGATGAGCGCTGAATATTGTATATTTGAGCTCCCTAAATATACGTATGTTAAGGCCTAAAGTGATACTTCTATCCATTGTTAGACTGATTTATGTTAAATGTGTATTTATAGGTACTTTCCCAGAAAAATGGTTAAAACCAGGACTTTATGATGATATCGAAACTTATAAAATCGTTGTGGGTCATTCAAAGTAAGCCGAGAGCTTAAATGGTGAAGTTTGGAAAAATGCAAGTCCCAAAGCTCGAGCCCAAGTCTTGAGGCTCGAGCGCTGCAAGAAGAAAAAGAAGAAAATCAACAAGGCATTAGAACTCGAGCCTTGTACCTCAAGAGCTCGAGCCCTACGTAGGGTGCTCGAGCCTTGGCCCTCAAGCTCGAGCACAAGGTGTTGGAATTTGAAGAGTTGATTTAAAAGAAGAACCAATCTCCAAAGGCCTCGTGCCAAACCTCAAGGATCGAGCACCATTATCGAAAGCTCGAGCCTTAAGTACTTAAAGCTCAAGCCTGGTACCTAGTACTCGAGCCCATGAATCTTGGATCGAGCAATGTTAAAAGAAATGAATCCCAAAAATATTCTAAGTGTTGAAGGAAAAGACACTTCAAAAAATAGTTGAAGAAATTTGGCTAAGTGTAAAAGTGAAGATTGAGCACTATTCCTTGAAGCTTGAGTAACAATTCAATATAGCTCGAGCCTTGCTCTAAAAGCTCAAGCCTGAACCTTAAAGCTCGAGCTCTACTTCCAAAAGCTCAAGCCTGAACCTCAAAGCTTGAGCTCTACTTCCTAAAACTCGAGCCTTACATGCCAGATCAGATTTAAGTTATGGGATTATTCTTTTTACAACCGTATCTCATTCCGGATGGGCCAGAAAACCTAAAAGCCCACCAAACCTTTATTTTCTTTTATAAAATCAGGCGCAGGCCTTGATAGAAAGAGGCCCTTTTTTCTCTTATTATTCAAAAAGTAGATATTGTGGTGGTGGCTTTTAGGGTTTTTACAACCTTGGAAGGTGAAGATCCTAAGAAGAAAAGTGTTGTCCATGATGATGAAGACAACAACAACACAGATGATATTCTGCATCGTCATGAGTAGTTAATTCCTCTCTTAGGGCACTGATGTAACCCATTTGATTACTATGGTTTGATTGTTTTAACTCTGGGATATTTTAATATATACTATATTTCTTGATTACATAATTATGAGCAATTAAGACAACTCGATTAGTTCTTTACAGTTTTAATAGTTTTTGAATTGTTATTACATTGTCTTAGATATAATTGGTTCATTAACTAGACTCAACCAATTCTTATCGAACGGTACCGGACAAAAGAATGGGGATCATATAATGGTGTTCTAATGTTTTTTATAAATGAATGATTTTATAGTCTACGCTTAGGAAAGGTGGATTATTTACAAATTAGTTAAAGTAGGTAGGTAGATAATCTTTGCTAATCGCAGATAGGTTATAGTTAACTGCAATTTATAAAATATCTTTTTTTAAAAACTCGAATTGAACGAATGTTATTGAGTTCAATTCATTTGAAATATAATTTGTTAAATCCCCAGAGTTGGAATAGTTAACCATAGTATGAAAGTTGTGTTTAAGTCAAGGCCCCCTAAGACCTCTCTTTCTCTGATTACTGTAGTATAACTTAGTTAAATTTTATTTTATGTTTATAACAACCAACCAATCAACCAATTCAACCAGTTACCTGAAAACCAATAAAGATTAGTTAAAAGCAAAACATAATAACTCATCTACCTATGGGTTTAACACCTCTCTATAGTGTTATCCTACAAAGATTCATGCTATTACGAGCGTTATTTATTATTGAAGTAAAAACAAACATGTATCGATTTTTGGCACCGTTGCCGAGGAGATTTATTATTAGTTTAGTTTTTAATTAGTTTATTTTTAGTTTACCAATCTTTGATCTTTCTGATATCTTACCTTAATTCTTTTTCTTTTTAGGTACAGGAAATTAGTAGTAAGGACAAAGATGCTTAAGGGATAAAAAGCTTCGGTTTTTAAAAACCTTCTATGAGTTTTTGCTGTTTTATTTTACTTGGAAAATTTTTATTTTTTGTTACTATTAAGATTAGTGGAATTAGTGCATGTTAACTCGCCATACTTAGTCAAAACCTCTAGTGTATGATCCTGAAATAAAGAGAACTCTTAGTCTATTAAGAAAACTTAAAAAATATTTGAATTCAATAGGAAGTTCCTTTAATAACATGGCTGATAATCGTGATGCACCGGGTAATAGCACTGGTAATGGTAATGGAGAACAGGTGCCACCTGTTCCTCCACAACCACAATTAAAGGATTATTTTATTCCAACCACATATACTTCCCCTTCGTGCTTTGTATTTTCGGATGCTGATGCAACCCATTTTGAGATCAAGCCTACTATGATCCAAATGCTTCCTACCTTTCATAGGTTTGCAATGGAGGATCCTTATACGCACTTGGATGTATTTTTAGAATTGTGTTCGACTACCAATTTGACCACTCTTACCAGTGATTCATTCAGGATGCGACTTTTCCAATTTTCTCTCAAGGACAAAGCAAGAACTTGGTTGCATTCCCTTCTAACAAATTCTATATCTACATGGGACATGTTGTAACAAGAGTTCTTGAAAAAGTACTACATAGTGGGTAAAACCTTTCAAATGAGAAGAGATATCATGACATTTTCCCAAATCCCAAGAGAACAGCTCCATGATTCATGGGAAAGATATAATGATCTTCTAAGAAAGTGTCCATACCATGATATTAGTAAATGGCACTTAATATAGATTTTCTATGATAGTCTTTCTGATTCTTATAGAAACATGGTAGATGCATCCAGTAATGGAGCTTTTCTGCGTAAGAGTCCAGCTGACGAACTGTTTGAGGCTTTAAGTGAAAATTTAATGCAACATCCTTCTTCCTCTAGGTCTAAGTCTTCACCTGGAATGCATAAGTTGAAAAAATCTATGAGGTAGATAAATCTAGTAAGTTAGCTGCTCAAATAGAAGTATTGAATCGTAAGTTTGATCAAGTCTTATCATCTGGCTATGTTCATATTTCAAATCCACAAACTGTTTTGCAAAAGGAAGTTTGTTTAATCTTTGCCAATCCTTCTCATTTTGCTGACACTTGCCCTATGATGGAACAATCATCTGAGATCCCACAGGAGCAAGTGAATGCTGCATTCTCTAGACCAGCGTATAATCCATATGCTTCTACATATATATAATTCTGGCTGGAAAGATCATCCAAATCTATCATGGCGTAATCAAAGTCAAGGAACTACTGTTCCTTAATCACAGGGACAGTACTAAAATTCATCCAATCCTATGCCACAAAATAATTCTTTCAATCAATCTGGTATTAATCGTCCACCTTAGTTCAGGAATCAACCCACTCAAACTCCTAATCTTCCACCTCCTCCTATAAATTATGCTTTTGAGGATCAAGTACTCAATGCTCTTGTTAATCTTAAAGCCAATACCCAACTTCTTAATTCTCATTCACAAGCTATAGCAATGCTAGAAGCACAATTTGGGTAAATAGCGAGTACTTTATCTTGAAGAGAGGATGAAAAGCTACCTAGTCAGCCAATAGCCAACCCGAAAGGGCAAACTTACATGATTGATGAAACCAATTCTTCAAGTATTCATTATGAGCAAGTTAAGGCTATTACTACCTTGAGGAGTGGTAAAGTGGTTAATAATCAAGTTAAAAAAGGACAGGAAGAAAAAGAGAGGCTTAGGGTTTCCATTGTTCCTATCATTCATAATTCACATCCCAAGGATGTTTCCTCAAATTCTATTCCACAATCCACCACAGGAGTTGAAGGTGGAGTCACTTTTTCATCTGCTCCTAACCTTGAGACAGCTTATGAGCCAAGTGCGCTTTATCCTGAACGTCTCAAGGAATCCTCACACTTTAGTAAGCAAGGGGTGAAAATTTAAGATATGATAGAGGTCTTTAAACAGGTCAAAATCAATCTTCCTCTACTTGATGCTATAAAGCAAATTCTAGCCTACTCTAAATTTCTAAAGGACTTGTGCACTCTTAAAAGAAAATCTAAAAGTGAAGTTCCTAAGAAATTTTGTCTCACCGAGCAAGTCAGTGCTATTTTTAAGTACAACACTCCTTTAAAGGTTAAAGATCCTGGTGCTCCTACAATTTCTTGCATCATTGTAAACAATGTGATAAAGTGAGCACTTCTTGATCTTGGAGCAAGTGTAAATCTTATTCCTTACTCAGTGTATGAAAAGTTAGGTTTGGGAGAATTAAAACCTATGTCGGTTGTTCTACAACTTGCTGACCGTTCTGTTAGACAACCACGAGGTATTGTTGAAGATGTACTCATAAAAGTGGACAAGTTCTTTTTTCCAGTCGATTTCTTAGTTTTTGATACAGAACTGGTCCACAATTCCAAAAAGTATTTTCCAATCATTCTTGTGCATTCTTTTCTAGCCACAGCAAATGCTTGCATTAACTATAGGACTGGAGCTATAGATTTATCTTTTGAAAATATGAAAGTCAAGTTGAACATCTTTAATATTATTCATCATCCCCATGCTGATAGTGAATGCTTCTTCCTTGATGTTATTGATGAGTTGGTTAAGGAATCACTCCTAACTATTTTATCCAAAGATCCTTTAGAAGCTTATCTGAATCAATTCAATTATAAAGACTTCGATATCGAATCTTCAATAGTTGAAGTGAATTCTTTGCTCAACTCCACTCCTATCACATATTTTTCTCCATGTAAATCTAGACTTGAGCTTCTTTCACCACTTTCTAGTACTCCGACTATTCTTTTGTTAGAGTTTCCACCTAAGCTTGAGCTTAAGCCACTACCGGATAAGCTCAAGTATGCTTTCTTGGGTTTAAATGAAACCCTCCCGATGATCATTGCTTCTAATCTTACAAGTTCTCAAGAAAGTAGTCTCTTAAAAGTTCTTAAGCAAAATAAAGAGACTATTGGGTGGAGTGTGGCTGATTTGAAATGAATTAGTCCCACAATTTGCATGCATCAGATTTATTTGGAGGAGGGTTCCAAAACATCTCGAAAACTCCAAAGAAGATTGAATCCTAATATGAAGGAGGTGATTATGAAGGAAGTTGTGAAGTTGCTAGATGTGGGAATAATCTACCCCATCTCAGATAGCAAGTGGGTGAGTCCTACTCAGGTAGTACCTAAAAAGTCAGATATTACAGTAGTTGAGAATTTCGAGGGAGAATTAGTTTTACAACGCACCACCACTGGATGGCATGTGTGTATTGATTACCGGAAACTCAACTCCACTACTAGAAAAGATCATTTTACATTACCATTCATTGATCAGATTCTAGAGCGATTGGCTGGCCAGAGCTATTATTGCTTTTTAGACGAATATTCCGGCTATAATCAGGAAGCCATTAATCCTAAGGATCAAGAGAAAACTACTTTCACTTGTCCATTTGGTACATTTGCATATAAATGGATGCCTTTCAGATTGTGTAATGCGCTAGCAACATTCCAAAGGTGTATGCTGTCTATCTTTTTGGATATGGTTGAAAAGTTCGAGGTCTTTATGGATAACTTCTCTGTTTTCGGGTCCACATTTGAAAACTGTCTCCAGCTTCTGTCCCTAGTGCTTCAGCATTGTAGGGAAACTAATCTTATTCTTAGTTGGGAGGAGAACCATTTTATAGTTCAAGAGGGAATTATTTTAGGACATATCATTTGAGAGAGATGTATTAAAATTGATAGAGCCAAAGTAGATTTGATCTCTAAATTGCCTTCTCTTACCTCCGTAAGGGCAGTACGATCATTTCTTAGGCACGCTGGGTTCTATCGACGCTTCACCAAAGATTTCAACAAAATTTCTCGTCCTTTATGTAATCTACTTGCAAAGGACGCTCTTTTTGTCTTTGATGAATCATGCCTAGTAGCTTTCCATAAGTTTCGCTCTCTTCTTTCTTCAACTCCTATCACGAATCCTCCAAATTGGGCTCTTCCATTTGAGATCATATGTGACGCATCTGATTATGCTATTGGTGCTGTCTTGGGACAAAGAGTAGATAAAATTCCTCATGTTATCTAAAATGTGAGCAAAACTCTTTCAGATACACAATTAAATTATACCATTACTGAAAAAGAGTTGCTTGTAGTTGTCTTTGCTTTGGACAAATTCAGATCTTATCTGTTGGGTTCCAAAGTATTGGTCTATTTTATTCATTTTGCTTTGAAACATCTTCTTTCCAAAAAGGAAACCAAACCCTGTTTGATTCAATGGATCCTCTTACTTCAAGAGTTTGATTATGAAATCCGGGATAAGAAAGGGTCATAGAATGTGGTAGCTGACCATCTTTCTAGAATCCTGATTGCAAATGCCTCAAGTTCACTTTCAGTTTGTGATTACTTTCCGGATGAACAACTATTTGGGATTTCTCAGATGGATTTGCCATGATTTGCTGATATTGTGAATTACTTTGCAATAGGTAAAATTCCTTTGTCTTGGTCAAAGCAGGAAAAAGATCGATTCCTCTCTCAGATTAATATGTACTATTGGGAAGATCCTCAGCTCTTCAAGTATTGTGCTAATCAAATAATTCAAAGATATGTTCCTGAGAGTGAGTTTCATAGTATTCTGACCTTTTGTCATACCTTGGCATGTAGAGGTCATTTCGGTACAAAGAAAACTACAATTAAAATTATTCAGTGTGGTTTCTTTTGGCCTTCGCTCTTTCATGATACATATTTATTCTGTAGGTCATGCCTTCGATGTCAGTAGTTAGGATCAATTTTTAGAAGAAATATGATGCCTCCGATCTTAGTCATTGAGGTTTTTGATGTATGGGGTATTGATTTCATGGGTTCTTTTGTTCAATCAAATAAAAATGAATATATTCTTGTGGCTGTAGATTATGTGTCTAAATGGGTTGAAGTAGTGGCTACTAAAACCGCCAATCACGCAGTCGTGGTTGAGTTCATTCAAACGAACATTTTTAGTCGGTTTGGTATGCCATGAGATATTATTAGTGATGGGGGTGCTCACTTCTGTAATAAGTATTTCCTTACTTTGGTACAAAAATACTCCATCACTCATAAAGTTGTTACTTCCTATCATCCCCAAACAAGTGACCAAGTTGAAATATCCAATCATGAGATTAAGAGAATTATTGAAAAAATGGTTAATCCAAATCGTAAGGATTGGTCATTAAGACTAAATGATGCTTTGTGGGCTTACCGTATAGCTTTTAAGACTCCAATTGGTATGTCACCTTACCATTTCGTCTATGGTGAATGGTGCCATTTTTCTGTAGAATTAGAACATAGAGCTTTTTGGGCATAAAAAAGCTCAATTTTGATATGAACTCTGCTGGGTCTAATAGGAAGCTTCAACTCACTGAGCTCGAAAAATTACGTAATGATACTTATGAAAGTGCTAAGGTTTACAAATCAAAGACTAAGGCATTTCATGACAAGCATATCTTGCATATGACTTTTAAGCCCGGGAAGAAGGTTTGGTTGTTTAATACACGACTGTAACTTTTTCTTGACAAGCTAAAGTCACGTTGGGAAGGTCTATACATTACATTTTACGTGTCCAAGTGTCCAAAGTCAATGGACAAAGGCTTACACCTTATATAGAGGGTAATGTGCAGAGAGGTACAGTGGAGGCAGTAGAACTTTATGATCCTATTTACTTGGACTAGAGAGGTCAGTTTTTGTCGAGCTATCGACGTTAAACTTACCATGCTGTCGAACTATTGACGTTAAACTTAGCATTTGTATGTTGTACTGTAGTTTCTTTTTGTTTTAATTTTTGCTTTAATTTTTAGGTTTTAGTAATTTTTATTGGTATTTTAATTCTAGTTTAGTTTAGGCTTAAGTTAAATAAGAAAAAGAAATAAAAATTCAAAAACTAGAAAAATTCAAAAATTTGTCTCAAAGCTCAAGCTTTCATTCTGAAGCTCGAGCATCAGCTATCAAAAACTCGAGCTTGCCCACATTAAGCTCGAGCCTTCCATCATCGCTAACTTAAGGGTTTTTGGTGGCGGCTCGAGCTCTCAGATTTTAAAGCTCGAGCCCTCGGTTTTAAAAGTTTTAAAAAGCCTATTTTTTCTTTCTTTTCTTCTTCTATTCTCTCATACATCTCTCTTGCTTCTCTTGTTTCTCTCCAAGTTTCTTCTCTACCACGATGTTTGACATTTTCTTTCCAGATTTATAGATACCAATCAGGTAAAAATCTTTATCCTCATATTATTTCCATTGCTTTCTTCTTATTTCATTAAATTTCTAGATCTAGATTAGGAGAGCATGAGATTTCTTTTGACTGAATGATTATTTGGGTTTCATGAGTTGCCTACATATACTGATTGTCTAAAGGACTCTTTGGTTGATCTCTGTGATTTCTGAGATTTGTTTTAGTGTAGTTTCAGTTAGAGCTCGAGCTCTGTAACTTTAAAGCTCGAGCATTGGTTGAAGCTCGAGCCTTAGAAGGTTAAGCTCAAGCATCAGTTTACAGCTTGCAGATTTTAGAGACTTTTGGTGATTTTAGGGATTTTTCTTGGAGGATACTATTAATTGAAAGTAGAGATGGTTCGTTCTGCTCCTTCTGAGCGTGCTAGGGTGACTAAAGATGTTTTACCAAATACTTGGAAGATAATTCCAATTTCTTATGAGACGACCTTTGATTATCAGACATTCATCACTGATCCTCGCATTAGATGGGCTATGAAGTCTTTCGATTATAGATATCTTCTGTATCTCATAGTCTTTGTTACTAAGATTGCTTATCCTCGTCTTTTTCATTTGTTTTATCTTAGTCTTGTTTATAGTGAGGATAACCCTTGGGAGCTTAGAATTATGATTGATGGGTATGAGTTGATCATTAATCCTTGTGCTATAGCTGCAGCTTTAGAATGTTATCATACACTTCCTGAGGTGGTAGATGGGAGGAGCAAGTGTCCTACTTTCACACCTTTCCCTAGGGTACCAATTTTAAAGAATTTAATTCAAAAGTTGTGTGATGGTAGATTTGCCAGGAGGAAGATGAGTAGTACTATAATGGCTAAGATTCCAAAAAGGTTATGGATTCTGGATTCTATTATCTCTGCTAATGTCCATCCTCTTGGGTATAAGAATATTCGCAATACTGATTTTCTTCAGGCACTCTATGTTATTCAGTTTGAGCATTGGTATTCGTTTACTATGATGATTTTCTGCCAACTATTGGAGTTTTGGTTAGAGATTAGACCATATAAGAATGTTCCTACCCATAAGCTACCTTTTTTATACATGATTACCAGGTTATTAGAGCTACAGGGTTTTGTGGTAGATAAGAAAGAGGAGTCTTGTGATGAATCTCCTATATTTGGAATTAAGGAATAGAATAAGGTGTGGACACATATACCGACACATCACCACAATACAATATAGTATGGTTATGAGGGTTATATAACTGTTATTGATAGATTGACAGAGATTGATGTTGATGAGGCCACAGAGGATGAAATAGATCACTCTGATGGCCGGGCCCCACTTAGGAGAAGGCCAATTCCTGCAGCACAGCCTGAGAGTTCTTCGTAGGCTGACATTAGAGTTTTACAGGCCCAGGTGGCAAAGCTATAGGACGGACAAACAGTGCTGAGACAGATACTGACTTCGCTGCAGAGCATTCTTAAGGAGCTACTACGCCGTAATTCGTCTACTTCTTCTACTTCTACTGATACTCCTCTACCTCATATGGATTAGCTATATAGGGTTTTTCTGTATTTCTTTTGATAGACAGGCACTTTTGTTGACTAGGGCAGTATTTTTGATGTATTCTATTCTCTACACTGTATTTATACCCTAAGTCTGTTATTTTAAAAGTATTGTACTGATTTTTATCATTTCTATATTTATTTTTTTCCTGTCTTATACTTGTGTTGATCTGTGAGCTCCATATGATAATTCTGTATTAGTACTCTATATACTTGATACTCTGATGTGTGTTGGAGTTTGTTAATTTTGCCAGGTACTACAGACTAAGTTTGGGGGTGATATCTTTATTTTGCCCTTCTGAGCTTCAAATTTGGTATATCTTTGCTGGTTTGGTTGTATAGTAATATCTTTCTAACTCTATTCTATTTTCATACATTGAGGACAATGTGCACACTAAGTTTTGCGGTAAGAGAATTCAAAATTTTTGATGAATTAACACAAGGTTCTGAAAAGTTGATATCTGATATTATAAGTATTATTTTGAGTTTGTTGATTGTTGTGATGTCCATATGTAGTCTGATATTGGTTAAAAATGACTTATATGCTAAATTTGTTAAAAGGGAATTTTTCAAAATTTGAGAAATCAGTTGGTGGCCTGTGGTCCACTTTGTCAGCATAATTATTGTTTGATGATTGAAATCTCTGAAATACTTCACTTTGCATATATTCACACTTGCATGAATTATGTGGGGTATAAATTGGACGTCTTGTTTTGTTTTAAGTTAAACTGAGATGAGCAGGTGAATTTGATGATTTTGATAACCAAGGTATAGAAAAAAAGATAGAAAGAAAGAAAGAATTGGTATACATGCAATAAATGAAAATATATATATATTCTTCACCAATGTGAAAAAAAAAAAAAAAAAAAGAAGTGAAAAAGCAGTAGAAAATGGTCAAGTTCAGGTCTGTACCTAGATTGCTTGAGTAATTAAGTCTTTAGGGTTGTGTTCTGACACCTAATTCCCTAAGACTATGTGGTTTGGGAGTCATTAGCTGAAAGCTTGTTATATAAGGGATTTAGGTTACCTAGATTACTTGAATAATTAGGTCCGGAGGGGTGCTTTATCACTTAATGCCCTAAAACCATCTGATTTGGGAGTCATTGGCCGAAAGTTCGTTACATAGGTGATTTAGAAAACTTAATAGACCTGAGAATTACACAATATCCTTTTTGAAAAAATACATACCTGTAGAAAATAGAAAAAATACTTTGGGAATTGGAATTTAAAAAATTTGCCTGTAAATTAAGGGATAACATAGAATGAATACAAGACCGGATAGTAAGCCACATGTTTGAAATTGTGAGTTCACTTCTAAAAAGGATTTTGGGGATTGAGATTGTTGAATAAATGATTAAATTGACATGTGGGGACCATGGTTACTAAATTGAGATTGAAGGTTTGAAATTTTTTCTGATTAATATAACTTGTTATACTGGTTATTGTTGACTAACTGATGTATTGTTAGGACATTATGATTTGAAAATAGGTTTGAATGAGCTGATTGTGTAATTAAGGCACTGTTGAGATGTGTATGGGTACCATCACTAGAAACCCTCACGAGACTAATATTCATCCACTAGGGATAACCTAGAGGTTTAAAGGCTTGTTGCATAGGCTAAATACAGCTGTAATTCCCACGAAAGCGGTTCTTTAGTTCTGTATTGCTAAGGGACTAGCAATATGTAAGTTTGGGGGTGTGATGAGTGCTGAATATTACATATTTGAGCCCCTAAATATACGTATGTTAAGGTCTAAAGTGATACTTCTATCCATTGTTAGACTAATTTATGTTAAATGTGTGTTTATAGGTACTTTCCCAGAGAAACGGTTAAAACTGGGACTTTATGATGATATCGAAACTTACAAAGTCGTTACCGATCATTCAAAGCAAGCCAAGAGCTTAAATGTGAAGTTTAGAAGAATGCAAGTCCCAAAGCTCTAGCCCAAGTCTTAAGGCTCGAGCCTTGTAAGAAGAAAACCAACAAGGCATTGAAGCTTGAGCCTTATACCTCAAGAGCTCGAGCCCTACTTAGGGTGCTCGAGCCTGACCTTAGGGTGCTCAAGCCTTGGCCCTCAAGCTCGAGCACAAGGCGTTGGAATTTGAAAAGTTGATTTAAAAGAAGAACCAAGCGTGCTAGACCTCAACGATCAAGCACCATTATCCAAAGCTCGAGCCTTGAGTACTTAAAGCTCGAGCCTGGTACCTAGTGCTCGAGCCCATGAAGCTTAGATCAAGCAACATTAAAAGAAATGAATCCCAAAAATATTCTAAGTGTTGAAGGAAAAGTGCTTTGGAAAATAGTTGAAGAAATTTAACTGAGTGTAAAAGTAAAGATTGAGCACCATTCCTTGAAGCTCGAGCAACAATTCAATAAAGCTCGAGCCTTGCTCCAAAAGCTCGAGCTTGAACCTCAAAGCTCGAGCTCTACTTCTAAAAGATCGAGCCTGAACCTCAAAGCTCGAGCCTTCTATGCTAGAACAGATTTAAGTTATGGGATTATTCTTTTTATAGCTGTATCTTATTCCAGATGGGCCAGAAGACCTAAAAGCCCACCAAGCCTTTATTTTCTTTTATAAAAGAAGGCGCAGGCCTTGATAGAAAGAGGCCCTTTTCCTCGTATTATTCAAAAGGTTGATATTGTGGTGGTGGCTTTTAGGGTTTCTACAACCTTAGAAGGTGAAGATCCTGAGAAGAGAAGTGTCGTACGTGATGATAAAGACAACAACAACACAGATGATATTCTGTATCGTCATAAGCAGCTAATTCCTCTCTTAGGGCACTGATGTAACCCATCTAATTACTGTTGTTTGATTGTTTTAACTTTGGGATATTTTAATATATACTATATTTCTTAATTGCATAATTATGAGCAATTGAGACAACTCGATTAGTTCTTTATAGTTTTAATAGTTATTGAATTGTTATTACCTTATCTTAGATATAACTGATTCATTAACTAGACTCAACTCATTCTTATCGGACGGTATCTGGCGGAGCCCTGCCGAACATAAGAATGGAGATCATCTAATGGTGTTCCAATATTTTTTATAAATGAATGTTTTCGTAGTCTATGCTTAGGAAAGATGGATTATTTAAAAATTAGTTAAAGTAGTTAAAGTAGGTAGGTGGATAATCTTTGCTAACCGTAGATAGGTTATAGTTAACTGCAATTTATAAAACATCTTTCTTTAAAAACTCAAATTGAACGAATGTTATTGAGTTCAATTCATTTCAAATATAATTTGTTAAATCCCCATAGTTGAAATAGTTAACCATGGTATAAAAGTTGTGGTGAAGTCAAGGCCATAAGACCTCTCTTTCTCTGATCACTTTAGTATAACTTAGTTTAATTTTATTTTATGTTCGTGACAACCAACCAATCAACCAATTCAACCAGTTACCTATAAACCAATAAAGATTAGTTAAAAGCAAAAACATAATCACTCATCTCCCTGTGGGTTCGACACCTCTCTATAATGCTATCCCATAAAGATTCGTGCTATTGCGAGTGTTATTTATTATTGAAGTAAAAACAAACACGTATCACCCCGTGAATCCAAACAAAGAATAAAAATAAAGAGAACAGGATCATGCCATTCCGGGGAAAAACACAATGACAATCTCAAAGTAAAAAACAAATCATGTCATGCAATGGAATGCAATGTCATACTAAGTCACTCCCCATTTCCAAAACCTTTTCCGTCATCATTTTCAAACCGTTAATGCAACCCGACCCATGGCAACTTCATGGTGCCACGAGAGAATGATTGGCTAACTGTCCTTGACCCATGGCAACTCCATGGCGTCATTTGGGGCCCAGATAACTCAACCACGATAGGGCAATCTCCCTAGCCCTCTAAGTCACACTAACACCATAGACCTTAAGGCAACTTCTAGGTGATCTAGTTTTCGCAAACCTTTTATCAAAACTTTTCCTAAAAATCATTTTTTTTTCTTAGTTGGTACTCACACACACTTGTCTCTTCTGAGACTTGAATCCCTGACCTCTCTTTGGGAAGTAAGAGGCTAATACGGCTAAACCACTGGCCCGTTGGTCCTCAAAACCATTTTCTTTTTTCTTTCTTTTTCAAATCAACTTTCCCATTTTCTTACCCAATGCCATGCATGAATGCATCATGCCTTTCCATGCCATGTCAATATCAATTTCCATACATTTTATATCCATCATTCTTGCATACTTGAATAGCAATTAACTCAAAAGCTTCAACATAATCAAACTCAAATTCATAACATATGGCATTCTAGGCATATAGGAAAATTTAAACTTAGCATGCTCTCTCATATAATTTTAGTTAAACATGTTCATATAATCAATTTCTCACATAAGGATACAACTAGCATGCTTATTACACATAGTCCATATAACCACGAACAAAATAATACAATTAAAACATGGTGAAGTCAAATTATAAGGAAACAATTCATCGAAATCAAAGATTGCATGCATTAGAGTCCCCTACCTCAATAAAGATGAAAAAGCCCCAAATATGCCCAAAAATTTGAAATCCAAATGGCAGCCAAACTGAACTTTGCTCCGATCAAAACGTAAGCCTCGACGAGCTCGTCGACTTTGCCTTCTGTGGCAAAGTCTAATTCTCTATGGTTATAGCTAGATCTAGGATTTAAATTGTGGAGAAAATAAAAAAGAAAAAGAAAGAAAGAAAAGAGAGGAAGAGAGAACTGACGTGAGGGAGAGTGAAATATCATTTAACAATTATATATATAATGCACATTCCACGGCTATATAAAATATCATTTAACAATTATATATATAATGTACATACACTAAAGCCACCATAACACATGTATAAGTACATAGCCACATAAAATGCATCAAATTATAAAGTATGAAATACCATGGACCCGAGAAATAATACCCGTGCTCAACACTCCGACAGTGGGTCCCTGCCTGAAAAATTAAAAAATGTTGAAATGGCAAATGATATATTTCTAAGAGTCCTGAACTCAAAAAAATGCTCCAACTAACTCTCTGAACTCACCCCGCACACCCCACGGTGTCTAGCACGCAAAACAAGATGAACAAAAATTATCCAAAAAAATTAAAAAATCCCATAAATTGGATAATATGAAAAATTAGAAGCATTACAGTAGAGGGGTGTTATGGATCCAAAATGAGTGTTTGACCTTTGCTGGGATGAGGTTCTGACATGTAGTGGGCCAAGTGAGCACCAATTGTCAAACCAAAAATTGGATTTTTGTCCATCACCAATTTTAACCTTGACAAGAGGTTGGATAGCAGTAGAAATTGATGTAATTTCCTCTAGTTCTGTGAGCATTGACTAAGAACAGCGATCTCCAAAATGCATATGTTTCTTTGGCATTTGCTATTGTTGATTTCAAGGCCAGAGAGGGAGGAGAAGGTGTTAATAACAAAGAGTAAGTTTTGGAACGATGGGATACTACCATAACTAAAGAGCACGAGGTCATCTGCAAAGATAAGATGGGTAAGAGACAGTTGTTTGCATATTCAGTGGTGTTTTAAAGTTGCAGTAATGGTTTAGTCCATGATTATTGAGAAGACCTGTATAACTATGACAAATAGAAAATGTGATAAAGGATCACCTTGTCTAAGCCGTTCACCCCTCTAAAGTACCTATGAAATTCACCATTAATTGAGCTAATGAATAAGGTAGAAGAGATATATAACTTAATCCAGTTCATAAAATTTATTGGAACTCCAAAAGGTTGAGTGTGTCAAATAAGAAGTCTCAGCATACAAAATTATATGATTTCCTCAAATCAAATTTCAGGGTGGAGCAACAAGAAATTGGTCTAACCTCATTAATTGAGGTGGATTAAGAACTCCTTAATTGCAATAATGCTATCAATGCCAATAATAGGCCAAGCCCTCTCAAAGAATATGGCATTATATCCATCAGGCCCAAGGGCGTTGTCATTATTCAAAGAGAGCATACATTGATAGATTTCATCAATGTTTTTTTTTTTTTTTTTTTTTTTTTTTTTTTTTTTTTTTGAAGTTAAAGCAATTGACAATTGATGGAATAGGGATTCGAACCTAGGCCTTTGGCCGCAAGCATCACATGCCCTACTGCAATACCCCTAATTTTAAAAGGATAGTTTCTGTATTTATCTAATTGTTTTATCTGCATTTTAAAATTATTTAGTTGATCATTTGATTAAGTGTTTATGTGTTTTGTGAACTTATTTGATTTTTAAATAATTTAATTGAATTATTTGTTACGTGATAATGCGTAATTTAATTATTAGGATTTAAATGTTTTATTTTCTGTTTTATATTTAAAGGGTTGGACATAGGTAGTAGTAATGGGCCAAACAAATGGTGTCCCATGGATTACTTGGAAGTAGGTATTAATGGGTATGTATAATTACCCATGGATAGTTGTATGTGTATATATATATATAGATGTATATATATATATATATATGTACAAGGATAGTAACCTATTATTAATATTATTTTTACATTTATATTAATAATAGTAGTATGGAATAATCTAATATATATTTATATAATAATGGATATATATAAGATTATATGTATACGTATAAATTTTAGTTACCCTTTTTGGTTTTTACCTTTTCTTTTATTTTCTTGTTAGTCAGATTTCTATATATACATAAGTGATACCTTGTATATATATATATATATATATATATATATATAAATATATTTATTACGTGACTTAGTACAAGATATATATATTTGTAGACTATAATTATTTTTCCTTTTCTTTTATTAAGTTATTAAAGTAATTATAATTCGAAAAGGATTTTATATAGTTAGTGTGCGTGTGTATATATATATATATATATATATATATATATATATATATATGTATATATAAGTTTACTGTCTGCCATAGGGTTAGAAAAATCCTATTCACGTTCATAGTGGAGGCAGCAGTTTTAGAGAGAGAAAAAGGGAAGCAGGAAGAGGAAAAACAAAGAAGGAGGCTTAGGTTTTAATCTAAAAATCCTAAGGCAAGTTCTAACTCTTCTCTTCTCCTTTGACTTGTGTTTCTATACATGCTTAGTTATATTCCTGGATTTTAATGGGATTAAAACAAACCTTAATACATGTTAAAATCTAATTTTACAGTATGTTCATATATATGATGGATTTGTATAGTTTTACATAATTTAATGTTATGACACATGAAATATGATTTAAGTTGATGCAAAGATGTTTATATGCTTTAAAATCAATATGGGAACACTCTGGGACGTAGTTGGTAAGCTTTGAACCTTTAATAATGGAGGTTTGAAGGAACAGGTTCGTCAGAGAAGAAAAGATGAACAGCTGTGGAGTTTCGGTCAACCGGTTGGTTGTTTCGGTCGACCGAAGTGATTAAGAGGAGTAGGACGAGTCAATATTTTGGCCGACCAGTCTGGGGATTTCGGTTAATCAAAATAGCTGAATCGGCCAATCGGTTTGGTACTTCGGTCGACCGATTTGGCACTGGGTCTGGGTTTTTGAGATTTTTGGTATACTATTCATATATTTATGCTTATTGGAATCTATTTTAATAATTTAAATTAATTAATCAGATTCATGGAGGATTGGGAAAGTATGGTTAATATTAACATACTAATAATAAGAACAACATGTACTTTAAATTTGATATATATGTTGTTGATGGAGGATCTAACTGTTTAACCTTATTCTAGCAAGGTTCATAATGTTTATATGATTTAAACATATATTGGTAGCATATTATGATTATATACATGACTGATTTATATTATGCTTATCTCTATATTTAAATTGATGTAATATTATTTTATTTTCATCAATTGTGGATTGTGTGATATAATGCACCAGTATGGAATGATGGCATTCTAGGGACAAATTAACTTATCAGTTAAGTCCTACCTATTTTGTATAAAGGAATGGATTAACTAAAATGTTAAGTCCTCCTTATATTTAAGTCAGGTCAGCTGAACAAGTTGAATAACTTATAGATGATTACTTGTAGGGGATTACTTATTACTGAATAGGATAATTATTGGATTCTATATATATCTTTATGTGCCATGATATGAGCTTGAGTCTCAAGATCAGTGGTTAGGGCGCGTATATTGCCAGGGATGTGTAGTTAGATATAGTGTAATTGTATACCCTGGTAGGTCTAGGTATTTATGCCTACTATATGTGCGTTTTTGCATGTTACCTATTATTTAAGTTGAGACAACCCTTTAATCTAGTGAGGTTCTTTAGTGTGTATTTATACATATACGGACTATATAGTTATTGATGAATTGACTAAGATGTATACGTGTATCGGGTCTCTGTATGGGATGTAGTAGATTAGAACTTATTCGTGGGCCTAACCCACCATTATTTTTCAGGTGTTCGTCAAATCCAGTCATAGAGGTGGTTCGTGCCGAGCAGAGACTATTCGTTCACTATTCCGATTCGACGTAGGAGTCTTCGTTATGTTTTAGTTTTGGTTTTATTTTTATTTTATTATTTAGTTTCAGTTGGTTTATGGATAGGGGTCCACATGATGGATTTCCGAATTGTAATGATGTCAGAGATTTTGGATATTGTTATTTAGTGGATTATTTAATTATTTATTTAAGGAATTATTATTTAATTTTCTTTCCTCTTACTTATTTATTCTTAATTCTTTTTGTACTCAATGTTTGTTTAAATATTAATTATTTAGTATCCCCCAGATCTGTGCTCGGACTTGATCACCCGTGGCTCTAGAATCGAGGGGTATCATACTTACCACTAGGCTATCAAACCACATCCGATAGATTTTATCATCATTAAGAATGGATGGAAAGGAATAATGAAAATGTGAGGGCAGATAGGTATGTACTATGTATATATATGGAGATAATGATTCAATGCCACGATAAGAGTGAGTATATCACCTATTCAGCTTTGAAAGTGAGACAAGATCTCATGTTTGATGGCTACATCACAATCAAGTAGGATACCATTAGCAGCTTTAAGAAAAATAATTACTCCCTCTGTCCCAAAAAGAATGTCCTTCTTTCCTTTTTAAGTTGTCCCAAAATAATTGTCCTTTTTCTTTTTTCAAACAATGTATTTTACATCTTTCCATATATGTCCTTGGAATTTAAAATTTCAAACTTGAATATTTAAAACTTGAAAGGGTAAGTTAATAACTTTCTAAGGGAACAATACAGGGTCACATGTCCCCTTAAAAATTTTTACTCCTCAAAAATAATATTTTTTTTTTGAGACAGAGGGAGTATTTTTCTGTTTTGTTCCCAAAAAGAATGTCTATAAAAGAGAGAAATAGGAACTATTAAATATTTGAAGACCATAATTCTTAACATATTACTTGTGGTGTGGGGGCGTATATGTAATTCAATATTAATGGTAAACTTTTTTTTTTCTTTTTCCTGGCAAACAACACAAATACCAAACACCTCCAGAATCACTGTAAATCAAGCTGAGTGTGATGGAGTATATCAAATGGAATAGGAGAAAGAAGAACATCTTCATGAAGATGACTTCGTGAGAGTTTAGTAATCATATGGGTCATCTCGTTGCCATGTCGACGCACATGACTAAGTCAAAACGAGGGAACTCTCTAAAGAGCACACTGGATATCATAAATAGCCGCCAAATCAGATGAACAAACATCATCCTCCAAAACAGCCTTACAAACAATCAAGGAGTCAGTCTCAAACCAACAGCGATGAAACGAAAAATGATGAGCCCACAACAAAGCTTTACGAAGACACACAGCTTCAACCAAAGAAGCATTCTGAGCGTTGAAAGAGCAAAACACAACTGCATACAGACCCTTGATCATCACGAAACACAGCCCCACCACCACCCTGAAGGGAATCAGAAGAGAACGAGGCATCCATATTACATTTGATTTCACCAACATAAGGGAGGGTCCATCCCAAGTCGGAAGGGAGAGAAGGGATAGTCTTTGTGACATAAACCAAGGATAGAGGGTGGCCCGACTCCAAAGCGTCCAAAAATTCCCAAAATAGATAACAGGCGGAATTTACTATCCGAATATCATCCCAACGTTCATTATTAAAAATAACAGAGTTTCGAGATTTCCAAATTTGCCAACAAAAAGTAGCAACAACACCAAGATTTTTAAGGCCTTCAGCTGAAATGCCCCAGAAAGAAATTAAGCTCCTCCACCACTCTGGAAAAGAAGAAGGCTGAGTGAAAGAAAAATCAAATCGAAACGGCGACAGTTTCCAAACACGAACAGATATGGGGCATGAAAAAAGCAGATGAACTAAATTCTCTACTGCAAGACCACATCTTTGACATGTAGAATCCATACCAATTCCACGGGAAACAAGGTTAACTGAAACTGAAAGAGCATTTTTGCAACATTTCCAGACAAAGATCTTAATTTTCTCTTTAGCTTTGCACTTCCAAATTCCACGCCACATATTAGTGGAAGAAGCTGGTAAATGATCGCCAGCATCTGTTTGAGAATGCGCAAAAATCCTCCCTTTCAAAAACTTAGTAGCAAGATAATAGGCTGAGCGAACCGAAAAAATACCTTTCGGATCCGGGGCCCAAATTTGTTTATCTTCTAAATTGAAGAAACTAAAATAACAGTGGGATATATAATTAACAGCCGAAGGAGGGAGCCATTTAACCACCTCATGCATATTCCAAGTGTTTGAAGAAGGATCAAGTTGAGAAACTTTCTGGGGACAGGGGATGAGGGCTTGTGAAGCGTACCTGCAAAATTGGGAATCCATTTGTCAAACCATATATCAATACACTGACCATTTCCAACGATCCAACGAGTTCCTTCTTTCAAAAGACGCTGTGTGAACCAAATGCTTCGCCATGCCCAAGATGGATTATTCCTGAGGGAAGCTTGTAAAAAAGAGCAATGCTTAAAATATTTAGCTTTGAACAACCGAAAAGCTAACCCTTGTTTTTGCACTTGAAAGTTCCACCCATGTTCAGCTACAAGTGCCATATTATAACTTTCAAAATCACGGAAGCCCAAACCACCATCATCGTTGCTTATACATAGATCATCCCACTGCGCCCAACGTAATTTCTTAGAGGCATTCTGGGAACCCCACCAAAATCGCCGGACAATAGAAGTTAAGGAAAATGGTAAACTCTAGGTTTTCTCTGTTTAGATATTATTTGGAACTTCGCAGCCTCGGATCACACTCCCTGC
Source organism: Cornus florida (assembly GCF_030987335.1). Lineage (NCBI taxonomy): Eukaryota > Viridiplantae > Streptophyta > Magnoliopsida > Cornales > Cornaceae > Cornus > Cornus florida. The sequence goes on from NW_026775573.1 coordinate 45,058,003, forward strand.
TTTCGCTAGCTGCTTTCTCATTCTTGGGTTTATTTCCAGGATTTAATAGCAGCTTTCAAAAACCCTAGAATACCTTCTTGCCGTTATTTCTAGGGTTTAAGCGTAGCTTTCAAAAACCTAGTCCTAGAATCGTTGATTAACAATGTCGACAACATACCGGACGAAGTGATGATGGAAATTCTGGTTAGACTACCCGCGAGAACTTTTTTTCGAATCAGGTGCGTATGTAAATCTTGGTGTTCTCTGATCCGTAGTGAAAATTTTGTTACCTTTTGGTTCAATCGTTCAACACATTTGAACAACATCAACAACACTCACCTACTTCTCCTTAAGCACTACAGTAAAAGTGAGAAAAAAGAACATTTTTCCTTGCATCTGGATGATGAATCACTCACTGAGTACCCTTTGAATCTAGATAGTCGTCCAGTCGCAAGCTTTTATCCCTATTTAACCGTGCTTGGTTCTTGCAATGGCATGATATGTGTTACTGATGATATACTGACGCCGTTCACACGGCTTCGATTGTTATCGTGTTCTTGGATTTGGATTCGATTCCACAACTAATGACTATAAGGTTGTTAGAATTGTTTATATTTCTGGTGGCACTGAGGTTGACATTTATTCTCTCAAAGAGGGTGGCTGGAGAAGGATTAGTGTTTCTGGTCCGGTACCTCGTATCCATTGTGAGCCATCTCATGCCTATCTCAATGGGGCTATCCATTGGGTTGTCGTAGGCCGAAATTGTCACAACTTCGTTGTGTTATTCAATCTGGGTACTGAAGTATTCACTCAGATGGAGCTACCGACAAGTCTAAGTCATATACAAAGAAGTATAGCTCAACCTCGTAACTTGTCTCTTGCGGTGTTTCAAGACTCACTTTGTGTGTTCCAGAATGATTCTTACAATTACAAAGCATCAGTTTGGATGATGAAAGAATACGGTGTTGTGGAGTCGTGGACCAATTTGATTAATCTTTATAGTCAGAATTTAATCTTGATTTTCATGGAGGATTTGCTCAGGAAGTTCGAGTTATTGGGTTGAGGAGGAATGGTGAAGTTATTTTGGTAAAAGATGAAGACATGATTTCAGTTGACATAAAGGCTCAAACATTCAAGTATCTCGGAATCCGTGGAGATGATGCAGCATCATTTTCTGTCAGTACTTACACAGAGAGCTTTGTCTTAATTGACAAAGCAAATGGGTTGCAAGAAGGATGATAGAAGGAGCACGCAAGATATATTTTCCCACTTATCAGAACTATTTTTATGCTCACTTTCAGTTTTTCTATTTGTAGTTCCTGTATGACATGTCTGTGAATGTCAATACCAGCCTTGCATCAAAATACCTATCTTATAAGTTTTATTTTATTGACAACTCTGAATGGTCATGGTCAGTATAAGTTTTTGTGTCCTTGAATCTCCACAAGTAAAGAGTAGGATTTAGTTCTCTTAGTGGAGAATTAGCTACAGTTTTGTTGATCTTATTGGTTATCTCATTTGCTTATTAGACAGGGATGCAGTTAACACTTTATTAAAAGTGATGATGTACTTGGCTTGACTAAGGGTTCATTTGTGGCTAATATTCAACTCATGTGAGACTTGATCTGAATTATGTTATCTTCTTAATGAGAATGATTTAACGTGATAGAAGTGGCTAGTTTGGAGAATGCCAGCCATTTTGTTTATCAACGAGCCAATGACCTAGGGGTATCAGTCTCTTACTTTTTAAAAGGAGGTCAGGGATTAAAGTCTTAAAAGAGACAAGTGTGTGTGAGTACGAACTCTAAAAATAAAAAATAAAAAAATAAAAAAGCCATTTTGTTTGTCATGGTTTTGATATGCCTTGAAAATGTATTTTGTGCATACTCCGTTACTTTTCTTTTTTTCTTTTTTTTTTTTAGTGCCATTTTCTGGCATGATTTTTTTGTTGTGCATGGTAAATCTTTGCTGATATCTTTATCCCTTATATACTTAGGATTTAGTTCTCTTAGTGGAGTATTAGCTACAGTTTTGTTGATCTTACTGGTTTTCTCATTTGCTTTCACTACATGTTTTCATATCATTAGTATATTAGACGGGATGCAGTTAACACTTCATTAAAAGTGATGATGTACTTAGCTTGACTAAGGGTTCATTTGTGGCTAATATTCAACTCATGTGAGACTTGATCTGAATTATGTTCTCTTCTTAATGAGAATGATTTAATATGATAGAAGGGGCTAGCATGGAGAAAGACACCTATTTGTTTGTCATGGCTTCGATATGCCTTGAAAATGTATTTTGTGCATACTCGCTTGCTTTTCTTTTTTTCTTGTTTTTTTAGTGCCATTTTCTGGCATGACTTTTTTGTTGTGCATGCTAAAATCTTTGTTGATATCTTTAGCCCTTATATACAGTGTGTGGACTTGCATTGCGCTTTGACTTTCGTTCTTTTCTTTGAATCCGAAAGTAGGTCTAATTTAGCATAATGTTTGGCCTCGATCTAAAAGGAATAATCAAGATCACAACAAAGTGTGCAAATTTTTTTTCCCCAAATCTTGGAACTAAGCTGCAGTTATGACCTTTGTCCATTTCAGGCATGGTAAGCCCAAGATAAGTAGGTCCTTTCTTTTAATAATTGAAAAAATAATTTCTATCGATTATGGTTTTGCCATGTGTTGATGCTTAATATTTGTTAAATCATGTACTGTTGATGGGACTGTATTCAATTGGGTGCCAATGGCAAGCTCCAATTTCTGGGAGTTTTACCAAGCGTCTTCTATTCACTTTTTGACATTGAAAAAGAATGCCTTGAGATGGAATTTTTGTGTTGTATGTGGCTCGGTAAATACTGTTCTGGATGGATGGAAGCAACACAGAATTGATGAGGAAAAGGGTTTTGAGTTGAAGGAGATGGGTAAAGAACCATGTTCCATTGGGAATCGACATATAGTGCATTAAGTTGCTGGCAGCATAGTAGGATAAAAAAATTTATTGTCTTGCAGCTGTTAACTGCATGGTGGTTCTCTCATATGGTTGTCATGGCTGCCTTATGCATAACATCTGGTATTCAAGTTTCCTGGTTTTAAACAAATGCTTCAGTAGAAGGTTTATCCTCATGGAAGCTTCTATTTCTACGTTGAGAGGTCTGTTGCTTCATGCTTCTCCTGTTAGATTGTCATTGTATGGCGTGCCGTGGTCTGTTCATTCTGCTACTGTTGATGGATTTTGGTTTTATATCATAACTGGGAAGATAAGGATGCAGGATACAAGGCACTTCATCTTTCGTCTAGTTGTGTCAGTAAATCAGGGGAGGCTATTGTAACTTTCGGTCTTATCCCACCCGTGTTTTGGTCTTCATTTACTAGCAACCACCTTGCAATTGCATTGAACTTTGAAATGGTTTATTCTGGCTCACTGAACACGCCTTTAAGGTCTTCGATTTTTACCTGTGGTGCACAAGATGATTAATGGGAAAATGTTTTGTGCTAGATGGATTTCGAAACATAGCATTTGTAGTTTTGTTGCATCTTATTTCAAAACCTTTTAGTGGTCAGCAGCTCGGTTTGTAGTGTCTTCTGAAGCTGTTGTGGCTTATCCTGGTCGATTTTTTTTAGTTGTTCTCATGCCAAATTTGGAGATTGTTCAGCTGAAGATATGCGTTCATGGAGCAAATAAGTACTTTTTTTTTTTTTTTTTTACCAACAGTGTTGAATTAGATGAGATTTTGCAGGACTATAGAACTATTAGAACTGTCCTGAACAGTAGTATAGAACTATTAGATTTTGCAGGAGAACTATTAGGCAATGTCTTGAAGGTGGTGGTTTTTGGTCAATTCATGACATCCTCTGCTATATCAGCGGAGGCGATTTGTTTTTGCAGGAGGATGGAGTGCCGATAGAGATTGAGCCAGTGGCGTTTGATGACAAGCCGAGGTTAAGAGATTTTCCTCGTGTAAGAAGAACTGGCAACAAGGTGGCCAATGCGTTGACAACACATAATAGAGTATCAACCACAGCTAGGGCTTCCACCATCATTCAAGAAATGCATTATGCACAAGTATAGGCGTAATAACATCAAGAGAGCTTTCTCACAACAAGAGTCAAAGTCTCTTTACTATTAACCTTTTAATCGAGAGATTTATTGAAGAAAAATAAAAATAAAAACTTGAAGACACCCAACTAGTCGGGTGTTGTCAAGTGTAACACAATTCTTTTGTAAAAGATTTATTTTGACCTTTCACCTATCTCAAAAATGGTCTAAATCAAGTAATCAATGTATATAGTTGATTTGATAGCATTACTCTATGCAAGTGTTTGAGAAAAAACAGAAAAATGAGCAATGAGCACAAATGATTATGTGGATGGAATGATGAAAACTAAACTTTTTATAGTTATTTTAAACAGAAAAAGTTGGATACTCCATAAAATGGTATGAAAATTTTCCTCCATAATTGAAAAAAAAAAAAAATTTGGTTCTAAAATTTCCTGTCACAGAATACATAATTAGATCAGCAAAAAGTCTAAATCAGCTTCTTCTTTTGGAAAAATTGCTTCAAGTGCAATACCTGCAGCACTGAAACGGCAATGCAGACTCCCAAGGACATAATACTGAACCATGCCACTCTACTATTTGTTGCTTCACTCATCGACCTCATCTCCGATTCTCTGCACATATAAATCCCCGAGAAAAATTTAAAAATAAAATGAAGTGTAATAGAAATAATGATAAGCTGATTTGATGACAATATAATGGCATGAAAGGAGCACAACAACAAAAACTACCTGCTTTTGAGATACAGTAGATTTTCATGGATGGCCTCCACTGCTCCTTCAAGCTTTCTCAACTCAAGCTCCACACCCTGTACAGGCACAATCAAGGTATATAAGGGTCTATTTGGTTAGATGAAAATTAACAGTGGAAAGTGAAAGTGAAGTGAACCAAGGGGGAAAAAAAATCAATTTTCTGGCATGCATTTGGTTAAATGCATAAACAGTATATTTTAGAGAGATAAAAAAGGGTACAATTGTAAATTCACATAACTTTCTCAAAAAAAGCAAAAGCAAAATTTGAGTAAGTGGAAAGTTGTTTTCCATCGAAAAATTTCTTTTCTTGCCATCCAAACTCCTAAAATGTTTTTTTATTTTCCTTTCTTGCTAATTCTTATCTAAAAGAACGGGGCAAAGGAAAAATCTATTGAAGGGCAGTACAAAGCTACCAAAGAATACTAGTAACAACAAACAACAAAGTTTTAGGCTCTAAGTATGCACCTGCTGACTATTTCTTTTCTTTTCTTTTCTTTTCTTTTCTTTTTTGTGTATATTATTGCTCGGAGAAATTGTGCAGTTTTCACTTTTTCCCACCACATATTATTGCTTGTCTTGTGGATTGTAAAAATTAAGTAAAAAATGTTCAGATTTTGCTCAATTACGGTTACTGATAAAGGAAAAAAGAAAGAGAGAGATGTTCCGATTTTTCTCATGATGACTTGGTAATGTTTACATGATCTGTTTCGCAATGTTTTAGGTTTCAAAAACTATTATTCATAGGTTTGGTTGATTTGCCCAATAAAAGGAAGGTTCCTTTGATCACATTTATTTTAGCACTATGCCTGGAACTTATGTAATAGAAACAAATGGATAAAGTTAATTAGGAGTAGGTTTAAAAAAAGTTGCACAGTTGTTACTAAACATAAAATTTATTGTGACAAAATCCTCTTTTAGATGTTGAACTTTTTGCACTTAAATGTCTATATTGCTGCTAACTGTCAACATTTTTTTCTCAATTTTGAAGGATGAAACCAAAAACAAAACTGGTTTAAGAAAAATAAAAAATAAAAATAAAAAAAGCAAGAAAATAATTTTTCAGCTCTCACCTCAATTTTCTCTTTTCTTGCAACTGATTCCCAATCCTTTGCTCCAATGCCAATTCTCCAGTCAAGGTTAACACTTACACCACCACCTGCTTGATTATGACCATCCATCCAGAAACATGCCAGGTAGTTGCCAGCCTCCGTAGTTGTAAATGCAAATTGACCGTGTGTCGTATTCTCTTTGTGATGAAGATTGTTTCCATATGGTGATGTTACCTACAAGAGGAAGACAAACCACTATTTTTATTAGTTGCAAGCAAAACAGAAACAAGAACAAGTATGAGTTATACACGAAGAATGATAAGAATAGCCACATTGTTTATGTTACGTTTCACAAATTTGTCCTAAATCCTAATACAAAGGAAATCATTAAAAAAATAAATAAAATAAAATTTCTAACAAGAAGAAATTTTTGTGACCAAGAAGAAATAAATGCATCTGGAGACAAATTATTCACATCTGCCTGAGTCCCCTTTAGCATCAAAATTCCCAGTTCCCCAAAAGATAGCAGTTCAGCTTTAATGAAATAATATTTCTCCAAAAGAGAGGCTCAGATTAAAAGGGTAAAAAGGGACACAGCCCTAGAGTAACTTTCAGTCCTTCAAGGTGTATAGACCTAAATTTCAAAAGAATGTTCATTTTATTGTAGCTAGGTCAGACTCCAAAAGAAGGAATGCAAACCTAATAATGTTTCTATCCAGGTAGGACACCATGGTTATCCAATTTCCTTAATATTACATCTACCTTGAAATTGAATTCTAGATCAATCCCAAAAGGATGTATACCATATACATTTATTCTTCCTAAAATTAAATCCTTCAGTTACAATATATGAGTCAATTTCTTTCATTCCAACAGAAATAGAGATTAGGACAGCAAGATCGAAAAAAATTTATGCTTCTTGGTCCACTGAGCTAGAAATATTGCAAGTCTAGCTAAGTTTCTAGCAAAGCTGCATAATGAACAATGGAATGCATATGAAGTTTGTAGCATCTCAGAGCCGAAAAATGCTAAGAAACACATAGTGGCAATCCCTTTTTTACTCCCTTCTCAAGAATCCTATGGTGTTGAAGTCATTTAGAACTAATGGACAATAAAGGGCTTCAACATCAGAGTGTGCAAAAGAGTGCTTGGCAGATTTTACAGGAAGCAGACTCACTAAACTGAGTCTAATCCCATAAACCAAAAACAAAAAGGTAAAAGAAGAAAAGGAATTTAAAGAAGCACATTACCTATGGAACTATTTGCACTGAAAAATAAAAAAAGAAAGAAAGAAAAAAAAAGAGAGAGAAGAAACCTTTGGTATCTAGAACCAATAGTCTATGCCAACCTATATAAAACAATGAAACAAAGTTATAATACTGATCTGTCTCCTGTCTATAAATTAACCAATATTTAGGTCTGGCTCCAAATTGCCTCCCCCAACACCCTGTATGGACGGAACATACACTAGATAATGACCTAAAATATAATGATGCACCAAAGTTCTAATATCATTAAAATATGAAAATACTGTAAATAATCAGTCAACTATTACGAGCTCATCCCCTCCTAGTGTTTTTTACTGAAACATCAGAGCTCAACCACAAATTGGCTGCAAAATCTTGATCATGTGAAGGAAAATTAGACACAAAAGTGACAAAACGACGTCTTCTTCCATTGTTGAAATAAGGAAAAGAATAGGGAGGAGGAGGAGTGGGGGAGATGTGATACCCTTTGGCATTGTAAACCTGTTGCTGATAGATTGGAGAATCTTTTCTTTGGGGTGGAAGGGGTGATGAGTTCAAGTATCATCTTGTCAGGTGGGAGCATGTTTGCAGGCCCTTTCAATTTTTTTTTTTTTGGGGGGGGGGGGGGGGGGGGGGGGGGGAGTGGGGCACCCCTTTAATAGGGCTCTTCTTGGGAAGTGGTTATGGAGATTTGGTAGTGAGAGACATTGCTTATGGAGGAGGGTTATAGCATGCCGCTTTGGGGAGGAGAGGGGTATGGTCTTCCAGGCCGGTGAGATCTGTTGCCGGCGTGGGAGTGTGGAAAGATATTCGTAAGGGTTGGGATGAGCTGTCTAAGCATATTAGACTTAAAGTTCGGGAAGGCAGGGATGTTAGGCTCTGGGAGGATTGTTGGTGTGGGGATGTCCCCCTGTCCCGGTTGTTTCCAAGACTTTTTAGCATTGCTGCGGATAGACATGCTATGGTAGCTGACTGTTATTGGCTTGATAGCGGTAGGCTTATGTGGGAAGTGCGTTTTCGGCAATCTTTCCAGGATTGAGAACTTGAGGATGTCCTTGGCCTATTGGATCTTTTGTATAGACAAGATGCGGATGGTAGAGGGCTTGATTCCTTGGTTTGAAAAGCCTTCTCCTCAGGGGAGGTTTGATGTTCGCTCTTTTTTTCTTTGCCTCGCTGGTTTTCAGGGTACTAGCTTCCCGTGGAAGACGGTTTGGCGTTCAAAGGCTCCTCTCAAGGTGGCATTTTTTGTTTGGATTACAGCTTTGCGTAAAATTTTAACTCTAGACAATTTGAAAAAGGAAAGACATATCATAGTCAACTGGTGTTGTATGTGTAAGAAGGATGGAGAGTCTGTGGATTACCTTCTTTTGCATTGTCCTATGGCTTACGATTGCTAGAGACTTATTTTTGGTTTGTTTGGTATTCATTGGGTTATGCCTCGGTCTTCAAGGGAGTTGATTGATATTTGGAGGGGCCAAAGGGTGGGGGCTCATACTTGTGATTGTTGGAGGGTGATTCCCCTTTGTGTTTGGTGGAGCATTTGGAAAGAGTGTAACAAAAGATCTTTTGAGGAGGAAACCCCCATTGGGGACGCTGAAATTTTCTACTATTAGTTCCCTTTTTTGCTGGGTAATGGGAAGAAATTGTATATCCCTAGATGAGATAGTGGACTTTTTGGGTTCTTTGGGTCCATAGGGCTCTATGTTTTGTTTTTGTTTTTTCTTTGGTTTTTTGTATTTATCTTGGGATGCGTACCCCTCTTGAACGCTTTCTAATACATTTTAGTTATCAAAAAAAAAAAAATGCTGAAACGTTGAATTACCACCACTATATTCATGGAAAAGTTTTTATAGAAACTTATGATTTTACAGTTTGTGAAGGTTAGAATTGTTGACAGACAAGAAAACTGTTTGAACAAACCTGTATAATATATATATATATATACACGCACACATATATACGTACACAAACTAGGTTTTGAAGGGCATTCAAATGCCTGGATTTACAGAAAATCACTAGCTATTTTATTTGGATTACTACTTAAAGATACAGCTGTTTAAATGACGCTTTAAGGGAGGAAGAGATTTAGAATTATAGGAAAAAAGGTTTTTGCTCATATCCAGATAAACCCCTTTTTAGTCTAGTACTCAGCCTGCAAGTTTTGGATAGGTTTTCCGAGTGCTTCCATTAATAACTTGTCAAAGGCCAACCAAGTATAAGCATAATTTTGCACCTTAATAGATTAAGCTGCAACCTTTGGCAAGTAGCTAATTAAAATAATAGGCAAAGGCGACCTTCCTTCTTAACTGAGCTAGAAGGATTGGATTTTATATACACACACACACACACACACACACACATATATATATATATATATATATATATAATAAAAAATCTAGACCCTAAAAATGGGGAGAAACCAGTCCCAATCAAAGGGAGAGAGTACAAAAGGTTTTCCTTTCTTCAAGCAATCATTTCTTTCTTTTTCTTTTTAATTTTCTAAAAGGAACTCTGTTCAAAAAATCATGTTTTACTTCTCTTTCTATTCAAGATCATACAATTTTAGTAAACTTATCCCGTAATATTTATGGCTGTTAATGTTGCATTGATGCAACTTTCTCCGACCAACATATGACAATGAGTAATTAGAAAACTAGAGGTGGCAAATGGGTGGGTTTTGAATGGGTCAATAAACCATTATCAACTTGAATGGGTCATAAACGGGTCAATAACCCATTATCAACCCGCTACAATGGGTAATAAATGGGTCAGACATTAAACAGATGGATCAACCTGCAACTGCGCCAATCCACGTACATTTTAGAGAAATGCTGCCGGTGTTGGACAGTCATGCCCATCCACAATATCTGACTTGATAATCTGAATTCGGATCAACCCGAATCCATCCAACTAGAGAATTTTGACCCAATTTAGAAAAACTTCAACTCTCCTATCATTTATTATCTACATCTTATATATAAAAGAACTTTTTTTCTTTTAACAATTTCCATTGTGACAACATGATAGAGATCAATGGCAAATATCTTTAAGGATATACAAAAGGCGCAAAAAGGAATGTTACAAGGCTCAAGCCTTAATTTGGCACATGCTAGATGATAGGGGTCCACATGGAGTTTTGCATAATTTGGGGGATTTGGTCAAATTACATAATTATGGTAGCTTGCATCAATTACGATCAAATTGCATCAGTCAGTACTAATTACTTTTAATATGCTAGAGTCAAATATTGATTACCTCAATTATAGAGTAATCCTAGAGTCAAATATTGATTATCTCAATTACGGGGTGATTACTTTTATAAGTATTATGCTATAGAGTCAACTTTTGATTACCTCAATTAATGGGTAATTTCGGGGTTATAAGTTGCTATAAGAAGGGTATAATGTAAACTTGGTGAGGCAGTGAAAGAATGAATGAAAAATATCTTTGAGATTTCTTTGTGAGTGACTCACAAGTTCTGAAGGTGTAAGGCCTTCTCTAGGTGTGATACCTAGGCCCTGTTGGAGTGATTCCAATACGTAGCTCTATTCTATTTCTTTTCCCTTTGATTTTCTACATTTTTACTATCAAATATCCAAATTTCCCTAGTTCTTTGAACTTTCAGCCTTTAAATTCTGTACAACTTTATCTATTTAAGGCTGCTCTTGTGTCCTACATCACAACATTTCTAACAATATATAGATTAGTTAAAAAAAATTTCTTAGTTGCCCATTTACCCAAGAGCTTAAGATATTGCGTAGTGTTGCATAAGCTTAAGCTCTTGGGTAGGCGCTTGCCTATTTATCTAAAAGATTAAACTATTGGGTAGTGATGCATACCCACCCATTTATACCCATTTCATTTTCCATCCGGATATAATGTGAGAAAAGTCTCCCCTTGTAACATTCTCCCCCACCCGAACTCGTAAGGCCCTCGTTGCGGTCGGGCCACCCTACCTACTCGGGTGGCTCACCTGGATGCCTTCTGGGCCGGGCGCTTGACGTGATTCCGAATCAAGGATTGGGTCTGGCTCTAATACTAACTGTAATGGGTGGACATTTGCCCATTTACCCAAAAGATTAAGCTATTGGGTAGTGTTGCATACCCACCCATTTATACCCATTTCACTTTCCATCCGAATCCGATGTGGTACAAGTCTCCCCTTGTAACACTAGGCCACTGGCTTGTTGGTATAGATTAGTTAATTTTGATCCAAAAACATGTTGAATATATAACATGTATATCAATAAATATTAAACAAACACATAAAAGTCTATAATAATAAATACAACTCAACATATAAAATACACCCAAACAAAACAAGATTTTCAGTGCAAAAAGACTAAATCTATATGCTATTCCACTTAGTATCTTAGTGCCAACAAATTCAACATTTTCATAGTTCATTGAGTCTTGCGAGGAAAATTGAGAGAGCTACAAGGATGTATATAAACTTTCCGATGTCAAAATTAATCTGGGTTTTGCTAGCCCTTTTTATAGCGAACAGATAGAAGAAGAAGAAAAAAAAGATAATTGACAGCATTAAAACTCTAGCAAGAGAGAGAGAGAGAGAGAGAGAGAGACCCACCATTAATGAACTCTTCCTAAAACCTTCCTCCTCTTTCTCTCTCTCCCTCTCTGAAATTTTGTATAAAGTTTCGAGCTGTACTAATAACAAAACCAAAGTTGTAGATGTCTTTCTCTCTCTCTCTCTGGCATCTTCCAATCAAACCCATCCTATTTCTCTCTATAATTTTTATTTCCTTCTTTATTATTGTCAGAAGTGGGGTTTGTACCATTTCTCTCTCTAAATTCGAAAACCAGGGCTGTAATTCGGCGTTGTGTTCACAAAATAAGAGGTGGCTAATTTAACTCCTTTATAATTTTGAATTTGGGTGGCTAGTGTTTGTATTCGTAAGTTTGAGAGATCAAACAAGAGAAAAAGAGAGAGAAAGCAAAGAAGGGAGAGAATCACAGTCTATTTGGGTGGCTGCTAATGCAACCCAAAAGATACACAAAGGCCAACGCCAAAAGGGACGCTATGGACTCAAAGAACCCAAAAAATCAACCGTCTCTTCTATAGATTTACAATTTTTCCCCATAACCCAACTAAAAAGAGAGCTAATAATAAAAGAAACTTAACAGTCCCAATAGGAGATTCCTCTCCCTCAAAAGATCTTCTATTCTGCTCCTTCCATAAGCACCGCCAAACGCAAAAAGGCGCCACCCTCCAAAAACCATGAGCATGGGAACCCACGTGACACCCTCTCCAAGCATCAATCAAGCCTCTTGAAGACCGAAGCATGACCCACTGAATACCAAACTAGCCAAAGATAAGGACCCAACAGTCATAAGGTACGGTGACAGCTAGGCTTGTGTTGCAGTTATGTTTGGATGAGCTTTAAAAAAAAAACAAAAACGAAGTTATTTTTGGGTGGGTTGAAAGTGGGTACCCACTCTCAACCCGCTAATTACACCACTGTTTGTCAACTAACCCGGTTGTAACCCGCTAATTTAAATCACTCAGCCAAAAATCATTAATTAGAGGGCGGGTTTGGGTAATTTTGCCACACCTACAGAAAACAGAACTGGAAGCAGACCCAAAGCCACAACTGGTACGCATTTAATTTTCCATGAAGTATATCAAGGGGATAGCAACCCCAAACTTTGTAAGACAATTAACTCTACTTTAGTCATTCATTCATTTATTTATTTAATAAGTCCACTAGTCCTATACAATATGCAGATTGACTCTTTGTATAGAATTGCATTATTAGGATGTCATATGCCCCCTTAAACTTGTCTTTTTTTTCTCGATAAAATCCTTTACGAATTTCCAAGGATTTAGGTGTAACTCTTTTTGAGCTTGAGAAATGCGGCACTTAGGCTGTGATTTGGTGCATTTAGACTGTTCAAAAATGAAATACAATCCATGTTAGGGTTTCTTTAAAGGTTTTTCTAATAGAGGAGTCTCAAATAATCCCAATCTCTTTCACCATCAGGTAATTGAATTTTGAATGCTGTTTATTATTCTAACCCTTCTTGCCATGCGCAACCCATGTGTGAAAACTGCATCTTATAGAATGACCATATCTAATTTTGCCACAGATTCTTAGGTAACCAAGGAGCAACTAATAATGAAAGATATTTATTATAGAAAGAAAAATTATAAAAGAAAAGAGAGAGAGAGAGAGAGAGAAGATGGTAAAGTTTGAGTGCTCTTGGTTGAAGGAGACACTTCAATGATTATTTCATCGGTTACATTGAAAAGGCGGGGTAGTTACAGGCCTCAGCACCATTTGAGGGAAAGGCATTTTGCCTTCTCAGTTACAAATCCATTTATCTTTGGGTGCATCAGAATCTGGGCCAAGTTCATGTGCAAGGCATGCATTATAGTGTGTGTTTGGCCACCGCTGTCCATCTTAGAGGCTGCAATAATGTTGTGCTTTTTCCTTCATAAAGGTTGGCTACTATTGTGCCTTTAAATAAGTTTCATCACAATTATTCATATTAGTTGTAGGGAGGAAGGATGACTCTTTAAAATGAACAATTTACTATATTCCTTGAACTATACTTGAAAAGGTGGCTATAATTGAATGTTATAGAGTCAGGGAAGGCTCTTAGCCACCAGTGTGTTATTAGTTAAGCTCTTTCATGGGGTTGGCAGTTTATAATGCAATCAGAGTTGTTGGTACGTGGCAGCCAAAGCTTTCGGAGACGATATTAGACAGGCTGTTTCTTAGATGTTATCCAGGCATATAGAAGACCACCATTATTTTTTCAATCCATTCCATTTGGTGCAAGAAAGGCTTCTTGGTTAGAGTAGTGTTGTAATGGAGCATTTCTTTTATGATTTTCCCCCATAATGCAATGTAAAAGTCAACCCAGTTTGTTAGGCACAATACTTCCCTCCTTGCCCATAAGGAGGAACCTCCTCCTTACAGCTGATAAGTCATGATATTATTGGACCGTGTGTCCATTTATAATATTGAAAATAAATAAGGTAAAAAATAAACCTATTTTTTAGGTAGGAGTAGGACAAATTGATACCAAATGTACTAATATTATCCAATCATATCATGCCAAGTTAGCTATCAGAAAGAAGTTCCTCCTTACTGGAAGTATTCTTCTTTGGTTTAAACAAGACCATTTCCACATCTCTTACTTATTCCTCCAACTACATAATTCGACCACCTTCTCTTTGTCTCTCACCACCAATTACTGTTATAACCAAACCCTCCATCAACCACCACCAAAACCATTCTGCATTGCCATAATAACACCATTTTTCACATCCAACCCCCAAACCGCTATAATTATGCCCCACACCACCCTAAGACCTCCCATTATCTCCACGTACAATAATAACCTAACTGAGATCCCAATTACCATTATGGCCAACTGCAGGGGACATTGCAAGATACTAGGAATATCAAGCATTCAAGCCCTAGAGTGTGTTGGTGTTCCTAGTGTCTATCAAACAATCTTTCCAGTTGACGCTACTAAGTTTGTGCTAGTGCAACTACACTAGCCACTAAACCTTGTTGTGATGTTAGCACTTCCCTGCATCTTGCACAAGGGTCTAGTGCAATTCTCCCCACAACTACGCTAGCTTGGTTGTTTAAAGCTTCCACACATGCCTAAACAGTTGTCTGGAAAACCATGTAAATATATGTCTGATGGAATGGCCAACATCTGCAGCCAACGGCCCAAAACTGCCCATAACCACTTGGAAAGCACCTAGCCCATGTGGGATGCAGGTGCCTTTTTAAACATTTGCATTTATGTACTAAAGTAAAATGTGAGTGAACCTTGAATTCAAACCTTCACACCCTCTTACCAAATTCAAACCTTTTCACCATGATGATACAAAAGCAAGAAGGGACTCCTCACAAAGACCTTAATCATAATAGATAGAACACAATTCAACAAACTAAACTCAACCTTTCAAAGAACAATGGAACTACAAGTTAGTAAGGCAACGAATGTCTGCAAGCAGCCTCAATAATTCCAACTAATATAAAAGGCTGAAATTATATACACTCTTCAGAGTTTGGACACGGCACACATGACCAAGTTACAGTAAGCTTATAGTTGGCAGCAAATGATATAAAACTCAGAATATTTGACTCAATAAAGATCTAGTAAAGCTACCGTGTAGATGCACTAGTAACCATAAGTCCATAACATAATAGATCTTGTTGGACATTCATATTAATATTACAATCCCTATTGACTTTGTGAGTTTCCACGAGGACATTTTGATCCTTTGAAAAAAAGTTTTAGCAAAATAAAACACATGATCCATGAGAATAACCCTAAAGGCAATGGATAAAAAGCTCACCCAAGAGGATACCATAACAGACAGGGTTGTGAGAAGTAGGATATATATTTAAAAAGAAAAACGAGTTATGTAGTCAGAACCCTGCAATTCTTAAAGATGGTATATCCATTGTTTACGCAACTGAAATCCCAAAAATAAGTCTTTGCAACTTCTCTCTCTATTTATTATTAAATTTTTTTTTTTGAGAATGACTGTTGTCATTGAACTAGGTATAAAATCAAGTTATTGACAAGCTTATTACCCACTGGTATACTTACCAAAAAATAAAAGTTTATTAGCCACTGGTATTCCATTTCAATCCAACGTTACTGCTATCAAGAATTCTTTTTAGGACATTAAAATGTCCTAAGCATCAGTTTGTGGATATTAATGCCTAAGCTTATCCAGTCTACCGCACCCAGTACCCTCGATTAACACCCTATTTATTCATAGACTAATACAGAGAAAATGTCTTTAATTCAAAAATGTCTTAAAAAAATTGAACTTGTTTCATTAGGTTCCATATTTTAACCCAACCTAGCACCTTCAAAAACCTAGATCAACATAATCATTTCTCAAACCATCACCTAAAATCGATGCCAATCTGAAAAAGCACACTAATTTCAATCACTGTGAAACATATCAAATACTTTGTGCCAATCTCAAGCAATCATTGATCAATTGCAGTACACATATACACAAACAAAACATAATAAAATGATATAAACATCAAACCAGAACCCTATTCTAATAAATACTTATCAATAAAAAATAAAAATAAAAATTCCCAATTCTAATTAATGAAAAATTAGATGAATAAAACTGAAAGTGGAGAGGGGCAAACGTGGTTTACCTTGATGGAGATGGTGGGGGTGGCGCGGGTGTGATCCTCGGAAATGACGACGTAATCGGCCAAAACGACAACGTTGTTGTGGATTTCCTCGGACACGCACTTGGTCCCCGTCGGCGGCAAATTCAACCATATCGCCTGACCCACCGGCATAAGATAACTCGTCAAGCACAGCATCAACAACGTCAACACCACCCTAGTGCGCAAATTGCCACTCTCCCCCATTCTCTCTACAAAAATCTCTCTCTCTCTCTCTCTCTCTCTCTCTCTCTATATATATATATATATATATATATATATCTCTCTCTTTGATCTTTGATTTTGAACCCCCTCTCTCTCTCTCTCTCTCTCTCTCTCTCTCTCTCTCGAATCTCTGTACTCTCAAGTAGTGTGTTTTGTTGCAGGATTGACATCTCATTTTTCTTGGAATAATAAATAATTCAACGTAACTGCAATGAGTCTGATTATGGCAAGTGATTTAGGGCCAGCTCTGAATTCATGAATGTGGGCCTCATTTGTTTTGGGCAGTATGTGCTTGGTCAGCCCTGAGATTATTCAGTTTTATGGGTCACATTTTTATTTTTTATTTTTGGAAGTTTAAGCAAGTTTTATATACTTAGAGATAGGCCCAATAGGCCCACAAAATATAAGTTACGAATAATTGGCTCATATAGGCCCAAGGAATTAGGGTTGGGCAAAAATTCACTAATCGGTGAATCCAATCCGATCCAATTCTATGGGTCGGATCGAATTGTTAAACCCACGAATTGGCGGCTTCAAAAATTTTGAATCCGTAACTTACGGATCAGATCATGGATTAGTCTGTCAAAAATCCGATTCGATCCGTAGATCTGATCCGTAGCTAATCCGTGAACAATTCGTAGAATATATATATATATATATAATAGTAAAAATGAGCTGATCACAAGCAGCCGTTAAAAGGAAAAGAGAAGACTCAAGTTCTGCTAAAACACCTGAGGGTAAAATATTAAATCTGATCAAAGGTAAAGAAGATATGGGAATCTGGAAAGGAGACTTGAAATGAGAAACAAATCTCCCTAATAAAGAGGTTGATAAAGTGGTGAAGTTACTCCTTACCCTGAAGCTGACAAAAGAGGTGGTGAACATCCAAAGCAAGGGGAGAAAGCTCCGTGTGGCAACAGAGTTTGAACCGTTAATGGATGTAATTGGTGGCGCATGGTATGTTGGTGGGAAATCTTGATACAATCTTGAAAAATGAAAATGGAATATTTTGGAAAATTAAATATGCAGATTAGATCCGATTCGATCCGTTATTTCATGAATTTGATCCGATCTGAGGGTTAACGAATTGATGGCGGATTCAAAATCTCCCAATCCGTTGCGAGTGGATCAGATTAGAATTTATGTTTAATCCGATTCGATTCGATCCGTGGCCCTACAAGGAATGATTTTATATGTCACATTGTTAAAAAAAAAAAAAAAAAAAAAAAAAAAAAAAAAAAAAAAAAAAGAGAAAGAAAGGAAATGAATGGGAGAAATCCAATGGAAGAAGAAAATATACAATGTGCCCCGTGCACGGTATATCGTAACTGTGTACGTGTACAACACAAATGGTTACGATGTGCCCGGTGCATAGGGTACATTGTATATTTTCTCCAATGGAAGGGGATGGAGAGTAACAGATAAAATGATTCCTTTTTTTTTTTATTTTTTTGGTAGTTTTTGTACAATTTTATTGACTTTGGATATGCATACTCTATTTTTTTTTTTTTTTTTTTTTAAATTGTCTAATGAGAAGAGGGGTTTATTTTTTATTTTGATGTTGTTGAAGAGAATAGATTTTTTATTTATTTATTTTCATCGATTTTGGACTTAATCATTAAAAATTGTTAGATAATTCTGGACCATTGATGCTTGGTGGAGTAGTTAAATTCAAACTATTCGATTGAGAAAATTGTCTCACAAAAGTGTATTGTTTTAATCTATCTATTATAAAGAAATCTCAATATTAATTTTCATTAGATTAGTTTATTAAATGTCAAATGGACCAAAACCATCTAATAAGTTCACTTTAACCGTGGGGTGGGGTAGGGCTTGAAATGAATGGGTTTGACCCAATTTCTTGTACAATCCAAAGTCCAATTTCGACAAGTTTGGATTTTAATTTTGAATTTGAATTGTAAAAAGAAAATGATTTTAAAGTCTGAGAAGTTGGACAGAATTCTTTAACCCAATACTTTTAATTGGTTAATGCATGCCGCCATACCAAATATAAGAAAGTGAACCCTCCTACTTTCTTATGTGTTGCATTAATTACTAATCAAATAATATGATTCTACCTAACTCCTCGACCAAGTATATTATAAAAACGAATCAAATATGAATCTTAATTGAAAATTCACTACAAAAACATGAGATTTGAATTTGTGTAATGTTAAAATAAATTGGAAAAAAAAATATTAAATAAATTGGATTTTACCTGGATCTGACCCAAATTAAATATATTCGTCTGGCCTGGAAAAGAAAATTAAAAAAAAAAAAATTGGACAACATAAAAATAATCAAAGCATATATTTCCAATCTACTACCGAAAGTAGAAAAAACATCCAAAGCAAAATTCTCCATTAGTTGTCCCTCGCCGGTACAAGGTTGGTAATTAGAAAATATCAAATTAAAAATGGTTATTAGTTATGACTATGACATGAATGGTTTGGTTGGGTCACTCTGGTTCAATTGTAAACACCAACCACTCAACGACTATCTTAAATGCAACATTTACTGGTTTCGCATTTGTTGGACTCTAGCCCAACGGTAGTTTCATGGTGGGTCACCAACCAAAACCTATTTCGTGAAACTGGCCTGTCACCGAAAACCATATGATTATATATATATATATATATATATATATATATATTACAAATTTACAATTGAATTAATAAAAGAAGCATATGCAAAGGCCACTTTACGATACAATTCAAAAAGCTGGTGCTTGACAAACGCAACACTCACGGGCCCACTCTAGATTCCTAACTATGCATGAAGATAAGCCATCCCCATCTCATTCCCCACCCTCTTAGAAAAATAAATAAAAGGTTCCTTCATTTTGAGCACAAAATTCCTACTCGAATAAAGTTGGATCAAATTCAACCGTTGCCAAAACTTTCCATAGTGAAACTTAAACACGCACACACACAAACACACACACACATATATATTAATGCTATCATTTCACCCAATTCATGATAGTTGTACATGAATTTTCTTTTTTAAATTGGTTCATTTTCAAAATAATAATAATAATAATACACAAGTGACTAAAATGGTGGTGTCACTATAAAATATTATACAATAAAATTATAAGAGATGGTAAAAACATGATTGTCTAATTTAGACAAATGAAGACAATTGAAAAAACTACAAAAGTTTGACTTACTCATGTGATCTATTCAAAAAAAAAAAAAAATTAATACAAAATTTTGATTGTATAATTTCATATAATTCTCTTTCAATTCTTTAGACTCGGATCTCAATAATTTCATATGAACACAAAAAGAGTAACTGATAACAATTTTCATAATCTTATCACAATAATAATACAGACATATACAACTAAATTAATGTAAATAAATGATGACATTATTTCCATTTGTCTAAAATAGTTGATTATCATTATTCGATCTCACACAGTGTTATGTCTCGTTTCTAAATTCATTTTCTTTTTAAAGTTACAAATAATTATGCAAATACCCCTCTTTATATGATTCTCATACCACTAGCCACTCCTTTTCCTCCCATTTCTGCAGAGAGCACCAAACACAGAACAAAAGCATCACTTCCCACCCACCACTAGAAAAAAAAAAAAAAAATGGAAGATCTTCTCTACCACTTCACCTTCCTCTCAAACGAGGCACTCCAAGACAAGGCCTTCGATCCCTCCACCATCGATGACCTCATGAAGCTCTTCGAATTGGAGGCGTACAAGCAGTGGGCAGCAGCAGAGCTCGAACAGGAACAAGAAGTCGAGGAAGCAGAGGACTCCATGAGAGAAGCCGAGGACCACCTCGACTCAGTCATGGAAAGCGCCATGGAAGAGTTCCGACGATTCGAGGAGGAGATGGAGCGCGCGTCCATGGCTGAGCTGCACGGGTTGGTTCAGGTTGCAGAGAGGGCGAGGAGGATGGGGAAGTCGATGGAAAACGCAGCCACCATTGCTTCCAAGAAGTATATTGAGGCTGCACTCAATTCTGCTGGTGCATCCATGAAATCGGCTTGGAAGGGACTCTCTGCTCATTCTAAAAAGGTTCATCCTTCTTGATTGAAGAGTCCTTTCTTGTTGTCATCAAACATGTTGTGGGATATGTAATTGATGAAGTCAATTTTACTTGATCCATGAATGGGTAAGATTATATAAGTACCAGATCCATATATTGATCTCTTGGAATAATTTAATTAAATGAAATTTCAAGGAAAAGTTATTTTTACATCTGATACACAAGGGGATAATGTTTCTTAATAATGGATTTTTTTTTTTTTTTCATCAATATTTCTCACATTGATGGAAAATTTTAGAAGCATTTATTCAATTTTCTGATATTATTTTGGGATAGAAAAAAAAAAAAACTTGTGTCACAAAAAATTGAATTAACAGCTTTATGGGCAAGGAGGTTGAGATTTTGGGGAACATTTATATAATATTGGATTTATTGATTAGATAAATAGTAATTTGATTAAAATAAATAAATAAATAAAATTAGGGCCATATCAAATCATTTGAGTTCAATTTTTTTATGACTTCTTTTGGTTGAGTCTTGAATTAAATTCGACTTGAACCCAGTAGTATTGAACTTAGGGTTTGGTTCTGAAAAAGCAGAGGGGCATGTGCAATGTGCATATAAAAAGCAAAAAGGTTGGGCAATTTGGGAATACTATAAATTTTTATGATGAATTAATGCTTCTAGCATCACCAGGGAACACTGTTTGCATGAATTGTATTTGGTTTTCTAGGTTCTCAAAGTTATGTTTGGTTGCATGAATCTTAAAATTGGAATTGATTTGGTGCTCTCAAGCGCAACATCAAGATGGAATTGATTTGCAAAACAAAAGATCAGTGATTTAGTCTTGACGGTACCACTTATCAAACGCATTTCTCCCACACGGGCCTCGCCAAACAAAAGATCAGTGAGAGGCAACCCTAGAAATCACCTCTCTCCACTGTCAAATCTCTCTCTCAAACTGAACAAGAACTGTGCAACCATCTATCTCCACAAGTGTAATGGATCATTTTGTATCCTTAATCAACACATAATCAAGAGCCAGCCGTGTACATGAAACTATGTCGTATATTTTTGTTTATGTTTTGATTTCGGTGGTCGTGTTTGAATTTACACCCTTTGAAGAACAGAGATTATTTAATCTGATCGCCATACATTAAATGGTATATATGACAGTACCATGGAACTGCATTTTTTTTTTTTCTATTTTTTTTTTTTCCCAAAATGTTGTTTTATAGTCGTTGAGAACTCAAAACGCATGTCCATGTTGAGAGAGATTCACCTTTTTTAAATTTTTTCAAAAAATCAAAATAAAATTGATTTTAAATTTATAAGAGATTATATATATATATATGTCTTTGATGGAGCATGGAATTTAATTTAGTAGGGGTTATTGAACAATGTCGAGATTTTACCACTGGAATGGTGGTGAAGCTACTCTCTTAATGAACATAAGGGTCTCAATTTCTATGAGAAACAAAGGAAATAAGGTTGCTTATATCCAATAATTTCTTACAGTTTATTGCTAGTTTGGAAACTAAGGTACAGGAAGTTAATATTGATTACGTTCTTAGGAAGATTAATTGCTCCATCTTGGCATATTATCCACAAATATTCCTTCTCTGTCCTTAGAAGAATATGGGTTCAGTTTAACCCTAATGTTCTTAAAGTCCATAAAATTTCTGCTAGTGCCCAGGTGGTCTATTGCAGTGTCACGACAATTGAGAAGCATAACTACTTTACTGTCTCTGTTATTTATGCTTATAATACAGCTATTCAAAGAATAAGACTTCGGCCTGGCCTTGTTTCTCATGCTCCAATGGTTAGTCACTCCCATTGGGTCGTGCTTGATGGTGGAATTCGGGTATTACTAAATTTAATGATTGCATTCAAGATGCTGAGTGTGGCGACCTTATGGACGGGTGCGAGGTACTGGCAAGTTACTACACTAGGCGAATTACGGGTACATAATCCCACATAGGCTGGATAAGAGAAAGGTGAAATGCTTATATGTGGTAATATTATTTCCAATTGGTATGAGGTCTTTTGGAGTAAAGTCTAAGAGCAAAACCGTACATGCTCAAGTTCAAAGCGAACAATATCATATTATGTGGTGGAGTGGGTCGTTACAATGAGTTAACCGACCTTGGATACTTTGGTCTTTTATTTATATAATTATTAGAGGTCTTGGCCAGGTAATTGAGTCTTTTTGTGAAAATGTTGCATGGGAATGTCAAATAAGTTAAGGTAGAACAGGATTTCGCTCGTTCGGTGCTAATTTGACCTAGAGAGAGTGCGTGCCGGATTTCGACGTGTAACATTGTTTTAACTAGGCCCTAAATGGTTGTCGGATTTGAAGTCAGGGATAGTTAAGCAATCTCACCTCGGTAAAATAAATTAGCGGCTTTCGGTATGAGTTGGGTCGGTTTGGGACTAAGGTTGGGACAGTTGTGCATTCCATTGCATTTTTATGCATATTCGTTATTAATTGTGTAAGTGACATTGTTATAGTTAAATTGTGATTTGGATTTCATAAAATCCCCAATGTATGATCCCGATATCTTTTAAACCCTTTTATGTGTTGTTTGATTCAAGGGAGTCCAAAGTTGATGCCTTAGGCCCCACTGAGCCTTCGTGCTCACCCCTTCTTGTATTTTGCAGGACATGGCAAGGATATCGCAAACGATGCACCATCACACAATGTAGTTGAAGTTAAAAAACAAATAAATTCATTTTTTTTTTTTTTTTTTTTTTGTCACTTTTGTATCAATGCTTGTATGAATGATGGTGGCATATAATTGATTGACAATTTTATACAATATTAGCATTGTAACAGTGGTCGAAGAGGCTGTATTTTGTAATCATATTTTGTTGGGACCATGATATATATTTTGGACATCAATATAATGAGTTGTATAGATCATGAATGATTAACTAGCCATATATGCCAAAGAATGTATTTTTCTAAGTTCATGTGTCCATGAAGATGTGTTAAGGTCATTATACTAATTGTATGTATAATTAAGGTTATTTTTGGGATGTTTTGAACCACATTGAAGTGTCCATGGACCATTATTTCATAAAGGAACCAAACTATACCTTTTAGAGATGAAAAAGACCATATTTTAGGGTCAGTGCTTGAGCACTAAGGTCTAGAGCTCGAGTACTGGACCTAAACAGAGAGCATTTTGCCAAAAACGAGCATTGGGGTCCAGAGCTCGAGTACAAAGGTTTGTGCTCAAGCACTGGAGTGGATTTGGTGAGATACCGAAAGTAGCTTTCGATAATTTTTATTTTTGGTCACAGAGCTCAAGCACAAAGGTTTATCCTCGAGCTCAGGGACTGTGCTCGAGCATAAATGCGTATGTTTTCTATACATATGTTAACCCAAACTTCGACCGCCTATAACTTCTTCATTTTAAACCCAAATGGGGTCGTTCTTGAGTCCATATTTCATATTTTTTAGTCATCTTTCTAGTTGTATATATCTCAATCCATAATTTTGACACGAAATAACCATTTTACCCTAATCAACTTTAGGGTCCTATAGTGAGCCCGAAGTCGAAGTTATCATTCTTCCAGGATCCAATTTAGTTAAAAACGATTGATATGCCATTATTATGACTCCTACCACATAGTGAGGTGCATAATGACCATATTACCCTTAGTGCCCTCGGGTCAGGTTGGGATTCGGTCAGCAGTTCGGATCTATCGATTTGGGTCGTTATACAATAAGGGCACATTAGTCATTTCTAACCACTTCGGATCATAAATTGTAAGATAACCTTAGCTTCGGGTCCACTCTGGGACCCTAAGGTTCACAAGGGTAAAATGGTCAATTCAAGGTTGGAATTATGGAATGAGACCCATGCCATAGAAAGATGATTAAAAAATGTGCAACCTAGACTCAAGAACAACCCCATTTGCTTTTGAAACGAGAGAGTGATGGTTTGCCAAAGTTTGGATTTGGGAATGTAAGGAAAGAAGAAAATTTTGGCTAAGTCTCGGAGTGACAACCGGTCGTAGCTTATAGATACCAGTCGTCTGGCACCCTAGACACCTCTGCACGTGCAAGATGAGCACCCCAGCATGCGGCATGACTCTGGCTACTTATCATTGATTCACCAACTCACTGGTGAACAATACTTTTGGCTCCAAAAATATAGTTTTCTTAACCCCTTGGCTTGGCACTTAATCCCGAGTTATGCTTTGATCATTTAGACTATGAAATACCTATCCCAACTCACATATGCGAATAATAAAATAATCAACGACATCATACATCATTAGCCTCAAAACATCCCAAATCTTATATAATTGACAAGAATGAACATTACTATCCTTTCATTACTTACATGCCCAAATATTATATAAAAAGTAGTTCAAAAAGGTTACAGTTACACGGTTAAGGCCCTTAAGGCCATAATTACAATGTTTACACAAAAATAACCGAACTATAGACATTTTACAAAAATGTTCAATATCACTAGCATTATTTCAAAAATTTACAAAAGATGAATCTAATAAAATCAACTACATTTGTGAAGGTCCGTCATCAACCACATATTTGCCGTGACCTGAAAAATATTAAAAGAAGGGGTGAGTATGGAGGCTCAGTAGAAAATGCTTATGGCGCCAATTTTGAACTCCCTTGAGCCACACAACATACAATAAGACTAAAAGGAAACCGGGATCATACTTTGGGAAATTTATAACATTTAAATCATGAATCAATCCCATCAATGGAATTCATACAACTTATCATAATTTTGCATCGAAATGTAATGCAATGCCTAACCGTCCCCGTCCTTAGTCTCAACCGACCCTAACTCATACTGAAAACCACTAATCGACTTTACTGAGGGCAAGATTGATTAGCTTTTCCTGGCCTCTAAACCGACAACCATTTGGGGCCTAATAATCAACGTTATGCATCCTATAACCGGCACGTGCTCCCTCTAGGTTAAAGTTAGTGTAACGACCCAAACCCGAGGTCATCTAAAGGCATTAAAGCCCTATCCAATGTCAATACAATTTATATATACGTCATCCCAAGGTTTATAGTACACTATACTAGTAACATTACAAAAGACTTACAAATGCAGGTGGATAAGGCTGCGTCGACCGCCACATCTTTTCCGACTCCTAAAAACTGATGATAATAATAATGGGGTGAGCCAACCACTTAATAGAAAGTGTCTAAGGCACGCCTCTTAATGACCCCGTGAATCTATATAAGGGATAGAATACAAGTAAACGGGATCATGCCATAGGGGATATCACAGTAACAACAACTACAGCAAGTATGTGTACAGGTCATCCAACCACAACTTACACAATGTATGCTAATGAAGTGCAATATCATGCCAATGTCGCTCCCCGTTTTCCGAAACAATTCCGTTTCACCGTTCCAAACCGTTAATACAACCCGACCCATAGCACCTCTATGGCGCCACGAGGGAAAGATTGGCTAGCTGTCCCCGACCACATGCCACTCCTTCTGGGCCTAGATAGCTCAACCACACTAAGGTCTCTTCCTAGTTCCCTCTAGATCACATTAACGCCACGGACTGCTAGGCACCTACTAGGCGTCCGGTTTTCACAAACACTTTTCAAAAACATTTTCTCCAAAATCAATTTCATTTGCTTTTAAACACTTTTCCCTTTTCTTTCCCATGTATAAATGCTTCATGCTTCTCAAACGTTATGATTTCATACAATTCAACTTTATAATATTGCATGCTTAATATGGAAATTCTCATAGAATATAACATGCTTACTAATATCCAAATTTCAGCAACTAAGCATATGGAATAAGAACACAATTATTTAAGCATGCTTCTCAAATCAATTCAACAAACCACATACTCAGATACCATTTACACATAAAAATTCACATAAATAAACAATTTATATGTATAATATTATAACAAATTCTCAAGAAGTAACTACAGTTAAGCATGTTTTACATCATATATAGGAAAAATGAGTCACAAAAACCAAAGAGATCATGGATTAGAACACCCTTACCTTAAAAATAGGCAAAATGCATCCCTGGCGGAAAAGTCAACGCGGGTCAACGCGATCAATACCGGTCAACAAAAGTCAACGCTGGTCAATGATGGCGGAACGAAAAACTGTTCGGTGGGAACGTAGCCAATGACGAGGAGATTCTACTGTTCCAAAGTTATGTCTCCGGAATTCGACTCTAAGCTCCCTAAAACCCCCCTCCGAAACCTTAAATCTATAAATTTCAAAAATTCGTAAAATAATCACCGCTCCTCAGAAAAATAAAATCATTTGGCCATGTGATAGAGAACGACGAAAGGAACATTTTCCGTCAAGGAACCAAGATCGGAAACCAGACCGATTGGCCAAAAAATGAAGAAAAAATTTGTGGTAAAAGGAAAAAAAATTAGAAATTAGAGGGAGAAACTAAGAGCTGCATGAAGAAGGAAGAAAATGAATGGTCAGGTGATGACCATTTAGTCATATATAATGACTTTGGTCACAAGTGGGCCCCATGCAAACAAAATATCCTCTTTTTGCCACTAAATATACATATATGCATATACACAAGCCACAACACTTAAATAACCACTTAGCCACATAAACATGCATTAAATAAATATATATGAAACACAATGGCCTTGAAAAATAATCTCCGTGCTCTACAACTTCAGTTGCGGGTCCCACCCGGGACCTCTTAGTGTGAAAAATGGAAAAACTCCGAAATGACAACCAATGCATTTTTAAGAGTTCTGAATTTAAAGAAATGCCCCAACCACTTTTGAGACTTAACCGACACACCCCATGGTGTTCGGCATGCAAAACGAGGCAAAAATTAAAATAATCCAGAATAATTTGAAATTTCCAAAAAATAGAAAATGAAAAAAATCAGAAATATTACATTTTACCCTCCTTAAAAAGATTTCGTCCTCGAAATCTACCTTAAAGAAGGAAGCCCACAGCCACAGACCTTCCTAAGAAACACCTCATCAAACCACAGGACTATGAACTTACCAACCTTATTGCTTTTGACACCAGATACCAATAGGAAATCATATACCATTGTCACTACAGCCCGATGCTCACCACCCTATGAGGGTACTCATTACTCATAACATCGTAACACAAAACCAGCTGGTACGTTCTACACTTTACTTGACTCAAAATGGACATTGGTCCACTCTACACTGCCACGAAAGGCCCCAAAGCTTGAAAGAAGAATAGTCATTAGACCACCGAACATTACAACATCCAAACTCCACTCATCTATTAAATGATACACAAAACCCCAGACTAGGAACCCCGTCCATTACATAATCAAGCTCAAACTCAAATCTACAAATCCTTGTCGGACTAAGCACTTGCTACC
The DNA here is from genome assembly GCF_030987335.1 of Cornus florida. Taxonomy (NCBI): domain Eukaryota; kingdom Viridiplantae; phylum Streptophyta; class Magnoliopsida; order Cornales; family Cornaceae; genus Cornus; species Cornus florida. The sequence goes on from NW_026775573.1 coordinate 45,085,887, forward strand.
TAACACATAGCTACACCATCACATATGGGTACGAGCGATTACTAATCACACCATTCGGCAATCATTATACTTAACAACCTCAAGATGACTAAACAATAACCAACAGGCCTGTGGCCTAGCGGTTCAAGGCTCCTACTTCCCAAAAGGAGGTTAGGGGTTCGAACCTCAATGGAGGCCGTGTATATGAGTCCCAACTAGGAAAAAAAAAAAAAGATGACTAATCTCTCAACGACTAGGTAATCATGAGTCACCAGAACAATAAAACGTATTGTCCTACACCCAGGAGACAAATCCTTAAACCAAGATCTTCAATAATCAACGATCGTACCGCAAATTACTTTATCGGACACTTAGTCCTACCTAACACACCTCTTCACCCGAGATAAACCACCCAAATCCACATTATCACACCGACATAACACCTTGCTCTCACTGTCGTTAACAAGTCGAAACATTCATTGACCTTTGACCCAGCATCGTGCTAAAGAGGGATTAATTCAAGAAAAATGGTTCGGCAGGCCATTCTCATCATCAATTCGGTCTCAACAAAGACATCATTCCTGTTCTCAGGTCCAAACCTCAAACACAATCTCACATAGTCCATAAGGCAATAATAAGATCCATTCGCTATTAATCCATCATTTTATGCAACCTTAACAACAATACAGTCACATATCTGCTCTAAGAATCCCAATCATGCTTCAATCACATAACCTATAACAAGCTAACAACAACACAACACCAAATACCACAATTATCAACCAGTATAAAAGCTCTACAGTCTTTCATAACACCCATACCAGGTAGACAACTCTATAACATCACTTGATTCAATTCTCACCTCGTCAAAACGCATAATACGACTATCTCATGCCTAAGATCTCAAACCAAAATCAATCATTCCTATTATTCCTCAACTAAGTCCCACATTCACCTTTTCTAATCACGTAATTTTAAGGTGTCATCGACACTTGTCCTCAAGACATTGCCCGAATTAAACGCCTATAAAAATATCTAAGTGCATGACTCACATCACATTACCTAATCATGCTTAAACTTGCAGTTCACTACACATCCCCTAGCTATCCCCGCTAGTACTAGACACTGGAAACACATAATCTCTATTCGGCAACTCGTGCCTCACACACCACCGATCAAAACCATACTCAGTAAGCACTACCAAAACCAAAGACTCCACTTTCCTCCGTAGGGGTGAGTTGACCAAATCAACCTAACCTTTACCGGTGAACTCTAATAATATAACAAACAACACACAGGTTCGCCTATTCGCGGATGTGCATAACTCCTAAATGGAGAACAAGACTCCCAACCAATGACGTCCTTGTCAGGACCAGAACAAATGAAAAAGGTAATGAGTTGTGTCGTGTTATTATCACTTTATAAAATAACCACTCGTAATAGAATGAATCATTGTAGGATAGCACTATAGAGAGGGTATTGAACCCACAGGGAAATGAGTATTTATGTTCTGCTTTTGATTAATTCCTATTGGTTTACAGGTAACTGGTTAAATTGTTTGATTGGCTGTCATGACTAAAAACTGAAATTAAACTAAAATTAATCTAAAGTGATCAGAGAGAGAAAGGTCTTAGGGCTTTGACTTCACTACAATCGGCGTACTATGGTTAACTATTTCAACTCTAGGAATTTAACAAATTATATTTTAAATAAATTGAGCTCAATAACATTTATTCAATTTAGGTTTTAAAGAAAGATGTTTTATAAAATTCAGTTAACTATAACCTATCTGCGGTTAACATAGACAATCCACCTACCTACACTAACTACTTTAACTACTTTAATTACTTTGTAAATAATCCATCTTTCCTAAGCATAGACTATGAAAATATTCTTTTATAAAAAACATTGGAACACCATTATATGACTTCTATTCTTATGTCCGGCAGGGCTCTGCCAGATACCGTCTAATAAGAATAGGTTGAGAATAGAGAACAAGCAGTTATATCTAAGACAAGGTAATAACAATTTATAATCTATTTAAAGCATTAATTTCAACTGAGTTGTCTCAATTGCTCAAAGTCATATAATCAAAAACATAATATACATTAAAATATCCCAGAGTTAAGAATAATCAAACCATAATAGTAGATTGGGTTACATTAGTGCCCTAAGAGAGGAATTAGCTACTCATAACGATGCTGGACATCATCTATGTTGGAGTCATTTCTATCGTCACGATCGGCACTTCTCTTTTCAGGATCTTCACCTTCTAAAGTTATGGAAACCCTAAAAGCTGCCACCACAGTATCAGCCTTCTAAATAATATGAGAAAAAGGGGCCCTCTTCTATCAAAGCTTGTGCCTTCTTTTATATAAGAAAATAAAGACTAGGTGGACTGTTAGGTCTTCTGGCCCATCTATAATGAGATACAACTTGTAAAGAGAATAATCTCGTAACTTAAATCTGATGTGTCATGGAAGGCTTAAACTTTAGGAAGCAGAGCTCGAGCTTCGACGTTTAGGCTCAAGCTTTGGGAATAAGGCTCGAGCTTTTTTAGATTAGTGCTCGAGCTTCAATGAATGGTGTTCGATCTTCACTTTGACACTTAGCCAAATTCCTTCAACTATTTTCCAAAGTGTCTTTTCCTTCAACACTTAGAATATTGTTGGGCTTCATCTCTTTTAATATTGCTTGATCTAAGCTTCATGGGCTCAAGCACTAGGTACCAAGCTTGAGCTTTAATTACTCCAAGCTCGAGCTTTAGGTAATGGTGCTCGATCCTTGAGGTTTAGCACGAGGCCCTAGGAACTTAATTCTTCCGTGGAAATCAACTCTTCAAATTCAGACGCCTTATGCTCAAGCTTTAGGGTCAAGGCTCGAGCACCCTATGGTTAGGCTCAAGCACCCTGTGGTTAGGCTCGAGCACCCTGGAGGTAACGCTTGAGCTCTAAGGTACAAGGCTTGAACTTCAATGCCTTATTGATTTTTCTTCTTTTACTTGTAAGGCTTGAGCCTCAAGACTTAGGCTCGAGCTTTGAATCTTGAATTCTTCCAAACTTCACCATTTAAGTTCTCAGCTTGTTCTAAATGACCGGAAACGACTTTGTAAGCTTCGATATTAGTCTTTTCATCATAAAGTCTCAGTTTTAACCATTTCTCTGGGAAAGTACCTATAAACACACACTAAACATAAATCAGTTTAACAATGGATAAAAGTATCACTTTAGGCCTTAACATACGTATGTTTAGGGGCTCGAATATATAATATTCAGCGCTCATCACACCCCGAAACTTACATATTGCTAGTCCCTTAGCAATACAGAACTAAAAAACCGCTCTCGCGGGAATCACAGTTGCATTTAGCCTATGCAACAAGCCTTTAAACCATTAGGTTACCCCTAGTGGACGAGTTGTAATCTCGTTGATGGTACCCACAAACATCTCAAAGTAGTGCCTTAATTGCACGATAAGCTCATTCAAGCCTGTGTTCAAATCATATTATCCCTGCAGAACATTAATCAATCAAATATAGCAAGTACAACCAATCATGTAATTAGAAAAACTTTTAACTTTCAATTTCAATTTAGCAACCATGGTCCCCACATGTCAATTTAATCATTTATTCAACAATCTTAATCTCCAAAACATTTTTTGAAAGTGGTCCTACAGTTAAACGTGTTGTTTACTATCCGTGCTTGCATTCATTCTTTACTATCCCTCAATTCACAGGCAAACTTTTCAAATTCTAACTCCCAAGGCATTTATTATTTTTTCAAGGTATGTATTTTTTCAAAAAGTATACTGTGCAATGTTCAGGTTTAATAAGCTTTCTAGATCACCCTTGTAACGAACTTTCAGCCGATGACTCCTAGACCAGATGGTTTTAGGGCATTAAGTAATAAAGCACCCTTCCGAACCTAATTGTTTAAGTAATTTTGGCGACCTAAACCCCTTATGTAACAAGCTTTCAGTCAACGACTCCCAGACCAGATGGTCTTATGGCATTAGGTGTCAGAACACACCCCTAAGGACTTAATCACTCAAGCAATCTAGGTACAGACCTGGAGTTGATCCTTTTTTACTTCTTTTCTTTACTTTTTCTTTACTTTTTTTTTTATTTTCTTTTATTCACATTGGTAAAGATTTTTTTTTCTTTTATTGCATTGCATACATATCATTCTATTTTTTCTTTTCTCTATCTTTTTTTTTATGCTTTGGTTATCAAAATTATCAAATCCACCTGCTTATCTCAGTTTACTCAAAACAAAACAAGACTTCTAGTGTTTACCCCACAGAATTCATACAAGTGTGAATATGTGCAGAATGTAGCATCTCAGAGATTAATTTCATTAAACAAGGATTATCCTAACAGAGTGAACCACAGGCCACTAATTGATTTCATAAAATTTCAAGAATCCCTTTTCACAATATTTTAGCATACAAACCATTTATAACCAATATCAGACTGCAAACTGAGTATATAATAATCAACAGACTCAAACTCATGCTAATAACATTAAATATCATATCATGTCCTTGTGTTAGCAAAAAAATTTCCCAACTTTACCTTACTCCCAAACTTATTGTGCACATTGTCCTCAATGGGAGAACAAGAGAGAGTTAGAAAGATATTACCATACAAACAGACCAGCAAAAATAGATAAAAATGAAGCTCAGAAAGGAAATAGAGAAATCACCCCCAAACTTAATCTGTATTATCTAGCAAAAGCAAGAAACTTGAACACACATCAGAGTATTAAGCATATGGAGTAATAATAAAGAAATATCACATGAAGTACAAATAGTAACACAAGCATAGTAAAGGAAAAAAACATCTATATAAATGATCATGATTAGTACAATGCTTTCAAAATAACAGACTTAAGGCAGATATACATCATAAAAAAATAAATACATCCAAAAGACTGCCCTAGTCGATAAAAAGAACTATAAAAAAGCCCTAGACAGCTAATTTATCTGTGGGGGAGGAGTATCTATAGATGTAGAAGGGACGGACGGAGTACGGCGCAATAACTCCTCTAATATGCTCTACTGCGCAGTTAACGTCTGCCGCAGCACTGCTTGTCTATCCTATAGCTCTGTCACCTGTGCCTGTAACACTTTAATCGCAGCCTGAGAAGAACTCTCAGGCTGGGCTGCAAGAACGGGCCTCCTCTTCGGTGGGGCCTGGCTATTGGAGAGATCCATCTCGTCCTCTATACCCTTATCAGCATCCTCTTCATCCTCTGCCTCCTCAGCCGCTACTGCATCTTCCTGATCAGCCGAGCGAATATTAGGTAGAGGTGGGTACGGAGGTACATGCAACACATATGGCATACCCCATGCCTCGGCATCCAAATGCCGCCGATCTTCTCGGATCTCATTATCAATCCCCCACTCACCTTTCTGTGCCTTGGGCATATGGCCCCACACATTGTTCCACTGAGTGAAATGGTACTGGGTGAAAACTGTAACTGTAGACTCATTCGGGAGTATGAGAACTCTTGAAAGCTCCATCAGGCGAGTGATCAGCCTAGGAAAATGTATGTGGTGGGTAGAATGGCGTCGGGCCTCTTTCATCTAGTCATAGAGTCGGCATAGCTGTGCAAACACCAACTGGGGAATGGACACCCAGTAGCCAGCGTGGAATGTAAAGTGTGTATCCATCATCTCTGTGCATCACCCTATCTTATGTCCGATAGGGCGAGCGTTGGCCATAAGGACCGTATCTAAAAACTAAAAACGTCTCAAAAGCTGTGACTTCCGAATTGTCTCCCAAGTGGTGGAGTGCCTCCCTTGGCCGAGTGCTTGGACCATCGCCTCTCTAGAAAAGACAAGAGGAAACTGTAGAAACTGGCCTGTAGAGTAGCAGGGCATCTATGGTGGTAACCCATAGCTCGTGCAATAGCCTCATAGTCCACTGTCAGTTGTACTCCCTCGACAGTGGCTGTAAAGAAATCCTTGCCATTATGGGCATCATCGCCCGTATGTAGCTATAAGGTGCAGTAAAATGCTCACACCAGTCAAGGATAGGCAATCTGTACTGGATGGCGTAGGAATCTCGACAGTTGTCGAGCCTGTAGGGCCTCTACTACCCAAAATGTATCTCTATAGCGCTAAAAATCCTCCAGAACAAAATCTATCTCATGGCGGATTGTGTTGTACCGCCATGCATCATCCAGTGCCATAGCTGGAGTCCGAATAACTCTTTGTTGCGGATGTCGAGGCATCTCTGTAACTATCTAAAGCCTCGACACTATCCCAGAACACTGTCCAAAAATTCTCAAATATATGCACCAAGGCTCGAGCCTAAAGTCCAATGGCTTGAGCTTCACTTTGGTTAAGGCTTGAGCTTGAGGTCCTGATGCTCGAGCTTCCTGTAAGTCAAGACTCGAGCTCGAGTATGAGAGCTCGAGCTTTCAGGGTTGGAAACCAGAACAAACTCCTCCTTAATCCTCCAAATCCATCCCAAAATAACTCAAATCCACCCCAATTCTCCTCTTCAATTACACAACGCCCCCAAACTTCCTATATTAGCACTTCAACCCTCCAAAATTTACACAACCCGTGTTCTTCAAATCCAATTTGAGATATGGAATTTCTGCAAAGTTGTGAATGGATTCATGATTAGATAGGGTTATAAAGGATTAAATTGAATATTTTAAAGAAATTTGGGCATTATTTCAGGGTGAAATCGGTGCGTATATATAGATAATATATACGTATATACGTATATATATATATATATATATATATATATATATATATATATATATAAACTGAGAGGGATTGAGATGGATCTTACCTTTTATGGAATTCAAAGCTTGAGATGATGAAGACGATGTATCAATTGAGATTGAAGAGATTTATGAGAGAATTGAGGCAAAAATGGGCAAAGGCACGAGGGTTTCAAGCGTAGCTCGAGGGTTTCTTTATATTTCAAAATACAAAGGCTCGAGCCCTAAGATGAAGGCTTGAGTATGGCCACTGAAAACCCTAAAGTTAACGATGATAAAGGGCTCGAGCTTAGCGGGTGCAGGCTCAAACCTTTAGTAACTGATGCTCAAGCTTCTAAGTGCAGGCTCGAGCATTGAGATAAATTTTTGAATTTTTGTATTTTTGAATTTTTATTTTCTTTTTCCTATTTATCCTAAACCTAAGCTAAACTAAACATAAAATAAATATAAGAAATTAATTAAAACTTAGAAAAATAATTAAATTACACAAACAAAAATAAAAACTAAATATAAAATAAAACTACGGTACAACATACAAATACTAAGTTTAATGCCGATAACTCGATAGCATGCTAAGTTTAACATCAATAGCTCGATGAAAGCTGACTTGTCTAGGCTAAGTAAATAGGATTATGAAGTTCTACTGTCTCCACTGTGCCTCTCTGCACACTACCTTCTATATAGGGCTTAAGTCTCTGTCCATTGACTTTGGACAGTTGTCCAGTTTTGCAATCTTGTATTTCAATTGCACTATAAGGTGTAATAGAAATAACCATATATGGACCTTCCCAACGTGACTTCAGTTTACCAGGAAGAAGTTTCAGTCGTGTATTAAACAACCAAACCTTCTTCCCAGGCTCAAATGTCTTACGCAAGATATGCTTGTTAGGAAATGCCTTAGTCTTTGATTTGTAAACCTTAGCACTCTCATAAACATCATTACGTAATTCTTCAAGCTCTGTTAGTTGAAGCTTCATGTTAGATCCAACAGAGTTCATATCAAAATTGAGCTTTATTATCGCCAGAAAGCTCTGTGTTCTAATTCTACAAGAAGGTGGCACCCTTTAACATAGATGAGACGGTAAGGTGACATACTAATCAGAGTCTTAAAAGCTGTTTGGTAAGCCCACAAAGCATCATTTAGTCTTAAAGACCAATCTTTACGATCTGGCTTAACCGTTTTATCAAGAATTCTCTTAATTTCACGATTAAATAATTCAACTTGGCCACTTGTTTGGGGATGATAGGGAGTAGCAACGTTATGAGTGATGGAGTACCTTTGTACCAAAGTACGAAAGTACCTATTACAGAAGTGAGCACCTCCATCACTAATACTAGCTCGTGGCATACCAAACCGACTAAAAAAGTTCGTTTGAATGAACTCAACCACGGCTGCGTGATCGACAATTTTAGTAGCCACTGCTTCAACCCATTTAGACACATAATTTACAGCCACAAGAATATATTCATTATGATTTGACTGAACAAAAGAACCCATGAAATCAATACTTGATGAGTGCTGAAAATTGCGCATTTAAACCCCTTAAGCTTAAACATTCTAGGACCTTTATCTATCTTATTTTTCCGCTTTAGACTAATTTCGTGTTATTGCCCTTTTCAGGTACTTATCCCCAAAATAAGCTAACTCAGCTAAATAAGAGCATAATTGAAGCAATTTTGAGATGAATCAAAGAAAGGAGCAAAGTGGGAGCAAAAGGAAGCAAGTGGTGCAAATTCAGCAAGTTCGATCGATCTCAGTAAATATTCGATCGATCGAAAGTTCATTGATCTCAGCACTTCAAGATGGATCTGAGCTATTTTGTCCTTATCCAAAGATCCCACAAAGTTCGATCAATCTAACTTTATTCCGACCGATCGAAGAGATTCCATCTTATCCAGTTGTACCACCCCACCTACCACTTTTGTCTGTTTCCCAAAAATATCTCCAAAATATCTCAGATTTGTCATTATCCAAAAAGGTGCCGCCATAGAGGATCGATCCAACTTAAGTTCGATAGATCTCAGCTATGTTCGATTGATCTCACCACAAGTTCGATCGATTGAACTTCTCTAAATTCAAGAAAATGTAATTTCCAGCTCATTAAAAGTTGTCTCATATCCAATCATTGGGGTGGAATCTTGGAGCACGAGCCTAGATATTTGGGGGTGCCATTTGACCTACCTATATAAGGAATATGAGCCACTTTTACAAAGGAGGCTACACACTTGACTCTTGCTACAAATTTCCATATTCTTAGTGAGGAAGAAAAGAAGAGAGGAGGTTAGAGACACAAGCTTGGAGTTCTTCCATCAACCAAGAAGAGGAGCAATCTCTACCATGGAGTTAGCCCTTGAGGGTTGGAGGACACCATCCATGAGTGGCTAGACATCCTCTTAGGGCTAGAGTTAGCCCTAAGCATGCCTTCTACATCTTGATTATGTATTTTTGAGGGGATTTGTATTGTGATACATGTTTTTACATATTTATACACATAGATCTTGTTTATTCAATGATTTATGTGGTTTAATGCTTCCAATTGTTTATTTCATTCTATCAATATGTATATGTATGCTAGAATAGATGTTCATATGTTTGTCTTTAGGTTTTGTGTTCTTGATGCATGTCTATGTGTATTGATGCTATAGATCTACAGATTGTCAAGACATAGTGCTTAATAGAATGCTCTTGTAGTTTATTTGATGGTTCATACTCATTTCTTGATGGATTGTGCCTCTCCCTTAGTTTAATTTCATGTCATTAACTTAATTGTAGTGTAGTTATAGTTTAGATATTAAATGGGAGGACAATCCATGCTTGTTGTTTGATGTTCCATACTTATGAATGCAAGTGGCATATTTCTCTAATTTTGTGATGTGTTTGGATTATGAGCTTAAAGAAGAATTAATGGCTTAGTTTGATATATTGTGTTATTCATTGTGTTGTCTAGACAATATAACTTAATGGGTCATCCATGCTTGTTGAAACAACCACACACACACACCGTTGTTGCAATACATATTTTTCCCTTCATTAATCATTTATTAAGGGTGTAGAAAAACTATGCTTAGTGGTGATCTCTAAACCCCAAGATCTCTCTCTCTTATTTTACCTCTATTGCATTTAATTGTTTACTTTAGTCTAAATTGTATCTTAGTGTAATTCAACCACTAACCAATCTTTTGATCACTTGACCTACTAACCCTAATTTTGATTCCACAAACTAATACGACCCACCAATCCCTTAGGACGATCCCTACTCACCCTTGCTAAATTTTTAGTTAATGGTAGTAGTGGCTTCTATAAATGTAAAACTTGGCTACACTATTTTGCACACAAATTTGGCCCCACATCGAGAGACACACCAATACTCCATACATCAAAAACCTCAATGACTAAGATTGGAGTTAAGGGCATCATGTTTCTTTTGGAAATTGATCCTAACTGCTGACATCGAAGGCATGACCTATAGAACAAATATGCATCCCGAAAGAGTGAAGGCCAAAATAAACTGCATTAAAGAATTTTAGCTGCAGTTTTTTTTGCACTGAAATGACCTCTACAAGCTAAATTGTGACAGAAGGTCAGAATATTGTGAAATTCACTCGCATGAACACATCTACGAATGATTTGATCAGCACAATATTTGAAAAGCTGAGGATCTTCCCAGTAGTACATCTTAATCTGAGAGAAGATTTGATTTTTTCCCTGCTTTGACCAAGGCAAAGGAATTTTTCCTATTGCGAGGTAATTCACAATATCAGCAAACCAAGGCAAATCCGTATAAGAAACCCCAAACAGTTGTTCATCTGGAAAGGAATCATAGACTGGAAGTGAAGTTGAGGTATCCTCAATAAGAATTCTAGAAAGATGGTTAGCTACCATATTCTCTGACCCTTTCTTATCCCGGATCTCATAATCAAACTCTTGAAGCAAGAGGATCCATCGAATCAAAAGGGGTTTGGTTTCCTTTTTGGAGAGAAGATGTTTTAAAACAGAGTGATTAGAATAAACCACTACTTTAGAACCCAATATATAAGATCTGAATTTGTCCAGAGCAAAGATAAATGCAAGTAACTCTTTTTCAGTAGTGGTATAATTCAATTATGCTTCTGAAAGAGTTTTGCTCACATAATAGATAACATGAGGAAGCTTATCCACTCGTTGTCCTAAGACAGCACCCATAGCATAATCAGATGCATCACACATGATCTCAAATGGAAGAGCACAGTTTGGAGGATTATGATACCCCCGAATTTCTAGATGTGGGTTAGCCAGGCCCACGCCCGATTAGCCGAGGATATCAACTCAATTAGGTAATAATCAAATACAGAATACAATTAAGATAAATATGAATAAATAAAATTGCTGAAAGAAAACTAAAACGATAATCCAATAGTGAACTCCCCAGAATAAATGTAATTTATAAGAACCATTCTGGTACATCCAAACTTCCAATATAAATACAACTCGGGAATCCATTATGTGGACCCCTAATAATATCCCAAACTGAAACTGAAACAACTGAAATAAAATCTCAAGCTAAACATGGAAAGTAGTCCTATGTAGTCAGAGGAATGAGTGTTTGTATCTACTCTACACGACCAACCTCTAACCCTGGAACTGACGAGCATCTAAAAAATAAGAGAGTGGGTCAGGCCCATATGTAAGTCCTATCCTACTACGATCCATACAGAAACCCGATACGCAAATACATCATAGATAGCTCAACAATAACTAGAGTAGTCCATATATGTATAAGTACACATTATAGGACGCTCACTAGTCCAATAGGTCTGTCTCAACCTGAGTAGAGATACCATGCAAATCGCACATAATGTGGTCATGTGTACCTAGACCTACCAGGAAATTACAACTGCTGTCTAGTTATCCATCCTAGGCGATATACGGACCCTAACCATGGTCCTGAGACTCAAGCTCATATCATGGCACCATAACATAAATATATAAAGTTCGTATACTCCTAATACAAAATATCAGCCATCTGGTATAGTGGCCTAATATATGTATAACAATCCATCCAAAAACCAAAGTGGGTCATTCAATTATTTTATTGACACAACACAAGTATGAGTTGGACTTAACCTTTATGGTTAATCCATACCTCCATCCAGATTAGGTAGGTATTAGTGTTTTGAACTAATCAGTCCCTAGAATAGGTAAGTCTTAGTGTTTTGAACTAAGCCGTCCTTAATATGCCACCGTCCCATACCGATGCATCTACACATATATAAGTAGGACTTAACTTTTATAGTTAATCCAAATTATTTCCAAATAGGTAGGACTTAGTATTTTTAACTAATCCGTCCTTAGTATGCCACCGTCCCATACCGGTGCATATAATCCTCCAATTAGCACAATTGATAAAACAACACTATATATAAATCAACCATTCTCCAAAATATGCATCAATATAAATTAATACATATATAACGATCTTAGGTATTCATTATAGAACCTAAAAATCATGTTCCAACATTTTAAATTGCTAAAATAATTTAAAGCATTTAAATCCTCCAAATCGTTCATAAATTGATACAGTTTATAGCAATTTAAATACCAATTAAATCCAAACCGAGCATAGTTAATTACAAGTATTGCACTACACTTTTAACTCTATTTAGATATAATTAAACAGTAGGAAATTATATATAACAGAAGCTCCAAGTTCCAACAGGTAATTTAATTAACTAAAACAGTGTGCAACCTATAGGTTTTTCCCTAAATTCATCTTGCTCCATTCCTTAGTCCAATTATGAATTAATGTTTCCCCATAATATTACAGGTCTACAACAATCTACTACAGCATTTAAAGCAGTTTAAACAAAGTAAAAACACCCTGTACTGTGACAGCCCAAGTTTTGTAAACCTGGTGCGTCAATGATAACTAAAAGATGACCCGATAATGGATCTGAAATGCGGAAGTGAAAGGTAAAATAACGGTCTCTAGAGATACAATGCGTCTCTAAGACACCAATGCGACCCTCAATAGGTCACGGAACCCAAAGGAAACAGATGCAGAAGTGTCGTTTAAAAAACGGACAAAAGAACCTAGGGGCAAAATGGTCATTTTGTAAAAAGTGGATTCAGGTGCTATCGAGCACACCACTGGAAAGAACATGCTAACACTTGCATGTGAACAAGAATGCTTCTAAAGAAGCCCAACTCAACAAATCACCCAAGCAATTGCAATCTCCAATCTTGTATCATGTACCTGAAATATGCCCCAGTATCGTAGGGGTGAGTAACATAAAGCTACTCGTAGGAAATGAGCATGCATCGACCTAAAGTTTTACAAGTTGCATGATTTAATTATTGTGGTTCATTCCACCTAATGTCTATGTCAAGGTGAGACTCAGGGAGCATCCTAGCTACCTAAGATCATTTCTAGCATCAATCACCTCATTCATGTAATTTTAACAACATAGGGTCATACTTACACAAAGCAACAACATAGGAGCATACTTACATAAAGCAACAACATAGTGGTTCTCAAGGTTATCAACTTGAAGTCTAAAATGCAACATCAACTAAATATAACAATTTAGCATAATTAGAATATCTAATATCACACATCAAGACATAGATTCTCTAGGTTATTAACTAGCAATCTAAAAGTGTGAAATCAACTAAATATATCAATTTAGTATGAATGTACTTAACAACATCAAATCGCTAATTACCAAAACCACAAGTCACAATTAAACATTGGTTGTCAACTTAGAATTGAATGCGAAATCAAATAGTGGAAGACTTGGACATCACAGCTCGGATTTCCGCCGAGACAAGACAAATTTGGAGCTACTAACCCCCAGGCAGCCTACCCAACGCGTGAACTTTATAGGGCTAATTTGGAGCTACTAACCCCCAGGCAGCCTACCCAACGCGCGAACTTTTAACTTAGAGGACTCTTGTCCCCGTACTAGAGCCAAACCCTAGCCATCACAGCTTAACAATGTCCCAAGCAACTCCAAAATAAATAAGTTAACAACTCATATACGTATTAAACAGTACACGAAACTACCTTCATACACAAGTAGGTTGTAACCACACAACACATGCTCTAAATCCATAACAACTATAGGATGACAATGTCGAATCTTCAGAGCGCGATTCGTTACGTGCTATAATAACATCACATGTCGAATCTTTAGTGTGCGATTCGCTACACACTATAACAATATAATCCAATATTGAAAACATAATTTACAAATCTATTACAAGTCTAAAATCATGCTTCAAACATACTATCAATGCCAATTTCAGGATTTAATCATTAAAGCAATAGAAACGGAATTTTATCAAATAAACTAATTAAATTCCCTAACTTTCAAATCTCAATCAAATGGCCCCTAATCAATGCATATTGTACAATATAGCATAGTATATACATACATTCACTAAAATCTCAATTAGGCCAATGGCAGAACAAGGTAGAATTTAATTATATCATGATAATTAAACTTCTAAATTTCAAAATAACTTTAAATGGTCCTAATTTAATATATACTAGTACACAAGTCCTAGTCATCATGATTATCAAGTAAAAAAAAACTTAATTGGGCCAAGGGAACCATTAAATAAATTTTAATTAATCATTTAATTTAAAATCTCTAGATTTTCATACTTTTCTAAATAGTCTCAAATTAAAGTATGTTAACAAATATGTTAAGACTTAATTTAAAAGGATACTACAAGTTCATTTCATGAAAAGTATGGCCATGGGATTTAATCTTTCACCAAAGATAAATATTAAATAAAAAGTGCAATTCTTATTCAATTAATCCCAATTTAATATATGTTAACAAACATATTAAAACATGATTTTCTAGCATGCCACAATTCCATTCTAAGTTATACACATCCTTGTGAATTAAATTTCATACAAAGAAATAATTAATACAAATTTTCTAGAATTGATACAAGGCATGCAATTAAGTTGTATAATCATGCTAAATACTCAATACAACATACACAAAAGCCTAGAACATCCCTTACCTCAATTTGAGATGAAAATCTCAAAAGCCACCAAATGGAAACCGTTCCGAATCCGACGAAACTTCTAGGTTTTGTCGGGGACTACACCGTGCACATAACCCCCAAAGAAGCCCCATCAAAATCATAACTTGACTTCAAACCCAAACTCAAAGAATGGTCAGAAATGGGTTCTAATAAGGGTGAAAGAAGCGCATAGTCAACACGAACACTAAACGCAAAGGCCCTTCTATGTTCTAACGAAGGAATGAAGCTCAAAAGAGGAGAGAGAAGGTGGCAGCCTCCCTTGGGCTGCCATGGAAGCTTCAGGTCGTGCAAGAGAGTGGGGAAGATGAAAAAATAAAATATCTCACCCCCCTTTTATAGAAATCTCAAAAAGTGCCCCGAACAGGCCCCGCTAGGTCTGAAAAAGTGAAATTTGAGCAGACGCACTCAAATGACAAAACTCTATGAACAAAAAAGATTTAAAATAAGAAAATATGAACAACGGAAGAAACGGCGTCAAAAACTGAGTCCCGAGCAGAAAGTTATGCCCTAAACAAGTTTGGCGCTAACTGAGGCTAAAAACCCTAAAACTGGAAAACAATGACCAGAAGGAATTTCTAAGAGTACACGACTCGACAAAAAGTGAAAATGAATCCCGTAAAAGGATCCAGGCTCAAAACAAGGCATTTAGCAATAACTTTCATTAATTGCACAATGGCCCTTCCAAAAAGTGAAAACTGCACTAATGGCCCAGAATGAAAATATCTTCCAAAAATATTTTCTTAAAAACCACTGAAATAAAATATCTTCAAAATATATTTACGAAAAAACCCCAAGAAAAGAAAATAATTTCAAAGAATTTTGCATCCATGCCCTTATGAACATCGGGAGCAACCAGAGTACTTTCTTGCAAAAGTAAAGATACGTATTTCGTGGAAACCACTCAAGATAGAGATACATGAAGTCAAAAACCAACTTCGAACACAAAAAGTGTGGTTATGCCAACAAAGTGTCAAACGGGGAAAAGACAAAATAGGGAAAAGGACAAAATAGGGAAAAGGACGAAAAGTGAATAGTGTCGAAAAATGAAAAATGTGGAAACGACTCGGTCCTCAAAGGAAGTTGTCAATCCACAAAAAAGAGTCTCAGAAATCACTCTAGAGCACTCGAGACGACACTAAGCGAAGAGGAACTGAACTCAGAAAGGAAAGACAACGGAAAAAAAATATCCGTGAAAATCCGGGTCATTACATGTACAGTCCAAACAACGCCCAAAAATAATTAAAACGTCATTTCTCATAAAGTGAGAGCCTGCTCCATTGGCATGGGATGACGTTTTAATTATTTTTGGGTGTTGTTTGGACTGTATAGGGTATTTTTACTCTGTTTAAACTGCTTTAAATGCTGTAGCGGATTGTTGTAGACCTGTAATATTATGGGGAAACATTAATTCATAATTGGACTAAGGAATGGAGCAAGATGAATCTAGGGAAAAACCTGTAGGTTGCACACTATTTTGGTTAATTAAATTACTTGCTGGAACTTGGAGCTTCTGTTATATATAATTTACTACTATTTAATTATATCTAAATAGAGTTAAAAGTGTAGTGCATTACTTGTAATTAACTATGCTTGGTTTGGATTTAATTGATATTTAAATTGCTATAAACTGTATCAATTTATGAATGATTTGGAGGATTTAAATGCTTTAAATTATTTTAGCAATTTAAAAAGTCGGAACATGACTTTTAGGTTCTATAATGAATACCTAAGATCATTATATATGTATTAATTTATATTGATGCATATTTTGGAGAATGGTTGATGTATATATAGTGCTGTTTTATCAATTGTGCTAATTAGAGGATTGTATGCACTGGTATGGGACGGTGGTATACTAGGGATGGATTAGTTAAAAATACTAAGTTCTACCTATTTGGAAATAAGTTGGATTAACTATAAAAGTTAAGTCCTACTTACATATGTGTATATGCACCGGTATAGGACGGTGGCATATTAGGGACGGTTTAGTTCAAAACACTAAAACCTACCTATTCTAGGGATGGATTAGTTCAAAATACTAAGTCCTACCTAATCTGGATGGAGGTATGGATTAACCATAAAGGTTAAGTCCAACTCATACTTGTGTTGTGTCAATAAAATAATTGAATGACCAACTTCGGTTTCTGGATGGATTGTTATACATATATTAGGCCACTATACTAGATGGATGATATTTTGTATTAGGAGTATATGAACTTTATATATTTATGTTATGCCATGGTATGAGCTTGAGTTTCAGGACCATGGTTAGGGTGCGTATATCACCTAAGATGGATAGCTGGACAATAGTTATTGTTCCCTGGTAGGTCTAGGTACATGACCACATTATGTGCGACTTGCATGGTATCTCTACTCAGGCTGAGATAGACCTATTGGACTAGTGAGCGTCCTATAGTGTATACTTATACATTTATGGACTACTTTAGTTATTATTGAGCTATCTAAGATGTATCTGCGTATCGGGTTTCTGTATGGATCATAGTAGGATAGAACTTGCATGTGGGCTTGACCCACTTTCTTATTTTTCAGATGCTCGTCAGTTCCAGGGTTAGAGCTTGGTCGTGCAGAGTAGATATAGACACCCATTCCTCTGACTACGTAGGACTACTTTCCATGTTTAGCTTGAGATTTTATTTTAATTGTTTGAGTTTCAGTTTGGGATATTATTAGGGGTCCACGGGATGGATTCCCGAGTTGTATTTATATTGGAAGTTTGGATGTACTAGAATGGTTCTTATTAATAAAATTTATTATGAGGAGTTCATTATTGGATTATCGTTTTAGTTTTCTTTCAGCAATTTATTTATTCATATTTATCTTAATTGTACTTTGTGTTCGATTATTGCCTAATTTATTTGATTTCCTCGGGTAATCGGGCATGGGCCTGGCCAACCCGCATCTGAAAATCCAAGGGTATCACAGTTGGTATTAGAGCACTGCAGGTTCAAGTGTCCTTAGGAGTGTCTTTCGTTATATGACTTCTGCGTTGCGTCTCTTAAAACTTAGAGCCATATTAGGATTCGTTGTACTCTATTTACGGTTCGTTAGGAGGAGCTGATGTCAATTATATTCTGTAGTTACAGAACACTGGGAGGAGGATTGGGTTCAAGGCAAAAGCAATAAAGACCCAAAGGAGTAAAGGAGTACGTTGTCGAGTTCTTTGCCAGAAGCAGAACTTGGGATCGAAGGTTTAGTTCCGGGGTTGGCATTACTTAGAAAGTATAAGCCAAGGAAGGATTAAGGTGTAGGTGTTAGGTCACCATAACTTCAATTGTTCTAAAAAATGAGACAATAAAAGAGTAGGAGTGCGAAGAGGATTCTAAGGGAGGAGATTGCAGTGTATCCAAAAAAGATGATAGTACATCTTTAAGATAAAGAATCGCACGAGGGTGATCTTATTCACTAGTAATATAGTGAATGATACTAGTAGAGTTGGTGTGAACCAATCTGCATATAGTTAAATTTTCATATCATCTCTAAGGGAGATAAATAAAAAGGTACTCTTCAGGAGTTTGGGAATCGGATGAAGTTCTTATCAGAACGAAGTAATGATTTTCTATCATGTTTCAGAGATTATGGGGATTAGGTTGTGACATTCTAAGTTGCTTTATAAAGCCACGTTAAACGGTTTGTATTCCGAGTAGAAGGAGGATGAGGGTTAAGTCTTTGGTTTTTACTTAGGCAAACGAATGTTGCTTTTAAACTATGTTAAGTAGATAGGTTTCAAGGTTGGATGATTATCTACGAAACTATAAAAGGAGATTTTGTGAAACAATTTTACAAGTTGAGTTCAAAGGAGGTTTTCTTATGTAGAATGGATGATATCTGAAGTAGAATTATATTTTTGTTTTATTGTGTGTATCATACGTGTTTCATTTTTCGTTAGTTATTCAAGATTTAGAATATGGTTTAGTTGGGAACACAAGTATGTGATTAGCCAACTACTATTTTTAATAACATGGAGTAATAGCGCTATGTGCACTAGGATTGTGAGCATGTGGTCATAGGATTGGGTAGAAATACATAATTTTAGCTAATTTATTTGACCTGAACATGCGTCATTATGGGGTGTTATTTGGGATGGGATAGTTAAACCATCGATACGAGTCAAATAATCTAGTACGATTAGTTTGACTTACTTTACGTTAGGTTTGGGATTCGTATCTTTCTACAACGCCTAGATAATTGTGGCTATTCATACTTTGGTATTTATGAGGTTATGGTAAATAAAGACCACTGTAACACTATGATGGTTTATCATAGGTGTCGGAGGTGCAGAACATCTTCTTGGAAATTTCAGAAGGTTGTTTCCAAGATGGAAGAAGGATTTAGTACTCGGTTAGGTACTTATTGGAATGACGCCTATTAAGGATAATAGACTGATTAAATCTTCGTCAGTCTATTCTTAATCAAGAATTTTATTAAGGAGGGTGTGTTATTGAGAGGAGTTGCTGGTGTTGCACTTGAAGGAGGAACCAAAGTTTCTACAGTGTATAAAATGTGGAAATTTTTTTTTAAGGGTTATAATTTGCAACCATTAACGGTTGCTATGATATTGATGACTATATGGAGGATAGGAAAAGTTCCATATTCATTTGAAGCGAGACAAGGAGTCAAATTGACACTTGCTTATGTTAAAGAAGTAGGGTGTGTCAAAGACATAATGGATTCCCGAGTTCTATTTATATTGGAAGTTTGGATGTACCAGAATGGTTCTTATTAATAAAATTTATTCTGAGGAGTTCATTATTGGATTATCATTTTACTTTTCTTTTAGCAATTTTATTTATTCATATTTATCTTAATTGTATATTGTGTTCGATTATTGCCTAATTGATTTGATATCCTCGGGTAATCAGGCGTGGGCCTGGCCAACCCGCATCTGGAAATCCGGGGGTATCACAAGGATTCATGATAGAAGCTGAAAAAGGAAGAGAGTGAAGCTTTTGGAAAGCTTCTAGGCATGATTTATCAAAGATAAAAGGAGCGTCCTTTGAAAGTAGATTATACAAAGGACGAGAAATTTTGCTAAAATCTTTAATGAAACGTCGATAAAACCCAGCTGACCTAAGAAATGATCGCACTCCCCTTACGGAGGTAGGAGGAGGTAATTTAGAGATTAAATCTACGTTGGCTCTATCAACTTCAATACCTCTCTCTGAAATGATATGTCCTAAAACGATCCCCTTTTAAATCATAAAATGGCTCTTCTCCCAACTAAGAATAAGATTAGTTTCCCTACAACGCTGAAATACTAAGGACAGATTCTGAAGATAGTTTTCAAATATGGATCCGAATATAGAGAAGTCATCTATAAAGACCTTGAGAAACTTTTCAACCATATCCGAAAAAATAGACATCATACACCTTTGGAATGTTGCTGGCGCATTACACAATCCAAAAGGCATCTGTCTATATGCAAATGTACCAAATGGACAAGTGAAAGTAGTTTTCTCTTAATCCTTAGGATCAATGGCCACCTGATTATAGCCGGAATATTTGTCTAAAAATAGTTTTGGCCAGCCAATCGCTCTAGAATTTGATCAATGAATGGAAGAGGAAAATGATCTTTTCTAGTAGCGGAGTTGAGTTTCCTATAATCAATACACACACGCCATCCAGTAGTGGTGCGTTGGGAACTAATTCTCCCTTGGAATTCTCAACTACTGTAATACCTGTCTTTTTAGGTACTACCTGAGTAGGACTCACGCACTTGCTATCTGAGATAGGGTAGATTATTCCCGCATCTAGCAACTTCACAACTTCCCTCAAAACCACCTCCTTTATATATTAGGATTCAATCTTCTTTAGAGTTCCCGAGATGTTTAGGAATCCTCCTCCAAATAAATCGATGCATGCAAATTGTGAGACTAATTCCTTTTAAATCAGCCACAGTCCACCCAATAGCCTCTTTATTTTGCTCAAGAATTTTTAAGAGACTACTTTCTTAGGAACTTATAAGATTGGAAGCAATGATCACTGGAAGGGTGTCATTTAAACCCAAGAAAGTATACTTGAGCTTGTCTGGTAATGGCTTAAACTTAAGCTTAGGTGGAGACTTTAAAGAAGGAATAGGCGGAGTACTAGAAAGTGGAGGAAGAGGCTCAATTTTAAATTTCCGTAGAGGAAAATCTATGATAGGAGTGGAATTGAGCAAAGAATTTACTTCAGCTATTGAAGATTCGATATCGAAGTCTTCATAATTGAAGTGATTCAGACAAGCTTCTAAAATATCCTAAGATAAAATAGTTGGGAGTGATTCTTTAACCAACTCATCAATGACATCAAGGAAAAAGCATTCACTATCATCATGGGGATGATGAATAGCATTGAAGATGTTTAGCTTGATTTTCATATTTCTAAAAGATAAATCCATGGTTCCAGTCCTACAGTTAATGCAAGCATTCAAAGAGGCTAGAAAAGGACACCCAAGAATAACTGGAATATACTTTTTGGAATCGTGGACTAATTCTGTATCAAGAACTAAGAAATCGACCGGAAAGAAGAACTTATCCACTTTTATGAGTACATCTTCAACAATACCTTGTGGTTGTCTGACAGAACGGTCAGTAAGCTGTAGAACAACCGACGTCGGTTTTAACTGTTCCAGACCTAACTTCTCATACATTGAGTAAGGAATAAGATTAACATTAGCTCTAAGATCAAGAAATGCTCGCTTTATCACATTGTTTCCAATGATGCAAAAAATTGTAGAAGCTCCAGGATCTTTAACCTTTAGAGGAGTGTTGTACTTAAGAGTAGCACTGACTTGCTCGATGAGACAAACTTTCTTAGGAACTTGGCTTTTGAATTTTCTCTTGAGAGTGCATAAGTCTTTTAAAAATTTAGAATAGGCTGGAATTTGGTTTATAGCATCAAGCAAAGGAACATTGATTTTGACCTATTTAAAGACCTCCATTATATCTTGAATTTTTTTCCCATTGTTTACCAAAGTGGGAGGGTTCCTTAAGACGTTCAGGATAAGGTGCTCTTTGCTCATAAGCTATCTCAGGGTTAGAAGTAGATGAAGAAGTGACTCCACCTTCAATTCCTGTAGTGGAATAGAACTTGAGGAAACATCTTTAGGATGTGAATTATGAATGATAAGAACAATGGGAACCCTAAGCCTCTTTTTTTCTTCATGTCCCTTTTCAACTTGATTATCAACCACTCTACCACTCCTCAATGTAGTAATAGCCTGAACTTGTTCGTGATGAATACCTGATGAATTGGTTTCATCAATCATGTAAGTCTGCCCTTTCGGGTTGGCTATTAGCTGACTAGGCAGCTTTTCATCCTCTCTTTGAGATAGAGTACTTGTTATTTGCCCAACTTGTGCCTCTAGCTTTGCTATAGCTTGTGAATGAGAATTAAGAAGTTGGGTATTGGCTTTAAAATTAACAAGAGCATTGAGTACTTGATCTTCAAAAGTAAAATTTCTAGGAGGAGGTGGAAGATTAGGAGTTTGAGTGGGTTAATTCCTGAACTGAGGTGGACGATAAATACTAGATTAATTGAAAGAGTTATTTTATGGCATAGGATTGGATGAATTTTGATACTATCACTGTGATTGAGGAACAGTGGTTCCTTGACTTTGACTACACCATTATAGATTTGGATGATCTCTCTAGCCAGAATTATATGTAGAAGCATATGGATTGTAAGCTGGTTTAGAGAATGCAACATTCACTTATTCTTGTGGGATCTCAGATGATTGTCCCATTATAGGGCAAGTGTCAGTAAAATGGGAAGGATTAGCACAGATTGAACAAACTTCCTTTGGTAAGGCAATTTATGGATTACCAACAAGAGCAAAGCCAGATGATATAATTTGATCAAACCTACAGTTCAAGCTTTTATTTGAGCAG
This sequence comes from Cornus florida, assembly GCF_030987335.1. Lineage (NCBI taxonomy): Eukaryota > Viridiplantae > Streptophyta > Magnoliopsida > Cornales > Cornaceae > Cornus > Cornus florida. The sequence continues at coordinate 45,108,536 of NW_026775573.1, forward strand.
CTAACTCATTAGATTTGTCTCCCTCATAGAGCTTTTCAACTTTATGCATTCCACGTGAAGACCTAGACCTAGAAGAAGACGCATGTTGCGTTAAATTTTCACTTAGGGCCTCAAACAATTCCTAAGCGTTAGCCGGACTCTTACGCAGAAAGGCTCCATTACTAGATGCATCAACTATGTTTCTATAAAAATCAGAGAGACTATCATAGAAAATCCGTATTAAGTGCCATTGAGTAATATCATGGTATGGACACTTTCTTAGAAGATTATTATATCTTTTCCATGCATCATGGAGCTGTTCTCCTTGGATTTGGGAAAATGTCATGATTTCTTTTCTCATTTGAAAGGTTTTACCCACTATGTAGTACTTTTTAAAAAACTCTTGTTGCAACATTTCCCATGTAGATATGAAATTTGGTGAAAGGAAATGCAACCAAGTTCTTGCTTTGTCCTTGAGAGCATCCTGAATGAATCATTGGTCAGAGTGGTCAACTTGATAGTTGAGCACAATTCCAAAAATACATCCAAGTGTGTATAAGGATCCTCTATTGCAAACTCATGAAAAGTAGGAAGCATTTAGATCATAGCAGGCTTGATCTCAAAATAGGTTGCATCAGTATTCGGAAATACAATGTACGAAGGAGAAATATATGTGGTAGGAATAAAATGATCCCTCATTGTGATTGTGAAAGAACAGGTGGCACCTGTTCTCCAAGACCATTACCATTGCCATTACCCGGTGCATCACGATTATCAGCCATGTTATCAGAAGAACTTCTTATTGTATTCAAATGTTTTTTTAAGTTTTCTTAATTGATTAAGAGTTCTCTCTATTTTAGGATCATGCACTAAAGGTTTTGACCTAGTATGGCGAGTTAACATGCATTAATTCCTCTAATCCTAAAAGTGACAGAAATAAAAATTTTCAAGTAAAAGAAAACAACAAAAACTCACAAAAGGTTTAATAAACCGAAGCTTTTTATCCCTTAAGCGTTTTTGTCCCCACTGTTAATTTCCTGTACCTGAAAAGAAAAAGAATTAAGGTGAGATATCAGAAAGTCCGAAAACTGGTAAACCAAAAATAACTAATTAAAAACTAAACTAAATAACAAATCTCCCCAACAACGGTGCCAATAATTGTTGTGTCGTGTTATCATCAATTTATAAAATAACCACTCGCAATAGAATGAATCCTTGTAGGATAGCACTACAGAGAGGGTGTCGAACTCACAGGGAGATGAATATTTATGTTCTGCTTTTAATTAATTCCTATTGGTTTACAGGTAACTGGTTGAATTGTTTGATTGGTTGTCACAACTAAAAACTGAAATTAAACTAAAATTAAGCTAAAGTGATCAGAGAGAGAAAGGTCTTAGGGCTTTGACTTCATCACAGTCGTCGTACTATGGTTAACTGTTTCAACTTTGGGAATTTAGCAAATTATATTTTTAATGAATCGAACTCAATAACATTCGTTCAATTTAGGTTTTAAAGAAAGATGTTTTATAAAATTCAGTTAACTGTAACCTATATGCGGTTAGCATAGACTATCCACCTACCTACTCTAACTACTTCAACTACTTTATAAATAATCCATCTTTCCTAAGCATAGACTATGAAAACATTTTTTTATAAAAAAACATTGGAACACCATTATATGACCTCTATTCTTATGTCCGATAAGGCTCCATCAGATACCGTCCAATAAGAATAGGTTGAGAATAGAAAATAAACAGTTATATCTAAGATAAGATAATAACAATTTGTAATTTATTTAAAGCATTAATTCCAATTGAGTTGTCTCAATTGCTCATAATCATATAATCAAAAACATAATATACATTAAAATATCCCAAAGTTAAGAACAATCAAACCATAATACTAAATTGGGTTACATTAGTGTCCTAAGAGAGGAATTAGCTACTCATGATGATGCTGGATATCATCTGTATTGGAGTCGTCTCTATCGTCACGAACGACACTTCTCTTCTCAGGATCTTTACCTTCCAAGGTTGTGGAAACCCTAAAAGCCGCCACCACAATATCAGCCTTCTAAATAATACAAGAAAAAGGGGCTCTTCTATTAAGGCTTATGCCTTCTTTTATATAAGAAAATAAAGGCTGGGTAGGCTTTTAGGTCTTCTGGCCCATCTGTAATGAGATACGACTTTTAAAAAGAACAATCCCGTAACTTAAATCTGATGTGTCATGGAAGGGTCGAGCTTTAGGAAGCAGAGCTCGAGCTTTGAGGTTCAGGTTTGAGCTTTGGGAACAAGGCTCGAGCCTCTTTGGATTAGTGCTCAAGCTTTAATGAATGGTGCTCGATATTTACTTTGACACTTAGCTAAATTCCTTCAACTATTTTCTGAGGCGTGTTTTCCTTTAACACTTAGAATATTTTTGGGCTTCATCTTTTTTAACATTGCTCAATCCAAGCTTCATGGGCTCGAGCATTAGGTACCAGGCTCGAGCTTTAGGTATTCCAGGCTCGAGCTTTAGGTAATGGTGCTCGATCCTTGAGGTTTGGCACGAGGCCCTGGGAGTTTGGTTCTTCTGTGGAAATCAACTCTTCAAATTCTGACGCCTTGTGTTTTAGTTTTAGGGTCAAGGCTCGAGCACCCTAAAGGTAAGGCTTAAGCTCTAAGGTATAAGGCTTGAGCTTCAATGCCTTGTTGATTTTTCTTCTTTTACTTGTAGGGCTCGAGCCTCAAGACTTGGGCTCGAGCTTTGGATATTGAATTCTTCCAAACTTCACCATTTAAGCTCTCGGTTTGCTCTGAATGACCGGTAACGACTTTGTAAGCTTCGATATCAGTCTTTTCATTATAACGTCCTGGTTTTAACCGTTTCTCTGGAAAAGTACCTATAAACACACATTAAACATAAATAAGTCTAATAATGGATAGAAATATCACTTTAGGCCTTAACATCAGTGCTCATTAACCCTGCTCTCACAAGAGAATGACGACTCGTACCTGAATGCGCCTAACAACCTATCACACGCTGCTCACCAATCGTCCAATCGTGGACACCCAATCTCACCTGAGATGAACCAAACTCCTTATACACAAGGAGAAGAACCAAATGGATACCCGTATGGGACTACGAACTCAAATCTAGGCAATCTCACCACTAACGAACCATAATATACTATCGACACCGGAACCTCGCATACACTACTTCGTAATACCCATGCTAGCCAAAACCAATTAGGTTTATACCACCTATTCATCGAGTACTAGAATATAGCTCGCGACACGACTATTAGACAAGAGTACCAATGCTCATAACGTACCAACACTAGAAACAATCACAGCCCTTCAAACACCGCGTCCCATTCTATCTGGAACCAGTCACTCCCAAATGACAACCTCTATGCTATACGATTACTTTAGATCACCTATTCTATCTCTACCTTTCTAGGGGACACTCCCTCGAACATCGTGTACGCAAGACTCGTGACCTCAGTCACAACAGCCCACTGGCTCGTCAAAAGAAAAAGGTGTCTATCTGGCAACATCGTCCTCACTTCCTCTAAAGACTAAACCATCCACAATTGCCTCAACTGGTGCACAATTCCACCACCTACGTGACAACACATAACAAACAACTCATAATTCCTAAACCATATTCGGATCACACCTTAAACTGTTCCGCTCATCAGCACTAAACATCACACCATAACACCTTCACTACCACTCATTCTAAACAGTTTAAACCTATCATCCTACCAGACCATCAAGCCACTACCAAGCGATTTTTCCTCTAACATCCTTAAGATAACACCATCATAACGAGATAATAAGAATTACCTTCGATACTCCCTACAACGACCACTATTTACCACTAGAAAAAGCCTCTATACAACAATGCCATGCCGACAAATCCTCAAAAAAAAAAAAAAAAAAAAAAAAAATGAGCACAAAACCTAGAATGCTCATCACCCAACTGTTTCCTTAAAACCATCAACGATGCAATCAATCACTAACACTTAATCGGCTACTTAAACCACTCTTCCTAAGGCAATCTACTTGCCTAAACAAGAAAACTTCACGCTCGAGATTTAACAACATTATCTCTCCTCCGCATTATTCCTCAAAACACCCTTGGCCCCGACAAAAGTCAAATGGGGCTACCAACTAAACCTACGGGACCACCCTCATCCCAATCATTCCAATCGACAGTTTATCTCTTTGGATCCTCAAACAACCAGCACTATGTCCTTATACCCCAGACGCAACATAAAATTCAACTCCAGTCCACAGCTTTCAATTTCTAAACACACAATGCACATGGTAACATATGCAGTACTTACTCTCTACCACCTCATCCGCAAATGACCAAACATACTGATGACCACATACTACCTACCTTATCGTGCAATCTTATACTACATAGCTAAAACTGACCACTATACCCCACATCAAGACACTTTCGACAACTGTGACAACCTATAACCCCGCTCATCCACCGAGCCATATAATTAACTCACCGAGAGTCAATTACTAGCAATACGCTCTTGTAACTATCCGAAATGAGAATCACTCCTCGATAAACCGTCTCTAAAATAGACTCTTACAACCCATGAACTGAATCACGTTAAACAATTGATCACTCGGTATGGGTATGACTCTAGTCAATGCCTACGCCACCCTAGACTCACAGAGTCTAACAAGTCTCCTTGACAATCATAACCAACATGCTTCTTCAGACCGTGCCAGAATACCCGAAATATACATCTACAACCCATAGACTACACTCATGACTCAAATAACCTCTGTCACACCTACCACAACCGGTTAGAAAAAGAACCTCCGTACCAAACCGTGACCCAAGTCACAAACACTAACCCCCTAAGGTTATACCTTTCCCATACAAAACCCTCACTCGAACACTTGACCTCCACAGTCACAAGAACCCATACACCGATGCATGTAACTCACATACAATATAGGCACCGTGCGATGAAATACGAACCCGCTTTAAAGTCGTACTCTAAGTAACGCACAAAATGCGACAAGAAGGCAGGATGACTACACACTAAATAGCTCAATCCACGAGCTAGAAGTCCACGCCATTTGTTCAATAAGAACTGGCACCCAAACAACCCTAGAGCAACCGGCCTCCTCACCTACTTAGGTCAAAACCCACACAACTATCAATGTTGCAACAAGTACTCTACCGTACCTTATACCATGATATAATTGTGTACCTTCATTTAAAATTTAAACACCCCTCGATTCTAGAGCCACGGGTGATCAAGTCCGAGCACAGATCCGAAGGATATCAAACAATTAATATTTAATCGAACACAGAATACAAAATGAATTTAAGAAATAATAATAAGCTGAAGGAATACTAGATTAAAAAAAAACCTCAAATATAAATATTTAAACTCTGATAATCCAAACTTCATAAGTTTACAACTCGGGAATCCATCTCCAGTGGACCCCTAATAAAAAATCCAAACCGAACGAAAATAAATAACTGAAGATACAAGCCCAAATCGGATATCTGGAAAAAAGTCCTACATCGTCGGTAGAATGAAAGATCGTCTCTGCTCAGCTCGAACAAGCTCTAAGACCTCAACCATCCAATACCTGAAAAATAATAAGTGGGTCAGGCCCACTAGCAAGTTCTATACTACTACTACCCAAGTAGAGATCCGATACGCATGTACATCCTAATCAATCCAACAATAATTAAATAGTCCGTAGATACATATATATATAATCACACTACAGGACTCTCACTGGACTACAGGCCTATCTCAACCTGACTAGTAGGCACCATGCAAAACGCACCTGAGGTGGGCATGACTACCTAGATCTAGCAGGGTACACATCCAACCATCATAGCCAGCTATGCATCCCAATGCATATATGCTCCCTAGCCAACGACTCTGAGACTCAGGCTTATATCGTGGCACCATAAAAATATATTTAAAATCCGTTCCAAAGTAAAAGTGTCACTCAACTATTTAATGATCTGACACAAAATACAGGTAGGACTTAACTTTTGTAGTTAATCCATCCCTTAATCCAGAGTAGGTAGGACTTAGCATTTTTAAGCTAATGTCCCTAGTATATCACCGTCCCATACTGGTGCATACAAAACATCCATCCAAAATTGATAATATATATATAACAGCATAACATATCAATATCAACATATCCAATCATAAGCATAACAAGAATGTTTAACTAGCATGCTTGTTCAATATATCCAGTACCTGATTCTCTAACAAATTTTAAATGCAGAGAATAAATATAACCATTATATAACTCACAATAAGCATAATAATAACATTAACAGTATCTACATGCTTACTTGTAATTACTCCACAACATCCCACAAGTTGACATAAACAATTTTTTTGGTAACCATCAACTAGTTCCTTATTAAGTATTAACTGAATTTATATTAGTTAATAGGCTTAATCCCATACCCCTGTTATATGATTTACATATCAAACTCCTAATTCAATTGCTAAATTAAAATTAAACAACTTAAATCATCCGCACAAAGCAACCATGTAAACTTTCTTAAAAGTTTCATAATGTCCCTTCTACTAACCTTCTATGGTAAAATATGTATTTTCATGCCTTTTGAAGTTTTAGTAGGAATTTAAACATCACTGAGAACCTCTAATTAAACTCTCAGTTGCCCCTGGAAACCCATTAATCCAAGCACAGTAGCTAGCAGTCTCGCAGAAAACCAAAAAAAAAATGAAAACCCTCGAAGGAGCCGGCTCCACCCAAAGTGGAGCCGCCTCCATCACCAAGTAGAGCCTGCTCCATCTTTTAATTGAGCCTGCTCTACTTGAAATAGAGCAGGCTCCTTCCCCTGTGCGTCGTTTTTCCAATTCCGGCAGTGTCCGGCTGTGTTGATCCTCCAGACCAAATTTCTTGCTGATTAAAATTAAGTCCTTGGGTGTTCAAAAGTTAATTAACTTCCTTGATTAATAATCACATTCAGTGGGAACAAGAATTAAACAAAATAGTTTAAAAATGATTAACATGCACTTAAAAGAAAACATGCTGTTCAACTTCTTCTCCAACTCCGACAGCTTTGTTCCTCCAACCCAAGTTTATTACTGATTAAAACTAAGTCATAGGGTGTTCTAAAGTTGATTAAATCCATTACTTATGAATCAAAACCCTAGGGAAAAAGAATTACGCAAAACAGTTTCTAAGTGGATTAAAACCCATACAAGAACACATACTGTTTCAGGTATCTAGCCCTGCGACCCAGAATAATCTTAAGATTTCCCCCCCATGTTTTAGAACTATTAAAATTCTTAATCCATCAATTGAAATCATTAAAATCATGAATTAAGTAAAACAAAACAGTAAAACAAACGACACTGTAAAACGAACAATTTAACAGTTCATAAGCATATGTTTATTAAACAATGCAAGCATACGAACCAGGTTTATTTGAATCCTTATTTCATCCTGAGATTGTGTTAGGGATGCAAAGAACACAGGTCAAAGAGGTAGAGTTAGTATTAGAACTTGCCTGTGAGACTCAGTTCAGAAATCTCAGTGTCTCTCTTCTAAGTTTTCCCGGTGCCCCTTTGGTTTTCCTTCTCTCTGTTTCTTCTGTCTCCACAACGTGGTTAGGGTTCCAAACCCTTGACAGCCTTATACAGATATATTTATAGGTTTATAAGTTTACACAAAACCCTAGTTTAATTTAAACCCTACACTAAATCCTTAGTCGGCGCATATGAAACCTAATTAATGTTTAATTATGTCGGCTACATACGTGACGTCTAAAACCAAAACCCTAATTAATCCTACTAACATAAAACTCTATTTATAGAAAATCCATTTATACTAAATTAAATCATTTAACAACTAATTCAATATCAAGAAAAATAATTAATTACATCCAATAATTAAAACCCAATTAAATAAACAATTACATAAAAACAATTAAAATAAAACAACCAAACAAAACAAGTCATTTAAATAATTCACAATTAAATCAACAAATTCACAACTAAATCAATAAAACATAATTTAAATAATTAAATAAATTTCAGAATTATCCTTGTTAAATTAGGGGTATTACATTTAATCCCAGAATTGCTTCAATTAAGCTCTTATTTGGCTGAGTTAGCTTATTTTCGGGATAAGTGCCTAAAAATGGAAATAATACGAAATCAATCTAAAACGGTAAAATAAGATAGATAAAGGTGCTAGAATGCTTAAGCTTAAGGGGTTTAAATACGCACTTTTCAGCGCTCATCACACCCTCAAATTAAATATTGTTAGTCGCTAGCAATGAACTAAAAAGTAAAGGAATGAAATAAACAACTGTACAAGTATAAATCTAGAAAACAATAAATGGATAACGCCATTTTCGTAGGAAACATGATTGCACTTAGCATATACAACAAGCCTTTTAAACCCCTAGGTTACCCCTAGTGGACGAGTGAAGTCTCGTGAGGGTTTCCAGAAATGGTACCCACAAACATTAAGCTCATTCTTTCAAAAGAGGCACCAATATTGCAAATAAGCATTGGGAGAAAACTACCTCAAGTATGCAATGTTTCAAACATTTCCGAGCAATCTCCCAAAATTTCAGCATCAAGCAAGTAAGTATGGTCCTCCACACATCAAGAAAATGATCATGCAAATCAAAACAACTCTAGAATCCTTTTGAGTGGACTGACATCAATTATGTTGTTATCTTAGCCAACTAAAGAAATGATCACATCCTTACCCTCAAACTAGCATACAAATCTAGTACCGATCATCAAGACAAAAAGTGGATATTTTATTAAAGCTTTATTTTTCTAGGTGAGCTTATTCTTTTCACTCTTATATATATATATAGGATCAAAGATGGACGCATAGTGCAATGTGTTGATCTATTAAGCTTTCTAGCGATTCATGAGGTCGAGCGTTAGGTCAATGACTCCCAAACCAGATGGCTTTAGGGCACTAGGCATTCAAATACCCCTACGGACTTACAAGCTTAAATCAACTAGGCTACAAATCAAGACAACAACCATCTAATCATTTCCCACTTCTCACCTTTTGGGAGAAGTCCTCAGTTTTTATTGCTTTTTTTTTTTTTTTTTTTTTTTCATATTCAATTATTAACCCGGAGTTTGGGCCCTCCACCTTTCGGCGCGAGAAGTTCAGTACTTGATGAGGCTAAAATCCCGGCTACTTAGTGAAAAGGGGTTTTTATCCACCTTTATCAAGAATGAAAGCTTTCAATGCACTACTAGCCCAATTGGGATATAAGCAATTCAATAATCAACAAAACATGTACCCCACAAATGAATGCTAGTGTGCGCCTATGCTAGTGTAGAATCCTAGAGTGAATCTCAAAACAATCACAAAATCAGGATGATGTGGACCACAAGTGCAAACAAGATATGAATCTTTCAAAAAAATTTACTCCTAAATGGCATTCATAAGGCATACAAGGAGTATTGGACTCTCAAGTCAAGCAATTTTTAAATTTTAAGCGATATAGTCCTCCAAAGATCAAAATCATAGCTAGATATAGACCAATCATAGAAATATCCCTCAAATACACAAGTCATGCTCAAATTTTTAAATTTAAAACTAACACTGTAAAGCACCATTCCCCCTAAACTTAAATGGCACAATGTCCTCAATGTGCAAGAGAACAAGGGAAAGAGTATATCAGTGCAACTAAGCAATAATGATCGAGACAGAAGTATCTGAAGTGGGTGGCATGTGTGATACCCTTCGGATCCGAGACATGGGTTGATTAGGCCCAGGCCCAAACCCGAGGGAAATATCAAACAATTAATATGTAACCGAACAAAGAATACAAGATGAAATAAATAATAACAATAAGCTGGAAGAATACTAATTAAAATCCTCAAAATATAATTAATGAAATCTATTAAATCCAAACTCCAAAACTCCATAAGTTACAACTCGGGAATCCATCAAGTGGACCCCTTATTATTAAAAATCCCAATTGAAACTAAAATATCTGAAATAGAAACTAAAGGTAAACATAGAAAAGTTTCCTACGTAGTCAGAGGAATGAATGTCTGTATCTGCTCTGCACGTCCAAGCTCTAACCCTAGAACTAACGAACACCTAAAAAATAAGAGAGTGAGTCAGGACCACATGCAAGTCCTATTCTACTACGATCCAAACAGTAATCCGATACGCAAATACATCCAAGGAAGACTCAACAATATCTAGAGTAGTCCATATGTATAGATATAGTACACACTATAGGACGCTTACTAGTCCAGTAGGTCTGTCTCAGCTTGAGTAGAAATACCATGCAAGTCGCACAATTATGTGGTCATGTGTACTTAGACCTACCAGGGAACAACACCTATGTCTAGTTATCCATCCTAGGTAATATACACGCCCTAACCATGGTCCTGAGACTCAAGCTCATACCATGGTACCATATAGTAAATATATAAAATCCGTACTCCTCCTAATACAAAATACCATCCATCTGTGTAGTGGTCTAGTATATGTATAATCATCCGTCCTGAAACCATATTAAGTCATCCAACTATTTTGTTGACATGACACAAGTAGGTAATGGACTTAACTATATGGTTAATCCATACCTTAATCCAAATTAGGTAGGACTTAGGGTTTGATCCAGTCCATACGTAGTATGTCACCATCCCATACCGGTACATACAATCCTCCAGTTTACACGGTTGACCAAACAGTGATAAATACATATCAATTATACTCCAGAATAAGCACACATACAAATCTAATAAGTGTATGATCAAATTATATATCCAGTACATGATCTGGAAGTCACATTCCAGTCCTTTAAATTGTTAGAGTAAAATACAGCATCTAATTCCTCTAAAATAGTACCATAACTTGATGCAATAAATAGTATAGTTAAACATCAATTAATTTTCATTTAAGCATACCTGTTTTTCCCAGAATATATATATATATATATATATATATATATATATATATATATGCTTATACAACAGTTGAAACATGAATACAGTTTAGAATTTATGCTAAAAACCAAAGTGCTTATAGAAACAGTAAGCAATGTCAAGGTATAATTCAACCTCCCACATATAGTGTATTATTGTAGGTTATCCCATGCTTCAATATTAATACTAACATGCTTCCCAATCCTTTTTATATCTCTGGGACAATTATACAGACCATCCATATCCCCTGAACCAACCTAGAAACCTTCCTACAGGCCAAACTGGACCCAAAACCACGTAGAAACCAAGAACAAAGGTTGGAGCCGCCTTCTTCCACATTCGAGCTGCCTCCACTGCATGTGGAGCTATCTCCAATGCATGTGGAGCTAGCTTAACCTCTTGTGGAGGCGGCTCCACCCTTGGGGTGAGCCGGCTCTACTCCACTATGAGCCGTAGCGCGTAATCTGATCATCTTCTTCGCCTCCAGTGAAGTTCAGAGGCTCTGTACAATTTTTATAACTTATTCTAGAGTTCAATTGATGTTCCAGAGTTAATTATAAGCATGGTCACATCCCACATACATGGAAGATTTTCAGGTTTAAACATTAACTCAAACAGACTTTCAAGTGAGAACTATTTCTAACCAATGACAGAATTATGCAACGATTTAAAAATTGATACCAACATAATTACAAGATGAATTATAATATTTATTTAATCCATTTTAACGTTGGTTTAATCCCTGGAGTCATCCTAAACATGCACAGATCACGAATTAAAGAGAAAGAGAAGAATAGTGACTTGCCTTTGAGTTTCAGACTTGAAACTCTAAACTGCCATCTCCTGAATTTTTCGACGGGGTTTCTGACTGTTGTTCCACCTTCATCACTCTAGGTTTAGTCTTAGTTGAAACCCACAGCCCTAGCTTCCTCCCTCTCTGTAACTCTCTTAAGTTCTCTTCTCTGCTTCTCTCAAAACCACAATTGTTGCTCTCTGTATTTTCTCTACGTGGATGGGTTTTGTTTTTAAAACCCTAGGTAGAACTCGTACATGTATTTATAGGTGTTTGTAATACACAACCCTAATTCTAGTTGCAATACAAGAAGGAAACCTACATATAAAGTCGGCTACCATAAAACCTAAAACCCTAATCCTAACTCCCACATTTAACTAATTAAATCAATTACAAATAACTTAATTTAAAATAACCATAATTAAATAAAACAAGTACAAAATTAAATACCAAGTAAACAAATAACAATTACACATTTAATCAAATATCAATTAAATCAATTTAAAACAAAATAACCCTATCTAATTTAAAACAATTTACAATTAAGCAAATAATTAAAAATTAAACAACATACGTGCAATTTAAACAACACAACAAACAAGGAAACAATTAATCAAATAAAAAGACAATTAAATCAAAAATAAAATACCAGAAATAACCTTTTAAAATTTGGGGTATTACATTCTTCCCTCCTAACAAAAGGAATTCCGTCCTCGGAATTTGCTCTTACCTTCTTCCAATATTTCAGGAAATTGCGAGCGAATGACATCCTCCTGTTCCCAAGTGGACTCAGCCTCGTTGTAATGACTCCACTGAACACGTACTAAAGGAATAACCTTGTTACAAAGAATCTGATCCCATCAGTCTATAATACGACACGGTGGCTCTAAATAAGTTGCATCTGGCTGCAACTCAATCTCCCCAACATCGATATGCTGATACTGATCCTCATCTCACAGAAATTTTCGCAACATGGAAACATGGAACACGTTGTGCACGTGATCCAAATGATCCAGAAGTGCCAATCAATAAGCCACAGCTCCAACTCGATCCGTAATCATGAAAGGATCGATAAACCGTGGAGACAACTTCCCTTTCTTCCCAAAGCGCATAACACCCTTCATAGGCGAGACTTTGAGAAGAACCTGATCCCCAACCTTAAACTCTAAAGCACGAGTGCGACGATCAGCATAACTCTTTTGCCTACTCTGGGCAGTACGCATGCGATCTCGAATAAGAGTTATCTTATCAGAAGTATCCTTGATAAACTCAAGACCCAAGAATCTGCTCTCACCAACCTCCATCCAACAAACAGGCGATCGACACGGTCGGCCGTATAACGCCTCAAATGGTGCCATCCCAATAGTCTTCTGGAAACTATTGTTATAAGCAAACTCTACAAGGGGTAAGTAATCCTCCCAGTGGCCTTTGAAATCAAGAACACACGATCGGAGTATATCTTCCATAATCTGATTCACCCTCTCAGTCTGTCCATCAGTCTGAGAATGATAAGCAGTACTAAGGTGCAACTCTGTACCCAAAGCCTGCTGAAAACTCTTCCAGAATCCCGACACAAAGCTTGAATCCCTATCTGATATAATAGACAATGGAATGCCATGCAACTTTACAATCTCTGAAATGTAAAGCCTCGCCAACTGCTCCGAAGTGTAGTCAGTGCAAATAGGCAAGAAATGAGCTGACTTGGTCAACCTATCCACAATAACCCAAATGAAATTATGACCCTTGAAAGAAGTGGGCAATCCCTCTATAAAATCCATAAATATACTTTCCCATTTCCACTCCGGTATCGGTAGTGGCTGTAGAGCTCCTGGCGGCCTCTGATGATCAATCTTGACCATCTGACAAGTACTACATTGCGAGACAAAAAGAGCAATGTCCCTCTTCATACCTGCCCACCAAAACTGCCGCTTCATATCTTGATACATCTTATCGCCTCCTGGATGAACAGAGAACTCAGAGTAGTGAGTCTCAGTCATCACATCCTTCCTCAAATCATCAGCAGAAGGTACCACTAACTGTCCCTTGTACCGCAAACCTCCATCAGCCCCAACATAGTAGAATGGAACCTCTCTGGAAACTATCTCTGTGACCTTATCGACACACTGCTGATCGGTGAGTTGTGCTTGTAAAACCTTGTGAATGATGGAAGGTGTAACCACCATGCAAGCCATAAAAGGGGCTGACAACTCATCTACATTCTTCAAAGCATTCCACTCAGTAGTAAATAGAGCAGAAAGACTACTGACAGGTCGGCGACTGAGTGCATCCGCCACCACATTCGCTTTCCGTGGATGATATTATATGGAAAAGTGAAAGTCTTTCACAAACTCCAACCATCTGCACTGTCTCATATTCAGCTCCCGCTGAGTGAACAAGTACTACAGACTCTTGTGATCACTAAATAACCTGAAGGTCTCACCCAACAGATAATGCCTCCAAATACGTAAGGCAAAGACCACTGCTGCCAACTCCAAATCATGTGTTGGATAATTAAGCTCATGAGGCTTAAGCTTCCAAGATTCATAAGAAATTGGTCATTCCTCCTGCATCAAAACACATCCAAGACCCTGCAACGAAGCATCCGTGTAAACAAGATATTTTATCCCACTCTGCGGAGTAACCAGAACCGGTGCAGAAGTCAACTTCCTTTTCAGCTCATCAAAAGCTCACTGACAGTGCTCATCCCACACGAACTGTACACCTTTCTTAGTTAGATGAGTGAGTGGTCCTGCTATCTTGGAGAACCCCTGGATGAATCTCCTGTAATATCCTGCCAGACCGAGGAAACTCTGAATCTCAGTAGGTGATGTAGGCTGTCCCCACTCAACCACCGCTGAAACCTTGGCCGGATCCACTGCTATCCCCTTTTCTGACACCACGTGACCCAGAAATTTCACCTCCCGCTGCCAAAATTCACACTTCTCGAACTTGGCATATAACTGGTGCTCACGAAGCGTCTATAAGACTATGCGAAGATGTCTAACATGGTCGTCCTCAGACCTAGAATAGATCAAGATATCATCAATAAAGACAATGACAAACTGATCCAAATAAGCCTGAAAGATCTGTTCATTAAATCCATGAACACTGCAGGTGCATTAGTCATCCCAAACGGCATGACACGAAACTCATAAAAACCATATCTCGTGAGAAATACTATCTTAGGAACATCCTGCTCCCTAACCCTTAACTGATGATATCCACAACGTAGATCAATCTTGGAGAAGTATGTGGCTCCCCTTAACTGATCAAATAAATCTTCGATCCTGGGTAGAGGGTACTTGTTACGAATAATAACCTTATTCAACTCCCTGTAATCTATACACAGGCAGAACGAACCATCCTTCTTCTTCAGAAATAACACTGGTGCTCCCCAAGGTGAAGTACTTCTGCGAATGAAACCCTGGCTGAGGAGCTGCTGAATTTGATCCTTCAGCTCACGCATCTCCACTGGTGCTATCCTATAAGGTGCCCTAGTAATAGGCGTAGTGCCTGGAGCTAAGTCAATAACAAAGTCGATCTCGCGACTAGGCGGCAACCCTGGAATCTCCTGAAATACATCCGGGAAATCTTATACAATCGGTATGTTATCCAATGATACAGTAATCCCCTCTTCCGTTTCCTCCTCCACATGGAATAAATAGGTGCTAGTGACTCCGCTAGAACGCGGCATAGCAACAACATACATGTCCTGACCAGGTATGGTAAACACAATAGACCTATCAAAACAATTAACTTGGGCATGGTAGTGAGACAACCAATCCATACCAAGTATCACATCATAAGTGTGCATGTCCAGGACCAATAGGTTGGCTAGAAATCTGAGTCTGCTAATATCTAGTGTCACAGGCCCATCACTCTCATGTATAATAGTTGTATGGCCCAATGGTGTAGAAATACCCTGAGGTCTAGTGCATACCCTCGTCCTCATCGCAGATAAAACAACAAAAGTCCTAGTTACAAATGAGTGTGCAGCACCCGTATCAAATAAAACACGTTTATGAAAATCATGTATAGGAAACTTACCCTCAACAGCCTGAGGTGCCTGCATATCCTGTGGCTTAGGGTTGTACACCTTGCCATAATGTAACTGCTACAGTGCCTGTCCCTGAGGCTGCGGCGATGCCAGTAATGCTGGATAAGTCTGTCCCTGAATCTGAGGAACCTGTGGAGCTGGTAGAGGCACTGGCGCCCTCTGCCCCTGCTGCACATGCTATCCCTGTCCCTGTCTCTGTCTTGTTGTAGGACACTGCTTGGAAGTGTGACCATACTTTCCATAAGTATAACAACTACCCTGGAAAGTACCAAATGGCCTCCTCTGTTGGTTAGCCTGTGGCTGACCCTGTCCTGCCTGCGGTCCCCATTCTATTGACGCTGAATAAGTGTCACATCCTTAGGAGCATCTGAACCACCCTTGTGCTTCTTCCAAGGCTGCTGTCCCTAGAATCTGCCCTTGTCATTCTGTCGGTGTCCGTTCCTATTCCCTTTCTCAGCTGACTGGTTAGCAGAGTCTCTGTCACCCCGCTTCTCACCCTTGGCCTGTCTGATGTCCACGGTCAACTGATACTGCTGTAGAGCGGCGTCTACCACCTGAGCATAGGTAGTATAAGCTGGACTACCTGTAATAGCTCTCTTGATAGACCACATCAGCCCCTTGACGAAACTGTTGCACTTCTTCTCTTCTGTATCCACCTCATTCGGTGCAAAAAGAGACAAGCGTGTGAACTGCTGTTCATACTTTGCCACTGTCATGTTTCCCTGTTGCAGATTGAGAAATTCAGTTTTCATGGCTGCCCTGACTGCATAAGGAAAATACTTTTCATCAAAGCGTGCACTGAACTGATCGTAAGTCAATGCCATCCTCTCCTCTACGGTGGTAACTGACTTCCACCACTGCAGTGCATCCCCCACTAGCTTGAATGTAGTAAGCATCTGCTTCTGAACCTCCGTGCACTGAACCAAGCGAAGATGTCGCTCGATGTCCTGTTTCCACTGGTGAGCTGCTCTCGCATCGATGGAGCCTGTGAACTCAGGTGGGCTCCCTTTTGTGAAAGAACTCCTGGCCTTCTCCCAAGTATCAGTCTGAACAATCGGTGCTGGTACCAGTGCTGGTAACGGTGCCGGCTGTACCTGAGGCTGATTCCGAAGTGTAGCTGTTACCCCTGCTTTTATGGCCCGAGCAATAAGGTCATTGAGGTGAGGAGGATAGTATGGATCTCCTCCCTGATCCCGAGCCTGCAGAACCTCATCCTGCTCCTCATAATACTGACCTTCATCCTCCTGACGCTGCCTACAGGCCGCTTCCCTTCGTTGCCGATTGTTCCATCTGGTTCTTGCATTAGCCATTCTGTTAACACAGAAAGACAGACATCAGCACTATTAAACCGAACCGTAAAGAATACAATGAATCCTAAACTTAAGCTCTAAACAATAGAGAACGCTATGCGGAAGTCTTATACGATAGAATCCTAGAGACAATTGAACCTGGAGTGCTCTGATACCAACTGTGATACCCCTCGGATCCGAGACACGGGTTGATCAGGCCCAGGCCCAAACCTGAGGGAAATATCAAACAATTAATATGTAACCGAACACAGAATACAAGATGAAATAAATAATAACAATAAGCTGGAAGAATACTAATTGAAATTCTCAAAATATAATTAATGAAATCTATTAAATCCAAACTCTAAAACTCCATAAGTTACAACTCAGGAATCCATCTAGTGGACCCCTTATTATTAAAAATCCCAATTGAAACTAAAATATCTGAAACAGAAACTAAAGGTAAACATAGAAAAGTTTCCTACGTAGTCGGAGGAATGAATGTCTGTATCTGCTCTGCACGTCCAAGCTCTAACTCTGGAACTGACGAACACCTAAAAAATAAGAGAGTGGGTCAAGCCCACATGCAAGTCCTATTCTACTACGATCCAAACAATAATCCGATACGTAGATACATCCTAGGAAGACACAGCAATATCTAGAGTAATCCATATGTATATATATAGTACACACTATAGGACGCTCACTAGTCCAGTAAGTTTGTCTCAGCCTGAGTAGAGATACCATACAAATCGCACAATAATGTGGTCATGTGTACCTAGACCTACCAGGGAATAACACCTATGTCCAGTTATCCATCCTATGCGATATATGCGCATTAACCATGGTCCTGAGACTCAAGCTCATACTATGGTACCACATAGTAAATATATAAAATCCGTACTCCTCCTAATACAAAATACTATCCATCTATGTAGTGGTCTAGTATATGTATAATCATCCGTCCTGAAACCATATTAAGTCATCCAACTATTTTGTTGACATGACACAAGTAGGTAATGGACTTAACCTATATAGTTAATCCATACCTTAATCCAAATTAGGTAGGACTTAGGGTTTGATCCAGTCCATACCTAATATGTCACCGTCCCATACCGGTACATACAATGTAATACCCCTAATTTTAAAAGGATATTTCTGGTATTTTATTTTTGATTTAATTGTCTTTTTATTTGATTAATTGTTTCCATGTTTGTTGTGTTGCTTAAATTGCATGTTTGTTGTTTAATTTTTAATTATTTGCTTAATTGTAAATTGTTTTAAATTAAATAGGGTTATTTTGTTTTAAATTGATTTAATTGATATTTGATTAAATGTGTAATTGTTATTTGTTTATTTGGTATTTAATTTTATACTTGTTTTATTTAATTATGGTTATTTTAAATTGAGTTATTTGTAATTGATTTAATTAGTTAAATGCGGAAGTTAGGATTAGGGTTTTAGGTTTCATGGTAGCCGACTTTATATGTAGGTTTCCTTCTTGTATTGCAACTAGAATTAGGGTTGTGTATTACAAACACCTATAAATACATGTACGAGTTCTACCTAGGGTTTTAAAAACAAAACCCATACACGTAGAGAAAATACAGAGAGCAACAATTGTGGTTTTGAGAGAAGTAGAGAAGAGAACTTGAGAGAGTTACAGAGAGGGAGGAAGCTAAGGTTGTGGGTTTCAACTAAGACTAAACCTAGACTGACGAAGGTGGAACAACAGTCGGAAACCCCGTCGGAAAATTCAGGAGACGGCGGTTTAGAGTTTCAAGTCTGAAACTCAAAGGCAAGTCACTATTCTTCTCTTTCTCTTTAATTCGTGATCTGTGCATGTTTAGGAAGACTCCAGGGATTAAACCAACGTTAAAATGGATTAAATAAATATTATAATTCATCTTGTAATTATGTTGGTATCAATTTTTAAATCGTTGCATAATTCTATCGTTGGTTAGAAGTAGTTCACTTGAAAGTCTGTTTGAGTTAATGTTTAAACCTGAAAATCTTCCATGTATGTGGGATGTGACCATGCTTATAATTAACTCTAGAACATCAATTGAACTCTAGAATAATTTATAAAAATTGTACAGAGCCTCTGAACTTCATCGGAGGCGAAGAAGATGATCAGATTACGCGCAACGGCTCACAGTGGAGTAGAGCCGGCTCACCACGAGGGTGGAGCCGCCTCCATAAGAGGTTGAGCCGGCTCCACATGCATTGGAGGCGGCTCCACATGTAGTGGAGGTGGCTCCAATGTGGAAGAAGGCGGCTCCAACCTCTGTTCTTGGTTTCTACGTGGTTTTGGGTCCAGTTTGGCCTGTAGGAAGGTTTCTAGGTTGGTTCAGGGGATATGGATGGTCTGTATAATTGTCCCAGAGATATAAAAAGGATTGGGAAGCATGTTAGTATTAATATTGAAGCATGGGATAACCTACAATAATACACTGTATGTGGGAGGTTGAATTATACCTTGACATTGCTTACTGTTTCTATAAGCACTTTGGTTTCTAGCATAAATTCTAAACTGTATTCATGTTTCAATTGTTGTATAAGCATATATATATATATTCTGGGAAAAATAGGTATGCTTAAATGGAAATTAATTGATGTTTAACTATACTGTTTATTGCATCAAGTTATGGTACTATTTTAGAGGAATTAGATGCTGTATTTTACTCTAACAATTTAAAGGACTAGAATGTGACTTCCAGATCATGTACTGGATATATAATTTGATCATACACTTATTAGATTTGTATGTGTGCTTATTCTGGAGTATAATTGATATGCATTTATCACTGTTTGGTCAACCGTGTAAACTGGAGGATTGTATGTACCGGTATGGGACAGTGATATACTAGGTATGGACTGGATCAAACCCTAAGTCCTACCTAATTTGGATTAAGATATGGATTAACCATATTGGTTAAGTCCATTACGTACTTGTGTCATGTCAACAAAATAGTTGGATGACTTAATATGGTTTCAGGACGGATGATTATACATATATTAGACCACTACACAGATGGATGGTATTTTGTATTAGGAGGAGTACGGATTTTATATATTTACTATATGGTACCATGGTATGAGCTTGAGTCTTAAGACCATGGTTAGCGCGCGTATATCGCCCAGGATAGATAACTGGACATAGGTGTTGTTCCCTGGTAGGTCTAGGTACACATGACCACATTATTGTGCGATTTGCATGGTATCTCTACTCAAGCTGAGACAGACCTACTGGACTAGTGAGCGTCCTATAGTGTGTACTATATATATACATATGGACTACTCTAGATATTGTTGAGTCTTCCTAGGATGTATCTGGGTATCGGATTACTGTTTGGATCGTAGTAGAATAGGACTTGCATGTGGGCCTGACCCACTCTCTTATTTTTCTGGTGTTCGTCAGTTCCAGGATTAGAGCTTGGACGTGCAGAGTAGATACAGACATTCATTCCTTCGACTACGTAGGAAACTTTTCTATGCTTACCTTTAGTTTCTGTTTCAGATATTTTAGTTTCAATTGGGATTTTTAATAATAAGGGGTCCACTAGATGGATTCCCGAGTTGTAACTTATGGAGTTTTGGAGTTTGGATTTAACAGATTTTATTAATTATATTTTGAGGATTTCAATTAGTATTCTTCCAGCTTATTGTTATTATTTATTTCATCTTGTATTCTATGTTCAGTTACATATTAATTGTTTGATATTTCCCTCGGGTTTGGGCCTGGGCCTGATCGCCCCGTGTCTCAGATCCGAGTAGTATCACAGGATGGCCCCCCCAAACTTGGGATGAACTGTGGTCCTGAAAATTGGTACTTGGATAAACTCATCAAATAACAAAATGGGATAATTAGTGCACAGTGGACATGCAAGTGTAAATGGGATAAACAGATAAATAGATGAGAGAGGTATAAGGGTGGTCTTGAAAATTGGGTAGCACTCTCTCACTAAAGTCACTGTGATGCATCTGATGGATTCAAACATACAGATATGAGAATATAATCATATGACATCCATAGCAAAAACAGATATATATAAAACAGATAAAGTGCAGGTACAACAAAAATATCAAAGCTGATAGACCGGCTATAAAAATAATAGTACTGTAAGTATCAATAGGAGAGAGGGATCATGAGATAGAAGGAACTGGGAACTCAGGAGGATGAGGTAGGATGGGCAGGTCGGGCTCCGCGGATGTCTCTGGATAGATCTTGAAACATGGTTGTGACATCCGTGCAGAAGGTAGCAAAATTAGCTCTATGGGCTGTGAGATCAGCTCGGATGGCAACAACAGCATCCTCAAGCGTCTGCAGGTGTACTCCAAAGCCGGGGGTAAGATCTGGAGCCTCAGGCATAGATGAATTAAAAGAAAGCTCCTGAGTCTGCTCCTGTTCGTGAATGGGTGACCTAGCTGGAGAGTACTGCTCGGCGGCGTCTACAGGGAGCTCTAAGTCTATATCTATATGCTCGGCAGCTGGATCGACTGGTGCGTCGTTCACTACGCAATCTGCTGTTGCTACCTCTGCCTGTGCCTGTGCCTGGGCCTGTGCCTCTGCCTGGGCCTCCTCCTCCTCTAACTCCGCTGCAGCCACTACCGCGTGGTCCTGCAGTTTGGTAATAATGGATCGGTAGCTCTTGTCCTAGTCCTTCTTCAGGAAGTGATAGGAACCTCTCTCGGGGTGCTCCCAGGGGTGAATAGGGTAGCGCTGATCTATCAAAATCTGGGTGATGAGGTGGCTGAATGGAAGAGACTTAGCCCCTCCGGGCGTCTCCTTGCTGATGTACTCATCATAAAGCTTCCTCATCACGCTCCAGATGAGCACGGGAATGGACACCCATCTGTAGAAGGCGTAGAGGGCTGTCAGATAATTGCCCTTCCTCTGAATCTTGTGCCCGGCCATGTAAATGTTCCAATAGAGAACGGAATCGGTGAACCAAAGGTCATCTGGAAGGAATGTCCGAGTGGCGAAGGTCTCGCCACCGGCATGGTGACCTGTAAGAAAAACTACCATGTCGGCATAGGAAGGCCTGTATAGCCTCGGATATGTCTCCTGAAGCTCTGGAGGACATCTGTGTGGACAGCGGCAAGAGCGGGCTAGTGAGTCCACTATAATGGTGATCGGATGGCCATCTACGGAAGTAACTAGCTTTGCTATGGTACGCAGCGATGGTCGGAGGTTCTGGTAGAACAACCGTACCAGCCGCGGGTAGACCGGCTCTGTGACGGGGGCAAGAATAGCGGTCAAGCCCCTCTGAATGATGTCATGGTAGGCGGATCGGGTCAGCACCGATCTAAAGAAGAAGGCCGTGTCGAACACTGACTCATGGTCGACTGTCATGTGTGCGTATCTAGGCGCGGGCCTATCACGCTTCAGATGAGCTGGCTGAGAATGCTCAGCTCCAGTCTGTGGTGGAGATAGTGATGGTGTAAAAGCAGGATGAGCCACAGAGGTGGATGCTATATAGTCATCCTCAGCCTCATAAGATGGTGACTGAGGTGGGGTAGCCTGTGCTAGCTCCTCCTGTGCATAAGAGGGCTCTGTTGGCTCCTCTGTCCATGGTCTTCAAAAAGAAAAAGAAAAACTTGCAATGTGAGTTAGTACTAGAGTAAGAAATTTTAAGCACAATATAGAAACATATATGTCAAGTAAAATAGACAAAACAAATATGACATGAATCTATGCAAATGACAGGATATGAAATATGCTAAACAATGTAAGTATGAAATGCATCTAATATGGAATATCACAGGTATTGGGCATATATGAGATAGCATGAACATAAGATATGATGAATGAAGTGTGTGTGTGAGATCTATGAAATTCGATCGATCATAAAAATGAGTGAAATCGATCACAAAAGTTGGATCGATAAAAAATAAGTGAGATTGATCTCACAACTTCAATCAATCGGAGACATGAGTTCGATCGATCTCTCAAGATCGATCGATCGAACTGTGCGATGATGAAAATTCAAAGGTCACAGATCTGTGACTTTGGAAGCATAGGGCCCACACGAACGTTTTCGTGGGCCCATCAATACAACAAATCAATCAATCCTAGCCACTGTTCAAAGCTCATACTCCTAAATCGAATCAAATTATCAAAAATATATACACATATATACACACACACACACACACACATATATATATATATAGACACAAATGCTTCCAGCTTCAACAATGGAGGATTTTGTCATGTATATAACATGTATTCAACATATAAAGCATGTATGCACAAGATTGAAGCTTAAATCATGAAGGACATTCTCGGATCTTACCTCAAACGATGAGAGAAGTGGAGATGTGGAAGAGTGAAGATGAATCCAAGAAGGGAGAGAAAGATTGATGCTTAGATGCTCACCGGAAAGTTCACCGGAGGTGGGAGAGGTGATGGCACAATGGCGACGGAGAAGGGGGTTAGGGTTTACAGAGAGGGTGAGATCGATCTAAGGTATCGATCTAGAAACGCTCAATTCTATTTTTAAAACATTCCCAACAGAGTTCGATCGATCGAACTTCAACTGAGATCGATCGACCTTTGATGAACTCTCTTCAAAGTATATTTGGATTTTTGAAATTTTTGAAAATTGCAAAATTAAAATTAAAAATTGGAATTAAAATTAAAAATAAAATAAAATAAAATAGAATAAAATATTTTTTGGCTTTTTTTTTTTAGCATTAAATTTAATTGAATAAACAATAATAATTAAAAACTAATTAAAATATTTTTGAAAACTTTTTGAATTATAAAATGATATAAAATGAAATGAAAATAAAATAAAAGTGAAAATATTTTTGGATTTTTGAAATTTGAAAAGTCAAAGCAAAGTCAAAATAATGAAATGAAGAACTGAGATCGATCGAAACAAGAGTTTGATCGATCAGACAGAGAGGTGAAATATGCAAGTTTTTGGCTCAGAAAATTGGCTAAGTGTTGGAATTTGAAGATCCATCGAACTTTGAAGTTGATCAATCGAAGAACTTTCAGATCAATCTTGGAATGTTTCGATCGATGAGACAGAGAGGTGATTTGGATGCAGGTTTCTACAGGTTGAAAAATTTTCTAAGTGTTGAATCATGAGATCGATCGAACTTGGAAGTTGGATCGATCGAAGGTCTCTTGATCGATCTAAGAATTGGTTCGAATGATGGAACAGAGAGGTGATTTGGATGCAGGTTTCTGCATGTCGAAAATTTTTCTAAGTGTCGGATGCAGAATGGAGTTCGATCGATCGAACTCAGGTTTGAGATCGATCGAACTATGCAGAGTGCTCAATAATGACATGAAAGCTCATGCAATCCTCACCAAAGTTTCTTTTAATGCATATGAGAACCAAAAACAAGTATCTAGACTTCGCAAGAAATGAAATGAAAGATAGAAATGAGGGAGGAATAGGGTTTTGACACCCTACGAAATGTCTTTGCTAGTCTTTAACGTCTCTAGCAAGACATTGGGCTCTTTTAGCCCAGATCAAAGATCTTATAATGCATCCCCTCCTTGTTGGGGTGATAGATGCTTTGAACTCCACCCAACAAATGGTTCTTTGAAGAACTTGTTGGATTAAGCTCAAAAGAAACTTTTGGTCCCTTGTCTATGCAATCACAACTTTTAGGCTTCCATGCCCTTTCAAAGCAAGAATTTGAAACAAGATTTTGAGAATGCAAGGTTGAAGATGATCCTTTGGAAGTTTTGGTCTTACACAAAAGCTCATTTCCTTGATATTGAATATCATGACATTTATCTACAACATTAACCTCTCCTTCATATTTGTCAAATGAATTGGGTGTGGGATTAAAGATATTCAACTTCACCTTCATATGGCCAAATGAGATCTTCATTATCCCCGTCCTACAATTGATGTTGGCATTAGCGGTTGCCAAGAAAGGACGGCCAAGGATAGCGGGAATTTGGCTCTTAGGGTTGGGGACCGGTTCCGTGTCGATGACAACGAAATCAACGGGAAAGAAGAATTTGTCAATCTTAATCAATACATCCTCAATTATACCCCTAGGCTTCTTAATGGATCGGTCGGCAAGTTGCAAAACTACCGACGTCGATTTCAATTCATCTAAGCCCAATTTAACATAAACCGAGTATGGAAGAAGGTTAGCACTTGCTCCTAAGTCAAGAAGCGCCCGATTAATGATATGATCACCAATAATGCATGATGTAGTGGGTGAACCGGGGTCCTTAAACTTTGGAAGAGTGTTATGTTGCAAAATTGAGCTTACTTGCTCGATCAAAACCACTTTTCTTGGTGCTTGGCTCTTATTCTTCCGCTTTTGGGTGGACAAGTCTTTCAAGAATTAGGCATAAGTCGGAATTTGCTTGATTGCATCCAATAGTGGAAGATTAACTTTCACTTGCCTAAACTTTTCCATGATTTCATTGGTTTTTGCCTTTTGCTTGTCTTTTGAAATAGATCATTTTAAGGCATCCGGAAATGGAACTTTTGGTTCAAACACTTTTTCAGAATTTTCTTTTGAACTCTCTTCAACACAAAAAGTTTTTAAATCATTTTGTTTCAAATCATTTTTTGTAATACCCCTAATTTTAAAAAGGATAAAATTGGAATTTCAATTATCTTTATTGCATTTTTATGTGACTAGTTGCTTAAATGTTTAATTGTTTTATTTGTTTTAAACTGTTAGCCTTGTATTTGAATTGCCTTATTTGGTTAAATATATTTTAATTAAATTAATTGTATTTTTGGTTGCGGTAGTTACTTTAATTTTGGTTGCTGTAGTTACTTTAATTGTATTATTAATTTTTTTTCTTGCATGGACGTAACTGTTTAATTAGATTAAGTGTATGAATTATCTTTTAGGGTTTTAGTATTTTTATGGGCTTGCCGACATAATTAATTGGGTTTTAAGTTTAGGGTTTTTATGGACTTTGGAGTGGGAATTAGTTATAAATATATAACTTATACGTCCCTAGGGTTTGATAACCCTATTCACGGCATAGTGAAAAATACAAAGAGTTTTGAGAGAACTGAGCGAGAGAAAATAGAACAAAACTTAGGAGGAGAATAGAGAGGGCCAAGGGAGAGTTGTGGTGGCTTAAATCAAAACCATAGGAGGCTTGAAGATGGTCAGTGGTTGCCGGAAATTAGGAAGACGACAACACAGTTTTGAGACCAAAACTACAGGCAAGTTCTTCTCTTTCTCCTTCTCTTTGGCTCGTGTTTTGTGCACCTAGATAATCTCTAGGGTTTAATCAATCAATAACTGGAAGTTATATGTTTAATATATGTTATATGAATGATCTGTTTGTCGTAAATTCAAATCTGTTTACAGTTCATGTATTAACCGCTCCCAGTTTTGTTCTTAAAAGCATATTAAGTTCTGTTGTAATGTTTGTTACTGTACTTGCTTCCATCTTCTATAAACGAACCATGGGGATATTAATGGGGTGATAGAAGACCTTAGGTTCAGTATTATTGAGGAACAAAGGGGTTGGAATGGAGCTGTCGTTGCAAAATAGTTTCAGTGTTGTCCCTAAAGCATGTCTAGTTCGGTAGCAAATTTTATCTATGTAATTGATTTAAATGGTTAAAATCAAACCTTTGGGATGCTAGTGGATATTAATAAGACCCTTAGGATCAGTTTTTGAAACCAACTGAAGGGTAGAAACATGCCGGAGAAGAAGCAGAAAGTCAAAACGGAGCAGAACGGGGACAGAGGCTCTCAAAGGAGGTGAGAGCCGGCTCCATGGATGTGGGAGCCGGCTCCCATACTCATTGAGCCGGCTCTACATTCTTAGAGCCGGCTCCAAGCTTAAAAAAGAGCCTGCTCTTGGAATTTAGAGCAAGCTCTTTCAAATAGTAGTTTTCTGAATTTTTTTTTCTACGAACTGTTTGGATACTGTTGGAGCGTGGGAACGTTTCTATTGACTCTGGGGTTTTACAGAGGGGTTATAGGGTTGGCTTTGAGAGTTATTAAGTCCTTAAATTGAGTAAGGTTGACCTCTAAGTGAATGAAATTAACAGTGTGCTAATTTAACAATTGTGCGTACGGGTAACGGCTGGAAGGAAATTTATTGTCTAATTTTAATTTGACAATTTAAGGGGCTATAATATAGTTCTAAATTAAAGTTTAAATGTGTGATGGAGTCTTTTGAATAACAATTAGACTTGTAGCTTATTGGGGCTCTGTGCTAACAGATTAAACAGAATATCAATATACAACTTAGCACGCGGTTACCTGATGGAGAAAATTAAGTTGCTCAAATTAATCTAGCAATTTATGGGACTATAATGTGATTTAAAAACTTATTTTTAATGCATGATAGAGTCATTGATATATTAGATGTGATCTACGCATGCTATGGATGCTAGTTGTTGAACCTTTAAACCGTTTCCTGCAAATACATGGTTTAACTCTTGGATTTATAGTCTTCTGTAATTATTTGGGATGGTTTTGGATTGTAAATTGCTATACTGTTATTTATAGGTTGTAATTTACATGGTTTGGATGTTAATTGTGGGATCTTAGATATTATCATACAAGTAATTGGATTATGGTTTTGAACAGTAATTGCTGTAGTGTTGTATAAACTATTCTGCAATTACCTGGCTTTTGGTTTTAGTTATTAAATTGCTGTACTGTTATTGATAGTCTGTAATTTTTACATGGTTTTGGATTTAAATTGCTGAATAAATATATTCTGTTAATTACATGAATATGGAGGATTGTATGCACCGGTATGGGACGGTGACATATTAGGGGACGGTTTAGCTCAAAACGCCTAAACCTAACCTAATGGATTAAAGGAATGGATTTAAAAATATTGAATCCTAATTGTGTTAAGTCAAATCAACTGCAACTAAGTTTAGTGGCTTCCTGGATTAATGGACGATAGTTAAGTCATATCAACTGAATAAGTTAATAGACTAACTAGCTTATTTATTGTATGTCAGTTCAATAAATATTTGAACTACATACCCTGGTTTTGGACGGACTTTATATATATGTTTATGGTACCATGAGATGAGCTTGAGCCTCAGACTCGTTGGTTAGGGTGCGTATATGCAGTGGATGCATAGCTGGCTATAGTAGGTTGAGGTGTACCCTGTTAGGTCTAGGTACTCATGCCCACCTTTGGGTGCGTTTTCGCATGTTGCCTTCTATTCAGGTTGAGACCCCTACTATAGTCCAGTGAATGTCCCTTAGTGTGGATATATATATGTGTATGGACTAGATAGCTATTGTTGAGATATCTAGGGAGTATCTGCGTATCGAGTCACTGTTTGGATTGTAGTTAGAGAAGAATTTGCATGTGGGCCTAACCCACTCTTATTTTTACAGGTGTTTGTTAGTTCCAGACTTGGAGCTGGATCGTGTTGAGCAGATACAGTTATTCACTCCACCGATGACCAGGGTTTTATTTCATATTTTAGACTTGGGTTTCATTTCCAATCTTTTGAGTTCAGTGAGATATTTTAGGGGTCCACTAGATGGATTCCCGAGTTGTAATAGAAATGGAGAAGTAAGATGTATCAGAATCATTCTTTGTTAATTAAATTTTATTCTGAAGTTTTTGGATTATTATTCTAGTTTCTTTTCAGCAATTTATTTATTCTTGTTTTTTTCTTATTTGTATTCTGTGTTCGATTATTGCTAATTGATTTGATCTCCTCGGGTTATCGGGCGTGGGCCTGGCCAACCTGCATCCGGAAATTCGGGGGGTATCACATTTTTCAACCAAACCTTTTCAACATCATTTTTCAAAACTTCTTTTTCAAACACATTTTTCAAAACTTTCTCATTCACAAGATCATGTATATGCAATGAAGGAGGAATGGGATGTGAAATAGGACGGGTAACAACTTGAGGTTGCACCGGTTCACTCTCTTCATTGG
Organism: Cornus florida; assembly: GCF_030987335.1. NCBI lineage: Eukaryota > Viridiplantae > Streptophyta > Magnoliopsida > Cornales > Cornaceae > Cornus > Cornus florida. Next base: position 45,137,496 of record NW_026775573.1, read on the forward strand.
ACATTCCAACTTGATTGTCCACAATCCTACCACTCTGCAAGGTAGTCACCGCATTAACATGTTCAATGGTGTGGCCTTCTGATGAGGAATGGGTTTCCACAACACATTGTTGCTTAGGTGGGGCATTAATAGGCATCTTTCCTTTCTCTCTTGCATTGAGAGTGTTTGCTATTTGCCTTCCTTGGGTTTCTAGCTTCGCAATAGATTGAGAGTGAGAATGAAGTAATTAAGTGTTAGCCTCTAAAGTGCCCAAAGCATTCAAAACTTTTTCTTCAAATGTGGGACTTCTAGTATTACCTTGGGAATAAGATTGGTTGGCAAAATGAGAATTAGCAATTTGATTCCCTTGTGATTGATAAGGTCTATAACCTTGGGATCCTTGGTTTTGAAGTGGAGGTGGAATGTACTTCCCTTGAAAACCGCCTTGGGAAGGGTTTGAGCCCTCTCCTTGGTTTTTCCAAGAGAAATTCGGATGATTCCTCTAACTTAGATTATAGTGAGTACCATAAGGATTGTTCCCTTGGTTCACAAATGCTGCATTGACTTGTTCATTAGGTTCAGTTTGCACTTGTCCGTGAGGACAATGAGAAGTAGAATGAAGAACACTAGAACAAGTCATGCATGTTTCATTTGATGCACGATGAGAATGGTTAGGGAAGGAAGATACTTGGTTTGCCGAGTTTTGGTTAATCAAAAATTGATCAAACCTTTGAGATAAAGATTTCATTTCGGCGGCTATTTCATTTGAATGGTCAACTTGATGTAAGCCAACACTTTTCCTACCTTGTAAATTTCTACCATTCTTGGATGATAGTGTTCTATGCAAAGAATTTTCACTCATGCTCTCATAAAGACGTCACACGTCATCCTCATGCCTATCAATGTAGGAGCCACCCATGGAAGCATCAACCATACCCTTATAGTTGTCCGATAAGCTCTCAAAAAAGTATTGAACTAATTGCCATTTGGGCATGTCATGATGTGGACACTTCCTAAGCAATTCATTGAAGCGTTCCCATGCCTCATGAAACGTTTCTCCATCCCCATGTGAAAATTCTCGAATTGAGGTTCTCATGGCATTAGTCTTAGAAACCGGATAGTACTTCTTCAAGAATTCTTGTTGCATTTCTGCCCAAGAAGTGATTGAAAAGGCCTAAGATTGTTAAACCAATACTTTGACTTGTCTTTTAAGGTGAATGGAAAAAGATTGAGTCTTAAAACCTTTTCCGGCATGTCCATATATTTTACGGAGGAACATACTTCAAGAAACTCACCCAAATGCTTGTAAGTTTCTTCACCTGGAAGTCCATGATAGTTAGGAAGCATTTGAATGGTTTGTGGCTTAATTTCATAATATGTGCTCTAAATGGAGGTAATTGGATGCATGTAGGTGCATTATACTCGTTAGGCACATAATGGTTTCTTAAAGCAAGAGGTGGATTAGCTACTTGAGGTGCAACATGAACACCTTGGTTTTGAATTCCTTGATTGATGATGGGGGGTTGTGGAGCATACATTGGCCTTGGCATTCCATATAGAACTTGGCCTTGTTGTTGTGGTGGTTGGTGAATGAATGGCCTAGGCATGCCTAATGGTACTTGTATGTTCTCATTGTGCGCATTGGGATGAATGATACCTTTTTGGTCTATATGACCAAAATCCTCAACATGATCATTATTATGGTCATCCATTGACAGATTGGTTCTATTTGAACTTCCTCTTCCCCTAGGATTTCTAATGATGGATTCAAGATGCAAATCAAGAGGGATAAGAGTTGGTCTCAATGAACGACATCCATGCATGTACAATGCAAAACACAACAAGCACAAAGAATGACAAACACTATGCCTTCATAACAATGCAATTAGACTTTTTCCACAAACACTTAATTTATACTCCCATGTTTAACAACAATGATGCAAAGAACAATTAAAAATAAGCCTCCAAGCGGGCCGACGATTTAACTAAGGGATTGAGTAAAGAAAGTCTCACAAAGGTCCTTTAGCGCTTTAACGCCAAATTTAAAGCTTAGCTTAACAAATTTTTAGAATTTTTAGCTTTTTTCCTTGCTTGCTTAGCTTTAATGCCCCTTTGCTTACTTCCTCTCCAACAATGCACCTAGTTAAGTAAGAACAACACAATAAGTAACCAAAAGAAAAATAAAAATAAATTAAAGACACGATCAAAAGAGTACTAATCCTAATCAATTCCACAAATCCGACGTTGCCAAATCAAATCAATCAAATCCACGACAACGGCGCCAAAAACTGACGTGGTCCTTATGAGGGTCGGTACACCATATCAAGCTTGAGAGAGTGTGGATTTGAAGGCAAGGGCCAAAAGTTTTACATTTATAGAAGCCACTACTACCTTTCACTATAAATATAGCTAGGGCGAGTAGGGATCTTCCCAAGGGATTGTGAGGATAGAACAATGTCGTGGAATCGCTATTAGGGCTAGTAGGTCGAGTGATCAAACAATTGGTTGGGTGGTTGATTAGAGAGCAACTAAATTCGACTAAGTGATAACAAAAGAATGCAATTAAGAGTAAGTAAGAGAGAGAAAGAGATCTTGGGGTTTAGAGATCACCACCAAGCAATGCATTTCTATACCATTGACAAGTGACTAATGAGGACAAGTGGCGTGTTGCAATATTGGTGTGTGTGTGTGTGTGTGTGTGTTTGGATGATTCAACAAGCAAGAATGACTAGTTAAGCATGTATTGTCTAAACATCATGTGAAAGGCACAATATATCTAAGCAATGAAGCATATATTGTCTAAACAACACGTGAAAGGCACAATAGATCAAAACAAGTCATTAATCCTTTTATTAAGCTCATAATCCAAATACAACACAATGTTAGAGACATATGCTACTTGCATTCAAAAGCTTGGATCATCAAACAACAAGTATGGATTGTCCTCCCATTTAACACTACACTACATCTACACTACTAGCATGAAAATAAACTAGGGGAGAGGCACAATCCATCAAGGAATAAATATGAACCATCGAGAGAATCATAAGAGCATTTCTTTAAGCACTATGTTTTGACAATCTCCAAATCTATAGCATCAATACACATAGACATGCATCAATAACACAAAATCTAGAGACAAGCACATGAACATCTATTCTAGCATCCATAGACATATGAAAAGAATGAAATGATCAATTGGAAGCATTAAACCACATAAATCATTGAATAAACAAGATATATATATATATATATATATATATATATATATATATATATATATATATCAAAGTGTCAAAACATCAATTACAACACTAATCCCTCAATAATACACAAGATTAAGATATAGAAAGCATACTTGGGGCTAACTCTAGCCCCAAGAGGATATCTAACCACTCATGGTGATGTTGCTCCAACCCTCAAGGGCTAACTCCATGGAAGAGATTTGTTCCTTGGTTGATGAAGAGTCTCCAATGGTGTCTCTAGCCTCCTCTTCCTCTAAGCTTGCTCTCCAAGAGATGATATGAAAATAATATTGGCTCCTTTGTAAAAAGCAATCCTTATCCTTATATAGGTAGGTCAAAATGACACCCAAAATGAGCTAGGGTCGTACATACAATATTCCCTAATGATTGGATAAAGGACAACTTTCAATGAGATGGAAATTTAACTTTTTCGCACTGGAGGAAGTTCAATCAATCGAACCTTGGACTTGGATCGATCGAACTGGCTGAGATCTATCGAACTTCGGCTGGATCGATCCAACTAGTTGAGCTTTTTGGGAAAAGACCAATCCAAGATATTTTGGGAGATATTTTTAGGAAAAGGACAAAAGTGGTTAGTGGGTGGCACAGCTGTGGATAGGATCAATCATTTGAATAAGGACAAAAGTGTTCGATCGATCGAAGGGTGGTGTTGGATCGATCGAACTTTTAGACTTTATGCTTTTGGGCCAAGGCTTGGATCTATCATAAAGTGCTGAGATCGATCATTGTTCGATCAATCGAACCTTGGAGTTGGATCGATCGAACTTTGCTGCTTCCCACCTTTGGCTTCATTTGCTTCCTTCTTTCTACACTTTGCTCCTTTCTCTATTTAATCCCAGAATTGCTTCAATTAAGCTCTTATTTGGCTGAGTTAGTTTATTTTCGGGATAAGTGCCTGAAAATGGAAATAATACGAAATCAATCTAAAATGGTAAAGTAAGATAGATAAAGGTGCTAGAATGCTTAAGCTTAAGGGGTTTAAATACGCACTTTTCAGCGCTTATCACTCTGATACCAAATTTGTAATGACCCGAACCTGAGGTCCGAATCGCTAACCGGGTTTTTACCCGAACCCAAAGTCATCTAAAGGCATTAAAGTCCTATCCAATGTCAAAACAATTTATATATACGTTATCCCAGGGTTTATGGTACACTATACTACTAACATCACAGAAGACTTACAAATGCAGATGTATAAGGCTGCATCGGCTGCCATATCTTTTTCGAGTCCTGAAAAATGATAATAATAATAATAATAGGGTGAGCCAACCGCTCAGTAGGAAGTGTCTAAGACACGCCTTTTAATGACCCCGTGAATCCATACAAGGGATAGAATACAAGTAAACGAGATAATGCCATAGGGGATATCACAGCAACAACAACTACAACAAGTATGTATATAGGTCAACCAACCACAAACTACATAATGTATGCCAATGAAGTACAATATCATGCCAATGTCGCTCCCTGTTTTCTGAAATAATTTCGTTTCACCGTTCCAAATTGTTAATGCAACCCGACCTATAGTACCTCTATAGGGCTACAAGGGAAGGATTGGCTAGCTATCCCCGACTACATGACACCTCCATGGTATCATTCTGGGTCTAGGTAGCTCAACCACACTAGGATCTCTCCCTAGTTTCCTCTAGATCACATTAACGTCACGGACCACTAGGTACTTCCTAGGCGTCCGATTTTCACAAATACTTCTCAAAAACATTTTCCCTAAAATCAATTTCATTTGCTTTTAAAACACTTTTTCTTTTTCTTTCCCAATAAATGCATGAATGCTTCATACTTCTCAAACGTTATAATTTCATACAATCTAACCTTACAATATTGTATGCTTAACAAGAAAATTCTAATAGAATATAACATACTTACTAATATCCAAATTTCAACAACTAAGCATATGGAATAAGAACACAAATATTTAAGCATGCTTCTCAAATTAATTCAACAAACCATATACCTAGATACTACTTACACATATAAATTCATACAAATAAACAATTTATATATATAATATTATAACAAATTCTCAAGAAGTAACTACAATTAAGCATGTTTTACATCATATATAGGGAAAATGAGTCACAAGAACTAAAGAGATCATATATTAGAACACCCTTACCTCAAAATTAGCCAAAATGCATCCCCAGCCAGAAAAGTCAACGCGGGTCAACACGTTCAATGCCGGTTAACGGAAGTCAACACCAGTCAACGGCGATGGAATGAAATACTGTTCAGTGAGAACGTAGCCGACAACGAGGAGATTCTACTGTTCCAAAGTTGTGTCTACGGAATTCGACTCTAAGCGGCCCAAAACCTCCTCCGAAACCTTAAATCTAAAAATTTCAAAAATTCGTAAAATAATCACCGCTCCTCTGAAAATTAAATCCTTTGATTATGTAATAGAGAACAACGAGAGGAATACTTTATGTTAGGGAACCAAGACTGAAAACCTGACCGATTGGCCGAAAAATGGAGGAGAAATTTGTGCTAAAAGAAAAAAAAGAAAATAAAAATTAGAGGGAGAAACAGAGAGCTGCGTGAAAAGGAAGAAAATGAATGGTCATGTGATGACTATTTAGTCATTTGTAATGACTTTGGTCACAAGTGGGCCCCATGCAAACAAAATATCCTCTTTTTGCCACTAAATGTACATATATGCATATACATATACATCAAATAAAATAACCACTTAGTCACATAAACATGCATCAAATAAATATGTATGAAACGCAATGGCCCCGAAAAATAATCTCCGTGCTCTACAACTCCGGTTGCAGGTCCCACGTGGGACCTCTCGGCTTGAAAAACGAAAAAAACGTTGAAATGACAACTAATACATTTTTAAGAGTTCTGAATTTAAAGAAGTGCCCCAACCACTCTTGGGACTTACCCTGCACACCCTACGCTGTTCGACACGTAAAATGAGGTAAGGATTAAAATAATCCAAAAAAATTAAAAAATTTCAGAAAATGGAAAATGAGAAAAATCGAAAATATTTCAGTTAGCACCGAACTCGCGAATTTCGATTCTTTTTATAAAATTCCATTGCATGCCCTTTCTCATTATCATTTTCCTCCATATCATGCATATGAGCCAATTTCATTAATTGTACTTCAATTTCATTCATATAATAATAAGGACGTAAACATGGCATTCTTTAGAAAATGAACACAATTATGGCATTTTCTACAATATAGTCACAAGCATGGCATTTTCTATGAACCAACTATAAGCATGCTCATCATAGAATTTCACATGATCCCAAATCATGTTAGCATTTACATTCTAAGTAATTCTTCTCTAAAGCAATGTTATACATATCATTTACATAGAAAGGAACATAATTTCACATCATGTACTAGCATGCTTTCATCATATCAACACATCCTCATTTTAATTCATACCTTCACATCCAATAATGAATTTAAGAGAAATTAAAACAAGAATGTTCAATGAAAGGCAAAGTTTGAGGCATTAAAAATCCTTACCTCAATGGAAGACAACCAAACAAGCCATTAGCTAGCCCCCAAATTTGAAATCCTCCAAGCCCTAGCAATACCGGTCTCAAAATGTAGCCCTTACCAAGTAGAACAACTTTTCCTTCTTGGTCTTTATCAAATTCTTACCCCTCAAAATTGGCTTGAAAACATAGAAGACATAATGTGATACCCCTCGACTCCGAGACATGGGTTGATTAGGCCTAAGCCCAAACACGAGGGAAAGTATCAAACAATTAAGGTAATAAACAAACATAGAATATAAAAAGAAATAAGAATAAAGAATAAAGCTGAAAAGAAAACTAAATAATAAACCTCCATTAATTAATCTAATAAAATAATCCTCCAATAATCCAAATCCTCTGATACCAATAATCATCTAGATTACAACTTGAGAATTCATCATGTGGACCCCTAATTCAAAACCCAACTGAAATAAATAAAGAAATCCAAATCTAAATACTAAAAGACAAAGAATAATCCTACGTAGAGTCGGAAGAGTGAATAGACTGTCTCTGCTCAGTACGAACAATTTCTAAGCCTGGAACTAATAAACATCTGGGTTAGGCCCACAAACAAGTTCTAATCTACTACATCCCATACAGAAATTCGATACACGTATGCATTTTTGTTAACTCAACAATAACTAAATAGTCTGTATATATATACACACACACACACACACACACACACACTAAATGACTCTCACTAGACTATAAGACAGCCTCAACCTAAATAGTAGGCAATATACAAAACGCAAATAAAGTGAGAATGAGTACTTAAACCTAACAGGGCACAGAACTATCCATTATATCCGCTATGCATCCCATTGTATATACGCTCCCTAACCACTGATATTGAGACTCAAGCTCATATCACGACACATATCTATACATATATAAAATCCATCATATCCAACATAAAAGGAAACTATCAAACCATATTATTTCAATGGCATGTCATCCAACTGGTTCCGCGGCCTGACATGAAATAGGTAGGACTTAACTTCTTTTAGTTAATCCGTCCCTAATATGCCCATATATCCTGACAAATGGTGCATAAATCCATATAATCCATAATTGATGCAATACAAATAATTATATATCAAAACAATCCAGAATTAAGCGTAACCAAAATCAGTTATATACACGATCATATTATACTAACAACACATGATTAAAATCATATACACATCCTTACAATTGCTAGATTAAATTTAAGCAATTATATTCTCCATTAACAACATGTAAATCAATTAAATTCCATATTATTCAAACCCTTAGCGTATTAACATTAATCATGCATTCCAAATCCTCCATGAATCTTACTAGAAAAGGAATTTAAAAAAAAATGAAAAAGAAAGCCCAAAATTGAAAAAAAAAACTAAAATAAAATAGAAATTAGAGGCAAAATCATGATATTAACAATGTTTGGAGAACAGATGACGACCAGATTACAAAATTGAAAAAATACTAAAACAAAACTGAAATCAAATGCAAAATCATAATTTTCGTCTTACAATCATGCATGATTATAAAGAAAGAAAAAAGGATTTGTTGAGAGAAGAGAAAAAGAAGACGAATCCATGAAAAAAGCTCATGAAACTCACCGGAAATCAGGTAGAATGGTCACCGTTGTTTCGATTTATTGTAGGTTGAACGATGAATTAATGATGAGTGATCCAGATTGCAAGATTTGAGATGTTAGGAGTCAAGAGAGTCGAGAGACTAAGAAAGTCGAGAGGCGACAGTGCACAATTAGAAAGTGTAGGGGACATTTAGGGTTAAGCACGCATATATTAGAAAATCTTTAAAATAAAATAATTAATAAAAAATAAAAAATAAAAAAATATAAATTTTAATATATATAACTATATGTATACTATGGAGTATAATATATTATTTCTATTTATTTTTTTATTTTTTAATATATAAGTTTACGTATCAGATCGGTTCGTTAGTCCCATTTTTTTAAGGCCCAATTCGTTGACCAAATCGCTAAATACGGATTGATATTTTTTAAAATCATAACTGAATCATGATATCTAAAAACCGAACCGAACCACTTAGATCGGATTGATGGATTATCGAATTATTTGAACACCCCTATACAAAAGGGTGTTTTAGCATACTGTTGAAGATACTCTTACGTGTGATAGTGTATATTTTACACAAAATAGTATTTTAATATACTATTGGAAGTGCTCTTAGCAATTTTTAGAGTTTTTGCACTTATCTTATTTTTTTAATTTTAATTTTTAAGTAAAGAAGTTTTTGTTATTTTATTACACAATTAATAGCAAGGTAACGTGTTATTCTTATTTGATCAATTTTCAAACTTGAGAGGTATTTTTCAATCATTAACGAGTTTTGCACATTATGTAACTATGGTATTTATTTATTTATTTATTTATTTTTTAATTTGTGCTCAGTAATTTCAAATCAAAAAGATTTGATTTGGAAGGATTTGAGTGCCATTTCACAGTTCCTTCTACAATTATAGGATTTGAACTTAGTTCAGACTTGGGCAAAAGGGGGAAAAAAAAAATTTAAGATATTTATTAAAGAACACTTTTTATCTCATCATTTTATCCGTATATATATATTTTCCATAATATATAATAATAAAAAAATGTTCTGACAATTTTCACTCTTTAGAAACAATCGTATGCCAAAAAGGACACAAAAAAACATAAATAAAAATAAGAAAAAGAAAGGCAAATCCTCTATATTGGATCTGTTTCCCTGCATACCTCGACTCTCTCGCTCTCTCAATTACTTCTGCTACTATCTATTTTATCTTTCCATATAGGTTTCGATTCCATTGCACTCTTACACGAAAAATTATGGTTGGGGCATAATTCTTCAGTCTCGGCAGTTTATTTTGACGAAAACAATCTAATGGGAAGTTCTTAGAAAATTGGAATTGCGCAAAGTAAACTGCCGAGACTGAAGAATTGACAATTGAAGCAAACGGACCCTAATTCGATTATATAAATGAAAAATTGAATTAAAACAGTAATATTAGCGATCAAAATTTGATTTTGCAGGTGATATTGTATCTCTTGCATAATCAGTTGTGGTTGTGGCGATAAAGAGATGGTTAGGGATAGAGATTTGTCGAGCTCGCCGTCGTACCGGCGAAGGTATTCGCCGTCACCGTCGACTATGGGTCACAGGTACAGCTTCTTATAGCAGGTAATTTAATTATGGAGACCCACTTTTCTCGCATGCGAAATTGAATTATTTATCTTTGGGTTCTTGTTTACTGCAATTTTTTTTTTTTTTTTTTTAATATACATTGAAGACCAAAAAAGTTGTAGGGACGTCCAGTGATAATTAACACACATTTATAATTAGTTGATATTTAGCAGAATTTCTCATATCAATGCAATTTCTATCATGAATTTTATAAATAAATTTTTTTAGCAATATTTCAGGTGCAAGTCTTGTAGAAAAGATGGTTTCTTTGTTAGGATGGATGCATTCCTTTCTACTTGTTGGGCACTTGTTATGGTCTGTTTTGAAATGGGACAAAATTCCATTGTGATTTTGTGTGTTTGTATGTGTGTGTGTGAAAATTCATAACACTAGCATTGTGCTGTTGGAAATTGCAGTTTTTTGGTGTACAAAATGTTATATATGCCCGGAGGTCCTAGAATTTCTTTTTGAGTTCAAAATATGAGGAACAAACATGATGCAATTTATTATGGTTTTCTATGTCATAGTTTCTCATCATGTTGGCTTCCTTGTTGTACATGTTCTAGCAAGCGAGTAGAGATAGCCAAGTTGTGTACTTTCAGTATTGCTCACGACATGTTGCTGCCTTGAGATTTTCCACTTTCTACATGCTTATGGTTGATGACCGTCATTCCTGTTCAAGTACCGCCCCATCTTTCCTCAATCTGATGACTATGCTGACCTCGATCTTTTAAGTACTAGTGGTGGTTAGGCTATCCGACTTGTGGGGAATTTTTTCTTTTGCACTGAGAATTGGAAAAACACCAAAGAGAGACATTTGTAGTGAAACATCCACAATGTTATATGAGCAAGATAGAATATATTTCTTTTAATTAGAAAATGGGGAGTGAGCAGGTGATGGGAACCAATAGGTGTCCTTTTGTAGCGCGATTGTTTAGCAGTTTCATGTTGTAAAAGATGGAGCAGACTGTTTATTCTTTGCAGTTTTTGAGATTGTACATGCTTTTATATTTATTGTGCTAGACAGTGGATGAGCATGAAACTATAATGTATGTCCTATGATGCCCAAATTTTATTAGTTGCTTAGTAAATTCTATGTTGTTATAGGTGAAGGGGTCGTTCGATTTCCTTTCAACACCACAAAAGTTGTTCTTGACGGCGTAGAAGTCACTTTGTGACACCAAAGCGTCATAAAAGACAAAGAAGTAGGAGGTACCTCGTTGTCTCCCATAACTAAATGTCCCACTACAGGTATTGGGTCGATAGAGTGCACAAACGCCAACGAAAAATTGAGAAAAGAAGAAGATGAGAAAAAAAGGTATTTCAATATATTTTTGTCCATTTTCTGATTTTTATAATTATTTTTTCTTTTTCCTCGTGCACATCCTTGGGGTTTTCTTTTTTTTTTTTTTTTGGTCTGCTCTTATTCAATCATCTAAATTCTTTATATTTTTGTGAAAGTACATAAACCAAACTCATACTAGGTTTTTAATATGGTGTTGAGAAAACTTAATTCAAATTTTCCTTGCTAAAATCTTATGTGTTGTAGGAATTTGATTGTAGATGAATTTCTTCGATATTTTTTACTAGGCTAACAATTTCTTTCAAATTCTTTATTTTTATTTTTTTTTCATTTTTTAGTTTTAGTTAATGCTAGAAGGGTTAAAATCAATGGTTTGCACTTGCAGCTATATTACTCTCAACTCTCATATAGGAGTCTTGATGCCATTTGGGCAAGAAGCTATAGGTATAGTAATGCCATTTGATAAAAACTATGGGTTTGTTTCCCTTGTGATTAATAAAGGGACAATGTAACAACCCGAACCTAGAGGTCCGAATCGTTAATCGGGTCCTTACCCGAACCCAAGGTCATCTAAGGGTAAAATGGTCATTCTACGTGTTTAGGTCCTATGCCAGGTTTACTATACTCCATATAGTGCTTACGCATCGTTAAGTAGCAATAGAATACATTATGTTAAGTTTCGGGCTCAAAGTGTATGAGGGAAAAAGATGGAAAATGGCCAAGTGTGGGTACGACGACTGGTCGTCCAGCACCCTGAGTGCTCCCATGCGAGCGCAAGGTGCCATGCACTGGGCAGGGTTGGCAAGCGATGACCAGTAGCCACTTTGCCAACCCACTGGTGAATAGTAAACAACTCGAAAATTCAAAGGCACAAAGGGATGACCGATCGTTGGTGCTGGCTACCGGTCGTTCATGCCCAGAAATGGCCATTATGGTCCCTCTTGCCCTCACATACAATCTTGAACCGCCCCTTGGTCATTTAGACCTTGCTAAACCTGTCCTAACTCACATGCAATGGTAATTGCATTGATAAAATGAACGTCATGCATCAAATTGATTCCCATTTTTATCATTTAAATGCTACAAAAATATAAACGAGTTATATACAACATTTTGAAAATGAAAGGAGGCATTATATCGTCAAATGTTCCATAGGCCCTGTGTTGGCATGGAAATCAAATAGAGACCTCAAAAGTAAGGGATTAGGTCTCGACTTCATTTCTACCCAAAACGAATACATTTGCCAATGACTACAAGACTATTAAAATAGAGCAAGTTTAATTACAAGATCATTCGTCATCAAATACATCCATACTTCAAAATACTAGTCTCCTAGCCAACAAAAGATGTCCTCAATGTCGTCATGCATAAGGTTGAAGGTCGTCTAATATTTCTTTTCGAGTTCCTGAAAAATAGTAGAGGAATGAGCACAAGCCCAGTAGAGATTGCCTAAGTGGCATCTCCTCAAGCAAAGTAAGCAAATGCATGTTTTGCACACAAAGAATAGTTATAGGATTTTGGGATCATGCCGGGGTCTCATATACACCATTTCCATCATCAAGTAACATCATTATCAATCACATGCAATGCATGGAATGCACCATGCAACCTCACACTACACACACACCCTCGCATATCCACACACCTATACCGAAAGTGTTCTAATTGGTCGTACTTTGGGTACCTCCCGTCGTCCCTAGGGGAATTTACTATCGTCCCTGGCAAAGGGTACCCCTCAAATACCATTTGGGGCTCGAGTCGCTCAATTACTCACTGGTACCTCCCGTGCCCTATTAACCAATTAGTACCGCCGACAAGGGGGTACCTCTCCAATGCCGGGTTTAAGAAAACAGTTCTCAAAACTTCTCAAATTTGCATTTCGTTCTTTCACATTCCACAAACACGTCTCTACACACCCACCTCATATGTTATGACAATATCATCAATGCCATGTGATTGAAATGCTCTATACATATTTCTCAATTCGAAAAGTAGTTCATGCTCACAAAAATCTCCAACTAATAGGCATAACATCATTGAATGATTATATCACAAATAACATGCCATTCAATCATTTTCAAAACATTCTAGTAATGCATTGGTCCTAGGGTTCACCACATAGCACATTGGTTAATATATTATTCACAATTACACACAAAGTACCCATGAAATCACGTATAACCCAACAACTTAGCAAATACTTCAACACATGTAAAACCCTAGGTATCAATTAACTTACTAATCATCAAAATAGCATGCTTGAAAGAGGGACAAACATGAAATTGAATACAAAGCTAAAGGAAATTGACAATTAGACAACTCTACCTCCAATTTATGCAAAAGCAAATTTTCGAAATTCCTCAAGATCACCCAAACGAAACTTTGCTCCAATCAAATCGAACCCCTTGACGAGCTCTCCATCTTTGCCTTCTTCGGCAATATCAAAATCTAAAAGGAAGGGGTCCAAAATGTAGCTTAAAGGTGAAGTTTTAGAGAGACAAAGAAGTTTAGAGAGAGAGGAGAGAGAGAGCTCGGCTGAAGAGGAAGGAAAAATGCAGAAAAATCTGCTCCACTCACCTTTAGTCACATGGCTTGGTCAAGGTGGGGTCAACCTTTGACCTTAAAATCTCAAAAATGCCCTTTTATGCATAAATTACTCCAAACATGCCCCAATGTATAATTAAACACATTTACACATAAACATACATCAATTAATAATAATGGAGTGTAATGAACCCGAAAATAGTCTCGAGCACGAAAAATTCAGACGTGGGGCCCACACGGGGACCTTCCGGACCAAAAATAAAAAAATGTCTAAACTACTCGAAATGCATTTCTAAGAGTTCTAAACTCAAAGAAATGTTCTAATCAACTCCTGGAAGTTACACGACACGCTAAACGGTGCCCAACACGCTAAACGAGGCGGAAAATAAATAAAAACAAAAAATTCGAAAAATGTTGCAAAAATTTCAGGACGTCACAGACACCGTGATAATTTATTATCATCTTCAAATGCATACAGCCTTAGTTGTTTTGCTCTTTCTTTTGAGATGTATGCTATTCCACGATGTTAATTCTAAGCATCTAGAGTAAAGAATTGCAAGGGACAATTAAAATTTGAGATATTATTTGATTTTGTAAAGAGCGCTTTCTTTCCATGTTCCCTTTTTAAGAGAAAACGAAACACAAATATGTGACTTGTTATTGTTCATTTATTATGAGAAGTTTATGTGGTAGGCTTGTATTAGTGTTTTACTGTACTTTGTGGAAGTTAAACTTAACTAAGACTCTTTGGTTCACTACCCTTATGATATAGTATCAAATATGTCCTTTGAACAAAGCTAAAATGCTATCTAGTTAAAGTTTCTTTCTTGACAAAAAGAATATTGATTTAAAGGTCAATGTTATAAAATAGTTATTATGACAGCCATGCTTTTTGCGCAGGGGTGGTGGGGCTGATAAACAATATAATCGTAAAATGAGTATGACCAGAATGTGAATATTGAGATGGATGCATGGAAAGACAAGAAATGACAAATCATAAATGAAAAAACATTCATGTTGCAGTAGGATCTATTAGAGATAAAATGAGAGAAAAATGATGAAGATGGTTTGGTCATGTGCAATGAAAACCAATAACGGTAGCGAGGCGTAAGAGTGATGTGGTGCACATTAATAGTAATGTTAGAAGAAGCGGAAGGTCAAAATTAACATTGGCTGGGATAGTAAATAATACATGATAGCTTTTATTTTGTTTGTCTGTTCAAGGAGAAATTATGAAGAATGCCTTTCAGCCATTTCTATATTCATTATAACGTTATATGCAATATTTAGTTCAAAGAATGAAATTCATACTTGTAATGTGAAATGGTGTATTCTTCATATTGTTAACAGTGCAATTTTGGTAATGGGGTCTCACATTAATGTATCTTTCATTCTAGATAGAAATGGGGGTACCTTAACACATATTGCGGCCATAATCTGGTCAATGCATTTCCTTAGAGTCCCAATTATCCACAACCAATAATCTATTTATTACAGAGTATATGTAATATCTTGCTTACCTCGTTCAGTTGTATTTGGGATGCACTCCCCACTTTGAGCGCTTTTTTATGAATTTTACTTATATAAAAAAAAGTAATATTTTGCTTCCCTGTAATTTACAATATAAATTTTCGGCCTCAAGCATATTTGTTTATTTCATTTTGAGTACTTCTAATTTTTCGGCCTCAAGCATATATTATTACTATCCTTTCCTAAAGCTTTGTTTCTTCTTTCGACCGTCCTTCTAATATTTGTTTGAAACTTTGGTGAACCTAATTTCCCTGTCCCTCGTGATCTCTCAGCCACTTTCTCCAATATGCTTTAGGAGAGGATAGTAGCAGTGCTTTGTTTTCCCAAACCAAATTAGATTCTATTTGTTCTAATTTCTTGTATGAAATTTCTTCTTATCAATATAGTTGTTTCGTTTTTGTGTCTACTTTTGTTCTTCTAAACAATGGCCATCGTTGTTTCTTCATTTGTTTGCCACTTTTATGGCCATTAAAGTATATTATATTACTTTGTCAACCTAGCCAATCCTTCGTGTCTGATTCTTTGATGATGTCCATTCAAATTTGCTTCTATGACGTCTTTCTCCAAATGGTCCTCTTTGAACTAATTTATCAAGTTTGCCAAGGTATTTTTAAATTATTTATGCAGTCCTGTTGAGATGTGTAATAAGCTATTTTTCTTTCTCGTGACAAGTGCTGTTGGTGCTTGTTCATCATTTACTCCCTTATACATTTCTTTTGTTCTTTTTTTTTTTTTGCCCCTCAGATTTTGGTTCAGTATCAAGTTCAATAATTTTCAGTTCTTTCTATTTGTCTTTGGATGCAAAATGTTTGTGGTCATCACCAGATTTGACCTTTACAGTGTTTCCACTTAATTTCCTTAAACTATGGAAATTGGTAAAGAAAGTAAATTTTAGGTAAAAGTAATATAGGTTTACTTTGTGTCAATGGTTGGTAAAGTCAGGAAGAGGCTTTTCAGCCTTCAATGTTGCTTCATGGCATCAAGATGGCATGCTGTTAGCGATTTATTATGAGACAAAGGAAGTTGTGAAGGTAGTCTCCATCCTTAATGTTGGTAGATGTTTCTTATATATCAAATACTGAAATTGTGGGAGGTTACTGAAACAATCCCTGTCAAGGATTTCATAAATAATCAATGCCACTTCTTTAGCATGTCTTGGAAATAATGTCATGGTATGAAGAAAATAATTTTAGTAATTGGTCCTTAAATGTCAAATACACACGGGAAATGTATACGGTTGACTGTTCATCCAGATACTCAAGCTGTCACGGTTTCGGGCTGCAACGGGTATTAGTTGTCGCAGTCCTGATGTTTTGAACTCTAAGAAACATGATTAAGACAAACAGATAAGCAAGTTTTAAATCCAGGATTTAATAAAACCATGGTTTTAATTATTTTTATGAATTTGACTGAATATTAAAAGGTGATTTTATATGAGTAATGACCTTTTAAGGAGCAGTCTGCAGCCCCAGTGTAAGAATTTGTACTTTGCACTAAATTAATGGCCACAAATGCATATTAAAACCAAAAAATAAACGTGTCATATTCACAAAAACGCATACACTAATAACATAGTAGCTGGAAATTAGTAGACCTGTAGTTGGCATATGGAAATTATGTACGTTAAAGCTCACATACTCTTACTTATTTGCTTGTCTCTATATTTAAATAAATTCTCAACATTTCTCAATGTACATCATCAATTTTCTGATTTTTTGAGTCAAGTTATTTTAAAACTTTTAGTTATTTTAATGCAAAACAAATGTATATTGATATATGAATAATATGAAGTATTTTTTATAACTTTATATTATACACATATATTATTAGTTTACTAATAATTTCAAAACTTACCAATTAATCTAGAGTACGAAACACTTATTTATTAAATTTACCAAAAAATTTGTCTTGATTTGTAAATTTGTTGTTTGGCAGCAGGCACGGACCCATGAAGGGCCCAGTGGGGACAGCCGCCCCCATTGAATTTTTTTTTTATTTACAAAATTACCTTTAGATTTTGTGAAAATTTTAAATATGCCCCCACTCAATTTCTAATGATACCCCACCATACATTACTGTTGTTCAAAGCCGCCCCCTCTCATACAATTCTCTGGGTTTGTCACTGTTTGGCAGGGTGGGGGTTTGGTTTTCTCACAATTTTGGTCTTCAGATTAGGAAAAAAGGGGAAAGGGCGGCTGAAGTAGGATTTTTAGACCCAGACCAATAATCACGGCGGCTTTGGTCAAGAGTCAGACATATGGGCTGAGTTAGGTCCAGTCTCGGTCTGGACTTTAGCGACTTTAGTTCTAGCCAAATCATAGCCGTCTTGGCTAATTCAATTTGAGAAGTTGAGATTCGGTCGTATTGATTGAGTCAGCCAAGTCTTGACCGAGACAGCAGTGATTTTTATTTTGGCTGAGATCTTGATCTGACTGAGTCCGGTTGGGCCAAGTTGGCTGAGTTTGGAAACTCTTTCCTATGTCGTAACCATATGCTTGATACCAACAGTCAGACCACATGTTACCACATCTCTCCTTACTAACTCTACTATATTACCACATCTCTCCTTACTAAATCTGTGATACCCTCGGATTCCCGAATGCGGGTTGGCCAGGCCTACACCCGAATACCCGAGGATATCAAAAACAAAATCGGCAATAAACGAACACAGAGTACAAAAGAATAAAGAAGAATAAATAAAATGCTGACAAGAAACTAAAATGATAATCTAATAATAAACTTCAGAATATATTTCCATTGATTAATAAACTCTTCTGATACAACTGATATTCCAAAATACAACTCGGGAATCCATACTGTATGGACCCCTAGAAAATCTAAACTAAACAAATGACAGCAATAACTGTCTAAATCAGGAAACTGAATCATAAAGGAACTCCTATGTAGCATCGGAAGAATGAAGTAGACTGATCCCCGCTCAGCACGAACAACCTCTATTCTTGACGAACACCTGAAAAATAATGGTGGGTGAGGCCCACAAACAAGTTCTACTCTATTACAGTCCAAATAGAGATCCGATACACGTATACATCCTAGTCAATCCAACAGTAACTAGTAGTCCGTATATATATATATATATACACACACACACTAAAGGAATCTCACTAGACTATAGGGTTGTCTCAACCTGAATAGTAGGCAACATGCAAAACGCACATATAGTGGGCATGAGTACCTAGACCTACCAGGGTACACAATTACATCCCTGGCGATATACGCACCCTAACCACTGATCCTGAGACTCAAACTCATATCACGGCACCATACTTATATATATAAAATTTATTAACCATCCTATTTAGTATAAATTAATCCTCCATAAGTCATTCAACTTGTTCAGCTAACCTGACTTGAATATAAGTAGGACTTAACATTTTAGTTAATCCATTCCCTTATATAATAAATTAATCATCCATAAGTCATTCAACTTGTTCTGCTGAGTTGACTTGAATATAAGTAGGTCTTAACATTTTAGTTAATCCATTCCCTTATATAAAATAGGTAGGACTTAACTGATAAGTTAATCCGTCCTTATAATGCCACCGTCCTATACCGGTGCATTAAACCACACAATCCAATAATTAATGTAACGATTAAGGAAATACATCAAACAATCCAGAAATAACTATGATAATATGATATCAAGTTATCACAAAATATGAATGACTTATTATTTGTTTAAGCTTCCTATATCATATGTCCTACATAAACTGAATCTTATACATATGATGATATTTTATTATACCGTCAAATAAGCATTCTCTATATCCAATTCATCTAACACATTTAATCTCAATTGCTAAAACATATTAAAAGATTAAATTCATTCGTTTGTTTAAAGCATTCAAATAGTAAGCATCATTATGATTGAGTCTATTTAAATTTATTTAAACCCAAACCTAATTCCTATTTAATGTTCAGGAATCCTAGGCATGTTTCTACGTTCCATCAATCCACAGATATGAAAAATACATAATTTAAATATGTAAAAATTCACAATAGAAATCAAATCAAAATCATGCATTTATCAATTCATAACACAAGAACAGATATGAACCAAATTCATAAAACTTATATTCTAATCCAATTAAACATGCATAATTATTTAATTTTATGTATTTAATAAATTCTGGAATTTTCTAGGCATGTACAGAAATACGAATCAAAGGGAAAAAGATACGAGAAGAACTTGCCTTAAACTTTCGGATTGAAAGTTAAACTTTTTCTTCATTGATCTTCTCTCTACAGGGTTTTTTTTCGAAAGTTAAACTTCTTCTTCCTTGATCTTCTCTCTGCAGGGTTTTTTTTCTTCCTTCCTTCATTTTCTTCCTTCCCTCTCTAACTCTCTCTTTCTAGAATATATCACGTGAATATTTCTAGCCCCTTTTTACAATCTATAGCTATATATTTATAGGCTAAATAAAATAACCCTAACCCTTTTCCCAACCAAGTCAACTTAAAAAAAATAAATATTAAAATATTAAAAAGGTAAGTAAAATATATTACATATATAATTTATGTATATCTTTATTAAATAAATAAATTATACACATCTCATTATTTATTAATGGATTATCTAATAATACTTAAGTTACCGTAATATTATAAAATAACTTAAAACATAACACGTATTAAATATTATTATTTAAATATAAAACATATACATCAAATTAAATATTACTATCCAAATTACCATAAAAGTAATTAATAGATTACTTTCCCTTTTATATATATTAAAAAGGTAAGTAAAATATGTTACGTATATAATTTATGTATATGTTTATTAAATAAATAAATTATACACATTCCATTATTTATTAATGGATTATCTAATAATACTTAAGTTACCATAATATTATAAAGTAACTTAAAACATAACACGTATCAAATCTATATATATCTGTGTATATTTTTATTATTTAAATATAAAACATATACATCAGATTAAATATTATTATCCAAGTTATCATAAAAGTAATTAATAAATTACTTTCTTTTTTATATATGTATATAATATATATATATCTATATATATACATACACAACTATCTATAGTTAATAATCCATACACATCCAACCTCCTATCTAAGTAATCCATGGGACCCAATTGGTTGGCCCATTACTACTAACCATAACCATAAAAGAAAAATAAAAGAAAATAATAAAAGAAAAGAAAACATTTAATTTACAATTAATCAAAACACCATTTAAACACATAATTTAATTAAACAATTAACATATAGATAAGTACAAATAATACATAGACACATAATCAAATAATCAAGTAATACCTAATTCAATTAAACACATAAGCAATTAGTCAAATAATCAATTAAAAAATTAAAAATACTATTAAAACAAATAAATAAATACCGAGACTATCCTTTTAAAATTAGGATATTACATTCTTCCTCCCTAACAAAAGGAATTCCATCCTCAGAATTCGCCCTTACTTTCTTCCATTATGCTTGGAAACTGTGAGCGAAAAACATCCTCATATTCCCAAGTAAACGCAACCTCACTATAAGGGCTCCACTTAACTCCAATATACCAAGTGGTATACAGGGTTCCTATATTTTAAGAAACACAATAATCATACGATGCGTATGTTGTATCAACGTAATCCTCCCATGTCGACAAGAGAATGATCTACATACCTCCAAGTGCCATAGAATATACGCACAAACTCTTATGCACCCAGCGCTAATAATTTGGTAACGCTAATTTAGAGGCGACTGCCTCAATTGCGAAACACAATCCTCTAAAAGTCAATATAATAAGTAAAATTAACATTTCTCCAAAAATCGCTGTTCTTCCTACATGGAAAACAGAATGAGCAAACTACTCCCTGATAGAAAAACTCTAGTATACGAGTTCAACTATTTACAACATCCCACTGTCGCCTCTCAACCGTGCACAGTTCAATACAAAGGGAAGTATCTCTTTCCGGCATATTTTTAAATGAAGTTGAGGTCTGATTGTACAACCCTTACTTCTATTTCCAACCAACAAATGAGAGGTATGCATTGTGAAAGATACAAAACCTCCAAAGTTGTCACACTAACCTCCTTGTGCCAACAATATCACAGACAAAATTTTGACAAGTGAAGTAAATACTTCCAACTGTCCATGAAAATCTAGGATATACGCCTCAAACATATCCTGTATGGTCTAATTTAATCTATCGATTAATTCTTCTGTCTATATATATGAAGCAGAGCTGCTGCTCCAAAATCTTCATAAAGCTCATTCGAAATAGCACTGTGCATCTACTAATATGGACATCCACATGCTATAACACCACTATCACTGAACTATAGAACTACTATGAAGTTCTAAAATAAGCATCACTCAAATTTATGTCCTCAAGCAATCTTTCTTAATCCACCACTCGGATTCCATATGAAAAATTGAAATTCCAAATCAATGTCGATCCTTCCCACCGACCGTCACTCCAATTTAGTTTAACTTCCATATTTGTTATAGGAAGTGGCTAAAGATTCCTATGATATTCGATGATCAACTTTCCACCTTTGTAGCAGGTTTTAAACTTGGGGCAATTATATACACGTCTCTATCCGTACCTATTCACCAAAACTGACATTTAATGTCGTGATGTACCTTCTAACCATTTGGGTGTACCAAGAAAAATTATAAATTTCCATCTCAGTCGCCCGACCGTCATATCACTATTTACAGAAACTACTAACTCTCCTCCAGTACCTTAAACTCCTTCTCTAGGGTCAGCTCCAATATTTTAAATTGACCTGCTGAACTACCTTGGTAATAACAAGTGTTATTGTTACACCTGCTATACATTCAACTGATAACTCATCAATGAACCGAAAGATTTAAATATCTTATCGGTTGTTAAGAGCATCCACTTCCATAATTGCTTCCACCAGACGAAACTTGATATAAAGTGTGAATTACCACTTCTATCTATCTAAACCGTCTCTTGATCTATTCTATTCGTATGAACTAAAGTCCTACCAGTTCGAAATAGACAAGAACTAAGCTGACCTAACTTATCAGTCAACCAATATCCCGTCCAGAATCATGACCCTTGTGCGAAGTCAGCAATCCCTCAACTAAATCCGTGGAAAATGCTCTCTCATTTCCACTTCAATATAGGGAATAGCTGTAAATGATCTAGTGATCTCTGATGGTCCATCTCGACTATCTTATAAAAATTACAATGGGAGACAAAATCACTATGTCCCCCCTCCTGCCTGTCCTCCAAACGTCTGCTTCATACCGTGAAGCATCATATTTCCACTAGAATAAATAAAGAACTAAGAGTTGTGAAACTTAGTCCTTACATCCTCCATCCAATTTGTTTACAGAAAGTACTGTTAATCTGGTACCACCAGTTTTCGTCTGTACCCATTGTTTAAATTGGAGCATCTTCAAAAGCGAATTCTGCAACTAAATCTATCCACCACTGATCTGTGATAAACTTACCGATATTGAAAGTCAATCGGTAATTCCATTTATCAATAGTCAACTATGACTTTAACTCAACAAAAGTCAACAAACTACGACATTTCCTTACATACCATGCACCTCATCTTTATATAAGTGTTTGGTCTCACCATCTTGTCTTTGACACACCCTGCTTTTTTAAGACAAGTTAATGACAATCTAACTTCTTTGTCTAACTTCAAAAGAATATGAAATCTTTCCATCCTCTACATAAGTCATTAATTTCCTTGTAACAGCTAATTGTTGCAAATTGTGACTAAAAAAAATAATTCCATATTATTTATGGAAATGAAGAGACTTAATTTCCTCCTCCATGTGCAACACTGGCAAATTTCTCCTAATGACACACCCTCTTGAATAAATTCTTGATTAAGAATTTATTGATGAATATTTATTCAGTCTTATATTCTCACTCGGTGTCATTTCAATAAGTACTTAATCCAGTACTAAATCCTTCTTCCGACTTGGTAACAACTTCTGAAATTTTCAAGAAGATGTCCAACAAATCCAGCACCTTTGATATATCATCATGGCGTTACAATGATCTTTATTTACCACTACCTCACGCATACCGAAACATTAACAACCACCAATATCATGGCGTTGTAATATGATACGAATCCATACCTAACGTAAAGTATATCAAACTAATCGTTCTAGATTGTTTGACTCGTAGTGATGGTTTAATTATCCCATCCCAAAACACACCATAATGACACATGTCCAGGTCTAATAGATTGGCTAGATTTATGTGTATCTATCAAATCCTATGACCGTATGCTCACAAATCTAGCGTAAATAGCGCTATTAGTCCATGTTATTAAAACAATAGTTAGCTGATCATACACTTGTGTTCCCAACTAAATCACATACCAAATCTCGAGTAATTAACAAAAAAAAATTAAAACACGTATGATAAACACAATAAAACAAGATATACTCCTACTTAGGATATCGTTTTTTTTTAAAAAGAAAGTCTCATTTGAAATCAACCTTATTAGATTTTTTCAAAATTTCCTTTTATAGTTTCATAAATAATTATCCAATCTCGAAACATATCCTTTTAAATATAGCTTAAAAACACAAATATTTGCCTAAGTAAATACCAAGGGCTTAACTCTCATCCTTCTTATATGCGGAATGTAGACTGTCTAACTTGGCTTTTTAAAGCGAATTAGAACGTCACAACATAATACTAATGCCCTCTTGTATGTAATTTAAAAATTATGTATTTCATTCTGATAAGAACACATCCGATCCCCAAACTCCTGAACAATACTTCTTATATACCTCTTTTAGAGATGATAAGAAAGTTTAATTATTTGTAGATTGATCAATCCCAATTCTACTAATAACATTCGCTATACTATTAGTAATTCAGATCACCTCACGCGATCATCCATCTTCAAGATTTAGTACCCTCTTTATTGGATGCACATAAATCTCCTCTTCGGCTCCTACTCCTCGCTTGTCTCCTTTTTGAGATCAATTGAAGTCGTGTTGGCCCCAATATGCGGTGACCTATCACGTACACCTAAATCCTTCCTTGGCTTATACTTTTAAAGTAACGCCAAATGGACCTAAACCATCGATCCCTAACTCTGCCTTCTGGCAACGAAATCGATAACGTACTCCTTTACTCATTTGTGTCTTTATCGCTTTCGCCTTGAACCCATCCTTTTCCTAGTGCTAACCATTCTATGACTACAGAATATAATTAACATCAGCTCCTCCTAACAAACCGTAAATAGAGTACAACGAATCCTAATACGAGCTCTAAGTTTTAAGAGACGCAACGCGGAAGTCACATAACGAAAGACACTCTTAAGGACACTTGAACCTGGAGTGCTCTGATACCAACTGTGATACCCTCGGATTTCCGAATGCGGGTTGGCCAGGCCCACGCCCGAATATCCGAGGATATCAAAAACAAAATCGGCAATAAACGAACACAGAGTACAAAAGAATAAAGAAGAATAAATAAAATGCTAACAAGAAACTAAAATGATAATCTAATAATAAACCTCAAAATATATTTCCATTAATTAATAAACTCTTCTGATACAACTGATCCTCCAAAATACAACTCGGGAATCCATACTGTATGGACCCCTAGAAAATCCAAACTAAACAAATGACAGTAATAATTGTCTAAATCAGGAAACTGAATCATAAAGAAACTCCTATGTAGCATCGGAAGAATGAAGTAAACTGATCCCCGCTCAGCACGAACAACCTCTACTCCTGACGAACACCTGAAAAATAATGGTGTGTTAGGCCCACAAACAAGTTCTATTCTACTATAGTCCAAGTAGAGATCCGATACACGTATACATCCTAGTCAATCCAACAGTAACTAGTAGTCCGTATATATATATATATATACACACTAAAGGAACCTCACTAGACTATATAGTTGTCTCAACCTGAATAGTAGGCAACATGCAAAACGCATATATAGTGGGCATGAGTACCTAGACCTATCTGGGTACACAACTACACTATATCTAGCTACACATCCTTGACGATATAAGCACCCTAACCACTGATCCTGAGACTTAAGCTCATATCACGGCACCATACTTATATATATAAAATCTAGTAACCATCCTATTCAGTATAAATTAATCCTCAATAAGTCATTCAACTTGTTCAGCTGACCTGACTTAAATATAAGTAGGACTTAACATTTTAGTTAATTCATTCCCTTATATAATAAATTAATTTTCCATAAGTCATTCAACTTGTTCAACTGACCTGACTTGAATATAAGTAGGACTTAACATTTTAGTTAATCCATTCCCTTATATAAAATAGGTAGGATTTAACTGATAAGTTAATTCGTCCCTAGAATGCCACCGTCCCATACCGGTGCATTAAACCACACAATCCAACAATTAATGTAACAATTAAGGAAATACATCAAACAATTCAGAAATAACTATGATAATATGATATCAAGTTATCACAAAATAGGAATGACTTATTATTTGTTTAAGCTTCCTATATCATATGTCCTACATAAACTGAATCTTATATATATGATGATATTTTATTATACCGTCAAATAAGTATTTTCCATATCCAATTCATTCTACACATTTAATCTTAATTGCTAAAACATATTAAAAGATTAAATTCATTCGTTTGTTTAAAACATTCAAATAGCAAGCATCATTATGATTGAGTCTATTTAAATTTATTTAAACCCAAACCTAGTTCCTATTTAATGTTCAGGAATCCTAGGCATGTTTCTACGTTCCATCATTCCACAGGTATGAAAAATATATAATTTAAACATGTAAAAATTCACACCGGAAATCAAATCAAATTCATGCATTTATCAATTCATAACACAAGAACAGATATGAACCAAATTCATAAAACCTATGTTCTAATCCAATTAAACATGCATAATTATTTAATTTTATGTATTTAATAAATCCTGGAATTTCTTAGGCATGTACAGAAACACGAATTAAAGGGAAAGAGATAGAAGAAGAACTTGCCTTAAACTTTCGGAGCGAAAGTTAAACTTTTTCTTCCTTGATCTTCTCTCTACATGGTTTTTTTTCCTCCTTCCTTCATTTTCCTCCTTCCCTCTCTAACTCTCTCTCTCTAGAATATATCACGTGAATATTTCTAGCTCCCTTTTACCACCTATGGCTATATATTTATAGGCTAAATAAAATAATTTCTAACCCTTTTTCCCAATCCAAGTCAACTTAAAAAAAATAAATATTAAAATATTAAAAAGGTAAGTAAAATATGTTACGTATATAATTTATGTATATTTTTATTAAATAAATAAATTATACACATCCCATTATTTATTAATGGATTATCTAATAATACTTAAGTTACTATAGTATTATAAAGTAACTTAAATATTATTATTTAAATATAAAACATATACATCAAATTAAATATTACTACCCAAGTTTCCATAAAAGTAATTAATAAATTACTTTCCCTTTTATATATATTAAAAAGGTAAGTAAAATATGTTACGTATATAATTTATGTATATGTTTATTAAATAAATAAATTAAACACATTCCATTATTTATTAATGGATTATCCAATAATACTTAAGTTACCATAATATTATAAAGTAACTTAAAATATAAAACGTATCAAATCTATATATATCTATGTATATTTTTATTATTTAAATATAAAAACATATACATCAGATTAAATATTATTACCCAAGTTATCATAAAAGTAATTAATAAATTACTTTCCTTTTTATATATGTATATAATATGTATATATATATATACATACACAACTATTCATAGGTAATAATTCATACACATCCAACTTCCTATCCAAGTAGTCCATGGGACCCAATTGGTTGGCTCATTACTACTAATCATAACCATAAAAGAAAAATAAAAAAAAAGAAAACATTTAATTTACAATTAATCAAAGCACCATTTAAGCACATAATCTAATTAAACAATTAACACATAGACAAGTACAAATAATACATAGACACACAATCAAATAATCAAGTAATACCTAATTCAATTAAACACATAAGCAATTAGTCAAATAGTCAATTAAATAATTAAAAATACAATTAAAACAAATAAATAAATACCGAGACTATCCTTTTAAAATTAGGGGTATTACAAAATCTATCAATGTCAATTGGTGTTATTTCAACAATTTCATCAATGTGTTCATTTTTAATTATATCTTTTCTTGTCCTGCATCACATCCATATTAACATCCACATTTCGGCCATACTCACTTTATGTATATTTTGTTTCTTAATTTTGCCAACATTCTGTCCCTTGAAGAATGGCTAGTCTAACAACTGTTTTATAAGATTTTCCTTCAATCTCAGTGGGATACGCCGACACATTATACCAGACACACTCCTCCATTAAACCCATTGTTTTGGACCTCATATAGTAAATAGAACAATATGTTAAGGTTATATTATTTTAATTATAAATTTTAGTGCCCAAACTTGAGTTAGTCTGGGCCTCTGGAAAGAACTGAGTCCTGGCTGAACTTGGGTTAGTCTGGGTCTGTGCTAGTTTTCCAAGGCTTTTGTTTTGGGCATGGGTCAAGCTACAGCCTGTTTGCATCCCGCTCAAATTGCAATTTTCTGTATTATTTTTTGCAATCATAAAATTACTGGCTCTTTTATAATCATGCAGTGACACTAAATTTAATATGCATAAACTATGGCCATTTCTATATATTTAAAACAATTTAGAGTTCTGTTTTATCAAAATTCTATGTTAATATAAGAACTGAAGTATTTCGGTGATTAGTTTTAAAATTGCAACATGTTACTTGACATTCTTCTGTACAGGATTTTTTGAAGGAAGATACTGCTATTGTTCAAATTTTTATATTTGATGATGAAATTGGGTGCCTTGTTTATTTACTATTCAACAGTTTTGAAACTCATTTGTTTGGATCAGGAATCCATTAGAGTTATGCCTTCAAAAGCATAAGCATGTATTAAAGCATAAGCATATGTTTAGTGGCTTTGTCGACATGAAGGTTAGTTTGTCGTTAGAAACGCAACAAGAGAGAATATAGGGGGAAGCTTCCTATGTCAACTGCCATTTTAATTCTACTGTTTCTGGCTTTAAATATTTGTCTGGAAGCAAATATGCTATGTCAATTTGCTTCCATGTTTTTTGGAAGTAGTTTTTTTTTCACTTGGCTTAGTCTGTTGATGTACACGGAGGGAATACCCTATCTTTATCCATTGTATTGATCTTTCTATCTTTCAATGGAATTCAGCCTCACTTCTGACAATCTATATATATATATATATATATATATGTATGCTCTTCTTCTTACATTGGTGGCCATATCCTACTTTAATTTTCCTTCTGTTCTATCAGGCGTCAACAGGAGGCAGAATTGAAACTGTTAGAAGAAGAAACTACAAGGAGAGTGGAAGAAGCAATATAAGAAAAAGTTGAAGAGAGCTTGAATTCTTTGGAGATGAACCGGAAATACAGAGGTGATTGGAGGAAGGTCGGAAGAAACTTCTTGTTGATGTTGCAGCTCAACTTGAGAAATAGAAATAAGCTGCTTTCATTGAGGCAAGAGAAAAGGAGGCAAGTATCCTAAAGGAAGTCCTACTATAGACTACGTCCCTTCTGTCGAGCCTTATAATTGCATGAAATGCAAGATGCTCTGACACCCTTTCAAATCAAATGCTTTTGCAAGTATTCTTTTTCTCTTATATTTTGTTTCTATTCTAGCAATTGGCTATCAATTTCAGTCAATTAGCCATCAGTAAGGGTGTTTTAGTTTAAACTAGATGTTCAATGTAGTGTCATGGCTTTTTGGGTTGATAATTACATCTATTTGCAAGAAGTAAACTGAAAATAAATTAGTTTAAACTAGATGTTCAATGTTAGGAAAATGCATGGAAAATCCTTGTATTCCTTTCATGATGCTATTAATTAATTGCCCTCTTCATTGCTCTGAGATTTCATAGGAGGTGGTGTCTTTTGCACAGGCTTGGCTCAATCTTCTTTGTGATATACTTGTTGAAAGAGCTTAATTCTGGCATAATAACCATAAGCTTCTATGTTCCATGTGCAAAGACCAGTTTTTAGCCGGCCGGACCCACCCCCCCCCCCCCCCCCCCCCCGGCCCGCGTATCTCCTCTATTTTGTCGCTGTGAGCAGAAAATATACCAAAGCAAAGACAATTCCTGATTCTCCTGCAATCTGGCTACAACTTGATTTGTGTTTTTCCATACAGGAACAAGCTTGAAGAGAGAACGAAGAGCTGGAAAGGATGATTGAAGAAAACTGGAGGAGGGTGGAGGAAGCTCAGAGAAGGGAAGCTTCAGAGCAGCAGAGAAGGGAGGAGGAACGTTACAAGGAACTAGAAGAGGTAAAGACAAAAAGAAGAGCTCATACCATGTTTTGCAGTCGGTTGCGGTGTAAATCAGTTGAATCGGTAGGTTCATGGAGGGGTGTAACTGTATCATACCGTTGAAAAATGGTTACGAATCAGCCGATATAGCGAACTATGGAGCTTCATACAAAGGAAGAAGCAGCTAGAGGAGGAAGAACGGGCAAGCAAGATGAAATTGTTGGGCAAGAACAAAGCCTGGCCATGTTTTTGTGGAGTTATATAAGTTTGGATGGATGGAAATAAAATGAAGGGATTTGGGGTCAATAATCACAAATATACAGGAGGAGGTGCACGCTCTCTTATTTCTAGGGATTGTCTGGATACCATATACGCAATAGCATTGTCTTAATCAAGTGGCAAACAAAAAATGTACAAAACAATTGGAAACGAATGGATCACTAAACATCCTAGATAAAAGATCTAACTGTCACTAAACATCCTAGATAAAAGATCTAAGTGCACATCCATGTCGCCCAGTAGTTTGCTTCATTAATTCTCGGATTTATGATGAATGGACTTGTTCTGTTGGTGTCCCAAGTGGACACATTATGAAATCCGAAAGTTTTGATTCCAAATGCTTATATATATAGCTGCAAAGTATTCAAGAATATATATATATATATATATATATATAAAGAAAGGATGCAGCTCTCATATGGCAACACACACTTCTTTATTGAATCATCATTAAAGATAAACTCACAAAAAGCAGCAGAGTAGCTAAGATTGAAAAAAAAAAAAAAAAAAAAAAAAAAAAAAAAAAAAAAAAAAAAAACTTAACAAATGAGTTTTTGCCTTTTAAGCACGTACACACATGATTAACTTGTTGGCAGCCCTTGAAACTTGGAGGATCCTATTATTTGACAAACAGGAGTATCGCAACAGATCAGTTGATCAATTGATGAATCCATCCAGCTCCTATGTCGTCCTTGAACCTGCTACAAGGAGTATATATATATATATATAAATCAAGTTTACTCAAAAATAAATTCATTTATTTGGGGTTAATTAATAATAAATTAATTCTGAATTTACCTTTAATTTTGCTAATGAGGAAAAAATGTCTGAATGAAAGTCAGAACCAGTGCAAAAGTTGCTGCAAAGAAAGCCACAACAGACCAGGGATTGCTAAAATAATTGTTCCATAGTTGAGCCGTCCAAGTCTTCATCCTGCTATTGTAATGCTTTTGTATTGCATCACTGAAATCTTTGGTAGGTCCGCCGAAGGAATGATATCTACCCCCTATGGCCACGGAGTTGAATGCTTTTGCCACTTCTTCATCAGTGCTGTAGAAGTTATGAATGATGTTATGTGTTCGCAGCTCGATCACATCTTCAGCTCCATTTATGACTGAATTCATAAAATGGATGTAACTGCATACATCCATTTTAACATCAGCATCTGTTATGAAAGACACGGGAGCCAACTCATGGGCCATCATGTTTAGAAGACATAATTTTGTTCCCCAGTCAAATGTGAGTTGAGGAAGTGTTAGCAGTCCGTAGCCAAACCGAGAACTGAGAGTGAAGTCCGTCAATGAAAATGTGGTGTTTGGCCTGAAATGTATGCCCCTTGCTTTGCTTTAAGTTGTGTGGCTGAACGAAATGAGTGGGTATAAATATCCTTGTGTGGGTTGCTCTTCCTATGCCTTCTTTTGGGCCAGCAGGGAATTACCGTTTTGAAGGAACGACGTGGACGGGGTTGGTCATCTAATCTACCAGGACCATCGTCTTGGTATATTTTGACGCTTCTGCTGTAAACTTCTTCATCTGCCGGAGAGTATTGGCCGATAAATCTTCTCCTTATAAGGTGTAGGAAATGAAGGGGTTGTTCTTTCTCATGCTTATACTTTTTTTCCATCCACTTTGCATTGTCATCTATGTACATTCTGGCAATGAATTCCTCCATCAATTTCTCCCATTTGCCTTCTTCCTGAGTACTGTTAATCAAGGTCTGGAGAACTAGGAAAGGAAGTTGGTTTTCCAGCAAACTGGTGTCCGCAATTATCCCACGGAAACCAGCAACACCTACATGCTTAATCAGCTCATCCAAAAAGAATATTTCTTGACTATTGATGGAAGATATGAAGCGCAGCATAAAACAGCCATCAAGGAGCATCATACGGGCGAATGCTACATCGTCATAGGCAACTGTTGAGCCCTCAATGTAGCAGTTCCTCAAATCGTTCACCACTTCTAGCATCTCGTTATAGATTACACGGAGTTTTAATCCATTGCGGCAGCCAGCTATGAATGCACGTGCCGCTATGTTCTTCAACTTCTCAGCTTCTTTGAACTCAGGCTTGCCACGGTGATAAGGACCGATTGAAACCACTTTAGGATTAAAAAATCCCTTATTCTCCTCCTCCTCCTCCCGTAATTCTCGTGGAACCTTCTGTAGTGGCTTGTATGAAGATGCATTGGGTCTCTCTTCATCAATGGATATTATCCACTCATCACCCAATTCACGACCAGCTTCTTCTCCAACCACTGCCGAATTAATTCTGCTCAACTCATTATCAGCTAGCTCTGTAATTTCAACACCCAATTCACGACTAGCTTCTTTTCCAGCCTCTGCCAAATTAATGCTACTCAACTCATCATCATCACTTTTGGCCATTTATGGTTTCCAGCTTAATTGTTGCAGCACGATCGAATTCTAGCAGAAATTTAAAGAAGAAAACTAGACTAGCTCGTATGACAACTCATTATTAGGAAATGAAACTTCATTCTAAGTTGACTTTAACCATTGTTAATTCTGATCTATTGACTTGGAGCAGTCTATCTCCATATTATGAACCACATGATATATACATAAAATAAATAAAAAAAACACAACGATTTATTACGACCACAACTTGTTCAATCAATAGCTTAAAAGTCTTGTTCAGAGCAAGTACTATTATTTTGTGTAAATATAGAGATGTGGATAAGTTATAGGTCAAATTACATAAAAACCTTTCAATTTTGGCAAGAAACATTAGGGGAAAAACAAATTATTAATTCTGATTAACAATTATTAATTCTAATCTACTGACTTGGAGCAGTCTTGCTCCGTATTATGAACCACATAATATATACATAAAATAAATAAAAAACACTACGATGTATTACGATCACAACTGTTCAAATTAACGGCTTAAAAGTCTGTGAGGATGCCAAAAAAGGGCTGGATAAGTGACCTTGGTCCAAACCAAGTCTTCGCAAGTCGGGCCCAAGATTGAAGAATGACGCTGAAGGCCCCCTGAAAGTAGTCAGGCCCATGACTAGAGAAGCCTGAAGAACGAGCCCAGCGCAAGTAGTTAGTTAGGAAGCTTCTAGAAAATTGTAATAGTCTATAAATAGACTGAAAATAGAGGGGAAAAGGGGAATGGAAAATTCTTGAAGTGTAAAGATATTCTGTCAAATTAAGGGGAGAAATTTCTTGCATCTTCAATGGCGCCGTCCGTGGGAAACGACGAGGATCGATCTGCATTTGATCAAGATTGATTCGATCAAAGCTAGTTCGTGAAGAAGAAGCTTGATCTCTGAAAGTTGAATCCAGATCAGGGAGGTTGTGATTCGTCTTGCAGAGTTTTGGTTCTAGTTGATTTTGAGAGATTGGCATCCGATCTACGCAATTGTAATCTGTATTTGTCTAGTTGGTTTACGCAGTTGCAATTTGCTTAGATTGCTAAGTTTGACAAGCTCACGGCAGGAGAGATTCAGATCCGGCCAATTGAGATCAGAATTCAGCTCGTTTCAGTCTAGATCTAGTACGCTCGCATTCGCGAAGCATAGATCTGATCAGAAATTTGCGGTTAATGACTTTGCTCCGATCAGAAATGATGATCGGAGGTGAGAGCTCAAATCCACTAGAGAATGGCCAGCAGTCGAAGCTCGATGAATTGATGAGCATGATCAAAGCCCTGCGAAGAGAGAATGCAGAATTGTGAGCTGGAATGGAGCGTCGGGAGGCTCTGGCTATTCTAAGGCCACCTCCAGTAGGAGAGGGAGTCTTGCCACCCAATGCTGCTCATCAAGATGATCCAGAAGGAAACAATCGCATGGATCTTCATCGCGAGGAGATCATGCCGGCCGATTTACCTCCAAATGTCCGTTAGATGGAGGATCTAGAGGGATCTATCCACTTGGATCCGTATTACGAGCATACCATGCGAGAGGAAGCTGCAGCGTTTGGTCCATGTCAGGGAAGATTGAGGTGCGATGAAGCTATGGAGATTGGCCATCATAGAGCTACGTCACCGTGGCAGAGAGAATTCACAAAGGAAAGATCATTTGATCCATCCTACCGGCCCTCAATGGCAACGTATGACTACAGGAGTTCGGAAAAAAGATCTGTTGATCGAAAGATTTCCCTACGGTTTTCAAGGGAGAATGAAACCCTCCGTTCATCCGCAAGAATGGTTGCCTCTCCATTCACTGACGGGATCTTGAATGCTCAGAATCTGAGGAAGTTTTTCATGCCGGTTTTCATTCTGTTTGATGGAACGACTGACCCGATCGATCACATTTACCACATTCAGTTAAAAATGGCGCTGAACACGAAAATTGATCCTCTGATGTGCAAGTATTTTCCTATAAGTTTGGCCGGGCCAGCGCTCAATTGGTTTAAGAATCTGGCCCAAGGGTCAATCGCTAGCTTCCAAGACTTGTGTGACAAGTTCATAAGCCAATACTATGGGAATAAGCGTTCGGCTAAAGATGTTTCAAGCCTATTTACAATGAAGCAGTACGAAGATGAACAACTCCAAGCTTTCCTCACCAAGTTCAACCTTGTCAAGAGCATGGTAATGGAATGTTATCCATTCATGGCAGTTCAAGCATTCAAACTGGCCATGAACTGAGGGGCACTATTTTACACAAGCCTGGTGGTGAATACGCCGAAGACCATGGATGAGCTGAACAAGAGAGCCGACGATTTCATGTGTTTGGAAGAAGAAGCAATTAATACGAGAAAGACGTCAATTATCTCAACAAAGGAGAAATCTAAAGCCAAGATCCGGCAGAAACAAGCTCCGCCGCAGCGTCAAACCTCCTGGAAGGCAAAAAAGAGGCCGAGGGAAGAAGAACTGGTTACTCTACTCAAGGTCACCTTGGCTAGGTTGTACCAAGAAAACAAAGATAAGTTTCGCTCTCCCCTACCAATTAGACAATCTCTCGAAAGAGAGATTAGTCCAAACATTGCGCTTTCTATAGTAATTTCGGTCACCTAACTAATGAATGCAGGAACCTGAGGAGGCAAGTGGAGACGTTGATAGCAAGGGGAGAGTTCGCAGGACCATCATCTTGGTATATTTTGCCCCCGCTGCTGCTAACTTGTTCATCGGCAGGAGTGTATTGGCCGACAAATCTTCTCCTTATAAGGTCTAGTAAATGAAGGGGTTGTTTTTTCTCATGCTTATAAGTTCGTTTGCTCTGCGTTGCATTGCCATCTATGTACACTCTGGCAATGAAACTCTCAATCATTTCCTCCCATTCACCTTCTCTAGCACTGGTAGTGCTAATCAAGGCCTGCAGAACTACGAAAGGAAGTTGGTTTTCCAGCAAACTGATGTCCGCAATTATCCCACGCATAACAGCAATACCTAAATGGTCATCTAACAGGCCCATTTCTTCTTCACCCCGCAAGGCAGATATGAAGTACAGGATAAAACAACCATCAAGGAGCATCATACGAGCGAATGCTACATCGTCATAGGCGTCTGTTGAGCCCTCAATATAGAAGTTCTTAGCATCGCTTACCACTACTACCATTTTCTTATAGACTTCATGGGGTTCTTCCTTGCTGCTAGCTATGAATCCAGATGCCGCTATGTTCTTCAACTTCTCGGCTTCTTTAAACTCAGGCTTGCCATGGTGATAAGGACCGATTGAAACCACTGTAGGATTAAAAAAACCCTTATTCTGCTCCTTCTCCCGTAATTCTCGTGGAACCTTGGGTAGTAGTGGCTTGTATGAAGATGCATTGGGTCTCTCTCCAACAATGGATATTATCCACTCTTTATCACTAGCTTTGAGCTCAACACTACCGGATTCATTATCAGCTGTAATTTCAACACCCAATTCACGACCAGCTTCTGTTCCAGCCGCTGCCGAATTAATTCTGCTCAACTCATTATCAGCTGTAATTTCAACACCCAATTCACGACCGGCTTCTGTTCCAGCCTCTGCCGAATTAATTCTGCTCAACTCATTATCAGCTGTAATTTCAACACCCAATTCACGACCAGCTTCTTCTCCAACCTCTGCCGAATTAATTCTGCTCAACTCATTATCAGCTTCTTTTCCAGCCTCTGCCAAATTAATGCTACTCAACCCATCATCATCACTTTTGGCCATTTATGGTTCCGAGCTTAATTGTTGCAGCTCGATTGAATATATTGTAGCAGAAATTTAAAGAAGAAAACTTGAGTAGCTCGTATGACAACTCATTATTTGGAAACGAAAGTTCATTCTAAGTCGACTGCAATTCTCATCTATTGACTTGGAGCAGTCTAGCTCCATATTATGAACCACATGATATATACATATATAAAATAAATAAAAAACACGACGATGTATTACCACCAATAACTTAAAAGTGTTATTCAGGAATCAGGGCAAGTATAATTTTGTGTAAATATAGAGATGTGGATAAATTAAAGTCAAATTACATAAAAACTTCTCAATTTTGGCAAGAAACGTTAGAAAAATAATAATAATAATAATAAATAAATAAATAAATAAATTGAGTAGACTTTAACAATTATTAATTCTGATCTATTGACTTGGAGAAGTCTAGCTCCGTATTATGGACCACATGATATTTACATAAAATAAATAAAAAACACGAGATGCATTAGGACCACAACTGTTCAAATCCATAGCTTTAAAGTATTGTTCAGAGCAAGTATTATTTTGGGTAAATATAACGTGGGAAAGTTACAGGCAAATTACATAAAAACATTTCAATTTTGGCAAGAAACTTTAGGTAAAAAAAAAAAAAAAAACGAAAGGTTGACATCCCCTAACTATCCCAAAGTGGTGTTATAATGACTAATTAAAATGCCTCTTAATACAAATTTTTAAAAAATATTTTATTTAATGGTGTATCTATAACAAAACGAAGATGCCTTAAAACATTTTTTCAAAATTTTCTTAAATTTTATTTTTAAAAACTAAAAAGAAAAGAAAAACCTAAAATGAAAATCATTTTAATAAAGCTAATTTTCTTAAATTTATATTAAGGGATATTTTCATCATTATAACATCACTTTAATGGTGTGTAATTTTCAAAATATTTTTAAAGTACAATTTTTTTTTAAAGTAAAAAAAAGAATAAAGAACCTAAAATGAAAATCTTTCTTAAATTTACATTAGGGGGTAGTTTCGTCAATATAATATAAGTTTGCAACAAATCTAATAGTTAATGAGGTTTTATGTCAATTTTTTAACATTTTTTTTTATTCCCACAGTAATTTTTTTCTTTTTTGACAAGAAACTCATGCACCCATTTGTCCTAGTACCTCATTTTCTAAAGATATACCACCATGCTACATAGTAACCATTGTGTAAAAAAGATCATGGGTAAAATACAAAGACACCTTCAGATTTGGTAAAAGGACATCCAAATAAAAGTTTTTCTATTTTGGGACAACTACACCCCCTTGTGAAATTTGCCATCCAAACCTTAAAACATATGAAAAGTCCATTTTATCCTTCACTATTTTTATTAATTTTAATTACAAAATATTAAAAATACTTAAATGACCAAATTATTCTCAGCACCACAACCAGTTTCTGGCGCCACCACCACACCAAAATCCACAACCTCCACCATCCCCACCGCCAAACCACCGCCACCATCTCTACCCCAACAACCATATTTGGTAATTTATTTTCTCTGTTCATTCATCATTAGCGGACCTTTACCCCGCACCACTAATCATCACCATCAATTAATTAGAAAGCCAAACCCAAAAAAAAAATAAAAATAAAAATAAAAATAAAAATAAACATTAAATAAAATACATTTACAGAACAGTCAAGCCTTCATCGGCCGGATTTTTCTCTCTGGCCTTCCTTGCTCGCCGGCCGCCATCATCCAAAGCCGAGCTTGCCATCACCATCATCCACGGCCGAGCCATCACATCATCGTTTTCAGCCTTGCACATCACCGAACTCGCCATTTGACACACCATTGGAGTTGCTCTGACATATACAACCATACAACATAATAATATGAAAGTATAAATACTTTGCATTCTGTCAATTATACTAGCAATTTCTTGGTTCTATTGCCAGTTGTAGGCGACTTCTAATATACAATTTTAAATAATAATAATAAAAAAAAAAACGACCATATATTTTATATAATTACAAGACTAAATTTTTTTCCCCTGAAAAGTCCGGTCAAGCAAAGAAATAAACGCCACCCTATATTATATGTAATTTAATGAACACAGACTTGCTAATATATCAATAAACACAACCCCTATTTATTATACATACTAAGAAACAATATATATATATTATACATTATGAACACCACTTGCTAATACATAAATAAACACGACCCAATATTTTATATATAATGAGCATGACTTGTTGAATTTATTTTTTCTGGAAAACTTGAAAGTCTTGTCCAGAGCAAGTTATTTATGTGTGTGTGTGTGTGTGTATATATATATATATAACAAGGTGCTCTAGAGGAAAAAGATAGGGAAAAAAAAAAATGAAGTGAAAATTACACATAAGTCCTACTTTTGTACTCTAAAAACAAATAATTAGTCCTACAAAGAAGTCTAACTTTTGATTTTTAAAAAATAATTTAAGAAAAAAATAATTTTAAATTCACGTTATATTTGATATAATAAGATAATTTGATAACTTTTTTAGATAACATTGCCTCAAATTTATAGTGATTTATTTTTTATTCTTGAATTATTTTTTAAAAATATGAAGTATAAAATCCAAAATGCAAATAATTTATCTATTATCCATAAATATAATGCATGAAAAGTATCTCATTTTATTTTAACATGTTGCGAGTACTTACGAAAAGTGAATTTGAAATATGTTAAATGTTTTAGGCTTATTAATTTTGGTAAGAATTAATATATTTTTAAGTAAATAAAAATTAGTAACATTTAAAAAATATGTTTTAATCATAAAGTATTAGAAGTATAGAGAAAATTTGTATTTTAGTGAAAAAGGCACTAGTGGTAGTTTAGTAATATATCTAAATATATTTGAAAATATTTTTCAGTGTAGTACTTCCTTATTTTTTGAGAATTTTATAGGATTTATTTGTTTTTGGAGTTTAAAAATAGGACTATAGGAATAATGGGTAATTTTTTTTTTAAAAATAAAAAATAAATCCAACGTCCTTACCTTAATCAACTAACCTCAGCAGGGTAAGCCCTTTTTTGGTTTTGTGTTTGTCTTAAATGTCTCACTTTTACTCTTATAAAAGAGTTGATAATTTTTAGTCATTGTCCTAAATCTAGGTGGTAGTGGGACTCATCAAAGATTATGACTTAATGATACTTTGTTATCTTTTTAAAATAGAAGATCATGGTTCAAAATTCGGGGCAATCCAAATGGGTGTGCAAGTGTTTCCCGTCTAGGTAAAAAAACAAAAAATACTAAACAAAAAACAAAAAAAAAAAATGTAAAATTTGGTTGGGTTTAACTCGAGTAACTCAAGTCCCACTCACAAATTATACTGGTGTGACCGTGTGAGCAAGATATTTGACATCATGAAATTGGAATTGAGTTTAAATTTTAGAGTTTAAACTTATTTTGAGGGGATTTGAGAAAAAGTTTTACTAAATTAATCCAAACAATCCAACGAATTCAAAATACAAGAAAATTTTAAATCTTTTTATATACAATTAAGTTAAAATGAAATGATTTATAGTACCATGGGTATTAACTTAGCTTTGAAAAGCTTGCTTTAAAAGTAAAAGGAAAATAATATAATAATTTAAATTTAGTGAAACAAAAATAATAATAAATACTATAAGATATTGTATCTTTT
The DNA here is from genome assembly GCF_030987335.1 of Cornus florida. Taxonomy (NCBI): domain Eukaryota; kingdom Viridiplantae; phylum Streptophyta; class Magnoliopsida; order Cornales; family Cornaceae; genus Cornus; species Cornus florida. The sequence continues at coordinate 45,177,272 of NW_026775573.1, forward strand.
CAAATTCGAACAAGAAGGAATATTAGTTGCCACATATGTTAAGTCACCCAAATTCCAAAAAAAAATATATAATCTTACTCGTCACTTCAGTTGATATATTTCATGTAGGTATGTAATTATGTACAATTCAAATTAGAAAAAGCTTAAAATTTATGTGATATGGCGCGGGTTCAAAAAAAAAAAAAAATCCTTATTCTCCTCCTCCTCCCGTAATTCTCGGGACCCTTTGTAGTTTCTTATGCGATGATCCAATGGGTCTCTCTTCAATAATGGAGTTTCACATATCATCACCACCATCAACTGTAATTGTTTCTTATTTTGTTTGGGTGAATAGTAAGCTGTATATTGAGTAGAAGCACTGTACAAACAAGCAACCCAAGAGTGAACAAACAAGAGAACAATAGAATATGGCTGTAACAGAGGCCAAATGTTGTACTAATTACAAAATTCTAACAAAAATTTAAATCGCAAGTTTCTGTCCCACATGATAAATAAAATAATGTATGCATCATAATAATATTTTGTTATAAACAAGTTGCATTCTGTAAATCATGATGGCAATTTCTTTGACCCGACCCTATGTAATATGTAATCAACACGACTTGCTAATGCATAACTAAACAAGACCCTATATTTTATATATATCATCACTTGCTCTGAACATGACTTTTAAACAATCCAGGAGAAAAAATGATTAAACAAGTGGTCATTATATATAATATAGAGTTGTCTGATTGGAAATATTGAAAACAAATGAATATTTCCAATCAGACAACTCTATATTATATATAATGACCATTTGTTCAATCATTTTTTTTTTTTTTCCTTGGATGGTTTAAAAGTCATGTTCAGAGCAAGTGGTGAAATATTATTATGTATATATTTTCCTCCAAAAAAAAACACTGGTTGCTCCAGAGAAGAATAAGATTAGAAAAAAAATCCAACTACTTTATATAATATATATATATGGGAAAAACTAACCACCATAAACTTTTCCCCCATTTTGTTTTTAAAATTTTATAAAAGAGTGGGTAATTCTTGTCATTTTGGCTAAATCCGATCAAGATAAGCTTATCTTCATAACTAAATACACTAAAATGATCCCACTAAGTTGTATCGTGTGATGTGTATAACCAAATCGACGGCATAAAGGTAGGTTGGCAAAGATTCCTCCCATTTATTTGAAAGGTTAAGTAAATTCATATTCATATCTTCATTGAGTTTCGAAACCCCGACCTCTTCTTATTTTATACCAGCTAGGTTATTGTTCATTTGGGAAGATTCCTCCCATTAACCTTATTCAATCACTCGCCCATCGGAGTACCGGCATCGTCACCGACGAACTACCGCTTAAATACGACACAACCAACCGCATCTACTCCCCAGGGCGGAACCAGAAATTTATGGTTAGGGTGGTCAGATTTGAAATATGTAACAAAAATTATAAATCAAGTGTAATATATATTTTGTTAAATATTAGTCATAGTATATATATCTTAGAAAATTCTAAAATGAGATAAATGCAACTTAGAAAAAAAAAAAAAAAAAAAATGATGTTTGAAAGAAAATTATGGAGAAGAAACTTACAGAAATAAGCATTGTTAGAAAATCAATTTTTCTTTATAATTGTTTCAGTTTTTCAAAAATCTAATTTATTGAAAAAGTAAATTAAGTACTTTGATTCCACTTGAGAAAGATATACCTAGATGAAAGATTAGAAAAATATAATGAATTTTAATTCAAAAAAATTATTTTAAATTCTACAAGATTATTATTGAGTTATTAAACAAGATACAAATAGTTATAAAATTTGTTTTTTAGAAAGTTATAACTAAAAGACTCCTCCTACGGCAGTTAAGCTGTCACTTCCTCTTTTGTTGCCATAACACCTTATGCGGTGAATCGTTTTGTTTATGTTGTAAGTCCTGGCAGATACTCTGCCACTGATATAAGAAAGTAGTATGTGTATGTATAGTTCTAAGTTACATTGAAATGACTCAAATAACCCTTATGACCTATAAGTTTTAATCCTTTTTATAAATTGAGTAGTGATGCTTGTGTCGAAGTGTTAAAGTAAATTGCTTGAGGTACTACTTCTAATTGGTCATCTCTACCAAATATAAAAAATTAGTGATCCCACTTCCTTATATTTTGCATATATGATAAATAAAACTCGTCGCTCAAAGTAAAAAATATTTTCGTTATGAATTGAATTCAATGGATAAAACCTCTTTAAGCCAAACAAATACGCCAGAGAAATAGGCATAAGTATCATTACTCGGGGTAGAAATGCGTTTAGGATATGTTTATCAACTAAAAATGTAGAGAATTTTATGCCACTATATAAAGAAATTCTAGGACAAGATTATTTGGTTGTAAACAAAATGATAGGAGCCTATATATAGTAATTACAGTATCAGTTACAGAAGAAATATCTCTGCTACAGCTATACAAAGATTACACCACTAACTCCAGCAGTGCATTCTATCTAATCCCTTAATTGGCTCAACCATGTTCAAATTCCTTGATTGGCTCAATCGTAACGATCAATTAGTCTTCTACATCCCCCCTCAAACTAGGCCAAGATTTGGAACAAAGGCCGGGTTTGGGTCATACGACTTCAAATTGTTGACGTGGAAGAGGTTTGGTGAATATATCTACCCCTTGGTTTCAGGAAGGGACAAATCCAGTAACAAGAGAACCAACAAACACTTTTTCTCGGACAAAATGATAATCAATTTCAATATGCTTTGTTCTTGCATGAAATACTAGAGTTATGTCACAAAAACGAATAGGTGACCGAGGAAGGGAAAAACCAATGTCTTTCAATAAATATCCTAACCATGTAAGATCTGCTGCAGTAGATGCAAAAGCTCTATATTCGGCCTCATAACTGGACCGGGAAATAGTTGGTCGCTTTTTGCCCTCCAAGAAAGAAAATTGCCACCTAAAAATGTGTAGAATCTGATTTTCGGGTAATCGGACAACCAGCTCAATCAGCATCTGAAAATGCAGACAAGTTTAGTGATGTACGAGAAAAAGTCGAAGACCATAATCAAGAGTACCTTTGACATAACGAAGAATTATTTTGACAATTTGATAATGGTATATTGTGGGTGGCTTGAAATATTTGACTTTCACAAAAAACAATTGATAATATACAAGCACGGAATACAAAATGATAATAATAAAATAAATAAAAAGTGGAAAAGAATTTCTAATTAATAAATAAATTCCATAATCTTTTCAACTCCATTAATATTCCAATTGATACAACTTGGGAATCCCATAGTTCTCCTCCTTCTCCCCTATTTCTTAATGAAATTAGCATTATTGCAATTGACCCCCTGCAACTACTTTGAACATTGCTGTTGCTGGTTTCCTTGATGGAGTCGCCACAACCAACAAAGCTTGAAAGTTGTGTGTGAATTTAGGAGGTGGCCAAGTTTTACATTTATAGAAAGCCACTACTACCTTTCTCTATATAAAATATAGATAGGGCGAGTAGGGATCGTCCCAAGGGATTTGATGGTGTATCGAATTGTGAAACTATGGTAATTAGGGTTAGTAGGTCGAGTGATCACACAATTGGTTGGTTGGTTGATTAAGCTAAATTGAATTCAATTAAATAAAATAATATGAGGTAAACAAGAGAGAGAGAGGTCTTGGGGTGTAGAGATCACCACCAAGCAATACTTTTCTATACTACTAACAAGTGATCAATTGAGGGTAATGGATGTGTTGCAATATGATAAGGGTGTGTGTGTATTAGGTTGATTCAATTGGCAAGGATGACAAATCAAGCAAGTATTGTCTAAACATCATGTGAAGAGCACAATATATCTAAACAATAGAGCATATATTGTCTAGACAACATGGGGATAGCACAATAAATCAAAACAAGTCATTAATCCTTCATTAAACTCACAATCCACATGCAATACAATGTTAGAGGAATATGCCATTTGGACTCACAAGCATGGAACATCAAACATCAAGAGTAGATTGTCCTCCCATCTAACATTACTCTACCACTATACTAAATCTACACTACTAGCATGAAAATAAAGCTATCTAGACTAGGAGAGAGGCACAAACCATCAAGAATAGGCATAAACCATCAAATGAACCAAAATAGCATTCATTAAGCATATCATCTTGATAATCTCTAGATCTATAGCATCAATACACATAGATATGCATCAAAAACACTAAATCTAGAGATAAGCACATGAATATCCTACTCTAGCATACATAGACATATGGATAGAATAGAATAGTCAATTGGAAGCATTAAACCATACAAACCAGGAAATAATCAAGATTTATATATACATGAATATCAAGATGTATCATACAACACTAATCCCTCAATAATACACAAGATTAGAGTATAGAAAGCATGCTTGGGGATAACTCTAGCCCCAAGAAGATGTCTAGCCACTCATGGTAGTGATGATCCAACCCTCAAGGGCTAACTCCATGGCTAGTCCTTGTTGGTGAAGATCTCCTCCAATGGTTGTTTTAGCTTCCTCCCTTCTTCCTCTCCAAGAATAGCCTCCAAAATGATTTTCAATGTGTGACAAGAGACTCTAGAGCCCTTTCCAAAAAGTGTATCATATTCCTTATATAGGTAGGTCAAATACACCCTATGATGAGCTGTGGTCGTGCAAGGCATATTCTCCAATGATTGGGTGAAGGACGGAATAAATGAGCTGGACTTTAACTTTTTCTCGCTGGAGTAAGTTCGATCGATCGAACTTTAACTTGGATCGATCGAAGATTGGTTCGATCGATCGAACTGCATTTTGGATCGATCGAAGTGGTCTGACTCCTTCGGATAAGGACAAGGCTGAGATATTTCGAAGATATTTATGGGGAAAAGGACAAAAGTGGTTGGTAGGCGTACAGCTGTGGATAAGATCAATCATTTGAATATGACAAAATAGGGTTCGATCGATTGAAGGTGATGTTCGATCGATCGAACTTGGAATTTCAGCAAAGGCCAAGGTTGGATTTATCGAGAAGTACTGTGATCGATCATAGATGTTCGATCGATCGAACTCTAAGTTGGATCGATCGAACTTTTCAGTTGCACAACTTAATTCCTTTTTGCTCATTTCTTTCTCCGCTTTGCTCCCTCCTTTGGTTTATCTCAGGATTGCTTCAATTAAGCTCTTATTTGGCTGAGTTAGCTCAATTTTGGGATTAGTGCCTGAAAATATAAATAACATGTAATAAGTCTAAAACGGCAAAGTAAGATAGATAAAGGTACTAGAATGCTTAAGCTTAACGGGTTTAAATGCGCACTTTTCGGTGCTCATCACACCCCCAAACTTAAATATTGCTAGTCCCTAGCAATGAACTAAGAAGTAAAGGAATGAAATGAACAACTAAACAAGTATAAACTGGAAAGCAAGTTAAATGATAACACCATTTTCGTAGGGAATACGATTGCATTTAGCATATGCAACAAGCCTTTTAAACCCCTAGGTTACCCCTAGTGGACGAGTAAAGTCTCGTGAGGGTTTCCAGAAATGGTACCCACAAACATTAAGCTCATTCTTTCAAAAGAGGCACCAATATTGCAAACAAGCATTGAGAGAAAACTACCTCAAGTATGCAATTTTTCAACCGTTTCCAAGCAATCTCCCAAAATCTCAACATCAAACAAGCAAGCATGGTCCTCCACACATCAAGAAAATGATCATGAAAATCGAAACAAGTCTAGAATCATTTTTTGAGTGGTCTGGCATCAAGTGTGTTGCTATCTTAGCCAACTAAGGAATTAATCACATCCTTACCCTCAAACTAGCATACAAATCTAGTCCCAATCATCAAGACAAAAAGTGGACCTTTTATTAAAGCTTTATTGTTCTAGGTGCGCTTATTCTTTTCACTTAATTTTTTTTTTCTTTTTTCTTCTTCTTCTTCTTTTTTTTATTTTTTATTTTTTATTTTTTTATTGAGGATCAAAGATGGAAATATTGTGCAATGTATTGATCTCTTAAGCTTTCTAGAAAATTCATGTAGCGAGCTTTAGGTCAATGACTCCCAAACCAGATGGCTTTAGGGCATTAGGTGTTAAGACACCCCTACGGACTTACAAACTCAAATCAACTAGGCTACAAATCAAGACAACAACCATCTAATCATTTCCTACTTCTCACCTTTTGGGAGAAGTCCTCACTTTTATTACTTTTGCAACAACTTTTTTTTTTTTTTTGAAATAATCAATTATTAACCTAGAGTTTGGGCCCTCCACCTTTCGGCGCGAGAAGTTCACTGCTTAATGAGGCAAGAATCCCGGTTACCTAATGAAAAGGGGTTGTTATCCACCTTTATCAAGAATGAAAACTTTCAATGCACTACTAGCCCAATTGGGATATAACCAATTCAATAATCAACAAAGCATGTACCCCACAATTGAATGCTAGCATGCAACGGTGCTAGTGTAGAATCCTAAAATGAATCTCAAAACAATCACAAATTTAGGATGATGTGGACCAAAAATGCAAGCAAGATATCAATCTTTTGAAAAATTTACTCCTAAATGGCATCCTCAAGGCATACAAGGAGTATTGGACTCTCAAGTCAAACAATTTTTAAATTTTAAGCAATATAGTTCTCAAAAGATCAAAATCATAGCTAGAAATGGCCTAAGTATAGAAATATCCCTCAAATACACAAGACATGCTCAAAATTTGAATTTTAAAGTAACACTGAAACATACACCAATCTCCCCAAACTTAAACTGCACATTGTCCTCAATGTGTGAAGAGAACAAAGGAAAGAGTACACCAGTGCTTTAGACATGAATGATCGGGATAAAAGTATCCAAAGTGGGTGGCATGGCCCCCCCAAACTTGGGATAAACTGTGATCCTGAAAAGTTTGCACTCGGATAAACTCATTAGATAACAAGATAGGATAATCAGTGCACAGTGGACATGCAAGTGTAAAATGGGATAAATAGAGAATAGAGAGAGAGGTGTAAGAGTGGTCCTGAAAAATTGGGCAGCACTCTCTCACTGAAGTCACTGTGGTGTACCTGATGGAGTCAAACATACAAATATGAGATACTAATAGACATCCATAATCAAAAAGTAATATATAAAGAATATAAAGTGCAGGTACATCAATAAAATAATAAAGCCAACAGACCGGCCGCAAAGTATAATACAGTAACAGTGACAGTATAATACAGATCCAGAATAAAAGAAATGAAAGCGTAGAACAACTGGAAGTGGAGTCTCAGGAGGCCTGATCGTGAAGACCTGCAGTGGCTGGAGGTGTAGGTGCGAGTGCAGGTGCAGGGAGTCGGCTGGAGAGATCGGCAAAACAAGCCATGACATCCGCCCTGAAAGAGGTGAACTCAGCTCGGTGGGCAGTGATGTCGGCTCGCATGGCTGCTACGTCCTCCTCCAGTGTCTGCAAGCGTGCTCCGAATCCGGGAGTGGGAACTGGAGACTCAGGCAGAGATGCCTCTGAAGAAGACTCTCGAACGCGCTCCTGAGCAGCGGCTCGATCACTGGTATCATCGGCATCAGCATCATCTGCAGCATCGGCATACTCCTCCGCAGGTCGCTTCAGGTCAATGTCCATGCAATCGGTAGCCGGACCGACTGGTGCGTCGTCCGCTGCGATATCTGCTGCTGCTGGAGGTGCCGGCTGTGCCTGGGCTGCCTCCTCCTCCTCTAGTTCAGCTGCTGCCTCTACAGCTGGCTCCTGAAGACTCCGAATAAGAGCATTGTAGCTCTTATTCCAGTCTCTCCTCCTATAGAAGCTGGACCGTGCAAGGGGCTCCTCATCTGGGGGCACTCTGTAGCGCCGGTCAAGAAGGATATGAGTGATGAGGTGTCCGAAGGGTAGGACCTTGGACCGCTTAGGGTCCTTCCTGGAAATGAAAGAATCATACAGCAACCTCATCACGCTCCAGAGGAGGACTTGGATAGATACCCAGCAGCACGTGTAAAAAGCGTAAAGAGCAAAAACTTGTTGCTGGTTTCCTTGATGGAGTCGCCACAACCAACAAAGCTTGAACGTTGTGTGTGAATTTAGGAGGTGGCCAAGTTTTACATTTATAGAAAGCCACTACTACCTTTCTCTATATAAAATATAGATAGGGCGAGTAGGGATCGTCCCAAGGGATTTGATGGTGTATCGAATTGTGAAACTATGGTAATTAGGGTTAGTAGGTCGAGTGATCACACAATTGGTTGGTTGGTTGATTAAGCTAAATTGAATTCAACTAAATAAAATAATATGAGGTAAACAAGAGAGAGAGAGGTCTTGGGGTGTAGAGATCACCACCAAGCAATACTTTTCTATACTACTAACAAGCGATCAATTGAGGGTAATGGATGTGTTGCAATATGATAAGGGTGTGTGTGCATTAGGTTGATTCAATTGGCAAGGATGACAAATCAAGCAAGTATTGTCTTAACATCATGTGAAGAGCACAATATATCTAAACAATAGAGCATATATTGTCTAGACAACATGGGGATAGCACAATAGATCAAAACAAGTCATTAATCCTTCATTAAGCTTACAATCCACATGCAACACAATGTTAGAGGAATATGCCATTTGGACTTACAAGCATGGAACATCAAACATCAAGAGTAGATTGTCCTCCCATCTAACATTACACTACCACTACACTAAATCTACACTACTAGCATGAAAATAAAGCTATCTAGACTAGGGGAGAGGCACAAACCATCAAGAATAGGCATAAACCATCAAATGAACCAAAATAGCATTCATTAAGCATATCATCTTGATAATCTCTAGATCTATAGCATCAATACACATAGACATGCATCAAAAACACTAAATCTAGAGATAAGCACATGAATATCCTACTCTAGCATACATAGACATATGGATAGAATAGAATAGTCAATTGGAAGCATTAAAGCATACAAACCAGGAAATAATCAAGATTTATATATACATGAATATCAAGATGTATCATACAACACTAATCCCTCAATAATACACAAGATTAGAGTATAGAAAGCATGCTTGGGGCTAACTCTAGCCCCAAGAAGATGTCTAGCCACTCATGGTAGTGATGATCCAACCCTCAAGGGCTAACTCCATGGCTGCTCCTTGTTGGTGAAGATCTCCTCCAATGGTTGCTCTAGCTTCCTCCCTTCTTCCTCTCCAAGAATAGCCTCCAAAATGATTTTCAATGTGGGACAAGAGACTCTAGAGCCCTTTCCAAAAAGTGTATCATATTCCTTATATAGGTAGGTCAAATACACCCTATGATGAGCTGTGGTCGTGCAAGGCATATTCTCCAATGATTGGGTGAAGGACGGAATAAATGAGCTGGACTTTAACTTTTTCTCGCTGGAGGAAGTTCGATCGATCGAACCTTAACTTGGATCGATCGAAGATGGGTTCGATCGATCGAACTACATTTTGGATCGATCGAAGTGGTCTGACTCCTCCGGATAAGGACAAGGACAAGGCTGAGATATTTCGAAGATATTTATGGGGAAAATGACAAAAGTGGTTGGTAGGCGTACAGCTGTGGATAAGATCAATCATTTGAATAGGATAAAATAGGGTTCGATCGATCGAACTTGGAATTTCAGCAAAGGCCAAGGTTGGATCTATCGAGAAGTATTGTGATTGATCATAGATGTTCAATCGATCGAACTCTAAGTTGGATCGATCGAACTTTTCAGCTGCACAACTTAATTCTTTTTTGCTCATTTCTTTCTCCACTTTGCTCTCTCCTTTGGTTTATCTCAGGATTGCTTCAATTAAGCTTTTATTTGGTTAAGTTCGCTCAATTTTGTGATTAGTGCCTGAAAATATAAATAACACGTAATAAGTCTAAAACGGCAAAGTAAGATAGATAAAGGTACTAGAATGCTTAAGCTCAACGGGTTTAAATGCGCACTTTTCGGTGCTCATCACACCCCCAAACTTAAATATTGCTAGTCCCTAGCAATGAACTAAGAAGTAAAGGAATGAAATGAACAACTAAATAAGTATAAACTGGAAAGCAAGTAAAATGATAACACCATTTTCGTAGGGAACACGATTGCATTTAGCATATGCAACAAGCCTTTTAAACCCCTAGGTTACCCCTAGTGGACGAGTAAAGTCTCGTGAGGGTTTCCAGAAATGGTACCCACAAACATTAAGCTCATTCTTTCAAAAGAGGCACCAATATTGCAAATAAACATTGGGAGAAAACTACCTCAAGTATGCAATTTTTCAACCGTTTCTAAGCAATCTCCCAAAATTTCAATATCAAGCAAGCAAGTATGGTCCTCCACATATCAAGAAAATGATCATGAAAATCGAAACAAGTCTAGAATCCATGTGAGAGGTCCGGCATCAAGTGTGTTGCTATCTTAGCCAACTAGAGAAGTAATCACATCCTTACCCTCAAACTAGCACACAAATCTAGTCCCAATCATCAAGACAAAAAGTGGACCTTTTATTAAAGCTTTATTGTTCTAGGTGCGCTTATTCTTTTCACTCTACTTTTTTTTTATTTTTATTTATTTATTTTTTATTGAGGATCAAAGATGGAAATATTGTGCAATGTGTTGATCTCTTAAGCTTTTTAGAAGATTCATGTAGCGAGCTTTAGGTCAATGACTCCCAAACCAGATGACTTTAGGGCATTGGGTGTTAAGACACCCCTACGGACTTACAAACTCAAATCAACTAGGGTATAAATCAAGACAACAACCATCTAATCATTTCCTACTTCTTACCTTTTGGGAGAAGTCCTCACTTTTATTACTTTTGCAACAACTTTTTTTTTTTTTTTTTTTTGAAATAATCAATTATTAACCTAGAGTTTGGGCCCTCCACCTTTCGGCGCGAGAAGTTCACTGCTTAATGAGGCAAGAATCTCGGCTACTCAATGAAAAGGGGTTGTTATCCACCTTTATCAAGAATGAAAACTTTCAATGCACTACTAGCCCAATTGGGATATAACCAATTCAATAATCAACAAAGCATGTACCCCACAATTGAATGCTAGCGTGCACCGGTGCTAGTGTAGAATCCTAAAATGAATCTCAAAACAATCACAAATTTAGGATGACGTGGACCACAAATGCAAGCAAGATATCAATCTTTTGAAAAATTTACTCCTAAATGGTATCCTCAAGGCATACAAGGAGTATTGGACTCTCAAGTCAAGCAATTTTTAAATTTTAAGCAATATAGTCCTCAAAAGATCAAAATCATAGCTAGAAATGGACCAAGTATAGAAATATCCCTCAAATACACAAGACATGCTCAAATTTTGAATTTTAAAGTAACACTGAAACATACACCAACACCCCCAAACTTAAACTGCACATTGTCCTCAATGTGTGAAGAGAACAAAGGAAAGAGTACACCAGTGCTTTGGACATGAATGATCGGGATAGAAGTATCCAAAGTGGGTGGCATGGCCCCCCCAAACTTGGGATAAACTGTGGTCCTGAAAAGTTTGCACTCGGATAAACTCATTAGATAACAAGATAGGATAATCAGTGCACAGTGGACTTGCAAGTGTAAAATGGGATAAATAGAGAATAGAGAGAGATGTGTAAGAGTGGTCCTGAAAAATTGGGCAGCACTCTCTCACTGAAGTCACTGTGGTGTACCTGATGGAGTCAAACATACAAATATGAGATACTAAGAGACATCCATAATCAAAAAGCAATATATAGAGAATATAAAGTGTAGGTACATCAATAAAATAATAAAGCCGACAGACCGGCTGCAAAGTATAATACAGTAACAGTGACAGTATAATACAGATCCAGAATAAAAGAAATGAAAGTATAGAACAACTGGAAGTGGAGTCTCAGGAGGCCTGATCGTGAAGATCTGCAGTGGCTGGAGGTGCAGGTGCGGGTGCAGGGAGTCGGCTAGAGAGATCGGCAAAGCAAGCCATGACATCCGCTCTGAAAGAGGTGAACTCAGCTCGGTGGGCAGTGATGTCGGCTCGCATGGCTGCTACGTCCTCCTCCAGTGTCTGCAAGCGTGCTCCGAATCCGGGAGTGGGAACTGGAGACTCAGGCAGAGATGCCTCTGAAGAAGACTCCCGAACTCGCTCCTGAGCAGCGGCTCGATCACTGGTATCATCGGCATCAGCATCATCTGCAGCATCGGCATACTCCTCCGCAAGTCGCTCTAGGTCAATGTCCATGCGATCGGTAGCCGGACCGACTGGTGCGTCGTCCGCTGCGATATCTGCTGCTGCTGGAGGTGCCGGCTGTGCCTGGGCTGCCTCCTCCTCCTCTAGTTCAGCTGCTGCCTCTACAGCTGGCTCCTGAAGACTCCGAATAAGAGCATTATAACTCTTATTCCAGTCACTCCTCCTATAGAAGCTGGACCGTGCAAGGGGCTCCTCATCTGGGGGCACTCTGTAGCGCTGGTCAAGAAGGATCTGCGTGATGAGGTGTCCGAAGGGCAGGACCTTGGACCGCTTAGGGTCCTTCCTGGAAATAAAAGAATCATACAACAACCTCATCACGCTCCAGATGAGGACTAGGATAGATACCCAGCAGCCCGTGTAAAAAGCGTAAAGAGCTGTCAAGTAGTCATGACGCCTCTGGATCTTGTGGCCTGCCATGTAAATGTTCTGGAAGAGAACTGTGTCGATGAACCAGAGGTCGTCAGGCAAGAAGGTCCTGGTGGCGAATGTCTGACCACCGGCATGATGGCCTGTCAAGGAAACAGCCATGTCAGAAAATGAAGGCCTTTGGAGCCTCGGGTATATCTCTGCAAGCTCAGGTGGACATCGGTGTGGGCACCGGCAAGCACGGGCCAGAGTGTCAACTGTGATGACAATCTCGTGGCCGTCCAGTGTAGTGATCATCTCCGCGGTAGATCGTGGCAAGGGCCAGAGATGCTGAAAGAATAGCCGCACCAGTCGCGGGTATACTAGGCCGGTGACTGGGGCAAGGATGGCTGAGAGGCCCCGCTGCATGATATCCTGATAGCCAGACCGGGTCAGGATAGACTCGGAGAAGTACTCAGTATCGAAGTATGACTCCTGAGCCACGGTCATGGCTGCATATCTCGGCAGTAACTGGTCACGGCGCTGAGCCGGTAGAGGTGGCTGCGGTGATGGCATGGCGGCTGCATCTGCCTGATGGCGCACAGGAGAAGGTGATGGTGTGAAGGCTGGAGGAGCCTGAGATGTAGATGGCACGTGGTCAGCTCTCTCCTCAGCCTCGTGGGATGGGGACTGAGGGGGAGTAGCCTGTGCAGGCTCCTCCTGAGCATGAGATGGCTCTGTAACCATTTCTATCCTGGGCCGTATATGTCTGCGGGGTCGCTGTGGTCCCGAAGATCGCTTGGCTACTGTCTTGAACCGCGGAGGCATGATCTGTAAAAAGATAAGAAAATTTCAATATATAAGTCAGTGCCAGATATATAAGAATTTAAATGCATAATAGAAACATGTATGTCAAATAAGATAGACAAAATATGGATGACATGAATCTATGATAATGATGAAATGTGAGTCGTGCTAAGCAATGTAGGTATAAAATGCATCCAATGTGGAATATCACAGGCATTGTGCATATAAAGATAGCATGAAGACGACACAAGATGAATGGAGTGTGTATGTGTGGAGGACCATGCTTGCTTGTTTGATGTTGAGATTTTGGGAGATTGCTTGGAAATGGTTGAAAAATTGCATACTTGAGGTAGTTTTCTCCCAATGCTTGTTTGTAATATTGGTGCCTGTTTTGAAAGAATGAGCTTAATGTTTGTGGGTATCATTTCTGGAAACCCTCACGAGACTTCACTTGTCCACTAGGGGTAACCTAGGGGTTTAAAAGGCTTGTTGCATATGCTAAATGCAATCGTGTTCCCTACGAAAGTGGCGCTATCATTTTATTGCTTTCTAGTTCATAGTTGTTTAGTTGTTCATTTCATTCCTTACTTCGTAGTTCATTGCTAGGGACTAACAATATTTAAGTTTGGGGGTGTGATGAGCGCTGAAAAGTACACATTTAAACCCCTTAAGCTTGAGTATTCTAGGACCTTTATCTATCTTATTTACCCGTTTTAGTACTTATTTGTGTTTTTGTCTATTTTAGGTCAATAATGTTAAAATGGGCTAAAAATGAGTTCTTAAGGCCTTTTTGGAGTCAAACTAAGTCTTAGCGATGATCCGGAGCAAAAAGAGGCTGATTTAGAGCAAAAAGAAGCTGATACTGAAAAGCTGAAAAGTTGGATGGATCGCAGAAAAAGTTGGATCGATCGAAAAATAAGTTGGATCGATCGAAAAAGTTGGATCGATCGAAAATAAGTTGGATCGATCGAACTGGACATGCTGGCAGCAAGCTGTCACTTTTTCCGTGCGCGCCCAAAAGTTCACCTACCAAAAAGTTGCGGGATTAGATATTTTTGGGCATATATTCTAGACTTAGTGACTAAGAAAAGGATCTTCTATATAAAGGGAAGCAACCCATTTGTAAAAAGAGGATTCTTTAGGCTTTTTATCATTTTTATTTTCTACATTGTAATTTTTATTTCTCTAGAAAAGTTAGAGATTAGGGTTAGTAGAAAAGAGAGAAGTGGAGGCACATCTCAAGAACACATCTCTAAATCCACTATCTCTCCATCTCTAGAGCTTCAAAGAAGAAGAAGAAGAAGAGGAAGAAGAAGATGGAGCCATGTTTGGAGCTTGATTCCATGATTACATCCACCTCCTCCATGATTGACTAGATCTACACTTAGGGCTTGGATGAGCCCTAAGTCTTATGTAATCTAAACCCTTGTATTTCTATTTTTGGGGATTTATATATATATTGTTGTGATTAGTGTTCTAGCCTTGTGAATTTCATGAATCTTGGTATATTTCTATGATTTCCATGGTCTAATTCTTCCTATTAATTCTCTAGTTTATTTACATGTCTATGTGTGATTAAATTAGGAATTATGTCTCACATGATTCATATGGGTTAATTCTTCCATTGATTCTCTATTTTAATTACATGTTGTCTTATGTGTGATTATTTGGGGAATTGATCTCTACACTAGTTTTTCTATATTAATTGCATGTCTATGTGTGGTTAATTGAGAATCTAGTGATGGCTAGACATTAGTGCTTAATGGAATGCTCTTCTTATGTCTCTTGATGGTTCATACTTATTCCTTGATGGATTGTACCTCTCCCTTAGTTTATTTTCATGCTAGTAGTGTAGTTGTAGTGTAGTGTTAGATGGGGGAGACAATTCATGCTTGTTCTTTGATGTTCCATGTTTTTTTGAATGCAAGAAGCATATGTTCTAATATTGTGGTGTAATGGAATTTTGAGCTTAATGAAGGATTAATGACTAGTTATGATATGTTGTATCTTTCACATGTGTTTAGACAATTTATTCCTCTCCCAATAGATATATTGTGGCCTCTCACATGATGTTTAGACAATACATGTTTAACTAAGTCATCCTTGTGAATTATTTGGACTATGAGCTTAATGAAAGGTTTAATGACTTGATTTGATATTTTGTTCTCTTCACATGTTGTTTAGACAATATATTCCTCTTCCAATAGATATATTGTAGCCTTTCACATATTGTTTAGACATTATACACTTGTAGAGTCACCTTTGCTAGTCGAACCAATTTTGTTCACAACAATGTATTCCCCATTAATGGAAAGCAAGTGGTTAATTACATGAGCTTAGTGGTGATTCCAACACCCTAAGTCCTCTCTTCTCATCTCTTAAATCCCTATCTCTACTTAGTTTTATTTTTATTGCATTTTAATTAATTCTTTTTTAGAAGTAATCAACTAACCCAACTCTCTTTTGCAATCATTTGGTACGCTAGAGTCGAAGTTGAAATTCCAACACGTATAATCCCTTGGGACGATCCCTACTCACTCTTGCTACGTTAGTAGTGGTGTTGGTAGTGATTTTTATAAATTTAAATTTTACATAAAAGGCTTTTCTTGAACCACACATTCACTACATTCATTTTGGCGTATTGGAACGACCGTCGTCAGATTTTGATGTGATGAGCACCGAAAAGTGCGCATTTAAACCCGTTAAGCTTAAGCATTCTAGTACCTTTATCTATCTTACTTTGCCGTTTTAGACTTATTACGTGTTATTTATATTTTCAGGCACTAATCCTAAAATTGAGCTAACTCAGCCAAATAAGAGCTTAATTGAAGCAATCCTGAGATAAACCAAAGGAGGGAGCAAAGTGGAGAAAGAAAGGAGCAAAAAGGAATTAAGTTGTGCAGCTGAAAAGTTCGATCGATCGAACATCTATGATCGATCACAGTACTTCTCGATAGATCCAACCTTGGCCTTTACTGAAATTCCAAGTTCGATCGATCGAACATCACCTTTGATCGATCGAACCCTATTTTGTCCTATTCAAATGATTGATCTTATCCACAGCTGTACGCCTACCAACCACTTTTGTCTTTTTCCCCATAAATATCTTCGAAATATCTCAGCCTTGTCCTTATCTGGAGGAGTCAGACCACTTCGATCGATCCAAGATGCAGTTCGATCGATCGAACCCATCTTCGATCGATCAATGTTAAGGTTCGATCGATCGAACTTCCTCCAGCGAGAAAAAGTTAAAGTCCAGCTCATTTATTCCGTCCTTCACCCAATCATTGGAGAATATTCCTTGCACGACCACAGCTCATCATAGGGTGTATTTGACCTACCTATATAAAGAATATGATACACTTTTTGGAGGGGGCTCTAGAGTCTCTTGTCACACATTGAAAATCATCTTAGAGGCTATTCTTGGAGAGGAAGAAGGGAGGAAGCTAGAGCAACCATTGGAGGAGATCTTCACCAACAAGGAGCAGCCATGGAGTTAGCCCTTGAGGGTTGGATCATCACTACCATGAGTGGCTAGACATCTTCTTGGGGCTAGAGTTAGCCCCAAGCATGCTTTCTATACTCTAATCTTGTGTATTATTGAGGGATTAGTGTTGTATGATACATCTTGATATTCATGTATATATAAATCTTGATTATTTTATGATTTGTATGGTTTAATGCTTCCAATTGACTATTCTATTCTATCCATATGTCTATGTATGCTAGAGTAGGATATTCATGTGCTTATCTCTAGATTTAGTGTTTTTGATGCATGTCTATGTGTATTAATGCTATAGATCTAGAGATTATCAAGATGATATGCTTAATGAATGCTATTTTGGTTCATTTGATGGTTTATGCCTATTCTTGATGGTTTGTGCCTCTCCCCTAGTCTAGATAGCTTTATTTTCATGCTAGTAGTGTAGATTTAGTGTAGTGGTAGTGTAATGTTAGATGGGAGGACAATCTACTCTTGATGTTTGATGTTCCATGCTTGTGAGTCCAAATGGCATATTCTTCTAACATTGTGTTGCATGTGGATTGTGAGCTTAATGAAGGATTAATGACTTGTTTTGATCTATTGTGCTATCCCCATGTTATCTAAACAATATATGCTCTATTGTTTAGATATATTGTGCTCTTCACATGATGTTTAGACAATACTTGCTTGATTTGTCATCCTTGCCAATTGAATCAACCTAATGCACACACACCCTTATCATATTGCAACACATCTATTACCCTCAATTGATCACTTGTTAGTAGTATAGAAAAGTATTGCTTGGTGGTGATCTCTACACCTTAAGACCTCTCTCTCTCTTGTTTACCTCATATTATTTTATTAGTTGAATTCAATTTAGCTTAATCAATCAACCAACCAACCAATTGTGTGATCACTCGACCTACTAATCCTAATTACCATAGTTTCACAATTCGATACACCATCAAATTCCTTGGGACGATCCCTACTCGGCCTATCTATATTTTATATAGAGAAAGGTAGTAGTGGCTTTCTATAAATGTAAAACTTGGCCACCTCCTAAATTCACACACAACTTTCAAGCTTTGTTGGTTGTGGCGACTCCATCAAGGAAACCAGCAACAAGTTTTTGAATAGAGTTGTGAAACTCTACGAATACTAGTGTTTAACGTCTCTAGTAAGACGTTAGGTCAACTCACTAATCAAACGAATCAAAAACTGGATATGAAATTTTGGATTTTTTTGAAATTTTTGAAATTCTACGAATACTAGGGTTCGGTCTCCACTCTTAATGGCATTTTTTTGAAATTTTGGATTTTTTTTTTTTTTGACCATGAAATTTGAAAAATCAAAGGAAATTAAATTAATGAGATGCAAATTTCGATCGATCGAAGAGAGATTTTGATCGATCGAAGAGGATAAAGAATGTACAAGTTTAAGGGTTCAAGAGTTGACACGTGTTGGAACCTTGGATCGATCGAACTTGGAATTCGATCGATCGAACATGAAAAATTTTGAAAAGTCCCGAGTGCATGCATTTTGGAATTTGGATGCAGGTCCAAAATTTTTCTAAGTGTTGGGACTCATGATCGATCGAACCACATGTTGGATCGATCGAAAGGTAGTTCGATCGATCGAAATGGTTTACGATCGATCGAACTTTTGAAAATTTGGAGATCCCGAGAGCATGCATTTTGGAATTTGGATGCAGGTCCAAAATTTTTCTAAGTGTTGGGTGCAAAATGAGAGCTGGATCGATCGAAATTATGCCTAAATGCTCAAAATGACTTGAATGCTCATGCAATCCCTTACTCAGTTCCTTCCAATGTATATGAACCACAAAAACAACATCTAGACTTCGCAAGAATCAAAATGCAAGATAGAAATGAGGGAGGAATAGGGTTTTGACATCCTACGAATTTCGGTGCTAGTCTTTAACGTCTCTAGCAAGACCTAGGGTTCTTTTAACCCGGATCAAAGATCTTGCAATGCATCCCCTCTTTTTTGGGATGAGAGATGTTTCGAGTCACTCCCAACAAATGGTTCTTAGAAGAACTTGTTGGGGTAAACTCAAAAGACGCCTTGAGTTCCTTGTCAAAACTTTCCTTGGGCTTCCACGCCCTTTCACAACAAGAGTTCGAAATCACTTTTCTTGCATGCAATGCTGAAGATGAAGATGAAGGCTTTGAAACATTGTTCATGCACAAAAGGTCATTCCTTTCACAAGCAAGATCATGATATTCCTCTACCACATTAACCTCTTCCTCATATATGTCTAATGGATTGGGTGTGAGGTTAAAGATGTTCAACTTCACTCTCATGTGCCCAAAAGAAATCTTCATTATCCTCGTCCTACAATTTATGTTGGCATTTGAGGTTGCCAAGAAAGGACGGCCAAGGATAACCGGAATTTGGTTCTTTGGATTGGGCACCGGTTTCGTGTCAATGACGACAAAGTCAACCGGGAAGAAGAACTTATCAATCTTAATCAACACATCCTCAATTATCCCCCTAGGCTTCTTAATGGATCGGTCGGCAAGTTGTAAAACCACCGACGTCGGTTTCAATTCACTTAGGCCCAATTTGACATAAACTGAATAGGGAAAAGGTTAACACTAGCCCCTAAGTCAAGAAGTGCCCGGTTGATGACATGTTCACCAATGACACAAGATGTTGTAGGTGCACCGGGGTCCTTAAACTTTGGCAAAGTGTTGTGTTGTAGAATGGAACTCACTTGTTTGGTTAAGACCACTTTTTTTGATGTTTGGCTCTTGTTCTTCCACTTTTGGGTGCATAAGTCCTTCAAGAATTTGGCATAAGCCAGAATTTGCTTAATTGCATCCAAAAGTGAAAGATTGACTATGACTTGCCTAAACATATCCATTATCTCATTGTTCTTGGTCTTTTGCCTTTCTTTTGAAATGAACCTTTTCAAGGCGTCCGGAAATGGAGTTTTTTCAAAAACTCTTTCAGCATTTTCTTTCAAAGAATTTTCAGCATTGGACTTGTTCGATTCATTGGATTTCAAATCATTTTTCAAAGAAGAATCATGAATAACATTTTTCAAAGAACTTTTCTCAAACACATTTTTCAACACTGTTTTCAATGAATCTCTTTGGAAATCATCTTTCAACTCACAATTTGAGGTCTTCTCATTCTCAAGATCATGCACATGCAATGAAGGAGGAATAATGTGTGGAACGGGACGGGTGACAACTTGAGGTTGTACCGGTTCACTCTCTTCATTAGGCATTCTAACTTGATTGTCTACTACCCTACCACTTCTCAAGGTTGTTACCGCATTGACATGCTCAACATTATGCCCTTCCAATGAGGATTTGGTTTCTACAGCACATTGTTGTTTGATTGGGGCATTCATGTGCATCTTTCCCTTCTCTCTAGCATTAAGTGTTTCAGCTATTTGCCCTACTTGGGTTTCTAGCTTGGCAATTGATTGAGAATGAGAATGCAACAATTGAGTATTTGCTTCTAGAGTGCCCAAAGCATTTAAAACCTTTTCCTCAAAAGCGGAACCTCTAGAATTTCCTTGAGAATATGATTGGTTAGGAAAAGGAGAACTAGCAAATTGATTTCCTTGTGAGTTATATGGTCTTGAACCTTGGGATCCTTGGTTTTGAAGTGGAGGTGGAATGTATTTCCCTTGAAAACTGCCTTGGGAAGAGTTCGAGCCCTCCCCTTGGTTTTTCCAAGAAAAATTAGGATGATTCCTACAACCGGGATTGTAATGGTTACCATAAGGATTATTCCCTTGGTTCACAAATGTTGCATTAACTTGCTCAATGGGTTCATTTTGAATTTGTCCATGAAGACAATTAGAAGTAGAATGAAGAACACTAGAACAAGTCATACATGATTCATTTTGAGCTCTAGGAGAATGGTTAGGAAAGGAAGACACTTGATTCGCCAAGTTTTGATTGATCAATTGATCTTCATCTCGGCGGTTATATCATTTGAGTGGTCAACTTGATGTAAGCCAACACTCTTCCTACCTTAAGAATTTCTACCATTCCTAGATGACAATGTTCTATGCAAAGAGTTTTCACTCATGCTCTCATAAAGACGCCACACGTCTTCCTCTTGCCGGTCTATATAAGAACCTCCCATTGAAGCATCAACCATGCCTTTATAATTGTCCGATAAGCTTTCAAAGAAGAATTGGACCAATTGCCATTTAGGCATGTCATGGTGAGGACACTTCCTAAGCAATTCATTGAAGCGTTCCCATGCCTCGTGGAAAGTTTCTCCCTCCCCATGTGTGAATTCCCTAATGGCGGTTCTCATAGCATTGGTCTTTGAAACCGGATAGTACTTTTTCAAAAATTCTTGTTGCATTTCTGCCCAAGAAGTTATAGAAAAAGGCCTAAGGTTGTTAAACCAATACTTCGCCTTATCTTTAAGGGTGAATGGAAAAAGTTTTAGCCCTAAAACTTCTTCCGGCATGTCCGTGTATCGAACGGTAGAACAAACTTCAAAAAACTCATCCAAATGCTTGTAAGGTTCTTCACTAGGAAGTCCATGAAAGTTAGGTAGCATTTGGATAGTTTGTGCTTTAATCTCATAATGGTGTGCTCTAAATGGTGGCAATTAAATGCATGTGGGTGCATTATACTCATTAGGCACATAGTGATCTCTCAATGCGAGTGGTGGATTAGCAACTTGAGGTGCAACATGGACACCTTGGTTATATTGAGCTTCATTAATGATGGGGGGTTGTGGTGCATACATTGGCCTTGGAATTCCCATTAGAATTTGGCCTTGTTGTTGAGGAGGTTGATGAATGTATAGCCTAGGCATGCCTAATGGAACTTGCATATTATCATTTTGCACATTAGGGTGAAGGATGCCTTGTTGGTCTATGTGACCAAGGTCTTCAACATGATCATCATTGAGAACGTCCATTGGTAGATTGGTTCTATGTGAACTTCCTCTTCCCCTTGGAGTCCTAATAGTGGATTCTAAATGCAAATCAAGAGGGATAAGAGTAGGTCTCAATGAACGACGACCATGCATGCATAATGCAACACGAATAAACAACTTTTTCAACAATGCAATTAAACTTCACAACCACAATTTTCAAATGCAATGTATGTCAAATAAATGCCTCCACGTGGGCCCCCGATTTAACTAAGGAGATTGAGTAAGAAGGTCTCACAATAGTCCTTTAGCACTTCAACTCCAAATTTAAAAGCTTAGCTTAGCAAACTTTTTCATTTTTAGCATTTTTTTTTTTTTTTTTTCCTTTTTGCTTGCTTTGCTCCTTAGCTTTGAAGTTCTTTGCTAACTCCTTGCTCAATGCACCTTGTTAATAAAGAATAAACTTAATAAGTAATCAAAAATAGAAAATAAAAAGAAAGTAAAGACACGATCAAAAGAGTACTAATCCTAATTGAATTTCACAATTCGACGTTGCCAATTTAAAATCCCCGGCAATGGCGCCAAAAACTTGTTGCTGGTTTCCTTGATGGAGTCGCCACAACCAATAAAGCTTGAAAGTTGTGTGTGAATTTAGGAGGTGGCCAAGTTTTACATTTATAGAAAGCCACTACTACCTTTCTCTATATAAAATATAGATAGGGCGAGTAGGGATCGTCCCAAGGGATTTGATGGTGTATCGAATTGTGAAACTATGGTAATTAGGGTTAGTAGGTCGAGTGATCACACAATTGGTTGGTTGGTTGATTAAGCTAAATTGAATTCAACTAAATAAAATAATATGAGGTAAACAAGAGAGAGAGAGGTCTTGGGGTGTAGAGATCACCACCAAGCAATATTTTTCTATACTACTAATAAGTGATCAATTGAGGGTAATGGATGTGTTGCAATATGATAAGGGTGTGTGTGCATTAGGTTGATTCAATTGGCAAGGATGACAAATCAAGCAAGTATTGTCTAAACATCATGTGAAGAGCACAATATATCTAAACAATAGAGCATATATTGTCTAGACAACATGGGGATAACACAATAGATCAAAACAAGTCATTAATCCTTCATTAAGCTCACAATCCACATGCAACACAATGTTAGAGGAATATGCCATTTGGACTCACAAGCATGGAACATCAAACATCAAGAGTAGATTGTCCTCCCATCTAATATTACACTACCACTACACTAAATCTACACTACTAGCATGAAAATAAAGCTATCTAGACTAGGGGAGAGGCACAAACCATCAAGAATAGGCATAAACCATCAAATGAACCAAAATAGCATTCATTAAGCATATCATCTTGATAATCTCTAGATCTATAGCATCAATACACATAGACATGCATCAAAAACACTAAATCTAGAGATAAGCACATGAATATCCTACTCTAGCATACATAGACATATGGATAGAATAGAATAGTCAATTGGAAGCATTAAACCATACAAACCATGAAATAATCAAGATTTATATATACATGAATATCAAGATGTATCATACAACACTAATCCCTCAATAATACACAAGATTAGAGTATAGAAAGCATGCTTGGGGCTAACTCTAGCCCCAAGAAGATGTCTAGCCACTCATGGTAATGATGATCCAACCCTCAAGGGCTAACTCCATGGCTGCTCCTTGTTGGTGAAGATCTCCTCCAATGGTTGCTCTAGCTTCCTCCCTTCTTCCTCTCCAAGAATAGCCTCCAAAATGATTTTCAATGTTTGACAAGAGACTCTAGAGCCCTTTCCAAAAAGTGTATCATATTCCTTATATAGGTAGGTCAAATACACCCTGTGATGAGCTGTGGTCGTGCAAGGCATATTCTCCAATGATTGGGTGAAGGACGGAATAAATGAGCTAGACTTTAACTCTTTCTCGCTGGAGGAAGTTCGATCGATCGAACCTTAACTTGGATCGATCGAAGATTGGTTCGATCGATCGAACTGAATCTTAGATCGATCGAAGTGGTCTGACTCCTCCGGATAAGGACAAGGCTGAGATATTTCGAAGATATTTATGGGGAAAAGGATAAAAGTGGTTGGTAGGCGTACAACTGTGGATAAGATCAATCATTTGAATAGGACAAAATAGGGTTCGATCGATCGAAGGTGATGTTCGATCGATCGAACTTGGAATTTCAGCAAAGGCCAAGGTTGGATCTATCGAGAAGTACTGTGATCGATCATAGATGTTCGATCGATCGAACTCTAAGTTGGATCGATCGAACTTTTCAGCTGCACAACTTAATTCCTTTTTGCTCATTTCTTTCTCCACTTTGCTCCCTCCTTTGGTTTATCTCAGGATTGCTTCAATTAAGCTCTTATTTGGCTGAGTTAGCTCAATTTTGGGATTAGTGCCTGAAAATATAAATAACACGTAATAAGTCTAAAACGGCAAAGTAAGATAGATAAAGGTACTAGAATGCTTAAGCTTAACTGGTTTAAAAGCGCACTTTTCGGTGCTCATCAATTGCCTTCATTAAATTATACTTCCATTGTCAATACCTTTTAGAACTAAAACAATGTTGTATTAGGGATGCACTCGTCACTTTGAGTGTTTTTTTTTATTTTTTTATTTTTATGAATTTTACTTATATAAAAATATATATATATATTTTGCTTCCCTGTAATTTACAATATAATTTTTCGGCCTCAAGCATCTTTTGGTTATTTCATTTTGAGTACTTCTAATTTTTCGGCCTCAAGCATATATTATTACTATCCTCTCCTAAAGCTTTTTTTTTTTTTTCCTGAATGTTTGTTTTTTTTTTTTTTTTTCATAGATCGAAAATAGTACAATTAGAAGAAGAAGGAAAATCCTCCAAAACAACCAAAAAATGGATAAAATCCATTTTCAAAAATAAACCTACCAAAAACTGACTGACTTACAAAAATCAGAAAAAAAAAAAAAAAAAAAAATTCTGATCACAGAATGCAAAACCGCAGCCAATTGAAGATGAAACAGACTCCATGCAGGAAAAGAAGACAATCCCTTGGATGCATCACATGCAAGCAAGACCCCAGCGGAACAGAGCTAGGACATTCCCTTTCTAATAATCACCAAACAGCCTCGAAGACATTAAAATGCAAACACAATTAACAAATCCTGTAATGAAATATTGAGATATGCAATCACATCCCAAATAATGGATTGAACTACATAGGCAGCATCATTTTTAACTCCATTGTAACAGGCGGAATTTCTCATTAACCAAATCTTCCACATTGTGACAGCAAATATTGCACAGAGATACTTACCCTTAGTGTTGTGTGCACCAGTTTGCACCACAAACCAGTCTACAATCTCACTGAATGAACTAGCCCGCAGCCACTGCAGGTGTAACAAGTCAAACAAATTGCTCCAAATTTCTTTAGCATACGCACAATTACAGAATAAGTGGTCATTGGTGTCAACATTTTCATAGCAGTTATGACAAATAGCTGCTAAAGTAATCCCTCTCTTCTGTAAATTCACAAAAGAGAAATTTTTATTCTGCAATATAATGTTTACGCCCACTGAAACTCTTGGTTTGCAACCATTCCAACATAGTTTACTCCATTTGACCTTTTATTTTTTTGACTCAACACACATTCCATATAGATTTTAATGAAAAACCACCATGTCTCCAAACTTTTAAGTCACTACCAGTCCTCAAGGGAATTCGGTGAATTGCAGTCCTCACCTCGTCAGAACAATAAGCAGGAAGACACCAATTTCCATGTGCAATGTAAACAGCAACAGTCTCTGCTCTTTTTATTTGTCTGAACATAGTAGCACCAAATTTTTGGATCAATGTTTGTTTATCACACCAAGGATCTGTTAATAATTTAAAGCTTAAACCATTTCCAACCTTGAAATCAATATTATCCAACAAAGTCTGTCTAACTTCAAGCATTTGTTTCCAAATGGGTGAATCACCAACCTTTCCAATCACATTCCAAAAGGAAAACCTTTTTAAATAAATGGCCTTAAGCCATTGTATCCAAAGTTTGTCCTTTTTCAGCAAGAAATCCCAGCACAAAGTAATTTTTGTAGCCAAATCAATGTCTTTGATTTTTCTAATATTGAAGCCCCCTTCAGCCACAGGAACAATTACTGAACTCCATTTTAGTTGAGAAAGTTTCTTTAAATCTTGTTTGCCATTCCATAGGAACTGCTTAAACTTCTTCTTCAGCTGATTTTTGATCCCCCAAGGAATTTTGAAGCCAAACAGCCAGTAATACAAATAAGAATACAAAATTGATTTTATCAATTCAACTCTTCCAGCTAAAGAGAGATTGGTAGTATTCCAGTGACTTAATCTAGCGTTGACTTTATCTAATAAGCTACTGAAATCTCTAGCCCTTAACTTATAATTGGACAAAGGTAACCCGAGATATTTGAAAGGGAATTGTTCAGTCTGAAATTGAAGAATTGATGCCAACCTTTTCTTGCATCTCACTGAATGTGAAAAAATAACAGAACTCTTCTCTTTATTAACCTGTAAACCAGAAATGTCCTTGAATTTTCTGAAAACTTCATCAATTGCTTTTGCTGTTGTTGCCTCAACCTTGACTACCAATACCAAATCATCAGCATAGAACACATAAGAAATTTGTAGCCCAGAATTGACCACTGATTTACACAATTTGATCCTCCCACTATCAATGTACTGATTCATAATAGTACTAAAATATTCAGTAACAAAGGCAAAGAGCAAAGGAGATAACGGACAGCCCTGTCGAATCCCTCTGGTAGCAAAAAAGTACCCTGCAGGCACACCATTGCACAAGACAGAGAATTTGGGAGTAGAAATACATGCTTTAATCCAAGTAATCCATTGATCACTAAACCCATGAGCCTTCAGTCTGCTTAAAATAAAACCCCACTCTACCGAATCATAGGCCTTCTTCAAATCAACTTTCAAAGTCATATTAGGTTCCCCATATTTCTTTCCAAAATCCTTGACCAAATCAGAAACTTGTAAAATATTATCATGTAATCTCCTATTCTTAATGAAAGCCACCTGCTCTGGTCCGATCAAATTAGGAAGCACAAGACTCAATCTATTGGCGAGAATCTTGGAAATAATCTTATAGACCAAATTACATAAAGCAATAGGTCTATAGTTTGTGATTTTATCCCCATGATTCAGCTTAGGAATCAAAGTGAGAAAAGTAGAGTTAATACATTGAGGAAATTTGCTAGTATTGAAGAAGAACATAACAGCCTTTGTCACATCCGAACCAACAACACTCCAATAATTTTGAAAGAACCTAGCTGGAAAACCATCTGGACCTGGAGATTTGTCTGGATTAAAACCTATAACCACTCATTTTATTTCCTCAGCAGAGATATAACTATCCAGAACACAACAATCTTCTTGATTTAAGCTTTTCCTAGCAATCATATCTTCTTGCCATATACCCCCTTTATACTTATAAAGATCAGAATAGAATTGAATCAACCACTCTTTTATGATATTAGGATCTGAAGAAAGTTCCCCATTCACATTCTCAAGCTGAGTAATAGCATTTTGCCCCCTTCTTTGTTTCACAATATTATGGAAATAAGCTGTACACCTATCCCCTTCCTTAATCCATTTAACTCTTGATTTCTGAGCCCACATAATCTCTTCAATATCAAGAACATGATGTAAATGACTAGCAGCTTCCCTTTTTGAATTTATACTGACTTGATTATCAGATTGAAAAACCATTTCCATCTGAATTTTATGTAAATTGTCCCTTGCTTCTTTGACTTGGTCTGGAACACTTCCTAACTTTTGGTTCCATTCTTTAACTGCTTTCTTTACAGACCTTAATTTTTGCTGAAGTAAGTGAAATGGATTACCTACCCCATCAGTCACCCAAGCCTGTTCCACAATATTTCTCACCTCTTCTTTCATACACCAGATTTTCAGGAATTTAAAGGGTTTGGGTCCTGCTGAACAATTGAAGTGCCAATTGATAACCATACCATAATGATTAGATAAGGAAGCTGGAGTAAAATAAGCCTTTGAGTCAGTAAACTGTTGAAGCCACAGATCATTTATCAATATTCTATCTAGTTTAGCATTGATTCTAGAGTTCAAATTCTGTTTATTGCACCAGGACCAATCCCCATTATTAATAGGGATGTCATCCATCTTGAGGTCATAAATAACATTGTTAAATTCATCTAATCTTGTTTGAGGAATTCGTAAATCTCCCTTCTTCTCTGAGTTATATCTGACTATATTCCAATCACCCAAAGCTATCCAAGGACCATCAATAACTGAAGCTTGATCCTTTAAAGCCTTCCACAACTCCCTTCTATCCCCAACTCTATTAGTAGCATACACAGCAGTGACATACACACTTGACCCGGATTGCAAATGTTTTAATTTCAGTAACATAGATTGTGCATCTTCTTGAATTAAAATGACATCAAA
Organism: Cornus florida; assembly: GCF_030987335.1. NCBI lineage: Eukaryota > Viridiplantae > Streptophyta > Magnoliopsida > Cornales > Cornaceae > Cornus > Cornus florida. Next base: position 45,205,466 of record NW_026775573.1, read on the forward strand.
AATAGTAGTATTCCATCCAACCCAAATCTTTCCCAAAAAATGAGACTTGTAGTTAGCTAACCAAGTCCAATGAGAACATATCTTCTTCTGAATTCTAAAAGATTTACCTTCCTTGACCCTAGTTTCCACAAGGATAGCTAAAGCAAGCTTTTGATCTAAAATCCAATGCTTAGCATCCTTTTGCATTGGAGGTCTATTAAGACCTCTGACATTCCATACCCCTAACATTTAAAAGGTTGTGAACCACTGCCTCCATTTTTCCCCTGGGTCACTCTATCTGATGGAGGAATATAAGGTTTATTTCTCTTCTTTGATTGTTTGCCTCCACCTATAGCCATTTCTTCTTTCACAATAATATTTTCCAAATCCTTTTCAGCAGTTGCCCTATGCCCACTAGACTGATGATCCACACAAACCACATTTGAAGGGCCAACTTCGCTACTAATTGCATCATCCAAAACCTCATCCTGTAACACTTCATCATTCAAACTATTTGGCACAACTGAAAGACACTCATTTTCCACTTCAGCACACTCTACAACTTGTGACTGATGTTCCACAAAACCAACATTTTCAGCAAAACCAACTTCAAGAGAAGTCACAATTTCCTTCTGAATATTTGAAATAGTTGGAGTAATATTTGTAACCAAATCAGCTTTCTGTTGAACATCCTTATTCACTACAGAATTGACCAGTACCTCCTCGACCACAATTTCATTATCTTCCAGCAAAGCAAAGGAATTTTTCGTGGTAATGGCATTTTCTGTTTGCAGACTTCTCATAGGTATACTTTTAGTAATCTTGTTTCACAGGTATACTTTTAAGTATCCTCTCCTAAAGCTTTGTTTCTTCCCAGGGCCAGCCCTGGCCCAAGGCGACCAAGGCGGTCACCTAGGGCTTCAGAATATAAGGGGCCTCCAAATTTATAGGCCCATGTATAATGGGCCACAAAAAAAAAAAAAAAAAATTATAACCAAATGCAGCAAATCAAAATTTATAGGCCCATGAATGTTGGGCCACACAAAAAAAAAAAAAAAAAAAAAAAAATTATAACCGCGGCAAAAGGCCTCACTCAGGAATGATGGGCTACCAAAAAAAAAAAAGAAAAAAAAGTCTAACCAAATGCAGCAAAAAGGGGCCTCAAAAAAAAAAAAAAAAAATAGGGCAAGCATATCACTTGAAAAATTGAACCTCGCCTCCATCCAAATCCAAATTATCTTTCTCTCTTTCTAGTCTCCCTACAAGAGCAGCAAGACTGCAACGGTGAACAGTCAGAAGCTTTTTTTCCTCAAAAATTTAAAATTCAAAACTCAGTTCCTCTGGCTCTCGCTCTCTGTTCGCCTGTAACTCTGTTCTCTCTCTCTCTCTTCTAGACACTGAACACTGTAACTGTAAGTTTTCTACTTCTAACTCTAATTCAAGTCTTCAAGACTTCAAGTAGTTATTTTGATGAACTTAAATCTTAAACCAAAAAATTATTTTGATGAACTAAAATAAAAAAAAATTATTTTGATGAACTTAAATAAAAAAATTATTTTAATGAACTTAAATCTATATCAATTGTTATCAACATGAAACTAATTATCGAATTTTGTAAGTCTTCGTATATCCACCTGACCTTCAATGTCTTATTAATTGTGTTTCAATATTCAGACTATTCAGTACTAATGCAAATAATTTTATTTTCGTATATCAGTTCTTGATTTGACTTGTGGTGTTGCCTTTCCTCTTGTGGTGTTATTTTATAGTTCATATCTGACTTAATAAGATCCCACAAGGCACAAGCCTAAGACACAAAGATTTTTAGGAAAAAAATGAAGAAAAATAAATGTATCAAGAAAAAAAAAAAAGAGAAGAAGAATTGATTCAATCTCAAAATGACGTTATTTATAAGTTTTTTTAGTAATAAAGCACAAACTGAGCGGTTAGTTGAAGATTTGTTGAATTAAGGACATAGGAATGAAAAAAATCTTAATGAGCATGGAGATTTAATGAATGAAGATAGGAAAGAGAATCAAAATGAAGAAAATGTGAATAAACTTGAGGATTTGGTAAATGAAGAATATATGAATGAGAATGATAATCCTCCTTTGAACATTAATGATCGAGGAAATTGGAAAGATATTGATAAAAAAAATAAGAGATTTATTAGTTAAAAGAGGTCCTCGAAAAATAAATCTTACCTGCGGTCAACGATGACACAAGAGAGATTGAATGGATTGGCTATCTTGTCTATTAAAAAAGATGTGTTGGAGAGAGTTGATTTAAGCACTTTAATTGATAATTTTGCTGCTCAAAATGCAAGACGGTCACATCTACTTTAATAAAAATTTCGCACTTTTATACTTATAAAAAAAAAAAAAAAAAATCGCACTTTTATAAAATAAATAATTCGCACGTGTGAAACTTATGTATAGAGGGTCTCACATTTAAAAGCCGCCAAGGTCCTCTCGAGATTTTTTCAATCTCAGGTCCGGCCTATTTCTTCCTCCGACTGTCTTTCTAATATTTGTTTGAAACTTTGGTGGACATAATTTCCCTATCCCTCGTTATCTCTCAGCCACTTTATCCAATATGCTTCGTTATCTCTCAGCCACTTTATCCAATATGCTTTAGTAGAGGATAGTAGCAGTGCTTTATTTTCCCAAGCCAAATTAGATTCTAATTGTTCTAATTCCTTGTATTAAATTTCTTCTTATCAATAGTGTTCTTACATAGGTCATATTCAAAATAAAATTGTTTTACCAAGCCAATTTATTTATTTAATTTTTTTTCTAATTGGTACTCACATACACTTATCTCTTCTGAGATTTGAATTCCTGATCTCCCTTTAGAAAGTAAGAGACTGATACTACTAGGCCACTAACTCATTAGTTTGGTTTTCGTATCTCCTTTTTTCTTCTAAACAAGGGCCATCTCTATTTCTTCATTCGTTTGCCACTTTTATGGCCATTAAAGTATATTATATTACGTTGTCAACCATGCCAATCCTTCGTGTCTAATGTAAACTTTAATTATTCATGCAAATCATTAATCACAAATAAACATGAATCCCAAATCTTAAAACTTCATTATTCTCATATACCTATAATACATAAATAAATAATTAGATATAAATATATCGATCTGTAATTGCAAATATCATAGATATCAAGGCAAATGTCGAGATCCTTTCTGCGGAACGAACAACGTGCATGATAAACTACAAGCCAAAGTGTAGAAATTGATTTATCTCTCTTGACCTTTTGCACACTTAAACATTATTCGTGTTATTTCATTAACGTACATAACTGATGGGAATATGAATTTTTATAAAGGTAGAGAGAGGACTAGTTTTTCTTTTACTAACTTTAATTTCACTTTCCATCAAAGTAAGGAATAAATAGGAAAATACTTCTCCAATAATTAATTACCAAAAAGGTAATTTATAAGTTGACCAAATAATATAATATTAATCTGATATCTATTTTATTTAACCACCAATTAATAAAAGTAAATCACGTGTCCAAATCATGTGGGCCACAAATATAAGAAAATATCTTACAGTCTCCTACTTGACCCATATGATAACTTCTGTAGTGGTTAGTAAAATAGTCATTAATGTGCACCATAAATTATATTGATTTATTATGTTGGTCATCATAAATATCATGGTAAATAAACTACCAATGTGAGTCATGGCCGTTATATGTACCTACATGACACAGTCCTTCCATGTTCCACAACACTAAAAACCTATTCAACATAGTCTATAAATGAGAAGTATCAATAATGATCTAACAATAATATTTTTTCTAAGACTATTCCTATTACCATTTATTAAAACAATGCGTACATACACATTAATTAATAGGAAATATCATAAACACATTTAATTAATGCAAAATATCAAATATATATAAGCACTGTTAAGCAATCCACAATTAAAAAATAATCATTATTGACTACATTCAAGACCCATTCTTTCAACATGTTCCATAAATGTCTTGGGTGGTAGTCCATTCGTTAATGGATTGCAATCGTAAGTTGTGTGTTTATATGTTCAAAAGACATTCGTTATTTCTAAACGTTTTCTATAATGATAATGTATTTCAACTTTAGAATACCTATCATTTTTCATACAAGAAGATCAACAATTGAAGCATAAATTTTCAGCAATCTGAAAATGGTACCTATAATTCTAAGTTTTGAAATAAATTCTGCAACCATAAATTGTAGCCTCAGAGCATGCTACAAATTAAAAATTCATAATAGGCAAAGTAATAATAAATTACTTTACACTTTTTCATAATATTATTCCTCCAGCCAAAAGGAATAAATAACCAATTGTGAATTAATAATTATCCACATATTTATAAAAAAAGTCTTCCTAAATGTGAGCATATAATCTTTTATCCCCTACTAACTTATATATACATCAAACTCCACAATATATGCATAAAGAATATTTTTCATTTCTTTACCTTCTAACTAACTTATTCTTTTGTATTGCATTAGGCTGAATTTATCCCCTTTTATGTATGGAGCAATACTGGTTGAACAATGTTCCATACCAAAACTTTCTAGAACTCTTTCAATACATACTTTCTGAGACAATTCTAAAAATTCACGTTATCTATTCCTATTACGCAAGATACCTCGTCCATATATTTCATTTCAAAGTTCTTAAAGATAACTTCTAGTTTCATATAATAAATTAAGATCATTACTACCTAACAAAATATCATCAATATATATAGAATTAGAATTATAAACTTACTCCCACTAACCTTATAGTATATACACTAAACAACAGTGTTTTACTTAAAACCAAAATAAATAATGGTATCATTAAACTTAATATACCATTGTTAGGAAGCTTGTTTAAGTTTATATATTGACATCTTAAGTTTACAGACTATGTAATCTCTACTCTTTAATGTAAAGCTATCAGGTTTTTCCATATAAACTTCCTCTTTCTAAACTCACATTCAGAAAATCAATCAAAATCAAATTATTGCAGATATACCACATAGTCATCCAGAATAGCAGATCTCCTTTTTTGAGATCTTCTTAATGTTATTTGTGATACCCCTCGGATCCGAGACATGGGTTGATCAGGCCCAGGCCCAAACCCGAGGGAATATCAAACAATTAATATTTTATAATGAACACGAAATACAAAATAAATTAAGAAATGAAATTAAAGCTGGAAGGAACTAAAAATAGAATCCGCAAAATATTATAATTATTAAAATCCATCAAACCCAAACTCCAAAACTCCATCAGTTTACAACTTGGGAATCCATCTCTAGTGGACCCCTATTAAACATCCAAACGGAAGATAGAACAACTGTAATAAACGTCCAGAAATAAAACTATAGAGAGAGCCCTACATCGTCGGAAGAGTAAATAGAGACCTCTGCTCAGCACGAACACGTCTAAGCCTGGAACTGTCGTGTACCTGAAAAAATAGAAATGGGTCAGGCCCACGCGCAAGTTCTATACTACTACAATCCAAACAGAGGCCCGATACGCATGTACATCCTAAACAATTCAACAATAGCTGATAGTCCGTAAATATATATATAGTCACACTAAAGGACTCTCACTGGACTACAGGCCGGTCTCAACCTGAATAGAGGTAACATGCTAAAACGCACACGAAGTGGGCATATGTACCTATACCTAAACAGAATACACCCTCAACCATCATAGCCAGCTGCACATCCCGATACATATACGCTCCCTAGCCATCAGTCCTGAGGCTCAACCTCATACCGAGGCACCATAACAGTACATATATAAAATCCATCCAAAATCCCTGGTATTGCCGCTCAACAAGTAGTTGCCATGACAATACAAATCCACGGGACTTAACTTTTAGTTAATCCCATCCTTATTCCAAGTAGGTGGGTAATGGTATTATTTTAAAAACCAAACCCATCCTTAGTATGCCACCGTTCCATATCGGTGCCTACTTTCCAATCCTCCAGTAGTCAATAATACCAATAAATCAAGTATATATCAACTAAATTCCAACATCCAACATTCAATGTTAGCAGTGATAAAATAAGCATTGATAAACAGGGTCACAACAACAACATATACATGCCCAATTTAAGTTGTTCCCTTTAGTCTGATATAAATACAGAATTAATTAAAACTTCCATTTAACACCTTACAAATGACATACAGATATGTAGGGTATGTATCACAAAATCCTAACCTCCACAGTTGATACTAACTGTGATAATGTAAGCATCAAAACAATATTCACAGTATGTATGTAGACATGCTCAAATTATAGTGTTCCACAAAACCGATCTAGTGTTAAACTCAAATCCTCCTAGTATTTAAGTTCCAACAGTTGCTATTACAGAAGTTAAGATAGCTATCATCTAGATCCATACTTCCAAAAATTTATACTAGCAGTGGTAAGGAAAAACGTGAACCACAGAACCACAATGCATCCACAAACATGCTTAGTCTAGGTTGAACAAGCATACAACACTACTGTAACTACCAGTTTCATAGCAAAACAGATATCATTTTAGTTTGGTTTAATCTTCATTAATCCTGGAATCATTTAAGAGTGCAAAGAGTATGAAGCCTAAGGGAAAGAGTAAGGATAGAATCTTGCCTCAGAAACTTTAGTTCAAAGTTTCAACGTCGTCTTCTTAAAAAATCCCGGCGAGTTCCAAAACCCGGTTACTGTTCACGGGTACGAAACACTATTCCTGAACTCAAAATCTGATCTCCACCGTTCAGATTATGTGACACTGAGTCATGAACCTATCCTCCAAATTTCAGCTCGATCGGACCACGGACGAAGCAGGATTGGTTGTTTGATGAAATCTGGGCAGAATGGAAAAAAACCTGTGCGACCCAGTTACTTTTCACGAGTATGAATCACTGTTCCTGAGGTCAAACTCTGATCTCGGCCGTTCAGATTGTGCATCACTGAGTCATGAACCTCTCCTCCAAAATTCAGCTCGATCGGACCACGGACGAAGCAGGATCGGATGTTTGATGAAATCTGGGCAGAATGGAAAAAACCTGTACGACCCAGTTACTGTTCACGAGTACGAATCACTGTTCCCGAGGTCAAACTCTGATCTAAACCATTCAGATTGTGTGTCACTAAGTCTTGAACCTCTCTTCCAAAATTCAGCTCGATCGGACCACGGACGAAGCAGGATCGGAGCTTTGATCAAATCTTGGCAGAATGTGAAAAACTGCGTTTTTCCTTCTCCACTTCCACAAAACGTGTGCTTTGTTTAAAAACCCCTACACAGACGTCTACTTTATATTTATAGAGTTTTCCTGAACCCTAGGTTCATTTAAGTCCAACTCACAATCCTAACCGGCCCATCTAATTAATGTAGAAACCTACGACGGCTATAATATAAAACCCTAATTTATACTGTAATTAAAACCCTAGTTAGATGTATTTACCTAATTACCCTATTCACCATTAAATACTTAACAAATAATCTAATTGAACAAAATAATAATTAGTAAACCCAATTAAACCAAATAAGACACACATAAAATAAGATACACATAGAATAATTAAACCAATTATACTTAAACCATTAATGCCAATTAAATAATTAAAACACTAACAAGTAATTCCAATCAAATAACTAAACCAATTACACTTAAACCATTAATGCCAATTAAATAATTAAAACACTAACAAGTAATTCCAATCAAATAACTAAAAATAAATATCATTTAAATAAATTAAATCACCACAAAAGAAAACAATTAAGCACCTAATAATAAGAAATAATGACACATAATCAAATAAAATGCACTTAAATAATAAATTAAATACTATTAAATACCAGGAATATCCTTTTTAAAATTAGGGGTATTACATTATTCCTTGTGATTCTTTTACAATCTATTCATTGATGACAATCTCATCATTGATTTGTTGATCATTTAATTATTATTCATTGTTATACGGTTTAACAACTGAACAAAAAATTATTTCTTTAGAAGTTATAGATAAAGAGATTTGTACCCTAACTTCTGGAATGATTGCATTCTTATTTTTATCACTCCCACTGATTTCACCATTCTCAATGAATCTGACATTACCGATTTCAATAATTATCGTACTATGTTTAGGATCGTAAAAACTTGTACCCTTTAGATTACTTAACATCAACAACATTATGGGTAACGATGAATTACTTAACATACTCCTAACCATATCCATAAGAGTAGGATTACGCCTTTTAACTACACGTTTTTGCTGTGGTATGCCTGACATAGTGTATTGAGCACAAATGCCATGCATTTCAAGGAGTTTAGCAAACGATTGGAGTATTAACCCATTTAATTATACTTTCTATAATTGAAGTTCTCATGGCATTGGTCTTAGAAACCGGATAGTACTTTTTCAAGAACTCTTGTTGCATTTTCGCCCAAGAGGTTATCGAAAAAGGCTTAAAATTGTTGAACCAATATTTTGCCTTGTCTTTAAGGGTGAAAGGAAAAAGTTTAAGTCTTAACATTTCTTCTGGCATGTCCGTGTATTTCATGGTGGAACACACTTCAAGAAACTCATCCAAATGCTTATAAGGCTCTTCACTAAGAAGTCCATGATAGTTATGAAGCATTTGAATGGTTTGTGGTTTGATTTCATAGTGATGTGCTCTAAATGAAGGCAATTGAATGCAAGTGGGTGCATTGTATTCATTAGGCGCATAATGGTCTCTTAATGTAATGGGAGGGTTCATAATTGGTGGTGCTACACGAACCCCTTGATTACCTTGAACCATAGGAGGTCGTGGAGCAAAGATTGGCTGAGGCATTCCCAATGGAATTTGGCCTTGTTGTTGTGGTGGAATGAATGGTCTAGGCATGCCTAATGGTACTTGGATGTTTTCATGATGCACATTAGGGTGGAGGATGCCTTGTTGGTCTATGTGACCAAGGTCCTCCACATGGTCGTCATTCAAATTCTCCATTGGTGAAATGGAGTGATGAGAACTACCTCTTCCCCTAGGGTTACAAACAACCGATTCAAGATGAAAGTTAAGAAGGACAAGAGTAGGATTTAACGGCCTACGACCATGCATGCACTAGCAAAGACAAATAACAAGCAAATAAGCAAGTAACAAACACTTCGCCCCCATAACAAATCAATCAACAAATCTTCATATACAATGATCTCATGCTCCCATGCTTGAACAACATGCAAGGAAAAATAAATTGTCTCCACGTGAGCTCACGATTTATCTAAGAAATGAAAAACAAGCCTCCACGCGGGCCGACAATTTAACTAAAGCTTGAGTTAGAAAGATCTCACAAAGGGTCTTTAAGCAACTTCAATTCATTTTCAACTTCCAAGCTTTGCTATGCTTTGCAGTTTTTAGATTTTTAGTCCTCTTTGTACTTCGCTTAGTTCCTTGCTTTGAATTCTCCTTTGCTCAACTTCGTTCACTCAATTTACCTAGCCAAATAAGAATAAACACAATAAGTAACCAAAAATAAAAATAAAGTAAAGACACGATCAAAAGAGTACTAATTCCTAAATATTTTCAAAACACGGCATTGCCAATTCAATCCCCGGCAACGACGCCAAAAACTTAGTGTGGCTGTAGCGGAGCAACCAAATTTGTGCAAAATAGTGTGGCCAAGTTTTACATTTATAAATGCCACTATTACCACTAACTAAAAATATAGCAAGGGTGAGTAGGGATCGTCCCAAGGGATTAGAGGGTGATGAGCGCTGAAGAGTGCGCATTTAAACCCCTTAAGTTTAAGTATTCTAGGACCTTTATCTATCTTACTTTCCCATTTTAGACTAATTTCGTGTTATTGCCCTTTTTAGGTGCTTATCCCCAAAATAAGCTAATTCAGCCAAATAAGAGCTTAAAAGAAGCTAACTCAAGCTGGATGGAAGAAAGGAGCAAAGTGGAAGCAGATTGAAGCAAAGTGTGGAAATTCAGCATGTTCGATCGATCTCAAGAATACTTCGATCGATCGAAAGTTCATCGATCTAGACTCTCCAAGATGGATCCAAGCCCTGTTGTCCTTATCCAAAGATGCCACAAAGTTCGATCGATCCTACAATTCTCAGATCAATAAAAAAGATTCCATCTTATCCTGTTGTACCACCCTACCTACCACTTTTGTCTCTTTCCCCAAAATATCTCAGATCTGTCCTTATCCAAAAAGGCGCTGCCATGGGAGGATCGATCCAGCCAAAGTTTGATAGATTTTAGCCATGTTCGATCGATCTCAACACAGTTCGATCGATCGAACTTCCTCAAGTCCGAAAAAAATATATTTCCAGCTCATTTAAAGTTGTCTCATTGTGCAATCATTGGAGGAGCCCTTGTATACGAGTTTAGACCATTGAGTGTGACATATGAGCTACCTATATAAGGAATATGAGCCACTTTTACACATAGTTTTTACGTAGTCTTGGATATACTTTTAAGACTAAAGAGTACAATTCCTAGAGGGGACGAAAAGAGAAGAGGAGGTTAGAGACACATTCTTGAGAGGTTTTCCATCTTCCTCAAGAAGGAGAGCACTTCTATGATGGAGATAACCCTTGAGGGTTGGAGGACACCATTCATGAGTGGCTAGACATCCTCTTGGGGCTAGAGTTAGCCTGAAGCATGCTTTCTGTACCTTAATTTATGTATTTTTTAGGGGATTTATGCTGTAATACATGTTTTGACATATTTGGTTACATAGATCTTGTTTATTCAATGATTTGTGTGATTTAATTCTTCCAATTGATCATTTCATTCTATCTATATGTCTATGTATGCTAGAATAGATGTTCATGTGTTTATCTCTATCTCTTGTGTTGTTGATGCATGTCTATGTGTGTTGATGCTATAGATTTAGAGATTGTCAAGACATAGCGCTTAATAGAATGTTCTTGTGGTTTATTTGATGGTTCATACTCATTTCTTGATGGATTGTACCTCTCCTTTAGTTTAATTAGTTTAATTTTTATGTCATTAGCTTAGATGTAGTGTAGTTACCTTAGTTGTTAAATGGAGGACAATCCATGCTTGTTGTTTGATGTTCCATACTTATGAATGCAAGTAGTATATTTCTTTAATTATGTGATGTGTTTAGATTGTGAGCTTAAAGAAGGATTAATGACTTAGTTTGATATATTATGCTATTCATTGTGTTGTTTAGACAATATATACTTAATTGGTCATCTATGCTTGTTAAAACAACCACACACACTCACTATTGTTGCAACATATGTTTTCCCCCTTATTAATTATGAATTAAGTGTATAGAAAAGTGATAGTTAGTGGTGATCTCTAAGTCCCAAGACTTCTCTCTCTTGTTTTCTCTATCTTTTAATTACTGGTTTTACATTGAGTTTGCTTAATCTTAATTGTAGTTTAATCAACCAAACAACCTACCTTTGATCACTTGACCTACTAATCCTAAGCATTGTTTCCATTACTAGTAGCCCTCTAATCCCTTGGGATGATCCCTACTCATTCTTGCTATGTTAGTAGTAGTGGTAGTAGTGATTTTTATAAATTTAAACTTGACCCAAAAGGTTTTTCTTAAACCTACATTCACTACATTAGTTTAGCGTATAGGAACGGCCGACCGTCAGAGGGCTACTGGCAATGGAAACAATGCTTAGGGTTAGTAGGTCGAGTGATCAAAGGTAGATTGTTTTATTGATTAAACTACAATTAAGATTAAACAAGCTCAATATAAAACAAGTAATTAAAGGATAGAGAAAATAAGAGAGAGAGGTCTTGTGACTTAGAGATCACCACTAAGCATCACCTTTCTATACACTCAATTCATAATTAATGGGGGGGAAAACATATGTTGCAACAATAGTGATTGTGTGTGGTTGTTTCAAAAAGCATAGATGACCAATTAAGTATATATTGTCTAAACAACACAATGAATAGCACAATATATCAAACTAAGCCATTAATCTTTCTTTAAGCTCACAATCCAAAAACATCACATAATTAGAGAAATATACTACTTGCATTCATAAGTATGGAACATCAAACAACAAGCATGGATTGTCCTCCCATTTAACAACTAAGGTAACTACACTACATCTAAGCTAATGACATGAAAATTAAACTATTTAAACTAAGGGAGAGGCACAATCCATTAAGAAATGAGTATGAACCATCAAATAAACCACAAGAGCATTATATTAAACACTATATCTTGACAATCTCTAGATCTATAGCATCAACACACATAGACATGCATCAACAACACAAGAGATAGAGATAAACACATGAACATCTATTCTAGCATACATAAACAAATGGATAGAATGAAATGATCAATTGGAAGAATTAAACCACACAAATTATTGAATAAGCAATATCTATGTATATAAAGATGTCAAAACATGTATTACAACACCAATCCCCTCAAAAATACATAAATCAAGGTAAAGAAAGCATGCTTAGGGCTAACTTTAGTCCCAAGAGGATGTCTAGCCCGTCCTCCAACCCTCAAGGGCTATCTCCATGGTAGAAATGCTCTTCTTCTTGAGTTAGATGGAAGACATCCAAAGAATGTGTCTCTAGCCTCCTCTTCTCTTTTCTTCCTCTTTAAGAATAATAAAAAATTGTATCTATCAACTCCTAAAAGCATATTTGTAAAAGTGGCTCATAATCCTTATATAGGTAGCTCAAATGTCACACCTAATGGTCTAGGCTCGTACACAAGGGCTCCTCCAATGATTGCACTATGAGACAACTTTTAATGAGCTGGAAAATGATTTAATTCGCACTTGAGAGGGTTCGATCGATCGAACCTATGTTGAGATCTATCGAACTTGGCTGAGATCTATCAAACTTTGGCTGGATCGATCTTCCCATGGCAGCGCCCTTTTGGATAAGGACAGATCTGAGATATTTTGGGGAAAGAGACAAAAGTGGTAGGTGGGGTGGTACAAAAGGATAAGACGAAATTTTTTCGATCGATCTGAGAATTGTTGGATCGATCAAACTTTGTGGGATCTTTGGATAAGGACAAAAGAGCTTGGGTCCATCTTGGAGAGTCTAGATCGATGAACTTTCGATCGATCGAAGTATTCTTGAGATTGATCAAACATGCTGATTTCCACATTTTGCTTCATTCTGCTTCCACTTTGCTCCTTTCTTCCATCCAACTTGAGTTAGCTTCTTTTAAGCTTTTATTTGGTTGAATTAGCTTATTTTAGGGATAAGCACCTAAAAATGTCAATAACATGAAATTAGTCTAAAACAGGAAAGTAAGATGGATAAAGGTCCTAGAATACCTAAGCTTAAGTGGTTTAAATGCGTATTTTTCAGCGCTCATCACTGGGATAGATAGCCAGTGCCCTATGTAGAAAGCATAACGGGCTGCCAGATAGTCACCGCACCTCTGAATCTTGTGGCCAGCCATAAACACATTTCGGTACAAGACCGAATCAAAGAACCACAGATGATCGGGCAAATAGATCCGAGTAGCAAATGTCTCGCCCTTACTGTAGTGGCATGTAAGTGCCATAGCCATGTCTGCGTCAGACAGCCTCTACATCTGGGGATACTCGAGCTGAAGATCAGGCCAACGTCTCCACTGTAATACTAATAAGATGGTTGTCTACAGTAGTGCGCTGCTCTGCCAAATTACTCGAGGCAGGGCAGAGATTCTAGAAGAACATACGCACAAGCCTCAGGTAAACCGAGTATATAACTAGGGCTAGAATAGTAGAAATACCCCTACGGTCTATATCATCATATGCAGCCCGGGTCAGGACAGACTGAGAAAAGAAGTCAATGTCGAACACCAACTCATGAGCCACTGAAAGGTCTGAATATCTCTGAGTAGGTCTGTCCCTGACCCTACCTGGCTCTGTAGGTGGCGGTGAAGAAGATGGGACATGCTCAGCCTCATCATGAGATGATGACGATGATGCAGAAGTAGAAGAGTGTAGTCTGCTGTCTGATGAGGACTGGGCTGGAGCTGGTGATGCAGGCAGCTCTTGAATATGAGAGGGCTCTCCTAGTTCCTCTATCGTCTGCCTCACTCGACGTGTATAATGCTTACGGCCAACAGTCTTTACCCTAGCCATGGCCAACAAAACAGAAAGAAAAACACTTGTAGAAGAAGTCAGTATAGGTATAAAGAATTAAAACACAGTATATAGAAACATGTTTGTCAAAGAAAACACAGTGTAAAGGACATGAATCTAAACAAGTCGTAAGGAATAAGTGACATTAAGTGAAGCATGCTAAACAATATTAGTATGGAATGCATCCAATGTGGAAAACACAGGCATTGGACATGTATAAGATAACATGGAATCACAAAAGAGGGTGTGTGAAGTGTGGGATGCAAATCTGTGAAGTTCAATCGATCACAAAAATGTGAGATAGATCTCTCTCAGATTGATCTGAGAAAAGTTCAATCGATCGAATTATGATGTGAAATTTGAAAAGTCACAGATCTGTGACGTGGATGGCACGGGGGCCTCCCAAGCAAGCTCGTGGGCCCTTCTACACAACAACACAGCAAGATTGGTCACTTTCTTTGGCCCGTGACCCCCAAATACATGATTTGAATCAAAATATATACAAATCTATATACATATATATACACATATATACACAAACATAGAGTCTTCAAATATAGCAAGGATTAAGCATGACAACTCTAGATCTAACATGTAAAGCTCAATTTCATGAAGATTAAAACTCGAAATCAAAAGAAAAACTCGGGACTTACCAAATCTGAGAAAGAGAGAGAGGTGGAAATCGAGAGAGATGATGAGATCGGAGATGAGAGATGATGTGGAAGCTTGGGATGGTCGCTGGGGGGTTCGCCAAAGTTGGGAGAGGTGGATTGCAGTGACGGGAGAAGAGATGGGTCTTAGATTAATCTTTGAAATCGATCTAATGACCATAGGGTTTTATTTTAAAAACGATCTCTGGAATGTTCGATCGATCTGAAAGGAAATTAGATCGATTGAACTCGAATCGATCTGAAAAATCTTGAGATCGATCTCCTCTCACTAAACAATAAAATTTTTTTGAAATTTTAATTTTTTATTTTTATATAAAATTTGAAATTTAGAAGTCAAAACTCAGTCAAAATCAACAATGAACAAAGAATATAGATCGATCAATCCAAGATCGATCTCAAAGAGGCTTAGATCAATCGAACATGCAAAAACCTGCATACATGTTCGAACGATGCAATAGAGAGCATGTTTCATGGGGTTAAAATTTTTTCTAAGTGTTGGAACTGAAGTTCGCACGATAGAACAGAGAGCTGAAATATGCAGGTTTCCTTTGAACGATTAAACAGAGAGGTGATTGGATCCAGGTATGGAAGTTCGATCGATTGAACCTCTTTCGAGATCGATCAAACAGGCACAAAATGCTTATTTTCAACCTGAAAGTGAATGCAATCCTCAATCATAGTTCCTAGTCATGTAAATGAACCTAAAACAAATATCTAGACGTCGCAAGAAATGAAAGTTAAAACAGAAATGAGGGAGAAATAAGGTTGTCAACCCTATGAAACGCACTAGTCTTTAACATCTCTAGCAAGACGTTGGGCTCTTTTAGCCCAGATCAAACATCTTGTAGTACATCCCCTCCTTAATGGGGTGATAAGTACTTTGAACTCCACCCAACAAATGGTTCCCTAAAGAACTTGTTGGATTAGGTTCAAAGGAGATTGTTGGTCCTTTGTCAATGTAATCTTTAGGCTTCCATGCCCTCTCAAAGTAAGTTTTTGAAACATCATTCTTTAGTTTCAAGGTCGAAGATAAACTTTTTGAAGTTTTGGTTTCAAGCAAAGACTCCATTCTTTCACATTCATTGTCATGACATTTTTCTACAACACTTACTTCTTCATGCTTGTCAAATGAATTTAGGGTTGGATTGAAGATATTCAACTTCACCTTCATATGGCCAAATGAAATCTTCATTATCGTCGTCCTACAATTGATGTTGGCATTTGCGGTTGCCAAGAAAGTACGGCCAAGGATAGTGGGAATTTGGCTCGTGGGATTTGGAACATGTTCCGTGCTAATGACAACAAAATTGACCAGGAAGAAGAATTTATCAATTTTAATCAAGACATCCTCAATGATATACCCCTAGGCTTTTTGATGGATCGGTCGGTAAGTTGCAAAACCACCGACGTCGGTTTTAAGTCTCCTAAGCCTAATTTGACATATACTGAGTATGGAAAAAGATTGACACTTGCTCCCAAATAAAAAAGAGCCCGATTAATGACATGGTCACCAATGATGCAAGAAGTAGTAGGTGAACCATGGTCCTTAAATTTTGGAAGAGTGTTATGCTGTAAGATTAAGCTCACTTGCTCGGTCAAGACCACTTTCCTAAGTGCTTGGTTCTTGTTCTTCCTCTTTTAGGTGCAAAGATCTTTTAAGAACTTGGCATAAGCCAGAATTTACTTAATTGCATCCAAAAGTGGAAGATTAACCTTCACTTGCCTAAACACATCTATGATTTCATTTGTTTTGCCTTTTGTTTGTTAATGGAAATGGATCCTTTTAAGGCATACGGAAATGGAGTTTTTGGCTCAAAATCTTTTTCAAAAGTTTTTTTTGAAGTTTATTCAACACAAGAATTTTTGAATTCATTTTTCAAATCAATTTTGAACTCACTTTTCAAATCATTTTCTAACACTTTCTCATTTGAATGATCATACATATGCAATGAAGGAGGAATATGATATGAAATGGGACGGGTGTCAACTCTTGGTTG
This sequence comes from Cornus florida, assembly GCF_030987335.1. Classification (NCBI taxonomy): domain Eukaryota; kingdom Viridiplantae; phylum Streptophyta; class Magnoliopsida; order Cornales; family Cornaceae; genus Cornus; species Cornus florida. The sequence continues at coordinate 45,222,208 of NW_026775573.1, forward strand.
CACTGGTTCACTCTCTTTATTGGACATACCCACTTGGTTGTCTACAATCTTCCCACTTCTCAAGGTTGTCACTGCATTAACATACTCTATTGTGTGACCTTCCGATGAGGAATGAGTCTCCACAATGCATTGTTGCTTTGGTGGGGCATTCAAAGGCATTTTCCCTTTCTCTCTAGCATTTAGAGACAGCTATTTGTCCTACTTGGGTTTCTAGCTTAGCAATGGATTGAGAATGAGAGTGAAGCAATTGAGTCTTCATCTCTAGAGTGCCCAAAGCAATTAAAACTTTTTCCTCAAAAGCGGAACTTCTAGAATTTCCTTGAGAATATGATTGATTTGGAAAATGAGAATTAGAGAATTGGTTTCCATGTGATTGATATGACGATCTAAATCCTTGGGATCCTTGGCTTTGCATTAGAGTTGGAATATACTGTAATACCCTTAATTTTAAAAGGATAGTTCTGGTATTTATTTAATTGTTTAATTGTATTTATTTAATTATTTAATTGCATTTTTATTTGCTTTAATTGGTTATTTGTTTGTGTGTTTATGTAATGGTTGTTTAAATTGGATTTTGTTGATTAATTACTGTATTTAAATTGGTTGATTATTTTAGTTAATTATTATTTGTATATTTATTTTAATTTCATGGTTTATTTTAATTAGATTAAGTTAAATGTGTTATTTATTAAATTAGGTTATAGTTTTAACTGTCGAATGGAATTCACGTGTGTAGCCATCACTGTTTTAAAACGTAGGTTTTGTTATGGGCCGACAAGGATTAGGAATAGGGCTCTGTCTCTACACATACAGGGAATAGGGTTTAGTTAAGCCTCTATAAATATAGAATAGTACGTCAACTTAGAGTTTTGAGAATACACAACCCCTATTCACGTACTAAAGATACAGAGATAACAGAGACTTGTGAGAGAACTGAGCGAGAGAAAACAGAACAAGGCTTAGGAGGAGAACAGAGAGGACCAAGGGAGAATTGTGGTGGATTAAACCAAAACCAGAGGAGGCTTGAAGGTGGTCAGTGTTTGCCGAAAAATTAGGAAGACGGTGACAAAGTTTTGAGACCAAAACTGCAGGCAAGTTCTTTTCTTTCTCCTTCCCTTTGGCTCATGTTCTGTGTACCTAGATAAGCTCTAGGGTTTTAATTAATCAGTAATCAGGATTTACGTGTTTAGTATATGCTATATTGATGATCTGTTTGTATTAATATCAAACCTGCTTACAATTTGTGAATGTCTGCTTCCGGTTTTGTTCCTTAAAACATGTTAAGTTCTGTTATGATTTTTGTTATTGTACTTGCTTCCATCTTCTATAAACGAACCATGGGGATGTTAATAGGATGATATAAGATCGTAGGTTCAGTATTGATGAAGAACAGAGGGGTTGGTATGGAACTGTTGTTGCAAAATAGTTTCAGTTTGTTCCTAAAGCATGTTTAGTTCGGTAGCAAATTTAATCTTTTTATTTAATTCCAATTGTTGTTATTAAACCATTGTGATGCTATTTGGTATTAATAAGACCCTTAGGATCAGTTTTAGAAACCAACTGAAGGGTAGAAAGTGGCCGGGGTCGAAGCAGATCATCGGAAACAAAGAAGGAAGCGGAACAGTAGACTCCAGGAAGTTTGGAGCCGGCTCCCCCTTTTTGGAGGTGGCTCCAAGAACTTTGAGCCTGCTTCAAAATTTTTTGGAGCCGGCTCAATGTTGGTTTGAGCCTGCTCTATTTTTTTTTAGAGCAGGCTCTTTCCATTTTGATGCGTACTGTAAGTTTTCAGCTACTGTTTAGGCTCTTGGGGTTTCTGACCAGTTTTAAAACTTTAATGGGGTTTTCAATAATTAATTTAGGATGTAATTAAGGTCTTGTATTACATAAAATACCCTCTTTGTATTAATGGAATTAACAGTGCGCTATTTAACAACTTGTGCGCTGTTAACTGCTAGAAGGAAGTTAAATTGTCTAATTTTAATTTGACAATTTAGGGTGCTATAATATGATTCTAAATTAAATTTTAGATGTATGAGGGAGTCTTTTAATTAACAAATTGGACTTTTAGCATATTTTGTGGCTCGGTGCTAAAATAATAAAACAGTATGCAAAGATGCAACCTAGCATGCTTTTGATGGATAAAAGGAACTGAATTGCTAGAATTAATTTTAGCAATTTCTTGGACAATATTATGATTTTAAAACTTATTTATATGCATGATAGAGTTGTTGATTTATTAAAACTGATCTATTCATGCTCTGGATGTTAGTCGTTGAATTGTTAAACAATACATGGTTTAACTCTTGGATTTAAATTGCTGAACCTTTAAACATCTTTCTGCAATGATTTGGATTGTAAATTACTAGCTTAATACTTATGTGCCGTAATTTACATGGATATGGAGGATTGTATGTACCGGTATGGGACGGTGACATACTAGGGATGGTTTAGCTCAAAACGCTTAAACCTAACCTATCGGATTAAAGGAATGGATTGGAAAATATTGAGTTCTAACTGTGACTAAGTCAGATCCACTGTGATTAAGTTGAATGGCTTCCTGAATTAATGGATGGAGGTTAAGTCATATCAACTGAATAAGTTGAGTGAATAACTAGTATGTTTTGTATGTCTCCTCAATAAATAATTGAATGACATATTATGGTTTTGGACGGATTTTAGATATATGATTATGGTATTGCGATATGAGCTTGAGTCTCAGAGTCGTTGGTTAGGGTGCGTATATGCAGTGGATGCATAGCTGGATATATTAGGTAGGTGTACCCTGTTAGGTCTAAGTACTCATGCCCACCATTGGGTGCGTTTTCGCGTGTTGCCTTCTACTCAAGTTGAGACCCCTACTGTAGTCTAGTGAATATCCCTTAGTGTGGATATATATATGTATGGACTAGATAGATATTGTGAGTGTAATGACCCGGTCATTTCCCTCATTTCCTTTTTCCTTAGAAGTTTACAGATGAATTTTTTTCAATAAAATTTCTTTTCTGAGTTCAGTTTCTCGTCGCTTAGTGTGGCCTCGAGTGCTCGGAAATGTTTTCTAAGACTTTTTCCTTTGGATTGACAACTTCCTTTGAGGACCGAGTCATTTCCACAATTTTTGTTTTTTGACACTATTCACTTTTTGTCCTTATTCCTATTTCGTCCTTTTCCCTATTTCGTTTTTTCCCCATTTGTCACTTTGTTGGCAAAACCTCACTTCTTGTGCTCAGAGTTGGTTTTTGACTTCACGTATCTTTATCATGAGTGGTTTCCACGAAATACGTATCTTTGCTTTTGTAGGAAAGTACTCTAGTTGCTCCCGGTGTCCATAGGGGCATGGATGCATAATTCTTTGAAATTAATTTCTTTTATTGGGGTGTTTTTCGTAAATATCTTTTGAACATATTTTATTTTAGGGTTATCTAAGAAAATATCTTTTGGAAGATATTTTCATTCTGGGGCAGTTTTGCAGTTAACCCTTTTTGTGAGGGCCATTGTGCAATTAATGAAAGTTATTGTAAATTTTTTTATTTTGAGCCTGGATCCTCGTACGAGATTCATTTTCACTTTTTGTTGAGTCGTAAACTCTTAGAAGTCCCTTCTAGTCGATGTTTTCCAGTTTCGGGGTTTTTGGCCCCAATTTGCGCCAAACTTGTTTGGGGCATAACTTTCTGCTCGGGACTCAGTTTTTGACGCTGTTTCTTCCGTTATTCTTATTTTCACATTTTGAATCTTTTTCATTCACAGAGTTTTGCATTTGAGGGCGTCTGCTTGAATTTCACTTTTTCGGACCCGGCGGGGTCCGTTCGGGGCATTTTTTGGATTTTCCTATAAAAGGGGGTTGAGATATTTTGATTTTCATCTTCCCCACTCATCTTGCATGACCAAAACTCCTATGGCGGCCCAAGGGAGGCTGCCATCTCCTCTCTCCTCTTTTGAACTTCATTTCTTTGTTAAAAAGTTGAAGTGCCTTTACGTTTTGTGTTCGTGTTGACTATGCGATTCTTTCACCCTTATTAGAACCCATTTATGGCCAAATTTTGGAGTTTGGGTTTGAGGTCAAGTTGTGTTTTTCATGGGTCAATCTTCAGATCATCACAGGACGCACTGGCTTGAAAAACCAGGGTCGTCAGAGGTTGTATCAGAGCTCCTAGGTTCGAAAACCTTAGGACAACGGGTTTTTGGGTGCATATCATGCTTGTGTTTCCATACTCTATGTGTTTAGTTGCTTCTTGATAACTTGTTTACGTGTTTTGTGGACGTATGTTTAGAAGTTTACCTTAACTATCACAGCATGATGCATATGCTTGTTTACTTTAGTACATTGTATATACTTGTAGATCTCAATATATTGTATGTGCTTGTCTGCCTTAGCATACGGTATATATTTGTTGGCTTCAATACATTGTATATGTTTGTTTGTTTTAGCATATTGACTTATGCTTGTCTACTTTAGCGTATTGCATGTACTTGTTATTCTTAGTATGATAGTATGATGCATACATTGACATGCCTTATATGACCTTACTACTTGTGTAAGTATGTAGTCTATTGCTATGTTACATGTCAACTGCTTACTTTTATGTCTTGTTTAGGCATTGTGGGTTGTTCCAGCTTGGTTGGTTGAGACTGATGCTAGGGCATAATCTCTTGGGGTTTCGTGGTGACCTTGATGTGGTGACGTCATTGAGGTCTTGTTTTTAGCATCATGGGGCAATGAGTCGGATTGACTCAAGTCCTTTCTTGGGGATTGGAAGTTTTGTCTTCGTGGGCCTCAACGGCGAGGTTCTTATACCTTTTCTTCTAAGAATGGTGGTTTTATCTTGTGTGGCTTTAGGATCCCACCTTGTATTTGAGCCAATCTTGGGAAAGACTTGTATACACTTTGTTTCAGGAACCTTAGTGTTCATTCTAGGAGATGATTCACTTCCTTACTGTGAGGGATTGGACTCATCCGGGATTTGGAATTCACTTTAGTGAGTTTATTCTTCTGAGAGACATTTCATCCTTTCTTGCTTTTGATTTTGTGGGATTGTTATTTGCATAATCGTTCTTACATGTTTATATGCCTTGTTGTTTTAAGCATGCCTTAGAAATATGTTAGGGGATGTGACTATTTGATGGCTATGTGCTGGTATAGATGGTGTGTTTTCTATTTACTATATTTGTTTGTCATGCTAGCGTCATAGGTGATGTATAGTATGTCTCTGATGCTTGACCCCTATGTGATAGGTAGCATACTTAATTGCCCTTGTACACTATGTGTTTAGTTGTTTGGTGCATGGATTTTTATTACGTTTAGTATACTTGTACCTAGTATGCTTGTACGTTGCTTATTTCATTTCGTTTTGGTTTAGTATACTTGAGCCGTATACGTGTCTAACGTGGATTTAGTACTGCTTAGTATACTTGCAGAATGTATACTTGTGCATATACATATATTGTATTTCCATTTTGATATTTCTTAGTATACTTGTATAGATATATATATATGTTTCATGAGTAATTGCCTAATTAGTTCATTTCTTTTATTATTCCTGTATTGTACTTGGGGTTGTATAACCTTGGTTGTCGGGATTGTGTGTGTGAGCTTGATCCGGTGTCTTGATTCTTAGGCGTAGCCTTGTAGTAGGTCAGCTTTAACATGACGTGGAGGATTTTAGGTGCATTGTCTTGTTGGGAGTCATTGTGACTAAGGCGATGATGATGTTGTTTGATTTGTAAAGTCCGATCCATTGGCTTGAAGGCATAAACTTGTCAGGCTTTGGATTCGTGACTGGTGTGGTTGACAACAGTGTTTTGAGACTTGTGGTTGTCAGTTTTTCCAGTATTGAGGATTTAAGGCCTTAAGCGTAGCGGTACCTATGACATTGTTGTCAGAGTTTTGGATTGACCAGAATGGTCCGGCCGGACATTTTGGACCATATTGCAACTCTTACAGAATGCCTGGTTTCTGTGGTGCTTTTGGTAATGATCATTTTGACATTGATGTCATTTGTATCGATAGGTTTCACGGGTAAGCTTGTTGGGGGCAGGTGATGAATTAAGGCTTTATACTGTCATGCTATCGTACAGGTTGTGTGTGGGCGAGTGCTAGTTGCCGTCGATGCTACCTTGTATTACCTAGCTAGTAATGTGAGTGTAGGCAGGCACTTGACACTGTGGATGTTACCACACCTTGGGTACGTTGTGGGCGGGTTCTAGTCAGTATTCGTGCTACCATGTTACTTCTAGTTGTGTTCCTTGTTTAGTTATGTAGTTGCCTTGATCTCCTTGGGGTGGTTGACATTGGGTTAGTATGTCAACTTGTTGGAGAGGTGTCTCACGGTTCATGGTTTCGTGTCCTTTCGTTGATCTTGAGACATTTGGAGTTGTCCTTGGGTACTTTTTGATCTATTCCTTGGTGTGACCTTGTGTACGGTCCTTCTTCGGTTCTTCTGGGAATGTTCCTAATTTTGGGGACGAAATCTCTTTAAGGAGGGTAGGTTGTAATGTTCCTAAATATCTTTTGGAAGATGTTTTCATTCTAGGGCGATTTTGCAGTTAACCCTTTTTGTAGGGGCCATTGTGCAATTAATGAAAGTTGTTGCAAATTATCTTGTTTTGAGCCTGGATCCTCGTACAGGATTCATTTTCACTTTTCGTCAAGTCGTAAACTCTTAGAAGTCCCTTATAGTCGATGTTTTCCAGTTTCAGGGTTTCTGGCCCCGGTTTGTGCCAAACTTGTTTGGGGCATAACTTTCTGCTCGGGACTTGGTTTTTGACCCTGTTCTTCTGTTATTCTTCTTTTCTCATTTTGAATCTTTTTCGTTCACAGAATTTTGCCATTTGAGCGCGTCTGCTTGAATTTCACTTTTTCGGACCCGACGGGGTCCGTTCGGGGCATTTTTTAGATTTTCCTATAAAAGGGGGATGAGATATTTTGATTTTCATCTTCCCCACTCATCTTGCATGACCAGAACTCCCATGGCAGCCCAAAGGAGGTTGCCATCTCCTCTCTCCTCTTTTGAACTTCATTTCTTTGTTAAAAAGTTGAAGTGCCTTTACGTTTTGTGTTCGTGTTGACTACGCGCTTCTTTCACCCTTATTAGAACCCATTTCTGGCCAAATTTTGGAGTTTGGGTTTGAGGTCAAGTTGTGTTTTTCATGGGTTAATCTTTGGATCATCACAGGACGCGCTGGCTTGAAAAACTAAGGTCGTCACAATGAGGTATCTACGGTGTATCTACATATTTGGTCACTGTATGGATTGCAAATAGTTTAGAACTTGTTCGTGGATCTGACCCACTCTTCTATTATTCTTTTCAGGAATAGGACGGTTCCAGCCTTAGAGCTTGATCATGCTGTTCGAGGACAGTTTCCATTCGTCAGATTACGTAGGACTTCTCACGATATTTCAGTTTTATTTACTTTCAGTTTTCAGTTAAGTTGGGATTTTATTTAGGGGTCCACTAGATGGATTCCCGAGTTGTAATCATAGAGGTTTTGGATGTTGGATTTTATTAAGTTTTATCGGTTGAGGATTTTGCATTAGTATTCATTTCAACTTTTAATATTTATTCTTATTTCATTTTGTCATCTGTGTTCATTATAAAATATTAATTGTTTGATATTCCCTCGGGTTTGGGCCTGAGCCTGATCAACCCGTGTCTCGGATCTGAGGGGTATCACATATACTTCCTTTGAAAACCACCTTGGGGAGGGTTTATGCCTTCCCCTTGGCTTTTCCAAGAGAAATTTGGGTGATTCCTCCAACTAGAATTATAATGATTGCCATAGGGATTATTCCCTTGGTTAGCAAAAATGGCATTTGTTTGCTCATGGTTGTCATTTTGCACATGTTTATGGGGACAATTGGAAATAGAATGTAAGACACTAGAACAAGTCATACATGATTCATTAGATGGATGATAAACATGATTAGGGGAGGGAGACACTTGGTTTGCTGAGTTTTGGTTGATCAAAAATTGATCAAACGTTTGAGAAAAAGATTTCATCTCGGCGGCTATTTCATTAGAGTTGTCGAATTAATATAAGCCAACATTTTTCTTTCCACTTGAATTTCTACCATTCTTGGAAGATAATGATCTATGCATTGAATTCTCGCTCATGCTTTCATAAAGATGCCACATATCATCCTCATGCCTATCAATATAAGAGCCACCCATGGAAGCATCAACCATTCCTTTGAAATTATCTGACAAACCTTCAAAGAAACATTGAACTAATTGCCATTTGGGTATGTCGTGGTGTGGACATTTCCTAAGTAAGTCATTTAGGCGCTCCCATGCTTCATGAAATGTTTCCCCGTCCCCTTATGAAAACTCTCGAATTGAGGTTCTCATAGCATTGGTCTTAGAAACCGGATAGTACTTCTTCAAGAACTCTTGTTGTATTTCTACCCAAGAAGTTATCAAAAAAGGCCTAAGTTTGTTGAACCAATATTTTGCCTTGTCTTTAAGGGTGAATGGAAAAATTTTAAGTCTTAAAACCTCTTCTAGCATATCCGTGTATTTCACAGTGGAACACACTTCAAGAAACTTATCCATATGCTTGTAAGGTTCTTCACTTGGAAGTCCATGATAGTTAGGGAGCATTTAAATGGTTTATAGTTTAATTTCATAGTGATGTGCTCTAAATGGTGGCAATTGAATGCATGTGGGTGCATTATATTCATTCGATACATAATGATCACGCAAAGCAAAAGGGGGATTTACAATTGGTGGTGCTACATGAGCACCTTGATTACCTTGGATTATGGGAGGTTGTGGAGCATACATTAGTCTAGGCATTCCCAATGGGACTTGGCCTTGTTGTTGTGGTGGGTGAATGAATGGCCCCGGCATGCCTAATGGAACTTGGATGTTGTCATGATGCATATTGGGTGGAGGATACTTTGTTGGTTTATGTGACCAAGGTCCTCCACATAGTCCTCATTATGGTCATCCATTGATGAAATGGATGACTAGAACTACCTCTTCCCCTAGGATTTCGAATAACGGATTCAAGATAAAAATTAAGTGGGACAAGAGTAGGATTTAATGATCTCCGACCATGCATGCACAAACAAAAGACAAACAAGCAACGAATAGTAAGCAATCACTTCACCTTCGCAACAAATCAATCAACAAACTTCCTCCACATACAATGTTCCTATACTCCCATGCTTTCAACAATTATGTAAGAAAAGTAAATTGCCTCCACGCGGGCTCACGATTTATCTAGAAATGAAAAACAAGCCTCCACGTGGGCCGACGATTTAACTAGAGATTGAGTTTAGGAAGAGTTCACAAAGGGTCCTTAAGCACTTCAAATTATTTTTCAACTTTAGCTTTGCAAATTTTTTGATTTTTTTTTTAAGCTTTTTCCTTTCTTTTGCTTAGCTCCTTGCTTAGAATGCTCCCTTGCTCACTTTCCTTAGCCCAATGTACCTAGTTAAACAAGAACCAACACAATAAGTAATCAAAAATAAAAATAAAGTAAAGACAAGATCAAAAGAGTACTAATTCCTAATTGTTTCCACAATACGACATTGCCTAAAATCAATCCCCGGCAACAGCACCAAAAATTTGGTGGTTGCCGTCGCGTTGCACCAAAATTTTGCAAGGAGATGAACTAAGAGTGTGAGTGTGCAATGTGGCCAAGTTTTAAATTTATAAATGCCACTACTACCTCTAACTAAAAATATAGCTAGGGTAAGTAGGAATCGTCCCAAGGGATTGCTGGGTCGTGTTACTATGGAAACAAGATTAGGGTTAGTAGGTCGAGTGATCAAAATATGGTTGTTTTGGCTGATTAAATTACAATTAATATTAAACAAGCTCAATATAAAATAAGTGATTAAAGGATAGAGAAAACAAAATAGAGAGGTCTTGGGACTTAGAGGTCACCACTAAGCATCACCTTTTTATACACTCAATTCATAATTAATGAGGGGGAAAACATATGTTGCAACAATAATGAGTGTGTGTGGTTGTTTCAACAAGCATGGATGACCAATTAATTATATATTGTCTAAACAACACAATGAATAGCACAATATATCAAACTAAGCCATTAATCCTTCTTTTAAGCTCACAATCCAAACACATCACATGATTAGAGAAATATATTACTTGCATTCATAAATATGAAATATTAAACAACAAGTATGGATTATCCTCCCATTTAACAACCAAGGTAACTACACAATATCTAAGCTAATGACATGAAAATTAAACTAAGGGAGAGGCATAATCCATCAAGAAATGAGTATGAACCATTAAATAAACCATATGAGCATTCTATTAAGCACTACGTCTTGATAATCTCTAGATCTATAGCATTAACACACATAGACATGCATCAACAACACAAGAGATAGAGATAAACAGATGAACATCTATTCTAGCATACATTGACATATGGATAGAATGAAATGATTAATTGGAAGAATTAAACCACACAAATCATTGAATCAACAAGATCTATGTATATAAAAATGTCAAAACATGTATTACAACACAAATTCCCTCAAAAATAAATAAATCAAGGTAAAGAAGGCATGCTTAGGGCTAACTTTAGCCCCAAGAGGATGTTTTGCCACTCATGGATGGTGTTCTCCAACCCTCAAAGGCTATCTCCATGGTAGAAATGCTCTTTTTCTTGAGGTAGATGGAAGACTTCCCAAGAATGTGTCTCTAACCCCCTCTTATCTTTTCTTCCTCTCTAAAAATGATATCCAATATTGTATCTATAAAAAATGTATGTGTAAAAGTGGCTTATAATCCTTATATAGGTAGCTCAAATGTCACACCCAATGGTCTAGGCTCCGACACAAGGGCTCCTCCAATGATTACACCATGAGACAACTTTTAATGAGCTGTAAATTGATTTAATTCAGACTTGAGAGGGTTCAATCGATCGAACCTATGCTAAAATCGATCGAACTTGGCTGAGATCTATCAAAATTTGGCTGGATCGATCCTCCCATGGTGGCGCCTTTTTGGATAAAGACAAATCTGAGATATTTTTGAGATATTTTGGGAAAGAGACAAAGGTAGTAGGTAGGATGGTACAATAGGATAAGATAGAATCTTTTCGATCGATCTAATAAATGTTGGATCGATCGAACATTATGGGATCTTTGGATAAGGACAAAAGAGCTTGAATCCATCTTGGAGTGTAAAGATCGATCTATGTCAGATTGATCGAAGAAACTCTGTGATCGATCGAACTTTACTAAACTTCTACCACTTGCTTCATTTTGCTTCCACTTTGCTCATTTCTTTTATTCATCTCAAGATTTGCTTCAATTATGTTCTTATTTGGTTGAATTAGCTTATTTTGGGGATAAGTGTCTGAAAACGGAAATAACATGAAATCAATCTAAAGCGGGAAAATAATATAAATAAAGGTTCTAGAATACCTAAGCTTAACGGGTTTAAATGAGCACTTTTCAGCGCTCATCACATTGCTACTATATATCATCATGTTTTTATGCTTATTACAATATCTTATACATGGATGATTGTTTTGATCTCTCTTCTTGTTAATTGTCCCACATTATTTATTTTCCTTCTTTTTTGTTGAGCTTTATTTGTTAATTTGTAACAAAAAGGGGGAGAAGTGTGCATATTTAAGGGGGGAGAGTTTCTAGAATTAAGGGGGAGATATATAGATATATTGATTTTCACATATTGATATATGTTGATTGTTTATGTTTCTTGATTAAGTTTCACAGGTAGTTTTGTTGTTGAGCTAATGTGCAGATTACAGGTGGCTACATGTGTTGAAGCTTCATGAGGTTCAAGAAAAATTCCGCAATTTATTTATTTATTTATTTTTCTTTGACAATTATTGTAATTTGTTTTTTCTTTTTGGGTAGATTACATGTTGTTTTTAGGGGTTTTGTCACGAAATTGCCAAAGGGGGAGATTGTGAGATATTATTTTGTAATTGGCAATTATCGGAAACAAAATAAGTCCTAGTCGAGTTGTAATTTCAAGTTATTATATCGGGATCGACAGCGACTGTGGAATTGGAAAATTGTTCAAAGTTACGATGACTAAGTTCATTCGAAAAAGGTAAAAACAACACATTTAGAAGGAATCTAGAAAAGTTAGGACACATTCTACACTTGGTATATTTTATAAACTTACCAAAATAGTGTTTTCAGCCTTCAGAGCCTCAGAATTCAAGTATGCTTGACTTGAACAGGTTCAGGCTTTGGTGAACTGATTCAAGGCCTACAAGGTTGGCTCAAAATTTATTTTGTCAATCTTAAACCGGTTCAGCATCCTTGAACCGTTTCAAGAAGTCTTGTTCAGTTTCAAATTTTAGTTTCCTGTTTCATATTTCTTTCCTAATTAGTTTAGAACTGTACCAAGTCCTATGCACGAAATTTTCTATATTTTTAGAGGGAGTAGGACATTTTAAACTCTATATAAACCCTGATAGTCATCTAAGTTTATTCACGACTTTTGCATACAAAATTCAAATCTAATTGAATGTCATCTTTGAGAGATTTTTATTTAGAAAATCAATTTGATTTTATTTTTGAGAGCACACACATAAATATAAGAGTAATTTAGTAGTGTTGTTCTCTATCTCATCGAAATTGGAGTGTAATTTAAGATTCAGAAATTTCAAAAAACAAACTTAATTCATTTTTTTATCAAATTCAGATTAAAAAAAAAAAAAAAGGGTGAAGCGATCACAGATATTACAAATATTATGTTGAAAATCTTTCATGTTTATCTTTGGGTTAGTTCCGCTTCCAAAAATCCTACTATTGCATCTAATTTTACATGTTGATAAAGTGTTAAATATAATTTGAGAACTATTTTATTTATTTATTACTATATATTATTATTTATATATAAAGGCTCACTCGTGATTGTCGATGTTGAGAACCTAAACTTAGTAGAGTAGAAGCAACAATAGATATTAAAAAAAAATTATTTTGAATAGCTTTCGTAATTGCATAGATCAATGAGAACAGGAATGGCGACTTTGATTGGCGGAGGCATTAGTATTTGATAATTTTATCTATTCATCTCTGGACGTATTGATATTTAAAGGCAACTTACTCGTCTCTCCTTATAAATTGTTATTTAATGAAATACAGATAAGGTACAATAGAATTACACACCTTTCCTGTTGCCACACTTTAAACAATGGCTTATTAGGGAAAAATAAACAATGGCTTATTGGCAGACAAAAACTTGGAAGAGTAGAAGCAACAATACATATTAAAAAAATTATTTTCAGAACCTTTCGTATTTGCGATAATTAATGAGAACAACTGAGCAAGAGTAGAGTGACTTTGGTTGGTAGACGCATTGGTATTTGATCATTTTAATTACTTCCTCAGTCTAATAATAATAATAATGTTGTTTTTATGAACTTAACTTTTTAAGAGGATGATTTTTAGTTATTTTTTAAATTTTTTTTTGTTTTGTTAGTAAATAAATTATCAAATTTATTCATAATTGGTTCACATGAATGTGATGGTGTTTTTTTCTATATGTCTAATACAAGAAGATTAAATTAGTAATATTACAAAAATAAATAGTAGTAAACTTTTCAATTGAGATATTATTTTGGGATACCCAAAAATAAAATGGTAGACAAATTTTTTTCTTTTCTGGGATGAAAAGAGTACAATTATTTTTGAATTGGCTCACCCTCTTTCACCGAAGGACAACTTACACCTATAGAGGACATGGGCCGTGATGAATTAGTGCAGTAGTTTTAGGTCACGGGCATAAAAACTCCCGACCCACCCAAAGATGAAATTCACCACTTCATAACATTTTGAGTTGTTTCCACGGTCGATTTCAAACCAAGCCTCAACTAGGGTCTACAGTACCACAATTTCTATATCGATCAACATTGGGCAACCATAATCGTTCATTGAACCTAGCCGAACGGTTCAAAAACATCATTTCAAATCATATTTCTTTCATTTGCACCATTAAATTTCAAGCGGGCTTATCCAATTTTGAGAAAATCGCACATGGTTTCAGGTTTACACCAATTTTATAATTGTAAAACCATCAAATTGACACTTCCATGGTGCAATTATAGTCATTTTATTTAAAATCCTTCAAATACCTCTTTCAATGAGATCACTTTCTTCAAAATTTCAAATCACCATCGAACGGTTCAAAAACATCATTTCAAATCACCATCGAACGGTTATAAATGCAGCAGCCGAAGCATTCCATATCTTGATCGAATATTTCACAAGCACCCCAGGACTTTAGATGGTTTTAAAGTGGAAAGTGTATGTTTTCAGGGGATGTTCTTGGACGCCCTTGCACATCTCATCAAATCTTTGGCAGGAAAAAGAATTAGCCAAATTACTACTGATGATATCAACGTGACTAGAGGTCTGATGATGGATTGAAAATCCTTGGCGGGGTTTGATCTGTCATGGCTGGAGCAAAGGTTCGCTGATGCTACAGCTAGACTTGAGGTCCATTGACTTAATCAAGAATCAGCACGAATTTCGTAGAGATTGCAACGGGTGGCGGCAAAAGCTGTTTCTCTTAGAGCCAAGTGCGACAAGTTGGCCCAAAAAATCTCTTCTCAGCAAACACTTATCGACCCTGCTCTTCGTTCTGGAGATGAAGTTTTGAAAGACTTATTCACTCATATTTAGCGTGACCTTGGCTTCTGAGTCCCTTTTGGCCTTTCCGGGACTTGCAACCCTCTCTTATTTGATGCGCTTTTGAGGACTAAAAGGGCAATGAATGGTGCAAGAATGTGTGTTTCGACGGTATACAAGTATGTTATGATGGACATGGCTGAGAAACTTAGAAGGAATGTAGCTAGCTCACTTGCAGCTCTTTCTTTTGTATTGTGTTTTGTTTGTGTACAAACAACTTGTGATGTGTTCCATGAATCTAAGTGTCTCCATCCAACAATTGAGTATAACTTTTTCCTTTCTATTATGATCCAGCTAAACTGGCTAGGTTGAGTTTGCATCAACTAATTCGACAACCATGTTGTTTGGTTGAGTTTTTCTTTTGCATACCTGCAAAGTGAGAAAATAGTTGCAAACTCATTTGAAGTGAATCATATTTAACACAAGTAGGATGAAAGGATGTAATCCACTAGTTATGATAGGAATTTTTAATGGAATCCTCAGCACCAATGACACTAGTACTTGAGAACTGTGAGTTTTTTAATTTTTATATACTTCTTCGTGTCAACCTTGAACCAATTCTGCATTACTTCCAAAATTGGAATGGCATCAAGATGGCATATATGCTGTTATCGATAAGAAATATCATAGATATATATACATATATAATATGTGAATGTTGCTGCTTTAAGCATTCTATACTTGTTGAAAGAGCTTAATTTCCGCATAATAACCATAAGCTTCTATGTACCTTTGTGCAGAGACCAAAGCAAATACAATTTCTGATTTTCTCCTGCAGTCTATAGAATACAATTTGATTTGATTTCCATACAGCAAGAAGCTCGAAAAGAGAGAGAAGAGTTGGAAGGATGCTTGAAGAAAACTGGAGAAGGGTGGAAGAAGCTCAAAGACTTCTTCCACTGCAACTGTAATTTGAACAAGCTAACTCTAGAAACATTTGACGGTACAATGCGCACCTTCCAGCATAAAGTAGTTAAATCCAACCAGCATTACATATATATATATATATATATAGGATATAGATCTCATATTGCAACACACACTTCTTTATTGAATCATCAATAAAGACATTGGTCTTACAGAATGAACATTAAACACCCCAGAAGCAGACTAGTTAAAGGAAAAAAAAAAAAAAAAAAAAAAAAAAAAAAAAAAAAAAAAACACAAGTTATTGCTTTCTAAGTTGTTGGATGCCCTTGAACTTGGAGGATCCTGTTATTTTAAGAAACAACAGTAGCACAACAGTAAGCAGATCAGTGGATGGATGAATCCAACTAGCTCCCAAGGTCCTTGAACCTGCTACAATGAGTGCACACACAGATATATATATATATATATATATATATATATATATATATATATATATATATATTTATATATATATGGATTGATCAAGCTTATGAATGTAATTAAGGTCTATGCAACAACAAATGCATTTCTTTCCGATTAGTTAATAATCAATGAACAAAAATTTACCTTTCAGTTTCGGAACGAGGGAAAAAATGTTTTAATGACAGTCATAGCCAGTGCGAAAGTTGCGGCAAAGAAAGCCAGAGCAGACCAGGGAGTGTTAAAATAGGTGTGCAATAGTTGAGCTATCCAAGTCCTCATCTTGCTATCATAATGCTTTTGTATTCCATCACGGACACCTTTAATAGGTCCCCATGCCAAAAGATATGCACAGTCTGTGGCTATGGAGTTGAATGCTTTTGCCACTTCTTCATCAGTGCCGTAAAAGTTATGAATGATGTTATGTGATCGCAACTCGATCACATCTTCAGTTCCATTGATGAGTGAATTCATGAAGTAGATGTAATTACATACCTTGGGCAGCATAGTGTCTGAAGTAGGAGCTAATTCATAGGCTATCATGTTTAGAAGCCAATATTTTATTCCTGGCCAAAATGTGAGTTGAGGAAGTGTCAACCGTCCGTAGCCAAACCAAGAAGTGAAAGTGAAGTCGTTAAACAAAAATGTGGTGCTAGGCCTGAAATGTATCCCTCTTGCTTTAAGTTCAGTGGCTGAACGAAATGAGTGACCAAATAAATCCTTGACTGGCTTGATCTTCATATGCCCTCTTTTGGGCCAGCAGGGAAAACGTGGACGGGGTTGGACTTGGTGTAGTACTTTTGTCATGCTGCTGCGTTCTTCTTCGTCTGACTGAGAGTACTGGCCAATAAATCTTCTCCTTATAAGGTCTAGGAAATGAAGGGGTTGTTTTATCTCATCCTTATAAGTTTGTTCTCTCCCCATTGTGTTGTAATCACCTATGTAAATTACGGCAATGAAATCCTCAATCAATCCCACCCAATTGTGTTGTACGTCAGTACTGGTAGTGCTAATCAAGGCCTGGAGAACTAGGAAAGGAAGTTGGTTTTCCATCAAACTGATGTCCTCCATTATGGCACGGTAACCAACCTTACCTACATTTCTAATCACTTGGCTTATAAAGGGCCTATAGTCACTCAGTACGGCAAATATGAAATGCAGGATAAAACAAGCATCAAGGAGCATCATACCAGCGAATTTTTCGTCATCATAGGCACCTGTTGAGCCCTCAAGGTAGCAGTTCCTAGCATCGCTCACCACATCTAGCATCTTCTTATAGATTACATGGGGTTCTACCTTGTTGCCAGCTACGAATCCACACACAGCCCTGGTCTTCAACTTCTCGGCTTCTTTCAACTTAGGATTGCCATGGTGATAGGGACCGATTGAAATGACTCTAGGATCAAAAAATCCCTTATTCTTCTCCTTCTCCCGTAATTCTCTTGGAACCTTCTGTAGTTGCTTGGGTGAAGATGCAGTGCATCCATCTTTAACAATATCAGTTATTAGTTGCTTGTGAAAAGATGAAACGGATCCATCATTAACAATGTCAATTATACGAGCCTCAGTAGCTGTGATTTCACTACCCAATTCATGACCAGCTTGTCTTCTGGACGTCCCTGCCAACTCATCACTTGTTTCCATTTATTTGTTCTGTTTTTGGGCTAAAAGGTAAAGCTGCAAGTATACTGATGTAGAGACACTGTACAACAATGGAAAGGCAGTAACCGAGGCCAAACCCAAACAATAATGTTGTTTCTTGTTGACTTCTATGATGACTTCTATGATGACTTCTATTGATTTCAATAATTGAGGGAGGAATCTAACTCCATCTATAGTAGTATAAGAGGGTTGCGATAAGGTAACCTGTAAGAATAAGCTTGGTCTATGATTTTCTAATTTTGGACACGTGTTAAAATTTTATTGGAGCGCAACAGCTAAACATGACATAATTCATCCTCCTGGAAAGGACCCAAGCTTGTATGTAGATGCATTGGGTCTCTCTTCAACAATGGATCTTATCCACTCATCATTATCATCAGCTGTTAGTTCAACGCCCGATTCATGACTAGCTTCTTTTTTTCTCTTTCCTAGCTTAATTCTTGCAGATGGCTCTATTAATTTCAAAATTCTATTAAATATTTAAAGAAGAAAACTTGAGTAAATAGTAAGACAACTCCTTATTGGAAAACTAAGAAAGTTTAATTTTAAGTAGACTTTAACATTTATTAATTATAATCTATTGACTTCGTTAATTGACTCGGAGGAATCTAACCCCATATTATAAAGGGTAAAGTGCAAAAAACCTCCTGGACTATACTCTCTCTCCCTAAAAACCCCCTGAACTATTTTTTGTACAATTAATTCCCTCAACTATCAATTTTTTTGCAAAAATTACACATGGGCAAAATTCCGTTTGATTTCTTCGGCAATTAGGCGCGTGATGAATACATGCCGGCAATATAGTTTGAAAATGACAAAATTACCCTTATACTACTAAATGTATAAAATAAAAATAAAAAAATCCCAAATTAAAGCCCTAAAAAAATCACAGGCGTCTGTGCGGTGAGGGATGGATTTGAGAAAGAGGTGGTCACGGTCTTTATTGCCGCTGGTGCTAGAGGAGGTCGGTGCCCTCATCGCTGCTGGTGCTAGAGGTGTTCGGCGTCCTTATCGCCGCTGGTGCTAGAGGAGGTCGGCGCCCTCATCGCCGCTGGTGCTAGAGGTGTTCGGTTTTCTGGAAAAAAAAAAAAAAAAAAAAAAAAAAAAACCCTAACCACTTTTGTTTCCCCCTCATCTCTCTCTCCGCAATGCCGTCAGTTCACCCACCTTCTCTCTCAATTTCACCACTGCCGCATCCTCAGCCCACCATCTCTCTCTCAATATCGTCGTCGCGACCTCATCACCGATGTGAACCTGTTGTAGCTACCGAAGTCGCTACCATCATCGCTGCGAACTAGCCACCAGCGCGCGTCTCCATCTCGTTCTTGAAATTTCTTTCTTGTAACAGCCGGCTCGATTATCTGTCATAGTGTCACTATAGGGTTCCGAGCTAGCCGTCGTCCTTGGTGACTATCGGACTGTGGATTTGTGATTTGCCGTGGTCTCACAGATTTGCTTGGTCGCCGATTTTAAAGCTGATTTACTACGGTCCCAAACCACTGCGCCAGTTCTATCTCCTCCCCCGAGCTCTAACCTCCGTAGTTGCCGTCACAACACCACCATCACTAGACCCATCTCCTCCTCCGACTTCAATGGCTTCCTTTTCTGCACTATGTGTGGTGTGAATAAAAGGAAGGCTTGTCCAAAAAACTAAATAAATAAATAAAAGGAAGGTTGGGGTTCGTTTGTGATTGTTGATTGGCTGATGATTTGGTAGGGATAGGATTCCAACTTCTAATGTTGGTGGTGGTTCATTTTTAGGAATACTGTGTTGGTGGTGGTTGTGGGTCAGGCTAGTGGTGGTTGTGGGTCGGGATTGTGGAGATGACAGTGGTTACCAGTGAGAGCCCAACCTCAAACTCCATGATCGCCAGCGCCAACGAGAAACTCTAAGCATCAACAAGGAGCAAACCGGTGAGAGATCGATCTCAAACTCCATGACCGCCGACGAGAAGCTCTAAGCCTCACGATACAATCCCAGTGAGCAAACCAGTAACTTAGCATCAGCATCATACAAACCCAGTTAAATAAACCATGAGCATCTTTGAAGGCCCAAATCGAGAACTTCATTGAAGAACAGTTGCTGGTATTGAAGGTTGCGATATGTCTGCAATATGTTTGACTGGAAAAACTAGGGCGTAGGAGAGAGAGCCTTATGTGTAAGGCCGTGTTTGGGGGTAAAATAATTAAGGTGATAAAGTACTGCTGTGTTGTCAAAATGCTATTGGATTGTTAAGATTTTTTTTTTTTTTTGACACATCAGCCACTTAGGTTAAGACAACACTAAAACAACGTCGTTTCACTAAAGGGTAATATTGTAATCCTCTTTTACCGGTGCCGGAGACTTGTCTACTGTCCTTAACTGTAACTTTATCATAGTTTAGGGGGACATTTGTTAATTCAGGGGGATTTTGTACAATTGGTCGAAAGTCCAGAGGGATTTTTTGCACTTTACCCTGTTATAAACTATGAACTTTTGTCCCACAACAACCATACAACATAATTATATGAAGTATAAACACGTTGCATCGTATCAATTATACTAGCAATTTCTTGGTTCTCCTGCCAGTTGTAGGCGACTTCTGATTTAGGGAGTACAATTTTAAATAATAATAATAATAAATAAAAAAAAACTACCATATATTATGTATAATGAACAAGACTAAATTTTTTTTCCCGGGAAAAGTCCGGTCAAGCAAATAAATAAACACCACCCCTATATATTATACATACTACGTAGTAAAAAACAATATATATATATATATATATATATATATATATATTGTATTATGAACACCACTTGCTAATACACAAATAAACAGGACCCAGTGTTTTACATATAATGAGCATGACCTGTTGAATCTATTTTTTCTGGATAACTTAAAAGTCTTGTCCTGAGCAAGTTATTTAATACACAAATAAACAGGACCCAGTGTTATACATATTTAAAAGTCTTGTCCTGAGCAAGTTATTTTTGTCCGTATATATATATATATATATATATATATATATAACAAGTTGCTCTAGAGAGGAAAAATATAGGGAAAAAAAAAAAAATGAAGAGAAAATTACACATTAGTCCTACTCTTGTACTCTAAAGACAAATAATTAGTCCTACAAAGAAGCCCAACTTTTGATTAAAATAAAATAAAAATCAACAATGTTCTATAACTAATACTGTTCATCTTTTCCCCTATTCATATATTATGTATAATGAACAAGACTAAATTTTTTTTCCCGGTAAAAGTCCGGTCAAGCAAATAAATAAACACCACCCCTATATATTATACATACTACGTAGTAAAAAACAATATATATATATATATATATATATATATATATATATATTGTATTATGAACACCACTTGCTAATACATAAATAAACAGGACCCAGTGTTTTACATATAATGAGCATGACTTGTTGAATCTATTTTTTCTGGATAACTTAAAAGTCTTGTCCTGAGCAAGTTATTTTTGTCCGTATATATATATATATATATATATAACAAGTTGCTCTAGAGAGGAAAAATATAGGGAAAAAAAAATGAAGAGAAAATTACACATTAGTTCTACTCTTGTACTCTAAAGACAAATTATTAGTCCTACAAAGAAGCCCAACTTTTGATTAAAATAAAATAAAAATCAACAATGTTCTATAACTAATACTGTTCATCTTTTCCCCTATTCATATATTATGTATCTTACTTAACTAAATTTTTCTAAAAAATTTTGTGAAAAAATTGATTGAAAAAAAAAAAAATTTAAATTCACATTATATTTGATATAATAAGATAATTTGATAACTTTTTTTAGATAACATTGCCTCAAATTTATAGTGATTTATTTTTTATTCTTGAGTTATTTTTTTAAAAAATATGAAATATAAAATTCAAAATGCAAATAATTTATTTATTGTCCATAAATGTAATGCATGAAAAGTATTTCATCGTATTTCACATGTTGTGAGTACTTACGAAAAGTGAATTTGAAATATGTTAAATGTTTTAGGCTTATTAATTTTGGTAAAAATTAACATATTTTTCAGTAAATAAAAATTAGTAACATTTAAAAAATAGGTTTTAATTATAAAATATTAGAAGTAGAGAAAAAATTTGTATTTTAGTGAAAAAGGCACTAGAGGTACTTTAGTAATATATCTAAATATATTTGAAAATATTTTTACAAAAAAAAAAAAAAAAAATCCAAAATCCTTACCTTAAACAACTAACCTCCGCAGGGTAATCCCTTTATTCATTTTGTGTTTGTCTTAAATGTCTCACTTTCTCTTATAAAAGAGTGGGTAATTTTAATCTAAGTAGTAGTGGGACTTATCAAAGATTGTGACATAATGATGTGTTGTTGTCTTTTTAAAATAGAAGATTAGGGGTTTAAAATTTAAATAGGCGTGTAAGTGTTTCTTGTCAAGGTAAAATAGAAAGAAAAAGAAAAAATTTGAACAAAAAAGCAAAAAAGAATGTAAGATTTGGTTGGGTCTAACTCAAGTAACTCAAGTCCCGCCCACAAATTACATCGATGTGAGCAAGATATTTGACATCATGAAATTGGAATTGAGTTTAAATTTTAGATTTAAAATTTATTTTGAGGGAATTTGGAAAAAAGTTTTACTAAATTAACCCAAACAATTCAAAGAATTCAAAATACAAGAAAAGTTTATATCTTTTTGTATACAATTAAGTTAAAATGAAATGATTTATAGTACCATGGTATTAACTTAGCTTTGAAAAGCTTGCTTTAAAAGTAAAGGGAAAATAATATAATAATTTAATTTTAGCTAAATAAAAATAATAATTTAATTGTAGCCAAATAGAGGAGTATAAGATATTTGTTCTTTTCAAATTCTAATAAGAAGGAATATTAGTTGCCACAAATGTTAAGTCACCCAAATTCCAAAAAAAAAAAAAACAAAAAAGTCTTATTCATCACTTGAGTTGATATGAATCACATGAGTGGCATATTTCATGTAGGGTATGTAATTATGTACAATTCAAATTTAAAAAATCTTAAAATTTATGTGATAGGGCGCGGGTTCAAATGTGATGAATTTTTTGAAATTTGAATTTGCACGTAGTGAGATGTTAGAACCTTGATTCATTTCTTTTAACTTAAGTTGCCATGGCGATGGGGACCGATTGAAACCACTCTAAAAAAAAAAAAAAAAAAGAAACCCTTATTCTCCTCCTCCCGTAATTCTCGGGGACCCTTTGCGGTTGCTTATGCGATGATCCAATGGGTCTCTCTTCAAGAATGGAGTTTCACTTATGATCAACTGTAATTTAACACCCGATACATGACATCTTCTTTTTCCAACCTCTGCCCAATTAACACTGCTCAACCCATCAGCACCTTTTGCCATTTATTGTTTCTTATTTTTATTGGGTGAATAAGTGAATTGTAAGCTGTACATTGAGTAGAAGCACTGTAAAAACAAGCAACCCAAGAGTGAACAAACAATAGAACAATAGAATATGGCTGTAACCGAGGCCAAATGTTGTATTAATTTCAAAATTCTAACAAAAATTTAAATCGCAAGTTTCTGTCACATGATATATAAAATTATGTATGCATCATAATAATATATTGTTATAAACAAGTTGCATTCTGTAAATCATGATGGCAATTTATTTGACCCGACCCTATATAATATGTAATCAACACGACTTGCTAATGCATAAATAAACAAGACCCTATATTTTATATATATATCATCACTTGCTCTGAACATAACTTTTAAACAATCCAGGAGAAAAAATGATTGAACAAGTGGTCAGACAACACTATATTATGTATAATGACCACTTGTTCAATCATTTTTTCTAAATATTTCAATCAGACAACTCTATATTATATATAATGATCACTTGTTCAATCATTTTTTTTTCCTTGGATGGTTTAAAAGTCATGTTCAGAGCAAGTGGTGAAATTTTATTATGTATATATTTTCCTCCAAAATAAACACTGGTTGCTCCAGAGAAGAATAAGATTAGAAAAAAAATCCAACTACTTTATATAATATATTTATGGGAAAAACTAACCACCATAAACTTTTCCCCCATTTTGTTTTTAAAATTTTATAAAAGAGTGGGTAATTCTTGTCATTTTGCCAAAATCGGATCAAGATAAGCTTATCTTCATAATTAAATACACTAAAATGATCCCACTAAGTTATATCATGTGATGTGTATAACCAAAACGAGGGAATAAAGGTAAGTTGGCAAAGATTCCTCCCATTTTTATTTGAAAGGTTAAGCAAATTCATACTCATGTCTTTATTGAGTCTCGAAACCCCGATCTCCTCATGCCCATCGAAGCACTAGTGTCGTCACCGACCAACCGCGTCTACTCCCAGGGGCGGAGCCAAAAATTTATGGTTAGGGGGATCAGATTTGAACTACATAACAAAAATTATAAATCAATTGTAATATATATTTTTTAAAATACTAATCATAATGTATATATATCTTGAGAAAATTCAAAAATGAGATAAATGCAACTTAGGAAAAAAAAAAAAATTGATGTTAGAAAGAAAATTATGGAGAAGAAACTTACAGAAATAAGCATTGTTGGAAAAACATAATGAACTTTAACTCAAAAAAATTATTTTAAATTCAACAAGATTATTCTTAGTTATTAAACAAGGTACAAATACTTATAAAATTTGTTATAACAAAAAGACTCCTCCTACGACAGACATAATTTGTCCAAATAAATCAATTAATGCTACTCCCATGACTTGAACATGAAACCTTAAGCATAAATTCCAAGTACACTACCACCTTAACTACTAACACTCTTGTGACATAAACATAATTATAAATATATATAATATTTTCGAGCTCGGTTTGGACTTCGGGCTTCATCCATATCAATCCAAGCCCAGCCCGAATTGAATTCAGGCTCAAAATATATAGCCCATGCCCAAATCGAAATTAGAAAAATATTGCCCAAGCGCACAAAAATTCGGGCTGGGCTCAAGTTATTTCGGGTTAGGCCCGCCCGAGTTGTAACCCTACTTCCTCTTATGTTGCCGTAACACCTTCTCTGGCGGTGAATTGTTTTGTTTATGTTGTAAGTTCTGGCAGATACTCTGCCACTGATATAAGAAAGTAGTATGTGTATGTATAGATCTGAGTTACATTGAAATTACTCAAATAACCCTTATGGCCTATGAGTTTTTATCCTTTTTATCAATTGAGTAGTGATACTTGTGTCGAAGTGTCAAAGTAAATTGCTTGAGGTACTACTTCTAATTGATCATCTTTACCAACTATAAAAAATTAGTGATCCCACTTCCTTATATTTTGCATATATGATAAATAAAACTCGTCGCACAAAGTAAAAAATATTTTCGTTATGAATTGAATTCAATGGATAAAACCTCTTTAGGCCAAACAAATATGCCAGAGAAATAGGCATGTAATACCGCTAATCTTAAAAGGAAAGTCTCGGCATTTTAATTAATGATTTTATTGCATTTTATTTGCTTATATGTTTATTTGCTTATTTGTTTAAATTGTTGTTTTATTTACTTGAATTATATGTGTAATTGTTTTATTTAATTTAATTATTTGTTTTCATTAATGTACGCTTATGTGGAATTTAATTGTTTGTTTTCATTAATTGTTTAATTAGGGTTTTGCATTCCTTTAGGTGGTCTCGTATTTGGTATAGCCGACTTAGTTCTAGAATTTATTGTTTTTCTCCTTCTCTCGACATAATTCGTATTAAGGCTTGTGTTTTCCTAAGCCTATAAATAAAACCATATACGTCTGTCTAGGGTTGAAAAACCCTATTCACGTACATAGAAACTTGGGAGGAAAATAGAGAGAAACTTGGGAGGAAAACAGAGAGAGACTTGAGAGAAAACCAGAGTGGCTCAAGGAGGAAGGAAGGGATTGCTTCTAAATTGAACCAAGAGCAACGGAGGTGTTGAACGGCAATCTAGAATCTGTCAGAAAACTCAAAGACGGTGGTTTAAGGTTTTAAAACTGAAATCAAAGGCAAGTTCCTATTCTAACTCCTTCCCTTAAACCTATGTTCTGTGCATGCCTAGGTAGACTCCAAGGTTTAATTAATGTTAAAACATATCTTTTATGCATGTTTGAACTGTATTTAATTGCTTTGAATTAAACTGGTTTGGGGTTGATTGAAGTTTTTAAAGGAATCTTGCTACCGTTGGTTTTAAGTGTTGTTTAATTTATGCCGTTAATGCATAATGGTGTCTTATAATTAATTTAGGACATTGATTGAACCTTAGAACGCTTCATAAAAACATTACAGAGGTTTTGAATATCGCCGGAGGCGAAGAAAACGAACGAAAAACAGGTTACGGCTCTTAAGGGAGAGAGAGCGGGCTCCCTAAAGGAGGGAGCCGGCTCCCAGCTCCTTAGAGCCAGCTCCTAAGGGTGGGGAGCCGACTCTCAACTTTTGAGAGCCTGCTCTCGCCCTGAAACGTACAGAAATTGGTTTGGGGCTCTGTTTGGGCTGTCTAGGGTATTCGTAAGCTGTTTAAATTGTACTGAATGTTGCAAATAACTGTTATGGACCTATATAAATATTGGGAAGCATTAGTACATTATTGTATTAAGAAATGGAGCAGCATGAAGTTAAAGAAAAATCTACATGTTGAATATGGATTTGTTGATTTATTTGCTTACTGAAATTTAGCAAATCTACTGTATATGATTTAATAGTATTTAATCATAATTCAACAGTGTTATAAGTATAGTAGATTATCCAAAAATAACTATGCTTGGATTGGATTAAATTGATGTTTTAATTTGTTGTAAATTGCATCAATTTATGGACTGAATGCTTTATTTTATTCTAGCGATTTAAACAATTGTGACATGATTTTTAAACCTTGTACTAGATGCATATTATGGTCATATACATATTAGACTTTGTTTATGCTTATTTGAAGTATGGTTGATGATTAAATTATCATTTACTGCATCAATCATTTGATTTGTGAATTGTATGCATCGGTATGGGACGGTAGCATACTAGGGACGGATTCGTTCAAAACACTAAGTCATACCTATTCTAAAATAAGTTAGATTAACTATAAAAGTTAAGTCCTACTTATATATATGTCTATGCACTGGTATGGGATGGTGGCGTATTAGGGATGGTTTAGTTCAAAATACTAAGACCTAACTATTCTGGGGATGGATTAATTCAAAACACTAAATCCTACCTATTCTGAAATAAGATGGATTAACTATAAAAGTGAAGTCCTACTTATATTTATGTCAGGTCAATAAACATTTGAATGACATACCTTGAACAGATTTATATATATATATATTTTTATGGTACCATAATATGAGCTTGAGTCTCAGGATCATGGTTAGGGTGCGTATATCACCTAGGATGGATAACTGAACATAGTTTTGTTCCTTGGTAGATCTAGGTATACATGCCCACCATGATGTGCGATTTGCATGTTACCTTTTATTCAGGTTGAGACTCAACTATAGGTTAGTGAGCATCATATAGTGTGTATTTATACATATATAGACTACTTTAGTTATTGCTGAGATATCTAGGATGTATCTGCGTATCGGGTTTATATATGGATTGTAGTAGGATAGAACTTGCATGTGGGCCTGACCCACTCTTATTTTCCAGGTGTTCGTCAGTTGCAGGGTTAGAGCTTGATCGTACTGAGCAGATACAGTCACTCATTCCTCCAACTACCTAGGATTACTTTTCATGTTTTAGTTTTGGATTTTGTTTCCGTATTTTACTTTCCATTGGAATTTTATAAGGGGTCCACTAGATGGACTCCCAAGTTGTACGGATGTTGGAAAGTTTGGAATTTAATTAGTTAAATTTTGAGGATTTTAATATTTAGTATTCTTTCAGCTTTATTATTTATTTCTTAATTCTCTTTTGTATTCCTGCTTGTTTACATATTAATTGTTTGGTATCCCTCGGGTCTGTGCTCGGACTTGATCACCCATGGCTTTAGAATCAAGGGGTATCACAAGGCATAAGTATCATTACTCGGCAGAGAAATACCGCGAGGATATGTTTATCAACTAAAAAATGTAGAGAAATTTATGATACTATATAAAGAAATTATAGAACAAGATTATTTGGTTGTAAGCACAATGGTAGGAGCTATGAGTCTGTATGTATAGTAATTACAGTACCAATTACAGAAGAAATATCTCTGCTACAGCTATACAACGATTACACCACTCACTCCAGCAGTGCATTCTATCAAATCCCCTGATTGGCTTAATCATGCTCAAATTCCTTGATTGGCTCAATCGTAACTATCAATTGGTCTATGGTCTTCTATATCCCCCTTTAAACTAGGCCATGATTTGGAACAAAGGTCGAGTTTGGGTCATAAGACTTCAAAGAGTAATGATACTCTGTCCGATTAAATTGGCTTACTCCTAGTCCGAATCTTACGTGTAACTGCCATGTAATTACCTAAATCGTTAATATTTTATTTGTGTGCTAAAGGTACCAAAAATAAAAATAAATATGGAAAGAAGATTTAATATTCATCTTCTTTGTTCTGCTACTTCCTTGATTATTTCTATCTAACGGTTCTCTCTTTTCCACTTTGCAAAATTGAAGAGAAAACAAAGCATTGAGAAGTCTCTGTTGGCTTGAAGAGAAAAAAATAAACTCTAATAAGATTGAAGGTATGTATTCATGTTTTTTTTTTGGTTCAATATATATTTTGGCTTTTGTATATTGTATCAGTTTTGAGGATTTGATTTAAAAAAAAAAAAAAAAAACTTCAAAAGTTCTTTACGAAGTACGACCTCCCGAAGGATCTTCTCCCAAAGGCCATGTTCATAATCCAACTTCCTGTTACATTCATTTTTTTTTTCAACATATATTTTAGCTTCTGTATATTGTGTCAGTTTTGGGGATTTGATTAGAGAAAAAAAAAAAAAAAAAAAACTTCAAAAGTTCATTACGAAGTGGATACGCCCTTTCTTTAATCTTCAATTTGACTCTTTCACCAGACCCATCATCAAGTCCTCACCGAAAGAATCAAGGAAGCAGTTAAACGAAGAAGATGAATAGAGAAATAAGAGAGATAGAGATGGGTCGTCAAAACCTCTTCATCTTATTTCTATATTTATTTTTAGTATCTTTAGCTGCAAATAAAATATTAACAATTTAAGTAATTACGTGGCAGTTACACATAAGATTCAGACTAAGAGTAGGCCAATTTGATAGGACAGAGTATCATTATTCTTACCTAAATCGTTAATATTTTATTTGTGTGCTAAAGATACCAAAAATAAAAATAAATATGGAAAGAGGATTTAATATTCATCTTCTTCATTCTGCTACTTTCTTGATTCTTTCTCTCTAACGGTTCTCTCTTTTCCACTTTGCAAAATTAAAGGGAAAACAAATCATTGAGAAGTCTCTGTTGGTTCAAAAAATCAAAGGAGAAAATACATATAAACATATATGTTTGCTTAAAGAAAAAAAACAAACCCTAATAAGATTAAAAGTATGTATTCATGTTTTTTTTTTTTTTTTTTTTGAATATATATTTTGGCTTTTGTATATTGTATCAGTTTTGAGGATTTGATTTAAAAAAAAAAAAAAAAAAAGAAGAACAACTTCAAAAGTTCATTAAGTACGACCTCCCAAAGGATCTTCTCCCAAAGGCCATGTTCATAATCCAACTTCTGTTACATTCATTTTTTTTTTTTTCCACTATATATTTTAGCTTCTGTATATTGTATCAGTTTTGGGGATTTGATTAGAAAAAAAAAAAAAAAAAAAAACTTCAAAAGTTCATTACGAAGTGGATACGCCCTTTCTTTAATCTTCAATTTGACGCTTTCACCAGACACATCATCAAGTCCTCACTGAATGAATCAAGGAAGTAGTTAAACGAAGAAGATGAATAGAGAAATAAAAGAGATAGAGATGGGTTGTCAAAACCTCTTTAGCTTATTTCTATATTTATTTTTGGTATCTTTAGACGCCAATAAAATATTAACAATTTAAGTAATTACGTGGCAGTTACACATAAGATTTGGACTAAGAGTAGGCCAATTTGATCGGACAGAGTATCATTATTCTTTTATGAATTTTACTTATATAAAAAAAGTAATATTTTGCTTCCCTGTAATTTACAATATAATTTTTCTGCCTCAACCATCTTTTGGTTATTTCATTTTGAGTACTTCTAATTTTTCTGCCTCAAGCATATATTATTACTATCCTCTCTTAAAGCTTTGTTTCTTCCTTCGACCGTCCTTCTAATATTTGTTTGAAACTTTGGTGAACCTAATTTCCCTGTCCCTTGTTATCTCTCAGCCACTTTCTCCAATATGCTTTAGGAAAGGATAGTAGCAGTGCTTTGTTTTCCCATGCCAAATTAGATTCTATTTGTTCTAATTTCTTGTATGAAATTTCTTCTTACCAATATCGTCGTTTCGTTTTTGTATCTCCTTTTGTTCTTCTAAACAAGGGCCATCGTTATTTCTTCATTTGTTTGCCACTTTTATGGCCATTAAAGTATATTATATTGCTTTGTCAACCAAGCCAATCCTTTGTGTCTGATTCTTTGATGCATGTCCATTTAAATTTGCTTGTATGACGTGTTTCTCCAAATAGTCCTCCCTGAACTAATTTATCAAGTTTTCCAAGATATTTTAAATTATTTATGCAGTCCTGTTGAGATGTGTAATAAGGCTATTTTTCTTTCTCGTGAAAGTGTTGTTGGTGCTTGTTCATCATTTACTCCCTTATACATTTCTTTTGTTCTTTTTTTTTTTTGTTCTTTTTTTTTTTTTCCTCACATTTTGGTTCAGTATCAAGTTCAATGCCACTTTTTCTTAGCATGTCTTGGAAATAATGTCATGGTATGAACAAAATAATTTTAGTTATTGGTCCTTAAATGTCAAATACATATGATTAAGACAAACAGATAAGAAAGTTTTGAGTCCAGAATTTAATAAAATGATGGTTAATTATTTTTATGAATATGATTGAATATTAAAAGGTGATTTTATATGTGGTGTGGTTATTGTTCAGTCACCCAAATTGCTTGCAAAAGTGTGTAGTGTGGCCAAGTTTATATTTAGAAAATGCCACTGCTACCTCTAACTACTAATACAGCTAGGGTGAGTAAGGATCGTCCCAAGGGAAAGAGGGCAGTATTTGTGCGGAAACAATGTTGGATTAGTAGGTCGAGTGATCAAAAGATGGGTTATTGGTTGAGTTAAACTACAAATTAAACTAGATAAATGTAATATAGAACAACTAAATTGAGTAAAGTGTAGAGAATGAGAGAGAGGTCTTGGGACTTAGAGGTCACCACTAAATATCACCTTCCTAGACATTCAATGTTTGATGGATATGGGGAATTATATGTTGCAATACTAGTGTGTGTGTGTCATTAATTGAATCAACAAACATGGATGAGTAGATAAGTATATATTGTCTAGACAAACTAGTGAATAGCACAATATATCAAATTGAGCTATTATTCCTTCCTTTAAGTCCATAATCAACACACATCATTAAATTAGAGAAATATACTACTTGCATTCATAAGTATAGAACATCAAACAACAAGCATGGTTGTCCTCTCATCTAAGAAAGTAAAGCAACTACATTACAACTAAGTTAGGGACATGAAAATTAAACTAATTAAACTAAGGAAGAGGCACAATCCATCAAGAAATGAGTATGAACCATCAAACAAACCACAAGAGTATTCCATTTAAGCACCATGTCTTGACCATCACTAGATTCATATGATCAACCCACATAGACTTGAATCAATACCACAAAACCTAGAGATAAACATATGAACATGTATTCTAGCATACATAGACATATGAATATAATGAAATGATCAATTGGAAGTATTAAACTACACAAATCATGGTAGAAACAAGATTTTTATATATATATCAAAGGTCAAGACAAGAATTACAACAATAATCCCCATTAATTACAATACATCAAAGTCTAGGAGGCATGCTTAGGGCTAGTTCTAGCCCCAATAAGATATTTAGCCACTCATTGATGTTATCATCCAACCCTCAAGGGCTATCTCCATGCTAGAAATCTTCTTTTTCCTCCTTGGTGGAAACCCTATAAGAGATGAAGAACTTTCCCAATTTGAGTATTCTCTCTCTAATCTCTAGCCAAGTCTCTCTAATCTCACTAACCTCTTTAATCAAAATAGCTAAAATTCTTATATAGGTAGCTCAAATGTCACACCCAATGGTTAGACCTCGTGCACTAGGACCTCCCAATGATTGCACCACGAGTACACATTTAATTTGGCTTGAAATTAACTTTTAACGTAACTCGAGGCAGTTCGATCGATCTCAAGGTTGGTTTGATCGATCGAACCATGGCGACGCCTTTTTGGAATAAAGATAAGACTGAGATATTTTTGGGAAGAGGACAAAAGTGGTAGGTGCGGATAAGATCAAAGATGTTCGATCGATCGAAGAAGGCATTTTGTTGAGGATAAGGACAAAAGGATCAATCCATCTCGGCATTGTTGGAACGATCAATATGAGATTGATCTGAGATCTGTTCGATCGATCGAAGTGGCTTCCTTTCACCAACTTGCTTCCACTTTACTCGTTTCTTCCATTGAGCTTGAAATTGCATATTTTTATGCTCTAATTCAGCTGGATTAACTTATTTTAGGGATAAGTGTCTGAAAAGGGAAATAACATGAAATTAGACTAAAAAGGGAAAATAAGATAGGATAAGGTACTAGAATGTTCAAGCTTAAAAGGTTTAAAGGCACCATTTTCAGTGCTCATCACACCCCCAAACTTAAATATTACTAGTCCCTAGCAATAAACTACAAAGTAAAGGAATGAAATGAATAACTATACAACTATGAATCCAGAAAGCAATAAATGGATAATGCCACTTTCGTAGGGAACACGATTGCATTTAGCGCATGTAATAAGCCTTTTAAACCCCTAGGTTACCCCTAGTGGACGAGTGAAGTCTCATGAGGGTTTCCAGAAATGATACCCAAAAATATTAAACTCATTCTCACAAAAGAGGCACCAATATTACAAACAAGTATTGGGAGAAAACTACCTCAAGTATGCAATTTTTCAACCCGTTCCAAGCAATCTCCTAACATCAAGCAAACAAATACGGTCCTCCACACATCAAGACAATGATCATGCAAATCAAAACATCTCTAGAATCCTTTTAAGTGAACCAACATCAAATATGTTGCTATCTAAGCCAACTAAAGAAATAATTACATCTGGCCTCAAACTAGCACACAAATTTAGTACCGATCATCAAGATAAAGAATGGACTTTTTATTAAAACTTTATTTGACTAGGTGCTCTTATTCTTTTCACTCGATTTTTATTTTTATTTTTTAAAAAAATCCTAGAGGATCAAAGATGGAAGGATGGTGCAATGTGTTGATCTATTAAGCTTTCTAGCGATCCATGAGGTCGAGCGTTAGGTCAATGACTCCCAAACCGACTAGGTTAAACACCCCTAAAGACTTACAAGCTTAAATCGACTAGGTTACAAATCAAAACAACCTCCATCCAATCATTTCCCACTTCTTACCTTTTGAGAGAAGTCTTAATCAATTTATTGACCTAGAGTTTGGGCCCTCCACCTTCGGTGCGAGAAATTCAGTGCTTAACGAGGCTAGAATCTTGGCTACTTAGTGAAAGAGTTTGTTATCCACTTTTGTCAAGATGACAACTTTCAATGCACTACTAGCTCAATTAGGATATAACCAAATCAATAATCAACAAAGCATGTACCCCACAAATGAATGCTAGTGTGCGCCTGTGCTAATGTAGAATTCTAGAGTGAATCTCAAAACAATCACAAAATTAGGATGATGTGGACTACAAATGCAAGCAAAATATCAATCTTTTGAAAAATTTACTCCTAAATGGCATCCATAAGGCATACAAGGAGTATTGGACTCTCAAGTCAAGCAATTTTTAAATTCTAAGCAATATAGTCCTCAAAAGATCAAAATCATAGTTAGAATCAATCTCAAATCTCAATTATACAATTAAGTCTCAAACTTAAGTAGAATGCTACAAAACCACCTTACCCCTAAACTTAAACCGCATATTGTCCTCAATGTGCAATGAGAACAATGGAAAAGATGGAAAGAGTATACCGTGGTGGAAAAAACATGAAGCCCGGTAATGATCCATTGGGAAAGAGTGCACCCCCAAACTTGGAATCAACCATCTACTTGAATAACCACACTAGCAAACGCACATCAAATATCAAATGGGATAAGAATAATTAAATCATGCATTCTAATATAACACAAGATGAAAAAGAGATATGAGATCAAGCCCAATAGAAAAGTAGCATGACTACATATAAGGGCACAATGGTAAATTTTTATTTTATTATTATTATTATTATTATTATTATTATTTTTGGTAGAAACAAAGAAAAACAAAAATGTAAAAGGTATGTAAGATAGGTGCTAAGTTTAACATCTCTATCAAGACGGAATACTATTTTTAAAGATTGATTGATTGATTGTTGTTGTAGGTTTTTTTTTTTTTTTTTTTTTTTTTTTTAGTACAAGAGAAAAGCAAGTAAATACAATAAAATGAAATTACAAAAGAAAATGAAAAATAAAATAAACTAGAAATAGAAAGAAGGAAAAGTCAAAAAGTCAAAGGGATAAGGATGTGATCAATCTAAGAATGATCGATCGAGAATGTGAAACCTTGCAGACAACTTCGAACGATACATAGAGAGATGATTTATGAAAGTTTCAAAAAAAAAATTTCTAAGTATAGAACTGAGTTCGATCCAAGGGAAAGTTGGATTGATCAAACAAATGCTTAGATCGATCTGAGAGAAAAATTTGCACGATACACAGATAGATGAAATATGCAGGAAATTTTTGCACGATGGAACAGAGAGGTGGAAGTATGCAGAGATGATGTTCGATCAATCGAACTTATTTTGACATCGATCGAATAGGCAAGAAATTATTATTTTTTTTATTTTTTTTTAGTTTTTTGCATTTTGCACTGGACAACTACTTCAAGTAAGTTGATGATAATGAAGACAAAGACAAAGAGAATGAATGATACCAAGGGAGAAACAAATTGAACTCATTTGGAAAACATTAAGCTCATCACTAAATCTCTTCGTAGATAAGATCCACTAAGAGAACGGCTTCCGTATGTCTTTGAAAAACTTGCCCTTCAATGTAAGGTTTTAACCTTTGTCCATTTACTTTGAATGTAGTTCCATCTTTCAAGCTTTGTATTTCAATTACCCCATAAGGCGCAACAGAAATGATTTCATATGGGCCTTCCCATTTGGTTCTTAATTTCCCAGGAAAGAGTTTTAATCTAGAGTTGAAGAGCCATGGTTTTTGACCGGGTTCAAAAGATTTCTTCACAATGTGTTTGTCATGAAAAACTTTAGTTCGCTCTTTGTAGAGTTTGGCATTGTCATAAGCATTATGTCTCAATTCTTCTAACTCATTGAATTGAAGTAACCGATTCTCTCCAGCTTTATCAAGGTCAAGATTGAGTTTTTTAACCGCGCACATAACTTTGTGTTCTAGCTCAACCGGAAGATGTAAAGGCTTTCTATAAACAAGTCTATAGGGAGACATGCCAATGGGGTTCTTATATGCCGTTCGGTAAGCCCACAAAGCATCATTCAACTTGCGTGACCAATCCTTCCGGGTTGTGTTTATCGTTTTCTCAAGAATATGTTTTATTTCCCGATTTGAAACTTCTACTTGCCCACTTGTTTGAGGATGGTAAGGGGTGCAGACTTTATGACTAACGGAGTACTTAAGAAATAATTGCCTTAAGAATTGATTGCAAAAATGCTTTCCTCCATCACTAATCAAGGCTCTTGGCGTACCAAAACGAGTGAAAATGTTGGATTTAAATAATTGAATAAGCACGGAGTGGTCATTCGTTTTGGTAGCACAAGCTTCCACCCACTTAGACAAATAGTCAACGGCAAGTAAAATGTATTGAAATCCATAAGATATAGAAAAATGACCCATCAAATCAATGACTCAAATATCAAAGATCTCAACAACAAGAATATTCGTCAAGGGCATCATGTCTCTTTTCGACATCGATCCCATTTTTTTGACATGTCTCACATTCCTTGCAAAAATTGTAGACATCTTTATAGATGGTGGGCCAAAATAGCCCACTTTGAAGCACCTTCAAAGCGGTTTTTTTGCACTAAAATGCCCGCCGCATGCAAGGGTATGGCAAAACATAAGGACACTTGGAATTTCACTCTCCGGAATACATCTTCTCATAATTTGATCTGAACAATATCGAAACAAGACAGGATCTTCCCAATAGTAATTCCGGATGTTGGCAAGGAAACGCTTCTTTGCTTGCTTTGACCAATTTGTTGGAAGTTTTCCAATTGCAAGAAAGTTTACAATGTCGGTAAATCAAGGCATTTGCCTATTAGAGATTTGGAAAAGTTGTTCATCCGGAAATGAATCACGAATTGGTGGGCTCGGGGAAGATTCTACCACTAACCTTGAAAGATGATCGGCAACCACATTTTTGGTGCCTTTCTTATTTTTGATTTCAAAATCAAATTCCTGAAGAAGCAAAATCCATCTTATCAAACGAGGCTTTGTTTCCTTTTTAGTCAAAAGATGCCTCAAAACTGTATGATCAGAATAGATAGTGACTATTGATCCTAAGAGATAGGATCGAAATTTATCAAGAGCATACACTACGGCAAGTAATTCTTTCTCGATAGTGGAGTAATTCAATTGAGCTCCCGAGAAAGTCTTACTTGCATAACATACAACACATGGAAGTTTTCCTACTCTTTGTCCCAAAACTGCTCCTATGACATAATCAGAGGCATTACACATGATTTCAAACGGTAATGACCAATTGGGTGGCAGCATAATAGGGGCAGATGATAATAAATCACGCAGTTTATGAAAAGCATCAAGACATGCTTGATCAAACATGAATGGTGTCTCCTTGGCAAGAAGATTGCACAAGGCTTTAGCAATTTTGCTAAAGTCTCTGATAAAACGACGATAGAAGCTAGCATGACCTAAGAAGGAGCGAACCTCTCTCACTGTAGAAGGTGGAGGTAATTCAGAAATGAGCTTAACTTTTGCTTTATCAACCTCGATACCCTTTTTTGAGATGACATGACCCAAAATAATACCTTCTTGAACCATGAAATAACTCTTTTCCTAACGAAGAACGAGGTTTGTTTCACGACATCTTTTTAGCACCATGGTTAGATTTTTAAGGCATGTATCAAATGAAGAGTCAAAGACTGAAAAATCGTCCACAAAGACCTCAAGATACTCCTTCATTATGTTCGAGAAAATTGACATTATACACCTTTGGAATGTGGCAGGAGCATTGCACAATCCAAAAGGCATCCGTCTATAAGCAAATATGCCAAAAGGACAAGTAAATGTGGTTTTCTCTTGGTCTAAAGGGTCTAAGGCTACTTGATTGTAACCTGAATAACCATCAAGGAAGCAATAATATTGTTGCCTGGCCAATCTCTCTAGAATTTTATTAATAAATGGCCAAGGGAAGTGATCTTTTCTAGTGGCGGTATTTAATTTGTGGTAATCAATGCATACGCGCCATGAATTGGTGGTACGCTTAGAAATTGCTTCACCTTTCGAATTTTCAACCACCGTAATCCCCGATTTCTTGGGAATTACTTCAGTTGGACTCACCCATTTGTTATCAGAGATTGGATAAATTATACCTGCATCTAAAAGCTTAACAACTTCCTTCTTAACCACCTCTTTCATGTTTGGATTAAACTCCTTTAGGCATCCCTAAAAGGTTTTGCATCCTCTTTCATAAGTATGTGATGCATACAAATAGAAAGATCAATTCTCTTTAGATCTGCCACACTCCATCCAATAGTTTCCTTATTTTCTTTAAGCACATTTAAAAGATCATTTTCTTGGTCCTCTTCAAGGCTTGAAGAAATGATGACCGGAAGAGTCTCTTTTGGGCCCAAAAAGGCATACTTAAGATTGGGAGGAAGAGTTTGAAGCTCAAGAGTGGGTGGAGAGATTAAAGATGGGACCGGTGGAGTGCTAGAGAGTGGAGGAAGAGGTTCTTTTAGAGCTTTCTAAGGTGGAAAATCCAAGCTTGCAACGGATTCCATTAAGTCATTAACCTCACTCATTGGCCCCTCATTGTCAAACAGACAATTCTCATACATTTCTAGGAGACAAGATATAAGAGGACCTTCGGAGAGAAGAGATAAAAGATTGTCCTTGGTTGGACTTTTCAAAATCATGGAAGGAATGGACTCCTCAACAACCGTATCCAAGACATCTGTGAGACAACACCCATCTTCAACTATGGGATGTCGACTTGCATTGAAAACATTAAGCTTAACCATCATGTTACTGAAAGAAAGGTCCATAACCTCGGATTTACAATTGATAGTTGCATTTACGGTGGCAAAAAATGACCTTCCTAAGATGATTGGGATATGGTTGGTAGGATTGGCAACCGGTTCGGTATCAAGAACCACAAAATCAACCGGGAAATATAACTTGTCAACCTTGATGAGAATGTCCTCAACCATGCCCCGAGGTGTTTTGATGGATCTATCGGCTAATTAAAGCACCACCGAGGTTGGCTTCAATTCATTCAATCCTAGTTGGACATACATGGAGTAATGAATCAAATTAACACTCGCTCTTAAGTCAAGAAGAGCTCTACGAACTTCATGGTTTCCAATCACACATGAGATGGTCAGAGCACTGGGATCTTTGAACTTAGGTAGAGTGTTATGTTGAATGATGGAACTCACTTGCTCCGTGAGGGACACTTTTTTAGGGCCTTGTCCTTTGTTATTTCTCTTTTGTGTACAAAGATATTTCAAAAAATTTACATAAGGCAGAATTTGCCTAATTGCATCCAAGAGAGGAAGATTTATGTTTACTTGTTTAAACACCTCCATCATATCATGGATTTTTCTTTCTTGCCTCCCAAAAGATGAAGTCTCTCTCAAAGCATATGGAAATGGAGCTTTTGGCTCATAAGATTTTGTAACTTGAGGAGATGATGAAGAAGATTGAGAATTTCTATTTGGAACATTTTCTTCTAAGGAAGTAGGAATAGGATTGGAAACGGGACGGGTGCTAACTTTGGGTTGCACGGGTTCACTATCTTCACTTGGTTTTTCAACCCTATTGTTACTTTGCTTGCCACTTCGCAAAGTAGTAATGGCTTGCACTTGTTCTTGAGAAGGATACCCCGATGTAGAGTTTGCTTCCACTAAGTATTGGGCTTTTGGGTTCTTTTCTGGTTGGCTAGGTAATTTTCTAATTTTTCTCTCATTCAATGCATTAGCTATCATCGCGATTTGAGATTCAAGCTTCGATATCGATTAAGAATGAGAATGCAGCAAATTGGTGTTCAATTCTAAACTACCCAAAGCCACCAAAACCTTATCTTCAAATACAGAATCACTAGAGAGTGCATAAGGATGATGAGAGCAAATTTGAGAATCATACACTTGAGGATGTGAATAGTGATTTATTCTTTGATGATGAGAAGAAGAAGACACAAATCCTTGGGAACCTTCATTCCTTTTATGAGGTAGGACATATCTACTCTAAAAATGCTTAGCTTGAAAAGGACTTGAATTTTGATTCCACACCGGACCATAAACATTTGAATAAGGGTGAGAAAATGTAGCATTAATTTGTTCAAGGTGTTCATTAAACACATGTCCATTGGGACAATTGGAAGTAGAATGTAGAACATTAGAACATGTCATGCAAGGCTGATAAGATTGAAATGAGTGAGGGAAATGAGATGATTTGATAACCGGTTTTTGACTTAATAAAAATTGATCAAGTTTTTGAGAGAGAGTTTTAACCTCGGCTACAATCTCCATTGGACTTTCAATTTGACACATTTTCAAATTTCTCTTTTTGTTAATAGAATCATGACTCAACCTAGAAGTGTGAGATTTATTCAATGAATTTTCACTCATTTTTTCAAAAAGGTGCCAAACATCATCTTCATGTTTCCCAAAATATGAACCTTCGCATGAAGTATCAACTATGTCATTGTGAATGTCGGATAGGCTTTCATAGAAAAATTGAACCACTTGCCATTTAGGAATGCCATGGTGTGGGCATTTCCTTAACAAGTCATTCAATCATTCCCAAGCTTCATGCAAAAGTTCTCCTTCCCCTTGAGAAAATTCTCTAATGGCGGTTCTCATTAAATTGGTCAAACTTACGGGGTAAATTTTTTTTTCTAAAATTCATTTTGCATTTGTATCCAAGAAGTTATCGAATTTGCCCCCAAGTTGTTGAACCAATGCTTTGCCTTATTTTGAAGACTGAAAGGGAAGAGAAGTAACCTAAGAACTTCTTCCGGGACATTCATATACTTCATAGTGGAGCATATTTCAAGAAATTCATGAAGATGTTGATATGGTTCCTCATCATTTAAGCCATAGAAAAGTGGACACATTTGAATAGTCTCAGGCTTAATTTCATATTGATCGACCCCAAAATTAGGAAGCACGATACAAGTTGGTGTATGGTATTCATGGAAATTGTAATGATCATGAGGATCAATGGAGGAATTGGAGCTTCAACTTTGGGAGGAAATTGTTCAAAAAGAGGGTGTTCCCTGAAATGTGGGTCTAAGTAACCAAGATTACCCTCTAGATTTTTCATTAGAATGCCTAGGATAAAAGGTAGGGAAAAAGGACCGCACAACACTTCAAGCAATACAACAATAAACTCAACAAAAGTAAGCACTCCTCTTTCGCAACACAAAGTAATCAACAACAATCCTCCACATACAATGACCCCATACTCCCATGCTTTGAATAATATGCAAAGAAAGTAAATTGTCTCCACGCGGGCTCACGATTTATCTAAAAAAATAAAGATTTGCCTCCACGCGGGCCCACGATTAACTAGAGATAGAGTTAGAAAAGCTCATAAAGGGTCCTTAAGCAACTTCAAATTATTTTTCAATTTTTGCTTTGCTTTGCAAATTTTTAGAATTTTGAGCTTTTTATGCTCGTGCTTAGCTTTGCTTGCTTCTTGCTTTAGAATTTTCCTTTGTTTCACTTTCCTTGGCTCAATGCACCTAGCTAATCAAGAACAAACACAATAAGTAACCAAAATAAAATAAAATAAAGACACGATCAAAAGAGTACTAATTCTTAATTGTTTCCAAAATACAGCGTTGCCTCTATCCCCTGTAACGGCGCCAAAACTTGGTGTGGTTATCATCGAGTCACCCAAATTGCTTGCAAAAGCTATTCCTTCCACTTGAATTACTACCATTCTTAGAAGATAAAGTTCGATGACAGAATTTTCACTCATGCTCTCATAAAGACGCCACACGTCATCCTCAT
This sequence comes from Cornus florida, assembly GCF_030987335.1. Lineage (NCBI taxonomy): Eukaryota > Viridiplantae > Streptophyta > Magnoliopsida > Cornales > Cornaceae > Cornus > Cornus florida. Next base: position 45,263,264 of record NW_026775573.1, read on the forward strand.
GCCTATCAATATAAGAGCTACCCATGGAAGCATCAACCATGCCCTTGTAATTTTCTGATAAGCTCTCAAAGAAATATTGAACTAATTGCCATTTGGGCATGTCATGATATGGACACTTCCTAAGCAATTCATTAAATCTTTCCCATGCCTCATGGAACGTTTCCCCATCCCCGTGAGAAAACTCTCGAATTGAGGTTCTCATGGCATTGATCTTAAAAACCGGATAGTACTTTTTCAAGAACTCTTGTTGCATTTCTGCCCAAGAAGTTATTGAAAAAAGTCTAAAATTGTTAAACCAATACTTTACCTTGTCTTTAAGGGTGAATGGAAAAAGTTTAAGCCTTAAGACCTCTTCCGGCATGTCCGTGTATCTTACGATGGAATATACTTCAAGAAACTCATCCAAATGCTTGTAAGGTTCTTCACTTGGAAGAACATGATAGTTGGGAAGCATTTGAATGGTTTGTGGTTTGATCTTATAGTGGTGTGCTCTAAATGGTGGCAATTGAATGCATATGGGTGCATTGTATTCATTAGGTACATAGTGATCTCTTAAAGCAAGGGGAGGATTAACAATTGGGGGTGCACCATGGGCACCTTGATTGCCTTGAATGATGGGAGGTTGTGGAGCATAGATTGGCCTTGGCATTCCCAATGGAACTTGGCCTTATTGTTATGGTGGGTGAATGAATGGCCTCAGCATGCCTAATGGTGCTTGCATGTTATCATGATGCACATTGGGGTGGAGGACGCCTTGTTGGTCTATGTGACCAAGGTCCTCCACATGGTCCTCATTATGTCCTTCCATTGATGAAATAGATTGACTAAAACTTCCTCTTCCCTTAAGGTTTCAAACAACGGATTCAAGATGAAAATTAAGAGGGACAAGAGTAGGTTTCAATGATCTATGACCATGCATGCACAACAAAACACAACAAGTAACAAGTAATGAACAAACACTTCACCTTAGCAATAAATCAACTATCAACAAACTTCCTCCACATACAATGTTCCCATACTCCCATGCTATCGACAATATGCAAAAAAAAATAAAATTGCCTCCACGTGGGCACACTATTTATCTAAGAATTAAAATACAAGTCTCTATGCGGGCCGACGATTTATCTAAGAATTGAAATACAAGCCTCCACGCGGGCTGACGATTTAACTAGAGATTGAGTTAAAAAAGAGCTCACAAAGGGTCCTTTAGCACTTTAATTCAATTTTCAATTTTAGCCTTGCAATTTTTTTAGATTTTAGCTTTTTCCTTGCTTTTGCTTAGCTTCTTGCTTGAAATGCTCCTTTGCTCACCTTCTTTTCAATGCACCTAGTCAAATAAGAACCAACATAATAAGTAGCCAAACTGAAAACAAAGAAAAGACACGATCAAAAGAGTATTAATTCCTAATTGATTCCACAAATACGACATTGCCTTTAATTAATCCCCCGCAATGGTGCCAAAAACTTGGTGTTGTGCCGTCCCTAATCCAAAGTTTATGCACCAAAAGATAGCGGTGTAGGGCTATGATGAATGTGGCCAAGTTTTACATTTAGAAATTGCCACTACTATCTTTCACTAAAAATATAGTTAGGGCGAGTGGGGATCGTCCCAAGGGATTGGTCGATCATATTAGGTTGTGGAATTGAGATTAGGGTTAATAGGTCGAGTGATCAAAAGATTGGTTGGTGGTTGAATTATGCTAAGATGCAATTTAAACTAAAGTAAACAATTAAATGTAATAGAGAGAAAATAAAAGAGAGATCTTGGGATTTAGAGATCACCACTAAGCATAGCTTTTCTACACTCTTAATGAATAATTAATAAGGGGGGAAAACATGTATTGTAACATAGTGTGTGTGTGTGTGGTTGTTTCAACAAGCATGGATGACAAATTAAGCATATATTGTCTAAGTAACATGGTGGATAGCACAATATATCAAACTAATCAATTAATCCTTTCTTTAAGCTCACAATCCAAACACATCACAAGGTTAGAGATATATGCTACTTGCTTTCATAAGTATTGAACATCAAACAACAAGCATGGATTATTGATGAGCGCTGAAAAGTGCATATTTAAACCCCTTAAGCATAGGTATTCTAGTACCTTTATCTATCTTACTTTACTGTTTTAGATTGATTTTGTGTTATTTCCATTTTCAGGCACTTATTCTGAAAATAAGCTAACTCAGCCAAATAAGAGCAGAAATAAAGCAATTCTGGGATGAATCAAAGAAAGGAGTCGAGTGGAAGCAAAAGGTGGAATTCAACATCTTCGATCAATCTCAAATCAAAGTTCGATCGATCCAACATGATCGATCTTAGCACTTCAAGATGGATCTGAGCCATGATGGTATTTTCAGAGATCTCTAAAGTTCAATTGATCCAACATCATTCTTCGATCGATCAAACTACCTTGTCCTTATCCAAATGATTGATCTTATCCAGTTGTATCACCCTACCAACCACTTTTGTCCTTTTTCCAAAAATATCTTCGAAATATCTCAGATTTGTTTTTATCCAAAAAGGTGCTACCATTGAGGATCGATCCAACTTCAGTTCGATAGATCTCAGCTATGTTCGATCGATCCAAGTCCAAGGTTCAATCGATCGAACTTCCTCCAGTGCGAAAAAGTTTAATTTCCAGCTCACAAAAGTTGTCCTTTATCCAATCATTAGGAAATTTTTTGTGCATGACCCCAGCTCATTTTGTGTGTCACTTGACCTACCTATATATAGAATATGATACACTTTTTGAGCGGGATCCATCTATCACAATAGAGGCTATTCTTAGGGAGGAAGAAAGGAGGAGAAGGCTAGAGACACAAACTTGGGAGCTCTTCATCAACCAAGGAGTAGATTTTTTCCATGGAGTTTGCCCTTGAGAGTTGGAGAAGTATTACTATGAGTGGCTAGACATCCTCTTGGGGATAGAGTTAGCCCCAAGCATGCTTTCTACATCTTGATTTTGTGTATTATTGAGGCATTAGTGTTGTAATACATGTTTTGGCACTTTTATATATATAGATCTTGTTTATTCAATGATTTATGTGGTTTAATGCTTCCAATTGATCATTTCATTCTATCCATATGTCTATGTATGCTAGAATAGATGTTCATTCGTTTGTCTCTATTTCTTGTGTTATTGATGCATGTCTATGTGTATTAATGCTATAGAGATTGTGAAAACATAGTGCTTAATGGAATGCTCTTGTAATTTTCTTGATGGTTCATGCTCATTGCTTGATGGATTGTGCCTCTTCCTTATTTTAATTAGTTTAATTTCATGTCATTAGCTTAATTGTAGTGTAGTGGTAGTACAGTTGTTAGATGGGAGGACAATCCATGCTTGTTATTTGATGTTCCATACTTTTGAATGTAAGTAGCATATGTTTCTAACCTTGTGGTGTATTTGGCTTGTGAGCTTAATGAAAGGATTAATGACTTGCTAGATATATTATGCTTTTCACATGCTACTTAGACAATATATACTTTATTGTTAGATATATTGTGTTTTTCACATGTTGCTTAAACAATATATACTTAATTAGTCATCCTTGCTAATTGAAATAACCAAACACACACACACATCAATATTGCAACAACATTTCCCTCATTAGTCACTTGTTAAGGGTGTAGAAAAGTATTGTTTGGTGGTGACCTCTAAACCCCAAGATCTCTCTCTCTTACTTACTCTTTATTGCATTCAATTATTTAGTTTAATTTATTCTCTAGTTTAATCAACCAACCAACTATTTGTTTAATCACGACCTACAAACCCTAATAGTGATTCCACAAGCTAGTGTGACAAACCAATCCCTTGAGATGATCCCTACTCACTCTTGCTATGTTAGTAGTAGTGTTGGTAGTGGTTTTTATAAAATTAAATTTGACATAAAAGGCTTTTCTTGAACCACACATTCACTACATTATTTTGGCGTTTACGAACGGCTTTAAGTCGTCAATTGTCCTCTCACTTAACATCTAAGCTACCACTACACTACAATTAAGCTAATGACATGAAATTAAACTAATTAAACTAAGAGAAAGGTACAATCCATCAAGAAATGAGTATGAACCATCAAATAAACTACAAGAACATTCCATTAAGTACTATGTCTTGACATTCTTTAGATCTATAGCATTAATACACATAGACATGCATCAATAACACAAAAAATAGAGACAAACACATGAACATCTATTCTTGCATACATAGACATATAGAAAGAATGAAATGATCAATTGGAAGTATTAAACCACACAAATCATTGAATAAACAAGATCTATGTATATAAATATGTCAAAACATCCATCACAATACTGATAAGCGCCGAATATTATATATTCAAGCGCCCTAAATTGCATTAGTAAAATCCGTTGTATGTTAATTTATGTAGATTATCTTCATTTCTATGTTTTTATGCATTTTCAGGTTCATTGGCCAAAATGGAACAAGAATAAGGCCTTGTGGAATCTTGAGCAACAAAAGGTGCCAATGCTGAATTCTGGCAGCAGTAGAACCTGGACTTTGCTTGCCATTTTGACCTTCCAAACTCGAGAACTGGACTTCCCTCATAACATGAAAGATTTAGAGCTCTGAATTAGCTTTCTAAATCTTCAAACGGTTTGTCATTCGGAGCTCGGAGCAGAGAGTTATGGCCTTGTTACCAGAGGTGCGCAGAACTGCCTGGCAGCAATGAAATTCTGCCTTGATCTTCATTTTCGACCAACCATCCTTGAGAATTGGATCTCTACTAAAACATAAAATATTTAGAGCTCTGAATTAGCTTTCTAAATCTTCAAACGGTTCATCATTCAGAGTTTGGAGCGCAAAGTTATGACTGTTTAACCAAAGTAGGTCTGGGCGGAGCAAGTGAAGCATGGGCATTTTTACACTAAATTCGAGTGCTCGAGGCCTTGCTTAGAGTGCTCGAATTTTGGGCAGAATGCCCTTCGGAAATGGCTCATTTCAGCCCACTTGCACCTTGGTTTCTTCATTTTGCTTTCCTCTTTAATGAAGTGGTTGGAGATGTTGGTTGGTGGCCTTTTGGGTGGTAGATAAGAGGGATATGAGCCACACAATAAGGGAGCTTCATTCTACAAGATTAGAGGAGAGAGAAGAGAGCAAAGGGGAGGAGTTCTTCAAGCCAACACAAGGGAGCACGAAAATGGAGTTGGATGCCTTGCTTCCTCCTTCATCTAGAGCTACCATGGGTAACTAAACCTCTTCTTAGGGAGTTGATGTAACACTTGTCAAGTAAATATGTATTAATTGTGTTTATATTTGGGGAACTTTGCATTTATGTAACAAGTTGTCTAATCTAGAGATACACTTTGATGTATTTGTGTTTCATTCCATATTTAATCTTGTAGAGACTCTTATCTTGTCTTAGAAATTGTTTCTTCATGATTATGCTACTTACATCTTTATAGTGAGAATGAAGATGAGATTATACAATGGTTTTAATGGCATGTTGTTTAAGAAATTTGATATTCCATGGCTTAGGGAAACTTTTGATGGATTATGGCTTAGTTCTAGACTTCATGTGCACTTACCACACAAATTGAGGACTTTGATAGTTCATAGCTTAGGAAGGATACTTCATTCTATACCATAGTTTTGATAGATGACTTATGCCAACCTTGGATGGATTATACTTAATTCTTGAATGTGTGAACTTCTTGAAGATATTGTAGTTATCTTGCATTTCTACATATCATGGTTGCATGTATACTTTGTTCCCCAAGTTAATTGCAATTAGGCATGTTTATATGGCTTGTGGTGAAGTCAATTCCCTAGTCTTTTCTCTATTGTTCTATCTCTTTACTTCCTAGCACACTATTGTTTTATGCACTTTGAATTCCTAGTTTAGTGACCATCAAACAAACCCTTATTACCCCTTATCATTCTAAGAACAATTCTAGACACTTAGGTTGCCATAGACTAGCGCAGTCCCAGTGGTTCGACTTACCCGACCAATAGCCCTATTTTACAATGATTCGTGCTATTGCGAAGGTTGATGTTAGTTGATTGACCGATCAATTTTTGGCGCCGTTGCCGGGGACTGCAATCGGTTTAGCGACCAAGGTTCTAGGGTTAATTTTAGTTTGATTGTGAATACTGTGTTTTGTGAATATTTCTTGTGTGGTTTAACCATTTTTGTGTTGTAAGTGAGATTCTAGGAACTCGAAGCTCGCCGTGGGGAATGCTAGCAAATTGTAAGTCTAGAGGACCCCGGGTAAGTCTCTTGACCTTCGAGTTTCGAATTGTGAATATCGTGCATGTGTTAAGCTTAGAAGTAGAAAAATTGCAAGCCCTTGTCGAGGCTATTGCAATTGTGTATTTTCAATTCCAAGCATCGGTCCTTGTCGTGGCCATTTTAATTTTTGTCTTGATAATTGAGGAGAAAGGGAATATCATTGTGTGTGGAGTTGATGATAAAGAATTATTGTGTTGATTATGTTATGTGTTGTTGATGTTTAACTCTTAGATGGAGAATAATTATCTCCCAACTCAATTCTACACACCACATGCGTTTTGTGCTTTTTGCTCTAGTAATTCACATCATACAAGAGATTGTCTTCCAACGAGACAATTCTCGGATTTTTATCTAGAGCAACCAAATGAAAATTTCTTTGAACCGGGTAGTGATCCATACTTCAATGGTTACAACTCGGGTTGGGGAGACCAACAAAACTTCTTGTGGCATGACATAGGAAATTCAACCCCACAATCTCATATGCAACCTTTTCAACCCAATGATCATTCTTTTCCGCCCTCTTCTCCTTTTCCACCGTCTCCATTGGATGAGCTAATTGTTGCTAACAAACAAATGATGGAGTCTATGCACACGCAAATGATGGACTCCAACAATCAACTATTGGCCTCCCTTGCTAGCATGCAATCCACAGTAGAGTCTATCAATCAAGTGGTACCATATCACCAGTCCCAAGTTAGTGCAATGATAGATGACCAAATATCTCAAATTCAACAAAGGATTAATGCTAAAAATCATGAAGAGGAGGAAACATTTTCATTTGAATTTATGGCCAATCCAAAAGAAAATTCTATGAATGATGAGATTACTCCTAGTAACTTTCATCATGAGAATGATCAAGTGGTCATCACATATGAAAATGATGAAATAGTGGTTGAAGATCAAATTGTTGCCACTCATAAAATGGAAGAATTTGTGGTTAAAAATGAGGAAAAAGATGATGAGATTGCATCCTTTAAAACTCTAGAACAACCCCTAAATAATCCTTTGCTTGATGCACCTCCTTCAATGGAGGATCCTCTAAAAGCTTGTTTGGCTCATTTCAATTGTGAGGATTTTAATGTTGACAATTCCATTTCAGAGGTGAATTCTTTGCTTAATATTCATCCACCTATTCATTCTCTTCCTTGGTCAACATCAAATGTATCTCTTTCTTGGGAGCTTGCATCTCATCTCATTCCTTCTCTTGAGTTGTCTCAAGTTGTTGAGCCCGAACCGCCGGATAAGTGTGAGGAGGATGTTGAAATTTTGAAGGATAAGTTGTCGAGCATTCCCGTGCTCAATATGACCCTTCAAAAGCCTTTGCTAGGTGCACTCTCACCTACTCCATCTTCCTATAATCCAAATAAGCCCCATAATCCAAAGTTCTTCATTGAGGATGAAGAGTGGGTTGAGGTCTTTCCGCTACCTCTTTTCCACTTTTGTCTTCAAGCTCTTCCTCCTTCGCTTTTAAAAGAATTATCCTATTTGGGGAAGCTTGAATCTCTTGAGAGACATGGTATAGGGTAAGGAGGACTAACCTGATCTCGGTGTGTCTAGCTATCGAGATTTTTGAGGATTAGTACATGCTCTAACTTCGTCTAGCTATCGACATTAAATTTAGCAAAGCAAGGGAATAAATTCTTTCGATGTTCCAAGCTTCCCTACCTTCTCAAATTGCTCGTGTCTTGAAATTTTCTGGGAAATGGTTTCGAAAAGCCAAAAATTTGATTTTTCTAAAATGGTCTTCAGTTGTGTTCCGCAATTTTAGACCGGCTTCTTAGACCTTCTCAGCCCTAATTTTCATTCCCGAAAATTTCTATCGCTTCCTAGCAATTTCATCGGATCTTGAGAATGCTTCTCATGTGCATATTTTCTCATTTTTAATGCACAAGTTGGAAATTTTCTCAAAATTCTCCATGCATTAGAGAGAAGCTGCAAGGTTTGAAAATTTTCTCAAAATTTTCCATGCATTGGAGATGAAATGCAAAGTTTGAAAATTTTTCATCTAGGCATTAGAAATGTTGAGCAATTTGATAATTTTTCCAAAAATTTTCCATCCATGCAGTGGAATGGACTGAATTTGCAAATTTTAAAATTTTTTCCATGCTTTAGAGATAAAGTGCTAACTTTCAAAAATTTTCCATCCATGCATTGGATTGGAATTCTCTTGCAAGGCTTCAAAAAATTTTCCCTACATTAAAATTGGAATGATGTTGCGATGGAAAAGTTCAAAAATTTCTTCTATGCATGGGAATGCCATGCAAAGCTTCAAAATTTTTCTATGCATAGCTTGAATTTAGGTTGCCGCATGCAAAGTTTAAAACTTTCCCCATGCATTCCATGGGAATGACATGCAAAATTTTTTTGTTTCCAAGTCGCCAACTTGCAAAATTCTTGGAATGATGTTGCAAATGCATCAAAATGCATGAAAATGCATGCAATAGTGCTCACTGTCTTCCATAGAATGAGATTGCAAATGCAAATGCATGGAATGATGTTGCACATGAATCAAATTCCATCCAAAGCATGCAACAGTAACCACTGATAATGTATTTAGATTGCATGCATTCTTTCATCTCCAAGCCACTGACTTTCCATGCATGGACTCCATTTTGAACAGCTTCCATTTCCATGTTGCTCACATTACATATTCCATTGCAATGAATTCATTTTCAAGCCTACTGATCCAATTTCGAGCATTCAAAATCCAAGTTGGAGTGCTCGCTGATGCCCTCCAATTTCAGCCCTTCATTTGCAGCCACTGCCTCATTTTCGAGCCCTCTCAAGTTCCTTTAGAGTGCTCGCAGCCACATCCCAGCAAACCCGAACTCTCTGGCTTCATTTCGAGCAATCTAAACTCCAATTTGGAGTGCTCGACCTTGCTTGAATTTTAAACCCCAAAGCTGCTGAGGCTACTGGTCCCAATTCGAGCACTCTACTTCCATGCTTAGAGTGCTCGACCACTTCTCTCAACCAAGAAACCCAACTCCAACAACCAACATCCCAGCAATCACCTTCTCTCACCTCATGCATCACTCGACCACTTCTCCAACCAAACAACCCACTCCATGCATCCCTCTCACTCCCTATGCCTACCACCACTCACCACCTCACCCGAACCCATCAACAACCCTCATCCTCTCGGCATACCCCCATGCATGCACAACACCATGCATGCATGCAAAATCCAACACCCTTCACCCTCTCGGCACTCCTCCATCCACAACCTTCAACCTCCACATGCATAACCAACCTTCCCACCCTAACCAACCTCATCTCCTCTCTGCACCACCAAACCAATTCTCTCTCATCCACCACACAAACCCTCTTCCTCACTCACTCCCTCTCCCTGTCTCACTGCATCTACTTCGAGCACTCGAAGAACCCATTTTGAGTGCTCGAAATTCTCACCCCATCAAGCATGCCCATCTCTCGGCATCTTGCACCAATCTTTTCCACACTAACCCAACTTCCATGCATCTTGCCTGCACCACCACCCCACACCTCGCAACCGTGCATGCAAGCAACCATGCATATGCTCACCAACTCACCCTCATCTCATCTCAGCAACTTCAACATCACCATCCCAACACCATCCCCAACCCAACCACACTCCATGCAAACCATCTCTCTCTCGGCTTCCTATGTAGCCCATCATGCATGCAAACCCAAGCCTCCTCCAACTAACCAACCTCCCAACCTCACCCCCTCAAGCCACCTCCACTCTCAGCCACCATGCAGCCATGCATGTCACAACCATGCCCCCCCACACCATGCCAACCATCTCCATAACAAACCCACCACACCAACCCAAACCCACCCCTCTCTGCCGATTTCTAGAGCACTCGAACCCAAGTTTCGAGTGCTCGCCATTGCCCGGGCTCTCTCATGCAAACCAACCGAGGCCACTGCCCCCATTTCGAGCACTCGAAAGCACCCTTCGAGTGCTCGAACCAAGCCTCTCTCTCTCCCTTCGATATTTTGGATGTGAATTTGATAACATGTAAACCTTATTGATGAATGGGGAGAGTAATACTAGTTTGAAGTATTATTGAGGTCATCTGATTGTGTATTATCATCTACTATTGCCGTGAATTCGGAATTTGAGCCATGATAGGTTAAAAATGAATTTAAACAGGTTGTGATAGGCCTATTTTTAGGGGAGGTCATGCCGAATTTTTTTTTGGTTTAAAAACTATTAGTTTTGAGTCGTTACAGGACTTGTTCGGTTGGTGTTCCAAATGGACACATTATGCCCATCCCAAATATTTGATACCAAATGCTTATATATATAGCTGCAAAGTATTGAAGAAATATATATATATATATAAAGAAAGGATGTAGCTCTCATATGGCAATACACACTTCATTATTGATTTATTTTAAAGATAAACACACCATAAGGAGCAGAGTAGCTAAGATAAGATAAAAATAAAAAAAATAAAAAATAAAAAATAAAAAATAAAAACAGCAGCAGCAGCAGCAGCAACAGCAACAACTTATCAAATGAGTTCTTGCTTTTTAAGCACGTACACACATGATTAACTTGTTGGAAGCCCTTGAAGCTTGGAGGATCCTATTATTTGACAAACAGGAGTATCACAACAGATCAGTTGATCGATTGATGAATCCATCCAGCTCCTATGTCGTCCTTGAACCTGCTACAAGGAGTGTATATATATATATATATATATATTAATCAAGTTTAGGAAAAAATAAATTCATTTATTTGGGGTTAATTAATAATCAAATAACTCTGAATTTACCTTTAATTTTGCTAACGAGGAAAAAATGTTTGAATGAAAGTCAGAACCAGTGCAAAAGTTGCCGCAAAGAAAGCCACAACAGACCAGGGATTGCTAAAATAGTTGTTCCATAATTGAGCCGTCCAAGTCTTCATCCTGCTATTGTAATGCTTTTGTATTCCATCACTGACATCTTTGGTAGGTCCGCTGAAGGAATGATATCTACCCCCTATGGCCATGGAGTTGAATGCTTTTGCCACTTCTTCATCAGTGCTGTAGAAGTTATGAATGATGTTATGTGTCCGTAGCTCGATCACATCTTCAGCTCCATTTATGAGTGAATTCATAAAATAGATGTAACTACATACATCCATGTCCTCATCTCCAGACAGGGTAGACAACTCATAAGCCATCATATTTAGAAGGCAGTATTTTGTTCCCCAGTCAAATGTGAGTTGAGGAAGTGTGAGCAGTCCGTAGCCAAACCGAGAAGTGAAAGTGAAGTCCGTCAAAGAAAATGTGGTGCTAGGCCTGAAATGTATGCCCCTTGCTTTAAGTTCTGTGGCTGAACGAAATGAGTGATCATAAAGATCCTTGTGTGGATCGCTCTCCTTATGCCCTCTTTTGGGCCAGCAAGGAATAACCTTTTTGAAGGAACAACGTGGACGGGGTTGGTCATCTAATTTACAAGGACCATCGTCTTGGTATATTTTGCCGCTGCTGCTAACTTGTTCATCAGCTGGAGTGTACAGGCCGATAAATCTTCTTCTTAAAAGAGCTAGTAAATGAAGGGGTTGTTCTTTCTCATGCTTATAAGTTCGTTCCGTCCACGTTGCATTGTCATCTATGTACATTGAGGTCATGCAATTTTCGATGGATTCCTCCCATTCGCCTACTGGAGAACTGGTACTGCTAATCAAGGCCTGGAGAACTAGGAAAGGAAGTTGGTTTTCGAGCAGACTGATGTCAGCAACTATCCCACGGAAACCAGCAATGCCTACATGATTAATCAGATCATTGAAAGCGGATCCATGTCTATTCATGAAGGTCAGGAGAAAACAACCATCAAGCAGCATCATACGGGCGAATGTTACGTCGTCATACGCATCTGTTGAGCCCTCAAGGTAGCAGTTTCTAGCATCACTCACCACTTCTAACATCTTATTATAGATTTCACGGGGTTCTACGTTGGTGTAAGCTGCTATGAATGAACGTACCACTATGGTCTTCAACTTTTCGGCTTCTTTCAGCTCAGGATTGCCATGGTGATAGGGACCGATTGAAATGAATATAGGATCAAAAAATCCCTTATTCTGCTCCTTCTCCCGTAATTCTCGTGGAACCTTCTGTAGTGGCTTGTATGAAGATGCATTGGGTGTCTCTTCAAGAATGGATATTATCCACTCATCATTATCATCAGCTGTGAGTTCATCGCCCGATTCATGACTCAATTCAACCTCTACAAAATTAATGCTGCTCAATTCAACATTACTCTTTGCCATTTTTTTTTTCTTTCTTTCCTAAGTTAATTCTTGCAGATCGCTCTATTAATTTCAAAATTCGATCTATCAAATATTTAAAGAAGAAAACTAACAAAGGTTAATTTTAAGTAGATTTTAACACTTATTAATTATAATCTATTGACTTCGTTAATTGAGGAATCTAACTCCATATTATAAACTATGAACTTTTGTCCCACAACAACCATACAACATAATAATATGAAGTATAAACACGTTGCATTCTGTCAATTATACTAGCAATTTCTTGGTCCTACTGCCAGTTGTAGGCGACTTCTAATATATATGCAATTTTAAAGAAGAAGAATAATAATAATAATAATAATAATAATAATAATAATAATAATAAAAGGACCATATATTTTATATAATGAACAAGACTACAATTTTTACCCTATTCATATATTATGTTCAACTTTTGATTAAAAAAAATAAAAATCAACAATGTTCTATAACTAATACTGTTCATCTTTTACCCTATTCATATATTATGTATGTTAACTAAAATTTTCTAAAAAATTTTGTGAAAAAATTGATTGAAAAAAATAATTTTTAATTCACGTTATATTTGATATAATAAGATAATTTGATAACTTTTTTAGATAACATTGCCTCAAATTTATAATGATTTATTTTTTATTCATGAGTTTTTTTATTTTTATTTTAAATATCAAGTATAAAATTCAAAATGCAAATAATTTATTTATTATCCACTAATGTAATGCATGAAAAGTATTTCATCGTATTTTAACATGTTGTGAGTACTTACGAAAAGTGAATTTGAAATATTTTAAATTTTTAGGCTTATTAATTTTGGTAAAAATTAATATATTTTCAGTAAATAAAAATTAGTAACATTTACAAAATAGGTTTTAATTATAAAATATTAGAAGTAGACAGAAAATTTTTATTTTAGTGAAAAAGGCACTAGTGGTAGTTTAGTAATATATCTAAATATATTTGAAAATATTTTTCCATGTAGTACTTCCTTATTTTTTGAGAATTTTATAGGATTTATTTGTTTTTAGAGTTTAAAAATAGGACTGTAGGAATAATGGGTAATTTTTTTAAAAAAACAAAAATCCAACGTCCATACCTTATTAAACAACTAACCTCCACAGGGTAAGCCCTTTTTTCATTTTGTGTTTGTCTTAAATGTCTCACTATTACTCTTATAAAAGAGTGGTAGTGGGACTTAACAAGGTTTGTGACTTAATGATACTTTATTTTTTAAAATAGAAGATCAGGGTTTCAAATTTCGGAGCAACTCAAATAGTTGTGCAAGTGTTTCCTGTCAAGGTAAAAAAGTAAAAAGTAAAAAAAAACACACCTAACAAAAAAGCAAAGAAACGAATGTAAGATTTAGTTGGGTCTAACTCAAGTACCGCCCACAAATTTTATGGGTGAGCAAGATATTTGATATCATGAAATTAAATTTGAGTTTAAATTTTAGAGTTAAAATTTATTTTGAGGAAATTTCAGAAAAATTTTACTAAAGTAACCCAAACAATCCAAAGAATTCAAAATACAAGAAAAGCTTATATCTTTTTCACCACTTGGTCTGACTTTTAAACCATCCGGGAGAAAAAATGATTGAACAAGTGGTCATTATATATAATATAGAGTTGTCTGATTGGATATATATATATATATATATATATATATATATATATATACACATATATATAGGATCTTGTTTATTTATGCATTACCAAGTCGTGTTGATTAATTGCCATCATGATTTACAGAATGCAACTGACAATATTTTATAATGATGCATAATTTTATATATCATGTGGGACACAAAATTCTAACAAAAATTTAAATCGCAAGTTTCTTTCCCCCATGATATATAAAATTATGCATCATAATAAAATTATGCAGCATAATAAAATTTTTGTTAGAATTTTGTGTCCCACATGATATATAAAATTATGCATCATAATAATATATTGTTATAAACAAGTTGCATTCTGTAAATCATGGTGGCAATTTCTTTGGCACAACCCTGTATAATATGTAATCAACACGATTAGAATAAATAAACAAGACCCTATATATATATATATATATATGAGGTAAGTGCAGAATACACTTTTCAAGTATCTTCTGCGTAGCACTAATTTTATCCCTATTTGAAAAAGTGTGTAATAAACAATTCTAATCTTTTGAAATTGTGCAAAATTACCCCCATACAATAAATCTGACATAAATTATTGTTATCTTCAATCATATATTAATATTTATAAACAAATTGTATGCAAAGGTGAAGTTGTTGTTTCTAGTGATTGTTGGCGAGGATGATAATGAAGGTGAAGAGGTGCTGGAATGTGCAGAGATTACCCGACCAGTTCTGTGGCCGTGGCTCTCTCTCATCTCAAGTCGTCACTTCGCATCCATTTCACCCCCGAGTCCAACTTGGACGAGTCAGCCATGGCCGCAGAATGCTCAGAGTTTTGAATGATTCGATCGAATAGCTCACCGCCATCACAATCCATTGTTTATAATGACATTATCGGCAGTGGTGTTGATCGTGTGCCTTGCCGTCAATTTCACATTTTATCGATTGCTTGACCAACAGATCCTTTACCTGAAGACGACGACCTCGGTTGACGCCAAGCTTCTTCATGTTTCGGCCATTCATGTGCCCAAATTGAACGTCTTGAAGTTAAAATATTTCCAATGGTACCATCCTTTTTCAAGTATTCTAGCTATAGAGCAAGTTATGCATATTTTAGTGAAGACCGGTCATAGTGTTCGTTATATTAAAAATGTCTTTATATGAGGAAACCATTCCTCTAGTGTCTCAAACCTTATAAGACGTTTTAAGATGTTTAGTATGACCTCAATGGACATCAATTGACTCACCATTCACGATTATATAAGCCATTTGGCTAACGTGGGTTTTAGCTTCTGCATCTGGACCAGGGTTTCAGGTCAGGTTTGGGATGTATTTGTTCATGCACTAGGTCATTGGGCTTGAGGGCGTGACAGATGATGTGCATGTTACATATATTAAACATGGTGAAACACAGTGGTGAAGCTTCATTTGTTAGAGTTTTGTAGTTTTTTTGGGGTAAAATTGTAATTTACTTTTCATGCTAGAGTTAGAGTATAAATTGCGTAGGGTTTTATAACGAAATTTCTAAAGGGGGAGACTGTGAGAAACTTATGTTTTATTGGCTAATTTTGATGTCAAAGCGTGTCCAATCGAATTATAATTTTTGTTATATTTCGAGTCTTGAGGTCAGAAGAATAACTAGATGCGCAACCATACTTTGATTCGGTGAAAGCATCATTTAGAGAAGGTATGTTAAGTTAAGACACTTCACACTTTTATGTTAGGTTGGATTGAATTTCCACAAGGGTTTTTAATTAAAAATTTGCAATCTGGACAGTCCGACGAGTCATAATTCATGAATGAAGGTAGCTTATCCAATAATTTCAATCTGCTAAAGTCCGACCAGCCACACTATTTCCAACTGGTGCACTTCTGGAATTAAAAAAAGGGAAGTGTTGTTTTAGTTGAATTCAATTGCCTTTTTGATCAGATTTGTGAGAGAAGTGCTTGTATATTTTTGAATTGTATTCCAAGGTAGAAAATAATTCTCTAACATCCATAAATAGTTTGTTTCTCTCTTGAATAATTACGGATTTTAGGATTAATATTTTTGCGATTGAGAGAATTGTTTGATACTATTTTTTCGCAGAAATTTTTCTTGTTTATTTTGTAGAACACGCACTATTATACGAGAGTACATTGGAATGGAGTTCTCTATTTGATTGGAGATCAAACTTTTTGAAGATCCAGTTGATTCCGTTTGAAAGCAAGGTTTTTCTTTTCATTGATTTACGCATTTTTGAAAGAAGAATTCAATCATATTACGAAGGGGACAGAATGTTCGCAGAGCATTCTTGTTCTTGTTCTTCCAGTGACTCTTTTATAAAGATTGAGGAGTTAGCCTGAAGACTAAAGCAGGGGATGATGAGTCACAAGTCCAAGGCATTCAACAACTGGCTCTTGGTGGAGAGGAGAGGGTGTGAGCCTGTGATAGTCTATTGTATAGTGAATTGTTTCGCTCGGGATGACAGTCTCTGTGGTTTTGTTTTCCGAATTGATTTTCACACTAAAATTATGGTGCCACTTTACTTTGTTTAATTACTTTGTGTGTTTGATTTATTTTTCATTTTGAAAAAAAATTAAATAATCTATAATTGGATAAAAAGTAAATTCTACCTATTCAGCCCATCTAAATTTTAAATTTGAAATAAAACTTTTCAGAAGGCAACTCAAAGAAATAAAATAATAGATAATCTAAAAAAAAAAACCCGTAGATATTCTGAGTCTCTTTCTTCCCCGACTTAGTTTATTATATAGTTTTATTTAAGTGTAATTAAAAATCAATAGAATCAACAGTTAAACCTGGACTTTGGTACCACTTTCACACCCTACAAAACAAAAGTTTTTCACATCACTTTCCCTCCGTACAACTTACAGAGGGCACTAGAACAATTGCAAACATTTTATGTCATCACGCTCAAAAAATGTCTTATTGGTGGACCTAAACGAGGAAAAGTGGAAGCAACAAAAAAAGATATTACAAATATTATGCTGAAAATCTTTCATGTTTACATTAATTAATAAAAACAATAATGAAAACAAAAAAAAAATTGGCTTCTATTGGGGGTGGCATTACAACTTGATCGTTATAAAACTATTGCTCAGTTGGCTCTAGATCTATGAGTGCTCTGGTATCTAAATTAAGGCAACCCACATGCCTTTCATTTGACCAGGGAACTTGGATTATATTGGACTGGTTCAGCACATGGGCGGGAGAAAGTATTTGGTGCCTCAAATTAATGCTCCACATGAAGGGATAATTAGTATGAATAATTATTTTTTATTATTAAGAAAAATAATTATTCCTTGATCACAATACTATTATTATACTTCGGACTAGTTCTAAGATCCTCAAAATATATATATATATATATTATTTTTTTCATGGGCAACAAGTGAGAAATAAATTGAGAATTTTGTGGTTGTCTTTCATTTTAATATGTCATTTGTGTTATACTTTATTTATTTACTTTTTTTTTTTAAAAAAGTCAACTTATATAAGAAATTTAATAGAACTTGAACAAAGTGAACAACCGACATCTGAAAGGACATTTAGTTCTTTATCAACTCTTATATTAGACAATAATCTTTCTATAATTGTCTTTCAGTGCTAGGCATAGAAAAAGACTAGACGTTTTTTTTTTTACTCTCTTCTCAATTTTGCAAAATCATTGTTCCTCTCTCACTTTTTTCTACGGTTGAATCAATCTTTGGGTTAGTTCCGCTAATCCAAAAATCAATCTTTGGATTATTTAAATTTAGTTTGCATTGAATCAAACAGTATTTTTGTATAATTTTTTTTATTTTTATTTTCATTCATCTGAAAACAAAAAATAATTTTCTGATCGACAAATCAAACGAGTTCGAAGTTTTGAAAATTTTGTAAGCTAATTTTTCATGTTGAGAAAGTGTTAAATATAATTTGAGAACTATTTTATTTATTTATTATATATTATTATTTTGTAAATGTTCAGTTTTGAATGATATATAAAGGCTCACTCGTGATTGTCCATGTTGAGAACCTAAACTTGGTAGAGTAGAAGCAACAATAGATATTAAAAACATTTATTTTGAAAAGCTTTCGTAGTTGAATTGATCAATGAGAACAAGAACGAAGTGACTTTGATTGGCGGATGCATTAGTATTTGCCATTTTTACTATTGTTCGGTTGATTCACCATCTTTGGACGTATTAATATTTAAAGGCAACTTACTTGTCTCTCCTTATAAATTGTTATTTAAAGAAATACAGATAAGGCGCAATAATTGCACACCTTTTATGTTGCCAAACTTTAAACAATAATTTATGTGTAGTGATATTCACACCGAACATTTACTTTGAATTATTTAATTAAATTTTTAATTGACTATTTATACTAAATATAATTAAATGGAGGGTTCCACTTCCTTATTTGTTGCATAATTGACTAATTAAAAAAGTAAATCTAGTAATTCACCAACTATCCGGTACAAGAATTATTTTTTATGACTTATTAGGAAAAAATAAAAAATAAAAACAAAGACTTAATATTATAAATTTTTATTTTTTTCCCTAAACAATGGTTAATTGGCAGACCAAAACTTGGAAGAGTAGAAGCAACAATACATATTTAAAAAATTATTTTCAGAACCTATCGTATTTGCATTAATTAATGAGAACAAGAGTAAAGTGGCTTTGATTGGTGGAGGCATTAGTATTTGATCATTTTAATTACTCTCTGAGTCCCAAAATTGTTTTTTTTTTTTTTTTTGGGAATCTAATTTTTCAAGAGGATGTCTTTTAGTATTTATTTATTTATTTATTATATTGGTAGTGAATGAATTTTTAAATTTATTCCTAGTGGATTCACATAAATGTGATGGTTTATTTTTTATAAGTTCAATGTAAAAATATTAAATTAATAATGTTACAAAAAATAGTACTTTGACTTTTTAATTTGGACATTTATATGTGACTTACACCTATCACTGAATACTTCAATTTATTACCCTTTCGAGTTAAAAATGATTCAAAAAATTTAGTATTTAATTATCAGTCTTACCAAACAATGGTAGACATTTTGCCCTTATCTATGTAAGAACAATTTGGTAAGAGGAGTTCTAATTGTAGTCGTGCAAGCGACTGTCCATTCACCGTCGTAGTTAGGATTTGTTACTTTTAAATGTATTAATTACTTTGACTTTCTATTTTTATGGAACTCTACTAACATTACCATTTTAAATTATCTAATCTTTCTTCTTTTCTTCTTCTCTCCTCTTTTAATCAAGGATGTGTGGTTAGTTATGTGAATGTATTTTGAAAAAATAAAAAAATATATAAATAGGATAATTCATTCACAAGAGATGGATGGATTCGGAAAAAAATAAAAGGAAGAAGAAAAAAAAATAAAAGAGCGAGAAAAAAATCCAAAAAGAATAAAAAAAAGGTAAAAAAAAAAAATCGATTACATATTTCTTCCTTTTTGTTTTTATTTTTTATTTTTACAACTATCCGTCTATAAATGGATTTTAAGAAAAAAAATATATGAAATAAAAGAAAACGAAATAATTCATTCACCAAAAAAGAAATATATACGTATATAAAACTAATTTTATGTATATCTTTTTTAAATCTCAGAATCCATCTTGTTTTTTTTTTCTTCCTTTTTTTCGGATATTTCTATCTTTTCTTTTCGACGAATCCATTTCTTGTAAATGAATTATCCTATCTAACTTCTTTTTTCCTTTTTCAACATCCATTCACATCACATTAGTTATTATTATTATTATTATTATTATTATAGATACATATATACATACACACACATCTCCATATGAATCGATTAAAAGAGGAAAAAAGAAGAAATGAATAATTTTAAAATGTATTTCTATCTAAAAAGTAATGTTAGTAGAGTCTCATAAAAATAGAAAGTTAAAATAATTAATACATTTAAAATTAACCAATCTTAATTGCGACTGTGAATAGACCATTATTTGCACGACTGAAAACACTCCTTATTTGATAATTTTATCATAAGGTAAAATCATAATTTTTTATATCCTAACATAATCAAAGAAACACCTAAACAAATCCAATGATTCAAGCATTCGATAAAGGAGATGATTAATTTGACCGTCCAAAAAAAAAATTTATTTTGCCGTGTCAATCAAAATGGTCCAAACAAATGAGATGTGGCCCAAAATCATTTTCGGAACGTAATCATGAAAGCTTATCATCAAATGCTTAAGAACAAGAAAGTATTGAATACCCTCAGGCTACGTTTGGTGTGCAGGAATGTAATGAAATGAAATGCTCATTCCAACCATTCAATTGTTTGGTGTGTAGGAATGGAATGGAATGACCATTCCAATGGAATGAAAATCCATTCCATTTGTAAACCTATGGAATGGCCATTCCATTCCATGGTAAAATATTTTTGTAATATTCCCAATAAGCCCTTAATAACATTCCAATAAGGCAAAAATATTTCGCATTCACCAAAAATCTTTCACATTCCATTTTTCATGTTTATTGACTTCTTTATTAGACGTGTTAAAAGTCTTTCATCTTCCCTCTCTTCTGAATATACCCAGAGCTGCCATTAACAGAAAGTTGCTGGACTTTCAACCAAATTGCAAGTATTAATTTCTTTATTTATTTATTTTTGATAAGTAGGTATTAAATCTCTTTTTATCTTTTGAGTATATCACTTTTTTATTTTTATTATTTTTTTGTATCTTTGTGTTGAAACATTTGTGTAATCATCTGGAACCATAAGTGGACTTGTTTGACTTTTGGACCCTTAGTCAAGTTTATCGTTGGATGATTGGAGAACCTTATTAGAATTTTATCAAAACTAGAATTTTCAAGAAATCTACAATAAAAAAAATTAAAAAAAGGGGTATAAAGAATATATATGTATTCTTTATTCATTCCTTCCAGCAAGTTTTTGTATTTTTTAGCCTTTACTTCAACTTTTTAGGTTAAATATTCAATCATGGTGAGTTGGTTTAGTTATAATTTTTTTTATTTTTTCTTTCCTCCAATGAAAAAGGGCATTTTTGAGAAAAGGCATTCCCTTCTAGATTTAATGATACTCAATCAAACAATAAAATGGTAATAATCATTCCATTCCATAATGATTCACCGTGTCACACCAAACATTAGAATGGTAATACTAATTCTCATTCCATTCCATTCTCATTCTCATTCCATTCCAAGTTTCATTCCATTCCATTCATACACATCAAACATAGCATCAGGTTATTTGCGTGGTGTAACCCACAATGAAAAGTCCTCATTTCTCTATTATCAAAGAAAATGAATAGTTTCTATTTGCTCAGCTACCTCCTATGAGTTGCCCTATATATGATGGATGTGAAAGTTTAATGAGTAAATAACGTAGAGGGGCCTGTGAATACTCCACCCGTATGAAAAGTTCTTAATGTTAATTGAGAATATGTTAACTTGCCCTTTTATCCAACTTTTGCTCATTTTAATTATACTAAAATAAAATTAATAACCAACCCACAAAGTAAAAATTAAAGTGCAAATAAAGTAAATAAAATTTGAGATATGACACTAGGGATTTTCAACATAAAAACCCTTGTTGAAAGAAATTCTATCTTTCAGGATCAAAATAACATAAACTTTTGTAGTCTCGAGCGAAACAATCCACTAATGTTGAAGCAAAATACAGTTAACTTTAACTCATTCTCTCACCCACTCCTCTCTACCAACTACCAATTGTTATTTGTTTCTCTCTTTGCGACTCTCCCGTCAAAACGCACTAGACTTCAGGCTTACTCCCTTGAAGCTTGTAGAAAGGTTGCTTGTATAATAACAAACACTTCTCGAATGCTCTAGCACCTTCATAATGTGATCAATTCCGTCTTCCTTCAAGTTCTAAATTGGTGAAAGTAAAATAGAAACCCTACTTTTGCTGAACGGAATTAACTAGATCTTCACTGAGCTTAAACTCTAATCAGACAGTGAACATCACCCAAATTCACTCTTCGTTATAAGGGTGTAATCTCAATTTTTATATATATATATAAAGCATATATAAAAATTAAGAATGATTTTCTATAAAAAATACTCTCAAAAAGCTCTCTTAATAGTAAGAATATTCTTTTTCAAAGTTCTAATTATTCAAGAGAGAAAGAGAGTAGGGTTTGTGGTTGGTGAAGAGGTAAGTGTTTTTATATATGGTTGACACTAGGCATTAGATCAAAATAGATGACCGAGATTTAATGAAATATTTTAGTAAAAAAAAAACAAATTACTTCCTATGTTCCATAAAACTTGGCCACTTTGGGAACTGTGACTCGCAGTTCCCAAAGCACAAGTTTTATGGGACGGAGTGAGTATATGTTGAGACTTACCGTTTTAAATATTACTTTATATCCTTCCAATTGCTGATTGACTATCACAATGTATACATATTGAGGGCATAGATTTGGGTCAATTTGAAATATCTTCTAAGAAATTATGAAGCCATTCAATGTCTTCACCATCTTGATCCAAAGCAATAAATTCAGATTACATAGTGGATCTGGCAATACAAGTTTGTTTTGAACATTTTCATGATATGGCACCACCTCCAATAGTAAATACATAGCTACTTGTAGATTTAAATCCTTTATATCTGATATCCAATTAACATCAATGTATCCTTCAAGTACCGCTGGATATCTTGAATAGTGCAATCCATAACTCTTGGTATATCTTAAATACCTTAAAACCCTATTTATTGCAGTCCATTGTTTCTTTCCTGGATTGCTAGTATATTTACTTAATTTATTAACTTAGTATGTTATATCTGGTCATGTGCAATTAATCAAATATATTAAGCTTCCTATAATGCGAGCATACTCAAGTTATGATATGTTAGAATTAGTATTTTTCAATAAATGAAGATTTATATCAACAGGAGTCTTCATAAGACTAATGTTTTCTTTATTAAAATTTTCTAGTACTTTCTTAATATAGTGAGATTGAGATAATACTAGACCATCTAATGTTCTAAAAATCTTAATTCCTTATATGACACCAGGTATGCCTAATATTTCATATCGAAATTTTAGTCAACATCTTTTTCGTAGTTTTGATTATGTCATCATTGCTACCCATTATTAACATATCATCCATATATAGACATACAATGACATATCCATTTTGAGTGTTTTTCATATAAACACATTTATCACACTCATTGATTTTAAAACCATTTGACAACATCACTTTATCAAATTTTTCATGCCATTGTTTAGGTGTTTGTTTTAATCCATATAAAGATCTTACAAGCTTGCACACCTTCTTTTCTTGTCCTAGAACTATAAATCTTTCTGGTTGTTCAATATATATTTCTTCCTCCAATTCATCATTTAAGAATGCAATCTTAGTATCCATTTTTTTGCCTGTATCCCTTAACAATAAGCCTAACTTTATATTTATCAATTGAACCATTAGGCTTCATCTTCCTTTTGAAAATTCACTTATACCCTAAAGGTTTAGTACTAAGAGAAAGATTCACTAGCTCCCAAGTATGATTTTGCATAATTGATTCAATTTCACTACTTATGGCCTTTTTCCATAAAAGAGCTTCAGGAGAAGACATTGCTTCCTTATAGCTTTGTGGCTCATTCTCCAATATATATGTTAAAAATTAGGACCAAACGACTTAGACGTTCTAACTCTCTTACAACGTCTGAGCTCATCCTTATTTCCATTATCTATAGACTCTTTATCTATATCTTTACTTGTATATTGCTATTAGTAGTATCATAATTTCTTTTAAGAAGATTTTTATCTTGTCCCTCTTTACAAGGAAGTATATTCTCAAAGAAATAAGCATTCGTAGACTCAATAGTAGTATTGACATTAATGTCAGGAATGTCTAATTTATGCACAAGGAAACGATATGCATTACTATTAACCTATGAAAATACCATCAAATGTTTTAGGTCCTATCTTAACTTTCTTAGGAATATGTGGAGGGAAAATACTCTCCAGCCAATAAAAAGACGACATGTCATCACAAGAGGGGGCCACCAAGAAGTTAAAGAATATTTAACCCTCAAAATGGGCTTCAGCCTCGAGATTAGGCCTTGATCACAAGATTGGGCTGGACCAACTTTGTTTAGCAAGACTAAATATGTTAGAGGATCCAATACCAGAGATTGTCTAGGCCCATGTGACCAATAATCCAATCTTAGCAAGAATCTTATCAGAGGAAGGATTATTATTTGAGGGAAGCAAATCATTTACACGATAAG
This sequence comes from Cornus florida, assembly GCF_030987335.1. Lineage (NCBI taxonomy): Eukaryota > Viridiplantae > Streptophyta > Magnoliopsida > Cornales > Cornaceae > Cornus > Cornus florida. The sequence goes on from NW_026775573.1 coordinate 45,287,670, forward strand.
GATAAATAAATTATTAATTGATATTCTTTTGGCACAAGCAATGCAAGTCCTAAAAGGAACCAATTACCTGTATTTCTCTTATAAATAGAGGCCAATACCTCGAATAAAGAGAGACAATTTCTACTGAACAACTTTTGGAATTAATTTCAATAGCTTTTTTATCATTTCAATTGTGTTTTTGAGTGTTAAGCAATAATTACTTGACTTGTCAAAGTCATATAAGTTTTTTTACCTACACTTTGGCACCGTCTATAGGAAGTATAGAGATATACCCTCACGAGTGAATAATATTTTTCATGCGAACACGTTCCGAAATGTCAACAAGAACAAATGTAGCAAATCAACAAATGGAATTGATGCAGAAGATGCATGAAGAGTTCTTACAGCAGTTCGAGACCCTCAGACATGCGAATGAGGCATGTACGGCACAGATCGCGGTGCTCCATGAACGAAATGGGGCGCTTCAGACGTTCTTCTGCCCGTTGTTAACAATGCACCTAACGGAGCCCAAGTGGATCCTTCAAACCCCATACGGGAGTTGGGGGCCCAAACCGATCAGCAACTCCCAGAGGAGAGCCTCAAGGTTCATCCTCGGGTATAAGCTTTGACACTGGCCAGTACACTGCAACGCCAGGCAAAGCATATTGAGGACCAGGGAGAGTCCAGCCAAAAGTACATATACGAGCCCAACCTAACTCTGGTCTTAGGGGCTATAGGAGAACTGTATAAAGGCTTCAGAATTCAAACTCCCGAAGAGATGGCGAAATAGTTCACTGCCTCAATTACCAAGACTCCATTTACTGATGACATCGAACCGATAGACATCCTAGAAAATACCAACCTTTACCCTCTTTGATGGAGCTGGAGACCCGACCCATCACCTTGTTCATTACGCTCAGAAGATGGCAATGCATACACATAATGACCGCCTCATGTGCAAAGCTTTCCCCACGAGCTTGTCTGGGGTCGCTGTTGAATGGTTCAAAATCTAACCTCACCGGTCGATTTCTAGCTTCGAAGAGCTTTGCATAGCATTCATCGCTCAGTAATGCGGAAATAAGATACAGAAGAAGATATCTCCACCCTTTTCGCCCTAAAACAGATGGAGGGAAAAAGCCTCCAAGCTTTTCATACAAGGTTTAACCTAGAGGCAGTAGGCATACCTGACTACAATCAACCATCTGCAGTAGAAGCCTTCAAGATTGCAATCATCCAAGGGTCAAAATTTCACAACTCACTAATTAAGTATACTTCACCAGACATGCCATCTCTTAATGCCCAAGCACAAAACTATATCATGATAGAAGGAAGCAAAGCGTAACAAAATATGCAATCGACCTTAATCATTGTGGAAGAGAAGTCTAAATAAAGAAGTATGAAAAGTAAATCCCCACCTTCGGCCTCAGTCTATCCGATGTCAGAAAAGAAGCAGAGGGCCGAGGAAAGAATCACTCCTTTACAAACCTCCCTAGCTTGGCTTTTTCAGGAGAACAAAGCCAAATTCCCTGTACTAGCCCCTATTAAGCAGCCACTGCAACTCAGGGATAAAAGCATGCACTGTGCCTACCATAGAGATTATGGTCACTCCACTAATGACTGCAGGACACTTAGGCGACATGTGGAATCCCTAATTATGAAGGGAGATTTGGCCGAGTATGTGGCAAACAAAGATTAGACAAGGCAAAAGAATCAATTGCCGCACCAAAAAGAAACACTAGGGGTGCACACAGGAACCGAAACTGTTCATAACGGTTCTTTAAAAATGAAACCGGAACCGGAAACGTCTGTATATGGAATCGTTCGGAACCGAACTGTGATTCACGGTTCGGTTCCGAACGGTTCCACGGTTCCTGTTGCTGATTCATTCTTCCTAACCTTTACTGAATCTTTGCTGAATCCGCCTCATCATTTACCTACAATATAGATGGATCTAGAATTAAAAACCCAGAAACCGCTAACACATGCATGAATTTGGGTGTTTTGAATATAAAATCTGTAACTAATTAATAATTTAATAACCCCATCAACAGAAATTCTTAAAGCCCTTAGATGAAACATCCAACGTTAATTCAAAATTAAAATTCAAATCCAATAAAGAAGAATACTCCATTATTTAACCTAAACAATCAATTTCTAAAAGCTCATTTATATCTAAAACTCACGGAAGAAACACTAGAACAGAAAATTACCAATTTTAACAGATCAGAAATCACTGGTGTGTAGAGAGAGAGTTTTATAAAATCAAAGAAATGTAGGGAGGATTGAGATATAGAACAGATGAGAGGAAGGAGGTGGCTTGGTTAGGAACTTAGGAGGCAGCTTGGTTAGGTAATAGTGTCCTACCGTAATAGGTAGGTTTAATGGTTTATGTGACTTTGTGGTTTACAATGGACCACTGTCAGACAAATTGAGACAATTGACAATATGTCTTTTTGTTTTTTTTGTGCCTTTATGTTTACTAAGACACTAACGTGGAACTTTTGTTTTTTTAAAAAAGAAACTAACGTGTGGCAGATAAACTATCAATATGTAGTATACAATTAAATATATATATATATCTATACGGTTCCAATTCCTAACAGTTCCCATGGGTTTGGAACCAGAACCGAAACTCATGGTTCCAGATTTTTAGAACCGAGACTAGAACTGGAATCGTGAGAACTGGAACTGAAGCCCTCGGTTCGGTTTAGTTCTCATGGTTCCGCGGTTCTTTTGTGCACCCCCAAAAAACACCACCGAAGGGATCCAGTATGGGTAATCAACGTCATACATGGAAAAACCCAAGGAAGAAATAGAGTCTGAGGATGTTTATAGGTCAAAACACAGGCAGGTTTAAAAATTAAGGAAGCTTGGCACAGTTAACACTGTCAGCCAGAGCACAGTTGGAATTTATTTTGGAGATGAAGACCTAGCCTATGTCCAAATTCTACACGAAGATCCTTTGGTGATTAGCTTATTAGTCTCTAACTGCCTAATAAAGAGTCTTGATAGACACGGGAGCAGTGTTAACATCATCACCGGACCTTTAAGCAGCTTGGGGTCAATATGGCACTAGTCAGACCAACATCAAGCCCTTTAGACAGCTTCGACGGGACGAAGGTGGATCCTATTGGGGTACACAGTTTTCCGGTGACAACTGTAAAGAGAACTCTAAGCGAGAACTTTGTATTGGTAGATATACATCCTTCATTTAATCTGATCATGGGGAGATGATGGATACACAAGATGAAGGGGATTCCATCCACCCTCCACCAAGTAATAAGATGCATAGCCCCAGATAGCAAGAGCACGATAGACCTACATGGAGACCAAGTGGCGGCTAAAGAATACTATGCCATCACTTTGAGGGAGGTTCAGAGGGCAGTCCCGAGGGTGGCCATCATGGATGATAGCCTCAAACAGTAGCTACAGAATCCTCTGCCTAAATATCTAAAGGTAGAGGACGACCAGAAAACACCTACCATAGAGTCACTAACCTTCATAGAAATCATCCCAGGAGACCCAATGAAGGTTACCCAAGTCGGTACGGCTCAGACCCCGGAAGAACAGGATAAGATTATCTGGGTAATAAGAAGAAATGCAGACATATTTGCTTAGAGTGACCTCGATATGCCAGATATAGATCCATTTGTATCATTCCACAATTTGAACGATGATAACTCCGCTCGACCGGTTAAACAGAATCAAAGGAGATTGACACCATAGAGAAACCAGATTATCTCCGAAGAGGTGGACATGCTGCTTCGAGCTGGATTCATTAGAGAAGTTCACTATCATGGCTTTCAAATATCGTGGTAGTACAAAAGAGGAATGACAAATGGAGAGTTTGCATCGATTTTACGAACCTGAATAAAGCATGTCCGAAGGATAGCTTTCCCCTCCTGAAAATAGATCAGATGGTAGATTATACCACTGGCTTCAAAAAGCTGTTTTTCCTCGATGCGTACTCAAGGTACAACCAGATTCCATTCTACTATGCAGATGAAGAGAAGACCTCTTTCATTACCGAAAGGGGTACTTACTACTATAAAGTTATACCATTCGGCATAAAGAATGCCAGGGCAAAATTTCAGAGACTCGTCAGTAGGGTATTCAAGAACTTGTTAGGAAAGACAATAGAAGCCTATATTGATGGCATGGTGGTGAAAAACAAAGTAAAGAAGGACCATCCCTATCACTTGTAAGAAGTTTTTGACGCGTTAAGGAAATATAACATGAGACTGAATCCTGCCAAGTGTTCCTTTGAGGTTTTTTCAGGCCAGTACCTCGGTCATATAATGAACCAAAGAGTAATCGAGGCCAGCCCAAATTAGGCACAAGCCCTGGTACACGATCAAGAGCCCAAGACTCACAAGGATGTTCAAATACTCACCAGGAGAATAACGGCTCTCAGCAGATTCATCTCTCAGCTGTCAGACAAATGCAAACCCTTCGTTGACATTATTAGAGCTCACATAAAAGAAATATAGGCCCAAATCAACAGAAGGCCCTGAACAAACTAAATGAATACATGTGTAACCCACTAATCCTATCGGCACCCCAACCTGGGGAATGACTTTTCTTATATCTGGCAATATCTAGAGTTGCTACCAGTGCAGTAATGGTACGCGAGAATAATGGGAAGCAGGTTGTATATATATAGTGAGATATTTTAAGGGCAAAGTAGGGAAGTTACATGGCAAGAGAGGGGCATTTGGGTAACTTTAGCTAAATTAGAATTGACCACAACTTGACCCTTGGCACCATGAAGACCACATGTGCAATTGGAAGACTTGGCCAACCCCTCATTCTCCTCCCATTTTAGGCTAGCTCGTTTCTCTTTAACTTTCTCTCTCTATATATATCTATATACATACATATAACCTCAAGCTTTAAGCTCATTTTTTAGAGGTTTAGAGTGGGATTTAGGCTTAGCTTAAGAAGAGAGATTTGTTCTACTCAACAAGGGCTTTCATTCGAGACCACTATTGGACCGACTTGGACGAATTTCAAAAATTGACCTAGCTAAGGGTTTGTCTGGCTTGCATCATTGAGGTAAGGTTGTTTAATGCTTCTTTCTTTGCCTCTACATGAGTTCCTTACCTTGATTTCATGTAAAACATGTCTTAAATTTGATGATCATGATGAAAGAGATGCTAGTTGTGAATTTGCATGTGGAAATACATTTTCTAATGTAATGGTTGTAGTGCAAGGTGCTAAATTGCTCAATATGTTACCATGATTAAAGCATGCCTTAATTGAAATGCTTGTAGTATTTGATGACTTGTCAAGCATATTATTGATGATTAGTCTTGTTGTACCTTGCAAATTCGTCTTGTTAGTATAATTGGATGCAATGCCAATGTGTATGCATATGTGATGTTGCATAACTAATGATTGGGACAAACTAATGCATGTTATCATTCATGGTTTAGGCATGGTGGGATGGTTGAGGAGAATTTGTCAAAAGGGATTGAATTTTGACAAGGTTGTGAAATGGATTTTATAAAAGAACTGGATTTCGTTAGTCTAGTGCTAACTTGACCTAACGGAAGCGCGTGCCGGTTATTGGACTTGTAACATTGATTATTAGGCCCCAAATGGTCGTCGAATTTGAAGCCAGGGATAGTTAATCAATTTTAGAGTGAGTTGTGTCAGTTTAAGACCGGAGTTGGGACGGCGTTGCATTTGCATGGCATTGCTCACAGATTTGGATCATTTATTCGTTGAATGGATGCCATTGTTACCAAATGTGTTATTGTGATTACTTGAGATCCCTAAGCATAACCCCGATTATTCTTTAATCTTATTCTTTTGTTGTTGACTCAAAGGAGTCCAAAGTAGATGCCTTAAGCATTTCCTACTGAGCCTCCGTGCGCACCCATTCCCTTATCATTTTCACGTTACGACAAGGAAGTAATGTGCGATGTACCTCCAAAAACGTAGACGTAGATGAAGACCTCATCTTTTGTAGTTTTGTAGCAATGCTTACCTTTAAGATAAATATTTTGTAAAGTGACGATGATTCATTATTTTTATAGAAAAGCATTGTAGTTATGACCCTAAAGGGGCTCATGTATGTACCTCTACTCTTTTGAACAATTATATACATTTTGGGCACTGATAGATCTAATGATTTTAACTATGGTTGTTTATGGATGTAATAGGTACCTTGATTATCTTATATGCTATGCTTAAAACAGGTTGGAAAGCACTTTAATGACCTTCATTGAACCAAAATGATAACTATAGCCGTTAGTACTCAAAATAGGTTCTTCTAGGCCATTACAGGCATTCTGGCCATGTCGAATCGGTTCAACCCTCTCCGAACCGGTTCAAGGGTGAACTTAGGTTCCAAAAGTGTGCTATTACCCTAGTTGAACTAGTTCAAGTGTCCTCGAACCGGTTCAAGTGTCCCAGAATTGATTAATCTTGGACATATTTTTAGTTTTGGATCCCCAACTTCGAATAGTCATAACTCTATTTTAAATCCAAATTAGGCCGTTCTTGAGTCTAAACTGACCGGCTCGAAGTCGTATTTCCAATGATATCAACCCCATCCTCAAATTCCTATCACACTGGGAGTTATCTTTATTTTAGTGAGATGGTGTTGGGAAAACCTTTAAACCGAGAAGGGGTATTTGTGGGAAATCATAACTAACTCCCTTAGAACCTTTTAGAATGTCATGGAATGAACCAAAATGGATTGTATACACCTCATTTGATATAATTAGGGTTAAATTATTTTTTCTTGATGTAAAATGACCATTTTACCCTTGTAGGACTACGGTTTCGGGTAAGGACCCGGTTAATGTTTCGGATCCATGGTTTTGGGTCGTTAGAATTTTAAATGTAGGACAACTACTTCCCACGTATACATACCTATTTAAACTTATCAAAACACCTTACGTTGGAACTAATTTCTCATTCACCCGGAAATGAATTTGAGAAAGTAAATATACCACGTTTATCTCCTTGTGGAAAGGAACGCGTTCGTCTATAGATCGCAAGAAATTCTTAGCGGAACCTACTCAAAATTTCGCCAAAACTTTATGTTTTGTATGCTTTATTTCCAACATATACTTGTTGAAAGAGCTTGATTATGGCATTTTTTTCCATAAGCATCTTATGTGTACCTTTCTGCAGAGACTACTTTTTAGTCAGAATTTTGCTTTTGTTTCTACCACCACGCCTCCTCTCTATCCCCTTTGTGATATACAATTCTGATTTGCAATTGCAATCTGAGGACTACAACCTAATTTGTGCTTTTCCATAGAGGAACAAGCTCTAAAAGAGAAAGAAGTGCTCTGGAAAGGATGCTTGAAGAAAACCGAAGGCAGGTGGAGAAGCTCAAGCAACGGAGAAGGAAACTGGAAGCCATGCACGATAACAAGAGGAGGCCATGCAAGGAAGAAGTAGCAAGGGGAGGAAGAATCGGCAAACCAGATGAAATTGTTGGGCAAGAACAATGCCCGGCCAAAATTGTCATTTGCTATTGGCTTAAAATGATTAATCATAAAGTGTAATACCCCTAATTTTAAAAGGATAGTCTCGGAAATTTATTTTATGGTTCTATTGTAATTTTTTTCATTTTTATGTGTTTATTTGGCTACTTGTTTATTTGTTTTAATGGTATTTAATTGAATTGAGTTAATTGTAGTATTTGTTTATTTAATTATTTAATTGAGTATTTTATCTTAATTATTTTTCTGGCTTAAATATATGTTACGTGGAAATTTGATTTAATTGTTTTATTGTTTTCTTTTGCATTATTTTGCTTTTAGGGTTTTAGTTTCTTCATGGTTAGCTGACTTAGTCTCTTCTTAAGATAGGGGAATTAGATTTTCCTTAAGCCTATAAATATGTCATTTGACATCGATTTAGGGTTAGAAATCACAAACCCTACTTACGTATAGACAGAGAGACGTAACAGTGAGAATTGTGAGGAAAACAGAGAGGGACTTGAGAGAAAACAGAGAGAATTGGTTAATGCTTCAACCGTGGATTAAAGGTCGGACCAGGATGTGACGGAAGGAGTGTTGTTCGTGGTTGGAACCAAGGGCAACAGAGGAGTCGGGAACAGTAGGAATCGCCGGAAACTTTAGGAAGACGACGCTGAGGTTTTGAACCGAAACCTCAAAGGCAAGTTCTATTCCTAACTCTCTCCCTTTGACTTGTGTTCTTTGCATCTCTAACACAATTCCAGGATTAAATAAAGATTAAAATTAAGCTAGTTTGCATGTCTGAGATGTTTAAACAGTATGCTTTACAAATCTGTCATTGCTTGTTTTAAATTCTTTCCTGCGCAATTCATAATTTAATTGATGTTAATTGATGGAAAAAGAATTTAATTAGTTCTAGAACACAATGGGAAACACTAGAATTAATCTGGTTTGCATGATAGAATAGATTAAAATAGTATATGTTCTTGAAACGGTAATTGTTGGTTTTAAGTCTTTTATGCTTAATTCTTGTGTTGATTGATGTCGGTTAATGAATGATGAATTTTAAAGTTTCTGGAACACACTGGGACTTAGAATTAACCAGTACGAACATTAACCATGGAAGACAGAGGGTCTGGAACACACCGGAGAAGGAATACAGAGGCTGAGAAGAGTGGAGCCTCTTTTACTTAAAATTGGAGCCCCTTTTACCCAAGTGGAACCTCCTCTACTTAAAATTGGAGCCCCTTCTACCCAAGTGGAGCCTCCTCTACTTTAAATTGGAGCCCCCTCAACCTTTTGTATTTGCCCAGTACGTGAAATATTAGGATTTTTGTTTCTCCAGGGCTAAAAGGAAATTCTGGACTTTGATGAGGGTTTTTAAATGAAGTATAAAACACATTAAAGACTTAAAATTATTGGTTTAAGCTTTGGAAGTGGACATCATGATTTTTTTTTGGTTATTAATAGGTGTGCTGTCAAGGATGGAGGAAGGTTTAAATTTTTTATTTTTTTTTAGTTCTGTTCTAGCAAACTAAATAGTTTGGTATGAAAATTAGTTTTTGGGAATTTATGACAATAATGCATATAACATATTTAAGTCCCAGGAACGTTGGTTTAGGATGTGGTTATAGATTTCATGAACTTTAGATATTAAATTGCATGCTGTCGGGAGTTGAAAAAGTTTTAGTTGCTAGTTCTAACTTAGCAAACTAAACGGACTGGTATGGAAGTATTTTTGGAATTCATATAATGTGCTCAGCTTATATTTTCTATGTACCATTATGTTATTCTCAGGATTTATAGTTAAAGATTGAAATTGATAACATGAAATTTAAATATGACTTTGCATGCTATCAAGGATATAGGAGGATTTATTTACTAGTTTTTGTTTTAGAAATTCAAACGAGCTCGTATGGAAGTATCGGTTGGGAATTCTAGTATAATGTGCAGTTTATGATTCTAATATTCATTATACCATGCTATGGACGTTAATTGGTGGACTGTATAAATTATGTTCTGTAAATTTTATGGAAGTGGATAGTTTAAATTGGATATCATTATTTTAGCAATTTAAGTGGATGTTTCATGATTTTAATCATGTATTGTATGCATAATAGAATCCTACTTATATTTGATTGCTATTATGTCGGACTCTGGATGTTTTTGATGTTCTAATGAATGTGCATCATTGATGGATGGATTGTATGCACCGGTATGGGACGATTTCATACTAGGGGGATTAGCTCAAGAACGCTAAGTCCTACCTACTCTGGAATTAAGGAATGGATTAACTAAAAGTTTAATCCTATTTTATTTGTAGTGTCAAGGCAACATATAGTTGAGCGGCACTACTATGGATTTTGGAATGAAATTTAATTATATTTTTATGGTGCCACGTTATGAGCCTGAGTCTCAGAGTCATTGGCTAGGGAGCGTATATGTATTGGGATGCATAGCTGGCTATGATGGTTGGATGTGTATCCTGCTAGGCCTATGTAGTCATGCCCACCTCAGGTGCGTTTTGCATGGTGCCTACTAGTCAGGTTGAGACGGGCCTGTAGTCCTGTGAGAGTCTTGTAGTGTGATTATATATATATCTACGAACTATTTAGTTATTGTTGAATTGGTTAGGATGAACATGCGTATCGAGTCTCTATCCGGATTGTAGTGGGATAGAACTTGTTTGTGGGTCTGACCCACTTCTATTTTTCAGGTGTTCGACAGTTCCAGTCGTAGACTTGATTGTGCTGAGCAGAGACTTTTACTCACTCTTCCGATGATGTAGGACTTCTCTCCATGGTTTAACTTTGGATGTTCTTTTAGTATTTGTATTTTGGTTTGGATTTTGATTAGGGGTCCACAAGAGATGGATTCCCGAGTTATATAAGATGGAGGATGATTTGTATTAGATGTTTTTGTTTATCAATAAAAAATTTTGGGTTATCGTTTTAGCTCTCTCAGCGTTTTATTTATTTCTGTTTTAACTTAATTGTATTCTGTGTTCATTTATTGCTAATTAGTTTGATATCCTCGGGTGATCGGGCGTGGGCCTGGCCAACCCGCATCCGGAGATCTGAGGGTATCACATAAAGTCCCGGTTGGGATTCTCTCACGTATATTTGAAGAAGCTAATTGTAGAAACATTTGATGGTACAATGCATGCCTTCAGTGTAAATTAGTTAAATCAAACCAGCATTATATATGTATATACATATATATAAAGGATATAACTCACATATTGAAACACACACTTCTTTATTGAATCATCAATAAAGATATTGCTCTTACAGAATGAACATTAAACATCCCAGAAGCAAACTAGCTAAGAGAAAAAGAAAAAGAAAAAGAAAAAGACAAACCCAACAAATAAGTTATTGCTCTAATTCTAAGCAGGTACACACTTGATTAACTTGTTGGATGCGATTGAAACTTGGAGGATCCTATTATTCCGAGAAACAGCAGTAGCATGTTGTCCTTGAACCTGAAACTGCTACAGTGAGTAATATATATATATATATATATATATATATATATATATTGATTAAGCTTATGCATGTAATTAAGGACGTCTATGCAAAAACTAAATACATTTCTGTGGTGTTATTTAATAATCAATGAACTCTGAATTTACCTTTAATTTTCCTAACGAGGAAAAAATGTTTGAATGAAAGTCAGAATCAGTGCGAAAGTTGCAGCAAAGAAAGCCACAGCAGACAAGGGATTGCTAAAATAGTTGAGTCGTCCAAGTCTTCATCTTGCTATTGTAATGCTCTTGTATTCTATCACTGACATCTTTAATAGGGCCGCTTAAAGAAACATATGCACCCCCTGCGGCCATGGAGTTGAATGTTCTTGCCACTTCTTCATCAGTGCCGTAGAAATTATGAATGACGTTATTTGTTCCCAGCTCAATCACGTCTTCAGCTCCATTTATGAGTGAATTCATGAAATAAACGTAGCTGCATACCCCAACATTACCGACTGTATGGGGAGCCAATTCATAGGCCATCATGTTTAGAAGGCGGTACTTGATTCTATAGCCCAATGAGATATGAGGAATTCTGAGCAATCTGTAGCCAAACCGAGAAGTGAAAGTGAAGTCGTTCAAAAAAGATGTGCTAGGCCTGAAATATATCCCCCTTGCTTTAAGCTCTGTGGCTGAACGAAACGAGTGTCTATAACCCTCCTTCACTGGGTTGCTCTCCCTGTGCTCCCTTTTGGGCGGGCAGGAAGAATATGGCTGGGGTTGGCCATCTTGGTGTACTTTGTCGCTGCTTCTAACTGCTGCTTTTTTTGTTGAAGAGTACTTGCCGAGAAATCTTCTCCTCATAAGGTCTAGCAAATGAAGGGGTTGTTCTACCTCATGCTTATATGTTTGTTTTGTCCACATTGTATGGACATCTATGTAATATTGGACAATGGAATTCTCGATCAATTCATCCCATTTGACTTCTGCGGAAATACCGGTACAGCTAATCAAGGCCTGGAGAACTAGGAAAGGAAGTTGGTTTTCCAGCAAAATGATGTCGGTAACTATCCCACGGTAATCAGCTCTACCGACAAACTTTAACAGTTCTTCTAAAAAGGTCACTTCTCCAACAGCGGTGACCGTATATATGAAGTGCAGGACAAAACAACCATCAAGGAGCATCATGCGAGCGAATGCAACGTCGTCATAGGCGTCTGTTGAGCCCTCGAGGTAGCAGCTCCTAGCATCGCTGACCACTTCTACCATCTTGTTATAGATTTCATGAAGCTCTCCATTGATGCCAGCTATGAATTCACTTACCGCTAGGTTCTTCAACTTCTCGGCTTCTTCAACTCCGGCTTGCCATGGTGATAGGGACCGATTGAAATGACTCTAGGATCAAAATATCCCTAATTGTCCTCTTTCTCCCGTAATTCTCGTGGAACCTTTGGTAGTTGCTTGCATGAAGAAGCAATGGGTCTCTCTTCAAGAATGGATATTATCCATTCATCATAAGGAGCTGTGATTTCAACACCCGATTCACGAACAGCTTCTTTTCCAGCCTCTGCCCAATTAATGATGCTCAACTCATCACCAATTTTTGCCCTTTTTTTTTTTGTTGCAGATCGCTCAATTAATTTCAAAATTATAGCAACAAATCAAAGAAGAGAAAACTTGATTAGCTAGAAAGACTTCTTTGTTGGAACATTTAGGAAAGTTAATTCTAAGACGACTTTAACAATTATATATTAATTATGATATATTTATTGACTTCGTTTAATTGACTTGTAGGAGTCTAATCCTATATTATATATAAACCACAAACAGATGTCCCACATGATATATAAAGTGTAAACACGTTGCATTCCGTTAATTATGCTGGCAATTTAAGTCCTTTGCTGTGCTGGCGGTATGATCGTTGTATGAGACCCCCTTGTTTTTTTTTGAGGGGAAGGTAAATGGTTGTATGAGACTTTTAATACACATAAGGAAATAGATAAATAAATAAAAGAAGACCCTGTTATATATGTGTATGGGGCCCACAATCTTTTATGTCATTATTGATGACATTCATTTGCGTGAATGGGAAGCTCAGCTATATGCTTACATTGAAAGCCTTACTTTGGCTTATAACAGAAGCCAAAAATCTGAGCCTATATAAGGCAATTTACATGTATTGCTTTTGTACAGAAAGACTTGAATATGCTCTCTCCATCTCTTCCGTGTTCTCTCCCTCTGTGTCTCTCCCTCTCTCTGAATCTTACTCTATATATATACATATATATATTCACAACAAATTATCAGCACGAGACTCTAACCAGCTAAGAAGAAAATTTTATTTTTCTTTCTCACTTCAAAGGGTAAGAAAAATAATTATTTTATTACACTGTTGTTGTTCAAACTTTATAGAGCATTATATTACACCGTTGTTGTTCAATCTTTACATATACATGTAATTAAGATTGTTGAGCCTGCAGTCTCGCAAATACTTATTTATTTATTTATATTATAATATTTTTGTCTATTCCTTATAGAAAATTAAATTGCTGAGCCCGAAGTCTTGCAAATACTAAATTATTTATATTTAATTTGCAAACTCGAAGCTTTGCATATATAAATATACTCTTTGTGAGCCTGAAGTTTCATGAATATTTGGTACTCTTTGCGCACCCGAAGTTTCGCAAAATTTGTTGGCCTAAAGTCCAAATGAATCTGAAATTCTTTGACCTGAAGTCATTTACACTGAGTACCCTTACAAACCTGAAGTTTTGCAAAAAACTACTTGTCATGAATCCTTGATGCCAAGATTCACTTGGATGCAATGAATCCCGGAGAGACAATTAAGGAAAACAATAATGCGTCCCTGCAGGACCGCGCGAAAACCATGATCTTTCTTCGTCATCACCTTCATGAGGAATTAAAAACAGAGTACCTCACGGTTAAGGATCCACTTACACTGTGGAAAAAATCTGAAAGAACAATATAATCATCAGAAAACTGTGATCCTTCCAAAAGCTCGCTATGACTGGATCCACCTGCGATTGCAGGATTTTACAAGTAATAATGAGCTTTTGATGCAAAACCACTAGTCCCGTCCCACTGGATCTGTACCATTCCCAGAAGTGAATGTGTCATCATTTCACGGCCATAGACGTGGACGTGGACGCGGACGTCGTGGTGGTCGTGGATATGGTCGCAATAGAAATAATTATAATAATCGTAGTGGTCAGAATTCCTCATTGGTTCCCAGAAGGAACTCTACACCGTCCCACCAGAAGTGGAATTCAAATGCGATTAAGCAGGGAAAAGAAAAAGCTTTGCAGAATAAAGCTCCTGAGATATATGATGACAAGCCTTGCTATAGATGTGGAATGAAAGGTCATTGGTCGCGTACCTGTCGTACGCCCAAACATCTAGTTGATCTTTACTGTGCCTCAATGAATGATAAAGGAAAAGGAAAGGAAATTGAAATGAATTTTATGGATGACGATTTGCCTATTGATATTACTCACCTTAATGTTTCTAACTTCTTTGCTGATCCTAGTGGTAGTATGGATCATTTGATTGGTGATGGAAATGTCCATACCAATTAATGTGTCATTCTCTAGCATGTTATCCCTCATGTGTTTTATCTTATCTGTACCAATATGTCTCTATCTAGGTTGTACTAGTATGTTTTTATTTTGACTATCTTACATGTAAATATAGTTTGTATTTCAAGTTTGAAGTAATGAAACATATATTTTGTATATGAAGAAGCATGAATCTGACTAAGGCATTGACTGTACCCAAGATAAATGGTGAAGATATATGTCTGGCAGACAGTGCAACAACACACACTATACTCCGAGATAGAAAATATTTTTCAAGTATAACATTAGTTGAAGCTCGTGCGAATACAATATCAGGTCCAACAGACCTAATTGAAGGCTCCGGAAGAGCTATAATTGTGTTACCATGTGGAACACAATTGAATATTGATGATGCTCTATACTCTACCAAATTCAAAAGAAATTTATTAAGTTTTAAAGATATACGTCTCAACGATTATCATATTGAGACGATAAATGAAGGGGGCGTTGAATATCTCTGTATTACATGCCAGAAGCATGTATTAGAAAAATTCCCTGCTTTATCTTCTGGGTTATATTATACAAATATAAGAGTAATTGAGTTACATGCAGTGACGCACCAGAAGTGCTCCGACCCAAATATTTTTATACTTTGACATAATCGCCTTGGTCATCCTGGGTCAACAATGATGCACCGAATCATTGAAAATTCATATGGTCATCCACTAAAGAACCAGAAGATTCTTTTAGTAAATGATTATCCTTGTACCACTTGTTCACAGGGTAAATTAATAGTCAGACCATCACCTTCCAAGATCGTCGTTGAATGCCTACCATTTTTACAACGAATTCAAGGGAATATATATGGACCAATTCATCCAGCATGTGGACCATTTCAGTATTTTATGGTCTTAATTGATGCATTAACACGGTAGTCACACGTAAGTTTACTTTTTACTCGTAATGTTGCATTTGCTCGACTCCTTGCTCAAATAATCAGATTACGAGCACAATTTCCGGATTATCCAATCCAGACTATCTGTCTTGATAATGCTGGAGAATTCATATCTCAATCATTTAATGACTCTTGCATGTCAATTGGCATTCTTATTGAACATCCTGTTACACATACTCATACTCAAAATGGTTTTGCAGAATCTTTTATCAAACGTCTTCAATTAATAGCTAGACCATTACTCATGAGAACTAAACTCTACCTATTTCTGCTTGGGGACATGCGATATTACATGCTGCATCACTAGTTCACATTAGACCAACTGCATATCATAGTTTTTCACCACTACAACTTGTGATTGGTCAACAACCAAGTATTTCTCACTTAAGAGTTTTTGGTTATGCTGTATATGTTCCCATTGCACCCCCACAATGCACCAAAATAGGTCCTCAACGACGACTTGGTATTTATGTAGGTTTTGATTCTCCATCTATTATTAGATATCTTGAACCTATGACAGGTGATGTTTTTAAGGCGCAGTTTGCTGACTGTCATTTCGATGAGTCTATTTTCCCTCCATTAGGGGGAGAAAAGAAAAAGCCAGAAGAGCAACGAGTTATTAATTGGAATGTCTCGACTTTATCTCATTTAGATTCTTGCACAAATCAAGGTGAACTAGAAGTTCAAAGAATCATTCATTTGCAAAGTATTGCAAATCAATTATCCGATGCATTTACTGACACAAAGAAAGTGATGAAATCACATATACAAGCTGCAAACATTCCAGCAAGAATTGATGTCCCTGTAGGATAGTCTGTCAGTGTTGTTGCAAATACATCTAAGACACGCTAGAAGCATGGTAGACCAGTCGGTGCAAAAGACACTGTTCCCCGGAAGAGGAAAGTACAAGAGAAATCAAATAAAGAAATTGGCGCTCCTGGAGAGGTCACACTTGCAAAAGAAATTGGCGCTCCTAAAGAGGTCACACTTGCAAAAGGAACAATGAAAATAATTGATCAATTTAAATTTTATAAGCAAGTAGCCCCAGAAGATATGCATGCCCCGGAAGTGGCACAAGCCCCTGAAGAGGCACTCGTACCTGAAAATAATAAGATCTCAATAAGCTATAGAGAATTATGGGATAGAAATACAGTTATTATTAACGATATATTCTCCTTTGCAGTTGCTCTTGATATTGCAGGTGCTAATGAGGACACTGAATCTCAAAACATCAAAGAGTGTCGATGTAGAAATGATTGGCCAAAATGGAAAGAAGCAATACAGGTAGAGCTAAACTCATTAGCAAAACGTGAAGTATTTGGACATGTAGTCCAGACACCTGAAGATGTCATGCCTGTAGGATACAAATGGGTATTTGTAAGGAAATATAATGAGAAGAATGAAATTGTAAGATACAAAGTCCGACTTGTAGCCCAAGGTTTCTCACAGAGACCTGGTATTGATTATGAGGAAACATACTCTCCTGTGATGGATGCAATCACATTTTGCTTCTTGATCAGTTTGACAGTTTTAGAAGCACTAGATATGCATCTAATGGATGTGGTTACAGCTTATTTATATGGATCACTAGATAGTGATATATATATATGAAAATCCCTGAAGGATTTAAAATGCCTAAAGCAAATAGCTTGAAACCACGTACCATGTATTCAATCAAGCTACAACGATCTTTGTACGGATTGAAACAATCTGGACGTATGTGGTACAATCGACTCAGCGAGTATTTACTAAAAGAAGGATATGTGAATAATCAAGTTTGTCCATGCATTTTCATCAAGAAATCAAGATCTAGATTTGCCATTATAGCTGTATATGTTGACGATCTCTATCTTGTGGGAACTCTTGAAGAGCTCACCACGACTGCTAATTATTTAAAAAAAGAATTCGAAATGAAAGATCTTGGGAGAACAAAATTTTGTCTTGGCCTGCAGATCGAACATTTACCAAGTGGAATTATTGTCTATCAGTCAACATACACTAAAAAAGTCCTGAAGCGCTTTTATATAGATAAAGTTCACCCCTTGAGTTCTCCAATGATTGTTCGATCACTTGATGTTAAGAAAAATCCTTTTCGTCCTCTGGAAGAAGGCGAAGAAGTTCTTGGTCCTGAAGTACCATATCTTAGTGCAATCGGTGCTTTAATGTACCTTGCAAATTGTACTAGACCTGATATAGCATTTGCAGTCAACTTACTAGCACGGTATAATTCTGCACCAACTCGAAGACATTGGAATAGGGTCAAACACATTATGCATTACCTTCGGGGAACGACTGATATAGGAATGTTTTATTCAAGAGGATCAAAGCCCCAGTTGATCGGATATGCAGATGCAGGTTATCTTTCTGACCCTCACACAGCCCGATCACAAATAGGGTACTTGTTTACTTGTGGTGGTACTGCTATATCATGGCGATCTATGAAATAGACCATGACTGCAACTTCATCAAATCACTCTGAGATACTCGCAATTCATGAAGCAGGTAGAGAATGTGTTTGGTTGAGATCTGTTATACAACATATTCGAGAATTATGTGGACTTTCCTCAATTAAAGATAGTCCAACAATATTATATGAAGATAATACAGCATGTATTGCATAGGTAAGAGGAGGATACATAAAAGTGATAGAACCAAGCACATTTCACTAAAGTTCTTTTCCACACACGAGCTCCAAAAGAGCCATGATATTGATGTTCAGCAGATACGCTCAAGTGATAATCTAGCAGATTTATTCACTAAAATGCTTCCAACTACAACATTCAAGAAGTTGGTACACAACATTGGAATGCGTTAACTAAAGGATCTTCAGGGTTGAACTAATGAGGGGGAGCAATTAATCGAAGAGGTATTGGCATACTGCACTTTTTTTCCTTCGTCCAGGTTTTATCCCACTGGGTTTTCCTGGCAAGGTTTTAATGAGGCAGTTTTAATCTATGCAATACCATTTTCTGATACACAAAAATACTGTACTCTTTTTCCTTCACTAAGGTTTTGTCCCACTAGGTTTTCCTTAGTAAGGTTTTAACGTGGCATATTCTTAGTGTAGTATTGTGGACCCCAAAGGGGAGTGTTATATATGTGTATGGGGCCCACAATCTTTTATGTCATCATTGATGACATTCATTTGCGTGAATGGGAAGCTTAGTTATATGCTTACATTGAAAGCCTTACTTTGGCTTATAACAGAAGCCAAAAATCTGAGCCTATATAAGGCAATTTACATGTATTGCTTTTGTACAGAAAGACTTGAATATACTCTCTCTATCTCTTCCGTGTTCTCTCCCTCTCTGTCTCTCTCTGAATCTTACTCTATATATGTACATATATATTCATAACAGACCCAGTATTATATATAATAACCACAACTTGTCTACTCTTTAGAGAGCATAGTAGTATATTTACTTTTAGTTGTAAGTTTAGATGTAGATCTAATCCAACAACAAATTAAAATCAACAAAAAATTTTTTTTTGCTTTGTTTTAATAATAAAAATTTTGATAAACTCTATATCATTTAAAAAAGATATATGGTTACTAATTGAAGGGATATTTCAAATTCATGTTCTGTTTTTAAATATAATATTTGTGTAATTATGTTTGTGATGAGAGAGGAAGAGATAGATTTGTTTTGTTAAGGGAAAGAGAGGTAAACGATCTTAATTAAGAACAAAAGCAAAAATAAATAAATAAATAAGAAAAAAGAAACGGTTTAATCCTAGAAATTGGGTAATGTCCATCTTAAATTTTTAAAGCTTTTTTTAGATATAGTTAAAGGATGAACTTGGAGAGGACCCTGTGAGATATATATTTTATATTTGGCTAATTTCGTTGTCAAAACAATTCCGATCGAGTTGTAATTTTTTGGTTCAAAATTTCAAAGATTGAAGATCGGATGTGGATTTGAAGATGTTCAAGTGTTTATGATATACTAAACTCCGAGATGATGAGGACAATACTTTAGGAAGATTAAGAGGTAGTGAGAATACTTTGGGAATAGTTTGGAAGCTTTTAAGGAAGATTTTACATTCTGTCCATCATAAACTGGTTATCAATTTCTTGAACTTGTTCAACATCAGCAGAATTGGAAAAATTTAAGACTGGACATCTTAAACCAGTTCCCATATTCCTAAACCGGTTCAAGAGTCAAAGAGAGCCTTCGAAATTATTTCTAGCCTTCTTGAACTGGTTCCCACTTTCCTGAACCGGTTCAAGACTCTTGACAGGTTATGGAAACTTACCTTTCTTGCTCTGTTTGATTCCTTTTTAGACTAGACTTCTTTCCAAATCCTATGCAAGAATTTTTTCATATTTTATGAGGGATTCGGACTTTCTAAACTCTATATAAACCTTATTAGTTTTCTAGATTGATTCATGGCTTTAGGCAACATCAATTCTATATTTTGAGAAAGCCTTTAGAGAGAGAAAATTTTAGAAAATTAAATCTAATTATTCTGAATTTATTTTTGAGAGCACACACATATATATTCATGAGTGATTTAGTTGTGTTGTTCTCTATCTCATTGGAATTGGAGATATATTAAAGATTCAGAGATTCCGGATGAAAATCAGGATTTAATTCTTATACATCGAGTTTAGATCTTGAAGAACAGAAGTAAAAGCGATCACACTTTGAAAGGGTTGGAGCATTCGAGGACTGTTGTCTAATCTACCTGCTAATCTTCATAAAGATCAAGCATAAGCCTGAGGTCAATATGCTGTTGGTTGAGGAGTTGCAAAGCCAGAGGATTATCAGTAATTGGTGTTTGGTATAAATATAGGATGTAAGCTAGAGTCAAAGTTCAGTGTACTTGTTTCAAAATAGTGGATCAGTTTACTTTGGACTGAACAGTCCACGAGGTTTTTCTGATACAAACAGTTGACGTATTTTATCAACTAGGGTTTCCTCGCTAAAAATCTTGGTGCAATCTCTTTAACTCTAACTTGTTTTACTTTACATATATTTGTGATTGTGGATATTTAAATTGATCATATAATTTAATCAATCATAAATTGAGCAAGTTGACCTCATAATCATATCTAGGTCATTAAAGGAGTTAATCAAAATTAAAGTCAACTAACTATTTCTGCACTTCGTGTAACTCTATTTTCACAATTTGGTATCAGAGCAGGATACTCAATATACAGAGTAGATCATATTTGTTGATTAATTGTTGATTTTTTGCATCATGTCTGAAGATTCATCTATTGATGTGTTGCCTTTACCTCCTGTTGTTGATTCTGTCACAAGCATGCAAATTGAGTAGAACTTGATAACGGATTTTGAAAATCTTTTAGAGAAATTGAATTTTGCGGAACTTGATAGAGATATTTATAAGTTAGAAGTTTCTGTCTCAAATAAGAATTTGGAATAAATTGGTCATAAGAATTTGAATCTTCTTCATAAAATTGATTTTCTAGAAAAGGAGCTTAAAAAGTTAATTTTGTTTAATAAATCACTAGAACTTAAAATTGATAATTTGAGTAGTGAATTTGTTAAATCAAAACTATTTGTTTTAGAAAATGATATTGACATTTACAAAATTGATAAGTTGAAAGGAGTAGTTGAGAATATTAGTTATAACAAAGAATTTGCTTTAACTTCAAAGGATTTGCATTTTAAAAAATCGAAAGATGTTTTTGTAAAAGTTGAAACCAAACCTTGTGTTATCTCTAGTTCTCCCAAACTTATTTCAACATGCCATTTTTGTGGTGAAAAAGGACATATCAAGTATAAGTGTCAGAAAAGAAAATTTGAACTATGGAAGAAATTAAAAAATCTAGAGGGTTCAAATTTGAAGAAGAAAAGGATTAGGACTGTTGAACCTTGTGACACTTTGCATAGAACAATAAAGAAATCATTACATAATGAATATAAAATTGTTTGGGTAAAGAAAGAGAATTTTAAATGCCTTGCCATGCACACTGCACTTAAAGCACTTCGTCCATGTGGTTGGTACTTTGATAGTGGTTACTTTAGGCATATAACAGGGGATAGAGCATTGTTTACCACTTTTAAGGAATGCTCAGTTGGTACTGTTACTTTTGGTGATGGTAATGCTTCTACTGTAAGTGATAAAAGTAAAATCAAATTTCTAGGAATTGGGGAGTTAAAGAATGTTCTATATGTTAAAGGTTTAGCTGCTAATCTGTTGAGTATTAGTTAAATCTGTGATGAGGAGTTTTAAGTCAATTTTACTCAACAAGGGTGTTTTGTAACTAATGAAAAATGTGAATGCATCTTGAAAGGAACTAGAACGTCTGATAATTGCTAGGTTGTATTTTCAGATCCTTCACTAATGTGTTTTTTCTGCAGTTACTGATGAGACAATTTTATGGCATAAAAGACTTAGACATGTGAATTTTAATGATTTAGTGAATTTGTTAAACAATGATCTTGTTCGAGGTTTACCTAAATTGAAGATGCCTAAGAATGAAATATGTGGTCCATGTCAATTAGGAAAACAAACTAGAGTGTCACAGAAGAGACTTATTCATAAAGTCACTTCTCGACCTTTAGAATTGATTCATATGGATTTGATGGGTCGCATAACACCTGATAGCATTAGAGGAAAAAGATATATGCTTGTTATGGTTGATGATTTTTCTAGATTAACTTTTGTTACATATTTGAGAGAAAATCTAATACTTTTGTGAATTTCAGGTCTATTTGTCAACTTATTCAAAATGAGAAGGGATATCGAATTAATCGGATTAGAAGCGACAATGGAGGTGAATTTGAGCTTAAGGAACTTGTTGAATATTGTGATAAAAATGTAATTAAGCATGGATTTTTAGCATCTAAAACACCACAACAGAATGGTATAGTGGAAAGGAAAAATAGGACAATTGCAGGTATGGTACGTACTATGCTTCATAAGAATAAAATTGCAAGTCATTTTTGGGTACGTATTGTTTGTCATATACTAAATAGAGTTTATCTTAGGTCTAGAACAAAAAAGACTTCATATGAATTATGGTACGATAGAAAGCCCATTGTTAAATACTTCAGAGTCTTTGGAAATAAATGTTATATCCTTAGAGATAGGGAACACTTGGGAAAATTTGACTCTAGAAGTGATGAAGGTGTGTTTTTGGGTTATTCACAAATAAGTCGGGCTTATAGAGTTTTTAATCTTAGAACCAAAGTGGTTATTGTTATACCCCTTGATTCTAAAGTCACGGGTGATCAAGTCCGAGCACAGATCCGAGGGATATCAAATAATTAAGTATATAAACAAGCATGAGTACAAAAGAATTTAAAGAATAAATAATTAAATAAGCTGAAGAAGTCTAAATAATAATTCTCAAAAGTTATAAAATCCAACATTACCAAAACCTCTAATATTATTATAACTCGGGGAATCCATCTAGTGGACCCCTAATAATATCCCAACTGGAAAATAAATAACTGGACTAAAAAGGAAACTAAAACTAAAATATAAGTAATAATCCTACTTAGTCGGAGGAGTGAGTGACTATTTTTGCTCAGCACGATCAAGCTCTATAACTGGAACTGTCGAACACCCGAGAAAAATAATAGTGAGTTAGGTCCACGAGTAAGTTCTACTCTACTACAATTCAAACAGAGACCTAATACGCATGTACATCCTAAACAACTCAACAATAACTATATAGTCTATAAATATATATATCCACACTAAGGGACTCTCACTAGACTACAATGCAGTCTCAACCTGACTAGTAGGCAACATGCAAAATGCACCTGAAGTGGGCATGAGTAACTAGACTTAATAGGGTACACCTCAAACCATCATAGTCAGCTATACATCCCAATGCATATACATTCCCTAACCATCGATCCTAAGACTCAAGCTCATATCGTGGTAATATAATTTATATTTAAAATCCATCCAAAACCAAAGTATATCATTCAACTATTTGTTGACCTCACACGAATATAAGTAGGACTTATCTTTTTAGAAATTCATTCCCTTATATTAGAATAGGTAGCACTTAGCATTTTGAGCAAATCCGTCCATAATATGCCACCGTCCCACACCGGTGCATATAATTCCACAAATCCACTAATTGATGAAATAAATAATAAATCTAAACATTAATTAAATCCAAACAAACATAATAAAAATATGTAAAATAACATTACCATATTATGCCGCTAATACATGATTAAAATTGTATAACCATTCAAAGAAAATTGCTAAAATAAAAATAAGCAACTTAAATCATCCATATCCAAAAATAGTATGCGAATTTATTTAAGAATTATATATTGTTCAAGCTATTAGCACTATGCGGTTCATTATGCATTAATATACATTCTGGGAGATTAATATACACCCTAGAAATCATTTTAATCCCTCTGAGAAGTTCTTAATTCACTCTGGAACTCCAAAATCCAAGCACTGTGGCCCAAAAACTCGTTTAAAACACAAAGCAAGAGATGAACTGCCTCCCCCATGGAAGGAGCCGCCTCCCCCAAACATGGAGCCGGCTCCCCTTTTAGGGGAGCCGCCTCCCTAGCATGTAGAGTCGGCTCCCCAGCCTGGGGAGCCACCTTTTTGAAAAGGGGAGCCGCCTCCCTTCAAAAGGGAGCCAGCTCTTCTCCTGTTTTCCTCATCTGTTTCGCCTCCGGCAACTTCTAGATATTCCGTTTCTCCATTCTAAGGTTCCTACTGGTTAGTACTAAGTCCCAACGTGTTCCAGAAAAAAATATTTAAATTCATTATGCATTGCTAACACCAACTAAAACCAATAATCATGCAAATAAAATCAAAATAAAGTATGTATAATTATTTTAACATACCTACTGCTTTAAACAATTTCAATAGGCATGAAAGATCAGTTTAATATTCAATTACTCCTAGAATTGTTCAGGCATGTAAAGAACACGAAACCTAAGGGAGAGAGTTAGATATAAAACTTGCCATTGGTTTCAGTTTGAAACCCTTAACCATCGTCTCTAATTTTTCCGACAACTCCTTAACTACCGTTAAACACCTTTGTTGCTCCTGGTTCAACCCATAAGCAATCACTTTCCTTCCTCCTTGGTCCGACCTTCAATTTATGGCCGAAACCCTAACTTGATCTCTCAAACCTCTCTGTACGTGAATAGGGTTTTGTGTTTAACCCTAAGTAGACGTATAATGTAATATATATATAGGCGTAAACAACCAACCCTAATCCTAATTGCAACTTAAGTCTAAATAAAAAAGAAAAAGTAAATAAATAATACCTTATATTTAAATAAACAACAAATCAACGTGAAACACAAAAATATATAAATAATATACTGTATTTATATATATACTGATTGTGATAATATTACTAACTATTTAGTTGAATAAATAATAGTAATCCCCTAATATACATATACCCGCAATATATGTATATTAATCCATTTGTAAATATTCTACCCATTTACTTTATTCACGTAGTTCGTTGCTCCTATCTAAGCCCAACTCCATTAAAAATAAAAATAAACAAAATAAACATTTAATTTAACCAATTAATTTCATCTAAACACTTAGCATATAAACTGATAACACACATCATTTACCAAATCAAATAAACAATTTAATAAATCAAATAAACAATTAAAAAAATAGCCAAATAATCAAATAATGAATTAAAAATGCAATAAAACCATAAAAGAAAATACCAAGACTATCCTTTTAAAATTAGGGGTATTACATTCTTCTTTCCTAACAAAAAAAATTCCGTCCTCGGAATTTGCTCTTACCTTCTTCCAGTATTTCAAGAAATTGTGAGCGAATGAGATCCTTCGGTTCCCAAGTAGACTTAGCCTTATTATGGTGACTCCACTGAACACGCACTAAAGGTATAACCTTATTGCGAAGAATCTGATCCCTACGATTGACAATACAACACGGTGGCTCCACATATGTGGCATCCAGCTGCAACTCAATCTCACCAATACCGATATGATGATACTGATCCTTATCTCGCAAAAATTTTTGCAACATAGAAACATGAAACACATTGTGCACTCGATCCAAATGATATGGAAGTGCTAACCAATAAGCTGCAGCGCCAACTCAATTCGTAATCATGAATGGACCGACAAACCATGGTGATAACTTCCCCTTCCTCCCAAAATATATTACTCCTTTTATAGGAGACACTTTGAGGAGAACCTGATCCCCAACCTGAAACTCCAATGCACGAGTACGACGATCTACATAACTTTTATGCCTACTCTGGGCAGTGCGCATGCAATCCCGAATAAAAGCGATCTTCTCAGAAGTATCCTTAATGAAATCAGGACCTAGAAATCTACTCTCACCAACCTCCATCCAACAAACAAGAGATCGACACAGTCAGCCGTATAAAGCCTCAAACAGTGCCATACCAATAGTCTTCTGGAAGCTATTATTATATGCAAACTCTACAAGTGACAAGTAATTCTCTAGTGGCCCTTAAATTCAAGAACACAAGAACGAAGAATATCCTCTATGATCTGATTAACCCTCTCGGTCTGACCATCTGTCTGAGGATGATAAGTAGTACTAAGAAACAACTCTGTACCCAAAACCTGCTAAAAACTCTTCCAGAATTCGGACACAAAGCTCCAATCCCTGTCCGATATAATAGATAACAGAATGCCATGTAACTTTACAATCTCTGTAATGTAAAGTCGCGCCAACTGCTCTGGAGTGAAATCATTGCGAATCGGCAAGAAATGAGCTAATTTAGTCAACCTATCAACGATGACCCATATGGAATTATGATCCTTGAATGAAGTAGATAATCCCTCCATAAAATCCATAGAAATGCTCCCACTTCTATTCTGGTATTGGTAGTGGCTGTAGAGATCCTGGCGGCTTTTGATGATCAATCATGACCATCTGACAAGTACTACACCGAGAGACAAAAATAGCAATGTCCTTTTTCATACCTGCCCACCAAATCTACCGCTTTATATCCTGATACATTTTATCCCTTCTTGGACGAACAGAAAACTCAGAATGATGAGTCTCAGTCATCACATCCTTCCCCAAATCGTCAACAGAAGGTACTACTAAACACCCTTTGTACCTCAAACCTCCATCAATTCTAATATAGTAAATTGGAATTTCCCCAGAAGCTATCTCTGTAACTTTGTCAATGCACTGCTGATCCATGAGTTGTGCCTTCAGGAGCTTGTGAATGATAAAAAGTGTAACCACCATGCAAGCCAGAAAAGTATCAGAGAACTCGTCAACAGTTTTCAAAGCATTCCACTCAGTAGTGAATAAAGCAGAAAGACTCGCATAGGGTCAGCGACTGAGTGCATCTGCCATCACATTCGCTTTCCCTGGATGATACTGTATAGAGAAATGAGAGTCTTTCACATACTCTAACCATCTATATTGTCTCATATTTAGCTCCCGCTGAGTGAACAAATACTGCAGACTCTTGTGATCACTAAATAATTTGAAGGATTCTCCCAACAGATAATGCCTCCAAATGCGTAAGGCAAACACCACAGCTGCCAACTCCAAATCATGTGTTGGATAATTAAGCTCATGAGGCTTAAGCTTAAGAGATCCAAACGAAATTGGTTGTTCCTCCTATATCAAAACACATCCAAGACCTTGCCAAAAAGCATCTGTGTAAACCAGATATTCTACGCAGCTCTGTGGAGTAAATCGAGCTGATGCAGAAGTCAACCTGCTCTTTAAACCATCAAAAGCTTTCTGACAGTGTTTATCCCACACGAACTATACACCCTTTTTAGTCAGATGAGTGAGTGGTCCCGCTATCTTTGAGAAACATTGAATGAACCGACGATAATATCCTGCCAATCCGAGGAAACTTTAAATCTCAGTAGGTGAAGTAGGTTGTCCCTACTCTATCACTGCTGAAACCTTGCTGGATATACCACTATTCCCCTTTCTGACACTACGTGATCCAGAAACTTCACTTCCCGCTGCCAAAATTCACATTTCTCAAACTTGGCATATAACTGGTGTTTATGAAACATTTGCAACACTATGCGAAGTTATCTAACATGATCATCCTCTGATTTAGAATAGATCAAAATATTATCAATGAAGAAAATGACAAACAGATCTAAGTAAGCCCTGAAGACTATGTTCATTAAATTCATGAAGATTGCTGGTGCATTAGTCAATCTGAAAGGCATGACACGAAACTCATAAGAACCATATCTAGTGAGAAACGCTGTCCTATGAACATCCTATTCCCTAACCCAAAGTTGATGATATCCAGAATGTAGATCAATTTTAGAGAAGTATGTAGCTCCCTTCAATTGATCAAAAAGATCATCAATCCTGGGTAGAGGGCACTTATTACGAATAATAACCTTGTTCAACTCCTTGTAATCTATACATAGGCGAAGTGAACCATCATTTTTCTTCACAAACAACATTAGAGCTCCCCAAGGTGAAGTACTCCTATGAATAAAACCCTGACTAAGCAATTACTGAATCTGATCCCCCAGCTCTCGAATCTCCACTGGTGCCATCTTGTATAGTGCTCTAGCAATAGGCGTAATACCTAGAGCTAAGTCTATCACAAAGTCTATCTCTCGACTATGTGGCAACCCTAGAATCTCTTGAAATACATTTAAAAAATCCTGTACAATTGGTATGTTATCCAGTGACACAGTAATCTCCTCCTCAGTCTCCTTCTCCACATAAAATAAATAAGTGCTAGTAACCCCGTTAGAACGTTGCATAGCGACAACACACGTATCCTGTCCAAGTATGGTGAATACAATAGACCTATCATAACAATTTACTTGGGCATGGTAGTATGATAACCAATCCATCTCAAGTATCACATCATAAGTGTGTATGCCCAGGACCAATAGATTGGCTAGAAATCTGAGTTTACCAATATCTAGTGTCACAGGCCCATCACTCTTATGTAAAATAGCGGTATCGTCTAAAGGTGTAGAAATACCATGAGGTCTATCGCATACCCGCGTCGTCATCCCAGATAATACAACAAAAGATCTAGATACAAATGAGTGTGTAACACCCGTATCAAATAAAACACGATCCTGTGAATCATGAATAGGAAGCATACCCTCAACAGCCTGAGGTGCTTAAATGTCCTATGGCGTGGGGTTATACACCCTGCCATAATGCAACTACTATGGTGCAAGTCCTAGAGGCTATGGCAGTGTTTATAAAGTCAGATATGTCTGTCCCTGAATCCATGGAATCTGTGGAGCGGGTAAAGGTAATGGTGCCCTCTGTCTTGCTGCACATGTTGTCCCTATCCCTGTCCTGCATGAAGACACTGCTTGGAAGTGTGTCCAAGCTCTCCACAAGTATAACAAGTACCCCTGAAGGTGCTAAACTATCTTTTTTACAATCAAACTTATAGAATTGATTTCCATAAGTTTCTTTTATAAACTCATTGGTAATCGTCCTGTCTTAACACAATGTACCTATAAGCAAATATTTGTTTGCTTACACAACTACCATTCCACTATTATACTCCTTTATTATCGTAACATACACATTCCAATATAGTTTAATAAAACCATTTATGGAAAAAAAAAATCTCAAAATACTCTTATAAAGCACAATGAGATGCCAAAACTACCAGTTCACTTTATTAAGAACTTCTTGAAACAATAAACTTCCAAAAGAGTAATCATCATATATTCTTTAAAATAACACTAGTGTACGTGATTTAAACAATACTATCCTTCTAATAATACTTCCACTACTACTAGAATTAAATATCATTCTTAAAAAAACATTCATCTGTGAACTCCGGTAACCTCCTTCTTGGATGCTCCGGTATCTCATCCATTATGATCTTCTTTGGGGTCTTACTCTCCACTTGACTCAGCTTCGAGCACCGCCGAAGTTGTGTTGGGTCCACAATATGGTGGCCAATCTTGCATATAAGAAATCTTCCTTGGCTTATACTCCGAAACAACACTTCTTGAAAACACTTTCTGGTCTCCAATTCTGCCTTCTTGGTCTACCTTCGCAAAGGAATCGTCAGAGAAATCTTTTTCTTCTTTAGGTCCTTCTTTGCTTTCATCACGGACCACATCCTTTTCCTAGTGCCAACCATTCTAAAATTATAGAATAAAATTAACATTAGTACGTTCTAAGCGAACTGTAAAGGAATATAACAAATCCTAAACTTAAGCTCTAAATAAGAGAAAACACTACGCGGAAGTCTTAATACGAAATAACCCTAAAGACACTTGAACCTGGAGTGCTCTGATACCAACTTGATACCCCTCGAATCTAGAGCCATAGGTGATCAAGTCCAAGCACAGATCCGAGAGATACCAAACTATTAAGTATATAAACAAGCATGAGTACAAAAGAATTTAAAGAATAAATAATTAAATAAGCTGAAGAAGTCTAAATAATAAGTCTCAAAAGTTATAAAATCGAACATTGCCAAAACCTCCAATATTATTAGAACTCAGGAATCCATCTAGTGGACCCCTAATGATATCACAGTTGGAAAATAAATAACTGAACTAAAAAGGAAACCTAAACTAAAACATAAGTAATAGTCCTACGTAGTCGGAGGAGTGAGTGACTGTCTCTGCTCAATACGATCAAGCTCTACGACTAGAACTGTCAAACACCTAAGAAAAATAATAGCAGGTCAGGTTACTCTACTACATTCTAAACAGAGACCCGATACATATGTACATCATAAACAACTCAACAATAACTATATAGTCCGTAAATATGTATATCCACACTAAGAGACTCTCACTGGACTACAAGGTAGTCTCAACCTCACTAGTAGGCAACATGCAAAACGCTCCTGAAGTGGGCATGAGTACCTAGACCTAACAGGATACACCTCAAACCATCATAGCGAGCTATGCATCGCAATGCATATACGCTCCCTAACCATCGATCCTGAGACTCAAGCTCATAGCGTGGTAACATAATTTTATATTTAAAATATATCCAAAACCTAAGTATGTCATTCAACTATTTGTTGACCTGACATAAATATAAGTAGGACTTATCTTTTTAGAAATCTACTACCTTATATTAGAATAGGTAGAACTTAGAGTTTTGAGCTAATCCGTCCCTAATATGCCACCGTCCTATACCGGTGCATATAATTCCATAAATCCACTAATTGATGAAATAAATAATAAATCTAAACATCAATTAAATTCAAACAAGCATAATAAAAATATGTAAAATAACATGACCATATTATGCCGCTAATACATGATTAAAATTGTATAACCATTCAAAGAAAATTGCTAAAATAAAGATAAGCAACTTAAATCATCCATATCCAAAAACAATATGTGAATTTATTTAAGAATTACTTATTGTTCAAGCTATTAGCACTATGCGGTTCATTCTGCATTAATATACATTATGGGAGATTAATATAGACCCTAGAAATCATTTTAATCCCTCTTAGAAGTTTTTAATTCACTCCGGAACTCCAAAATCCAAGCACTATGGCCCAAAAACTCGTTAAAAACACAAACCAGGAGAGGAGCCGCCTCCCCCATGGAAGGAGCCGCCTTACCTAAACATGGAGCCAGCTCCCCCCTTAGGGGAGCTGCCTCCCTAGCATGTAGAGCCGGCTCCCCACCGTGGGGAACTGCCTCTTTGAAAAGGGGAGCCGTTTCCCTTTAAAAGGGAGTCGGCTCTCCTCTTGTTTTCCTCATCTGCTTCACCTCCGGCGACTTCTAGATACTCCGTTTCTCCATTTTAAGGTCCCTACTGGTGAGTACTAAGTCCAGTGTGTTCCAAAAAAAATATTTAAATTCATTATGCATTGCTAACACCAATGAAAACCAAAAATCATACAAATAAAATCAAAATCAAGTATGTATAATTGTTTTATCACACCTACTGCTTTAAACAATTTCAACAGGCATGAAAGATCAGTTTAATATTCAATTACTCCTAGAATTGTTTAGGCATGTAAAGAACACGAAGCCTAAGGGAGAGAGTTAGATATAAAGCTTGCCTTTGGTTTCAGTTTGAAACCATTAACTGTCGTCTCTGATTTTTTCGACAACTCCTTAACTGTCATTAAACACCTCTGTTGCTCTTGGTTCAACCCACAAGCAATCACCTTCCTTCCTCCTTGGTCAGACCTTTAACCTATGGCCGAATCCCTAAGTTGATCTCTTAGTTTTCTCAAACCTCTCTGTACGTGAATAGGGTTTTGTTTTTAATCCTAAGTAGACGTATAATGTTATATATATATAGGTGTAAACAACCAACCCTAATCCTAATTGCAACTTAAGTCTAAATAAAAAAGAAAAAGTAAATAAATAATACCTTATATTTAAAAAAACAACAGATCAACGTGAAACACAAAAATATATAAATAGTATACTATATTTATATATATACTGATTGTGATAATATTACTAACTATTTAGTTGACTAAATAATAGTAATCCCCTAATATACACATGCCCTCAATATATGTATATTAATCCATGGGTAAATATCTCTACCCACTTACTCTATTCAAGTTGTCCGTTACTCTTATGCAAACCCAACTCTATGAAAAATTAAAATACACAAAATAAACATTTAATTTAGCCAATTAATTTCAACTAAACAATTAGCACATAAACAGATAGCACACATCATTTACTAAATCAAATAAACAATTTACTAAATTAAATAAATAATTAAACAAATAACCAAATAATCAAATAATGAATTAAAAATGTAATAAAATCATAAAAGAAAATACCGAGACTATCCTTTTAAATTAGGGGTATTACAGTTATGGAGTCAATAAATGTTGTATTTGATGATACAAAATCTAAGATAACCTTTTCTCAACTTGATGCAGAATAAACTAATTTTGAAATTGCAGGAGAAAGAATATAACCTACAATTCATGAGGAAGAAAGAGTTGAGAATTTAGGCGGAGAAGGTGAAGAGGTTGAAGAAGATGAGGATAAGGAATTAGAGGTCACCACTGATGAACCTATAGGAATTCCCACATGATCCTTAGATATTCCAACATCTAATTATTCTAGAGTTCGATCGAGTCATCCAGTTGATAATGTGATAGGCCTATGGGATAAGCCGGGTACAAAGAATATAGTTCGTGATCACTTAGGGCACTCATGCATTGTAGATGACATACGACATTCATGTCACATGGCATAGTTTAAACTTAAGAATGTTGATGAAGCTCTTCAAAGTTCTGATTGACTTATGGCTATGCAAGAAGAATTGCTTCAATTTGTGAAAATGATGTTTGGGAATTAGTGCCCCGACCTAGTGACTTTAATATAATAGAGACCAAATGGGTTTTTAAAAATAAATTTGATGAAAATGGTCTTATGATGAGAAATAAAGCTAGATCGGTTGCACAAAGATACACTCAAGTTGAAGGAATTGATTTTGATGAGACTTTTGTACCTATTGCTAGACTTAAGTCTATTCGACTTCTTTTTGCTCTTGCATGTCACTTTAAATTCAAATTATTTCAAATGGATGTGAAAAGTGCTTTTTTAAATGTTATTTTGCAGGAAGAAGTTTATGTAGCACAACCAAAAGGTTTCATTGATCCATATAATCCTGATTTTGTGTTTTATCTTAAAAATGCTCTTTATGGTTTAAAGCAAACACCTAGAGCATGGTATGAGAAGTTAACTTCTTATTTAATGTATAAGGGTTTCAGAAGAGGAGGAGTAGATAAAACATTGTTTATTTTTAGGAAAGGAAAAAAATTTCTTGTTACTCAAATATATGTGGATGATATTATTTTTGGTGCTACATGTGATAACTTTGTTCATAGTTTTTCTAAAGATACGAGTAATACTTTTGAAATGAGCATGGTTGGTGAACTGACTTTCTTTCTAGGTCTCTAAGTGAAACAACTTGATGATAGGATTATCATATCTCAATCAAAATATGCAAAGGAGCTAGTTAAGAAATTTGTTTTGAAAAATTCAAAGCATGTGCAAACTCCTATAAGTACTTCACCCAAATTGGATAGAGACTCTGATCCTAACAAGGTTGATCATTTCTTGTATAGGAGTATGATTGGTAGTGTGACGGCTGTAATACCCCTAATTTAAAAGGATAGACCTGAAATTTATTTAATTGTTTAAATTGAGTTTTATTTATTAAATAATGAATTTGTTTGGCTTTAATTGTGAATTAATTGTAAATTTGTTTAGTTTGTTTTGATTGCTTTTTTTAATTATTTATTTATTTATTTGAAATTTATGGTTTAACTGTTTTATTATTTATTTGCAATTTTAAGGGTTAATTGTTTAGTTATTGGAATTATTTGAATTAATTATTATTATTTGCTTTATTTGAATTAATTGTTAAGTTAATTATTTAATTTTCTTACTTGAATTTATTTAATTCAATTTTAGTATTCATTCTGCTTTAACGAGACTGTATGGTTAGTTGCATACATATAGTATACACAGGTTGTGGCCGACATAGTTTATAACCTAGATTTCTCTATGGTCTGAGTAAATTAAGTTAGGGTTTAAGAGAGCCTAGAATTAGGGTAGCCTAAATCCTATAAATTCAAGTATTAAGTTTTGTTTAGGGTTTTTAGAAAACCCTATTCACGTCTATGGAGGTAGAAGGTGAACAGAGGAGAAACTTTGCAATATTTGAGTTCACCGGAGATCGTAGAAGACGGCGTAGAGATTTTGAACAAAAGTCTCAAAGACAAGTTCTATCCTTACTCTCTCCCTTAGGCTTCATGTTTTTTGCATTCCTAAACTGTTCCAGGATTAATTGTAACTTAAAAAGTTTCTCTGTTCATGCTAAAGTTTAAAATACACCAGTATGAGTTGTATGGTTGTTAAACTGTTAAAACTTGATAGTTGTGTGCATAATTCTTGATTTAAATTCATGATTAGTAATGGTATAAGGACTTAAACATGGACTAGGAACACACTAGGGTTTGGTTACAGGGTTTGGAAGCCATAACAGTGAGGTTTAGAGGCTGCAGAATTCATCGGAGGAAGAAACGACGAAGTAGAGAAGGAGGGAGCCGGGCTCTCCCTTGGAGGGAGCCAGCTCCCCTTAGAGTGGAGGCGGCTCTAAAACCTTGGAGCTGGCTCTAAGGTCTAAAGGAGGCGGCTCTAATTTTTGGAGACGTCTCCTTGCTCCAGTTTTTATTTTTTATTTTTTCCGTTTTCTGCTAGTTTTTGCATGCAATGATGTTTCCTGGAGTTTTCGGATGTGTTTAGAGCTAGATGTGGAAGGTCTAATTGAAGCATATGGTTGAATTAAGGTTCCAGATGTGGTGTCAATTAATCTACTTGCCTGGAATTGCTTGGACAGTAGAGGAATTAATCAGATAATTATACTGTGTTTAGATTTGGAAAACTAATAAAGTTTATTTCTCTGCACTGGTAATCTTTTGAGACTGTTAATATAATTGTAACATGTTTAACTGTGTACCATGATCATGTATTTGAATTCTACATGGGCAGGATGTGTTAGTGTTGAATGGAATTAAGTTTTAAATTTAACATTAATGGAATTTTGTGAACCAACCAAAACTAAGCATGTGTATATATATATATATATATATATACTGTAATTCTGTCTTGATACTTGTGTTAATACTATTAGTATCAACTGCTGGAGGATGGACTTTATTGATGGTTATTTTAAATGTCTATAATATCAACATCTGAGTATTGAATGATAATTTAGAATAATCTTATCTTTATATCAGATTAAATGAAATAACCTAAACTGAGTAAGTTTGTGTATATACAGTGACTATGGTTCTTGATGCTTACACTAAGCCTGTTAGTATTAGTGTTTGATATAAAACTGAATCTGTTTATGTATATAGCTGATTAAGTTTATTGATGCTTACACTATGCCTGTTAGTATCAGCAATGGACTTATGGATTTAGTTGATGTTTACTTTAATTGTTAATATTATCAACTACTGGATGATTAGATAGTATACACTAGTATGGGACGGTGGTATACTAGGGACGGTTTGGTTTCAAAACACCAAAACCTACCTACTCTGGATTAAGAATTGGATTAACTAAAAGTTAAGTCCTATTAACTGTAGTGTCATGGCAACGACTAGTTGAGCGGCACTACTAAGGATTCTGGATAGATTATATATATATTGTTATGGTACCTCGATATGAGCTTAAGTCTCAGGATCGATGGTTAGGGAGCATATATACATGGGGATGCATAGTTGGCTACGATGGTTGGAGGTGTACCCTATCTAGGTTTAGGTACACATGACCACTTCGTGTGCGTTTTAGCATGTTACCTCTATTCAGGTTGAGACCGGCCTGTAGGCCAGTGAGTGTCCTTTAGTGTGATTATATATATATACTTACGGACTATTACCTATTGTTGGATTGTTTAGGATGTACATGCGTATCGGGCCTATGTTTGGATTGTAGAAGGTTAGAACTTGTTCGTGGGCCTGACCCACTTCTATTTTTTTCAGGTACACGACAGTTCCAGACTTAGACGTGTTCGTGCTGAGCAAAGGTTTCTATTCACTCTACCGACGATGTAGGATTTCTCATCATAGCTTACTTCTGGATGTTTTATCAGTTATTTTAGTTCAGTTTGGATTTTTATTAGGGGTCCACCGGAGATGGATTCCCGAGTTGTTAACTTATGGAGTTTTGGATTACTGGATCTAAGTATTTAATTATTAAAGGATTTTATATTTTAGTTTTTTCCAGCTTTTAAAACTTAATTCTTATTTCTTTTGTAATCTGTGTTCATTATAAAATATTAATTGTTTGATATCCCTCGGGTTTGGGCCTGGGCCTGATCAACCCGTGTCTCGGATCCGAGGGGTATCACAATAGCCCTGGTTTTTCAAGCCAGTGCATCTTGTGATGAACCGAAGATTGACCCAATAACGGATCTGAATGCGGATGTGAAAATAGAAAACAAGACTCTAAGAAGTCAAAGTGACCTTCCATGAGGTCATGGAACTCAATGAGAACTAATGCGGGAACGAATGATCAGAAAAAAGACCGAACAGGCCCCCAAGGGCAAAATGGTCATTTCTGAAAATATAAAATCGGGTGCTACCGAGTACACCACTAGAAAGACAGCAAAAAATTAATCAAATTAGACCTAAGAATCACTTGATTTGGAGTCTGGATGAAGAAGATATGAAACTCCAAAGTTTCATAAATATCACATTTTTGGGTTTGAAATCAATGCAGCAAGGGTACTTCGCAAGGGGTAAAATGGTCTTTTCAAATAAAATTGGATTCAACTGAGCATACCGTTAGATAGACTAGGAAAAATTAATGAATCTAGACTCAAGAATCACTTGATTCAGAGTCCGGACGAAGAAGATATGAAACGTCAAAGTTTCATAAAAATCAACTTTTGGGTTTAAAATCAGTGCGGCAAGGGTACTTTACAAGGGGTAAAATGGTTTTTTCATATATAATTTGATGCAACTGTGCATACTGTTATATAGACCAGCAAAAACTAATAAACTTAGACTAAAAAATCACTTAATTTGGAGTCCGGATGATGAAGATATGAAGCCTCAAAGTTTCAAAAAAATCAACTTATTTTCCGGGTAAGAAATCTGGGCAGAAATAGTGTTTTTACAGCAAACAACATTTGATTTTTTTCTCGGAACTGAGGCTAAAAATGGACCCTTAACCGAGTTTCTCTGGAAAAACATGAAGAAGAAACCTCCCTTAAAATCACGTTTTCTACCCGGCATCATGGAAAGAACGGAGAAAAACATGCTGTAAGATCCCTAAAATGCTCCTAGATCAGCCTAGGTCAAGAGGGACCCAAAAAGCTGTTATATGAAATTTCTTCAGGATCAGTCCACAACTGAGAGCAAAAACGGGCTATCAAATGAATTTTTCTAGAAAAACACGAAAAAGAAACCCCTCCCGAAATCGATTTTTCTACGTTAATCATGAGAGAATTCAAAAAAAAACTTAATGTAGAGTGCCCAAAATGCCCCTCCATGAAATCTGGTCATGAGGGTCATAAAGCTGCTAAATGTAAAACTGGAAGTTGAACTTTACAATGGATTTCCGGTATCAAGACGACATTTTCTAGAAAAATACAAAGAAGAAACCCCCTCTAAAATCACATTTTCTAAGTGACCATGTCAAAAGAAGAGAATAAAACTAATGCAAAAAGTCTAGAAAGCCCCTAGATCAAATTATGCAACAAAGTTTCAAAATGAGTCCATAGGAGGCTCATTTCACCAAAGAAGAAGGTTTGCCCTAAAACAACCATGTACGCAAATGTAACTTACCTATTAGTACGTGCTACAATAGTCCATGGCTTAAAATACTACCGATGCAAAATCCGACCTCCCAACGGGCAAAAAGGCAAAAATGAACAAGAAAAGGGAAATTTGAAAACCAAAATTAACAAATGATTTCAAATTATCGTTTGGCCCTTGGCCACACTTCAAACATGATTTATAAGACCCTATGAAAGAATAAAAATGGAATTCCTACACCCGATGCAAGCATAGTGAAGTAATGACTCGGCATTTTTCAATATTTTTATAATATTTCATGAAGTTAAAAGTTACATAGGATACAAATTAGATGTCATTGGCTTATGACGAGTGTACTTATGTACACATTACAAAAATAGAATCAAATTTACACATTTTGACATATAAAGGTATAAATGGCATTTCAAGCCAACATTTATAAGAAATGAGAACTTCAAGTCTACAAATCATCCAAGCATGATGTGAATCCCGAATCTTGATCCCGGTACTTGAAAAATTTCCCCACTACGTGGGTGAGTAACATAAAGCTACTCGTAAGAGATGAGAATGCATCGACCTAGCATTTTACAATTTTATCACCTTAAGGTGAAACATGTTAAAGGGGCTCATGCCACCTAACGTCTATATCAAAGTGAGACTCAGGGATCATCTTAAGCTACTCATGCAATTGAAATGAACTACGGCATACAAGTATACATGCTCAAGTACACTAAACCGTATTAAAACATGATACACAACATTCAAGTACACATGCTCACAAGTATACTAAATCATGTTAAACGGGATAAGCAATATCTAGCATACATACACAAGTATAAGATATATGTATAGTGTACTCATAAATCAAGTATACAAACACAAGTATACTAAGCTAAACACATACGCACAAGACAAGTATACATGGCACAAGTATACAAAAATGAAATCCGCACACACAAGACAAGCATACTAAGCGTAAATACACTGATAGACTTTTGATACACCAACAAGGATACAAGTTCAAGTATACTAAATGAGATCAAAATACATAGGCAAGCACCAATTCTCAAGTTATAAGTAATCCATGATTAACAACTTGAAATTGAATGCGAAATCAAAGTAGAAAGACTAGGACATGTGGTCACTAGACCAAGCAAGTGTTTCCGGGTAATTACGACTCACAAGGCACTACCTAGTGCGCACATGCATAAGTTATTCCGGGCAATTACGACCCACAAGGTACTACCTAGTGCGCACTTATAACTTAAAAGACTTTTGTCTCCTTACTAGAGCCAAACCCTAGCCATCACGTGAAATATGTCCTTACAAGCTTTCCAAAATCAATAAGTCCAAAACTTGTACAAAAATTAATAAGTTAGACCAAACTTATACCAAATCCACTAATGCATAAAACAATCTTCCATGCACAAATAAGGTTGAAGCCACACAAACTATATCCTATAATTCAAGTCTAGATAGCATATGACATGTCAAGCCTCCAATATGCAATTTATACACCAAAACAAGAATATTTTACAACAATTGAACCATATTACCACACTAAGCCACAAGTACTAAATAAGTCCCAATTTAGTAACTAGCTTCCAAGGTAAACAATTGTAATATTCTAACAGGCTATACACCTATACAAGATATATCTAAACAAGCTATGCAAGTCAATGATATTCTATATCATGCAAAGTCCAATTACCATTTCAAGATGTCTCAAGTACTAATTCTACGTCAAATTAGTAACATGCTCACAAGGTGATTAAACAGACTACATTTCAAGGGATTATCAACCTAATACCTCCAATATCAATTTAAGTGACCAACACACTTAAAATAAAATTAATTAAGCTCATTAATTAATTTTTCTCTAGATTTTCAAACATATCCAAATGTCCTCAATTTAATATATGTTAAAGAACTCACCTAGGCCTACTTAAATATCACATTACAAGTTGGTTTCATGCTTGATACAACTATGTGAATTAATCTTTCACAAAAGATAAATATTAAATAAATTTTGCAATTCTTATTCAAATGTTCCTAATTTAATATATGTTACTCAATATATCAAAGCTTAATTTCCTAGTATGCCACAATTCAATTCTAAACTATATACCATCATTAGAATTAAATCCTAAACAAAGAAAATAAATAAATTAAATTCTAAAAACTTGAGCAAGGCATGCTCACAAGTTTTATATGCTTATAAAATAATCAATACAACAATAATATAAACTGAAGACATCCCCTACCTCGATTTGAGATGAAAATCTCAAAAGCCCACCGAAAAAAAAGTGTTCCGAATCCAACGATACCGCGGGGTTTTGTTGGGGACAACACGATCTACATGAACCCCTAAGAAGCCCCATCAAAATCACAACTTGACTTCAAACCTAAACTCAAAATTTGGCCAAAAATGGGTTCTAATAAGGGGGAAAGATGCGCGTGGTCAAGACAAACACAAAACGCGAAGGCACTTCGACTTTTTAACAAAAGAAAGAAGGTTCAAATGAAAGAAGAAGGGTGGTAGCCCCCTTGGGCTGCCATAGCAGGTTCTGGTCGTGCATGGAGAGGGGACAAGATGACTTTTTAATTTTAAGTCCCCCTATTTATAGAAAATCTCAAAAAGTGCCCCGAACGGGTCCGAAAAAGTGGATTTTGAGCAAAAGCGCTCAAACGGAAAAACTCCTTGAACAAAAAAGGTTCAAAATGAGAAAATATGAAGAATGGAAGAAACGACGTCAAAAATCGAGTCCCGAGCAGAGAGATATGTCCCGAACAAGTTCGGCGACAACCGAGTCTAGAAACCCTGAAACTGGAGAAAAATGACCAGAAGGAAATTCTATGAGTACATGACTTGACGAAATGTGAAAATAAATCCCGTGCAAGGATCCAGGCTTCAGACAAAGTATTGTACAATAACTTTCATTAATTGTAAAATGGCCCCTCCAAAAAGGGTTAATTGCACTAATGCCCCAAAATGAAAATATCTTCCAAAAATATTTTCTTAAAAACCCCTGAAATAAAATATCTTCAAAATATATTTACGAAAAACACCCCAAGAAAAGAAAAGATTCTAAAAAACTGTGCATCCATGCCTCTATGGACAGCGGGAGCAACCAAGGTACTTTTCTGTAAAAGTAAAGATACGTATTTCGAGGAAATCACTGAAGATGAAGGCACGTGAAGTCAAAAACCAAATCTGAACACAAGGACTGAGGTTATGCCAACAAAGTGACAAACGGGGAAAAGACAAAATAGGAAAAAAGACAAACCAGGGAAAAAGACGAAAAGTGAATAGTGTCCAAAAACGAAAAATGTTGAAATGACTCGGTCCTCAAAGGAAGTTGTCAATCCAAAGGAAAGAGTCTCAGAAACCATTTCCGAGCACTCAAGATGACACTAAATGACGAGAAACCGAACTTAGAAAAGGAATTTCAACGAAAAAAATTGATCTGTAAAATTCTAAGGAAAAAGGAAAGGAAGGAAATGACCGGGTCATTACAGGTAGCTTGTTGTATTTGGTAGTAACTAGGCTAGATATTTCATTTAGTATAGGTGTTTGTGATAGGTAACAAGCTGATCCTAGAGAACAACACATTCTTGCAGTTAAGCGTATTATTCGTTATGTCAATAGTACATTGAATTATGGATTGCGCTATTCTTCTGAATCCAACTCTGAGATTGCATGCTATACTGATGTTGATTGGGCTGATAACAAGGATGATAGAAAAAGTACTTCAGGTGGTTGTTTCTATGTTGGTACTAACCTTGTTTCATGGTACAGCAAGAAGCAAAATTGCATATCTTTATCATCTTGCGAAGCTGAATACATTGCTGCTGGAAATTATTGCACACAATTGCTTTGGATGAAACAGATGCTTCTAGATTATGGAGTTGATCAAGGTATTATTGCTATATTTTGTGATAATACTAGTGCAATTAATATTTCAAAGAATCCAGTTTTGCATTCTAGGACTAAGCACATTGACATTTGACATCACTTTCTTAGGGAACTTGTTGAACAAAATGTCGTATCTTTGGAAAAAGTACATACTGGTCAGAATTTGGTTGATATTCCCACTAAACCATTAGATGCTCCTAAGTTTTCTCATTTTAGGAAATCTATTGGTGTACGTTGTCTTGATTAGATGCATTGTAAAGACATAGTATAGAAAGGATTTTTATGCATATCTTGAGTGTTTAGATCATGTTTTTGGGTTGTTAAGCAAATCATATTGATTAGGTATGTTGAACACAAGGAGTTTCATGACACATGTATTATAAGTGTAAAACATACTATAGCTTTGAATTGATGAAATTAGTTTTGCTTACTTATTTCGTATAGTAAATGAATCATTGATAGTACATTTACTTGAGATGTGAATGTTTTGATCAAAGATAATGATGACATGATTAATAATTATCTTGGAATTTAAACTTGCTTTATTTGTTTTAGACCAAAAGAGTGAAAAGAAAAGAAAAAGATTGAAAAACAGCTTAGAATGATAAGTGCTTTGATGCGACCCAAGCGTGTGCACAAAATAATGCACAACATTT
Organism: Cornus florida; assembly: GCF_030987335.1. Classification (NCBI taxonomy): domain Eukaryota; kingdom Viridiplantae; phylum Streptophyta; class Magnoliopsida; order Cornales; family Cornaceae; genus Cornus; species Cornus florida. The sequence goes on from NW_026775573.1 coordinate 45,329,872, forward strand.
TGAGTTTGGATATTAGTGTCAAGTGGGCATCATGCTTTAAATGTAGTATGAGTGAGAAGGGATCGTCCCAAGAGATTATATGTGTTTTAATTTAATTTCGACTTTAATGTACCAAATGATTGCAAAGGAGGGTTGGTTGGTTGATTACTCTAGAAAATAATTAATTAAAATAAATTAAGTTGAGATAGGGATTTAAGAGATGAGAAGTGAGGTTTTGGGGTCCACTGGAATTGCCACCAAGCTTGTTCACCAAACCACATACTTATTCAACTAATTTGGGAAAAACCTTCTTGTGAACAAAATGCGACTATCAATTGCAATATTAAGTATGGACCATCAAATTCAATAATGATTTGTCTACTTAACCGACAAATAAACTGTTGAACCAAGAGGGGGGTGAATTGGTTAAAACTTTACTTTCAAAAACTTTCTCTCACACTAAGTAAGCAATCAAAGAACAGATAACACAAGATTTACAAGGAAACCCTCTTAATTAGGGAAAACCTTGGTTCTTGGCCTCGGCAAATAAGCAATCTACTAGTTATATGTATCTTGTTACACACTCAACTGTTTCACGCTCTGCATACACCCATGCACCAAAGTAGACACTAGTTGTCACAACTAATACACACACACTAGTACACCACAGTGCATCCGAGCACTCCCCCTATCCTAAGCAACCGCATTTGGACCCAATAAGCTCTCACAACTCAATCAATAATGGGGTGAGGATGTAAAGCCTTACTACCATAAAAAATAAGTGTCAGCACACAAAAATACAATAAAGTCTCTGTAACAGTTAGAATAGGATGGGCAAACACAGAATTCCAAGTTACTGCCTCAGAACTACAATCTGCTGCATCTACGGTTTGAGGGGTAAAATAGGAAATTCCTTTTGAGATCAATGCACCAGTGCTTCATACAGTCTTCTTTCACTGTTGTACTCATGTTCATAGCTTTGCATAATCAAACACAGCATGAGTATATCACAAACTTCAGTCAAAGTTCTTGGTTTAGAAAATAACAGCTTCAGCACAAAAAGCTTCGGCACAAGATAACTTTGGCACAGATAGCTTCGGCAAAGAATAACCTTAGCACAGATTAACTTCAGTACAAAACAGCTACGGCACAAAATACTCAAAATCAAAGCATGCCATATCTTTGTCACAAACTCAACTTTGTCAATCTTGATTCATCAAAATATACTAGCTAGCAGCATAGATCATCATGAAATAGCTAAGTATAATCAAATAGCACTTGAATTCAAGATTTCTTCAGAAAAAAAAAAAAAAGGCTTAAATAGTGACCACATTGTCCAAGTTCATTTTCAGCATATTCTTCAGACAAACATAGTTTGAACAAGTGTAAAAAGATGAATTATACCTGTGTCAACCTTCAGAGTCGACCACATTAGCTTGAAACACCAATTCACTACTCAATATAGCCCTCGCATCAGCAACTTTGACATCAGCCTCATCTCAACAATCAGTACACACCTCAGAGTGGATTCAATGAGTTTTTCTTGGATAGATCATCATTAAATAATAGAGAAAAACTTGTTTGACATAGTATACTCGAGGTTTCTCAGTAGCAGCTCAATCTGAAATATAAATTGAAGAGGCTTAAACCCTAAGGAGCCTTATAGCAACATATTTATAGTAACACTAAATTACACAAAGCCTCACACACCATGGATATACATCTGTCACCTCTAGCCAATGATTGAGAGAGCACATTTATGATATTTTCAGAGCAACGGACCAATGCTTACCTGCCACCTCAGCTAAATTTGTCACTATTCTTCCAGCTACAACAGGTTACAAGTTTGAGTACTGAATTCCATTTCTGTCCAAACTTAGCCTCTAAGAATGAAATATTCTTGCATATACCAGATTTCTAGGACCACTAAGACGTGTCACATTCTTCTCTAAGACCATTGAGATGTGTCACATTCTTCTTTAGGACTACTGATATGTGTCACATTCTTGAACATAGCTGGAAAAGACTATACTGCCCTCAAAACAGATTTAACTCTACTCAACACTATGACAAAACCGAGGCTGTATTCCTCACAATGCAGGTTTAATTTCAGTGCAACGCAGGTACCTGAGCATACGTATATATAGTTGAAATACAACTGAGAAGAGACCATAGTACCCCTGTGAGCACCTGTAGCTAAAACTGAAGTGCTGAACCTTCACTATCTGAGGCTGAGCACCTGTAGCTACTGAACCTTCACTGTCCGAGGCTGAGCACCTGTAGTTGCTGAACTTTCACTGTCCGAGGCTGAGCACCTGTAGCTACTGAACCTTCACTGTCCAAGCCTGAAGCATTCCAATACTTTTTAACATTAAAAGGCAAACATTCCTTAAGGTAACCTAGGAGCAACAATCTCCCCCTTTTGCCTTTAATGACAAAAACCAAATAACTTTGAAATAACTTTTAAAGATAAAGGTTCAGTAAGTAGAACAACCCAAATGCAAAGGAATAGCTTGAAACTATCCTTATTTCAGTCCATTTCTCCCATTTTTTTACATTGAAGGTTAAAAGGTGAGCAGGACCAATAATATAAGTTCAGGAGGGAGGATGAATAACCCTGAAAAGAGCTCGAAGGGTTGAGAATCTCTGAGGAAGAAGAAGTTTGGTCATGATGTCTGCAAGTTGATCTTCAGTAGACAAATAGGTAATATTAGTAAGACCTTTTTAAACTTTATCTCTAAGAAAGTGATACCTGATGTCAATGTGTTTACTCTTCCAATACAGTGTGGGATTCTTACTGATAGCAATAGCACTTTGATTATCATAGAAAAGCTTGGGAGGTCCTGAGAAGTGAGTGCCAAGATCTGAGAGCGTAGTTTTCATCCAAAGTAATTGTGAACCAGCTTATGAGGCAGCTAAATACTCAGCTTCAGAGGTTGAAAGAGATACAGTGTCCTACTTTTTACTAAGCCACGATACCATATTTGAACCCAGAGTGTAGCAACAACCTGAGGTACTTATTCTGTCAGGTAAAGATCCACCCCAATCAGCATTTGAGAAGGTTGCAATAGACATTGAGGGTGAGTAAATATAGAATAGACCATATGAGATGGTGCCCTTGACATATCTGAGGATTCTTTTGGCAGCTTGAAGATGAGAAACCTTTGGATTACTTTGAAATCTGACTACTAAACCCACTGAATACATTATATCAGGCCTTGAAGCAGTAAGATACAATAAACTACCAATGATTAACCTGTAAATAGTTGCAGGAATAGCTTCAGTGGTTCATTCTAGTGAAAGTTTGTTATTAGGACATAGTGGTGTTGAGACAGCCTTACAATCATCTATTTTGAACTTTTTAAGTAGCTCTGTGGCATACTTTTACTGAAAGATGAAGAGTCCAAAGGAAGTTTGTCTAATTTGTAGGCCTAGAAAGTATTTAAGAGTCCCCAAGAGTGACATTTCAAACCTTGTCTTCAAGAGAATGGAAAATTCTGAAGCTAATGAGGTGTCCGAGCCACAAAATATGATATCATCAACATAGATTTGCAGAATTAGAGACTGTTCTTGATGAGTTTTTACATAAAGAGTATTATTAACCTTACCTTTGTGAAATCCTTGTTTAACTAAGAACTGATGCAGCCTCTCATACCAGGCTTTGGGGGCTTCTTTGAAACCATGTAAGGCCTTACTTAGTTTGAACACATGACAGGGATACTTCAAATCTTCAAAACCTTCAGGTTATTCCAGGTAAACTTCTTAATTTAAGTCTCCATTTAGGAAAGTTGACTTAACATCCATTTGATGTACTTTAACTTGTTTGTGACAAGCAAAAGACAGAAGCATTCTAATGGATTCCATTCTAGCAACTGGAGCAAAAGTTTCATCATAATCAATTCTAGCTTGCTGAGTATAACCTTTACACACGAATCTTGTATTATTTCTTATTACTAATCCCTTCTTATTCATCTTGTTTCTATAAATCCACTTTGAACTTATCATATTCCTGTCTTCAGGTCTGGAAACAAGTGTCCAGGTATCATTTTTGTGAATTTGATCAAGTTTCTTTTGCATTGCAGCTAACCAGTCTTTACTTTTCTGAGCTTCAAAATAGGACTTTGGTTCATTGGATGACAGTATAGCAAAGTGACTGTATTTCTTCACCATCTTCAGCTTCTAAATCTTTTAGCTTCTTTTTATTTCTTGTTTGAACTCCAGCTTGAGATAAACTAATGATGTTCTCAGCTTAAACCTAATTCTATAGCACTAGATAGGTGATTTCTCTTGGGTTTTTAGGTTCAAGAATTGAGGTACTGGCTTCATTTGAACCAGATGTGTTGTTACTGTCTTCAATAAGTGTTGACTGAGGATTCTCATCAAATTTCTCATTGATTGACTCAACCACCTTCGAAGACCTGAGATTGTAGCATTTATAAGCCTTGCTTTTTGTAGAATATCCTAAGGATATGCCTTCATCAGCCTTTGGATCAAACTTTCCCAAACTATCAATATAGTTCAGGTCTTCCATACCACAATTCATAAGGTGTTTTGGTTGAATTAAGTCTGAAAAAAATCCTATTTATGATATGCACAGTAGTATTCACAGCTTCAGCCCAAAAACCCTTTGCCAAACCTTTTTCAAGCAACATTGTTCTCCTCATTTCTTGAACTGTCCTGTTCTTTCTCTCCACAACTCCATTTTGTTGAGGTGTAGCTACAACAGAGCATTCCTTCTTAATCCCTTTGTCATTACAATAATATTCAAATTCTTTCATGGTGAACTCTAAACCAAAATCAGACCTGAGCTTCTTCACAGTACAGCTTCTTTCATTTTCAACAAGATTGACAAACTTAATGAAGTGTGTAATAGCTTTAGACTTTTCTTTCAAGAAGTAAACCCACACCATTCTACTAAAATCATCAATGAGCAGCATAAAATACTTAAAACCACCAACACTTGTGGTTCTGGTAGGGCCACAAAGATCCATATGTATCAGGTCAAGAGCCTTAGAGGTGTTGATTTCCTTAGAAGGAAATGACACTTTGGTTTGCTTTCCTTGTTAACATGCTTTACAAAGGTGATTATCCTTAAAATTGATGTCAGACAGTCTTTTAACAGCTTTCAGTTTTAGAATCTTGGGCATATTTCTTGAATGAAGATGACCTAACCTTTTATGCCTCAACTTTACTTCATCACAGGTTGTTAAATTATATTGAGTGACTTGACTTGCTTCAGTGACTGTGTACACATTTCCTGTAGATCTATTAGCTGAGAACAAAACTTGTTTTGATTCAAGATCAATTATATTGCATCTTTCTTTATTGAAACAGACTTTCTTCCCACTGTCACGCAATTGACTAACGTTGAGGAGATTATGTTTAAGTCCTTCGACCAATAGAACTTCTCGAACTTTTGGCAATTCTTCAGACTTACTCACAGTACCAATTCCAATAATCTTAGCTCTTTAATTATCTCCAAAGATAACATTTCCACCATCAAACTGCTTTAAAGAATTAAATTTGGAACCATCACTTGTCATGTGTCTTGAGCAGCTACTATCAACATACAATTTGTCCTGGATATTACAAGCTTTAAAGGCTGTATACACAAGAAGACTCACAAAGTTCAGCTTCTTAGGAATCCACAACATTTTCGTCTTCACCATTGATCCTTTGTCCTTGACCTTCTGAGCTGAAGCTAAGACTAACCTCTTAACATACATTCTAGTTATCTTGAAGTTCCTTATAGCCGAGGTAATAAAGTCCCTCATGTTGAAGCTTAAAGCACTGCAGGTGTTATTCAGTAACTCACCTTTGAACCTCAGAGGTTTTATGATAGGAAACCATGCATACACTTCACCAGTTGTGGCTTTGACAAATACAGAGTGAGTTTGATTGACCTTCGTGGCTGAATCACACACATAGCCAATTCTAGTCTTCCCAATTTGCTTTATCGATTGGTTCCAGATCTCACCCATCTTTAGGGATCTTTCTTCAAGAATGAAAGACAGTTCTTCTTTACACTTCTTGGTAGACCACTGAGTGTTGACTTGAGATTTCAATAGGCTTCGAAAAATAAGAGAAACTAAACACAGCATTGAAAGTTTAAGTTTGAAATGTTTAGTGAGAATTTGTTTGGACTCTAACAATTCTGAATTGAGCCTTTTTATCTGGGACTTCTGTTGATTACACTTCACTACAAGCCTTTCACATTCTTCAAGAATTTTCTCAATCTCAGTGTCACTATCTTCTTCAACTTGAACTAAAGTTTGTGGTGCTTCGAGAATTGCCATAAGAGACCTTCATCTTCTTATGTCTCCTTAGATTTATCTTCTTCAGGAGCTGCATCCCAATCTGAGATAAGTGATTTTCTACAAAACATTCCTTTGTAGTTACTTCCCTCATTCTTCTTCTGACTTTGCCCCTTTGAGTTCGGACAATTAGATACAACATGACCAAGTTTACCACAACCATAACAGGTTACATTTTACAGTTGATTCTTCTTTTTAAACCTGAACTTCCTGAATTTCTTAGCAAGGTAGGCTACCTCATTTTCTTCAAGATCATCTTCAGACTTTGTTTCAGTTTCTTCAACAACTTCCTTTGCTTTAAGAGCAGCTTATTTTCTTTGAATAGCTGGAACACCAATTCTCATTTCATAGGCAGTGAGAGAGGCCTGAAACTCGTCAATCTTCATCATAGAATAGCCTTAGTACAGAATAGCCTCATCACAGATTAACTTCAGTACAAAACAGCTTCGGTACAGAATACTCAAAATCAAAGCATGCCATATCTTTGTCACAAACTCAATTTTATCAATCTCAATTCATCAAAATATACTAGCTAGCAGCAAAGATCATCATGAAATAGCTAAATATAATCAAATAACACTTGAATCCAATATTTCTTCAGAAAACAAACAAGCTTAACTAGTGACCACACTGTCCAAGTTTATTTTCAGTATATTCTTAATACAAACACAGTCTGAACAAGTGTAAAAAGATGAATTATACCTATGTCAACCTTCAGAGTCGACCATAGCAGCTTAAAACACCAAGTCACTACTCAATACAGCCATCGTATCAGTAACTTTGACATCAGCCTCATCTGAGCAATCAGTACACACCTCAGAGTGGATTCAATAAGTTTTTCTTGGATAGATCATCATTAAATAGTAGAGAAAAACTTTCTTGACATAATATACTCGAAGTTTCTCAACAGCAGCTTAATGTGCAATGTAAATTAAAGAGGCTTAAAGCCCAAGAAGCCTTATAACAATATATTTATAGTGACACTAAATTACATAAGGCCTCACACACCACGGATATACACCTGTCACCTCTAGCCAATGATTGCGAGAGAGCACATTTCAGATATTTTCAGAGCAATAGACTAATGCAGACTTACTACCTCAGCTAAATTTGTCAATATTCTTCCAGCTACACTAGGTTACAAGTTTGAGTACTGAATTCCATTTCTGTCCAAACTTAGCCTCTAAGAATGAAATATTCTTGCATATACCAACTTTCTAGGACCACTGAGACTTGTCACATTCTTTTCTAAGACCATTAAGACGTGTCACATTCTTGAGCATAGCCAGAAAAGACCATACTGCCCTCAAAAAAAATTTAACTCTACTCAGCACTGTGACAGAGCCGAGGCTGTATTCCTCACAATGCAAGTTCAATTTCAGTACAACGTAGGTACCTGAGCATATGTATATATATATATTTAAAATATAGCTGAGAAGAGACTATAGTACCCCTGTGGGCACCTATAGCTAAAACTGAAATGTTGAACCTTCACTGTCTGAGGCTGAGCACCTACAGCTGCTGAACCTTTACTCGCCGAGGCTGAGCACCTGTAGCTGCTGAACCTTCACTGTCCGAGGCTGAAGCATTGCAATACTTTTTGACATTAAAAGGCAAACATTCCTTAAGGTAACTTAGGACTAACATAAACTAAGGGCTAGTTTGGTGTGATGGAATGGAATGAGAATGGAGGTGGGAATGGAATGGAATGGTCATTCCTTTTGCTTGAATGTGGAATGATTTTGATGGAATGACCATTCTCCAAGAATAGTGGGGAATGATAATTTCAACTTTAAAATTAACACTAAACACGAGAATGATAAGAAAAACCATTTCATTCCACTTTATTCTATTCCACCACACCAAATAAACCCTAAGTATAGAATAATCCGTCAATTCTAAGCATGAGTCTCATGAGGGTTTCTAGAAATGACACCTATAAACATTGAGCTTTTTTTCACTAAAGAGGCACCAATATACAAAACAAGCATTGGGAGAGAACTACCTCAAGTATGCAAATTTTCAACCCTTTCCAAGCAATCCCCAAAATCTCAACACCAAGCAAGCAAGTATGGTCCTCCACACATCAAGACAATGATTATGCAAATCAAAACAATTCTTGAATCCTTTTTAAGTAAACCGGTATCAAATATGTTGCTATCTAAGCTAACCAAATAAATGATCACATCTGGTCTCAAACTAGCACACAAATCTAGTACTGATCATCAAGACAAAGAATGGACCTTTTATTAAAGCTTTATTCAACTAGGTGCACTTATTCTTTTCACTTAAATTTTTTTTTTTTTTTTTTTACTAACCTAAAGGATCAAATATGGAAGCATGGTGCAATGAAATGATCTATTAAACACCCCTAAGGACTTACAAGCTTAAATCAACTAGGTTATAAATCAAAACAACCTCCATCTAATCATTTCTCAATTCTCATATTTTGAAAGAAGTCCTCACTTTTTTATTCGCTTTTGAAACTTCTTCTTCTTTTTTTTTTATCTTTTTTTTTTTTTTAACCTAGAGTTTGGGCCCTCCACCTTTTGGCACGAGAAATTCAGTGTTTGATGAGGCTAGAATCCCGGCTATTTAGTGAAAAGGGTTTGTTATCCACCTTTACTAAGAATGAAAGCTTTCAATACACTACTAGCTCAATTGAGATATAATCAAATCAATAGTTAACAAAGCATATACCCCACAAATGAATGCTAGTGTGTGCATGTGTTAGTATAGAATCATAGAATAAATCTCAAAACAATCACAAAATCAAGATGACGTGGACCATAAATGCAACCAAGATATCAATCTTTCGAAAAAATTACTCCTAAATGGCATCCACAAAGTATACAAGAGTATTGGACTCTCAAGTCAAACAATTTTTAAATTCTAAGTATCATGGTCCTCAAAAGATCAAAATCATCACTAACAAGGATTTCATATCTCAATCATGCAATTAAAGCTCCAACTTAAGTAGAATGCAACAAAGTCACCTTACCCCCAAACTTAAACCGCATATTGTCCCCAATGTGTAATGAGAATAATCGAAAAGATGGAAAGAATATACTGTGGTGATGAGCACTGAATATTTGCATATTTGAGCCCCTAAATAGACATATGTTGCAGCCTAAAGTAATACTTCTATCCTGTTTTAGACTGATTTATGATTAATTTGTGTTTGTAGGTACTTTCCCAGGAAAATGGCTAAAACTGGGGCTTTATGATGATATTGAAGCTTACAGAGTCGTAGCCTGTCATCCAGAGTAAGCCGAGAACTTAAATAGTGAAGTTTGGAAGAATTTCATACCCAAAGCTCGAGCCCAAGTCCTGAGGCTCGAGCTTTACAAGCCAAAGAAGATAAAAATCAACAAGGCATTAAATGCTCGAGCCTGTCCATAGGGTACTCGAGCGTTGACCTTTAAGCTTGAGCATAAGGCGTCAGAATTTGAAGAGTTGATTTCCAAGCTCTTAGACCTCGTGCCTTAACCCAAGGATCGAGTACCATCTATTGAAGCTCGAGCCTTGGGAACCAAATGCTCAAGCATGGTACCTAGTGCTCGAGCCGATGAAGCTTTGATCGAGTAATGTTAAAAGATTTCAACCCAAAATATTCTAAGTGTTGAAGAAAAAGACGCTTTGGAAAGTAATTGAAGAAATTTGGCTAAGTGTCAAAGTGAAGGTCGAACACCAATTCTTGAAGTTCGAACATTAATCTAGAGAAGCTCGAGCCTTATTCCTTAAGCTTTAGCCTTGAACCTTAAAGCTCGAGCCTTTGTTCCTAAAGCTCGAGCCTTCCACGACATATCAGATTAAGTTACGAGATTGCTTCCTTTTCAAGGCGTATCTCATTCCAGATGTGCTAGAAGACCTAAAAGCCCACCAAATCATTAATTTTCTTCTATAAAAGAAGGCTTAAGCCTTAATAAAAGTTGTCCGAAATTTCAAGTCATTTTGTCGTGTTATTCAGAAGGCTGATGCTGTGGTGGCTGTTGGCCTAAGGATTTTATCTAAAGGTCAATCTTATGTTTTGATGATTACAAACCATTAATGATGTTTAAGTACTAATGTTTTCATTGAGTGATATATAGTTGATCAATATTCAATCCTCAATGTTGAGCTAGAAGATCCATTCCAAGCATTACAAATACTCAAGCTATGGATTCAAGGAAGCCTCAAAGTTGTAAGAAATTGAAGAAAAGTTCGGACTTCAAAGATCACACAAAGCATTTCAAAGAAAGAAAGCAAGTCTTCATCAAGCCTAAACGATCATGGTCAAAAATGAAGAAAAGGGGTAGATAAGATGGTGAGAGCTTAAGATTTAATGTCAAAGTATTCTTGAATTCATTTGAAGCTCATCTCTATAGGACCATGCATATCATACATCATATGCTCCTACATCATTAGCAATAGACTTTGAACTTTAATACACATATATTTAACATATGAAGTCTTTGCTAAGAATGAGTTAGTTCCAGCTTACATAAGCTTTGAAAGAACTCAAACTTAAGGTAGAAATGCTAAGACCATGCACATTAATCACAATACTTATTTTGGTCTCTAGAAAGAAAAGGAAAAGCATTGAATTTTATATTTCATCTTTAAAGCCTTTATTGCCATAATTTGGTAAATGACTCTAGGACGCAATGCACTTGAAATTTAACATCTTCATATGTCCCTAGACTCCTAGAAATAGGCCTTGAACTAAATTGAATCATTCATCAAAGTCCTAGGTGCTAGAAAAATGAATATCTCAAAAGAAGCAATTTTCAGCCTAGAAAATTTCCATACCAGCTTGCACTCAAAATACTATAACTATTTGTGTAGTTGGAATTTTTACATAAGGCCAGTGGAATTAGAAAACTGACTTCGAGCTCTTGAGTTTAGACTCAAATTTCACCTAAAAAGGATTTGAATTGAGAGAGATATAACCACCACAAGATGACTGATTCTGCTCTGCGAAAATTCTGACTAGGTTTCACTAAAATGGCCATAACCATTTCTGTGTTTAGAATTTTTGAGCAAGTCTAGTGGTATTAGAAAGCTGACTTCAAGGCAATAAATTCAGACTCAAATTTCACCTCATTTGGAGTTTCATGGACTGAGTTATGTCCATTTGAAGTCATGCACTTTTTCTGTCCAATCTAATTTAGCAGCAGCCTTCATGAAGTAAGAGCCACCTCTATAAGAAATAGAGCCAGCTCTCTCAAGGCTAATAGAGCCTGCTCAATGAAATTTAGAGAAGGCTCAATGGGAATTAGAGAAGGCTCAAAGAATAGAGAAGGCTCCATGAAAAATTAGAGAAGGCTCAATGAGATGGAGAAGGCTCCATGAAATAAAAGAGAAGGCTCTTTCAATTCCAGTAGGCTTTTTAACGAAAAATTAGAGAAGGCTCAAAGAAAAGAGAGGGCTCAATTAAAAGAAAGAGAAGGCTCTTTTCCACAACTTCAGTATTTGAGAGGGCTCAATTAAAAAGAGAAGGCTCAATTAAAAGAAAGAGAGGGCTCTTTTTTTGTTCCAAGTAAGCTACGAAAAATGCATCTTCAAAATAAAGAGCAGGCTCAAGTTTTTACAAGAGAAGGCTCTTTCTAATGAAAATGAACAAAGAGCAGGCTCACATTTTTACAAGAGCTGGCTCCTTCTAAAGAAAATGAACAAAGAGCAGGCTCTCTTGTTTACATAGCAGGCTCCTTCTGGGGTTTTGAACTGCAACGAAATTATTTTCATTAAATGTTTCCCAACAACCTGTAACAGCTATATTGAGTCTCAAAATTCTATAAATACAGAGGGCTAGCATGCTAAATAAACTACCATTGTTGAGAGACATCATATTGCATCAAAGAGAGCTGTTGTTCTCATATCTTCTCTTCTTCTCTCTCATTTCACGCTTATTCTATTTTTGAGAGATTCTAGTAAAAGATCAAAAGGGCTTTTGCTCTTGTCTTAATCTTCATAGAGTTTCTGCTCTATTATACTACTTGAGAGAGCATTCAAGAACATTCATTCAAGTGCATCCCAAGAGAGCTTTTTGCTCTACCATTATACAGAGCTTTTGTTCTGCATTTTTTCCTCATCATCTCTCATACATTTCATACTTAGAGTTTGAGCTTCACTTGACTTCATATATAGTCTATTGTGAGGTTTGATTTATATCAGTTCTTGAGAGGATTTCTTGTACTACAAATTCTATCTACAAATCTGCTATAAGACTAAGAGGAAAAGTTTCCCTTAGCAAAGAAATTGTAAGGGCTGGTGTGGCCTATGTAAAACTAAGAGAGGTGGTCTCTTAGCAAGGATATTGTAAGGGTTGGTGTGACCCAAAGGAAGACTAAGAGAGGTTTTCTCTTAGCAAGGAGTTACTTCTAATCAAGGTTTGCTCTCCACCCGTAAGGAGAAGCTATATTGGATTGGGAAGTCTCAAGAGGGATCTTGAGCCAAGGAGTAGGAGTTTTCCGAACCTCGCAAAAATCGCCGTATTATAGTTTGTAATTTCTCTTCCCTTATCTCTTTTATAATTGTGCTATAAATTGTTTACTTTCATATTTTGATTTCATATGTTGATTATTGCACAATAGGTTATATTGTTAATTAGAAATTGTATTTCTATAAATTACGAAAGTTGGCCATTGACTCTATTCACCCCCCTCTAGAGTCAATTCTTGAGTAACAATTGGTATCAGAGCCTAACTCTATTTAAAGGGCTTAATCGTCTTAGAGTACGATCATGGCCAACAATGGTAGTATCACACACTTAAAAGGACAATCCAATGATCAACCTCCTTGTTTTGATGGAAATGATTATATCTATTGGAAAATTAGAATGAAAGCCTTTCTAAAAAGTATTGATATTGATATATGGAAAGTTATTGAAATTGGTGATCATATCCCAACCAAAGTTATTGAAGGGAATGAAAATCCTAAATCAAAAAGTGAATGGGATGAAAATGATCATAGATTAGTTCAATGTAATGCTTTAGCCACATGTTATCTTTATTGTGCATTAAGCAAAAATGAGTTCAACAAAATTATCTTTTGTAAAACGGCTAAAGAAATTTGGAACTCACTTGAATTAGCATATGGAGGATCAATTCGTGGTAAGGAATCATATATGCCTATGCTTATTGAAAAAGACGTGTCTTCCATCATAAATGAAAATGAATCAAGTAGTGAGATGCATTCTAGTTCTACTAACATTACTAATCATTTGAACTTTCTTAGTAGAACTTACTCTTATTCCTATAGTGAAGAAAATGAAGCAATGCAAAAGAAGAGTATAGACCTCCAAGCTTCTAGCAAAGAAGTAAGTAGCATAAAAGAGGTGGTTAATCTTTGTCTCATGGCCGACAAAGATGAGGTAAATTCTAACCATGATGATTTTGATGTAAATATTTCCTATAATGAGTTAGTGGATGAGCACAATGAATTACTTGATGCATTTAAAGAATTACAAGGTGTGTTAGAAAACATGCTTGTGAAATGTGCTTCCTTTAAAAAGGAAAACCATGATCTCCTTTAAAGGCATGAAAAAGTTCAAATGGAAAATGACTTTTTGAAAAAGGAAAATCATCATCTTGTGCAAAAATTAGAAAAGATTCAAATTGAAAATGAGTCATTGAAAAATGAAATGAAATGTGTATTTTCTAAAGAATCTTCATCAATTGATCTTATTCCCGAAAATGAGTCTTTAAATAAAATAATTCATGATCAAAATGACATGTTAGCAAAGCTTACCAAAGAAAAAGAGAATTTGAGTACTATACTTAGAAATCAAAGAGATGTCTTTTTCAAAAATGAGATACAATATGATCCTCACACTAAAGATGCATGTTTGTTAAGAATAAAAAGGCCTTTGTATGATCATTTTGTCAAGAGTGGTACCCAAACCTCTAAATGCAATTATTGTAAAAGATTAGGACATATGATTCATGATTGTTTATATAGAAAGAAATTGAGGTCAAAGAAGATTTGGGTTCCAAAAGGAACTTATGTTCCATTGCCTAACTCATATGGACCCAAGAAACTTTGGGTACCAAAAGAAGAATATGCAACCCTTTCTTATAGGGTTACTTAAGGGCATCAATTAAGGATTATGAAGGAAGCATCACTCTTGGGAACAACTTCAAGGGCAAGGACAAGTGGATTCTCAAGTTGGTGCCTAGAGCACAAAAGAAATATCATGCCAAGAATTTCTCAATCACAAAATGGAAATGATGCATCACTTTGAGAAACTACCACCAAGCTAATGAAGTTAGTAACATGGGTAACTAGTTCCTTTCTCATTAATATGCTTTTATATGAAGAATTCAATCATGAAATTCTAAGCATGATGCTTTTGATATGCTACTTGTTCCTAATAGATATAAAAATGTCTATGTATTGATATTTTGCATAAAAGTAGTTTGTTTTGGCATATGAGTTATGAACATGCTAACATAAAATGATTCTCCATCTTTCAAATGATCTTTAGATTAACTTTGCCAAATCTTTGTGAAAGATTTATTGGAAGATATGCCATCAAATGAAAGCATACATTATCTAATGTAGACCATCAATTCTATTTCATGTGAACCTTATCAAATGTATTAAAGTGGCAATGTATAAAAAGTCATCTACATGCTTTTATGATCTTAAATGTTTTATCTATACTTAATTGTGTCACTTCCATGCATATAGAAATGAGGTTGTTCAACTTGAAAAAGTTTAGATGGTCTTGAGAAATGATAAATCATATAGGTCCTATCTTGAATACCTAAAGGAACAAATCTCATTGGAAGGGCCATCTCATTAAAAATTAAGAATGAGAACTTATAATGCCTTCCTAAGAGTTGAAGTGTTTACCACTATCCAAGTGATCATTTATTGGAGAATATTCTATATGTGCTTGATAAAGATCTGATTCTCTCTTAAAGTTGTAAACTTTTATCTATGTTTCTTTTCATTCACATCATGATAGTTAACGTGTGTCATCATTGGCAACTAGGCTAGAATATCTCTCCAAGTCTTCAACCTTGAAGAAGGAATTGAATGAATGACTTTGTGCACATGTGACTTTGATTAAAGGAACAAAAATGCTATATGTTTTTGCATGAAATGATTTTTATCAAATGCATTTTTAAGTGACTTTAAATTCAAAGGTCTCTAAAAATAAACCACACGAATTTAAATTGCACTACATGTTTAAAATGATCTCTAGCCTATGTGTTTAAAAATAAGCTCCTAGAGCTCCTTTCAAAAGGCTTTTTGGTTTTCTAAAGAATGATGGCTTTTGAAATAAACTTAATATCTTCATATATCATAACTTTCAAAGCCAAATATGTTGATCGCACTTAAATTTTATCCTTGAATCAACATTCATGATTTGTGCAAAGAAGTTTACCTCTAGCATGCAAAATGATTTAAATTAGCATGTTGAGTAAACATGAATTTATCTAAGGATTAAAACTCCTTAAGCATCATGAAAATAAAATTCATTCATCTATTTGACAATTTAGTCTTGGGAATAAGTTATTCAAATAACATTTTGTTCTAGCTTAGATGACAAATGTGATAATTCAAGTGCAATATGCACTTCTAAAAATCCTATTTAGTAATCAAGGACAAAGCATATAGAAATTAGTTACCATTCTATTAGGGATCATGTTTCTAAGGGCATCATTGAACTTGTTTTTGTCAATACGGAAAAACAATTGGCTAATATCTTCACAAAACCACTCCAAGAAGATAGTTTTTGTTTGCTTAGAAAGGAAATAGGAATGTCCTCAGAAGAGGAATTACAGTAGTGAAGCAAGCAGCAGCAAAGCCAGCTCCATTCAGAAAAAGAGCCGTCTCCACACAAAAAAGAGCAAGCTTCATATATAATATCAACTGCCTACTCTCAGGATCTCACACATTTAGAGCAAGAGCAGGCTCAATTCTTGTAAGAGCCAGCTCCCAAACTGACTATTTACTTGCTTGCTCTCAGGATCTTAAAAATGATGAGAGAGAGCCGGCTCCTTATAAAATAAGAGCAGGCTCCAAGGAATTTATAGAGCCAGCTCTATACAACATAAAAAGCCGATGGTTATAAGCATCAGTCTCTCGGCATCTCAAGCAGATTGCAAAGAGCCGGCTCCAATATTACTTGAGCCAGCTCAATAAAAAAAAAAAAAAAATGGTTTGAGCCGTCTCTATACAAAAAGAAGAGCCTGCTCATTTGATGCATAGTCTCGGCATCTCAAGATTAATCTTATAAGCAGGCTAGAAGAATGCATTGAACCGGCTCTAGGAACTAGAAGAGCCGGCTCCAAAGAACTTCATTGAGCCGGCTCTATGAACAAGTGAGCCGGCTCCATCAGTGTAACCCACTTACATTACTCTCGTTTCTTCACTTAAGTACACAGTAGGTTGCTTATATATATACACATTCTTGGTTCTTTCACTATTTTGCAATAAAAACTTCATTCCAGACATAAATGAACTTCATTCCAGAGAGCTTCTTTGCTAGGCAACATTCCATTCTACTTGGGCATCTTCACAATTAAGTGAATTTCATCAAATTCTATCTAAAATTCATGAGTGCTTGCCTTTTACTTGAACTTTTAGTCATTAATTCTTAATTTCATCATCTTTAATCCTTCATCCATAAAACCCTTGATTGCACTGTAGAGTTTCTCCTTCATATGAAAAGAACATATTCCAGTAGAAATTGTTTAACCCTTGGTTTGCTAATTCAAAATTTCTAGTGGTTATGCATTTGCCTTTTGATTAATCTATGAATTTATTTTATCAAATCTTAGAAATATATTGCATAACTTTTGTTATCAAACCCCTTTTATTTTGAATTTATCTTTGAATAAATTTTAAAAATATGTTGTTTATAATTCATCTGGGCAGTACATTTCAAAATTCTGTTGAATTTCAACTTTTAAGATGAATTTGTAAACTTTATTCCCTAGATCATATTATCTAAATTTTTTTTTGGGGTTTTCAAGCATAAATTTTTCTTAGCATTTGGTATCAAAATTTTGACTGGATGTGAATTTTAATCTAGGTTGTTTTATTGTTTCAAAATCCTTTTATTACTACTATATATCTTCAGTCAAAATGAATTTGGATTTGGAATTTACATTGTGTTTTCATTAGGGTTTCCATTCTATTTGTTCTTTGTGTATTTTCAATCCAAACCCTAAAATTATCAATGGCTTCCATATATGTAAAATGAAAATTTGCTTCAAATTTCTTCCTATTTGTTTAAATCTTTCATGTTTCTCATGCACTACTACTTCAAAATTTGGCAAGAACCTAGTTCATCCTCCCACCTTTTTGAGATGACAAAGGGGGAGAAAGATGTGTGATTCATTATGTTTGTTATGCTTGTGCGTATATTGTTTTTCACTTATATTAGATGCATATTGAAAGGGAGAGACTTGTAAAAATGTCTGAGAAATTTAAATGCTCTCAAATTATCTAATATAATTGTTGTAGAATCAAGCATGATATGATATTCAAAGATATGCTTATTGATAGGGGGAGCATTCTATCAAATGTAACTCCTCTTTGACAATAAACACATCAATGTTTTGTCATCATCAAAAAGGGGGAGATTGTTGGCCTAAGGATTTTATCTAAAGGTCAATCTTATGTTTTGATGATTACAAACCATTAATGATGTTTAAGTACTAATGTTTTCATTGAGTGATATATAGTTGATCAATATTCAATCCTCAATGTTGAGCTAGAAGATCCATTCCAAGCAT
This sequence comes from Cornus florida, assembly GCF_030987335.1. NCBI lineage: Eukaryota > Viridiplantae > Streptophyta > Magnoliopsida > Cornales > Cornaceae > Cornus > Cornus florida. The sequence goes on from NW_026775573.1 coordinate 45,347,900, forward strand.
TACAAATACTCAAGCTATGGATTCAAGGAAGCCTCAAAGTTGCAAGAAATTGAAGAAAAGTTCGGACTTCAAAGGTCACACAAAGCATTTCAAAGAAAGAAAGCAAGTCTTCATCAAGCCTAAACGATCATGGTCAAAAATGAAGAAAAGGGGTAAATAAGATGGTGAGAGCTTAAGATTTAATGTTAAAGTATTCTTGAATTCATTTGAAGCTCATCTCTATAGGACCATGCATATCATACATCATATGCTCCTACATCATTAGCAATAGACTTTGAACTTTAATACACATATATTTAACATATGAAGTCTTTGCTAAGAATGAGTTAGTTCAAGCTTACATAAGCTTTGAAAGAACTCAACTTAAGCTAGAAATGCTAGGAGCATGCACATTAATCACAATACTTATTTTGGTCTCTAGAAAGAAAAGGAAAAGCATTGAATTTTATATTTCATCTTTAAAGCCTTTATTGCCATAATTTGGTAAATGACTCCAGGACACAATACACTTGAAATTTAACATCTTCATATGTCCCTAGACTCCTAGAAATAGGCCTTGAACTAAATTGAATCATTCATCAAAGTCCTAGGTGCTAGAAAAATGAATATCTCAAAAGAAGCAATTTTCAGCCTAGAAAATTTCCATACCAGCTTGCACTCAAAATGCTATAACTATTTGTGTAGTTGGAATTTTTACATAAGGCTAGTGGAATTAGAAAGCTGACTTCGAGCTCTTGAGTTTAGACTCAAATTTCACCTAAAAAGGATTGGAATTGAGAGAAATATAACCATCACAAGATGACTGATTCTGCTCTGTAAAAATTCTGACTAGGTTTCACTAAAATGGCCATAACCATTTATGTGTTTACAATTTTTGAGCAAGTCTAGTGGCATTAGAAAGCTGACTTTAAGGCAATAAATTTAGACTCAAATTTCACCTCATTTGGAGTTTCATGGACTGAGTTATGTCCATTTGAAGTCATGCACTTTTTCTGTCCAATCTAATTTAGCAGCAGCCTTCATGAAGCAAGAGCCACCTCTTTAAGAAATAGAGCCAGCTCTCTCAAGGCTAATAGAGCCTGCTCAATGAAATTTAGAGAAGGCTCAATGGGAATTAGAGAAGGCTCAAAGAATAGAGAAGGCTCCATGAAAAATTAGAGAAGGCTCAATGAGATGGAGAAGGCTCCATGAAATAAAAGAGAAGGCTCTTTCAATTCCAGTAGGCTTTTTAACGAAAAATTAGAGAAGGCTCAAAGAAAAGAGAGGGCTCAATTAAAAGAAAGAAAAGGCTCTTTTCCACAACTTCAGTATTTGAGAGGGCTCAATTAAAAAGAGAAGGCTCAATTAAAAGAAAGAGAGGGCTCTTTTTTTATTCCAAGTAAGCTACGAAAAATGCATCTTCAAAATAAAGAGCAGGCTCAAGTTTTTACAAGAGCAGGCTCTTTCTAATGAAAATGAACAAAGAGCAGGCTCACATTTTTACAAGAGCTAGCTCTTTCTAAAGAAAATGAACAAAGAGCAGGCTCCTTCTGAGGTTTTGAACTGCAACGGAACTATTTTCATTAAATGTTTCCCAACAACCTGTAACAGCTATATTGAGTCTCAAAATTCTATAAATACAGAGGGCTAGCATGCTAAATAAACTACCATTGTTGAGAGACATCATATTGCATCAAAGAGAGCTATTGTTCTCATATCTTCTCTTCTTCTCTCTCATTTCATGCTTATTCTATTTTTGAGAGATTCTAGTAAAAGATCAAAAGGGCTTTTGCTCTTGTCTTAATCGTCATAGAGTTTCTGCTCTATTATACTACTTGAGAGAGCATTCAAGAACATTCATTCAAGTGCATCCCAAGAGAGCTTTTTGCTCTACCATTATACAGAGCTTTTGTTCTGTATTTTTTCCTCATCATCTCTCATACATTTCATACTTAGAGTTTGAGCTTCACTTGACTTCCTATATAGTCTATTGTGAGGTTTGATTTGTATCAGTTCTTGAGAGGATTTCTTGTACTACAAATTCTATCTACAAATCTGCTGTAAGACTAAGAGGAAGAGTTTCCCTTAGCAAAGAAATTGTATGGGTTGGTGTGGCCTATGTAAAACTAAGAGAGGTGGTCTCTTAGCAAGGATATTGTAAGGGTTGGTGTGACCCAAAGGAAGACTAAGAGAGGTTTTCTCTTAGCAAGGAGTTACTTCTAATCAAGGTTTACTCTCCACCCGTAAGTAGAAGCTATATTGGATTGGGAAGTCTCAAGAGGGATCTTGAGCCGAGGAGTAGGAGTTTTCTGAACCTCGCAAAAATCGCCGTGTTATAGTTTGCAATTTCTCTTCCCTTATCTCTTTTATAATTGTGCTATAAATTGTTTACTTTCATATCTTGATTTCATATGTTGATTATTGCACAATAGGTTATATTGTTAATTAGAAATTGTATTTCTATAAATTACAAAAATTGGCCATTGACTCTATTCACCCCCCATCTAGAGTCAATTCTTGAGTAACAGTGGCTTCTAAGGTTTCCACAACCATAGAAAGTGAAGATCTTAAGAAGAGAAGTGCTGTCCGTGACGATAAAGACAACTCCTACATAGATGATATCCGACATCATCATGAGTAACAAATTCCTCTCTTAGGGCACTGATATAACCCAATCTAGTATTATGGTTTGATTATTTTAAGTCTGGGATTATTTTAATATATTATGCTTACTTGATTATATGACTATGAACAATTGAGACAACTCAATTGGTTTTCATGCTTTAATAGATTACAAATTGTTATTACCTTGCCTTAGATATAATTATTTGTTTTATATTCTCAACCTATCTTGTTGTACAGTATCTAGAGGAGCCCTGCCGGACATGAGAATAGAGATCATATAATGGGGTTCCAATGTTTTTTGCAAAATAATGTTTTCATAGTCTATGCTTAGGGAAGGTGCATTGTTTACAAAGTAGTTAGAGTAGTTAGAGTATGTAGGTCAATAGTCCACGCTAACCGTAGATAGGTTCTAGTTAACTGAATTGTATGAAACATCTTTCTTTAAAACCCGAATTGAACGAATGTTATTGAGTTCAATTCATTTGAAAAAATTATTATTAAATCCTCAGAGTTGGTACAGTTAACCATAGTATGATGATTGTGGTGAAGTTAAACCCCTAAGATTTCTCTCTCTGATTGTTTAATTTATTTTAGTTTAATATTTTGCTTTAATTTTAGTTTGTTTAATCGTGACAACCAACAAACTTTCCAATCAGTTACCTGTAAACCATTAGGACTAAAGTAAAAACTAAATACTAATCTCATCTCCTTGTGGGTTCAACATCCTCTTTATGTAGAGTTATCCTATACGGAATCGTTCTATTGCGAGTGGTAAAATTAGACATATCAATTTTTGGCGCCGTTGCCAGGGAGATTAGTTTTAGTTTAGTTTTTAATTAGTTTATTTTGGTTTACCAGTCTTCAGACTTTCTGATGTCTCACCTTATTTCTTTTTCTTTTCAGGTACAAGGAAATTAGTAGTGAGGACAAAAATGCTTAAGGGATAAAAAACTTCGGTTTATTAAACCTTTTGTAAGTTTTTACTGTTTTCTTTTACTTGGAAAATTTTATTTTTGTCACTGCTTAGGATTAGTGGAATGAATGCATGTTAACTCACCAAACTAGGTTAAAACCTTTAATGCATGATCCTGAAATAGAGAGAACTCTTTCTCAGTTATGAAAGCTTTAAAAACATTTGAATAATATAGGAAGTTCCTTTGAAAACATGGCTGATATTCATGATGCACCGGGAAATGGCAATGGTAATGGTAATGGTAATGGAGGACTGGTGTCATCTGTCCCTCCACAACAACAATTGAGGGACCATTTCATTCCTACTACATATACTTCTCCTTCATGCTTTGTATTTTTAGATGCTGATTCAACCCATTTTGAGATCAAGCCTGCTATGATCCAAATGATTCCTACCTTCCATGGGTATACAACAGAGGATTCTTATACGCACTTGGATGTATTTCTGAAATTGTGTTCAACTACCAAGTTGACCACTCTTTCCAATGATTCATTCAGGATGCGACTTTTCCAATTTTCTCTTAAAGACAAAGCAAGAACTTGGTTGTATTCCTTTCCTCCAAATTCTATATCTACATAGGAGATGTTGCAACATGAGTTCTTGAAAAAGTACTACACAGTAGGTAAAACTTGTCAAATGAAAAGAGAAATCATGGCGTTTTCCTAAATCCTGGGAGAACAGTTCCATGATGCTTGGGAGAGATATAATGATCTTTTAAGAAAGGGTTCACACCATGATATTGCACAATGGCACTTAATACAAATTTTCTATGATAGTCTTTCTGATTCTTATAAAAACATAGTTGATACTTCTAGTAATGGAGCTTTTCTACGTAAGAGTCCAGCTGATGCTTAGGAACTGTTTGAGGCCCTATGTGAAAATTCAATGCAGCATGCTTTTTCCTCTAGGTTTAGGTCCATACCTGGAATCCATAAGGTTGAAAATCTTTATGAAGTTGAGAAATCTAAAGAGCTTTCCACTCAAATAGATGTGTTAAATCAAAAGTTTGACAAAGTCTTATCAGCTGTCAGTGCTCTGAGTTATATTCAGCACTCCTCTTTGCCAAAGGAGGTGTGTTCGATCTATACAAATACATCACACTCTGCTGATACTTGTCCTTTCAAGGGATAATTTTCTGAAAATCACCAAGAGCAAGCCAATGCAGTATTCTCTAGTTAGGGGTATAGTCCATATTTCAACACTTATAACCTTGGTTAGAGAGATAATCCCAATCTATCATGGTGGAATTAGAGCCAAGGCAATACTATTCCCCAATCTCAGGGACAGTACCAAATTTCATCCAATCATTTGCCCCAAATTAGTCATTTCAATCAATCTTCTATATATCTTCCACCATAACTTCGGAATCAAGCTACTCCAGCTCCTCTTCCTACTCCTCCCAAGTATTCATCTATTTTTGAAGAACAAGTAATGAGTACTCTTGCTGAGAGTTAAAGTAAACACCTAACTTCTTCATACTCATTCTCAAGTGATAAGTGCTTAAATGTTGCACATTTCAGCACCTAAGCTAGGGTATTTCAGTCTTTGCACCTATCTTAATTTCATGTTTTAGTCCTAATTTATGTTTATGTGTATTTCAGGGCAATAAAGTTAAAATGAGCTAAGAATGGTCCATTAAAGCCTCTTTGGAGTCAAGTAAAGACATTCAGAAAAAGTTCAAAAAAATGGCAAAAAGAGGTCGCAGCCCATTGCTCGTATAGTGTGTTTATTCTTCAAAAGCGGTTAATCTCGGGCCTTTGATGATATTCTCAAAGATGAAGAAGCAAACCAACGAGCCTGAGGCCAAAATGGAGCTAAATAAGGCTTAAAGAAGATTTCCAACTCTTGGGGGATCGATCCCCAGGATGGGGGATTGATCCCTTAGGACTTGGCAACATTATAGGATTTTCTTATTTTGGGCTTATTTTTATAATTTATGGGCTTTAATAGAGTTTGTTACTTAAGGCCCAGTGAGCCATTAGTTTAGGGTTAGTATTATTTTATTTAAGAGAGTTTTTTAATTTATTAGATATTTAAGTTTTATTTTTTTTTCGGTATCGTGATATATTATATTCTCTCTAGAAAACACGTGAAAGAGGAGAAAAAGAAAGAACAGGCTTGGGTTTTGAGAAGAAGCTCAGAAATGATGAATCTAAGGATGGAGATTGTTCTGTCTTCAACTCCATCAACCATGAGTGGCTAATTCTCCTACTTCGAGTTGGATAAACCCTAAGCATGTAACCTATTCTCTCTCTCTTTTCATACTTTTTGGGGATTTATTTATGTAATTGATGTATAGGCTTGAATAACATGATTTAATTCTTTCAATTGTTTATTCATATTAATCTCATGTTGTCTTATGTGTTATTGATGAATAAACAAGCTATACACTTGAATTCCTTGTAAATTGATTCTTGTGATGTCTATGCATGTGGTTAATTAGTTGTAATCGTGTTCAAATTGATGGAAAATTACTTCTATTTGATGGATGGCACTACATGTTTAGGTTAATTTATTGTCTAATTAGTTTTAAATTCATGCTTAATTAGTTTAATTTAAGATTAATTAATTTAATTGCAATTCAATTATTAGATAAGTAGACCATCCATACTTATGTTTAAATTCTATACTTTTTGTCACAATTGCATTATCTTCTAGATTAATGTAAGCTAGAATTGTAACTTGAATTGATGGACCATTCTTTGGATTGGTGAATTGCACTACACTTAGTTTATTTGTCATTAGGTATGGAATTCAAGCTTGAAATTGATGTTTCATACTTTTCTTTGCAAGTGTTAGCTACATTAGAATTATATTTAATTATTTCCCCAATTAGTTGAAAGTGAGTGAGTTAGGGAATGTGCTTAGTGGTGAATCCTACACCCTAAGTCTCTTTCCAATCTTTTATACTATATTCTTTATTTATATTATTAAGTTTAAAATTAGTCTAATCACAAAACCAAACCTTTTTAGCAATCATATAAGCACTAAAGTAGAATTCAATTCTGAAAAACCTATAATTGTTTAGATCTCTTGGGACGATCCCTGCTCATTTCATACTCCATAGTATAAGTATTTAGTAGTTTTATAAATTTTAAAATACAGTACTCACTTAACATTATTTCTAAACCTAAAGTGTTGTGCATTATTTTGTGCACACGTTCGGTCACACCATAGTTTTGGCGCCGTTGCCGGGGATTTAACGGTTTTAAAGAATTGAATTAGACATTAGTTCTTTATTGATTGTTTACTTTTAAGTCATTTTAATTTTTTTTATTTTCTCATTTGATTTGTCAATTAGGTACTTGAAGGAAAGTGGAGCAAACGCTGGACTTGGAAGCAATTAAAAAAATTTTGAAGTTACTTAAGGACCATTTGTAAGTTTCTCTTTAATTTTTCTGCTTAATTGTTTACTGTTTTGCATGCTTTGGACAGCCCAAGTGGAGGCTTAAATTGAGTTGTTTTATTTTTAAGTCCAAGCATACCTTCTTGTAGAAGGCATCGGCCCGTGTGGAGGCATTTATTTGTTTTAAGTGCATTGATATTATTGAGGAGTTTGGGAACATTGTATGTGGAGGTTGAAAAATTGAAGTGTTGGTGTATTGACTTATTCTAGTGCATGCATGATCATAGATCACTTAATTTTGCTCTTGTTCCTATAAATCAAAATCTCGAAGTTTCCCTTCGGCATTTAAGAGGTAGTACTAGGGATAGTCATCCTAATTTTCCAAATTTTGATTTTTCATCACCTTTAATGGAAGACCCAATAGATCCAATTCAAGATCCCATTGTAGATCTTGGTCATGTGGATCATAACGGTGTGCACCACCCACCACAAGTTCATATTGTGGATCCTCAAGGTGTGCATCCACCCTTAGGAATCCCACAACCAGTTAATCATGCGGTGCAACAACCTAATATAGGGATGTCAAGGCCAAATGTTGTTCCCCCAATTGGTGAGCAAGAACAACAATATGTTCAAATGGCATACCCTTAACAAGGTCAAATGGCATACAATCAGTAAGGTCAAATACCATATCCTCCTCTCAATCATTTCAATCCTTCAATGGTCCTTAGGGAACATTACACTCCAAATCAATATAATGCACCCACTTGCATTCAATTGCCAAATTTTCGTGCTACATCATTATGAGATTAAAGCTTCTACCATTAACATGTGCCCTTTTTCTATGGGTTGAGCAATGAAGAGCCTTATAAACATTTAGATGAGTTCTTGGAAGTTTGTTCCACCATAAACATCACGGATGTTCCTGAAAAAGTCCTAAAAATGAAGTTTTTCCCTTTCATTCTTTGGGATAAAGCTAAATATTGGTTTAACAACTTGCGGCCAAATACAATCACCTCTTAGGCACAATTGCAATAAGAGTTCCTAAAGAAGTATTACTCCGCAAGTCGAACCGATGCCATGAGAACTTCCATTCTTGAATTTAAACAACAAGAAGGAGAACCCCTTTATGAAGCATGGGAACGTTTGAATGACTTGCTATGGAAGTGTCCACATCATAACATTCCTAAGTGGCAATTAGTTCAATGTTTCTTCTCAAGTTTATCCGATGCCAATAGAGGCATTGTTGATGCTTCTTGTGGCGGAAGCTACATAGAAAGAAATGAAGATGAAATTTGGCTTGTTTTGAAAAAATGAGTGAAAACTCAATGCATAGATCTTCATCTTCTAGGGGTGGTCACCTAGCAAATATGGGAGAAAAGAAAGCTCTAAATCAAATAGACTCTTCCATGGAAATTGCCGTAGAGGTCAAAAATCTTACTCAAAGGTTTGATACATTCCTTTTGAATCAAGGACTGGCAATTCAATCTTATCCTCATCATTCCAATGAAATGTGCATGACTTGTTCTAGTTACACTCACCATACTTCAAATTGTCCTCTTGGACAAATCATCCCAAGTGAATCTCAAGAACAAGCAAATGCAGCTTTCATTCAATAGGGGAACAACCCTTATTCCAATACTTACAATCCGGGGTGGAAAAATCATCTTAACTTTGCATGGAGAAATCAAGGAAACAGTGCAAACCCTCCTCAAACTCAAGGTTACCAAGCAAAGTATGTTCCCCCACATCTCTAAAATCAAAATTAGAATTTTCAAGGTTACCGTCCTTCATTTTATCCTCAGAATGTGAATCAATACTCTTATCCTCAAGCATTGAATTCTCAATCCTATTACCATCCTCAATCATCAAATTCTCAATCTTACTCTAATCCAAATCAAGCGCCACCTAAGAGTCCCGCTTTTAAGGATAAGGTCTTGCAAGCCTTAGGTGATCTTCGAAAATATAATCAATTGTTTCATTCTCACTCTCAATCAATTACAAAGCTTGAAGCTCAAATCGGGCAATTAGCTAATTCTTTAAATGTGAGAAAGAAAGGTAAGTTGCCTAGTCGAACTGAGACCAATCCTAAGGGGCAATTTCTGGCGCAAGCAAGTCCTTCATCGGAATTTTCTGGAAATGAGCAAATTCAAGCAATTACTACCTTGAGGAGTGGTAGGAAAGTGGACAATAAGGTAGAGGTACCTAAGAAGGATAGTGAATTGACACAACCTAGTGGTTGCATCCATCCCATTCAAAATCCAATTCTTACTCCCTTGGATGCTAGTGGTTCCAAAAAGGACATTCCATCATCTTCATCATCATCTCCCCAATTAGAGAAGTGTTATGAGCCAAAAGCTCCATTTCCTCAAGCTTTGAGAGAGACTTCATCATTTGGGCGACAAGAAGGAAAAATTCATGATATGATGGAAGTGTTCAAACAAGTAAAAATTAATCTTCCTCTTCTAGATGCAATTAGGCAAATTCCATCGTAAGCAAAGTTCTTGAAGGACTTGTGCACTCAAAAGAGGAAGAGCAAGGGAAGGGACCTTAAGAAAGTGCTTTCGACGAAACAAGTGAGATCCATCATTCTATCTAACATTCCTTCTAAGTTCAAGGATCTGGGTGCTCCGACCATTTCTTGTGTTATTAGAAACCAAGAGGTTCGTAGAGCTCTCCTTAATTTAGGTGCAAGTATCAATCTCATTCCATACTCTGTTTACTTGCAGTTAGGATTAGGGGACTTGAAGCCAACATCGGTAGTAATCCAACTAGCCGATAGATCAATTAAAAAATTGAGGGGAAATATTGAGGACATTCTGATTAAGGTTGATAAATTTTATTTTCTGATTGATTTTGTGGTGCTTGATATTGAGCCAGTCCCTAATCTTACCAATCACATTCCAGTCATCCTAGGAAGACCATTCTTTGCCACCGCCAATGCCACCATTAATTGCAGATCTGGCATTATGGACATCTTTTTTAGCAACATGATGGTTAAGCTTAATGTATTTAATGTAAGTCAACATCCCACAGATGAAGACGAGTGTTTCCTAGTAGATGTCTTAGATGAAACCATAGAGGAGACTCTTCCCTCTATTCTCTCTAAGGACCCTCTTGAGGCGTGCCTTTGTGAAATGTTTAAAAGTTGTGGTTTTGACATAGAAGGATCCATAAGTGTGGTGAATGCTTTGATGGACTCTGTGGCCATGTTGGATTACCCACCTTGGAAAAGTAAGAAATAACCTCTTCCTTCACTCTCTAGTACTCCACCAGTTCCTTCTCTCATCTCTCCTCCTATTCTTGAGCTTAAGCCCCTTCCATTAAATCTGAAATACGCCTTCTTAGGCCCAAAAGAGACTCTTTCGGTCATCATTGCTTCAAATCTTGAAAATGACCAAGAGAATAATCTTTTGAAAGTGCTTAAAGCTAGCAAAGAAGCCATTGGATGGAGTGTGGCTAACTTAAAAGGCATTGACCCTTCTATTTGTATGCATCGCATACACATGGAAGAGAATGAAAGGCCATTTAGGGATGATCAAAGGAGATTGAACCCAAATATGAAAGAAGTTGTCATGAAGGAGGTTATGCAACTTCTAAATGTGGGAATCATATATCCTATCTCTGATTCCAAGTGGGTTAGTCCAACTCAAGTGGTTCCCAAAAAGTCGGGAATCACAGTTGTTGAAAACGCTAAGGGTGATCTCATTTGAAAACGCACCGCCACTTCGTGGCGTGTTTGCATAGATTAACGAAAGCTGAATTCCACCACTAGGAAGGACCATTTTCCATTGCCTTTCATTGACCAAATCTTAGAAAGATTGGCTGGGCAATAATACTATTGCTTCCTAGATGGTTACTCGGGGTACAATTAAGTGGCCTTAGATCCATTGGATTAAGAAAAGACCACATTCACATGTCCTTTCGGTACATTTGCTTATCGACGGATGCCTTTTGGATTGTGCAATGCTCCTACCACTTTCCAAAGGTGTATGATGTCAATTTTTTTGGACATGGTGGAAAAGTATTTAGAAGTCTTCATAGATGACTTCTCAGTTTTTGGGTCTTCATTTGATTTGTGTCTCTAAAATCTCAAAAAAGTGCTTCAAAGATGTCGTAAGACTAATCTTGTGTTAAGTTGGGAAAAGAGCCATTTCATGGTTTAAGAAGGAATCGTGCTTGGACATGCCATCTCTAAAAGAGGAATAGAAGTAGATAGAGCAAAAGTTGAGCTGATTTCCGAATTGTCTCCACCTACTACGGTGAGAGAAATCCGTTCCCTTCTAGGAAATGCCGGTTTTTATCGCCGGTTCATTAAAGATTTTAGCAAAATTGCTAGACCCTTGTGCAACCTTCTTGCCAAGGAGACTCCATTTGTCTTTAATGAAGCATGCCTAAATGTTTTTCATCAACTTCGCACTCTTCTATCATCCGCTCCCATCATGCAACCTCCAAATTGGTCCTTACCATTTAAGATTATGTGTGATGCTTCTAACTTCGCAAAGGATAGGTAAACTACCATATGCTATATACTATGCGAGTACGACTTTCTCAAGTGCCCAATTGAACTATTTTACCACCGAGAAAGAGTTACTTGCCGTAGTATATGCCCTTGGTAAATTTCGGTCATATCACTTAGGATCCAAGGTAATTGTGTTTTCCAATCATGCCGCTCTTAGGCATCTTTTAATGAAAAAGGAAACCAAACCTCACTTGATAAGATGGATCCTACTTCTTCAAGAGTTTGACTTTGAAATCAAGGACAAAAAGGGCTTCGATAATGTCGTTGCCGATCATCTGTCTCTATTAATGGTTGAATCTTCTCCAAATCTTGAAATTCAAGAATCATTTACGGATGAACAACTCTTTCAAATCTTAAATGGGACGTGCCTTGGTTCACCGACATTGTTAACTATCTTGTAACCGGTAAACTTCTTATTAATTGGTCAAAATAAGAAAATGACCAATTCTTTGCTAACATCCGAAAATACTATTGGTAAGATCCCATTTTATTTCGTTATTGCCCAGATCAAATCATAAGGAGATGTGTGCCAGAAAGTGAAGTTCCAAGTGTCCTTGTGTTTTGTCACACAGTTGCTTGTGGTGGGCATTTTAGTGGAAAAAAGACTGCTTTGAAGGTTCTTTAAAGTGGGCTCTTTTGGCCCACTATCCACCGAGATGCCTATAACTTTTGCAAGGTGTGTATTCGGTGCCAAAAGTTGGGATCAATGTCAAAAAGAGACATGATGCCCTTAACTTCAGTCTTCGTTGTTGAAATCTTCGATGTATGGGGCATAGACTTTATGGGACCATTCCCAATGTCTTATGGCTTTCTATACATCCTCGTAGCCGTTGATTATGTATCAAAGTGGGTTGAGGCTTGTGCTACTAAAACGAATGACCACTCCGTGGTAATTGCATTCATTAAATCAAACATTTTTGTTCGTTTTGGTATGCCAAGGGCCATGATAAGTATTGAAAGAAAACATTTCTGCAATCAATTCTTGAAGAAATTCTTTTTGAAATACTCTGTAACACATAAAGTGGCTACTCCCTACCATCCCCAAATAAGTGGGAAAGTCGAGGTGTCAAATAGGGGAATTAAGCATATTCTTTAGAAAACTGTCAATCTAACTCAAAAAGATTAGTCAAGAAAATTGAACAATGCTTTATGGGCTTACCGGACAGCTTACAAGACTCCAATAGGCATGTCTCCATATAGACTTGTTTATGGGAAGCCTTGTCATCTTCCAATTGAGCTAGAATATAAAGCACTTTGGGCAATAAAAAGGCTCAACTTTGATCTTGATAAGGCTGGAAAGGACCGTTTACTCCAACTCAATGGGTTAGAGGAATTGAGAAATGATGCCTATGATAGTTCAAAATTTTACAAGGCAAGGACAAAAACATTTCATGATAAACATATTGTGAAAAAGTCCTTTGAAGTCGGTCAAAAGGCTTAGTTATTCAACTCTAGGCTTAAATTTTTTCCTGGAAAGCTTCGAACCAAATGGGAAGGCCCTTATCAAATTATCTCTGTCTCACTTCTTGGGGCGGTTGAACTTAAAAATCTAAAAGATGAAGGGACCTTCAAAGTTAATGGTCAAAGGCTTAAACCAACATTAATGGACAAGCTCTTCAAAGAAATGTGGAATCCGCCCTCTTGGTAGATCCCATTTACTTTGAAGATTGAGAGCATCTCACGTCTTTTTAGCGACGTTAAACACTAGTTGTATCGAGTTTCTCATTCGTTGTATTTTAATTTCCATTTTATTATTATTTTATTTTATTTTTCTTTTTCCTTTTGTACATTTATGCATTTTTAAATTCAAAAAGAAAAAAAATAAATAAAAAGTAACAAAAAATAAAAATAAAAAAAAATATTTGTAAATGGGTAATGTAGGTTGGTGTTTGATTTTATTTCTATTTTATTATTATTATTATATATATATATTTCATGTTAGTTTTGCTTTATTCAAAAACATAAAATATTAAAATATTAAAAAAAAGAGTAAAAAATAGTACTAGTTCGTATAGGTTACTTTGTGATTTTATTTCAATTTTATTTATTATTATTTTATTTTATTTTATTTTTATTTTGTTTTATTTTATCTGTATTTTATTTTAGGGTATATAGTACTTTTAGTTTTACTTATAAAAAAAATAAATAAATAAATAAAAATAGATGGATCCCCAAAATGTGTAGGAGATCGACAGAAACTAACACAAAAAAGGCTCATGGGATCAATCCCCTTCCACTTTCTCACATTACACAGTGAAGGGGAAATTTTTTTGCCTAAAATTGTCGATCCCCCATCAAAGCGGATCGAGCGCCCTTTTTAGCCTTTACTTCTCTCCATCGCCTATCTGCTTCATCACTATCACCAGCTCCGGTCGAATCAAACTCCACTTCCAATTTTCTTCGTTTCGTGATTTCTGGCGCCATGGATCTAGGTCACTTTTCTTCCAGCGAGTGTGAGGATCGCTGAGTTTGGGTTGCCAAGTTTGAGGGTCGCCGATTTGGTAGGCTGGTTCGTCTTTCCGGCGTCGCGGCTGTTCGCCGCTTCTTCCAACAGCGATCACGGCCGCTTCTTCCAACAGTGATCACGGCTACTTCTTCCAATGACGATCAAGGCTAGTTCTTCTCCGGCCACGATTTCCGACGTTTTGGGTTCTTCGTTTCTTGATTTTCAGCGCCGGCTAGGTTTATTTCCAACGCCGGCGATTTTGAGGGTCGCCGTCCAGCGATTCAGGCTGGCTTCTCTCAATCGCGCTTAGCGATTCACGGCTGGTTTTCTTTTCCGGTGAGAATGCGAATCGCTGTTTTATCCGATGTTGCGGCTGGTTCGCGGTTCTTCTCCGGCGTCAAGGTTGGATCTTTGCGGCGTCGCAACTAGTTCTTCTTCTTCAGATCTCGGCTAGGACCGGCGATCTATTTTTTCGCGAACCACGGCTGGGTTCTTCTCTGGTCGTGGCTGGGTCGCCGTTTTACCGAGCTCCGCCGGTTGTCTTCTCGGGCGGCGAGCTTGTGATGTTTAAAAAAAAAAAAAAGGAAGGAAAAAGAAAAGGAAAAAATTAAATACATAAAAAGAAAAGAAAAGAAAAAAATTAAATAAATATAAAAAAAATTAAATAACAAAAAATAATAATAATAATAAAAAATATAAAAAATTAATTTAATAATAAATTAAATAAAAAAAATTTAAATAATAAAAAAAATTTCAATTGTTGTTTAAAAAAAAAAATTTGCATTGATAATTTTAAAAAAAAAAAAAAAAATTTTGAATTGATTTATTTTAAATAAATAAATAAATAAATAAATAATTTCATTAGCATTTCGTCTTATTAGAGACGTTAAACTTAGCCCTTTTTTTATTTTTTATTTTGTAAGTTGTATATACATATTCTTTTTCTTTGTTTCTTAAAAAAAAAAAAAAAAAAAAAACTTAATTTTCTTTCCATTTATTATTATTTGTTTATTATTATGTATATATATATTTATTTTATTTTAGTATATATTTTTCTTTCTAATTTAGTATATATTTTTCTTTCTAGTTTAGTATATTTTTCTGTGTTAAAAAAAATAAAAATTAATTAAAAAAAAAACATCTCTGAGATCAATCCCATTCTTGTAAAAAAAAAACAAAAATTCAAAAATATGTGTTTCTAGTATGCCCTTCTGACTGGTTAGGAATGTTTTCCGATTTTATAAAAGGTTTCATCTCATATTTCTTTGCATCGTGTTATATATTATTTTGAACTATATGCATTACTTATCCCCTGTGATATTTGCTGTGAGTTTACTAGTATGGTTATACAGCTAGGTTTTTGCATCCAAGTTTGGGGGAGACATCTTTCTTATTAGATTATTGCCGGACTTCATAGTCTTTGCCATCACGGTATACTCTTTCCATCATTTTTCATTGTTCTCATTGCACATTGAAGACAATGTACAATTTAAGTTTGGGGGTAAGGTCATCATGATTCATTCTATTTTAAGTTGAGCTTTAAATACATGATGAGATTTGAGATGTGTTTGGCAATGATTTCGAACTTTTGAAGTATAGTGCCTTTGAAAAGTAAGTTGTTAGAGTCTAATACTTCTTGTATGCTCTAGGATGCCATTTAGGGATAAATTTCCATTTTTGACATCATGTTTGCTCTTATAATACACATCATCTTGTTAGTTGAAAATGCTTTGCGAGTTAGTTCTACAATTCTACACTTGCACTTGTACACACTAGCATTCAATTTTGTAGAGTACATGCTTAGTTGATTATTGTCTTGGTTTATCCCAATTGAGCTAGTATGCTTTGAAAGCTTTAATTCTTGATAAAATGACCTTGCAAAGAAAAGAAATAAAAGCACTCACCAAAGGTGAGGAATAAAAAAAATAAATAAATAAACTGCATTCTTTCAACATGTCAACTGATTAAAAAGGAAGACAATGAAAGAATGTAAGATGTATGATTAGTTTGAGTTCGTAGCCTAGCCATTCCGAGTCATTAAGCCCTTAGGAGTGTCTTTACACTTAACGCCCTAAAACCATTTGGTTTGGGAGTCGTTGGCTCAACACTTGTTACATGGGGTGATTAGAGAGCTTAAGGAACTTGGACATTGCACATGGTCATACATATATAAAAAAAATAAAAATAAAAATGAAATCAATAAAAAAGAATGTTTGATTGAATAACAAGGTTCATTTAATGTCTTGATGTTTGGTACTATATTTGTATGCTAGTTTGAGGGTAAAGCTATGCCATTACTTTGATTTGGTGAGATAGTAAAATATTTTGATACCGGTTCACTCAAAAAGGATGATAGAATTGATTCAATTTGCATGATTAACTTACTTTGATGTGTGAAGGACCATTTTTATTTACATGATGTTGAAATGTTGAGAATAGCTTAGAAATGGCAGAAATTTGCATACTTGAGGTAGTTTACTTTTAACACTTGTTTAATATGTGTCGTTGCTTCTCAAGTAAGAAAGAGCTGTTGATGTTTGTGGGTACCATTTTTGGAAACCCTCACAAGACTTCATTCGTCCACTAGGGGTAACCTAGGGGTTTAAAAGGCTTGTTGTACCCTAAGAAAGTGGTGTTATCTTTATTTGTTTTATTAGTTCATTGTTGTATATATGTTTATTTCATTTCCATGTTGTAGTTCATTGCTAGGGACTAGCAATATCTAAGTTTGGGGGCGTGATAAGTGCTTAAATGTTGCATATTTCAGCACTTAAGTTAGGGTATTTCAGTCTTTGCATCTATCTTAATTTCATGTTTTAGTCCTAATTTATGTTTATGTGTATTTCAGGGCAATAAAGTTAAAATGAGCTAAGAATGGTCCGTTAAAGCCTATTTGGAGTCAAGCAAAGACATTCAGAAAAAGTTCAAAAAAATGGCAAAAAGAGGTCGCAGCCCATTGCTCGTATAGTGTGTTTATTCTTCAAAAGCGGTCAATTTCGGGCCTTTAATGATGTTCTCAAAGATGAAGAAGCAAACCAACGAGCCTGGGGCCAAAATGGAGCTAAATAAGGCTTAAAGAAAATTTCCAACTCTCGGGGGATCGATCCCCAGGATGAGGGATTGATCCCCCAGGACTTGGCAACATTACAGGATTTTCTTATTTTGGGCTTATTTTTGTAATTTACGGGCTTTAATAGGGTTTGTTACTTAAGGCCCAGTGAGCCATTCTCAAGCCATAACTAAGCTAGAGGCACAAGTTGGGCAAATTGCGAGTACTCTATCTCATAGAGAGGAAGGAAAACTGCTTAATCAGCCAGTGGCTAACCCGAAAGTTCAAACTTACATGATTAATGATACTAATCCTTCAACTATTCATTATGAGCAAGTTCAGGCCATCACCACTTTGAAGAGTGGAAAAATCATTGATAATCAAGTTGAGGAAAAAGGGGAGGACATAGAAAGGCATAGGATTCCTATCATTCCATATCCACATTCTACAGATGTTCCCCCAAATTCTATTTCACAATGCACAACAGGAGTTAAAGGTGGAGTCATTTCTTCATCTGCTCCCAACCTTGAGACAGCTTATGAGCCAAGAGCGCTTTATCCTAAATGTCTCAAGGAACCCTCTTCCTTTTGTAAGCAAGGGGAGAAAATTCAAGACATGATAGAGGTTTTCAAACAAGTCAAAGTTAATATTCCTCTCCTTGAAGCTATCAAACAAATCCCAGCCTATGCCAAATTTCTAAAAGATTTGTGCACCCAAAAGAGGAAATCAAAAGGCTAAGTCTCTAAGAAAATCTATCTCACTGAGCAAGTCAGTGCAATCATTCAGTACAACACTCCTCATAAGTTTAAAGATCCTGGTACTCCAACCATTTCGTGCACCATTGGAAACAATGTGATAGACAGAGCACTTCTTGATCTTTGAGCAAATGTTAATCTTCATCCTTACTCGGTGTATGAATAATTAGGTTTAGGAGAGCTTAAACCCACATTAATAGTGTTGTAACTTGATGATCGATCTTTGAAGCAACCACGTGGGGTTCTTGAAGATGTCCTCATTAAAGTGGACAAGTTTTATTTTTCGGTTGACTTTCTTGTCCTAGATATAGAGCCTATCCAAGATTCCAATAGATATATTCCTGTAATCCTTGGTCGTCCATTCTTAGTTATAGCAAATGCCAACATTAACTGTAGGACTGGGACTATGGATATTTCTTTTGGAACATGAAGCTCAAATTAAACATCTTCAATGCCACTTTATATTCCTCAGAGAAAGATGAATCCTTCTTTCTTGATGTCATTGATGAGGATTTAGTCATCATCTTTCCAACAAAAGATCCTCCTTCTTTGATTTCAAATATTTCTTGTCCTTCTTGTGAGTCTTCTCACATACTTGAGCCTAAACCACCACTGGATAAGCTTGAGTATTTTTTTTTTCCCTAAATGAAAGGAATATATTGATATAAATAAAATAGTATAAAGACAGCAAATGAGGGCATACCCTCATCAAAAGAAAAGCCAAAGTCCTTAAAAAGGATACTCAAAAAACTGAACAAGCAAGCAAAGAAAGCTATAGAATGTCTTCAAGATTAACTCCCATAACATCTAAAACCTCCCATAGTATGCATTTAACTAGATCCTTAGATTTTCTTGCATTCTTATCATGCATTCTATTATTCCTCTCCCACCATAAAAAATACAATGTAGCTCTGAACATAATTTTAGCCATCTTCTTGAGATTTCTTTGTTGAGAATTCATAATAAATCGATCTGTGAACACCTGGACTCCAGTACAACTCTGCAAATTCCAGCCACCAATATCTGAAAGGGAACTCCACACTTTCCAAGTGTATGTACAGCTTCAAAACAAATAGCCTAAAGATTCATTATCTTTGTAACATAAATAACACCTAGCTGCCAAAGCAAAACCACGTTTCTACAGAAAATCTTGAGATAAAACAGCTCACTGCAATACTAAAAACAAAACATGTTATGCCACAGAATCGTATCTTCACCACCATAGATCACCTGAGTTGTAAACATCTGCATTAGATCATGAGTAGTATTTCTGAGCCTTTCAGTGTCCCATTGACCTTCTGTGATAAATTCCTTCATACAAATCCTCTTATCTCTACTCAAGAATCCCATAATCCAATGATTAAAAATATCTTTAAAGTGTTTACCATCACACCAAGGATCAAAAAATACTTTGGTATTCTGTCCATCACTAATTTTTTATTTACAATTATCCTTGATAAAGTCTCTGACATCAACTATTGTGACGACCCTGGTTTTAGGCCAGCGTGTCCTGTGATGAACCGAAGATTGACCCAATAACGGATCCGATATGCGGAAGCGAAAATAGAAAATAAGACTCTAAGAAATCAAAGTGACTTTCCATGAGGTCGTGGAACTCAACAAGAACTGATGCGGAAGCAAAAGATCAAAAATATGACAAATAAGCCCCCAGGGGCAAAATAGTCATTTCTAAAAACTATAGATTCGGGTGCCACCGAGCACACCACTGGAAGGACAATGAAAAACTAATCAAGATGGACTCAAGAATCGCATGATTCGGAGTCCGGACGAAGGAGAAACGGCATGATGACGAAAAACGGACACTTAAAGCTTTAAGGGTAAATTGTTAATTATCCAAAAATATCCAGGTGTAACTGAGCACACCGTTGGATAGACGACAAAAAAGTAATCAAGTTCAAAAAAAAAATTCACATGAATCGGAGTCCGGACGAAGGAGAAAAGCCCAAAAGAAGAATTGACGTCGCGGCGGCCCGACGAAGGGCCATGATAGCCCCATGGGCACGCCCATGCGCCCGCCCATGCACGCCACGCGCACGCTAGGTTCACCATGGCTGGCAGCAGCCCATAAAGCTGCTGTGTGGTTTTTTTTTCCAAAAAAATCAAGAATAGAGGCTGAATTTGGAGGCCTAGATGAATTTTTTTGCAAAAACACAAAGAAGAAACCACCCTCAAAAATTGAGTTTTCTACGTGAGATGTGAGAGAATTCAAAAAATACTCACTGGGAAATGGCCAAAATGCCCTCCCAAGAAATCTGGTCAAAAGAGCTAAAAAACTACTAAACTGAAACTGGAAGCTGAAACTTCACGAGGGATTTCCGGTACCAAGACGATGTTTTCTGGAAAAACACGAAGAAGAAACCCCCCCGAAAATCACATTTTCTAAATGACTATGTTGAAAGAAGAAAATAAAATAGATGTGAAAAGTCAATAATACCCTTAGAACAGATTATGAAACAAAATTGAAAAATGATTTCATAGGAGGCTCAAATCATAAAGGAAAGTGTTTTTCCCGAAAACGATCATGCACGCAGACGTAAATGGTGATTTTGAGCGTGCGAAAATGGTCTGCGGCTCCCGAAAATGGCTGAATCAAAATCCGACCCTCCAACGGCTAAAAAGGTGAAAATGAACTTGAAATGAAAAATATGGAAACCAAAATTAGGAAATGGTTTTAAATGACCGTTTGGCCTTGGCCACACTTCATATAAGATGAATGAGACCTAGTGAAGGTGCCGGAACACACTTTGCACCAACCGATTTGAAAATGAATCCTTAAATGCTCGGATTTTACTATTTAGCCCAAAAATGCAATATGTGAACTAAAATGCAAAAATGAAAACTAAATGGTGTTTGGCCCTTGGCCACACCTCACATATGACAAATGAATGCTAAAGGATGAATTACATACACAATGCACGCACCGGTGCGAAAATGACTTAATATCTCATGAATTTTCAATATTTCCATAATGAAGTTTGTAAGTAAAAGTACATAACATACATAATATATAATATTGGCCTCCGGCCTCATTACATATACATCAAAAGAGTGTCAAAAGGTGCACTTAAGTGCACATTAAATGGCTTAAACAAGAAGTACAAGTTTTGTCAAAATAATCAAAAGTAAACATGATATGCTACCATATGCATATTTAATGTCATAAAAAATATTTCAAGACTTCTAGCCTATCTAAGAGTGTTGTGTATCTGATCGGTTGATCAACTATACATCAACCTTCGCAATAGCACGAATCATTGTAAAATAGGGCTATTGGTCGGGTAAGTCGAATCACTGGGACTGTGCTAATCTATGGCAACCTAGTGTCTAGAGTCATTTTAGAGTGATAAGGTGTAATAAAGAGTTGTTGATTGGTTTGTCACTAAGTTAGAAATGTAAAGATGCATAAAATAATAAATAGAAGGAGATTAAAAGGAGTGAAACTTAGGTGGAGAGGACTAGGGAAATGAATCCACCACACACCTCATAAACATGCTAGCTTGCAATTAACTTGGGGAGCTACTTATGTAAATGACCATGATATGTAGAGATGCATGATAACTACACTATTTTCAAGAAGTTCATACAATCAAGAGCTAAGTATAAACCATCTAAGTATAATCCCCTAGGAATGGCCTATCAAATCCCTTACTTTGTATGGTAAATGCACATGTAATCAAAGACTAAGTATAATCCATCCACGGTTGGTATGAACCATCTACTTAATTACATTAAACTAGGGGTGTAGTATGGTTCATCGTTCCTAGGAATGGACTATCAAAACCTTCACAAGACATGCCAAGAAAACCATTTCATAATCTCATCTCCATTCCCACTATGAAGATGCAAGCTATAAAATTATGAGAGAATATAACCTAAAACAAGATGATAAAACTCAACATAATCATTAATAGAAATTAAGATCCATTACAACATGTGTAGAGCTCTAGATTATGAAAAATACCACATACATACTTCATTCCCCAAATTAAGAACAAAACTAGAGTATGCTTACAAGGGAGGCTTCATCACCTCCCTAGAAGAAGAGTTAGTTACCCATTGGAGCCTTAGAATGAAGAAGAAGCTTGAACTCCATCTCCAATTTTCGAGCTCCCCTTTGTTAGCTTGAAGAACTCCTTTCTTTTCTCTCCTCTCTCTCCTCTTATCTTCTAAAAATGAATCCTGTGAAATGTGTGGCTCTTATCCCTCTTATCTACCACCAAACTAGGCTCTCTCTCTCCCCCAAAAACATCCCCAACCACCTCATTAATAGAGAAATCCAAAGTTGGAAATTTCAGAGCACAAGTGGGCTATCTCGTGGAGCAAACTGCCCAAATTTTGAGTGCTCGAAATAGGGCCTCGAGCACTCGAATTTAGTGTAAAAAGCTCCATGCTTCATTTGCTTGAACCTGAAAATATGCATCCTTCTTGCTTCTTTTTGGCCAATGAACCTGAAAATACGCAAAAACGTGCATATGAAGGTAATCTACATAATTAAACAAACAATGGACTTAAATAATGTAATTAAGGGCGCTTGAATATGCAATATTCGGCGCTTATCAGTATCCCACAACAAGGCTTCTTTACCAGCAAAACACCAGTAACTTTGGGGTGAATAAACAAGACTAACAAGTTTATTCGTAGGGGATGAGCATGAATTGACTCGATTTCTTTAGAGATTTTTAGGACTAACATGATATAGTTCAAAAGGGATCATGCCACCTAACGTCTATGTCAAATATTAGACTCAGGGATCATCCTAAGCTACCATGGAGTATAAGCAACAAGAATCATGATATATATACATATATGAAACAAGTCAAGATTGGGATAATCCAAAGACACGATAGGAAGGATACTAGAACATAGATTAACATGATTAGTACATACCAAGTAACACAACAGAAATAACACACGAAACCAAAAGCAAGGTATAAAATCTATGTAACTTAACATTATTGGAGCATTCCAATTAACATGATAGGAATAATACATCAAGTTAAGAACAAGACATAATATCTATGTGATTAAACAAGATCGGAGCATTCCAACTTACAAGATATGAATTATATGTAGAATCAAGAACAAAGCATAAAATCTATGCTAATTAACAAGATTGGTGCATTTCACATAACACGACAAGTTTAAATCTTCAAGGAATAGCAACTTGAAATTTAAAGAGAGAAATCAACCAATGTGGAAACTCGGATATCGCTCGGATTAAAACAGTACTCTTGAGATCACTTTAGGGCTACTAAACCATGGGTTCCTTTCCCCTAGTGCGCACTATAGTGTAGAAGGACAATCCTCCGTACTAGAACCAACTCCTACCCATGACAATTCTTGATTGATATCCTAAGTCCCAAAATCAACAAGTTGTGCAAGTTAAGATTGTATCAAAATATGAGAAATGCATTAACCACATATCATGCACAACCAAGATTTTGGAACACACAAGTCATGCCCAAAGTTCTCAACCATAATGGCATGTTAAATGTTTAGAAATCAATGTGTGCATTTATATAGACCACAACCAAGATAAATAGCACATGGAATCCATCGAAGAAAATATACTATAAATATAAGATACATGATTCAATTGTATACTAAACAACACATGTGTGAATAAACCATTCCGAAACAAATGAGCATGTTCATTAAGCACATTAATGAAACTAAGATACTAGAAGTCTAGATACATGATATTAAGGAATGATTAACTCGAGGGAGACATAAAATGAAATTTAATCTACTTAAGGGATTAAATTATCAAAGTTACATGGCAAGTCCAAATGTTCTACGAACAAGTTATTTCAAGGGTCATGTCAAGGCCAAATTCATTGTCAAGTTATAAGTCCATTACATACAAGATGTAACCGTGTGAATTAAATTCCATCCAAGGGAATCAATTAAATATAAGTTTGAAGACTTATCCGATTATTCTTGATTTAATACATGTGAAGGAGCTTACCAAGGAAATCATGAATACAAGGTTAGAAACTTCATCTAGCTCATGGAACCATTGAACGGATTTTAATTAATTCATTTAATTAAAATCTCTAGATTTTAAAAGTCATCCAAATGACCTCAAATTAAAGTATGTTATACAATATGTCAAGACTTATTTTAAAACCATTATACAAGTTTGTTCTAAGCAAGATACTACCTTGAGTATTAAAGTTTAATACTAGAAATATAATAATTGAAAAGTTCCAAAACCAAATCAAATATTCTAGATTTAATATATGTGAAACTATATGGCATGTAAATCATGAATGTCAGGTCGGAATTCTAATGGGGTGAGTAGTACACCTTGAATAAATTAATTAATTAAATAATTAATTATTCTCTAGATTTTAAAACATCACCGTTTACTCTCAAATTTACATATGTTGAAGTGTATATTTAGGCCTAATATAATATGCTAAAACATATTGATTTCAGGCTAGTTAAGGCCACATGATTTAATATTTTATTCAGGATAAATATTAATTAAAATCTTCAATACTTGTCCAAATGATCTAGATTTAATATATGTCAAACAACATATAAAGGGGTAATATTCTATCATGCCACATGATTAAACAAAGTTATGGATAACCGGGAAAATTAAATTCTTCACAAGAAAAATAAATAATAAAATCTCTAAATTTTATATCCAAGCATGTAATATAGCAAAAAAATAAATTATAACACCCCCTACCTCAATTTGGATGAAAATCCCAAATCCCCACCGAAAAAAAAGTGTTCCGAATCCGCCGAAATCGAAGAGTTTTGTTGGTGACAACACGATCTACATGAATACCTAAGAAGCTCCATGAAAATCACAACTTGACCTCAAGTCCAAACTCAAGAAATGGTCGGAAATGAATTCTAATAAGGGGTAATGGTAGAGCACGACGAGGTGAATAACAAATGTTAAGGTCGAAGGATTTTCACTTAGGAATACAAGTGGAGGAGAAGGTCAAAGGGTGGCAGCCAAGGAGCTCCCATGGCTGCCGGCCAAGGAGAGGAAGAAGATAAAGAAAATTCTGATTTTCTTCTTTAAGGCTTCTATTTATATTAAGTCTCAAAAAGTGCCCCAAAAAGGCCCCGCCGGGTCTGGAAAAGTGAATTTTGAGCAAACGCACTGAAACAGAAAAACTCCATGGACAAAAAAGATTCAAAATGAGAAAATATGAACAACAGAAGAAACGGCGTCAAAAACTGAGTCCCGAGCAGAAAGTTATGCCCCGAACAAGTTCGGCGGCAACTGGGACCAGAAACTCTAAAACTAGAGAAAAACGACCAGAAGAAAATTCTATGAATTTACTAGTTAACGAAAAGTGAAAATGAATCCCGTATGAGGATTCAGACTCCAGACGAGATATTTTGCAATAACTTTTGTTAATTGCACAATAGCCCCTACAAAAAGGGTTAACTGTGAAACTACCCTAGAATGAAAATATCTTCCAAAAGATATTTTCTTAGATATCCCTGAAATAAAATATCTTCAAAAGATATTTATGTAAAACACCCCAAGAAAAGAAAATAATTCCAAAGAATTGTGCATCCATGCCCCTATGGATACCGGGAGCAACCAGAGTACTTTCTTGCAAAAGTAAAAATACGTATTTCGAGGAAACTACTCAAGATGAAGACACGTGAAGTCAAAAATCAACTCCGAGCATGAAAAGTGAGGTTTTGCCAAACAAGTGGCAAATGGGGAAAAGACAGAATAGGGAAAAAGACGAAACAGGGAAAAGGACAAAAGACGCATAGTGTCTGAAAAGTGAAAATGCGAAAATGACTATGTCCTCAAAGAAAGTTGTTAATTCACATGAAAGAGTCTCAGAAACCAATTCTGAGCACTCGAGATGACACTAAGTGACACGAAACAGAGCTCAGAAAAGAAAATTAAACGAAAAAAATTTATTCGTAAAATTTCAGAAAAAAGGAAAGGAAGTTAAATGACTGGGTCGTTACAACCTACCCTCCTTAAAGGAATTTCGTCCCCGAAATTAGGAACATACCAAAGAGAACAGAATAATAACCGAACAAAAGGTCAAATCAAAAGACAGCTCACAACGCACTGAAGGACAAATCCTGAAGTCTAAAGATCAACTGAAGGAATGCGAAACCATGAACTGAGATAACCCCCCATATGAATTGGCATGTTAACTCAACGTTAACCACCGAGAGAATCCCAAGAAAATGAAACGTCAAAACGCGATGAAAGAAAAGAGTGACAAGATAGTACGAACAGCAACCAGAACCCGCCCACACTTACTCGTCAGTAAGGTAGCATGACGGTATAAGGCACTAGTTCATATCATGCCCCAGAAGGAAACTTTTTGATACAAATGACATCAATCTCAGAAATGATCATTACCAAAAGCACCACGGGAACCAGGCATCTGTGAGAGTTGGGGTAGCTAATCCCAAAACTCTGACAACAATGACACTGGCACCATTACGCTTAAGGCCTTAGATCTAGAAGCCACGAAGGAAAAGGAAATGAATCGGTGCCTCCCTGGCCCACGTCTCACTCCACCAGACAAGAACTGCAATTCTACACCCACATGAGCCTTACTCGCATTGATTGACAGAACAGACAAGAAGGCTCCCTGCATGGGTCCTTGCAGAATGAATTTCTCCTATCTAAGGAAGAAACTCGTGAAACAAGAAGGCATCCAAGGGATACGACAAATCCTAAGAGACACTGTCAAAACCAGACATAAAAGTAAATAGCTAGCATGCAATACAACAATGGACTATCTACTCAAGGTGGCACATAAGAAAATAGACATGTTATCAAATCAAAACATGTTATCAAGAGCATATATACACATAAAGTATGCTTAACAAATAATAGATGTCTCAAAACACCTAAGCATGTGAACATGCTATCATATAAGACATGTTATCAAAAAGTATTTAAACACGTAGAGCATGGCAACACAAGCATGATATGCACCCAAAACCCATCGTCCAAGGTATTCGAACCCGGACGCTCTGATACTACCTATGATGACCCTAGTTTTTAGGCCAGCGTGTCCTGTGATGAACCGAAGATTGACTCGATAACGGATCTGATATGCGGAAGCGAAAACAGAAAATAAGACTCTAAAAAGTCAAAGTGACCTTCCATGAGGTCGTGGAACTCAATAAGAACTGATGCGGAAGCAAAAGATCAAAAATATGACAAATAAGCCCCTAGGGGCAAAATAGTCATTTCTAAAAATTGTAGATTCGGGTGCCACTGAGCACACCACTGGAAGGACAACGAAAAACTAATCAAGATGGACTCAAGAATCGCATGATTCGGAGTCCGGACGAAGGAGAAATGGTATGACGACGAAAAATGGACACTTAAAGCTTTAAGGGAAAACTAGTAATTATCCAGAAATATCTGGGTGTAACCGAGCACACCGTTAGATAGACGACAAAAAATTAAACAAGTTCAAAAAAAAATTCACTTGAATCGGAGTCCAGACGAAGGAGAAAAGCCCAAAAGAAGAATTGACGTCGCGGTGACCCGACGAGGGGCCATGCCAGCCCCATGCGCATGCCCACGCGTAAGCCCATGCACGTCGCACGCACACTGGGTGCACCATGGCTGGTAGCAGCCCATAAAGCTGCTCTGTGGTTTTTTTTTTCAGAAAAATCCAGAACAGAGGCTGAATTTGGAGGCCTACATGAATTTTTTGCAAAAACACAAAGAAGAAACCCCCCTCAAAATTGAGTTTTGTACGTGACTCGCGAGAGAATTCAAAAAATACTCACTGTAAAATGGCCAAAATTCCATCCTAAGAAATCTGGTAAGAAGAGCTAAAAAGTTGCTAAACTGAAACTAGAAGCTCAAACTTCACGAGCGATTTCCGGTACCAAGACGATGTTTTCTGGAAAAATACTAAGAAGAAACCTCTAAGCGAGCATGTTGAAAGAAGAAAATAAACCTGATGTGAAAAGTCTATAATGCCCCTAGAACAGATTATGCAATAAAATTAAAAAATGATTCCATAGGAGGCTCAAATCACAAAGGAAAGGGTTTTTCTCGGAAACGATCATGAACGCAGACGTAAATGGTGATTTTGAGCGCGCGGGAATGGTCTGCGGCTCCCAAAAATGTCCGAGTCAAAATCCGACCCCCCCAACGGCCAAAAAGGCGAAAATGAACTTGAAATGGAAAATATGGAAAACAAAATTAGGAAATGGTTTCAAATAACCATTTAGCCCTTGGCCACACTTCATACAAGATGAATGAGACCTAGTGAAGGTGCCGGAACACACTTTGGATCACTCGATTTGAAAATGAACCCTTAAAGGCTCGGATTTTACTATTTAGCCCAAAAATGCAATATATGAATGCAAAAATGGAAACTAAATGGTGTTTGGCCCTTGGCCAAACCTCACATATGGCAAATGAATGCTAAAAGATGAATTACATACACAATGCACGCACCGGTACAAAAATGACATAATATCTCATGAATTTTCAATATTTCCATAATGAAGTTTGTAAGTAAAAGTGCATAACATACATAATATATAATATTGGCCTCCGGCCTCATTACATACAAATCAAAAGAGTGTCAAAAGGTGCACTTAAGTGCACATCACATGGCTTAAACAATAAGTACAAGTTTTGTCAAAATAAACAAAAGTAAACATGATATGTTACCATATGCATATTTAATGTCATCAAAAATACTTAAAGACTTCTACCCTGTCTAAGAGTGTTGTGTATCCTACAACAAGGCTTCTTTACCTGCAAAACTCCCAGTAACTTCGGGGTGAATAAACAAGACTAACAAGTTTATTCGTAGGGGATGAGCATGCATCGACTCGATTTCTTTAGAGATTTTTAGGACTAACATGATATAGTTCAAAAGAGATCATGCCACCTAATGTTTATGTCAAATATTAGACTCAGGGATCATCTTAAGCTACCATGGAGTATAAATAACAAGAATCATGATATATATACATATATGAAATAAGTCAAGATTAGGATAATCCAAAGACACGATAGGGAGGATACTAGAACATAGATTAACATGATTAGTACATACCAATTAACACGACAGAAATAATACATGAAACCAATAGCAAGGCATAAAATCTATGCAACTTAACATGATTGGAGCATTCTAATTAACACGATAGGAATAATACATCAAGTCAAGAACAAGACATAATATCTATGTGATTAAACAAGATCGGAGCATTCCAACTTACAAGATATGAATTATACATAGATTCAAGAACAAAGCATAAAATCTATGCTAATTAACAAGATTGGTGCATTTCACATAACACGACAAGTTTAAATCTTCAAGGAATAGCAACTTGAAATTTAAAGAGAGAAATCAACCAATGTGGAAACTCGGATATCGCCCGGATTAAAACTGTACTCTTGAGATCACTTTAGGGCTACTAACCCATGGGTACCTTTCCCCTAGTGCGCACTATAGTGTAGGAGGACAATCCCCCGTACTAGAACCAAGTCCTAACCATGACAATTCTTGATTGATATCCCAAGTCCCAAAATCAACAAGTTGTGCAAGTCAAGATTGTATTAAAATACAAGAAATGCATTAACCACATATCATGCACAACCAAGATTTTGGAACACACAAGTCATGCCCTGAGTTCTCAACCATAATGGCATGTGAAATGTTTAGAAATCAATGTGTGCATTTATATAGATCACAACCAAGATAAATAGCACATGGAATCCACCGAAGCAAATATACCATAAGTATAAGATACATGATTCAATTGTACACTAAACAACACATGTGTGAATAAACCATTCTGAAACAATTGAGCATGTTCATTAAGCACATTAATGAAAGCAAGATACAAAAAGTCTAGATATATGATATTAAGCCACGATTAAGTCGAGGGAGACATAAAAGGAAATTTAATCTACTTAAGGGATTAAATTATCAAGGTTACATGGCAAGTTTAAATGTTCTACGAACAAGTTATTTCAAGGGTCATGTCAAGGCCAAGTTCATTGTCAAGTTAGAAGTCCATTACATACAAGATGCAATCATGTGAATTAAATTCCATATAAGGGAATTAATTAAATATAAGTTTGAAGACTTATCTGATTATTCTTGATTTGATACACGTGAAGGAACTTGCTAAGGAAATCATGAATAGGTTAGAAACTTCATCTAGCTCTTGGAACCATTGGACGGATTTTAATTAATTCATTTAATTAAAATCTCTAAATTTTAAAAGTCATCCAAATGACCTCAAATTAAAGTAAGTTATACAACATGTCAGGACTTGTTTTAAAACCATTATACAAGTAAGTTCTAAGCAGGATACTACCTTGAGTATTAAAGTTTAATACTAGAAATATAATAATTGAAAAGTTCCAAAACCTAATCAAATATTCTAGATTTAATATATTTGAAATTATATGGTATGTAAATCATAAATGTCAAGTCGGAATTCTAATGGGGTGAATAGTACACCCGGAATAAATTAATTAACTAAATAATTAATTATTCTCTAGATTTTAAAACATCACCGTTTACTCTCAAATTTACATATGTTGAAGAGTGTATTTAGGCCTAATATAATATGCTAAAACATATTGATTTCAAGCTAGTTAAGGCCACATGATTTAATATTTTATTCAAGATAAATATTAATTAAAATCTTCAATACTTGTCCAAATGATCTAGATTTCATATATGTCAATCAACATATGAAGGGGTAATATTCTATCATGCCACATGATTAAACAAAGTTATGGATAACCGGGAAAATTAAATTCTTCACAAGAAAAATAAATAATAAAATCCCTAGATTTTATATCCAAGCTTGTAATATAGCAAGAAAATAAATTATAACACCCCCTACCTCAATTTGGATGAAAATCCCTAATCCCCACCGAAAAAAAAGTGTTCTGAATCCGCCGAAATCAAAGGGTTTTGTCGGGGACAACACGATCTACATGAATAACCAAGAAGCCCCATGAAAATCACAACTTGATCTCATGCCCAAACTCAAGAAATGGTCATAAATAAATTCTAATAAGGGGTAATGGTAGAGTACGACGAGGCAAACAACAAATGTTAAGGTCGAAGGATTTTCACTTTGGAATACAAGTGGAGGAGAAGGTCAAAGGGTGGCAGCCAAGGAGCTCCATGGCTGCCGGCCAAGGAGAGGAAGAAGATGAAGAATATTCTGATTTTCTTCTTTAAGGCACCTAGTTATATTAAGTTTCAAAAAGTGCCCCGAAAGGGCCTCGCCGGGTCCGGAAAAGTGGATTTTGATAAAACGCGCTCAAACAGAAAAAATTCATGAACAAAAAAGATTCAAAATGAGAAAATATGGACAACAGAAGAAACAGTATAGAAAACTGAGTCCCGAGCAGAAAGTTATGCCCCGAACAAGTTCGGCGGCAACCGGGTCTAGAGTAAAATTGGAGAAAAATGACCAGAAGGAAATTCTATGAATTTATGAGTCAACAAAAAGTGAAAATGAATCCCGTATGAGGATCCAGGCTCCAGACGAGATATTTTGTAATAACTTTCGTTAATTGCAGAATGGCCCCTACAAAAAGGGTTAACTGCGAAACTGCCCCAAAATGAAAATATCTTCCAAAAGATATTTTCTTAGATACCCTGAAATAAAATATCTTCAAAAGATATTTATGAAAAACACTCCAAGAAAAGAAAATAATTCCAAAGAATTGTGCATCCATGCCCCTATGGCTACCTGGAGCAACTAGAGTACTTTTTTGCAAAAGTGAAGATACATATTTCGAGAAAACTACTTAAGATGAAGACACGTGAAGTCAAAAACCAACTCCAAGCATGAAAAGTGAGGCTTTACCAAACAAGTGGCGAATAGGGAAAAGAAAGAATAGGGAAAAAGACAAAACAGGAAAATGACGAAAGACGCATAGTGTCCGAAAAGTGAAAATGCGAAATTGACTCGGTCCTCAAAGGAAGTTGTCAGTTCACATGAAAGAGTCTCAGAAACCAATTCTGAGCACTCAAGATGACACTAAGCGACACGAAATAGAGCTCATAAAAGAAAATTAAACAAAAAAAATTCATTCTTAAAATTTTAGGAAAAAGGAAAGGGAGGCAAATGATTGGGTCTTTGTAACTATACTCCTCCAAACAACAGATGAAGTCCTTTTTGGAACAACATTCCAGAATGAATCTCTTTTCAAATAGCACTTTCTAAACCAAGCTACCCATATTCTGTCCTTGGATAATAGGAAGTCCCAAGCAAGACACATTTTTCCAGCAATATCAACATCTTCAATTCTTCTAAGATCCAAACCTCCTCCTTCTTTAGGGACATTAATCTTCTTCCATCTCAAACCAGTCATTTTTTTCCTGTTTTCAACATGGCCCCACATAAAATTCCTCATTCTTCTCTCAATACAACTAGTCACAGCCATAGGAAGTGAATAAACTGAGGTCCAATACTGAACCATGGGAAGAATAACAGCTCTGCTAGGTTCCACCCTACCTGCAATAGACAAATGCAGCCCATTCCATTTAGAGGTAATAGATATAATTTTATCCACCAAACTTAGACAATCAGATCTCCTCAACATCCTATCTGAAATAGGTAAACCCAAATAAGGAAAGGGTAGTTTCCCTATCTTATAGTCCAAAGTTCTAATAATAGATTTCCTTTTTTTAACTGAAGAAGTAAAATAAACTTCAGATTTATCCTTATTCACTGCAAAACCAGAGGTATTTTCAAGTTGAATCAACAACCTTTTCACAATTAAAACACTTCTCATGTTTGCTTCAATCACTAAGAGCAAGTCATCAGCGAAAAATTGATATGTAATGGGGATTCCAGCCTGCACAGCAGCCTCTGAATGCACCATAGCACCTCTCCCAACTTCACAATCCATCATCCCAGATAAATAATTAGTAACCAAAGTAAACAAAAGAGGGGACAGTGGACAGCCCTGCATTAAACCCCTCTCTGGTTGGAAAAAAACCTTAAGGAGAACCATTAATGAGAATTGAAAACCAAACATATGAAATACACTATTTGATCCACCTAATCCATTAATCCCCAAAGCCAAACAACTTTAACAACTTAAATAAGTAAGGTCACTTAACTGTATCATACGTTTTTCTCAAATCAATCTTCTATGCCAAAGTTGGTTTTGCCCTCTTTACACCAAATCCCTTCATAAGCTCATTAGCTATAATAATGTTATCTTGAATTCTTCTATCTTAAATGAAGGTGGTTTGTCCCTTACCAATAATTTTCCCCAAAATCTTAGCTAATCTATTAGCCAAAATCTTAGCCACCACTTTATAAAACACATTACAGAGTGAAATAGGCCTATAATCACCCACCTGAACTGCATCGTTCTTCTTTTGAATCAAAGTAATGAAAGTGCTATTAGCACCTTTACCCAAGACTGGATTTCTTAAAAAATGCTGCACAGCTTCAGTAAAATCATCACCAACAATAGACCAATATTGTTGATAAAACCTTACTGTAAATCCATCAGGTCCTGGAACTCTATCTGATCATATATCAGAGACTGTCATATTCACCTCTTCCTTTGTAACCTCAGCCTCCAACATACAAACATCTTCAATAACCAAAGTATTTCTGATATACTTTTGATCAGGATCAGATAATCTAGATATACCACTTGAATACACCTCTTTGTAATGCTGAATAAACCGATCACTAATCATAGAAGGATCAATCGCCAAAGCCCCTTCATGTTGTATAGCTGTCAAATTATTCTTTGCTCTGTGATGCTTAATCTTTTGAAAGAAATACTTAGAACACATATCCTGTTCTTGGGTCTTGATGGAACCACATTGGTATTCTTTCTTGGGTCTTAATGGAACCACAATGGTTCCTCCTGTTTCGAATTTTGTAATCACCGATAGGACTAGTTTTGGGATAAGGGAGGTAGTTGAGTTGTTGGATACAGGCTAAGAAGTGGTGTACAATCATGCTGGCGACGTTAAACTTAGCATGCTGTCGAGCTATCGATATTAAACTTAGTATTTGTATATTTGTACTATAGTTTGTTATATTCTTTTTAGTTTTTCTAGGTTTTTAGTTTATTTGTTGATGAGCGCTGAAAAGTGCATATTTAAACCCCTTAAGCTTAGGCATTCAAGTACTTTTATCTATCTTACTTTACCGTTTTAGATTGATTTTGTATTATTTCCATTTTCAGGCACTTATCCCGAAAATAAGCTAACTCAGCCAAATAAGAGCTTAATTGAAGCAATTATGGGATTAAACAAAGAAAGGAACAAATGAAGCCAAAGGTGGAAAGCAGCAAAGTTCGATCAATCCAACTTCAAAGTTCGATCGATCGAACACTGATCGATCTCAGCACTTCAAGATAGATCCAAACCTTGACCCAAAGTAGAAAGTCCAAAGTTCGATCATTCCAACACCACCATTCGATCGATCGAACACTTTTGTCCTTATTCAAATGATTGATCCTATCCACAGCTGTACCACCCACTAACCACTTTTTTCCTTTTCCCAGAAATATCCCCCAAAATATCTCGGATTTGTCTTTTCCCAAAAAACTCAACCAGTTGGATCGATCCAGCCTAAGTTTGATGGATCTCAGCCAGTTCGATCGATCCAAGTCCAAGGTTCGATCGATCGAACTTCCTCCAGTGCAAAAAGTTTAAATTCCAGCTCATTGAAAGTTATCCTTTATCCAATCATTGAGGAATGTTGTGTGCATGACCCCAGCTCATTTTGTGTGTTATTTGACCTACCTATAAAAGGAATATGATGCACTTTTTGAGCGAGCTTCTTAGAGAATTAGAGAGATAACCTTAGAGGCAATTCTTAGAGTAGAGGAGGAGGCTAGAGACACCATTGGAGACTCTTTATCATCCAAGGAGCAGATTTCAACCATGGAGTTAGCCCTTGAGGGTTGGAGGAGCACGACCATAAGTGGCTAGACATCCTCTTGGGGCTAGAGTTAGCCCCAAGCATGCTTTCTATATCTTAATCTTATGTATTATTGAGGGATTAGTGTTGTAATTAATGTTTTGACACTTTGATATATATAGATCTTGTTTATTCAATGATTTATGTGGTCTAATGCTTTCAATTGATCATTTCATTCTATCCATATGTCTATGTATGCTAGGATAGATGTTTATGTGCTTGTCTCTAGGTTTTATGTTATTGATGCATGTCTATGTGTATTGATGCTATAGATCTAGAAGTTGTCAAAACATAGTGCTTAAAAGAATACTCTTGTGATTTTCTTGATGGTTCATACTTATTCCTTTATGGATTGTGCCTCTCCCCTAGTTTATTTTCATGCTAGTAGTGTAGATGTAGTGTAGTTGTAGTGTAGTGTTAAATAGAAGGACAATCCATGCTTGTTGTTTGATGTTCCATGCTTTTGAATGCAAGTAGTATATGTCTCTAACCTTGTGGTGTAATTGGATTGTGAGCTTAATAAAATGATTAATGACTTGTTTTGATTTATTGTGTCTTTCACATGATGTTTAGACAATACATGCTTAATTGGTCATCCTTGCTTATTGAACCAACTAAAAACACACATACCCCAATATTGCAACACACAATTTCCCTCATTAATCACTTGCCAATAGTATAGAAATACATTGCTTGGTGGTGATCTGTAAACCCCAAGATTTCTCTTTCTCTTAGTTACTTTTTGTTGCATTCAATTATTTAGTTTAATTTAGTTGCTTTCTAGTTTAATCAACCAACCAACCAACCATTTGTTTGATCACTCGAACTACTAAACCTAATAGCGATTCCACGACCTTGTTCGATCCTCACAATCCCTTGGGACGATCCCTACTCACCCTAGCTATATTTATAGTGAAAGGTAGTAGTGGCCTTTATAAATGTAAAACTCTTGGCCCTTGCTTTAATGCACACTCCTTCAAGCTTGATGGTATAGGACGATGAGAGCACCGTTCAGTTTTTGGCGCCGTTGCCGGGGATTGATTGATTTGGTTAGGCAATATCGTATTTGTGGAATCAATTAGGAATTAGTAGTCTTTTGATCGTGTCTTTACTTTGTTTTTATTTTTCTTTAGATTACTTACTGTGTTTGTTCATCTTTGACAAGGAGCATTGAGCTAGGATCCAAGCAAAGGAGCCACCAAGCAAAGGAGCTAAGCAAGCAAAGGAAAAAAGCTAAAAAAATTTAAAAAAAAAAAAAAAAGTTGTTAAGCTAAGCTAAGCTATAAATTTGGAGTTGAAGTGCTAAAGGACCTTTGCGAGCTTTTTTTTACTCAATCCCTTAGTTAAATCGTCGGCCCGCGTGGAGGCTTGTTTTTAATTTCTTAGATAAATCGTGAGCCCACGTGGAGGCATTTTTCTTGTCATTGCATCATTGTTGTTAAAAGCATGGGAGTGTGAATTAAGTGTTTGTGAAAGAAGTCTAATTCAATTGTTGTGAAGGCATAGTGTTTGTCATTCTTTGTGCTTGTTGTGTTACATTCTGCATACATGGACGTTTTTCATTGAGACCAACTCTTGTCCCTCTTGATTTACATCTTGAATACATCATTAGAAATCCTAGGGGAAGAGGAAGTTCAAATAGAACCAATCTATCAATAGATGATAATAATGATGATCACGTTGAGGACCCTGGTCACATAGACCAACAAGGTATTCTTCATCCTAATGTGCACAATGAGAACATACAAGTACCATTAGGTATGCCTAGGCTATACATTCACCAACCACCACAACAACAACAAGGCTAAGTTCCCTATGGAATGCCAAGGCCAATGTATGCTCCACAACCTCCTATCATCAATTAAGGAATTCAAAACCAAGGTGTTCATGTTGCACCTCAAGTAGCTAATCCCCATCTTGCTTTAAGAGACCATTATGTGCCTAATGAGTATAATGCACCTACATGCATCCAATTACCTCAATTTAGAGCACATCATTATGAAATCAAAGCACAAACCATTCAAATGCTTCCTAACTTTCATGGAATTCGTAGTGAAGAACCTTATAAGCATTTGGACGAGTTTCTAGAAGTATGTTCAACCGTAAAATATACGAACATGCCGGAAGAGGTTTTAAGACTCAAACTTTTTCCATTCACCTTAAAGGATAAGGCAACGTATTGGTTTAACAATCTTTGGCCTTTTTTAATTACTTCTTGGGCAGAAATGCAATAAGATTTCTTGAAGAAATACTATCCGGTTTCTAAAACCAATGCCATGATAACTTCTATTAGAGAATTCACACATGGGGATGGAAAAACATTTCATGAGGCATAAGAACGCTTCAATGAATTTCTTAGGAAGTGTCCACACCATGACATGCCCAAATGGCAATTAGTCCAATATTTCTTTGAAAGCTTATCAGATAATTATAAGGGCATGGTTAATACTTCCATGGGTGGCTCATACATTAATAGGCATGAGGATGATGTATGGCGTCTCTATGAAAGCATGAGTGAGAATTCATTTCATAGAACATTGTCTTCAAAGAATGGTAGAAATACACAAGGTAGGAAGAGTGTTGGCTTACATCAAGTTGACCATTCAAATGAAATAGCCATCGAAATGAAGTCTTTATCTCAAAGGTTTGATCAATTTTTTATTAACCACAACTCGGCGAACCAAGTATCTTCCTGTCCTAACCATTCTCATCGTATATCAAATGAATCATGTATGACTTGTTTTAGTGTTCTTCATTCTACTTCTCATTGTCCTCACGGGCAAGTGCAACATGAACCTAATAAACAAGTCAATGTAGCTTTTGTGAACTAAGGGAACAATCCTTATGGTACTCATTATAATCCAAGTTTGAGTAATCATCCGAGTTTCTCTTGGAAAAACCAAGGACAGGGCTCAAACACTTCCCAAGGCGGTTTTCAAGGAAAATACATTCCACCTGCACTTCAAAACCAAGGATCCCAAGGTTATAGACCTTATCAATCACAAGGGAATCAATTTGCTAATTCTCATTTTCCCAACCAATCTTATTCCCAAGGAAATTCTAGAAGTCCCGCTTTTGAAGAAAAAGTTTTAAATGCTTTGGGCACTTTAGAGGCTAACACACAATTGCTTCATTCCCACTCTCAATCTATTGCAAAGCTAGAAACCCAAGTAGGGCAAATAGCAAGCACTTTTAATGCTAGAGAGTAGGGAAAGATGCCTATTAATGCCCCACCTAAGCAACAATGTGTTGTGGAAACCCAATCCTCATCGGAAGAGTGTATCATTGAACATGTTAATGCGGTGACTACCTTGCGGAGTGGTAGAGTTGTGGACAATCAAGTTGAAATGTCCAATGAAGAGAGTGAACCGGTGCAACCTCAAGTTGTCACCCGTCCCGTTTCACATCCCATTCCTCCTTCATTGCATATACATGATCTTGTGAATGAGAAACTCTTAAAAAATGATGTTAAAAAAGTTTTGTTGAAAAATGATTTAAAAACTTCATGTGTTGAAGAGAGTTCAAAAGAAAATTTTGAAAAAGTGTTCGAACCAAAAAAATTCATTTCCGGATGCCTTAAAAGGATCCATTTCAAAAGACAAGCAAAAGGCAAAAACCAATGAAATTATGGAAATGTTTAGGCAAGTGAAAGTTAATCTTTCACTTTTGGATGCAATCAAGCAAATTCCGGCTTATGCCAAATTCTTGAAAGACTTGTGCACCCAAAAGCGGAAGAACAAGAGCCAAGCACCAAGAAAAGTGGTTTTAACCGAGCAAGTGAGCTCAATTTTGCAACATAACACTCTTCCAAAGTTTAAGGACCCCGGTTCACCCACTACATCATGCATCATTGGTGATCATATCATTAATCGGGCGCTTCTTGACTTAGGAGCAAGTGTTAACCTTCTTCCATACTCGGTTTATGTCAAATTGGACCTAGGTGAATTAAAACCGACGTCGGTAGTTTTGCAACTTGCCAACCGATCCATTAAGAAGCCTAGGGGTATAATTGAGGATGTTTTGATAAAGATTGATAAATTCTTCTTCCCGGTTGATTTCGTTGTCATTGACACAGAACCGATTCCCAATCCTAAGAGCCAAATACCCGTTATCCTTGGCCGTCCCTTCTTGGCAACCGCTAATGCCAACATCAATTGTAGGACAGGGATAATGAAGATCTCATTTGGCTATATAAAGGTGAAGTTGAATATCGTTAATCCCACACCCAATTTATTTAACAAATATGAAGGAGGGATCAATGTTATGGAGAAATGTCATGATCTTACTTGTGAAGAAATTGAGCTTTAGGTAAAACCAAAATTTCAAAGGGACCATCTTCAACATTGCATTCTAAGAGCATTGTTTCAAGTTCTCATTGTGAAAGGGCATGGAAGCCCAAAAATTTTGATTGCATTGACAAAGGAACAAAACTTTCTTTTGAGCTTAATCCAATAAGTTCTTCAAAGAACCATTTGTTGGGTGGAGTTCAAAGCATCCATCACCCTAACAAGGAGGATGCATCATAAGATCTTTGATCTAGGCTAAAAGAGCCCAATGTCTTGCTAGAGACGTTAAAGACTAGCAAAGGCATTCGTAGGGTGTCAAAACCTATTCCTCCCCTATTTCTATCTTTCATTTCATTTCTTGCGAAGTCTAGATACTTGTTTTTGGTTCATATGCATTTCAAGGAACTTTGGTGAGGATTACATGAGCTTTCATATCATTATCGAGCATTCTGCATAGTTCAATCGATCTCAAACCTGAGTTCGATCGATCGAACTCCATTCTGCATCCAACACTTAGAAAATTTTTTGACCTGCATCCAAATCACCTCTCTGTCCCATCGTTCGAACTAACTTTAAATCAATCAAGAGATCTTCGATCGATCCAACTTCCAAGTTTAATCGATCTTATGATTCAACACCTAGAAAAATTTTGAGCCTGCAGAAACCCGCATCCAAATCACCTCTCTGTCTCATTGATCGAAACATTCCAAGATCGATCTGAACTTCTTCGATCGATCTAACTTTCAAGTTCGATCGATCTTCAAGTTCCAACACTTAGCCAATTTTCTGAACCAAAAACCTGCATATTTTTGCTCTCTGTTCGATCGATCGAACTCTTATTCCGATCGATCTCAATTCTTCATTTCATTCTTTGACTTTATTTTGACTTTTCAAATTTCAAAATCCAAAAATATTTTTATTTTATTTTATTTTCCAAAAATACCAAAAAGATTTTATTTTATTTTTATTTTTCAAAAATCCAAAAATATTTTCTATTTTTCAATTTTAATTTTTAATTTTTAATTTAGTTTTTAATTTTTCAAAAATTCCAAAAATACCTTGAAGAGAGAAAGTTCGATCGATCTCAGTTGAAGTTCGATCGATCGAACTAATCGGGGAATGTTTTTAAAAATAGAATCGAGGGTTTTTAAGATCAATCTCATAGATTGATCTCAATCCTCTCTCCAACCCCTAACACCCTTTTCTCTCATCGCTGTGAACCTCATCATCTTCATCTTCTCCAGCGAGATTTCCAGCGAATCCCGAGCATGAATCATCTCTTTCTTCCTGGATCTCAAGTTCTCATCTCCCCTCTTCGCATCCACTTTTCTCCCTTTGATTGGGTAAGATTCGAGACCTTACTAGTCGATTTCAAGCTTCAATCTCGTGCATACATAATTTATATGTTTGATTCATGCTTTACATATGATTGAACCTCCATTGATGAGCCTTCAAAGCATTTGTATATATATGTGTATATATTTGTATATATATTTGATTTTTGTTTCGATTTGGGAGTATGGGCCTTGTTCGAGTGATGATTTTTGTTGATTTGATTTGTTGTAGGGCCCACGAACACGTTCATGTAGGCCCCATGCTTCCATAGTCACAGATCTGTGACCTTTGAGTTTTCATCGTCACATAGTTCGATTGATCAAACTTATATCTCAGATCAAACTTGAGAGATCGATCGAACTCGTATATCATATCGATCGAAGTTGTGAGATCGATCTCACTTATTTTCGATCGATCCAACTTTTGTGATCGATCGAACTTCACAGATCTCACAGATACACTTCATTCATCATGTATTATGTTCACGCTATCTCATATATGCACAATGCCTGTGATATTCCACATTGGATGCATTTCATACTTAGATTGTCTAGCATGTTTCATATCTTGTCACTTGTATAGATTTATGTCATCTATATGATTTGTCTATCTTATTTAACATGCATGTTTCTATATTGTGCTTAAAATTTCTTATTCTGGCACTAACTCCCATTGCAAGTTTTTCTTTTTCTTTTTTGCAGGCCATGGTGAAGCGCAAGACTGTTGCCAACAGGCAACACAGGCCTCAGAGACATATCCGACCATGGATACAGGAGCCAGCAGAGCCTTCTCATGCACAGGAGGAACCAGTACAGCCTACACCACCTCAGTCACCTGCTCATGAGGCTGAGGATGATCATATCATATCTCCTTCCCAGGCTCATCCTGCATTTATACTATCACCATCTCTACCGCCTGCTAGAGCTGAGCGTTCACCAGTACCATCTCCACCACGCCAGCCAGCTCAGCCAGCTCAGGAGCGTGATAGGCCCGTGCCTAGATATGCACACATGACGGTCGACCATGAGTCAGTGTTCGACACGGCCTTTTTTTCCCGATCGGTGCTGACTCGATCAGCTTACCATGATATCATTCAAAGGGGCCTGGCCACTATTCTTGCCCCAGTCACAGCACCAGTCTACCCGCGGCTGGTACGATCGTTCTACTAGAACCTCCAACCATCCCCGCGTACTACAACAGAGCTGGTCACTTTTGTAGATGGCCATCAGGTCACCTTCACAGTGGACTCACTAGCCCGTTCTTGTCACTGCCCACACCGCTGTCCTCTAGAGCTTTAGGAGACCTATTCGAGGCTATGCAGGTCTTTTTATGTCGACATGGTAGTTTTTTTTACAGGTCACCATGCCGGTGGTGAGACCTTCGCCACCCGGACATTCCTTCCAGACGACCTTTGGTTCAATGATTCCGTGC
Source organism: Cornus florida (assembly GCF_030987335.1). Classification (NCBI taxonomy): domain Eukaryota; kingdom Viridiplantae; phylum Streptophyta; class Magnoliopsida; order Cornales; family Cornaceae; genus Cornus; species Cornus florida. Next base: position 45,389,600 of record NW_026775573.1, read on the forward strand.
TTTTTCGGAACATATACATGGCTAGGCACAAGATTCAGAGGAGAGGCAATTATCTGACAGCCCTCTACTCCTTCTATACCGGGCACTGGGTGTCCATTCCCGCGCTCATCTAGAGCATGATGAGGAAGCTTTATGACGAGTACATCAGCAAGGAGACGCCCAGACGGGCTAAGTCTCTTCCATTCGGCCACCTCATCATCCTCGGGAACACCCCGAGAGAGGTTCCTGTCACTTCCTAAAGAAGGACTGGGACAAGAGCTACAATGCCATTATTACCAGATTGTAGGACTACGCAATAGTAGCTGCAAAGGAGCTGGAGGCACAGACAAAGGCAGAGGCCGCAGTAGCAGATCCTGCAATGGATGACGCACCAATCGATCCAACTGCAGATCATATAGATATTGACTTAGAGTGCCCTGTAGACGCCGAAGAGTAGCACTCTCCAGCTGGGTCGCCCATTCACGAGTAGGAGCAGACTTAGGAGCTTTCTTTTGATTCATCTATGCTTGAGGCTCCAGATCTGACCCTCGGCTTTGGAGTATGACTGCAGACTCTTGAGGATGCTGTATCTTACCTCCCACAGAGCTGATTTTGCTACCTTCCGTACGGATGTCGCGACTATGTTCCGAGATCTATCCAGAGATATCCGCGGAGCCAGACCTGTCTGTCCTACCTCATCCTCTATCTGTCCTACCTCATCCTCCTGAGTTCCTAGTTCCTAGTTCCTTCTATCTTATGATCCCTCTCTCCTTTTGATACTTTACTTTTGTCACTGTACATTGTTATTTTTACAGCCGGTCTGTCGGCTTTGATATTTTTGTTGTACCTGCACTTTATCTATTTTATATATCTGTTTTTGTTATGGATGTCATATATTATATTCTCATATTTGTATGTTTGACTCCATCAGGTGCATCACAGTGACTTCAGTGAGAGAGTACTACCCAATTTTCAGGACCTCCCTTATACCTCTCTCATCTATTTATCTGTTTATCCCATTTACACTTGCATGTCCACTGTGCACTGATTATCCCATTTTGTTATCTGATGAGTTTATCCAAGTGCCAATTTTCAAGACCATAGTTCATCCTAAGTTTGGGGGGCCATGCCACCCACTTCAGATACTTCAGTCCCGATCATTCTTGCTTAGTTGCACTGGTATACTCTTTCCTTTATTCTCTTTGCACATTGAGGACATTGTGCCATTTAAGTTTGGGGGGGAATGGTGCGTTATAGTGTTAGTTTTAAATTCAAAATTTTGAGCATGACTTGTGTATTTGAGGGATGTTTCTATGATTGGTCCATATCTAGTTATGATTTTGATCTTTTGAGGACTATATTGCTTAAAATTTAAAAATTACTTGACTTGAGAGTCCAATACTCCTTGTATGCCCTGTGGAAGCCATTTAAGAGTAAATTTTTTGAAAGATTGATATCTTGCTTGCATTTGTGGTCCATATCATCCTGATTTTGTGATTGATTTGAGATTCACTCTAGTATTCTACACTAGCATAGGCGCACACTAGCATTCATTTGTGGGGTACATTCTTTGTTGATTATTGAATTGGTTATATCCCAATTGAGCTAGTAGTGTATTGAAAGCTTTTATTCTTGATAAAGGTGGATAGCAACACCTTTTCACTAAGTAGCCTGGATTTTAGCCTCGTCAAACATTGAACTTCTATTGCCGAAAGGTTGAGGGCCCAACCTCTAGGTTAATAATTGAATAAAAAAAAATAAAAAAATAAAAAAAAAAGAGAAGAGAGAAAAGTTGCAAAAGTAATAAAAAAGTGAGGACTTCTCCCAAAAGGTGAGAGTGGGAAATGATTAGATGGAGGTTGTTTTGATTTATAACCTAGTTGATTTGAGCTTGTAAGTCCTTAGGGGTATTTGAATGCCTAATACCCTAAAACCATCTGGTTTCAGAGTCATTGACCTAACGCTCGACCTCATAAATCGCTAGAAAGCTTAATAGATCAACACATTGCACCATGCTTCCATCTTTGATCCTATATAAAATAAAAATTAAAAATTAAAAAAAAAATTGAGTGAAGAGAAGCGCACCTAGATCAATAAAGCTTTAATAAAAGGTCCACTTTTTGTCTTGATGATTGGTACTAGATTTGTGTGCTAGTTTGAGAGTAAGGATGTGATTAATTCTTTAGTTGGCTTAGATAGCAACATATTTGATGCCGGTCCACTCAAAAAGGATTCTAGAGTTGTTTTGATTTGTATGATCATTTTTTTGATGTGTGGAGGATCATACTTGTTTGCTTGATGTTGAAATTTTGGGAGATTGCTTAGAAATGTTTGAAAACTTGCATACTTGAGGTAGTTTTCTCCCAATGCTTGTTTGCAATATTAGTGTCTCTTTTGAAAAAATGAGCTTAATGTTTGTGGGTAGCATTTCTGAAAACCCTCACGAGACTTCACTCGTCCACTAGGGGTAACCTAGGGGTTTAAAAGGCTTGTTGCATATGCTAAATGCAATCATGTTCCCTACGAAAGTGGCGTTATCCATTTATTGTTCTCTAGTTCATACTTATATAGTTGTCCATTTCATTCCTTTACTTTATAGTTCATTGCTAGGGACTAGCAATATTTAAGTTTGGGGGTGTGATAAGCGCTGAAAAGTGAGTATTTAAACCCCTTAAGCTTAGGCATTCTAGTACCTTTATCTATCTTACTTTACCATTTTAGATTGATTTCGTATTATTTCCATTTTCAGGCACTTATCCCGAAAATAAGCTAACTCAGCCAAATAAGAGCTTAATTGAAGCAATTCTGGGATTAAACGAAGAAAGGAGCAAAGTGGAAAAAGAAAGAAGCAAATGAAGCCAAAGGTGGAAAACAACAAAGTTCGATCGATCCAACTTCAAGGTTCGATCGATCGAACACTGATCGATCTCAGCACTTCAAGATAGATCCAAACCTTGACCCAAAGCAGAAAGTCCAAAGTTCGATCGATCCAACACCACCCTTCGATTGATCGAACACTTTTGTCCTTACTCAAATGATTGATCCTATCCACAGCTGTACCACCCACTAACCACTTTTGTCCTTTTCCCAAAAATATCCCCCAAAATATGTCGGATTTGTCTTTTCCCAAAAAGCTCAACTAGTTGGATTGATCCAGCCTAAGTTTGATGGATCTCAGCCAGTTCGATCGATCCAAGTCCAAGGTTCGATCGATCGAACTTCCTCTAGTACGAAAAGTTTAAATTCCAGCTCATTGATAGTTGTCCTTTATCCAATCATTAGGGAATATTGTGTGCACGACCTCAGCTCATTTTGTGTGTTATTTGACCTACCTATAAAAGGAATAAGATGCACTTTTTGAGCGAGCTTCTTAGAGAATTAGAGAGACAACCTTAGAGGCAATTCTTAGAGTAGAGGAGGAGGCTAGAGACACCATTGGAGTCTTTTTATCATCCAAGGAGCAGATTTCAACCATGTAGTTTGCCCTTGAGGGTTGGAGGAGCACTACCATGAGTGGCTAGACATCCTCTTGGGGCTAAAGTTAGCCCCAAGCATGCTTTCTATATCTTAATCTTGTGTATTATCGAGGGATTAGTGTTGTAATTAATGTTTTGATACTTTGATATATATAGATTTTGTTTATTCAATGATTTATGTGGTCTAATGCTTTCAATTGATCATTTCATTCTATCCATATGTCTATGTATGCTAGGATAGATGTTCATGTGCTTGTATCTAGATTTTGTGTTATTGATGCATGTCTATGTGTATTGATGCTATAGATCTAGAAGTTGTCAAAACATAGTGCCTAAAAGAATGCTTTTGTGATTTTCTTGATGGTTCATACTTGTTCCTTCATGGATTATGCCTCTCCCCTAGTTTATTTTCATGCTAGTAGTGTAGATGTAGTGTAGTTGTAGTGTAGTGTTAAATGAGAGGACAATCCATGCTTGTTATTTGATGTTCCATGCTTTTGAATGCAAGTAGCATATGTCTCTAACCTTGTGGTGTAATTAAATTGTGAGCTGAATGAAAGAATTAATGACTTATTTTGATCTATTGTGCCTTTCACATGATGTTTAGACAATACATGCTTAATTGGTCATCCTTGCTTATTGAACCAACTAAAAACACACACACCCCAATACTGCAACACAGAATTTCCCTCATTAATCACTTGCCAATAGTATAGAAATACATTGCTTGGTGGTCATCTCTAAACCCCAAGATTTCTCTTTCTCTTACTTACTCTTTGTTGCATTCAATTATTTAGTTTAATTTAGTTGCTCTCTAGTTTAATCAACCAACCAACCGTTTGTTTGATCACTCGACCTACTAACCCTAATAGCGATTCCACGACCTTATTCGATCCTCACAATCCCTTGGTTTGATCCCTACTCACCTTAGCTATATTTATAGTGAAAGGTAGTAGTGGCCTTTATAAATGTAAAACTCTTAGCCCTCGCCTTAATACACACTCCTTCAAGCTTAATGGTGTAGGACGACGAGAGCACCGTTCATTTGTGTTTTTTTCTTTTATTTTTAGATTAGATTAGTTTTGATTAAAAAAAAATTAATACAAAAATAAAACAATTTCTTGTCTCTTGACTCTACATGTTTGATTTTGTGAAGTAATTACTTATTATTTCATTCTTTGTTCACTCTCATATGGTGGTGTCTAGTTGTTTTCCTTAAAAGGTTTTTGCATTTAAGTTTGGGGGCGCCACCTAGCTTGACAATTGGCTATGCTATGGACAGTTTACTTTGACATTCCTCGTTCCTATGGTAATATTGCTCTAACCCTTTGTCTAGTTTTGTTCTCCTTGCAGATTAAGGACACTGCGAAGTTCCAGTTTGGGGGTAAGGCAATATAATTGCAAGTTTGGTTTGGGTGAAATAAATTTTTGAAATTTACATGATAAAGTTGAGAGCATGTGACATAGAATGATTTTGAGTTTGTTGATTATTATGATATCGTTCTACAGTCTGATGTTGGTTAGATATGGTTTGTATGCTAAATTATTGTAAACAGGGATTGAAAATTTTGAAATTGGTTGATGGCCTATGGTCCACTCTGTTACGATGATCTTTGTTTAATGAAATTAATCTCTGAACTACTACACTTTGCACATATTCACACTTGCATGAATTTTGTGGGGTAAATTCTAGAAGTCTTGTTTTGTTTCAAGTTAAACTGAGATGAATAGATGGATTTGAGGATTTTGGTAACCAAGGCATAGAAATAAAGAAAAGAAAAAAAAAGAAAAAAATTGAAAAAAATAGAAAATATTGGTATATATGTAATAAATGAAAATATTCTTCACCAATGTGAATGAAAGAAAAAATAAAGAAAAGAAGTAGAAGATGATCAAGTTCAGGTTTTGCACCTAGATTGCTTGAGTGATTAAGTCCTTAGGGGTGTGTTCTGACACCTAATGCCCTAAAACCATCTAGTCTGGGAGTTGTTGGCTAAAAGCTTGTTACATAAGGGGTTTAGGTTGCCTAGATTAATTGAACAATTAAGTCCTGAGGGGTGTTTTATCATTTAATGCCCTAAGATCATCTGGTCCGGGAGTTATTGGCTGAAAGTTCATTACAAGGGTGATTTAAAAAGCTTAATAGACCTAAACATTGCACAGTATCCTTTTTGAAAAAAACATACCTTGAAAAAGAAAATAATAATAATAATAATAAATGCCATAGGAGTTGGAATTTGAAATATTTGTTGTGAATTGAGGAATAGCTATGAATGAATGCAAATATGGATAGTAAGCCACACGTTGAATTATAGGGTCACTTTTAAAAAAGTGTTTTGGAGATTAAGATTATTGAATGACTAATTAAACTGATATATGGGGACTATGGCTGTTAAATTGAAAGTAGAAGTTGAAAGTTTTTCTAATTACATGATTGGTTGTACTTGCTATGTTTGACTGATTGATGAGTTACAGGGATAATATAATTTGAAAGCAGGCTTGAATAAGCTTTCTGTGCAATTAAGGCACTGATCTGAGAAGTTTGTGGGCATCTTCACTGAAAATGCTCACGAGACTACAACTCATCCACTAGGGGTAACCTAGGGGTTTAAAGGCTTGTTGCATAGGCTAAATGTAACCGTGATTCCTACAAAAGTGGCTTTTTAGTTCTGTATTGCTAAGGGACTAGCAATATGTAAGTTTGGGGGTGTGATGTACGCTGAATATTTGCATATTCGAGCCCCTAAATAGATATATGTTGCAGCCTAAAACGATACTTCTATCCTGTTTTAGATTGATTTATGATTAATGTGTGTTTGTAGGTACTTTCCCAGAAAAATAGTTAAAACCGGGAATCTATAATGATATCGAAGCTTACAGAGTCGTTGCCGGTCATCCAGAGAAAGCTGAGAGCTTAAATGGTGTAGTTTTGAAGAATTTAATACCCAAAGCTCGAGCCTAAGCCCTGAGGCTCAAGCCTTACAAGCCAAAGAAAACAAAAATTGATGAGTGCTGAAAGTGTGTATTTAAACCCCTTAAGCTTAGGCATTCTAGTACTTTTATCTATCTTACTTTATCATTTTAGATTGATTTCGTGTTATTTCCATTTTCAGGCACTTATCCCAAAAATAAGCTAACTCAGCTAAATAAGAGCAGAAATGAAGCAATTCTGGGATGAATCAAAGAAAGGAGCCGAGTGGAAGCAAAAGGTGGAATTCAACATCTTCGATCGATCTCAAATCAAAGTTCGATCGATCCAACATGATCGATCTCAGCACTTCAAGATGAATCTGAGCCATGATGACATTTTCAGAGATCTCAAAGTTCGATTGATCCAACATCATTCTTCGATCGATCGAACTACCTTGTCTTTATCCAAATGATTGATCTTATCTAGTTGTACCACCCTACCAACCACTTTTGTCCTTTTCCCAAAAATATCTTTGAAATATCTCAAATTTGTTTTTATCCAAAAAGCCACCGCCATTGAGGATCGATCTAACTTCAGTTCGATAGATCTCAGCTATGTTCGATAGATCAAAGTCCAAGGTTCGATCGATTGAACTTCTTCCAATGCGAAAAAGTTAAATTTTCAGCTCATTGAAAACTGTCCTTATCCAATCATTGGGGAATATTTTGTGCATGACCCCAGCTCAATTTGTGTGTCACTTGACCTACCAATATATAGAATATGATACACTTTTTGAGGAGGATTTAAAAAGATTGATCTATCACAATAGAAGCTATTCTTAGGGAGAAAGAAAGGAGGAGAAAGCTAGAGACACAAGCTTGGGAGCTCTTCATCAACCAAGGAGTAGATTCTTCCATGGAGTTTGCCCTTGAGGGTTGGAGAAGCATTATTATGAGTGGCTAGACATCCTCTTGGGGCTAGAGTTAGCCCCAAGCATGCTTTATACATCTTGATTTTGTGTATTATTGAGGGATTAGTGTTGTAATACATGTTTTGGCACTTATATATATATAGATCTTATTTATTCAATGATTTATGTGGTTTAATGCTTCCAATTGATCATTTCATTATATCCATATGTCTATGTATGCTAGAATAGATGTTCATGTGTTTGCCTCTATTTCTTCTGTTATTAATGCATGTTTATGTGTATTAATGCCATAGATCTAGAGATTGTCAAAACATAGTGCTTAATAGAATGCTCTTGTAATTTTCTTGATGGTTCATGCTCATTACTTGATGGATTGTGCCTCTCCCTTAGCTTAATTAGTTTAATTTCATGTCATTAGCTTAATTGTAGTGTAGTGGTAGTATTATTGTTAGATGGGAGGACAATCCATGCTTGTTGTTTGATGTTCTATACTTTTGAATGCAAGTAACATATGTCTCTAACCTTGTGGTGTATTTAGTTTGTGAGCTTATTGAAAGGATTAACGACTTGCTAGATATATTGTGCTTTTCACATGCTACTTAGACAATATATACTTAATTGTTAGATATATTGTGCTCTTCACATGTTAATTAGACAATATATACTTAATTGGTCATTCTTGCTAGTTGAATCAACCAAACACACACACACATCAATATTACAACACACATTTCCCTCATTAGTCACTTGTTAAGGGTGTAAAAAAGTATTGTTTGGTGGTGACCTCTAAACCCCAAGATCTCTCTCTCTCTTACTTACTCTTTATTGCATTCAATTATTTAGTTTAATTTGCTCTCTAGTTTAATCAACCAACCAATTATTTGTTTGATCACTTGACCTACTAACCCTAATAGTGATTCCACAACCATATTCGATTCTAATCCCTTGGGACGATCCCTACTCACCCTAACTATATTTTTAGTGAAGGTAGTAGTAGCTTTTATAAATATAAAACTTAGCCCTCGCCTTAATGCACACTCTTAAACTTATGGTGTAGCGACCGCCACCACCAGTTTTTGGCGTCGTTGCTGGGGATTAGGCAACGTCATATTTATGGAATTCATTAGGAATTAGTACTCTTTTGACTGTGCCTTTACTTTGTTTTAATTTTTCTTTTTGATTACTTATTGTGTTTGTTCTTGATTGACAAGGAGCATTGAGCTAGGAAGCAAGCAAAGGAGCATTCAAGCAAAGAAGCGAAGCAAGCAAAGAAAAATGCTAAAAATTTTAAAAATTGCTAAGCTAAGCTATAAATTTGGAGTTGAAGTGCTAAAGGACCTTTGTGAGACTTTCTTTACTTAATCCCTTAGTTAAATCGTCGGCCCGCGAGGAGACTTGTTTTTAAATTCTTAGATAAATCGTGAGCCCGCGTGGAGGCATTCTTAATTGTTCTTTGCATCATTGTTGTTAAAGCATAGGAGTATGGGTTAAGTGTTTGTGGAGGAAGTTTCATTGAATTGTTGTGAAGTCGAAGTGCTTGTTCATTCGTTGTGTTTGTGTGCTTTACATTGTCCATGCATGGTCGTAAATCACTAAGACCAACTCTTGTCCCTCTTGATTTGCATCTTGAATCCATAGTTAGAAATCCTAGGGGCAGAGGAAGTTCTAGTCCTACCCAATCCATTACATTAATGGAAGGCCATAATGGAGAGCATGTAGAGGACCTTGGTCACATAAACCAACAAGGTATCTTCCATCCAACTGTGCATCATGAGAACATTCAAGCACCATTAGACATGCCTAGGCCATTTATTCACCAACCACAACAACAACAAGGCCAAGGTCGATTGGGAATGCCAAGGCCAATGTAAGCTCCATAACCTCCCATCATTCAAGGAAATTGATAAGCGCTGAATACTGTATATTTAAGCGCCCTAAATTGCATTAGTTAAGTCCGTTGTTTGTTTAATTAAGTAGATTATCTTCATTTGTGTGTATGTATATATTTTCAGGTCCATTTGCCAAAAAAGGAGCAAAATCAAGGCTTTGTGGAGTTTTGGCCATCAAAAGGCACAAGGCTGAATTTCTGGCAGCAGTGGATCCTGAACTTTGCTCTCCATTTTGACCTTCCTAACTCGAGAACTGGACTTCCCTCATAACATGAAAGATTTAGAGCTCTGAATCAGCTTTCCAAATCTTCAAACGGTTTGTCATTTGGAGCACGGAGCAGAGAGTTATGGCCTTGTTACCAGAGGCGCGCAGAACTGCCTGGCAGCAATGAAATTCTGCCTTGATCTTCATTTTCGACCAACCATCCTTGAGAATTGGATCTCCACCAAAACATGAAATATTTAGAGCTCTGAATTAGCTTTCTAAATCTTCAAACGGTTCATTATTCGGAGTTCGGAGTACAAAGTTATGGCTGTTTAACCAAAGTAGGTCTGGGCAGAGCAAGTGAAGCATGGGCATTTTTACACTAAATTCGAGTGCTCGAGGCCTTGCTTAGAGTGCTCGAATTTTGGGCAGAATGCCCTTCGGAAATGGCTCATTTCAGCCCACTTGCACTTTGGTTTCTTCACTTTGCTTTCCTCTTTAATGAAGTGGTTGGAGATGTTGGTTGGTGACCTTTTGGTGGTAGATAAGGCAAGGAAGGCCACACATATCATTATCCCATATTCTACAAGATTAGAGGAGAGAGAAGAGAGCAAGAGGAAGAGAGTTCTCCAAGCTTGAAGAGGGAGCACGAAAATGGAGGAGGTCTTCAAGCTTCTTCTTCATTCTAAGGCTCCAATGGGTAACTAACTCTTCTTCTAGGGAGGTGATGAAGTCCCTCCCTTGTAAGCATGTTCTAGTGTAGATTTTATTTTGGGATTTCAATGTATAACCTATGGTCTTTTCATGGTCTAGAGCATTTTGCTTCTTGTAATGGATCTTCATGTATTTTAATGATTATTGTTGAATTAATTATCTATCTTAGATGGTTTATTCTTTTAATCATAGTGCTTGCACTCTCATGGTGACAATGGTAGTGAGATCATGGAATAGTTTTAATGGCATGAAGTTAGAGAAATTTGATAGTCCATTGCTTAGGTTCCCCCTTTGATGGTCTATTCTTGATTCCTACTTTATGTGCTTTTATCATTCAATTAAGGGCTTGATAATCTTTGGCTTAGGGAGCATGTTGAAGACTACACCCTAGTTTAGGTAGTTTAAGCATGTATTTCTTTGATGGATTATTCTTGTTTTTGATTCAATGACCCTCTTGAGGATATCATAGCAACCAAGGGTTGTTATGTATCATGACCATCGTTTATGTTGATTTCCCGAATTTAAATTTAGCCTAGCATGTGTATAGGGATGGAGACGGATTCACTTCCTTAGTTTCTCTTACTCGTATCTTATCTCGCTTCAATTATTGTAAGTTTCTATTTCATGCACTTCACATATTCAATTTAGTGACAAACAAACAACTCCTTATTTCCCCTTCATCATTCTAGAAAGATTCTAGACACTAAGGTTGCCGTAAGACTAGCGCAGTCCCAGTGGTTCGACTTACCCGACCAATAGCCCTATTTTACAATGATTCGTGCTATTGCGAAGGTTGATGCTAATTGACCAACCGATCAATTTTTGGCGCCGTTGCCGGGGACTACAAACGGTTTAGCGACCAAAGTTCTAGGGTTAATTTTAGTTTGATTGTGAATATTGTGTCTTGTGAATACTCCTTGTGTATTTTTGATCATCTTCGTGTTTGTGAGATTCTAGGGACTCGAAACTCGCCGTGGGAACGCTAGCAAATTGTAAGTCTAGAGGCCCCCAGGTAAGTCTCGTGACTTCTAGTTTTGAATTGTGGATATTGTGCATGTGTTAAGCTTAGAAGTAGTTAAATTACAAGCCCTTGTTGAGGCTATTTCAATTGTTTTATATTTTGTGTTCAAGCATCGGTCCTTGTCGTGGCCATTTACATTTTCTGTCTTGATAATTGAGGAGAAAGGGAACATCGTATGTGGAGTTGTGGTTGATGAATTGCTTTGTTGAGTATATGCTTTGTTGTTGATGTTTGGTCGTAGGTCACTTTCCTTACCCATAATCGATTCTCCCATTGATATTAACTCTCTTGAAAGAACTCTTAGACAGAACCTTAGGGAACCCACTCTTATAAGGGACCTTGGAATTGAATTCAATATAATGGGGGATAACATAGGAAATCCGGGGAATGAAAGGGCTGAAATTCCTAATATCGAGCCAATGACTCTTAGAGATCATTTCATCCCTACCACCTATGCTTCTCCATCTTGCATAGTGATGCCAAACATCGATGCAGCTCAATATGAGATCAAGTCTAGTACCATTCAAATGCTTCCATCATTTCATGGCTTTGATAATGAAGATCCATATAAGCATCTTGATGAGTTCCTTGAAATCTGTTCGACCATCCGGTTGAGAGGTTTTCCGGACAATGCACTTCATCTCCATCTTTTCCCATTCTCCCTAAAGGATAGGGCAAAATATTGGTTGAACTCCCTCGCTCCCAACTCTATTACTTCTTGGGCTCAATTGCAACAAGAATTTCTTAAGAAGTATTATCCGGTGAGTAAAACCAACCAAATGAGGCGTTCCATTCTAAGCTTTTCTCAAGTTGATGGAGAACAACTCCACGAGACTTGGGAAAGGTTACAAGATCTTCTTCGGAAGTGTCCTCATCATTTGATCCCAAAATGGCAATTAGTGCAAGCTTTCTATGCTGGCTTGACCGAAACCCATAGATTCATGGTTGATTCTTCTTGTGGTGGGATGTTCATGTCCAAGAATGCGGATGAGGCTTGGACCTTACTTGAGAATTTGAGTGAAAATTCACTTCAACACAATTCTCGTAGGGCTCCGACCGCAACCACTCCAAACAACACCAACCCTTGTCAACCAAAGTCAATAAGGGAGGAATCATCTCAAGTGGATGCCATCGCTCATAAATTCTACCAATTGATGGCACCACATCTTCCTCCTTCATTGTCTCAAAATTCGGCAAGTTCGGTTTGTGCCTCATGTAATAGTCCATTTCATCTCTCGGAAGATTGCCCCACACCGGAGCAATTTCCCAATCCCAACCAAGAGCAAGCTAATGCCATGTTCTCACGGCCCGGGAACAATCCATATCCCAACACCTACAATCCGGGTTGGCGAGACCATCCGAATTTTTCGTGGAGGCAACAAGCCCCACAAAATTCCCAACTTCAAAATCAAGGGCCTCAAAATCAGCCCTCTTCTCAATATCAAGGTAGGCCTTTCCAAGCCTCTTCAAACTACCAACCTCCATACAATCCAAATGTCTCCACTCAACCTCCTGTGAATCCAATTGATGAGATAGTGGCTGCAAACAAGCAAATGATGGAATCATTAAATGTGCAAATGATGGAATCATTAAACAAGCAAATCATAGATTCCAACAAGCATCTCTTGACATCCTTGCAACCTACTCTCCAAATGGTTCACTCCCATACTCAATCCATAGCTAGGCTTGAAAATCAAATGGGACAAATAGCTAACCAAGTGAACCAACTTCTTCAAAAAGACAAGGGTAAGCTTCCCGCTCAACCATTTGAAAATCCTAGAGGAATGCATGTGATTGATGAAACCCCTCCTCCGAGTGGGCCGACTCATGAACAAGTTCAAGCTATCACCACCCTTCGGAGTGGTAGAGTGGTTGACAACAAGGTTGATGGAGACACAAGTGAGAAAAACCCTCCGTTGAAAAATCCAAATTCAAGCTCTTCAAGCTCTTCAAGTCCAAATCCAAGTTCTTCTTGTCCAAATACCATTCACGGAAGTCCCACGCATGTTACCCCAAATGTGGAAACTACTTATGAGCCAAAAGCTCCGTTCCCTCAACGTCTTCAAGAGTCGACACATTTTGGGAATAAGAATTGCAAAATTCAAGACATGTGGGAGGTCTTTAGGCAAGTAAAGATCAATCTTCCTCTCTTGGATGCTATCAAGCAAATTCCTCCCTATGCAAAATTCCTTAAGGATTTGTGCACTCAAAAGCGCACTTCCAGAAGTCATTTACCAAAGAAAGTGAGGTTAACCGAAAATGTTAGTGCGATCATTCAGCACAGCACTCCTCCGAAGTATAAGGATCCGGGTGCCCCCACAATCTCTTGTGTCATTGGTGACAACAAAATCGAGAGGGCCCTCCTTGACTTAGGAGCTAGTGTGAATTTGATTCCATATTCGGTTTACCTACAACTTGGTTTGGGAGATCTAAAGCCAACTCCGATAGTGTTGCAATTTGCTGATCGATCTATTAAGCAACCACGGGGAATTATTGAAGATGTGATCATAAAAGTGGACAAATTCTACTTCCCGGTAGACTTCGTGGTTCTTGATACGGAACCAGTCCATGATCCAAGAAAACACATTCCCATAATTCTCGGACGTCCTTTTCTAGCTACAGCTAATGCTTCCATTAACTGTAGATCCGGATTGATGGATATCTCTTTTGGGAATATGAATGTTAAGCTCAATATCTTCAATGCTGTGCAACTTCCTTCAGATGACAATGAGTGTTTTGAAATCACTATTGCTGATGAACACATTCAAAATCCAATCCCACCTCCTTCAACGGAGGATCCCCTACATGCTTGCTTAGTCCCTTTTGATTTTGAGGATTTTGGTGTGGACAAATCCATTCGGGAAGTCAACTCCTTGCTTGATATTCCATCACCATTTTCCTCTCCTTTATGGGAAGCACCAAATCCATCTCTATCGTGGGATTGTCCATCTCCTTCCATTTCTTCACCGGAGTTACCTCAACATTTTGAGGGTGAACCACCAGACAAAGGTAAGGAGAATGTTGACAAGTTGCTGAAAATTCTTCCAATCATTCCAGCCCAATCTAGAATCATTGTCCATGATACTCAACCTGTGAACAAACCATTTGAGTACAATGAGGTATATGACTTGGAGATTGCAAATATGGAAGGTCATGATCCTACCATTGTTAGTCAAAACAATGACATTCAACGAGCCTCCATAATCTCGAACAAGCAACACCTTTGCTTAAATCTGAAAATAAAAGAAGTGAGATTAAAAGCGATGCTCAAATCCTCTAAGGCCAAACTTGTTTCTCTTCGGAAGGATCAATATCCCTCACCATTCATTGATCTAAGTTTGAGACCATATGAAGGAGGCAAGTTGCATACGGAGCGTTAAGGATCCATCTCTCCAATGGATCCTGATCCTGGTTCGTCTAGCTATCGACATTAAATTTAGCAAAGCAAGGGAAGAAATTCTTTCGATGTTCCAAGCTTCCCTACCTTCTCAAATTGCTCGTGCCTTGAAATTTTCTGGGAAATGGTTTAGAAAAGCCAAAAATTTGATTTTTCTGAAATGATCTTCAGTTGCGTTCCGCAATTTTAGACTGGCCTCTTAGACCTTCTCAGCTCTAATTTTCATTCCCGGAAATTTCCATCGCTTTCGAGCACGTTCATAGGATCTTTGGCATGCAACTCATGTGCACAACCTCTCATTTTCAACGCATTGTTGGATCATGGTTCCCCAAAATTTTCCATGCATTGGAGATGAAATGCAAAGTTTGAAATTTTTTCATCTAGGCATTAGAAATGTTGAGCAATTCGATAATTTTTCCAAAAATTTTCCATCCATGCAGTGGAATGGACTGAATTTGCAAATTTTAAAATTTTTTCCATGCTTTAGAGATAAAGTGCTAAGTTTTAAAAATTTTCCATGAATTGTGTGATGTTGCATTGAAGAGATATTCAAAAATTCCAAAATTTTCAAATTCATTCAAAGTCTGGAAATTTTCCAAAGATGATGCAATTTGAAAATTTTCTTCAGTTCATTCAAGCATTATGAGACAATTTGAAAATTTTCAGAAATTCTTCCATTCCATGGGAATGACATGCAAAATTTTTTTGTTTCCAAGTCGCCAACTTGCAAAATTCCTGGAATGATGTTGCAAATGCATCAAAATACATGAAAGTGCATGCAATAGTGCTCACTGTCTCCCATGGAATGAGATTGCAAATGCAAATGCATGGAATTTCCATGCATGGACTCCATTTTGAATAGCTTCCATTTCCATGTTGCTCACATTCCATATTCCATTGCAACAAATTCAACTTCCATGGTGCTCACTGTCTTGCATGTTTTCCCTTTCACTCCTTGTTTCAGTCCTCACAGCCGAGCTCACCCCCTAGCCTACTGAGCCAATTTCGTGCCCTCCAAATCCCATTCAGATTGCTCCAAATTACCACACCAATTTTGCATGCTCACTGCCCAAGTTTGGAGCGCTCTAGCTTCCATTTGGATTGCTCCAAACTTCTCCACCATCATTCCGAGGCTGCTGCTTGTATTTAGAGCACTCTAATTCCATTTTAGAGTGCTCTAAATGTGAACCAATCTCATCCCAAGCTACTGCCTTCATTTAGAGCACTCTAGCTCCCATTTGGAGTGCTCTAAATGTGAACCACCACCCTCTCGGCATCTCCATCCACCACCCCAACTCTCTAACAACCTACTCCATGCCAACCCCAAGCCACCCCACAACCTACATTTTCATGCACAAACCCACCCCTCTCTGCCAATTTCTAGAGCACTCGACCCCAAGTTTCGAGTGCTCGCCATTGCCCGGGCTCTCTCATGCCAACCAGCCGAGGCCACTGCCCCCATTTCGAGCACTCGACGGCACCCTTCGAGTGCTCGAACCAAGCCTCTCTCTCCCTCCCTTTTAAAACCCCAGCCCACCACTCTCACTCAACCTCATCTCCTCTCCTCGGCTGCCAACCCCTTTCCTCCACCAACTTCACAACCCAACCACCCTCAACCTCACCACCCCATGCAAACCCACCTTCACCTCCTCCACCTTTTTCCCCACTCTCCTCTAACCCAAGCACCATCATTAACCTCTCATCCACATCTTCCATTAACCATAAATAATGGGCCTTGTGTTCTCCATTGTTGGGTAAGTGTCTAACCCTCTTTTTCTTTTAATTTTTGATCAATGGAGGATGGGATTGCTTGTGGGAAGGATTTGTGATTGTTTGGGAGTTGTGTATTGCATTTGCAGGGCCAAATTTTTGGATTTTCTCATCTCTAATCAACCTTTGGCCCTCTTCCTTTTTGTCTTGCACACCACGTGTTTGACGAATTGCCTAAGCCAACTTTATCTCTCTAAATGCACGGCTTTTGGCATTGTTTTGTTTTCCATTTTACACTTATGACTCATGTGTGCCAATTTGTATTTTGTATGGATTTTTACCTTGCAATCACATTCGTCTTAGTGTTTTCATTTCTGTTTTGATTTTTTTCTTAAGAGACCTATGCTTTCACCTGTGTACATTAGTTCTGTCTTGATAGGTCTTCATGTCCAAGTTTGGGGGACGCCATTGCGCACTCACATGGCTGAACATCTACGTCGTTGTCACTCCACTTGGTATTATTGTTCTTTTACCCTCTTTGCGCTTATTTTGATTTACTTGTCTTCTCACATTGAGGACAATGTGACATTCAAGTTTGGGGGTGCATTTATGTATTTTTGGTTTTACATTTTTGCTAAGCAATGATAATGGAATTTGAAACCTGTTGGAGATGAAAGCATATGTTTAAAACTTTGTGTATAGAAGCAGCTGATATTTTTGAAAATAAACAAAATTTGAGTTAAAATGATCATGTAGATTCAAATTAGTCTGTATAAATGTCTCAATTAAATTCTCGCTGGATTTGACACTCTTTTAAGCTTCACAATGCACAGATGCACATTGGAAACTTAACTGTGAGGCATGCAACTTGATTGACCTTGACCTTGCCCTAGTTAATCTGATTTGATGAACCTAATGGATGAATACTTTTGGCATGAATCTAAAAAAAAAAAAAAAAAAAAAAAAAACTTAGAAAGAAAGAAAATAATGATCAGTTGACGTTCGTAGCCTTTCCAACTCGAGTTATTAAGCCCTAGGAGTCTCTCTACACTTAGCACCCTAAAACCGTCTGGTTTGGGAGTTGTTGGCCTAACGCTTGCTACAGGGGTTGGTTAGAAAGCTTAAGGGACTTAAACATTGCACGGTCATTCAAAAAAAATAAACTGGTAATAAACATGGTTCGTTGGAGTTCGTAGCCTTTCCAACTTGAGCTATTAAGCCCTATGGAGTGTCTCTACACTTAACACCCTAAAGCCATCTGGTTTGGGAGTTGTTGGCCTAACGCTTGCTACATAGGTTGGTTAGAAAGCTTAAGGGACTTCAGCATTGCACAACCATTCTATGTTTCGCTTATGAGTTACAATAAATTGTCAACAAGCAACAAAAGTTGTCTTGTAAATAAAATCATGCCTTAGGGACCTCATTTAAAGGGGAATTCAATGATTTGAAAACTTGTGCTTTGGAATTGGAAAAGAAAGTAAAAGCCGCATGTTGAGAATCCAATTCACTTTCACTGAAGCTAGAGTTGATTTCCATTCAAGAGATGATAATTGAGTTATTTATATAGACTTTGATGTTGATGCATGTATGTGGAAATGTATTTAGCCAATTTTTGTATCAATGCTTCATATATGAAAGGTAGTTTTCCCAATGACCCCATCTCTAGTTTTTGTCTGTTTCAAGTTGTATTTGAGCTGTGTATCTATCTCATTTTACCATGGATGATATTTTTGTAGTAGCATGCCCATGGTTGTCTTTTCATTAAGTTTTTCATTGTAGTTTTGCTAAGGGACTAGCAAAATGTAAGTTTGGGGGTGTGATAAGCGCTGAATACTGTATATTTAAGCGCCCTAAATTGCATTAGTTAAGTCCGTTGTTTGTTTAATTAAGTAGATTATCTTCATTTGTGTGTATGTATATATTTTCAGGTCCATTTGCCAAAAAAGGAGCAAAATCAAGGCTTTGTGGAGTTTTGGCCATCAAAAGGCACAAGGCTGAATTTCTGGCAGCAGTGGATCCTGAACTTTGCTCTCCATTTTGACCTTCCTAACTTGAGAACTGGACTTCCCTCATAACATGAAAGATTTAGAGCTCTGAATCATCTTTCCAAATCTTCAAACGGTTTGTCATTTGGAGCTCGGAGCAGAGAGTTATGGCCTTGTTACCAGAGGCGCGCAGAACTGCCTGGCAGCAATGAAATTCTGCCTTGATCTTCATTTTCGACCAACCATCCTTGAGAATTGGATCTCCACCAAAACATGAAATATTTAGACCTCTGAATTAGCTTTCTAAATCTTCAAACGGTTCATTATTCGGAGTTCGGAGTGCAAAGTTATGGCTGTTTAACCAAAGTAGGTCTGGGCAGAGCAAGTGAAGCATGGGCATTTTTACACTAAATTCGAGTGCTCGAGGCCTTGCTTAGAGTGCTCGAATTTTGGGCAGAATGCCCTTCGGAAATGGCTCATTTCAGCCCACTTGCACTTTGGTTTCTTCACTTTGCTTTCCTCTTTAATGAAGTGGTTGGAGATGTTGGTTGGTGACCTTTTGGTGGTAGATAAGGCAAGGAAGGCCACACATATCATTATCCCATATTCTACAAGATTAGAGGAGAGAGAAGAGAGCAAGAGGAAGAGAGTTCTCCAAGCTTGAAGAGGGAGCACGAAAATGGAGGAGGTCTTCAAGCTTCTTCTTCATTCTAAGGCTCCAATGGGTAACTAACTCTTCTTCTAGGGAGGTGATGAAGTCCCTCCCTTGTAAGCATGTTCTAGTGTAGATTTTATTTTGGGATTTCAATGTATAACCTATGGTCTTTTCATGGTCTAGAGCATTTTGCTTCTTGTAATGGATCTTCATGTATTTTAATGATTATTGTTGAATTAATTATCTATCTTAGATGGTTTATTCTTTTAATCATAGTGCTTGCACTCTCATGGTGACAATGGTAGTGAGATCATGGAATAGTTTTAATGGCATGAAGTTAGAGAAATTTGATAGTCCATTGCTTAGGTTCCCCCTTTGATGGTCTATTCTTGATTCCTACTTTATGTGCTTTTATCATTCAATTAAGGGCTTGATAATCTTTGGCTTAGGGAGCATGTTGAAGACTACACCCTAGTTTAGGTAGTTTAAGCATGTATTTCTTTGATGGATTATTCTTGTTTTTGATTCAATGACCCTCTTGAGGATATCATAGCAACCAAGGGTTGTTATGTATCATGACCATCGTTTATGTTGATTTCCCGAATTTAAATTTAGCCTAGCATGTGTATAGGGATGGAGACGGATTCACTTCCTTAGTTTCTCTTACTCGTATCTTATCTCGCTTCAATTATTGTAAGTTTCTATTTCATGCACTTCACATATTCAATTTAGTGACAAACAAACAACTCCTTATTTCCCCTTCATCATTCTAGAAAGATTCTAGACACTAAGGTTGCCGTAAGACTAGCGCAGTCCCAGTGGTTCGACTTACCCGACCAATAGCCCTATTTTACAATGATTCGTGCTATTGCGAAGGTTGATGCTAATTGACCAACCGATCAGAAATCAAAATCAAGGTGCCCATGTTGCACCTCAAATTGCTAATCCCCCACTTGCTTTAAGAGATCACTATGTGCCTAATGAATATAATGCACCCACGTGCATTCAATTGCCACCATTTAGAGCACATCACTATGAAATTAAGCCACAAACTATTCAAATGCTTCCTAACTATCATGGACTTCCAAGTGAAGAACCCTACAAGCATTTGGATGAGTTTCTTGAAATATGTTCCACCGTAAAATATACGGACATGCCGGAAGAGGTCTTAAGACTCAAACTTTTTCCATTCACTTTAAAGGACAAGGCAAAATATTGGTTTAACAATCTTAGGTCTTTTTCAATCACTTCTTGGGCGGAAATGCAACAAAAGTTCTTAAAGAAGTACTATCCGGTCTCTAAGACCAATGCCATGAGAACCTCAATTCGAGAATTTTCACATGGGGATGGAAAAACATTTCATGAGGCATGGGAACGCTTTAATGAATTGCTTAGGAAGTGTCCACATCATGACATGCTCAAATGGCAATTAGTTCAATATTTCTTTAAGAGCTTATTGGACAATTACAAAGGCATAGTTGATGCTTCCATGGGTGGCTCTTACATTGATAGGCATTAGGATGACGTGTGGCGCCTTTATGAAAGCATGAGTGAAAATTCTTTGCATAAAACATTATCATCTAAGAATGGTAGAAATTCACAAGGTATGAAGAGTGGTGGCTTACATCAAGTCGACCATTCAAATGAAATAGCCGCCGAAATGAAGTCTTTATCTCAAAGGTTTGATCAATTTTTTATTAACCAAAACTCGGCGAACCAAGTATCTTCCTTCCCTAACCATTCTCATTGTGCATTAAATGAATCATGTATGACTTGTTCTAGTGTTCTTCATTCTACTTCTCATTGTCCTCACGGACAAGTGCAAAATGAACCTAATGAACAAGTCAATGCAGCTTTTGTGAACTAAGGGAACAATCCTTATGGTACTCATTATAATCCAAGTTGGAGAAATTATCCGAATTTCTCTTGGAAAAACCAAGGAGAGGGCTCAAACCCTTCATAAGGCGGTTTTCAAGGGAAGTACATTCCACCTCCACTTCAAAACCAAGGATCCTAAGGTTATAGACCTTATCAATCACAAGGGAATCAATTTGCTAACTCTCATTTTCCCAACCAATATTATTCCCAAGGAAATGCTACAAGTCCCGCCTTTGAAGAAAAAGTTTTAAATGCTTTGGGCACTCTTGAGGCAAACACACAATTGCTTCATTCCCACTCTCAATCTATTGCGAAGCTAGAAACCCAAGTAGGGCAAATAACAAGCATTCTTAATGCAAGAGAAAAGGGAAAGATGCCTATGAATGCCCCACCTAAGCAATAATGTGTTATGGAAACCTATTCCTTGTCGGAAGGCCACACTATTGAGCATGTTAATGCGGTGACTACCTTGCGGAGTGGTATGATTGTGGACAATCAAGTTAAAATGTTTAATGAAGAGAGTGAACCGGTGCAACCTCAAGTTATTACCCGTCCCGTTTCACATCCCATTCCTCATTCATTGCATATATATGATCTTGTGAATGAGAAAGCTTCAAAATGTGATTTGAAGAATGATTTTGAAAATGATTTGAAGAAAGATTTGCTGAAAAATGAATTTGAAAAGGTTTTGTTGAAAAATGATTTGAAACAAAGTGATTTGAAAAATTCTCGTGTTGAAGAGTTTTCAAAAGAAAATGCTGAAAAAGTTTTTAAGCCAAAAGCTCCATTTCCAGATGCCTTAAAGGATCTATTTCAAAAGACAAGCAAAAGGCAAAAAGCAATGAAATTATGGAAATGTTTAGGCAAGTGAAAGTCAATCTTCCACTTTTGGATGCAATCAAGCAAATTCTGGCTTATGCCAAATTCTTGAAAGACTTGTGCACCCAAAAGCGGAAGAATAAGAGCCAAGCACCAAGAAAAGTGGTTTTGACCGAGCAAGTGAGCTCAATTTTGCAACATAACACTTTACCAAAGTTTAAGGACCCCGGGACACCTACTACTTCATGTATCATTGGTGATCATATCATTAATCGGGTACTTCTTGACTTAGGAGCAAGTGTTAACTTTCTTCTATACTCAGTTTATGTCAAATTGGGCCTAGGTGAATTGAAACCGACGTCGGTAGTTTTATAACTTATTGACCGATTCATTAAGAAGCCTAGGGGTATCATTGAGGATGTTTTGATAAAGATTGACAAATTTTTCTTCCCCTTTGATTTCGTTGTCATTGACACGGAACCGGTCCCCAATCCTAAAAGCCAAATTCCCGTTATCCTTGGCCGTCCTTTCTTGGCAATCGCTAATGCCAACATTAATTGTAGGATGGGGATAATGACGATCTCATTTGGCCACATGAAGGTGAAGTTGAATATCTTCAATCCCACACCCAACTCATTTGACAACTATGAATGAGAGGTTAATGTTATAGATAAATGTCGTGATCTTCAATGTCAAGGAAGTGAGCTTTTGTGTAAAACAAAAAATTCAAAAGGATCATCTTTAACCTTGCATTCTCAAAGTGTTGTTTCAAATTCTTGCTTTGAAAGGGCATGGAAGCCTAAAGATTGTGATTGCATTGACAAGGGATCAAAAGTTTCTTTTGAGCTAAATTCAACGAGTTCTTCAAAAAATCATTTGTTGGGTGGAGTTCAAAGCATCTATCACCCCAATAAGGAGGGGATGCATTACAAGATCTTTGATCCGGGCTAAAAGAGCCCAACGTCTTGCTAGAAACATTAAAAACTAGCAAAAGTATTCATTGGGTGTCAAAACCCTATTCCTCCCTCATTTCTATCTTTAATTTCATTTCTTGCGAAGTCTAGATATTGGCTTTGGGTTCGTATGCATTGCTAGGAACTATGGTTAGGATTACATGAGCTTTCATGTTGGAGTTGATCATTTTATATAAGTTCAATCGATCTCAAATGAGAGTTCGATCGATCAAACTTCTACCTGCATCCAACACTTAGAAATTTTTTTGACCTGCATCCACCTGCATCCAAATCACCTCTCTGTCCCATCGTTCGAACTTGTTCTCAGATCGATCATAACTTTTTCGATCGATCTAAATCTCAAGTTCGATCGATCTTGTGTTCCAACACTTAACCAAAATTTTGAACCAAAAACCTGTATATTTTTGCTCTCTGTCAGATCGATCGAACATTTTGTTTAGATCGATCTCAGTTCTTCATCTCACCATCTTTGACTTTGTTTGACTTTTTAATTTTCAAAAATTCAAAAATATTTTCTATTTTTCAATTTTAATTTTTAATTTTTAATTTTAGTTTTTAATTTTTCAAAATTTTCAAAAATTCCAAAATACTTTGAAGAGAGATCATCACAGTTCGATCGATTTGAAATCTATCTCAATTCGATCGATCGAACTGGATGGGAAAAGTTTTTAAAAAATAGAACCTGAGGGTCTCAAGATCAATTCATTAGATCGATCCAACCCTCTTCCAAACCCTCAGTCCCTCATTCCCGTCACCACTGTGCACCCATCTTCATCATCATCTCCGGCGAATCTTCAGCGAGATCCAGTGAGCTTCGACTCTCTCTTTCTCTTCTCTCTCCTCTCGGATCTAAGTTTGCATCACTCCCTTCGCATCTTATATTCTTTCTTCGATTTTGGGTAAGATCTGAACCCCATCTTTGATTTCAAGCTTCAAGTTGTTAAATACATGTTTTAAATGTTGAATGCATGATATATTGTTGATAATTTCCTCCATTGATGAAGCTTGAAGCACCGTGTTTATATGCTTATATATGTGTATATATGTTGTGTATACATTTATGTGTTTTGATTCGATTTGTGGGAGTATGGGCTTTGTAAAGTGAATAGGATTGATTATATGTTGTGTTGATGGGCCCACAACCATGTCTTGAAGGCCCCGTGCCATCCACATCACAGATCTGTGACTTGTCGACTTTCATCTTCGCAAAGTTCGATTGATCGAACTTTTATCTCAAATCGATCTGGTGAGATCGATCAAACTCATTTTTTCCAGTTTCTCAGATCGATCTAAGTTTTGAGATCGATCTCACAATTTTTTGTGATCAATCAAACTTCATAGATTTCATACACACATACTATGCATCTTATCTTGTCCATGCTATCTTATATATGCCTAATGCCTATGATTTTCCACATTGGATGCATTTTACACTTATATTGCTTAGCATGTTCACCTCCTATCACTTGTATAGATTCATATCATTTATGTTTTGTCTATCTTATTTGACATGCATATTTCTATTTTATGCTTTCAATTCTTTATTTTGGCACTGACTCCCCTTGCAAGTTTTTAAATTATTTTCAGGCCACGACTAAGCGCAAGACTGTAGCCCGCGGTCATTATCACCACCGGGGTAGGCACACTTTTGATGCTGAGGTTGGTCCTTCTCATGCACAGGACCCTGCACAGGAGGAGCCATTAGAGCCTACGCCACCTCAGTCACCTTCTCATGCGGCTGAGGTTGAGCATTCTCCATCTCCTTTTCAGGCCCAGCCTGCATTTACACTATCTCCATCTCCTCCACCACACTGGCCACCTCAGCTAGCTCGAGAGCGTGACAGGCCCGCACCTAGATATGCACAGATATCAGTGGCCCATGAGTCAGTTTTCGACACAGATTTTTTCTCTAGATCGGTGCTGACCCGATTAGCTTATGATGATATTATCTGGAGGGGCCTTGCAGCTATTCTTGCCCTAGTTACCGAGTCAGTCTACCCGCGGCTCATACGGATGTTCTTCAAGAACCTCTGACCATCCCCGCGTACCACGGCAGAGCTGGTCACTACCATAGATGGCCACCAGATTTCTATTACTATGGACACACTAGCCAAATCATGCCATTGTCCACACCGATGCCCTCCGGAGCTACAGGAGCTTTATCCTAGGCTATACAGGCCTTCTTATGCCGATATAGTAGTTTTCTTAACAGGTCACCATGCCGATGGCAAGACTTTCGCCACCCGCACTTATCTTCCAGATGATCTATGGTTCTTTGATTTCGTTTTCTTTCGGAACATATATATGGACGGGCACAAGATTCAGCGGCGAGGAGACTATCTGACAACCCTCTACACATTCTACACGGGCCACTGGGTATCTATCCCCGCGCTCATCTGGAACGTGATGAGGAAGCTCTACGATGAGCATATCAGCAAGGAGAAGCCCAAAAAGGCTAAGTCTCTCCCATTTGGCCACCTCATCACCCAGATATTGATTGATCAGCGCTATCCTTTCCATCCTTGGGAGCACCCTAAGAGAGGTTCCTGTCACTTCTTGAAGAAGGACTGGGGCAAAAGCTATAATGTTATTGTTACCCGATTATAGGAGGCTGCAGCTCAGGCGGCAGAAGACTTAGATTTAGACGATTTAGAGGCTGAGGAGCCAGCAGCAGTAGTAGACCTAGCAGCGGACGACGCACCAGTTGATCCGGCTGTCAAGCGTATGGATATTGATTTAGAGCGACCTGCAGATGACATAGAACAGCACTCTCTAGCTGGGTTGCCAGTACACGAGGAGGAACAGACTCAGGATCTTTCTTCTGATTCATCTGTACCTAAGGCTTCTAGTCAGACCCCCGGCTTTGGAGAGCGTCTTCAGGCTCTGGAGAATGCAGTGGTTGCTATCAGAGCTGATACTGCTGCCATTCGAGCCAATGTTGTGGCCCACCGATCTGATTTTGCTACATTCCGCACGGATGTCATGACTGCACTCCGAGACTTATCTCACAATATCCGTGGAGCTCGCCCTGCCCATCCTACCTCGTCCACCTAAGATTCCTAGTCTCTTCTACCTTTTTATACTATATCTCTGTCATTTATACTTCATTTTTGTCACTGTATATTATTTGCAGCCGAATATGTCGGCTTTGATCTTTTGATGTACTCTATACTTTATTTTCTTTATATATTTTTTGCTATGAATGTCATCTATTATGTTCTTATATCCATCTGTTCGACTCTATCAGGTGCATTCCAGTGACTATAGTGACAGAGAATGCTATATAATTTTCAGGACCATCCTTATACCTCCCTCACTACTTTATTTGATTATCCCATTTACACTTACATGTCCACTGTGCACTGATTATCCCTTTTGTTATCTGATGAGTTTATCCAAGTGCCAAATTTCAGGACCACAGTTAATCCCAAGTTTGGGGGGGCCATACCACCTACTTTGGATACTTCAGTCTCAGCCATTCTTTGCCTTAATTACACCGGTAAACTCTTTCCTTTTGTTCTCTTTGCACATTGAGGACATTATGCCATTTAAGTTTGGGGGTAATGGTGTATGTTACAGTGTTTGCTTTTAAATTCAAAATTTTGAGCATGACTTGTGTATTTGAGAGATTTTCTATGATTGGTCCATATTAGCGATGATTTTAATCTTTTGAGGACTATATTGCTTAGAATTTAAAAATTGCTTAACTTGAGAGTCCAATACTCCTTGTATGCCTTGTGGAAGCCATTTAGAAGTAAATTTTGCGAAAGATTGATATCTTACTTGCACTTGTGGTCCACATCTTCTTGATTTTGTGATTGTTTTGAGATTCATTCTAGGATTCTACACTAGCACAGGCGCACACTAGCATTCATTTGTGGGGTACATGCTTTGTTGATTATTGAATTGGTTATATCCCAATTGCGCTAGTAGTGCATTGAAATCTTTCATTCTTGATAAAGGTGGATAACAACCCCTTTTCACTGAGTAGCCAAGATTTTAGTCTTATCAAGCACTAAATTTCTCATGCTGAAAAGTGGAAGGCCCAAACTCTAGGTTAATAATTGTTTATTCAAAAAAAAATAATAATAAAAAGAAAAAAAAAAAAGAAAAAGAAAAAAGAGCAAAAGCAAAAGTAATAAAAAAGTGAGGACTTCTCCCAAAAGGTGAGAAGTGGGAAATGATTAGATGAAGATTGTCTTGATTTGTAATCTAATTGATTTGAGCTTGTCAGTCCGTAGGGGTGTTTGAACGCCTAATGCCCTAAAACCGTCTGGTTTAGAGTCATTGACCTAACGCTCGACCTCATAAATCGCTAGAAAGTGAGATCAACACATTGTTCCATGCTTCCATCTTTCAACCAATAAAAATAAAAAATAAAAAGTCAAGTAAAAAGAATAAGCGCACCTAGAACAATATAGCTTTAATAAAAGGTCCACTTTTTATCTTGATGATCGGTACTAGATTTGTGTGCTAGTTTGAGGGTAAGGATGTGATTAATTCTTTTGTTGGCTTAGATAGCAACACATTTGATGCCGGTCCACTCAAAAAGGATTCTAGAGTTGTTTTAATTTGCATTATCATTTTCTTGATGTGTGAAGGACCATACTTGCTTGCTTGATGTTGAGATTTTGGGAGATTGCTTGGAAATGGTTGAAAAATTGCATACTTGAGGTAGTTTTCTCCCAATGCTTGTTTGCAATATTGGTGCCTCTTTTGAAAGAATGAGCTTAATGTTTGTGGGTATCATTTCTGGAAACCCTCTTGAGACTTCACTTGTCCACTAGGGGTAACCTATGGGTTTAAAAGGCTTGTTGCATATACTAAGTACAATCGTGTTCCTTACGAAAGTGGCGTTATCCTTTTATTGCTTTCTAGTTCATAGTTGTTTAGTTGTTCATTTCATTCCTTTACTTTGTAGTTAATTACTAGGGACTAGCAATATTTAAGTTTAGGGGTGTGATGAGCGCTGAAAAGTGTGTATTTAAACCCCTTACGCTTAGGCATTCTAGTACCTTTATCTATCTTACTTTACTGTTTTAGATTGATTTCGTGTTATTTTCATTTTCAGGCACTTATCCCGAAAATAAGCTAACTCGACCAAATAAGAGCAAAAATGAAGCAATTCTGGGATGAATCAAAGAAAGGTTCCTAGTGGAAGCAAAATGAAGCAAAAGGTGGAATTCAACATCTTCGATCGATCTCATATTAAAGTTCAATCGATCCAACATGATCGATCTCAGCACTTCAAGATGGATCTGCGCTATAATGACATTTTCAGAGATCTCAAAGTTCGATTGATCCAACATTATTCTTCGATTAATCGAACTACCTTGTCCTTATCCAAATGATTGATCTTATCTAGTTGTACCACCCTACCAACCACTTTTGTCCTTTTCCCAAAAATATCTTCGAAATATCTCAGATTTGTTTTTATCCAAAAAGGCACCACCATTGAGGATCGATCTAACTTCAGTTCGATAGATCTCAACTATATTCGATCGATCCAAGTCCAAGGTTCGATCGATTGAACTTCCTCCAGTGCAAAAAAGTTAAATTTCCAGCTCATTGAAAGCTGTCCTTATCCGATCATTGGGGAATATTTTGTGCACGACCCTAGCTCATTTTTTGTGTCAATTGATCTACCTATATATGATATATGATACACTTTTTGAGGAGGATACAAAAAGATTGATCTATCATAATAGAGGCTATTCTTAGGGAGGAAGAAAGGAGGAGAAGGCTAGAGACACAAGCTTGGGATCTCTTCATCAACCAAGGAGTAGATTTCTTCCATGGAGTTTGCCCTTGAGGGTTGGAGAAGTATTACTACGAGTGGCTAGACATCCTCTTGGGGCTAGAGGTAGCCCCAAGCATGCTTTCTACATCTTGATTTTGTGTATTATTGAGGGATTAGTGTTATAATACATGTTTTGGCACTTATATATATATAGATCTTGTTTATTCAATGATTTATGTGGTTTAATGGTTCTAATTGATCATTTCATTCTATCCATATGTCTATGTATGCTAGAATAGATGTTCATGTGTTCGCCTCTATTTCTTCTATTATTAATGCATGCTTATGTGTATTAATTCCATAGATCTAGAGATTGTCAAAACATAGTGCTTAATGGAATGCTCTTGTAATTTTCTTGATGGTTCATGCTCATTGCTTGATGGATTGTGCCTCTCCCTTAGCTTAATTAGTTTAATTTCATGTCATTAACTTAATATTAGTGTAGTGGTAGTATATTTGTTAGATGGGAGGACAATTCATACTTGTTGTTTGATGTTCCATACTTTTGAATACAAGTCGCATATGTCTCTAAGCTTGTAATGTATTTGGCTTGTGACCTTAATGAAATGATTAATGACTTGCTAGATATATTGTGCTTTTCACATGCTACTTAGACAATCTATACTTAATTGTTAGATATATTGTGCTTTTCACATGTTACTTAGACAATATATACTTAATTGGTCATCCTTGCTAGTTGAATTAACCAAACACGCACACACATTAATATTACAACACACATTTCCCTCATCAGTCACTTGTTAAGGGTGTAGAAAAGTATTATTTGGTGGTGACCTCTAAACCTCAAGATCTCTTTCTCTTACTTACTCTTTATTGCATTCAATTATTTAGTTTAATTTACTCTCTTGTTTAATCAACCAACTGACTATTTGTTTAATCACTCGACCTACTAACCCTAATAGTGATTCCACATCCAAATTCGACTCCAATCCCTTGGGACGATCCCTATTCACCCTAACTATATTTTTAGTGAAGGTAGTAGTGGCTTTTATAAATATAAAACTTGGCCCTCGCCTTAATACACACTCTTAAGCTTATGGTGTAGCGACCGCCACCACCAAAAATCAACAAGGCATTAAATGCTCGAGCCTTGTACCTTCAGGCTCGAGCCTGACCATAGGGTGCTCGAGCCTTGACCCTTAAGCTCGAGCACAAGGCGTTGGAATTTGAAGAGCTGATTTCCAAGTTCCTAGACCTCGTGCCTCAACCCAAGGATCGAGCACCATCTATTTAAGCTCGAGCCTTGGGAACTAAATGCTCAAGCCCATGAAGCTTTGATCGAGCAATGTTAAAAGATTTCAACCCAAAATATTCTAAGTGTTGAAGAAAATGACGCTTCAAAAAGTAATTGAAGAAATTTGGCTAAGTGTCAAAGTGAAGATTAAGCACCAATTCTTGAAGCTAGAGCATCAATCCAGAGAAGCTCGAGGCTTGTTCTTAAGCTCGACCCTTGAACCTTAAAGCTCAAGCCTTTGTTCCTAAAGCTCGAGCCTTCCATGACATGTCAGATTAAGTTACGGGATTGCTTCCTTTTCAAGGCGTATCTCATTCCAGATGGGCCAGAAAGCCTAAAAGCCCACCAAATCCTCAATTTTCTTCTATAAAAGAAGGCTTAAGCCTTGATAGAAGAGGTCCAAAATTCCAAGTCCTTTTGCCGCGTTATTCAGAAGGCTGATACTATGGTGACTTCTACCTTAGAAAGTGAAGATCCTGAGAAGAGAAGTGTTGTCCATGATGATAGAGATAACTCCTACACAGATGATATCCGACATCGTCATGAATATCTAATTCCTCTCTTAGGGCACTGATGTAACCCAATCTAGTATTATGGTTTAATTGTTTTAACTCTGGGAATTTTTTTAATATATTGTGTTTACTTGATTATATGACTATGAGCAATTAAGATAACTCAATTGGTTTTCATGCTTTAATAGATTACAAACTATTATTACCTTGTCTTAGATATAATTATTTATTTTCTATTCTCAACCTATCTTACTGTACAGTATCTAGCGAAGCCCTGCCGGACATGAGAATAGAGGTCATATAATGGTGTTCGAATGTTTTTTTGCAAAAGAATGTTTTCATTGTCTATGCTTAGTGAATGTGGATTGTTTACAAAGTAGTTAGAGTAGTTAAAGTAGGTAGGTGGACAGTCCACGCTAACCGCAGATAGGTTAGTTAACTGAATTTTGTAAAATATCTTTCTTTAAAACCCAAATTGAATGAATGTTATTGATTTCAATTCATTTGAAAAACATAATTATTAAATCCTTAGAGTTGGTACAGTTAACCATAATATGATGATTGTGGTGAAGTCAAAGCCCTAAGATTTCTCTCTCTGATTGTTTAATTTACTTTTGTTTAATATTTTGCTTTAATTTTAGTTTGTTTAATCGTGATAACCAATAAAATTTCCAATCAGTTACCTGTAAATCGTTAGGACTAAAGTAAAAATTAAATACTAATCTCATCTCCCTGTGGGTTCAACATCCTCTTTACGTAGAGCTATCCTACACGGAATCGTTCTATTGCGAGTGATAAAATTAGACACATTAGTAGAAAAGACATGAATCCCGGTAGTGATCCATTGAGAAAGAGTGCACCCCCAGATTTGGAATTAGCAAGCTACTTGAAGTAACCACACTAGCAAACTCACATCAAATATCAAATGGGATAAAGATAACCAAATCATGCATTCAAATGCAATATAGCACAATATACAAGAGAAATATGAGATTAAGCCCTAGATAAAACATGAAAGTAGCATGACTACACATAAGGGCGCAATGGAAAAATAAAAATATTTTATTTTATTTTTTATTTTTTTATTTTTTATGAAAGTATGTAAAGAAAAAAAATGAAAGAAAAATAAAAAATGAAAATGAAAGTAAACATGCCCTATACAAGGGATAAAAGACACAACGTGTCTTGTGGGTGCTAAGTTTAACGTCTCTAGGAAGACGGAATGCTACTTTAAAGATTCTTTTTTTATTTTTTATTTTTTATTTTTTATTTTTTTCGAACAAAACATGTATGTACATAAACAACAATAAAATGCAAACAAATAAAAATGCAATAAATGAGAATGCAATGAAATAAAGAATGCAAAAAAAAATTATTTAATTTTTTTCCCCAGGCAATGGTCGCCCAAGGCCTGGCAAATGATCACCTGGCACCTGATATATATACAAATTTTTTTTTTTTTAATTCAATCGATCAAAATTGTCAACAATCAATCAAGATTTTCCACAATCGATCGAAAAACTTGTAGAATGATACCCTGGGAACATAAATTTCTGACACAATTTCAATCGATTGAAATTACTTTCGATCAATTGAGACCATTTTTTATCAATCGGAATAAGCGTTGATCGATCAAGAAAGTCTTCAATCGATCGAACTAGGCGCTGCCTGGGCACAAAATGCTAAATTTTGAAAAATTTTCTAAGTCCCCAAAATGCATGAATATGGTCTAAAAACCTGATTTTTGACATATCTAGACGACGTAAGAAATAAAAAAACAAAAAGAAATGGGGAAGGAGTAGAGTTAGAAACTCTACAAAAAACTAGTATTTAACGTCTCTAGCAAGACGTTGAGTCGACTAACTAGTCGAAAGTATCAAAGACCGGATATGAAACATCTTTATTGACCCTCTTTTCAATTTTCTCATTTAATGTCTCACTTACGACAATGAAATCATCCTCCAAAAGAATTACTTGAAAAGAAATGAAAGAGATGATTTCGTTCTTTTCATCCACGTTCTTGAAAATAAAATCAATGATGAGCAGCCTTGCACTTGGTAAGGCAAAGTCTTTCAAAGACTCAATTGGATTAATAGGAAACACCCTCTCTTCATCCCTCTTCTCTTCCTCAAAAATCACCATCTCCTCACCTTTAAGTTAGCTAAGGAGTCCATTAGAGAGTTTATTTCATTTTTGGAGCTTTCAAGGTTAAAACTACAATTTTTATACATTTCAAAAAGGCATGTCTCAAGAGGGTCTTCGGAGATAATAAAAGGAAGACTCTACTCAACAAGTTCCTCATCCTCCTCTCCTACCTCTATGGTGGTCAACATCTCCTCATTCTCTAAAGTATCAATGGCCGGGATAAAATCATGATCAAAACAAGGAAAGTCCTCGTTAATCATGTTATGCTCTATTGGATTATCCATTGGTGGACTCATTAATTACTCAAATTGCTCAATTACTACTTCTTCCTCTTCACTCTCATCATCCTCATATAAATAAATTGAAGTTCTTGCCATTTTTTCATTTGCCTTTTCCTCCTCCTCTTGACGAGAAAGAGTACTTGCAATTTGCTCAACTTGAGCTTCAAGCTTGGCTAAGATTTAAGAATGTGAAAGAATAAGTTAAGTTTGTGAATTATGCACATCAAGTAGAATTAACACTTTTTCTTAAAATTCGGTTGAGTACCTAGAAGGTGGTGGAGTTGGTTCATAATAAAATGGTGGAGGAGGGCAATAGTCATAAGAATGATCAAAAGAGTGATCAAGTCCATAATAAAATGATGCATATTAAACATTGGACTCAATCTCATAAGAATTAAAATATGATGGAGGAGCATAAAGTGAAGGGAAGAAATTCCCCCCTAAACTTAGATTAAACAATAACTCCATTCACATTAAAAATCCAACTGCAAGAAAAATTTTTGGCCTCCACACGGGCCAATGCTTGGACTTAAAATAAAGCGATGAAATTAGCCTCAAAAAGGGCTATCACAAGCATACAAAGAAGTGCATAATTAAAATACAAGAGTTCCAAGAATAGCTCATAAAGGTCCTTAAGCAGTTCAAATATTAATGTTAGCTTTAAGTTCCAATGATTGCTTCAAGTTCCAAAGTTTGTCTTTCTTGTAGTCAAGTACCTAATTGAACAAATAATATCATAAATAAGGAACGAATATACAATAGAAAAAAAAATAAAAATAAAAGCAATCCAATGAACACTATTGTCTAGTTTAATTCCAATAAAATCGTTAATCCCCGGCAACGGCGCCAAAATTATGATGCGACCCGAGCGTGTGCACAAAATAATGCACAACACTTTAAATTTGAAAATTAATGTCAAGTGGGCATCATACTTTAAATTTATAAACCGCTTAACAATTATACTATGTAGTATGAGTGAGAGAGGGATCGTCCGAAGAGATTATACGTGTTGGAATTTAACTTCGACTCTAATATACCAAATGATTGCAAATAAGGGTTGGTTGGTTGATTACTTTAGAAACTAATTAATTAAAATGCAATTAAAATAAACTAAATTGAGATAAGGATTTAAGAGATGAGAAGGGAGGTCTTGGGGTCTATTGGAATTGCCACCAAGCTTGTTCACCAACCACACACTTATTCAACTAATTTGAGGAAAACCTTCTTGTGAACTAAATGCGACTACCAATTGCAATATTAAGCATTTTCCATCAAATTTAATAATGAATTGTCTACTTAACTAACAAATAAACTAAGTGTAGAACAACCTATCAATTCTAAGCATGACCCATCAAATTAGTCACAATTGTAACACACATCAATCTAGAGAATCATGAAATTTGCAATAATAAGCCATGGAATATCAAATCAAGTAAAGATTGTCTACCTACCTACAAGCATGAATTAAATTGTAGAACAACCCATCAAGAATAAGTATAATCCATCAAATTAATTGACAAACACAACTACTAAAAACCATGTCTAGCCATCAATAGATTCTCAATCAACCACACATAGACATGCAATTAATATAGAAAAACTAGTGTAGAGATCAATTCCCAAATAATCACACATAAGACAACATGTAATCACATAGAGAATCAATAAAAAAAATTAATCCATAGAAATTAACGAGGCCCGTCCTATGTGTTTAGAAAATGGACTTTTTAATGCGAGAGATCGCTTCGCAAGGTCAAAATATGATTGTGGTTTAAGAAGCTTTTCTAGTCAAATTTACATTTATAAAACCACTACTACAACTAATGAAGTATAGCGAGTAAGAATCGTCCACAGAGATTATACGTGTTGGAATTTAACTTTGACTCTAATGTATCAACTAATTGCAAAAGAGAGAGATTGGTTGATTAAACTAAGATGCAAGAAAATTAAAATGCAATTAAAATAAACTAAGTTGAGATAGGGATTTAAGAGATATGACGAGAGGTCTTAGGGTATTGGAATCACCACTAAAATTATGTAATTAACCACTTGCTTTCCATTAATGGGGAATACATTGTTGTGAACAAAATGGGACTACCAATTGCAATATTAAGTATGGACCATCAAATTCATGTATGAATTGTCTACCTAACCAACAAATAAACTAAGTATAGAATAACCCATCAAATCTAAGCATGACCCATCAAACTAGTCACAATTGTAGCGCACATCAATCTAGATAATCATGGAATTTGTAATAATAAGCTATGGAATATCAAATCAAGTATAAATTGTCTACCTACCTACAAGCATGAATTAAATTGTAGAGCAACCCATCAAGCATAAGTATAATCTATCAAATTATTTGACAAACCCATTTAATGAAAACCCATGCTTAGCCATCACTAAATCCTTAATTAATCACACATAGACATGCAACCAAGATAAAGAATCTGGTGTAGAGATCAATTCCCAAATAATCACACATAAGACAGCATGTAATTAAAATAGAGAATCATAATGAAGAATTAAATCAACAATCACAAAGCTAAGCGCTAATCATAACAATATATATATAAATCCCCAAAAATAGAAATACAAGGGTTTAGATTATACAAGACTTAGGGCTTATCCAAGCCCTAAGTATAGATCTAGCCCATCATGGAGGAGGTGAATGTGGTCATGAAACCCTCAAGGGCAATCCCCAAACATGGCTCCATCTTCTTCTTCCTCTTCTTATTCTTCTTCTTTGAAGCTCTAGAGAGAGTGTGTGTGTGGATCTAGCGATGGGTTCTTAAGATGTGCATCCACTTCCCTTTTTTCTTCTAACCTTAATCTCTAACTTTCTAGAGAGAGAAAGTAATGAAAATATAGAAATTATAACGAAAAATATAAATCTCTCTACAAAAATGGTTGAATCCCTCTTATATACAAGGCTTTTGGAGCCCAAATATGTGAGAACTCGGCCTTAGAATCTCCTCTTTCAAGCATATCCCAAGTTGGGTTGAAATGAGCTTTAGATCTACTTTTTAATAACTTTCGCAAACAGTTCGATCAATCTCTCTTTTCTTCGCTCGATCTGGATTCGATCGATCTCACTTTTCTTCGATTTATCTCACTTGGCAGTTTTCAACATCAGCCTCCTTTTTACTCTAGATCAGCCTCCTTTTTGCTCCAGATTCTCACCAAGACTTAGTTTGACTCCAAAAAGGCCTTAAGAAGCCATTTTTAGCTCGTTTTAACTTTATTGACCTAAAAAAGGAAATAACATGAAATTAGTCTAAAACGGAAAAATAAGGTACATAAAGGTACTAGAACACTCAAGCTTAAGGGGTTTAAAAGCTCACTTTTTAGCTTTCATCACACCCCCAAACTTAAATATTGTTAGTCCCTAGCAATGAACTATGAAGTAAAGGAATGAGATGAACAACTAAACAATTATAATCTAGAAAGCAATAAAAGGATAACGCCTCTTTCGTAGGGAACACGATTGCATTCAACACATGCAACAACCCTTTTAAACCCCTAAGTTATCCCTTGATGAGCGCTAAAAAGTGCGCTTTTAAACCCCTTAAGCTTGAGTGTTCTAAGACCTTTATCTATCTTATTTTTCCATTTTAAACTAATTTCGTGTTATTTCCCTTTGTAGGTCAATAAAGTTAAAGCGAGCTAAAAATGACTTCTTAAGGCCTTTTTGGAGTCAAACTAAGTCTTTATGAGAATTTGGAGTAAAAGGAGACTGATTTGGAGCAAAAAGAGGCTGATGCTGAAAAACTGCCAAGTTGGATAGATTTGAGAAAAGTCTGATAGATATGAGAAAAGTGAGATCGATCAGAGTTGGATCGATCGAACCCAGATCAATCAAAAGTTGGATTAATCGAACAAACTCTGATCGATCAAAGAAAAGTCTGATCGAACGAAAATGTGGTGGCAGTGAGCTGTCTAATTCCCGAGCGCGCCGATTTCTACCTACCACATAATTACGGGATTAGATATTTTTGGGGCTATATTTCTGGCTTAATGACTAAGAAAATGACCTTCTATTTAAAGGGAAGTGACCTATTTTGTAAAAGAGGTTTTTATCATTTTATTTTTACATTGTAATTTTTATTTCCTCTCTAGAAAAGTTAGAGATTAGGGTTATAAGAAAACAGAAGAGTGAAGACTCCAAGAACACATCTCAAGATCTGCACACACACTCTCTCTAGAATTCAACAAAGAAGAAGAAGAAGAAAATGGAGCCATGTTTGGAGATTGCCCTTGAGGGTTCCAAGATCACATCTACCTCCTCCATGATTGGCTAGACTTCTCCTTGGGGCTTGGATGAAGCCCCAAGTTTGTAATCTAAACCTTTATCTTTTTCGTACTTTTTCGGGGAATTTATCTTGTGATTAATGTTCTAACCTTGTGAATTTAATGAATCTTGGTATATTTCTGTGATTTTTATGGTTTAATTCTTCCTATTAATTCTATAGTTTATTTATATGTCTATGTGTGATTAAATTAGGAATTATGTCTCACATAATTCATATGGATTAATTCTTTCTATTGATTCTCTATTTTAATTACATATTGTCTTATGTATGATTATTTGGGATTTGATCTCTATACTAGTTTTTCTATATTAATTGCATGCCTATGTGTGATTGATTGAGAATCTAGTGATGGCTAGACATGGTTTTTATTAGATGAGTTTGTCAATTAATTTGATGGATTATACTTATGCTTGATAGGTTGTTCTACAATTTAATTCATGTTTGTAGGTAGGTAGATAATCTTTACTTGTTTTGATTTTTCCCTTGGGACGATCCATACTCACTCTTGCTACGTTAGTAATAGTGGTGGTAGTGGTTTTTATAGATTTAAATTTGACCTAAAAGGCTTTTCTTGAACCGCACATTCACTACATTATTTTGACGTATATAAACGGCTCCGTCAAATTTTGGCACCGTAGCCGGGGATTAACGGTTTTGTTGAAATTAAACTAGATAATAGTGCTCATTTGATTGCTTCTATTTTTATTTTATTTTCCATAGTATATTCTTTTCTCTTGTTCTCGTTATTATTTGTTCAATTAGGTATTTGATTATAAGGAAGGTAATCTTTGGAACTTGAAGCAATCATTAGAGCTTAAAGCTAGGATTGGAGTTGAAGTTGCTTAAGGACCTTTGTAAGCATTTCTTGAAAATCTCGCAGTTTAATTGTTTCACTTCTTAGCATGCTTGTGATAGTTTTTGTTGAGACTCATTATATTGCTTAATTTTCTGTCCATGCATCGGCCCGTGTGGAGGCCAAATTTTTTTTCTTGCATTTGAATTTTGATTGTGAATGGAGGAATTGTTTGATCCAAGTTTGGGGAAAAATTATATCCCTTCGCCTTATGCTTCTCCATCATATTTTAATCCTTATGAGGTTAAGTCTAATTCATTTCAAGCATCATCATCTTATTATGGACTTGACTATTCTCATTATCGTCCTTGTGACTACTACCCTTCCCCACCATTTTATGATGAACCAACTCCACCACCTTCTAGGTATTCACCCAGATTTGAAGAAAAAGTATTAGCTCTTGATGTGCATATTTCACAAGCTCCACTTATTAATTCTCATTCTCAAATGTTAGCCAAGTTAGAAGCTCAAGTTGAGCAAATTGCAAGCACTCTTTCTCATCAAGAGGAGGAGGAAGAGGCAAATGAAAAAATGGTAAAAATTTCAATGTATATAGATGAGGATGATGAAAGTGAAGGGGAAAATGAAACAAGTGAGTTAATGCCTAGCACTCTATCTTGTATAGAGGAGGAAGTGGCAAATGAGTTAGTGGTTAATCCAATAGAGCACAATATGATTAATGAGGACTTTCGTTGTTTTGATTATGATTTTATCTCCACTATTGCTACTTTAGAGAGTGAGGAGACGGTGACCACACTTGAGGTAGGAGAAGAGGAGGAAGAACTTGTTGAAGAGGACCTTCCTTCTATTATCTCCAAAGACCCTCTTGAGACATGCCTTTTTGAAATGTATAAAAATTGTGGTTTTGACCTTGAAAGCTCCAAAAATGAAGTGAACTCTCTAATAGACTCCTTAGTTAACTTGGAAGGTGAGGAAATGGTGATTTTTGAGGAAGAGAAAAAAGATGAAGAGAAGGTGTTTCTTGATATTCCAACTGAGTCTTTGAAAGACATTGACTTGCTAAGTCATATAGGAAGTGATTCTTTAAATGCATTTCCAGAACACAACAAAGAGGCAAGCTTAACCATGATTGATTTTGTTTTCAAGACCGTGGATGAAAGGAACCATATCATCTCTTTCATTTCTTTTCAAGTCATTCTTTTGGATGATGATTTCATTGTCATAAGTGGGACACTAAATGAGAAAAGTAAAAAGATGATCAATAAGGATGTTTCATATCCAGTTTTTGATTCTTTTGATTAGTGAGTTGGTCCACCGTCTTGCTAGAGACGTTAAACACTAGTATTCGTAGAGTTTCAAAACTCTATTCCTCCCTCATTTCTTTTTATTTTTATTTTTATTTTTTATTTTTGTGTACATTCTTCCATTCAATTTTCAATTTTTATTCTTGTTACCATCATTAGGGCTTAGCATAGGATTTTCTGCCCTTTCATCTCAAAATGAGGCATTTGGTGCCAGTTCAATCGATCACAAGAGAGATTCGATCGATCGAACATCATCTCTGCATATTCTCATCTCTCGGTTCCATCGTTTGAACATACCCTACATATTTTAGCTCTCTGTTCCATCGTTCGAACTTTATGTTCGATCGATCCAAGTACTATTCAATCGATCCAGGAGCCCCCGTGATCGATCTCCCTTCCATACTTAGAAAATTTTCGAAAATCGATCATGGTATGATCGATCCAAGTCAGGATCGATTATAGCTTTGCCCCTTTGACTTTTTGAATTTTTCCTTTTTCTTTTTTTATTTTGTTTTTCATTTTCTTTTACTTTTGTCATTTTCTTTTATTTTATTTAATTTCTTTTCTCTTATGAAAAAAAAAAGTCCTCTTTTTGCATTTTTTTTTTATTTCATTGCATTTTTACTTCTTGCATTTTTATTTACTTGCCTTTTTATCTTTGTTTGTGTAAATATTTGTTTTCTCTACAAAATAATTAAAAATAATAATAATAATAATAATCTTTCAAAGTGGCATTCCTTCTTGTTAGAGACGTTAAACTTAGCAATCATTGTGCATATTTCTTCCATTTTGTTTCATTGTGCATACTTTCTAAAAAAAAAAAAAAAAATTTGCATTCTTTATTCCATTGCATTTTCATTTATTGCATTTTTATTTATTTGCATTTTATTATGTGTCTGTACATACTTATTATGTCATAAAAAAAAAAAAAAATAAAATAAAACAAAAAAAAAAAAAAGATTTTTTATTTTTATTTTTATTTTTCATTATTTTGTTCTTGCATCCTTTCTTACTTTTTGTTTTTCATTTCTTGTGTTATACATATTCCTTCATTGTATTTTGCCTTCTTTATTTTCCTTTTTGTATTTTGTTCATGCATTCTATTCTTTGTTTTTCTTACATTTTGTATATACTTGCTTTCATACAAAGAAAAATATAAAAAAAATTTACCATTGTGCCCTTATGTGTAGTCATGCTACTTTCATGCTTTAGCTAGGGCTTGATCTCATATCTCTCTTTCATCTTGTGTTATATTTCCTTAGAATGCATGGTTTGATTATTCTTATCCCATTTGATATTTGATGTGAGTTTGCTAGTGTGGTTATTCAAATAGGTGGTTGATTTCAAGTTTGGGGGAGACCCTTTCATATTAGATCATTGCCGAGCTTCATGTTTTCGCCACTACGGTATACTCTTTCCATCTTTTCCATTGTTCTCATTGCATATTGAGGACAATGTGAGGTTTAAGTTTGGGGGTAAGGTGACTTTGTTACATTCTACTTAAGTTTGAGACTTAATTGCATGATTGAGATGTGAAAACCATGCTAGCAATGATTTTAATCTTTTAAGGACTATATTGCTTAAAATTTACAAATTGCTTGACTTGAGAGTTCAATACTCCTTGTATGCCTTGTGGATGCCATTTAGGAGTAAATTTTTTGAAAGATTGATATCTTGTTTGCATTAATGGTCCACATCATCCTGATTTTGTGATTGTTTTGAGATTCACTCTATGATTCTACACTAGCACAGGTGCACATTAGCATTCATTTGTGAAGTACATGCTTTGTTGATTATTGAATTGGTTATATCCCAATTGAGCTAGTAGTGTATTGAAAGCTTTTATCTTGATAAAAGTGGATAACAAACCCTTTTTCATTGAGTAGCCGGGATTCTAGCCTCATCATGCATTGAATTTCTCGCGCTAAAAGGTAAAGGGCCCAAACTCTAGGTTAATAACTTGACCAAAAAAAAAAAGTTGCAAAAGTAATAAAAAAGTGAGGACTTCTCCCAAAAGGTGAGAAGTGAGAAACGATTAGATAGAGGTTGTTTTCATTTGTAGCCTAGTTGATTTAAGCTTGTAAGTCCTTAGGCTTGTTTGAACACCTAATACCCTAAAGCCGTCCGATTTAGGAGTCATTGACCTAACGCTCGACCTCATGGATCGTTAGAAAGCTTAATAGATTACTACATTGCACCATGCTTCCATCTTTGATCCTAAGGATAGTATTTAAAAAAAATAAAAATAAAAAAATCGAGTGAAAAGAATAAGTGCACCTAGTTTAATAAAGCTTTAATAAAAGGTCTACTCTTTGTCTTGATGATTGGTACTAGATTTGTGTGCTAGTTTGAGGGTAAGGATGTGATCATTTCTCTAGTTGGCTTAGATAGCAACATAAGTGATGTCGATCCACTCAAAAAGGATTCTAGTGTTGTTTTGATTTGCATGATCATTTTCTTGATGTGTGGAGGACCATATTTGCTTGTTTAATGTTGAAATTTTGGGAGATTGCTTGGAAAGGGTTGAAAAATTGTATACTTGAGGTAGTTTTCTCCCATTGTTTTTTTGCAATATTGGTGCCTCTTTTGTTAGAATGAGCTTAATGTTTGTGGGTATCATTTCTGGAAACCTTTACGAGACTTCACTCGTCCACTAAGGGTAACCTAGGGGTTTAAAAGGCTTGCTGCATACACTAAATGTAATCATGTTCCCTATGAAAGTGGTGTTATCCATTTATTGCTTTCCAGTTCATAATTGATTAGTTGTTCATTTCATTTCTTTACTTTGTAGTTCATTGCTAGGGACTAGTAATATTTAGTTTGGGTGTGTGATGAGCGTTGAAAAGTGCGCTTTTAAACTCCTTAAGCTTGAGTGTTCTAGGACTTTTATCTATCTTATTTTTCTGTTTTAGACTAATTTCGTGTTATTTCCCTTTTTAGGTCAATAAAGTTAAAACGAGCTAAAAATATTTTCTTAAGGCCTTTTTGGAGTCAAACTAAGTCTTTGTGAGAATTTGGAGCAAAAGGAGGTTGATTTGGAGCAAAAGGAGGCTGATGTTGAAAAACTGCCAAGTTGGATAGATCTGAGAAAAGTCTGATAGATCTGAGAAAAGTGAGATCGATCAGAGTTGGATCGATCAAACCCAGATTGATCAAAAGTTGGATCGATCGAACAAACTCTAATCGATCGAAGAAAAGTCTGATTGATCAAAAATATGCTGGCAGTGAGCTGTCTAATTCCCGAGCGCGTAGATTTCTACCTACCACATAGTTGTGGGATTAGATATTTTTGGGGCTATATTTCTGACTTAATGACTAAGAAAAGGACTTTCTATTTAAAGGGAAGTGACCCATTTTGTAAGAGAGTTTTTTATCATTTTATTTTTACATTATAATTTTTTTTTTCTCTCTAGAAAAGTTAGAGATTAGGGTTAAAAGAAAACAGAAGAGTGGAGGTTCCAAGAACACATTCAAGATCTACACACTCTCTCTCTCTAGAATTCAACAAAGAAGAAGAGGAAGAAGATGGAGCCATGTTTGGCGATTACCTTTGAGGGTTCCAAGATCACATCTACCTCCTCCATGATTGGCTAGACTTCTCCTTGGGGCTTAGATGAGCCCCAAGTTTGTAATCTAAACCTCTATCTTTTTCATACTTTTTTGGGGAATTAATCTTGTGATTAATGTTCTAGCCTTGTGAATTTAATTAATCTTGGTATATTTTTATAGTTTAATTCTTCCTATGAATTCTATAGTTTATTTACATGTCTATGTGCGATTAAATTTTGGAATTATGTCTCACATGAATCATATGGATTAATTCTTTCTATTGATTCTCTATTTTAATTACATATTGTCTTATATGTGATTATTTGATAATTGATCTCTACACTAGTTTTTCTATATTAATTGCATGTCTATGTGTGGTTGATTGAGAATCGAGTGGTGGCTAGACATGGTTTTTTAGATAGGTTTGTCAATTAATTTGATAGATTATACTTATGCTTGATAGGTTGTTCTACAATTTAATTCATGTTTGTAGGTAGGTAGACAATCTTTACTTGCTTTGATTTTTCATGGCTTATTATTGCAAATTCCATGATTCTCTAGATTGATATGT
The DNA here is from genome assembly GCF_030987335.1 of Cornus florida. Lineage (NCBI taxonomy): Eukaryota > Viridiplantae > Streptophyta > Magnoliopsida > Cornales > Cornaceae > Cornus > Cornus florida. The sequence continues at coordinate 45,432,691 of NW_026775573.1, forward strand.
GCTACAATTGTGACCAGTTTGATAGGTCATGCTTAGAATTGATGGGTTGTGCTACACTTAGTTTATTTGTCGGTTAGGTAAACAATTCATTCTTAAATTTGATAGTCCATGCTTAATATTGCAATTGGTAGTCACATTTAACTCACAAGAATGTTTTCCCCAAATTAGTTGAAAGTGTGTGGTTTGGTGAACAAGCTTGGTGGCAATTCCAATAGACCCCAAGACCTCACTTCTCATCTCTTAAATCCATATCTCTACTTAGTTTTATTTTAATTGCATTTTAATTGTTTTCTAGAGTAATCAATCAATCTCTCTCTTTTGCAATCAATTGGTACATTAGAGTCGAAATTAAATTCCAATACGTATAATCCTTTGTGACGATCCCTACTCACTCTTGCTACATTAGTAGTAGTGGTGGTAGTGATTTTTGTAAATTAAAATTTGAACTAAAAGGCTTTTCTTGAACAGCACATTCACTACATTATTTTGAGGTATACAAGCGGCTCTGTCACCCCTAGTAGACGAGTGAAGTCTCGTGAGGGTTTTCAAAAATGATACCCACAAACGTTAAGCTCATTCTCACGAAAGAGACACCAATAATGCAAACAAGTATTGGGAGAAAACTACATCAAGTATGCAATTTTTTGACCATTTCTAAGCAATCTCCTAAAATTTCAACATCAAGCAAACAAATATGGTCCTCCACACATCAAGAAAATGATCATGCAAATCAAAACAACACTAGAATCCTTTTTGAGCGGACCGGCATCAAATATGTTGCTATCTCAGCCAACTAAAGAAATAATCACATCCTTATCCTCTAACTAGCACACAATTCTAGTACTGATCATCAAGACAAAGAATGAACATTTTATTAAAACTTTATTCATCTAGGTAAGCTTATTTTTTTCACTTGATTTTTTTTTCTTTTGCTAACCCTAAGATCAAAGATGGAAGCATGGTACAATGTGTTGATCTATTAACCTTTCTAGCGATCCATGAGGTCGAGCATTAGGTCAATGACTCCTAAACTAGACGTCTTTAGGGCATTAGGTATTCAAACACCCCTAAGGACTTACAAGCTCAAATCAACTTGGCTACAAATCAAAATAACCTCAATCTAATTATTTCCCACTTCTCACTTCTTCTTCTTCTTCTTCTTTTTTTTTTTTTTTTTTTTCTAGCATGTTTAATTATTAACTTAGAGTTTGGGCCCTCCACTTTTCGGCGCGAGAAATTCAATGCTTGATGAGACTAGAATCCCAGCTACTCAATGAAAAGGGATTGTTATCCACTTTTGTCAAGATGAAAGCTTTCAATGCATTACTAGCTCAATTGGGATATAACCAAATCAATAATCAACAAAGCATATACCCCACAAATGAATGCTAGTGTGTGCCTATGCTAGTGTAGATTCTAGAGTGAATGTCAAAACAATCACAAAATCAAGATGATGTGGACCACAAATGCAAGCAAGATATCAATCTTTCAAAAAAATTTACTCTTAAATGGTATCCACAAGGCGTACAAGGAGTATTGGACTCTTAAGTCAAGCAATTTTAAAATTTTAAGCCATATAGTCCTCAAAAGATCAAAATCATCGCTAACATCGATCTCAATTCTCAATCATACATTTAAAACTCAACTTTAAGTAGAATGCGACAAAGACACCTTACCCCCAAACTTAAACCGCACACTGTCCTCAATGTGCAATGAGAAAAATGAAAAAGATGGAAAGAATATACCGTGTTGGTAAAGACATGAAGCCCGGTAAGGATCTATTGGGAAAGAGTGCACCCCCAAACTTGGAATCAACAACCTACTTAAATAACCACACTAGCAAACTCACATCAAATATCAAATGGGATAAGAATAGTAAATCAAGCATTCTAAGGCAATATAATACAAGATGAAAGAGAGATATGAGATCAAGCCCAATAGAAAATATGAAAGTAGCATGACTATATATAAGGGCACAATGGTGAATTTTTTTATATTTTTCATTTAATGAAAGCAAGTGTATACAAAATGTAAGAAAAATAAAGTATAAAATGCAAAAAGAAAAATAAAGAAGGCAAAATGCAATGAAAAAATATTTGTAATATAAGAAATGAAAAACAAAAAGTAAGAAAGGATGAAAGAAAAAAAATTGAAAAAAAAAATAAAAACTCTTTTTTTTTCATTTTTTTTTTATGACATAACAAGTATGTACACACACACAATAAAATGAAAAGAAATGAAGATGCAATAAATGAAAATACAATGAAATAAAGAATGCAATTTTTTTTTTTTTTTTTTTTTTTTGTAGAAAAAAAAATGAAAAATAAAAAAAAATAGAAAGAGGAAAAAGTCAAAAAGTCAAAGGGGCAAAGCTGTGATCGATCTTAACTTAGATCAATCATACTATGATCGATCTCTATGCTCGCACGATGGGACAGAGGCATGAAATTTGCAGAGCTTCAAAAATTTTTCTAAATATAGAAGTGAGATCGATCACAGGGACAACTGGATAAATCGAAGGATACTAAGATCGATCGAACAATAAAGTTCGAACGGTGGATAGAGAATTGAAATATGTAGAGAATCTCAAATGATGGAACCGAGCGATGAGAATATGCAAAGCTGGTGTTTGATCGATCGAAAATCTCCTGTGATCGATCGAACAGGGCACTAAATGCCTAATTTCGAGATGAAAGCGCAGAAAAGCCAATGCTAAGCCCCAATGATGGTAACAAGAATGGAGATTGAAAAATGGATGGAAGAATATACACAAGAATGAAAAATAAAAAGAAATGAGGGAGGAATTGTAATGACCCGATCATTTTCATTCCTTTCCCTTTCCTCAGATTTTCACGGATATATTTTTTTCCGTTGATCTTTTTCCTTTCTGAGTTCAGTTTTATGTCGCTTAGTGTCATCTTAAGTGCCCTGGAGTGATTTTTGAGACTCTTTTCTGTGGATTGACAACTTTCTTTGAGGACCGAGTCGTTTCCACATTTTTCGTTTTTCGACACTATTCACTTTTTGTCTTTTCCCTATCTTGTCTTTTTCCCTATTTCGTCTTTTCCTCATTTGTCACTTTATTTGCGTAACCACACTTCTTGTGTTCGGAGTTCGTTTCTGACTTCACGTATCTTCATTCTCAATGGTTTCCACGAGATACGTATCTTTACTTTTGTGACAAAGCACTCTGGTTGCTCCCGGTGCCCATAGGGCACGAATGCATATTTCTTTGGAAACATTTTCCTTTCTTGGGGTGTTTTTCGTAAATATCTTTTGAAGATATTTTATTTCAGGGGTATCTAAGAAAATATCTTTTGGAAGATATTTTCATTCTGGGACAGTTTTGCAGTTTTTACTTTTTGGAGGGGCCATTGTGCAATTAATGAAAATTATTTCTAATTGTCTTGTTTTGGGTCTGGATTCTCGTATGTGATTCATTTTGACATTTCGTCGAGTCGTGGACTCTTAGAATTTTCTCCTGGTCGATGTTTTCCAGTTTCAGGGTTGCTGTTTGAGCCCGTCTGCTCAAATTTCACTTTTCGGACCCGGCAGGGCCCGTTCGGGGCACTTTTTGAGTTTTTCTATAAATAGGGGGTCTTTAAGTGAAAAATCAGATTTCACTCTCTCTCTCCCCTCTCTTGGACGGATCTCATGGCAGCCATGGCTGCCATCTTCTCTCTCCTCTTTTGAGCTTTTTCCCTTCAATGAAAAGTGGTGATGCCTTAGTGTTTTATGTTCGTGTTGGCGAGGCCTTAGATTCCAATTGATTGGAATCTCGTTTTGGCTATTTCTTGAGTTCGGGTTTGAAGTCAAGTTGTGTTTTGATTGGGCTTCCTTGGGATTGATGTTCGTGGTGTTATCTCCGACAAAACCTAGGAGTTTCGTCGGATTCGGAGCCGATTTATTTTGGTGGGGATTTAAGATTTCATCTCAAATGGAGGTAGGGAATGTTTTAGGATTTTATATGTGTTGTATTATGTGTTTTCCATATTTATACAACCTATACGCATGCCTTGTTTCAAATTTAGGAAATTTGAAATATTTAATTCTTTGTATAAGATTTAATTTTCATGATGATGAGAAATTTGGATTTGAATTGTGGCATAGTAGAAACTCTTATTTTAATATGTTGGTTAACATATATTAAATTGGGATCAATTAAATAAGAATCACTCTTTTTAATTAATATTTATCTTTTTTGAAAGATTAAAGTTCATGGCCGTACCCTACATGAAATTGAGTTGTAATATGCTTTTAAATTAAGTCATGGCATGTTCTTTAACATACTATAATTTGAGAGCATTTGGTTAAGTTTGGAAATCTAGAGACTTTAATTAAGAAAATTAATTAAAATCTATTTTGTTGTTTCATGGGCCTAATTAAGCTTTTGTGTGAATATATGTAATGACCATGATATGTCTTTTATCATATATTAAATTGAGTCCATTTGGAAATGATTTGAAATCTAGAGAGTTTAATTATTATGATGTAATTAAATTCTATCTTGTTTATCCATGGATCTAGTCATGTTTTAGAAGTTGTTTCTATTTTAAGAGCATGGATTTAGACTTGTGATGTATTTACTTGATTGTGTTATATGCATTGAAGAGCATTGTTGTTAAATTTATATTCATGAGAGTATGTTTCTAATATGAATATGTTGTTGGCTTGTGATTTCATAACATTATGAATATGAAATGCTTATTATGCACTATTGGGAGTTAAATTGCTAACTTGTTACTATGTAGTAGTAATATGTATAAGTTGTAAACTTATTTGGCTTATTTTGGAATCTTGGGACATTGTTGAGTTAAGATGGCTAGGGTTTCGCTCTAGTACGGGGATATGAGTCCTCTAAGACATTGAGATAGTGCGCACTTAGGGTGGTCTTCCCTGCGGGTTAATGCCTGGAATAACCGTTGCGGTCTTCGCAGAATTTCGAGCATAGATGTCCAAGTCTTCCACTAATTGCTTTCGCATTCAATTCCAAGTTGACAATCATGTTTACCTTGTTGACTTGTGGTTTTGGCTATTGGCGATTTTGATGTTGTTAAGTACATTCATACTAAATTGCTATACTTAGTTGATTTCACACTTTTAGATTTCTAGTTGATAACCTAGAGAATCTATGTCTTGATGTGTGGTATTAGATATTCTAATTATACTAAATTGTTATATTTAGTTGATGTTGCATTTTAGACTTCAAGTTGATAACCTTGAGAATCTCTATGTTGTTTTGTGTAAGCATGCTCCTTTGTTGTTGCTTTGTGTAAGCATGCTCATATGTTGTTGCTTTGGGTAGGCATGACCCTATATTGTTAAAATTGCATGAATGAGGTGATTGATGCTAGAAATGATCTTAGGTAGCTAGGATGCTCCCTGAGTCTCATTTTGATATAGACGTTAGGTGGCATGAACCTCTTTAACATGTTCCACCTTAAGGTGACAGAATTGTAAAACGTAGGTCGATGCATGCTCATTTCCTATGAGTAGCTTTATGTTACTCACCCCAAAGTTACTGGGGCATATTTTCAGGTACAAGAATCAAAGTTGAGATTCTCATTATGCTTGGATGGTTTGTGGACTTGGTGACTTCCATTTTTGTGAAGGTTGGCTTGGAATGCCAATTGTTGCCTTATATGTTAACATGTGTACATTTGATTCCATATATGTAATGTGTACATGAGTACACTCTTTACAATGTATTTGACATGTATGAGATGAGGCCGAAGGCCAATGACATGTAATTTGTATCATATGTAATTTTTGACTTCATAGAATATTATGAAGTTATTGAAAAATATTGAGTTTTTGCTTCACCATGTTTGCATTGGGTGTGGGAATTCCATTTTGATTCTTCCATAGGGTCTCATTAATCATGTATGAAGTGTGGCCAAGGGCCAAATGGTATTTTCAAACCATCTCATGATTTTAAATTACAAGTTTTCGTTCTAAACTTCGTTTTTGGCATTTTGGCCGTTGGGGGGTCATATTTTGTATCAGCGGTATTTTTAAGCTGTGGATCATTGTAGCATATCTTGTTAGGTAAGTTACGTTTTCATGCATGGTCGTTTCCTGGCAAAGCTTTTTCTTTGGTGAAATGACCCTCCTACGGACTCATTTTACACTTTTATTGCAAAATCTGACCTAAGGATATTTTGGGAATTTTCTTTGGAAATAAATTTCATTATTCACATGGTCACTTAGAAAATGTGATTTTAGGGGGGGTTTCTTCTTCGTGTTTTTCCTGAAAATGTCGTCTTGGCATCAGAAACCATTTCTGAAGTTCAGCTTCTGTTTTTCCATTTAGCAGCTTTTTCGACCCTCTGGACTAGATTTCTTGGGAGGGAATTTTGGGCATTTCAAAGTGTGTATTTTTCAATTTGTCTCGAGAGTCACGTAGAAAAATCAATTTTGAAAGGAGTTTCATCTTTGTGTTTTTCCAGAAAATGTCATCTAGGGCCTCAAAATCCCATTTTGTTTCGGAAAAACCCATGCTGCTAGGGTTTCTTGCTGCCCATTCTACCTCCTTTACAGCTAAACGGTTAGATGGGGTTTCGTAACTGGTTAGATGAGTGTGGGTTGTGTTTTGGTCGAGTTTTTTGGTATTCTAACCGGTTAGGAAGATGTGATAACCGGTTAGATGTTTTTGGGTTGGTACTTTTTGACCGTTTTGCCTCTGTTTCTTCCGTTAGCCATATCTTTTTCATCCGGACTCCGAATCAAGTGATTTTTAAGTCTAAGTTCATTGATTTTTCGTTGTCTTTCCAATGGTGTGCTCAGTAGCACCCTATTAAGCTGGAAATGACATTTTTACCCCTAGGTTCATTCTTGTTCATTTTTAAAACGTTGCTTCCGCATTTTATTCCTTTGGGTTCCGTGACCTCGTTGAGGGTCACATTGGCGTCTTAGAGTCATGTTGTATCTCTAGAGACCATTTTTTTCTTTTGCTTCCGCATTTTGGATCCATTATTGGGTCATATTTCAGTTCATCACTGACGCACCGAGTTGAAAAACTTGGCCCGTCACAAGTGGTATCAGAGCTCCTTGGTTTGAATACCTTGGAAGACGGGTTTTGGGTGCATATCATGCTTATGTTGCCATGCTTTATATGCTTATATGCTTCATGATAACATGTTTTGGTTTGATAACATGTTTATGTGTTTATGTACTTATGTGGTATATGAGGTATGCCGTTTGTGTAGCATAATTTAAATTTATTGTAAAGAGCATGACATATGATGTATGCTAGATCAGATTTGTATATGCATAATTGGGTTGCATTTTTGGCATGACACGGGATTAGTCATTGAAGCACGAGTTAGGGTGGAGGTGATTGTAGTCATAGTCTCATGGTGATGTAGGTTGTTGTCGACCTAGCATTAGTTTTGAGGTAGGTGGATGGTCACCTTTTGTTTAGGCTCTTATGAGATGAGTCATTTAGCGTTACCGTAGTGGTGGATTTGTTGGTTTTGGGCCATTATGAGGTTATGGACCTCTTAGGATCCTTGATTGTCCAAGAAGATTCCTCTGGAACTTGCATTTTCGTGGGCGGGTACGTTTGTGAGCGGGTGCATGGCATTGTCATGCTACCATACTGGCGAGCTACAAGCGCAATTCAGATGGAATCAGTGTTGGTTTTGTTTTGATAGGTGTTGTCCTTTGATCGATGATGATGATGGTTGTTTTGGGGATCAGTCGTGGTAATTGATTTAGTTGTTATTGGTATGGCTGTAGTTGCCATTTTCTTTAAAGAGTTCTTGTGTGATGACGCTTTTGGGATCAAGTCGATTGATTGATGTTATAGGTAGTGAGAGCACTGCACTGTTAGTGTCACCTCTAGATTCGGAGTTAGATTGTTAGAGTCTTACCGTTGTGGTAAGGACTCACGTTTGTTTGGAGATAAGTTGTTGTCGCATTGGTTTTGGAGACAGTATGACTAGGAATTGTCCTTTCTTTTCTTAGACACTCTAAAACACAATGTCCATAGGATTCATTGTTGCATCATGTTGTCTTATGCAATTTCATTTACTACCATGTTAGTAGTATGATTTATGATATTGTGATGCATGAGTAAGTGGAGGTGTATCCACATTTGCCTTTTTGTTGTGTGGCATTAGCACGCCTTCTTTATATGCATAGAGATGCCATGTTGTTTATGTGCTTTACTGACATGATTTTGTGTTTATGTGGAGACGTGTGATAAGCGCCGAATACTGTATATTCAAGCACCCTAAATTACATTAACAAAGTCCATTAATTGAATATTTTATGTAGATTATCTCCATTTGCATGTTTTTGTACATTTTTAGCTTAAATTGCAAAAAGGAAGCAAAAATGATGCCTTGTGGAATTTTGAACAAAAAGGGTGCCAATTCTAAAATTCTGGCAGCAGTAGAACCTGACTTTTGTCGCCATTTTCGACCTAGAAAACTCAAGAACTGGACTTCCATCATAACATGAAAGATTTAGAGCTCTGAATCAGCTTTCCAAATCTTCAAGAAGTTCATCATTCGGAGTTTGGAGCAGAGAGTTATGATCTTCTTATTAGAGGTGCTCAGAACTGCCTGGCAGCAATGAAAGTCTGCCTTGTTCTTCAATTTAGACCAACCAGACCTGAGAATTGGATCTCCACCAAAACATAAAGTTTTTAGAGCTCTGAATTATCTTTCCAAATATTCAAACAGTTTGTCATTCAGAGTTCGAAGTACAAAGTTATAGCCATTTTACCAAAGTAGGTCCGGGCGGAGCAAACCAAGTATAGGGCATTCTGCCCAATTTTCGAGTGCTCGAGGCCCTATTTTGAGCACTCGAAATTAGGGCAGAATTCTACACGACTCAGCCCACTTGTGCTCAGATTTTAGCCCTTTTGGATTGCCTCCTTTAGGAAGTGGCTGGAGATGTTGGTTGGTAGCTTTTGGGGTGGATAAGTGATCTAGATAAGGGAAGCAAAGCCACTCATTATCTCTTACGCTTCATTTTGAGAAGAGAGGAGAGGAGGATAGAGCAAAGGAAGGAGAGTTCTTGGAGCAAGAAAGGGGAGCTCGAAAATGGAAGGAGGATCCATGGTTCTTCTTCATTCTAAGGCTCCCATGCGTACCTAACTCCTCCTCTAGGGAGGTAATGGAACCCCTCATTGTAAGCATGCTTTACTTTTGATTCTAGTTTGGGAAAAATAATGTATTTTTGTGGTGATTTCATAATCTAGAACTCTTACTTGATGTAATGAATTGATTTTGATTTAATGATCATGTTGGACCTACTTTCTTGTCTTAGAATGTATGTTTTCATGGTTGTATGGTTTACATTTTCATGGTGACAATGAAGATGAGATTTTTGGAATGGTTTTAATGGCATGTTGTTGAGAGATTTGATAGGCCATAGCTTAGGTTCTTCCTTTGATGGCTTATTCTTAATTCTTAGCTTCATGTGCTCTTATCATGTGATTGATGGTTTGACAATTTCTAGCTTAGTGAACATGTCTTAAATTACACTTTAGTTTAGGTAATTGAGCATGTAAAATCTTTGATAAATTGTTCTTGCCTATTGATTCCATGAATCCTTTGAAGGTAATGTAGTAACCATGAGTAACTACTTATCATAGCCATATATTTATGTTGTTTTTCCCCGAATAAATCATATTCTTGCATGTTTATATTGTAGGTGGTGAAGTCACTTCCCTAGTCTCTTTTACTGACATTTTATCTCTTTTAAATTCTTGCAAGTTCTATTTTATGCATCTTAATTTCATAGCTTTAGTGACAAACCAAGCAAACACCCTATTCCCCCTTATCATTCTAAAACGATTCTAGACGCTTAGGTTACCTTAAACTAGCGCAGTCCCAGTGGTTCAACTTACCCGACCAATAGCCCTATTTTACAATGATTCGTGCTATTGCGAAGGTTGATGTTTAATTGACCAACCGATCAATTTTTGGCGTCGTTGCCGGGGACTTGCATACGGTTTAGCGACCAAGGTTCTAGGGTTAATTTTAGTTTGATTGTTAATATTCTGTCTTGTGAATATTCCTTGTGTGTTTTGATCATCTTCGTGTTGTAAGATTCTAGGGACTCGAAGCTCGCCGTGGGATTGCTAGCAAATTGTAAGTCTAGAGGACCCCAGGTAAGTCTCTTGACTTCTAGTTTCGCATTGTGAATATTTTGTATGTGTTTAATTTAGTTGTGAAGCCCTTGTTGAGGCTCTTATCTTGTTTATATTTCGTGTTCAAGCATCGGTCCTTGTCGTGGCCATTTACATTTTTGTCTTGATAATTGAGGAGAAAGGGATCATTGCATGTGGATGTTTTGGTGAAGGGTTGCTGTGTAGTTTAATTGTGTTGTATATATTTTGTGTGAATTCACCTTAATGTATCTAATTAAGTGGCTGAATTAGTCCTTAATGGGGAGTAATTTTCCTTCAACTCAATTTTACACACCACATGAGTTTTGTGCCTTTTGCTCTAGTCATACACATCATACAAGAGAATGTCTTCCAAGGAGACAATTCTTAGACTTTTATCTAGAGCAACCAAATGAGAATTTCTCTGAACTGGGTAGTGATCCATACTTCAATGGTTATGACTCGGGTAGGGGAGATCACCAAAATTTCTTGTGGCATGACATGGAAAATTCAGCCCCACAATCTCATGGGCAACATTTTCAAGCCAATTTTCAACCCAATGATCATTATTTCCAGCCCTCTTCTCCTTTTCCACCGTCTCCATTGGATGAGCTAATTGTTGCTAACAAACAAATGATGGAGTCTATGCACACGCAAATGATGGACTCCAACAATCAACTATTGGCTTCCCTTGCTAGCATGCAATCCACAGTAGAGTCTATCAATCAAGTGGTACCATATCACCAGTCCCAAGTTAGTGCAATGATAGATAACCAAATATCTCAAATTCAACAAAGGATTAATGCTAAAAATCATGAAGAGGAGGAAACATTTTCATTTGAATTTATGGCCAATCCAAAAGAAAATTCCATGAATGATGAGATTACTCCTAGTAACTTTCATCATGAGAATGATCAAGTGGTTATTACATGTGAAAATGATGAAATGGTGGTTGAAGATTAAATTGTTGCCCTACATCAAAATGAAGCAATTGTGGCTCAAAATGGGAAAAATAATGATATAGAGATTGTCTACCCTACTCCAAAATAGCCCCTACATAATCCTTTGCTTGATGCACCTCCTTTAATGGAGGATCCTCTAAAAGCTTGCTTAGCTCATTTCAATTATGAGGATTTTGATGTTGACAATTCTATTTTGGAGGTAAATTCTTTGTTTGATATTCCTCCACCTATTCTCTCTCTTCCTTGGGCAACATCAAATGTATCCCTCTCTTGGGAGCTTGCACTTCCTCTCATTCCTTCTCCTGAGTTATCTCAAGCTATTGAGCCCGAACCGCCGGATAAGTGTGAGGAGGATGTTGAAAGTCTGAAGGATAACTTGTTGAGCATTCCCGTGCTCAATATGACCCTTCATAAGTCGTTGCTTGGTGCACCTTCACCTAATCTATCTTCCCATAATCAAAATAAGCCCCATAATCCAAAGTTCTTCATTGAGGATGAAGAGTGGGTTGAGTTCTTTCCGCTACCTCTTTTCCACTTTTGTCTTCAAGCTCTTCCTCCTTCGCTTTTAAAAGAATTATCCTATTTGGGGAAGCTTGAATCTCTTGAGAGACATGGTATAGGGTAAGGAGGACTAACCTAATCTCGGTGTGTCTAGCTATCGAGATTTTTGAGGATTAGTACCTGCTCTAACTTTGTCTAGCTATCGACATTAAATTTAGCAAAGTAAGGGAATAAATTCTTTCGATGTTCCAAGCTTCTCTACCTTCTTAAATTACTCGTGCCTTGAAATTTTCTGGGAAATGGTTTCGATAAGCCAAAAATTTGATTTTTCTGAAATGGTTTTCAGTTGTGTTTCGCAATTTTAGACTGGCCTCTTAGACCTTCTCAGCTCTAATTTTCATTCCCGGAAATTTCCATCGCTTTCGAGCAATTTCATAGGATCTTTGGCATGCAACTCATGTGCAATCTCTCATTTTTAATGCATTGTTGAAATGTTCTTAATCTCATCCATGCATTGAAGAGATGTTCCAAAGCTTGAAAATTTTCTCAAAATCATCTATGCATTGTGTGAGGTTGCAAAAGTTGGGAAATCTTCTTGAAATCATCCATGCACTCATTGAAAAAAAAAAAAAAAAATTGCACAGTTTGAAAATTTTTCTAAATTTTCCATGCATTGCAATGAAGTGTAGAGTTTGACAATTTTCCCTCCTTGCATTAGAATGGATTGAAGTTCAAAAGTTTAAAAATTGTCCATGCATTAGAAAGAAGTTGAAAAGTTTTCAAAATTTTCCATCCATGCGTTACATTGGAATGAATTTGCAAAGTGTTAAAAAATTTTCTGAAATTTAATTCATGCATTGTGTGATGTTGCAAAGGTTTAAAAATTTTCCTACATTCATCCATGCATTGGAAATGTGTTGCATTTTGAAAATTTTGCCAATTTGATTCATGCATTAGCAAGATGTTGCAAAGTTTGACACATTTGTTTTAGCAATTGCATCGATTCAAAATGCTCACTGGGCCAAGATTCTAGTGCTCGAATAATCTAACCAAAATTCTATGAGCTACTACTCATTTTGGAGCACCCTAAATTCCATTTGGATTGCTCCAAATGTCTTCACCATCAATCCCAAGCTCACTGCCCATTTTTGGAGCACTCTAGCTTCCATTTGGATTGCTCCAAATTACCACACCAACTTGCCGAAGTCACTGCCTTCATTTCGAGCAATCTAGCTTCCATTTTAGAGTGCTCCAATTGTGAACCAATCTTGCATGCACCACTGCCCACTTTTTAGAGCACTCTAAATTCCTTTTGGATTGCTCCAAATTTTCAGCCCAACTTCCGCAGCTACTGCCTCAGAATCGAGCACTCGAAGGCCAAGCTTCGAGTGCTCGAAGCTTCACCAATTCCATAGCATGCCTCTGCCAAAATCTCGAGCACCCCAAGCTCTTATTTGGAGTGCTCGAGCTTGCTCACCCAAGCAACCCACCAACTCAATCAACCAACTTGCTAAAAACAACCCAAGCAAACCACAACCCCTCTCGGCAAACCCACTTCCCTCTCATGCTTGAACCAACCAAACCACCCCTCACCCGAACCACCACCTCACAAACCATGCTCGAACTCAACCAGCCACCACCCTCTCACCCTCAGCCCCCAACTCTCTGCATCCCACCACCCCTCCCACAAACTTCACCACCCTACCTCACCATCCTCCTCCCAACCTCATCAACCCAAAAACCATGCAAACCACCAACTCCCACGCCTTGCATGCATGCATGCCCCTCACCACGCACCAACCATGCACCAACCATGCACCAACCATACCAACCAAACCAACCTCACCTTCTCTCTCTCTCTCTCGGCAATTTCAAGCTCCTTCATCCACCCCACTCCATGCCACCCCTCACCTCAACACAAACACACTGCAACCCACTCCATCACCACCATGCTCACAAGAACCAACTCTCTGCATCTTACAACCCACTCCATGCCAACCCCAAGCCACCCCACAACCTACAACTCCATGCCAACCCCCCCTCTCACCCCACTGCCCCATTTTAGAGCACTCGAAGACACACTTCGAGTGCTCGCAATCACCCACTCCTCACACAACAAACCAACCGAGCCCACTGCCCCATTTTAGAGCACTCGAAGACACACTCCGAGTGCTCGAACCAAGCCACCTCTCTTTTAAAACCAACCCACCTCACTCTTCTTTCCCTCTCTCGGCATTCTCTCCATCCTCCACCATCCTCCTCTCCAACCTTCAAACCAACCAAACACCTCTCACCCTCCTGCATGAACCACCATGCACACTCCTCCACCACCTTCCCACACTCAACCCCCCTCTCGGCAAATTCACTCCCTAACCATCACCTTCCCCAACACAATTCCTCTCGGCATTCACCACAACCCTCCTCTCGGCTTCCACCATCCTCAACCCCAAACCAACCACCCTCCACCCTCGGCACCAATCAACCCACCACCTCATGCATGCACCTCCATCCTCCTTCCTAATTCCATCTTTCCCTTCTCTCCATTCTTCTCTCAAGGTATGCTTTCTCATCCTTTTTATTTTATTCTTTTTTTTATGTTGTTGTTATCCTTTTGAGGAGTATGGGCATGGAAATTGTGGAGTTTGAGTGTGATTGTTGTTATGCTCTATGCTAGAGAGCATTTTTGTCTAAAATTTTTTTTTGGGTTTTTATCACTCTAATCAACCTTTGGCCCTCTTCCTTTTTGTCATGCACACTACCTGTTCGACACAATGCCTGAACCAGCTTCATCTCACTAAATGGCCCCATTCTTGGCATTGTTTTGTTATCCATTGTAACCTTATGACTAATGTGTGCTAATTTATGTTTTGTTTGGATTTGTACTAGACTTCATGTTTGTGTTATTCATTCTCTTTTAGTTTTTCATTCCAAAACCTATGCTTTTACCTGTGTATATTAGTGCTGTTTTGGCAGGTCTTCGGGTCCAAGTTTGAGGGACGCGTTTGCGCATTTACATCGATGGATATTTTTGCATTCGTCACTCTACTCGGTAATATTGTTCTTTTACCTTCTTTACTCTTATTTTGTTTCACTTGTCTTCACACATTGAGGACAATGTGACATTCAAGTTTGGGGGTGCAACAGGACATTTTTTGTTTCACATTTTTGCTAAGCAATGATAGTATGATTTGAACTTGTCGGGGATAAAGCATATGTTTAATACCTTGTGTATAGAAGCAATTGACATTTTTGAAAATAAAGAAAAATTTGAGTTGAAATGATCATGTGGATTCAAATCAGTCTATATAAATGTCTCAATTAGATTCTCGCTGGATTTGACACTCTTTTAAGCTTCACAATGCACAGATGCACATTGGAAACTTAACTGTGAGGCATGCAACTTGATTGACCTTGACCTTGGCCTAGTTAATTTGACTTAATGAACCTGATAGATGAATATCTTTGGCATGATTTAAGTTGTCTAAAAAAAAAAAAAAAAAAACTGAGAAAGAAAGAAAAAAATGACCAGTTGACGTTCGTAGCCTTTCTAACTCGAGCTATTAAACCCTAGGAGTGTCTCTACACTTAGCACCCTAAAGCCGTCTGGTTTGGGAGTTGTTGGCCTAACGCTTGCTACAAGGGTTGTTTAGAAAGCTTAAAGGACTTAAACATTACACGGTCATTAAAAAAAAAATTATAATAAACATGGTTCGCTAGAGTTCGTAGCTTTTCCAACTTGAGCTATTAAGCCCTTTGGAGTGTCTCACACTTAACACCCTAAAGCCATCTGGTTTGGGAGTTGTTGGCCTAACGCTTGCTACATAGGTTGGTTAGGAAGCTTAAGGGACTTCAGCATTGCACAACCATTCTATGTTTCGCTTATGAGTTGCAATAAATTGTTAACAAGCAACAAAAGTTGTCTTGTAAATAAAATCATGCCTTAGGGACCTCATTTAAAGGGGAATTCAATGATTTGAAAACTTGTGCTTGGGAATTGGAAAAGAAAGTAAAAGCCGCATGTTGAGAATCCAATTCACTTTCACTGAAGCTAGAGTTGATTTCCATTCAAGAGATGATAATTGAGTTATTTATATAGACTTTGATGTTGATGCATGTATGTGGAAATGTATTTGGCCAATTTTTGTATCAATACTTCATATATGCAAGGTAGTTTTCCCAATGACCCCATCTCCAGTTTTTGTCTGTTTCAAGTTGTATTTGAGCTATGTATCTATTTTATTTTACCATGGTAAATATTTTTGTAGTAGCAGTCCCATGTTTTTCATTCCATTGAGCTTTGCATTTTGGTTTTGCTAAGGGATTAGCAAAATGTAAGTTTGGGGGTGTGATAAGCGCCGAATACTGTATATTCAAGCACCCTAAATTACATTAACAAAGTCCATTAATTGATTATTTTATGTAGATTATCTCCATTTGCATGTTTTTGTACATTTTCAGGTTAAATTGCAAAAAGGTAGCAAAAATGATGCCTTGTGGAATTTTGAACAAAAAGGGTGCCAATTCTGAAATTCTGGCAGAAGTAGAACCTGACTTTTGTCTCCATTTTCGACCTAGAAAACTCAAGAACTGGACTTCCATCATAACATGAAAGATTTAGAGCTCTGAATCAGCTTTCTAAATCTTTAAGTGGTTCATCATTCGGAGTTCGGAGCAGAGAGTTATGATCTTCTTATTAGAGGTGCTCAGAACTGCCTGGCAGCAATGAAAGTCTGCCTTGTTCTTCAATTTCGACCAACCATACCTGAGAATTGGATCTCCACCAAAACATAAAGTTTTTAGCGCTCTGAATTAGCTTTCCAAATATTTAAACGGTTTATCATTCGGAGTTTGGAGTACAAAGTTATGGACATTTTACCAAAGTAGGTCCGGGCAGAGCAAACCAAGCATAGGGCATTCTGCCCAATTTTTGAGTGCTCGAGGCCCTATTTCTAGCACTCGAAATTAGGGCAGAATTCTACACAACTCAGCCCACTTGTGCTCAGATTTTAGCCCTTTTGGATTGCCTCCTTTATGAAGTGGCTGGAGATGTTGGTTGGTAGCTTTTGGGGTGGATAAGTGATCTAGATAAGGGAAGCAAAGCCACTCATTATCTCTTAAGCTTCATTTTGAGAAGAGAGGGGAGGAGGATAGAGCAAAGGAAGGAGAGTTCTTGGAGCAAGAAAGGGGAGCTCAAAAATGGAAGGAGGATCCATGGTTCTTCTTCATTCTAAGGCTCCCATGCGTAACTAACTCCTCCTCTAGGGAGGTAATGGAACCCCTCATTGTAAGCATGCTTTACTTTTGATTCTAGTTTGGGAAAAATAATGTATTTTTGTGGTGATTCCATAATCTAGAACTCTTACTTGATGTAATGAATTGATTTTGATTTAATGATCATGTTGGACCTACTTTCTTGTCTTAGAATGTATGTTTTCATGGTTGTATGGTTTACATTTTCATGGTGACAATGAAGATGAGATTTTTGGAATGGTTTTAATGGCATGTTGTTGAGAGATTTGATAGGCCATAGCTTAGGTTCTTCCTTTGATGGCTTATTCTTAATTCTTAGCTTCATGTGCTCTTATCATGTGATTGATGGTTTGACAATTTCTAGCTTAGTGAACATGTCTTAAATTACACTTTAGTTTAGGTAATTGAGCATGTAAAATCTTTGATAAATTGTTCTTGCCTATTGATTCCATGAATCCTTTGAAGGTAATGTAGTAACCATGAGTAACTACTTATCATAGCCACATATTTATGTTGTTTTTCCCCGAATGAATCATATTCTAGCATGTTTATATTATAGGTGGTGAAGTTACTTCCCTAGTCTCTTTTACCGACATTTTATCTCTTTTAAATTCTTGCAAGTTTTATTTTATGCATCTTAATTTCATAGCTTTAGTGACAAACCAAGCAAACACCCTATTCCCCCTTATCATTCCAAAACGATTCTAGACACTTAGGTTGCCTTAAACTAGCGCAGTCCCAGTGGTTCGACTTACCCGACCAATAGCCCTATTTTACAATGATTCGTGCTATTGCGAAGGTTGATGTTTAATTGACCAACCGATCAACGTGCAGCATGTACTTTTAATTTTTATCTGCGTGAGTAGATTTTCTTTCTGGTAGTTGTATTCCTTGTCATATGCATGACTTCCAGGTTTGGTATTCCCTTTTGTTTTCCCCCGGTTGTACATAGCATGTATGCGGGTTTCCACAATGGTTTCGTGTTTGGTTCGTGTAAGGGACTTTACAAGGAGTGAGTCTCTTTTCTCCGTTGTGTTGTGCGCTGTTTTGGGGTTGAATGATCCATGAGGGTCACCATCGTTGTCTTGAGTCCTTAGTGAGGATTTGATGGATTTTGGTCGACTCACTTCCGTGTAGGGGGTGAAGTCTTTGGCCTTGTTGTTTTTCGTTACAGAGATGGAGTCGTGGTGTTGTCTTTTTTAGGACTAGTGGTTCCCTTTCTTTCGTGTCTTCCTTTGGGGAGTTTTTGCCGTGGTTGTTGACGGCTGTAGTGCTCAGCGTGAGTTGATTGGTGTAAGATCATTTTGTGGGGGCATATGACGACTGGCAGTTCCTATACGTCAAGATTGATGTAATGAAGGTGCAGTTCAAGAAAAGCCTTTTTTAGGTCAAATTTAAATTTATAAAAACCACTACCAACACTACTACTAACGTAGCAAGAATGAGTAGGGATCATCCTAAGGGATTGTGAGGATCGAGCAATATCGTGGAATGGTTATTAGGGTTAGTAGGTTGAGTGATCAAATAATTGGTTGGTTGGTTGATTGAAGAACAACTAAATTAGACTATTAGACTAAGTGATAGCAAAAGAATGTAATTAAGAGTAAGTAAGAGAGAGAGATCTTGGGGTTTAGAGATCACCACCAAGCAATGCATTTCTATATCTTTAACAAGTGATTAATGAGGGTAAAGTGTGTGTTGCAATATTGGTATGTGTGTGTGTTTGGTTGATTCAACAAACAAGGATGACTAGTTCAACATGTATTGTCTAAACATCATGTGAAAGGCACAATATATCTAAGCAATGAAGCATATATTGTCTAAATAATATGTGAAAGGCACAATAGATCAAAATAAGTCATTAATCCTTTCATTAAGCTCATAATCCAAATACAACACAAGGATAGAGACATATGCTACTTGCATTCAAAAGCTTGGATCATCAAACAACAAGCATAGATTGTCCTCCCATTTAACACTACACTACAACTACACTACATCTACATTACTAGCATGAAAATAAACTAGGGGAGAGGCACAATCCATCAAGGAATAACTATGAACCATCAAGAGAATCACAAGAGCATTCCTTTAAGCAAAGTATTATGTTTTGACAATCTCCAAATCTCTAGCATCAATACACATAGACATGCATCAATTACACAAAATCTAGAGACAAGCACATGAACATCTATTCTAGCATACATAGACAAATGGATAGAATGAAATGATCAATTGGAAGCATTAAACTACATAAATCATTGAATAAATAAGATCTAAGTATATCAAAGAGTTAAAACATTAATTACAACACTAATCCCCCAATGATACACAAGATTAAGATATAGAAAGCATGCTTGGGGCTAACTCTAGCCCCAAGAGGATGTCTAGCCACTCATGGTGATGATGCTCCAACCCTCAAGGGATAATTCCATGGTTGAAATCTGCTCCTTGTTGATGAAGAACTCCAATGGTGTCTCTAGCCTCCTCTCATCTCAACTTCCTCTCCAATAGATCATATGAAAATAATGTTGGCTCCCCTTATAAAAAGCAATCCTTATCCTTATATAGGTAGGTCAAAATGACACCCAAAATGAGTTGGGGTCGTACACACAATATTCCGTAATGATTGGATAAAGGAAAACTTTCAATGAGATGGAAATTTAACTTTTTCGCACTGGAGGAAGTTCGATCGATTGAACCTTAGTCTTGGATCGATCGAACTTAGGCTGGATCGATCCAACTGGCTGAGCTTTTTGGAAAATAAATAAATCTGAGATATTTTGGGAGATATTTATGGGAAAAGGACAAAAGTGGTTAGTGGGTGGTACAGCTGTGGATCGGATCAATCATTTAAATAAGGACAAAAGTGTTCGATCGATCGAAGGATGGTGTTGGATCAATCGAACTTTGGACTTCATGCTTTGGGTCAAGGTTTGGATCTATCTTGAAGTGCTGAGATCGATGATTGTTCGATCGATCGAACTTTGGTCTTGGATCGATCAAACTTTGCTGCTTTCCTCCTTTGGCTTCATTTACTTCCTTCTTTCTCCACTTTGATCATTTCTTTGTTTAATCCTAGAATTGCTTCAATTAAGCTCTTATTTGGCTGAGTTAGCTTATTTTCGGGATAAGTGCCTGAAAATGGAAATAATACGAAATCAATCTAAAACGGTAAAGTAAGATAGATAAAGGTACTAGAATGCCTAAGCTTAAAGGGTTTAAATACGCACTTTTCAGCGCTCATCATACCCCCAAACTTAAATATTGCTAGTCCCTAGTAATGAACTAGAAAGTAAAGGAATGAAGTGAACAACTATACAACTATGAACTAGAAAGTAATAAATGGATAACACCACTTTCGTAGGGAACACGATTGCAATTAGCACATGCAACAAGCCTTTTAAACCCCTAGGTTACCCCTAGTGGACGAGTGAAGTCTCGTGAGAGTTTCCAGAAATGGTACCCACAAACATTAAGCTCATTCTTTTAAAAGAGGCACCAATATTGCAAACAGACATTGGGAGAAAACTACCTCAAGCATGCAATTTTTCAAACATTTCTAAGCAACCTCTTAAAATTTCAACATCAAGCAAGCAAGTATGGTCCTCCACACATCAAGAAAATGATCATGCAAATCAAAATAACTCTAGAATCCTTTTGAGTGGACCGGCATCAAATGTGTTGCTATCTAAGCCAACTAAAAAATTGATCACATCCTTACCCTCAAACTAGCACACAAATCTAGTACCGATCATTAAGACAAAAAGTGGACCTTTTATTAAAGCTTCATTCATCTAAGTGTGCTTATTCTTTTCACTTGAATTTTTATTTTTTTATTTTTTTTTATTTTTTTTTATTGAGGATGAAAGATGGAAGTATAGCGTAATGTGTTGATCTATTAAGCTTTCTAGCGATTCATGAGGTCGAGCGTTAGGTCAATGACTCCCAAACCAAATGGCTTTAGGGCATTAGGTATTCAAATACCCCTACGGAATTAAAAACTCAAATAAACTATGTTACAAATCAAGATAACAACCATCTAATCATTTCCTACTCCTCACCTTTTGGGAGAAGTCCTCACCTTTTTTTTTTTTTTTTTTGAACAAACAATTGTTAACCTAGAATTTGGGCCCTCCACATTTCGGCGCGAGAAGTTCAGTGCTTAATGAGGCTAAAATCTTGGCTACTTAGTGAAAAGGGGTTGTTATCCACCTTTATCAAGAATGAAAGGTTTCAATGCAATACTAGCTCAATTGGGATATAACCAATCCAATAATTAACAAAGCATGTACCCCACAAATGAATGCTAGTGTGCGCCGGTGCTAGTATAGAAGACTAGAGTGAATATCAAAATAATCACAAAATCAAGCTGATGTGGACCACGAATGCAAGCAAGATATCAATCTTTCGAAAAATTTAAAAATTGCTTGACTTGAGGACTATATTGCTTAGGAGTAAATTTTTTGAAAGATCAAAATCATAACTAGATATGGAACAATCATAGAAATATCCCTCAAATACACAAGTCATGCTCAAAATTTAAATTTAAAACTAACACTGTAAAGTACCATTGCCCCCAAACTTAAATTGGACAATGTCCTCAATGTGCAAAGAGAATAAAGGAAAGAGTATACCAGTGCAACTAAGCAAGAATGATCGGGACTGAAGTATCCGAAGTGAGTGGTATGGCCCCCCCAAACTTAGGATGAACTATGGTCCTGAAATTTGGCACTTGGATAAATTCATCAGATAACAAAATGGGATAATCAGTGCACAGTGGACACGCAAGTGTAAATAGGATAAATAGATAAAGGAATGAAAGAGGTTTAAGGGTGGTCTTAAAAAATTGGGTAGCACTCTCTCACTGAAGTCACTGTAATGTACCTGATGGAGTCAAACATACAGATATGAGAATATAATATATGACATCCATAATAAAACAGATATATAAAATAGATAAAGTGCAGGTACAACAAAAATATCAAAGCCGACAGACCGGCTGTAAAAATAATAATGTACGATAACAATAGTAAAGTATCAATAGGAGAGAGGGATCATGGGATCAAAAGGACTGGAAGCTCAGAAGGATGAGATAGGGCGGGCAGGTCTGGCTCCGCGGATGTCTCTAGATAGATCTCTGAACATGGTCATGACATCCGTGCAGAAGATGGCAAAATCAGCTCTATGGGCAATAAGATCATCTCGTATAGCAACAACAGCATCCTCAAGAGTCTACAGGCGTACTCCAAAGCCGGGGTTCATATCTAGAGTCTCAGGCATAAATGAATCAAAAGAGAGCTCCTGAGTCTGCTCCTACTCGTGAATGGGTGACCCAGCTGGAGAGTCCTGTTCTACGTCATCTACAGGGCACTCTAAGTCTATGTCTAGATGCTCGGCAGTTGGATTGACTGGTGCGGCATCCATTGCGGGATGTGCTGTTGCTGCCTCTGCTGGTGTCTCTGCCTCTACCTGGGCCTGGGCCTGTGCTTCGTCCAACTCCAACTCCGCTACAGCCAGTGCCGTGTGGTCCTACAACCTGGTAATAAGGGAGTGGTAGGTCTTGTTCCAATCCTTCCTGAGGAAGTGACAGGAACCTTTCTCTGGATGCTCCTGAGGATGGATGGGGTAGCGCTGGTTGATGAGGATCTGGGTGATAAAGTGGCTAAAAGGAAGAGACTTAGCCCATCCGGGTGTCTCCTTACTGATGTACTCGTCTTACAGCTTCCTCATCACGCTCCAGATGAGCGCAGGAATGGACACCCAGTGCCCGGTGTAGAAAGAGTAAATGGCTGTCAAATAATCACCCCTCCTCTGAATCTTGTGTCCCGCCATGTAGATATTCTGATAGAGAACAGAATCAGTAAACCATAAGTCGTCTGGAAAGTATGTGCAGGTAGCGAAGGTCTCACCAGTAGCATGGTGACCTGTTAACTAAACTGCCATGTCGGCATAAGAAGGCCTGCGTAGCTTCGGATAGGTCTCCTGAAGCTCTTGTGGACAGCGGTATGGGCAGTGACAAGAACGGGCTAATGAGTCCACTGTGATGGTGATCTGATGGCCATCTACAAAAGTGACCATCTCGGCTGTGGTACGCGGCGATGGTCGGAGGTTCTGGTAGAACAACCGTACCAGCCGTGGGTAGATCGGCTCTATGACGGGGGCAAGAATAGCGGCTAGGCCCATCTGAATAATATCCTGGTTGGCAGATCGGGTCAGCACTGATTGAGAGAAGAAGGCTGTGTCGAACACTGACTCAAGGTCGACCGTCATGTGTGCATATCGAGGTGTGGACCTATCATATTCTAGATGAGCTGGCTGAGCTGGTATATGTGAATGCTCAGCTCCATGATGCGGTGGAGATGGTGATGGAGTGAAAGTAGGATGAGCCGCAAAAGCGGATGGTATGTGGTCATCCTCAGGCTCATAAGATGGTGACTGAGGCGGGGTAGCCTGTGCTGGCTCCCGCTGTGCATAAAATGGCTCTGCTGGCTCTTGTATCCAAGGTCGGATATGTCTCTGAGGCCCGTGTTGCCTGTTGGCAATAGTCTTGCTCTTAACCATGCCTATAAAAAGAAAAAGAAAAACTTGCAATGGGAGTTAGTGCCAAAATAAGAAATTTTAAGCACAATATAGAAACATGCATGTCAAATAAGACAGACAAAATAGATATGACATGAATCTATGCAGGTGACATGATATGAATTGTGCTAAGCAATATAAGTATAAAATGCATCCAATGTGGAATATCACAAGCATTGGGCATAAATAAGATAGCATGAATATAAGATATGATAAATGAAGTGTGTGTGTGTGTGAGATCTGTGAAGTTCAATCGATCATGAAAATAAGTGAGATCGATCACAAAAGTTGGATCGATCGAAAGTAAGTGAGATCGATCTCATAACTTCGATCGATCTTTCAAGATCGATCTGAGATAAGAGTTCGATCAATCGAACTGTGCGACATTTGAAAACTCAAAGGTCACAGATCTGTGATGATGGAAGCACGGGGCCCACACGAACGTGTTCGTGGGCCCTATAACACATCAAATCAACAACAATCAACCCCCAAACATGGCCCATACTCCCAAATCGAACAAAAACATCAAGAAGATATACAAATATATACATATATATACACATATACAAAATATGCTTCAAAGCTCATCAATAATGGAAATTCATCATATATAAAGCATGGATTCAAGCTATAAAGCATATATGCATGAGATCAAAGCGTTAAATCAACATGAGATTCTCGGATCTCACCTCAAAACGAAAGGAGAGAAGTGGATGTGAAGAGGGTGAAATCCGAGAAGAGAGAGAGAGTGATGCTCACTGGATCTCGCCGGAGATCTCGCCGGAGGTGGTAAAGTGGTTGGACAGTGACGGCGACGAAGAGAGGTTAGGGTTTTGAGGATGAGGGTGAGTTAGATCGATCTAAATGATTGATTATGAGAACCCTCGATTCTATTTTTAAAAACATTCCCCGATTAGTTCGATCGATCGAACTTTCTCTCTTTAAAGTTTTTTTTTTTTTTTTTTTTTTTTTTTTTGGAAATTTGAAAAGTCAAAACAAAGTCAAAATAATGAAATAAAGATTGAGATCAATCGAAACAAGAGTTCGATCGATCAGACAGAGAGCAAAAATATGCAAGTTTTTGGCTCAGAAAATTGGCTAAGTGTTGGAACGTGAGATCAATCGAACTGGGAAGTTAGATCGATCGAAGAACTTTCGGATCGATCTTGGAATGTTTCGAATGATCAGACAGAGAGCTGAAATATGTAGTGTTGAGTCATGAGATCGATCAAACTTGGAAGTTGGATCGATTGAATGTCTCTTGATCAATCTAAAGTTAGTTCGAATGATGGGACAGAGAGATGATTTGGATACTGGTTTCTGTAGGTCAAAAAATTTTGTAAGTGTTGGATGCAGAATGAAGTTCGATCAATCAAACTCAAGTTTGAGATCAATTGAACTTCAGAATGCTCAATAATGACATGAAAGCTTATGCAATCCTCACCAAAGTTCCTTTCAATGCATATGAACCAAAAACAAGTATCTAGACTTCGCAAGAAATGAAATGTAAGATAGAAATGGGGGAGAATAGGGTTTTGACACCCTAAGAATGCTTTTGCTAGTCTTTAACGTCTCTAGCAAGACATTGGGCTCTTTTAGCCCAGATCAAAGATCTTGTTATGCATCCCCTCCTTGTTGGGGTGATAAATACTTTGAACTTTTTCAACCAAACGGTTCTTTGAAGAACTTGTTGGATTAAGCTCAAAAGAAGCTTTTGATCCTTTGTCCAAACAATCTTTGGGCTTCCATACCCTTTCAAAACAAGAATTTGAAACAATGCTATTAGAATGCAATGTTGAAGATAAAGCTTTAGAAACCCTTGAGTCATATAAAAACTCATCTCCTTCACGATTGAACTCATGACATTTTTCCACAACAGTGATCTCTCCTTCATACTTATCAAATGAATTGGGTGTTGATTGAATATATTCAACTTCACCTTCATGTGGCCAAAAGAGATCTTCATCACCCCCGTCCTACAATTGATGTTGGCATTTGCGGTTGCCAAGAAAGGACGGCCAAGGATAACGGGAATTTGGCTCTTAGGATTGGGAACCGGTTCTGTGTCTATGACAACGAAATCAACTGGGAAAAGAATTTGTCAATCTTAATCAAAACATCTTCAATGACACCCCTAGGCTTCTTAATGGATCGGTTAGCAAGTTGTAAAACTACCGACGTCGGTTTCAATTCACCTAAGCCCAATTTGACATAAACTGAGTATGGAAGAAGATTAACACTTGCTCCTAAGTCAAGAAGCGCCCGATTAATGATATGATCGCCAATAATGCATGATGTAGTGGGTGAACTGGGGTCCTTAAACTTTGGAAGAGTGTTATGTTGCAAAATTAAGCTTACTTGCTCGGTCAAAACCACTTTTCTTGGTGCTTGGCTCTTGTTCTTCCGTTTTTGGGTGCACAAGTCCTTCAAGAATTTGGCATAAGCCGGAATTTGCTTGATTGCATCCAATAGTGGAAGATTAACTTTTACTTGCCTAAACATTTCCAAAATTTCATTGGTTTTAAACTTTTGCTTGTCTTTTGAAATGGATCCTTTTAGGGCATCCGGAAATGGAACCTTTGGTTCAGACACTTTTTCAAAATTTTCTTTTGAACTCTCTTCAACACAAGAAGTTTTCAAATCATTTTTCAATAAAACCTTTTCAACATCATTTTTCAAAACTTCTTTTTCATACACATCTTTCAAAACTTTCTCATTTACAAGATCATGTATATGTAATGAAGGAGGAATGGGATATGAAACGGGACGGGTGACAACTTGAGGTTGCACCGGTTCACTCTCTTCATCTGACATTCCAACTTGATTGTCCACAATCCTACCACTCCGCAAGGTAGTCACCGCATTAACATGTTCAATGGTGTGGCCTTCCGATAAAGAATGGGTTTTGACAACACATTGTTGCTTAGGTGGGGCATTTATAGGCATCTTTCCCTTCTCTCTTGCATTGGGAGTGCTAGCTATGCCCTACTTGGGTTTCTAGCTTTGTAATAGATTGAGAGTGAGAATGAAGCAATTGAGTGTTAGCCTCTAAAGTACCCAAAGCATTCAAAACTTTCTCTTCAAAGGTGGGACTTGTAGTATTACCTTGAGAATAAGATTGGTTAGGAAAATGAGAATTAGCAAATTAATTCCATTATGATTGATAAGGTCTATAACCTTGAGATCCTTGGTTTTGAATTGGAGGTGGAATATACTTCCCTTGAAAACCGCCTTGGGAAGGGTTTGAACCCTCTCCTTGGTTTGTAATGAGTACCATAAGGATTTCCTCCTTGATTCACAAAAGTTGCATTGACTTGCTCATTAGGTTCACTTTGCACTTGTTCATGAGTACAGTGAGAAGTAGAATGAAGAACACTAGAACAAGTTATACAAGATTCATTGGATGCACGATGAGAATGGTAAGGAAAGGAAGATACTTGATTCACCGAGTTTTGGTTAATCAAGAATTGATCAAACCTTTGAGATAAGGATTTCATCTCGGCTGCTATCTCATTAGAATTGTCAACTTGATGTAAGCCAACACTCTTCCTACCTTGCATATTTCTATGCAATGAATTCTTACTCATGCTTTCATAGAGACGCCACACGTCGTCCTCATGCCTATCAATGTAAGAACCACTCATGGAAGCATCAACCATGCCCTTATAATTTTCCGATAAGCTTTCAAAGAAATATTGGACTAATTGCCATTTGGGCATGTCATGGTGTGGACACTTCCTAAGCAATTCATTGAAGCATTCCCATGCCTCATGGAATGTTTCCCCATCCCCATTTATAAATTCTCTAATTGAAGTTCTCATAGCATTGGTCTTAGAAACCAGATAGTACTTCTTCAAAAACTTTTGTTGTATTTCTGCCCAAGAAGTGATTGAAAAAGGCTTAAGATTGTTAAACCAACATTTTACCTTATCCTTAAGGGTGAATGGAAAAAGTTTAAGCCTTAAGACTTCTTCCGGCATGTACATGTATTTCACAGTAGAACAAACTTCAAGAAACTCATCCAAATGCTTGTAGGGTTCTTCACTTGGAAGTCCATGAAAGTTAGGAAGCATTTGAATGGTTTGTGCTTTAATTTCATAATGGTGTGCTCTAAATGGTGGCAATTAAATGCATGTGGGTGCATTATACTCATTTAGCACATATTAGTCTCTCAAAGCAAGTGGTGGGTTAGCAACTTAAGGTGTAACATGAACACCTTGATTTTGAATTCCTTGATTGATAATGGGAGGTTATGGAGCATACATTGGCATTGGCATTCCAAATGGAACTTGGCCTTGTTGTTGTTGAGGTTGATGAATGTTTGGCCTTGGAATGCCTAGTGGTACTTGCATGTTCTCATTGTGCACATTAGGATGAAGGATACCTTGTTGGTCTATATGACTAAGGTCCTCAACATGATCATCATTATGGTCATCCATTGATAGGTTGGTTCTATTTGAACTTCCTCTCCCCCTAGGATTTCTAACGATGGATTCAAGATGCAAATCAAGAGGGATAAGAGTTGGTCTCAATGAACGACGTCCATGCATGCAGAATGCAAAACACAACAAACACAAAGAATGACAAACACCATGCCTTCACAACAATGCAATTAGACTTCTTCCACAAACACTTAATTCATACTTCCATGCTTTTACAACAATGATACAAGACAATAAAAAATAAGCCTCTACGCAGGCCGACGATTTAACTAAGGGATTGAGTAAAGAAAATCTCACAAAGGTCCTTTAGCACTTCAACTCCAAATTTAAAGCTTAGCTTAGCAAATTTTGAGAATCTTTAGCTTTTTACTTTCTTTGCTTGCTTGAATTGAATGATGAATGGCTCATTTGCTTGCTTCCTCTCCAACAATGCACCTAGTTATGTAAGAACAACACAATAAGTAACCAAAAAGAAAAATAAAAATAAAGTAAAGACACGATCAACAGAGTACTAATCCTAATCAATTCCACAAATCCGACGTTGCCTAATCTAATCAATCAATCCCCGGCAACGGCGCCAAAATCTGACGACTGGCCGTTCCTACACATCAAGATTGATGTAATGAAAGTGCAATTCAAGAAAAGCCTTTTTTAGGTCAAATTTAAATTTATAAAAACCACTACCAACACTACTAATAACGTAGCAAGAGTGAGTAGGGATCATCCCAAGGGATTGTGAGGATCAAGTAATGTTGTGGAACCGTTATTAGGGCTAGTAGGTCGAGTGATCAAACAATTGGTTGGTTGGTTGATTGAAGAACAACTAAATTAGACTAAGTGATAGCAAAAGAATGCAATTAAGAGTAAGTAAGAGAGAGAGATCTTGGGGTTTAGAGATCACCACCAAGCAATGCATTTCTATATCTTTAACAAGTGATTAATGAGGGCAAAGTATGTGTTCTAATATTGGTGTGTGTGTGTGTTTGGTTGATTCAACAAACAAGGATGACTAGTTAAGCATGTATTATCTAAACATCATGTGAAAGGCACAATATATCTAAGCAATGAAGCATATATTGTCTAAATAACATGTGAAAGGCACAATAGATCAAAACAAGTCATTAATCCTTTCATTAAGCTCACAATCTAAATACAACACAAGGATAGAGACATATGCTACTTGCATTCAAAAGCTTGGATCATCAAACAACAAGCATAGATTGTCCCCCCATTTAACACTACACTACAACTACACTACATCTACATTACTAGCATGAAAATAAACTAGGGGAGAGGCACAATCCATCAAGGAATAACTATGAACCATCAAGAGAATCACAAGAGCATTCCTTTAAGCAAAGCACTATGTTTTGACAATCTCCAAATCTATAGCATCAATACACATAGACATGCATCAATTACAAAAAATCTAGAGACAAGCACATGAACATTTATTCTAGCATACATAGACATATGGATAGAATGAAATGATCAATTGGAAGCATTAAACTATATAAATCATTGAATAAATAAGATCTAAGTATATCAGAGAGTCAAAAACATTAATTACAACACTAATCCCTCAATGATGCACAAGATTAAGCTATAGAAAGCATGCTTGGGGCTAACTCTAGCCCCAAGAAGATGTCTGGCCACTCATGTTGATGATGCTCCAACCCTCAAGGGCTAATTCCATGGTTGAAATTTGCTCTTTGTTGATGAAGAACCCCAATGGTGTCTCTAGCCTCCTCTCCTCTCAACTTCCTCTCCAAGAGATGACATGAAAATAATGTTGGCTCCCCTTGTAAAAAGTAATCCTTATCCTTATATAAGTAGGTCAAAATGACACCCAAAATGAGCTGGGGTCGTGCACACAATATTCCCTAATGATTGGATAAAGAACAACTTTCCATGAGATGGAAATTAACTTTTTCGCACTGGAGGAAGTTCGATCGATCGAACCTTGGTCTTGGATTGATCCAACCGGCTGAGATCTATCGAACTTAGGCTCGATCAATCCAACTGGCTGAGCTTTTTAGAAAGGAGACAAATTTGAGATATTTTGGGAGATATTTATGGGAAAAGGACAAAAGTGGTTAGTGGGTGCTACAGCTGTGGATCAGATCAATCATTTAAACAAGGACAAAAGTGTTCGATCGATCGAAGGATGGTGTTGGATCGATCGAACTTTGGACTTCATGCTTTGGGTTAAGGTTTGAATCAATCTTGAAGTGCTGACATCGATCATTGTTCGATCGATAGAACTTTAGCCTTGGATCGATCGAACTTTGCTGCTTTCCACCTTTGGCTTCATTTGCTTCCTTCTTTCTCCACTTTGCTCCTTTCTTTGTTTAATCCCAGAATTGCTTCAATTAAGCTCTTATTTGGCTGAGTTAGCTTATTTTTGAGATAAGTGCTTGAAAATGGAAACAATACGAAATCAATCTAAAACGGTAAAGTAAGATAGATAAATGTACTAGAATGTCTAAGCTTAAGGGGTTTGAATACGCACTTTTCAGCGCTCATCAACATATGTCCATGCCATTGAGGATTTGTTTGATTCGTGAGGTGAGCTAGATGCTCTTTTGAGAACGTCTTTTGGAGACTTGTTTCAGTTTTGGAAATCTTGATGTTGTTGACTCTTAAGAGGAGTTTTGAAGGATCGCTGTTAGATATGGCTTGTCTGTGGAGTCTTTTTGTCCTAGTTATAAGTAGGCATGGTCTTGAGGAATCGTAGTTCCAGTGGTTGTTTATGGATCGATAGAAATTGAGGGATTTTGACTTAGCTTAGTGTTGCCAAGCATGGTTTTGAGAGATTCATCTTGTGACCTTAGTTGTTGGCATTTTGATGTGTGTACCACTTGGTGGACTTGTATTTTGAGGATTTAGTCATCCATGATAGGGATGCGGATCTGATGTTTGATTATGGTGTAGTCTTGTAGTTGATCTGTTTCAGGGAGATATGAAGGACTTTCGATAAAATATCTTGTGGAGAGGTTCGTTTTGATTTTTAGAGGTTCCGATTTGCTTTTTAGGCTTTGGATTCTTCATTAATGTTGTTAGTTGAAGTATTTTGAGACATTCGAGATGCTGGTTTTGTTGTATTGAGGATTTAAGGCCTTAAGCATAGCGGTACCTATGGCATTGTTGTCAGAGTTTTGGGATTGGCCAGGATGGTCTGGCCAGACATCTTTGGACCATATCTCAACTCTCACAAAATGTTGGTCTCCGTAGTGCTCTTGGCAATGATTATTGTTGCCATTGATGTCATTTGTATCGAGAGGTTTCATGGGTAGACCTAGTGGGGGGCAGGTTAGGAATTAGTGCCTTATACTGTCATACTACCGTATAAAGTTGTGTGTTATGGGCGAGTACTAGATGCCGTTGATGCTACCTTACTGACGAGTAAGTATGGGCGGGCACTAGGCACTGTTATTGCTACCACACATTTAAGTACGTCATGGGCGGGTTCTGGTCGCTATTCATACTGCCATGTCGTCTCTGTTCAGTACCTTGATTTGATACGTTGTTATTTTGGAGTTCTTTTGTTGGTTGTTTTCGAACTCGTATGGTGGTTTGTTAGGAGGGATGCTTTCAGTTGTTGTCTTCAATTCCCTTGTTTGACCTTGGGTTCACTGTATGAGTTTTGACTTGTCATATGGCCATGTGGTCACTTTTTCCTTAAGGGGTTGTCTTGTCATGAGCATGCGGGTGCTATTGACACTGGTTTGTGTGTTCCTTTCAATTTTGAGGTCGCTGGTGTAGTGCGTTATGAGGGATACTCGGAGATGTACTTTGTAGTTATCCTGGTTTCGCTTTCTGTTTCATTGGGATGGATTTCGAGGACGAAATCCCTTTAAGGTGGGAAGGTTGTAATGACCCAGTCATTTTCATTCCTTTCCCTTTCCTCAGATTTTCACAGATATTTTTTTTTCATTGATCCTTTTCCTTTCTAAGTTCAGCTTCATGTCGCTTAGTGTCATCTTGAGTGCTCTGGCGTGATTTCCGGGACTCTTTTCTGTGGATTGACAACTTCCTTTGAGGACCGAGTCATTTCCACATTTTTCGTTTTTTAACACTATTCACTTTTTGTTTTTTCCCTATCTTGTCTTTTTCCCTATTTCGTCTTTCCCTCATTTGTCACTCTGTTTGCGTAACCACACTTCTTGTGTTCAGAGTTGGTTTCTGACTTCATGTATCTTCATTCTCAGTGGTTTCCATGAGATACGTATCTTTACTTTTGTGACAAAGTACTCTGGTTGCTCCCAGTGCCCATAGGGGCACGAATGCATAGTTCTTTGGAAACATTTCCCTTTCTTAGGGTGTTTTTCGTAAATATCTTTTGAAGATATTTTATTTCAGGGGTATCTAAGAAAATATCTTTTGGAAGATATTTTCATTCTAGGGCAATTTTGTAGTTTTCACTTTTTGGAGGGGCCATTGTGCAATTAATGAAAATTATTGCAAAATGTCTTATTTTGGGTCTGGATCCTCGTATGAGATTCATTTTGACATTTCGTCGAGTCGTGGACTCTTTGAATTTCCTCCTGGACGATGTTTTCCAGTTCCAGGGTTTTTGGCCCCAATTTGCGCCAAACTTGTTTTGGGCATAACTTTCTGTACGGGACTCAGTTTTCAACGTTGTTTCTTTTGTTGTTCATATTTTCTCATTTTGAATCTTTTTTGTTCACGGAGTTTTGCTGTTTGAGCACGTCTGCTCAAATTTCACTTTTCAGACCCAGCGAAGCCCGTTCGGGGCACTTTTTGAGTTTTTTTATAAATAGGGGGTCTTTAAGTGAAAAATCAGATTTCACGCTCTTTCTCACCTCTCTTGGCCGGATCTCATGGCAGCCATGGCTGCCATCTTCTGTCTCCTCTCTTGAGCTTCTTCCCTTCAATGAAAAGTGGTGATGCCTTAGTGTTTTATGTTCGTGTTGGCGAGGCCTTCGATTCCAATTGATTGGAATCTCGTTTTGGCTATTTCTTGAGTTCGGGTTTGAAGTCAAGTTGTGTTTTGATTGGGCTTCCTTGGGATTGATGTTTGTGGTGTTATCCCTGACAAAACCTAGGAGTTTCGTCGGATTCGGAGCCGATTTATTTTGGTGGGGATTTGAGATTTCATCTCAAATGGAAGTAGGGAATGTTTTAGGATTTTATATGTGTTGTATTATGTGTTTTCCATATTTATACAACCTATACGCATGCCTTGTATCAAATCTAGGAAATTTGAAATATTCAATTCTTTGTATAAGATTTAATTTTCATGATGATGAGAAATTTGGATTTGAATTATGGCATGGTACAAACTCTTTTTTTAATATGTTGGTTAACATATATTAAATTGGGATCAATTAAATAAGAATCGCTCTTTTTAATTAATATTTATCTTTTGTGAAAGATTAAAGTTCATGGCCGTACCCTGCATGAAATTGAGTTGTAATATGCTTTTAAATTAAGTCATGTCATGTTCTTTAACATACTTTAATTTGAGAGCATTTGGTTAAGTTTGGAAATCTAGAGACTTTAATTAAGAAAATTAATTAAAATCTATTTTGTGGTTTCATGGGCCTAATTAAGCTTTTATGTGAATATATGTAATGACCATGATATGTCTTTTATCATATATTAAATTGAGTCCATTTGAAAATGATTTGAAATCTAGAGAGTTTAATTATTATGATGTAATTAAATTCTATCTTGTTTATCCATGGATCTAGTCATGTTTTAGAAGTTGTTTCTATTTTAAGAGCATGGATTTAGACTTGTGATGTATTTACTTAATTGTGTTATATGCATTGAAGAGCATTGTTCTTAAATTTATATTCATGAGAGTATGTTTCTAATATGAATATGTTGTTGGCTTGTGATTTCATAACATTATGAATATGAAATGCTTATTATGCACTATTAGGAGTTAAATTGCTAACTTGTTACTATGTAGTAGTAATATGTATAAGTTGTAAACTTATTTGGCTTATTTTGGAATCTTGGAACATTGTTGAGTTAAGATGGCTAGGGTTTGGCTCTAGTATGGGGACATGAGTCCTCTAAGTCATTGAGATAGTGCGCACTTAGGGTGGTCTTCCCTGCGGGTTAATGCCCGAAATAACCGTTGAGGTCTTCGCAGAATTTCGAGCATAGATGTCCAAGTCTTCCACTAATTATTTTCGCATTCAATTCCAAGTTGACAATCATGTTTACCTTGTTGACTTGTGGTTTTGGCTATTGGCGATTTTGATGTTGTTAAGTATATTCACACTAAATTGCTATACTTAGTTGATTTCACACTTTTAGATTTCTAGTTGATAACCTAGAGAATCTATGTCTTGATGTGTGGTATTAGATATTCTAATTATGCTAAATTCTTATATTTAGTTGATGTTGCATTTTAGACTTCAAGTTGATAACCTTGAGAATCTCTATGTTGTTTTATGTAAGCATGCTCCTATGTTGTTGCTTTGTGTAGGCATGCTCCTATGTTGTTAAAATTGCATGAATGAGGTGATTGATGCTAGAAATGATCTTAGGTAGCTAGGATGCTCCCTGAGTCTCATTTTGATATAGATGTTAGGTGGCATGAACCTCTTTAACATGTTCCACCTTAAGGTGACAGAATTGTAAAACGTAGGTCGATGCATGCTCATTTCCTACGAGTAGCTTTATGTTACTCACCCCAAAGTTAATGGGGCATATTTTCAGGTACAAGAATCAAAGTTGAGATTCTCATTATGCTTGGATGGTTTGTGGACTTGGAGACTTCCATTTTTGTGAAGGTTGGCTTGGAATGCCAATTGTTGCCTTATATGTTAACATGTGTACATTTGATTTCATATATGTAATGTGTACATGAGTACACTCTTTACAATGCATTTGACATGTATGAGATGAGACCGAAGGCCAATGACATGTAATTTGTATCCTATGTAATTTTTGACTTCATAGAATATTATGAAAGTATTGAAAAATATTGAGTTTTTACTTCACCATGTTTGCATTGGGTGTGGGAATTCCATTTTGATTCTTCCATAGGATCTCATTAATCATATATGAAGTGTGGCCAAGGGCCAAATGGTATATTCAAACCATCTCATGATTTTAAATTACAAGTTTTCGTTCTAAACTTCGTTTTTGGCATTTTGGCCATTGGGGGGTCATATTTTGTGTCAGCGGTATTTTTAAGCTGTGGATCATTGTAGCATATCTTGTTAGGTAAGTTACGTTTTCATGCATGGTCGTTTCCTGGCAAAGCTTTTTCTTTGGTGAAATGACCCTCCTACGGACTCATTTTACACTTTTATTGCAAAATCTGACCTAAGGATATTTTGGGAATTTTCTTTGGAAATAAATTTCATTCTTCACATGGTCACTTAGAAAATGTGATTTTAGGGGGGGTTTCTTCTTCGTGTTTTTCCTGAAAATGTCGTCTTGGCATCAGAAACCATTTCCGAAGTTCAGCTTCTGTTTTTCCATTTAGCAGCTTTTTCGACCCTCTAGACTAGATTTCTTGGGAGGGAATTTTGGGCATTTCAAAGTGTGTATTTTTCAATTTGTCTCGAGAGTCACGTAGAAAAATCAATTTTGAAGGGAGTTTCTTCTTTGTGTTTTTCCAGAAAATGTCATCTAGGGCCTCAAAATCCCATTTTGTTTCGGAAAAACCCATGCTGCTAGGGTTTCTTGCTGCCCATTCTGCCTCCTTTACATCTAAACGGTTATATGGGGTTTCGTAACCGGTTAGATGAGTGTCGGTAGTGTTTTGGTCGAGTTTTTTGGTCTTCTAACCGGTTAGGAAGGTGTGATAACTGGTTAGATGTTTTTGGGTTGGTACTTTTTGACCGTTTTGCCCCTATTTCTTCCGTTAGCCATATCTTTTTCATCCGGACTCCGAATCAAGTGATTTTTAAGTCTAAGTTCATTGATTTTTCGTTGTCTTTCCAATGGTGTGCTTAGTAGCACCCTTTTTTAAGCTAGAAATTACATTTTTACCCCTAGGTTCATTCTTATTCTTTTTTAAAACGTTGCTTCCGCATTTGATTCCTTTGGGTTCCGTGACCTCGTTGAGGGTCACATTGGCATCTTAAAGTCATGTTGTATCTCTAAAGACCATTGTTTTTCTTTTTCTTCCACATTTTGGATCCGTTATAGGGTTATCTTTCGGTTCATCACTAACACACCGAGTTGAAAAACTTGGGCCGTCATATGAATAGAGTTTTGAAACTCTACGAAAAACTAGTGTTTATGCCTAACATGCATGAAATCTTTAATGAAGCTTAATGGAACATATCTAGACGTCGCAAGAAGTGAAAGATAAAAAGAAATGGGAGAGGAATAGAGTTAAAAACTCTACGAATATTAGTGTTTAACGTCTCTAGTAAGACGTTGGGTTAACTCACTAATCAAAAGAATCAAAAACCGAATATGAAACGTCCTCATTGATCCTCTTTTCATTTTTCTCATTTAATGCCTCACCTATAACAATGAAATCATCCTCCAAAAGAATGACTTGAAAAGAAATGAAAGAGTTGATTTCATTCTTTTCATTCACGGTCTTGAAAACAAAATTAATCATGGTTGGCCTTGCCCTTTTGTTGTGTTCTTGAAACACATTCAAAGGATCATTCACTTTGATAATTGGTGAGGCAATGTCTTTCAAAGACTCATTTAGAATATCAAGAAACACCTTCTCTTCATCCCTCTTCTCTTCCTCAAAAATAACCATCTCCTCACTTTCTAAGTTAGCTAAAGAGTCCATTAGAGAGTTCACTTCATTTTTTGAGCTTTCAAGGTCAACACCATAATTTTTATACATTTCAAAAAGGCATGTCTCAAGAGGGTCTTTAGAGATAATAGAAGGAAGGTTCTCTTCAACAAGTTCCTTCTCCTACCTCTATAGTGGTCACCGTCTCCTCACTCTCTAAAGTATCAAAGGCCGAGATAAAATCATAATCAAAACAAGGAAAGTCCTCATTAATCATGTTATGCTCTATTGGGCTAGGCACTGGTGGACTCATCAACTCCTCAAATTGCTCACTTACTACTTCTTCCTCCTCACTTCACTCATCCTCATCTATATAAATTGAAGTTCTTGCCATTTTTTCATTTGCCTCTTCCTCCTCCTCTTGACGAGAAAGTACTTGCAATTTACTCAACTTGAGCTTCTAACTTGGCTAACATTTGAGAATGAGAATTAATAAGTGGAGTTTGTGAAATATGCACATCAAGTAAAGCTAACACTTTTTCTTTAAATCCGGGTGAGTAACTAGAAGGTGATGGTTTTGGTTCTTTATAAAATGGTGGGGGAGGGTAATA
Source organism: Cornus florida (assembly GCF_030987335.1). NCBI lineage: Eukaryota > Viridiplantae > Streptophyta > Magnoliopsida > Cornales > Cornaceae > Cornus > Cornus florida. The sequence continues at coordinate 45,469,857 of NW_026775573.1, forward strand.
GTCATAACGAGGATAATAAGAATAGTCAAGTCCATAATAAGATGATTCATATTGAAATGAATTGGACTTAACCTCATAAGGATCAAAATATAGTGGAGGGACATAAAGTGAGGGGAAGTAATTTTCCTCCAAACTTGGTTCAAACAATGGTTCCATCCACCTTCAAAATCCAAATGCAACAAATAATGGCCTCCACATGGGCTAATGCTTAGACAAAAATTAAAGCAATGAATTTAGCCTCAACAAGGGCTATCACAAGCATGCAAAGAAGTGAAACAATTAAACTACGAGATTTTCAAGAAATGCTCACAAAGGTCCTTAAGCAACTTCAAATTCCAATGCTAGCTTCAAGCTCCAATAATTGCTTTAAGATCCAATGTTTGCCTTCCTTGTAGTTAAGTACCTAATTGACAAATAATAATGAGAACAAGAGAAAATAATATATAATAGAAAATAAAATAAAAATAGAAGCAATCAAATGAACACTATTGTCTAGTATAATTCCAACAAAACCGTTAATTCCCGGCAACGGCGCCAAAATTTGACGAGGCCCTTCCTACGTGTTTAGAAAACAGACTTTTTAATGCGAGAAGTCGCTTCGCAAGGTCAAAATATGATTGTGGTTTAAGAAGTTTTCTAGTCAAATTTACATTTATAAAACCACTACTACAACTAATGAAGTATAGCGAGTTGGGATCGTCCACAGAGATTATAAGTGTTGGAATTTAACTTTGACTCTAATGTATCAATTAATTATAAAAGAGAGAGATTGTTTGATTAAACTAGGATGCAAGAAAATTAAAATGCAATTAAAATAAACTAAGTTGAGATAGGGATTTAAGAGATATGAAGAGAGGTCTTCGGGAGTTGGAATCACCACTATGCTCATGTAATTAACCACTTGCTTTCCATTAATGGGGAATACATTGTTATGAACAAAATGGGACTACCAATTGTAATATTAAGCATGGACCATCAATTTCATGTATAAATTGTCTACCTAACCAACAAATAAACTAAGTGTAGAACAACCCATCAAATCTAAGCATGACCCATTAAACTAGTCACAATTATAGCACACATCAATCTAGAGAATCATGGAATTTGCAATAATAAGCTATGAAAAAACAAATAAAGTATAGATTGTCTACCTACCTACAAGCATGAATTAAATTGTAGAACAACCCATCAAACATAAGTATAATCCATCAAATTAATTAGCAAACACATTCAATGAAAACCCATGCTTAGCCATCACTATATCCTTAATTAATCACACATAGACATGCAACCAACATAGAGAATCTAGTGTAGAAATCAATCCCCAAATAATCACACATAAGATAACATGTAATTAAAATAGAGAATCATAAGGAATACTTAAATCAACAATCACAAAGTTAAGAACTAATCACAACAATATATATATAAATCCCCAAAAAAAAGAAATACTAGGGTTTAGATTACACAAGACATGCAGACATGGTAGTCACCCTGACTTGTAGTGATAGTGAGACATTCGCCACCAGGACTTATTTGCCCGATGATCTATGGTTCATTGATTCAGTACTATAACGAAATGTATTTAAGGCGGGTCATAAGATGTAATACCCCTAATTTTAAAAAGATAGTCTTGGCATTTTATTTATTGTTTATTTTATTTTTCGTGTGATTATTTGCATAATTTCTTGATTAATTATTTAATGCTTGTTTAATTGTTTTAAGTGTTTAATACTTGTTTACTTATGGTAATTGTTAATTTTGTTTGTTTACTAGTTTAAGTGCAGTAATTATTTGATATTTTTTTTTTAAATTAAATGGAATTAATGGTATTCTTCATTTTATTTTTGTTAAATGAATTAAATGTTTTATTTTTAATTTAAAGTTGGTTGCACTGTTATTTTATTGGAATTTCTTATAGGTGTAATTGGATTAAACTAGAAACAGTGTTAATGGTAAACATTAGGGTTTCTTTTCTTTTAGAATACACGGATGGGCTGACTAGGATTGGAAGTAGGGCTTAGTCTCTAATTATATATGGACTAGGGTTACTGTAATAAGCCTATAAATATATAATGTACTGGGGTGTAGGGTTTTAGAAAACGTAAGCATAATTCTGTGAAACAGAGAGACAGTGAGATGTAGGGAGAAACAGAGAGAGATAGGAAAGGAAGGCTAGGTTGAACCAAGGAGGATGAAGGAGAGGTTTCTCGTAGGTGAAACCAAGAGCAACAGAGGTGGAACATCAGTAGGGGATTTCGTCAGAAAATTCAGAGACGGTGGAAAAGAGTTTCAAAACTGAAACTCAAGGCAAGTCTCTATTCTACTCTTTCCCTTTAATCTGTGTTCTGTGCATGCTTAGGTAGACTCCAACGATTAAACTAAAGCTTAAATACATCTTTTATGCATGTTTAATCGTTATGTAATTCCATTGAAATAATCTATTTTGAGTTGCTTTAAAAGTTCAGTCTAAAATCTTGCTGTCGTTGCTTAAAAACTTGTATTTCAATTCAAGTCTTGGTTGTATATTATTGTCTTATGATCAATCTAGAACTGGGATGGACCTTAAAACATGTAATAAAAATTACTACAGAGGCCTGGAAATCACCGGAGTTGTAGAAGACGAAGGAAGAATGGATTACGGCTCTTAGGGGTGAGAGCAGGCTCCAAAAAGGGAGGGAGCCTGCTCCTACAAAGCTAGAGCTGGCTCTCTAGGGTTGAAGGCCGGCTCTCAATAACCTAGAGCCGGCTCTCAAGTTTAAGAGCCTGCTCTCTCCTTTCAATGTGTTAAAAACTTGTTTTTAGGGTCTGTTTGGATGAACTGGGTTTTTCTAAAGCTGTTTAAAAGCTACTAGATGGTGTAATTCATTGCTAAAGATCTATAAAAATGTTGGGAAGCATATTTACATTTATATTTTGAGGACAGAGTTAACATATGGTTAAACGATGAACTCGTATGTGGAAGATTAGATAATTAACTCATATTGCCTACTGTTTTGGCAATTTGATTTCTTTGCATGATCTTAAATTATGAAACATGTTTTTAGCTGTTATATGAGCATATTGTGGTTTAAATACATGTATGCTTAGATGGAAGTAACTGAGGTTTAAATCTACTGTATTTTGCATCAGTTAAGGTACTGTTTGGAGGAGTTAATTGCTTAGTTTTATTTTATAAAATTAAAGGACTGGAATAGGATTTCTAAATCTCATATTGGATGCATAATTTGGTTATATACATGTTAGACTGTATTTATGCCTATTTTGGGATGTGGTTGATGAATATTTATACTGATTTGTTAACTATGTTAACTGGAGGAATGTATGCACCGGTATGGGACGGTGGCATATTAGGTATGGATTAGCTCAGACACTAAGCCTACCTAATCTGGATTGAGGTTTGGATTAATAATAAAAGTTAAGTCTGACTTCTATTGGTGTCAGGTCAGTAAATAACTGAATGATATAATTTGGTTTCTAGGATGGATTGTTATACATATATCAAACCACTATACTAGATGGATGATATTTTGTATTAGGAGGACACGGACTTTATATATTTATGTTATGGTGCCATGGTATGAGCTTGAGTCTAAGGACTATGGTTAGGGTGCGTATATCACCTAGGATGGATAGCTGGACAGTAGTTGTTGTTCCCTGGTAGGTCTAGGTACACATGACCACATTATGTGCGATTTGAATGGTATCTCTACTCATGATGAGACAGACCTATTGGACTAGTGAGCGTCTTATAGTGTGTACTTTTACATATATGGACTACTCTAGATATTGTTTAGTCTATCTAGGATGTATCTGCGTATCGGATTCCTGTTTGGATTGTAGTAGAATAGGATTTACATGTGGGCCTGACCCACTCTCTTATTTTTCAAGTGCTCGTCAGTTCCAAGGTTAGAGCTAGATTGTGCAGAGCAGATACGAACTTCCATTCTTCCGACTACATAGGACTACTATCCTATTAGCTTTGGATTTTGATTACAGTTATTTTGTTTTAGAGTTATGATTTTTATTAGGGGTCCACTAGATGGATTCCTGAGTTATTAAATAATTGGAGGTTTTGGACTAATGGATTTGAATAATTTTATTTTGAGGATTTTCAATTAGAATTCTTTTCAGCCATTTTTATTTATTTCTTATTATTTCAACTTATATTATGTGTTCATTAAATATTAATTGTTTAATATTCCAAGGGGTATCATATAAGATCCAGCGGCGTTCAGATTTTCTGGCTACCCTCTATGCCTTCTATATGGGCCATTGGTTTTCTATTCCTGCACTCTGTTGGAGTGTCACGATGAGACTCTATTCTAGCTACATTAGCAAGGCCAAGCCTGGGCGGGTCACTTTCCTTCCATTTGTTCATCTGATTACTCAAATCCTCAGAGATCAACACTACCCTTTCCATCCGACAGAGCATACTGAGTCCGGTGCTTGCCGCTATGGCAAGAAGGATTAGACAAGAGCGACAATACTCTTATTCGGAGCTTAGAGGATGAGGCAACCTTGGCAGCTGAGGAAGCAGAGTTAGCAGACATAGAGGCAGAGGCAGCAGCAGAGCATGATCTAGCAGACCCACAGATGGTTGCAGACGCACATATGGAGATCGACTTGGAGCAGGAGCCTCCAGCGAAGTCACCACATCACTCTTCGGCAGGGTCGCTAGTACATTCTCAGGAGCAGAGTTAGGATGAGCATCGTTCTCCTGACCTAATCATCCCTAACGCTCCAATTCAGACACTTGGCCTAGGAGAGCATATCCAAACCTTGGAAGACGCGATAGTCTCTCTCCGGTCAAATGTGGCCTCCCTTAGCACTGACGTGACCACTCTCTGTACAAACGTCTTAGCTGCACTGTAAGACTTATCCAGGGGTATCGGGGGATCCCCCCCTCCCAGATCGACCTCTTATACCTGACTTCTTTCTCTCTTTATCATTTAATATATCTGTGATATTTGACTGTTCTTTTGATACTATTATCATATTTGTCTGGCCAGTCTGTTGGCCTGATACTCTACTGTATCGTACACTGTTTTTATTCTTTCTATTTTATACATGATATTTTTGGATGTCAGGTTCTTATATTGATATATTTATCTATGATTGGCTCCATTATCAGGTACATCCCAATGACTTTAGTGAGAGAGTGTTGCCCAAAATTTTTCAGGACCATCCTTATTCCTCTTTCCTTAGTTCATTTATTATTCACTTACACTTGCATGTCACTGTGCACTGTTATTATCCCCTTTGTTATCTTATTAGCTTTTATTCCAGTGCCATCTTTTCAAGACCATAGTCAATCCCAAGTTTAGGGGGGTTATACCATCTACTTTGGATATTTGTGTCCTGGCCATTCTTTGCCATAGCTATACTGGTATACTCTTTCCTTTTGTTCTCTTTACACATTAAGGACACTGTGCCATTTAAGTTTGGGGTTAATAGGTGTTCTTTACAATGTTTGTTTTCAATTCAAAAAATTGAGCATGACTTGTGTATTTGAGGGATTTTCTATGATTGATCCATGGCTAGTTTTGACTTTGATCTTTTGAGGACTATATTGCTTAGAATTTAAAAATTGCTTGACTTGAGAGTCCAATACTCCTTGTATGCCTTGTAGATGCCATTTAGGAGTAAATTTTTTGAAAGATTGATATCTTGCTTGCACTTGTGGTCCACATCATCTTGATTTTGTGATTGTTTTGAGATTCAATCTAAGACTCTACACTAGCATAAGCGCACACTAGCATTCATTTGTGGGGTACATACTTTGTTGATTATTGAATTGGTTATATCCCAATTGAGCTAGTAGTGCATTGAAAGCTTTCATTTTGACAAAAGTGGATAACAATCCCTTTTCATTGAGTAGCCAGTATTCTAGCCTCATCAAGCACTGAATTTCTCGCGCCGAAAGGTGGAGGGCCTAAACTCTAGGTTAATAATTGAATGAAAACAAAAATTAAAAAAAAAATAAAAGAAAAATAAAAGTTATTGCAAAACCAAATAAAAAAAGTGAGGACTTCTCCCAAAAGGTGAAAAGTGGGAAATGATTATATAGAGGTTGTTTTGATTTGTAGCCTAGTTCATTTGAGCTTGTAAGTCCTTAGGGGTGTTTGAACACCTAATGCCCTACAGTCGTCCGGTTTGGGAGTGATTGACCTAACGCTCGACCTCATGGATCGCTAGAAAGCTTAATAGATCAACACATTACACCATGCTTCCATCTTTGATCCTTAAGGTTAGCAAAATAAAAAATAAAATAAAATAAGCGCACTAAATCAATAAAGCTTTAATAAAAGGTCCACTATTTGTTTTGATGATCGGGACTAGATTTGTGTGCTAGTTTAAGGGTAAGGATGTGATCATTTTTTTAGTTGGCTTAGATAGCAACATATTTGATGCCAGTCCACTCAAAAAGGATTCTAGTGCTGTTTTGATTTGCATGATCATTTTCTTGATGTGTGGAGGATCATATTTGCTTGTTTGATGTTGAAATTTTAGGAGATTGATTGGAAAGGGTTGAAAAATTGCATACTTGAGGTAGTTTTCACCCAATGTTTGTTTGCAATATTGGTGCCTCTTTTGTGAGAATGAGCTTAATGTTTATGGGTATCATTTCTGGAAACCCTCACGAGACTTAACTCGTCCACTAGGGGTAACCTAGGGGTTTAAAAGGCTTATTGAAAGTGCTAAATGCAATCATATTCCCTACGAAAGTGGCGTTATCCATTTATTGCTTTCTAGATTTATAATTGTATAGTTGTTCATTTCATTCCTTTACTTTATAGTTCATTGTTAGGGACTAGCAATATTTAAGTTTAAGGGTGTGATGAGCGCTGAAAAGTGTGCATTTAAACCCCTTAAACTCGAGTATTCTAGGACATTTATCTATCTTATTTTCCCGTTTTAGACTAATTTTATATTATTGCCCTTTTCAGGTGCTTATCCCCAAAATAAATCAATTTAGCCAAATTAGATCATAAAAGAAGCAATCTCAAGTTGAATTGAAGAAAGGAGCAAAGTGGTGGAAAACAGCAAGTTTCGATCTATCAGACCAATCTTCGATCGATCTCACAGTGATCGATCCAGCCTCACCAAGATGGATCAAACCCCTTGTCCTTATCCTCAAGAATTTTCATCTTCGATCGATCCAACTTTCCTTTCAATCGATCAAACTTCTTTGATCTTATCCCTACCTACCACTTTTGTTTTTTTCCCAAAATATCCCAAAAATATCCCAGACTTGTCTTATTCCAAAAAGACGCTGCCAAATTTTGATCGATCCGGCCATACTTTGATCAATCTGAACATTCTTCGATTGATCTTATCAGAATTCAATCGATCAAATCTCCTCAAGTTCGAAATAAAACAGAGTCCAGCTCATTAAAAGATGGCTCATAGTGCAATCATTGAAGGAGCCCTAGTGCACGAGACCTGACCATTGGTATGACATTGGAGCTACCTATATAAGGATTTTGAGTCATTTTTACATCATATATATATCATCGTACAATAATAAAGTAGATGAGAGAGTTTAGAGATTAGAGAGATACACACACCATTTGAGTTCTTCCATTCATCTAGGGTTTCTATCAAGGAGAAGAATATCAATCCTACCATGGAGATGGCCCTTGAGGGTTGGATGACTACATCAATGAGTAGCTAAACAACTTCTTGGGGCTAGAGTTAGCCCTAAGCATACCTTCTAGATCTTGATATTTTGTATTCTGAGGGGATTTATGTTGTAATTCTTGCCTCGACATTTGATTTATATACGAATCTTGTTTCTACAATGATTAGTGTTGTTTAATGTTTCCAATTGATCATTTCATTCTATTCATATGTTTATTTATGCTAGAATAGATGTTTATGTATTTATCTCTTAGTTTTGTGATATTGATGCATATCTATGTGTGTTGATGCTATGAATCTAGAGATTATCAAGGCATGGTGTTTTAATGGAATACCCTTGTAGCTTGTTTGATGGTTTATACTCATTTCTTGATGGATTGTGCATTTACCTTAGTTTAAGTAGTTTAATTTGCATGCCCTTAGTTTAGTTGTAGTGTAGTTGTCTTATTTTCTTCGAAAGGAGGACAATCCATGCTTGTTGTTTGATATTCCGTGTTTATGAATGCAAGTAGTATAATTTTTTTAGCTTATTAAAGTATTTGATTACAAGCTTAAAGGAAGGAATAATAGCTTAGTTTCATAGTGTTATTCATTAGGTTGTCTAGACAATGTATACTTAATTAGTCATATATGCTTGTTGATTTAATGAATCACTTGTAATGCCTCAGGTTTTGATTCAACCCGGTACTACAGTGATGAACCGAAGATTTACCCGATAACGGATCCAGATGCGGAAGTAAGAAACAAAACGATGGTCTTCCAAGGCATAAAACACCTCTAAGACCCTATGATGACCCTCCATGAGGTCACGGAACTCAAAGAAACAAGGTGCGGAAGCAAAGGACCGGAAGAATGACAATTAAGCCCCCAGGGGCAAGGTAGTCATTTCTAAAAGTATGAATTCAGGTGTCACCGAGCACACCACTAGAAAGGGAATGAAAAACTAATCAAGATGGACTCAAGAATCACATGATTCGGAGTCCGAATGAAGGAGAAACAACAAGATGAAGAGAAACGAGTAAAACCCTTTAATCAAAGGCAAGGTGGTCAATTTACAATTAAGAAGGGAGATTTGACTCTAAACAAGTCAAATGAGTTCCACACAACCTAATCCAATCGTTTCACAATATTCTAAGAGGTTCTAAGAACTTTGGACAAGAATCCTACGAAATGCCCCTTCCCGGTTTAAGAAAAAACTAACACTACTTCACTAAAACATGAATAACTCCCACTGTGATTTGAATCTAAGACTAACATAGGTACCATTGGAAAGATGACTCAAAATCCATGAATTTAGGCTCAAGAATCACCCCATTTGGGTTAAAATTGAAGGAGTTATGACCATTTGAAGTTGGAATATAAGTGTTGAAACTGAACTGAAGAAGCTGGGTGAATGGGGCTATTTCGGTCAACCGAAATGAGCCATCGGATGACCGAAATGAACATGCTGAGAGCTGAAAATGGATTTTTAAGGAGAGGTTGATTTGGTAAACCGAAATGAACCATCAGTCGACCGAAATAAGCCATCAGTCGACCGAAATGGCCCTGAACAGTGAAAATGGCTACTGGAAAGTGAGGTTTTGATGTTCAAATGAAAACCAATAAGCTTCGGTCAACCGAAATGGCATTTTGGTCGACCGAAATGACTCGAGGAAGTGCAAAAACCACCTGTTATGCACCCAAAGCTGAAAGTCTACTTGGAATCCCCCATGGCATGATCAATTTGCATTTGATGCTATTGTGTGATGATGTGAACATACACACAAGTGTAATATGATATTTAAAACATGTTACAATGGCCTACGGCCTCATTACATCTCATTTACAAGATTTGACATGCCAAACCTCCTAAGTTGATAAAAATACATTTCAAGACAAAATGTGGAACCAAATAAGTACAAGTGTGAATTCAATCATGCTTGGCCCTTGGCCCCATATCATACAATTCAAATACATTGAAAAGAGTGTACTTATATACACTATACATACATAGAATCAAAGAACACAAGTCTTGTCATGTGAAACTACAAATCACCCAAAGCAAATGAAGTCTTCAAGTCTTGATTCCTATACCTAAAATAGCCCTCCAGTAACTTCGGGGTGAGTAAACAAGTTTACTCGTAAAGAATGAGCGTGGATGACTTGATTTCTTTAGAGATTTTTAGACTTGCATGAAGTAGTTCAAAAGGGATCATGCCACCTAGCGTTCATATCAAGGGTTAGACTCAGGGATCATCCTAAGCTATCATAGTGACATATCAACAAGAATCATGATATATATACATATATCAAACAAATCAAGTTTGGGACAATCTAAGAACACGACAAGAAAGGTACTTGAACATAGATTAAAATGAATTACATTATCAATACAATTAGGCAAAGTTTGGAATAATCCATACAACACGACAAGGAGTTACTAGAATACAAGTTCACATTGTTAAGGCACTTTACATAATTGGAACATACTATTTAACACGACAAGAAGTATATTCGGATATAAGTTAGCAAGAATTACATTATAAATGCAATTAGCATGATTGGAGCATTCCAATTAACACGATAAGAGTAATACACGAAAACAAGAACAAGGCATAATATCTATGCAAGAACAGGGCATACACTCTATGCAAGGACAAGGCATAAAATCTATGCAATAAGACAAAGATGGAACATTCCATGAAACACAAAAAGAGTTATACATGAAATCAAGAACAAGGCATAATATCTATGCAAGGACAAGGCATAAAATATATGCTATGAAACAAGATTGGAGCATTTCACATACACGAAAAGTTTAAAACTTCAAGGAATAGCAACTTGAAATTTAAAGAGTGAAATCAACCAATGTAGAAAACTCGGATATCGCCCGGATTAAAACTATACTCTTGAGATCCTTTTAGGGCTACTAACCCATGGGTACCTTTCCCCTAGTGCGCACTATAGTTGTAGGAGGACATTCCCCCGTACTAGAACCAAGTCCTAGCCATGCCAATTTTTAATTGATATCCCAAGTCCCAAAATCAACAAGTTGTGCAACCAAGATTGTATCAAAATACAAGAAATGCATTAACCACGTTTCATGCACAACCAAGATTTTGGAACACACAAGTCATGCCCTAAGTTCATCTACTATAATGGCATGTGAAATGTTAAGAAAATATAGTGTGCATCTATATAGATTAAACTAAGATATATAGCATAAGAAATCCATTGAAGTACATATACCACAAGTATAAGATACATGATTTAATTACCTACTAAGCAACACATGAGTAGTTAAATCATTCCAAGACAAATATGCAAGTTCATTAAGTACATTAATGAAATTAAGATACAAGGGTTCACGATGCTTGAATAAAAGGTATAAGTTCATGAAATACAAGTACAATTCACAAGTTTAACAAGAATTTGATATCAAGGCATGATTAACTCGATGGAAGCATACAAAGGAATTTAATCTACTTAAGGGATTAAATTATCAAGATTACAAGGCAAGTCCAATTATTCCACGAATAAGGCATGTCAAAGGTCATGTCAAGGACAAGTTTAATATCATGTTACAAGTTCATTTCATACAAGACACAACCATGTGAATTTAATTCCATACAAAGGAAATAATTAATTATAAGTTTCAAAACTTAACCGATTATTTTTGAGTTGATACACGTGAAGGAACTTGTCAAGAAAATCACGAATACAAGGTTAGAAACTTAATCTAGCTCATAGAACCATTGAATGTATTTTAATTAATTCTTTTAATTAAAATCTTTAGATTTTGAAACTCACCCAAATGGTCTCAAACTAAAATATGTTATACAACATGTCAAGACTTGACTTGAAGACACGATACAAGTACATTTCATGCAAGGTACGGTCATGAGTATTAAACTCTAATACTAGAAAAATAATAAATGAAAGGTTTCAAAACCTAATCAAATATTCTAGATTTAATATATGTGAATGAACATGGCATGCATATCACAAATATCAAGTCAGAATTCAAATGGAGTGAATAGTACACTCAGAATAAATTTATTAATCAAATTAATTAAATATTACTATATTTCAAAACATCTCCGATTAAACTCAAATTAATCTATGTTGAAGAGCATGCTAGGGCCTAATTTAATATGCTAACACACATTAATTTCAAGCTAGTTAAGGCCACATGAATTAATCTTTCACTTAAGATAAATATTAAATAAAACATTCAATACTCATTCAAATGCTCTAAATTTAATATATGTCAATGACCATATCAAGGGGTAATTTAATATCATGCTACATGTTTAAACCAAGTCATGAGCAACCGGGAAAATCAAATCTCATACAAGAAAATAAATAAATAAAATCTCTAGATTTGATATCCAAGCATGTAAACAAGTTGTAAATGCGTCACAAGCATGCAATATAACAAGAAAAGAATGTATAACACCCCCTACCTCAATTTGAGATGAAATCTCAAAAGCCCACCGAAATAAAAGTGCTCCGAATCCGACAATAACGAAGGGTTTTGTCGGGGACAACACGAGGAACAAGAATCCGAAGGAAGCCCCATGAAAATGACAACTTGACTTCAAACCCAAACTCAAAAAATGGTCAGAAACGAGCTCTAATAGGGTGAAAGGTGTGCGGCGTCAAGAGGAACAATAAACGTTAAGGCCAAAGACTTTTCGCCAAGGAAAAGTGGACCAAAAGAGGAGAGAGAAGATGGCAGCCATGGCTGCCAAGGAATTCGGCCTGGAGAGGGGAGGAAGATGATCAAGTCTAACTTTTTGACTTAAGACCGCCCTATTTATAAAAAATCTCAAAAACTGCCCCAAAAGGGTCTCGCCGGGACTGGAAAAGTGAATTTTGAGCAGACGCACTCAAACGGCAAAAATCCATGAACAAAAAAGATTCCAAATGAGAAAATATGAACAACGAAAGAAACAGCGTCAAAAACTGAGTCCCGAGCAAAGAGATATGCCCCAAACAAGTTCGGCAGCAACTAGGGTCAAAAACTCTGAAACTGGAGAAAAATGACCAGAACAGAATTCTATGAATACACAACTCGACAGAATGTGAAAATGAATCCCGTAAGAGGATTCAAGCCCTAGATAAGGTATTTAGCAATAACTTTCGTTAATTACATAATGATCCCTACAAAAAGGGTTAACTGCAAAACTGCCCCTGAATGAAAAGATCTTCCAAAAGATATTTTCTTAGATTCCCCTTAAATAAAATATCTTCAAAAGATATTTATGAAAAACATCCCAAGAAAAGAAAAGAATTCCTAAGAATTGTGCATCTATGCCCCTACGGACACCGGGAGCAACCAGAGTACTTTCTTGAAAAAGTGATGATATGTATTTCGTGGAAACCATGCAAGATCAAGATATGTGAAGTCAAAAAATAACTCCGAGCATGAAAAGTGAGGTTGTGCCAAAAATTGACAAATGGGGAAAAGACATAATAGGGAAAAGGACGAAATAGTGCATAGGTCGAAAAACGAAAAATATGGAAATGACTCAGTCCTTAAAGGAAGTTGTCAATACGAATAAAAGAGTCTCAAAACCATTTCCGAGCACTCGAGATGACACTATGAGGTGAGAAACTGAACTCAGAATAGAAAATTAAACGAAAAAAATTTATCCGTAAAATTTCAGGAAAAAGGAAAGGGAGTCAAATGACCGGGTCATTACATCACACATATTAGTGTTGCAACATATATTTCCCATCATTCATTACACATTAAGTATCTAGAAAGGTGGTGTTTAGTGGTGACCTCTAAATCCCAAGATCCCCCTCTCTTGTTCTCTACCCCTTTACTTACTTTAATTGTTTTGCATTGAATTTATTTACATTGTAGTTTAATTAACTGGTGGTGCTCGGGCCGCAGTTCACCAAAAGTTTCCAAAGATATGAACTAAGAGTGTGAGTGTGCAATGTGACCAAGTTTTAAATTTATAAAAGCTACTACTTCCTCTAACTAAAAATATAGCTAGGGTGAGTAGGGATCGTCCCAAGGGATTGTGGGTACCTTTGCAATGGAAATAATATATAGGGTTAGTAGGTTAAGTGATCAAAGGGTGGGTTGGATTGATTGATTAAGCTATTATGCAAATGAAATTAAAGTAAACAAAATTCAATGATTAATAAAGTAGAGAAATATATAGAGGGGAGGACTTGGGGTACTAGAGCTCACCACTAAGTTTGACTTCACTAGACATTAGCAGTTGAACATTAATGGGAAAATTGACTTCTAACTTATATGTGTGTTTGTGTATGACATTAATTGAAACTAGGTATGGATGCCAAATAAGCATAGATTGTCAAACCAAATCAAATGGAAAGCACAACCTATTAAAGGAGACCAAAATCCATTCAATGAAACCACAGTTTATGTACACACAACTATCTAGAAACATGCACCTAATGCATTCATAAGTATGGAACACCAAGGAACAAGAGCAGATTGTCCGCCTATCTATGAATTTAAAGCAACTACACTACATCTACACTAAAGACATGAAATTAAACTAAGTAAGCTAAAGGTGTAGTACAATCCATCAAGAAACAAGTGTAAACTATCAAATAAATTGCAAAAGTGTTCAATTAAGCTCTATGTTTTGACCATCTCTAGATTAACTTCATCCATACACATAGACATGCATAAACTCCACTAAATCTAGAGAAAAGCACATGAATCATCCATTCTAGCATACATAGATATATGATTAGAAGTAGATAATCAATTGAAAGCATTAATCCATACACATCAAGTAGAAACCACAAGATATATATATAAATCCAAGATCAAAACATTGTTACAAATAAATCCCCAAAAATATACAAAGAACTAAGTCTAGGAAGCAAACTTAGGGGCTACTCTAGCCCCAAGTAGATGTCTAGCCACTCATTGAAGTAGTCATCCAACCATCAAGGGCTATCTCCATGGTAGGAATGACCTCCTTCTTCATGAAAACCCTAGAAGAATAGAAGAACTCCCAAAATGTGTAAAGCTCTCTAATCTCTAGCCTCCCCTCCAAGATATGAGATATACAAGTTATGTTGAATGTTACAAGTTATGATATAAAAATGGCTCAAAATTCTTATATAGGTAGGTCAAGTGTCACACCCAATGGTCTGGGCTCGTACACCAAGGTCCCTCCAATGATTGTACCATGAGCCGACTTTTAATGAGCTGGAATCTATTTTTTTTCAGACTTGAGGAGGTTCGATCAATCGAACTTAACTGAGATCCATCGAATGCTGCAAAGATCGATCAACCTTTGCAGAGCTTTTTTGAATAAAGAAAAATCTCTGAGATATTTTTGGATATTTTTGGGAAGAAGACAAAAGTAGTAGGTGGGTGGTAGGTGTGGATAAGATCGAATCATTTCGATCGATCTGGGAAATGTTAGATCGATCAAACTTGTTGGATTCTATTAGATAAGGACAGGGGCTTGGATCTATCTTGAACTGTTTAGATCGATGAACTTTTGATCAATCGAAGAAATGCTGAGATCAATCGAATATGTTAAATTTCCACACTTTGCTTTATTTTGCTCCCATTTTGCTCCTTTCTTCCATTCAGCTTGAGTTAACTTATTTAATGTTCTTATTTAGTTGAATTGACTTATTTTTGGGATAAACACCTGAAAAGGGCAATAATACGAAATTAGTCTAAAATAGGAAAGTAAGATAGATAAAGGTCCTAGAATACTCAAGCTAAAGGGGTTTAAACGCGCACTTTTCAGTGCTCATCATTAACCAATCAAACCACTTTTTGATCACTCAACCTACTAGTCCGACCTTGTTTCCCAATCCCTTGGGATGATCCCTACTCACCCTAGCTATATTAGTAGTTAGAGGTAATAGTGGCACTTTATAAATTCAAACTTGGCCACTCTATAACACATTTAAACTTATTGGTTGACACGACTAGGGCCACACTATATATACTTTTGTTCCACAACTTGTTGATTTTAAAAACTTGGGATTTCGTTGTCTTGACTATGGCTAAAGTAAGGCTCTAGTACGGGAGATACGAGTTCTCCCTACTTTATAGTGCGTACTTAAGGGAAAGGTACCCACGGGCTAGTAACCCAGAAGTGACCATTGTGTCATGTCTATTCTGGCGTGACGTCCAAGTATATCCACCTTGTATGATTTCACTTGTCATTTCAAGTTGATAGCACTAAATTGTTGTAACTTACTATTTTTTTTATTAAATTCATATTTTCGTTTCAAGTTGATAGTACTAAATTGTTATAACTTCTTATTGTATTTTTGACTCTCCAATTTTGTTAAATTGCATAAATATTGTAGTTTATATTGAAATGTTCTAATATAGCTTAGGAATGATCCTATAGACTCATTTAGAACATAGATGTTAGGTGGCATGTACCACTTTAATTGATTTCGCATTTTCGTTTCCAAGTTGATAATATTGAGAAATTATAACTTGTTGTGTTGCATAAGATATACCAATGTGGATTAATTATGTTAACCTTGTGGTTTACGTAAATTATATGCTAAAGTAGCTCAGGATGATCTCTTAGTTTTACTTTAGACATACACGTTAGGCGGCATGAACCACATGGATCGATTTATATTAACTTGCAAAACTTGTAAAACTTTAGGTTATACGTATGTTTATTTTCTACAAGTAACTTGTTTACTCACCCTAGTTGTTTGGGATATTTTTCAGGTAAGAAAACACTATTTTGGGATGCACAACATCCCTAGACTTGTTTGGTAGCATGGAGTATTTTGGAATATTTGATTTCATGCACTTGTAACATGTTTTTTTACTTTATTTTAGTTTTAAATGACAAAACTTGTATCTTTTGTTTTAATTATGTAATGAGCACTTAAGTGCAACTTTTGAGAGGTAATTGACATGTACGTAATGAGGCCAAGAGCCAAGCACAATTAGTTTACAAGTATTCTCAATTTATTTATGTTTTATTTGATAATATGTTGAGAAATTAAGGTTTGATAGGTAGTGTTTTTCATTAGGGTTTTTTAAAGGCCATAGGCTATTGCAACATGCCTTAAATGGTGGTGACTTCCCGGTGTCTGTGTATAAAATAATGCACAACACTTTGAGTTTGGAAATTAGGGTCAAGTGGGCACCATAATTTAAATTTATAAACCGCTTAACACCCATACTATGTAGTATGAATGAGAAGGGATCGTCCCAAGGGATTGAGGGTCGTACTAGGTTGAGGAATCAAGATTAGGGTTAGTAGGTCGAGTGATCAAAATAGTGGTTGGTGGTTGAATTACACTAAGATGCAATTTAAACTAAAGTAAACAATAATGCAATAAGGAGAATAAAAGAGAGAGAGAGATCTTGGGGTTTAGAGATCACCACTAAGCATACTTTTTTACACCTCTAATGAATGATTACTGAGGGAAAAAACATGTATTGTAGTAAAGAGTATGTGTGTGGTTGTTTCAATAAGCATGGATGACAAATTAAGCATATATTGTCTAAATAGCATGGTGGATAGCACAACATATCAAATTAAGCCATTAATCCTTTCTTTAAGCTCACAATCCAAACACATCACAAGGTTAGAGATATATGTTGCTTGCTTTCATAAGTATGGAACATCAACAACAAGCATGGATTGTCCTCCTATTTAACATCTAAACTACAACTATACTACAATTAAGCTAAGGACATGAAATTAAACTAATTAAACTAAGGGAGAGGTACGATCCATCAAGAAATGAGTATGAACCATCAAATAAGCCACAAGAACATGCCATTAAGCATTATGTCTTGACAATCTCTAGATTTATAGCATCAATACACATAGACATGCATCAATAACACAAGAAATAGGGACAAACATATGAACATCTATTCTAACATACATAAACATATGGATAGAATGAAATGATCAATTGGAAGCATTAAACCATATAAGTCATTGAATAAACAAGATCTATATATATAAAAGTGTCAAAACATGTATCACAATACAAATCCCCTCAAAAATACATAAATCAAGAAGTAGAAAGCATGCTTAGGGCTAACTCTAGCCCGAAAAGGATGTCTAGCCACTTATGGATGATTTCCTCCAACCCTCAAGGGCAAACTCCATAGAAGAAATCTGCTCCTTGGTTGATGAAGAGTCTCCAATGGTGTCTCTAACCTCCTCCTCTCCTTTACTTCCTCACTAAGTATTATCTTCACTAAGTATGTGTATATGTGTAAAAATGGCTCATATTCCTTATATAGGTAGGTCAAATATCACCCCAAATGAGCTGGGCTCGTACACCAATAATCCTCTAATGATTGGATCTGAGACAACTTTTAATGAGCTGGAATTTGGATTTTTCTTGGGATTTGGGAAATTTGATCGATCGAACTTGAGGTGTAATCGATCGAACATGGCTGAGATCTATCGAATTGAAGCTGGATCGATCCTCAATGGCGGCACCTTTTTAGATAAAAACAAATCTGAGATAATTTAAAGATATTTTTGGGAAAAGGACAAAAGTGGTTGGTAGGGTGGTACAGCTGGATAAGATCTGGCATGTGGATAAGGACAAGAAAGTTCGATCGATCAGAGAATGATGTTGGATCGATCGAACTTTTGGGATCTCTGCAGATGACATCATGGTCTGGATCTATCTTGAAGTGCTGAGATCGATGAAATTTAGATCGATCGAACTTTTCTTGAGATCGATCGAAGTTGCTAAAATTCCACCTTTTGCTTCCTTTTGCTCTACTTTGTTCCTTTCTTTGATTTATCCCAGAATTGCTTCATTTCTACTCTTATTTGGCTGAGTTAGCTTATTTTGGGGATAAGTACCTAAAAGTAGAAATAACACGAAATCAATACAAAACAGAAAAATAAGATAGAGAAAGGTTCTAGAATACCTAAGTTTAAGGGGTTTAAATACGCACTTTTCAGCACTCATCACACCCCTAAACTTAAATACTGCTAGTCCTTAGCAATAAATTAGAATGTAAAGGAATGTAATAAACAACTATACAACTACAAACTAAAACGCAATAAATGGATAACGCCACTTTCGTAGGGAACACGATTGCATTTAGCATATGGAACAAGCCTTTTAAACCCCTAGGTTACCGCTAGTGGATAAGTGAAGTCTTATGAGGGTTTCCAGAAATGATACCCACAAACATGAAGCTCTTTCTCACAAAAGAGGTACCAATATTACAAATAAGCATTGGTAGAAAACTACCTCAAGTATGCAATTTTTCAACCATTTTCAAGCAATCTCCCAAAATTTTAATATCAAGCAAGCAAATATGGTCCTCCACACATCAAGAAAATGATCATGCAAATCAAAACAACTTTAGAATCCTTTTTGAGTGGACTGGCATCAAATATGTTGCTATCTTAGCCAACTAAAGAAATGATCACATCCTTACCCTCAAACTAGCACACAAATCTAGTACCGATCATCAAGACAAAAAAGTGGACCTTTTATTAAAGCTTTATTGTTCTAGGTGCGCTTATTCTTTTCAGTCGATTTTTTTTATTATTTTATATTATTATAGGATCAAAGATGGAAGCATGGTGCAATGTGTTGATCTATTAAGCTTTCTAGTGATCCATGAGGTTGAGCGTTAGGTCAATGACTCCCAAACCAGACGGCTTTAGGGCACTAAGTGTTCAAACACCCCTAAGGACTTACAAGCTCAAATCAACTAGGCTACAAATTAAGACAATCTCCATCTAATCATTTCCCACTTCTCACCTTTTGGGAGAAGTCCTCACTTTTTATTGCTTTTGCAACTTTCCACCTTTTGGCGCGAGAAGTTCAATGCTTGATGAGGCTAGAATCCCGGCTACTTAGTGAAAAGGGATTGTTATCCACCTTTATCAAGAATGAAAGCTTTCAATGCACTACTAGCTCAATTGGGATATAATCAATTCAATAATCAACAAAGCATGAACTCCACAAATGAATGCTAGTGTGCGTCTGTGCTAGTGTAGAATCTAGAGTGAATCTCAAAACAATCACAAAATCAGCATGATGTGGACCATAAGGGCAAGCAAGATATCAATTTTTCAAAAAAATTACTCCTAAATGGCATCCACAAGGCATACGAGGAGTATTGGACTCTCAAATCAAGCAATTTTTAAATTTTAAGTAATATAGTCCTCAAAAGATCAAAATCATCGCAAACATCGACTCAAATCTCAATCATGCAATTAAAGCTCAACTTTAAGTAGAATGCAACAAGACACCTTACCCCCAAACTTAAACTCCACATTGTCCTCAATGTGCAATGAAAACAATGGAAAAGATGGAAAGAATATACCGTGGTGATGTAGACATGAAGCCCAGCAGTGACCCAATTCGAAAGATGTCTCCCCCAAACTTGTAATCAACAACCTACTTTGAATAACCATACTAGCAAATTCACATTAAATCTCAAGTAGGATAAGAATGATCAAATTATGCATTCTATAGCGATACAACATGAGATGAAAGTGAGATATGAGATCAAGCCCGATAGAAAAGTAGCATGACTACACATAAGAGCACAAGATAGATTTTTTTTTTTTTTTAATAAACAAAAAAGAATTCAAGAAAGTATGAACAATGATTGCTAAGTTTAACGTCTCTAGCTAGACATAATGCTTCTTTGAATAAATAAGTTTGAAATCCAAAAAGGGAAGAAAAAGGTCCAACCAAAGATACTCAGATTGATCAAGTTCAGGTCGATCGCAAAAAAATTTCGATCAATCAAACACGCATGAACCTGCAAATAAGTTCAAACGATGAGATAAAGAGGTCTTTGGATGCAGGTGGATGTAGGTTCAAAATTTTTCTAAGTGTTGGAACTACAGATCGATCCAAGATGAAGTTGGATAGATCGAAGAACTAGAGATCGATCTGGGAATAAGTTCGAACGATTGGACAGAGAGCTGAAATATGCAGGTTTTGTTCGAACGATTGGATAGAGAAGAACTTGGATACAGGTTTGATGCAGGCATGATGTTCGATCAATCGAACTTTTCTTGAGATCGATCGAACAGACAAGAACTCTTTCATTTGCATTGCATCCCTAGATTTCTTTATACACAGGATCAATTAGATGTGCAGCTTCCAAATGTCTTTAGAAGACCTGTCCCTCAATATAGGGTTCTAGTTTTTGTCCATTAACCTTGAAAATGTTCCCCTTTTTCAAATTTTAAATTTCAACCGCCCCATGCGGTGCAACAGAGATGACTTTATAAAGACCCTCCCATTTGGTTCTCAACTTCCCCGAAAAGAGTTTTAGTCTAGAGTTAAAGAGCCAAACTTTTTGACTGGGTTCGAAAGACTTCTTCACAATATGCTTATCATGAAAAGCTTTAGTTCTTTCTTTGTAGAGTTTAGCATTATCATAAGCATTATGTCTCAACTCCTCCAACTCACTCAATTGTAACAACCGGTTCTGTCCGGCCTTATCAAGGTCAAGATTGAGCTTTTTAACCGCCCACAAGGCTTTATGTTCCAACTCAACCGGAAGAATGCAAGGCTTTCTATATTCAAGTCTATAGGGAGACATGCCAATGGGAGTCTTATATACCGTCCGGTAAGCCAAGAAAGCATCATTTAACTTTCATGACCAATCTTTCCAGGTGGTGTTAACCGTCTTCTCAAGAATATGTTTAATTTCCCGGTTAGACATTTTTACTTGCCCACTTGTTTGAGGACAGTAAGGAGTGGCCACTTTATGAGTAACGGAGTACTTAAGAAATAAATGCCTTAGGAATTGATTACAAAAATGCTTTCCTCCATCACTTATCATAGCCCTAGGTATACCAAAACGAGCAAAGATATTGGATTTGATGAATTGAATAACCACGAAATGGTCATTTGTTTTGGTAGCACATGCTTCCACCCACTTGGAAACATAATCAATAACAAGAAGAATGTATTGAAAACCATAGGACATAGGAAATAGACCCATAAAATCAATGCCCCAAATGTCAAAGATTTCAAGGACAAGAATATTGGTCAAGGGCATCATATCTCTTCTTAACATGGACCCCATCTTTTGACATCTCTCACACGACTTGTAAAAGTTGTAGGCATCTCTATGGATAGTAGGCCAAAAGAGCCCACTTTGAAGAACCTTCAAGGCGGTCTTCTTTGCACTAAAATGCCCACCACATGCAAGTGTATGACAAAACACAAGGACACTTGGAATTTCGCTCTCCGGAATGCATCTCCTCACAATTTGATCCGGAAAATAATGGTACAAGACAGGATCTTCCCAACAGTAATTCTGGATGTTGGCAAAGAAACGATTATTTTCGTTCTTTGACCAAGAAGTTGGAAGTTTGCCAATTGCCAAATAATTCACAATGTCGGTAAACCAAGGCATTTGTCCATTAAAAACTTGAAAAAGTTGTTCATCCAGAAAAGAATCATGAATTGGTAGACTAGGGAAAGGTTCTATCGATAACCTAGAGAGATGATCGGCAACCACATTTTTGGTGCCTTTCTTGTCCTTAATTTCAAAATCAAATTTCTGAAGAAGCAAAATCCATCTAATTAATCTAGTTTTTGTTTCTCTCTTTGTCGAAAGATGTCTCAAGGCAGCATGATCGGAGTAAATAATAACCTTAGAACCTAAAAGATAAGATCAAAATTTATAAAGAGCATACACTACGGCAAGTAATTCTTTCTCAGTAGTGGAGTAATTCAATTGAGCTCCCGAGAAAGTTTTACTTGCATAGTATATGGCACAAGGAAGCTTTCCTATTCTTTGGCCTAAAACCATTCCCATGGCATAATCAGAAACATCACACATAATTTCAAATGGCAATGACCAATTGGGAGGTTACATGATAGGAGCAGATGATAATAAATCACGCAATTTATGAAAAACGTCTAGGCATGCTTGATCAAAGACAAAAGGAGTTTCCTTGGCAAGGAGATTGCACAAGGGTTGAGCAATTTTGCTAAAGTCTTTTATGAATCGGTCATAGAAGCCGGCATGACCTATAAAGAAGCGAACCTCTCTCACCGTTGAAGGTGGTGGCAATTCAGCAATAAGCTCCACTTTCACTTTATCAACCTCAATCCCCCTCTTTGAGATGACGTGACCCAAAACGATACCCTCTTGAACCATAAAATGGCTCTTTTCCCAACTAAGAACAAGGTTTGTTTCATGACATCTCTTAAGCACTAGATTCAAATTTTTTAGGCATGCATCAAATGAAAACCCAAAGATAAAAAAATCATCCATAAACACTTCTAGATACTCTTCCACCATGTCTGAGAAAATTGACACCATACACTTTTGGAATGTGGCGGGGGCATTGCACAAACCAAAAGGCATCCGTCTATAAGTAAATGTGCCGAATGGACAAGTAAAGGTGGTTTTCTCTTGGTCCAATGGGTCAAGGCTACTTGATTGTAACCCGAATAGCCATCAAGGAAGCAATAGTACTATTGTCCGGCTAATCTTTCTAGAATTTGATCAATGAATGGTAAGGGGAAGTGATCTTTTCTAGTGGCAGCATTTAATTTGTAGTAATCAATGCATACACGCCATGAATTGGCGGTACGCTTAGAGATTTCCTCACCCTTTGCATTCTCAACCACGGTAATCATCGATTTCTTGGGAACTACTTGAGTTGGACTCACCCATTGGCTATCGGAGATTGGGTAAATGATCCTAGCATCTAAGAGTTTGACTACTTCCTTTTTGACTACCTCTTTCATGTTAGGGTTAAGTCTCCTTTGGGCATCCCTAAAGGGTTTTGCATCATCTTCTATAAGTATGCAATGCATACAAATAGAAGGGTCAATTCCCTTAAGATCCGCCACACTCCATCCTATTGTTTCCTCATTTTCTTTAAGCATATTTAAGAGAGCATCTTCTTAGTGTTTTTCAAGACTTGAAGAAATGATAACCGGAAGAGTCTCTTTTGGTCCTAGGAATACATATTTGAGATTGGAAGGTAGAGTTTTAAGCTCAAGAGTTGGTGGAGAAACTAAAGATGAGACTAGTGGAGTGCTAGAGAGTGGAGGAAGAGGCTCTATTGGAGTTTTCCAAGATGGAAAATCCAAGCTTGTAACAGATTCCATGAGATTACTTACTTCATCCATTGATTTTTCATCATCAAACCCACAATTTCCATACATTTCAAGAAGACAAGGAGCAAGAGGATCATCGGATAGGAAAGATGAAAGGTTGTCCTCAATTGGTTGTTTCATGACCATAGTAGGAATTGATCCCTCAACGATGTCATCTAACACATTTACAAAACAACACTCGTCTTTATCTACGGGATGTCGACTTGCGTTGAAAACATTAAGCTTGACCATCATGTTATCAAACGAAAGGTCCATAACCCCGGATCTATAATTAATGGTTGCATTTGTGGTGGCAAGGAATGGCCTACCCAAGATGATTAGGATGTGGTTGGTGGGATTGGCAACCGGTTCGGTATCAAGAACTACAAAATTAACCGGGAAGTAAAACTTATCAACTTTGATGAGGATGTCCTCAACCATGCCCCTAGGTGTTTTAACTGATCTATCAGCCAATTAAAGTACCACCGAGGTTGGCTTCAACTCATTCAATCCTAGCTGGATATACACGGAGTAAGGAATCAAATTAACACTCACTCTTAAGTCAAGAAGAGCTCTACGAACTTCATGGGTCCCAATCACATATGAAATAGTCGAAGCACCGGGATCTTTGAACTTAGGTGGAGTGTTTTGTTGAATAATGGAGCTCACTTGCTCTGTGAGGAACACTTTTTAAGGTCTTGGTCCCTTGCTCTTCCTCTTTTGTGTGCAAGGATCTTTCAAGAATTTTGCATAAGGTGGAATTTGCTTAATGGCATCCAAAAGAGGAAGATTTATGTTGACTTGCTTAAAAACTTCCGTCATGTCATGTATTTTCCCTTCTTGCCTTCCATTAGGCGAAGTTTCTTTTAAAGCATAAGGGAATAGAGCTTTTGGCTCACGAGACTTTGCAATTTGAGGAGAAGATGGAGATGATTGAGAATTCCAATTAGGAACATTTTCATTCAAGGAAGTAGGAATGGAATTAGGAATTGGATGGGTAACAACTTTTGGTTGCACCGATTCACTATCTTCTTTTGGTAGTTCAACCTTATTGTCCACTTGTTTACCACTTCTCAAAGTGGTAATGGCTTGCACTTGAGCTTGGGAAGAACACCCCGATGTAGGGTTTGCTTCCACACAAAATTGGGCTTTTGGATTCCTCTCGGTTGACTAGGTAATTTCCCAATTTCTCTTGCATTCAATGCATTAGCAATGGTCCCAATTTGGGATTCTAGCTTTGATATGGATTGAGAATGGGAATACAACAAGTTGGTATTCATCTCTAAGCTACCCAAAGCTACCAAAACCTTATCTTCAAATGTAGAATTGCTAGAAAGTGCATGAGGATAATGAGAGCAAATTTGTGAATCATACATTTGAGGATGTGAAAAGTGATTGGTTCTTTGATGAGATGAAGAAGAAATAAATCCTTGGGAACCTCCTTCCCTTTTATGAGGTGGAATATATTTGCCTTGAAACTTTTTAGCTTGATAGAAATTCAAATTTTCATTCCACATTGGAACATATGCACTTGAGTAAGGGTGAGCGAACGTAGCATTGACTTGTTCAAAATGCTCATTGAATGCATGTCTATAGGGACAATCAAAAATGGTATGTAAAACACTTGAACATGTCGTGCATGGCTCACTAAGATGAGAAGTATGATGAAAATAAGGTGATTTTATAACCGGCTTTTGACTCAACAAGAATTGATCAAGTTTTTGAGAGAGAGTCTTAACCTCAGCTACAATCTCTAATGGACTCTCTACTTGACATACTTGCAAATCTCTCTTCTTTTCCTTTGAACTATGGTCAAACCGAGAAGTATAATATTTTTGCAATGAGTTTTTGCTCATTTTCTCAAAGAGGTGCCATATGTCATCTTCATGTTTTCCAAAATATGATCCTCCACATGATGTATCGACTATATCCTTATGAATGTCGGATAGGCTCTCATAAAAATATTGAACCACTTGCCATTTCGGAATGCCATGATGTGGACATTTGCTTAGCAAGTCATTCAATCTTTCCCAAGCCTCATGTAACCACTCCCCTTCCCTTTGAGAAAATTCTCTAATTGAAGCACGCATTACATTAGTCAAACTTACAGGGTAAATTTTTTTAAAAAATTCATTTTGCATTTGTGCCCAAGATGTTATTGAATTTGCCCCTAAAGTATTGAACCAATGCTTTGCTTTATTTTTTAGTGTGAAAGCGAAGAGAAGTAGCCTAAGAACTTCCTCCAGGACATCCATATATCTTACGGTGGAACATATTTCAAAGAATTCATTAAGATGTTTATAGGGTTCCTCATCATCTAAGCCATAAAAGAGTGGACACATTTGAATAGTCTCAGGCTTGATTTCATATTGATTTGCTTCAAAATTAGGTAACACAATACAAGTAGGTGCATGATATGCATGAAGATTGTAATGATCACGAAGGACCATTGGAGGAATTGGAGCTTGAACTCCGGGGCCATGTTGATTAAGAGGTGGGTTTTGCATGAAACGTGTGTCTAAGTAGCCAAGATTACCCTCTAGATTTTCCATGTGAATGCCTAGGACGAATGATATGACAAGGACTACCCAAGATTTCTAGCAACACACGAAACACAACAGAACGAGCAAGCACTTCTCCTTCACAACAAATCAACAATCAACAAACTTCCTCCACATACAATGTTCCCATACTCCCATACTTTAACAACAATATGCAAGAAAAGTAAATTGCCTCCACGTGGGCTCACGATTTATCTAAGAATTGAAATACAAGCCTCCATGTGAGCCGACGATTTAACTAAGGGTTTAGTAAGAAAAAGCTCATAAAGGTCCTTTAGCACTTCAACTCCAAATTTTTAGCTTTAGCTTAGCAATTTTTTTATGATTTTAGCCTTTTTCCTTGCTTGCTTAGCTCCTTTGCTTGGATGTTCCTATGCTCACCTTCTTAACTCAATGCACCTTGTCAAACAAGAACCAACACAATCAATAACAAAAATTGAAATGAAAATAAAGTAAAGACACGATCAAAGGAGTACTAATTCCTAATTGATTCCACAAATACGACGTTGCCAATCAATCAATCTCTGACAACGGTGCCAAAAACTATGGTGACTTCCTGATGCGTGTGCACAAAAGAATGCACAACACTTTGAGTTTGGAGATTAGTGTCAAGTGGGCACCATAATTTAAATTTATAAACCGCTCAACACCTATAATATGTAGTATGAATAAGAAAGGATCGTCCCAAGGGATTGAGGGTCATACTAGGTGTAGGAATCAAGATTAGGGTTAGTAGGTCGAGTGATCAAAATAATGGTTGGTGGTTGAATTACACTAAGATGCAATTTAAACTAAAGTAAATAATAATGCAATAAGGAGAATAAAAGAGAGAGAGATCTTGGGATTTAGAGATTACCACTAAGCATACTTTTCTACACCTTTAATGAATGATTACTGAGGGAAAAAACATGTATTGCAACAAAGAGTGTGTGTGTGGTTGTTTCAATAAGCATGGATGACAAATTAAGCATATATTGTCTAAATAACATGGTGGATAGCACAACATATCAAATTAAGCTATTAATCCTTTCTTTAAGCTCACAATTCAAACACATCACAAGGTTAGAGATATATGTTGCTTGCTTTCATAAGTATGGAATATCAACAACAAGCATGGATTGTCCTCCCATTTAACATCTAAACTACAACTACAATACAATTAAGCTAAGGACATGAAATTAAACTAATTAAACTAAGGGAGAGGTACAATCCATCAAGAAATGAGTATGAACCATCAAATAAACCACAAGAACATGTCATTAAGCACCATGTCTTGACAATCTCTAGATCTATAGTATCAATACACATAGACATGCATCAATAACACAAGAAATAGAGACAAACACATAAACATCTATTCTAACATACATAGACATATGGATAGAATGAAATGATCAATTGGAAGTATTAAACCATACAAATCATTGAATAAACAAGATCTATATTTATATAAGTGTCAAAACATGTATCACAATACAAATTCCCTCAAAAATACATAAATCAAGAAGTAGAAAGCATGCTTAGGGCTAACTCTAGCCCCAAGAGGATGCCTAGCCACTTATGGATGATGTCCTCCAACCCTCAAGGGCAAACTCCATGGAAGAAATTTGTTGCTTGGTTGATGAAGAGTCTCCAATGGTGTCTCTAGCCTTCTCCTCTTCTTTGCTTCCTCCCTAAGTATCATCTTCTCCAATTATATGTATATGTGTAAAAGTGGCTCATATTCCTTATGTGGGTAGGTCAAATATCACCCCAAATAAGCTGGGTTCGTACACCAATAATCCTCTAATTATTGGATATGAGACAACTTTTAATGAGCTGGAATTTGGATTTTTCTCGGGATTTGGGAAGTTCGATCGATCGAACTTGAGGTGCGATCGATCGAACATAGCTGAGATCTATCGAATTGAAGCTGGATCGATCCTCAATGGCGATGCCTTTTTGGATAAAAACAAATCTGAGATATTTTGAAGATATTTTTGGAAAAAGGACAAAAGTGGTTGGTAGGGTGGTACAGCTGGATAAGATCTGGATAAGGACAAGAAAGTTCGATCGATCAGATAATGATGTTGAATCGATCGAACTTTTGGGATCTCTATAGATGACATAATGGTCTGGATCTATCTTAAAGTGCTGAGATCGATGAAAGTTGGATCGATCGAACTTTTCTTGAGATCGATTGAAGTTGCTGAAATTCCACCTTTTGCTCTACTTTGTTCCTTTCTTTGATTCATCCCAGAATTGCTTCAATTCTGCTCTTATTTGGCTGAGTTAGCTTATTTTGGGGATAAGTACCTAAAAGTGGAAATAACATGAAATTAATACAAAACGGGAAAATAAGATAGATAAAGGTTCTAGAATACCTAAGCTTAAGGGGTTTAAATACGCACTTTTCAGCGCTCATCAAATAACATTTTACGTTTGCGTGCATAATCATTTTTGTACATAACATCACTTGACATGAAATGAGCACTTGAAGCATCTTTCATTTTTAGGTTTGATGCAAAATCAGGTCTCAAGGGCATTTTGGGATTTTGCTTTCAAAAATAAGAACTTATTTTGATATGGTCACCTAGAAAACATGATTTTAAAGGGGGTTTCTTTATGTGTTTTTCCAAAAAAATTCGTTTGAGTGTCCGAAATCAGTCGCAGATCCATATTTTCTGGTGCGCACATTTTTTTCAAGAAAAGTCTGATCTAAGGGGTATTTTAGATATTTTACTTGAAAAATAAAAACTTTTCTTACATGGTCATGTAGAAAACCTGATTTTACGAGGGTTACTGCACAATTTTTTTCCAAAAAATGTCATTTATGCCCTCAAAATCCCATTTGAAACTCAAAATTTGGTGCAGGCCCCATTCGCATGTCAAGGGGCTGCGTTCACGGTGTGCACCGGCGCGCATGCAGTGTGCGCCGTGGGCGCCTATGGTGCCCTCCCCTTGGCAACCTTGACGTTTGGTTTTTAAATAACCGTATCTCCTTCATCCAGACTCCAAATCAGGCGATTCTTGAGTCTAACTTTATTAATTTTTGTTGTTTTTCCAATGGTGTGCACAGTGGCACCCATTTCTATTTTGAAAATACCATTTTGCCCCTAGGGCTAAACTTATTCATTTTTAAAACATAACTTCCGCATTTGTTTTCTTTTTGGTTTCCGTGACTTATAGGAGGTCACATTGGCATCTTAGGGATGACATACATCTCTAGAGACTTGGTTTTCATTTTTGCTTCTACATTCGGGATTCGATATTCGAGTCGTCTTTCGGATCATCACAGGACGCATTGCCTTATAAAATCAAGGACGTCACCAAAAAAAAAAAAAAAAATTTAAAAAAAAAAATAATAATAATAATAATAATAATCATAATCATAATAACAATAACAACAATAATAATAATACAATATAAATATATATGTATGTGAGATATAAATTTTGTAATTGGCAATATTCGATGTCAAAACAAGTCCTAGTCAAGTTGTAATTTCAAGTTACTATATCAAGATCGACATCGACTGCGGAATTAGAAAGTTGTTCAGAAGAAGAAATATTAAGATCATTCAAAAAGGAAATAACAACACTTTTAGGAAGTCGTTTCCTACTTAGGACATAATACCTACATGGTATGTTTTTCATGTTACCAAAAACAGAGTTTTTCCAAGTCTTGTTACAATTCTGTCAAGTAGGAATCGGTACCACTTTTTGGGAACCGGTTCAAAAAGCTGTCCTTCAAAGAATACAATTCTGTTTATTGGGAACCAGTTCCACATGTGGCTATTGGTACCACTGTTGATATAGTTAAAGGTAACTTTGTCTTGATCAATTTTAAACTTTTTACTTGGTTTAGAATTGTACCAAAAGTCCTATGCACGAAAATTCCTTTATTTTCTGGAAGATTAGGTTTTTGAAAATTCTATATAAACCCTAATATACATCTAGGTTTATTCATGGATTTTGTATTATAACTTCATTATTCATAAAAGCCTTAGGAAGATTATTTTTGCAAAAAATCCAAGTTGATTTCTTTGTCAGTCTTTCTAGAACATACATATAAACACAAGAGTGAGTTTAGAGTGCTGTTCAAATCCTGATCATAATCAAAGTCTTGCATCTACAACGATCAGAGAAAAGAAGATCTACTTCTACATTGAATTCAGATTTTGAAGAACAGAAGCAAAAACGATTACACTTTGAAAGGGTCAAAGCATTCAAGGAGTGTTGTTTGATCTACCTACTATCCTTCTACAAAGATCAAGTATAAGTCTTAAGTTATTGTTGGACGGGACGTCGCAAAGCCAGAAGATTGTCAGCTATTGGTATTTGGTAGAATGATAGGGTGTGAGCCCGGTTCAAAGTTCAATGTACTTTGTTTCATACATAGTGGATTGGTTTACTTTAGATTGCATAGTCTATGAAGTTTTTTTGTGCAAACAGTTGATTTATTTTATCAAGTTGGGTTTCCTTACTAAAAATCCTAGTGTCATCTCTAACTATTACTTTGCTTTATTTTATCGTGTATGTGATTAATTATTTAACTACTAAAATAAGTAAAGATTACATAGACACAGATTTGTTTCTAAAAATATAAAACTTTCTAAATATTCAGCTACGTACAACTCATAATGTACACAACAATATATATATATATATATATATATATATATATATATATACACACACACACATACACAATGATGGACCTATTATCCACACCCAACTAGGTTTTTACTTTCTCCAAAAAGGCCTATGCCCTGGTTGCCGCATTCGTGGCTTCTGCTAAAGTGTAAATTATCTGTGTTAATATCCTATCGTGAATAACATATTGCAAACCACTCAGATAACGAACAACTCGCTGCATCGCAGTTTCCCTCAGGTCATTCTAAGACATCAACCGATTGAATTCTTCTGTATAAGCCTGAACCATTTGACTTCCCTATTTACAATCCCAATACTTCTGGAATAGAGTTTGCTCATAATCTGGAAATAGGAATCTGCCTTTTATCAGACGATGCATCTTCTGCCAGGAGCGTATTGGGGTCTTCCCTTGTCGTGTGCGAGCAACTGGAAGTTGTTCCCACCATCCAGAAGCTCCTCCCTTGAGCCTATATGTCACTAGTTTCACCTTCTTATCTTCTTGTATATGTATGTAATCAAAGAATCTCTCAACTTCTGCCAACCAATCTAAGATATCTTCAATATTAAGATTATTGTTAAAACTGGGGAGATCCATCTTCATACTAAACTCCCTAGAATCATAATCTCCTCGATCTCGATATCTTCCGGCCCCTCTATTTTCTTGAAGCACCTCTTTAGCGTAGTCATTATGACTATAGTCATCCTCGTAGGCTGGCTACCTGCGCGGTGGGATAGGGTTGTGATTCTAAAAAGGATGAGCGCGATCTTCCTTAACGTTTCTCACCTTGTTGTCATCGCGATTCTCATTTGGACCCAACACGAGCTCTACAGGCATTGCAAGAGCGTTGCTTGAATTTCTTGCAATGCCTGTTGGGTTGTCTGTCGAAAGTCCTAGAAGTCTACCTATGAAAAAACCTCACTCTGTCAATCTTGGTCGCCAGCAAGGTTGCCCTCACCACATTTATTAGCCATTAGACCAAGAAAAGACAAGGCTCTGATACCCACTGACATAAGCGAAAGTGATAAATTTGTTCACAAGGAACGGTTTGCTTTAAATCCATAAAGTAGGGTGTTTTGAATCTATAAAACGAAGGATAAATTCAAAGAAATATGATATTTGTGTTGATAATTGAATGAATCATTCTGATCTTTGCATTACACATATTTATAATGAAAAAAAAAAAACCCTAATACATAAAGAAACTAACTGCAACACGAATCCTTATAACATAAAGAAACCTAATCCTAAAAGGATACTAATACTCGAAAAATAACCTAAAAATAAAGTTTCTCTAAAAATTCAGAAAAATAGAGAAAGAAACCTAATAAAATACAACTACTAAATATAAAATATGAGTGCAATCCGAGTTTGTTTAGACAATGAACAAAAATCCTGAAATATTCAACAGGATTTATATAGGATAGAAAAACCCCGTTTTAAGGCCCTAAAAGATGGTATTTTGCCGATAAACTAGTTACATCATGGTGTAGTCACGAGTCTTGCTTGTTGGGCCGTTTCCAATATATAATAATAAAAAATAAAAATAAATAAATAAAACACTCATGTCGGGTAAAAAATGCACACTTCCGGATCAGCATAAAAAATCTGTTCACATGCCTATTTGGCCCCATGGCGGTCGAAACGAACCATAAAGGGTTCAACAATCAGTTTGATCTACATCACTAGTCGTACACGTATTTTTCAAAAGTATCTGTTAAACGATTAGTTACTATCCAAGCGGGACTGATCCCGTCCCACGTAACTAGCTGTAAATAAAAAAGGAAAGGTTGAATCTTGTCTAGTTTGGTTTCTTTTCTTGGCTAGACTTTTGCAAGACAATATATGCACAAAATAACTTATTTTCCAAGTATGATTAGGTCTGCAAAATTCTATATGAACATTTTTTTCTCTATATATAACTTTTGTGTGACTTTTTGGAACTAAAATTTCAAGGATTTTGTGAGAGCCTTAGAGAGATAATTTTATTCAGAAAATCAAACTTGATTTTTCTTAGTTTATTTTTGAGAGCACACACATAAACACAAGAGTGATTTAGGAGTGGTGTTCTTTATCTGATCGGAATTGAAGTTTCAGAGAATTCGAGAAGTATGATTTTTTTTTCCTAAATAAATATGATTTTTTTTCCCTAAATAAATATGATTTTATTTTTTTACATCAAATTTAGATTTGAAGAAAATAGGTGATTCAATCAAACTTTGAAGGGGTCAAAGCATTAATGAAGTGTTGTTGATCTATCAGGGAATCATTTTACAAAAGATTTCTATAATTTTCTAACTGCCCAAGCGGGACTAGTCGCATACCTCGCAACTAGTCGTACAATTAAAGTTTTCCAAATTACGTTTGTGAGAAAACTCATTGGCATAGCGGGACTGGTCGCACCCCACAGAACCAGTTGCATAAACATTTTTCAAAAGTACTTGTCAAACGATTTCTCATTGTCCAAGCAGGACTGGTCGCGTGCCACGCAACAAATCGCGCTCTTACAAACAAAAAAAGAAAGATTGAATCCATGTCTAGTTTGGTTTCCTTTCTTGGCTAGATATTTGCAAGACAATACATGCACGAAAAATAACTTATTTTCCAAGTACAATTAGGTCTACAAAAATCTATATAAACACTTTTTCTCTCTAGCTTTTGTCTTTTGCAAGTAAAATTTCAAAGATTTTCTGAGAGCCTTCTGATTTTAGTTTTGAAAGCACAAACATAAACACAAGAGTGCTTTAGGAGTGGCATTCTTTATCTGATCGGAATTGGGGCGTTATTGAAGATTCAGAGATTCCGAGATGCGGGATTTTATTTTGTATGTTAGGATTTGGGTATTATTTTTTTTTTGCTTTTTGTTTTCTCATTGGGAATGAAAAGAATATGTTTTCTTTGTTTATACGATTGATATTTATTTCTCTAAAATTCACTATATTTTTATGAATGCAAATTGGGACACATGATTATTTGATTAATGAAGTTCTTGAGGTGTAATATATACTTTTAAAGATCAATTTGCTATCTTTTATTTATTTTTAGATATGAATCTTTTGAGTTCATAAAAATATATATTTATATTTTTTTTGTGCACTAGTCCAACTCTGAGAAATTCAATTGAAAATTACTGTGAAGTTTATTATATTAAATTGCTCATAAAAGTTATAAAGGTTATTTTTTTTATAAAAAAAATAGAACATATGTTTTAAAAAAAAACCCTACATGAATAGAAAAGAAAAATTGAAATTCTGAATATATTTGCTAAGGAAAATGCTACCTATTAATACTAGTTTGAAAGCTCCTACTAGACTTTGAAGTCTAGTATTTTGATTTAAAAGAAAGGTGGAGACAAGTCCAAATAGGGAATTGATGTCTACTATTTAGAGTGAAAACCGCATTGCTTAGAAAAGTGTGGGAAAAAAATGAAAAATTCCTATGCAGTATGAGACATATTGTGCATAAACCATTGCACATCCAAGACACCTCCATATGCTATCACTTGTTCCCATTATCTTCAATGCATTGTTAAGGTAACATTGCTAGTTTTTCTTTATTAATCATACGTTTGGATCCTTTATTGCATTTTGATGCTAGAAATCTAGGTTATGATTGATTGAAGAGTTTAGGAAATTCTTGAGGTTTTAGTTGATTTTGGGTGATTGGATAATCATTATCTTTGAAGTCTTTAATCTTCTTCATTTATATTTAAGGATTTGTGTTCATATTTGTGATTTGAATCCATTGGGGATCACTTTCAAACTTGAGGTTAGAATTAATGCATTATAAGTGTTTGATATATTACCTCAACAAAGTTTGCCTATCTTTTGAGTCCAATTTTGACATTCTAGTAATAACTCCAAAAAGACTAATGTCTTTGAAATTGTGGTGGACAATGAAGTGATAGGTTAACTCATTAAGTCAATTTGGATGATAAGAATTAGTTCTTAGATCTTTAAGATTTTGATCATAGAAGTTTAAGGCTTATGACTTGAAAGTTATGTTTTTTACTCATGTTGAGATCTAGAGATGCTTAAGTGTTCATTACTTGATTTTATAGACATTGATGATATTGATTACCGAATATATTTTTGGATATATTTTGATAATCATATCTATATTTGAATGTCTTTTGGTGATACTATTATAATGATGATAGCTATTGCTAGATACATCTTTTGATTATGGTGATGGATATATCTTTGATATTTTTTATGATGATGGATGATCATATTTTCATGCTTAACCTTGAATTGTTCATATATGTCCATCTTGTCTGAACTTTTAGCTCAATTTTTGGTTACTTATTAATATTCTCTCCTAATTGTTATTTTCCTCCTTTTATGCATGATTTGTCAATTTCCTACAAAAAGGGAGAAAAGGGGTACATATTGTTTAAGGAGGAAATATCATGTGTGATTTTGAGAACGTTGTTTCAATTTGTTTTACGGATGGAACATGTGTTATCTTAGATATTTCTTTTGTGTCGTTGCTACCATATATCGTCATGTTTTTGTGCTTATTATTATATTTCTTGCATCATTGATATTTTAATCTCTCTTATTGTTAATTCTCTCTTATTATTTCTTTTCCTTCTTTGTTGCGCTTTAATTTTCAATTTGTAACAAAAAGGGGGCAAAATGTGCATATTTGAGGGGGAGATATATATATTGATTGTTTAGATTTCTTTATTAAGCTTTCATGGGTAGTTTTCTTTTAGCATTGTGCAGGTTTACATGTTTTTCCAATGAAGACATGTTCTATTACCTTGACGAAGCTTCTATGATCAAAGTTCCATTATTTTTTTATTTTTGAACAATGAATGTAATTTATTTTTCCTTCTTGGGTAGATTACATGTTGTCTTAGGGGTTTTATCATGAAATTGCCAAAAGAGAATTTTGTGAGCTATTATTTTGTACATTGACTAATTTCGGTGTCAAAATAAGTTCGATCGAATTGTAATTTTCGGTTTGATTTTCAAGACTCAAGATTGGATGCAGAATTGAAGATGGACTGTGTCTCCACTTTGGCACACTCCGTGATGATAAAAAAAAATAATACGTTGGAGAGGTAAGTGTGTGTGTTAGGACAGTTGTGAGTTTCATGTTTTAGGCACTTAGGAAAATTGTTCAAAAGATTTTTGTAATTTTCTAACTGCCCAGGCGGGACCTCGCGACTAGTCGCGCGGTTAAAGATTTCCAAATTATGTTTGCGAGAAAACTCAGAAGTGTAGCGGGACTGGTTGCGCCCCACTCAACCAGTCGTGCATGCATTTTTCAAAAGTGTTTGTCAAATGATTGCTTACTGTACAAGCAGGACAGGACTGGCCGTGTCCCATGCAACTAGTCGCGCTCTTGCAAACCAAAAAGAAATGATTGAATCCTTGTCTAGTTTGGTTTCTTTTCTTGGTTAGATTTTTGCAAGACAATACATGCACGAAATTAAGTTGTTTTTCAAATATAATTAGGTCTTCAAAAATCTATATAAATACTTTTTCTCACTAGGTTTTGTGTGGTCCTTTGGAATTAAAATTTAAGAGATTTTGTGAAAGCCTTATAGAGATATTTTTATTCAGAAAATCAAATTTGGATTTTCTGATTTTATATTTGAGAGTACACACATAAACATGAAAGTGATTTAGGAGTGGTGTTGTCTATATGATGAAGATTCTGAGATTCTAAGAGAAGGATTTTATTTTTCTACCTAAAATTCAGATTTGAAGAAAAGAGGTGATTCAATCACACTTTGAAGGAGCCAAAGCATTCATGGAGTGTTATTAATCCATCAATCCTTCTACAAGTGGGCTTGATTTTAATTT
This sequence comes from Cornus florida, assembly GCF_030987335.1. Lineage (NCBI taxonomy): Eukaryota > Viridiplantae > Streptophyta > Magnoliopsida > Cornales > Cornaceae > Cornus > Cornus florida. Next base: position 45,506,575 of record NW_026775573.1, read on the forward strand.
TATTTAGGTAAAATTAAAATATGTAAAAAATGAAATAAAATAAAATAAAAATTAGCAAGTAAAATCTATTCAACCCCCAAATTATTTTTTATACAAACATTCACATCCATTCTCAAGAGCACAATTCATACATATATACACAAATATAAAGGATATATAGCTCTCATATTGCAAAACACGCTTCTTTATTGAATCATCATTAAAGATATTGCTCTTAGATAATAAACACCCCAGAAGCAGACTAGCTAAGATAATAATAAATAAAAAAACAAAAAACAAAAACAAAAAATAAAATAAAATAAAATAAATAAAAAAAAACAAAAACTTAACAAATGATCGAGTTCTTGCTTTAAATTTAACCACTTACACACATGATTAACTTGTTGGATGCTCTTGAAACTTGGAGGATCCTATTATTTTGAGAAACTACAGTAGCACAGCAGTAAGCACAGATCAGTCGGATTGATGAATCCAACTATCTCCCATGTCATCCTTGAACCTTCTACAATGAGTACATATATATATATATATATTAATCAAGCTTATGCAAAAAAAAAAAAAATTTCATTTACTTTGGATTAATTAATAATCAATTAACTCTGAATTTACCTTTAATTTTCCTAACGAGGAAAAAATGTTTGAATGAAAGTCAGAACCAGTGCGAAAGTTGCGGCAAAGAAAGCCACAGCAGACCAGGGATTGCTGAAATAGTTGTGCAATAGTTGAGCCGTCCAAGTCTTCATCCTGCTGTTGTAATGCTCTTGTATTTGATCACTGACATCTTTAATAGGGCCCTCCAAGGAAAGATATCCACCCCCTGTGGCCATGGAGTTGAATGTTTTTGCGACTTCTTCATCAGTGCCGTAGAAGTTATGAATGATGTTATGTGTTCTTAGCTCGATCACATCTTCAGTTCCATTTATGAGTGAATTCATGAAGTAGATGTAATTGCACACCTCTAGGCGATTTGATGAATTGGGTGCCAATTCATAGGCCATCATGTTTAGAAGTGCATATTTTATTCCCCAGTCAAATTTGAGTTGAGGTAGTGTGAGCAATCCGTAGCCAAACTGAGAAGTGAAAGTGGAGTCATTCAAAGAAAATGTGTTGCTAGGCCTGAAATGTATCCCCCTTGCTTTAAGTTCTGTGGCTGAACGAAATGAGTGACTATAAACATCCTTGAGTGGGTTCCTCTTCTTATTCCCACTTTTTGGTCGCCAGCAGGGAATATTAATGGTTTTGAAGGAACCGGTTTGGTGTGGTACTTTTTTCTCGCCGCTGCTGCTGCTAACTACTACTTCTTTTGTCCGAGAGTCCGTGATAATAAATCTTCTCCTTACAAGGTCTAGAAAATGAATGGGCTGCTCTACCTCTTGCTTGTAAGTTTGTTTTCTCCACGTTGCGTTGTTATCTATGTAAACTTGGACAACGAAATTCTCGATGAATTCCTCCAATACGCTTTCTGCAGAACTGCTACTACTTATCAAGACCTGGAGAACTCGGAAAGGAAGTTGGTTTTCCAGCAAAATGATGTCCGCAATTATCCCACGCATACCAGCTTCTCCTACATGCTTCACTAGCTCATCTAGAAATGGCCCTCGAGGAGAAACGTTGATATATATGAAGTGCAGGAGAAAACAACCATCAAGGAGCATCATACGGGCGAATGCTGTGTCGTCATAGGCGTCTGTTGAGCCCTCAAGGTAGCAGTTCCTAACATCGCTCACCACTTCTACCATCTTGTTATAGATTACATGGGGCTCAACTTTGCTTCCATCTATGAATGCACGTACCGCTTTGGTCTTGAACTTCTCCACTTCCTTCAACTCAGGCTTGCCATGGTGATAAGGACCGATTGAAACAACTCGAGGATCAAAAAATCCCTTATTCTCCTCCTTCTCCCGTAATTGTGGTGGAACCTTGGATAGCCGCTTGTGTGAAGATGCAACGAGACTCTCTTTAAGTATGGATATTATCCACTCATCAGCTGTGATTTCAGCACCGGATTCGTTGCTAGCTTCGTTTCTAGCCTCTGCCCAATTAATGTTGCTCAAGTACCCATCATCACTTTTTGCCATTTGATGTAGAAACACTGTAAGCAACCCAAAAGGGAGCAAATAAGAGATCAATTGAATGGCAGTAACTGAGGCCAAATCAAGAAAAAATGTTGTTCCTTGTTGCAGCAAAAATTTGAAGAAGAAAACTGGAGTTGGACAAAAGGTTTTAAGTTCACTAACAATTCTGCTATATTGACTTCATTAATGGAGTAATCTAACTCCATATTATAAACCAATTAACTTTTGTCCCACATGATACATACAACCATGCAACATAATAATATAAAGTATAAACAGGTTGCATTCCCTAAATTATGCTGGGAATTTCTTTGTCGTACTGCCAGTCTGCCAGTTGTATGAGACTTATTATTATAATAATAGTAATAATAATAATAATAAAACTATACACAAAATGTTTTAGGTCGTTTGTTCATTTTTTGATTGAGATTGAAGATTTCATATTCATCGGTTGTAAAACAGAATTTCTTGCAAATTTAATAAAATCAGTTTTTGAAAAAAAAAAAAATGAGAAGAAGATCACACTTTGAATGGATCAAAACGCTCGCGGAGTGTTGTTTTATCGACCAACAATTTTTCTATGGAAATCAAAAGTAAGCTTGTTGTCGAGAACTATTGGACAGTGGAGTCGCAAAGTTGGGAATGGTCAGTAATTGATTTTTGGTAGAGTGATAAGGTGTGAATCCAAGTCAGAATCGATTATACAAAATGAATCCTTTTGCTCTAGACCCCGATTGTGCAACTCACCGCTTTGGCTACGTCTTTTTAGCATTATATTTGATTTTTTGTATTTCTCTAAAAAAATTTCTTTCTTAATCTTTTGCCATTTTTTTAAAACGTACTCGTTCTTTTATTGTATATATCATCATTCCATCACCATATTCATTTTTAATAAACCCCTTTTCCTTAGTTTCAGGTAAGATTTCCTTTGATATAGACGTTCCTAATCCAATCTACCATTTTGGATAACAAATTATTTATATTTTTCTTCCAATTCCAGTGTGTTTCTTGTACTATTTTCTCTCTCAAATTAGCCTTCTATTACCTTTCAAATATTCACACTTTATGTGGTGATGTCCTTTCATTATATTTTGAATGTTTGGTTCTTTGATTAAGAGGTCTAATACTAACATTATTGGAGCACTACAAGACACTCCACCCCGGTGGCTCTCTACAATAATTACTAAAGTGCCTCTCTACAATAATTTTACTTTATTAAAGCACTTTTTATGGAAGTAGTGTCCCCCATATATGGCTGAAAATGCATCTCCTCTTTGGATTCTTTGTCAATGTTCAAATTTGCAGTGGTCCAAGGAATATCTTCTTGTGGCCCACCGTAGGTTGTTTTGTCCTTCCACGGCGTTTTCAAGGTTGTACAATCCAACAAAATCCAATTCCGGGTCTTCCAAGCAAATATCTTTTACAACAAAGCGCATTGTCGTACCACTAGAGTTTTGGCGCAGTGGCATGATCCATGTGGCAAGTGGCAACCCTTGACAGCGTACTGTATTATACTGGATGATCAAAATTATGCGTGTAAATTATTGTGATCATCGGTGCTATTTGGTGCCTTATTGTATTAGCAGAGGATCCAAGCTCCTTTCGGGTCGTGATAATCATTGTAGCTTGTCTGAACCAATCATGAAAATTAATTGTATCTAAGACTCAAATGATGTCTCTGTCTCTTAAGATTTAAACCATTTTAAGTGGCGTTCACTTTTTTCAATGATATTCGAAGTGGATTATCAAATGTGCTTATCATTTTCCGCGATGTCTAAAGTGAATTATCAAATACATTTAATTGAATAAGTGCTGAATGAGTAGTGATATTCTGTCCGGTTAAATTGGCCTATTCCTAGTCCGAATCTTACATGTAATTACCATGTAATTACCTAAATAGTGATATTTTATTTGCACACTAAAGATATCAAAAATAAATATAGAAAAAACTGAAGAGGTTTTGACGACTTCTCTCTATCTCTGTGATTTCTCCATTCCTCTTCATGACTCACAGTTCTCTCTTTTCCACTTTGCAAAATTGAAGAGAAAACAAAATAGTGAGAAGTCTCTATTAGTTTATAAAATCAAAGGGGACAATACATATAAACGTATATGTTTGCTTGAAAAAAAAAAAAAAAAAAAAAAAAAAAAAAAAAAAAAAACCCTAATAAGACTGAAGGTATGTTTTCATTTATTTATTTTTTCCAATATATATTTTAGCTTCTGTATATTGTATCAGTTTTGGGAATTTGATTGAAAAAAAAAAAAAAAAACTTCAAAAGTTCATTACGAAGTGGATGCGAGGGAAAGAATCAAGGAAGCAACATAACAAAAAAGAGGAATAGAGAAATTAGAAAGATAGAGAGGGGTCGTCAAGACCTCTTCAGCTTCTTTCCATATTTATTTTTGGTATCTTTATACCCAAATAAAATATCAACAATTTAGGTAATTACGTGGCAATTACACGTAGGATTCGGACTAGGAGTATGCCAATTTGATCGGACAGAGTATCATTACTTGCGCTAAATACATTTAGAATTAAACGCTGAATTGAGTAATCAAACAGCATTTAAGTGTCTATCTTTTTATTCTTATCAATCCCCAAAATAAGTGTCTCATTTGAAAAGTCAATATATTATTATTATTAATTTTTATTACCAATTTAACATCTTACATTGAACCAATAAAAAGTAAATTAACCATCATATCACTGTGGACTTACTAAGAATAAATTTGATAATTCATTTGCTATTAATACAATAAAAATAATACTCCCTCCGTCCAAATTTAAGTGTCGCTTTTGGGGAGTAGTAATTTTTAAGGGGACATGTGGGATATGCATTGTCTCCCTGAAAAGTTACTAAAATGCCCTTTTAAGTTTTGAATAGTCAAGTTTGAAACTTAAAGGACATTTATGGAAAGATGTAAAATATATTGTTTGAAAAAGGAAATTGGACAATTTTTTTGGAACAGACAAAAAAATGAAAGTATGACACTTATTTTGGGACAGAGAAGTAATAAAAATCATTCTATTAAAATATTTTGAAAATGATGGAGCATTTTTTTTGCTTTGACTTTTTTAATTTGACAACTAATTTGAAACATCACAAAGACAAGATGGATTGCTAATATGGGACAGAAAGAGGTGTTGGAGGATGGTTGACCCTCTAGCTTCTTACCGTTGGAGGTTGAGCCTTGGGAGTGTGCCATTGTTGATAAGTTTGATGTTTAAGGGATATAGTTTATCTTTTGCAGACAAATAGTGAGTGAAGAACTTAAGAAAGAAGGTTGTTATTTATAGGCTCAAGAACGAATCATTTGATGGCAAGTGAAAAGTCTTTCTTGATTTCCTAACTTTGATGTCTATGGGAGCTAATAAATCTCCTTGAGACTCACTCATAGGGATTCTATTAAGATGAGCACTGGATTCTAACTAATCCCATTCAATTTTCTCAAAGTAACAGTTATGGTGATTTTGCATACCCAACTATTGGGATTTGTATGTCCTGGCATATATAGTGAATTTCTATTTGGATTAAAGTGACATATGTTTCTGACAAAATTGAAATATTTATACTTTATACAATTGATGAATTCAATGTATTTTAATTCATTATGAAATTGATAGTGTCCATTTGATTACAAGAGATATTTATATGTATATGATGGCGATCAATACATGAACATAAATAGTAATCATAAATAGTTCATAATCGATAATTATGGATAGACTCATTATTAACTAAGACTTGAACTGAATTTGCATTAGGTTGAAATATGTTGCGAGAGCCGTCATATGCAATTGCTCCCTATTTGGCATTTGACTCTTAAGCATGAAAGAAGTATAGACTATTTTATTAGTTAGTAATTACTTTAATTTGTTCGGCGGATTCTTCAAAATTCATAAATCGGCACTTTGGGTAATTATGTAATTAATAGTTAGAGGGTTATATTTTCAATATTTGCATCATTACTACTTATATTTATTTTGTATTGATTATAGTTGATCACAAAGTAAATTCGAAGGCTGTGTGTTGTTCGACAAAATGATTTATTATATATTTATTTATTTAAATTATTATTTTTGTCAAACAAATCTTTTATTGTGATCAAGTTGAAAATAATCAAAGGTACCAAAATAAATATATTAATTTAGTAGTTAGATTAATGGCTTTATTTATCCGATAACTAATTATGCATAAAGGGAAGTATATACTCTTAAACATGAGAGAAGTATAGACTCTTTTATTAATTAGTAATTACTTTAATTTGTTCAGTGGATTCTTCGAAATCTATAGATCAGTACTTTGGGTAGTTATGTAATTAATAGTTAGAGGGTTATATTTTCAATATTTGTATCATTGCTATTTTTATTTATTTTATATTGATTATGATTGATCACAAAGTAAATTCGAAAGTCGTGCATTTTTAAACTAAATGATTTATTATATATTTATTTATTTGAATTATTATTTTTGTCAAACAAATGTTTTATTGTGATCAAGTCAGAAATAATCAAGGGTACCAAAATAAATATATTAAATTAGTAGTTGGATTGCTGATAACTAATTATACATAGAAGGGTCAAAATGCAACATTGATTTAGAGGTTATTTATTATTTATTGAAGTTCAATTAGATTCTTTTAGTGGAATAAAAATTAATTTATGAATTAATTAAATTTGGTCTATTATATAATGGATCGGGCCAATTATTAATTCATTTTAGCCAAGAAAATAATAAACCCTAAGGATTCTCACTCATAGCCTAACTTGATATTCCAGGCCATTAGATTTGAGATATCACGTGAATTTTAAAGATTGAGAAAAATATATTGTCTTTAATTATTAGATTTGAGATATCACGTGAATTTTAAAGATTAAGAAAAATATATTATTTTAATTATTATTTTTATTTTGCCTATATATGCATGGATCCATGTATATTTTAGGTTACGCCTTTATGTAATAATCTTGGAAGGTAAGAAATTATTTTACTCTCTCTAAGATTTTAGGATTAGTGTTCTCATCTGATAGAGGTTCCCACAAGCTAAGCTTGTCCAGGTCATTCATGGAAGCTTATGGGTAATTCCTAATAGCAAGATCATTATCAACAAGATAGAGATCCAAGGGTGATTTCTAAAGGTAAGATCATTATCAACAAGATAGAGATCCAAGGAAGAGGCATCTAATAAAGGGATTTACAATAAGTGAGAACATTCACTTTAGAAGAGAGATGTAAAGTTTACTTAAACCTTGATATAAGTTTTCTATATCTAATTGAATGGATCATCATGTTCTTCATTCATAAAACTTGTCTTTATAGATGAATCAAGATCTTTATTTGAAAATCACTCTTAAAGTTTTTAAAACTTTCATTTCCCAACAGCTCTGAGTAAATATTCGTTATGCTCGGTACACCGTGTACTAGCCACATCACAACCGTTCAAGCCCCCGTGCGCGTCTTGTACATGAATAGTTGTAATGTCCACATCATCGAATTCAAATATTTACTCTAACTTCTCGCTCAAAAATTCTATTTGAGGCCAGGAATAGAGGTAAACGTTTCATTGTTAAGTTCGATTTATTATAGAATTCAGGAAACTTTAATTTCTCCATTAATATTCTTCAATATTGAGATTTTCTTTTCGAGACTTGTGGTTGACTTCCTAGGTTTTCCTTTACCTATCATGGTTTTAATGGACGTCATCCTCTTCTAGTTAGCAACACAAGTGTGGGAAAAAATAATGAGAAATCACAATCCAGACTCTTGATAGCATATTAGAATGAATTTACTTTTAGATAAACCAAACATCTTTATATTTTGGAAAATGATAAGTTGGACAATCCGACTAATTGGATTATTTTATATGAGTGGGATGACGTAATTATGAATGATGATGTCATTTTCTATTTACATAACCTGTCCAAGATGGACACCACTTGCGATGTACTTGGAAACAAAATATTTGTTCAAATCATATATATATATATATATATATATATATATATTGTGGGTTAATAATTTCTCTTCCACCTGAATTTATAAAAGTGGACAGTAATTAAATTTATAAAAAGTAAATTTAGAGTGAAGTCAGCCTTGTAACCCGTACATGAACAGGACACGAATTAAATGGGTTTAGGTTGACCTTAAACAGGTTTTTGTCATAAACGGGTCGACACAATTAACCCGTTTATTTAATTATATCGTGTTTAGATTGAGGGGTTCAACTCGTGTAACTCGTTTATACACATTTAACTATATATGTCGTAAATAAATTTCTATTTAAGTTCTAAAATTACTATCTAAACTTGTGTCTTATAATTTAATTTTTTATAAATTATAAACTATTTAGTAATTTGGTTGATTAAAACTTATATATATATTTTTACTATTTACTATTTTATTGAGTATTATTAATAATTTAAATAATATATATATATATATATATATATATATATATATATATATATTTGTAAGTAGGTCATTAAACAGGTTACACGTGTAACCCGTTTAATAAACAGGTCGGGTCAGTGTTAAGGGTTCTTAACACGATTATTAAACGGATCGTGTTCGGGTTGAGCTTTTTAATATAATACCCTTAAGTTGACACGACACGATTACAACCTGCGAATACGAATTGCCACTCCTACATGAACTCTCGTAGTCATTATCATCATCATTTTTATTTTATTTTATTTTTTTCAAAATCCATCATCTTTGCCTTTTTTTTATTTTATTTTTATTTTTATGTTTTCCTTCCAAAATTCATGAACTATATTTGCGTTTCGTTTCTTTTCCTTGTTAAGGTCTGTTGATTTTTATAAAAAGCAATGATATCACTTCCTTAAAAAAAAAGTGGCACATCCTTGCCTAAATAGGGACAGATTCATGCACACATATCATATATTCCTGCATTATAATAGTTTGATAAAGAACTTGCACAACTCTGCGAGTACATATTTAAACCCTCTATTTTTTACTTTGAAGAAAAAAACATTTTGTTAAAGTCTATTGATTTTTACAAAATGCAATGATATTAGGTTTTTTTCTTTTTTTTCTTTTTCTTTTTTTTTTTTTAAAAAAAGCACATCTATGCCTAAATAGGGACAGATTCATGCACACATATCATATATACCTGCATTATAATAGTTTCATTTCATGTAATTGACATAAAAAACATACTCATTTCATATGCTACTTCAAACCGAATAATAATAATAATAATAATAATAATAATTTCACTTTCATAGGTGTGACAAGCACGAAAATGGGTATTTCTTTTCCGAACAAAACGTTCCCTAGGTTTTTTTGTCTTTTCATTTTCTTTTATTTTGGAGAAGATACAACTAAAACGAATAAGAACTACTTAAAATTGGATAAAATTTTAAGTGACCGAGACAACTAATCATTGAACATTGTGTACTGGAAGAGAATTATTCCAAAAGCTAAAAGTAGACAACTATGACTTTTCTAATTTTTCCAATCTAGCTAAATGCATATATGTGAGATATAATATTTGTAATTGGCAAATTTCGGTGTAATTTCATATTACTATATCAAGATCGAGATCGATTGCGGAATAAGAAGGTTGTTCAAAGATGAAATACTGAGATCGTCGAGAAATGAAAGAATGATGAGCACTGAAAAGTGCGTATTTAAACCCTTTAAGCTTAGGCATTCTAGTACCTTTATCTATCTTACTTTGCCATTTTAGATTGATTTCGTATTATTTTCATTTTCAGGCACTTATCCCGAAAATAAGCTAACTCAGCCAAATAAGAGCTTAATTAAAGCAATTCTGAGATTAAACAAAGAAATGAGCAAAATGGAGGAAGAAAGAAGCAAAGTAAAGCAAAACAGCAAGTTCGATCGATCCAAGTTCAAGGTTTGATCGATCGAACAATGATCGATCTCAGCACTTCAAGATAGATCCAAGCCTTGACCCAAAAGCACTTAAATCCAAAAGTTCAATCGATCCAACATCATTCTTCGATCGATCGAACACCTTTGTCCTTATCCAAATGATTGATCTTATCCATAGCTGTCCACCCACTAACCACCTTTTGTCCTTTTCCCAAAAATATCTCTCAAAATATCTCAGATTTGTATTTTCCCAAAAAGCTCAGCCAGTTGGATCGATCCAGCCTCAGTTTGATCGATCTCAGCCAGTTCGATCGATCCAAGTCCAAGGTTCGATCGATCGAACTTCCTCCGAGTGCAAAAAGTTAAAATTCCAGTTCATTGAAAGTTGTCCTTTATCCAATCATTGGAGAATATTGTGTGCACGACCCTAGCTCATTTGGGGAGTGATTTTAACCTATTTATATAAGGATAAGGATTGATTTTAGTGAGGGAAGAGAAATAGATAGATAGAGAGGGGAGCTAACAATAAATTCATATCATCTCTTGGAGAGGAAGCTTAGAGGAGGAAGAGGCTAGAGACACCATTGGAGATCTTCATCAATAAGGAGCAAACCTCTTCCATGGAATTAGCCCTTGAGGGTTGGAGCATCATCACCATGAGTGGCTAGACATCCTCTTGGGGCTAGAGGTAGCCCCAAGCATGCTTTCTATATCTTAATCTTATGTATTATTGAGGGATTAGTATTGTAATTGATGTTTTGACACTTTGATATATATAGATCTTGTTTATTCAATGATTTATGTGGTTTAATGCTTCCAATTGGTCATTTCATTATATCTATATGTCTATGTATGCTAGAATAGAAGTTCATGTGCTTATCTCTAGATTTTGTGTTATTGATGCATGTCTATGTGTATTGATGCTATAGATTTAGAGATTGTCAAAACATTATACTTAAAAGAATGTTTTTCTGATTCTCTTGATGGTTTATGCTTATCTCTTGATGGGTTGTGCCTCTCCCCTAGTTTATTTTCATGCTAGTAGTGTAGATGTAGTGTAGTTGTAGTGTAGTGTTAAATGGGAGGACAATCTATGCTTGTTGTTTGATGATCCAAGCTTTTGAAGGCAATTAGCATATGTCTCTATCCTTGTGTTGTATTTGGATTGTGAGTTTAATGAAAGAATTAATGACTTGTTTTGATTTATTGTGCCTTTCACATGTTGTTTAGACAATATATGCTTCATAGCTTAGATATATTGTGCCTTTCACATGATGTTTAGACATACATGCTTAACTAGTCATCCTTACTTGTTGAATCAACCAAATATAGACACACCAATATTGTAACACCCTAATTGCCCTCATTAATCACTTGTCAATGATATAGAAATGCATTGCTTGGTGGTGATCTCTAAACCCCAAGATCTCTCTCTCTCTCTCTCTCTTACTTACTCTTAATTGCATTCTTTTGCTATTACTTAGTTTAATTTAGTTGTTCTTTAATCAACCAACCAACCAATTGTTTGATCACTCGACCTACTAGCCCTAATTGTGATTCCACGACATCACTCAATCCTCACAGTCCCTTGGGACGATCCCTACTCGCCCAAGCTATATTTACAGTGAAAGGTAGTAATGGCTTCTATAAATGTAAAACTCTTGGCCCTTGCCTTAATGCACACTCTTAAGCTTATGATAGGACGACGACCCGCCACTAGTTTTTGGCGCCGTTGCCGGGGACTTGATTGATTAGATTTAGCAGCGTCGGATTTATGGAATTGATTAGGATTAGTATTCTTTTGATCGTGTTTTTACTTTATTTTTACTTTTCTTTTGGTTACTTATTGTGTTGTTCTTACTTAACTATGTGCATTGTTGGAGAGGAAGCAAGCAAAGGAGCCATTGAGCAATCAATTCAAGCAAGCAAAGAAAGGAAAAATACCAAAAACTTAAAAATAAATTGCTAAGCTAAGCTTTAAAATTTGGAGTTGAAGTGCTAAAGGACCTTTGTGAGATTTTCTTTACTCAATCCCTTAGTTAAATCATCGGCCCGCATGGAGGCTTATTTTTTATTGTCTTGCATCATTGAGTTAAAGTATGGGAGTATGAATTTAATGTTTGTGGAAGAAGTATAATTGCATTGTTTTGAAGGCATAGTGTTTGTCATTCTTTGTATTTGTTGTATTTTGTATTGTGCATGTATGGGCGCCGTTCATTGAGACCAACTCTTGTCCCTCTTGATTTGCATCTTGAATCCATCATTAGAAATCCTAGGGGAAGAGGAAGTTCAAATACAACCAATCTATCAATGGATGACCATAATGATGACCATATTAAGGACCTTGGTCACATAGACCAACAAGGTATCCTTCATCCCAATGTGCACAATGAGAACATACAAGTACCATTAAGCATGCCTAGGCCATTCATTCACCAACCACCACAACAACAAGGCCAAGTTCTATATGGAATGCCAAGGCCAATGTATGTTCCACAACCTCCCATCAACAATCAAGGAATTCAAAACCAAGGTGTTCATGTTGCACCTCAAGTAGCTAATCCACCTCTTGCTTTAAGAGATCACTATGTGCCTAATGAGTACAATGCACCTACATGCATCCAATTGCCTCCATTTAGAGCACATCATTATGAAATTAAGCCACAAACCATTCAAATGCTTCCTAACTATGATGGACTTCCAAGTGAAGAACCTTACAAGCATTTGGATGAGTTTCTTGAAGTATGTTCCACCGTAAAATATACGGACATGCCGGAAGAGGTCTTAAGACTCAAACTTTTTCCATTCACCTTAAAAAACAAGGCAAAGTATTGGTTTAACAATCTTAGGCCTTTTTCAATCACTTCTTGGGCAAAAATGCAACAAGAGTTCTTGAAGAAGTACTATCCGATTTCTAAGACCAATGCCATGAGGACCTCAATTCGAGAATTTTCACATGGGGATGGAGAAACATTTCATGAGACATGGGAATGCTTCAATGAATTGCTTAGGAAGTGTCCACATCATGACATGCCCAAATGGCAATTAGTTCAATACTTCTTTAAGAGCTTACCGAACAACTATAAGGGTATGGTTGATGCTTCCATGGGTGGCTCATACATTGATAGGCATAAGGATGACGTGTGGCGTCTCTATGAAAGCATGAGTGAAAATTCTTTGTATAGAACACTATTATCCAAGAATGGTAGAAATTCACAAGGTACGAAGAGTGTTGGCTTACATCAAGTCGAACACTCAAATGAAATAGCCGCCGAAATGAAGTCTTTGTCTCAAAGGTTTGATCAATTTTTGATTAACCAAAACTCGGCGAACCAAGTATTTTCTTTCCCTAACCATTTTCATCGTGCATCAAATGAAACATGTATGACTTGTTCTAGTGTTCTTCATTCTACTACTCATTGTCTTCACGGACAAGTTCAAAGTGAACCTAATGAACAAGTCAATGCGGCTTTTGTAAACCAAGGGAACAATCCTTATGGTACTCATTATAATCCAAGTTGGAGGAATCATCCGAATTTCTCTTGGAAAAACCAAGGAGAAGGCTTAAACCCTTCCCAAGGCGGTTTCCAAGGGAAATACATTCCACTTCCACTTTGAAACCAAGGATCCCAAGGTTATAGACCCTATCAATCACAAGGGAATCAATTTGCTAATTCTCATTTTCCCAACCAATCCTATTCCCAAGGTAATACTAGAAGTCCCGCCTTTGAAGAAAAAGTTTTAAATGCTTTGGGGACTCTTGAGGCTAACACACAATTACTTCATTCTCACTCTCAATCCATTGCTAAGCTAGAAACCCAAGTAGGGCAAATAGCAAGCACTCTTAATGCAAGAGAGAAGGGAAAGATGCCCATTAATGCCCCACTGAAACAACAATGTGTTGTGCAAACCCATTCCTCATCGGAAGGCCATGCCATTGAACATGTTAATGCGGTGACTACCTTGCAGAGTGGTAGAGTTATGGACAATCAAGTTGAAATGACCAATGAAGAGAGTGAACCGGTGCAATCTCAAGTTGTCACCCGTCCCATTTTACATCCTATTCCTCCTTCATTGCATATACATGACCTTGTAGATGAGAAAGTCTTAAAAGATGTGTTTGAAAAAGAAGTTTTGAAAAATAATGTTGAAAAGGTTTTATTGAAAAAAGAGAGTTCAAAAGAAAATTTTGAACCAAAGGTTCCATTTCCGGATGCCTTAAAAGAATCCATTTCAAAAGACAAGCAAAAGGCAAAAACCAATGAAATAATGGAAATGTTTAGGCAAGTGAAAGTTAATCTTCCACTATTGGATGCAATCAAACAAATTCCGGCTTATGCCAAATTATTGAAAGACTTGTGCACCCAAAAGCGGAAGAACAAGAGCCAACCACCAAGAAAAGTGGTTTTGACCGAGCAAGTAAGCTCAATTTTGCAACATAACACTCTTCCAAAGTTTAAGGACCCTGGTTCATCCACTACATCATGCATTATTGGTGATCATATTATTAATCGGGCACTTCTTGACTTAGGAGCAAGTGTTAATTTTCTTCCATACTCAGTTTATGTTAAATTGGGCTTAGGTGAATTAAAACCGACGTCGGTAGTTTTGTAACTTGCAGACCGATCCATTAAGAAGCCTAGGGGTATAATTAAGGATGTTTTGATAAGGATTGACAAATTCTTTTTCCCGGTTGATTTCGTTGTCATAAACACGGAACCGGTTCCCAATCCTAAGAGCCAAATTCCCATTATCCTTGGCCGTCCTTTCTTGGCAACCGCTAATGCCAACATCAATTGTAGAACGGGGATAATGAAGATTTTATTTGGCCACATGAAGGTGAAGTTGAATATCTTTAATCCCACACCCAATTCATTTGACAAATATGAAAGAGAAGTCAATGTTGTAAATAAATGTCATGATCTTCAATGCCAAGGGAATGAGCTTTTGTGTAAAACCAAAACTTCCAAAGGATCATCTTCAACCTTGCATTTTAAAAGTCTTGTTTTAAACTCTTGCTTTGAAAGGGCATGGAAGCCCAAAAGTTATAATTGCATAGATAAGGGACCAAAGACTTCCTTTGAGCTTGATCCAATAAGTTCTTCAAAGAACCATTTGTTGGGCGGAGTTCAAAACATCTATCACCCCAACAAGGAGGGGATGCATTATCAGATCTTTGATCCGGTTTAAAAGAGCCCAATGTCTTGCTAGAGACGTTAAAAAATAGCAAAAGCATTCGTAGGGTGTCAAAACCCTATTCCTCCCCCATTTCTATCTTTCATTTCATTTCTTGCGAAGTCTAGATACTTGTTTTTGGTTTATATGCATTTTAAGGAACTTTGGTGAGGATTGCATAATCTTTCATGTCATTATTGAGCATTCTGCAAAGTTCGATCGATTTCAAACTGGAGTTCGATCGATCGAACTCTTCTCTATATCCAACACTTAGAAAAATTTTCGACTTGCAGAAACCTACATCCAAATCACCTCTCTGTCCCATCGTTTGAACCAACTCTAAGATTGATCAAGAGACCTTCGATCGATCCAACTTCCAAGTTCGATCGATCTCATGACTCAACACTTAGAAAAATTTTGGGCCTGCATCAACCTGCATATTTCAGCTCTCTGTCTGATCGTTCGAAATATTCCAAGATCGATCAAGAAGTTCATCGATCGATCCAACTTCCCAATTCAATCGATCTCATGTTCCAACACTTAACCAAATTTTTGAACCAAAAACCTGCATATTCTTACCTCTGTCTGATCGATCGAAGGCTTGTTTCAATCGATCGCAAATCTTCATTTCATTATTTTAATTTTAGTTTGACTTTTTAACTTTTCAAAAATCCAAAAATATTTTCATTTTTATTTTATTCTATTTTCTCTCTCATTTTATTTTGTTTTAATTTTTGACAAGTTTTCAAAAATTCAAAAATATTTTAATTTATTTAGTTTTTAATTAATTAAATTAAAAAAAAAATTCAAAGCAAATCAAAAATATTTTGTTTTACTTTATTTTCCAATTTTTAATTTTATTTTTGCAAATTTCAAAAAAAAAAAAAAATCCAAAAATACTTTGAAAGGAGTTCATCAAAGTTCGATCGATCACAACTCATCTTCGATCGATCGAACTTGTCGGGAAATGTTTTTAAAAACAAAAACAAGGGTCTTGAGATCGATCATTTGGATCGATCTCACTCACCAAACCCTAGTATCTCGTCCCTCTTCACTGTGAATCATCTCTCCTAGCTCCAGCAACTCCTCCGGCGAGATCCAAACATCTCGAATCTCAGTTCATCTCCATCCTCTTCATCTCAGATCATCTCAGTTCATTCTCCATTCTCTCACTCTCTTGAGGTAAGATCCGAGACATCCTTCCCTTGATTTGAACTCTCATGCATCAATACTTGTTTCAAATGTCGTAATCATGTTGCTCTCATGTTGAATCTTCCATTCTCAAAGCTTTAGCATCCATGTCTATATATACATATATATATATGTGTGTGTGTATATGTGTGCATAGATTTTGAAGATTTTGTTAGATTTGGGTGTTTGGGCCACGTTTGGAGTGTATTTAGGTTTAATTTATGTTGTTGGAGGGCCTACGAACTCACTCGTGTAGGCCCCATTCTTCAAAAGTCACAGATCTGTGACTGTTAGGTTTCATCATCGCACTGTTCGATCGATCGAACAAATTTTTTATCAATCGAATATTTGCGTTCGATCCAACCCAACCTTCAATCGATCCAACTTTTGTGATTGATCTCAATTCTTTTTATGATCGATCGAATTTAACAGATCTCATATACACACTTCATTCATCTTATCTTATGTTCAAGCTACCTTATATATGCCCAATGCCTGTGAAATTCCACATTGGATGCATTTCATACTCATATTGTTTAGCATGTTTCATATTCTGCCACTTGCATAGAATCATGCAATATTTTGTTTAGTCTATCTTACTTGACATACATGTTTCTATATTGTGCCTTATATTCTATATATGCTGGCACTAACTCTTGAATTTCTATTTGTGGACTATAGCTCGCATTAAGACGGTAGCACGTAGACACTGTCACAGCTCCAGACGCAGACTTGACGATGGGGCCAGTCCATCTCATGTCCGGGATCCTAGCCCCGAGCACACACAGAGGAGAGTCCAACAGCGGACAGAGGAGACTGCGCAGCCCTCTCATACAGAGGAGCCATTACACCCTACTCCACCCCAGTCGCCAGCTCATCCAGCATTCACTCCATCACCATCTCCACCGCATAGAGGTGCTGAGCAGCTAACTTAGCCGGCTTCACTTGAGCAGCCAGCTCAGCCGGCTCCACCTGTTCAGCCAGCTCATCTACAGCGTGACAGACTCACGCCTCGATATGCACACATGACAATCGACCACGAGTCAGCATTCGACACCTCATTCTTCTCCAGATCGGTGCTGACTCGATCTACCTATCAGGATATCATTCAGCGGGGCCTCTCAGCTATTCTTGCCCCAGTTACAAAGCCAATCTACCCGCGACTGGTACGGTTGTTCTACCAGAACCTCCGACCATCGCCGCGCACTACAGCCGAGCTCATCACCTCTATCAATGGCTATGAGATCACCATTATAGTGGATACTCTAGCCTGTTCAACTCGCTGTCCACATCGATGTCCGCCCGAGCTACAGAGACATATCCCAGGTTCCACAGGCCTTCTTACGCCGATATGGCGATTTTTCTCATAGGTCACCATGCCGATGGCAAGACCTTCGCCACCCAGACATTCTTGCCGAATGACCTGTGGTTTACAGATTCAGTGTTTTACTGAAACATAATACATGGCGGGACACAAGATTCAGAGGCGGGGCGACTATCTAGCAGCCCTGTATGCCTTCTATACCGACCACTGGGTGTCTATTCCTGCACTTATCTAGAGCATGATGAGTATATCAGCAAGAAGGTGCCCGGAAGGGCCAAGTCTCTTCCATTCAGTCACCTCATCACCCAGATTCTCATTGACCAGCGCTATCCCATCCACCCGCAGGAGCACCTCGAGAGAGGTTCCTGTCACTTCCTCAAGAAGGACTGGGACAAGAGCTACAGAGCTATTATCACTCGCCTGCAGGACCATGTCGTACTGGCGGCTGCAGAGTTGGAGTTAGAGGAGGAAGCAGCAGCACAGGCCCAGGCAGAGGCAGCAGCAGCACATCCCGCAGCGGATGATGCACCAGTCTATCCAGCTGCCGAGCATGATGACATTGATATAGACATTGACATAGAGCACTCAGCAGATGACGCAGCTTAGCATTCTCCAGCCGGGTCACCTATCCACGAGCAGGAGTAGACCCAGGAGCTGTCTTCTGACTCCTCCATACCAGACTTGACCCTCGGCTTCGGAGTGCGTCTACAGACGTTCGAGGACGCTATTGTTGCCATCAGAGCTGACCTCACGGCCCACAGAGTGGAGTTTGCTGCCTTCTGCATGGATGTCGTGACCATGTTCAAAGATTTATCTAGAGACATCCGCGGAGCCAGATTTGCCCGTCCTACTTCATCTTCCTGAGCTCCCATTCCTTTCTATCTTATGACCCCTCTCTCCTTTTGATACTTTATTATTGTCACTGTATTATTTTTACAGCTGGTCTGTCGGCTTTGATATTTCTATTGTACCTGCACTTTCTCTATTTTATATATCTATTTTTGCTATGGATGTCATATGATTGTATTCTCATATCTGTATGTTTGACTCCATCAGGTGCATCACAGTGACTTCAGTGAGAGAGTGCTACCCAATTTCTAGGACCACCCTCATACCTCTCTCATTTCATTATCTGTTTATCCCATTTACACTTGCATGACCACTGTGCACTGATTATCCCATTTTTGTTATCTGATAAGTTTATCCAAGTGCCAATTTTTAGGACTACAGTTCATCCCAAGTTTGGGGGGGCCATGCCACCCACTTCGGATACTTCAGTCCTGATCATTCTTGCTTAGTTGCACTGGTATACTCTTTCCTTTGTTCTCTTTGCACATTGAGGACATTGTGCAATTTAAGTTTTGGGAGAATGGTACTCTACAGTGTTAGTTTTGAATTCAAATTTTTAGCATGACTTGTGTATTTGAGGGATATTTCTATGATTGGTCCACATCTAGCTATGATTTTGATCTTTTGAGGACTATAATACTTAAATTTTGAAAATTGTTTGACTTGAGAGGTCAATACTCCTTGTATGCCTTGTGGAAGCCATTTAGGAGTAAATTTTTCGAAAGATTGATATCTTGCTTGCATTTGTGGTCCACATCATCTTGATTTTGTGATTATTTTGAGATTCACTCTAGTATTCTACACTAGCACAGGCGCACACTAGCATTCATTTGTGGGGTACATGCTTTGTTGATTATTGAATTGGTTATATCCCAATTGGGCTAGTAGTGCATTGAAAACTTTCATTCTTGATAAAGATGGATAACAATCCCTTTTCATTAAGTAGTCGAGATTCCAGCCTCATTAAGCACTAAACTTCTCGCGCCGGAAAGTGGAGGGCCCGAACTCTAGGTTAATAATTGAACTTGCTTACAAAAAAAAAAAAAAAAAAAAAAAAAGTGAGGAATTCTCTCAAAAATTGAGAAGTATGAAATGATTAGATGGTTGTTGTCTTGATTTGTAGCCTAGTTGATTTGAGCTTGTAAGTCCGTAGGGGTGTTTGAACACCTAGTGCCCTAAAGCCGTCTGGTTTGGGAGTCATTGACCTAACGCTCGACCTCATGAATCGCTAGAAAGCTTAAAAGATCAACACATTGCACTATGCTTCCATCTTTGATCCTCTAAAAAATAAAAATAAAAAATATCGAGTGAAAAGAATAAGCGCACCTAGAATAATAAGCTTTAATAAAAAGTTCACTTTTTGTCTTGATGATCGGTACTAGATTTGTGTGCTAATTTGAGGATAAGAATGTGATTAATTCTTTAGTTGGCTAAGATAGCAACACATTGATGCCGGTCCACTCAAAAGGATTCTAAAGTTGTTTTGATTTGCATGATCATTTTCTTGATATGTTGAGGACCATAATTGCTTATTTGGTGTTGAGATTTTGGGATATTGCTTAAAAAGGGTTGAAAAATTGCATACTTGAGGTAGTTTTCTCCCAATGCTTGTTTGCAATAGTGGTACCTCTTTTGAAAGAAAGAGCTTAGTGTTTGTGGGTATCATTTCTGGAAACCCTCACGAGACTTCACTCGTCCACTAAGGGTAACCTAGGGGTTTAAAAGGCTTATTGCATATGCTAAATGCAATCGTGTTCCCTACGAAAGTGGAGTTATCCATTTATTATTTTCTAGTTTATAGTTGTATAGTTGTTCATTTCATTCCTTTACTTTCTAGTTCATTGCAAGGGACTAGCAATATTTAAGTTTGGGGGTGTGATGAGCACTGAAAAGTGCATATTTAAACCCTTTAAGCTTAGGCATTCTAGTTCCTTTATCTATCTTACTTTGCCGTTTTAGATTGATTTCGTATTATTTATATTTTCAGGCACTTATCCCGAAAATAAGCTAACTCAGCCAAATAAGAGCTTCATTGAAGCAATTCTGAGATTAAACAAAGAAAAGAGCAAAGTGGAGGAAGAAAGAAGCAAAATAAGGCAAAGAAGCAAGTTCGATCGATCCAAGTCCATGGTTCGATGGATCGAACAATGATCGATCTCAGCACTTCAAGATAGATCCGAGTCTTGACCCAAAAGCACTTAAGTCCAAAAGTTCGATCGATCCAACATCATTCTTTGATCGATCGAATACCTTTGTCCTTATTCAAATGATTGATCTTATCCATAACTGTCCACCCACTAACCACCTTTTGTCCTTTTCCCAAAAAATATCTCCCAAAATATCTCGAATTTGTCTTTTCCCAAAAAGCTCAGCTAGTTGGATCGATCCAGCCTTAGTTTGATCAATCTCAGCCAGTTCGATCGATCCAAGTCCAAGGTTCGATCGATCGAACTTCCTCCGAGTGCAAAAAGTTAAAATTCCAGCTCATTAAAAGTTATCTTTTAGCCAATCATTGGAGAATATTGTGTGCACGACCCTAGCTCATTTGGGGAGTGATTTTAACCTACTTATATAAGGATAAGGATTGTTTTTTAGTGAAGGAAGAGAGATAGATAGATAGAGAGGGAAGCCAACAATAAATTCATATCATCTCTTGGAGATGAAGCTTAGAACAGGAAAAGGCTAGAGACACCATTGGAGATCTTCATCAACAAGGAGCAAACCTCCTCCATGGAATTAGCCCTTGAGGGTTGGAGCATCATCACCATGAGTGGCTAGACATCCTCTTGGGGCTAGAGTAGCCCCAAGCATGCTTTCTATATCTTAATTTTGTGTATTATTGAGGAATTAGTGTTGTAATTGATGTTTTGACACTTTGATATATATAGATCTTGTTTATTCAATGATTTATGTGGTTTAATGCTTCCAATTGGTCATTTCATTCTATCTATATGTCTATATATGCTAGAATAGATGTTCATGTGCTTATCTCTAGATTTTGTGTTATTGATGCATATCTATGTGTATTGATGCTATAGATTTAGAAATTGTCAAAACATTGTGCTTAAAAGAATGCTTTTGTGATTCTCTTGATGGTTCATGCTTATCTCTTGATGGGTTGTGCCTCTCCCCTAGTTTATTTTCATGCTAGTAGTGTAGATGTAGTGTAGTTGTAGTGTAGTGTTAAATGGGAGGATAATCTATACTTGTTGTTTGATGATCCAAGCTTTTGGATGCAATTAGCATATGTCCCTATCCTTGTGTTGTATTTGGATTGTGAGTTTAATGAAAGAATTAATGACTTGTTTTGATTTATTATGCCTTTCACATGTTGTTTAGACAATATATGCTTCATAACTTAGATATATTGTGCCTTTCACATGATATTTAGACAATACATGCTTAACTAGTCATCCTTGCTTGTTGAATCAACCAAATACAGACACACCAATATTGTAACACCCTAATTGCCCTCATTAATCACTTGTCAATGATATAGAAATGCATTGCTTGGTGGTGATCTCTAAACCCCAAGATCTCTCTCTCTCTCTCTCTTACTTACTCTTAATTGCACTCTTTTGCTATTACTCAGTTTAATTTAGTTGTTCTTTAATCAACCAACGAACCAATTGTTTGATCACTCGACCTACTAGCCCTAATTGTGATTCCACAACATTGCTCGATCCTCACAGTCCCTTGGGACGATCCCTATTCGCCCTAGCTATATTTATAGTGAAAGGTAGTAGTGGCTTCTATAAATGTAAAACTCTTGGCCCTCGCCTTAATGCACACTCTTAAGCTTATGGTAGGACGACGACCCGCCACCAAAGAACAACACTTTAAGAAGAGATCTAAGGAGTTTAGGACACATTCCATACTTGGTATATTTTCAGAACTTCCAAAAATAGTGTTTTACGAAGTTTCAACCTTCAGGATTTAGACTAGTAATCTTGAACCGGTCCAAGATCTTTGGAACTAGTTCAAGACCTTTAAAGCTTGCTTCGAATTTTCACTGCCTTTCTTGAACCGGTTCAGCCTTTCTTAAACCGGTTCAAGGTCTTCTAGCAGGTTAAAGAAACTTTGAATCCTAATCTGTTTTTCCTTCTTAGTTTGTTTAAAATATTACCAAAAGTCCTATGCATGAGATTTTCTTTATTTTATGCATATTGAGGTCTTTGAATATTCTATATAAACCTTAATATTCATCTAGGTTTGAACGGTTTTTGTATTACAACTTCATACTTCATAAAAAGCCTTTTGATGAGCGCTGAAAAGTTCACAATTAAACCCCTTAAGCTTAGGTATTCTACGACCTTTATCTATCTTACTTTCCCATTTTAGACTAATTTCATATTATTGTCTTTTTTAGGTACTTATCCTAAAAATAAGTTAATTCAGCCAAATAAGAACTTAAAAGAAGCAATCCCAAGCTGAATGGAAGAAAGGAGCAAAGTGGTAGCAAAATGAAACAAAGTGTGGAAAAAAAACAGCAAGTTCGATCGATCTCAACATTCCTTTGATCGATCAGAGCAACATCGATCTGGACACTTCAAGATGGATCCAAACCTTTGTCTTTATCCAAACTATTCTACCATGTTCGATCGATCCAACTTATCTTTGATCGATCGAAAATATTCGATCTTATCCACACCTACCACCCTACCTACCACTCTTGTCTCTTTCCCAAAATATCCGAAAATATCTCAGAGATTTGTCTTTATTCAAAAAGGCACCGCCAAGGATGATCGATCTCTGCAGCATTCGAAGGATCTCACCAATGTTCGATCGATCTCAATATAGTTCGATCGATCGAACCCTCTCAAGTGGAAATTAAATCAAATTCCAGCTCATTAAAAGTTGTCTCATGGTGCAATCATTGGAGGAGCCCTTGTGCACGAGTCCAGACCATTGGGTGTGACACTTGAGCTACCTATATAAAGATTTGAGCTACTTTTTACATATATACTTAGAAACGTTCTTAGAGAGAAAAAAAGGAGAGGAGGAGAAGCTAGAGACACATTCTTGGGAGTTCTTCTATTCTTCTAGGGTTCCATCAAGAAGGAGGCCATTCCTACCATGGAGATAGCCCTTGAGGGTTGGATGACTACTTCAATGAGTGGCTAAACATCTTCTTGGGGCTAAAGTTAGCCCTAAGCATGCCTTCTAGACTCTAATGCTTTGTATTTTGAGGGGATTTGTGTTGTAATCTTGTTTTGACACTTATTTTATATATGAATCTTGTTTATTCAATGATTTGTGTGGTTTAATACTTCCAATTGATCATTTCATTATATCCATATGTCTATGTATGCTAGAATAGATGTTCATGTGTTTATCTCTAGTTTTTGTGTTATTGATGCATGTCTATGTGTGTTGATGCTATGGATCTAGAAATTGTCAAGGCATAGTGCTTAATAGAATACTATTGTGGTTTATTTTATGGTTCATACTCATGTCTTGATGAATTGTGTCTCTCTCTTAGTTTATTTAATTTAATTTTCATGTCCTTAATTTAGTTATAGTGTAGTTGCCTTAGTTGTTAAATGGGAAGACAATCCATGCTTGTTATTTGATGTTCCATGCTTATGAATGCAAGTAATATTATTCTCTAACAATGTGATGTGTTTGGATTGTGAGCTTAAAGGAAGGATTAATGGCTTAGCTTGATGTATTGTGCTATTCACTAGGTTGCTTAGACAATATATGCTTAATTGGCCATCCATGCTTGTTGAAACAATCAATCACACACTCTCAAATTGTAACACATGTTTCCCCTCATTAATTATACATTGAATGTCTAGAATGGTGATGTTTAGTGGTGACCTCTAGACCCCAAGACCTCATTCTCTTGTTTTCTCTAGATTTCATTTAAATTGCTTATTTTACATTGAACTTGTTTAGTTTAGTTTGTAGTCTAATCAACCAAACACACTACCTTTTGATCACTCGACCTATTAATCCTATACATTGTTTCCATTGCAGGTACGCCTATAATCCCTTCGGACGATCCCTACTCACCCTAGCTATATTTTTAGTTAGAGATAGTGGTGGCTTTTATAAATTTAAAACTTGGTCACATTTCACACTCACACTCTTAGTGCATCTTTAAACGTTGGTGACGCGACGACACACCACCTTTGAGAGATATTTTTGAAAAAAATCAAAGTTGATTTTTCTGTCATTCTTTCTAAAACACACACATAAACACAAGAGTGAGTTTAAAGTGTTATTCAAATTCTGATCGTGATCAAAGTCTCGCATCTACAACGATCAAAGAAAAATAGATCTACTTCTACATCAAATTCAGATATTAAAGAATAGAGGTGAAGCGATCACACTTTGAAAGGTCAAACCATTCGAGGAGTGTTATTTGATCTATCAACAATTCTTCTACAGAGATCAAGAGTAAGACTGAGGTCAAGTGCTGTTGGACGGGATGTCGCAAAGTTAGATGATTGTCAGCAATTGGTGTTTGGTAGAACGATAGGCTGTGAGCCAGAACAAAGTCTATTGTAATTTATTTCAAACATAGTGGATCGGTACTTTGGATTGCAGAGTCCACGAGGTTTTCCCACGTAAACTGTTGATCTATTTTACCAATGGGGGTTTCTTCGTTAAAAATTCTGGTGTCTATCTCTATTACTTTGTTTGATATTATCTTGCATTTATTGATTAATTGTTAAAATAAGTAAAGTTAGAAAAATATTTGTTTCTAAAAATACAAAATTTTCTAAATCTTCCACTGGATTAGTATCAGAGTCAATTACTACACATTGAGTTGATTCTTGTGGAAAGTTTTGATTGATTTCAAAAAATTTGTTTTTGATTAAGAGATCATGGAATGGCAGTGACTGAGGTCAAATCAAGAAAAAATGTTGGTCCTTGTTGCAGCAAAAATTTGAAGAAGAAAACTCGAGTTGGACAAAAGGTTCCAAGTTCACTAACAATTCTGCTCTATTGACTTCATTAATGGAGGAATCTAGCTCCATATTATAAACCAATTAACTTTTGTCCCACATGATATATACAACCATGCAACATAATAATACTATGTATAAAGTATAAATAGGTTGCATTCCCTAAATTATGCTGGGATTCTTTGTCGTGGACTCGGAGTGCCAGTCTGCCAGTTGTATGAGACTTGCTTATTATTATAATAATAGTAATAATAATAGTAATAATACAACAACCCTATAATTATGAGAGTATTTACTATGGTATTCTCAGCCAACAAAAAATCAAAATTTCTCTTGAAAAAAATTCTTTTTCTCTATTCTCAAAGAAAATAGAAGTTTTATTATACATAATGAACACGACTTGTTAATATATAAATAAACACGACTCTGTATTATATATATAGGGTTAAAATCACGAATTGCCCATGTATTGCTGCTTTTTTGTCACTTAATTTTTGTACAATCAAAATGTTCCATATACAAATCCTATCCGAACCGTCATTGATGGAATTACCAAAATGAATTTATTGTTTATTTTTAATATTATAGATTATATTGTTTGCAATATATATATATTTTTCCTATATAATTCCATATATTGTTTGCAATATATAAAATTATAATATACATATTAGCTAATAATAGCAAAGTTAATTATATATACAATATATTGTAATTTTCAGTATCGTTGCCTCTATTTATGTGAATGGGGTCATAAATATACGTCGTATTATACAATTAAATAAAAATACTATATAATCATACTATACTCAAATATTATACTATTCTTTCATATTTTATAGTACATATTATATAGGTATTGTATAATATATTATGAATATTTTTATAATATTTAATTAAAATCTCAAATATCATACTATGTGTTTTTTATAAGTATATTATTTTACAAACATATTTATTATAAATTGTATTTCTTGTATAATTACTAATTTTTATATAATGTAATCTATTAAGATAGTTTTAGCTATTTTTAACTTTTAGTATTATAGATTATATAGTTTAATATTATATCTTATTTATGAATTTTTATAGTACATATATGGAGTATAGTGTCAAAAATTGAAAGTATACATACAGGGGGTTTCGTAAATATAACACTTCAGTAAATTTAACGCGGTAATTTTAGTCATGTAAAACTCACAAAGCACATGTCATATTACCGTTTACTTTAACTGAGATTTGATCAATTAAAAAAAAAAAAAAAAATTAATCGTACAATGGGTAAAGTGCCAAAAGTATGAAAGTAGATGGGGGTTTTATTAATTTAACCCTTATATATATATATATATATATATATATATATATATATATATATAATATAATGAGCACAACTTGTTCAACACCCTTTTTTTTTTTACTTGAGAGCTTAATTGTTCGGAGCAAGTTGTGATTTTTATTTTCCTTTCTTTTATTTATTTATTTATTATTATTATTTTTACCTTCCAAAGACACAAGTTGTTCTAGAGAGGAAAAAGATAAGAAAAAAAGAAAAAGAAAGATCATACGTCTTTATATAATATTTACATAAGGAAAAGCTTGTGAGAAACTTAATTTTATGTTGACTAATTTTAATGTCAAAATTGTTCAACCGAGTTGTAATTTTGATTTTATTTTGGGTCTCGGCTTTGACAAGTTGAAAAACAAGTGCATGGATATCTTAATTTGATGAGAACACCACTTAGAACAAATATTTGAGTGAGAACAATGTGGGTTTGAAGTTTGGTAGGCTAGAACTTTGCATTTGTGCTTTTATTTGGAAAAATCTAAATTCAAAGAAGTTCGACACTTTAAAGATACTCGTTGGAACTTTTGTGGAGCCCAACAAGTCGCACTTTATTCCATTTACTCTCAGTTGGAGAGTTCTAGGAAGTGCCACCAATCACATGCAGTTTTTGAAACCAGTAGCACATTTCTTCATAGTTGTGGGATCTCTTGTTTTTGGTATGTTTTTATTTCGTATTCGAACCTTCTGTAGACATTCTTAATCGGTTTTAACCTATTTGCAACCTTGTTAAGGACTCTCATATATATATTAATACTATCTTAGAGTATCTTGCAGTCTATTAAAATATTATTTTGTGTAAAATTTATATTGTCACGTATGATTTGTATTTGTAAATAAAAATTATGAGCACAATATATAAAAATTATGAGCACAATATACTACATATATGTACTATACTTTTAAAATTTAATTTACACAATTTTTTTACACAGTTTCTCTTTCATCTTTCTCATTCCATTAAAGCTTTTTCTCATTCTATTAAAGAACCAACCATATATTAAGTAAGTTTATACAAGTTTTATGTGGTACTGACATAACATGTGGTTGGTTGTTATTTGGAATTTTTTTTTTACACAAACGGTATAAAACAACTATTGGAGTTAAAAAAAAATCTAAATTTTTTGTATAAATTTATCATGACACATCAGATTTACACAAAAAAAATATACACAACAGTTGGAGATGTTCTTAGTCTCATGAATATATATACACAAGCGCAATACTTAAGTCCTCACTAGTGAGGATATGTAATATACTCAGTGTTAATGTAAACTAATAATAAATAAACACGTCTTATTTTAATTACCAAATCAAAGTAAACACGTCTTATTTTAATTACCAAATCAAAGTTAATAAGGCTGCCCTAAAATTAGTTTCAATTGGGTTGCCCCACCACAAAGTTTAGGTCCAATTCCTAGAATGATTGCCTAGGAAGTTGTTGGAGTCTTTTCCTGAATGAGTGGGCTGGGCCGGATCCGGCCCAGTGGGATTTTTTTGGGTCCCTTCAACTACCCATTTAAGAAAATAAGACGAAATATACAAAGTTGTACTATATTATGGTATTAAATTAATAAACCATACCATTGAACAAGCCGTAAGACTAAAATAAAATAAATAAAATATTTAATACTGTCTGAACATATATATAGACACATGTATATTATTTATATATATATATATATTATTTATTGTAATGAAAAGATAAAATCACTCATGAACGCTAATATTTTAACAACAAATTTGTAATACACACTTTATATTAATTCAAATTACTTCACAGCACCAAAGGAATTAAGTGACTGAAATTGTGACAAATTTTTTATCTGTCAACATACATAATTACTTTATTAGCATTAAATTAATAAATCATAATATTAAATAATAGTGTTAAAAGCAAAAATAAAAATAAATAAATAACAAATTACCATTATATGACACACACACATATATATACATGTGTCTATTGTGAGGGAAATATATTGCAACACATAAAGACTAATATCTTAATAGAAATTTTTAAATACACACCTTATTTCAATTCAAATAACTTCACAGTATCAAAGGAATTGAGTTGCTGAAATTGTGACAAATTTATTAAGAGCCAACAAACATGATTACTTGATTAGCATTAACTTAATAAATCATACTATTAAATAATAATGGTAAAAGCAAAAAAATAAAAATTATGAGCACAATATATATATATATGTGTGTGTGTGTGTGTATTATAAGGGAAAGATGTTGTAACGCATCAACAGTAATATCTTAATAAAAAATTTCAAATTCATACCTTATTTCAGTGCAAATAACTTCAATATATGCACCAGAGGAATTAAGTAGCTCGAACTGCGACAAATTTTTTATCTGCCAACATATATAATTACTTGATCAGTATTAAATTGATAAATAAATCATACTATTGAACACTAGTGCTAGAAGGAAAAAACAACAATTTAACATTGTTTGTACATATATATAAAAAACAAGTGTATGTATGTAGTGTAATAGAAAGATATTGTAACACATTATATAAATTACTTGATTGAACCAAATGATCATTCTAAAGAATAAAAGTATACACCAGGAAATTGCATGCACTGATGCACTCACGCATTACATTGCCTACCTAACTGTTGCCCTGGTGAACAGCTCTATGGAAGTATGGATTCAAGCATTAAGATTATGATTTATATGACTGGAAGAAAGCTGCAAACCCAAGTTCAAGAGTAATATACTTTTCTTACATAGACAAACTTATATGTGTGTGTGTGTGTATTGATTTAGAGAGAGAGATAAAGAGAGACTATAGAAAGGAATAATTCATGAGTTGCATCTTCTTTTCTTGGGATTGTTTGTACTTGACAAGGAAGCAAGGAAGCAATATATCAAACCATGCAAGTTGTCTCATGTGTTTTATATATCAAAAGAAGCTTTCTTGGCCTGTGAACACTCAAGCAAAAGATGAATTAAATATGAAACACTAAAATATCAATTTTGATTTCTTCTGCTGCGGGATCCAAGGGGGTTTGAGCCCAAAAAAAGAAATTTTTTATTTTTTATTTTTTAATTTTTTTATATCAAATGATGGTTTTTCTTGGCCTGTGAACACTCGACCAAAAGATGAATTAAATATGAAACATTAAAATATCAATTTTGATTTCTTCTGCATTTTCACCAAAAGCTATGGTCACATATAAAATCTTTTAGGGTAAAATGTGATATTGTATTTGCTGATTATAAACCCTTGTAATTAAATGTAAAGCACGGTGTATATAGATTTAGGTTGCTATGGAGGTCTAGTACGAGAAAGTCTACAATACAAGTACAATGAGGTCTCTTAGTCGTTGGATCATCTATCAGGTGGACCCCACCACTAGGGGTGGAGGGAGGGGTGGGTCAGGGGTGGCCATGGCCCCTGCCCGCCCCCCCCCCCCCCCCCAAATTTTTATTTTATTTTTTATTTTTTTTCTTCTGTAACCTCTATTAGTGGAGTATATTTATACTTATTAAAGATAAATTAGTATACAAAATTTTAAATTGGCCCCTCAAAATTTTCTTAACTTCTATTAATAGTGTATATATTTATAATTATTAATGGTAATTTACTATAGAAAAATTAAAATTGGCCCCCAAATTTTCAAAAAATACTTATTTTTGTTACTTTTTTATGGTTATTAAAGATGGTTTGAAAAAGAAATTGCTCGTATTCCTCAGAGTCTAAAGAATCCTTCTTTTCTTTTTCTTTTTTTTCTTTTTTCGGAAGGTTATTATTGCAATCTTGGTATAACATATCATTACTCTATGCATATCCTTCATACAACATTCAGTTTTATTATTATATAGTACTTTATGCATACGCACGTGTGTAATACCCTGATATTTTAAAAGATTTATTAATTGGGATTAATTAATTTTATTTTATTTTTAAATGATTTGTTTGATTTAATTGAAATTAATTGCTTTTATTTTATTTTTAAATGATTTGTTTTATTTAATTGAGTACTATAATTTAATTGTCTTATTTGTATTAAACTATATTTCACGATTATATTTGATGAATTGGTGTGATGTTTTGATTTGTGAAATTTTATGATTGAATTGTTGATTTCTAATGTGTGTATTTATGTTTGTTTCAATACTTTAATTATTTTGATATCCCTTAATTTTGTGCGCGGATTTGATCAACCTGTGTTCCGAAATTAGGGAGTATCATAAATGGTATCAGAGCCTGATCCAGCCGGAAGTGTGCCGACGAGGACGTCGAGCCTCCAAGGGTGGTGGATTGTGATGACCTTGTAGTTGGTATGAGACCTTTTGGGGTGAAGTCTAAAAGCAAAACCGTGCAGGCTCAGGCTCAAAGCGGACAATATCATACCATGTGGTGGAATGAGTCGTCACAAATGGAGGACTCGTGACCACCTTTGTGTGCGTTTTACATGAGATACCCACTATCCGGTTGAGATTTCTTTAGTCCAATGAGGGTCTCTAGTGTGTACTTATATTTATCAATTATATAAATATGAAATTAGCTAATTACGAGATATGTCTACTAATTATGAGTATATGTAAATGGGTTAATTTCCACACGGACAAAGAGAACAATGAAATTTGAAATTAAATAATCAAAGTTTTCATTTCATGGATTCGTGAATTTTGAGGACGGAATTGCTTTTGTTAAGGGGGAAGAATGTAATATCCCGATATTTTAAAAGATTTATTAATTTTTATTTTTATTTTTTAATGATTTGTTTGATTTAATTGAAACTAATTGCTTTTATTTTATTTTAAAATGATTTATTTTATTTAATTGAGTATTATGATTTAATTGTCTTATTTGTATTAAACTATATTTCGCGATTATATTTGATGAATTGGTGTGATGTTTTGATTTGTGGAATGTTATGATTGAATTGTTGATTTGTAATGTGTGTATTTATACTTATTTAAATACTTTAATTGTTTTGATATCTCTTTATTTTGTGTGCAGATTTGATCAACCCGTATTCCGATATTAGGGGGTATCATGATGAGCGCTGAAAAGTGCATATTTAAATCCCTTAAGCTTAGGCATTCTATTACCTTTATCTATTTTACTTTATCGTTTTAGATTGATTTCATTTTATTTCTGTTTTTAGCATTTATCTCGAAAATAAGCTAACTCAGCCAAATACGAGCTTAATTGAAGCAATTCTGGGATGAAACAAAGAAAGGAGCAAAGTGGAAAAAGGAAGAAGCAAAAAGAAGCCAAAGGTGGGAGGCAGCAAAGTTCGATCGATCCAACTTCAAGGTTCGATCGATCCAACATGATCGATCTCAGCACTTCAAGAAGGATCAGAGCCATGATAACATTTTCGAGATCTCAAAAGTTCGATCGATCCAACACCATTCTTCGATCGATCGAACTGCTTTGTCCTTATCCAAATGATTGATCTTATCTAGTTGTACTACCCTACCTACCACTTTTGTCCTTTTCCCAAAAATACCTTCAAAATATCTCAGATTTGTCTTTTCCCAAAAAGCTCGACCAGTTGGATCGATCCAGCCTCAGTTCGATAGATCTCAGCCAAGTTCGATCGATCCAAGACGAAGGTTCGATCGATCGAACTTCCTCTAGTGCGAAAAAAGTTAAAAAGCCAGCTCATTCAAGTTGTCTTGTATCCAATCATTGGGGAATATTCTTTGCACGACCCCAGCTCATTTTGTGTGTTATTTGACCTACCTATATAAGGAATATGATGCAGTTTTTGAGGGAGCTTCTTAGAGAATTAGGGATACAACCTTAGAGGCAAGTTTTAGGGAGGAAGAAAAAAAGGAGGAGGCCAGAGACACCATTGGGGAGTTCTTCATCAATAAGGAGTAGATTTCTTCCATGGAGTTAGCCCTTGAGGGTTGGAGCAACATCACCATGAGTGGTTAGACATCCTCTTGGGGCTAGAGTTAGCCCCAAGCATGCTTTCTACATCTTAATTTTGTGTATTATTGAGGGATTAGAGTTTTAATACATGTTTTGGCACTTATATGTATATAGATCTTGTTTATTCAATGGTTTATGTGGTTTAATGCTTCCTGGTCTATCTAATGGTATGCTCAGTTGTATCTAGTTTGTTCTGAAAGGACCATTTCAACCCATGTAAAGTACCCTTGCCGCATTGATTTCTAACCCAAAAGTTTGACTTTATGAAACTTTGGAGTTTCATATTTTCTTTATCCGGATTCCGAATCAAGTGATTCTTGAGTCTATCTTGATTAGTTTTTCGTTATCTTTCTAGCGGTGTGCTCGGTGGCACCCGAGTCCATAGTTTTTTGAAATAACTATTTTGCCCCTAGGGGCTTATTTGTCATATTTTTGGTCTTTTGCTTCCGCGTCAGTTCTCATTGAGTTCCACGACCTCATGGAAGGTCATTTTGACTTCTTAGAGTCTTATTTTCTGTTTTCGCTTCCGCATATCGGATCCGTTATCGGGTCAATCTTTGGTTCATCACAGGACACGTTGGCCTAAAAACAAGGGTCGTCACAGGTGGTATCAGAGCATCCGGGTTCGAATACCTTGGACGATGGGTTTTGGGTGCATATCTTGCTCATGTTGTTTTGCTTTGATGCGCCATTTAAATGCTTCTTGATAACATGCCTTGTGTGATAACATGTTTTGTTTGATAACATGTCTTGTTTGATAATATGTCACGTATGATAACTTGTTCCCATGCTCAGGTGTTCTGAGACGCCTATTATTTGTTAAGCATGTCTTATGTGTATATATGCTCTTGATAACTTGTTTTGATTTGATAACATGTCTATTTGCTTATGTGGCACCTTGAGTAGATAGTCCATTGCTATGTTGCATGCTAGCTGTTTACTTTTATGTCTGGTTTTGACAGTGTCTCTTAGGTCTGTCGTATCCCTTGGATGCCTTCTTGTTTCACGAGTTTCTTCCTTGGATAGGAGAAATTCATTCTGTAAGGACCCATGTCGGGAACCTTCTTGTCCGTTCTGTCAATTAATGCGAGTAAGGCTCATGTGAGTGTAGAATCGCAATTCTTGTTTGGTGGAGTGAGACGTGGGCCAGGGAGGCACCGTTTTATTTCCTTTTCCTTCGTGGCTTCTAGATCTAAAGCCTTAAGCGTAATGGTGCTAGTGTCATTGTTGTCAGAGTTTTGGGATTAGCCACCCCAACTCTCGCATATACCTAGTTTCTGTAGTGCCTTTGGTAATGATCATTTTCGACATTGATGTCATTTGTATCTAAAAGTTCCCTTCTGGAGCATGTTACGAACTAGTGCCTTATACTGTCATGCTACCTTACTGACGAGTAAGTGTGGGCAGGTTCTGGTTGTTGTTCGTATTGCCTTGTCACTCTCTTCTTTCACTGCGTTTTGTTGACCTTGAATCAAAGGTTTTTGGTGATCATAATTCATTAATGATGTTCAATGATTACCAATGTCATCTTGAGTGAAATTACAGAGCAAAGCATTCATCAAAACAAACACTACAATACAAGGACAAAACTGAAGAAGTAACACCAAGGAATGAGCAAAGGACTAAGCAATCAAAAGTCAAAGTCAAGTCATCACAAGACATCAAAATGGGGTTAGCTAGGTTGGTGAGTTTCTTAGGAAGCTTTGTTAAAGTGTATATGAACATCTTGAAGCTCAAACTCTCCAACATTATGTATATCATCTCATTCACCATGACTAAGGAACAAAGGACTTAAGTATATCCTTATCTGAAAATGAACCAAGAGTTAGGATCAAAGCTTCAAGTTATTTCGGTCTACCAAAATGAATATACAGATCCAACTAATAGTTATTTCGGTCTACCGAAATAAATAAGAGATTACTTCGGTCTACCGAACCTAGATTACTAAGAGTATGATATTCAAGCTTGAACTATTTCGGTCGACCGAAACAAAATGAGGGTTTACTTCGGTCTACCGAAACAAGAGTACTGAGAGTATGATATTCAAGCTTAAATCATTTCGGTCGACCGAAACAAAATGAGGCTTTACTTCGGTTTCCCGAAACAAGAGTACTGAGAGTATGTGTCCAACCTCAAACCATTTCGGTCGACCCAAACACAAGGGTGTTTCATTTCGGTCGACCGAAATTTAGTGTTTCAAAATTCAAATGGGCATTTTATTCTTAGGATGTGTGTCCAGCAACTATAACATTATCAGACATGTTTGAAAGTCTATAAAAACACTTCAGAACTTCATTTAAAGTTTGTTGCATACATTAAGAAACAAAGTCTTGGAATCATAAAGCTTTTATAATACACACACACTTCATTTCATCAAAAGAATATTGAGCTTCAAGTTATTCATATATACTTTAGAGTGAGCTAAATCTTGTACTTCAGATCTGAGAGAGAGATCATTTTGTATTCCATCAATATACTTCAAAACTTGTAAGGGCTAGTGTGGCCCAAGGAAGACTAAGAGAAGGTGTTTCTCTTAGCACTTATAAGCTAGGAAGAGCTTATTGTAAGAGGTTTATTCTCCACCCGCAAGGAGAAGCCATAGTGAATTGGGAAGTCTTAAGAGGGGTCTTGAGCCGAGGAGTAGGAGTTTCCGAACTTTGCTAAAAATCACTGAGTACATGTTTGCAACTTCTATCTCTATCTCTATACTTATTGCTTTATGTATGTCTTAATATGCCTCTTCATTAATGCTGACTATTGAAGCTTAAAATTCAGATTGCATTATTCATTATCTATCAAAGAAATTGAGTTTATCTTTATTTAATATTTTAAGATCGATAATTGACCATAGTTTGCATAGACTCTATTCACCCCCCCCCCCTCTAGAGTCTAAACTTGGGCAACAATTGGTATCAGAGCTAGGTCTCTATTGGAAAAGCTTAAGTGTTTTAGAGATTGATCATGGCAAACTTAAATGGTCACCTTCTTCAAGAAGGTCAGTCCAATACTAGACCCCCTTGGTTCGGTGGAACAAATTATGGCCATTGGAAAAATAGAATGATAGATTTCCTCCAATCCATAGACTATCAAATCTGGTTGGTTATTGTTAATGGACCCTTTGTTCTAGTGAAAGGATTTGGTGCTGAAAGGGTCCCTAAAACTGAAGCTGAATGGAATATAGAGGACTATAAACTTATCTCCTTGAATGCCAAGGCCAAAGTTAATCTGAATTGTGCTATAAGTCCTAGTGAATATAATAGAGTCTCTACTTGTACCACAGCTAAAGAAATCTGGGATAAACTTCAGATTACTTATGAAGGAACTTCACAGGTCAAGGAATCTAAAGTTGACATTCTTATGCATCAATATGAATTGTTTCGTATGAATGAAGATGAGACTATTAGTGCAATGTTTATGAGATTTACTGACGTCATTAATTGCTTGAAACATCTTGGCAGAACTATGACTAACTCTGATCTTGCAAGGAAAATTCTAAGAAGCCTACCCGAAAAATGGGATGCAAAAGCTACGGCAATCAAAGAAGCTCACAATCTCAACACACTTGAGTTGGATAAACTTCTCAGCTCTCTTCTCACATGGGAAATCACTCTAAAAGATAGAGAAGGAGATCATCATCGAAAGAAGGAAATTGCTCTCAAAGTATCTTCAAGAGAAAAGGAAGTTGTTGACAACGAAAGTGAAGACGATGATTTAGCTCTCATCACTCATTTTTTCAAAAGATTTCTTTATAGGAAGAAATTCAACAAGGGAAGGTTCAAAAAGGGAGAATCATCTAATGAGCAAGGAAAACATGATACCTCTACCTGTTTTCATTGTGGAAAACTGGGACACTTTAAAGCTGATTGTCATGCCTGCAAAGAGGAAAAGAAAAAGAGAAGAGCAATGCAAGCCACTTGGGAAGATGGTGACTCAAATGGATCCGAAAGTGATGAGGAAAAGGCAATTCTTTGTCTTATGGCAAATAGGGATGAGGTAAACTCAAATTATGACTCTTCCTCTGAATGTGAAATGTCTTATGATGACTTAGTTGATGCATATAATGGATTACTTGATGGTTTTAAAGAATTGCATGACGAACTAGGTAAAATGGTAAAAAATGTGCTTCTCGAAGAAGAGAGAAACTTATCATTTAAAACAAACTTCAAAATCTTCTTAGTGAAAATGAGTGCTTGAAAAAGGAATGCACCTTGCTTAAAGAAACATGATCTCCTGAGCTCATCTCTGAAAATGCTTCCTTAAAGTTAATCATTGAAAACCAAATTGATGATCTAGCAAAGTTCACTCAAGCTACCAAAAATCTAGAACTTATGCTAGGTGCTCAAAGAAGCTTTTTTAATAAAACGGGTTAGGTTATGACCCTTTTGACAAGAAAACATGTCTATTGAATAAGAGAGAGCCTTTGACCAACTACTTTGTTAAAAGCAAAAACAAAAGTTCTAGATGTAATTATTGTAAAAGAATAGGTCATCTTATTCAAGAATGCTCAAAGAGAAAGCCAAAGTTCATAAAGAAGTGGGTTCTTAAAGGAACATATATGCTCTTAGCTAACTCCCATGGACCCAACAAGATTTGGGTACCAAGTGAAAATGTTTGAAATCTCTTTTGTCGGATGGTTTCAAAGTCTCCACATCTTCCAAGGACAAGTGGTTTCTAGATAGCGGATGTTCAAGGCATATGACGGGTGACCGCGCAAAATTCTCCTCTCTAGAAGCATACAATGGAGGAAGCGTTATATTTGGAGATAACTCTAAAGGCAAGGTAATTGGCATTGGGATCATAAGTATTTCTCCTTCCTTATCAATTGAACATATCTTACTCGTTAAGGGTCTAAAGCATAATCTATTTAGTGTTAGTCAACTTTGTGATAATGGATTTGATGTGACTTTTAAATCGGATAAATGCATTGTTAAAAGAAATGAATCCCAAATATTTTGTGCTCCTAGAAGTGGTAATGTATATACCTTGCTCTTAGGTGAACTTCAAGAACAAGATGTTAAATGTTTCATGTCATCCAATGAACATAGTTGGTTGTGGCATAGAAGGTTAGGTCATGCAAGCATGGATTTAATTTCAAGATTGTCTAAAAATGAACTAGTCAAAGGTCTCCCCAAGACAAATTTTTCAAAAGACAAAATGTGTAGTGCTTGCAAAATTGGTAAGCAAATCAAGTCTTCCTTCAAAAGAAAAAAGGACATAACCACTTCAAAACCACTTGAATTGCTCCACATGGATCTTTTTGGATCGGAGAAAATTGCTAGCCTTGGTGGTAAAATCTATGTCTTTGTGATCGTAGATGACTACTCTAGATTCACTTGGGTATTCTTTCTTGCACGCAAAAATGAGGCTCATTCAATTCTTTTAAAATTTTGTAAAAGAGTCAAAAATGAAAAAGGAATATAAAATTAAATCCATTAGAAGTGATAGGGGTAGAGAGTTTGACAACCAAGACGTTGAAAGGTTTTGCGATGAAAATAGCTACAATCACAATCTTTCGGCACCTAGGACTCCCCAACAAAACGGTGTTGTTGAAAGGAAAAATAGATCTCTTCAAGAAATGGCTAGAACCATGCTTAATGAGCACAAATCACCTAGATCGCTATGGGCCGAAGCCGTAAATACTTCATGCTATGTTATAAATAGAGTTGTCATTAGAAAGATTCTCAACAAAACACCCAATGAGTTATGGAACAAAAGAAAACCTAATATAGGCTATTTCAAAGTTTTTGGGTGTAAATGCTTTGTCCTCAATGAGAAGGATAATCTAGGAAAGTTTGATGCTAAATCCGATGAAGGCATTTTTCTTGGATATTCCTCTAAAAGTAAAGCATATAGAGTCTATAACAAGAGGGCCTTAGTTGTGGTTGGATCCATACACATTGTGTTTGATGAATCCCCAACCTCTTTCATAAAAAGTGTGATGGTCAATGATGAAGAAGTTAAACTTGAAAAGGGTACCAATGAACTTGATACAAATAGGTCCCCTATAGAGCTTGAGAAGAGTATCAATGATCTCAACATAAATGAGTCTCCTATTGATATCAATCAAAGTTCCAATATAAGTTATGATACCTTTCAAAACAAAACTACTCCAAATGAATGGAAGTTAGTTCATAATCATCCCATTGACCAAGTTATTGGTGATCCATCCAAAGGTGTCAGCACAATGTCACAATTAAGACATGTATGCAATTTCGTGGCATTCGTTTCTCAATTCGAACCTAAAAATATACATGATGCTGAAAATGATGAATCTTGGCTTTTGGCAATGCAAGAAGAACTCATTCAATTCAAAAGGAACAAGGTTTGGAATCTTGTCCCAAGACCTCAAAATAAAACAATTATTGGGACAAAATGGGTTTTTAGAAACAAAAAGGATGAGTTGGGAACTATTATTAGGAACAAGGCTAGACTTGTTACAAAAGAATATAACCAAGACGAAGGTATAGACTATGAGGAGACTTTTGCTCCCGTTGCTAGACTTGAGGCCATAAGAATGCTACTTGCATTTGCATCTTACAAAATTTTCAAATTATTTCAAATGGATATAAAAAGTGCTTTCTTAAATGGTTTTATTGATGAAGAAGTATATGTTGAACAACCACCGGGCTTTGAAAGCTATGATTTTTCAAACCATGTTTTTAAATTAACAAAAGCTTTATATGGTTTGAAGCAATCTCCTAGAGCTTGGTATGAAAGACTTAATGGGTTCTTACTTACAAGTGGGTTTTGTAGAGGTAAGATTGATAACACACTCTTTACTAAAATCATAAATGGAAATTTGTTGATCATTCAAATTTACGTTGATGACATCATTTTTGGATCAACAAATGACACTCTAAGTAAAGAGTTTGCCTCCTCTATACAAAACGAGTTTGAAATGAGCATGATGGGTGAACTCAACTTCTTCTTGGGGCTGCAAATCAAACAAACTCTTGATGGAATCTTCATTTTCCAATCAAAGTACACCAAAGATTTGCTAAAGAAATTTGGCTCGGAAGATGCCAAACATGCTAAAACTCCCATGTGTTCTTCCTTAAAACTTGATAAAGATGAAAAAGGCAAGGAAGTTGATATTAAGAAATATAGAGGAATGATCAGAAGTCTTCTTTATTTAACGGCTAGTAGGCCGGACATAATGTTTAGTGTGTGCTTATGTGCTAGGTTTCAGTCCTGTCCCAAGGAATCTCATTTGAATGCCGTCAAACACATCTTTAAATACTTGAATGGTACTATTAACCTTGGTTTATGGTATCCTAGGCACACATCTTCTGAACTCGTAGGATTTATGGATGCCAATTTTGCTGGTTGTAAAGTTGAAAGAAAAAGCACAAGCGGCGCGTGTCACTTTATAGGTCAATCACTTGTTTTTTGGTTATGCAAGAAACAAAATTTAGTTGCATTATCCACCGCTGAAGCTGAATATGTTGCTGCTGGTAGCTGCTGTGCACAAATTCTCTATATCAAATAACAGCTAGAAGACTTCGGTTTATTTTTCGACAAAATCCCTATTAAATGTGATAACACCAGCGCCATTTGCATATCAAAGAATCCCATTCAGCACTCCAAAACTAAGCATATTGAGATCAGATATCATTTTCTACGTGATCATGTTTCTAAAGGCAATATTGATCTGATATTCATCAACACCGAGAATCAATTGGCGGATATTCTCACAAAGCCACTTCAAGAAGATAGGTTTTGCACTCTTCGGCGAGAAATCGGAATGGCTATAGAGAGTGAGATACATAGCAACAGCTGAACCTCAAAATCATCAGAAAAATCAAACCTCTGGATCAGCATTTCGGTAGACCGAAATCATAGTTCGGTCAACCGAAATGAGATCTAGACATTCTCTATAAAAGTCGTTTCGGTCGACTGAACCTTCGAGCCCCATCATATATGGCCCATCTCTGAGTATTAAAGACCCACGAAATCAACCTTTGGTTTCAAACCTCAAAACTCTATTCGCGAACCTATCTCTCTCGTTCTCTGAGGTGACTCACTTCGTGCAAATCTCCTGCAATTTTCTTCCTCCATCTTCTCATGCGAATCACTCATTATCTCTCAAGGTAAGTTGCACATTGAAATCTCTAATCTTTTTGTATGATTCATCCCTGAGTTTATACATCTATTATTATCATCTCTTCGTCAAAGGTTCCTTTCAGCTTTTATCATCTCTTATTACATCACTGATAGTTAGGGTATGTTGTATAAATCTCTGTCATCCCTTCACATAACTGATAAGCGCCGAATATTGTATATTCAAGCGCCCTAAATTACATTAATAAAGTCCAGTTATTAATTATTTTATGTAGATTAACTCCATTTGCATGTTTTTATGCATTTTCAGGTTAAAGTGCAAAAAGGAAGCAAAAATGATGCCTTGTGGAATTTTGAGCAAAAAGGATGCCATTTTTGAATTTCTGGCAGCAGTGATCCTGACTTTTGTCGCCATTTTCGACCTAGCAAACTCAAGAACTAGACTTCCATCATCACATGAAAGATTTAGATCTCTGAATCAGCTTTCCAAATCTTCAAGTGGTTCATCATTCGGAGTTCGGAGCAGAGAGTTATGATCTTTGTAACAGAGGTGCGCAGAACTGCCTGGCAGCACTGAAGTACTGCCTTTCTCCCCATTTTCGACCAACCAGACTTGAGAATTGGGTCTTCATCAAAACATGACGTTTTTAAAACACTGAATCAGCTCTCCAAATCTTCAAACAGATCATTATTCGGAGTTCGGAGCACAAAGTTATAGCAGTTTTCCCAAAATAGGTCAGCGCTGAGCAAGAGGAACATGTTGCACATTGCACTAAGTTAGAGTGCTCGAGATCACTTTTCGAGTGCACGAAAATCAGGCAGATTGCACTCGGAAATGGCTCAATTTCAGCCACTTGCACATTGGTTTCCTCAATGCCATCTTCCTTCTTTATGAAGTGGTTGGAGGTGTTCCTAGGAGGAGAGAGAGGGTGTGTTGGAGAATAAAAAGCTACCCAAGGGCCACACATTATTAATCTTTGATCTTTAGCAAGATAGAGGAGAGAGAAGAGAGCAAGGAGAAGGGTGTTCTTGAGTGCTACAGTAGGAGCTCGAAAATGGAGATGGAGTCTTCTTCTTCCTCTTCCATGTTTGTATCCATGGATAACTAAACCTCCATCTAGGGAGGTGATGAAACTCCTCCTTGTAAGCATGTCTAGTTTTTGATTTATTTTGGGGAATGAAATGTGTATTTGACTAGTTCCATAATCTAGAGCATGTTACATAATGTAATGGATGTTTTAATGTTCTAAAGATCATGTTGCATTAAATACTCTTGTCTTAGATGGTTTAATCTCATGGTTGTATGGCTTGTAGTTTCATAGTGACAATGAAGCTAAGACTATGGAATGGTTTTAATGGCATGATTTTGAGTAGCTTGTTAATTCATTGCTTAAGAATTTCTTTTGATGGATTAACCTTGTGACTTGTTATCATGTGCTCTCATCAATTGGTTACTTGTTTGACAATCTCTAGCTTAGTGAGCATGTTAAGGATTGCACCATAGTTTAGGTAATTTAAGCATGTGGAGCTTTGATAGGTTGTTCTTACATTTTAATTAATTGAATTTCTTGAAGATGATATAGTAGTCATGAATTGCTATTCATCAAGGTCATTTCTACATTAATTCCCCAAATCAATCATATAATTAGCTTGTGTAGAGGTTTGGAGTGGATTCACTTCCCTAGACTTCCTTCTCTAAATCTTCTCTTTTAATCTCCTTCAATTTATTGTAGTATGCATTCTGAATTTGTAGTTAAGTGACAACAAACACAACCTCTATGAACACCCCTTCATCATCCTAAGAATGACTCTAAACACTTAGGTTGCCTTAGACTAGCGCAGTCCCAGTGGTTCGACTTACCCGACCAATAGCCCTATTTTACAATGATTCGTGCTATTGCGAAGGTTGATGTATAGTTGATCAACCGATCAATAACCTCTAATCTGTCAAGAGAAACCAATGGCAACTTGGAAGAATACATCTAAGAGAACTAAGCACACACATGACACTGAGGCTGGAGGGTCTAATCCCCCAAATCCTGTTCCTTCCGACGCTTATCCTACCCCAACTATGCACTTATTCCGTGAACCAAAATTTAAAGAGGTCTATGAAACCAAATTTCTTCATAAAATAGTTGAAAAGGGAAAATTTTTCGACAAAAATGACACTAAAGAACAAATCACACACACTTTTTCTCTCTTTGAAGCCATAGGGTTGGGTGACTTCCTATGTATGAAAGTTCCTATCTACCTTAAGTTGGTTAGGTTGTTTTATACTCATCTTGAGAGGATAGTGGGAGAAAACACTTTTCTTTCCTTTATTGTAGGAACTCAGATGACACTTTCTCTGTCAGCCATTCGTCGCATTCTCAAAATCCCTCACAGTGATATCACCTATTTCACGGCTTATGACTGGTATGATGGAGAAGGGTTTAATCCTTACCAAGTCGTTCAAAAAATGAGCCAATTTCCTACCAATAACATTGACAAAATCTTTGCAAGTCAACTAACGGTACATGCCCGTCTCATCTATCATGTCATCATTCACTGCATCCTTCCTAAATCTGGTGGCCGCTCCGATGTCTCATTCATGGAGGCATTTCTCATCTGGTGTGTTCTAACTGGCAAGAAATTCGATCTCGCGTTTCTCATCTTTCATCATATGATCGATTGCACCAAGAGAGAAAAAACTCACCTCTTCAATGTTATGCCGCTTACCCTAATCTTCCAAGCATTCAAAGTGCGACTAGAAGGCAAGGATCGAAAGGAGCTTGCCAATCTCTACAGATTTGACTGAGAGTTGTTAGGTC
Organism: Cornus florida; assembly: GCF_030987335.1. Lineage (NCBI taxonomy): Eukaryota > Viridiplantae > Streptophyta > Magnoliopsida > Cornales > Cornaceae > Cornus > Cornus florida. The sequence continues at coordinate 45,550,101 of NW_026775573.1, forward strand.
GAATAGGACTCAAAAAATCTGACAACAACATTTGGTATGATCCCAAGCATGGAAATCCAGTAGATGAGGGCCACGACATTGATATGGTAGAGCACCAAGTTGCAGGTGCTGAAGAAGTTGTAAATGTAGAAGAATAAATTGAGGTTGAAGAGGAAGAACAGGAAGAACCAGAACTCATCCATATCCTTCCTTCCAACGAACGATCAATACGGGAGATTCTATTTGAAAATCTTACTCTTTCATAAGAAAATCAAGATCACATTCTCGCTTTGCGCAAACGGGTTGAAGAAGTAGCCAATGAAGTTGACCTTGTCAAGCACGATCTTGCTGACCTCCGGGCTACGGGACTTCCCCATTTCTGATGCTCAGACCCCCCCTCCTTTTTGATGTATAACAAAGGGGGAGAATTGATGTTGTTGGCTGATGTTGCTGTGACTTTTGTGCTGGAATATAGAATATTGACTATTGAAAAATTGATAGAGTTGCTAACGTTGGTTGTGGACGGTAATGCTGATAGTAGTTGTAATTGGAACATTGGTTGTAGTGGTCATTGGGGAATGATGTATCTTGATAAGCGCCGAATATTGTATATTCAAGCGCCCTAAATTGCATTAGTAAAGTCCGTTGTATGTTAATTTATGTAGATTATCTTCATTTCTATATTTTTATGCATTTTCAGGTTCATTGGCCAAAATGGAACAAGAATAAGGCCTTGTGGAATCTTGAGCAACAAAAGGTGCCAATGCTGAATTCTGGCAGCAGTAGAACCTGGACTTTGCTCGCCATTTTGACCTTCCAAACTCGAGAGCTGGACTTCCCTCATAACATGAAAGATTTAGAATTCTGAATTAGCTTTCCAAATCTTCAAACGGTTTGTCATTCAGAGCTTGGAGCAGAGAGTTAAGGCCTTGTTACCAGAGGCGCGCAGAACTGCCTGGCAGCAATGAAATTCTGCCTTGATCTTCATTTTCGACCAACCATCCTTGAGAATTGGATCTCCACCAAAACATGAAATATTTAGATCTCTGAATTAGCTTTCTAAATCTTCAAACGGTTCATCATTCGGAGCTCGGAGCAGAGAGTTATGGCCGTTTAACCAAAGTAGGTCTGGGCGGAGCAAGTGAAGCATGGAGCTTTTTACACTAAATTCGAGTGCTCGAGGCCTTGCTTAGAGTGCTCGAATTTTGGGCAGAATGCCCTTCGGAAATGGCTCATTTTAGCCCACTTGCACCTTGGTTTCTTTATTTTGCTTTCCTCTTTAATGAAGTGGTTGGAGATGTTGGTTGGTGGCCTTTTGGTGGTAGATAAGAGGGATAAGAGCCACACAATACATTAAGCTTCATTTTGGCAAGTTAGAGGAGAGAGAAGGGAGCAAGAAGGAGGAGTTCTTGAAGCTTCAAGGAGGGTGCACGAAAATGGAGATGAGGATCAAGCTTCTTCTTCAATCTAGGGCCACCATGGGTAACTAAACCCCCTTCTAGGGAGGTGATGAAGCCCTCTCTAGTAAGCATGTTCTAGCCTTAGTTTATTTTGGGGAAAATGATGTATATATGTGATTATTTCACAATCTAGAGTTACACTTGATGTAATGAACGTAATTTCTTATAAATGATTATGATGAATGTATTATCTTGTCTTAGATCATCTTTTCTCATGATTGTATGCCTTGCATTTCTATAGTGACATTGGAAATGAGATTGTGAAATGGGTTTCTTGGCATGTTGTATGAGAATCTTGATATTCCATAGCTTAGGACCCTCCTTTGATGGACTATTCTTGACTCTTGACTTCATGTGCTCCTATCATGTGATTAAAGGCTTGATAATCTCTAACTTAGTAAGCATGCCCAAGGCTACACACTAGTTTAGGTAGTTCAAACATGTGCATCTTTGATAGGTTATACTTGCCATTGATTTCATGAATTTCTTGAAGGAATGTAGCAATTTTGGTTGTAGCATTCCATGGTCACATATTTATGTTGTTTCCCCAATTTAGCTCTAATCTAGCATGTGTTTAGGGATGGAGCGGATTCATTTCCTTAGGCTTCTCTACTTGTATTATATCTCTTTACTTCCTAGCACATTACTATTTTATGCATTCTAAGTTCTAAGTTTAAGTGACAAACAACCAAAACCCTCTATAAACCCCTTATCATTCTAAGAACAATTCTAGACACTTAGGTTGCCATAGACTAGCGCAGTCCCAGTGGTTCGACTTACCCGACCAATAGCCCTATTTTACAATGATTCGTGCTATTGCGAAGGTTGATGTTTAGTTGATCAACCGATCAATTTTTGGCGCCGTTGCCGGGGACTGCAAACGGTTTAGCAACCAAAGTTCTAGGGTTAAATTTAGTTTGATTGTGAATACTGTGTTTTGTGAATATTTCTTGTGTGGTTTAACCATTTTTGTGTTGTAAGTGAGATTCTAGGAACTCGAAGCTCGCCGTGGGGAATGCTAGCAAATTGTAAGTCTAGAGGCCCCCAGGTAAGTCTCTTGACCTTCTAGTTTCGAATTGTGAATATCGTGCATGTGTTAAGCTTAGAAGTAGATAAATTGCAAGCCCTTGTCGAGGCTATTTCAATTGTGTATTTTCAATTCTAAGCATCGGTCCTTGTCATGGCCATTTTAATTTTTGTCTTGATAATTGAGGAGAAAGGGAATATCATTGTATGTGGAGTTGATGATAAAGAATTGTTGTGTTGATTATGTTGTGTGTTGTTGATGTTTAAGTCCTAGATGGAGGGTAGTTATCTTCCAACTCAATTCTACACACCACATGCATTTTGTGCTTTTTGCTCTAGTAATTCACATCATACAAGAGATTGTCTTCCAACGAGACAATTCTCAGATTTTTATCTAGAGCAACCAAATGAAAATTTCTTTGAACCGGGTAGTGATCCATACTTCAATGGTTATAACTCGGGTTTAGGAGATCATCAAAACTTCTTGTGGCATGACATAGGAAATTCAGCCCCACAATCTCTTGGGCAACATTTTCACTCCAATTTTTAACCCAATGATCATTATTTCCAGCCCTCTTCTTCTCCTTTTCTACCGTCTCCATTGGATGAGTTAATAGCTGCCAACGAACAAATGATAGAGTCTATGCATACGCAAATGATGGATTCCAACAAGCAAATGTTGGATGACATTGTTAGCATGCAATCCACTACCTATTCTCATTCCCAATCTAGAGTTGATTTAGACGACCAGATAGCCCATATTCTACAAGATTAGAAGGGAGAGAAGAGAGCAAGGAGATAGAGTTCTTCAAGCTTGAAGAAGGGAGCACGAAAATGGAGGAGGTCTTCAAGCTTCTTCCTTCTTCCATTGCTCCTATGGGTAACTAAATCTTCTCTAGGGAGGTGATGAAGCCCCTCCCTTGTAAGCATGTTCTAGTGTAGATTTTACTTTTGGGATTTCAATGTATTATTGTTGGTGATTTTATGATCTAGAGCATCATATGTGTTGTAATGAATTCTAATGTCTATACATGATTATTTTGAGCTATTCATCTTGTCTTAGATGGTTTCTCTTCCTAATCATATTACTTGCATTTCCATAGTGACAATGGAAGTTAGATCATAGAATGGTTTTAATGGCATGGAGTTTGAGAACTTTGATAAATCATTGCTTAGGATGCCCTTTGATGGTTTATACTTGATTCTTAACTTTGTGTGCTCTCATCATTCAATTAAGGGCTTGATAATCTTTGGCTTAGGGAGCATGTTGAAGACTACACCCTAGTTTAGGTAGTTCAAGCATGTGAATCTTTGATGGATTATTCTTGTTTTTGATTTAATGAACCTCTTGAGGATAGTATAGCAACCAAGGGTTGTTATGTGTCATGACCATCATTTATGTTGATTTTCCCAATTTAATCTCAATCTAGAATTTGTATAGGGTTGGAGCGGATTCATTTCCCTAGTTTTTCTCTACTTGTATTTCATTTCCTTTTAATTCTTGCAAGTTTCTAATTTATGCAATTTCAATATTCTTAGCTTAAGTGACAAACAACAAAACCTTTATAAACCCTTCATCATTCTAGAAAGATTCTAGACACTAAGGTTGCCGTAAGACTAGCGCAGTCCCAGCGGTTCGACTTACCCGACCAATAGCCCTATTTTACAATGATTCGTGCTATTTCGACTTCAATGCCTCCCTAATGTTCAATTGCCTGAGCCATGAAATTTTATGGGAAATGGTTAAGAAATGCCAAAATTTAACTTTCTCTGGAACTATCTTAAGTTGTGTTTCACATTTTTAGACTGACTTCTTAGACCTTCTCAACTCTTGTTTTCATTCCCAGAAGTTTCTGGCTCTATCAGGCAATTTTCTCGGACTTTCGACATGGCACTCACATGCATAGCCTCTCATCTTCAATGCATTGTTGGATCATGGTTTCTCAAAATCATCCATGCGTTGGAAAGGTGCTACATTTTGAAAAAATTTCCAAATTGTCCATGCATTAGAAAGAAGTTGAAAAGTTTTCAAAATTTTCTATCCATGCATTACATTGGAATGAAAGTGCAAAGTTTAAATTTTTCCATGCATTGAATTAAAATGGAGTTGCAAAGTTTTAAAAAAAAAATTATTTCCATGCATTTGAGATGATTGCAAAGTTTAAAAAAAAAAAATTGCAAAGTTTAAAAACAAAATTTTCAAAATTTTCCATGGAATGGAATGAAGTTCATTGGAGGAAAATTGCACAATCTGAAAAATTTTCCTTGCATTGCAATGAAGTGTAGAGTTTGACAATTATCCATCCATGCATTGGATTGTATTAATATGCAAAGTTTCATTATTTTACATGCATGCAAGGTGAAAATAATCCATCCATGCATTGATTTGGAAGCATGTTGCAAGGTTTTATCAATTCTTCAGCTCTCAGTTGATCATGTATACATTCACAATGCATAAGAATGAGGCACCTAATGGAATGGCATGCAACGTTCATCTCTCAACCTCACTGCATAATGTTACAATGCATGCAAAAAAAAAAATTCATCTCTCAACCTCAATGCTACTGCCTTCATTTCGAGCACTCTATTTCCTCTTTGGAGTGCTCGAAAGCTCTATGAAGCTTGCACAAAACCATTCCGAGGCTACTGCTTGTATTTCGAGCGCTCTAAGTCCATTTTCGAGTGCTTGAAATGTGAACCAATCTCATCCCAAGCTCACTGCCCTCCCTTCGAGCTCTCTAGCTTTCATTTCGAGTGCTCGCCAATCCCACACAACCATGCAACCATTCTCCTCTCTGCCTGTATTTCGAGCACTCGAAGCAGGCATTTCGAGTGCTCGAAACCTGCTCGACTAACCAAACCAACCTCTCTGCAACACTCAACTACCATGCAAACCCAACCACCATCAACCCAGAAACCACACAACCACCTCAACTCCAACCCACAAACCTTTCCCCATGTATGCAATCATGCCACCATCCCCACAACCCAACTCTCGGCATCTCCCTCTCCTTCCGCAGCCACTGCCAGTTTTTCGAGCACTCGAAGTCCAACTTCGAGTGCTCGAACCCCCTCTCAACCTCACCCAAGCTCTCTCACTCAACAGCCGAGCCCTCTGCCAAAATTTCGAGCACCCCAAGCTCTTATTTGGAGTGCTCGAGATTGCTCAACCTCACCACCAAACTCCTCTCTCTCCAACAGCATCACCACCATGCTCACAACAACCCCTTCTCGACATCTCTACAGACCAACTTCCACAACCCACCAACCTGCATCCATCTTACAACCTATCTCGACTGCCTTCAATTCGAGTGCTCGCAGGCTCAGTTTGAGCACTCGAATCAACCTCCTCACCAACCCAGCCTCAATCACTCTCGGCTTATCTCCATGCAAACCGCAACCAACCTCTCATGCAACACTCTATGACCTACATCAAAACCAACCTACCCTCTCCTTAGGCTCCAGCCAAACAACTTCACCTGCATACCACCCCCATGCAGCACAAACCCACCAACTCACCCCTAAACTCCCTCTCTCTCGGCAACATACCACACCACCCCTCTCCGCAAATCATCAACCCAACCTCACTTCTATCCATGCACCAACCCACAAACAAACCCCTCGGCATCACTTTCCACCTCCAAACCACCATGCCGAGTGCTCGCACCAACTTCCTTCTCCACCATGCAATCCTTAGGCAACCCAAGCAACCCACACCTCATTTCCCTCAACTTCCACCACCTCAACCCACAAACTAACCTCTCGGCAACCCCTCATCATCCTCAACCATGCATGTCCTCCACGGCCACCCTCCCAACACAATCCCAACCATTCACATCAACACCATGCACACACCAACCAAACCGACCACCACCCCAACCTTCACCTTTCTCTCATTCACCAACCAACCCTCACACCAGCCTTCTCTCTCTCGGTACCTTCACTCCCTAACCACCCACCACCCTTCACACTCAATCAACCCCATCCTCAATTCCTCCACAACACACTCATGCATGCCATTAAAAAAAAAAAAAAAAAAAAAAAAAAAAAAAAATTGGCACACTTTTGGCGTTCTTTTGCTATCCATTTTACACTTGTGGCTAATGTCTGCATTTGTGTTTTGTTTGGATTTTTATCTTGCACTACAATTCAGGTTAGTGTTTTTAATTCTGTTTTAATTTTTCTTAAGAGCCTATGCTTTTACATGTGTATATTAGTTGTGTTTTGCTAGGTCTTCATGTCCAAGTTTGGGGGAAGCACTTGCATATTCACATAGATGGAAACCTTTGCCTTCCTCACTCCGCTTGGTATTATTGTTCTTTAACCCTCTCTGTTCTTATTTTCATTTACTTGTCTTCCACATTGAGGACACTGTGACATTCAAGTTTGGGGGTGCATTTATGTATTTTTGGTTTTACATTTTTGCTAAGCAATGATAATGGAATTTGAAACCTGTTGTAGATGAAAGCATATGTTTAAAACTTTGTGCATAGAAGCAGCTGATATTTTTGAAAATAAAGAAAATTTGAGTTGAAATGATCATGTAGATTCAAATTAGTCTGTATAAATGTCTCAATTAAATTCTCGCTGGATTTGACACTCTTTTAAGCTTCACAATGCACAGATGCACATTGGAAACTTAACTATGAGGCATGCAACTTGATTGACCTTGACCTTGCCCTAGTTAATCTGATTTGATGAACCTAATGGATGAATACTTTTGGCATGAATCTAAAAAAAAAAAAAAAAAAAAAAAAAAAAAAAAACTGAGAAAGAAAGAAAATAATGATCAGTTGACGTTCGTAGCCTTTCCAACTCGAGTTATTAAGCCCTAGGAGTGTCTCTACACTTAGCACCCTAAAACCGTCTGGTTTGGGAGTTGTTGGCCTAACGCTTGCTACAGGGGTTGGTTAGAAAGCTTAAGGGACTTAAACATTGCACGGTCATTCAAAAAAATAAACTGGTAATAAACATGGTTCGTTGGAGTTCGTAGCCTTTCCAACTTGAGCTATTAAGCCCTATGGAGTGTCTCTACACTTAACACCCTAAAGCCATCTGGTTTGGGAGTTGTTGGCCTAACGCTTGCTACATAGGTTGGTTAGAAAGCTTAAGGGACTTCAGCATTGCACAACCATTCTATGTTTCGCTTATGAGTTACAAAAAATTGTCAACAAGCAACAAAAGTTGTCTTGTAAATAAAATCATGCCTTAGGGACCTCATTTAAAGGGGAATTCAATGATTTGAAAACTTGTGCTTTGGAATTGGAAAAGAAAGTAAAAGCCGCATGTTGAGAATCCAATTCACTTTCACTGAAGCTAGAGTTGATTTCCATTCAAGAGATGATAATTGAGTTATTTATATAGACTTTGATGTTGATGCATGTATGTGGAAATGTATTTAGCCAATATTTGTATCAATGCTTCATATATGCAAGGTAGTCTTCCCAATGACCCTATCTCCAGCTCTTTTTCTATTTCAAGTTATTTTTGAGCAATGTATATATCTTATTTTACCATGGATGATATTTTTGTAGTAGCAAGCCCATGGTTGTCTTTTCATTAAGTTTTTCATTGTAGTTTTGCTAAGGGACTAGCAAAATGTAAGTTTGGGGGTGTGATAAGCGCCGAATATTGTATATTCAAGCGCCCTAAATTGCATTAGTAAAGTCCGTTGTATGTTAATTTATGTAGATTATCTTCATTTCTATGTTTTTATGCATTTTCAGGTTCATTGGCCAAAATGGAACAAGAATAAGGCCTTGTGGAATCTTGAGCAACAAAAGGTGCCAATGCTGAATTCTGGCAGCAGTAGAACCTGGACTTTGCTCACCATTTTGACCTTCCAAACTCGAGAGCTGGACTTCCCTCATAACATGAAAGATTTAGAATTCTGAATTAGCTTTCCAAATCTTCAAACGGTTTGTCATTCGGAGCTTGGAGCAGAGAGTTATGGCCTTGTTACCAGAGGCGCGCAGAACTGCCTAGCAGCAATGAAATTCTGCCTTGATCTTCATTTTCGACCAACCATCCTTGAGAATTGGATCTCCACCAAAACATGAAATATTTAGAGCTCTAAATTAGCTTTCTAAATCTTCAAACGGTTCATCATTCGGAGCTCGGAGCAGAGAGTTATGGCCATTTAACCAAAGTAGGTCTGGGCGGAGCAAGTGAAGCATGGAGCTTTTTACACTAAATTCGAGTGCTCGAGGCCTTGCTTAGAGTGCTCGAATTTTGGGCAGAATGCCCTTCGGAAATGGCTCATTTCAGCCCACTTGCACCTTGGTTTCTTCATTTTGCTTTCCTCTTTAATGAAGTGGTTGGAGATGTTGGTTGGTGGCCTTTTGGTGGTAGATAAGAGGGATAAGAGCCACACAATACATTAAGCTTCATTTTGGCAAGTTAGAGGAGAGAGAAGGGAGCAAGAAGGAGGAGTTCTTGAAGCTTCAAGGAGGGTGCACGAAAATGGAGATGAGGATCAAGCTTCTTCTTCAATCTAGGGCCACCATGGGTAACTAAACCCCCTTCTAGGGAGGTGATGAAGCCCTCTCTAGTAAGCATGTTCTAGCCTTAGTTTATTTTGGGGAAAATGATGTATATATGTGATTATTTCACAATCTAGAGTTACACTTGATGTAATGAACGTAATTTCTTATAAATGATTATGATGAATGTATTATCTTGTCTTAGATCATCTTTTCTCATGATTGTATGCCTTGCATTTCTATAGTGACATTGGAAATGAGATTGTGAAATGGGTTTCTTGGCATGTTGTATGAGAATCTTGATATTCCATAGCTTAGGACCCTCCTTTGATGGACTATTCTTGACTCTTGACTTCATGTGCTCCTATCATGTGATTAAAGGCTTGATAATCTCTAACTTAGTAAGCATGTCCAAGGCTACACACTAGTTTAGGTAGTTCAAACATGTGCATCTTTGATAGGTTATACTTGCCATTGATTTCATGAATTTCTTGAAGGAATGTAGCAATTTTGGTTGTAGCATTCCATGGTCACATATTTATGTTGTTTCCCCAATTTAGCTCTAATCTAGCATGTGTTTAGGGATGGAGCGGATTCATTTCCTTAGGCTTCTCTACTTGTATTATATCTCTTTACTTCCTAGCACATTACTATTTTATGCATTCTAAGTTCTAAGTTTAAGTGACAAACAACCAAAACCCTCTATAAACCCCTTATCATTCTAAGAACAATTCTAGACACTTAGGTTTCCATAGACTAGCGCAGTCCCAGTGGTTCGACTTACCCGACCAATAGCCCTATTTTACAATGATTCGTGCTATTGCGAAGGTTGATGTTTAGTTGATCAACCGATCATATCTTGACCTTAAATTCATGAATCAATGAAAATATATGTTTTTGGCAATTAAAATTTATATGCCTTCATGCCTTCAATTCTTTTATGATTTGTTTGTATGCCTTAAATATGTTATGCTTTCACTTCTAATGATGGTTAAATGATTGCACAAAGAAAGGGGAAGTTTTGTAAATCTCTTATTCATTAAGACTATGCACATTGATAGGGGGAGAATCACTCACATACCTTTTCTCATTGAACGAACACATCAATAAATTGTCATCATCAAAAAGGGGGAGATTGTTAACGTTGAATCAAAGGTTTTTGATGATCATAATTCATTAATGATGTTCTACGATTACTAATGTCTTCTTGAGTGAAATTACAGAGCAAAGCATTCATCAAAACAAGCACTACAATACAAGGACAAAACTGAAGAAGCAACACCAAGGAATGAGCAAAGGACTAAGTAATCAAAAGTCAAAGTCAAGTCTTCACAAGACATCAAAATGGGGTTAGCTAGGTTGGTGAGTTTCTTAGGAAGCTTTGTTAAAGTGTATATGAACATCTTGAAGCTTAAACTCTCCAATATTATGCATATCATCTCATTCACCATGACTAAGGAACAAAGGACTTAAGCATATCCTTATCTGAAAATGAACCAAGAGTTAAGATCAAAGCTTCAAGTTATTTCGGTCTACCAAAATAAATCCTTGTTTCATTTCGGTCTACCGAAATGAATATACAGATCCAACTAATAGTTATTTCAGTCGACCAAAATAATTGAGAGATCACTTCGGTCTACCGAACCTAGAGTACTGAGAGTATGATATTCAAGCTTGAACCATTTCGGTCGACCGAATAAAATGAGGGTTTACTTTTGTCAACCGAAATAAGTGTACTGAGAGTATGATATTCAAGCTTAAATCATTTCAGTTGACCGAAACAAAACGAGGCTTTACTTCGGTCTACCGAAACAAGAGTACTGAGAGTATGTGTCCAACCTCAAACTATTTCGGTCGACCCAAACATAAGGGTGTTTCATTTCGGTCGACCGAAACTGAGTGTTTCAAAATTCAAACGGGCATTTTATTCTTGGGATGTGTGTCGAACAGCTATAAAATTATCAGACATGTCTGAAAGTCTATAAAAACACTTCAGAACTTCATTTAAAGTTTGTTGCATACATTGAGAAAGAAAGTCTTGCAATCATAAAGCTTTTATCATACACACACACTTCATTTCATCAAAAGAGTATTGAGCTTCAAGTTATTCATATATACTCTAGAGTGAGCTAAATTTTGTACTTTAGATCTGAGAGAGAGATCATCTTGCATTCCATCAATATACTTCAAAAATTGTAAGGGCTGGTGTGGCCTAAGGAAGACTAAGAGAAGGTGTTTCTTTTAGCACTTAGAAGCTAGAAAGAGCTTCTTGTAAGAGGTTTGCTCTCCACCCGCAAGGAGAAGCCATAGTGAATTGGGAAGTCTCAAGAGGGGTCTTGAGCCGAGGAGTAGGAGTTTCTGAACCTCGCTAAAAATCACTGAGTACATGTTTGCAACTTCTATCTCTATCTCTATACTTATTGCTTTATGTATGTCTTAATATGCCTCTTCATTAATGCTGACTATTGAAGCTTAAAATTTAGATTGCATCATTCATTATCTGTCAAAGAAATTAAGTTTGTCTTTAATTAATATTTTAAGATCGATAATTGACCATAGTTTGCATAGACTCTATTCACCCCCCCTCTAGCTTGGGCAACACGTTTGACATTTTTTTTTCTTGGGATTCTCTTAGTGGTTGACATTGAGTTAGCGTGCCAATTTGTATGAGGTGTTGGCTCAGTTCGTGTTTCACGTTCCTTCAGTTGATCTGGAAACTTCTGGTGTTGTCCTTCAGCGCTTTTTGAGCTGTCCTTGGTTTGACCTTTTGTTTGGTCCCTGCTCTGTTCTTTTCCCGTATGTTCTGAATTTTAGGGACGAAATTCCTTTAAGAAGGGTAGGTTGTAATGACCCGGTCATTTACCTCCCTTTCCTATTTCCTGAAATTTTACGAATGAATTTTTTTTGTTTAATTTTCTTTTCTGAGCTCTGTTTCGTGTCTTTTAGTGTCATCTCGAGTGCTTGGAATTGGTTTCTGAGACTGTTCCATGTGAATTGACAACTTCCTTTGAGGACCGAGTCATTTTCACATTTTCACTTTTCAGACATTATGCGCCTTTCTTCCTTTTCCCTTTTTCGTCTTTTTCCCTATTCTGTCTTTTCCCCGTTTATCACTTGTTTGGCAAAATCTCACTTTTCATGCTCGGAGTTAGTTTTTGACTTCACATATCTTCATCTTCAGTGGTTTTCTCAGAATACGTATCTTTACTTTTGCAAGAAAGTACTCTGGTTACTCCCGGTGTCCACTGGGGCATAGATGCACAATTCTTCAGAATCTTTTTCATTTCTTGGGGTGTTTTTCATAAATATCTTTTGAAGATATTTTATTTCAGGGGTATCTAAGAAAATATCTTTTGGAAGATATTTTCGTTCTGGGGCAGTTTCGTAGTTAACCCTTTTTGTAGGGGCCATTGTGCAATTAACGAAAGTTATTGCAAGATATCTCGTCTGGAGCCTGGATCCTCGTACGGGATTCATTTTCACTTTTCATGGACTTGTAAATTCATAGAATTTCCTTTTGGTCGTTTTCCCCAGTTTTAGGGATTTTTGGCCCCGGTTGCCGCCGAACTTGTTTGGGGTATAACTTTCTGCTCGGGACTCAGTTTTAGACATCATTTCTTCCGTTATTCATATTTTCTCATTTTGAATCTTTTTTGTTTACAGAGTTTTGCTATTTGAGTGTGTTTGCTCAAATTCCACTTTTCCGGACCCAGCGGGGCCCGTTCGGGGCACTTTTTGAGATTTTTTTAAAAGTGGGGTGAAATATTTCATTTTTCATCTTCCCCACTCACCTTGAATGACCAGAGCTCCCATGGCAGCCCAAGGGTGGCTTCCACCACCTCTCTCCTCTTTTGAAATTCATTCCTTTGTTAAAAAGTTGAAGTGCCTTTACGTTTTCTGTTTGTGTTGACTACGCGCACCATTACCCCTTATTAGAAACCATTTTTGACCAAATTTTTAGTTCGGGATTGAGGTCAAGTTTGGATTTTCATGGGTCTTCTTGGAAATTCATATAGATCGTGTTGTCCCCGACAAAACCTAGGAGTTTCGTCGGATTCGGAGCCATTTCAATTCGGTGGGGATTTGGCATTTTCATCTCAAATTGACGTAGGGGATGTTTTAGGTTTAATTCTTGTTATATAGCATGCTATTGATGCTTATACAACTTGTTTATATGCTTAAATATGAAATCTAGAGATTTTATTATTATTTATTTTTCTTCTATTGGATTTGATTTTCCCGGTTGCCCATAGCTTGTTTTGAACTTGTAGCATGGTATTATATTACTACATAATATGGTCATTGACATATATTAAATTGAGTATATTTGAACAAGAAATAAAGATTTTATTTAATATTTATCTTTAGTGAAAGATTAATTCACATGACCTTACCTAGCTTGAAATCAATGTGTGTTAGCATATTATCTTAGGCTTTAATTTACTCTTCAACATAGGTAAATTTTAGAGTAATCGGAGACGTTTTGAAATCTAGAGAATATTTAATTAATTGATTAATTAATTTATTCCAAGTGTAATATTCACTCCATAGAAATTCCGACTTGATATTCATGATGTGCATGCTATGTAGTTTCACATATAGTAAATCTAGAATATTTGGTTAGGTTTTGAAACCTTTCATTTATTATTTTTCTAGTATTAAAGTTTAATACTCATGGTCATATCTTGCATGTAATTCACTTGTATCGTGCTTTTAAAACAAGTCTTGACATGTTGAATAACATACATTAAATTGAGGTCACTTGGATGACTTTTAAAATCTAGAATTTTAATTAAATGAATTAATTAAAATCCGTTCAATGGTTCCATGAGCTAGATTAAGTTTCTAACCTTGTATTCATGATTTCCTTGACAAATTCCTTCACGTGTGTCAAATCGAGAATAATCGGATATGTTTTGAAACTTATATTAAATTGCTTCCATTGTATAGGACTTAGCTCACATGGTGGTGTCTTGTATGTAATGAACTTATAACTTGACATTAAACATGTCCATGACATGATCTTTGACTTGCCTTGTAACCTTGATAATTGAATCCCTTAAGTAGATTAAATTCCCTTGTATGCTTCCATCGAGTTAATCATGCCTTGTTATTGAATTCTTGTTAAGTTTGTGAGTTTGATTTGCATTTCATGAACTTGTACCTTTTTATCAAGCATCGTGATCCCTTGTATCTTGGTTTCAATATTGTATTTAATGAACTTACTCATTTGTCTTGGAATGGTTTACTTACACATGTGTTGCCTAGTAAGTACTTGAATCATGTATCTTATACTTGTGGTATATTTACTTCAATGAATCTCTTATGCTTTGTATCTTGGTTATAATGTATGTAGATGCATACTATGAATTCTTGACATTTGACATGCCACTATAGTTGATGAACTTAGGGTATAACTTGTATGTTCCAAAATCCTAGTTGTGCATGGAATGTGGTTTAATGCATTACTTGTATTTTGATACAATCTTGACTTGCATAACTTGTTGATTTTGGGACCTGGGATATCAATCAAGAATTGTCATGGGTAGGACTTGGTTCTAGTACGGGGGATTGTCCTCCTACACCATAGTGCACACTGGGGGAAAGGTACCCATGGGTTAGTAACCCTAAAGTGATCTCAAGAGTATGGTTTTAATCCGGGGGATATCCGAGTTTCCACATTGGTTGATTTCACTCTTTAAATTTCAAGTTGCTATTCCTTGAAGATTTAAACTTGTCGTGTTATGTGAAATGCTCCAATCTTGTTTCATTGCATAGATATTATACCCTATTCTTGATTTCAAGTATACTCCTTGTCATGTTAATTGCATCGATAATTTAATTCTTGTTAACATATGTCCGAGCATACTTATTGTCATGTTATATGGAATGTTCCATCTTTGTATACTTGCATAGATATTACGCCTTGTTCTTGATTCCTTGTATAATCCTCATCGTGTTAATTGGTTTAATTCCAATCATGTCAATTGCATTGATAATGTGATCCTTATATTCCATAGTTTTCGTGTCGTGTTGTATGGATTGTCCTTAACGTTGTTCAATTGCATAGATAATATGATTCATGGAAAATGGTAAACTTGTCATGCTGATCTGTATTCAAGTATCTTTTTTATCGTGTTCTTTGGATGATCCCAAACTTGACTTGTTTCATATGTGTATATGTATCATGATTCTTGTTGCTTATGCTCCATGATAGCTTAGGATGTTCTCTGAGTCTCACTTTGACATAGACGTTAGGTGGCATGAGTCCCTTTGACATGTTCACCTTAAGGTGATAAAATTGTAAAATGAGGTCGATGCATGCTCATCTCCTACAAGTAGCTTTATGTTGCTCACCCCTACATTACTGGGGCATATTTCTGGTAAGAAGACTTGGTTCGTGATGCTTAGCATTCCTTAGATGTCGTGTAGCTTTCAAGTTTCCATTTCATGCAAATGTTAGTATGAAATGTCATTTTGTAGACTTATATGTAAAACTTGTATTCTTTGATTCCATGTATGTAATGTGTACTTAAGTGCACTCCTTTCAATGTATTCAACATTTATGAGATGAGGCCGGAGGCCATTGACATGTATATTGAATTTTTTGTAACTTCTAACTTCTTGAAATATTAGGAAAATATTGAAAAACGCCAAGTCATTGTCTCACAATGGTTGCATCGGGTGTAGGAATTCCATTTTCATTCTTTCATAGGGTCTTATAAATCATGTTTGAAGTATGGCCAAGGGCCAAACGGTCATTTGACCCCGTTTTGTATTTTTGGATTCCGAGTTTTCATTTCAAATTCTATTTTTGCCTTTTTACCCGTTGGGGGGTCGGATTTTGTATCGGTGGTATTTCTAAGTCGTGGACCATTGTAGCACGTCCAAATAGGGAAGTTATGTTTACGTGTATGGTCGTTTCCGGGCAAAACCTTATCGTTTGTGTTTTGAGCTTCCTATGGACTCATTTTGAAGTTTTGTTGCATAATCTGATTTTAGGGCACTTTGGGGTTTTCCTTCGGGAAATAAATTCCATTATTGACATGGTCACTTAGAAAACGTGATTTTAGGGTGGGTTTTTTCTTCGTGTTTTTCCAGAAAATGTCGTCTTGGTACCGAAAATCCCGTGCAAAGTTCGGTTTTTCTGCTATGCTATAGCAGCTTTTTTTCAACTTCTTGCCCTTTCCTAATCTAGGGGCATTCTGGGTACTTCATAGTGTTTCTTTTTCATTTTTATCTGTGATCTAGGTAGGAAACGTGATTTTAGGGGGGGTTTCTTCTTCGTGTTTTTACAAAAAAAATCATCTTGTTGCCGAAAATAACTCGCAGATCTGGAAAATCTGGTCGTTCCAGGTTTTTCAGGAAAAAGTTCTGATCTAAGGGGGCATTTCGGGTATTTCACTTGAAAAATAAAAACTTATCCTGACATGGTCATGTAGAAAACATGATTTTAGGGGGGTTTTCTTCACAACTTTTTGCTAAAAAATGTCATTTAAGCCCTCAAAATCCCATTGAAATTCAGAAAATGTGTGTAGGCCCTGCTCATACTTAAAACCCAGAAAGTCTAATTTTTTGAAACTTTGAGGCTTCATATCTTCATCATCCGGACTTGAAATCAAGCAATTCTTGAGTCTAAGTTTATTAACTTTTGCTTGTCTATCTAACGGTATGCACGGTTGCATCTAATTCTTTCTAAAAAGACCATTTTACCCCTTGTCAAATACCCATGCCGCACTGTTTTTAAACCCAAAAGTTGGTTTTTTTTTAAACTTTGACTTTTCATATTCTCTTCGTCCGGACTTTGAATCAAGTGATTCTTGAGTCTAGATTCATTAATTTTTCCTGGTCTATCTAATGGTATGCTCGGTTGTATCTAGTTTGGTCTAAAAGAACCATTTCAACCCATGTATGCCGCATTGATTTCGAACCCAAAAGTTTGATTTTATGAAACTTTGAAGTTTCATATTTTCTTCATCCGGACTCCGAATCAAGTGATTCTTGAGTCCATCTTGATTAGTTTTTCGTTGTCCTTCCAACGGTGTGCCCGGTGGTACCCGAGTCCACAGTTTTTTGAAATAACTATTTTGCCCCTGGGGCTTATTTGTCATATTTTTGGTCTTTTGCTTCCGCGTCAGTTCTCATTGAGTTCCACGACCTCATGGAAGGTCATTTTGACTTCTTAAAGTCTTGTTTTCTATTTTTGCTTTCGCATATCAGATCCGTTATCGGGTCAATCTTCGGTTCATCACATGACACGCTGGCCTAAAAACCGGGGTCGTCACAGGTGGTATTAGAGCATCCGGGTTCGAATACCTTGGACGACGGGTTTTGGGTGCATATCATGCTCACATTGGTTTGCTTTGATGTGCCATTTAAATGCTTATTGATAACATGCCTTGTGTGATAACATGTTTTGTTTGATAGCATGTCTTGTTTGATAATATGTCACGTATGATAACTTGTTCCCATGCTCAGGTGTTTTGAGACGCCTATTATTTGTTAAACATGTCTTATGTGTATATATGCTCCTGATAACATGTTTTGATTTGATAATATGTCTATTTGCTTATGTGGCACCTTGAGTAGATAGTCCATTGCTATGTTGCATGCTAGCTGTTTACATTTATGTCTGGCTTTGACAGTGTTTCTTAGGATCTGTCATATCCCTTGGATGCCTTCTTGTTTCACGAGTTTATTCCTTGGATAGGAGAAATTCATTCTGTAAGGACCCATGTCGGGAACCTTTTTGTCAGTTCTGTCAATTGATGCGAGTAAGGCTCATGTGAGTGTAGAATCGCAATTCTTGTCTGGTGGAGTGAGACGTGGGCCAGGGAGGCACCGTTTCATTTCCTTTTCCTTCGTGGCTTCTAGATCTAAGGCCTTAAGCGTAATGGTGCCAGTGTCATTGTTGTCAGAGTTTTGGGATTAGCTGCCCCAACTCTCGTAGATGCCTGGTTTCCGTAGTGCCTTTGGTAATGATCATTTTCGATATTGATGTCATTTGTATCAAAAAGTTCCCTTCTGGAGCATGTTATGAACTAGTGCCTTATACTGTCATGCTACCTTACTTACGAGTAAGTGTGGGCGGGTTCTGGTTGTTGTTCGTACTGCCTTGTCACTCTTTTCTTTCACTGCGTTTGACATTTTGTTTTCTTGGGATTCTCTCGGTGGTTGACATTGAGTTAGTGTGCCAATTCGTATGAGGTGTTGGCTCAGTTCGTGTTTCGCGTTCCTTTAGTTGATCTGGAAACTTCTGGTGTTGTCCTTCAGCGCTTTATGAGTTGTCCTTGGTTCGAACTTTTGTTTTGTCCCTGCTCTGTTCTTTTCCGGTATGTTCTGAATTTCGGGGACGAAATTCCTTTAAGGAGGGTTGGTTGTAACGACCCGGTTGTTTACCTCCCTTTCCTTTTTCCTGAAATTTTACGAATGAATTTTTTTCGTTTAATTTTCTTTTGTGAGCTCTGTTTCGTGTCGCTTAGTGTCATCTCAAGTGCTCGGAATTGGTTTCTAAGACTCTTTCATGTGAAATGACAACTTCCTTTGAGGACCGAGTCATTTTGGCATTTTCACTTTTCGGACACTATGTGTCTTTTGTCCTTTTCCTTGTTTCGTCTTTTTCCCTATTCTGTCTTTTCCCCGTTTATCACTTGTTTGGCAAAACCTCAATTTTCGTGCTCGGAGTTAGTTTTTGACTTCACGTACCAACATCTTTAGTGGTTTCCTTGAAATACGTATCTTTACTTTTGCAAGAAAGTACTCTAGTTGCTCCCGGTGTCCACTGGGGCATAGATGCACAATTCTTCGGAATCTTTTTCATTTCTTGGGGTGTTTTTCATAAATGTCTTTTGAAAATATTTTATTTCAGGGGTATCTAAGAAAATATCTTTTGGAAGACATTTTCATTCTGGGGCAGTTTCGTAGTTAACCTTTTTTGTAGGGGCCATTGTGCAATTAACGAAAGTTGTTGCAAGATATCTCGTCTGGAGCCTGGATTCTCGTACGGGATTCATTTTCACTTTTTATTAACTCATAAATTCATAGAATTTCCTTCTGCTCGTTTTCCCCAGTTTTAGGGATTTTTGGCCCCGGTTGCCGCCAAACTTGTTTGGGGCATAACTTTCTGCTCGGGACTCAATTTTTGACGTCGTTTCTTCCGTTATTCATATTTTCTTATTTTGAATATTTTTTGTTCACGGATTTTTGCCATTTGATCATGTTTGCTCAAATTCCACTTTTCCAGACTCAGCGGGGCCCATTCGGGGCACTTTTTGAGATTTCTTTAAAAGGGGGGTAAAATATTTCATTTTTCATCTTCCCCACACACCTGGCATGACCAGAGCTCCCATGGCAGCCCAAGGGAGGCTGCCACCACCTCTCTCCTCTTTTGAACTTCATTCCTTTGTTAAAAAGTTGAAGTGCATTTACGTTTTGTGTTCGTGTTGACTACGCGCACCATTACCCCTTATTAGAAACCATTTTTGACCAAATTTTGAGTTCGGGATTGAGGTCAAGCTTGGATTTTCATGGGGCTTCTTGGGGATTCATATAGATCGTGTTGTCCCCGACAAAACCTAGGAGTTTTGTCGGATTCGGAGCCGTTTCAATTCGGTGGGGATTTGGGTTTTCATCTGAAATTGAGGTAGGGGATGTTCTAGGTTTAATTCTTGTTATATAGCATGCTATTGATGCTTATACAACTTGTTTACATGCTTAAATATGAAATCTAGATATTTTATTATTATTTATTTTTCTTCTATTAGATTTGATTTTCCCGGTTTCCCATAGCTTGTTTTGAACTTGTAGCATGGTATTATATTACTCCATAATATGGTCATTGACATATACTAAATTGAGTATATTAGAACAAGAAATAAAGATTTTATTTAATATTTATCTTTAGTGAAAGATTAATTCACATGGGCTTACCTAGCTTAAAATCAATGTGTGTTAGCATATTATCTTAGGCTTTAATTTACTCTTCAACATAGGTAAATTTCAGAGTAATCGGAGATGTTTTGAAATCTAGAGAATATTTAATTAATTGATTAATTAATTTAATCCGAGTGTACTATTCACTCCATTGAAATTCTGACTTAATATTTATGATGTGCATGCTATGTAGTTTCACATATATTAAATCTAGAATATTTGGTTAGGTTTTGGAACCTTTCATTTATTATTTTTCTAGTATTAAAGTTTAATACTTATGGTCGTATCTTGCGTGTAATTCACTTGTGTCGTGCTTTTAAAACAAGTCTTGACATGTTGAATAACAGACATTAAATTGAGGTCACTTGGATGACTTTTAAAATCTAGAGATTTTAATTAAATGAATTAATTAAAATCCATTCAATGGTTCCATGAGCTAGATTAAGTTTCTAACCTTGTATTCATGATTTCTTTGACAAATTCCTTCACGTGTGTTAAATCGATAATAATCGGATAAGTTTTGAAAGTTATATTAAATTGCTTCCATTGTATGGGACTTAGCTCACATGGTGGTGTCTTGTATGTAATGAACTTGTAACTTGACGTTAAACATGTCCATGACATGATCCTTGACTTGCCTTATAACTTTGATAATTGAATCTCTTAAGTAGATTAAATTCCTTTGTATGCTTCCATCGAGTTAATCATGCCTTGTTATTGAATTCTTGTTAAGTTTGTGAGTTTGACTTGCATTTCATGAACTTGTACCTTTTTATCAAGCATCGTGATCCCTTGTATCTTGGTTTCATTAATGTATTTAATGAACTTGCTCATTTGTCTTGGAATGGTTTACTTACACATGTGTTGCCTAGTAAGTACTTGAATCATGTATGTTATACTTGTGATATATTTACTTCAATGAATCTATTATGCTTTGTATCTTGGTTATAATGTATGTAGATGCATACTATGAATTCTTGACATTTGACATGCCACTATAGTTGATGAACTTAGGGCATGACTTGTATGTTCCAAAATCCTAGTCGTGCATGGAATGTGGTTTAATGCATTACTTGTATTTTGATACAATCTTGACTTGCATAATTTGTTGATTTTGGGACTTAGGATATCAATCAAGAATTGTCATGGTTAGGACTTGGTTCTAGTATGGCAGATTGTCCTCCTACACTATAGTGCGCACTAGTAGCCCTAAAGTGATCTCAAGAGTACGGTTTTAATCCGGGCGATATCCGAGTTTCCACGTTGGTTGATTTCACTCTTTAAATTTCAAGTTGCTATTCCTTGAAGATTTAAAATTGTTGGGTTATGTGAAGTGCTCCAATTTTGTTTCATTGCATAGATATTATGTCCCATTCGTGTTTTGATGTATACTCCTTGTCACGTTAATTGCATCGATAATGTAATTCTTGTTAACATATGTCCGAGCATACTTATTGTCATGTTATATAGAATGTTCCATCCTTGTATACTTGCATAGATATTATGCCTTATTCTTGATTCCGTGTATAATTCTCATCGTGTTAATTAGTTTAATTCCAGTCATGTAAATTGCATTGATAATGTGATCCTTATATTCCGTTGTTTTCGTGTCATGTTGTATGGATTGTCCCTAGCCTTGTTCAATTGCACAGATAATATGATTCATGGAAAATAGTAAACTTGTCATGTTGATCTGTATTCAAGTATCTTTCTTATCGTGTTCTTTGGATTATCCCAAACTTGACTTGTTTCATATGTGTATATGTATCATGATTCTTGTTGCTTATGCTCCATGATAGCTTAGGATACGCCTTGAGTCTCACTTTGACATAGACGTTAGGTGGCATGAGCCCCTTTGACATATTTCACCTTAAGGAGATAAAATTGTAAAATGCTAGGTCGATGCATGCTTATCTCCTACGAGTAGCTTTATGTTGCTCACCCCTACGTTACTGGGGCATATTTCAGGTAAGTAGACTTGGTTCGTGATGCTTAGCATTCCTTGGATGTCGTGTAGTTTTCAAGTTTCCATTTCATGCAAATGTTAGCATGAAATGTCATTTTGTAGACTTATATGTAAAACTTGTATTCTTTGATTCCATGTATGTAATGTGTACTTAAGTGCACTCCTTTCAATGTATTGAATATGTATGAGATGAGGCCGAAGGCCATTGACATGTATATTGAATTTTTTGGAACTTTTAACTTCTTGAAATATTAGGAAAATATTGAAAAATGCCAAGTCATTGTCTCACCATGGTTGCATCGGGTGTGGGAATTCCATTTTCATTCTTTCATAGGGTCTTATAAATCATGTTTGAAGTGTGGCCGAGGGCCAAACGGTCATTTGACCCCGTTTTGTATTTTTGGATTCCGAATTTTCATTCTAAGTTCCATTTTTGCCTTTTTGCCCGTTGGGGGGTCGGATTTTGTATCGGTGGTATTTTTAAGTCATGGACCATTGTAGCACGTCCAAATAGGTATGTTACGTTTGCGTGCATGGTTGTTTCCGGGCAAAACCTTATCGTTTGTGTTTTGAGCTTCCTATGGACTCATTTTGAAGTTTTGTTGTATAATCTGATTTTAGGGCACTTTGGGGTTTTCCTTCAGGAAATAAATTCCGTTCTTAATATGGTCACTTAGAAAATGTGATTTTAGGGGGGGTTTCTTCTTCGTGTTTTTTCAGCAAATGTCGTCTTGGTACCGAAAATCCAGTGTAAAATTCAGTTTTTCTGCTATGCTATAGCAGCTTTTTTTGAACTTCTTAACCTTTCCTGATCTAGGGGCATTCTGGGTACTTCATAGTGTTTCTTTTCATTTTCGTTTGCAAATCAGGTAGAAAACGTGATTTTAGGGGGGGGGGGAGTTCTTCTTCGTGTTTTTACAAAAAAATCATCTTGATGCCGAAAACAACTCGCAGATCTGGAAAATTTGGTCATTCCAGATTTTTCAGGAAAAAGTTCTGATCTAAGGGGGCATTTCGGATTTTTCACTTGAAAAATAAAAACTTCTCTTGACATGGTCATGTAGAAAACATGATTTTAGGGGGGGGGGGGGGTTTCTTCACAACTTTTTGCCAAAAAATGTCATTTAAGCCCTCAAAATCCCATTTGAATTCAAAAATGTGTGCAGGCCCTGCTCATACTTGAAACCCAGAAAGTCTAATTTTTTGAAACTTTGAGGCTTTATATCTTCATCATCCGGACTCCAAATCAAGCGATTCCTGAGTCTAAGTTTATTAACTTTTGCTTATCTATCTAACGGTACGAACGGTTGCGTCCAATTCTATCTGAAAAGACCATTTTACCCTTTGGCACTGTTTTTAAACCCAAAAGTTGATTTTTTTTGACACTTTGACGTTTCATATCTTCTTCGTCCGGACTTCGAATCAAGTGATTCTTGAGTCTAGATTCATTAATTTTTGCTTGTCTATCTAATGGTATGCTCGGTTGCATCTAGTTTGGTTTGAAAGGACTATTTCAATCTATGTAAAGTACCCTTGTTATATTGATTTCAAACCCAAAAGTTTGAATTTATTAAACTTTGGAGTTTCATATTTTCTTCATCCGGACTCCGAATCAAGTGATTCTTAAGTCCATGTTGATTAGTTTTTTGTTGTCCTTCTAGCGGTGTGCTCGGTGGCACCAGAGTCCATAATTTTTGGAAATAACTATTTTGCCCTTGGGGGCTTATTTATCATATTTTTGGTCTTTTGCTTCCGCGTTAGTTCTCATTGAGTTCCACGACCTCATGAAAGGTCATTTTGACTTCTTAGAGTCTTGTTTTCTTTTTTCGCTTTTGCATATCGGATCCGTTATCGGGTCAATCTTCGGTTCATTACAGGACACGCTGGCCGAAAAACCAGAGTCATCACAAGTCACAAAGCACAATTTAGTAATGAACATGCATGATATGAATCATGATGCGTCTCATCCCAAATTTGGTCTATACCGACCCAACCTTCACTTTTTGAAAACTTGCTAACCAACTTTACTGAGACGAGATTGATAACTATCCTCGGTCTTAAATCCAGCAACTTTTTCACGCCTTACATCGGGCCGCGCTCCCTCTAGGTCAAGCTAACCCTGGACTCGTGAAATCCGGTTTATTTTAAAAAAAACTTTTCTTTCATTATCAGAAACTTCACTTTGAAAAAGAAAATTTGCCTTTTTCAATTCCTTTCTAAAATTTTTTGGAAATCAATACTTCATTTGACTAAACCAAACCAACCACACCATGCCAATGTGAATGCCATGAATGAAATGGGCTCTAAACACAAACCACGACACACACACCTATACCATGCATGTGTGATAAATGAACATAGCGTTATAATGTCTCAATTTTAGAGTTTAAGTATGATTCTACAAATTTAGCAAGCATACAAGCATGAACAATAATTGTGAACATTATTTCATATAATTCACATAATTTCCACAATATTTACAAAGTCTTCACAAAATAATTCATAGATAATTCATTTTAAAATGAAAAGGGGCAAACCAAAATTCTTTGGAATCTAAATTCAGAAAATAATATGAAAAATTCACTCCCAATAGCCTAAGCATTTACAATGAAATCAGATTTTACAAGTAAAGCAATAATCCTCAACTAGAAGAAAATCTGGGCAACTTTGAGAGAAAAACTATAGAAAATTCATCCAACACCGGAATGTGGGAAATTAAATTCATTTTGAATGCTAAATCATAAGAGTATAAAACTAAAATATTTTTGTAATCATTCAATATCGGGATGTCGTCCAAATAATTTCATAAACATTTGTTTTCAAACTGTGGTAGAAAACTAAGTAGTGACTACCGTCTGATTTTTACAAAACATAATACATAGTCTAAAATCCTAAATATTGGTAAAAACTCACTAGACTGGTGTTAGAACTTGGGATAAAATTTTGAGAATTTTTATACATTGGGAAGTTGGCCAAACAACTTTATCAAAACCTATTTTCAAATAATGACTGGAAACTAAGTACATGGTTTGAAATCATTAAAAATTACAGAACCATACTACACTGATGCGGGAACTTGTTATAAAATATTTAGAATTGTTTTACGTAAGAAAATTAGTTAAACAATTTTCTCAAAACTTCATTTTCCAGTAGTGACATGAAACTGGACAGCAGATACTTCCAGATTTTTAGAAAAATATGCACGCACTCTAAAATCATAAATTTTTTATGATCTATACTAATCTCAAAGGAGAAGTTCCAATAAAAATTTAGTCTCAATTGGAGTAACATAACATTTAAATCAAAATTCATTACAAAGAAGATTGGCATATTCACAAGGTAAGATATGTCATTAACAAGTGAATCATAGCAAGCAAGATTCAACAAGAATATGGCATGAATTCATTAACTAAAATCAAGTGAACAATGAATTTAATCACATAGGAGGTTGTCCAAGGAAAATAACATAATTATCCCACACTTAAGCATGCTTTGACATGAATAACAATTAATTTACTCACAATAATCAAGGAAATTGTGGGTTAGACACCCTTACCTCAATTAGAAGAAAAACCCCTAAATTGAACCCAAATTTTGAAATCCAAAGTAGGTCCAAATAAAGATCAGCTCTGATCAAAATAAAGTCCTTGTTGCACTTGTCGACTTTGCCTTCAATGGCAAAGTCTTAATCCTAAAGGTTAAAGAGAAATTAGAGCTTAAAACGGTATAAACAAGAAAAAAACAGAAAAAGAAAATAGAGAGAGAGAGAGAGGCCTGGCTGCGTGAGAGAAGAGAAGAACTGAGGTCTTGTGGTCGTTACAAAAGATAGTGCACAGTGGCGGGTCCCATGGTTTAACAAAAATCTTTAGTTACCAATGTGTATGTATATATATATATATATATATATATATATATATATTTATTAAACATAATACCACCCCACAATTAAATATATAACCATGTATATAAGCATTAAATAATAATGTGTGAAACATAATGGATCCAAAAATAAAATTCCCACACGATAAACCGATAACGGGTCCCATGACGATGTCGTTTCCAAGTGTTTAGAAAATAAACTTTTTAATACGAGAGGTCGCTTCGCAAGGTCAAAATATGAATGTGGTTTCGGAAGCCTTTCTAGTCAAATTTACATTTATAAAAACCACTACTACAACTAATGAAGTATAGCGAGTAGGGATCGTGCACAAAGATTATACGTGTTGGAATTTAACTTCGACTCTAGCGTATCAAAAGATTGCAAAGAAGGGCTTGGTTGACTGATTACTCTAGAAAATAATTAAATTAAAATGCAAGTAAAGTAAACTAGTGAAAGATAGGGATTCAAGAGATATGAAGAGAGGTCTTAGGGTGTTAGAATCACCACTAAACTTATGTAATTAACCACTTGCTTTCCATTAATGGGGAATACATTGTTGCAATCAAGATATGGCCACAAACATAAAACACAATTTGCATATAAAAGTGTGAACTATGTAATGCAAGAGTAAATTGTTTACCTAACTAACAAGTAAAGTAAGTGTAGAACAACCCACCAAGACAAAAGGTATACTCCATAAATTAGTTAACAAATGGGTCTAATGAGAGCACACATCAATCTAGAGAATCATGGAATTTGCAATAATAAGTGTGGAGTATTAAATCAAGTATAGATTGTAGAATAACCCATCAAGTGTAAGTATAATCCATCAAATTAGTTGACAAACCCATTTAATGAAAACCCATGTTTAGACATCACTAAATTAATAATTAATCACACATAGACATGCAACCAACATAGAGAATCTAGTGTAAAGATTAATTCCCAAATAATCACACATAAGACAACATGTAATTAAAATAGAGAATCATAAGGAAGAATTAAATCAACAATCATAAGGCTAAGCACTCATCACAACAATATATATATAAATCCCCAAAAATAGAAATAAAAGGGTTTAGATTATACAAGACTTAGGGCTCATCCAAGCCCTAAGTGTAGATCTAGCCAATCATGGAGAAGGTGGATGTGGTCATGGAACCCTTAAGGGCACGCTCCAAATATGGCTCCATTTTTTTCTTCTTCTTCTTCTTTAAAGCTCTAGAGAGAGAGTATGTGGATCTAGAGATGTGTTATTGAGATGTGCCTCCACTTCCCACTTTTCTTCTAACCCTAATCTCTAACTTTCTAGAGAGAGAAAGTAATGAAAATATAGAAATTACAATAAAATATATGAATCTCCCTACAAAAATAGTTCAATCCCTCTTATATACAAGGCTTTGAGAGCCCAAAAATATGAGAACTCGGCCCTAGAATCTCCCCTTTCAAGCACAGCCCGAGTTGGGTCGAAATAAGCTTTAGATCTACTTTTTAATAACTTTCGTGAATAGTTCGATCGATCTCACTTTTCTTCGATGGATTTCACTTGGCAGTTTTCAGCATCAGCCTCCTTTTTGCTCCAGATTAGCCTCCTTTTTGCTCCAGTTTCTCACCAAGACTTAGTTTGACTCCAGAAAGGCCTTAAAAAGATATTTTTAGCTCGTTTTAACTTTATTGATCTGAAAAGGAAAATAACACGAAATTAATCTAAAACGGGAAAATAAGATAGATAAAGGTCCTAGAATGTTCAAGTTTAAGGGGTTTAAATGCGCATTTTTCAGCGCTCATCACACCCCCAAACTTAAATATTGTTAGTCCCTAGCAATGAACTACAAAGTAAAGGAATGAAATGAACAACTAAACAACTATGAACTAGAAAGCAATAAATGGATAACACCACTTTTGTAGAGAACACGATTGCATTTAGCACATGCAACAGGCCTTTTAAACCCCTAGTGGACGAGTGAAGTCTCGTGAGGGTTTCCAGAAATGATATCCACAAACATTAAGCTCATTCTCACAAAAAAAAAAGGCACTAATATTGCAAACAAGCATTGGGAGAAAACTACCTTAAGTATGCAATTTTTCAACCATTTCCAAGCAATCTCCCAAAATCTCAACACCAAGCAAGCAAGTATGGTACTCCACACATCAAGAAAATGATCATGCAAATCAAAACAACTCTAAAATCCTTTTTGGGTGAATTGGCAACAAATATGTTGCTATCTAAGCCAACTAAAGAAATGATCACATCCTTACCCTCAAACTAGCACACAAATCTAGTACTAATCATCAAGACAAAGAGTGGACCTTTTATTAAAACTTTATTGTTTTAGGTGCGCTTATTTTTTTTACTCATTTTTTTTTTTTTAATCCTAAGGATCAAAGATGGAAGCATAGTGCAATGTGTTAATCTATTAAGCTTTCTAGCGATCCATGAAGTCGAGCGTTAGGTCAATGATTCCCAAACCAAACGGATTTAAGACATTAGGTATTCAAACACCCCTAAGGACTTACAAACTCAAATCAACTAGGTTACAAATCAAAATAACCTCCATCTAATCATTTCCCACTTCTCACCTTTTGGGAGAAATTCTCACTTTTTATTGCTTTTGCAACTCGTTTTTTTTTTTTTTTTTTTTTTTTTTTTTTTTTTTTTAATATATATAAGTTCAATTATTAACCTAGAGTTTGGGCTCTCCACTTTTCAGTGCGAGAAATTCAGTGCTTGATAAGGTTAGAATCTCGACTACTCAATGAAAAGGGTTTGTTATCCACCTTTATCAAGAATGAAAGCTTTCAATGCACTACTAGCTCAATTGGGATATAACCAATTCAATAATCAACAAAGTATGTACCCCACAAATGAATGCTAGTGTGCGTCTGTGTCAGTGTAGAATCCTATAGTGAATCTAAAAACAATCACAAAATTAGGATGATGTGGACCACAAATGCAAAAAAAATATTAATCTTTCAAAAAATTTACTCTTAAATGGCATTCACAAGGCATAAAAGGAGTATTGGACTCTCAAGTCAAGCAATTTTTAAATTCTAAGCAATATAGTCCTCAAAAGATCAAAATCATCGTAAACATCAATCTCAAATTCAATCATGCATTTAACGCTCAAGTTAAATAGAATGCAACAAAGCCACATTACCCCCAAACTTAAACTGCACATTGTCCTCAATGTGCAATGAGAATAATGATAAAGATGGAAAGAGGATACAGTGATGGAAAAGATATGAAGCTTGGTAGTGATCCATTGGGAAAGAGTGCACCCCCAAAGTTGGAATCAATAACCTACTTGAATAATCACACTAGAAAACTCACATAAAATATCAAATGGGATAAGAATAATCAAATCATGCATTCTAAGGCAATATAACACAAGATGGAAGAGAGATATGAGATCAAGCCCTAGCTAAAGCATGAAAATAGCATGACTACACAAAAGGGCACAACGGTGAAAAGTTTTTATATTTTTCTTTTTATGAAAGCAAGTATATACAAAATGTAAGAAAAATAAAGAATAAAATGCATGAACAAAATGCAAAAAGAAAAATAAAGAAGACAAAATGCAGTGAAAGAATATGTACAATGCAAGAAATGACAAACAAAAAGTAAGAAATGATGCAAGAATAAAAAAAATGAAAATAAAAATAAAAACTTTATTTTTTTTTCATTATTTTATTTTATTTTATAACATAACAAGTATGTACACACACACAATAAAATGCAAAGAAAGAAAAATGCAATGAAATAAAAAATGCAAATTATTATTTTTATTTTATATATATATATATTTTTTATGAAAATATGTACAATGAAACAAAATGCAAGAAAAATAAAGAAATAAAAATGAAAATGAACATGTATAATACAAGAGATAAAAGACATAATGTGTTATATGGGTACTAAGTTTAACGTCTCTAACAAGACGGAATACAACTTTGAAAATTTATTTTTTGTTGTTTTTTTTTAATATTTATATATATATATTTTTTATTTTTTAGAAAAAACAAATATGTACACAAATAAAAATAAAAAGGAAAGTAAATAAAAATGCAAGAAGTAAAAATGTAAGGAAACAAAGAATGCAAATGAATTT
This sequence comes from Cornus florida, assembly GCF_030987335.1. Lineage (NCBI taxonomy): Eukaryota > Viridiplantae > Streptophyta > Magnoliopsida > Cornales > Cornaceae > Cornus > Cornus florida. The sequence continues at coordinate 45,579,935 of NW_026775573.1, forward strand.
TTGTTTTGTTTTTGTTTTTTGTTTTTTTTTTTTTTTTTTTAACAAGAGAAAAGTAACTAACTAAAATAAAAGAAAATGAAAAAAGTAAAATAAATAAAAAATAAAATAAAATAAAAGAACAATAGAAAAAGGAAAAAGTTAAAAAGTCAAAGGGGTAAAGTTGTGATCGATCTAAGGATGATTGATTAAAACTCGATCGATCCAAGATGTGAAAACCTGCAAACAACTTCGAACGATACACAGAGATCTGAAATATGCAGAGATTCAAAAATTTTCTAAGTATAGAACTGAGATTGATCGAAGGGATAATTGGATCGATCGAGAAATAATTGGATTAATCTGGAATAAAGTTCGCATGATACACAGAGAGCTGATTTCTGCAGAGAATTGACTACAGAAAGGTTCGATTATTCAAAGGGACACTTGTGATCGATTGAACAGGCACCAATGCCTAATTTTGAGATGAAAGTGCAGAAAATCCTATACTAAGCCCCAATGATGGTAACAAGAATGGAGATTGAAAAATGGATGGAAGAATGTACACAAGAACGAAAAATAAAAATAAATGCGGGAGGAATAGGGTTGGGAAACCCTATGAAAACTAGTGTTTAAAGTCTCTAGCAAGATGCTAGGTCAACTCACTAATCAAAATAATCAAAAACCGGATATTAAACATCCTTATTGATCCTCTTTTCACTTTTCTCATTTAATATCCCACTTACAACAATAAAATCATCCTCCAAAAGAATGACTTGAAAAGAAATGAAAGAGATGATATTGTTCCTTTCATCCACAGTCTTAAAATAAAATCAATGATGAACGGCCTTGCACTTGGCAAGGCAAAGTCTTTCAAAGACTCAATTGGGATATCAAGAAACACATTCTCTTCATCCTTATCCTCTTCCTCAAAATCATCATCTCCTCACCTTCTAAGTTAGCTAAGGAGTCCATTAGAGAATTCATTTCATTTTTTGAGCTTTCAAGGTCAAAACCACAATTTTTATACATTTCAAAACAACATGTCTCAAGAGGGTCTTTGGAGATAATAGAAGGAAGGCCCTCTTCAACAAGTTCTTCCTCTTCCTCTCATACCTCTATAGTGGTCAACATCTCCTCACTCTCTAAAGTATCAAAGGCCGCGATAAAATCATAATTAAAATAAGGAAAATCCTCATAAGTCATGTTACTCTATTGGATTAGCCATTGGTGGACTCATCAACTCCTCAAATTGCTCACTTGCTACTTCTTCCTCACTCTCCTCATCCTCATCTATGTAAATTGGAGTTCTTGCCATTTTTTCATTTGCCTCTTCCTCATCCTCTTGACGAAAAAGAGTACTTACAATTTGCTCAACTTGAGCTTCTAACTTGGCTAACATTTGAGAATGAGAATTAATAAGTGGAGTTTGTGAAATATGCACATCAAGTAGCGCTAACACTTTTTCTTCAAATTTGGGTGAGTACCTAAAAAGTGGTGGAGTTGGTTCATCATAAAATCGTGGAGGAGGGTAATAGTCACAAAGAGGATAACAAGAATAGTTAAGTCCATAATAAGATAATGCATGTTGAAAAGAATTGGACTCAACCTCATAAGGATCAAAATATGATGGATGGGCATAAGGTGAAGGGATGTAATTTCCCCCCAAACTTGGATCAAACAATTCCTCCATTCACACTTAAAATCTAAATGCAAGAAAAAATTTTGGCCTCCACACTAGCCGATGCTTGGACAAAAATTTAAACAATATAATGAGCCTCAACAAGGGCTATCACAAGCATGCAAAGAAGTGCACAATTAAAATACAAGAGTTCCAAGAATTGTTCGGAAAGGTCCTTAAGCAACTTCAAATTTTAATGTTAGTTTTAAGCTCTAACGATTGCTTCAAGTTCCAAAGTTTTCCTTTCTTGTAGTCAAGTACCTAATAGACAAATAATAATGAGGACAAGAGAAAAGAATATACAATAGAAAATAAAAGAAAATTTGAAGCAATCAAATGAACATTATTGTCTAGTTTAATTCCAACAAAACCATTAATCCCTGGCAGTGGCGCCAAAATTTGACGAGGTTCTTTCCAAGTGTTTAGAAAATGGACTTTTTAATACGAGAGGTCACTTCGCAAGGTCAAAATATGAATGTGGTTTCGGAAGCATTTCTAATCAAATTTACATTTATAAAAACCACTGCTACAATTAATGAAGTATAGCGAGTAGGGATTGTCCATAGAGATTATACGTGTTGGAATTTAACTTCGACTCTAGCATATCAAAAGATTGCAAAGAAGGGCTTAGTTGATTAATTACTCTAGAAAATAATTAAATTAAAATGCAAGTAAAGTAAACTAGTGAGGGATAGGGATTTAAGACATATGAAGAGAGGTCTTAGGGTGTTGGAATCACCACTAAACTCATGTAATTAACCACTTGCTTTCCATTAATGGGGAATACATTGTTGTAATCAAGATATAGCTACAAACATAAAACACAATTTGCATATAAAAGTGTGAACTATCTAATGCAAGAGTGAATTGTCTACCTAACCAACAAGTAAACTAAGTGTAAAACAACCCACCAAGACAAAAGGCATAATCCAGCAATTAGTTAACAAATGGGTCTAATGAGAGCACACATCAATCTAGAGAATCATGGAATTTGCAATAATAAGTGTGGAGTATCAAATCAAGCATAGATTATTTACCTACCTACAAACATGAATTAAATTATAGAATAACCCATCAAGTGTAAGTATAATCTATCAAATTAGTTGACAAATCCATTTAATGAAAACCCATGCTTAGCCATCATTAAATCCTTAATTAACCACACATAGACATACAACCAACATAGAGAATCTAGTGTAGAGATCAATTCCCAAATAATCACACATAAGACAACATGTAAAAAAAATAGAGAATCATAAGGAAGAATTAAATTAACAATCACAAGGCTAAGCACTAATCACAACAATATATATATAAATCCCCAAAAATAGAAATACAAGGGTTTAGATTACACAAGACTTAGGGCTCATCCAAGCCCTAAGTATAGATCTAGCCAATCATGGAGGAGGTGGATGTGGTCATGAAACCCTCAAGGGCAAGCTCCAAACATGGCTCTATTTTCTTCTTCCTCTTCTTCTTCTTCTTCTTTGAAGCTCTAAAGAGAGAGTATGTGGATCTAGAAATGTGTTCTTGAGATGTGCCTCCACTTCCCTCTTTTCTTCTAACCCTAATCTCTAACTTTCTAGGGAGAAAAAGTAATGAAAATATAGAAATTACAATGAAATATATGAATCTCCCTACAAAAATGGTTCAATCCCTCTTATATACAAGGCTTTGAGAGCCCAAAAATGTGAGAACTCGGCCCTAGAATCTCCCCTTTCAAGCACAGCCTGAGTTGGGTCGAAATGAGCTTTAGATATGCTTTTTAATAACTTTGGCGAACAGTTCGATCTATCTCACTTTTCTTCGATAGATCTCACTTGGCAATTTTTAGCATCAGCATCATTTTTGCTCCAGATTAGCCTCCTTTTTGCTCCAGATTCTCACCAAGACTTAGTTTGACTCCAAAAAGGCCTTAAGAAGCTATTTTTAGCTCATTTTAACTTTATTAACCTCAAAAGGGAAATAACACGAAATTAGTCTAAAACGGGAAAATAAAATAGATAAAGGTCCTAGAATGTTCAAGCTTAAGGGGTTTAAATGCATACTTTTCAACGCTCATCATCGCACATGGGACCTCCCGGCTCGAAAAATGAAAAAATGTCAAAATGACAACTATTGCATTTCCAAGAGTCCTAAACTCAAGGAGATTCCCCAACCATTCTCAAGACATACCCGGCACTCCCTACGGTGCCCGGCACGTAAAATGAAACAAGACAAAAACAACCCTGAAAAATCCTAGAAAATAGAAAACATGAAAAAATCATAAACATTACATTTTATTCATACAATTAATAAGGCAATTTATTTATGCCTTTGGCAACTCATCTATGCCACCAATTCAACAATGTACCAAACTTTACAATTAACAATAAGATAAATCACACATAGGCATTCCATGCATATCCTAAGCATATAAATAATTTAAATAACCAGCCTATTATGATTTTATCAACAATACCACATATAAAAATATGATACACCTTATAACACAACTTATTAGTTGATTAATATATGCTTACTAAATATCATAGATTTAAACATGGTTATTTTTATCTTTTCCATTAATTCATGAATAAGGTAAATATAATACAAATATTATGCAACTAAAACATATATACTATTCTAGAAGCTTAAGGACATGTTTAGGGTCCTTAGAAGTCAATTTGAAGTCATTCCTGAAAAATCTAACGCGTCCGGCAGCTCCAGTGCTTGAGCACCATTCATAGGGCTCGAGCGCTGCTACGACAGCAGCAAATCCAACCTTTGAAATTCGTCTGTTTCACCTCCAATTCTTGTCCTAGCAGTCCTATTTAATCCTAGTACATCTTAATACATGATTTTACATCCATACAAGTATAAAATCAAGCAAAACCATAAACAACCCATTCAACCATTCATAGTATCCAACATATACATATTATATACATATATACAAATATAATCCAGTTTCATGCTTTTACCTAAGTTTATGTAGTTCAGTGCATGCAATTAAATCTACAAATTCTAATACCTAATGTGTTAAACTTATGGGTTCCAAGAAGAGAGTTAGAAAACAACTCGCTTGAAGGTTTCGAAATGAAACCGATGTCACAAGATTTCCAGATCTAATATGTTTTGTACTCCAGCTATCTTGCTGTCGTCCTCCTCAGGTCCGACCTCCCCTACATGCTCGGCCTCCCTTTTTCCTCTTCTTCTTTTTCTTTCTTTCCTTCTTCTTCCTCCTCCCGGATCTCTCTTCTCTCGGCATCTCCCTCTCTCTCTCTCTTTCCTTTTTTTTTCACGTAAAACCTACTTTATCCCATTTATAGTTATATATATATATATATATATATATATATATAGTTATATATATAACTATAACCCACACAATAAATATAAATAAAAAGATAATGGCAAATAAATCCTCATCCGTGTAGGATTCTAACTCTAATAATATACTTAAATTATATAAATATATATTATAAATCCTTCTTCACTAATATAAATATACATAGTTGTGCATATGTCCCTATATACATATACTTACTATATAAATACATAATTAATGATTTATATTTATATATAATAAATAGTCCATAATCATGCTACTATATATATATATTAATTCCATATATATATAATACTTCCCAACTTTAATCCTTATACGATTATGACCTTATTAGTCATGCATATAAACATAATTATGTAAATAAAATATCTGTGTATAAATATATATTAAATACACATATAATTAAACATTCATTGAAAATAAACCTCCCAAAAGTTTTTAAGGCTTTCCTTTCTAACCCAAGACCATATCTTTTGGTCCCAATCATTCCAAATTCAGTCAATTAAACAAAAATAAATAAATAATAAATAAAATGCTTAAATTAAAACAACTAAATACATGTAGCATGTACACAAACATAATCATAACAACCAAGTCATACCATACACTTTAAATTTAACACACGAACAAATCGATCACAATCAAACACATATACACACAATCATCAAACCAATAAATCAATTAAAAAAAATAAATAAATAATTTAATTTAAAACTAATAAATCAATTAAATCTAATTAAAGGTAATTAATTTAATTAAATAATTCCTCCAAGATATAGAGGTATTACAGTTTTAATTTCGTTTGTTAAAACAATTCTCTCAATTTATTTTTACTTTGCATGGAATAAGACAAGATCATTATGGAGGGAAAAATCCCCCTCTAGTAAGAGTTGTCCATGTCACCATAATACAAATTTATACTTTCGATCCTTTGATAGATTGTAGAAGCCCAATGTGACGGCCCTGGATTTTCAAGCCAGTGCGTCATGTGATAAACCAAAGATTGACCAGATGCGGAAGTAAGAAACAAGACAACGGTCTCCCAAGGCACAACACACCTCTAAGACACTTTGATGACCTTCCATGAGGTCACAGAGCTCAAAAGAATCAAATGCGAAAGCAAAAGATCGGAAAAATAAAAATTAAGCCCCCAAAGGCAAAATAGTCATTTTTGAAAGTATGGTTTCTGGTGCCACCGAGTACACCACTGGGAAGACAACAAAAATCTAATCAAGATGGACTCAAGAATCTCATGATTCAGAGTCCGGACGAAAGAGAAATGGCAAGACGAAAAAAAATGAGCACTTAAGGCTAAAAGGGTAAACTGGTAATTATCCAGGAAAACCCGGGTGCAACCAAGTTGACCATTAGAAAGAAAGTGAAAAATTAGTCAAGTTCAAAAAAAATTTCACTCGATTTGGAGTCTGAACGAAGGAGAACGAGCGAAAACAAAAGTCGATGTTACGACGTCGAGACGAGCACCATGACATGCTAGGGGAAGAAAAGTTCCAGCCAAAACTGAGAGCCGAAAAGAGGTCCGAAATGACTTTTTCTGGAAAAGTACAAAGAAGAAACCCCCCCTAAATTCAAGTTTTCTACCCGACCACAAGCAAAAAAATGAAAAAAAAACTCACTGTGAAACACCTAAAATGCCCCTAGATCAAAAGAGGTCAAGAGGGGTCAAAAAGATGCTACAGGATTTGTCCACAACTGAGAGCAAAAACGAGCCATCAAACGAATTTTTCTGGAAAAACATGAAAACCCCCCCCCCCCCCCCCCTAAAATCAAGTTTTCTACCCGATTACATATATAGAAACAAAGAAAATGCAATATTTAATTCCCAGAATACCCCCAAGAAAATCAAGTTAAGAAGTTTAAAATCTTTCCGAGCTGCTACCCAAGGAAAGGAAATGGGGCTTCAGGAGGTTTTTAAATTGCCTAAATTGAAAATGTAATCTTATAAATACACCCACAAGACCCCCGGAAGTTTCGGATCGGTCAACATGTTTTTCAAACAAAAGCCAATGAATAGTACCAAATACTAAAATCTCAAGTTTTAAAAAAATATTTGTAAACTTTAGAATTAATGGCCCTTGGTCTCATGTCATACATACAAAATAAGCATCCAAAAAGTGTACTTAGGCACACATTACATATTTGGAATCAAGGATACAAGTTTTGATATGTAAAGCTACAAAATGACATTTCATGCTAACATTTGCATGAAATGTAAACTTAAAAGCAACAAGTCATCCAAGAAATGATGTGCACCTCGAACTAAGGTATCCGTACCTGAAAATAACCCGGTATGTAAAGATCCGAGTTTTATTCAACCCGGTGAGTCCTGTGATGACCCAAACCAGATCCAAGATGCGGAAGCAAAAGACAAGACAACGGTCTCTAAAGATACCAATGTACCCTCAGTGAGGTCATAGGACCCAAAGAAAGTAAATGTGGAAGTAAGAGATAAACCAAAGTCTTAAGAGATATAAATCACCTCTTAGATGCAAATGTGACCTTCCATGAAGTCACAGAACCCAAGGAAATAACCAGAAGTGAAAACTAGGGTAAAAAGGTTAAATAGTACCCTTTGGAACCAATGACAACCGAAGGAATGAGATCTAGTTCAAACTAGGCCACGTACGCCATTAGGTGGCTTGGGCAAGATCAACAAGGTTAACCTGTCTAGACAACAAACCAAACAAGACCCACAAGGCAGCCCTATTTCGGTCGACTGAAATGGAGCTTCGGTCGGCCGAAGTAAGCTAGGAAAAAAGAGAAGAATGAGCCTTCATTTCAGTCGACTGAAATGATAAACCGGTCGACCGGTGTGTGGCTCGAGATGAAATATAGCTACTGGAATTTGACTTTTTACTGTCCAACTAAAACCAAAAGAGCATCGGTCGACCGAAACAAGCCACTGGTTGACCGAAATAGGTTGAAAATGTGAAGAATGAACTTGCTATGCACCAAAAATGGAGAGAAATTCCTAAATCTCAAATGAATCCCCCATTACATGATCAAATTGCATTATATGCTACTGTGTGATGGTGTGAACATACATGCAAGTGTAATATGATATTTTAGACATGCTATAATAGGCCACGGCCTTATTACAATTCCTTTACAAAATTTGACATGCCAAACCTCAGAAGTTGGGAAATTTACATTTTTAGACAAAATGTGGCGCCGATGAGTACAACTGAAATTATAAACATGCTTGGCCCTTGGCCTCATGTCATGCATGTCAAATACATTACAAAAAGTGTACTAATGTACACATTACATATTTAGAACAAAATTACAATTTTAAAATAGCATCTTTCTAGAATGAATCATTGTAAAATAGGGCTATTGGTCGGGTAAGTCGAACCACTGGGACTGCGCTAGTCTTACGGCAACCTTAGTGTCTAGAATCTTTCTAGAATGATGAAGGGTTTATAAAGGTTTTGTTGTTTGTCACTTAAGCTAAGAATATTGAAATTGTATAAATTAGAAACTTGCAAGAATTAAAAAGAAATGAAATACAAGTAGAGAAAAACTAGGGAAATGAATCCGCTCCAACCCTATACAAATTCTAGATTGAGATTAAATTGGGAAAATCAACATAAATGATGGTCATGACACATAACAACCCTTGGTTGCTATACTATCCTCAAGAGGTTCATTAAATCAAAAACAAGAATAATCCATCAAAGATTCACATGCTTGACTACCTAAACTAGGGTGTAGTCTTCAACATGCTCCCTAAGCCAAAGATTATCAAGCCCTTAATTAAATGATGAGAGCACACAAAGTTAAGAATCAAGTATAAACCATCAAAGGGCATCCTAAGCAATGATTTATCAAAGTTCTCAAACTCCATGCCATTAAAACCATTCTATGATCTAACTTCCATTGTCACTATGGAAATGCAAGCAATATGATTAGGAAGAGAAACCATCTAAGACAAGATGAATAGCTCAAAATAATCATGTATAGACATTAGAATTCATTACAACACATATGATGCTCTAGATCATAAAATCACCAACAATAATACATTGAAATCCCACAAGTAAAATCTACACTAGAACATGCTTACAAGGGAGGGGCTTCATCACCTCCCTAGAGAAGATTTAGTTACCCATAGGAGCAATGGAAGAAGGAAGAAGCTTGAAGACCTCCTCCATTTTCGTGCTCCCTTCTTCAAGCTTGAAGAACTCTCTCTCCTTGCTCTCTTCTCTCTCCTCTAATCTTGTAGAATATGGGATAATGATATGTGTGGCCTTCCTTGCCTTATCTCCTTCAACAAAGCTCTCTTTCTCCTCCAAAAAAACATCCCCAACCACCTCATAAAGAAGTAAGTAGAAAATGAGGAAACCAACGCACAAGTGGCTGCCAAAATGAGAATTCCCGAAGGCAATTCTGCCCCAAATTCGAGCACTCTAAGCAAGGCCTCGAGCGCTTGAATTTAGTGTAAAAATGCCCATGCTTCACTTGCTCCGCCCAGACCTACTTTGGTTAAACAGCCATAACTTTGCGCTCCGAACTCCGAATGACAAACCGTTTAAAGATTTGGAGAGCTGATTCAGAGCTTTAAAAACTTTATGTTTTGATCAAGACCCAAATCTCAAGTCTGGTTGGTCGAAAATGGGGAGAAAGGCAGTACTTCAGTGCTGCCAGGCAGTTCTGCGCACCTCTGGTAACAAGGCCATAACTCTCTGCTCCGAGCTCCGAATGATGAACCGTTTGAAGATTTAGAAAGCTAATTCAGAGCTCTAAATCTTTCATGTTATGATGGAAGTCCAGTTCTCGAGATTTCTGGGTCAAAATGGCGAGCAAAGTCCTAACTCCACTGCTGATCTCGTGAAGCAATCTGCCCTAATTTCGAGCACTCGAAATTAGGCCTCGAGCACTCGAAAATTGGCCAGAATGCCCTATGCTTGGTTTACTCATCCCGGACCTACTTTGGTAAAACGGCCATAACTTTGTGCTCTAAACTGCAAATGATGAACCGTTTGAAGATTTGGAAAGCTAATTCAGAGCTCTAAAAACTTCATGTTTTGGTGGAGATCCAATTCTCAAGGATGATTGGTCGAAAATGAAGATCAAGGCAGAATTTCATTGCTGCCAGGCAGTTCTGCGCACCTCTGGTAACAAGGCCATAACTCTCTGGTCCGAGCTCCGAATGACGAACTTCTTGAAGATTTGGAAAGCTGATTCAGAGCTCTAAATATGCGATTTTATAATGGAAGTCCAGTTCTCGAGTTTGCAAGGTCAAAATGGTGAGCAAAGTCCTGACTCCACTGCTGCCAGAAATTCAGAATTGTGCCTTTTGATGGCCAAAACTCCACAAAGCCTTGATTTTGCTCCTTTTTTGGCAAATGGACCTGAAAATGCATAAAAACATAGAAATGAAGATAATCTACATAAATTAACATACAACGGACTTTACTAATGCAATTTAGGGCGCTTGAATATATAATATTCGGCGCTTATCACACCCCCAAACTTACATTTTGCTAGTCCCTTAGCAAAACTACAATGAAAAATTTAATGAAAAGACAACCATGGGCTTGCTACTGCAAAAATATCATCCATGGTAAATAAGATATATACATTGCTCAAAAAAATAACTTGAAATAGAAAAAGAGCTGGAGATGGGGTCATTGGGAAGACTACCTTGCATATATGAAGCGTTGATACAAAAATTGGCTAAATACATTTCCACATACATGCATCAACATCAAAGTCTATATAAATAACTCAATTATCATCTCTTGAATGGAAATCAACTCTAGCTTCAGTGAAAGTGAATTAGATTCTCAACATGCGGCTTTTACTTTCTTTTCCAATTCCAAAGCGCAAGTTTTCAAATCATTGAATTCCCCTTTAAATGAGGTCCCTAAGGCATGATTTTATTTACAAGACAACTTTTGTTGCTTGTTGACAATTTATTGTAACTCAAGCGAAACATAGAATGGTTGTGCAATGCTGAAGTCCCTTAAGCTTTCTAACCAACCCTTGTAGCAAGCGTTAGGCCAACAACTCCCAAACCAGATGGCTTTAGGGTGTTAAGTGTAGAGACACTCCATAGGGCTTAATAGCTCAAGTTGGAAAGGCTACGAACTCCAACGAACCATGTTTATTACCAGTTTATTTTTTTGAATAACCGTGCAATGTTTAAGTCCCTTAAGCTTTTTAACCAACCCCTGTAGCAAGCGTTAGGCCAACAACTCCCAAACCAGACGGTTTTAGGGTGCTAAGTGTAGAGACACTCCTAGGGCTTAATAACTCGAGTTGGAAAGGCTACGAACGTCAACTGATCATTATTTTCTTTCTTTCTAAGTTTTTTTTTTTTTTTTTTTTTTTTTTTTTTTTTTTTTTTTAGATTCATGCCAAAAGTATTCATCCATTAGGTTCATCAAATCAGATTAACTAGGGCAAGGTCAAGGTCAATCAAGTTGTATGCCTCACAGTTAAGTTTCCAATGTGCATCTGTGCATTGTGAAGCTTAAAAGAGTGTCAAATCCAGCGAGAATTTAATTGAGACATTTATACAGACTAATTTGAATCTACATAATCATTTCAACTCAAATTTTCTTTATTTTCAAAAATATCAGCTGCTTCTATACACAAAGTTTTAAACATATGCTTTCATCTCCAACAGGTTTCAAATTCCATTATCATTGCTTAGCAAAAATGTAAAACCAAAAATACATAAATGCACCCCCAAACTTGAATGTCACATTGTCCTCAATGTGGAAGACAAGTAAATCAAAATAAGCGCAAAGAGGGTAAAAGAACAATAATACCAAGTGGAGTGACGACGACGTAGATGTTCAGCCATGTGAGTGCGCAACGGCGTCCCCCAAACTTGGACATGAAGACCTATCAAGACAGAACTAATGTACACAGGTGAAAGCGTAGGTCTCTTAAGAAAAAAAAAATCAAAACAGAAATGAAAACACTAAGACGAATGTGATTGCAAGGTAAAAATCCATACAAAATACAAATTGGCACACATGAGTCATAAGTGTAAAATGGAAAACAAAACAATGCCAAAAGCCGTGCATTTAGAGAGATAAAGTTGGCTTAGGCAATTCGTCAAACACGTGGTGTGCAAGACAAAAAGGAAGAGGGCCAAAGGTTGATTAGAGATGAGAAAATCCAAAAATTTGGCCCTGCAAATGCAATACACAACTCCCAAACAATCACAAATCCTTCACACAAGCAATCCCATCCTCCATTGATCAAAAATTGAAAGAAAAAGAGGGTAGACACTTACCCAACAATGGAGAACACAAGGCCCATTATTTGTGGTTAATGGAAGATGTGGATGAGAGGTTGATGATGGTGCTTGGGTTAGAGGAGACTGGGGAAAAAGGTGGAGGAGGTGAAGGTGGGTTTGCATGGGGTGGTGAGGTTGAGGGGAGCTTTGTGCATGAAAATGTAGGTTGTGGGGTGGCTTGGGGTTGGCATGGAGTGGGTTGTTAGAGAGTTGGGGTGGTGGATGGAGATGCCGAGAGGGTGGGTTTGATGGGTTGAGGTTTGCCGAGAGAGATGAGGAAGGTTGGGGGGTTGATGGTGGTGAGTTTTGGGTTGCATGCATGGTGGGATGAGATGAGGGTGGTGAAGTGAGGTTGATGGTGGTTGAATGGTGTGAGGCCGAGAGGGATGGCGGTTCACATTTAGAGCACTCCAAATAAGAGCTAGAGTGCTCTAAATGAAGGCAGTAGCTTGGGATGAGATTGGTTCACATTTAGAGCACTCTAAAATGGAATTAGAGTGCTCTAAATACAAGCAGCAGCCTCGGAATGATGGTGGAGAAGTTTGGAGCAATCCAAATGGAAGCTAGAGCGCTCCAAACTTGGGCAGTGAGCATGCAAAATTGGTGTGGTAATTTGGAGCAATCTGAATGGGATTTGGAGGGCACGAAATTGGCTCAGTAGGCTAGGGGGTGAGCTCGGCTGTGAGGACTGAAACAATGAGTGAAAGGGAAAACATGCAAGACAGTGAGCACCATAGAAGTTGAATTTGTTGCAATGGAATATGGAATGTGAGCAACATGGAAATGGAAGTTGTTCAAAATGGAGTCCATGCATGGAAATTCAGTGGCTTGGAGATGAAAGAATGCATGCAATGAATGCATGCAATGAAAGAATGCATGCAATGAATTTTAATGTAGGGAAAATTTTTGAAGCCTTGCAAGAGAATTCCAATCCAATGCATGGATGGAAAATTTTTGAAACTTAGCACTTTATCTCTAAAGCATGGAAAAATTTTAAAATTTGCAAATTCAGTCCATTCCACTGCATGGACGGAAAATTTTTGGAAAAATTGTCGAATTGCTCAACATTTCTAATGCCTAGATGAAAATTTTTCAAACTTTGCATTTCATCTCCAATGCATGGAAAATTTTGGGGAACCATGATCCAACAATGCGTTGAAAATGAGAGGTTGTGCACATGAGTTGCATGCCAAAGATCCTATGAACTTGCTCGAAAGCGATGGAAATTTCCGGGAATGAAAATTAGAGCTGAGAAGGTCTAAGAGGCCAGTCTAAAATTGCGGAACGCAACTGAAGATCATTTCAGAAAAATCAAATTTTTGGCTTTTCTAAACCATTTCCCAGAAAATTTCAAGGCACGAGCAATTTGAGAAGGTAGGGAAGCTTGGAACATCGAAAGAATTTCTTCCCTTGCTTTGCTAAATTTAATGTCGATAGCTAGACGAACCAGGATCAGGATCCATTGGAGAGATGGATCCTTAACGCTCCGTATGCAACTTGCCTCCTTCATATGGTCTCAAACTTAGATCAATGAATGGTGAGGGATATTGATCCTTCCGAAGAGAAACAAGTTTGGCCTTAGAGGATTTGAGCATCGCTTTTAATCTCACTTCTTTTATTTTCAGATTTAAGCAAAGGTGTTGCTTGTTCGAGATTATGGAGGCTCGTTGAATGTCATTGTTTTGACTAACAATGGTAGGATCATGACCTTCCATATTTGCAATCTCCAAGTCATATACCTCATTGTACTCAAATGGTTTGTTCATAGGTTGAGTATCATGGACAATGATTCTAGATTGGGCTGGAATGATTGGAAGAATTTTCAGCAACTTGTCAACATTCTCCTTACCTTTGTTCGGTGGTTCACCCTCAAAATGTTGAGGTAACTCCGGTGAAGAAATGGAAGGAGATGGACAATCCCACGATAGAGATGGATTTGGTGCTTCCCATAAAGGAGAGGAAAATGGTGATGGAATATCAAGCAAGGAGTTGACTTCCCGAATGGATTTGTCCACACCAAAATCCTCAAAATCAAAAGGGACCAAGCAAGCATGTAGGGGATCCTCCGTTGAAGGAGGTGGGATTGGATTTTGAATGTGTTCATCAGCAATAGTGATTTCAAAACACTCATTGTCATCTGAAGGAAGTTGCACAGCATTGAAGATATTGAGCTTAACATTCATATTCCCAAAAGAGATATCCATCAATCCGGATCTACAGTTAATGGAAGCATTAGCTGTAGCTAGAAAAGGACGTCCGAGAATTATGGGAATGTGTTTTCTTGGATCATGGACTGGTTCCGTATCAAGAACCACGAAGTCTATCGGGAAGTAGAATTTGTCCACTTTTATGATCACATCTTCAATAATTCCCCGTGGTTGCTTAATAGATCGATCAGCAAATTGCAACACTATCGGAGTTGGCTTTAGATCTCCCAAACCAAGTTGTAGGTAAACTGAATATGGAATCAAATTCACACTAGCTCCTAAGTCAAGGAGGGCCCTCTCGATTTTGTTGTCACCAATGACACAAGAGATTGTGGGGGCACCCGGATCCTTATACTTCGGAGGAGTGCTGTGCTGAATGATCGCACTAACATTTTCGGTTAACCTCACTTTCTTTGGTAAATGACTTCTGGAAGTGCGCTTTTGAGTGCACAAATCCTTAAGGAATTTTGCATAGGGAGGAATTTGCTTGATAGCATCCAAGAGAGGAAGATTGATCTTTACTTGCCTAAAGACCTCCCACATGTCTTGAATTTTGCAATTCTTATTCCCAAAATGTGTCGACTTTTGAAGACGTTGAGGGAACGGAGCTTTTGGCTTATAAGTAGTTTCCACATTTGGGGTGACATGCGTGGGACTTCCGTGAATGGTATTTGGACAAGAAGAACTTGGATTTAGACTTGAAGAGCTTGAATTTGGATTTTTCAACGGAGGGTTTTTCTCACTTGTGTCTCCATCAACCTTGTTGTCAACCACTCTACCACTCCGAAGGGTGGTGATAGCTTGAACTTGTTCATGAGTCGGCCCACTCGGAGGAGGGGTTTCATCAATCACATGCATTCCTCTAGGATTTTCAAATGGTTGAGCGGGAAGCTTACCCTTGTCTTTTTGAAGAAGTTAGTTCACTTGGTTAGCTATTTGTCCCATTTGATTTTCGAGCCTAGCTATGGATTGAGTATGGGAGTGAACCATTTGGAGAGTAGGTTGCAAGGATGTCAAGAGATGCTTGTTGGAATCTATGATTTGCTTGTTTAATGATTCCATCATTTGCACATTTAATGATTCCATCATTTGCTTGTTTGCAGCCACTATCTCATCAATTGGATTCACAGGAGGTTGAGTGGAGACATTTGGATTGTATGGAGGTTGGTAGCTTGAAGAGGCTTGGAAAGGCCTACCTTGATATTGAGAAGAGGGCTGATTTTGAGGCCCTTGATTTTGAAGTTGGGAATTTTGTGGGGCTTGTTGCCTCCACGAAAAATTCGGATGGTCTCGCCAACCCGGATTGTAGGTGTTGGAATATGGATTGTTCCCGGGCCGTGAGAAAATGGCATTAGCTTGCTCTTGGTTGGGATTGGGAAATTGCTCCGGTGTGGGGCAATCTTCCGAGAGATGAAATGGACTATTACATGAGGCACAAACCGAACTTGCCGAATTTTGAGACACTGAAGGAGGAAGATGTGGTGCCATCAATTGGTAGAATTTATGAGCTATGGCATCCACTTGAGATGATTCCTCCCTTATTGATTTTTGTTGACAAGGATTGGTGTTCTTTGGAGTGGTTGAGGTCGGAGCCCTACGAGAATTGTGTTGAAGTGAATTTTCACTCAAATTCTCAAGTAAGGTCCAAGCCTCATCCGCATTCTTGGACATGAACATCCCACCACAAGAAGAGTCAACCATAAATCTATGGGTGTCGGTCAAACCGGCATAGAAAGCTTGCACTAATTGCCATTTTGGGATCAAATGGTGAGGACATTTCCGAAGAAGATCTTGTAGCCTTTCCCAAGTCTCATGGAGTTGTTCTCCATCAATTTGAGAAAAGCTTAGAATGGAACGCCTCATTTGGTTGGTTTTACTCACCGGATAATACTTCTTAAGGAATTCTTGTTGCAATTGAGCCCAAGAAGTAATAGAGTTGGGAGCGAGGGAGTTCAACCAATATTTTGCCCTATCCTTTAGGGAGAATGGGAAAAGATGGAGATGAAGTGCATTGTCCGGAAAACCTCTCAACCGGATGGTCGAACAGATTTCAAGGAACTCATCAAGATACTTATATGGATCTTCATTATCAAAGCCATGAAATGATGGAAGCATTTGAATGGTACTAGACTTGATCTCATATTGAGCGGCATCGATGTTTGGCATCACTATGCAAGATGGAGAAGTATAGGTGGTAGGGATGAAATGATCTCTAAGAGTCATTGGCTCGATATTAGGAATTTCAGCCCTTTCATTCCCCGGATTTCCTACGTTATCCCCCATTATATTGAATTCAGTTCCAAGGTCCCTTATAAGAGTGGGTTCCCTAAGGTTCCGTCTAAGAGTTCTTTCAAGAGAGTTAATATCAATGGGAGAATCGATTGTGGGTAAGGAAAGTGACCTACGACCGAACATCAACAATAAAGCATATACTCAACAAAGCAATTCATCAACCACAACTCCACATACGATGTTCCCTTTCTCCTCAATTATCAAGATAGAAAATGTAAATGGCCACGACAAGGACCGATGCTTGAATACAAAATATAAACAAGTTAAGAGCCTCGACAAGGGCTTCACAACTAAATTAAACACATACACAATATTCACAATGCGAAACTAGGAGTCAAGAGACTTACCTGGGGTCCTCTAGACTTACAATTTGCTAGCAATCCCACGGCGAGCTTCGAGTCCCTAGAATCTTACAACACGAAGATGATCAAAACATACAAGGAATATTCACAAGACACAATATGCACAATCAGACTAAATTTAACCCTAAACTTTGGTTGCTAAACCGTTTGCAGTCCCCGGCAACGGCGCCAAAAATTGATCGGTTGGTCAATTAACATCAACCTTCGCAATAGCACGAATCATTGTAAAATAGGGCTATTGGTCGGGTAAGTCGAACCACTGGGACTGCGCTAGTCTTACGGCAACCTTAGTGTCTAGAATCTTTCTAGAATGATGAAGGGTTTATAAAGGTTTTGTTGTTTGTCACTTAAGCTAAGAATATTGAAATTGTATAAATTAGAAACTTGCAAGAATTAAAAAGAAATGAAATACAAGTAGAGAAAAACTAGGGAAATGAATCCGCTCCAACCCTATACAAATTCTAGATTGAGATTAAATTGGGAAAATCAACATAAATGATGGTCATGACACATAACAACCCTTGGTTGCTATACTATCCTCAAGAGGTTCATTAAATCAAAAACAAGAATAATCCATCAAAGATTCACATGCTTGACTACCTAAACTAGGGTGTAGTCTTCAACATGCTCCCTAAGCCAAAGATTATCAAGCCCTTAATTAAATGATGAGAGCACACAAAGTTAAGAATCAAGTATAAACCATCAAAGGGCATCCTAAGCAATGATTTATCAAAGTTCTCAAACTCCATGCCATTAAAACCATTCTATGATCTAACTTCCATTGTCACTATGGAAATGCAAGCAATATGATTAGGAAGAGAAACCATCTAAGACAAGATGAATAGCTCAAAATAATCATGTATAGACATTAGAATTCATTACAACACATATGATGCTCTAGATCATAAAATCACCAACAATAATACATTGAAATCCCAAAAGTAAAATCTACACTAGAACATGCTTACAAGGGAGGGGCTTCATCACCTCCCTAGAGAAGATTTAGTTACCCATAGGAGCAATGGAAGAAGGAAGAAGCTTGAAGACCTCCTCCATTTTCGTGCTCCCTTCTTCAAGCTTGAAGAACTCTCTCTCCTTGCTCTCTTCTCTCTCCTCTAATCTTGTAGAATATGGGATAATGATATGTGTGGCCTTCCTTGCCTTATCTCCTTCAACAAAGCTCTCTCTCTCCTCCAAAAAAACATCCCCAACCACCTCATAAAGAAGTAAGTAGAAAATGAGGAAACCAATGCACAAGTGGCTGCCAAAATATGAATTCCCGAAGGCAATTCTGCCCCAAATTCGAGCACTCTAAGCAAGGCCTCGAGCGCTCGAATTTAGTGTAAAAATGCCCATGCTTCACTTGCTCCGCCCAGACCTACTTTGGTTAAACAGCCATAACTTTGCGCTCCGAACTCCGAATGACAAACCGTTTAAAGATTTGGAGAGCTGATTCAGAGCTTTAAAAACTTCATGTTTTGATCAAGACCCAAATCTCAAGTCTGGTTGGTCGAAAATGGGGAGAAAGGCAGTACTTCAGTGCTGCCAGGCAGTTCTGCGCACCTCTAGTAACAAGGCCATAACTCTCTGCTCCGAGCTCCGAATGATGAACCGTTTGAAGATTTAGAAAGCTAATTCAGAGCTCTAAATCTTTCATGTTAGGATGGAAGTCCAGTTCTCGAGCTTTCTGGGTCAAAATGGCGAGCAAAGTTCTAACTCCACTGCTGATCTCGTGAAGCAATCTGCCCTAATTTCGAGCACTCGAAATTAGGCCTCAAGCACTCGAAAATTGGCCAGAATGCCCTATGCTTGGTTTACTCATCCCGGACCTACTTTGGTAAAACGGCCATAACTTTGTGCTCTAAACTACAAATGATGAACCGTTTGAATATTTGGAAAGCTAATTTAGAGCTCTAAAAACTTCATGTTTTGGTGGAGATCCAATTCTCAAGGATGATTGGTCGAAAATGAAGATCAAGGCAGAATTTCATTGCTGCCAGGCAGTTCTGCGCACCTCTGGTAACAAGGCCATAACTCTCTGGTCCGAGCTCCGAATGACAAAATTCTTGAAGATTTGGAAAGCTGATTCAGAGCTCTAAATATGCGATTTTATAATGGAAGTCCAGTTCTCGAGTTTGCAAGGTCAAAATGGTGAGCAAAGTCCTGACTCCACTGCTGCCAGAAATTCAGAATTGTGCCTTTTGATGGCCAAAACTCCACAAAGCCTTGATTTTGCTCCTTTTTTGGCAAATGGACCTGAAAATGCATAAAAACATAGAAATGAAGATAATCTACATAAATTAACATACAACGGACTTTACTAATGCAATTTAGGGCGCTTGAATATATAATATTCGGCGCTTATCACTACTCGTAGGAGATGAGCATGCATCGGCCTAACATTTTACAATTATATCACCATAAGGTGAAACATGTTAAAGGGGCTCATGCCACCTAACGTCTATATCAAGATGTGACTCAAGGATCATCCTAAGCTACTCATGCAATTGAATTGAACCACGGCATATAAGTATACATGCTCAAGTATGCAAGTCACTATTAAAACATGATATACGATATATAAGCATACATTTACAAGCATACTAAACCATATTAATAATTTATTCAATGTCTAAGCATGCATATACAAATATACAATTAACATGGAAAACTCATGAATCAAGTATACATGCATAAGTATACTAAGCTAAATGAATTACACATAAGACAAGCATACATGACACAAGTATACATAATGAAGTCCGATTGCACAAATCAAACATACAATGCATAAGTATACTAATTAGGGTTTAGATATGTAACCAAGGATACAAGTTCAAGTATGGTAAATGAGATCTAAATACACAAAACAAGTATACAATTTCAAGTATACTAAATAAGATCTAAATACAAGAAGCAAGTATACAGTTTCAAGTATACAAAATAGGATTCAAATACCAAAAGCTACAAGTAATCCATGATTAATAACTTGAAATTAAATGCGAAATCAAATAGTGGAAAGACTAAGACATGCGGTCACTAGACCAAGCAAGTATTTTCGGGTAATTACGACCCACAAGGTACCACCTAGTGCGCACTTATGACTTAGAGGACACTTGTCCATGTACTAGAGCCAAACCCTAGCCATCACATAAATTATGTCCTCACAAGCTTTCCAAAATCAGTAAGTTCAAAACTTATACAAAATTAAATGCAAGTTACCACATTCCATGCACAAATGAGGTTGAATCCACATAAACCATGTCCTAGAATTCAAGTCTAAATAGCATATAACATGTCATGTTCTCAATATGCAATTTATATACAAAGTAAGAATATCTTACAACAATTGAGCCACATTACCATCCTAAGCCACAAGTACTAAATAAGCTCCAATTTAGTAACTAGCTTCCAAGGTAAACAATTGTAATATTCTAACAAGTTATATACCTACACAAGATATATTTAAACAAGTTATGCAAGACAATGATATCACATATCATGGTAAGTCAAATTACCATATTTGGAGACCACAAGTACTAATTCTACAATAAGTTAGTAGCATGCTCATAAGGTAATTAAACATACAACATTTCAAGAGATTTTCAACCTAACATGGAAAGTCTCTAGATTTCAAATCAAGTCCAAATAGGCTCAAATTAATACACGTTAAAGGACATAGCATGGTCTTAACATATATTACCTCAAACATCAATTTAAGTGATTACAACACTTAAAATAAAATTAATTAAGCTAATTAATTAATCTTCTCTAGATTTTTAAACAACTCCAAATGTCCTCAATTCAACATAGGTTAAAGAACATACCAAGACTTATTTTAATATCACATTACAAGTTGATTCCATGCTTGTTACAACTATGTGAATTAATCTTTCATAAAAGATAAATATTAAATAAGTTTTACAATTCTTATTCAAATGCCCCAAATTTAATATATTTTAACAAACATACCAAGGTCTAATTTACTAGCATGCAGCAATTTAATTCTAAGCAACATATATCCATGTGAATTAAATCTTAATCATAGAAAATAATTAAATTAAATTCTAAAACTTGTACAAAGGCAGGCTCACAAGTTGTATATGTTCATAAAACAATCAATACAACATTAATATAAATCTAAGACATCCCCTACCTCAATTTGAGATGAAAATCTCAAAAGCCACCAAAATGAATCCGCTCCGAATTCGACGATACTTCAAGGTTTTGTCGGGGACAACACGGTGAACAAGAACCCCAAGGAAGCCCCATCAAAAACACAACTTGACTTCAAACCCGAACTCAAGAAATGGCCAAAACGAGATTCCAATCGGTGGAATCGAAGGCCTCGCCAAGGCGAACATAAAACACTAAGGCACTACGGCGTTTCACTAAGGAGAATGAGCTCAAAAGAGGAGAGAGAAGGTGGCATCCCTTAGCTGCCATAGAATCCGGCCAAGAGGGGAGAGAGTGAGAAATCTGATTTTTCACTTAAAGGTCCCCTATTTATAGAAAAACTCAAAAAGTGCCCCGAAAGGGCCCCACCAGGTTCAGAAAAGTGGAATTTGAGCAGACGTGCTCAAACGGTAAAACTTTGTGAACAAAAAAAAACCAAAATAAGAAAAGGTGAACAACAAAAGAAGTAGCGTCGAAAATTGAGTCCCGAGCAGAGAGATATGCCCCGAATAAGTTCGGCGGTAATTGAGGCCAAAAACCCTGAAACTGGAGAAAAATAACCAAAGGCAATTCTATGAGTGCGCGACTCGATGAAAAGTGAAAATGAATCCCGTATGAGGATCCAGGCTCAAAACAAGACATTTAGCAATAACTTTCATTAATTGCACAATGGCCCCTCTAAAAAGTGAAAACTACACTAATGACCCAGAATGAAACTATATTCCAAAAATATTTTCTTAAAAGCCCCTGAAATAAAATATCTTCAACAGATATTTATGAAAAACACCCCAAAAAAAGAAAATATTTCCAAAGAACTATGCATCCATGCCCCTATGGACAACAGGAGCAACCAGAGAACTTTCTTACAAAAGTAAAGACACGTATTTCATGGAAACCACTCAGAATGGAGCACGAAAAGTGAGGCTGTGCCAAAAAGTGACAAACGGTGAAAAGACAAAATAGGAAAAAGGACGAAAAGTGAATAGTGTCAAAAAACGAAAAACGTGGAAATGACTTGGTCCTTAAAAGAAGTGGTCAATCCAAAGGAAAGAGTCTCAGAAACCATTTCCGGACACTCTAGACGACACTAAATGATGAGAAATTGAACTAAGAAACGAAATTTCAACGAAAAAAATTCATCCGTGAAATTCTGAGGAAAAAGGAAAGGAAGGAAATGACCGGGTTATTACATGATAACTTCATGGTGAGTAAACAAGTTTACTCGTAGAGAATGAGCATGCATCAACCTAACTTTTTACAAGGTTATTACTTTAACATGAAATAATTTAAAGGATCATGCTACTTAACGTCTATGTCATAAGTGAGACTCAAGGATCATCCTAAGCTACTCATGCAATTGAATTGAACCACGGCATACAAGTGTACATGCTTAAGTATGCAAGTCAATATTAAAACATGATGTACGATATACAAGCATACATTTACAAGTATACTAAACCATATTAAACAAGTTATGCAATGTCTACGCATGCACATACAAATATACAATTAACATGGAAAACTCATGAATCAAGTATACAGGCACAAGTACACTAAACTAAATGAATTATGCATAAGACAAGCATACATGACACAAGTATACAAAATAAAATCCGATTGTACGAATCAAACATACAATGCATAAGTATACTAAATAGGGTTTAGATACACAACCAAGGATACAAGTTCAAGTATGCTAAGTGAGATCTAAATACACAAAACAAGTATACAATTTCAAGTATACTAAATAAGATCTAAATACACGTAGCAAGTATACAGTTTCAAGTATACTAAATAAGATCTAAAATGCAAGGCAAGCACAAATTCACAAGTTACAAGTAATCTATGATTAACAACTTGAAATTAAATACGAAATCAAATAGTAGAAAGACTAGGACATGCGGTCAGTAGACCAAGCAAGTATTTTTGGGTAATTACAACCCACAAGGTATCACCTAGTGTGCACTTATGACTTAGAGGACACTTGTCTACGTACTAGAGCCAAACTCTAGCTATTACATTAATTATGTCCTCACAAGCTTTCCAAAATCAATAAGTTCAAAACTTATACAAAATCAAATGCAAGTTACCACATTCCATGCACAAATAAGGTTTCATCAACACAAACCATGTCCTAGAATTCAAGTCTAAATTGCATATGATATCTCATGTCCTTAATATGCAATTTATACACAAAGCAAGAATATTTTACAACAATTGAACAGCATTACCATCCTAAGCCACAAGTACTAAATAAGCTTCAATTTAGTAACTAGCTCCAAGGTAAACAATTTTAATATTCTAACAAGCTATATACCTACACAAGATATATTTAAACAAGCTGTAATGACCCAGATTTTCGGATAAATTGTTTTTTGGTTGTCTTTTCCCTTCTAAGTTTGGTTTCTTGTCGATTAGTGTCATCTCAAGTGCTCTAAAATGATTTCTGAGACTCTTTTCTTTGGATTGACAACTTCTTTGAGGACCGAGTCATTTCCATATTTTCACTTTTTAGATACTATTCACTTTTCGTCCTTTTCCCTATTTCGTCTTTTTCCCTATTTTGTCTTTTCCCCGTTTGTCACTTTGTTGGTCTAACCACACTTCTTATGTTCGGAGTTGGTTTTTGACTTCACCTATCTTCATTCTCAGTGGTTTCCATGAAATACGTATCTTTACTTTTGTAGTAAAGTACTCTGGTTGCTTCCGGTGTCCATAGGGTCATGGATGCACAGTTCTTTGGAATCTTTTTCTTTTCTTGGGGTGTTTTTCATAAATATCTTTTGAAGATATTTATTTTAGGGGTTTCTAAGAAAATATCTTTTTGGAAGATATTTTCATTCTGGGGCAGTTTCGCAGTTTTCACTTTTTGGAGAGGCCATTGTACAGTTAATGAAAGTTATTGCTCAATGTCTTGTTTTGAGCCTGGATCCTCATACGGGATTCATTTTCATATTTCATCTAGTTGCGTACTCTTGTAATTTCCTCCTGGTCGATGTTTTCCAGTTTCAGGGTTTCTGGCCCCAGTTTGTGCCAAACTTGTTTTGGGCATAACTTTTTGCTCGGGACTCAATTTTCAATGCCGTTTCTTCCGTTATTCATATTTTCTCATTTTAAATCTTTTTTGTTCACAGAGTTTTGACATTTGAGAGCATCTCCTCAAATTTTACTTTTTCAGACCCGGCGGGGGGCCGTTCGGGGCACTTTTTGAGATTTCTATAAAAGAGGGGTGAGATATTTTATTTTTTCATCTTCCCCACTCTCTTGCACGACCTGAAGCTTCCATGGCAGCCCAAGGGAGGCTGCCACCTTCTCTCTCCTCTTTTGAGCTTCATTCCTTTGTTAGAACATAGTAAGGCCTTTGCGTTTTGTGTTCGTGTTGACTACGCGCTTCTTTCACCCTTATTAGAACCCATTTCTAGCCAAATTTTGAGTTTGGTTTTGAGGTCAAGTTGTGATTTTGATGGGGCTTTCATGGGGATTATGTTCACGGCGTTGTCCCCGACAAAACCTAGTAGTTTCGTCGGATTCGGAGCCATTCCATTTTGATGGCTTTTGAGATTTTCATCTCAAATTGAGGTAGGAAATGTTTTAGGATTTTATATGTATTTTATTGAGTGTTTCTCATGATTATACAACTTATATGTATGCCTTATATCAAATTTAGAAAGTTAGTAATTTTTATTTCTTTGTATAAGATTTAAAATTCATGATGATATATAACTTTAATTTGAATTGTGGCATGCTAGAAAATCATGTTTTAATATGTTTGCTAACATATATTAAATTGGTATTGATTGAATAAAAATTGCATATTTTATTTAATATTTATCTTTCGTGAAAGATTAAATCCCATGGCCATACCTTGCATAAAATTGACTTGTGATATGCTTTTAAAATTATGTCTTGGCATGTTGTTTAACATACTTTAATTTGAGAGTATTTGGACAAGTATGAAAATAAAGAGATTTTAATTAAAATGATTAATTAAAATCTAATTAAGGGTTCTATTGGCCTAATTAAGTGTTTAACTTGATATTTGTGATAACTATGACTTATGTCCTAGCATATGTTAATTTGGAACCATTTGATGTTGTTTTAGAAGTTAAGGATTTGAATATCATGATTTAATTAAATTCCACTTTGTTGTTCTTGTGGCCTAATCGAGTTTTGATGTGGGGTATGTAATGACCATGATATATTGTTATCATGTATTAATTGGAGGCCATTTGATTGAGATTTGAAACCTAGGGAATTTAATTAGTTTATTGATTAAATTCCATTTCTATTGTATTATTGATTAACTCATGTATTTGACATTGATAGTATGTTTAAAGCATGAATTTTGACTTATAATGAATTTATGAGTTTATGTTTTCAATATTGGATTATATTGTTATAGCGTGTAATGAATCGCACTTTGAAGATTCGACATTGTCATCCTATAGTAGTTGTGGATTTAGAGCATGTATTGTATGGATAGAATCTACTTATGCATGGAAGGTGACTTCGTGCATTATATAAATCATGTATAAGTTGTGAACTTATTTGGCTTATTTTGGAATCACTTGGGACATTGTTTTGTCAGATGGCTAGAGTTTGGCTCTAGTACGGGGACGTGAGTCCTCTAAGTCAAAAGTTCGCACGTTGGGTAGGCTGCCTGGGGGTTAGTAGCTCCAAATTAGCCCTAAGAAGTTCGCGCGTTGGGTAGGCTGCCTGGGGGTTAGTAGCTCCAAATTTGCCTTGTCTCGGCGGAAATCCGAGCTTTGATGTCCAAGTCTTCCACTATTTGTTTTCGCATTCAATTCCAAGTTTGCAATCATGTTTATATTGTGACTTGTGGTTTTTGGCAATTGGCGATTTGATGTTGGTAAGTATATCTATACTAAATTGTTATATTTAGTTGATCTCACACTTTTGGACTTCTAGTTGATAGTCTAAAGAATCTATGTCTTAACGTGTGGTATTAAATATTCTAATTATACTAAATTGCTGTATTTAGTTGATTTCGCATTTTAGATTTTAAGTTGATTACTTGGAAAATCTATATATTGTTGCTTTGTGCAAGCATGTTCCTCTATTGATGCTTGGTGTAAGCATGTTTTTATATTGTTACTTTGTGTAAGCATGTTTCTATCTTGTTGCTTTGTGTAAGCATGTTATATCGTGTTGCTATGTGTAGCATGCTTTTGGGTTGTTGAAATTACATAAATGATATGTTTTATGCTAGTAATGATCTTAGGTAGCTAGGATGCTCCCTGGGTCTCACCTTTGGCATAGACGTTAGGTGGAATGAACCATAATGATTAAATCATGTACACTTGTAAAACGTAGGTCGATGCATACTCATTTCCTACGAGTAGCTTTATGTTACTCACCCCTACGATATTGGGGCATATTTCAGGCACAGGACACGAGATTGGAGTTTTGCACTTGCTTTGGGTGAATTGCAGAGTTGAAGTTTCTTTAGAAGATTTCTTGTTCACATGCGAGTGTTGGCATGTTTAGTTTTACCTATGAAATGTAATCTTTCTAACTTAGAGGTTTAACATGTCAAATGTTGTAAATGAACAATAATAAGGCCATAGGCCATTGTAGCATGATTAAAATGTCATTTTACATTTGCGTGTATGCTCACATCATCATAAGGTGGCATTTAATGAAGTTTAATCATGAAATGGGGGATTCAAATAAAACTTAAGGTCCATTTTCAGAAATTGTGTATAACAGGTTCATTCTCAGTATTTCAATCTATTTCGGTCGACTGGTGGGTTGTTTCGGTCAACCGAACCTCCTCGAACTTCGATTGAACAGTAAAAACTCCATTTCCAGTAGCCTTTTCACTGTAGAGGCTTATTTCGGTCGACCGGTTGGTCATTTCGGTCGACCGAAGTGAAGTTTCTTTTCCTTCTTCTTTCTGGCCCATTTCGGCATACTGAAGCTCCATTTCAGTCGACGAAAATGGAGCTGTCTTGTGAGCTTTGGTTGGTCTGTTGCTCAGGCATGTTCGCTCCATTTGTTGTTTGTATAAAGACTTCGTTTACATCGTTCAAGCCATTTTTGGTGTACTAGGTCAAGTTTTAACTAGATCTTATTCTTTTGGTTGTCATTGGTGCTATAGGGTACTAATTGACCTTTCATTCTAGTTTTAGCTTCCGCATTTCGGATCCGTTATCGGATTATTTTTCGGTTTATCATTGAAGCACTGGGTTGAAAACCTTGGGCCGTCATACAAATTTTGCAAGACAATGATATCCTATATCATGCTAAGTGTAATTACCATTTTAAGATGCCACAAGTACAAATTCTACATCTAATTAGTAATATGCTCACAAGGTAATTAATTGTACTACATTTCATGAGATTATCACCTTAACATGAAAAGACTTTAGATTTCAAATAAATTCGAATTAAGCTCAAATTAATATATGTAAAAGGATATAACATGGTCTTCACATATGTTCTACTCGAAATCAATTTAAGTGACTATAACACTTAATATAAGATTAATTAAGGTAATTAGTTAATTTTCTCTAGATCTTTAAACAACTCCAAATATCCTCAAATTAACATATGTTAAAGAACTCATCAAAGTCTTCTTTAATATCACATTACAATTTGATTTCATACTTGTTTCAACTATGTGAATTAATCTTTCACAAAAGATAAATATTAAATAAAATTTGCAATTCTTATTCAAATACTCCCAATTTAATATATGTTGATAAACATACCAAGGCCTAATTTACTAGCATGCCACAATTTAATTCCAAGTTATATACAACCATATGAATTAAATCTTAAATATAGAATTTAATTAAATTAAAATCTAAAACTTGAACAAAGGCATACTTCCAAGTTGTATATGCTTATATAACAATCAATACAACATAAATATAAACTTAACATCCCTTACCTCAATTTGAGATGAAAATCTCAAATTCCCCACCAAAAGAAAAGTGCTCCGAATTCGGTGATACTTCGAGGCTTTGTCGGGAACAACACGATGAACAAGAATCCCAAGGAAGCCACATCAAAATCACAACTTGACTTCAAACACGAACTCAAAATTTGGCCAAAAACGGGTTCTAATAAGCGGGAAAGGTAGAGCACGATGAGGCCTACGATAAATGTTAAGGCCGAAGACTTTCTACCAAGGAAATCAAGTAAAGGAGAAGAAGAAAGGGTGGTAGCCCAAGGAGCTCCCATGGCTGCCGGCCAAAGAGGGAGGAAGATGATGAAAAAATTGACTTTTCACTTTAAGACATTCTATTTATAGGAAAACCCTAAAAGTGCCCCGAAAGGGCCCCATCGGGTCCGGAAAAGTAGAATTTGAGCAAACACGCTCAAATAGCAAAGCTCTATGAATGAAGAAGAACTGAGATGAAAAATTTGAACAACAGAAGAAACAACATGAAAATCGAGTCCCGTGCAGGAAGATATGCCCCGAACAAGTTCGGTAGTAACTAGGGGCTAAAAACACTGAAACTAGGGAAAAACGACCAGAAGGCAATTCTAAGAGTACACGACTAGACAAAAAGTGAAAATAAAACCCATACGAGAATCCAGGCTCAAAACGAGGCATTTTTGTAATAACTTTCATTAATTACACAATGGTTCATCCAAAAGAAGAAAACTGCACTAATGACCCAAAATGAAAATATCTTCCAAAAATATTTTCTTAAAATCCCCTGAAATAAAATATCTTCAAAAGATATTTATGAAAAACACCCCAAAAAAAGAAAAAGATTCTGAAAAACTATCCATCCATACCCCTATGGACACTAGGAGCAACCAGAGTACTTTACTACAAAAGTAAAGATACGTATTTCGTGAAAACCACTTACAATGAAGATACATTAAGTCAAAAATCAACTCCGAACACAAAAAGTGAAGTTATGCCAACAAACTGACAAACAGAGAAAAGTCAAAATAGGGATAAGGACGAAAAGTGAATAGTGTCGAAAATGAAAATTGTGGAAATGACTCGGTCCTTAAAGGAAGTTGTCAATCCAAAGGAAAGAGTCTCAGAAACCATTTCTGAGCACTCGAGATGACACTAAATGACAAGAAACTGAACTAAGAACAGAAATTTGAACAAAAAAAAACTCATCCGTGAAATTCTGAGGAAAAAAGAAAGGAAGGAAATGACCTGGTCATTACACCCAATCCGGGTCGGGCCCAAACTAAGTCTCCATATTGCCCAAGATCACTGGTACTAAACTTCCAACCCATCAATTGTGATACCCCCAGATTTCTGAATGCGGGTTGACTAGGCCCACGCCCGAATACCTGGGGATATCAAAACCAAATCGGCAATAAACGAACATAGAATACAAGAGGATAAATAAGAATAAATAAAAATGCTGAAATTAAAACTAAAATAATAATCCAATACTCCTCAATATAAATTCTTATTAATAATAAAAACATTCTGATACAATAAATCCTCCATTAATACAACTCGGGAATCCATACTGTGTAGACCCCTAAAAACCAATCTGAACAACTGACAGCAATAACTATCTACAATCGAAGAATGAAGCATAAAAGAACTTCCTAGATAGAATTAGAAGAATGAAGTAGACTGATCCCTACTTAGCAAGAACAACCTGTACTCCTGACGAACACTTGAAAAATGATAGTAGGTCAGGCCCACAAACAAGTTCTACTCTACTACAGTCCAAACAGAGATTCGATACACGTATATATCCTAGTCAATCCAACAATAACGACTAGTCCGTATCTATATATATATATATATAAATACACACTATTGGAACCTCACTAGACTATAGGACTGCCTCAACCTAAATAGTAGGCAACATGCATAACGCACATATAGTGGGAAAAATGACCAGAAGGCAATTCTAAGAGTACACGACTCGATGAAAAGTGAAAATGAATCCCCTATGAGGATCCAGGCTCAAAATGAGACATTTTTACAATAACTTTCACTAATTACACAATGAGCCCTCCAAAAATTGAAAACTGCACTAATGACCTAAATTGAAAATATCTTCCAAAAATATTTTCTTAAAAACCCCTAAAATAAAATATTTTCAAAATTTATTTATGATACCCCAAGAAAAGAAAAAGATGCTGAAAAACTATGCATCCATACTCCTATGGACACCGGGAGCAACCTGAGTACTTTAGGGTAAAAGTAAAGATACGTATTTCATGGAAACCACTTAGAATGAAGATACATGAAGTCAAAAACCAACTATAAACACAAAAAGTGAGGTTATGCCAACAAAGTGACAAATGGGGAAAAGACAAAATAGGGAAAAGGACGAAAAGTGAATAGTGTCAAAAACGAAAAATGTGGAAATGACTTGGTCCTTAAATGAAGTTGTCAATCCAAATGAAAGAGTCTCAGAAACCATTTCCGATCACTCGAGACGACACTAAATGACAAGAACCTGAACTAAGAAAAGAAATTTCAACGAAAAAAATTCATCCGTGAAATTCTGAGGAAAAAGGATAGGAAGAGAATGACCGGGTTATTACACGATAACTTCGGGGTGAATAAACAAGTTTACTCGTAGGGAATAAGCATGCATCAACCTAACTTTTTACAAGGTTATTACTTTAACATGAAGTAATTCAAAGGATCATGCTACTTAACGTCTATGTCAAAAGTGAGACTCAGGGATCATCCTAAGCTACTCATGCAATTAAATTGAACCACGACATACAAGTATACATGCTTAAGTATGCAAGTCAATATTAAAACACGATGTACGATATACAAGTATACGTTTACAAGTATACTAAACCATATTAAATAAGTTATGCAATGTCTAAGCATGCATATACAAATATACAATTAACATGGAAAACTCATGAATCAAGTATACAGACACAAGTATACTAAGCTAAATGAATTATGCATAAGACAAGCATACATGACACAAGTATACAAAATGAAATCCGATTACACAAATCAAACATACAATGCGTAAGTATACTAAATAGGGTTTAGATACACAACCAAGGATACAAGTTCAAGTATTCTAAGTGAGATCCAAATATAGAAAACAAGTATATAGTTTCAAGTATACTAAATAAGATCTAAATACACGTAGCAAGTATACAGTTTCAAGTATACTAAATAAGATCTAAAATGCAAGGCAAGCACAAATTCACAAGTTACAAGTAATCCATGATTAACAACTTGAAATTAAATACGAAATCAAATAGTGGAAAGACTAGGACATGCGGTCGCTAGACCAAGCAAGTATTTTCGGGTAATTATGACCCACAAGGTATCACCTATTGCGCACTTATGACTTAGAGGACACTTGTCTACGTACAATGAGCCAAACTCTAGCCATCACATAAATTATGTCCTCATAAGCTTTCTAAAATCAATAAGTTCAATACTTGTACAAAATCAAATGCAAGTTACCACATTCCATTCATAAATAAGGTTGCATCCACACAAACCATGTCCTAGAATTCAAGTCAAAGTAGCATATGACATCTCATGTCCTCAATATACAATTTATACACAAAGTAAGAATATTTTAGAATAATTAAACCACATTACCATCCTAAGCCACAAGTACTAAATAAGCTTCAATTTAGTAACACGCTTCCAAGGTAAACAATTGTAATATTCTAACAAGCTATATACCTACACAAAATATATTTAAACAAGCTTTGCAAGACAATGATATCCTATATCATGCTAAGTTTAATTACCATTTTAAGATGCCACAAGTACTAATTCTACATCTAATTAGTAATATGCTCATAAGGTAATTAATTGTACTACATTTCATGAGATTATCACCTTAACATGAAAAGTCTTTAGATTTCAAATAAATTCCAATTAGGCTCAAATTAATATATGTAAAATTATATAACATGGTCTTCACATATAGTCTACCCGAAATCAATTTAAGTGACTACAACACTTAAAATAAAATTAATTAAGGTAATAAGTTAATTTTCTCTAGATTTTTAAACAACCCCAAATATCCTCAAATTAACATATGTTAAAGAATTCATCAAAGTCTACTTTAATATCACATTACAAGTTGATTTCATACTTGTTTCAACTATGTGAATTAATCTTTCACAAAAGATAAATATTAAATAAAATTTGCAATTCTTATTCAAATGTTCCCAATTTAATATATGTTGATAAATATACCAAGGCCTAATTTACTAGCATGCCACAATTTAATTTCAAGTTATATACAACCATATGAATTAAATTATAAATATAGAAATTAATTAAATTAAAATCTAAAACTTGAACAAAGGCATGCTTCCAAGTTGTATATGTTTATATAATAATCAATACAACATAAATATAAACCTAAGACATCCCCTACCTCAATTTTAGATGAAAATCTCAAATTCCCCACCAAAAGAAAAGTGCTCCGAATTCAGCGATACATCGAGGTTTTGTCAGGGACAACACGATGAACAAGAATTCCAAGGAAGGCCCATCAAAATCACAACTTGACTTCAAACATGAACTCAAAATTTGGCCAAAAATGGGTTCTAATAAGGGGGAAAGGCAAAGCACGATGAGGCCTATGATAAATGTTAAGGCTGAAGACTTTCCACCAAGGAAATCAAGTGAAGGAGAAGAAGAAAGGGTGGTAGCCCAAGGAGCTCCCATGGCTGCCGCGCAAAGAGGGAGGAAGATGATGGAAAAAGTGATTTTTCACTTTTAAGACATTCTATTTATAGGAAAACCCTAAAAGTGCCCCGAAAGGGCCCTGTCGGGTCCAGAAAAGTGGAATTTTAGCAAACACGCTCAAATGGCAAAGCTCTACGAATGAAAAAGAACTGAGATGAGAAAATTTGAACAACAGAAGAAACAGCATGAAAAACTGAGTCCCGTGCAGGAAGATATGCCCCGAACAAGTGCGGTAGCAACCGGGGCCAAAAACACTGAAACTAGGGAAAAAGAACCAGAAGGCAATTCTAAGAGTACACGACTCGATAAAAAGTGAAAATGAATCCCGTATGAGGATCCAGGCTCAAAATGAGGCATTTTTGTAATAACTTTCATTAATTGCACAATGGCCCTTCTAAAAAGTGAAAACTGCACTAATGATCCAGAATGAAAATATCTTCTAAAAATATTTTCTTAAAAACCCCAAAAATAAAATATCTTTAAAAGATATTTATTAAAAACACCCCAAAAAAAGAAAAAGATTCTGAAAAACTATGCATCCATACCCCTATAGACACTGGGAGCAACCAGAGTACTTTACTACAAAAGTAAAGATACATATTTCGTGAAAACCACTTTGAATGAAGATACATGAAATCAAAAACCAACTTCGAATACAAAAAGTGAGGTTTTGCCAACAAACTGACAAACGGGGAAAAGACAAAATAGGGGCAAGGACGAAAAGTGAATAGTGTTAAAAAATGAAAAATGTGGAAATGACTCGTTCCTTAAAGGAAGTTGTCAATCCAAAGGAAAGAGTCTCAAAAACCATTTCTAAGCACTCGAGACAACACTAAATGACAAGAAACTGAACTAAAAAAAGAAATTTGAACGAAAAAAATTCATCCGTGAAATTCTGAGGAAAAAGGAAAGGAAGGAAATGACCTGGTCATTACACCCAATCCGGGTCAGGCCCAAACTAAGTCTCCATATTGCCTAAGATCACTGGTACTAAACTTCCAACCCATCAATTGTGATACCCCCGGATTTCTGAATGCAGGTTGACTAGGCCCACGCCCAAATACCTGGAGATATCAAAAACAAATCGGCAATAAACGAACACAGAATACAAGAGGATAAATAAGAATAAATAAAAATGCTGAAATGAAAACTAAAATAATAATCTAATACTCCTCAGAATAAATTCTTATTAATAATAAAAAGATTCTGATACAATAAATCCTTTATTAATACAACTCGGGAATCCATACTGTGTAGACCACTAAAAACTAATCTGAACAGCTGACAGTAATAACTGTCTACAACCGAAGAACAAAGCATAGGAGAACTTCCTAGGTAAAATCAGAAGAATGAAGTAGACTGATCCCTGCTCAGCAAGAACAACCTGTACTCCTGACGAACACTTGAAAAATGATAGTAGGTCAGGCCCATAAACAAGTTCTACTCTACTACAATCCAAACAGAGATTCGATACACGTATACATCTTAGTCTATCCAACAATAACTAGTACTCCATATATATATATATATATATATATAAATACACACTATAAGAACCTCACTAGACTATAGGACTGCCTCAACCTGAATAGTAGGCAACATGCAAAACGCACATATAGTGGGAAAATGACCAGAAGGCAATTCTAAGAGTACACGACTCGATGAAAAGTGAAAATGAATCCCGTACGAGGATCCAGGCTCAAAATGAGGCATTTTTACAATAACTTTCATCAATTACACAATGACCCCTCCAAAAAGTGAAAACTACACTAATGACCCAAAATGAAAATATTTTCTAAAAATATTTTCTTAAAAATCCCTGAAATAAAATATTTTCAAAAGTTATTTATTAAAAATACCCCAAGAAAAGAAAAAGATGCTGAAAAACTATGCATCCATACCCCTATGGACACCGGGAGCAACCTGAGTACTTTAGTGCAAAAGTAAAGATACGTATTTCATGGAAACCACTTAGAATAAAGATACATGAAGTCAAAAACCAACTCTGAACACAAAAAGTGAGGTTATGCCAACAAAGTTACAAATGGGGAAAAAACAAAATAAGGAAAAGGACGAAAAATGAATAGTGTCAAAAAATAAAAAATGTGAAAATGACTCGGTCCTTAAAGGAAGTTGTCAATCTAAATAAAAGAGTCTCAGAAACCATTTTCGGGCACTCGAGACGATACTAAATGATGAGAAACTGAATTAAGAAAAGAAATTTCAACGAAAAAAATTCATCCGTGAAATTCTGAGGAAAAAGGAAAGGAAGGAAATGACCGAGTCATTACAACCTACCCTCCTTAAAGAGATTTCGTTCCTGAAATTAGGAACATTCCAAGAAGAACCAAAGAAGGACCGTATACAAGGTCACACCAAGGAATAGATCAACTCCAAAGGTCTCAAGATCAACGAAAAGACATGAAACCATGAACTGTTAGACACCTCTCCAACGAATTGACATACTAACCTAATGTCGACCACCCAAAAGAGATCAAGGCAACTACACATCAAAACATGGAACACAACCAGAAGTAACATGGCAGTATGAATAGCGACTAGAACCAGCCCACAACATACCCAAGGTGTGATAGCATCGACAGCCATAAGTGCCCGCCTACATTCACATTACTAGCTAGGTAATGCAAGGTAGTATCGATGGCAACTAGTACTCGCCCACACACAACCTGTATGGTAGCATGACAGTATAAAGCCCTAATTCGTCACCTGCCCCCCAACAAGCTTACCCATGAAACCTATTGATACAAATGACATCAATGTCAAAATGATCATTACCAAAAGCACCACGGG
This sequence comes from Cornus florida, assembly GCF_030987335.1. Taxonomy (NCBI): domain Eukaryota; kingdom Viridiplantae; phylum Streptophyta; class Magnoliopsida; order Cornales; family Cornaceae; genus Cornus; species Cornus florida. Next base: position 45,615,706 of record NW_026775573.1, read on the forward strand.
AACCAGGCATTCTGTGAGAGTTGCGATATGGTCTAAAATGTAATGCCGGACCATTCTGGCCAATCCAAAACTCTGACAACAATCATAGGCACCACTACGCTTAAGACCTTAAATCCTCAATATTGGAAAAACTGACAACCCCAAGTCTCAAAACACCATTGTCAACCACATCAGTCATGAATCCAAAGCCTAACAAGTTTATACCCTTAAGCCAATAGATCGGACTTTACAAAATCAAACAATATCATCATTACCCTAGCCACAATGACTCCCAACAAGACAATGCACCCAAAAACCTCCACGTCATCCTAAAGCTGACCTATTACAAGGCTACGCCTAGGAATCAAGACATCGGATCAAACTCACACACACAACCCCGACAACTAAGGTCATACAACCCCAAGTACAGTGCGGAATGATAAAAAAGAATAAACTAATAAAGCAATTAGTTATGAAACAAATATATACATATGCAAGTATACATTCACAAGTATACTAAGAAATATTGAAATGGAAACACAATATATATGTACAAGTATATATCCATAAGTATACTAAGCAGTACTAAATCCATGGTAGACAAGTATACAGGCTCAGGTATACTAAACCAAAATGAACTGAAATAAACAACGTGCAAGCATGCTAGGTACAAGTATACTAAATGTAAATAAAAGTCCACACACCATACAACTAAACACATAGTATACAAGGGCAATCAAATATGCTACCTATCACATAGGGATCAAGTATCAGAGACACGCTACACATCACATATGACGCTAGCATGACAAGCAAATATAGTAAATGGAAAACACATCATCTATATCATTACATAACTACCAAATAGTCACATCTCCTAACATGTTTCTAAGGCATGCTCAAAACTACAAGGCATATAAACATGTAGGAATCACTACACAAATAACAATCCCACAAAATCACAAGCAAGAAAGGATGAAATGCCTCTCAGAAGGACAAACTCACCGAAAGTGAATCCCAAAAACCCGGATGAGTCCAATCCCTCACCGCAATAAAGTGAATCATCTTCCAAAATGGGTACGATGGTCCCTAAAACAAAAGTCTACAAGTCTTTCCTAAGACTGGCTCAAACATAAGGTGGACTCCTAATGCCATATAAAACAAACAATGATGCATGGATAGTCCGAATACTAACCATTACGAGACACCAACAAGAGGACTCAACTCAAGATGCCAATGAGTTCGATGAGAAATCCTCAGGATCTTGTACGAACCCAAAGCACAAAATCCTAAGTCTCGAAGGACGAGGGAGAGTAATTAATTACACCAATGCAATTAATTACACGAAACCACTCACACCCCAACCTTAGCTTGTATGAGTTGTCCAAGGAAAAATAAAAGAATCCTAGGCCAACGCACCTATCAAATCCCTAACCATCACTCTAAGAAAAAAAGACACGAGAACCCTGCCATTGAGGCTCAAGAAAACAAACCTCCTAATCCCCAAGGAAGGACTCAAGTTGATCCGACTCATCGTCCCGTGATGCTAGAAACAAGACCCCAATGATATCATCATATCAAAGTCACCACGAAACTCCAAGAGATAATGCCTTAGCATCAATTTCAACCAACCAAGCTAGAATAACCCACAATACCTAAACAAGACATAAAAGTAAGCATTTAACAAGTAACACGACAATGGACTACATACTTACACAAGCAGTAAATGATCACATAAGGCATGTCAACGTATGTATCATACTATCATGCTAAGACTAACAAGTACATGCAATACACTAAAGTAGACAAACATAACCAACATGCTAAGCAGACAAACGTAAATCAATATGCTAAAACAGACAAGCATATACAATGTAATAAGGTTGACAAACATATACAGTATGCTAAGGCAGGCAAGCACATATAATTTACTAAAGCAATAACCATATATATTGATCGGTTGATCAACCAAACATCAACCTTCGCAATAGCACGAATCATTGTAAAATAGGGCTATTGGTCGGGTAAGTCGAACCACTGGGACTGCGCTAGTCTATGGCAACCTAAGTGTCTAGAATTGTTCTTAGAATGATAAGGGGTTTATAGAGGGTTTTGGTTGTTTGTCACTTAAACTTAGAACTTAGAATGCATAAAATAGAACTTGCAAGAATTTAAAAGAGATAAAATGTCGGTAAAAGAGACTAGGGAAGTAACTTCACCACCTACAATATAAACATGCTAGAATATGATTCATTCGGGGAAAAACAACATAAATATGTGGCTATGATAAGTAGTTACTCATGGTTACTACATTACCTTCAAAGGATTCATGGAATCAATAGGCAAGAACAATTTATCAAAGATTTTACATGCTCAATTACCTAAACTAAAGTGTAATTTAAGACATGTTCACTAAGCTAGAAATTGTCAAACCATCAATCACATGATAAGAGCACATGAAGCTAAGAATTAAGAATAAGCCATCAAGGGAAGAATCTAAGCTATGGCCTATCAAATCTCTCAACAACATGCCATTAAAACCATTCCAAAAATCTCATCTTCATTGTCACCATGAAAATGTAAACCATACAACCATGAAAACATACATTCTAAGACAAGAAAGTAGGTCCAACATGATCATTAAATCAAAATCAATTCATTACATCAAGTAAGAGTTCTAGATTATGGAATCACCACAAAAATACATTATTTTTCCCAAACTAGAATCAAAAGTAAAGCATGCTTACAATGAGGGGTTCCATTACCTCCCTAGAGGAGGAGTTAGTTACACATGGGAGCCTTAGAATGAAGAAGAACCATGGATCCTCCTTCCATTTTCGAGCTCCCCTTTCTTGCTCCAAGAACTCTCATTCCTTTGCTCTCTTCTCTCTCCTCTAATCTTGTAGAATCAAGCTCCCCCCTATTGTGTGGCTCATATCCCTCTTATCTACCACCAAAAGGCCACCAACCAACATCTCCAACCACTTCATTAAAGAGGAAAGCAAAATGAAGAAACCAAGGTGCAAGTGGGCTGAAATGAGCCATTTCCGAAGGGCATTCTGCCCAAAATTCGAGCACTCTAAGCAAGGCCTCGAGCACTCGAATTTAGTGTAAAAATGCCCATGCTTCACTTGCTCCGCCCAGACCTACTTTGGTTAAACAGCCATAACTTTGCGCTCCGAACTCCGAATGATGAACCGTTTGAATATTTAGAAAGCTAATTCAGAGCTCTAAATATTTCATGTTTTAGTGGAGATCCAATTATCAAGGATGGTTGGTTCAAAATGAAGATCAAGGCAGAATTTCATTGCTGCCAGGCAGTTCTGCGCACCTCTGGTAACAAGGCCATAACTCTCTGCTCCGAGCTCCGAATGAGAAACTGTTTGAAGATTTAGAAAGCTAATTCAGAGCTCTAAATCTTTCATGTTATAAGAGAAGTCCAGTTCTCGAGTTTGGAATCTCAAAATGGCAAGCAAAGTCCAGGTTCTACTGCTGCCAGAATTCAGCATTGGCACCTTTTGTTGCTCAAGATTCCACAAGGCCTTATTCTTGTTCCATTTTGGCCAATGAACCTGAAAATGCATAAAAACATAGAAATGAAGATAATCTACATAAGTTAACATACAACGGACTTTACTAATGCAATTTAGGGCGCTTGAATATATAATATTCGGCCCTTATCACACCCCCAAACTTACATTTTGCTAGTCCCTTAGCAAAACTACAATGAATACTTCAATGAAAAGACAACCATAGGCATGCTACTACAAAAATATCATCCATGGTAAAATGAGATAGATACATAGCTCAAATACAACTTGAAACAGACAAAAACTGGAGATGGGGTCATTGGGAAAACTACTTTGCATATATGAAGCATTGATACAAAAATTGGCTAAATACATTTCCACATACATGCATCAACATCAAAGTCTATATAAATAACTCAATTATCATCTCTTGAATGGAAATCAACTCTAGCTTCAGTGAAAGTGAATTGGATTCTCAACATGCGGCTTTTACTTTCTTTTCCAATTCCAAAGCACAAGTTTTCAAATCATTGAATTCCCCTTTAAATGAGGTCCCTAAGGCATGATTTTATTTACAAGACAACTTTTATTGCTTGTTGACAATTTATTGCAACTCATAAGCGAAACATAGAATGGTTGTGCAATGCTGAAGTCCTTTAAGCTTTCTAACCAACCTATGTAGCAAGCGTTAGGCCAACAACTCCCAAACCAGATGGCTTTAGGGTGTTAAGTGTAGAGACACTCCATAGGGCTTAATAGCTCAAGTTGGAAAGGCTACGAACTCCAACGAACCATGTTTATTACCAGTTTATTTTTTTTTGAATGACCGTGCAATGTTTAAGTCCTTTAAGCTTTCTAACCAACCCTTGTAGCAAGCGTTAGGCCAACAACTCCCAAACCAGATGGCTTTAGGGTGTTAAGTGTAGAGACACTCCTAGGGCTTAATAGCTTGAGTTGGAAAGGCTACGAACGTCAACTGGTCATTATTTCCTTTCTTTTTCAGTTTTTTTTTTTTTTTTTTTTTTTAGATTCATGCCAAAAGTATTCATCCATTAGGTTCATCAAATCAGATTAACTAGGGCAAGGTCAAGGTCAATCAAGTTGCATGCCTCACAGTTAAGTTTCCAATGTGCATCTGTGCATTGTGAAGCTTAAAAGAGTGTCAAATCCAGCGAGAATTTAATTGAGATATTTATACAGACTAATTTGAATCTACATGATCATTTTAACTCAAATTTTCTTTATTTTCAAAAATATCAGCTACTTCTATACACAAAGTTTTAAACATATGCTTTCATCTCCAACAGGTTTCAAATTCCATTGTCATTGCTTAGCAAAAATGTAAAACCAAAAATACATAAATGCACCCCCAAACTTGAATGTCACATTGTCCTCAATGTGAGAAGACAAGTAAATCAAAATAAGCGCAAAGAGGGTAAAAGAACAATAATACCAAGTGGAGTGACGACGACGTATATGTTCAGCCATGTGAGTGCGCAACGGCGTCCCCCAAACTTGGACATGAAGACCTATCAAAACAAAACTAATGTACACAGGTGAAAGCATAGGTCTCTTAAGAAAAATCAAAACAGAAAGAAAAATACTAACCTGAATGTGATTGCAAGGTAAAAATCCATACAAAATACAAATTGGCACACATGAGTCATAAGTGTAAAATGGAAAACAAAATAATGCCAAAAGCCGTGCATTTAGAGAGATAAAGTTGGCTTAGGCAATTCGTCAAACACGTGGTGTGCAAGACAAAAAGGAAGAGGGCCAAAGGTTGATTAGAGATGAGAAAATCCAAAAATTTGGCCCTGCAAATGCAATACACAACTCCCAAACAATCACAAATCCTTCACACAAGCAATCCCATCCTCCATGGAGCAAAAATTAAAAGAAAAAGAGGGTAGACACTTACCCAACAATGGAGAACACAAGGCCCATTATTTGTGGTTAATGGAAGATGTGGATGAGAGATTGATAGATGGGTGGGTAAGCATGAATGGGGAGTGGAAGGAAATGGATAAGCATGTATGGAGAGGTGCATGCATGCATGCATGGTGGGAAATGTGGGGTGGAAGTGGTGGTGCATGCATGAATGCATTTCCTTGTGTGGTGGGTTGGTTTTGGAGGGATGAGTGGTTGGTGTTGGGCTCGAGCAATAGGCATGGGGTGGCGAGTGCTTGGGGCATGGTAGCTGGTTGGGTTTATTTTGCCAAGAGTGGTGTTGTGTTAGGTTTAGGTAGGTGGTGGGTGGCATGCATGCATGGGGTGTGCATGCATGCATGGAGGCCGTGGGCTTGATGGTGGGATTTCGAAATTGGTTGAGGGAAGTGGGTTTGCCGTAGACATGCAGGGTGGTGAGGATGGTTGTCTGCTATGGAGGTTGGTTGCGGTTTGCATGGAGATAAGCCGAGAGTGATTGAGGCTGGGTTGGTGAGGAGGTTGATTCGAGTGCTCGAACTGAGCCTGCGAGCACTCGAATTGAAGGCAGCCGAGATAGGTTGGCTGAGGAGATGCCGAGAGGGAGGAAGGTGGCGTGTGGGGTTGAGGTTGAGTTGGTGGTTTACAGGTGAGGGAGATGGGGTTGTTGGTTTTGAGGTGGTTTGGTGGAGAGGGTGGTGTGCATGCAGTGATGGAAGCCGAGAGGGTGGGGGTGGTGTTGGTGATGTGGGTGTGTTGCCGAGAGGTGAAGAGGTGGTTACACGGTGGTTGTGGAATGCATGGGAGGAAGTTGGTTTCATGGTGCTGCATAGTGGAGAAGGAAGATGCCGAGAGAGAGAGGGTTGGGGCATAGAGTTGGAGGCCTCGGATTGATGGTGGTAAGAAATTCGAGCACTCGAAATGGGTTCTTCGAGTGCTCGAAGGACATGCAGTGAGTGAGGGAGGGAAGCTGCATGGTGGAAACTTGGGTTGAGAGAGATAGAAGGTTTAAGGTTGAGGGGTGGTGTGTTACATGGGGCTGATGGTGGAGGGTGAAGATGGATGCGTGGTGGTTGCTGGGTTGCCGAGAATGGGAGAGGTGGTGAGGTGAAGGGGTTGGTTGATGATTGGAAGGTTGCTTGGTTTGTTGCATGGTGGGCATGTTGGCTAGGCTCGAGCACTCCAAATGGGAGCTAGAGTGCTCGAGCTTGGGGCAGAGAGATTGGCAAGATGTGGAGGAGGTTCGAGCACTCAAAATTGGGATTCGAGGGCTCGAAATAGAGGCAGCAGCTACGAATGATGGGCTGAAATTGGTGCACAGCTGCGAGCACTCTAACTTGGATCTTGAATGCTCGAAATTAGGACAGTGGTGCATGCAAGATTGGAGGCAGCAACGAGCACTCGACAGGGAAGGTAGATTGCTCGAAATCATAGCAGTAGTCTCAGGATATTTGGTTTCGAGCACTCAACTGGACATCTTCATTGTGGGTTGACAATGGGCACTATTGCATGCATTGGATGCATTTTCATGCATGGTGTGCTAGCAATATTCTTATGCATTGCATGAATGCATGCTATGGAATCATTAAACTGGACTGCAACATTGAGATGGAAATTGTAAACCTCGCATGGCATTAGAAAGTGGCAACTTCATTCCCATTAAGGTATGCATTTTGAAAATGTGGCAACATTTTTCCATGAATGCAACCTTCCCATGCATGGAAAAAATTTTGAAAATTTTTGCATGTCATTCCATGTAATGCATGGGAAAAGTTTTAAACTTTGCATGCGGCAACCTAAATTCAAGCTATGCATAGAAAAATTTTGAAGCTTTGCATGGCATTCCCATGCATAGAAGAAATTTTTGAACTTTTGCATCGCAACATCATTCCAATTTTAATGCAGGGAAAATTTTTGAAGCTTTGCAAGATAATTCCAATCCAATGCATGGATGGAAAATTTTTGGAAAAATTGTCAAATTGCTCAACATTTCTAATGCCTAGATGAAAAATTGTCAAACTTTGCATTTCATCTCCAATGCATGGAAAATTTTGGGGAACCATGATCCAACAATGCATTGAAAATGAGAGGTTGTGCACATGAGTTGCATGCCAAAGATCCTATGAACTTGCTCGAAAGCGATGGAAATTTTCGGGAATGAAAATTAGAGCTGAGAAGGTCTAAGAGGCCGGTCTAAAATTGCGGAACGCAACTGAAGACCATTTCAGAAAAATCAAATTTTTGGCTTTTCTAAACCATTTCCCAGAAAATTTCAAGGCACGAGCAATTTGAGAAGGTAGGGAAGCTTGGAACATCGAAAGAATTTCTTCCCTTGCTTTGCTAAATTTAATGTCGATAGCTAGACGAACCAGGATCAGGATCCATTGGAGAGATGGATCCTTAACGCTCCGTATGCAACTTGCCTCCTTCATATGGTCTCAGACTTGGATCAATGAATGGTGAGGGATATTGATCCTTCCGAAGAGAAACAAGTTTGGCCTTAGAGGATTTGAGCATCGCTTTTAATCTCACTTCTTTTATTTTCAGATTTAAGCAAAGGTGTTGCTTGTTCGAGATTATGGAGGCTCGTTGAATGTCATTGTTTTGACTAACAATGGTAGGATCATGACCTTTTATATTTGCAATCTCCAAGTCATATACCTCATTGTACTCAAATGGTTTGTTCACAGGTTGAGTATCATGGACAATGATTCTAGATTGGGCTGGAATGATTGGAAGAATTTTCAGCAACTTGTCAACATTCTCCTTACCTTTGTCCGGTGGTTCACCCTCAAAATGTTGAGGTAACTCCGGTGAAGAAATGGAAGGAGATGGACAATCCCACGATAGAGATGGATTTGGTGCTTCCCATAAAGGAGAGGAAAATGGTGATGGAATATCAAGCAAGGAGTTGACTTCCCGAATGGATTTGTCCACACCAAAATCCTCAAAATCAAAAGGGACCAAGCAAGCATGTAGGGGATCCTCCGTTAAAGGAGGTGGGATTGGATTTTGAATGTGTTCATCAGCAATAGTGATTTCAAAACACTCATTGTCATCTGAAGGAAGTTGCACAACATTGAAGATATTGAGCTTAACATTCATATTCCCAAAAGAGATATCCATCAATCCGGATCTACAGTTAATGGAAGCATTAGCTGTAGCTAGAAAAGGACGTCCGAGAATTATGGGAATGTGTTTTCTTAGATCATGGACTAGTTCCGTATCAAGAACCACGAAGTCTACCGGGAAGTAGAATTTGTCCACTTTTATGATCACATCTTCAATAATTCCCCGTGGTTGCTTAATAGATCGATTAGCAAATTGCAACACTATCGGAGTTGGCTTTAGATCTCCCAAACCAAGTTGTAGGTAAACCGAATATGGAATCAAATTCACACTAGCTCCTAAGTCAAGGAGGGCCCTCTCGATTTTGTTGTCACCAATGACACAAGAGATTGTGGGGGCACCCGGATCCTTATACTTCGGAGGAGTGCTGTGCTGAATGATCGCACTAACATTTTCGGTTAACCTCACTTTCTTTGGTAAATGACTTCTGGAAGTGCGCTTTTGAGTGCACAAATCCTTAAGGAATTTTGCATAGGGAGGAATTTGCTTGATAGCATCCAAGAGAGGAAGATTGATCTTTACTTGCCTAAAGACCTCCCACATGTCTTAAATTTTGCAATTCTTATTCCCAAAATGTGTCGACTCTTGAAGACGTTGAGGAAACGGAGCTTTTGGCTCATAAGTAGTTTCCACATTTGGGGTGACATGCGTGGGACTTCCGTAAATGGTATTTGGACAAGAAGAACTTGGATTTGGACTTGAAGAGCTTGAATTTGGATTTTTCAACGGAGGGTTTTTCTCACTTGTGTCTCCATCAACCTTGTTGTCAACCACTCTACCACTCCGAAGGGTGGTGATAGCTTGAACTTGTTCATGAGTCGGCCCACTCGGAGGAGGGGTTTCATCAATCACATGCATTCCTCTAGGATTTTCAAATGGTTGAGCGGGAAGCTTACCCTTGTCTTTTTGAAGAAGTTGGTTCACTTGGTTAGCTATTTGTCCCATTTGATTTTCGAGCCTAGCTATGGATTGAGTATGGGAGTGAACCATTTGGAGAGTAGGTTGCAAGGATGTCAAGAGATGCTTGTTGGAATCTATGATTTGCTTGTTTAATGATTCCATCATTTGCACATTTAATGATTCCATCATTTGCTTGTTTGCAGCCACTATCTCATCAATTGGATTCGCAGGAGGTGGAGTGGAGACATTTGGATTGTATGGAGGTTGGTAGCTTGAAGAGGCTTGGAAAGGCCTACCTTGATATTGAGAAGAGGGTTGATTTTGAGGCCCTTGATTTTGAAGTTGGGAATTTTGTGGGGCTTGTTGCCTCCACGAAAAATTCGGATGGTCTCGCCAACCCGGATTGTAGGTGTTGGAATATGGATTGTTCCCGGGCCGTGAGAACATGGCATTAGCTTGCTCTTGGTTGGGATTGGGAAATTGCTCCGGTGTGGGGCAATCTTCCGAGAGATGAAATGGACTAGTACATGAAGCACAAACTGAACTTGCCGAATTTTGAGACAATGAAGGAGGAAGATGTGGTGCCATCAATTGGTAGAATTTATGAGCGATGGCATCCACTTGAGATGATTCCTCCCTTATTGACTTTGGTTGACAAGGGTTGGTGTTGTTTGAAGTGGTTGCGGTCGGAGCCCTACGAGAATTGTGTTGAAGTGAATTTTCACTTAAATTCTCAAGTAGGGTCCAAGCCTTATCCGCATTCTTGGACATGAACATCCCACCACAAGAAGAATGAACCATGAATCTATGGGTTTCGGTCAAGCCAGCATAGAAAGCTTGCACTAATTGCCATTTTGGGATTAAATGATGAGGACATTTTTGAAGAAGATCTTGTAGCCTTTCCCAAGTCTCGTGGAGTTGTTCTCCATCAACTTGAGAAAAGCTTAGAATGGAACGCCTCATTTGGTTGGTTTTACTCACCGGATAGTACTTCTTAAGAAATTCTTGTTGCAATTGAGCCCAAGAAGTAATAGAGTTGGGAGCAAGGGAGTTCAACCAATATTTTGCCCTATCCTTTAGGGAAAATTGGAAAAGATGGAGATGAAGTGCATTGTCCGGAAAACCTCTCAACCGGATGGTCGAACAGATTTCAAGGAACTCATCAAGATGCTTATATGGATCTTCATTATCAAAGCCATGAAATGATGGAAGCATTTGGATGGTGCTTGATTTGATCTCATATTGAGCTGCATCGATGTTTGGCATCACTATACAAGAAGGAGAAGCATAGGTGGTAGGAATGAAATGATCTCTAAGAGTCATTGGTTCTACATTAGGAATTTCAGCCCTTTCATTCCCCGGATTTCCTACGTTATCCCCCATTATATTGAATTCAGTTTCAAGGTCCCTTATAAGAGTGGGTTCCCTAAGGTTCCGTCTAAGAGTTCTTTCAAGTGAATTTATATCAATAGGCGAGTCAAGTGTGGGAAGAGAGAGTGACCTACGGCCAAACATCAACAATTCACAACAACATCATCGCAACAAATCTTTATCATCAACTCCACATACGATGTTCCCTTTCTCCTCAATTATCAAGACAAAAATTAAAATGGCCACGACAAGGACCGATGCTTGGAATTGAAAATACACAATTGAAATAGCCTCGACAAGGGCTTGCAATTTATCTACTTCTAAGCTTAACACATGCACGGTATTCACAATTTGAAACTAGAAGGTCAAGAGATTTACCCGGGGTCCTCTAGACTTATAATTTGCTAGCATTCCCCACGGCGAGCTTCGAGTTCCTAGGATCTCACTTACAACACAAAAATGGTTAAACCACACAAGAAATATTCACAAAACACAGTATTCACAATCAAACTAAATTTAACCCTAGAAACTTCGGTTGCTAAACCGTTTGCAGTCCCCGGCAACGGCGCCAAAAATTGATCGGTTGATCAACTAAACATCAACCTTCGCAATAGCACGAATCATTGTAAAATAGGGCTATTGGTCGGGTAAGTCGAACCACTGGGACTGCGCTAGTCTATGGCAACCTAAGTGTCTAGAATTGTTCTTAGAATGATAAGGGGTTTATAGAGGGTTTTGGTTGTTTGTCACTTAAACTTAGAACTTAGAATGCATAAAATAGAACTTGCAAGAATTTAAAAGAGATAAAATGTCGGTAAAAGAGACTAGGGAAGTAACTTCACCACCTACAATATAAACATGCTAGAATATGATTCATTCGGGGAAAAATAACATAAATATGTGGCTATGATAAGTAGTTACTCATGGTTACTACATTACCTTCAAAGGATTCATGGAATCAATAGGCAAGAACAATTTATCAAAGATTTTTCATGCTCAATTACCTAAACTAAAGTGTAATTTAAGACATGTTCACTAAGCTAGAAATTGTCAAACCATCAATCACATGATAAGAGCACATGAAGCTAAGAATTAAGAATAAGCCATCAAGGGAAGAATCTAAGCTATGGCCTATCAAATCTCTCAACAACATGCCATTAAAACCATTCCAAAAATCTCATCTTCATTGTCACCATGAAAATGTAAACCATACAACCATGAAAACATACATTCTAAGACAAGAAAGTAGGTCCAACATGATCATTAAATCAAAATCAATTCATTACATCAAGTAAGAGTTCTAGATTATGGAATCACCACAAAAATACATTATTTTTCCCAAACTAGAATCAAAAGTAAAGCATGCTTACAATGAGGGGTTCCATTACCTCCCTAGAGGAGGAGTTAGTTACACATGGGAGCCTTAGAATGAAGAAGAACCATGGATCCTCCTTCCATTTTCGAGCTCCCCTTTCTTGCTCCAAGAACTCTCCTTCCTTTGCTCTCTTCTCTCTCCTCTAATCTTGTAGAATCAAGCTCCCCCCTATTGTGTGGCTCATATCCCTCTTATCTACCACCAAAAGGCCACCAACCAACATCTCCAACCACTTCATTAAAGAGGAAAGCAAAATGAAGAAACCAAGGTGCAAGTGGGCTGAAATGAGCCATTTCCGAAGGGCATTCTGCCCAAAATTCGAGCACTCTAAGCAAGGCCTCGAGCACTCGAATTTAGTGTAAAAATGCCCATGCTTCACTTGCTCCGCCCAGACCTACTTTGGTTAAACAGCCATAACTTTGCGCTCCAAACTCCGAATGATGAACCGTTTGAAGATTTAGAAAGCTAATTCAGAGCTCTAAATATTTCATGTTTTAGTGGAGATCCAATTCTCAAGGATGGTTGGTTGAAAATGAAGATCAAAGCAGAATTTCATTGCTGCCAGGCAGTTCTGCGCACCTCTGGTAACAAGGCCATAACTCTCTGCTCCGAGCTCCGAATGACAAACCGTTTGAAGATTTAGAAAGCTAATTTAGAGTTCTAAATCTTTCATGTTATGAGGGAAGTCCAGTTCTCGAGTTTGGAAGGTCAAAATGGCAAGCAAAGTTCAGGTTCTACTGCTGCCAGAATTCAGCATTGGCACCTTTTGTTGCTCAAGATTCCACAAGGCCTTATTCTTGTTCCATTTTGGCCAATGAACCTGAAAATGCATAAAAACATAGAAATGAAGATAATCTACATAAATTAACATACAACGTACTTTACTAATGCAATTTAGGGCGCTTGAATATATAATATTCGGCGCTTATCATATATCATGCTGAGATAGTTAAAGTAAACTTATAAACATACGTCCATATAAGCACGTAAACATGTGATCACATTCAATATGTTATCAAGAAACAAATAGAAACATAGAGCATGGCAACACAAGCATGATATGCACCCAAAACCCGTCCTCCTAAGGTTTTCGAACCGAGGAGCTCTGATAGCACCTCTGACGGCCCTGATTTTTCAAGCCAGTGCGTCTCGTGATGAACCGAAGATTAACCAGATAACGGATCCAGGTGCGGAAGCAAGAAACAAGACAATGGTCTCCCAAGACACAACACACCTCTAAGACACTTTGATGACCTTCCATGAGGTTATGGAACTCAAAAGATTCAAATACGGAAGCAAAAGATCGAAAAAAAATAACAATTAAGCCCCCAGGGGCAAAATATTCATTTCTGAAAGTATGGATCCCAGTGCCACTGAGCACACCACTAGGAAGACAACAAAAATCTAATCAAGATGGACTCAAGAATCACATGATTCAGAGTCCGGACAAAAGAGAAACGGTAAGACGAAGAAAAATGAGCACTTAAGGCTAAAAGGGTAAACTAATAATTATCCAGGAAGATCTGAGTGCAACCGAGTACACCGTTGGAAAGACAACAAAAAATTAGTCAAGTTTAAAAAAAAGTTCACTCGATTTGGAGTCCGGACAAAGGAGAACGAGCGAAAACAAAAGTCGACATCACTACGTCGAGACGAGCACCCCATGAGCACCATGACATGCTAGGGGAAGAAAAGTTCTAGCCAGAACTGAGAGCCGAAAAAATGTCTAAAATGACTTTTTCTGGAAAAACATGAAAAAGAAACCCCCCCTAAAATCAAGTTTTCTACCCGACCACGTAAACATAAAATGAAAGAAACTCACTATGAAACACCTAAAATGCCGAGGTCAAGAAGGATCAAAAATATGCTACAGGATCTGTCCGCAACTGAGAGCAAAAAGGAAGAAGAAACCCCCCTAAAATCAATTTTTCTACCCGTCATCGTGGACGGAAACAAAGAAAATGCACTGTAAAATGCCCAGAATACCCCCAAGAAAATCAAGTCAAGAAGTTTAAAATCTTTCCGAGCTACTGCCCAAGGAAAGGAAATAGGGCTTCGGGAGGTTTTTAAATTTCCTAAATTGAAAATGCAATCTTAAAATACACCCACATGACCCCCAGAAGTTTCTGATCGGTCGACACATTTTTCAAAAAAAAGTTGATGAATAGTTCCAAGTACTAAAATCCCAAGTTTTAAAAACATATATGTAAACTTTAGAATTAATGGCCCTTAGCCCCATGTCATACATACAAAATAAGCATCCAAAAACTATACTTAGGCACACATTACATATTTGGAATTAAGGATACAAGTTTTGATATGTAAAGCTACAAAATAACATTTCATGCTAACATTTGCATGAAATGTGAACTTAAAAGCAACAAGTCATCCAAGGAATGATGTGCACCTCGAACCAAGGTATCCGTACCTAAAAATAACCCAGAAACTTCGGGGTGAATAAACAAGTTTAGTCGTAGGAAATGAGCATGCATCAACCTAACTTTTTACAAGGTTATTACTTTAACATGAAGTAATTCAAAGGATCATGCTACTTAATGCCTATGTCGTAAGTGAGACTTAGGGATCATCCTAAGCTACTCATGCAATTGAATTGAACCATGGCATACAAGTATGCATGCTTAAGTATGCAAGTCAATATTAAAACATGATGTACGATATAGAAGCATACGTTTACAAGTATACTAAACCATATTAAACAAGTTATGCAATGTCTAAGCATGCATATACAAATATACAATTAACATGGAAAACTCATGAATCAAGTATACAGGCATAAGTATATTAAGCTAAATGAATTATACATAAGACAAGTATACACAACGCAAGTATACAAAATGAAATCCGATTGCACAAATCAAACATACAATGCGTAAGTATACTAAATAGGGTTTAGATACACAACCAAGGATACAAGTTCAAGTATGCTAAGTAAGATCTAAATACACAAAACAAGTATACAATTTCAAGTATACTAAATAAGATCTAAATACACGAAACAAATATACAGTTTCAAGTATACTAAATAAGATTTAAAATGCAAGGCAAGCACAAATTCACAAGTTACAAGTAATCAATGATTAATAACTTGAAATTAAATGCGAAATCAAATAGTTGTAAGACCAGGACATGCGGTCGCTAGACCAAGCAAGTATTTTCGGGTAATTACGACCCACGAGGTACCACCTAGTGCGCACTTATGACTTAGAGGACACTTGTCCAAGTACTAGAGCCAAACCCTTGCCATCACATAAATTATGTCCTCACAAGCTTTACAAAATCAATAAGTTCTAAACTTATACAAAAAAAATTTAAGTTACCATATTCCATGCACAAATAAGGTTGCATCCACACAAACCGTGTCCTAGAATTCAAATCTGAATAGCATATGACATGTCATATCCTCAATATGCCATTTATACACAAAGTAAGAATATTTTACAACAATTGAACCACATTACCATCCTAAGCCACAAGTATTAAATAAACTTCAATTTAGTAACTATCTTCCAAGGTAAACAATTGTAATATTTTAACAAGCTATATACCTACACAAGATATATTTAAACAAGCTTTGCAAGACAATGATATCCTATATCATGCTAAATCTAATTACCATTTTAAGATGCCACAAATACTAATTCTACATCTAATTAGTAATATGCTCACATGGTAATTAATTGTACTACATTTAATGAGATTATCACCCTGACATGAAAGTCTCTAGATTTTAAATAAATTCCAATTAGGCTCAAATTAATATATGTAAAAAGACATAACATGGTCTTCACATATATTCTACCCGAAATCAATTTAAGTGGCTACAACACTTAAAATAAAATTAATTAAGGTAATTAGTTAATTTTCTCTAGATTTTTAAACAACTCCAAATATCCTCAAATTAACATATGTTAAAGAACTCACCATGGCCTACTTTAATATCACATTATAAGTTAATTTCATGCTTGTTTCCACTATGTGAATTAATCTTTCACAAAAGATAAATATTAAATAAATTTTGCAATTCTTATTCAAATGCTCCCAATTTAATATATGTTGATAAACATATTAAGGCCTAATTACTAGCATGCCAAAATTTAATTCCAAGTTATACACAACCATATGAATTAAATCTTAAATATAAAAATTAATTAAATTAAATTCTAAAACTTGAACAAAGACATGCTTAACTTGAACAAAGACATTCTTACAAGTTGTATATGCTTATATAACAATCAATACAACATAAATCTAAACCTAAGACATCTTCTACCTCAATTTGATATGAAAATCTCAAATCCCCACTGAAAGAAAAGTGTTCCGAATTCTACAATACTTCGGGGTTTTGTTGAGGACAACACGATGAACAAGAATCCCAAGGAAGCCCCATAAAAATCACAACTTGACTTCAAACCCGAACTCAAAAATTGGCCAAAAATAGGTTCAAATAGGGAGGAAAGGTAGAGCATGACGAGGCCTACGATAAATGTTAAGGCCGAAGACTTTCTACTAAGGAAATCAAGTGGAGCAGAAGAAGAAAAGGTGGCAACCCAAGGAGCTATCATGGCTGCCGGCCAAAGACGGAGGAAGATGACGGTGACTTTTCACTTTAAGACATTCTATTTATAGGAAAACCCAAAAAGTGCCCCGAAAGGGCCCCGTTGGGTCCGGAAAAGTGGAATTTAAGAAAACAAGCTCAAACGGCAAAACTCCATGAATGAAAAAGAACTGAGATGAGAAAATATGAATAACGGAAGAAACGACATCAAAAACTGAGCCTTGTACAGGAAGATATGCCTAGAACAAATTCAGCGACAACCGGGGCCAAAAACACTAAAATTGTGGAAAAACGACCAGAAGGCAATTCTAAAAGTACACAACTCGACAAAAAGTGAAAATGAATCCCGTACGAGGATCCAGGCTCAAAACAAGGCATTTTTGTAATAATTTTCATTAATTACACAATGGCCCCTCCAAAAAGTGAAAACTACACTAATGACCCAGAATGAAAATATCTTCCAAAAATATTTTCTTAAAAACCTCTGAAATGAAATATCTTCAAAAGATATTTATGAAAAACACCCCAGGAAAAGAAAAAGATTCTGAAAAACTATGCATCCATACCCCTATGGACAACGGGAGCAACCAGAATACGTTACTGGAAAAATAAAGATACGTATTTCGTGGAAACCACTTAGAATGAAGATACATGAAGTCAAAAACCAACTCCGAACACAAAAAGTGAGGTTATGCCAACAAAGTGACAAACGGGGAAAAGACAAAATAGGGAAAAAGACGGAAAATGAATAGTGTCGAAAAACGAAAAATGTAAAAATGACTCGATCCTTAAAGAAAGTTGTCAATCCAAAGGAAAGAGTCTCAGAAACTATTTCCAAGCACTCGAGATGACACTAAATGATAAGAAACTGAACTAAGAAAAGAAATTTCAACAAAAAAAATTCTTCCGTGAAATTCTAAGGAAAAAGAAAAGGAAGGAAATGACCAAGTTATTACACCCAATCCGGGTCGAGCCCAAACTAGGTCTCCATATTGCCCAAGATCGCTGGTACTAAAACCCATCAATTGTGATACCCCCAGATTTCTTAATGCGGGTTGACCGGGCCCACGCTCGAATACCTGGGGATATAAAAAAAAAAATTGGCAATAAACGAACAGAAAATACAAGAGGATAAATAAAAATAAATAAAAATGCTGAAATGAAAACTAAAATAATAATCCAATACTCCTCAGAATAAATTCTTATTAATAATAAAAACATTCTGATATAATAAATCCTCCATTAATACAACTCGGGATTCTATACTGTGTGGTCCCCTAAAATCCAATCTGAACAAGTGACAGCAATAATTGTCTGCAACCGAAGAACGAAGCATAAAAGAACTTCCTAGGTAGAATCGGAAGAATGAAGTATATTGATCCTTACTCAGCACGAACAACCTCTACTCCTGACGAACACTTGAAAAATGATAGTGGGTCAGGCCCACAAACAAGTTTTACTCTACTACAGTCCAAACAGAGATTCGATACACGTATACATCCTAGTCAATCCAACAATAACTAGTACTCTGTATATATATATATATATATAAATACACACTATAGGAACCTCACTAGATTATAGGGTTGCCTTAACCTGAATAGTAGACAACATGCAAAACGCACATATAGTGGGCATGTGTACCTAGACTTACCAGGGCACACAACTACACTATATCTAACTACACATCCCTAGCAATATAAGTGTCCTAACCACTGATCCTGAGGCTCAAGCTCATATCATGGCACCATAACTAGATATATATATAATCCAGTAACCATCCTATCTAGTATAAATTAATCCTCTACAAGTAATCCTCTATAAGTCGTTTAACTTGTTCAACTGACTTGACTTGAATATAAGTAGGTCTCAACATTTTAGTTAATCCATTCCCTTATACAAAATAGGTAGGACTTAACTGATAAGTTAATCCATCTCTAAAGTGCCACCATCCCATACTGATGCACTACATCCACACAATCCAATAATCAATGTAACAAATATAATAATACATCAATTAATCCAACAATTAACATAAAATTAGAATATCATGCTATTAGAAAATAGGAATAACTTTATACTTCTTTAAGCTTCCTACATCCTATATCTTACACAAACTGAATCTTAAATATGCTGATATTATATTATATAATCAAATAAGTATTCTCCATATCCAGTTTATCCTACACCTTTAATCTCAATTGCTAGAACAACTTAAAAGATTAAATCCATTCGTTTGTTTAAAACATTTAAATAGCAAGCATCGTTATGATCAAGTCTATTTAAAATTTATTTAAACTCATACGTAGTCCCTATTTAATGTTTAGGACCCTTCAAAATCAATTAAGATTAATTTAAATGCTTTTACGTAAATTCTTTAGGTAAGGCTCGAGCTTTCTGTCTAAGGCTCGAGCTTCCTTTCTATTACTCGAGCTTTCTATCCTAGGCTTGAGCTTTTCATCTAAGGCTCGAGCGTTTCACCTATGGCTTGAGCTTTTCAAGGCTCGAGCTTCCTAACCATAGCTCGAGCTTTTCTCCAATAGCTCGAGCTTTCGATCCATGGCTCGAGCGCTGTAACAGCAGATTGAGCACTATTACACAAATCTGCTTAAAATTTCTACTATGAACTCAATCTTTATTGTTTAAGGATTCCTAGGCATGTTTCTACGTTCCATCAATCCACAGATATGAAAATTACATCATTTAAAACATGTAAAAATTCATAAAGAATCTAGATCAAATCCATGAATTTAATAATTCATACCACAAGAATAAATATGAACCAAATTCGTAAAACCTATGTTCTAATCTAATTAAACATGCATAATTATTTAGTTTTATGTGTTTAAAAATCTTGGAATCTCCTAGGCATGTATAGAAACACGAATCAAATGGAGAGAGATAGAAAAAGAACTTGCCTTAAACTTTCGGATCGAAAGTTAAACTTCTTCTTCCTTGATCTTCTTCTCTAAAGGGTTTTCTCCTCCTTCCTTCCTCTTCCTCCTTCTCTCTCTAACTCCCTCTCTCTAGAATATATTACATGATATATTTTAACCCCCTTTTACAACCTATATCTGTATATTTATAGGCAAAATAATAACCCTATTCATTTTCCCATTCCAAGTCAACTTAATAAAGAAAAATAATAAAATTAAAAATATTAAAAAGGTAACTTAAAATATGTTAGTATATAATTTATGTATATCCTTATTAAATAAACAAATTATGTACATCCGATTATTTATTAACAGATTATTTAATAACACTTAAGTTACCATAATATTAAAAGGTAACTTAAAACATGATACATTTAAAATCTATGTATATCCTTATTATATAAATATAAAATATATATAACAGATTAAATAATAATACTTAAGTTACCATAAAAGTAATTAATAAATTACTTTCCCTTTTATATATGTATATACATATATATCTATATATATACATATACTACTATCAATGGGTAATTATCCATACCCATCAAACCTCCTATCCAAGTAGTCCATGGGACCTAATTGGTTGACCCATTACTACTAACCATAACCATAAAATAAAATAAAATAAAATAATTACTCATTTAATTTACAATTAATTATAATTAGTCAAACACATTATTTAAGCACACAATCTAATTAAACAAATAATACAAATAACACATAGACAAATAACCAATTAATCAAGTAACATTTAATTCAATTAAACACATAAGCAATTAGTCAAATAAATAATTAAATAATAAAAAATGCAATAAATAAATTAATAAATACCGAGACTATCCTTTTAAAATTAGAGGTATTACATCAATCAAGCTCAGCTGGCCCAAGATGTATTCGGTCCAAACTATTTGGAAGTAAATGAGTCCTACTAAATGAAGGATCCTACATGAAAGGAAAGTTCTACAAAAGGAAGAATCTGACATGGAGATAATTGTAAAAGGCAGCAACTTAGTTAGTAAAGAATTGTATATGGAATAAATTGGAGGACAAGCAAGGCAAGTCCTACCATAATTCCACCATATTTTTGTATATAAATAGAGGTTTAGTCCTCATATAAAGATCATCAAGCAATATACACTTTTCTCTGAGTAATTCTTGTTACTTATTATTTTATCTTGAGTGAGTTATATTGTTTCTTTAAATTTCTTTTATAGAGAGAAATTTTGCACCTACACTTTAGTTGCTCACTACAAAGGTTTGTATCCTCCATTTTTTGGATGAAGGTGAGTTGTATTGTGTGCTTAACTTTCCTTTCACATTACTTACACTATTGTTGATTGTGCAGAATATGTACCACACCATGGCCCTGTGTGCCATTACTGAAGCTCAATCAATCTTCATCCAAAAAATGGAGAAAGAACTGGAGGTTGTTGAGAAGAAACTCTCCCATGCGCTTTTGGATGTTAAGATAGCTTATGAGGCAAGG
The DNA here is from genome assembly GCF_030987335.1 of Cornus florida. Taxonomy (NCBI): domain Eukaryota; kingdom Viridiplantae; phylum Streptophyta; class Magnoliopsida; order Cornales; family Cornaceae; genus Cornus; species Cornus florida. The sequence continues at coordinate 45,636,920 of NW_026775573.1, forward strand.
GATGTTCATAAAAGTTGCTTGGCAGCATCTGCGGCCAAGGTGGAAGCACTGGAGGCTGAGAACCAGCGCTTCAAGGATGCCATTGACATCTGCATTACTGCTGAGAAGCGGATGCAAAAACACTACTCCACCTTGGTGTGCTTATCCAGCGCAAAGGTGTGATTCGTAAAGATTGTGAAGTCTCACCATGAAGATCCTCCAGCTCCTAGTTCTTCAGTTCCTCCAGCCTCAAGCCCGAACGTAGTGGATGCTTTTGAATCTACTCCTTTTGACCCCAAAAGGAAGTAAATCCATTTACTTGCTTTGGACCAATGTATTTATTTTGTTTTGCGAACAATGTCTGCCTGATATTTTTGTATGGAAAATTTGCATGTTTTCTAATGCTTCAGAATTGCATATTTTGCTGAGCAACCTCCATGCCTTTAAGAAAATTTATTTTTTCTTGGAACTTCAGAATCCTTATGGCCGAAGCCGAAATAGGGATGATAGTAAGAAGGGAACTCCTATGACAATTCAGTCACTAACTAAATATGGTTCTACCACTCGATGATCTAACCATCAAGGGAACCCTTCTTACTATTGACTTATGTGGAACAAGGGTATCAATACTTGTTTTTCTTTGTATTATTTCGGTGTTGGACAAATTACTTAACTGACTTAGTAATTGTTTTGATCAAACACTTTGATTTTGAGAATAAAATGCTAAGAATATCAACCATCACTTAGGGTTTAGCTCCTAGTGTCTGAAGCTTGAAGTTCTTTGACGATGATATGTGCCTTAGAATTTGTTAATGTCTTCGGATGCTTGGGGTTTGTAGCATGTACTTATTGATATCTTCGGATTCTTGTGGTCCGAAGTGTGAACTTTATTGATGTCTTCGGACTCTGGGTATCCAAGGTGGTAAGTTCCTTGGTAGTTGAGTATGCCTTTGAGGAATATCTTAACAACTTCGGATTCTTGAGATCCGAAGCATGAAATTCCTCAGCCATGAACCTGAGAGGAATTGTATTGCACCATACACATAGGGTCCGAAGCATTTAACTCCTTAGCTATGATCCTGAGAGAAATTGTATTATGCTGGACTCGTAGTGTCTGAAGTAATTAATTCCTCAGTTATGAGCCTGAGAGTTATATTATGTTAGACAATTCAAAAATTCAATGAAGTCAATATGCTGCAGCACTAGTTGCCCAGGTACCTGAGAAGATACAAAGTACGGAAGAGAGGTTTACACCTCTTCGAACCACACTGGCTCGGTTATTCCAAGAGAACAAAATAAGATTCGTAGCTCCTCAACCAATGAGGTAGCTCTTAGAACAGGACGCACTGGAGGCTGAGAACTAACGCTTGAAGGATGCTGCCAGGCAACTTTAATAAACATCCCTTGCCTCGTAAGCCGTCTTAACATCCGAGAGCGCATGGGAGAGTTTCTTCTCAGCAACTTCCAGTACCTTCTCTATTTTTTGGATGAAGAGTGATTAAGCTTCAGCAATGGCACACAGAGCCATGGTGTGATACATATTCTGCATAATCAACAATATTGTAAGTAATGTGAAAGGAAAGTTAAGTGAATATTAACAAAGAGGGAAAGTACAAACCTCCATAGCTCGAACGAGGGCAAAAGAAAGCAGCTGGTCCAGCCCTATATTGCTGATAATTTTCTCATCTTTGGATAGCCACATCCCCAGAGCTACTGCCAAAGCAGCAAAGGGATCAGTGACTACAAAGTCTTTAGAGTGAAGAATTGACTTATCAGCTCTGGAGAAAGTAGGCCTCCATGGTTCTCTAGTTTCTGCTAAGACGTAAGCCTTAACCTTTTCTTCAGGGTCAGCTTCACCAGTTTTCTTCCTTTTGCTCTTAGAGGGGTTGACACCCTTGCCCTTGCTGGTAGAATGAGGGTTTTGTTTTTTCTTTTTCAAAGGAGGTTCTTTAACCTCCTTGATGTTCAGTGGAACGAATTATTGTGAGGGGTTGATCCTTAGTTGCATTCCTCTTAAGAGCTTCAGCTGTTTTCTTCTCCTCATTAGTTAGCGGGAATCTGTCAAAGGAAGGGAGTGCCATGTCCATAAAATCAGCAGTTGCAACACTAGAAACAATTTCCTTGAGGTTGGGGGAAGAGAGTAAATCCTCGACTGAAGGGGGATCATTCTAAACTTATTCCTCGAGAAAGGAAAGTCTTTTCTTGGCTGTGGAGGAGGGAAAGGTTGCTAAAAAAATACCAAGAAATTTGTAAGGTGCTAAAAAAGTAAAACTTGACATGGGAAGCAACCAGAGCACTTGTCATTAAGGGAGGCAAAATATTCCATACCTAACTTCCCAAATTTGCGAGGGATTGGGAGTTTATTCGATTGAGACACAGACCAGTTCTCTTTAACAATAATCATCCTCTCTTTCCATCTCTTCTCGGAGGTAGGGAGGTCCGTACATATCCTCTGTTGAAGAGAGGAAGTAAAATAAAAACGGCATCCTCTCTTTCTATCTCTTCTTGGAGGTAGGGAGGTCCGTACAAATCCTCTGTTGAAGAGAGGAAGTAAAATAGAAACGGCCAGGCTTGGTCATATGCCTGGAAATGGTGTAGGTAATCAGTAGGTCAGCGAGAGTCAAGTCAAGATTCTCTAGTCTTCAGCGAACAAGAAGAGCTGAGACTATTTGAAGAAATTTAAGGTTTTCTTGAAGAGGGGAAAGACCTAACTTGTTGAAGACCAAGTGATATATGGGGTGAGGAGGAAAGTGAAGAGCATTAAGGTGCCCAACCGACAAAAGTAATTGATTCTCTCTGACTCCCTCACCTGAATTGAAATTAACCTTCTTTGGGTATTCAACAATTTCTATCCTTTTAGGGATTTCAGATTCCTCCATTATAGACTCAATGGTGAACTTGAGACACCGAATAGACAAAATCATTCTTTTCTCCTCTTTGGTGAAAATAATATCTGACCTGGAAGTGGATACTTTAGCTTGAGGTAAGGAATCATCCTTTTGACTAACTGAATCGTTCGCAGATTCAAGGAGGTCAGAAACCCTAGGGGGAGGAACCCTAATGAGAGTAGGGGAAGACAAAGGTGTGGACTTGGAATCTACAATTTCTATATAGTCGTGAGTGGGTGAGGTGCTTATGATACGAGATCAAGGAAGTAAATGAAAAACTAACTTGGTTTCACGATGAAACAAAGAACTCAATGAACGCAGTGAGGGAAAAAGCAAGTCTTGAAGAAGCTCTTGGGATATAATGGCAATGGACACTCCTTGAACTGCCTCTTGCAAAATTGGCAACCGTGCAACTTCAATTTCCTTTTAATTAAGAGCAGTAGTCTAATTAAAGAGGGAATTGGGGGCAAAGTATGGAGGGAAAAATCCCACTCCAGTAAGAGTCATCCACGTCACCGTAATACAAATTTATACTTTCGATCATTTGATAGATTGCGGAAGCCCAATCCTGGTCAAGCCCAAACTAAGTCTCCATATAGCCCAAGATCGCTGGTACTAAACTTCCAGCCCATCAATAAAGCTCAGCTCGCCTAAGATGTATTCGGCCCAAACTATTTGGGAGTAAATGAGTCGTACTAAGCAAAAGATCCTACATGAAAGGAAAGTTCTACAAAAGGAAAAATCTGACATGGAGATAATTGTAAAACGCAGTAACTTAGTTAGTAAAGAATTGTATATGGAATAAATTGGAAGACAAGTAAGGCGAGTCTTGCCATAATTCCATCACCTTTTTGTATATAAATAGAGGTTTAGTCCTCTAATAAAGATCTTCGAGCAATATAAACTCGGGTCATTTAGGCCTTTTTTGTTTCCAATGTTCAGTCTTTTCATTCCTACCTTCATAATTCACGTATGAGATAAGGTTCCAAACTTCGAATGCCCTTTCCCTCCCCAGAATTATTATATGGTCCGAGACTATAAGGTCCAAGCAAATTACTGGCGGACACCCAACTAAATGTGTCAATTTTATTCAAATTTTTGACTGCGCGTCAGTCTACTATTGGCCGGGACCATGAAAAAATTTGTCTGTCTTCCATCTCAGCATCTTCCATGCATGGTCAAGGGATTGGAACAAGTCATGGGCCCTTGCCATGGGAGAGACCCAAGGATTTGCTCAGGTCGATCTCCAATATTCTCTATAAACCAGCCCTCATTCCCATTCACCAAATATGGAGCTTCTCTCTTGTCCTCCTCCCAAACAGCCCCTTATAGTTGCCAAAGGGGTATCTATACCCTCCACCACTCTTACCCCTCCCAAAGGGGTATCTATAATATCCCAATATTTTAAAGGTATTATTTATTGGGATTAGTGATTTTATTTTTATTTTTATTTAAAATAATTTGTTTGATTTATTTGGGATTAATCGCTTTAATTTTTATTTTTTAAATGATTTGTTTTAGCTAATTGAGTGTTATGATTTAATTTTTTGTTTGTATTAATTTATATTTCGTGATTATGTATGATGATTGATTATTTGTGTGCTTAACTATTGATTTAATTGTTAACGTGTTAATTTTATTAGTATGGTGTAAATTCTTATTTGTTTATGTGTTTCATGTAATTAGTTATTTTAATTTAAGTGTTTATTTAATTATTTTATTTATTTAAATTAATTGATTTGGGCTTAAGGGAAGTTGGACCAAATGACGTGGTCTTAGGCCTGAATGAAACCTTATTGGGTTAATTAATAAAGGCCTATGGTTATTTGATTATTTAAATGATCATTTTTGTATAATTAGAAATATATATATTTAATTATATATAACTATAATTAATTAATAAGTGTTATGGAAGGATAAATATATGATATATATTTATGGATATATAGAGGATATATGATTTAATTAACCAATGGTTAATTATGGAAGGTGTATATATATATATATAATATATATGTTTATATATATTATATTATTTAAAGATTATTATTTTATTTGGTAGTCCTAGTAGGAATAGGATTTGGATTCTAATGTGTATAAATATACACATAAGGCTTTAGGGTTAGAAAGTTTACACGTTAGAAAAATAAGAGAGACGGAGAAAGAACAAGAAGAGAAGGTTGACAAAGAGGAGTCCGGATCGGAGAAAGAGGACGTCGGAATTGGAAGAGGCAATCGAGGCTTGAAGCGTCGGTTTCGTTTCGAAACCTTCAGACGAGTTCTTCTCTAACTTTCATCTTAGAACTCATAAGGATTTCACCTTGAGTATCAAAATTAAGATTAAATTTATTGGTTTAAAAATCATGATTAGATCAGATTAATTAAAAGAATGAATTATTATATTTTATTTTCTTTTAACTTTAAATTTTAAATTGTTGATGTATGTGTTATATTTATTTTTAAATTCAACTGTTATGTTTGATCTATGACCAGGAGGGTTATTTAGGATTTATAGATTTTCTAGGAATTTTCTATAATTTTCTGGTAATTTTATATATATTTTTGGAATTATATTTGATTCATGGATAATATTTGTTTGGAAAATATATAAATATATATACTGTTTATATACACTGGTGGCTGGGTTAATAAGGGCATCAAAAAGGGGGTTCTAGTTTGGTGTGATGCAGCACACTATAACTTTGTGTGCGTGTGAATCAGAGCCTTTGAGAATTAAAAATAATACACAGATAATTCAGTGTGGTGCGGCGCATGGAGCTTCGATGCGCAACAAGTCAGAGGCCATTAGATGCGATTTGATCAATGGAATAGATCCGGTGTGCTGTGGATCACATGAGTATGGTGCGCGCAAGGTTTGGAGGTCTCAAATGCGCTGATGGGGAACGACTGATCCGGTGCAGGTGCGCTCATGTAGTAGAAAAAAGGCTAGCCAACCAGAGTGCGCCACATTAGCAAGAAGGAGAAGCAGCCGCGTGGTAACGCGTGAACAATGCATGGGAGCATGTGAGAGCACCTGTCAGCATGTGGTGGTGTGTGGAAGCGTGTGAGAAATGTTTAGGTGCATTGGGATGTGCGTGGGGGCGCATGGAAATGCATACGGTGTTCCAAAAAGTTCCTGTGGGGTCCGGTGATGTCCGAGAATTGATTTTAAGCTTGTTAGTGTTAAAATCAACCCTTAAAGGATGTGTTATTGGTGTTAAGAGACACATAAAGTATCACCACGGTATTTAGTATGCATAATTAACTAATAATTGGTGATGAGATGAGGAATATATATATATATATATATATATATATATATATATATATATATGTATGTTTTGTATGGAAGGAAGCATATATATATATATATATTCTTAAGGAAGGTGTTATACATACATACATATATATATATATATTAAATAATATATGTGTATATATGTATATATTATTTAAGATAATTAATAGTAGTTATTTTTATTTAATTGGTATATCTGGATAGATTGATTTTTAAATTAATATTATGCGTCTGATATGCATAGGATGTTTATGTGTGATTTAATTCATCGTTAAGTTTAAAATCGGTACACAATTAAATTGTAGGCATGGTTGAGTTGCCAATATATAAATAAATATATTTATAATGGCATGGTTGATTTGCCAAAAGTATAAATAAATATACTTAAGAAGGCATGGTTAAGTTGCCAATATATAAATAAATATATTCATAATGGCATGGTTGAATTGCTAAAGTATAATTAAATTGCTATGTGTATTAGATGGTTAAAATTCATCTATGGATACTATATGTATAAGTTGGATTATAATTAAATATTCTTAAATTAAAATAATCTAGTAATGACAAGTTAGTGTATTATTTTATATATATTAATAAAATAATATTGATAAAGATATGAATGATTTGTCAAAGCCTATGTATTGGCTATATGGTTTAAATAATTAAATTCATTATTGACTTTTGGATTAATTATAATTTTTCTTGAATTATATTTTATTATTTAAATGATTAAATAATTATTTAAAATGGAGTTAAGGTTAAAGGAGTTTCTCTTTAAAAGAGAAAAAGTTTTGAATTGGTTTAGGTATGATTATGTTTTAATCATGGTTTAATGGTTTTGAAAATTAATGAAACTATTATGGAATGTGAAGGTTATACTATATGAAATTATTTATACATATGCATATTATTGTTTATTAAATTTAAAACTTTATTAGGTTTGACTTTGATTAGAGATGATCTACTTATTGGTTTTCAGATGTCTGATAGAGAGAACTTGCTCGTAAGGTTTAACTCACGATTTATTTTTCTGGTTATTAGAGGTTCCAGTCTCGAGGTTGAGGATCCGCAGCTGGGAGACTGTCATTCATCTATTCATCTTGTATATTTTTAAGTAGTAATGGATTATTGGATAATGTTTTAAGGGGTACTTGAGTTATGGGATTCCCAAGTTGTAATTGTTGGAGAATCATTAATTAATATTTATTTATTAGTTTTCTTCAGCAGTTTATTTATTATTTATTATTCATCTTTGTAATCTGTGTTTGTTTAAATACTTTAATTGTTTTGATAATCTCCTGATTTTGTGCGTGGACTTAATCCACCCGTGTTCCGAAATTAGGGGGTATTACAGTTGGTAACAGAGCACTTCAGGTTCAAGTATCCCTAGGGTGCCTTTTATTGTGTGACTTGCGCGTTGTATACTCTTTTACTTAGAGCTTAAGTTTAGGATTCGTTGTATTCTATATTCAGTCCGTTAGTGCATCCCAAAGTTAAATCGTATAGTCTTATCAACAAAGGGTAGGACACCGATTTGGAAGGTATTTGAGGAGGCAACAACATAGTTGCCAGGATTGTATACTAAATTAATATGAAGGGAGACAATATTTATTGTGAAAACTGATTGAATGATATAGACTACGACGATTGATAGTTTATGTTCACACTAGTAAATATAGATGCGAGATAGAGTAGATAACTGAATTGTAGAAAGTTATTACTTCTATACTCAGTATTTTTCAGGGAGGATAAATGTAGTTGCAGAATTGGTTTTTAAGTTTTGTTTTGAGGAATAGGGTGTTCTAAGATTATTTAGATCAAATTAGGTGATTTAAATGGTTGAAATAGACTGGTATACATTAATATGCTAAAGACTTGAACAATATGAAATTTTAATTAACTTACATGTTGTGAATGAGGGATTTAATTACTTAATATTATTCTACTAATTTCAATGTATATTTATGTGATTTTAATCATGTATTGGCATATAATATAATCATGTGTTTATCGGATTTTTATTATGCTTACTTCTGGATGATTTGATGTGTAATTATATAGGTTGCATCAATTATGGATTTTATAAATTTATGCACCATTAAAATAATATGGGGGGTATTTTAGGGACGGATTAACGAAAAAGTTAAGTCCTACCTATTTGTGTATTTTTGGGACGGATTAACGAAAAAGTTAAGTTCTACCGATTTATTTATGGATTGTATGGTTTAATGCACCAGTATGGGACGGTGGCATTCCATGGATGAATTAACCAAAGAAGTTAAGTTATACCTATATATTTATAAGGGAACGGATTAAACATAGAGTTAAGTCCTACTTATTCGTGTCAGGTCAACAGAATAGTTGGATGGCATGCCATTTAAATAATATGGTTGGATAGTTTACTTTTATATTTGGATAGAATGAATTTTATATATGAATATGTGCCATGATGTGAGTTTGAGTCTCATGATCAATGGTTAGGATGGAGGCGTATATTGTCAATTGAGATGGGTAGCTGGATTTAAGGATGTGTGTGCCCTGGTAGAAGGAGGACTCGTGACCACCTTTGTGTGCGTTTTGCATGAGATACCCACTATCCGGTTGAGACTGCCTTAGTCCAGTGAGAGTCTCTAGTGTGTACTTATATTTATCAATTACATAAATATGGAATTTGCTAATTAGAGATATACAAATATTGAGGTACGTAGACTATAGGGTAAGGCATATCAGAATATCGAATGTCAAGATGGAAGACACGAATGATAGTGGTAATAGCCATCATTACTTCCAAAGTATCTGGTATATTCGTTATTAAGTGTGATCAATAGAGATCATTAGTGTTATGCAGTCACTTTCCATATTAAAGTAGCCGAGGGGAGATATTTTTACGAATAATATTGTGGGAATACCCATGTTGCAAAGGAAGTTTATTTCCATTGGGGTCGTCACTAGTTAGATGACAAAGTGGTTTATTCGTTATAGCAAGTACATGCAGCAAAAAGAAGTCCTAGATAATATGGACAATTGGGTCTTTACTCAAATTGCTTTCCATCGGGGAAGTAATGTTGATTAGAAAGGAAAAAAGGTTATCACATTACTATGTACCGATTTATGTTTTATTTATTAAGCAATAGACTATTGTTAGCAATGATATAGATATGTATTTTGCACCATATGTGTAAAGGAGTTTTTTTTTATATATATATTTTACTACAAGAAAATACACCATGGGAACGTTTACCAACGCATGTAAGTTGGTGAGGTTAGGTTGCAAATAAATACAACAAGTATGGATTAGCTTAGCATAGTCTCAATAAATTATGAGATATGTCTACTAATTATGAGTAGGTGTGTGTTGGACCAAGAGGGGGGGGGGGTGAATTGGTCAAACCATTTTCAATTGAAGCTGGAAAATAGCATAAAACAAGTATAGACTACAAAGCAACAGGTTTTACAAGGAAACCCTTTCAATTAGGGAAAACCTTGGGTCTTGGCCTCAACCAATGCAAGCATCCACTAGTTATAAGGAAGCTGTTACACACTCAGCTGTCTCACACTCTGCAAACACCCTTGTATCAGATGTAGTCACTAGTTTTCACACACTTCACTTCACACACTAGCTCAACAAAGTGTATACAAACACTCCCCCTGTCTTAGGCAACCCTGCCAGGACCAAACAAGCTCTCTAAGCTCACCAAATACATAATAACAAATGTAAAAAAACAATCACAAATCCTCTCTTCAATTGAAATGAAATTGACAACTCAGAATTTCAATTTACCACTTCATAACACCAATTTTTAGCACTTATGTCTTGAGGGGTAAAAAGGGAATTTCCTCTCGAGATTAATTCAATAGCTTCATACTCAATCTTCATTCACTGTAGTACTCACGCTCATGACTTTTAATCACTGAAGTGCAGAATGAGTTTATCATATAGAACCAATATTACCCTTGTTTCAGCAAAAACACATTCTATGACTAAGGGTTAAAAACTGAAAAATGCTGTAGACCAAATTTCTATCACAAATCCAACTTCAACATGCAAGATTCATCAAAATACACTTGCTAGAGGATTAAAAGCTTATCATAGAGCAAGTCATAATCAATCAGTGCTTGAATCCATGAAAAACTCAGAAAATTAAGTCTAATAGATGAGCTCACTGTCCATTTTTTATTTCAGCATGATTTCAACAATATTTCAGTACTGAGCAAGTGTAAAAAGCTGATTGATACCTGTGTCAACTCTCAAAATAGACCTCAGCACCTTAGAACTAAAATCGAATACTTAGTTCAGCCCTTGCAGCAGTGAAAAACAGCAGCAGCAACCTCTTCTCTTCTATAACTATCACATAGCTCGAATCAGTAAGTTTTTCTAACTTAAATCATCATCAAAAGCTTCAGATAAACTTATTCACTCAAGGCTCTCGAGTTAATGCAGGCTGCAGCTCAAAAACACTTCTCTCTCACAAGGCTAAAAACCCTAAAAAGGCTATAACAACATATATATATGGATTTTCAGAATGCACAGACCTTCATACACCCACAGATTACACCTGTCACCTCAAGCCAATCATTGACACAGTGCAATATAGATATTTCCAAGAGCAAGATCCAATCATAGAAGGCTACCTCAACAGATTTGTCCCTATGCACACTAAAGTACACACATACACTACAATACTACAAATTCCATTCAGCTCTAGACTTAGCCACCAAGAAATGCAATATTCTTGCATATTCACTTGCTCTGGGACCACTGGAGCGTGACATACACATGAGCATAGAGGAAAATTACCAAGATACCCTTGCAATAGATTTATATCTTCTCAGCTAAGAAAAAGTCCTGAGACTGTATAAGTGACAATGCAGCTTCAATGAGATCACTCCAGTGCAATGCAGCATCCTGAACATACGTATCTATATTGAATACAGTTGAGACATGACAATGCTACCCCTAGAACCATCTGAGATAACTTTATGAACTAAGACCACACAAAATTCAGCAATTTCAGCAAGAGCAGGCTAGTACACTATGATGTAGTTTCAGGACAGATATGGAGTATGAATCACTGATGTGAAAATGACCACACAAACCTTGAGTCTTATTTCAAGCAACATTAATAATGAAGAAACTATTGCTACACTGATTTTTGACATTAAAGAGGCAACCACTGCATAAAGGACTTTAGGACCAACAATCTCCCCCTTTTGCCCTTTAATGACAAAAACTTCAACATGAAATAAGACCACAAAAAAGAAAACTCAACCAAAATAATAATAAGCATATGAATCAATAGCAGCAAGTAAAAGAAGGGATAGCTGAGAAACTACCCTTATTTCAATCCATTCTCCCCCTTTTTTACATTCAAGGACAAAAGGTGAGAAAGACCAACAATGAGAGGCTTAGAAAGGGGGTGGAACATCCCTGAGAAGAGCTCTGAGGGTTGAAAAATGTTAAGGGAGAAGAGGTTTGGTCATGATATCTGCCAGTTGATTTTCAATTGGTAAGTAAGTAATGTCAATGAGGCCTTTCTGAACTTTGTCTCGAAGAAAGTGATACTTGATGTCAATATGTTTGCTCTTCCAGTGAAGTGTGGGATTCTTGCTAATGACAATGGTACTTTGATTATCACAGTAGATTGTAGGAGGACCTGAGAAATGAAGACCAAGATCAGCAAGAGTAATGTGCATCTAGAGAAGTTGAGAACCAGCCTGAGAAGCAGCTATGTATTCAGCTTCTGAGGTAGATAGGGAGACAGTATTCTGCTTCTTACTTAACCAAGAAACTAAGTTGGAACCAAGGAGATAACAGCAGCCTGATGTATTTTTTCTGTTAGGTAAGGATCCACCCCAATCAGCATCTGAAAAAGCTGTGATAGACAATATTGAGGAGAAGATATAATGTAGACCATAGGAAATAGTACCCTTGATATATCTCAGAATCCTTTTAGCAGACTGAAGATGAGAGAGTCTAAGATTGCTTTGAAATCTTGCTACCAACCCCACAAAATACATGATATCAGGTCTTGAAGCTGTGAGATACAAAAGACTGCCAATGATAGACCTATAAAGAGTAGAGGGAACTGATTCTGTGGTACATTTAAGAGACAGCTTGGAATTAGGACATAAGGGAGTGGATACAGGTTTGCACTCAGTCATATTAAATTTTGTAAGCAACTCAGAGTCATATTTTTGTTGAGAGATGAAGATTCCTTTAAAGGTTTGATGAATTTAAAGACCTAAGAAGTATCTAAGAGTGCCCAAAAGAGACATTTCAAATCTGGTTTTCATCAAATTGGCAAACTCTGATGCTAAAGATGTATTAGAGCCACAAAACATAATATCATCGACATAGACTTGAAGAATGAGGAATTGATCTTGATGAAGCTTGACGTAAAGAATACTATCCACTTTTCCTCTATGAAAACCTTGTTTAATCAAGAACTGATGCAGTTTTTTATACCAAGCCCTGGGAGCCTGTTTGAGACCATACAAGGCCTTGTTTAGCTTGAAGACATAGGAGGGAGACTTGGGATCTTCAAAACCTTCAGGTTGTTCCAGGTATACTTCTTCATTTAACTCTCCATTCAAAAAGGCAGACTTAACATCCATTTGGTACACTTTGACTTATTTGTGACAAGCAAAGGACAAGAGCATTCTAATAGATTCCATCCTAGCAACTGGGGCAGAGGTTTCATCATAGTTAATACCAGCTTGTTGAGAGTATCCTTTACATACCAATCTAGCCTTGTTTCTGATAACTGACCCTTTTTCATCAAGTTTATTTCTGTAAATCCATTTGGAACCAATAACATTCTTAGCTGCAGGTCTAGGAACCAGTGTCCAATTGTCATTCTTGTGAATTTGTTCAAGTTCTTCTTTCATAGCAACCAACCAATCTTCACTTTTCTATGCTTCAGAGTAAGATTTTGGTTCAATAGAGGATAGCATTGCAAAATGACTGTATTCTTCTCCATCATCAGCTTCTAATTCAGTGAGTTTCTTCTTGTTTCTTATCTGAACACCAGCCTGAGGAGAACCAATAATGTTTTCAGCTTGAACCTATTTTTGTAATCCTGGATAAGTAATTTCTCTATGATCATCAGGTTCTGAAGTAGATTTAACAGATTTATCTAACCTTTGAACTGAATAAGATGGACTGGCTTCAGTTGATCCTGGTGTAGAATTGATGTCTTCATTGATGTTGAACTGTGGTGTTTCATCAAATTTAACATGAATTGATTCAATAACCTTGGAAGATCTTAGATTGTAGCATCTGTAAGCCTTGCTTTTTGTAGAGTACCCTAAGAATATCCCTTCATCAGCTTTGGAATCAAATTTTCCTACGTTCTCTATGTGATTAAGAATGAAACACTTGCTGCCAAACACTTTAAAATAATGAACTGTTGCAGGTCTTCCATACCATAGTTCAAAAGGAGTTTTACATGAATTTGGTCTAAGAAGCACCCTGTTTATGATATACACAGCTGTATTAACAGCTTCAGCCCAAAATCCCTTTGCAAGACCTTTTTCAAGTAACATAGTTCTTCCCATTTCCTGAACAGTTCTATTCTTCCTTTCCATAACCCCATTTTGTTGAAGAGTAGCTACAGCTGAGAATTCTTTCTTGATACCTTTTACATCACAGTAACTTTCAAATTCCCTCATTGTAAATTCAGAACTAAAGTCAGATCTAAGCTTCTTCACAGTACAACTTCTTTCATTTTCAACAAGATTTACAAATTTAATGAAGTGTGTTATAGCCTCAGATTTTTCTTTCAGAAAGTAAACCCACACCATTCTACTGAAAATCATCAATGAGCAGCTAAAGTACTTACTTCCTCCAATGCTTGTAGTTCTGGTAGGACCACAGAGATCCATATGTATCAGATCAAGAGCTCTGGATATGTTGATTTCTTTGGAAGGAAATGACACTTTAGTTTGTTTGCCTTGCTGACTTGCTTTGCATAGATGATTATCACTAAACTTTAAGTCAGGTAGACCTTTCACGGCTTTTAATTTCAGGATTTTGATTAGATTCTTAGAGTGAAGATGACCTAGTCTCTTGTGCCATAGTATAGCTTCATCTAGAGAGGTCAAATTGCAGTAAGTAGCTTCTTCTGAGACTATGTACACATTTCCAGAGGATCTGCAGGTTGAGAATAAGACTTTTTCAGATTTAGTATCAACCACATTGCATCTTTCTTTATCAAAACAGACTTTCTTCCCATTGTCACATAGTTGGCTTACACTTAGGAGATTATGTTTGAGGCCTTCAACAAGTAATACCTCTTTGATCTCAGGTAGTTCATTAGACTTACTCACAATGCCAATACCAATAATCTTAGCCTTTTGATTGTCCCCAAAGATGACATTTCCTCCATCAAAGTTCTTAAGTGAAACAAACTTGGAACCATCACCTGTCATGTGTCTCAAGCAGCCACTGTCAACATACGATTTGTCATTTGAGTTACCAACTTTGAAAGCAGTATACACCAACATACTCACAGCATTCATTCTCTTTGGTATCCACATCATTTTAGACTTCACAAGAGATCTGTTATCCTTAACTTTCTGAACTGGAATTATGTCTGACTTCTTTATATACATTTTGGTAACTTTGTAATTCCGGAAGGTTGATGTAATAATATCACTTTCATTTAACCTTGACTTGCTGCAGAAGTTGTCAAATGAATCATGCTTTATTCTTGAGGGTTTTATGATTGGAAATCTTGCATACACTTCACCTGAAGATGCCTTAACAAACACAGTGTGATTTTGTTTTACTTTAGTTGTAGTGTCATAGATGTAACCAATTCCAGTCTTCCCAATTTGCTAAGTGGATTGCTTCCAAATCTCAACCATTTTCAAAGACCTTTCTTCAAGAATTTCTTCAATCTTTGAGTCATTGTCTTCACTGTCTTCTTCAACTTCAGTTGCTTTTTGTGGTGTTTCAAGAGTAGCCATAAATAAACACTCATCTTCTTTTGATTCCTCAGGTTTATCTTCTTCAAGAACAGAATCCCAATCTGAGAAGAGAGCCTTTCTTCCAAATCTTCCCTTGAGATTTCCCCCTTTTTTCTTCCTCAGATTTGCCCTTTTGAAGTTGGACAACTTGAGACATAATGACCAGGCTTACCACATAATTTTGAGATTGACTTCTCTTCTTAAACTTGAATTTCTTGAACTTCTTAGACAGATAGGCCACTTCATCCTCTTCAAGATCATCTTCCTCAGACTTTGGATCAGATTCATCAGTAACTTCTTTGACTTTAAGTGCAGCTTTTCTTCTTTGAATAGTTGGAGTTCTAATTCTCATTTCATATGCTGTAAGAGAAGCTTGTAGATCATCAATCTTCATTTGAGAAAGGTCTTTATCCTCAAGAATTGTAACATTTGCATTAAATCTAAGAGTAAGAGACCTAAGAATTTTCTTGCAAACATCTGAGTCTTTAATGTCTTCACCAAGGGATTTCATATTGTTGACAATGTCATTAATCCTAAACAAATACTAAGCTATAGTTTCCCTTTCCTCCATCTTATAAGCTTCATATTAAACTTTGTAGAGCTGAATCTTGTTCTCTTTAATGACAGTACTTCCTTCATGGGCAGCCTGAAGAGAGTCCCACATTTTTTTAGTAGACTTGCAATTCTTGACTCTACTAAACTCTTGTTGCTTTAAAGTACAGTAAATGACATATTTGGCTTTACCATCATTAGCCACAGCAATTTTATCAGCTTCAGAGGGATTTTCAGGATTAAGAACCACAATTCCATTCACTACAGCATGCCAGACATCATAAGAGTGAGACATTCAAAATGATTCCATTCTGATTTTCAATGAATCATAGTTCACACTACTGAACCCTGGAGCTTTGTTTGTAGCTTGGCCTTCATCCATTTCAAAGATCAATTGCAGGCTTACAAGAACCCTACACAGTAGACCAAAGCTCTGATACCAATTGTTAGACCAAGAGGGGGGGTGAATTAGTCAAACCATTTTCAATTGAAGCTGGAAAATAGCATAAAACAAGTATAGACCGCAAAGCAACAGGTTTTAGAAGGAAACCCTTTTAATTAGGGAAAACCTTGGGTCTTGGCCTCAGCCAATGCAAACATCCACTAGTTGTAAGAAAGCTGTTACACACTCAGCTGTCTCACACTCTACACACACCCTTGTATCAGATGTAGACACTAGTTTTCACACACTTCACTTCACACACTAGCTCAACAAAGTGTATACAAACACTCCCCCTGTCCTAGGCAACCCTGCCAGGACCAAACAAGCTGTCTAAGCTCACCAAATACATTATAACAAATGCAAAAAAAACAATCACAGATCCTCTCTTTAATTGAAATGAAATTGATGACTCAAAATTTCAATTTATCACTTCATAACACCAATTTTCAGCACTTATGTCTTGAGGGGTAAAAAGGGAATTTCCTCTCGAGATTAATTCAATAGCTTAATACTCAGTCTTCATTCACTGTAGTACTCATGTTCATGACTATTAATCACTGAAGTGCAGCATGAGTTTATCATATAGAACCAATATAACCCTTGTTTCAGCAAAAACACATTCTATGACTAAGGGTTAAGAACTGAAAAATGCTGTAGACCAAATTTCTATCACAGATCCAACTTCAACATGCAAGATTCATCAAAATACACTTGCTAGAGGATTAAAAGCTTATCATAGAGCAAGTCATAATCAATTAGTGCTTGAAACCATGAAAAACTCAGAAAATTAAGTCTAACAGATGAGCTCACTGTCCATTTTCCATTTCAGCATGATTTCAACAATATTTCAGTACTGAGCAAGTGTAAAAAGCTGATTGATACCTGTGTCAACTCTCAGAATAGACCTCAGCACCTTGGAACTAAAATCCAATACTCAGTTCAACCCTTGCAGTAGTGAAAAACAGCAGCAGCCTCTTCTCTTCTATAACTATCACATAGCTCGAATCAGTAAGTTTTTCTGACTTGAATCATCATCAAAAGCTTCAGACAAACTTATTCACTCAAGGCTCTCGAGTTAATACAGGCTGCAGCTCAAAAACACTTCTCTCTCACAAGGCTAAAAACCCTAAAAAGGCTATAACAGCATATATATATGGATTTTCAGAATGCACAGACCTTCATACACCCACAGATTACACCTGTCACCTCAAGCCAATCATTAACACAGTGCAATGCAGATATTTCCAAGAGCAAGAGCCAATCATAGAAGGCCACCTCAGTAGATTTGTCCCTATGCACACTAAAGTACACACATACACTACAATACTGCAAATTCCATTCAGCTCTAGACTTAGCCACCAAGAAATGCAATATTCTTGCATATTCACTTGCTTTGGGACCACTGGAGTATGACATACACATGAGCATAGAGGAAAATTACCAAGATACCCTTGCAACAGATTTATATCTTCTCAGCTAAGAAAAAGTCCTCAGACTGTATAAATGACAATGTAGCTTCAATGAGATCACTCCAGTGCAATGCAGCATCCTGAACATACGTATCTATATTGAATACAGCTGAGACATGACAATGCTACCCCTGGAACCATCTGAGATAACTTTATGAACTAAGTCCACACAAAATTCAGCAATTTCAGCAAGAACAGGATAGTACACTGTGATGTATTTTCAGAACAGATATGGAGTATGAATTATTGATGTGAAAATGATTACCTAACCCTTGAGTCTTATTTCAAGCAACATTAATAATGAAGAAACCAATGCTACACTAATTTTTGACATTTAAGAGGCAAACACTGCATAAAGGACTTTAGGACTAACAGTGTGGATGGGTTATTTCTACACAGATAAAGAAAGAATGAAAATTTGGATTAAATAACTAGAGTTTCATATCATGGATTCGTGAATTTTGAGGATGGAATTCCTTTTTGTCAGGGGGGGAAAATTTAATACCCTAATATTTTAAAGGTATTATTTATTGGGATTAATGATTTTATTTTTATTTAGAATAATTTGTTTGATTTATTTGGGATTAATCGCTTTTATTTTTATTTTTTAAATGATTTGTTTTAGTTAGTTGAGTGTTATGATTTAATTATTTGTTTGTATTAATTTATATTTCGTGATTATGTATGATGATTGATTGTTTGTGTGCTAGACTATTGATTTAATTGTTGGCGTGTTAATTTTATTAGTATGGTGTAAATTCTTGTTTGTTTATGTGTTTTATATAATTAATTATTTTAATTTAAGTGTTTATTTAATTATTTTATTTATTTAAATTAATTGGTTTGGGCTTAAAGGAAGTTGGACCAAAGGATGTGGTCTTGGGCCTGAATGAAACCTTATTGGGTTAATTAATAAAGGCCTATGGCTATTTGATTAATTAAATGATCATTTTTGTATAATTATAAATATATATATTTAATTATATATAAATATAATTAATTAATAAGTGTTATGGAAGGATATACATATAGATATATATTTATGGATATATAAAGGATATATAACCAATGGTTAATTATGGAAGGTGTTTATTTATATATATATATATATATATATATATGTGTGTGTAATATAATATATGTTTATATATATTATATTATTTAAAGATTGTTATTTTATTATTTTATTTGGTAGTCCCAGTAGGAATATAATTTGGATTCTAATGTGTATAAATATACACATAAGGCTTTAGGGTTAGAAAGTTTACACGTTCGAAAAATAAGAGAGATAGAGAGGAAGAAGAAGAGAAGGTTGACAAAGAGGAGTCCGGATCGGAGAAAGAGGACATCGGAATTGGAAGACACAATCGAGGCTTGAAGCGTCGGTTTCGTTTCGAAACCTTCAGGCGAGTTCTTCTCTAACTTTCCTCTTAGAACTCATAAGGATTTCACCTTGAGTATCAAAATTAAGATTAAATTATTGGTTTAAAAATCATAATTAGATCAGATTAATTAAAAGAATGAATTATTATATTTTATTTTCTTTTAACTTTGGATTTTAAATTGTTGATGTATATATTATATTTATTTTTAAATTCAATTGTTATGTTTGATCTATGACCAGGAGGGTTATTTAGGATTTATAGATTTTCTAGGAATTTTCTATAATTTTATGGTAATTTTATATATTTTTTTTGAAATTATATTTGATTTATGGATAATATTTGTTTGGAAAATATATAAATATATATACTGTTTATATACACTGGCAGCTGGGTTAATCTAGGAATCAAAAAGGGGGCTCTAGTTTGGTGTGATACAGCACACTATAACTTTGTGTGCAAGTGAATCAGAGCCTTTGAGAATTGAAAATAATACACAGATTACTTCAGTGTGGTGCAGCGCATGGAGCTTCGGTGCGCAACAAGTCAGAGGCCATTGGATGCGATTTGATTAATAGAATAGATCCGGTGTGTTGCGGATCACATTAGTATGGTGCGCGCAAGGTTTGGAGGGCTCAGATGCGCTGATGGGGAGCTACTGATCCGGTGCCGGTGCGCTCATGCAGCAAAGAGGAGGCTAGCCAACCAGAGTGCGCCACATCAGAAAGAAGGAGAAGCAGCTACGTAGCAGCGCGTGAACAGCGCGTGGGAGGGTGTGAGAGCACCTGTCAGCATGTGGTGGCACGTGGAAGCACGCGAGAAATGTTTAGGCGCATTGAGAGGCGCGTGGAAATGTGTACGGTGTTCCAGAAAGTTCCTGTGGGGTCCGGTGATGTCCCAGAATTGATTTTAAGCTTGTTAGTGTTAAAATCAACCCTTAAAGGATGTGTTATTGGTGTTCAGAGACACATAGAATATCACCACGGTATTTAGTATGCATAATTAACTAATAATTGGTGATGGGAAGAGGAATATATATATATATATATATATATATATATATATATATATATTAAATAATATGTATGTATATATGTAAATATTATTTAAGATAATTAATATTAGTTATTCTTATTTAATCGGTATATCTGGATAGGTTGATTTTTAAATTAATATTATGCGTGTGATATGCATGGGATGTTTATGTGTGATTTAGTTCATCGTTAAGTTTAAAATCGGTACATGATTAAATTATAGGCATGGTTGAGTTGCCAAAAGCTTAAATATAATGCCTAAGTATTTGTATGAATAAAATACATACATAGGAGGCATGGTTGAGTTGGCAATATATAAATAAATATATTTATAATGGCATGGTTGATTTGCCAAAAGTATAAATAAATTTACTTAAGGAGGCATGGTTAAGTTGCCAATATATAAACAAATATATTCATAAAGGCATGGTTGAATTGCTAAAGCATAATTAAATTGTTATGTATATTATATGATTAAAATTCATCTATGGATACTATATGTATAAGTTGAATTATGATTAAATATTCTTAAATTAGAATAATCTAGTAGTGACATGTTAGTGTATTATTTTATATATATTAATAAAATAATATTGGCAGAGACATGAATGATTTGTCAAAGCCTATGTATTGGCTATATGGTTTAAATAATTAAATTCATTATTGACTTTTGGATTAAATATAATTTTTCTTGAATTATATTTTATTATTTAAATGATTAAATAATTATTTAAAATGGAGTTAAGGTTAAAGGAGTTTCTCTTTAAAAGAGAAGGAGTTTTGAATTGGTTTAAGTATGATTATGTTTTAATCATGGTTTAATAGTTTTGAAAATTAATGAAACTATTAAGGGATGTGAAGGTTTTACTATATGAAACTATTTATACATATGCGTATCATTGTTTATTAAATTTAAAACTTTATTGGGTTTGGTTTTGATCAGAGATGATCTACTTATTGGTTTTCAGATATCTAGTAGAGAGAACTTGCTTGTAGGGTTTAACTCACGATTTATTTTTCAAGTTATTAGAGGTTCCTATCTCAAGGTCGAGGATCCGCAGCTAGGAGACTATCATTAATCTATTCATCTTGTGTATTTTTAAGTAGTATTGGATTATTGGATAATGTTTTAAGGAATACTTGAGTTATGGGATTCTCAAGTTGTAATTGTTAGAGAATCATTAATTAATATTTATTTATTAGTTTTCTTCAGTGGTTTATTTATTCTTTATTATTCATCTTTGTATTCTGTGCTTGTTTAAATACTTTAATTGTTTGGATATTCCCCTGATTTTGTGCGCGAACTTGATCAACCCGTGTTCCGAAATCAGGGGGTATTACAGTATCCACACCCTCCACCACACTATCATCCTTTTTAGGCATTGATAAGGGAAGAATGTCTTGTATGGACTTATACATGGACTTTTGTATGAGTTTTGAATGTAAAGTGATTATGGTAGGACTTTTGTATAAATTTTGAATGCACTTGAGTTGATATTTTACTGTGAAAGGTGAATATTGTTTGAGAAAATGTATTATGTGTTTAGTACGTACTTACAGTGCAGTTACTTATTTATTTTATTTTCCAATTACAGGTGAAAATTTTCATGGGTTAATGTATGGTGGAGGCATATATTCAAAGGTGTATGGGACATAGAGGGTAAGTTTTGAGCTGTAGTTTTATTTGTTAGTAGTTCTTACCTTTTATTTTCTGTTTTGTTAGTACTCATTGTTGTTGTGTGTTCGTAGCATACTATGTAACTGTTGGTGCCAAAACTTGGCAGCCATCTCAGCGATGACGTGGACCAATAAGGAGTAAAGAGGTATTTTCAACATGACGTCATAAGAATCAGCCATTTAGAAATATCAGGGGCAAAAAAAGAAACGACCCACGTAATCATATTGGATATATTAATTGGCTACTAAGCTTATACGTAAGTAGCTAAATTTTAGCAACTAATGGTTGACTATTTCAAATTGGGCTACTGACGTAAGGAAGAAGGGCTAGAGTTTGGTCGAAAGGCAACAACTAAATTCCTATTTTGTAGGAAGTTTAGTTGTGATATAAAAGGGAAGCTCCAACATAACATGCGGAAATTTAAATATGTTACAAGTGTTGACTCAGTTTAAAATTGAAAGTGAAGAAAATCAAGGAAGAGAAGATTCGGCTACAAATAATTACGAAAATAAGTTAATTAAAACCTCTATAAATAGAAGTATTGTAATTCATTCCAAGTCATCCAGCACCACCCACAAAACATGAATTAAAATTCATTCAATTGACTCTACGTCATTTATCTTTATTTCTTTTATCCAAATGGCAAATTTCATTCAAAGAATTTAAGTTCCAGTAACTTACTCTTCTTTTGCAATGTTTTAATTATGCTATTTATATTATCAATCACTTCCTTCATGCAAATGGATTCAATGGCCAATCTTTGATCAAATTCGCGTCATGTTAATTCGGCCAGTATTTCATTTCAAAATGTCATTACTTTCCATGCAATTTCCATTCAGCCAGTTCTTTTAAAGTCAATTTCAATTCAGCCATTTACTTTTTAGACAATTTCCATTTAGCCGTCTTTTTTTACAGTCTATTTTCATTCAGCCAGTTCATTCAATTTTATTTAGTAATTTTTTTTTTAATTCTTTTAACACATTTGATAAAAAGTCCAAGCAAACAAGGCGGAAAAAGAATCTTGCTGGGAGTTCTTATTATTCTCTCTCCCACACATTTGCCTGAAGTCAGCCATCGAAAAAAGGGATAGGATGGTGTTCAATTCATAATTTTGAGTGTTTTATACAAATACTCTGGTATGCCCGTAAGAGTCCATCGGCCGATGTAAGACCAAAAATCACGCGAACATATTTTGGCACGCCTGGTGGGACCCCTATTTGGTGTAAAAAGAATATGTAATGCCACGGCTGAAGAACTCTAAGGCCGTAGTCACAGATGATGGAAGAAGGACATCTGCCAGCTCAGGTTGATAGTTCTACCTTGGGCTTTGTGGATGAACTAGCTGTACCATCAAAAGTATCAATGGTTTAAACACAGGTGTGCTCTATGTTAGAGGCAATGGGAAGAATAAGTGTAAGCTAAAATGACCTACACGAAACAATATCTCAGCTTTCAGCCACCATTATGAATAGGCCGGTTCAGGCTGGGAGCAATCAGGAATCGGCCACTCAGTCGATTTCGTCAAAAGTTGTTTAGCCGGTAGTGAATGCTCAGCCATCACAGCCATGGCCACCGATGGTTCTGCTTCAACCAAATATGATGGCTAATCAGCTACAAGGCTGGCCAAATTATTATCAACTGCCAATGGTATATAAGTCGGGACTCAGGTGGCAGCTGATGGCTAACAAGCCAGAAGATTGGTCGATTTATAATCAACCACCAGCAAAAAATCAGCCACTAGTGGTAAATTAATCATAACAAGGTTGGCCGATTTACAATCAGCCACCTGCTGTAAATCAGCCGGAAGTGGTACATCAGCCAAAAACTTTCAACCTAGAAGGCAACCAGGTAAGGTGGAGAGCTTCAAGTCCACTTTATGCTCAGGAACCACCGTAGCCAGGACTCAGGGGTAGCTGATAGCTAACCAGCCAGAAGATTGGCCGAATTATTATTAGCCACCAGCAAAAAATTAGTGACAAGTGGTAAATCAATCACAGTAAGGTTAGCCAATTTATAATCAACCATTAGTGGAAAATCAGCCGTCAGTGGTATATCAGCCAAAACCTTTTGGACTTGGGGGCAGAATATGGCTAATCAACCAAATGATTGGCCGAATTATTATCAACTATCGGAAAATTAGCCACCAGTGATAAATCGATCTATCGTAACAAGAATGGCCAGAATATCGGCCTGTTACTTCCATACCACAACCTTTGACACTCGAGGGGCAGCCGATAAATAATCAGCTAGAAGGCTGGTTGAATTACAATCAGCCGTCAGTGGTAAATCAATCGCAACAAGAATGGCCATAATATCAGCCTGTTGCTTCCATACCACAACCTTCATAGCCTCGCCGGCTAAAAATGGTGGGCTTAGTAGAGAGAGATGATTAGGTGTGAATGTCGTTGCAAACCCACCACCACAACCCCTCGCTGTCACATAATCTAGTCGTCGCCGTCATAGATCCAACCCGTCGCCGTCATAGATCCTAGTTACGGGCCATTGCAAACCCTTGTCGTCACTGTAACAGATCGCCGTCATTGCAGATCTGGCCAATGAACCACCATATCCATGATAAAACCCACCACCAGCCAAATTAGTAGCGTCACCACCATCCCCGCCCCACAACCACCATAAGCAAAAATGAATGACCACCACCATCCCCACCCACAACCATTGCCGCCATCACCACTGACTAAACCAGATGAAGCTTTAGTAGATGAAGCTGATGTGGCAACATATTCACCGTGGATGAAGCAGATGTAGCGATCTAGAAAATGAAAAAATATATATATGTATTTGAGTTTATGTATATATATATGAAGGATAGTTTGGTCCACTGTATTGTTTTTATTTTTTTAATAATATATTATGAACATGGTAGGAATAAGGGTATTATGGGCATTTTATTTAATTTAGTAGATGATATTAGCACAATCCGTCAGTCAATGACGTTGACTCTAACAGAAGGGAGGTGTGTGTAGAATATTTTTATTTTTGAGAAAGGTTCGAGTAAATTCCCCAAACTACAGGAGAGGTCTCTGTAATTATGGTAAATAATAGGGGAGTGTGTGTAAATTACCCCAGTAAATTTTAGTACCGTAGAGGGTTGACCGTCCACGTTTGGTGTGAAAGGAGATGGAGGAACCATTAGATTGGCTGTAGACGAGTTAACTTGGGCTTTTTAATAATTGTTAGTTCGTAAATCCGAAATCGATCAATTAAGAAATATTAATGTATGTGCCCCTTAAGATTATATATGCAGCCTAAATGTTTTTCTCTCTCACAGTAATTTAATTTCTGTATGTTAAAAACATTTTGAAAAATCTTAAATTTTACAATAGCATCATTTAAAGGTTTCCTGAGTTTGATAACTCAGTTTTGTCCTACGATCACTCAATATTTTGCTGATGTCTTGAGATGTAGTTTTTAATCCGTATATAGATTAAACATTTACTTTTCATTCTTTACATTCTTGTCACTTGTATATATAGGCCAAATTTTGTTAGGAAGAGGATATTAGAATTATATTATGGACAAAGGCATTACTAATAACTTCGACCTTCAGTTAAGCTATAAGCACCCTAAGGTGTGGAATTTACATTATTTGATATAAATCTGGCTCTTGTACAATCAAGATTAGAATAATTTTGGCGGCTTCAAAAATTTGAAATTTAGTGCTACAGATGGTTATATTTTGCAGGAGCCTTTTATGTTTAAAATTTTCTCAGTTTTCTTGGATTTAAGTGGATTTTGTTTTTGTTTTTCACTACATTGAATGAAGAGAGAACAGTGCAAGTTGAGTGATAATTATTAGAACATGATTAAAAAGGCCTTGAAACCCATGCAGGGGCGGAGACAAATCTGAAAGTAGGAGGGGCTAAAAAAAAAATTTCAAGAAGAGAATTTACTAGAAAAAAAAAAAAAAAAAAAAAAAAAAAATTTAACCAGAGAAGATGATAATGATAACAACAACAATATCAATAAACATTTAAATAATGGTAAATCGAGACAACATATGAAAAATTCATAATCGCAACTAATTTCAATTAATGACTCAAGTTTGATGTAAAACACCAGTATCAATACAATGTCCGAATCTGCACTTGTGAATTTGAATTGGGTACAATAAACAAGTTTCAATAAATCAAATGTCCGCTAAGACTTGGACACTTTATTCAAATTCACTGGCTATCTGAAAATGCCTATTTTTGGTGTTATTAAACAAAATTGGAAGCTTCAAATCAATTAACCGAATTAAAAGCAAGAGCGGCATCACCAAGTTTTGAACCAATAAGCAAACAAATCAAAACGCAATAAGATCTAACAGTGAATCTAAACCCATAAGAATCAGAAGCAAAATAAAAGAAACTCAAAACAGTTTTTGGGTTCACTGATAAGTGAATGTCAAAGAGAACACTATCGAATTGGGAAGGAGACAAACGGGCTACAATATCTTTACATTTAGAGGAATCTAGAAATGGTTTCCTAGAGTATGTCTTTGTTTCGACTGAAATGAATGGACGTAATTCGTCCATGTGTTGGTCTGTAATGGTTGGTCCAGCCTAATGGGTTTGGCCTTGTTTGGACTCAGTTTTAGGCTTGGATTCTATTTATCATTTATGTTTTATTATAGATTGGACAGCTTGAACTGAGCTATGGCTGATTAGGCTGGGCTATGGCCGATAGAAAATAGTAATACTTTTCTAGTATTTTCTAGAACTTGATAGTTTTACATTATCTATCCGATTATTATTTCTCTTGTAGTTATTTGTAGAGGTTCTCTCCCATTTTTGCAGTAATCAGTTATACATTTTCCTTAGTAGTACCAGAGTTTTTGAAAAATTTCAATCTATTATGTTAAAATATGTTACTTGTAACTCTCTTACAACAATTTAATTATGCATTTATGCATTCGGCTAGATTGGAAAAATTAGAAAAGTCATACTTGTCTACTTTTGGCTTTTGGAATAATTCTCTTCCAGTACACAATGTTAACTGATTAGTTGTCTGGGTTACTTAAAATTTTATCGTAAAGCAGTTCTTATTCTTTTTAGTAGTATCTTTTTCAAGATAAAAAAGAAACACCTTGGAAATTAAGGTTTTGTTGGGGAAAAAAATACCCATTTTCGTGTTTGTCACACCTATGAAAGTGAAATTACTATTATTATTATTTGGTTTGAAGTAACATCTGAAGCGGATTTAGGAATCGTCAATGGATAGACTGATACTAGTAATAATATATATATATATATATATATATATATTTTTTTTTTGGTCTAAGCTAAAGTTGACTATAGTAAAAAAAACATAAAATTTTTTAGGATGTGCTCAAGCCCACCCCCCTAGATACGCCATGAAATGAGTAAGTTTTTTATGTTAATGACATGAAATGAAACTACTATAATGCACTGGTATATATGATATGCGGGCATGAATCTGTCCCTATTTAGGCAAAAGAATGTGCCTGTTTTTTTTTTTTGTTGACATCATTGCTTTTTGTAAAAACCAACATTCTTTAACAAAGTTTTCTTTATTCGAAGTAAAAAATAGAGGGTTTAAAAATGTACTCGCAGAGTTATGCAAGGTCTTTATTGGAAAAAAAAGTGTTAAATCACATTAATTGTTTAAATGGCCAACTTAAAACAAGAACATAACAAAATACCTTTAAAATATAGTCGCACTAGTCAAATATAAATCTTCACCTGAAGATAAAAAATTTATATATTCCAAAGCTGTCAATAATGTACCTCAATAATTATTAATTGTCACTATTAGACCAAAGAAAAGAAAAGAAACGAAAAGAAAATATGGTTCATGAATTTTGGAAGGAAGAAAAAAAAAAAAAAAAAGAGGCAAAGATGATGGATTTTGAGAAAAAAAAAAACAATGATGATGACAATGACTACGAGAGTTCATGTATGGGTTACAAGGCAAACTTCACTCAAAATTTTACTTTTTATAAATTTAATTACTTTCCTCTTTTATAAATTCAAGTGGAAGAGAAATTATTAACCGAGAAAAAAAAAAAAAGGAAAAAGAAAAATATATGATTTGAACTAATATTTAATTTGTTCCCAAACTGGTTATGTAAGTAAAAAATGACATCATCATTCATAATTATATCATTCCATTTCTATAAAATAATTCAATTAGTCTGAGAGTCCAACTTGTCATTTTCCAAAATAGAAAGATGTTTGATTTATCTAAAAGTAAACTCATTCTAATATGCTATCAAGAGGCTGGATTGTGATTTCTCATTATCTTTCCCCCTACTTGTGGAAGATCATCACAAAGTGTTAATATAGTCCCATTCAAATATGTAAGGCCGTACGCACAAATGGGTTGCTAACTACAAGAGGATGACGTTCATTAAAACCATGAAAGCTAAAGGAAAACCTAGGAAGTCAACCACAAGCCTGGAAAAGAAAATCTCAATATTGAAGAATACTATTGGAGAAATTAAAGATTCCTGAATTCTATTACAAATTGAACTTAACAATGAAACGTTTACCTCTATTCCCGGCCTCAAATAGAATTTTTGAGCGAGAAGTTGGAGTAAATATTCGCTATATCTGGTAATGTGGACATCACAACCGTTCTTGAGCAACGCACACGTCGCGTGATGTGCACATGCGAGTTTAAACGGTCACAACAAATATTTACTTAGAGAAGTTTGTATGCAAAATCATTGCGCCAAAACTCTAGGTACGTAACAATGGGCTTTGTTGTAAAAGATCTTTGCTCTGAAGACCCGGATTTGGATTTTGTTGGATTGTACAACCTAGAAAACGCCATGGAAGGACAAAACAATCTACGGTGGGCCACATGAAGATATTCATTGGACCACTGCAAATTTGAACATTGACAAAGAACCCAAAGAGGAGATGCATTTTCAGCCATATACGGGGGACACTATTTCCATCGAAGGTGCTTTAATAAAGTAAATTTATTGTAGAGAGCCACTTTAGTAATTGTTGTAGAGAGCCACTGTGGTGGAGCGTCTTGTAGTACTCCAATAATTTTAGTATTAGACCTCTAAATCAAAGAACCAAACATTCAAAATATAACGAAAGGACATCACCACATAAAGTGTGAATATTTGAAAGGTAATACTATTAGAAGGCTAATTTTGAGAGACAAAATAGCACAAGAAACACATTGGAATTGGAAGAAAAATATAAATAATTTGTGATCCAAAATGGTAGATTTGGATTAGGAACGTATATATCAAAGGAAATCTTAACTGAAGCTAAGGAAAAGGGGTCTCTTAAAAATGAATATAGTGATGGAACGATGAGATACAATAGAAGAACGAGTTTTAAAAAATGGCAAAAGATTAAGAAAGAAAAAAATTTAGAGAAATACAAAAATATCAAATATGATGCTAAAAAGATGTAGCCAAAGCTGCAAGTTGCACAATCGGGGAGAAAAATCTCGTGGACTACGTCTAGAGCAAAAGGATCCATTATGTATAAAGTAAATACAATTGACTCCAACTTAGGCTCACACCTTATCACTGTAAAAACAAAGTTACGCGAGGTGCAGAAACAATTAGTTGATTTTAATTGTGATTAACTCCTTTAACGACGTAGATCTAATTAGTAGGTCAATTTGCTCAATTTATGATTGATTAAATTATATGATCAGTTTAAACATCCACAATCGCAAATATATGAAAAGTAAAGCAAGCTAGAGTTATAAAGATTGCACTAGGATTTTTAGCGAAGAAACTCTAGTTGATAAAATATGTCAATTGTTTGCATGGGAAAAACCTCGGGGATTGAGACTCCAAAGTAAACCAATCCACTATGCTCGAAACAAAGTATACCGAACTTTGACTCTGGCTCACACCCTATCGTTCTACCCAACACCAACTACTGACGATCCTCTAGCTTTGCAACTTCCCGTCCAACAACAACTTGACCTCAAGCTTACACTTGATATTCGTAGAAGAGTAGCAGGTAGATCAGACAATACTCCACGAATGCTCCAACCTTTTCAAAGTGTTAATAGCGTTTACTTCTGTTCTTCACGGTCTGAACTCGATTGTATAAGAATTAAATCCTGCAAATCATCTGGAATATCTAAATCCTCAGTATAGCTCCAATTCTGATGAGATAGAGAACAAACAACTAAATCACTCATGAATATATATGTGTACTATCGAAAATAAATTCAGAATAATCAGATTTGATTTTCTGAATTTTTCTCTCTCTAAAGTCTTTCTCAAAATATAGAATTAATTTTTCCTAAAGCCGTGTCTCAACCAATGCATATGACATGGTTTATATAGAGTCTTGAAAGTCCTAATCCCTTAGAAAATATGATAAATTTCGTGCATATGACTTAGAAGGAAGTTATGATAAAAAAAGAAACATCAGAAGAAGGAAACTTGAAAACCTGATGCATCCAGGACTTCTTGAACCGGTTCAGCTTCAGAGAAGCTGAACCGGTTCAAGATGGCCAGTAAAGAATCCTACGAATTCTTGAACCGGTTCAGCCCTATTGAACCGGTTCCGAATGGCCAATCTTGAAATTTTGGCAATTCTGATGATGTTGAACCTGTTCGATAAATCTTGAACCAGTTCAAGATGGACAGAATGTAAAAACTTGTTCCGAACCTTCCAAAACCCTTCCTAAATGTTCTCACTACCTTTCAAACTTCTTAGAGCATTATTCTTATCATCTCGGAGTATAGTATCCTATGAACACTTGACCTTCTTCAAATTCCCATCTGATCTCCAATCTTTGAAATTTTGAACTAAAAAATTACAACTCGATCGGACTTGTTTTGACAACGAAATTAGCCAGTTACAAAATATATATTTCATAATCACTCTACCAAAAATCAATTGCTGACGATCATCGACTTTGTGACTCCCCTGTTCAACAGTTCTTGACCTCAGGTTTACTATTTATTTACATCAAAGGTGCTTTAATACAGTAAAATATTTTAAGAGAATGATTTTTATTATTAATTTTATTATATTAATAGCAATGAATTATCAAATTTATTCTTAGTGTGTCAAAGTGATATGATAGTTTACTTTTTATTTGTTTAATGCAATATGTTAAATTGATAATATTATAATAATAATAATAATAATAATAATACATTAACTTTTAAAATGAGACACTTAATTTGGAATTGATAAAAATAGAAAGACGGATACTTAAGTGTTATTTGATTACTTAATTCAGCATTTAATTCTTGAATGTATTCAACGCTTATCTAAGTGCGTTTGATAATGCATTTTAAATATCGCTCAAAACTATTAACACATCTGATAATGCACTCTACATATTGTTAAAAACGGTAAACACCACTTAAAGAATGAGTTAAATCTTAAAGGACGGAGACATCATTTGAGTCTAAGATACAATTAATTTTCATGATTGATTAGGCAAGCTACAATGATTATCATGACCCGAGAGAAGCTTTGATCCTCTGCTAATACAATAAGACACCAAATAGCACCGACGATACACGTGTAAATAATTTTGATCATCCACTATAATACAGTATGCTGTCAAGGGTTGCCAGACGGATCATGCCACCGCGCCAAAACTTCTTGTTGTAAAAGATCTTTGCTTGGGAGAACCGGAATTGGATTTTGTTGGATTGTAAAACCTAGAAAACGATGCGGAAGGACAAAACAATCTACGGTGGGCCACATGAAGATATTCCTTGGACCACTGAAAATTTGAACATTGACAAAGAACCCAAAGGGGAGATGCATTTTCAGCCATATATGGGGGACGCTACTTCCATAAAAGGTGCTTTTGTAATTATTGTAGAGAGCCACTGTGGTGGAGCATCTTGTAGTGCTTGGTAATGTTAGTATTAGACCTCTTAATCAAAGAACCGAACATTCATAATATAATGAAAGGACATCACCACATGAAGTGTGCATATTTGAAAGGTAATAGAAGACTAATTTGAGAGATAAAATAGTACAAGAAACACATTGGAATTGGAAGAAAAATATAAATAATTTGTGATCCAAAATGGTAGATTGGATTAGGAACGTATATACCAAAGGAAAGCTTAGCTGAAAGTAAGGAAAAGGGGTTTACTAAAAATGAATATGGTGATGAAATGATGAAATACAATAAAAGAACGAGTTTTAAAAAATGGCAAAAGATTAAGAAAGAAAATTGTTTAGAGAAATACAAAAAATCAAATATGATGCTAAAAAGATCTAAGCCAAAGCTGTGAGTTGCACAATCCAGGGAAAAATCTCGTCAACTACATCTAAAGCAAAAGGATCCATTATGTATAAAGTAAAGTACAATCAACTCTAACTTAGGCTCGCACTTTATCACTTTATCAAAAACCAATTGCTGACGATTCCCGATTTTGTGACTACCCCGTCCAACAATTCTCAACTATAGGCTTACTCTTGATTTTCATAGAAGGATTATTGGTAGATAAACCAACACTCCACGAGTGTCTTGATCCATTCAAAGTGCGATCTTCTTCCCCTATTTTTATTTATTTTTTATTTTTATTTTTTCAAAAACTGATTTTGTGAAATTTGCAAGAAATTCTGTTTTACAACCGATGAATATGAAATCTTCAATCTCAATCAAAAAACAAACAAACAACCTAAAACACTCTGTGTATAGTTGTGTGCTCTCAAAAATAGAAAAATAATAAACTCTTACAAACTCACACAAAAAGGCTTTCTAGGATTATGAAAATATTTATGCAAGAAGTCATGGATTAAAGTGTGTGAATATGAGTTTATATAGACATGTCGGTAATCCTAATAGGGTTAGAAAATACATCAATTTTCATGTTAGAATGTCTCTACAAGTCAGACTCAAAGGTAATACAAGTTGGTAAAAACACAAGCTTTCTTTTTTGGTTCAGGAGAATGCAACCGGTTCAAACTACTTTAGAATCGGTTGGATTTTTCTCGAGACATGTTTTTGCATAGAAAAAGCAACTGATTCAAGAGAAAAGTCCAACCGGTTAGAGTGCTGAAAAACCCTAAGAAAGAAAATCCAACTTGAAATCCTATTCTAAGCTATCCTCACACACTTGCCATGTTTAATAGTTGTTCATTGTCGAACCAAGAAAATCGTGAGTCACATCACTAGAAAATTCCGCTTCCAACACCAAGGCTTGATGATGAACAATAATTACAACTCGATCTGGACTTGTTTTGATCACTGAAATATGACAATAATAATTTTACATCTCACAAAAGCAAAACAATATGCAATTAACTGGTTTATGGTTTCGAATTGTAATTGATGCAATATTGTACACTATTCTGCAATTACCTGGTTTATGGTTTTGAACTAGATTATGGTTTTGGACTTCAAATCGCTGAACTATTATTTAGATTCTGTAATTTATATGTATGTTATGGATTGTATGCACCGGTATGAAACGGTGGCATATTAGGGATGACTTAGCTCAGAACGCTAAGACCTACCCTATTGGAATAAGGGAATGGATTGTAAAAATTGAATCCTACTTATATTTAGGTTAGATTAACTAAGTAAGTTGAGTGATCACCTGGATTAAATGTTGGTTGTAGTTAAGTCATATCAACTGAATAAGTTGAGTGACTAATTGGATTATGAATCGTATGTCAGATCAATGAACAATTGAGTGACATACTGTGGTTTTGGACGGACTTTAGATATATGATTATGGTACCACGATATGAGCTTGAGTCTCATAGTCGATGGTAAGGGCATGTATATGCAGTGGATGCGTAACTGGCTATCATAGGTTAAGGCATACCCTTTTAGGTCTAGGTACTCATGCCCACCTTCGGGTGCGTTTTTTGCATTTTCCCTTCTATTCAGGTTGAGACCCTTTTGTAGTTTAGTGAATGTCCCTTAGTGTGTATATATATATATTTATGTATGAACTAGATAGATATTTTTGAGATATCTAGGGTATATCTGCGTATCGGGTCACTATATGGATTGCAGTTAGATTAGAACTTGTTCGTGGACCTGACCCACTCTTATATTTTTTAGGTATCGGACGGTTCCAGTCTTAGGTTTGATCGTGCTGAGCAGAGACTATCATTCACTCTACTGACGATGTAGGGTTTCATTCCATATTTTAGATTTGGTTTTATTTCCAGTTATTTTATGTTCAGTTGGGATTTGATTTAGGGGTCCATTAGATGGATTCCCAAGTTATACTGATGGAGGTTTTGGAGAGTTGGATTTTATAAATCTTTAACTGTGGAGGATTTTATATTTAGTATTTCTTTCAGCTTTATTCTATTTTTTATTTCATTTTTATATTCTGTGTTCCTTTTAAAATATTAATGTATATGAAAAATTAGAAACAAAAGAGGGTGACATAGCTATTTACAAATTAGCAAAACATAAGGAGAGATTAACGAGAGACATTGGGTCAAGTTGTATTAAAGATATATATCAAATAATATTGTTAAAGATAAAAGATATACATGAAAGATGAAAAATTATTTCAGGTTTACACCCATTCCACTCTGCGAAGAACGAGTTGGTGAACACTTCCGGTTTACTCTTGTGACATCTTATCAAATTGTTGCAAACTTTAGGTTTACTCCTCAATCCTTGTAAAAGGGTTGCTATAAAAAAAATGAATGTTCTGCGAATACTTTGTCTCCTTCGTAGTTCGAATGAATCCTCTATCCTTATAATCACGATGATAAAAAGAAGAAAAACAAACCATGCTTTTTTATCAAAATGAATATGATCTTCAATAAACTATGAACCCTAACAAGACTGAAAACACCATCCTAATTTACTCACTTGAAATAATATGTGCTCTCAAACAAAGAAGAACATACAAAAAAATCAATGAAGATTTTCTGTGAAAAATAACCTACAGCAAATTTAGGTTCTTGCCACAAGACACTTTGTGGCAAAACTTTGAAATTTCGTGGAGAAAGCCTTTTAGCCATAAGAAAGCTTGTGGCTCAGTCGTGGGCGTAGGTCCATCACGGTATGCCAATAGCGACGACTAAAAATTTTCATGGCAAAATGTGGACCTTTTGCTACAAATTTGAACTCGTGGTAAAATAGCTTCTATTGCCACAAACTATTTCATCGCTGAATAACAATACTTTCGTGGTAGTTAGCAATCCCGATGTAGGAATTAATCGTGGCAAATTTAATCATTTCACAACAAAAATGTTAATCGTGGTAAAATAGATCTTTTCCCACGGAATTTTGTCGTGGCTATAAATTTAATTATCCACAAATATATGTCATGGCAAATACTCAAAATAGGCCACGGAATTTATTCGTGACTATAATTTTAATTGCCCACAAATATATGTCGTGACAAATACCCAAAATAGGCCACGGAGTTTATTCGTGGATATAATTTTAATTGTCGACGAATATATGTTGTGGCAACTACCCAAAATAAGCCACGGAGTTTATTCGTGGCTATAAATTTAATTGCCCGCAAATATATGTCGTGGTAAATACCCAAAATAGGTTACGTGATTTATTCATGGATATAAATTTAATCGGCCACAAATATATGTCGTAGTAAATATCCAAAATAGGCCACAAAATTTATTCATGGTAATAAAAATTTTAATTGCCATAATGAGAATTTGTGGCAAATGTTCCCATTTTTTCAATATATTAATTTTTTTTTTGAATTTATATATATTAATAACATATTAATATGGCACCAATTATAATATTATAACCTATAAATTATTAACATTATAAACAATATAAAAAATAAAATTTAATCACACATTAAAATAATTATGCAAATAAATAAATACTTGATATTACATAAGCCACACCAACCAAAAAAGTATTATTTACAACATATACAATAAAGCCCATCACGCTAAAAAAAAGGAGTCTTAGCATCTGGACGAAAACAAGCTAGTATCCTGAATAGAATGTTCCGAGATCTTAGATAAAAATGAGCTATAGAATCCTAAACAAAGGGTTCAAAGATCTGGACATAAACTACTTAAACCGTCTGAAACAAAAAGAGCTTGAATTCTTATAGCATAAGCTTATCTAACAATCTGCAAAACCTACAATGAATAAATACAATTAATGTCTATGAGTTCGCACAAAAATTGGGACACTTGGAATGCGCAGGCGTGCCAGAATCTTAGAAGATTCAGAGGTAAAAAAAAAAAAGGAAGATCCTTTTGTAAATATTAGGCGATTGTAAAGTTTTTGATTTGCCTTTGATGAAAGGACTTTTAGTTAAGACTACAATGCTAACTAGTGAATTTAAATGCAATACTGAAAGTAAGTGCATGAATGTAAAGGAATTGAAATAGACTTGTATTGAAATTGCATTAATTAAAATGACAAGTATTGAATGTTTGATTGACGTCGTTGAGAGAGTTTGAAATATAGTCCTACATAAACTATTTATAGGCATTACAAGTCTTACAAGAAGGACCCATGTCCTTCTAAGTAACTGCCTATCTATTCTTTACAAGACACTTGTCCCATGTCCAGCAGTAGAAACCTAACTTCTAGACCCACGACTTGTGCTCTTCTTCTAAAGCTGCCATGTGTCCCACGTCCTTTAACTGTTGCTACTTAATTCTTTTTTTAAATAGATTTAGTGCTTGCAACACCATGATCCCATTATCCCTAGATTTTAGGAACCACTTTCCTTAGCCACTGCTGGTTTTAAACCCCTTGAAAATAAGAACTTTTAAATTGAGTTGGGTAGTTTATAAAAATTCTTATACTTGTAAACTTTGCTGGATCAATCTCTTCTTTGATTATAGGAAGCAAACTATCTAAGAAATCCTATTGCCAGCTGCAAAAGTTCAACTTCCAGACCTACGAACCGTAGTCTTCTTCCAGTGATGCCATGTGTCCCACATCCTTGCTAGCTTGTTCGAATATATATATATATACACACACACACACACACATAAATGTGTATATATATTTACACCACATTCTGCAACAACGACATCATTTCCCTTTAAAATAGGACTTCTCTTAGTGCTAATTATTCCCATAGCCAACTTTCTTCCTTAATTTTAGGAACTGCCTTATCCCATATTCTTTAGCAAGTAATTGGCCCACTTCCCTTGTAAATAGGAATTTCAAAAATAAATATACTTCATATTTGTAAGAGTTCTCCTTCGTGTAGACTCATTGGCCAATTTCCTCCTTAATTATAGGAAATCAACTAACCCACTTATGGCAAGACAAAATAACCAGTTGTTACCATCTCAAGCCGCCACTCGTAGGTTCCTTTTTTTTATCCATATGTTGTTTTACTGATTGGTACAAGTGTTGGAATTCTACTATCTTCCAGTATTTACCACATATTAGTCGTGTATTGGGCGTTTGGCCAATTGTTCACTTATCATTGGTCCAAGTTGACGTTGAAGTGGCTGCCACGAAGGCTGCCATTTTTCTGTGTCAACATTATGCGCCCCAAATTTCAAATGTTTTATGGTTGCCCAAGCCAATAAATTTTTTGAAATTTAAAATATTTAGGAAAGGACCATTCCTGAACTATAAGTTGAAATAATACAGCAAACGAATTCCAAAACAATCATCAACTTTCTTTATTTCGAACCACCCCTAAGATGGTCTTTATTCCATATCAGCCTATCATGATCTTGGATTTTTCAATCTAGTGTCCAGTGATGAACCGAAGTTTGACCCGATAACGGATCCAGATGTGGAAGCAAAAGAAACAAAACAATGGTCTCTCAAGGCATAACACACCTCTAAGACCCTAAGATGACTTTCCATGAGGTCACGGAACCCAAAGGAATAACCGGAAGCGAAAGCTAGAATGAAAAAAGTCACTTGGTACCCTATGGCACCAATGATAACCAAAGTAGCAAGATCTAGTTCAAACTAGATCATGTGTGCCATAGAATGACTCAAACAAGATAAACAAGGTCCTATAGGAACAACAAACAAAGTTAACTTGTCTAGGCAACAAACCAAACAAAACCTACAAGGTAACTCCATTTCGGTCAACCGAAATGGAGCTTCAGTCTGCCAAAATAAGCCAAGAAAAAGGAGAAGAATGAGCCTTCATTTCGGTCGACCGAATTGACAAACCGGTCGACCGGTTTGTGGCTCGAACTGAAATTTGCTACTGGAATTAACAAAACACTGTTCAAATCAAATTGAACAAAGAATCGGTCGACCGAAACAAGCCATCGGTCGATCGAAACTGGTCGAAAAGCTGAAAATCAGGCCTGCTAGGCACCAAATGTTGAAAAAATTCCTAAGTCTCATTGGAAATCCCCATGGCATGATCAATTTGCATTCTATGCTATTGTATGATGATGTGAACATACACGCAAGTGTAATATGACATTTTAAACATGTTACAATGGCCTACGGCCTCATTACATTTTATTTACAAGATTTGACATGCCAAACCTTAAATTAGAAAAATTACATTTCAAAGGCAAAACTTGAAATTTAAATACATACATTTGAACTTTAAAGTGTGTGGCCCTTGGCCTTATGTCATATATATCAAATACATTGTAAGGAGTGTACTCATGTACACATTTCATGTTTAGAGTCAAATATACACATTTTAACAAATAGGACTACAAATGGCATTTCAAGCTAACCTCTTTAAAAATGAAAATCTTCATGTCCACAAACTATCCAAGCATAATGAGAATCTCAACCATGATTCCTATACCTGAAAAATGTCCCCACTACATGGGTGAGTAATATAAAGCTACTCATAAGAGATGAGCATGCATCGACTTAGCATTTTATAATTATATTACCTTAAGGTGAAACATGTTAAAGGGCTCATGCTACCTAACGTCTATGTCAAAATAAGACTCAGGGAGCATCTTAAGCTACTCATACAATTGAATTGAACAACGGCATACAAGTATACATGCTCAAAATATACATGACATACAAATATACATGTTCAAGTACCCTAAATCATGTTAAACAAGATAAACAAAATCTAACCTACATACACAAGTATCCAATATAAATATAGAGTACTCATGAATCAAGTATACAAACATGAGTATACTAAACAAAACAATTACGCACAAGACAAGTATATATGGCACAAGTATACTAAAATGAAATCCGAATATACAAAACAAGCATACTAAGCGTAAGTATACTAAATAGAGTTTAGACACTCCAACAAGGATACAAGTTCAAGTATACTAAATGAGGTCTAAATACACAAAACAAGTATATAGTCTCAAGTATACTAAACAGGATTCAAATACCCAAGTAAGCATTAATTCTCAAGCTACAAGTAATCCATGATTAATAACTTGAAATTAAATGCGAAATCAAATAGTGGAAAGACTAGGATCCTTGGCTGCAGACCAATTGAGTTATTCCGGGTTACTAGCCCGCAAGGTACTACCTAGTGCGCACGTGTATAAGTTATTCCGAGTAATTACGACCCACAAGGTACTACCTACTGCGCACTTCATATGACTTAGGAGACTCACGAATCCGTACTAGGGCCAAACCTTAGCCATTACATGAACATGATCCTTACAAGCCTACAAAAATAATAAGTTCAAAACTTATGCAAAATCAATAAGTTAAACCAAACTTATATATTTCTATTAATGTCTAGGAATCAATTTACATGCACAAGTAAGGTTGAATCTACACAACCCATGTCCTAGAATTCAAGTCTAGATAGCATATGACGTGTCAAGTCTCCATTATGCAATTTATACACAAAGCAAGAGTATTTTACAACAATTGAACCACATCACCATCCTAAGCCACAAGTACTAAATAAGCTACGATTTAGTAACAAGCTCTCAAGGTAAGCAATTGTAATATTCTAACAAGCTATATACCTACACAAGATATATTTAAACGAGCTATTCAAGACAATGATATCACCTATCATGCTAAGTCAAATTACCATCTTTAGAGGCTACAAGTACTAATTCTACAACAAGTTAGTAGCATGCTCACAAGGTAATTAAACGGACTATATTTCAAGGAATTATCAACCTATTACATCCAATATCAATTTAAGTGACTAACACACTTAAAACAAAATTAATTAAGCTAATTAATTAATTTTTCTTTAGATTTTCAAACATATCCAAATATCCTTAATTTAACATATGTTAAAGAACTCACCAAGGCCTACTTTAATATCACATTACAAGTTGATTTCATGGTTGATACAACTATGTGAATTAATCTTTCACAAAAGATAAATATTAAATAAATTTTGCAATTCTTATTCAAATGCCCCAAATTTAATATATGTTACACAACTCACCAAGGCCTAATTTCCTAGCAAGCCACAATTTAATTCTAGACTATATACCATCATTAGAATTAAATCCGAAACAAAGAAAATAAATAAATTAAATTCTAAAAACTTGAACAAGGCATGCTCACAAGTTGTATATACTTATAAAACAATCAATACAATAATAATATAAACCTAAGACATCCCCTACCTCAATTTGAGATGAAAATCTCAAAAGCCCATAAAAAAAAAAGTGCTCCGAATTCGACGATACTGAAGGGTTTTGTCGGGGACAACACGATCTACATGAACCCACAAGAAGCCCCATCAAAATCACAACTTGATTTCAGACCCAAACTCAAGAAATGGTCAGAAATGAATTCTAATAAGGGGGAAAGGTAGAGTACGTCGAGGGGAACGATAAATGTTAAGGCCGAAGAGTTTCCACTAAGGAAATCAAGTGGAGGAGAAGAAAGAATGAAGGCAGCCCCTTGGGCTCCCATGGCTGCCGGCCAAGAGGATGGAGAAGATGATGGAATTCAGACTTTTTTGACTTAAGACCCCCTATTTATAGAAAATCTAAAAAAGTGCCCCGAAAGGGTCCCGCCGGGTCCGGAAAAGTGAATTTTTAGCAAACGCGCTCAAACGGCAAAACTCTGTGAACAAAAAAGATTCTAAATGATAAAATATGAACAACGGAAGAAACGGTGTAGAAAATTGAGTCATGAGTAGAGAGATATGCCCCAAACAAGTTCAGCGGCAACCGGGTCCAGAAACCCTGAAACTGGAGAAAAATGACAATAAGGAAATTCTATGAGTACACGACTTGACGAAATATGAAAATGAATCTCATACGAGGATTCAAGCTCAAAACAAGGTATTTTGCAATAACTTTTGTTAATTACACAATGGCCCCTACAAAAAGGGTTAACTGCAAAACTGCCCTGAAAAGATATTTTCTTAAATAACCCTGAAATAAAATATCTTCAAAAGATATTTACGAAAAACACCCTAAGAAAAGAAAAAGATTCTGAAAAGTTATACATCCATGCCCCTATGGACACTGTGAGTAACCAAAGTACTTTTCTATAAAAGTAAAGATACGTATTTCGTGGAAACTACTTAGAATGAAGATACGTGAAGTCAAAAAATAACTCTAAACACAAGGAGTGAAGTTATGCCAACAAAGTGACAAATGGGGAAAAGACCAAATAGGGAAAATGACAAAATAGGGAAAAGGACGAAAAGTGAATAGTGTCAAAAAATGAAAAATGTGGAAATGACTCAGTTCTCAAAGGAAGTTGTCAATCCAAAGGAAAGAGTCTCAGAAACCATTTTCGAGCACTCAAGATGACACTAAGCGACGAGAAACTGAACTCAAAAAAGAAATTTCAACGAAAAAAATTCATTCGTGAAATTCTGAGGAAAAAGAAAAGGAAGGAAATGACCGGGTCATTACACAGCCTACTGCCTTTGCCAATCACATTGTTCTATAACTTCTCAAAAAGTTACCCTTCAAGGTATCACCATCAATAGACCTAAGATGGACTTCACCATTAACGTTTTCAAACACTGTTGACAAGGCACAATCGTGATCTGTTGGAATCAAGTTGTTATGTAACGTCATTTTAGCCAATTTAACTGCCATATCTACTGGAAGAATGACATTATTTCGGTATGGAATTATTCTGGTGCCTATCTTCTTGAATTTTTGTATGCCCATGAATCTTTTGGCAGCAATTCATGCCAAGTTTTTGGATTTGCATCTTCTTTAATAATTTTAGCTATGTCAGCCGAAAAACATTTGTAATAGAATTTCTCGATGGCCGATTGTTTTTCAGCCAAGTAAGCTTTTAACTTAATGGAAGCAGCCAGGAAGGCCTGCTCCCTCCTTGATTCTTTATTGGGCTCTTCCTCCATCACCAACTGTTTAGATTTTAACAACTAGCAATGGAAGATCTATAATCGGCCGTGAGATTTCTTTAAGTAACTTATTGAAACCAACACCAGCCATAATTTTTTTCATAATGGTTGATGTTAGTCGCCCCTTTCATTTATGCCTGTGAACCTAATAAACGTATAATTCTCATCATAGAGAATTGCGTCGGCCATGTAAGACTTTTCACCAGAAGGTCGATATACTTTCTTCTACGAACTCAACTTCATCTCCATAAAAAACATTGATAATTGATGAAGAATAGAAAAAATATAAAAAAATTGGATGGATCCAAGTTCGGCATAGTAACCTCAAGGTTATGACAGGAATAACGTTAATGGCCGATTTGTTATTTTCCAGCACCCTTTTAACTAGCTATCTTTCCACCCAAACTTTTTCATTTAATGGTCTTAGTTGTTAGGTCATGGCCAAAGGTAGTTTGTCCAAATACCACTTTATCAGCAATATAAGCCCCTTATGTTGGAATCCATAACTTCTTCACTGGGTGTACCTTCTCTGTCGCCATTTCAACCACTATTGTGTCTTCATTAGAAGCTTTAGGCGGCTCTTCCGTGTTAAGGCATTCTTCCCAAGTCACTAGCTGACGAGGAGTAGCCTTAAGACAGCTAGTAATATAAAGGCCATATTACAAACAAATTCATCGGGAAAGTTTCCAAAACAAAATTTATAATTGGGAGCATGCTTTGAATCCATATTTGTGTCTTTTTATTGCCCCCCAAGTACAACCTCATCACTAAAAACAATGGCTATGTTCATGTCTTCTGGTTGATATTCTGATTTCCTATTTCTGTTCTTGGCCGATTGAAAACGGTCATTCTAAGATTCCTCTTTCTTCCGCCCCTCAGCCTTTTTGTGTTGTAGCCTTATTTTCTGAATCTGGGTGAGACCATACTTAGATGAAGGCCTTTCTTTCGGGAAGTTTGGATGTTCGGATCTCCTCCATTTCTTAGGTGGAGTAACTAGTTGTAATACCCCTAATTTTAAAAGGATAGTCTCGGTATTTTAATTATTGTTTTCTTAAATTTTGTGTGCCTATTTGTTTATTTGATTAAGTGTTTAATTGTTTTACTTCTTTAATTGATTTAGTGGTATTTAAGAGAATTGTTTTAATTTATTGGAATTGTTTATTTAGTCGACTTATTTGAATTAACTGTCTTAATTTAATTATTTGTTTATTTTATATGCTTAGGTGGATATTTAATTAGTGAATTGGTTTACTTTTCGTAGTTAGGGTTTTATTTTTATGATTCATATTAGCCGCTTTAGACTTATGTTACTTTGTGGGCCGACTGGGATTGGAATT
This sequence comes from Cornus florida, assembly GCF_030987335.1. Taxonomy (NCBI): domain Eukaryota; kingdom Viridiplantae; phylum Streptophyta; class Magnoliopsida; order Cornales; family Cornaceae; genus Cornus; species Cornus florida. The sequence continues at coordinate 45,680,098 of NW_026775573.1, forward strand.
GGGGCTTAGTCTCTAAGTATACATGAACTAGGGTTATTGTCATAAGCCTATAAATATACACATTATGGTGGTTTAGGTTTTAGAAAATATAAGCATAATTCACGTATCAAAGTTACAGAAAGATACAGAGTGAGGTTTTGAGAGAACAGAGCACGTTCGGTGTGGGATTCGACTGAGGCTTCATGGTCGGACCTAGGAGAAGGGAAGAGCAGAAGTAAGAGGAGGATAGACAGTAGTTTAGTGTTGCCGGAACAGTGGACACGACGCTGAGATTTCAAAACTAAAATCACAGGCAAGTTATTTTCTTCCTCCTTCCCTCTGGCTTGTGTTCTGTGCACCTAGATAGTCTCTAGGGTTTAATTAATCATTAACTGAGTTTTACATGTATATTAGATGCTATATTGATGATATATATGTGTTCAAATTTGTTAAATTATAGTTCGTGCATGTCTGATTTCAATTGTATTCTTAAAGCATGCTTAGTCTGTAGAACTTGTAGTTTTTATGTTTAATTTCAATTGTTGTAAACACATCATGGGGGTTATACTGGACATAGTTAGGACCTTTAGGAACAGTTTAAAACCAAATAGACAGGCTGGGAGCGACCGGAGACGAAACAAAAGGTCATAGAAGTTGTAGAGGTTGAAGACGGCTCTCAGAGAAGGTGAGAGCCGGCTCCATAGAAGTAGGAGCCGGCTCCCACACATATAGAGCCAACTCCAAGGTCTTTAAAGTCGGCTCCAGGCTGGCAAGTTCTCTCTCAAATTTGCTTCCTGATGTTGTTTTTGACGCACTGTTTTGAATTATGCGAGGATTGAACTGTTATAATGGTTCTGGGATTTCACAGAGGGACTAGGAAGTTGGTTTTGGGTGTCATTATAATCTTAAGTTGATTTAGGATGACCTCTAAGTGAATGGGATAAACAGTAAAGAATTAATGAAACCTCTATGCTGTTAATGGATGGAAGATAGACTAGTTTCTTAATTAAATTTCAGCATGCAAATGGGATTTAATATGTTATAAAACTGATTTTAAATGCATGGTAGGGTCATGTATTTATTAGTTTTAACCTATACATGTTTTGGACTTTGGTTGCTAAGCTACTGTTCATAATTATGTAGTTTACTTGTTTTTTTTAAAACTAGATTATATTTTGGATTTAATTGCTGAGATGTTATACACTATTCTGCAATTACCTAGATTATGGTTTTGAACTTTAGTTGCTGAACTATTATTTATGTTTTGTAATTTACGTGGTTTTGGACTGTAATTGCTGAATTCTTATATTAAATTCTGTCAATTATATGGATGTTGTGGACTGTATGCACCGGTATGGGACGGTGACATACTAGGGATAGCTTAGCTCAGAACTCTAAGACCTACACTATTGGAATAAGGGAATAGATTCTAAAATATTGAATCCTACTTATATTTGAGTCAGATCAACTGAGTAAGTTGAGTGACTTTCTGATTAATTATTGTTTGTGTTTAAGTCAGAGCAACTGAATAAGTTGAGTGACTAATAGGATTAGGATTCTTATGTCATATCAATTAAAAATTGAATGACATACTCTGGTTTGGACGAACTTTAAATATATGATTATGGTACCACGATATGAGCTTGAGCCTCAGAGTCGTTGGTTAGGGTACGTATATGCAGTGGATGCGTAGCTGGCTAAGATAAGTTGAGGTGTACCCTGTTAGGTCTAGGTATTCATGCCCACCTTTTGGGTGCGTTTTTACATGTTGCCTTCTATTCAAGTTAAGACCCCCTTTGTAGTCCAGTGAATGTCTCTTAGTGTGGATATATATATGTATGGACGAGATAGATACTGTTGAGATATCTAGGGTGTATCTACGTATTGGGTCACTGTATGGATTGCAGTTAGATTAGAACTTGTTCGTGGGCTTGACCCACTCTTATATTTTTTCAGGTATTGGACAGTTCCAGTCTTTGGCTTGATTGTGCTGAGCAGAGACTATCGTTCACTTTACCGACGATGTAGGATTTCATTCCATGTTTTAGTTTTGGTTTTATTCCAGTTATTTTAAAAGTTCAGTTGGGATTTTATTTAAGGGTCCACTAGATGGATTCCCGAGTTGTATTCTTGGTGGATTTTTATTTATAAATTCTTTCAACTTCATTATTTAATTCTTAATTCTTCTGATATTCTGTGTTCGTTATAGCGTATTAATTGTTTGATATTTCTCTCGGGTTTGGGCTTGGGCTTGATCAACCCATGTCTCGGATCTGAGGGGTATCACACTAGTGGACTCACCATTTTGTGTAAAAAGTTTTCCTTCGGGATCCAGACCTTAGATTCTATTTCAGGCATTCTTTTAAAGTTATGTTGTGTGCATTTCTTTGGAAAAATCTTTTCTGCTAGTGGTCTTTCAGAGTGTATAATTGTCATTCCTTTTGTTCAATTTGATGTTGGCCGATTATTTACTGGACATTGTTGAAAGGTCACTCTATCATGAACACTTCTTTTGGAATAATGAAAACTTCTCCCATAGAAGTGGTCGCTTTTTCTTCTATCACGACTTCTACAATTGGGGCAATAACTATAATTGATGAGAGCTATCTAAGCCTCCCATAATTTTTTTTACAATTCTTTCACCATCAGATTGTCGAGATTGGCCAATGGTTTACTTTCTAAAGCTTGGAATTGCTTCTTTTCTTCCTCAATATCAACCTTTTTTTCTAGGGACAGGGCTGAATATGTTACTGCCGATAAAGGTCAGAAAAGGACCATTATCAATTCCCATGACTTCCTGAACTGGATTATGCTTTGTAAACTCATAAGGGATACTTCCAAAACTAATCCCTTAATATTTGGAAGAATTATGAATCTCCGAAGAAGTGGTCTTCGGTTGATTATTATTTTCTTCCTGAAGAGAAAAATCTTCTTTGGAAGAAATTGAAAGTTCCATTATATCTCTGGTTGAGCCATTTTCTTCATGATTGTGGTCATCAACCAACCTAGAATTGCTTTTTTTTTTTGGCTTGTCAAGCCTCTTTACTTTTATCTTTACCTTAGCTATTTTCCATGGCCGTTTCCTCTATTTTGTTCTTTTTCTGCAATAAGGTTGACGATGACGAGTAGGAAGAATCTTATCAATCAATGATTGTCTTGGCTGAGAATTAGATATCATTCTCAGCCAAGTTTTCTAGTACTTGGGCTGATTTGATCCTTGGTTAGCACCTTTATATTCAAGGTAACAACTATGTTGATTAAAAGCGAGATGAACTTCTCTAAGCTGGTTATGAAGTTCTTCCATTATCTTCCTGCCTTGATTGGCAGATGGTGTTTCTTCCAAACACTCATACTTTCTTTCATTCATATATCTGTTTTCTTCAAAATCCATTTGCTCTTTCAGATGATTAGAAGAATATCCAACATCATTTTTACTCATAATGGCCTAAATTGAGATATTATTATCAACCATAAATTTTGGCTTCTTCTTAAATTCTTGTTGGAAGATAATAGTCGATATTTTTTGATCAAGTAATAAACTTGTGGCTGAGGACTAAATTTAGACCAATTTGGTGTATTGGTCAATCCTTGCCCTCCTAACAAAACATGATGTGGTGTAAGATCATATAAAGGATTTGGCTTATTCTATCTAACTTGATTTCCCCCCGGGAAAGGAGGCTTCTTCGAAGGAAGAACTTGTGGTACAACTTGAACGACTTGTTATGGAAGATTTGGTTGTGATAGAGTCTCAAATACCTGCGGAAGAATTTACGGTGGCATGAAAGTTGCGACATTTCTGGCCAAAAAGTATTATGTTGATGATTTTCTTCCCAAGCCTTGGGTTAATTTGGCAGAAAATTTGGTAATAATAGACTATGTTGTTATGTATGATTTATCACTAGCGATTGATTTGCCATAGGTGGTTGATAGTTTTCTAGCCAAGCTTGCGAAAGATTGGCTATTGACTACCCCCGAGTACTGCAAGTTGCTGTGCTTGGGTAAAAAGTGGATTGTTTTTCCTCTTAACTTGATTGCCCCTAGGTCAGGAGGTTCCCTCCTGGAAACATCTTGAGGAAAAACCTATGGCCGTAGTGGCAACACACATGGTTGACACAGTAGCTGTGGAGGTGGCAGTTCCACCAACAACTACTAAAACGGCAGAATGGTAGATTGCAGCGGAACTTCAGGCCAAGTTATTGGTAAATTTTATGAAAAGCTTGCTACTGGAAGTGGCTGGAAAGCTATTGCCTGCAGAAGTTGCTTGATCGACTGTGCAGCCACTAGTGGCTTTGGAAATAGTAGCAGTTCTGGCTAAGTCACAGGCAAGTTTTGTGGAAGACTTATCGTAGGAATTAGTTGAACAGAAACCACTAATGGTGGATGACAAATCTGCTGGGGTACCAATTCTTGAGCACTTGAATTTCCAGCCTGGGCTAGTCGATTATAAATGATGGCTGATAGTTGAGAGAAATGCTGAGATATTTTATAATCTAAGTCATTAAGGCGGGCAGTAAGTCTGCCTAATGCTTCTGCCAATGGTGCAACCAGCGATTGCACCTTGACACGTACTCCTGATTCTTCGGGGTAGGATAAGTACTTCCAACTTGAGCTGGCTGAACTTCTTCTTTTAGCTCTTCATCACCAGTTGTAGGTAGAGAAGTTGTAATGACCCTGTCATTTTCCTTCATTTCCTTTTTCTCAGATTTTTACGGATAAATTTTTTCCGTTGATTTTTCCTTTTTGAGTACGGTTACTTTTCACTTAGTGTCGTCTTGAGCCCTCGGAAATGGTTTTTGAGATTCTTTCCCTTGGATTGACAACTACCTTAAAGGACCGCGTTATTTCCACATTTTTCGTTTTTTGACACTATGCACTTTTCGTCCTTTTCCCCATTTGTCACTTTGTTGGCATAACCTCACTTTTCGTGTTTGGAGTTGAGTTTTGACATCATGACCCTTCATCGTAAGTGGTTTCCACGAAATATATATCTTTACTTTTGTAGGAAAGTACTCTGATTGCTCCTGGTGTCCATAGGGGTATGGATGCAAAGTTCTTCAGAAATATTTTTGTTTCTTAGGGTGTTTTTCATAAATATCTTTAGGAGATATTTTATTTCGGGGGTTTTTAAGAAAATATCTTTTGGAAGATATTTTCATTCTGGGCAGTTTTGCAATTATCTCTTTTTGTAGGGGCCATTATGCAATTAACGAAAGTTATTGCAAAATACCTCATTTTGAGCCTGGATCTTCGTATGGGATTCATTTTCACATTTCGTTGAGTCTTGTACTCTTAGAATTGTCTTGCAGTCGAACCCTACAATTTTCAGGTTTTTAGCACTAGTTAGCGTCAAACTTGTTTGGGGCATATCTCTCTACTCGGGACTTGGTTTTCAATGCCGTTTCTTCCATTGTTCATATTTTCTCATTTTGGTTCTTTTTCATTCACAAAGTTTTGTCATTTGAGTGCGTTTGCTCGTTTCCACTTTTTCGGACCCGACGGGGCCCTTTTAGGGCACTTTTTTAGATTTTCTATAAATAGGGGGTTTAAAAAATTAAAACTTAATTTTTCTCTTCTTCTCCACATGTTCTAGACCAGATCACAGCCCTTCCATGGTTGCCACCTTCTTTTCTTCTTTTCGACCTTCTTCCCTCGTGTAAAATGTCGTAGTGCTTTAGCGTTTATCGAAGGCCTTGACGACGCGCATCTTTCTCCCTTATTAGAACCCATTTTTAGCCAAATTTTGAGTTCGGGTTAGAGGTCAAGTTAGGATTTTGGTAGGTCCTCTTTGGATTCATGGCGTTGTCCCCAACAAAAGCCCGAAGTATCGTCAGATTTGGAGCTTTTTCGTTTCGGTGGGGATTTGTGGTTTCATCACAAAATGAGGTAGGGGATGTTTTAGGTTTAATTATGTGTTGTATTGATGGTTTTATAAGCATATACAACTTGTAAGCACGCCTTTGCATTAATTCTAGAATTTAATTTAATTATTTTCTATGTTTAAGATTTAATTCTCATGGTTGTATATAGCTTGGAATTAAATTGTGGCATGCTATTAAATTAAGCCTTGATATGCTTGTTAACATATATTAAATTGGGAGGATTTGAATAAGTAATCCAATTTTTAATTAATCTTTCACTTGAATGAAAATTTAATTCACATGGTTATAACTAGCATGGAATCAACTTGTAATGTGATAATATAATAGGCCTTAGTATGTTCTTTAACATATGTGAATTTGAGAACATTTGGAATTGTTTTAAAATCTAGAGAAAATTAATTAATTAGCTTAATTAATTTTATTCTAAGTGTTCTAATCACTTAATTGGATTTTTGACTTAATATTATTAATGAGCTTGGCATATTCTATCATATATATTAAATTGAGAATATTTGAATGAGACTTGAATACTTTATTTAATTATCTTCTTGTATTAAGTTTAATTCACCTAGTCATGCCTAGTGTAGAATCAACTTGTAACATGAAATTAAGATAGGCCTTGATATGACCTTTGACATATATGATTTGTAGAATATTTGGAATTACTTTGTAATCTTGAGAATTTAATTACTTAAGATAATTAAATTCCCTTTTATGCTTTCATTGAGGTAAATAGGCATTGATGTTGTATTCTTGCTTAATTTATAGTTTGGAAGTTGTTATATGGTTACATGATAGTATTCCATGAGTTGAAGTTATGATTTAACTTGTAAGTGTTCACCTTTTACTTATATGACATTTAATATGCCATTGTAGCTTGAATGCCTAGGGCATGACTTGTGTGTATTCTATGACTTGGTTGTGCATGGTGATTGATTTTGGTGCATTGCGTATATGTGATATACTTGTTGCACAACTTGATGATTTTTGGAAAGCTTGTATGGACATTGAAAATTGTTACAGCTAGGGCATGACTCTAGTACGGGGGATGAGAGTTCCCTCTATTTCATATAGTGCGCACCGGGTGGTACCCTGTGGTCGGGGTATTGATTACAATTATCAATTAACTCGTTTTGCAATAGCACAAATCACTGTAAAATAGGGCTATTGGTCTGGTAAGTTGAACCACTGGGACTGCTAGTCTATGGCAACCTAAGTGTCTAGAATCATCTTTTAGAATAATAAGGGGGTTTATAGAGGATTTGTTGGGTTGTCACTTAAACTAGGAATTGAAATGCAGAAAACAATAGCTTGCAAGAAATTGAAAAGATGAAATACAAGTAGAGAGGACTAGGGAAGTGAATCCACTTCCATCCTTATACACATGCTAGATTAGAACTAATTTGGGGGAAAAACAACATAAATGATGGTCATGATACGTAGCAACTCTTGGTTGCTATAATATCCTCAAGAAGTTCATTAAATAAAAAGGCAAGAATAAACCATCAAAGATTCACATGATCAACTACCTAAACTAAAATATAGTTTAGAACATGCTTACTAAGTCAAGGATTATCAAGCCCTAAATTAAATGATGAAAGCACATAAAGCTAAGAATCAAGTATAGACCATCAAAGGGGAACCCTAAGCAATGGACTATCTAGGTTCTTTAACTCCATGCCATTAAACCATTCCATGATCTAACTTCCATTATCACTATGAAAGTGCAAGCAATATGATTAAGAAAGGTTACCATCTAAAACAAGATAATAACTCAAAATAATCATTTATAAACATTTAAAATCCATTACAACAAACATGGGGCTCTAGATCATGAAAAGACCAAAAAATATACATTGATGTCCCTAAAATAGAACCAAGCTAGAACATGCTTATAAGGGAGGGCTTCATCACCTCCCTAGAGGAAGAGTTAGTTACCCATGTATGCCTTAGAAGAAGGAGGAGGCTTACCTGCAACCTCCATTTTCGAGCTCTTTCTTTGTAGCCACAAAAACTTTATCTTCTCCTCTATTCTCTCTCTAAAAATCTTGCAAGATATATGTGATGATATCATCCCTTGGTTCCCCTCTCTTTTTGTAGACAATAAGCCTACCAAAACCCTTCAAAATGAGGCCCAACTCCCCCCAAAAGACATCTCCAACCAACTCATAAAAGAGGGAAATCCGAAGTTGGAGGATTCAAGACACAAGTGGGCCAAAAATTTTCCTTCGACCGCTCGCAGGAAGTGGCTTCGAGTGCTTGAAGATGCTCGAAGTGATTCTGCCCGAATTTCGAGCACTAGAAGGTCTTTCTTCGAGCGCTAAAAGATGCAACAGATTGCATTCTTCTACTTGTTCTACTCTGAGCTACTTTGGTAAAAAGGACATAACTTTCTGCTCCAAACTCCAAATGATGAACCGTTTGATGATTTAGAAGGCTAATTCAAAGCTCTAAGTATGCCATGTTTTAATGGAAGTCCAGTTCTCAAGTTTTTTTGGTCAAAAATGACAAGAAAAGTTGAACCCCATTGCTGTCAGGCTGTAAACTTCAGCATTGCACACTTTGATATTCAAGAACTCATCAAAACATCATTTTTATTCCTTTTTGGCAAACAAACCTGAAAATAAATAAAACATGCAAATGAAGATAATCTACATAAAATAATCAAATAATGGACTTAACTAATGCAAATAAAGGTGCTTAAATATGCAATATTCGGCGCTTATCACACCCCCAAACTTACATTTTGCTAGTCCCTTAGCAAAACCAAAATGAAAAACTCAATGAAATGACAATCGTGGGAATGCTACCACAAAAATTTCAACCATGGTAAAATGAAATACATACATAGCTCGAATACAACTTGAAACAAACAAAGGACTGGAGACGGGGTCATTAAGTAGACTACCATGCATATATGAAGCATTGATACAAAAGTTTGCTAAACACGTTTCAACATACATGCATCAGCATCCAAGTCTATATAAATAACTCAATTGTCATCTCTTGAATGGAAATCAACTCTAACTTTAGTGAAAGTGGATTGGATTCTCAACATGCGGCTTTTACTTTCTTTTCCAATTCCAAAACACAAGTCTTCAAATAATTGAATTCCCCTTTAAATGAAGTCACTAAGGCATGAATTTATTTACAAAACAACTTTTGTTGCTTGCTGACAATTTATTAGAACTAAAAAATAAAACAAAAAATGATTGTGCAATGCTGAAGTCCTTGAATCTTTCTAACCAATCCATTTAGCAAGCGTTAGGCCAACAACTCCCAAACCAGATGGCTTTAGGATGTTGAGTGTAGAGACACGCCTAGGGCTTAATGGCTTAAATTGGCAAGGCTACGAACTCCAACGGACCATGTTTATTTATTTATTTTTTATATTATTTTTATTTTATTATTATTATTATTTTTTTTGTGAATGACCGTGTAATGCCTAAGTCCCTTAAGCTTTCTAACTAACCCATGTAGCAAGCGTTAGGTTAACAACTCCCAAACCGGACGGCTTTAGGGTGCTAAGTGTAAAGACACTCCTAGGGCTTAATAACTCGAGTCAGTCAGGCTACGAACTTAAGCTAGTCATTATCTCTTTTTATTTTTTATTTTTTTTAATATCATGCTAAAGGTATCCATCCATTAGGTTCATCAATTCAGATTAATTAGGTCAAAATCAAGGTCAATCCAATTACATGCCTCACAGTTAAGTTTTCGGTATGCATCTGTGAATTGTGAAGCATAAAAGAGTATAAAATCAATGAGAATCTAATTGAAACATTTATACAGACTAAATTGCATCCACATGATCATTTCAAATTTTCTTTATTTTCAAAACTAACAATTGCTTCTATACACAAGGTATTAAGCATGAGCTTCATCTCCGACAAGTTTCAAATTACACTATCATTGCTTTACAAAAATTTACTACCAAAAATGCAATATTGCACCCCCAAACTTAAATGACACATTGTCCTCAATATGGGACAACTAACATTTATTAAAAATTAGAGAGGATAACAAGAACAAAATTACCCAGAATAGGAGGAAAGTGCATGGCGAGGTGACAAAAAACTCCTAGGCAAAGTTCAACAAAAACAGACCCCCAAACTTGAATTGTGCAACCTGCAAGGGAACACTGAGAGAAACAGATGGGGGAAAAATACAAAAGACAGAATTAACAATGAAACATTAAAAGAAAATAATTAACAGACAATAGAAGAAAATAAAAGAGGGAATTTTCATTCAAAAGCAGATGGACATGATTACAAAAAGAACGGAAATTCTATCATGTCCTACTAAATTAACTAATTTATAGCCAATTCCCATGGGCAAAAACTAGAACAGCAACAGAAAATAAAAACATAAACATGTGAACAAAAGGCGGATCACGAACAACGAATAAACTACGGGCCAAGGGGAAAACGGGCAAGGATAACATTGAAGAGAGATTAGTTTTCACACCTTTCTTCCTGTGCTATGCAACGGTTTTCCGCCGGAACACAGAGGTCTTCTTCCGCACTGTAGTAGTCCTCACGTACGGTCCGATTGTAGTCAGCAAGAGTAGTCTCAAGGTGGTCCATCCGAGTATGGAAACTAGCAATGCTAGCCTGGAGAAAGGCATGGTCCTGCTGGGGGTCATCGGAGAAGCAATGACTTGAGGACTCCGAGAATGTCTAAGAACATTGTTCCAATGTCGGACGGTAAAAGTCTGAATCTTTTTGCCTTTGGCTTCATGGGGAAGGACAATGAAGCCTTTGTGCTTCAGAAGCTTGGCGATGAAGAAAGGCAATAGCAAAGCCCAAGCTTGAGCATGTTGATGGCGTGCATTAATACAGTCGTCCTAGAACCGCATAAATGTGTTCCAAATGAGCTACGGGATAGAGAACCATTGGCCTTGGTCCGTAGCATACAAGGCTTGCAACATCAGGCCTCGGCACTCGGTGCTGTGCACCAAGGGGCAAACATTGTGCTTAAGCACGGTGTCAAGGAACCACACGCACTTCGGGAGAGTGGATTTGAGTGTATAGGTCCGGGGTCGATGAGGATCATCAACGTTGCAAATGGCAGCCACTACCTAATCTACAGTCAAATCATCAACCTGCTCATACAATGGGCGGCCTGTGCGATTTAAAAGGTCAACAGGGTACGCCAAAGAGTAACCAGAGATCTCAACAATGTCAGCCAAGGTAAAGGAATAAAGAACGCCATCAATGGATGTGGTGAGAGTAGTGGGCGACCCTTCAAGACAATTGAGGTTTTGGTAAAAGAGCCGCACTACACGGGGGTAGGCAACCTTTGCAACGGGTTGGCAAATGTGCTGAAGGCACCGGTGAACTAATTCCGCGATAGCCCACGAAGTGGTGGGAAGAGTGGTAAAGACATCCGTGAGCGGAAAGAGAAACTCATAGTTGATCTTTTTCGTGAGCCAAGGTTCGCGGGGTTGCTCACGATCAACAGCAGGGGCATCTGCAGAGGGTCTAGGATGGCGAGAAGGTCCGACACGAGACATTTGGAGAAGTGGACGTGGATGGGGAATTTCAGCGAGCACTTGGCGAGCACCAAGAGATAGAGAAGGTGAGAGAGAGAGCTATGGATGATAAAACCCAAAAATTTTTAAACAAAAATACTCTATAGCTAGAGCAACATCAACAAGCACACCTAAACCTCTAAAATTTTCATGCCAACACTCCTCAAATTGATAACAACTACTAAACAAAAGAAATGAAAGGAAAAGAAGGAAGAAGTATACCTTAAGAGGAGGATGGGGAGAATGATGGATGGGGAAGGATGATAGAGGTGGTAGGTATTTATAGGACTTTAGTGCATGAATGGGGGAGAGGGAAAGTTAGGGAAGTTATGGAGGGGAAGTGAAGGTGAGAGGTCGTGGGGGTAATGGGTGAAGTGGATGAGGTAACCGAAACAAATGGGAGAGGGAAAGGTAGGTTTAAAAAGGTGGGGGTCAGTTCGAGTGCTCGAAGGAGGCTCTTCGAGCGCTCGAAGATTGGGCAGTGGGCTTTGGGCTGTGGTATTCAGGCTTCGAGCGCTCGAAAATTTGGCAGAGGCAAAAATCTTCTCTTCGAGTGTTTTGCAACCTTCGAGCGCTCGAAAGCACTCGAAGAATGGACAGTGAGCATTTTGCAACCTTCAAGTGCTTGAAAGAAGGTTTCGAGCGCTAAAAAACCTGGCAGTATGTTTTAACTGCAGTGCTTTAACTGCAGTGCAACAATCTTTCTAAGTCCTATGAGTGCTTGGATTGAAATCCTTGCTGCACGGTGATGGCCATGAGGTCAGAGAGTGTGCCAATGTAGGACTTAAATGCTCGGATGGAATTGGGGAACCATAAGCAGCTGGTGCATTGAAAATAGGATGTCATGCACAAGAGTGCCATTCTGAAGGTCCGATGAGATTGCTGGATAGAGCTAAAAACTTCCTGGAATAAAGACAAGAGCTGAGACGGTCTAAGAAAACTAGTCTGAATTGCGAGAACACAATTTAAGAAAGTTCCAGAAAAATTAAATCTTGGCTTGTCATAACCATTTCCCAGAAAATTTTAAGGCACAAGCAATGGAAAATTAGGGAAGCATAGAAATAGAAAGAATTTCTTCCCTTGATTGCTAAATTTAGAGTCGATAGCTAGACGAACCAGGCTTTGCATGGCGCATTAGTCCTCATAAAATTGGGTCCGTCAAGAGGACTTTCTCAACTTTGCGGATTGGGACTATGCCGTCAATGTAAGGCTTAAGCCGTCGGCTGTTAACCTTGAAGAGAGATCTATTGGTAGGATCTTGGAGTTCAACTGGACCATGAGGAAAGACAGCGGTGATGACATATGGACCATCCCACCGTGAACGGAGTTTACCGGGAAAGAGTCTCAATCTAGAATTGAAAAGCCAAGCTTTCTGTCCGGGGGCAAAAGACTTTCTGACAATGTGTTTGTCATGAAATGCTTTAGTCTTTGCCTTATAGATTTTGGCGCTTTCATACGCATCATTGCGAAGTTCCTCAAGCTCATTGAGCTGCAATTTACGAGTAGAGCCGACTTATTTAAGATCAAAGTTGAGTCATTTTATAGCCCAATAAGCACGGTGCTCTAGTTCGATTGGGAGATGGCAAGCTTTTCCAAAGACAAGCCGGTATGGCGCATGCCAATAGGCATCTTATAAGCTGTCCAGTAAGCCTAAAGCGCATCATTTAGTCTTAATAACCAATCTTTGCGGTCCGGTCGAACCATTTTTTCCAAGATGTGCTTAATCTCCCGATTAGATACTTCCACTTGACCACTCGTTTGAGGATGGTAAGGTGTGGCAACCTTGTGAAGGACGGAGTACTTAGAAAGGACGGATTTAAGGTAACGATTTCGGAAATGAGATCCACCGTCACTGATGATTGCTCGGGGTGTACCAAAATAACTAAAGATGTTTGATTGAATGAATTGGATCACCACTTTATGATCATCGGTTCTGGTAGCCTCGGCTTCAACCCATTTGGAAACATAGTCCACCGCTACAAGGATGTACTCATAGCCATAAGAAGATATAAATGGTCCCATGAAGTCGATCCCCCACACATCAAAAATTCAATAATTAGGATGGGAGTGAGGGCCATCATGTCTTTTCTAGACATGGATCTGAGCTTTTGGCAATGCTTACAAGATTTGCAGAAGTTGTAAGCATCCTGAAATAAGGATGGTCAATAAAATCCGCTTTAAAAGACTTTATCGGTTGTCTTTTTGGCACTGAAATGGCCACCACAAGCAAGAGTATGACAAAAATTTAGAATGCTTGCGGTCTAAGTTTCGGGAATGCATCGCCGGATGATTTGATCCGGGCAATACTTGAATAGTTCCGGATCTTCCCAAAAGAAATGCTTAACTTGGGAGAAGAAACGGTCTCTTTCTTGTTTGGACTAATTGGATGGAATTTTGCCTATCGCTAGATAGTTGACAATATCTGTATACCAAGGGAGACTGGAATGGGAAATGTGAAAAAGTTGCTCATCCGGAAAGGAATCACGGATAGCAGCAAATTCAAAAGATTTCTCAATGAGTAAGCGAGAGAGATGGTCTGCGACAACATTGTCGGTCCCTTTTTTGTCCCGGATTTCAATGTCAAACTCTTGAAGTAAGAGTATCCATCGAATCAAGTGGGGTTTGGTCTCTTTTTGGCTAGCAAATGCCTAAGAGCGGCATGATCCGAAAAGACTATGACCTTGGATCCAAGAAGATAGGAATGGAATTTATCCAAGGCATATACCATATTTAGCAATTCTTTTTCAGTGGTGGTGTAATTTAACTGAGCATCAGAGAGAGTTTTGCTCGCATAATAGATGGCATGTGGAAGCTTGTCCACATGCTGGCCCAAAACCGCGCCTAATGCATAATCGGATGCATCACACATGATCTCAAAAGGAAGAGACCAATTTGGTGGTTTAATGATTGGGGCGGATGAGAAAAGAGTGCGAAGTTTAATGAAAGCTTCTATGCAAGCTTCATCAAAATTGAATGGAGAATCCTTGGCGAGAAGATTGCACAAGGGCCGAGAGATTTTGTTAAAATCTTTGATGCAGCGACGATAGAATCTAGCATGGCCAAGGAAAGAACGAATTTGATGGACAGAATTTGGAGGAGGAAGATTAGAGATTAACTAAACTTTTGCCTTGTCTACCTCAATTCCCCGTTTAGAAATGACATATCCTAGAACAATGCCTTCATGGACCATGAAGTGGCTTTTCTCCCAACTTAGAATTAGATTTGTCTCCTTACATCTTTGGAGAACAAGAAATAGATTGTGGAGATATGAATCAAAGGAGGAGCCAAAGAGGAAAAAATCGTCCATGAAAACTTTCAAGAACTTTTCAACTATATAAAAAAATATGGACTTCATGCACCTTTGAAACGTAGCCGGAGCATTGCATAGCTCAAAAGGCATGCGCCGATAAGCAAAAGTTCCAAAGGGACATGTGAAGGTTGTTTTCTCTTGATCTTGGGGGGCAATTGCCACTTGGTTATAGCCGGAATAACCATCAAGAAAATAATAATAGCTTTAACCGACTAGCCTTTCTAGTATTTGATCAATGAATAGAAGTGAAAAATGATCCTTCCTAGTTGAAGAGTTGAGTTTCCGGTAGTCTATGCACACACGCCACTCGGTGGTGGTTCGTTGAGGCATGAGCTCACCTGTTGAATTTTTAACAACGGTGAGGCTGGATTTCTTTGGAACAACCTACATGGGGCTTACCCACTTGCTATCAGAGATGGGGTAGATGATTCCCGCATCTAGCAATTTGATCACTTCTTTCATGACCACTTCCTTCATATTCGGATTCAACCTGCGCTGCACCTCTCTAGAAGGCTTTGCATCATCCTCCATATGAATGCGATACATACAAATAGAGGGGTTGATTCCTTTCAAATCAGCCACTGCCCAACCAATAGCTTCTTTATGCTCTTGTAGCACTGCTAAAAGGCTAGTTTTTTGGTCCTTTTGAAGGTCCGATGTAATGATGATTGGAAGAGTTTGATTTGTACCAAGAAAGACATACTTAAGATGGGCTGGGAGTGGCTTTAGCTCAAGTTGTGGAGGAGACTTCAAGGAAGGGACCGGAGGAGTAGAAAAAAGTTGAGGAAGTGGTTCTTTTGGAATTTTCCAAGGAGGAGTATCCATGATAGCATTGATATCAAGCAAGGAGTTTACTTCTTGGATGGATTAATTTATGTCAAAGCTTGAGAAGTTAAAGTGAGACATGCAAGTTTTAAGAGGATCTTTACTTGGAATGAAGGGAAGAGATTCTTCAACCACTTCATCGATGACATCAACAAGAAAACAATTATCCTCATCGGAAGGATGTTGAGTTGCATGGAAGATATGAAGTTCAACTTGCATGTTTCCAAAAGCAATGTCCATCACCCCGGTTCAGCAATTAATGGAAGCGTTAGCCGTGGCTCAGAAGGGCCAACCAAGGATCACGGGAATATACTTTTTTGGATCATAGACTAGTTCCGTGTCAAGAACCACAAAGTCTATCGGGAAATAGAATTTGTCCACTTTGATAATGACATCCTCAAGAATGCCTCGTAGGTGCTTGACCGATCTATCGGCAAGCTGCAAAACCACGGAAGTTAGCTTTAGATCTCCCAACCTTAGCTGTAAGTAAACTGAATATGGAATCAAATTTACACTAGCTCCTAAGTTAAGGAGGGCCCTTTCTATCTTGTTGTCACCAATGACATACGAGATAGTTGGGCCGCTCGGATCCTTATACTTTGGAGGAGCACTGTGTTGAATGATGGTACTTATATTTTCAGTTAACCTTACTTTCGTTGGCAAATGATTTCTGGACGTGCCCTTTTGAATGCACAAATCCTTGAGAAATTTTGCATAGGGAGGGATTTGCTTAATAGGATCCAAAAGAGGCAAGTTAATCTTTACTTGCTTGAAAACTTCCTACATGTCTTGAATTTTGCAATTCTTGTTCCCAAAATGCGTTGACTCTTGGAGTCGTTGAGGAAACAGAGCCTTAGGCTCGTAAGAAGTTTCCACATTTGGGTTGACAAGCTTGGGATTTTCACGAGTAGGATTTGGATTAGATGAGCTTGCTTTTGGATTTTCGGAGGGAGAATTTTTGTCATCCTTGTCTCCGTCAACCTTGTTGTCGACAACTCAACCACTCCTAAGGGTGGTGATTGCTTGAACTTGTTCATGAATTGGCCCACTTGGAGGAGGGGTTTCGTCAATCGCATGCATCCCTCTAGGATTTTCAAATGGTTGGACGGGAAACTTACCCTGTCCTTTTGCAACAACTGGTTCATGGAGTTAGCTATTTGACCCACTTGATTCTCAAGTTTAACTATAGACTAAGTATGAGAATGAACCATTTGGAGAGTGGGCTGCAAAGATAACAAGAGTTGCTTGTTGGATTCCATCATTTGTTTATTTGCAGCCATAATCTCATCCTTTGGGGACATGGGAGGTTGATTAGAGACATTTGGATTATACGGAGGACGGTAACTCGAAGAGGCTAGAAATTGCCTATTTTGAAATTGAGAAGAGGGCTGATTTTGATGCCTTTGAGTTTGCAATTGAGAATTTTGTGGGGCTTGTTGCCGCCACGAAAAATTCGGGTGATCTTTTCAACCCAAATTGTAAGTGTTGGAATATGGATTATTTTTTGGCCTTGAGAACATAACATTTGCTTGCTCTTGATTTGGATTGGGAAATTGCTCCGGTGTGGGGCAATCTTCCGAGAGATGGAATGGACTTGTACACGATGCACATACCATACTTGTGGAATTTTGGGACAATGGTGTCCACTTTAGATGATTCTTCCCTCATCGATTTTAGTTGACATGGAGTGGGGTTCTTTGCATTGGTTGAGGTTGGGGCCCTACGAGAATTATGTTATAATGAATTCTCACTTAAATTCTCAAGTAGGGTCCAAGCCTCATCTGAATTCTTTGACATGAACATTCCTTCACATGATGAGTCAACCATGAATCTATGTGGTTCGGTTAAACCAGCATAGAAAACTTGTACCAATTGCCATTTTGGAATTAGATGATGCGGACATTTCTTAAGGAGGTCTTGTAACCTTTCCCAAGTCTCATGGAGTTGTTCTTCATCAATTTGAGAAAAGCTAAGAATGGAACGCCTCATTTGGTTGGTTTTACTTACTGGATAGTACTTCTTGAGGAATTCTTGCTGTAATTGAGCCCAAGAAGTGATAGAATTTTTAGCAAGGGAGTTTAACCAATACTTTGCCCTATCTTTTAAGGAAGATAGGAAAAGATGCAAATGGAGTGCATTTTCAGGGAAACCTCGCAACCTGATGGTCGAACAGATCTCAAGGAACTCATCAAGACGCTTATATGGATCTTCATTATCAAAACCATGGAAGGATGGAAGCATTTGAATGGTACTAGATTTGATCTCATATTGAGCCGTATCGATGTTTGGCATCACTATGCATGAGGTGAAGCATATGTGGTAGGGATGAAATGGTCTCTGAGAGTCATTGGCTCCACATTTGGAATTTCGGCCCTATCATTATTAATTCCCTCATTTCTGACATTTCCTGCATTTTCAGCCATTGTGTTAAATTTAGTTTCAAGTTCTCTTATGCTAGAAGATTCCCTAAGGTTTCGTCTAAGAGTTCTTTCAAATGAATTTATATCAATTGGCGAGTCAAGAGTTGGTAAGGAAAGTGATCGACGGCCAAACATTAACAACTCACAACACAATCATTACAACAATTCAACACCATCAACTCCACAAACGATGTTCCCTTTCTCCTCAATTATAAAGACAGGAATTAAATGGCCATGACAAGGACTAATGCTTTACAATTGGAAATAACAAGAAAATAGCCTCGACAAGGGCTTCACAACTTAATTATCGCTAATTTTAACATATGCACGATATTAAAAATTTCAAAACTAGAAGGTCGAGATACTTACCTGGAGTCCTCTAGACTTACAAATTTTGCTAGCGTTCCCTCGGCGAGCATCAAGTCCTTAGTATCTCACAAACAACTTATAACACAAAGATAGTCAAAACCGCACAAGAAAATATGCACAAAACACAATATAAACAATCAAACCAAAGTTAACCCTAGAACCTCGATTGCTAAACCGTTTGCAGTCCCCGGCAACGGCGCCAAAAATTGGTCGGGGTATTGATTACAATTATAAATCAACCTATTTTGCAATAGTACAAATCACTGTAAAATAGGGCTATTGGTCGGGTAAGTCGAACCACTGGGACTGCTAGTCTATGGCAACCTAAGTGTTTAGAATCATCTTTTAGAATGATAAGGGGGTTTATAGAGGATTTGTTGGGTTGTCACTTAAACTAGGAATTGAAATGCAGAAAATAATAGCTTACAAGAAATTGAAAAGATGAAATACAAGTAGAAAGGACTAGGGAAGTGAATCCACCTCCATCCCTATACACATGCTAGATTAGAACTAATTTGGGGAAAAAACAACATAAATGATGGTCATGATATGTAGCAACTCTTGGTTGCTATAATATCCTCAAGAAGTTCATTAAATAAAAAGGCAAGAATAAACTATCAAAGATTCACATGATCCTACCTAAACTAAAATGTAGTTTAGAACATGCTTACTAAGTCAAGGATTATCAAGCCCTAAATTAAATGATGAAAGCACATAAAGCTAAGAATCAAGTATAGACCATCAAAGGGGAACCCTAAGCAATGGACTATCTAGGTTCTCCAACTCCATGCCATTAAACCATTCCATGATCTAACTTCCATTGTCACTATGAAAGTGCAAGCAATATGATTAAGAAAGGTAACCATCTAAGACAAGATGAATAACTCAAAATAATCATTTATAAACATTTAAAATCCATTACAACAAATATGGGGCTCTAGATCATGAAAAGACCAAAAAATATACATTGATGTCCCTAAAATAGAACCAACCTAGAACATTCTTACAAGGGAGGACTTCATCACCTCCCTAGAGGAAGAGTTTGTTACCCATGGCTGCCTTAGAAGAAAGAAAAAGCTTGCCTCCAACCTCCACTTTCGAGCTCTCTCTTTGTAGCCACAAAACTCTATCTTCTCCTCTATTCTCTCTCTAATAATCTTGCAAGATATATGTGATGATATCATCCCTTGGTTCCCCTCTCTTTTTGTAGACAATAAGCCTACCAAAACCCTTCAAAATGAGGCTCAACTCCCCCCAAAAGACATCTCCAACGAACTCATAAAAGAGGGAAATCCGAAGTTGGAGGATTCAAGACACAAGTGGGCCAAAAATGTTCCTTTGAGCGCTCGAAGGAAGTGGCTTCAAGAGCTCGAAGATGCTCGAAGTGATTCTGCCTGAATTTCGAGCGCTGGAAGGTCCTTCTTCGAGCACTCGAAGATGCAACAGATTGCATTCTTCTACTTGTTATGCTCTAAGCTACTTTGGTAAAAAGGCCATAACTTTTTGCTCTAAACTCCAAATAATGAACCGTTTGATGATTTAGGAGGCTAATTCAAAGCTCTAAGTATGCCATGTTTTAATGGAAGTCCAGTTCTTAAGTTTGTTAGGTTAAAAATGACAAACAAAGTCAAACTCCACTGCTGCCAGGCTGTAAACTTCAGCATTGCACACTTTGATATTCAAGAACTCATCAAAACATCATTTTTATTCCTTTTTGGCAAACAAACTTGAAAATAAATAAAACTTGCAAATGAAGATAATCTACATAAAATAATCAAATAATGGACTTAACTAATGCAAATAAGGGCGCTTGAATATGCAATATTCAACGCTTATCACCCTGAGGGCTAGTAACCCAAAGTCACCAATATAATGGTTTTATTCCGGGTTTAGTTGCGCACTAGGTAGTACCTTGCGGGCTAGTAACCCGAAACCACTTGCTTGGTCATTGAGACCTTATGTCCTTTGTCTTTCCGCCATTGGTTGATTTCGCATTCAATTCCTATTTATAATTATAGATTACTTTTAACTTGTGCTTGGATGCATGGTACTTCATTTCTTGTTTAGTATACTTGGATTTGTATACTTGTATGCCTTATATATCAAAAATGCTTAGCATACTTGGATTTGTATACTTCTATGCCATTCATGTCATCATTGCTTAGTATACTTAGAAATGTATACTTGAATTTATATGTTGCATTTCCATTTCAATATTGCTTAGTGTACTTAGTGTGTACCCTTGTATATTGATGATTTAATTTCTAGATAACTTAGTATACTTATATCTTCTATACTTGTCTTAAGTGCATTTCAATCTTGATTGTATACTTGCGTACGTATACTTGTATATTGCATGACTTGTTGCGTGTACCGCATGCTCCTATGTTGTTTAAATTGCATGAATGAAGTGGTTTATGCTATGACTACTCTAGGTAGCTTAGGATGCTCCCTGAGTCTCACCTTTGACATAGACGTTAGGTGGCATGACCATTTGAGTTAAATTATAGTAACTTAATAGGTTTGTAAAACATTAGGTCTTTACATGCTCATCGCCTACGAGTAGCTTTATGTTACTCACCCACGTAGTGGGGACATTTTTCAGGTACCGGGATCAAGATTTGGGATTCACATCATGCTTGGATGATTTGTAGACTTGAAGTTCTCATTTCTTGTAAATGGTGGCTTGAAATGCCATTTATAGCTTTATATGTCAAAATATGTAAATTTGATTATATTTATGTAATGTGTACATAAGTACACTCTTTACAATGTATTTGACATGTATGAGATGCGGCCATAGGCCAATGACATCTAATTTGTATCTTATGTAACTTTTAACTTCATGAAATATTATGAGAATATTGAAAAATGCTAAGTCATTGGCTCACCATGTTTGCATCGGGTGTGAGAATTCCATTTTTTTTCTTTCATAGGGTCTCATTAATCATGCATGAAGTGTGGCCAAGGGCTAGATTGTAATTTGAAACCATTTTATGATTTTAAGTTTCAAAATTCCCTTTTTATGTGCATTTTCGCCTTTTTTGGTCGTCGGGGGGTCGGATTTTGCATCGGCCAATTTTGAGAGCCATGGACCATTCCCACGCGCTTAAAAACACTAAATACGTTTGTGTGCATAATCATTTAAGCCTAGAAATACATTTAGGGTCAAATGAGCACTTGATGCAAAAGTTGCATTTTCCTCATTTTTGCCCTTTTCTGATCTAGGGGCATTCTAGGTATCTCACAGTGTGTTTTTTTGGTTTTCTTTTGTACACCGGGTAGAAAAAGTGATTTCGGGAGGGGTTTCTTTTTTGTGTTTTTCTAGAAAATGTCATCTTCATGCCCGTTTCTACTCTCAGTTCTGGATAGCAGAACTTCCTTTTAGCTTCAGCAGCTTTTTGGACCCTCTTGACCTACGCTGTTCAAAGGGCATTTTAGGGATTTTACAACATGGTTTTTTTGTTTCCTTCCATATAGCTGGTAGAAAACGTGATTTTAAGGAGGGTTCTTCTTTGTGTTTTTCCAGAAAAGCTCGTTTAAGGGTCCGTTTTTAGCCTCCGTTCTGAGAAAAAAATCAAATGTTGCTTACTGTAAAAACACTATTCCAGCCCAGATTTCTTACCCGGAAAATAAGTTGATTTTTTTGAAACTTTGAGGCTTCATATCTTCATCATCCGGACTCCAAATCAAGTGATTTTTGAGTCTAAGTTCATTAGTTTTTGCTAGTCTATATAGCGGTATACACGGTTACATCAAATTCTATCTTAAAAGACCATTTTACCCGTTGTCAAGTACCCTTGCTGCACTAATTTTAAACCCAAAAGTTAGTTTTTTTTGAAACTTTGACCTTTCATATCTTCTTCATCCGGAATTCGAATCAAGTGATTCTTGAGTCTAGATTCATTAATTTTTCCTAGTCTCTCTAATGGTATGCTTAGTTACATCTAGTTTTATCTAAAAAGACCATTTTATCCCTTGTAAAGTACCATTGCCGCACTGATTTCAAACCTAAAAGTTTGATTTTTATGAAACTTTGGAGTTTCATATCTTCTTCATCCAGACTCTGAATCAAGTGATTCTTGGGTCTAAATTGATTAATTTTTTGCTATCTTT
This sequence comes from Cornus florida, assembly GCF_030987335.1. Classification (NCBI taxonomy): domain Eukaryota; kingdom Viridiplantae; phylum Streptophyta; class Magnoliopsida; order Cornales; family Cornaceae; genus Cornus; species Cornus florida. The sequence continues at coordinate 45,702,529 of NW_026775573.1, forward strand.
ATAGTGGTGGGCTCAGTAGCACTCGATTTTATATTTTCAAAAATGACCATTTTGCCCTTGGGGCTAAATTTGTCCGATTTTCTTTTAATTTGTTTCCGCTACTTTCTTTGAGTCCCATGACTTCATGGGAAGTCACGGATGTGTCTTAGGAATGATGTACATTCCCAAGGACATTGCTTCCATGTGAAAAGACTATTTTGCCCTTGGGGGCCTGTTTGGTCTTTCTCTGATCATTCGTTTCCGTATTATTCTCGTTGAGATCCGTGGCCTCATAGAAGGTCACTCTGGCTTCTTAGAGATGTATTGCATCTCTAGGGTCTTGTTTTCTTTTTTTGCTTCTGTATCTGGATTCGTTATCGGGTCAATCTTCGGTTCATCACAAGACGCACTGGCTTAAAAAACCAGGGTCGCCACACAAGTCATCTTTGATTTTGGCGGCATTATAATCTTACCGGGGGTCCGGCTGGGCGTGCAAATTAATATTAGCACAAAATTGGGAAACTTGGAATGCATAGACGTACCAGAATCTAGAAAGATTCAGAGTGGTCGAACAAAAAGAAATATCCTTTTGGAACGATCAGACGATTATGAAGTTTCTAATTTGCCTTCGATGAAAGGACTTTTAGTTAAGACTACAATGCTAACTAGTGAATTGAAGTGCAATACTGAAAATAAGTGCATGAATGTAAAGGAATTGAAATAGACTTGTATTGAAATTGCATAAATTGAAATGACAAATATTGAATGTTTGATTAAGAGTTTGAAATATACTCCTAAGAAAACTATTTATAGGTATTACAAGCCTTACAAGAAGGACCCATGTCCTACTAAGCAATTGCCTTCTTTAGAAGACACTTGTCTCATGTCCAGCTGTAGAAACCTAACTTCCAAACCCACGACTTGTGCTCTTCTTCCAGAGCTGCCGTATATCCCACGTTCTTTTAACTACTTACATGAATATATATATATATATATATATACCATGTCCTTCAACTGTTGCTGCTTAATTCTTTTTTAAAAATTAGATTTAGTGCATGCAACACCAGGATCCCATTATCCCTAGTTTTTAGGAACCACTTTCTGATAAGCGCTGAAAAGTACGTATTTAAACCCCTTAATTTTGAATGTTCTAGGACCTTATTCTATCCTATTTTCCTGTTTTAGTCTAATTTCTTGTTATTCTCCTTTTCAGGCACTTGTCACCAAAATAAGTCAAATCAGCTGAATTAGAGCATTTGAAGAAGCAATCTAAAGTCTAGTGGAAGAAAGGAGTAAAGTGGAAGCAAAGTGATGAAAATTCCTCTTCGATCGATTGAACCAAGTTATGATTGATCACACAATGATCATTCCAACCCTGTCATGATGGATCAAACCCTTTGTCCTTGTCTTTAGGAAAATTTCCTATTCGATCGATCCAGCCTCCTATTCGATCGATCAAACCTTTTGATCTTATCCTCACTAACCACTTTTTTCCTTTTCCCAAAAATATCTCAGCCTTTGTCCTTATCTAAATAATTGCGCCTCCATACTTCGATTGATCAGAGCAACAGTGTGATTGATCGAACTACCTCAAATTGCATGAAAAATAGATTTCAAGCCGAATTGAAGGGGTGCTCGTGGTACAATCATTTGGAGGTCCTAGTGCACGAGGTTTGACCATTGGGTGTGACATTTGAGCTACCTATATAGGGAATTTGGCTATTTTTAGTAAGAGGTTGGTTAGTTAAAGAGAGGAATTGGCTAGAGATTAGAAAGAGAGCGTACATTTTGGGAAAGTTCTTCCACTTTTCTAGGGTTTCTACCAAGAACACCATGGGAGGAGGATGAATTCAACCATAAAGAAAGCCCTTGAGGGTTGGATGACGACATCAATGAGTGGTTAAACTAACCTTTTAGGGCTAGAAATAGCCCTAAGCATGCCTCTTAGACCTTGTTTTGTAATTAATGGAATTTGTGTTGTAATTCTTATTTTGACATCATATTTATATAAATCTTATTTCTGCATGATTTGTGTAGTTTTATACTTCCAATTGATCGTTTACTTATATTCATATGTCTATTTATGTTAGAATGAATGGTCATGTGCTTATATCTAGATTTTATGACATTGATGCATGTCTATGTGTGTTGATCTTATGAATCTAGTGATGATCAAAGCATGGTGCTTAATGGATCACTTTTGTGGTTTATTTGATTGTTCATACTTATTTCTTGATGGATTGTACCACCTCCTTATTTTAATTAGTTTAATTTTCATGTCATTAGTATAGTTGTAGTATAATTGCTTTAATTTCTTAGATAGGTGGACAATCCATTCTTATTATTTGATGATCCATGCTTATGAGTACAACTAGTATATTTCTCTAATTTCTTGAGTGTGCATTAATTGTAGGCTTATGAAGGAATTAATGGCTTAATTTGATATGTTGTGCTATTCATTAGATTGATAAGACAATGTATGCTTACTTGGCCATTTAAGTTTAATGCTTCAATTAGTGGGACTCACTTCTTTTACAATATATAATCCCCATAGTTTATCAAATATTGAATGTCTAGAAAGGCAATGCTTAGTGGTGAACTCTATGTCCCAAAAATCCTCTCTCATTCTCTATACCTCATTTGTTTAGTTGTTTTACATTGCATTATTTTAGCTTAAATTATAGTATAACTCAACCAACAATCTCCTCTTTTGATCATTCGACCTACTAATCCAAAATTGATTCTGAAATACCTTGCTTTTCCGTTGGGACGATCCCTTCTCACTCATACTACATAGTATAGGTGTTAAGTGGTTTATAAATTTAAAGTATGGTGCCCACTTGACACTAATTTTCAAACTCAAAGTGTTGTGCACCATTTTGTGCACAACCTCGGGGATTGCACCATAGTTTTAGAGCCGTTGCTGGGGATTGGTAACACCGTATTTGGAATTAATTAGGAATTAATACTCCTTGGATCTTGTTTTTACTTTGTTTACTTATTGTGTTTGTTCTTGATTAGTTCGGTACTTGGAGCTAAGGAAAGTGAAGCAAAGGAACTTCAAAACAAAGAAGTAAGCTAAGTTAAGCAATGCGCTGAAAGCTAAAATTTAAAAAATTACAAAGCAATGTAAGCCAAAAGTTAAAAATATTTTGAAGTTACTTAAGGACCCTTTGTCAGCTATTTTAACTCCTTTTGTTTAGTTAAATCGTCGGCCCACGTGGTGTTAAATTCTTATTTTCATTAGTTAAATCATTGGCCCACGTGGTGGCAAATTATTTCTTACATTTGAAAGCATGGGAGTATGGGATCAATGCATGTGGAGGTTTGTTGTTGATTGACTTATTGCATAGGAGAAGTGTTTGCTACTTGCTATTTGTTGGGTTGTTGCTTGTTTTGATTATGTATGTATGATCATATGTCTATGAATCCTACTCTTGTCCTATTGAATTTTAATCTAGAATCGGTTGTTCATAATCCAAGGGGAAGGGGTAATTCAAGTGATTCCATTTCATCAATGGATGAGCATAATGAGAACCGTGTTGAGGACCTTAGGCACATCGACCAACAAGGCATTCTTCACCCTAATGTGCATCAACAACATGATAATATGCAAGTACCATTAGGTATGCCTAGACCATTCATTCCATAACAATAAGGCCAAGTTCTAATGGTAATGCCAAGGCTATTTTTTATACCACCCCCACCTCCTTTGTTCAAACAAATCATAGTGTTCATATGGAGCCACCAATTATGAATCCTCCCCTTGTTTTTAGAGGCCATTATGTGCCCAATGAGTACAATGCACCAACATGCATTCAACTCCCTCCATTTAGAGCACACCATTATGAGATTAAACCACAAATAATCTAAATGCTTCCCAATTACCATGGGCTACCAAATGAAGAACCTTATAAACATTTAGATGAATTTCTTGTAGTTCTACAGTGAAATACACGGATATACTGGAAGAAGTTTTGAGGTTAAAACTATTCCCTTTCACCCTAAAAGATAAAACAAAATATTGGTTCAATAATTTAAAACCTTTTTTCTATGACTACTTGGGTAGAGATGCAACAAGAGTTTTTGAGGAAGTACTATCCGGTGTCTAAGACCAATGCAATGAGAACATTAATTCATGAATTCTGACAAGGGGGTGGGGAAATGTTTCACGAGGCATGGGATTTGTGACGGCCCAAGTTTTTCAACCCGGTGCGTCAGTGATGAACCGAAAGATGACCCGATAATAGATCCAAAATACTGAAGCAAAACATAAAACAACTATCTCTAGAGATACAACATGGCTCTAAGACACCATAATGACCCCCAACGAGGTCACGGAACCCAAAGGAATCAAATGGGGAAGCAACATTTCAAAAACAAACAAGAATGAACCTAGCGGAAAAATCATCATTTCTAGCATAAAAGTGGGTGCTATCGAGTACACCATTGGAAAGACAATAAAAAATTAATGAATTTAGACTCAAGAATCACTTAATTCGGAGTCCGGATGAAGAAGATATGGCTAACGGAAGAAGAAGGGGCAAAATGGTCCAAAAGAGGCAACCCATGAACATCTAACCGGTTAGATGGCCTATCTAACCGGTTAGAAGGCCAAAAATAGTGACAAAAACACTGCCCACACTCATCTAACCGGTTACGAAACCCCTCGTAACCGTTTAGATGTGAAGGGGCAGTAAGGGTGCGACCCAAAAACCTGGCAGCAGGGGTTTTTCCGAAAAAAATGGAAATTTGAGGGCCTAGATGACATTTTTTGGAAAAACACAAAGAAGAAACCCCCCTCAAAATTGAGTTTCTACATAACTCTTAAAAAAAATCAAAAAATACGCAATGTGAAATGCCCAAAATGCCCTCCCAAGAAAACTGGTCCAGAGGGTCCAAAAAGCTGCTAAATTTAAAAACTGAGAGCTGAACTTCGGATGCGATTTCCGATGCCAAAATGGCATTTTCTGGAAAAACACGAAAAAGAAAACCCCCCTAAAATAATATTTTATATTCAACCATGTGAAGAACGGAATTTATTTCCCAAATAAAATTTCCAAAATACCCTTAGGTCAGAAATGCAACAAAAGTGTAAAATGAGTCCGTAGGAGGCTCTTTTCACCAAAGAAGAAGCTTTGCCCGGAAACAACCATGCATGTAGATGTAACTTACCTAGTAAGATGTGCTACAATGGTCCATGACCCAAAAATATGGCCGATACAAAATATGACCCCCCAACGGCCAAAATGCCAAAAATGAAGTTTAGAACGAAAACTTGGAATTCGAAACTATGAAATGGTTTCAAAATACCATTTGGCCCTTGGCCACACTTCATACATAATTAATGAGACCCTATGGAAGAATCAAAATGGAATTCCCACACCCAATGCAAATATGGTGAAGCAAAAACTCAATATTTTTCAATACTTTCATAATACTCCATGAAATCAAAAATTACATAGGATACAAATTATATGGCATTGGCCTCTGGCCTCATCTCCTACATGTCAAATACATTGTAAAGAGTGTACTCATGTATACATTACATATATGGAATCAAATGTACACATGTTGACATATAAGACTACAATTGGCATTCCAAGCCAACCTTCACCAAAAATGAAAGTCTCCAAGTCCACAAACCATACAAGCATAATGAAGACCTTAACTTTGATTTTTGTACCTGAAATATGCCCCAGTATCGTAGGGGTGAGTAACATAAAGCTACTCGTAGGAAATGAGCATGTATCGACCTACGTTTTATAAGTTTGCATGATTTAATCATTGTGGTTCATTCCACCTAATGCCTATGTCAAAGGTGAGACTCAAGGAGCATCTTAGCTACCTAAGATCATTTCTAGCATCAATCACCTCATTCATGCAATTTCAGCAACATAGGAGCATGCTTACACAAAGCAACAACATAGGAGCATGCTTACACAAGCAACAACATATAGATTCTCAAGGTTATCAACTTGAAGTCTAAAATGCAACATCAACTAAATATAACAATTTAGCATAATTAGAATATCTAATACCACATATCAAGACATAAATTCTCTAGGTTATCAACTAGAAATCTAAAAGTGTGAAATCAATTAAATATATCAATTTAGTATGAATGTACTTAACAACATCAAATCGCCAATAACCAAAACCACAAGTCACAATTAAACATTGGTTGTCAACTTGGAATTGAATGCGAAATCAAATAATAGAAGACTTGGACATCACGTCTCGGATTTTCGCCGAGAACAAAATGGTTGTTCCGGGCACTAACCCGCAGGGAAAACCACCCTAAATGCGCACTATCTCAATTGGGGAGAACTCATACCTCCCGCGCTAAAGCCAAACTTTAGCCATATCACATGTAACAACAATGTCCCAAGACTCCAAAATAAACCAAATAAGTTCATAACTTACATACATTACTACTACATAGTAACAAGTTAGCAATATAACTCTCAATTGTGCATAATAAGCATTTCATATCCATAATGCTACGAAATCACAAGCCAACAATATATTCATATAGAAACATACTCTCATGAATATAAATTTAACAACAATGCCCTTCAATGCATATAACATAATCAAGTGAATACTTCACAAGTCTAAATCCATGCTCTTAAAACAAAAACAACTTCTAAAACATGATTAGATCCATGGATACACAAGATAGAATTTAATTACATCAAAATAATTAAACTCTCTAGATTTCAAATCATTTCATATTAGCCCCAATTTAATATATGTTAATAGACATATCATGGTCATTACATATATTCACACACAAGCTTAATTAGGCCCATGAAACCACCAAAATAGATTTTAATTAATTCCCTTAATTAAAGTCTCTAGATTTTCAAACTCAACCAAATGCTCTCAAATTAAAGTATGTTAATAAACATGCCAAAACTTAATTTAGAAGCATAATACAACTCAATTTCATGCAAGGTATGGCCATGAACTTTAATCTTTCACAAAAGATAAATATTAATTAAAAGAGCAATTCTTATTTAATTAATCCAAATTTAATATATGTTAACCAACATGTTAAAAAAGATTTTCTACCATGCCACAATTCAAATCAAAGTTATATATCATCATGAATTTTAAATCTTACACAAAGAATTAAAAATTACTAACTTTATAGATTTGATACAAGGCATATATATAAGTTGTATAATCATGACAAATATACAATACAACACACAAGAATTCCTAAAACATTCCCTACCTCCATTTGAGATGAAATCTCAAATCCCCACCAAAATAAATCGGCTCCGAATCCGACGAAACTCCTAGGTTTTGTACGGGACAACACCACGAACATGAATCCCAAGGAAGCCCCATCGAAAACATAACTTGACTTCAAACCTGAACTCAAGAAATGGCCAAAACGAGATTCCAATCGGTTGGAATCGAAGGCCTCGCCTAGGGGAACAATAAACACAAAGGCATCACCACTTTTTAATGAAGGGAAGAAGTCCAAAAGAGGAGAGAGAAGATGGCAGCCATGGATGGAGCTTGGATCGGCTATGAGAGAGGAGAGAGAGAGAAAAATCTGATTTTTCTTTTTAAGACTTTTTATTTATAGAAAAACTCAAAAAGTGCCCCGAACGGGCCCCACCGGGTCCGGAAAAGTGAAATTCGAGTAGACGTGCTCAAACGGAAAAACTCCGTGAACGAAAAAGATTCCAAATGAGAAAATATGAACAAAGGAAGAAACAACGTCAAAAACTGAGTCCCGAGCAGAGAGTTATGCCCAAAATAAGTTTAGCACAAATTGGGGCCAGAAACCCTGAAACTGGAAAACATCGTTCAGGAGGAAATTCTAAGAGTCCACGACTCGACGAAATGTGAAACTGAATCCCATACAAGGATCCATGCTCAAAACAAGGCATTGAGCAATAACTTTCATTAATTGCACAATGGCCCCTCTAAAAAGTGAAAACTGCGAAACTGCCCCAGAATGAAAATATCTTCCAAAAGATATTTTCTTAGATACTCCTGAAATAAAATATCTTCAAAATATAGTTATGAAAAACACCCCAAGAAAAGAAAAAGTTTCCAAAGAACTTTGCATTTATGCCCCTATGGACATCGGGAGCAACCAGAATACTTTCTCACGAAAGTAAAGATACGTATCTCATAAAAATCACTGAGAATGAAGATACATGAAGTCAGAAACCAACTCCGAACACAAGAAGTGTGGTTATGCAAACAGAGTGACAAATGAGGAAAAGACGAAATAGGGAAAAAGACAAAACTGAGAAAAGGACGAAAAATGAATAGTGTCGAAAAACGAAAAATGTGGAAATGACTCGGTCCTCAAAGGAAGTTGTCAATCCAAAGAAAAGAGTCTCAGAAATCACTCCAGAGCACTCGAGACGACACTAATCGATAAGAAACCAAACTCAAAAGGGAAAAGACAATGGAAAAAATTTATCCGAAAAATCCGGGTTATTACAGGATTGGCTAAATGATTTGCTTAGGAAATGTCCTCATCATGACATTCCTAAATGGCAATTAGTTCAATACTTCTTTGAAAGTTTGTCGGACAACCATAAAGGTATGGTTGATGCTTCTATTAGTGGTTTTTATCTTGATAAGTATAAAGATGATGTGTGGCGCTTATATGAAAGCATGAGTGAAAACTCAATGCACTGATCTTTATCATCTAAAAATGGAATAAATGTAGGTGGAAGGAAGAATATAGACTTATATCAAGTTGATAATTCTAATGATATAGTCGCCAAAGTGAAGTCTCTATCCCAAAGGTTTGATCAATTTTGATCAACCAAAATTCAACTCATCAAGTGTCTTTCTCCCCTAATTATGCTCATCATCCTTCCAATGAATCATGTATGACCTAGTGTTTTGCATTCTACTTCCAATTGTCCTCATGGACATGCGCATAGTGAACACCATGAGCAAGTAAATGCTGCTTTTTTTAACCAAGGGAATAATCCCTATGGCACTCACTATAATCCCGGGTACAGGAACCATCCAAATTTTTCTTGGAAAAGCCAAGGGAAAGGCTTAAACCCTCCCCAAAGTGGTTGCCAAAGCAACCACCCCCTATGCAAAGCCAAGGTTCTCAATGTTATCGTTCATCCTACCAAGTGTCAAATGGAAATCAATTTTCAAACTCTTATTTTTCAAACCAATCATCCTATTCTCAAGGTAATTCAAGAAGTCCCGCATTTGAAGAGAAAGCCTTATTCGTTTTGGGTACTTCGGAAGCAAATACTCAATTATTACATTCTCACTCCCAATCGATTGCAAAGCTAGAAACTCAAATTAGGCAAATAGGTAGCATGTTGAATGCAAGGGAGAAAGGAAAAATGCCTTTGAATCCCCCACCGTAGCAATAATTTGTTGTGGAGACCAATTCCTCTTCGGAAGGTCATACAATTGAACATGTGAATGCGGTGTCCACTTTGAGAAGTGGAAGAGTTATTGACAACCAAGTTGGTGTCCTCAATGAAGAGAGTGAACCGGTGCAACCTAAAGTTGACACCCGTCCCGTCTCACATCCTATTCCTCCTTCATTAAATATGAAAGACCCCATTGTTGAAAATACTTCAAAGAATATTTTTGTAAAAGCTTTTGAGCCTAAGGCTCCAATTTCTGGATGCTTTAAAGACATCAACCTTTCTTGAAAGGTAACAAAGTAAAGTTAATGAAATCATTGACGTATGATGAACGCTGAAAAGTGCGTATTTAAACTCTTTAAGCTTAGGTATTCTAGAACCTTTATCTATCTTATTTTCCCATTTTGTATTGATTTCGTGTTACTTCCACTTTCAGGTACTTATCCCCAAAATAAGCTAACTCATCCAAATAAGAGCAGAATTGAGGCAATTCTGGGATGAATCAAAGAAAGGAGCAAAGTAGAGCAAAATGAAGCAAAGGGTGGAATTTCAGCAACTTCGATTGATCTTAAGAAAAGTTCGATCGATCCAACTTTCATCGATCTCAGCATTCCAAGATAGATCCAGGCTATGATGTCATCTTCAGATATCCTAAAAGTTCGATCGATCCAACATCATTCTCTGATCGATCGAATTTTCTTGTCCTTATCCACATGCCAGATCTTATCTAGCTGAACCACCCTACCAACCACTTTTGTCCTTTTCCTAAAAATATCTTCAAAATATCTCAGATTGTTTTTATCCAAAAAGGCGGTGCCATTGAGGATCGATTCAGCTTCAATTCGATAGATTTGAGTCATGTTCGATCGATCTCACTACAAGTTCGATGATCGGTTGATCAACTATACATCAACCTTCGCAATAGCACGAATCATTGTAAAATAGGGCTATTGGTCGGGTAAGTCGAACCACTGGGACTGCGCTAATCTATGGCAACCTAAGTGTTTAGAGTCATTTTAGAGTGATAAGGGGTGTTCATAGAGGGTTTGTTTTGTTTGTCACTAAATTACAAATTCAGAATGCATAAAACAATAAATTGAAGGAGATTAAAAGAGAAGATTTAGAGAAGGAAGTCTAGGGAAGTGAGTCCACTCCAAACCTCTACACAAGCTAATTATATGATTAATTTGGGGAATTAATGTAGAAATGACCTTGATATATAATAATACATGACTACTATAATATCTTCAAGAAATTCAATTAATTAAAGAGTAAGAACAACCTATCAAAGCTTCACATGGTTGAGTTACCTAAACTAAGATGCAACCCTAGACATGCTCACTAAGCTAGAGATTGTCAAACAATTAATCAATTGGTGGAAGCACATGATATCAAGTCACAAGATTAACTCATCAAAAGAAATTCTTAAGCTATGGATTAACAAGCTACTCAAAACCATGCCATTAAAACCGTTCCATAATCTTAGTTCCATTGTCACTATGAAACTATAAGTCATACAACTATGAGATTAAATAATCTAAGACAAGAGTATGTAAATCAACATAGTCATTCAAACATTCAAAATCTTCATTACAATTTGTAACATGCTCTAGACCATGGAACTAGCCAAATATACATTTCATTCCCCAAAATAAATCAAAAACTAGACATGCTTACAAGGTAGAGCTTCATCACCTCCCTAGATGGAGGTTTAGTTACCCATTGATGCACTAGAGGAAGGAGGAATCAAAGCCTTGACCTCCATTTTCGAGCTCCCCTCTTCTAGCTCCAAGAACACACCTTTCTTGCTCTCTTCTCTCTCCTCTAATCTTGTAGAATATGGGATAATGATATGTGTGGCCTTCCTTGCCTTATCTACCACCAAAAGGTCACCAACCAACATCTCCAACCACTTCATTAAAGAGGAAAGCAAAGTGAAGAAACCAAGGTGCAAGTGGGCTGAAATGAGCCATTTCCGAAGGGCATTCTGCCCAAAATTCGAGCACTCTAAGCAAGGCCTCGAGCACTCGAATTTAGTGTAAAAATGCCCATGCTTCACTTGCTCCGCCCAGACCTACTTTGGTTAAACAGCCATAACTTTGCACTCCGAACTCCGAATGATGAACTGTTTGAAGATTTAGAAAGCTAATTCAGAGCTCTAAATATTTCATGTTTTGGTAGAGATCCAATTCTCAAGGATGGTTGGTCGAAAATGAAGATCAAGGCAGAATTTCATTGCTGCCAGGCAGTTCTGCGCGCCTCTGGTAACAAGGCCATAACTCTCTGCTCCGAGCTCCGAATGACAAACCGTTTGAATATTTGGAAAGATGATTCAGAGCTCTAAATCTTTCATGTTATGAGGGAAGTCCAGTTCTCGAGTTTGGAAGGTCAAAATGGCAAGCAAATCCCAGGTTCTACTGCTGCCAGAATTCAGCATTGGCACCTTTTGTTGCTCAAGATTCCACAAGGCCTTATTCTTGCTCCTTTTTTGGCAAATGGACCTGAAAATGCATAAAAACATAGAAATGAAGATAATCTACATAAATTAACATACAACGGACTTTACTGCAATTTAGGGCGCTTGAATATATAATATTCGGCGCTTATCACACCCCCAAACTTACATTTTGCTAGTCCCTTAGCAAAACTACAATGAAAAATTTAATGAAAAGACAACCATGGGCTTGCTACTGCAAAAATATCATCCATGGTAAATAAGATATATACATTGCTCAAAAAAATAACTTGAAATAGAAAAAGAGCTGGAGATGGGGTCATTGGGAAGACTACCTTGCATATATGAAGCGTTGATACAAAAATTGGCTAAATACATTTCCACATACATGCATCAACATCAAAGTCTATATAAATAACTCAATTATCATCTCTTGAATGGAAATCAACTCTAGCTTCAGTGAAAGTGAATTAGATTCTCAACATGCGGCTTTTACTTTCTTTTCCAATTCCAAAGCGCAAGTTTTCAAATCATTGAATTCCCCTTTAAATGAGGTCCCTAAGGCATGATTTTATTTACAAGACAACTTTTGTTGCTTGTTGACAATTTATTGTAACTCAAGCGAAACATAGAATGGTTGTGCAATGCTGAAGTCCCTTAAGCTTTCTAACCAACCCTTGTAGCAAGCGTTAGGCCAACAACTCCCAAACCAGATGGCTTTAGGGTGTTAAGTGTAGAGACACTCCATAGGGCTTAATAGCTCAAGTTGGAAAGGCTACGAACTCCAACGAACCATGTTTATTACCAGTTTATTTTTTTGAATGACCGTGCAATGTTTAAGTCCCTTAAGCTTTCTAACCAACCCCTGTAGCAAGCGTTAGGCCAACAACTCCCAAACCAGACGGTTTTAGGGTGCTAAGTGTAGAGACACTCCTAGGGCTTAATAACTCGAGTTGGAAAGGCTACGAACGTCAACTGATCATTATTTTCTTTCTTTCTAAGTTTTTTATTTTTTTATTTTTTTATTTTTTTATTTTTTTTATTTTTTTTAGATTCATGCCAAAAGTATTCATCCATTAGGTTCATCAAATCAGATTAACTAGGGCAAGGTCAAGGTTAATCAAGTTGCATGCCTCACAGTTAAGTTTCCAATGTGCATCTGTGCATTGTGAAGCTTAAAAGAGTGTCAAATCCAGCGAGAATTTAATTGAGACATTTATACAGACTAATTTGAATCTACATGATCATTTCAACTCAAATTTTCTTTATTTTCAAAAATATCAGCTGTTTCTATACACAAAGTTTTAAACATATGCTTTCATCTCCAACAGGTTTCAAATTCCATTATCATTGCTTAGCAAAAATGTAAAACCAAAAATACATAAATGCACCCCCAAACTTGAATGTCACATTGTCCTCAATGTGAGAAGACAAGTAAATCAAAATAAGCGCAAAGAGGGTAAAAGAACAATAATACCAAGTGGAGTGACGACGACGTAGATGTTCAGCCATGTGAGTGCGCAACGGCGTCCCCCAAACTTGGACATGAAGACCTATCAAGACAGAACTAATGTACACAGGTGAAAGCATAGGTCTCTTAAGAAAAAAAATCAAAACAGAAATGAAAACACTAAGACGAATGTGATTGCAAGGTAAAAATCCATACAAAATACAAATTGGCACACATGAGTCATAAGTGTAAAATGGAAAACAAAACAATGCCAAAAGCCGTGCATTTAGAGAGATAAAGTTGGCTTAGGCAATTCGTCAAACACGTGGTGTGCAAGACAAAAAGGAAGAGGGCCAAAGGTTGATTAGAGATGAGAAAATCCAAAAATTTGGCCCTGCAAATGCAATACACAACTCCCAAACAATCACAAATCCTTCACACAAGCAATCCCATCCTCCATTGATCAAAAATTGAAAGAAAAAGAGGGTAGACACTTACCCAACAATGGAGAACACAAGGCCCATTATTTGTGGTTAATGGAAGATGTGGATGAGAGGTTGATGATGGTGCTTGGGTTAGAGGAGAGTGGGGAAAAGGGTGGAGGAGGTGAAGGTGGGTTTGCATGGGGTGGTGAGGTTGAGGGTGGTTGGGTTGTGAAGTTGGTGGAGGAGAGGGGTTGGCAGCCGAGGATAGAAGATGAGGTTGAGTGAGAGTGGTGGGCTGGGGTTTTAAAAGGGAGAGAGAGAGAGAGGCTTGGTTCGAGCACTCGAAGGGTGCCTTCGAGTGCTCGAAATAGGGGCAGTGGCCTCGGCTGGTTGTTGTGTGAGAACTCAAGCAAGTGCGAGCACTCGAAGCTTGGCTTCGAGTGCTCGAAAATATGGCAGAGAGGTGAGGGGAGCTTTGTGCATGAAAATGTAGGTTGTGGGGTGGCTTGGGGTTGGCATGGAGTGGGTTGTTAGAGAGTTGGGGTGGTGGATGGAGATGTCGAGAGGGTGGGTTTGATGGGTTGAGGTTTGCCGAGAGAGATGAGGAAGGTTGGGGGGTTGATGGGGGTGAGGTATGGGTTGCATGCATGGTGGGATGAGATGAGGGTGGTGAAGTGAGGTTGATGGTGGTTGAATGGTGTGAGGCCGAGAGGGATGGTGGTTCACATTTAGAGCACTCCAAATGGGAGCTAGAGTGCTCTAAATGAAGGCAGTAGCTTGGGATGAGATTGGTTCACATTTAGAGCACTCTAAAATGGAATTAGAGTGCTCTAAATACAAGCAGCAGCCTCGGAATGATGGTGGAGAAGTTTGGAGCAATCCAAATGGAAGCTAGAGCGCTCCAAACTTGGGCAGTGAGCATGCAAAATTGGTGTGGTAATTTGGAGCAATCTGAATGGGATTTGGAGGGCACGAAATTGGCTCAGTAGGCTAGGGGGTGAGCTCGGCTGTGAGGACTGAAACAAGGAGTGAAAGGGAAAACATGCAAGACAGTGAGCACCATGGAAGTTGAATTTGTTGCAATGGAATATGGAATGTGAGCAACATGGAAATGGAAGCTGTTCAAAATGGAGTCTATGCATGGAAATTCCATGCATTTGCATTTGCAATCTCATTCCATGGGAGACAGTGAGCACTATTGCATGCACTTTCATGCATTTTGATGCATTTGCAACATCATTCCAGGAATTTTGCAAGTTGGCGACTTGGAAACAAAAAAATTTTGCATGTCATTCCCATGGAATGGAAGAATTTCTGAAAATTTTCAAATTGTCTCATAATGCTTGAATGAACTGAAGAAAATTTTCAAATTGCATCATCTTTGGAAAATTTCCAGACTTTGAATGAATTTGAAAATTTTGGAATTTTTGAATATCTCTTCAATGCAACATCACACAATTCATGGAAAATTTTTAAAACTTAGCACTTATCTCTAAAGCATGGAAAAAATTTTAAAATTTGCAAATTCAGTCCATTCCACTGCATGGATGGAAAATTTTTGGAAAAATTGTCGAATTGCTCAACATTTCTAATGCCTAGATGAAAAATTTTTAAACTTTGCATTTCATCTCCAATGCATGGAAAATTTTGGGGAACCATGATCCAACAATGCGTTGAAAATGAGAGGTTGTGCACATGAGTTGCATGCCAAAGATCCTATGAACTTGCTCGAAAGCGATGGAAATTTCCGGGAATGAAAATTAGAGCTGAGAAGGTCTAAGAGGCCAGTCTAAAATTGCGGAACGCAACTGAAGATCATTTCAGAAAAATCAAATTTTTGGCTTTTCTAAACCATTTCCCAGAAAATTTCAAGGCACGAGCAATTTGAGAAGGTAGGGAAGCTTGGAACATCGAAAGAATTTCTTCCCTTGCTTTGCTAAATTTAATGTCGATAGCTAGATGAACCAGGATCAGGATCCATTGGAGAGATGGATCCTTAACGCTCCGTATGCAACTTGCCTCCTTCATATGGTCTCAAACTTAGATCAATGAATGGTGAGGGATATTGATCCTTCCGAAGAGAAACAAGTTTGGCCTTAGAGGATTTGAGCATCGCTTTTAATCTCACTTCTTTTATTTTCAGATTTAAGCAAAGGTGTTGCTTGTTCGAGATTATGGAGGCTCGTTGAATGTCATTGTTTTGACTAACAATGGTAGGATCATGACCTTCCATATTTGCAATCTCCAAGTCATATACCTCATTGTACTCAAATGGTTTGTTCACAGGTTGAGTATCATGGACAATGATTCTAGATTGGGCTGGAATGATTGGAAGAATTTTCAGCAACTTGTCAACATTCTCCTTACCTTTGTCCGGTGGTTCACCCTCAAAATGTTGAGGTAACTCCGGTGAAGAAATGGAAGGAGATGGACAATCCCACGATAGAGATGGATTTGGTGCTTCCCACAAAGGAGAGGAAAATGGTGATGGAATATCAAGCAAGGAGTTGACTTCCCGAATGGATTTGTCCACACCAAAATCCTCAAAATCAAAAGGGACCAAGCAAGCATGTAGGGGATCCTCCGTTGAAGGAGGTGGGATTGGATTTTGAATGTGTTCATCAGCAATAGTGATTTCAAAACACTCATTGTCATCTGAAGGAAGTTGCACAGCATTGAAGATATTGAGCTTAACATTCATATTCCCAAAAGAGATATCCATCAATCCGGATCTACAGTTAATGGAAGCATTAGCTGTAGCTAGAAAAGGACGTCCGAGAATTATGGGAATGTGTTTTCTTGGATCATGGACTGGTTCCGTATCAAGAACCACGAAGTCTACCGGGAAGTAGAATTTGTCCACTTTTATGATCACATCTTCAATAATTCCCCGTGGTTGCTTAATAGATCGATCAGCAAATTGCAACACTATCGGAGTTGGCTTTAGATCTCCCAAACCAAGTTGTAGGTAAACCGAATATGGAATCAAATTCACACTAGCTCCTAAGTCAAGGAGGGCCCTCTCGATTTTGTTGTCACCAATGACACAAGAGATTGTGGGGGCACCCGGATCCTTATACTTCGGAGGAGTGCTGTGCTGAATGATCGCACTAACATTTTCGGTTAACCTCACTTTCTTTGGTAAATGACTTCTGGAAGTGCGCTTTTGAGTGCACAAATCCTTAAGGAATTTTGCATAGGGAGGAATTTGCTTGATAGCATCCAAGAGAGGAAGATTGATCTTTACTTGCCTAAAGACCTCCCACATGTCTTGAATTTTGCAATTCTTATTCCCAAAATGTGTCGACTCTTGAAGACGTTGAGGGAACGGAGCTTTTGGCTCATAAGTAGTTTCCACATTTGGGGTGACATGCGTGGGACTTCCATGAATGGTATTTGGACAAGAAGAACTTGGATTTGGACTTGAAGAGCTTGAATTTGGATTTTTCAACGGAGGGTTTTTCTCACTTGCGTCTCCATCAACCTTGTTGTCAACCACTCTACCACTCCGAAGGGTGGTGATAGCTTGAACTTGTTCATGAGTCGGCCCACTCGGAGGAGGGGTTTCATCAATCACATGCATTCCTCTAGGATTTTCAAATGGTTGAGCGGGAAGCTTACCCTTGTCTTTTTGAAGAAGTTGGTTCACTTGGTTAGCTATTTGTCCCATTTGATTTTCGAGCCTAGCTATGAATTGAGTATGGGAGTGAACCATTTGGAGAGTAGGTTGCAAGGATGTCAAGAGATGCTTGTTGGAATCTATGATTTGCTTGTTTAATGATTCCATCATTTGCACATTTAATGATTCCATCATTTGCATGTTTGCAGCCACTATCTCATCAATTGGATTCACAGGAGGTTGAGTGGAGACATTTGGATTGTATGGAGGTTGGTAGCTTGAAGAGGCTTGGAAAGGCCTACCTTGATATTGAGAAGAGGGCTGATTTTGAGGCCCTTGATTTTGAAGTTGGGAATTTTGTGGGGCTTGTTGCCTCCACGAAAAATTCGGATGGTCTCGCCAACCCGGATTGTAGGTGTTGGAATATGGATTGTTCCCGGGCCGTGAGAACATGGCATTAGCTTGCTCTTGGTTGGGATTGGGAAATTGCTCCGGTGTGGGGCAATCTTCCGAGAGATGAAATGGACTATTACATGAGGCACAAACCGAACTTGCCGAATTTTGAGACAATGAAGGAGGAAGATGTGGTGCCATCAATTGGTAGAATTTATGAGCTATGGCATCCACTTGAGATGATTCCTCCCTTATTGATTTTTGTTGACAAGGATTGGTGTTCTTTGGAGTGGTTGAGGTCGGAGCCCTACGAGAATTGTGTTGAAGTGAATTTTCACTCAAATTCTCAAGTAAGGTCCAAGCCTCATCCGCATTCTTGGACATGAACATCCCACCACAAGAAGAGTCAACCATAAATCTATGGGTGTCGGTTAAACCGGCATAGAAAGCTTGCACTAATTGCCATTTTGGGATCAAATGATGAGGACATTTTCGAAGAAGATCTTGTAGCCTTTCCCAAGTCTCGTGGAGTTGTTCTCCATCAACTTGAGAAAAGCTTAGAATGGAACGCCTCATTTGGTTGGTTTTACTCACCGGATAATACTTCTTAAGAAATTCTTGTTGCAATTGAGCCCAAGAAGTAATAGAGTTGGGAGCGAGGGAGTTCAACCAATATTTTGCCCTATCCTTTAGGGAGAATGGGAAAAGATGGAGATGAAGTGCATTGTCCGGAAAACGTCTCAACCGGATGGTCGAACAGATTTCAAGGAACTCATCAAGGTGCTTATATGGATCTTCATTATCAAAGCCATGAAATGATGGAAGCATTTGAATGGTACTAGACTTGATCTCATATTGAGCTGCATCGATGTTTGGCATCACTATACAAGAAGGAGAAGCATAGGTGGTAGGAATGAAATGGTCTCTAAGAGTCATTGGTTCTACATTAGGAATTTCAGCCCTTTCATTCCCCGGATTTCCTACGTTATCCCCCATTATATTGAATTCAGTTTCAAGGTCCCTTGTAAGAGTGGGTTCCCTAAGGTTCCGTCTAAGAGTTCTTTCAAGAGAATTGATATCAATGGGCGAATCGATTGTGGGTAGAGAGAGTGACCTACGACCGAACATCAACAGCACAGCATATAATCAACAAAGCAATTCATTATCCACAACTCCACATACGATGTTCCCTTTCTCCTCAATTATCAAGACAGAAAATAAATGGCCACGACAAGGACCGATGCTTATACACAGAATTAAAACAATAATATAGCCTCAACAAGGGCTTGCAAATAAATTAACTACTTCTAAGCTTAACACATGCACGATATCTTACAATTCGAAAATAGAAGCCACGAGACTTACCTGGGGTCCTCTAGACTTACAATTTGCTAGCAAACCCACGGCGAGCTTTGAGTTCCTAGAATCTCACTTACAACACAAAGATGGTTAAACCACACAAAAAATATGCACAAAACACAATATGCACAATCAAACTAAATTTAACCCTAAACTTTGGTTGCTAAACCGTTTGCAGTCCCCGGCAACGGTGCCAAAAATTGATCGGTTGATCAACTATACATCAACCTTCGCAATAGCACGAATCATTGTAAAATAGGGCTATTGGTCGGGTAAGTCGAACCACTGGGACTGCGCTAATCTATGGCAACCTAAGTGTCTAGAGTCATTTTAGAGTGATAAGGGGTGTTCATAGAGGGTTTGTTTTGTTTGTCACTAAATTACAAATTCAGAATGCATAAAACAATAAATTGAAGGAGATTAAAAGAGAAGATTTAGAGAAGGAAGTCTAGGGAAGTGAGTCCACTCCAAACCTCTACACAAGCTAATTATATGATTAATTTGGGGAATTAATGTAGAAATGACCTTGATATATAATAATACATGACTACTATAATATCTTCAAGAAATTCAATTAATTAAAGAGTAAGAACAACCTATCAAAGCTTCACATGGTTGAGTTACCTAAACTAAGATGCAACCCTAGACATGCTCACTAAGCTAGAGATTGTCAAACAATTAATCAATTGGTGGAAGCACATGATATCAAGTCACAAGATTAACTCATCAAAAGAAATTCTTAAGCTATGGATTAACAAGCTACTCAAAACCATGCCATTAAAACCGTTCCATAATCTTAGTTCCATTGTCACTATGAAACTATAAGTCATACAACTATGAGATTAAATAATCTAAGACAAGAGTATGTAAATCAACATAGTCATTCAAACATTCAAAATCTTCATTACAATTTGTAACATGCTCTAGACCATGGAACTAGCCAAATATACATTTCATTCCCCAAAATAAATCAAAAACTAGACATGCTTACAAGGTAGAGCTTCATCACCTCCCTAGATGGAGGTTTAGTTACCCATTGATGCACTAGAGGAAGGAGGAATCAAAGCCTTGACCTCCATTTTCGAGCTCCCCTCTTCTAGCTCCAAGAACACACCTTTCTTGCTCTCTTCTCTCTCCTCTAATCTTGTAGAATATGGGATAATGATATGTGTGGCCTTCCTTGCCTTATCTACCACCAAAAGGTCACCAACCAACATCTCCAACCACTTCATTAAAGAGGAAAGCAAAGTGAAGAAACCAAGGTGCAAGTGGGCTGAAATGAGCCATTTCCGAAGGGCATTCTGCCCAAAATTCGAGCACTCTAAGCAAGGCCTCGAGCACTCGAATTTAGTGTAAAAATGCCCATGCTTCACTTGCTCCGCCCAGACCTACTTTGGTTAAACAGCCATAAATTTGCACTCCGAACTCCGAATGATGAACCGTTTGAAGATTTAGAAAGCTAATTCAGAGCTCTAAATATTTCATGTTTTGGTAGAGATCCAATTCTCAAAGATGGTTGGTCGAAAATGAAGATCAAGGCAGAATTTCATTGCTGCCAGGCAGTTCTGCGCGCCTCTGGTAACAAGGCCATAACTCTCTGCTCCGAGCTCCGAATGACAAACCGTTTGAATATTTGGAAAGCTGATTCAGAGCTCTAAATCTTTCATGTTATGAGGGAAGTCCAGTTCTCGAGTTTGGAAGGTCAAAATGGCAAGCAAATCCCAGGTTCTACTGCTGCCAGAATTCAGCATTGGCACCTTTTGTTGCTCAAGATTCCACAAGGCCTTATTCTTGCTCCTTTTTTGGCAAATGGACCTGAAAATGCATAAAAACATAGAAATGAAGATAATCTACATAAATTAACATACAACGGACTTTACTAATGCAATTTAGGGCGCTTGAATATATAATATTCGGCGCTTATCATTCGATCGATCGAACTTCCCAAATCCTGAGAAAAATCCAAATTCTAGCTCATTAAAAGTTGTCTCATATCCAATCATTAGATTGTTATTGGTGTACGAGCCCAGCTCATTTGGGGTGATTTTTGAGTTACCTATATAAGGAATATGAGCCACTTTTACATATATAGATATACTTAGAGAAAAGATAATACTTAGTGAGGCAGAAAAGGAGAGGAGGAGGCTAGAGACACAATTGGAGACTCTTCATCAACCAAGGAGCAAATTTCTTCCATGGAGCTTGCCCTTAAAGGTTAGAGGACATCATCCATGAGTGGCTAAACATCCTCTTGGGGCTAGAGTTAGCCTGAAGCATGCTTTCTACTTCTTGATTTATATATTTTTGAGGGGATTTGTATTGTGATATATGTCTTGACACTTATATAAATATATAGATCTTGTTTATTCAATGATTTGTATGGTTTAATGCTTCCAATTGATCATTTCATTCTATCCATATGTCTATGTATGCTAGAATAGATATTCATGTGTTTGTCTCTATTTCTCATGTTATTGATGCACGTTTATGTGTATTAATGCTATAGATCTAGAGATTGTCAAGACATAGTGCTTAATGGCATGTTCTTGTGGTTTATTTGATGGTTCATACTCATTTCTTGATAAATTGTACCTCTCCCTTAGTTTAAATAGTTTAATTTCATGTCATTAGCTTAATTGTGGTGTAGTTGTAGTTTAGATGTTAAATGGGAGGACAATCCATGCTTGTTGTTGATGTTCCATACTTATGAAAACAAGTAACATTTATCTCTAACCTTGTGATGTGTTTGGATTGTGAGCGTAAATGAAGGATTAATGGCTTAATTTGATATGTTGTGCTATCCACCATGTTGTTTAGACAATATATACTTAATTTATCATCCATGCTTGTTGGAACAATCACACACACACTCTTTGTTGCAATACATGTTTTTCTCCTCATTAATCATTCATTAAGGGTGTAGAAAAGCTATGCTTAGTGATGATCTCTAAACCCCAAGATCTCTCTCTCTTTTATTTTCTTTATTGCATTATTGTTTACTTTAGTTTAATTTGCATCTAGTTTAGTTCAACCAACCAACCACTATTTTGATCACTCGACCTACTAACCCTAATCTTGACTCCTCAACCTAGTACGACCCTCAATCCCTTGGGACGATCCCTTCTCACTCATACTACATAGTATAGGTGTTAAGCGGTTTATAAATTTAAAGTATGATGCCCACTTGACACTAATTTCCAAACTTAATGTGTTGTGCATTATTTTTTGCACACACTCGACGAGCATCATAATTTTTAGCACCGTTATCGGGGATTGATTGATTGGCAACGTCGTATTTGTGGAATCAATTAGGAATTAGTACTCCTTTGATCGTGTCTTTACTTGATTTTCATTTCAATTTTTGTTACTTATTGTGTTGGTTCTTGTTTGACAAGGTGCATTGATCTAAGAAGGTGAGCATAGGAACATCAAAGCAAATGAGCTAAGCAAGCAAGGAAAAAGGCTGAAATCATAAAAAAATTGCTAAGCTAAAAGCTAAAAATTTGGAGTTGAAGTGCTAAAGGACCTTTGTGAGCTTTTTCTTACTTAAACCCTTAGTTAAATCATCTACCCACGTAGAGGGTTGTATTTCAGTTCTTAGATAAATCGTGAGCCCACGTGGGGGCTATTTACTTTTCTTGCATATTGTTGTTAAAGCATGGGAGTATGGGAACATTGTATATGGAGGAAGTTTGTTGATTGTTAATTTGTTATGAAGGAGAAGTGCTTGCTTGTTTTGTTGTGATTCGTGTGTTATTAGAATTCTTGGGTAGTTCTTGTCATATCATTCGTCTTAGGCATTCACATAGAAAATCTAGAGGGTAATCTTGGGTACTTAGACCCACGTTTCATACAAAACCCCCCTCTTAATCAACATAGCCCCGGAGTTCAAGCTCTAATTCCTCTAATGGTCCTTCGTGATCATTACAATCTTCATACATATCATGCACCTACTTGTATTGTGTTGCTTAATTTTGAAGCAAATCAATATGAAATCAAGCCCGAGACTATTCAAATGTGTCCATTCTTTTTTGGCTTAGATGATGAGGAACCTTACAAACATCTTATTGAATTCTTTGAAATATGTTCCACCGTAAGATATATGGATGTCCCGGAGGAAGTTCTTAGGCTACTTCTCTTCCCTTTCACACTAAAAAATAAAGCAAAGCATTGGTTCAATACTTTGGGGGCAAATTCAATAACATCTTGCGCACAAATGCAAAATGAATTTTTGAAAAATTTTTACCCCGTAAGTTTGACTAATGTAATGCGTGCTTCAATTAAAGAATTTTCTCAAAGGGAAGGGGAGTGGTTACATGAGGCTTGGGAAAGATTGAATGACTTGCTAAGCAAATATCCACATTATGGCATTCCGAAATGGCAAGTGGTTCAATATTTTTACGAGAGCCTATTCGACATTCACAAGGACACAGTCGATACATCATGTGGAGGATCATATTTTGGAAAGCATGAGGATGACATATGGCACCTCTTTGAGAAAATGAGCAAAAACTCATTGCAAAAATATTATACTTCTCGGTTTGACCATAGTTGAAAGGAAAAGAAGAGAGATTTGCAAGTATGTCAAGTAGAGAGTCCATTAGAGATTGTAGCCGAGGTTAAGGCTCTCTCTCAAAAACTTGATCAATTCTTGTTGAGTCAAAAACCGGTTATAAAATCACCTTCTTTTCATCATACTTCTCATTTTAGTGAGCCATGTATGGCATGTTCAAGTGTTTTACATAGCACTTTTAATTGTCCCCATAGATATACATTCAATAAGCACTTTGAACAAGTCAATGCTATGTTCGCTCACCCTTACTCAAGTGTATATGTTCCAATGTGGAATGAAAATTTGAATTTCCATCAAGCTAAAAAATTTCAAAGCAAATATATTCCACCTCATAGAAGGGAAGGAGGGTCCCGAGGATTTATTTCTTCTTCATCTCATCAAAGAACCAATCACTTTTCACATCCTCAAATGTATGATTCGCAAATTTGCTCTCATTATCCTCATACACTTTCTAGCAATTCTACATTTGAAGATAAGGTTTTGATAGCTTTGGCTAGCTTAGAGATGAATACCAACTTGTTGCATTCCCATTCTCAATCCATATCAAAGCTAGAATCCCAAATTGGCACCATAGCTAATGCATTGAATGCAAGAGAAATTGGGAAATTTTCTAGTCAACTCGAGAGGAATCCAAAAGCCCAATTTGGTATGGAAGCAAACCCTACATCGGGGTGTTCTTCCTAAGTTCAAGTGCAAGCCATCACCACTTTGAGAAGTGGTAAACAAGTGGACAATATGGTTGAACTACCAAAAGAAAATAGTGAATCAGTGCAACTAAAAGTTGTCACCCATCCAATTCCCAATTCCATTCCTACTTCCTTGAATGAAAATGTTCCTAACCAGAATTCTCAATTATCTCCATCATCTCCTCAAATTGCAAAGTCTCATGAGCCAAAAGCTCTGTTCCCTTATGCTTTAAAAGAAACTTTGCCTTATGGGAGGCAAAAAAGGGAAAATACATGGCATGATGGAAGTTTTTAAGCAAGTCAGCATAAATCTTCCTCTTTTGGATGCCATTAAGCAAATTCCACCTTATACAAAATTCTTGAAAGATCTTTGCACACAAAAGAGGAAGAGTAAGGGACCAAGCCTTAAAAAAGTGTTCCTCACGGAGCAAGTGAGCTTCATTATTCAACAAAATACTCCTCATAAGTTCAAAGATCCCGGTGCTCCGACCATTTCATGTGTGATTGGGAACCATGAAGTTCATAGAGCTCTTCTTGATTTAGGAGCTAGTGTTAATTTGATTCCATACTTCGTGTATATCCAGCTAGGTTTGAATGAGTTGAAGCCAACCTCGGTGGTGCTTTAATTGGCCGATAGATCCATCAAAACACCTAGGGGCATGGTTGAGGACATCCTCATCAAAGTTGATAAGTTTTACTTCCTGGTTGATTTTGTAGTTCTTGATAGCGAACCGGTTGCCAATCCCACCAACCACATCCCAATCATTTAAGGAAGGCCATTCCTTACCACCGCAAATGCAACCATCAATTGTAGATCTAGGGTTATGGACCTTTTGTTTGGTAACATGATGGTCAAGCTTAATGTTTTCAACGTAAGTCGACATCCCGTAGATGAAGACGAGTGTTGTCTTGAAGATGTGTTAGATGAGATTGTTGAAGGATCAATTCCTACCATGGTCATAAAACAACCAATTGAGGATAACCTTTCATCTCTCCTATCCGATGATCCTCCTACTTCTTGTCTTCTTGAAATGTATGGAAATTGTGGGTTTGATGATAAAAAATCAATAGATGAAGTAAGCAATCTCATAGAATTTGTTGCAAGCTTTGATTTTCCATTTTGGAAAACTTCAATAGAACCTCTTCCTCCACTCTCTAGCACTCCACCGGTCTCATCTTTAGTTTCTCCACTAACTCTTAAGCTTAAAACTCTACCTTCCAATCTCAAGTATGCATTCCTAGGACCAAAAGAGACTCTTCCGGTTATCATTTCTTCAAGTCTTGAAAAAGATCAAGAAGATGCCCTCTTAAATGTGCTTAAAGAAAATAAAGAAGCCATAGGATGGAGTGTGGCGGATCTTAAGGGAATTGACCCTTCTATTTGTATGCATCGCATACTTGTGGAAGAGGATGTAAAACCCTTTAGGGATGCCCAAAGGAGACTTAACCCCAACATGAAGGAGGTAGTCAAAAAGGAAATTGTCAAACTCTTAGATGCCGGAATCATTTACCCAATCTCTGATAGCAAATGGGTGAGTCCTACTCAAGTAGTTCCTAAGTAATTGGGGATTACCGTGGTTGAGAATGCAAAGGGTGAGGAAATCTCTAAGCTTACCTCCAATTTATAGCGTGTATGCATTGATTACCACAAATTAAATGCTATCACTAGAAAAGATCACTTCCCTTTGCCATTCATTGATTAAATTCTAGAAAGATTGGCTGGACAACATTACTATTGCTTCCTTTATGGCTATTCGGGTTGCAATCAAGTCGCGCTTGACCTATTGGACCAAGAGAAAACCACTTTTACTTGTCCATTCCGCACATTTGCTTATAGATGGGATGCCTTTTGGTTTGTGCAATGCCCCCGCCACATTCCAAAGGTGTATGATGTTAATTTTCTCGGACATGGTGGAAGAGTATCTAGAAGTGTTCATGGATAATATTTCTGTCTTTGGGTCTTCATTTGATACATGCCTCAAAAATTTGGATTTAGTGCTTAAGAGATGTTGTGAAACAAACCTTGGTTTTAGTTAGGAAAAGAGCCATTTTATAGTTCAAGAGGGTATCGTTTTGGGTCACGTCATCTTAAGAAGAGGGATTGAGGTAGATAAAGCAAAAGTGGAGCTTATTGCTGAATTGCCACCACCTTCAAAGGTGAGAGAGGTTCGCTCCTTTCTAGGTCATGCCGGTTTCTATCGCCGATTCAAAAAAGACTTTAGCAAAATTGCTCGACCCTTGTGCAATCTCCTTGCCAAGGAAACTCCTTTTGTCTTTGATCAAGCATGCCAAGACATTTTCATAAATTGCATGATTTATTGTCATCTGCTCCTATCATGCAACCTCTCAATTGGTCATTGCCATTTGAAATTATGTGTGATGCTTCTAATTATGCCATAGGAGAGGTTTTGGGCCAGAGAGTAGGAAAGCTTCATTGTGCTATATACTATGCAAGTAAAACTTTCTCAGGAGCTCAATTGAATTACTTGCCTACCGAGAAAGAATTACTTGCCGTAGTGCATGCGCTTAATAAATTTTGATCCTATCTTTTAGGTTCTAAGGTTGTTTACTCTAATCATATTACCTTGAGACATCTTTTGACAAAGAGAGAAACAAAACCTAGATTGATTAGATGGACTTTGCTTCTTCAAGAATTCAATTTTGAAATCAAGGACAAGAAAGGCACCGAAAATGTGGTTGCCGATCATCACTCTAGGTTATCGATAGAACCTTTCCTTTGTCCACCAATTCATGATTCTTTTCCGGATAAACAACTTTTTCAAGTTTCTAATGGACAAATGCCTTGGTTTGCCGACATTGTGAATTATTTGGTAATAAGCAAACTTCCAACTTCTTGGTCAAAGAACGAAAAGAATCGTTTCTTTGCCAATATCCAGAATTACTATTGAGAAGATCCTGTCGTGTACCGTTATTGTCTGGATCAAATTATGAGGAGATGCATTCCGGAGAGCGAAATTCCAAGTGTCCTTGTGTTTTGTCATACACTTGCATGTGGTGGGCATTTTAGTGCAAAGAAGACCGTCTTGAAGGTTTTTCAAAGTGGACTTTTTTGGCCCACTATCCATAGAGATACCTACAACTTTTGCAAGTCGTGTGAGAGATGTCAAAAGATGGGGTCCATGTCAAGAAGAGATATGATGCCCTTGACCAATATAATTGTTGTTGAAATCTTTAACATTTGGGGCATTGATTTTACGGGTCCATTTCCTATGTTTTATGGTTTTCAATACATCCGTCTTGCCGTTGATTATGTTTCCAAGTGGCTGAAAGCATGTGCTACCAAAACAAATGACCATTCCGTGGTTATTCAATTCATCAAATTCAATATCTTTGCTCGTTTTGGTATGCCTAGGGCTATGATAAGTGATGGAGAAAAACATTTTTGTAATCAATTCCTAAGGCATTTATTTCTTAAGTACTCCGTTACTCATAAAGTGGCCACTCCTTACCATCCTCAAACAAGTGGGCAAGTAGAAGTGTCTAACCGGGAAATTAAGTATATTCTTGAGAAGACGGTTAACACCACCTTGAAAGATTGGTCACGAAAGTTAAATGATGCTTTGTGGGCTTACCGGACGGCATATAAGACTCCCATTGGCATGTCTCCCTATAGACTTGTATATGGAAAGCCTTGCCATCTTCCAGTTGAGTTGGAACATAAAGCCTTGTGGGTGGTTGAAAAGCTCAATCTTGACCTTCATAAGGCCGGAGAGAACCAGTTGTTACAATTGAATAAGTTAGAGGAGTTGAGACATAATGCTTATGATAATGCTAAACTCTACAAAGAAAGAACTAAAGTAGTTCATGATAAACACATTGTGAAAAAGTCCTTCGAACCTAGTCAAAAAGTTTGGCTCTTTAACTCTTGACTGAAACTCTTGCCGGGGAAGTTGAGAACCAAATGGGAGGGTCCTTATGAAGTCATCTCTATTGCACCGTATAGGGCGGTTGAAATTCAAAATTTGAAAAAGGGGAACATTTTCAAGGTTAATAGACAGAGACTAAAACCCTACATTGAGGGACAGGTTTTCCGAAGACATTTGGAAGCTGCGCATCTAATAGACCCTGTGTATGAAGATATCTAGGGATACAATGCAAATGGAAGAGTTTTTGTCAGTTCGATCGATCTCAATGGAAGTTCAATCAATCAAACATCGTGCCTGCATTAAACCTGCATCCAAGTCTCTCTCTGTCCAATCGTTCAAAGAAAACCTGCATATTTCAGCTCTCTGTCTCATCGTTCGAACTTGTTCCCAGATCGATCTTTAGTTCTTCGATCGATCCTACTTTATCTTGTATCGATCTGCAGTCTCAACACTTAGAAAATTTTTTGAACCTGTATCCACCTGCATCCAAAGACCTCTCTATCTCATCGTTCGAACTTATTTGCAGGTTCATCCATGTTCGATCGATCGAATTTTTTTTTGCGATCGATTTGAACTTGATCAATCTGAGCATCTTTGGTTGGACCTTTTTCTTCCCTTTTTGGATTTCAAACTTATTTATTCAAAGCATCATTACGTCTAGCTAGAGACGTTAAACTTAGCAATCATTGTTCACACTTTCCTGAATTCATTATTGTTTATGCAAAAAAATAAAAAAATAAAAAAATAAAATAATAAAATAATAATAATAATAATCTCTCTTGTGCCCTTATGTATAGTCATGCTACTTTTCTATCGGGCTTGATCTCATATCTCTCTTTCATCTTGTACTGTATTGCTTTAGAATGCATAATTTAATCACTCTTATCCCACTTGAGATTTAATATGAATTTGCTAGTGTGGTTATCCAAGTAGGTTGTTGATTCCAAGTTTGGGGGAGATGTCTTTCGAAGTAGGTCACTGCCGAGCTTCATGTCAGCATCACCATGGTATATTCTTTCCATCTTTTCCATTGTTCTCATTGCACATTGAGGACAATGTGCGGTTTAAGTTTGGGGGTAAGGTGTCTTGTTGCATTCTACTTAAAGTTGAACTTTAATTGCATGATTGAGATTTGAGATCGATGTTTGCTATGATTTTGATCTTTTGAGGACTATATTGCTTAAAATTTAAAAATTGCTTGACTTGAGAGTCCAATACTCCTTGTATGCCTTGTGAATACCATTTAGGAGTAAATTTTTTGAAAGATTGATATCTTGCTTGCACTCGTGGTCCACATCATCATGATTTTGTGATTGTTTTGAGATTCATTCTAGAATTCTATACTAGCACAGGCGCACACTAGCATTCATTTATGGGGTACATGCTTTGTTGATTATTGAATTGATTATATCCCAATTGAGCTAGTAGTGCATTGAAAGCTTTCATTCTTGATAAAGGTGGATAACAACCCCTTTTCACTAAGTAACCGGGATTCTAACCTCATCAAGCACTGAACTTCTTACGTCGAAAGGTGGAGGGCCTAAACTCTAGGTTAATAATTAAATTTTTCAAAAAAAAAAAAAATTGAAAAAAAAAAGTTACAGAAAGCAATAAAAAAGGTGAGGACTTCTCCCAAAAGGTGAGAAGTGGGAAATGATTAGATGGAGGTTGTTTTGATTTGTAGCCTAGTTGATTTGAGCTTGTAAGTCCTTAGGGGTGTTTGAACACCTAGCGCCCTAAAGTCGTCTGGTTTGGGAGTCATTGACCTAACGCTCGACCTCATGGATCGCTAGAAAGCTTAATAGATCAACACATTGTACCATGCTTCCATCTTTGATCCTAAAAAAAAATAAATAAATAAATAAATAAAATCGAGTGAAAAGAATAAGCGCACCTAAAATAATAAAGCTTTAATAAAAGGTTCACTTTTTGTCTTGATGATCGGTACAGGATTTGTGTGCTAGTTTGAGGGTAAGGATGTGATCATTTCTTTAGTTGGCTTAGATAGCAACATATTTGATGCCGGTCCACTCAAAAAGGATTCTAGAGTTGTTTTGATTTGCATGATCATTTTCTTGATGTGTGGAGGACCATACTTGCTTGCTTGATGTTGAGATTTTGGGAAATTGCTTGGAAAGGGTTGAAAAATTGCATACTTGAGGTAGTTTTCTCCCAATGCTTGTTTGCAATATTAGTGCCTCTTTTGAAAGAATGAGCTTAATGTTTGTGGGTATCATTTCTGGAAACCCTCACGAGACTTCACCCATCCACTAGGGGTAACCTAGGTGTTTAAAAGGCTTGTTACATATGGTAAATGCAATCGTGTTCCCTACGAAAGTGGTGTTATCCATTGATCGCTTTCTAGTTCATAGTTGTATAGTTGTTCATTTCATTCTTTTACTTTCTAGTTTTTTGTTAGGGACTAGCAATATTTAAGTTTGGTGGTGTGATGAGCGCTGAAAAGTGCGTATTTAAACCCTTTAAGCTTAGGTATTCTAGAACCTTTATCTATCTTATTTTCCCCGTTTTGTATTGATTTCGTGTTATTTCCACTTTCAGGAACTTATCCCCAAAATAAGCTAACTCAGCCAAATAAGAGTATAAATGAAGCAAAGAAATGAGCAAAGTAGAGCAAAAGGTGTTAGACCAAGAGGGGGAGGGGGTGAATTGGTCTAAGTAAATTCTTTCCTCTTTTCAATCAAACTTGAGAATTAAAACACATTTAAGAGAAGAAGAATAAGGAAGACACATCACAATACAAGATTTACAAGGAAACCCTATCAATAGGGAAAAACCTTGGTTCTTGGCTCCTGCCAATAAAAGCTCCACTAGGTGAGGTAAGTTGTTACACACTCAACTGTCTCACTCTCAGTGCACTCCTTGTACAAGTAAGAACATTGATTTTCACACCCACTACACACACACTAGCTCTTCATCTTCACTTGTTGTATGCAAATAGTTACTCACTCAGCTGCCCCACTTTCCACACACCTTGTACTAGCTTGGACACTGACTTTCACTCCCTCTACACACACACAAGCAATGACAATGAGCACACATGCACTCCCCTTGTCCTAAGCAACCCTACTTGGACACACAAAACTTTTATGGCTTGATCAATAATGAATAAAGGTGTCAACACACCACATACATGATACTTAAGCTTTAACATAAGATAAGAGTGGATACTTAGCTATAAGTATGAAACAAAAGAAACCCTAGCTTCACTTCACTGCAACAAGAAGGGTAGATCAGTCAAATCACAATGCAGCTTCACTTGTAGCTCACACTAGGTTCCCACAGCCTTGAATAAGCTCAACTAACTTTCTCAAATCAATCTTGGAGAATGGACAGCAAGTAAACAACAATTTCAGCACATAAAGCTTCAAAACCCTAGACAAGGGTAAATCTGTCAAATCACCCTGTAGCTTCAACACTGACTGTTCTTCTATATTCACAACCTTAATATCACAAAATAAACTTTCTTTATAGGTTATAGCAGTGAATGGAGCAAAGTATAAGAATATCAGTTCATAATAGACTTGAAGAACCCAAAACCCTAGCTTTGAAGCTTTCAAGGGCAATTCTGTCAAAACCTCTGTGCCTTGATCAAATGCAGGTTCCCACAGCTAAAAATCATCACAATACACTTACACATAGAGTGTCTTTATTAAGCACAGCAAGAAAAGGTTAATAAAGCACAAAATCAATAGCAACTCAGTTTCTGCAGGGTCTAATCTAGTGCTGCTGTAATGCCTCTATTTCGAGGGTATAATAGGTATTCTATGAGGTCTCAGACTTGGAAAATATTCTCACATACTTGGTTCATCTTCTCACAAAAGCTTAGAGTTCATGCACTTCATTTAACATTTCAATTTCATCCACAAAATCTGTTATAAAGCTGTTTTTGCAGAATATTTCAGCTAGTAGCAGCACCAATGTTTAAACAATGTAGCTCCCCAATTCAGTTTAAACTTCAGTTACCTCAACTCCTAAACTTCCCTTCACACTTTTTTAACATATTAGAATCAAGAACAAAGCAAGGTAAAGCAATTCAACACATATGTTAAAAGATCACAGTACACAACATGTTAGTTTAGTCTTAATTCAGCAACAACTTAATTCTTAGGGCAATTCTGGAATTTTAACTTGCTTAGGACTAGTTTAGGTTTTCACAACATTGTATAGGTATTATACACATATTCAAAAGGTATTCACAGCAATGGAGACAACATATTTCATATTCAGTTCTCAATCCTCAGCAAACAAGGTCAAAACCCTAGTGAAGTGTGGTTCAAAAGGTCATTACTGAAACTGGCCAATTTTCTGAGATAAATCCAACTTTAACAGCATCAAATCATTAAGATACTCATGCTCAGATGTTAAACACATAGCTCATAGCATATAAATCAAATAATATCACCACAGTAGCAAATTTATCTCAAAACCCTCAAATAACAAGCTCAGAAATGTCATATTCAGTATCAGTGAGTATTTGAGATTAAACCTGATTTCTACAGATGCAAAGAGGTGATTCAAACTTGCTTCAACCTTTACTTTTGACCTCAAGCCTCTAGAACCAAATTAGACCTCCCATAGCAGCCTTGACAACAACTTTTAAGCCTCAACAACACTGTTATTTGTAAGTCTTCAAGTGATCACATACACACAGCAACTTCTGAAATTAAAATGAGTTTACATAGTTGAATTAATACTTAGAGACTCTCATTCAGCTCCCCCTTTTCGTGTCACTCAAGAACAGCCTCTAGAGAGTTTTGAAAATGTATTTTTCAGGTTTAAAAACCTAGCAGCAGCTGTAGCGTTGCTTTTATACACACACCCTTTGATGATGCAGCCTTAAAACAAATGGATAGGATTGAGCCAAGGTCCTCTAATCTATAAGCAAAGAAATTCTGACAATGCAGAGGAGATAGTACCATTTTGTCCCTTGCCAACTCACCTTGAAAAGCATATACCAGCTCACTATATCAATATGTATATAAATATATCTAAAATGCCTTTTTTGATCTTGATCCCCAAGAAATACAAAGCTGTCACTATATTCTCACTCCAGGACCACATTACACATGTCAGCATTTTGTAGATACACTCGAAATTACATTACTGCCCCTTCAATTGCCTTTTGACAGAAAAACTAAAAGCACACTGCTGAACCATGTGTTGGACTGTCACATTTTAAAGTTGAACCCAAATAGCCAATGTAGTATCATAGCAAATGTAATTTGTATATTGGGATGTGTATACAGATAAAAATGCCCTTGACAAAGGCTGTACGCAAATTAAGTATGCTGTCACAGAATTTACAAACACAAAAAGAGGGCTGCAATCACAAAGAAGGCTGCTGTGATTTTCATGATATTTCAGTGAGCTATGAGCTTATATCAACTTGTAATTCATTGTGTAAACCTCCATGACATGTCAAACAACATTTGATCAAACCCCAATATATCAATGCTTCATTATCAGCTCTCTTTGAACCTTTATACTTGCATTTTGTCATTAAAAGGATAAACCTTAAGATAGGCATTTTAGGGACCAACAAAAGCAAGCAAAGGGTAGAATTTCAGCAACTTCGATCGATCTCAAGAAAAGTTCGATCGATCCAACTTTCATTGATCTCAGCACTCTAAGATAGATCCAGGCCATGATGTCATCTTCAGAGACCCCAAAAGTTTGATCGATCCAACATCATTCTCTGATCGATCGAACTTTCTTGTCCTTATCCACATGCCAGATCTTATCCAGCTATACCACCCTACCAACCACTTTTGTCCTTTTCCCAAAAATATCTTCAAAATATCTCAGATTTGTTTTTATCTAAAAAGGCACCGCCATTGAGGATCGATCCAGCTTCAATTCGATAGATCTCAGCCATGTTCGATCGATCTCACCACAAGTTCGATCGATCGAACTTCCCAAATACTGAGAAAAATCTAAATTCTAACTTAATAAAAGTTATCTCATATCCAATCATTAGATTATTATTGGTGTACGAGCCCAGCTCATTTGGGGTGATTTTTGACCTACGTATATAAGGAATATGAGCCACTTTTACACATATAGATATACTTAGAGAAAAGATAATACTTAGTGAGGAAGAAAAGGAGAGGAAGAGGCTAGAGACACCATTGGAGACTCTTCATCAACCAAGGAGCAGATTTCTTCCATGGAGCTTGCCCTTGAGGATTGGAGGACATTATCCATAAGTGGCTAGACATCCTCTTGGGGATAGAGTTAGCCCTAAACATGCTTTCTACTTCTTAATTTATGCAATTTTGAGGGGATTTGTATTGTGATACATGTCTTGACATTTATATATATATAAATCTTATTTATTCAATGATTTTTATGGTTTAATGCTTCCAATGATCATTTCATTCTATCCATTTGTCTATGTATGCTAGAATAGATGTTCATGTGTTTGTCTCTATTTCTTGTGTTGTTGTTGCATGTCTATGTGTATTAATGTTATAGATTTAGAGATTGTCAAGACATAATGCTTAATGGCATGTTCTTGTGGTTTATTTGATGGTTTATACTCATTTCTTGATAGATTGTACCTCTCCCTTAGTTTAATTAGTTTAATTTCATGTCATTAGCTTAATTGTAGTGTAATTGTAGTTTAGATGTTAAATGGGAGGATAATCCATTCTTGTTGTTGATGTTCCATACTTATGAAAGCAAGTAACATTTATCTCTAACCTTGTGATGTGTCTGGATTATGAGCCTAAAGGAAGGATTAATGGCTTAATTTGATATGTTGTGCTACCCACCATGTTGTTTAGATAATATATGCTTAATTTGTCATCAATTCTTGTTGGAACAACCACACACACACTCTTTGTTGTAATACATGTTTTTACCCTCATTAATTATTCATTAAGGGAGTAGAAAAGCTATGCTTAGTGGTGATCTCTAAACCCCAAGATCTCTCTCTCTTTTATTCTCTTTATTGCATTATTGTTTACTTTAGTTTAAATTGCATCTAGTTTAATTCAACCAACCAACCACTATTTTGATCACTCAACCTACTAACCCTAATCTTGATTCCTCAACCTAGTACGACCCTTAATCCCTTGGGACAATCCCTTCTCACTCATACTACATAGTATAGGTGTTAAACGGTTTATAAATTTAAAGTATGATGCCCACTTGACACTAAGTTTCAAACTCAAGGTGTTGTGCATTATTTTGTGCACACGTTTGGCGAGCATCAACGTGTTTGGGTAAGTAAAAATCAATCTTGCTCTCTTAGATGCAATTCGACAAATTTCAGTTTATGCCAAATTTTTGACAGATCTTTGCACCCTTAAAAGGAAATACAAAAGCCAAGCACTGAGAAAGTTGTTCTAACCGAACATGTGAGCTCTATCTTACAACACAACACCTTTCTAAAATTCAAAAACCCTAGTTCACCAACCACTTCATGCACTATTGGTGATTATGTTATTAATCAGGCTCTTCTTGATTTAGGAGCGAGTGTGAATCTTCTCCCCTATTCGGTATATATTTAATTGGGCGTAGGTGATTTGAAATCGATGTCGATAGTTTTGCAACTAGCCGCCGATCAATTAAGAAGCCCCGGGGTATCATCGAAGATGTTTTGATTAAAAATGACAAGTTCTTCTTTCCGGTCAATTTTGTTGTCACTGACACGGAACCAGTCCAAAATCCTAAAAGCTAAATTCCTATTATCCTTGGCCGTCCCTTCTTGGCTACCACTAATGCCAACATTAATTGTAGGACGGGAATAATGAAGATCACATTTGGTCACATAAAAGTGAAGTTGAACATTTTTAATCCAACCCCCAACTCTATGGATAAACATGAAGATATATGTGTTATTGAAAAATGTTTTGCAAATGAATTTGAAAAAAATGAGTTCTTGCTTGGTGTTGAAACATCAAATGGTTTGCCTTTTAAAAATAATTCAAAAGGAATTTCAAAAGGTGTGGTTTTCAAGTCTAGTGTTGAACGAGCATGGAAGCCTAAAAGTTTTGTTAACCAAAGGCGTCAATTTTACTTGAACCAAATCTAACAAGTTCCTTAGGGAATAGTTTATTGGGTGGGGTTCGAAGTTCCATTCACCCCATCAAGAAGGGGATTCCTACCAGGTTATTTAATCTGGGCTAAAAGAGCCAAACGTCTTACTAGAGACGTTAAATACTAGTGCTTTATAGGGTTTTCCAACCCTATTCCTTCCTCATTTCTTTTTTATTTTCTATTCTTGTGTCGTCTAGATACAATCTTTGATCATCTATTTTTCTTTTGAGGTTTTGATAGGGAATGTGTGCACTTTCATCTTCAAATTACGCATTTAGTGCCTGTTCGATCGATCACAAGAGCATCCTCGATCGATTGAACATCTCTGTAGTCAATTCTCTGAAAATTTCATGTCTTTGTCCCATTATTCAAGATTGTTTGAAAATTTCAGGTCTCTGTCCATCGTTCGAACCTTTGGAACCGGTCACTTTCCTTCTTTTCCTTTTTCGGTGAATTCTTTTTCTTGTCTATTTCCCATTTATCATTTTTCCTTGCATAACCTCACTTTTCATGCTCGGATTTGATTCTGACTTTGCATGCATCCATAATATTTGATTTCCAAGGTTTATGTATTTTTACTTTCGTAGAAAAGCATGCTAGTTGCTTACTTTTTTCATAAAGGGCATGGATGCATAGCCTTTTGGAAATATTCTTTATTTTTGAGGTTTTAGTGTAATTATGTAAAATGATTATTTTTCACCTTGGGGACCATTTTACAATTTAATTTAGAAGATATTTTGGAAAAAGGGACTTTTTGCAATTTTTAGAAAATGTGACAAGTGTCATACTCTCATGCAGTCACTTGTTGGCATTGGGGTGGAGCCACTTGGAAGCATTATCTTGTGACATGTGAAGGGTGGAGATTCACCCACTTGTTGGCCTAGGATTGGTGCACTTGTTGGGTTGGATGGTTGACAAGTGTAGGCTTAAGATTAAGCCTAGGAAGGAGCCATGGATTGGTGACAAATATAGGCACCAAATTGTGTCTTGCATTATGTGCGTGTGAGAGGTAGTGTTAGAACACCTAGTGAGTGGAGGAATACTAGATCCTCCACCCACCACTTTTCCTTTTATCTCTTTCCTTTCCCTTTTGCTCTCATCCGAACCTAATCTCCATTGAAGGAAAAACTTGGTTTAAAGCTTACTTCTTCATTTTTAGCCTCCTTCCACTCACCTTAGACCATTAACCTTTGAAAGTAATAGTTTCCTCTCACACTCCTCTGTAAAACCTTAGTTTTGTTTTCCATTTTAAGCTTGGTTGCTTTGGATTATAGAGATTCAATTCTCTATTGAGGTAGGGGTGGTAGTATGTTTATATTTTAAGTGTTTGTGATCCTTTGGGGTTTAATATATATTGTGACATGCTTTTGATATTGTAGTCTTGTATATTATAGGAAACCTTCACTTTTTGACTTAGGGTTTATTGATTTAAGCATGTATCATATGCATATATCATGTGTAGAAGGAATATATGATTTAGCGGTATGCTAAATTTTAGTATTTTCACATATAGTGATGATATAGAACTCTTGTAGAATTATTGATGTTATATACAATTCTTATTGACTTGAATTACTATATTTATTGTGATGATAATTCTATATTCTTGTTGATTGCTTTTAGTGTATAAAGCTTATTGTTGAGGCATGATTTAAATTGATAAGTTTGGTGGTATTGTATTGTACATAATATCATGATGAGAACTTGTCATTTGGTATGCCAATTTAGACTTGGAACCCTAAGACATGGTTTTTGTGGTTTCAAAATACTTGTGCATGGAAGGTGATTTATATGCCTTAATTATAGTGTATGAGTTTTAAACTTGATTATGATTTTAGATTCTCTTGGGACATTGTTGCAAGTGTTACAAGTGACATGGCTAGAGTTTGGCTCTAGTACGAGAGATAGAGAGTTCCCTACAGAATAGTGCGCACTGAGGGGGGGGGGGTATGAGCAGCGGGTTAATACCCAGAATAACCGTTTAGGTCTTGGTTTGCTCCGAGATTTGATGTCCAAGGTTTCCACTAATTGATTTTACATTCAATTCCAAGTTGACAACCAATATTTAATTATAACTTGTAATTTTTACTATTGGCGAATTGATGTTGTTAAGTACATTGATATTGATATTGTGTTGTTAAAGAATCATTTAAGTTAGCTTAAGATGATCCTTTATAACACCTTGAGTACAGACGTTAAATGGAATGATCCCTTGTATTCATCTATATTGATCTTGTAATGATATTGAAACTTTAGGGTGTACGTATATCCTTTTTCCTACGAGTAACTTGATTACTCACCCTAGTTGTTTGGGTTATTTTATAGGTAAGGAGACTATGTTCTCAGATGCTCATCATCCTTAGAGGCTTATAAGCAATTTGGAACATTTTTTAATATTGCAATGCAAATGTTTAGCATGTTTACTTTTGATGTTATATTTTTTACATACCATGGATGTATAGTATTTTAGAAGCTAAGATGGCTTCCTTGATATGTAATGTGTATCTCAGTACACTTTTTGATGTATATTTTGTATGTATAATGTGAGGCCAAGGGCCATTAATTTTGAAGTTCACAAGTGTGTTTTAAACTTGTTGGGATCATTGGGAATGCATGTAAAGCTTCAAAGTAGCCTTGAACTTGCTCTTTGTTTTGTCGTTCGGCTATTTTTGCTCTTTGTTTTGTCGTTCGGCTATTTTTTGCTCTATGTTTTGTCGTTCGGCTATTTTTTGCTCTATGTTTTGTCGTTCGGCTATATTTTTGCTCTTTGTTTTATTGTTCGGCTATTTTTTTGCTCTCTATTTTGTCGTTCGGCTATTTTTTCTCTATTTTGTCGTTCGGCTATATTTTTGCTCTCTGTCTTGTCATTCGGCTATTTTTGCTCTCTGTTTTGTCATTCGGCTATTTTTTTCCTCTCTGTTTTGTCGTTCGTCAAGTTTTTCCCTCTATTTTGTTATTCGGCAGTCCGAACGCTTGACCATGTAGGTCAGAATGTCAGACCATGCAAGTTTGAACGCTTGAGCCTTTTGTCCGACTGCTTGAACCTTTTGTCTGAATACTTGACCATGTAGGTCAAAATGCCAAACCATGCAAGTTCGAATGCTTAAACCTTTTATCCAAACACTTGAACCTTTTGTCCGAACACTTGAACCTTTTGTCCGAATGCTTGAACCATTTATCCGAACGCATGAACCTTTTGTTCGAACACTTAAACCTTTTGTTAGGACACTTGAGCCTTTTGTCTGAACACTTAAACCTTTTGTCCGAACGCTTGAACCCTTTGTCAGAAGGCCTGACCATGTAGGTCAGAACGTTTGACCTTAATGAATGCTGAACCGGCGCTCGGCCTTAATGAGTGCCAAATAGGTGCTCAGCCTTGTTGAGTGCCGAATGAGCACTCAGCACTAATGAGTGCCGAACGAGCGCTCGGTGCTTTGGCATTGGATAAATGATCGTCCATGTCTCAGAACCTTCCCTTTCTTTCACTTTGATCACCTTTTGCTTTCGTATTTCGGATCCATTATCGGGTCATCTCTTGGTCATCACTGATGCACCGGGTTTATAAAACTTGGGCTTTCACAGGTGGTATCAGAGCTGCTTGGTTTGAATACCTGAGGACGATAGGTTTGGGTGCATATTATACTTTTGTTGATTTACTTTAGTATATATTCACATGCTTTTGATAACATGTTTTGGCATTGTAACGTGTTTAAGTGTTTCTTGATAACACGTTCGGTATTATGACATGTCTCTATGTTTATATGCTTATGTGTATAAAAGTACCTTAGTTTGACATGTATGCTTATTTGTTTAAGTGTTGAACCATTTAAATAGCTTTCTTTGATTATTTTAGCATGACCATATATTGCATACCTTGTCTTGCTTCGTGTT
Organism: Cornus florida; assembly: GCF_030987335.1. Taxonomy (NCBI): domain Eukaryota; kingdom Viridiplantae; phylum Streptophyta; class Magnoliopsida; order Cornales; family Cornaceae; genus Cornus; species Cornus florida. The sequence continues at coordinate 45,742,693 of NW_026775573.1, forward strand.
TTATGCACTCATAGTATGAGTTATATTCAATCATAATAACTTGTGTTATTATTGACCTCTTTCTCTTCGTACGTTTAGCATCATGGTTGTCACACATGGAGAGATTTCACGTCAGGGCATTAAGGAACAGGTGGCTGACACCGAGTTCACAAGGGGTCCGGGAAGGCCCAGGATTCCAGTTCGTGGCGTGGATGCTAATCCACCTTGGGCACTAACTTATAAGAAGCGAATGGCTCAGGGAATCAATCAGGGGATTGCTAAATCCCTATAGGAGTTGATACGCCGGCAGGTAGCAAGGATATAGATTCCGGCACCGGCATCGGCATTGCCACCAATAGTCATGAGGCAATGGAGTACTTCATGCGACTATAGCGGGTTAAGATTGATCCATTTGCTGGGAGGTTAGATCCACTAGTCTCAGAAAGCTTGGTTGGACCTTATAGTTTGCAAGTTGGACAGTGTGGCGGTACCCATGGACAGGTTGAGGATTTCTTTGACTGCCTCTATGTTCATGGGAGATGCAAATATCTGGTCGAGGTCTATCACCAATGTCCAGAATATTGAGTTGATGACTTGGAATAAGTTCACAGACTTGTTCTTCGAGCGTTTCTTTCCTAGGGCTATGAGGCGGGAGATAAGGATATAGTTCACAGGTCTTTATCAGGGCACCATAACTGTCATTGAGTACGAGACACGATTTACTTCTCTCTCTCGTTATGCCGAGGATATAGTGGCGACAGATGAGGCCAGGGCAATGAGGTTTCAGGATGGGCTACATCTTAACATCAGGCCATGGGTCTCAATTCTTAATTTAAGGACTTATAGAGAGGTGGTCTAGAGGGCTATGCTAGCTGAGGCAGAGGAACGGGATCAATTACAAATCAGGGGTCCACATAAGCAGCCTCGCGGAGACAATCTGTCATCTTCTGGGAGTCTATGGAAGAACGCCAGGGTAGGGAACAATACACACTTACAGAGGGCACCGCAACAGATTCGTTCAGTACCCACAGTTCCTGTATCTTTGAGATCAGCCTAGGGTGTGGTTTGTTACCATTGTTAGCAGCCGAGGCACATCAAGCCTTGTTGCCAGCAGTTTCGACCACAGGCCAATCAGACATCATTTGTACAAGAACAGGGCAGGGAGCTTACTTCTGTTGCAAACAACCAGGTCATATAAAGAAGGATTATCCAAAGTTGTTGAATAAGTCACGTAGTGGCACAGATTCATGGCTAGTACCGGCACAGTCTGCAGCGGTTCAGTCTGGTTTCAGAGTCCCTTAGGCACGATAGCCAGTGACGCCAGTTGACACTTATCCAACCAAGGGTTCTATACCTACTATTTCTACACGTCAATCAGACTATCATGGCAATTCACAGTAGGGCTCAGGGGCTTAGGGATGAGCCTACGCTCTTATACAAACGTATGCTTCTATAGGGACCTTTTTAGTTCGAGGTATCTTTTCAGTTTTCAGTTTTTGGGCACGGGTTCTTGTTGACACAGGTGCATCACATTCTTTCATTTCTGCATCATTTGCACATTCATTGGGTCTGAAGGTTACACTTTGGGACAGTCTTCTCTGTGTTGACACTCCAGTTAAGGTTCTAGTGTCTTTGGATCGTGTTTGTTAGGGTTTGTAGGTGTTGTGCTATCGAGATAGCTGGGCAGACCTTAGAGTATTGGGCTTTGACACCATTCTCAGGATGGGTTGGTTATCATTCTTTTAGGCTACAATTGATTACTTCTGCGGGAGGGTGTCCGTTTGCATTCTTAAGGTAGATTATTTCCATTTTGTGGGAGATCAGAGCGATTCCCACCTAGCGATGGTTTTCAGCATTGGTAACTAGAGTCACTACAGATCCTACTTGGCTAGTTTGCTAGTTAACAAGGACAGTAGTTTGGGCCATGTTCTTCTGGCAGTTGTTGAGGATTTTGTTGATGTTTTTTTAGAGGAACTGACAGAGTTACCTCCTTTAAGGGAAGTTATTTTTGCCATTGATATCATTCCCGGTACAACACCCATCTCTATGGCATCATACCGTATGTCACCGGTAGAGCTTGATAAGTTAAAAGGTCAGCTGGATGATTTGAAAGCTAAGGAATTTATTTGTGTTAGTGCTTCACCATGGGGAGCACCGGTTCTTTTTGCGAAGAAGAAGGATGGGTCTTTCAGATTTTGCATCGATTATCGCAAGTTAAATCACGTTAGGATCAAGAATAGGTATCCTTTGCCTAGGATTGATGACTTACTTGATTAATTGAAGGGAGCGACATGCTTTTTGAAGATTGATTTGAGATTGGGTTACTATCAATTGAGGGTTAAGGATGAAGATATATCCAAGACCGCTTTTCGTACACAATATGGCCATTATGAGTTTCTGGCAATGCCATTTGGTTTGACCATTGCTCCAACAACTTTTATGGATTTGATAAACTGAGTATTCATTGATTATCTTGACAGATTTGTGGTGGTGTTTGTTGATGATATTCTTGTATACTAGGAGCATGAGTATCATTTGTGACAGTGTTGCAAATCCTTAGGGATAACCGATTGTATGCCAAGTTCAAAAAATGTGAATTTTGGCTACCAGAGGTAAAGTTCCCTCGACATGTCGTGTCACGGGGCGGTGTTCTAGTGGATCCGTTGAAGATTGAATCTGTGATAGATTGGGAGCATATGTGATACCCCTCGGATCTGAGACACGGGTTGATCAGGCCCAGGCCCAAACCCGAGGGAATATCAAACAATTAAAGTATTTTAAATCAAACATAGAATAGAAAATTAAGAATTTAAATAACGAAATGAAAAGAAATATAAAATCCTTCAACCATAAATAATATGAATTCAATCCTCCAAAACCTTCAAGGTTACAACTTGGGAATCCAACTAGTAGACCCCTAATAGAAAATCTTAACTAAAACTGTAACTGGAAAATAAACCAAGTCTAAAACATGGAATGAAATCCTACATCATTAATAGAATGAATGAGAGTCTCTGCTTAACACGGTCAAGCCTGAGACTGGAACCGTCCGATACCTGTAAAAATAATAAAATAGTGGGTCAGGCCCACGAGCAAGTTCTAAACTAACTGCAATCCATACAGTGACCCGATATGCAGATATACCGTAGATACCTCACAATAACTATCTAGTCCATATATAAATATATATCCACACTAAGGGACATTCACTGGTCTATAATAGGGGTCTCAACCTGAGTAGAAGGCAACATGCAAAAACGCACCCAAAGGTGGGCATGAGTACCTAGACCTAACAGGGTACACCTCAACCTATTATAACCAACTACGCATCCACTGCATATACGCACCCTAACCAACGAATCTGAGACTCAAGCTTATCTTGTGGTACCATAAACATATATATAAAGTCTGTCCAAAACCAGGGTATGTAGTTCAAATATTTATTAAACTGACATACAATAAACCAATTAGTTAGTCACTCAACTTATTCAGTTGATATGACTTAACTACCATTCATTAATCCAGGAAGCCACACAACTTAGTTGCAGTTGATTTGACTTAAACGAAATTAGGATTCAATATTTATAAATCCATTCCTTTAATCCGTTAGGTTAGGTTTAGGCATTTTGAGCCAAACCGTCCCTAGTATGTCACCGTCCCATACCGGTGCATACAATCCTCCATATCCTTACATTATATATATAACAGTTTATTAATTTACAATCAAAAACTAATATCCAAATAATTGTAGAAAGAAGATTAACAATCTAGCAATTAAAATCCAGTATTAATCCATATAATAGTATCAAAGAATTTAATATTCTAACAATTAACATCCAAAACATGCATAGTTCAAATTTAATATAACAATGACCCTATCATGTATTTAAAATAAGTTCTATCATAATATTATAGTCCAATAAATCGCTAAATTAATTTAAGCGATTTAGTTCATTCTATCCGGTAACAGCGTACTAAGTTGTATACTTATCTTCTGTTTTATCTTTTAGCATAGAGCCACACACTATGCCACAAGTCCAATTTATTAATTAAAAGACTTCACCATGCATTTAAAATAAATTTAGAATCATTTTATAGCACCCTAAACTGTCAGATTAAAACTAGTCAGTAAATCTCCTTCTAACCGTTAACCGCACGTAAAGTTGTCAAATAGCATACTGTTAATTCTATTAAAACAAAGAAGGTATTTTATGCAATTCAAGACCTTGATTACATCTTAAATTAATTATTGAAAGTCCCACTAAAGTTTTAAAACTGTTCAAGAACCCCAGTGCCCAAACAGTAGCTAAAAAGTCACTGTATGCATCAAAAATGAAAGAGCCTGCTCTAGGAAAAATGGAACAGGCTCCATTCAGCATAGAGCTAACTCTAACACCACCTTAGAGCTGGCTCTAACAGGTGGGAGCCAACTCTTGGCATTCCAGAGCCGGCTCTTTTTCCCCCTGTGAGCTTTCTCTCCGTTTTCGTTTCATTCTGACCTCTGTTCCAACTCTGGCCAGTTGCAACCTTTCTGTTTGGTTTTAAAACTAATTTAAAAGTCTTATTTAAGCCTAGAATCATCCCCAGGACTTGTTTAGAATAATTTAAAAATAATTACAGATATTAAACAAAGCCATTAAACTAACATGGTTGAAAAACAACACTAAAACTAATTTAAGAAATTTCAGCTCTATTCCAACCCCTTTATTCCTCTTCACCACTGTACCTAAGGATTTTATCTCATCCCAGTAACATCCCCATGGTTCATTTGCAGTAGTTGAAAGCAATTACAAAGTCTAAAGTTACAACAGAGTTAACATGCTTACAGAAAAACAACTGAAACGAGACATGTAGAAATTGTAACAGTTTTGATTTCAACACAAATAAATCATTAATATAACATATATTACACATGTAAATTCCAGTTACTGATTGATTAAACCCTAGAGATTATCTAGGTGCACAGAATACGAGCCAAAGAGAAGAAGAAAGAGAAGAACTTGCCTGTGATTTCAGTTATGAAATCCCAGTATCGTCTCTAAGTTTCTGGCAACTATTACTTCCTTCAAGCGTCCTATGGGTGTGATTTTAATCCACCACAACCCTCCTTTGTTCCTTTCTATTCTTATCCTTGGTAGCTCTAACGATTGCCTCTGTTCTCTCAACTCTCTCTCTCGTACGTTCTATTTTCACTGTGCCGTGAATAGGGTTCTCCAAACCCTTAGTGAAACTCATACCCGTATATATAGGCCCTTCAAAAACCCTAATTAAACTAGAACTAAGGCAGAATCCCTAATTAAACTAGAGTCAGCCCAAAAACTTAAATTATATACACGTTAGATACTTGTATGACGGCTCCAAGAAAACCCTAACTGAAAACATATTAAAAACCTTAGTTAACGTATTTATATAATTAACCTATTCAAATGTAACAATTACCAAAATCAAATAATTCAATTTTTAAAACAAACAATTTAACAAGTAATTCAATTAAATACAATTAAATCAAATAAGTCAAAAAATGCAAATAATCTCAAATAAATCAACTAAAGCAATTAAAAGCAACTAATAAACACAAATAAATAATTAACAAACAAAAATACACTCAAATAATTTATTAAAATAGCAGGACTATCCTTTATTAAAATTAGGGGTATTACATTCTCCCCTCCTAACAAAAGGAATTCCGTCCTCGGAATTCGCTTTTACCTTCTTCCAATATTGCAGGAAACTGTGAGAGAATGACATCCTCCCGTTCCTAAGTGGATTCAGCCTCATTGTGATGACTCCACTGCACACGAACTAAAAGGATAACCTTGTTACGAAAGATTTGATCCCGATGGTCGACAGTACGACATGGTGGCTCCAAATAAGTGGCATCCGGCTGCAACATCCATATACTGATACCAATCCTCATCTCACAGAAATTATCGCAACATGGACGCATGGAATACGTTGTGTACGCGATCCAAATTATCCGGAAGTGCCAATCGATAAGCAACAGCGCTAACTCGGTCTGTAATCATAAATGGACCCACAAACCGCGGTGCCAAATTCCCTTTCTTCCCAAAGCGCATAACTCCTTTCATAGGCAATACTTTGAGTAAAACCTAATCTCCAACCCTAAACTCCAAAGTACGAGTACGCCGATTAGCATAACTCTTCTGCCTACTCCGAGCAGTACGCATGCGATCCCGAATAAGAGCAATCTTCTCAGAAGTATCCTTAATAAACTTAGGATCCAAGAATCTGCTCTTGCCAACCTCTATCCAACAAACAGGAGATCGACATGGTTGACCGTACAATGCCTCAAATGGTGTCATACCAATAGTCTTTTGGAAACTATTATTATAAGCAAACTCCATAAGTGGCAAATAATCCTCCCAGTGTCCCTTGAAGTCAAGAACACATGGCCGTAGCATGTCTCCCATGATCTGATTAACCCTCTCAGTCTGTCCATCAGTCTGAGGATGATAGGTAGTGCTAAGGTGCAATTCTGTACCCAAAGCCTGCAGAAAACTCTTCCAAAAGCCAAACACAAAGCTCGAATCCTTGTCTGATATAATAGACAATGGAATACCATGGAGCTTCACAATTTTTAAAATGTAAAGCCTTGCCAACTGCTCTAAAGTGTAGTCAGTGCAAGTAGGTAAGAAATGCGCTGATTTGGTCAACCTATCCACAATGACCCAAATGGAGTTATGATCTAAATGGAGTTATGACCCTTGAAAGAATTCGGCAATCCCTCCACAAAATCCATAGATATGCTCTCCCATTTCCACTCCAGAATCAGTAGTGGCTATAGAGCTCCTGGCGGCCTTTGATGATCAATCTTAACCATCTGATAAGTACTACACTGAGGAACAAAAAAAAACAATGTCCCTCTTCATACCAACCCACCAAAACTGCCTCTTCATATCCTGATACCTCTTATCCGCTCCTGGATGAACCGAAAACTCAGAGTGATGAGTCTCAGTCATCATATCCTTCCTCAAATCGTTAGCAGAATGTACTAATAAGCGTCCTCTATACCTTAAGCCTCCGTCAGTCCTAACATAGTAAAATGAAACTTCCCCAGAAGCTATCACTATAACCTTGTCCATGCACTGCTGATTCGCGAGTTGAGCTTTCAAAACCTTGCGAATGATGGAAGGTATAACCACCATGCAAGCCATAAAAGCATCTGATAACTTATCCACATTCCTCAAAGCATTCCACTCAGTGCTGAATAAAGTAGAAAGACTACCAACAGGTCGGCGACTGAGTGCATCCGCCACCACATTCGTTTTTCCTGGATGATACTGTATAGAAAAGTGATAGTCTTTTACAAACTCTAACCATCTATGCTGTCTCATATTTAGCTCCCGTTGAGTGAACAAATACTGCAGACTCTTGTAATCACTAAATAATCTGAAGGACTCACCCAACATATAATGCCTCCAAATATGTAAGGCAAAGACAACAGCTGCCAACTCCAAATCATGTGTTGGATAATTAAGCTCGTGAGGCTTAAGCTTCCGAGATCCATACGAAATCGGTCGCTCCTCCTACATCAGAACACATCTAAAACCCTGTAAAGAAACATCTGTGTAGACAACATACTCGATCCCACTTTGTGGAGTAGCCAGAATCGGTGCAGAAGTCAACTTCCTTTTGACCTCCTCAAAAGCTCGCTGATGGTGTTCATCCCACATGAACTGTACACCCCTTTTTAATTAAGTGTGTTAGTGGTCCAGCTATCTTAGAGAACCCCTAGATGAATCTCTGATAATATCTCGCCAAAACGAGGAAACTCTAAATCTCGGTAGGTGAAGTAGGTTGTCCCCACTTGACCACCACTGAAACCTTAGCCGAATCCACTGCTATTCCCCTTTCTGAGACTACGTGACCAGAAATTTCACCTCCCACTGCCAAAATTCACATTTCTCAAACTTGGCATACAACTGGTGCTCACAAAGCATCTGCAAGATTATCCGCAGATGTCTAGCATGATCGTTCTCTGACCCTGAGTAAATCAAAATGTCATCTATGAAGACAATGATAAATTGATCCAAGTAAGCCCTAAAGACTCTGTTCATCAAATATATGAAGACCGCTGGTGCATTAGTCGACCCAAACGGCGTCACCCGAAACTCATAAGATCCATATCTAGTGAGAAACGTTGTCCTCAGAACTCTGCTGAATCTGATCCTTCAGCTCTCGCATCTTTACTAGTGCCATCCAGTACAGTGCTCTAGCAATAGGCATAATACCTGAAGATTCCTACATAACTGATATGCTGCAATTGATATGCTGTCCAGTGATATAGTAATCTCCTCCTTCGTTTTCTCCTCCACATGGATCAAAAAGGTGCTAGTGATCCCCCTAAAACGCGGTATAGCGACGACGTACAAGTCCTGACCAGGTATAGTGAAAACGCCAGACCTACCATAATAATTAACTTGGGTATGGTAGGTGGGATAACCAACCCATCCCAAGTAACACAGCATGCGTGTGCATATCTAGAACCACTAGATTGGCTAGAAATCTGAGCCTACAACATTTAGTGACACCAACTAAATTATCTAACCAAAATGCTGATTACTCCATAGAGCAAAAACACGTGAGGTAACTAAAGTACTCTGACGCTACTCCCTCTTAGATTATCGTGCTATCATGGGAATTCATCATTCGGAAACTAAACTACGATATCGACTTACACAAGTTCATTTATATATTCCTTGGTAATCGTCCTGTCTCAACACAACATACATAGAAACAAATACTTGTTTGTTTTTCCAAAACCAATCACTCCACTGTGATAATCCTTTATTATTGTAACAAAAATAATAACAAAAATAGTTCTATAACCCATTTATAGAAGAAATCTCTACATACTTTAAACCATCAGCTGTCAAAAGCATAATAATAAAATATTCTTTAACATATTACTAGTGTGTGTGATTAAATCTGTACCACACTCTTATTAATACCTCCACCACTACAAATAACAGAAACTCCTAAAAGAACCATCCTCCTTATGAGTCGGTACCCTCCTGCCTGAACTGCCCGGTATCTTCTTGTTTGGGACACTGCTTAAAAGTGTGACCCATCTCCCCACATGTATAGCAAGTACCCCAAAAAGTACTAAACGATCTCCCCGGCTGGTTAGCCTCTGACTGATCCCATCCTGCCTGTGGTCCCTCATTATGTTGTCTTTGAGCAAACCTAGGACATTGTCTAGCTTTATGCCCATAATTGCCGCATGCATAACAATGTCCTTTAAACACATTCTACACCACTGGTACTACTTCTAGTGTCTGTTGAACGTGTAGCTGATTCTGAAGAGCAGTTGCTACCCCCGCTGCTACAGCTTGAACAATGGTGTAAACTAACTGAGGAGTAAACTCTGGTTTCCTGCCTTGATTGTAGCCTTGGTCCTGGGACTCCTGAGTTAGTTATTCGTCCTCTTACTCAATATGCAACTGACCATCTTCAACTGAAACCTAGGCAGTAGTTGTTCTTCCCCCATTTGTTGACACTGTAGGAAATCTTTCTTCTTACGTACCGCTTCCCTTCGTTGCCTACGGTTCCGTCTGGTTCTAGCGTTAACCATTCTGTTAACACAGAAGATAGACATCAGTACGAATTTTAAATAGACCGTAATAGAATACAACGAATCCTAAACTTAAGCTCTAATCATGAGAAAACACTACGCGGAAGACTTAATACGAAACATCCTAGAGACACTTGAACCTGGAGTGCTCTGATACCAACTGTGATACCCCTCGGATTCGAGACATGGGTTGATCAGGCCCAGGCCCAAACCCGAGGGAATATCAAACAATTGAAGTATTTTAAATCGAACACAGAATAGAAAATTAAGAATTTAAATAAGGAAACGAAAAGAAATATAAAATCCTTCAACATAAATAATATTAATTCAATCCTCCAAAACCTTCAAGGTTATAACTTGGGAATCCAACTAGTGGACCCCTAATAAAAAATCTCAACTGAAACTGTAACTGGAAAATAAACCAAGTCTAAAACATGGAATGAAATCCTACATCGTCGATAGAATGAATGAGAGTCTCTGCTTAACACGATTAAGCCTGAGACTAGAACCGTCCGATACCTGTAAAAATAATAGAAGAGTGCGTCAGGCCCACGAGCAAGTTCTAATCTAACTGTAATCCATACAGTGACCCGATACACAGATACATCGTAGATACCTCACAATAACTATCTAGTCCATACATAAATATATCCACACTAAGGGACATTCACTAGTCTATAATAGGGGTCTTAACCTGAATAGAAGGCAACATGTGAAAATGTACCCAAAGGTGGGCATGAGTACCTAGACCTAACAGGGTACACCTCAACCTATTATAACCAGCTACGCATCCACTGCATATATGCACCCTAACCAACGAGTCTGAGACTTAATCTCATCTCGTGGTACCATAAACATATATATAAAGTCCGTCCAAAACTAGGGTATGTAGTTAAAATATTTATTAAACTGACATACAATAAACCAACTAGTTAGTCACTCAACTTATTCAGTTGATATGACTGAACTACCATCCATTAATCCAGGAAGCCACTTAACTTAGTTGCAGTTGATTTGAATTAAACAAAATTAGGATTCAATATTTATAAATCCATTCCTTTAATCTGTTAGGTTTGGTTTAGGCATTTTGAGCTAAACCATCCCTAGTATGTCACCGTCCCATACCGGTGCATACAATTCTCCATATCCTTGTAAATTATATCATATACATAACAGTTTATTAATTTACAACCCAAAACTAATATCCAAATAATTGCAGAAAGAAGATTAACAATCTAGCAATTAAAATCCAGTATTAATCCATGTAATTGCATCAAAGAATTTAATATTCTAACAATTAACATCCAAAACATGCATAGTTCAAATTTAATATAACAATGACCCAATCATGTATTTAAAATAAGTTCTATCATAATATTATAGTCCAATAAATCGCTAAATTAATTTAAGCGATTTAGTTCCTTCCATCCGGTAATAGTGTACTAAGTTGTATACTTATCTTCTGTTTTATCTTTTAGCACAGAGCCACACACTATGCACAAGTCCAATTTATTAATTAAAAGACTTCACCATGCATTTAAAATAAATTTAGAATCATTTTATAGCACCCTAAACTGTCAGATTAAAACTAGTCAGTAAATCTCCTTCTAGCCGTTAACAGCACGCAAAGTTGTCAAATAGCGTTCTGTTAATTCTATTAAAACAAAGAGGATATTTTATGCAATTCAAGACCTTGATTACATCTTAAATTAATTATTGAAAATCCCATTAAAGTTTTAAAACTGTTCAAGAACCCCAAGTGCCCAAACAGTAGCTAAAAAGTCATTATATGCATCAAAAATGAAAGAGCCTGCTCTAGGAAAAATGGATTAGGCTCCATTCAACATAGAGACGACTCTAACACCACCTTAGAGCTGGCTCTAACAGGTGGGAGCCGGCTCTTGGCATTCCAGAGCCGGCTCTCTTTCCCCCTGTGAGCTTTCTCTCCGTTTCAGCTTCGTTCTGACCTTTGTTCTAACTCCGGCCAGTTTCAACCTTTCTGTTTGGTTTTAAAACTAATTTAAGAGTCTTATTTAAGCCTAGAATAATCCCCAAGACTTGTGAAAACAATTACAGAAATTAAACAAAGCCATTACACTAGCATGCTTGAAAAATAACACTGAAACTAATTTAAGAAATTTCAGTTCTATTCCAACCCCTCTGTTTCTCTTCACCACTGAACCTAAGGATCTTATCTTATCCCAGTAGCATCCCCATAGTTCATTTGTAGTAGCTGAAAACAATTACAAATTCTAAAGTTACAACAGAGTTAATATGCTTACAGAAAAACAATTGGAATAAGACATGTAGAAATTGTAACAGTTTTGATTTTAACACAAACAGATCATTAATATAACATATATTACGCATGTAAATTCTAGTTACTAATTGATTAAACCCTAGCGATTATCTAGGTGCACAGAACACAAGCCAAAGAAAAGGAGAAAGAGAAGAACTTGCCTGTGATTTCAGTTATGAAATCCCGGTGTCGTCTCTAAGTTTTCGGCAACTACTACTTCCTTCAAGCCTCCTATGGGTGTGATTTTAATCCACCATAACCCTGCTTTGTACCTCTCTGTTCTTATCCTTGGTAGCTCTTACGATTGCCTCTGTTCTCTCAACTCTCTCTCTGTTACGTTCTATTTTCACTGTGCCTTGAATAGGGTTCTCCAAACCCTCAGTGAAACTCATACGCATATATATAGGCCCTTAGAAAAACCCTAATTAAACTAGAGCTAAGGCAGAAACCCTAATTAAACTACAGTTGGCCCATAAACTTAAATCATATACACGTTAGATACTTGTATGACGGCTCCAAGAAAACCCTAACTGAAAACATATTAAAAACCTTAGTTAACGTATTTATATAATTAACCTATTCAAATGTAACAATTACCAAAATCAAATAATTCAATTTTTAAAACAAACAATTTAACAAGTAATTAAAACAAACAATTTAACAAGTAATTCAATTAAATACAGTTAAATCAAATAAGTCACAAAATGCAAATAATCTCAAATAAATCAACTAAAGCAATTAAAAGCAACTCATAAACACAAATAAATAATTAACAAACAAAAATACACTCAAATAATTTATTAAAATACCAAGACTATCCTTTATTAAAATTTGGGGATTTGTTTGGGATTTCTCTCATCTAGCGGCACCTATGACTCGACTTACTCTCAAGGGAGTCAAGTTCACATGGAATGAGGCTTGTAATTCTGCTTTTCAGGAGTTGAAGGTTAGATTGACATTAGCTCCAGTTTTGATCATACCTGAACGTGGTTTGGGTTACGTGGTCTATTGTGATGCTTCGCGAGAAGGTTTAGGGTGTGTTCTAATACAGACTGAACAGGACGAGTTGAACTATCTGACACATGATTTAGAATTGGCAGTAGTTATCTTTGCCATGGAAAGGTGGAGACATTATTTGTATGGGGAGAAGATCGAGGTTTTCTTCGATCACAAGAGTCTTTGATATCTCTTCTTTCAGAAGGATTTGAATTTGAGACAGTGCAGATGGGTCAAGTTCATGGAGGACTATGACTTTGAGTTGCAGTATCATCCAAGAAACGCCAATGTGGTGGCTGAAGCATTGAGTAGGAAGTCACAGAGTACTCTTGCTAGCATTTCCGTCCATAGATGGAAGATACTAGAAGAGCTTGCAAATCTTGGTTTGTAGTCGTATGATGATGTTTCATCAGCTATTTTATTTAGCCTTGTGGCTCAACTAGCTCTTGTTAGCAGAGTTATTGAGGCACAATAGGAGGACGGGGAGATAAAGTTCATCTACGTTCGAATTTCAGGCGGCGAGAATGTAGAGGGTTAGACCTTGCATTCAAACAGTGATCTCAGGTATAGAGGGAAGATGTTTGTTCCTTTGTCTTGTCGTGATGTTGTCCTTCAGGATTTTCACCATTCTTAACTCGTAGTTCATCCTAGTGATATAAAGATGTATCACAATTTACGGAGACAGTTTTGGTGGAAAGGTATGAAACGGGATGTTTCTCAGTTCGTGGCCAAATGCCTTACTTGTCAGCAAGAGAAGGCAGAGCATCAAAGACCGGTGGGTTTGTTGCAACCACTACCAGTGGCAGAGTGGAAGTGGGAGCACATCACTATGGATTTTGTGACGGGACTTCCGAGATCTAAAGCAGGGAATGATGCCGTTTGGGTCATTGTTGATAGATTGACTAAGACGGCTCACTTTTTTCCTATGGCAGTGATAGATAACGCAAAGAGACTTAGTGGATTGTATGTGGGGCAGATCGTCAAGCTTCACGGGGTTCTAGTATCCATTGTTTCAAATAGGGATCCTAGATTCCGCCTCACTTTTGGTATAGTTTTCAGGAGGCTCTTGATACGGGACTTTATTTCAGCACGGCATTCCATCCTCAGACTGATGGTCAATCGGAGCGTACCCTTCAGATATTGGAGGATATGCTACGAGCTTGCATCTTGGATTTTGGGCATAGTTGGGAAGACTACTTACCCTTGGTTGAGTTTGCCTACAATAACAGTTACCAGACCAGTATTGGCATGACACCTTTGAGGCCTTCTATGGTAGACTTTGCAAATCTTCAGTTTATTGGACCGAGGTAGGTGATGTAGTCACCTTGGGTCCTGACATTATCTTTGAGACTACAGAGAAAATTAAGTTAATTCGGCAACGGTTGGCTACAGCTCAGAGCAAGCAAGAGTTATGCTGACAGGAGGAGGAGATCCTTGTCTTTTGAGGTAGGGGACTACATCTTTCTCAAAATGGTGTTTTGTTGAAGCACATGTAAGAAATGTGTGTAGTGTGGCCAAGTTTAAATTTGTAAAATACCACTACTACCTCTAACTATTAAATATAGCTAGGGTGAGTAGGGATCATCTAAAGGGATTGGAGCATACTTTACTTGGAAACAATATGGATTAGTAGGTTGAGTAATCAAAAGGTGGTTTGATTGGTTAGTTAAACTACAATTTTAAATTAAAGGAAAGAAATGTAGAATAATTGAAGTAAGTAAAGTATAGAGAAATAAGAGAGAGAGAAAGTTCTTGGGACTTAGAGGTCACCACTAGACATTACCTTCCTAGACACCCAATGTATAACAAATAAGGGGGGTTGTATGTTGCAATACTAGTGTGTGTGATTGATTAAATCAATGAGCATGGATGGCTAATTAAGTATACATTGTCTAGACAAACTAATGAATACAAAACATATCAAATTAAGCCAATGTTCCTTCCTTTAAGTTCACAATCAAAACACATCAACAAGCTAGAAAAATATACTACTTGCATTCATAAGCATGGAACATCAAACAACAAGCATGGATTGTCCTCCCATCTAAGAAAGTAAGGCAACTGCACTACAACTAAGCTAGGGACATGAAAATTAAACTAATTAAACTAAGGAAGGGCACAATCCATCAACAAATGAGTATAAACCATCAAACAAGCCACAAGAGTATTCCATTAAAGCACCATGCCTTGATTATCGCTAGATTTATGATATTAACACACATAGACATGCATCAATATAGCAAAATCTAGAGATAAACACATGAACATCTATTTTAGCATACATAAACTTATGACTAGAATGAAATAATCAATTGGAAGTATTAAACTACACAAATCAAGATAGAAACAAGATTTATATATATATATCAAAGGTCAAGACAAGAATTACAGCACAATTCCCCTCAAAATACAAAACATTAAGGTCTAAGAAGCATACTTAGGGCTAACTCTAGCCCTAAGAAGATGCTTAGACACTCATTGATGTAGTCATCTAGCCTTTAAGGACCATCTCCATGGTATGATTAATCTTCTTCTCCTTGATGGAAACCCTAGATGAGTGGAAAAACTCCCAAATTGTGTGTATCTCTCTAATCTCTAGACTCCTCCAACCTCTCTTGTATATGGTTCCTTTCTCTCTATGATTGTATATGTGTAAAATGGCTTAAAATCCTTATATAGGTAGCTCAAGTGTCACACCCAATGGTCAGACCTCGTGCACTAGGCCCTCCAAATGATTGCACCATAAGCACACCTTTTAATTAGCTGGAACTCTATTTTTCTAGCACTTGAGGGGGTTTAATCGATCAAAGTTTGATCATATCGATTGAAGTATGTCTAGATCGATCAAAGTATGGCCAAATCGATCAAACCATGGCGGTGCCTTTTTGGAATAATGACAAATCTGAGATATTTTTGGGATATTTTGGGAAAAGGACAAAAGTGGTAGCTAGGATAAGATCAAAGAAGTTCGATCGATTGAAGAAAAGTTGGATCGATCGAAGATGGGAATTTCTTGAGCATAAAGGCAAGAGGTTCGATCCATCTTAGCATAGCTGGATCGATCACTGTGAGATCGATCAAACCTTGATCTAATCGATCGAAGATTGTTGTTTTCCACCATTTTGATCCTTTCTTCCATTCAACTTAGGATTGTTTCTGTTATGCTCTAATTTGGCTGAATTTGCTTATTTTGGGGGTAAGTGCTTAAAAAGGGAGATAACATGAAATTAAACTAAAATTGGAAAATAAGATAGGATAAGGTACTAGAATGTTCTAGCTTAAGGGGTTTAAATGCGCACTTTTCAGCGCTCATCACACCCCCAGACTTAAATATTGCTAGTCCCTAGTAATGAACTACGAAGTAAAGGAATGAAATTAATAGCTATACAATTTATGAAATAGAAAGTAATAAATGGATAATGCCACTTTCGTAGGGAACACGATTGCATTTAGCACATGCAACAAGCCTTTTGAACCCCTAGGTTACCCTTAGTGGATGAGTGAAGTCTCATGAGGGTTTCCAAAAATGATACTCACAAATATTAAGCTCATTCTCTCAAACGAGGCACCAATATTGCAAACAAGCATTGAGAGAAAACTACCTCAAGTATGCAATTTTTTAACCATTTTCAAGCAATCTCTCAAAATTTTAATATCAAGCAAGCAAGTATAGTCCTCCACATATCAAGACAAATATCATGCAAATCAAAATAATACTAAGATCCTTATTGAGTGAACCGACATCAATTATGTTGCTATCTAAGCCAACTAAAGAAATGATCAAATACTTACCCTCAAACTAGCACACAAATCTAGTCCCGATCATCAAAACAAAGAGTGGACCTTTTATTAAAGCTTTATTGAACTAGGTGCACTTATTCTTTTCACTCATTTTATTTATTTATTTATTTATTATTGTTTTTTAAAACTACCCTAAGGATCAAAGATGAAAGCATGGTGCAATGCGTTGATTTATTAAGCTTTCTAGCGATCCATAAGGTCGAGCGTTAGGTCAATGACTCCCAAACCAGACAGCTTTAGGGCATTAGGCGTTTAAACACCCCTAAGGACTTACAAGCTCAAATTAACTAGGCTACAAATCAAAACAACCTCCATCTAATCATTTCCCACTTCTTATCTTTTTGGGAGAATTCCTCACTTTTTATTGCGTTTGCAACCTTTTTTTTTTTTTTTTCAATTATTAACCTAAAGTTTGGGCCCTCTACCTTTCGGCACGAGAAATTTAGTACTTGATGAGGCTAGAATCTCAGCTACTCAATGAAAATGGATTGTTATCCACTTTTGTCAAAATGAAAGCTTTCAATGCACTACCAGCTCAATTAAGATATAACCAATTCAATAATCAACAAAGCATGTACCCCACAAATGAATGCTAGTGGGTGCCTACCTAGAGTGAATCTCAAAACAATCACAAAATCAGGATGATGTGGACTACAAGTGTAAGCAAGATATCAATCTTTCGAAAAATTTACTCCTAAATGGTATCTACAAGGTATACATGGAGTATTGGACTCTCAAGTCGAGCAATTTTTAAATTCTAAGCAATATAGTCCTCAAAAGATCAAAATCATAGCTAAATTAGATCTCAAATCTCAATCATGCAATTAGGTTTCAACTTAAGTAGAATGTAACAAAGTCACCTTACCCCCAAACTTAACCGCACATTGTCCTCAATGTGTAATGAGAACAATGGAAAAGATGGAAAAAATATATTGTGTTGGCAAATACATGAAGCTCGGTAGTGATCCATTGGGAAAGAGTGCACCCCCAAACTTGGAATCAACAACTTACTTGAATAACCACACTAGCAAACTTACATCAAATATCAAATGGGGTAAGATAAGTAAATCAAGCATTTTAAGAAAATATAACATAAGATGAAAGAGAGAGTGAGATCAAGCCTAATAGAAAATATGAAAGTAGCATGATTACTTATAAGGGCACAATGGTGAATTTTTTTTTTCATGTAATGAAAGCAAGTATATACAAAATGCAAGAAAAACAAAGAATAAAATGTATGAACATGTATGATACAAGATATAAAAGACATAATGTATCATGTGGGTGCTAAGTTTAATGTCTCTAGTAAGACGGAATGCCACATTGAGAGATTTTTTTTTTTTTTTTTCATAATCGATCTGAGAATGATCGATCAAACTTGGATCGATCCAAACTCTGAAATTCTGCAGTCAGCTTCGAACGATTCACAGAGAGGTGAAATATGCAGGGATTGAAATTTTTTCTAAGTAAATGACTTTGATTGATCCAAGGTAAATTGGATCGATCTAAGAAAACTTTGATCGATCTAGAGGGAAGTTCACACGATACACAGAGAGGTGAAATATGCCGGGAATTTACACACGATGGGACAGAGAGATGATTAGATGTATGGATGATTGTTCGATCGATCTGACTTCTTCTCAGATTAATCGAACATGCAAGGATTTTTGCATTTTGCATTTCATTGCTACTCTAAGCAATTTGATGATGATGGAAACAAAGGGAACGAATGACACCATAGGAGAAACAAATTGAACTTCCCTTGATAACATTGAGTGCATCACTATATCTCTTCATAAATAGGATCCACCAAAAGGGTGGCTTCTGTATGTCTTTGAAAAACTTATCCCTCAATGTAGGGCTTCAACGTTTGTCCATTCACCTTGAATGTAGTTCCGTTTTTCAAGCTTTGTATTTCAACTGCCCCATGAGGCGCAACTGAAATGATCTCATATAGGCCCTCCCATTTGGTTCGTAACTTCCCAGGAAAGAATTTTAATCTAGAGTTAAAGAGCCATGCTTTTTTATTGGGTTCAAAAGATTTCTTCACAATGTGTTTATCATGTAAAGTTTTAGTTCTTTTTTTGTAAAGTTTGGCATTATCATAAGCATTATGTCTCAACTCTTCCAACTCATTCAATTGAAATGAACGGTTTTCTGCGGATTTGTCAAGGTCAAGATTTAGCTTTTTAACTTCCCACATAGCTTTGTGTTCTAACCCAACCGGAAGGTGGCAAGATTTTTTATATGCAAGTCTATAAGGAGATATGCCAATGGGAGTCTTACATGCCATCTGGTAAGCCCACAAAGCATCATTTAATTTCTGCGACCAATCTTATTGGGTTGTGGTCACTGTTTTCTCAAGTATATGCTTAATTTCCCAGTTTGAAACTTCTACTTGCCCACTTGTTTGAGGATGATAAGGGGTAGCAACTTTATATGAGACGAAGTATTTGAGAAATAGTCTCTTTAAGAATTGATTACAAAAGTGCTTCCCCCCATCACTAATCATTGCCCTTGGCATACCAAAATGAGTAAAAATATTGGATTTGATAAATTGAACAACCACGGAGTGGTCATTCGTTTTAGTAGCACAAGCCTCTACCCACCTAGAAACATAATCAACGACAAGTAAAATGTATTGAAAACCATTGGACATAGAAAAGGACCCATAAAATCAATGGCCCAAATGTCAAAGATCTCAACTACAAGAATATTTGTTAAGGGCATCATGCCTCTTCTTGACATCGATCCCATTTTTTGACATCTCTCACACTCCTTGCAAAAACTATAGGCATCTCTATAGATGGTGGGCCCAAATAGCCCACTTTAAAGTACCTTCAAAGCAATTTTCTTTACACTAAAATGCCCACCACATGCAAGGGTATGACAAAACACAAGGACACTTGGAATTTCACTTCCCGGGATACATCTTCTCATAATTTGATCCGGGCAATATCGATACAAGATAGGATCTTTCCAATAGTAATTTCGGATATTGGCAAATAAATGGTTCTTTTCGTTTCTTAACCAATTAGTTGAAAGCTTGCCAATTGCCAAAAAATTCACAATGTCGGTAAACCAAGGCTTTTATCCATTAGAAATTTGGAAGAGTTGTTCATCCGAATATGAATCATGAATTGGTGGACTTGGGGAAGATTCCACCATTAACCTTGAAAGGTGACCGGCAACCACATTTTCGGTGCCTTTCTTATATTTTATCTCAAAGTCAAATTCTTAAAGAAGTAAAATACATCTTATCAAACGAGGTTTTGTTTCCTTCTTGGTTAAAAGATGCTTTAAAGCAGCATGATCAGAATAGACAATGACTTTAGACCCTAAGAGATAGGACTAGAATTTATCAAGATCATACACTACGGCAAGTAATTCATTGTCGGTAGTGGAGTAATTTAATTGAGCTCCCGAGAGGGTCTTGCTTGCATAGTATATGGCGCTTGGAAGTTTTCCTACTCTTTATCCCAAAACTGCTCCTATGGCATAATCAGAGGCATCACACATGATTTCAAATTGTAATGACCAATTGGGAGGTTGCATAATAGGGGCAGATGACAATAAACTACACAGTTTATGAAAAGCATCAAGGCATGCTTGATCAAAGATGAATGGTGTCTCCTAGGCAAGAAGACTTCACAAGGGTCTAGCAATTTTACTAAAGTCTTTGATAAAACGACAATAGAAGCCGGTATGACCTAAAAAGGAGCGAACTTTTCTTACCGTAGAAGGTGGAGGCAATTCAGAAATGAGCTCAACTTTTGCTTTATCCACCTCGATACCCCTTCTGGAGATGACATGACCTAAAACAATACCTTCTTGAACCATGAATGGCTCTTTTCCCAACTAAGAACAAGGTTGGTTTCACGATATCTTTTAAGCACCAAAGATAGATTTTTAAGGCATGCATCAAATGAAGACCCAAAGACAAGAAAATCATCCATAAAGGCCTCTAGATACTCTTCCACCATATCTGAGAAGATTGACATCATATAACCTTTGGAATGTGGCGGGAGCATTGCACAAACCAAAAAGCATCCGTCTATAAGCAAATGTGCCAAAAGGACAAATAAAGGTGGTTTTCTCTTGGTTTAAGGGGTCAATGGCCATTTGATTGTAACCCGAATAGCCATTAAGGAAGCAATAATATTGTTGCCTGGCCAATCTCTTTAAAATTTGATCAATGAATGGCAAAAGGAAGTGATCTTTCCTAGTGGCGACATTTAACTTTCGATAATCAATACAAATACGCCATGAAGTGGCGGTACGCTTAAAAATTGCCTCACCTTTTGAATTCCCAACTATTATAACCCCCAACTTCTTAGGAACTACTTGAGTTGGACTCACCCATTTGCTATTAGAGATTGGATAAATTATACCGGCATCTAAGAGTTCTATAACTTCCTTTTTAACCACTTCTTTCATGTTAGGGTTTAATCTTCTTTGGGCATCTCTATAAGGTTTTTCATCTTCCTCCAAAAGAATACGATGCATACAAATGGAAGGGTCAATTCCCTTTAGGTCAGCCACATTCCAACCAATAGCTTCCATATTTTCTTGAAGCACACTCAAAAGGCCATTCTCTTGGGCTTTTTCAAGACTTAAAGAAATAATGACTGGAAGGGTCTCGTTTGGGCCTAAGAAGGCATACTTAAGATTAGAAGGAAGAGTTTTAAGCTCAAGAGTGGGTGGGAAAATTAAAGATGGAACCGGTGGAGTGCTAGTGTAACGGCCCAAGTTTTGTAAACCCGGTGCGTCAGTGATGAACAAAAGATGACCTGACAATGGATCCAAAATGTGGAACCTAGAACATAAAAGGTCTTTAGAGATGTACATCATCCTTGAGACACAAGAGTGACCTTTTGAGGAGTTTTGAGACTCGATGAAAGCAAAACCGAGCCAAGGGTATCAACAACCCTACAAGAGAAGAACCAGGGGTAAAATGGTCATTTTACCCTAAGTGGAGTGAATTTAACTTACAATAAGTCAAATGAGATAAAAATAAAAACCCTAAAACATCTTTTTAGTAACTTCACATGAAGTTCCAAGGCCAAAGGAAGTGAAAATCCCAAACGAACCCTATCCCGGTTCGAATTAAAATTGACACCCTCTTACTAAAACAAGGATATCTTGAGCTAGGAAAAGAATCTGAAACTAAAATTTAAACCATTGGAAATCTTACTTCGATGCGGTCTATTTAGACTCAAGAATGGACTAACTTGACGTTAAAATGAAGAAGTTAAAACTATTTGCAGTTGGAAGATCAAAGCTGGATTTCACAGAAAATGTTATGTGGAATTTGAACCGGTTCAACATTCTTAAACCAGTTCAACATGGATAGAACATCCATGCTGGACCAAAAACCTCACCTTGAACCTGTTCAACATTCTTGAACCGATTCAACTGCACCAGTTTGTGGAAAATGCAGCAGAAACAGTAAAAATACAGAAAAATGAGTTTGGAACGCAGTTTTCGAGACCAAGATGACATTTTTCAGAAAAAATGTTGTGAAGAAACTCCCCCCAAAATCACATTTTCTATGTGACGGAGTCGAGACCGGAAATAATTTCCCAAAAGAAATCCCCAAAATGGCCTTAAGCCGAATTTTATAAAAAGTGAAAATGAGTGCCCTTGTGCTCATTTTGCAAAATATGACTCTAAACTCGAAGGCGATCATGCACACAAACATAATATGGATAAATATACGTGTTCCAATAGCCCATGGCCACATAGCATGTCATATACAAAATACGACCTATCAAACATCAAATTCTCATAATTTCATAAAACAAACTATGGAATAAAATATGTGATATAAATGTATATGGCACATGGCCTCATGTTATATATACAAAATATGCATTTTCAAGTGTTCTTAGATATACATTACACATCAAGGAAGCCATCTTAGCTTCTAAAATGCCATACATCCATGGTATACCAAATATAACATCCAAAAGGAAAGCATACTAAACATGTGCATGTCAATATACAAAAATGCTTCAAAGTACTCATGAGCCCCTAAGGATGATGAGGATCCAAGAACATAGTCTCTTTACCTGTAAAATAACCCAAACCACTAGGTTGAGTAATCAAGTTACTTATAGGAAGAAGCATATGTGTATACCCTAAAGTTTCAATATCATTGCAAGATTAATATAGACGAATACAAGGGATCATTCCACCTAACGTCTATGTTCAAGGTATTCTAAAGGATCATCTTAAACTAATGCAATGATTCTATCATAACACAATAACAATATCAATGTACTTAACAACATTAATTCGCCAATAACCAAAATCACAAGTCACAATTAAGTATTGGTTTGCAACTTGGAAATGAATGCGAAATCAATTAATGGAATACTTGGACATCAAATCTTGGATAATGCCAAGAACTAAACGGTTATTCCGAGCATTAACCCGCTGGGAATATGACCCTAGTGCGCACTATAAATGGGGAGAACTCATACCTCCCACACTTGAGCCAAACTCTAGCCATATCACTTGTAACAATGTCCCAAGAGAATCCAAAATATATCAAGTTCAAAACTTATACACAATATTAAGGCACATATATACCACCTTCCATGCACAAGTGTTTTGAAACCACACAAACTATGTCTTAGGGTTCCAAGTCTAGAATGACATATTAAATGACAAGTCCTCATCATGATATAATGTATAAAACAATATCACCAACCTATCAATTTAAATCATGCCTTAATAATAAGTTTTATATACTAGATTACAACATTATAATATTAAGCTTCAAAATTAATTACAATTACCAATAGTAATTAACTAGAAATGTATAATTTTCACCACAATAGTATAGAAATACAAGTCAATAAGAGTTCTATACAACATTAATAATCCTACACAAGAATTCTATATCACTATCACATGTGATAATACTAGAATTTAGCATACTACTAAATCATATAACTCTTCTATAGAAGGTATATACATATTATACATGCTTTAATTAATAAACCCTAAGTCAAAAAGTGAGGGTTTCCTATAATATGCAAGACTATCATATTAAAAACATGTACACAATATATATTAAATCCCAAAGGATTATAGAACACTTAAAATATAAACATACTACCACCCCTATCTTAATGGAGAATTGAATCTCTATAATCCCAAACAAGCAAACTCAAAAATGGAAAACAAAACAAGGGTTTTGAAGAAGAGAGTGAGAGGAAACTTTTGTCTCCCAAGTGTCTAAGGTGAGTGGAAGGAGGTCAATATGAAGAATTAAGCTATTAACCAAGCTTTTCTCCAATGGTGGCTAGGTTAGGATTTTGAAGAACAAGGAAATAAAAAAGATGAAAGTGAAAAATGGTGAGTGGAGGATCTAGTAATCCTCCACTCACTATGTTCTCTTACACTGCCTCTCTCACACACACAATGCAAGACTAAATTGTGAGCCTACACTTGTCACAAATCTAAGGCTTCTTCCTAGGCTTAATCTCAAGCCTACACTTGTCAACCATCCAAGCCAACAAGTGCACCAATCCTAGGCCAACAAGTAGGTGAATCTCCACCCTCCAAATGTCACAAGATGATGCCTCCAAGTCTCTCCACCCCAATGCCAACAAGTGGCTCCATGAGAGTGTACTTTCCAAAAATTACAAAAAGGTCCTTTTCCAAAATATCTTCCAAATTAAATAGCAAAATGGTCCTCAAGACAAAAAATAATTATCTTAAATAATTACACTAAAATCCTAAAATTTAAGAATATTTCCAAGAAAGTATGTATCCATACCCTTTACAAAAAAGTAAGCAACTAGAATGTATTTTATACAAAAGTAAAAATACAAATGTCATGGAAATCAAATATTATGGATGCATGCAAAGCCAAACCCAAATCTGAGCACAAAAAGTGAGGTTATGCAAAGAAAAATGACAAATAGGAAAAAGATGAAATAAGGAAAAGGACAAAAAAAGAAATCTTCGAAAAAGAAAGGAAGGAAAATGATCGGGTCATTACAACCAAACCTCCTTAAAAGGATTTCGTCTCCGAAATCAACCCGAAACTGAAAGAGAGAACAAATTAGGATACCGAGAGCGAAACTCCTGTTCGAGCTCCTCGGTAGCCTCCTCAACGCCGTGATGTCTCCACAAAACCTTAACCAATGGAATGGTCTTGGTCCACCAGACCTGCTGGTGTGTACCGTACCAATGCACTAAAGTTTGCAAAGATATGAACTAAGAGTGTGAGTGTGAAATGTGGCTAAGTTTTAAATTTGTAAAAGCCACTACTACCTCTAACTAAAAATATAGCTAGGGTGAGTAGAGATCGTCCCAAGGGATTTTAGGCACTAGTAATGGTAACAATGTATAGGGTTAGTAGGTCGAGTGATCAAGGATTGGTTGGATTGATTGATTAAGCTATTATGCAAATGAAATTGGAGTAAACAAAATTCAATGATTGATAAAGCAGAGAAAGATATAGAGGGGAGGACTTGGGGTACTAAGGCTCACCACTAAGCTTGACTTCACTAGACACTAGTAATTGTATATTAATGGGGAAATTGACTTGTAACTTGTGTGTGTGTGTGTGTGACGTTAATTGAAACTAGGCATGGATGGAAAATAAGCATAGATTGTCAAGCCAAATCAAATGGAAAGCACAATCTATCAAATAAGACCAAAATCCATTCAATGAAACCATAATTTATGCACACACAACAAACTAGAAACATACACCAAATGCATTCATAAGTATGGAACACCAAGGAACAAGAGTAGATTGTCCACCTATCTATGAATTTAAAGCAACTACACTACATCTACACTAAAGACATGAAATTTAACTAAGCTAAAGTTGTGGTACAATCCATCAAGAAACAAGTGTGAACCATCAAATAAATTGCAAGAGTGTTCCATTAAACTCTATGTTTTGACCATCTCTAGAATAAATTCATCCATACACATAGACATGCATAAATTCCCCTAAATCTAGAGAAAAACACATGAATCATCCATTCTAGCATACATAGACATATGGTTAGAAGTAGATAATCAATTGAAAGCATTAATCCATACACATCAAGTAAAAACCACAAGATATATATATAAATTCAAGATCAAAACATTGTTACAAATAAATCCCCAAAAATATACAAAGAACTAAGTCTAGGAAGCAAACTTAACGGCTACTCTAGGCCCAAGTAGATGTCTAGCCACTCATTGAAGTAGTCACCCAACCCTCAAGGGCTATCTCCATGGTAGGAATGACCTCCTTCTTGATGGAAACCCTAGAAGAATGGAAGAACTCCCAAAATGTGTAAAAGCTCTCTAATCTCTAGCCTCCTCTCAAAGATAAGAAAATTAGAAGTTATGAATAACAACTATCAACTCTTCTCTAAAAGTGGCTTTCAATCCTTATATAAATAGGTTAAATGTCACCCCAATGGTCTAGGCTCGTACACCAAGGTACCTCTAATGATTGTACCATGAGCCAACTTTTAATGAGCTGGAATCTATTTTTTTTTGGACTTGAGGAAGTTCGATCGTTCAAACTGTGTTAAGATCGATCGAATATGGCTGAGATCCATTGAATGCTGCAGAGATCGATCATCCTTGGCGGTGCCTTTTTGATTAAAGACAAATATCTAAGATATTTTTGGGAAGAAGACAAAAGTGGTAGGTGGATGGTAGGTATGGATAAGATTGAATCATTTCAATCGATCTGGAAAATGTTGGATCGATCGAACTTGTTGGATTCTTTTGAATAAGGACAAGAGCTTAGATCCATCTTGAATTATTTAGATCGATGAACTTTCGATCGATCGAAGAAATGCTGAAATCGATCGAACATGCTGAATTTCCACACTTTGCTTCATTTTGCTCCCACTTTGCTCCTTTCTTCCATTCAGTTTGAGTTAACTCCTTTAATGCTCTTATTTGGCTGAACTGACTTAGTTTTGGGATAAGCACCTGAAAAGGGCAATAACATGAAATTAGAATAAAATGGGGAAATAAGATAGATAAATGTCCGAGAATACCTTAGCTTAAGGAGTTTAAATGTGCACTTTTCAACGCTCATCACACCTCCAAACTTAAATATTGCTAGTCCCTAGTAATGAACTACAAAGTAAAGGAATGAAATGAACAACTATACAACTATGAACTAGAAAACAATAAATGAATAACGCCACTTTCATAGGAAACGCGATTATATTTAGCATATGCAACAAGCCTTTTAAACCCCTAGGTTACCCCTAGTGGACAAGTGAAGTCTCATGAGAGTTTTCATAAATGATACCCACAAACATTAAGCTCATTCTCACAAAAGAGGCACCAATATTGCAAACAAGCATTGGGAGAAAACTACCTCAAGTATGCAATTTTTCAACCATTTCCAAGCAATCTCCCAAAATCTCAATACCAAGCAAGCAAGTATGGTCCTTCACACATCAAGAAAATGATCATGCAAATCAAAACAACACTAGAATCATTTTTGAGTAGACCGGCATCAAATATGTTGCTATCTAAGCCAACTGAAGAAATGATCACATCCTTACCCTCAAACTAGTACACAAATCTAGTACTGATTATCAAGACAAATAGTGCACCTTTTATCAAAGCTTTATTCATCTAGGTGCGCTTATTCTTTTCACTCGATATTATATATATATTTTTTCCTATCTCTAAGGATCAAAGATGGAAGCATAGTGCAATGTGTTGATCTATTAAGCTTTCTAGCGATCCAGACGGTTCTAGGGCATTAGGCGTTCAAACACCCCTAAGGACTTACAAACTGAAATCAACTAGGCTACAAATCAAAACAACCTCCATCTAATCATTTCCCATTTCTCACCTTTTGGGAGAAGTCCTCACTTTTTTAATTACTTCTGCAAATTTTTTTTTTTTTTTTTTTTTTTACTTCAATTATTAACCTAGAGTTTGGGCCCTCCACCTTTCGGTGTGAGAAGTTTAGTGCTTGATGAGGCTAGAATCCCGGCTACTCAATGAAAAGGGTTTGTTATCCACTTTTGTCAATATGAAAGCTTTCAATGCACTACTAGCCCAATTGGGATATAAACAATTCAGTAATCAACAAATCATGTACCCCACAAATGAATGCTAGTGTGCTCCTGTGCTAGTGTAGAATCCTAGAGTGAATCTTAAAACAATTACAAAATTAGGATGATGTGGACCACAAGTGCAAGCAAGACATCAATTGTTTGAAAAATTTACTCAAAATGGCATCCACAAGGCATACAAGGAGTATTGGACTCTCAAGTCAAGCAATTTTAAATTCTAAGCAATATAGTCCTCAAAAGATCAAAATCATAGCTAGTCATGGACCAATCATAAAAATTCCTCAAATACACAAGTCATGCTCAAAATTTTGAATTGAAAGCAAATATTGTAAACAACACCCATTACCCCCAAACTTAAATGGCACAGTATCCTCAATATGCTAAGAGAACAAAAGAAAGAGTATATCAGTGTGGCTATGGCAAAGAAGGCCAGGACAGAAGTATCCAAAATGGGTGGTATAACCCCCCTAAACTTGGGATTAATTGTGGTCCTGAAAAGATGGCACTGGGAAAAAAGCTGATCAGATAACAAAGGGGATAATAATGGTGCACAGTGGACATGCAAGTGTAAATGGGATAATAAATGCATTAATGAGAGAGGAAAATGGTGGTCCTAAAAATTTCGGGTAGTACTCTCTCACTGAAGTCACTAGGATGCACCTGATACTGGAGTCAGTCACAGACAGATATATCAGTAGTAGAATATGATATCTTAAAGATTATGCATAAAATAAGAAAATAAGAACAACATATAGTACATCACAGTAATAGGGCCGACAGACTGGCCACAAAAATAATATAACTGTATCAAAAGAGCAGGAATGTATCACAGATATATAACATGATAGAAGAGAGGAATAAAGATCAGGCAGATGAGGTAGGGCGAGTTGAGCGTGATCCCCTAATATCTCTAGATATGCCCTATAGTGCAGCTAAAACATCGGAGCAGAGAGATGCCACATCTGACAGAAGAGAGACAACTACATCCTCCAAGGCCTGGATACGCTCTCCAAAGCCGGGTATTGGTGCTGGGGCCTTAGGTACCACTGGATCAGGAAAATGATGTGCATCCTGAGCCTGCTCTGGGAAATGTAATGGTGACCCCGCTGGAGAGTGATGTGGGATCTCCTCTGCTGGAGGCTCCTACTCCAAGTCAATGTCTATATGTACTGTAGCTACCGGTGCGACTGCTGGATCGTCTGTTACTGCCATCTCCTCCTCCTCAAGCTCCTCAGTTGCTAGAACAATGTCCTCCACCAGACTCTTGATAAGACCATTGCAGCTCTTATTCCACTCCTTCTTGCCATAATGGCAAGCTCCTATCTCTGGATGCTCATCTGGGTAGGAGGGATAACGCTGATCTCCTGGGCTTGACCTTGCTAATGTAGGTCGAATACACCCTCATCATGACACTCCAGTAGAGTGCCGACATAGATACCCAGTGGCCTGTGTAGAATGAATATAAAGCCACCAAAAAGTCTGAACGCCTATGGATCTTTTGGCCCGCTATAAATACGTTTCAGAATAGTACCGAATTGTAAAACTAAAGGTCATCGGGCAGATAGATAAGTCCGGGTGGCGAAAGTCTCGCCATCGGCATAGTGGTCAGTCAGTGCCACGGCTATGTCTGCGTAAGAAGGCCTTCACTCCAAAGAGGATAATGAACATCGGGAGAGCAGACATGCAGGCATCGGAAGATTTGATAAGAATATCAAGTGTGACCCGGATATGGTGGCCATCAATAGTAATGTGCAGTTCTGACAGGTTACTCCGGGCCAGCCAGAGGTTCTGGTAGAACAACCGAACAGGCCGCAGGTAAACTGGATATGTGACTAGGGCCAAAAATAACTGAAATGCCCCTCTGGTTAATATCATCGTAAGCAGACCGGGTTAGAAGGTACAGGGAGAAGAAGATAATGTCAAATACTGACTCGTGCACCACCTCAAGGCGTGAGTATCTCCTGGTAAGTCTGTCGCGGATTTGGCCTGGCTGTGCCGGTGGTGGTAAGGGAGAAGGTATATCCATAGTCTCAGCTATAGAAGATGATGCAGAGGCTGAAGACTGTAGTCTAGAGTCGGCTGATGGGGACTAAGCTAGATCTACCTCTAGTTGCTCTAACTGCTCAGCCTCATCAACCTGCTTTGGAGTTGGCTTTGGAATGGGGACCTGAATATGAGATGGTCCTGCCTGCTTCTCTACTCGTTGCCTCACTCGGCGTGGATAATGCCTACGGGCAACAGTCTCGACCCTAGCCATGGCCTGCAAAATAGAAAGAAAAACACTTGCAATATAAGTTAGTACCGGCATAAAGAAGTGAAACACAATATATAGAAACATGTATGTCAAATAAGATAGACAACTCAGAATAATAATCATGAATCTATGTAAGTGATAATGCAGCCGAATAAACAGTGACCAAGTGAAACATGCTAAACAGGATAAGTATAGAATGCATCCAATGTGGAAAACATATGTATTGGGCATAAATAGGATAGCATGGAACATAAAAGATAGTGTGTGAAGTGTATAGGTAAATCTGTGAGGTTTGATCGATCTGGAAAAAAATGAGATCGATTCAAGTTGGATCGATCTTTACCAGATCGATCTGAGAAAAACAAAGATTGATCGAACTATATAATGAATGCAAACAGTCACAGATCTATGATGTGGATGGCACGGGGGCACCTAAGCAAGCTTGTGGGGCCCTCTCACACAACAACACAATATGGGTCACTTGTCAACTCAAAATCACATTCGGAATCAAATATATACATAATCTATATACATATATACACACATATATATACATGCTTCATCAAGTCAAAAATGACAAGAATCAAATATGGGAAGCTGATCGGTTGATCAACTATACATCAACCTTCGCAATAGCACGAATCATTGTAAAATAGGGCTATTGGTCGGGTAAGTCGAACCACTGGGACTGCGCTAGTCTTAAGGCAACCTAAGTATCTAGAGTTATTTAAGAATGATAAGGTGTAATAAGGAGTTGTTGATTGGTTTGTCACTAAGCTAGTAATTGAAGTGTGCATAAAACAAGAATGCTAGTAAATGTAAAGGAAGGAGATCTAGATAGAGAGGGCTAGGGAAGTGAATCCACTACCTATCCATAAGCATGTTAATACATGATTTACTTGGGGAATAATATATACATAAAACCATGAAATGCAACAACATAAAATTGCTACATTACCTTCAAGAATTTTTATGAAATCAATAGGAAAGAATAACTTATCAAAGTATTGCATGTTTTGGTTACCTAAACTAGGTTGCAACCTTAGACATACTCACTAAGCATAGAGTTATCAAGCCCTTAATCACATAGTAGAAGCACATGACATTAGGAATCAAGAATAATCTATCAAAAGAGAACCCTAAGCTATAGACTATCAAATTTCCCAAGCATCATGCCAATAAAAACATTTCCATAAACTCATCTTCATTGTCACTATGAAAATGGAAGCAAAATAATCATAAGAGGAAACAATCTTAAGACAAGATCTTCAACTCAAAATGATCATTAATAGACATTGAAGCTCTTCACATCAAATAAAGCTCTAGTTCATGGAAAGGTCATATATATACATTACATCCCCAAATGTAAATCAAAAACAAGACATGCTTACAAGAAGGAGTTTCATCACCTCCCTAGAAGGGAGTTAGTTACCCATTGCCAAGCTAGAAGAAGGAAGAAGTTCCATCTTCATGGCCATTTTCGTGCAACCTCCTTGGAGCTTCAAGAACACCTCTTCTTTTGCTCTCTTCTCTCTCCTCTATCTTGTAGAATGAAGCCCCCTCTATTGTGTGGCTCATATCCCTCTTATCTACCACCAAAAGACATCCCCAACCACCTCATAAAGAAGTAAGTAGAAAATGAGGAAACCAATGCACAAGTGGCTGCCAAAATGAGAATTCCCGAAGGCAATTCTGCCCCAAATTCGAGCACTCTAAGCAAGGCCTTGAGCGCTCGAATTTAGTGTAAAAATGCCCATGCTTCACTTGCTCCGCCCAGACCTACTTTGGTTAAACAGCCATAACTTTACGCTCCGAACTCCGAATGATGAACCGTTTAAAGATTTGGAGAGCCGATTCAGAGCTTTAAAAACTTCATGTTTTGATGAAGACCCAAATCTCAAGTCTGGTTGGTCGAAAATGGGGAGAAAGGCAGTACTTCAGTGCTGCCAGGCAGTTCTGCGCACCTCTGGTAACAAGGCCATAACTCTCTGCTCCGAGCTCCGAATGATGAACCGTTTGAAGATTTAGAAAGCTAATTCAGAGCTCTAAATCTTTCATGTTATGATGAAAGTCCAGTTCTCGAGCTTTCTGGGTCAAAATGGCGAGCAAAGTCCTAACTCCACTGCTGATCTCGTGAAGCAATCTGCCCTAATTTCGAGCACTCGAAATTAGGCCTCGAGCACTCGAAAATTGGCCAGAATGCCCTATGCTTGGTTTGCTCATCCCGGACCTACTTTGGTAAAACGGCCATAACTTTGTACTCTAAACTCCAAATGATGAACTGTTTGAAGATTTGGAAAGCTAATTCAGAGCTCTAAAAACTTCATGTTTTGGTGGAGATCCAATTCTCAAGGATGATTGGTCGAAAATGAAGATCAAGGCAGAATTTCATTGCTGCCAGGCAGTTCTGCGCACCTCTGGTAACAAGGCCATAACTCTCTGGTCCGAGCTCCGAATGATGAACTGCTTGAAGATTTGGAAAGCTGATTCAGAGCTCTAAATATGCCATTTTATAATGGAAGTCCAGTTCTCGAGTTTGCAAGGTCAAAATGGTGAGCAAAGTCCTGACTCCACTGCTGCCAGAAATTCAGAATTGTGCCTTTTGATGGCCAAAACTCCACAAAGCCTTGATTTTGCTCCTTTTTTGGCAAATGGACCTGAAAATATATACATACACACAAATGAAGATAATCTACTTAAATAATCAAACAATGGACTTAACTAATGCAATTTAGGGCGCTTGAATATACAATATTCGGCGCTTATCACACCCCCAAACTTACATTTTGCTAGTCCCTTAGCAAAACTACAATGAAAAACTTAATGAAAAGACAACCATGGGCATGCTACTACAAAAATATCATCCATGGTAAAATGAGATAGATACATAGCTCAAATACAACTTGAAACAGACAAAAACTGGAGATGGGGTCATTGGGAAAACTACCTTGCATATATGAAGCATTGATACAAAAATTGGCTAAATACATTTCCACATACATGCATCAACATCAAAGTCTATATAAATAACTCAATTATCATCACTTGAATGGAAATCAACTCTAGCTTCAGTGAAAGTGAATTGGATTCTCAACATGCGGCTTTTACTTTCTTTTCCAATTCCAAAGCACAAGTTTTCAAATCATTGAATTCCCCTTTAAATGAGGTCCCTAAGGCATGATTTTATTTACAAGACAACTTTTATTGCTTGTTGACAATTTATTGTAACTCATAAGCGAAACATAGAATGGTTGTGCAATGCTGAAGTCCCTTAAGCTTTCTAACCAACCTATGTAGCAAGCGTTAGGCCAACAACCCCCAAACCAGATGGCTTTAGGGTTTTAAGTGTAGAGACACTCCATAGGGCTTAATAGCTCAAGTTGGAAAGGCTACGAACTCCAACGAACCATGTTTATTACCAGTTTATTTTTTTGAATGACCGTGCAATGTTTAAGTCCCTTAAGCTTTCTAACCAACCCCTGTAGCAAGCGTTAGGCCAACAACTCCCAAACCAGACGGTTTTAGGGTGCTAAGTGTAGAGACACTCCTAGGGCTTAATAACTCGAGTTGGAAAGGCTACGAACGTCAACTGATCATTATTTTATTTCTTTCTAAGTTTTTTTTTTTTTTTTTTTTTTTTTTTTAGATTCATGCCAAAAGTATTCATCCATTAGGTTCATCAAATCAGATTAACTAGGGCAAGGTCAAGGTCAATCAAGTTGCATGCCTCACAGTTAAGTTTCCAATGTGCATCTGTGCATTGTGAAGCTTAAAAGAGTGTCAAATCCAGCGAGAATTTAATTGAGACATTTATACAGACTAATTTGAATCTACATGATCATTTTAACTCAAATTTTCTTTATTTTCAAAAATATCAGCTGCTTCTATACACAAAGTTTTAAACATATGCTTTCATCTCCAACAGGTTTCAAATTCCATTATCATTGCTTAGCAAAAATGTAAAACCAAAAATACATAAATGCACCCCCAAACTTGAATGTCACATTGTCCTCAATGTGAGAAGACAAGTAAATCAAAATAAGCGCAAAGAGGGTAAAAGAACAATAATACCAAGTGGAGTGACGACGACGTAGATGTTCAGCCATGTGAGTGCGCAACGGCGTCCCCCAAACTTGGACATGAAGACCTATCAAGACAGAACTAATGTACACAGGTGAAAGCATAGGTCTCTTAAGAAAAAAATCAAAACAGAAATGAAAACACTAAGACGAATATGATTGCAAGGTAAAAATCCATACAAAATACAAATTGGCACACATGAGTCATAAGTGTAAAATGGAAAACAAAACAATGCCAAAAGCCGTGCATTTTTTTTTTTGAATGGCATGCATGAGGGTGTTGTGGAGGAATTGAGGATGGGGTTGATTGAGTGCGAAGGGTGGTGGGTGGTTAGGGAGTGAAGGTGCCGATAGAGAGATGGTGGCATGTATGGTGGGGTGAGGTGAGGAAGATGGTTTGCAGGTGAGGGAGATGGGGAAGATGGTTGATGCCGAGAGGTGGTAAGGGTGATGGTTTGGTGAGGTGAGTTGTGAGAGATGAGGGCTCGGGTGAGGGAGGAAGAGAAGTTGGTTCACACTTCGAGCACTCGAAATGGGACCTCGAGTGCTCGAAGTCTTGGCAGTGAGTTCGGGTGTGAGCTTCAAACAAGCTCGAGCACTCAAGAGGAAAGTGAGAGGGCTCGGGTGAGGGCTTCAAGCAAGCTCAGCAGAGGAGTGAGAGAGCTCGGGTGAGGTTGAGAGGGGGGTTCGAGGAGATGGGTGGTAAGAAATTCGAGCACTCGAAATGGGTTCTTCGAGTGCTCGAAGGACATGCAATGAGTGAGGGAGGGAAGCTGCATGGTGGAAACTTGGTTTGAGAGAGAGAGAAGGTTTAAGGTTGAGGGGTGGTGGTTGCTGGGTTGCCGAGAATGGGAGAGATGGTGAGGTGAAGGGGTTGTGGGTTGGTTGGAGGTTGGTGGAGAGTATGGGGTGAAGAGGTTGGTTGATGATGGGAAGGTTGCTTGGTTTGTTGCATGGTGGGCATGTTGGCTAGGCTCGAGCACTCCAAATGGGAGCTAGAGTGCTCGAGCTTGGGGCAGAGAGATTGGCAAGATGTGGAGGGATGTCGAGCACGCAAAATTGGTGTGGTAATTTGGAGCAATCTGAATGGGATTTGGAGGGCACGAAATTGGCTCAGTAGGCTAGGGGGTGAGCTCGGCTGTGAGGACTGAAGCAATGAGTGAAAGGGAAAACATGCAAGACAGTGAGCACCATAGAAGTTGAATTTGTTGCAATGGAATATGGAATGTGAGCAACATGGAAATGGAAGTTGTTCAAAATGGAGTCCATGCATGGAAATTCAGTGGCTTGGAGATGAAAGAATGCATGCAATGAATGCATGCAATGAAAGAATGCATGCAATGAATTTTAATGTAGGGAAAATTTTTGAAGCCTTGCAAGAGAATTCCAATCCAATGCATGGATGGAAAATTTTTGAAACTTAGCACTTTATCTCTAAAGCATGGAAAAAATTTTAAAATTTGCAAATTCAGTCCATTCCACTGCATGGATGGAAAATTTTTGGAAAAATTGTTGAATTGCTCAACATTTCTAATGCCTAGATGAAAAATTTTCAAACTTTGCATTTCATCTCCAATGCATGGAAAATTTTGGGGAACCATGATCCAACAATGCGTTGAAAATGAGAGGTTGTGCACATGAGTTGCATGCCAAAGATCCTATGAACTTGCTCGAAAGCGATGGAAATTTCCGGGAATGAAAATTAGAGCTGAGAAGGTCTAAGAGGCCAGTCTAAAATTGCGGAACGCAACTGAAGATCATTTCAGAAAAATCAAATTTTTGGCTTTTCTAAACCATTTCCCAGAAAATTTCAAGGCACGAGCAATTTGAGAAGGTAGGGAAGCTTGGAACATCGAAAGAATTTATTCCCTTGCTTTGCTAAATTTAATGTCGATAGCTAGACGAAGTTAGAGCAGGCACTAATCCTCAAAAATCTCGATAGCTAGACACACCGAGATCAAGTTAGTCCTCTTTACCCTATACCATGTCTCTCTAGAGATTCAAGCTTCCCTAAGTAAGAAAGTTCTTTTGGAAGCGGAAGGAAAAGAGCTTGAAGACAAAAGTTGGAAAGAGGTAATGGAAAGACCTCAATCCACTCTTCATCTTCAATGAAGAACTTTGGATTATTTAGGGACTGATTTGGATAAGGGAAAGGTGGATCAAGTGAGGGCACACCTAGCAAAGGTTTTTGAAAAATCATATTTAGCACGGGAATGCCCGGAGAATTGTCCTTCAAACTTTCAACATCCTCCCCACACTTATCCGGTGGTTCGGGCTCAACAGCTTGAGATAACTCAGGAGAAGGAATGAGATGAGATGCAAGCTCCCAAGAAAGAGATACATTTGATGTTGACCAAGTAAGAGAATGAATAGGTGGATGAATATTAAGCAAAGAATTCACCTCTGAAATGGAATTGTCAACATTAAAATCCTCACAATTGAAATGAGCCAAACAAGCTTTTAGAGGATCCTCCATTGAAGGAGGTGCATCAAGCAAAGGATTATTTAGGGGTTGTTCTAGAGTTTTAAAGGATGCAATCTCATCATCTTTTTCCTCATTTTTAACCACAAATTCTTCCATTTTATGAGTGGCAACAATTTGATCTTCAACCACTATTTCATCATTTTCATATGTGATAACCACTTGATCATTCTCATGATGAAAGTTACTAGGAGTAATCTCATCATTCATAGAATTTTCTTTTGGATTGGCCATAAATTCAAATGAAAATGTTTCCTCCTCTTCATGATTTTTAGCATTAATCCTTTGTTGAATTTGAGATATTTGGTCATCTATCATTGCACTAACTTGGGACTGGTGATATGGTACCACTTGATTGATAGACTCTACTGTGGATTGCATGCTAGCAAGGGAAGCCAATAGTTGATTGTTGGAGTCCATCATTTGCGTGTGCATAGACTCCATCATTTGTTTGTTAGCAACAATTAGCTCATCCAATGGAGACGGTGGAAAAGGAGAAGAGGGCGGGAAAGAATGATCATTGGGTTGAAAAGGTTGCATATGAGATTGTGGGGTTGAATTTCCTATGTCATGCCACAAGAAGTTTTGTTGGTCTCCCCAACCCGAGTTATAACCATTGAAGTATGGATCACTACCCGGTTCAAAGAAATTTTCATTTGGTTGCTTTAGATAGAAGTCCGAGAATTGTCTCGTTGGAAGACAATCTCTTGTATGATGTGTATTACTAGAGCAAAAAGCACAAAACGCATGTGGTGTGTAGAATTGAGTTGGAAGATAACTATTCTCCATCTAGGAGTAATTCAACAACACACAAAGCAATCAACACAACACTTCATCACCATAACCTCCACATACAATGTTCCCATTCTCCTCAATTATCAAGACAAAAAATGTAAATGGCCACGACAAGGACCAATGCTTGAATACGAAATTTAAAACAATTGAAATAGCCTCGACAAGGGCTTGTAATTTAATTACTTCTAAGCTTAACACATGCACGATATTCACAATTCGAAACTAGAAGTCACGAGACTTACCTGGGGTCCTCTAGACTTACAATTTGCTAGCAATCCCACGGCGAGCTTCGAGTTCCTAGAATCTCACTTACAACACAAAAAAGGTTAAACCACACAAGAAATATTCACAAAACACAGTATTCACAATCAAACTAAATTTAACCCTAGAACCTTGGTCGCTAAACCGCTTGCAGTCCCCGGCAACGGCGCCAAAAATTGATCGGTTGATCAACTATACATCAACCTTCGCAATAGCACGAATCATTGTAAAATAGGGCTATTGGTCGGGTAAGTCGAACCACTGGGACTGCGCTAGTCTTAAGGCAACCTAAGTATCTAGAGTTATTTAAGAATGATAAGGTGTAATAAGGAGTTGTTGATTGGTTTGTCACTAAGCTAGTAATTGAAGTGTGCATAAAACAAGAATGCTAGTAAATGTAAAGGAAGGAGATCTAGATAGAGAGGGCTAGGGAAGTGAATCCACTACCTATCCATAAGCATGTTAATACATGATTTACTTGGGGAATAATATATACATAAAACCATGAAATGCAACAACATAAAATTGCTACATTACCTTCAAGAATTTTTATGAAATCAATAGGAAAGAATAACTTATCAAAGTATTGCATGTTTTGGTTACCTAAACTAGGTTGCAACCTTAGACATACTCACTAAGCATAGAGTTATCAAGCCCTTAATCACATAGTAGAAGCACATGACATTAGGAATCAAGAATAATCTATCAAAAGAGAACCCTAAGCTATAGACTATCAAATTTCCCAAGCATCATGCCAATAAAAACATTTCCATAAACTCATCTTCATTGTCACTATGAAAATGGAAGCAAAATAATCATAAGAGGAAACAATCTTAAGACAAGATCTTCAACTCAAAATGATCATTAATAGACATTGAAGCTCTTCACATCAAATAAAGCTCTAGTTCATGGAAAGGTCATATATATACATTACATCCCCAAATGTAAATCAAAAACAAGACATGCTTACAAGAAGGAGTTTCATCACCTCCCTAGAAGGGAGTTAGTTACCCATTGCCAAGCTAGAAGAAGGAAGAAGTTCCATCTTCATGGCCATTTTCGTGCAACCTCCTTGGAGCTTCAAGAACACCTCTTCTTTTGCTCTCTTCTCTCTCCTCTATCTTGTAGAATGAAGCCCCCTCTATTGTGTGGCTCATATCCCTCTTATCTACCACCAAAAGACATCCCCAACCACCTCATAAAGAAGTAAGTAGAAAATGAGGAAACCAATGCACAAGTGGCTGCCAAAATGAGAATTCCCGAAGGCAATTCTGCCCCAAATTCGAGCACTCTAAGCAAGGCCTTGAGCGCTCGAATTTAGTGTAAAAATGCCCATGCTTCACTTGCTCCGCCCAGACCTACTTTGGTTAAACAGCCATAACTTTACGCTCCGAACTCCGAATGATGAACCGTTTAAAGATTTGGAGAGCCGATTCAGAGCTTTAAAAACTTCATGTTTTGATGAAGACCCAAATCTCAAGTCTGGTTGGTCGAAAATGGGGAGAAAGGCAGTACTTCAGTGCTGCCAGGCAGTTCTGCGCACCTCTGGTAACAAGGCCATAACTCTCTGCTCCGAGCTCCGAATGATGAACCGTTTGAAGATTTAGAAAGCTAATTCAGAGCTCTAAATCTTTCATGTTATGATGAAAGTCCAGTTCTCGAGCTTTCTGGGTCAAAATGGCGAGCAAAGTCCTAACTCCACTGCTGATCTCGTGAAGCAATCTGCCCTAATTTCGAGCACTCGAAATTAGGCCTCGAGCACTCGAAAATTGGCCAGAATGCCCTATGCTTGGTTTGCTCATCCCGGACCTACTTTGGTAAAACGGCCATAACTTTGTACTCTAAACTCCAAATGATGAACCGTTTGAATATTTGGAAAGCTAATTCAGAGATCTAAAAACTTCATGTTTTGGTGGAGATCCAATTCTCAAGGATGATTGGTCGAAAATGAAGATCAAGGCAGAATTTCATTGCTGCCAGGCAGTTCTGCGCACCTCTGGTAACAAGGCCATAACTCTCTGGTCCAAGCTCCGAATGATGAACTGCTTGAAGATTTGGAAAGCTGATTCAGAGCTCTAAATATGCCATTTTATAATGGAAGTCCAGTTCTCGAGTTTGCAAGGTCAAAATGGTGAGCAAAGTCCTGACTCCACTGCTGCCAGAAATTCAGAATTGTGCCTTTTGATGGCCAAAACTCCACAAAGCCTTGATTTTGCTCCTTTTTTGGCAAATGGACCTGAAAATATATACATACACACAAATGAAGATAATCTACTTAAATAATCA
Organism: Cornus florida; assembly: GCF_030987335.1. Classification (NCBI taxonomy): domain Eukaryota; kingdom Viridiplantae; phylum Streptophyta; class Magnoliopsida; order Cornales; family Cornaceae; genus Cornus; species Cornus florida. Next base: position 45,782,595 of record NW_026775573.1, read on the forward strand.
AACGATGGACTTAACTAATGCAATTTAGGGCGCTTGAATATACAATATTCGGCGCTTATCAGAAGCTCAGATACAACATGGCAACATCAAAAATATATGATTGAAACTCAAAACCCAAAATTATAACTCAACTTACCAAAACAGGAGATAAGTGGATCAGGAGAGAGAGGAATGAGATTTGAGCTGAGGGAGAGAAATTTGAGGCCTTGGGAAGCTTGCCGGAGGGTTCGCCAGAGCTGAGAGGGATGGGTGTTGCAGCAGCGAGGGTTGAGGGTCTGAGATCGATTTACAAATCGATTAAAATGACCCTAGGGTTTTATTTTAAAAACTGGTCCTGACAAGTTCAATCGATCTGGAAAAATCTCAGATCGATTGAATATAAATCGATCTTAAAAGAATACAGATCGATCTATGCTTCAAATGACAAAATATTTTTGAAAATTTTTTTTTTTTTTGGAATTTTTTTTTTTTGGATTTTTAGAAAATTTATAAATAAAATTGAATTAAAAGAAAATATTTTTATTTATTTATTTATATATATATATATATATACATTTTTTTTTAGATAATAAAATTAATAAAAATCTTTTGGAATTTTTGAATATATATATATATATATATATATAAATAAAAACAAAAATAAAAATAAAAATAAAAATAAAATAAGATAAAATGAAAATATTTTTAGATTTTTGAAAAATTTCCTAAAATTAAAAATATTTATGAAGTTTTTGAGAATAAAATGAAATAAACTAAACATTCAAAATATTTTTGGATTTTCATTAAATTAAAGTCAACAAAGGGGGTACAGATCGATCAATGTAAGATCTATCTGAAAGATACTTCGATCAATCGAACAGATGAAAACCTGCAGACAAGTTCAAACGATGCTCAGAGTGGCCTTTTTCATGAATCTCAAAAAAATTTCTAAGTGTGGAGTGAAGATCGATCTATAAGAAAAAGTTGGTTCAATCCAAGAAAATTTTCGATCGATAAACAGAGAGCTGATTTATATAGGAAAATTTCTATCGATGGAATAGATGGATGATTGGATGCAGGAAGGGATGTTCGATCGATTGAACCTCTTTTGAGATCGATCGAACAGGAATAAAATGTCTAATTTCAGAATAAAAGTGCATGCATACTCAATCATAGTTCCAATCAATGTGTATAAACCCTAAAACATATCTAGACGACGCAAGAAATGAAATGCAAAATAGAAATGAGGGAGGAATAGGGTTGTAAACCCTACAAAACATTTACTAGTCTTTAACGTCTCTAGCAAGACGTTGGGCTTTTTTAGCTCGGATTAAATATCTTGTTATGCAACCCCTCCTTAACAGGGTGAATGGATTTTTGAATCCCACCCAACAAATTGGTCCCTAAGGAACTCATTGGATTTGATTCAAACGACATTGACGGTCCTTGGTCAACATAACTCTTGGGCTTCCATGCCCTTGGAACACTTGACTTCAATGCAACTTTCTAAGCTTTTAAGTTCATAGACAAACCATGGAAATGTTGAACATTGAGTAAAGACTTAACTTCATCAAATTCATGGTTTACACACTCCTCTGCAACACACACTTCTTCATGTTGGTCTATTGAATTCGGGGTTAGGTTAAAAATGTTCAACTTCACTTTCATATGCCCAAATGAGATTTTCATTATCCCCGTCCTACAATTGATGTTAGCATTTGAAGTTGCCAAGAAAGGACGGCCAAGGATAACAGGAATTTGGCTCTTAGGATTTGGAACCGGTTTCATGTCAATGACAAGAAAATTGACCGGGAAGAAGAACTTATCAATTTTAATCAAAACATCCTCAATGATACCCCTAGGCTTTTTGATTGATCGGTCGGCAAGTTGTAAAACTACCGACGTCGGTTTCAAGTCTCCTAAGCCTAATTTGACACATACTGAGTATGGAAGAAGGTTAACAGTTGTTTCTAAGTCTAAAAGAGCCTGATTGATGACATGGTCACCAATAATGCAAGAAGCAGTAAGTGAACCGGGGTCTTTGAACTTTGGGAGAGTGTTATGTTGCAAAATAGAGCTCACTTGCTCGGGCAAGACCACTTTTCTTTGTGCTTGGCTTTTGTTCTTCCTCTTTTGGGTGCAAAGATCTTTTAAGAACTTGGCATAAGCCGGAATTTGCTTAATTGCATCCAAAAGTGGGAGACTAATCTTTACTTGCCTAAACATTTCAATGATTTCATTGGTCTTGGTCTTTTGTTTATCAAGATAAATGGATCCTTTCAAGGCATCCGGAAATGGAGCTCTTGGCTCAAAAGCTTTTTCAAAATTTTTCTTTGAAACATCATCAACACAAGAATTTTTCAAGTCCTTTTTCAAATCATGCTTTGATTCATCTTTCAAATCATTTCTCAATGCTTTCTAAACATGATGATCATGCACATACAATGAAGGAGGAATAAAATGTTAAACGGGACAGGTGTCAACTTTTGGTTGCACTAGTTCACTCTCTTCATTGGACACACCTACTTTGTTTTCCACAATCTTTCCACTTCTCAAGGTTGTCACCGCATTGTCATACTCAATTGTGGGACCTTTCGATGAGGAATGAGTCTCCACAACACATTTTTGCTTTGGTGGGGCATTCGAAAGCATTTTCCCTTTCTCTTTAGCATTTAAAGTACTAGCTATTTACCCTACTTGGGTTTCTAGCTTAGCAATGGATTGAGAGTGAGAATGAAACAATTGAGTGTTCGCCTCTAGAGTGCCTAAAGCGGTCAAAACTTTTTTTTCAAAAGCGGGACTCCTAGAATTTCCTTGAGAATAAGATTGATTTGGGAAATGAGAATTAGAGAATTGGTTTCCATGTGATTGAAATGATGATGATCTAAAACCTTAGGAACCTTGGCTTTGCATTGGAGGCGGAACATACTTCCCTTAAAAACCACATTGGGGAGGGTTTAAGCCTTCCCCTTGGCTTTCCCAAGAAAAGTTCGGATGGTTCCTCCAACTTGGATTATAATGATTGCCATACGGATTATTCCCTTGGTTAGCAAAAATGGCATTTGCTTGCTCATGGTTGTCATTTTGCACATGTCCATAGGGACAATTGGAAGTAGAATGTAACACACTAGAACAAGTCATACATGATTCATTAGATGCACGATGATGAACATGATTAGGGGAGGAAGACATTTGATTCGCCGAAGTTTGGTTGATAAAAAATGGATCAAACCTTTGAGATAAGGATTTCATCTCGGTGGCTATATCATTTGAGTTGTCAACTAAATACAAGCCAACATTCTTCCTTCCACCTAGATTTCTACCATTTTTAGAAGACAGAGATTTATGCATGGAATTTTCACTCATACTTTCATACAATTGACACACATCATTTTCATACTTATTAAGATAAGAACCACCCATAGATGCATCAACCATACCCTTGTGATTATCCTGTAAACTTTCAAAGAAATATTGAACTAATTACCACTTAGGTATGTCATGATGTGGGCACTTTCTAAGCAAATCATTAAACCTTTCCCATGCCTTATGAAATATTTCCCCATCCCCTTGAGAAAATTCATGAATTGAAGTTCTCATGGCATTGGTCTTTGATACCAGGTAGTACTTCTTCAAGAACTCTTATTGCATTTCTGCCCAAGAAGTTATCGAAAAAGGCCTAAGATTGTTAAACCAATATTTTTATTTATCTTTGAGGGTAAAAGGAAAAAGTTTGAGTCTTAACATTTCTTTTGCATGTCCGTGTATTTCACGGTGGAACACACTTCAAGAAACTCATCCAAATGCTTATAGGGTTCTTTACTTAGAAGTTCATGATAGTTAGGAAGCATTTGAATGGTTTGTGGTTTGATTTTATAGTCATGTGCTCTAAATTGGGGCAATTGAATGTAAGTGGGTGCATTATATTCATTAGGCACATAATGGTCTCTTAAAGCAAGAGGGGGATTTATAGCCGGTGGTGCTACTCGAACACTATGGTTAGCTTGAACCATATGAGGTTGTGGAGCAAAGATTGGTTGAGGCATTTCCAATGGAATTTGGCCTTGTCGTTGTGGTGGAATAAATGGTCTAGGCATGTCTAATGGTACTTGGATGTTTTTATGATGCACATTAGGGCGGAGGATGCCTTGTTGGTCTATGTAACCAAGGTCCTCTACATGGTCATTATTTTGCTCCTCCATTGATGAAATAGAGTGATGAAAACTACTTCTTCCCCTAGGATTACGAACAACCGATTCAAGATGAAAATTAAGAGGGACAAGAGGAGGATTTAACGACCTACAACCATGCATGCACTAGCAAAGACAAATAACAAGAAATAAGCAAGTAACAAACACTTCACCCCCATAACAAATCAATCAACAAATCTCCACATACAATGATCATATACTCCCATGCTTGAACAACATGCAAAGAAAAGTAAATTGTCTCCACGCGGGCTCACAATCTATCTAAGAAATGAAAAACAAGCCTCCACGCGGGCCGACGATTTAACTAGAGCTTGAGTTAGAAAGATCTCACAAAGGGTCCTTAAGCAACTTTAATTTAACTTTCAACTTTCTAGCCTTGCTTTGCTTTGCAATTTTTTTTTAGATTTTTAGTCCTTTTTGTGCTTAGCTTAGCTTCTTGCTTTGAATTCTCCTTTGCTTGGTTTCCTTCACTCAATGCACCTAATCAATCCAGAACAAACACAATACGTAACTAAGAAAAAAATAAATAAAGAAAAGACACGATCAAAAGTGTACTAATTCTTAGTTGTTTCCAAAACATGACATTCCCAATTGGATCCCCGGCAACGGCGCCATAAACTTGGTGTGTGCCGTACCGATGCACCAAAGTTTTCAAAGATATGAACTAAGAGTGTGAGTGTGCAATGTGGCCAAGTTTTAAATTTGTAAAAGCCACTACTACCTCTAACTAAAAATATAGCTTGGGTGAGTAGGGATCGTCCAAGGGGTTTTAGGCACTAGCAATGGAAACAATGTATAGGGCTAGTAGGTTGAGTGATCAAAGATTGGTTGGATCGATTGATTAAGCTATTATGCAAATGAAATTGAAGTAAACAAAATTCAACGATTAATAAAGTAGAGAAAGATATAGAGGGGAGGACTTGGGGTACTAGAGCTACCACTAAGCATGACTTCATTAGACACTAGCAATTGTATATTAATGGGGAAATTGACTTGTAACTTGTGTGTGTGTGTGACATTAATTGAAACTAGGCATGAATGGCAAATAAGCATAGATTGTCAAGCCAAATCAAATGGAAAACACAATCTATCAAATGAGACCAAAATCCATTCAATGAAACCACAATTTATGCACACACAACTATCTAGAAACATACACTAAATACATTCATAAGTATGGAACACCAAGGAACAAGATTGTCCACCTATCTATGAATTTAAAGCAACTACACTACATCTACACTAAAGACATGAAATTTAACCGAGTAAGCTAAAGTTGTAGTACAATACATCAATAAACAAGTGTGAACCATCAAATAAATTGTAAGAGTGTTTCATTAAGCTGTATGTTTTGACCATTTCTAGATTACCTTCATCCATACACATAGACATGCATAAATTCCACTAAATCTAGAGAAAAACACATAAAAAAATCCATTCTAGCATACACAGACATATGGTTAGAAGTAGATAATCAATTAAAAGCATTAATCCATACACATCAAATAGAAACCACAAGATATATATATAAATCCAAGATCAAAACATTGTTACAAATAAATCCCCAAAAATATACGAAGAACTAAGTCTAGGAAACAAACTTAGGGGCTACTCTAGCCCCAAGTAGATATCTAGCCACTCATTGAAGTAGTCATCCAACCCTCAAGGGCTATCTCCATGGTAGGAATGACCTCCTTCTTGATGGAAACTTTAAAAGAGTGGAAGAACTCCCAAAATGTGTAAAAGCTCTCTAATCTCTAGCCTCCTCTCCAAGATAAGAAAATTACAAGTTATGAATAACAACTATCAACTCTTCTCTAAAAGTAGCTCTCAATCCTTATATAGGTAGGTCAAATGTCACCCTAATGGTCTAGGCTCGTACACCAAGGTCCTTCCAATGATTGCACCATGAGATAACTTTTAATGAGCTGGAATTTATTTATTTTTTGGACTTGAGAAAGTTCGATCAATTGAACTGTGTTGATATCGATCGAACATGGCTGAGATCCAATGAATGCTGTAGAGATCGATCATCCTTGGCGGTGCCTTTTTGAATAAAGACAAATATCTGAGATATTTTTGGGAAGAAGACAAAAGTGGTAAGTGGGTGGTAGGTGTGGATAAGATCGAATCATTTCGATCGATCTGGAAAATGTTGGATCGATCGAACTTGTTGGATTCTTTTGGATAAGGACAAGGGCTTGGATCCATCTTGAATTGTTTAGATCAATGAACTTTTGATCAATCGAAGAAATACTGAGATCGATCGAACATGCTGAATTTCCACACTTTGCTTTATTTTGCTCCCACTTTGCTCCTTTCTTCCATTCAGCTTGAGTTAACTCCTATAATGCTCTTATTTGGCTGAATTGACTTATTTTTGGGATAAGCACCTGAAAAGGGCAATAACACGAAATTATAATAAAATAGGGAAATAAGATAGATAAAGATCCTAGAATACCTTAGCTGAAGGGATTTAAATGCGCACTTTTCAGCGCTCATTACACCCCCAAACTTAAATATTGCTAGTTCCTAGCAATGAACTACAAAGTAAAGGAATGAAATGAACAACTATACAACTATGAACTAGAAAGCAATAAATGGATAGCGCCACTTTCGTAGGGAACACGATTGAGAAAGACGTGGTCCCCTACCTCAAAAGAGAAGGATCTCCTCCTCCCATCAGCATAACTCTTCTGCCAGCTCTGAGGTTTAGCCAACCACTGCTGAATCAACTTAATCTTCTCTGTAGTTTGAAAGATAATATCGGGACCCAAGGCGACTGCATCACCTATCTCGGTTCAACAAACTGGAGATCTGCAAGGTCTACCATACAACGCCTTAAAAGGTACCATACCAATACAGGTCTGGTAACTATTGTTGTAGGCAAACTCAACCAAAGGTAAATACTTTTCCCAACTACCCCCAAAATCCAAAATGCAAGCCCATAGCATATCCTCTAATATCTGGATGGTACGCTTCGATTGGAAATCAGTCTAAGGATGGAATGCCGTGCTAAAATGAAGCCCCGTGTCAAGAGTCTCCTAAAAACTCTGCCAAAAATAAGACGTGAATCTGGTATCCTTATCCGAAACAATGGATACTGGAACCCCGTAAAGCCTGCCAATCTACCCCACATATAATCCACTAAGCCTCTCTGCGTCATCTGTCACTGCCATAGGAAAAAAATGAGCTGTCTTAGTCAATCTGTCAACAATGACCTAAATGGCATCATTCCCTACCTTGGATCTCGGAAGTCCTATCACGAAATCCATAGTAATATGCTCCCACTTCCACTCTGCTACTGGTAGTGGTTGCAATAACCCTGCCGGTCTCTGATGCTCTGCCTTCACTTGTTGACAAGTAAGGCATTTAGCCACGAACTGAGAAACATCCCATTTCATGCCTTTCCACCAAAATTGTCTCCGTAAATTGTGATACATCTTCATACCACCAGGATGAACTACGAGTCGATAATGGTGAAAATCCCGAAGAACAACGTCATAACAAGATAAAGGAATAAACATCTTCCCTCTGTACCTGAGACCTCTATCTGAATGCAAGGTCCAACCCTCTATATTCTCGCCGCCTGAAATTCGAACATGGATGGACTTCATCTCCCCATCCTTCTATTGTACCTCAATAACTCTGCTAAAAAGAGCCGATTGAGCCACAAGGCTAAACAAGATAGCCGGTGAAACATCCTCATACGACTAGAAACCAAGATCTGCAAACTCTTCTAGCATCTTTCATCCATGGACGGAAATGCTAACAAGAGTACACCGTGACTTCTTACTCAATGTATCGGCCACTACATTGGCCTTTCCTGGATGATACTATAACTCAAGGTCATTGTGATACCCCTCGATTCTAGAGCCATGGGTGATCAAGTCCGACCACAGATTCGAGGGATATCAGACAATTAATATGTAACCAAGTAAGAATAAAATAATAATGCGCTAAAAGAAACTAAAATGAAAATCCTCGAACCTTAAATAATAAATTAATATAATTTAAATCCGTACAACTCGGGAATCCACCTAGTGGACCCCTAATTCCAAAACTTTAAATAAATTTACAGAATTAAAATCCAAAACCAAAATAGAAAGAAAATCCTATGTAACCAGAAGAGTGAGTGTCTGTATCTGCATCAACACGATCAAACTCTAAGCCTGGTACTGGCGAATACCTGAAAATAGAAGTGGGTCAGGCCCACATGCAAGTTCCAATCTACTACAATCCGTACATAAACCCGATATGCAGATACATCCTTGATAGCTCGGCAATATCTACAATAGTCCATATATATATATACACACTATAGGATGCTCACTAGCCTATAACATAGTTCAGCCTAGGTAGAAGGTGACATATAAAACACGCTTTTCAGCGGCCAAGTACCTAGACCTACCAGGGAACATTAGCTATATCTAGTTACCTAACCTTTGCAATATATGCACCCTAACCGTGATCAAGAGACTCAAGCTCGTATCACGGTACCATAAATATATATATAAATTCCTTCCTAATGCAGAAAGATAAAACAAACATCCGTTATGTCGTTCAACTATTTTAGTTGACAGGACATGCATCTATGTAGGATTTAACTGTTTTAGTTAATCCATTCCATATGTATGAAGGGGTAGGACTTAGCTTTTTGATCTAATCCATCCCTAATACGTCACCGTCCCATACCGGTACATATAATGCAAATGATCCACCAATAATGCAAGTATATCCATGAACCAGCATAATAGAAAACAGGTATTATTAAGATCCTATTACGCATCTAGTATATGATTATAATCATAAAACTCCTGTTAAATTGTTATAGTACTGTTAAAAATTTTAAATTATCCACATCCATCCAATTGACAAAACATAAACTAAATCAGTTCATCAATTAACAACCAAAGCAGGGTATAATGATTATCAGACTTATGAACTGAGCACAAAATACCATTCAACCCAAACCATACCCTCATACTAGTTCATAAAAAATTATTAAAATAAAGACTAGTAATGTAAACCTCCTTAACCCTCTGATGGCATAAAAATTTATGTTTGCATCATATGACGTCCCTTTTAATCCTCCAACTTAAAACCTATGCTTGATATAGTATAACAAAGAGAAGTCAAACTGTACCTCATATAAATCCCCAGTGGTACAATATACTAGCCCATTTAACTGGTGAAAACAACCCAGTAGTTAGAACTTCCTCCACTCCTCACAGCATGCAACTATATATATTTAAAATTACATGTCAACCACAACCATAACCCAACCAACCCTCTTGAGACTCATATATATCCTAGATATCATTGCTATAAAATCCCAACAATATCCGTTATATCAGTTCATTGAATTTGCGGAAACAACTAGCCTTTCTGTCTCCCTTTATTTCTTCCGGACAGCATACACATTAATAATGTTTATGTTCATGATGTCCCTTAGAATTAAACCCTAGCATAAACCCTCTGTTTAAAGGTTCCAATAGGTAAATTTTTAATTATTTAGAACCCCCTTTATTTTCCAGAAACTTCGTTTAGGGCCTTAGGGGCAGAAAAATGCCAAAAATACCCCCGAAGGGGTATCTGTTCAAGGGAGCTGGCTCCCCCCCATGGGAGCCAGCTCTTCATCATCCAGAGCCGGCTCTCCCTCCTAGAGAGCCGTCTCTAACCCTCTGACCGTCTCTGCATCCAAGACTTCGTTCTGCTTCGTCTGGCTGTCATCTGTGTTTCCGGCGAGGTTCAACCTTCTGTCCCCTTTGTTTTTAGATTAATTAGAATTAAATTAAGCCCTCACAGTCCTAACAACTCCTTAATTTCCATTTAACATTGCTTGACAAAAATTATAACCGATTCAAAGCAATTTATGCAAGAAAACACAGTTTCAGTTCTAAAAGCATCAAACAGATTACAACCTAAATCTAATATTCATACAAGTCTGTTTTAAAAGTTAATTAGGTTCCTAGAGACTATTAAGCATGCACAGAACACAAGTTTACAGGAAGGAGAGAATGAAACTTGCCTCAAGATTCTGGTTTGAAATCTTTTAACGCCGTTGCTAAATTCCAGAATTCATCAAGACCATTTCTCCTCTGATCACAGTTTCATTCCACTGTTGCTTCTTAATTCCATCCCGAAACAACCCCTTAATTAATCTCTCAAAACACTCTGTGATTCTCCTTCTGTGTTTTCCTCTCCAGACCACTCTCTGGTTTTTTTTTTCCCTCTGTGTCTCTCACCCATGGGAGCCGGCTCTCCCTCATGGAGAGCCAACTCTACATTTATGGGAGATGGCTCCCTCTCCTAGAGAGCCGTCTCTCACCCTCTGAGAGCCGTCTCTGCATCCAAGACTTCGTTCTGCTTCGTCTGGCTGTCATCTGTGTCTCCGGCGAGGTTCAACCTTCTGTCCCCTTTGTTTTTAAACTAATTAGAATTAAATTAAGCCCTCACAGTCCTAACAACTCCTCAATTTCCATTTAACATTGCTTGACAAAAACTATAACCGATTCAAAGCAATTTATGCAAGAAATCACAGTTTCAGTTCTAAAAGCATCAAACAGATTACAACCCAAATCTAATATTCATACAAGTCTGTTTTAAAAGTTAATTAGGTTCCTGGAGACTATTAAGCATTCACAGAACATAAGTTTACAGGAAGGAGAGAATGAAACTTGCCTTAAGATTCCGGTTTGAAATCTTTTAACGCCGTTGCTAAATTCCCGAATTCATCAAGACCGTTTCTCCTCTGATCACAGTTTCATTCCACTGTTGCTTCTTAATTCCATCCCAAAGCAACCCCTTAATTAATCTCTCAAGACACTCTGTGATTCTCCTTCTGTGTTTTCCTCTCCAGACCACTCTCTGGTTTTTTTTTCCCTCTGTGTCTCTCAATACCTCACTGTATCTCTGTTCTACAGAAAAACTATGTTTTGTTTTGTGATGACTTAAACCCTAGTCCACCATAATATACATATATATAGGTTTAGATATTAAACCCTAATCCATATATAACTCGGTCCATAGGTAAACCTAAGTGATAATTAATGACGGCTACCTATGAAAAGCTATATATATAACAGTCACGTTAAAAACCACATCCATGTAACTAAAGCCAGTCATTTAAACAATTAAAGTATTAAATCCCACAAAATTAATTCAATTAAAATCATTAAATTAAAACAATTAAGACAACTAATTAAAATAGACCAATTAAATAATTAACTTAAACAATGAATGCAAATAGAATCAATTACACAATTATTAACTAAATCAATTAAACAAACACAAATAATCACTTAAATACATAATAACAAATAACCAATTAATTTAAAAAACACTAAATCAACTAAGCAAATAAACCACATAAGTCACATAATTAAATTTAAATTCCCTTTTTTATCCTTTTGAAAACTAGGGGTATTACAGTCATAGTCTTCCATGAACTCAACCCACATGCGTTATCTCAAATTCAAATTCTTTTGAGAGAAGAGATATTTGAGACTCTTATGATCGGAGAAAACCTCAAACTTCTCCCTGTACAAAAAATATCTCCACCCTTTTAGGGAGAAGATCACCACTGCCAACTCCAAATTATGTGTCGGATAGTTGAACTCGTGAGCCTTCAACTTTCGAGACCCATAAGTTACTACCCGTTTAGTCTGCATCAGAACACACCCTTAACCTTCTCGCGAAGCATTATAATAGACCACGTAACCCAAGCCACGTTCAAGTATGATTAAAATTGGAGCTGATGTCAACCTAACCTTCAACTCCTGAAATACAGAATTACAAGCCTCATTCCATATGAACTTGACTCCCTTATGAGTAAGTCGAGTTATAGGTACCGCTAGATGAAAGAAATCCTGAACAAATCTCCTGTATTAGCCGGCTAGGCCAAGAAAGCTCCAAACCTCAAACACTATCTTCGGACTCTCCCAATCTATCACAGACTCAATCTTCGACGAATCCACTGCAACACCGCCCCCTGACACAACATGTCCAAAGAACTTCACCTCCTGTAGCCAAAATTCGCATTTCTCAAACTTGGCATACAATCGGTTATCCCTAAGGATCTGCAAAACTGCTCTCAAATGGTACTCATGCTCTTCCCTCGAAGTTGAGTACATGAGAATGTTGTCAACAAACACCACCACAAATCTATCAAGATAGTCACTGAATACATGGTTCATCAAGTCCATAAAAGCTGCTGGAGCATTGGTCAAACCAAATGGCATTACCGGAAACTCATAATGGCCATACCATGTGTGAAAAGAGGTCTTGGATATATCTTTATCCATAACCCTCAACTGATAGTAACCCGATCTTAAATTGATCTTCGAAAAGTATGTCGCTTCTTTTAATTGATCAAATAAGTCATTAATCCTAGGCAAAAGATACCTGTTCTTGATCGTAGCGTGATTCAACTTGTGATAATCAATGCAAAGTCTCAAAGACCCATCATTCTTCTTCACAAAAAGAACCGGTACTCCCCATGGTGAAGTACTAGGATGAATAAAGCCCTTAGCTTTCAAATCATCCAACTGACCTTTTAGCTCATCAAGCTATGTCGGTGCCATAGAGATGGGTGTTGTACTGGGAATGACATCAATGGCAAAAACAACTTCCCTTAAAGGAGGTAACTCTGTTAGTTCCTCTGGAAAGACATCAACAAAATCCTCAACAACTGTTGGAAGAACACTGCCCAAATTGTTATCCTCATCAACTAGTAAACTAGCCAAGTAGGATCTATGGTGACACTAGTCACCAATGCTAAAAACCATCGCTGGGTGGGAATCGCTCCGATCTCCCACAAAATGGAAACAATCTCCCTTGGGAGTACAAACAGACACCCTCCCGCAGAAGTAATCAATCGTAACCCGAAAGAAAGACAACCAATCCATCCTGAGAATGATGTCAAAGCCTGTCATGTTAAGAATGATGAAATCGAACATGAAGGTCCGCTCAGCTATCTCAATAGCATAACCCTGACAAACACATTCCAAAGACACTGGACCCTAACTGATGTGTCAACACAGAGAAGACTATCTCGAAGTGTGACCTCCAAACCCAATAAATGTGAAAATGATACAGAAATAAAAGAATGTGATGCACCCGTGTCAACAAGAACCTATGCCTAAGAACTAAAAACTGGAAATATACCTCAAACTGAAGAAGTCCGTGCAGAAGTATCTGCCTATGGAAGAGTGTAGGCTCGTCCTTGAGTCCCTGAGCCCTGCTGTGAACTGCCATGATAGCCTAACTGATGTGAAGAAGTAGTAGGAGTAGAGCCCCTGGATGTATAAGTGCTAATTGGCGCCATTGGCTGTGGTGCCTGAGGAACTCTAAAACCAGACTGAACCACTGCAGACTATGCCGGTACCATCTGTGAATATGTGCCACTAAGTAGCTTATTCAACAACTTTGGACAATCCTTCTTGAGATGACCTGGTCACCTGCAGTAGACGCAAGCTCCCTGCCCTGTTTTCATTAAAGCTGAAGTCTGACTAGCCTATGGTCAAAGCTATGGGCAGCGAGGCTTGATGTGCCCCAGCTACTGATAATGGTGACAAATCACACCCCGAGCCAATCCTGAAGATACAGGGACTGTGGGTGCAGAACGAATCTGCTGTGGAACCCCCTATGAGTGTGCACTATTCCCTGCCTTAGCCTTTTTCCCTGACTCCTAAAAGATGACGGAGTGTCTCCACGAGGCTACTTGTGTGAACCCCTGATCCGTAACTGATCCCGTTCCTTTGCCTCAGCTAGCATAGCCCTCTGGACTACCTCTCTGTAAGTCCTTAAATCAAGAATTGAAACCCGTGGCCTGAGGTCAAGATGTAGGCTATCCTGAAACTTCATTGCCCTGGTCTCATCTGTCGCCACCATGTCCTTGGCATAATGTGAGAGAGAAGTAAATCGTGTCTCATACTCAATGACACTCATAGTGCCCTGATAAAGACCTATCCTCATCTCTCACCTCATAAACCTAGGAAATAAGCGCTCAAAGAATAAATCTCTACACTCATTCCAAGCCATCAACTCAACATTGTGGACATTGGTCATGGACCTCCACTAGATATCTACATCTCCCATGAACATAGAGGCAGTCAAAGAAATCCTCAACCTGTCCATGGGTACCATACTGTCCAACTTGTGAACCATAAGGTCCAACCAAGCTTTTGAGACTAGCGGATCTGAACTCCCCACAAATGGATCAATCTTAACCCTCTGTAGTTGCATGAAGTACTCCATTGCCTCATTGACTATTGGTGCTGGTGCCGGTGCCGGGATCTGTATCCCTACCACCTGCCTGCGTATCAATTCCTATAGGGATTCAGCGATCCCCTGATTGATCACCTAAGCCACTCGATCCTCATAAGTCGGTGCCCGCGGTGGATTAGCATCCACGCCACGATTTGGAATCCTGGGCCTTCCCGGACCCCTCGTAAGCTCGGTGTCATCCACCTGCTCCTCAATGCCCTGACGTGAAGACTTTCCATGCGTGACAACCATAATGTTAAATACACAAAAGGAAAGAAGTCAACAATAACACAAGTAATTATGACTGAATGCAACTCACACTATGAGTGCACAAAACATAAAGCAAGACAAGGTATGCAACATACGTAATGCTAAAGCAATCAAAGAAAGCTGTTTAAACAGTTAAGCACTTAAGCAAATAAGCATACACGTTAAACAAAGATGCTTCTAAGCACATATGTATATAAGCATAAAGACATGTCATAATACTAAGCGTGTTATCAAGGAACATATAAACATGTTGTAATGTCAAAACATGTTATCAAAGGCATGTGAATATATCAAAGTAGATCAACAAAAGCATAATATGCACCCAAAACCAAATATTCTAAGGTATTCAAACCTAGGAGCTCTGATACCACTTGTAACGGCCCAAGTTTTGTAAACCCGGTGCATCAATAATGAACAAAAGATGACCCCATAATGGATCTGAAATACAGAAGCTAGAACATAAACAAGGTCTTTAGAGATGTACATCATCCTTGAGACATAAGAGTGACCTTCCGAGGAGTTTTCAGACTCAACTGAAGCAAAACGGAGCCAAGGGTATCAACAACCCTACAAGAGAAGAACCAAGGGTAAAATGCTCATTTTACAATAAGTGGAGTGAATTTAACTTACAAGGCCAAAGGAAGTGAAAATCCCAAACGAATCCTATCCCAGTTCGAACTAAAACTGACACCCTCTCACTAAAACAAAGATATCTTGATCTAGGAGAAGAATCTAAAACTAAAATTTATACCATTGGAAATCTTAAATTGATGCGGTCCATTTAGACTCAAGAACGGACTAATTTGGCATTAAAATGAAGAAGTTAGAACTGTTTGAATTTGGAAGATCAAAGCTGGATTTCACAGAAAAAGTTCTGGGGAACTTGAAACGGTTCAACATTCTTGAACCAGTTTAACATGGACAGAACATCCATGATGGACCAAAAACCTCACCTTGAACTGGTTCAACATTCTTGAACTGGTTCAACTGCACCAGTGTGCGGAAAATGCAGTAGAAACAGTAAAATTGCAGAAAAATGAGTTTGGAATGAGGTTTTCGAGACTAAGATGACATTTTTCAAAAAAATGTCATGAAAAAACTCCCCCCAAAATCACATTTTCTATATGACAGAGTTGAGACCGAAAATTATTTCCTAAAGGAAATCCCAAAAATGCCTTTAAGCTGAATTTTATAAAAAGTGAAAATGAGTGCCCTTCCATGTGCTTGTTTTGCAAAATATGACTATAAACTTGAAGACGATCATGTACGCAAATGTAATATGGATAACTACACGTGTTCCAATAGCTCATGGCCACATAGCATGTCATATACAAAATACGACCTATCAAACCTCAAATTCTTATAATTTCATAAAACAAACTATGGAATTAAACTAGCATACATGTGATTTAAATGTATATGGCACTTGGCCTCATGTTATACATACAAAATAGGCATCTTCAAGTGTTCTTAGATATACATTACACATCAAGGAAGCTATCTTAGCTTCTAAAATACCATACATTCATGGTATACCAAATATAACATCCAAAAGGAAAGCATACTAAACATGTGCATGTCAATATACAAAAATGCTTCAAAGTACACATGAGCCCCTAGGGATGATGAGCATCCAAGAAAATAGTCTCCTTACCTGTAAAACAACCCAAACCACTTGGGTGAGTAATCAAGTTACTCGTAGGAAGAAGCATATGCGTATACCCTAAAGTTTCAATATCATTGCAAGATCAATATAGACGAATACAAGGGATCATTCCACCTAACATCTATGTTTAAGGTGTTCTAAGGGATCATCTTAAACTAAAGCAATGATTCCATCATAACACAATAACAATATCAATGTACTTAACAACATTAATTCACCAATAACAAAAATCATAAGTCACAATAAAACATTGGTTGTGAACTTAGAAATGAATGCGAAATCAATTAGTGGAATACTTGGACATCAAATCTTTAATAATGCTAAGAACTAAACGGGTATTCTGGGCATTAACCCTTTGGGAATGCCACCCTTGGGTGCACTATAAATGGGGAGAACTCATACCTCCCACACTAGAGCCAAACTCTAGCCATGTCACTTGTAGCAATGTCCCAAGAGAATCCAAAATATATCAAGTTCAAAACTTATACACAATATTAAGGCATCTATATACCACCTTCCATGCACAAGTATTTTGAAACCACACAAACCACATCTTAGGGTTCCAAGTCTAGAATGGCATATTAAATGACAAGTTCTCATCATGATATAACGTACAAAATAATATCACCAACCCATCAATTTAAATCATGCCTCAACAATAAGCTTTATATACTAGATTACAACATTATAGTGTTAAGCTTCTAAATTAATTACAATTACCAATAGTAATTAATGAGAATGTAGAATTATCACCATAATAGTATAAAAATACAAGTCAATAAGAGTTTTATACAACATTAATAATCCTACACAAGAATTCTACATCACTGCCACATGTGAGAATACTAGAATTTAGCATACTATTAAATCATATAACTCTTCTACACAAGGTATATACATATTATACATGCTTAAATCAATAAACTCTAAGTCAAAAGTGAGGGTTTCCTATAATATGCAAGACTATCATATTTAAAGCATGTACACAATATATATTAAACCCCAAAGGATTATAAAACACTTAAAATATAAACATGCTACCGCCCCTACCTCAATAGAAAATTGAATCTTTATAATCTCAAGCAAGCAAGCTCAAAAATGGAAAACAAAACAAGGGTTTTGAAGAAGAGAGTGATAGGAAACTTTTGTCTCCCAAGGTTAATGGTCTAAGGTGAGTGGAAGGAGGCCAAAATGAAGAATTAAGTTATTAACCAAACTTTTCTCCAATGGTGGCTAGGTTAAGGTTTTGAAGAACAAGGAAATGAAAAAGATGAAAGTGAAAAATGGTGAGTGGAGGGTCTAGTAATCTTCCACTCACTATGTGCTCTTGCACTACCTCTCACACACACACAAATCCAAGGCTCCTTCCTAGGCTTAATCTCAATCCTACACTTGTCAACCATCCAAGCAAACAAGTGCACCAATCCTCGCCCAACAAGTGGGTGAATCTCCAGCCTCCAAATGTCACAAGATGACGCCTCCTAGTCTCTCCATCCCAATCCCAACAAGTGGCTCCATGAGAGTGTGACACTTGTCACACTTTCCAACAATTACAAAAAGGTCATTTTCCAAAATATCTTCCAAATAAAATTACAAAATGGCTCTCAAGACAAAAAATAATTATCTTTCATAATTACACGAAAACCCCAAAATTTAAGAATATTTCCAAGAAAGTATGCATCCATGCCCTTTACGAAAAAGTAAGCAATTAGAATGTATTTTCTACAAAAATAAAAATACAAATGTCATGGAAATCAAATATTATGGATACATGTAAAGCCGAACTCAAATTCGAGTACAAAAAGTGAGGTTATGCAAAGAAAAATGATAAACAGGAAAAAGACAAAATAGGGAAAAAGACGAAAAAATAAATCTCCAAAAAAAGAAAGGAAAGAAAATAACTGAGTCATTACAGCTAGAGAGAGAGGGAAGAGGTTCTTTTGGAGTTTTCGAATGTGAAAAATCCAAGCGTGAAACGGATTCCATTAGATTGCTTACTTCACTCATTGATCCCTCATCATCAAACCCACAATTGCCATACATTTCAAGAAGACAATATGCAAGAGGATCATCGGATAGGAGAGATGAAAGGTTGTCTTCTGTTGGCTTTTCATAATCATAGAAATAATTGATTACTCAACAACCTCATCCAATACATCTGTGAGACAACAGTCGTCTTCATCGATAGGATGTTGACTTGTATTGAAGACATTGAGCTTAACCATCATATTACTAAAAGAAAGGTCCATGACCCCGGATCTACAATTAATGGTAGCATTTGTTGTGGCAAGGAGTGGCCTTCCTAAGATGATTGGAATGTGATTGGTAGGGTTGGCAACCGGTTTGGTGTCAAGAACCACAAAATCAACCGGGAAGTAGAATTTGTCAACCTTGATGAGTATGTCCTCAACCATGCCACTAGGTGTTTTGATGGATTTATCGGCTAATTGAAGCACGACCGAGGTTGGCTTCAATTCATTCAATCCTAGTTGGATATATATGAAAATTAACACTCATTTCTAAGTCATAAAGAGCTCTACGAACTTCATGGTTTCCAATCATACATGAAATGGTCAGAGCACCGGGATCTTTGAACTTAGGTGGAGTGTTGTGTTGAATAATAGAGCTCACTTGCTCCGTGAGAAACACTTTTTTAGGGCATTGTCCCTTGCACTTCCTCTTTTGTGTGCAAAGGTCTTTCAAAATTTTTGCATAAGGTGGAATTTGCCTAATTGCATCCAAGAGAGGAAGATTTATGTTAACTTGTTTAAAAACCTCCATCATATCACGGATTTTTCCTTCTTGCCTCCCGAACGGCAAAGTCTCTTTTAAAGCATAAGGAAATGGAGCTTTTGGCTCATAAGACCTTGCAACTTGAGGGGCTGATGAAGAGGGTTGAGAATTCTTGATGGTGACATTTTCATCCAAGGAAGTAGGAGTAGGATTGGAAAAGGGATGGGGTGTCAATTTTGGGTTGCACCAGTTCATTATCTTCACTTAGTTATTCAACCCTATTATCAAATTGCCTACTATTTCTCAAAGTGGTAATTGCTTGAACTATCTCTTAGGAAGGGCACCCTGATGTAGGGTTTTCTTCCACAAAATATTGGGCTTTCGGGTTCCTTTCGGGTTGGCTTGGTAATTTACCAATTTCCCTTGCATTTAATGAATTAGCTATCATCTCAATTTGGGATTCAAGCTTTGATATTAATTAAGAATGAGAATGCAACAATTTAGCATTCATTTCCAAACTACCCAAAGCCACCAATACCTTATCTTCAAATGTGGAATTATTAGAAAGTGCATGAGGATGATGAGAGTAAACTTAAGAATTATAAGCTTGAGGATGAAAGCAATGATTCATTCTTTGATGATAGGAAGAGGATGATGCAAATCCTTGGGAACCTTCATTTCTTTGATGAGGAAGAACATATCAACTTTGAAATTTTTTAACTTGGAAAGGTCTTGAATATTCACTCCACATTGGAATATAAGCATTCGGAAGAGGGTGAGCAAATGTGGCATTAATTTGTTCATAGTGTTCATCAAGCATATGTCCATGGGGACAATTGGAAGTACTATTCAATACACTTGAACAAGTCATACATGACTCACAAGAATGATGAAGATGATGATTAAAAAGAGGAGATGATTGAGTTGCTGGTTTTTGACTCAATAGAAATTGATCAAGTTTTTGAGTGAGAGTTTTGACCTTGGCAACAATCTCCATTGGATTCTCAATTTGACATACATTCAAATTTTTGTTTTCATTTATAGAATCATGACTCAATCGAGAAGTGTGAGATTTATGCAACGAATTTTCACTCATTTTTTCAAAAAGGTGCCAAACATCATCTTCATCTTTCCCAAAATATGAACCTCCACATGAAGTATCAACTATGTCTTTGTGAATGTCGGATAGACTTTCATAGAAATATTGAACCACTTGTCATTTAGGAATGCCATGGTGTGGTCATTTCCTTAGCAAGTCATTCAATCTTTCCCAAGCCTCATGCAAGAGTTCTCCTTTCCCTTGAGAAAAATCTCTAATGGCGGTTCTCATTGAATTGGTCAAACTTACGAGGTAAAATTTTTTCCAAAATTCATTTTGCATTTGTAACCAAGAAGTTATCAAATTTGCCCCCAAGTTATTGAACCAATGCTTTGCCATATTTTTAAGAGTGAAAGGGAAGCGAAGTAACCTAAGGACTTCTTCCGGGACATTCATGTATCTCACGGTGGAGCATATCTCAAGAAATTCATCAAGATGTTTATATGGTTCCTCACCATTTAAGCCATAGAAAAATGGACACATTTGAATACTCGGGCTTAATCTCATATTGGTTGGCCCCAAAATTAGGAAGCATGATACAAGTTGGTGCATGGTATTCATGGAGATTATAATAATCATGAAGGATCATTGGAGGAATTGGAGCTTGAGCTCCTAGAGGGCATTAGTTAAAAAATGAAATTTGGGTCTAAGTAACCAAGATTACCCTCTAGATTTTTCATTAAAATGCCTAAGATGAAGGGTAGGGGAAAGACCGCACAACACTTCAAATAATACACCAACAAAAACAATCAAATCAAGCACTTCTCCTTCGCAACACTTAGCAATCAACAAACATCCTCCTCATACATTGATCCCATACTCCCATGCTTTCAACAATATGCAAAGAAAAGTAAATTGCCTCCTCGTGGGCTCACGATTTATCTAAGAATTTAAAGACTTGCCACCACGCAGGTCGACAATTTAACTAGAGATTGAGTTAGAAAAAGCTCACAAGGGTACTTAAGTAACTTCAAGTTGTTTTTCAAATTTTGCTATGCTTTGCAATTTTTTTAGATTTTTGGCCTTTTTATGGTTAGCTTAACTGATTGCCTTAAAATTCTCCTTTGTTTAACTTCCTTTGCTCAATGCACCTAGCCAATCAAGAACAAACACAATAAGTAATAAAAAAAAAATAAAGTAAAGACACGATCAAAAGAGTACTAATTCCTAATTGTTTCCAATCGTGGATCTGAGCTTGAGAAGGAATTCCCTTAAATACGGCGTTGCCTAATCCCAACAATGGCGCTAAAACTTGGTGTGTTGTCGAAGCACATGTAAGAAATGTGTGTAGTATGGCCAAGTTTAAATTTGTAAAATCTCATTACTACCTCTAACTATAAATATAGCTAGGGTGAGTAGGGATCATCCCAAGGGATTGGAAGCATACTTTGCTTGGAAACAATGTGGATTAGTAGGTCGAGTGATCAAAATGTGGTTTGACTAGTTAATTAAACTACAATTTTAAATTAAAGGAAAGCAGTGTAGACCAATTAGAGTAAGTAAAGTATAAAGAAATAAGAGAGAGAGAGAGTTCTTGGGACTTAGAGGTCACCACTAAACATCACCTTCCTAGACACCCAATGTACAACAAATGAGGGGGGTTATATGTTGTAATACTAGTGTGTGTGATTGATTGAATCAATAAGCATGGATGGATAATTAAGTATACATTATCTAGACAAACTAATGAATAACACAACATATCAAATTAAGCCGTTGTTCCTTCCCTTAAGTTCACAATCAAAACACATCAACAAGCTAGGAAAATATACTACTTGCATTCATAAGCATGGAACATAAAACAACAAGCATGGATTGTCCTCCCATCTAAGAAACTAAGGCAACTACACTACAACTAAGCTAGGAACATGAAAATTAAACTAATTAAACTAAGGAAGAGGCACAATCCATCAAGAAATGAGTATGAACCATCAAACAAGCCATAAGAGTATTCCATTAAAGCACTATGCCTTAACTATCACTAAATTCATGATATTAACACATATAGACATGCATCAATATAGCAAAATCTAGAGATAAACACATGAACATTTATTCTAACATACATAGACATATAAATAGAATGAAATTATCAATTGGAAGTATTAAACTACACAAATCAAGATAAAAACAAGATTTATATATATATATCAACGGTCAAGACAAGAATTATAACACAATTCTCCTCAAAATACAAAGCATCAAGGTATAGGAAGCATGATTAGGGCTAACTCTAGCTCCAAGAAGATGTTTAGCCACTCATTAATATAGTCACCCAACCCTCAAAGGCCATCTCCATGGTAAGATTGATCTTCTTCTCCATGATGAAAACCCTAGATGAGTGGAAGAACTCACAAATGGTTTGTATCTCTCTAATCTCTAGACTCCTCCAACCTCTCTTATATATGGTTCATTTCTTTCTATGATTGTATATGTGTAAAATGGCTCAAAATCCTTATATAGGTAGCTCAAGTGTCACACCCAATGGTCAGACCTCGTGCACTAGGCCCTCCAAATGATTGCACTACGAGTACACCTTTTAATTAGCTGGAACTCTATTTTTCTCTCACTTGAGGGGGTTTAATCGATCAAAGTTTGATCAGATCGATCAAAGTATGGCCAAATCGATCAAACCTTGGCGGCGCCTTTTTGGAATAATGACAAATCTGAGATATTTTGGGAAAAGGACAACAGTAGTAGGTGGGGATAAGATCAAAGAAGTTCGATTGATCAAAAAAAAGTTGGATCGATCAAAGATGGGAATTTCTTGAGGATAAAGGCAAGAGGTTCGATCCATCTTGGCATGGCTGGATCGATCATTGTGAGATCGATCGAAGATTGTTGTTTTTCACTACTTTGCTTCCACTTTGCTCATTTCTTCTATTCAACTTGAGATTGCTTCTGTTATGCTCTAATTTGGCAGAATTAGCTTATTTTGGGGATAAGTGCCTAAAAAGGGAGATAACATGAAATTAGACTAAAACGGAAAAATAATATAGGATAAGGTACTAGAATGTTCAAGCTTAAGGGGTTTAAATGCGCACTTTTCAGCGCTCATCACAAGATTTCTCCATGGAAGGAACTTCTAAGATTTCAACAGACGGGCAAGTTGTCTCCTAGGTTCATTGGACCATTTTAGATTTTGGAACGTGTCAGTGAAGTTGCTTATCATTTGGCATTGCCGCCAGACCTAGATAGGGTTCATGATATCTTTCATGTCTCTATGTTGAGGAAGTACGAGCCGGATCCATCGTATGTCTTACGGTGGACAGATGTTGTTATTGATGAGGATGTGACCTATGAGGAGGATTTAGTCTAGATTCTTGATTCATGGGAGAAGGTTTTGCGGGCTAAGACCGTTCCATTGGTAAAGGTCTTGCGGAGAAATCACGGCGTTGAGGAGGCTACCTGGGAGCTCGAACAAGAGGTTCACTCTTGGTATCCCAGTTTGTTCTCTCTTTTAGGTATGACTTGATTTCAGGGACGAAATTCTTTTAAGGAGGGTAGATTGTAATAACCCGGTTATTTTCCTTCTTTTCCTTTTTCAATGAATTCTTTTTTTTTATCTTTTTCCTGTTTATCATTTTTCCTTGCATAACCTCACTTTTCATGCTCAGATTTGATTCCAGATTTGCATGCATCCATAATATTTGATTTCCAAGGTTTATGTATTTTTACTTTCGTAGAAAAGCATGCTAGTTGCTTACTTTTTTCATAAAGGGCATGGATGCATAACTTCTTGGAAACATTCTTTATTTTTAGGGTTTTAATGTAATTATGTAAAATAATTATTTTTTGTCTTGGGGACTACTTTGCAATTTAATTTGGAAGATATTTTGGAAAAGGGCCTTTTTACAATTTTTAGAAAGTGTAATAAGTGTCATACTCTCATGGAGCCACTTGTTGGCATTGAGGTGGAGTCACTTGGAAGCATTATCTTGTGACATGTGGAGGGTGGAGATTCACCCACTTATTAGCCTAGGATTGGTGCACTTGTTGGCTTGGATGGTTGACAAGTGTAGGCTTAAGATTAAGCCTATGAAGGAGCCATGGATTGGTGACAAATGTAGGCACCAAATTGAGTCTTGCATTATGTGTGTGTGAGAGGTAGTGTTAGAACGCCTAGTGAGTGGACGAATACTAGATCCTCCACCCACCACTTTTCATTCTATCTCTTTCCTTTCCCTTTTGCTCTCATCCGAACCTAGTCTCCATTATAGGAAAAGCTTGGTTTAAAGCTTACTTCTTCATTTTTAGGAAGGAAACATCACTTGGGAATAACCCCAAGGGCAAGGTAATTAGTATTACTCCACACAATCTTTCCATGCCATGAATCGCTTGAATTCCATGGTTTGTTGTAATCATTCATATATTGTGAAAATTTTCATTTATTGTAATTCAAGTAGTCATCAATTATTAAAACTATTGTTAATGTATACTTTCATTGATTGAAAAACAATTTTCTACATGCATTATATTCATATGAATTACTTGTAATTTTATTTGGAATGCTACACCTTGAATTAGACTAAAATTGTTTTTAAAAGGTGCAAAATTTAAAAGGGACATCACTTTCCAATGAGCTAACATTCATTATAAATGTAAATTTGTCTATTGAAATAAATGCACCTTCTTCAAAATTGTTGAATCCTTAAGGATTTCTAAAAAGGGGTACTTTATTCATTTTTGCCCACCTTGAAAAATCTCATTGTCATCTCTTGAATTTGATCATGAATAATGCACATGGAATTACATTATGATCCATATATAAAATTATGCTTTCCACTTAATTCTTATTCATTTCATATGGATCAATTGAATTGAATGTAATCACATACTTGTCTATTCCTTAAATTATCAAATGCACTAGCATGCTAGATCCGTTAAAATTGCAAATTTAAATATTAAGCATGTTAATTAAGGTGAGTACCACATGTGTGCATTTTATTAAGTTCCAAAAGGAGCCTTATCATTATCTGCTAACTCAGAAGGACCCTAAAAGAATGGGGTACCGAAGAATTCAACTTGAGCATATTTATAGGTTAAAGACCTCTTCAATCAAGAACAAGTGAATTCAAATATGGATGGTTCAAGCATATAGGGAGAAATTAAACCAAGATTTCTTCTATCTTACAAAAGGATGAAGGATGCAATACATTGAGAAACTGTGCCAAAGCTAATGGAATTATTTGTTTCGGTAAATATTCCCTTCTTCATCACAAATGTGCTTTCAATTAATAAGCTTAAATGTGACTTAATTGTGCTATGTGATAAGGACTATATTATCATTTCTATATCTAGTTTTGGCATAATTAATATGGTTGATGATCTTGACATAAGTGCTACTTGTTGCTAAAAGTGTCTAAGGTATAGATTTTAATAATCTATATCAAAATAGTTTGTTAAGATACATTGTTAATCCTTAAAGCTACTTCATTTAAAGTTATTCAAATCTATTAAAGTAGCATGTCTTGGATTATGTGACTTGAACATGCTAGCATAAATTTATTGTCAACCAAGACTAAATTTGTAAAAGATATTTGCAAGTACATGCCATTAAAGAAAGTCACTCAAAGATTTTTAAAGCTACTTCATTTGGATTTATTTAAAGTAGCTATGTCTAGAAAGTCATTTATGTGCCTTTGTATTTCATTTACATTCTTTTGGCATCACTTGCACATAAAATATGATTATTTGAACTAGAAAGTGTTAGTTTAAATTTGGATAGGAAGAAATCTCTATGGAAGAGCCATCTCATGAGATTTAAGAATGAGAGTTTATAATGCCTTCCTAAGAATTGAAGAATTGTTCATTACCATCCAATTGATCATTCATTGGTGAACACTCTATTGTGCAAATTAAATGAATTAATTATTTCTTAAAAGTTGATATACTTTTAACCATATTCCTTTATCGTGTAATCTCATCATGATAAGTATCTTCAGTTATCATTGGTAACTAAGATAGACTACTCCCAAAGGTTACACTAAGAAAAAGATATTGAATATATATCTTTATGCATATGACTTTATATCTAAAAGGTCTTTTGAGGAAAAATCACCTGGATTTGAAATGCATAAATTTTGAACTACATGTTTTAAATTATCTATAGCCTTATGTGCTTAAAAATAAGCTCCGAAGAGCTCTTTTCAAAAACGCTTTGTGGTTTTCTCAAGAATGATGACTTTTGACAAACTTGATATTTTTGTATCTCGTCAATTTCAAAACCATTGTTGATATTATGTTGATTGCACTTACATGGATGATATTGTCTCTTAATCAACATATATGCTTTGTACAAAGAAATTTACCTCAAACATGCAAAATAAATTGAAATTAGCATAATAAGTAAACTTATTTTCTTCTAAGGATTAAAAGTCTTCAAGTGTCATGAAACTTAAATTTCATATACCTATTTAACTTTTTAGTCTTGGGAATGTGACATTCAAAGGATACTATGTTCTAGCTTAGATGACTAATGTGATATTACAAGTGCTATACTATTTTGATATATCCATTTTTAGCACTTTAAAACTTCATGTGATATTTCTTGATCACTTCTTAAAGAATGTGTCTAAAAGAGATAGTTTGATTATCCACATGAGGAGTCATGTAGTCAATCTCTCACCACATCTCTTAAAGAAGATATTTTGGTATCAAGACCTTAATCTATACATTGTTGCTTTTTGCAATCTAGAACTTCATGAGATACCTTGACATCACATCTTGAGAAATATGAACAAAAGAAATAATGAGCTCATCCACATGAAAAATTGTGTAGCCAATTATTTCGAATCATATATGTCATAGAAAATATGATTTTGCATAATTGAAAATTTATTGCATATGAGTAGGAGTAATGCCACATGTGATTTTGATCATTTAATCATATGCTTATAAAAAGAAGATCCTTGGCATCAATGGCTCATTCCATATATCATTGTTTTGTTACATTATCTAGCATATCTCCAATACTTGATATATGATATAAATGGAAGCATACTCATAGGGGGAGATTATTGATAATCTCTTGAATGTTTATTGCATGACTTATTATGCTTAATTACTTATTTTGGAAAGTGTCAAGCATGTTGCAGAATGACTTGTTGATCATCATATTCATTCTCATGAGCTTTCATGATTTTGATTATTTTTCCCTTCTTGAAAATATCAAATGGGAAAAATATATTAAGATTAAAGCACACTTAAATTCCTAGATTTACCTTACAAGGTTTTTGCCTTTTGGCTCATTCTAATACATGCTTCATTTTTTTTTTTTTTTTTTTTTTTTTTTTTTTTTTTATGTATACTTTTGCCTATTTGAGTTTATGATTTATTCTTTGGTTTATGACTTATGTATACTTTTGTATATGGTATGTACCTTTATGATCTATTGAACTCATGTTATCAATGAAATTGGTATCTTATGATATAATTGCTTATATGTTGCAATCCAAAGCATATTATAGTCATCACCACTATATTACCGCTTTTTGATGCCATCACTTCACTATGCTTAATGATAAATGCTAAATGAAGTTATCTAGACCTCCCACCTTTTTGAGATGACAATATGTGTGATGTGATTCAAATGCTTGATGTTATATATATATCATTATCGCATTGTGCTTACATGTTAAATGAATTATATATATCTTTTAATGGAAGCATGTTGACAGGGGGGGATTTATAGAAATCTCTTAGAGCTTAAAATGATCTTGTATGTATATAAATGTCTAAAATTCATGAAGAATGTAGAAGCATGCTATTTTATAACATTATGTTTATTAAATGCACTTTGGTAGGGGGATCATTTTTCAAATGCTACTCCACTTACTTATGAACACATCAATGTTTTGTCATGATCAAAAAGGGGAAGATTGCTGACCTTAATGATTTCATCCAAGGACATCTAGAGGTTTTGATGATAACAAACCATTAATAGTGTTTAAGGACAAATGTTTACATTGAATGTTATAGATTATTTACATTCAAAGGATGACCTCAATGAAGATCATAAAGTCAATTCCAAGTATTCCATTACTCAATATCGCATATATGGAAAGCAAAGGCGACAAAAGGAACATGAAGTTGTAAGGAACCAAATGCAAAGTTCATTCAAAGATAGCTTAGACTACAATGAGCACTCAAAGAAAAGAAAAAAGCAAGTCTACCTGAAAGCCTAAACAATCATGGACAAAGAATAAAGAAAGGGGTAGATAGGATGACGAGTGTTTAGGATTCAATATCAAAGTATTTATGAATCCATTTGAAGCTCATCTCTATAGGACTGTGCATATTATATCATCATTCCTATGTTCCTATATATATTAGCAATAGACTATGCACTTCATTCATATATAATTACACATAAAGTCTTTGCTAAAGAGTGAGTCAGTTCAAGCTTGCATAAGCTTTGAAGAACTCATCACTTGTGCTAGAAATGCTAAGACTATGCACATCAATCATAAAATTCATATTGGTTAACAATTAAGGCATGGGAAGCCTTCGTTACCATGAGTTGGTAACGAACATTAGGACCCCCGAATGCGCGTCATGAAAAACTGTGTTTTTGGCTAAGTGTGAAAAATGAATTTTTGAAATAATGATTATTTCAAAATAATTTTTCCTAGTAATAACTGTTTATACTTCAACTAGCCTAAATTGATTTTATCAGAATTTTTGACCAAGTCTACATTGGTCTACATAAGAATTCATTTTTTACCAAAACTGTTAGAAATCCAAATTTGTACTAAAACTGAATTTCTACATTTTGATTTAGTCGGATTTCAATTTTCTAGTATTTTTTATTGAATCCAAATGGGGGGTACTTCTTTATTTACATTGTAAACTTAAAGTAAATGGACATATAAATATTGTAAAGACATTTACTTAAATGTTTTTAATGGAAATAAGCTGTGTGCAGATGTACTGTACTACAAGTCCTATGCATAAGGTGTCATCTGTCAAAACTATCAATGCACAAGGTATCACGTCAACCGGTTCTAAATTCACGTCGACTGGTATCTAGGCAGTAGCAAATTTCAAGAAAAGGCACTTTCACGTCGACTAGATTAAGCACACATCAACCAGTTCATAAAAGAATACGTTAACCGGTTTGGAGCTAACGTCAACCGGTTCATGCCAAAACATCAACCGGTTTATGCCACATGTCGACTGGTTCCTGTCGAATCTGTAGATTTCAAAATGCAACGGCTCTATTCTCCTTGACCATTGTGCATTCAACTCCTAACAGCTATATTGAGCTTGCAAACTCTATAAATAGAGTGGGGAATGTATGAATAATCAAGAGACATAATTTGAAAGACTTCATATTGTATTAAACAGAGCTTTTGTTCTTAAAACTTCTCTTCATCTCTCTCATTCACTCATATACAAATCTTGAGAGATTTAACTAAGGATTCAAAGGGCGTTTACTCTAATTCGAATCTTCTTACAACTTTTGCTCTATTCTTCATTTGAGAGATCTTATTGAGTTCATTAGAGCTTTTGTTCTTCACTTATATCATCTTCTCTCATTAATATCATTTATATTCATATAAAGTTTGAGCTTCACTTATGTTCATATATATTCTAGTTGAGAGCTAAAGTTTGTACATCAATCTTTGAGAGATATTTCTTGTACTTCATTGTTCTTGTTACTATCTATTATAAGGATTGGATTGACCCACCGGGTTGGTGTGACCCAAAGGAAGACTAAGAGAAGGTTGTTCTCTTAGCAAGGAAAAGAAACAAGGTCATGTTTCATGTAAAAGTTTGCTCTCCACCCGTAAGGAGAAGCCACAGTGGATTAGGAAGTCTCAAGAAGAGTCTTGAGCCGAGGAGTTGGAGTTTCTGAACCTCGCTAAAATCGTCAAGCCAATGTTTGCAATTTTTCTTCCCTTATCTGTTTTACAATTGTGCTATAAATTGTTTACTTTGATATCTTGATTCATATCTTGAATATTGCATAATTAGCTAAATTGTTGATTAGAAATTGTATTTCTATAAATTGCAAAAATTGGTCATTGACTCTATTCACCTCCCTCTAGAGTTAATTCTTGGGCAACAACCTTAATTATATGTATGAGTTTTGAGCTTGATTTTGATTTTGGATTCTTTTAGGACATTGTTGCAAGTGTTACAAGTGACATGGCTAGAGTTTGGCTCTAATACGGGAGATAGATAGCTCCTTACAAAATAGTGCACACTGGGGTGGTATGACCAATGGGTTAATGCCCGGAATAATTATTTAGATCTTAGTTTACTCCGAGATTTGATGTCCAAGGTTTCCACTAGTTGATTTCGCATTCAATTCTAAGTTGGCAACCAATGTTTAATTACAACTTATAATTTTTACTATTGGCGAATTGATATTGTTAAGTACATTGATATTGATTTTGTACTGTTAAAGAATCTTTTAAGTTAGCTTAAGATGATCCCTTAGAACACATTGAACATAGACGTTAAGTGGAATAATCCCTTGTATTCATCTATATTGATCTTACAATGATGTTGAAACTTTAGAGTATACGCATATGCTTCTTCCTACGAGTAACTTGATTACTCAACCTAGTTGTTTGGGTTATTTCACAGGTAAGGAGACTATGTTCTCAGATGCTCATCAAACTTAGATACTTATGAGCAATTTGGAACATTTTTGTATTTTGCCATGCAAATGTTTAGCATAATTTACTTTTGATGTTATATTTTTTGCATACCATGGATGTATGGTATTTTAGAAACTAAGATGGCTTCCTTGATATGTAATGTGTATCTCAGTACACATTTTGATGCATATTTTGTATGTATAACGTGAGGCCAAGGGCCATTAATTTTGAAGTTCACAAGTATGTTTTAAACTTGTTGGGATCATTAGGAATGCATGTAAAGCTTCAAAGTAACCTTAAACTTGCTCTCTATTTTATTGTTAGGCTATTTTTGCTCTCTGTTTTGTTATTCGGCTATATTTTTGCTTTCTGTTTTGTCATTCGGTTATTTTTTGCTCTCTGTTTTGTCATTCGGCTATATTTTTCCTCTCTGTTTTGTTGTTCGGCTATTTTTGCTCTCTATTTTGTCGTTCGGCTATATTTTTGCTCTCTATTTTGTCATTCAGCTATTTTTGCTCTCTGTTTTGTCGTTCGGCTATTTTTTGCTCTTTGTTTTGTCGTTCGGCAAGTTTTGCCCTTTATTTTGTCGTTCGGTAGTCCAAACGCTTGACTATGTGGGTCAGAATGCTAGACCATGCAAGTCCGAAAGCTTGAGCCTTTTATCTAAACACTTGAACCTTTTGTCCGAACACTTGACCATGTAGGTCAGAATGGCAGACCATGCAAGTCCGAACACTTGAACCTTTTGTCCGAATGCTTGAGCCTTTGTTCGAATGCTTGAACCTTTTATCCAAACGCTTGAGCCTTTTGTCCGAACACATGAATATTTTGTCTGAAAACTTAAACATTTTGTCAGGACGCTTGAGCCTTTTGTCCAAACGCTTAAGCCTTTTGTCCAAACGCTTAAACATTTTGTCAGAACACTTGACCATATAGGTCAGAATGTCTGACCTTGATGAGTGTCGAACCTGCGCTCGACCTTGATGAATGCCGAACAGGTGCTCGGCCTTGATGAGTGCTGAACGAGTGCTCGGCATTGATGAGTGCCGAACGAGCGCTCTATGCTTTGGCATTGGACAAATGCTCGTCCATGTCTCAACAACTTCCCTTTTTTTCGCTTTGATCACCTTTCACTTCCACATTTTAGATCCGTTCTCGGGTCATCTTTTGGTCATCATTGATGCACCGGGTTTATAAAACTTGGGCTATCACAGATCAGTCTCTGATCGTTCATAGTTCTTCCTATTGACCTTGACTTTGCAAAAAATTCAATTTTCAAATTTTTTTAAAAAAAAAAAAATTAAATTTCAAAAATTCAAAAAGATTTTAAATTTTCAAAAATTCAAAAATTTTCAAAAATAGTTTGTTGTTTTGCATGTTCGATCGATCTGAACACTTTTATGAACGATCAAGGTTCGATCGATCCGATGGACCATGTGATAGATCACACATGTCGGGAACAATTTTTAAAAATAAAGCCAAGGGGCCATTTGGATCGTTTACATCAATGATCGGAAGCTACCCTCTTATTCCGAAGCTCTCCTTTATCTTCCCTATCTCCGGCAAGATTCCGACGAGTCCTAAGCTTCAAAACTTCCATCTTATATCTCATCTTTTCCCTTTCTTCACTTCCCTCCTTAGATCCGAGGTGAGTTCTTCATTTCATTTCTATTTTTGTTTTGATTCATATCTTATTTTGTTGCCATGCCTAGATTAGATTATTTTCATGTCGATTTTGTTTTCATTTTTTCATTACAAGCATTTGTATATATATGTATATATTTGTATATATCATTTTTGTTTTCGAATTTGGTTCGGGGGTCACGTGCCGTTTTAAGTGACCACATGTGCTTTGTTGAGGTGTATAGGGGGTCATGAGCCTTTAAGTGACCATTGGGATTCGCCCCGTGTCTTTCACGTCACGAATGGGTGACTTTTTAACTTTCAGCAAGTTTGATTGATCACACCAGTGCTCTGATCATTCAGAGCATGATCGATCCAATATATGTCATGATCGATCCAACATGGATGGATTACATTTTTCTATGATTGTTTGAACTTCACTATTTTCCATATTAATACTTTTGTATCCTCTCCGTGTTCCATGCTATCACATCTATGCCCAATGCCTGTGTTTTCTATGTTGGTTGCATTCTTTACTTATCATATCTAGTATGTTTCATAATACTTGATGAATCAGAGTATACCCTTTATTCGTTAACCGTATATATTTAGCTTACTTTACCACTTGCATAGATAGATTCATGTGTTTCTATACTATAATATTTGCAGCATTTCAGAATTATATTGTCTATCTTAATTTGACAAGCATATTTCTATCTTTTGTGCTTTCATTTCTGTATCTCATATACCATTTCCTGTACTGACTATAATTGCAAGTGTCTTTCTTTTTGCAAGCCATGCCTAGGTTCAAGACCATGGCTAACCGAACTTATGATCGCCGAGTGAGGCCCCGGATTGAGGAGCTGATAAGCGCCGAATATTGCATATTCAAGCACCCTTATTTGCATTAATTAAGTCTATTAGTTGATTATACTGTATATATTAGCTTCATTTGCATGCTTTTGTCTATTTTCAGGTTGGTTCCCCAAAGAGAGTTAAAAGTGATGCTTTAATGAGTTTTTGAAGATCAAAGTATGCTATTGCCGGGAACCTTTGTTTTGGCTAAGCCACTGACCCAACGAACTTTTGGTTGTCCCTGCAAAGCGCTATGAAAGATGATTGCGCCAGTTGACTGAGCAAAGAGAAGTTTTTGAGGCATAAATATGCATAGCCAAAAGCATGGCGGGCGCACGCCATTAACCTGCGGGCGCCCGTGAAAAAAGGGCAGTGCCTTCGTGAAGCCGCGGGCGCCCGCCATTCTACAGACAACAGCTCGTGGGTTCATTTATTTCTCCCAATGTTATCCCTTTGTTTGAGGGGATAGGTCTACACTCTCTCAAGGATTTTGGGCCACGAATTTGGAGTGGTTGAAAGGTCATTTTTGTGTTAAATAGAAGGCTTGAGCTTTATATAACAGATCTCACATTTTGTAAGGTTTTAGAGAGAGAAATATTGGGAGCTTGAGGGTTTGTGTGTCTTGGGTCCTCTAGGTGTGAAAATGGAAGGCTTCTTCATCTTGTCTCTTTCCTCCATTGCTCCTATGGGTAACTAACTCCCTTTCCAGAAAGGTGATGAAGCCCTACTTTATAAGCATACTCTAGTTTTGATTTTAATTTGGGGAATGGAATGTATATATGGTAGTTTCATGATCTAGAGAATTTTACTTGTTGTAATGGATTTTAATGTCTATAAATGATCATGTTGAGTTGATTATCTGGTCTTGGATTATTTCCACTCTTCATCATATTGCTTGCATTTTCAGAGTGACAATGGAAATGAGATTGTGGAATGGTTTTAATGGCATGTTGTTGGAGAACCTTGATAGTCCATGGCTTAGGTCCTTCCTTTGATGGTCTATGCTTGATTTCTAGCTTCATGTGCTTTTATCATTTGATTAAGGGCTTGATAATCTCTAGCTTAGTGAGCATGTCTAAAGCTACACCCTAGTTTAGGTAATTCAAGCATGTGAAACTTTGATAGGTTATTCTTGCCTTTTGATTTAATGAATTTCTTGAAGATAATGTAGCAACCATGTGTTGTTACATATCATGACCACTATATATGTTGTTTCCCCATGTTAATCACCATCTAGTATGTTAATAGGGTAGGTAGTGGATTCACTTCCCTAGTCCTCTCTACCTAAGTTTTTCTCCCTTAATTTCCTTGCAATTATTGTTTTATATATTCTTTAATTCTTATTTCGAAGTGACAAACAAAACCAACTCTTATACCCCCCTTTCATCAAACTAAAAGTGATTTCACAATCTTAGCTGCCATAAACTAGCAATTCCAGTGGTTCGACTTACCCGTCCAATAGCCCTATTTTACAAAGATTTGTTCTATTACAAAGGGTTGATTATTATTGATAATCGACAAGACCGATCAATTTTTGGCGCCGTTGCTGGGGATTGCAAACGGTTTTGTAACTGAGGTTGAAGGATAAACTTTGGTTCGATTGTTAATATTGTTTCTTGTGAATATTTTCTTGTTCGGTCTTGACTAATGTTGTGTTCTAAGTATACTAGTGAGATTCTAGGTACTCAAGGCTTGCCATGGGAAAACTGAAAATATCTTAAGTCTAGAGGACTTTAGGTAAGTTTTCGAAGTTCTAGTTTCACAAATTGTGAATATCTTGCATGTGGTTAAATTAGAGATATTTAATTGTGAATCCCTTGTTGAGGCTATTCCTGCTTTACTGTTTCATAAAGCATCGGTCCTTATTGTGGCCATTTTTTTCTGTCTTATTGATAATTGAGGAGAAAGGGAACATTGTATGTAGAGGTTATGGTGATGAATTATTGTGGCTGTTGTAAATTATGCTGTTGATGTTTGGCCGTAGGTCATTATCATTACCAACTCTTAAATCTCCCATTAACATAAATTCGCTTGAAAGGACTCTTAAAAGAAACTTAGGGAATCTGCAGACATAAGAGGAATTAAACTTGAATTTAATACAGTGGCCGGTAATGGAGAAAATGTCGGGAATGAGGGAATCAATAATGATAGGCTGAAATTTCAAATGTAATTCCTATGACTCTTAGAGACCATTTCATCCCTACAACTTATGCCTCTCCTTCTTGCATAGTGATGCCAAACATTGAGGCAGCCTAATATGAGATCAAATCTAGCACAATTCAAATGCTTCCATCCTTTTATGGCTTTGAAAACGAAGACCCCTATAAACATCTTGATGAATTCCTTGAAATATGTTCTACCATCAAGCTAAGGGGCTTCCCTGAAAATGCTCTCAATTTGCATCTCTTCCCATTCGCCTTACAAGATAGGGCAAAATATTGGTTGAAATCCCTTGCTCCAAACTTCATTACTACATGGGCTCAATTGCAGCAAGAATTTTTTAAAAAATACTATCCTATAAGTAAGACCAACCAAATGAGGCATTCTTTTCTTAGCTTTGCACAAATCGATAGAGAACAACTCCATGAGACTTGGGAAAGACTTCAAGACCTCCTTAGGAAATGTCCGCACTACCTAATTCCAAAATGGCAATTGGTGTAAGCTTTCTATGCTGGTTTAACTGACCCCCACAGATTCATGGTTGACTTATCATGTGAAAGGATGTTTATGTCTAAAAATACGGATGAGGCTTGGACCTTACTCCAAAATTTGAGTGAAAACTCATTGTAATATAACTCTCGTAGTGCTCCAACCTCGACCAATGCAAAGAGCACCAACCTATGTTAACCAAAGACACTGAGGGAAGAATCTTCTCAAATGGATGCCATAGCTCACAAATTCTATCAATTAATGGCACCACATCTCTCTCCTTCCTTGTCTCAAAATTTGGTAAGTGCGGTATGTGCATTATACACTAGCCTTTTTCATCTCTCAAAAGATTGCCCCACATTGGAGCAATTTCCTAGTAACAGTCAAGAGCAAGCAAATGTTATATTTTCCAGGCCCAAAAATAATCCGTATTCCAATACCTATAACCCGGGATGGAGAGATTATCTGAATTTTTCGTGGAGGTAACCCGCCCCACAAAATTTGAATTTTCAAAATCAAGCGCATCAAAATCAGCCCTCTTCTCAATTTCAAAATAGGCAATTTCAAGTCTCTTCAAGTTACGGTCCTCCTTATAATCCAAATGTCTCTACTCCATCTCCTGCATTTCCAACTGATGAAATTCTCTCTGCAAACAAGCAAATGATGGAATCTCTAAACAAGTAAACGTTGGAATCCAACAAGCAACTCTTAACATCATTGCAGCCCACTCTCCAAATGGTTCATTCTCATACTCAATCAATAGCTAAACTTGATAATCAAGTACGACAAATAGTTACTTCAATAAACCAACTTCTTCAAAGAGATAAGGGAAAACTTCCCGCTCAACCATTTGAGAATCCTAGAGGGATGCATGTGATTGATGAAGCCCCTCCTCTGAGTGATCCTACTCATGAACAAGTCCAAGCAATCACCACTTTTAGGAGTAATCGAATTGTGGACAACAAGGTTGATAGAGGAAAAGATGAAACAATCCTTCCTCCTAAAAATTCAAATCCTAGCTCTTCTAATCCAAATTTCACTCCTGAAAATCCAAAGTCTAGCACTGAAAATTCCAAGCATGTGCCCCCAAATGTGGAGACTTCTTATGAGCCTAAGGCTCCATTTCCTCAACGTTTCCAAAAGTCGACACATTTTGGGAACAAAATTTGTAAAATTCAAGACATGTGGGAGGTCTTTAAGCAAGTAAAGATCAACCTTCCTCTCTTAGATGCTATCAAGAAAATCCCTCCCTATGCAAAATTCTCAAGGATTTGTGTACTAAAAAATGCACTTCTAAGAATCATTTACCAAAAAAGGTAAGAGTAACTAAAAATATGAGTGCAATCATTCAGCACAGCACTTCTCCAAAGTATAAGGATCCGGGCGCCCTGACAATCTCGTGTGTCGTTGGTGACAACAAGATAGAAAGGGCCCTTCTTGACTTGGGAGCAAGTGTAAACTTGATTCCATATTCAGTTTACTTACAACATGGGTTTGGGAATCTTAAGCCAACATCCGTGGTCTTGCAACTTACCAATAGATCAGTCAAGCACCCACGGGGCATTCTTGAAGATATCATCATCAAAGTGGATAAATTCTACTTCCCGGTAGACTTTGTGGTTCTTGACACGGAACTGGTCCATGATCCAAAGAAACATATTCACATGATCCTTAGTAGGCCTTTCTTAGCTACGGCTAATGCGTACATTAAATTACCGAGCCGGGGTGATGGATATTGCCTTTAGAAATATGCAAGTCAAACTCCACATTTTCCATACAACTCAACATTCTTCTGAAGAGGATGATTGTTTTCTCATCGATGTGGTAGATAAAGTGATCGAAGAATCTCTCCCCTTTATTCTAAGCAAAGATCCTCTTGAAACTTGCATGTCTCACTTTGATTTTGCAAACTTTAATATCAACCAATCTATCTAAGAAGTGAATTCTTTGCTCGACATTGATGCTATCATGGACTTCCCTCCTTAGAAGGTGCCAAAAGAACCACTTCTTCAACTTTCCACTACTCCTCCGGTCCCTTCCTTAAAATCCCCACCACAACTTGAGTTAAAGTCGCTCCCAGTCCACCTTAAGTATGTGTTTCTTGGTGCAAATAAAACTCTTCCAGTCAACATTGCATCAAACCTTTTAAAGAACCAAGAAAATAGCCTTTTAGCGGTGCTATAAGAGCACAAAAAAGCTATTGGCTGGGCAGTGGCTGATTTGAAAGGAATTGGCCCTTCTATTTGTGTGCATCGTATTCATATGGAGGATGACGCAAAACCTTCTAGAGGTGCAGCATCGATTGAATCCTAACATGAAGGAAGTGGTCATAAAAGAAGTGATCAAGCTACTAGATGCGGGAATCATCTACCCCATCTCTGATAGCAAGTGGGTAAGCCCCACTCAAGTTGTTCCCAAGAAATCCGGCCTCACCATTGTTAAAAATTCAGTGGGCGAGCTCATGCCACAACGCACCACCACCGGGTGGCGTGTGTGCATTGACTATCGAAAACTCAACTCTACCACTAAGAAGGATCATTTCCCACTCCCATTCATTGATTAAATCCTAGAGAGGCTAGCCGGCCAAAGCTACTACTATTTCCTTAATGGTTATTCCGGCTATAACTAAGTGGCAATTGATCCTCAAGATCAAGAGAATACCATATTCACATGTCCCTTTGGAACATTTGCCTATAGGCGCATGCCCTTTGGGCTATGCAATGCACCGGCAACCTTCCAAAGGTACATGATGTCTATATTTTCTGATATGGTTGAAAAGTTTTTAAAAGTATTCATAGATGATTTCTCCATCGTTACATCTTTCTTTGAATCCTATCTCCAAAATCTATCCCTTGTGCTTCAAAGATGCAAGGAGACAAATCTGATTTTAAGTTGGGAAAAGAGTCATTTTATGGTCCAAGAAGGCCTTGTCTTGGGACATGTCATTTCTGAAAGGGAAATCGAGGTCGAGATGGCCAAAGTCGAATTGATCTCTAATCTTCCTCCTCCAAATTCTATTTGATAAAT
The DNA here is from genome assembly GCF_030987335.1 of Cornus florida. NCBI lineage: Eukaryota > Viridiplantae > Streptophyta > Magnoliopsida > Cornales > Cornaceae > Cornus > Cornus florida. The sequence continues at coordinate 45,821,586 of NW_026775573.1, forward strand.
CCATTTCTTTCTTGGTCATGCCGGCTTTTATCGCCGCTTCATCAAAGATTTTAGCAAAATATCCCGGCCTTTGTGTAATCTACTTGCCAAGGATATTCCCTTTAATTTTGATGAAGCCTGTTTGGAAGCTTTCAAGAAGCTCCGTACTCTTCTCTCATCAGCCCCAATCGTGAAACCGCCCAACTGGTCTCTCCTATTTAAGATTATGTGTGATGCATCAGATTATGCATTGGGTACAATTTTGGGCCAGCATGTGGACAAGCTTCCGCATGCCATCTATTATGCTAGCAAAACTCTATCTGATGAATTACACCACCACTAAAAAAGAGTTGCTAGCCGTGGTGTATGCCTTGGATAAATTCCGCTCTTACCTTCTTGGATCCAAGGTCAATGATCGACGGTCGAAATCAATTATAAATCAACCCTCTTCGCAATAACACGAATCATTGTAAAATAGGGCTGTTGGACGGGTAAGTCGAACCACTGGGACTGCGCTAGTCTTAAGGCAACCTAAGTATCTAAAGTCATTTTAGAGTGATGAGGGGTTTATAAAGGGTTTGTGTGTTTGTCACTAAACTAGGAATTCAAAGATACATTAACAATAAAATTGTAAGAAATTTAGAAAGAGAGATCTAGGTAGAGAAGACTAAGGAGATGAATTCACGCTACACCCTAAGTACATGCTAGATTAAGTCTAAATTGGGGATGGACAATATATGCAATGGTCAAGAAATATATGACAACACTTAGTTACCATATATTTGTTAAGAGATCCATTAAATTGGCACAAGAATGATCCTTCAAAAGCTAACACATTGAACTACCTAAACTAGGATGTAGAGTCAAATATATTATCTTAAGCTAAAGACCATCAAGCATTCAAGCAAATGACAAAGCACATGAAGTAGGAAACTAGCATAACCCATCAAAGGAAGTTCCTAAGCAATGGACTATCCATTTTTCTATCAACATGCCTTGGAAACATTTCATAGTTTTCTCCCCATTGTCACCATGAGAATACAAGCAATAAGATTAATGTAAGAATCATCAAGTCAAGCTAAATAACTTACATCAATCATTTAAACATAATAGAGTTCATTACAAGAAGTAATATGCTCTAAACTATGAAAAGACCAAAATCTATACATTAAAATCTCCAAAATAGAACCTAATCTAGAACATGAACAACAAGGGGAGGCTTCATCACCTCCCTAGATAGAGTTTAGTTACCCATTGATGCACTAGAGGAAGGAGGAAGCTTGAAGAAAGACTCCATTTTCGTGCTCCTTCTTTTTGCTCCAAGAACCCCCTCTTCCTTGCTCTCTTCTCTCTCCTTTATCTTCCCAAAATGAAGCTCAATCTAAATGTGTGGCCTCCCTCTCTTATCTTCTAGAGATAAGCCTCTAAAAACCCCCACCAACCAACATCTCCAACCAACCATTAAAGAGGGAAATTAGAATTGAGGAACCCAAGATGCAAGTGGCTGAAAATGGGCCATTTCCGGATGCAATTCTGCCCTAATTTCGAGCACTCGAAATAAGGGCTCGAGCACTAGAAATTGGAGCAGAATGCTCCATTCTTGCCTTGCTCCGCCCGGACCTACTTTGGTAAAATGGCCATAACTTTGCGTTCTGAACTCTGAATGATGAACCGTTTGAAGATTTGGAAAGCTAATTCAGAGCTCTAAAAACTTTATGTCTGATGGAAGTCCAGTTCTCAAGTTTTCAAGGTCAAAATGGCGAGCAAAGTTCAGGATCCACTGCTGCCAGAAATTCAGCCTTGTGCCTTTTGATGGACAAAACTCCACAAAGCCTTGATTTTGCTCCTTTTTTGGCAAATGGACCTGAAAATATATACATACACACAAATGAAGATAATCTACTTAAATAATCAAACGATGGACTTAACTAATGCAATTTAGGGCGCTTGAATATGCAATATTCGGCGCTTATCAGTCATTATCTTTTCAGATCATGCCGCTCTTAGGCATTTGCTTGCTAAAAAAGAGACCAAACCCTATTTAATTCGATGGATACTCTTACTCCAAGAGTTTGACATTGAAATCCGGGATAAAAAAGGGACAGACAATGTTGTCGTCGACCATCTCTCTCGCTTACTCATTAAGAAATGATGAGCGCTGAAAAGTGCGTATTTAAACCCCTTAAGCTTAGGTATTCTAGGACCTTTATCTATCTTATTTTTCCGTTTTGTATTGATTTCGTGTTACTTCCATTTTCAGGTACTTATCCCTAAAATAAGCTAACTCAGCCAAATAAGAGCATAATTGAAACAATTCTGGGATGATTCAAAGAAAGGAGCAAAGTAAAGCAAAATGAAGCAAAGGGTGGAATTTCAGTAACTTCGATCGATCCAACTTTCATCGATCTCAACACTTCAAGATAGATCTGAGCCATGTTTGTCCCTGTTCAAAGATCTCAAAAGTTCGATTGATCCAACTTCTTTCTCTGATCGATCGAACATTCTTGTCCTTATCCAAATGATTGATCTTATCCAGTTGTACCACCCTATCAACCACTTTTGTCCTTTTCCCAAAAATATCTTCAAAATATCTCAGATTTGTTTTTATCCAAAAAAGTGCCGCCATTGAGGATCGATCTAACTTCAATTCGATAGATCTCAGCCATATTCGATGGATCTAAGTCCAAGGTTCGATCGATCAAACTTCCTCCAGTGCGAAAAAGTTAAATTTCCAGCTCACAAAAGTTGTCCTTTATCCAATCATTGGAGAATATTTGCTATATAACCCCAGCTTATTTTAGGTGTCATTTGACCTACCTATATAACGATAAGGATTACTTTTTGTGGGAAAAAAGAAGATCATATTGTATTATCTCATATCATATCATACCTTAGAGAACTCTTAGTGAGGAAGCAAAAGAGGAGGAGGAGGCTAGAGACACCATTTGAGGCTCTTCATCAACTAAGGAGCAGATTTCTTCCATGGAGCTTGCCCTTGAGGGTTAGAGGACATCATCCATGAGTGGCTAGAGATCCTCTTGGGGGTAGAGTTAGCCCTAAGCATGCTTTTTACTTCTTGATTTATGTATTTTTTAGGGGATTTGTATTATGATTCATGTCTTAACACTTATATATATATAGATCTTGTTTATTCAATGATTTATATGGTTTAATGCTTCCAATTGATCATTTCATTCTATCCATATGTCTATATATGGTAGAATAGATGTTCATGTGTTTGTCTCTATTTCTTGTGTTATTGATGTATGTCTATGTGTGTTAATGCTATAGATCTAGAGATTGTCAAGACATAGTGCTTAATGTCATGTTCTTGTGGTTTATTTGATGGTTCATACTCATTGCTTGATGGATTGTGCCTCTCCCTTAGTTTAATTAGTTTAATTTCATGTCATTAGCTTAGTTGTAGTGTAGTTGTTAAATAGGAGGACAATCCATGCTTGTTGTTAATGTTCTATACTTATGAAAAGCAAGTAACATGTATCTCTAACCTTGTGATGTGTTTGGATTGTGAGCTTAAATAAAGGATTAATAGCTTAATTTGATATGTTGTGATATCCACCATGTTGTTTAGACAATATATACTTAATTTGTCATCCATGCTTATTAAAACAACCACACACACACACACACTCTACATTGCAATACATGTTCTTCCCATCATTAATCATTCATTAAAGGTGTAGAAAAGCTATGCTTAGTGGTGATCTCTAAACCCCAAGATCTCTCTCTCTTTTATTCTCTCTATTGCATTATTGCTTACTTTAGTTTAATTTGCATCTAGTTTAATTCAACCAACCAACCACTATTTTGATCACTCGACCTACTAACCCTAATTTTGATTCCTCAACCTAGTACGACACTCAATCCCTTGGGATGATCCCTACTCACCCTAGCTATAGTTTTAGTGAAAGGTAGTAATAGCAATTTATAAATGTAAAACTTGGCCACATAAGCATAAACTTTGGGTTCAGAGTGCGACAGCCACCAAGAAATCATTTGAATTTGCTGTTGTTCGTGATTCCTTTCCGGATGAGCAACTATTTTAGATTTCTCAATCAAATCTTCCACGGTTCGCGGATATTGTCAACTACCTTACGGTAGGAAAAATTCAGTCCAAATGGTCCAAACAAGAAAAAAGACCGCTTTCTTCTCCTAAGTCAAGCATTTTTTTTTGGGAAGATCTGGAACTATTCAAGTACTGCCTGGATCAATCATCTGGCGGTGCATTCCTGAAATTGAATTCTCTAATGTCTTGAATTTTAGCCATACACTTGCATGTGGAGGCCACTTCAACACCAAGAAAACCACAAACAAAGTCTTTTAAAGCGGATTTTATTGGCAATCTTTGTTTCGGGATGCTTATAATTTCTTTAAGTCAAGTGAGAATTGCCAAAAGCTCAGATCCATGTCCAAAAGAGACATGATGCCCCTTACCCCCATCTTAATCATAGAAATTTTCAATGTGTGGGGAATTAACTTCATGGGGCCGTTTCCATCCTCTTATGGCTATGAGTACATTCTCGTAGCGGTGGATTACGTGTCTAAATGGGTTGAGGCCAAAGCTACCAAAACCAACGATCATAAAGTTATGGTCAACTTTGTTCAATCAAACATCTTCAATCGGTTTGGTATGCCTAGGGCCATCATCAGTGACGGAGGGTCTCATTTTTAAAATCGCTATCTCAAATTCGTCTTTCTTAAATACTCCGTCATTCATAAGGTTGCCATACCTTACAGCCCTCGAACAAAGTATCTAATTATGAGATCAAGTGTCTTCTAGAAAAAATGGTTTGACCAGACCGCAAAGATTGGTCATTAAGACTAAATGATGCATTTTGGGCCTGCCGGACAGCGTATAAGACACCCATTGGCATGTCGCCATATCAGCTTGTGTTTGGAAAAGCTTGTCATCTCCCGGTCGAGTTAGAACACCGCGCTTATTGGGCCATAAAATAGATCAACTTTGATCTTAAACAAGCCGGTTCTACTCACAAATTGCAGCTCAATGAGCTTGACGAAATCCGAAATGATGCGTATGAAAGTGCCAAAATCTATAAGGTAAAGACTAAAGCTTTTCATAATAGGCACATTGTCAACAAGTCTTTTGCCCTCGAACAAAAAGTTTGGCTTTTTAATTCTAGATTGAGACTCTTTCCCGGTAAACTCCGTTCACGGTGGGATGGTCCGTATGTCATCACATCCGTCTTTCCTCATGATGCCGTTGAACTTCATGATCCTACCGATGGAAAGTTGAGAAAGTTCTATTAACGGACCCAGTTTACGTGGACTGATGCACCATCTGCTTCATCTAGCTATCGACATTAAATTTAGCACTTATGGGAAGCAATTCTTCCAATTTCCAAGCTTCCCTTCTTCAAGTTGCCTTAGCCAAGAATTTTCCAAAAATTAGCTAAGTATAGGCAAAATGTGACCTCTTATAGAATTGTCTCGAATTGCATTCCAAAAGTCACATGCGGTTTCTTAGTCATTTTAAGGTCTCGGTACCACTTTCAGAATTTTTTGAGGTCTTTACCGTAATTTTCTCGTATAATCCAAAAATCACAGGAAATTCGGGCATCAAAAATGGCGTTTTTATGAATGAGCTCCGATTCTTGTTCCGAAGGTTTGACAAGGTGTCTAGGGTCAATAGGAGCTTAAATTTCAAATTTGGGAATTTTTCGATCCAGTCTCGGCCCCCGTTAGGCAAAAATTCAGTTAAAGGAGGAGTCTGCCCAAGCCCTTGTGGGCGCCCGCCCAAAAGGGTAGTGAGGATCAAGCTTCCGCAGGCGGCCGCCATTAATCTGCGGGCGCTGGCCAAAATAGGCAACCGCATTGTAAATCCGCGGGCGCCCGCCGCCCTTGCCAGCATCGTTAAAATGGGCATTTCAAGCCCATTTTAACATTCTAAACTTCTCTCTTTGCCTATTCTCTTGCTCCCACCGCATCTCTTTCTCCCTTGCCCTCTCAACCTTTCATTCTCACTTTAATCTCCTTCTCTCCCATCTCATTTCCCCCCCCCCCCCACTCCATCATCTCATCTCACTCTCATCCTCACAAACTCCCATCACTAAGCAAGAAGCCTTTTGCTCTCCAAATTGGGTGTCCGATAAATTGCCCAAGCCAACTTCTTCACTCAAATGGCATCCAAAACGTCCACTAAGCGCGCTCGCTCTTCCGAGGGACCATCCGAGACTACTCCAACTCCCGATTGGGCTGATTGGCCTATTGAAACTGAGGTTAGATTTGTCATCAAAGATGGCTTCGAAGCAAATCTGGAAACAGCATGGGAGGTCAAAGAATTGACGGACCATGGCCTAAAATCTCTTTTCAAGCCACGCGCTAGTTCTTTCTATCCGCGCATCATCCGCCAATTCTTTTCCAACATATTTTATATGTGTGCAGAGCTTGAAATCATTAAGACCACTATTGATGGCAAAGCTTTTGAATTCAACATTCAAGACCTTGCCACAGCTCTGGCATGTGCATTAGAATCTCCTGCGGATGAAACGGGCCTACCTTTGTATGTTGACCCTCTAGCAGATCTGCAATTGTCAGAAATTGTGGAGGAAATTTGCCACAACCAGTATACCGGGAATCGCAAGTCGAGCACCAATAAGTCATTCCTCCCGTACCGGCTCTGGTTCGTGGACTCCGTCTTGGCTAAAAATGTCCTCCCCGTCCCTAAACATTCTGAACGTGAAGGGGATTTTCTGAGCTCCCTCTATGTGGCGGAGAAGGGGCATTAGTTTTCTGTCCCGCAGCTTGTCTGGGACCAATTTCTTAACATCTACAATGACCTATTTGTGATGCAGACGAACAATGCCATCACTTGGGCATTCCCTTTCCCATACTTGATCACCAGGCTACTAAAAAACAAAGGTTTCAGGTCACCCCGTAATGAGGAAAAGAAGATGGACGTGTATCTTTTTGACCTTAGGGCATGGAAGTCGAGTACAGTCTAGCTTAAGACATCTCGATTGGCCCGTATTGGCGATGTGTTAGATTGGGGAGGTCCGGCTGTCCCTGTTGCCCCTGCATCTGTTGCTCCTGCGCCAGTTGCTCCCGTACCTGTTGCGCCACCGCCGTTTGCTATGTCCCGTGCCGATTATGTCTCTCTCAGCGCTTGTATTGATGCACTTCACCTGCGAGTCGGGAACGTCTAGGGCATCCTTATGGACATCCGTAAGGAGACTCAGGAGGGACAGAAGACGTTGCAGGCCATGCTGTAATCCTTGATTGACCGCCCATCAGGTGGCACCGGTGGCTCATCCTCTACTTCGATGATGGAGTGATTTTATGCTTTTAGTATCTATTTTTATTTTTCAGCAGTACTCTTTTGCTTTATCTTGGGCTACGTTTGGCATTTACTTTTCGTTCTTATTTTAAACTTCTAACTGCATATCTTCTTGCTATTTTGCAAGGATATTTGGTTTTTAGGTAAATTGAATTGTAGTTATTTATATTTATCTTTGTTTGGATTTATTTGATGCGTGTTGGGTATAGATGTATTTTGCCAGGTTTTTGGAATCAAGTTTGAGGGCGTGCTTTTGGAACTCACAAGGTGGCTTATTATTGCACAGCCACTGAATTTCCTCCTCCACTTGGTATTATTGCTCTTTGTACCCTCTTTTCATTTCCATTTTCATTATTTATCTTCTCACATTGAGGACAATGTGGCATTCAAGTTTGGGGGTACATTATTGCATTTTTGGTATTACATTTTTGATTGCATGTGCTAAATTGTTCATGTAAATTAATAAAATCATTTTTGGAAAGCAATGACAATTTAATGTTGGAACTTGTTGGAGAATGGAGCCTGTGTTTAATACTTTGTGTATAGAGGCAAATGATAGTTTTGAAAATAAAGAAAAATTTGAAATGATCATGTTGATTCAAATTGGTTTGTATAGATGCTTCAATTAGATTTTTGTCAGATTTCATACTCTTCTATGCTTCACACTTCACAGATGCACACCAGAAACTTAATTGTGAGGCATGCAACTTGATTGACCTTGACCTTGACTCAGTGGATTTGAATTGATGACCCTAATGAATGGATATCTTTGGCATTGAATCTCTTTACAAAAAAATAAATAAATAAATAAAAAGGATAATGACCAGTTTAAGTTCGTAGCCTTGCTAGCTTGAGTTATTAAGCCCTTAAAGTGTCCTTACACTTAGCACCCAAAGCCATCTGGTTTGGGAATTGCTGGCCTAACACTTACTACATGGGTTAGTTAGAAAGTTTAAGGGACTTAGGCATTGCACGGTCATTCACAAAAATAAAAATAAATAAATATGGTTCATTGGAGTTTGTAGCCTTGCCAATTCGAGTATTAAGTCCTTGGAGTGTTTTTACACTTAGCACCCTAAAGCCATTCGGTTTGGGAGTTGCTGGCCTAACGCTTGCTACATGGGTTGGTTAGAAAGCTTAAGGGACTTCGGCATTGCACGACCATAATATGTATCATAAAAAAATAAAAAACAAAAAATAAAAGAAAGCAACAAAAGTTGTATTTTGATTAAATTCATGCCTTAGAGACCTCATTTAAAAGGGAAAGTTAATGATTTGAAGACTTGTGTTTTGAAATTAAAAAAAAAAAAGGTAAAAGCCACATATTGGGAATCTGGTTCACTTTTATTGAAGTTAGAGTTGATTTCTTTTAAAGAGATGACAATTGAAGTATTTCTATAAACTATCATGTTGAAGCATGAGATTTGAAATGTGTTTAGCCATCTTGTTATCAAGGCTTTATATATGCAAGGTAGCCTGCAAAATGATTCCGTCTCCAATGTTTTGTCTGAGTTTCATTTTTGGTTTTGCTATTGGACTAGCAAAATGTAATTTTGGGGGTGTGATAAACGCCAAATATTACATATTCAAGCGCCCTTATTTGCATTAGTTAAGTCCATTAGTTGATTATACTGTATATATTAGCTTCATTTGCATATTTTTGTCTATTTTCAGGTTGGTTCCCCAAAGAGAGTTAAAAGTGATGCTTTGATGAGTTTTTGAAGATCAAAGTATGCCGTTGCCAGGAACCTTTGTTTTAGCCAAGCCAATGACCCAACGAACTTTTGGTTGTCCCTATAAAGCGCTGTGAAAGATGACAGCGCTAGGGGACTGAGCAAAGAGAAGTTTTTGAAGCATAAATATGCAGAGCCAGAAGCATGGCGGGCACCCGCCATTAACCTGTGGGCGCTCGCAAAAAGGGCAGTGCCCTCGTGAAGTCGCGGGCGCCCGCCCTACACCTGCGGGCGCCCGCCGTTCTGCAGACAATAGCTCGTGGGTTCATTTGTTTCTTCCAATGTTATCCCTTTGTTTGAGGGGATAGGTCTACACTCTCTCAAGGATTTTGGGCCACAAATTTAGAGTGTTGAGAGGTCATTTTTGTGTTAAATAGAAGGCTTGAGCTTTATATAATGGATCTCACATTTTGTAAGGTTTTAGAGAGAGAAATATTGGGAGCTTGAGGGTTTGTGTGTCTTGGGTCCTTTAGGTGCGAAGATAAAAGGCTTCTTCATCTCTTCTCCTTCCTCCATTGCTACTATGGGTAACTAACTCCCTTTCTAGGGAGGTGATGAAGCCCTACTTTGTAAACATGCTCTAGTTTTGGATTTAATTTAGGGAATGGAATGTATATATGGTAGTTTCATGATCTAGAGTATCTTACTTGTTGTAATGGATTTTAATGTCTATAAATGATCATGTTGAGTTGATTATCTTGTCTTAGATTGTTTCCTCTCTTGATCATATTGCTTACATTTTTATAGTGACAATGGAAATGAGATTGTGGAATGGTTTAATGGCATGTTGTTGGAGAAACTTGATAGTCCATGGCTTAGGTACTTTCTTTGATAGTCGATGCTTGATTTCTAGTTTCATGTGCTTTTATCATTTGATGAAGGGCTTGATAATCTCTAGCTTAGTGAGTATGTCCAAGGCTACTCCCTAGTTTAGGTAGTTCAAGCATGTGAAACTTTGATAGGTTATTCTTGCCTTTTGATTTAATGAATTTCTTAAGGATAATGTAGCAACCATGTGTTGCTACATATCATGACCACTATATATGTTATTTCTGCATGTTAATCACTATCTAGCATGTTAATAGGGTAGGTAGTGGATTCACTTCCCTAGTCCTCTCTACCTAAGTTTTTCTCCCTTAATTTCCTTGCAATTATTGTTTTACGCATTTTTTAATCCCTATTTCGAAGTGACTAAGAAAACCAACTCTTGTACCCCCCTTTCATCAAACTAAAAGTGATTTTACAATCTTGGCTGCTATAAACTATCAATTCCAGTGGTTCGACTTACCTGTCCAATAGCCCTATTTTATAATGATTTGTGCTATTGCAAAAGGTTGATTATTATTGATAGTCGACGAGACCGATCAGGAGCCATCTCAGGCCTATTCTGAGCATTCCTCTTCTTCTTCTTCTCCAAAGGGTGAGCCCGAGCCACCTCCATCACCTGCTCCCGTGCCACTACCGGTACTGCCAGATATTCAATGAGACAGGGTTACTCGGAAGTTTACGTGCCTGAAAGTGGCGCATAAGTCTATTTTTGATAAGGACGTTTTTACATGGGCATCTACGACCAAGTGGTCATATGACGAGATCTACCGTCGCCACTTTTCTCCTATTCTGCCCCAGTGACCAACCCAGTCTACCCGAGTCTGGTTTGGCTTTTCTACCAGAACCTCAGGCTGAGTCCGAGGAACCTAGCAGAGCTACGAACCACTATTGATGGACACCTTATTCGCATCACTATCGAGACACTATCGATAGTATCTCAATGCCTATATATAAGTCCTCTAGGGATTGATTACCCGACTTTACTAGGCCATTATATGCAGAGATGGCCACAACTCTCCATGGAACCACCACTGCCACCGATACTTATACCACTTGGGCCTACTTGCCCGACTACATGTGGTTTTTTGATTCTGTCTTGTACTGAAATGTATATATGGTTGGGCACAAGACCCAGTGACGGGCCAATTTTCTAGCAGCTTTATATGCCATAGATACAGGGCATTGGTTTTCAATTCCTACGCTCCTCTGGAGTGTCATGATGAAGCTGTATAATGAGTTTATCAGCAAAAGCGACCTATAGAGGCCCAAGTTCCTCCCTTATGCTCATTTAATTACACAGTTCCTCCGCGATCAGCACTACCCATGTGATCCACAGGAGATCACTGAGATTGGTGCTTGCCATTTTCAATGGGTAGACTCATAGAAGAGCTATAATGCTCTTATCAAAAGTCTGCAAGAAGAGACAGCCTAGGCAATGAAGGACGCAAAGGCAGAGGAGGAGGCAGCAATAACACAGGTAGTAGCAGCAGCAGCAGCAGCAGCGGGAGTTAGGATTGACTTGGAGCAGGAGCCTCTAGTGGGATCACCACACACTTCACAGGAACAGAGCCATCACTTCTAAAGCCGGGACGAGCATCAGTCTACTGGTGACTCAAGATTGCACTGTCAGGATGGCCCAATCATTCCTGACATTCTGGCTCAGTCAAACATACCAGAGGAGCATTATCAAGCATTACAGGACTCATTCATTACCCTCAAAGCAAATATGGCCACCCTCCGCATGGATATTATGACAGCGCTGTGAGACATTTCTAGACAGATCCAGGGTTCACACCCCGCCAGACTGTCGTCTTCTACCTAACCTCTCTTTCTATTCATATTTATACCTGTGATTCTAGACTGTTACATTTGACACTATTACTCTATTTTTGTAGCCAGTCTGTTGGCCTGTTATCTGTGATGTACATTATACTGTCATTATTTTTGGATATTTTGGATTTATGATTATATTTTGATATATCCGTTTATGTTGACTCCATTATCAGGTGTATCGTAGTGATTTCAGTGAGAGAGTGCAGCCTATATTTTTCAGGACCATTCTTATCCTATTCTCTCTTTTATTTGTTATCCCACTTCCGCTAGTATGCCCACTGTACACCATTATTTATCAAATTTTGTTATTTGATGAGTGTTTACCCCAGTGCTATTTTTTCAGGACCATATTTAATCCCAAGTTTGGGGAGGTTATACCACCCATTTTGGATACTTATGTCTCGCCCATTCATTGCCACAGCTACATTGGTATACGTTTTCCTCTTTCTTTCGTTCTCATTATACATTGAGAACATTGTGCAGTTTAAGTTTGGGGGTAATGTGTATTCTTTGCATTCAATTCAAGATTTTGAGCATGACTTATGTATTTGAGAGATTTACTGTGATTTGAGATCGATGTTTGCTATGATTTTGATCTTTTGAGGCCTATATTGCTTAGAATTTAAAAATGACTTAACTTGAGAGTCCAATACTCCTTGTATGCCTTATGGATACCATTTAGGAATAAATTTTTTGAAAAATTGATATCTTGTTTGCACTTGTGGTCCACATCATTTTGATTTTGTGATTGTATCGAGATTCACTCTAAGATTCTACACTAGCACAGGCGCACACTAGCTTTCATTTATAGGGTACATGCTTTGTTAATTATTGATTTGGTTATATCCCAATTAAGTTAGTAGTGCTTTGAAAGCTTTTATTCTTGACAAAGGTGGATAACAAACCCTTTTCACTAAGTAGTCGGGATTCTAGACTCATCAAGCACTGAATTTCTCGCGTTGAAAGGTGGAGGGCTCAAACTCTAGGTTAAATATATATATATATATATATATATTGTTGCAAAAACAAATTAAAAAGTGAGGACTTCTCTCAAAAGGTGAGAAGTGGGAAATGATTAGATGGAGGTTGTTTTGATTTGTTGCCTAGTTGATTTGAGCTTGTAAGTCTTTAGGGGTGTTTTAACACCTAATGCCCTAAAGCCGTCCGGTTTGGAAATCATTGACCTAACGCTCGACTTCATGGATCACTAAAAAGCTTAATAGATCAACATATTGCACCATGCTTCCATCTTTGATCCATTAAGTTAGTAAAAAAAATAAAATAAAAATTGAGTGGAAAGAATAAGTGCACCTAGTTGAATAAAGATTTAATAAAAGGTCCATTCTTTGTCTTGATGATCGGTACTAGATTTGTGTGCTAGCTTGAGACCGGATGTGATTATTTCTTTGGTTGGCTTAAATAGTAACATATTTGATGTCGGTTCACTTAAAAAGGATTCTAGAGTTGTTTTGATTTACATGATCATTGTCTTGATGTGTAGAGGACCATACTTGCTTGTTTGATGTTGAAATTTTGGGAGATTGCAAATGGTTGAAAAATTACATACTTGAAATAGTTTTCTCCCAATGCTTGTTCGGAATATTGGTGCCTCTTTAGTGAGAAAGAGCTTAATGTTTGTGGGTATCATTTCTGGAAACCTTTACGAGACTTCACTCGTCCACTAGGGGTAACCTAGGGGTTTAAAAGGCTTGTCGCATGTGCTAAATGCAATCGTGTTCCTTACGAAAGTGATGTTATCTTTTTATTGTTTTCTAGTTCATTCTTGCATAGTTGTTGGTTTCTTGTTTTTCTTTATAGTCTATTGCTAGGGACTATCAATATTTAAGTTTGGAGGTGTGATAAGCGCTGAAAAGTGCGCATTGAAACCACTTAATCTTGAATGTTCAAGGACCTTATTCTATCTTATTTTCCCATTTTAGTCTAATTTCATGTTATTATCCTTTTCAGGCACTTGTCCCCAAAATAAGTCAAATCAGTTGAATTAGATCATTTGAAGAAGCAATCTAAAGTCTAGTTGAAGAAAAGAGCAAAGTGGAAGCAAAGTGATGAAAATTCCTCTTCTATCGATCAAACCAAGTTATGATCTATCACACAGTGATCGTTCTAACCCTGCCATGATAAATCGAACCCTTTGTCCTTATCCTCAAGAAAATTTCCTATTCGATCAATCTAACCTTCTATTCGATCAATCGAACCTTTTGTTCTTATCCTCACCAACCACTTTTGTCCTTTTCCCAAAAATATCTCAACCTTTATCCTTATCCAAATAATTAAGCCACCATATTTAGATTGATCAAAGCAACAGTGTGATCGATCGAACTACCTCAAATTGCATAAAAAACATATTTCAAGCCGAATTGAAGGGGTGCTCATGGTACAATCATTTGGAGGTCCTAGTGCACGAGGTCTGACCATTAGGTGATTCATTTGAGCTACCTATATAAGGAATTTGGCTATTTTTAGCATGAGGTTGGTTGGTTAGAGAGAGGAATTGGCTAGATATTAGAGAGAGAGTATACATTTTGGGAAAGGTCTTCCAGTTTTCTAGGGTTTCTACCAAGAACACCAAGGGAGGAGGATGAATTCAACCATGAAGAGAGCCCTTGAGGGTTGAATGATAACATCCATGAGTGGTTAAACTAATCTCTTGGGGCTAGAGATAGCCGTAAGCATGCCTCTTAAACCTTGATGTTTTGTAATTAGTGGGATTTGTGTTGTAATTCTTGTTTTGACCTCATATTTATATAAATCTTGTTTCAACATGATTTGTGTAGTTTTATACTTCCAATTGATCTTTTACTTCTATTCATATGTCTATGTATGTTAGAATGAATAGTCATGTACTTATATCTAGATTTTGTGACATTGATGCATGTCTATGTGTGTTGATATTATGAATCTAGTGATGGTCAAAGCATGGTGCTTAATGGATTACTTTTGTTGTTTATTTGATGGTTCATACTTATTTCTTGATGGATTGTACCACTTCCTTAGCTTAATTAGGTTAATTTCCATGTCATTAGTATAGTTGTAGTATAATTGCTTTAATTTCCTAGTTAGGTGGACAATCCATTCTTGTTGTTTAATGATCTGTGCTTATGAGTACAAGTACTATATTTCTATAATTTCTTGAGTGTGCATTAATTATGGGTATATGGAGGGATTAATGGCTTAATTTGATATGTTATGCTATTCACTAAATTAATTAAACAATGTATGCTTACTTGGCAATCCAAGTTTAATGTTTCAATTAGTGGCACACACTTCTTTTACAACGTATAATTCTTCCTAATTTATTAAATATTGAATGTCTAGAGAGGTAATGCCTAGTGGTGAACTCTATGTCCTAAGAATCCTCTCTTTTTCTCTACGCTACATTTGTTTAGTTGTTTTACATTGCATTATTTTAGCTTAAATTGTAGTATAACTCAACCAACAAACTCCTTTTTTGATCTTCGACCTACTAATCCAACATTGATTCCGAAATACCTTATTTTTCCCTTAGGACAACCCCTTCTCACTCATACTACATAATATAGGTGTTAAGCAGTTTATAAATTTAAAGTATGGTGCCCATTTGACATTAATTTCCAAACTAAAAGTGTTGTGCACCATTTTGTGTGTAACCTCGAGGATTGCACCATTTTCCTTAGCCACTTCTAGTTTTAAACCCCTTGAAAATAGGAATTTTTAAACTGAGTTGGCTAGTTTATAGAAATTCTTATACATGTAAACTTTTCTAAACCAATCTCTTCCTTTGATTATAGGAAGTAAACTATCTAAGAATTCCCATTGCCAGTTGCAGAAATTCAACTTCCAGACCCACGAACTGCAGTCTTCTTCCAGCAATGCCATGCATCCCACATCCTTGCCTTCTTGTTCGAATATATATATAAATGTGTATATATATTTGCACCACATTCTGTAACAATAACATCATTCCCCTTTAAAATAGGACTTCTCTTATTGTTAATTATTCTCATAACCAACTTTCTTCCTTAATTTTAGGAACTGCCTTATCCCATCTTCTTTAGTAAATAATTGGCCCACTTCCCTTGTAAATAGGAACTCCAGAAGTAAATATACTTTATATTTGCAAACTCATTAGGCCAATTTCCTTCTTAATTATAAGAAATAAACTAACCCACCTATAGTAAGACAAAATAACTAGTTGTTACCATCTCAAGCCGCCACTTGTAGGTTCTTTTTTTTTTTTTATCTATGTGTTGCTTTACCGATTGATACGAGTGTTGGAATTATACTATCTTACAGTATTTACCACATGTCGGCCGTGTAATGTGTTATGCACTGGCCCAATTGTTCCCTTATCATTGGTTCATGTTGACATCGAAGTGGCTACCATGTAAACTACCATTTTTGTGTGTCAACATAAAAAAAAATGAACCCAAAGCTAAGTTTTCAAATTATGCTACATGAAAGAAACAATATAAATAGAAAATAAGAACACCAATAGAAAAGATAAATAAACTCATTAAAGATAAGGAAAAGTATAAATAGAAAAGACAAAATATTATTAAGATTTATCACTGACAAGTTAAGCTTTGAAAATTCAATATGTAAGAATATTTACTTTGTGAAACAAAACTAATCATATTAATTTTTATGTTATTCCTCGCTACACTACAACAAAAATGATTATTAACAACATGGTATTTACAAGATACATAGTGAAGTGTTGTTAATTAGTTACCTTTTGTAAGATGCTCCTTATTATTTTAGTCTACTTTTAGCACTCAGACACCTGCTTTTTTCTTTTTTTTTTTTTAACTCCTGCCCCTTTTTCCCGTCTCCCAACTTGTGCACATGATTCTGCATTTCTCTCTCGATCTTATTGTTTGTGCACATCACTACATTGCCTAAATAATCCACTTGTATTTAATCTATTCCTTACCCATTCATGAAATCGGCAATTGGAAACTGCTTTCAAACCCTGCAATCGGCATCGGAAACTAAATAGGCATCCTCCTGTTGGAGGAAACTACTTCCAAAATCATTCTTCTTCCACAGTTGGGTAAGATGGTTTTAGAAGTCCTGAATCCTTCTTCTACAAATCACCTTTGTTCTAGTAAAACATTTAACGTGGACTAGCTACCACATTCACATTAATGGTCCTCTCCCTCTCTAAAGTTTCTCTCTACAATTTTTCTCCCTATTTTTTCTTTTTCAACTCAAAATGTTTTTCTCTTATTTCAGGAATTTTGGAGGCAGAGAGATGGATCTTCTTAAAGATTGAGTTTCACGGTTGTAGGTAAGAGGATTTCTTTTAATTTAATTTTTTCCTTTTAATGTTTAATTTTTTTTAGCTATTTCTAAGGTAATCTTTTATTGTTTTAGCAATATTAGCTCAGGATTGATTTATAATATATTTTTTTGTTAATTTAGAACTGAATCGGTATACATGATAAGAACCTGGAATTAATTAAATTTAACAACTTTTATTCGCTTAATTATACAGCAAGAGAAATAAGCATGTAAAAGATAAGGATTTATTGTGTAAAACAACAGTAATACATATATTATATTACATATGCATGTATGGAAGTAAATTTACAAGATTTATTCACGGTAGCTAGTTAATTAGCTTTTTTGATGGTACAATTTTAGTATCCTTGTATTTTTTATTCGCATTTATGCAATTCTCTTATGCTTTTTAATTTGTATGCTTTATAAAATTAGATATTTGTCGACTTAATTATATGGTCGGGTCTATTTTTTTTCTTTTTTTCTTTCTTTCTTTTTTTCTTTGTGGTTCTTCCTATAATGTTGCATGATTTGATTTTTTTCCGCATTATATCATGGTTCATTGGAGTTGTAGTGAAAAAGGAACCTACAAATTCAACCCTCAAACAAGATTCAAATCATTTGTAGCTGGTAAAGATCAGTTTTATCACTAGATTGACTTACTTTCTATAGTAGTTCTTCTCAATTACAGGTGTATATATGAGCTGCTTCTCTATCCTATAAATTATTTAAATGGAAGATTTGAATTATAAATATTTTGTTTCTTTTTCTTGTGGCGTTTTATAGCAGCTAAAAGGGTGTTATTTATGCTATTTTTTCTTTGAAATCAGAAAGATTAAGGGGAAATTCCTAAGTTCAATACGTTTCTCAACGGTAACTCTCCAAATAAAAGGACACACAGTGCTCCCCATCTCTACCATTCTCTGTTTCCCCTCTCTCTACCAATATCTCATCCCACCCACGACGAACAAAGATGGAAGGTAGAGCCTTAAGAGTTTTAGCTTATACATATGCACACGCATATCTTTGTGTATACGTATAGGCATGTTCATTTCCATTTCTTTTTTGTCTATTAATTTATTTTTTATTGTTCTTGCTTTATCTTTGATTTACTATATGGATTAAATTCTTTCAGTGGAGGGGTCCTTACTCCCAGAACTTGTGTAGTTTTGTATAGGTCTCTATTTGGATTTGTTGTTTCAAAACATCTCTCAATAAATTCATAACCTGTTACCAAAACAAAACAATTCTCTTATATATATATATATATATTAATATAATACGCCAAAAATTTTTAAGTGTTTTTATACTAGCTAATTTTTAAGGTATTATTTTTCTTTTAATCTCTGGTTTGTTAAATAATGAGATCTACCAACACATGGGTTATAGTTCTGGTTTGTTAGCTTCACAAAGTCTTTAATACTATATAAATGTTCTGTTTTGTCCTTTGGGCTGTGGATGTTCTACAAATAATATACATTTATCCATTATCTTTCGGGTTGAGAAAAATGTATATGACCCCCAGTAAACATTCACTTGCTATAATCTCTAATGATAACTAAAAAGTATATTGATAAGTGTTCAAATGTGATACATTTTAGCACCTAAGTTAGGGTATTTTAGTCCATTCATCTATCTTATCTTCCCGTTTTAGTTCTAATTTGTGTTTTTTTCTATTTCAAGTTAATAAGGTTTAAACAGGCTAAAAAGAGCCTTTTAGCTCCTTTTTGAAGTCAAGAAGAAAATTCAGAAGAAACCAGAAAAATCTGCACTGGTCAAGCTTCGATCAATCGAAGGAAGTCCCTATCGATTGAAGATATCTATAATCGATCGAAATCAAGGTGATGCCAACTCAGTGGATAAGGTTGATAGTTGTCAAAATATCTTTGCCACGTCATCTTCGATCAATTGAAGAAAGCTTTAATCAATCGAAGACTCTGCTGGCAGTGAGCTGTTTTATTCCCGAGTGCGTCCAAACTCCATCAACTTTTGTAGCTACAAGATTGTACCAATCAAAGGCCTATTTTCTGACTTTTTGCCTACTAAAAGTGGCTTGTATTTAAATCAAATGAACCAATTTGTATAGGTTTCCATGTTTTGTTCTCAAAAAGAATTCCAACTTTTGTAACAGCTTTTAGATATTTTTTTCTCTTTAGATTATGGTTTTTGAAGCAAAGCAAAGAGGAAAAAGATGGTGCTTACATTGAAGAAAGCCCTTGAGGGTTAGATGACAACAACAATGAGTGGCTAAACCTCTTCCTTTGGGGCTAGAGATAGCCCCTTAGTTTGCTTCCTAAACTTGGTTTTTGTAGTTTTTGGGGATTTATGTTGTAAATAATGTTTTGACCATGATTATATATAACTCCTGAGTTCCTACATGATTTGCATGGATTAATTCTTCTAATTGATCTTTTATTTCTATTCATATGTCTATGTATTCTAGAATGAATGGTCATGTGCTTATCACTATAATTTATAAGTTTAATGCATGTCTATGTGTGTTGGAATTGTAGATCTAGTGATGGTCAAGGCAAGGTGCTTAATTGAATATTCTTGTGATTTATTTGATGGATTATACTTATTTCTTGATGGATTGTGCTACCTCTTTAGATTAATTAGTTTAATTTCCTTGTCATTAGTGTAGTTGTAGTGTAGTTGCTTTAAATTCCTAGATATGTAGAGAATTTATGCTTCTTGTTTGATAATCCATGCTTATGAGTGCAAGTAGTACACTTCTTTAGATTTTTGTATGTGTATTAATTATGGGTTTATTGAATGGTTAATGGCTTAATTTGATAGGTTGTGCTACTCGCTAGATTGATTAGAAAATTTATTCTTATTTTGCTATCTATGCTTAGTATTTCAATTAATAGTACACACACTTGTTTTACATCATATAATCCCCTTAAATTAACAAATGCTAAATGTTTAGTGAAGTGAAGCTTAGTGGTAAACTCTAGATCACAAGACTTTTCTCTCATTCTCTATACCTGAATCTCTAGATTGTTATCAATTTGCATATTTTTAATTGAATCACTAACTTAATTCAAATAACCAAACCCTTCTTTGATCATTCGACCTACTAGTCCAATATTGATTCCATAGTATCTTACAAATCCCTTGGGACAATCCTTACTCATTCTTGCTATGTTAGTAGCAAAAGTGGTAGTGGTCTCTATAAATTTAAACTTGGCCAAAAAGGCTTTCTTAAACCGCATTCACTATCACATAATTTGGGTGTATGTTAAGCGACAAACGCTTACCAAGTTTTGGCATTGTTGTCGGGGATTAGCAACGCATTACTGGGAATTAATTATAAATTAGTACTCTTTTGATCCTTGCTTTACTTTATTTTATTTTGTTTTCTCATTTTGTCACTCTTCATTGGCTAGGTACTTGGAGCAAAGAGAAGCAAAGGAAAGAGAGCCTCAAAGCAAGTAACCAAAGAAAGCATAAAAAGCAAAAACAAAAATAAAAATTGCAAAAATTGCAAAAGTAAAAAGCTTAAAATTTTCTTGAAGTTGTTTAAGGACCTTTGTGAGCTATTCTAAACTCCTCTTGCTTAGTTTAAATCATCGGCCCATGTGGAGGCATTTTATTTCATTGTTGATCATCGGCCCGTGTAGAGGCAACTTACTTTCTTATATTTGTTGAAAAGCATGGGAGCATGGGACCATTGTATGTGGAGGTTTGTTGATTAATTGTTGTTAAGGAGAAGTATTTGTTATTTATAGTATTTTTTGTTTTTATTGATTTGCATTGTGCATGCATGGTCTGTGACGGCCTTGGTTTTTCAAGCCAGTGCGTCCTGTGATGAACCGAAGATTGACCCGATAGCGGATCCAGATGCGGAAGCAAGGAACAAGACTATGGTCTCCCAAGGCACAACACATCTCTAAGACACTTTGATGACCTTCTATGAGGTCGTGGAACTCAATGAGAACTGACGCGGAAGAAAAAGATCAAAAAAATAACAATTAAGCCCCCATGGGTAAAATAATCATTTTTCATGGAAATGACGTCCCTAAAGTGTATATCATTCCCGAGACACATCCGTGACTTCCCATAAAGTCACGGAACTCAAAAGAAAGTAGCAAAAACTAAAAGCAAGAAAAATTGGACAAAAATAGCCCCAAGGGAAAAATAGTCATTTCTGAAAATATGGATTCGGGTACCACCAAGCAGACCGCTTGAAAGACAACAAAAAACTAATCAAGATGGACTCAAGAATCGCATGATTTGGAGTCCGAACGAAGGAGAAACGGCAAGACGAAGAAAAACGAGTACTTAAGGCTAAAAGGGTAAACTGGTAATTATCCAGGAAGATCTGGGTGCAACCGAGCACCGTTGGAAAAATAGTGAAAAATTAGTCAAGTTCAACAAAAAGTTCACTCGATTTGGAGTCCGGATGAAGAAGAACGAGCGAAAACAAAAATCGACGTCACGACGTCGAGACGACGCACCATGAGCACCCCATGAGCATCCCACGAGCATCTTGACAAGCACCATGACATGCTAGGGGAAGAAAAAGATTCAGCCAGAACTGAGAGCTGAAACAAGGTCCGAAACGAATTTTTCTGGAAAAACACGAAGAAGAACCCCCCCCCCCCCCCCCAAATTGAGTTTTCTACCCGACCACATGGAAGGAAACAAAAAAAAAAACGCACTGCAAAATCCCTAAAATGCCCCTAGATCAGAGGAGGTCAAGAGGCCCAAAAAGATGCTACAATAACTGTCCACATCTGAGATCAAAAACAGGCTATCAAACGAATTTTTCTGGAAAACACGAAAAAGAAACCCCTCTCAAAATCAAATTTTCTACCCGGCAATGCAAGAGAAAATGAAAAAAACACACTATGAAATGGCCAAAATGCCCCTAGATCAATAAAGGCTTAAACACTCAAAAATACAACTTTGCACCAAGTATGCATTTGACCATAAATGCATTTATAGGTTAAAATGAATGTGCACGCAAGTGTAATAAATGATTCTAAGTGCGCATGAATGGTCCGCTGCTCCCGAGAAGCCGCGACTCAAAATCCAACCCTCTGATGGCAAAAAATGATAAAAAAGAACTTGAAATCGAAATTTCGAAATCCAAATATATGAAATGGAGTCAAATTACTGTTTGGCCCTTGGTCACACTTCATACATGATTAATGAGACCCTATGAAAGAATAAAAATGGAATTCCCACACCCGATGCAAAAGTAATGAAGCAATGACTTATGAATTTTCAAGGTTTTCAAAATATTTCATGAAGTTAAAAGTTACATAAGATACAAGATACATGTCATTGGCCTCCAGCCTCATCTTTTACATGTCAAATACATTACAAAAGGTGTACTTATGTACACATTACATATATGGAATCAATGATACAAGTTTTGACATATAAGGCTACAAAATGACATTTCATGCTAACATTTGCATAAAATGTAAACTTAAAAATTACAAGTCATCCAAGGAATGATGAGCATCACGAACTAACTCTTCGTATCTAAAAAATGCCCGGTAACTTTGGGGTGAGTAACATAAAGATACTCGTAAGAGATGAGCATGCATGGACCTAACATTTTACAAATTTATCACCTTAAGGTGAAACATGTTAAAGGGGCTCAAGCCATCTAATGTCTATGTCAAAGTGAGACTCAGGGAGCATCCTAAGCTACCTTAGAGTATTTCTAGCATAAACCATATCATTTATGCAATTTAAATGACATAGGAGCACTATATGTAACGCAACAAGACATGGGTATCTAAAGTTATCAACTTTTAACCTAAAATGCAATAACTACTGAAACGGTTCATGCCACTTAGAATCTAAGTCAAGATGCTTATATTGGATCATTCCTAAGTTATATCAACATAAAGCAACATGAATCACGATGTCTATAAAATTGAACAAGGTTAGGATAATCCAAAGAACACGAAAAGTTTTTAATTTAGCATGAATTGCATTATCAATGAAATTGAATAAGGTTTGGAATAATCCATATAACACGATAAGAAGGGTACTTGAATACACGGATCACATTATCAATGCAATTAACATGATTGGAACATTCCAATTAACACGACAAGAATAATACATGAAATCAAGGATAAGACATAATATCTATGTAATTAACAAGATTGGAACATTTCACATAACACGACAAGTTTTAAATCTTTGAGGAATAGCGACTTGAAATTTAAAGAGTGAAATCAACCAATGTGGATACTCTGATATCGCCCGGATTAAAACCGTACTCTTGGGATCACTTTAGGGCTACTAACCCATGGGTACCTTCCCCTAGTGCGCACTATAGTATAGGGAGCTCTCTATCTCCCATACTAGAACCAATTCCTAGCCATGTCAATTCTTGATTGATATCCCAAGTTCCAAAATCAACAAATTATGTAAATCAAGATAGTATTAAGATACAAGTAATGTATTAACCACGTTTCATGCACAACCAAGATTTTAGAAACACACAAGTCATGCCCTAAATTCTCAACTATTATGGCATGTGAAATGTCAAAAGATTATGATATGCATCTACATAGACTAAGATTTAAAACACAAGAAATCCAATAATGTAAATATACCACAAGTATAAGATTAATGATTTAATTATTTACTAAGCAAAACATGGATAATTAAATCATTCTAAGACAATTGTGCTAGTTCATTAAACACATTAATAGACTCAAGTTACAAGAAGTCTAGATACATGATAAAAAGCTAAAAGCCCAATGAAATACGAGTTACAATCATGTGAATTAAGTTCCCCACACAGAGAATAATTAAACATAAGTTTCAAAACTTATCCGATTATTCGCAAATTGATACACGTGAAGGAACTTGTCAAGGAAATCATGAATACCAAGTTAGAACTTAATCAAACTCATGGAACCATTGAATAGGTTTTAATTAATTCTTTTAATTTAAATCTCTAAATTTTAAAGCTCATCCACATGCTCTCAAATTAAAGTATGTTATAAAACATGTTAAGACTTGATTTAATAGCCTAATACAAGTGATTTCCATGCAAGCTACATCCATGATAATTAAACCTTCATACAAGAAAAATAATAAATGAAAGGTTTCAAAACCTAATCAAATATTCCAGATTTAATATATGTGAAGGTATATGGCACGCACAACAATAATATCAAGTCAGAAATCTAATGGAGTAAATAGTGCACTTGGAATAGATTAATTAATAAAATTAATTAATTATCTCTAGATTTTAAAACATTTTCAAATGCTCTCAAATTCGCATTTGTTGAAGAGTATAGTAAGGCCTAATATAAATTATATTCCATATTGATTTCAAGCTAGATAAGGCCACATAAATTAAATTTTCATTGAAGAAAAATGGTTGGTTCGTCGCACCCAATCCAAAGTTTGTGCAAAAGGTGGTGGGGTTGGACTATGATGAATGTGGACAAGTTTTACTTTTAGAAATTGCCACTACTACCTTTCACTAAAAATATAGTTAGGGCAAGTAGGGATCGTCCCAAGGGATTGGTGGGTCGTATTAGGGTGTGGAATAGAGATTAGGGTTAGTAGGTCAAGTGATCAAAAGATTGGTTGGTGGTTAAATTACACTAAGATGCAATTTAAATTAAAGTAGGCAATTAAATGTAATGGAGAGAAAATAAGAGAGAGATCTTGGCGTTTAGAGATCACCACTAGGCATAGCTTTTCTACACTCTTAATGAATGATTCATGAGGGTGAAAACGTGTATTGCAACATAGTGTGTGTGCGTGTGTTTGTTTCAACAAGCATGGATGACAAATTAAGCATATATTATCTAAGCAACATGGTGGATAGCATAATATATCAAACTAAGCCATTAATCCTTTCTTTAAGCTCAGAATCCAAACACATCACAAAGTTAGAGATTTATGCTACTTGCTTTCATAAGTATGGAACATCAAACAACAAGCATGGATTGTCCTCCCATTTAATACCTAAACTACAACTACACTACAATTAAGCTAATGACATGAAATTAAACTAATTAAACTAAGGGAGAGGCACAATCCGTCAAGAAATGAGTATGAACCATCAAATAAGCCACAAGAGCATTCCATTAAGCACTATGTCTTAACAATCTCTAGATCTATAGCATTAATACACATAAACATGCATCAATAACATAAGAAATAGAGATAAACACATGACCATCTATTCTAGAATACATAGACATATGGATAGAATGAAATGATCAATTGGAAACATTAAACCACCCAAATCATTGAATAAACAATATCTATGTATATAAATATGTCAAAACATCTATCATTATACAAATCCCCTCAAAAAAACATAAATCAAGATGTAGAAAGCATGCTTAGGGCTAACTCTAGCCCCAAGAGAATGTCTAGCCACTCATGGATGGTGTCCTCGAACCCTCAAGGGCTAACTCCATAGTAGAGATTGCTCCTCTTCTTGGTTAATGGAGAAACTCCAAGCTTATGTCTCTAGCCTCCTCCTTTCTTTTCTTCCTCACTAAGAATATGGAAATTATGTCTCTAGTGTATGTATCTTTTATATGTCAAGAATGACTCATATTCCTTATATAGGTAGGTTAAATATCACCCCCAGTGAGCTGGGCTCGTACACCAATATTCCTTCCAATGATTGGATATGAGACAACTTTTAATGAGTTGGAAATTGGATTTTGTTGCACTTTAGGAAGTTCGATCAATCGAACTTGTGGTCAGATCGATAGAATATGGCTGAGATCTATTGAACTTAAGCTGGATCGATCCTTTATGGCGGCGCCTTTTTAGATAAAGACAAATCTGAGATATTTTGAAGATATTTTTGGGAAAGAGACAAATGTGGTAGTAAGGTGGTACAACTAGATAAGATGGAATCTTTTCGATCGATCGGAAGAAAGTTGGACCGATCGAACTTTATGGGATCTTTGGATAAGGACAAAAGAGTTTGGATCCATCTTGAAATGCTGAGATTGATGAACTTTCGATCGATCGAATATTTTTTGAGATTGATCGAACTTGCTGAATTTCCACCACTTGCTTCATTTTGCTCCCACTTTACTCCTTTCTTTGATTCATCTCAAGATTGCTTCAATTATACTCTTATTTAGCTGAGTTAGCTTATTTTGGGGATAAGTACCAGAAAATGGAAATAATACAAAATCAATCTAAAGCGGAAAAATAAGATAGATAAAGGTTCTAGAATACCTAAGCTTAAGGGATTTAAATGCGCACTTTTCAGCGCTCATCACACCCCCAAACTTAAATATTACTAGTCCCTAGCAATGAACTAGAAAGTAAAGGAATGAATGAACAACTATACAACTATGAACTTGAAAGGAATAAATGGATAACGCCACTTTCGTAGGGAACACGATTACATTTAGCATATGCAACAAGCTTTTTAAACCCCTAGGTTACCCCTAGTGGATCAGTGAAGTCTCGTAAGGGTTTTCAAAAATGATACCCATAAACATTAAGCTCATTCTTTCTGTGACGACCCTGGATTTTTTAACCCAGTATGTCCTGTGATGACCCAAAATGGATCCAAAATGTTGAAGCAAAAGATAGAACAATGGTCTTTAGAGATACAACACTCCTCTAAGACACCAATGTGACCCTCGACGAGGTTATGAAACCCAAAGGAAGAAAATGCGGAAGCAACGTTTCAAAAACGGAAAAGAATGAACCTAGGGGTAAAATGGTCATTCCACACTGAAATGGGTGCCACTGTGCACACCATTGGAAATACAATGAAAAATTAATAAATATAGACTCAAGAATCACTTGATTCGGGGTCCGGACGGCAAAGACATCAAGTTTTGAAGTCGAAGGAAGGGATACCCTATCCCGGTTCGAACCAAAAACAGACACTACCTTACTAAAACTTGAATAACTTGAGGCACAAGACCATTGGAAAGCTTATTTCGACCCGATCAATTAGACTCAACAACGGACCAATTCGGAGTTAAAACGAATAAGTTATGATGATTTGAAGTCGGAGGTGCAGTGCTGAACCAAGACACACACACCCGTGAACAGTACTTCGAGCGCTCGCACAAGGACTTCGAGCGCTCAAAAATTGCCCTAAGAATTCCGCCCAAAGTTCGAGCGCTCGAACTCCCTATTTAGAGCGCTCGAACTCCCTATTTAGAGCGCTCGAACACCTGTAGGCTGCGCCTGAAATGCTGACTTAAAATGCAATTTTGAGGACTTTCTGGGCTTTTTTGAGAAAAACACAAAGAAGAAACTACTCTCAAAATCATGTTTTCTAGCCAACCATGCCAAAAGAAAACTTTTTTTTTTTATGTGAAAACCCCAAAATTCCCTTATGCTCAGTTTAGGCTCAAAACGGCAAAAAATGTAAGTTTGCACCAGACATACTTTGGACTCCAAATACACTTCTAGGCTGAAACGAATATGCACACAAATGTAATAAGTGATTTTAAGTGCACGGGAATGGTCCGCGGCTCTCAGAAACGAACGATGCAAACCTAGTGAGACAACAACTTGACATTTTTTAATATTTTCATAATATATCATAAAGTCAAAACTACATAGAATACAAATACATGTCGTTGGCCTCCGGCCACATCTTATACATGTCAAATACATTGTAAGGAGTGCACTCATGTACACATTGCATGTTTAAATTCAAATATACATATTTTGACATATAAGGCTACAAGTGGCTTTTCAAGCCAACCTTTACAAGAAATGGAAATCTTCAAGTCCACCAATCATCCAAGCATGACGAGAATCACAACCTTGATTCTTGTACCTGAAATATGCCCCAGTATCGTAGGGGTGAGTAACATAAAGCTACTCGTAGGAAATGAGCATGCATCGACCTACGTTTTACAAGTTTGCATGATTTAATTATTGTGGTTCATTCCATCTAACGTTTATGTCAAAGGTGAGACTCAAGGAGCATCCTAGCTACCTAGGATCATTTCCAGCATCAATCACCTCATTCATGCAATTTTAGCAACATAGGGTCATGCTTACACAAAGCAACAACATAGGAGCATGCTTACACAAAGCAACAACATTTAGATTCTTAAGGTAATCAACATGAAGTCTAAAATGTAACATTAACTAAATATAACAATTTTGTATAATTAGAGTATCTAATACCACATATCAAGACATAAGTTCTCTAGGTTATCAACTAGAAATCTAAAAGTTTGAAATCAAGTAAATATATCAATTTAGTATGGATGTACTTAACAACATCAAAATGATTCATTAAAATCATATTCATGGATGTACTTAACAACATCAAAATCGCCAATAACTAAAACCACAAGTTACAATATAAACATGATTGTTAACTTGGAATTGAATGCGAAAACAAATAATGGAAGACTTGGACATCTATGCTAGGAATTCTGCCGAGACCTCAATGGTTATTCCGGGCACTAACCCGCAGGGAAAACCACCCTAAGTGCGCACTATCTCAGACTTAGAGGACTCACGTCCCCGTACTAGAGCCAAACCCTAGCCATCTCAACTCAACAATGTTCCAAGAATCCAAAATTAAACCAAATAAGTTCACAACTTATACATAACTTATATAATGCATGAAAACACCTTCCATGCACAAGTAGGTTGAAACCACACAATCCATGCCTTAGAGTTTCAATTCTAAAATGACATACATATTGCCAATTACAAAGTGTGCAATTTACTACACATGGCATCAATATATTCTATAAAGAAAACATGTTCTCATGAATATAAAAATAACAACAAAGTTGTCCAATGCTCAAAACACAACCAAGTGAATACATAACAAGTTCAAGTCCATGATTTGAATTTAGAAACAACCTCTAAAATACCAATAGACCCATGGAGCCATTAGATAGAATTTAATTAAACAAGGTGATTAAATTCTTTAGATTTCAAATAACCTCAAATTAATATATGTTAAGCAACATATCATGGTCTTTACATATATCAAATCAAAAGTGCAAGATAAGCAAGATATCATCAAATAGAATTTAATCAATTTAAATTAATTAAATCTCTATATTTCAAAAGTTGTCCAAATGATCTCAAATTAATTTATATCAACCACTAAGTCATGGTCATACCATATATCTAGTCTAAGGTGGATTACAAGCAAAACACAATTTACTAGAATTTAAACCAAATTAAATCCATTTAATCTCTAGATTTGAAAACTCATCTAAATCAACCCAAATTAATATATGCCAAAGATCAACTCATGGCCATGCCATTTACCAAGTCTAAAATGAGTTATAAGCAAACTACCATTAATCATAATTTCTCAAATTAATACACTACATGCATACAAGTTGTATAAGCATTAAAAACATGCAAGACAACAAACATATACCCCTATAAGATTCCCTACCTCACTAGAGAAGTGTCTCTCTAGAATCCAAGGCAAAATCAACACAAAATGGCAAACCCTTCTAGGGTTATGAAGAGGAAGATGAGGGGAACAAAATGTATTCCCAAGTTCAAGCTTGGAAATCAATGGAAAGCTCTCAAAAATCAAGGTCAAAGCTTAAGGCTTTAGGCTCCATCCATGGAGGCTAGGGTTTTCTTTACAAAAGAGGGAGGAAATGAAAAAAAAAATGAAGATGAAATGTGAATGGAGGGGATAGAGATCCTCCACTCACTATGTGCTCTTACACTACCTCTCACACACACACTAATGCAAGATCAAATTGTGAGCCTACACTTGTCACAAATCCAAGGCTCCATCCAAGGCTAAATCTCAAGCCTACACTTGTCAACCATCCAAGCCAACAAGTGCACCAATCCTAGGCCAACAAGTGATTAAATCTCCACCCTCCACATGTCCTCATCCAAGGCCTCAAAGTGTTTCCACACACATGTCAACAAGTGGACCAATGAGAGTGTGACACTTGTCACACTTTCTAAAAATTGCAAAAAAATCATTTTTGAAAATATCTTCCAAATTAAATTGCAAAATGGTCCCTAAGACAAAAAATAATTACTTTACAGTAATTACACAAAAACCCCTAAAGTTTGAAAATTTATAAAATGGTCTTGCATCTATACCCTTTATAAGAAAAGTAAGCACTTAACATGCTTTTCTACAAAAGTGAAAATACACATAGCATGTAATCTAAACATCGTGGATTCATACAAAACTGGAATCAAATCCGAACACGAAAAGTGAGGTTATACTAACAAAGTGACAACCGAGAAGAAGACGAAAGTGAATAGTGTCACAAAAGTGAAACTGTGAAAATAACTCGGTCCTCAAAGGAAGTCGTCAATCCACCGAAAAGAGTCTCAGAAACCATTCCCAAGTGCTCAAGATGACACTAAGTGATGAGAAACTGAACTCAGAAAGGAAAAGATCAACGGAAAAAAAATATCTGTGAAAATTCGAGAAAAGGAAAGGAATGAAAATGACCGGGTCATTACAACCTTCCCACCTAAAAAGGATTTCATCCTCGAAATCCAGCCCTAACCAACAAAAGGTGAAACAAGGAGCACCACGGAGTACATCTCTAAGTATCCCACATAACACGCTACACCAGTGACCTCAAAGTTGAAAGGAACCCCACAACCTAGTGTCATTTGCACCCACGTGCTTATGACAAGACAAGCTCTCAAAAGGAAAATGACCATGCGGCCATACAACAAGTCAGAACTCATACACAGAACCCAAGGTTAGACAAGGGAACGAAAGACAACAACCAAAAGCATCCCTCCTGACAACCATCAAACGGATCCAAAACACATTCACCAAAAAGGACTCCAAAATAATCACGTATCAAATCAAGGTACTGAACAAAGACGACATAGCAGTACAAATAGCGACCAGAACCTGCCCACGACGTACTCAAATGTGTGGTGGCAATGACAGTATCTAGTGCCTGCCCACACTTACTCGTCAGTAAGGTAGCATCGACGGCAACTAGTACTCGCCCACAACACACAACTTTGTACGGTAGCATAACAGTATAAGGCACTAGTTCATAACCTGCCTCCCACTAAGTCTACCCAAGAAACCTCTCGATAGAAATAACATCAATGTCAAAAAAATGATCATTGCCAAAAGCACTACGGAGACCAACATTTTGTGAGAGTTCAGATATGGTCCAAAGATGTCTGGCCGGACCATCCTGGCCAATCCCAAAACTCTGACAACAATGTGATAGGTACCGCTATGCTTAAGGCCCCAAATCCTCAACATAGCAAAACTAACATCTCTAATGTCTCAAAATACCCCTATTAACAACATTAATCAGGAATCCAAAACCTGACAAGCAAATCAACGCCTACAGAAATCAAAACGAACCTCACGATAAGACATTTCATCGAAAGTCCTTTATATCTCCCTGAAACTAATCAACTACAAGACTACACTGTAATCAAACATCATATCCGCATCCCTATCATGGATAACTAAATCCTCCAAATACAAATCCACTAAGTGGCACACACATCAGAATGCCAACAACCAAGGTCACAAAATGAATCTCTCAAAACCGTACTTGGAAACACCAAGTTAAATCAAAATTCCTCAATTTTTGATCCACAACCAATCATCAGAACTACGATTCCTCAAAGCTACGCCTAGCCGTAACTAGGACGAGAAAACTCCACAACAAGTCATATCCAACAGCGATCTTTCACAACTCTTCTAATGGTCAACCACATTAAGGTCTCCAAAACTGAAACAAGTCTCCAAAAGACATCCTCAAACGAGCATCGAGCTCACCTCACGAATCAAACAAATCCTTAATGATATGGACACAAGTCCCAAAAAAAAAAAAATTGATCTCACACCAATCCACTCACTCTGAGCACCACAACCCGTCAACAACCACGGCAAAACTCCCCAAAGAAAGACACGAAAGAAAAGGAACCACCAGTCCTAAGAAGAACAATACCACAGCTCCATCTCTGAAATAAAAGATAGCAAGGTCAAAGACTCCACCCCCTATATGGAAGTAAGTCGACCAAAACCCATCAAATCCTCACCAAGGACTCAAGACAACGATAGTGATCCTCACGGACCAACCAACCCCAAAGCTATGCACACTGCAACGAAGGGAAGAGACTCACTCCTTGTGAAGTCCCTAACACGAACCAACACAAAACCCTTGTGGAAACGCATACACACTATGTGCGATCGAGGGAAACGAATGGGGAAAACCAAACCTGGAAGTTATGCATATGACAAGGAAATGCAACTACTAAGAAATAAATCTACTCACATAAGCACAAAAGTCATGTCACTAAAGCGCAATAAAAACATGGCATCTCTAAGCATATAAGGAAGGCATGCTAATGCCACACAACAAGAAAGCAAATGTGGATAGACCTCTACCTACTCATGCATCACAATAACATAAATCATACTACTAACATGGTAGTAAATGAAACTGCAGAAAATAAAATGATGTAACAATGAGCCTTATGGACATCGTGTCCTAGAGTGTCTAAGTAAAAGGAAGGACAATTCCTAGCCATAAATTGACTCCAAAACCAATGCGACAACAACCAGTCTCAAAACAAACGTGAGCCTTTACCACAATGGTAAGACTCCAACAATCCAATGCCGAATCTAGAGGTGACGTTATACATGACACTAACAGTGCAATGCTCTCACCAACCCAAAACATCGATCAATCGACTCGATCCCAAAAGCATCATAACACAAAGAGAACTCAAATAAGATGGCTATTTTAGCCGTACAATTAGACAACCAATTCAATCTCCAAAATCATCCTCAAAATGACCATCAATCACCGTCTCAACACCAGACGCCCAAAACAAAACTCACATCATCACCAACCAAAAGGACAACGCCTATCACAACAAAACCAACATTGATTCCATCCGAACTGCACTTATAGCTAGCCAGTACGGT
Organism: Cornus florida; assembly: GCF_030987335.1. Lineage (NCBI taxonomy): Eukaryota > Viridiplantae > Streptophyta > Magnoliopsida > Cornales > Cornaceae > Cornus > Cornus florida. Next base: position 45,854,440 of record NW_026775573.1, read on the forward strand.
AGCATGACAGTGCCATGCACCCGCCCACAACGTACCCGCCCACGAAAATTGTAATATCAGAGGAACCTTCCAAAGCAATTAAGGATCCTAAGAGGTCCATGACCTCATCGTGGCCCAAAACCAATAATCCAGCACCATGGCAACGCCAAAAGACTCACCTCACGAGAGCCTAAACAAAAGGTGTCTCACCACCTACCTCAAACCAATGCTAGGTCGACAACAACCTATACTACCATAAAATCATGTGGACAATCACCAACAACCTCAAGGAAGAATGCCAAACTGAAACTAATTTCACCAACCATCGTACTAAGTGAAAACTCACCAAATAACTCAATCTCAACTCAAATATCCAATGACTAATCCCAAGTCTTGCCATATATGCAACACAACAATGCATATTTAATTCTAACCTAGCGCACATCACATGTCATGCTCTTTACATTAGAATAAAATAATGCTTAAACAAATGGCATACTACATATACCACATAAGCACATAAGCATATAAACATGTTATCAAACCAAAACATGTCATCATGAAGCATATAAACATATAGAGCATGGCAAGATAAGCATGATATACACCCAAACCCGTCGTCCAAGGTATTCAAACCTAGGAGCTCTGATACCACCTGTGACGACCCTGGATTTTTTAACCCAGTATGTCCTGTGATGACCCAAAATGGATCCAAAATGTGGAAGCAAAAGATAGAACAATGGTCTTTAGAGATACAACACTCCTCTAAGACACCAATGTGACCCTCGACGAGGTCATGAAACCCAAAGGAAGAAAATGCGGAAGCAACGTTTCAAAAATGGAAAAGGATGAACCTAGGGGTAAAATGGTCATTCCACACTGAAATGGGTGCCACTGTGCACATCATTGGAAAGAAAATGAAAAATTAATAAATATAGACTCAAGAATCACTTGATTCGGGGTCCGGAGGGCAAAGATATCAAGTTTTGAAGTCAAAGGAAGGGATACCCTATCCCGGTTCGAACCAAAAACAAACACTACCTTACTAAAACTTGAATAACTTGAGGCATAAGAAGAATCTGAAGCACTAATCAGTACCATTGGAAATCTTATTTTGACCCGATCAATTTGGACTCAAGAACGGACCAATTCGGAGTTAAAACGAAGAAGTTATGATGATTTGAAGTCGGAGGTGCAGTGCTGAACCAAGACACACACGCCCGTGAACAGTACTTTGAACGCTCGCACAAGGACTTCGAGTGATCGAAAATTGCCCTAAGAATTCTGCCCAAAGTTCAAGCGCTCGAACTCCCTATTTAGAGCGCTCGAACTCCTGTAGGCTACGCCTAAAATGCTGACTTGAAATGCAATTTTGAGGACTTTCTGGGCTTTTTTGAGAAAAACACAAAGAAGAAACTACCCTCAAAATCATGTTTTCTAGCCAACCATGCCAAAAGAAAACTTTTTTTTCATGTGAAAACCCCAAAATGCCCTTATGCTCAGTTTAGGCTCAAAACGGCAAAAAATGTAAGTTTGCACCAGACATACTTTTGACTCCAAATACACTTCTAGGCTGAAACGAATATGCACGCAAACGTAATAAGTGATTTTGAGCATGCGGGAATGGTCCGCGGTTCCCGAAAATGACCGATGCAAACCTAGTGAGACAACAACTTGACATTTTTTAATATTTTCATAATATACCATAAAGTCAAAACTACATAGAATACAAATACATGTCATTGGCCTCCGGCCACATCTTATACATGTCAAATACATTGTAAGGAGTGCACTCATGTACACATTGCATGTTTAAATTCAAATATACATATTTTGACATATAAGGCTACAAGTGGCTTTTCAAGCCAACCTTTACAAGAAATGGAAATCTTCAAGTCCACCAATCATCCAAGCATGACGAGAATCGCAACCTTGATTCTTGTACCTGAAATATGCCCCAGTATCGTAGGGGTGAGTAACATAAAGCTACTCGTAGGAAATGAGCATGCATCGACCTACGTTTTACAAGTTTGCATGATTTAATTATTGTGGTTCATTCCACCTAACGTTTATGTCAAAGGTGAGACTCAAGGAGCATCCTAGCTACCTAGGATCATTTCCAACATCAATCACCTCATTCATGCAATTTTAGCAACATAGGGTCATGCTTACACAAAGCAACAACATAGGAGCATGCTTACACAAAGCAACAACATTTAGATTCTTAAGGTAATCAACTTGAAGTCTAAAATGTAACATTAACTAAATATAACAATTTTGTATAATTAGAGTATCTAATACCACACATCAAGACATAGGTTCTCTAGGTTATCAACTAGAAATCTAAAAGTTTGAAATCAAGTAAATATATCAATTTAGTATGGATGTACTTAACAACATCAAAATGATTCATTAAAATCATATTCATGGATGTACTTAACAACATCAAAATCGCCAATAACTAAAACCACAAGTTACAATATAAACATGATTGTTAACTTGGAATTGAATGCGAAAACAAATAATGGAAGACTTGGACATCTATGCTAGGAATTCTGCCGAGACCTCAATGGTTATTCCGGGCACTAACCCGCAGGGAAAACCACCCTAAGTGCGCACTATCTCAGACTTAGAGGACTCACGTCCCCGTACTAGAGCCAAACCCTAGCCATCTCAACTCAACAATGTTCCAAGAATCCAAAATTAAACCAAATAAGTTCACAACTTATACATAACTTATATAATGCATGAAAAGACCTTCCATGCACAAGTAGGTCGAAACCACACAATCCATGCCTTAGAGTTTCAATTCTAAATTGACATACATAATGCCAATTACAAAGTGTGCAATTCACTACACATGGCATCAATATATTCTATAAAGAAAACATGTTCTCATGAATATAAATATAACAACAAAGTTGTCCAATGCTCAAAACACAACCAAGTGAATATATAACAAGTTCAAGTCCATGATTTGAATATAGAAACAACCTCTAAAATACCAATAGACCCATGGAGCCATTAGATAGATTTTAATTAAACAAGGTGATTAAATTATCTAGATTTCAAATAACCTCAAATTAATATATGTTAAGCAACATATCATGGTCTTTATATATATCAAATCAAAAGTGCAAGATAAGCAAGATATCATCAAATAGAATTTAATTAATTTAAATCAATTAAATCTCTATATTTCAAAAGTTGTCCAAATGATCTCAAATTAATTTATATCAACCACTAAGTCATGGTCATACCATATATCTAGTCTAAGGTGGATTACAAGCAAAACACAATTTACTAGAATTTAAACCAAATTAAATCCATTTAATCTCTAGATTTGAAAACTCATCTAAATCAACCCAAATTAATATATACCAAAGATCAACTCATGGCCATGCCATTTACCAAGTCTAAAGTGAGTTATAAGCAAACTACCATTAATCATAATTTCTCAAATTAATACACTACATGCATACAAGTTGTATAAGCATTAAAAACATGCAAGACAACAAACATATAACCCTATAACATTCCATACCTCACTAGAGAAGTGTCTCTCTAGAATCTAAGGCAAAATCAACACAAAATGGCAAACCCTTATAGGGTTATGAAGAGGAAGATGAGGGGAATAAAATGTATTCCCAAGTTCAAGCTTGGAAATCAATGGAAAGCTCTCAAAAATCAAGGTCAAAGCTTAAGGCTTTAGGCTCTATCCATGGAGGCTCGGGTTTTCTTTACAAAAGAGGGAGGAAATGGAAAAAAAATGAAGATGAAATGTGAGTGGAGGGGATAGAGATCCTCCACTCACTATGTGCTCTTACACTACCTCTCACACACACACTAATGCAAGATCAAATTGTGAGCCTACACTTGTCACAAATCCAAGGCTTCAACCTAGGCTAAATCTCAAGCCTACACTTGTCAACCATCCAAGCCAACAAGTGCACCAATCCTAGGCCAACAAGTGGTTAAATCTCCACCCTCCACATGTCCTCATCCAAGGCCTCAAAGTGTTTCCACACACATGTCAACAAGTGGACCAATGAGAGTGTGACACTTGTTACACTTTCTAAAAATTGCAAAAAAATCCTTTTTGAAAATATCTTCCAAATTAAATTGCAAAATGTTCCCTAAGACGAAAAATAATTACCTTACTGTAATTACACAAAAACCCCTAAAGTTTGAAAATTTACAAAATGGACTTGCATCTATACCCTTTATAAGAAAAGTAAGCACTTAACATGCTTTTCTACAAAAGTGAAAATACACATAGCTTGTAATCTAAACATCGTCGATGCATACAAAACTGGAATCAAATCCGAACACGAAAAGTGAGGTTATGCTAACAAAGTGACAACCGAGAAGAAGACGAAAGTGAATAGTGTCACAAAAGTGAAAATGTGAAAATAACTCGGTCCTCAAAGGAAGTCATCAATCCACCGAAAAGAGTCTCAGAAACCATTCCCAAGTACTCAAGATGACACTATGTGACGAGAAACTGAACTCAGAAAGGAAAAGATCAATAGAAAAAAAATATCCGTGAAAATCCGAGAAAAGGAAAGGAATGAAAATGACCAGGTCATTACAACCTTCCCTCCTAAAAAGGATTTAATCCCCGAAATCCAGCCCCAACCAACAAAAGGCGAAACAAGGAGCACCACATAGTACATCTCTAAGTATCCCACACAATACGCTACACCAGTGACCTCAAAGTTGAAAGGAAACCCACAACCTAGTGTCATTTGCACCCACGTGCTCATGACAAGACAAGCTCTCAAAAGGAAAATGACCACGCGGCCATACAACAAGTCAGAACTCATACACAGAACCCAAGGTCAGACAAGGGAATGAAAGACAACAACCAAAAGCATCCCACCTGACAACCATCAAACGGATCCAAAACACATCCACCAAAAAGGACTCCAAAATAATCACGTATCAAATCAAGGTACTGAACAAAGACGACATGGCAGTACAAATAGCGACCAGAACCCACCCACGACGTACTCAAATGTGTGGTAGCAATGACAGTACCTAGTGCCTGCCCACACTTACTCGTCAGTAAGGTAGCATCGACGGCAACTAGTACTCACCCACAACACACAACTTTGTACGGTAGCATGACAGTATAAGGCACTAGTTCATAACCTGCCCCCCACTAAGTCTACCTAAGAAACCTCTCGATAGAAATGACATGAACGTCAAAAAAATGATCATTGCCAAAAACACTACGGAGACCAACATTTTGTGAGAGTTGAGATATGGTCCAAAGATGTCCGGCCGGACCATCCTGGCCAATCCCAAAACTCTGACAACAATGTGATAGGTACCGCTATGCTTAAGGCCCCAAATCCTCAACACAGCAAAACTAACATCTCCAATGTCTCAAAATACCCCTATTAACAACATTAATCAGGAATCGAAAACCTGACAAGCAAATCAACGCCTACAGAAATCAAAACGAACCTCACGATAAGACATTTCATCGAAAGTCCTTTATATCTCCCGAAACTAATCAACTACAAGACTACACTGTAATCAAACATCATATCCGCATCCCTATCATAGATAACTAAATCCTCCAAATACAAATCCACCAAGTGGTACACACATCAGAATGCCAACAACCAAGGTCACAAAATGAATCTCTCAAAACCGTACTTGGAAACACCAAGTTAAATCAAAATTCCTCAATTTCCAATCATCAGAACTACGATTCCTCAAAGCTACGCCTAGCCGTAACTAGGACGAGAAAACTCCACAATAAGTCATATCCAACAATGATCTTTCACAACTCTTCTAAGGGTCAACCACATTAAGGTCTCCAAAACTGAAACAAGTCTCCCAAAGACATCCTCAAACGAACATCGAGCTCACCTCACGAATCAAACAAATCCTTAATGATATGGACACAAGTCACAAAAAAAAAAAAAAAAATGATCTCACACCAATCCACTCACTCTGAGCACCATAACCCGTCAACAACCACGACAAAACTCCCCAAGGGAAGACACGAAAGAAAAGGAACCACCAGTCCTAAGAAGAACAACACTACGACTCCATCTCTGAAATGAAAGATAGCAAGGTCAAAGACTCCACCCCCTACAGGGAAGTAAGTCAACCAAAACCCATCAAATCCTCACCAAGGACTCAAGACAACGATAGTGATCCTCACGGACCAACCAACCCCAAAGCTATGCACACTGTAATGAAGGGAAGAGACTCACTCCTTGTGAAGTCCCTAACACGAACCAACACAAAACCCTTGTGGAAATGCATACACACTATGTGCGTTCGAGGGAAACGAATGGGGAAAACCAAACCTGGAAGTTATGCATATGACAAGGAAATGAAACTACTAAGAAATAAATCTACTCACATAGATAAAAATCAATGGTACATGCAGCACGTCTCCACATAAGCATAAAAGTCATGTCACTAAAGCGCAATAACAACATGGCATCTCTAAGCATATAAAGAAGGCATGCTAATGCCACACAACAAGAAAGCAAATGTGGATAGACCTCCACCTACTCATGCATCACAATAACATAAATTATACTACTAACATGGTAGTAAATGAAACTGCAAAAAATAAAATGATGTAATAATGAGCCTTATGGACATCGTGTCCAAGAGTGTCCAAGTAAAAGGAAGGACAATTCCTAGCCATAAATTGACTCCAAAACCAATGCGACAACAACCTATCTCAAAACAAACGTAAGCCTTTACCACAATGGTAAGACTCCAACAATCCAATGCCGAATCTAGAGGTGACGTTATACATGACACTAACAATGCAATGCCCTCACCAACCCAAAACATCGATCAATCGACTCGATCCCAAAAACATCATAACACAAAGAGAACTCAAATAAGATGGCTATTTTAGCCGTACAATCAGACAACCAATTCAATCTCCAAAATCATCCTCAAAATGACCATCAATCACCGTCTTAACACCAGACGCCCAAAACAAAACTCACATCATCACCAACCAAAAGGACAACGCCTATCACAACAAAACCAACATTGATTCCATCCGAACTGCACTTGTAGCTAGCCAGTACGGTAGCATGACAGTGCCATGCACCCGCCCACGAAAATTGTAATATCAGAGGAACCTTCCAAAATAATTAAGGATCCTAAGAGGTCCATGACCTCATCGTGGCCCAAAACCAATAATCTAGCACCATGGCAACGCCAAAGGACTCACCTCACGAGAGCCTAAACAAAAGGTGTCTCACCACCTACCTCAAACCAATGCTAGGTCGACAACAACCTATACTACCATAAAACCATATGGACAATCACCAACAACCTCAAGGAAGAATGCCAAAATGAAACTAATTTCACCAACCATCATACTAAGTGAAAACTCACTAAATAACTCAATCTCAACTCAAATATCCAATGACTAATCCCAAGTCCTGCCATATATGCAACACAACAATGCATATTCAATTCTAATCTAGCACACATCACATGTCAGGCTCTTTACATTAGAATAAAATAATGCTTAAACAAACGGCATACTACATACACCACATAAGCACATAAGCATCTAAACATGTTATCAAACCAAAACATGTCATCATGAAGCATATAAACATATAGAGCGTGGCAAGATAAGCATGATATACACCCAAACCCGTTGTCCAAGGTATTCAAACGTAGGAGCTCTAATACCACCTGTGACGACCCTGGATTTTTTAACCCAGTATGTCCTGTGATGACCCAAAATGGATCCAAAATGTGGAAGCAAAAGATAGAACAATGGTCTTTAGAGATACAAAACTCCTCTAAGACACCAATGTGACTCTCAACGAGGTCATGAAACCCAAAGGAAGAAAATGCGGAAGCAATGTTTCAAAAACGGAAAAGAATGAACCTAGGGGTAAAATGGTCATTCCACACTGAAATGGGTGCCACTGTGCACATCATTGGAAAGACAATGAAAAATTAATAAATACAGACTCAAGAATCACTTGATTCGGGGTCTGGAGGGCAAAGATATCAAGTTTTGAAGTCGAAGGAAGGGATACCCTATCCCGGTTCGAACCAAAAACAGACACTACCTTACTAAAACTTGAATAACTTGAGGCACAAGAAGAATCTGAAGCTCTAATTAGTACCATTGGAAACCTTATTTCGACCCGATCAATATAGACTCAAGAACGGACCAATTTTGAGTTAAAACGAAGAAGTTATGATGATTTGAAGTCGAAGGTGCAGTGCTGAACCAAGACACACACACCCGTGAACAGTACTTCGAGCGCTCGCACAAGGACTTCGAGTGCTCGAAAATTGCCCTAAGAATTCTGCCCAAAGTTTGAGTGCTCGAACTCCTGTAGGCTGCGCCTGAAATGCTCACTTGAAATGCAATTTTGAGAACTTTTTAGGGTTTTTTGAGAAAAACACAAAGAAGAAACTACCCTCAAAATCATGTTTTCTAGCCAACCATGCCAAAATAAAACTTTTTTTTCATGTGAAAACCCCAAAATGCCCTTATGCTCAGTTTAGCCTCAAAACGGCAAAAAATGTAAGTTTGCACCAGACATACTTTTGACTCCAAATACACTTCTAGGCTGAAACGAATATGCACGAAAATGTAATAAGTGATTTTTAGCGCGCGGGAATGGTCCGCGGCTCCCGGAAACGACCGATGCAAACCTAGTGAGACAACAACTTGACATTTTTCAATATTTTCATAATATAACATAAAGTCAAAACTACATAGAATACAAATAAATGTCATTGGCCTCCGGCCACATCTTATACATGTCAAATACATTGTAAGGAGTGCACTCATGTACACATTACATGTTTAAATTCAAATATACATATTTTGACATATATGGCTACAAGTGGCTTTTCAAGCTAACCTTTACAAGAAATGGAAATCTTCAAGTCCACCAATCATCCAAGCATGACGAGAATCACAACCTTGATTCTTGTACCTGAAATATGCCCCAGTATCGTAGGGGTGAGTAACATAAAGCTACTCGTAGGAAATGAGCATGCATCGACCTACATTTTACAAGTTTGCATGATTTACTTATTGTGGTTCATTCCACCTAACGTTTATGTCAAAGGTGAGACTCAAGGAGCATCTTAGCTACCTAGGATCATTTCTAGCATCAATCACCTCATTCATGCAATTTTAGCAACATAGGGTCATGCTTACACAAAGCAACAATATAGGAGCATGCTTACACAAAACAACAACATATAGATTCTTAAGGTAATCAACTTGAAGTCTAAAATGTAACATCAACTAAATATAACAATTTAGTATAATTAGAGTATCTAATACCACACATCAAGACATAGGTTCTCTAGGTTATCAACTAGAAATCTGAAAGTTTGAAATCAACTAAATATATCAATTTAGTATGGATGTACTTAACAACATCAAAATGATTCATTAAAATCATATTCATGGATGTACTTAACAACATCAAAATCGCCAATAACTAAAACAACAAGTTACAATATAAACATGATTGTTAACTTAGAATTGAATGCGAAAACAAATAATGGAAGACTTGGACATCTATGCTCGGAATTCTGCCGAGACCTCAATGGTTATTCCGGGCACTAACCCGCAGGGAAGACCACCCTAAGTGCGCACTATCTCAGACTTAGAGGACTCACGTCCCCGTACTAGAGCCAAACCCTAGCCATCTCAACTCAACAATGTTCCAAGAATCCAAAATTAAACCAAATAAGTTCACAACTTATACATAACTTATATAATGCATAAAAAACACCTTCCATGCACAAGTAGGTTGAAACCACACAATCCATGCCTTAGAGTTTCCATTCTAAATTGACATACATAATGCCAATTACAAAGTGTGCAATTCACTACACATGGCATCAATATATTCTATAAAGAAAACATGTTCTCATGAATAAAAATATAACAACAAAGTTGTCCAATGCTTAAAACACAACCAAGTGAATACATAACAAGTTTAAGTCCATGATTTGAATATAGAAACAACCTCTAAAATACCAATAGACCCATGGAGCCATTAGATAGAATTTAATTAAACAAGGTGATTAAATTCTCTAGATTCCAAATAACCTCAAATTAATATATGTTACGCAACATATCATGGTCTTTACATATATCAAATCAAAAGTGCAAGATAAGCAAAATATCATCAAATAGAATTTAATTAATTTAAATCAATTAAATCTCTATATTTCAAAAGTTGTCCAAATGATCTCAAATTAATTTATATCAACCACTAAGTCATGGTCATACCATATATCTAGTCTAAGGTGGATTACAAGCAAAACACAATTTACTAGAATTTAAACCAAATTAAATCCATTTAATCTCTAGATTTGAAAACTCATCTAAATCAATCCAAATTAATATATACCAAAGATCAACTCATGGCCATGCCATTTACCAAGTATAAAATGAGTTATAAGCAAACTACCATTAATCATAATTTCTAAAATTAATACACTACATGCATACAAGTTGCATAAGCATTAAAAACATGCAAGACAACAAACATATAACCCTATAACATTCCCTACCTCACTAGAGAAGTGTCTCTCTTGAATCCAAGGCAAAATCAACACAAAATGGCAAACCCTTCTAGGGTTATGAAGAGGAAGATGAGGGGAACAAAATGTATTCCCAAGTTCAAGCTTGGAAATCAATGGAAAGCTCTCAAAAATCAAGGTCAAAGCTTAAGGCTTTAGGCTCCATCCATGGAGGCTAGGGTTTTCTTTATAAAAGAGGGAGGGAATGAAAAAAAAATGAAGATGAAATGTGAGTGGAGGGGATAGAGATCCTCCACTCACTATGTGCTCTTACACTACCTCTCACACACACACTAATGCAAGATCAAATTGTGAGCCTACACTTGTCACAAATCCAAGGCTCCATCCTAGGCTAAATCTCAAGCCTACACTTGTCAACCATCCAAGCCAACAAGTGCACCAATCCTAGGCCAACAAGTGGTTAAATCTCCACCCTCCACATGTCCTCATCCAAGGCCTCAAAGTGTTTCCACACACATGTCACCAAGTGGACCAATGAGAGTGTGACACTTGTCACACTTTCTAAAAATTGCAAAAAAATCCTTTTTGAAAATATCTTCCAATTAAATTGCAAAATGGTCCCTAAGACGAAAAATAATTACTTTATAGTAATTACACAAAAACCACTAAAGTTTGAAAATTTACAAAATGGTCTTACATCTATACCCTTTATAAGAAAAGTAAGCACTTAACATGCTTTTCTACAAAAGTGAAAATACACATAGCATTTAATCTAAACATCGAGGATGCATACAAAACTGAAATCAAATCTAAACACAAAAAGTGAGGTTATGCTAACAAAGTGACAACCGAGAAGAAGACGAAAGTGAATAGTGTCACAAAAGTGAAAATGTGAAAATAACTCGGTCCTCAAAGAAATTCGTCAATCCACCGAAAAGAGTCTCAGAAACCATTCCCGAGTACTGAAGATGACACTAAGTGACGAGAAACTGAACTCAGAAAGGAAAAGATCAACGGAAAAAAAATATCCGTGAAAATCCGAGAAAAGGAAAGGAATGAAAATGACCTGGTCATTACACTTTCAAAAGAGATACCAATATTGTAAACAAGCATTGGGAGAAAACTACCTCAAGTATGTAATTTTTTAACCCTTTTCCAAGCAATCTCCCAAAATTTCAACATCAAGCAAGCAAGTATGGTCCTCCACACATCAAGAAAATGATCATGAAAATTAAAACAACTCTAGAATCCTTTTTGAGTGGGCCGGCATCAAGTATGTTGCTGTCTTAGCTAACTTAAGAAATGATCACATCCTTACCCTCAAACTAGCACACAAATCTAGTACCGATTATCAAGACAAAAAGTGGACCTTTTATTAAAGCTTTATTGTTCTAGGTGCGCTTATTCTTTTCACTCGATATATATATATATTTTTTAGGATCAAAGACAGAAGCATGGTGCAATGTGTTGATCTATTAAGCTTTCTAGTGATTCATGAGGTCGAGCGTTAGGTTAATGACTCCCAAAGCAGACGACTTTAGGGCACTAGGTGTTCAAACACCCCTAAGGACTTATAAGCTCAAATCAACTATGTTAGAAATCAAAACAACCTCTATCTAATCATTTCCCACTTCCCACCTTTTTGGGAGAAGTCCTCACTTTTTATTGCTTTTGTAACTTTTTTTTTTTTTTAAGTTCATTTATTAACCTATAGTTTGGGGCCTCTACCTTTCGGCATGAGAAGTTCAGTGCTTGATGAGGCTAGAATCCCGGCTACTTAGTGAAAAGGGTTTGTTATCCACCTTTGTCAAAATGAAAGCTTTCAATATACTACTAGCCCAATTGGGATATAACCAATTCAATAATCAACAAAGCATGTACCCCACAAATGAGTGCTAGTGTGTGCCTGTGCTAGTGTAGAATACTAGAGTGAATCTCAAAACTCAAAACAAAATTAGGATGATGTAGACCACAAGTGCAAGTAAGATATCAATCTTTCAAAAAATTTACTCTTAAATGGCATCCACAAGGCATACAAGGAGTATTGGACTCTCAAGTTAAGCAATTTTTAAATTTTATGCAATATAGTCCTCAAAAGATCAAAATCATAGCTAGTTATGGACCAATCATAGAAAATTCCTTAAATACACAAGTCATGCTCAAAATTTTGAATTGAAAGAAAATATTGTAATTAACACCATTACCCCCTCCCCCCCAAACTTAAATGGCACAATGTCCTCAATGTGCAAAGAGAACAAAGAAAAGAGTATACCAGTGCAGCTAAGGAAAAAATGGCTGGGACACAAGTATCCAAAATAGGTGGCATAGTCCCCCCAAACTTGGGATTAACTGTGGTCCTGAAAAGATGGCACTGGATAAAAGTTCATTAGACAACAAAAGGGACAATAACAGTGCACAGTGGACATGCAAGTGTAAATGGGATGAGAAATTGAAGTAAGAAGAGGAAGAAAGGGTGGTCCTAAAAAATTCTGGCAGTACTCTCTCTCACTGAAGTCACTGGGATGCACCTAATAGAGTCAATCATAGACAGATATATCAATACGCATATATGACATCCATAAACAAAGTATGCATAAAAGAGAAATAAAGAATAATACAGTACATCCAGTGTCTAGGCCAACAGACTGGCCGCAAGTATATAACAGTATCAAAGATATGATAAATATGACAGATATATAATAGGAGAAGAAGATTTAGAAATCATGAAGAGGAGTTAGGACGAGCAGAGTTTGCTCCGCAGATGTCTCTGGATCGATCACGTAATGCAGCTATGACATCCTTGCAGAGTGAAATAATATCAGCTCGGATGGAAACCATGTCATCCTCTAGAGTCTGAAGACGCTCTCCGAAGCTGGGTATCTTAACTGGAGCCTCAAGTGCTGCTGGAGCGGGAGAATGATGATCCTGAGCCTGCTCCTCATCATGAACGGGCGACCCAACTGGAGAGTGATGCTCTGGGACCTCTGCGGGCTGCTCCAAGTCAATATCCATATGCATGGCAGGCGGATCAACTGGTACATCATCCGCCACCTGCTCTGCTGCTGCCTGCTCCATCTCCTCTCTTTCTAGCTCCCCAGCTGCCTCTATAGTGTCATCCTGTAGACTCTTAACAAGAGCATTGTAGCTCTTGTCCCAATCCTTCTTCAGGAACGAGCAGGCCCCAGACTCAGTACTCTTCCGTGGTTAGAAGGGATAGCGCTGGTCTCTTAGAATCTATATGTTGAGATGGCCGAATGGCAGATACTTTGCCTGTTTGGGCTTAGCCTTACTGATATGGTCAACATACAGCTTCATCATAACGCTCCAGATGAGCGTAGGAAGGAATAACCAGTGCCCTGTATAGAAGGTGTACAGAGCTATTAGGTAGTCGCCACACCTCTGTATTTTGTAGCTGGCCATGAAAACATTTTGGAATAGCATCGAATTAAAAAAGCACAAGTTGTCTGGCAGATAAGTCTGAGTGGCGAAAGTCTCGCCACCTGCATAGTGACCTGTGAGTGCAACGGCCATGTCTGCATATGAAGGCCTCCATAGAGTAGGATAGGTATCCTGGAGATGGAGAGGGCAGACCTATGGACATCGGCATGATCTGAAAAGAGTGTCCACAGTAGTACTGATAGGGTAGCCGTCAATGGTAGTCTTTAGCTCCGCCAGGTACTCGGGACAGGTCGGAGGTTTTGGAAGAACATCCGGACTAACCTCGGGTACACTGGGTATGTCACAGGGGCTAGTATGGCTGAGATGCCCCTCCAGTCTATATCGTCATATGCTACTCTGGTAAGAACAGACCGAGAGAAGTAGTTTATGTCGAAGACCAACTCATGCGCCACTCAAAGGCGTGAGTATCTCGGCAATGGCCGGTCTAAGTCCTGAGCTGGCTGAGCTGGTGGTGGTGATAGAAATGGTATGTGCTCAGCCTCAGCACCAGCCTGTGAAGAAGATGCCTCAGTTCAAGACTATAGTCTACTGTCATTGGATGGAGACTGAGGTGGAGTAAGCTCTGCTGGCTCGGGCTTATAAATGAAGTCCTGGATGTGAGATGGACCTGCCTCGTCGTCCAATCTCCGCCTGGCCCTACGGTGATAATGTCCGTGACCAACAGTCTTGACCCTAGCCATAGCCTACAAAATAAAAGAAAACTCAAAAAGGAAGTCAATCCCGGTATAAAGAATTAAAGCATAGTTTATAGAATCATGTATGTCAAATAAGATAGACAAAACATATAAGGAACATGAATCTATGCAAGTGACAAAGAATAAGTGACATGACGTGAAGCATGCTAGACAATATAAGTATGGAATGCATCCAATGTGGAAAACACAAGCATTGGGCACGTATGAGGTAGCATGAAACACAAGAGATGGTGTGTGAAATGTGTGATGCAAATCTGTGAAGTTCGATCAATCACAAAAATGTGAGATTGATGCAAGTTTGATCGATCGTGAATAAGCGAGATCGATCAAAGAAAAAGTTTGATTGATCGAATTGTGAGGTGAAATTTGAAAAGTCACAGATCTTTGGCGTGGATGGCACGGGGGCCTCACAAACAAGCTTGTGGGCCCCTCTACATAACAAATCAACAATTTTGGTCACTTTCCTTGGCCCGTGACCCCCAAAATCGAAATTAAAACCAAAAAATATGAAACCTATATATACATATATATACACATATATACATAGCTTCAAAGCTTCGAATATGGCAATATTCAGCATCAAAATATCATAGATCTATCATATAAAGCATGGATTCATGAAGAACAAGCTTGAAATCAAAAGAGGGATCTCGGATCTTACCCAAAACCGAGAGATGAGATAAGAGGGAGATGAAATCTGAGATCCGAGATGAAGTGGAGAGATTCGAGATGAGGTGGACTCGCCGGAGGGTTCGCCGGAGGTGGGGAAGTGAGTTGCAGCGGCGAGGGATGAAAATGGTGGTGTTAGATCGATCTGTGGTATTGATCTAATAACCCTAGGTTTGATTTTTAAAAACATTCTTTCACCAATTCGATTGATCGAACTAAAATCTTAGATCGATCGAATTGTGATCGATCTTTCCTCACTAAAACACAAAATTGTTTTGAAGCTATTTTTAATAAACAAAAATTTAAAAATGAAAAATATTTTTTTATTTGGATTTTTGAAAAAAAATAAAACTAAATAAAATAAAAATAAACAAAAATAAAATAAACTATTTTTGGAATATAAAACAAAATAAAATATATATAATTTATTATTTAAAATTTAAAATTCAATACAAAAAATCAAACTTAAAACAAAACAATAAATCAAAGAATAGAGATTGATCTTTCCAAGATCGATCTCAGAATAACTCCAATCAATCGAACATGCAAAAACCTGTAGACATGTTCGATCAATGGGACAGAGAGCCTTTTGATGCAGGTTAGATGCAGGTTCAAAAATTTTCTAAGTGTTGAGACTACAGATCAATCCAAGATGAAGTTGGATTGATCGAAGAACTAAAGATTGATCTAGGAACAAGTTCGAACGATGGGACAGAGAGCTGAAATATGCAGGTTTTCTTCGAACGATTGGACAAAGAGGTGATTGGATGCAGGTGGATACAGGTATGGAGTTCGATCGATCGAACCTCCTTGGAGATCGATCAAACTTATGCAAAATGCTCATTTTCAACATGAAAGTGCATGCAATCCTAATCATAGTTCCTAGCAATGCATATGAACCTAAAACAAATATCTAGACTTCGCAAGAAATGAAATTTAAAATAGAAATGAGGGAGGAATAGGGTTGTAACACCCTACGAAATTTACTAGTCTTTAACATCTCTAGCAAGATGTTGGGCTCTTTTAGCCAGAGTCAAACATCTTGTAGTGCATCCCCTCCTTGAAGGGGTGATAAGTGTTTTGAACTCCACCCAATAAATGGTTCCCTAGAGAACTTATTGGATTAGGCTCAAAAGAAATTTTTGGTCCTTGGTCACAATGATCTTTGGGCTTCCATGCCCTTTCAAAACAAGCTTTTGAAACAACTTTCTTGGAATTCAGGGTTGAAGATGAACTTTTTGGAATTTTGGTTTCACACAATAACTCTATTCCTTCGCATTCTTGGTTATGATATTTCTCTACAACATTCACTTCTTCATGTTTGTCAAATGAATTGGGGGTCGGATTGAAGATATTCAACTTCACCTTCATGTGGCCAAATGAGATCTTCATTATCCCAGTCCTATAATTAATGTTGGCATTCGTGGTTGCCAAGAAAGGACGGCCAAGGATAACGAGAATTTGGCTATTAGGATTCGGGACCAGTTCCGTGTCAGTGACAACGAAATCAACAAGGAAGAAAAATTTATCAATCTTAATCAATACGTCCTCAATGATACCCCTAGGCTTTTTAATGGATCGGTCGGCAAGTTGCAAAACCACCGACGTTGGTTTCAAATCTCATAAGCCTAATTTGACATATATCGAGTATGGAAGAAGGTTAACACTTGCTCCTAAGTCAAGAAGAGCCCGATTAATGATATGATCTCCAATGATGCATGAAGTGGTAGGTGAATTGGGGTCCTTAAACTTTGGAAGAGTGTTGTGCTGCAAAATGAGCTTACTTGCTCGGTTAAGACCACTTTCCTAGGTGCTTGACTTTTATTCTTCCTCTTTTGGATGCATAAGTCTTTCAAAAACTTGGCATAAGCCGGAATTTGCTTGATTGCATCCAAAAGTGGAAGATTGACTTTCACTTGCCTAAACACATCCATAATTTTATTTGTTTTGGCCTTTTGCTTGTCAATTGAAATGGATCCTTTTAAGGCATCCGAAAATGGAGCTCTTGGCTCAAAAACTTTCTTAGGAATTTTCTTTGAAGTCTCTTCAACACAAGAAATTTTTAAATCATTTTGCAAATTTTTCTTTTCAAAATCACTTTTCAAGATATTCTCATTTAAAAGATCATGCATATGCAATGAAGGAGGAATAGGATGAGAAACGGGACGGGTGTCAACTTTGGGTTGCACCAGTTCACTTTCTTCATTAGACATACCCACTTGGTTGTCCACAATCTTCCCACTTCTCAAGGTAGTCACTATATTGACATGCTCTATTGTGTGACTTTCCGACGACGAATGAGTCTCCACAACACATTGTTGCTTTTGTGGGGCATTCAAAGGCATTTTCCCTTTCTCTCTAGCATTTAAAGTACTAGTTATTTGCCCTACTTGGGTTTCTAGCTTAGCAAAGGATTGAGAATGAGAATGAAGCAATTGAGTGTTCGCCTCTAGAGTGTCTAAAATGGTCAAAACTTTCTCTTTAAAAGCAGGACTCTTAGCATTTCCTTGAGAATATGATGGTTGATTAGGAAAATGAGAATTAGAAAATTGTTTTCCTTGTGATTGAAATGATGATCTAAAACCTTGGGAACCTTGGCTTTGCATCGGAGGTGGAACATACTTCCCTTAGAAACCACCTTGGGGAGGGTTTAAGCCTTCCCCTTGGTTTCTCCAAGAGAAATTCAGATGATTCCTCCAACTAGGATTATAATGATTGCCATAAGAATTGTTCCCTTGATTAACAAAAGCTGTATTGACTTGTTCATGATGCTTACTTTGAACATGTCCATGAGGACAATTAGAAGTAAAATGTAAAACACTTGAACAAGTCATACATGTCTCATTGGATACATGATGGGAATGGTTAGGGATGGAAGATACTTGATTTACCGAGTTTTGGTTGATCAAGAATTGATCAAACCTTTGAGATAAGGATTTCATCTCGGCGGCTATTTTATTGGAATGGTCAACTTGATGTAAGCCAATATTCTTCCTTCCACTTGAATTCTTACCATTCTTAGAAGATAAAGTTCGACGTAAAGAATTTTCACTCATGCTCTTATAAAGATGCCACACGTTATCCTCATGCCTATCAATTTAAGAGCCACCCATGGAAGCATTAACCATGCCCTTATAATTGTCGGATAAGCTCTCAAAGAAATATTGAACTAATTGCCATTTGGTCATGTCATGATGTGGACACTTCCTAAGCAATTCATTGAATCTTTCCCATGCCTCATGGAACGTTTCCCCATCCCCGTGTGAAAACTCTCTAATTAAGGTTCTCATGGCATTGGTCTTAGAAACCGAATAGTACTTCTTCAAGAACTCTTGTTGTATTTCTGCCTAAGAAGTTATTGAAAAAGGTTTAAGATTGTTCAACCAATATTTTTCCTTGTCTTTAAGGGTGAATGGAAAAATTTTAAGCCGTAAGACCTCTTTCGGCATGTCCGTGTATCTCACGGTGGAACATACTTCAAGAAACTCATCCAAATGCTTGTAAGGTTCTTCACTTGGAAGTCCATGATAGTTAGGAAGCATTTTAATGGTTTGTGGTTTGATCTCATAGTGGTGTGCTCTAAATGGTGGTAATTGAATGCATGTAGGTGCATTGTATTCATTAGGCATATAGTGATCTCCTAAAGCAAGGGGAGGATTAGCAATTGGAGGTGCAACATGGGTACCTTGATTGCCTTGAATGATGGGAGGTTGTGGAGCATAGATTGGCTTTGGCATTCCCAAAGGAACTTGGCCTTGTTGTTATGGTTGGTGAATGAATGGCCTCGGCATGCCTAATGGTACTTGCATGTTATCATGATGCACATTGGGGTGGAGGATACCTTGTTGGTCTATGTGACCAAGGTCTCCACATGGTCCTCATTATGTCTTTCCATTGATGAAATGGATTGACTAGAACTACCTCTTCCCCTAGGGTTTCGAACAACGGATTCAAGATGAAAATTAAGAGGCATAAGAGTAGGTTTCAATGATCTACGACCATGCATACACAACAAAACACAACAAGCAACAAATAATGAACAAACACTTCACCTTCGCAACAAATCAACAATCAACAAACTTCCTCCACATACAATGAACCCATACTCCCATGCTATCAACAATATGCAAAGAAACGTAAATTGCCTCCACGTAGGCTCACGATTTATCTAAGAATTGAAATACAAACCTCCAAGCGGGCCGACGATTTAACTAGAGATTGAGTTAAGAAAGAGCTCACAAAGGGTCCTTTAGCACTTCAATTCAATTTTCAATTTTAGCCTTACAAAATTTTTAGATTTTAGCTTTTTCCTTGTTTTTGCTTAGTTCCTTGCTTGGAATGCTCCTTTGCTCACCTTCTAGCTCAATGCACCTAGTCAAACAAGAACCAATATAATAAGTAACCAAAATGAAAATGAAAACAAAGTAAAGAAACGATCAAAAGAGTACTAATTCCTAATTGATTCCACAAATACGACATTGCCTCCAATCAATCCCTGGCAACGGCACCAAAAACTTGGCTGGTTCGTCACACCCAATCTAAAGTTTGTGCAAAAGGTAGTGGTGTTGGACTATGATGAATGTGGCCAAGTTTTACTTTTAGAAATTGCCACTACTATGTTTCACTAAAAATATAGTTAGGGCAAGTAGGGATTGTCCCAGGGGATTAGTGGGTCGTATTAGGTTGTGGAATAGAGATTAGGGTTAGTAAGTCAAGTGATCAAAAGATTGGTTGGTGGTTGAATTACACTAAGATGCAATTTAAATTAAAGTAGGCAATTAAATGTAATGAAGAGAAAATAAGACAAAGATTGACGACGGCCGTTCCAATACGCCAAACTGAATGTAGTGAATGTGTGGTTCAAGAAAAGCCTTTTATGTCAAATTTAAATTTATAAAAACCACTACCAACACTACTACTAACATAGCAAGAGTGAGTAGGGATCGTCCCAAGGGATTATACATGTTGGAATTTCAACTTCGACTCTAGCGTACCAAATGATTGCAAAAGAGAATTGGGTTGGTTGATTACTTCTAGAAAAGAATTAATTAAAATGCAATAAGATAAAGAGTAAGTAAGAAGGAAAGGTCTTGGGGTATAGAGATCACCACCAAACAATACTATTCCAAACCATAATCAAGTGACTAATGAGGGAAATGAATGTGTTGCAACAATGTTGTGTGTGTAAAAGACATTCAATTGGTAAGGGTGACTCAACAAGTGCAAATTGTCTCAATCAACATTTGTGAGGCCACAATACATCTATTGGTAGAGGAATATATTGTCTAGACATCAAGTGAAGAGAACAAAATATCAAATCAAGTCATTGAACCTTTCATTAAGCTCATAGTCCAAGCAATCCATAAGGATGACTTAGTTAAACATGCATTATCTAAACATCATGTGAGAGGCCACAATTTATCTATTGGGAGACGAATAAATTGTCTAAACACATGTGAAAGATACAACATATCATAACTAGTCATTAATCCTTCATTAAGCTCACAATCCACATATAACACAATATTAGAGGAATATGCCATTTGGACTCACAAGCATAGAACATCAAACATCAAGAGTAGATTGTCCTCCCATCTAACATTACACTATCACTACACTAAATCTACACTACTAGCATGAAAATAAAACTATCTAGACTTGGGGAGAGGCACAAGCCATCAAGAAAAGGCATAAACCATCAAATGAACCAAAATAGCATTCATTAAGCATATCATCTTGATAATCTCTAGATCTATAGCATCAATACACATAGACATGCATCAAAAACACTAAATCTAGAGATAAGCACATGAATATCCTACTCTAGCATACATAGACATATGGGTAGAATATAATAGTCAATTGGAAGCATTAAACCATACAAACCACGAAATAATCAAGATTTATATATACATGAATATCAAGATGTATCATACAACACTAATCCCTCAATAATACACAAGATTAGAGTATAGAAAGCATGCTTGGGGCTAACTCTAGCCCCAAGAAGATGTCTAGCCACTCATGGTAGTGATGATCCAACCCTCAAGGGCTAACTCCATGGCTGCTCCTTGTAGATGAAGATCTCCTCCAACGGTTGCTCTAGCTTCCCTCCTTCCTCCTCTCCAAGAATAGCCTCCAAGATGATTTCAATGTGTGACAAAAGACTCTAGACTCCCCTCCAAAAAGTGTATCATATTCCTTATATAGGTAGGTCAAATACACCCTATGATGAGCTGTGGTCGTGCAAGACATATTCTCCAATGATTGGGTGAAGGACGGAATAAATGAGCTGGACTTTAACTTTTTCTCACTGGAGGAAGTTCGATCGATCGAACCTTAACTTGGATCGATCGAAGATGGGTTCGATCAATCGAGCTGCATCTTGGATCGATCGAAGTGGTCTGACTCCTCCGGATAAGGACAAGGCTAAGATATTTCGAAAATATTTATGGGGAAAAGGACAAAAGTGGTTGGTAGGCGTACAATTGTGGATAAGATCAATCATTTGAATAGGACAAAATAGGGTTCGATCGATCGAAGGTGATGTTGGATCGATCGAACTTGGAATTTCAGCAAAGGCCAAGGTTGGATTTATCGAGAAGTACTGTGATCGATCATAGATGTTCGATCGATCAAACTTTTCAGCTGCACAACTTTGATTCCTTTTTGCTCCTTGCTTTCTCCACTTTGCTCCCTCCTTTGGTTTATCTCAGGATTGCTTCAATTAAGCTCTTATTTGGCTGAGTTAGCTCAATTTTGGGATTAGTGCCTGAAAATATAAATAACACGTAATAAGTCTAAAACGGCAAAGTAAGATAGATAAAGGTACTAGAATGCTTAAGCTTAACGGGTTTAAATGCGCACTTTTCAGTGCTCATCACACCCCCAAACTTAAATATTGCTAGTCCCTAGCAATGAACTAAGAAGTAAAGGAATGAAATGAACAACTAAACAAGTATAAACTGGAAAGCAAGTAAAATGATAGCGCCATTTTCGCAGGGAACACGATTGCATTTAGCATATGCAACAAGCCTTTTAAACCCCTAGGTTACCCCTAGTGGACGAGTAAAGTCTCGTGAGGGTTTCCAGAAATGGTACCCACAAACATTAAGCTCATTCTTTCAAAAGAGGCACCAATATTGCAAACAAGCATTGGAAGAAAACTACCTCAAGTATGCAATTTTTCAACCGTTTCTAAGCAATCTCACAAAATTTCAATATCAAGCAAGCAAGCATGGTCCTCCACACATCAAGAAAATGATCATGAAAATCAAAACAAGTCTAGAATCCATGTGAGAGGTCTGGCATCAAGTGTGTTGCTATCTTAGCTAACTAGAGAAGTAATCACATCCTTACCCTCAAACTAGCACACAAATCTAGTACCGATCATCAAGATAAGAGAGTGGACCTTTTATTAAAGCTTTATTGTTCTAGGTGCGCTTATTCTTTTCACTCTATTTATTTATTTATTTATTTATTGAGGATCAAAGATGGAAGTATTGTGCAATGTGTTGATCTCTTAAGCTTTCTAGAAGATTCATGTAGCGAGCTTTAGGTCAATGACTCCCAAACCAGATAGCTTTAGGGCATTAGGTGTTAAGACACCCATACGGACTTACAAACTCAAATCAACTAGGCTACAAATCAAGACAACAACCATCTAATCATTTCCCACTTCTCACCTTTTGGGAGAAGTCCTCACTTTTATTACTTTTTGCAACTTCTTCTTCTCTTTTTTTTTTTTTTTTTTTTTTTTTTTTTTTTTTTCAATTCAATTATTAACCTAGAGTTTGGGCCCTCCACCTTTCGGCACGAGAAGTTCACTGCTTAATGAGGCAAGAATCCCGGCTACTCAATGAAAAGGGGTTGTTATCCACCTTTATCAAGAATGAAAGCTTTCAATGCACTACTAGCCCAATTGGGATATAACCAATTCAATAATCAACAAAGCATGTACCACACAATTGAATGCTAGCGTGCGCCGGTGCTAGTGTAGAATCCTAGAATGAATCTCAAAACAATCACAAAATCAGGATGATGTGGACCACAATTGTAAGCAAGATATCAATCTTTTGAAAAATTTACTCCTAAATGGCATCCTCAAGGCATACAAGGAGTATTGGACTCTCAAGTCAAGAAATTTTTAAATTTTAAGCAATATAGTCCTCAAAAGATCAAAATCATAGCTAGAAATGGACCAAGTATAGAAATATCCCTCAAATACACAAGACATGCTCAAAATTTGAATTTTAAAGTAACACTGAAATATACACCAATACCCCCAAACTTAAACTGCACATTGTCCTCAATGTGTGAAGAGAACAAAGGAAAGAGTATACCAATACTTTAGATATGAATGATCGGGATAGAAGTATCCAAAGTGGGTGGTATGGCCCCCCCAAACTTGGGATAAACTATGGTCCTGAAAAGTTTGCACTCGGATAATCTCACTAGATAACAAGATAGGATAATCAGTGCACAGTGGACATGCAAAATAGAGAATAGAGAGAGAGGTGTAAGAGTGGTCCTGAAAAATTAGGCAGCACTCTCTCACTGAAGTCACTGTGGTGTACCTGATGGAGTCAAACATACAAATATGAGATACTAAGAGACATCCATAATCAAAAAGCAATATATAGAGAATATAAAGTGCAGGTACATCAATAAAATAATAAAGCCGACAGACTGGCCGCAAAGTATAATACAGTAACAGTGACAGTATAATACAGATCCAGAATAAAAGAAATGAAAGCATAGAACAACTGGAAGTGAAGTCTCAGGAGGCCTGATCGTGAAGATCTGCAGTGGCTGGAGGTGCAGGTGCGGATGCAGGTGCAGGGAGTCGGCTGGAGAGATCGGCAAAGCAAGCCATGACATCCGCCCTAAAAGAGGTGAACTCAGCTTGGTGGGCAGTGATGTCGGCTCGCATGGCTGCTACGTCCTCCTCCAGTGTCTACAAGTGTGCTCTGAATCCGGGAGTGGGAACTGGAGACTCAGGCAGAGATGCCTCTGAAGAAGACTCCCGAACTCGCTCCTGAGCAGCGGCTCGATCACTGGTATCATCGGCATCAGTATCATCTGCAGCATCGGCATACTCCTCCACAGGTCGCTCCAGGTTAATGTCCATGCGATCGGTAGCCGGACCGACCGGTGCGTCGTCCGCTGCGATATCTGCTGCTGCTGGAGGTGCCGGCTGTGCCTGGGCTGCCTCCTCCTCCTCCTCTAGTTCAGCTGCTGCCTCTACAGCTGGCTCCTGAAGACTCCGAATAAGAGCATTGTAGCTCTTATTCCAGTCGCTTCTCCTATAGAAGCTGGACCGTGCAAGGGGCTCCTCATCTGGGGGCACTCTGTAGCGCTGGTCAAGAAGGATCTGCGTGATGAGGTGTCTGAAGGGCAGGACCTTGGACCGCTTAGGGTCCTTCCTGGAAATGAAAGAATCATACAGCAACCTCATCACGCTCCAGATGAGGATTAGGATAGATACCCAGCAGCCCGTGTAAAAAGCGTAAAGAGTTGTCAAGTAGTCATGACGCCTCTGGATCTTGTGGCCCGCCATGTAAATGTTCTGGAAAAGAACTGTGTCGATGAACCAGAGGTTGTCAGGCAAGAAGGTCCTGGTGGCGAATGTCTGACCACCGGCATGATGGCCTGTCAAGGACAGCTATGTCAGAAAATGAAGGCCTATGCAGCCTCGGGTATGTCTCTACAAGCTTAGGTGGACACCGGTGTGGGCACCGGCAAGCACGGGCCAGAGTGTCAACTGTGATGACAATCTCGTGGCCATCCAGTGTAGTGATCATCTCCGCGGTAGATCGTGGCGAGGGCCGGAGATGCTAAAAGAATAGCCGCACCAGCCGCTGGTATATAAGGCCGGTGATTGGGGTAAAGATGGCTGAGAGGCCCCGCTGCATGATATCCTGATAGCCAGACCGGGTCAGGATAAACTTGGAGAAGTCCGCAGTATCGAAGTATGACTCCTGAGCCACGGTCATGGCTGCATATCTCGGCAGCAACTGGTCATGGCGCTGAGTCGGTAGAGGTGGCTGCGGTGATGGCATGGCGGCTGCATCTGCCTGATGGCGCACAGGAGAAGGTGATGGTGTGAAGGCTGGAGGAGCCTGGGATGTAGATGGCATGTGGTCAGCTCCCTCCTTAGCCTCGTGAGATGGAGACTGAGGGGGAGTAGCCTGTGTGGGCTCCGCCGGAGCATGACATGGCTCGGCAACCATCTCTATCCTGGGCCGTATATGTCTGCGGGGTCGTTGTGGCCCCGAAGATCTCCTGGCTGTACTCTTGTACCGCGGAGGCATGATCTGTAGAAAGACAAGAAAATTTCAATATAAGTCAGTGCCAGATATAAGAATTTAAGTGCATAATAGAAACATGTATGTCAAATAAGATAGACAAAATACGGATGACATGAATCTATGATGATGATGATATGTGAATCATACTAAGCAATGTAGGTATGAAATGCATCCAATGTGGAATATCACAGGCATTGTGCATATAAAGATAGCATGAAGACGACACAAGATGAATGGAGTGTGTATGTATGATCTGTGAAAGTTCGATCGATCGAAGATGGAGTTCGATCGATCACAGAAATTTTCGATCGATCGAAGTGAAAAATGTTCAAAAGTTGGATCGATCGAAGTGAATTGGATCAATCCAACACTTGGATCGATCGAAGTATGAAAGTGCACAAGATTGGATCGATCGAAGATAGTGAAATGAAGTTCACTACTTCGATCAATCGAGAAGAACAAGTTCGATCGATCGAACTGTGCGAATGCCGAATCTGAAAAGTCACAGATCTGTGAGATCTAGAGCACGGGGCCCACACAAACGTGTTTGTGGGCCCATCTACACACCAAACAGCCCATCCTCAACACCCAAACACTCCCCAAATGCCAAATCAAATAAAAAATCCCCAATTTGGTTCGGCCAAATGCATGTGTGAATATGTATACCATAATCATGAAATTGATGCTTCAAAATGGATGATTAATACACATACAACATAAATCAATATAGAAAATCATGAATCATGCATTGATTAAACTTTTAAATCAAGAAATGGCTCGCGATTTACCTCAAAACTGAGAGGGATGAGATGAGAGAGAGGGTGCGAAGCCGCGGTGAAAATAAGTCTCTACCTTGCCGGAATTGGCTCGCCGGAGATGGGAAAGATGATTGGAATGGAGGTTGGCCGGATTGAGATGAGATTGAGAGAAGAGGGAGACTAGGGTTTGGTTGCCTTTTGAAGTTGGATCGATCCAAAGTGATCGATCCAACTCGGTTATATTTTTAAAAACACGAATTGCAGAGTTCGATCGATCGAATATGGAGTTCGAACGATCGAACTTAGGTCTCCATTCTTAATGGCATTTTTTTTTTTTTTTAGAATAAATTTTGAAAAATCAAAGGGAATTAAATTAATGAGATGTAAATTTCGATCGATTGAAGAAAGATTTCGATCGATCGAAGAGGATAAAGAATGTACAAGTTTAAGGGTTCAAGAGTTGATATGTGTTGGAACCTTGGATCGATCGAACTTGGAATTCGATTGATCGAATATGAAAAATTTTGAAAAGTCCCGAGAGCATGCATTTTGGAATTTGGATGCAGGTCCAAAATTTTTCTAAGTGTTGGGACTCATGATCGATCGAACCACATGTTGGATCGATCGAAAGGTAGTTCAATCGATTGAAATGGTTTACGATCGATCGAACTTTTGAAAATTTGGAGATCCCGAGAGCATGCATTTTGGAGTTTGGATGCAGGTCCAAAATTTTTCTAAGTGTTGGGTGCAAAATGAGAGCTGGATCGATCGAGTCCATAGTTGGATCGAACCAAAGTTCGATCGATCGAACCAAAACTTGGATCGATTGAAATTATGTCTAAATGCTCAAAATGACTTGAATGCTCATGCAATCCCTTACTCAGTTCCTTCCAATGTATATGAACCACAAAAACAGTATCTAGACTTCGCAAGAATCAAAATGCAAGATAGAAATGAGGGAGGAATAGGGTTTTGACATCCTACGAATTTCGGTGCTAGTCTTTAACATCTCTAGCAAGACCTTGGGCTCTTCCAGCCCGGATCAAAGATCTTACAATGCATACCCTCCTTTTTGGGATGAGAGATGTTCCGAGTTACTCCCAACAAATGGTTCTTAGAAGAACTTGTTGGGGTAAACTCAAAAGACGTCTTGAGTTCCTTGTCAAAACTTTCTTTGGGCTTCCACGCCCTTTCACAACAAGAGTTCGAAATCACTTTTCTGGCATGCAGTGTTGAAGATGAAGATGAAGGCTTTGAAACATTGTTCATGCACAAAAGCTCATTTCTTTCACAAGCAAGATCATGATATTCCTCTACCACATTAACCTCTTCTTCATATTTGTCAAATGGATTGGGTGTGGGGTTAAAGATGTTCAACTTCACTCTCATGTGCCCAAAAGAAATCTTTATTATCCCCGTCCTACAATTTATGTTGGCATTTGAGGTTGCCAAGAAAGGACGGCCAAGGATAACCGGAATTTGGTTCTTTGGATTGGGCACCGGTTCCGTGTCAATGACGACAAAGTCAACCGGGAAGAAGAACTTATCAATCTTAATCAACACATCCTCAATTATCCCCCTAGGCTTCTTAATGGATCGGTCGGCAAGTTGTAAAACCACCGATGTCGGTTTCAATTCACTTAGGCCCAATTTGACATAAACCGAATAGGGAAGAAGGTTAACACTAGCCCCTAAGTCAAGAAGTGCCCGGTTGATGACATGTTCACCAATGACACAAGATGTTGTCGGTGCACCGGGGTCCTTAAACTTTGGCAAAGTGTTGTGTTGTAGAATGGAACTCACTTGTTCGGTTAAGACCACCTTTTTTTATGTTTGGCTCTTGTTCTTCCGCTTTTGGGTGCATAAGTCCTTTAAGAATTTGGCATAAGCCGGAATTTGCTTAATTGCATCCAAAAGTGGAAGATTAGCTGTGACTTTCCTAAACATATCCATTATCTCACTGTTCTTGGTCTTTTGCCTTTCTTTTGAAATGGACCCTTTCAAGGCGTCCGGAAATGGAGCTTTTTCAAAAACTCTTTCAGCATTTTCTTTCAAAGAATTTTCAGCATTGGACTTGTTCGATTCATTGGATTTCAAATCACTTTTCAAAGAAGAATCATGAATAACATTTTTCAAAGAACTTTTCTCAAACACATTTTTCAACACTGTTTTCAATGAATCTCTTTGGAAATCATCTTTCAACTCACAATTTGAGGGCTTCTCATTCTCAAGATCATGCACATGCAATGAAGGAGGAATAGTGTGTGGAACGGGACGGGTGACAACTTGAGGTTGTACCGGTTCACTCTCTTCATTAGGCATTCTAACTTGATTGTCTACTACCCTACCACTTCTCAAGGTTGTTACCGTATTGACATGCTCAACATTATGCCCTTCCAATGAGGATTTGGTTTCTACAACACATTGTTGTTTGATTGGGACATTCACGTGCATCTTTCCCTTCTCTCTAGCATTAAGTGTTTCAACTATTTGCCCTACTTGGGTTTCTAGCTTGGCAATTGACTGAGAATGAGAATGCAACAATTGAGTATTTGCTTCTAGAGTGCCCAAAGCATTTAAAACCTTTTCCTCAAAAGCGGAACCTCTAGAATTTCCTTGAGAATATGATTGGTTCGGAAAATGAGAATTAGCAAATTGATTTCCTTGTGAGTTATATGGTCTTGAACCTTGGGATCCTTGGTTTTGAAGTGGAGGTGGAATGTATTTCCCTTGAAAACCGCCTTGGGAAGAGTTTGAGCCCTCCCCTTGGTTTTTCCAAGAAAAATTAGGATGATTCCTCCAACCGGGATTGTAATGATTACCATAAGGATTGTTCCCTTGGTTCACAAATGTTGCATTAACTTGCTCAATGGGTTCATTTTGAATTTGTCCATGAGGACAATTAGAAGTAGAATGAAGAACACTAGAACAAGTCATACATGATTCATTTTGAGCTCTAGGAGAATGATTAGGAAAGGAAGACACTTGATTTGCCGAGTTTTGATTGATCAATTGATCAAATTTTTGAGATAAAGACTTCATCTCGGTGGTTATATCATTTGAGTGGTCAACTTGATGTAAGCCAACACTCTTCCTACCTTGAGAATTTCTACCATTCCTAGATGACAATGTTCTATTCAAAGAGTTTTCACTTATGCTCTCATAAAGACGCCACACGTCTTCCTCTTGCCAGTCTATATAAGAACCTCCCATTGAAGCATCAACCATGCCTTTATAATTGTCCGATAAGCTTTCAAAGAAGAATTGGACCAATTGCCATTTAGGCATGTCATGGTGAGGACACTTCCTAAGCAATTCATTGAAGCATTCCCATGCCTCATGGAAAGTTTCTCCCTCCCCATGTGTGAATTCCCTAATGGCGGTTCTCATAGCATTGGTCTTTGAAACCGGATAGTACTTTTTCAAAAATTCTTATTGCATTTCTGCCCAAGAAGTTATAGAAAAAGGCCTAAGGTTGTTGAACCAATACTTCGCCTTATCTTTAAGGGTGAATGGAAAAAGTTTCAGCCTTAAAACTTCTTCCAGCATGTCCGTGTATCGAACGGTAGAACAAACTTCAAGAAACTCATCCAAATGCTTGTAAGGTTCTTCACTAGGAAGTCCATGAAAGTTAGGTAGCATTTGGATAGTTTGTGCTTTAATCTCATAATGGTGTGCTCTAAATGGTGGCAATTGAATGCATGTGGGTGCATTATACTCATTAGGCACATAGTGATCTCTCAATGCGAGTGGTGGATTAGCAACTTGAGGTGCAACATGGACGCCTTGGTTATATTGAGCTTGATTAATGATGGGGGGTTGTGGTGCATACATTGGCCTTGGAATTCCCATTGGAATTTGGCTTTGTTGTTGAGGAGGTTGATGAATGTATGGCATAGGCATGCCTAATGGAATTTGCATATTATCATTTTGCACATTAGGGTGAAGGATGCCTTGTTGGTCTATGTGACCAAGGTCTTCAACATGATCATCATTGAGAGCGTCCATTGGTAGATTGGTTCTATGTGAACTTCCTCTTCCCCTTGGATTCCTAATAATGGATTCTAAATGCAAATCAAGAGGGACAAGAGTAGGTCTCAATGAACGACGACCATGCATGCACAATGCAACACGAATAAGCAACTTTCTCAACAATGCAATTAAACTTCACAACCACAATTTTCAAATGCAATGTATGTCAAATAAATGCCTCCACGTGGGCCCCCGATTTAACTAAGGAGATTGAGTAAGAAGGTCTCACAATAGTCCTTTAGCACTTCAACTCCAAATTTAAAAGCTTAGCTTAGCTTTGCTCCTTAGCATTTTAAGCATTTTTCCTTTGCTTTGCTTTGCTCCTTAGCTTGGAAGTTCTTTGCTAGCTCCTTGCTCAATGCACCTTGTTAATGAAGAACAAACTTAATAAGTAATCAAAAACAGAAAATAAAAAGAAAGTAAAGACACGATCAAAAGAGTACTAATCCTAATTGAATTTCACAATTCGACGTTGCCAATTTAAAATCCCCGGCAACGGCGCCAAAAACTGACGACGGCCGTTCCAATACGCCAAACTGAATGTAGTGAATGTGTGGTTCAAGAAAAGCCTTTTATGTCAAATTTAAATTTATAAAAACCACTACCAACACTACTACTAACAGCAAGAGTGAGTAGGGATCGTCCCAAGGGATTATACGTGTTGGAATTTCAACTTCGACTCTAGCGTACCAAATGATTGCAAAAGAGAATTGGGTTGGTTGATTACTTCTAGAAAAGAATTAATTAAAATGCAATAAGATAAAGAGTAAGTAAGAAGGAAAGGTCTTTGGGTGTAGAGATCACCACCAAACAATATTATTCTAAACCATAATCAAGTGACTAATGAGGGAAATGAATGTGTTGCAACAATGTTGTGTGTGTAAAAGACATTCAATTGGTAAGGGTGACTCAACAAGTGTAAATTGTCGCAATCAACATGTGTGAGGCCACAATACATCTATTGGTAGAGGAATATATTGTCTAGACATCATGTGAAGAGAACAAAATATCAAATCAAGTCATTGAACCTTTCATTAAGCTCATAGTCCAAGCAATCCATAAGGATGACTTAGTTAAACATGCATTATCTAAACATCATGTGAGAGGCCACAATTTATCTATTAGGAGAGGAATAAATTGTCTAAACACATGTGAAAGATACAACATATCATAACTAGTCATTAATCCTTCATTAAGCTCACAATCCACATACAACACAATATTAGAGGAATATGCCATTTGGACTCAGAAGTATGGAACATCAAACATCAAGAGTAGATTGTCCTCCCATCTAACATTACACTATCACTACACTAAATCTACACTACTAGCATGAAAATAAAGCTATCTAGACTAGGGGAGAGGCACAAGCCATCAAGAATAGGCATAAACCATAAAATAAACCAAAATAACATTCATTAAGCATGTCATCTTGATAATCTCTAGATCTATAGCATCAATACACATAGACATGCATCAAAAACACTAAATCTAGAGATAAGCACATGAATATCCTACTCTACCATACATAGACATATGGGTAGCATAGAATAGTCAATTGGAAGCATTAAACCATACAAACCATAAAATAATCAAGATTTATATATACATGAATATCAAGATGTATCATACAACACTAATCCCTCAATAATACACAAGATTAGAGTATAGAAAGCATGCTTGGGGCTAACTCTAGCCCCAAGAAGATATCTAGCCACTCATGGTAGTGATGATCCAATCCTCAAGGGCTAACTCCATGGCTGCTCCTTGTAGATGAAGATCTTCTCCAATGGTTGCTCTAGCTTCCTCCCTTCTTCCTCTCCAAGAATAGCCTCCAAGATGATTTTCAATGTGTGACAAGAGACTCTAGACTCCCCTCCAAAAAGTGTATCATATTCCTTATATAGGTAGGTCAAATACACCCTATAATGAGCTGTGGTCGTGCAAGGCATATTCTTAAATGATTGGGTGAAGGACGGAATAAATGAGCTGGACTTTAACTTTTTCTCGCTGGAGGAAGTTCGATCGATCGAACCTTAACTTGGATCGCTCAAAGATGGGTTCGATCGATCGAACTGCATCTTGGATCGATCGAAGTGGTCTAACTCCTCCGGATAAGGACAAGGCTGAGATATTTCGAAGATATTTATGGGGAAAAGGACAAAAGTGGTTGGTAGGCGTACAGCTGTGGATAAGATCAATCATTTGAATAGGACAAAATAGGGTTCGATCGATCGAAGGTGATGTTGGATCGATCGAACTTGGAATTTCAGCAAAGGCCAAGGTTGGATTTATCGAGAAGTACTGTGATCGATCATAGATGTTCGATCGATCAAACTTTTCAGCTGCACAACTTTGATTCCTTTTTGCTCCTTGCTTTCTCCACTTTGCTCCCTCCTTTGGTTTATCTCAGGATTGCTTCAATTAAGCTCTTATTTGGCTGAGTTAGCTCAATTTTTGGATTAGTGCCTGAAAATATAAATAACACGTAATAAGTCTAAAACGGCAAACTAAGATAGATAAAGGTACTAGAATGCTTAAGCTTAACGGGTTTAAATGCGCACTTTTCAGTGCTCATCAAAGATCTTAAGGTTTAGAGATCACCACTAAGTATAGCTTTTCTACACTCTTAATAAATGATTAATGAGGGGGAAAACATGTATTGCAACATAGTGTATCTGTGTGATTGTTTCAACAAGCATGGATGACAAATTAAGCATATTGGTGTCTTTCTCGATGATCGCACAAAACAATGTATAAAACTTTGAGTTTGGAAATTAGTGTCAAGTGGGCACCATAATTTAAATTTATAAACCGCTTAACACCAATACTAAGTAGTATGAGTGGGAAAGGATCGTCCCAAAGGATTGAGTTGTCATACTAGCTTCTGGAATCACTATTACGGTTAGTAGGTCGAGTGATCAAACAAATAGTTGGTTGGTTGATTAAACTAGAGAGCAAATTAAACTAAATAATTGAATGCAATAAAGAGTTTGTAAAAGAGAGAGATCTTGGGGTTTAGAGGTCACTACCAAATAATACTTTTCTACACCCTTAACAAGTGACTAATGAGGGAAATGTGTGTTACAATATTGATGTGTGTGTGTGTGTTTGGTTGATTTAATTAGCAAGGATAACCAATTAAGTATATGTTGTCTAAGCATTATGTGAAAAGCACAATATATCTAACAATTAAGTATATATTGCCTAAGTAGCATGTGAAAAGCACAATATATCTAGCAAGTCATTAATCCTTTCATTAAGCTCACAAGCCAAATACACCACAAGGTTAGAGATGTATGCTACTTGCATTCAAAAGTATGGAACATCAAACAACAAGCATGGATTGTCCTCCCATTTAACAATTATACTACCACTACACTACAATTAAGCTAATGACTTGAAATTAAACTAATTAAACTAAGGGAGAGGCATAATCCATCAAGCAATGAGCATGAACCATCAAAAAAATTACAAGGACATTCCATTAAGCACTATGTTTTGACAATCTCTAGATCTATGACATTAATACACATAAACATGCATCAATAACACAAGAAATAGAGACAAACACATGAACATCTATTCTAGCACACATAGACATATGGATAGAATGAAATGATCAATTGGAAGCATTAAACTATATAAATCATTGAATAAACAAGATCTATATATATATAAGTGCCAAAACATGTATTACAACACTAATCCCTCAATAATACACAAAGTCAAGATGTAGAAAGCATGCTTGGGGCTAACTCTAGCCCCAAGAGGATGTTTAGCCACTCATGGTAATGCTTCTCTAACCCTCAAGGGCAAACTCCATGGAAGAAATCTACTCCTTGGTTGATGAAGAGCTCCCAAGCTTATGTCTCTAGCCTTTTCCTCCTTTCTTCCTCCCTAAGAATAGCCTCTATTGTGATACATGGATCCTCCTCAAAAAGTGTATCATATTCTATATATAGGTAGGTCAAGTGACACACAAAATGAGGTGGGGTTGTGCACAAAATATTCCCCAATGATTGGATAAAGGACAAATTTTGTGAGCTGGAAATTAAACTTTTTCGCACTAGAGGAAGTTTGATCAATCGAACCTTGGACTTGGATCAATCGAACATGGCTGAGATCTATCGAACTGAAGTTAGATCGATCCTTAATCGCGGCGCCTTTTTGGATAAAAACAAATCTAAAATATTTCGAAGATATTTTTGGGAAAAGGACAAAGTGGTTGGTAGGGTGGTACAACTAGATAAGATCAATCATTTGAATAAGGACAAGGTAGTTCGATCAATCGAGGAATGATGTTGGATCGATCAAACTTTTGAGATCTCTGAAAATGTCATCATGGCTCAGATCCATCTTGAAGTGCTGAGATCGATTATGTTGGATTGATCGAACTTTGATCTGAGATCGATCGAAGATATTGAATTCCACATTTTTCATCCTTTTGCTTCCACTTGAGTCATTTCTTTGATTTATCCCAGAATTGCTTCATTTCTTCTCTTATTTGGCTGAGTTAGCTTATTTTCGGGATAAGTGCCTGAAAATTGAAATAACACAAAATCAATCTAAAACGGTAAAGTAAGATAGAAAAAGGTATTAGAACACTTAAGCTTGAGGGGTTTAAATACGTACTTTTAAGCGCTCATCACACCCCCAAACTTAAATATTGCTAGTCCCTAGCAATGAACTAGAAAGTAAAGGAATGAAATGAACAACTATACAACTATGTATTAGAAAGTAATAAATAGGTAACGCCACTTTCGTAGGGAACACGATTGCACTTAGCATATGCAACAAGCCTTTTAAACCCCTAGGTTACCCCTAGTGGATGAGTGAAGTCTCGTGAGGGTTTCCAGAAATAATACCCACAAACATTAAGCTCATTCTTTCAAAAGAGACACCAATATTGCAAACAAGCATTAGGAGAAAACTACCTCAAGTATGCAATTTTTCAAACATTTATGAGTAATCTCCCAAAATTTTAACATCAAGCAAACAAATATGGTCCTCCACACATCAAGAATATGATCATGCAAATCAAAACAACTCTAAAATCCTTTTTGAGTGGACCGGCATCAAATATGTTGCTATCTTAGCCAACTAAAGAATTAATCACATCATTACCCTCAAACTAGCACACAAATATAGTACCGATAATCAAGACAAAAAGTGGACCTTTTAGTAAAGTTTATTGTTCTAGGTGCGCTAATTCTTTTCACTCATCTTTTTATTTTTTTTATTTTTATTTTTTATTGAGGATTAAAGATGGAAGTATGGTGCAATGTGTTGATCTATTACGCTTTCTAGTGATTCATGAGGTCGAGCATTAGGTCATTGACTCCCAAACCAGACGACTTTAGGGCATTAGGCGTTCAAACACCCCTACGGACTTACAAGCTCAAATCAACTAGACTACAAATCAAAACAACCTCCATCTAATCATTTCCCACTTCTCACCTTTTGGGAAAGTCCTCACTTTTTATTCAATTTTTTTTTTTTTTTTTTTTAAGTTCAATTATTAACCTAGAGTTTGGGCCTTCCACCTTTCGGCGTGAGAAGTTCAGTGCTTGATGAGGCTAGAATCCTGGCTACTTAGTGAAAAGGGTTTGTTATCCACCTTTGTCAAAATGAAACCTTTCAATGCACTACTAGCCCAATTGGGATATAACCAAATCAATAATCAACAAAGCATGTACCCCACAAATGAATGCTAGTGTACGCCTGTGCTAGTGTAGAATACAAGAGTAAATCCCAAAACAATCACAAAATCAGGATGATTTGGACCACAAGTGTAAGCAAGATATCAATCTTTCGAAAAATTTACTCATAAATGGCATCCACAAGGCATACAAGGAGTATTAGACTCTCAAGTCAAGCAATTTTTAAATTTTAAGCAATATAGTCCTCAAAAGATCAAAATCATCGCTAATATGGACCAATCATAGAAAATCTCTCAAATACACAAGTCATGCTCAAAATTTTAAATTTAAAAGCAAACACTGTAGCATACACCATTACCCCTAAACTTAAACGGCACAGTGTCCCTAATGTGCAAAGAGAACAAAAGGAAAGAGTATACCAGTGCAATTAAGGCAAAGAATGGCTGGGACTAAAGTATTCAAATTGGGTGGCATGGCCCCCCCAAACTTGGGATTGACTGTGGTCCTGAAATTTGGCACTTAGATAAACTCATCAGATAACAAAAGGGATAATCAGTGCACAGTGGACATGTAAGTGTAAATGAAATAAAGCAGTGAGATAGGTATAAGGGTGGTCCTGAAAATTATGTAGCATTCTCTCCCATTGTAGTGATTGGATGCACCTGATAGAGTCAAATAGATAGATATAAGAACATAATAGATGACATCTATAACAAAAATATATATAAAGAACATAAAGTATAGAGTACATCAAAAGATCAAAGCTAACATATCCGGCTGCAAGTAATAGACAGTGACAAAAATGAAGTATGAATGATAGAGATGTAGTATGAAAAGATAGAAGAAACTGGGAATCTCAGGTGGACGAGGCAGGACGAGTAGGGCGTGCTCCGCGGATATCGTAAGATAAGTCTCGGAGTGTAGTCATGGCATCCGTGCGGAATGTAGCAAAATCAACTCGGTGGCCTACAGCATCGGCTCGAATGGCAACAGTATCAACTCTGATTACAACCATTGTATCATCTAGAGCTTGAAGATGCTCTCCAAAGCTGGGGATCTGACTAGGAGCCTCAGGTACGGATGAATCAGAAGAAAGATCCTGAGTCTGCTCCTCTGCATGAATGGGTGATCCAGCTGAAGAGTGCTACTCTGCGTCATCTGCAAGTCGCTCTAAATCAATGTCCATACGCTCGACAGCCGGATCAACTGGTACGTCGTCCGTTGCCGGGTCTGCTGCTGCCGCTGGGGCCTCAGCCTCTAAATCGTCTAAATCTAAGTCCTCTATTGCCTGAGCTACATCCTCCTGTACTCTCAAGATAATGGCATTATAGCTCTTATCCCAATCCTTCTTCTGGAAAGTACATATTCCTCTCTCTGGGCGCTCCCGTGGATGGAAATGATAGTGCTGATCAATCAGTATCTGGGTGATAAGGTGGCCAAATGGTAGGAACTTGGCCCTTTTGGGCCACTCCTTGCTGATGTAAGTGTCATAGAGCTGCCTCATCACGCTCCAGATAAGCGCGGGAATAAATACCCAGTGGCCCGTGTAGAATGCGTAGAGGGCTGTCAGATAGTCTCTTCGCCTCTGAATTTTGTGCCCGACCATATACATGTTCCGAAAGAGAACGGAATCAAAGAACCATAGGTCATCTGGAAGATATGTGTGGGTGGCGAAAGTCTCGCCAGCGGCATAGTGACCTGTCAGAAATATTGCCATGTCATCATAAGAAGGCCTGTATAGCCTAAGATATAGCTCATGTAGCTCTGGAGGGCATCGGTGTGGACAATGGCATGATGTGGCTAGTATGTCCATAGTAATAGTAATCTGGTAGCCATCTATGGTAGTGACCAGCTCTGCCGTGGTACGCGGGGACGGTCGGAGGTTCTGGAAGAACACCCGAACTAGCCACGGGTAGACTGGCTCAGTAACTGGGGTAAGAATAGTTGCAAGGCCCCTACGGATAATATCATCATAAGCTGATCAGGTCAACACCGAGCTGGAGAAGAAGTCGACATCAAAAACTGACTCATGAGCCACTGTCATCTGTGTATATCTAGGCAATGGCCTGTCATGCTCTCGAACTGGCTGAGGTGGCTGGTGTGGTGGAGATGGTGATGGTGAATGCTCAGCCTCAGCCTCATCGTGTGATGGAGATGGAGTGAACACAGCCTGAGCCTGTGAAGTAGATGGATATGATCAGCCTCAGCCTCATAAGAAGGTGATTGAGGTAGAGTAGTCTCTACTGCCTCATCCTGTTTATGAGAGGACTCTGCTGGCTCTTCTATCCTAGGTCTGATACGTCTCTGAGGCCCGTGTCGCCTTCTGGCAACAGTCTTTGTCCTAGGCATGGCCTGTCAAAGGAAAAAGAAAAACTTGCAACTAGAGTTAGTGCTAGAATAAAGAATTGAAAGCACAAAATAGAGACATGTATGTCAAATAAGATAGACAAAACATATATGACATGAATCTATGCAAGTGACATAATGTGAACGTGCTAAGCAATGTAAGTATGAAATACATCCAATGTGGAATATCACAGGCATTGGGCATATATAAGATATCATGACACAAGATAAGATGCATTGAATGTATATATGGAATCTGTGAAGTTCGATCGATCACAAAAATTGTGAGATCGATCTCAAAACTTCGATCTATCTGAGAAATTGAAAAACTGAGTTCGATCGATCTCTCAAGATCGATTTGAGAAATAAGTTCGTTCGATCAAACTGTGCGATATGAAAATTGAAAAGTCACATATTTGTAACATTGATGACACGGGGCCTTCACGAACAAGGTCATGGGCCCAACAACACTTCAAATCATCAATCCTAATCACTCTATGAGGCCCATACTCCCAAAATTAATTCAAAAATCAAATATATACAAAACATATCTATAAATATATATACAAATATATACACAATGTTTCAAGCTTCAACAATGGAGGTTTTCATCATTAAAACAACATGAATCAAGGATTTAAAACATATATGCATCAATCCGAAGCTTGAAATCAAAGATGAAGTTCGGTTCTTACCCAAATCGAGGAGAGAAGATGAGATGCGAAGAGGTGATGCAAACTCAGATTCGAGAGGAGAAAGAAAGTGGAAGCTTACTGGATTTCGCCGGAGACGAAGAAGATGGATGGATGCACAGTGGCAAAGATGAAGAACAAGGGTTTTGAGAATAAGAAGGTTGGATCGATCTTTGAAATTGATATTGAAACCCTCAATTTTTATTTCTTAAAAACTGTCCCCGACCAATTCGATCGATTGAATTGAATTCTCAGATCGATCGAACTGTGATGATCTTTCTTTAAAGTATTTTTGGATTTTTTTTTTTTTTAAAACAAATTTGGAAAGTTAAAATAAAGTCAAAATAGTGAATTGAAGAATAGAGATCGATCTGAACAAATGTTCGATCGATCTGACAAAGGGAAAAAATATGCAGGTTTTTGGGTTCAGAAATTTGTCTAAATGTTGGAACTCAAGATCGATCGAACTTGAGGTTTGGATCAATCAAAAAAGTTATGATCGATCTGAGAACAAGTTTGGATGATGGGATAGAAAAGTGATTTGGATGCATGTCAAAAAAATTTCTAAGTGTTGGATGCAGGTCGAAGTTTGATCGATCGAACTCTCATTTGAGATCGATCGAACTTATACAAAATGCTCAACTCCAACATGAAAGCTCATGCAATCCTAACCACAGTTCCGTCTAATGCATATGGACCCAAAACAAGTATCTAGACTTCGCAATAAATGAAATTAAAGATAGAACCTACGAATACTTTTGCTAGTTTTTAACATCTCTAGCAAGACATTGGGCTCTTTTAGCCCGGATCAAAGATCTTATAATGCATCTCCTCCTTGTTGGGGATGCATTACAAGATCTTTAGGTTTCCATGCCCTTTCAAAGCAAGAATTTGAAACAACACTTTGAGAATGCAAGGTTGAAGATGATCCCTTTGAAGTTTTGGTCTTACACAAAAGCTCACTTCCTTGACATTGAAGATCATAGCATTTATCTACAACATTAACCTCTCCTTCATATTTGTCAAATGAGCTGGGTGTGGGATTGAAGATATTCAACTTCACCTTCATGTGGGCAAATGAGATCTTCATTATCCCCATCCTATAATTGATGTTGGCATTAGCGGTTGCCAAGAAAGGACGGCCAAGGATAACAGGAATTTGGCTTTTTGGATTAGGGACCGGTTCCGTGTCAATGACAACGAAATCAACGAGGAAGAAAAATCTATCAATCTTTATCAAAACATCCTCAATGATACCCCTAGGCTTCTTAATGGATCAGTCAGCAAGTTGTAAGACTACCGACGTCGGTTTCAATTCACCTGGGCCCAATTTTACATAAACCGAGTATGGAAGAAGGTTAACACTTGCTCTTAAGTCAAGAAGCGCCCAATTAATGATATGATCACCAATGATGCATGATGTGGTAGGTGAACCGAGGTCCTTAAACTTTGGTAAAGTGTTATGTTGCAAAATTAAGCTCACTTGCTCGGTTAAAACCACTTTTCTTGGTGCTTGGCTCTTGTTCTTCCATTTTTGGGTGCACAAGAATTTGGCATAAGCCGGAATTTGCTTGATTGCATCCAAAAGTGGAAGATTGACTTTCACTTACCTAAACATTTCCATGATTTCATTGGTTTTTGCCTTTTTCTTATCTTTTGAAATGGATCTTTTTAAGGCATCCGGAAATGGAGCTTTCGGCTCAAACACTTTTTCAGTATCTTCTTTTGAAAACTCTTCAACACAAGAATTTTTCAAATCACTTTATTTCAAATCATTTTTTAACTGAACCTTTTCAAATTCATTTTTTTGGCAAATCTTTCTTCAAATCATTCCCAAAATCATTATTCAAATCACATTTAGAAGCTTTCTCATTCACAAGATCATGTATATGGAAAGAAGGAGGAATGGGATATGAAACGGGACGGGTGACAACTTAAGGTTGTATTGATTCACTCTCTTTATTAAACATTTCAACTTGATTGATTCCCTTGTGATTGATAAGGTCTATAACCTTGGGATCCTTAGCCTTGAAGTGGAGATGGAATGTACTTCCCTTGAAAACTGCCTTGGGAAAGGTTTGAGCCCTCTCCTTGGTTTTTCTAAGAGAAGTTCGGATGATTTCTCCAACTTGGATTATACTGAGTACCATAAGGATTGTTCCCTTAGTTCACAAAAGCTGCATTGATTTGTTCATTAGGTTCATTTTGCACTTGTCCGTGACGACAATGAGAAGTACAATGAAGAACACTAGAACAAGTCATACATGATTCATTCGATGCACGATGAGAATGGTTAGGGAAGGAAGATACTTGGTTCACCGAGTTTTGGTTAATCAAAAATTGATCAAACTTTTGAGATAAAGACTTCATTTCGGCGGCTATTTCATTTGAATGGTCAACTTGATGTAAGCCAACACTCTTCCTACCTTGTGAATTTCTACCATTCTTGGATGATAATGTTTTATGCAAAGAATTTTCACTCATGCTCTCATAAAGATGCCACACGCCATCCTCATGCCTATCAATGTAAGAGCCACCCATATGAGCATCAACCATGCCTTTGTAATTGTCCGATAAGCTCTCAAAGAAATATTGAACTAATTGCCATTTGGGCATGTCATGATGTGGACACTTCATAAGAAATTCATTAAAGCATTCCCATGCCTCATGAAATGTTTCTCCATCCCCATGTGTGAATTCTCTAATGGAAGTTCTCATGGCTTTGGTCTTAGAAACTGGATAGTACTTCTTCAAGAACTCTTGCTGTATTTCTGCCCAAGAAGTGATTGGAAAAGACCTAAGATTGTTAAACCAGTATTTTACCTTGTCTTTAAGGGTAAATGGAAAAATTTTAAGCCTTAAGACCTCTTCCGGCATGTCCGTATATTTTATGGTGGAACATACTTCAAGAAACTCATCCAAATGCTTGTAAGGTTCTTCACTTGGAAGTCCATGATAATTAGGAAGCATTTGAATGGTTTGTGGCTTAATTTCATAGTGATGTGCTCTAAATGGTGGCAATTGAATGCATGTGGGTGCATTATATTCATTAGGCACATAGTGATCTCGTAAAACA
Source organism: Cornus florida (assembly GCF_030987335.1). Taxonomy (NCBI): domain Eukaryota; kingdom Viridiplantae; phylum Streptophyta; class Magnoliopsida; order Cornales; family Cornaceae; genus Cornus; species Cornus florida. Next base: position 45,896,655 of record NW_026775573.1, read on the forward strand.
AGGGGAGGATTAGCAATTAGAGGTGCAACATGGGCACCTTGGTTGCCTTGAATGATGGGAGGTGGTGGAGTATAGATTGGCCTTGGCATTCCCAATGGAACTTGGCCTTGTTGTTATGATGGATGAACATATGGCCTTGGCATGCCTAATGATACTTGCATATTATCATGATGCACATTGGGGTGGAGGATACCTTGTTGGTCTATGTGACTAGGGTCCTCTACATGCTCTTCATCATAGCCTTCCATTGATGTAATGGATTGGGTAGAACTAGAACTTCCTCTTCCCCTAGGATTTCTAACTACGGATTCAAGATGCAAATCAAGAGGGACAAGAGTTGGACTTAGTGATCTACAACCATGCATGCACAATGTAAAACACACAAACACAATGAATGAACAAACACTTTGACTTCACAACAATTCAATGAAACTTCCTCCACAAACACTTAACCCATACTCTTATGCCTTAAGAACAATGATACAAAGAACAATTAAGAATGCCTCCACTCGGGCTCACGATTTATCTAAGAATTTAAAAACAAGCCTCCACGCGGGTCGATGATTTAACTAAGGATTGAGTAAAGAACGTCTCACAAAGGTCCTTTATCCCTTCAACTCCAAATTTAGCTTAGCTTAGCAATTTTTTTAGATTTTTTGCATTTTTTCCTTGCTTGCTTAGCTCCTTTGCTTGAATGCTCCTTTGCTTGCTTACTTTCCAACTCAATGCACCTTGTCAAAGATGAATAAACACAATAAGTAATCAAAAGAAAAATAAAAATAAAGTAAAGACACGATCAAAAGAGTACTAATTCCTAATGAATTCCACAAATGCAACGTTGCCTAACCCCAGCAACGGCGCCAAAAACTATGGTGTCTTTCTCGGTGATCACACAAAATAATGCATAAAACTTTGAGTTTGGAAATTAGTGTCAAGTGGGCACAATAATTTAAATTTACAAACCGCTTAACACCTATACTATGTAATATGGGTGAGAAGGGATCGTCCCAAGGGATTGAGTTGTCGTACTAACTTCTGGAATCACTATTAGGGTTAGTAGGTCGAGTGATCAAACAAATAGTTGGTTGGTTGATTAAACTAGAGAGCAAATTAAACTAAATAATTGAATGCAATAAAGAGAAAGTAAGAGAGAGAGATCTTGGGGTTTAGAGGTCACCACCAAACAATACTTTTCTACACCCTTAACAGGTGACTAATGAAGGAAATGTGTGTTGCAAAATTGATGTGTGTGTGTGTGTTTGGTTGATTCAATTAGCAAGGATGACCAATTAAATATATATTGTCTAAGCAACATGTGAAAAGCACAATATATCTAACAATTAAGTATATATTGGCTAAGTAGCATATGAAAAGCACAATATATCTAACAAGTCATTAATCCTTTCATTAAGCTCACAAGCCAAATGCACCACAAGGTTAGAGACATACGTTACTTGCATTCAAAAGTATGGAACATCAAACAACAATCACGGATTGTCCTCCCATCTAACAACTATACTACCACTACACTATAATTAAGCTAATGACATGAAATTAAACTAATTAAACTAAAAGAAAGGCACAATCCATCAAGAAAATTACAAGAGCATTCCATTAAGCACTATGTTTTGACAATTTCTAGATCTATGGCATTAATACACATAGACATGCATCAATAACACAAGAAATAGAGACAAACACATGAACATCTATTCTAGCATACATAGACATATGGATAGAATGAAATGATCAATTGGAAGCATTAAACCACATAAATCATTGAATAAACAAGATCTATATATATATAAGTGCCAAAACATGTATTACAACACTAATCCCTCAATAATACACAAAACCAAGATGTAGAAAGCATGCTTGGGGCTAACTAGCCCCAAGAGGATGTCTAGCCACTCATAGTAATGCTTCTCCAATCCTTGCGTCTCTAGCCTTCTCCTCCTTTCTTCCTCCCTAAGAATAACCTCTATTGTGATACATGGATCCTCCTCAAAAAGTGTATCATATTCTATATATAGGTAGGTCAAGTGACATACAAAATGAGCTGGGGTCGTGCACAAAATATTCCCCAATGATTAGATAAAGGAAAGCGTTTGTGAGCAGGAAATTAAACTTTTTCACACTGGAGGAAGTTTGATCGATCGAACCTTGGACTTGGATCGATTGAACATAGCTGAGATCTATCGAACTGAACATGGATCGATCCTCAATGGCGGCGCCTTTTTTAATAAAAACAAATCTGAGATATTTTGAAGATATTTTTGGGAAAAGGACAACAATGGTTGGTAGGGTGGTATAACTAGATAAGATCAAACATTTAGATAAGGACAAGGTAGTTCGATCGATCGAAGAATGATGTTGGATCGATCGAACTTTTGGGATCTCTGAAAATGTCATCATGGCTCAGATCCATCTTGAAGTGCTGAGATCGATCATGTTGGATTGATCGAACTTTGATCTAAGATCGATCGAAGATGTTGAATTCCACCTTTTTCTTCCTTTTGCTTCCACTTGACTCCTTTCTTTGATTCATCCCAGAATTGCTTCATTTTTTCTCTTATTTGGCTGAGTTAGCTTATTTTCAGGATAAGTGCCTGAAAATGGAAATAACATGAAATCAACCTAAAACAATAAAGTAAGATAAAGGTATTAGAATACCTAAGCTTAAGGGGTTTAAATACGCACTTTTCAGCGCTCATCACATATATTGTCTAAGCAACATGGTGGATAGCACAATATATCGAACCAAGCCATTAATCCTTTCTTAAAGCTCACAATCCAAACACATCACAAAATTAGAAATATATGTTACTTGTTTTCATAAGTATAGAACATCAAAAACAAGCATGGATTGTCCTCCCATTTAACATCTAAACTATAACTACACTACAATTAAGCTAATGACATGAAATTAAACTAATTAAACTAAGGGAGAGGCACAATCTATCAAGAAATGAGTATGAACCATCAAATAAGCCATAAGAACATTCCATTAAGCACTATGTCTTGACACTCTCTAGATATATAGCATTAATACACATAGAGATGCATCAATAACACAAAAAATAGAGATAAACATATGAACATCTATTATAGCATACATAGACATATGGATAGAATGAAATGATCAATTGGAAGTATTAAACCACACAAATCATTGAATAAACAAGATCTATGTATATAAATATGTCAAAACATCTATCACAATACAAATCCCCTAAAAAATACATAAATCAAGATGTATAAAGCATGCTTAAGGCTAACTCTAGCCCCAAGATAATGTCTAGCCACTCATGGATGGTGTCCTCCAACCCTCAAGGGCTAACTCTATGGTAGAGATTGCTCCTCTTCTTGGTTGATGGAAGAACTCCAAGCTTGTGTCTCTAGCCTCCTCCTTTCTTTTCTTCCTCACTAAGAATATGGAAATTATGTTTCTAGTGTATGTATCTTCTATATGTCAAGAATGGCTCATATTCCTTATATAGGTAGGTTAAATATCACCCCCAATCAGCTAGGCTCATACACCAATATTCATTCCAATGATTGGCTATAAGACAACTTTTAATGAGCTGCAAATTGGATTTTCTTGCACTTTGGGAAGTTCGATCGATCGAACTTGCGGTGAGATCGATCGAACATGGCTGAGATCTATCGAACTTAAGTTGGATCGATCCTCTATGTTGGCACCTTTTTAGATAAAGACAAATTTGAGATATTTTGAACATATTTTTGGGAAAGAGACAAATGTGGTAGGTAGGGTGGTACAACTGGATAAGATGAAATCTTTTCGATCGATCGGAAGAAAGTTGGATCGATCGAACTTTGTGGGATTTTTGGATAAGGACAAAAGAGCTTGGATCCATCTTGAAATGCTGAGATCGATGAACTTTCGATCGATCGAATATTTTCTGAGATCGATCGAACTTGTTGAATTTCCACCACTTGTTTCCTTTTGCTCCTTTCTTTGATTCATCTCAAGATTGCTTCAATTATACTCTTATTTAGCTGAGTTACCTTATTTTGGGGATAAGTACCTGAAAATGGAAACAATACAAAATCAATCTAAAGCGGGAAAATAAGATAGATAAAGGTTCTAGAATACCTAAGCTTAAGGGGTTTAAATGCGCACTTTTCAGCACTCATCAAAAAATATTAAATAAAAGCTTCAATACTTGTCCAAATGCTCTCAATTTAATATATGTCAATGATCATATTAAGGTGTAATATAATAGCATGCCACAATTTTGAACTAAGCTATAACCAACTGGGAAAATCAAATCTCACATAAGAAAAATAAATAATAAAATCTCTAAATTTAACACAAAGACATGTAAATGAGTTGTATAATCATTAATAGCTTGCAATACATCAACAATATAAACTATAACACCCCTTACCTTAATTTGAGATGAAAATCTCAATTCCCCACCGAAAGAAAAATGCTCTGAATTCGACGATACTGTGGGTTTATGCCGGGGACAACGAGAAGAACAACTTTAATCTTTGAGGTACCATGAAAATCCAAACCCAAACTTGAAACCCGAACTCAAAAATGGTCAGAAATGGATTTTAATAAGGGGGAAAGGTAGAGCACGATGAGGCCTACAATAAACGTTAAAGCGAAAGACTTTTTACAAAGGAAATAAAGTGGAAGAGAAGAAGAAAAGGTACCACCCAAGGAGCTTCCATGGCTGTCGGCCAAAGAGGGAAGAAGATGATGGAAAAAGTCATTTTTTCACATTAAGACATTCTATTTATAGTAAAACCCTAAAAGGGCCCCGCCTAGTTCGAAGAAGTGGAATTTGAGCAAACGTGCTCAAACGGCAAAAACGCCATGTATGAAAAAGAACCAAAATGAGAAAATATGAATAACAGAAGAAACGACATCAAAAACTGAGTTCCGAGCAGAGAGATATGCCCCAAACAAGTTCGGCGGCAATTGGGAAAAAAATGACCAGAAGGAAATTCTAAGAGTTCATGGGTCGACGAAAATTGAAAATGAATCCTGTACAAGGACTAGGCTCAAAATAAGGTATTTCGCAATAACTTTCATTAATTGCACAATGGCCCCTACAAAAAGGGTTAACTACAAAATTGGCCTAGAATGAAAATATCTTCCAAAAGATATTTTCTTAAAAACCCCTGAAATAAAATATCTTCAAAAGATATTTATGAAAAACACACTAAGAAAAGAAACAGTTTCCAAAGAACTGTGCATCCATGCCCCTATGGACACTGGGAGCAACAATAGTACTCTTCTACAAAAGTAAAGATACGTATTTCGTGGAAACCACTTAGAATGAAGATACGTGAAGTCAAAAACCAACTTCGAGCATGAAAAGTGAGGTTGTGCCAAAAAGGGCGAACGGGGAAAAGACAAAATAGGGAAAAGGATGAAAAGTGAAAATGTGGAAATGACTTGGTCTTTAGAGGAAGTTGTCAATCCAAACGAAAGAGTCTCAGAAACCATTTCTAAGCACTCGAGATGACACCCAGTGATGAGAAACAGAGCTCGGAAAAGGAAATTAAATGAAAAAAATTTATTCGTAAAATTTGAGAAAAATGAAATGATGGAAAATGACTGGGTCATTACATGATCATAGGTCTTGAAATCCTCCTCTTGTTCCATTGAATCTTAATCTTAAGTTAATTGTGTGTAATCCAAGGGGTAAGGGTAATTCAAGTGAATACATTGCATCAATAGACAACCATATTGAAGATCTTTGTCATCTAGACCAAAAAGGCATTCTTCATCCTAATGTACAACAATATGATAATATGCAAGTTCTATTAGGCATGCTGAGACCTTTTACTCCATAACCACAAGGCCAAGTTCCAATTGGAATGCCTAGGCCATTCTTTGTACCACCTCCACCACCTAATGTCCAAGTTAACAATGGAGCTCATATAGAGCCACCAATTGTAAATCCTCCCAAGGCTTTAAAAGATTACTATGTGCCTAATGAATACAATGCGCTCACATGCATTTGTCTTCCTCAATTTAGAGTACATCATTATGAGATTAAGCCACAAACTATTCAAATGCTCCCAAATTACTTTGGGTTGACTAATGAAGAACCATTTAAGCATTTGGATGAATTTCTTGAGGTTTGTTCCTCCATAAAATACACAGACATGTCGGAAGAAGTTTTAAGGTTAAAATTTATTCAGTCACCCTAAAAGATAAGGCAAAATATTGGTTTAACAATTTGAGACCTCTTTCTATAACCTCTTAGGCAGAAATGTAACAAGAGTTCTTGAGAAAGTATTATCCCGTTTCCAAAACCAATGCCATGCGAACTTCAATTCACGAATTTTCACAAAGGGATGGGGAAATGTTACATGAGGCATAGGAATGGTTGAATGATTTTCTTAGGAAGTGTCCTCATCATAACATTCCTAAGTGGCAAATAGTTCAACATTTTTATGAAAGTTTGTCGGACACCCACAAAGGCATGGTTGATGCCTCAATGGGTGGCTCGTATTTAGACAAGCATGAAGATGATATGTGGTGTTTATATGAAAGCATGAGTGAAAACTCAATGCACCGATCCCTATCTTCTAAAAATGGTAGAAATGTAGGAGGAAAAAAGAATTCAAGCTTATATTAAGTGGAAAATTCTAATGACATAGTTGCCGAGATGAAGTCTTTAACTCAAAGGTTTGATCAATTTTTTATCAATCAAAATTCGGCCCATCAAATGTCTTCCTTCCCTAATCCTCATCATTATCATTCCAATGAATCTTGCATGACTTGTTCAAGTGTGTTGCATACTACTTCCAATTGTCCCCATGGACATCAACATAATGAACACCATGAACAAGTCAATGCCATATTTATGAATCAAGGGAATAATCCCTATGGCAATCATTACAACCCCGGGTGGAGGAATCATCCCAATTTTTCTTGGGAAAGCCAAGGGGAAGGGTCAAACCCTCCCCAAGGTGGTTTTCAAGGGAAATATGTTCCACCCCATTTGTAAAGCCAAAATTTTTAAAGCTATTATTCGTCCTATCAAGCTTCAAATGGAAATCAATTTTCGAATTCTCATTTTCTAAATCAACCATCATATTCTTAAAGTCATTCAAGAAGTCCCACTTTTAAAGAGAAAGTCCTATCGGCTTTAGGGACTTTGAAGGCGAACACTTAATTACTTCACTCGCACTCATAATCAATTGCCAAGCAAGAAACCCAAGTAGGGCAAATAGTTAGCACTTTGAATGCAAGAGAAAAAGGAAAGATGCCTCTCAATCCCCCACCGAAGCAACAATTTGTAGTGGAGAACACTTCCCATCCGGAAGTTCCTACACTTAAACATGTAAATGCGGTGACCACTTTGAAAAGTAGGAGGGTTATTGATAACAAAGTTGAAATTAATGAAGAGAGTGAACCGGTGCAACCTAGTGTTGACACCCGTCCCGTTTCACATCCCACTCCTCTTTCATTTAGTGCAAAGGACCAAGTTATTGAGAATTCTTCACAAAATATGTTTGAAAAATCTTTTGAGCCAAAGGCTCCATTCCCGAGTGCCTTGAAAGCATCCACATCTCTTGAAAAGGAATAAAGTATGGTGAATGAAATCATTAATGTGTTTAGGCAAGTTAAAATCAATATTCCTCTCTTGGATGCAATTCGACAAATTTCACCTTATGCCAAATTCTTAAAAGATCTACGCACTATAAAGAGAAAGAACAAAAGCCAAGCACTAAGGAAAGTTGTCCTTACCAAGCAAGTGAGCTCCATCTTACAACACAACACTCTTCCCAAATTCAAAGACCCCTGTTCACCCACTACTTCTTGCACCATAGGTGACTATGTTATTAATCGGACTCTTTTGGATTTAGGGGCAAGTGTTAATCTTCTTCCCTATTCGATATATGTCTAATTGGGCTTGGGCAATTTAAAACCAACGTTGGTAGTTTTGCAACTAGCCGACCGATCCATTAAGAAGCCTCAGGGTATAATTAAAGATGTTTTGATTAAGATTGACAAATTCTTCTTCCTGGTTGATTTTGTAGTCATTGACGCAGAACTGGTTCCCAATCCCAAAAGCCAAATTCCAACATTAATTATAGGACGGGGATAATGAAGATTTCATTTGGCCATATGAAGGTGAAGTTAAATATTTTTAATCAAACCCCCAATGTAATGGACAAGCATGAAGAGATTTGTGTTGTGAAAAAATGTTTTGAAAGCAAAATTGACAAAAATGAATTGGCTCCTTATGTTGAAAAATCAAATGTTTTTCCTTTGAATGGAATTTTAAAAGATGTTATCTTGAATTCCAATGTTGAAAGGGCATGGAAGCCCAAAAGTTTCTTTGATTAAAAGCCATCTAGTGCACTTGAATCAAATCCAACAATTTCCTTCGAGAATGATTTGTTGAGTGGGATTCCAAGTTCAATTCACACCATTAAAAAGGGGATGTCCAATAAAAAATTTTACCCAACATCTTACTAGAGACGTTAAATACTAGTACTTCATAGGGTTTTCCATCCCTATTTATCCTTCATTCTTGTTTTATTATTTTTGAGTCGTCTAGCTATGTTTCGAGTTGATCATTCAAGTTTTCGGGCAGTTTTATGCATTTCCTGCACTTTCAGTGTCATCTTTGATCAATCGAAGTCTGCAGAGGCCCATTTTGCCTTGAAAATTGCTCTTGGGTTCTCACTTTTTTAATCGATCGAAGTACCTTTTGATCGATCGAAGCACTTAAAATCAAGTTGATTCATCTTCCATTCGATCGATCGAAGTACCTTTTTATCAATCGAAGTAAGTGTTCGATCAATCGAAGACTCATTCGATCGATCGAGATTACATTTTTTCAAATTCCGAGAAAACTGCTTTGGCCGTTGGCCTTCCCCAAACCTTAATTTTTTTTATTTTTCCTTCTTTCTCTCTCTTCCTTTTCCCTTTCATTTTCTTTTCTTTTTCTTTCTTTTCTTTCTCTCTCTCTCTCTCTAAACTCTCGGCCTTCCCTCTCTTTTCTCTCTCCCTATAACACAACCTCTCTTCTCTCTTAAGTTCTCATCTCACAACCCTTTTAATCACTCCTTCTCTCTCAAATCTCATTTCTCTCACTCCGGCGAAGACTAACCCCAACCCAACCCACCATCTTTCTCCCTATTCTCCGGTAAACACCACAACCCAAGGATCTCAAGTCGCCGCCGTCCTCTATTGAAACCGGCGCAAAGCTCTTGGCCAAAGGCCAAGCTTCCCCTTCCTCTCCTAGTTCTAATCTCTATCGGATTCTTCTATTCTCATCTTTTCTGGCCAATTTAGGCCGAGGAGACTCAATCCAACTCCGGCGAACCTCTACATTTTTTGACAAGTCTCCGGCGAGACTCCGGTCATCACTTCCGGCCACAGTTAGGCTGAAATTTGTGGATTCTTCTCTAATCTCTCTCTCTCCATTTCCTCTTCTCATTCTCGAGTCGGGTAAGTGATTTTTCATCTTTTTTAATTTTAATTTTAATTTTATTTATTTTCCTTCTTATTTTTCTTCTTTTTTCAATTTCATTTTATTTTCCTTTGTAGATATGTTTGTATATATTTGTGTTAACTCATGAAAATTGGACTTAAAATATATATATATATATATATATATATATATATATATATATATATATATAATTGGATTGGATTGAATCAAAATTGAAAATGGAACCATGGGACTAGGAACTTTTGCACTATGACATTAATTTTTCTGATGTTTTGGGCTATGACCCTTATGTTGAGAAGGATGGAAAAATATGAAAAATATATGAATGGAGTGTGGTTTTTTGTAATGTAGAAGGAGAATGGGCAAAAATTTAATGTGGATTTGTGGTTGTGGGTGGTGTCCCTTTTTATTGTGTTGAATGGAGTTTGAGACCTTGACTTGATTGAGCAATATGAATGTTTAATTTTGATTGAATGTATATATGCCTATATGTTTGATCTTATTGAGATTTTTTTGTGAAATGCATATGTTTAAGGGGAACCCATGCCGAATTTTTGCAAAAATATACTAAAATTGTGGTTTTAAAATCTCTAAATGGTAACTGGTTAATTTGTGTGAACTTGAATTGAAATGGAAATTGGAAAAGAAATTTGAAGTAAATGTTTGAATTGATTGAAAAAGGAAAATAAAATTTGGAAGGTTGTGTGATTCTAACTTGAATGGATTTGGAATTTAAATGTTGTAAAATGGAAATGGTTGCTTGTTATTTGAAATAGAGACATGAATGTCAAAATGGAATTGTCTTAAAGAATTGAATTGAAATGGAAACTTTTTAAACATGTAAATGTCTTGAAAAATTTTGAAGTTGGAATGGCCTATAAGACTGAATACTTGTGAGCATAACTCGCAACTTGTTTCATTTGTTTGTATTAAGTATGAAATACATGGATATTGTTTATTTCTAAGTTGTTTTGAAAGCATGAAAGCATGACCTGAGTTGAAACTTGCGCTTTTGAAACTTTAAAATGCAAAGTCATGTCAAATTGCATAAATGTGTTTCAAATGGAACCTTTTGAAAGTTTTTAATCTTAAATTGTTCTTTACTCATGGTTAAGGTGCATTGTTTGGAAAAATGATTCTTTATTGCTTGAAATGTCTTTATGATCACACTTGTTGGTTTCCAAAATGAAAAAGGAATTTTTAAACTTTGTTTTGAAAATGAGAAGTCGAGTTGTTTAATTCCTTCCATTGTTGAATATTCAATGCATGATTCTTGTTATGATGTTTATCTATAATGCATTTGAATGTTTGGACCTCAAAGTTTTCAAAAATTCCACATTTACCCTAAAAGTGTTGAAAATTTCCAAAGTTGACCAAAATGCCCTTAAATGAGTTGATACTTGTTCCATTTGTTTCCTTTCCATCCAAATACATGTGCTAAGTGTTATTGAACATGTTTATGCTCAATTCTTGATTCTTGCCATGCTAAGACATAAGTTTGTTATCTTTTGACTCCACTTGTCATGATTATTGAACTTTCTTAAAAAATATGTTGAGCTGCCCATCCAAACCAAACTTTTTCAAGTCAAATGTTCCAATGTTGTTTGATAAGTTTGACACTTGTCAAATGTGATCATCTTTGAATAATTGTGTGCATTTTGGAATAAATTGCAACTTGCTGCGTGTATATACACATTTTGCACACACTTTTGTCGCATTGATGGTTTTCAAAGTTTGTCTACATCTTTTGAATAAATCTTTTTGGCATTAATCTTTGAATAAGTTTGGGGGAGGGAAACGAATGTTTTGAGTTCAAAATGCATGTTTAGGATGTCATTGTTGTTCTTTGGCCTTAGGGAACTTCATTTGAATTTTAAACTATCATTTGAAGTAAGTTTGGGGGTATGTTGTATTGTCTTGGAAAAGGGTTTTGACAAATGCCATTTGCTTGATTCTATATACTTGTGATCCATTCCTTGAAAGCTAATAAGGGCTTGAGACCGAGGTTCTTTACGGGTCATGATTTTGATTCAAAAATGGTAAGTTTCTTACTAAGCTCAGTCTTTGACTATTCTTCGCTTCATTTAAGCTTAAAAGGTGGTCACGAGCCATAAGCAATTAATTTTTCTGCTTATATATTGCTTAGAGGGGGTCACGAATCATAAGTGATCATAAGAAGTTGATTTTGTTAAAATGGAGTACGAGATATTTTTTTGACTGGAGTTTGACTTTGTTATTTGTGCATTATTCAGATATATGCTAACTAGTTGTATACCATGTCCAAGATTCATTTTTGAACTTGTGTATCATAACATGCCTAGGATTGAAGTGTTTTCCAACCGTACAATTTACTTAGTCTTTATTTCATGATATACATGCTTTTTGAGTTCTAGGTAGACAGTTGCTATGATTATATTCTCCATGTTATCCTGCTTGCTCCATTGGTCTTAAATATTGAATTTGTAGACATTTTTGCTAAGGAATTGATATGATGTCTTCTTAGGGTCTACTTGCCATGAAATTACAAAATCTTCTTGAGTTTTAGGTTTGTTAATGCACATTACATCATTTATGCACATCACATCCTATACTTGTCCGTTTGATCTCATTATTTGCTTGAATGCTTCCAAAAGTGACTTTTCTGCCCTCTATGCTATCATTGCATTGTTTTGTGTATCTGAGACTGCTTATTGTTCAATGATCTATTCTTGTTTTGTTGAAGCATGTTGAATGATATTCTTGAAGCTTTCTTGATTACTTCTTGTACAAGCATGACCCCATATGTCTATTTTTCTATTTCCACTTGATTTAGGCATGCTTTGTGTTTTCTTATCAGATGCTTACCTCATTTTATACCTGTACACTGATTTATACTTGTTACTTTTGTAGATACAACATAGAAAAAATGCTCTTGCCAAAAAAGAGTAGCTCCAGTTACACAACTTCCTCCACCTCCAGTAGAAAAGTCATCTTCATCATCTGAGGCTATTGCATCTGTATTTGTATCTTTAGAGCCATCTTTCATGGTGGCACAGGGTCCCATTGTTAGAGCAGTGCCTACTATCTTTTTCTCCAATAGGAAATTAGAGCCGAAATTTAGATTTAACAAAGAGCTCTTTGTCGGGTTAGCAGACATAGTGGTCTTATAATGAGCTCACCCGTAGGCGCATCGATGCTATCATGACTCTAGCAGATACTACAGTCTATTCCCAGTTGGTTGATCTGCTTTACAAGCACCTCCAGTTGAATGAGGATGACCAACAGTTGATGAATACGACCATCAATGGTTAGGACATTGACATTTCTATCCCTGCCATTGCTGCCGCCTACCGATGCCCCCATCTATTACCAATAGTCGCTGACTCTGAGGATCCACTGTACTTCATCATTCTAGCTTACCCTGCTGAGATGACCATGGTTGCTACACTCTCTCCACAGGCTGCCTTCGAAGGCAACACATTTGTAGACGAGGTTGATATTGATCCCCATTACTGGTTGTTGGATTCTATGCTACATCTTAATGCATTTCCTTTAGGCTATGGTACACAGAAGTGGAAAGGGATTCTAAAGGCCTATACAGTCTGAGTCAGGGCTGCTGGACATCCATTCCTACTGTCATTTGGGATATTATTCATAAGTTCTGGGAAAATCTGATCTTCAAGTATAATTCCAGAGCTGAGGCTCGGCCATTACCATTTAGCCATCTTATCACACATATATTGATTGACCAGGGCTATTCCTTTGACCCAGATAAGATTGTAGAGTCTGTAGAGCAGAGAAAGAAGAGGGTGTATGATAAAAAGCAGTGGACTAAGACTTTTAATGCTTACACAAAGAACAGAAAGAACAGAGAGCAGAAAAGTCAACGAGCTCAACAGAGAGCAGAGGAGGAAGTAAAAGAGGGATCTCAAGGATCACCTTTTTCTTACAGACCTAGACAGAGGCAACGTACTACTACTTCCACATCCACGTCACTGCTGGGTGTACCTCTTCCTTCCCACCTGGTGTGTGCCGTACCGATGCACCAAAGTTTGCAAAGATATGAACTAAGAATGTGAGTGTGCAATGTGGACAAGTTTTAAATTTATAAAATCCACTACTACCTCTAACTAAAAATATAGCTACGGTGAGTAGGGATCATCTCAAGGGATTTTAGGCATTAGCAATAGAAACAATGTATAGGGTTAGTAGGTCGAGTGATCAAAGATTGGTTGGATTGATTGATTAAGCTATTATGCAAATGAAATTGAAGTAAAAAAAAAAAAAAAAAAAAAAAAAAAATTCAATGATTAATAAAGTAGAGAAAGATATAGCGGGGAGGACTTGGGGTACTAGAGCTCACCACTAAGCTTGACTTCACTAGACACTAGCAATTGTATATTAATGGGGAAATTAACTTGTTACTTATGTGTGTGTGTGTGTGTAACATTAACTGAAACTATACATGGATGGCAAATAAGTATAGATTGTCAAGCCAAATCAAATAGAAAGCACAATCTATCAAATGAGACCAAAATCCATTCAATGAAACCACAATTTATACACACATAACTATCTAGAAACATACACCAAATGCATTCATAAGTATGGAACACCAAGGAACAAAAGTAGATTGTCCACCTATCTATGAATTTAAAGCAACTACACTACATCTACACTAAAGACATCAAATTTAACTAAGTAAGCTAAAGTTATGGTACAATCCATCAAGAAACAAGTGTCAACCATCAAATAAATTGCAAGAGTGTTCAATTAAGCTCTATATTTTTACCATCTCTAGATTAACTTCATCTATACACATAGACATGCATAAATTCCACTAAATCTAGAGAAAAGCACATGAATCATCCATTCTAGCATACATAGACATATTGTTAGAAGTAGATAATCAATTGAAATCATTAATCCATACACATCAGATAGAAACCACAAGATATATATATAAATCCAAGATCAAAACATTATTACAAATAAATCCCCTAAAATATTCAAAGAACTAAGTCTAGGAAGCAAACTTAGGGGCTACTCTTGCCCTAAGTAGATGTCTAGCCACTCATTGAAGTAGTCATCCAACCCTCAAGGGCTATCTCCATGGTAGGAATGACCTCTTTCTTGATGGAAACCCTAGAAGAATGGAAGAACTCCAAAAATGTATAAAAACTCTCTAATCTCTAGCCTCCTCTCCAAGATAAGAAAATACAAGTTATGAATAACAACTATCAACTATGCTCTAAAAGTGGCTCTCAAACCTTATATATATACATCAAATGTCACCCCAATGGTTTGGGCTCGTACACCAAGGTCCCTCTAATGATTGCACCATGAGCCAACTTTTAATGAATTGGAATCTATTTTTTTTCAGACTTGAGGAAGTTCAATCGGTCGAATTATGTTAAGATCAATCGAACATGGATGAGATCCATTGAATGCTGCAGAGATCGATCTTCCTTGGCGGCGCCTTTTTGAATAAAGATAAATCTCTGAGATATTTTTGGGAAGAAGACAAAAGTGGTAGGTAAGTGGTAGGTGTGGCTAAGATCAAATCATTTCGATCGATCTGGGAAATGTTAGATCGATCGAACTTGTTGGATTCTTTTGGATAAGGACAAGGGCTTGGATCCATCTTTAATTGTTTAGATCGATGAACTTTCGATCGATCGAAGAAATGCTTAGATCGATCGAACATGCTGAATTTCCACACTTTGCTTCATTTTGCTCCCACTTTACTCCTTTCTTCCATTCAGCTTAAGTTAACTGCTTTTATGCTCTTATTTGGCTGAATTGACTTGTTTTTGGGATAAGCACCTGAAAAGGGTAATAACACGAAATTAATCTAAAACGGGAAAGTAAGATAGATAAAGGTCCTAGAATACTCAAGCTTAAGGGGTTTAAATGCGCACTTTTCAGCGGTCATCACCGCCCACCTTAGTAGGCCGGCCACTCACATTCCCTCCTATAAAGCTGATGCCATCGATTGACACTTGCTCCCATCATGCCAGTTCAGATTCCAGCTATAGAGCTGACCTAACTCAGTTATTTTCAGATTTTACTTCTTTCAGAGCTGATATGGTGGAGCGGCATGATGACATGACAAGGTGGCACAATGATTTGGCTAGGAGCCATGATGACTTAGTTAGGCGATCTAATGATCTGACTAGAGCTGTAGTGGATGCGAGGAGAGATATTTTAGACTTGAGGACAGACCTCCAGACGTCTTTTACTTGACATAGCCGAGAGATGTCAGATATACTCCAGGTCATTGCAGACATGATTGCACCAGATGCTTCCCCATGATTCCACCATTCTCTCTATCTTTATTACTCATTCCTTGCCCTGATACATTTTGATACATTGCTATTGCTGGGATATTTTGCACTATTTTGATACTTTACACTGGTTTTGGGATATATTTTTGCACTACACTTGATACATATGGTTTTTGGATATTAGTTTTAGATATGTTTTGCATCCATGGATTTTTGGATTTATGACATTATTGATATTCGTTTTGGATATTCGGAGCTTTATATTGCTATATGCCATAGATTTTCACCCAATTCTCCATTTCACATCTTATTTATATCACTAATGCATATGTTTTGACAGTTACTAGTGTAACCATTTTCAGACAGGTTTTCAAAATATATGTTTGGGGGTGCACCTTCCAATGTTAAGCTTTTATTGCCGGTCTTATTAGCTACACCCATTTGGTACACTCTTTCCATTACCTGTTGCTTTTTGGTACATTGAGGACAATACACAGATTAAATTTGGGGGTGTGTTAGTATATTTTGACATGTCGCACTTAGTTTCTATACAAGTCATATGATTTGAGAGTTTTAGCTATGATTCTGATCTTTTGAGGGCCATGATACTTACAATTAAAAATTGCTTGACTTGAGAAATTAATACTCCTTGTATGTCTTGTGGATGCCATTTAGGAATAAATTTTTTAAAAGATTGACATCTTGCTTGCGTTTTTGGTCCACATCATCTTGACTTTGTGATTATTTTGAGATTCACTCTAAGATTCTACACTAGCACAGGCGCACAGTAACATTCATGTGTGGGGTACATGCTTTGTTAATTATTGATTTGGTTATATCCTAATTAAGCTAGTAATGCTTTGAAAGCTTTCATTATTGACAAAGGTGAATAACAAACCCTTTTTACTGAGTAGTTAGAATTCTAGCCTCATCAAGCATTGAATTTCTCATGCCGAAAAGTGGAGGGCCCAAACGCAAAAAAAAAAAAAAAAAAAAAAAAAAAAAAAAAAAAAAAAAAAAAAAAGTGAGGATTTCTACCAAAGGTGAGGAGTAGAAAATGATTAGATAGAGGTTGTTTTGATTTGTAATCAAGTTAATTTGAGCTTGTAAGTCCTTAGGGGTGTCTCTACACCTAATGCCCTAAAGCCGTTCGATTTGGGAGTCATTGACCTAACACTCGCCTCATGAATCTTCTAGAAAGCTTCAGAGATCACTAAACTACACTATGCTTCCACCTTTGATCCTAAAAAAATAAATAATAATAAATAAATAAAATAAAATAAAAATGAGTGAAAAGAATAAGTGCACCTAGTTGAAACTTTAACAAAAGGTTCATTTTTTGTCTTGATGATCAGTACTAGATTTGTATGCTAGCTTGAGCCCAAATATGACCATTTCTTTAGTTGGCTTAGATAGCAAAAGATTTGATGTCAGTTCACTAAAAAAGGATTATAGAGTTGTTTTGATTTGCATGATCATTCTTTTGATGTGTATATAACCATATTTGCTTGCTGCTTGCTGAAATTTTGGAGAATTGCTCAGAGGTGGTAGAAAAATTGCATACTTGAGGTAATTTTCTCTAAATGCTTGTTTTATATATTGGTGCCTCTTTAGTGAGAAAGAGCTTAATGTTTCTGGGTATCATTTATGGAAACCCTTACGAGACTACAGTCGTCCACTAGGGGTAACCTAGTGGTTTAAATGGCTTGTTGCATATGCTAAATGCAATCGTGTTCCCTACGAAAGTGGCATTATCCTTTTATTTATTTCTAGTTTATAGTTATATAATTGTTTATTTTTTTCTTTTCTTTGTAGTTCATTGCTAGGGACTAGCAATATCTAAGTTTGGGGGTGTGATAAGTGCTCAAATGTGATGCATTTTAGCACCTAAGTTAGGGTATTTTAGTCCAATCATCTTACTTTCCCGTTTTAGTTCTAATTTATTTTTTTGTCTATTTCAGGTCAATAAGGTTCAAACAAGCTAAAAAGAGCCTTTTAGCTCCTTTTTGAAATCAAGAAGAAAATTCAAAAGAAGTCAAAAATATCTGTACTAGTTAAGCTTTGATCGATCGAAGGAAGTCCCGATCGATCGAAGATATCTACAACCGATTGAAATCAAGGCAGTGCCAGCTCAATGGATTGGGTTGCCAGTTGTCAAAATATCTTTGCCACGTCATCTTTAATCAATCGAAGAAAGCTTTAATCGATCGAAGCTAACTTCGATCGATCGAAGACCCTGCTGCCAGTGAGCTATTTTATTCTTGAGAACATCTAAACTCCACCAACTTTTGTAGCTTTGAGATTACACCAATCAATGGCCTATTTTCTGACTTGTTGCCTACTAAAAGCGGCTTATATTTAAATTAAATGAACCAATTTGTATAGGTTTCCAAGTTTTGTTCCTAAAAAGAATTCCAACTTTTGTAATAGCTTTTAGATATTTTCTCTCTCTAGATTAGGGTTTTTAAAGCAAAGCAAAGAGGAATAAGATGGTGTCTACATTGAAGAAAGCCCTTGAGGGTTGGATGACAACAACCATGAATGGCTAAACCTCTTCCTTGGGGACTAGAGATAGCCCTTAAGCTTACTTCCTAAACTTAGTTTTTGTAGTTTTGGGGGATATATGTTGTAAATAATGTTTTGACCATGATTATTTATAAATCTTGAGTTCCTATATGATTTGTATGGATTAATTTTTCCAATTCATCTTTTATTTCTATTCATATGTCTATGTATGCTAGAATGAACGTTCGTGTGCTTATCACTAGAATTTATGAGTTTAATGCATGTCTATGTGTGTTGGAATTATAGATCTAATGGTGGTCAAGGCATGGTGCTTAATTGATTACTCTTGTGGTTTATTTGATGGATTATACTTATTTCTTGATGGATTGTGCTACCTCCTTAGATTAATTAGTTTAATTTCCTTGTCATTAGTGTAGTTATAGCGTAGTTGCTTTAAATTTCTAGATAGATAAACAATCCATGCTTGTTCTTTGATAATCCATGCTTATGAGTACAAGTAGTACACTTCTCTAGATTTTTGTATGTGTATTAATTATAGGTTTATTGAATGGTTAATGGCTTAATTTGATAGGTTGTGCTACTTATTAGATTGATTAGACAATTTATGCTTATTTTGCTATCCATGCGTAGTATTTCAATTAATAGCACACACTTGTTTTACATCATATAATCCCCTTAAATTAACAAATGCTAAATGTTTAGTGAAGTGAAGCTTACTGGTGAACTCTAGACCCCAAGACTTCTCTCTCATTCTCTATACCTTAATCTCTAGATTGTTATCAATTTGTATGTTTTTAATTGAACCACTAGGTTAATTCAATTAACCAAACCCTTCTTTGATCATTCGACCTACTAGTCTAATATTGATTCCATAGTATCTTGCGAATCCCTTGGGACGATCCCTACTCACTCTTGTTACGTTAGTAGTAGAAGTGGTAGTGGTTTCTATAAATTTAAACTTGACCGAAAAGGCTTTCTTGAATCGCATTCACTATCACACAATTTGGGTGTATGTTAAGTGATAAACGCGTACCATATATTCTAACAATTTAAGAAATAGCACTGCAATGAGAATCTCCTCTCTTCTAGTAAGCAATCAAATGTTCTTTATTCTATCTTGATCTATATATGTTTTTCTACATATATCATCACCTTATTTTAGTTAACTTAGTCATTAATATCCCTCATTAACACAACTGAATAAGCCTAAATTCAATTTCATACTTTGTGAGGCCATACACTCGTCTAAGGTATGTTCTTCCTAAAAACCTCAATTCATGTTAATTTTTATATTTTCTTGTCCTCTTTACGTTAACTTTGATTAAGTAACTTCATCGTGCTAATGTAATAAAATCTTGAAAGGTGGCTTAAACATCTTAGATTTATGATTCTTTTATTATTATTATTATTATTTCTAAATAAATGTCTACATTGATATTCAATGAATGTATTACTTTTTTTTTTTTTCCTTCAAGTACCTAACATTTTGTAGATGACCTAAAGTTCTATAGGTTTTTCTTTTAAATTGATAGGTATTCTATTTAAGAATTTTTCTAACAATTTATTTTCTTCCTAAAAAAACGACACTAAATTTTATTCTCAATGACTAAGAAAATTATAAGTGGTCAAATGACTCAAACAAATCTTTAAATGAGGTAAAAAAATTAATAAAACTAGCTCTCTTAACAAGGAGTAACTTACCATAAATGACGATTATTTTGGGGTGATATAAACTAAGCAATCATTGCTATTAGATCAGAAAGCTTAGATTCTAAGGAGTTAATTGTGTGTTGTTATTGTTCGGCATTGCGCTTCTGCTCCACCTTGTATTGTTGCATCTCACAAATCTTCTCCTCTTGTTCTTGCTTTCTAGATTGATCCTCCATCTTCTGTTACATCATTTAATTTTGTTCTTGTAGCTGCTCTTGCATGGCTTGATTCTGTTCCTGCAACTGTGCCTCGAATTGGTTTTCTCTTTGTCTGGCCTTTACAACTTCTGTTAGATGACGGTATGAAACAGTGATAGGTGCCAACCCATATTTGAGACCTTTAAAGTATCCTGACCTGTGACCACTTACTTAGGAAAAGGCTTTAGTTGGGATCCTTTGCTCCAATCCCAATTCAGATGAATCATCAGATGCATGAGATTGTAGATTCTAGATCATTTTTGCCTATAATGACAAGGTGTGAGGATAACATATTAATTATAGAATATCCTTTATGAACAACTATCCAAGATTTACCAGTCTTCAATGAGTCTAAAATATAACTTTTCACTGAGGTTCTTGGTCTACATAAGCTTGGTTTTCTACCAACTTTATATTGGAAACTTTCCAAGATGTAATAAGAAATTCATAAATCATGAGCAGCATAGGCTTGTTTTCATTTCTTTTTTATTTCATCATCTTTTAGCCAACAACTTATTATAATTTTATCATACTGTTTGGTTTGCAAAAAAATGCTAGTTCCGTTTTCTGTAGTGAGTGGATAGTAGAATAGTTGGGGTATTGTGAGCATGCCAGGAACTGCTGTAGTTCCAAAGTAGATATCCGAACATAATCCAGTTGGAGATTTGTAGGGATCAGGCAATTGTATGAAGGTCTAGAATAACCACATTCGAAGGGTCTTTTTGCCTTTGAAAAAGGACTTGAGGACTATTCTATGGCTAATGGAAATAAAGACTGTATTGAAGGTGCAAGGCTGAAAATTAAAGTAATTGAAGTGCAAGACTGAAAATTAAAGATATGGAAATTCAATACTTGGCTAGAAGTAACTAAATGAGTGCTGGACTTAACTTAAACATTATGAGAATTCATCGCTGAAATTAATGCTATATGGAATAGCAAAGTACTGGACTCAATTTAAAAGGAATGTAAATTCATTGTTGGAATGAGAAATATATGAACTAACAAAGTGCTAGGTTTAGACATAATGTAAATTCATTTTTAAAATGAGAGATACATGAAATAGCAAAATGCTGTGTTGTGTGTGTTGAGCAGGCAAGGCTTTGAGTAAGGTTTGTATATCAAGCCTAAATACTCTATTTATAGAGTTTCTTTGTAGCAGTTGGAAATGTGGCTGTTTTAGCAGCTTCCACGTGGCCTTTCTTCAGACTACCACGTGTCCCATGTCTTCCTTAGCCTTCTCTTAATGCTGAAAAGTGTAAAATCATGTTCTCCCATGATCTACAACTGATAAACAGTGGTATTGGCAGTTGAATGCATGCTTGCAAGCCTTTACCCACGTTTTGGAACTGCCCAGATGGAAAGGCAGTGATTTCTAGCAGCAGTTGAGAAATTCCACCTAGAAGGTCTGGATCATGCCACGTATCCCATGTTTTTCTCAGCTTTCTTTGGTAAATGCATTATATTTTTAGCCCATTTGTTAATTTTTAGCAACTTCCTCACCTAAATAAGATAAGTGGTTGCCTTATTCTTCGAGTGACTCCTACAAACTAGGAGATATTATAAGAATGGGGAAGTTATCATTCTTGATGACTAGGTCAAAGGTACATATGGCTTTCAAGATGTTTGCCATGTGGCAGTAATAAACCATATGTGCTCTTATGGTGGGCTCTCATCTCATCAAATTTTCCTTACCCTTGACCTGGTCTTTAGTGCCACATGATAGATCTGAGTGGTTCCACACTACATGCTATGTGGGACTGCTTGTATGGTAACATTCCTCTTCCAGTTACTAGAACTAATCTGGAGTGCCAAGTTCTAAGGGAACTTGCCACATGTCAACTTTCTATTTGTCCAAAATAATAGGATAAACATATGCCCCCCAAATTGCATGCCTTGTGGAGTACTCGATCACAAGGTGTGAAATTTTATATTTTGAGTGAGGCTTTGGCATGTAACAAAAACCTTCCATAGTGGCTGCCATTGTAGCTTTCATTTTTCTTCATAAGTCATATTGCACTTTGGAAAATAAAACGAACTACTAATAGGAGATACATGTAAGACAAGCAAGATAAGTAATTTCCAGTATGAGTGGAACCTGGATCATGTATTGTAATCCTTTTTCAATGAAACATTCCATACTTGGGAAATTAGCTAATCTTGGAACAGCTAAGTCTACTTCATTGCTCTGGCAAATGTATTCCTTTCCAAGTATTTAGCATTTTCTCCTTTGAATAAATAATCATTCATATACTTGGACTTAGCTATTAGGATGGCCATGTGTGGCCATTTGATTCCTTCTAGCTTTTCGGTTTACTTGGAAAGGAAACTACAAACTACTTCATTTGGTCGGTTGAAGCACTATGGCTTTCCAGTTTTCATAAATGGAAGGGTGACACTCTTTCACCTAATTCATTGCCCCCCCCCCCCCCCCCCCCCCCCCTCTGGGGGTCTAGAGGTTTACAAGAAGGACGAATTTGTACATCTTCTGACCAAATAAATAGTTGAGTAGCCATGTTTTCCCCCCAAACACCATTGGAAGTGGGTTTGGGTCTACTAGAAGGTTATTGCTCCATTGAAGTTTTATTGGAGGGGGTTATCCTTCAAACACCATTGGAAAGGCCATAGATGGCCCTAGTGACATGTTTGGAAATTGTTGAATGCTCACCAATGGAACCTGAAATCAAGATGGTTGAGCTACTGGTGGTGGAAGACACTGCACCTGAGGTGGAACCTACACCTATAGTGGAAGTGGTTGACTACTACTGGTAGAAGGTTCTACACTTAGGATTCCACTTGAAGTGGAACTTGAACTGGTGGAATGGCTACTACTTCTCCACATTGGACAGTAAAA
Organism: Cornus florida; assembly: GCF_030987335.1. Taxonomy (NCBI): domain Eukaryota; kingdom Viridiplantae; phylum Streptophyta; class Magnoliopsida; order Cornales; family Cornaceae; genus Cornus; species Cornus florida. The sequence continues at coordinate 45,919,663 of NW_026775573.1, forward strand.
TGGCTGATATGTTTGAATATGGACTATTCACCTTCTCCATTGAATGTTGCAAATTCTGGAATTCTGAAATTCATTAGATACTTAACTTCAACAATGAACTCTGGATAGGGCTTTCTGTAAGTTGGTCTTCCACCCCTTCGAGTTAGGCCAAATTCCTGTTAGACAAATTCTGTAAATTGGCCTCTATCAAGCACCATGGGGGGTTATTATCTGGCCGACCTTGAGGTTGGTTGACCACTTGATGCCCTCCACCTACCATTGGCAGTGGGTTGGCATATGCATAGTTATTTCTACCATGGTTCCTTCCTTCTTGGTCTATAAGTGGCTCCTTTGGAAAAGGTTGCTCCCCAACCGCCATAGAAATGGCCATGTGTGGCCTTAAGGGTGCAGCCGCTGGTGGCTGAATGTTCATAGATGGAACATTGTGTTGCGTTTAAGGAATATGGTAAGGCCATGGTTAACTAGGCTGCTCATGCCAAGGCTACTGTGGAAAAGCCATAGGTGGAGGGTTCTAAACTTGCTGAGTGACTGGCATAGGCGCTGATTGTGTAATGATCATCTGTATAACTAAAGCGATCACAATTGCAACTGGAATGTAAGTTTGTGCCACTGGAACAGACTGTATTTGCTACTGATTTAGAAGGAATGAACTTGTAAGTTTTTAAGAGGAACTGCCTTCAACAAATGTAGCCGGCAAAGGCTAATTATTGAGTCCCTTCAGAATTATTTGGCCTCGGGGCCAAACCTTAAGTAAAACTTCGAAAAGACCGTTCTAACATAGATTCGAACCTATAAGAGATTTAGTCTACCAAATCTTTTAAATTTTGCTCTTCTATTTTGGCAAGATCTTCGACTGAATTGCCTTACCTTCTTCAATGATCCATGGAACAATCTGTCTAAATGTCCAACCATGCGTGCCAATATGTTCGGCTCGTGAAAAAACACTGGTTCCACTTTCTATGGTGAGTGAATAGTAGAATAGTGGGGGCATTATGGGCGTGCTAGGAACTGCTGTCATTCCAAAGTAGATATCGAAACAATAATCCAGTTAGAGATTTGTAGGGATCAGGCGATTTTATGAAGGTCTGGAATGACCACCTTCGAAGGGTCTTTTTGCCTCTGAAAAAGGACTTCTAGATTGTTCTATAGCTAATGGAAATAAAGACTATATTAAAGGTGCAAGGCTGGAAATTAATGTAATTAAAGTGCAAGACTGAAAATGAAAGATATGGAAATGCAGTGCTCGGCTGGAAGTAACTAAAAAAGTGATTTACTTAACTCAAACGTTATGAGAATTCATCGCTGCAATGAATGTTATATGGAATAACAAAGTACTGGACTCAACTTAAAAAGAATGTAAATTCTTTGTTGGAATGAGAAATACAGGAACTAGCAAAGTGCTAGGTTTAGACATAATGTAAATTCATTGTTGAAATGAGCGATACATGAAATAGCAAAGATGTTGTGTTGTGTGCATTAAGCAGGCACAGCTTTGAGCAGGGTTTGTATATTAAACCTAAATGCTCTATTTATAGAGTTTCTTTACAGCAGTTGGAAATGTGGCAGTTTCAGTAGCTTCCACGTGGCCATTCCTCAAACTATCACGTGTCCTATGTCTTCCTTAGCCTTCTCTCCATGTTAAAAAATATAAAATCATGTTCTCCCATGATTTATAACTGGTAAATAGTGGTATTAGTAGTTGAATGAATGCTTGCAAGCCTTTACCCGCGTTTTAGAACTACCCAGATGGAAAGGTAGCAGTTTCCAGCAGCAGTTGAAAAATTCCACCTGGAAGGTCCGGATCATGACACGTGTCCCACATTTTTCTCAGCTTTTTTTTGGTAAATGCATCATGTTTTTAACCCACTTACTGATTTTTAGCATCCTCCTTACCTAAATATGACAAGTGGTTGCCTTATTCTTGGAGTAACTCCTACAAACTAGGAGATATTATAGGAGTGGGGAAGTTGTCATTCTTGATGACTAGGTCAAAGGTACATACGACTTTCCAGATGTTTGCCAGGTGGCAGTAATAGACCACATGTGCTCTTATGGTGGGCTCTCATCTCACCAAATTTTCCTTACCCTTTACTTGGTCTTTAGTGCCACGTGGCAAATCTAAGTGGTTCCACACTGCATGCTATGTGGGATTGCTTGTAGGGTAACATTCCTCTTCCAGTTGCTGGAACTAATCAATAGTGGCAAGTTCCCTTGGAACACGTCACATGTCAACTTTCAATTTCTCCAAAATACTGGAATACGCCATATATATACATATATATATGAAAGATGTACTTCATTAATATTATCAAATCATCAATAGATCATTCAGTAAACTAGAATATATACTTCCCTTACTCTCTTTTTTCCTCAATATTTTTTTTTAAAACAAAAAAAGAAAATTAAACCTCTTTTTAAAAACAAAAATCTTAAACAGTGCATAGCTAATACTTTTAGTAATGACAGAGCAATAAGATTAGTCAACCAAAAATTTAATTTTGTTCAAGCTCTTGTTTAACTTATAAACTTACATGTAACTCCTCACATTGTGGTATTGTCCATGTCCCTTTTTTCTTTTCTTTCTCTTGGTAGTGTATCTTTTTGTAGAAAGTCACCAAATCAAGCCCCTCTTGAGTCACCTCATTTCTCTATTTCATTTTTAAATAGTTATTATGTATACAAATTTCGTATTATAAATAATAAGAACATAGTGTGATAAGAATAAAACAACACCAGAAGTTGGTGTTCTCTATCTTCATAAAGAGACAAAGAATAATGTTTTCATATATATAACTCATGTTATAATTGTATCGTCAAATACAAGGAGAGTAAGAGAATGGCCAAAGAAAATGGAATCTAATTAGATATACAAGGAAAACCAAAAGATAGGAAAATATTAGATATACAAGGAAAGTTGACCACGTATAGCTGTTAACACTCCCCCTCAAGGTGGAGCGTGTAAGTGAATAACGCCCAACTTGCAAATCAAGGAATGGAAAGGGTCCTAGCCGAGAGGCTTAGTAAAAATATCGGCTAGTTGAGCAGAAGAAGGAACGAAATGCGGCTTAATCAAATGGAACTGAATTTTCTCACTAACAAAATGGCAATCAATTTCAATATGCTTCGTGCGCTCATGAAATACAGGATTGTTGGCAATATGTAAGGCTCCTTGATTGTCATAATACATTGTAATAGGATAGGGATGCAAGAGACCAAGGTTTGAAAATGAAGTCTTCAACCATTATAACTCTGACATTAAATTGGCCATGGCCATATACTCAGCTTCAGCAAAAGAAAGGGAGATAGTACTTTGCTTCCTAGTTTTCCAAGAAAGAATACTAGAGCCAAGAAATGTGTAATAACCTGTGGTTGAGCGATGAGTGACTGGATAACCCGCTTAATCTGAATCACAATAACCTTGCAAGTTTAGAGAACTTGAAGAAGATAAAAAAAAATCCTTTTCCAAATGAACCTTTCAGGTAGCGGACCAATCGATGTGCAGCATCTATATTAGCACTATGAGGTGTGTGCATGAATTGGCTTAGAACATGAACTGCATAATTGATGTCAGGCCGTGTGGCAGTTAAATAAATGAGGCAACCCACAAGACGCCTATAAAGAGTAGGATCAGGCAATAAGGTGCCATCAATAGGCGATAAACGCAAGTTTTACTCCATGGGAAAAGAGGAAACTAGTTCTCCAATTAAACCATTATCCTCAAGGATGTCAATAATGTATTTTCTTTGGGAGAGAAAAATACCCTTCTTGGAGCAAGCCACTTTAATACCAAGGTAATATTTTAACTTGCCAAGATATTTGATTAAAAATTGGTGTTGTAAAAAAAATTTAACAAGCTAAATGGTTGACTCATCATTTCCTAAAATAATGATGTCATCAACATACACTAAAACATAGGTCAAAGAACACCTCTTGTTTGAGTGAATAAAGAATGGTCTATCTGGGATTGATCAAAACCTGCATCTAACAAGGCTAATAAAAATTTTGCAAACCATTGTCTTGAGGCCTGTTTTAAACCATAAATTGATTTATTTAGGCAACAGACTCTTATCTCCCCTTTTCGAGCAAAGCCGGGTGGAAGTGCCATATAGACTTCTTCATCTAAAGTGGCTTGCAAAAAGGCATTATAGATGTCTAATTGATAGAGAGACCACCTTTTAATAGCAGTAAGTGAGAAAAAAACATGTATTGTGACATGCTTAGCTACAGGAGCAAAGGTGTCATAATAATCCAAGCCTTCAACTTGGCTAAAACCCTTAGCAACCAAGCGGGCCTTGTAGCATTCAATGGTACCATTAGAGCGATATTTAATCTTGTAAACCCATTTACAACCAATGTATTGTTTGTGGGATGGAAGGGGAACAAGGCTCCATGTGTTATTTTTCTCGAGCGCAGTGATTTCATTTTCCATGGCTGCTCTCTATTGCAAAATTTTAACAGCTTGAGAAAATTTACGAGGCTTATATGTAGACGAAATCATAGAAAGAAAACTACGATGGCTAACAGAAAAATTAGAGAGAGAAAGATAATGAGAAAGAGGATACGGAGTACATTTCAATGAAAAGTCTGAAGAGAGAGACGAGTCACCATGAGTGGCAATCGAATAATGATAATCATCCAAGTAAGGAGGTGGTCGACAGTTGCGAGGTTATTTAGCTGTTGACGGCAAAGCCGAAGGAACATGATCTAGAACCTGTTCTACTGTAGAAGTAGGTACATCATTATTATTAACATGGACAGGTTCAACCACATCAATGTTGGCTAGTCCAAAATGAATGAGGTTATCAACAAAATCAATAATCAGGTGCAGAGGCATTAGGAAAAAAATTAAAACTCCCATTGTCATGAACAGGCAAAGGAGTTTTGTAGAGGATGGTGCAGAAGACTAACATCACGAAATGGAAAAAATGCCTTCATGAAAAACTCCATCACGAGATGTATAAATAAAGTGTGACTTAATGTCATAAATTCGATAACCCTTTTGACCATGAGGTTACCCAATGAATATTCTGGGTTTGGCATATTGATTAAACTTATGCTTAATGTTAACATTGTGAGCATAACAAAAGCTTCCAAAGACCCCTAAATGTGTATAGTTTGGCTTGGAGTTAAACAAAATTTCTTGAGGTGATGCTCCGGACAATAGTGGCGAAGGCATTTTGTTAATAAGGTAAACAACTGTAAGGACACATTCACACAAAAATTTAAGTGGTAAGTTGGTGTCACGCCCCAAATCCCAGTAACTCAATGCATAAGCGAAAGTAAAAAGGAACTCAACTCGTATCCAACCCAATGCAAAATCAAAGAGTGAAATGGATATGAAGCATGAATTATTTATCATGGAACATTAAAAAGCAATTCCAACCATCAACGGTATCTAAATGAATGATATTCGAGGCCCGAAATAAATCAAAAGTGGATTAGAGAAGTTCTGGAGGCGAAAAATCAAAGAAATTGACTCAAAGTAGCAAATGAGCTACCTCCCAATCTGAGGGAGCTGCCTCGGAGCCACCTCCATGCTAAGTTTTTGACAGAAAAATGATATTGAACAAAAAAGAGCTGGTTTCAAAGGAGGAAAGTCGGCTCCCAACCTTAGAGGTCTAGAATTAGTCACATTAAATGAATTTCAAAGCTAAACATTCAATCCTCTCAACCCAACATGCATGAATGGAAAAATAAATAATTTGACAAGCTAACGCATAGAATTCTACAACATGGTGACACAAAGAAACTTTCATTTCATCATTCATTCATCACATTTTTCCGGCTACAAGTTCATAAACAAAATGAGTTCAAATTACATCATTGAAAGGCTATAACCCTCAAAAGAAGAAAAAAATCTCAATGAGCCCCCAAAAGATGATGTAAAGGTCTCAAAACCATTTCCACCCGTAAGTGAGTACATTGCATTACAAATAAACATATTAAGCCCAATCTTCACAAAATATGCATCTTAATACATCTTCACAACAAAATGGAAGTATACACATCAAATATAAGAGATATCCAAATTCCTTTCAATCTGTTTAAACTTGTGGTGGATTATCATCTGCCACTTCCTTTCCATATCTTGAAAATAGTAATAAAAATGAGTGAGCACAACGGTTTAGTAGGAGGTGCCTAAGGCACACCTCTTAATGACCCCGTGAATCCACACAAAGCATAGAGTAAAATGAATACGGGATCATGCCATTCAGGGAAAACACAATAGCAGCAACAGCAACAACAATTACAATACAAGCTATCTAACCATGCATAAATAATATATGCCAATGTAATACAATGACATGCCGATGTCACTCCCCATTTCCAAAACACTTTTGTTTTACCGTTCCAAACCGTTAATGTAACCCGACCCATAGCAGCTCTATGGCGTCACAAAAGAAGGGCTGGCTAGCTATCCCCAACCACATGGCAACTCCAAAGCATCATTTCAGGCCTAGGAAGCTCAACCACGCTAGGGTTTCTCCCTAGTTCACTCTAAATCACATTAACGCCATGAACTACTAGGCAACTCTTAGGCACCCGGGTTTTCGCAAACCATTTCAAAGCTTTTTTCCCAAAATAATTTTTCATTTCATTTCAAAATGAGTTTCACCCATTTCTTGCCCAATGCAATGCTTAAATACATCATACTTTTAATATCATGCCAAATGCACATTCTCATATATCTTATTCAAACATTAACCACATATCATAGTTAACAAGAAAATTCTCATTGAAACATAGCATGCTTTCTAATAGTAAGAATTGAATAAATTAAGCATATAAGGGAAGAATAAAATCACTTAAGCATGCTTCTCATATCATATCAACAAACCATATACACACATATCACTTACAACATAAAAAATCACATAGATATAAAAATCATATACAACATCATAACCAAGGCTCAAGAATAAGTACAATTAAACATGTTATACATCAAATATAGATAATTGAATCACAAAAAAATCAAAGAAATTGGGCCTTAGATATCCCCTACCTTAAATATGAAGAAAAACCCCAAATTTAAGCCCTAATTTTCGAAAATCCAATAGTGGTCAAATGAAGATTGGCTCTGATCAAAGCGTAGCCCTCGTCGAGCTCATAAACTTTGCCTTCAACGGCAAAGCCCAAATCAAAGTGGAAGAGGAAGAAATCTAAGCTTAAAGTATGAAATTTTAGAGAGAGAAAGTGTTTGTGTAGAGAGAGGAAGTAATGCAAATTTAAAATTGTGGCCTTGTATAAGGCTTTATGTCCTTGTGGGGCCCACATGATAAAGAAAATATCTCATTTTGTCACATTATGCATATATACACATTTATACATGATACAACACACATCTAAACATATAACCACATAAATATGTATCAAATAAATATGTATGAAGTGTAATGGCCCAGAAAAATAATCCCTATGCACAACAAATCCAATAGCGGGTCCCGCCCGGGACCTCCCGACCCGAAAAATTAAAAAATGCCGAAATGGCCAATGATGCATTTCGAAGAGTCCCGAACTTGAAGAAATGCCCCAAACAACTATTGAACCCAATCCGGCACACCCCATGGTGCCCGACACGTAAAATAAGGAACGACGAAAATAGCCCCGAAAAATTAAAAAATCCCATAAAATGAAAAATAGTAAAAAATCATAAACATTATAGTTGGCTTGAAAATGGAAAGCACGGTCCACTTCAAGAATGTGGTGGTACTTATGTTCAACCACACCATTTTGTTGTGGTGTTCCAATATAACTCCGTTAGTGAATAATGCCATGTAGAGTGAAGAAAGTTTGCATATCACTTGAAAGAAATTCTGAACCATTATCAGATTGTATTTTTTGTATTGTGGGAAACAAAATGACACCATTACCAGAGGAGATGGAATCAACCTGGGATCTGGCGTAAACGAGAGCGATAGATTGTTCACATTGAACGGATTATCATGAATCCACAAGATATGATACCTTGAATCCATAATATAGTAACTTTGAATCCATAAAGTTGAATAAAAATTGCAAAGCAATTAAAATATTATTGATAAAATTGATTGATTGAATATTTGCTATTGAAATACATGTTTTTATAATAGAGAAAACCTAACATTAAAAGGAAACTAAAATATAATCCTATAAGGGAATTAATTCCTAAAAGAAAATAAAAATATAAGGAAACAAAATTAAAAATATACAAAAATTACCTAAAACTAAAAACTCTCTAAAAACATCAAATAAGACTAAACAAAAAACAACGTCCATTCAAAGAAGGTTGCAAAAACGGACCCCAATTATCATAATTTAGCAACTGAAAAACTTTATTAGTTAAAACTAAACTGCAAGGAAATGGCAGCCGCCTCTGTTTAGCCTGAGGACAAATGTAACAAAAATGATTTTTTGAACTGGACATATAAGGAAATTCCTTAATCAAATTATCTAAGGAACAGAAAGAAAGATGACCTAGCCACTAATGCCAAATATCAAAAGAAGAAGGTGCCCCAGCCACCAAAGCTGCCGATAATCCTTGATAATAATAAAGCCCCTCATGGTTACTCCCATGTCTAATCGTCCTCCTCATTGATAGGTCATGAAAGGAACAAAAAGTAGAAGGAAAAAATTACTATACAATTACTAGATTTTGAAAGTTGGCTCACAGATAACAAATTATATTTGAATGATGGAATATGGAAGACATTCTCAAGTTTTAATGTGGGTGAAAGATTTATTGTCCCAATGTAAGAAATATGGCAGTAGAGCCATCAGGTAATTGAACTAAGGATTGAGTAGGGCACAATTTATTGTTGGGATTTATATGCCCTGGCATAGCAAATTCCTATCTGGATTATAGTGACATATGTTCCTAACGTTTCTAAAATATTTATGCTTTATACAATTCATGAATTCAATGTATTATGTTTCGATTCATTATAGAATTGATAGTGTCCATTTGATTACAAGAGATATTTATATATATATGTGTGATGGCGATCAATGCATGGTATATAAATAGTAATCATAAATTGTTCATAGTTGGTAATTATGGATGGACTCAAAATTAATTAAGACTTGAGCTGGATCCGCATTAGGTTGAGATATATTGCGAGAGCCGTCGTATGCAATTGCTCCCTATCACCGTCATAGCATTTGACTCTTAAGCATGAGAAAAGTACAGACTCTTGTATTAATTAATAATTACTTTGATTTGTTCGGCGGATTCTTCGGGATTCTTAGACCGACACTTTGGGTAGTTATGTAATTAATAGTTAGAGGGTTATATTTTCAATATTTGCATCATTGCTACTTGTATTTATTTTATATTGATTATGGTTGATCACAAAGTAAATTCGAAGGCCTTCGTGTATTTTTAGACAAAATGATTTATTATATATTTATTTATTTAAATTATTATTTTTGTCAAATAAATGTTTTATAGTGATCGAGCCAAAAATAATCAAAGATATCAAAATAAATATATTAATTAAGTAGTCGGATTGATGGCTTTATTTATCCGATAACTAATTATGCATAGAGGGGTCAAAGTGCGATATTGACTTAGAGGTTATTTATTATTTAATTGGAGTTCAATTAATTTCTTTTAGTGGAGTAGAAATTAATTTATGAATTAATTGAATTGGGTCCATGGACCGGGCCAATTATTAATTCATTATAGCCAATAAAATAATAGGCCCAATGGATTCTCACTCATAGCCTAACTTGATATTGGAATCATATTAGATTTAAGACATGTGAATTAGAGATTGAGAAGGATTTGTTATTTCCTTTTCTTTATCTTTTTGTTGCCTATAAATATACATGGTCTATGTATATTTTTGGGTGTGATTTTTGGAAAGAAGTAAAAAGGAATAAATTTTCTCTCTCTAGAAAATTAGGGTTAGTGTTCTCATCTAATGGAGGCTCCCACAAGCCTAGTTTTCCAAGGTCATTCATGGAGGCTTATGAGTGATTCCTAAAGGCAATAACATTACCAAGAAGATTGAGATCCATGGAAAAGGTGTCTAGCAAAAGGGATCTACAATAAGTGAGAACAATCACTTTAGAGGAGAGATCTAAGGTTTACTCAAACCTTGATGTAAGTATTCAATCTTTTAATTGAATGATACATCATGTTTTATTTTTACATAAAACTTGTCTCTATGTGATGAATTAAGATCTATGAATTAAAATTCCTCGAAAAGTTTTTAAAACTTGCACGTTTCCCAATAGTGGTATCAGAGTATGGTTTGATTCATTACTAGAGATCATGATTTTAAGAAAATCATCATTCATGGATCCAAATTTTTATATGCATATGTATATATTTTTATATGATCATGATGTATGTATATTTGTGATTGCATGAATGTTGATGAATGTTTGGGCCATGGATGAAGCTTATAGGTTATTGGAATGTAATTTTATCTTTGGATGAATGTAATTAAGGCTTTGATTTAGCCGTTTGAAAGTTCAACGATGTCATTTAATTTTTTCCATTGTATTTCAAATTGTAAATATTTTTAAAACCATGTAATATTCATCAAATGATGCTATGAAGCTTCAAGAGGGTCCAAAAGGGTTAAATTATGCTCCAGTAATTTTCTGGAATTTTTCCGAATTTTTTGGAATTTTTCTAGAATTTTTTTAGGCTTAATTTAATTTTCTGGGAATTTTTCTAATATTTTCTGGAATTTTGTACGTTTTTCCGGCTACTGGAAAATTGCCGGCGGCAAGGTATTGGCCGAAGATAGAAAAACTGATGATCACATGCTTCGCGGAACACAATTATATGGTGTAACTGGAATCTGAGCTTTTGGATGATGGGAAGTTATCCCATGCGGCGCAAGGAAGTGCACCTGGCGCGTGTTAACGCGCCAGGAGGTGGACATGGGCTGGCGCGTGGATCTCACGCGCCAGCCAAGGGAAATTGTTCCCACGCGCGTGGAGGCGCGTGGGGGCGCGTCCCACGTGCCACAGGAGCGTCCCAGCGCGTGGGGGCGAGTGAGAGCGCGTGCCATTACCTGGTGCATGCCCCAGGCGCGTGTGAGCGCGTGTGGGGCCCTCCGGGCGCATTCCAAGTGCTGTTTTGCCTCCGTAAGCGCGTACCAGCTCCCTACAGGTGTTTACAAGCTGTTGGAGGATGCTTGTACAATACTTAAAGTAATTAAATGTTAAAAGTTGAATCCATTGGCCATTTAAATTGCTTCTGTCTGTAGTTTGATTATTTATGTGATGCATGGGATAGATAATTGTTAATTAATTATTATTCATGCATTGGATCCATGATATTTAATTAAATGACTTGATTTGTATTAATTAAATTATGAAAATTAATTGGATTTGATTATTAATAAATTTGAGGGCATTTATTGGGAAACGAAAATTTATTTTTGTAAATTATTTTTAAAGTGTGCTTCAAATTAAATATTAGTGAATCATTTAAAGTCCAAATATTTTCTAAATTTAATTGGATTAAAATCAAGACGTTTAGCATGCATCATATCATGTATTTGAATAAAATGAAAACCCTAATTATGAATGATTAAAAAAAAAATTGAGTGGGAGCGGGGATTTTTATACATTGCCCCATAGCCTTCGTTATTAACACCATTGTAATTAGATCTTCAAAAATAAGGCCCCACGCATGATTTGAAGAGTCTTAATATTACAAGAATGGTTGTCTCATGAAAATAAAAATATTAAATGTTCATTGTAATTAGATCTTTAAAAATAAGGCCCTATGCATGATTTAAAGAGTCTAGATTATAATGACAACATATTTAATGTTTTATTTTTCGTTAGAATTTTAATAACGTTATACACTCAATCTAAAATCAATAGTGTTATCTTCCCAACGGAGTGGTCTACACTAGGTGATTTTAGAAAGGCTAAATAAAATCGGGAATCATTTCATATGATAGACAAGGCATTGTCTTAAGAGATATGGAAATGATGGGATTTGCCCGCCAATAGCAATAATGAACTTCGCCAACCGAATAAGTTATTGGCGTATTGGTTATCCGATTTTTCATGCAGTGGTTAAGGGACCCACATATTATTATTTTAATGGAAGTGCTCACCTAATAGCAAATGAATCTCTACAATAGTAATAATGAACTCCTCCAACAGGATAAGTTATTGACATATTGATTTTATTATGCTACAAAGTTGAGGGACCCGCATTAATTAAAAGGGATTGTTCACCAATAATGATAATGATCTCTTGTTCGATTGAGATTTATTATATTATGTGGTTAACAAACTCATTTTAATTTTAAATATGCATGACAATATTAATAATTCACCTTGCATATTGTATGAATGCATTTATATTCAGATTAATTATGTCTAATTCAGTTTATCTGCTTGTTTACATATTCAATGTAACTGGACCTTATTAATATTGACTGGGAAAGGAACTTAGATATTTTATTCACAACGTAAGGGTACAAATGTATTTATTACTCCTAAACCTAATCCTTTTACTTTAAGATACCCAAGAGAACATTAATGCTTTGAATAAGTGAAATAGGGCAAATGAGATGACTTGGTGTAATATTCTAGAGTTTACCTCGAATACGCTCCAAAGCTAACATTTACATTATTTTATTTTCTTGAAGCATCATGTTAACTGTCAATAACATGTTTTGGTGAGATTAGATAGAGAGTATGCCAAAGTACTATGTCAGACTTGAATAGCATCAAGATAGCCTAAGGAACTCCAGTATGAAATAGAATTTTGGAAAATGATTGTTTATTATTTAAAAATTAGCTGGAGATTAATAGAGCTGACTTGGGTGGTAAGTTTCAAGTTGACATGATTATTGCCTTGTTACCAAACTCGTTCGACTCTTTTAGAGTGAACTAAATAAGGAATCAGTTTGAGTTCACACTCGCTGATATTCTTATAGAATTAGTAACAAATGAAAGGATAATCAAATAGTATAAGCATTCCTATCAATCTAACCTAGTCTATACCATCTTCTTCTAGGCCCAAGTGGAAGGGCAAAGTAAAGAAGAAGGATGATAATAGGACTAGGCTAGCACAAAACATGGGTATCCAAAAGGTTAAAGGGAATAAGGCAGTGTATGTTGAAGGTAAAGAAAACTGTTTCTTTTGTCGCTAACTAAGACACTAAAGGACAAACTGTCTAAGCAATGACGTGGCATAGGAAAATATATATATTTAATCATTGAGCCATGTTATGTGGTTGTATCTATTAATTCCTGATAAATAGATTCTGAAGCCACTAAACATGTTTGCAATTCATTGCAAGGATTTCAGGAATCCAGAAACCTCGATAATATGGAATATATTTGTACTTAACCTAATGTCAAGGTTGTAGCTAAGTCAGTGGGAGTATTACATCTAAAATTAGAGAGTATGAGGATATTAGTATTAGAGAACTATCTTTATGCACAGATGTTAGACGCAATCTCATTCTTATTTCACTTTTGGTTTATAAAAACTGTGTTGTTATTTTGTAAAACTGGTTTTATAAAATTGAATAGATATGCGATTGCTTCTGGTGCATTGAAAGATGGTTAATATACTATAATCACAAACTCTTAAGATTTGCAGGATGTAGAAACTAATGTTGCATATTCTAGATTGAATGTTAAGAGAAATATTGTTATTCCTGACTCATTGTATTTTTAGTGTCTATTTTTGGGTTATAATCAGTCAAAATGAGATTCAAAGATTGGTCAAAGAAGGTTAATTACCTAGTGAGGCAGAGGAGCCTAAACCAAACTTGTGAACCCTATTTTGAAGGATAGATAACTCTAAGTGTTTAATCAGACAGATGAAATAGACATAAAGGACAATTGGAGTCGATACAAACTGACACGTGTGGTCTTATGAACATCCAAGCAAGATTACTCACGTTTTGGATAAGTTTATCTGATGCAACACAAGTCTTAAACTCTTGGTATATTCTGAGAAGGTCAAGACTGATGTGGAGCACAGATTAGGTAAACTTATCAAGACACTTCGATCTGATCAAGGATATGAGTATTTCTTGGGATAGTGCAAAGACTATATGGTCAATGAGGGTGTTGTGTACCAGTTTTCCGCAATTGACGCTTAATGGATTAAGGTGTCAAATAGGAATAACAGAATTTCCGTTTAACATGGTTAGATCTATGAACAGTTATGCTACATTATCTCTTTCATTTTAGAGTTTAGCTTTGACGATATCAATGCACATTATGAATTGCATTCCATCTTAGTCTGTCTCAAGGATACCGTTGAGATGTGTTTTTGACTAAATCTTAGTTTGAATCATATGCACATATAGGGTAGTCTTACACATGTGCGCTTGATATGGACAAGTAAGTTGGAAACAGATCATACGCATGATAGATTTGATAGCTACTCTAAAAAGTACTAGGATGGATTATTTTATGATCTCAATGATAAAAGTTAATTGTATACACTCACTGTTTATCTATAGGAGGATCATATTATGAATCATATACCTAGTAGCATAATGTTAGAGAATATGGTATGAGTACCAGATGTACCACATATGAACACACCTATTATGATAGAGATTGAGAATAATATATGAATTCCCTATTGATGCGTTAGCATCATCTAGTACACAGATTCCTGCATCGGTACATTGATGTAGTGGGAGGATTATCATCTAATCCGACAGAATCATGTTTTTAAGTGAGACCGTTATGGACATCCCTGTTAAACATGAGTTGGACCCAGTAAGCTACACGGAAGCGTGAACCGATATGGATACAGATCGTTTTGGCGAGTTACTATGAAATCAGAGTTGGAATCTATGTACTCTAATAAATTTTGGGATCTTGTAGAACTTTCTAGTAGGGTGATTCCTATGGAAGGCAAGTTAATCTACAAAAAGATACCAGAAGATTTCTTAGTGAATAAATCATGAATGTACAAGGGAATGTCATTATTTTTCTGATTCTATATATATATTGATGACATCCTACTCATATAGAATGATGTGGAAGGTTTGTCATCAATAAAGAGGTAGTTGTTCAATTACTTTTAAATGAAGGATTTTTCAAGATGTAAGCTATATTCCTAGGATCAAGCTTTTGCAAGATCAGGTTAAAAGGAAAATAGGCTTATCTTAATAATCCTATATTGATAAAGTTTTGACCAGGTTTGGTATGTATAACTTAAAGAATGAGTTTTTGCTTTGTTAACATGGATTGCTCTCTCCAGTAGGTAGTTTTACAAGACTGACAGAAGAGATTGAGCAAATGAGACTGGAATTATATGCTTTGGCATATAGGAGTCTCATATATGCTATGGTATATACCAAACAGGACATCCGCTACATAGTAGGGATAGTTAGTAGATATCAGTCCAATCCTGGACTTGATAACTGGTCTATAGTGAAAAATATCATTAAGTACCTAAGGAGAACCAATGATATCATACTCATTTATGGATGTGATGATATGGTCCTAGTCAGGTATGCTAGTTCTGATTTTCAATCAGAAGTAGATACTATGAGGTTCATGACTTAGTGTATGTTCACTCAATGGAAGGGAAATCAGTTAGTAGATTGTTAAGCAGATTTCAACTGCTGACTTTAACCTGCAGGTGGAGTACATTGCAGCCTTAAAGGCGGCAAAGGAAGCCTTTGGGTTTGATCTTACTGATTTAGAGGTTGTGGAGCGTACTAGCCTGCCTATCAAGTTATATTGCGATAATAGTGCAGAAGTAGTCCAAACAAATGACCCAAGGTTCCATAGAGGAACAAGGTACACTGAGAGGAAAGTATCATGTCCTACATGATATTGTCCGACAAGAAAATATGCTCATGGCTAGATCATTGCATTGGAACACAACTTTGTTGATCCATTAACAAAGGTGTTATCGATCAATAGTTTTGATCATCACCTGGATAAAATTGGAGTTAGATGCAATTTGAATTAGCTATGACGGCAAGTGGGAGCTGTTGGGATTTATATGCCCTGGCATAGCAAATTTCTATCTGGATTATAGTGACATATGTTCCTAACGTTTCTGAAATATTTATGCTTTATACAATTGGTGAATTCAATGTATTATGTTTCGATTCATTATAGAATTGATAGTGTCCATTTGATTACAAGAGATATTTATATATATGTATGTGATGGCGATCAATGCATGGTATATAAATAGTAATCATAAATTGTTCATAGCTGGTAATTATGGATGGACTCATAATTAATTAAGACTTGAACTGGATCCGCGTTAGGTTGAGATATATTGCGAGAGCCGTCGTATGCAATTGCTCCCTATCACCGTCATGGCATTTGACTCTTAAACATGAGAAAAGTACAGACTCTTGTATTAATTAATAATTACTTTGATTTGTTCGGCGGATTCTTCGGGATTCTTAGACCGACACTTTGGGTAGTGATAAGCACCGAATATTGTATATTCAAGCGCCCTAAATTGCATTAGTTAAGTCCATCATTTGATTATTTAAGTAGATTATCTTCATTTGTGTGTATGTATATATTTTCAGGTCCATTTGCCAAAAAAGGAGCAAAATCAAGGCTTTGTGGAGTTTTGGCCATCAAAAGGCACAATTCTGAATTTCTGGCAGTAGTGGAGTCAGGACTTTGCTCGCCATTTTGACCTTGCAAAATCGAGAACTGGACTTCCATTATAAAATGGCATATTTAGAGCTCTGAATCAGCTTTCCAAATCTTCAAGCAGTTCATCATTCGGAGCTCGGAGCAGAGAGTTATGGCCTTGTTACCAGAGGTGCGCAGAACTGCCTGGCAGCAATTTGGAGTTCAGAGCGCAATGTTATGGCCATTTTACCAGAGCTCTAAATTAGCTTTCCAAATCTTTAAACGGTTCATCATTTGGAGTTCAGAGCGTAAAGTTATGGCCATTTTACCAAAGTCGGTCCGGGCGGAGCAAACCAAGCATAGGGCATTCTGGCCAATTTTCGAGTGCTCGAGGCCTTATTTCGAGTGCTCGAAATTAGGGCAGATTGCTTCACGAGATCAGCAGTGGAGTCAGGACTTTACTTGCCATTTTGACCTAGAAAAATCGAGAACTGGACTTCCATCATAACATAAAAGATTTAGAGCTCTGAATTAGCTTTCTAAACCTTCAAATGGTTCATCATTCGGAGCTCGGACCAGAGAGTTATGGCCTTGTTACCAGAGGTGCGCAGAACTGCCTGGCAGCACTGAAGTACTACCTTTCTCCCCATTTTTGACCAACCAAACTTGAGATTTGGGTCTTCATCAAAACATGAAGTTTTTAAAGCTCTGAATCAGCTCTCTAAATCTTTAAACGGTTCATCATTCGGAGTTTAGAGCGCAAAGTTATGGCCATTTCATCAAAGTAGGTCTGGGCAGAACAAGTGAAGCATGGAGCTTTTTACACTAAATTCGAGTGCTCGAGGCCCTATTTCGAGCACTCAAAATTTGGACAGTTTGCTCCACGAGACAGCCCACTTGTGCTCTGAAATTTCCAATTTTGGATGGCCCTCTTTTATGAGGTGGTTGGGGATGTTTTTGGAGGAGAGAGAGAGCCTAGTTTGGTGGTAGATAAGAGGGATAAAAGCCACACATTTCAAAAGCTTCATTCTACAAGATTAGAGGAGAGAGAAGAGAGCAAGGAGAGAGAGTTCTTCAAGCTTGAAGAAGGGAGCTCGAAAATGGAGGTCAAGGCTTTGCTTCCTCCTTCCTCTAGTGCATCAATGGGTAACTAAACCTCCATCTAGGGAGGTGATGAAGCTCTACCTTGTAAGCATGTCTAGTTTTTTATTTATTTTGGGGAATGAAATGTATATTTGGCTAGTTCCATGGTCTAGAGCATGTTACAAATTGTAATGAAGATTTTGAATGTTTGAATGACTATGTTGATTTACATACTCTTGTCTTAGATTATTTAATCTCATAGTTGTATGGCTTATAGTTTCATAGTGACAATGGAACTAAGATTATGGAATGGTTTTAATGGCATGGTTTTGAGTAGTTTGTTAATCCATAGCTTAAGAATATCTTTTGATGAGTTAATCTTGTGACTTGATATCATGTGCTTCCACCAATTGATTAATTGTTTGACAATCTCTAGCTTAGTGAGCATGTCTAGGGTTGCATCTTAGTTTAGATAACTCAACCATGTGAAGCTTTGATAGGTTGTTCTTACTCTTTAATTAATTGAATTTCTTGAATATTATAGTAGTCATGTATTATTATATATCAAGGTCATTTCTACATTAATTCCTCAAATCAATCATATAATTAGCTTGTGTAGAGGTTTAGAGTGGATTCACTTCCCTAGACTTCCTTCTCTAAATCTTCTCTTTTAATCTCCTTCAATTTATTGTTTTATGCATTCTGAATTTTTAGTTTAGTGACAAACAAAACAAACCCTCTATGAACACCCCTTATCACCCTAAAATGACTCTAGACACTTAAGTTGCCATAAATTAGCGCAGTC
Organism: Cornus florida; assembly: GCF_030987335.1. Classification (NCBI taxonomy): domain Eukaryota; kingdom Viridiplantae; phylum Streptophyta; class Magnoliopsida; order Cornales; family Cornaceae; genus Cornus; species Cornus florida. The sequence continues at coordinate 45,938,102 of NW_026775573.1, forward strand.
CTAGTGGTTCGACTTACCCGACCAATAGCCCTATTTTACAATGATTCGTGCTATTGCGAACGTTGATGTATGATTGACCAACCGATCAATTTTTGGCGCCGTTGCCGGGAACTTGCATACGGTTTAGCAACCAAAGTTCTAGGGTTAAATTTAGTTTGATTGTGAATACTGTGTTTTGTGAATATTTCTTGTGTGGTTTAACCATTTTTGTGTTGTAAGTGAGATTCTAGGAACTCGAAGCTCGCCGTGGGGAATGCTAGCAAATTGTAAGTCTAGAGGACCCCGGGTAAGTCTCTTGACCTTCTAGTTTTGAATTGTGAATATCGTGCACGTGTTAAGCTTAGAAGTAGATAAATTGCAAGCCCTTGTCGAGGCTATTTCAATTGTGTATTTTCAATTCCAAGCATCGGTCCTTGTCGTGGCCATTTTAATTTTTGTCTTGATAATTGAGGAGAAAGGGAATATCATTGTATGTAGAGTTGATGATAAAGAATTGTTGTGTTGATTATGTTGTGTGTTGTTGATGTTTAACTCCTAGATGGAGAATAATTATCTCCCAACTCAATTCTACACACCACATGCGTTTTGTGCTTTTTGCTCTAGTAATTCACATCATACAAGAGATTGTCTTCCAATGAGACAATTCTCGGATTTTTATCTAGAGCAACCAAATGCAAATTTCTCTGAACCGGGTAGTGATCCATACTTCAATGGTTATAACTCGGGTAGGGGAGATCACCAAAATTTCTTGTGGCATGACATAGGAAATTCAACCCCACAATCTCATATGCAACCTTTTCAACCCAATGATCATCCTTTCCCGCCCTCTTCTCCTTTTCCACCGTCTCCATTGGATGAGCTAATTGTTGCTAACAAACAAATGATGGAGTCTATGCACACGTAAATGATGGACTCCAACAATCAACTATTGGCCTCCCTTGCTAGCATGCAATCCACAATAGAGTCTATCAATCAAGTGGCACCATATCACCAGTCCCAAGTCAGTGCAATGATAGATGACCAAATATCTCAAATTCAACAAAGGATTAATGCTAAAAATCATGAAGAGGAGGAAACATTTTCATTTGAATTTATGGCCAATCCAAAAGAAAATTCTATGAATGATGAGATTACTCCTAGTAACTTTCATCATGAGAATGATCAAGTGGTTATTACATGTGAAAATGATGAAATGGTGGTTGAAGATCAAATTGTTGCCACTCATAAAATGGAAGAATTTGTGGTTAAAAATGAGGAAAAAGATGATGAGATTGCATCCTTTAAAACTCCAGAACAACCCCTAAAAAATCCTTTGCTTGATGCACCTCCTTCAATGGAGGATCCTCTAAAAGCTTGTTTAGCTCATTTCAATTGTGAGGATTTTAATGTTGATAATTTCATTTCGGAGGTGAATTCTTTGCTTAATATTCATCCACCTATTCATTCTCTTCCTTGGTCAACATCAAATGTATCTCTTTCTTGGGAGCTTGCATCTCATCCCATTCCCTCACTTGAGTTGTCTCAAGTTGTTGAGCCCGAACAGCCGGATAAGTGTGAGGAGGATGTTGAAATTTTGAAGGATAAGTTGTTGAGCATTCCCGTGCTCAATATGACCCTTCAAAAGCCTTTGCTAGGTGCACTCTCACCTACTCCATCTTCCTATAATCCAAATAAGCCCCATAATCCAAAGTTCTTCATTGAGGATGAAGAGTGGGTTGAGGTCTTTCCGCTACCTCTTTTCCACTTTTGTCTTCAAGCTCTTCCTTCTTCACTTTTAAAAGAATTATCCTATTTGGGGAAGCTTGAATCTCTTGAGAGACATGGTATAGGGTAAGGAGGACTAACCTGATCTCGGTGTGTCTAGCTATCGAGATTTTTGAGGATTAGTACCTGCTCTAACTTCGTCTAGCTATCGACATTAAATTTAGCAAAGCAAGGGAATAAATTCTTTCGATGTTCCAAGCTTCCCTACCTTCTTAAATTGCTCGTGCCTTGAAATTTTCTGGGAAATGGTTTCGATAAGCCAAAAATTTGATTTTTCTGAAATGGTCTTCAGTTGTGTTTCACAATTTTAGACTGGCCTCTTAGACCTTCTCAGCTCTAATTTTCATTCCCGGAAATTTCCATCGCTTTCGAGCAATTTCATAGGATCTTTGGCATGCAACTCATGTGCACAACCTCTCATTTTCAACGCATTGTTGGATCATGATTCCCCAAAATTTTCCATGCATTGGAGATGAAGTGCAAGGTTTAAAAAAAAAAAAAAAAAAAAAAAAAAAAAAAAAAAAAAAAAAAAATTTCCTACATTCATCCATGCATTTGAAAAGATCAAAATCCCATCCATGCATTGAAGAGATGTTCCAAGGCTTGAAAATTTTCTCAAAATCCATCCATGCATTGGATTGGAATAATGTGTCAAGTTTCAAATTTTCCATGCATGGCTTGAATTTAGGACTGACATGCAAATTTTCAAAAATTCTCTATGCTTAAAATTTTCATTTTTGAGAATTCTATCCATTTTGCATCATGTTGCAAAAAGCTTGAAAATTTTCTTAAACTCATACATGCATTGTGTGCAGTGCAAAGTTTGAAAAAATTTTCCATCCATGCCAAAATTTCAATCCATTTCATCCATGCACTCAAAACCTATCCATGCAAAATCTTCCATGCATTCAAGTTGGCTGAAACATTCAATCTCCAAGTGCCAATTCATTTCCAAGCTACTGAGCCAATTTCGTGCTCTCCAAATCCCATTCAAATTGCTCCAAATTACCACACCAATTTTGCATGCTCACTGCCCAAGTTTGGAACGCTCTAGCTTCCATTTGGATTGCTCCAAACTTCTTCACCATCATTCCGAGGCTGCTGCTTGTATTTAGAGCACTCTAATTCCATTTTAGAGTGCTCTAAATGTGAACCAATCTCATCTCAAGCTACTGCCTTCATTTAGAGCACTCTAGCTCCCATTTGGAGTGCTCTAAATGTGAACCATCAATCCCAAGCTCACTGCCTTCATTTAGAGTGCTCTAGCTTCCATTTAGAGTGCTCTAAATTTTCAGCCCAACATCCCGCAACCACTGTCTCCCATGGAATGAGATTGCAAATGCAAATGCATGGAATTTCCATGCATGGTGCTCACTGTCTTGCATATTTTCCCTTTCACTCCTTACTTCAGTCCTCACAGCCGAGCTCACCCCCTAGCCTACTGAGCCATTTTCGAGCACTCTAAATTCTAGTTTGAGTGCTCGAATTTCATGCACCAACCCACCCAAACCTCTACTCTCGGCCACCTTCATGCATAACCTGCATCCCTCTCAACTAACCATGCTCCTTCTCTCTCTCTCTCTCGGCAACCACCTCATGCCAACCTCGCAACCCCCCACCTTCTCTCTCAACCCGAGCCACGCCACACACCAACCCTCCATTTCCACTCTCTTCCAGTTTCTCGAGCACTCGAAGAAGCATTTCGAGTGCTCGAGCTTACTCGACCTTCCTCACACCAAACATCCCGAGCTCACTGCCCTCCATTCGAGCTCTCTCACTCCCCTACCGAGTGCTTGAAACACCACCCCACCATCCAACCCTCACCCCAACCCAACCACCTCTCGGCACTCCTCCACCACCCTTCCCAACTCCCGGCCACTTTCTCTCTCTACCCAAACCAACCAACCTCACCACTCCATCTCCCTCTTAACACCAACTCCTCACTCTCAACTTCAACCTCACCCCCACCCAACAAGCAACAAACCAAGCAAATCATGCCAACCATAAACCTCACAAACCCGAGCCACACCATACCACCCTCAACCCATGCAAACCAACCTCATGCATGCACGCAAACCATCCCAACAACCTCTCATTCACCTTCTTCTAGAACCCAAAACCATCTCTGCAACACACCATGCACGACCAACCTCTCACCCTGCACGCCCACAAACCCACCAACACCATCACCTCTCGGCATCTCTCTCTCTCACCCTCATGCCATGCAAACCATACATCAAAAAAAAAAAAAAAGAATACAAACCACCCTCTTCCTCTAACCACCTCGGCACCAAACCACCCTCATGCATGCCATTCAAAAAAAAAAAAAAAAAAAAAAATGGCACACTTTTGGCATTCTTTTGCTATCCATTTTAAACTTGTGGCTAATGTCTGCATTTGTGTTTTGTTTGGATTTTTATCTTGCACTACAATTCAGGTTAGTGTTTTTAATTCTATTTTGATTTTTCTTAAGAGCCTATGCTTTTACATGTGTATATTAGTTGTGTTTTGCTAGGTCTTCATGTCCAAGTTTGGGGGAAGCACTTGCACATTCACATAGATGGAAACCTTTGCCTTCCTCACTCTGCTTGGTAGTATTGTTCCTTTCCCCCCTTTTTGCTCTTATTTTGATTTACTTGTCTTCTCACATTGAGGACAATGTGACATTCAAGTTTGGGGGTGCATTTATGCATTTTTGGTTTCATAATTTTTGCTAAGCAATGATAGTATAACTTGACACTTGTAGGAGATAAAGCATATGTTTAATACCTTGTGTATAGAAGCAATTGACATTTTTGAAAATAAAAAAAAATTTGAGTTGAAATGATTATGTAGATTCAAATTAGTCCGTATAACTGTCTCAATTAGATTCTTGCTGGATTTACACTCTTATAAGCTTCACAATGCACAGATGCACATTGGAAACTTAACTGTAAGGCATGCAACTTGATCAACCTTGACCTTGGCCTAATTAATCTGATTTGATGAACCTGATAGATGAATATCTTTGGCATGATTTAAGTTGAAAAAAAAAAAAAAAAAAAAAAAAAAAAAAAAAAAAAAACTGAGAAAGAAAGAAAAAAATGACCAGTTGACGTTCGTAGCCTTTCCAACTCGAGCTATTAAGCCCTAGGAGTATCTCTACACTTAACACCCTAAAGCCATCTGGTTTGGGAGTTGTTGGCCTAACGCTTGCTACAAGGGTTGGTTAGAAAGCTTAAGGGACTTAAACATTGCACGGTCATTCAAAAAAATTATAATAAACATGGTTCGCTAGAGTTCGTAGCCTTTCCAACTTGAGCTATTAAGCCCTTTGGAGTGTCTCTACACTTAACACCCTAAAGCCATCTGGTTTGGGAGTTGTTGGCCTAACGCTTGCTACATGGGTTGGTTAGAAAGCTTAAGGGACTTTAGCATTGCACAACCATTCTATGTTTCGCTTATGAGTTGCAAAAAATTGTTAACAAGTAACAAAAGTTGTCTTATAAATAAAATCATGCCTTAGGGACCTCATTTAAAAGGGAATTCAATGATTTGAAAACTTATGCCTTGGAATTGGAAAAGAAAGTAAAAGCCGCATGTTGAGAATCCAATTCACTTTCACTGAAGTAGAGTTGATTTCCATTTAAGAGATGGCAATTGAGTTATTTATATGGATGATGATGTTGATGCATGTATGTGGAAATGTATTTAGCCAATTTTTGTATCAATGCTTCATATATGCAAGGTAGTTTTCCCAATGACCCCATCTCCAGTTTTTGTCTGTTTCAAGTTGTATTTGAGCTATGTATCTATCTCATTTTACCATGGATGATATTTTTGTAGTAGCATGCCCATGGTTGTCTTTTCATTAAGTTTTTCATTGTAGTTTTGCTAAGGGACTAGCAAAATGTAAGTTTGGGGGTGTGATAAGCGCCGAATATTGCATATTCAAGCGCCCTAAATTGCATTAGTTAAGTCCATCGTTTGATTATTTAAGTAGATTATCTTCATTTGTGTGTATGTAAATATTTTCAGGTCTATTTGCCAAAAAAGGAGCAAAATCAAGGCTTTGTGGAGTTTTGGCCATCAAAAGGCACAATTCTGAATTTCTGGCAGCAGTGGAGTCAGGACTTTGCTCGCCATTTTGAACTTAGAAACTCAAGAACTGGACTTCCATTATAAAATGGCATATTTAGAGCTCTGAATCAGCTTTCCAAATCTTCAAGCAGTTCGTCATTCGGAGCTTGGAGTAGAGAGTTATGGCCATGTTACCAGAGGTGTGCAGAACTGCCTGGCAGCAATGAAATTCTGCCTTGATCTTCATTTTCGACCAACCATCCTTGAGAATTGGATCTCCACCAAAACATGAAGTTTTTATAACTCTGAATTAACTTTCCAAATCTTTAAACGGTTCATCATTTGGAGTTCAGCGCGCAAAGTTATGGCCATTTTACCAAAGTAGGTCCGGGCGGAACAAACCAAGCATAAGGCATTCTGGCCAATTTTCGAGTGCTCGAGGCCTTATTTCGAGTGCTCGAAATTAGGGCAGATTGCTTCATGAGATCAGCAGTGGAGTTAGGATTTTGCTCGCCATTTTGACCTAGAAATCTCGAGAACTGGACTTCCATCATAACAAGAAATATTTAGAGCTCTGAATTAGCTTTCTAAATCTTCAAACGGTTCATCATTCGGAGCTCGGAGCAGAGAGTTATGGCCTTGTTACCAGAGGTGCGCAGAACTGCCTGGCAGCACTAAAGTACTGCATTTCTCCCCATTTTCGACCAACCAGACTTGAGATTTAGGTCTTCATCAAAACATGAAGTTTTTAAAGCTCTGAATCAGCTCTCTAAATCTTTAAACGGTTCATCATTCGGAGTTTGGAGCGCAAAGTTATGGCCATTTCATCAAAGTAGGTCTGGGCAGAGCAAGTGAAGCATGGAGCTTTTTACACTAAATTCGAGTGCTCGAGGCCCTATTTCGAGCACTCGAAATTTGGGCAGTTTGCTCCACGAGACAGCCCACTTGTGCTCTGAAATTTCCAATTTTGTATGGCCCTCTTTTATGAGGTGGTTGGGGATGTTTTTGGAGGAGAGAGAGAGCCTAGTTTGGTGGTAGATAAGAGGGATAAGAGCCACACATTTCATAAGCTTCATTCTACAAGATTAGAGGAGAGAGAAGAGAGCAAGGAGAGAGAGTTCTTCAAGCTTGAAGAAGGGAGCTCGAAAATGGAGGTCAAGGCTTTGCTTCCTCCTTCCTCTAGTGCATCAATGGGTAACTAAACCTCCATCTAGGGAGGTGATGAAGCTCTACCTTGTAAGCATGTCTAGTTTTTGATTTATTTTGGGGAATGAAATGTATATTTGGCTAGTTCCATGGTCTAGAGTATGTTACAAATTGTAATAAAGATTTTGAATGTTTGAATGACTATGTTGATTTACATACTCTTGTCTTAGATTATTTAATCTCATAGTTGTATGGCTTATAGTTTCATAGTGACAATGGAACTAAGATTATGGAACGGTTTTAATGGCATGGTTTTGAGTAGTTTGTTAATCCATAGCTTAAGAATTTCTTTTGATGAGTTAATCTTGTGACTTGATATCATGTGCTTAGTGAGCATGTCTAGGGTTGCATCTTAGTTTAGGTAACTTAACCATGTGAAGCTTTGATAGGTTGTTCTTACTCTTTAATTAATTGAATTTCTTGAAGATATTATAGTAGTCATGTATTATTATATATCAAGGTCATTTCTACATTAATTCCCCAAATCAATCATATAATTAGCTTGTGTAGAGGTTTGGAGTGGATTCACTTCCCTAGACTTCCTTCTCTAAATCTTCTCTTTTAATCTCCTTCAATTTATTGTTTTATGCATTCTGAATTTGTAGTTTAGTGACAAACAAAACCCTCTATGAACACCTCTTATCACTCTGAAATGACTCTAGACACTTAGGTTGCCACAGATTAGCGCAGTCCCAGTGGTTCGACTTACCCGACCAATAACCCTATTTTACAATGATTCGTGCTATTGCGAAGGTTGATGTATGATTGACCAACCGATCAGGTAGTTATGTAATTAATAGTTAAAGGGTTATATTTTCAATATTTGCATCATTGCTACTTGTATTTATTTTATATTGATTATGGTTGATCACAAAGTAAATTCGAAGGCCTTCGTGTATTTTTAGACAAAATGATTTATCATATATTTATTTATTTAAATTATTATTTTTGTCAAACAAATGTTTTATAGTGATCGAGCTGGAAATAATCAAAGATATCAAAATAAATATATTAATTAAGTAGTCGGATTGATGGCTTTATTTATCCGATAACTAATTATGCATAGAGGGGTCAAAGTGCGATATTGACTTAGAGGTTATTTATTATTTAATTGGAGTTCAATTAATTTCTTTTAGTGGAGTAGAAATTAATTTATGAATTAATTGAATTGGGTCCATGGATCGAGCCAATTATTAATTCATTATAGCCAATAAAATAATAGGCCCAATGGATTCTCACTCATAGCCCAACTTGATATTGGAATCATATTAGATTTGAGACATGTGAATTAGAGATTGAGAAGGATTTGTTTTTTCCTTTTCTTTATCTTTTTGTTGCCTATAAATATACATTGTCTATGTATATTTTTGGGTGTGATTTTTGGAAAGAAGTAAAAAGGAATAAATTTTCTCTCTCTATAAAATTAGGGTTAGCGTTCTCATCTAATGGAGGCTCCCACAAGCCTAGTTTTCCTAGGTCATTCATGGAGGCTTATGAGTGATTCCTAAAGGCAATAACATTACCAAGAAGATGGAGATCCATGGAAAAAGTGTCTAGCAAAAGGGATCTACAATAAGTGAGAACATTCACTTTAGAGGAGAGATCTAAGATTTACTCAAACCTTGATGTAAGTATTCAATCTTTTAATTGAATGATACATCATGTTTTATTTTTACATAAAACTTGTCTCTATGTGATGAATCAAGATCTATGAATTAAAATCCCTCGAAAAGTTTTTAAAACTTGCACGTTTCCCAACATTTATAAGAAAAAAACAAAGTTAAAGATGAAAACATATGATTGGTAGCTCCAGCATCAATAATCCAAACGGAAGTTGGTGGAATGGATAGAGCAATACCTGCTAGATGAGAACTAGAGTTGATGTTACCTATTGAAAGCTTCAACATTGCTAGTAACTTGTCATATTGATCTGGTGTTATAACACGAGGAGTCACCTTTTGCTTAGATTTGGTTCCTTGTAGTTTGACCATATCTAGACTTTCCCTGCTTCAAGAATTGAGTATTAAATGGATGAAAGTATTAAAACTTTCTTCAGCACATTATTTTTTTAAATTATTTGGTGTAGAAAATTTGGAAACTTTTGCAAAAGAGGTTGGTAGCTTGACACGGCTCTCTTTACTTAAATTAGACTTCATAAAAAGGAATTGTCTGAAACACTTTCTCCATAACAGCCAACCATAGAGAGATCGTACCATACAGAAATTGCACTTCTATGTTGGAAAATTGGAGTCATCATCATTTCTTGCCAAAATATTTGAGAGGCACCTATCATTTGCACCGAAGTATGAGGATGATGGAGGAGTAACTTGTGAAGAAATAAAAGAGGTACTCGTACTGTTTACTCCATTATTTTTCACCCATTGGAAATGTGACATGTGGTGAGTTTCAATGGAACTTACCACGCTGGATCACAACTCTAATAAGTTATTGTTGGAGTATTAAAGCTATGTTACGTAGCAGTCAAAGACAAGTGAGTTAGTATAATCCTACCATGTGGGGTTTTTTCTATTTTAAAAGGAAAGAGGTAATAGGACTTACCATCTTTAAAGTAAGGGTCCACATATTCTTATTTGGAAAAGGGATTATTTCATGGAAAGACTACCATACATGCAACCTCATGCAATTACCAACCAATTGGTTCTCAACACATGGTGAGCTTCATTACACTTGCCATGGTGGATTAATTTTGTTAAAGATGAATTTATTAGAAGTTCTTATTCCTGTAGGATACCAATTAAATGGGTATTTTCCATTTAAATTAAAGTTGACAAAGTCTCGTAAAGGGGACGTGGAGGCAAGATTTTCTCCTTATTTTTAGGAGACATCAGCAACTGCCCAAGCCAGGTCAACCTCTGTTGCTAAAATTCAGCATGTCGTGTCCTTATTTTTAGGAGACATCAGCAACTGCCCAAGCCAGGTCAACCTCTGTTGCTAAAATTCAGCATGCCGTGGGAATTCAATTTATTTCTATATATATATATATATATATATATATATATATATATATATATAGAAATATATATATATTTAGCCCACGATGGAGTGATTATCGTGAGTCCATGATGCCTTGAAGTCTAATGAGGCAAGGTTGAGGAGGGGTTGCTAGAATGAAGGAAGTGCACCACAACTACGACACCACGAAGTTCATATGGAGGGTTCAGCCTAGAATCCAGGAAATCGTGGTCTATGAAAGGAAAGGAAGTGGGGTGGATATAATCCCACGATGAAACAGTCCTAAAATATAGGAGGTCATGGCCCATGAACTCTAAACCTAGAAGGAAATTCTCAAAATGGAAGTTACCAAAATCATGGGAACGTGGTTTATAAAAGTAAAAGGGACGTGGGGTATAGTCTGTAGTTATGGATATATCTATGTATATATATTTATATATATCAGACATAACCCATGAAAGGAAAGAATTGCTGAAGTCGTGGGTGCTGAGGGAAGAAGGTGCTTAAATTCAGGAGTTTATGGCGCCATGAATTCTAAAGTTCAGGAGGAAAGTCTCAGAATGGAAGTTATTAAAGTTTAAGAGACGTAGGCAACTATATTATATATATATATATATATATATATATTTGAAATATTATTCACGATGAGGAGGTTACTAAAAGTTAGAGACCACAACGCCATAAAGAAAGACTTTGCAGAAGAGGAACACTACTTGAGATCGTGGGACACTTGGCCAAACAAGGAAGCGTCGGTTGAGAGTGGTGGAATTTCTCAAGAAAACTACTACTAACCAAAGCAGTTGTTGAAGAAAGTGGTCTAAATCATGTCTGAAGAAGGAAGAGTCTACGATAGAGGAAAAAGGAGATAGGAAGAAGAGGTTACAACCGCTAAAAGAACGTGGGCCACTTGGCAGTCTAGAATTTGGCCAAATGGAAGCTACCAAGGCTGCCACACATTAGTTTACATGCATGGAAGGGCTTTATAAATAGAACAGTTAAAGTTGCAAACCCTATTCAACACACACAACCAACAGTATTTCAATTACTTTACATTTATGTATCTTTACATTCATGTAATGCACTTTCAATATGTTTAATTCAAGTCATGCACTTATTATTCCTACTTTCCAGCACTTTACTTTAAAGTCCTACACTTTCAATATAGCTTTCCTTTCTACTAGCCATAGTTCAGTCCGAAAGTCCTTTTTCAAGTCAAAAAGAACCCTTGAAGGTGGTAATTCCAGTCCTTCATTCAATCGCCTGATCCTTGCAATTTCGTACTGGATAGTTGTTCGGATATCCACTCTGGAACAATAGCAGTTCCTGGTATGCCCGACATCCACTCCTACTTTCCACTCACCTGGAAAGTGGAACTAGCGCTTTTTCCCCAGCCGAACATATTAGCATGCCCGGCGGGACATTCAGACAGATTGTTCAATGGCCGGTGGAAGAAGGCAAGGCAAGTCTGTCCAAGACCCTGCCAAACTAGAAGAGATGTAAGTCAGTGAAATTCCAGTGGAAAGTTCACGATTCGCACCTGATGAAAATGATATGGTGGAAAAAATTTGCTCAAATAATGGCAAATGGACCCATCATGGACAACATCTACATGATGGCAATGCAGCAAGATAGGTTTGCCCAAGACTAAGCTAAGGTCGTTCAAGACTTAGCCAGAGTTGCTCAAGACCAATCTAAAGCTGTTATTTCTCAAGAGCGGAATTTAGTAGAAATGGTGGACCAAATCTCTCGGAGGTTTGAGTCCATGTTGGAACGAACCCTTGCAATCTTAAACCAATGATTGGCCTCTTGGCCAAACCAATCTGAAGGGTCTCAACAGTCGGCCTTCCAATCTAGTAGGCCGGCCACATTTGTTGAAGGGAGTTCCTCTCAACAACATATAGGGACATTCCCTCCAACTCAGCAGCAGGTGCAGTCCCTTCCAATGGCACAGAGTTATATTCCAATTACACCTGTGACTACTCTAGTGGCACAGATGACTGTTCCACAAGCTGCGCCCATGCCAACTATTCAGCAAGTTTAGAATCCTCTACCTGTGGTATTTCCACAGCAGACTTGGCATGATCAGCCTGGCCAACCATGGCCATGCCACATCCCTCAAGCACAATAGAACGTTTCACCTATGAACATTCAGCCAGCCGCACCTGCTCCTCCAAGGCCACCACCTATGGTCATTCCAATGGCGATTGGGGAGCAACCTTATCCAACGGAGCCACTTCTTGACCAAGGAGGAAGGAATCGTGGCAGTAACAACTATGCTAATGCCAACCCACCACCTATGGCGGATGGGGGGCATCAAGTGGCTAATCAACCTCAAGGTTGGCCAGACAACAACCCTCCACAACCTATGGCACTTGATAGAGGCCAATTTGCAGAATTCCTTCAACAGGAATTTAGCCTAACTCGAAGGGCTGGAAGGCCAACTTACAGAAAGTCCTATCTAGAGTTCATTGATGAAGTTGAATTTCTAAGGAATTTCATAATTTCAGAGTTTGCAACGTTCAATGAAGAGGGCGAACAGTCTACCTTGGAACATATCAGTCGATTTACTGTCCAATGTGGAGAAGCAGCAGCCAATCCATGGCTGAAAGTACGCTTATTTCCAAACACACTGACTGGATATGCTTTCAGGTGGTATTCCAACTTGCCAGCTAACTCTTTTCAAAGTTGGCAACAATTTAAGGATTTATTCCATACTCAGTTCTATAGAGCTGAGCTTGAAGTGTCCATGGCAGACCTTTCTAGACTACATCAACTACCGGGAAAGTCTGTGATGAGCTTCCTTTCCTGATTCAGGTGGGCCAAGTTCAAATGTAATTTGTCTTTGCCAGAAGAATATGTGAAGATGGCTATGAACGGCCTAGAATTTGAACTTCGCAAGAAGTTTGAAGGTGTACAATTTCATAACTTATTTGACTTGGCCGGCAGAGTGGCTAAGTATGAGAGCTCCTTCGTGAGGAACAAGATCGGAAGAGCTCTTCCAAGGGTACTTACTATCGTGATCCTAATTATGAGGTGTATACCACTGAAACTGAAGGGGAGTTTGAAGTAAATGTAGCTGAGCTCAACATAAAGAAGGCCTATACTTGTGAGGCCTTGACAAAACCAAAGTCAGCCACGGCCAACTTGCAGGCCGCTTTTGGTTCCAAGTCGAAAGGAGAAGACCCTTCCAAGAGTTATTCTTTTAACATCTCTAAAGTCGAGCAAATTTTTGATTTGCTCATGGTTGACAAGCAATCGATTTTTACAATAGGCCACAAGATGCCATCCGCCTCAAAAATGGCCGAGAAAGAGTATTGCAAATTTCACAATTCATGGAGGCATTCCACTCATAATTGTGTGATTTTTCATAACATAGTGCAAAAGGCGATTGAAGATGGCAGGTTGAAGTTTCCAGAAAAAATAGAAGTCATGGTGTTGATGAAAATCCTTTCCCCAAGGTTGTTGCCACGAACGTTACTTCCCTTGCTGCGGAACACCCTAAGAAGAAAGTGGACTTGGCAGATTCAAGAGCTAGTGGAAAACTTGAAAGACCTGAAGCTGCAGTATCCTTGGAGAAAACGGTGGCCGAGTTAGAAAAGCAACTCCGTGAGGCTCAATTAGCCTTAATCCAGAAAGGTTGTTGCCCCAAATGTAAAATTCAGAATGATGGTTGTCATAGAGATGTTTCAAAGGAGAGGCTGTCCAACGATGACTGAGGCCAAAAAAGGAAGGTCTATGATCGGCTGACTTTCCAAAAGGTGGAAAACACAGTTTCTGTAACCATTCTAAAGAAGGAAAGCCGGGTTCATCCAGGAAGAAAGGCAGTAGAGAGGAAATCAGAAATCCTTCCAAAGAGTTTGGAAAGGAATAGAATTTCCTATCAGCCATGTTCTTATCCTCGTAGAAAGTTTGAAAGTGGTAAATGGCAAGACAGAGGTTCTAAAGGTGACAGGCATTCCAAGCCAAAAATAGCCTCGGAAGTATGGGTTAGAAGGGAGAGTGAGCATTTCTGACCAAGAATAGTTAGACCTCCAACCTCACAAGATGAGGGATGGAGAAGGCTTGATCATCCCAAGTTTCCCATTCATGATGACTCTTATATGACTCGCACACAAAAGCGAAGGCAGCAAAGGAAGAGGGCTGATAGAAGAAGGTTATGGGAGAAAGACCATGGCTGGTCCAACTGGCCAAAGAAGACTACTAAGCCTTCAGACTCATTAGAACTTCCAGCTAGGGAAAAAGAGAGAGATCCTGATGATTTACTAGATCTTGATTCAGAGGTTGGAAATTCCTTGACTACAAACAATCCTCCTACAAAAGATAAAACAGATTTGGAAATTCTCAACAGTTCCAGTAGCAGCAAGAAAATCTATTTTGGGAGCCTTCCAGGTGAATTTACTTGTAATATGGTAGTGGTTCTTCCTTTATTTTTTGAGCCTCAGCCAAATCAGCCCAATTCAATGGAAGGAGATGTAGTAGATACAAGTCCTCCCATGGAAAGTCTTGGACAGTCTAGTTCTAAGCCAACCATTATAGAACCAAATAATGGTATTCATATAGAGGAGGTCTTTGAAGATGAAGCTGAGCATCTCTAGAAATTAAAGGGGGTTGTGATTGAAGAGAACAGCCCCACGAGGCCAAAGAAAATTGTGTTGGAAAAGCCACCATATGGCATGACTCAGCCGCTCAAACCTTTATACATCAAGGTGCTAGTGGAAGGAAGGCCCTTGGCAAGAGTTCTGGTGGACAATGGTTCAGTATTGAATGTTGTTCCAGTCAATGTTATACGCATGCGTGGAAAGTCTCCTAAAGATATCATTCCAACTGATGTATCCATTAGTGGATTCACTGGAGGAATAGTGAAAACGCAAGGAATCCTACTATTGGAGTTAACGGTAGGAGATAGAACTTCCATCACAGCCTTCTTTGTTATTGAGTCTACAGCAGCCTATAATTTGCTCTTAGGCCGTGAATGGATTCACCCAAATTTTTGCATTCCATCTTCGCTCCATCAAATGCTAATATTTTGGGATGGAGAAGAGGTAAAAGTGGTGGAAGCTGATAGCCGGCCATTTGTGGCAAGGGTTTACCATGCAGATGCTGAGTTGTATAGTGAAGACTTCGTTCCAATCTGATTTATTGGAAAGGATACCAAGGGCCATCCAAGGAAGGCTACCATGAGAAGGACTCTTACGGAAGATGTAAGGGAGCTTTTCCAAGAAACACCAAGGCCAACAATTCTACCCAAGGCCAGTGTTCAGCACTACATTTCAAATAAAAGTTTTTATGGAAGAGAAACCTAAAGAAAATAGAATACTTGGCCAGGCGGTTAACTGTTGCCTTGCCAGGTTGAAAGTATATCTAGCCAAATTACGGCTGGAAAGGGCTGTTGTTGCTGGTATTTCATTTTCAACCAATGTTTTGGAGATTATGGAAGATACTGAAGACAAGTTGGATGTTATCCAGCTAACGGACTTGAAGGCTACGCCAACGAAGTTAGACGATCTCAAGGCCAAAGTACATGATCCACTTTTAGAAGTTAATCTTGGAACAGAACAGAACCCTCGGCCTACCTACATCAGTAAGCTTTTGGAACTGACCTTTAGAGAAGAATTGATTTCCTTACTTGAAGAATACAAAGATTGCTTTGCATGGACATATGAGGAAATCCCAGGACTTTCCAGAGAGCTGGTAGAGCATAAGTTGCCAATTAAGGAAGGTTTTAAGCCTCCAAGCAGCCTCCAAGAAGAATGTCCCAAGAAGTCGTTCTAAAGGTCAAAGAAGAGATAGAAAGGCTACACAAGGCTGGTTTTATAAGAACCACCAGGTATGTTGATTGGATTTCCAATATAGTTCCAGTTATAAAGAAAAATGGCAAGCTAAAGGTATGTGTGGATTTCCGGAATATCAATCTTGCAACTCTAAAAGATGAATACCCCATGCCTTTTACTGACCAATTAGTAGATTCTGGTGCCAAGAATGAAATTCTTTCATTCATAGATGGGCATTCCAAATACAACTAGATTTATATTGCGGAAGAAGACATTACCAAGACGGCTTTCAGATGTCTAGGATCCATTGGAACCTTTGAATGGGTTGTCATGCCATTTGGGTTGAAGAATGCCGGAGCAACATATCAAAAGGCCATGAATGCCATTTTCCATGACATGATTGGCCATTTCTTGGAAGTCTACATTGATGATGTAGTCATCAAATCCTCAGCCAAGGCTCAACATCTCTATAATTTAAAGATGGCTTTTGAAAGAATGAGGTAGCACAAGTTGAAGATGAATCCTTTGAAGTGTGCCTTTGGGGTTTCAACTAGAAATTTCTTAGGTTTTCTAGTCCACCAAAGAGGTATTGAAGTAGACCAAAATAAAGCAAAGGCAATTATTGAAGCAAAGCCACCGGCCACTAAGAAAGAACTACAAAGGTTTCTTGGCCATGTTGGATATTTGAGGAGATTCATTGCCAACCATGCTGGACAGACTCATGTTTTCTCCCCATTGTTGAAATTGAAAGGTGCTGAGGAGTTTAAGTGGACGGAACAGCACCAGCAAACCTTTGAAGGTCTGAAAAGCTACCTGACCAACCCTCCAGTGAAGATGCCTCTAATCAAGAAGCGACCTTTAAGATTATACTTATTGGCCGCTGACGAATCCATTGGAACTCTTCTAGCCCAAAATAATGAGTAGGGAAAGGAGCAAGCCATCTATTATCTAAGTAGGGTGCTCACTCCAGTGAAATATAGGTATACTTCCATTGAAAAGTTGTGCCTTTCCTTATACTATGCCGCTATGAAGTTAAGAACCTATATGTTGCTAGTGGCTGTGTATATCATTTCTCAAATAGATTTGATTAAGTATATGATTTCAAGGCCTTTGATCACTGGACGTATTGGAAAGTGGTCATTGGCCTTAATGGAGTTTTCCTTCAAGTATATTCCACAAAAGGCAATCAAAGGAAGGGCGGTGGCAGAATTTCTAACAGACCATCCTTCCACCAAGATTGATTCAGAATGATGTGACGAGGTGGATAATCTCTACCTTGATTATACACCTTAGACTTTCATGCTTGATAGATCAAGCACTCATGATGGAGGAGGAGTTAGAATAGTCATCATTTCACCATAGGGGAGAAAAACCACATTTTCTTTCTTCTTGGATTTCAAGTGTATAAATAACCAAGCTGAATATGAAGCGCTAATTATTGGGCTGGAAATCCTATTGGAGCTAAAAGTTGAGAAGGTCCAGATTATTGGAGATTCAAATTTGATACTCAGCCAACTTTCTAAAGAATTTAGGTGTCTTAATTGGCATTTGAGGCCTTTCCATTCTTTGGCCTTGGAATTACTTTGCCAGTTTGATGACTTCCAACTCAAAGATTAGCCAAGATATTTGAATATGGAGGCTGATGATTTAGCACAGCTAGCTTCCAGAGTGAAGGTTCCACCGGGTGTAGAAGAAACTTTGATTACAATCAAAAGAAGGACTCTTCCTTCTATAGAGTCACAGTATGAGATGATAGGTCATTTCCAAGCTGATGAGCCAGAAAGGGTCAAGCCTGCCAAGAAAACATGGGAGATTTTCAATGTTGATATAGATGGCTTAGACTTGGAAGATTAGAGAACACCAGTCATCCATTTCTTACAGGAGCCTAGTACCAACGTGGACAAAAGAATTCAGCTTTTGGCACCTTATTATATCTTGATTGATGGAGATCTATACAGGAAAAGTAAAGAAGATGGGTTTTTGCTAAGATGTCTTGGCAATAGTGAGTCCATGAGAGTGATAGCAGAATCACACCTTGGAATATGCGGAGCACATCAAGCTGGGATCAAAATGAGGTGGCTTTTGAGAAAGTATGGTTACTATTGGAAGGGTATACTAAAGGATTGCATAGAGTTTGCAAAGACTTGTACTGAATGTCTGGAACATGGCCCGGTCCAAAGAGTTCCAGCTATTAACATGCAGCCAGTAGTAAAAATATGGTTATTCAGAGGATGGGCTTTGGACTTTATTGGAAAGTTAACACCGCCATCTATAGATGGACATACTCATATTGTGGTAGCAACGGACTATTTTTACAAAGTGGGTAAAGGCTATTCCATTAAAGACCTGTGAGCAGCCAACGGTGATTGATTTTATCAGGAAGCACATTATTCATAGGTTTGGAATTCCAAAGACTATCACCACTGACAGAGGACTTTTCTTTGTTGGAAATAAAGTTCTTGATTATTGTGCTGAGTGTGGCATCTAAGTGATCAGTTCTACTCCATATTTTGCTCAATCAAATGGACAGGCTGAGGCTTCCAATAAAGTAATTCTCAATATCCTTAAAAAGATGATTGAGAATCATCCGAGGGAATGGCATCACTTACTTTTTGAGGCTCTTTGGGCTTATAGAAATTCAAAAAGATCAAGTACTGGCATCACACCATATATGCTCACATATGGACATGATGCCGTTCTTCCAATGAAAATGACCATAAGATCTGCAAGAGAGGCTTTCCAAAACAAGCTTACTCCGGCCGACTACAACCATGCCATGTTGGTGGAATTTCAAGACCTCAATGAAGTCTGTCTTAATGCCTTGGACCATATTATTGGTCAAAAGAATAAAGTCATGCGGGCGTACAACAAGAAGGTTAAAGCAAAAACATTTGTTGAAGGAGACCTGGTATGGCAAGTCAGATTTCCACCGGGAGTCAAAGATAAGGAATATGGAAAGTGGACCCCAAATTGGAAGGGTCCTTACTTGGTAGAACGAGTCCTTGGAAAAGGGGCTTATAGATTAATGGATATAGATGGAGAATCCCACAAGCATCCTATGAATGGTGTGTACTTGAAAGAGTATCATCCTTCCATTTATGAAAGTTGGACATCCACAATCATTCAACCAGCCACATAGTCTGGCTGGTACCCTCTTTTCCAAGTAAGCTGGAAAGTTGGAAAGGAATCTCAATGGCCATACTTTGGCCATTTATATAGCTAAGTCAGAATGTACGAGGGGAATCCCTTAAAGAAGAAAAGCTAAGTACTTGAAAGGGTACATTGGCTAGGGCCTTGGAGAATTTTTTCAGTTAAACATTTCCAAGACAATTTTCCAAGTATGGAGTTTCTTTTTTTCGTTGAGAAAGGAGCTGCATCTCATGGTCTAGGTTTTAAATATCTTGGAAAATGATTGACATTGTTGTATATACATGTTGTTTCCTATCTTTTATTTCTTCTAAATTCCTTTGTTTTGGAAAGTCACTTGGTGACAGTATCATTGTTAATATATGGAAAAGGTTTGTTTCCAGTTTTCAATGATTTTCTATGTAAAGGCACAAAACCAAAAAGAGTTGAGAAATAACCTCTATCTTCATTAGATCCATAATTCCATTACACATTTCAAAAATGGCCGCTAACTCTAAGAGCTAGCCATACAAAAGATTCTAGGAGGAGTCTACTTATTCCCTACATAGTAACCACTTCAAACATCATGAGAAAACCCCATCAAATGGCAAGAAGAACATTTCCAAGTACAATCCAAATTTTTCTTGCTTCTTCCAGAGTAGCCAGTGCTTTGTTTTTCGTCTCTTCAAGTTGGGGAAGTTTGTTTACTAGAATTTCCCATTCTTTTCTATGAGGCTCAGATTTAGCAAGAATAGCACTAGTAGTTTGATCCAGTTCCAGCTCATCGCGTCCACTTGTTCTAGTTCTTTCTGAATTTTGTTTAGCTCTTCAGTCAAGGTGTTTCTCTTAGTTGCAAGTTCCTCAGCTCGTGTCTTAATCTCCGGATAGGGTGCTAAAGTAAGATGAAAACTTTCAAAGGCTTTATCCCTAAGTCTAGCTTTTCTCTCATATTCTGAGATGGAGGAAGAACTGGAATTCACATGGGAAACAAGAAATTGAAGTTGATGTTGTAGTTTGGTCAAAGCAGTCTGAATGTAATCAGGAAATCCAGGGTGTTTCTTCAGGGTAACTATAGTACCAGCCAAATCTTGATGGAAAGTCACAATTTTTTCCACATCATAAGCAAGGTAGGACAACAATTTTCTTTTGGCTGCACTAAGAGGGTCTTCTAAGGTATCTGAAAGTACAGGCACGTTGGCAGTCAAAGTTGAGGTGCTTGAAGATTGAGTGGCTTTGATCACTTTGTATAGATCGGCCAATGCTAGAAGAGCTCCTCTATGCATTATGAAAGAGGTTGATGTGGACAAAGATGGAGTAGCCTGAAGGAAAGAAAGGTTTTGTTTATTACATAAGAAATAAGAAAGGAGGCGAAGTTTAAAAGTGTGAAGACTTGCCTTTGGGATGGAAGGAGGAGGGTCAGTAGACGTTCCACCAGTGCTGGAAGGAATGGATGTTCCAATAGTGGGAGTTAGAATGGGCAAAGATTTTCCACTTTGGTCTACCAAACTTTCCATAATAAAGGCTTGAAGGTTTAAGTCTTCTCCAGGAGCAACTTGCACATCTGACTGGATCTTGGAAGAACCCTACAAGATGAGTATAAAAAGGATTATGGATATTTTAGAAATTTAAAATGATGAAGAAGATAACAAATGAGACTTACCAAAACAATTTCTTTGGTTGGTTTTAACTTTTTTATTTTTAGAGAGTCTTTTGGTTGTTTGAACTCCTCGGCCTTTTCCAAGTCAATTTTCCTTTTTGCCTTCCTAGTAACTTTTCCAGTGGGACTACACTTGGTGGTTTTTTTGACAAAATACTGAGTTTGGGTTTACCCTTTGGAAATACCATCGTCATTGGAGGAATCTTCATCAGAGGAAGAGAACTGGGGTTGAAACTCTTTCTTTACAATGACCAGTCCCTACAAAAGGAGATATTAGGAAAATCTAAAGTTGGAAAATTTAAGTATGGTTTTGTTGGAAATACCTGAGATATTTTTTCTTTCCCTTTTGCCTTCTACAAGGCATCTTCTTCTTCCTCTTCTTCAACTTTTTCTTCTTCTTCTTCGTTACTGGAAGAGATAAGTTCATGACTCATATTACCACTTTTGGCCATACCTTCAATTTTGGTGGGCAAAACAGTGTTCTTCTCGTCGCTTTCTTCTTCATCACTTTCCTTTAGAATTTCTTCTTCTCCATCTGAGGAATTTTTAAGTTAAATCTTTAGTATAGGGAAAGGAAACAGAAAAGAAGGAAGGCAATGCTCATTTAAAAATACATATTACCTGGAGATAAGGGTTTGAAGGAGGCTAAAATACTGTCACAAATGGCCTTATGATTTTTTGTCTGAGTGGAGGAAATGTAGGTCGTCCACCATACGGTAAATTTCATTAGAAGATTGAGGCTTGCTAGTATGTCCTTGAAAGTTGAAAGCTGACCTTTCCACTTCATAAGCTTTATCAATTGCTGTAAATTTGGCAACATCTGTAATTCTCACTCTTTGGTCAAAGTATCTGTTTTGAGATTTGTATGGTGGTAAGGGAATGAGTTGGGTGAATCCCATTTGCCTAGCTAGTTGAGCTGGACTATAGAATTCCACACCATAAAAGTTGTTCCTGATAGTAAGGTTGGCAGTATTGTAATGAAGATCTCGAGCAAGTAGAAAACTCTCCCAGATATTTTTCCACTCTCCAGAATGCTTTTTGGTGGAAACCCCTAGAAAAGGGACTAGCCATGATGGCATGCGACCAAGGAAAGTAAAAGGGTCGAAGAATTTGTCATCTCCCACTTCACATTGGTTGTAAAAATACTCAAAGTTTTCAGCAAAGCTGAAAGGAAAAGGGGTTGTTGTAGCTAAGGGATAACATAAAAGGGTTTGTCCAGTTTGCATGGCAAGAGAAGAAGTTCTGTCTTGGAAATACACCTTAAGCCACATTTGGAACAACCAGAAAGGGCCCTGGAACCTTGAAAATTTGGAGGTAAGGAGGTCATTCAGACCTCTGTATAGATGAGAGAGTACGAGGGGAGCCAATACTAAATCTCCATTCCTGGCCAAAGATATGACAACTTAAACAAAGTCCTTGGTAACTTGCCCGGATGGAACACATAACAAGTAGTTAGAAAGCCAACAGATTAGGAAAGCTATATGCTCGTCCTCTTCGACTGGCCCGCTTCCTTTATAGTGTTTGATGAAAGGAATGTGGGATGAAACAAATTTCTTGCTACCAGTGCTTTTGGTGGGAAAAGAGAATTGGTCGACATAGAGAGCAGCACTGACATCATCTCCATGAGGTTTAAGGCCAATAATGCAACAAATATCCCTTAAGATTGGGGACATCATTTCGCATTTCAAATGAAGGGCATTTGTGGTTGAAGACCAGAAAAAGAGGGTTGGAAAGAGGAGGTTTGGGTCAAGTGTAATGGAGGCCTTGCTGATCTGGATAATATCAAACATTCCGTGTTTTTTCCACTGTGATGAAATCTTTTCATCTTTGGACAGACGATTCACCCAGGACGACCAAGAGGAACGATATGGTGGCCAATTCTTTATACTGCAGGAAGGCTTTACTTTTTTCCCTTTCTTTAAAATAAGAGGGAATTCTGAATCAAAGGGGAGAGGAGACGTACTAAAAGGGTAGAGCTCTGCCAACTCGGAGGGAGCCACACCTGCAAAAGCCGATCCAAGCCCAATTGAGGAATCTTCAAGGGGAATCAGAGGAGCCTAGCAGGATTCAGGGATTGCAGAAGTAATTGGACTTGGTGACTATGGCTTCGAGTTTTGATTTTAGGTCGAATTGAAGGAGCTGGAAGAGAGGAGCTAGTGGTTTGTTTGGGCGGTTTTTTAGCTTTCACAGGAGCCATGATTCGTTACTGCTACAAAGTTAGAGTCTTGCTACTTCTTAGGGTTTGGTTGGAGGAGAAGAAAGGGGAAAAAATAGAAAGGTTTTCTGATGAGGATAAACGATACACATACATATATATATATAAGTAATGAGAGTTACGTTTTCTAAGGGTTGTTAGTTGGGATTTTTCAAAATTCAAAAGAAGGTAATAAAGATTAGGAAACTGGATGGTTTTTAGCCATAAATGGGTAGAACTTATATTGGGACACGAAATGTCTTTTGAAAGTTGGCGGCGGATAAGGATTGATATGGAGGAAACCGAGGAACTAGTAGCGTATTGCATTGAAATTCTTCAACTAATGATTACTTGAGTTGTCTTAATCCAAGGGCGACTTTTAAGGGGATTTGTTTGGAGATTTCAAATTTTAAAAGGAATGAAGTTTTGCCATACAGGGATAGGATTTTTTTGGAATGAGTGATACTTGTCAACCAAGTGGCAGTATAAATATACTTTGAAGGAAGCAAGAAAGTCAACTGCATGGAAAGAGGAAATTGGAGTTTTAAGAGGGTCATGATGGCGGAATTCAAATCCCATGCCTTATCATCAAGTTGTTCCACATGGCATGGAATTTGGGGGGCATATGTTTACTCCACTATTTTTGGTCCATTGGAAATGTGACATGTGGTGAGTTTCAATGGAACTTACCACGCTGGATTGCAACTCTAATAAGTTATTGTTGGAGTATTAAAGCTATGTTATGTAGCAGTCAAAGACAAGTGGGTTAGTACAATCCTACCATGTAGGGTTTTTTCTATTTTAAGAGGAAAGAGGTAAGTCCTATTAGGAATAGGACTTACCATCTTTAAAGTAAGGGTCCACATATTCTTATTTGGAAAATGGATTATTTCATGGAAAGACTACCATAAATGCAACCTCATGCAATTATCAACCAATTGGTTCTCAACACATGGCGAGCTTCATTACATTTGCCACGGTGGATTAATTTTGTTAAAGATGAATTTATTGTAAGTTCCTATTCCTATAGCATACCAATTAAATGGGTATTTTCCATTTAAATTAAAGTTAACCAAGTCACGTAAAGGGGACATGGAGGCAATATTTTCTCCTTATTTTTAGGAGACATCAGCAACTCCCCAAGCCAGGTCAACCTCTGTTGCTAAAATTCAGCATGCCGTGGGAATTCAATTTATTTCTATAAATATATATATATTTAGCCCATAATGGAGTGATTATCGTGAGTCCATGATGCCTTGAAGTCTAATGAGGCAAGGTTGAGGAAAGGTTGATAGAATTAAGGAAGTGCACCACAACCACGACGCCATGAAGTTCATATGGAGGGTTCAGCCTACAATCCAGGAAATCGTGATCTATAAAAGGAAAGGAAGTGGGTTGGATATAATCCCATGATGAAACAGTCCTAAAATCTAGGAGGTCATGGCCCATGAACTCTAAACCTAGAAGGAAATTCTCAAGATGGAAGTTGCCAAAATCATGGGAACGTGGTTTATAAAAGTAAAAGGGACGTGGGGTATAGTCTGTAGTTATAGATATGTCTATGTATATATGTTTATATATATCAGACATAACCCATGAAAGGAAAGAATTGCTGAAGTGGTGGGTGCTGAGGGAAGAAGGTGCTGAAATTCAAGAGTTTATGGCGCCATGAATTCTAAAGTTCAGAAGGAAAGTCTCAGAATGGAAGTTATTAAAGTTTAAGAGACGTGGGCAACTATATTTTTGATATGTATATATATATTTGAAATATTATTCACGATGAGGAGGTTACTAAAAGTTAGAGACCACGACGCCATAAAAGGAAGACTTTGCAGAAGAGGAAGACTACTTGAGATCGTGGGACACTTGGCCAAACAAGGAAGCGTCGGTTGAGAGTGGTGGAATTTCTTAAGAAAACTACTACTAACCAAAGCAGTTGTTGAAGAAAGTGGTTTAAATCGTGTCTGAAGAAGGAAGAGTCTACGATAGAGGAAGAAGGAGATGGGAAGAAGAGGTTACAACAGCTAAAAGAACGTGGGGCACTTGGCAGTCTAGAATTTGGCCAAGTGGAAGCTACCAAGGCTGCCACACATCAGTTTACATGCATGGAAGGGCTCTATAAATAGAACACTTAAAGGTAGTTTGCAAACCCTGTTTAACACACACAACCAACAGCACTTCAATTACTTTACATTCATGTATCTTTACATTCATGTAATGCACTTTCAATATGTTTAATTCAAGTCATGCACTTATTATTCCTACTTTCCAGTACTTTACTTTAAAGTCCTGCACTTTCAATACAGCTTTCCTTTCCACTAGCCATAGTTCAGTCCGAAAGTCCTTTTTCAAGGCAAAAAGAACCCTTAAAGGTAGTAATTCCAGTCCTTCATTCAATCGCCTGATCCTTGCAATTTCCTATTGGATAGTTGTTTGGATATCCACTCTGGAACGACAGCAGTTTCTGGCACGCCCGACATTCACTCCTACTTTCCACTCACCTGGAAAGCGGAACTAGCGCTTTTTCGCGAGCCGAACACATGCGTTCGGCGTCTTTTTGCCTACAGGGTTGTGAAACCCTTCAAATTCTATCAGAATTGGGCGCGGAAAGAGTTAATGGGTTAAAAGGTTTATCCATCATCGGTTCTTGTAAACATGAATATATGATAGATGAAGATGGATTGCGAGGGGATGTTTTTGAAAACTTAGAATACCTTCGATTGATTAACTTATATCATTTTAGGGGCATCTGGTGCGACAAATTACCAATGCAATTAAACAGCAGCACCAATAGCTTCACTAAACTGAAGCACTTGCAAATAATTGAATGCAAATCGATGAAGAAGGTGTTCTCATGGGGATTGATTCCGCAACTCCTTAATTTGGAATTATTGGAAATTAGTTTTTGTTTGAAAATGGAGGAGATAATTTCAGCTGATTTCGATGAGAGTGAGGAGGACAACGGGAGCCTTGAACACGTGAACCAACCCAAATTGAAGCTTTTGGTTCTTTATGTGTTACCAGAATTGGTTGGCTTCTCCAAGAGGGAGAGGAACCATCTGTACTTGGATTGCCCCTCCATAGAGGAGGTTATTTTTTACAAATGTCCAAAACTGGAAATATTCCTTTTGGCATCGACAGTGCACCTCATTTGAGAAAGATTAAAGGACAACCGAAATGGTGGGAAGCATTAAAAAGGGAAGATGATGCCACTAAATCACGATTCGCCCCTCTTCCAAATATATCAATTATCAATCATTCTGTGGACTGTCAATTCCTCCCAATGACTAATGAAGTTGTAGCCCCTACAGGTAACAATACACTGATACCACACATAACTATACTTCCGGCCACCTCATATAACCAACTTTTCTTATTCATTTTAATTGCTCAAACAATTTTCTTTTCTTTGTAATGAATACGATAAAACTTTGTTGCCATAGAATTGGTTCGAAACTACCTGGGATTTCTAAATTCACTGTGTTGAGTAGATTGATAATGTAAGGAACTACAATTAATCTCACATGAAAAGCTTATAAAACTTTCTTAAAATTAACAAATAGTACTGACATGCTTGTAAATTTGAAAAGTTGCCTTGTAGCCAATGCTATTCTAAAAGAATAGTATTTGTTCCAAAATTTGCATTCAGTTTTTCATTTTTGAATGCTATTCTCAATTTTTTGTCAGTCTAAATTATAAACAATTTAATAGTGTTCAGGGAATTTTTTTCAATATTGTTAACGGCAGAAGCTTAGAGACCTTTTTTTGTATGCTGGGGAGTTTCGTCAAAATTCAGATGGTAAGGGCAGACATTAGGGTACGCTTCAAAGTCTCCTAAATTTACATGACTTCAAATTCGTCTTCAAGTTACTGCATCTACTTTAACCGATCGTAATATTTTGTGACCAAGATAGATCAACAGGATTTGATGGTAAGTGGTGCGTTGTTAGCTGTTCTTTTTTTAAGATTTAGGTGTTTTATCTAGAATAAAAGGCACAATCTTTAATATAAAATTGTGTTTTGTATCATAGCTATGATTCATATGGTGTTCCAAACTCTCTAGTTGTTGGAGAGGTTGTAACTCAAGTATTTATATATTCTTAGTCGTACGGAATGAATGACGGTTCTCTGCGCAGCTGTATGGACCATTTAATTCGGGACTTAGCTCTCAAATGTCTTTCCAGCTCTCCGTCTCTGCGCACTGTTGTGGAGTTTGGTTACCGGCCTCTTCAAGGAAATGATATGATTTTATATCTGTTTTCTTCTTCGCGTATGTCATGGAGGGTGTTGAGTTGTTCTGCTCCAGCAACTAACAGTTTCTCAAATCTCTCTGTTGATTATGTAATTGATAAGGAGCGACTGATACTTATTTGCTAAATAACTTATATTTGTATATATTGTCTTAAGGTTGTTTGGTTTGAGCTCATCCCATTTATATAATTTCATGTAATGGATGGGCTGACCAGTTGCTAAAGACCTCTATATTTAGTTATTATTTTTTGTACTTTATTCGTTGACAAAATCTGTGTAAGAAGAGTTTGTGACTGTTGTTATTATGAAAATTGTTAAGTTTGATAAACTATTAAAGTTTGTTATTGTTTTCATATATTGCATAGTTAATTTATTTTCCTATTACACATTGGTTTTATTGAAAAGACAAGATGCCATTAGGCCTTGAACTTTGGGGCGCGAGGCATAGTATTTTGTCAACTTGGACCTTCCTGCTCATTTTCTTGGACAAGTTTGTGTTTCAAAACTCTTGTTAATGAGGTTTCTAATTTATTCTTTGAACTACCTTTTTGACCAATCTACTGTATTCTGTCTAAATTCAACCCGAAGTTACACAATTGATGGAGAAGAAGTGGATGCAGCTCTCTTACCTTTCAGGGCAACGACAATGAAGGCCCTGCAATGCTCATTTCTTTCTGGAATAAAGTAAGGGCTTTTCCCCCAAATTCTGTCTAGTGTCAAGTATTAAATTGACTTTCCAATTTTCACAAGAATATGATTGCTCTCTCCCTCTCTAGCGCATGATTTTTATCCGGAAAAAGAATACGTAACTTTACATTGTGAATTCTGAAGCCTCACCAATTGGTATTGCTCTCTGTTAATCTTTGAAGATCGATACACAAATATGAAGCGGTATTTTGGCACTTTAAGCGCAAATCAGTTCTCATTAACTCATTACCTAAAAATGACCAGCTGACCATACCAAGCTTAGGAGATCTGTTGCACATAATTATATATTACAAGTGATTCTGAATCGGAAAATAGTTCTATTTTACGCTCTCTTGATCCTAATAAGGCTTTGTTGAAAGTCAAAGCAATGCGTATTGATATTAGCACTTTGGATGAGAATTTATCCTCCCTCATTTCTGATGCCATCTATATGTAGCAGCTTGAACAACATTTAGTAGAAGCAACAAGAGCATCCCTCAGGATTGATTGCATATTTGTGAATGAAGCTACTCTGGTTTTGTTCTTGAACAATATTTGTGTAGGTTTAATTATATAACCACTAGTAATCTTGCTAGTGCTTCAAGCTTTAAAAATTTTGCAAGCAACATGCGATTTTGACTAAAGTAGAAACATCAAGAGAAACCGGAGTTTATTGATAAATTTAAGAAATGGAGGCATGTCTAGGTGTTTTCGTCCGAGAAAGTTCAGAAGAATGTCTTTGTGGTTTCCTGATGTATTGCTAATGACTTTATTGCTGAGGCTGGTTTTGTAAAAGTTAAAATATCTCCCCCGATTTTCATCTTTTCAAATTCATATCAAATTGCAATGAATCTGAGCATTGAATCTTCATCCATCAGTCCCAATTGGCCCATACAGGGTCTCACTTACACATTGCTTAAATTGGTTTCCAATTCTCTCTGAGATGGAAAAACTTTTCTCTCTGGTGAGTGATTTGGTAAGGACACAAGCTGAATCTGTCATTTCTAAATTGCTTCTTCAGTGTAATGATATATTATATCAATTTGTTTTGTACAATCATGAAAAACTAGATTTTTCCCCATATCACTTGCTTGAAAGAAAAAAGAAAAAAAAAACTTTTCAACTATCTTCTAATCAGAAATATTTTCAAGAGTCTTGATTTTGTTAATGATTTCAACGACTCTACAGAAACAATCCTCCTTCATTTTGAGATTTCATATTCTCTATGTAAAGATTGAAGTTTGACACTAATTACCTTGGTGTTGTCCTGAAACTCTGGTAAAATTTCCCAGGCCTCCTTTGCTGAAGTAGCGCCGATTATTCTTTGCAAAATTGCAGAAGGAATGCCATTCTGAAGTTTTTGAGCGTGCTTTGGCATCCTTAATTCTATTTGCTTTAAGTGCCTCTTGTTCGTCATCCGAGAATTGGCTTTCATCAACTGCTTCTCACTTTTACATTCCAAATTTCATAATTTTCTCCTCCAAAAATTGAAAAAAAAAAAAAAAAAAAAAGGAGACAATTATTTTCTGCTTGCAGAAGATGGGAATCAATGGAATAGTTGAATGAGGCACGGATGGTGTTGAATCAGAAAATGCTTCAATTGTAGGAGTTACTAAGTCTAACAAGGCTTTAATTGAAGTCAATGCAACAACTACTTGTTATAACGACATTTTTTTTTGTTTTTTTCTCTCTTTGTCCTACCAAATAATTCACATAATACTCTTGGAATAAATTTGAACTCAAAATACTTTTTATTTTGGAAGGAGTGGAAAAATACCATTGATTCACGGATTTAGTCAGGAAAAGGAAGAAATGAAAAAGCCATTTCCGTGGTGTTCTTTTTCTTGCTTAAAAGGGAGGGAATGACATGTAATATTAAAAATATCTCCTTTGCCTCATATTTTCTTCTCCTATGTTTTTCATGGTAACCAACCAAAGGAAAATAATCCCCTCTGCATTATATGTTCCTTTCTAAATGGATCTGTCAATATAAGGGAAGCTTAAAATTCGTTTTCATTTGTTCGCTGAAGTAGGCTGTCATTTCACCATTCTGCACTCATTTTCCTCCCAAGTGATCCGTAATGGATTTCTGCAGGGATATCTGATTTTAACTCATCATTATTAATTGATTGCAGACACGAGAATTGATTGAGGACTTGAGATCTTCCGGTGGGTTAGACATGCAGGGTGGCAGAAGCAAGCTGGGTGCTGATACTCGTACCCTAATACAAATATTATGTCACAGGAGCGATTCCAAGGCTTCTCAATTCCTCAAGAAACAATACAAAATACCCAAGTCTT
The DNA here is from genome assembly GCF_030987335.1 of Cornus florida. Classification (NCBI taxonomy): domain Eukaryota; kingdom Viridiplantae; phylum Streptophyta; class Magnoliopsida; order Cornales; family Cornaceae; genus Cornus; species Cornus florida. The sequence goes on from NW_026775573.1 coordinate 45,968,091, forward strand.
CTGCTTAGGACAATGCTGTGTGACCTTTGAAATCCTCAGAAGGATAAAGCAAGAACAGGAAGAAATTTTATTTGCAAGAAACCCCCCTTGCCAATGAGAATGTAAAATTCAATTGTTTGTCTTATTCTTGAAATAGTGTTAGGGATTCAGTGGAGGCATGTGTTTGAAAAAAGAAAAAAGAAATAGTGGACATTTTTGCTTTAAATTTTGTATGTATATTTTACCTTAATTTGTAAAAAATCCTCAGAAGGATAAAGCAAGAACAGGAAGAAATTTTAATTGCAAGAAACCCCCCTTGCCAATGAGAATGTAAAATTCAATTGTTGTCTTATTCTTGAAATAGTGTCAGGGATTCAGTGAAGGCATGTGTTTGAAAAAAGAAAAAAGAAATAGTGGACATTTTTGCTTTAAATTTTGTATGTATATTTTACCTTAATTTGTAAAAAATAGTTGTATTTGTCACCTTCATGTCATTGTATCATTACTGCATTTAAACTTAATTTTGGTCTATGAATGATGGAAAAACTTACTTAATTATCATAGCAATGTTTTGAACATGTATCAATTATGCTTAATAAGCGAAATCCAAATAAAAATTCAGGAGATTGTCAATTGAGATAGAAGTTTAGACTTTAAAGAATGACATAATTTTAGTAAAAGCGAAATCCAAATAAAAATCTTTGGCAGGCACAAAAATTTTTAAATTGGGAGTTCGTTTGGTATTTGGTATAATCTTTGGCATCCAATGTACAGTATATGCTTAATAAGATGATGTGTAATAACCCCAGTTTCTCTCTCTCTCTCTCTCTCTCTCTATATATATATATATATATACCAAGTTGATTTTAAATGGGATATTAGAGATAATGTTGTAATATTTAATTTCAAATTTAAAAGAATACTCCTTGTATCTCAACCGTCTGATATTTCATAAGTGTATCCAATTTAGTATTATAAGGGAGGATATTTCGTAAATAAAAATATAAAAAAATATAAAAATAAAAAGAAAGAAGAAAGGGAACATGATATACAAAGAGTTAGATTTTGACGTCAGAATTAGGAAAGACGGTGACCAAAGAATTGCCTTGAGAAGAAGGAGAAACAATATTCCAATAGTTCGATTGTCTAGAGAGAAAGATGAAAGTATATTTCACGCAAGTTAATCTTGCATTGTACTTTTTTATAATTTTGTAACTTACTCATTAAGAATCCAATTTGTATGTTTTAATAAATTATAGTAAAAATTATTCTTGATGATGGTTATGATTATAATAGTATAGTTGTGTAATTTTTATCCTGAATTATTTGGATGCGATCAATGGAACTATTTATTATTATTAATTAAATAATGTTTAATCATAGAATTTATAATCATTGATTCTAGTTAGAATTGTGAAGATTGGGTGTATTATTATTATATTTATAATTGATTCTATAGTTTTAAATGATTCAATATACCCTTTCATTCAAAAGATTAGATTGATTATTAGTGATGAGTTGCTGTTTTGATCTATTCGTAATTGTTTGATAAACTATGAGATATGATGGAAGATACAGATTAGAGAACAAACTTATGTCTATTATAATATATATATATATATATATATATATAGATAATATTATGTTTACATATGAACTTGCACATATTCATCACGGAAATTGATTTTATAAATTTTATGTCTATCTCTGTGTAACAGGTGCTATGTATATTTAGCTATAAATTGAATTAATATATATATATATATATATATATATATATATATATATATATATATATACTGGCATCGACTCTATTAACTATGTGGTGTACCTATATATATATATACACTGACATCGACTCTATTAACTATGTGGTGTACCGTGTGGATGCTAATGATAATATATATATATATATATATATATATATATATATATATATATATATTATTTAGATATGCTAGGGGGAAGTGTAAAAAACACCTCTAAAGTATACTTTTCGTAGGACTTTTACTCCTTATTTGAAAAAGTGTGTAATAAACACCCCTAATCTTTTGAAATTGTGCAAAATTATCTCTCCATCAGAAATCTGACATAAATTAGTATTGCAATACCTATTTTGCCCTTTTACTCTTTCCAAAATGCCCAAAGAAATATATATACTATGAATCTCATACTATAGGGGTTTTTTGTATACATTATCTTAAACTTTTTTTTTCTCTATATATATATTTAACATTTAGTGTTTTCACTCTCCAACATTTTTTTTTCTCTCTCAACATTGTATTTGTCCCCCTATTTATCATCTTTTCAAGTTCTAATTAAACTTCTGGATAATTTTATTTAACTAAGGAAAAATTAAATAAGAAAAGTAGACAATTGTTATGCCTTGCAAAAGGTCCTGAATTTACACCATTTACCAGCACAGGCCGATCAGCATTTTCATGTCAAATTTTCCACTTCCTATACAAGTATAACAACTGTTTGTAACGTTTAGTGCATGTGAAGCACAATTTAATAATTAAATTATGTAGCTTTAATGTTTCTTTTGATAGAAGTTTTAAAGCTTTAACAACATGAATTATATGTATACCTTCTTATATAGCAGAAAACAAGTTATTAGTATCTGATTCTACAAAAGTAATACTTGCTGGGTCCATGTAGCCATAGTAGTTCCCCAAGTACTTCTCCTCAGACAGAGGATCGTCGTTCACCTTTTCTGATTTTTCATGTTTCAACTTGCAGGAGAATACTCTGTTTTTTTTACCTTCGGAATCCAAATCCAAACTGTTAGTTAGGATGCTTGACTCGGAATTGGAGTAGAAAGTAGCGAAGGTGCTTAAACTGATATATATATCAATAGAGAGAGACACCCATCAACAAGGACCCAAATTGCTGCAACAGCGAAAAACAATTCCGGCGAACTTGTGCACAACCGGGTGAAGAAAATGGGTATCATCTCCATCACTGGGAAGACCATAACCTTAGTGACCGTGAAGACCGGCGAGAAGTACCGAAGCTTGCTGGAACTAAGGATCACCAGAAGCTCCGGCGAATTGGTTTCGCTAAAACTGTGGGGTCTCTTCATCGTCCAGTTTGGTTGCTGTTGCTAAAGCTTTCAGTTTCATAATTCCGAAGCCTCAAGTGTGTATATAAATTAAAATTTCCTATATGTTAATTAAATGCCGGATTCGAAGTCGCTCTGCATTTGAAATGCCGATGGTGTTCGCTTTGACAGATCGGCATTTCAGACTCAAATCAGAATTTTCAAGAAGGCGTTGAAGCCACCGGTGATTTCAGGTTAGGAAATTCATCATCCAGTTGATGATAACACCTTCAACTTCATCTTCTCCGGTGGCGGCAGATTCACCTCCTTTCTCTCTTAAATTTTCTTTCACATGATCCCCCTTCTCTCTAACATAGGTGGTCTATATCAAAGAGATGATTAATTATAAAGGCTCTGTGTCTTTGGAACATAGGTGGTCTTTTGATAAAGACTATGTGTCTCTGATCATCACCGACTAAACCGAATAGGCTCTATGTCTCTAATAACCACCGACCCAACCGAATAGCTTCTAATAATCACCGACCCAACCGAATTGCTTTTAATCATCACCAATTGAACCATTGAAATCCATGAACCTGTAGAGACCATGAAGAGTACATCGAAGCCTTATCAGTTCCGGTGCGTCGCAAAGCTTCAGCTCTGTCCGGCGACCTCAGTCCAGACCATCTAGTGAGAGTAGCAATTTCAGACCACCACCACCTGAGAATTTTAAGCTAGCCAAATTGAGAGCACAGAGGTACAATGCCAACATGTAACAGTTCCGATGAACCTCCGGTGATCTTCAGTTCCTGCCCGTCAGAGACTGATGCAAATGGGTGAGGTGAGTGGGAAATACAACGACGGGCCAAACGATGTCACTTGGTTTTTTGTGTCCTTTTTCGTCATTTCACAACATAATGTATTTTTAAATTATTTGTAAAATGTATGGCCTTTTTCGTCATTTCACAACATAATGTATTTTTAAATTATTTGTAAAATGTATGGGTGAGGGTAATTTAGACAAATTCTATTTTAAATGTGTCAGATGGACTTATTTGCACAAAATTAAAACTTTAGGAGTGTTTTCTGCACGTAAGGGGTGTGATATGCACTATATCTATACTACAGGGGTGTTTTCTGCACTTCACCCGATATCTTATCCAGATAATTTTGAGAATAAATCTTGTGACTTTGTAGCCGGCGATTGGGTTAGATGACATGAAACTATATTGACTTCCATAATTTTGGTTTGTTACCAAGTTCTGGGCATGGAAATTAGATTGGCATGTTTGTGATGTAGTGGGTGTGTAAGCCAAATTGTAGGGCCAATGAATGGAATAGAGAGTGTGGCCTACCCCATATGAATTTTGAATTGGATTCTAACTAGATGTGTCTACTTTCTAAATCTGTTATTTTTGGGTTCACTCTTGTGTCCATACAAAATTAAATATTATTCTTAGTTGATTTTTAAGTGATTTTGCATTAAATAAATTAGGAAAAATAGTAATTATATTCCAAAATTACAGAAAATTCAAGATTACTCTTTTTCATCGTATTAAACGCAATTGTGATGCAATCTTGATTTTTAGATAATGTCTAGATAGTTTAAATGAAATAAAACTTGAAAAAATATTATTTTCAGCACTAAAATGGAGAGTACAGAAAAAGTATTAAGAGTTTGATGCTTTTGTACTCTCACTGGTAGGGTTATTAAAGTTCTCTTTTAAAATTAGAAGTGTATTTTGGTGCATTAATTATTACTTTAAATTATTAATGTCTTTCATAATTCTGCATAAGTGGTAACTATTGGATGTATTTGAATTAATTGGAGGGGTAGTCCAGGACTGACCCAATGATGACTTTTTTAGTATGGTTAGGGACGTGCCTATTTGGGAGTGCACTACCGTTTTATTATGGCCATGGGCTTAATGTGCCCTTATAGTGTGGACGTGATCCGGGATCATTTAGGAAGTAGACGTACAACCAAGCGACACGTGTGTTTTTGGTAGTTCAGGACTATACAATTCACCCACTTTATTGGATGGGAGCCAGAGGCTCATGTAAGATATGTAGATTTATTAAAAGTAAATGATGGTTATTTACTGAGTTTATAATAAACTAGGATATGCATATTTGATTAATGCACTTATTTGAGTTGCTTATATATATGGAAATATAAAGTAAGGTCAGCTTGCTGAACGATGATTGTGTTTAGCATTTCTTGCTGAGCTTGTAAACTCACCCCATTATAACATTTCTCGTACACGTTAAGTAGGAACGTGATGGGATCATATGACAACGATGGAATTAACTCGTTGCGCATTGATTTGTTTTAGCTTAGATTTTCCCTATTATGATCATTGTAATAAGGATTATATTATTTTTGTGGAACTGTATTTAGTTGGTTCAGTGAACTTTAATTAATTTAGATGATGTTATTATTATCTCGTAAGTATCTATGTAATAAACTGTTAGATGGAGGTTTACCTCAATTTATTATTTATGGTGGATGATTGTTGAGATTTTTTATAAGTTATACTCTAAATTTTATATATGGAACAAAGGGTTCTTGTGTTAAAAATTTGGGGTGTGATAGTTTAGTATCAAAGCCTAGTTTAAAAATTACCTGGCTGAAGGAAGTGATAGAAAGGATAGGAATATATGAGTAATACCCTATCTATTGCAACTCTATTCGGAAGCGCAACGAAACCTGTTAGAATATGTCATGCTTGTCCTATTAGTATTGGGGAGTTGGAGTATCCTGTTGAGTTGATAATATTGTCGATAAGAGAGTTTGATGCTATATTGGGTATGGATTTGTTGGCTAGATGCCATGATTAGCTGGACTATTATGAGAAGATAATTGTCTTCTCAATTCCGGGATAAATACATTCTCGTTGTAGATGTGAAGAGTTTGAGGGATCTATGACTATGGAAATTCTTGCCCATATTGAGGTGGCTGAGCAGTATATGACTATAGAGAAGTTGCCTACCATGTCAAAGTATGTGTTTTAGGATATTCTGAGTTTGCCTCCTAGGAGGGTAGTGGACTTCTGCATCGACCTTATTCCTGGCACCTCACCTATCTTCAAGGCACCTCACCTATCTTCAGGGCACCATATAGAATAGCACTAGTTGAATTGAGGGAGTTAAAGAATCATCCAAGAGTTGCAAGATCGGGAGTTAATTCGACTGAGCACATCACCTTGGGGAGAACCTATTATATTTGTCAAGAAGAAGGATGGGTCACTCCACCTATGTGTTAACTACTATTAATAGAATACGGTTTCTATCAAGAATAAGTACCCTTTGCCATGCATTGATGATTTGTTTGATTAGCTTAGAAGGGCGCAATTTTTTTCTCTAAGATTGACTTGAGGACTGATTATCATCAGTTGAGGATTAGGGAGGAGGATATTCCTAAGAATGCTTTTAGGACTCAATATGGCTTCCATGAGTTCCTAGTCATGCCTTTTAGGTTGACTAATGCTCCGATAGTATTTATGGATTTGATGAACTCATTGTTTAGACCTTACTTAGATCACTTTGTTGTGGTATTTATTAATGACATTCTGATATATTTCAAGACTAAGGAGGAACATGAAAGACACTTAAGCATTACACTTCGAACTCTATATGAGCATTAGCTCTATGCTAAGTTTGAGAAAGTGTGACTTTTGGTAGGAGTAGATCAAGTTTTCGAGGCATGTGATCTCTAAGGATAAAGTTTCAGTGGATTATGCCAAGGTAGAGGTTGTGATGGAAATGACCTACTTCTGTTGCTAAGGTTCGTAGCTTATTGGGACTGGGAGGATATTATAGGCTCTTCATTAAAGGCTTCTCTAAGATTACTGCACCTTTGAACCATTTGACTTGGAAGGATGTGAAGTTTGTGTGGGATTATCGTTGTGAGTAAGTGAGGAACTGAAGACTAGATTGACTTCAACACATGTTCTTACCATTCCTGTCAGTGGTGAGTGATTTGTTAGCTACAATGATGCATCACATTAGGGTCTTGGTTGTGTTCTGATGTAAGAGGGTAAAGAGGTGTCATATGCCTCTACACAACTTAAATCACACGAGCATAACTACTCTACACATGACTTGGAGTTGGCGGCAGTGGTTCTTACATTGAAGGTATTGAGGTATTACTTGTATAGTGAGAAATTTGAGTTGTTCTCCGATCATAATAACCTTAAGTACCTTTACTCTCAAAATGAGCTACATAAGAGGCAACGTTGGTGGATGAAGAAGATGAAGGATTTTGATATGACCCTTCAGTATCATCTTGGGAAGGTAAATGTAGTAACAGATGCATTAAGCTGAAAACCAAGAGGACTTGTTGCCTTTTTAGTGATTCATGAATGGATGATGTTAAAGGCATTACCAAAGTTCGCCTTTATGCCGACTTCTCAGAGTGTCGGGGCTCGGGGCTTTTCTTATAGTTTGACTGTACAGCCAACTTTAATTAGCCAGATTATTCATGCTCAGACTTAGGATGACAAGTTACATGCTAGAGTAGTTGAGGCTGCCAAGGATAAGGGTAATGTGAATTGGAAACATGGAGCTGATGAAGGAGTAAGATTTCAAGGTAAGCTATATGTCCCAGACTTAGTAAACCTTAAGAGAGATATTATAGAGGAAGTATACCACTCAAGATACTCATTGCATCCAGGTGGCACTAAGATGTAACATGATCTTATGTGGCAGTTCTGGTGGGAAGGTATGAAACGTGATGTGGTAGAGTTTGTGTCTAGATGTCTCACTTGTCAGTAAGTGAAGGCTGAGCACTAGAGACCAACAGGAATAGTACAGACTTTCTCCGTGCTTAAATGAAAATGGGAGCAAGTGATGATGTATTTTTTTATTTTTTGTTGGGTTATTGAGGTCGAGACATGACCATGGCACTGTAAGGGTGATAGTGGACCGGTTAACTAAATTAGCTCATTTTCTACCCATTCGAGATATTAATTTCGTAAAAGAGTTGTGTAAGCTCTACATTGGTGAGATAATCAAGCTCTATGGAGTGCCGATGTCTATTGTTTTAGATCATGATCCTCATTTTGGATCTCAATTCTGGAGTAATGTTCATGTAGCTTTGGTACTCCTTTGAGTTTGAGTACTACTTTTCATCCTTAGACGAATACTTAGTCCGAGAAGGTCATTCAAGTGTTAGAGGATATGCCCCTACTTGCGTGTTGGATTTTTGGGTGTATTTAGGAGGATCACATTCCACTAATTGAGTTCGCTTATAATAATAGCTATCATGCTATTGTTGGTATGGTAATAATGGTACCGTATAAGGCACTATATGGTAGACCTTGTTGTTCACCTATATATTAGGCTGAGGCTGGTAATGGTAGCCTATTGGGGCCAAAGTTATTGTGAGAGACTACAAAGAAGGTAGCCATCATTTGAGATCAACTTCGTACAACTCAGAGTCCAAAGAAAAGTTATGCAGATTGACGCCGATGAGCTTTGGAGTTTAGTGTGGGAGACTTTGTGTTATTGAAAGTCTCGCCTATAAAGAGAGTTACGAGATTTTATCGGAAGAAAAGGAAGCTAGATCTTCGATTTATAGGATATTTTGAGATTACAAATAGGATTGGGGATGTAGCTTATAGATTGGCCCTACCATACGGTTTAACTATTGTTCATGATGTTATCCATGTGTTTATATTGAGGAGGTGCTTGAAAGATGAGACTTAGGCTATTAACTACAAAACGCTTGAGTTACGCCCTAATACTACTTATGTTGAGATACTTGTTCGCATAGTGGACCATATGGTGAAACGGTTGAGACGGACGAAGATACTTTTAGTGAAGGTGAGGTGAAATCATCGGGAAGAGAAAGATGCTACATTAAAGCTAGAGTCTGAACTTATGGAAAGTACCACAACTCTTCAAATAAGGTACTCAAATTTCGAGGTCGAAATTTCTTTCTAGAAGGGTAGGATGTAATAACTACAATTTCTCTCTCTCTCTATATATATATATATGTATATACCAAGTTGATTTTAAATGGGATATTAGAGATAATGTTGTAATATTTAATTTCAAATTTAAAAGAAGACTCCTTACGTATCTCAACCATTTGGTATTTCATAAGTGTATCCAATTTAGTATTATAAGGGAGGATATTTCGTAAATAAAAAAAATAAAAAAAAATAAAAATAAAAATAAAAATAAAAAGAAAGAAGAAAGGAGAAGCGTGATATATAAAGAGTTAGATTTTGACGTTAGAAGAAAAGACAGTGACCAAAGAATTGCCTTGAGAGGAAGGAGAAACAATATTCCAATAGTTCGATTGTCTAGAGAGAAAGATGAAATGATATTTCAGGCAAGTTAATCTTGCATTGTACTCTCGTATATATTTGTAACTTGCTCATTAAGAATCCAGTTTGTATATATATATATATATATATATATATATATATATATAATATAATATAATATAATATAATATAAATATAATATTATGTTTACATATGAACTTGCATATATTCATCACGGAAATTGATTTTATAAATTTTATCTCTTTGTGATAGGTGCTATGTATATTTATCTATAAATTGAATTTTAGATATACTGGAATCGACTCTATTAACTATGTGGTGTACCATGTAGATGCTAATGATAATATACATATACATACATATATATATATATATATATATATATATATATATATATATATATATATAGATATCTTATCTAGATAATTTTAAGAATGAATCTTGTGACTTTGTAGCCTGCGATTGGGTTTAGGTGACATGGAACTATATTGACTTCCATAATTTTGGTTTCTTGGCATGGAAATCATATTGGCATGTTAGTGATATAGTGGGTGTGTAAGCCAAATTGCAGGGTAATTGAATGGGAGAGAGAGTGTAGCCTACCCCACATGAATTTTGAATTAGGTTCTGACTATATATGTCTACTTCCTAAATCTATTATTTTTCGGTTCACTTATGTGTCCATACGAAACTAAATATTATTCTTAGTTGATTTTTAAGTGATTTTGCATTAAATAAATTAGGAAAAATAGTAATTATATTCCAAAATTACAAAAAATTCCAGATTACTCTTGTTTATCATATTGAACTCAGTTGTGATGCAATCCTGATTTTTAGATGATGTCTAGATTGTTTAAATGAAATAAAACTTGAAAAAGTATTATTTTCAGCACTAAAATGGAGAGTATAGATTAAGTATTAAGAGTTTGATGCTGAGATTTTGCAGACCTATATCTAATGTCAGGGAGTGTCTAGAATTTTTGTACTCTCACTGTTTGGCTTATTAAAGTTCTATTTTTAAATTAGAAATGTATTTTGGTGTATTAATTATTATTTTAAATTATTAATGATTAATGTCTTTCATAATTCAGCATAAGTGGTATATATTCGATGTATTTGAATTAGTCGGAGGGGTAGTCGAGATTGACCCTATTATGACTTTTTGAGTATGGTAAGGGACATGCCTATTTGGGAGTGCATTACTCTTTTATTATGGCCATGGGCTTAATATGCCCTTATGGTGTGGACGTGATCCGGGATCATCTGAGAAGTAAACATACAACCCAGCCACACGTGTGTTTTTAGTAGTTCAGGACTATACAATTCACCCATTTTATTGGATGGGAGCCGGAGGCTCATGTAAGATATGTGGATTTATTAAAAGTAAATGATGGTTATTTATTATGTTTATAATTAACTTGGATATGCATATTTGATTAATGCATTTATTTGAGTTGCTTATATATATGAAAATACAATGTAAGGTGAGCTTGCTGAACGATGATTGTGTTTAACATTTCTTACTGAGCTTGTGAGCTCACCCCATTATAACATTTCAGGTACACGTTGAGTATGAACGCGATGGGATCATATGACAATGATGGAATTATCTTGTTGCGCATTGATTTGTTTTAGCTTAGATTTTCCCTATTATGATCATTGTAATAAGGATTATGTTATTTTTATGGAACCGTATTAGTTGGTTAGTGAACTTTGATTAATTTAGATGATGTTATTATTATCTCGGAAGTATATATATAATAAACTGTTAGATGGAGTTTTACCTCAATTTATTATTTATGGTGGATGATTATTGAGATTTTTTTTATAAGTTGTACTCTAAATTTTATATACAGAACAAAAGGTTCTTGTGTTAAGAATTTGGAGTGTGACATGATGAATGTGTGCAATGACAAAAAAAAAAAAAAAAAAAAAAAAAAAAAAAAAAAAAAAAAAAGATGTATCTGTTCCAAGATGAGTTGATAAAGATAATTCTTTACAAAAGGTGGTGTCCTAGATGCAAAATTTTACAATACCCTGGGGGTATTGTACCTTCGAAGCTCTCCGTCATTGAATGTGATGGTGGGGCTCACCAAATAGATGATCCAATGACCGAAAGGTCTCGTGGCACCCGTATTGTAAACTTTCCCATACTAAACCTCCATAGTAACTAAAATCTCCATCATTGAATGTGGTGGTGGGCAAGGGCGGAGCCAGAAATATAAAGTTGGGGGGCCAAATTACTTAATATAAAATTAAATTTTTTTAGTGCATTTTAGAATTTTTTTTTTTTTTTTCCGTTAACATGTCTATAAATGATATGTAAAGAAAAAATGGAGAGAAGAACATATGATAGTCTATAAATGAGGTTGTCAAATTAAAATATTTTTTCTATTTTTAATTCATAACAAACAATATATATGTGTATGTGCGCGCGCGCACGCGCGTTGTGATATGGTCGGTGTTCTCGTCGTCCTATACCATCAAGCTTAAAGAGTGTGCATTAAGGCGAGGGCCAAGTTTCACATTTATAAAAGCCTCTACTACCTTCACTAAAAATATAGTTAGGGTGAGTAGGGATCGATCGTCCCAAGAGTTGTGAGGGTCGTACTAGCTTGAGGAATCAAAATTAAGGTTAGTAGGTCGAATGATCAAACAAATAGTTGGTTGGTTAATTAAACTAAAGAGTAAATTAAACTAAACAATTGAATGCAATAAAGAGTAAGTAAGAGAGAGAGAGAGAGATCTTGGGGTTTAGAGGTCACCACCAAGCAATGCATTTCTACACCCTTAACAAGTGACTAATGAGGGGAATGTGTGTTGCAATATTGATGTGTGTGTGTGTTTCGTTAATTCAACTAGCAAAGGTGATCAATTAAGTATACATTGTCTAATCAACATGTAAAAAACATAATATATCTAACAATTAAGTATATATTGTCTAAATAACATGTAAAAAGCACAATATATCTAGCAAGTCATTAATCCTTTCATTAAGCTCATAAGCCAAACACTCCATAAGGTTAGAAATATATGCTTCTTGCATTCAAAAGTATGGAACATTGAACAACAAGCATGGATTGTCCTCCCATCGAGCAACTATGCTACCACTACACTACAATTAAGCTAAAGGCATGAAATTAAACTAATTAAGCTAAGGGAGAGGCACAATCCATCAAGAAATGAGCATGGACCATCTAGAAAATCACAAGAGCATTCTTTTAAGCACAATGTTTTGACAATCTCTAGATCTATAGCATTAATATACATAAACATGCAATAATAACACAAGAAATAGAGACAAACACATGAACATCTATTCTAGCATACATAGACATATGGATAGAATGAAATGATCAATTTGGCAAAAAGGTGTGAAGAAACCCCCCCTAAAATTATGTTTTCTACATGACCATGTAAAGAGAAGTTTTTATTTTTCAAGTGAAATACCCGAAATTCCCCCTTAGATCAGAACTTTTTCCTGAAAAACCTGGAACGACCAGATTTTCCAGATCTGCGAGTTGTTTTCGGCATCAAGATGATTTCTTTTTTTGTAAAAACACGAAGAAGAAACCCCCACTAAAATCACGTTTTTTACCTGGGTTATGGACAAAAATGAAAAAGAAACACTATGAAGTACCCAAGATGCCCTTAGATCAGGAAAGGGCAAGAAGTTGAAAAAAAGCTGCTATAGCATAGCAGAAAAACCGAATTTTGCACAGAATTTCCGGTACCAAGACAACTTTTCTGGAAAAACACGAAGAAGAAACCCCCCCTAAAATCACGTTTTCTAAGTAACCATGTCAAGAACGGAATTTATTTCCTGAAGGAAAACCCCAAAGTGCCCTAAAATCAGATTATGTAACAAAACTTCAAAATGAGTCCATAGGAAGCTCAAAACACAAACGATAAGGTTTTGCCCAGAAACGAATATGCACGCAAACGTAATTTACCTATTTGGACATGTTACAATGGTTCACAACTTAAAAATACCACCGATACAAAATTTGACCCCCCCAATGGGCAAAAAGGCAAAAATGGAACTTGGAATGAAAACTCAGAATCCAAAAATACAAAATGGGGTCAAATGACCATTTGGCCCTTGGCCATACTTCAAACATGATTTATAAGACCCTATGAAAGAATGAAAACGGAATTCCCATACTCAATGCAACCATGGTGAGACATTGACTTGGCGTTTTTCAATATTTTCCTAATATTTCAAAAAGTTAGAAATTACAAAAAATTCAATATACATGTCAATGGCCTCCGGCCTCATCTCATACATGTTAAATACATTGAAAGGAGTGCACTTAAGTACGCATTACATACATGGAATCAAAGAATATAAGTTTTATATATAAGTCTACAAAATGACATTTCATGCTAACATTTACATGAAATGGAAACTTGAAAGCTACACGACATCCAAAGAATGCTAAGCATCACGAACCAAGTCTTCTTACCTAAAATATGCCCCAGTAACGTAGGGGTGAGCAATATAAAGCTACTCATAGGAGATGAGTATGCATCGACCTAGCATTTTACAATTTTATCACCTTAAGGTGAAACATGTCAAAGGGGCTCATGCCACCTAACGTCTATATTAAAGTGAGACTCAGGACGCATCCTAAGCTATCATAAAGCATAAGCAACAAGAATCATGATACATATACACATTTGAAACAAGTCAAGTTTGGGATAATCCAAATAACACAATAAGAAAGATACTTGAATACAGATCAACATGACAAGTTTACCATTTTCCATGAATCATATTATCTATGCAATTGAATAAGGTTAGGGACAATCAATACAACACGACACGAAAACAATGGAATATAAGGATCACATTATCAATGAAATTTACATGATTGAAATTAAACCAATTAACACGATGAGGATTATACTCGGAATCAAGAACAAGGCATAATATCTATACAAGTATACAAGGATGGAACATTCCATATAACATAACAATAAGTATGCTCGGACATATGTTAACAAGAATTACATTATCGATGCAATTAACATGACAAAGAGTATACTTGAAATCACGAATGGGGCATAATATCTATGCAATGAAACAAGATTGGAGCATTTCACATAACACGATAAGTTTAAACCTTCAAGGAATAGTAACTTGAAATTTAAAGAGTGAAATCAACCAATGTGGAAACTCGGATATCGCCCAGATTAAAACCATACTCTTGAGATCACTTTAGGGCTACTAACCCATGGGTACCTTTCCCCTAATGCGCACTATAGTGTAGGAGGACAATCCCCCGTACTAGAACCAAGTACTAGCCATGACAATTCTTGATTGATATCCCAAGTCCCAAAATCAACAAGTTATGCAAGTCAAGATTGTATCAAAATACAAGTAATGCATTAAACCACATTCCATGCACAACTAGGATTTTAGAACATACAAGTCATGCCCTAAGTTCATCGACTATAGTGGCATGTCAAATGTTAAGAATTCATAGTTTGCATCTACATACATTATAACCAAGATACAAAGCATAAGAGATTCATTAAAGTAAATATACCACAAGTATAAGATACATGATTCAAGTACTTACTAGGCAACACATATGTAAGTAAACCATTCCAAGACAAATGAGCAAATTCATTAAATACATTAATGAAACCAAGATACAAGGGATCACAATGCTTGATAAAAAGGTACAAGTTCATGAAATCCAAGTCAAACTCACAAACTTAATAAGAATTCAATAACAAGGCATGATTAACTCGATAGAAGCATACAAGAGAATTTAATCTACTTAAGGGATTCAATTATCTAGGTTACAAGGCAAGTCAAGGATCATGTCATGGACATGTTTAATGTCAAGTTACAAGTTCATTACATACAAGACACCACCATGTGAGCTAAGTCCCATACAATGGAAGCAATTTAATATAAGTTTCAAAACTTATCCGATTATTCTCAATTTTACACGCGTGAAGGAATTTGTCAAGGAAATCATGAATACAAAGTTAGAAACTTAATCTAGCTCATGGAACCATTAAATGGCTTTTAATTAATTCATTTAATTAAAATCTCTAGATTTTAAAAGTCATCCAAGTGACCTCAATTAAATGTATGTTATTCAACATGTCAAGACTTGTTTTAAAAGCACGATACAAGTGAATTACATGCAAGATACGACCATGAGTATTAAACTTTAATACTAGAAAAATAATAAATGAAAGGTTTCAAAATCTAACCAAATATTCTAGATTTAATATATGTGAAACTACATAGCATGCACATCATGAATATCAAGTCGGAATTTCAATGGAGGGAATAGTACACTCGGAATAAATTAATTAATCAATTAATTAAATATTCTCTAAACTTCAAAACATCTCCAATTACTCTCAAATTTACCTATGTTGAAGAGTAAATTAAAGCCTAAGTTAATATACTAACACACATTGATTTCAAGCTAGGTAAAGCCATGTGAATTAATCTTTCATTAAAGATAAATATTAAATAAAATCTTTATTTCTTGTTCAAATATACTAAATTTAATATATGTCAACGACTATATTATGGAGTAATATAATACCATGCTACATGTTCAAAACAAGTTATGGGCAACCGGGAAAATTAAATCCAATACAAGAAAAATAAATAATAAAATCTCTAGATTTCATATTTAAGCATGTAAACAAGTTGTATAAGCATCAATAGCATGCTATATAACAAGAATTAAACCTAGAACATCCCTTACCTCAATTTGAGATGAAAATCCAAAATCCCCACCGAATTGAAACGGCTCCGAATCCGACGAAACTCCTAGGTTTTGTCGGGGACAACACGATCTATATGAATCTCCAAGAAGCCCCATGAAAATCCAAACTTGACCTCAATCCCGAACTTGAAATTTGGTCAGAAATGATTTCTAATAAGGGGTAATGGTGCGCGTAGTCAACACGAACACCAAACGTAAAGGCACTTCAACTTTTTAACAAAGGAATGAAGTTCAAAAGAGGAGAGAGGTGGTGGCAGCCTCCCTTGGGCTGCAATGGGAGCTCTGGTCATGCAAGGTGATTGGGGAAGATGAAAAATGAAATATTTCACCCCCCTTTTAACGAAATCTCAAAAAGTGCCCCAAACGGGCTCCGCCGGGTTCGGAAAAGTGAAATTTGAGCAAACACGCTCAAATGGCAAAACTCCGTGAATGAAAAAGATTCAAAATGAGAAAATATGAACAACCAAAGAAATGACGTCTAAAACGGAGTCCCAAACAGAAAGTTATGCCCCAAACAAGTTCGGCGGTAACAAAGGCCATAAATCCCTAAAACTGGGGAAAACGACCGGAAGAAAATTCTATGAATTTACGGGTCAATGAAAAGTGAAAATGAATCATGTACGAGGATCCAGGCTCCAAACGAGATATCTTGCAATAACTTTCGTTAATTGCACAATGGCCCCTACAAAAAAGGTTAACTACGAAACTGCCCCAGAATGAAAATATCTTCCAAAAGATATTTTCTTAGATACCCCTGAAATAAAATATCTTCAAAAGATATTTATAAAAAACACCCCAAGAAATGAAAAAGATTCTAAAGAATTGTGCATCTATGCCCCTGTGGACACCAGGAGCAGCCAGAGTACTCTCTGACAAAAGTAAAGATACGTATTTCGAGGAAACCACTGAAGATGAAGGTACGTGAAGTCAAAAACTAACTCCGAGCACGAAAAGTGAGGTTTTGCCAAACAAGTGACAAACGGGAGAAAGACGAAACAGGGAAAAGGACGAAAGGCGCATAATGTCCGAAAAGTGAAAATGCGAAAATGACTAGGTCTTGAAAGGAAGTTGTCAATTCACATGAAAGAGTCTCATAAACCAATTCTGAGCACTCGAGATGATACTAAGCGACACGAAACAAAGCTCAGAAAAGAAAATTAAACCAAAAAAATTCATTTGTAAAATTTTAGGAAAAAGGAAAGGGAGGTAAATGATTGGGTCGTTACATAACCGATGATCTTGCATTGAATTAAATTGGAATTACTTTAGATATTGGTATTTCTATCATTCTATTTTCTCTTTATTACGATACTCATATAACATGGTTGGTTACATTAAGAGGGAGAAAATCTAAAAAAAAATTTTGGATAATTAATTCAAAGGGAGTTTTTAACTTGTTTTATTAAGCTTTCACTAGTAGTTTTGCTTGATCCATATGCAGGAATTCAGGTACAATTTTGTCCAAGAGCAAAAGAGAACAAAGATAGACAAATTCCGCGTTTTCATAGAACAATTGTAATTTATTTTTCTGCTTCAAGTAGATTATAAATTGTTTTTAGGGTTTTGTCACAAAATTGCCAAAGGGGGAGATTGTGAGATATATTTTTGTATATTGGCATATTTCGGTAACAAAACAAGTCCTAGTCGAGTTATAATTACAGTTACCATATCAAGTTTGACATCCACTGCGGAATTGGACGTTTGCTCAGAAGAGGAACATACTGTTGATCATTAAAAGGAAAGAATAACGCATTAGAACATCGTTTCCCACTTAGGACACAATGATATACATGGTATATTAACAGAGTTCCAAAAATACAAAAAATCCACATTCAGGGTGGATTCTGTCAAGTGGGAACCAGTTCTAAATTTGGGAACCAGTTCCAAAAGCTATTCTTCAAAGCAAAACTCACTGTCCTTTGGGAACCGGTTCCACAAGTCCTGGATGCACAAGGTTTTAAGTTTCATTGTTCTGCTGGTTTCCTTTTTTATCCTAATTTCTTTCTAAGTACTATGCACGAATTTTCCTTTATTTTATAAAAGAATAGGACTTTGCAAACCTCTATATAAACCATGTCATATACAAGTTTTATTCACGGCTTTAAATCATTATTCATACATCATACGAAGCCTTAGGAAGTTTATTTCTCTCAAAAAATCAAAGTTAATTTTTCTGGTGTCTTCCTAGAACATACACATATTCACCTAGTTAGGTTAGAGTTATGGAGTTCGAATCCTGATCGTGATCATACAGTCGTATCAACATTGATCAGACGAAGCAGATCTTCTTCTACATCATTCAGACAGTTGAAGAACAGAAGTAAACGCAATCACACTTTGAAAGGGTTGGAGCATTCGTGGAGTGCTGTCTAATCTACCTGATACTCTTCTACAAATATTAAGTGTAAGCCTAAGGTCAAGTTGCTATTGGACGGGGAGTCGTAAAGCCAGAGGATCGTCAGCGGTTAGTGTGGTATAGAACGATAGGGTGTGAGCCGGAGTCAAAGTTCAGTATACTTTGTTTCAAGCATAGTGGATTGATTTACTTTGGACTGCACAAGTCCACGAGGTTTTTCCTTTAACTTTTGACGTATTTTATTAAATGGGCTTTCCTCGTTAAAATCCTGGTGTCATCTCTAACTCTATACTTTGCTTTATTTTATCTCCATGTGATTAACTGTTTAATTGCTAAAATAAGTAAAGGTAGTTACGACATAGATCTGTTTTAAAACAAACAAAACTTTCTAAGTATTTTTCGCTGCGTACGACTCACATCATTAACATTACATCAATAGAATATACAATTTCTCTCTCTTTCTCTTATTTGTAACAACTGGAAAAAATGAAAGCTTATGTTCGAAACTTGAGAAAGAAGGATTCGCCGTCCCCGGAGTTTCATGTCGATCGTGAAGCTGAAGCTCAAGAAACCGGACGAGGTTTCGTAGAGGTGGGTCGAAGACGACGCCGGAGCAACTTGGCCAAACTTGAGTTCTTGCTTGTACTGGTTGATGGCTTTTTCGGGTTCTTGTTTGTATTGGGTTTTCTTATTGTCTGTGTTAGTGGGAGAGGACAGAAAGAGCTGTCACGCGTCTTGGGTGACATCGCGTCGGGAATGACAGTGTAGTCCGAGTGTAGCAACCCAGTTTTGCTTGAAGTCGTTGGAGATCAAAGGGATCATTGCCGTTGCAACTTGTCATCAGAAATAATGGCCGTTGGAGCTTGTCGCCAAGTAAGAAGAAGAAAGAGGAGGGAAGATGGTTTTTTTTTTTTTTTAACTACCCTTTTTAGTAATTTCACAAAATATTAATTTTTTATATGTATTATAAAATGTGCTGCTAATGGCATTTTAGTCCAATTGTATTATAAATGTGCAAGTACGACCTATATGCACAAATGTCATAATTTAGAGGTGTTTTCTTGTATGTGAGAGGTGCAACATGCACTGTAAACGTACAATAGAGTTATTTGTGTAGTTAACCCTTATTGTTAAAATAGAGAGAAATATAAAAGGAATGCAACATACTCCGTACTTGCTTTTACTGTTATTGCTTTATTTATCGGAGTTCATTCACACAAAAGACTAGCAATAAATTTGTGGAAACTGGGTGGACAAATACAACATGAAATAAGCATGCATCCACACGCATATTTAGAGAGTTTTTTTGTTTTTTTTTTCATTCGCAATAAACTAATACACACCACACCCACACACTCAATTTATTTCTTTGAATACTTGAACAATCAATATTGTAAAAAAAATATCACCGAGCCACAAGACCTTTCTCCACATTTAGAGTTATATTAGTACCATTAATTCTTAAAATGTTATGATGGATTTTAATGTCAATCATGTGATGTTTATAAAGACAAAAAACCAAGTTGTTGCGGATTCAATTATATGTACAACCGCACTGCTCTGGCATCTTGGATTCTAGTGTCCCAGAAAGTGACCGAAGTAAAAGGTGCACGCCTTCCCATGAAAAGCTGCACGCCAAACACAAACACATGCCATGAGGCCCATGACATAAAAATATTGACAAACCCAAACACATGCCAACCCACCTAACTTTTATCCTTTTCTCTACAGAGAAATCCTTGGAAACAACTTTTGACTGCAATTTTCTTCTAAACTGAATAGCAATACTATGTTTTGAACATGGAAAATGATAAAACTCCAAAATGTTGACAAGAGTTCTAGTTCGACACTACACATTAGATTCGCACAAAAAACACTGACCAGTTATTCGAACATTACCCTTTCAATATACAGACAATGACCATAGATGGCCTTTGATTTGAAAGAATAGAAAATCAATCCACAATGTTGCAATGTATTTGTAAGAACAGTTCTGAACACAGGCTCCAATAAAACTTCAAATGCCGAACAAGTCCCATTTTTAGCATTTTGAGATGTTTTTCTTGCTTTTGATAACAAGATTGAAAGCAATTCTAATTTTCAAAAGCAACGAAAAGGAATCCAAAATGCTAATAAAAGATGTCACCGCGCAAGCCCTGTTTCATCCTTCATTATCTAGACTAATTTCTTTTCTTTTTTTATCATTGACAACAAACATAACTCACACACCCATCGAGGCAAATTTTCCACTCACTTAATTTTGAGCATTTACAATTTTCTTCGACTCCCTCGTCGTCTCCATCTCAGCTGTCTCTGCTTCCTCCCTGAACTTCTTATATATATCCCCTCTGTAGAATTCGCGAGTTCTCGCCACTAAAACAAGCGAAGCAAGAGCTCCAAAGCACGTAACAGCTGCCAATATTATAAAAGACAGTCCATAACAATGGGTACCAATGCAAGTCAATTCCTTCGCCGCGGATGATCTCTGCATTCCCTTCCTTGCAAGCTCTTTCAACGCCTCACGATCATAAAGAAGTCCTGTGACCTTCACATTCAGTACATATGAGCCAAGGGGACTAGCCAATTGGCCGCAATTGAACAATGTCGCGTAATGTTTTAGGCCAAACAGCTCAGAAATTATGATATTAAGTAGCGGAAATTGTGCCCCTAATGAGAATCCAATGATCACCGAGGCCACATATACTGAACCCGGGAATGGAATGGCGACGAGAAGGTGGCCGATGCAGGACAAGAAAAGGACCAGTGTGGTCATAAGGGGCCTGGGGAATTTGTACCTAACGAGTAAAATTTCCGAGACAAAGCCAACCGATATCCTCCCAAAGAAATTCCATATGCTTAAGAGTGACACAAAGGACTTAATGGTTTTAGCTGGATATCCCAGTGATTCCCCAATCTGACCCAAGTTGTCGACTGCAGTTAAGCTTGCCCCGAGTCCACAAACTGTTGCAATGAATAGAATCAGCATGTCCATGCTAATAAGTGCCTGCAAGATTGTGTAATCTTCTCCTCTTTCCGGTTTGTTGAAAATGTCCGTGAAGAAATTAGATACTCGCCATGGCTTCTCTTGATCTGGCAGCTTTCGTGGTGATGCTGGTTTTGTTTCTATCATGGTAGGATTAATAGTGTGTTGTTTCTTTTGATTCCAGAGGACTAACTCTTCCCTTATGGAAATCAAAAGAGGGACGAAGAGCAAGAGACAAACCACAGTGGCACTTCCAGCATAAGCTGCTGGCGAAAATGCTACTTCTTTTTGTATTATGGTCATAATCATTAAAAACAAAGCTAGGAAAATGGATGCATATAGGAAATGATAAAAGACTCTGAGCTCATTTGGTTGCTTGACTACCTTCATAGTCCGAATTGTATAGACGAAAACCACAGAGATTGCAGCCGGAAGCCACGCAACAAGAAGGATGATAGATTTTGAGTCATTTGATCCATAGATGGCTAAGTAGAGTTGGGTCATAATAGCTCCACTTAGTCCAGTGAAACCCTTCAAGAGACCGACCAAGACACCGCGATTCTCCGGGAAGTTCTTGACAGAAGTGACAAGAGCTCCTGTATTTGCGAAGTTCTGAGAATTGGCTCCAATGCACATGTACATGCACATCTGCCAGACTTTCGGCTTGGCGATTCTCGCGGTGACTGCCAGCCATACCATGAAGAAGCCACCGAAATTCATGGCTGCGCCGATTAGTAGCACAAACCATGTTGGGGTTACCTCCGCGATTAGGCCGGAGAGGACTCCAACATACGCGCCAAGATCTTTGGAAAAGCCGAGGAGGTTGAGGGTGGTTTGATCATATTGAAGAGAGACTTTTATCTCTTTGGAGTAGATTCCGAAAAGATAAGTTCCGCCGGCTCCAGCCATGACTAGAAAGGAGGCAAAAAGGGATAGCCATGGACCTCGAACAACATGTACAATCAAACCAAAGATGTCACAGCCATTTCCCGCACCACCACTGCCACTGGCTCTGCGCATAATGCCTATTGAAATTGAAAAGAACAGGCAAGAGATAGAAGATGCTCCGAATATATATTTTATATATGTATGAATGTATCTATGCATTTGTGGGCTTGTGGAGGAGTATAGTTATTGGGGACAGGGTCTCATCTTACCACCACTAATTCATCATCTATTAGAACTTCGCAGTTTACTGTGCTTAAGTGATCATACCTTTCTTACACGCAAATTGGAAGGAAAGTGACTCAAATTGTACTAATCCAACCACTAAAGTGAACTTACCTTTCTTACACGCACATGGTCATCGATGAAGGTCACTGCATAAGTCATTGTCTCGGCCCATTTTCTCAATCCACGAACGGTACAAATCCTTCAAGTAACAATCCTTGCGGTACAGGTGTGAAACAACTTCAATGAAGCTAATCATATTCAAATCCAATCATTCATATGTTCTCCAAAATGAACCAAGTAATCATAGCCTTGAGTAATAAAAGCAAAGCCACCAATGCTGTCCCTTGTTGGAAAGAAATCTGTCTTGTCGAAAATTCATTTACTAATTGAAATGGAGCAAACAAAAATTCTTTATAGAGTAACATGACTGCAATCTCAGAAGCCGAATATTTTTCATCGAAATCAATTTTCATCTTATCTAGAATGAGCTGAAAATAAATCATTCTCACAAACTTCTTCCAATTGAAAAATGTAGGGAGCCGCAAAAATTCCAAGAATTTTGTTTTTAGAAAGTAGACTCGTGGATGTATAAAACTTAAAATTTTAGTAATTTTTCAAAGTCAAGAAGTCAGTCAAATAATGTTGTCAAAATCTATTCTTAAACAGTGACATGAAGCTGGATAGTATTTCCTGTCCGATTTTTAAAAAATAATTACATATCTTAAAATCATAAAAAAAAATAATTAGTTTGTGTTATATTATGGATGTAATGGGTGTTCTATATGTTGCATATCCATCAAAGTGATGTCATTTTAAGGCATGGTTATGTAACAGAGAGGATCGGATCACTTAGGAAGGCCATGTAGAGAATTCGTGGGGTATGCGTTGGCGAAGCTCACTTGTAAGGATATATAGATCTCTTTCCTTTTCATTTTCTTTTTCAATTTTTCTATTTTTTATTATTCTGCCAGTCAAAAGAATTGACTGGCAGTGACCACTGACCACGTACCAGTCAAGATATTACTACCAAAATAAAATATGAGTCTTTAGAAAAGAGGGCCCGAAGCATGCGTTGGTCTCAATTTGAGGAATCTTTGTTTGATTTGTAATTAAGAAAATAATTTTTAACAGAAAATATAAAACTTTTTTGAGTTAATTACAAAAAACATTTAAAAATATATATCTTTTTTAAATTAAATTTTTAAAAATAATTATCAAAAACTGTCAATTAAACAGATTTTTGTATAATATATAATTATTTTCATAGTGCCATTTATTTTAGTACTTAGAGCAATCCAGCGCATAGTAATAGTGTACAATATCTGAACTTGTGTATAATGAAAGGCTCTGCTATGCACATTACACACAATTGGGGCCCATCTCATATTACACACTCCACAGATGAAGAATGAAGTAGCGCTTGGCAGTGGACAGTAGCGGCTGGCGCAGTGGGCCATTGTGTGGGATAATGATTTAAAATGAAAAAGTGATATTGTGTGATGATATATAAAATAATTATTTTATGTGTAAAATAATAATATAATAAAGTGTATAATGAAAAAATGAGTGCACAACAAGAATTTGGAATCTCTAAAATAAGTGTGCAATCAATTGCTGTTGTGGTTGTACACTTTACATAAAGTGTAGAATGGAAAGAGTGCCTTGCATTGGGGTTGCTCTTAAAATAGTCTAACAAAAATTAATACAAAAAGAAAAGAGAAGCATAATGGACCTTTCTTAAGCATTGATGTTTAAGATGGAGAGAAATAGAGAGAGATTCTATCTTTTATTTTGAGATGCTTCAAAATAAATTTGTTCACTTTATAAAATCAGTTGTGTCTTTCCCAAATTCTAATTAAAATTTGAATTTATTTCAAAATTAACAAGATGATTACTTTTGAAGTTTCAAAAGATGGCACGAGAACAGCAATTTTCCAGGCCAAGGAGTAACACAACACAAACATAGAGAGAGAATTAACTATTAGAAACGGAGGTATTAAAAATATAAACTTTGGATGAAAATTGAAATAAATTTCACTAATAATTTTTTGCGGATCTATAAACGAGCGCGTTCCTCTCCGCAAGGAGATGAACGTAGTATATTTACTTTCTCAAATCCGTTTCCGGATGAATGAGAAATTAGATCCAAAGTGAGGTGTTTGATAAGCCTAAATGAAAAAAATGTTGAAATCAATTGAAGTTTAAATAAGTTAAGCTTGGGCTTGAATTTGGGCTTGGGCTTAGGCCTAATTGTAAAGTCTGGTTATTCTTTTTACTAAATGGAATTTTGGATTGTGCCTGTTTTTGGGCTGGACTTATTTAAATGGTTTCACAAATGGTTGGTTTTTTGGGTGGTTGGTTTTTTGAATTTAAATTAAAAAACCACTTTTTAGTTTTTTACAAAGGGTTGCACCTTTTTCCGAACCACCATAACCCATGATTGCACCCACCTGAAAAGGCACTTTGCAACCTATAAATACCCCCCTTTGGATCATTTGCAAATCACACCAAAATTCAGAGAATTCTTCTCTTCTCTGAATTCAGAGAATTTTCTTTTTCCTCATTCTCTCTTTACTCTGTGGGTTCGACCCTTAATATTTGGGTTTGGACCTTAGTCAGTCACTCCGAGTCCGAGTTCGAGTCAGAGAATACTACACCGAGCCGGTTCGCCTATTCGTTTGGTTTGCAGTGCTCCTACCGAAGGAAGACAACTCATTGTATCTTGGGAGATAGACGCCACTGAGTCCGTGAGCACCATAACGGGGCGAATCTGTCTTAAGGACATAGAATCAAATTCTAGCCTTGACTTTTAATCAGATTCCTTTATTTTATATTTTTATTTGATTATATTAAACTTTGTATTATAATAAATTATATAATTATAGATTATTATTTTATAATAATAATTACATATATACATTATATTTTCAAATAATATTTAAATAAATAATACTATAGTATATAGTATAATTAAACCATATTTTGGACTACAATCTTAAGACAGATTCTGATTATACTATAGTTTAATTATTTAAATATTGTTATTATTTTATTTCTGTAAATTTGACTGTGGTCTGTATATTTAATACATATCAGACAAATGACAAGTACAAGTACTATGATGCCTAATGTTCCCATCAGTCATAGGGAGAGGCCCGAAAAATTCAATGGGGCGGAGTTTAAAAGGTGGCAACAGAAAATGATGTTCTACCTTACAACTCTGAATCTAAGCAAGTATCTAACTGAAACTACCCCAGTGCTAGATGAGGGTGAGACTGACATTACCAAGCTAGGAGCTGTTGATACATGGAAGGATGGAGACTTCCTATGCAAGAACTACATC
This sequence comes from Cornus florida, assembly GCF_030987335.1. Taxonomy (NCBI): domain Eukaryota; kingdom Viridiplantae; phylum Streptophyta; class Magnoliopsida; order Cornales; family Cornaceae; genus Cornus; species Cornus florida. Next base: position 45,994,028 of record NW_026775573.1, read on the forward strand.
CTCAATGGATTGGACAACACTTTGTACAATGTGTATAGTCCAATAAATACTGCTAAAGAGCTCTAGGAGTCACTAGACAAAAAGTATAAAACAGAGGATGCTGGCTTGAAGAAGTTCGTGATCAGACGATTTCTGGACTTCAAAATACTAGACTCCAAGACAATCATGAGCCAAGTGTAGGAGCTCCAGCTGATCCTACATGAGATACATGCTGAGAAGATGACATTGAGTGAATCCTTTGAAGTAGCTTCAATCATTGAAAAGCTGCCACCTACTTGGAAAGATTTTAAAAATTACTTGAAGCATAAGCGCAAGGAAATGGGGCTTGAATACCTGATTGTCAGCCTAAGAATTGAAGAAGATAACCGCACATCTAAAAAGAAAGCCGGGAATTCTTTAATGGTGTCAAAAGCAAATATAGTGGAAGCTGGACAGAAGAATAAGAAAAGGAAGTACTCTGGCGAAGGTCCCAGCCAAGGAAACTATAAGAGGTTCACTGGGAAGTGCTTCATATGCGGTAAGCTAGGACACCGAGCTAAAGACTGTCGTAGCCGCAAAGCACAACGCAACCCCAAGAAAAAAACCACTGAGGTGCACATTGCTAAGGAAGACAAGTTGACAGCTGATGTGCCGAGCTAAATCTTTCAGCTGTGGTTTCTGAAATCAACCTGGTGAGCAACAATAGAGAATGGTGGGTGGACACAGGAGCTACTCGTCATGTTTGCTCTAAAAAGAAGATGTTCACTACCTATGAAGTTATAGATAATGAAGAACAACTCTACATGGGGAACTTTTCTACTCCAAAGGTTAAAGGACAAGGAAAGATCAAGCTACTAATGACCTCAGGGAAAGAGCTCACTCTTAATAATGTGCTGCATGTACCAGACATCGGGAAGAACTTGGTCTCTGGGTCACTTCTAAGTAAGAATGGGTTCAAGCTGGTCTTTGTATCTGACAAGTTTGTGCTGACTAAGAATGGGGTGTATGTGGGCAAAGGGTATCTAAGTAATAGACTACTTAAGTTCAATGTAATGACTGTTATACCCAAATCTATTAATAATAATAATAAAGTTAATACTTTTTCTGCTTATATGATTGAATCATCTGATGTGTGGCATGGTAGATTAGGACATGTTAATTATGATACGATTCGTAGATTAATTAACATGGATTCTATACCTAAATTTAATATTGATTTAAATAAAAAATGTCAAACATGTGTAGAAGCAAATTGACTAGAACCTCCTTTCACTCTATATAGCGAAGTACTGAACCTCTAGCATTAATTCACAGTGATATTTGTGACTTTAAATCTGTGCCAACTAGAGGTGGGAAAAAGTATTTCATTAGTTTTATTGATGATTGCACAAGATAGCGTTATGTATACTTGTTAAGAAATAAAGATGAAGCCTTGGAAATGTTTAAACATTACAAGAATGAGGTTGAGAATCAACTTGGTAAAAAGATAAAGGTGTTTAGAAGTGATAGAGGTGGTGAATACAAAGCACCATTTGCTGACATTTGCTCATAACATGGTATTATTCACCAAACTACTGTTCCTTATTCACCTCAACAGAACGATGTTGCTGAACGCAAAAATCGTACCTTAAAAGAAATGATGAATGCTATGTTGATAAGTTCTGGTTTAACCCAGAATTTGTGGGGGGGAAGCTTTACTCTCTGCTAATTATGTTCTCAACAAAATACCTCAAAAGAAAACAAATGTGACACCTTATGAATTATGGAAAGGTCAAAAACCTTCCTATAAATTCTTAAAAGTGTGGGGGTGTTTAGCTAAGGTTGCGGTTCTTACTCCTAAGAAAGTTAAGATAGGACCAAAAACCTTTGATGGTATTTTTATAGGCTATACACAAAATAGTAGTGCATATCGCTTCCTTGTGCATAAATCAGACATTCCTGACATCCATGTCAATACAATTATTGAGTCAAGGAATGCTTGTTTCTTTAAGGATATATTTCCTTGTAAAAATCCTCTTAAAAAGAAATCATAATATTACTAATAGCAATATACAAGAGAATATAGACCAAGAATCTATAGATGATGAAAATAAGGAAGAACCTAGACGTAGCAAAAGAATTAGAATGTCTGAGTCATTTAATCCTGATTTTCTGACATATATATTGGAGAATGAGCCACAAAACTATACGGAAGTTATGTCTTCTCCTGAAGCTCCTTTATGAAAAGAAGCCATAAATAGTGAAATTGAATCCATCATGTAAAATCATACTTGGGAGCTAGTGGATCTTCCTCCTGGTAATAAACCTTTAGGGTATAAGTGGATTTTCAAGAGGAAGATGAAGTCTGATGGTTTAATTGATAAATATAAAGCCCGACTTGTTGCTAAGGGATACAGGTAAAAGGAAGGCTTGGATTATTTTGATACATACTCACCAGTCACAAGAATAACATCCATTAGATTGTTACTAGCTATTGCAGCATTGCAAAATTTAGAGATACATCAAATGGATGTTAAGACTGCCTTCTTGAATGGTGAATTAGAAGAGGAAATCTATATGGAACAACCTGAAGGTTTTATAGTTCCAGGAAAAGAAAAGAAGGTTTGCAAGCTTATAAAATCCTTATATGGATTTAAACAAGCACCTAAATAATGGCATGAAAAATTTGACAAAGTGATGTTGTCAAATGGTTTTAAAATTAATGAGTGTGATAAATGTGTTTATGTGAAAAAACACTCAAAATGGATATGTCATTGTGTGCCTATATGTGAATGATATACTAATAATGGGTAGTAATGATGTTATAATCAAAACTACTAAAAAGATGTTGACCAAAAATTTCGATATGAAAGATTTAAGCATAGTTGATGTCATACTAGGAATCAAGATTTCTAGAACATCAGATGGTCTAGTTTTATCTCAATCTCACTATATTGAGAAAATATTAGAAAAGTTTAATAAGGAAGATAGTAGTCTTGTAAAGACTCCTGTTGATGTAAATCTTCATTTATCGAAAAATACTAGTCATAGCATATCACAACTTAAGTATACTTGCATTATAGGAATATTAATGTATTTGATGAATTGCATACAACCAGACATAGCATACTCAGTTAATAAATTGAGTAGATATACAAGTAATCCAAGAAAGAACCATTGGACTGCAATAATCAGGGTTCTAAGGTATTTAAGATATACCATAAGTTATGGATTACATTATTCTAGATATCCAGCAGTACTTGAAGGATACAGTGATACTAATTGGATATCAGATACGAAGGATTCTAAATCCATAAGTGGCTATGTCTTTACTACTGGAGGAGGTACCATATTTTGGATTCTTCAAAACAAACTTGTATTGCCAGATCCACTATAGAATCTGAATTTATTGCTTTGGATAAAGTTGGTGAAGAAGCTGAGTGACTTCGTAATTTCTTAGAAGATATTCCAAATTGGCCTAAACCTATGCCCGCTATATGTATACATTACGAAAGTCAATCAACAATTAGAAATGCACAAAATAATATTTATAACGGTAAGTCTCGACATATAAGTCGACGACATAATACTGTCAGACAATTGCTCTCAAATGGGATAATCTCAATAGATTATATTAGGTCAAAAGATAATTTAGCGGATCTGTTTACAAAAGGTTTGACAAGAAAGCAAGTGTATAGTTCATCGAGGGGAATGGGATTAAAGCCGAAAGCTAACGAGTCATCTTAATGGAAACCCAACCTAGTTGACTGGAGATCCCAAGATCTAGGTTCAAAGGGACAACAGAAATTCTGAATGGCTCACCAGAAGCACTGGGAAGAATTAATCTTCTACCCATTTCTATGATGAGACAGTGCTACTTATAGCGATGAGTAGGATAAGCTATGTTTTTAATAACACTTATACCTCAAAAATTCAAGTGGGGTATTGTAGGATACTCTTAATAAGAAGTCACCTATATGAGTGTGAAGTGGGGCCGCTTCTATGAGAACTTCTAAGGCTAAGTTTTCTAGAGCACTCATGAAATACCAGGAGTTGTTCAGGGCCATATGAACACAACTGTGAGAACCGACTTTGTGTGGGAAAGAACTGTGTGTTTGCTATTGTCTTGATTTACATCAACGGCTGAATAGTTCAAGATATCATGTTCACTGGTTAGCCAGTAAATCCGATAGTAATACACTAGGGAAGGTTCAAGGCCAAAAGCTACTTATCCCGATGCAGTTACTTTCCAATAGTACTCTCTCTAATGTCTGTATCTTCTTTATTTGTAATTTGCACAAATTTCCATTCATGTGGGGGATTGTTGGAAACAGGGGCATTAAAAACATAAACTTTGGATGAAAATTGAAATAAATTCCGCTAAGAATTTTTTGCGGATCTATAGATGAGTGCGTTCCTCTCTACAAGGAGATGAACGTGGTATATTTACTTTCTCAAATCCGTTTCTGGGTGAATGAGAAATTATATCCAAAGTGAGGTGCTTGATAAGCCTAAATGGAAAAAATGTTGAAACCAATTGAAGTTTAAATAAGTCAAGCTTGGGCTTGGATTTGGGCTTGGGCTTGGGCTTGGGCCTAATTGTAAAGTCCGGTTGTTCTTTTTACTAAATGGAATTTTGGATTGGGCCTGTTTTTGGGCTGGGCTTATTTAAATGGGTTTCACAAATGGTTGGTTTTTTGGGTGGTTGGTTCTTTGAATTTAAATTAAAAAACTACTTTTTAGTTTTTTACAAAGGGTTGCACATTTTTCCGAATCATCATAACCCATGGTTGCACCCACCCGAAAAGGCACCTTACAACCTATAAATACCCCCATTTGGATCATTTACAAATCACACTAAAATTCAGAGAATTCTTTTCTTCTTCTGAATTTTCTTCTTCCTTATTCTCTCTTTACTCTGTGGGTTCGAGCCTTAGTATTTGGGTTTGGACCTTAGTCAGTTACTCCGAGTCTGAGTTCGAGTCAGAGAGTACTATACCGAGCCGGTTCGCCTATTCCTTTGGTTTGCAGTGCTACTACCGAAGAAAGATAAGTCGTTATATTCTGGGAGATAGACACCACTGAGTCCATGAGCACCATAGCGGAGCGAATCTATCTTAAGGACATATAATCAAATTCTAGCCTCGACTTTTAATCAGGTTCCTTTATTTTATATTTTTATTTGATTATATTAAACTTTGTATTATAATAAATTATATAATTATAGATTATTATTTTATAATAATAATTATATATATATATATATACACACATTATATTTTCAGATAATATTTAAATAAATAATACTATAGTATATAGTATAATTAAACCATATTTTTGACTACATTAACTATATTATTGTCATCTGTATGTGTTTCAATGGTGTGACGATAGGTAAAGTACTACCATCAAGGGTGTACACCCTCTAACGAGCAAAGATACTTATGTTTTGTTTGACAATATTAAGTAATTAAATATGGTGCTTTAGATTTGAAATTAGAATATATTTAGTTCAAATTTTGTATTAAAACTTTTACAATTTCAAATTCAAGATTCTGATTCAGTACTGTCAAAAATAACTTTAGAGTATTCGGGGAGCGGGAAGTCAGTTTTAGCTCTTTACATTTGTCACTATAAATAGCCACATCAGCATTCTAAACTGTCATGGTTCTTACTCCACAAATTTGTATGGTGCTTGCCACAAATTAATACTATACAATGGTATACAATTGATCGGATTCCCCAAAGAAAGAGAATAAAAGAAAATGGATAGGGAAAGAAAATAAAAAATAAATGATGGACCCTGCAAAGCCTAACCATGAGTGGGGGCCCCACAAAGGCTAACCACGAGCAGGCCAGGCTTGTAACAAAATTTGTGTGGGCCCACCATCTGGCGAGCCCCACACCTCAACCATTTCTAAAAGCATCCATGTTCCCATGGGCCCAACATACTCATTAGCCACACTTTTGGCTGGTTCTGATATCATTTGTAACAATTCTCACTCTATCTAAATATAATATTGTTCGCTTTTGACTCCCCTAGACTAGAGACTTCCTAAAGGATCACCTATTCTCATACTACTCCAAGTTAAACATGTTTGACTCTGAAGTTTTGTTAGGTTCACAGCCATCACAATTTTAAAATGCATTGTGTCATAGAATGGTGTAGAACCTACATGTAGCACTTCACCTTTTCCCAGGCGATGTGAGATTATAACACTATGTAGTCTGTCAATGCTCGCCCACATTACACCGACCGATAGAGATAGTCACATCTTAATTGTAGTGTTTTAAGGTTATAATTTGCCGTTGTTATGAGCCGTGGAAGAGCTCATAGGGTCGCCGGAGTTTAGATGAACGAGATGGTGATCACGGATGGTTTGGAGGATTGTTTGCCTTTGGATAGGATAATCAAGTTTTTATTTCTCTCACAGAAATGGGTGAATTTGGAGAACAAGTATGGCGTCCACGCAAACGCTACTAAAGAAATCTATTAAATTTTTCAATGCAAATATGACAATTCGTTTGTTAATTCATTCACTACAAATATAATAAAAATATTAAAACACATTCTCTAAAACAATTAAACTTCCAAAAAGAGGCATACATTTAATTTAGAACGGATTAAATATATAATATGTCTAGATTGAAGCAAAGGGTTCAAGTTAACTAGAAAGACTTTCTTTCATTATACTACGTCCGCTAATATTATCACATTGATGTTATCCTCTATTATATCTCATAACAAAAAAGTGCATTTATTTAGCAATAAATAGTGGCCACACCAATTTTGTAGAAAATAAATATAAGATTTCATACTTTGTATCTTTTTTCTTTTTCTTTTTTTTTAATTACCTTGGCAAAGAAACAACAATAGCCTAATCAATGACACAATCTTTAGCTGCAAGAGCTAGAATATTAGCGGGAATAAAAGTTAAAGCAGTATTCTCGATAATGTGCTGACGGGAAAGCTGGGCAAGAGCATAGGCGACCTCATTACCATGCCTAAGTACATGGCTAAGTCGAGAATAAGAGAATCGCCGAAGTGCCACTCGAATATCAAACGCTATTAACTGAATCTCAACCAGACCACACTCATCACCATCAACTGCCTAGACCACCAACAAAGAATCGCATTTAAACCAGAACTTATCAGAAGACAAAGTTGAGGCCCAGATAACCGCTTTACGCAAACACATAGCTTCAATGACAGTAGCATTTGAAGCCAAAAAAGGAGAGAAAACCACTGCATGTAAAATAAGTCCCCTAGAATTCCTAAAAATAGTACCACCACCCCCAATCTGAGAAACCAAAGAAAAGGAAGCATCCACATTACATTTAATAATACCCTCGAATGGAGGCAACCAATGAGAATGGGAGGGATGGGGACACAAATTGGATCTAAGGCCAACAGGAGAAGAAGGCAAATCAAGGCATGTAGAACTGAGAGACTCCTTAAACTCCCAAAAGGAGGAACAAGCTAATGAAACCACCCTTAGCGGATCAAAAAGCCTGCCATCAAAAACCAATTTATTCCGAGCCTTCCAGATACCTCAACAGATAAAGGCCACCAAACCTAAAACATCCTGAACCTCATCCTTCAACCCCGATCGTTCTACTAATGTCATCCACCAAGCCACAAACGATATAGAATGGTCCATCGAAAAATCAAAACTTAAAGGCAATAATTTCCAGATCTGAATAGAATGAGGACAAAGGAAAAGCATGTGTTCCAAGGATTCCGCATCATCACCACACCTGGGGCACACGACATCGACAGACATACCATGTAACCAAAGAAGGTGGTGTAATACCCCTACTTTAAAAAGGATAGTCTCGGCATTTTAATTTTAATTTTATTGCATTTTTATTTTATTTAAATTGTTAATTTTGTTGCTTTAATTGTTTATTTGCATTTATTAATTGATATTTGAATTAAATTGATTTAATTGTTTAGTTATGTGTTTAAATTGCATTTATTTGGTTTAATTGTTTATTTATGTGCTTACATTGCATTAATTGATTTCCTGTTTTCAGTAATTTAATAGTTTTATTTAATTATCTTTTGTATTTTCTTTAATTGTATTAATTTAGTAATTATTAATTCTAAGGTAAAATAAGTTAAAGGAGTTTTTAAATTTTGTTCATTAACTAGGGTTCTCTAGGAAGTCAGTATGTATAGCCGACATGGATTAACTTAGGTTGCTCTATGGGCCGACTAAGATCGACATTAGGGCTCTGTCTCTAATCATACAGGGAATAAGGTTTTATTTAAGTCTCCATATATATAGAACAGTATGTCAACTTAGGGTTTTAGAATACACAACCTCTATTCACCTACCAAGGTTACATAGAGAAACAGAGAGGGGTTTTGAGCAAACAGAGTACGTTCGGTGAGGGTTTCGACTATGGCTTAAAACTTAGACTTAGGAGAAGGGAGGAGCAGAAGTAATAGAAGGCTAGACAGTATTACAGTGTTGCCAGAAATGTGGACACGATGCCGAGATTTCATAACTGAAATCACAGGCAAGTTCTTTTCTTCCTCTTTCCCGTTGGCTTGTGTTCTGTGCACCTAGATAGTCTCTAGGAGATTAATTGGACATTAACTGAATCATGCATGATTTTTATATGTTAACTTTGATTATCTGTTATCTGTGAAAACTTATCTGCAATAATTCTATCATGTATAGTTGCATCGTCTCTGTTTTAGCATAAAAAGTCGCCACTGTTTTAATCTTGTATTGAATCTTACTGCAATAAACCAAAGTCTAAATTAATACTAGATGCGATTTAAGACCTTTAAATTCAATTTAGAGGAAGAACAGTAAGGTTTGAATGGCCGGAGACGGAGCAGATGGGCTGAAACGGAGCAAAATGGGGCTGGAAGCTCTAAGAGGATGAGAGCCGGCTCCTTGGAAGTGGGAGCTGGCTCCCACACTCATAGATCAGGCGCTAAGGTCCTTGGAGCCAGCTCCCAAGCATAAAGAGCTAGTTTCCAAAGTCATGGAGCAGGTTCTCTCCAATTTACACTTTCTGATTTTTTTTTCTACGCACTGTGGTACTGTTTGAGCATGGGAACTGTTCTGATGCTTCTGGGTCTTCACAGAGGGATTAAGAAATTGATTTTGGTTGTTATTAAGACCTTAAGTTGATTAAAGTTGACCTCTAAGTCAATGGGACAAACAGTATAAAATTAATAAACTTTCTATGTTGTTAACGGATGGAAGAGAAATAAATTACTTAATTAAATTTCAGCAATTTAATGGGATTTAGTATGCTTATAAAACTCATTTTAAATGCATGATAGGGTCATTTATTTATTTGTTTTGATCTATGCATGTTCTGGATGTCAATTGTACAAATATTTAACCTTTTCTGCAATTGCATGGATTAACTCTTGAATTATAGTTGTTGAAATATTAAACACTTTTCTGTAATTATTTGGATTATGAGTTAAGACCGTAAATTGCTAAACTATTATTTACGTATTGTAATTTACATGGATATGAAAGATTGTATGCACCGGTATGGGACGGTGGCATACTAGAGATGGTTTAGCTCAAAACACTAAGACTTAACCTATCGGATTAAAGAAATGGATTGTAAAATATTGAATCCTAAATTGTGTTTAAGTCATATCAACTGACTAAGTTGAGTGACTTCCTGGACTAGTTGGTTGTAGTTAAGTCATATCAGCTGAATAAGTTGAGTGACTAACTGGACTGTGTTCTGTATGTCACCTCAATGAATAATTGAATGACATACTCTGGTTTCGGACGGACTTTAGATATATGATTATGATACCACGAGATGAGCTTGAGTCTCAGGCTCATTGATTAAAGTGCGTATATGCAGTGGATGCGTAGCTGGCTATAGTAGGTTGAAGTGTACCCTATTAGGTCTAGGTACTCATGCCCACATTTGGGTGCGTTTTTGCATGTTGTCTTCTATTCAGGTTGAGACCCCTACTGTAATCCAGGGAATGTCCCTTAGTGTGGATATATACATACATATGGACTAGATAGCTATTGTGAGGTATCTAGGGTGTATTTGCGTATCGGGTCACTGTATGGATTGCAGTTAGATTAGAACTTGTTTGTGGGCCTAACCCACACTTTTATTCTTTCCAGCCTTAGAGCTTGATCGTGCTTGTCGAGTACAGTCTCTTATTCATCTGCTTACGTAGGACTTCTCTCGATGTTCTAGTTTAGTTTTGGTTTCTGTTATTCTGTTCAGTTGGGATTTTATTTAGGGGTCCACGAGATGGATTCCCAAGTTGTACTCTTAGAGGTTTTGAAGAATTGGAGTTTTATTACTCTGTATTATTTGGAGGATTTTATATTTAGTATTTCTTTCAGCTTTATCCTATTTCTTATTTCATTTTTATAATCTGTGTTCGCTTTAAAATACTTTAATTGTTTGATATTTCCCTCGGGTTTGAGCCTAGGCCTGATCAACCCGTGTCTCGGATCCGATGGGTATCGCAGTTGGTGTCAGAGCACTCCCGGTTCAAGTGTCTCTAGGATGTTTCATATTAAGACTTCCACGTAGCGTTCTTTCTTGATTAAAGCTTAAGTTTAGGATTCATTGTATTCCGTTACGGTTCGTTTAAAATCGTACTGATGTCTATCTTCTGTATTAACAGTATGGTTATCGCTAGAACCAGACGAAATCGTAGGCAGCGAAGGGAAGCGGCACGTAGGAAACAAGATCTCCTACAGCGTCAGCAAATGGGGGAGGAGCAAAAGGAAGATAGTTGGCTGCAGATAGAGCATGAGGAAGTTCAGCTGTCTCAGAAGTCTCAGGATCGGGGTTATGATAAGCGCCGAATATTGCATATTCAAGCGCCCTAAATTGCATTAATTAAGTCCATTATTTTATTTTATTATGTAGATTATCTTCATTTGTGCATTTTTGTTTATTTTCAGGTTCATTGGCTTAAAAGAAGCAAGAATGATGTTTTGTTAAAATTTTGAATGCAAAGGCACAATGCTGAAGCTTGGCAGCAGTGGAACCTGATTTTTGTCGCCATTTTCGACCTAACAAACTCAAGAACTGGACTTCCATCATAACATGAAAGATGTAGAGCTCTGAATCAGCTTTCCAAATTTTCAAGCGGTTCGTCATTCGGAGTTCGGAGCAGAGAGTTATGATCTTCTTATTAGAGGTGCTCAGAACTGCCTGGCAGCAATGAGTTTCTGCCTTGCTCTTCAATTTCGACCAACCAGACTTGAGAATTGGATCTCCACCAAAACATAAAGTTTTTAGAGCTCTAAATCAGCTTTCCAAATCTTCAAATGGGTTGTCATTCGGAGTTCGGAGCACAAAGTTATAGCCGTTTTACTAAAGTAGGTCCGGGCGAAGCAAAGCAAGCATGGAGTAATCTGCTCCATTTTCGAGTGCTCGAGGCCCTATTTCGAGCACTCGAAATTTAGGCAGAATGCAGCTCGGAAATGGCTTCCTCTTCAGCCCACTTGTGCATTGGTTTCCACATTTCCACCCTCCTTCTTTATGGAGTGGTTGGGAATGTCTTTGGAGGAGAGAGAGAGCTTGGTTGAAAGACATAAGGCAACTAAGGGCCACATGCATCACAGCCTTCATTTTTGACAAGAGATAGGAGAGAGAGGAGAGAAAAAAAAGGTGTGTTCTTCAAGCTCCAAAGAGGGTGCACGAAAATGGAGATGAGGATGATGCTTCTTCCTTCTTCTAGCTCACCAATGGGCAACTAAACCTCATCTAGGGAGGTGATGAAACCCCTCCCTTGTAAGCATGTGTTAGTATAGTTTATTTTTGGGGATTACAATGTATTTTTGATAGTCTTTCCATGATCAAGAGCCTCATTTTTATTGTAATGAATGTTGAATGTTTCTAAATGATTATTGTGAGTTATTCATCTTGTCTTGGATGGTTACTTTTCTTAATCATATTGCTTGCACTTCCATGGTGACAATGGAAGTTAGATTATGGAATGGTTTTAATGGCATGGAGTTGGAGAACCTAGATAGTTCATGGCTTAGGGTTTCCCTTTGATGGTCTATACTTGATTCTTAGCTTTATGTGCATTCACCATTTAAAAAAGCCTTGATAATCCTTAACTTAGTAAGCATGTTCTAAGCTACATTTTAGTTTAGGTAGTTGATCATGTGAACCTTTGATGGTTTATTCTTGCCTTTCTATTTAAATGAACTTCTTAAGGATATTATAGCAACCTAGTATTGTTATATATCATGACTATCATATATGTTATTTTTCCCTTAAATTAATCTTAACCTAGCATGTGTATAGGGATGGAGGTGGATTCATTTCCCTAGCCTTCTTTACTTGTACTTCACTCCATTGAATTCTTGCAATTTATTGTTTTATGCACTTTTAATTTCCTAGCTTAAGTGACATCCAACAAAACCTCTATAAACCCTTCATCATTCTAAGAATGATTTTAGATATTTAGGTTGTATTAGACTAGCGCAGTCCCAGTGGTTCGACTTACCCGACCAATAGCCCTATTTTACAATGATTCGTGCTATTACGAAGGTTGATGTATAGTTAATCAACCGATCAGGTTACAATCAAGGCAGGCAACTCGAGTATTCTTCTCAGTTAGTTTACACCATTGCTCAAGCTGTAGCAGCAGGCATAGCAACTGTACTTCATAATCAGCTACACGTTCAACAGACACTAGAAGTAGTACCAGTGGTGCTAAATGTGTTTAAAGGACATTGTTTTGCCTGCGGAGATTATGGCCATATAGCCAGATAATGTCCTAGGTTCCCTCAGAGATAGCAGAATAGGGAACCATAGGCAGGATGGGGTTAGCCACAGGCTAACCAGCAGAGGAGGCCGTTTGGTATTTTTTATGGGTACTTGCTATACTTGTGGCGAGTTTAGACATATTTGGAGGCAGTGTCGTAGACGAGGAAATATCGGGCCGTCCCAGTAGGAGGGTACTGAATCACAAGAATAATTGTTTTTTTTAGAGTGGTATTTAGTACTAGTAGGAGTGGAAGTATTATTTAAAGAATAGTACTGTTTAAATTGCACACATTAGTATTTTAAATAATATATGACAATTTTTCTTTTGGAGGTTTCTGATTTAATGAAGTTCTCAATAAAGTGAACTAGCGGTTTTGGCTATCTTTATTGTGTTTTATGGTAGCATTTTTTTTTTTTTTTTTTTTATGATTTATACACATATGGTTTAATTAAACTGAATTGGAATATGTATGTTGCGATAACAAATGACTATCACAGTAGAGTAGTTGGTTTGGACAGGCAAACAAGTATTTACGTACATGTACGTTGTGTTGAGATGGGATGATTACCAAGAAGCTTATAAAAGAACTTGTGTAAATCAATATGGTAAGTTTGGTAATAAAGGAAGAATTCTCAGGATAGAATAATGTTCTAACTATGAGTTGATTTCGGAGTATTTTGTATACTTTCTGTGTTTTGCTCTCCGGAGTATTCAGCATTCTGGTTTAAATAGTTTAGTTGGTGACACTAGATATTTACAGGCTCAAATTTTCTAGCCAATCTAGTGGTCCTGGACATGCATACTTATATGGTGTTACTTGGGATGGATTGGTTATCTCACTATCATGCCCAAGTTAATTGTTATGATAGGTCTATTGTATTTACCAAGTTGGTCAGGATATGTAAGTCATAGTCGTGCCACGTTCTAATGGGGGCACTAGCACTTATTTGTTCCATATGGAGGAGGAAACGGAGGAAGGGATTACTATATCTTTAGATAGCATACCAATTGTATAGGATTTCCCGAATATTTTCAGAAGATTCTAGGGTTGCCACCTAGTCGAGAGATCGATTTTGTGATTGACTAAGCTCCAGGCACTGCGCCTATTGTTAGGGCACCATACAGGATGGCACCAGTGGAGATACGAGAGCTGAGGGATCAGATTCAGCAATTACTCAGCCAGGGTTTTATTCGTAGGAGTATTTCACCCTGGGGAGCACCGGTTTTACTTGTGAAAAAAAAAAAAAAAGGATGGTTCACTTCGCCTGTGTATAGATTATAGGGAGTTGAACAAGATTACTATTAGTAAGAAGTACCCTTTGACCAGAATTAATGATCTTTTTGATCAATTGAAGGGAGCTACATACTTCTCGAAGATTGATCTGTGTTCTGGATATTATCAACTTCAGGTTAAGGAGCAGGATGTTCCAAAGACAGCATTCCTCACTAGATATGGTTCTAATAAGTTTCGAGTCATGCCTTTCGGACTGACTAATGCACTTGCGGTTTTCATGGACTTAATAAATAGAGTCTTCAGGGCTTATTTAGATCAGTTTGTCATTGTCTTCGTAGATGACATCTTGATTTATTCAAAGTCGGAGGATGATCATTCTAGACATCTTCGGATAGTCTTGCAGACGCTTCGTGAGCACCAGTTATATGCGAAGTTCGAGAAGTGTGAATTTTAGCAGCGGGAAGTGAAGTTTCTGGGTCACGTGGTGTCAGAAAGGGGAATAGCGGTAGATCCAGCCAAGGTTTCAGCAGTAGTTGAGTGGGGACAATCGACTTCACCTACCGAGATCTGGAGTTTCTCGGATTGGCAGGATATTATCATAGGTTCATCCAGGGGTTCTCCAAGATAGCGGGACTGCTCACTTACCTAACTAAGAAAGGAGTATGGTTCGTGTGGGATAAGCATTGACTAAGTTGACTTCTGCACCAGATCTGTCTACTCCACAGAGCGAGATAGAGTATCTTGTCGGCATAAATGTTTCTTTGCAAGGTCTTGGACGTGTTTTGATGCAGGAGGAGCGATCGATTTCGTATAGATCTCGAAAGCTTAAGCCTTACGAGCTTAATTATCCAACACATGATTTGGAGTTGGCAGTTGTGGTCTTTGCCTTACGTATTTGGAAGCATTATCTGTTGGGCGAGTCCTTCAAATTATTTAGCGATCACAAGAGTCTGTAGTATTTGTTCACTCAGCGGGAGCTGAATATGAGACAGCACAGGGAAAACGAATATGGTGGCAGATACACTCAGTCGACAACCTGTTGGTAGTCTTTCCGCTCTATTCACTACTGAGTGGAATGCATTGAATAAGGTAGATGAATTATCAGATGCTTTCATAGATTGCATAGTAGTTACGCCTTCTATCATTCACAAGGTTTTGAAGGCACAACTAACAGATCAGCAGTGCATTGACAAAATTGCAGCGATAGCTTCCGGGGAGGTCCCATTTTACCATGTTGGGGCTGATGGAGGTTTGAGGTACAAGGGCCGTTTGGTGGTACCTTCTGCTGATGATTTGAGGAAGGATGTGATGATTGAGACTCACCACTCTGAGTTTTCTGTTCATCCAGGAGGAGACAAGATGTATCAGGATATGAGGAGGCGATTTTGGTGGGCAAGTATGTAATAACCCTAGTTTTCAAAAGGATAAGATTGGAATTTAAATTTGTTTCTATGTGTCAAATTGTTTATTAAATAGTGGTTTATTTTGTTTTACTTAAATGAATTATTTTTTTTTTATTGCTTGTGTTTGTTTGAATTAATTAATTTATTTAAATTTGATTTTGCTTTTCTGTAGTTACATTAATTGTGTTTATGGACTTAGTATTTAAGGATTTAATTGGCATTATTTGAATTAGTTGCATTTATTACATTAGTGGATTTAACTTGTGTGAAGGTGTGTCCTTAAGTGTTTTTATAATTTTTCTTTATTATTATTTTTTTTATATAATTGGGTAATTAAGTTAAATAAGTGTTTTTATTTCGTTATTTATTTACAGTCTTTTGGAAGTCACGTATGTAGGTGCCGTAGATGACAACTGTGGTTTTGTTTCTATGGGCCGACTGGGGTTGGAATTAGGGCTTAGTCTTTAATTGGATATGGACTAGGGTTACGGTAATAAGCTTATAAATATAAGCTTTACAGTGGTTTAGGGTTTTAGAGACGTGAGCATAATGGTGGTAAAACGGAGAGAGTTACAGAGGGAATTACAGAGAGAGATAAAGGGAGAAAGTCTAGGGTTTTGCCTTAGGCTAGGGCTGAACCAAGGAGGAGGAGGAGCAGAGGTTGGCTTGTGGGTAAAACCAAGAGCAACAGAGGTGGAACGGTCGTCGGAGATTTCATCGGAAAATTCAGAGACGGTTAAGGCAAGTTCTTTCCTTTCTCTCTCCCGTTGCCTGTGTTCTGTGCATCCTTAGACTGTCTCTAGGGTTTTAATTGATCATTAGTTAATTTATACATGCTTGTTATATGCTAAATCATATGTCCGTATATGTGGAAGTAATCTGTTTTAGTTCTTGTACCTCTGGTTTCTAGTTTGGAGTGAAAGCATGTTTAATCGGTTAAGGTTTTAAATACTGTATTTGAATTGAACTGTTGTGAACAAGGCATAGGGTTGTTGTTGGATGTTTCTAGGACTCTTAAGACTAGATTTAAGAAGCAACAGAGGGGTAGGAAAGGTTCAGAGATGGAGCAGACCGTCGGAGACGGCGAAGGAACAAACTGGGACTCTCAAAGGGGAGAGAGCCGGCTCTCCCATGGAGAGAGCCGGCTCTAGGAAAGGAGAGCCGGCTCGGCTCTAGGCAAAGTGGAGCCTGCTCCACTTGTTTTGGGAGCAGGCTCTTTCTTTTTGTGCGTACACTGAAGCAGTTGCGCCTTGTTTGGTCTAACTGTGGGTTTTTAAACAATGTCTGGGCTACTGTGATGATTTAAAACACTAATTCATGGAGTATTAAAGCCCTAAGATGCATTAATTTGTTGTTATGCTAATGTTTTAAACAGTAGAAAAATCTTAAGTAAGTCGCAGGCTGTTTAAGGACTTAACGGACAGGAAGGATTTAATTATGCAAACTATGTCTAGGAATTAAAAAGGGTTGGAACATGGATTCTAAACAATATTACCATGTTATATTAGAGCCTTACATAATAAATTATTGTCTTAGTACTATTGGATTTAACAGTAAGAGGGAAAGTGCAGCGGTGCAGGCTGTTAATGGAAGGAACGAATTTAATTGCCTAGTTTAATTTCAGTAATTTAGAGGAGTATATTTATATTTAAAAATCTTGTTCTGGTGGCATGCTAGGATCATTTAATTAACAAGTGTGATCTATGCATATCCTGGATATTAATTGTTGAAATACTAAATATTTTTCTGCAATGCATGGATTTAAGCTTGGAACTTTAGTTGCTGTAATTTTAACTATTACACTGCAATTATTTGGATTAGAGTTTGGACTTCAATTGGATGTTGGCTTGGAATTAATTGAAGAATTAAATATATTTTCTGTCAATTACCTGGATGGATGCTGGATTATAACATGACGAATTAGTAAACTTTGTCTCGTTTAATTACATGGATGGATTCTGGATATTTAGTTGATGACTTGTTTAAATTCTGTGTTTGTCAACTATATGGATAATGTGGACTTTATTTGATGTACTGCTTATAATGTTGGCTCATTTACGGATCATTTACATATATGCACCGGTATGGGACGGTGGCATACGGAGGGATGGATTAGGTCACAACGTTAATTCCTACCCATTCATACATACGGAATGGATTAACTAAAAACAGTTAAATCCTACATGGTTTCATGTCCTGTCAACTAAAACAGTTGAACGACATACTGGATGGTTGTTTATATTTCTACGTTAGGATGAATAGGGTTTTAACTAAAACATTTAAATCCTAATTTTATGTCGTGTCATGGCAATGAATCAGTTGAGCGGCACTACATTGGTTTGGATGGGAATTTATATATATATATTATAGTACCGCGATTTAAGCTTGAGTCTCATAGTCGACGGTTAGGGTGCGTATATGCAGTAGGATGCGTAGCTAGCTATGTTGGTTGAGGTATACCCTGTTAGGCTTAGGTAGTCATGCCCACTCAGGTGCGTATTGCATGTTACCTTCTATTCAGGTTGAGACCCTCAGCATAGTTAGTGAGAGTCCTGTAGTGTGGATATATTTTTATCTATTACGGACTATATAGATATGAATGAGATGTCTAGGATGTATCTGCGTATCGGGTCTCTATTTGGATTGTAGTTAGGATAGAACTTGTTCGTGGACCTGACCCACTATTATTTTTCAGGTAACGGACGGTTCCAGGTCTTAGAGCTTGTTCGTGCTGAGCAGAGACGTCTACTCATTCTACCGACGATGTAAGAGGTTCTTCATGGTTTAGCAGTGGACTTCTTTTTAGTTCTTCGCTTTCTAGTATTGGCTTTTGATTAGGGGTCCACCAGATGGATTCTCGAGTTGTATTATAATTGAAAAAGTTGGTTGTAACAGACTAGTTCTTATTTATAAGATTTATTCTGAAGTTTTCAATAAAGGATTTTCATTTAGTTTCTTTCCAGTGAATTTTATTTACTCATGTTTATCTTAATTATATTCTGTGTTCGATTATTGCTAATTGATTTGATATCCTCGGGTTATCGAGCGTGGGCCTGGCCAACCCGCATCCGGAAATCTGGGGGTATCACAAAGTATGAAAAAAGACATTACTAGTTTTGTCTCTCGATATAGTACTTGTCAGATGGTCAAGATTAATCATCAGAGGCCGTCAGGAACTCTACAGCCATTACCTATACTGGAGTGGAAATGGAAGAGCATTTCTATGGATTTTGTAAAGGGATTGCCTAATTCTTTCAAGGATCACAATTCCATTTGGGGAATCGTGGATAGGTTGACTAAATTAGCTCATTTCTTGCCTATTCGCACTGACTTCACTTCGGAGCAGTTGGCGAGACTTTACATTACAGAGATTGTAAAGCTACATGGAATTCCGTTATCTATTATATCGGACGGGGATTCGAGCTTTGTGTCAGGATTGTGGAAGAGTTTTCAGGGGGTTTTGTGTCGCCTGTTTGTTGGATGGAGGTTGGTGAGAGCAGATTCTTAGGTTCTGAGTTCATTTGGGATATTTCTGAGAGGATTGCTCTTATTAGGGATTGCATGCGTGCTGCCCAGAGTCGGCAAAAGAGTTCTGCGGATCATCGCACACGTGCTTTGGAGTTTCAGGTTGGGGATCAGGTTCTCCTCAAAGTGTCTCCTATGAAGGGTGTAATGCGCTTTGGGAAGAAATGGAAGTTATCTCCGCGATTTGTCGGTCCATGCATGATTACGGATCGAGTTGGAGCTGTTGCTTATCGGTTGGCACTTTCGGATAATTTGGATTGCGTACACAATGTATTCCATGTTTCCATGTTGCGAAAATTTCTTCGAGATGAGGATCGATATTAGCATATCAATGTTGGGGAGATTGAGTTGCAGCCGGATGCAACTTATTTGGAGCCACCGTGTCGTATTATCGACCGTCGAGATCAAATCCTTCGTAATAAGGTTATCCCTTTGGTGTGTGTTCAGTGGAGTCATCACAATGAAGCTGAGTCTACTTGGGAACGGGAGGATGTCATTCGCTCAAAGTTTCCTGAAATATTGAAAAAAGGTAAGAGCGAATTCCGAAGACGGAATTCCTTTTGTTAGGGGGAAAGAATGTAATACCCCTACTTTTAAAAAGATAGTCTCGGCATTTTAATTTTTATTTTATTGCATTTTTATTTTGTTTAAATTGTTAATTTTGTTGCTTTAATTGTTTATTTGCATTTATTAATTGATATTTGAATTAAATTGATTTAATTGTTTAGTTATGTGTTTAAATTGCATTTATTTGGTTTAATTGTTTATTTATGTGCTTACATTGCATTAATTGATTTATTATTTTCAGTAATTGAATGGTTTTATTTAATTATCTTTTGTATTTTCTTTAATTGTATTAATTTAGTAATTATTAATTCTAAGGTAAAATAAGTTTAAAGAGTTTTTAAATTACGTTCATTAACTAGGGTTCTCTAGGAAGTCAGTATATGTAGCCGACATGGATTAACTTAGGTTGTTCTATGGGCCGACTAAGATCGACATTAGGGCTCTGTCTCTAATCATACAGGGAATAGGGTTTTATTTAAGTCTCTATATATATAGAACAGTATGTCGACTTAGGGTTTTAGAATACACAACCTTTGTTCACGTATCAAGGTTACATAGAGAAACAGAGAGGGGTTTTGAGCAAACAGAGTACGTTCGGTGAGGGTTTCGACTGCGGCTTAAAGGTTAGACCTAGGAAAAGGGAGGAGCAGAAGTAATAGAAGGCTAGACAGTATTGCAGTGTTGCCGGAAACGTGGACACGACGCCGGGATTTCATAACTGAAATCACAGGCAAGTTCTTTTCTTCCTCTTTCCTGTTGGCTTGTGTTCTGTGCACCTAGATAGTCTCTAGGAGATTAATTGGACATTAACTGAACCATGCATGATTTTTATATGTTAACTTTGATTATCTGTTATTTGTGAAAACTTATCTGCAATAATTCTATCATGTATAGTTGCATCGTCTCTGTTTTAGCATAAAAAGTCGCCACTGTTTTAATCTTGTATTGAATCTTACTGCAATAAACAAAGGTCTGAATTAATACTAGATGTGATTTAAGACCTTTAAGTTCAATTTAGAGGAAGAACAGTAAGGTTGGAATGGCCAGAGACAGAGTAGATGGGCTGAAACGGAGCAAAACGGGGTTGGAAGCTCTCAAAGGAGGTGAGAGTCGGCTCCATGGAAGTGGGAGCCGTCTCCCACACTCACAGAGCAGGCTCCAAGGTCCTTGGAGCCGGCTCCCAAGCATAAAGAGCCTGCTTCCAAAGTCAAGGAGCAGGCTCTCTCCAATTTACACTTTCTGATATTTTTTTTTCTACGCACTGTTGGTATGGTTTGAGCATGGGAACTGTTCTAATGGTTATAGGTCTTCACAGAGGGATTAAGAAATTGATTTTGGGTGTTATTAAGACCTTAAATTGATTAAAGTTGACCTCTAAGTCAATGGGATAAACAGTATAAAAATTAATGAACTTTCTATGCTGTTAACGGATGGAAGAGAAATAAATTGCTTAATTAAATTTCAGCAATTTAATGCGATTTAGTATGTTTATAAAACTTATTTTAAATGCATGATAGGGTCATTTATTTATTTGTTTTGATCTATGCATGTTTTGGATGTCAATTGTTGAAATATTTAACCTTTTCTGCAATTACATGGATTAACGCTTAGATTATAGTTGCTGAAATATTAAACACTTTTCTGCAATTATTTAGATTATGATTTTGGACTGTAAATTGCTAAACTATTATTTATGTGTTGTAATTTACATAGATATGGAGGATTGTATGCACCGGTATGGGACGGTGGCATACTAAGGATGGTTTAGCTCAAAATGCTAAGACCTAATCTATCGGATTAAATGAATGGATTGTAAAATATTGAATCCTACATTGTGTTTTAGTCAGATCAACTGACTAAGTTAAGTGACTTCCTGGATTAGTTGGTTGTAGTTAAGTCATATCAGTTGAATAAGTTGAGTGACTAACTGGACTGTGTTCTTTATGTCACCTCAATGAATAATTGAATGACATACTCTGGTTTTGGACGGACTTTAGATATATGATTATGGTACCACGAGATGAGTTTGAGTCTCAGGCTCGTTGGTTAGGGTGCGTATATGCGGTGGATGCGTAACTGGCTATAGTAGGTTGAAGTATACCCTGTTAGGTCTAGGTACTCATGCCCACCTTTAGGTACATTTTCACATGTTGCTTTCTATTCAGGTTGAGACCCCTACTATAGTCCAGTGAATGTCACTTAGTGTGGATATATACAAACTTATGGACTAGATAGCTATTGTGAGGTATCTATAGTGTATCTGCGTATCGGGTCACTGTATGGATTGCAGTTAGATTAGAACTTGGTCGTGGACCTGACCCACTCTTTTATTCTTTTCAGATACAGGACGGTTCCAGCCTTAGAGCTTAATCGTGCTTGCCGATGACAGTCTTTCATTCATCTGCTTACGTAGGACTTCTCTCGATGTTCTAGTTTAGTTTTGTTTTCTGTTATTCAGTTCAGTTGGGATTTTATTCAGGGGTCCACGAGATGGATTCCCAAGTTGTACTCTTGGAGATTTTTGAGAATTGGAGTTTTATTACTCTGTATTATTTGGAGGATTTTATATTTAGTATTTCTTTCAACTTTATTATATTTCTTATTTCATTTTTATAATCTGTGTTCGCTTTAAAATACTTTAATTGTTTGATATTTCCCTCGGGTTTGGGTCTAGGCCTGATTAACCCGTGTCTCGGATCTGAGAGGTATTGCAGGTGGCGAACCGAAAGAGCAAGATGACAACATTTCCATAAAAAATGTTGTATCTTTGGTGGGAGTTTGCATTTCCATATGCTACGCCACAACAAGTGTTGTCGAGAAGCAAGAGGATCAACACCCTGAAACCTGGCTTCCCCCTGGCGCCGCAATTTAAATGCCAGAAAATAAGCGGACTTTACTGAAAACTTACCATTAGGCTCGCCATCCCACCCTAACCTATTTGCTTTAGAGAAAAGACTGAAAGGGCAACTAAAAATAGCTTGCACAATAGGGGGCGGAAATAAAGATTGAATCAAAATGACATTCCAACCAGTCCGCTGAGCATCAAATAAGTCCCCCACTACTTCAGGAAGCACTATCTGAGGAGGGGGTATCGCAGGTGGTGAACCGGAAGAGCAAGATGACAACATTTCCATAAAAAATGTTGTATCTTTGGTGGGAGTTTGCATTTCCATATGCTACGCCACAACAAGTGTTGTCGAGAAGCAAGAGAATCAACACCCTGAAACCTGGCTTCCCCCTGGCGCCGCAATTTAAATGCCGAAAAATAAGCGGACTTTACCGAAAACTTACCATTAGGCTCGCCATCCCACCCTAACCTATTTGCTTTAGAGAAAAGACTAAAAGGGCAACTAAGAATAGCTTGCACAATAGGGGGCGGAAATAAAGATTGAATCAAAATGACATTCCAACCAGTCCGCTGAGCATCAAATAAGTCCCCCACTACTTCAGGAAGCATTATCTGAGGAGGGGGTATCGCAGGTGGCGAACCGGAAGAGTAAGATGACAACATTTCCATAAAAAATGTTGTATCTTTGGTGGGAGTTTGCATTTCCATATGCTACGCCACAACAAGTGTTGTCGAGAAGTAAGAGAATTAACACCCTGAAATCTAGCTTCCCCCTGGTGCCGCAATTTAAATGCCAGAAAATAACGGACTTTACCAAAAACTTACCATTAGGCTCGCCATCCCACCCCAACCTATTTGCTTTAGAGAAAAGACTGAAAGGGCAACTAAGAATAGCTTGCACAATAGGGGGCAGAAATAAAGATTGAATCAAAATGACATTCCAACCAGTCCGCTGAGCATCAAATAAGTCCCCCACTACTTCAGGAAGCACCAGCTGAGGAGGTCGTATCAGCGTACCAGTCAAACCAGGAACCCAACGATCATTCCAAATATTAATAGAAAGACCATTGCCCACAATCCATTTAGATCCAGCAACAATGAGAGATTGTGTAGACCAAATACTACGCCAAGCCCAAGAAGGATTTGATTCCAATGGCGCTTCTAAAAAGGAGCAATTGCGAAAATATTTAGCTTTGAAGATCTTAAAAGCCATTCCATTTTGGTGAACCAAAAAATTCCAACCCTACTTAGCTAACAAAACATCATTATAAGCCTCAAAATTTCGAACCCTAAGCCCCCTTCATCTTTAGCAGTACACAAAAGCTCCCATTTAACCCAATGTATAAAAGCAGAGGCACCCACTTTACCCCACCAAAATTGACAAACATACTTCAGAATGGAATTGCAAAGGTTACGGGGCAGCTTAAAGCAGGACATAACATATGTGGCTAAAGCACTCAAAACTGATTTAATTAAAATTTCTTTACCTGCAGGAGATAAGAGTAGAGATTTCCAAGGTGCTAAGCGAGTAGCGACATGTTGGAAGATATATTGAAATACATCCCACTTGGATCTACCAATAATCACAGGCATGCCTAAATATTTTGCACGCAAACCCTCTTCCTGAATGCCTAGCAGCTGACACAAAGCAACACGATCCTCCAAACAAGTATTACGTGAAAAGAAAAGAGAAGATTTAGAAAAATTGATCTGTTGCCCAGATGCCCTTTCCTATCTCTGCAAGAGGTTCTTAAGAAAAACAATCTCAATAGTAAAAGCTTGACAAAAAATAATAGAATCATCTGCAAAAAATAAGTGAGAAATAGGTGGAGCTTGGGGACACACCCGAATCCCAGATAAAACACGACGCTGAAGGGCCACCTGCGAAGAATGAGACAGAGCTTCTACACACAAAATAAATAAATAAGGAGATAACGGATCCCCTTGGCGGAGACCGCGCGTAGGACGAAACAACCCCACTGGTATACCATTGATCATCACAGAATACGATACTATTAAAATACATGCCTTAATTAAAGTAATCCAATGAGTATGAAAACCCAATTTCTCAAGCATGGCTAAAAAAAAAGGCCATTCAATTCGATCATAAGCTTTAGTCATATCCAATTTCAATGCAAGGAACGATTGTTTACCTATACGTTTATTTTTTAGGTAGTGGAGAATCTCATGAGATATCAAAATATTATCTATAATGTGCCTGCTCGGAACGAACGCACTCTGAGACTCACTAATAATAAAGGGAATAATTTCACGAAGTTTATTAGCCAGCACCTTAGCAATAATCCTATAAGCAATAGAACATAATGATATTGGTCGATAATGGGAAACATGGGTGGGCGATTCAGTTTTAGGAATTAAAACGATATTAGTATGATTTAGACTAGATAGAAGATGACCCGAATGCATAAAACTACATACCGCCGTAATAAAATCCGCCTTAATAATATGCCAATATCGCTGATAAAATAACGGAGTCATACCATCAGGACCAGAGCTTCGCATGACTGCATAGCAAAAATAGCTCCACAAATTTCCTCCTCAGTAGGCGGCCGAATTAATCGATTATTTATATCAAGAGTAACTCATGGCGGAATGTGCCGTAAGAAATGATCAATACCAATCAGAGCAGAAGTACGAAACAAGCCCTGAAAATAGTGAAGAAAGAGATCCTGAATCTAGGAATCCTTTTCAATCCAACGACCAGAAGAATCCTCGAGTCCAGAAATATGATTGCGCCGCTGGCGACGAAGAGTAGAGGTATGGAAAAATTGAGAGTTGCGATCCCCCAACTTCAACCATTGAATCCGTGATTTCTGAAACCAATACAGTTCCTCCTGTTGCCACAAAGAGTGTAACTGGGTCTCCACAAAATGGACCTGCTCAAGATCGTATTCATCCGAGTGCTCTTGCAAATGTTGTAATCGAAGTTCAGCTTGTGCAATTTGGCTTCGAGAGTTAAAATTGATGGTCTGAGCCCAGGTAAGTAAAGAACGTTTACAAGACTTGAGGTTTTCAGAGCATCGAAACAAACGGGACCCGATAACTGGACGACTCCAGGCATTCCAAACAATAGTCTCACACATAGGATCAGCCACCCAGCGGGCATCAAAACGGAATTAACAAGATTTCTGATGAAAAATCGGTACAAGGTCAAGAAGCAGAGCACTATGATCAGACCCCACCACAGTAAGATGACAAATTCGGGCCTGGGGGAACATCTGTCGCCACTCCTTACTGCTTAAAGCACGATCCAGGCGTTCCTGAATATTAGCTAAACCACGACGGTGGTTACACCACATAAAGGGATAGCCCGCAAATCCTAAATCTAGTAACCCACAATCAGATACTAAAGTTTGAAAATTCTTGAGAACCCAATAGGGTGTTAGAAGACCACCTCGTTTTTCCATCGGAGATAATAAATCATTAAAATCACCAATAATAAGCCACCGATTACCCCACAAAGGCTGCTGTCGTTTGAGGTAGTCCCATTGCGCCGCACGAATACGATCATTAGTGCTTGCATAAATAAAAGTAATAAACCAAGAACCTTGGCGAACTGAACATAACTCCACTGTAATTTGATAGTCACAAAAATCCACAATTTTAAATAAATGGTCGACCCGCCAATGCAAAGCGAGACCCCCCGCCGATCCCACTGAATCCACACACCAAACATAAGGCATCTTGAGACGGCGTTTCAACCGTTGAAGATTTTGCAAACCAGTTTTAGTTTCAAGGAGAGCTATAATATCCGGATTGTGAGCCCTTTGAAGTCGCATTAATTGTCGAACCAGTAAGAGAATTACCAATACCTTGACAATTCCAAACCAACACTCGTAGAGAAGCAGGATGAAACGCACAATGTGATACAAGTGGAATATTAGGAAAAGAAGAACCAGTAGAGATACCTGAGGAAGACACTCTATTACTAGAAACCGGACAAGAACGATGCAAAAATAGGCCCAAATCATGAACAGGGGCCTGTGAGGAAGAAGTACAAGCTAAAGATGGGGTAACCATAGATCCCGAACCATGGGTCAAAACTTGGGCCTCTAAATGAGAAGAGCGAATCGCAGAGGGAGATAAAGGCCCAACACCAGCCCAATTCAGCAAAGTAGTCATCCTCGGTAACCACGGTCAATAGAGTACACGAGACGCCTCCAGAAAACTTAGGGATTGGAGCTCAACGCCGAGAAACCATACCGCCGACAAACCAACCGAAAAACACACCACAACACACCACGTCCTGTTACGCAGAAGCCCCAAACTATATACAATCGCCACCAAACGAACAAACATAAACACCACAACAATAGCCAGAGAATTGTATAGCAGCCCAAAAAGGCGAAACAACACTTCACAATTGGGCAACCAAGCAAGATCCCGTAGTACACCAACCAAAAAAAAACAGAAAAAAAGGGAAGAAGAAGGGAAAACAGAGCCGGGTAATTGAATCAGAATCGCCGGACACCAAGATCAGACCCAACACCCAAACGCAACACCCCACTTTTGCTACACTCAGCACCCAAAAAATTAAACAGACAACTAACAAAGTTCAAGACCCAGAACCGTCATAAACCAGAAAACCAAGTAACAAAGTTGGACAACAGTGATACGATCAACCAAAAAGAGAATAGAAGAGAAAAAGAAGGGAAAGAAGGAAACCCAAAGTGAGACAAGCTCACAACAATCACTCCGACAAGCGGAGAACTCCAACAAGCGGAGAACTCTTCAAAGAGAAGAGAACGAGAGAGAGAGAGAGAGACTCCCTGAGTTTCTCTAAGTTGGATTACCTGTTTAAACAAGGTGAAACCGCGAAGCTGACAAATTTTTTTGGGTTAATTCTACCTACACCTCCTGACGTTTGCCTATATTCCATTTACACCCCCTCTACGTTTCATAATTTCACCTACCTCCCTTCACTATGATGGCCGTTAATTATACTAATAGAGTTGTGTAATTTTACAATTTTGCCCATCAATGATATATTACTAATATTTATAAAAATTTAGAGTTGAATGAAAAAGACTAAAACACCCTACTCATAGACAAACATATACAGATTACATACACATATATAAATATATACACATATACAGCAAGTACAGGTGATGCAGTTACGGTAAGCATGCCATGGACGGACTGAACTTCGTGTACAGGTAATGTTGGTCAGATCCATTCGCTGAAGCTCGACGCCGATTGGGTCATGTTGGCTCAGAGCTTCTTCACATACGGAGGAGTGTCACCGCCGTATAGAAGCTCAGAGAGCAGCGGCTTCTGCCTCACATGACGAAGAGGAATTCACCCGCCGGAGCACCCGCCAGAAGCAGGTCACACCCCAAATGGCCACCGCCGGTGATATTAATTGACCTACGACGCAACAGAGACGGCAAGCAACGATTCAAACCCCCAATTCGATTCTCTAGCGCATCTATCATCCGAACCCCCAATTCAATTCTCAAACCCTTTCTTTTTTAGTTCGGCGAGCAACGATTCAGCCATACGAAACCCAGTTCAGCGATTCAGTCATTCTCAAAGCTAGAAAAAACTAAGTTTGACCAAACCCAATTCAGTCCGGCGAGCAGCGATTCCTCAACCCACCTCGATGAAACCCAATTTAAAACTGCAAGCTTCACCGGCCTTGTCACAATTCCCCTCATACCGGTCATTTCATTCTGCCAAACAGTCTCATCGGTGTCTTCCATTGAAGCATGTCCGCCGTCCTCTTCACGCCATTGATGGCGAAGAATCAAAAGCGAAGTCAATTCCTTCGCCGCCACCACTGCCGAAATGGACGTCGATGGTGAAGAATCGAAGGCGAAGTCGATTGCAGAAAACGACGCTGAAGCCCAAGTTGATGTCAGCAGCAAGTGTCGGATTACAACCTCTACGGTATGGTAATCAATGTCCCTCGGCGGCAGGACATCGGATTACAGGCTTGACGACGTCTTAATCGGCAGAGAAAATCAGCGTCTCGTGCTCCGACAGGAGGGCCGGACCCAACCCTTGCAGCCTCTCCAACATTGCACTGTTGATCACCACCGTCGACGCCGAAACCCTCGACCGTGACTTTCTGGCTTACATAATCCTCGACCCTTGGGCAAACTGAAACTATGGCCTCTCTTAGTCGACAAACCACTTTAAGAACACAGCAATTGAGAGCTTGAAGCCAGCAAAATAAAGGACCAATTTGGGCTTCACAATTGCTTCAAGGGTAGAGAGAAAACGATATAACCAATCTCTGACCTTATAATAGAATTACATGGGTCTGTGTGTGGAAGGAAGAAGATGATATATATTTCTGACCCTAGAATAGAATTATATGAGTCTGTGTGTGGTAGGAAGAAGATGACATATGAATATATATATATATATATATATATATATATATATATATTGAAGTGAAAGGAAGGGCATTTTTGTATACTTGAGTTAACAAATTAAGGGCAGTTTTGTAATTGCGTATTGGTGAACGAGGTTAAAGATGTCACTTTAGATATTAGAAGGGCAAAAATGACTTTCTAACAATTTGCTTATGCTGACATCAGCACACACCATGAGTTGCTTAACAGTAGGGGGTAATTTGCTACACAAACCAAAACCTCAAGGGAGGTAGGTTGAATTATGAAACGTAGAGGGGGTATAAGTGAAATATAGGCAAAAGTCAGGGGGTGTAGGTAAAATTAACCCAAAAAATTTTTTAGCCCTTTCCATACTTTGTCTCTGCCCTTGTCAGATTCTGTTACCAAAAGCATAACCTTCTTGTGGGATGCTAATTATTTTTGCTACTAGGGTCCAAGGACCTAAGCACTACGCACGTGTGTTTTGGATGGGTCAAGCCCAACATGGACTGGGTCCAACCCATTACTCCACCTGATTATTGTACTATTACCCTTTTTTTCCAGGGTCCCTTAGAACTCGGCCAAGACTGTCTAGGCAGCTTAGGCCGTCGTCTAGGGCCTCAAATTTAGGACACGGGCAGAAATGTTTTGTGGCAATTTTTATATAGCATTTTTTTTTTTTGGGGTGCACTTTACCCTACATAAAATCGTGAAATACTCGAATCAATCCCATTTTATAGCAACTATACATTTTTGTATGTAATCAACAGCAAAGAAAATTTATGGATTTTTATTATATATCTATACAGAAATATTTGTGTATCTATCAATCAATCCTTAGTCCATCCAATTAGACCAAGTATTGCTCCCAATATGTCACCATTCATTATGGCCTTAAAAAATCTGAGCTTTCCATGTGTGTATGGAGGATACCTTACGGATGAATCTCCTTTAAAACTCCTGTAAAGAACCGCCTTCTTGTGACTAAAGGCATCAGAAGAGTATTTACCATGGTATGACCCCATCCCACTCTCCCCAACTCCTCCAAAAGGTAAACCAGAGACTGCAACCTGCATCAATGTGTACATAGTTTTAGTTCGTATACAACAAACTAAATCAAAGTTGAACATATTATGAGGGGAGTAATGATAGGGAGTCTTAACAGTCATACAAATCCAACTAATTTTATGTGAGTATGAGCTGACTCGTCATCATGCCGGGGATATTAACAATATCATGATGATGTCATCATCGCTCACAAAAATCAGTCGCAATTGTCGGACTTTTGACTCCAAATCACTTTCCTTATGAGAGAGGATGCAAGTATCAATCTTAGTATTACTAACCTTTCAAAAAAAAAAAAAAAAACCTTCGTATTACTAATGTGCTTATTCAAGTTTGCTTGAAGTTTGTCATGCTGGTATGCCTTTTTTTGTCTAGATATATGCGCATTGAGATTACTCTAAGAGAGTATTCCACCATATATAACAAACTAAATCAAAGTTGAGGATGAGAGGAATAATGATAGGGAGTCTAACAGTCGAACAAATCCGACTAATTCTATGTGAGTAGGAGCTGATATCATAATGACATCGGGGATATTAATGAACTCATGATGATGCATGTCAGCCTCCACTCACATACATTAGTCGGAATTGTCCGACTTTCGACTCCAAATCACTTTCCTTGTGAGAGAGGATGCAAGCATGAAATTTATAATGTGCGTATGCAAGTAGTTTGTCATGCTAGCATACTTTTTCTGTCTAGCTAGATATATTTGCACTGAGATTTCTAAAATGAATACTGCAGATAATTCCATTATAATTTTTTTAATCTCAGTTATGGCCAAACTATAAAGCAGATTGCATGAAAATAAACTAGAAACTCCAAAAAGCACTAAATGGGCAGAGTTCTAAAGTCATGACACTTGAAAAAAAGGGTAAATTACACACAGTTGTCATTTTAAGTCCTATGATCAAGATCCAACAGCAGAATAATTCACGAGGCATACGATACTCTGAGAATCTCTGCAGAAGATTATGGAAATTTTGAATGAGATTCAGGAGAAAATACTCACATGGAGGATAGTGTCATTAATAAGCATTCCTCCTGCTGATATGTTCCTCACAAAATCCTTCTTCAGCTGCCCATCGTTTGTGAAGAGATATGCAGCGAGAGGTTTAGATCTTGAATTGATTACAGTGAAACTATCTTCCAGAGTTTCAACCTATCAAAATGAGAAGTACAATTATATTGTTAATATTTCATGTTAAATTGCAGTTATAACTAAATGTTAGAAAAAAAGAAAAAAAAAAATAATATGCCAACATTTCTTGTAGCTTGATTCCATTTTCCATCACAAGATACTAGATGGGAGGAAAAAAAACGTCTCAAAGAACAAGTTCCAGAGAATATACAGTATTCTGTCACCATGAGAAGGAACAATATTACAGATCTCGGGCAAAAAAATAAAATCTAAAGACAATGTCAATTAATTGATCTCACTGTGAGAATGGGTAGTAATGGCCCAAATATCTCCTCCCTCATTATCTGAGAATCTTCTGGAACATCCAACAAGATGGTTGGAGCTATCTTTCTGCAATAAACAGAAATAATCTTAGGATTGGCTATAAATCTGAAAACATGGGAATGAGACTATAAATGCAACTCACAGTTGGTCTTGTTTTCTTTGGCCTCCAAGCATGATTTTATCAGATTCCCTGTCCTCATCCATAAGATTCATCAAACGTGTGAAGTGATGTAAGTTTACAATCCGAGATATGTCCTCTGATTCCATTGGGTCATTCCCGAAGAATTCCTCCAATTCGGATCTTAGAACATCTATCTGTTGAACAAACCGGAATCATGAGATGAAAACTACATATATAAACATTTGCTTCATAAGTAGGCATCTTACCAACTTTATGGCAAAAGATTTTGTGGTTATTAAATAATCCGGAGCAATGCAGGTTTGCCCATTATTGCATCCCCACTTGCCTGCTATTATCCTCCTCACGACAATCTTTAGGGTAGCATAAAGAAACAAAGACGCGGGAAGTGAAACAAATTAATAAAATTTAGATGACACGAACAGAATTAAACGAGGATATATAGCTCGTTTCATACTTGAATGTCTACGTTTGAATCCACAACAGCAGGGCACTTCCCTCCGAGCTCCAAAATTACAGGGGTGAGGTGCTTTGCAGCAGCAGCCATCACAATCCTTCCAACTCTTCCACTACCTGCAGAATTTGAAAAAATTTAAAAATTAAAAACGATTGTTTAAAATTAAAAATCAAATGTTTTATAGTAATGGTGAAAACAAATAATTCTTCACTACAAGTTATTTCCACGAGGACCACAAAAATCTGCACTTGGTGCACTAGACAAGAAAACATTATTTCTTAATCATATGTACACAAGAAGTTTACATCAAATGTAAGTAATCTTCATCAAAAGTAAAAATCATTTCACAGTATATGTAAACAATTTAAGTTTTCAAAACATCGTAGAAAAACAATTGCTATGGCATTTTTTATATGAAATCAAGAAACTAAGAAATCTTTCAATCTCTTAGAATCATCTTATGCGAAAAGTTCTAACAACTGTTGAAGGCTAACAACCTGTATAGAATATTTTATCCCACTTCTGCTCCAGTAAGGCAGATGTTTCAGGAACAGACCCCTCAACGACTCTTATGGCAGAGTTATCGACATACTCCTCCAATAATTTAGCAAGCACCGATGCAGTGGCTGGAGCAATTTCTGATTGTTTAAGAACCACAGCATTTCCAGCTGCAATGGCTCCGATCACAGGCTCAAGTGATGACACTGAACAAAATTTCAAAACAAATCTTGTCACAAAATAAAACAGATTTAAATGTCCATATATTTAGATCAATCAATATCAGAAACTCCAATTGTCTCATGGATTATGCGGCTTGGTATAAACCGGACTTGGAAAATTCTTTGTCAGATAATGCCAGAATTATATGCATGTGGAGCACAAAATGCATGTGTAATTGTAGCTATAACATCTAGAGACAAGAAGAAATATAGAACTAAGTACACATATATTAGTACAATGATGTGAGGGAAGGAAAAAAATAAAAAAATAAAAACATAGTTGATAAAAGCATAAGTAAAATTATTTCCTTTCTTAGTTTAAAAGAACAGAGAAATATGTAATTGGTTTTATTCAGTATCACTAGATATAACTCTTATGCTAAAAGATTTGTTTTACATACTGAAAGGATAATTCCATGTGGAAATGACCAACACAACTCCTAGTGGTTCTGAAACAACTTCTGCTGATGATGCATAAGTCTAAACGAAGTTTTGACCTGAAAAATCCCAAAATGGATCTTAATGATGCTAAATCATTAATTTGGAGCACCAAATTAGCAGTTTGAATTTTGAATTGGAGAAAATTTAGAACAAAAATTCCTCCAATTCCAAATCCAAACAGTCGATTTGGTGCTGCCAAACATAACGTAATTGTCATTAGTATTCTTTAGGAGAATGGGTTAGCAGGAAATACCCTTTCTGGCGTCATCCAACGATTCAGTTCTTTAATTGCTAAATTACAAGAGCATTTACTCAAAGAAATCTGAAGAAAAATTCCATATGAATAGTAAACACTAGATTGAAGATGGATTAGTCATTACTTTATAATAATGAGATCAAAGACAAAGACATAAATGTAACTATGATAAATTCATCTTAAAAGTTACTACTGTCTCCTACCAGATAGAAAATTTTGGGTCCGATTCAGTTTGCAGATTAAGTTAACGAAAAGACACAAAAATTCAAAGGAAGTCATTTTTCTTTTGAAACACAAAAAAACCTAATACGAGCCATTTCTTACTAAAAAAAAGTTTCTCTTGAATTCAAAAAATATAAAAACAGATGTTTTTAATTGAGTTTTCATAAAATAGTTCTCGGAGCGGTGAACCAAGCAGGATTTTATACAAATTTTTTATTTTCACTGCTCAAAAAATAAAAAATTGTTCTGCAAAACTAAAAATACTATTTGCAGTAAATGATTTGATCATTTATTACATTTGAATAATATAGAATCTGTTAGTCCTATGCAATTTGACTACAGTAGAGAAAAAAAAAAAAATATATATATATATATATATATATATATATATATATATATATATTCCGGAGACAGGGGTATTGAGAAAAGAAAGAAAAATAAGACCTCGGAAACGAAAGCTTCAGTTTCGGGTTTGGAGAGATCATTGTGAAGAGCTGCAACGATGTCCTTCTCCCTCTCATCAATGTATTTGGCGATTCTCTTTAATTGCTCCACTCTCCATTCGTAGCTCTGTCTTCCCAGAATTGAAACACTCTCTTATTTCTACATCGAACATTGAGCTTTCTTTCTTTCTATCTTTCTCTTTCTCCGCCATAAGTGACGACACACTCGCCCGGCAACAACTTTTAGAGAGAAACACACAGAATGTCCGTACACAGTTAATATGTGTGTATAATTTATTTACCTACTAGTATAAACTAACAAATCCCTCAACTTTTAACATTTCACAAATTTTTCCCTAAACTTTTACTTTTGCACAAGTTGGATTTAAAAGGGGGTTTGGAATAAAAAATATATATTATACCATTTTTGCCCTTATTTAAATGATAAATAAAATATTTATTTTATTGTCAAATATGCTCCAAAGTTACATCAAATAGACAAACAAAGACAAGGACTACATGATATAACTGAAATATAAAATTTACTTATTTAACCGATCACGTAAAAAAAGAGTAATTATTTTTTAATTAAAAAACTAGCTTATTAAACATCACCAACATACTTAAAAAAAAATCACTAAATAGTAAAATAACATTGATTAACAGTTATATGAGAGAGTAGTATAGACTTAGTTAAATAACGTTGGAGATAGAGATATGCTAGTATATATTTAATAGATGGGGTTAAATGAGAAGAAGACGGTTGGAGATTGAAATTGGTTAAGTAGATATTGTAAAAGGTTAATTAAGATAATATCATATTTATCTTCCAAATCCCGATTTGAAACACATATATTTGAAATCCCATTACTTTAAAATCCCATTCACAATCCAATCATTCCAAACACTGTAAATCCTATTTTTAAATCCAAATTCCATCAAATCCAGCATTCCAAATACAGTGTTAAGGGTAAAATGATAAGTTAGATACTAACACATTAACAAATTGAGCAAGTTATAATTTTGTAATAGTTGAGAGATATTAGTAAACTTTTAAAATTTGAGGGAATTTTTATTTTATTCCCCAGTTTATCCTAACACATTAATTTTGTACTGTTGTTTACTGATTTCTTTAAGGGTAAAATGGTAAATTAGATACTAACACATTAACTAATTGAGCAAGTTGTAAATTTTGTAATAGTTGAGAGATATTAGTAAATTTTTAAAAATTGAGGGAATTTTTATTTTATTCCCCAATTTATCCTATTTAGGGCTGCAACTCAGGCAGGTTGGGGGTCTTGCTTGAGCCTAACCCGACATATAAAATGTTTAACCCAAATCCAACTCTAACCTTACCTTCAACCCTAACTACTCAACCCGACCCCAACCCATCCTTCTAATTTTAAACTGGGGTTTTAACTCTAGCTTAGATTTCGACTTCAAAAGTCAGGTTAATTTAGATTATTCATATGGCCAATTTGATTAAATTACTCTTAAAAAAAATGTTTTAAAAACTTTTTTGCAATTTTTTAATAAATTACTAACAAATGTTTCATCCTTTTTTCCCTTAGAGCACGTATATCGGCCCCATAACACAAGTACCATTTAAGTCAGGAGTGCGATTCGAAAGCGAGATCTCAAAGACTTACCTCATGATCCCACCAACGTCGCTATACCCCTAAGGACTACTAAAACAAATGCTTATAAAAATAATTCTACTAAATGTTAATATACAATAAATTAAGATTTTACAAAAGAAGTTAAAAAGAAAAAGGTTATCATAATTTGAAGAGGATATATAATGCATTTAAAGTTAATATATATATATATATATGTACTCCCTCCGTCCTAAAATAAGTGTCATACTTTCTTTTTTTGTCTGTTCCAAAATAAGTGTCCACTTTCTTTTTTCAAACAATATATTTCACATCTTTCCATATATGTATGAGATATTAATTATTTTTGGCAATTATCGTTGGCATAACAAGTTCAGAGTTGAGTTGTAATTGTAATACTTGTTTTACAAGTCATCATGGACTACAGAATTGGGAAAGGTTTGAATTTACTATACTTGAAGAGTTTGTGATGAAAAAGGTAAAGACACTACATTAAGAAGGAATATGAACAAGGTTGGACATTCTACACTTTCCATGTTAGTCTACAATTTCCGTAGGATGAAACAAGGCTGGAAGAATTCGAGCTTTCAAGACTGCTAACCTTGAACCAGTTCAGCTTCCTTGAACCGGTTCAAGATGTTCAAGTTTGATACACTGCCAAATTTGAACCGGTTCAAGATCTCTTGTTTATAATACAACTTCAGTTTCCTTTTTCTGAATAATTTTCCAGTTGGTTTAGAATTATTCCAAATCCTATGCACGAAATTTACCTTATTTTCAGAGGGATTAGGTCATTCTATACTCTATATAAACCATGTCATATACATTGGTTTATTCACGGCTTTTACATTATTATTCAGATTTTATTCAAAGCTTAGAAAGATTATTTTTACAGAAAATCAGAGTTAATTTTTCTGATATCTTTCTAGAACACATACACATAAACACAGAGTTTAGAGTTGTGATATTCGAATCCTGATCATGATCATACGGTTGTATTAACATCGATCAAGCAAAGCAGTTCTTCTACATCATTCAGATAATTGAATAACAGAAGTAAGCACAGTCACACTTTGAAAGGGTTGGAGCATTCGTGGAGTGCTGTTTGATCTATCTACTACTCTTCTACAAGTATCAAGTGTAAGTCTGAGGTCGAGTTGCTGTTGGACGGGGAGTCACAAAGTTAGAGGATCGTTAGCGATTGGTGTGGTGTAGAACGATAGGGTGTGATCCAGAGTCAAAGTTCGGTATACTTTGTTTTAAGCATAGTGGATTGGTTTACTTTGGACTGCACTAGTCCACGAGGTTTTTCTCTTAATAGTTAACGTATTTTATCAACTGGGGTTTCCTCGCTAAAATCCTGGTGCATGTAATTAACTGTTTAATTGCTAAAATAAGTAAAGTTGGTAACGACACAAATCTGTTTTACAAAACTTAAAACTTTCCTATATACATTCCGCTACGTGTCCTTTGAGTTTAAAATTTCAAACTTGAATATTCAAAACTTAAAATAGCAAGTTAGTAATTTTTCAGACAATATATGTCCCACATGTCCCCTTAAAAATTATTACT
The DNA here is from genome assembly GCF_030987335.1 of Cornus florida. NCBI lineage: Eukaryota > Viridiplantae > Streptophyta > Magnoliopsida > Cornales > Cornaceae > Cornus > Cornus florida. The sequence goes on from NW_026775573.1 coordinate 46,031,071, forward strand.
CCCCAACACTTAAATTAGGATGAAGAGAGTATAAAATATTAGAATTCGGGTTCGAGTTTGCTCGGGTTGCTAGTATATTAATATAAGTTCAACCTTAATTAAGTTCGAGTTAAAAAATTTTAACTCATACCCGACGCTAATTATAATAATAATTATTCAAACCCACAAAATATCGGACTCCGACTAAGTTCGGGTTACGCATCCCAAGTTGCCACCCATAATCATAATACTAGCATATACTAAAAAGGAAACCCACCAAGAATGGCTGCGGTTGGTCGGTGGAATCCTTTATTCTACTATGTGTAGTGGAGCGCCACTTTTATTTGTAAAGGAGTTTGTCAACCACACCCTGCTAGAGCTTTTCGCACCAACCCTGATTCAACACATAATGGACACATATTATTATACTGTATTATATTATATGAATAAATACATACTCAAAACATATAGTAAATCTAAACAACAGTGTTCCAATTTGGAGAGAATGAGTAAAATTAAAAAAGAATAAAACTATTCCAAATGAATGAATATGGAATATAACTCAACTAATTTCCCAAAATTGAATTTGAAACAGAATAAAATAGTGGGTCTCAATTACATAATGTGTACCGTAAATATATTTAAATAGTGACACATATTTTCAATCCTTTATTCTACTATGTGTAGTGGAGCGCCACTTTTATTTGTAAAGGAGTTTGTCAACCACACCCTGCTAGAGCTTTTCGCACCAACCCTGATTCAACACATAATGGACACATATTATTATACTGTATTATATTATATGAATAAATACATACTCAAAACATATAGTAAATCTAAACAACAGTGTTCCAATTTGGAGAGAATAAGTAAAATTAAAAAAGAATAAAACTATTCCAATGTAATTTGGAATAGTTTTGGTCAGAGCAATAATAGGTAATGAATATGGAATATAACTCAACTAATTTCCCAAAATTGAATTTGAAACAGAATAAAATAGTGGGTCTCAATTACATAATGTGTACCGTAAATATATTTAAATAGTGACACATATTTTCCTTCCAAAAGTGTAACGATAAAGAGTTAAGTTTTTCTAATAGTATTAGGGGAGTTGTTAATTAATAATAATAATGACAAGGGTAAATTGCATCAAACTTTTCATTACTTATAGGGTTTCAGTAAATTCCTGTTTAATTATTTTATATAATATATAATAGTATTGTGGGTTATGCATTATATTATATAGTATTATTATATTATATTTAATTGGGCGAATTGTATAACCCCTCTAACTCGGTAAGGGTATTATATTTTATTTAATTGGGCGAATTGCATTACGAGGGGGTTAGCATTATATTATATAGTATTATTATATTATATTTAATTGGGCGAACTGCATAACCTCTCTAACTCTGTAAGGGTCGTTGTTGTTTTTTATTATTTATTTTTTTATTATTTTTTTTTTTCAAGGCAAACACACTACTTACTTATTATTACAGAAAAGTAAAACAGGCCACTTGACAAGACACCATATCGGGCCACACTAGACCTAAAGCCCACAAAAGCCAGAACTGTGAGTGGACCAAAGGCCCAGTCAAACAAACCCATGAAAAAAGAACCCCAACCACAAGAACCAGAAACTGCCACGGCACAACCAGCGGGAACCATACGCCCAAGGAACGACGTCAGCAAGACGTAATCATTGGAAAACACCTCCATCCACTGAAAGCACCAGAAACAGCATACACCGGCAGACGGCATCAATGGAAAAGGATCCCACAAAGGGATTTGAAAACAAATGTCATGGCCAAAAGAAATCCCGAAAGTGAAAGCAGGGCCACGAGCAAACCGAGAAGGAATCGGTACACTGCAGAGCGGAGGAATGGCGAGGCTGGAAGTGTAGGTGCCGTCGGGAAGGATACGGAAGGCCCAACACAGAGACACGAGAAGACCCACCACAGAGAGACCCATGGAAACCCAACCGAACACCAAGCCTGGATCAAAGTGGAAGAGCGACGCAAAAAGGCCAAGAGGGTTGCCGCCGTCTAACGAAACAAAAGAACCACTGACCAAGTGAAAGCCAATCGGCTGGACGGCAGCCCACCGGCAATTGCCTGCTGTAGTGAAGAAGAGAGATAGACACCACAACGCCGAACCCAAAGTGCAGAAACGAAAAAAAGAGAACAGACCACTAAAAATCGGAGCACCAGTGACAGAGCTCCAATACCGGGATCAAAAGTATAGATCGTGAAGCCCTCACCAAAATTAGAACCGTCGCGCCACAAGCCATGGAGAAACCCCATCAGCGGAAACATTACCGAACTCGAAAACTCTGATGAAACAGAGAGCCGCCACAACGAAGGGGGAACCTATACAAAAGAGAGGAAATACGTTTGAATATATCGCTGTCCTTTATGGTGTCTGAACTCAGTAAGGGTCGTTTAATTGGGCGAATTGATGCCCAACTCCCTCGTAATATAATACTATTATATATTATACTGGGTGAACTATATTAAATCCTCTTTTTTTATTATTGTTTTTCATTAAATTTTTTTTATTTATTTTTTTATCAAAAATATCTCACTCAACTATTAGAGGGGGTAATTTAACTAACTTAATTAGAGTAATTTAATTCTCATATATATATATATATATATAAAAAATAAATTTCAAGAAAAAAAAACCTAAATTTATATTAGAAAAAAAAAATTAAGCATTATTTCTCGTAGTGTCCCTTTAATAAATATATATATAATAAAAATCGATAAAACCAAATAAATGAATGCACAATATAATTCTCAAATATATATATATAGCAAATAAATTTCAAGAAAAAAAAAAACCTAAATTTTTTTTCTGAAAAAAAAAAAAAAAAAACTAGATTTATATTGGTCTGAAAATATATTTAAATAATATTTAATGATACATATTATATATATCATTATATTATGATACAATTTATATATAATATTATAATAATGGGTAAATAAAAAAAGTTGAACAAGAAGAAGAGTACATGTTGTTGCAATGGTTTTTTTTCCAATATAAATCTAGGGTTTTTTTCTTGAAATTTATTTGCTATATATATATATTTGAGAATTATATTGTGCATTCATTTATTTGGTTTTTATTGATTTTTATTTTATATAGATTTATTAAAGGGACATTACCAGAAATAATGCCTAATTTTTTTTTTTTTTTCTAATATAAATCTAAGTTTTTTTTCTTGAAATTTATTTGCTATATATATATATATTTGAGAATTAAATCACCCTCTTTAATAGTTAGTTAACGGAAGTTAGTTAAATCACCCCCCTCTAATAGTTGATGGGGGTTTTTTTGACAAAAAAATAGAAAAGGGGGGTTTAGTGAAAAATACAGATAGAAAATGGAGGTTTAATATAGTTCACTCTAGTATATAAAATAATTTTTCATATGTCAAATATAATAATTAATTTTAAAAAAAATTTAATTAAATAATTATCGCCAAATTTTTAACATGATTTGGGTATTAAAAATTTGAAAGGGTAGCTGTCAAAATGGCAACCAACCCGTGAACACTGGTCTGGAGCGGATTGAATGGAAGAAAAATATATATATATAAAGTATAAAAATATAAAAAATAAAAATAGTAAAAGGAAACTCACACATACAATTGTGTGAACTGGGGAATATTAGAAGTACCTGCAATGAATAGCAACAATGTTAATGGAGACTGGAGAGGCTGCTCATGATAGTTAGTGAGAGCTTGTGTGGCTAACTACATATGCAATTAGCTCCTTGAGAATGAGAAGTATGAGTTTGCTAGGCCAGGGTGAAAACTGGTCAAAGCCTTTTCTCAGCCATTAAAATTGAGGATAATGTTATGATGGGTGGGTTTGTCCCTGTGCACAAAACTTTTTTGTTTTTTTTGTCTAACATGATTTCCATGTGTTTGTTTTTTTTTTTTTTTTGTTCACATGCTTAACCTTCCCAAAAGCATTTCACATGCTTAACCTTCTCAAAAACAAAAAATGATTTCCATGTCTTTTTGGTCATTCAGATAACTTTTCTTTCTTTTCTTTTCCTTTTATTTATTTTTGTTTTTTTTTTACGTACATAAAAGTAAAAGAGACCATGTGGGACAATATTTGACACCAAACAAGCTAATATGATTGGAATACGATACAGAATAAGTGGATCTGAGTTTCGCTTAATCGTATTCAGGTTATAATTATATTAATTCGTACTGACACGATTATTAAACGTGTCGTGTTTATATTTTTTCCATTAACACATTCATAACCCGTTTAGTTAAACGTGTCAAATTAACGTATCGTGTTTCGTGTTAAAAATGTGCCATTTAACAAAATGTATGAGATAACGTATCGTGTTCATGTCAAAAATAATTTAAACGTATCATATCGTGTCGTGTCAAGTCTTGACCCACTTAGTGAATGGGTTACGCGTGCTGTGTCATATTACCCATGTATAATCGTATCGTGTTCATGTCAATGTTTCTTCACACGAGTAATAATCGTGTCGTGTTCATGTTTACCCATTTAACAAAAGACCATGTCTTGACACGACACGAATACAACTCGCCAACACGAATTAGCACTCCTACCTATGGTGTACATGACTAAAATTAAAAATTACTTTATATATATATATATATATATATTTATATATATATATAGTCAAATAATGCTTATGAATTTTTTAGCATCCAAATGAATACAAGAACTTCAATCTATATCATGATAATAAATGTTGTTTGCCAAAAAGGCTATGTTAATGGTTCTATAAATATATTTAAATAAATGATGTAGGACAAAATTTTTGATGAGTTTGTTTTGACTCGAATAGAAATATTCTCGAGTGAAAACGAACCAATAAACAAAAAACACTAGCACTAGCTAGTTGCTCATGTTGGTTTTCGGCCAAATCCATTCGTTTAAGATCCCAAAATCATTTTTCTTACTCCCTATAGGAACACTGGAATATTTCAGGATTTTTGTTTTTGGCCTAAACGAAATCGCATTATTACGAATTTTGGTATTTGGTGTTCTTTAGTGATTCTCGAGTGAAAACAACCCAATAAACAAAAAATACTATCAGTAGTGTTATAAGGGGAAACTTGTCTCACATTGGATCCGGATGAGAAAATGTATGAGTATAAATGGGTGGGTATGCAGCACTACCCAAGAGTTTAAGTTTGGTAAATAGGCAAATACTTACTCATTACAGTTAGTTTCAGAGTCAGACCTAGTCCTTGATTCAGTGTCACGCCAAGCGCCCGGCCCGGAAGACGTCCGGATAGTTGCACTCGGGTAGGTAGGGTGGCCTAACTGTAACGAGGGCGTTGCAAGTTCAGGTGAGAAAGAATGTTATAAGAGGAAACTTGTCCCACATCGGATCCAAATGAGAAAATGTATGAATATAAATGGGTGGGTGGGCAGCACTACCCAATTGTTGCCCAAGAATTGACTCTAGAGGGGGGGTGAATAGAGTCTTGGCAATTAATGGTCAATTTTCGATTTCAATTATAATACAAGTATTGAGCTAATTTTCTCAGCAATTGTTCAATGAAACAAACAAAGTTTTAAGCAACATAAATCATTTTATCAAGTGAACATACATACTGAACTTTGAGCAATAAATATAAGAGATAAAGAGAGAGAGATTGCAAACATGTACTCAGCAATTTTAGCGAGGTTCGGAAACTCTTACTCTTCGGCTCAAGACCCCTCTTGAGACTTCCCAATCCATTATGGCTCCTTCTTATGGGTGGAAGGCAAAACATTTACAAGAAACACCTCCTTGCTTCAAATTGCTAAGAGAAACACATTTTCTTAATCTTCCTTGGGCCACACCAGTCCTTACAAAGTTTGAAGAAGAAAATTGAAGTACAAGATAATCTCTCACAGATTTGTAGTACAAATTTCAGCTCACTCTAGAGTATGTATGAATAGATTGAAACTCAATACTTTATTGATGATATGAAGTGTATGAATGGTAGGACAAAGGCTCTTTGATTGCAAGGATATATTTCTCAGAGGTTGTAATTACAATTTTATGAAGACTATAACTTATTATATAGAGTTTTAGTTGTGTCTAATGTATTTTCTAGCTGTTGGACACACAGTTCGAGGTAATATAACCGTTTGAATTTGAATCTGCGCTAAGTCGGTCGACTGAAATGAATCATTAGTTTGTTTCGGTCGTCCGAAACAACTTAAGCATGTCTTGTAATTTTTACTTTGGTCGGCCGAAATGAATTAGGCTTTTATTTCAGTCGTCCGAAATAACTTGAGTCCTTGTTGCATGGCCAATGTTAAAATTAGTCATCCGATTCATATTATCTTTCTATTTCGGTCAATCGAAATAGCCTGAGGTCTTGTTGCATAGCTATACTTCGATCGTCCAAAATAGCATTTCGGTCGACCGGTTGTGACTTCAGTTTTTAGCTTACTTACTGTCAAGATCGGTCGTCCGTTTCAAATTGGCCTTCAATTTCGGTCGACCGAAATTGAACTTCACCTTTAAGAAACTTGTCTAAGTTATAAATGATGTTTATTTTTTATGTTTCTTGATTATCATGCAAGTGATTAATGTATAAGCTTTAAAATGTTCATTCATACTTTGACAAAGGTTCCTAAAAGCTCACCATCTTAGCTACCCCATTTGATTGACATGATCTTGATGACTTCCTTTTTGACCTTTATTCCTTTGTGAACTTTTCCCGTATCTTCATAATGCTCCTTTTCATTTGTGCTTTACATGTAATGTCTTGTCTTGATGAGTGCTTAGACCTGTAATTTTGCTCAAGGTAGACATTAGAACACATAGAACATCATTAATGAATTATAATCATCAAAAGCCTTAGATTCAAGGTCAACAATCTCCCCCTTTTTGAAAATGACAATTCATTGATGTGTTTGATAAATAAGAGTGAAAGTATTGAACAGTGCTCCCCCTATCAATGTGCATAGTTTTGAAAATGAAATTATACATGTAAGAGATTACAAATCTCCCCCTTTCTTTGTACATTTATCATTTGAGATTTATCATAGCATATTCAAGATATGTATAACTTTAAAATTCCACACATGATTGATATGAGGTCAACACATCTATTTTATTAGAATAATTATCAATAAAATGTCATATCTTAGCATATATGTTCAAAACATGTATTTTTCATAAACTAATCAATAAAGCACAGAGCCATTACATTGACACTACACATCATTCTTGCTACATATCATCATTTCTCCCGCTTTGTCATTCATCAAAAAGGTGGGGGGGGGGGGGGGGGACACAATAAAAATGAGGGAGTCCTGTAGCTCGAAAATCAGCAAGGTCGTGCTTTACAAGGTCAACTTCATTTGCAACTTCTTCGACCCATTCGCGTAAAGCTAGAATGTATTCCCTATTCTCTTTGGCAATGTCAATTTGCTCTTTGGAAAGAGCAATATTTTCTAATAATAGCTCACGAAGAGCTGTCTTCTAATGGAGGAGCTAGATGATCATCAGTTGCTTCTTGTTCTCCTCCTTCTCCTTCCACTACTTCTCCTTCTTCTTCTTCTCCAACTGCAGCATCTTCCTATTCTTGTTGCTCTGCCATAGCCATAATCTCTTGGCCTACATTTGCTGGATTATCGAATTTAGGGTCATACCAAGTATTGTTTTCAGATTTTTTGAGACCCGTTCGGTCAAGCAGATCTTTGTCAACCCGATAGAGATTAGTTAACTCTTGTTCATCCTCTCTTGCTATCCAAACTTTGTTGGCTCTGAATATCATGGTAAGAACCATGGCATAGAATAAATGGGTTTTCTTCTTCTTGGCTATAGCCTTTTGCAACAAGTCTAGCCTTATTCCTTACAATAGTTCCCAATTCATCCTTTTTGTTCCTAAATACCTATTTTGTGCCGATGATTATTTTATTTTGAGGTTTAGGGACAAGATGCCAAACTTTATTCCTTTTGAATTGAATAAGTTTTTCTTGCATAGCCAAAAGCCAAGATTCATCATTTTCAGCTTCATGTATACTTTTAGGTTCGAATCGAGAAACAAATGCTACAAAATTGCTTATATTTCTTAATTGTAACCTTGTACTAACACCTTTGGATGGATCACCAATAACTTGGTCTAATGGATGATTATGAACTAACTTCCATTCATTTGGAGTAGTTTTATTTTGAGAGATGTCATTACTAGAATTAGTCTTTTGAGAGATATCAATAAGAGAATCATCTATATTGAGTTCATTGATACTTTTCTCAAGCTCAATGAGAGACTCATTTTGATTGAGTTCATTGGAGCACTTTTCATGTTCAATCTCTTCATCATTGTCCATCATACTATTTATAGGTGGAGTTGTGGATTCATCAAATACTACATGTATAGATTCAACCACAACCAAGGTCATCTTATTGTAGCCTCTAAATGCTTTGCTTCTAGAGGAGTAGCCAAGAAAAATGCCTTCATCGAATTTAGCATCAAATTTTCCTAGATTGTCTTTATCATTAAGAACAAAACATTTACACCCAAAAACCTTGAAATAACCTATATTAGGTTTCCTTTTGTTCCATAATTCATAGGGTGTCATGTTGAGAATTTTTCTAATGACAACTCTATTTATAACATAGCATGAGGTGTTAACGGCTTCGGCCCATAGAGATCTAAGTGTTTTATGTTCATTTAGCATTGTTCCAGCCATCTCTTGAAGAGACATATTCTTCCTTTTAACAACTCCATTTTGTTGAGGAGTTCTAGGTGCCGAAAGATTGTGATTATAGCTATTTTCGTCACAAAATCTTTTTACGTCTTGATTTTCAAATTCTTTACCCCTATCACTTCTAATAGTCTTAATCTTACACTCCTTTTCGTTTTCGACTCTTTTGCAAAATTTTGAAAGAATTATATGAGCTTCATTTTTGTGTGCAAGAAAGAATACCCAAGAGAATCTAGAGTAGTCATCAACAATTACAAAAACATAGAGTTTTCTACCAAGACTAGCAATTTTTTTCGGCCCAAATAAATCCATATGAATTAATTCAAGAGGCTTAGAAGATGTTATATCCTTTTTCCTTTTGAAAGAAGATTTGACTTGCTTACCTATTTGACAACCACTACAAGGTTTGTCTTTTGAAAAATTAGTTCTTGGGAGACCTTTGACTAATTTATTTTTAGACAATCTTGAAATCAAATCCATGCTAGCATGTCCTAACCTTCTATGCCACAACCAACTGTTTTCATTTGATGACATAAAACATTTAACATCTTGATCATGAAGTTCACCCAAAAGCAAAGTATACACATTACCACTCCAAGGGCACAAAATATTTGAGTTTCATTCTTTTTAACAATGCATTTATCCATTTTTAAAATCACATCAAATCCCTTGTCACATAGTTGACTAACACTAAATAAATTATGCTTTAATCCTTCAACAAGTAAGACAATATCAATAGATAAGGAGGAAGAGATACCTATGGTTTTGATAACAATCACCTTGCCTTTAGAATTGTCTCCAAATGTGATGTTTCCTCTGTTGTATGCTTTTAAAGAAAAGAATTTTGAGTAGTCGCCCGTCATATGTCTTGAACATCCGCTATCTAGAAACCACTTGTCTTTGAAGGATGAGGATACCTTTAAACCATCCTACAAAAGAAATTTTAAATAATCTTCACTTGGTACCCAAATTTTGTTGGGTCCGTAAGAGTTAGGAAGCGGCATGTATGTTCCTTTAGGAACCCATTTCTTTATGATTTTCAGCCTTTTCTTTGAGCAATCTTGGATAAGATGACCTATTCTTTTACAATAGTTACATCTAATATTCTTGGCTTCATTTTTTACAAAATAGTTAACCAAAGGCTTTCTCTTTTTCAATAGGCATGCATTTTTATCAAAAGGATCATATCCTACTCCATGTTTATGAAAAACACTTCTTTGGCTACCTAGCATAAGTTCCAGATTTTTCATACCTTGAGTAAACTTTGCTAGACCATCAATTTGGTCTTCAATAATTTATTTCAAGGATTCGTTTTCAGAAATAAGATCATATGATGCTGATTCTTTTAGTAAGATACATTCCTTTTTTAAACAATCATTTTCATTTTGAATAGTTTGAAGTTTGTTATCAAGGATGAGTTTTTCTCTTCTTAAAGAAGCACATTTTTTGACCATTTTACCTAGTTCATCATGTAATTATTTAAAAGAATCAAGTAGTCTATTATAAGCATAAGCCAAATCATCAAAAGACATTTCACATTCAGATGAAGAGTTAAGGTTAGAGTTTACTCATCTTTATTTGCCATGAGACAGAGAATAGCCTTTTTCTCATCGCTTTTAAAACCGTTTGATTCATCATCTTCCCAAGTGGCTTGTATTGCTCTTCTTTTTCTCTTCTTCTCTTTATAAATAAGACAATCAGCTTTGAAATGCCCTGGTTTTCCACAATGAAAACAAGTAGGGGTGTCTTGTTTACCTTGTTCATCGGATGATTCACCCTTTTTGAATCTACCCTTGTTGAATTTCTTCCTTTGAAGAAATCTTTTGAAGGATTGAGTAATAAGGGCCAGATCATCATTTTCACTTTCATTGCCAGCAACTTCCTTTTCCATTTGAGGGGATCTGAGAGTAATTTCTTTCTTTCAGTGATGGTCTCCTTCTCTATCTTTAAGGGTGATCTCCCATGTAAGAAGGGAGCCTATGAGTTCATCAAGCTCAAGTGTGTTGAGATTGTGAGCCTCCTTAATTGTTGTAACCTTTGCATCCCATTTTTCAGTTAAGCTTCTTAGAATTTTCCTTCCAAGATCAGAATTAGTAATAGTTCTACCAAGATGCTTCAAGCCATTTATAATGTCAGTAAATCTCACAAACATTTCATTTATAAACTCATTTTCAATCATGTGAAATAGTTCATATTGATGCATAAGAATATCAATTCTAGATTCTCGAACTTGTGATGTTCCTTCATAGGTAATTTGAAGTTTATCCCAGATTTCCTTAGCTGTGGTGCATGTAGAAACTCTATTGTACTCACTAGGACTTATAGTACAATTTAGATTTACTTTGGCTTTAGCATTTAGGGAGGTGAGTTTATAATCCTCGGTGTTCCATTTTTCTTCAATTTTAGGAACTCTTTTTGTATCAACTATTTTCATTGGAACAAATGGCCCATTAACTATGACAAGCCAAATTTGATAGTTTACGGATTGAAGGAAGTCTATCATTCTATTTTTTTAATAACCATAGTTTGTACCATCGAACCAAGGAGGTCTGGAATTTGATTGATCTTCTTGATGAAAGTGACCATTTAAGTTTGCCATGATCGTTTTCTAATGCACTTAAGCCTTTTCAATAGAAATTAGACTCTAATACCAATTGTTACCCAAGAATTGACTCTAAAGGGGGGTGAATAAAGTCTTGGCAATTAATGGTCAATTTTTGATTTCAATTATAATGCAAGTATTGAGCTAATTTTCTTAGCAATTGTTCAATGAAACAAACAGAGTTTTAAGCAACAGAAATCATTTTATCAAGTGAACGTACATGCTAAACTTTGAGAAATAAATATAACAGATAAAGAGAGAAAGATAGAGAGATTGTAAACATGTACTCAGTGATTTTAGCGAGGTTCGGAAACTCCTACTCCTCGGCTCAAGACCCCTCTTGAGACTTCTCAATCCACTATGACTCCTCCTTACGGGTGGAGAGCAAACCATTTACAAGAAACACCTCCTTACTTTAAATTACTAACAGAAATACCTTCTCTTAGTCTTCCTTGAGCCATACCAGCCCTTACAAAGTTTGAAGAAGAAAATTAAAGTACAAGATAATCTCTCATAGATTTATAGTACAAATTTCAACTCACTCTAGAGTATGTATGAATAAATTGAAACTCAATACTCTATTGATGATATGAAGTATATGAATAGTAGGACAAAGGCTCTTTGATTGCAAGGATATATTTCTCAGAGGTTACAATTATAATTTTATGAAGGCTATAACTCATTATATTGAGTTTTAGTTGTGTCTGATGTATTTTCTAGCTGCTGGACACACAGTTTGAGGTAATATAGCCGTTTAAATTTGAATCTATGCTAAGACGGTGGACCGAAAAGAATTATCAGTTTGTTTCAGTCGTCCGAAACACCTTAAGCCTGTCTTGCAATTTTTACTTCGGTCGGCCGAAATGAATTAGGCTTTTATTTCGTCGTCCGAAATAACTTGAGTCCTTGTTGCATAGCCACTGTTAAAATCGGTCGTCCGATTCATATTGTCTTTCTATTTCGGTCGACCGAAATAGCCTGAGGTCTTGTTACATAGCTATACTTCAGTCGTCCGAAATAGCATTTCAGTCGACCGGTTGTGACTTCAGTTTTTAGCTTAGCTACTGTCAAGATCGTCGTCCGTTTCAAATTGTCCTTCCATTTCGGTCGACCGAAATGGAACTTCACCTTCAAGAAAATTGTTCTAAGTTATAGATGATGTTTATTCTTTATATTCCTTGATTATCATGCAAGTGATTAATGTATGACCCTAGATGTGAGCTTTAAAATGTTCATTCATACTTTGACAAAAGTTCCTAAAAGCTCACCATCTTAGCTACCCCATTTGATTGACATGATCTTGATGACTTCCTTTTAGACCTTGATTCCTTTGTGAACTTTTTCCGTATCTTTATGATGTTCTTTTTCATTTGTGCTTTACATATAATGTCTTGTCTTGATGAGTGCTTAGATCTGTAATTTTGCTCAAGGTAGACATTAGAACACATAGAACATCATTAATGAATTATAATCATCAAAAGCCTTAGATTCAAGGTCAACACTAATAACTTAAGCTTTTTGATAAATGGATAAGTTCTCACCCGTTACAACTAGCTAGTTGCTCATGCTAGTTTTCGGCCAAATCCAGCCGTTTAAACTCCTGAAATCGTGTTTCTCACTCCTATAGGAACATTGAAATATTTTAGGATTTTTGTTTGTGGCCTAAAGAAGTTACATTATTCTAAATTTTGGTATTTGGTGTTTTTTAGTGATTAAGTTTCTTATTAGAATTTATTTTTGGACTTATTTTTACAGTTTTGTTTATGTTTTTGGGTTTAGTTATGATATTAGGTTTGCTTATACTATTAGTGTTCTTTTTAAGTGTTAGTTTTTTTCTATTCTAAATTTGCATGTACTCATAACCAGTTCAATTATAAATAACATATCAAAATTGTCGACAATTATTTTTTAACTCTATGAATTTAAAGTTGTTCTCTTATTCATTCATGAAAGTTACATAGCTTCGTCAATAAATAATCAGTGTGACTAGGCACGGATCTGTTAATGGCTTAGTGGGGGTGCCCTTACTAATTTTTTTTATTTTTACATTTTATACCCCTAAAATTGTACTTTTTTGTATTTATACCAATAAAATTTTGAAATTGCCCCAATTGAAATTATGAAAAACCCCTTTATATAAATTTCCCCCGCTCATATGAATTCCTAGATCCGTCTTTAAGTGTGACCATACAAACACGCCCAAAAATATATATATATATATATATATAATGGGCAAGGAACAAAAAGTGATTAAATTCATTTTCTACAGATATAAAGTGTTATACCTTTAGGGAATTTGTAGATTCCCAACTAAGCGAACACTTTAATCTCCTTTTCCAAGCTCCAAGCTCCAAGCTCACTTTCAATGGCTTATTGCCCCCAAATGCTTCACTACTATGACCACATCTTGAAAACCGCAAACTTAAAATGGTGTGACTCTTCAGAGTATAGTAAGAACCCTTAGAGAGCTATGTAGTGTGGATAGAGAGAATGTCTCATATCTCATGTAAGAAAAGTTATGGTTAGTAATCCACAATACAACATTTATATAGAATTGACCTAAGAGTGCTCTCCCCAAGTCTTACTAATATAACTCCATTGCTTGTATTTTAACATTAGGCTAGAAGTGAGATCTAGTTGGGCCCATCCACTTGGCTTTATTGGGTTTTTTAAAAGACCAAGTCATCTCATTACCCAATTAAATAACTTATTAACTAAATTTAACTCCGCTATATAAGAATGGTTGTAATGAATAGTAAAGCCACCATGTTAATTTACAAGATGACCCTTCATGCATAATTAGCCAACAAATTAAATAATGCCATCAAATCATTGTCTTTGATTTTCTGATTAATCCGCTAGATAAATAAAGTTTTTTCTTTAATAAAATAAAATAATATATTTAATAAAACCATTTAATAAAAAACACTAAGGCTATGTTTGGTGTGGGTGAATGAAATCAAATAAGAGGGAATGTAATGCTTTTCTTTCCATTCTTGTGTTTGGTGTGGGCTATTAAATGTGGTATCATCATTCCTCACCATTCTAGAAGAATGGTCATGTGACAGCCCGAATTTCATAGAACACGGTGCGTCAGTGAGTAATCTAAAAATTGACCCGATAACGAGTCCGAAAAACGAAAGTAATAAAAGAAAAGAGGTCTCTAGAGATAGAAATTACCTCTAATACAACAAAGTGACCTTCTAAGAAGTCATGAAACTCAAAGAGAAAATGAATGCGGAAGCTAAGACTAAAACGAACAAAAAATAAAGACAAGGGTAAAATGGTCATGTTACCCCAAAAGAAGGAAATTTGACTCACAACAAGTCAAATGAAACCAAAATAACCCAATGAGATCCTTTGTTAACCTCATATGAAGTCCTAAGGTCATTGGAAGTGAATTCCCACGAAAACCCTATCCCGGTTCGAATAAAATCCCGATACTGTTCCACTAAAATGATTATATCTCTTAATAGGAATTGAATCTAAAAATGGTATTGGTACCATTGGAAGTCTGACTCAAAATCCTTGAATTTAGACTCAAGAATCACCTAATTTGAACTTAAAATGAGTAAGTTATGCCCCAACAAGATCGGGTATGAAAACTGTCCAACTCGAACCTATATGTGACGGCCCCAACTCGTCCGAAATGATGTGTCGGTCGACCAAAATTGCTAGAAAATCAGTAGAGACTCTGCTAATGCACCAAAAAATGAAAAGGAACCTATAAGTCTCATTTTACCCTCATGCATTGGTCCAACATGTAAACTTAAAGGTGTACAAGTGTGTGAACATGCCAACAAATATAATATACATAGAGAAATTAGATACATGTGGCTTTAAGGCCTCATTACATATCAAGTCCAAAAGTGAAAACCATACACCCAGGGTTGCAAAAATATACAAAAAGAGCATGTTAAACACTTTGCACGCATCCAAAACAGAAGTATCCATGACACTAAATCCAAAACCAACTAAGAGAAATAGCCCTCCATAAAGAGAACCTCTTTACTTGAAAAATACAAAATCAATTAGGGTGAGTAATTTGAATTACTAATAGGAAATGTATATGCGTATAACCTGAAGTTTTGATGGATTTGCAAATATAATATAAATGAATACATGTGGATCATGCCCCCTAACGTCTAAGTTCTAAGTGGAACTAAGGGATTAACCTAAAGCTACCTTGGAACATTTTGCACATAATCCACAATAAACAAGGATATAAACAACATTGGAATAACCAATACAAACAACAAGTTACAATGACTTAGTATTATCAACTTGGAAACAAAATGCGAAATCAAACATTAGGAATATACTTGGACATCACGTCGGAATAAAACCAACAACAATAGTTACTTTTGGGTTACTAGCCCGTAACCTCCCTAAGTATGTACTAAATTGGGGAGACCTCATAGTTCCCGCACTAGAGTCATACTATAGCCATGTCACAACAACGACGTCCCAAGGATCCAAAATTAACAATTGATACACAACGTATACTAAGTATACAATGCACTTAACTACCTTCCATACACAACCAAATTTGGAATCCATACAATCCACGCCCTAAGTCCTTAACTATAATGGCATTTATAATGACAAGTTATAATGTGAATTAAATCAAGTTAGTGCTATGAGTTTCAAATCCATGATTTAAACAACAATGTAGTATCAACTACACAATCAAATCATCGGCAAGAATAATATAGAATTTCTATAATCACACTAATAAAATCTTTAGATTTCAAATCATCACCAATTGAAATAATATCAATATAAGATAAGAGTCATACATAAGCCTTAAACAATATAAAGCCCTAAGGTAATTTCATGTAATATACATCTATATACAACCTTAGAATGTAAATAACATACATACAATGTATATTAATTCCAAATAACACATAAAAACACTAAGGGTATAAACATAAGGCACCCTCTACCTCACTAGAGAATTGTATCGCTCGAATCCCAAAGAAATGGAAGCAAAAAGGAAAGCAAGACAAGGTGTGGTGGAACATCTTTTGTTCCCAAGTGCAAGACCAAAAGTGTAATGACCCGGTCATTTTTCTTCCTTTCTTTTTTCTATGATTTTTTTTTTTTTTTGTCCTTTTCCTTATTTCTTCTTTTTCCTGTTTATCATTTTTCTTTGCATAACCTCACTTTTTGTGCTCGAATTTGATTCCTGCTTTGCATACATCCACGATATTTGATTTTCATAACATTTGTATTTTTACTTTTATAGAAAATACATTCTAGTTGCTTACTTTTTCGTAAAGGGCATGGATGCATACTTTCTTGTAAATATTCTTAATTTTTGGGGGTTTAGTGTAATTATGTAAAATAATTATTTTTCTTCTTAGGAACTATTTTGTAATTTAATTTGGAAGATATTTTGAAAAAGGACCTTTTTGCAATTTTTGGAAAATGTGACAAGTGTCACATTCTCATGGTGCCACTTGTTGGCATTGGGGTGGAGTGACTTGGAAGCATGATCTCTTGACATTTGGAGGGTGGAGATTCACCCACTTGTTGGTCTAAGATTGGTGCACTTGTTGGTTTAGGTGGTTGACAAGTGTAGGTTTGAGATTAAGCCTAGGAAGGAGCCTTGGATTTGTGACAAGTGTAGGCTCACAAATTAGTCTTGCATTGTGTGTGAGAGAGAAGTAATGTAAGAGCACATAGTGAGTGGAGGAATACTAGATCCTCCACTCACCATTTTTCACTTCATCTTTTTCATTTCATTTGTTCTCAAAACCCTAACCTAGCCACCATTGAAGGAAAAGCTTGGTTTAGAGTTTTGACTTCATTTTTAGTCTCCTTCTATTCACCTTAGACCATAAACCTTGGGAGACAAAAGTTTTCTCTCTCTCTCTCCTCTTCATTAAACCTAGACTTTTTATCCATTTTATGTTTGGTTGCTTTGGATTATAGAGATTCAATTATTTATTGAGGTAGAGGTGGTAGTATACTTATATTTTAAGTGTTTTATAATCCTTTGGGGTTTAATATATATTGTGTACACGCTTTTAGAATTTTAGTATTGCATATTATAGGAAATCCTTATGATTGACTTACAGTTTATTGATCTAAGCATGTATGTAAGCATGTATGTTGTGTATGTATCTTGTGTAAGATTATTAATATTGTATAGAACTCTTATTGATTTGAATTACTATACTATTGTGATGATAATTCTACATTCTAGTTAATTACTATCGGTAATTATAATTATTTTAGAAGCTTATTACTATAATGTTGTAATCTTGTATATAAAGCTTATTGTTGAGGCATGATTTAAATTGATAACCTAGTGATATTGTTTTATGCAATATATCATAATGAGAACTTGTCATTTGTTATGCCATTCTAGACTTAGAATCCTAAGACATGGTTTGTGTGGTTTAAAAAATACTTGTGCATGGAAGGTGGTTTACATGCCTTAAATTATGGTATATAAGTTTTGAACTTGATATATTTTGGATTCTCTTGGGACATTGTTACAAGTGACATGGCTAGAGTTTGGCTCTAGTGCGGGAGGTATGAGTTCTCCTCAATTGAGATAGTGCGCACTAGGGTGGTCTTCTCAGCTGGTTAATGCCTGGAATAACTATTTTGATCTTGGTGTACCCCGAGACGTGATGTCCAAGTCTTCCACTAATTGATTTCGCATTCAATTCCAAGTTGACAACCAATGCTTAATTGTTACTTGTAATTTTTGCTATTGGTGAATTGATGTTGTTAAGTACATTGATGTTGATATGTGTTGTTATAAGGATCATTTAAGTTAGCTTAAGATGATCCCTTAGAACACCTTGACATAGACGTTAAGTGGAATACTCCCTTGTATTCGTCTGTAATGATATTGAAACTTTAGGGTATACGCATATGCTTCTTCCTACGAGTAACTTGATTACTCACCCTAGTGGTTTGGGTTGTTTTACAGGTAAGGAGACAATGTTTTTGGATGCTTATCATCCTTAAAGGCTTATGAGCCATTTGAAGAATTTTTGTATATGGACATGCACTTGTTTAGCATGCTTTATTTTGAATGTTATATTTTGTATACCATGGATGTATGGTATTTTAGAAGCCAATGTAGCTTCCTTAATGTGTAATGTGTACCTAAGTACTCTTTTTGAAGCTTACTTTGTATATATGACATGAGGCCAAGGCCATTAACTTTAAAGATTACAAGTATGCTTTCCTTAAAATCCAAGTGTTGCCATTGTAGCATATTTTGTGAAAATTGGAGGGTTGGTATGTCAAATTTAGTAAATGTATTGTAATTAGGCCATAGACCACATTATAACACATCTATTTTATCATATAACATATACTTGCATGTTCAAATTGACAAACAATACCCTTCTTGATGAAACAAAAACTTAAGGTTGCATTTTATTGTGTTTTTACCCTCTTATGTTTTAGAGGCATTTCGGGTATTTGACAATGTGGGAGGGGGGGGCGGTGTTCTTTGTATTTTTCCAGAAAATGTCATCTTGGCCCTCAAAATTCTAATTTTTGCCAAAAAACCCCTGCTGCTAGGTTTTTGTTGAACTTAATGTTTTTTTGCTTAGTAATCGGTTAGAAGGGATCTCGTAACCGGTTACATGAGCGTGGGTAGAATGCATGACTTCTATTTTTGGCCTCCTAACCGGTTAGGAAAGTTTGGTAACCGGTTAGATAACCTAGGGTTGACCATTTTGACTTTTTTGCCCTTCTTTCTTCCGTTAGCCATATCTTCTTCGTCAGGACTCCGAATCAAGTGATTCTTGAGTCTAAGTTTATTAATTTTTCATTGTCTTTCCAATGGTGTGCTCAGTAGTACCCACTTTTACCTTAAAAATGACCAATTTGCCCCTAAGTTCTTTTTTGTTCGTTTTTGAAACGTCACTTCCGCATTTGTTTTCCTTTGGGTTCCGTGACCTCATTGAGGGTCATATTGGTGTCTTAGAGACGCATTGTATCTCTAGAGACCGTTGTTTCACCTTTTTCTTCCGCATTTCGGATCCATTATCGGGTTATCTTTTGGTCATCACTGACGCACCGGGTTTACAAAACTTGGGCCGTCATAAAAAGATGAAATAAAGAGGCTTGAAATCAAGCTTTCAAGGCTAATGGTGGCTTTAGGTGAGAGGTTAGAGAAGATAAGCAAAAGTCTAGATATTCCACTAAGTAAAACACATGGTTAGTCACATATACTATACTAACACTACCTCTCTCACACATACAAACATCACATTCTTCTACTTGTCATGATCCTAGGCCTCCTCACAAGGCTAAATCTAGGCCTTACACTTGTCATCATCTTAGGCTTCCAACTATCCCTAACCAAAAGTCAACAAATGGTTTATAGAAAAGGTGACACTTGTCAAACTTTTCAGAAATTACAAAGAAGTCCTTCCTCTAAATATCTCAAAGAAATATTTATTCGAGAATTGTTGTTTGATCTACCATCAATCCTTCTACAGAGATCAAGAGTAAGCATGAGGTCAAGAGCTGTTGGACGGGACGTCGCAAAGTTAGATGATTGTCAGCGATTGGTGTTTGGTAGAACGATAGGGTATAAGCCTAAGTCAAAGTCTATTGTACTTTGTTTCATACATAGTGGATCGATTTACTTTGGATTGCATAGTCGACGAGGTTTTTTTCCACTCAAACAGTTAGTCTATTTGACTAATTGGGGTTTCCTCACTAAAAATCCTGGTGCAATCTCTCTAACTATACTTGCTTTACTTTTCAGTATTTATCTTTGTGATTGTGGATGTTTAATTGATCATATTGTTAGATAATTTAATCAATCACAAAAATTGGGCAAGTTAACCTATTAATCTCATCTAGGTCATTAAAGGAGTTAATCACAATTAAATCAATTAACAAATTCTGCATCCTGCGTTTATAATACTCTCACAAACATTACATCAATACAATATACAATTTCTCTCTCTCTTTCTCTTATTTGTAATAACCGGAAACAATGGAAGCTTATGTTCGGAGCTTGAGAAAGATGGATTCACCATCCTTGGAGTTTCATACTGATCGTGAAACTGAAGCTCAAGAAACCGGACTGGGTTTCGTAGAGGTGGGTAGAAGACGTCGCATGAGCAGCTTGGCCAAACTTGAGTTCTTGCTTGTACTGGTTAATGGCTTTTTCGGGTTCTTGTTTGTATTGGGTTTTCTTGTGGTCTATGCTAGAGGGAGATGAGAGAGAGAGCTGCCATGCGTCTTGGGTAACATCGTGTCGGGAAGGACAGTGTAGGCTGAGTGTAACGACCCAATTTTGCTTGAAGTCGCTGGAGATCAAAGGCATCGTTGCCATTGGAGCTTGTCACCGAAAATAATAGCCGTTAGAGCTTGTCGCCGAGGAAGAAGAAGAAAAATGAGAGAAGATGGTTTTTTTTAGCTACCCTTTTTAGTCATTTCATAAAATATTAATTTTTTATATATATTATAAAATGTGCCGCTAATGGCATTTTAGTCTAATTGTAGCATAAATGTGCAAGTACGACCTATTTGCACAAATGTCATAGTTTAGGGGTGTTTTTTTGCACGTGAGGGGTGCAACATGCACTATAAACGTACAATAGGGTTGTTTTGTGTACTTAACCCTTATTTGTTAAGATAGAGAGAAATATAAAAGGAATGCAACATACTTTGTACTTACTTTTACTGTTGTTGCATTATTTATCAGAGTCCCATTCACAAAAAAGACTAGTAATAAATTTGCGGAAACTGGGTGGATAAATACAACATGAAATAAGCATGCATCCACACACATATTTAGAGAGTGTTTTTTTTTTTCATTGGCAATAAACTCATACACACCATACCCAGACATCCAATTTGGTCCTTTAGATATTCAAACAATCAACATTCACTTTGAAAAGTAAAGAAATATCACTAAGCCATAAGACCCTTCGCCATATTTAAAGAGTTATATTAGGACCATTAATTCTTAAAATATTATGATGGATTTTAATGTCAATCATGTGATGTTTATAAAGATAAAAATGCAAGTTGTTACTGATTTAATTATATGTACAATTGCACTGCTCTGGTATCTTGTATTCTAGTGTCCCAAAAAGTGACCGAAGTAAAAGGTGCATGCCCTTCAGATGAAAAGATGCACGCCAAACATAAACACATGCCATGAGGCTCGTGACATAAAAATATTGACATACCCAAGCACATGCCAACCCACTTAACCTTTAACCTTTTCTCTATAGAGAAATCCTTGGAAACAACTCTTGACAGCAATTTTCTTATTAAGTGACTTCTCATTTAAAAAAAAAAACCTGAATAGCTATACTATGTTTTGAACATGGAAAATGATAAAACACCAAAATGTTGATAAGAGTTCTTGCTTGACACTACTCGTTAGATTCGCACAAACAAAACTGACCAGTTATTCTAACATTACTCTTTCAATATACAGACAATGACCATAAATGGCCTTTAATTTGAAAGAATAGAAAACCAATACACAATGTTGCAATGTATTTATAAGAACAGTTCTGAACACACGCTCCAATAATACTTCAAATGCCAAGCAAGTCCCATTTTTAGCATTTTGAGATGTTTTTCTTGCTTTTGATAACAAGATTGAAAGCTGTAGGGGGTTCATTTTTGTAACACAATAAAATAAATATAAATAGTGATATCATATACAAATCTGAGTGATCCAGATAACATAATAGAATACGAATGGACTGAGAGAGGTGGAAGCACATGCAAACTCGAGAGAGAGACGGTGAAGATGGCAGTGTAAAATGACACCATGGACTCCCTTTGTAGAGGTGTATGGATAAAGTGTGGGTGTAAAAGAGCGTGAAAGCTTTTTCTTTTCGAGAGGTTATTTCCTCTTTCTTTTTTTTGCTCTACCTTCTACTTAGCGTTGGATCACCTCCTTATATAGGCCAAGTGAGAGGTTGGGTGATGTCGTATGAAATCACATGTGACGACGGCCGCTTGTAAACGCCAAACTAAATGTAGTGAATGTGTGGTTCAAGAAAAGCCTTTTATGTCAAATTTAAATTTATAAAAACCACTACCAACACCACTACTAACGTAGCAAGAGTGAGTAGGGATCGTCCCAAGGGATTATACGTGTTGGAATTTCAACTTCGACTCTAGCGCACCAAATGATTGCAAAAGAGAATTGGGTTGGTTAATTACTTCTAGAAAAGAATTAATTAAAATGCAATTAAAATAAAACTAAGTAGAGATATGGATTTAAGAGATGAGAAGAGAGGACTTAGGGTGTTGGAATCACCACTAAGCTCATGTAATTAACCACTTGTTTTCCATTAATGGGGAATACATTGTTGTGAACAAAATTGGTTTGACTAGCAAAGGTGACTCAACAATTGTATAATGTCTAAACAACATGTGAAAGGCCACAATATATCTATTGGAAGAGGAATATATTGTCTAGACAACATGTGAAGAGAACAAAATATCAAATCAAGTCATTAAACCTTTCATTAAGCTCATAGTCCAAATAATTCACAAGGATGACTTAGTTAAACATGTATTGTCTAAACATCATGTGAGAGGCCACAATATATCTATTGGGAGAGGAATATATTGTCTAAACACATGTGAAAGATACAATATATCATAACAAGTCATTAATCTTTCATTAAGCTCAAAATTCCATTACACCACAATATTAGAGCATATGCTTCTTGCATTCAAAAACATGGAACATCAAAGAACAAGCATGAATTGTCTCCCCCATCTAACACTACACTACAACTACACTACTAGCATGAAAATAAACTAAAGGAGAGGCACAATCCATCAAGGAATAAATATGAACCATTAAGAGATATAACAAGAGCATTCCATTAAGCACTAATGTCTAGCCATCACTAGATTCTCAATCAACCACACATAGACATGCAATTAATATAGAAAAACCAGTGTAGAGATCAATTCCCCAAATAATCACACATAAGACAACATGTAATTAAAATAGAGAATCAATGGAAGAATTAACCCATATGAATCATGTGAGACATAATTCCTAATTTAATTACACATAGACATGTAAATTAACTAAAGAATTGATAGGAAGAATTAGACCATGGAAATCATAGAAATATACTAAGATTCATGAAATTCACAAGGCTAGAACACTAATCACAACAATATATATAAAAATCCCTAAAAATAGAAATACAAGGGTTTAGATTACACAAGACTTAGGGCTCATCCAAGCCCTAAGTGTAGATCTAGTCAATCATGGAGGAGGTGGATGTAGTCATGGAATCAAGTTCCAAACATGGCTCCATCTTCTTCTTCCTCTTCTTCTTCTTCTTCTTTTAAGCTCTAGAGATGGAGAGATAGTAGATTTAGAGATGTGTTCTTGAGATGTGCCTCCACTTCTCTCTTTTCTTCTAACCCTAATCTCTAACTTTTCTAGAGAGAGAAAATAAAAATTACAATCTAGAAAATAAAATGATAAAAGCTAAAAATCCTCCTTTACAAATGGGTCACTTCCCTTTATATAGAAGGTCCTTTTCTTAGTCACTAAGTCTAGAATATATGCCCAAAAATATCTAATCCCGCAACTTTTTGGTAAGTGAACTTTTGGGCGCGCACGGAAAAAGTGACAGCTTGCTGCCAGCATGTCCAGTTCGATCGATCCAACTTATTTTCGATCGATCCAACTTTTCTGATCGATCCAACTAAAAGTTCGATCGATCCAACTTTTTTTGCGATCCATCCAACTTTTCAGCTTTTCAGTATCAGCTTCTTTTTGCTCCAAATCAGCCTCTTTTTGCTCTGGATCATCGCTAAGACTTAGTTTGACTCCAAAAAGGCCTTAAGAACTCATTTTTAGCCCATTTTAACATTATTGACCTGAAATAGACAAAAACACAAATAAGTACTAAAACGGGTAAATAAGATAGATAAAGGTCCTAGAATACTCAAGCTTAAGGGGTTTAAATGTGTACTTTTCAGCGCTCATCAACATGTGGGACCCATTAACATTATAAAATAATGTTAATTAAGATGAGTCTAAAATGTATAGGAGTCAAAATGGTATCTCTCTCTCTAAGAGTCAGGTCGAGGTTCGACTCGACGATTCCTGAACTTTATCCACCAAACTAAGAACCTCCTTGAATCTTAAGTAATCCTGACTCCTGTTCCTAACTCAGGTATTCAAGTCTTTGATCTTCTATTTTAGGTATATTAACATAGTAAGTGTCACGTAACTTAGACCGTTTGACCGTTTGACTTGTGGGCCATCATTTCTGATGTGGCGTCGCTTGTTGACCATTTGACCAAGATTTGTGGGCCATTGTTGATGACGTGGCATAGTTTATTGACCGTTTGACCAAGAAATGTGGGCCATGTGAAGTGAGATATATTCAACACCTACATTTAGCCCCCCTACGTGGGTAAGCTTTATAGAATTCGTAGAAGGTTAACAGTGCATAAATGACCCGAAAGTGGTGCTTACGCAAGGTTTTGCTTGACTTGGTATGATAATAAGTTTTGGTGACCTGGAGAGATAACAATGTTTGGTGACCTGGTGCGGTACCAGGGCTTGATGACCCGGAGTGATACCAGGGTTCGGTAACTCGAAGGCCAGGCCTTCAAGCTTTAGCGACCTATACGTGATGCGCAATGCAGGGTTTAATTACCTAGGCGTGATGCCAGGGTTTGGGTACTTGGGCACGATGCCAGGGTTTAGGTACCTTGGCGTGATGCCAGGGTTTTTGGTATCTGGTCACGATGCCAGGGTTTATGTACCTGGGCGCGATGCCAGGGTTTGGGTACCTGGGCGTGATGCCAGGGTTTTTGGTACCTGGTCGCGATGCGAGGGTTTTGAGTACTTGGACGTGATGCCAGGGTTTGGGTACCTAGGCGCGATACTAGGGTTTGGGTACCTAGGCATGATGCCAGGGTTTTGAGTACCTGGGCGTAATGCCAGGGTTTTGGGTACCTGGTCGCGATACTAGGATTTTGTGTACCTGAGCGTGATACCTGGGTTTAGGTACCTAGACGTGATGCCAGGGTTTGGGTACCTGGGCGTGATGCTAGGGTTTTGAGTACCTGAGCGCGATATTAGGGTTTGGGTACTTGGATGTGATGCTAGGGTTTGGGTGCCTGGGCGTGATGCCAGGGTTTAGGTACCCAAGCATGATGCTAGGGTTTTGAATACCTGGGTGCAATGCCAGGGTTTTGGGTACCTGGTCGTGATGTCAGGATTTTGAGTACCTGAATGTGATATCAGGGTTTGGGTACCTAGACGTGATGCCAGGGTTTGGGTGCCTTGGCGCGATGCCAGGGTTTGGGTACCTGGGCGTGATGCCAGGGTTTGTGTACCTGGACGCGATGCCTGGGTTTGGGGTACCTGGTCGCGATGCTAGGGTTTTGGGTTCCTAGACGCAATGCCAAGGTTTGTGTACCTGGGCGTGATACTAGGGTTTTGGGTACCTGGGCGCAATGCCAGGGTTTGGGTAGGAATATGCGGGTATAATAGAGGGAATTGAATGTTTGCAAGAGCGAGTGCGATAGTTAGAGTGCGTAAAAATGTGCAAGCTAAGTGGATGGCAATGGACACCGCGAAACAAATAAGAAGCACGAGTTAGGTTATGTTAGCACGATCAAGTATGAATGAGTACTTGCATCATTAAGTGTGATACAATAATGGCACAAGCGAGTGCAAGTGAGTATTGGTAAGAGCGAGTGTAAGTAAGTACTGGTATGAGCAAACTGCAAGTAAGTGTGCGATCGAAGTGGCCAATTTGAAATATGACAACACAAGTGTGGTATGTGTAGTGTCAATGGTTTATATAGTCCCCTGTATAGGTAAACTTTGTAGCAGGTAGAAGGATAATTGTGTATATTTGTGTTGGTCTGGTAGCCTAGGTTGGAATGTTTTATTTTGTAAAATTTTGAAATGTTGTAACTCGAAAAACGTTTGAAATGGAAATACTTGATGAGAACCCAATCTTTCCAAGTGTGAGAACTCGAGAAAGGTTTAAAGGGTCGGCCTTATAGCCTTGGTTTTAGTACTTGAGGACCGATTGTTTAAGGTTTTGGTACTCGAGGGTGGATTGCATCGCTTGAGGTTTTAGTACTTGAGGATGGATCGCTCAAGGTTTCAATACTCGATGATAGATCTCATTAGTCAAGGTTTTAGTATTTGGGACGGCTCAAGGGTTTGGTACTCGAGGACAGCTTGCTCGAAGTTTTAGTACTTGGGGATGGCGCAAGGTTTTAGTACTTGATGACAGATCGCTTGAGGTTTTAGTACTTGAGGATGGCTTAAGATTTTGGTACTCGATGACAGATTGCTCGAGGTAAGCGTAAAATCTGATGAAATTTGATGACCATGTGAGGTGCCAACATTTTATGATTTAAGTAAAGTGGGAAAGCTTAAAGATGAGTAAGTGTGAGAGCCAAATGACTAGTATGAGACACTACTGCATATGTGAGAGTATTTCTTCAACTGAGGAGATATGATGCTTTTCCTGACATTAAGTGCGTCCACGTGATAAGTAGATTTTTTATTTCATGTATAAAGTTTCAGACCTCGTAGGTGAGATGTCTCGAGAGTAATCTTTCCTTCGCTTATGTTTTGAAAAAAAAAAAAAAAAATGTATAGAGTATGACACAACACGTGTGTTTAGTCATACTTAATACTTAGACATATTGAAAGTAAGAAAGTAAGCAAGCATGCATGCTATTGTAGACAATAGCATTAAATAATACAGTGGCCTGATGGAACGTGTGCTATATGAAATAGTGGTCCAGTTGTAAAGACTGAGCGTGTGCGCAACAGACACCACTAGAAGGCTAAAAAGGTAATTAAAATAAATAGAGTTGATAATAGAAAGCAAACCCTGAAACGTGCCAACCGAGTGAAAGAATATATATATATATATATATATATATATATATAGCTAGTCCCCCCTGGTACGGATGCCCCTTGTAGAAATTACAACCCCTTGTACGGATGCCCCTTGTAGAAATTACAAATGCGTATGTGTGCATGAATTTATATATATATATTTGGGGATGCGAGCCGAGTGACAGGTGCGCCGATGAGTGGAGTTATTGTAAAAATAAAATTTTTAAAATGCGATATCGAATGTGAGTTTGAGCCAAATGAAAGGTATGCAGCACTGCAACCACCGTGGGTAGAGTTACATCGATAAAATATTTATATTGTGATTTTGATGGTTTGTGCAAGTTAAGTGAAAGATACTTAATACTGTAACGTGAAACAATTTGAGATGGAGGTACACTCAGAATTTTTTTTATTTTTTGAACCTTAAAGGTGCGGTGTCTCGAGAAGTACTCCTCAGATAAGAAATTTTTCTAAGTATTTTGTAGTCGAAGTTGTTAGGAGCTAGAAAGAGAGAGTGTGTGCACGAGTTAGCTGGTATGAGTATGATTTTTAGGGGCTTCAAGCGCATGGGTACCAGTGTGGTATGAGGTGTATGTCTAAGTTTGACTTCAAGGAAGAAGAAGGCGAAAAATAAAAAATAAGCCCACACATCTTGAACCACCTCATCTATTTTGTGAGACCCCAGTACCCATGTAATAAGGTGTGCTTGGCCGGTAGTAGCGAGCCTTATTTCGTGTAATAGCAAGCATTAGTTAGTCCTCGAACAGAGGTCGAGCTACCAAGTTAGAGGTATGGATGTCTCTATGTGTCGAGGTGTATAGTAACGTATGGGTTTGGATAGAACACATGGGGTCCATGTTGTTTACTTGAAGTGTCGTGAGTGAGCTTGGCAACATATTGAGTTGCAAGGCTTCTTGAAGCAGTGAGTGAGCTTGAGTTACAAGGCTTTACTTCGAGAAGGGTGTCGAGGAGCTTGAGTTACAAGGCTTTACTTCGAGAAGGGTGTCGAGGTGTTGGTTCCAGACACTGAGGAATGTCTTGATAGCTAATGTCAAGTGTTATGTATATATGCATTGAATATATATTTCCGCATCAGATATGTGTGTATAGGGAAGTTTGTACAAAGGAGATGGCATGAGAGTTGTGAGAGCATCCACGTGTGTATATTTATGTATATCATGACATAAGCTTACAAAATATGAGCACCAAAATGACAGGTGCTTCTTAGCTAGCAAGTGGACTTTTTTAATAAAGTGCCATGAAAACTAGTGCTACTTGTTAGAGGGTAACGTATAGGTGCACCTTTATATGCATATATATATATATATATAAACACTAATGTATGTAAGTAAGAGTAATTTGGAGGAGAGGAGCTTTGAAAGTTGTGCAACAAAGTCAAGTCCATTAAGTAAATTAAAGTCGACACATATGATCACGTGTTAGTGTAAGCTTTTGTATGAATATTTATTTTTAATATTGAATGGGACTGTTTTTATGTCTACATGTATAAATGAAGTTGTGTCGTTAGTGAGTGTGAAGACATCTGACACGGGTGAGATGGATTTACGTGTACAAAATTTTATAATGCCATCGTGATGGTGTCTGCGACCCAAGTGAAAGGCATGAGACACTCCAATAGAAATGGTAAGCACCAGTGGATTGCGACTCAATATTGTGATGAGTGAGTGGTGCGAGAGTTTGAAGGTGAGCCAAGCGGCTGCTATTCCATTGCATAGGTTCTTGTTGGATTATGTAACTGCGCGTCGAATAGGAGGCATGAAGATGCCCACTTAGAAATTTGTGGTCGGCATTCAAGTCTTTAATATTTTTTTCGTAGCATAACATATAAGGAGAATAAAGTATTGACTTAGGGCCAGCAACACATATATGTGTGAATGTATATGTATGCATGGGCATGTGCTTCGTTAATGACGTGCTCAATAAAATTCAAGCTTATCTTTTCTCACTAATCTTTTGAAATGAAAAGTAGCTTAGAATTGCGACAAAGTAGACTGTGTATAGAGGTAAAAGAAAGTAAATAAATCCGTGGAGGATTTATAAATATATATATTTTAAAATGGGTTGAATATTGAGAGGAAGTCCTTCGAGACACATTTGTTTTAACCGAACACTCGGAGGTGCTTCGCGAAGTTCTGGCCTCGAGCTGCAATTGAAGCTGCGTCGAGGAATGC
This sequence comes from Cornus florida, assembly GCF_030987335.1. Classification (NCBI taxonomy): domain Eukaryota; kingdom Viridiplantae; phylum Streptophyta; class Magnoliopsida; order Cornales; family Cornaceae; genus Cornus; species Cornus florida. The sequence goes on from NW_026775573.1 coordinate 46,060,444, forward strand.
GAGGTCATCGATGAAGGTGTAACACGATGTGCCAGATCCGCGAATTGTTTAAGCAAACTAACAAGCTTGCAGACATAAACTCCTATATCTCGCACAACAGTCGAGCAAATCATGAGATTTGAGTTAGGTTTCTTCGGCAACTCCTTTCTTCGTCTATGTTGTTGGAGTTGTAGTAGTCAGCTGCGGGCTAAGAAGCCTCCTAGTCTGACTAGGGCGGTGGGGTGACTCATTCGAAAGTCATGAATAGAGGGCCCGCCGTGAAATTGACAGGTGGGTGAATCCAAACTGGTTGCATAAATGGAATCGTTGGGCCATCGACGAAACTGCCGATAAGAGAATTGCTGGGTCATCTACCAACATGGGTCTTTTGTCGACAAATAGAAGCGCAGGGTCATCGACCAAACTGGGTATCGCCAGAGATCGATGGGCTATGTTGACGTGGGGTAGCGAAAAAAAAAAATGTACGGGTGAAATCGACGGGGTTTTGTCGATTCATCCCTGTTATTTTACTGAATTTCTTATTCTTGGAGTGTAAGTCGATTTGGGTTTTTTCTTACTAGAAAATTACGTTTTTTAGAAATACACAGTCTTAATGCCTAAAATTTGGAATACATCAGAAGAATTCACATTAATATAAGAAGATAAAAGGACCCACTATGTCTATTTCCTTCCTAGCTTTCTCTCTCTAAGCAAGGAGAGAGAGAGAGTGTGGAACTGTCTGTTACTGTTTGCGGCTGGGAGTAGCAAAAATCGACGGTCGTCGAAAATCGGTGGGTTGTCGCTGGGCCTCGATAAAGACGATTGTCTGAAATCGAGGGGCTATATGGAAGTGGTTGAAATTGCAGTCTGTCAAGAAATCGACAACCCCCGATTAATCGATGGCGTCGACAAAGGGGGGTGACTGGTTCATCGAATAGCATTGGCGTTTGGAAGAAACGATTGCATGAATCGGTTTTGGCAGGCAAAAAACTGCCAGATAAGTGGCAGCGAACAATGATGAACGGGGCCTGTGGTCTGACGGCGATGGCGATCGACGAGCCCATCTACGACAGGCTGACAGAGACGGTGCTCGGCGAACTTGCATCTGTCCGGACCCGTCCTTGCGTTCAGTTATCCAACCGGCGAAACCGACGAGCATGGTCGTCCATCCAAACCGGTTTAACGACGATGGTGGGTCTCGGACAAGCTGGTTTGTATAAAATTTATTTGACTTTTTTTTTTTTTTTTTGAAATCGAGTGACGATTTTTTTTTTGGAAACGACATGTGAATGACAGAAATCGAGCGACGAGTTGCATGAAATCGACTATGTGGACTCGACGGGTGCATGAAATTGATAGGTGGGTGTAGTTGACAGTCGTTGGCGTGAAAATCGATGAGCCTTTGTCGCTTAAGACTGGTTGTTTGACATCGACAGGTGTCGGTGTTTGGCAAAACGGTATTCTAAAATCGAGAGGTTGCATGGTCGACAAGGTGGGTATCGGCAAATTGATGGGCCGCCGCTGGAGATCGTCAGGTTTGTAGAGTCTGATGATGAAGTTTTATTGAATCCTTCGCGAAGGACACTTATTGCTCTACCAGCAAGACCCATTGGGCCATAAAGAGAGTAAGCATTAAACGCTTCGACGTTCGGGGCGGGTCTGACAGAGCGGCCTCTATAAACAGGTGACGCTGTGTAAGGACTCGCCAGCGATGTGTTTAAGCTATCAGTGATGGAGGTTTCGTTGTTAAGGATGGCTGTTTAAATAGACTAAAACCAAAATCTGGGTTGCTTCGTGTGTATAAATAATGTTCTATTTATTTGTAGTTAGGCTTATTCCATATTTATATATATAGGAGAGAGGTAATGGGAACTTGAGGAATTGTTCTTCGAAGTTCAATTTAACAAGAGAATTGAGATGAAGGTTGAAGCTCAGAGATCGACCTTTTCAGGCGGTCGAGGCTACAGGAGCTCGAGGTCATCAGTAAGGTAGTAGCGAAAAAGATGGGGCCTCATCGTTGACAAGGTGGTAACCCGAAATAGAAGGCTCGTTGTCGATGAAGTTAAGCCCACAATAAAAGGCGTCCTCGTCGATAGCAAAAAATCAAAAGGTCTCGATCCCTTGTCGTTGACAAGGCAGCGGGCCAATATCAAAGAATCATTGACAAGGCTGGTAACAAGTTTTGCTGGGCGTGATATGCGAACTTGAACTTTGAGAAGTGTGGTCAAGTTAACAGTTTGGAGGCTCGAGAATCTAAATGAGGCGGGCTCGTGGGTAGTTATATTCTTAGATGGCGTTTGCTTTGTAGTGTAAAAAAAAATGGGTTTGCATACCGCGTATAATATGGACAATATACACAACAGTATGAAGAGAGAAAGCTAGTTAACCTATTATGTAATGTGTTACCAGTGACTGAGACACATATCAAGTGGTGTGTCTATGGTATATGCAGCATAGCATATACATGTATCTTTTTAATAATGCGTGGATGTCAAGATTTATGGAGCTCTAAAAAAAAAAGTTTAAGTTGATATGACCTTTGATTGATTAATATACGAAGCCAATTGTAAAAGCAACTTGGTAAGAGCTACTCGCATATGTGTGTGTCAGGTGGGTAGCCGTCAAGAAAGAAACTATACATTATTTGTAAAGCTAGATTGGTATGATTTTATACCCCCCTTCTAATTTTTTTAAAAAAGACATAAGCTTTGTAGGCATAAAAGATATGTGACAGAAACCATGGCGTGTGCAGGTTAAGAATCATACATATATATATATATATGTATATATATATGTGGAGTGCGCAAATCTTGTGTTTGCGTAATACAGTCTCCTGGTGAAATGAGTATACTGTGTAATGAAGTTGTGGGATTCAAGATTTGTAAGCAATTTGTCGGAAATTCATCTCATTGATTTTGAGCATGCCATGTGACATGTAATTTATTGAGAAGTCAGTATGCCTTCGTCAGAGACATATACATATATGTATATATATATAGGTTTAGAAAATATGAGTTCTCTTTTCATGAACGTGGGTCAGAATGATCCAGAGCTTGGTGTCAGCCAAATAAATTTTGAAGATTGTGTAGTAAAATCATGGCAGTATGGAGACTTGTAAAGTTGGACCTTATTGTCCATGAATATGATACTAAAGTGTGGTGTAGCTTCGTAGGTACGACGGATCATCCAGTATTACAGTGTATGTATATATATATATATTTGGGAAGGTAACATTGGATACTCATTATTGGAGAAGTTCGAATACGGTATAGTCGTGTGTGTGTCGACAAGCATATATATATATATATGCATGCTTTAGTGAAACAACTACTGAGGATTGATTGTATGAACAAAACAAATGAGCCAATTAGTAGGCAAATTATTCGTAGAACTATTAATCGACAACAGGCAATACCAAATTAATAGTGTATGGGCCTGAGTTTTTTTTTTTTTTTTTTTTTTAAGGAATATGCTTTAGCTTTGATGCTAAATTGATTGATTGTGCATCATGTATGAAAGAAGTGCAAGAAAATATTGAGCATGAGTTTTAGAGCAATATGACCAATGTGAGGGTGGTGAGTGAAGTTGTGAGCCCATACATTCTGACCGCATTGGCTAGTCGATTGAGTCCCTCGACTTTGTGTTGATATCCCCAGTGTAGTCGCCAAATTATAAGGGTTCGTTTTCGTAACACAATAAAATAAATATAAATGGTGATATCATACACAAATTTGAGTGATTCAGACAATATAATAGAATTCGAGGTGGACTGAGAGAGGTGGAAGCACAGGCAAACTCGAGAGAGAGATGATAAAAATGGCAATGTAAAAGTACACTATGGACTCCCTTTATAGAGGTGTTTGGATAAAGTGTAGGTGTAAGAGAGCGTGAAAGCTTTTTCTTTCTGAGAGGTTATTTCCTCTTCCTTTTTTTGCTCTACCTTCTACTTGGCGTTGGATCACCTCCTTATATAGGCCAAGTGAGAGGTTGGGTGATGTCGTATGAAATCACATGTGGGACTCATTAATATTATAAAATAATGTTAATTAAGATGGGTCTAAAATGTATGGGAGTCAAATGGTATCTCTCTCTCTACGAGTCAGGTCGAGGTTCGACTCAACGATCCTTGAACTTCATCCACCAAACCAAGAACCTTCTCGAATCCCAAGTAATCCCGAATCCTGCTCCCAACTCAGGTCTTCAAGTTTTCGATCTTCTGTTTGAGGTATATTAATAATGTGGTAAGTGTCACGTAACTTAGACCGTTTGACCGTTTAACTTGTGAGCCATCGTTTCTGATGTGGCGTCGCTTGTTGACCATTTGACCAAGATTTGTGGGCCATTATTAATGACGTGGTGTAGTACCGTTTGACCAAAAAATGTGGGCCATGTGAGTGAGATATATTCAACATACACCTACAAAAGCAAATTCTAATTTTCAAAAGCAACGGAAAAAAATCCAAAATGCTAATAAAAGATGTTACCGCGCAAGCCCTGTTTCATCCTTCATTATCTAGACTAATTTCTGTTTTTTTTTTTTTCATTAACAACAAACACTACTCACACACCCATCTAGACAAATTTTCCTCTCATTTAATTTTGAGCATTTACAATTTTCTTCGACTCCCTCGTCATCTCCATCTCAGCTGTCTCTGCTTCCTCCCTGAACTTCTTATATATATCCCCTCTATAGAATTCGCGAGTTCTCACCACCAAAACAAGCGAAGCAAGAGCTCCAAAGCACGTAACAGCTGCCAATATTATAAAAGACAGTCTATAACAACGAGTACCAATGCAAGTCAATTCCTTCGTCGTGGATGATCTCTGCATTCCCTTCCTTGCAAGCTCTTTCAAGGCCTCCCGATCGTAAAGAAGTCCTGTGACCTTCACACTCAGTACATATGAGCCAAGGGGACTAGCCAATTGGCCGCAATTGAACAATGTCGCGTAATGTTTTAGGCCAAACAGCTCAGAAATTATGATATTAAGTAGCGGAATTTGTGCCCCTAATGAGAATCCAATGATCACCGATGCCACATATACTGAACCGGGGAATGGAATGGCGACGAGGAGGTGGCCGATGCAGGACAAGAAAAGGACCAGTGTGGTCATAAGGGGCCTGGGGAATTTGTACCTAACGAGTAAAATTTCCGAGACAAAGCCAACTGATATCCTCCCAAAGAAATTCCATATGCTTAAGAGTGACACAAAGGACTTAATGGTTTTAGCTGGATATCCCAGTGATTCCGCAATCTGACCCAAGTTGTCGACTGCAGTTAAGCTTGCCCCGATTCCACAAACTGTTGCAATGAATAGAATCAGCATGTCCATGCTAATAAGTGCCTGCAAGATTGTGTAATCTTCTCCTCTTTCCGGTTTGTTGAAAATGTCCGCGAAGAAATTAGATACTCGCCGTGGCTTCTTTTGATCAGGCAGCTTTCGTGGTGATGCCGGTTTTGATTCTATCATGGTAGGATTAGTAGTGTGTTGTTTCTTTTGATTCCAGAGAACTAACTCTTCCCTTACGGAAATCAAAAGAGGGACAAAGAGCAAGAGACAAACCACAGTGGCACTTCCAGCATAAGCTGGTTGCGAAAATGATACTTCATTTTGTATTATGGTCATAATCATTAAAAGCACAGCTAGGAAAATGGATGCATATAGGAAATGATAAAAGACTCTGAGCTCATTTGGTTGCTTAACAACCTTTATAGTCCGAATTGTATTGACGAAAACCACAGAGATTGCAGCCGGAAGCCACGCAACAAGAAGGATGAGAGATTTAGAGTCATTTGATCCATAGATGGCCAAGTAAAGTTGGGTCATGATAGCTCCACTTAGTCCAGTGAAACCCTTCAAGAGACCGACCAAGACACCTCGATTCTCTGGGAAGTTATTGACAGAAGTGACAAGAGCTCCCGTGTTTGCGAAGTTCTGAGAATTGGCTCCAATGCATATGTATATGCACATCTGCCAGACTTTTGGCTTGGCGATTCTTGCGGTGACTGCCAGCCATACCATGAAGAAGCCACCGAAATTCATGGCTGCGCTGATTAGTAGCACAAACCATGTTGGGGTTACCTCCGCGATTAGGCCGGAAAGGACTCCAACATACCCGCCAAGATCTTTGGAAAAGCCGAGGAGGTTGAGTGTGGTTTGATCATATTGAAGAGAGACTTTTATCTCTTTGGAGTAGATTCCGAAAAGATAAGTTCCGCCGGCTCCAGCCATGACCAGAAAGGAGGCGAAAAGGGATAGCCATGGACCTCGAACAACATGTACAATCAAACCGAAGATGTCACAGCCACGTCCCGCACCACCACTACCACTGGCTCTGCGCATACTGCTATTGAAACTGAAAAGAAAATGCAAGAGATAGAAGATGCTCCAAATATATATTTTATATATGTATCTATGTATTTGTGGGCTTGTGGAGGAGTAAAGTTAGTGGGGATAGGGTCTCTTCCTACCACCACTACTTCATCAGATTTATTAGAACTTCGCAATTAACTGTGCTTAAGTGATATCTTACCTTACACGCAAATTGGAAGGAAAGTGACTCAAATTGTACTAATCCAATCACTAAAGTGAACTTACCTTTCTTACACGCACATGGTCATCGATGGTCACTGTATAAGTCATTGTCACGGCCCATTTTCTCAATGCACGAACGGTACAAATCCTTCAAGTAACAATCCTTGGGGTACAAGTGTGAAACAACTTCAATGGAGCTCATCATATTCAAATCCTATCATTCATATGTTCTCCAAATGAACCAAGTAATCATAGCCTTGAGTACTAAAAACAAAGCCACCAATGCTGTCCCTTGTTGGAAAGAAATCTTTCTTGTTGAAATGGAGCAAACAAAAATTCTTTAAAGAGTAACATGACTGCAATCTCGGAAGCCGAATATTTATCATTGAAATCAATTTTCATCTTATCTAGAACGAGCTGAAAATAAATCATTCTCACAAACTTCTTCCAATTGAAAAATGTAGGGAGCGGCAAAAATTCCAAAAAAATTGTTTTTAGAAAGTAGACTCGTGGATATATAAAATTGAAAATTTTCGTAATTTTTAAAAATCAGGAAGTGAGTCAAATAATGTTATCAAAATCTATTCTCAAACAGTGACACGAAGTTGGATAGTATTTCCTGTCGGATTTTTAAAAAATAATTACATATCCTAAAATCATAAAAAATAAAAAATAAAAAAAAATTAGTTTGTGTTGTATTATGGATGTAATGGGTGTTCTATATGTTGCATATCCATCAAAGTGATGTCATTTTAAGGCATGGTTATGTAACACAGAGGATCGGATCACTTAGGAAGGCCATGTGGAGAATTAGTGGGGTTTGTGTTGGCGAAGCTCACTCACTTGTAAGGATATATAGATCTCTTTCCTTTTCATTTTCTTTTTCAGTTTTTCTTTTTTCTTTTTTTATTATTCTGACCAACTACAAAAAATTAGCCAGTCAAAAGAATTGACTGGCAGTGAGCGCCTACCGGTCAAGATATATTACTACCAAAACAAAATATTACTATGGACGAGTCTTTAGAAAAGGGGGGCCCAATGCATGCGTTGGTCTCCATTTGAGGAATCTTTGTTTGATTTGTAATTAAGAAAATAATTTTTAACAGAAAATATAAAACTTTTTTGAGTTAATTATAAAAACATTAAAAATATGTCTTTTTAAATTAAATTTTTAAAAAATAATTATCAAAAGCTGTCAATCAAATATATTTTTGTATAATATATAATTATTTTAATAGTGCCATTGTATTTTAGTACTTAGAGCAACACCAGCGCGTGATAATAGTGTACAATATTTGAATCTGTGTGGAATGAAAGACTCTACTGTGCACATTACACACAAGTGGGGGCCCATCTCGTATTACACACTCCACACCCCATAGATGAAGAATGAAGTAGTGCTTGCTAGTGGGTAGTAGCGGCTCGCGCAGTGGGCCATTGTGTGTGATAATAATATAAAATGAAAAAGTAATATTATGGGATAATGTGTAAAATAATTGTTGTATGTGCAAAATAATAATATAATAAAGTGTATAATGAAAAAATAAGTGCACAACAAGAACTTGGAGTCTCCAAAATAAGTGTACAATCAATTACTAATGTGGACTGTACACTTTACATAAAATTGCTGATGTGACTGTACACTTTACATAAAGTGTAGGATGACAAGAGTGTCTTGCACTGGGGTTGCTCTTACAATGGTCTAACAAAAATTAATACCAAAAGAAAAGAAAAACATAATGGACCTTTCTTAAGCATTGATGTTTAAGATGGAGAGAAATTGAGAGAGATTCTATCTTTTATTTTGAGAAGCTTCAAAATAAATTTGTTTACTTTATAAAATAAGTTGGGTCTTTCCCAAATTCTAATTAAAATTTGAATTTATTTCAAAATTAACAAGATGATTAATTTTGAAGTTTCAAAAGATGGCACCAAAACAGCAATTTTCCAAGCCAAGGAGTAACACAACACAAGCATAGAGAGAGAATTAACTATATTATTGTCTTCTGTATATGTTTCAATGGTGAGAGAATTAACTATATTCTTGTCTTCTGTATATGTTTCAATGGTGTGACGACAGGTAAAGTACTACCATCAAGGCTGTACACCCTCTAACGAGCAATGATACTTATGTTATGTTTGACAATATTAAATAATTAAATATTGTGCCTTAATTAAATATTGTGCCTTAAATTTAAAATTAGATTTGATTCAGTGCGATTAAAAATAACTTTAGAGTATTCGGGGTGCGGGGAGTTAGTTTTGGCTCTTTACATTTGTCACCATCAGCATTTTGAACTGTCGTGCCAAATCTGTATGGCGCTTGCCACAAATTAATACCATACAATGATATACAATTAATCGGATTCCCCAAAGAAAGAGAAGAGCTCGTAGGGTCGCCGGAGTTTGGATGAATGAGATGGTGATCACGGATGGTTTGAAGGATTGTTTGCCTTTGGATCATTGGATGGGATAATCAAGTTTCTATTTCTCTCACAGAAGTGGGTGAATTTGGAGAACAAGAGATTTGATGATTAAACAGAACAAGTTGATGATTAAACAGAACAAGTGCGTGGTTTTGATGACGTGGCATCCAAGTAAACTCTGCTAAAGAAATCTATTAAATTTTTCAGTGCAAATATGTCGTTTGCTAATTCATTCACTAGGAATATAATAAAAATATTAAAACACATTCTCTGAAAAAATTAAACTTCCTAAAAGAGACATACATACATTTAATTTAGAATGGATGAAATATATAGTATGTCTAGATTGAAGCAAAGGATTTAAGTTAACTAGAAAGACCTTCTTTGGTTATACTACGTCCTGTAATATTATCTCATTGATGTTATCCTCTATTATATGCTCCTATCTCATAACAAAAAAGTGCATTTATTTAGCAATAAATGGTGGCCACACCAATCTTGTAGAAAATAAATAAAGATTTCATTCTTTGTACCTTGTCAGGTTCTGTTACCAAAAGCATAACCTTCCTGTGGGATGCTAATTATTTTTGCTACCAGGGTCCAGGGACCTACGCACTACGCACGTGTGTTTTGGATGGGTCAAGCCCAACATGGACTAGGTCCAACCCATTACACCACCTGATTGTGTACACACTAACAAAAATCACTATTCATTCATCTAAGCAAGTTTAAATATTGTACTATTACCCTTTTGCAGCTTTAGGCGGTTGGCTGCCTCAAATTTACTACACTGGGTTGAAATGCTTTGTGGCAATTTTTATATAGCATTTTTTTTTTTTTTTGGGTGAACTTTACCCCTACATAAAATCGTGAAATACTCTAATCAATCCAATTTTATAGCAACTATACTTTTTTTGTATATAATCAACAGCAAAGAAAATTTATGGATTTTTATTATCTATCTATACAGAAATATTTGTGTATCTATCAATCAATCCTTAGTCCATCCTATTAGACAAAGTATTGCTCCCAATATGTCACCATTCATTATGGCCTTCAAAAATCTGAGCTTTCCATGTGTGTATGGAGGATACCTTACAGATGAATCTCCTTTAAAACTTCTGTAAAGAACTGCCTTCTTGTGACTAAATGCATCAAAAGAGTATTTACCATGGTATGACCCCATCCCACTCTCCCCAACTCCTCCAAAAGGTAAACCAGAGACTGCAACCTGCATTAATGTGTACATAGTTTTAGTTCGTATACAACAAACTAAATCAAAGTTGAACATATTATGAGAGGCGTAATGATAGGGAGCCTTAACAGTCGGAAAAATCCGACTAATTTTATGTGAGTATGAGCTGACGTCATCATGATGTCGGGGATATCAACGACATCATGATGATGTCAGCCTTTGCTCACATAAATCAGTCGGAATTGTCGGACTTTCGACTCCTAATCACTTTCCTTATGAGAGAGGATGCAAGTATCAATTGTTCAAAATATATATATATATATACCTTCATATTACTAATATGCTTAAGCAAGTTTGCTTGTAGTTTGTCATGCTATTATGCTTTTTCTGTCTAGATATATGCACATTGAGATTACTCTAAAACAGTACTCCACCATATATAACAAACTAAATCAAAGTTGAGCATGAGAGGAGTAAGATAGGGAGTCTAACAGTCGAACAAATCTGACTAATTCTATGTCAGTGGGAGCTGATGTCATCATGATGTTGGGGAAATTAATGACATCGTGATAATGTCAGCCTCCACTCACGTAAACTAGTTGGAACTGTCTGACGTTCGACTCCAAATCACTTTTCTTATGAGAGAGGATGCAAGCATGAATATTAATAATGTGCCTATGCAAGTAGTTTGCCATGCTAGTATACTTTTTCTGTCTAGCTAGATATATTTGCATTGAGATTTCTAAAACGAATACTGCAAATAATTCCATGATTTTTTTTTTTTTTTTAATGTCAGTTATGACCAAAATATAATGCAGATTGCATGAAAATGAACTAGAAACTCTAGAAAGCACTTAATGGGCAGATTTCAAAATTCAAGACACTTAAAAAAGCTTGTTTACATCCAACATTTAAGGCTTACTTGAACAACTTCTTAAACTCTAATTATAAATGCAGTATTCAAAGAACTGTGGCTCACAGCACTTGTTCAATGTAGTGCTACTATGTTTTGTTTGCGATTTCTGCAATTGAATAAGTTTTTCGAGCACATTAAATAATCTTACTTTTGAAACTAGCTCCAGACTTTATAAGATATCTGCAGAAGTGTATTCAGCACTAAACAAAAACCTCTGATGAGTTGTTAAATTATATTTAGATGGGAATAACTTAATATAAACTAAACTAACAGCAAGTAAATATGTCATTTTAAGTCCTATGATCAAGATCCAACAGCAGAACAATTCATGAGGCATACGATATTGAGAATCTATGCAGAAGATTGTTGCCGTATATCTATATATACACACATGTATGGAAATTTTGAATGAGATTCAGGAGAAAATACTCACATGGAGGATAGTGTCATTAATAAGCATTCCTCCTGCTGATACGTTCCTCACAAAATCCTTCTTCAGCTTCTCATCGTTTGTGAAGAGATATGCAGCAAGAGGTTTAGATCTTGAGTTTATTACAGTGAAACTGTCTTCCGGAGTTTCAACCTATCAAAATCAGAAGTACAATTATATTGTTAATATTTCATGTTAAATTGCAGTTATAACTAAATGTTAGAAAAAAAGAAAATAAATTAATATGCCAACATTTCTTCTAGCTTTTTTTGTTTTTGGTAAGTACATTTCTTCTAGCTTGATTCCATTTTCCATCACAAGATACTAGATGGGAGTGAAAAAAAAAGGTCTCAAAGAACAAGTTCCGGAGAATATACAGTATTCTTTCACCATGAGAAGGAACAATATTACAGATGATGGAAGCTTCGAAGCCCCAAAAATGAATGAACAGAAATGAAGTAAAAGTACTCTCCTAAAGGTTTTTTTTTATTCTTTATTTTTTTTAGGAGTACTCTTCTAGATTTCTATAAAAGTTGATATTAGTTTTCTTATGTAGCAACCATATAGAGGGTTTAAATCCTCATCCCACCACTTAGGCTCTATTAATTTAGATCTCAAAAGAAGGAAAACGAGAGAAAAAGATAAACCAAAAAAAAAAAAAAAATGAAACAGCATCCTTTCTGCCTTTCTGGACCGTTATTATTATTTTTTTTTTATAGCATTTTCATTCCTTTTCCTATTTCTTTCTGAGATCCAAGCATAACCTTACAAGCAAATCTCGGGAAAATATATATATATATATATATTTCTAAAGACAATGTCAATTAATTGATCTCACAGTGAGAATGGGTAGTAATGGCCCAAATATCTCCTCCCTCATTATCTGAGAATCTTCTGGAACATCCAACAAGATGGTTGGAGCTATCTTTCTGCAATAAACAGAAATAATCTTAGGATTGGCTATAAATCTGAAAACATGGGAATGAGACTATAAATGCAACTCACAGTTGGTCTTTGTTTCTTTGGCCTCCAAGCATGATTCTATCAGATACCTTGTCCTCATCCATAAGATTCGTCAAACGTGTGAAGTGATGTAAGTTTACAATGCGGGATATGTCCTCTGATTCCATTGGGTCATTCCCGAAGAATTTCTCCAATTCAGATCGTAGAACATCTATCTGTTGAACAAACCGGATAGTGATGTAAGCATGAGATGAAGACTACATATATAAACATTTGCTTCATAAGTAGGCATCTTACCAACTTTATGGCAAAAGATTTTGTGGTTATTAAATAATCAGGAGCAATGCAAGTTTGCCCATTATTGCATCCCCACTTGCCTGCTATTATCCTCCTCGCAACAACCTTTAGGGCAGCATAAGAAACAAAGACGCAAGAAGTGAAACGGATTAATAAAATTTAGATGACACGAACAGAATTAAAAGATAATATATAGCTCGTTTCATACTTGAATGTCTACATTTGAATCCACAACAGCAGGGCATTTCCCTCCGAGCTCTAAAATTACCGGGGTGAGGTGCTTTGCAGCAGCAGCCATCACAATCCTTCCAACTCTTCCACTACCTGCAGAATTTGAAAAATTTTAAAAATAAAAAACGATTGTTTAAAATTAAAAACCAAATGTTACTTATAGTAATGGCGAAAACAAATAATTCTTCACTACAAGTTATTTCCACCAGGACCCCAAAAATCTGCACTTGGTACACTAGACAAGAAAACATTATTTCTTAATCAAATGTACACAAGTAGTTTTCATCAAATGTAAGTAATCTTCATCAAAAGTAAAAATCATTTCAGAGTATATGTAAACAATTTAAGTTTTCATAATATCATAGAAAAATAATTGTTATGGCATTTTTTATATGAAATCAAGAAACTAAGAAATCTTTCAATCTCTTAGAATCATCTTATGCAAAAAGTTCTAACAACTATTGAAGGCTAACAACCTGTATAGAATATTTTATCCCACTTCTGCTCCAGTAAGGCAGATGTTTCAGGAACAGACCCCTCAACGACTCTTATGGCAGAGTTATCGACATACTCCTCTAATAAGTTAGCAAGCAGAGACGAAGTGGATGGAGCAATTTCTGATGGTTTAAGAACCACAGCATTTCCAGCTGCAATGGCTCCGATCACAGGCTCAAGAGATAACACTGAACAAAATTTTGAAACAAATCTTGTCACAAAATAAACCGAATTTAAATGTCCATATATTTAGATCAATCAATATCAGAAACTCCAATTGTCTCATGGATTATGCGGCTTGGTATAAACCGGAAGTATATGCATGTGGAGCATGAAATGCATTTGTAAGAGCAACTATAACATTGAGAGCAAATGGTTAACCCCTAAAACGAACAAATACGAAATGAGAAGAAATATAGAACTAAGTAAACATAAATTCGTGCAATGATGTGTGGGAAAAAGAAAACATAATTGATAAAAGCATATGTAAAATTATTTTCCTTTCTTAGTTGAATAGAAAAGAGAAAATATGTAGTATTTAGTATCACTAGATATGACTCTTATGCTAAAAGATTTGTTTTACATACTGAAAGGATAATTCCATGTGGAAATGACCAACACAACTCCTAGTGGTTCTGAAACAACTTCTGCTGATGATGGATAAGTCGAAAACGAAGTTTTGACCTGAAAAATCCCAAAATGGATCTTAATGATGCTAAATAGTTAATTTGGAGCACCAAATTAGCCGTTTGAATTTTGAATTGGAGGAAATTTAGAACAAATTTGAACAAAAATTCCTCCAATTCCAAATCCAAACAGCCGATTTAGTGCTGCGAAACGCAACATAATTGTCATTCGTATTCTTTAGGAGAATGGGTTAGCAGGAAATACCCTTTCTGGCGTCATCCAACGATTCAGTTCTTTAATTGCTAAATTACAAGAACCTTTCGTCAAAGAAATCTGGAGAAAAATTCCATATGAATAGTAAATGGATTACTCCTTACATTATAATAATAAGAACAAAGACACAGACAAAGACATAAATGTTACTATGAAAAATTAATCTTAAAAGTTATTATTATCTCCTACCAGATAGAAAAATTTGGGTCCGATTCAGTTTGCAGATTAAGTTAACGAAAAGACACAAAAGTTCAAAGGAAATCATTTTTCTTTCTGTCGGACAATACAAAAAAACTAATAAGTGCCATTTCTTACTCAAAGAAAAGTTCTCAAGAATTCAAAAAATAAAACTATTTTAAAAAAAATATATAAAAACAGATTTTTTTTAATTGAATTTTCATATAACAAAACTAAAAATACTATTTGCAGTAAATAATTTGATCATATATACATTTGAATAATATAAAATCTGTTAGTCCTATGCAATTTGAGTACAGGAGAAACACATACATATATATATATATATATATATTCCGGAGACGGGTATTGAGAAAAGAAAGAAAAATAAGACCTCGGAAACGAAAGCTTCTGTTTCGGGTTTGGAGAGATCGTTATGAAGAGCTGCAAGGATGTCCTTCTCCCTCTCATCAATGAATTTGGCGATTCTCTTTAACTGCTCCACTCTCCATTCGTAGCTCTTTGTCTTCCCAGAATTGAAACACTCTCTCAGCTCCTTCACCACCACACCTGCTCTTTCTCCATCAAACATTGAGCTCTCACTCTCTTTCCCTTTCTCCGCCATAATTGACGATGCACTCGCCCAGCAACAACTTTTAGAGAAACACACGGAATGTCCGTACACAGTTAATATGTGTGTATAATTTACCCACTAGTATAAACTAACTAATCCCTCAACTTTTAACATTTCACATATTATTTCCCTAAACTTTTACTTTTGCACAAAATAAACTTCCACTATTCCAAAACTATGCAAATATGCCCTATCAGTTGCCAGAGGAGGTAAGCAACATTTTTAATCTACCGGTAATGTAAATAGAAATGTTTTTTTTCTTAGTGTTAGCAAAAAAGATCGAGTCAAGCCAAAATATGCAATTAAGATTCCATCTATTGTTCTTTTATAACTTTACTACTACAGTTGTTTATTGATATCTTTAAGGGTAAAATGGTAATCAGATACTAACACATTAACTAATTGAGCAAGTTGCAATTTTGTATTCGTTGAGAGGCATTAGTAAATTTTTAAAAATTGAGCGAATTTTTATTTTTTATCCCAGTTTATCCTGATTAGGACTGTAACTCGGGTAAGTTGGGGTTCTAGCTTGACCCCAACCTGACATATAAAATGTTTACCCCAAGCTCAATTCTAATCCTACCTTCAACCCTAACTACTCAATTCGATCCAAATCTATTCTTCTACTTTTAAACTAAGTTTTAACTCAGGCTTAGATTTTAACTTCAAAAGTCGGGTTACCCATATGGCCAATTTGATTAAATTACTCTTAAAAAGAAAAATTAAAAACTTATTGTAATTTTTTAATAAATTACTAACAAATGCTTCTTCTTTTTTTTTCCTCAAAATACGTATATCAACCCTACAACATATGAACTATTCAAGTCAGGAGTGTCATTCGAAAGCGAAATTTTAAAAAATTACCTCCTTGATCCTTGCTAACATCGCTATGCTCGAAGACTACTAAAATAAATACTTATAAAAATAATTCTACTAAATGTTAATTTGAGTTGAGATTTTTTTAAAGGCAAATTTCGTAAAATCCCCAAAACTATCAATAAGTGATCATAAAACCCCAACCAGTTTTTAAAATCCCTAATAATATAATAAAGTTATCATTTTACCCCAACTCTGTCAATTGGGCGTTAAGGGTATGTGAAATGACTAAATTACTCTTATTATATTCCCTTTTATTTAAAAAACTAAAAAAATCGTATTTTTGAAATTACAATATTATCTTTTAGGTCAAAACGACCACGTTTAGTGCCAATACTATCTTTTAGGACAAATTATTGTATGAACCATTGTCGCCTTCACTGGAGTCTTCCCCTATGGTCACCAACGCCGATCTCTGTTCAATGCTGATCATTGGCTTCGTAGTCTAGCTCCGCCATCGCCCGATCCTAAAATCGACGATGTGAATCTTCATCGTTCTGTAGGTGGCTTCGAAGATTGCTTGGTTTGCCGTCAAATAAGCGAATTTGGAGTACGGTGAACTGGAATGGGGAGGGAATATGCAATTACCTGAGAGGGCTCGTCGGCGATGGCGACTGTGACTTGGAGTGGTGCTGCCTCATACAATAATTTCTCATCCTTTAGGGCAAATTTCTGTATATTTTTGCTCCGGCACCAAATATCCCAAAGTCCCCACCACTTTCGTCTTGTTCGGCACCTCCCCTTGCGTATACAACTTCGCTAAACCAAAATCACCCAACCGACCTCTCATGTCAAACCCCAACAAAATGTTGCTCGACTTAATGTCTCTGTGAATCACCACTTGGTCCCAACCATGGTAGAGATAGTTCAAGCCCTCTGCAACATTGGCGAGGATTTTTCTCCGATCATCCCAAGCCAAAAGCGTCTTAGGTTTGTCGAATATCCATCGATTCAGGCTACCTTTCGGCATATAATCGTACACAAGCATCAATTCGTTGCCCTTTTGACACCAACCTCGCATTTGAACCAAGTTCTTGTGTTGAAGACGACCCATACTCGAAATCTCTGCCATGAATTCTCTCAAACCCTGCTTCGAATCGTGGTTCACGCACTTCACGGCGACGACTGTGTTGTTGGGTAGTGTTGCTTTGTATACTTTGCCGAACCCACCAGTCCCGAGAAACTCATCTTTGGAGAAGCCATTGGAGGCCTCACTGAGCTCTTCATATGAATATCTGTGCGGCCAGTATTCGAGCTCCCAATCTTCAATCTCATCCTCTTCTTCTTTCGTAGTCTTTCGCCAAAATCAGTAAAACCCAGATAAGCAAACAATGAATACAACAGATGTAATCGTGATTCCGGCAATAGCTCCAGGAGAGAGCGAAGAGGACGATGATTGAAATTTAAAAACCGGTAAATTCGTAATGAAGTTAACTTTGGTAAAACGTGAAGTTAACTTTGGTGGGTTTTTATTATTACATAGTTGGGGGTATTTTCGGTATAACAGATTTAAATACACATAACTTGTTTGGCACATGTGATAGCAGGGGTATTTTCGTCACAAAAGTCAAATTGTCAAAGCAATTGTTAATCACGCGCTGGGTTAACGGCCCCAATTAACAAAGTTAGGGTAAAATGATAACTTTATTATATTATTGGGGGTTTTAAAAACTAGTTGGGGTTTTATGATCACTTATTGATAGTTTTGAGGATTTTACGAAATTTGCCCTTATTTTTTTAACTCATATCAAACCTTAATTATAATAATAATTGTCCAAATCCACAAAACAGCTGGGTTGGGGTTGCCATCCCAAGTTGCATCCCTGATCCTAATACTAGTATATACTTGAAAGAAAACGCACCAAGAATGGCTGCTATTGGTGAGAGGAATCCTTTGTTGTACTATGTGTAGTGGAGCGCCACTTTTATTTGTAAAACAGTTTCTCAACCACACCCTGCTAGAGCTTTTCGCACCAACCCTGATTCATCACATAATGCATACATATTATTATATTATATTATATTATATGAATAAATACATACTCAAAGCATACTAGTAGTAAATCTAAACAACAGTCTTCCAATTTGGAGAGAATAAGTAAAATTAAAAAGAATAAAACTATTCCAAATGACATTGGAATAGTTTTGGTCAGAGCAATAATAGGTAATAAATATGGAATATAACTCAACTAATTTTCCAAAATTGAATTTGAAATAGAATAAAATAGTGGGTCTCAATTGCATAATGTGTACCGTAAATATATTTAAATAGTGACACATATTTTCCTTCCAAAAGTGCAACGATAAAGAGTTAAGTTTTTCTAATAGTATTAGGGGAGTTGTTAATTAATAATACTAATAACAAGGGTAAATTGCTTCAAACTTTTCATGACTTATAGGGTTTTGCAGTAAATTCCTATTTAATTATTTTATATAATATATAATATTGTGGGTTATGCTTTATAGTATATAGTATTATTATATTATATTTAATTGGGCAAATTGTATAACCCCTCAAACTCGGTAAGGGTATTATATAGTATTATTATATATTATATTTAATTGGGCGAATTACATTACGAGGGGGTTATGCATTATATTATATAGTATTATTATATTATATTTAATTGGGCGAATTGCATAACCCCTCTAACTCAGTAAGGGTCGTTTAATTGGGCAAATTGGTGCACAACTCCCTCGTAATATAATACTATTATATATTATATAAAATAATTTTTGCATATGTCAAATATAATAATTAATTTAAAAAAAAACCAATTTCATTAAAAACTCATCGCCAAATATTTAACATGATTTGGGTATTAAAATTTTGAAAGGGTACCTGAATTAAGCTGTCAAAATGGCAACCAACCCATGAACACTGGTCAGGAGTGGATTGAATGGAAGAACAAAAAATAAAAATAAAAATAGTAAAAGGAAACTCACACATACAATTGTGTGAACTGGGAATATTGGGAGTACCTGCAATGAATAGCAACAAGGTCGACGGAGAGGCTGCTCATGATAGTTAGTGAGAGCTTGCGTGGGTACTACATATGCAATTAGCTCCCTGAGAATGAGAAGTATGATTTTGCTAGGCCTGGGTGAAAACTGGTCAAAAGCCTTTTCTCAGCCATTAAAATTGAGGATAATGTTATGATGGGTGGGTTTGTCCCTTATGCACAACAACCTTTGTTTTTTTTTTTTTTTTTGTTTTTCTTTTTGTATAACACGATTTCCATGCCCCCCTTTTTTTTTTTTTTTTTTTTCACATGCTTAATCTTCCAAAAACAAAAAATGATTTCCGTGTCTCTTTGGTCATTCACATAACTTTTATACGTACATAAAAGTAAAAGAGACCATGTGGTTAGGGGTGACAATATTTTACACCACACACGCTGTAACGACCCACTCCACCACATGGTATGATATTGTCCGCTTTGGGCCTGAGTTCGCATGGTTTTGCTGTTGGACTTTACCCCAAAAGGCCTCATACCAATTGGAGGTAACACACTTACATATAAGCAATTCACCTTTCCTCTACCCAGGCGATGTGGGACTGTGCACCTGTAACTCGCTAGTGTGGTAGTCTGATAGTGTCTCTCGCACCAGCCCACGACACACCCGCCCACAAGGTCTTCACAATCCACCCCCCTTGGAGGCCCGACGTCCTCGTCGGCACACTTCCGGCTGGGTCAGGCTCTGATACCATTTGTAACGACCCACTCCACCACATGGTATTATATTGTCCGCTTTGGGCTTGAGCCCGCACGGTTTTGCTGTTGGGCTTTACCCCAAAAGGCCTCATACCAATTGGAGGTAACACACTTACATATAAGCAATTCACCTTTCCTCTACCCAGGCGATATGGGACTGTGCACCCGTAGCTCGCCAGTGTGGTAGCTTGACAGTGTCTCTCGCACCCGCCCACGGCACACCCGCCACAAGGTCTTCACAATCCACCCCCCTTGGAGGCCCAACGTCCTCGTCGGCACACTTCCGGCTGGGTCAGGTTCTAATACCATTTGTACTGACCTACTCTACCACATGGTATGATATTGTCCGCTTTGGGCCTGAGCCCGCACGGTTTTGCTGTTGGGCTTCACCCCAAAAGGCCTCATACCAATTGGAGGTAATACACTTACATATAAGCAATTCACCTTTCCTCTACCCAGGTGATGTGGTAGCTTGCCAGTGTGGTAGCCTGACAGTGTCTCTCGCACCCGCCCACGGCACACCCGCCCATAAGGTCTTCACAATGGGCTCAGGCTTAAAGCGGATAATATCATACCATGTGGTGGAGTGGGTCATTACAAATGGTATCAGAGCCTGACCTAGCTGGAAGTGTGCCGACGGGGACGTCGGGCCTCCAAGGGGGGTGGATTGTGATGACCTTGTGGGCGGGTGTGCCGTGGGCGGGTGCAAGAGAGTCAGGCTACCACACTGGCGAGTTACGGGGGTGCACAAGTCCCATATCGCCTGGGTAGAGGAAAGGTGAAGTGCTTATATGTAAGTGCATCATCTCCAATTGGTATGAGGCCTTTTGGACTGAAGCTCAAGAGCAAAACCGTGCGGGCTCAGGCCTAAAGCGGACAATATCATACCATGTGGTGGAGCGGGTCGTTACACACGCTAATATAATTCGAATACGATACAAAATAAATAGTTTTGTGTTTAGCTTAATCATGTTCACGTCATAATCATGTCGACCCGTATTGACATGATTATTAAACGTGTCGTGTTTGTGTCTTATCCATCAACTCATTCATAACCCGATAAAGATACCAAAAATGGCTTGGGCTGGGTACAACCCATATCACTAAAGATTGAATGAGGAGAAAACATTTAGCCTGATCGGATGACAACCCATCAGGCTCAATATCTATTAAGACAATCTCCAAGTCCAATCTCAAAGTAAAGGAAATGAGCCTATGTTCGTAGAAGAGCCCAAAGGATCGGTCCAACATGAAAGACTAAAGAAGAAGCTTCTAGAATATTTGTAAAAGTCTATAAATAGAATGAAAAGAGAGGGAAAAGCAGTTGAGATATTTTGAAGTGTAAGGAATTGGTTTTCCAAATAGAGAGAACATTTTTCATTGCATCTTCAATGGCGCCGTATGTGGAAAATGAAGGAGAGATCCAGTTGATCCTCAAGTACACTGTAAGCAGATTGATCAGCGAAGATCAAGGTTAAATTTATGGAAGTTGAAGCTTGATTTCTGAAAATTGGACTCCGACCTGAGGAGATTGTGATATGTTTTGCGGAGATATGATCTTGATTGACGAAGGCCAGACCCGACGAATTCACGGCAAAAAAGATTTAGATCTAGCTGACGGAGATCGGGATTCGGCCAGGCAAAGGCCAGATCTAGTACACTTACGGTAGTAGAGTTCAAATTTTACCAAGATTTCTCGGTTGATGACTCTGCTCTGATCAGGAACGATGATCGGAGGTGAGAGTTCTTATCCACAAGAAAATGAACAACACGCAAAGCTTGACAAATTGATGAGCCTGATTGAGGCTCTAAGAAGAGAAAATGCAGAATTGAGAGCCAGAATGGAGCGACGAGACACTTCGGTAAGAGAAATAATTTTGCAGCTAAATGTTGTTCACCAGGGTGAACAAAAGGAAACGTTCACCTGGATCTGCACCATGAAGAGTTCAAGCCGAAAGTTTTTCAACCGAATGTCCATCACATGGAAGATCGAGAAGGATCTGTCCATCTGGATCCACATCGGGAAAGGATCAGGCGAGAGGAACCTACAGAGTTTGGCCACAATAAGGCTACACCGTTATGGCAGAGGGAGTTAACTAAGGAAAGATTGTTCAATCCAATTTACCATTCGTCAATGGCCATGTATGACTATAGGAGTTCAGGCAAGAGACCTGTTGAACAAAAGATACTCCCGAAGGAGAACGAAGCCCTCCACATGGCGGCTCGGACTGTTGATTCACCATTTACAGATGAGATCTTGAATGCTTCAAATCCAAGAAAATTCTCCATGCTAGTTTTTACTTTATTCGATGGAACGAGCGATCCGATCGAGCATGTTTATCACATTCAGATAAAGATAACTCTGAATACAGAAAATGATGCTTGATGTGCAAAGTTTTCCCCACGGCCTTACTGGACCGGTGTTTAATTGGTTTAAAAACTTGGCAAGAGGATCGGTGGAAAGCTTCCGGAACCTGTGCAACAAATTCATAAGCCAATATTATGGAAACAAGCGGCCGGCCAAGGACATATCAAGTCTGTTTACAATGAAACAGTTAGAAGGCTAACGTCTCCAAACTTTTCTCACTAGATTTAACCTAGAAAAGAGCATTGTAATAGAGTGCCATCCATCCACGGTGGTTCAAGCATTCAAACTGGCCATAAATTGAGGAACACCATTCCACACAATTCTAGCGGTGAATACGCCGAAGACCATGGATGAGATAAACCAGAGAGCTAATGGTTTTGTGCGCTTAGAGGAAGAAAAAGTTGCTAACGCAAGGAAGACATCAATGGTCGCAGTGGGAGAAAAGACCAGAATAAAGATCAGTCAACAGCAAGTTGCACCATAGCGTCCGATCCCCTAGAAATCAGAAAAGAGGCCTAGGGAGGAAGAATCGATCACTCCACTCAAAGTCAGCCTGGCGAGGTTATTCTAAGAAAATAAAGACAAGTTTCACCCTCCTCTACCGATCAAACAACCGCTTAAACAAAGAGATCAATCCAAACATTGTGCTTTTTATAGTGATTTTAGACATCTGACTAATGAATGTAAGAATTTAAGAAGATAAGTGGAGATGCTAATAAAAAAGGGAGAGTTCACTGTTTTCATTCAAGGACCAGCAGTAGAGCAAAACCAACCGGCAAAGTAAGTGAAGAGAAATCAAAAGTCAAACTATCATAACGCTCAACCTGTTCGTATAATATATGCAATTCATGGCTAGCCTGAGTTGACCGAAGAGTCAGAAGAGACAATGGAAGGCATATCATTCTACCGTTATGCATGAAGCAAAAAACTTTGATCAAATCAAGTTCACCCAACTGCCAAGAGAATATAATAAGGATGCCGATCAGCTAGCCTGTAGTGCATTGAGTTCTGGAGAGTCACTGGTAAGGGTGATTCTAGTTGATGTGTTATGTCAACCCTCCTTCTTTGAGGAACCACTGGGCTCGGATCCTCGGCAAGTAAATGTCATACCGTATGAGCCAAGCTTCATATGAGATGGTGTGTTGCCTGAACAAAAAGATGAGGTAAGGAAAATCAAATTAAATGCTGCAAAATATGCCATTATCCATAATAAATTGTATAGGAGATCTTTCTCGGGTCTATATTTGAAATATGTTACCCCCTCAGAGGCTAGGCATATTCTGCGAGCTATCCATAAGGGTGTATATGGCAACCACTTAGGAGGAAGATCTTTGGCGCACAAAGCAATGACACAAGGATATTTTTGGCTGAACATGTCGCGGGATATAGAAGAATTCTCTAGAAGATGCGATAAGTGCCAAAGGTTTGGACTACTGATCCACCAACCACCTGAAGATTTGCATGTAATGGTCAAACCATAGCCTTTCGAGCAATGGGGGATGGATGTGGTTGGCCCTCTGCCAGAGGCTAGATTACAGAACAAATTCGTTCTGCTTGCGACAGATTATTTTACCAAATGGGTAGAAGTCGAGCCGTATCCTAGTGTAACCCAAACTCAAGTAAGACTCTTCATCTGGAGCAATATCATTTGTTGTTTTGGTGTGCTGAGATTGATCATTATGGACAATGGAACTAATCTAGACAGTAAGCAAGTAAGGAACATACTAGTAGAGTATGGAATCAATCAAAAGTTGGCAGCAGTTAGCCATCCGCAAGCAAACGGTCAAGCAGAAATCACAAACAGAACAATCTTTGCATGTATCAAAAAGAAGCTTGAGGACAAGAATGGTAAATGGTTGGACGAGCTTTCGAACGTTTTGTGGGCTTATAGAACAACCTCTAGACGACCAACTGGTGAGAGCCTATTCGCTATGGCATATAGTACTGAAGCAGTAATACTGGTTGAGCATTTAGTTCCAACTGTTCAAAGTTTGGCATGGGATCAAGAGCAGAACGACAGTATGCTGAAATTTAACCTTGATTTACTAGAAGAAAAAAGAGATCTAGCAGTAATAAGGCTCGTTTTTTTTTTTTTTTTTTTTTTTTATCAATAAACACTTATTAATAGTCACAACAAAAAGGTAAAGCATAAAGATTTTGCACCCGGTGACTTAGTTTTGAAAAAGAAGGTAGGAATCGTCAAAAAGATGATGTTACCCTGGGAAGGGCTATACAGAGTTATAGAGGTTATAGGAAAGGGGACATACAATCTAGAGACCATGGCTGGAAGATTGGTCAATAATCCATGGAACGCAATGTCACTAAAAAAGTACTACCAATAGAATAAGATTACAAGATTAAATTCCATTTTGAACAATGTTCATTTAGAATTGTGCGTATGTGAATGTATCGATCAATCAAGATTTATAAAAAGAGTTCATCTTGTTTCAAAATTGGTTGAGCAGAAAGCACTTAGTAAAAAGTCAAGTAAGTGGCAAATGGCATTATTAGCCGAATTTCAAAAACTTGCACAAAATGAAAAGTCAAGTGGCAAGTGGCATTCTAATCGAGCGCCAAGCACTTAACTAAGTAAGTGGCAAATGGCACTATTAGCCAAACCCCAAAAACTTGCACAAAATAAAAAGCGAAAAGTTAAGTGGCAAGTGGCATTTTAGCTGAGTGCCAAGCACTTAACCAAGAAAGTGGCAAATGGCACTATTAGCCGAATGCGAAAAACTTACACAAAATGAAAAATCAAGTGGCAAGTGGCATTTTAGCTGAGCACCAAGCTCTTAACCAAGTAAGTGGAAAATGGCACTATTAGCCGAATGCCAAAAACTTGCACAAAATAAAAAGTGAAAAGTCAAGTGGCAAATGGCACTATTAGCCGAACGCCAAAAACTTGCATAAATGAAAGCTTGAGTGGCAAGTGGCATTCTAGCCGATTGCCAATCACTTAACCAAGTAAGTGGCAAATAACAATATGAGCTAAACGCCAAAAACTTGCACTAATAAAGGCTAAAGTTGTTGGTCCTAGCTGTCTTAAGGAAGTTTGCCTATTTAATATCAAAAACTTTGTTTTCTGTTGATTCAAGCATGATCTCTACTTGCATTGTGGTTTGAAATAAGGTTTAGGGGTAGCATTGTCAGTTTCTTATGGATACACATGTTATACACGGATCTGAGATAGTGTATTACAATTTGCTTGCTTGTGTTACTGAAATTACTGTGACAGTAAAGGTTTGGCTCTTCAAATTTAGCTACAGGTGTTCACAGGGGTATTATGGTCTTTTCTCAGTTGTATTCTATGTATATACATGTGACTTGATAGCTGCATTACACTGAACAGCTTTAGTTGAGCCTATATTGTGAATTATATAGCTGAAGGAGTTCTATTTTGCTGAGAAGGTTAAAACTATTAAAGGGGTATTTTGGTCCTTTCTAGCTGTGTTCAAGAGTGTGTCACGTTTCAGTGGTCCTAGAATGATTGCATATGCAAGTGTGTTACATTTCTTAGAGGCTAAGTCTAGATAAAATTAAAATGTCAGCATATAACTTGTAACTTGTTAAAGCTGGTGAGAATAGTGACAAAACAGTTGAGGTGGCAGGCCTTCATTGGTTCATTGCCTTAAAAAATATCTAAATTATGCTCTCCCAATGATTGGTAGAAGGTGACAGGTGTATTCTAGTAGCTGTACAAGGGTTGCAGTGTGTATACTGATATATATATGCTATGATAAGGTCTTTAGCCTTTTGAATAGATAATGAAATAGAGTTACAGTTGAGAACCCTCGAGTATACTATGTTAAGCAAGTTTTTCTCTGTTGTTTGATGATGATCCATGTAAGAAAAACTCATTGAATCAACTCTAGGGGTGTTTACTAATTGCTGAGATGATGCTACTGTCAAACTTACTGGTGCAAGGGCTAGATTGAGTAGTGGTTTTGAGTTTCAAGCTGTTGTAGTCATTTTTGAGGGCTGTCACAGGTATAAACAAGTTATTTACACTTGCTCAGTATTTTGTTTTGGATAAAAACTTGCTGGAACTGAATTTGAATCTCTAGATCATCATTTAAGCTTATTTTCTGGTTGTATCTGTGATTTAAGTATAAAATGGTTAAGACTATCAGTTTCATGAATTATCTTCCTGCTAGCAATTTTATTTTGATGATTTGAAGCTGTTGAAATTGGTTATGGAACAATATATTGGCACATTGTGATATTGCTCTTATAAAACCCTAAAACAGTGCTGTATTGTGCTTGTTCAAGCATTGTAACTGAATTTGTTGATATACTCATGCTATGCTTGACTGTTTAAAGATATGAACATGAGTACTACAGAATAAGACTATGGAAGCTACTGGTGAACTGATATCGAAGGGAAATTCCAATTTTACCCCTCAAACCCTAGCTGCAGCATATTAGTGTTTTGAGTAACTTGGAGTTTTGAGTTGTTTATGTTATTCCACTGATAGAGAAGACTTGATTACATTGTTTTACATCTGTAATGGTGTGTATGGTGAGCTATGAGAGCTTATTTGGTCCAAGCAAGGTTGCTTAGGATAAAGGGAGTGCCTGCATGCACTATGGTGTACTAGTGTGTGCATTGGTTGTGAAAACTAGTGTCTATTCTTGTGTTTGGGTGTGTGCAGAGAGTGAGACAGCTGACAAGATACATGCAGCTAGTAGCAGATTGCATATTGGCTGAGGCTAAGAACCAAGGTTTTCTCTAGTTGAGAGGGTTTCCTTGTAATCCTTGTTTGCATTTCTATATATGTACTTGCTTTCTGTGATGACTTAAAAGGAAAGGTTTTAACCAATTCACCCTTCTCTTGGTCCAACAATTGGTATCAGAGCTTTGGTCTGCATTATAAGGTTCTAACAGGCCTGCAGTTGATCCTAGAAATGGATGAAGGTCAGGTTATCACCAAAGCCCTAGGGTTTAAAGGTTTAAACTATGATTCTTAGAAAACTAGAATGGAAGCTTTTCTAATGTCTTAGTCTTATGATGTGTGGCATGCTACTATACATGGTGTTATGATTCTCAGTCTAGATAACCACTCAGCTGAAGACAAAATAGTTGTGGCCAATTATGGAAAGGCAAAACATGTTCTTTTCTATGGCTTGAAACAATAAGAATTCACTAGAGTCAAAAATTACAAGACAGCCAAAGAAATGTGGGATTCTCTTTAGGCAGCTCATGAGGGTAATAATGTCATAAGGGATAACAAAATTTAGCTATTCAAAGTCCAATATAAGATTTGTAAAATGGAAGAAAAGGAAACTATTGCTGAGTACATATTTAAAATCAATAACCTTGTCAACAACATAAAATCTCTTGGAGAAGATATTAAAGACTCTGATGTATGCAAGAAGATACCCAGGTCTCTTACTTCCAGGTCCAATCCTAGGGTTACTATTCTAGAAGACAAGGATTTGACAAACATGAAGATTGATGAACTTCAAGCCTCTTTAACAGCCTATGAAATGAGGATTGGTCCTCCAACTTTACTGTGAGGACTTGCATTTTTGCATTTTTATCATTTTCCACACATGGTGGCATTCATGCATTTTATTTTTATTATTAGAAATTATGATTCAAGTTGCAAATGTGTTTAATTTAATTTAATGTTATTTGTTTGTTTCCTAAATGGCATTATGGACTTTTTGTTTTACAAATGGTATATATGGTATTTGATTATTTTATAAAGGGCAAAGTTGACTTTTATTATTTCAATTGGCATATTTGGCATTTGGTATTTCTTGGAGGGTATTCTAGTCTTTTGTTGTAAGAATGACCTAGATGAAAATTTGTAAATATGTGAAGGGCCTTTTAGTCATTTCATGGGGGCATGCTTTGGCTAGATTTATGCTTGACATGTGGAGGGACACTTGGCTGTATTTTGGGTGTGTGTATGGTGACTATTGTAAGGTGATTAAAATGTTTTTTTTACAAACTAAAACAATCTGTAGAACACATTTTTCGTACCTTTGTTTTCCTCTTGAAAGTCATTTCATTTGCAAGCAAATTTGGAGCTGTAGTGATAGGATTTTAAGAAGGGTTTCTGAATGAAAAGTGTAGTTGATGTCTTGGGCTTCATTTTGGTATCCACTTTGTGTTACTTTCTTCATTGTTGGGGTCTTACAATCTGCCTTGAAAGAAGTGGGTTTTGGTAGCAAACAAAGAAGAGATTGTTCTTCACTTTTCATCTTGGATAGCTTTGATTCATCATTTGGGTTGCTTTAAATTGTTCTTGCAAGGGTTTTCAAGCTTTTGTGAGGTAGGATTACTTAACTCTCACACCGTTTACCTTTAAGGAATCAATTCTATGTGTGTTTTGTGCTTAAAACATAGGCTACTCTTTGTTTTTTTCACAATTCTGGAATCACAGCAACCTGAAATTCAAAGGATCATATCTTTCTCATTTTAAGTCCAAATTGAGTGGTTTTTGAGTCTAAATTGATTAACTCGAAACAAGCTTTCCAATGATATCAATTTCAGCCTTAAATTCCAACTATGTAAAAAGTTATGACCCTGTAAACATAGGTTGTCAGGTTCGCGCATTAAATCTGCAGAATTTCCTAAGCATCGACCTGAACTTCAACTGGCCATAACTTTCTCATTTGAAATCCAAATTGAGCAAGTTTTGAGTCTAAATTGATTAGCTCAAAACAAGATTTCTAATGATACCAATTTTAGGCTTAGATTCAAACTGGAGAAAAAGTTATGACCTTTTAAACATAGGCTGCTACTTGAAAATTAGAACACTGGTTGTTATGATATTTCAGAAGTTGGGTACTTGTTTTCTAAATGTTATTAAGCACTATGGAAGTTGTTAGGTGGCAAATGTGAAATAGAAAGCATGTTTTATTGTGTTCTATAATTGTGCTTAGTTAGACTGTTAATTTAACGTGCTCATGTGTGGATTAAAATGCATACCATGATATTGTATATGAACCAAGATTTCCTTACTTACTTCATTACTTGTATATCATATTCTATAAATGTACATGCATCACATGAGCATGGGGATGATGTTGAAATGAAAAAGGAAGTGAAAATGTTTCATTAAATGGTTTTGAAAATCGGATAACAAGGAAGTGCCTTTTATCTGTAAATTTGGAAAAGGGATTTGAATCAATGATTTAAAAACCAGATAAGGAGTTGCCTTGTCTGTGTAGTTAATGGGAATCTAGAGGAGATGTAGGGAGTGGCTCTTCGCATAGTTGTGTCACTAGAGCCCCAAATAATCACAAGGAGTGGCCTTGTATCAGAGATAGATGACCAACTCTCTTCTCGTGGTACTGGGGAGTAGCCCTGGGCGGATTACATTAAATTTTTTTGTAATGGAAATGGGATTTTTTGGGAAGTGAGAAGTGTCAGTGGCATTAGCATTGGCATTGGCATTGCATGACACTTTATTTTATTATCTCATATTATATTCTGTTTTCCCGAGCTTGTATGATCCCATTATCCTTTGTCTGTTCTTTGTCTGGATTCACGGAGGTATTAAGGAGTGCATTTTAAGTAACTCCCGCTGAGCTGTGGTTGCTCATTCCTATTTTATACACATCTTTTCAGGTCATGGCATGGATGGTGTGGAGGGTGTTCCTCATCAGCTGTAGACAGAGTCGGGGCTGGTGTTGTTGTGTTTTGTTCCGCATGATAGACTATGTTTTGTTTTATATTTCTTTAGAGTATTCCTGGCATGTAATAAATGTTATTTCAGACTTTAAAACTTTAAAGTTGTAATATGTGCGTCTTACCTATTTACTTTCAGTCTTGGTTTTATAAAAAGGAAATAGATAGGTGGATGTGTGGTTGAGACAGGTTACAGGGATATTAGTGATTGTGAGACTGTAATTGTTTACGTGTTGTGTTCACAATCCTGACTACGGTCTAGGGGCGTGACCTTTACACAGAAGAGAAACTACTCTCAAAGCCAAGGAAGTTGTTGAGGAAGTTGATACAAAGTCTGAAGATGATTTAGAAGAGGATGAAGTGCTTTTTCTTGCTAAGAAATTCAAGAAATTCAGGTTTAAGAAGAAATCTTAACTGTAAAATCTAACCTGTTATGGTTGTAGTAAACCTGGTCATGTGGTGTCAAACTGTCCTAGTTCAAAGGGGCAATATCAAAGGAAGTTTGAAGGGCCAAATAACAAGGGAAGGTTTGAAAGGAAGCCATTAATTACTGATTGGGATATAGCTCCTGAAGAAGAAAAATCTGAAGAACCACAAGAAGATGATTGTTTCTTTATGGCCATTCTTGAAACACCAATATACTCATTCCAAGTTGAAGAAGATAGTGACACTGAGATAGAAGAAATCCTAGAAGAATGTGAAAGACTTGCTGTGAAG
Organism: Cornus florida; assembly: GCF_030987335.1. NCBI lineage: Eukaryota > Viridiplantae > Streptophyta > Magnoliopsida > Cornales > Cornaceae > Cornus > Cornus florida. The sequence continues at coordinate 46,090,940 of NW_026775573.1, forward strand.
TGTAATCAACAGAATTCTCAGATCAAAAGACTCAATGCAGATCTTGTAAAGTTAAAACAAATCCTCACCAAACACTTCAAGCTTAAGCTGTCAACCTTGTGTTCAATCTCTCTTATATTTCTGAACCTGTTAATGCCTTAAGGTAACACTCAATGGTCTACTAAGAGGTGTAAAGAAGAACTGCCTCTTATTCTTGAAGAGAGATCCTTAAAAATGGCTAAGATTTGGAAGCAATCTACTAAGCAAATTGGAAAGACTAGAATTGGCTATGTGTATGATACAGCCTTACAGTTTAAACAAAATCACTCTGTGCTTGTTAAGGCCACAACTGGTGAAGTGTATGCTAGGTATCCTATTGTAAAACCCCTAAGGTCCAAGTTTGATTTACTTGACAACACTTACAATACCTTAAGTTTTGACAGAAGAGATTTTGTTACCACAGCCATATAAAACTTCAAGGTTACTAAGATATATGTTAAGAAGTCTGATTTAACTCTAGCTCAGAGAACCAAGGACAAAGGGTCAATTGTGAAGTCTAAGATGATGTAGATTCCTAAGAAGCTGAACTCTGTGAGTCTCCTTATGTATACAACATTCAAAGCCTGTAACACTCAGGATAAATGGTATGTTGACAGTGGCTATTCAAGACACATGACAAGTGATGGTTCCAAATTTGTCTCTCTTAAACAATTTGATAGGGGAAATGTTGTCTTTGGAGACAATAAAAAGGCAAAGATTATGAGCAAGTTTGAAGAATTACCTGAGATCCAAGAAGTTCTACTTTTTGAAGGACTTAAACACAATCTCCTTAGTGTTAGCCAAGTTTGTGACAGTAGGAAAAGAATTTGCTTTAATAAGGAAAAGTGCAATGTGGTTGATCTAAAGTCCAAACAGGTCCTATTTACAGCTTGTAGATCTTCAGGAAATGTGTATCTTGTCACTGAAGAAACTCAGTCCACTCAATGCAATCTGACAACCTGTGATTAAGCTAAGTTGTAGCATAAAAGGTTAGGACACCTTCATTCAAAGAATCTATCTAAAATTCTTAAGTTGAAAGCTGTGAAAGGATTGCCTGACATCAATTTTAAAGAAGACCATCTTTGTAAAGCCTGTCAACAAGGCAAACAAACCAAGTCTCATTCCCTTCCAAGGAAACAAACTCTTCAAGAGCTCTTGATTTGATACATATAGATCTCTATGGCCTTACCAGAACCACTAGTGTTGGTGGAAGTAAGTATTTCATGCTTTTCATTGATGATTATAGTATAATGGTATGGGTTTACTTTTTGAAAGAAAAATCTGAGGCTATTACACACTTCATTAAATTTGTTAATCTTGTTGAAAATGAAACAAGTTGTACTATGAAGAGACTTAGGTCTAATTTTGGTTCATAATTCATTATGAAAGAATTTGAGCATTATTGTGATAACAAGGGGATTAAGAAAGAATTCTCAGCTGTGGCTACTCCTCAACAAAATGGAGTTATGGAAAAAGAGAAAGGGCAATCCAAGAAATGGGAAGAACGATATTGCTTGAAAAGGGTTTGGCAAAAGGATTTTGGGCTGAAGCTATGGTACCTCTGTACATAGAATCAATAGGGTTCTTCTCAGACCAAAAGTCACCCAAAACACCTTATGAATTATTATATGGAAGACCTGCAACAGTTCACTACTTCATGGTGTTTGGCAGCAAGTGTTATATACTGAATCACATTGATAATTTGGGAAAGTTTGATTTAAAGGCTGATGAAGGCATATTCTTGGGATACTCTACAAAAACAAGTCTTATAGATGCTATAATCTCAAATCTTCAAAGGTAGTAAAGAATCAATGTGAAGTTTGATGAGAATCCTCAGTCAACACTTCTTGAAAACAACACACTTGGGTCAAATGAAACCAGTACTTCAGTATCTGAACTTAAAAGTCCAAGAGAAATTACCTATCCAGTGCTGCAAAAACAGGTCCAAGTTGAGAACATTATTGGTCCACCTCAAACTAGATTTTAAACAAGGAATAAAAAGAAACTAACTGATCTAGTAGCTAAAGATGGTAAAGAATATAGTCATTTTGCTATGTTGTCATCCATTGAACCAAAGTCCTATTTTGAAGCTCAGAAAAGTGAGGATTGGAAAGCAGCTATGCAGGAAAAACTTAATCAAATTCATAAGAATGATACCTGGACACTTGTACCTAGACCTGAATATAAGAATGTAATTGGCTCAAAGTGGATTTACAGAAATAAGTTGGATGAGAAGGGGTTTGTTATCAGAAATAAAGCAAGATTGGTATGCAAAGGTTATTCACAAAGGGCTGGAATTGATTATGATGAAACTTTTGCTCTAGTTGTTAGAATGGAATCCATATGAATGCTTTTGTCTTTTACCTATCACAAGTAAGTTAAAGTGTACCAAATGGATGTTAAGTTTGCCTTCGTAAATGGAGACTTAAATGAAGAAGTTTACTTGGAACAACCTGAAGGCTTTGAAGATTCAGAGTATGCCTCTCATGTGTTCAAACTGACGAAGACATTGTATGGTCTCAAACAAGCCCCTAGAGCCTGGTATGAAAAGCTACATCAGTTTTTAGTTGAACAAGGATTCCACAGAGGCAAGGTTGATAACACTCTCTATGTCAAAATTCATTAAGAACAGTTTCTAATTTTGTAAATATATGTTGATGAAATCATGTTTTGTGTCCTAGACACCTCATTAGCATCAGAGTTTGCTAATCTCATGAAGACAAGGTTTGAAATGCCACTCTTGGGCACTCTCAGATATTTTTTAGGCCGACAAATTACTCAAACATCCAAAGGAATCTTCATTTCTTAACAAAAGTATGCCTCTGAGCTACTTAAAAAGTTTAAAATGGATGAGTGTAAGGCTGTCTCAACACCACTGTGCCCTACTACCAAACTCTTACTAGAATGTACCACAGAAGCTATCCCTTCAACACTTTATAGGTCTATCATTGGAAGTTTGCTATATCTTATAGCTTCAAGGCCTGATATAATGTACTCAGTAGGTTGGGTAGCCAGGTTTCAAAGTAATCCAAGGGTTTCTCATCTACAAGCTACTAAATTTTTTTTAAAATATGTCAAGGGAACCATTTCCTATGGTCTATCCTATTTTATCTCATCTTCAATGTCTATTACAGCCTTCTCAGATGTTAACTGGGGTAGATCTTTACCTGACAGAAAAAGTACCACTGGTTGTTGTTATATTCTTGGTTCTAATGTGGTTTCTTGGCTAAGTAAGAGTAGGATACTGTCTCTCTTTCAACCTCTGAACCTGAGTATATAGCTACCTCACAAGCTAGGTCATAACTGCTTTAGATGAAAACAACACTCTTAGACCTTGGAATCCAATTTCCAAGACCTCCTAAGCTTTTCTGTGACAACCAAAGCGCCATTGCTATCAATAAAAATCCTACATTGCACTAGAAGAGTAAACACATTGACATCAGGTATCACTTTTTCAGGGATAAAGTTCAATGAGGCCTTATTAATATCACTTATTTACCTACTGAGGATTAATTAGTAGATATTATGACCAAACCTCTTCTCCCTCAGAGATTTTCAGCCCTCAAAGAGCTTCTTGGGGTTGTTCCTCCTTATTTATGAGCCTATTAGTGTTGGTCCTTTTCACCTTTTGAACTTCAATGTCAAAAAGGGGGAGAAAAGGACTGAAATAAGGATAGTTTGTATCTTTAGACTATTTCTTTTGCATTTGGGTTGCTCTTACTATATCTCTGTGGTTCTCAGTCTCATAGACCTTATTCAATTAAGTTATTGTTGTCATTAAAGGCAAAAAGGGGGAGATTGTTGGTCTTAAGCTGTCTTAAGGAAGTTTTCCTATTTAATGTCAAAAACTTTATTTTTCTGTTGATTCAAGCATGATCTCGACTTGCATTATGGTTTGAAATAAGGTCCAGGGGTAGCATTGTCAGTTTCTTATGGATACACATGTTATGCACTGATCTGAGATAGTGCATTACAATTTGCTTGCTTGTCTTACTGAAATTATTGTGACAGTGAAGGTTTGGCTCTTCAAATTTAGCTATAGGTGTTCACAGGGGTATTATGGTCTTTTGTCAGTTGTATTCCATGTATATATGTGTGACTTGATAGCTGAATTGCACTGAACAACTTTAGTTGAGCCTACATTGTGAATTATATAGCTTCAGGATTTCTATTTTGATAAGAAGGTTAAAACTGTTAAAGGGGTATTTTGGTCCTTTCTAACTATGTTCAAGAGTGTGTCATGTTTCAGTGGTCCTAGAGTGATTGTATATACAAGTGTATTACATTTCTTAGAGGCTAAGTTTGGATAAAATTGAAATGTCAGCATACAACCTGTAACTTATTAAAGCTGGTGAGAATAGTGACAAAACAGCTGAGGTGACAGGCCTTCATTGGTTCATTTCTTGAAAAATATTTGAATTGTGCTCTCCCAATGATTGGTAGAAGGTGACGGGTGTATTCTAGTAGTTGTACAAGGGCTACAGTGTGTATACTGATATATATATTGTGTGATAAGGTCTTTAGGGTTTAAGCTTCTTGAATAGATAACAAAATAGAGCTGTAGTTGAGAACCCTCGAGCATACTATGTTAAGCAAGTTTTTCTCTGTTATTTGATGATGATCCATGCAAGAAAACTCATTGAATCAACTCTAGGGGTGTGTACTAATTGCTAAGATGATGCTGTTGTCAAGCTTACTGGTGCAAGGGTTGGATTGAGTAGTGGTTTTGAGTTCCAAGCTGCTGTGGTCATTTCTAAGGGCTGTCACAGGTATAACCAAGTTATTTACGCTTACTCAGTATTTTGTTTTGGACAAAAACTTGCTTAGACTGAATTTGAATCTCTAGATCATCATTCAAGCTTATTTCTGATTGTATCTGTGATTTAAGTACAAAATGGTTAAGGCTATCAGTTTTATGAATTATCTTCCTACTAGCAAGTTTATTTTGATGATTTGAAGCTGTTGAAATTGGCCGTGGAACAATATATTGGCACATTGTAATATTGATTTTGTAGAACCCTAAAACTATGTTGTATTGTGCTTGTTCAAGTATTGTGACTGAATTTGTTGATATGCTCATGCTATTCTTGACTGTCTAAAGATATAAACATAAGTGCTATAGTGAAATAAGACTGTAGAAGCTACAGGTGAACTGATCTCGAAGGGAAATTCCAATTTTACCCCTCAAACCCTAGCTGTAGTAGATTAGTGTTTTAAGGCAGTAACTTGGAGTTTTGAGTTGTCTATGCTATTTCACTTGTAGAAAAGACTTGATTACATTGTTTTACATCTGTAATGGTGTGTGTGGTGAGCTATGAGAGCTTATTTGGTCAAAGTAAGGCTGCTTAGGACAGGGGGAGTGCCTGTATACACTATAGTGTGCTAGTGTGTGTATTAGTTGTGAAAACTAGTGTTTATTCTTGTGTTTGGGTGTGTACAGAGAGGGAGATAGCTGATTGTGTAACAAGATACATATAGCTAATAGTGAATTGCATATTGGATGAGGCCAAGAACCAAGGTTTTCCCAAGTTGAGAGGGTTTTCTTGTAATCCTTGTTTACATTTCTATTTATGTACTTGCTTTCTGTGATAACTTAAAAGGAAAGATTTTAACCAATTCACCCCCCCTCTTAGTCCAATAAAAGTGGCAAGAGGCATTCAAGCAGAGTGACAAGCACATAACTAAGTAAATGGCAGGTGGGACTATGAGCCGAATGCCGAATACTTGTCAAAATAAAAGCCAGATGGCACGATGAGCCGAACGCTAAACACTGGGCAGAGTTAAATTAAACACTGGGCAGAGTATAGGTCAAAATATGGACATTTGGCAAAACTAAATTTTCATTTCATTCATCACTACCAAATAGTTCTGGGTATACAAAAATTGACATTAGAATGAAATAAAGTGAACACAGAGGTGTGCAAGACCTTAATCTGTCCTCTCTTCTCCTACAGTCGATCCATTGTCCATTTCACCATCATTGGCAACTTCATTGTCTCTGGTTGATCTGTTATCTCCTTCACCATGATTAATCATTTCCTCGCCTCTGGATGGAGAATCCAGATGAATGACCTCCTCAGATGGCAGAGCTCTATCATTAGTTACAACAACAGGAGGAACAACAGTGGTAATGGGAGAGATACTTAGAGGACGAACGGAAAGAATAACCCCAAAGGTCGTAATTTCATTGCACTCTATAGATATACGTTCGGCAGCGTCAGGAATTTGATCGGTGTAAACGTTCGACGGGTTAATCTTTAAAAAGTCATCAACATCATTTGGACCAGCATAGGAGCTCGTTTAACCTTCAGAAGGAGAACAATCAATGAAACCATCTCTGTACCCTACGGCGTATCTGAGAGCCCTAATTCAAGAAAAATGAGCATAAAGAGCCTTCATACCACCATCAACTCTGTTTATAACATCTAACAGAGCGGTACGCTCATTTAAAGATATCTCTTCAGGAATAGATCGGGTTAGCTGCTCAGAGATTAAAAAGTGCTGGAGGTTCCCCTTCTTAACTTTCAGCACATCTTTCTCAGTTTGCATAACATTCCTTTCCTTCTTCAAGGCATCCATCTTATCATGAAGAGAGTCCTGCTCGTTCTTCAGAGCATCTTTTTTAGTCTTCAAAGTATCTATTTCTTTTTCTGATTTAGCTAGCTTAACCAACAGTTCTGTATTTTTGGCCTCTACTATTGCTTTACTCTTGACGGATCTATCAAGTCCAAGGAAGAGGGCTTTTACTCTTTTGTTTGCCCATTCAAGATTCCTCTAAAAGGTGATCATTTCGAATAAAGTTTTCATAAGGACACAAGCATTTTGATACATTTAGTACGAGTATGAAAGGGTCTGAACGAGGAAACAATAAAAGTTTGTCAAAGGGCAGAAAAGAGTTACCTCAATAGCAGCCGAGGGAAAACGGTTGAATATTTCATTGAAGGACATTTCTTTTTGGGTTTTTAGGTCTTGTGGGGTCCAAATTCTTTTGTAGAAAACAAATAAAGTGGCACCATCATTGAGCACATAGTTTGTAGGACCTATAATCGACCCATCTTCTTGTTTGAGTATAGGGCGCCACTGAACCATTGCTAGGGAGGAGGCAGAAGTTCTAGTTGCTTCACCTCCCGGATTGGACACTTGTGATAAAGGGAGAGTAGTGGTAACCCTGAAGGTCCTAGCCCTTCGAGAAGAAGGAAGGTCATCCTGATTGGACCTACCCTCAGGCTGGGGTCTCTTGCCCAGGCTTTTTTTTGAAGCAATTGTTCAGACAGGAGTAAATCCCTCAATATTTGGAACAGTTGATGGAGAAGCCTCAGAAGGATTATCGTTTGGCATGGTAGGCGAAACCTCAGTTGGAGTGGATGTGAGAGGTTTAGGAGTAGGCTGGCTAGGGTTTAGAGAGACAACATAAGTAGTTGGAATGGCTACAGGAGTAACTGGGTAGCCATAGAAACAACTCCAGAAGGATTCATCCTCCTGCTGAAGGAAGGGATATGTATTTCTTCCATGGTGGCACCTAAAATTGATTTGTCGGAAAGATTTTTTGGAGTGAGCAGATCGGAAGTGGAAGGAATGACGTTCAACACTTTTTCCTTCAGAAAATCAAGTCTAGCTTGCAAACACTGAAAACCAATTCATTATGAGGAATGCTAAGGCAATGGCAAAGGAAAGTGCAGAAACGCGGAAGGCAAATTTCACAGGGGCAATTGTTCTTTTGTTTTTAATACTTTTTGTATAAGGGGCAAAACACTCCAAAAAAGTGGTCGGGATAGGGGAAATTCGAGCAATTAAAGTCTGTCAAGCTCCACTAACCCCAATTAAATTACTTCTCCAACCTTTTTCAGAGGCGAGTTTATCTGTGCATATGGATTGTTTTTCGAGGGGAAAGAAGTGGAAGTACATGTCATTTGTTCTGATTTTGGTAACTCGATAGCAAAGAAGAAGGTTTAGGATGTTAAGATCTAGATTTCTATCACGATTTAAGATTAAGAGAACTGATATTACTTTAAGAAAATTGAGGTTAACTTGAAAAGGGAAAATCCCTAATTTATTAAAGACATAACAAAAAAACTGGATGTAAATGGAATTTGATTATGTTTAAGTGAAGAAGGGAGAAGAGGATCTCTCCGGGAAAAAGACCCTCACCAGTTCTCTCATCCAAACCCTCAGGATAGAACCTAATAGAAACGTCGTTGGGTATTTCATACTTCAAACGAAGAATTTCTAAGTTAGGAACCATTGCAATGGTGGAAGAAACTCTCGGATTTAGGTTTCCTTTTTTTTTTTTTTTTGTTTTAAAAAAAAAAAAAACATAACGAACAAAATCCTCAAAAAATAACAAGGGATTGGGACTAACTTTAGGAAGAAGATCTGAAGAGTACACTGCAACAAAGTGAAAGATGAAGAATCGCAAAAGGAGCGGTCCCCGGAGAAGACCTGGTTATTGAAGGAAAAGATCAAAGGAGATGATAATCGAAGATAAAGATGGGAAAGATAGGAGAAAGGAAAAAAAATGGGAAGTCAGGGGTTCTAAAGAAGAAATGACTTAATAACCAAAGAGTCAGGGAAATGATGATATTTCAAATTTCGAAACATGGGCATCTAAGCCAACCATTTGCTTCCCCACATCATGGCCTCGAGCAACCGTGTCATTATTAAAGTCTCTTCAATAATTTCACCCAAATCAATTAGAGAGAGATTAAGGGGTATGTGAAGATACCAAAAATGGCTTGGGTTGGGTATGACCCATATCACTAAAGATTAGATCAGGAGAAAACATTTAGCCCGATCGGATGACAACCTATCAGGCCCAATATCTATTAAGACAATCTCCAAGCAAAATCTTAAAGTAAAGGAAATGAGCCTGTGTCCACAGAAGACCCCAAAGGATCTGTTCAACATGAAAGACTAAAGAAGAAGCTTCTAGAATATTTGTAAAAGTCTATAAATAGAATGAAAAGAGAGGGAAAAATAGTTGCAATATTTTGAAGTGTAAGGAATTGGTTTTCCAAATAGAGAGAACATTTTTCATTGCATCTTCACCCGTTTAGTTAAATGTGTCGGATAAATGTATCGTGTTTTGTGTTAAAAATAGCCCATTTAACAAAACGTATGAGATAATGTGTCATGTTCATGTCAAAAATAATTTAAACGTATCATATCGTGTCGTGTCAAGTCTTGACCCACTTAGTGAATGGGTTACGCGTGTTGTGTCGTATTACCCATGTATAATCGTATCGTGTTCGTGTTAAGGTTTCTTCACACGACTAATAATCGTGTCGCATTCATGTCGACCCATTTAACAGAATACCTATGTCTTGACACGACACAAATACGACCCGCCAGCACGAATTGACACTCCTACCTATGGTGTACATGATTAAAATTAAAAATTACTTTATATATATATATATATATATATATAGTCAAATAATGCTTATGAATTTTTTAGCATCCAAATGAATACAAGAACTTCAAACTATATCATGATAATAAATGTCATTTACCAAAAAAGCTATGTTAATGGTTCTAAAAATATATTTAAATAAGTGATGTAAGACAAAATTTTCGACGAGTTTGTTTTGATTCGAACAGAAATATTCTCGAGTGAAAACGAACCAATAAACAAAAAACACTAGCACTAGCTAGTTGCTTATGCTGGTTTTCGGCCAAATCCATTCGTTTAAGATCTTAAAATCATTTTTCTTACTCCAATAGGAACACTGGAATAATTCAGGATTTTTGTTCTTGGCCTAAACGAAATCGCATTATTACAAATTTTGGTATTTGGTGTTCTTTACTGATTCTCGAGTGAAAACAACCCAATAACCAAAAAACACTAACACTAGTGTTACAAGGGGAAACTTGTCTTATAATGGATTTGGATGGGAAAATGTATGAGTATAAATGGGTAGGTATGCAGCACTACCCAATAGCTTAAGCTTTTGGGTAAATGGGCAAACATTCACCCGTTATAGTTAGTATCAGAGCCAGACCCAGTTCTTGATTCAGTGTCACGCTAAACGCCTGGCTAGAAAGATGTCCGGGTAGCTACACTCGGGTAAGAAGAGTGGCCTAACCGTAATGAGGGCGTTGCGAGTTCAGGTGGGGGAGAATGCTGCAAGAGGAAACTTGTCCCATATTAGAACTGGATGAGAAAATGTATGAGTATAAATAGGTGGGTATGCAGCAGTACCCAATAGCTTAAGCTTTTTGATAAATGGGCAAGTTCTCACCCGTTACAACTAGTTAGTTGCTCATACTAGTTTTTGGCCAAATCTAGTCGCTTAAACTCCTGAAATCGTGTTTCTCACTCCTTTAGGAACATTGAAATATTTCAGGATTTTTGTTCGTGGCTTAAAGAATTCACATTATTCTGAATTTTGGTATTTGGTGTTTTTTAGTGATTAGGTTTCTTATTAGAATTTATTTTTAGACTTATTTTTACAGTTTTGTTTATATTTACTTATGATCTTAGGTTTGCTTATACTATTAGTTTTCTTTTTAAGTGTTAGTTTCTTCTATTCTAAATATGTATGTACTCATAACCAGTTCAATTATGAATAACATATCAAAATATTTGGCAATTATTTTTTAACTCTATGAATTTAAAGTTGTTCTCTTATTCATTCATGAAAGTTACATAGCTTTATCAAGAAATAATCAGTGTGACCAGGCACGGATCTGTTAAGGGCTCAGTGGGGACATGCGCCCCCACTGAAATTTTTTATTTTTACATTTTATAGCCATAAAATTATACTTTTTTGTATTTATACCCATAAAATTTTGAAATTGCCCCCACTGAAATTATGAAAAAACCCCTCTATATAAAGTTTCCCTCGCTCATATGAATTCCTAGATCTGTCCCTAAGTGTAACCATATAAACACGCCCAAAAATATATATATAAAAAAAAATAGGGAAGGAGCAAAAAGTGATTAAATTCATTTTTTGCAGATATAAAGTGTTAAACCTTTAGGGACTTTGTAGATTCCCAACTAAGAGAACACTCTAATCTCCTTTTCGAAGCTCCAAGCTCCAAGCTCACCTTTAATGGCTTATTGCCCCTAAATGCTTCACTACTATGACCATATCTTGAAAATAGCAAACTTAAAGTGGTGGGACTCTTAAGAGTATAGTAAGCTTAGAGAGCTATGTAATGTGAATAGAGAGAATGTCTCATATATCATGTAAGAAAAGTTATGGTTAGTAATCCATAATACAACATTTATATAGAATTGTCCTAGGAGTGCTCTCCCCAAGTCTTACTAATATAACTCCCTTGCTGTATTTTAACCTTGGGCTAGAAGTGAGACCTAGTTGGGCCCATCCACTTGGATTTATTAGGTTTTTTAAAAGACCTAGTCATCTCATTACCAAATTAAATGACTTATTAACTAAATTTAACTCCACCATATAAGAATGGTTGTAGTGAATAGTAAAGCCACCATGTTAATTTACAAGATGACCCTTCGTGCATAATTAGCCATCAAATTAAATAATGCCATCAAATCATTGTCTTTGATTTTCTGATTAATCTGCTAGATAATATAAAATTTTTTCTTTGATAAAATAAAATAATATATTTAATAAATAAATATTTAATAAAACCATTTAATAGAAAACACTAAAGCCATGTTTGGTGTGGGTGAATGGATTCAAATAAGGGGGAATGTAATGATTTTCTATCCATTCTTGTGTTTGGTGTGCATTATTAAAGGTGGAATCGTCATTCCTCACCATTCTTAGAGAATGGTTATACGATAGCCCGAATGTCATAGAACGTGGTGTATAAGCGAGTAATCCAAAAATTGACCCGATAACAAGTCCGAAATGCGGAAGCAAGAAAAAAGAAGAGGTCACTAGAGATAGACACTACCTCTAAGATAACAAAGTGACCTCCTAAGACGTCATGAAACTCAAAGAGAAGATGAATGCAGAAGCTAAGAATGAAAGAAACCAAAAACAAAAACAGGGCTAAAATGGTCATCTTACCCAAAGAAAAGGAAATTTATCTCCCAACAAGTCAAATGAGATCAAAACAACCCAATGAGTCTTTTGGTAACCTCATATGAAGTCCTAAGGTCATTGGAAGTGAATTCCCATGGAAACCCTATCCCGATTCGAATAAAATCCTGACACTATTCCACTAAAAGATCATATCTCTCAGTAGGAAATGAATCTAAAAATGGGATTGGTACCATTGCAAATCTGACTCAAAATTCTTGAGCTTAGACTCAAGAATCACCTAATTTGGACATAAAATGAGTAAGTTATGGCCCCGATAAAATCGGGTATGAAAACTATCCAAGTCAAAGCTGTATGTGACGGCCCCGAATTCCGAAGAACATGGTCCGACAGCGAGTAACCCAAATGACTAACCCAAAAATGGATCCAAAATGTGGAAACTAAGATAAAAGGTCAAATGGTACCTTATGGCACCAATGACACAACGAGAAATATGGACTAAGTCAAACTAGACCATATTTGCCATAAGATGGCTCATATAAGGTCAAAAATGTAAAATGGAAGTATACAATTGGATTGAATATGCTAAGACAACAAACCAAACAAAGTCTGCAAACAACAGCATTTCGGCCGACCAAATTGGCATTTCAGTCTGCCAAAATGGACCCAAAAGAACATCATACAAACAACGCGTTCTGGTCACTTGAAATAGGGAACCGGTTAACCGATTGTTACCCAAACAAGCCCTTGGCTATTGGAATTAGAAAATAACTGTTAAATTGAAATCCCAAATGCAACTGGTCATCTGAAATGATGTGTCGGTCGACCGAAATTGCTCAAAAATCAATAAAAACTTTACTGATGCACCAAAAAATGAAAAGGAACCAATAAGTCTTATTTTACCATCATGCGTTGGTCCGACATGTAAACTTAAAGGTGTACAAGTGCCAACAAACAAAATATACATAGAGAAATGAGATACAAGTGGTTTTAAGGCCTCATTACATATCAAGTCCAAAAGTGTAAACTATGCACCCAAGGTTGCAAAAATATACAAAAAGAGCATGCTAAACACTTTGCATGCATCCAAAGCAAAGGTATCCATGACACTAAATCCAAAACCAACTAAGAGAATTGGCCATCCATAAAGAGAACCTCTTTACCAGAAAAATATAAAATCAACTAGGGTAAGTAATTTAAATTACTAATAGAAAATGCATTTGTGTATAACCTAAAGTTTTGATGGATTTGCAAGTATAATATAAATGAATACATGTGGATCATGCCTCCTAATGTCAAAGTTCTAAGTTGAACTAAGGGATCATCCTAAAGCTACCTTGGAACATTTTGCGTATAATCCACAATAAATATTGATATAAACAACATTGGAATAACCAATACAGATAATAAGTTACAATGACTTAGTATTATCAACTTGGAAACAAAATGCGAAATCAAACATTAGGAATATACTTGGACATCACGCCAGAATAAAACCAACAACAATAGTTACTTTTGGGTTACTAGCCCGTGGGTAACCTCCCTCAGTGCGCATTAAATTGGGAAGACCTCATACCTCTTGCACTAGAGTTGTACTCTAGCCATGTCACGACAACGACATCCCAAGGATCCAAAATCAACAATTTATACACAACGTATACTAAGTATACATTGCACTTAACCACCTTTCATGCACAATCAAATTTTGAATCCATACAATCCATGCCATAAGTCCTTAACTTTAATGGCATTTATAATGACAAGTCACAATGTGAATCAAATCAAGTTAGTGTTATAATGTTAACATATGAATTCCATTTATGTTAGTATACAATGAGTTTCAAATCCATAATTTAAACAACAATATAATATCAACTACACAATCAAATCATTGGCAAGAATAATATAGAATTTCTATAATCACACTAATAAAATCTCTATATTTCAAATCATCACCAATTGAAATAATATCAATATAAGATAAGAGTTATACATAAGCCTTAAACAATATAAAGCCCTAAGGTAATTTCATGTAATATACATCTATATACAACCCTCGAATGTAAATAACATGCATACGATATATATTAACTCCAAATAGCACATAAAAACACTAAAGGTATAAACATAAGACACCCCCTACCTCACTAGAGAATTGTATTTCTAGAATCCCAAAGAAATGGAAGCAAAAAGGAAAAGCAAGACAAGGTGTGGTGGAGGAAGGTGTGGAGGATCTTTTGTCTCCTTAGTGCAAGACCAAAAGATGAAAAGAAGAGACTTGAAATCAAGCTTTTAAGGCTAATGATGGCTTTAGGTGAGAGGTTAGAAAAGACAAGCAAAAGTTTAAATATTCCACTAAGTAAAACACATGGTTAGTTACATATACTATACTAACACTACCTCTTTCTCACACACACACATCACACCCCTCCTCACAAGGCTAAAACTAGGCCTTACACTTGTTACCATCTTAGGCTTCCAAGTGTCCCCAACCAAAAGTCAACAAATGGTCAATGGAAAAGGTGACACTTGTCACACTTTTCAGAAATTGCAAAGAGGTCCTTCCTCTAAATATCTCAAAGAAATATTTGCAAAAAAGTCCCTAAAACAAAAATATCTCAAAAACTTAATAACATAAACAACACCGAAAAATGAAAATGTTTCTGAAGAAACTATGCATCCATATCCCTAAAAAATAAAAATAAAAGAACATGTTTTTCAATGAAATAGAGACTTACCCCAGTAAAAGATAAAATAATGCAACGCACGTGGTGTTAGAAATCAATTTCGAGCACCGAAGCCTACCTCGGAAGCAACAAAACCCTAAAGCAATGCGAAAAAAGAATAAATCAAATAAATAAATAAATAAAATAAAATAAAATAAAAAATGTTAGAAAATTGAAAAAGAAAAAGGAAGACTCAATTTTCGTAACCTCCCCTCTTTAAAAGGATTTCGTCCCCGAAATCAAATCATACTTGAAATCGCGAACAATCTGGGATACTAATTTGGAAACTCCTGCTCGAGCTCCCAAGTAGCCTCCTCGACCCTGTGATTTCTCCATAAAACCTTAACCAATGGAATGGTCTTGGTCCATAAGACCTGTTCTCTAGAGTCAAGAATCTACACTAGACCCTCCTCGTATGTCATATCCTCATCCACAATAACATTTATCCATCGTAAAATGTGTGATGGATCTGGCTTGTACTTCTTCAACATGAAAACATGAAAAACATCGTGAACTCTGTCAGGATGTGGCAGCAATGCCAAACGATAAGCAACCTCACTAAACGCAGTCCAAAATCTCGAATGGTCAAATGAACCTATGAGATAATTTGCTACTCTGTCGAAATCATATAGGCCCCTTGCGGGGAGAAATCTTGAGAAAAACGTGGTCTCCTACCTCAAAAGACAAGGATCTCCTCCTCTTATCGGCATAACTCTTCTATCTTTTCTGAGCTGTAGCCAACCCCTGCCGAATCAACTTGATCTTTTCTGTAGTCTTAATGACAATGTCAGGACCTAAGGCGACTGTACCACCTACCTCGGTCCAACAAACTAGAGATCTGTAAGGTCTGCTATACAACGCCTTAAAAGGTTCTATGCCGATACTGGCTTGATAACTGTTGTTGTAAGCAAACTCAACCAAAGGCAAGTAGTCTTCCCAACTTCCCCCAAAATCCAAGATATAAGCCCATAGCATATCCTCTAATATTTGAATAGTACACTCTGACTGACCATCAGTCTGAGGATGGAATGTCATATTGAAATGAAGCCCCGTGTCGAATGCCTCCTCAAAACCCTTCCAAAAGTGAGACATGAACCGAGAATTCCTATCTAAAATAATGGATACTGGAACCCCGTGAAGCCTGACAATCTGCCTCACATATAGTCCACTAAGTGTCTCTGCGTCAACTGTCACTGTCATAGGTAAGAAGTGAGCCGTTTTAGTTAACTTGTCAACTATAACCCAAACGGTATCATTCCCTACCTAGGATCTTGGAAGTCCTATCACGAAATCCATTGTAATGTACTCCCAGTTCCATTCTGCTATTGGTAGTGGTTGCACCAAACCTGCTGGCCATTGATGCTCTATCTTCACTTACTGACAAGTAAGGAATTTAGCCATAAATTGAGAAACATCCCGCTTCATACCCTTTCACCAAAACTGTTATCTTAAATTATGATACATCTTCGTACCACCTGGATGGACGGTAAGTCGAGAATGGTGAAAATCCCGAAAGACAACATCACGATAAGACAAAAGAACGAACATCATCCCCCTGTACCTAAGACCACTATCTGAATGTAAGGTCCAACCCTCTACATTCTTACCACCTGAAATCCATGTGCGGATGGACTTCATTGCCCTATCCTCCTGCTATGCCTTAATAACCCTGCTAATAAGAGCTGGTTGAGTCACAAGGCTAAACAAAATAGCCGGTGAAACATCCTCACATAATTGAAATAAAAGATCGGCAAGCTCTTCTAACATCTTCAATTTATGAATGGAAATGCTAGCAAGAGTCCCATGTGATTTATTACTCAAAGCATCAGCCACAATGTTGGCCTTCCCCGGATAATACTGCAACTCAAGGTTATAGACCTCCATGAATTCCACCAATCTGCGTTGTCTCAAGTTCAAGTCCTTCTATGAGAAAAGGTACTTGAGACTCTTGTGATCGGAGAAAACCTCAAACTTCTCCTCGTACAAGTAATGTCTCCATCCCTTAAGTGCAAAGATCACTGCTGCCAATTCTAAATTATGTGTTGGATAATTCAACTCATGAGTTTTCAACTATCTAGACCCATAAGCAATTATCTATTTTGTCTACATTAAGAAGTAACCCAAACCTTCTTGTGAAGCGTCACAAAAGATCACATAACCCAAACCACATTCAGGTATTATCAAAACTGGAGCTGATGTTAATCTAATCTTCAAGTCCTAAAAAATGAAGTTACAAGCCTCATTCCATATGAAATTGACTCCCTTGCGAGTAAGTCTAGTCATAGGTGCCAACGAGAGAAATTCTTAACAAATCTTTGGTAATAGCCAGCTAGGCTAAGAAAACTCTGAATCTCAAACACACTCTTCAGACATCCCCAATCCATCACAGACTCAATCTTAGATGGATTAACTAAAACACCACCCCCTAATACAACATGACCAAGGAACTTTACTTCAGGTAGCCAAAACTTGCACTTCTTGTATTTGGCAAACAACCGGTTATCCCTAAGGATCTACAAAACTATTCTCAAGTGATACTCATGTTCTTTTCTCAAAGATAAGTACACAAGAATGTCATCAACAAACACCACCACGAATCTGTCATGATAGTTACTGAATACATGGTTCATCAAGTTCATAAAAGGTGCTGAAGCATTGGTTAAACCAAATGGCATCACCAGAAACTCGTAATGGCCATACCGTGTATGAAAAGTGGTCTAGGATATATCCTTATCCTTAACCCTCAACTGATAGTACCCTGACCTTAAGTCAATCTTAGAAAAATATGTTGCCCCCTTTAACTAATCAAACAAGTCATCAATTCTCGGTAACGGATAACTGTTTTTGATCATAGCAAGATTCAATTTGTGATAATCGATGCAATGTCTTAAAGACCCATCCTTTTTCTTCGCAAAAAGTGCTCCGCATGGTGAAACACTAGGACAACTGAAGCCCTTAGCTTTCAAATCATCCAATTATCTTTTCAACTCATCTAACTCTGTCGGTGCCATGCGGTATGGTGCCATAGAGATAACATCAATGGCAAACACAACTTCCTGTAAATGAGGTAGCTCTATTAGCTCATTTGAAAAGACACCAAGAAACTCCTCAACGACTACCGAAAGAACATGGCCAAAACTCCTGTCTTTATCGACTAGCAAACTAGCCAAGTAAGACCTATGGTGACTCCAATCACCAAAGTTAAAAACAACTGCCAAGTGAGGATCACTCCGATCTCCAAAAAAATGGAAACAATCTCCCTTGGGAGTGCAAACAAAAACCATCCTACAGAAGCAATCAATCGTATCATGCAAGAAAGACAACCAGTCCATCCCAAGAATGATATCAAAGCTCATCATGTCGAGAAGGACAAAATTGAACTCTAAAGTCTGCCCTGTTATCTCAATAGCACAACCCCAACAAACTCTGTCCAAAGAAACTAGACTTCCAACTGGCGTGTCAACACAAAAAAAAAAAAAAACTGTCCTGAAAGGAAATCTCTAAACCCAATAAATGTGCAAATGATGATGAAATGAAAGAATGCGATGCACCCGTGTTAATCAAGACTCGAGCCCAAGAACTTAATATAGGAAAGATACCTCGAACAACTGAAGGTCCTGCGAAAGTATCTATCTAAGGAAGAGCATAGACTTGTCCCTAAGCCCTTGAACTCTGCTATGAACTGCCCTGATGGCCTAACTGATGTGTGGAAGTACTAGGCATCGAGTCTCTGGTTGGATAAGTGCCAACTGAGGTAACTGGCTGTGGTGCCTAAGGAATTCTAAACCCTGACTGAACCACTGTGAACTGTGCCGGTGCACCCTGTGAACCTGTGCCACTCGTTGCCTTGACCTGCAACTATGGACACTCTCTCTTGAAATGGCCTAGCTACTTGCAGTAGTTGTAAGATCCTTAAACTCCCTTCGAAGAAGCTGAAGGTTGATTGGCCTGAGGATAAAGCCATGGGCAACCAGGCCTAATGTGGCCTGGCTACTGACAATGGAGACAAATCACTCCTCAGACAGATCTTAAAGATATGGGAACTGTAGGTGCAGAACGAGCCTATTGTGGTGCCCCTTGTGAGTGAGTTCTATCTCCATCTCTAGCATTCTTCGACTGACTCCCAGAAGAAGAAGCCTCTCTGTGAAACTGCTTGTGTGTGCCTTTGATCCTCAACTGATCCCGATCCTCTACCTCAAATAACATAGCCATTTGGACAACCTCTCTGTAGGTCCTCAAATCAAGAAGTGAAACCCGTGGCCTGATATTAAGATAAAGATCATCCTGAAACTTCATTGCCCTGGTCTCGTCTATCACTGCTATCTCCTCGGCATAGCAAGAAAGAGAAGTAAACTGCGTCTCGTATTCAATGACATTCATAGTGCCCTGATAGAGACCTACAAACTAAATCCTCATCTCTCGCCTCATAGGTCTCGGAATGAAGCGCTCAAAGAAAAGTTTGCTGAACTCAACCCAAGTCATCGTCTCCACATTGTGAATGTTAGTGATCGATCTCCACCAAACCTCTGCATCACCCATGAACATGGAAGAGGTTAAAGAGATCCTCAACCTATTTATAGGCACTGCCAAACTGTCCAACTTATGAACCATAAGGTCAAGCCATTCCTTTGAAATCAACGAATCTGAACTCCTACAAACTGATCAATCTTAATCCTCTAAAGCTTCATGAAGTAGTCCAATGCCTCATTAACTACTGGTGTCGGTGCTGGTGCCAGTGCAGGTGCAAGTGTAGGAATCTGCATCCCCACAAATTGTTTATGAAACAGCACCTGAATGGACTCAGAAATCCCAAGAGTCACTCCATGAGCAATCTGTTCCTCATTCATAGGAACCCATTGTGGATTAGCATCTACACGTTGAGGTTGAGTTCTAGGCCTCTCAGAACCCCTTATGAGCTCGGTGTCATCAACATGCTCCTCAACAGCCTAACGTGAAGACTCTTCATGTATAACAACCATGATGCTAAATGCACGAAGAACAGGGTTAACAACAACACAAGTCGTTATGACTGAATGTAACTCACTCAGTGAATGTATAAAACACGAAGCAGACAATGTATGTAACATACAATCATACTAAAACAGTTAAGGAATGTGTTTAAACACTTAAGCACGTAAACACATCAAAGCATGTCAACAAAAAGCATGTGATAAACCCAAAATCCTATATGATAGGGAAAAATAGACCTAACCTACCTTGACCTAATGATAGAGGCAACTAAGTGTTAACTAGCCGCCAGACCTTTTCGACTTTCGAATGATGATATTTCCATTCAATAAGAATAATAATATTTCATTATCAAGGATAATGAAAGATGATGTGGTTCAACAGGGTAAGGATAACCTTGGCATAATTTGAGGAAGTCAAAGGAGTAAATCATATCCTGACAAATCTGGTAACAAATAGATCTCCTTTAATTTTGCACAAGCGGATGTTAAGGGAGACCTCAACCATCAACATTGGCGGAACAAATTTGATTCCAATTAGCAGCCATAAATAGGGTACCAAGCCTTTAAAGAAGGTACGAGAAAAAACCCCCTAAAGAGAATATACATAATTATTATGTGATATAATTACAAGTACTAACTTGATCGTCGGAGGGTCCTCGGCTGGCACCCCACCAATGCCATTCGAGATGACGTTAACGGTGGCCATTCCTATATGCTAAAATAATGTAGTGAATGCATGGTTCAAGAAAAGCCTTTTGGGTCAAGTTTAAATTTATAAAAACCACTACTACCACAACTACTAATGTAGCAAGGGTGAGCAGGGATCGTCCCAAGGGATTGGAGGGCTATTAGTAATGGAAATAATGCTTAGGGTTAGTAGGTCAAGTGATGAAAGGTAGATTGTTTGGTTGATTAAACTACAATTAAGATTAAACAAGCTCAATATAAAACAAGTAATTAAAGGATAAAAAAAATAAGAGATGGAGGTCTTGGGACTTAGAGATCACCACTAAGCATCACCTTTCTATACACTCAATTCACAATTAATGAGGGGGAAAACATATATTGCAACAATAGTGAGTGTGTGTGGTTGTTTCAATAAGCATGGATGATTAATTAAGTATATATTGTCTAAACAGCACAATGAATAGCACAATATATCAAACTAAGCCATTAATCCTTCTTTAAGCTCACAATCCAAACACATCACATAATTAGAGAAATATACTACTTGCATTCATAATTATGGAACATCAAACAACAAGCATGGATTGTCCTCCCATTTAACAACTAAGGTAACTACACTACATCTAAGCTAATGACATGAAAATTAAATTAATTAAACAAAGGGAGAGGCATAATCCATCAAGAAATGAGTATAAACCATCAAATAAACCACAAGAGCATTATATTAAGCACTATGTCTTGACAATCTCTAGATCTATAGCATCAACACACATAGACATGCATCAACAACATAACAGATAGAGATAAACATATGAACATCTATTCTAACATACATAAACATATGGATAGAATGAAATGAACAAGATCTATTGATATAAAGATGTCAAATCATTGAATAAACAAGATCTATGTATATAAAGATATCAAAACATGTATTACAACAAAAATCGCCTAAAAAATACATAAATTAAGGTAAAAAAAGCATGCTTAGGGTTAACTCTAGCCCCAAGAGGATGTCTAGCCACTCATGGATGGTGTCCTCCAAACCTCAAGGGCTATCTCCACGGTAGAAATGCTCTTCTTCTTGAGTTAGATGGAAGACCTCCCAAAAATGTATCTCTAGCCTCCTCTTCTCTTTTCTTTCTCTCTAAGAATAATAAAAAATTGTTTCTATCAACTTCTAAAAGCATATGTGTATATGTGGCTCATAATCCTTATATAGGTAGCTTAAATGTCACACCCAATGGTCTAGGCTCGTACACAAGGGCTCCTCCAATGATTGTACCATGAGACAACTTTTAATGAGCTGGAAAATGATTTAATTCGCACTTGAGAGGGTTTGATCGATCGAACCTATGCTAAGATTAATCGAACTTGGCTGAGATCTATCAAACTTTGGCTGGATCAATCCTCCCATGGCGGCGCCTTTTTGGATAAGGACAGATCTGAGATATTTTGGGGAAAGAGACAAAAGTGGTATGTGGGGTGGTATAACAGGATAAGATGGAATCTTTTCGATCGATCTGAGAATTGTTGGATTGATCGAACTTTGTGGGATCTTTGGATAAGGACAAAAGAGCTTGGATCCATCTTGGAGAGTCTAGATCGATGAACTTTCGATCGATCGAAGTATTCTTGAGATCGATCGAATATGTTGATTTCCACACTTTACTTCATTCTGCTTCCACTTTGCTCCTTTCTTTCATCTAGCTTGAGTTAGCTTCTTTTAAGCTCTTATTTGGCTGAATTAGCTTATTTTTGGGATAAGCACCTAAAAAGGACAATAACACGAAATTAGTCTAAAACGGGAAAGTAAGATAGATAAAGGTCCTAGAATGTCTAAGCTTAAGGGGTTTAAATGCGCACTTTTCTGTGCTCATCACACCCCCAAACTTAAATATTGCTAGTTCCTAGCAATAAACTATAAAGTAAAGGAATGAAATGAACAACTATACAATTATGAATCTAGAAAGCAATAAATGGATAACGCCACTTTCGTAGGGAACACGATTACATTTAGCATATGCAACAAGCTTTTTAAACCCCTAGGTTAACCCTAGTGGACGAGTGAAGTCTCGTGAGGGTTTCCAGAAATAATACTCATAAACATTAATCTCATTCTCACAAAAGAGGCACCAATATTGCAAACAAACATTGGGAGAAAACTACCTCAAGTATGCAATTTTTCAACCATTTTCAAGCAATCTCCCAAAATTTCAACATCAAACAAACAAATATGGTCCTCCACACATCAAGAAAATGATCATGCGAATCAAAATAACACTAGAATCCTTTTTGAGTGGACCAGCATCAAGTGTGTTGCTATTTAAGCCAACTAAAAAAATGATCACATCCTTACCCTCAAACTAGTATACAAATCTAGTCTCGATCATTAAAACAAAGAGTGGACCTTTTATTAAAGTTTTATTGTTCTAGGTGCACTTATTCTTTTAACTTGAATTTTTTTTTTTTTTTTTTTTTTTTTTTTTTTTTTTTTTTTTTTTTTTTTCCCCTATCCCTAAGGATAAAAGATGGAAGTATGGTGCAATGTGTTGATCTATTAAGTTTTCTAGCGATCCATGAGGTCGAGCGTTAAGTCAATGACTCCCAAACCGGACTGCTTTAGGGCATTAGGCCTTCAAACACCCCTAAGGACTTACAACATCAAATTAACTAGGCTACAAATCAAAATAATCTCCATTTAATCATTTCCCACTCTCGCCTTTTGGGAGAAGTCCTCACTTTTTTATTACTTTTGCTTTTTTATTTTTTATTTTATTTTATTTTATTTTCAAGTAGAATTCAATTATTAACCTAGAGTTTGGGCCCTCCACCTTTAGGCGTGAGAAATTCAGTGCTTGATGAGGCTAGAATCCCCGCTACTCAATGAAAAGGGGTTGTTATCCATTTTTGTCAAAATGAAAGCTTTCAATGCACTACTAGCCCAATTAGGATATAACCAATTCAATAATCAACAAAGCATGTACCCCATAAATGAATGCTAGTGTGCACCTGTGCTAGTGTAGAATCATAGAATGAATCTTAAAACAATCACAAAATCAGGATGATGTGGACCACAAGTGCAAGCAAGATATTAATCTTTCAAAAAAATTTACTCCTAAATGGCATCCACAAGGCATACAAGGAGTATTGGACTCTCAAGTCAAGTAATTTTTAAAGTTTAAGCAATATAGTTCTCAAAAGATCAAAATCATAGCTAGTTGTGGACCAATCATAGATAATCCCTCAAATACATAAGTCATGCTTAAAATTTTGAATTGAAAGCAAATACTGCAATTAACACCATTATCCTTAAACTTAAATGGCACAATGTCCTTAATGTGCAAAGAGAATAAAGGAAATAGTATACCAGTGTAGCTATGGCGAAGAATGACCGAGACACAAGTATTTAAAGTGGGTGGTATAACCCCCATAAACTTGGAATTAACTGTGGTCCTAAAAAGATGGCATTTGGATAAAATTCATTAGATAACAAAAGGGATAATAATAGTGCACAGTGCACATGCAAGTGTAAATGGGACAAGAATTGAAGTAAAGATAGAGGAAAAAGGGTGGTCTTGAAAATTTGGGCAGCACTCTCTCTCACTGAAGTCACTAAGATGCACCTGGTGGAGTCAATCATAGACAGATATATTAATACAAAGATATGACATCCAAAATATAGCATGTATAAAAAGATAAAAATAATGTACATCACAATGTTTGGGCCAACAGTCTGGCCGCAAAAATATCATAATAGTAGCAATGTATCATAAATATATGAAATGAAGGTATAGAGAAAAAAAGATTAGGAATATCATGCTGAGGAGGTAGGACGGGCAGGGCACGCTCCGCGAATATCTCAGGATATGTCTCACAGTGCAGTCATGACATCCATATGAAGAGATGAAATGTCAGCTCAGATAGAGACAGTGTCTGCTCGGATAGAGACTACGGCATCCTCCAAAGCCTGGATATACTCCCCAAAGCCGGGTATCTGTGCTGGAGCCTCAGGTACCACTGGATCAGGAAAATGACGTGCATCCTGAGCTTGCTCTGGGAAATGTAATGGTGACCTCGCTAGAAAGTGATGTTGTAGATCCTCTGCTGGACGCTCCTGTTCTAAGTGAATGCCCATATGTACTGCAGCTGCCGGTGCGACTGCTGGATTATCTGCTGCTGGATCTGCTGCTGCTGTTGCTGCCATCTCCTCCTCCTCAGCCTCCTCAGCTGCTATCACAGTGTCTTCCAGAAGACTCTTGATAAGAGCATTGTAGCTTTTATTCTAGTCCTTCTTGCCAAAGTGACAAGTTCCTATCTTTGGGTGCTCATCTGAACGGAATGGATAGCACTGATCTTGCAAAATTTGAGTAATAAAGTGGCTAAAAGGAAAGTACTTAGCCTGCTTGGGCTTGGCTTTGCTGATGTAGTCCCTGTAGAGTTTCTTCATGACGCTCCAATATAAGGCCGGAATAGAAATCCAGTACCCTATGTAGAAAGCATACAGGGTAGTCAAATAATCTCCTCGCCTCTGAATCTTGTGGCCGGCCATAAATACATTTCAGTAGAAGACCGAATCGAAGAACCACAAATCATCGGGCAAATAGGTCCGAGTAGCAAATGTCTCACCCTCACTGTAATGGCCTGTACGTGCCACAGCCATGTCTGGATAAGAAGGCCTCCTCTCCAGAATGGGATAATCGAGCTCAAGATCAGAAGGGCAAACATGTGGGCATTGGCAAGACTTGGCTAGAGTCTCCACTATAATGCAGATAAGATGGCCATCGACCGTAGTGCATAGCTCCATCCGGTTACTTGGGGCAGGTTGAAGGTTTTGGAAGAACATCCGAACAAGCCTTGGGTAAACTGGGTATGTGACAGGGGCTAGAATAGTTGAAATGCCCCTTCGGTCTATATTCTCGTAGGCTGCCTGGGTCAGAATGTACCGGGAGAAGAAAGAGATGTCGAAAACTAACTCATGTGCCACTGTAAGGTGTGAGTATCTCGGCAGAAGTCTATCTAAGGCCTGGCCTGGCTGTGCATGAGGCGGAGATGGAGAAGGCGATGGTGTATGCTTAACCTCATCATTGGATAATGAAGATGCAGAGGCTGAAGACTATAGTCTAGAGTCAGCTAAGGGGGATTAAGTTGGATCTGCCTCGATATAATCCTCTAACTACTCCGGCCGCTCATCCTCAACAGGCTGCTATGAATCCTGGACATGAGATGGTCCTGCCTGATGCTTAGGCTACTCCTGAGCATGAGAGGGCTCGCCTAGACCCTCTATCCTGGGCCTGACTCGGCGTAGATGATGCCTACATGCAATAGTCTTTACCCTAGCCATGGCCTGCAAAACAGAAAGAAAAATACTTGCAATATAAGTTAGTACCGTCATGAAGAAATGAAGCACAATATATAGAAACATGTATGTCAAATAAGATAGACAACACAGAATATGAATCTACGTAAGTGATGATGGAGCTAAATAAATAGTGACATTAAGTGAAGCATGCTAAACAATATAAGTATGGAATGCATCCAATGTGGAAAACACAGGCATTAGGCATGTATGAGATAACATGGAATCACAAAAGAGAGTGTGTGAAGTGTGGGATGCAAATATGTGAAGTTCGATTGGTCACAAAAATGTGAGATTGATCTCTATGAGATCGATCTGAGATAAGTTCGATCAATTTTTGAATGATCGATTGAAGAAAACTTCGATCGATCGAACTGGTACGGGAAATTCGAAAAGTCACAGATATGTGATGTGGATGGCACGGGGGCACCCAAGCAAGCTTGTGGGGCCCTCTCACACAACAACACAACAAAATTAGTCACTTGTCAACTCAAAATCATAGTTGGAAACAAATATATACACAAATCTATATAAAATATGTATATATATATATACATACTTAAATCTTCAAAAATGGAAAGGATTCAAGCATGACAACTCAGATCTAGCTAGGAAACATAAAAAATATGCAGATTGAAACTCAAAACCCAAGTTATAATTCAACTTACCAAAATGGACAAGAGAAGTGGTGGTCGAGAGAGAGACGAGTAGATCTGAGATGAGGGAGAGAGAATCGAGGTTCGGGAATGCCGCCGGAGGTCTCGCCGGAGGTGGGAGAGGTTAGGGTTTGCAGCGGCGAGGGAGATAAGGGCTTAGATCAATCTTGAAATCAATCTAATGACCCTAGGGTTTTATTTTAAAAACTAGTCCCGACAAGTTGATCGATCAGGGAAAATTTTCGATCGATCGAAGATAGATCGATCTGAAAAATGTTGAGATCGATCTCCCCTCACTAAACAACAAATTTTTTTTTTTTTTTAATTTCAATTTAACATGCAGTCAAAACAAAAGTTAACAAAGGGTATAGATCAATCAAGCTGAGATCGATCGAGAAAATGGTTTGATCGATCTAACAGGTGAAAACCTGCAAACAAGTTCGGACGATGCACAGAGAGGCCTTTTTTCATGGATCTCAAAAATTTTCTAAGTGTGGAGTGAAGATCAATCCAAGGATAATTTTGATCGAAAGAAATTTTTGAACAATACATAGGGAACTAATTTATGTAGGAAACTTCAGATCAATGGAACAGAGCAATGATTGGATGCAGGGATGGGTGTTCGATCGATCGAACCTCATTTGAGATTGATCGAACTGGGACAAAATGCCTATTTTCAAAATGAAAGTGCATGCATACTCAATCAAAATCCTAGCCTTGTGTATGAATTCTAAAACATATCTAGACGACGCAATAAATGAAAGATAAAATAGAAATGAGGGAGGAATAAGGTTGTAAACCCCACGAAGCATTTACTAGTTATTAACGTCTCTAGCAAGACGTTGGGCTCTTTTAGCCCGGATCAAATATCTTGTTATGCAACCCCTCCTTAATGGGGTGATAGGTACTTTGAATTCCACCCAACAAACAGTTCCCTAAAGAACTTGTTGGATTAGGTTCAAAGGAGATTGTTAGTCCTTTGTCAATGTGATCTTTGGGCTTCCATACCCTCTCAAAGCAAGATTTTGAAACATCATTCTTTAGTTTCAAGGTCGAAGATGAACTTTTTGAAGTTTTGGTTTCAAGCAAAGACTCTATTCTTTCACATTCATTATCTAGACATTTTTCTACAACATTTACTTCTTCATGTTTGTCAAATGAATTTGGGATCGGATTGAAGATATTCAACTTCACTTTCATATGCCCAAATGAGATTTTCATTACCCCCATCCTATAATTGATGTTGGCATTAGCGGTTGCCAAGAAAGGACGGCCAAGGATAATAGGAATTTAACTCTTGGGATTCGGAACTGGTTCCATGTCAATGACAATGAAATCAACCGAGAAGAAGAATTTATCAATTTTAATCAAGACAACCTCAATGACACCCCTAGGCTTTTTGATGTATCGGTCGGCAAGTTGTAAAACTACCGACGTCGGTTTCAAGTCTTTTAAGCCTAATTTAACATATACCGAGTATGGAAGAAGGTTAACACTTGCTCCTAAGTCTAAGAGAGCCCGATTGATGACATGGTCACCAATGATGCAAGAAGTAGTAGGTGAACCAGGGTCGTTGAACTTTGGGAGGGTGTTATGTTGCAAAATAGAGCTCACTTGCTCGGTCAAGACCATTTTCCTAGGTGCTTGGCTCTTGTTCTTCCTCTTTTGGGTGCAAAGATCTTTCAAGAACTTGGCATAAGCCGGAATTTGCTTAATTGCATCTAAAAGTGGAAGATTAATCTTCACTTGCCTAAACATTTCAATGATTTCATTGGTCTTGGTCTTTTGTTTATCAAGATAAATGGATCCTTTTAAGGCATCCGGAAATGGAGCTCTTGGCTCAAAAACTTTTTCAAAACTTTTGTTTGAAACATCATCAACACAAGAATTTTTAAAATCCTTTTTCAAAACTTTGTTAAATTCATCCTTCAAATCAATTTTGGACTCACTTTTCAAATCAGTTTCTAACAGTTTCTCATTTGAATGATCATGCATATTCAATGAAGGAGGAATATGATGAAAAACGTGACGGGTGTCAACTTTTGGTTGCACCAGTTCACTCTCTTCATTGGACACACCTACTTGGTTGTCCACAATCTTCCCACTTCTCAAGGTTGTCACCGTATTGACATGCTCAATTGTGGGACCTTCCGATGAGGAATGAGTCTCCACAACACATTGTTACTTTGGTGGTGCATTCAACGGCATTTTCCCATTCTCTTTAGCATTTAAGGTACTAGCTATTTGCCCTACTTGGGTTTCTAGCTTAGCAATAGATTGAGAATGAGAATGAAGCAATTGAGTGTTCGCCTCTAGAGTGCCTAAAGCAGTCAAAACTTTTTCTTCAAAAGTGGGACTCCTAGAATTTCATTGAGAATACGATGGTTGATTAGGAAAATAAGAATTAAAGAATTGGTTTCCATGTGATTGAAATGATGATGATTGAAAACCTTGGGAACCTTGGCTTTGCATTGGAGGCGGAACATACTTTCCTTGAAAACCACCTTAGGGAGGGTTTAAGCTTTCCCCTTGGCTTTTCCAAGAAAAGTTCGAATGGTTCCTCCAACTTGAATGTAATGAGTGCCATAGGGATTATTACTTTGATTAACAAATGTAGCATTGACTTGCTCATGGAGCTCACTTTGCACATGTCCATGGGGACAATTGGAATTAGAATGTAAGACACTTGAACAAGTGATGTAAGATTCATTAGATGCACAATGATGAATATGAGTAGGGGAGGAAGATACTTGATTCATCAAATTTTGGTTGATCAAACCTTTGAGATAAGGATTTTATCTCGGCGGCTATGTCATTGGAGTTGTCAACTTGATATAAGCCGACATTCTTCCTTCCACCTAGGTTTCTACCATTTTTAGAAGATAAGACCTATGCATTGAATTCTCACTCATACTTTCATAAAATTGCCACACATCATTTTCATACTTATCAAGATAAGAATTATCCATAGATGCATCAACCATACCCTTGTGATTATCCGGTAAACTTTCGAAGAAATATTGAACTAATTGCCACTTAGGTATGTCATGATGTGTGCACTTCCTAAGCAAGTCATTGAATTTTTCCCATGCCTCATGAGACATTTCCCCATCCCCTTGAGAAAATTCTCTAATTGAAGTTCTCATGGCATTGGTCTTAGAAATCGGATAGTACTTTTTCAAGAACTCTTGTTGCATTTCCGCCTAAGAGGTTATCGAAAAAGGCCAAAGATTGTTGAACCAATATTTTGGCTTGTCTTTAAGGGTGAAAGGAAAAATTTTTAGTCTTAAAACTTCTTCTGGTATGTCTGTGTATTTCACGGTGGAACACACTTCAAGAGACTCATCGAAATGCTTATAAGGCTCTTCATTTGGAAGTCCATGACAATTAGGAAGCATTTTGAATAGTTTATGGTTTGATTTCATAGTGATGTGCTCTAAATAGGGGTAATTGAATGCAAGTAGGTGTATTATATTCATTAGGCACATAGTGGTCTCTTAAAGCAAGAGGGGGATTTACAACCGGTGGTGCTACTCGAACACCGTGGTTAGCTTGAACCATAGGAGGTTGTGGAACAAAGATTGGTTGAGGCATTCCCAATGGAATTTGGCATTGTTGTTGTGGTGGAATGAATGGTCTAGGCATGCCTAATGGTACTTGGGTGTTTTAATGATGCACATTAGGGTGGAGGATGCCTTGTTGGTCTATTTGACCAAGGTCCTCCACATGGTCGTCATTCAAATTCTCCATTGGTGAAATGGTGTGATGAGAACTACCTCTTCCCCTAGGATTATGAATAACCGACTCAAGATGAAAATTAAGAGGGACAAGAGTAGGATTTAATGATCTACGACCATGCATGCACTAGCAAAGACAAATAATAAACAAATCAGCAAGTAACAAACACTTTGCCCCTACAACAAATCAATCAACAAATATCTACATACAATGATCCCATACTCCCATGCTTGAACAACATGCAAGGAAAAGTAAATAGCCTCCACGCGGGCCGACGATTTAACTAGAGCTTGAGTTAGAAAGATCTAACAAAGGGTCCTTAAGCAACTTTAATTCATTTTCAACTTCCAAGCTTTGCTATGCTTTGCATTTTTTTAGATTTTTAGTCCTTTCTGTGCTTAGCTTAGCTCCTTGCTTTGAATTCTCCTTTGCTCAACTTCCTTCACTCAATTAACCTAGCCAAATAAGAACAAACATAATAAGTAACCAAAAATAAAAATAAAGTAAAGACACAATCAAAAGAGTACTAATTCCTAAATGTTTCCAAAACACGGCATTGCCAATTCGATCCGCGGCAACGGCGCTAAAATTTGACGGTGGCCGTTCCTATACGCCAAAATAATGTAGTGAATGCATGGTTCAAGAAAAGCCTTTTGGGTTAAGTTTAAATTTATAAAAGCCACTACTACTAACGTAGCAAGGGTGAGTAGGGATCGTCCCAAGGGATTGGAGGGCTGCTAGTAATGGAAACAATACTTAGGGTTAGTAGGTTGAGTGATCAAAGGTAGATTGTTTGGTTGATTAAACTACAATTAAGATTAAACAAGCACAATATAAAACAAGTAATTAGAGGATAGAGAAAATAAGAGAGAGAGGTCTTGGGACTTAGAGATCACCACTAAGCATCACCTTTCTATACACTCAATTCACAATTAATGAGGGGGAAAACATATGTTGCAACAATAGTGAGTGTGTGTGGTTGTTTCAATAAGCATGGATGACCAATTAAGTACATATTGTCTAAACAACACAATGAATAGCACAATATATCAAACTAAGCCATTAATCCTTTTTTAAGCTCACAATCCAAACACATCACTTAATTAGAGAAATATACTACTTGCATTCATAAGTATGAAATATCAAACAACAAACATGGATTGTCCTCCCATTTGACAACTAAGGTAACTACACTACATCTAACCTAATGACATGAAAATTAAACTAATTAAACAAAAGGAGAGGCACAACCCATCAAGAAATGAGTATGAACCATCAAATAAGCCACAAGAGCATTATATTAAGGACTGTGTCTTAACAATCTCTAGATCGATAGCATCAACACACATAGACATGCATCAACAACACAAACGATAGAGATAAACACATGAATATCTATTCTAGCATACATAGATATATGGATAGAATGAAATAATCAATTGGAAGAATTAAACCACACAAATCATTGACTAAACAAGATCTATGTATATAAAGATGTCAAAACATGTATTACAACACAAATCCCCTAAAAAATACATAAATCAAGGTAAAGAAAGCATGCTTAGGGCTAACTCTAGCCCCAAGAGGATGTCTAGCCACTCATGGATGGTGTCCTCCAACCCTCAAGGGCTTTCTCCATGGTAGAAATGTTCTTCTTCTTGAGTTATACGGAAGACCTCCCAAGAATGTGTCTCTAGCCTTCTCTTTTCTTTTCTTTCTCTCTAAGAATAATAAAAAATTGTATTTATCAACTTCTAAAAGCATATGTGTATATGTGGCTCATAATCCTTGTATAGTTAGCTCAAATGTCACACCCAATGGTCTAGGCTCGTACACAAGGGCTCCAGCAATGATTGCACCATGAGACAACTTTTAATGAGTTGGAAAATGATTTAATTCGTACTTGAGAGGGTTTGATCGATCGAACCTATACTGAGATCGATCAAACTTGGCTGAGATCTATTAAACTTTGGCTGGATCGATCCTCCCATGGTGGCGATTTTTTGGATAAGGACATATCTGAGATATTTTGGGGAAAGAGACAAAAGTGGTAGGTGGGGTGGTACAACAGGAAAAGATGGAATCTTTTCGATCGATCTGAGAATTGTTGGATCGATCGAACTTTGTGGGATCTTTGGATAAGGACAAAAGAGCTTGGATCCATCTTGGAGAGTCTAGATCGATGAACTTTCGATCTATCGAAGTATTCTTGAGATCGATCTAATATGCTGATTTCCACACTTTGCTCATTTTTTTCATCCAGCTTAAGTTAGCTTCTTTTAAGCTCTTATTTGGCTGAATTAGCTTATTTTGGGATAAGCACCCAAAAAGGATAATAACACGAAATTAGTCTAAAATGGGAAAGTAAGATAGATAAAGGTCCTAGAATGTCTAAGCTTAAGGGGTTTAAATGCACATTTTTAAATGCTCATTAGACGTCCTTTTGTTTTGCAGGTAAATGACGTCGTTCCGAGTGGCGAGGATTTTTTGCATCAACAGTTGGCGCCGTCTGTGGGAATGATTAGTTCTTTGGAGAAATAATAATCCTGACGTGACTTGGCTCGGATGACAAGACGAAAGTTTTCGATCATAGAAACCATCCCAAAGTCATCAGTTGACAATGGGTTTCCATGTTCTTATATAAGGACGGGTTTCTACATCATGATTACCTGTCCATCATATTAGGGGCAAAATAGTGGGTTACGTGATGCCACTCAGTGTACGATGACAATAATAAAAATTTAGCATGTCGACCTAGGCAGTCTAATGTGGTGTTTTCTATCTAGCGATGCTTGGTCCCCTCACTACTGAGGTTTAGTCATCTAAGACCAAACTCTATCTCATATCTGGCAGCAGCCAACTACCAAGGCCTGATCGTTGAAGACTAAGGCCTAGTCTTTCTGCGCCTACATAAATGAGTAGGTCTCCACCCATCAAGAAGATCATTACCAACAAGGGGGTTTCTACCTATTAGTAAAGCCTCTACCATTGAGGATGTCTCTAGCAACAGAGTCTCATTACTCCGTCCGTTCGTGTAATCAGGGTGGCCTTCTACACCCAAGAATGTATCGAGGCCTTCAGGTCCAAAGAGGTCTAATGTCCCTCAAGATCCCATATCCAATGAGGTCTGTATTCCTAAGGAGGTTCCTAAGTTAAGGGTGATCATTGGACCCAATAAGGTACTGGCCACCAAATCATCATTTATCAGCCATTGGGTACCACGCCCCCATCCACGAGGCATCAAGCCAATCGCTGGACACCAAGCCTTTACCTACCAGACGACAATCGTCACCTCTTTTCCCTTATAGGAATTGCATATCGACTTCAGATTATGTCGAGTTTTGGATTGATAATCCATTGCAGGTTAATTTTCAGTAATCATTTCTAACAAAATCTAATATTTTCAGACAACTATAAATTGTTGCAGCACCAGACACACCGTCCACTGTATAAACGTCTATATCGGGGGCAAAATAGTGGATCATACAATATTAATCATCAATCTACATGTGATGACAAGGTTTAGAAAATTGATGTACCAACCTTGGTACATCGAGCTAGTCGGGTTTCTAGTCTCTCTCCATTAGCGACCCCTAAGGGGCACTAGTCGTCTAAGACTGATGCCCGATCCTCCGAAACCATAACCTGGTAAGTCTCTACACACCAGGAAGGACTCTAAGTCTAGAGAAGTTTCTACAATCAATGAATCCACCGTGTCCAAGGTGGTCGCATGAGGTTTTTAACCATCAAGCACCAATGATGGTCTTTTCTACCAGGAACTAAGCTTAGTCACATGCACTTCAAATTTGACGAGTCACTACCACCATAGCCACAAAGCAAGGTAAGCATAAAAGATAAGTCCACGAAAGTGAAAAACTTTAACTCCCTTATTAAAGGGAAAGCATATAAAGCTTGGGCAAAACATCCCCTTATTAAAGGGGCGAGTCGTAAAAATAACCCTTTATTAAAAGGGCGGGCTGAGTAAAGCTTGAAATTATTACTTCCCTTATCAACAAGGCATGCTGAGTGAAGCTTGGACATATTACAAACTCCTTACTAAAGGAGTAAGAACGACTACTTCCCTTATTAAAGGGTCGAGACATCAATGGTCAAACAGATCTAAATACGAATCTAGAAAGAGAAAATAGTTCCAACACCAAAAGTTAAATCATAAGGGTACAACCTTTGGTTATCATAAATCAAGGCTTGGTTATCCGAAACCAAGGCCTTGTCAACTAAGAATAAGAATTGATTGCCCAAAGTCTATAAAGGCTTGGTCATCCAAGATCAGTGCCTGGTCACCCCAACGCTGGTCATCCGAGACCAAGACCAGGCCCTAATTGACAAAAGTATGGTCATCAGAGATTAGGATTTAACCGACAAAGGTCAGGTCAAAAAATGATCCTCCTCACAAGTTCCTGAGAACTTCATTTTTAAAGGGACGATGTTTATTGATCGGTAATTTATTATTTTAAGTGGAGGGTAGCTCCCTCACTTGTTATACCTATGTGGTAATTAATGCTTTACAAAAAGCTAACAAAAAACCTAATTCCCTTACTAATGGGATAAGCTGAGTGAAGCTCGTAAAATATAATTCCCTTACTAAAGGGATGAGCTTAGTAAAGCTCGTAAAACATAATTCCCTTACTAAAGGGATCAGCTGAGTGAAGCTCGTAAAACCTATTTCCCTTACTAAAGGGACGAGTTGAGTGAAGCTCGTAAAATTTAATTCTCTTATTAAAGGTGTGATGAGCTGAGTGAAGCTCATAAAATTTATTCCCTTACTAAAGGGATGGGCTGATTGAAACCCATAAAGTTTACAACTAGTATATTGGATTTTCAAAAGAAAAATCTAGTTTTACATCACTAAGAGTCATTAATCATGGGTTTGAATCCATGCCATTCCAAAACAAAACCTTTCTTTGGTATCTGTGTTAATTCTATCATTGGGAATAGTACCCAAGGGAAGATTACCCAAGGGAAAAATTATCCAAGGGAACATTATCCAAGGGAAGAGTACCCAAGGGAAGAGTACCCAGGGGAAAATTACCCAAGGGAAGATTACCCAAGGAAACATTACCCAAGGGAAGAGTACCTAGAGGAATATTACCCAAAGGAATAGTACCCAAGGGAAGATTACCCAAGGGAACAGTACCCAAGGGAATAGTACCCAAGGGAAGATTATCCAAGGGAACGGTACCCAAGGGAAGAGTACCTAAAGGAATGGTACCCAAGGGAACAGTATCCAAGGGAAGAGTACCCAAGGGAAAGGTACCTAAGGGAATATTACCCAGGGAAAAAAATAAAATAAAATAAAATTACTGTTCACATGAACAGTACCCGCGGGCACTCTTCCCGAGGGAACAGTGCCCAGGGCTAAGAAAAAAAAAAAAATTTCATGTTCCCAAAGCTAGACGAGCAAGCTTGGGAATGGGGGGCAACTGATAAGGAAAAATAAACCTAACCTACCTTGACCTAACGACAGAGGCAACTAAGTGTTGACCAGCCGCCAGACCTCTTCGACTTTCGAATGATGATATTTTAATTGGATAAGAATGATAATATTTCATTATCAAAGATAATGAAAGATGACGTGGTTCAACAGGGTAAAGATAACCTTGGCATAATTTGAGGGAGTCAAAGGAGTAAATCATATCCCTGATAAATTGGGCAACAAATGGATTTCCTCTGATCTCGCACAAGCGGATGATAAGGGAGACTTCAACCTTCGACATCAACAGAACCAATTTGATTCCAATCGACAGCCATAAATAGGGCACCAAGCCGTTAAAGAAGGTACAAGAAAAAACCCTAAAGAAAATATACATAATTATTATGTGATACGATTACAAGTACTAACTTGATCGTCGGAGGGTCCTCGCCTTGCACCCCACCGGTGCCATTCGAGATGACGTCCTTTTCTTTTATAGGTAAACGCTGTCATTCCGAGTCACGAGGATTTTTGCATTAACACCGTTGTCTCATGGTTTTTGAACCTCGAGCTCTAATACCACTTATGACGGCACCGAATCCTAGTGCGTCAGCGAGTAACCCGAATAACTGACCCAAAAATGGATCAAAGTGTGGAAACTAAGACAAAAGGTCAAATGGTACCTTATGGCACAATTGACACAACGAGAAATATGGACTAGGTCAAACTAGATCATATTCGCCATAAGATAGCTCATACAAGGTCAAAAATGTAAAATGGAAGAATACAATTGGCTTGAACAAGCTAAGACAACAAACCAAACAAGGTTTGCAAACAACAGCATTTCGGCCGACCGAATTAGCATTTCGGTCTGCCAAAATGAACCCAAAAGAACATCACATGAACAATACATTCTGGTCACTTAAAATAGGGAACCGGTCGACCGGTTGTGACCCAAACAAGCCCTTGGCTATTAGAATTAGAAAATAACTGTTTAATTGAAATCCCAAATGCAACTAGTTATCCGAAATGATGTGTCGATCGATCGAAATTGCTCGAAAATCAGCAAAAACTCTGCTGATGCACCAGAAAATGAAAAGGAACCAATAAGTCTTATTTTACCATCATGCGTTGGTCCAACATGTAAAGTTAAAGGTGTACAAGTGTGTGAAGATGCCAACAAACATAATATACATAGAGAAATGAGATACAAGTGGCTTTAAGGCCTCATTACATATCAAGTCCAAAAGTGTAAACCATACACCCATGGTTGTAAAAATATACAAAAAGAGCATGCTAAACACTTTGCATGCATCCAAAACAAAAGTATCCATGACACTAAATCCAAAACCAACTAAGAGAAATGGTCATCCAAAAAGAGAAACTCTTTACCTGAAACATACAAAATCAACTAGGGTGAGTAATTTGAATTACTTGTAGGAAATGCATATGCGTATAACCTAAAGTTTTGATGGATTTGCAAGTCTAATATAAATGAATACATGTGGATCATACCCCCTAACGTCTAAGTTCTAAGTGGAACTAAGGGATCATCCTAAAGCTACCTTGGAACATTTTGTACATAATCCACACTAAAGAAGGATATAAATAACATTGGAATAACCAATATAAACAATAAGTTACAATGACTAAGTATTATCAACTTGGAAACTAAATGTGAAATCAAACATTAGGAATATATTTGGACATCGCGCCAGAATAAAACCAATGACAATAGTTACTTTTAGGTTACTAGCCTATGGGTAACCTTCTTAAGTGCGCACTAAATTAGGGAGATCTCATACCTTCTGCACTAGAGCCGTACTCTAACCATGTCACAACAACGACGTCCCAAGGATCCAAAATCAATAATTTATTCACAACGTATACTAAGTATATAATGCACTTAACCACGTTCCGTGCATAACTAAATTTTGAATCCATACAATCCATGTCCTAAGTCCTTAACTATAATAGCATTTATATTGACAAGTCACAATCTGAATCAAATCAAGTTAGTGCTATAATGTTCATATGAAATCCATTTATGTTAGTATACAATGAGTTTCAAATCCATGATTTAAACAACAATGTAGTATCAACTACACAATCAAATCATTGGCAAGAATAATATAGAATTTCTATAATCACACTAGTAAAATCTCTAGATTTCAAATCATCACCAATTGAAATAATATCAATATAAGATAAGAGTCATACATAAGCCTTAAACAATATAAAGCCTAAGGTAATTTTATGCAATATACATCTATATACAACCATAGAATGTAAATAACATGTACGCAATGTATATTAACTCCAAATAGCACATAAAAACACTAAGGGTATCAAAATAAGACACCCCATACCTCACTAGAGAATTGTATATTTGGAATCCTAAAGAAGTGGAAGCAAAAAGGAAAAGCAAGCAAGGTGTAGTGGAGGAAGGTGTGGAGGATCTTTTGTCTCCCAAGTGCTAGACCAAAAGATGAAAGGAAGAGGCTTGAAATCAAGCTTTCATGGCAAGGTTTACAAGTCTCCAATTGTAGCTTTAGGTGAGAGGTTGGAGAAGATAAGCAAAAGTCTAGATATTCCACTGAGTAAAACACATGGTTAGTCATATATACTATACCAACAATACCTCTCTTTCACACTCACACATCACACCCCTCCATTTGTCATGATCCTAGGCCTCCTCATAAGGCTAAATCTAGGCCTTACACTTGTCACCATCTTAGGCTTCCAAGTGTCCCCAACCAAAAGTCAACAAATGGTCCATGGCAAAGGGGACACTTATCTCACTTTTCAAAAATTATAAAGAGGTCCTTCCTCTAAATATCTCAAAAAATTATTTGCAAAAAGGTCCTTAAGACAAAAATATCTCTAAAACTAATTACATAAACAACCCAGAAAAATAAATTTTTTTTGTAGAAACTATACATCCATACCCCTAGAAAATAAAAATAAATGAGCATACTTTTCAATGAAATAGAGATTTACACGGGTAGTAAAAGATAAGATAATGCATTGCACGTGGTATTAGAAATCAGTTCCGAGCACAGAAGCCTACCTCGGGAGCAACAAAACCCTAAGGCAAAGTGAAAAAAGAATAAATCAAATAAATAAAAAATGCTAAAAAACTGAAAAAGAAAAAGGAAGACTCGGTCTTCACACTATAGCTGCGCCCGGTCGCAGAAACGGGTGCCCGGTCAACCAAATGCTGAGATGCTGCCCTAGAAATGGAAGTAGACCTTCAAGAAGGTTTTCTAAGGTCTGAATTGGATATGCGATGCTCAAATATACCCAAATGACCCCGAGAAATCTCGGAATGGTCGGTTCGGTTGTCGAAAAAAAATTGATGAATAGTAACCATAACCAAACTTCAAAAAGATGAAAATCCAACATATAACACCATACTTCCCCTTGCCCAAGGTAGATCCTTAAGACCTCTAAGGTCAATCTGATAAAAAAATAAGGTAAGGGAAAAGACGAAAATGCCCCCAAGTGCATGATATGCCAAAAAGATAAATACTTGATACAAAATGACATAATTCACATACATTAAAAGTGCTTGGCCCTTGGTCGCATTACATACATGATAAGTTGACACAAAAGAGAGTGCTTGGGTACATATTACACACACAAAAGGAAGCAAAACATGCTTCTAATTATATTGCACATTGTCAAACTCAAAAGATAAACACAACATGCTAACACTTACATGCTAAAAAATATAAAAGATGTCCAAATGAAAAACAAGCCGAGCTAAGGGTGTTGTGCATCCAAAAAAGGTACCTCCTTGCTTGAAAAACAATAATCAACATAGGTAAGTAATTGAAATTACTTTGTAGGAAATGCGTATGCATATAACCTAAAGTTTTAATGGTTTTGCAAATGTAATATAAATGAATATACATGGATCATGCCCCCTAACGTATAAGTTCAAATTGAAGCTAAGGGATCATCCTAAAGCTATCTTTGAAACATTATAAACACAATCCATAATAGACAAAGAACTTAAACAATATTAGAATCTCCAATGCTAACAACAAGTTACAACTACTTAACATTATCAAGTTGAAATAAAAAGTGAAATCAAATAGAAGGACTATACTTGGACATCACACTGGTTATCAACCAAATGAAATTAGCTATTTTTGGTTACTAGCTCACCAGTAACTACCCTAGTGCACACTATATTGGGAAGAACTCGTACCTCCAGCACTAGAGCCGTACTCTAGCCATGTCACAACAGCGATGTCCCAAGAATCTAAAATCAATAAATAACGCCACAACGCATGCATAAGTATACAATACACTTAACCACTTTCCATGCACAACCAAGTTTAGAAACCATACAATCCATGCCCTAAGTCTTCAACTATAATGGCATTAGTAATAACAAGTTCACAATGTGAATGAAAATACACTAATACAATGTTGTCAAATTAGGAATATCCATTTATGCTAACATAATAATCTTCAAGATCTTGATTTAAACAAAAACATAGTATATGTGGAGGGAAAAAATCCCCCTTCTAGTAAGAATTGTCCACATCACCACACTACAAAATTACTTTAAGTGTAGCAAGGGCCCAATCGGTGCTAAGCTCAAATTGGAGCAACCCAGTCCAGAACAAGCCCAGACAAAGTCTTGGCTCCCACATAGATCACAGACCCAAGCCATCCGACCCACCTTCCAAGCCCGAACGTCAACAGCCCGGAACACCGAGGGTGAACTCTAAGCCCATTAGCTGATTCATCTAGGCCAGCCCACATTCAGCCTAATCTTGGTTAAGGGAAGACCAGTCTTGCTAGGCCAAGGAATCACAAAAGAGCAAGTTCTGTGGAAAGAAAATTCTGCATGGAAAGAATTGTAAAAAGGAAAGGATTATAATTGTAAAGAAAGTCATATATGGAATGAATTAGAGGACAAGCCATGCGAATCCTACCATAATTCCACCACCTTATTTCTTATAAATAGAGGCTTAGACCTCCAATAAAATCATCAAGCATTATATATATATTCTGAGTTTTATTTTTGCTTGTTCTGAATGAGTTGTATTTTTATTTTTATTTGTTTCAATAGAGAGAAATTTTACACCTACACTTTGGCACCGTCTGTGGGAAACGTATAGAAAGATACTCCCAGTTTTTGTTACAAATTGTTTTTGTTTCCATGATCTGGAATGTCGAACGGAGAATCAACGGCGGTAGATCAACAGATGGAATTGATGCAAAAGATGCGAGAAGAGTTCTTGCACCAATTCGAAGCGCTTCGTCAGGCGAATGATGCCAGTGTAGCCCAGATTGCATTGCTTCAACAGCAAAACGACACCCTTCAAATGGCTATGGCTCAGTTGACACCTCAGCCACCACCAGTTGACAAGGCTGCGCCTCCTCCCAACCAAAACAAGCCTTAGGTCAATGGGGTTCGGCTTAATGAAGTTTGGCCACCACCAATTGATGGGGTTGCGCCTCCTCCCAACCAAAACGAGCCTCGGGTCAATGGGGTTCGGCTTAGTGAAGTTCGGCCTACCGAAGTTCTGCAAGACCATAGGGTAAGGTCCGAGGTGGTAGCTTCGGATAATCTTCCTCGTCACACGCAGGATGAACAGGTTGAATCTAGCCGTAAACTCACTGTATGGTGTAATGGTGTTCCAGATAGTACATGAGTAAAGGAGGCCTTTGACGAGAAAAGACTTCTGAGAGTTCAAATGCCTGCAGAAATGGCCAGGGAACATAAGAACTCTCTCTTGAAGACTCCATTCACTAACGATATGTACCTTGTTAACAAACCTAAGAAATTCACTATGCTTTCTTTTACCCAGTTTGATGGTACGGGAGATCTTTCTCGACACTTAGATCACTACGCGCAAAAGATGGCTCTAGACGATCACAATAACCCATGGATGTGCAAAGTTTTCCCTACCAGTCTAACGAGGGCTGCATTGGAGTGGTTCATAAATAGGCCACACAAATTTATTCCGGACTACGAAACTCTGTGCATTATGTTCCTGGTGCAGTATTGCGGTAATAAGAAGCAAAAGAACAGTATTGCTAGACTTTTCACTATAAGGCAAAAGAAGGGCGAAATATTACAAGACTTCTTGTCCAGATTTAATAAGGAGTCTTCGAAAATAGCAGATTGCCATCCTACTACCTCAATAGAAACATTCAAACTTGCAATGATTCAGGGAACCAAGTTCCATACATCCTTAGTTAAGTATTCCCCTCCGGACATGCAGACTCTCAATGCTAGTGCACAGATCTACATCCGACTTGAGGAGAATGTGGCCCACCGAGTTCAACATGCCACCCTCGTCACGGTAGAGAATAAGCCTCAGGAAAGGGTTTCAAACTCAAAAAGCTGAAAAAGCCAACACGCTTCAGCACCAGCCATTCAAATACCCAAAAAAAGGCAAAGGACAGAGGAAAGGTTCACGCTTCTTCACATAACCTTGGCTTGTTTATTCCTGGAGAATAAAATGAAGTTTGCAGCCCCTCAGCTAATAAGGTAACCATTGGAACAAAGAGACAAGACCAAGCACTGAGCCTACCACAGAGATTATAGGCATACGACTAATGATTGCAGATCTCTTAGGCGGCAGATGGAAAACATGATACTGAGAGGCGAATTGGCAAATTACCTCACAACAAAGGAGTGCGTGAAGCCTCTGGAGGTCAACCTGATAAGCGCTGAATATTGCATATTCAAGCACCCTTTCTTTCTTGAGTTAGGTCTATTAATGAAGTATAATGTACAGTTTTACTTTACTTATGTACTTTTGTCTTGTTTCAGGTCAGTTTCCCCGAATATGATTAAAGAAGTGGTTTTAACATCATTCTTGTTGAAGTAGGTGCGCCGTTGCTGGGGACCGTCTTTTGGGCTAGGTCTCTTGAGTCCTCGTATGTATGGAGTTTGTGGCTTAGTGTTTAAAGTGGAGACCGCGTCAACGCTCCGGCTCGAAAAGGCTTACAATAAGCCTTGATGAAGTTGAAGCCACAAGGCCTTGCAGGCGCCTACCACGTCACCGAGGGCGCTCGCCAAACTCCTCAACTCTCTGCCTTGTTTGGCGAGGCCCCGCAGAGCCCCCGCCTAGACACCGTGGGTGCCCGCCGCGCCACCACAGGCGCCCGCCGTTTATGCCAGTAGATCCCCTCGGACTTTGAACACCCGCGGGCGCCCGCGGATCTGCAGATGACAGCTACTTGCTCCAGATTTCCTATTGATTTTGGTCCCCTTTTGTAATTTTTGTGGTCCTAATTGCTCTAGGGTGGTTGGAGCTCGTGAGGAGGAGGATAGAAAGTAGATTTTGTGGTAGAAAAAGAGGAGGCTTGTATTTGGTGAGGACACATTACATCAAGTTTTTTTTAGAGAGAGAGAGAGTAGTATTGAGATTTCTTGAGTTCTAGCTTGTTGAAGGCGCAAAAATGGAGGGTGGAGCTTCTTCTTCTCCTTAATTCCTTGCATCTATGAGCAACTAACTCCTTATATAGGGAGATAATGAAACCCCTTATTGTAAGCATGTTCTAATTTTGATTCTATTTTGGGGAAAATAATGTATTTTTGTGGTTGTTCTATAGTCTAGAACTTACACTTGATGTAATGAACTGATATTGATATAAATAACCATGTTGAATTTATTTTCTTGTCTTAGAATGTATATTCTCATAGTTGTATGGTTTACATTTTCATGGTGATAATGAAGATGAGATTATGGAATGGTTTTAATGGCATGTTATTGAGAAATTTGATAGGCCATTGCTTAGGTTCCCTCTTTTGATGGTTTATTCTTGATTTTTAGCTCCATGTGCTCTTACCATGTGATTAAGGGCTTGATGATCTCTAGCTTAGTGAGCATGTATGAAACTAGACTTTAGTTTAGGTAGCTAAGCATGTACATCTTTGATAGATTATTCTTGCCCATTGATTTCATAAACTTCTTGAAGATAATGTAGTAACCATGAGTAACTACTTGTCATGGCCATCTATTTATGTTATTCTTCCCCAATTGAATCATATTCTAGCATGTTTATATTGTAGGTGGTGAATTCACTTCCCTAGTCCTCTCTACCTAGATCTCCTTCTTTTAAACCAATTGCAAATTAGTGTTTATTGCATTCTTCAATTTATAATTTTAGTGACGAACCAACAAATCTCTATACCCCTTCATCATTCTAAAAATAATTCTAGACACATAGGTTGCCATAAACTAGTAGTCCTAGTGGTTCGACTTACCCGACCAATAGCCCTATTTTACAATGATTTGTGCTATTGCAAAAGGGTTGATTTATAATTGTAATTGATTTGTCGATTAATTTTTGGGGCCGTTGCCGGGGACTGCAAACGGTTTTGCAACCGAGGTTTTAGAATTACCTTTGGTTTGATTTTTAATATTGTGTCTTGTGAATATTTTCTTGCGTGGTTTTGATCATTGTGACATTTTAAATGTTTGTGAGATTCTAGGTATTCAAGGTTTGCTAAGGGAAGCTAGCAAATTTGTAAGTC
Organism: Cornus florida; assembly: GCF_030987335.1. Lineage (NCBI taxonomy): Eukaryota > Viridiplantae > Streptophyta > Magnoliopsida > Cornales > Cornaceae > Cornus > Cornus florida. Next base: position 46,135,006 of record NW_026775573.1, read on the forward strand.
TAGACGACTTCAGGTAAGTTTTCGAAGCTCTAGTTTCAAAGTTGTGAATATCTTGCATGTGTTAGATTAGATTTAGTTAAGTTTTGAAGCCCTTGTCGAGGCTACTTATTGTTCTTTTCAATTGCAAGCATCGGTCCTTGTCGTGGCCATTTACATTTCTGTCTTGATAATTGAGGAGAAAGGGAACATTGTATGTGGAGTTGATGGTGATGAATTGTTGTTTTGATTGTGTTGTGAGTTGTTGATGTTTGGCCATAGATCACTTTCCTTACTGACTCTTAACTTGTCAGTTGACATAAATTCACTTGAAAGGACTCTTAGAAGAAACCTTAGGGAATCTGCTAACATAAGATGAATTGAACTTAAATTTAATACAATGGCTGAAAATGTAGGAAATATCGGAAATGAGGGAATTAATAATGATAGGTCCAAAATTCCAAATGTGGTTCCCATGACTCTTAGGGACCATTTCATCCCTACAACTTATGCCTCTCCCTCTTGCATGGTGATGCCAAATATCGAGGCAACCCAATATGAGATCAAATCTAGCACCATCCAAATGCTTCCATCTTTTCATGGCTTTGAAAATGAGGACCCCTATAAGCACCTTGATGAATTCCTCGAAATATGTTCTACCATCAAGCTGAGGGGCTTCCCTGACAATGCTCTCCATTTGCATCTCTTCCCATTCTCCTTAAAAGATAGGGCAAAATATTGATTGAACTCCCTAGCTGTAAATTCATCACTACATGGGCTCAATTGCAACAAGAATTCTTAAAAAAATATTATCCAGTGAGTAAGACCAATCTAATGAGGCGTTCTATTCTTAGCTTTTCACAAAGCGATGGGGAACATCTCCATGAGACTTGGGAAAGACTACAAGACCTCCTTAGGAAATGTCCGCACCACCTAATTTCAAAATGGCAATTGGTGCAAGCTTTCTATGCTAGTTTGACCGACACCCATAGATTCATGGTTGACTCATCATGTGGAGGGATGTTCATGTCGAAAAGTGTGGATGAGGCATGGACCTTACTAGAGAATCTGAGTGAGAATTCATTATAACACAATTCTCGTAGGGCTCTAGCCTTAACCAATGCCAAGAACACCAACCCTTGTCAATCGAAGACAATGAGGGAAGAATCATCTCAAATGGATGCCATAGCTCATAAATTCTATCAATTGATGGCACCACATCTATCTCTTTCCTTGTCTCAAAATTCAGCTCGTACGGTGTGTGCATCATGCACTAGTCCTTTCCATGTCTCGAAAAATTGTCCCACACCGGAACAATTTCCTAATCCTAATCAAGAGCATGCAAATGCGATGTTCTCAAGGCCCGAAAATAATCCATATTCTAATACTTACAATCCGGGATGGAGAGATCATTCAAATTTCTCGTGGAGGCAACAAGCCCCACAAAATTCGTAATTTCAAAATCAAGGGCATCAAAATCAGCCCTCTTCTCAATTTCAAAATAGGCCATTTTAGGCCTCGTCAAGCTACCGTCCTCCGTATAATCCAAATGTCTCTAATTAACCTCCTGCGTTCCCAACTGATGAGATTTTGGCTGTAAACAAACAAATGATGGAATCCAATAAGCAACTATTGACATCATTGCAGCCCACTCTCCAAATGGTCGATTCTCACACTCAGTCTATTGCTAAACTTGAGAATCAAGTGGGGCAAATAGCCACTTCAATGAACCAACTCCTTCAAAGAGATAAAGGGAAGCTTCCTGCTCAACCATTTGAGAATCCTAGAGGGATTCATGTGATTGACGAAACCCCTCCTCTGAATGGGCCAACTCATGAACAAGTCCAAGTAATCACTACCCTTCGGAGTGGTCGAGTTGTGGATGACAAGGTTGATGGAAGTAACAAAGACAAAGTTCTTCCTCCCAAAAATCCAACTCTTCTCTCTTCTAATCCAGAGTTCACTCCGAAAAATCCAAAGTCTAATGCTGAAAATTCTAAGTTTATCAACCTAAATTTGGAGACGTCTTGCGAGCCTAAGGCTCCGTTTCCTCAACGTCTTCAAGAATCGACACATTTTGGGAACAAGAATTGCAAAATTCAAGACATGTGGGAAGTTTTCAAGCAAGTAAAGATCAATTTGCCTCTCTTGGATGCTATAAAGCAAATCCCGCCCTATGCAAAATTTGTGGGAAGTTTTCAAGCAAGTAAAGATCAATTTGCCTCTCTTGGATACTATAAAGCAAATCCCGCCCTATGCAAAATTTCTCAAGGATTTGTGCACTCAAAAGCGCACTTCCAAAAATCATTTGCCAAAGAAGGTGAGATTAACTGAAAATGTGAGTGCAATCATTCAACACAGTGCTCATCCAAAGTATAAGGATCCGGGCACCCCAACTATCTGGTGTGTCATTGGCGACAACAAGATAGAGAGGGCCCTCCTTGACTTAGGAGCTAGTGTAAATTTTATTCCATATTCAGTTTACTTACAACTAGTTTTGGGGGATTTAAAACCAACCTCCGTGGTCTTGCAGCTTGCCGACAGATCAGTCAAGCACCCATGGGGCATTCTTGAGTATGTCATTATCAAAGTGGACAAATTCTACTTCCCGGTAGACTTTGTGGTTCTTGACACAGAACCGGTCCATGACCCAAAGAAGCATATTCCCGTGATCCTCGGTAGGCCAATTTTAGCTACGGCTAATGCTTCAATTAATTGCCGAACCGGGGTGATGGATATCTCCTTTGGAAATATGCAAGTCAAACTCCACATTTTCCATGCCACTCAACATCATTCCGAAGAGGATGATTGTTTCCTTATTGATGTGGTCGATGAGGTGGTTGAAGAATCTCTCCCATTCATTCTAAGCAAAGACCCTTTGGAAACTTGCATGTCTCATTTTGACCTTTCGAACTTTGATATTGATCAAGCCATCCAAGAAGTAAATTCGTTGCTTGACATAGGTGCTATCATGGATTTTCCTCCTTGGAAGATGCCAAAAGAACCACTTCCTCAACTCTCTACTACTCCTCTGGTCCCTTCCTTGAAATCTCCACCACAACTTGAGTTAAAGCCGCTCCCGACCCACCTCAAGTATGTGTTTCTTGTTGTCAATCAAACTCTTCCGGTCATCATTGCATCAAACCTTTTACAAGACCAAGAAAATAGCCTTTTAGCGGTGCTTCAAGAGCACAAAGAAGCTATTGGCTGGGCGGTGGCTGATTTGAAAGGAATCGACCCTTCTATTTGTATGCATCACATCCATATAGAGGAGGACGCTAAACCTTCTAGAGAGGTGCAGTGCCGGTTGAATCCCAACATGAAGGAAATGGTCATGAAAGAAGTGATCAAGCTACTAGATGCGGGAATCATCTACCCCATCTCTGATAGCAAGTGGGTGAGTCTGTAATGACCCGAATTTTTTGAATAAATTTTTTCCGTTGTCTTTTCCCTTCTGAGTTTGGTTTCTTGTCGATTAGTGTCGTCTTGAGTGCTCTGGAGTGATTTCTGAGACTCTTTTATTTGGATTGACAACTTCCTTTTGAGGACCGAGTCATTTTCATAATTTCACTTTTTTGGACACTATTCACTTTTCGTCATTTTCCCTATTTTGTCTTTTCCCCGTTTGTCACTTTGTTGGCGTAACCACACTTTTTGTGTTTAGAGTTGGTTTTTGACTTCACATACCTTCATCTTGAATGGTTTCAATGAAGTACGTATCTTTACTTTTGTAAGAAAGTACTCTGGTTACTCCTAGTGTCCTTAGGGGCATGGATGCAAAGTTCTTTGGGAACTTTCCCTTTTATTGGGGTGTTTTTTGTAAATATCTTTTGAAGATAAATTATTTCAGGGGTGTTTTTCGTAAATATCTTTTTGGAAGATATTTTCATTCTGGGGCAGTTTCGTAGTTTTCACTTTTGCAATTAATGAAAGTTATTGCTCAATGCCTTTTTTTGAGCCTGGATCCTCGTACGGGATTCATTTTCACATTTCGTCGAGTCATGGACTCTTAGAATTTCCTTCTAGTCGGTGTTTTCTAGTTTCATAGTTTTTGGCCCTAGTTTGCGCCAAACTTGTTTAGGGCATAACTTTCTGCTCGGAACTCAATTTTCGACGATGTTTCTTCCGTTGTTCTTATTTTCTGATTTTGAATCTTTTTTATTCACGAAGTTTTGCCATTTGAGCGCATCTACGTGAATTTCACTTTTTCGGACCTGGCTGGGCCAGTTTGGGGCACTTTTTGAGATATTTCTATAAATTGGGTGCCTTTAGTTTAAAAATCAGATCTCACTCTCTCTCTTTCCTCTCCTCTGGCCGGAATCCTTGGCAGCCATGGCTGCCATCTTCTCTCTCCTCTTTTGGTTCACTTTTCCTTGATGTAAAGTCTTCGGCCTTAATGTTTATTGTTTCCCTCGTCGTGCTCTACCTTTCACCCTTATTAGAATCCAGTTCTGACCAATTTTTGAGTCATGGTTTGAAGTCAAGTTGAGATTTTGATGGGGCTTCCTTGGGGGTTATGTTCACGGTGTTGTCCCTGACAAAACCTAGGAGTTTCGTCGGATTCAGAGCACTTTCATTTTGGTGGGGATTTGAGATTTCATCTCAAATGGAGGTAGGGAATGTTTTAGGATTTTTTTGTGTTGTATTATGTGTTTCCTATGATTATACAACTTATATGTATGCCTTGTATCAAATCTAGAAAGTTAGTAATTTTTATTTCTTTGTATAAGATCTAAAATTCAAAGGTGTATATAACTTGGATTTGAATTGTGGCATGCTAGAAAGCTTAGTTTTATTATGTTTGTTAACATATATTTAATTGGGATTATTTGAATAAAAGTTGCATCTTTTAGTTATTAATTATCTTTTGTGAAAGATTTATTCCCATGGCCATAACTTGCATGAAATTGACATGTGATATGCTTTTAAATTAAGTCTTGGCATGTTGTTTAATATACTTTAATTTGAGAGCATTTGGTTGAGTTTGAAATTCTAGAGACTTTAATTAAATGAATTAATTAGAATCTATTTTGTGGTTTTATTGGCCTAATTAAGTTTTTGAATGCATAAATGTAAGGACCATGATTTGTCCTTTGCTATATATTAAATTGAGGCCATTTGGAAATGATGTGAAATCTAGAAAGTTTAATTATTTTGATTTAATTAAATTCAATCTTGTTTATCCATGGATTTAATCATGTTTTAGAAGTTACTTCTATGTTGAGGTCATGGATTTAGACTTGTTGAGTATTCACTTGATTATGTTTTAAGCATTGAAGAGCATTGTTGCTAAATTTATATTCATGAGAACTTGTTTCCAAAATTGAATATATGATTGACTTGTGTAAGGAATTGTACACTTAGTGTTGACATTATGTATGTCATTTTAGAATTGAAACTTAAGGCATGGATTGTGTGGTTTCAACCTACTTGTGCATGGAAGGTGGTTTTCGTGCATTATATAAATTATGTATAAGTTGTGAACTTATTTGGATTATTTTGGAGTTACTTGGGACATTGTTGCTTCATGTGACATGGCTAGAGTTTGGCTCTAGTGAGGGAGGTCTGAGTTCTCCCCAATTGAGATAGTGCGCACTTAGGGTGGTCTTCCCTGCGGGTTAGTGCCCGGAATAACCGTTGAGGTCTCGGCAGAATTCCGAGCTTAGATGTTCGCATTCAATTTCAAGTTAACAATCATGTTTATATTGTGACTTGTGGTTTTGGCTATTAGCGATTTTGATGTTGTTAAGTACATCCATGTTTATGATTTTAAAGAATCATTTTGATGTTGTTAAGTATATCTATGTTTATGATTTTAATGAATCATTTTGATGTTATTAAGTACATCTATGTTGTATGATTTTAGTGAATCATTGTAAATTTTGATGTTGTTAAGTACATCTATGCTATTATGTTCAAATGTGGCTTAAGAATGATCCTATAGATTCATTTGGAACATAGACGTTAGGTGGCATGACCTACATTGATTATTCTAGCATTTTAGATTTCAAGTTGATAACCTTGAGAATCTCCATTTTTGTTGTTTTGTGTAAGCATGCTACTATGTTGTCGGAATTGCATGACTGATGTGGTTTATGCTAGAAATGATCTAGAGTAGCTTAGGATACTCCCGGAGTCTCATCTTGACATAGACGTTAGGTGACATGAGCCCCTTTAACATGTTTCACCTTAAGGTGATGAAATTGTAAAACGTAGGTCGATGCATGCTCATTTCCTACGAGTAGCTTTATGTTGCTCACCCCTACGTTACTGGAGCATATTTGAGGTATAAGATTCAAGATATGGAGATTGGCATTTATCTTTGATGGTTTGGAGCTTTGAAGTTTCTTTCAAAGCATTCTTGTTTACATGCAAGTGTTTAGCATGACTTGTTTTGACAACATATTTTGTATACCATGGGTGTATGGTACTTTTGAAGCTTATGTAACTTCTTTGATGTGTAAAGATGTTTAAGTAATTACTTTTGACATTATAAGTATGTATATAAAGAGGCCAAGGGCCAAGCATGTTTACTTTTGTACTTAGACACTTTTTGTATCAAATCTAGCTTCAAATGTCTTTTAATCAAATTTTGAGGTTTGACATGTGAAAATCTTGTAAATATTGTGTATGAGGCCATGGGCCATTAACTTCATTCAAGGATCCATATCTGAGATGTTAGTATGTTCATACACTCAAATTTCATTGAAAGTCAGTTTTGCACATCCATTTTGAACCAATTCATGAAGGGATTCAAAGTAGAGTTTGGACCTTAGCATCTTGGACTCACAACAGGTTCAGCAGTAGGTTTTCGAGGTGTTTTGGTTGACCAAAACTCCATTTCGGTCGACCGATGGTTAATGGTTTGGTAAATGCACAGTAATCACTCATTTCCTGTAGGCTTTTGCACTGTTTGGAGTTATTTCGGTCGACCGATGGCTCATTTCAGTTAACCGAAGCAACCAACACCTTCCTTCATTTTTTTCATCCCTCATCATGTCCATTTCAGTCATCTAATAGGTCATTTCGGTTGACCAAAATAAGTAGATCCCGAGAGTAGCTTCAGTTTAGTTTCAGCACTGTTCTTCCGACTTTGAATGGTCATAACTCCTTCATTTTAAATCCAAATGGGGTGATTCTTGAGCCTAAATTCATGGATTTTAAGTCAAATTTCCAATGGTACCAATCCCATCCTCATATTACAAACACAGTGGGAGTTATTCATGTTTTAGTGAAGTAGTGTTAGTTTTCACTTCAACCGAGATAGGGCATTTTGAGGGATTCATGTCCAATGCTCTTAGAACCTCTTGGAATGTTGTGAAATGATTAAATTAGGTTTTTTTTTCACCTTGTTTGACTTATTTAGAGTCAAGTTTCTCCTTTTAATGGTGAGTTGACTATTTTGCCCCTTGGTTCACGATTTTTGCCCGTTTTGACCCTTGTTTTCGCTTTCATTCTCTTTGAGCTTCGTGACTTCATGGAAGGTCACATTGGTGTCTTAGGGATGGATTATATCTTTAAATACTTTGGTTTCATCTTTTGCTTCCGCATTTTGGACTCGTTACCGGGTCAACTTTTGGTTCATCACTGATGCACCGGGTTGAAAAACTTAGGCCGTCACAGAGTCACACTCAAGTTGTTCCCAAGAAATCTGGCCTCATCGTCATTGAAAATTCTGTGGGACAGCTCATACCACAACGCACCACCACCGGGTGGCGTGTGTGCATTGACTACCGGAAACTTAACTCTACCACTAGGAAGGATCATTTTCCACTCCCATTCATTGATCAAATCCAAGAGAGGTTAGCCGGCCAAAGCTTCTATTGTTTCCTTGATGGTTATTCCGGCTATAACCAAGTGGCAATTGATCTGTAAGATCAAGAGAAGACCACATTCATATGGCCCTTCGGAACCTTTGCATATAGATGCATGCCTTTTGGGTTATGCAATGGTCCGACCACGTTCCAAAGATGCATGATGTCCATACTTTCGGATATGGTTGAAAAATTCTTAGAGGTGTTCATGAACAATTTTTTCGTCTTTGGATTCTCCTTTGACTCGTGTTTCCATAATCTATCTCTTGTACTTCAAAGGTGCAAGGAAACCAATCTCATTCTAAGTTGGGAGAAAAGTCACTTTATGGTCTAAGAAGGCATTGTTTTAGGATATGTCATTTCAAAAAGGGGGATTGAGGTTGACAAAGCCAAAGTTGAGTTAATCTCCAACCTCCCTCCTCCAAATTCTGTCCGTCAAATCCGTTCCTTTCTTGGCGATGCCGGCTTCTATCGTCGCTTCATCAAAGACTTTAGCAAAATTTCTCGGCCGTTGTGTAATCTTCTTGCCAAGGATGTTCTATTCAATTTTGATGAAGCTTGTATGGAAGCTTTCGTGAAACTTCGCACTCTTCTCTCATCCGCTCTAATCATGAAACCGCTTAATTGGTCTCTTCTATTTGAGATCATATGTGATGCATCCGATTATGCATTAGGTGTGATTTTAGGCCAGCGTGTGGACAAGATTCCACATGCTATCTATTATGCGAGCAAGACTCTCTCTGATGCTCAGTTAAATTACACCACCCCTGAAAAAGAATTGTTGGCCGTGGTGTATGCCTTGGATAATTCCGTTCCAATCTTCTTGGATCCAAGGTCATTGTCTTTTCGGATCATGCCGCTCTTAGGCATTTGCTCGCAAAAAAAGAGACCAAACCCCCCCTAATTTGATGGATACTCTAACTTCAAGAGTTTGATATTGAGATCCGGGACAAGAAGGGGATAGATAATGTCGTCACAGACCATCTCTCTCGTCTACTTATTGAAAAATCTTCTGAATTTGCTGCAGTCTGGGATTCTTTTCTGGATGAGCAACTTTTTCAAATTTCCCATTCAAATCTCCCTTGGTTTACAAACATTGTCAACTACCTTGCAGTTAGCAAAATTCCCTCCAATTGGTCAAAACAAGAAAGAGACCGTTTCTTCTCCCAAGTTAAGCATTTCTTTTGGGAAGATCCGGAATTGTTCAAGTACTGCCCGAATCAAATCATCCGGAGATGCGTTCCCGATAATGAAACCACAAGTGTCCTAAATTTCTGCCATACTCTTGCTTGTGGGGGACACTTTAGTGCCAGAAAGACCGCTGACAAAGTCCTTCAAAGCAGATTTTTATTGGACATCCTTATTTCGAGACGCTTACAATTTCTGTAAATCTTGTGAGAGTTGCCAAAAGCTCGGATCCATGTCTAGGAGAGACATGATACCCCTCACTCCCATCCTCATTATTGAAATTTTTGATGTATGGGGGATCGACTTCATGGGACCATTTCCATCTTCTTATGGTTATGAGTATATCCTTGTAGCGTTGGATTATGTTTCCAAATGGGTTGAAGCCGAGGCTACCAAAACTGATGATCATAAAGTCGTGATCCAGTTCATTCAATCCAATATTTTTAGTCGTTTTGGTATGCCTCGAGCAATCATCAGTGACGGTGGATCTCATTTCCGAAATCGTTACCTTAAATCCGTCCTCTCCAAGTACTCTGTCATTCATAAGGTTGCCACACCTTACCATCCTCAAACGAGTGGTCAAGTGGAAGTATCTAATCAAGAGATTAAGCATATCCTAGAAAAAACGGTTCGACTGGACCGCAAAGATTGGTTATTAAGACTAAACGATGCGCTTTGGGCTTACCAGACAGCTTATAAGACACCAATTGGCATGTCACCATATTGACTTGTCTTTGGCAAAGCCTGTCATCTTCCAGTCGAACTAGAGCACCGTGCTTATTGGGCAATAAAAAGGCTCAACTTTGATCTCAAACAAGCCGGCTCTACTCGCAAATTGCATCTCAATGAGCTTGAGGAACTTCGTAATGAAGGGTATGAAAGTGCTAAAATCTATAAGGCAAAGATTAAAACTTTTCATGACAAGCACATTGTCAAAAAGTCTTTTGCCCCTAGACAAAAAGTTTGGCTTTTCAATTCTAGATTGAGACTCTTTCCCGGTAAACTCGATTCACGGTGGGATGGTCCATATGTCATCACCGCTGTCTTTCCTCATGGAGCAGTCAAGCTTCAAGATTCGGCTGATGGATCTCTGTTTAAGGTTAATGGCCAACGGCTTAAGCCTTACATTGATAGCATAGACCCTATCTGCAACGTAGAGAAAGTCCTATTAATGGACCCAGTCTACGAGGACTAATGTGCGATCTTACTTCGTCTAGCTATCAACGTAAAACTTAGCACTTATGGGAAGCAATTCTTTCAACTTCCAAGCTTCCCCCCCTTCCGTATGCCTATATATCTGTGAATTATTGTTCGAATCAAGGTTCTCTTATTGTTCAAATCTCATGGCCGTCGTTTGTGAATTAGTTCATTCCAGTTCATTCTTTGCGGTTCTTAGGCTCTCCATTGCACTTCAATTCATGTTAGAAGTCCAAGTGACTCCGTCAGGGCCTTGCAAAATCTGAGTATGCTACAGAAGGCAGCACCTCCAGAGGTTCCGCGGGCGCCTGCGAATCCTGCCAGGTGACTCAATAAGCCCGCGGGGCCCGGCCGTGTCTCGCGGGCCCTCGCGAAGCCCCATAGTACTCCTCGTCGCACTGCGGGCGCCTGTGGAGGCCCACTGCTATTTTTAAAAGGGCGTCCAAGCTCATTTCCCCCTTTTGTTATTTCATTTTAATCCTTTTTCTCCATCTCCACTCTCGCCCCAACCCTCTCAAGCTCTTAACACTTCCCACTCCCTTCACAGTCTTGGCCATCTCCATCTCATCCCATCCATCTCACCTCTCATCCTCCGTCATCACCCTTTCATTCCCATCTCCTATCAACAAAGCAAGAAAGGTCTTGTGCTCTTCATAGTTGGTAAATTTCTTTTCCTCTTCTTCTGTCAAATTTTGCTTTATGGTGGATGGGGTTGGTCGTGTAGAGGATGTGTTATTGTTGAGTCCTGTGTTTTATTGAGTAAGGGATTCAAATTTTGGGATTTTTCAAGTTCTCTCACCATTTTACATCTCTTCCCTTTCTTACTGCACACCAGGTGTTCGTAAAAAGGTCTGAACCAATTCTCTTCCATCCAATGGCTTCTAGAGTGGCCTCCAAGCGTGCGAAATCGTCCGAGGGCCCTTCTAATGTGCCTCAAACTCTAGATTGGACTGAATAGCCAATTGTCCCCGAAGCAAAATTCCACATTGGCACTGATTTTGAGCACAATCACGAGACTTCATGGTTAGTCTGCGAGTTGAGGGCACGTGGTCTCGCCTCGCTTTTCAATTCAAGGGCTCATGCTTACTGATGAGCACTGAAAAGTGCGTATTTAAACCCCTTAAGCTTAGGCATTCTAGTACCTTTATCTATCTTACTTTACCATTTTAGATTGATTTCATATTATTTCCTTTTTTAGGCACTTATCCAGAAAATAAGCTAACTTAGCCAAATAAGAGCTTAATTGAAACAATTCTGGGATTAAACAAAGAAAGTAGCAAAGTGGAGAAAGAAGGAAGCAAATGAAGCCAAAGGTGGCAAGCAGCAAAGTTCGATCGATCTAAGTTCAAGGTTCGATCGATCGAACAATGATCGATCTCAGCACTTCAAGATAGATCCAAGCCTTTACCCAAAAGCATAAAGTTCCAAAAGTTCGATCGATCGAACACTTTTGTCCTTATTCAAATGATTGATCCTATCCACAGCTGTACCACCCACTAACCACTTTTGTCCTTTTCCCATAAATATCTCCCATAAATATCTCGGATTTGTCTTTTTCCAAAAAGCTCAACCAGTTGGATCGATCTAGCCTAAGTTCGATAGATTTTAGCCAGTTCGATCGATCCAAGACCAAGGTTCGATCGATCGAACATCCTCTAGTGCGAAAAAGTTAAAATTCCACCTCATTGAAAGTTGTCCTTTATCCAATCATTAGGGAATATTGTGTGCATGACCCCAGTTCATTTTGGGTGTCATTTTGACCTACCTATATAAGGATAAGGATTACTTTTACAAAGAGCCAATATTTATTTTCATATCATCTCTTGGAGAACAAGCTTAGAGGAGGAGGAGGAGGCTAGAGACACCATTGGAGTTCTTCATCAACAAGGAGCAGATTTCAACCATGGAATTATCCCTTGAGGGTTGGAGCATCATCACTATGAGTGGCTAGACATCCTCTTGGGGCTAGAGTTAGCCCCAAGCATGCTTTCTATATCTTAATCTTGTGTATTATTGAGGGATTAGTGTTGCAATTGATGTTTTGACACTTTGATATATATAGATCTGGTTTATTCAATGATTTATGTGGTTTAATGCTTCCAATTGATCATTTCATTATGTCCATATGTCTATGTATGCTAGAATAAATGTTCATATACTTGTCTCTAGATTTTGTGTTGTTGATGCATGTCTATGTGTATTGATACTATAGATTTGGAGATTGTCAAAACATAGTGCTTAAAGGAGTGCTTTTGTGATTCTCTTGATGGTTCATGCTTATCTCTTGATGGATTGTGCCTCTCCCTTAGTTTATTTTCATGCTAGTATTGTAGATGTAGTGTAGTTGTAGTGTAATGTTAAATGGGAGGACAATCTATGCTTGTTGTTAGATGATCCAAGCTTTTGAATGCAATTAGCATATGTCTCTATCCTTGTGTTGTATTTGAATTGTGAGCTTAATGAAAGGATTAATGACTTGTTTTGATTTATTGTGCCCTTCACATGTTGTTTAGACAATATATTCTTGATTGCTTAGATATATTGTGCCTTTCGCATGATGTTTAGACAATACATGCTTAACTAGTTATCCTTGTTTGTTGAATCAACCAAACACACACACACCAATATTGCAACACACCATTTGCCCTCATTAATCATTTGTCAATGATATAGAAATGCATTGCTTGGTGATGATCTCTAAACCCCAAGATCTCTCTTTCTTACTTACTCTTAATTGCACTCTTTTGCTATTACTTAGTTTAATTTAGTTGCTCTTTAATCAACCAACCAACCAATTGTTTGATCACTTGACCTACTAGCCCTAATTATGATTCCACGACATTGCTCGATCCTCATAATCCCTTGGGATGATCCCTACTCACTCTTGCTATGTTAGTAGTAGTGTTGGTAGTGGTTTTTATAAATTTAAACTTGACCCAAAAGGCTTTTCTTGAACCGCTCATTCACTACATCAATTTTGGCGTGTAGGAACGGCCAATCGTCTGTCAAATTTTGGCACCGTTGCCGGGGATTTGTTGATTAGATTTGGCAACGTCGGATTTATGGAATTGATTAGGATTAGTACCCTTTTGATCGTGTCTTTACTTTATTTCTATTTTTCTTTTTGGTTAGTTATTGTGTTGATTACTTAACTAGGTGCATTGTTGGAGAGGAAACAAGCAAAGGAGCAATCAAGCATTCAAGCAAGCAAAGAAAGTAAAAAGCTAGAAATTCTAAAAATTGCTAAGCTAAGCTTTAAATTTGGAGTTGAAGTGCTAAAGAACCTCTGTGAGACTTTCTTTACTCAATCCCTTAGTTAAATCGTCGGCCCGCGTAGAGGCTTATTTTTAATTGTCTTGCATCATTGTTGTTAAAGCATGGGGTATGAATTAAATGTTTGTGGAAGAAGTCTAATTGCATTGTTGTGAAGGCATAGTGTTTGTCATTCTTTGTGTTTGTTGTGTTTTGCATTGTGCATGCATGGGCGTCGTTCATTGAGACCAACTCTTGTCCCTCTTGATTTGCATCATGAATCTATCGTTAGAAATCCTGGGGAAAGAGGAAGTTCAAATAGAGCCAATCTTTCAATAGATGACCATAATGATAATCATGTTGAGGACCTTGGTCACATAGACCAGCAAGGCATCCTTCATCCCAATGTGCACAATGAGAACATACAAGTACCATTAGGCATGCCTAGGCCATTCATTCACCAACCACCACAACAACAAGGCCAAGTTCCATATAGAATGCCAAGGCCAATGTATGCTCTACAACCTCCCATCAACAATCAAGGAATTCAAAACCAAGGTGTTCATGTTGTACCTCAAGTAGCTAATCCACCTTTTGCTTTAAGAGACCATTATGTGCCTAATAAGTATAATGCACCTACATGCATCCAATTGCCTCCATTTAGAGCACATCATTATGAAATTAAGCTATAAACCATTCAAATGCTTCCTAACTATCATGGACTTCCAAGTGAAGAACCTTACAAGCATTCGGATGAGTTTCTTGAAGTATGTTCCACCATAAAATATACGGACATGCCGGAAGAGGTTTTAAGACTCAAACTTTTTCCATTCACCTTAAAAGGTAAGGCAAAGTATTGGTTTAACAATCTTAGGCCTTTTTCAATCACTTCTTGGGTAGAAATGCAACAAGAGTTCTTGAAGAAGTACTATCCGGTTTCTAAGACCAATGCCATGAGAACCTCAATTCGAGAATTTTCACATGGGGATGGAGAAACGTTTCATGAGGCATGGGAACGCTTCAATGAATTGATTAGGAAGTGTCCACATCATGACATGCCCAAATGGTAATTAGTTCAATACTTCTTTGAGAGCTTATTGGACAACTATAAGGGCATGGTTGATGCTTCCATGGATGGCTCATACATTGATAGGCATAAGGATGACGTGTGGCGTCTCTATGAGAGCATAAGTGAAAATTCTTTGCATAGAACACTATCATCCAAGAATGGTAGAAATTCACAAGGTATGAAGAATGTTGGCTTACATCAAGTCGACCATTCAAATGAAATAGCCGCCGAAATGAAGTCTTTATCTCAAAGGTTTGATCAATTTTTTATTAACCAAAACTTGGTGAACCAAGTATCTTCCTTCCCTAACCATTCTCATCGTGCATCAAATGAAACATGTATGACTTGTTCTAGTGTTCTTCGTTCTACTTCTCATTGTCCTCACGAACAAGTGCAAAGTGAACCTAATGAACAAGTCAATGCGGCTTTTGTGAACCAAGGAAACAATACTTATGGCACTCATTATAATCCAAGTTGGAGGAATCATCCGAATTTCTCTTCGAAAAACCAAGGAGAGGGCTCAACCCTTCCCGAGGCAGTTTTCAAGGGAAGTACATTCCACTTCCACTACAAAACCAAGGATCCCAAGATTATAGACCTTATCAATCACAAGGGAATCAATTTGCTAATTCTCATTTTCCCAACCAATCTTATTCCCAAGGTAATACTAGAAGTCCCGCCTTTGAAGATAAAGTTTTGAATGCTTTGGGCACTTTAGAGGCTAACACTCAATTGCTTCATTCTCACTCTCAATCTATTGGAAGCTAGAAACCCAAGTAGAGCAAATAGTAAGCACTCTCAATGTAAGAGAGAAGGGAAAGATGCCTATAAATGCCCCACCTAAGCAACAATGTGTTATGGAAACCCATTCCTCATCGGAAGGCCACACCATTGAACATGTTAATGAGGTGACTACCTTGCGGAGTGGTAGGATTGTGGACAATCAAGTTGGAATGTCTAATAAAGAGAATGAACCGGTGCAACCTCAAGTTGTCACCCGTCCTGTTTCATATCCCATTCCTCCTTTATTGCATATACATGACCTTGTAAATGAGAAAGTCTTAAAAGATGCGTTTGAAAAAGAAGATTTGAAAAATGATGTTGAAAAGGTTTTATTGAAAAATGATTTGAAAACTTCTTGTGTTGAAGAGAGTTCAAAAGAAAATTTTGAGAAAGTGTTTGAACCAAAGGTTCCATTTTCGGATGCTTTAAAAGGATCTATTTCAAAAGACAAGCAAAAGGCAAAAACTAATGAAATCATGGAAATGTTTAGGCAAGTGAAAGTAAATCTTCCACTATTAGATACAATCAAGCAAATTCTAGCTTATGCCAAATTCTTGAAGGACTTGGGCACCCAAAAGCGGAAGAACAAGAGCCAAGCACCAAGAAAAGTGGTTTTGACCGAGCAAGTAAGCTCAATTTTGTAACATAACACTCTTCCAAAGTTTAAGGACCCCGGTTCACCCACTACATCATGCATTATTGGTGATCATATCACTAATCGGGCACTTCTTGACTTAGGAGCAAGTGTTAACCTTCTTCCATACTCGGTTTATATCAAATTGGGCCTAGGTGAATTGAAACCAACGTCGGTAGTTTTGCAACTTGCCGACTGATCCATTAAGAAGCCTAGGGGTATAATTGAGGATGTTTTGATAAAGATTGACAAATTCTTCTTCCCGGTTGATTTCGTTGTCATAGACACGGAACCGGTTCCCAATCCTAAGAGCCAAATTCCCATTATCCTTAGCCGTCTTTTCTTGGCAACCGCTAATGCCAACATCAATTGTAGGACGGGGATAATTAAGATCTCATTTGGCCACATGAAGGTGAAGTTGAATATCTTTGATCCCACACCCAATTCATTTGACAAATATGAGGGAGAAGTTAATGTTGTAGATGAATGTCATGATCTTTAATGCCAAAGAAATGAGCTTTTGTGTAAAACCAAAACTTCTAAAGGATCACCTTCAACCTTGCATTCGAAAAGTCTTATTTCAAACTCTTGCTTTGAAAGGGCGTGGAAGCCCAAAGGTTGTAATTGCATAGACAAGGCACTAAAGATTTCTTTTGAGCTTAATCCAACAAGTTATTCAAAGAACTATTTGTTGGGAGGAGTTCAAAGCATCTATCACCCCAACAAGGAGGGGATGCATTATAAGATCTTTGATCCAGGCTAAAAGAGCCTAATGTCTTGCTAGAGACATTAAAGACTAGCAAAAGCATTCATAGGGTGTCAAAACCCTATTCCTCCCCCATTTTTATCTTTCGTTTCATTTCTTGCGAAGTCTAGATACTTGTTTTTGGTTCATATGCATTTCAAGGAACTTTGGTGAGGATTGCATAAGCTTTTATATCATTATTGAGCATTCTGCATAGTTCGATCGATCTCAAACTTGAGTTCGATCGATCGAACTCCATTCTGCATCCAACACTTAGAAAAATTTTCGACCTGTAGAAACTTGCATCCAAATCACCTCTCTGTCCCATCGTTCGAACTACTCTTAGATCAATCAAGAGATCTTCGATCGATTTAACTTCCAAGTTCAATCGATCTCATGACTCAACACTTGGAAAAATTTTGAGCCTGCATCAACCTGCATATTTCAGCTCTCTGTCTGATCATTCGAAACCTTCCAAGATCGATCAAAAAATTCTTTGATCGATCCAACTTCCCAGTTCAATCGATCTCATGTTCCAACACTTAGCCAATTTTCTGAGCCAAAAACCTGCATACTTTTGCTCTCTGTCTGATCGATCGAACTCTTGTTTCGATCGATCTCAATCTTCATTTCATTATATTGACTTTTCAAATTTCCAAAAATCCAAAAAAATCTTTGCATTTGTATTTCATTTTATTTTCATTTTATATCATTTCATTTTATTTTTCAAAAAGTTTTCAAAAATTCAAAAATATTCTATTTTAATTAATTTTTAATTATTAGTGTTTATTCAATTTAAGTTAAAAAATAATAATAATAATAATAAAAAACTTTGAAGAGAGTTCATCAAAGTTCGATCGATCACAGTTAAGTTCGATCGATCAAACTCTGTCGGGAATGTTTTCCAAATATAGAATCGAGGGTTTGCAAGATCGATTACAAAGATCGATCTAACTCACCCTCATCCTCAAAACCCTAACCTCTCTTCGTCGCCATCACTGTCCAACCACCTCACCATCTCCGGCGAAGCTTTCCGGCAAGTTTCCAAGCTTCACATCTCTCTCTCATCTCGGATTCCATCTTTCCTTCTTCGCATCCACTTCTCTCACTTGTTTAAGGTAAGAACCGAGATTTACTTTGAGATTTGATGTTTGATTTGATGGTTCAATGATTTACATATTCGATTTAGGTTGCTTAGATGGATGAATCCGCCATTGATGAGCCTTTGAAGCATTGTATATATATGTGTATGTACGTGTGTATGTTTTGTAGATATTTTGAGATTTATTTAGACTTGTTGGAGTTTGGGCCTCGATTTGTGATGGGATTGGATGATTTGTTGTGTTGTGGGCCCACGAACACGTTCGTGTGGGCCCCATGCTTCCAAGGTCACAGATCTGTGACCTTTGGGTTTTCATCGTCGCACAGTTCGATCGATCGAACTAGTATCTCCGATTAATCTTGAGAGATCAATCGAACTCATATCTTAGATCGATCGAAGTAGTGAGATTGATCTCACTTACTTTCGATCGATCCAACTTTTGTGATCGATCTCACTTCTTTTTATGATCGATTAAACTTCACAGATCTCACACACACACTTCATTCATCATATCTTATGTTCATGCTATCATATCTATGCCCAATGCCTGTGATATTCCACATTGGATGCATTTCATACTTACATTGTTTAGCATGTTTCATATTCTACCACTTGCATAGATTCATGTCATATTTGTTTTGTCTATTTTACTTGACATACATGATTCTATTTCGTGCTTTTAAATTTCTTATTCTGGCACTAACTCCCATTGCAAGTTTTTCTTTTTCTTTTTGCAGGCCATGGTAAAGAGGAAGACTATTGCCAACAGGCAACATAGGCCCACCCGACATACTAGGCCACGGACAGAGGAGCCAGCAGAGCCCTCTTATGCACAGTGGGAGCCAGCACAGGCTACCCCGCCTCAGTCACCATCTCATGAGCCTAAGGATGACCACATACCATCCACTTCTACGGCTCATCTTGCTTTCACTCCATAACCATCTCCACCGTAGACTGGAGCTGAGCATTCACATATACCACCTCAACCAGCTCAGCCAGCTCATCTGCGGCGTGATTGGCCCACGCCTCAATATGCGCACAGGACACTCGACCATGAGTCAGAGTTTGACACGACCTTCTTCTCTCGATCGGTGCTGACCCGATCCGCCTACCAGGATATTATTCAGAGGGGCCTAGCCGCTATTCTTGCCCCCATTACAGAGCCGGTCTACCCACGGATGGTTCGGTTATTCTACCAGAACCTCTGACCATCGCCACGTACCACAGCTGAGATGGTCACTTCTATCGATGGCCATCCGATCACCATTACAGTGGACACTTTAGCCCACTGTTGCCGCTGTCCACACAGATGTCCCCTAGAGCTTCTGGACACATATTCGAGGCTATTAAGGCCTTCATATGCTGACATGGCAGTTTTCCTCACAGGTCACCATGCCAGTGGAGAGACTTTCACCACCCGGACATTCCTTCCTGACGACCTGTGGTTCACTGATTCCGTTCTTTATCGGAATATCTACATGGCGGGGCACAAGATTCAGAGAAGGGGCAATTATCTGATAGCCATTTACTCTTTCTACACCGGGCACTGGGTGTCCATTCCCGCGCTCATCTGGAGTGTGATGAGGAAGCTGTATGGCGAGTACATCAACAAGGAGATGCCCGAACGGGCTAAGTCTCTTCCTTTCAGCCACCTCATCACCCAGATCCTCATCGACCAGCGCTACCCCATCCATCCTCGGAGCACCCCGAGAGAGGTTTTTGTCACTACCTCAAGAAGGACTGGAACAAGACCTACTGCTCCCTAATTACCAGGCTTCAGGACCACGCGGTACTGGCTGCAGTAGAGTTGGAGCTGGAAGAGGCACAGGTATAGGCCTAGGCCCAGGCACAGACAGAGGCACTGGCAGAGGCAGCAGCAGCACATCCCGCAGCAGATGAAGCACCAGTCGATCCAGCTACCAAGCATTTAAATATAAACTTAGAGTGCCCTGCAGATGATGCAGAGCAGGACTCTCCAGCCAGGTCGCCCATTCATGAGCAGGAGCAGACTCAGGAGCTTTCTTCTGATTCATCTATGCCTGAGACTCCAGATATGACCCTCGGCTTTGGAGTACGTCTGCAGATGCTTGAGGATGTTGTTTCCATCTGAGCTGACCTCACAGCCCACAGAGCTGACTTTGCTGCCTTCCACACGGATGTCGCAACCATGTTCAGAAATTTATCCAGAGACATCCACGAAGCCAGACCTGCCCGTCCTACCTCATCCTCCTGAGCTCCCAGTCTTTTATATCTTATGATCTCTCTCTCCTCTTGATACTTTACTATTGTCACTGTATTATTTTTACAGCCGGTTTGTCGGCTTTGATATTTTTGTTGTGCCTGCACTTTATCCATTTTATATATATCTATTTTTGCTATGGATGTCATATGATTGTATTCTTATATCTGTATGTTTGACTCCATCAGGTGCATCACAGTGACTTCAGTGAGAGAGTGCTACCCAATTTCCAGGACCACCCTTATACCTCTCTCATTTTTTTATCTGTTTATCCCATTTACACTTGTATGACCACTGTGCATTGATTATCCCATTTTGTTATCTGATAAGTTTATCCAAGTGCCAATTTTCAGGACCATAGTTCATCCCAAGTTTGGGGGGCCATGCTGCCCACTTCGGATACTTTAGTCCCGATCATTCTTGCTTAGTTGCACTGGTATACTCTTTCCTTTGTTCTCTTTACACATTGAGGACATTGTGCAATTTAAGTTTGGGGGGAATGGTGCTTTACAGTGTTAGTTTTAAATTCAAATTTTTAGCATTACTTGTGGTCCATATCATCTTGATTTTGTGATTATTTTGAGATTCACTCTAGTCTTCTACACTAGCACCGGCGCACACTAGCATTCATTTGTGGGGTACATGCTTTGTTAATTATTGAATTGGTTATATCCCAATTGAGCTAGTACTGCATTGAAAGCTTTCATTCTTTATAAAGGTGGATAACAACCCCTTTTCACTAAGTAGCCGGGATTCTAGCCTCATCAAGTACTGAACTTCTCGCGCCGAAAGGTGGAGGGCCCAAACTCTAGGTTAATAATTGAATTTGTTTAAAAATAAAAAATAAAAAATAAAAAAGTGAGGACTTCTCCCAAAAGGTGAGAAGTGGGAAATGATTAGATGGTTGTTGTCTTGATTTGTAGCCTAGTTGATTTGAGTTTGTAAGTCCGTAGGGGCATTTGAATGCCTAATGCCCTAAAGCCGTCTAGTTTGGGAGTCATTGACCTAACGCTCGACCTCATGAATCGCTAGAAAGCTTAATAGATCAACACATTGCACTATACTTCCATCTTTGATCCTTAGAAAAAAAAATAAAAAAAAAAAACAAAAAAAAAAAAACAAAAATCGAGTGAAAAGAATAAGCGCACCTAGAACAATAAAGCTTTAATAAAAGGGCCACTTTTTGTCTTAATGATCGGTACTAGATTTGTGTACTAGTTTGAGGGTAAGGATGTGATTAATTCTTTAGTTGGCTAAGATAGCAATACATTTGATGCCGGTCCACTCAAAAGGATTCTAGAGTTGTTTTGATTTGCATGATCATTTTCTTGATGTGTGGAGTACCATACTTGCTTGCTTGATGTTGAAATTTTGAGAGATTGCTTGGAAATGTTTGAAAAATTGCATACTCGAGGTAGTTTTCTCCCAATGCTTGTTTGCAATATTGGTGCCTCTTTTAAAAGAATGAGCTTAATGTTTGTGGGTACCATTTCTGGAAACCCTCACGAGACTTCACTCGTCCACTAGGGGTAACCTAGGGGTTTAAAAGGCTTGTTGTATATGCTAAATGCAATCGTGCTCCCTACAAAAGTGGCGTAATCCATTTATTGTTTTCTAGATTCATACCTGTATAGTTGTTTATTTCATTCCTTTACTTTCTAGTTCGTTGCTAGGGACTAGCAATATTTAAGTTTGGGGGTGTGATGAGTATTGAAAAGTATGTATTTAAACCCCTTAAGCTTAGGCATTCTAGTACATTTATCTATCTTACTTTACCATTTTAGATTGATTTCGTATTATTTCCTTTTTCAAGCACTTATCCCGAAAATAAGCTAACTCAACCAAATAAGAGCTTAATTGAAGCAATTCTGGGATTAAACAAAGAAAGGAGCAAAGTGGAGAAAGAAGGAAGCAAATGAAGCCAAAGATGGCAAGCAGCAAAGTTCAATCGATCCAAGTTCAAGGTTCGATCGATCGAACAATGATCGATCTCAGCACTTCAAGATAGATCCAAGCCTTGACCCAAAAGCATAAAGTTTCAAAAGTTCGATCGATCTAACACCATCCTTCGATTGATCGAACATTTTTGTCCTTATTCAAATGATTGATCCTATCCACAGCTGTACCACCCACTAACCACTTTTGTCCTTTTCCCATAAATATCTCCCATAAATATCTCGGATTTATCTTTTTCCAAAAAGCTCAGCCAGTTGGATCAATCCAGCCTAAGTTCGATAGATCTCAGCCAGTTCAATCGATCCAAGACCAAGGTTCGATCGATCGAACTTCCTCCAGTGCGAAAAAGTTAAAATTCCACCTCATTGAAAGTTATCCTTTATCCAATCATTAGGGAATATTGTGTGCACGACCCCAGCTCATTTTGGGTGTCATTTTGACCTATCTATATAAGGATAAGGATTGCTTTTACAAAGAGCCAACATTTATTTTCATATCATCTCTTGGAGAGCAAGCTTAGAGGAGGAGGAGGCTAGAGACACCATTGGAGTTCTTCATCAACCAGGAGCATATTTCAACCATGGAATTAGCCCTTGAGGGTTGGAGCATCATCACCATGAGTGGCTAGACATCCTCTTGGGGCTAGAGTTAGCCCCAAGCATGCTTTCTCTATCTTAATCTTGTGTATTATTGAGGGATTAGTGTTGTAATTGATGTTTTGACACTTTGATATATATAGATCTTGTTTATTCAATGATTTATGTGGTTTAATGTTTCCAATTGATCATTTCATTCTATCCATATGTCTATATATGCTAGAATAGATGTTCATGTGCTTGTCTCTAGATTTTGCGTTATTGATGCATGTCTATGTGTATTGATGCTATAGATTTGGAGATTGTCAAAACATAGTGCTTAAATGAGTGCTTTTATGAGTCTCTTGATGGTTCATGCTTATCTCTTGATGGATTGTGCCTCTCCCTTAGTTTATTTTCATACTAGTAATGTAGATGTAGTGTAGTGTTAAATGGGAGGACAACCTATGCTTGTTGTTTGATGATCCAAGCTTTTGTATACAATTAGCATATGTCTCTATCCTTGTGTTGTATTTGGATTATGAGCTTAATAAAAGGATTAATGACTTGTTTTGATTTATTGTGCCCTTCACATGTTGTTTAGATAATATATGCTTGATTGCTTAGATAGTTGCTCTTTAATCAACCAACCAACCAATTGTTTGATCACTCGACCTACTAGCCCTAATTGTGATTCCACGACATTGCTCGATCCTCATAATCCCTTGGGATGATCCCTACTCACTCTTCCTACGTTAGTAGTAGTGTTGGTAGTGGTTTTTATAAATTTAAACTTGACCCAAAAGGCTTTTCTTGAACTGCTCATTCATCACATCAATTTTAGTGTGTAGGAACGGCCAATCGTCCGTCACTTACTACCTGTGCGTGGTCCGTCTGTTCTATGCCAACCTGTTTCATTCCTGTGCAGAACCAAAGATCATCAAAACCAACATTGATGACAAGGTTTTTGAATTCACCCTTGATGACCTTGCTATGGCTATGGATTACCCATTGGAATCTCTCATGGATGGGGCAAGCTTGCCTCTCTATGTTGCTCCTCCCGACATGACCTCGTCTGACATTGTGGGGGAGATTTGCCACGGCCAATTCACCGGCAATCGGACCATAAGCACTAATAAATCCTTCTTACCATGCTGGTTGTGGTTTCTTGATTCGGTCCTGGCTAAGAATGTCCTTCCCGTGCCAGGCCACTCCGAGTGAAAGGGGAATTTTCTAAAAGCCCTCTACGCCGTTGAAAAGGAGTACTGGTTGTACGTCCCACAGCTTGCCTGGGACCAAATTCTAAAGATTTATAATGAGTTAATCTTGGTGAGGTCCAGCAGTGCCTCCACCTGGGCATTTTCATTTCCTTACCTTGTCACTAGGTTGCTTAAAAATACCGAATTTAAAGCACCTCATGGTGAGGTGAAAGAGAAAATTGTGTCTGACTTCAACCTTGGGGTTTGGAAGTCTAGCACTGTGTAGCTCAAGACATCCCGTCAGTCCCGCATTGGGGGCAAGTTGGATTGGTGTGCTCCAACACCCCCTATGGCTCCTGCTCCGCTTGTTCATGATACCCCTGCGCCTCTGCCGTTAGATGTCATGACCCGAGCTGACTATCTCGCCCTGAATGCTCGTCTCGATGCATTTGATTTGCGCTTTGATACCATAGAGGGCGCCGTCTAGAAGACTCAGGAGAATCAAGAGATTTTACAAGCTATGCTCCAGTCATTGATTGAGCGTGCGCCTGGCGCACCCGGTGGTTCCTCCTCCACTCCGATGGTGGAGTGATTTTATGCTTTCAGTTTTATTTCCCTTTTCCAGTAGTACTATTTTAGACTTCTTTTGGGCCGCATTTGACATTTATTTTCCAGTTTCTTTTGAACTTATAACTGCATTCCATTTTGCTTCTTTACATGGATATTAGTTTTGAAATAAATTGCAGTTATTGTTAGTGATTTTTGGATTCATATGATTCTTGCTCTGTATAGATGCTTTTGATAGGTTTTTAAATTCAAGTTGGGGGGAATGCTAATAGAATTCACGAAGTGGCCTATTTTTGCACCGCCACTCTATTCCTCCTCAACTTGGTACTATTGTTCTTTGCACTTTCCATTTTTATTTTTATTTTTCTTATCCTTTGTCTTCTCACATTGAGGACAATGTGACATTCAAGTTTGGGGGTGCATGTGCTTACATTCTTATGCTCTTTGTTCATTTTTGATGCATGTTAATTAATAAAATCATGTTGTTGGGAGCAATGATAGTGTAATTTGGAACTTTTGGAATTGAAACATGTGTTTAATACTTTGCATATAGAAGCCAAGAGATTTTTTGAAAATAAAGAATTTTTTTAAAATAAGCATGTTAATTCATATCGGTCTGTATAAGTACTTCAATTAAATTTTTGTCAGATTTCATGCTCTTTTACGATTCACATTGCACATATGCACATCGGAAACTCAATTGTGAGGTATGTGAACCAATTGACCTTGACCAGGACTCAGTTGATCTGAATTGATGACCCTAATGAATGGATACCTTTGGCATAAGTTTTAATGAAAAAAAATAAATAAATAAAAATAAAAATATGACCAGTTTGAGTTCGTAGCCTTTCCAACTCGAGTTATTAAGCCCTAGGAGTGTTTCTACACTTAGCACCCTAAAACCATCTGATTTGGGAGTTGTTGGACTAACACTTACTACATGGGTTAGTTAGAAAGCTTAAAGGACTTAGACATTGCACGGTCATTCAACAATAAATAAATATGGTTCGTTGAAGTTCGTAGCCTTTCCAATTCGAGTTATTAAGCCCTAGGAGTGTCTCTACACTTAACACCCTAAAGCCATCTGGTTTGGGAGTTATTAGCCTAACACTTGCTACATGGGTTGGTTAGAAAGCTTAAAGGATTTTGACATTGCACGACCATAGTAAGTGATCTTTTGAGTTGATCAATAAAATCGTCATTAAGCAACAAAAGTTGTTTTGTGAATAAAGTTAAGCCTTGGGGACCTCATTTAGAAGGAGATTTAAGGATTTGAATGCTTATGTTTTTGGGATTGGAAAAAGAAGGTAAAAGCCGCATATTGGGAATCTGGTTCACTTTCACTGAAGTTAGAGTTAAATTCCATTTTAGAAATGACAATTGAAGTGTTTATATAGGTTTTAATGAGCAGTGTGTAAAAGTTGAAACTTATTTTGCTATTTTGAGTATCAAGGCTTTATATATCTAAGGTAGTTTGCTTAATGAGTCTATTTCCAAATTCTCTGTTGTTCCGAGTTATTTTTGAGCTTCGCAGATAATTTCTTACTTCATGATTGATGCGTGTTGATGACATTTCATATGTTGTCATTTTGGTTAGGTTCTATATTTTGTTTTGCTAAATGTAAGTTTGGGCGTGTGATAAGAGCCGAATATTGCATATTCAAGTGCCCTTTCTATCTTAAGTTAGGTCCATTAATGAAGTATAATGTACAACTTTACTTTACTTGTGTACTTTTGTCTTATTTCAAATCGGTTTCCCCAAATATGATTAAAGAAGCGGTTTTGACATCATTCTTGTTGAAGTAGGTGCGCCGTTGCTGGGGACCGTCTTTTCGGCCAGGCCTCTTGAGTCCTCGTATGCATGGAGTTTGTGGCTTAGTGTTCAAAGTGGAGACTGCGTCAACGCTCCGGCTCGAAGAAGCTTACAAGAAGCCTCGATGAAGTTGCAGCCATAAGGCCTCACGGGCGCCCGCCAAACTCCTCAACTCTCTGCCTTATTTGGCGAGGCCCTGCCGAGACACCACAGGCGCCCGTCACGCCACCGCGGGTGCCCTCCATTTATGCCAGTAGATCCCCTTGGACTTTGAACACCCGCGGGCGCCCGCCAGCGCTCCGCGAGCACCCGCGGATCTGCAGATGACAGTTACCTACTCCGGATTTCCTGTTGATTTTGGTCCCCTTTTGCAATTTTTGTGGTCCTAATTACTCTAAGGTGGTTGGAGCTCGTGAGGAGGAGGATAGAAAGTAGATTTTGTGGTAGAAAAAGAGTAGGCTTGTATTTAGGGAGGACACATTACATTAAGTGTTTTTTAGAGAGAGAGAGAGTAGTATTGAGATTTCTTGAGTTCTAGCTTATTGAAGGTGCAAAAATGGAGGGTGGAGCTTCTTCTTCTCCTTCATTCCTTTCATCTATGAGCAACTAACTCCCTATCTAGGGAGGCAATGAAGCCCCTTATTGTATGCATGTTCTAATTTTGATTCTATTTTGGGGAAAATAATGTATTTTTGTGGTTGTTCTATAGTCTAGAACTTACATTTTATGTAATGAACTAATATTGATATAAATAACCATGTTGAATTTATTTTCTTGTCTTAGAATTTATATTCTCATGGTTGTATGGTTTACATTTTCATGGTGACATTGAAGCAAATTAGTGTTTATTGCATTTTTCAATTTATAATTTTAGTGACAAACCAACAAACCTCTATACCCCTTCATCATTCTAAAAATGATTTTAGACACCTAGGTTGCCATAAACTAGTTGTCCCAGTGGTTCGACTTACCCGACCAATAGCCCTATTTTATAATGATTTGTGCTATTGCAAAAGGGTTGATTTATAATTGCAATCGATCCGTCGATTACAACCCTGGGAAAGTCAAAGGTAATCAAGTGAAGGACATCCATGCAATACATGGAAGATCGAAGGATGATCAGGAGTCAGAGGAGGTTTATAGGTCCTGACTAAGAACAACCCATAAGCTGAGAAGGTTATCCTCAGTAAACGCTATTGCTTCGGGAAGCACTAACATTGGGTTCAGCGATGGAGATCTATCTAGAGTTCAACTCCCCCACGAGGATCCGTTGGTCATCAGTCTTTTGGTGGTAAATTGCATGATTAAGAGGGTTTTGATAGACCCAGGGAGTAGTGCCAACATCATCACAAAGACAGTCTTTACGCAGCTAGAGATTCCGTTATCATCAATTCGGCCCACCTTCAGCCCATTGATGGGGTTCGATTGTACAAAGGTCGACCCCCTTGGGGTAATTGACCTATCTGTAACCATAGCAAAGAGGACACTGAAGGAAAACTTTGTCTGAATGGAGATCCACCCTTCCTATAATCTTATTATGGGAAGAGGTTGGATCCATCGAATGAATGGGGTTTCATCTACCCTTCACCAGGTGATGCGATGCTTGTCTTCGAATGGAAGAGCGGTTATTAACCTCAGGGGAGATCAAGTAGCTGCCAAAGAATGCTACATGTTGACACAAAATGAGGTAAAGAAGGTAGCAAAATAGTCCCAACCGATCACACCTCCTGGAAGCAAGTCCAAATAGCAATTACAGAATCCTCTACCTAGGTATTTGAAAGCAGAGGATGAGGCTGAAGCTGAAAGCCTACCAAGGAGTCTCTGGAAGCTGTCGAAGTAATCCTCAGCGATCCTCAGAAAATCACCTACATAGGTTCTTCCCCACAGTCGAAGAAAAAGAAGCATTAATTGATGTCATTCAACAAAACGCAGATGCATTTGCTTGGGAGCTATAAGACATGGTGGGGATCAATCCTTCGATGTCATGCCATAGCCTGAAGGTGGATCTGGCATACAAACCAGTCAAGCAGAAGCACAGAAGGTTCACTTTATAACGCAACCAAATTATAGCTGAAGAGGTATGCAAGTTACTTCAGGCAGGCTTCATCCGAGAGGTGTACTACCGACAATGGCTCTCTAATGTAGTGGTAGTTTAGAAGAAGAATGGAAAATGGAGGGTGTGCATAGATTTTACCAATCTCAACAAAGCCTACCCTAAAGACAGCTTCCCGTTACCCAAGATTGATCAGATGGTTGATGCCACTATTGGTTTTGAGAGGCTCACGTTTCTTGATGCGTACTTTGGCTACAACCAAATTCCTATGAATCTAGAGGATGAAGAGAAGAATGTTTTCATAACAGAGAAGGATACCTACTATTACAGAGTTATGCCCTTCAGGCTCAAGAATGTTGGAGCAATTTACCAGTGCCTTGTTAATAAAATCTTCGACGAGATGTTGGGAAAGACAGTCGAGGCCTATATCGACAATATGGTGGTCAAAAGTGTGAAGAAGGAAGAACATCCTAGGCACCTCTAAGAGGTCTTTGACACTTTAAGATAATATGGCATGAAGCTAAATCCTTTGAAGTGCTCTTTCGTAGCTTCTTTAAGACAGTTCCTCGGTCATATTGTAAACAAAAGGGGAATTGAGGTGAGTCCGGCTCAAGCTCAAACCCTTATACAAAATCAAGAACCAAAGACCCGCAAGGAAGTGTACAAGTTTTGGCTAGTCGAATCGCAGCTCTCAGTCGATATATCTCTCGATTGTCTGATAAGTGTAAACCATTCTTTGATGTAATAAGGTCCAAAAACAAAGACATATGGGGACCTCAACAGCAAGCTACTCTCAATTAATTGAAATGCTACATGGCGAAACCCCCAATTCTGTCAGCTCCGAAACCTGGTGAGACTTTTATCATGTACTTAGCCATTTCCAGCGTAGCCTTGAGTGCAGTATTGATAAGAGAAGAATGTAAAAATCAATATTCAATCTTCTACACCAGCAAGACAATGACAAATGCAAAAACGCGGTACAGCAAAGCCAAGAAGATCATACTAGCATTGATATATGCAAAAAGGAAACTTTGACATTACTTTGAGTCGCACAGCATCAAAGTTCTTACCAACTACCCCATGCGAATCATTCTTTCTAAACCGGATTTATCCGGAAGAATAACTAAATGGGCAATCAAGCTTAGCTCATTTGACATATCCTACAAACTGAAGGTGTCGCACAAAGGGCAAGCACTAACTGATTTCCTCTTGGAGTATGAAGATAAGCCTGAGGAGCCAGGCGCTTCTGAGCCACAATGGGAGCTTCTGGTAGATGGTTCCTCGAGCTTGATTAGTGCTGGGGCAGGAATCGTTATCACAACTCCTGAAGGCACCAAGCTGTAGCAATCAATTCGGCTGACTTTTCCTGCCACTAACAATGATGCAGAATATGAGGCCCTGCTCGCAGGACTCCGGTTAGCAAACCAGCTTCAGGTAAGGTGTCTAAAAGTTTTTAGTGATTCTCAACTTATTGTAAATCAGGTAACAGGCCAGTACCAGCCCAAGGAGGATAGAATGAAAGCCTACAGAGAAGCTGTGGAGAGTGCCTCACGAGGGTTCTACCAGATCAAATTCCATCAGATACCGTACGAGGAGAATTCTGAAGCAGATCAGTTGGCTGCAGCAGCATCTTCTTCGGATGAAGATCTGGTCCGGATCGTACCAATTGACATCCTAGACGAACTGAGTATAAGCCCTCGGCAGGAAATAATGGTGATCGCAGATATCCCACGCGAACCTTGCTGGATGGATCTATTGGAAGCTTACCTCAAGGAAGGGACTCTCCCGAACCAGAAGGCCGAGGCGCGGAAACTCAGGCTCACCGCAGCCAAATATGCTATCATTAATAACCAATTATACCGAAAGCCATTCTCAGGTCCTTACCTAAAATGTTTAAGCCCCACTGAGGCTCTCACGATTCTGAAGCAGATTCATGATGGGGATTGTGGTAATCACTCTGGAGGTAGATCTTTAGCATATAAAGTTCTAACTCAAGGTTATTTATGGCCTTACTTGGCTCGAAATGCTGAAGAGTATGCCAAAAGGTGTGATAAGTGCTAGCGACATGGTCCAATGAAGCATCAACCCGCTGAAGATTTGTATGTGATGGCAAATCTATGGCCATTCGCTCAATGGGGGATTGATAAGGTCGGTCCTTTACCCAAAACTATGGAGAAAAAGGAATACATGTTGCTAGCCACTGATTGCTTCACTAAATGGGTAGAAGCCAAAGCTTACTAAAGCGTGACCCATGAACAAGTGAAGAGTTTTCTATGAAACAACATAATCTGCCAATTTGGGGTGCCAAATGTTATCATGCTGGACAATGGCCCAAATTTAGATAACCGAAGCATAAAAAAGTTTTTTGCCGAGCATGGGATTAGGCAAAAATTGGCTGCAGTTAGCCATCGTCAGGGAAATGGACAGGCAGAAATAACTAACCGGACCATCTTTAGCTGCTTGAAGAAAAAGTTGGAAAAGCTCAAATCAAAATGGTACGAGAATCTACCTCAGGTACTTTTGGCATATCAAACCACCCCTTAAAGGCCAACGAGATAAAGCCCTTTTGCCATGGTCTATGGGTCAGAGGCTGTCATACCCACGGAATCAGTAGTTCTGACTCTTCGGACCTGCTTGGTACTCGAAGGTAACAATGATCAGCATCTCGAACATAGCCTCGATCTCTTGGAAGAAAAGAGGGATGCTGCGACAATTAGGCTCGCTTCGTGCTAGCAACAGTTACGTAACAGTTACACAAGTACGTTAGGTTCAGACGTTTTGTTGAAGGAGATTGGGTGCTGAAATAGGAAACAGCCTATGTAAAAAAGTTACAACCCAATTGGATCGAACCTTACAAAGTTATAGAAGTAATAGGGAAAGGAGCTTACCGATTGGCAGAAGCTGATGGGCATCCAATTGCACGTCCATGGAATGCAATATATTTAAAAAGGTACTATCATTAGATGATATAGTTTGTTTACCTTCTATTCATAGACAACATACGTCTATTTTTTATCCAAGTATAGCTGCTTCTAGGCCTATATAATAAAAGTTTTTTGAGTTATGCATATCTTTGCACATCTTTACTTCTTCAGTAGAGTGGGGTCTTACTTCTTTTGTCCTAATAGGGGGCAATATATGCACCCTACTATTGATATTGCAACAAAAGCATGTACCATACACCCTACTATTGATGTTACGACAAAAGAAGGATATCAACACAAAGTAAACAAAACGAGTAATTTTGGTTTTTTGGTGGTACTTACAAGTCCCTTTTTCATACAAAAGCACAAAAGTACGAGTATGTACCCTATTATTAATATTGCAAGTCCTTTTTTAATGAACATTCAGGCTCTTCCTAAATTATGAGCCCAAAGGTGCTTTACAGTTTTTTAATTTTTTGATACAAACCATAAATATGTGTAGCTCAGAGCACTTATCTACTATGGTCCCACATCAAAAAAAAAAACTGTTTCTATACTACCTTTATGTAGGGAAATATTAAAGTATTTAGGTGCATTGCAAAGAGGGCCCATTGGTAATAGTAACCGCCCAACCCAAGTTATGTTCAAAGCCCTAGTACCAACAGGCATTCTTTGCAATAATTTTTATTCTTTCCAAACAAACCAGTTTTGTGGCCCATATATCCTTTGTCCCACATCGAATAGGAGTACAAAAGATATGTAGTAAATATAGAGTTAGCAAGCTGCATTTGGTTGCCATGAAGAGAGTCCCTGTGAAGGAAAGTCTCCAAAAACAAATGTATGGGGGACTTCCCAATCACGGTTACTCTCTTTCTTGGCCTCATGTGATTTTTGAATCTTCGGCCAACCTGGCATACTTGATGATTTTTCCAGATTAAGCTCACAAGCGAGGAACACTTCGCTTCGGACCCCAAGAGTCTAGCTCAGTAAAGTTCTTCTCGGGCTCACAGCCAAGGAATACTTTGCTTCAGACCCCAAGAGTCCATCTCAGTAAAGTTCTTCTTGGGCCCACAGCCAAGGAACACCTCGCTTTGGACCCAAAGAATCTAGCTCAGTAAAGTTTTTCTCAGGCTCACAACCTAGGAACACTTTGCTTCAAACCTTAAGAGTCTAGCTCAGCAAAGTTCCTCTCTGGCTCATAGCCGAGGAACACAACTCCTAGGAGCCTAAGTGTCTGATACAATATAATTTTTCTTAAGTTGATTGACAAGGAACACAACGCTTAGACCTCAGGACTCCAACGCAGCACAGCTCTTCCCAAGCTCATGACCGAGGAGCATATTGCTTCAGACGTTAGGAATCTAGCGCAATATAACTCTTTTCAGGCTCCTAGCCAAATAGTATACCACCTCGGATGATTCAAATTTGAGGCTGAGCCAAAAAGTGCCACTTCGAACAATTTAAGTCCGAAGCTGTGCCAGTAATGTATCAAACCAAGTGGAGGCAAAAGTTCTCTATGCCTACATACCCACAGATCCTTATTTAATTAGCTAATGGTGCATAACCCGTGGAAAATTTCATCCCACATTAAAATAATACAAGGAAAACAAGTATTGATATATCTATTCCTTACAAATCAGTGGCAAGAAGGGTTCCCTTGACGGTTGGAATTTTAGATGAAGAAGCCTTCCTTAGGTATTAATTAAACAATTAAAGGGATTCCCTTCTTATCATCTGCCCTGTTTTTGCTTCGGACCATAAAAGATCCAAAGCTCTCAAGCAATAAGCCTTTCTCTCTGAGGATAAGAGCATATTATTGCAATAAAATTGTGTAAAACCAGAGGCGTTCATAAACATGAAGAAGTTACATTCATTCTTTCAAAACAAGGAAAAAAAAAGATAATTACACAACTCTACTTCCTTTTTTTATCAAAGGGAGTAGAGTCAAAGGCATCCACCACATTCGGACTGGTGGGTAGCGGAGTCGACAGGTCAGAAGATGGAGGAGCTGGTAAGCTTGAAGCTGGAAGAACCTCTGGATGAGCCTTCACCATTTCAGCAAAGAGCACCTCAGCTGGGCCTTTGGACCCTTAGCATAAGGGAAGGACACCTCCATGTTAGCATCGAAGGCTTCTGGATCATTTGCTTTGTCACCAGAGCCCTGGATGAAGCCGAACCTGAAAGCCTTTGCACTGGATAAGTGCACGATAGTGAAGTAGCATCCTTGCATTTTCCTCCCAGTAGTGATGCAGGTACCAATGACATCATTCAAGCGTTGGACTTCAGCCTCCAGAGCCTCCACTTTTGCATCAAAAGCTGCCAGGTAATTCTTATAAACATCCCTCGCATCAGAAGTAATCTTCGCACTCATAGCCCAGTGTGAAGACTTCTTCTCAGTATTGCCAAAGTCCCTTTTCCAATTTTTTAATGGAAAAGGACTGAGCTTCAGCAGTGGCACACAGTGCCATAGTTTGGTACAAATTCTGCGTGGTAAACAATAACAATGTTAGTGAATATGTGGTGAAAAGAAATCTGAAGAATTAAACAAGTGGATGGAAAAGAGTAAACCTTCACAGCATCAACTGGGGCAGATGGTAGCAGCTGGTTGAACCCCATATTCTCAATGATCTCCTCATCCTTGGGAAGCCACATCCCTTGAGTAATTGCCAAGAAAGCATAGGGGTCAGAGACTATGGAATCCCTGGAATGAAGAACTGACTTGTCAGCCCTTGAGAAGATAGGTCTTCAGGGTTCTCTAGACTCAGCCTGAACGTAAGCCCGGACTTCCTCCTTCAGGTTAATCTCTTCAGCTTTCTTCCCCTTGCTTTTGGGGATGGTCTTGCTCTTGCTACTGGAGGGAAAGTTTGATCTTGTCTTTTTAAAAGGGGGTTCATCCACCTCCTTCTCGTGCTCAGTTGATCTGATGACCAACAAAGGTTGCTCCTCAGCAGCTTTCTTCTTCAGAGCTTCAGCTCTCAATTTTTCCTCCTCAGTTAGGGGGAAGCTATCGCAAGATGGAAGTGCCAAGTCTATAAGGTCTGCAGCTGAAGCACTAGAAGTAATTTCTTGAAGGTTGGATGAGGTGAGTAACTCCTCAACCGAAGGGGGCTTGCTCCAAACTTATGTTTCGAGAAAGGCAAGCCTCTTCTTAGCTACGGAAGAAGGAAAGGTTGCTAAAAGAAGAACAAGAAATTCATAAGCATGGCGAAATAATAAAACTTGACATGGGAAACAACCAGAGCATTTTTTTTGAAATGAGGGAAGGTATTCTACACCTAAGTTCCCAAATTTACAAGGAATGGGAAGGGAATTTGATTTATCCACAAACCAATTTCCCTTTACGACTACCATGCTCTCCTTCCCCTTCTTCTCGGAGGAAGGGAGGTCCGTGCATATCCTCTGCTAAAGAGGAGAAGTGAGATAAAAGTAGCTAGGCTCAATCCCATGCCTGGCTATGGTGTAGGTAGTGAGTAAATCAGCAAGAGTCAAGTCAAGATTTTCCAGCCTTTGGAGAGGGGCAATCAGAAGTGCCGAAACCACTTGAAGGAAGTTACGGTTCACTTGGAGAGGGGCAATCCCTAACTTATTAAAAACTAGATGATAGAAGGGGTGAAGAGGGAAACGAAGAGCGTTAAGATGCCCAACTGATAGAAGCAATTCATTATCTCATATGCCTTTACCAGAACTGAAATTAGCCCCTTCTGGGTATTCGACAATGTCAACTCCGTCAAGAATCACATAATCTTTTACTACAAACTCAATAGAGAACTTGATGCATTGAATAGACAAAATCAACTATCTCTTTCCCTTAGTAAAAACACAATCGGACCCCGAAGTGGATGCTTCAGCTTGTGAAGGGGAGACATCCATCTACACAACTGAATCATTCGTAATTTCGACGAGGTCAGAAACCCTAGGGCGAGGGATCCTGATGAGATTGGGAGAAGAAGAAGGGGTGGAATCCGAATCTACCAGGTCTATACGGTCGTGAGTGGATGAAGAGCTTATGATGCGAAAGAAATTAGACAAATGAATGAGGAACTAACCTGAGATCATGCTGAAGCAAAGAGCAAAGTGAATGTCGCAAGGTTAGAACCGTCTTTTAAAGAGTTGGCAACCGTGTAACTTCAATTCCTTTTTAATTAGGAGTCGTAGTCCAATTAAAAAAGGAATTAGGGGCAAAGTGTGGAGGGAAAAAATCCCCCTTCCAGTAAGAATTGTCCACGTCACCACACTACAAAATTACTCTAAGTGCAGCGAGGGCCCAATCGGTGCCAAGCCCAAATTGGAGCAACCTAGTCCAGAGCAAGCCCAGACAAAGTCTTGGCTCTCACATAGATCATAAACCCAGGCCATCGGGCCCACCTTCTAAGCTCGGACGTCAGTAGCCCAGAACACCAAGGGTGAACTCCAAGTCCATTAGCTGATTCATCTGGGCCAGCCCACATTCAGCCCAATCTTGGTTAAGGGAAGACCAGTCCTGCTAGGCCAAGGAATCACAAAAAGAGTAAGTTTTGTGCAAAGAAAATTCTGCATCGAAAGAATTGTAAAAAGGAAAGGATTATAATTGTAAAGAAAGTCATATATGGAACGAATTGGAGGACAAGCCATGCGAATCCTACCATAATTCCACCACCTTATTTCTTATAAATAGAGGCTTAGACCT
The DNA here is from genome assembly GCF_030987335.1 of Cornus florida. Taxonomy (NCBI): domain Eukaryota; kingdom Viridiplantae; phylum Streptophyta; class Magnoliopsida; order Cornales; family Cornaceae; genus Cornus; species Cornus florida. The sequence continues at coordinate 46,170,758 of NW_026775573.1, forward strand.
CCAATAAAATCATCGAGCATTATATACTTATTCTGAGTTTTATTTTTGCTTTTTCTGAGTGAGTTGTATTTTTCTTTTTATTTGTTTCAATAGAGAGAAATTTTGCACCTACAGTATCGAATACACAATTAAATCAATGGAAAGAATCAGGCAAAAACTCTATAGTTACACAATAATAAATCATAATATTATAATTCTCCACCAAAAGAAATAATATCAGCGCAAGAGATATGAAACCCTATATTAGTTACATACAATATTCATCTATATGCAACCCTAGAAATTATATAACATGCATGCAATGTATATTAACCCCAAATAACTCATTAAAACACTAAGGGTATAAACATAAAACACCCCTACCTCACTAGAGAATTGTATCTCTAGAAACCAAGGAAAAATGGAAGCAAATGGAAATCCAAGACAAGGTATGGTAGAACATGGAATGAGGAAGCTTTTATCTTCGAAGTGAAAGACCAAAAGGTGAGAGGAAGAAGCTTAAAATCAAGTTATGAAGGCTAAGGTTTCAAGTCTCCAATGGTGGCTTAGGTGAAAGGTGAGGAAGACAAAGTGATTTTACTAGAAATTCCACTAACTAAAATGAATTGTTAGGCACAAATACTATACTAACATTACCTCTCACTCTCTCTCTCTCTCTCACTCTCACTCACACACACACACACACACATCACAACCCTCTACGTGTCACTATCCTAGGCATCATTACAAGGTTAAATCACCACACTACACTTGTCATCATCTCATTCTCCCAAGTGTTCCAACCAAAAGTCAACAAATGGTCCAAGGAAAAGGTGAAACTTGTCACACTTTTCAAAAATTACAAAAAGGTCCTTCTTCAAAATATCTTACAAAAATAATTATAAAAAGGTCCTTAAGACAAAATATCTCAAAAAGTTAATTCACAAAGACCCCCAAAATGAAAATGTTTCTGAAGAAAAATCGTAATTATACCCCTTAAAACTTAAAACAAGCTAGCATGTTTTTCTACCCATTTAATTTAGGCATTAACAATAAATTAAATTAAAGTGAATGTATGCGATATCGAAAAACATTTTTGAACACAAAACCCTAACGCAACAAGAAAAGAAATGAACAATTAAATAACTTAAAAAAATAAAATAAAATAAAATAAAATAATAATAAAAATGAATGTTTCAAAAAGGACAAAGATGACATGGTCATCATAACCTACCCTCTTAAAAGGGATTTCATCCCCAAAATTAGACACTTCCTATGGAAAACAAAATAAGGACCAACCATAAGGTCACATCCAAAAACACCATCAAGTTCTAAAGGACAACTCCAAAATTCATAAGACCAACCGAAAGAACACGAAACTACCAAATCATGAAACACATCACTGATTGAATCAACGTACGAATCCAAAAAGAATCACAAAAAGAACTTCCAACGACAACACATCGAATCAAGGTACCTCAAAAAATGCAACATGGTAGGATGAATAACGACTAGAACTCGCCCACAACATACTCAAATGTATGGTAGTATGACAGTGTCTAGAGCCTATCCATACTTACTCGTTAGTAAAGTAGCATTGTTGGCAACTAACACCAGTCCACAACACACAATTTCGTACAGTAGTATGACATTATATAGCCCTAGTCCAGACATCCTATGAGAGTTAAGGTATGGTCCAAAGATGTCTGGCCAAACCATCTCGGCCAATCCCAAAACTCTGACAACCATGTCATAGGCATCGTCACGCTTAAGGCCTTAAATCCTCAATACAAATCACGAAACACTTGGATCAAATCACTCAACCAAACCAATTCAGACTCTCCAAAACACCACTATCAAACAACTTTTAAACAAGAATTCAAAGCCTGACAAGTCTGTGCCCTTAAGCAATAATGGACCGTACTCCATAAAATTATAAAAGCACCACTATCTTCCAAGTCACAATAATCCTTACCACAAGACAATACACCAAAAATCCTACACAGGAAGTCTCCTTAATACAATAAGTCTCCAAATCGAATATCACATCTCGAACCTATCCTTTAAACAAAATCTCTCCACAAGAGGATCGTAGAGAGAAGTCACCACAAAATAATCACTTATCACCAATGTGACAAACCCCCAAAAAATAAAAACCTAAATGTCGACGAGTCTGCCAAAATAGCTAAAAAGTTAAATTCTCTAAAAAAAGCCATCAACGATCACAAAACCATGCAAAACAATATCCTAAAACAGATCCATAAAAAGGCAACACACCAAAATCATAAAGCTGGATCAAAATCCCTAATATGAACAATCAATCCTTAAAACACAAGTCCACCACATAGCACACACATCACAATCCTGATAACCAAGGTCACAATACCCCATGCATCAATGCATCAATGAAAAAATGGTATGAACACCATGAATAAATAGTTATTTTCGAGTCACATGCTCGCAGGTAATAACCCAATGCAATAATACCATGAACCCATGTCATGATGAAACCCATTAATGAAACACAGAAACAAAATGCCAATAGGGGACCATGTCCTTTCTCATAAAACAAACGCAAATATAGTGACCATGTCACAAATCCTGAAATAAATGCACACTATGCGTGTAACTACAATGCAGTACAATGCACCTATACAAGTACTCAACACTCAAGTAACACATGCTCATAAGGCATAACACATTACCTAACATACACATGTGAATGACATGATGCAAAAATGATAACGTTATACTGGAATCACCAAAATCTTATTCCACACCTGCACTAATGGTGTGCTAGAATCATTGGAATCATATTCCGCACCTGTAATAAATGATGTGCTTGAATTACCGGAATAACAATCCGCACCTATGACAAATGAATGCCTTTCTGTATCCCATGGATAACATCTACCTATCAAATAATATATATACATGTCATGAATGACTTACTATACACCCAAATGCACTTATAAACCTAATGATGACCATAATGTACCCATGACCAATGTAGCACACACACCATGACCCAAACATAATAAAAATAACCCAATGTACCTCAATGCAATAGAAATGTCCAAACTACTCAAGCAGATAACTAATCAAATACCTTAAAGGTATATAAACACATATGTGCCCAAATATCCACAACGATATCACCAATGATACTAGCACGACAAAAACAACAATATATGAGAAATGCATCATTTCTATCATCACATAAACTAATACATAGTCACATATCCTAAACATGTCTCTAAGGCATGCTCAAAAATGATAAGGCATAAACATACAATGGTGACTACATATAACAATGCCATAAAAATTAAAATAGAATGGAATGCCTCTCTTAAGGACTATCTCATATAAAGCGTACCCTATAACATGAATAAGTCCAATCTCTTACTACAAAGAAAGGAATCATTTCCCAAAATGACCACTGAGGTCTCCGAAACATAGGGTCAATAAGCCTTTCCTGACACTATCCTTTACCCCAAGTGGAACCTCTACACAACATAAAAATAAGGCAACGAATGTAATGGATAGTTCCAAAACTAATCATCACAAGATATTTACAAGAAGGATGTATCTTAAGATGCCAATGAGTCTGATGGGAACTTTACAAGTTTTTATCAGAACCCTGACACATAATCCTAAGTCTCCATTGACAAAGGGGAGTAATTAATTGCACCAATGTAATTAAGCACACAAAACCACACATCCCAACCGTAGCTCACAAGAGCTGTCCAAAACAAACTCAAGAAGAATCCCAAGCCAATGATGAGCGTTAAGAATTGCATATTTGAGCCCCTAAATATACATATGTTAAAACATTAAGTGGTACTTCTATCCAGTTTTAGACTAATTTATGTTTATTTTGTGTTTGTAGGTATTTTCCCAAAGAAACAGTTAAAACCAAGACTTTATGATGAAAAGACTGATAGATGTGTCAAGGGGTATACACTCATTGAATATGAGACCTTTGGAGTTGCACAAAGTCATTACCAGTCATTCAAAGCAAGCCGAGAGTCAAAATGGTGAAGTTTTAAGTAAGCTCGAGCCTCAGTTCTAAGGCTCGAGCTTAACAGGAAAATAAGAAATTCAACAAAGGCATCAAAGCTCGAGCTTTGAACCTCAGAGCTCGAGCACTACTTAAGGGTGCTCGAGCCATACTTGAGGGTGCTCGAGCCTTCGCCTAAAAGCTTGAGCCTAAGGTGTAATGTCCCTATTTTCATCATTTTTCATTTTTCTGGAATTTTTATTTTTTTACGAGGGCATTTTCATCTTTTCTCATTTTATGTGCCAGACATCGTGGGGTGTGTCGGGTGTGCCCGAGAGTTGGTTGGGGCATTTCATTGAGTTCGGGACTCTTTGAAATGTAATGGTTGCCATTTCGGCATTTTTTCATTTTTCGGACCAAACGGTCCCGAGTAGGACTCGTTACTGAAATTGTTGAGCACGAGAGTTATGTCACGGGTCCATTGTATATCATATTTATTTATTTTGTGCTTAATTTTATATGATGGTGTGCTTAAATGTGTGGTTGTGGTAAATTATGTATATGTATATATTTAGTGGTAGAAAATTTAAATGGTTGGGATTTTTCCTAGTGGTGGGACCCACCATTAAGTATTTTATGGCCAAGTGACCACTTTTGGTCTCATTTCCTCTCTCTCCCCAGCTAGTACTCTCTCTCCCTCATCATTTTCATTTTCTTCTTTTTCCTTCAAGCTTTCAAGGCTTGATTTTGCATTCTCCAATTGGAAATCGATAGAACTTTGTGAAGCAAAGTTGTAGATCTCGTCGAGGCCGCCGTTTTGATAGAAGCCAAGCACCATTTGGGCCAACCCTTGGATTTCAAAATTCGGGCTTGGAATTGGGGAAATTAGGGTTTTTTTTCATTTAAGAGGTAGAGGTCTCTAATACATGATTTCTTATGCTTTTGTGAGTTAATTTACCATAATTGGTTAATTTGCATGCCTAATTAGTTTGAATTCTCTCAAGTTGCTTATGTGTTGTATACATGAAGTATGTGACAATATGTTAGTTGATAAATTGTGTATAAGCATGCTTATGTTAAATATAATTTATGTTTTGTATGCTTAGTATGTTAAATCAATGTTGAATGAAAGCATGAATTGCTTACTTTAGAAATTTACTTTGGAAAGCTTATGTGAAAATTTTATTGTTGAATTGATGATTTGAATTATGAAGCATTCATGCATCCATTGGGAAAGAAAAATGGAAAAGTATTTTGAAAACAAAGGAAATTGATTTTGGGAAAAATATTTTTGAAAAGTGTTTGCGAAAACCAAAAACCTAGGAGGCGCCTAGTGGTCCGTAGTGTTAGTGTAATCGAGAGAGGACTAGGGATTGAGCTAACTAGGCCAGATGTGATGCCTTGGAGGTGCCTTATGGTCGTGGATAGTTAGCCAATTCCCCCTTTCGTGACGCCTTGGAAGTGCCTTGGGTCGGATTACGCTAACCGTTTAAATGTTAAAAAGAAAATGTTTCAGAAATGGGGGGGACGAGATTTGCATGACACTGCACTCCATGAGCATATATGTTGTGTTTGTAATTGAATGACATTTGTTATATACTTGTTGATGTAGTTGTTGTTATGTATTCCCTATGGTATGATCCCGCTCATCTTTTGCCTATTCCTTGTGTGGATTCACAGGGTTATAAGAAGTGTGTCTTAGACACTTCCTACTGAGCTTATGCTCACCCCATTATTTTAACAATTTTTTTAGGTTCGGGGAAAGAAGTGGCGGATGATAACCCACCACAACTCTAAATAGGATTGGGACTTTTGTTTCGTATCTTTTGTATTGATAAGGTGTAATTTGTATATTATTGCAAATATAGAGATTGTGGAAGCAAATGGAACTCATGAAATGTAAATTTTATAAACTTTGTTCTTTTGTAAGAGACTATGATGAATCATATATAACTATGTTGTTAACAAATTTAATTAAATGTTATCATCCGTATTCTATGATTTCATATATGTTGGGACAAAATTATTCAGCTTTAAAGTTCCATAGCAAGCCTTATACATAGTTTCAGGTTCATGGCAGTCCAACTAAAAGTGCAGCTCGCACGACCATTTCGGTCAACCGAAATAGCCATTTTAGTCGACCAATTCTTCTAGTGACCACCATCACTGTTTGGGTCACAACCGACCGATCGAAATGGCCACTTTGATTGATCAGTATAGGAGCTAATTCGGTCGACTGAAGCTCTAATTCGATCGGTTTGGCTACTGTTTGTGATTCTTGCTCCTTCTTTTGGCTTAACAAATCTTAAGTCTTGGGAAATTGCTTGGGGTCTTTGCGGATCATGACAATGAAGTAAATAATGTTCTAACATACTGAATTTGATGGTATTGACTTAGGTAACCTCGAGTTCAGGTAAGTACCCGGTTAACGGTTCGGACCTATGAGTTCGGGTCATTACAAATCTAGTATTAGAGAAATGATTCGAATACCATTAGGACGATGGGTAGAGGCCTACTTAGGATTGCATGGGGAAGTTGAATTGCATAATTACGTGCTTTCGTGTTAAAGTGTTTGAATGTTTGAAAAGCATGCCTACTTGCTTACTTGTTTAACTGCTTATGTGATTACGTGTTAAGTGTTTAAAGATGATGTATATTGTTAGCATGATCATGCTCATCATTGGTTGGGTTTTTCAGGAGTATGAAACGTGTTTAAGTATTGTCATTTCTTATTGAGCATTTGTGTGGGGACTCCGTTCTCATGTGCATATTAGTGCCGTTGTTTTTAATCCATTATCTCATCTTTTAGTGTCATGCCACCACGAAAGGATCCCGGGGAAAGTTCTAGCTCCAATCCCGAAAGGGACTAGGAGCAAGTTGAAGAAGATGTCTTGTTGCGTGATTTGGTCCTACTAAGAGGGGGACAAGCGAGAGGAACCGTTGATCCACCTCTCCAGATAAGTGAGGAGCAGCTTAAGCTGGCTGTACAAATAGTCTTTCATGATGTGTCATCGACACAAGTTATGCCACCACTGGCACCGCCACCACCATCTCTGAAGATAAGTGAGACAGATAAAACATTTTACCATATTGTTAAGTTTGTGAAGTTGATGCCGACTTTGTTTGAAGGCGGTCCAGATCCACTTATTGTGGATAGCTTCATAGATAGAATGGAGAATCATCTTAACGATATGTATTTAGCGATTAACAAGTTGAATATCACTTTGGCAACCTATAACTTTGTTGGGCATGCTGAGATTTGTTGAAAGACCATTTCTCACACCGACAATTTGGACACAATGACGTATGATACATTTAAGAAGTTGTACTATGAGAAGTACTTTCTGGCATCTAAGTGGAGGGAACTAAAGGAGTTTGATGGGTTGAAGCAGGAAAACATGACAGTTACTGACTATGAGAACAAGTTCACGTCACTTTGAGGTTTCCACCTGGGATTACTAATGAAGAGGAAGAAAAGATAAAGAAGTTTGTTGATGGCCTTAATCTTATCATCAGACTAATTGTGGCAGCCTCAGAACGGATGGAGTATGCAAAGGTAGTGCGAAAAGCCTTAGTGGTTAAGATCGAAAGTAAGGATAAGAAAGCTATCAGGGAGTCTTATAAGCACAACAGGAGCATGAGTGCTTTCTCTGAGGGTCAATAAAGTAAGAAGCAGAAGAATGAGTAGCCAGGGTTCAGTGGACAGCAGTCAGCCAGATCCGCACCCATAGCTTCAGTGTCTATTAGGTCTTCCAAACAAAACATTATTTGTTTAAGATACGGGCAGTCGGGACATTATAAGTCCCAGTGGACTCAGACTCAGGTAGCTCAGGTAGTTTATTTCAAGTGTGGGTAATCAGGACACCACAAGTCCCAATGTACTCAGATTCAAGTAGCGTCTGGTGGGTGTTTTGGGTGTGGTTAGTAGGGCCATAGGGTGAAGGATTGTCCACAGTGGGGCAGTGGTTCAAGTAGGGGTGGAAGTTTACAGCAGTGATAGATGTAGTCTGCCATAGTTCAGTCAGGGTTTCGATCGCCACCACTACCTCAGCCATCTATGACAGCTCAAAGTTCTCGACCAGGCAGAGGGGCTTCTTCTAGTGTTCCCACTTAGCTATCAGGTTAACAGACATGTGATTCTTAGGGGTAGAGGACTCAAGGTCATGTGTTTTCACTCACTCCAGTCAAGCCATCATCCAGTCCTTCAGTTATTAGGGGTAGGTTTCTTGTGTCCCATTCTTGGGCTAGAGTATTGTTTGATTCTAGTGCTTTATACTCTTTCATTGCTTCATCATTTGCACGAGCATTGGGTTTGGAGGTTTGGAGGTCAGTAAGTTAGACAAACTGCTTTGTGTTGACATGCCTATTAGGGGTTCAGTCACTCTTGGTAGAGTTTGTCGGGGTTGTTCTATCACTATTGCTAGGTGGGTACTAGAGTTCGATCTCATCCTTCTTGAGATGACAGGGTTTGACGTCATTCTTGGGATGGACTAGTTATCGTCCTTCAGAGCCGTTATTGATTGTTTCTGCAATGACCCGGATTTTTCGAATAAATTTTTTGCCGTTGTCTTTTCCCTTCTGAGTTTGGTTTCTTGTCAATTAGTGTCATCTCGAGTGCTTTAGAGTGATTTTTGAGACTCTTTTCTTTGGATTGACAACTTCCTTTGAGGACCGAGTCATTTTCACATTTTTCGTTTTTCGACACTATTCACTTTTCGTCCTTTTCCCTATTCCGTCTTTTTCCCTATTTCGTCTTTTCCTCGTTTGGCACTTTGTTTGCGTAACCACACTTCTTGTGTTCAAAGTTGGTTTCTGACTTCACGTATCTTTATTCCCAATAATTTCTATGAGATACGTATCTTTACTTTCGTGAGAAAGTACTCTGGTTGCTCCTGGTGTCCATAGAGGCATAAATGCACAGTTCTTTGGAAACTTTTTCTTTTCTTGAGGTGTTTTTCATAAATATCTTTTGAAGATATTTTATTTCAGGGGTATCTAAGAAAATATCTTTTGGAAGATATTTTCATTCTGGGGCAGTTTCGCAATTTTCACTTTTTGGAGGGGTTATTGTGCAATTAATGAAAGTTATTGCTCAATGCCTTGTTTTGAGCCTGGATCCTCGTACGGGATTAATTTTCACATTTCGTTGAGTCATGGACTCTTAGAATTTCCTCCTGGACGATGTTTTCCAGTTTTAGGGTTTCTGGCCCTAGTTTACGCCAAACTTGTTTTGGGCATAACTCTCTGCTCGGGACTCGGTTTTCGATGCCGTGATGGAGTTTTGCCATTTGAGCTCGTCTGTGTGAATTCCACTTTTCCTAACCCGGCGGGGCCCGTTCGGGGCACTTTTTGAGTTTTTCTATAAATAGGAGGTCTTAGAAAGAAAAATTAGATTTTTCTCTTTCTCATCTCTCATGGCCGGTCCAAGCTCCATCCATGGTTGCCATTTTCTCTCTCCTCTTTTGGACTTCTTCCCTTCATTAAAAAGTGGTGATGCCTTTGTGTTTATTGTTCCCCTTGGTGAGGCCTTCGATTCCAACCGATTGGAATCTCGTTTTGGCCATTTCTTGAGTTCGGGTTTAAAGTTAAGTTGTGTTTTTGATGGGGCTTCCTTGGGATTCATGTTCATGGTGTTGTTCCCGACAAAACCTTGGAGTTTCGTCGGATTCGGAGCTGATTTATTTTGGTGGGGATTTGAGATTTCATCTCAAATGGAGGTAGGGAATGTTTTAGGATTTTATATGTATTGTATTGTGTGTTTTCCATGTTTATACAACCTATATGCATGCCTTGTATCAAATCTAGGAAATTTGAAACATTTAATTCTTTGTATAAGATTTAATTTTCGTGATGATGAGAAACTTGGTTTTGAATTGTGGCATGGTAGAAACTCTTGTTTTAATATGTTGGTTAACATATATTAAATTAGAATTAATTAAATAAGAATTGCTCTTTTTAATTAATATTTATCTTTTGTGAAAGAGTTAAGTTCATGGCCATACCTTGCATGGAATTGAGTTGTGTTATGCTTCTAAATTAAGTTTTGGCATGTTTGTTAACATACTTTAATTTGAGAGCATTTGGTTGAGTTTGGAAATCTAGAGACTTTAATTAAGGGAATTAATTAAAATCTATTTTGGTGGTTTCATGGGCCTAATTAAGCTTGTGTGTGAATATATGTAATGACCATGATATGTCTATTAACATATATTAAATTGGGGCCAATTGGAAATGATTTGAACTCTATAGAGTTTAATTATTTTGATGTAATTAAATTCTATCTTGTGTATCCATGGATCTAATCATGTTTTAGAAGTTGTTTCTATTTTAAGAGCATGGATTTAGACTTGTGATGTATTCACTAGATTGTGTTATATGCATTGAAGAGCATTGTTGTTAAGTTTATATTCATGAGAGTATGTTTCTGATATGAATATATTATTGGCTTATGATTTTATAGCAATATGGATATGAAATGCTTATTATGCACAATTGAGAGTTATATTGCTAACTTGTTACTATGTAGTAATATATATAAGTTATGAACTTATTTGGCTTATTTTGGAATCTTGGAACATTGTTGAGTTGAGATGGCTAGGGTTTGGCTCTAGTACGGGGACGTGAGTCCTCTAAGTCATTGAGATAGTGCGCACTTAGGGTGGTCTTCCCTGCGGGTTAGTGCCCAGAATAACCATTGAGGTCTCGGCAGAATTCCGAGCGTGATGTCCAAGTATTCCACTGTTTGTTTTCGCATTCAATTCTAAGTTGACAATCATGTTTACCTTGTTAACTTGTGGTTTTGGCTATTGGCGATTTTGATGTTGTTAAGTACATCCATACTAAATTGATATATTTAGTTGATTTCACACTTTTAGATTTCTAGTTGATAATCTAGAGAATCTATGTCTTAATGTGTGGTATTAGATATTCTAATTATGCTAAATTGTTATATTTAGTTGATGTTGCATTTTAGACTTCAAGATGATAACCTTGAGAATCTATATGTTGTTGCTTTGTGTAAGCATGCTCCTATGTTGTTGCTTTGTGTAAGAATGCTCCTATGTTGTGACTTTGTGTAAGCATGAACCTATGTTGCTAAAATTGCATGAATGAGGTGATTGATGCTAGAAATGATCTTAGGTAGCTAGGATGCTCCTTGAGTCTCACCTTTGACATAGACGTTAGGTGGAATGAACCATTATAATTAAATCATGCAAACTTGTAAAACGTAGGTTGATGCATGCTCATTTCCTACGAGTAGCTTTATGTTACTCACCCTACGATACTAGGGCATATTTCAGGTACAAAAATTAAAGTTGAGGTCTTCATTATGCTTGGATGGTTTGCGGACTTGGAGACTTCCATTTTTGGTGAAGGTTGGCTTAGAATGCCAATTGTAGTCTTATATATCAACATGTGTACATTTGATTCCTTATATGTAATGTGTACATGAGTACACTCTTTACAATGTATTTGACATATATGAGATGAGGCCAGAGGCCAATGACATGTAATTTGTATCCTATGTAAATTTTAACTTCATGGAATATTAAGAAAGTATTGAAAAATATTGAGTTTTTGCTTCACCATGTTTGCATTGGGTGTGGGAATTCTATTTTGATTCTTCCATAGGGTCTCATTAATCATGTATGATGTGTGGCCAAGGGCCAAATGGTATTTTGAAACCATTTCATAGTTTTGAATTCCAAGTTTTCATTCCAAATTACATTTTTGGCATTTTGGCCGTTGGGGGGTCATATTTTGTATCGGCCATATTTTTGGGCCATGGACCATTGTAGCACATCTTACTAGGTAAGTTACGTTTGCGTGCATGGTTGTTTCTGGGCAAAGCTTCTTCTTTGGTGAAATGAGCCTCCTACGGACTCATTTTACACTTTTGTTGCATATTCTGACCTAAGGATATTTTGGGAATTTTCTTTGGGAAATAAATTTTGTTCTTTACATGGTCAATTAGAAAATGTGATTTTAGGGGGGGTTTCTTCTTCATGTTTTTCCAAAAAATGCCAGCTTGGCATCGGAAATCGCATTCGAAGTTCAGCTTCAGTTTTTAAATTTAGCAGCTTTTTGGACCCTCTGGACCAGTTTTCTTGGGAGGGCATTTTGGGCACTTCACAATGAGTTTTTTTAGATTTTTCTTGCAAGTCACGTATAAAACTCGATTTTGAGGGGGGTTTCTTCTTTGAGTTTTTCCAGAAAATGTCATCGAGGCCTTAAAATTTTCATTTTTCCCGGAAAAACACATGCTGCCAGGTTTTTGGGTTGCACTTTACTGCCCTCTTCACATGTAAACGGTTACGAGAAGTTTTGTAACCGGTTACATGTGCATGGGCAATGTTTTTGGCAAGATTTTTGGCTTCCTAACTGGTTAGGAAGGTCTTCTAACCGGTTAGATGTTCTTGGTTGCTCCCTTTTTGACCGTTTTGCCTCTTCTTCTTCCGTAAGCCATATCTTCTTCATCCGGACTCCGAATCAAGTGATTTTTTAGTCTAAGTTCATTGATTTTTCGTTGTCTTTCCAATGGTGTGTTCGGTGGCACCCACTTTTAGGTTGGAAATGACGATTTTGCCCCTAGGTGCATTCTTGTCTGTTTTTGAAATGTTGTTTCCGCATTTGATTCCTTTGTGTTTCGTGATCTCGTTGAGGGTCATAATGGTGTCTTAGAGCCATGTTGTATCTCTAGAGACCATTATTTTGTCTTTTGCTTCCGCATTTTGGATCCATTATCGGGTCATCTTTCGGTTCATCAATGACACACCGGGTTGAAAAACTTGGGCCGTCACAGTTTCAGAGGTAGAGTTTCGGTGTATACTCCAGATGGGGATTGTTTCTGTTTTATAGGAGATCGATATTATCCTCTCACTCCTTCGTTTTACAGTATTAGAGGTCGGGATTAACATAGGTTCTTCTTTGTTAGCCTTTTCGCTGATGATGATGTTGAGTTTTATGGGGTTGATTATCTAATGGTTGTGTGCAATTTTTTGGATGTGCTTCCGGAGGACTTGACAGAGTTGCCTCCACACTGAGAGGTAGGTGTTGCTATTGATTTGATGCCTAGTATCGCACCAATTTTTATGGCACCATATCGTATGGCACCGATTGAATTAGAAGAATTGAAGAAACAACTTGATGATTTGAGGGTGAAAGGTTTCACCCGACCGAGTGTGTCACTGTGGGGTGCACCGGTCTTGTTCGCTAAAAATAAAGATGGTTCTTTGAGGTTGTGCATTAATTTTTGGAAGTTGAATCATGCCACCATCAAGAACAAGTATCATTTGTCAAGGATGGATGATTTGTTTGATCAGTTGAAGGAAGCCAGTTATTTCTTGAAGATTGACTTAAGGTCAGGTTATTATCATTTGCGGGTTAGGGATGAGGATATCCCAAAAACAGCGTTCCATACATGGTATGGACATCAGGAGTTCCTTGTTATGCCTTTTGGTCTAACTAATACACTAGCGGTATTCATGGACTTAATGAATCGCGTCTTTCACGATTACTTGGACTAGTTTGTAGTAGTTTCCATGGGTGACATTCTTATATATTTACAGACTTGGGAAGAGCACGAGATCCATTTGAGTTTAATGTTTCAGATTCTACGGGAACACTGTTTTATGCCAAATATGAAAAGTGTGAGTTTTGGCTACAAGAGGTGAAGTTTTTGGGGCATATTGTCTCGGAAGGTGGAGTGTCAGTTGATCCATCTAAGATTGAAGCAATTTTGAATTGGGAGCAACCTAAGAACATTTTTGAGATCCGGAGTTTCCTTAGCCTAGTAGGATACTATCGCCGATTTGTGAAGAATTTTTCCCATTTGGCAGCTCCTATAACCAGATTGATTCGGAAATGGATTAAATTTGTATGGAATAAAGCCTGTGAGTCTTCCTTTCAAGAGTTGAAAACAAAGTTGACTACGACTCCAGTGTTGGTGATACCCGAACGTAGCTTGGGTTATGTGATTTATTACGATGCGTCACGTGTTGGTTTGGGTTGTGTACTAATGTAGGATGGTAGAGTAATGGCTTATGGGTCTCGACAGTTAAAGACTCATGAGCTTAACTACCTTTCTCATGACTTGGAGTTAGCAGCAGTCATGTTTTCTTTGAGGTGTTGGAGACACTACTTGTATGGTGAAAGATTTGTGGTGTTTTCTGATCACAAGAGCCTCAAGTACCTTTTCTCCCAAAAGGACTTGAACAACAAACAAAGGTGATAGGTTAAGTTCTTAGATGACTATAACTTTGATTTACAATATCATCCAAGTAAGGCAAATGTGGTAGCTGATGCCTTTAGCCGAAAATCTCGTGGGATTTTGGCCTGATTAGCCATTCGGAAATGGAAGATGCTTGAAGACTTGGCAGAAATGAGATTATATTATTTTGATAATGATGTTGGCAGTGAGTTAACATTCTTGTTTAGTCTTATGGCTTAGCCTACTCTTGTCGGACGAGTGATGGAGTCACAGAGACAGGATCTAGGTTTGGATGCCATTCGTACTTTTATCTCTAATGGTGAGACCGTGGAGGATTGGACCTTATATGCAGATGGAGGTCTACGGTTCAGGGGTTTGTTGGTTGTTTCCACAGCTTGTCGTGAAGACGTTTTACGGGAGTTTCACACTTCCCGCTTTGCAGTTCATCCAGGTGGTACCAAGATATATCACAACTTGAGACGTTAGTATTGGTGGAATAGGATGAAGAAGGATGTTTCACAATTTGTGGCTAGATACCTTACCTATCAACAGGTAAAGGCCGAGCATCAGAGACCAGCTGGTTTGTTGCAACCATTGCCAATAGTGCAGTGGAAATGGGAGCAAATTGCCATGAATTTTTTGATAGGTCTTCTTAGATTACAGAGGAGAAATAAGGTCGTATGGGTCATTATTGATGCGTTAACCAAGACGGCTCACTTTTTACCTATTAAGGCAACAGATGACACAGAGGCACTTGGCAAGCAATATGTGAAGGAAATTGTAAGGTTACATGGAGTTCCAGTATACATTATTTCGGATAAGGATGCCAAGTTCACTTTGAAGTTCTAAGAAGGACTTCACGCAGAGTTTGGCTCACCGTTACATTTCAATACGGTATTCCATCCATAGATGGATGGCCAGTCGGAGCGTAGCATTCAGATTTTGGAGGATATGCTACGAGCATGTGTTCTTGATTTGGAAGGCAGTTGGGAGGATCACCTTCCACTTGTTGAGTTTGCCTACAACAACAGTTATCAGGTGAGCATTCAGATGGCTCTATTTGAGGCGTTGTATGGTAGACCTTGTAGGTTTCCTGTTTGATGGACTGAAGTAAGCGAGACAGCCGCCTTAAGACTTGACATTGTACTCGAGACTACCGAGAAGATTAAGTTGATTAGACAAAGGTTGCTCACAGCTTAGAGCCAACAGAAGAGTTATGCAGATAGGCGGAGGCGGCAACTATCTTTTGAGGTGGGAGACCACATTTTTCTTTGGGATTCTCTACGGAAGGGGTTGATGAGGTTCGGGAAGAATGACAAGTTATCGCCACGATTCATTAGACCTTTTGAAATCTTAGATTAGGTAGGAGAGGTTGCCTATAGGCTTGCTTTGCCACCACAGTTGGACAGGGTCCACAATGTTTTTCATGTATCGATGTTACGAAAATATGAGCCGGATTCATCTCACATTCTTGATTGGGTTGATATGGACATTGATGAGGATGTTTCTTATGAGGAATGACCAGTGCAGATCTTTGACACACGACAGAGAGTGTTAAAGGATAAGACGATACTATTGGTGAAAGTCTTTTAGAGGCATCACGGAGTCGAGGACGCTACTTGGGAGCTCAAACGGGAAGTTCGCTCCAAGTATCCAACATTGTGTTCTTCCCCAAGTATGGCTTGATTTTGGGGATGAAATCTTTTTAAGTTGGGGAGATTGTAACGTCCCTGTTTTTGTCATTTTTCATTTTATTAGATTTTTTTTTTTTTTTTTTTTTTTTTACGGGGACTTTTTCTTCATTTTGCGTACCGGACAACTTGGGGTGTGCCGGGTGTGCTCGAGAGTTGGTTGGGTCATTTCATTGAGTTCGGGATTCTTTGAAATGTAATAGTTGCCATTTCGACATTTTTCTGTTTTTCGGATTAGACTGTCCCGGGTGAGACCCGTTACCAAAATTGTTGAGCACGAGTCCATTGCATATCATGTTTATTTATTTTGTGCATAATTTTGATGGTGTGCTTAAATGTGTGGTTGTGGTAAATTATGTATATGTATATATTTTGTGGTAGAAAATTTAAATGGTTGGGATTTTTCATAGTTGTGGGACCCACCATTAAGTATTTTATGGCCAAGAGACCAATTTTGGTCTCATTTCCTCTCTCTCCTCGGCTGGAACTCTCTCTCCCTCATCATTTTCATTTTCTTCTTTTTCCTTCAAGCTTTCAAGGCTTGATTTTGCATTCTCCAATTGGAATTCGATAGAACCTCGTGAAGCAAAGTTGTAAATCTCGTCGAGGCCGCCGTTTTGATAAAAGCCAAGCACCATTTTGTCCAACCCTTGGATTTAAAAATTAGGGCTTGGAATTGGGAAAATTAGGGTTTTTCTTCATTTAAGAGGTAGGCGTCTCTAAGACATGATTTCTTATGCTTTTGTGAGTTAATTTCCTATAATTAGTTGATTTGCATGCCTACTTAGTTTGAATTCTTGGAAGTTGCTTATGTGTTGTATACATGAAGTATGTAACAATATGTTAGTTGATAAATTGTGCATAAGCATGCCTATATGAAATAGAATTTATGTTTTGTATACTTAGTATGCTAAATCAATGTTGAATGAAAGCATGAATTGCTTACTTTAGAAATTTACTTTGGAAAGCTTATGTGAAATTTTATTGTTGAATTGATGATTTGAAGTATAAAGCATTCATACATCCATTGGGAAAGAAAAAGGGAAAAGTATTTTAAAAACAAAGGAAATTGATTTTGGGAAAAATATTTTCGAAAAGTGTTTACGAAAACCGGACGCCTAAGAGGCGGCTGGTGGTCCGTGTTGTTAGTGTAGTCTAGAGAAGACTAGAGATTGAGCTAACTAGACCAAATGTGATGCCTTAGAGGTGCCTTGTGATCATGGATAGTTAGTCAATTTCCCCTTTCGTGATGCCTTGGAGGTGCCTTCGGTCGGATTACATTAATGGTTTGAATGTTGTAACGAAAATGTTTTGGAAATGGGGAGCGACATTTGCATGACACTGCACTCCATGAGCATATATGCTGTGTTTATAATTGAATGACATTTGTTATTTACTTGTCATTGTAGTTGTTGCTATGTATTCCCTTTGGTATGATCCCGCACATCTTTTGCCTATTCCTTGTGTGGATTCACGGGGTTATAAGAAGTGTGTCTTATTCCTACTGAGCTTATGCTCACCCATTATTTTAATATTTTTTTCAGGTTCGGGAAAAGAAATGGCGGATGATAAACCACCACAACTCTAGACGGGATTGGGACTTTTGTTTTGTATCTTTTGTATTGATAAGGTGTAATTTGTATATTATTGTACATGTAGAGATTGTGGATGCAAATGGAACTCATGGATTATAAATTTTATAAACTTTGTTCTTTTGTCAGAGATTGTGATGAATCATTTATAACTACATTGTTAACGAACTTAATTAAATGTTGTAATCCATATTCTATGATTTCATATATGTTGGGACGGAATTATTCAGCTTTAAAGTTCCATAGCAGTCCAGCTGAAAGTGCAGCTCGCAGAACCATTTCGGTCGACCAAAATAGCCATTTTGGTCGACCATTTGTTCTAGTGGCCACTATCACTATTTGGGTTACAACCGGCCGACCGAAATGACCACTTCAATCGACCAGTATAGGAGCTGATTCGGTCGACTGAAGCTCCATTTCCATCAGTTGGTTTGGCTGTCGTTTGTGATTCTTGCTCCTTCTTTTGGCTTAACAAATCTTGAGTCTTGGGAAATCACTTGGGATCTTTGTGGATTATGACAATGAAGTAAATAATGTTGTAACATACTGAATTTGATGGTATTGACATTGGTAATGTCGGGTTCAGGTAAGGACCCGGTTAATGGTTTGGACCTACAGGTTTGGGTTGTTACATGAGGCGTGGAAATTTGAAGAGTGAATTTCAAAGAAAGCCATGCTCACACAACCTCATGCCAGACCTCAATAGATCAAGCACTATTCCACAAAGCTCGAGCCCTAATCCAAAAGCTCGAGCTTTAGACCTAAAATTCGAGCACCATAAAGAGAAGATCAAGCACTGTTAAAAGGAAAAACCCAAAAAATATTCTAAGTGTTGATGGAAAAGATACTTCAAAAAATAGTTGAAGAAATTTGGCTAAGTATAAAAGTGATGCTCGAGCACCATTCCATGAAGCTCGAGCCATGTTCTAGAAAGCTCGAGCTCTACTTCCAAAGCTTGAGCTTAAGCTTCTAAAGCTCTGGCCTCCATGATAGATTAGAATTATAAGTTGCGGGATTAGTTCTTTTCAAGTCTAATTTCATCCAAAATGGGCCAGAAGACATTAGAAGACCTAAAAGCCCGTCACAACCTTAATTATTCTATAAAAGAAGGCACAAGGCCACAGAAGAATTTTTTTTTTCTCTCAGATTATTTAAAATTCTCTCATATTGTAATGGCAGCTTTTAAGGTTTCCATAGCCTTAGAAGGTGAAGATCTTGATAAGAGAAGTGTCATCCGTGACGATGAAGACCACAATAGCGCATATGATATCTTGCGTCGTTATGAGTAGCTAATTCCTTTCTTAGGGCATTAATATAACCCGATCTAAGTACTATGGTTTGATTGTTGTAACTTTGGGTATTTTAATAAATTATATATTTTGATTGCGCAATTCTGAGTAATTGAGTCACATCAATTGGATTTTAATGTTTAAATAGTTTTTGAATATTTAATACCTTGTCTTAGATTTAATTATTCATTAATTATTCTCAACCTATTCTTATTGGACGATATCTGGTGGAGGCCTATCAGACATAAGAATGGAGATCATACAATGGTGTTCCAATGTTTTTTATAAATGAATATTTTCATAGTCTACACTTGGGAAAAATGGATTATACTGCAAAATTAGTTAACGTAGTTAGAAGTAGGTAGGTGGGTAGTCTATGTTAACCGCATATAGGTTATAGTTAATTGAAATTTATAAAACATCTTTTTTTAAAACAAAATTAAATGAATGTTATTAAGTTCAATTCATTTAATATATAAATTGTTGAAATCTCAAGGTTAAACAGTTGACCATAATACAAGGTTCATGGTGAAGTCAAGCCCTAAGACTCTTTCTTTCTCTGATCTCTTAATTTTAATTTCAGTTTAATTTTATTTTATGTTCATGACAACAAATATGACAAATCAAATCAGTTACCTTTGAACCAGAAAAATTGGATTAATTAGAAACAAAATAAAGAACACTCATCTCCTTGTGGAGTCGATACCCTCTGTATAGTCCTATCCTACAAAGATTCGTACTATTGCGAGTGGTATACATTTGACACACATCAACCAACACACATATCAAGTTCCTATACCATCATTTTAAGAAGACAAGACACGAGAACCTCACCTTTGAGGATCACAAAAACAAATCTCTCATTCCTAAAGAAGAACTCAAGTCAGTTCTGACTCACCGTTCTATGTAGACGAAACCCCAAATGATGTCACCGCATCAAGGTCACCATAAAACCCCAAGAGATGATACCAACACTTTAAACACAATTACGACTACGTCGTGAAGCAACAAAAGAAAATGAGACGAAACGGTGCCTCCATGGCCCCTGTCTCATACCGCCAAACAAAGACTGCAACCTTATGCTCATTTGAGCCTCACTCACATCAATTATCAACCCAAAATCTCAAAACTCCCAAACCGTCAAACAGACAAGAAGGCACCCACCGTAGAGACCTTACAAAACGAATCCTTCATATATAAAAAAAGAAACCCAAGATGACAAAGACGTGTTGTAATGACCCAGTCATTTTCCCTATTTTCATTTTTTGGTAATTTCTTTTTTTTGTCTTTTTTCCTATTTCGTCTTTTCCCTGTTTATCGTTTTTCCTTGCATAACCTCACTTTTTGTGCTCGGATTTGATTCCAACTTTGCATACATCCATAATATTTAATTTCCATGATATGTATATTTTTACTTGTGTAGAAAAATATGCTAAATGTTTACTTTCTTGTAAACGATATGGATGCATAGTTTCTGTGGAAACATTCTTGGTTTTGGGGTTTTAGTGTAATTAAGTAAAGTAATTATTTTTCATCTTAGGGGCCATTTTGCAATTTAATTTGAAAGATATTTTGAAAAAGGACCTTTTTGTAATTTTTGAAAAGTGTGACAAGTGTCACACTCCCATGGAGCCACTTGTTGACATTGTAGTGGAACCATTTGGAGGCTTAGTATAATGACACATGGAGGGTGGAGATTCACCCATTTGTTGGCCTAGGATATGTGCACTTGTTGGCTTAGATAGTTAACAAGTGTAAGCTTAGGATTAAGCCTATGAGGGAGTGTGATACCCCCTGAATTCGGAACACGGGTTGATCAAGTCCGCGCACAAAATCAGAGGATATCAAAACAATTAAAGTATTTTAAACAAGCACATAGTACAAAATGAAATAAAAAGAATAAATAATACGCTAAAGAAAACTAATAGATAAAAATTTTCATTAATAACTTGTCAATGGTTACAACTCGGGAATCCGTAACTCAAGGACCCCTTAACCAAAATCTACTATCCATGAATCCATTAATAATTACTGAAGTAATACTATCCTACTTTGAAATAAGATGAATGAATGGATAAGTCCTCCAGCTGCGGATCCTCAACCTTGAGACTTGAACTTCTAATAACCTGAAATATAAAGCGTGGGTTAAACCCTACGAGCAAGTTCTCTCTACCAGACCTCTGAAAACCAATAAGTAAATCATCTCTGATCAAAACCAAACCTAATAAAGTCTTTTATCTTTAATATACAATGATATACATATATATATTTGATTATATACAATATATCAACAACATCTATAACTAGGCACATTAATTCCAAAACCATTATGAATGATTTAAATAATAATCATACCTAGCCCAATCCCCAATTTCTTTTTAAAGGAACTCCTCTAACCTTAATTCCATCCTAGACAACAATTTAATAATTTAAACAATAAAATATAATTAAAAGAATATTATAGTAAATTCCAAAACCAATACTAATTTTTAAGTTTTTAAATCACACAGCCACTATCTAGGATTGACAAATCATCCATGTCACCATCAGTATTATTTTATTAATATATATAAAAATATATTCTAACCAGTCAGTACTAGACTATTCTAATTTGAACAATATACAATCCTATTCCAACTTATACATACAATAATCATAGATGATATATTTTAATCATCTAACACATAGCAATATAATTACACTTTGGCAAATCAACCATGCCATTGTAAGTATATTTATTTATATATTGGCAATTCAGCCATGCCTCCTTAAGTATATTTATTTATTCTTTGGCAATTCAACCAGGCCTCCGTAAGTATATTTATTCATACACTTAATTAGCAACTCATCCATGCTTCCCATATATGTATTCGATTCATACAAATATTTAGGTTGTATATTTAATCCTTGGCAATTCATCCATGCCTACACTTTAACCATGAATCAATTTTAAACTTAACAATACGCTAACTCATACATAGCCTTCTCATGAATATTATATGCATAATATTAATTTAAAAACCAACATATCCAAATATACCGATTAAATAAGAATAACTAATATTAATTATCTTAAATAATATAAACATTTACACATATATTACATAATATATATGTGTATAATACCTTCCATAATATATATATATATATATATGCTCCCTTCCATACCAATCACAAATTAAATAAAAGTATATACACGTATATAATTTTATTTAATTTGTGATTGGTATGGAAGGGAGCATATATATATATATACATATATATATATATATATATATATATATATATATACTCCCCTCCCGTAATAAAACATTTATTTATTATATTTACACAAATAAATGCTACTCATCCTCATGGTAACACTCCATGGCTCTCAGGACACCAGGAGCACTCCTTAAGCGGTTGTTTCCAACCCTTACAGGCTTAAAACCACTTCTGAAAATTCACAGGACCCCACAGGACCTTAACGGGACCCTAAACAGTGCCTCACGCTCCTCCACGCACCACCACACTCACCTAAAGCCTCTAAACGCACCTCCACGCGCCACCTCGCACTGGCAGCTGACGTCATGCGCGCTCACGCGCTCTCACGTGTTGCCCACGCGCCTAATTGCTTCTGGCTGACGTGGCGCTCTATTATTCGCTGGATGTAACCTGTCACTGTGCGTGCGTCACACCAGATCACTTCACCGCACCTCCATGCACCCGCGTCACACCATATCAATCTCTCTTTCTATCTAACTACATCTAAGGCTCAAAACCGTGGCACACCGTAATAGCATGTGCCGCGCCGCACTGTAACGCACCCCTTAGGAGACGCCGATTCCAGACCCAACGTGTGTGTATATATATATATAAGCCGTATATTATATATATATATATATATATATATATATGTTCAAACAATTAATACGAATATCAACCTAATTAATTCAAGAAAATTTCAAAAAATATATATAAAAATTCCAGAAAAGTACCAGAAATTGCATAAACCCTAATTAATTATCTTGGGTCACAGATCAAGCATAACAATGATTTCTAAATATATAAACCTATATATATATAACTAAAATCCAACAATTCCAAAATAAAAATAAAATAAAATAAAGTATGCTTTTAATACTCCAATTTAATCCTAATTTAATCAAATAAAATTAACTTAATATTTTTTTATTAATCCATCCTAACTTTGATTAATCCGTTCTAACAATGATTTAAATTTATAATTTAATTAAAGTATTGATACTCAAGGTGAAATCATTATGGGTTTTAAGAGGAAAATTAGAGAAGAACTCGCCTGAAGGTTTCGAAACGAAACCAGCGCTTCAAGCTTTAATTATTTCTTCCAATTCTAACATTCTCCTTTTCGGATCTGACCTCCTCCTTGTCAGCCCTTCTTCTTCCTCTCTCTCTATCTCTCTTATTTTTCTAGCGTATCAAACTTTTAACCCTAAAGCCTTATGTGTTTATTTATACACATAAAAACTTAAATCCTATTCCTAATAGGATTACCAAATAAAATAATATAAATAATAAAAATAATACTCTTTAAATAATATAATATATATAAACATATATTATATCACAAATACATATATATATCTCTCATAATTAACCATTGATTAATTAAATCATATATCATATATGTATATATATATATATCCATAAATACATATATTCTTTCGTGAAACTTATTAATTAATTATATTTATATATATAATTAAATATATATATATTTATAATTATACCAAAACTAATCATTTAAATAATAAAATAATCATAGGCCTTTATTAATTAACCTAATAAGGTTTCATACAAGCCCAAGACCACATCTTTTGGTCCAACTTTCCTTAAGCCCAATCCAATTAATTTAAATAAATAAGATAATTAATTAAATACTGAAATTAAAATAACTAATTACATGAAGCACATAAACAAACAAGAATTTACAACTAAGTCACACAATACGAATAAAATCAACACACCAATAATTCAATCAATAATAAACCACACAAACAATCAATCATCATACATAATCACGAAATATAACTTAATTAAAATAAGATAATTAATCTAGCACTCAATAAAATAAAATAAATCATTCAAAAATAAAATAAAATAATTAATCCTAATTAATAAATCCTTTAAAAATATCGGGGTATTACAGGGAGTCATGGATTAATGACAAGTGTAGGCTTCATTGTTGGTCTTGCACTATGTGTGTGTGAAAACCATGGTGTAGGATCACCTAGTGAGTGGAGGAATGCTAAATCCTCCACTCACCTCACCTTATTGCATCTTCCTCACCACTTTGCTCTCAAACCCTAACCTAGCCTCTATTAAAAGAAAAGCTTGACATAAAGCTTTTAACTTCATTTTGGCCTCCTTCCACTCACCTTAGACATTTAAGCTTATACTTTTGCTTCCTATCACTCTCCTCTACAAAACCCTAGTTTGGTTTTCCATTTGTAGCTTGGTTGCTTTGAATTAAAGAAATACAATTCTCTATTGAGGTAGGGGTGATTTATGTTTATGATCTTGTTGTTTTGTATACTTTATAGCTTGGTATAAATTGAATACATGTCTTTAATCTAAAGTTTTAAGTTGGTAGGTAATGATACCTTACATGAAATTAAGTTAACACATAATTTTTGGAAAGACCATGACTTGATTCATAACTTATATTAATTTGAAGTCATTTAGGGTTGTTTTGAAATCTAGAGAAATTAATTAACTAATATAATTAATTTTTTATTTATATGTTTCTATGATTTTAATCAAGTTTTGAAGTAATATATGTAATGATTATGATAGGTTCTTTAACATATATTAAATTGAGAATATTTGAATGAGAAATGAAATCTAGAGAAATTAATTATTTTATTTAATTTCCATCCTTGTTGTATTAATGATTTGAGTATGTATTTTATGTTGATTTTGGAAACTTGGGACGTTATTGTTATGACTACGGCTAGGGCATGGTTCTAGTACGGAGGATTGTCCCACTATAAGTCTAGTGTGCACATAGGGAGGTTAACTGTAGGCTAGTAACCCTAAAGTAACCACGTTGTTGGTCTGATCCGGCGTGATGTTCGAGTATCCACTTTTGTTTGATTTTGCACTTTAAATTCTAAGTTGATAAATTTGTGAGTTTATATCTTATTACGTTGTGTTGAAAGTTCCATTATTGGTTAAACAGTATTGATTGATTTACATTGAATTGCAAAGTTTGTATAAAGTTAGGTCTATGCATGCTCATTTCCTACGAGTAACTTGTTTACTCACCCCAAAGTTATCTACTTGTTTTGCAGGTAAAGAAACCTTGTTTTGGGATGCATCACATCCCTATGTTGCTTTGATCCCTTGAAGTATTTTGGAGAACATGCAAGTGTTAGCATGTAGTATCATTTTGGTGTAAAATGCTATTTTTGCCTTGAAATATGTAATGTGTACCTAAGTACACTTTTTGATGCCTATTTTGTATGTATAATATGAGGCTAAGGGTCATTAACTTTAAAGTTTACAAGTATGCTTTTAAAAACTCAAGTATTGCCATTATAGCCTATTTTGTGAAAATTAGAAGTTTGGTATGTCAAAAATTGTAAACGGATTGTAATGAGGCTCTAAGCCATTGCAACATAATTCAACGTGAGGTTTATACTTCTTGACATGTTCACATGCTCAATCTTCTTTAAAAATCAGTTTTTGACCTATGCGCTATGCATGGGTGTAGAATGAATCCTATAGGTCCTATTGCAAATCTCACATGTTTAGTAGAGTTTCTAGCAGGATTCAAGGTGTTTTGGTAGACCGAAACACCATCTCGGTCGACTGATGGCTTTTTGAAATCACTTGAACAGTAAAAACACACTTTTCAGTAGCTTAAAACACTATTCAGGCTCATTTCGGTCGACCGATTCTTCATTTCGGTCTACCAAAATGACTTTCCTTCAAAATTCAATTTTTTGGTGGGTTTTTGCCCATTTCGGTCGACCTAAATAGAAATCACACAACTGCCCTTCAGTTTTGTATCAGCACTATTGTTCCGACTTCAAACGGTCATAACTTCTTCATTTCTAATCCAAATGGGTTGATTCTTGAGCCTAAATTCAAGTATTTTGAGTCATCTTTCCAATGGTACCAATTCCATTCTTAGATTAAAATCATATTGGGAGTTATTCATGTTTTAGTGATATAGTGTTAGATTTTGTTTAAACCGGGAATGGGTATTTGTGGGATTCTTGGCTAAAGTTCTTAGAACCTCTTGGAATGTTGTGAAATGACTAGTTTAGGTTGTTTTCACCTCATTTGACTTGTTTAGAGTCAAGTTTCTCTTTTTATTTGTTAATTGACCATTTTACCCTTGATAAACGAATTTTGCCCGTTTTGACTCTAATTTTCTCTTTCGTTCTCCTTTTGTTCCGTGACTTCATGGAAGGTCATTTGGAAGTCTTAAGGATGATTTATATCTCTAGAGACTTTTGTTTCATCTTTTGCTTCCGCATTTTGGATCCGTTACCGTGTCAACTTTTAGGTCATCATAGGACGCACTAGCTTGAAAAGCTAGAGCCGTCACAAGTGGTATTAGAGCTCCTAGGTTTGAAAACCTTAGGATGATGGGTTTTGGATGCATATCATACTTTTGTTGGCTTGCTTTGATCATGTTCTTGATAACATGTTTTGATTTAATAATATGTTTACGTGCTTCTGTGATAGTATGTTTAGGAATCTACCGTAATTGTTTTGGTATGTTATATATGCTTGTATGCCTTAGCATTTTATATATGCTTGTTTGGTGTTAGTATGTTGTATATGCTTGTATATTTTAGCATGACTGTATGTTGCATACATTTCTTATTTTTATTATGTGATACTTATTTTGTGCATTCATGACATGAGTTACATTAGGTCTTAATGACTTGCGTTGCTTGTCCCATAGTCTTGTCTTGCGGAGAGTCTTCTCGTCACACCAGAGCAAATGAGTAGGTTGAGGACACAGAGCTTGTCAGGGATTTTCCTAGTAGGGTCATGGCTCCAGCTTGGGGTGTGGATGCTAATCTACCTTAGGAATATGCTACAGAAGAGCAGGTTATAGACACCGGGCTCGCACGGGGTCCAAGGAGGCCCAGGACTCGATCTCGTGGCGTGGATCCTAATCCACCATGAGCACTGACTTATAAGGAGCAGATCGCACAGGGAGTGGTTTTGGGTGATGTCAGAGTAAATTCAGCAGATGTTTCGTCAACACATTGTAGGGATGCAGATTCCGGTACCGGCACCAGCACCGACACCAGTTGCTAATGAGGCATTGGACTATTTCATGAAGTTACAGCGGGTTAAGATCAACCAGTTTGCAAGGAGTATGGATCCACTTGTTTCAGAGGCTTTGCTTGATCTCATAGTACGCAAGCTTGATAGCATGGCAATACCTACAGACCAATTGAGGATATCCTTGACTGCCTCTATGTTCATGGGAGATGCCGATATCTGGTGGAAGTCCATGACCAATATCCACGATGTGGAGGTGATAACTTGGGAAGAGTTCAGAGCATTATTCTTCAACCGCTTCTTTTTGAGGGCTATGAGGCAGGACATGAGAGTGCAGTTCATAGGTCTCTATCAGGGCATGATGAGTGTTATTAAGTATGAGACACGCTTCACTTCTCTTCTCTATATGCACTAAAGATGGTAGCAACCGATGAGCTCAAGGCGAGGAAGTCTCAGGATGGGTTACGTCTTGATATTAGGCCATGGATCTCAGTGTTAGATTTAAGGACCTACGGAGAGGTGGTCCAGAGGACTATGATGGTTGAGGCAAAGGACCAAGATCAGCACAAGATCAAGGGTACATATAAGCAGTCTCGTTGAGAAGCTTCATCAGTATCTGTTGAGGGTCAGTGGAAGAAGGTTAAGGCCGAGGATAGCTCACGTGCTCAGGGACAGTCACAGCAGGCTCAGTCTACACCTGCAGTTCCAGTATTTTTGGGGTCAGCTTGGGGGGTGATTTGTCACCACTGTCAACAACCGGGGCATATCAAGCCTCGCTGCCCACAGCTTTATCCACAGACCAGTCAGTCAAAGGCTAGTAAGCCTTTAGCTTCGATAAAGGGGGTTTCCGTAGCTTATAATTATTACAAGCAGCCTGGACATTTTAATAGGGAGTGTCCACGCCTACAGAAGTTCACAGGCCGCACCGGCACAATCTACAGTTGTTTAGTCGGGTTTTAAGGTGCCTCAGGCACCACAACCAGTTACACCAGTCAGTTCGTATTCGGGTAGAGACCCTATGTCTGTTACTTCTGGATATCAGTCAGCTCAGCTGGGCAGTTCACAGCCATCTGGGGCTCAGGGACGAGCTTACGCACTGCCACATGCTGATACCTCCGCAGGGACATCTACAGTTCGAGGTATCTTTCCAGTCTTCAATTCTTAGGCTAGAGTTCTTGTTGACACAGGTGCATCACATTCATTCATATCTGCTTCATTTGCACATTCTTTGGGTCTGGAGGTCACGCAGCGGGATAGTTTCCTTTGTGTTGACACACCAGTTGGGGGTCAATGTTTTTGGACCATATTTGTCGGGGTTGTGCTATCGGGATAGCTGGGCGGACCTTAAAGTTTGATTTTGTCATTTTTGATATAACGGGCTTTGACTTCATTCTCGGGATGGATTGGTTATCCTTCTTCCGTGCTACGATCGATTTCTTCCACAAGAGGGTAACTGTTTGCACTTCCGAAGGAGACTATTTTCACTTCGTGGGAGATTGGAGTGATTCCCACTCGGCGATTATTTTTAGTATTGGTGACTAGAGTTGCCACAGGTCTTATTTGGCTAGCCTATTAGCTTAGGAGGAGTAGCTTGGGCCGTATTTCTCTGATAGTTGTAGACGAGTTTCTAGATGTCTTTTTGGAGGAGTTGATGGAGCTTCCTCCTCTTCGGGAAGTTGTCTTTGCCATTGGTGTCATTCCCGATACTGCACCCATCTCTATGGCACCGTATAGCATGGCACCGCCAGAGCTTGATAAACTGAAGGCTTAATTGGATGATCTGAAAGCTAAGGACTTTATTCGTCCTAGTGCTTTGCCCTGGGGAGCACCGGTTCTTTTTGTGAAGAAGAAGGATGGGTCTTTAAGACTTTGCATCAATTATCAAAAGCTGAACCACGTTACAATCAAGAACATGTATCATTTGCCTAGGATTGATGACTTGTTTGATCAGTTGAAGGGAGCCACTTATTTTTCAAAGATTGATTTAAGATCAGGTTACTATCAGTTGAGGGTTAAGGATGAGAATATATCCAAGACCATTTTTCATCCACGGTATGTCCATTATGGGTTTCTGGTGATGCCATTTGGTTTGACCAATGCTCTAGCAACTTTTATGGACTTAATGAACCGTGTATTTAGTGACCATCTGGATCAGATCGCTATGGTTTTCGTCAATGACATTCTCGTATACTTAGCTTTGGTGGAGGAACATGAGTATCATTTAAGGACAATGTTTTAGATCCTTAGGGATAATCAGTTGTACGCCAAGTTCGAGAAATGTGAATTTTGGCTACCGAAAGTGAAGTTCCTTGGATATGTTGTGTCAAGGGGCGGTGTTACAGTGGATCCATTGAAGATTGAGTCGGTGATGGATTGGGAGCAATCGAAGACACTGTTTGAGACTCGGAGTTTCCTTGGCTTACCCGGCTACTACCGGAGATTTGTTCAAGATTTCTCTCGTCTAGCGGCACCTATGACCCGCAAGGGGGTCAAGTTCGTATGGAATGAGGCATGTGAGTTTGCTTTTCAGGAGCTGAAGGTCAGGTTGACAACGACTCCAGTTTTGATCATTCTTGAACATGGTTTGGGTTATGTGATCTTTTGTGATGCTTCGAGGGAAGGTTTGGGTTACATCTTAATGCAGACAGAATGGGTGGTTGCTTATGGGTCTCAACAGTTGAAGACTCACGAGTTGAACTATCCGACACATGATTTGGAGTTTGCAGCAGTTATCTTTGCCCTGAAGGGGTGGAGACACTAGTTGTACGGGGAGAAGTTCGAGGTTTTCTCTGATCATAAGAGTCTCAAGTACCTCTTCTCTCAGAAGGATTTGAACTTAAGACAGCGCAGATGGGTTGAGTTCATAGAAGACTACGAATTTGAGTTACAATATCATCTGGGTAAGGCTAATGTGGTGGCCGATGCATTGAGTAGGAAGTCACGGGGGACTCTAGCTAGCATTTCCATTCGTAGATAGAAGATACTAAACAAGCTTGCAGACTTGGGTTTGCAGATGTTTAAGGATGTTTCACTGACTATTTTGTTTAGCTTTGTGGCTCAACCAACTCTAGTCAGCAGGGTTATTGAGGCACAGTTAGAGGATGGGGAGATGAAGGCCATCTATGTTTGGATTTTAGGCAGTGAAGATGTAGAGGGTTGGACCTTACATTCAAACGGTGGTCTCAGGTATAAGGGGATGATGTTTGTTTCTTTGTCTTGTCATGAAGATGTTTTTTGAGATTTTCACCACTCTTGGCTCGCAGTTCAACCTGGTGGTACGAAAATGTATCACAATCTGCGGCAACACTTTTGGTGGCAGGGCATGAAATGCGATGTTTCACAGTTTGTGGCTCGATGCTTTACTTATCAGCAAGTGAAGGCAAAGCATTAGCGACCGGTGGGATTATTGTAACCATTACCAGTAGCTGAGTGAAAATAGGAGCATATCACTATGGATTTCATAATATGACTTCTAAGGTCCCAGGCAGGAAATGATGTCGTTTGGGTCATAGTTAACAGGTTGAATAAGACGGCTCACTTCTTACTCATGGAAGTGACAGATAGTTGACGAGGCCGCTTGTATATGCCAAAATAATGTAGTGAATGTGCAGTTCAAGAAAAGCCTTTTAAGTCAAGTTTAAATTTATAAAAACCACTATCACCACTACTACTAACGTAGCAAGAGTGAGTAAGGATCGTCCCAAGGGATTATACGTGTTGGAATTTAACCTTGACTCTAATGTATCCATTGATTGCAAGGAGAGATTGGTTGATTAAGCTAAGATAGAAGGAAATTAAAATGCAATTAAAATAAACTAAGTTAAGTTAAGGATTTAAGATATGAGAAGTGAGGTCTTAGGGTGCATTGGAATTGCCACCAAGCTTGTTCACCTAACCACACATTTTCAACTAATTTGGGAAAAACAATCTTGTGAACAAAATGCGACTACCAATTGCAATATTAAGCATGGACCATCAAATTCAATAATGTATTGTCTACCTAACCAACAAATAAACTAAGTGTAGAACAACTCATCAATTCTAAGCATGACCCTTCAAACTAGTCACAATTGTAGCACACATTAATCTAGAGAATCATGGAATTTACAATAATAAGCCATGGAAAATCGAATCAAGTATAGATTGTCTACCTACCTACAAATATGAATTAAATTGTAGAACAACCCATCAAGCATAAGAATAATCCATCAAATTAATTGAAAAACCCATCTAATAAAACCCATATCTAGCCATCACTAGATTCTCAATCAACCACACATAGACATGCAATTAATATAGAAAAATTAGTGTAGAGATCAATTCACAAATAATCACACATAGGACAACATGTAATCACAAAGAGAATCAATAGGAAGAATTAAACCATATGAATCATGTGAGACATATTTCCCAATTTAATCACACATAGACATGTAAATAAACTAGAGAATTAATAGGAAAAATTAAACCATAGAAATCATAGAAATATACCAAGATTCATTAAATTCACAAGGCTAGAACATTGATTACAAGATATTATTCCCCAAAAAGTATGAAAAAGATAAAGGTTTAGATTACAAACTTGGGGATCATCCAAGGCCCAAGGAGAAGTCTAGCCAATCATGGAGGAGGTGGATGTGATCTTGGGACCCTCAAGGGCAAGCTCCAAACATGGCTCCATCTTCTTCTTCCTCTTATTCTTCTTTTTCTTTGAAGCTCTAGAGATAGAGAGTATGTGGATCTAGAGATGTGTTCTTGAGATGTGCCTCCACTTCCCTCTTTTCTTTTAACCCTAATCTCTAACTTTCTAGAGAGAGAAAATAAAATTACAATGTATAAAATTGAAGACAAAAAGACATATTACAAAATGGTTCAATTCCCTTTAAATACAAGGTCCTTTTCTTAGTCACTAAGTTAGAAATATAGCCCCAAAAATATCTAATCCCATACTATGTGGTAGGTGGAGTTCGGGCGCGCAGGAATAAGACAGCTCACTGCCAGCACATTTTTGATCGATCCAACTTTTGATCGATCTAGGTTCGATCGATCAACTTTCTATGATAGATCTCACTTAGCAATTTTTCAGCATTAGCCTCCTTTTGCTCCAAATTAGCCTCTTTTTGCTCCAAATTCTCACCAAGACTTAATTTGACTCCAAAAAGGCCTTAAGAAACCATTTTTAGCCCGTTTTAACATTATTGACCTAAAATAGACAAAAACACAAATAAGTACTAAAACGGGTAAATAAAGATAGATGAATGGACTAAAATACCCTCGTTGAAGGGGTTTAAATGCGCACTTTTCAGCGCTCATCATAACCCAAAACTTAAATATTGCTAGTCCCTAGCAATGAACTACAAAGTAAAGGAATGAAATGAACAATTATACAACTATGAACTAGAAAGCAATAAATGGATAACGCCACTTTCGTAGGGAATATGATTGCATTTAGCATATGTAACAAGCCTTTTAAACCCCTAGGTTACCCCTAGTGGACGAGTGAAGTCTCGTGAGGATTTCCAGAAATGATACCCACAAACATTAAGCTCATTCTCACTAAAGAGGCACCAATATTGCAAACAAGCATTGGGAGAAAACTACCTCAAGTATGTAATTTTTCAACCCTTTCCAAGCAATCTCCCAAAGTCTCAACATCAAGTAAACAAGTATGGTCCTCTACACATCAGGAAAATGATCATGTAAATCAAAACAACTCTAGAATCCTTTTGAGTGGACTGGCATCAAATATGTTGCTATCTAAGCCAACTAAAGAAATGATCACATTCTTACCCTCAAACTAGCACACAAATCTACTACCGATCATCAAGACAAAGAGTGGACCTTTTATTAAAGCTTTATTCATCTAGGTGTGCTTATTCTTTTCACTCAATTTTTTTTTTCTATTCGAAGGATCAAAGATGGAAGCATGGTGCAATGTGTTAATCTATTAAGCTTTCTAGTGATCCATGAGGTCGAGCTTTAGGTTAATGACTCCCAAACTAGACGGCTTTAGGGCATTAGGCATTCAAACACCCCTAAGGACTTACAAGCTCAAATTAACTAGGCTACAAATCAAAACAACCTCCATCTAATCATTTCCCACTTTTCACCTTTCAGGAGAAGTCCTCACTTTTTTATTGCTTTTGCAAACATTTTTTTTTTTTTTTTCAAGTTCAATTATTAACCTAGAGTTTGGGCCCTCTACCTTTCGACGCGAGAAATTCTGTGCTTGATGAGGCTAGAATCCCGGCTACTTAGTAAAAAGGGGTTGTTATCCACTTTTATCAAGATGAAAGCTTTCAACACACTACTAGCTCAATTGAGATATAACCAATTCAATAATCTACAAAGCATGTACCCTACATGTACTGACCCGGATTTTTCGGATAAATTTTTTTCCGTTGTCTTTTCCCTTCTGAGTTTGGTTTTTTGTCGCTTAGTGTCATCTCGAGTGCTCGAAAATGGTTTCCGAGACTCTTTTCCGTGGATTGACAACTTCCTTTGAGGACCGAGTCAATTTTGCATTTTCACTTTTCGAACACTATGCACCTTTCGTCCTTTTCCTTATTTCGTCTTTTTCCCTATTCTGTCTTTTCCCCGTTTGTCGCTTGTTTGGCAAAACTTCACTTTTAATGCTCGGAGTTAGTTTTTGACTTCACGTGTCTTCATCTTGAGTGGTTTTCTCGAAATACGTATCTTTACTTTCGCAAGAAAGTACTCTGGTTGCTCCCGATGCCCATAGGGGCATAAGTGCAAAGTTCTTTGGAAACATTTCCCTTTCTTGGGGTATTTTTCGTAAATATCTTTTGAAGATATTTTATTTCAGGGGTATCTAAGAAAATATCTTTTGGAAGATATCTTTTGGAAGATATTTTCATTCTGGGGCAGTTTCGCAGTTTCACTTTTTGGAGGGGCCATTGTGCAATTAATGAAAGTTATTGCTCAATGCCTTGTTTTGAGCCTGGATACTCGTACGGGATTCATTTTCACATTTCGTCAAGTCGTGGACTCTTAGATTTTCCTCCTGGTCGATGTTTTCCAGTTTCAGGGTTTTTGGCCCCGATTTGTGCCAAACTTGTTTGGGGTATAACTCTCTGCTCGGGACTCAGTTTTTGACGCCGTTTCTTCCGTTGTTCATATTTTCTCATTTTGAATCTTTTTTGTTCACAGAGTTTTGCCGTTTGAGTGCATTTCCTCAAAATTCACTTTTCCGGACCCGGCTGGGCCCTTCGGGGCACTTTCTGAGACTTACTATAAATATGCGACTTAAGAACAAAAAAATCAGATTTCTTCTTCTTCTTCCTCTCCCATGGCCGGCCAAGCTCCCTCCCATGGCTGCCACTTTATCTCTCCTCCTTTGATACACTTTTCTTTGATGAAAAGTTTACGGCCTTAACGTCTAATGCTTGCCTTGACGCCGTGCACCTTTCCCCCTTAGTAGAAACCATTTCTGACCAAAATTTGAGTTCGGGATTGAGGTCAAGTTTGGATTTTCATGGGGCTTCTTGGGGGTTCATGTAGATCGTGTTGTCCCCGACAAAACCTAGAAGTTTCGTCGGATTCGGAGCCATTTCATTTTGGTGGGGATTTGAGATTTCATCTCAAATGGAGGTAGGGAATGTTTTAGGATTGTTTGTGTGTTGTATTGAGTGTTTTTCATGATTATAAAACTCATATGTATGCCTTGTATCAAATTTAGAAAGTTAGTATTATTTATTTCTTTGTGTAAGATTTAAATTTCAAGGATGTGTATAGCTTAGATTTGAATTGTGGCATGATGATAAATTAAATTTTAATATGTTTGTTAACATATATTAAATAGGGATTATTTGAATAAGAGTTGAGCTTTTTATTTAATATTTTTCTTTTGTGAAAGATAAATTTTCGTGGCCGTACCTTACATGAAATGAACTTGTAGTATGCTTTTAAATTAAGTCTAAGCATGTTTGTTAACATAATTTAATTTGAGAGCATTTGGACAAGTATGAAAATCTAGAGATTTTAATTTAAATGATTAATTAAAATCTATTTAATGGTTCCCTAGGCCTAGTTAAGCTTTTAACTTGATAATCATGAGGACTAGGACTTGTGTACTAGTATGTATTAAATTGGGACCATTTGAAGTTGCTTGAAATTTAGAAGTTTAATTATCGTGACATAATTAAATTCTACCTTGTTGTACCATTGTCTTACTTGAGATTTTAGTGAATATATGTGGATACCATGATATGTTGTATAACATGTTTTAATTAGGGACCGTTTAGTTGAGGTATGAAGCTTAGGGAAATTAATTTGGTTATTTAATAAATTTTCGTTTCTATTGCATTAATGATTTGATCATGTATTTGACAATGGTTGTATGTTTAAAGCATGATTTTTGACTTGTAATGGATTCATGAATTTGTGATTTCAATATTAGATTATATTGCCATAGCGTGTAACGAATCGCACGTTGAAGATTCGACATGTGATGTTATATAGTGCGTAACGAATCGCGCACTGAAGATTCGACATTTGTCATCCTATAGTAGTTGTGGATTTAGAGTATGTAATGTGTGGTTACAAACTACTTGTGCATGGGATGTGGTTTCGTATATATATAAGTTGTTAACTTATTTATTTTGGAGTCCATTTGGACATGGTTACTATGATATGGCAGAAGTTCGGCTTTAGTGCGGGAGGTATGAGTTCTCCCCAATTGAGATAGTGCACACTTAGGGTGTTTTTCCCTGCGGGTTAGTGCCCGGAACAACCATTGATCTCGACAGAATTCCGAGTCTAGATGTCCAAGTCTTCTATTATTTATTTTCGCATTCAATTCCAAGTTAGCAATCATATTTATATTGTGACTTGTGGTTTTGGTAATCGGCGATGTTGATGTTGTTAAGTATATCAATGCTTTATGATCTTTGTAGATTTTGATGTTGCCAAGTACATCCATATTTTATGATTTTAATAAATCATTTTAATGTTGTTAAGTACATTCATGTTCATGGTTTTTAACAAATCATTGTGAGCTTTTAATGTTGTTAAGTACATTCTTGTTTTATGATTTTAATGAATCATTATAAGCTTTTGATGTTGTCAAGTACATTCATGTTGTGTTGTTCAAATGTAAAGTAGGAATGATCCTATAGATTCATTTGGAACATAGTCGTTAGGTGGCATGATCACTTATGTCGTTTTCGTTCTTTAGATTTCAAATTAATGACTTTGAGAATCTATGTTAGTTGCTTTGTGTAAGCATGCTCCTATGTTGTTGCTTTGTGTAAGCATGACCCTATGTTGCTAAAATTTCATGAATGAGGTGATTGATGCTAGAAATGATCTTAGGTAGCTAGATGCTCCTTGAGTCTCACCTTTGACATAGACGTTAGTTGGAATGAACCACAATAATTAATCATGCAAACTTGTAAAACGTAGGTCGATGCATGCTCATTTCCTACGAGTAGCTTTATGCTACTCACCCCTACGATACTGGGGCATATTTTAGGTACAGGATTCAAGGTTAGAGATTCTCAACATGCTTGGATGATTTGGGAACTTGAAGGGTTCAATTCTTGTGAAGGTTGGCTTGAAAAGCCATTTGTAATCTTATTTGTCAAATGTGTATATTTGCTTCTAGACTTGTAATGTGTGCCTAAGCACACTTTTTGATTCTCATTTTATGTATATGACATGAGGCCAATGGCCAAACTCCTTTTGAAATTACATTTATGTCAAGAATGTTTATTTTTGCCTTCGATGAGAACATATGGAAAACCATGTGTTTTAGTATGCTATTTTGCACCGGAGTCTGCATTATGTATGAACTTCTTCCATTAGCATTCATTTAACATGCATGAATTGTGACAAAGGGCCAAACGGCATTTCGAAATCATTTTATGATTTTCGGTTTCAAGTTTTCATTCTAAACTTCATTTTGTCATTTTGGCCGTTGGGGGGTCGAATTTTGCATCGGCTATGTTTTTAAGCCATGGATCATTGTAGCATGTCTAAATTGGTAACTTACATTTGTGTGCATAGTCATTTCTAGGCAAAACCTCATCGTTTGTATTTTGAGCCTCCAACAGACTCATTTTGCATTTTTGTTGCATATTCTAACCTAAGGGTATTTTGGGAATTTTCTTTGGGAAATAAATTCCGTTCTTCACATGGTTGAATAGAAAATGTGATTTGATGGGGGGTTTATTTTCTGTGTTTTTCCAGAAAATGCCATCTAGGCATCGGAAATCACATCCGAAGTTCAGCTTCTGTTTTTCAATTTAGCAGCTTTTTGGACCCTCTGGACCAGTTTTCTTGGGAGGGAATTTTGGGCATTTCACATTGCGTATTTTTCGATTTTCCATGCATGTCATGTAGAAAACTTGATTTTGAGGGGGGTTTCCTCTTTGAGTTTTTCCAGAAAATGTCAGCTAGGTCCTTAAATTTTCTTTTTTTCCGGAAAAACCCCTGCTGCCAGAATTTCTTGTTGCCCATTCTGCCTCCTTCACATGTAAACGGTTACGAGAAGTTTGGTAACCGGTTACATGTGCTTGGGCAGTGTTTTGGTCAAATTTTTTGGTCTCCTAACCGGTTAGGAAGGCTTGGTAATCGGTTAGATGATCTAGGGTTTGCACTTTTTGACCGTTTTGCCCCTTCTTCTTTCGTAAGCCATATCTTCTTCCGTAAGCCATATCTTCTTCATCCGGACTCCGAATCAAGTGATTCTTGAGTCTAAATTCATTAATTTTTCATTTTCTTTCCAATGGTATGCTCAGTGGCACCCACTTTTAAGCTGGAAATGACGATTTTTCCCCTAGGTTCAATCTTGTTCGTTTTTAAAACGTTGCTTCCCCATTTAATTCCTTTGGGTTTCGTGACCTCGTTGAGGGTCATACTGGTGTCTTAGAGCCATGATGTATCTCT
Source organism: Cornus florida (assembly GCF_030987335.1). Lineage (NCBI taxonomy): Eukaryota > Viridiplantae > Streptophyta > Magnoliopsida > Cornales > Cornaceae > Cornus > Cornus florida. The sequence continues at coordinate 46,208,695 of NW_026775573.1, forward strand.
AGAAACCATTGTTTTGTCTTTTGCTTCCGCATTTCGGATCCGTTATTGGGTCATCTTTCAGTTCATCACTGACGCACCGGGTTGAAAAACTTGGGCCGTCACAAGTGGTATCAGAGCATCCGAGTTCGAATACCTTGGACGATGGGTTTTGGGTGCATATCATGTTTTGTTGATGTACTTTAATATGTTCACATGCTTTTTAATAACATGTTTACGTGTCATTTGATAACATACTCGGTGTGATGACATGTTTTCTGTACTTATATGCTTATGTGTTTAAAAGCATCATCGTTTGATATGTGCTTATGTGTTTAACTACCTAGGAGTTTTCATTATCTGTTTAGCATGTTGTATATGCTTATCTGCTTATGCATGACTGTATGTTGGATACATTGACATGGTAATTATTTGATGCATTCATTGAGCGAGTTGCATTCGATCATAATAACTCGTGTTATTATTGATCTCGTTTCTTTTTCACGCATATAGCGTCACAGTCTTGACTCATGGAGAGTCTTCTCGTTAGTGCTCAGGTGAGCATGGTGTTGTAGTCTCCTTTTTGGTGAGATGAGACGTAAGCCACGGAGGCACCGTTTCGTCTCATTTTCCTTTGTCTTTTTATGACGTAGTCACAGTGGTGTTGGAGTTCTCGGTGTCATCCCTTAGGACTTCGTAGTAGTCTTGACATTGTGATGTCATTGAGGTCTTTATTTCTAGCATCATGGGATGATGAGTCAGGATTGACTCGAATCTTTCCTTTAGGAGTTGGGAAGTTTCTTGTGAGCCTCAAGGCGAGGTTCTTATGTCTTGCCTCCTTAGGGCAATGGTTTCAGGATTTGGATAGGTGCGTTAACCTAGAATCCTTCTTGTGTTGCCTTGGTTAGCTCTTATGAGCTACAGTTGGGATGTGAGTGGCTTTGTGTAATTAATTGTGTTGGTGCAATTAATTACTCTCCCTTATCTTTGGAGACTTGGGGCGTTGTGTTAGGGTTCTGGTAAAATCCTGTAGAGTTCCTATCAGACTCGTTGGCATCTTGGATCGGGGGTTTTCTTGTTGATTGTCTCGTAATAGTTAACATTGGGGCTATCCATTTCGATGTTGTCTTGTTTCGTGTGGTGCTGTGATTCCATCGGGGTATGAGCTGGTCTTAGGAAAGACTTGCTAACCCTATGTCTCGAGGACTTTAGTGGTCGTTTGGGGGATGGTTCCCTTCCTCGTAGTGAGAGATTGGACTCATCCAGGTTTTGTGTTACGTTTTCTAAGAGGTTGTCTTTTGAGAGGCATTCCATTCATTTCTTTTGATTTTACAAATTTGTCATTTGTATGATCACTCTTACATGTTTATAAGCCCCATTGTTTCGGGCATGCATTAGAAACATGTTTAGGATATGTGGCTATGTGGTAGTTTGTGTGAAGGTGTATATGATACGTTTTCATATATTGTATCCATTTAACATGCAAGTGCCATTAGTGGTGTATGGCATGTCATCATTTATTTAACCCCTATGTGATAGGTGGCATGTTGCATTTACCTTGTGTGTACTATGCTTAGTACTAAGATATTATTTGATTTATATCATTTAATTTTTGCGAACATGCACTATGTGAGTATTTGTTTTAATACTGCTTTATCTTTCCTGCACTTATGTTAGGGTTTTGTGACCGTGGTTGTTGGGATAGAGATGAGTAAGCCACCTTGTAGACTTGTGTTTTGAGGATTTTAGTTGTCCACTATTGGGATTTTGATCCAGCATTTCATCTTCTGTATATAGCCTTACGGTAGGTCTACTTCAGATCTGTGTTTAGGTTTTTGATTTTGCGGGTCTAATTCATTGGCTTGAAGGTACAGACTTGTCAGGCTGTGGATTCGGGACTAGTGTTATCGTTGTTGCATTTTCAGATGTGGGGTTCGTTAGTACTCCAGCGTTAGGGATTTAAGGCCTTAAGCGTAACGGTGCCACTGACATTATTGTTAGAGTTTTGGGATTAGCTACCCCAACTCTCGTGGATGCCTGGTTTCTGTAGTGCTTTTGGTAATAATCATTCTGACATTGATGTCATTTGTATCGAAAAGTTTCTTTCTGTGGCATGTTGTGAACTAGTGCCTTATACTGTCATACTACCTTACTGATGAGTAAGTGTGGGCAGGTTCTGGCCATTGTTTGTATTGCCGTGTCATTCTTAGCCATCTGTCTTGATTTAACTTGTAGTCGTCTTAGGATTCTCTTGGTGATTGACGTTTAGTTAATATGTCGATTCGTTTGGGAAGTGTCACTCAGTTCTTGGGTTTTGCGTTCCTTCGGATGATCTTCAGGCTTTTGGAGTTGTCCTTTAGCACCTTATGGTGTGTCCCTTAGTTTGATCTTGCTTTGATCTTGTTCGGTTCTCTTTTGTCTGTTCCTGATTTCAGGGACGAAATCCCTTTAAGGTGGGAAGGTTGTAATGACCCGGATTTTTCGGATAAATTTTTTTCCGCTGTCTTTTCCCTTCTGAGTTTGGTTTTTTGTCACTTAGTGTCATCTCAAGTGCTCGGAAATGGTTTCCAAGACTCTTTTCCATGGATTGATAACTTCCTTTGAGGACCCAGTCAATTCTGCATTTTTACTTTTCGGACACTATGAGCCTTTCGTCATTTTCCTTGTTTCGTCTTTTTCTCTATTCTGTCTTTTCCCCATTTGTCGCTTGTTTGGCAAAACTTCACTTTTCATGCTCGGAGTTAGTTTTTGACTTCACGTGTCTTCATCTTGAGTGTTTTCCTCGAAATACGTATCTTTACTTTCGCAAGAAAGTACTCTGGTTGCTCCCGGTGCCCATAGGGGGCATAAGTGCAAAGTTCTTTGGAAACATTTCCCTTTCTTGGGGTATTTTTCGTAAATATCTTTTGAAGATATTTTATTTCAGGGGTATCTAAGAAAATATCTTTTGGAAGATATTTTCATTCTGGGGCAGTTTCGCAGTTTTCACTTTTTAGAGGGGCCATTGTGCAATTAATGAAAGTTATTGCTCAATGCCTTGTTTTGAGCCTGGATCCTCGTACGGGTTTCATTTTCACATTTCGTTGAGTCATGGACTCTTAGATTTTTCTCCTGGTCGATGTTTTCCAGTTTTAGGGTTTTTGGCCCTAGTTTGTGCCAAACTTGTTTGGGGCATAACTCTCTGCTTGGGACTTGGTTTTTGACGCCATTTCTTCCATTGTTCATATTTTCTCATTTTGAATCTTTTTCGTTCATAGAGTTTTGCCGTTTGAGTGCGTTTGCTCAAAATCCACTTTTCCGGACCCGGCGGGCCCTTTCGGGGCACTTTTTGAGACTTACTATAAATATGGGACTTAAGAACAAAAAAATCAGATTTCTTCTTCTTCTTCCTCTCCCATGGCCGGCCAAGCTCCCTCCCATGGCTGCCACTTTATCTCTCCTCCTTTGATCCACTTTTCTTTGATGAAAAGTCTTCGGCTTTAACGTTTAATGCTTGCCTTGACGCCATGCACCTTTCCCCCTTATTAGAAACCATTTTTGACCAAATTTTGAGTTCAGGATTGAGGTCAAGTTTGGATTTTCATGGGGCTTCTTGGGGGTTCATGTAGATCGTGTTATCCCCAACAAAACCTAGAAGTTTCGTCGGATTCGAAGCCATTTCATTTTGGTGGGGATTTGAGATTTCATCTCAAATGGAGGTAGGGAATGTTTTAGGATTGTTTGTGTGTTGTATTGAATGTTTTCCATCATTATACAACTCATATGTGCCTTGTATCAAATCTAGAAAGTTAGTATTATTTATTTCTTTGTGTAAGATTTAAATTTCAAGGATGTGTATAGCTTAGATTTGAATTGTGGCATGATGATAAATTAAACTTTAATATGTTTGTTAACATATATTAAATAGGGATTATTTGAATAAGAGTTGAGCTTTTTATTTAATATTTTTCTTTTGTGAAAGATAAATTTCTGTGGCCGTACCTTGCATGAAATGAACTTGTAATATGCTTTTAAATTAAGTTTAAGCATGTTTGTTAACATACTTTAATTTGAGAGCATTTGGACAAGTATGAAAATCTAGAGATTTTAATTTAAATGATTAATTAAAATCTATTTAATGGTTCCCTAGGCCTAGTTAAGCTTTTAACTTGATAATCATGAGGACTAGGACTTGTGTACTAGTATGTATTAAATTGGGACCATTTGAAGTTGCTTGAAATTTAAAAGTTTAATTATCGTGATATAATTAAATTCTACCTTGTTGTACCATTGTCCTACTTGAGATTTTAGTGAATATATGTGGATACCATGATATGTTGTATAACATGTTTTAATTAGGGACCGTTTGGTTGAGGTATGAAGCTTAGGGAAATTAATTTGGTTATTTGATGAATTTTCGTTTCTATTGCATTAATGATTTGATCATGTATTTGACAATGGTTGTATGTTTGAAGCATGATTTTTGACTTGTAATGGATTCATGAATTTGTGATTTCAATATTAGATTATATTGCCATAGCGTGTAACGAATCGCACACTGAAGATTGGACATGTGATGTTATATAGCGCGTAATGAATCGCACTCTGAAGATTCGACATTTGTCATCCAATAATAGTTGTGGATTTAGAGTATGTAATGTGTGGTTACAAACTACTTCTGCATGGGATGTGGTTTCGTATATATATAAGTTGTTAACTTATTTATTTTGGAGTCACTTGGGACATGGTTACTATGATATGGCTGAAGTTCGGCTTTAGTGCGGGAGGTATGAGTTCTCCCCAATTGAGATAGTGTGCACTTAGGGTGGTTTTCCCTGCGGGTTAGTGCCCGGAACAACCATTGATCTCGGCAGAATTTCGAGTTTAGATGTCCAAGTCTTCCATTATTTATTTTCGCATTCAATTCCAAGTTAGCAATCATGTTTATATTGTGACTTGTGGTTTTGGTTATCGGCGATTTTGATGTTGTTAAGTACATCCATGCTTTATGATCTTTGTAGATTTTGATGTTGCCAAGTACATCCATGTTTTATGATTTTAATAAATCATTTTAATGTTGTTAAGTACATTCATGTTCATGGTAATCATTGTGAGCTTTTAATGTTGTTAAGTACATTCTTTTTTTATGATTTTAATGAATCATTATAAGCTTTTGATGTTGTCAAGTACATTCATGTTGTGTTGTTCAAATGTAAAGTAAGAATGATCCTATAGATTCATTTGGAACATAGACGTTAGGTGGCATGATCACTTATGTCGTTTTCGTTCTTTAGATTTCAAATTGATGACTTTGAGAATCTATGTTAGTTGCTTTGTGTAAGCATGCTCCTATGTTGTTGCTTTGTGTAAGCATGACCCTATGTTGCTAAAATTTCATGAATGAGGTGATTGATGCTAGAAATGATCTTAGGTAGCTAGGATGCTCCTTGAGTCTCACCTTTGACATAGACGTTAGGTGGAATGAACCACACTAATTAATCATGCAAACTTGTTAAACGTAGGTCGATACATTCTCATTTCCTACGAGTAGCTTTATGTTACTCACCCCTATGATACTTGGGCATATTTCAGGTACAGGATTCAAGGTTAGAGATTCTCAATATGCTTGGATGATTTGGGAACTTGAAGGGTTCAATTCTTGTGAAGGTTTGCTTGAAAAGCCATTTGTAACCTTGTTTGTCAAATGTGTATATTTGCTTCTAGACTTGTAATGTGTGCCTAAGCACACTTTTTGATTCTCATTTTATGTATATGATATGAGGCCATTGGTCAAACTCCTTTTGAAATTACATTTATGTCAAGGATGTTCAATTTTGCCTTCGATGAGAACATATGGAAAACGATGCGTTTTAGTATGCTATTTTGCACCGTAACGTGCATTGTGTATGAACTTCATCCATTAGCATTCATTTAACATGCATGAAGTGTGGCAAAGGGCCAAACGGCATTTTGAAATCCTTTTATGATTTTAGGTTTCAAGTTTTCATTCTAAACTTCATTTTGTCATTTTGGCCGTTGGGGGGTCGGATTTTGCATCGGCTATGTTTTTAAGCCATGGACCATTGTAGTGCATCTAAATAGATAAGTTACAATTGCGTGCATAGTCGTTTCCAGGCAAAACCTCATCGTTTGTATTTTGAGCCTCCAACGGACTCATTTTGCGTTTTTGTTGCATATTCTAACCTAAGGGTATTTAGGGAATTTCCTTTAGGAAATAAATTTTGTTCTTCACATGTTGAATAGAAAATGTGATTTTAGGGGGGGATTCTTTTTCATGTTTTTCCAGAAAATGCCATCTAGGCATCGAAAATCGCATCCGAAGTTCAGCTTCTGTTTTTCAATTTAGCAGCTTTTTGGACCCTCTGGACCAGTTTTCTTGGGAGGGCATTTTGGGCATTTCACATTGCGTATTTTTCGATTTTCCTTTTAAGTCACGTAGAAAACTCGATTTTGAGTAGGGTTTCTTTTTTGAGTTTTTCCAGAAAATGTCATCTAGGTCCTCAAATTTTCTTTTTTTCCGAAAAAACCCCTACTGCCAGAATTTCTTGTTGCCCATTCTGCCTCATTCACATGTAAACGATTACGAGAAGTTTGGTAACCGGTTATATGTGCTTGGGAAGTGTTTTGGTCGAATTTTTTTGTCTCCTAACCGGTTAGGAAGGCTTGGTAACCGGTTAGATGATCTAGGGTTTGCACTTTTTGACCGTTTTGCCCCTTCTTCTTCCGTAAGCCATATCTTCTTCATCCGGACTCCAAATCAAGTGATTCTTGAATCTAAATTCATTAATTTTTCATTGTCTTTCCAATGGTGTGCTCAGTGACACCCATTTTTAAGCTGGAAATGATGATTTTGCCCCTAGGTTCAATCTTGTTCGTTTTTGAAACGTTACTTCCCCATTTAATTCCTTTGGGTTCTGTGACCTCGTTGAGGGTCATAATGGTGTCTTAGAGCCATGATGTATCTCTAGAGACTGTTGTTTTGTCTTTTGATTTTGCATTTCGGATCCGTTATCGGGTCATCTTTCGGTTCATCACTGACGCACTGGGTTGAAAAACTTGGGCCGTCACACCACAAATGAATGCTAGTGTGCACCTGTACTAGTGTAGGATCCTAGAATGAGTCTCAAAATAATCACAAAATCAAGATGATGTGGACCACAAATGCAAGCAAGATATCAATCTTTCAAAAAAATTACTTATAAATGGCATCCACAAGGCATACAAAGAGTATTAGACTCTCAAATCAAGCAATTTTTAAATTTTAAACAATATAGTCCTCAAAAGATCAAAATCATAGTTAACATGGATCTTCAATCTCAATCATGCATTTAAAACTCAATTTTAAGTAGAATGCAACAAAGAAACCTTACCCCCAAACTTAAACCGCACATTGTCCTCAATGTGCAATGAGAACAATGGAAAAAGATGGAAAGAGTATACCGTGGTGTCGAAAGCATGAAGCCTGACAATGATCTAATATGAAAATGGACTCTCCCAAACTTGGAATCAACAACCTATTTCAATAACCACACTAGCAAACTCACATCAAATATCAAATGGGATAAGAATAATCAAATAATGCATTCTAAGGCAAAATAACACAAGATGCAAGAGACATATGAGATCCAGCCCTAATTAAAGCATGAAAGTATACATGACTACACATAAGGGCACAATGATGAAACTAATTTTTATATTTTTCATTTTATGAAAGCAAGTATATACAAAATGCAAGAAAAATAAAGAATAAAATGCATGAACAAAATGCAAAAAGAAAACTAAAGAAGGCAAAATGCAATGAAAGAATATATACAATACAAGAAATGAAAAACAAAAAATAAGAAATAATGCAAGAATAATAAAGAAAAATGAAAAATAAAAACTCTCACTTTTTTTTTTCATTTTTTTTTATGACATAACAAGTATATACACACACAATAAAATGCAAAGAAATAAAGATGCAATAAATGAAAATGCAATGAATTAAAGAATGCAAAGTTATTTTTTTATTTTTTATTTTTTATTTTTGAAAGTATATACAATGAAACAAAGTACAAGAAATATGCACAATGATTGCTAAGTTTAACGTCTCTAGCAAGACGGGATGCCACTTTGAAAGATTGTTGTTTTGTTTTTTTTTTATTATATTTTCTAGAGAAAATAAATATTTACACAAACAAAGATAAAAGGTAAGTAAATAAAAATGCAAGAAGTGAAAATGCAAGGAAATAAATAATGCAAAGAAATTTTTATTTTTTTTATTTTTTATTTTATTTTTATTTTAACCAAAAGAGAAAAGTAACTAAATAAAATAAAAGCATATGACAAAAGTAAAAGAAAATGAAAAATAAAATAAAAAATAGAAAGAAGAAAAAGTCAAAAAGTCAAAGGGGCAAAGCTGTGATCGATCTAAGAATGATCAATCGAACTTCGATCGATCCAAGGCCTGAAAACCTGCAGAAAGCTTCGAACGATACACAGGGAGATGATTTTCAGAGCTTCAAAAATTTTTCTAAGTATAAAACTGAGATCGATCGAAGGGACATCCGGATCGATCGAAGAGTGTTGGATTGATCGAAGAAAAAGTTTGAACCATACACAGAGACTTGAAATATGCAGAGAATCTTCGAACGATGGAACAAAGAGATGAGAATATGCAGAGATGGTGTTCGATCGATCGAATGTATCTTATGATCGATCGAACTGGCACTAAATGCCTAATTTTGAGATGAAAGTGCAAAAAATCTTATGCTAAGCCCCAATGATGGTAACAAGAATGGAGATTGAAAAATGAATGGAAGAATGTACACAAGAACAAAAAATAAAAAGAAATAAGGAAGGAATAGAGTTGAAAACTCTACAAATACTAGTGTTTAACGTCTCTAGCAAGACGTTGGGTAAACTCACTAATCAAAAGAATCAAAAACTAGATATAAAACATCCTTATTGATCCTCTTTTCACTTTTCTCATTTAATATCCCACTTATGACAATGAAATCATCCTCCAAAAGAATGACTTGAAAAGAAATAAAAGAGATGATATTGTTCCTTTCATCCACGGTCTTGAAAACAAAATCAATCATGGTTGGTCTTGCCTCTTTGTTGTGTTCTTGAAACACATTCAAAAGATTATTCACTTTGATAATTGGTGAGGCATTGTCTTTCAAAGACTCATTTGGAATATCAAGAAACACCTTCTCTTCATCCCTCTTCTCTTCCTCAAAAATAACCATCTCCTCACCTTCTAAGTTAGCTAAGGAGTCTATCAGAGAATTCACTTCATTTTTGGAGCTTTTAAGGTCAAAACCACAATTTTTATACATTTCAAAAAGGCATGTCTCAAGAGGGTCTTTGGAGATAATAGAAGGAAGGCCCTCTTCAACAAGTTCCTCCTCCTCCTCTCCTACCTCTATAGTGGTCAACATCTCCTCACTCTCTAAAGTAGCAATGGTTGAGATAAAATCATGATCAAAATAAGGAAAATCCTCATTAATCATATTATGCTCTATTGGATTAGCCACTAACTCATATGCCACGTTCTCCTCTATACAAGATAGAGTGCTAGGCATTAGCTCACTTGACTCATCATCCTCTTCACTCTCATCATCCTCATCTATATAAATTGAAGTTCTTGTCATTTTTTCATTTGCCTCTTCCTCCTCCTCTTGACGAGAAAGAGTACTTGCAATTTACTCAACTTGAGCTTCAAGCTTGGCTAAAATTTGAGAATGTGAATTAATAAGTGGAGTATGTGAAATATACACATCAAGTAAAGCAAACACTTTTTCTTCAAATTCGGGTGAGTACCTAGAAGGTGGTAGAGTTGGTTCATCATAAAATGGTGGGGGAGGGTAGCAGTCACAAGGAAGATTAAAAGAGTGATCAAGCCTATAAAAGATGATGCATGAAATGAATTGGACTCAATCTCATAAGGATTAAAATATAATGGAGGAGTATAAGGTGAAGGGATGTAATTTTCTTCCAAACTTGGATCAAACAATTCCTCCATTCACAATTAAAATCCAAATACAAGAAAATATTGGCCTCCACACGGGCCGATATTTGGACAAAAATTTAAGCAATATAATGAGCCTCAACAAAGGCTATCACAAACATACAAAGAAGTGCACAATTAAAATACAAGAGTTCCAAGAATTGCTCACAAAGGTCCTCAAGCAACTTCAAATTCCAATGCTAGCTTTAAACTCCAATGAATGCTTTAAAATCCAATGTTTGCCTTCCTTGTAGTCAAGTACCTAATTGACAAATAATAATGAGAACAAAAGAAAAGAATATACAATGGAAAATAAAATAAAAATAGAAGCAATCAAATGAACATTATTATCTAGTCTAATTCTAACAAAACCGTTAATCCCCGGCAACGGCGCCAAAATTTGACGAGGCCACTTGCATACGCCAAAATAATGTAGTGAATGTGCGGTTCAAGAAAAGCCTTTTAGGTCAAGTTTAAATTTATAAAAATCCACTACCACCACTACTACTAACGTAGCAAGAGTGAGTAGGGATCGTCCTAAGGGATTATACGTGTTGAAATTTAACCTTGACTCTAATGTATCAATTGATTGCAAGGAGAGATTAGTTGATTAAGCTATGATGGAAGGAAATTAAAATGCAATTACAATAAACTAAGTTGAGTTAGGGATTTAAGATATGAGAAGTGAGGTCTTGGGGTGCATTGGAATTGCCACCAAGCTTGTTCACCAAACCACACACTTTCAACTAATTTGGGGAAAACATTTTTATAAACAAAATGTGACTACCAATTGCAATATTAAGCATGAACCATCAAATTCAATACTGTATTGTCTACCTAACCAACAAATAAACTAAGTGTAGAACAACTCATCAATTCTAAGCATGACCCTTCAAACTAGTCACAATTGTAACTCACATCAATCTAGAGAATCATGGAATTTGTAATAATAAGCCATGGAATATCAAATCAAGTATAGATTGTTTACTTACCTATAAATATGAATTAAATTGTAGAACAACCCATCAAGCATAAGAATAATCCATCAAATTAATTGACAAACCCATCTAATAAAACCCATATCTAGCCATCACTAGATTCTCAATCAACCACACATAGACATGCAATTAATATAGAAAAACTAGTGTAGAGATCAATTCACAAATAATCACACATAAGACAACATGTAATCACAAAGAGAATCAATAGGGAGAATTAAACCATATGAATCATGTGAGACATAATTCCCAATTTAATCACAAATAGACATGTAAATAAACTAGAGAATTAATAAGAAGAATTAAACCATAGAAATCATAGAAATATACCAAGATTCATTAAATTCACAAGGCTAGAACATTAATCACAAGATATTATTCCCCAAAAAGTATGAAAAAGATAGAGGTTTAGATTACAAACTTGGGACTCATCCAAGCCCCAAGGAGAAGTCTAGCCAATCATGGAGGATGTGGATGTGATCTTGGAACCCTCAAGGGCAAGCTCCAAACATGACTCCATCTTCTTCTTCATCTTCTTCTTCTTCTTCTTTGAAGCTCCAGAGATAGAGAGTATGTGGATCTAGAGATGTGTTCTTGAGATGTGCCTCCACTTCCCTCTTTTCTTCTAACCCTAATCTCTAACTTTCTAGAGAGAGAAAATAAATTTACAATGTATAAAATTGAAGACAAAAAGTTATATTACAAAATGGTTCAATTCCCTTTAAATACAAGGTCCTTTTCTTAGTCACTAAGTTAGAAATATAGCTCCAAAAATATCTAATCCCGTACTATGTGGTAGGTGGAGTTCGGGCGCACGGGAATAAGATAACTGACTGCCAGCACATTTTCATTCGATCCAACTTTTGATCGATCTGGGTTTGATTGATTCAACTTTTGATCGATCTTGGTTCGATCAATCTAACTTTCTGCGATAGATCTCACTTAGCAGTTTTTCAACATTAGCCTCATTTTGCTCCAAATCAGCCTCTTTTTGCTCCAAATTCTCACTAAGACTTAGTTTGACCTCAAAAAGGCCTTAAGAAACCATTTTTAGCCCGTTTTAACATTATTAACCTGAAATAGATAAAAACACAAATAAGTACTAAAACGGGTAAATAAAGATAGATGAATGGACTAAAATACCCTCACTTAAAGGGTTTAAATGCACACTTTTCAGCGCTCATCAATAGTCCAACGAGACTGAGTGGACTATATATGAGGCTGATTGTCAAGCTTTATGGAGTTCCTGTATCCATTATTTCAGATAAGGATTCACGGTTCACGTCTCACTTTTGGCAGAGTTTTCAAGTGGCTCTAGATACGGGGTTTTATTGAACACGGCATTCCATCATCAGACTGATGGTCAGCCGGAGTGCACCATTTAAATATTTGAGGATATGTTACGGGCTTGCATCTTGGATTTCGGGGGTAATTGGGAGGACTACTTACCTTTGGTTGAGTTTGCCTACAATAACAGTTTAGAGACCAGTATTAGCATAGCACTTTTTAAGGCGTTGTATAGCAGACCTTGCAGATCTCCAATTTGTTAGACCAAGGTCGGTGATGCCATTGCCTTGGGTCCTGACATTGTCATTAAGACTACAGAGAAAATCAAGTTGATTCGGCAGCGGTTGGCTACCGTACAGAACAAGCAGAAGAGTTATGCTAACAGGAGGAGACGATCCTTGTCTTTTGAGGTAGCCGACAGACATGCAAGTTGTCTTCTAGGTTCATTAGACCATTTAAGATTTTGGAGCGTGTCGGTGAGGTTACTTTTCATTCAGCGTTGCTGCCAGACCTAGATAGGGTTTACGATGTCTTTCATATCTCTATGCTAAGAAAGTACGAGCCGGACCCATCGCATATTCTGCGATGAACTGGTGTGCTTGTTGATGAGGACGTGACCTACGAGGAAGGTCCGATCTAGATTATTGATTCACGGGAGCAGGTCTTGCGGACCAAGACCATTCCATTGGTTATGGTCTTGTGGAGACATCACGCCGTTGAGAAGGCTACTTGGGAGCTAAAACAGGAGGTTCGTTCTCGGTATCCCCATTTGTTCTCTCTTTCAGGTACGACTTGATTTCGAGGACGAAATCCTTTTAAGGAGGGTAGGTAGTAATGACCTGGTCATTTTCCTTCTTCTCATTTTTTGATAATTTCTTTTTTTCGTCTTTTTCCCTATTTCGTCTTTTTCTCGTTTATCATTTTTCGGTGCATAATCTCATTTGTTGTGCTCGGATTCGATTCCGGCTTTGTATGCATCCATAATATTTAATTTCCATTATATGTATATTTTTACTTTTGTAAAAAAGCATGCTAAATGTTTACTTTCTTGTAAAGGGTACGTATGCATAGTTTCCTTGGAAATATTCTTAATTTTGGGGTTTTAGTGTAATTAAGTAAAGTAATTATTTTTCGTCTTAGGGACGATTTTGTATTTAATTTGGAAGATATTTTGGAAAGGACCTTTTTTGTAATTTTTGGAAAGTGTGACAAGTTTCACACTCCCATAAAGCCACTTGTTGACATTGTGGTGGAACCATCTGAACACTTAGTATAATGACATATAGAAGGTGGAGAATCACCCATTTGTTGGCATAGGATAGGTGCACTTGTTGGTTTGGATAGTTGATAAGTATAGGCTTAGGATTAAGCCTATGAGGGAGCCATGGATTAGTAACAAGTGTAGACTTCATTTTTGGTCTTGCACTATGTATTTGTGAAGACCATGGTGAAGGATCACCTAGTGAGTGGAGGAACGCTAAATCCTCCACTCACCTCACCTTATTACATCTTCCTCACCACTTTGCTCTCAAACCCTAACCTAGCCGCCATTGAAGAAAAAGCTTGACATAAAGCTTTTAACTTCATTTTGGCCTCCTTCCACTCACCTTAGACCTTTAAGCTTGGAATACTTTTGCTTCCTCTCACTCTCCTCTACAAAACCCTAGTTTGGTTTTCTATTTTTAGCTTGGTTACTTTGAATTATAGAGATACAATTCTCTGTTGAGGTAGGGGGTGATTTATGTTTATGATCTTGTTGTTTTATATGCTTTATAGCTTGGTATAAATTGAATACATGTCTTTAATCTAAAGTTTTAAATTGGTAGGTAATTGTACAATGCATACAATTAAGTTAAGACATGATTTTTGGAAAGGCCATGACTTGATTCCTAACTTATATTAATTTGAAGTCATTTAGGGTTGTTTTGAAATCTAGAGAAATTAATTAAATAATTTAATTAATTTTTTATTTATATGTTTCTATGATTTTATTCAAGTTTTGAAGTAATATATATAATGATCATGATAGGTTCTTTAACATATATTAAATTGAGAATATTTGGATGAGAAATGAAATCTAGAGAAATTAATTATTTTATTTAATTAATTTCCATCCTTGTTGTATTAATGATTTGAGTATGTATTTTATGTTGATTTTGGAAACTTAGGACGTTGTTGTTATGACTACGGCTAAGGCATGATTCTAGTACGAGAGATTGTCCCCTTACAAGTCTAGTGTGCAAATAGGGAGGTTACCCATTGGCTAGTAACCCTAAAGTAACAACGTTGTCGGTTTGATCTAGCGTGATGTCCGAGTATCCACTTTTGTTTGATTTTGTACTTTAAATTCCAAGTTGATAACTTTGTAAGTTTATATCTTATTGCGTTGTGTTGGAAGTTCCAATGTCGGTTAAACATTATGGATTGATTTACATTGAATTACAAAGTTTGTATAAAGTTAGGTCTATGCATGCTCATTTCCAAACTTGTTTACTCACCCCAAAGTTATCGAGTTGTTTTGCAGGTAAAGAAACCTTGTTTTGGGATGCATCACATCCCTAAGTTGCTTTGATGCCTCGAAGTATTTTGATGTATTTTGGAGAACATGCAAGTGCTAGCTTGTAGTATCATTTTGGAGTAAAATGCTATTTTTGCCTTGAAATATGTAATGTGTACCTAAGTACACTTTTTGTTGCCTATTTTGTATGTATGATATGAGGCCAAGGGCCATTAACCTTAAAGTTTACAAGTATGCTTTTAAAAACTCAAGTATTGCCATTATAACCTATTTTGTGAAAATTAGAGGTTTGGTATGTCGAAAATTGTGAACGGATTGTAATGAGGCTCTAAACCATTGCAACATAATTCAATTTGAGTTTTATGCTTGTTGACATGTTCATATGCTCAAACTTCTTTAAATATCAATTTTTGACCTATACATGGGGTAGAATGAATCCTATAAGTCCTATTGCAAATCTCACATGTTTAGTAAAGTTTCTAGTAGGATTCGAGGTGTTTCGGTCAACCGAAACACCATTTCAGTTGACCGGTGGCTTTTTGAAATCACTTGAACAATAAAAACACACTTTTCCAGTAGCTTAAAACACTGTTTAAACTCATTTTGGTTGGCCGATTCTTCATTTCGGTCTACCAAAATGGCTTTCCTTCAAAATTCAAATTTTTGGTGAGTTTCTACCCAGTTCAATCAACTGAAATGGCCATTTTAGTCGACCTAAATAGAAATCACACAGCTGCCCTTCAGTTTTGTATCAGCACTATTGTTCTGACTTCAAACGATCATAACTTCTTAATTTCTAATCCAAATGGGTTGATTCTTGAGCCTAAATTTAATGATTTAGAGTCAGCTTGCCAATGGTACCAATTTCATTCTCATATTCAAATCACATTGGGAGTTATTCATCTTTTAGTGACATAGTGTCAGATTTTGTTTAAACCAAAAATAGGTGTTTGTAGGATTCTTGGCTGAAGTTCTTAAAACCTCTCATTCTTGGCTAGTTTAGGTTGTTTTCACATCATTTGACTTATTTAGAGTCAAGTTTCTCTTTTTATTTGTTAATTGACCATTTTACCCTTGATAAACAGATTTTGCCCGTTTTGACTCTCATTTTCTCTTTCGTTCTCCTTTTGTTCCGTGACTTCATGAAAGGTCACTTGGAAGTCTTATCCATGATTTATATCTCTGGAGACCTTTGTTTCATCTTTTTCTTCTGCATTTTGGATCCGTTACCAGGTCAACTTTTGGGTCATCACAAGATGCACTAGCTTAAAAAACCAGGGCCGTCACACGTGTCTAAGGATACTACGGACTCCAAGAGATAATGCCCTATCATCAATCTCACCCAACCAAGAATAAACAGTACACAAAATCAAAACAAAATATAAAATAAACATAAAGCCACCAAGAATTAAAACCTTCAAGTTTACAATCATTCAAGCAATGATGAACATCACGAACCAAGTCTTCCTACCTGAACAAAACCCCCAGTAACTTCAGGGAGAGTGAACAAGTTTACTCGTAGGGAATGAACATGCATAGACTCGATTTCTTCATAGATTTTTACATTAACTTGAAATGATTCAAAAGGATCATGCCACCTAACGTCTATGTTAAAGTGAGACTCGGGGATCATCCTAAGCTACTCATACAATTGAAACAAACAATGGCATACAAATATACATACTCAGGTATACAAAACGATGCTAAAACACGATATACAACATATAAGCATACATTTCCAAATATACTCAACCATATTAAGACAAGTGATGCAATGTCTAAGTATATTCACACAAGTATACATTTAATGTGGAATTTCGTATATCAAGTACACAACGCAAGTATACTAAGCTAATAGGATTACGCATAAGACAAGTATACATTGCACATGTATACTAAATGCAATCTACACTCATGGAGCAAGTATACAAGTTCAAGTATACTAAATAGGATTCAACTACCCAAAGTAAA
Organism: Cornus florida; assembly: GCF_030987335.1. NCBI lineage: Eukaryota > Viridiplantae > Streptophyta > Magnoliopsida > Cornales > Cornaceae > Cornus > Cornus florida. The sequence continues at coordinate 46,225,439 of NW_026775573.1, forward strand.
CATCAATTCTCAAGCTACAAGTAATCCATGATTAATAACTTGAAATTAAATGTGAAATCAAATAGTGGAAAGACTAGGACATGCGGTCGCTAGACCAAGCAAGTATTTTTGGGTAATTACGACCCACAAGGTACCACCTAGTGTGCACTTATGACTTAGAAGACTCTTGTCTCCGTAGTAGAGCCAAACCCTAGCCATCAAATAAATTATGTCCTCACAAGCTTTCCAAAATTAATAAGTTCAAAACTTATACAAACTCAAATGCAAGTTACCACATTCCACGCACAAGTAAGGTTGAATCCACACAAACCATGTCCTAGAATTCAAGTCTAAATAGCATATGACATGTCATGTCCTCAATATACAATTTATACATAAAGCAATAATATCTTACAACAATTGAGCCACACTACCAACCTAAGCCACAAATACTAAATAAGCTACAATCTAGTAACTAGCTTTCAAGGTAAGCAATTGTAATATTCTAACAAGCTATATACCTACACAAGATATATATTTAAATAAGCTTTACAAGTCAATGATATTTTATATCATGCTAAGTCTAATTACCATTTTAAGGAGCCACAAGTACTAATTCAACATCAAGTTAGTAGCATGCTCACAAGGTAATTAAACATACTACATTTTAAGAGATTTTCAACCTAATCATGGAAAGTCTCTAGATTTCAAATCAATTCCAAATAGTCTCAAATTAATATATGTTAAACAACATAGCATGTACATTACATATATCAAATCAAAAGAGCAAAATGAGCAAGACTCCATCATGTATATTTTAATTAATTTAAATTAATTAAATCTCTAATTTTTTAAAAGTTGTTCAAATGATCCCAAATAAATATATAACAAGGACTAATTCATGGTCATGCCGTATATCAAGTCAAAAATGGAATACAAGTAAGGTACAATTTAGTAGAATTTAAATCAATTTAAATTCATTAAATCTTTAGATTTGAAAACTCATTTAAATCACCCCAAATTAATATACAACAAAGATCAAGTCATAGCCATGCCATATATCAATTCTAAAGTGAGTTATATACAAGTTACAATAAATTATTAATTTCTCAAATTGATATAAAACATGCATACAACTTGTATTTCACTACAAAAGCAATTAAAAATTATTTAGAAAAATAAACTATAACGCCCCCTACCTCACAAGAGGATTGATCCTCTTGAATCTAAGGCAAATCAACACAAAATGGCAAACCCTTCAAGAGTTATGTAGAGGAGGATGAGGGGAACAAAAAGTATTCCCAAGGTTAAGTTTGGAAATCAATGGAAGGTTCTCAAAAATCAAAGTTAAGGCCTAAGCACCAAGCTTCTCTAATGGTGGCTAGGGTTTGTGGTGAGGAAGAAAATGAAACAATGAAATGAAATGTGAGTGGAGGAAATAGAAATCCTCCACTCACTATGTGATCTTACACCATGGTCAACACACACAAGTTTGGTCAATTGCACAAAATTCCTTCTTTAAAACCTTAATCCCAAAGTGGCCTAAAAATAGTTGTGAGACTTAATTTGGAGCATACACTTGTCACTCATCCAAGCCAACAAGTGGTCCAATCCTAGGCCAACAAATGGGTGAATCTCCACCCTCCATGTGTCAAGAGATTAAGCTTCCAAGTGGTTCAACCAAAATGTCAACAAGTGGTTCTATAAGAGTGTGATACTTGTCACACTTTTCAAATATTGCAAAAAGGTCCTTTTCCAAAATATCTTCTAAATTAAATTGCAAACTGGTCCCTAAGACGAAAACTAATTACTTTATGTAATTACACTAAAAGCCCACAAGTTAAGAATATTACAAAAAGGTTATACATTCATATCCTTTACAAGAAAAGTAAACACTTAGTATACTTTTCTAAGAAAGTAAAAATACACATAGCATAGAATTTAAATATCGTGGATGCATGCAAAACCAGAATCAAATCCGAACACGAAAAGCGCGGTTGTGCTAACAAAGTGACAAACGGGAAAAAGACGAAAAGTGAATAGTATCAAAAAATGAAAAATGTGGAAATGACTCGGTCCTTAAAGGAAGTTATCAATCCAAAGAAAAGAGTCTCAGAAACCATTTCCGAGTACCCAAGACGATCCCCCAGAGTTGGAATTTTCTTTTACACCTTATTTAGCTCCATTTTGGCCCCGGGCTAATTGATTTGCTTTTTCATCTTTGGGAACATCATCAAAGGCCTGAAAAAGGTAGAATTGACCGCTTTTGAAGAATAAGCACACTATATGAGCAATGGGCTGCGACCTCCTTTTGCCATTTTCTAAACATTTTCCAAATGTGTTCGCTTGTCTCCAAAAAGGCTTTAATAAACTGAAATTAGTCCATTTGAACCTTATTGACCTGAAATTGACAAAAACATAAATTAGAACTAAAACATGAAAAAAAGATAGATGAAAGGACAAAAATACCCTAACTTAGGTGCTGAAATGTGCAACATTTAAGCACTTATCACTCATATCATGGCATATAACTATATATATAGTACATCCTATCCAAACATAAAATAAATATCTGGTATATCATCCAACTGATTCAATTGACTTGGCATGAAAAATATATAGGATTTAACATTTTAGTTAATCCATTCCGTTATATATGAATAGGTAGGACTTAACGTTTTTAGTTAATCCATCCCTAATATGCCACCATCCCATAATGGTGCATATATATAATGCATAAAATCCATAAATGATGCAACAGATATAATATCACATCAAATAAATCCATTCATAGTGTGATATAAATCATACAGATAATCCTTGCATGTAATTAAGCAAAAACAATAATTTAAATAGCATGTAGTTAACTTACATTCCAAGTAATTAATCTACATCTCAGATAAATTACATAAATCCTCTCAAACATGATTTAAATCATTTAAACACTTTATTTAACCTATTAAAACAATTAAATAAATCAAAGCATCCTTATAAACCACGTAGAAGTTATTCAAAATAACCTACTATCCATTCCTTAAGCATATAATGCACTAGTCCAATAAATGATGCAACAGATAAAGTACTACATTAAATAATTCAGAAATAATATGATACACATCATACAGATATCCTTTGCATATATTTTAGCAAATACAATAATTTAAATAGTATGTAGTTAACTTACATTCTAAGTAATTAACCTACATCCCAATTAAATTATATAAAGGTTCATAGCTATTATTTAAAACTATTTAGACATTAATTTAAATTGTTAGAACAATTAAATTATTTCCTTCATCCAATTAAACAACTTATAGGTTATTTAATTAGCCTACATCTCGATTAAATTATATAAAGGTTCATAACCATTATTTAAAACTATTTAGACATTAATTTAAATTGTTAGAGCAATTAAATTAATTCCTTCATCCAATTAAACAACTTATAGGTTATTTAATTCCCAATTATCCATATCCTTAGCACATATAAGTATATTATGCATTATGGGATTTCCAAAATCCATTTAATCATTTAGTAATTGATTAAAAATAGATTTAAACAAATCTGGATGCTTAAAACCAAAAATCCAAGGTCGCAGCCCAACTGAGCAGGCTCGGTTACAGCTGAACAGGCTTGGATGCCAACCGAGTCTACTCGATTACCAATCGAGTCAGCTCAGTTCCAACTGAGTCGACTTGGTTGATGCTGAAGGTCATCTTCTTCATCAGTTCAGCATCTATAAACCCTAAAACCCCATTGTTAAGGCATCTAAGCTTCAACCTAAGTCCCATAAGTCCATATTAATTTATTTTAGATGTTTTAACATGTAAAGATCAAACTTAAACACCTAGTTATGCATAAACAATTCAAGAACATCAAAATCAAGAATATATAAATAAACACATTAAACCCTCTGTTCTAAATCGATTTAAGCATACATAATTATTCAATTTTAATGTTTAAGCATCCTGAAATTTCCTAGGCATGTATAGAACACAAATCTAAGGGAAAGAGATAGAAGAATAACTTATCTTTAATGATTTCGAATCGAAACCTTGAACCGTCTTCTTCCTCTGCTGTTCCGGCAGCTCCTTAGCTGCCGTCAAGCCTCTTTCTGCCCTGGTGTTCCCCACGAACAGCCCTCTTTTCTTCCTCCTTGGATTGACCCTAATCTGGATGAACTCCCTCTTCCTCTCTCTCTTTGTTTCTCTCATTCTCTCCTCTGTATCTCACGTCTCTCTCTCTCATTCTCTATGTATAATATTACGTAATATAGTTTTACAGCGTCCCTTTCTTCAAACTTAAAGAATATATATAGGCAATACAAAGATTTAACCTAATCCTAATTATAACCCAACTTTCTTACCTTAACGCTTAAGAAAAGAAAAAGGGAAAAATATAAAAATACACACACATAAATATGAATACATATATAGCTAAGTCAGTTAAGTGAAAACATAAATATATATGTGTATATATATATAATTTATATTATATGTATATGTAATGACCGGTCATTTTCCCTCCTTTCCTTTCTCTTAGATTTTCACGGATATTTTTTTCCGTTGTTCTTTTCCTTTCTGAGCTCAATTTTTCATCACATAGTGTCATCTCGAGTGTTCGGAAATAGTTTTTGAGACTCTTTTCTTTGGATTGACAACTTCCTTTGAGGACCGTGTCATTTCCACATTTTCATTTTTCGGACACTATTCACTTTTCGTCTTTTTCCTTATTTTGTCTTTTCCCCGTTTGTCACTTTGTTGGCATAACCACACTTCTTGTGTTCGGAGTTGGTTTTTGACTCCACGTATCTTTATTCTAAGTGGTTTCCATGAAATACGTATCTTTACTTTTACAAATGATACTCTGGTTACTCCCGGTGTCCATAAGGGCATAGATGTACAGTATTTCAGAAACTTATTCTTTTCTTGGGGTGTTTTCCATAAATATCTTTTGAAGATATTTTATTTCAAGGGTTTCTAAGAAAATATTTTTTGAAAGATATTTTCATTTTGGACGAGTTGTGCAATTTTCACTTTTTGGAGGGGCTATTATGTAATTAATGAAAGTTATTGCTAAATGCCTCGTTTTGAGCCTAGATCCTCGTACGGGATTCATTTTCACTTTTCGTCGAGTTGTGTAATCTTAGAATTTCCTTTAGGTGGTTTTTCTCCAGTTTCAGGATTTCTGGCCCAAGTTGCCGCCGAACTTGTTTGGGGCATATCTCTCTGCTCGGGACTCGGTTTTCGACGCCGTTTCTTCCGTTGTTCATATTTTCTCATTTCAGTTCTTTTTTGTTCACCTAGTTTTTCCGTTTGAGGGCGTCTGCTCAAATTCCACTTTTCCAGACTCGGTAAGGCCCTTTCGGGGCACTTTTTGAGATTTTTTATAAATAGGGGGTGAAATAAGAAAAATCAAATTTTCTCTATCTCTCTTCCCTCTCTTGGCCGGATCTCATGGCTACCATCTTCTCTTTCTTCTTTTGAGCTTCTTCCCTTCAATGAAATGTTATAGTGCCTTAGAATTTTATGTTCGTCTTAGCGAGGCCTTCGACTCTATCGATTGGAATCTCGTTTTGGCCATTTCTTGAGTTTGGGTTTGAAGTCAAGTTGTGATTTTGATGGGGCTTTCTAGGGATTCTTGTTCACCGTGTTGTCCCTAACAAAACCCCGAAGTTTCGTCTGATTCGGAGCACTTTCATTACGGTGGGGAGTTATTCATGTTTTAGTGTGGTAGTGTCAATTTTCGCTTAATTCGGGAAAGGACATTCTGTGGGATTCTTGTCCAATGTTCTTGGAACCTCTTAAAATGTTGTGAAATGACTAGATTAGGCTATATTCACCTTATTTGACTTGTTTAGAGTCAAGTTTCTCTTTTTATTTGTGAATTGACCATTTTACCCTTGGTTAATAGTTTTTGCCCGTCTTAACCTTTGTTTTCGCTTTCATTTCCTTTGAGTTCTGTGACTTCATGGAAGGTCACATTGGTGTCTTGGGGATGATTTATATCTCTATAGACTTTGGTTTTATCTTTTGCTTCCGCATTTTGGATCCGTTATCTAATTAACTTTCAGGTCATCACTGACGCACCGGGTTGAAAAACCTGGGTTGTTACAAGTGGTATCAGAGCACCTAGGTTTGAATACCTTGGATGATGGGTTTTGGGTGCATTTCATGCTTTTGTTGGTTTACCTTGATATGTTCACATGCTTTTTGATAACATGTTTACGTGTCTTTTGATAACATACTCGACATGATGACATGTTTTCTGTACTTATATGCTTATGTGTTTAAAAGCATCCTGGTTTGATACATGCTTATGTATTTAAGTACTTAGAAGTTTTCATTAGCTATTTAGCATGTTGTATATGCTTATCTGCTTTAGCATGACCGTATGTTGCATACATTGACGTGCTACTTGTTTGATGCATTCACTGAGTGAGTTGTATTCGATCATAATAACTCGTGTTATTATTGATCTTATTTCTTTTTCACGCATATAGCGTCACAGTCTTGACTCACGGAGAGTCTTCTCGTTAAGGATTAGGTGAGCGTAGGGTTGTAGTCTCCGTCTGGTGAGATGAAACGTGGGCACGGAGGCACCGTTTCATCTCATTTTCTTTTGTCTTTTCGTGATGTTGTCATGGGGGTGTTAGAGGTGTCGGTGTCATCTCTTAGGACTTCATGGTGGTCTTGACGTCATTGATGTCATTGAGTTCCTTGTTTCTAGCGTCATGGGACGATGAGTCAGGATTGACTCAAATCCTTCCTTTAGAGAGTCGGGAGTTGCCTTGTGAGCCTCAAGGCGAGGTTCTCGTGTCTTGCCTTCTTAGGGATATGGTTTCTGGATTTGGATAGGTGTGTTAACCTAGAATCCTTCTTGTGTTGCCTCGAACAGCTCTTACGAGCTACAGTTGGGATGTGAGCGGTCTTAAGTAATTAATTGCGCTGGTGCAATTAATTACTCTCCCTTGTCTTTGGAGACTTGGGGCTTTGTGTTAGGGTTCTGGTAGAATCCTGTAGAGTTCCCATCGAACTCGTTGGCATCTTGGATTGGGGGTTTTCTTGTTGACGTCTCGTAACGATTAGCATAAGGGCTATCCATTTCGTTGTTGTCTTGTTTCGTGTAGTGTTGGGATTCCATTGGGGTATGAGCTAGTCTTGGGAAAGACTTGCTAACCCTATGTCTCGATGACCTTAGTGGTCGTTGGGGGGAATTGATTCCTTTCCTTGTGGTGAGAGATTGGATCATCCAAGTTTTGTGTTACGTTTTCTGCATGATGTCTTTTGAGAGGCATTCCATTCATTTATTTTGATTTTACGAACTTACCATTTGTATGATCACTTTTACATATTTATGAGCCCAGTGTTTTTGGGCATGCCTTAGAAACATGTTTAGGATTTATGACTATGTGGTAATCCGTGTGCGGATGTATATGATACATTGCTTATACTATATCTACTTACCATGTTTGTGCCGTTAGTGGTGTATAGCGCGTTGCTATTTGTTTAACCTCTATGCGATAGGTGGCATATTTCATTACCTTATGTGTACCGTGTGCTTAGTACTAAGATATTATTTGATTATGTTATTTAATTTTGCGAGCATATATTATGTGAGTATTTGGTTTATACTCTTTCATTTTTCCTGCACTTATGTTGGGGTTTTGTGACCTTAGTTATCGGGATTGTCAGGAGTGAGCTACGCAATAGACTTGTGTTTTGAGATTTTTGTTGTCCACTATAGGGATTTTGACCTAGCGTTTTGTCTTCTGTACGTAACCTTATGGTAGGTCTACTTCAGATCTGTGCTTAAGGTTTCGGTTTTGTAGGTCCAATCCATTGGCTTGAGGGCACAGACTTGTCAGGCTATGGATTCAGGACCGGTGTTGTTATTGTCGCATTTTTAGATGTGGGGGGTCGTTGTTACTCCAGCGTTAGGGATTTAAAGCCTTAAGCGTAACGGTGCTAATGACATTGTTGTTTAAATTTTGGGATTAGCTACCCCAACTCTCGCGGATGCTTGGTTCGCATAGTATTTTTGGTAATCATTCTTGACATTGACGTCATTTGTATCAAAAATTTTCCTTCTGAGTTGATTTGTTAAGGGCATGTTATGAACTAGTACCTTATGCTGTCATGCTACCTTACTGACGAGTAAGTGTGGGCGGGTTCTGGTCATTGTTCATACTGCCATGTCATTCTTAGCCATCTGTTTTGGTTTAACTTATCGTTGTTTTGGGATTCTCTAGGTGATTGACATTGAGTTAATATGCCAATTTGTTTGGGGATTGTCACTCAGTTCTTGGGTTTTGCGTTCCTTGGAATAATCTTCAGGCTTTTGGAGTTGTCCTTTAGCACCTTATGGTGTGTCCTTTGGTTTGATCTTTCTTCGATCATATTCGGTTCTCTTTTGTCTATTCTAAATTTCAGGGACGAAATTCCTTTAAGGAGGGTAGGTTGTAATGACCCGGTCATTTTCCTTTTCCTTTCTCTCAGATTTTCACGGATATTTTTTTCCGTTGTTCTTTTCCTTTCTAAGCTCAGTTTTTCGTCACATAGTTTCATCTCGAGTGTTCAAAAATAGTTTCTGAGACTCTTTTCTTTGGATTGACAACTTCCTTTGAGGACCGTGACATTTCTACATATTCATTTTTCGGACACTGTTCACTTTTCGTCTTTTTCCTTATTTTGTCTTTTCCCCGTTTGTCACTTTGTGGCATAACCACACTTCTTGTGTTCGAAGTTGGTTTTTGACTCCACGTATCTTCATTCTAAGTGGTTTTCATGAAATACGTATCTTTACTTTTGCAGATGATACTCTGGTTACTCCCGGTGTCCATAGGGGCACGGATGCACAGTTCTTCAGATCTTATTCTTTTCTTGGGGTGTTTTTCATAAATATCTTTTGAAGATATTTTATTTTAGGGGTTTCTAAGAAAATATTTTTTGGAAGATATTTTCATTTTTGACGAGTTGTGCAGTTTTCACTTTTTGGAGGGGCCATTGTGTAATTAATGAAAGTTATTACTAAATGCCTCGTTTTGAGCCTGGATCCTTGTACGGGATTCATTTTCACTTTCATCGAGTCATGTACTCTTAGAATTTCCTTCTAGTGGTTTTTCTCCAGTTTCAGGGTTTCTGGCTCCAGTTGCCGCCGAACTTGTTTGGGCATATCTCTCTACTCGGGACTCGATTTTCGATGCCGTTTCTTCCGTAATTCATATTTTCTCATTTAGGTTCTTTTTCATTCATGGAGTTTTGCCATTTAAGTGCGTCTGCTCAAATTCCACTTTTTTGAACCCAGCAAGGCCCTTTCAGGGCACTTTTTGAGATTTTCTATAAATAGAGGGTGAAATAAGAAAAATCAGATTTTCTCTATCTCTTTTCCCTCTCTTGGCCGGATTTCATAGCAGCCATGACTGCCATCTTCTCTTTATTCTTTTGAGCTTCTTCCCTTCAATGAAATGTTATAGTGCCTTAGTATTTTATGTTCGTCTTGGTGAGGCCTTCGATTCCACTGATTGGAATCTCGTTTTGGCCATTTCTTGATTTGGGTTTGAAGTCAAGTTATAATTTTGATGGAGGCTTCCTAGGGATTCTTGTTAACCGTGTTCTCCCTGACAAAACTCCGAAGTTTCGTCGGATTCGGAGCACTTTCATTACGATGGGGAGTTATTCATGTTTTAGTGTGGTAGTGTCAGTTTTCGCTTAAACCGGGAAAGGACATTTTGTGGAATTCTTGTCCAATGTTCTTGGAACCTCTTGGAATGTTGTGAAATGAATAGATTAGGTTGTATTCACCTTGTTTGACTTGTTTAGAGTCAAGATTCTCTTTTTATTTGTGAATTGACCATTTTGCCATTAGTTAATATTTTTTGCCCGTTTTGACCTTTGTTTTCGCTTTCATTTCCTTTGAGTTCCGTGACTTCATGGAAGGTCACATTGGTGTCTTGGGGATGATTTATATCTCTATAGACTTTGGTTTTATCTTTTGCTTCCGCATTTCGGATCCGTTATCGAATCAACTTTTGGGTCATCATTGACGCACCGGGTTTAAAAACCTGGGTCGTTACAGTATATATATAATTAACTTATTCTAATAATACTATTATTACCATTATAAATTAATTAATTAATAATAGTGTTAAACATTATCCATATATACATATATACCCATATATATGTATACCACCATTCATGGGTAAATATTCATACCCATCTAAACCTCCTATCCAAGTAGTCCTTGTGACCCAAATAATTTGTGAATTACTACTATCCAAATCCATCCTTTAAAATAAAATAAAATAAAACATAAAGCATATAAATCATTTAGTCTTAACAAATAATTACAATTAAACCACGCATCATTTAAGCAAGCAAAACACCCAATTAATCAATTACACAAGCACCCAATTAAATCAAATAAATCACATAAGCAATTAAGACAAAAAAACATAGAATCATATAGGCACATAAGTATATAAAATACAATAAAATAAATAATTAAATCCCTTTTATACCCTTTTAAAAACTAGGGGTATTACAGGAGTCCATTCCTCTCCCATTCTTGAGAGTCACTTAGCATAACATTGATAAAGAGTAATTGTTATGACGGCTATCACAATCTTCTTAACTAGTCCTTGATCTAGTTCAATGTGTCCAACAAATTAACATGCATGGTTCTAAATCTTCCATTCACATTTCCGAGATAAGAAATTAACATAATAAAATAACTATAAATTGAAACTAATAATAATAGGAATTATGAGTCACAATTTCTTACGATCTATACCTTGACTCAAATTCCACCACGATCAACCATCGTTTCTCACGACAACTGAATCAGAAAATTCATGCAACTTTAATCTTGTGCACCTCTGATCATCCTTCAAGGCTCCACCTTGACTCGAACTTCTTGCCCTGCAATTTATTACGATTTTGTTTTGCTCTTTTTCAAGTTGAGAGCGCGAACTTACTCCTCTTTTAGGCTGGGAGCGGACCTTGGCTAAAAGCAGAACCACCATATCTTTTTCAGGCTGAGAGATTGAACCAACTCTTCTTCGGAGTTGAGAGTGAACCCCGACGACCATTGTGACTGAACAAGCTGACTGATTGACTCCACCTACAACTAAACACCTGTTGCAACACTAGTTGAGATTTCTTGTGTATTATGTATCTTCTGAACATCATTTCGAGCTGAACTATTGCCTTTAATACCCCTTGTTATGGTGCAATTGCTTTGATACCACTTGTTGGGGTGCAGCGAAGCAGAAGAAGCGATCACCAAAAAACGCACCAACATGTAAGTTCAACAGATTCTAAATAAGTGCCACCGGTTGAACTTCCATTGTAACATTTGTGCGCAAGTGCAACCATTTTCACTTAAACTGCATATGGTTCCATTTTATAAAGTGCAATCCGCGAACAATAAGAACACATGAAAATCCAACCAAAATAATAATACATTCACAAAACTTTGTACAACACAAGATTAACATGGTTTACCCACACTCAGGGCTACATCCAATGGATGAGGAGATTCCACTATAATGATGAGGAGATATTATAATTTGTAGAGAATTACCAACACTGAAATAGCTTGTACACTTCCTTGTGCAACTTGCTGCTTGGGTAGAGGAATAATACCCTAACCTTACACCGTGTACTGCAAGACGCCCTCTCACTATGAGTTACCTTCTCACCTTCAGTGTTTCACTATACCAAACTTAATACTTTCTACCTATCAACTCACAATTGAAGCACACATAATTCTCACACAATTGTCCCTCAATTGTTTCTCACAAAAGCTTCACTCACTTTTGTCTCACACCCTCGCGAGATTGCCTTTATGGGTTACATGTCTCTTCACTTATACCTCTCAACAATACCCTAGGTGTCTATTTATAGAGTTTCATACCCAATTTATTACTGAACAAGGATTACAATTTCTTAGAGCGCAAAACATGTCCCTACAAGAAACTAACATATAAAATAACTCTAAAACAGAAACTAATAATAATAGAAATTATGAGCCACAATTCTTAACAGAGAGGACATTGAAATCCGTTTGAGAGAGAGAGAGAAACATAGGGTGTGGAAGCTAAAACTTATAAATACCTTATTTTTGCATAATGAAATGCCGAATCTTCATCGTAAAGGTGGGCGCTTTACATTAAAACACGTAAATCTTAGTTTGTGTGTGCAGTGCATGTTTATTTTTATGTCAATTTCTTGACTATTTCCTGGTTTGCGGTAGCTATTGTAACTATTTGTTGACACCCATTTTGGCAAGGCAACTAGTGGTGACGTGGCAAGTGAAGGAAGTGGTGATGTGGCATCTGTTTGTGGCTTTGAAGGTGAGAACATCTCCAATGGTTGTCAATATATATATATTTTTAAAAATCTGATGTGTCATGGTAAATCTATACAAAATTTTAGATTAATTATTTTTAGCTCCACCATTGTTTTATACCTTTTTTCTAAAAATATATTTGCCAATAACAACCAACCACTTATCATTCTCAAGACTCCACATAAATTTTACAAACCTACTTAATATAAGATTGATTCGTTAATGGAATGAAAAAATCTAATGTGTCATCGTAGCGTTATGTAAAATTTTAGACTAATTATTTTTAGCTCCAACCATTGTTTTATACTTTTTGTGTAAAAATATATATGCCAATAACAACCATTCACTTATCGAGCTCAAGACCCCACATAAATTTTACAAACTTAGTTAACATAAGGTTGATTTGTTAATGGGAATGAGAAAGAGGGAGTAGAGAAAAAATATGCTGACGTGACTGTATAAGAATTTTGCAACATATATAATAATTTTACACTTGGTAATATATCTTGACATAATGCTGGAGAGAAAAAAAAAATAATAAAAAAATACACATTGTGAACAAAGAGTCTTTTAACACATCCTAGAGATGCTCTGAGGTTGCTACAATGTTATGTTTTGGTGGTAATATGGAAGGAAGGTGGCAATATGGAAGGAAGATATTGTTGAAGAAATAAAAGCTTTGCAACAAATGATTAATATATGGTTTTCCTACATATATATCCATATTTAGGAGATTAATGTGGGAATATATTTGTTCTATTCAATAAAGAAGACAATACACGTGGGTTGACGGTTATCAATTGGAATAGTTTTAGGAAGTAATTAATTTTATCTTACGACTTCTTAATTTTTTATAAATAATTGTAGAAGTATGTGTAAAGGCTCAGCACCCTCGTAAAATCTACGCATTAATGAAATTATTTTTTTAGTACCAAGCTTTCATAGTTTAATTTAGTTTTTTTCCTAGTTTTCTAGTTTAATTCAACTCTCTCTTAGTTAATTATTTTAATTTGGTTCCATCTTCTTCGTTAGTTATTCTGTTTTGATTGCATTCCTTTTGCAGAATTAATTTTCCATATTGTTCTAGATTCTTGCAATGTCAATTCACGTTGGCTTAGTTCTTCATTTTAAGTCCTATTTCGTTTAAGGCAACTTGAATCCCAAAAAGATCACTGTTTTTCTTTTCTAAAAAAGACTCCATTTGTTTTGGCACCCGATTGTTTAAATGAAAAAATTAATAGTGGAGAGTGAAAGTAAAAGATAGCATAGTAAATAAAAACAAAATAAATTTTTATTCCATTTGCATGAAATATTTTCAAGAAAATTATAAGTGTTCCAATTTTATAATTTGAATACCATAAAATTTGAATACCAGAAGATAAATGACATTATTGTAAGCTAGAAATATAAAAAAATTGTTTTTTGATTTAGAAAAAAAAAAAAACAAATGAAAAATTAGGTGGTCATAAAAAGTAATTCAAATTCTGCCATCAAAGGATGTTTATCCAAGGGTGAAAATCAGCTCTAGTGAAACAGTGTGCCATTTACTCCATTTTGAAATGAGTGGTCTAAAAATGGCCACGTCATCCATGTTTGGTATGCATAGTAGGAAGATATTATAATGCATAGTAAGAAGATATTGTGACGTTCCTTACGAAAATATTGGGATGCACTTTTACTTACAAAAATGGAGGAAATGGGGCACTGTAGGACTGAGCTGATCCTCGTCCGTTTATCCAAATGCCCTTTAAGTTGAAATTGCTTTCAAGCAGCACTCAACAAAGTAAATCTATACGCAGTCAAAAAGGCCAAAGAAAGGACTCAGCCAGTCTTTTTATCGAAGGATCAGAAAAAAATGGGTCCGTCTTTATACAAAATAAACTTTATATGTGAACTTTACTATAACTCAACTCTGATTGATACACCAAGAATTTATTTCAAGGATGTAAAAAGAATGAACTAATTTTCATTATCTAACAATTGAAAAATGTACACCATAAAATAGTACTTGAATCCATATAATACTATACACCTCATTACTTCAAACAGTTTTTGTTAGCCCTTTGCTGGTTCACAGGAGTACAATTCAAGCTGTCGAGGGAAGGGGAATCGGATAATGCCATGAAAAATGCGTTAATACTGGTCTCTGCAGCACTCTAGGTCCACCATGGATGATCTCTTCTTGTTCATGCTGGTTTTGTTGGACTTGTAAGAACAAGGGAGTGTACATGAGAGGCTTTACACTTATCAGCTCCGGGTCGGGTAAATAATTATACGGTAATTTGCTCTCATCCATTTTCCTGAAAGTGATTGAAATCCTGAAACAAGCAATTCAATAAGAAATCGTTCTTCATATGGTTGAAATGGAAAAAGATCACCCTTAAAAGTCTATGCTATATAGAAAGATTAAAAGTACCTTTTTGCTGGGACACATGGAACACAATGTTTAGCAATGTCAGCTCCATTACCTTTTAGAACGAGCACCGATCTGTAGTTTATAGATAGATTAACTTCAGATTCTCAGAAGTGAACAATATATAGAATGGACAATATTTATAAACCAAAGACTTTTTGAAAACGTTTTATAACTTCAAATATAGGCATCATCCCTATAAGATTTCATATATATGCAGTTTCTTAAACAATAGAAAAAATATATATGACACAAAATTATCCCATCATGTTTCTTAGTGGCATTTGAAGATGTTCTTCAGCACAAGGTTCAAAAGTTGAAGTGAAAAAATCATACCGGTAACTAAGAAAGAGAAGAATTAGCTTTGTGAAAATGAGATTTAGAAAGGTAAAATGAACGTGTTCAAAACAGAAACAAATGATACGAATATTCCAATTTCAGACTATCATGTCTTATTGTTCCAAAACTACAAGCATTTAAAAAGATAAAACCATGAATCAACAAAAAAAGGTAGTATTCCCTCTCTTCACCAGAGTAACAGTCTTTTCATTTTTGGTTCTCTCCTGTTAGCCCATTTTATTTAAAAGACATAAATTCTTTCCACTTTTTCACGACAAATTTATTTATTTTTCTTAAGATGAAACTAGGTTATATGTAATAGAAAACTGATCTTATATGGGTTAATCAAAATGAAATAATTACTATTTATATCTTCGATAAATGAGTTATCGCGAGGAGATCCGCATTTCTAGCTTGGGGAGTGCATGGGAGGTAACCAACAGTTAACTGTGTATTTGGAAAGAAAAGAATTTTTGAAGATGGCATACCCGACAGGCAGAGGAATGGAGACAGGACCGACAAACTCTCCTGGTCTAACCGCCCTCAGACTTGCACCGAACATTATATCACACTTGTTCAAGAATGAGATGGTGCAGAAGGGCCGAAGGAAGTCATGATGGTCAATGTGAGGAGGAATGCAGATCCCTTCATCGTACATATTTACAATGCAACTATTAGGGACAAACGCCGGATGCAGAACATGCCACCGGACCAACCTCTTGATCATTTGCTTGAACAATGGGGGCATGGGATCAACTTCTTCATCTCTGATTATTCCTGGGGGATTCCCATTTTTGTCCTATTAAAAAGCAAAAAAGAATTGAGAAATTTAGGTACAACTCGGGTAACAATAGCCCCACAGATGAAAAAAATTAAAGAAGCAAGGACTGAATATTACCACTGCATAGTTGTAACAGCATCCAAATTGAATCGTGACACGCCCATTACCCCGAATCGTCTTTCTTGGTTCCGAATATGTTCTTGCTGTAAATTTAAAAAATAAACACAAACAGAAAGAAGGCAAATAAATAACATAATTCACATCCTTCATAGTCTAAGTAGCAGATATATACCCAAAATTGAACAAGTATAAAGAAAAGTATAATAAACAAGTTGGTGACAGAGGGACCTAGAAATCTCTATTCCAGACGTGCTAGTACACATTTATTAATTTAAGGACTCTCAGAAATTCAATTCAAATATGTTGCAGACAATTTTTTAGAGCTTTATTTTTTTTGGGGGGGGGGGGGGGGGGGGGGGTGTGGAATTCAGAGGCTCGAGGACTGGTGGTTGCCTATAGAGTAGTAGACACAAGAAAAATCTTCACCTCATTTCCCCTCTTTAGTGACAGTATCCTCATTTCATTTCCAAGAGATTTAACATAAACCTAGACTAACTACAGTATACATTGATTAATCATGAACGTTCAATTTTGCAAACTAAAATTTACCATATATTTACCTTTCAAAAAAAAAAAACTATATATTCATATTTTTAAATCCTTGCAAATAATAGAAGAAGAAGGGAATATTAAGATTAAAAATGGAAGTCCACATATGATGCCTGATTTTTCTACTATATATGTCATTTAATTGTGCTAATAACACCTCAATGCAGAAGTAATTTGGCCACTTATCAAAGTAGAATCTTGCAGGAGGTCAATTTCTAAAATATTTAATGTAATTAGTCTAAACAAGTATAAAGGCAAACATATTCTGACATCAAAGAATGCTACTAAACACGCAAAAGACACATTTCAAAGCGTACGTATGTAGCAATTTATATGTGCATTGCAACTGCACGGGACTTCCAAGCAATTTATTTATACTGCAACAAGGTTATATGAAATTACTTGTTACAACAATGAAATGCACTTGGAAAACTATATTAATCTATATATAAGAAAAGCGTTATGATGGAACTTACAAGGACAGACTCTTTACAATTCTAACTGTTTTCTTTTTTAAAAGTTAAAACAAAGCAATGTCAAGACTCAAGACTACTTTTCAGAACAATCTTTTCACTAATTACCCATTCACATCCACTTTCTAACATATATTTTTCTATTATGAACATGCAATATATTAGATTAAAAATTAACTAACAGTAAAATCATCTAAAATAGGGCAATAAATGTTAGCATCTTAGCTAACAGAACAGAGAGAGGCATCTGCATAAATACCTCGAAGCTGTCCTTTCTTTCCCATGCGCTGTAAATTGTGGACACATTCGACAATCTTCTTTTGCTCCTCAGAACTAAAAACGTCAGTGTGTAGCTCAAGTCCATGAAGCACATTCGTCGGCCTTCCATTTACCCTCTCAACATGAAAAAAATCCTTCTTACTAGTGACTTGTCCAAACCTAATATACTCCTTTTGATCCTCAGATAACCAATCAAAACCGGGAGAAGAAACTCCATTGAGTCCATCATTTAGCATTTCAGATACTGAATTATTGAATACTGATGGATGCTTGTTGTTGACTGATGCTGGGGACGACTTAACAACATATCTTCTCTGCCTTCCCAAGTAAACAGTTTCCGGGTTATTAGTAGAAGGCAGTGAACTTTTCACTGGTGAGGGATAGCCACTGCTACCATTGATTGATATTGCACTAAATTTTCCTGGGGAAAAAAATGTAAGAAGGTTTTATTGCCTAGGAAGCAAAATATATTAAGCACAGAAAAAATAGTTCCTTAAAGAGAATTTCTTGTAATTTGAAGAGTAAAAGTATATTTTTCATGAAAAAATTGATGTAAGAAGGTTTTATTGCCTATGAAACAAAATATATTAAGCACAGAAAAAATAGTTCCTTAAAGAGAATTTCTTGTAATTTGAAGAGTGAAGTATATTTTACATGAAAATTTTGATTTTGGTGCCTGAATTATGGTAAAAAATTGGAGAATTTTGGTGCCTGAAAAACTCTGAATATATGCCATCACTAATCGATTAGAAATTTGACTTTTGGTTCTTAAGAATATGAAATTATTAACTAAAATAACCTATAACTGGACGTACTTTTTCCCTTCCAAAGTAGAAATTCTAGGGTTCGAATCTCCATATAAAAAAAGTAAAAAAACAAATTTAATTGACAGAAATAAATATACACATAGAAATTTGATCAGAGAAAGAACTACTAGCGAACTAAGATCTCTGACTTCTTGTAATTCACCAGTGTCCATAAGCTAATTAATGAGCTCTTCTAAGAATCAATATTATAAGATCTCTGACTTCTTGTATATGTATATTTAATCCTTTTCTTTTTCTTTTTCCTTTTTAAATAAAAATTCTCGTTCAAAAAAAAAAAAAAAACCGAATTCCCTTAAAAGACCCAGGAAAATAAAATTAAAAAGAAAAAAGCAAAAGAAGAAAGAAAGGAGGATGGGTTAACAATATTAATTATAAAAAGAACAGGTAAAAGCCTTACCAGAAATTTCATCCATCGTCGTTGCCACTCCACGGTCCTTTTTCTTTGCCACAACAGGTACATATATATATATATATATACTTCTAAAAAGAGAGAGAAAGAAAAGGAGAACAGGGTCGAACGAGAATTTAAGAAAGAAAAAGAGAAAGAGAAAATTGGTTCTTGGGAGCAGAATGAAAAGGGTTTAGACAACCGAGTGCAGGTTTTAAGAGAGAGAAAAAGATATATATATATAATAAATGCGCGTTATTTGATGGATTTCCTCCCCGAAGTAGGATAATTAGAGGAGCGATCAATT
Organism: Cornus florida; assembly: GCF_030987335.1. Classification (NCBI taxonomy): domain Eukaryota; kingdom Viridiplantae; phylum Streptophyta; class Magnoliopsida; order Cornales; family Cornaceae; genus Cornus; species Cornus florida. Next base: position 46,244,248 of record NW_026775573.1, read on the forward strand.
TTGGAAAACACTCGGTAATTTTATGGTATTGTACAGTGCTGTTTTACATATACAGAAAAATGAAAATTATTTATTAATTATTTATTTATGAAACTTACTTGGACATCAAGTTTTATGGGCAGACACGTTGCAATTAATCTGACCCAACGAGCACACGTGTAAGCTCTTTCTTTCCTAATTTTTTATCCAAATTTCCTTTCCAATTTTATAATTTCCTTTCTTCTTATTATTATTATGGGTAAATTACTCTCACATCCTCTAGTTTTGGGTTAAAGACTTATTGCTACAATTTAGGTACCTTTTGGACAATAATACCCCCAAATTTGGTAAATTGAACAATGACATCCAAATCAGACATAAAAATACCTTATTACCGACTTATGAATTGACTTATTTGAATTATGAATTTACCATTCTAACATTTTCAAAGCATATTAATGGACAACATTGATTTGAAAAATAAAAATAAAAAAAAATAAACATTACGGCCACCCACTGAAAAACCCACCACCATCACCACCACCCACAACAACCAGGCACGGACCCAATCAACGACCAGTGGGCCCCACTGGAATTATTTTTATTTACCTTATTAACTATATTTATTATTTAAAAATGCCCCCACTTAATTGGTAAAAATATCCCACTTAACATTCTTGCCTACATTCAAAAAAAAAAATTTTTTTTTTTTTTTTCTAAAAGATAATCATCTCTATTTTTCACTCTCTACTCCTCACATTTATGATAATCAATACTCTCTCTCATTCTCATTCCCACTCAATTTTTGAAAATACCCACTATATATATTCACGCAAACATTTATATTTTTAGTTAAAAAAAAAAAAGTAAAGTAATCAGTTCTACTCTTGGATATGGTTAAAAGGTCAAATAATTTTGGGTCTTATACTACCACAAGTTGGTCAAGGCCCAAAACGGGCTGGACAAGCCTCAAAAAATTAAACTATCATATTTATTTTTAAAATATTTATCATTAATTTTTTTCAACAGTACCGGTTGGGAGAACGAAAGTTTTTAAAACTTTATAAGGGTTTTTCAAATAAAGATCTTAATTCATGTGTAGAGACAAGTTTTATGCATGAAGAATATGATGATCCATTCAATTTAGGGATAGAAAACTTACATCAAGGTTTAAGTAAACATTAAATCCTCCTCTAAAGTGAATGTTTTCACTTATTATAGATCCCTTTGCTAGATGCCTTCTCCTTACTCCATTTTCTTGGTAATTATTTTGCCTTTAGGAATCACCAATAAGCGTCCATGAATGACCTTGGAAAAACATGCTTGTGGGAGCCTCCATCAGATAAGAACACTAACCCTAAAATTCTAGAGAGAGAAAATATTTTCTTGTTTTCTAAAATTATTTTACAAAGCTTAACTTAAAATATACATGGACTCCATGTATATATAGGCAACATAAAAATAATAATTAAAGACATTATATTTTTCTCAATCTTTAAAAGTAACGTGATATATCAAATCTAATAGGATTCCATTATCAAATTGGGCTATGAGTGAAAATCCTATTGGGCTTATTATTTTCTTGGCTACAATGAATTAATAATTAGTCCGGTCCATAGACCTAATTAAATTAATTCATTAATGTATTTCTACTCCACTAAAAGAAATTAATTGAACTCCAATTAAATAATAAATAACCTCTAAGTCAATATCGCACTTTGACCCCTATATGCATAACTAGTTATCGGAAAAATAAAGCTATATTTATTTTGACACCTTTAATTATTTACAGCTCGATCACAATAAAACATTTGTTTGACAAAAATAATAATTTAATTAAATAAATATATAATAAATTATTTTGTCTAAAAACACACGAATACCTTCGAATTTACTTTGTGATCAACCATAATCATTCGAATTTACTTTATGATCAACCATAATCAATACAAAATAAATACAAGTAGTAATGATGCAAATATTGAAAATATAACCCTCTAACTATTAATTACATAATTACCCAAAGTAATGGTCTAAGGATTCTGAAAATTCTGCCAAACAAATTAAAGTAATTACTTATTAATAAAAAAATCTATACTTCTCTCATACTTAAGAGTCAAATGTCATGACAGTGATAGGGAGCAATTGCATACAACGGCTCTCGCAATATATCTCAACCTAACGCGGATCCAATTCAAGTCTTAGTTAATAATGAGTCCATCCATAATTACTGACAATAAACAATTTATGATTACTATTTATAGTCATGTATTGATCGTCATCACATACATATATAAATATCTCTTGTAATCAAGTGGACATTATCAGTTACATAATGAATCGAAATATAATACATTGAATTCACCAATTATATAAATCATAAATATTTCAAATATGTCAGGAACATATATCATTATAATTTAAATAGGAATTTGCTATGCTAAGACATATAAATCCCAACAACTCCCACTTGCCCTCATAGCCAATTCAAATTACATCTAACTCCAATGTTATCCAGGTAATGATCAAAATTATTGATCGATGACACCTTTGTTAATGGATCAACAAAGTTGTGTTCCAATGCAATATTCTAACCATGAGTACATTTTCTTGCTGAACAATATCATGTGATACATGATACTTCCTCTCAATGTACCTTGTTCCTCTATGGAGCCTTGGGTCATTGGTTTGGGCTACTTCTGCATTATTGTTGTAATATAGTTTAATAGGCAAACTAGTATGCTCCACAACCTCTAAATCAGTAAGATCAAACCAAAAGGCTTCCTATGTTACCTTTAAGGCTGCAATGTACTCCACCTTCATATTTGAGTAAGCAGTTAAAATTTGCTTAACACTCTACCAACTGATTTCCTTTCCATTGATTGAACATACACCAAGTCATGAACCTCGTAATATCTACATCTGATTGAAAATCAAAACTAGCATACCCGACTGGAACCACATCATCACATCCATAAATGACCATGAGATCATTGGTTCTCCTAAGGTACTTTATGATATTTTTCACAACAGACCAGTTATTAAATCCATGATTGAACTGATATCTACTAACTATCCCTACATTATAACGGATGTCCTGTTTAGTATAGACCATGGCATATATGAGAATCTACAGTCTCATTTGCTCAATCTCCTCTACTAGTCTTGGAAAACTACTTATTAGAGAGAGCAATCTATATCAATAAAGCAAGAACTCGTTCTTTGAGTTTTGCATACCAAACCTGGTCAAAACTTTATCAATGTAGGATTATTAAGATAAGCCTATTTTCTTTTAACCTGATCTTGCAAAAGCTTAATCCTAGGAATATAGCTTACATCTTGAATATCCTTTATTTCAAGTAATTGAACAACTACCTCTTTACTGATGACGAAACTTCAACATCATTATAAATAAGTAAGATATCATCAATATATAGACTTAGAAAAAATAAGAAATCTTTTGGTATCCTTTTATCTTGTCTTCTATAGGTATCACCTTACTAGAAAGTTCTATAAGATCCTAGATTTTATTAAAATAGATAGATTATAACTCTGATTTCATAGCAACTTGCCAAAACGATCTATATCCATATCGGTTCACGCTTCCGTGTAACTTACTGGGTCCAACTCATGTTTAACAGGGATGTCCATAAAGGTCTCACCTAAAAACACAATTCTATCGGATTGGATAATAATCCTCCCACTACATCAATGTACTGATGCAGGAATCTATATACTAGATGATGTTTACGCATCAATAGGAAATTCATATATAATTCTTAATCTCTATAATAATTGCGTTCATATGTGATACAATTGGTACTCATACCATATTCTCTAACATTATGCTACTAGGTATGTGATTCGTAATATAATCCTCCTATAGATAAATAGCGAGTGTAAACAATCAACTTTTATCGTTGAGATTATAAAATAGTCCATCCTAGTGCCCTTAGAGTAGCCATCAGACCAAGCATGCCTATGATCTACTTCCAACTTACTTGTCCATATCAAGCGCACATGTGCAAAACTACCTTATATGTGCATGTGATTAAAACTAAGATTTAGTAAAAAAACACAGCTCAAAAGGTATCCTTGAGATAAACTAAGATGGAACACAGTTCATAATGTACATCGATATCGTTAAGGCTAAACTCTAAAATGAAAGAGATAATATAGCATAACTGATCATAGATCCAACCATGCTAAGTGGAATTCTATTATTTTTATTTGACACCTCAATTCATTGAGCATCAATTACAGAAAACTGGTACACAACACCCTCATTGACCATATAATCTTTGCACTATCCCAAGAAATACTCATATCCATGATCAGATCAAAGTATTTTAATAAGTTTACCTAATATGTGCTCCACATCAGTCTTGATACTATCAGAATATTTTAAAAGTTTAAGACTTGTGTCACATTAGGTAAATGTATCCAAAACGTGAGTAATCTTGCTTGGATGTTCATAAGACCACACATGTCAGTGTATACCAACTCCAATTGTTCTTTATGTTTATTTCATATGGTTGATTAAAACCCTTAGGATTATCTATCTTTTCAAAACAGGATTCACAAGTTTAGTTTAGGCTCCCCTGCCTCACTAGGTAATAAACCTTCTTTGACCAATATTTGAATCTCATTTTGACTGATTATAACCCAATAATAGACACTAAAAATATAATGAGTCAAGAATAACAAATTTTCTCTTAACAATCAATCTAGAAGATACATAATTAGTTTCTACATCCTGCAAATATTAAGAGCTAGTGGTTATAGTATATTAACCATTTTTCAATGCACCAGAAGCAATCGTACGAATTGGTACTATCAATAATATACCGCTAAAAAGTAGCAAGAGTGGGAAGTCAGAGGAAACAAGCATTGACGTGGTGAACAATAGTGAAGTTCAGAGCCTATTGTTATCGCGAATGAAACGTAAGACAGAGATAGATGTCACCAATGATGTTACATTAAAAGCTAGAAGGCGAACCATTGTATTCACTAATCAAGCAAAAGAAGTGGAAAACATTGGCGAATCATCTTGTGTCACTTCATACCATATCACTATTGAAAAGGAACCTGAAGCTGAACAACCAGATGACATCGAGAAAGCTTCAGCAACACTAGAAGACGGGGGGCAGGCTACCGTTGATCAACTCAAAGAAATCAACTTAGGAACTAATGATCAACCTAGACCAGTTTTCATTAGTGCATTCCTAAGCCCCTCAAAAGAAAATGATTACTTTCAATTGTTGTCTGAGTATAAGAATGTCTTCATTTAGACATACAAAGAGATGCCCGGTCTTGATCCTAAAATTGCAGTGCATAATCTTGCTGTCAAACATGGGACACGTCCGATTAAGCAGTCTCAACGTTTCTTCCATCCAGAGCTAGTTTCGAGGATAGAGGAAGAACTTAACAAATTAATTGAAGTAGGGTTCATTCGTGAGGTCAAATATCCAACATGGATTTCGAGCATTGTTTCAGTGAAGAAGAAAAATGGACAAATTCGAATTTGTGTGGATTTTCGTGATTTAAATGAGGTATGCCCAAAAGATGATTTTCCTTTTCCCATCCCCGAACTCACTGTAGATGCAACCACAGGGCATGAAGCTCTCTCATTCATGGATTGTTACTCTGGGTACAATAAGATAAGAATGACTCCGAAAGATGAGGAACTAACTGCCTTTCGCACTCCTAAAGGCATATATTGCTACAAAGTTATGCCCTTCGGACTAAAAAATGTGGGAGCAACATACCAGTGCGCCATGCAAAGGATCTTCGATGACATACTCCACAAGATTGTTGAATGTTATGTTGATGACTTAGTGGTTAAGATGAAAGAACGAAGGAATCATTTACAGGATCTACGTACAGTTTTTAATCGCCTCCGAAAATTTCAACTCAAGATGAATCCTCTTAAATGTGCATTTGGTGTGACTTCAGGGAAATTCCTGGAATACGTTGTACGTTATCATGGTATTGAGATTGATCCTAATAAAGTGGAGGCCATTCAAAAGATGCTGCCACCAAAGAATTTACATAAGCTTCGAAGTTTACAAGGTCAACTTGCGTTCATTTGTAGGTTCATCTTAAAATTGGCTGGCCATTGTCATCCTTTTAACCGAATCATGAAGAAAGACGCCCCATTCTTCTGGGACCAATCTTGACAAAATGCTTTTGATAGCATCAAAAAGTACCTTCTCAATTCTCCGGTATTGGGAGCACCTGTACTTGGAAAGTCGCTCATACTTTACATTGCTGCTCAAGAAGAATCGTTGGGTGCTTTACTTGCTCAGAATAATGAAGAACATAAAGAAAAGGCATTGTATTACTTAAGTTGCAGACTCACCCCAACGGAGCGAAATTATCCTCCAATTGAAAAAACATGCCTTGCACTAGTGTTCGCCTCTAAGAAATTGAGGCATTATTTCTTGGCTCATATGATACATCTTGTTACAAGGGCTGATCCTCTCAAATATGTCATGTCTAAACCGGTCCTTTCCGGACACTTGGCGAGGTGGTCAATTTTGTTCAACGAATTTGAAATTGTTTATGTGCCACAAAAAGCAGTAAAAGGACAAATCCTGGTAGATTTCTTGGCTGACCATTCTATTCCAGCAGATTGGGAAATTTCTGAAGATTTTCCTGATGAAGAGACATCCTCCCTCCATGGATGATGTTTTTCGATAGGGCAACACAAGCAGACGGGGCTGGAGTAGGAGTAGTGTTTGTCTCTCCAAAAAGACATGTTATTCCGTACTCTTTTGCACTCGCTAAAAATTGCTCAAATAATGTAGCTAAATATTAAGCCTTGATTATCGGCCTTCAAATGGAAAATGAGATGAAGATCATAGATCTCGAAATATATGGAGACTCTAAGTTGGTGATTAACCAACTTCTTCAAGAATATGAGGTTAAGAAAGATGATCTAGTGCCATACCATCGTTATGCCTCTGTTTTGTTGGAACGATTTGATAGCGTCATGCTAGAATACATTCCGAGGAAAGAAAATCGGATAGCTGATGCTTTGCCAAATTTAGCTACAACATTGGCGTTAACTGCTGAGGACTTGGTTGATGTTCCTGTATGTCAACGATGGGTCTTGCCATAAGTCTTGGAAGATAAATTTGAAGAAAGTAATTTGGTTTCTTGTTGGACACAAGAGGAAGAAGACTGGAGACTCCTTATCATTGATTATCTGGAACATGGAAAGCTTCCCGAAGATCAATGCCACAAGACTGAAATACGAAGACAAGCACCTTGATTCATCTATTACAATGATACGTTGTATAGGCGTTCATATGAGGGTATTTTCCTTCGCTATCTCGCAAATGATGAAGCCACCCATGCAATGAAGGAAGCACATTCTGGAATTTGTGGAGCCCATCAGTCTGGACCAAAACTTCACTTTCGTGTCAAAAGAATGGGTTATTATTGGTCCACCATGGTTAAGGACTGCATGGAGTATGCGAAAAGGTGTCAAGCCTGTCAATTCTATGCTAACTTCATACTCCAACCACCGGAACCATTGCACCCTACTGTGACGTCATGGCCATTTGATGCATGGGGATTAGATGTAGTTGGTCCTTTAGACAAGTCTTCAAAAGGCCACTTGTCTTGGTTGCCACAGATTATTTTTCCAAATGGGCGGAAGCTGCACCCTATAAACATGTGAAAAAGGAAACAGTGGTTGATTTCATCAAATCGAACATTATCTATCGATATGGTGTCCCTCGATACATTATCACTGATAATGGGACGAATTTCAAAAATAGTTGGGTAACTGACCTTTGTGAGAAGTTTGGTTTCAAACAACGTAAGTCCTCCATGTATAATGCCCCTGCCAATGGTCTCGCGGAAGCATTCAATAAAACTCTTTGTGAGTTATTGAAAAAAATAGTCAACTAGACAAACAGAGATTGGCATAAGTGAATGGAAGAAGCATTATGGGCATACCACACTACGCACCGTACACTTACTCAAGCAACTCTGTATTCTCTGGTCTATGGCATAGAAATGGTTCTTCCATTGGAACAACAGATCCCTTCGTTAAGGATTGCCATACAGGAAGGTCTTACAAGTGAATAAAATGTCATCTTACGTCTTCAAGAACTGGAAGCATTGGATAAGAAAAGATTAGAAGCCCAACAACAGCTAGAGTGTTATCAAGCTCGACTTTCTAAAGCCTTCAATAAGAAAGTTCGACCTCGGTCATTTCAAGTTCGAGACTTAGTATTAGCTGTTCGTAGACCAATTGTCATGAATCACAAAGGAAATAAATTTGTATCCAAATGGGATGGACCATATGTTATTCGTGAAGTTTATACTAACGGCGCATATCTCATTATTGATGAAGACGGAGTAAGAGTGGGGCCCATTAATGGCAAGTTCCTGAAGCGCTATTACCCATGAAGGCAATGCTCATGATCGTATGAGCTTAAACTGCACTATGCTCCTGGCCCGCATGAGCTAAAACTATGTACAGCCCAAAAAAAAAAAAAAAAAAAAAAAAAAAAAAAAATTCTGCATACTCCTGGCCCGCAAGAGTATAAACTGTAAACGGCGAAACTAATAAACAATGACAACATCTTTGTTAAACAAATAGAGATAATAAATCAAGTTATTTTATTGCTGAGATTTAAAGTTACAACTTTTGGGTATTTTGTAAAAAAAAAAAAAAAAAAAAGGAAGATGATCAATATTAAAATTCCATAGCTATGATTTCGTTACGTTCTTGCCGTAATATCTCTTCTAGTTGCTTCACTACTTCAAGATCATTATTAGAGATGACGTTAGCTTCTTCCACTGATTTTCGATCTTCCCAAAGTTTGGTGACAACTTCCTTCTTCTGAGATAATTGTGCATCCGTCGTTGATATGAGGACTTTAAGCCCCTGAGTCTCTTCCCTGGCTTGTTGCAACTCCTTCACTAACCTGGCTTCTTTAACTTCGGCTTCACTCAAACTAGACCGAAGTGATTGTATACGCTTAGCACCATCATCCTCCAAAGACCTAGCATTGGTGAGCTATGTATCAATATTAGCCAATCGTTGGGATTGAGAGTCTGAAGTCATTAAACAAACATAGGAAGAAGATGTAGTAACATAATTAGCCATATTAGTCATATACGAATCAATTCGCCTCTTCAAAGCTGAATGGTCTCCAGGGAGTTTTGCGAGTCCTTCATAAAGTGTTTAAAGTTTAGGTGCTCGAGACGATATTTTGTCGGTAGGAGTATCCAGTATAATACTCTTTATGAAATCAATAAAGTATAAAGCGGTACGGCGATGAACATCAAGAACGATTTCTTCCACATTGAAAATTGACATTTCAGAAAGGGCAATACGATGCAAGGGTGGACCCTGTTCTCTTATAGGCAAAGAAGGAATAGCTACATGATCTGTACCAACATTTTCAACCACCTCCATAGTTTGACTAGTCACTTCATGTAATGACCCGGATTTTCACGGATATATATATTTTCTTTTTCCGTTGTCTTTCCTTTCTGAGTTCAGTTCCTCTTCGCTTAGTGTCGTCTCGAGTGCTCTGGAGTGATTTCTGAGACTCTTTTCTATGGATTGACAACTTCCTTTGAGGACCGAGTCGTTTCCACATTTTTCGTTTTTTCGACACTATTCACTTTTCGTCATTTTCCTGATTTCGTCATTTTTACTGTTTGACACTTTGTTGGCATAACTACACTTCTTGTGTTTGAAGTTGGTTTTTGGCTTCATGTATCTCCATCTTGAGTGATTTCCATGAAATACGTTTCTTTACTTTTGTAAGAAAGTACTATGGTTGCTCCCGGTGTCCATAGGGGCATGGAAGCAAAGTTCTTTGAAATTATTTTCTTTTCTTGGGGTATTTTTCGTAAATATCTTTTGAAGATATTTTATTTCAGGAGTTTGTAAGAAAATATTTTTGGAAGATATTTTCATTCTGGGCCATTAGTGCAGTTTTCACTTTTTAGAGGGGCTATTGTGCAATTAATGAAAGTTATTGCTAAATGCCTTGTTTTGAGCCTGAATCCTCGTACGGGATTCATTTTCACTTTTCGTCGAGTCGTGTACTCTTAGAAATTCATTCTGGTCATTGTTTTCCAGTTTAAGGGTTTCTGGCCCCAATTAGCGCCAAACTTGTTTAGGGCATAACTTTCTGCTCGGGACTCAGTTTTTAACGCCGTTTTTCCCGTTGTTTATATTTTCTTATTTTAAATCTTTTTCATTCACAGAGTTTTGTCATTTGAGCACGTCTGCTCAAATTTCACTTTTTCAGACCCGGCGGGTCCCGTTCGGGGCACTTTTTGAGATTTCTATAAAAGGGGGGTGAGATATTTTATTTTTTCATCTTCCCTACTCTCTTGCACAATTTGAAGCTTCCATGGCAGCCTAAGGGTGGCTGCCACCTTCTCTCTCCTCTTTTGAGCTTCATTCCTTCGTCAAAACATAGAAGGGCCTTTGCGTTTAGTGTTCGTGTTGACTACACAATTCTTTCACCCTTATTAGAACCCATTTTTGACCATTCTTTGAGTTTGGATTTGAAGTCAAGTTGTGATTTTGATGGGGCTTCCTTGGGGGTTATGTGCACGGTGTAGTCCCCAACAAAACCTAGAAGTTTCGTCGAATTCGGAGCGGTTTCCATTTGGTGGCTTTTGAGATTTTCATCTCAAATTGAGATAGGGGATGTTTTAGGCTTTTATGTGTGTTGTATTGAGTGTTTAGCATGATTATACAACTTAATTGCATGCTTTGTATCGATTCTAGAAAATTAGTATTAATTATTTCTTTGCATGAAATTTAATTCACAAGGATGTGTATAACTTAGAATGGAATTGTGGCACGCTAGAAAATCATGTTTTAATATGTTTGTTAACATATATTAAATTGGGATTAATTGAATAAGAATTGCATATTTTATTTAAGATTTATCTTTTGTGAAAGATTAAATCCCATGGCCGTACCTAGCATAAAATTGACTTGTGATATGCTTTTAAATTATGTCTTGGCATGTTGTTTAACATACTTTAATTTGAGAGCATTTGGACAAGTATGAAAATCTAGAGATTTTAATTAAAATGATTAATTAAAATCTAATTAAGGGTTCCATTGGCCTAATTAAGTGTTTAACTTGATATTTGTGATAACTATGACTTATGTTCTAGCATATGTTAATTTGGAACCATTTGATGTTGTTTTAGAAGTTAGGGATTTGATTATCATGATTTAATTAAATTCCACTTTATTGTTCTTATGGTCTAATCGAGTTTTGATGTGGTGTATATAATGACCATACTATATTGTTTGTCATGTATTAATTGGAGGCCATTTGATTGAGATTTGAAACTTAGGGAATTTAATTAGTTTATTGATTAAATTCCATTTCTATTGTATTATTGATTAACTCATGTATTTGACATTGATAGTATATTTAAAGCATGACTTTTGACTTATAATGAATTTATGAGTTTTGTTTCAATATTGGATTATATTGTTATAGCGCGTAACGAATCGCGCTCTGAAGATTCAACATGTGATGTTATTATAGTGCGTAATGAATCGCGCTCTGACGATTCGACATTGTCATCCTATAGTAGTTGTGGATTTAGAGCATGTGTTGTGTGGTTTCAGCCTACTTGTGCATGAAGGTAGTTTCGTGTACTATTCAATGCGTATATAAGTTGTAAACTTATCTATTTATTTTGGAACCACTTGGGACATTGCATGATGGCTAGGGTTTGGCTCTAGTACGGGGATAAGAGTCATCTAAGTCAAAAATTCGCGCGTTGGGTAGGCTGCCTGGGGGTTAGTAGCTCCAAATTAGCCCAAAAAAATTCGCGCGTTGGGTAGGCTACCTGGGGGTTAGTAGCTCTAAATTAGCCCTGTATCGGTCTCATCTGACTAATGTCCAAGTCTTCCACTATTTGTTTTCGCATTCAATTCTAAGTTATCAATCATGTTTATATTGTGACTGTGGTTTTTGCTATTGGCGATTTGATGTTGTTAAGTACATCCATACTAAGTTGCTATATTTAGTTGATTTAGCATTTAGATTTCAAATTGATAATTTTAAGAATCTATATCTAGTTGCTTTGTGTAAGCATGTTTCTATCTGGTTGCTTTGTGTAAGCATGTTTCTAACTAGTTGCTTTGTGTAAGCATGTTATATCTTGTTGCTATGTGTAATATGCTCTTATGTTATTGAAATTGCATAAAGGATGTGTTTTATGCTAGAAATGATCTTAGGTAGCTAGGATGCTCCCTGAGTCTCACCTTTGACATAGACGTTAGGTGGAATGAATCACAATGATTAAATCATGTACACTTGTAAAACGTAGGTCGATGCATGCTCATTTCCTACGAGTAGCTTTATGTTACTTACCCCTATGATACTGGGGCATATTTCAAGTACAAGATACAAGATTGGAGATTGCAATTGCTTGGGTGATTTGCTGAGTTGAGCTTCTTTAGAAGCATTCTTGTTCACATGCAAGTGTTAGCATGTTCATGATTTGTCTATGAAATGTAATTTTTCTAACTTGGAGGTTTGACATGTTAAATGTTGTAAATGTATTATAATGAAGCCATAGGCTATTATAGCACATCTATTTTATCATATTACATACACTTGCATGCTCGCTTTGGCAAACAATACATTCCTTGATGAAATAAAAACTCTAAGTAGCATTTTTAGGGAGTTTTACCCTATTCTGTTCCAGGGGCATTTCGGGTATTTCATAATGCATTTTTTTATATTTTCCCTCACGATTCATGTAGAAAACTCAATTTTGAGGGGAGTTTCTTCTTTGTGTTTTTCCAGAAAACATCATCTTGGCCCTCAGAAATCAAAATTTTTCCAAAAAATCCTTGCTACCAAGTTTTGCAAATTTTTAGTACAAATGTAGTTTGTACTATTCATCGACTTTTTTTTGAAAATCGTCACGACCGATCCGAAACTTCTAGAGGTCTTGTGGGTGCATTTTAAGATTGCATTTTCAATTTAGGCAATTTAAAAACCTTCCGAAGCCCTATTTCCAAAACTTGGGCAGTAGCTCGGATTAGTTTTTTCCTCTTGACCTGATTTTCTTGGGGGCATTCTGGGCATTTTACAATGATTTTTTTTCATTTCTGCTTGTGCATAAAGTAGGAAACTTGATTTTAGGGGGGGGTTTCTTCTTTGAGTTTTTCCAAAAAAGTCGGTTTAGATGCCCGTTTTTACTCTCAGTTGCAGTAGTGGTGGGTTGTCCTCGTCGGGCCGCCACGAAATCATTTTTGTTTTTGACCTTTCTCCCCCGTCCGGACTCCAAATTGAGTAAAAAAAATTTTAAACTTGACTAATTTTTCATTTTCTTTCCAGCGGTGTGCTTGATAGCACCTGAATCCACTTTTTACAAAATGACCATTTTGCCCCTTGGTTCTTTTTGTCTGTTTTTGAAACGATACTTCTGCATTTGTTTCCTTTGGGTTGTGTGACCTTATTGAGGGTCACATTGGTGTCTTAAAGATGCATTGTATCTCTTGAGACCGTTGTTTCACCTTTCGCTTCTGCATTTCGGATCCATTATCGGGTAATCTTTTGGTCATCACTGACGCACCGGGTTTACAAAACTTGGGCCGTCATACTCAGCAATCCCCAAGACATCCGAGTGTTGAATAGCTTTACTTCTTTGCAGTGAAATGTCTGCATCTTTTCCTATCGCAGTGGCCAACGCTAAGGAAGACGGTCCATAAATAGATTCTTCACTACATATTGGATTAGCAACAAAGACGACATCTTCCCCGAGAAATCCCTCGTTGCCTTGTGACTATTAAAAAAAAAAAGAAAAAAAAGTACCTGTATAGGTTGTGAACTGCTAGGTACCCCAGTAAAAAATTGATCAAGAGAAGTGGCAATGCATTCCTGTACTGGATCAAGTCTTATCTTATCAATGACATACTTCCAGTTACGATCCTCATCGCAAGCTTTCACATCCTCTTCTGAATCCATTGCTAACTGACAACGGCGATGGTCATTGATAAATGGTGGAACATCTCCTGCTGTTTGGTGATGACTATTAGACCCCCCAACAACACCACAAGTATTATGAGATTTGGGGATTGACCTTGGCACTGGCTTTGATGAGAGGTTTAACTTCAGCCCCTTAATTAAAACCTTCCTGATTTTAGTTGGTTTTTCTGGTGGGGAAATCGTGCGTTTAAGTTACTTTGAGGTTTCTTCCTGTGTAAATGGATCAATATATACGCTGGACCACCATTTGGCATATGCTTTGGTAACTGAGGACTTCTGGTGGCTGGAGGTTGAGGGAAGCAATGCATCACAACCAAAAGAACAATGAACGGATGATTTCCAATGCTTTAAAAACTCCTTTAAGGTGCAACTACGAAAGTCATTCTTTAATTTTCCAGGAATATCTTGGTGGTACCCAAATTGTCGGCTAAATCTATGTGGACTATACGGCTCAATGATGAGACAGTCATTTTGGCGCAATGTCAAATAACATGATCGAAGACTGATTAGGGTGTTAGAGTCAGCCTTTATCATCTCACCATTATCCACAATGAGTCGCTGTTTTGAAGATCTTTTAGCCATACGAGTTAAGTTTATTCCTTTACATAATTTGAATAAATTTTGTGATTCAAAATTGTCAAAGTATCTTGCTCCTCCTTCGTCTGCATATAATGTCATTCTAAGCCAATAGTTGATATTAGGAACGGTGAAATTAGTTCTGAAATATTCACTTAACCAGCCGAATACATAGTGTATAGGAAATATTACAGAGCAGCTTCCAGGATCTGGTGAGGAAACAATCTCATTTAAGCCTCTGTAAACACTGGCCAAAACCGAGATGGAAAGACAAATATTGCAGCCATCTGCTAACATGCTCGCAACCTTGAAAGTCCCAGGACGAATCATGTTGCCAGGGTGTGCAAGCAAGGCAAATTTACAGAGCCAACATGCTTAAAAAACAGCTAGATAAGTGGTGTCTCTCGATGCTTCATCTACACCAAGGTTGATAAATACTTTCCTCTCTTTGGTGGACATCGACTGGATAGGAGGGATCACACCAGATGGGTTTTGAGTCCTAGTAGGGCAATGAACTTTATTTTTTGTTGTTCTTTTTGAAGGTTTGACATGTCTTGATGCACCTTTAAACCAGAAATTAATCCAGTCGGATATCTTTACTTTTTGATCTCCTTTATACTTCTTGGAAAGTCTGTGGAAGGCCAAAAATAGGTGTTGACAACTCAAGGGGAGAGAATTTTTGTTGTTGCCGGCTCTTGAGAGTTTATCTGCGCAAGGAATAACTTCATCATAAATTGTTCCTTGATGAGGGAGACCGCCTAACATATACAAATCTTGAAGAGAAATTGACAGCTCGCCAATAGAACAATGAAGAGTATTAGTGGCTGGGCACCAACATTCAAGGAATGCTTTGAATACATCTTCATGACGATCATAGGAAAATAGAGAGGCGAATAGAGCACCATATAGTTGCTGTTTTGATAGAAAGTCATGGAAACGCGCCAAGACATCTTCTAACCACTCCCAATATAGTTAAGTGTATGGCAATTTAGCGGAAAGTTTATAGGGAATACTCCATGATATTTCCTTTGCCTAAACATTGAGACCCAAGAGTGAAAACTGGTTTTCCTCAACAACTCTCTCATGAAGTGAAGAATTTAGTATCAAGGCTTTAGAGACAATAGATTCTTCATTAATCTGATTAAGACCAACGTTGGTGAGTTTGCATGTGGCCATGTATGTCCAATGAGATGAACAAAGTTTATTGTCAAGGCACTGGAATAGCATTGTGACCAAAAAATGAGTCATATACACTTAATGTCGTTCCTTGGACTCGTTGGCTATTTTCGCTCTCTAAGATAGTCATCGTTTGTTTTGCGAAACATTTGAACACCACCATGATGGAATAATAATAGCTTGATCGGTGTTGTCTAGAAGGAGGATTTCAAGTTCTGCTATGGAAAAAAAAAAAAAAAAAAAAAAAAAAGGGGTTAAGAAAAAAAAAAAAAAATTTCTCTTCCAGCAAGTGTAGGAGAGAGAAAAAAATAAAAATAAAAAATAAAAAATAAAAAATAATCTCTCCTCTAGGAAGCGTGGAGGAGAGAAAAAAAAAAAAAAAATTTCATTCCTCCAGGAAGCGTGGAGGAGGGAAAAAAAATAAAATAATAATAATAAGAATAATTCATTCCTCCAGGAAGCGTGGAGGAGGAAAAAAAAAAAATTAAAATAAAAGAATAAAAGAAAGAATAATCATACCTATGTGTTCAAATAGATGCCGCAATCCAACACAATTTTCAGAGGCTGTAATCTTACAAGTCCTTCAGAACTGATTGAAATTGATGTCAAACCCTATGACTTGGGTGATATATATAGGCAAGGGATTTGTATAAATTAGAAAGTAAAATTCCAATCCAAAGTGGGATTGGAAAGGCAAAAAAAAATAAAAAATAAAAAATAAAAAAAATAAAAAAAGAAGGAAAGTTGGATATTTCAAGTCCCACTTGAAAGAGGAGACAAGTCTTGTTAAACTTGGGACTCAAAGTGGGGGCAATTTGTAGACACTAAAATTTTAGTGGACTTTGATTTGGACAAATGGACCCATTAAATATGGGCCTAATGTTTAATTAAGTTATTTAATTGACCCAAGTTTGGTCCACTTAAATTATTTAATTAAGCCCAGTCCAGATGGTTAAATAAAAAGAATAATTATTCCTAATAAAATATATTTGGAATAATTATTTTTAAGGATAATTATCATAATATATCCGGCCCAGCCCAGTTATGATATTTTCCTTATCAGAGAGGACATGTGTCATCATCTTATGGATCCAAGAAGCTTATAAATAGAGGCCTGGAGGAAGGGAGAGGGGACACACAAAAAGTCAGAATTCAGAAATCTAGAATTCCAGAGAGAAATATAGAAACTCTCATCTCCAACATCCAAACCCAAAAGCGAAGAACACCACGCACATCAAATCGTGTCGTTCTTCATCAAATTCCACGGTGATCAACAACAAGCACAGCTAAAGACGAGCCGTTCTTCATCAAATTCCGCGGTGATTCAAGATCAAGCCTGTGCAGCCCTTGGATCCAACCAACCAACAGAAAAAGGAGATTTAATCAGAGGATCAGTTCTTTCTTTTTGTAAAGAATATTACAGAGGATTGCATCTCAATTTCTCAAATTAATAAAATTATATTATTTGCTCCATATTTTGTTTCTATTGCAGACTTACAAAATTTGTGTGTACAATATATATATATATATATATATATATATATATATATATATATATATATAAATTTGGATCCATGAATAATGATTTTCTTTAACAAAAAAAAAATATAAACTCTATACATGAATCAAATCTATCTCTGATACCACTGTTGGGAAAACGGAAGTTTTTAAAACTTTATGAGGGTTTTTCAAATAAAGATCTTGATTCATGTGTAGAGACAAGTTTATACATGAAGAATATGATGATCCATTCAATTTAGGGATCAAAAACTTACATCAAGGTTCGAGTAAACCTTAGATCTCTCTTCTAAAGTGAATGTTCTCACTTATTGTAGATCCCTTTGCTAGATGCCTTCTCCTTGCTCCATCTTCTTGGTAATGGTATTACCTTTAGGAATCACCCATAAGTCTCCATGAATGACCTTGGAAAATTAGGTATATGGGAGCCTTCATTAAAAGAGAAACCCTAAAATTTTAGAAAGATAAAATATTTTCTTGTCTTTTAAAATTATTTTACAAAGCGTAACTTAAAATATACATGGACTCCATGTATATATAGGCAACAAAAATAAGAATTAGAGACATTATATTTTTCTCAATCTCTAAAAGTAACGTAATATCTCAAATCTAATAGGATTCCAATATCAAATTAGACTATGAGTGAGAATCCTATTGGGCTTATTATTTTCTTGGCTTTAATGAATTAACAATTGACTCGGTCCATGGACCTAATTAAATTAATTCATTAATTAATTTTTACTCCACCAAAAGAAATTAATTGAACTCAAATTAAATAATAAATAACCTCTAAGTCAATGTTACACTTTGACCCCTCTATATATAATTAGTTATCGGATAAATAAAGCCATCAATCCAACTAATTAATTAATATATTTATTTTGATATCTTTTATTATTTTCGGCTCGATTACAATAAAATATTTATTTGACTAAAATAATAATTTAAATAAATAAATATATAATAAATCATTTTGTTTAAAAATACACGAAGGCATTCGAATTTACTTTGTGATCAACCATAATCAATACAAAATAAATACACGTAGTAATAATGCAAATATTAAAAATATAACTGTTGACCTTAAGGATTTCATCCAATGACAATCTAGTTATTTTGATGATAAGAAACCATTAATGATGTTTAAGGACTAATGTTTACATTGAGTGTTATATAGATTATTAACATTCAAAGAATGACCTCAATGAAGCACTAAAGATCATTCCAAGTATTCCATTATTCAAGATCACATCAATGAAAGAAATGGATATAAAGAAGAGTTGAAGTTGCAAGGAACAAAATGCAATGTCATTCCAAAGATAGCTTGGACTACAATGAACAAGAAAGCAACTCAAAGGAAGAAAGAAAACAAGAATACCTCAAAACCTAAAGATCATAGCCAAAACATGAAGAAAATGGTAGATAGGATGGTAAGTGTTTAGGATTCAATGTCCAGTATTTATGAATCTATTTGAAGCTTATCTCTATAGGACCATGCATATCATTACACCATTCATATGCTCCTATATCCAATAACATTAGACTACGCACTTCATTAATATATATTGACATATGAAGTCTTTGCTAAGAAAGAGTTAGTTCAAGCTTGCATAAGCTTTGAAAGAACTCATAACTTAAGTTAGAAATGTTAGGACCATGCACATTAATCATAAGATTTATTTTGGTCTCTAGAAAGTAAAAGTAATTAAGGCATTAAACTTAATATTTCTTCTTTAAAGCCTTTGTTACCATGATTTGGTAAATGACTCTAGGACACAACGCACTTGATATTTATCGTCTTTATATGTCCCTAGACACTTATAAACTGGACTTAAACTAAATTGAACTATACATCAAAGTCCTAGGTGCTAAAAAGATGGCTATCTCATAAGAAGTAATTTTTAGCCCATAAAATTTTCAAACCAGTCTGTACTAAAACTGCTATAACTATTTTTGTAGTTGGAGTTTTTAAGTAAGGCTAGTGACATTAGAAAGCTGACTTCGAGCCCTTGAGTTTAGACTCAAATTTCACCTAAAAATGATTTGAATTGAATGAGATATAAGTATCACGAAATACATGTTTCTAGTCTACAAAATTTCTGACCAGGTTGTACTAAAATGGCCATAACCATTTCTATGGTTGGAGTTTTTTTTTAGTAAGGATGGTGGCAATAGAAAGCAGACTTCAAGACAATAAATTTAGAATCAAATTTTACCTCATTTGGGGTAAAATGGACTGAGTTATGTCCATTTGAAATTATGCATAGCAATGGAGCAACCTCCATTCAAAGAAGAGCATGCTCCTTTCTATCCAGTAGCCATTTAAGGTGGAGTGTCGTGACCCATGTTTTTCAACTCGGTGCATAGTGATTTCCCGAAGGTTAACCCGGTGACGGATATAAATTGCATAATCAAATGATAAACTAAGGTCTTTAGGGATATAAATCAACCCTAAGACACCCTTGTGACCTTCCATGAAGTCACGAAACTTAACGAGAGCGAAAGGAGTAAACGGTGTCCAAATATGAGTAAAATTCGTCAATGAAGGGCATAATGGTCAATTCACAATTAGAAAGGGAAAATTGACTCTAAAAAATTCAAACAAGGTGAATACAACCTAATCTAATCATTTCATAACATTCCAAAAGGTTCTAAGAACTTTGGACAAGAATCCCACAAAAAGTCTTTTCCCGGTTTAAGCAAAAACTGACACTGTCCCACTAAAACTTGAATAACTCCCAATGTGAATAGAATCTGAGAATGGAATTGGTACCATTGGAAATCTAACTCAAAATCCTTGAGTTTAGGCTCAAGAATCACCCCATTTGGGTTAAAAACGAAGAAGTTATGATCGTTTGAAGTTAGAACTTCAATGTTGAAACATAACTGAGAGACTGTGGGAATGTATGCTATTTCGGTCGACCGAAATGGAGTTTCGGTCATTCGAAATAACCAAAAACTTTACTAAAAACATGTTTTTAAGGGGTGGTTACTTCGGTAGACCGAAATGAGCCATCGGTCGACTGAAATAGCCCTGAATAGTACTTTTGGTTACTGGAAAGTGATGTTTTTGATGCAATTGTATTCCCAAAGGCCATCGGTCGACCGAAATGGCATTTTGGTTGGCCGAAATGACTAGTAAAGGTGCTGAAATGTTAGGAAAAGGTCCTTGGTCCAATTCTAAGGTGGTGTATGCATCCCATATGATCTAAACACACTTAAAAACATTCCCTAATCTCAAAAGAGCATCTTTAACCTGCTAAAATAGAAGGGAACTTAAAACATACTCCAATGCATGAATCTTTTTATAAAAATTCATAATTTATCCATAAATGGTTCAAAATTCAAAACTTAAGAGTTTTGTGAGATGTAAGCATGCACGTAAATGTTAAATGATGTATTAGATGCGCTACAATGACCTATGACCTCATGGCATGTCATATGCAAAATATGACCCTTCAATGCATGAAATCCTTTATAATCCATAAACAAACTATGAAGTTAAACTAGTATATATGTCATAAAAGTGTCTTTGGCCCTTGGCCTCATTACATATACATTCAAGGAGTGGCAAATGGTGCACTTAAGTGCACATTACATAGTTTAGACAATAAATACAGGTTTTTATATAATACACCAAAAAGGATTATGATATGCTAACAAGTGCATATTCAATGTCACCAAAAGTACTCCAAGAATTCTAACAAGTCTAAGAGTGTTGTGCATCCCATAATAGAGTTTCTTTACCTGAAAAATACCCAGTAACTTTGGGGTGAGTAAACAAGTTTACTCGTAGGGAATGAGTATGCATAAGTATAACTTATTACAAAGTTTACAATTCAATAGAATTTAGTCCATGCTATTAAAATGACATTGGAACTTTTAACATGGCACAATGAAATGCAATATCACATGGTTATCAAGTTTGGAATTTAAATGTGAAATCAACTAAAATGGATACTTGGACATCACGCCGGATCAAATCGACACCATAGTTACTTTATGGTTACTAGCCCATGGGTAACCTCCCTATGTGCGCACTAGACTTGTAGAGGGACATTCTCCAGTACTAGAACCATGTCCTAGCCTTAGTCATAACAGCGACATCCCAAGTTTCCAAAATCAATAATTTGTGCAACAACAACATATATGTATTAACATAACATATATATACAATGTAAAACCATCTACCATGCACAAACCAATTTTGGAAACACAATACATGCTCTAGTTCACAACTATAATGGCATGGAAAATGTTGAATAATCATTATGCAACTTGTCATCCTTTAGAACAATATTAATCAATAATAAGTACATAATCTCACAAGTGTTATACAAGTTTAAAATCAACATTTAAACACGTAATCAATATGAAATCATCCTCAAATCATTAATACAACAAGATAGAGATTAATCTAATAAAATAACTAATTTCTCTCTATTTCATTTCTCATCCAAATATACTAAATTTAATATATGTTCACAAACCTATCATGATTATTGCATATTTCACCTCAAAACTTAATTTAACTCATAGGAACATATGAATAAAAATTAATTAAATTAATTTATAATTTCCTCTAGATTTTAAAGCAACCTAAAATGACTTCAAGTTAATATATGCCATGAATCAAGTCATGGCCTTTTAAAAAATCATATCTTAGCTTAACTTCATGCAAGGTACCCTTAACTATTAACTTAAAGATTTAAATTTAAGACATGTATTTCATTTATACCAAGTCATAAGGCATATAAAACATCAAAAGCATAAACTAGAACACCCCATACCTCACAAGAGGATTGTTCTTCTTAAATCCAAGGAAAGCAAAGGAATTTCAAGTTTCCCTTCTAGGTTTATGTAGAGGAGAGTGAGGTAAGACTTTTGTATTCCCAGCTCAAGGATCTAAGGTGAGTAGAAGAAGGTTAAAAAAGAAGTCAAAGCCTTAAACCAAGCTTTGTCTTCAATGGTGGCTAGGTTAGGGTTCTTGAGAGAAAAGAGATAAAAGAGATAAAGTGAAAAAATGGTGAGTGGAGGATCTAGAAATCCTCTACTTACTAGGTGCTCTTACACTACCTCTCACACACACTAATGCAAGACCAAATGGTGAGCCTACACTTGTCATCATCCTAAGTAAACTCCCAAGACTTAATATTGAACATACACTTGTCAACCATCTATGTCAACAAGTGCTCCTATCCTAGGCCAACAAATGGGTGAATCTCCACCCTCTATGTGTCATAAGATTAGTCCTCCAAGTGGTACCTTAGGAATGTGACACTTGTCACATTTTTTGAAAATTGTAAAAAAGTCTTTTTTGAAAATATCTTTCAAATTAAATTACAAAATGGTCCCTAAAATGAAAAATAATTACTTTTCATAATTACACTAAAACCCCAAAAGTCATGAATAATTACAAGAAGTTATGCATCCATACCCTTTACAAGAAAAGTAGACTTTTAGCATGCTTTTCTACAAAAGTAAAAATGTAGATATCATGGAATTTAAATATCATAAATGTATGCAAAGCCGGAATCAAATCCAAGCACAAAAAGTGAGGTTATGTAAGGAAAATGGTAAACGAGAAAAAGACGAAATAGGAAAAAAGATTAAAAAAAAAATAAATTACCAAAAAAAAAAGAAAAGAAAAGAAAAGAAGGAAAATGACCGGGTCATTACATAGAGCATGCTCCATTCAAGGTAGAGCATGCTTTATTCAAAGTTGAGCCTGCTCTTTTCACTCCAATAGCTAAATTTGGTTCATAAAACAATTTTTCTTGAAAAGAGCCGCCTCTACTGAAGAAGAGCCACCTCCACTAAGTGTGAAGCTGCCCAATGGAGTCGCCTCCTCTTTTAGGTAGAGCTGGCTCCTCCTGGGGATTTGAATTCCAATGGATATTTTTGTATTAAATGTTCACCAACCACCTCTAACAGCTATATTGAACTTCATATCTCTATAAATATAAATGGTTGGTCTAATGAATTTTTTACACCATTTTGAGAGACAATATATTGCATCAAAGAGAGCTTTTGTTCTCACATTTTCTCCTTATCTCTCTTATTCACTTATGTACTATTTTGAGATATTCAATTAAGCATTCAAATGGATTTTGCTCTTGCTTGAATTTTTATAGAGTTTGTGCTCCATCATACACTTGAGAGATTATAAGAACTTATATTCTTCACTTATATCATCTTCTCTCATTCATATTTTTCATAGAGTATTGAGCTTAATTTATATTCATATATACTCTAGTTGTGAGCTTTGATTTGCATATTAATCTTTGAGAGATATATTTGTATGCAACAAATTTGATATTCATTTGTAAGAGCTTGTATGGCCCAAGGAAGAAGGAACAAGCTAGCTTCAATTTGAAAGGGTTAGTGTGACTCAAAGGAAGACTAAGAGAGGTTGTCTCTTAGCATGATGAAGCAATGTGTTGCTTCGTGTAAAGGTTTGCTCTCCACCTATAAGGAGAAGCTATAGTGGATTGGAAAGTCTCACAAGAGATCTTAAGCTGAAGAGTAGGAGTTTATGAACCTTACAAAAATTGCCGTGTTATAGTTTGCAATTTCTCTTCCCTTATTTCTTTTACAATTATGCTATAAATTGTTTACTTTCATATCTTGATTTCATATGTTGATTATTGCATAATTGGTTATATTGTTGATTAGAAATTGTATTTTTATAACTTGCGAAAACTGGCCATTGACTCTATTCACCCCCTCTAGAGTCAATTCTTTGGTAATAATTGGTATCAGAGCCTAAACTCTATTAAAGGACTTAACCGTCTTAGAGTACGATTATGGCCAACAATAGTAGTATCACACACTTAGAAGGTTATCCCATTGATAAACCTCCTTGTTTTGATGGAAATGATTATATCTATTGGAAAATTAGAATGAGGGCATTTTTAAAAAGTATTGATATTGATGTGTGGAAAGTTATAGAAAATGGTGGTCATATCCCAACTAAAGTTTTTGAAGGAAATAAAATTCCTAAATCGAAAAGGGAATGAGATGAAAATGATCATAAATTAATACAATATAATACTTTAGCCATATGCCATCTTTATTGTGCATTAAACAAAAGTGAGTTTAATAAAATTATCTTTTGTAGAACGGCTAAAGTAATTTGAGACTTACTTAAATTAGTATATGTTGAATTAAGCCATGATAAGGAATTAAATATAAATAAACCCTCTAGCATAAATGAGATGTATTATAATTTCACTAACATTACTAATCATTTTAATATTATTGATAGAACTAACTCTTTCACTTATAGTGAAGAAAGTGACGCAATGCCAAAGAAGAATATAGACCTCCAAGCTTCTAGCAAAGAAGTAAGTAACATCAAAGAGGTGGTTAATCTTTATCTCATGGCTGACGAAGATGAGGTAAATTCTAACCATGATGATTTTGATATAAATATTTCCTATAATGAGTTAGTGGATCAGCACAATGAATTACTTGATGCATTTAAAGAGTTACAAGGTAACTAGAAAACATGCTTGTGAAATGTGCTTCCTTTAAAAAGGAAAAACATGATCTCTTTCAAAGATATAAAAAAGTTCAAATGAAAAAAGACTCTTTGAAAAAGAAAAATCATTATCTTATGCAAAAATTAGAAAGGATTCAAATTGAAAATGAGTCATTGAAAAATGAAATGAAATGTGCATTCTTTAAAGAGTCTTCATCAATTGATCTTATTTCCGAAAATGAGTCTTTAAAGAAAATCATTGATGATCAAAATGACATTTCAGCAAAGTTTACCAAAGAAAAAAAGAATTTGAGTATTATGCTTGGTAATCAAAGAAGTGTCTTCTTAGAAAATGAGATAGGATATGATCCTCATGTTAAAGATATATGTTTATTAGAAAATAGAAAATCGTTGAAAGATTCATTTGTGAAAAATTCTTTTACATGCTATTATTGTAAAAAGTTTGGATATAAAATTTATAGTTGTCCATTTAGAAAGAAAATAATAACTAACAGAATTTGGGTTCCAAAAGGAACTTATGTTTCCATTGCCTAACTTATATGGCCAAATAAACTTTGGGTACCAAAAGAAGAATATGCAACCCTCTCTTGTAGGGTTACTTGATGGCATCAATCAAGGATTATGAAGGAAGTATCACACTTGGGAACAACCCCAAGGGCAAGGTAATTGGTAAAACTCCACACAATCTTTCCATGTTATGAATCACTTAATTATTTATTTCATGGTTTGTCGTAATCATTCATATATTGTGAAAATTTTCCTTTATTGTAATTCCAGTATTCATCAATTATAAAAATTATTTTTAATGCATGCTTTCATTGATTGAAAAATAATTTTCTACATGCATTATATTCATATGAATTACTTGTAATTTTATTTTGAATGCTACACCTTGAATTAGAATAAATTTGATTTAGAAATAAATACATCTTCCTTCAAATTGTTGAATCCTTTAAGGATTTCGAAAAGGGGACACTTTGTTTAAAGTTGCCTACTTAGGAAGAATTATGTTCCTCTTTGTCAATTCTTGAACTTCATTACGGACAATGCTCATGGAATTACATTATGATCCATATATGAAAGGTTGTTACTTCACTTATTTTTATCTCAGATCGATTCATTGAATTGAATATAATCATAAGCATGTCTATTTATTGAATTGACATTTGTACTAGCATGCTAAATATATTTAAATTAACAATTTAGTTTGAAACATGCTGATTAAAGGTAGTGTGACATTGGTGCTTAATATTGAATTATGTTCCAAAAGAAACCTTGATAATATGTTCTAACTCATGAGGACCTTAAAAGAATTGGGTACCAAGAATGCCACTTGAGTATGTTTTATAGGTTTAAAATCCTTTTTATTCAAGGAAAATTGGATTATCAAGTTGGTGCCTAGAGCACAAAAGAAATATCATGCCAAGTATTCCTCTCACTCACTAAATGGAAAGGATGCATCACATTGAGAAATAACTTCCAAGCTAATGAAGTTAGTACTATGAGTAAATAATTCCTTTCTCATTAATATGCTATTATTTGAAGAATTTAATCATGAAATTCTAAGCATGACGCTCTTGATGTGTTACTTGTTCCTAATAGATGTAAAAATGTCTATGTTTTGATATTTTGCATAAAAGTAGTTTGTTTTAGCATATGAGTTATGAACATGCTAACATAAAATGATTCTCTATCATTCAAATGATCTTTAGATTAACTATGCCCAATCTTTATGAAAGATTTATTAGAAGATATGCCATCAAATGAAAGCATGCATTGTAGACCATCAATACTATTTCATATGAACCTTATCAAATGTATTAAAGTAGCAATGTATAAAAAGTCATCTATATACTTTTGTGATCATAAATATTTTATCTATACTTAATTGTGTCATTTCTATACATATAGAAAATGAGGTTGTTCAACTTGAAAAAGTTTAGATGGACTTGAGAAATGATAAATCATATAGGTCATATCTTGAATACCTAAAGGAACAAATCTCATTGGAAGAACCATCTCATTAAAATGAAGAATGCGAATTTATATTGCCTTCCTAATAGTTGAAGTGTTCACCACCATCCAAGTGATCATTTATTGGAGAACATTCTATATGTGCTAGATAAAAGAACTAATTTTCTCTTATAGTTGTAAACTTTTATCTATATTTCTTTTCATTCACATCATGATAGTCAACATGTGTCATCATTGAGAACTAGGCTAGAATATCTCTCCAAGTCTTTAACCTTGAAGAAAGAATTAAATGATGAATGACTTTGTGCACATGTGATTTTGATTAAAGGAACAAAAATGCTGCATGTTTTTGCATGAAATGATTTTTATCACATGCATTTTTAAGTGACTTTAAATTCAAAGGTCTCAAAAATAAACCACCCGGATTTAAATTGCATATATTTTGAACTACATGTTTAAAATGATCTATAGCCTATGTGGTTAAAAATAAGCTCCTAGAGCTCTTTTCAAAAGGCTTAATGGTTATCTTATGGATGATGGGTTTTGACCAAAGTTGATACATACGTTTTTTTAGAACCATTGAGGATATTATATTGATTAAGCTTGTAAGAATTATATTATCTTTGAATCAACATTCATATTTTGTGCCAAGAAGTTTACCTCTAGCATGCAAAATGAATTAAAATTAGCATGGTGAGTAAACTTGATTTCTTATAAGAATTGAATCTCCTTTAGTATCATGAAAATTAAATTTCTTATCTTTATTTGACACTTAAATCTCGGGAATATGTCATTTAAAGAACACTTTGTTCTAGCTTAGATGACTAATGTGATATTACAAGTGCTATTTTATTTTATGTATCATTTTTAGCACTTTAAAACTTCATGAGATGCGTTGACATCACCTCTTGAGATATATGTATAAGAAAAATATTGAGCTCATCCACATAGAAAATTATGTTGTCAAATATCTCTAATCATATATATCCAAGAAATTATGCTTTTGCATAATTAGGAATTCATCACATATAACTAAGTGTAGTGCCACTACTTACATATAATATATGATTTTCATGTCATATATGTTCTTCAAAGCATTTTAAGCACTTAATCATATACAAATATGCATATTTTTATAAAAGAAAGATCTTTTGGTATGAACGCCTTATTTTTAATTATCTTGGTCATACTTACTCTTATGTGTGATATGAGAAAAATGAGAAGTGTTAGTATCATGAGATATATTATGCACAAATTTATATTTGCAAATCTTGGTTGTAACATCTCACACTTGTTTTCATGATTTGTTAGCTTTGGGAAACCATGAACTTCAAATGATCCCATCTTATCATTTCCATTAATAAATTAAGGGCTTTTGAGTATGACTTACTTTATGATATATCTTAAAGCATACTTTACCTATCATTGCTTTATTGTTCCATTAGTTGGGTAAACCATTGAATGATATATGATCTAAATGGAAGCATGTTGTTAGGGGGAGATTATTGACAATCTCTTATGAATGTTTATTGCATGACTAGTTATGCCTAATTGATTTATTTTGGAAATTGTCAAGCATACTACAAAATGACTTGTTAGTCATTACATTCATTCTTTTGAGCCTTCAGGATTTTGATGATTTTTCCCTCCTTCGTGATAATATCAAATAGGAAAACAATATTAGGATTGAAGCTCACTTAATTTTTTAGATTTGCCTCTACAATGGTTGTTACCTTTTGACTTACTCTAATCCACGCTTCATATTTATTTTCTTTTATGCTTTATTATGTATACTTTTGTATACTTCTTTCTTTTGAGTTGATATTTCATTCTTGGTTTATGTCTTATGTATACTTTTGTATATGCCATGAATCTTAATGATCTATTAAACTCTTGCTATCAATCAAATTGGCTTCTTATGATATACTCGCTCGAGACAACGTGTTTTTTTCCCGATGTCACTTTCAAACTTTACTTTATTTACTTGATTGCTTACATGTTTCATTCCGAAGCACATTATATTCATTAATATTATTGCCAATTCTTCATTTCAATTACTTCACTATGCTAAATGATAAATGCTCAATGAGTTTGTCTAGGCCTCCCACCTTTTTGAGATGACAAAGGGGGAGAGATATGTGATATGTGAAATGATCTTAAATGTATGTTTATGTCTAAAATGATTTATGATATAAAAAGCATGTTACTTTATAACATTATGTTCAATGAATGCACTTTGATAGGGGGAGCATTTTTCAAATACCACTCTACTTGCTTATAAACACATCAATGTTTTGTCAACATCAAAAAAGGGGAGATTGTAGACCTTAAAGATTTCATCCAATGACAATCTAGTTGTTTTGATGATAACAAACCATTAATGATGTTTAAGGACTAATGTTTACATTAAGTGTTATATAGATTATTCACATTCATAAAATGACCTCAATGAAGCTCTAAAGATCATTCCAAGTATTTCATTATTCAAGATCACATCAATGAAAGAAATGGATATAAAGAAGAGTTGACGCTGCAAGGAACAAAATGCAATGTCCATCCAAAGATAGCTTGGACTACAATGAACAAGAAAGCAACTCAAAGAAAGAAAGAAAGCAAGAATACCTCAAAACCTAAAGATCATGGCCAAAGCATGAAGAAAATGGTAGATAGGATGGTGAGTGTTTATGATTCAATGTCAAAGTATTTATGAATCCATTTGAAGCTCATCTCTATAAGACCATGCATATCATTACATCATTCATATGCTCTTATATCGAATAGCATTAGACTATGCACTTCATTCATATATATTGACATATGAAGTCTTTGCTAAGAAAGAGTTAGTTTAAGCTTGCATAAGCTTTGAAAGAACTCATAACATAAGCTAGAAATGCTAAGATCATGCACATTAATCATAAGATTTATTTTGGTCTCTAGAAAGTAAAAGTAATTAAAACATTAAACTTAATCTTTTATCTTTAAAGCCTTTGTTATCATGATTTGGTAAATAACTCTAGGATACAATGCACTTGATATTTATCATCCTTATATGTCCCTAGACCCTTATAAACTGGACTTAAACTAAATTGAACCATACATCAAAGTCCTAGGTGCTAGAAAGTTGGCTATCTCATAAGAAGTAATTTTTAGCCCATAAAATTTTCAGACCAGCCTGTATTAAAACTATTATAACTATTTTTATAGTTGGAGTTTCTAAGTAAGGCCAGTAGCATTAGAAGCTGACTTCGAGGCCTTGAGTTTAGACTTAAATTTCACCTAAAAGGATTTGAATTGAATGAGATATGAGCATCACAAAATGCATGTTTCTAGTCTGCGAAATTTCTGACCAGGTTGCACTAAAACGTCCATAACCATTTTTGTGGTTGGAGTTTTTGAGTAAAGCTGGTGGCAATAGAAATCTAACTTCAGGATAATTAAGTTAAAATCAAATTTCACCTCATTTGGAGTAAAATGGACTGAGTTATATCCATTTAAAGTCTTGCACAGTAATAGAGCAGCCTCCATTCAAAGAAGAGCATGCTCTTTTCTGTCCAGTAGCCATTTAAGGTAGAGCATGCTCCATTTAAGGTAATGCATGCTCCATTCAAAGTTGAGCCTGCTCTTTTCACTCTAGTAGCCAATTTTGGTTTTTACAAAGCAATGGAGCTGTCTCCATTCAAAGTTGAGCCTGCTCTTTTCACACTAGTAGCTAAATTTGGTTCGTAAAACAATTTTTCTTGAAAAGAGCCGCCTTTCATTTTTGGGAACCGCCTTTACTAAAGAAGAGCCGCCTCCACTAAGTATGGAGTAGCCTCTTGAATATAATGGAGCTGCCTTCTCTTTTAGGTAGGGCTGGCTCCTTTTGGGGATTTGAATTCCAACGGGTATTTTTGCATTAAATGTTCACCAACCACATCTAACAGCTATATTGAGCTTCATATCTCTATAAATATAGATGGTTGGTCTGATGAATTTTTTACACCATTTTAAGAGACAATATATTGCCTCAAAGAGATATATTTGTATGCAACAAGTTTGATATTTATTTGTAAGGGCTTGTGTGACCCAAGGAAGAAGAAGTAAGCTTGCTTCAATTTGTAAGGGTTGGTGTGATCCAAAGGAAGACTAAGAGAGGTTGCCTCTTAGCAAAGTGGAGTAAGGTGTTGTTTCATGTAAATGTTTGCTCTCCACCTATAAGGAGAAGTTATAGTGGATTTGGAAGTCTCAAGAGAGATCTTGAGTCGAGGAGTAGGAGTTTTCGAACCTTACAAAAATCGCCGTGTTATAGTTTACAATTTCTCTTTCCTTATTTCTTTTACAATTGTGCTATAAATTGTTTACTTTCATATCTTGATTTCATATATTGATTATTGCATAATTGGTTATATTGTTGATTAGAAATTGTATTTCTATAATTTGTGAAAATTGGCCATTGACTCTATTCACCCCCCTCTAGAGTCAATTCTTGGGTAACAATAACCCTCTTACTATTAATTACATCATTTCCCAAAGTGACGGTCTAAGGATTCCAAAGATTTCGCTGAACAAATTAAAGTAATTACTTATTAATAAAAGAGTCTATACTTCTCTCATACTTAAGAGTCAAATGCCATGACAGTGATAGGGAGCAATTGCATACGATGGCTCTCGTAATATATTTCAACCTAACGCGGATCCAGTTCAAGTCTTAGTTAATAATAAGTCCATCCATAATTACCGACAATGAACAATTTATGATTATTATTTATATTCATGTATTGATCGCCATCACATACATATATAAATATCTCTTATAATCAAATGGACACTATCAATTCAATAATGAATCGAAACATAATACATTGAATTCACCAATTATATAAATCATAAATATTTTAGATATGTCAGGAATATATATCATTATAATCCAAATAGGAATTTGCTATACTAGGGCATATATATCCCAACAGTGCCCCCACTAAAAAAGAAAGTCAATTCCATTAAAATTCTTTGAGAAGGTTAAAATGGTAAATTCATATTTCAAATAAGTCAATTCATAAGTCAAAGGGTAATAAAATACGTTTACCATGATTTGGAATGTCAATATTCAAAACGTGCATAAGAGCATAAGAGCGTCTCCAATAGTTGTCTATATTCTTTTTGTGTAAATCTGATGTGTCATATTAGATTTAAAAAAAAAAAAAAAAAATTGGATTAATTATTTTTTACTTCAGCCATTGTTTTATACATTTTGTGTAAAAGTATATCTGTCAATAATAACCAACCACGTGTCATACCCAAGACCCCCACATAACTTTTACAAACCTACTTAATATAGGGTTGATTGGTTAATGGAATGAGAAATATGGAGGAGAGAGAAAATATGTCGATGTGGCTGTGTAAATGGGTTGTGCAAAATATATAATAGTTTTACATATTGGTGATGTGCCAATGTATCTTAACATACTGTTAAAGATAAAAATAAAAATTTACACATTGTGTAT
The DNA here is from genome assembly GCF_030987335.1 of Cornus florida. Lineage (NCBI taxonomy): Eukaryota > Viridiplantae > Streptophyta > Magnoliopsida > Cornales > Cornaceae > Cornus > Cornus florida. The sequence continues at coordinate 46,276,473 of NW_026775573.1, forward strand.
ATTTTACACAAAATGGTTTTTTTTCCAACTCAATATTTGCAGCATTAGACTTCTATGGACACCCAATTTTTGCCACTCTTATGCTCTGTTCAGTAGGAATGGAAAAAATTGGAAGGAAGAAAGAAGAAAGGATGGATGAGACATCCCTACAAAAGAGATTGTTTATTTCCTTTTTTTTTTTGTTTGATTCGATAAAAAAGAAAATAATAAACTCATATTTTACTTTGTTCATTAAGAGGAAGGAAAGAGAGAGTTTTATTTTTTTTCATCATTATATCTGATAATATTTATAATAGAGAGGCGATATTCGCACTCCAATTTTCTTTAATTGCACTTCATTTACTTTTTTTTTTTTTAAAAAAAGGAAATGACAAGAAGGTCTTTGAATTCATTAATGCACCATTCTTTAATTTATAATGTCATAACTACCTTTTATACAAACTTTTTTTTTTTACCTTCTTTATTTGCTATTTTTTTTCTTTTTTATTTTTATTTTTTCCCAAGATCCTCTCAAGTAAAATAATTTATTCCATACTAATAATTTTATTTTTGGCAGTCAAAATAGATAATTTATACAATCCAAAGAAATATATATTCAACAAAGTTAACTTTTTTTTTTTTTAGTCCTATCAAAACAGGTAACTTTTTTTTTTTTTTTTTTTTTTTGATGGGTATGTCAAAAGAAATAATTTATTTGATAAAAAAAAAAAAAAAAAAATTAGTCTTATCAAAAGAGATAATTTATTCAATAGAGAGAATTTTTTTTTTAATCCTCTTCTTTTTGATATAATGTTTCTGATTTTTCACTTTTTCCATTTTCTAGGAATTTTTTAATTTTTAAGGGGATTTTCATATTTTCTTGTTTTGCGTGCCGAACACTGTGGGGTGTGTCGAGTATGTTTGAGTGTTGATTGGGACATTTACTTGAGTTCAGAACTTTTGGGAATGTATCGGTTGCCATTTTGGCATTGTTCTGTTTTTCGGGCCGGGAGGTCCCAGGTGGAACCCATTACCGGGATTGTTGTGCACGGGGCTTGTGTCATGGGTTTATTGCATTCCATACATTATTATTTTGTACATAGATTACTTGTTTATATGTTATTTTATGTGGTAGTGAATTGGTTATTGTATGTGTGTGTATATATATATATAACTATTTAAAGAAAGATATTTTATGTTGTGGGGTCATTTTATCACTTTATTGGCCAAGAGGCCGTTATAGGCTCTCATTTTTCTCTCTCTCCCATCAGATACTCTATCCCTCTTTTTTCTTTTCTTTTCTACTCAATTTCAAGCCTTGATTTTGATCTAGCCTTTGGGAATTTGATATTGCTGCTTAAGGCGAAGTTATAGAGCTTGTCGAGGCCGTCATTTTGATTGGAGCAAATCTCTGTTTGGCCACACTTGGGATTTCAAAAATTTGGGTGTTTTGGGGCTTTCTTTAATTGGTTGAGGTACGAGTTTCTAATATACAATCTTTTTGGTTTTTGTGAGTCAATTCCTTAAAATTTGTGGTTTAGCATGCTTAATTTGTGAAAATTTCATGCAATATTACTTAAATGTTGTGCAAAAGATGTGACTATGTGTTATTTGGCATATAATGTTGAAGCATATTTAATTGATGATAATTTTATGCCCATTGTGCTCTAAGTGTTGAATTCTGCGACTTAGAAAGCGTGAGATATATTTTAGAGTTTTTGCAATGTGTGTATATTGTTGAATGTTGACTTGATGAGTATGAATTTCTCTATTTGCACAGCATTGAAATATATGAGACATTCATGCATGACATTGGGCAAGAAAATGGGAAATGTGATTTGAAAAGGAAAGAAAATGGCTTTTGGAAAAAAGGTTTGTGAAAACCCGGTCACCTAGGAGTTGCCTAGGATCTGTGGCGTTAATGTGGCCTAGACGGAACTAGGGAAATTGCCCTAGCGTGGTTGAGTTACCTGGGCCCTAAATGACGCCATGGAGTTGCCATGTGTCAGGGACAGCTAGCCAATCCTTCTTTCGTGTCTCTATGGAGTTGCTATGGGACGGGTTGCATTAATGATTGGAAATGATGATGGATAAAGGTTTTGAAATGGTGAATGAAATTACATACCATAAATGTTTTGCATGGCATAGCTTGATGAGTATTTTGATACGTTGTTGTTGGAATTGTTCTATATTTTCCTTTCCGATTTAGCGTGATCACTCTCTCCCTTTCCTATGCTTTGTATGGATTCATGAAGTCACAAGAGGTGTATCTTAGGAACCTTCTACTGAGCTTTATGCTCACCCTATTATATTAACATTTTTCAGGAAATGGAGGTTGCCTTGGAGTTTCTAGCGGGTGTTTGATGACTTCTAGTGAAGTTTTGGGACATTCTAGGTATAACATTTTACTTGTACTTGGTTCATGTAAATCCTTGTATATCTATCCATGCAACATTTATGGTGTAATTTGTAGTTGATGTATAAAGAGGCCAAGAGGCCATTTTGAATCAAATTGAATGTTACCATACCTTTTCTTTACAAGCATTATTGGGATTTATCATGTCCAAGCCTTATATTAGGTTTATAGGATGTTTTGGGATAAGTTTAAAGGTTATTTCATGGCTATAATAGATGCCAGTGAGGTCCCCAAGGTCCTTTGCACTTGCATTGGCCATAATTAAACCTCCCAGGTTAGGAGTCGGCTCTCTCTTTTTGGGAGCCGGCTCTTTCTTGTCCAATAGCTTTTTTTGCCCAAAATTTTTGTATAAAGCTGGCTCCATCAAAATGGGAGTCGGCTCCCTCAGTAAAAAGGAGGCGGCTCCATCAAAATGGGAGCCGGCTCCTTTACTGCTTTGCACCTTTTTCTTTAGCCAAACTTTAAATGATCATATCTTCCTCGTTTCAAATCCAAATGGGGTCATTCTTGAGTCAAATTTCAAGGATTTTGAGTCAGCTTTCCAATTCAACTAATTTCACTCAAAAATTCTTATCGTATAGAGAGTTATGACCTTTTTAGTGTGGACTGCTGTGGAATTCTTTAAAAACAAAGGGGGCAATTGTGTGAAATTCTCATTCTTATGCCTTGGACCTTGCGTCATGGGTTCAAATGACCCTTATGAATTATGTTGAACTATTTAGACTCATTTAGAGTTATATTTTTTATTTTCACACCTTAGTTGACCGTTTTACCCTTAGTTGTTTTCAGGTTCAGGTAAGGACTCGGTTAGTGATCCGGACCCACGGGTTCGAGTCGTTATAAATTCGGTTATGTGTTTAAATGTTAAAATATGTGTTACATGGCCATGTATGTAGAATATTTATGTAATAACGATGGAAAACATGTTATATGTGATAAGATGGCAAGTAGTGAGTATGGTTTATGGCATGTAAATGGTGCATGGTAATGTGACGGACAGTTGAGCATAGGTTGTGCAAGTGTGTATTATATGAAATGATAATGAGGATGAACGGGATGTTTAATTTCACATAATGATTTAATGGACTAGTTATTTAAACTTATGTGATAAGTTAAGGTCATGTCAAGGTTTATGTTCCGGTTATTTTGTGTTTATATATTTATATAATTATGTCTTGTATATATATACATATATACTTATATGCATTTATGCGGTCAAGCATGCATGGGATGGTTGCTAGTACGGTAGAGTACTTGTGGTGACATTGATGGTTGTATCAGTTTGGACCTAAATAGGTGAAGAGTTCGGTTACTCCAGGGTTGTTGGGTACTGGTTCTTATCGAACGAAAGGTGTTAATTTTAAGCTCGTGGATTGAGTTGTTCAATGCGCAGTCATACCTATCTTTTTGTTGCATTTTAGTACGGTGCTTAGAGCGTGACTTTAGGATGGTTTCATATTTCATGGCACGGTATCCATGGTGTGTGTGAGTTTCTTGCGTCTGACTATGGCGTCTTATGATCATGGAGGTCGAGGTTGTGATGAGAGGTCTTGATGAAGGACCAACAGGCCAGTGGCATAGCGGTATCAGCCTCTTACTTCCTAAAGGGAGGTCAGGGGTTCAAGTCTCAGAAGAGACAAGTGTGTATGAGTACCAACTAGGAAAAAAAAGAAAAAAAAAAAAAAAAAAAAAAAAAAAAAAAAAAAAAAAGACTTGCGTTTTTTAGATTTCTGTACTTGGGATGTAGGTCATGGTTTGGTATTGAGGTTCTCCTCGAAACAGTTTGTGGTGGGCGTGATTGAGATTGCTAGAGTCACGAGTATATTTTATGGGTTATAGATGTATATTTTGAGTATTATGGTATAGTCTAAGCAAATGTGTTGTTTATGGTTGGTTGACGAGTGATTCCCATTTTTGAAAACTACAAGAGCGTGTCGCGGGTAACAGACTCATAGAGAATTAATTGCATGGCTCGGCTGGCGAGTAGGGTTAGGTTGGCACGGTTATTGAGAGAGTCTCCAGGTGGTGTATAGTAGTCAGCCTTAGCTGTGTAGTGTAGGATTGCATGATAAGGCATGTAGAATGTGGTTATCGGAATGGTTTGAATAACCAGTTAAGTATTGGTGAACGATTGTGTTGTTGATGATTTTGAGGAGACGGTTGGGTGTTAAGCATTCTGGTTTAGTGCTCATTTTCCCTTTTAGGATTTGTCAGCATAGTATTACCTTATAAAGATTCTTTTCTAGTGGTAAGTAATGGTTGTTGTGGGAGGTATCGAGAGTGAGACACACTTTCTTGTTGTGATGGTGTTATCTTAGGGATACTTGAGGAGAGATTGCTTGGTGTTAGTCTATTAAGTTGGTGGGACGTGAGTCCAAGTTGTTATTCCAGGATGATGGTAGTAGAGGCGTTGTGAAGTGATGTCTTAGTATGGATGAGCAGAATGGTTTAGCGTATGATCCGAGGGTGGATTAGAGAGTATGCGTTGTTTATCATATGTCATTAGGTAAGTAATGGGGGTTGTGCATTAGCCGAGGTGATTACGGGCAGCCTAGCCTTTAGAGCCAGTGAGAGCGGTGTTGCCATATAAGCATCTTTTTCTTTTGAAGAGTCAATAGGTTGTTGTAACTGAGGTCACTAGTCTTGTGTGCACGGGATTGAGGCTATGCCGCCTAGAAAGGTAGAGATGGAATGGGAGGTAAAGTGTCGTTTTATGGTTTAGAGGTTGTCATTTGGGAGTGACGGGTTCTAGATAGAACGAGACACAGTGTCCAATATACTATGATCATTCTTAGTGTTGGTACGCTGTGAGCATTGGTGCTCTTATCTGATGGTGGTGTTGTAAGCTATACCCTACTACTCGAATGGGTAGTATGGATCTGACTTGGTTTGGTTAGCATGGGTATCGCAGTGCATCGTATGCAAGGAGTTCGGTGTTAATTGTATATGACAGTCCGTTAGTGGCAAGGTCGCCTGAATTTGAGTTCGTAGTTCCGTACGGGAGCAAAATATGATAGGGTGTCAGGTGCATTTGGGTAGGAATTGTCAGTTTATGGTGAGTACAGGGTTCATTACCCTTCCATTTATTTTGGTTCTAACAGGGATGCCATTTGTCGTATATCTTGTCCTCTATCTAGGAGTTGTGCACGTCCGCGGATAGGCTAACCCGTATGTGATTTGTTATGTTGTTAGAGTTCATCGGTAGAGGTTTGGTTGATTTGGTCGACTCACTCCCACGGAGGGAGATAAAGTCGTTGGTTTTTAGTGGTACTAGTTTTGAGAGTGGTTTTGATCGGTGGAATGTGAGGCACAGGTTGCCGAATAGGGATTGTGTTTCCGGTGTCTGGTACTAGTAGTTATGGCTAGGGGTGTGTCATGAACTGTAAGCTTAAGGATAATTAGGTGATGTGATGTGAGTTATGTACTTGGATGGTTTTTTTTTTTTATAGACGTTTGATTCGAGTAGTGTCTTGAGGACAAGTGTTGGTATTGTTTGAGTGTTAAGTAGCTAGAAAGTGAATGTGGGACTCTATTGAGGAATAATGTGGATGATTGACTTTAGTTTTGAGGTTTTAGGTATGAGATGGTCGTATTATGTGTTTTGAAGAGGTAAGAATTGAACCGAATGATGTTATAGAGTTGTCTACCTGGTATGAGTGCTATAAGGATAGTAGAGAGCTTTTATGCTAGTCGATGATTGTGGCACTTGGCACCATGTTATTTATAGCTTATTTTGGTTGTGTGATTGAAGTATGATTGGGACTTTTAGAGTAGGTATGTGATTATATAGCTGTTAAGGATTACATAGCGCGATGGATTGAAAGTGAGTGGATTTTATGATTGTTTTGTGGACTATGTGAGATTGGGTTTGAGGTTTGGACCTAAGAACAGGAACAACGTTTGTGTTGAGATTGGATCGATGACGAGAGTGGCTTAGCCAACCATTTCTTCTGAATCAGTCCCTCTTTAGCACGATGATAGGTCAAAGGTTAATGATTTTTTTGATATTGCGCGTTGTGTCAGTATGGCAGTGTGGATTTAGGCGGCTTGTCTCAGGTGGCAAGGCCGGTGTGTTAGGTAGTACCAAGTATCTGATAGAGGGTTTACGATACGATCATTGATTATTGAAGACCTTATTTTGAGGATTTGGGTTCTAAGTTCAGGATAGTACGTTTTATTGTTCTGGTGACTCATGTTTATGTAGTCATATGGAAAAATGTTGTTTGGGCATCTTTAGGTTGATAAGTATAGTGATTGCCAATTGGTATGGTTGGTAGTCGTTTGTACGGATATGTAGTGGTATAGCTACGTGTTAGATAGTAAGTGTTTGGTCTGTCAGGGATGTGTAGATTAGAGTTGTGATTGATTATGAGATAGACGGGATTCCTTGTAAGGGGTTTAGTATGTCCTTTAAAAGATGAGTTGGGTATGGACGTTGTCATGTTTGGTGGTCTAATGACTTTTTTTTCTCGAGCATTGGAGCCTTTTGTGGCAGTGTAGAGTGGATCAATGTCTGTTTTGAGTCGAGTATAGTGTAGAGCGTACCAGCTGGTTTTGTGCGGTTATGTTTTGAGTAATGAGTACCCTCATAGGGCGGTGAGTATTGGGTTTTAGTGGCAGTGGTTTTTGATTGCCTGGTAATGTCCAGTGTCAAAGGCAATAATGTTAGTGAGTTCATAGTCTTGTGGTTTTATGGGGTGTTTCTCAAGAAGGTGCATGTTGTGGGCCTCCTTCTTTAAGGAGGGTAGATTTCGAGGACAAAATCTCTTTAAGGAGGGTAAATTATAATGCTTTCGATTGTTCTCTTTTTCCATTTTCTGGGAATTTTCTAATTTTTGAGGGTATTTTCGTATTTTTTTGTTTTGCGTGTCCGATACCGTGGGGTGTGCCAAGTATGTTTGAGTGTTGATTGGGACATTTCCTTAAGTCCAGAACTCTTTGGAATGTATCGGTTGCCATTTTGGCATTGTTTCATTTTTTAGGTCGGGAGGTCCCAGGTGGGACACGCTACTGGGATTGTTGTGCACGGGGGTTGTGTCACGGCTTCATTGCGTTCCATGCATTGTTATTTTGTGCATAGATTACTTGTTTAAATTTTAATTTATGTGGTGGAGAATTCATTATTGTGTGTGTGTGTGTGTATATATATATATATATATAACTATTTAAAGGAAGATATTTTATGTTGTGGGGCCCACCCCCATTTTATCACTTTATTGGCCAAGAGGCCATTAAAGGCTCTCATTTTTCTCTCTCTCCTATCAGATACTCCCTCTCTCTCTCTTTTTTTTTTTATTTTCTTTTTCTTTTTATTTTCTATTTAATTTAAGCCTTGATTTTGATTTAGTCTTTGGGAATTTGATATTACTGCTTAAGGCAAAGTTATAGAGCTCGTCAAGGCCGTCATTTTGATCAGAGCAAATCTCCATTTAGCCACACTTGGGATTTCAAAATTTTGTGGCTTTTTGGGGCTTTCTTCAATTGGTTGAGGTAGGGGTTTCCAATATACAATCTCTTTGGTTTTTGTGAGTCAATTTCTCAAAATTTGTGGTTCAGCATGTTTAATTTGTAAAAATTTCATGCAATATTACTTAGATGTTGTGTAAAAGATTTGACTATCTGTTATTTGGCATATGATGATAAAGCATGTTTAATTGATGATAATTTTATGCCCATTGTGCTCTAAGTGTTGAATTCTGCGATTTAGAAAGCATGATATATTTTAAAGTTTTTGTAATGTGTGTATATTGTTGAATGTTGACTTGAGGAGCATGAATTTCTCTATTTGCACGGCATTGAAATATATGAGACATTCATGCATGACATTGGGTAAGAAAATAGGAAATGTGATTTGAAAAGGAAAGAAAATGGTTTTTAGGAAAAATGTTTTGAAAAAGGTTTGCGAAAACTCGGTCGCCTAGAGAGAACTAGGGAGATTGCCCTAGCGTGATTGAGTTACCTGGGCCAAATGACGCCATGAAGTTGCCATAGGTCTGGGAAAGTTAGCTAATCCTTCTATCGTGCCGCCATAGAGTTGCCATGGGACGGATTGCATTAACGGTTGGAAATGATGACGGATAAAGGTTTTGAAACGGGGAGCAAAATTGCATACCATTACATTCCATAGCATGGCATGGCTTGATGAGGATTTTGATGTGTTGTTGTTGGAATTGTTGTTATGTTTTCCCTTCTGATTTAGCATGATCCCTCTCTCTCTCTTTCCTATACTTTGTATGGATTCACAGGGTCATAAGAGCTGTATCTTAGGCACCTTCTACTGAGCTTTATGCTTACCCTATTATATTAACATTTTTCAGAAAATGAAGGTTGTCTTAGAGTTTCTATCAGGTGTTTGATGACTTCTAGTGAAGCTCTGGGACATTCTAAGTGTTGCATTTTACTTGTACTTGGTTCATATAAATTCTTGTATATCTATCCATGCAACATTTATGGTATAATTTGTAATTGATGCATAAAGAGGCCATGAGGCCATTTTGAATCAGATTGAATGTTACTCATACCTTTTCTTTAAAAGCATTATTGGGATTTATCATGTCCAAGCCTTATATCAGGTTTATAGGATGTTTTAGGATGAGTTTAAAGGTTATTTCATGACCAAAGTAGATGCCAATGAGGTCCCTAAGGTCCTATGCACTTGCATTAGCCATTTTTAGACCTTTCAAATTGGGAGTCGGCCCTCCCTTTTTGGGAGCCGGCTCTTTCTTGTCTAGTAGCCTTTTTCGCCCAAGAATTTTGCATAGAGCCGGCTCCATCAAAATGGGAGCCGGCTTCCTCAGCAAAAAGGAGGCCACTCCATCAAAATGGGAGCCGGCTCTCTTTCTGCTTTGCCCCTTTTTATTAACCTGGACTTCAAATGATCATATTTCCCTCGTTTCAAATCCAAATGGGGTCATTCTTGAGTCAAATTTCAAGGATTTTGAGTGAGCTTTCCAATGAAATTAATTTCACTCAAAAATTCTAATCGTAGATAGAATTATGACCTTTTAGTGTGTACTACTCCGGAGTTCTTGAAAACGAAGGGGGCAATTGTGTGAAATCCTCATTCTTATGTCTTGGACCTTGCGTCATGGGTTCAAATGACCCTTATGACTTATGTTAACCTATTTATACTTATTTAGAGTTATATTATTTATTTTCACACCTTAGTTGACCGTTTTACCCTCAGTTGTTTTCGGGCTCAGGTAAAGATCCGGTTTGCGATTTGGACCCTTGGGTTCGGGTCGTTACATTCATACTTTTTTTTTCTTTTTTTTGAATCTTGACAAAAGAGATAATTTCTTTAATAAATATATATTTATTTTGGATTTTTTTTTTTCATGTCCAAAGAGATAATTTTTTAATGGTTATTTTTTATTTTTTTTTCGTCCGGACAAAAGAACCAAATTATTCACCATTTTTTTTTTTTTTTTTTTTTGGCAACGGGAAAAAAAAATTTCTTGTCGAGAGAGAACTAAAATATTAAAAATTAGAGATAAAGGAGAGTAAATCTAAAAGGGTTGTGTCATTTAAAAAGTAATAATTATTTATTTGCAAAGTTAGAGTTAAAATTGTCATTTCATTTAAGATTGTAGTGTAAACGTTGAAATGTAGAGTGCGGATATTGCCTCCCTATATAATATTATAATTTATAAAAGATAGTGCTGTAATTTAAAACTTGTATAATTTGTGATAGTATTTAATTTAAAACTCTATAATAGTCTATTTGTCTTCACTCATTTCTTCCGCTCATTTTTGGGGGCATGAAAAATTGTAAATGATGAATGATATATGCATCATTCTTCTTACTCTCCTTTATTTCCTTGTATTATCTCTACTGAATAAAGGAAGTTTATTCATTTCTTCCTATTTTCTCTCCATGCATCTTCCTTCCTTCTTAACGAACACATCATTAGAAAGTGCCCTTATGCACAAGGTGCTTTTGGATAAGCATTCTCACATTCCAAATTGAAGCTAACTTGCACCCCATCTATCTAATTAGATAATAAACCTTACCATTGCATCCGGAATGGTAAAAAAACTTAGAATCTGTGATGTTGTGGCCCGAATTTGGTGCCAGGTCGCAATGACTAGACGACCCGTTGGATGAGTTTTGTGTGGGCCTAGATTTTTGACCTTTTTTTTTTGGCTCATGGGTCGTGGATCCTAATTAGTCTCTTGTACCCTGATATATAAGGGTGTTTAGGGTTTGGAGTGGAGTAAGAGAAAAAATTCTGAATTTTGTACAGAGACAGAACGAGGGGCTGAAAATTTGTAATCTCCGATTTTACATATAGTGAAGACTTTCGGTAGATCTCAATCATGGACGTAAATTGTTGCCGAACTACATATAAATCTTTGTGTTCTTTGTGTGGTGTGTTTACTTCTCTGTTGTGATTCTTGATTTTATCTTGAGTTCATTGTATTTGTCATAACATAATCCACCATAAGATATCATGTCCAAGCGGCTTCCTAGGCCTGAAAATGTTTAAAACGCTCCACAGGCTATTCTTCATAGGACAAAACTTCCATACATGTCTGAGGCAAGAAACTCTCTTTGTGGGTAGCTCAAGACAAGGAAATCCTAGTCCCCCATTTGCTTTCGAACTACCGATGGCTGACTAAACAACCTTAGCACCGCCCTTTTTTAGTTCAATTCCACACCAGTAAAAGCCTCTAAGAATTTGATTGAGTCAGAGATGCAAGGGTATATCCTTTTATTTTTTGTGGGGTAGTTACTTTCATGCTAATCAAATTGCGGTTGGAAACTAATATATCCATTTCATGTAAAATTTGTACATCGAGTCTTTTAGAGAGTCTCATTTAGAAAAATTATCTTGTTTTTGTTTATGTGTGGGGTTGTAACAAATTATTATAATTCGTCCCCTTGTATAAATTAGTCTACATTTTTCACAAATTGTACCAACGGAAGCACTTATTTTTATATTTTCCCTTCCTTGCCTTAATTCTGAATTTTCTTATTAGAAGAAAATAGATTTCTTAAAGTTTAGAATCTCGATTTACTTCAATTTTTTCGTTATTATTTCTACAACTATAATATATATCTCACTACCCTTTCAGAGGTGTCCAATTCCTAATTAAACTCAATCTCCTTTTTTCAGTGTCCCTATTGAAAGTAGTTCCGAAAGATCCCTATATGCCTACGTGGTGTATGTGCACATATGAATATACACTTTCACAAATCAAACTCTCCAAGAAAAGATGGACATAACGCAAAGGCAAAAGGTGGACGAGTTCATGATGGAAGTAAGGCAAAAGCTTGATGACTTATCGATGAAGATAAGGCAAAGGCAAAAGTTTGATGACTTCTTGAGGGAAGCAAGGCAAAAGGTAGATGGTGAGTTATTGATTCCAGGAGATATTATCTTCCAAATACTGAAAGAGCTTCCGGTGAAACTTTTATTAAGATTAAGGTGCGTTTCGAAGTTGTGGTGCTCCATAATTGATGATCCACATTTCATTCAAATACACCATATTCGATCCCATACTCAACCGGACCTTCTTTTTAGGTATGAGAAACATTACCAACTTAGTTGTTCTTTATACTCTCTAGATCCAGAAGGAAGCCCGGCCACATACCTTGTACCACTACCCGATAAAGATATCTCTATTCCCTTTCAATCCATTGATGGATTGGTCTGTAACGGGAACTGCATATACAATCCGAGCACCAGAGAATTCAAAACTCTTCCACCTATAAGGATGAGTGTACCTTGTGATGTAGAAACCAAAGTCAAGGTTCCTGTGGATCTTTCTGTGAATATTTCCTAGGATTTGATCCCTCCACCAATAAATACAAGGTCCTAGCCTTATGCGGATTTTTTTCTAATGTTAGTATACATGCTCAAGTTCAGCTCAAGATTCTGACTCTCGGCACGAACTTGTGGAGGGAGATTGACACTTCTGGGCGTCAATTAGACATACCGCCACTAAATATGGCTAATCCTATGGTTTATTGCATTACTGATGCATGTTATATATATTATATCTAAAGGTGGCTCGAAGGATATGATAGTAGCTTTCGAAGTAGGATCCGAGAAGTTCCGGATCATTGTAGTTCCAGAAGGTGCTAATACTAGAACTTTTTCCCTGATACAAGTCAAAGAACATCTGACTCTGATAGATCTTTGGATCCAAACAATTTGGATATCAGAAGACTACGAGAAGCAACTATGGAGTAGGCAGAGTCTCGTCCTTCCACGGTGTGTGGAGGTGAACGGTTTTATCTTTAGTTATAGACCTGTTGGTACAGTTCATACTGGTGAGATTTTATTTTCATGTCATCCATTAGAACTGTTTTATTATAATCTGGAAAGTAAATCACTAAGGAGGGCTAGGGAGTGCTCAAACTTGCCCCATGATATGTCATCAACTAGACGCATCACCCAGCATGTGGAGTGTATATATCGGTTGAAGGATATGTAAATAACAAGATTTCTAAATATTTTTATTATTATATTTGTTTTATTACTAGTATAGTTTTGAAGTTTCTTTAATTGGTTCCTTTTGGATACTTTGTTTTTTATGGAGATGTGCTCCATTTGATTTTGTGTATAGTTTTTCTCTTTAACCAATTTCTACTTTGTTTTACCAAAAAAAAAAGAAAGAAAATTAATATTAGACTTCCCATAACTTATCACAGTTTCATTTTGTTACTGCTTAAAAAGAGTTGTTAAGCATTGCTACTTGTTTTGGTTCTTCTTGGTAAAAGAAGGTACAAATGAACCGAAAAGCAATTTTGGTTTTTTTTTTTTTTCTTTGTTGCTGGAGTTGTTTTCAATCACTTTTTTTCCTTTTGGGTTGTTGCAAGTTTGGTATTCTTTTGCGTGGTTTAGACTGGTTCTCTTAGGTTGAGGCTCTATTGCGGAGGTTCCTTCTCTTTTAGGCTTTTGCTTCTCCTGTTTTCATTAAATTTTTTAGGCTTTGCTTCTCCTGTTTTCATATTTAGTACACAAGGAAGTATGTTCCCAATTTTCAATCTTATTTTTAGTGAAAAAAATAAATGGTTCAGGTATTTAAATGCATTCTGTTTTGTGTACTCAAATGTTGTGTACATGCAAAGAGTCATATACACATACAAAATGCAGTCTTCACTTTTTGATTTGATATAGTGCTTTAACACACTTCACTAATATTTTCAAGTTTACTCAAGAGTTTTTTAGTAAGGCTTGGATGGACAATAAGTGGTCTCATATTAGGACCTTATCTAGTCTGAAACAATGTTAACAATTATATGCTTCAAAAGTTTGTAGATGTCTCGATAACTCAATGAATTCACTACAACAAATGGAGCTATTTCCGACGCCAAAAGGCATCGTAAAAACCCAAAATTTGAGTCGGAAAAGCATATTAGCGACCTCAAATAGGGGTCGCATCTTGTGTCGGCAATGGGAGGGTCTCAAAAAGGCATATTTATTTCTGACCTCTTTTGGGTACCTCCGGTGAACTTATGAGTGTCAGACTTCGATATACTGATATAACTTTTAACCCTTCTTGCCTTGTTAAAAAAAAAAAAAAAAAAGGCTCCAAAAGTTTAAATTGTTAAAAATGATGTAACTCTAATATTTAAATTCCCTAACACTTTGCTTACGACAAGGAAACAGCCACAAAACTGGACAAATGCCTTGGCCTACGAGCTGGAACCAAAAGCAACAACAAAACATCCAACAAATGGCTTGTTGACTTAAATTTGATTGAACTTGGGTAAGAGGACCATTGTGAACAGCACCAAGCAACCAAGGAGTGCCAAAAGATCAATGTGAACGTTGGAGAGGAGCTGAAAGGGCAGAGAAAGAAGAGATAGTCATGACTTTCTACCGCGTTGGAAGATCGAGGACATGATGTTAGGAAAGTGTAGAAAGGAGAGAGTTCTAGGATCTGCTTGGTTTAGTTTTCTACAAACAATTCTCAAGAACTCAAAAAGCTATTTTCAAATCAATTATAAAAGAGAGATTTCTATACAATTTTCAAAATTTTCAGTTTTCATACTCCATATAAAACTGTTTTTAAATATCTGAAGGGAGCTCTAAGAAATTGCAAAAAAATAACATTTTAGAAAATTGAACCAAGGCTGCCCTACTTTCTCTGAGGGAAAGCTTGGTAAGATAGGCATAGGATGAAATAAATTAGTTGTTCAGAGTACCAACAATGGTTCATTTGGTTAGATTACTCTTACCAGACTTTTGCTTCTTTCTACTAGGATTTATTCTCTTAATATCATCATAAGTACTTGACCTAAGAGGCCAAAATATTTTGATACTGTAGCATAAGGTGAAATGGTTGTGGAAAACGAGTACCGTAAAAAAATTGCTTAGAAGGGGTTTGAATAGGTTCGACTTGCTAATTTATCTGATTTTTTCCAACTTTAATTTTTACCAAAATAAAAACTATTTTTCCACCCACAAAACAAAAATAAAGTGCAAGTAATAAAAAGTGAGAGTTGGAGTTTGACACTGCAAAATTGGAGAAATTCATCCAATTGAGAGAAGAAAAAATAAATAAATAAAATACTCGGAGACTTTCATCAAATTGAGAAAAAAAAAAAAAAAAAAAAAAAAACTCAAAGACTTTCACGCAGTCTCAAGCAAAATGATTCACTATCTTCGAAACAAATTAGAATCAATGGACTCTGACTTAAACTCACACCCACTCTGCTCTAACAAAAACTAATTACTGAACACTTCTAGCTTTGCGACTCCCCCATCTCTATAGTACTTTAGGCCAGGGGTGGAACCAGGATCTGAAAGTAGGGGGGGCTAAAAAAAATTTCAAGCAGCAGATTTACTGGAAAAAAAAAAAAAAAAAAAATTCCCTAATTGCAACTAATTTCAGTTAATGACTCAAGTTTGATGTAAAACACCAGTATCAATACGGTGTCTGAGTCTACACTGGTGAATTTGAATTGAGAACAATAGACATGTATCAATAAATCAAATGTCCGCTAAGAGCAGACTCGGACACCGTATCCAAATTCACCAATGCAATGGCTATCTCAAGATGCCTATTTTTGGTGTCACTAAACAAAACTGAAAGTTTCAAATCAATTAACCGAATCAAAAGCAAGAGCAGCAACATCAAGTTTTGAACCAATAAACAAACGAATCAAAACGCAATAAGATCTAACAGTGAATCTAAACCCATAAGAATAAGAAGAAAAATGAAAGAAACTCAAAACAGTTTTTTGGTTCACTGATAAGAGAATGTCAAAGAGAACGCTATTGAATTGGGAAGGAGACGAATGGGCTACAATATATTTCTTTACATTTAGAGGAATCTATAAATGAATTCCTAGAGTATGCCTTTGTTTCTACTAAAATGATGTGTTGGTCTGTAATGGTTGGTCCAGCTTAATGGGTTTGGCCTTGTTTGGGCTCAGTTTGTACTAATTTCTTTTCCTTTCTAGGTTTAGACCATCAATTTCAGATAACTTTATTTATTTATTTATTTATTTTACAAGACAAGAAGGGTTAGAAGTTAGATTAGTAGGTGTAAAGAGTCAAAGCCTGGCACTCCCAAAATTCACCAGAGGCACTAATAACTGGGCTATCGAGGCATCTGCAATTTCAGATAACAAAACAGAGTCTAAAATATTATTTTTTTAAAAAAAAAAATGTGAAAAAATATTATTTCATTTGTTTGGAGAAAAGAAAATGATTTTACGCATCAAAAATACTAAGGGATATACATAATGCAATAGGCCAAATAGATATATATATATATATATATATATATATATATAAATAAAAATACATTGGATTAGGAATGAATATATATATATGCTGAAGTTTTATGTCCTGGAGTTTTTTAAAATGCTAAACTATAATAATTTGAAACTAATATTTGCCCTACCATATAATCTGACCGAAATTATTAAAAGTCTTGCGATAGTTTAGGAACTGCTAATAATTCATTATTAATCGGTGAAAATAAATTTATTCCCTTCCAATCTCACTTGCCTTTGACAAAAAACTCAAATCTAGGTTTTCACGGGTCCCTTTGTAAAGTAGGTCCGATAGAAACCCTAGCTCTTTATACTTTAACAAATCAAACGCGACAAGGTAGGAAGCTTCGTAATACGATGGGGAAAAGGCAAAAGGTTGATGTGGTGTTCGTTCCAAAAGATCTTCTCTTCGAAATACTCATATTGCTTTCTGTGAAAACTCTACTGAGATTAAGGTGCGTTTCGAAGCTCTGGTGCTCCATAATTGACGATCCACTTTTCGTTCAAAAACACCATATTCGATCCCATACTCGTCCTGGAGGCCTCAACCTCCTTCTTCAACTTGGGCATCGTAATTTTTTAGGCTCTCTAGATCCAGAGGGAGGCCCCACCTCTTACCTTCTACCACTACCCGATACAGTGGATTTGTATATTCCGTTTCAATCCATTAATGGCTTGGTCTGTATCAATAACAGCATATACAATCCTAGCACCAGAAAATTCAAAGTTCTTCCACCTATAACAACCAGTGTACCTTATCGTGAAGAAAAATACTTGTTAGGATTTGAACCTTCTACCAATAAATACAAGGTTCTCGCCATATGCGGATTTTTGCCTAATCTTGTTAGTGAAGATTCTCAAGTTGAGTTAAAGATTGAGTTCAAGATTCTGACGCTCGGCACTAACTTGTGGAGAGAGATTGATACTTCTGAGCTTCAATTAGGCGTGCCCCGAATTCTGAATACGGATTATGCCAGGGCTTATTGCATTACTGATGTTATATATATTATATCTAAGCGTGACTCGAAGGACGTGATAATAGCTTTCGAAGTAGGATGCGAGAAGTTTCAGATCATTCGATTTCCTGATAGTGCTAATACTGAGAATTGTTTATTGATACAAGTGAAAGAACATTTGGCTTTAATAGATCGCAAGATGTCAGCAATTTGGATATTGGAAGATCACGAGAAGCAACTGTGGAGTAGAGAGAGTCTAGTACTTCCAAGTCGTGGAAGTTTTATACCGGATGGTACCATTCATATGGGTGATATTGTATTTCGATCTCATCCATCAAAATTGTTTTATTATAATGTGGAAAGGAAAGCATTGAGGGATGTGTCTTGTTCAACCTTATCCTGTGATCCAAGACGCATCACCAAGCATGTGGAGTGTTTGTATCGGTTGAAAGACATGTAAATGACAACATTGTTGTTTGGAAACACCGAAACGGTGCCTTGTATGTGTTTTTGAAATTGGAAGAATTTAGCAAGATTGCTAATTTTATATTTAGAAACACCGAATCGGTGCATTGTATTTGGGATTGAAAGAATTTTAATACAAAGTTTGTACTAAAATTCTTCCAATTCTAAATCCAAAGTGTCAATTTGATACTGCTATGTTGTTTTTTTTGTTTCAGTTTGTTTATGCAAAAACTTTATTGGAATAAATTACAATTTCAAAATTTCAAGTTGGAGTTTTATGGTTTTTCTAACTTGTTTTATGGTACTTTCTATGGTTGGAAAGAGATTATTAGTAATATGATTATTATTATTTTGGAAGAATGGTTTGCATCTTCTGAGGGAAAACCTCAACCCATAATGCACTTGTTACAAGTGGGAACTTGTCCCACATCAAATCCGGATAGAAAAATGTATGAGTATAAATAAGTGAGTATGTAGCACTACCCAATAATTTAAACTTTGAAGTAAATGGATAAATAATCACCCATCCATTATACTTGGTATTGGTATCAGAATCAGACTCAATCCTTGATCATATGACATGTCAAGCGCCCGGCCCGAAAGGCCGCCACCCGCAAGGGCCCCACCCAAAATAATAATAATAATAAATTCTATTACTATAGTAGTCCATGCGCCCTTGTATCTTGATCAAGGCGCTTATGCCATGTGGTGGCGAAGGATTACCAAGCTGGTTGTTCCGAATGAAGATGATGCACATTGCTCACCTCGCACAAAACATTCCCGATAATAGATCGTAAAAATATATATATTTTGTAATATTTTTATTATTTTTTAAATCATAATTTAATATTTTAAAAAAATACATTTAATAATTAATTTAAATATGGTGTATCTATCTATATCTTTTTCTTATTTCTAAATATTTTTACTATATATATATATATATTATGGGAACTGATATTAGCTTTCCAACAAAGTACTTTAGCGCTCCATTTTTATTTATTTTAAAAATAAAATTACAAATAAGTCCTTACACCACACAATGTTTTGTTCTTATATTTTTTAATACCATAATTGTCCTTAAGCTATAGTGAAATTCACTTTCTCTCTCTCAACCGTGATTGAATAGTAAGAGAAATAGTGTTTTCTAACTTAACCAATGTTTTAAATGGTGTGATTAATTACAATTATAATTACTTGTGTTTGGCTTGTAAAAATCGTGGTCCTTTCCAAGTGTGGAAAGGAGGTGGGTTGCGGGCGTGCCAGGAACGTACTGCTGGCATTCCAAAGTGGAGCTCCAAACAATATTCCAGTTAGAGTTTGGGATCAGGTGATTATCTGAGGACTAGAATGACCACCTTCAATGATTCTTTTTGCCTTGAAAAAAGATTTCAGGACGGTTCTATAACTAGTGAAAAGAAAGACGGTATTGAAAGTGCAAGACTTTAAATAAAAAGTGTTATGGACTACTTGCTGGAAAGTATGAAAAGAAAGTGTTAGACTTAAATTAGACATAATAAAAATACATTACTGGAATATAAAGATACATGAAATGAAATTGATAAGTAAAGAAGTTGTATTGTTGTGTGTGTTGACAAGATTTGTATGTTAGGCCTAGCTAAGTGCTCTATTTATAGAGCTTCCCTTGCAGTAGTTGGAAATGTGGTAGTTCTAGCAGCTTCCACTTGGCTTGTCCTTGGGCTGCCAAGTGTCTCACGTCTTCTTTAGACTTCTCACAGTGTTGACATGTGTAAGAATATGATGTCCCATGAATTATAGTTTTGAAGGAATGGTTTTGGTAGTTGAATGTTTGTTTGCAAGCATTTTTCATGTTCTAGAACTGTCCAGATGGAAAGGCGGTAGTTTCCAGCAGTAGTTAATAACTTTCACCTGGAAGGTCCGGATCGTGCCACATGTCCCATGTCTTCCTTAGTCTTCTCACAGTATTGAAACGTGTAAGAACATGATGTCCCATGAATTACAGTTTTGAAGGGATGGCTTTGGTGATTCAATTCCAATTAAAGGCTTCTAGCCACGTTCTGAAACTACCAAATGGAATGGACCACAATCTCCTAACTGCCTGTAACTTGCAAGTAACTATTTCCTTCTCTACCTATCACGTGTCTACATAGAAAGTCAAACGTCTTTCCAGCTACAAATCACTGCTTCCCTTTTTGGCGGACATGTGTCACATTCAACAACAACTTTCCAATTGCAGAAAACTATTTCCTTCTCTGTCTGTTACATGTTCACTTGGAAAGTCACACGTATTTACAACTGAAGGTAACTGCTTCCCTCTTTGACTGACACGTGTCCCTATGCAGTTACTTGTACCAAATGGCTTCCTTTGATGAAGCCACGTGTCACTTCATGATTAAACCTTATTTTCATATTACTTTTCCAATTGGAAACGTTCACCCTTATAATTGGAAAAGCTCAGTACCCTCCACGACAAGTTTTCCAACTGGAAGATATTTATGGTATAAACAACTTGTAATCGATGTTATTATGGATCAAAAACAAATGAAGAAAAATTATTGTAAAAAAAAAAATTAAAAAAATTGGAAAATTTGGAGTCCTTTCTAAATCAAACTCTGTTTCAAATAGGGTGATTATTTACTATCATAATTGCTTGTAATCTATGTTCTAATTTGACTCCTAATTTTTATAATCCTTTTAAAACTCAAACATATCCCTATTTTTTTTCTCTCAATTTTAGTAATATTTCTCAATTCACACATCTTCCTCCTTTTTTTCTTTTTCTTTTTTATTACACCGGAATCTTTTTGGGGCTATCACATATGCATGCATATAAAGCATAGAGAAAATCGTGGGTTTATTTTTTAATTTTGGGACAGAAGAGAACTCGGTCTAAAATGTCAAATTAATTCTGTGGGTGACACGTGTAAATGAGACTTAGGGACGAACAAAACTATATCCCTAAAACTTTGTTTGATAGGTAGGAAGGAACATGTGTGAGGAGAGATTATAGGAATGAAAGAACAAACTTCCCTTTTTCGCTAGAAATGACACAATATAATAAATAAAGAATAGGGATGAGTCATCCTTTCTTCTTTACAAATTTTTATCCATCAAGAAATAGGGAAGACAATGGGCTAACATAGAAGTTTTAAATTAAATAATATCCTAAATTATACACAGTTTATTCCATCATCACCGGGTCAAGCTCTACAACTCTGACTCGGCGGTTCTCACAGCCCTCGCCGGCTCTAGCATCACATCCACCGTTTGTAGTCACGGTTCTTATCCTCATTCCTCATGCACCTACGCTCCTATAAGTAGATCTAACTCTCCCACGTGCTCCTTTTCCAACAACGTATTTTCAGTTTCGTTAACCCCTCGCTGATCATCACTGCTACCCTCTGTCATTGCCACTGCCCTATGTCGGACCACCTCCACTGCCCTCTGTCGGACCTGCCGCCACTGCCCGCTGTCGAACCCGGCTTCCCAAACTTACATCAATTGGTTTGAGCACAAAGTTTCCTAGAAATTTAGTTGATAGAAAGCCTATAATTAATCTTAATAAGCAACTAAAAGTAGGACTTTGACGAAGGATAGGAACAATAGCAAGAAGCGATGACAGAAGGGATAGAACCACAGAAATCCACAACATAGCTGCAACTTGAGGGAGGTTAGAAAGAGAGAGAAGAGACCGAGGAAGATGAATGGATTGCACACAAGCCCATTCTTTTTGCCAGCTAGATGCCACCTATGATTCTGCCTAACAAATCTGCCAAATCCATCGGCGTAAATATCATTTCCAATAATAATTTTCAATGCATGTATAATTATTTTGCTTAACTGAACCGAATTAAAAAATCAACTTTTAAAATAGACTTATTTGTTATTTAGGGTTCTTAGTTCTACTTAAATGTAGTTTTCTCAATAAATTAATTCCCTTCCAATCTCACTTGCATAACACATCAACCTTATGTTGTTTGATAAAATTAAAAATTAAGTACTAAGAATTTTAAAAGCGGAATTTTATGTGATAAAGTTTTCTAAATTGTAGAACATAAAGAATCCTAAAAATGCTGAATTATAATAATTTGAAACTAATATTTGCCCTACCATATAATTTGACCGAAATTAGTAAAAGTCCAGTCATAGTTTAGGAACTACTACTAATTCATTATTAATAGGTGAATATAAATTACGGCGAATTGCAAATAAACCCCCTTGACGTTCATCCATTAGCAAAAAACTCCCTTACGAATTTTTGTATCAAAAATCCCCCTCAACTATCATGAGGGGGTCATTTTAACCAACCTCCATCCAAGTGATTTTCTAGCCAAATTTTCGAATGAAATTAGCCCCTCAACATCTTCAACAGATCCGAAGCCACTGCAAGAGGAGATCGCCGAAAAATGGGTATATATATAAGTATATTTGGTCATATATATATATATATATATATATATATATACAGACCATATCTTATGAACTTTTTTTTATCATCTAAGTGACAGAGTATGGAATTTTTCCAAGATGGGTTACTTTTATTAGCTCCTGGCTTAGTGTTCTACAGTACTAACACTATTTTGCGGTTTCTTCAAGAGGTGCATTTTGTACAGCGCCAAAAGTTCCACATTTGATAGATAGTTTCAGTCATGTCTCAGTCAATGAAGGGTTCTCTAAATCTTTTGGTCACGCCAACATCCATCCCACCCAAAATGGGTCAGGCGTCGATCTCATTCGATGCATATTTCTGAACCTACCTTACATATTATCTTTATTTCTAAAATATTAATTAATTGGGGTTAACTGGAGGGACAAACCAGAGACCTTGCGGAACCATCGGAGCACCGTTGAAAGACGTCGAAAGGATCGCATCGGCAATGGATATTCAAGGTCCCCGCCGACGACTCGATGAGGTTGTTGATAAGGACCTTGCGTTACCTTGCGAGGGAAGTGGCAATAGACGGTGTTTGGGGCGAGGCAGATTATGGTACACCCTAATTTCGGAACACGGGTTGATCAAGTCCGCCCACAAAACCAAGGGATATCAAAACAATTAAAGTATTTAACAAGCACAGAGTACAAAAAGAAATAAAAATAAATAATTAAATTCACTGAAGGAAAATCTATTAAATAAAAATCCATTAATAATTCTTCAATGGTTACAGCCCGGGAATCTCGTAACTCAAGGGCCCCTTAACAAAAATCCACTATCTAGAAATTCATCAATACATAATGAAGTAAAATATCCTACTTTGAAATCAAATAGAAAGAATAGATAAGTCCTCCAGCTGCGGATCCTCAATCTTGAGACTTGGAACTTCTAATGACCTGAAAAATAAATCGCGGGTTAAACCCTACGAGCAAGCTCTCTCTATCAGGCCTCTGAAAACCAATAAATAAATCATCTCTCACCAAAACCAATCCTATTAAAGTTTTTTTTTTTATCTTTAATAAATAATGATATACATATATATAAATAATTATATGTAATACATTAATCACATCCATTAATAGGTTCATTAAATCTAAAACTATTAAACAATGATTAAATTAATAATCATTCCTAAACCAATCCATAATTTCTTTTAAAAAGAAACTCCTTTAACCCAAACCCATTCTAGTCAGTTATTTAATCATTTAAACAATAAAACATAATTAAAGGAATATTATATTTAATTCAATCCATAATAATAATTGTAGTTATTTAAATCACATATTCAAAATCCAAGCTTTGACCAATAATACATGTCTCCACCAGTATTATTTTATTAATATACACACAATAATATACTAACCTTTAAACACAATATTATTCTAATATAAGAATATCTAACCCTAGTCCAACTGATACATACTATAACCCTAGATGAAATCTTAATCATCTAACACATAACAATTAAATTACGCTTTGGCAAATCAATCATGCCCTTAAAAATATATTTATTTATATATTGACAACTTAACCATGCCTTCTTAAGTATAATTATTTATACTTTGGCAATTCAACTATGCCTCCATAAGTATATTTATTCATATATTTAATTAGCAACTCATCCATGCTTCCCATGTATGTATTCTATTCATACAAATATTTAGGTAATATTTTTAATCCTTTGGCAATTCATCTATGCCTACACTTTAATCATGAATCACTTTAAACTTAACAATACGCTAAATCATACATAACCATCTCATGCATACTATACGCATATCATTCATTTAATAATCAACCTATCAAGATATACCAAATGAGAACGATAATATTAATCATTTTAAATTATATATATAAAAATATATACCTACACATATATTATTTAATATATATATATATATATATATATATATATATATATGTGTGTGTGTGTCTTTAACACACACACACACACACATATATATATGTCCATCCTTCCCTACAACTCATAAACGAATTAAACTATATATACACATATATAAATAATTATATATATATATATATATATATATATATATATATATACATTTCCTTCCATAATAAATTATTAATTTATTATATTTACACAAATTAATGCTACTAAATATGTCAGAAATAGTTTCCCCTAAATACTTCATATCAGTTTAAATAGTTTTCCGACACCGTCTCACTAAAACATAAATATCTCCTAGTAGAATGGGAATCTGATAATGAAATTGGTACCATTGGAAAGAGGACGAAAAATCCTTGAATTTGAGCTCAAGAATGACCCAATTTCGATTTAAGATGACTAAGTTATGACCGTTTTAATTTTATATCACAAACAGGCAAAATAATTGGCTGAGCTCAAACACTACTGTGAGCGTTAACTTAGTCACTTGAGCTCACATGAATGCACCCACACCAAATCAATACTCTATTGACCAAACCTAATCCATGGTTCAAATTCGAACATACGCCATACTATCATGTATCGTGATGCACCAGATCAATCCTCTTAAGATTAAATAATTGAATGGCTAGATCACCATGTGCACGCTCTTCCTATACGCACGCCCACACCGAATCCAAAGCCCTTGGAATGCGCCGCCTTCTACAGAAGTTCTACAGAAGCGTTAAATATATATATATATACTGTTTATATATATATATATATATATATATAATTACCAAATAAAATTACAAAATTAAACATAATAAATTCCTAAAAATTATTAAAAAATACCAGAAAATTCTAGAAAATTACAAAAAATTTTTAGAAATTCTATAAACCCTAAATAACCTTTTTGGGTCATAGATCAAGCATAACAGTTGTTTTAAATATATACAACCTATATATATAATTAAAATCCAACATATCTAAAAAAATAAAATAATAATAAATCATGCTTTTAGTACTACAATTTAACCTTAATTTAATCAAATAAAATTAACTTAATACTTTTGATTAAATCCGTTCTAATCATAATTTAAATTAATAATTTAATTAAAGCCTTGATATTCAAGGTGAAAAACTTATGGTTCCTAAGAGGAGAGTTAGAAAAGAACTTGCTTGAAGGTTTTGAAACGAAACCGACGCTTCAAGTTTTAATTGTCTCTTCCAATTCCAGCGTCTTCTTTCTTTAATCTGGCTTCCTCTTTGTCAGCCTCTTCCTCTTCTCTTTCTACTTCTCTTATTTTTCTAATGTGTCAACCTTTAATCCTAAAGCCTTATGTGTATATTTATATACATAAAAATTCAAATCCTATTCTAACTAGGACTCTCAAATAAAATAAAATAATAATCTTTAAATAATATATATCTATAAACATATATTATATTACATGTATAGATATATACCTTCCATAATTAACCCATTGGTTAATTAAATTATATATACCTATATATGTCAATGAATATATATCTATATATATATCTTTCCATAACAATTATTAATTAATTATATTTATATATAATTATGTAAAGATAATTATTTAAATATCTTTATAACCATGGGCCTTATTAATTACCCCAACAAGACTTCCTTCAAGCCCAAGACCACATCCTTTGATCCAACTTTCCTTAAGTCCGAATTTAATTAATTTAAATAAATCAAATAATTAAATAAATGCTTAAATTAAAATAACTAATTACACTAAGCACATAAACAAAACTATAAAATACAACCAAGTCACACCATACCAATAAAATCAATACGCCAATAATTCAATCAATAATTAAGCACACACACAACAATCATCATATCAATAATTCACGAAATATAAATAAAATAAAACAGTTAATCTAAGCACTCAATAAAACAAATCAATTAAAAATTAAAATAAACAAAATTAATTCAAATTAAATCAACTAAATCATTTAAAAATAAAATAAAAGTAATTAATTCCAATTAATAAATCCTATAAATCCTTTAAAATATCGGGGTATTACACAGATGGCGTTGTAGGCCTTGGAGTCGGCACTAAGGTAGGTGAATCTACTTCCGTGGAAGAAGACACTGATGGGGAGGAGGTCACGGAACGGTGGTGGTCTGGTGGGAACGAAGATGCTGACCCAGAGATTCTGGTGGAGTCGATGGTGAGGTCTTGACGCCTTTGATGGGTTTGGAATTGGGTAGAGCTTTGATGTCGAGGAAGTGGAGAAGACTGTGATTATGGTGGGAGGCGAAAGTCGTCGGTGATGGTGGAGATGACAGGGAGGGTGATTTTTCAGTGATCTCTTCCCTTATCGTTTAATTTTAATCAAACAGACATTGTCAATTCAAGTGGACATTATCAATTCAAGCACACCGTAAAAGAATTACGTACAATAACACACAAACAGTCACTGAGCAACTTACAACCAAACCATTTCATTTCCATTTCAATTCGCGACCCAAACTTCCTCCTTCTCCATCTCCACACTATCTCTATCCCTTTGCATTTTATGACTGCGGATTTGCTGAAGATGTTGAGGGGGTAATTTCATCTGAAAATTTGGCTAAAAAATCACTTGGATGGAGGTCAATTAAAATGATCACCTCATGATAGTTGAGGGGTTTTTTGCTACAAAAAATCATAAAGGGGTTTTTTACTAATGGATGAAAGTCGAGGGGGGTTATTTACAATTCACCCTATAAATTAATTCCCTTCCAATCTCATTTGCCTTCCACAGAAAAATCAATCTAGGCTTTCATGGGTCCCTTTGTAAACTAGCTCTTTATACTTTTACAAATCAAACGTGATAAAAGGCGAAAGGTTGATGTGTTGTGCGATAAGATGCAGAAAGGGCAAAAAGTTAATGTGGTATTCGTTCCAGTAGATCTTTTCTTCGAAATACTCATATTACTTCCTGTGAAAAATTTATTGAGATTAAGGTGCGTTTCGAAGCTCTATTGCTCCGTAATTGACAATCCATTTTTTGTTCAAAAACACCATATTCGATCCCATACTCGTCCGGGAGGTCTTTACCTCATCTTTCAACTCCGGCATGTTGAAAACCCCGCCAGTTATTTTTTAGGCTCCCACTCTTACCTTCTAAAACTACCCGTTGTTAAAAATAAATTAATGCCATGTTCATTGTGTATCTTGGGTTTATTCAAGTATCAAGTGGGTACATGTGTCAAATATGTACATGTATCAAGTAAGTGCATGCATCATGTGTGTGGTTGAGAATTGTCTTGAAAAGTTCGAAGGTCTATAAAAGAATAGTATATATAGTGTAAGGGGTTTGTTGTTAAGATATCAACGCAACAAAGAATTCAATCCAATACAGAAAAATATTTGTTTCTTCATTCTTCTCCTCTCTTCACTTAGAAATTATTTAGTTGGTTGAAACTACAACCAACATAAGTGGTATCAGAGCTTGATTTTGATCAAGAGCAAATTGGGCATGAAGCTTATTGACGGGAAAACAAACCCCGAAGAAGATCAATCGTGATGACGACTACAGGCAATCAAAACCAAGCTACCCATCAATCAGCACTTCCCATTTTTGATGGGGAAAATTATGATTTTTGGTATGTGAAGATAAAGACCATTTTTCTCTCATATGATTTATGGGATTATGTTAAAGATGAGTATGATGAACTGGAGGATACAACAACTTTGACAAATGCCCAAGGACAACAATTGAAAGATCATAAGAAGAAAAATGCAAAAGCTTTAGGCTTGATTCAACAAGGAGTTGCTGATACAATCTTTCCCAGAATTATCAATGCTTCTAAAGCAAAGGAGGCATGGGATATCCTCGAGAAGGAGTATAGAGGCAGCACGAAGGTAAGAACTGTAAACCTCTAATCTTTGAGAAGAGATTTTGAAAATATGAAAGTGAAAGAAATAGAGTTGTTGAAAGATTATTTTTCTAAACTTATGGAGGTGGTAAATCAAATGAAGACCTATGGGGAAGATATTTCTAATCAAAGAATTGTTGAAAAAATTCTAATTAGTTTGCCAGAAAAATATGACTCTATTGTTACTGTTATTGAAGAGACTAAAGAGCTTGAAAACTTGAGTGTTGAAGAATTGATGGGTTCCATAAAAGCATTTGAGCAAAGGTTGAGTAGGCACTCCGAAAAGACAATTGAAAATGCTTTTCAATCCAAACTCAATGTTAGTTCCAAAAATCAAGAAAAACACCCATCAAGTTTTAATCGATCCAAAGGTGAATCTTCTAGAGGTGGAAGACACGGAAGAGGAAGAGGAAGAAATAATTTTGAGAAAAGTGGAAATATAGAGTCCACTCAACAAAATTATAAAATTTACAAAAGAAGTAGCCATGTTGACAAAGATTGTTGGTTTCGGGGAAAACCTCAATGTTTCAATTGTAAGAAATTTGGACATGGTCAAAAAATTGCCGTTTGAAAACAAATCAGCAAGCTAATTTTTCTGAAGAGCAAGAAGGTGAAGCGAGCATGTTTTATGCTTGTCACATGACATCGGAACAAAAGGATGATGTGTGGTTTCTTGATAGTGGGTATAGTAATCACATGACCGAAGATAAAAATATATTCTTCGAGATTGATTCTTCATCAAATTCTCAAGTGAGGATGGGAAACGGTGCCTTGGTCCAAGCAAAAGGAAAAGGTATTATTGTCATAGAGACAGAAAAAAGGAAGAAAGCATATTCGGGATATGTTACTTGTTCCGGATTTGGAGCAAAATTTGTTAAGTGTTAGACAGCTTGTAAAGCATGGGTACTCTATTCATTTTGATGAGGACTCTTGCAAAATTTATGACAAGGGAGGACAAAATCATATTGTGACAAAAATCAAGATGGGCAAAAATAGAAGCTTTCCTCTCACTTTTTCATGTTAAAAAAATATGGCCTTGAAGATGGATGTTGTTGATGAGTCATGGCTTTGGCATAGAAGACTTGGGCATTTGAATTTCCAAAGCTTAAATAATTTACAACAAAATAGCATGGTGTATAGGCTGCCAACAATACAAGAAGTTAAAGAAGTTTGTGAAGGTTGTGCTCTAGGCAAGCACCACCGAGAGTCATTTCCGAAAGTGAAGGCATGTGGTGTTGTGTCGTCGCCTCAACCGAGTTTGTGTCCAAAAGAGGACAAAGATGAGTGTGGCCAAGTTCTACATTTATAATTTGCCACTACTACTTTTCACTAAAAATATAGTTAGGGCAAGTAGGGATCGTCCCAAGGGATTGTGAGGGTCGCAAAAGGTTATGGAATCAAGATTAGGGTTAGTAGGTCAAGTGATCAAAAGATTGGTCGGTGGTCAAATTAAGCTAAGATGCAATTTAACTAGAGTAAACAATAATGCAATAGAGGTAAAATAAGAGAGAGAGAGATCTTGGGGTTTAGAGATCACCACTAAGCACAACTCTTTTATACCTTTAATGAATGATTAATGAGGGGAAAGGCATGTATTGTAACAATGGTGTGTGTGTGATTGTTTCAACAAGCATGGATGACAAATTAAGCATATATTGTCTAAGCAACATAATGGGTAGCACAACATATCAAATGAAGCCATTAATCCTTTTTTTAAGCTCACAACCAACACATCACAAAATTAGAGAAATATACCACTTGCATTCATGAGTATGGATCATCAAACAACAAGCATGGATTGTCCTCCCATTTAACATCTAGCTACCACTATACTATAACTAAGTTAATGACATAAAATTAAACTAATTAAACTAAGGGAGATGCATAATCCATCAAGAAATAAGTATGAACCATCAAATAAACCACATGGACATTCCATTAAGCACTATGTCTTGGCAATCTCTAGATCTATGGCATTAATACACATAGACATGCATTGACAACACAAGAAATAGAGAAAAACACATGAACATCTATTCTAACATACGTAGATATATGGATAGAATGAAATGATCAATTGGAAGCATTAAATCATACAAATCATTGAATAAACAAGATTTATATATATAAATATGTGAATGATTGGATATGAGACAACTTTTAGTAAGCTGGAATTTGGATTTTCTCGGGATTTAGAAAGTTCGATCGATTGAACTTGAGGTTGGATCGATCGAACATGGCTGAAATCTATCGAACTGAAGTTGGATCGACCCTGAATGACGGCGCCTTTTTTAATAAAAAAAAAATCTGAGATATTTTGAAGATATTTTTGGGAAAAGGACAAAAGCGGTTGGTAGGGTGGTACAGCTGGATAAGATTTGGCATCTGGATAAGGTTAAGAAGGTTCGATCGATCAAAATATAATGTTGGATCGATTGAACTTTCGGGATCTCTGAAAATGGCATCATGGCTTGGATTTATCTTGAAGTGCTGAGATCGATGGGAGTTCGATCGATCGAACTTGAGGTGAGATCGATCGAAGTTTACTGAATTTCCACCTTTGTGCTTCTTTTTGCTTTACTTTGCTCATTTCTTTGATTCAACCTAGAATTGCTTCATTTATGCTCTTATTTGGCTGAGTTAGCTTATCTTGGGGATAAGTACCTGAAAATGGAAATAACACGAAATCAATCTAAGGCGAGAAAATAAGGTAGATAAAGGTCCTAGAATACCTAAGCTTAAGGGATTTAAATGCGCACTTTTCAGCGCTCATCACACCCCCGAACTTAAATATTGCTAGTCTCTAGCAATGAACTAGAAAGTAAAAGAATGAAATTAACAACTGTACAAGTATGAATTATAAATAAATGTATAATGCCGCTTTCGTTGGGAACACGATTGTATTTAGCATATGCAACAAGCCTTTTAAACCCCTAGGTTACCCCTAGTGGACGAGTGAAGTCTCGTGCGGGCTTCTAGAAATGATACCCACAAACATTAAGCTCAATATCACAAAAGAGGCACTAATATTGCAAACAAGCATTGGGAGAAAACTACCTTAAGTATGCAATGTTTCAAACATTTCTAAGCAATCTCCCAAAATTTCAACATCAAGAAAGCAAATATGATCCTCCACACATCAAGAAAATGATCATGAAAATCAAAACAACACTAGAATCCTTTTTGAGTGGACCGGCATCAAGTGTGTTGCTATCTAAGCCAACTAAAGAATTAATCACATCCTTACCCTCAAACTAGCACACAAATCTAGTCCCGATCATCAAAATAAAGAGTGGACCTTTTATTAAAGCTTTATTGTTCTAGGTGCGCTTATTCTTTTCACTCAATTTTTTATTTATTTATTTACTTACTTATTTATTTATTTTAATAGGATCAAAGATGGAAGCATGGTGCAATGTAGTGATCTATTAAGCTTTCTAGTGATTCATGAGATCTAGCGTTAGGTCAATGACTCCCAAACCGTATGGCTTTAGGGTATTAGGTGTTCAAATACCCCTACGGACTTACAAGCTCAAATCAACTAGGCTACAAATCAAAACAACCTCCATCTAATCATTTCCTACTTCTCACCTTTTGGCAAAAGTCCTCACTTTTATTGCTTTTGCAACATCTTTTATTTATTTATTTTTTTTGTAAGTTCAATTATTAACCTAGAGTTTGGGCTCTCCACCTTTCGGCGCGAGAAGTTCAATGCTTGATGAGGCTAGATACCCAGCTACTTAATGAAAAGGGGTTGTTATCCACCTTTATCAAGAATGAAAGCTTTCAATGCACTACTAGCCCAATTGGGATATAACCAAATCAATAATCAACAAAGCATGTACCTCACAAATGAATGCTAGTGTGCGCCTATGCTAGTGTAGAATCCTAGAGTGAATCTCAAAACAATCACAAAATCAGGATGATGTGGACCACAAGTGCAAGTATGATATCAATCTTTTAAAAAATTTAATCCTAAATGGCATCCACAAGGCATACAAGGAGTATTGGACTCTCAAGTCAAGTAATTTTTAAATTCTAAGCAATATAGTCCTCAAAAGATTAAAATCATCGCTAAGACGGATCCCAAATCTCAATCATGTAATTAAGTCTTAAACTTAAATAGAATGCAACAAAGTCACCTTACCCCCAAACTTAAACTGTACATTATCCTCAATGTTCAATGAGAATAATGGAAAAGATGGAAAAAGTATACCGTGGTGGCAAAGACATGAAGCTCGGTTGCGATTCATTTTGAAAAACGTCTCCCCAAAACTTGAAATGAACAACCTACTTGAATAACCACACTAGCAAATGCAAATCAAATATCAAATTGGATAAGAATAACCAAGGCATGCAATCTAAGGCAATGTAGTACAAGATGAAAGAGATGTATAAGATTAAGATGTAGCTGAAGCATGAAAGTATGCATGATTACACAATGGTAAAAAATTTTGTTTTTATTTTTTTTTATTTTTTTATTTTTTTAAATGATCAAAATAAATATAAACAATGATTGCTAAATTTAACGTCTCTAACTAGATGGAATACTATTATAAATAAATTTGAAATCCAAAAAGGGAAGAAAAAGTCAAACCAAAGATGTTTAGATCGATCAGGTCGGATCGATCTCAAAAACTTTTCGATCGATCGAACATGCATAATCCTGCAGAAATGTTTGAACGATGGGACAGAGGACTCCTTGGATGTAGGCTGGATGCAAGTCAAAAAAATTTCTAAGTGTTGAGACCTCAGATCGATCGAACAAGAAGTTGGATCGATTGAAAATGTGAAGATCGATCTAGGTATGTTTTTGATCGATCTGACAGAAAGCTAAAAATATGCAGGTTGATGCAAGTCAAAAAAATTTCTAAGTCTTGAGACCTCAGATCGATCGAACCTCCATCTAAGATCGATCGAAAAAGTAAAAATTTTCCATTTTGCATTGCAATCCTAGATATCTTCATAAACAGGGTCTATTAGATGAGTAGCCTCTAAATGTCTTTGAAAGACCTGGCCTTCAATGTAGGGTTTTAATCTCTGTCCATTAACCTTGAAAATGTTTCCCTTTTTTAAGCTTTGAATTTCAACGGCCCCATGAGGTGCAACAGAGATAACTTCATAAGGACCCTCCCATTTGGTTCT
This sequence comes from Cornus florida, assembly GCF_030987335.1. NCBI lineage: Eukaryota > Viridiplantae > Streptophyta > Magnoliopsida > Cornales > Cornaceae > Cornus > Cornus florida. The sequence goes on from NW_026775573.1 coordinate 46,309,375, forward strand.
CAACTTTTCCGAAAAGAGTTTCAACCTAGAGTTGAAAAGCCAAACTTTTTGACCGGGCTCAAAAGACTTCTTTACAATGTGCTTATCATGAAAAGCCTTAGTTCTTTCTTTGTAGAGTTTGGCATTATCATAGGCATTAGGTCTTAACTCTTCCAACTCACTCAATTGCAATAACCGGTTCTCTCCGGCTTTGTCAAGGTCAAGATTGAGCTTTTTAACCGCCCACAAGGTTTTATGCTCCAACTCAACCAGAAGATGGCAAGGCTTTCCATATACAAGTCTATAAGGAGATATGCCAATGGGAGTCTTATATGCCGTCCAGTAAGCCCACAAAGCGTCATTTAACTTACGTGACCAATTTTTCCGGGTGGTGTTAACCATTTTCTCAAGAATATGCTTGATTTCCCAGTTAGACACTTCTACTTGCCCACTTGTTTAAGGGTGGTAAGGAGTGGCCACTTCATGAGTAACGGAGTACTTAAGAAATAAATGCCTTAAGAATTGGTTGCAAAAATGCTTTCCTCCGTCACTTATCAGAGCCCTAGGCATACCAAAACGAGCAAAGATATTGGATTTGATGAATTGAATAACCACCGAATGGTCATTTGTTTTGGTAGCACAAGCTTCCACCCACTTGGAAACATAATCAACGGCAAGGAGAATGTATTGAAAACCATAGGCCATAGGAAATGGACACATAAAATCAATGCCCCAAATGTCAAAGATTTCTACAACAAGTATACTGGTCAAGGGCATCATGTCTCTTCTTGATATGGATCCCATCTTTTGACATCTCTCATACGACTTGCAAAAGTTGTAGGCATCTCTATGGATAGTGGGCCAAAAGAACCTTCAAAGCGGTCTTCTTTGTACTAAAATGCCCCCCACATGCAAGTGTATGACAAAACACAAGAACACTTGGAATTTCGCTCTCCGGAATGCATCTCCTCACAATTTGGTCCTGACAATAATGGTACAAGACAGGGTCTTCCCAATAATAATTCTAGATGTTGGCAAAGAAATGATTCTTCTTGTTCTTTGACCAAGAAGTTAGGAGCTTGCCAATTGCCAAATAATTCACAATATCGGCAAACCAAGGCATTTGCCCATTTGTAATTTGAAAAATTTGTTCATCCGGAAAAGAATCATGAATTGGTGGGCTAGGGGAAGGTTCTATCAATAACCTTAAAAGGTGATCGGCAACCACATTCTCGGTGCCTTTCTTGTCCTTAATCTCAAAGTCAAATTCCTGAAGAAGAAAAATCCATCTAATCAATCTAGGTTTTGTTTCTCTTTTTGTCAAAAGATGCCTCAAATCAGCATCGTCAGAATAGATAACAACTTTAAACTCAAAGAGATAGGATCGAAATTTATAAAGGGCATATACCACGGCAAGTAACTCTTTCTCGGTAGTGGAGTAGTTCAATTGAGCTCCCGAGAAAGTTTTGCTTGCATAATATATGGCACATGGAAGCTTCCCTACTCTGTACCCCAAAACTGCCCCCATGGCATAATCAGAAGCATCACACATAATTTCAAATGGTAATGACCAATTGGGAGGTTGCATGATAAGAGTAGATGACAATAAAGCACACAATTTATGAAAAGCATCTAGGCATGCTTGATCAAAGACAAAAGGAGTTTCCTTAGCAAAAAGATTGCACAAGGGTCGAGCAATTTTGCTAAAGTCTTTGATGAAACGGCGATAGAAGCCGGCATGACCTAGAAAGGAACGAACTTCTCTCACCATTGAAGGTGGAAGTAATTCAGAAATAAGCTCAACTTTTGCCTTATCTACCTCAATCCCCCTCTTTGAGATGATATGACCCAAAACAATACCCTCTTGAACCATGAAATGGCTCTTTTCCCAACTAAGTACAAGGTTTGTTTCACGACATCTTTTAAGCACCAATTCTAGATTTTTAAGGCATGCATCAAATGAGGACCCAGATACAGAAAAATCATCCATGAAAACTTCAAGATACTCTTCCACCATGTCCGAGAAAATTGACATCATACACCTTTGGAATGTAGCAGGAGCATTGCACAACCCAAAAGGCATCCGTCTATAAGCAAATGTGCTGAATGGACAAGTAAAGGTGGTTTTCTCTTGATCCAATGGGTCAAGGGCTACTTGATTATAACCCGAATAGCCATCAAGAAAGCAATAGTACTGTTGCCCGGCCAATCTCTCTAGAATTTAATCAATGAATGGCAAAGGGAAGTGATCTTTTCTAGTGACAGAATTTAATTTGCGGTAATCAATGCATACTCACCATGAATTGGCGGTACGCTTAGAGATTTCCACACCCTTTGCATTCTCAACCACGGTAATATCTGATTTTTTGGGAACCACTTGAGTAAGGCTCACCCATTTGCTATCAGAGATTGCGTAAATGATTCCGGCATCTAAGAGTTTAACAACTTCCTTTTTGACTACTTCTTTCATATTTGGATTAAGTCTCCTTTGGGCATCTCTAAAAGGCTTTGCTTCCTCTTCCATAAGTATGCGATGCATGCAAATAGAAGGGTCAATTCCCTTTAGGTCCGCTACACTTCAACCTATGGCTTCTTTATTTTCTCTAAGGACATTTAAGAGAGCATTTTCTTGGTCCTTTTCAAGACTTGAATAGATGATGACCGAGAGGGTGTCTTGTGGGCCTAGGAATGCATACTTGAGATTTGAAGGTAGAGTCTTAAGCTCAAGAGTTGGTGGAGAGACTAGAGATGGGATTGGTGGAGTGTTAGAAAATGAAGGGAGAGGCTCAATTGGAGTTTTCCAAGGTGGAAAATCCAAGCTTGCAACGGATTCCATGAGATTACTTACTTCCTTCATTGATTTTTCATCATCAAACCCACAATTGCTATACATTTCAAGAAGACAAGAAGCAAGAGAATCATTTGATAAAAGAGATAAAAGGTCATCCTCAATTGGTTATTTTTTAACCATGGTTGGAATTGATTCTTCAACAACCTTATCCAACACATCTATAAGACAACACTCGTCTTCATCTATGGGATGTTGACTTGCATTGAAAACATTAAGCTTGACCATCATATTACCAAAAGAAAGGTCCATAACCCCAGATCTACAATTGATGGTTGCATTTGCGATGGCAAGAAATGGCCTTCCTAAGATAATTGGGATGTGGTTGGTCGGATTGGCGACCAGCTCGGTATCAAGAACTACAAAATCAACCGGAAAGTAAAACTTATCAACTTTGATGAGTATGTCCTCAACTAAGCCCCTAGGTGTTTCGACAGATCTATCGGCCAATTGAAGCACCACCGAAGTTAGCTTCAACTCATTCAAACCTAATTGGACATACACGGAGTAAGGAATCAAGTTAACACTCGCTCCTAAGTCAAGAAGAGCTATACGAACTTCATAGTTCCCTATCACATAAGAAATGGTCGGAGCACCGGGATCTTTGAATTTAGGTAGAGTGTTATGTTGAATGATAGAGCTTACTTGCTCCGTCAGAAACACTTTTTTAGGGCTTTGTCCCTTGCTCTTCCTCTTTTGTGTGTAAAGATCTTTCAAAATTTTTGCATAAGGCGGAATTTGCCAAATTACATCCAAGAGAGGAAGATTTATGTTGACTTGCTTAAAAATTTCCATCATGTCATAAATTTTTCCTTCTTGCCTCCCATAAGGCGAAGTCTCTTTTAAAGCATAAGGGAGGGGAGCTTTTGGCTCATAAAACCTTGCAACTAGAGGAATTGATGAAGAAGCTTAAGGATTCTGATTAGGAACATTTTCAACTAAGGAAGTAGGAGTAGGATTGGCAACGGGACGGGTGATAACTTTTGGTTGCATCGGTTCACTATCTTCCTTTAGTTGTTCAACCCTATTGTCTACTTGTCTACCACTTCTCAAAGTGGTGATGGCTTGCACTTGAGCTTGGGAAGAACACCCCGATGTAGGGTTTGCTTCCACACAAAATTGGGCTTTTGGATTCCTCTTGGGTTGACTAGGTAATTTCCCAACTTCTCTTGCATTCAATGCATTAGCTGTGGTCCCGATTTGGGATTCAAGCTTTGATATGGATTGAGAATGGGAATACAACAAGTTGGTATTCATCTTTAAGCTACCCAAAGCTACCAAAACTTTATCTTCGAATGTGGGATTGCTAGAAGGTGCATGAGGATAATGAGTGTCAACTTGGGAATCATACATTTGAGGATGTGAAAAGTGGTTCATTCTTTGGTGATGAGAAGAAGAAACAATTCCTTGGGAACCTCCATTCCTCTTATGAGGTGGAATGTATTTGCTTTGAAAATTTTTGATTTGGTAAGGACTTGAATTCTCATTCCACATTGGAACATATGCACTTGAATAAGGATAAGCAAATATAGCATTGACTTGTTCAAAATGTTCATTAAACACATGTCCATGGTTACAATTGGAAGTAGTATGTTGAACACTTGAACATGTTATGCAAGGCTCACAAGAATGAGAAAAATGATGAAGAGGAGATGAATTGATAGCCGGTCTTTGACTTAAAAAGAATTAATCAAGTTTTTTAGAAAGAGTCTTAACCTCGGCTACAATTTCTTTTGATTCTTCAATTTGACACACTTTTGCACTTTTCTCTTTTTCATTAGAATCATGATCAAACCGAGAAATGTAATATTTGTGCAAAGAATTTTCACTTATTTTCTCAAAAAGGTACCAAATGTCATTTTCATGTTTTTCAAAATATGAACCTCCACATGATATATCAACTATGTCCTTGTGCATGTCGGATAGGCTTTCATAGAAATATTGGACAACTTGCCACTTTGGAATACCATGATGTGGACATTTTCTTAGCAAGTCATTCAATCTCTCCCAAGCCTCATGCAACAACTCCCCTTCCCTTTGAGAAAATTCACGAATAGAAGATCGTATAATATTGGTCAAACTCATGGGGTAAATTTTTTTTAAAAATTCATTTTGCATTTGTAACCAAGAAGTTATTGAGTTTGCCCCCAAAGTGTTAAACCAATGCTTTGCTTTGTTCTTAAGGGTGAAAATAAAGAGAAGTAGTCTAAGGATTTCTTCCGGGACATTCATGTACCTCACGGTGGAGCATATTTTAAGAAATTCATTAAGATGTTTATATGGCTCCTCACCATCTAAGCCATAAAAGAGTGGACACATTTGAATGGTCTCGGGCTTGATTTCATATTAATTGGCCTCAAAATTAGGAACCATGATGCATGTAGGTGCATGGTATGCATGGAGATTATAATGATCACAAAGGACCATTGGAGGAATTGGAGCTTGAACTCCAGGAGTGAATTAATAAAAAGGAGGATGTTCCATGAGATTCGGGTCTAAATGACTTAAATGACCCTCTAGATTTTCTATTGGTTGTGATGGGGTTGGTCAAGACCGCATGCAATTCTAGGAACAACAACAATGAAAATAACTAAGCAAACACTTCGCCCCCGCAACAAATCAATCAACAAATCTCTACATACATTGATCCCATACTCCATGCTTGAACAACATGCAAAGAAAAGTAAAATTGCTTCCACGCGGGCTCACGATTTATCTAAGAATTGAAATATAAGCCTTCACGCAGGCCAACGATCTAACTAGAGATTGAGTCAGAAAGATCTCAGAAAGGTCCTATAGCACTTCAACTCTAAAATTTTTAGTTTAGCTTAGCAATTTTTTTTTTTTATGATTTAGCCTTTTTTCATGCTTTGCTTAGCTCCTTTGCTTGGATGCTTCTATGCTCACCTTCTTGCTCAATGCTCCTAGTCAAACAAGAACCAACACAATAAGTAACCAAAATAAAAAAAATAAAGTAAAGACACGATCAAAAGAGTACTAATTTCTAATTGATTCCACAAATATGACGTTGCCAATCAATCAATCCCCGGTAACGGCACCAAAAACTTGGTGTTGTGTCGTTGCCTCAACCAAGTTTGTGTCCAAAAGAGGACTAAGATAAGTGTGGCTAAGTTCCACATTTATAATTTGTCACTACTACCTTTCACAAAAAATATAGTTAGGGCAAATAGGGATCATCCCAAGGGATTGTGAGGGTCGCAAAAGGTTGTGGAATCAAGATTAGGGTTAGTAGGTCGAGTGATCAATAGATTGGTTGGTGGTTGAATTAAGCTAAAATGCTATTTAACTAGAGTAAACAATAATGCAATAGAGGTAAAATAAGATAGAGAGAGAGATCTTGGGGTTTAGAGATCACCACTAAGCACAACTCTTCTACACCTTTAATGAATGATTAATGAGTGGAAAGGCATGTATTGGAACAATGGTGTGTGTGTGTGGTTGTTTCAACAAGCATGGATGACAAATTAAGCATATATTGTCTAAGCAACATAGTGGATAGCACAACATATCAAATTAAGCCATTAATCATTTCTTTAAGCTCACAACCAACACATCACAAAATTAGAGAAATATGCCACTTGCATTCATGAGTATGGATCATCAAACAACAAGCATGGATTGTCCTCCCATTTAACATCTAGCTACCACTACACTACAACTAAGCTAATGACATGAAATTTAACTAATTAAACTAAGGGAGAGGCACAATCCATCAAGAAATAAGTATTAACCATCAAATAAACCACAAGACCATTCCATTAAGCACTATGTCTTGGCAATCTCTAGATATATAGCATTAATACACATAGACATGCATCAACAACACAAGAAATAGAGAAAAACACATGAACATCTATTCTAGCATACATAGACATATGGATAGAATGAAATGATCAATTGGAAGCATTAAACCATATATATATAAATATGTCAAAACAAGTATCATAATACAAATCCCCTCAAAAATACATAAATCAAGATGTAGAAAGCATGCTTAGGGCTAACTCTAGCCCCAAGAGGATGTCTAGTCACTCATGGATGGTGTCTTCCAACCCTCAAGGGCTAACTCCATGGTAGAGATTTGTTCCTTGGTTGATGAAGAGTTTCCAATGGTGTCTCTAGCCTCCTCCTCCTCTAAGCCTCTAAGTGTGTCTAAGAATGAGTATGTGAATTCCCCTCAAAAAGTGGCTCATATTCCTTATATAAGTAGGTCAAAAATCACCCAAAATGAGCTAGGCTCGTACAACAAAAATTCCTCAATGATTGGATAGGAGACAACTTTTAGTGAGTTGGAATTTAGATTTTCTCGGGATTTAGAAAGTTCAATTGATCGAACTTGAGGTTGGATCGATCGAACATGGCTGAGATCTATCGAACTGAAGTTGGATCGATCATGAATAGCGGCGCCTTTTTTGATAAAAACAAATCTGAGATATTTTGAACATATTTTTGGTAAAAGAATAAAAGCGGTTGGTAGGGTGGTATAGCTGGATAAGATTTAGCATCTGGATAAGGACAAGAAGGTTCGATCGATCGAAGAATAATGTTGGATCAATCAAACTTTTGGGATCTTTGAAAATGGCGTCATAGCTTAGATATATCTTGAAGTGTTGAGATCGATGGGAGTTCAATTGATCGAACTTGAGGTGAGATCGATTGAAGTTTGCTGAATTTCCACCTTTGTGCTTCCTTTTGCTCTACTTTGCTCCTCTCTTTGATTCATCCCAGAATTGCTTCATTTCTGCTCTTATTTGGCTGAGTTAGCTTATTTTGGGGATAAGTACCTGAAAATCGAAATAACACGAAATCAATTTAAGACGGGAAAATAAGATAGATAAAGGTCCTAGAATACATAAGCTTAAGGGGTTTAAATACGCACTTTTCAGTACTCATCAACATGGAGGGCTAAAGCACCATTGGAGCTTGTTCATACCGATGTGTGTGGATTGATGACAACACCAACTCAAGCGGTTAACAAGTATTTTATTATTTTTGTTGATGATTTTTCAAGAATAACATGGATTTATTTCATAAGACAAAAATCAGACGTGTTCTCTATTTTCAAAAAATTTCAGAAGCTTGTTGAAAGGCAAAGTGGCCATCTTATCAAAGTATTAAGAAGTGATAGAGGTGGAGAGTACAACTCAAATGAGTTTGAAAAGTTTTGTGAAGATATTGGCTTGGAGAGGCAATTAACGGTTGGGTACACTCCACAACAAAATGAAGTGGCAGAAAGAAAAAATAGAACAATAATTGAGATGGGAAAATCAATGCTTCATGAGAAAGGGCTACCTAAATCATTTTTGGGGTGAAACCGTGTATACGGCTATTTACTTGATAAATAGGAGTCCAACAAAAGCGGTGGAGGATAAAACTCCATTTGAAGCATGGAGTGGAAGGAAGCCATCATTAAACCACTTGAAGGTTTTTGGGTGTATTTGTTTTGCTTATTTTCCAAGAGAAGTAAGGCACAAACTTGATGAAGCTAGTGAAAAATGCATCTTTTATAGCTCAAAATCAAAGGTCTATAGACTCTTTAATTTGAAGAAGAATAAGTTGATTATTTGTAAAGATGTTCTCTTTAATAAGAAGGCTGCTTGGGATTGGAAAGAGAAGAAAGTTCAAGATCAAATCCCCATTTTCAATGAAGAATCTAGAAATCAAGAAAATGAAAATGAAGATTTTTTTTGAAATTTCAAACAAGAAATGTCTCCCGTATCTAGCTTACAATCAATCCCAACTTCTCCATCAAACTCAAATTCCTTATCTCCAAGTTCAACTCTAAGAAGAATGAAAAGTTTTTGTAATGTGTATGCAAGTTGCAATTTTTGTGTTATTGAGCCGAAGAAGTTTGAAAATGCAATTAAAGAAGTGGCAAGGAAGAAATTCAAGAAGAAGAGGAAGATGATGAGATTCAACTCAAGTATTGCAAGACTAAAGACCAAGATGCGGACATCTTCACCAAAGCACTTCCAAGATGTAAGTTTGAATACTTTAGAGAATTGTTGGGTGTCACAACATGGCATTAAGAGGGTTATGTTAAAAATAAATTAATGCCATGTTCATTATGCATCTTGAGTTTATTCATGTATCAAGTGGGTACATGTATCAAATATATACATGTATTAAGTGAGTGCATGTATTATGTATGTGGTTGAAAATTGTCTTGAAAAGTTCAAAGGTCTATAAGAGAATAGTATGTATAGTGTAAGGGATTTGTTAAGATATCAACACAACAAAGAATTCAATCCAATACACAAAAATATTTATTTCTTCATTCTTCTCCTCTCTTCACTTAGAAATTATTTAGTTGGTTGAAACTACAGCCAACACCCGCTTGCTCTGTATCAATAACTTCATATTGAATCCTAGCACCAGAGAACTCATAACTCTTCCACCTGTAAGGACGAGTTATAGTGTACCTTACTATGATGAAAAATACTCCCTAGGATTTGACCCTTCCACCAATAAATACAAGGTTCTTGTGATATTTGGATTTTTTCGAGTTTATAAGTTCAAGATTCTGACTCTCGGCACAAACTTGTGGAGAGAGATTGATACTTCCGAGCTTCAATTCGGCGTACCCCAAATTCTAAATATAGATTATGCCAAGGCTTATTGCATGACTGATGTTATATATATTATATCCAAGTGTGACTCTAAAGATGTGATAATGGCTTTCGAAGTAGGAAGCGAGAAGTTCCAGATCATTCCATTTCCGGATGGTGCTAATACTGCAAATTGTTCATTGATACAAGTCGAAGAACGTCTGGCTATAATGGATCTTCGGATGTCAGCAATTTGGATATTGGAAGACTACGAGAAACAGTTATGGGGCAGGGAGAGTTTGATCCTTCCACCGTGTGCCAATTTTGTACCCGACGGTACCATTCATACCGGTAAAATTATATTTCAATTTGCTTCACCAAACTTGGGTTATTATAATGTGAAAAGTAGAGCATTGGGCTGGTCCGAGCGTTCAAACTAAACCTATGAGACAAGACGCATCACCACGCATGTGGAGTGTTTATATAGGTTCAAAGACATGTAAATAATAAGATTGCGAAATATTTTTATCAGTTTTTTGTTCCTCTTTGTTATGCAAGAACTTTATTGCAATAACTTACAATTTTAAATTTTCAAGTTGAACCCTTTTGTTGTAGAAAACATAGACAGAAGTTGGAGTTTATGGCCATTTGAATTTAATGGTTGGTTGTGATATTTTTATTTTTCATAAAAAACTCTTGATCTCTAGTGCACTCATGTACATATAGTTTGATGACATTAAAGATTTTGTGTAAATTTACTTTCTTACACTAAGGGGCAGGAACCGAACAAAAACTCATGTGAGAGGGAGCAATAAAGAATTTTTAAATAATTTCAGGACATGGGGCAATAATATCATGACGACCGGAGGCGAGTAAGTCCATATGGCATAAGCTACCATGAAAGATTCATTTTGTGGCATTATACCAACTTCATGTGAAAGGAAATTATTCTTAGTTTTTGAAATATTCAAGGTATTGCAATTTTATAATTGTAAGATTGATTCTATATATATATTGGAGTCTTATTCTAATTGGCAAGGACCGAACCTTCTTTTATTATTATTTTTAAAATTTTCTCATTTTTCTTTTCTTTTCATCGATTTCTTCTTTTATTGTTTCCCTATTTCTTTTCTTTTTTTTTTGGTCTTGTGTATACATTAACTCTTCCACCCATAAGGATTTGATCCCTCCACCTACACATACAAGGTTCTCGCCGTATGTCGATTTCATCCTAAAATAAGCAACTATGGACCAGGAAGTGTTCAAACTTACCTTATGATACATCAATTAGACACATCACGAAGCATGTGGAGTGTTTATATATATTGGTTGAAAGAAATGTAAATAACAAGACTGCTAAATATTTTTATCAGTTTTTTTTGTTGCTCTTAGTTATGCAAGATGTTCGGCTCTCAAAAAGCGCAGTCCTTTTCAAATGTGGAAAGGAGAGTGGATTGCGTGCCAGGAACTGCTGTCGTTCAAAATGGATATCCGAACAATATTCTAGTAGGAGATTGTAGGGATCAGGCGATTAAACGCAAGACTGGAATGACCACCTTCGGAGGTTCCTTTTGCCTTGAAAAATGATTTTGGGACTGTTCAATACCTAGTAGAAAGAAAACCGGTATTGAAAGTGCAGGACTTTGAAATAAAGTCAGGGACTACTTGCTGGAAAGTAAGAAAGATAAGTGCTAGACTTGAATTAAACATAATGTAAATACATTACAGGAATGTAAAGATATATGAAATAAAGTAATTGAAAGTGCTGTATTGCTGTGTGATTTGAACAGGATTTGCAAACTAAGCCTAAGTGCTTTATTTATAGACTTTTTTCTATGCAATAATTTAGTGTGTGGCAGCCTTGGCAGCTTCCACTTCGTTAGACTTCAGACTGCCAAGTGTCCTGGCGGTTGTAACTTCCTTTTTTCCATCTTCTTCTTTCTCTTTGTTTCTGCGTCCTCCATGATTTTAAGCTTATGTACTCTTCACAAATTGACATGTGTCCCACGTCTCCATGTTTTTCTTCTTCTGCCATAGATTTCTTTTAGACACGATTAGCCTTGTCATCCATGATCTCTAACAACTTCCCTCAGTTAGTGGCAGTTACCATATGAAGTAGCACCACTTTTAACTCACTTATTTGTGTTAAGCTAAGTATCCCACAATTCTTGTAATCTCTTCTTCCTTCTGTAGAATCATTCTTTCCCTATAATTCCATATATACATGCATATATGTTTATATGTTAGTGTGCACACCCTATAATTTCATATATACATGCATATATGTTTATATGTTATTCTGTAGACCCACGTCTCCTTGATTTCAAGTAAACTCTGCTTGTTGGACTTTCCTTTATAATCATGGCACCGGCCTCCTTAATTTCAGCGACTTCTCGTCATAGGTTATGTCTGATATATATATATATATATATATATATATATATATATATATATATATATATATATATATATATATATCCAGAAATATATTTTTTCTATTTTGAACCTTCAACCAACTTCCCTCTTCTTAGCCACATTGAATTATCCAAAAATAGCTAGTTGAAGCCTCCTTAAATTTAGGAGAAAATCCAGCCCCCACGTTCTCCTTTTTCTGGCTTGGTCAACTCCTTCTCTTGAGGAATACACGATGTTTGGCCCAGAAATCTTTATAACAAACAAACAATTCTTAAATATAGACTGGAATCCTCTGCTGTAAATGGGTCGTGCTGTACCCATACTGTAGTGAAAAAAGATATTGTTTTTAAATTGGTAACTGTAGAGTCCAACGGAAAAAGGAACAATGTTAAAAAAATAAAATAGAAAGTAAAAAAGAAAAAGGAAAATAAAATATCCTTTCTGCCGCATCCCTACCAAAAAAAAAAAAAACAAATAGAAAAAAAAAAAAGGAAAACAAACTTCAGAGCCTCCCTCCCTCGTCATCGTACGCCATCTCCCTCCCTCGTCACGGTGTATCTCAAAATAGCATACTGAGTATTGGGTTTTTCAAGCGTCACTTTGTCCTTATCTTGCGGCTGTATTTTTAGGTACTCACCCTTTCTTTCTCTCTTTCCCTCCTCATAAACCCTAACTCTCTCTCTACAAATCACACTTATTTCTGCACAGTATATCATTATACAGGAAAAGACAAATCATTTAGAATAAAAAATTCAACATATAAATTTTGTACGCTGATTTTTCCTTTTTAATTTTCACGCTATTTTGGAAAGAAAACTCGGTTCTTCCGTATAAATCTCCCTCTTTTTTGTTGTCAAGAAGGCAGAGGAGAAAGATAGGAAACCAAATTTTGGGTAATTTTAATCTAAATTTAATTTCCTCCCATATATCAATTTACAATGTATAATATTCATACTGAAAATAAAGCAAATATAGATAATTGATAATCCATAAAGTAAATTAATATGTGGAATGTGAATAATTTATATATATTTTAGTTGTCACACATTTATCATCGTTATGTTTCATGCAATTGCAGTGTCAAAACTCATGCAACTTGAGTGTAGTGAGAATTAGAGAAATTAGGTAATTAACAATTAGCACTTGTACTTGCGAAAATTTGTCCTAATATCATAGAACTAGAGATTAAACAAAACTAAAATTAGAATTAACCTTCAGTTTGATTGCTGGTAAAACGTGGGAAGGGAAAACAAAATCAAAATCTGAATCAATTGGAATTTAATTGTTTAATACCTTCCAGAATTAACATATCTTAATTCATGCTTCTGGCTTGAATTGAGTGAAGTTATTCAAATATTGGTTACCCAATCGACATCAGAATGAAATTTTTAATTCCTTTTCCCCTCCATTTTCTCAACAAACAAACATAGTAAAAGTATTTAATTATAGATTAGTCTAAATTATTAAAGAACGCAACACATAATTTTAAAAAAAAAAACTCGTACTTTCACCAAAAATGAAGTTCCATAAATTTCTAATTGGCTCGATTATTCCTGTCATTTAGAATAAAAAAATTCAACATATAAATTTTGTATGCTGATTTTTCCTTTTTAATTTTCACGCTATTTCGGAAAGAAAACTCGGTTCTTCTGTATAAACCTCTTTTTTGTTGTCGAGAAGGCAGATGAGAAGGATAGGAAACCAAAATTTGGGTTTTCTTAGATCCATTTACTTACACCTCCTATGAATACACTATGACTTAGGCAGATTGAACACCTTTAACAAAAGGTAGTTGGTGAAGTGGGGTTCTGTAGCTGAAAAGAATTCAATGTTTGATTATGGCTAACAATATAGTCAAGGCAAGTTATTTAAATTTTTAGCTAGCATTAAAATTTGAAATTGTATCGTATCATTTAAGAAACAAAATTGAATTTTTTTATTATGTTATTAATTATGACCTGAAAGAGCTTTGAATTGAAACAAAGTTTTGGTATCCTAATGGTTTTAGGGTTTAAATGTCATGATTTGAACTTTAAAGGTAAGATAGTTCTTATCATTTGTGCTCTTTTCTTTTCTTTTCTTTTTTTTCTCCAATTTTCAAATGGATAGTCCATTAGGTGAAGGAGGCCATAAACCCCTTTGTTGTATTCTGCTTGGGATATTGTAATGAAAGTTTGAGATTTCTTCATATATGTGTGTTTTTGTGAACAATAAATAGACACACAAACAAATAGACATGTAAACAAGAGGTTTCATGCATTCTCTAAGACACTTTGTTATCTTATTATAGGTGGTGGTTTTAAATGGATAGTCCATTAGGTGAAGGAGGACATAAACCCAAAATTGGAATGATGTTAAAGTCCTTTGAAAATGCATACGGCTTTTACAATGCATACGGACTTGAAGTTAGATTTAGTGTGAGAATAGATTATTCTAATAAAAACATTTAAACTGGAGAAATTACTTCTGCCCAATTTGTATGTTGCAAGGAGGGTTACAGAGTAAATGACAAGAGAGGCCATCTTACAAAAGAAGCTAGGGCGGAAACAAGGGTCGAATGTGGTGCATTCATGCATATAAAATTTGAAAGGGGGGGAAAAATCTATTTCATAAACAGATTTGAAGAGAAACACAACCATAAACTTATTAGAAAAGATTGCACTTATTTGATACCTTCACAACGAAACATCTCTATACCTCAAGCAATTGACGTCAACTTGGCTGATGATTCTGGACTACCAGTTAGTTCTTCATATGAACTAATGGGATGACAATCCGGGGCAAGAGAAGCGCTTGGGTTTACAAAAGTAGACCAAAAAAATTATTTGAGAACCAAGAGACAAAAACAATTACAATATAGAGAGGCTGGATCCATATTTGAGTATTTTCAATCCCAGATGTTAGAAAATCCCTCATTTTTTCATGCGGTTCAGTTAGACAAAGATGACTTTATAACCAATATATTTTGGGCTGATGCAAGGATGATTATTGACTATGGTCATTTTGGAGATATTGTGTCGTTCGACACAACATACAAGGTGAATAATGTGAATTGACCATTTGCCGCTTTTGTTGGTCTGAATCATCATAGAGAAACAGTTATATTTGGAGGTGCTTTGATGTATAATGAGACATCTGATTCATTTGTATGGTTGTTTGAAACATTTCTAAAGGCAATGTCTCATAAATTTCTGAAGACAATTATAAGTGACCAAGATGCGGCTATTACAAAGGCATTAGCATTGGTGATGCCCAAGACACACCACCATATGCAAAATGGTACGAAGCATTTAGGTAATGTTATCAATGGTCCGGTGGGTATAACAGGAATTTTATCTGAGTTTATGAAAAAACATGAGGACGAAGATGATTTTGAAATATGTTGGGAGTCCATGCTAACCGAATGTGGTGTTCATAACAACAAATGGTTATCTGAAACGTATAATTAAAGGACTAAATGGGCAAAGGCATTTGTGAAAAATCACTGGTGTACTGGTATACATAGCACTCAACTTAGTGAAAGCTTCAATTTCGGATTGAAAAAATTCGCTAAGCCTGACCATAATATTCCTGATTTTTTTAAACACTTTGATAGGATGGTCACTGAGAAAAGGTATATTAAGCTAAAGGCAGAGTACGATTTGACTCACCAAGAGCCGAATGTTAAAATTTCGTGCACGATGGTAGTCAAAGTTGGTGAGATTTACACGAAAAAAATATTTCAGTTATTTCAAAAAGAAATTCAAGGTACAGTTGAATTCTATTTCAAAGAATCAATTCAGCAGGATGGAGAAGTTACATACAAAGTGGTCTCGCTTGAAAAACATAATCAAGAATGGTGTGTAAGAAGGAAAACAAATGACTTTTTAACATGCAGTTGTTGGATGTTTGGAATAGATGGTATTCCATGTTCACACATGTTAAAGGTCATGAGAGAGTGCTACACAAAACTGAATTACCTAAGGAATACGTACTGAAACGGTGGACGCGAGAGGCAAGAGATGGGGTAACGTTGGATTTCATTGGCCATGAAGTGCAAACGGATCCTAAATTTCAGTAACGACAAAGATATAGAGACATGTGTTATCTATTCACTCGCGTTAGTTCATTTGCATCATAGGGTGAAGATTTTTTTTAATTTATCCATTATGCACGGGGAACATTTGCTTAAGCTTCTGAAAAAAATGAGAAGGCAAAAGCGGGTGCAACGTAATGATGAATACTCATCTAAGGCTGGCAATGGGCATCAAATTCATGTCACTTACGAGCAAAGTGGCCATGACATTACTGTAAATGGTTTAAAAAAATAGGACACTTCAAGAGGGAAAAAAAGACTCAAATCAACATTTGAAATTCCTACAAAAAAGGGAAAGAAATCTTTGAAACAACCCGTTCAATCATACGTGAAGCATAAGGTGAGTAGCACTCTAATATGTTACAAATGTTTAAAACATACCGGTTTAACTACAATTGGATTTTCATTTTTATTTTTATTTTTTTTAGGGTGCTGAAATTCTAAGCAAATATGCATGGATGTCCATACCACCCAGTCTACCCCCAAGCCCTAACTTGCAAAGGAGTTACGACTACTAGAGGCTTCAATTTCTTAATCAGTGTGATAAAGATAGTGTAACAAGCACAGAAATATTGAACTGTGATTTGTCACAAGCCACCATAGAAGTGAATATTGCTTCTTAATCATCTCATTGTCCATTTATCAAGCAGGTTATTACCTATTTCTCAATTGTTATATTGTAATTTTTATTGTTTGTTTAAACAGTTATGACAATTATTTATACAACACTCTTGTGGCTAGGTTAATGAGAGAACCAATTATGCTAAAAGATACTACATCAGAAAATCTAAACGGTGATTGGGTAAGTCTATCCTTTTATTTATTTATTTTTTATAATCGTAATTGGCTATTTATTTATGGTAATACATATTTTATTTTTATTTATTGTGTTTTTTTTAAAATGCAACCCTTTCATCTAAACTCTTGAAGTTGTAGTTGAGAAAACATATATGGCGTTCTTTTTTGTATCTGCCAGGCCTTTGCTCTACACCCCCCCCCCCCCCCCCCCGGGCAATAATTTTGTAGATGAAGTAGATGGTACGGTGGGTAAGTGAAATAAAAATGCTCTCTCTTTATTTTTATAAAGAATTCTCTGTTATAATTTTTACTTTATTTTTTTCATCTTAGGCACAAAATGCTAATAACCAATTCTGTCCCATTGCTTCAGCAAGTGTCCCATATATTGAAACTATTGAAATGGGATTGGATTACTTGTTGCTACCGACATTTGTATTTCTAATTCCAAGGATATTGAAAATATAATATCTATTTACCTGCAGCTTCACCTTTGGGATAAACTCTAAAACGATAAAAGATTTTTGCTTCATGACTATTTTTGCTCTAAGGATTTTTTTGTAATATGGATTTCTGATTTATGTTAAGAAAATTTATTTAATTTTCTGTATTGATTTGCAGGTTTTTGAGATCATTCCTTCATTGATTGGACGTTTTGGAATTAAGATCTGTGCTTGGACTTCTACGGGATGACCTACTGCTATTCTCCTCATTTTCTTAGTATTGCTCTCATTATTGTTAATGGTTGCAAATTTTCAATGTGATGAATTTTCAGTTTTTCGTTCATTTGAATGTGTTACTTTTGATGGAATGGGAACTAACTGATGTAACTGAATATTGATATTGTATGGAAGCACATTAAAATGTGATGAATTTTTAGTTTTTAGTTCATTTGAATGTGCTACTTTTGATGGAATCTTTGCCCATTGTAAAGAGCAATCAAGGCAGTTTTGGCAAGTCTTAAAATATGTGAGAAATTTAAAATTCATAAAGCCATATACATACAATTAATTGTCCAATATACCTTTTAATCTTGTTATCAACACTTTTTAATCTCTAACTCAATACATGTTAATCTCTAACTCAACACCTTTTAATCTTGTTCTCAACACCTTATAATCTTATTCTCAAAACCGTAATCTTATTCTCAACACTTTTAATCCCTAACTCAACACATTTTAATCTTATTCTTAATACATTTTAATCTTTTTCTTCAACACCTTTAATCTTCTTCTCAACATTTTTTAATCTTTTTTCTCTACACCTTTAATCTTTTTTTCTCTAACATATTTAATCTTGTTCTCAACATTTGCTAATTGTTTTATCAACACCTTTAATTTAATATTATTCTCAACAAATTTGATTTTGTTCTCAACACTTTTTAATCTTTTTCTCAATACTTTAAATCTTATTCTCAACACTTTTTAATCTTGTTCTTCACACTTTTTAATCTTTTTATCAGCACCTTTAATTTAATTTTATTCTCAACATCTTTCTTCTTATTCTCAACACTTTTTAATCTATAACTCAACACCTTTTAATCTTATTCTCAACACCTTTTAATCTTGTTCTCAACACTTTTTAATCTCTAACTCAACACTATTTAATATTATTCTTAACACCTTTAGATCTTGTTCTCAACACCTTAAATCTTTTTTCTCAACACTTTTTAATCTCTAACTCAACACCTTGTAATTTTATTCAACACCTTTTAATTTTGTTATCAACACTTTTTAATTTCTAACTTAACACATTTTAATCTTGTTCTAAACAACTTATAATCTTCTCAACACCTTAAATCTTATTCTCAACACTTTTAATCTTTAACTCAACACTTTTTAATATCTAGCTCAACACATTTTAATCTTATTCTCAACATATTTTCATCTCGTTCTCAATACTTTTTAGTATTTTTTTCTCAACACCTTTGATCTTGATCTTGTTCTCAACATTTTTTTATCTTTTTTCTCAACACCTTTAATCTTTTTTTCAACAATTTTTAATGATTTTATCAACACCTTTAATTTAATATTACTCTCAACACATTTGATCTTATTCTCAACACTTTTTAATCTTTTTCTCAACATTTTAAATCTTGTTCTCAACACTTTTTAATCTTGTTCTTCACACTTTTTAATCTTTTTACTAACACCTTTAATTTAATCTTATTCTCAACACCTTTGATCTTATTCTCAACACTTTTTAATCTTGTTTTTCAACACTTTTTAATCTCTAACTCAACACCTTTTAATCTTATTCTCAACACTTTTTAATCTTGTTTTTCAATACTTTTTAATCTCTAACTCAACACATTTTAATCTTCTTCTCAACACCTTTTAATCTTGTTCTCAATACCTTAAATCTTGTTCTCTACACTTTTAATATTATTCTCAACACTTTTTAATCTTATTCTCAACACCTTCAATCTTGTTCTCAACACTTTTTAATCTTGTTTTCAACACATTTCAATCTTTTTCTCAATAATTTAAATCTTGTTCTCAACACTTTTAATCTTATTCTCAACATTTTTTAATCTTGTTCTCAACTACTTTTAATCTTATTCTCAACACTTTTAATCTTGTTCTCAACACTTTTTAATCTCTAACTCAAAATTTTTTAATTCTTATTCTCAACACTTTTAATCTTATTCTCAACACCTTAAATCTTGTTCTCAACACTTTTTAATCTCTAGTTTAACACTTTTTAAACTTATTTTCAATATATTTAATCTTGTTCTCAACAGTTTTTAATCTTATTCTCAACACTTTTAATCTTATTTTCAATACTTTTTAATTTGTTCTCAACAACTTTTAATCTTATGCTCAACACTTTTAATCTTTTCTCAACACTTTTTAATCTTATCCTCAACATTTTTTAATATTGTTCTCAACAATTTTAATTTTATTCTCAACACTTTTAATCTTGTTCTCAATACTTTTTAATCACTAACTCAACATTTTTTAATCTTTTTCACAACACTTTTTAATCTTATTCTCAACACTTTTTAATGTTATTTTCAACAACTTTTAAACTTAGTCTCAACACTTTTAATATTTTTCTCAACACTTTTTAATCTTGTTCTCAACACTTTTTAATGTTATTCTCAACTTTTAATCTTATTCTCAACACTTTTAATCTTGTTCTCAACACTTTTTAATCTCTAACTCAACACTTTTTTATATTTTTCTCAACACTTTTTAATCTTATTTTCAACACTTTTTAATGTTGTTCTCAATACTTTTTAATCTCTAACTCAATACTTTTTAATCTTTTTCTCAACACTTTTTAATGTTATTCTCAACAACTTTTAATCTTAATTTCAACACTTTTAATCTTATTCTCAACACTTTTTAATCTCTAACTCAACACTTTTTAATCTTTTTTTCAACACTTTTTAATGTTGTTCTAAACAACTTTTAATCTTATTCTCAACACTTTTTAATTTTATTCTCAACACTTTTTAATCTTATTCTCAATACTTTTTAATCTCTAACTCAACACTTTTTAATCTTATTCTCAACACCTTTTAATCTTATTCTTAACACCTTAAATCTTTTTCTCAATACTTTTAATCTTGTTCTCAATGCTTTTTATTCTTATTGTGAACACCTTAAATCTTATTTTCAACACTTTTAATCCTATTTTCAACACCTTAAATTTTATTCTCAACACTTTTAATCTTTAACTGAACACTTTTTAATCTCTAACTCAACACCTTTTAATCTTATTCTCAACACCTTTTAATCTTGTTCTCAACACTTTTTAGTATTTTTTCTCAACACCTTTGATCTTGTTCTCAAGATTTTTTAATCTTTTTTCTCAACACCTTTAATCTTTTTTTCTCAACACTTTTTAATCTTATTCTCAACACTTTTTAATCTTGTTCTTCACACTTTTTAATCTTTTTATCAACACTTTTTAATCTTGTTCTTCACACTTTTTAATCTTTTTATCAACACCTTTAACTTAATCTTATTCTCAACACTTTTTTATCTTGTTTTTCAATACTTTTTAGTCTTATTTTCAGAATGTTTCATCTCTTTGATCTGAGAATTAGGGAATAACCCTGACCATTATCAGTCTAGTCTTTTTCACAATTTTTTTTCTATCTCTATACATTTTTATGCACATATGTTTGTATATGTGTGTGTGTGTGTGTGTGTGTGTATGTTTGTGTGTTTGTGAGAGGAATACAAGACTCTGATGCGATTTTGAGGTTAGAGCTAAGCGAGGAGTTAAAGAACAGGTTAGGGTTTTTTTTTATGAAAATTTATCTTCGAATTCTTAACATATATTGCTTTATTAGTTTCATTTGATGCATGAAGTTTGCTTCTTTTTTTTTTATTATTTTCTCTGCATCCAAATGATCAATCTTAATTTGAATTAAAAACCCAGATCTATACAAAGTTACAAACTTAAAATTACCAGTAAGGTTAGTTCATAATGTGGGTAATTGAATTTGCCTCATTATTTAGTGGGTTAGTTGTTACAATAGTTTGCATGATTGGAAATACTTAATCATGTGACGGCCCAAGTTTTTCAACCTGGTGCGTCAATGATGACCCAAAAATTGACCCGATAACGGATCCGAAATGCGGAAGCAAAAGATAAAACCATAATCCTTTGAGATATAAATTATCTCTAAGACACCAATGTGACATTCCATTAAGTCATGAAAGTTAAAGAGAGCAAAAGAGAAAACTAGTGTCAAAACAGGCAAAATCCGTAATTAAGGGCAAAATGGTCAATTCACAAATAAAAAGAGAGAATTGACTCTAAACAAGTCAAACAAGGTGAATACAACCTAATCTAATCATTTCACAATTTTGAAAATTTGACTCAAAATGCTTGAGTTTAGGCTCAAGATTCACCCCATTTTGATTAGAAATGAAGGAGTTATGACCCTTTGAAGTTGGAACATCAAAGCTGAAACAAAACTTGGAAGGCTGGTGCATGAGGGCTATTTCGGTCTACCGAAATGGAGTTTTGGACTACCCAAATGTACAGAAACTTTTCTGAAAACATATTTTTGAGGGGAGGTTGTTTCGGTAGACCGAAATGGGCCATCGGTCGACCGAAATAAACCCAAAAAGCAAAAATGGCTACTGGAATGAGTGTTTTACTGTTCATTGAAGTTTCCAATAGCCATCGATCGACCGAACTAGCATTTCGAACGACTGAAATGACTCGAAAAACTGCTAAATGGCCTGTTATGCACCAAAAGTGTTAAGGCTTAACCCAAGCCTCGATTCCCATCATACATTGGTTCGAAAACAAGGGTTTCAAGCTGATTTTCAAGGAGATGTGAATATGTGGACATGTCAACAACCTCAAAATGAATAATTGAATGGATTACAACAACTTATAGCCTTATACATGTTCATTTATAAAATTTTCATATGCCAAACCTCCAAAGTTGGTTAAAATACACTTTTGAAGCAAAATTTGATACCAATTGGATACAAGTACTAAAGTGAACATGCTTAGCCCTTGGCTTCATTACATACATGCTTATAGTGTCTAAAGTAAGTACTTAAGTATCATTACACATCAAGGAAGTTACATTAGCTTCTAAAATACCATACACCCATGGTATACAAAATATGACATCAAAAGTAAGGCATGCTAAACACTTGCATATCAATATACAAAAATGCTTCAAATTGCTCATAAGCTTCTAAGGATGATGAGCATCTAAGAACATAGTCTCCTTACCTGTAAAACAACCCAAACCACTAGGGTGAGTAATCAAGTTACTCGTATGAAGAAACATATGCGTATACCCTAAAGTTCTAATATCATTGCAAGATCAATATAGACGAATACAAGGGATCATTCCACTTAACGTCTATGTTCAAGGTGTTCTAAGGGATCATCTTAAGCTAACTTAAATGATTCTTTAACAACACATATCAATATCAATGCACTTAACAACATCAATTCGCCAATAACAAAAATTACAAGTTACAATTAAGCATTGGTTGTCAACTTGGAATTGAATGCGAAATCAATTAGTGGAAGACTTGGACATCACGTCTCGGACTAAACCAAGATCAAAACGGTTATTCCGGGCATTAACCCGTTGGGTAGACCACCCTAATGCGCACTATCTCAATTGGCGAGACCTCATACCTCCCGCACTAGAGGCAAACTCTAGCCATGTTACTTGTAACAATGTCCCAAGAGAATCCAAAAATCAAGTTCAAAACTCATACACTATAATTAAAGCATATAAACCACCTTCAATGCACAAGTATTTTGAAACCACACAAACCATGTCTTAAGGTTCCAAGTCTAAAATGACATACCAAATGACAAGTCCTCATCATGATATTATGCATAATAAAATACTACCAACTTATCAATTTAAATCATGCCTCAACAATAAACTTTATATATTAAATCTTAACATTTTAACAATAAGCTTTTAAAATAATCACTATTAATCATCAACACGATTATAGAATTATCAGTACCATAAATATAGTAATTCAAGTCAATAGAAATTGTATATAACATTAATAATTCTACAAGAGTTCTATATCACTACCATATGTGAAAATACTAGAATTTAGCATACTACTAAATTATATAATCCTTCTATGCATGGTATATACATATCATACATACTTAAATCAATAAACCCTAAGTTAAGAAGTGAGGGTTTCCTATAAATATGCAAGACTATCATATTTAAAGTATATATACAATATATATTAAACCCCAAAGGACTATAAAACACTTAAAACATAAATATACTACCAAACCTACCTCAATAGAAAATTGAATCTCTATAATCTAAGCAACCAAGCTTAAAAATGGAAAACAATTCTAGGGTTTTGTAGAGGAGAGCAAGAGGAAACTTTTGTCTACCAAGGTTAATGGTCTAAGGTGTGTGGAAGGAGGCCAAAATGAAGAAATAAACTATTAACCAAGTTTTTCTTCAATGGTGGCTAGGTTAGGGTTTTGAAGAACAAGTGTAATGAAATAGATGAAGTGAAAAATGGTAAGTAAAGGATCTAGTATTCCTCTATTCACTATGTGCTCTTACACTACCTCTCACACACAATGCAAGACTAAAATGTGAGCTTACACTTGTCACAAATCAATGGCTCCTTCTTAGGCTTAATCCCACACCTACACTTGTCAACCATCCAAACTAACAAGTGCACCTATCCTAGGCCAACAAGTGGGTGAATCTCCACCCTCTAAATGTCAAGAGATTATGCATCCAAGTCACTCCACCCCAATGCCAACAAGTGGCATCATGAGAATGTGACACTTGTCACATTTTTCAAAAATTGCAAAAAGATCATTTTTCAAAATATCTTCCAAATTAAATTGTAAAAAGATCCTTAAGACGAAAAATAATTACTTTACATAATTACAATAAAACCCTAAAAGTCAAAATATTTTTAAGAAAGTATGCATCCATGCCTTTTACGAAAAAGTAAACAATTAGAACGTATATTCTACAAAAGTAAAAATTCAAATGTTATGGAAATCAAATATCATGAATGCATGCAAAGCCGGAATCAAATCTGAACACAAAAAGTGAGGTTATGCAAAGAAAAATGATAAATGGGAAAAAGACGAAATAGGGAAAAGACAAAATAGTAAAAAGACGAAAAAAGAAAATCACCGAAAAAGAAAGGGAGGAAAATAACGGGGTCATTACAAATCATGTCTCTTCAAGACAGGAATAATTAAAAAGAACAGTACTTCTTCTTATTGTATTTATCAGTGGATGGAAAAATAATAGATTTTATGTTGCCATTTTTCTTTATTATTGTAGCTCGTATCAGAAATTTATTTATTATGACGTTATAGCTTATATTCTCACTATTATATAACAAAATCTTTGGGAATTTGCCAAAAAAAAAAAAAAAAGGAATTGAGGCTGCTAAAAGAAACGGTTTCAGTAAAGAATAAGAAAACAAAGTAATCATGCTTAAATTTGCAAGAGCTCACCAATAGAGCTTATAAGGAGTTAATTAAAATTTTGGATAGGCACAAACTGCTTCCATAGGGGTGTTAGCTGTTAATTGAAAGTTTTCCTATGAAAAAAATGCATAGTTCTAATGATTCGGGAATATGAAATCTTCTGTTTCAGCTATGTCAAATGTGTGTGTGTGTGTATATATAACATAATTTGCCTACACCTGATGCAGATTATTGAGGGCGCATGTGAAGCACAGCTCAATCTGGTATGCTTTGTTATTCGTGAATGCTGCTTATGATTTAGTGAGTCAATATATATATATATATATATATATATATATATATATATATTTGTAAATGCAGAATACTGTAATCTTATTTGTTGGTCAATGCATATGATCTTTTTTATAGTCCATGCTTTGCAACATTTTTCCATCCTTTATTTTTCCTTTTCTTTTGAAGGATGATAATCGTTTGGTGAAGAACTGCATCTCCGCTCACATATATGATTCTGGTCCAGTCAATTTTACCAGTGACTTTGGTGCCCGTTTTGCTCTACACCCCACTATTTTCAGAATGCCTGGTTCAGCCAAACAAGTGTCATTGGTTGCAAAACGTGTTGCTTCTGTTCTGGATGCCCTATTTCTCACAAGTTTTGGATCCCGGGGGTACTGATTATTAGGAGGCTCTCTACTCAGTTGTGAGTTCTATGGTCTGTAGTGCCTCAAAAGTTTTTGAAAGTCTATTTCTTCTTGGTTAATGTGAATTTTCCTTTTCTTTCTCCTTGTAGAGTTTGGGGCACAATATCTCATTCTATGCTCAGAAAGTGACAATCTTGCTAAAATTTCAGTCATTTGCAATTTTGCTCAGCATTTCCAAGATCTCGGGGCAGTTGTAAAACTTGTGAAATGGAATAGGTCTCCTCATGTAGGTAAGTCTTAGTTTAAATTCTTTGTTTTCTGCATGGTATTATTTTAAATTTTAAATTTAGTATTGGGTGTCACATTGGCTACCTTAATAATCCAATATGGCCCTTAAATGTTATATTAAGAAGGTAAAAATAAACTGGCATAGAATATAAAAATTCATGCATGTATGCCTCCACACACTAACACACACACACATGAATGCAAGCAGCCTTCTAAGAAGACCAAAGAGCATAACTATATGCAAATGATTATTTCATTACCAACTTACTCTTTGAAAAGACCCTTTTCTTCCTAAATTAAGTAAATTTTAGGAGTTTATTTCTTTTTTAAAAAAATAAAAATATATATTTTGAATAAAGTTCCTAATCACTCTGCATATTGGGGTCAGCATTGAAAATGACCTTTCTTTAAAGTGTTGAGAAGGAACAGCATGGCTCTGTAGAAAGTGGTTAAAGTATCACAGCACCACCTATACTGGTATTGGTAAATGCAACTCCTTTGTAAAAGAGAAAATGATAAGGGTAATGAACTAACTTTAGCTAGAAGTAATTATGCATGATATATATAGATTTATATATAGAGAGAGAGAGAAGTGACTGTTTGAGATGGGAGCTATGCAACTGTGTTTAAAAGAAAAAATAATTTAAGATAGTTTCATACTCGTATAACACAACTAAAATATTGTAGAAGAAAACGGAGAGGTCATCACCAATATTCATTGATAGAGTGCAACATGCATATATATATATGCTGGAAAAATCAACTTCTATTGTTTGTAATCACTAATCAGGATTTAAATTGCGCCCCTTTGTAGTTGATTAAGAAAATGTCAATTTCTCTTTCAAATTATTAAAATGGAAAAGAAGTTGACATGTTAATTTTCTATATAATGCCACGTTTATAAGGTTTTTAGTATTATTGGTGCCAAGCATTTTTATTTCTTAGTTTTTTGAAGGAAAAAAAAAAAAAAAAATGGCCCTTACATGAATACAAAGGCAAATTAATACAGTATAAAAAATATAAATTGTTGTTATCCTTATAAGTTATAGTGGTGAGGCTGACTTTTCTGTTGGGTCATTGTCTTGCCGTAGTAAGAAATATGTTAACAATGAAAAGTACTATAGTAAGCAAATAGTAATAGATTTTTTTGTCTATTAGTTAATATAGTGATATATATACAAGTTGTGTATTTTTGTAAAAGGATTGAAAACTACTCGAAAGATGTAAAATGATTTTATGTTCACATAGGAAATAGTATTTGTGAATTTTCGTTGTAAAAATTAAAATATAATAATTTTCTAGTCATCCCTATAAAATTTGCTATCTCCCTTGATATTGAATTAAAAGGACTACTCCATCAAGGTAAGGGATCTATGATTTGCCCGCATCAACATGAAATTAGTTTTGACAAGTTTGTAATGGCTTAAAGGGTTGATTTGCCCGTATCAACATGGAAATTTTTATCTTCGTGATGCTATCACAAGCTCGATTGTATGGCCTAAGAAATATGTGAAAATTACAGAGGTCAATTACTCATTCACTAACTTACTATTATTATTTTTAAATTAGTCATACGATTTGATTTTTAATGTATTTGTTGGCATGACATTTTTTAAATATTCTTTCTAACATAATTGATTATCACCAGTTCATTAGGAGCAGAAGAATCAGAATTTCTATGATTCCAGTCTACAACAAAGGTCAAATACTATGCTTCTTCATTTTCATTATCACCATGGCAATGCATTATATGCTTAATTGATTGTTTTAGGGGGTCACGTGCCTTAAGTGACCATTTTTATTATTATTATTGTGCATAAATGGAGGTCGGAAAATTGTTGCGGATGGAGTTTGGTTTTCATTCATCACATATTACGGTGTATGGGGTGGTCACGTGCCTTAAGTGACCATTTTTGCTACTTTCTGATTAATTAAGCACTTTTATAGTTTTACTATTTATTTTGCTATTTGATTACTGTATTTGAAGCTTTGAAAAATGTTGATGCTCTGTGTAGTTGATGGATCTTTTGTTTGAGGGTTCCCAACTAAACTTTATTTTTTTCTGTTGTTTTATGTGTGTATGTGTGTGAGAGAGAAATTTGGGAATTTGAAACAAAGATGAGGCTGGTTAGGTTAAGCAGAGGGGGTCAATGGCGGTGATACAACAACAGAGATGGCTAACATGCGCCTTGTGCGGAGGATATGGGTAAAGTTATGCACATATCTGCCCTCTAAAGCTTTGATTTGATAAAAGTGAAATAGGGTTTTTTTTCAAAATAAGGATTATAATAAGGTTTTCAGGTATTAATTTGTATAAATTAATAACAGCCTACACTAGTTGGATAAGTGTGCTAAATTTGGTAAGATTAATATAATGAATGTATCATATCATCACTTGCTGTCTGTGTTTTAATTTTTAAGAATGAACAGCACAATAAAGACCGTGTAGCATGCTCAATCACAGTCAACTCTAATATCAATACTATGATTATTTCAATTGGATTGCGTGAATCACGCGAGTAAATTTATAATTTCTTACACTAAATTAAGATTAAAAAGTTTATAATTTCTTACACTAAATTAAGTAAATTTTTGTATCTTGATTGTGTACTTGATTATTGCATTTGTCGACTACATTGTTTTTTACAATAAAAAATGACTTTCCTTCATTTTACATAAGAAAAAAGAAAAAGAAAAAGAAAAAACTATCCAATTAATGCCTAGTTAATATAGCTTTGAGTTCAACTCTCTTCTAATTCTAAGTTCACATTTAGTAGTATTTCAAATGCCATGATGTCTACCAAATTCACTCACTTTTTCAGTTAAGCTTCAAAATCATTCAACTCCATGCCAGTTGGATATTCAACTAGGAGTCAAGCATAATATATTCATTGGATCATTAAAAAAGTCAAAATGTATATAATTGTATCAATATTCTTCCCATCTAGATAAGTGAGGCATTATCCAGACACAGTGCATAAAATTCATCTCTCTTTGCTATGAACTAACTCTGCAACATAGTCTTTTCATATACTCTCTCTCACACACATACACATTAAGTAACAATAATTAAAAATCATGATTCTGAGTATTATGACCTACTATTTGATTCTTCATGTAATGGCCAAATATGTAAATGAATCATGACCTAACTTAGAAATCTGATAAATGGTTAAGAAGAAAATTTTCATTAGTTTCATTATATTTTTATTGCAAAATTTCTTGCTTACTTTGAGACCCTATATTTGGACACCAACCTAAAAACAATAGGAGTTCATTGCTCTGTTGTTCTTTTGGAAAAAGAAAAAAATAAAATAAAATAAAATAAAATAAAAAGGTGGATGGTATACAATTATGCCCAAATTAAGAGTGTAAAACCCCTGATGATGTAAGACCTAATATTTTTAGTTTGAAGATTTGAATTTCCGTTGATATTGTTACTCATGTAAATATATGTCATTCCCATTAAATTTTTGTTGATATTACTACTTTTTTTTTCATGTCTATTAATTGTTGCATGGCTTTTTGATATCTAATCTTCAGGTCAGTTGTTTATTTCTGTATGTTATTTTGTTAGTACTTTTTGGTAGTAGTTTTTGGCTGCATTTTGTTTGTGTTTGATTCATAAATGATAATCTTGTTGTTTCCTTTTGTTATTAGCATTATGAATTTAAGACTTGTGTGATGCAGCTATTTGCTTGGATTTTGTACCATGGATAGTGAGGTGGTTTTTTGACAAGCGCAGACTGAAACTCAAGTACTAGAAGATTTATCAATTTTTTAACAGAAGTGTTAGGAAACTGATGATTTTCTTGAAAAGTGGATTTAGTTCTTGTTTTAGAACATAGATAAATGTTGAATTGTTTTAGCACATTGATAAATGATGAATTGTAAAAATGTTTTAACTCTTTTGATATGTTTAATGGGGTATTTCAAGAGATTGTTTTGGTTATAGCAATTAGCATTACCATATAGGATGTGTTGATATGTTTTTTGAATTGAATGATAACTTAAAGTGATGTCAATTATAGGTCGTGGATGAGTGATTAACTGGCATTTAAGGGTGATTTATTTATTTTATATATATATATATATATTATTTACGGGGAGCTTGAAACCCTGTAAATAAAAGTCCATGCATGGTTTATATTATTTACGTGTAGTGAAAATCCTCGTAAAAAACTTTTCTACGGTATACACAGCACCTCGCGAGAATGTTTATATTATTTACGGTAGTTAAAATCTGCCATAAAAAACTTTTTTATGGCATACACGATACCTTGTGAGAATGTTTATATTATTTACGGTAGTTACAATCTGCCATAAAAAACTTTTCTACGGCATACACAACACCTCGTGAAAATGTTTATATTATTTACGGTAGTTAAAATCCGCCGCTACGACATGCATCGTTGCCTCGTGAATATTCAAATGCATTAATCTCATAAATTAATTATTAACGGGAAAATATCCCTATCGTAAATAAATTTAATATATAGACAAAATTGTTTTCTACGGCGATTCTATTATTTTTCTACGAGATTGATTTTTTCTAGTAAAAAAAATTAAGTATTTACGAAACCCTCATACACGAGGGCCTACAATGCGCCGTGAATAAGTTTTCACGGCGCTTTTGCCCCCTCGTAGAAGCCCTTTTTTTCTTTTAGTGTAGTTTCTACCAAGTTACTGGAAAGTACCTCGGTACATCATCTACTTCATTTTAGCCGTAATTCGGCCAGGTGTGCTTTTAATCTTGCTAGGCTTTCACCGCCTGGCTTCTTGCCCTCTCTTTATTGTGAGCATCTTCTATTAAACCATTCAAAGTGTAAGGCATTGGACGTCAGCCTATGAGAGGATTGTTGGCCTTAACATCTCATGGAACAACTCATTAGCTTCTTCTTCTGTAAGAGTTTTCCGTATTGTCGCCGACTTGGTTCGGCCCTTGTTATTTTTTCCAATGAACCTCACTGGCACGAACTCTCCATTGTAAAGCTCAGCATCTGCATGATACAATTTAGCAATAAATGGTTTGTTGTTCACCTCTATAATCTTGACTTCATCGCCATCCCAAAAAATTAGCATTTTATGCAACGTGGATGGAATGCAAAAATTGGGATGTATCCATTCGCAGCCTAATAATAAATTATAGGCCGCTGTGGATTCCACAATAAAGAATGATGTCATGGTTGTAACATCTCCAACAGTCAATTCTAATGGAAGGATTCCTTATGTTTCCACCGAACCTCCAATAAAACCGTTGACAGCCACATCACTAGGAATTACATCCTCAGCTGTCTTGCCCAATTTCCTTATGACATTAATAAGAACAATATTCAGAACTGAGTCATTATTCACCAAGACTCTTAAATGTGGACGACCCTCAATTAATATCTTTATATAGAGTGGCTTCAACTACTGAGTTATTCCAACAAGGGGTTTCTCCAAAACCACCTTCTTTGGAGTTGGAAGTACATCATCTTGAATTTTAATTTCATAAGGCTCTTGGAAAGCCTCGGCTTCTTCTTCTGAAAATTCCTCCGTAATTTCTTCTATGTGTATACCATCAATCCTTTTCTCTGGAGCTAAATCTAATTCAGCAATTTCTATTTCTTCTAGAATTGACTCATCATCAGCAACATCACCTATCATTGAAGATGGATGATTTGGTTTGGATTCAAAAACCAATGGAAGGATAACAACCATATTGCATGGCATTTCCTTTGGAAAGCTCCCAAAACGGATTTTCTTCAAACTGAATGAGCTCTAAGAACTCTCTAGTTCCTTTATTGGGATTGCTTCTTGCTTCTTGCCCTCTTCCACAAGGGACTCTTCTAGCTCAGAAGCAAAGTTTTCTAAACAATCTGGGACTCTATCTCTTCCCCTTGCCAATTTCTCGGTCAGGTCTATGGGCTTTCTTACTTCACTTTTAGTTTTCTAACCATGATCCTCCTCCCACAGCTTTCTTCCTTTTGCTCTTCTCCTCTGGAAACGACGTTTTTGTGTTCGCGTGTAAGCTGCATCTCTATATTTGGGAAACTTAGGATGGTCCACCCTTTTCCACCTTTTTGAATGAGGAATTGGGGGCTTGACCATCCTTAGATTAAGGGTTTTAGTTTCTTTCTTTACCCAAACTTCTGAAGTGACCCTGGGTTTTCCATGAGAAGCATTAACGAACTCCTTATCTTTTCTGGTAGGTTTTTCCACCTTTCTTTCATGAAATTTGGAATCTTTTTTCTTTGGTGGAAGAAAGCTTCTTTTCTCATAATCCCTTGCTTCCAGGTTTCGTGGTCAAAACCTAAAGTTTTCTACATATTCAGGTCTCTTTTGATTAATAGGCCTTCTGTCAACATGCCTTTCTCTGGCTGGAATGGTTACAATAAACGATTCTACCAGCTGTCGAAAAGCCAATCTGTCATGAACCTTTCTTTTCTGACCACGCTCCTCACTTGGTGTCTACTCCTCCTTGTTCTTGCCCATCGATTGCACTGAGGACAACACCCTTGCTGAATGAGGGCAATTTAAGCTTTTCAGAGTTGCCTCTCCAGTTCTGCCACAGATTTTTCCAATGGAATTGACTCTGGCACAACAGCTGTTTTTCTTTTAGCCTTTCCTTCGTCCAAGTCCACCTTCTTTCTAGGATGGTCAACAGTGATACTAATTACATTAGTAGTGACCACTGCTAGAAAAGGATTCCCATCTACTTCCATTGCTTCATTTTTCTCTAGAAATTTCATCTTCCCCTCCTTGATCGCTTTCTGCATAATATTACGAAAAATAACACAATTATTAGTTGAATGTCTCCATGAATTGTGATACCTACAATATTCCCCAAGTAAATCGTAAGGAATTGGGAGTTTATGCCCAAGAGTTAGAATTAGCTGCTTGTCGACCATCAACAAGTCGAATATTTGCTCAGCCTTGGTAATGTCAAAGGAATATCCTTTGGTGGAATCAGGTATCCCTTTCTTATTTGAAGTGGAAGTGGCTTGGGCACTAGTAGTAGCTACAGATTTTGACTTTACAAGTGCCTCACAAATATATAGCTTTTTGACGTTTAAGTCTACCATATGGACCTCAAAATCACTGTTAAGGTCAGCAGCAAAGACTTCATAATTTGGGTTGCGATAGTAAGTTCCTTTTGAGGAAGCTTTCCTATCCTTTTCCTCATAAAGTAACCCTTCATACTTGGCAACTCTACTCACCAAGTCAAAGAGATCACAGAATTCTATCCCTTCGAATTTATTGCACAATTCAAGGTCTAGACCATTAACAGCCATTTTGACATACTCGATTTTTAGAAGATCTACATGACACTTGTGCTTTGCCTTTCTGAATCTGGATAGAAAAGTTTCTGCAGATTCTCCTGGCAACTGGTTAAGCCTAGAAAGATCGGCCATGGAAACTTCTGGCTTAATTCGATAGAAATGTGCATGGAACATTTCTTAAAACTGATGCCAACTATTAATAAAATTTGTAGGCAAATTAGTATACCATTTGAAGGCATATCCGGTCAAGGTATTAGGAAACAACCATATTTTTAACCATTGATTGCCTCCTGCTTCGCCGCATTGAACCGTAAATCGGCTTATGTGTTCTACGGTGGATTGATTGCCTTCGCCACTGAAAGTGGCAAATTCAGGAATTCTGAAATTCCCTGGATATTCAACATTATCTACGAACTCAAGGTATGGTTTCCTATAGACAGGTCTTCCACCCCTTCTCGTCAAACCAAATTCATGCTGAAAGAATTCAGTAAGTTGGTATCTATCCCACATCTCAGGTAACTGGACTTGTGGTTGGTAATTCTCTGGCCATCTTTGTGGTTGGTTGGCCATGGGTTGCCCCCCAAACGTCACTGGAAATGTGTTTGGGTCTAGGTTATTCCTTCAGTGACCTCTATTGCCTCCTTCTTCAGGATGCTCCCTTTGAATGTTCTACCACCCACCTGCTACAGGAAAAACCTGAGGTGGTTTTTGAGGGATGGTAAAAGGTGTCTGAACATTCTACTGGCCAACATTGGGTGGAAAATACGATTGAATTCCTAATTGACCTGCCTAAGCTATACCCTAAGAAGACCTAAATTGATGCAAATTGTTAGTAAAAACTTCATGACATACCTGTTGAGGCGTAATCACTGGAGCTGAATTCTGAATTTACTGGGTCACTGGAATGGACATCAATTGTACAGGTGGCACCTGCACTGTCTGTGCCTGTGGTATGGTACTCACAGGTTGATAAGATGGACTTCCCTAAAGAAAAAGTACTTGGTCTGTTCATTGGAATGGCCGATTGCTGAGAACTTTCTAAATTACTTGGCCTATCGGCCATGCTCTGAGAAAGACTGGCCAAAATTTGAGGAACGTTGGCCATGCTTTTAGAAAGACTGACCATACTCTGAGGAAGACCGGCCATGCTTTGAGTTAGATTGGCAATGCTTTGAGGAAGACTGGCCATATTTGTAGAAGACCTTTTAAACATAGTTTCCAGTCTGCTGGTCATTTTGTCTTGTGCTCGAATGGCCTCATCGTGATTACGACTCATCAAACGTGTCATATCCAAGATTGGTCCATTCGTCATTGCTTCGACGATCATTGCAATCATATTTTTTCCTTCTTTAGGAACGGAACATGAACTTTCATCAGAAAGTCCAATAGCTTGTTCCTCTTCAATTTTGGCAGGATCTTGAACAGATTTGCCGTGTCTTTTTCCTCCCGCCATAGAAACACTCCGTTCAGAATGTCCTGCCGGGCGTGCCACTATGTTTGGCCTGAAAAAAATGGACGCTGGTTCTGATAGAACCGGATAGGCGTGCCAGGAACTGCAGCAGTTTCAAAGAGAGATCCAAACAATATTCTAGAAGGAAGACTGCGAAACCAAGCGATTGTGAAGAGGTTTAGAATAAACACCTCTAGGTTCTTTTTACCTTTGATAAAGGACTTCGGGATGGTTAAATGGCTAGGAAGAACTATAAAATTACTTATGAAAGTAAAGGAATTATCTAATGGAAAGTAAAGTGCAGGATTGAAACTAATTAAATTAAAAGTGTATTTCAATTAAAAGTAAAATTGTATTGAAATGCGTGTTTTATTTGGCATTGAGCAGGCCTACATAATGACCTATTTATAGAATGAAAATATAATTAGTTACAATAACAGTTGTGAACAGTTCCATTGATGCTTCCAAATGCTTCCAAGTGTCCAAGCCATACAATCGTGCTTTCCCTGATTCTCCTAGAGTCCCAACCATGCAATCGTGCTTTGATTTTCTGGAACTTCCACGTTACAAACATAGAATCGTGTCTTGATTTTCCTTGGATCTTCAACGTTCCAAACGTGCCATCAATCATGCACTCATGCCCCTTGATGCCGTTAAAGCTCCCACGTTCCAAACATGCAATCAATCACTACAATAGTTATGGCTTTCACCAGCATTTCATACAATCAATCACTACAACAGTTATGGCTTTCACCAGCTCTCAAAAATGCTGGTAAAAAGTCTTAAAAAGCGCTAGTAATTACTAGCGCTTTACCAGCGCTTTTGAAAAAGCGCTGGTGAATCCAGCGTCAGTAGGCCTTTACCAGCACTTTTTCGGAAACACTGGTAAAGACCCTTTGCTAGTGCTTTTTCAAAAGTGATGGTAAATACCCTTTACCACCGCTTTTTCAGAAGCGCTGACATAGGGTATTTACCAGCGCTTTCTGAAAAAGCACTAGCAAAGGGTCATTTGAATTTTTTTTTTCCCCCCTATACTAGCGCTTCTTAAAAGAGCGCTAGTAAGGTGTCATTATATATATATATATATATATATATATATATATATATATATATTTCCCCCTTTATTGTTTTTGGAAAAAAATATCTTTACGATTACTAAATGTCATCCAATATAACACAAGTTAATATAAAAATACCATCCAAATTGTTTTAACATAATACAACCACAAGTTAATCTGCTGCCAATATGAAAAATATTATTGAAATTGACTACTAAAAGATAAAGCTAGTAAATGTCAACCAAAGCGCCAAAATGTATACTAATACAACCACAAGTTAACCTGCCAATATGAAAATACCATCCAAATTGTCTAGATAAAGCTATTAAATGTCACAAAAAAAAAAAAAAAGAATTTTTGACAAATGTAGTACAAGTTTTTCAAAAAGAACCAAGGCAAAGGAAATTCAGAAAGCATAGCCACGACCCCATCTTCAGCTTCAACTTCAACTTCAACAAGTCTTCTTGCCCATTTGATTTGAATTACCTTACATTTTTTATAAATTCATTAAGCGCACATTATAATAAATGGAAATTTAATATATAAGAGAAATTAAAAGTTCATAACTTTAACTAAATTGGCATCATGACTAAAAAATGAATTTGGGAATACTCTAGGAGGAGCATTTAAAGAATCAAAACCCTTCAAAATAACAAAACAAAATACATGAAATATTGGCATAAGTAAACATATATTTCGTAAAGAGTAAAACTAATAATAAATATACATGTCCACTACAATTTTGCTATTGCATCTACATTAGCATAGCCACCTGTTGTTGTAAATTTTCCAACTTGTCGTCATAGTTGGCTCGTAAATTTTCCAACTTCTTGTCATAGTTGGCTTGCATTTTTGAAATGGTCTCCTGCAACTCTACACGTGCAGCACATGCCTCCTCATCAGATTTTTTGACATTATTAATCAGTTCAGCTTTACCAAGAAAGGCCCCCAAACATCACTTGGCATAAGCCCCAAGCCAAGCATCCCCGCATGACCAGTTCTCTCTTCTCCCCTCACAATAGAGAACAAATCATTAGAACTGCCAATAGGCAAGTCAGAGTAACTTTTTTGAAGATCTTTTATGTTTTCCTGCAAAAATAATAATAATAATAATAATAATAATAATGAATGTATAGAAAATAAATTAAACAAAATGCTTCATATCCAACATTTGTAATTGTAAAATAAATTAACTATATCAGCTAGAAAATATAGATATTTCAAATATTTCATTATTGATTTAGTTACACAA
Organism: Cornus florida; assembly: GCF_030987335.1. Taxonomy (NCBI): domain Eukaryota; kingdom Viridiplantae; phylum Streptophyta; class Magnoliopsida; order Cornales; family Cornaceae; genus Cornus; species Cornus florida. The sequence continues at coordinate 46,345,951 of NW_026775573.1, forward strand.
GTAGGTTCGTACAACATTAAAATTGTTGAAATAAGTATTAACAACAAAACTGCAACAATCCGAAAACATTGATTTCCTTTTCTTCTTTTTTCCTTTTTTTTTTTTTTTTTTTTTTTTTTTTTGGCTCTTTGCTTTTTAATCTAGTTTCAGCTCCAGGTAACTAAGTAAATCAAAGATTATGTCAAATTGTTCAGCTGTATCAAGTTTCCATAAATGAAATTTGGGTAGTATACCTAACTTTTAGAATGGAGGGAGATTCTGGAGTAATGTGAAAGAGCAGCGGTGAAAAATGGACTCAATTTTTTAAATTTCTAGTCCAAATGCAAGAAATTGAGATTTTCTAGCTATATAAAAGGTTAAAGTCCAAAGTTAATTACTCTATTTTTACAAGACTAAGGATTTAGGCAACATAAATCTAGCTACTTGTCCAATCGTGGGCGCGGGCTGACAAGGATTTTTGGGGACAGAAGGGGGAAGAGAAAAGAACCACTCAAACTAGGGTAAGTCTTCAGTGCAAATATAAAATAAAATAAAATAAAATAATTGATCACTTTCCCTTGCCTCCTGGTCTCTCCTCAGTATGGTCTCAGTATAGTCACTTGGAAAGAACAATGTTGGTGAGACACTCATAACATGGCTTTCCTTGAGTTTCAAAACATGGGCATAATGGAATGAAACAACATAATGATACAAGGAGAATGAGGAAATGTAAGCATAAAGTACAACATTTTGTAGTTACCCTGGATCATAGAGGAATAATAATCAAGATATAAACAGGTTCGAGCACAAGGTGCAACTGTTCAGAAGGCCGAAGGGCACACCTTGCATAAGGATTTCAGCTGAGCCACACCTTACGTACAGCTGACACTCGGACATTTGGAACCAAATCATGTAATGTGCTGACTATGGTCCAAGTTATTATAAACAATGATGTTCTACCACCCTGTACTTAAATATGAAGGGGTCATATGAATGAAAGTTACTAAGATTCCAAGTCTCTGTACATTTTAATTTGAATGTGTTCCTATATATGATTTCTACCATTCAATGACTCTTAAGGCCTGAAGACACCTGATACAAAGCTCTTGTTCCATATAGCAAGGTTACATTAGTTTTTGCTAGAGAATTTTTTTTAACTACATATTTCTAAATATATAGTTGTGTGTCACACAAAATTGTAATACCTGTTTCCTCACAACTGAGAGAACAAAGTTTGTAAAGTGATACAAGTATTCTCTGGGCAAGTCACCTCTCAAATCTGCTAAATCTTTAGTTCCGGTCAGTTTTACTAAGTTCGTTTTTCAACTTGCTTTGTTTTTTCAATCTCACTGCTCTACCTAAAGTTCAAGTAAATTCTTAAATAAAAAGCTGATTTAGATCCTTGAGATGAAATTTCATAACTGAAGAGAGAAAGAAAAGGGTTTCAAGATTAATTAATGGAATAACAAGGGCTAGAATGGGTTCCAAGACAAAGTGTGATTGATTCAAAGCAGTGATATATTGGGTTGTAGACACACATAACAGTTGAATGGGAAGTGGAGAAAGCCAGATGTGAATAATAACTGCCTCTTTTGTGCAAAACATAAGAATATGTTGCATAACCAAAAACTCTTATTCAGCTTAACTCAACAAAGCCTTATTCCTACTATTTGAAGTTGCCTACATTCAAAAGACTATTGCACTGGTATGAGTAAGAAATTAATACAAACAACAAACAACAAATAGCAAATACTTCTCCTCCGCAACACAAATCAATCAACAAGAAGCCTCTACATACATTGATCCCATACTCCCATGCTTTTCAACAAATACAAGAAAGTAAATTGCTTCCACATGGGCCGATGATAAACAATGAAATTAAAATGCCTCCACATGGGCTGATGATTTAAAAATTGGTCACTTCAAGGCATGTGACCCCCTACTACACCGCAAAGAGTTTAAAAATTGGTCACTTCAAGGCACATGACCCCCTTTTTACAAAATGGAAGCATGAAAACTTACAATCATCTCCAAAGTAGCATCAGTAGCATTGTCATCCTTATTTATATGTGTGCGAATGAATAAATCTGCACGAGAAAGCTAAATACCTTCTTTTTCCTCAATCTATAAAAGAAACATAGACATTGTGATATATATTATTTACCACTAACATTTATAATCATTCAACGATATAGGAATTGAAATAATTTATATTACCAAAACTTCAACTAACCTCAGCAGAAACACGTGCAAAGCTTTTTGTCCTTGTAGTATGCATCATTGTCTGCTTCCCACGACGTTCTTTGTTTTTTTCGCTGACCTCCTACAAAAAGTGAGAAAAAGTAAACGTTCTTTGAGTAAAGAACATTCCACCTAAAATAATGACTGAAAGTAAGTAAACTATAAATTGAACTCATTGACTTTAAACAAAATTGATAGATGGAGGATTACCTTCGCAATAGGCATACCCCAATGCCTAACCAAAAACTCTCAATGCTCCTTTTCAACATTAGGTGGTGGGTTTGTCAATCTTTCTGCATTTGTATCCCTAACCGAGTAGTATTCACTTTTTAATTCACACTTATGCCCCCTCCATTTTTTTTCGATGGAGGATAATGTCCACTGTTTTGACATGATTCTCACATCATACTTTCCCTGAAAATGTGATAATTGCTGCATATTAATCCACTTTTTCTATAAAAATTATTTTAATGTCATTGAAGGGTTTTACCTTTACAATGTTCCACATCCTCTTTAAGCCATTTAGGCATCTCCCACCAAGTTTTGTAGCACAAAGGAGCTAATATACCATTCCGAGCAAGTGTTGCCAAATAATTAGTATATGTACCACTTCCAAGGCCGATCGGCTGTCCACTTAACCTTAAACAAAAATTAACAATTATAAATGTTTAGTACAAAAATAAAGATAGATATCCTTTTTTCTCCTTCATATTGAATATAGTCTAATTATGTAAACTATATAAGATGATCTCTATATATATGTACCTTAATGGTAATAAGGTTGTCGTGTTTACGACATTTTTGCATCGGTCAGGCCCCGTCTCTTCTTCGGCGATGGGATGATTTTGAAGTTGAAGCTTCGGTATTTTGTTCACTCACTTTTTCGACTTCACTAACCGTTCGTTTCATTGTCAGCTTATTATTTATCCTTCCTGGAAAAGCAAACAAAAAAGTGAGAATTCATTTAAGAGAATGTAATCAAATTGTTAAAAAAAGGCGGTGCACAATCCAGGTAAAACCAATAAAAAGAAATAATAAATACCTCAAAACTTTAGGATATTTTTGGTTGTCCAATGGAAATTATATAAAACCATTCTGTTTTTGGTAAAATCCTTGATTGCACTTATACAATAATGTGCCAAGAATAGATCAAAACATATTAAAAATATATAAGCACAAAAACACTAAATCAATTTTCATGGGAAGCGTACATGTGCATGCTACAAAATATGATACTGCAATATTATTGTCAAAGCTGCATATATATATATATATATATATATATAATCAATCAAAGCTTATAATATCCAAAAAAGACATTTGACATCCAAAAAAGGCGTTTCACATCCATTGAGTAGTAGATATGGAATCATCCTAAATCTCATCTTCATCAACATCATCATCTTCTTCTATAGTTGTTCTAAGCAAATCAGCTCTTGTCCAAAACGTGCTATCATCAGGTACATCCAAGTCGTTATCCACATGTTGTGCATGAAATGGCTCCTGAACTTGATAAGATTCAATATCGTGCTCTGGCATATCATAAAGGTCTCGCGGTTTTGTGCCAACAACCACTTTCCACTCATTGTCAATGGGATCATCAACATAGAATACTTGTACAGCTTGAGATGCTAAAATGAAAGACTCATCTGTTCCCAACGATCGTGACGAATTAACAAGCTTAAATCGAAAATCATCCTCCTTTATTCCTCTACCCTTGGATAAAACATCAAACCAATCACACTTAAACAATACCACCTCCTATTTACAATGCAATTTAACTCAATGATATCAGTCAACACACCATAGTACTGAATATCTCCTGTAACGGGATTTTAATTGGTGGCTCTTGCATAACTAGATGTCACTGCCTTTATGACAACTCCACTATTCTGAGTCTTTCTCTGTCTCTTAACATCTCTAACATGAAACTTCAAACCATTGATCACAAACTTCTTAAACCGTTTCGCGACAGGGTTTGGACCTTGTGCTAGCCACCTCAGCTCATTAGGAATTGGATCCTCAGTATCTCGCAACTATATTCATAAAGATATAACTTATATAATAAGGTAATTTTTCATAAACCTATAATACACCAACACGTATACAAAAGTCAAATACTTACACGTTCATTAAACCATTTGTGAAATAAATCATGAGACGTCTTCTCTAATTGTCTTGGTTTTAAATAGCGCTGCCTCATCTTAAGAAATCTCTTATGTTTTCTGCATTGTGAAAATATAATGTCAAACATATTGCCTATTAAACTAAATGAAGTTTGACACGAATATAATCATGTAATATATTGGGGAACTTAATCTTACTCAATGAATGGTTCTGCTCCATTATAATTGAACAAAACACACCGATGAGCTTGCACCAAAGTCATCCCATCTAGATTAATGAACTCTTGTTTTCCCAAGGCACAACCTTGTGCACCAAAATTATTCACTTCCTCTCCATCAAGCACATTATCGGAATTCCTTTGGGGCCTATCAAATCTCGTCTCAATATTTGTCAAATAATGTGAACAAAAAGTCAAGCATTCTTCCGCTAAATAACCTTCTGCTATTGAACCCTCGGGATGACTTCTATATCACACGTAATTTTTCAAAGTCATAGGGTACCTAAATATAAAGTATGAAATTTAATAATATCAGAATTATTGAAAAACAAACAAGCTATAAATGAAAATTCATTAAAAATCTTGACCTCTCAATTGGATACATCCAACGGTATTGCACTGGTCCTGCAATCCTTGCCTTTTGAGCCAAGTGAACAGATAAATGTACCATTATGGTAAAGAAGGCAGGTGGGAATATCATTTCCAACTAACGTAGTATTAAAACAATCCGGTGTTCCAATTTATCCAAGTCCTCAGGCCGAAGAGTCTTTGAACACAGCTCTCGATAAAAGTTACTGCGCTCAACAAGTACTGAGCAAACATTCTTAGGCAATATCCTACGAATGGCTATGGCTAGAAGTTGTTGCATCAAGATATGACAATCATAACTCTTCAACCCACTAATTTTACGCTCTTTCAATTTCACACAACGTGAAATGTTAGATGCATACCCATCTGGAACTTTTAACATTTTTCAACACTCGACATAATGTGCTCTTTTCAAGTGAAGATAGCGTGAAACTTGCAGGAGGCAAATAAAATTTATTTGAACCACGTTCTTGTGGGTGAAGTGAAAGCCTTACTCCCATATCATGTAGGTCAAGTCTTGCTTTTAATCCATCATTCCCTTTCCACTCATTCATCAATGTGTGAAGTATATTATCACATATATTTTTTTCCAATATGCATCACATCTAGATTATGACCCAGAAGATTATACTTCCAATATGGTAATTGAAAGAATATACTCTTCTTTCTCCAATTGTGCAGCGGACGCGTCCGATCTTCACTCTTCATTCATGTAACAATTGTGTTCCAGATAACATAGGCGGTGCACACCTTACCTCTTCAGTGCCATCAAATGCTGATTTACAACGCCTATATTTATGATCTTTTTCAAGAAAACAACGATGCCCATCATAACATATTTTCTTACTATGATCTAAGAAATGAGAGCAAGTGTCTTTGTTACAAGTAGGACAAGCCAAATATCCTTTTGTACTCCAACCGGATACCATTGCATAACCAGGAAAGTCAGAAAGAGTCCAAAACAATGTTGCATGCATGCGGAACATCTCATTTCTTGAAGCATCATAAGTTTCCACCCCATCAACCCACAACTCTTTTAATTCCTCTATCAAAGGCTGCAAATAGACATCAATATCATTTCCAGGTCCCTTAGGGCCAAGTATCAAGGTTGATAGAATAAAATAAGATTATTTCATGCACATCCATAAGGGTAGGTTATACACGAGTATCAAAACAGGCCATGTACTGTGTGCAACACTCATGGTCTTGAATGGATTGAACCCATCAGTTGCTAATGCAAGCCTGAAATTTCGAGGATCACTAGAAAATGTTGGGTATCTTTTATCAAAGCTATCCCACACTGGGGAGTCAACGGGATGTCTCATCAATCCATCCTTGATTCGCTCTTCGGCATGCCATCTCATAGAAGAAGCTGTCTTACTTGACATGAACAATCTTTGGAGTCTTGGCTTCAAAGGAAAATATCGTATAACTTTAGCAAGAATTTTTTTATTTGTTGATGAGGATGATGTACTCGCATTGCCCTCAGGTTGCTCCCGGTGTCCATAGGGGCATGGATACTTAGTTTTTCAGAATCTTTTTCTTTTCTTGGGGTATTTTTCGTAAATATCTTTTGAAGATATTTTATTTCAGGAGTTTTTAAGAAAATATTTTTTGAAGATATTTTCATTTTAGGTCATTAGTGCAATTAATAAAAGTTATTGCAAAAATGCTTTGTTTTGAGCCTGGATCCTTGTACGGGATTCATTTTCACATTTCGTTGAGTCGTGTACTCTTAGAATTGTCTTCTGGTCGTTTTCCCTCAGTTTCAGGGTTTCTGGCCTAGTTGCCGCCGAACTTGTTCGGGGCATAACTTTTTGCTCAGAACTCAGTTTTTGACGCCGTTTCTTCCGTTATTTATATTTTCTCATTTTGAATCTTCTGAATCAAAAACTTTCCACCCTGACTTGCCACAATTATGACACATTTCATCATTAGAGTGCTCCTTCCAATACAACATACAATCAGAGGGACATGCATGAATCTTATCATATTTAAGACCCAGGTCACCAATCATCTTCTTTGTTTCATTGAAGGTTTTTGGTAATGGCTCGTTATCTGGTAATCCATCTTTTATCACTTTTAACAGATCAGTGAATGATTTGTCACTCCAATTATATTTAGTGAAGACTAAATATAGCTTCACTACACAGGATAACTTTGAAAACTTTTTACACCCACGATATAACTCTTGGTTTGCATCTTCCAATAGCCTATAAAATTTATCTAACTCTTCATTTGACACCCTTCGATGCTGATCATTTTCTCCATTGGTCTCTTCCTTCCCTTCAGTTGGAACACCAAAACCCTCATGTAAGAGTCCATGCATATCATCATTTTTGTTTGCATTGATATCCTCATGTGTTGTGTGTACATCAGTTTGCTGAGAAGATGGCGGCACTTCTTCCCCGTGATAAAACCAAGTTGTGTATGACTGAATAAACTTATTGCATACCAAATCATCTCTCACCTCAGAACGTGTTTTTTTTATACAATTGCCACAATCAGTACAAAGACAATATATACGCCCATCCTTCCCAACTCAAACTCTTCAACTCCACACAAGTATGCTGAACTTAACCTAGTTGCATGGTAATGCATATAAAAAATCAAATTGAGTAAACTGTAGTTATTAGATTAAGTAACCTAATCAAACTACAATCTGAAGTACCTTGATTAAGTTATCCAACTTCTAGCCATGATAACCTAAATATAATATATGGACAAAAAATATATTATTGGTAAACATGATAACAATTTAGTCAATGTATTTAAAAAGAACAAAAAAGGAACAGCAAAATTAATCATGACTACTCCATAAAAACAAATTCCTCAACAAAATGTAGCTAGGGTTCCTAAGAATGAACCGGTTCCTTTTTACATCACAAATTGAAGGTTCTGTTTTGTGGATAAATTGTAAAATATATGATATTTTGTAGAGTTTTCAATGATATTTATATTTTATTTTTTGTAAAAGAAAATTCCAGTAAAATATCTCAAAATAGGAGAAATAAAGAGAAAACAATAAAATATAGAAAGAAAGAAAAGGATATAACAAATCAAACTACATACCTCTCCTAATCACAATATAACTCCTCCTAAACATAACTAAAACTATCAGACCTTGTACTTGAAACTCTCTGAAACTAAAACCGAAACTCTCTGAAACTAAAACCTACAGTAATATCTCAATCACTACCTAGAGAACTCCAAAAAATAAGGGCTGATAATAATAAATTTCATAGTGCTCAAAGAAGACCAATAAGCAACTCCAAATCCCAAAAATTTAGACCAACGATAACCTCTTGCAGAAAACCCTTTCATATCATAAACTAGATTAAAAATGTTATGCATCCAGTGTTCCACCAAGTGAAATCAATGATTTTTTCCTATACTACTAATAGTAATTAAAGAAAGCTTATATCCCAATAATTGGAACTTCTGATGCAGGCAAGCATTCATTCAGTTATAGATCGAAGCCATGACCCAAATTGCAAGAATAAAGGACATTTGAAACAAGTAAAAAAAAAAAGCACAATAACGATGCAACCCCACACACTGATCAGTTGCGTTGATAATCTTACAACTAACAGTTGACATGGATGCAGTATATTATAAACTTCAATAAGGTTCAACATGGACACATTGTGATCATTAATAAAGAATATAAGTAAACCAAAAAGACATATGCTATGTAAATGCTCTATGGTGAACAGAAGTTTGAACAAACAGATGTTGTGCTAGTGCAAGTATGCACAAATTACAAGTATGTACCTTTGAAGCAGCACTGAGATCTGAACTCTTCTCAATTAAACTGTCCAGCTTCTCACCACGTGCAAGGACACTATCAATAGTCTTATGCTGTATCAAGCTTATAAACATACGAGGAAAGCGTACAGTAATAGATTAACATTAGTAAATAATTGTTGCAATAAGACTACAAGGTTATATACAAAATATTCAAAATCCCCTTGCTTCAATTTCCAAAAAAAAGAATATTCATAATCACATTTTCATGTCACATCTACAAAACTTCATCCCACTAAAAATAGTGAGGATAAATTAATTAACATTTATATATTTCTATGCAAGACTAAGATTTGCTTCTACCAAATAGTTTTGTTGTAAAGTGTAGAGAATACTATCCTACAAACTATGACAGCAAAGTTGATATAGAACAGCACTGTAAAAGTAGTAATAGAACCCCGAATAATTGATTTTACTGTGGGCTTAATTCGTGGAAATCTTATATATTTATGGCTTTAGTTTGTTGAAAAATAGGAAGTTTTCATGAAGAGCTGTTGAAAATCACTTGGTTCAAGAGGCGAAGGTTGCAGGAAATTCTGGACAGATTGTGGAATTTAAGTATAATTTTGAAGGCCTAAAGATAAGAAAAAGGGTTAAAATTGATTTTGAGCTGGTACAAAAGAGTTTGGGGATGAAAAAGGGAGAGTTAAAGGACTGAGACTAGTAACCCACAAGAAAATATTAGCTTTTATGTGCACAGCAGTTGAATAATTGACTATGGAAGGGTTAGGCCTTGTAAGATAGGATCTTAAGGGTAAACAAGTCTGATTATCTCTTGCAAGGGCTAAAAAAAAGTGCAGAAACTTTAACAAAAATAATAATAATGATAACAAAATAAATAAATAAGTTAGGCATCACAACGAAGGTTAGAAGAACTAAAATAGCTTCTGAAAATTCAATAAACTTATCTTTACTGAAATTAAAAGAGAATCTAAGTGTGTGTAAATTTGCTAGAAATTTCATACAGCTTTTAGGACTATGACTCCTAATATAGTTTTGAAATATAAAAATTTAAAGACTTTGACTAATAAAACTTCTCTAAAGTAACTATATATACATATAGAGAGTGAGGGGCAGAAAATTCCCCAACCATCACAAGCAAAAAAAAGTTACCTGAGAGTTATGGAGAACAAGCAAAGGCGAGACAGCTTGAAGAGAAACCAAGGGCTTCAACTTCGTACTCTCAGATGAAATACCCAAAGAGAGACGGGTTAGCCTTGCAGCTGAGAAACGGCCTGATCAATCAAGGTCTTCAGCTTAGAAATGGAAATAATCTTGAACAATCATATTGCTTACTACTGAGATGAAAATTTTATAAACCCTAATTTGATGAACCACAATAAAATTCAATTGTCTGACAATCCAACAGATTGAATTTTGTAAAACTAAAAAAGACCCATCCTCCTGTAAAACTAAAATAGGCCCATCATTCTATGGGGTCTGCTGAATCAAAAACAAGCACGACTAACCCTAGAATTGCGCGAAGAAATTAAAATGAAACAGAGAGGTACCTGAGAGAGGCTTTAGTGAGAACGTGAAGAGACAGCCTGAAGAGAAACCTAGGGCTTCAACTTTGTAATCTCAGATGAGATAAAGCCGAAAGAGAGACCGGTTAGTAAACATCAATCAAGGACTTCAGCTGAGAAATGCAGATCAAGCAGTGGGAAAAACTGGAGGGAAGGGAAATATTGGAGGGAATGGAAGGACTATTACCAGCTTTTAGGAGCGCTGGTACTAAAGACCTTAGGTTGCTGGGACAATTGCACTTATACCAGTGCTCTACACCTCGTTCTTCTAAAGAAAGCTGATAAAAGTCTAATATGTTGTAGTGAATCATGCAATCGTGTCCTTTGATGTCGTTATCTTAAAAACAAATCGCACAATTTTCTTTGTCTGAACAATGGCCATTACTCCTGATGGTGGTGGTAATGGCCTACGTTAAAAACTCTTCTGTTATATTGTGGTTTTTTTTGAAGAAATCAACTTTCATATTTTTAGGCACTAGAATTCAACGTCTGAAAATTCAACAATTAACACGTTCCTTTGACCATGTCATCTTGCTCTTACGTAGCTTCTCCAGTGATAGACTTCCATATCAATTCAACTGTCAAATAAATCCATACCCATGCGCCACGTGTCCTATTTCAATTGGAGAAGTTGTTTTAAGCAAAAACCATCAACCACTTCTAATTAAAATTCCTTGAGTTTAGTCTTTACCCATACTCCTTTCACATGTCACAAACCGGCTCAGTCAAAAATTCCTTCCACGTGTCTACTTTTTCATTGGGAGAAAAAGGGTGTAAACAACATGAAAATAAGTAATTTATTGAATTAAACTAAAAGAAGGTTACGTACAGTTTCTGTGTACTCTAAGGTCTAATTATGTGGCCACCTCATGGTTAAGAGTACTACAATTTAGTTAATCGGTAGGGCCAAATTTAAGAAAATAAAAGCACTTTGTTAAGGTTGTATTATGTAAATTTCCAAGTTAGTTGGCCGAAGCTGACTTAATTATTTTTAAGGTTAATTTCAGTGACATTCCCGTTAGGGTTGGTCCATTTTTCACTCACACTTCCTTAAGTTTGGTCCATTTTTCACCCACACTCCAAAACTTATTTTTTTAATTGCGTTCAAAGCATTTATTTACAGAAGATATATGGGTGCTCCAAGGAAACATTCTGAGACACTCCACTGCTTAAATCCAAATATCATAGTTTGTGCCTAAGACTCCTCTTAGAGTGCCAATATCAATTCATTTTCCTAGATAGGCTTATTTTACATATCTATTAGGTCTTCTAGTCCCATAATCTATATAAAAAAGGCAGGTCGAATTATGATAACCAGGATGTAACTGCCGAGAAAGCAAATATGATTTATCTTGGTGATGATTGTCACTGCAGAAGTACATCACAATGTAGTTTTCCATTTGAACTCAAATCGCATCACAATGTATTCAATTCATCAGTCAGCATAACTATGATATTGTCAGAATCAAATTCAAAATCTGCCAATTTCTGGATTTCAGCACAAAATCTAAATTTCTTATTGATTGTTGACAATAAATAAGTCCCATGCTTGAGTTTAAACCATTTTCTTATTGATTATTTATTTTCTTTTTCTTTTTTTTTTTTCCTGAATAACATTATATTATTTATCCAAGTACAATAAAAAAATAAAAAATAAAAAAAAGGAGAGGGGGATAAGATAGCAACAGCATGTAAATTACCCTTATAATGAGGCCAATACCATCACAACTCACATCATTTATGCTTCAAAACAAAAAATACTTGATTTATTTCATTGTAGCCTTTGTCCAGCAGGCAGGAAAACTCTGCACTTTTTTGAGAAACTCTGTCAAACATTTCACCAACAATCTGACTTCCAAAATGTTTGGTGAAAACTCCTTCCATGCCAGCTCTTAGGTGCATTATAAATGTGTGCGCATCAAGTGGGGCATTCATCATTGACCTCGAATCCATCATCTGCATTCTCTCAATGCTGAAACACCCGTTTTCTTCTACAAGTTGTGCAATCTCCTTGGGGGAGGGACAATACACAGGAATGTTAAATGAATCCACTTGAGCTTCACTTACTAATCCCTATAATAGCGGTTTGCATTAAGATGTTACACAGAATTACAATGGAAATATGATTCAAGTGCAACATATATTTATCAAAATGTAATGCAGAATGGATATTCCTGCTGAACATTGACTTACCTCATTCACCATATCCATGAGTGTAGACCCAATGCAATCAAACTGCCGACCTGCCGAGAGCTGAGAATAATGGATATCATCCGAAAGACCAGGCATGAACACTACCATCATCCCTCCAGCCACAATCTCTTTAGCTCTAGCATTCAGAAAGTTCTTCATGTCTTTTGTAAATTGAGCTGCATAAGCATTCGCTACTTCCTCCGACGCACTTGGGTAGTAAATTCTTCCCTTGTTCCATGCTCGTGATTTTTTGTCAAGCAACTCTTCAGGCAACTTAGAGAGCCAGTGGAGTGCAGTGGAGGAATACACAAAATGGAGAGAGGACTCCGGGAATAAGCGGCCATAGAAAGAACCTGGCACTCCAGCAGCAAAGTATTGCCTATCATGAGGAAGGGATGCGAAAAGAGTAGTGAAATCATTGGCTGCATGATCGTTGATGAACACTTGGAATTCGGGCGCTTTAGAAACATTGCCTTGGGAAAGACACTTTTTTTTCCATGGCTTCTAGTACATTTTGCATGGCAATGAAGGTATTTGTCCCAACTGAACATCCCAAATCTGCTATGCGCAATGTGTTTGAATTAGAAATGAGGCTTTTTATGTCGAGCTTCTTTGCAATTGCTTCATCGATCATTTCTTGAGCATAATTTATAGTTTCTATCTGTAAAATCAAAAAAAGATGTTACTGCTCTTGTTGCTATAATCATCATTGTCACTGCTATCAGATTCGGAATGCTTTGATCATCATTAACAAATCCAATTAGTGCATGGAATAGTAAAAACTACTTGATCCACTTCAGAGATGGCGAAACCTAGTTATATGTCATGACTGAATCTGTTATACCGGATGGTATTACTATAGCCTAAATATTATACAAGTGAACTGAGAAATTAACCCCCCTCCCTCCCCCTTTCAATATATGAGCTCATTTATGCTATAGTTCTTGAAATATGCTATTCAAATTGAGAGAAGGGCATCCATAATAGAACTATTTTAAAATGAGGCTGAAAACCTGGGTATAATATTGAATATGCGTTTGACATATCTGTTGGACATCCACATATATATCTAAAATTCACATTCTCTATATAATTATTCATAAAACCATTCTTTTATGTTTGTTTTAATATGGATTATCCAAAAACAAATGAAATACTCATATTGGACTCTGTATGATAGAATACCATCGTATCCTTGGAAATAATCGATTAGTATAAAAATTTGTGCATATTTAGTTGCATTCCAATATCTTTAGGTTAGTGTATCTGATGGCTGAACATACCAATATAGCCTTTAACATGGTAGAGAACCAACTAATTTGCAAATTATGGTTGAATTGATTCTGTAATGTATGTATACCTCATGTTTCAAGCAACAGTTATCGTTTTTATAGCTTATTCAAGTATATTCCGTAGAAGATGGAAAATAAAGGATATAACATATTCAAGTATCCCATTGCCAAACCAACGAGTCAGTAGCCTAGCGTTATCTCCCAAAAGAAGGTCAAAGGTTTAAGCTTGAAGGGACATGTGTGGACATGTGTGAGAGTACCAACTAAGAAATAATAGAAAAAAGAAAAAAAAAAAAAAAAAACAAAAACAAAAATCAAAGTATCCCATTGCTAGGTTTAGCAAAACATGAACTGATAGACAACAAAGAACAGTACTAACTCACGAACTGATTTAGTAATTTCAACAACCTCCACACACTAATCATAAAAAAACAAAAATAAAAAAAAAAAATAAAAACCAAAATTCAAGATTTATACTTCAGCCATCAGTTTATTTGGTTTATCAGTATCTGTTTTACATTTTCCAGTTAGGGGGCAAACTGTATGGATACAAATTTCTGAATATATATTTTTTTCCCTGTTTTTGGAATTTGAATACTTTTATGTCAAAAAAAATATAGAATTCTTTTCCCTTACGAATTACTGAAAGAATTATGTTTATTGGAGTGAATAAGTCACCCAATTGAGTGAAATGTTAAATTCATCACCACCATAAGCCTTGGCAAATCTAATAATTTATAGAACAAGAGTACCTATTCAACAAAATAATCAGATGCTGATAAACACACATATATACATGTAATCTAGTACCTGGTAGGTGGAGTTCTTGGTGTAGCTGTAAGTGCCATCTCCACCATTCATCGGATATGACTCTGTCATTGCCACTGCTTCTTGTTGCTCATCTTTCTCTCTCCGCCAAATTAATTGTGTGAGAGTTCAGAGATCTTTGCTATATTATACTATATATATATATATATATATTATATACACACAAAATAGATAGATGGATAATGTTAAAACACTTTTGGCTTTGGAAGTCTCTTAGAATTGGGAGGTATGAGCGTGGGGTCCACAGAACGCTGTCCTATATATATATGTAGTCTGCATTGGCGGCTCCTTCGTGCCGTGTAACACTAAACGATTCTAGGACCATTTTGTCACTTTGTAGGACTAAATAAGAATTGACGATTCTATTACCATTTTGTCACTTTGTAAATTTTCAACAAAATTGTCTATCATTCGTTACGAGTGACGTACTAAGACCCAGACAAACAAGTTAGTTGTTGGGAATTGTCAATGGTTGAGGTGGAGATTGGAAAGCTTTTCCACTAACCAAATTATAGATCTTTTGACAAAACGACTCCAAAATGAAACACGATTGTTTCAATGAAAAACTCAATTGGGTGACTAGAGAGGTCACGTGTGAATTGAACTTTTCACTTTGCGAGTTCTCAAACTTCAATCCTGGTAATAGAAAATATAAGAAAAAAATTATAGCTTGGTCATTCTTTTGTACCTTACGTTTCATTTCGTTGCAGAATGGAAAAATGAATGGATAAAAAATTCTTAGAGAAAGGGAGGTTTCTTTCCCATTTTATGTTTGGTTGAAATTGAATAGAATGAATAGTAAATAGGATGTACGTGGAGATAATTTTTTTTGTTTAGTTTTTATATATTTTTCACCAATATACCCTCATTATATAAAATAATAAAAATTCGGTTAAGTACAAAAAATACCCCTGAGCTTTACTTTCTCTTAAGAAACCCGAACTTTTATTTTTATAGAAAACCCCCTAAACTATTCAATTTTTTGCAAAAAAAACCAGGTGACACTGTTCCGGTTGGATTTGTCTGTGTGACCCATGCTGTATTTTAAAAATGGCAATTTTACCCATTATACTGTTAAGGTATACAAATTTAATTTTTTAAAAAAAAAACACTGTTACAAAACTAACACAATTAGCTGTATTGTCTTCTCCTTTTCATCCCTTACCACTTCTATAGCAAAGCGTGAAAGAGAAGTGAACTTATTCTCAATTCCCTCATTTTTGTCATTGGAAAATACTTCATAAAGAATAGGTCCTTGAAAGTATTCCAACTCATACCGTCAATGTCATGGGCACTAGTCATGGTATTCCACCATATCCTTGCATCTTTGGTGAACTTATACATGACTAAGGTAATCTTTAATCAATCATTGGGCACAACTATTGTCCCAAAATGCTTCTCGACCTGCTCTAACCAATTATCCGCAACCAATGCATGGGTCTGAACCTCCTTCAAGCCACTCTTTCATAAGCTTATCAAAATGAATGATGTAACGAAGGTTCCTCTCCATATCCGTCTCCTATGGTTGAGGAATTTGCCATTGTACCACTTGTGGAAAAATGGTACGTGCCAAGCTCTGAAAAATTGAGGTCAAAGCTCTCGTTAACAAAGCCTCATCTACCGGTACTTGTGGATTAACATCCACTTCTACATATTGGCCTTGTCCCAATGGAATCCCATCTTGTAGGGACTGCCCTAATTTAATCTCTCTCCAACTCTACTCGGATCCATCTCTTTACGCTGTCCTCAAGCATGGTACGATAAAAGCAAGAAAATGGTCAAAGTGAGATCACATTAAATAGCTAAATCCACGAGCGAAGATACTCACACTACTCGTCTAATAGGGACTAAAACACATGCCAACTCAAAAATGAATAAAATCCTCACTTCCTTAGGTCACAACCTTACACATACTAATACACCACATCGGCCTAAATATATATAATCCCGACAACAACAATAACGAGCTCGCTATGAAAAAAACAACATACTGATGAACAAATAACCATAATATACACCTCAACGTATAAACATGTCTAAAAAAAAATATATCATATATATCATGTTCATTTAACGAGTGCACACTTAGCCAAACCAAAACATGCTTTAGAACATCAATCACCTTGCTATACACATAACTAACTTGTACATAAACCAATCACAATTAAGTATGCTTAAATTCGATAACCATTTCATTAATTTCATAACTATTTTGCATATAACACATAGCAATTTGGCATGCATTCAACTTAATAAACATTTAGCACTTAAGCATGTAATAGCATCAATTCAAATTCCAATTTGCACCTAGGTCAACCCTACCCATCGTCCTTAGGTTTTCAAACCTGAGTCTCTAATACCAAAATTGTAATGACCCAAACCGGAGGGTCCAAAACACTATCCGAGTCATATCCCGACCCAGCACTGCCCAAGGGTAATAAGGTCATTACAAGGTGAAGGAAATAATGATTTTGACTCTAAATGAGTCAAGGGGAGTCCATTTAAGTCATCATAGCCATATAAACTCATTTGGTGCAATTCTAAATACAAAGACAATGATCTCACTTAATTAGGCCCTTACGGTTTAGAAGATTTCCAGAGCAATCCTCACTAAAATGATCATAAATTCCTCTACAGTTGGAATTTTGGAATGAGATTGGTACCATTGGAAAGATGACTCAAAATCCTTGAATTTAGACTTATATTTGACCTAATTTGGTTAAGAAATGAAGGAGATATAACTGTTTGAAGTTAGGTCAAGAAAGTTGGTGCGCTGATGGCTTCAGTTGGCTGAAACTAAATGATTAGCAAGTTGACAGTGATGGTCAGCTGGCTGAAATGATGTTTCAGCATGCGAACATTTTATTCGGACAAAAATTACACTGTTGGTTGGATGGCTTATATCACCAGCCGGCCGAAACTCCCTAGGAGCTGAAAAATGGGCCTTTTTGGGGTACTTAAAGCCTTGGACACCCTCATGGCTCATTTGTGTGCTTGAATGTGTAGTAAACCTTCGCCAAAACATGGATTATAGTATATATATACAACAACAAACATTCTCCATACATTAATTTAGTTACAGTTACGTCATTCATGTACAAGGTAAGCTCTATTACTTCAAAAATTGTCAAAATAGTTATGTTTACATCATTAAATGATTATAGAATATTGCAAAGGATTGGAATCATAATGAGACCACAAAAGGTAAAAACATGGTCTCAAGACTATTTTCATCCATAAAAAAAATACAAGCAAATAGGTAAAAAAAAGTATATTGCAGCAAAATGAATACATAAGACAACAAAGATTAAACTTCCTAACTATGTCTAAGCAAGTGAAGGTGTTTCATCCTCTTCGTCACTTCAAGTCCTGAAAATGTTTAAAATAAAGGGGTGAGCACCACCGCTCAGTAGAGTATGCCGGCATGTATCCTAAAGCCAAGTGAGCAAACACATAAAAAAAGGAGGTCAAGACAAGGGCTCATGCTTTTACGGGGAAAATAATAAAATCAACACATGGCATTAGCAATAATATATAGTCGTAACCACATTCATATACACAAGTCCATTATAACATTATTAATACAATTAATGCTTATGTTTCAAGCTTAATGCCATGATCGACTTCATCCTAGCCAATCCCATAACCTCTTTCTAGGCACACTTGCACCATCTCAATCAAACCAAAATCCTCATACCCATCCTCGCCGAAGTCTACAAAGTCCAAATGGCACAAATCCACCACTTGTCCACCATGTGGCTTAACGGCTAGCTATCCCTGGCATAAGACCACCGCTCATCACCATTTGGGGCCTAGCTACCGAAATCTTGGAAATAAGACTACCGCTTATTTTGCAACCATCACAAACTTTCCTGAACTTGAATTTCATCCTTCTCACATCACCCTTTCATTCACATATTCTCTACCCAATGCATGAGCAAAAAATACTTCCATGAATGCACCGGGCTAGTATCATGAAATGAATATATCATCAAATACCATCATAACCATGTTACAAAACCAAGCTTCTTTAACACAAATTTCAACAATTTACTTCACATTGTCAAGTTGTCAACATCAAGCATGCTTATAGTCTATAAAGATACATTCAATTCATGTTACCCATAAACATTACCAATGCCATATTATAATATTTACCATTTTCTCAAGAGTTAACATTTAGCACTTAAACTAGCTTAACTTCCACTTCTTAAGCATGCTCACAAAACATTCACATAACCATCTTTGCATACAAGATTGGCACATTCTCATCATATAAGTCATGCTAGCAATTCATTCATATAATCATCTTAGTCTACAATTTGATACGATTCTTTATGCTAAGCATAATAATAATCCCTTTCACAAAGATGGCATGTATTTAACATCATTAACCATGTTATGACATGAATTCTCATATAGTAAATCAAATTACTACATCAAGGATACATAGCATGTTGTATCATGAAATCAACACAAAAATACTCACAAATCACCAAGGACTCCATGAATTAGACACCCCTACCTCAAATTAGAATGAAAATACTAATTTCCACCGAAACCGACATGCACCCCTTACAAAACCGGCTCTGTAGGATGAAATAGGAAGCAAAGGAAAGTGAATAATCCTTCTATGGCACCTCCAAAATCTAAACTCGGGCCTCACCCAAAAACTCTAAAATGCTCCAAATCAAAATCCAAAACCATGGGTTTGAAACTTTCCTCGTGGTCGTCGAGCTTCCCTTCTACGACGTCGTCAAAATCTTACCTAAGCTAGATCGAAACCTTGTTCAAAGCATATAAAATGAATAGTGAAATAAAAGAAAAACAAATGGAGAGAGAGAGAAAGTCATGGCTGGCTAGGAAAAGAAGAAAGAAAAATGAGTTTGTGGTCCAAAAAATCCATTAAGTCATCCTTTTATGCTAAAGGTCAAACCACGGGTCCCGCTTCCCACTTAATCACTTAAAACAGCTAATTTAGGGCCCCAAACGCCTGTAACCGACTTAACGCAATGCAAAATAAATACTCCCAAGTTAATTTTCTTTTAAAAAAAAATAAATAAATAAACAAACTTATACCCATTGGATTGTTTTGGGACTTTCACATCAACAGTTTTGAATTTTTTGAATTTTTTGTTAAATAAAACTTCCATGAATTCTGATAAGCGCCGAATATTACATATTCAAGCGCCCTTTCTTGCATTAGTTAAGTTCATTATTAAAGGATAATGTATAGTTTTAATTCATTTGTGTATTTCTTTTTGATTTCAGGTATTTTTCCCGGAGAATGATCAAAGAAGCGCTTTTGTCATCAATTGTGTTGAAACACGTGCACCGTGTCGGGAAGTCATCTTTTGGCCCAAACCTCTTATATTGCAGTTTTTGTGAAGCCATGGCTTAGTGTTCATTGTGCTTCTGAGATGGAAGCATGTCCACGATCCAGTTTAATGAGACGTGCAAGAAGCATTGTCGAAGCTACAATGGCAAGCTCCCGCGGGCGCCTGCTGCTCCACCGCGGGCTCTCGCCAAACCCCTCTACTTTCTGCCAGGTTTCGCGGGCCCTTGTTTAGCTCCCGCAGAAGCACCTGCAAGCCACCTCAGGCGCCCGCCGCGCCACCACAGGCGCCCGCCAAACACACCAGTACAGCCCTCGCGAAGCCAAGTCCCCGCGGGCGCCCACGGAACTACATAAGGCAGTTCAACTGCCCCTAATTTTCAGCATTTTGGTCCCCTTATCCTTCTTTTGTGTGGTCTAGCTTCATGCAGAGGGGGGAGCTCGGGATGGTGAGTACGGGGAGTAGGTTTTGGATGGATAAAGGGGGGGAAGGTGATCTCATATGAGAGCTAACACATTTTTACTAAGTTTTAGAGAGGAAGAGAGGTGTTCTTGAGGTCTTGGTTTCTAGCTTCCTTGAGGTACAAAAATGGAGGGTGGACTTGCTTTTTCCTCTTCATTCCTTGCAGTGATGGGAAACTAAACCCCCATCTAGGGAGGTGATGAAGCCTTCCCTCGTAATCATGTTCTAGATTAAGCTCTATTTTGGGGATAATAATGTATAATTTTTGGTATTTTCATAATCTAGAGCATATTACCTCTTGTAATGAATTCTAATGTTTATAAATGATTTTTGTAAATTAATTATCTTATCTTAGATGGTTTCTTATATTAATCATAATGCTTGCATTTTTATGGTGACAATGGAAATAAGATTATGAATGGTTTTCATGGCATGTTGATAGAGAAACTTGATAGTGCATTGCTTAGGTATTCCCTTTGATGGTTTATACTTGATTCCTAGCTTCATGTGCTTTATCATTTGATTAAAGGCTTGATGATCTTTTGCTTAAGATAGTATGTTTGATGCTACACCCTAGTTTAGGTAGTTCGAATGTATAAACTTTTGATGGATCATTCTTGTTTTGATTTGATGAACTTCTCGATAATAATAGGGCAACCATGTGTTGCTATATAATTCTTGACCATCATTTATATTGTCTATCCCCAATTTAGTCTTGATCTAGTATGTGTTTAAGGTTTAGTGTGGATTCACTTCCCTAATTCCCTTTTTAATTGTCTTTGCCTCTTTACTTCTTAGCATTACTGTTTTATGCATTTTTCAATTCATAATTTTAGTGACAAACAAACAAATCTCTATACCTCTTCATCATTCTAAGAATGATTCTAGATACCTAGGTTGCCATAAACTAGCAGTCCCAGTGGTTTGACTTACCCGACCAATAGCCCTATTTTACAATGATTTGTGCTATTGCAAAAGGGTTGAATTATAATTGATAGTACAGCCTTCGATCAATTTTTGGTGCCGTTGCCGGGGACTGCACATGGTTTAGCAACCGAAGTTCTAGGGTTAATTTTGGTTTGATTGTCAATATTGTGATTTGTGAATATTTCTTGTGTGGTTTTGACCATCTTGGTGTTGGAAATTGTTTGTGAGATTCTAGGGACTTGATGCTCACTGAGGGAACGCTAGCAAATTTGTAAGTCTAGAGGACTCCAGGTAAGTCTCTTGGCCTTCTAGTTTCGAAATTGTTAATATTATGCATGTGTTAAATTTGGTGATAGTTAAGTTGTGAAGCCCTTGTCGAGGCTATTGTCTTGTTCATTTTCAATTGCAAAGCATCGGTCCTTGTTGTGGCCATTTAATTTCTATCTTGATAATTGAGGAGAAAGGGAACATCGTATGTGGAGTTGATGGTGATGAATTATTGTATTGATTGTGGGGTGTGTTGTTGATGTTTGGCCGTAGATCACTCTCCTTACCAACTCTAGAATCGCCAGTTGACATAAATTCTCTTGAAAGAACTCTTAGACGAACCCTTAGGGAATCTTCTCATATAAGAGAGCTTGAAACTGAATTTAACACAATGGATGAAAATGTAAGAAATGTCGGAAATGAGGGGATTAAGAATGATAGGGTCGAAATTCCAAATGTGGTTCCCATGACTCTTAGGGACCATTTCATCCCTGCCACTTATGCTTCTCCCTCTTGCATAGTGATGCCAAATATTGAGGCCGCTCAATATGAAATCAAATCCAGCACCATCCAAATGCTTCCATCTTTTCATGGCTTTGAAAATGAGGACCCTTATAAGCACCTTGTTGAATTCCTTAAAATATACTCTACCATCAAGCTGAGGGGCTTTCCTGATAATGCTCTCCAATTGCATCTCTTCCCATTCTCATTAAAAGAACGGGCAAAATATTGGTTGAACTCCCTTGCTGCTAATTCCATCACCACATGGGCTCAACTGCAGCAAGAATTCTTAAAGAAATATTATCCAGTGAGTAAAACCAATTTAATGAGGCGTTCCATTCTTAGCTTTTCACAAAGCGAGGGGGAACAACTCCATGAGACTTGGGAGCGATTTCAAGACATCTTAAGGACATGTCCGCACCACTTAATTCCAAAATGGCAATTAGTGCAAGCCTTCTATGCTGGGTTAACCAACCCACATAGATTCATGGTTGATTCATCTTGTGGAGGGATGTTTATGTCTAAAAGTGCGGATGAGGCATGGACCTTACTTGAAAATTTGAGTGAAAATTCATTGCAGCATAACTCTCGTAGTGGTCCAACCTCAACCAATACAAAGAACACAAACCCTTGTCAACCAAAAACACTGAGGGAGGAATCCTCCCAGGTGGATGCCATAGCTCATAAATTCTATCAATTGATGGCACCACATCTCTCCCCTTCTTTGTCTCAAAATTCGGCAAGTACAGTTTGCGCATCATGTACTAGTCCATTACATCTCTCGGAAGATTGTCCCATACCGGAACAATTTCCTAGTTCCAATCAAGAGCAAGCAAATGCAATATTCTCAAGGCCCAGAAATAATCCATATTCCAATACTTACAATCCGGGATGGAGAGATCATCCGAATTTCTCGTGGTGGCAACAAGCCCCACAAAACTCAAATTTTCAAAATCAAGGGCAACAAAATCAGCCCTCTTCTCAATTTCAAAATAGGCAATTTCAGGCCTCCTCAAGCTATTGTCCTTCATACAATCCAAGTGTCTCCAATCAACCCCATGTGTTCCCAACTGATGAGATCGTGGCTGCAAACAAGCAAATGATGGAATCATTGAATAAGCAAATGATGGATTCCAACAAGCAACTCTTGACATCTTTGTAACCCACTCTCCAAATGGTTCATTCTCATACTCAGTCCATAACTAAGCTTGAGAATCAAATGGGCCAAATAGCTAACTCCATGAATCAATTGCTCCAAAAGGACAAGGGTAAGCTTCCCACTCAACCATTTGAAAATCCTAGAGGGATACATGTGATTGACGAAACCCCTCCTCCGAGTAGGCCAACTCATGAACAAGTCCAAGCAATCACAACCCTTAGGAGTGGTCATGTTGTTGACAACAAGGTTGATGGAAACAAGGATGAAAAAAATTCTCCTTCGAAAAATCCAAATCTAAGTACCAGCTCTTCTAATCCAAATCCTACTCATGAAAATCCCAAGTTTGTCACCCCAAATGTGGAAACTTCTTATGAGCCTAAAGCTCTGTTTCCTCAACATCTCCAAGAGTCGACACATATTGGGAACAAGAATTGCAAAATTCAAGACATGTGGGAAGTTTTCAAGCAAGTAAAAATCAACTTGCCTCTCTTGGATGCTATAAAGCAAATCCCTCCCTATGCAAAATTTCTCAAGGATTTGTGCACTCAAAAGCGCACTTCCAAAAATCATTTGCCAAAGAAGGTGAGATTAACTGAAAATGTGCGTGCAATCATTCAACACAGTGCTCCTCCAAAGTATAAGGATCCGGGCGCCCCAACTATCTCGTGTGTCATTGGTGACAATAAGATAGAAAGGGCCCTCCTTGACTTAGGAGCTAGTGTAAATTTGATTTCATATTCAGTTTACTTACAGCTTGGGTTGAGAGATCTAAAGTCAACCTCCGTGGTCTTACAGCTTGCCGATAGATCGGTCAAGCACCCACGAGGCATTCTTGAGGATGTCATTATTAAAGTGGACAAATTCTACTTCCCGGTAGACTTTATGGTTCTTGACACGGAACCGGTCCATGACCCAAAGAAGTATATTCCTATGATCCTCGGTAGGCCATTTTTAGCTACAGCTAACGCTTCAATTAATTGCCGAACCGGGGTGATGGATATCGCCTTTGGAAATATACAAGTCAAACTCCACATCTTCCATGTAACTCAACATCCTTCCGATGAGGATGATTGTTTCCTTATCAATGTGGTAGATGAAATGGTCGAAGAATCTCTTCCCTTCATTCTAAGCAAAGATCCTTTGGAAACTTGCATGTCTCATTTCGACTTCTCAAACTTTGATATTGACCAATCAATCCAAGAAGTAAACTCCTTGCTTGACATTAATACTGTCATGGATACTCCTCCTTGGAAAATTCCAAAAGAACCACTTCCTCAACTTTCTTCTACTCCTCCGGTCCCTTCCTTGAAGCCTCCTCCACAACTTGAGCTAAAGCCGCTCCCGGCTCACCTCAAGTATGTGTTTCTTGGTGCAAATCGAACTCTTCCGGTCATCATTACTTTTGACCTTTTAAAGGATTAAGAAACTAGCCTTTTAGCGATGCTACAAGAGCATAAAGAAGCTATTGGCTGGGCAGTGGCTGATTTGAAAGGAGGACGCTAAACCTTCTAGAGAGGTGCAGCGCCGGTTGAATCCTAACATGAAGGAAGTGGTCATGAAAGAAGTGACCAAGCTATTGGATGTAGGAATCATCTACCCTATCTCTGATAGCAAATGGGTGAGTCCCACTCAAGTTGTTCCTAAGAAATCCAGCCTCACCGTTGTTGAAAATTCCGCGGGAAAGCTCGTGCCACAACGCACCACCACTGGTTGGCGTGTGTGCGTTGACTACCGGAAACTTAACTCTACCACTAGGAAGGATCATTTTCCACTCCCATTCATTGATCAAATCCTAGAGAGGTTAGCCGGCCAAAGCTTCTATTGTTTCCTTGATGGTTATTCTGGCTATAACCAAGTGGCAATTGATCCGCAAGATCAAGAGAAGACCACATTCACATGCCCCTTCGGAACCCTTGCTTATAGATGCATGCCTTTTGGGCTATACAATGCACCGGCCACGTTCCAAAGATGTATGATGTCCATATTTTCGGATACGGTTGAAAAATTCTTAGAGGTATTCATGGACGACTTCTCCGTCTTTAGATCCTCCTTTGACTCGTGTCTCCAAAATCTATCTCTTGCACTTCAAAGGTGCAAGGAAACAAATCTCATTCTAAGTTGGGAGAAAAGTCACTTTATGGTCCAAGAAGGCATTGTTTTAGGACATGTCGTTTCAAAAAGGGGAATTGAGGTTGACAAAGCCAAAGTGGAGTTAATCTCTAATCTCCCTCCTCCAAATTCGGTCCGTCAAATTCGTTCCTTCCTTGGACATGCCGGTTTCTATCGTCGCTTCATCAAAGATTTTAGCAAAATCTCTCGGCCCTTGTGTAATCTCTTCTTGCCAAGGACATTCCATTTAATTTTGATAAAGCTTGTATGGAAGCTTTCGTGAAACTACGCACTCTTCTCTCATCCGCCCCAATCATGAAACCGCCTAATTGGTCTCTTCCATTTGAGATCATGTGTGATGCATCCGATTATGCATTAGGTGCGGTTTTGGGCCAATGTGTGGAAAAACTTCCATACATCATCTATTATGCTAGCAAGACTCTCTCCGATGCTCAGTTAAATTACACCACCACTGAGAAAGAATTGTTAGCTATGGTGTATGCCTTGGATAAATTCCGTTCCTATCTTCTTGGATCCAAGGTTATTGTCTTCTCAGATCATGCTGCTCTTAGGCATTTGCTCGCTAAAAAAGAGACCAAACCCCGTCTAATTCGATGGATACTCTTACTTCAAGAGTTTGACATTGAAATCCAGGACAAAAAAGGGACCGACAATGTTGTCGCAGACCATCTCTCTCGTTTACTCATTAAAAAATCTTCTGAATTTGCTGCAGTCCGTGATTCCTTTCCGGATGAGCAACTTTTTTAGATTTCCCATTCCAGTCTCCCTTGGTATGCGGATATTGTCAACTATCTAGCGATAGGCAAAATTCCATCTAATTGGTTCAAACAAGAAAAAGACAGGTTCTTCTCCCAAGTTAAGCATTTCTTTTGGGAAGATCTGGAGTTGTTCAAATATTGCCCGGATCAAATCATCTAGAGATGCATTCCCGACAATGAAGCCACAAGTGTCCTAAATTTCTGCCACACTCTTGCTTGTGGGGGACACTTTAGTGCTAAAAAGACCGCCGACAAAGTCCTTTAAAGCGAATTTTATTGGCCATCTTTGTTTCGGGATGCATATAATTTCTGTAAATCTTGTGAGCGATGTCAACAGCTCGGATCCATGTCCCAGAGGGACATGATGCCCCTCACTCTCAACTTAATCATAGAAATTTTTTATGTGTGGGGGATCAACTTCATGGGACCTTTTCCATCTTCTTATGGCTATGAGTACATCCTTGTAGCGGTGGATTATGTTTCCAAGTGGGTTGAAGCCGAAGCTACTAAAACCAGTGATCATAAAGTAGTGATCAACTTCATTCAGTCCAACATTTTTAGTCATTTTGGTACGCCCCAAGCAATCATTAGTGACTGTGGATCTCATTTCCGAAATCGTTACTTTAAATCCGTTCTCTCCAAGTACTCCATCCTTCACAAGGTTGCCACACCTTACCATCCTCAAACGAGTGGTCAAGTGGAAGTATCTAATCGGGAGATTAAGCACATCTTGGAAAAAACGGTTCGACCGGACCGCAAAGATTGGTCATTAAGACTAAACGATGCGCTTTGGGCTTACCGGACAGCTTATAAGACACCCATTGGCATGTCGCCATATCGACTTATCTTTGGTAAGTCGTGTCATCTCCTCGTTGAACTAGAGCACCGTGTTTATTGGGCCATAAAAAGGCTCAACTTTGATCTCAAACAAGCCGGCGCTACTCGTAAATTGCAACTCAATGAACTTGAGGAACTTCAAAATGATGCATATGAAAGCGCCGAAATCTATAAGGTAAAGACTAAAGCTTTTCATGACAATCACATTGTCAAAAAGTCTTTTGCCCTTGGACAAAAATTTTGGCTTTTCAATTCTAGATTGAGACTCTTTCCCGGTAAACTCCGTTCACGATAGGATGGTCCATATGTCATCACCGCCTTCTTTCCTCATGGTGCAGTCGAACTCTAAGATCCTACCAATGGATCTCTCTTCAAGGTTAATGGCCAACGGCTTAAACCTTACATCGATGGCATAGTCCCTTTTCGAAAAGTTGAGAAAGTCTTATTGACGGACCCAATCTACGAGGATTAGTGCTCCATGCAACGCCCGGTTCGTCAAGCTATCGACATTAAATTTAGCATTCATGGAAGAAATTCTTCTATTTTCCGGGCTCTCTTCTTCCAAGTGCCTCGTTCCACAAATATTCCGGGAATTCGCTAAGTTTAGCCAAAATGTGACCTCTTACAAAATTGTCTCGAATTGCATTCCAAAAGTCACATACGGTTTTCTTAGTCATTTTAAGGTCTCGGTGCAATTTTTGGACTTTTGCAAGGTCATTCCGGTAATTTTCTCGACAAATCCAAAGATAACGGGAGATTCGGACCTTAAGTCTAGTGTTTTTGAAAATGCGCTTCAATTCCTGTTCCGTAGGTTCTACGAGGTGTCACGGAGCCTTAGACACTTAAATTTTCAAATCCGATATTCTTCGACCCTGGCCCGGCCTTTGTAGGCCGAAGCTTAAGCTGCACAAGGCAACTGTAGAGAGGCCCCGCGGGCGCCCGCCGTGCCACTGCAGGCGCCCGCCAAAGTGGGTAGTGGCGAACCAACCTCCGCAGGGCCCCGCCGAGCCGCGTGGACCCCCGTCATCCGTTCTGCAAGCTCCCGCCGCCTTCGCTGGTAGGGTTTTAAATGGGCTTTCAAGCCCATTTTTCCCTCTTTTATTCTCCCTTCAACCCTTCTCCCTCTCTACTCTCGCCCCCATCCCTCTCAAACCCTCAAACCATCCCACTCTCTCTCCGAATTCCTCCCAATCTTCTCATTCATTCATCTCTCCCATCATCATCTTCCAATCTCCATCCTCATCATCCATCATTCAAGCTTGAGGGGATTGAGTCCTACACTTTGGGTAAGTGTTTCTACCTTTCTTTTTCTTTAAATTTTTGCACTAAGAAGGATGGGATTCTTGTTCTGAGGGATTAGTGATTGTTGGGTTGTGATTGAATGTCCATTACAGGTTAAAATTTTGGGGTTTTTGCATTTCTAACCTTATTTTTGCTCTCTTCTCAATTCTTTTGCACACCAAGTGTTCGTAGAAATTCCCGAACCAGTTTTGTTCATTTCAATGGCTCCTAGGGTTATTTCCAAGCGTGCTCGTTCATCTGAGGGCCCTTCTAATGTTCCTATGACCCCAAATTGGGCTAAATGGCCAATTGAAACCGAAGCCCGATTCGACATTGCAAATACTTTCGAGAACAATTTGGAGACCGCATGGTCCGTCCGAGAATTGAGGGCCCGTGGCCCTGCCTCGCTTTTCAAACCATGCGCTCATTGTAACTACTCGCGTGTGGTCCGTCTATTCTACGCTAACATGTTCTACTTATGTGAGGAACCAGACAAACTCAAAACCACCATTGATGGCTATGATTATGAGTTCGACCTGGATGACCTTGCTATGGCTATAGATTGCCCCTTAGTTTCGCCGGTGGATGAGGCGGGCCTCGCCCTTTATGCTGAAGGTCCCGATCAACTTACCTTAGCGGACATTGTAGGAGAAATCTGTCATGGTCAATTCACCGGCAACAAAACCACAAGCACCAATAAATCTTTTTTACCATGCCCGCTATGGTTTCTTAATTCGGTCCTGGCCAAGAACGTCCTACCCGTGCCAGGCCATTCCGAGCGCAAAGGGGATTTTCTGAAAACCCTCTACTATGCTGAAAATGAGTGTTGGTTTTGTGTCCCACAGCTTGGGACCAATTGCTAAAAATCTACAATGAATTAATCTTGGTTCGGTCGCGCACCACCACCATCTAGGCATTCCCATTTCCATACCTTATTACAAGGTTGCTCAAAAATGCGGGGTTCCAAGCTTCCCGTGGTGAGCAGAAAGAGAAAGATGTGTTGAACTTCAACCTTGGGGTCTGGAAGTCCAGCACAGCTCAGCTTCAGACGTCCCGTCAGGCCCGCATTGGTGATGAGTTGGATTGGGGTGCTCCGGCCCCCCCCCCCCCCCCCGTGGCTCCTGCTCCTGATGCCCCCGCTTCTCCAGCTGCCCCTTTTGTCCCGCCACCGGATGTCATGACTCACGCCGACTATCTTGCCTTGAATGCTCGTCTCGATGCCTTTTCCTTCCGCTTTGACGCCATAGAGGGTGCCGTCTAGAAGACTTAAGAGAATCAAGAGATTCTGTAGGCTATGCTCTAGTCATTGATTAACCGTGCACCTGGCCCACCTGGTGCTTCCTCCTCTACTCCAATGGTGGAGTGATTTCATGTTTTTCATTTTATTTCCCTTTTCAGTAGTACTTTTTAGACTTATTTTGGACCGCGTTTGGCATTTGTTTTTAGTTTTTCTTTTGCACTTATAACTGCATCACTTTTGCTACTTTGCATGGATTATAGTTTTTAGTGGAATAAATTGCAGTTATTTTCATTGAATTTGGATTCATATGATTCTTACTTTATATAGATATCTTTTGATAGGTTTTTGAAACCAAGTTTGGGGGCATGCTCATGGAATTCACGAGCTGGCCTATTTTTGCACCGCCACTCCAATCCTCTCAACTTGGTACTATTGTTCCTTTCCCCCTTTTGTTCATTCTCTTTGCTTGTCCCTTGTCTTCTCATATTGGGGACAATGTAACATTCAAGTTTGGGGGTGCATGTCCATGCTATTACATTTTTGGTGCATGTGCACGCTATTACATTTTTGGTGCATGTGCATGTTATTGCAGTTTTAATGATTTTTGCTCATTTTTTATGCTTGTAAGTTAATAAAATCATATTATTTAAAGCAATGATAATGCAATCATGGAACTTTTTGAAGGTGAAGCATGTGCTTAATACTTTGTGCATAGAAGCCAAGACAATTTTTGAAAATAAAGAAACTTTTGAAATAAGCATGTTGATTTATAATCGGTTTGTATAAAGATTTCAATTAAATTTTCGTCGGATTTCATACTCTGTTATCCTTCACATTGCACATTTGCACACCGAAAACCTAATTGTGAGGCACGCAACCCAAATTGACCCTGATCGGGACTCAGTGATCTGAATTAATGACCCTAATAAATGGATATCCTTGGCATATAAAAAAAAAAAAAAAATCAAATCAATGACCAGTTGAAGTTCGTAGCCTTTCCAACTCGAGTTATTAAGCCCTAGGAGTGTTTCTACATTTAGCACCCTAAAGCTATCTGGCTTGGGAGTTGTTGGCATAACACTTGTTACATGGGTTGGTTAGAAAACTTAAAGAACGTAGACATTGCACGGTTGTTCAAAAATAAATAAAAATGGTTTGTCAAAATTCGTAGCATTTCCAATTCGAGTTATTAAGCCCTAGGAGTGTCTTTACACTTAGCGCCCTAAAGCCATCTAGCTTGGGAGTTATTGGCCCAACACTTGCTACATGGGTTGGTTAGAAAGCTTAATGAATTCTCGACATTGCACGACCATAGTAGGTGATCTTTTGAGTTGATCAATAAAATTGTCAATAAGCAACAAAAGTTGTTCAGTTAATAAAGTTATGCCTTGGAGACCTCATTTAGAAAGAGATTTAAGGATGTGAAAATGTGTTCTTGAGATTGGAAAAAGAGGGTAAAAGCCACATATTAGGAAGCTGGCTTACTTTCACTGAAGTCAGAGTTCATGTTATTCAAGAGATGACAATTGAAGTTTTTATATAGAACTTGATAATTGATGTTTTAAAGTTGATCTTGTTGTGCCATTTTGTGGGTTAAGGCTTCATATATACAAGGTAGTCTGCCTAATGTCTATCTTCGAATTTTCTGTGCTCCAAATCATAGTTGAGCTTCGTCGATATTTTTGTTTCATGATTGATGCATGTGTTAGCATCTCATTGGTCGTCATTTTCATTAAGCTCTTTATCTTGTTTTGCTAAGGGACTAGCAAAATGTAAGTTTGGGGGTGTGATAAGCGCCGTATATTACATATTCAAGCACCCTTTCTTGCATTAGTTAAGTCCATTATTAGAGGATAATGTACAGTTTTAATTCATTTGTGTATTTCTTTCTGATTTCAGGTATTTATCCCGGAGAATGATCAAAGAAGCGGTTTTGTCATCATTTGTGTTGAAACACGTGCGCCGTGCTGGGGAGTCATCTTTTGGACTGAACCTCTTATGTTGCAGTTTTTGTGAAGCCATGGCTTAGTGTTCATTGTGCTTCTAAGATGGAAGCATGTCCACGATCCGGTTTGATGAGACATGCAAGAAGCATTGTCAAAGCTGCAGTGGCAAGCTCCTGCGAGCGCCCACCGCGCCACCGCGGGCGCCTGCCAAATCCCTCTACTCTCTGCCAGGTTTCGTGGGCCCTTATTTAGCTCCCGCAGAAGCCCCTGCGAGCCACCTCAGGCGCCCGCCGCGCCACCACGGGTGCCCGCCAAACACACCAGTACAGCCCTCGCGAAGCTAAGTCCTCGCAGGCACCCTCCGGTGCCTCGCGGGTGCCTGCGGAACTGCAGAAGGCAGTTCAACTGCCCCTGATTTTCAGTATATTGGTCCCCTTATCCTTCTTTTGTGTGGTCTAGCTTCATGCAGAGGGGGGAGCTCGGGATGGTGAGTATGGGGAGTAGGTTTTGGATGGATAAAGGGGGGGAAGGTGATCTCATATGAGAGCTAACACATTTTTAGCTAAGTTCTAGAGAGGAAGAGAGGTGTTCTTGAGGTCTTGGGTTCTAGCTTCCTTGAGGTACAAAAATGGAGGGTGGACTTGCTTCTTCCTCTTCATTCCTTGCAGTGATGGGTAACTAAACCCCCATCTAGGAAGGTGATGAAGCCTTCCCTCGTAATCATGTTCTAGATTGAGCTCTATTTTGGGGATAATAATGTATAATTTTTGGTCTTTTCATAATCTAGAGCATATTACCTCTTGTAATGAATTCTAATGTTTATAAATGATTTTTGTAAGTTAATTATCTTATCTTAGATGGTTTTTTATATTAATCATAATGCTTGCATTTTCATGGTGACAATGGAAATAAGATTATGAATGGTTTTCATGGCATGTTGATAGAGAAACTTGATAGTCCATTGCTTAGGTATTCCCTTTGATGGTTTATACTTGATTCCTAGCTTCATGTGCTTTATCATTTGATTAAAGGCTTGATGATCTTTTGCTTAAGATAGTATATTTGATGCTACACCCTAGTTTAGGTAGTTCGAATGTATAAACTTTTGATGGATCATTCTTGTTTTGATTTGATGAACTTCTCGATGATTATAGGGCAACCATGTGTTGCTATATAATTCTTGACCATCATTTATATTGTCTATCCCCAATTTAGTCTTGATCTAGCATGTGTTTAGGGTTTAGTGTGGATTCACTTCCCTAGTTCCCTTTTTAATTGTCTTTGCCTCTTTACTTCTTAGCATTATTGTTTTATGCATTTTTTAATTCATAATTTTAGTGACATACCAACAAATCTCTATACCTCTTCATCATTCTAAAAATGATTCTAAACACCTAGGTTGTCATAAACTAGCAGTTCCAGTGGTTCGACTTACCCGACCAATAGCCCTATTTTACAATGATTTGTGTTATTACAAAAGGGTTGAATTATAATTGATAGTACAGTCTTCGATCAAATTCCTTTTGCAATTATAAATGATATATTCAAACACGTTAGTTAATAACATTGAAACTTCAAAACTAACATAAAAAAACAAATTGAAACTTCTAATCAGGAGTTCATTAAAACCTCATTACCAATACGTAAGCATATTTTCTTCTAATCTTGTTATCAAGGGAGTCTAGGTAATAAATTGTTAATTTGTTAATATCAACAACGTAGAGGAGCCAATGATTGTCATTTGATGTAGGGAAAAAGAACTGGAACACATCATAATTATAAATATAAAAAATAGAACACGGATAATGAAATGAAACATCAATAGTTAAATGAATCATACATACCTGTCTACATTTTAAAATTTCATCTTCATTTAATTTAAACAACATCAAGCTATTCCTCCATACATCTTTCAAGAAACCTCTCCGCGTACTACCAACAAGCTCATAAGTCTTTAAAATTGATGACTACACATAATTAATAACACAATCAAAAAATTCAATTGTGTTCTTAATTGATACGATACAATTACAATTTTTAAATGCTAGCTAAAAATTTAAATAACTTGCCTTAACTATATTGTTAGCCATAATCAAACATTGAATTCTTTTCAGCTACAGAACCCCACTTCATTAACTACCTTTTGTTAAAGGTGTTCAATCTGTCTAAGTCATAGTGTATTCATAGGTTCATAGGAGATGTAAGTAAATGGATCTAAGAAGAACCCAAATTTTGGTTTCCTATCCTTCTCCTCTACCTTCTCGACAACAAAAAAGAGGTTTATACAGAAGAACCGAGTTTTCTTTCCGAAATAGCGTGAAAATTAAAAAGAAAAAATCTGCATACAAAATTTATATGTTGAATGGTTTATTCTAAATGATTTGCCTTTTCCAGTATTTGAATTTGACGGGAATAATCGAGCCAATTAGAAATTTATGGAACTTCATTTTTGGTGAAAGTACAAGTTTTTTTTTAAAATTATGTTTTACGTTCTTTAATAATTTAGACTAATCTATAATTGAATACTTTTACTACGTTTGTTTGTCGAGAAAATGGAGGGGAAAATGAATTAAAAATTTCATTCTGATGTCGATTGGGTAACCAGTATTTGAATAACTTCACTCAATTCAAGCCAGAAGCGTGAATTAAGATATGTTAATTCTGGAAGGTATTAAACAATGAAATTCCAATTGATTCAGATTTTGATTTTGTTTTCTCTTCCCACGTTTTACCAGCAATCAAACTGAAGGTTAATTCTAATTTTAGTTTTGTTTAATCTCTAGTTCTATGATATTAGGACAAATCTTCGCAAGTACAAGTGCTAATTGTTAATTACCTAATTTCTCTAATTCTTACTACACTCAAGTTGCATTAGTTTTGTCATTGCAATTGCAGGAAACATAACGATGATAAATGTATGACAACTAAAATATATATAAATTATTCACATTCCGCATATTAATTTACTTTATGGATTATCAATTATCTATATTTGCTTTATTTTCAGTATGAATATTAAACATTATAAATTGATATATGGGAGGAAATTAAATTTAGATTAGAACCCAAAATTTGGTTTCCTATCATTCTCCTCTGCCTTCTTGACAACAAAAACGAGGGAAGTTTATATGGAAGAACCGAGTTATCTTTCCAAAATAACGTGAAAATTAAAAAGAAAAAATCATCATACAAAATTTATATGTTGAATTTTTTATTCTAAATGATTTGTCTTTTACAGTATAATGATATATTGTGCAGAAATAAGTGTGATTTTTAGAGGGAGAGAGTTAGGGTTTATGAAGAGGGAAAGAGAGAAAGAAAGGGTAAGTACCTAAAAATACAGCCACAAGACAGGGACAAAGTGATGCCTAAAAAACCCAGTACCCAGTATGCTATTTTGAGATACACCGTGACGAGGGAGGGAGATGACGTACAGTGACGAGGGAGGGAGGCTCTGAAGTTTGTTTTCCTTTTTTTTTCTCTATTTGTTTTTTTTGGTAGGGATGCGGCAGAAAGGATATTTTATTTTCCTTTTTTCCTTTTTCCTTTTTACTTTCTATTTTATTTTTTTAACGTCATTTTTCCGTTGGACTCCACAGTTACCAATTTAAAAACAATTTGTTTTTTCACTACAACATGGGTACATCACGACCCGTTTACAGCAGAAGATCCCAATCCCTTAAATATATATCTCATGCTAATTAAGTTCCATAGAACTCGCCATGTGGCTCTTTTGTATTGGTTTATCAATGTGTCAGAAATTGATCGGTTGGATGAGTCTTGTATAACATAATTGCATGAGGTTGAATCTACATAAATATCTCAAAGCAATCCTTCCAGAACATTGTGGATATTTATTTAAAGTTGACAAGTTCTAATAGGACTCGCCACTTTCCTTTTAATAAAAGACTCCACTTGGTGTGTTTTAATTGGATCACTTATCCCGATATGAATCACGTAATTTTAATATTCTGAACACAATTCTAACAGAGTTGTGATCCAGTGTAGCAAGTTCCACTGGAACTCACCACGTACTTCTTCTTTATTGGTGGATCATATATAATCTATTTTCAATAATTCCTCATCATATCTTCTTCTTTTGGATATTTTAAGTACCAATCTAATGTGGTAAGCTCATTGAAACTCGCCATATGTCGCCTTTCCATTACGCCAAAAATAATGAGATAAAAACAAGAGCTTTATTGCAATAAATTAAAATTTCAAAATTTCAAGTTGGACCCTTTTGTTGTAGATAGCATAGACAAGTTGGAGTTTTATGGCCGTTTGAATTTAAAGGTAGAAGTTGTGATATTTTATTTTTATATTTTCATAACCAACTCTTGCTCTCTAATCTCTATTGCACTAATGTATATATTATATATATAGTTTCACGGCATTAAAGATTGTGTGTCAATATACTTTCTTATACCAATGGACACTGGCCCAAATGGTACATGCTCGATCTCCTCCCCAAATGGAAAGGCTTCCACTACAGATTCTTTTTGAGGTAAAAGAACTTCAAGTGAAAACTGAGATTATTGTCAGTTTCTGAAATATTCAAGATATTGCAATTTTATGATTTTAAGTCTGATTCTATATATATATATATATATGAGTCTTATGCTAATTGGCAAAGACCGGACTGTTTTTTCCTTCAAAGTACGTTCTACAATTTTTCTTTTCTTCGGCTTCTTCTTTTATTTTATTTTTTTTACTTCTTAAAATTTTATGTTTTTTTTGCTCTTATGTATACAGCAACCTTTTTTTTTTTTTTTTTTTTTTCCTCTTCCTATTCTTTTCATTTCCTCTTTGTATTTAAATTTGTTATTGTAATTTTTTTTTTCTCTTTCTATTCTTAAATTACTATTTGAATCTTGATTAATGCACCGTTATTACACCTATTTTTGTATTACCGTATTGCTACACTGTTGGTGGCCATGTTTGTTGGAAAAAAAAAATTTAACTTCACTTATCATGTTCAATATGCCTCCCCTCATATTCATGGCTCTGTCACATTTTTTATTAACGGTATGATGCATTGTTACACTAATTGAAGGTAATTAAATCATGGTAATGGTCTTTGCACTTTAATTATAGTGTAATGTACATGAGAGTAGTCCTCAGGGGCAAAGCGATGTCGACAGGAATTCGGAAAGTAAGTTCTTTGAGATCTCACTTTCAAATCGCACCCCTAACTTAAATGATGCTGTACTATAAGGTCAATACACTTGTTTTAAAGAAAAATAAAATAAAAATGTACAGGGAGAATATACCCTATCCAAAAATAATAATAGTAAGAAATAAATAAATCAATGATAGATAAAAGGCAAAATTCAAAAACCCTATTGAGACGTTGTAATTATAATCAATGGAAATATTACCAATCAATGTTATGATTCGTACATCTGTCAAGTATTTATTATTTTGCAATGATTTTTTTACTTGATTGCCTTTTGAATTAAACAATCTATATTTGTCATGTTAGTAACTTCACTTATGAAAAAAAAATAATAATAATAATGGTAGATAAAGACAAAATTCAAAAAACCGGTGAGAGAGTTGTAATTGTAGTCAATATTGGGAATATAACCGATCAATGTTATGATTCTTATATGTATCAAGTATGTAATAATTTTTGACTTCATTGCCTTTTGAATTAAATAATCTACATTTGTCATGCTAGTTAGAAATTTTTTAGAAAATGATTCTTGCTGAATTGATTGACCTACTCTTTTAATTGGTCAATTATGCAACAAATAAGTAAGTAAAATCCTTCACTTAATTATATTTTGTATAAATAGTCAATTAAAAATTATTCGATTAAACAATCCACTACAAATGTTCACATCACTAATCTTTTTTATTATTATTATTATTTTTTCAATCAACTACATTGTGCCCCCAAATGAAATATGTCCTTGGTAATTGGACACATTTTGGCTTGGTTTAATTATTAGCTAACTGCCTAATACTCTCTTTCTCTTGTCTCGTGAAAAAATTCTTGGATAGGATTTGTTAGGCTTATAGGTATTTTGAGATGCTCAACGCTTTTTTATCTCTTAATTAAATGGGATTCCTTTTTTTTTTTTCTACATTTTTCTTATGTGAATGAATCACAAAGTTAGTTAAAAAATCCATCCCAAAAACTCTCGATCCATTCCGTAATTTTTTTTTGGCGGACATTTTTCATTAGTAATAGGTGAAAATAAATTAATTCCCTTCCAATTTTACTTGCCTTTCACAAAACTCAAATCTAGGTTTTCACGGGTCCCTTTGTAAAGTAGGTCCGATAGAAACCCTAGCTCTGTAGACTTTAACAAATCAACCGCGACAAGGTAGGAAGTTTCGTAATACGATGGGGAAAAGGCGAAAGGGTGATGTGTTTTGCGATGAGATGTGGAAAAGGCAAAAGGTTGATGTGGTGCTGTTAGTTACAAAAGATCTTCTCTTCGAAATACTCATATTGCTTTCTGTGAAAACTTTACTGAGATTAAGGTGCGTTTCGAAGCTCTGGTGCTCCATAATTGACGATCCACTTTTCGTTCAAAAACACCATATTCGATCCCATACTCGTCCCGGAGGTCTCAACCTCCTTCTTCAACTTGGGTCTAGTAATCCAGAGGGAGGCCCGACCTCTTTCCTTCTACCACTACCCCGTACAGTGGATTTGTATATTCCGTTTCAATCCATTAATGGCTTGGTCTGTATCAATAACCGCATATACAATCCTAGCACCAGACAAATCAAAGCTCTTCCACCTATAAGAACCAGTGTACCTTATCGTGTTGAAAAATACTTGTTAGGATTGGACCCTTCCACCAATAAATACAAGGTTCTCGCCATATGCGGATTTTTGCCTAATCTTATTAGTGAAGATTCTCAAGTTGAGTTAAAGATTGAGTTCAAGATTCTGACGCTCGGCACTAACTTGTGGAGAGAGATTGATACTTTTGAGCTTCAATTAGGCCTGCCCCGAATTCTGAATACGGATTATTCCAGGGCTTATTGCATTACTGATGTTATATATATTATATCTAAGCATGACTCGAAGGACATGATAATAGCTTTCGAAGTAGGATGCGAGAAGTTTCAGATCATTCGATTTCCTGTTAGTGCTAATACTGAGAATTGTTGATTGATACAAGTCAAAGAACATTAGGCTTTAATAGATCATAAGATGTCAGCAATTTGGATACTGGAAGACCACAAGAAGCAACTATGGAATAGGAAGAGCCTACTACTTCCAAGTCGTGGCGGTTTTATACCGGATGGTACCATTTATACGGGTGATATTGTATTTCGATCTCAAACATCAAAATTGTTTTATTATAATGTGGAAAGGAAAACATTGAGGAGTGCTCCGTATTGGTCAACCTTACCCTGTGATACAAGACGCATCACCAAGCATGTGGAGTGTTTATATCCGTTGAAAGAGATGTAAATGACAACATTGCTAATGTTATGTTTGGGAACACCGAATTGGTGTCTTGTATTTATTTTTGAAATTGGAAGAATTTAGCGAGATTATTAATGTTATATTTAGAAGTATCGAATTGGTGCATTGTATTTGGGATTGAGAGAATTTTAATACAAAGTTTGTACTGAAATTCCTCCAATTCCAAATCCAAAGTGTCAATTTGATACTGCTAAACATAGTATCAATGTTTTTGTAGTTTTTTTTGTTTCAGTTTGTTTATGCAAGAACTTTATTGCAATAAATTACAATTTCAAATTTTCAAGTTGGAGTTTTATTGGTGTTTTCTAACATGTTTTATGGTACTTTCTATGGTTGGAAAGAGATTATTAGTGTTATTATTATTATTTGGGAGGAATGGTTTGCATCTTCTGACAGAAAACCTCAACCCATAATGCACTTGTTACAAGTGGGAATTTGTCTCACATCAGATTAGGATAGAATAATGTATGAGTATAAATGAGTGGGTACATAGTACTACCCAATAATTTAAACTTTTAAGTAAATGAGCAAATATTCACCTATCCGTTATAGTTGGTATCAGAATCAGACTCAATCATTCATCCTATGACATGTCGCGCCCGGCTCGAGACTCAATCCTTCATCCTATGACACGTCAAGCGCCCGACTCGAAAGACCGCCACCCATTACAATTGTCCTCAACAAAATCACTCAAGCAATAAGGGAAAATTGATATCTAGGCAAGGGCCCCACCCAAAATAATAATAATAATAAAAAATTCTATTACTATAGTACCCCATCCGCCCTTGTATCTTGATCAAGGCGCCTATGCCCATGTGGTGAAGGATTACCAAGCAGGTTGTTCCGAATGAAGATGATGCTCATTGCTTACCTCGTACAAAACATTCCCGATATTGGTTTGGGCCTCTTTGCCCTGTTTTGGCTTCTAAGCCTAATAGATCGTAAAAATATATATATATTTTGTAATATTTTTATTATTTTTTAAATCTTAATTTAATATTTAAAAATATACATTTAATAATTAATTTAAATATGGTGTATCTATCTATATCTTTTTCTTATTTCTAAATATTTTTACTATATATATGTATATATTATAGGAACTGATATTGGCTCTCCAACAAAGTACTTTGGCGCTCCATTTTTATTTATTTTAAAAATAAAATTACAAATAAGTCCTTACACCACACAATGTTTTGTTCTTATATTTTTTAATACCATAATTGTCCTTAAGCTATAGTGAAATTCACTCTCTCTCTCAACCGTGCGTGAATAGTAAGAGAAATAGTGTTTTCTAAAATAACCACTATTTTAAATGGTGTGATTAATTACAATTATAATTACTTGTGTTTGGCTAATAAAAATCGTGATCCTTTTCAAGTGTGGAGAGGAGGTGGGTTGCGGGTGTGCCATGAATTGCTGGCGTTCCAAAGTGGAGCTCCAAACAATATTCCAGTTGGAGTTTGGGATCAGACGATTATATGAAGGACTAGAATGACCACCTTCAAAGATTCTTTTTGCCTTGAAAAAGGACTTCGAGACTGTTCTATAGCTAGTGGAAAGAAAGACAGTATTGAAAGTTCAAGCTTTGAATAAAAAGTGTTATGAACTACTTGCTGGAAAGTAGGAAAAGAAAGTGCTAGACTTAAATTAGACATAATTAAAATATATTACTGGAATGTAAAGATACATGAAATGAAATTAACAAGTAAAGATGTATTGTTGTGTGTGTTGACAGGATTTGTATGTTAGGCCTAGCTAAGTGCTCTATTTATAGAGCTTCTCATGCAGCAGTTGGAAATGTGTCAGTTCTAGCAGCTTCTACTTGGCTTGTCCTTGGGCTGCCAAGTGTCTCACATCTTCCTTAGACTTTTCACAGTGTTGAAATGTGTAAGAACATGATGTCCCATGAATTGCAGTTTTGAAGGAGTGGTTTTGGTAGCTAAATGTATGTTTGCAAGCATTTTTCACGTTGTAGAACTGTCCAGATGGAAAGGCGGCAGTTTCTAGCAACAGTTGAAAACTTCCACCTGGAAGGTCCGAATCGTGCCACATGTCCCATGTCTTCCTTAGTCTTTTCATAGTGTTGAAATGTGTGAGAACATGATGTCCCATCAATTACAGTTTTGAAGGGGTGGTTTTGGTGATTCAATTCCAATTAAAGGCTTCTAGCCACATTCTGAAACTGCCAAATGGAATGGACCACAATTTCCTAATTGCTTGTAAGTGCCTCTAACTTGCAAGTAACTGTTTCCTTCTACGCCTGTCACATGTCTACTTAGAAAGTCAAATGTCTTTCCAACTACAAATAACTGCTTCCCTCTTTGGTTGACACGTGTCATATTCAGCAACAACTTTCCAACTGTAGAAAACTGTTACCTTCTCTGTATGTCACGTGTCCACTTGGAAAGTCACACGTATGTACAATTGAGGGTAACTGCTTCCCTCTTTGACTAACACATGTCCCTATGCAGTTACTTGTACCAAATGGCTTCCTTTGATGAAGCCACATGTCACTTCATGATTAAACCTTATTTTCATATTACTTTTCCAATTGGAAACGTTCACCCTTACAATTGGAAACGCTCAGTACCCTCCACAACAAGCTTTCCAACTAAAAGATATTTATGGTATAAACAACTTATAATCGATGTTATTATCGATCAAAAACAAATGAAGAAAAATAATTGTAAAAAAAAAAAAAAAAAAATTAAAAAAAAAAATGGAAAATTTGAGTCCTTTCTAAATCAAACTTTGTTTCAAATAGGATGATTGTTTACTATCATAATTGCTTGTAATCTATTTCTAATTTGACTCCTAATTTTTATAATCCTTTAAAACTCAAACATACACTACAAGAAAAAGAGTTTTTACGGTTTTAAAAAAACCGTAATAGAAGACCCTTTCTACCACGGTTTTAAAATAACCGTGGTAGAAAGTATATTTTTTACCACGGTTATTTTAAAACCATGGTAGAAGATTTTTTCTACCACGTTTAATGAAAAACCATGGTAGAAAGTATATTCTTTTACCATGGTTTTAAAATAACCGTGGTAGAAAGTGAATTATTTTTAATTTAATTTAGGCGGGTCTTTCTACCACAGTTTTAAAATAACCGTTGTAGAAAGTATATTCTTTTACCACGGTTTTAAAATAATCGTGGTGGAAAGTATATTATTTTACCACAATAATTTTTATAACCGTGGTAGAAAGTGAATTATTTTCGCGAAATTTTTGGAGGGTCTTATTCCCGCTAGTGTCAATAAAAACAAAAAAATATATATGTAAAATACATATACTGCTCACATAACACTTATAGATCGAAACATATACAGAAGCAAACAAAGACATAGATAGCAGGGTGAATGTGAGGTAGCTCCTTTGTGACAGTTCTGAGCTTCTTCTTCAATCACACCGAGGAACAACATAATTGAGGTTTTGCAACATTTCTATTCTATGCCCCCTTTCCTTTAGCACGAAACCATTTTCAAGACATCTTTAGTCGGATTCCCTATAGATCATCAAAGAATCGGTTTTGCTCCCTATTCAAGATCACTGTAGTTCTATATATCTCCAAAGCCGGCCACCCCCTTTCTCTTAGACCGTCCAAGCCGTCATTCCTCTTTCTCTCCAAGCCCAACCCTTCTACCGAAGCCACTGAGGGTTGAATCGACGGTCAATGCAGCATTAGAGCAGAG
This sequence comes from Cornus florida, assembly GCF_030987335.1. Lineage (NCBI taxonomy): Eukaryota > Viridiplantae > Streptophyta > Magnoliopsida > Cornales > Cornaceae > Cornus > Cornus florida. Next base: position 46,388,528 of record NW_026775573.1, read on the forward strand.
AAGATAGCGGCACAGCTGATTGGCATCAAGATTGAACAAGGATTCGCCCCTTTCTCTAAGCCCTAACCCTAGCTCCCTCTCTCATTCGAAGCCCTAAATTCGAAGGACACGAATTAAGGTTTGTATTTTCATGCCCTGTTATATTCATCAAATTGATACTCAAATAGGTATGGTATGGGATTCGCCCCATACTTCTAACAAAGACAGTGGTTAATTTGGTGGGTTATATATATATATATATATATATATATATATATATATATATATATATATCTTCTGTCTTCTGCCTTTTTCTCTTGAACTTACTTTCTCTCTCACTGAACCTTGTAGGGATTGCTACTTTTTTAAATATGTTGCTCTTTTTCTTTTCAATTCTTGCATACATTTGGATTATAACTGTCATGGAATCTTAATAACTAAATTTCATAGGAAGGACTCATTGGGATCATATCACTAATAGGTCCAGGAGTTTAAACTTAGGTCACAATCATACAGCCACACAGTTTATAGTTGCACTTGAGCTAGTTCCAAGGCATGTCTGGGGGTCTTCTGATGGCCATGTCTTTCCAATTGTGAACATACATATAGTTTGTCTTTGCATAAAAATTTTGAAGCCTTTTCATCTATTATTGGAACCATACTTTAGTACCACAGTAATACGGTATGGACCATTCTTTATTAGGAAATTAAATAGAATGGAGTCATGGACATGTATCAAAGTAAATAAAGAGGTCTTCTAAGTTCTGGTATATCCACCTGATTATGACATAGTAATTGAACCCATTATAATGATGCAAACATATCATTTCTTAGAGTAATGCTTTTAAGAGAGCTCCCTCATGTAAAAAAAATCTTATGATTGGATATCCATTTATATCTTTAGTCTTGATCTTGTTTATTTGGATTGCTTCCTGTAACTACAGTTTGTGTGCCTAGATGCTGATGGGGTTTTGTATCATAAAACTGCATTATAATGTGAAAGTGAACTGTCTGTAGAATTTAATCAAAGAACAAAACACTAACCATTTAACTTGTCTTTCTTTTCTTTAAAATATATAAATATATATATATAAACAGATTGGTAGACTGTAACAACTCAATTGGAATTCTCAACAGTTTTCATAATGTCCACAAAAACGGAGAGCTATTATTAATAATCACCTCCCTTTCAATTTCTTTGCTAAGATCCTAAGATGCCATTCTTCTACATTTCGTTCCAAGTTTAATTTTTTGAAATGATAGAGCAAATTATAGAAAATTTGATGAAAACCCTTCAATGGCAATCACATTGATCTTTTTGTTATTGGAGGAGGTTGTCCCAGCATAAGAGTTTTCAGGCTCAATGGTTTTGGTATGTTTGAAAGGAACAAAGTATGCATACTTTTGGAACTGTTGTAGGCCTAGGATTTCAGTTCAGTTTATCCTAATCTTACATAATTCCATTCCAACATTTTAAACTTTACAAATATTATTATTTCACACTTACTTTTGTTTTTCTCAAATTACTTTTGTTGCATGTTACTACTCAAATGATTTCTTTTTGTGACAATTTTACAACTTGCTTTATATTCTCTGACTTTAACTATTACATCTTTGTAGGTCAAAGCTAGGATTCGGTTGCCGTTACTTTTTTTGTTGTCGTTTTATTTTTTGTATAGCTCATGAAGAAGTTACATATATGTAATGGAAGAGAGAGACTAAAACAGAGCAAGAAGATATAAGAATTTTTGTTTTATTTTGGTATGGCATAAGAAGATAGAAATTTGTATATGGTTAATTTTTGTATAAAACAATGATTTGGAATTGGTTATATATATATATATATATATATATATATATATATATATATATATATATATGATGTTATTGGTTAGTTATAAGTTATTTTGGTTATGATGCTAGTTTTAATTTATTTAGTGTTTACTTCTGGAGTCCTTGCAAGGCTAGTAGTAGAGGAAAAGAAAAAAAAAGGCCTCGAGGGGGCTGTACTATTTTTTTAAAAAAAAATTATACAACACTTTCTACCACGGTTCTGAATCATGATAGAAATTTGACTTTCTACCATGGTTTTGCACTTCTTTCTACCACAGTGCAAAACCGTGGTAGAAAGACCAACTTCACGGTTGGAAAAGGACTTTCTACCACTGTTCCGCACCATGGTAGAAAGTCTTCTTTTTATAACGGTTCCACACCGTGGTAGAAAGAGGACTTACTACCGCGGTTGTTTCTACTACGGTTCAAAACCGTGGTAGAAAGTATTTTCCACCGTGGTAAAAAGTCAATTTTCTTGTAATGATATCCCCATTTTTTTTCTCTCAATTATAGTAATACTTCTCAATTCACACATCTTCCTCCTTTTTTTTCTTTTTTTTTTTTTTATCACACCAGAATCTTTTTGGGGCTCTCACGTATGCATTATATAAAGCATAGAGAAAATCGTGAGTTTATTTTTTAATTTTGGGACAGAAGAGAACTCGGTCTAAAATCTCAAATTAATTCTGTGGGTGACACGTGTAAATGAGACTTAGGGACGAACAAAACTATATCCCTAAAGCTTTGTTTGATAGGTAGGAAGGAACATGTGTGAGAAGAGATTATAGCAATGAAAGAAAAAACTTCCCTTTTTCGATAGAAATGACACAATATAATAAACAAAGGATAGGGATGAGTCATCCTTTCTTCTTTACAAATTTTTATCTATCAAAAAATGGGGAAGATAATGGGCTAATATAGAAGTTTTAAATTAAATGTTATCCTAAATTATACACAGTCTGGTCCATCATCACCGGTCAAGCTCTATGACTCCGACTCGGCGGTTCTTACAGCCCTCGCCGACTCTGGCATCACAACCACCGTCTGTAGTCATGGTTCTAATCCTCAATCCTCATGCACCCACGCTCCTACAAGTAGATCTAACTCGTCCACGTGCTCCTTCTCCAGCAACGTATTTTTGGTGTTGTTAACCCCTCGCTGATCATCACCGCTGCCCTCTGTCGGACCCGCCGCCACTGCCCTCTGTCGAACCCAGCTTCCCAAACTTACATCAATTGCTTTGAGCACAAAGTTTCTTGGAAATTTAGTTGATGGAAAGCCTATAATTCATCTTAATAAGCAACTAAAAGTAGGACTTTGACAAAGGACAGGAACAATAGCAAGAAGCGAAGACAGAATGGATAGAACCAGAGAAATCCACAAACATAGCTGCAACTTGAGGGAGGTTAGAAAGAGAGAGAAAACACCGGGGAAGATGAATGGATTGCACGCAAGCCCATTCTTTTTGCCAGCTAGATGCCACCTAGGATTCTGCCTAACAAATCGGCCAAGTCCATCGGCGTAAATATCATTTCCAATAATAATTTTCAATGCATGTATAATTATTTTGCTTAACTGAACCGAATTGAAAAATCAACTTTTAAAATAGACTTATTTGTTATTTAGGGTTCTTAGTTCTACTTAAATGTAGTTTTCTCAATAAATTAATTCCCTTCCAATCTCACTTGCATAGCACATCAACCTTATGTTGTTTGATAAAATTAAAAATTAAGTACTAAGAATTTTAAAAGTGGAATTTTATGTGCTGAAGTTTTTTAAATTGTAGAACATCAAGAATCCTAAAAATGCTGAATTATAATAATTTGAAACTAATATTTGCCCTACCATATAATTTGACCAAAATAAGTAAAAGTCAAGCGATAGTTTAGGAACTACTACTAATTCATTATTAATAGGTGAATATAAATTAAGGCAAATTGCAAATAAACCCCCTTGATTTTCATCCGTTAGCAAAAAACTCCCTTACGAATTTTTGTAGCAAAAAATTCCCCTCAATTATCATGAGGGGGTCATTTTAACTAACCTCCATCCAAGTGATTTTCTAGCCAAATTTTCGGATGAAATTACCCCCTCAACATCTTCAACATATCCGCAGCCACTATAAGAGGAGATCGCCGAAAAATGGGTATATATACATACATACATACATATATATATATATATATATATATATATATATATGACCAGATATATTTGTTTATATACAACCCATATCTTATGAACTTTTTTTTATCATCTAAGTGACAAAGTATGGAATTTTTTCAAGATGGGTTGCTTTTATTAGCTCTTGGCTTAGTGCTCTACAGAACTAACACTGTTTTGGTTTCTTCAAGATGTGCATTTTATACAGCACCACAAGTTCCACATTTGACAGATAGTTTCAGTCATGTCTCAGTCAGTAAAGGGTTCTTTGAATCTTTTGGTCACTCCAACATCCATCCCACCCAAAATGGCCAGGCGTCGATCTCATTCAATGCATATTTCTAAACCTACCTTACATATTATCTTTATTTCTAAAATATTAATTAATTGGGGTTAATTGGAGGGATAAACCAGGGACCTTGCGGAACCATCAGAGCATTGTTGAAAGATATCGAAAGGATCGTGTCGGCAATGGATATTCAAGGTCCCCACCGGAACCTCGATGAGGTTGTTGACGAGGACCTTGCATTACCTTACAAGGGAAGTGGCAATAGACAGCGTTTGGGGCAATGCAAATGGCATCGTAGGCCTTGGTGTCGGCACTAAGGTAGGTGAATCTGCTACCATGGAAGAAGACATTGATGGAGAGGAGGTTGTTAAACAGTGGTGGTCTGGTGGGAACAGAGATGCTATAACGACCCTAAACTAATACCATTTATAAAAAAAAAATCGGTATGACCTCAACTAAAAAGGGGCCTACAACAACCTGCTCAAATGAAGAAAAAAAAATGCAATGGCATTTCCAGACCCATCCAACCTGTCCCAATACACAATACAAAAGAAATATATATACTACATTCCCTGTAATACCCCTAATTTTAAAAGGATAGTCTCGGTAATTTATTTTATGGTTTTACTGTCATTTTTGCATTTTTATGTGTTTATTTGGCTATTTACTTGGTTGTTTTAATTGTTGTTAACTAATTGAGTTAATTGCAGTATTTGTTTTACTTAATTATTTGATTTAATTGTTTTCTTTAATAGAATTTATTGTTTTCCTTTAATTGAATTAATTGTCAAGTGGTTTAGTTAAGTATTAATTGGTTTATTATAATTGTTTAATTGTGTAATATGTTAATGGGATTAATTTAGGGTTTTGTTATTTTTCTTCACGTGTAGCCGACTTAGTTCTTTGTATCATATTACACTTAGGCTTAGGTTTAAGGCTGGCTTATAAATATGTGTTAAGGTCTACCTAGGGTTTTAGAACCCTATTCACGGCATAGTGAAGGTAGAGAGACGTTTAGAGAAGTCTGGGAGAAAACAGAAAGGGAAAATAGAACGTTCGCCAGAGAATTTAGGAAGACGATGGTGTAAGGTTTCGGATTGAGACCTAAAGGCAAGTTCTAATCCTAACTCTTTTCCTTTAGCTCGTGTTCTTTGCATTCTTAACACAACTTTAGGAGTAAAGAAATATTAACATTAATCTAGTTTGCATGTCAGATGTAATTAAATCAGTATGTGTTTCACGTATCATTAACTTGGTTGTTTTGAATTTTCTTGCTTAATTCATGATTTAAATTGATGTCGAATTATTGAATAAGGAACTTAATTAGTTGTGGAACACATTGGGGAAACCTTAACATCAGTCTGGGTTGCATGTTTGATTTGTCTAAATAGTAAACATTTATGCACTATAAGTTGCTCGTTTTAAATCCTTATTACATAGTTTGGGTTTTAATAGTTGTCGATTATTAAACAAAGGGTTTAATTGTTTTTGGAACAAAATGGACCTAATTTGAACACCTAGGTACCTTAGGAATGAAGGAAATTCCGTCAGAAAATCGCCAGACTTGAAAGAGATGAAGAACAGGAGGAGAGTTGGCTCCCGTTAGAGGGGAGCAGGCTCCCCAAAGCAAAGAGCAGGCTCCCTCAAGGATGGAGCCAGCTCTAGGGACCATGGAGCATGTTCCCTCAAAGAGGGAGCCGGCTCCATGCACTAGGGAGGCGGCTCCCTCTTTGAGGGAGCAGGCTCCCTTGTTTTGTTTTTATTTTTTGGTTCTTCTGTGACCGGTTTGGCTACGGTGCTTGGATTTTTGAGTTTTCTGATTCAGGTAGAAGGTATAATAGGGGTTTTCAGTAATGTCTAATGCCATATTAAAACTTCCAAAGATTGGTTAATGTGTAATGAAACACTAGTGCTTACAGCGGAAACTGTAAATAAATCTTTAGAACAAATTTGCATACTGTTGTTGGATGTGAAGAACTTCAATTGCTTTTGATTAATTTAGCAGTTTCTTCTGGATGGTTATACCACTCTAGTCATGTATCAGTGGTCGGATTAAGCATGTTTATACTGTATAAAACTTGCTAAGGATTGGTTGATGTGCATGAATTAACTATTTAGTTCATCAGTTACTGGACTGGTATGATATAAGCATGTGAATTTATATTTTTATGCTTACTTGGAAATTAGTTGATGTTTACATGTGTGTTATGTATTATCAATTATTGGACCTTATGGAGCAGTGTGGAATAAGCTTGTTAAATTACACAATGTTATTATGCTTAGTATGAAACAATCGATGCTTATATTTAATATTTCTATTTTCAATTGTGGGATTTATGGATTAGTTGATATTTACACTTATAAACTGTACTATCAACCGCTGGATGTTTGGATTGTATGCACCGGTATGGGACGGTGGCATACTAGGGATGGATTAGCTCAAATTGCTAAGTCCTACCTATTTTGGTACGGATTATAAAAATAGAATCCTCCTTACATGTAAGTCTGTGCGGCTGAACAAGCTGAACAACTAATTGGATTTCTTATGGATGGATAGGATCGGACTTTAAATATATTTTTATGGTACCATGATATGAGCTTGAGCCTTAGAGTCGACGGTTAGGGATCGTATATGCAATAGGATGCGTAGCTGGCTATGTAGGTTGTGGTATACCCTGTTAAGCTTAGGTAGTCATGCCCACTCAGGTGCGTTTTGCATGTTGCCTTCTACTCAGGTTGAGACCCTCATCATAGTCCAGTGAGAGTCCCATAGTGTGGATATATATATATGTACGGACTACATAGCTATTGTTGAGTTGGTTAGGATGTACATACATATTGAGTCTCTGTTAGATTGTAGTAAGATGGAACTTGTTCGTGGGCCTGACCCACTTTTATTTTTCAGGTATTCGCCAGTTCCAGACTTAGACCTAATCGTGCTGAGCAGAGACTATCACTCACTCTTCCGACGACGTAGGATTTCTCTCCGTGGTTTAATTTTGGATATTCTTCTAGATATTTACATTTCAGTTTGGATTTTATTATTAGGGGTCCACTGGAGGGATTCCCGAGTTGTTAAACTATTGGATTATTGGATTTTAAGTATTTAATTTTGGGGATTATAATTTAGAATTCTTTCAACCTTTAATTATTTATTTTTTATTCTATTTTGTAATCTGTATTCGATTTAAATATTAATTGTTTGATATTTCCCTTAGGTTTGGGCTTGGGCCTAATCAACCCATGTCTCGGATTCGAGCGGTATCACAGTTGGTATCAGAGCACTCCAGGTTTAGTGTCTCTAGGATTCTATCATATAAGACTTCCGCATAGCGTTTTCTCTTGATTAGAGCTTAAGTTTAAGATTCATTGGATTCCTTTATGGTCCGTTTAGAAATTGTACTGATGTCTGTCTTTTCGTGTTAACAGATCATTAACGCTAGAAAAGGATAGAACATGCAAGGAAATAGGAGGCAAAAGAGAGCGGCACGTAGGCAGCAAGAACGCCTACAACATCAGCTAATAAAGGAAGAGCAGCATTTGCTAAAGTTTTAGGATGATGATGGTCAGTTCTATGAAGAGCGGGAGGAAGTTCAGCAGGCTCAGGATCAGGGCAGAGATTCAGAGTATCCTCCTCATATCAATGACCTCATTGCTCGGGCTATAGAAGTAGGGGTAGCATCTGCACTTCGAAATCAGCCTCAGGTACAACTAGCACCGATACCAGCACCGGTTGTTCAGACTGATACTTGGGAGAAGGCTAGGAGTTCTTTCACAAATGGGAGCCCACCTTAGTTTTCAAGCTCCACCGATGCGAAAGCAGCTCATCAGTGGAAAAAGGATGTTGAGTGACATCTTCGTCTGGTTCAGTGCACGGAGGTTCAAAAGTAGATGTTTGTTACATTCAAGCTAGTCGGAGATGCACTACAATGGTGGGAGTTGGTTACCACCGCAGAGGATAGGATGTCACTAACTTATGATCAATTCAGTACTCGCTTTGATAAGAAGTACTTTTTGTATGTAATCAGAGCAGCTATGAAGACAGAGTTCCTCAATCTGCAACAAGGGAACATGACAGTGGCAGAGTATGAGTAGCAGTTCACGCGCTTATCTCTTTTTGCTCCAGAGGAGGTGCATATTGAGGAGAAGAAGCACAAATAGTTTTGCTAAAGGACTGATGTGGTCTATTAAGTGAGCAATCACAGGTAGTCCAGCCTACACTACTTATGCTCAGGTGGTAGACGCCGCTTTACAGCAGTATCAGTTAACCGTGGACCTCAGACAGGCTAGAGGTGAAAAGCGGGGTGACAGAGACTCTGCAAATCAGTCAGTTGAGAAAGGGAATGGCAATGGACACCGACAGAATGACAAAGGCAAATTCCAGGGACAGCAGCCTTGGAAGAAGCACAAGGGTCGTTCAGATGCTCACTGGAATAGGGTACCTATTCAGAGGTAGCAAAATGAGGGACCATAGGCAGGACAGGGTCAGCCATAGGTTAACCGACAGAGGAGGCCATTTGGTACTTTCCAAGGTAGTTGCTACACTTGTGGAGAGTATGGTAATACTTCCAAGCGATGTCCTAAAGCAGGATAGGGACATCATGTGTAGCAGAGGCAGCAGGGTGCCAGTGCCTTTACCAGCTCCACAGGTTCCACGGATTCAGGGACAGACATATCCTGCATTACCGGCCCCACCATAGCCTCAGGGACAGGCACCGCAGTAATTATATTGCAGCAGGGTTTTCAACCCCATGCCTTAGGATGTTCAGGCACCTCAGGCTGTTGAGGGTATGTTTCTTATTTATGGTTCAAAAGGTTATGTTTTATTTGATACGGGTGTTACACACTCATTTGTAGCTAGATATTTTGTTGCTTTATCTAGGATGATGACACGGGTATGCAGTAGACCTCAGGGTATTTCTACACCTTTAGGCAATACAGCTATTCTACAAGAGAGTAATGGGCCTGTGACACTAGATATTAGTAGACTTAGGTTTCTAGCCAATCTTTTGGTCCTAGACATGCACACTTATGATGTGATACTTGGGATAGATTGGTTATCGCATTAGCATGCTCAAGTTGATCACCATACCTGGTCAGGATATGCACGTCATCGCTATGCCATGTTCTAACTGGGTCACTAGCACTTATTTGGTCCATATGGAGGAGGAAATGGAGGAAGGGATTACTGTATCTTTGGATAGCATACCAATTGTACAGGATTTCCCGGATGTTTTTCAGGAAATTCCAGGGTTGACACCTAGTCGTAAGATAGACTTTGTGATTAACTTAGCTTCGGGTACTATGCCTATTATTAGAGCACCATACAGGATGGCGCCGGTGGAGATGTGAGAGCTGAGGGATCAGATTCAGCAATTACTTAGCCAGGGTTTTATTCGAAGGAGTACTTCACCCTGGGGAGCACCAGTCTTGTTTGTAAAGAAGAAGAATGGTTTACTTCGCCTGTGTATAGTTTACAGGGAGTTGAATAAGGTTACTATTCATAACAAGTACCCTTTACCCATGATTGATGATCTTTTTGATCAGTTGAAGGGAGCTATATACTTCTCTAAGATTAATCTTTGTTATGGATATCATCAACTTCGGGTTAGGGAGCAGGATGTTCTGAGGACAGCGTTTCTCACTAGATATGGTTCTTATGAGTTCCGTGTCATGCCTTTCGGACTGACTAACGCACCAGTGGTCTTCATGGATTTAATGAACAGAGTCTTCAGGGCTTATTTGGATCAGTTTGTCATTATTTTCATTGATGATATCTTGATTTATTATAGGTCTGAGGACGATCATGCTAAATATCTTCGGATTGTGTTCCAGATGCTTCGTGAACACCAGTTATATGCCAAATTTAAGAAAGGTGAATTTTGGCAGCGGGAGGTGAAGTTTCTGGGTCACGTGGTGTCAGAAAGAGGAATAGCGGTGGATCCAGCTAAGGTTTCAACAGTGGTTGAGTGGGGACAGCCTACCTCACCTACCGAGATTCGAAGTTTCCTCGGATTAGCAGGTTATTATCATAGGTTCATCCAGGGGTTCTCTAAGATAGCGGGACCACTCATTCATTTGACTAAAAAGGGTGTACAGTTCATATGGGATGAACACTGTCAGAAGGCTTTTGATGAACTGAAGATTAAGTTGATTTCTGCACCAGTTTTGTCTACCCTACAGAGAGGGATAAAGTATCTTGTCTACACAGATGCTTCTTTGCAGGGTCTTAGATGTGTTTTGATGTAAGAAGAGCGACCGATTTTGTATGGATCTCGTAAGCTTAAGCCGCATGAGCTTAATTATCCAACACATGATTTGGAATTGGCAACTGTGGTTTTTGCCTTACGCATTTGGAGGCATTATCTGTTGGGAGAATCCTTCAGATTATTTAGTGATCACAAGAGTCTGTAGTATTTGTTCACTCAACGGGAGCTGAATATGAGACAGCATCGATGGTTAGAGTTTGTGAAAGACTATCAATTCTCTATCCAGTATCATCCAGGAAAAGCGAATGTGGTGGCAGATGCACTCAACCGCTGACCCGTTGCAAACCTTTCTGCTCTATTCACCACTGAGTGGAATGCTTTGAAGATAGTGGATGAGTTGTTGGATGCTTTCATAGCTTGCATGGTAGTTACACCTTCTATCATTCATAAGGTTTTACAGGCACAACTCACGAATCAGCAGCGCATTGACAAAATTGCAGAGATAACTTCTGGGGAGGTCCCATTTTACTATGTTGGGGCTGATGGATGTTTGAGGTACAAGGGATGGTTAGTGGTACCTTCTGCTGACGATTTGAGGAAAGATATAATGACGAGACTCACCACTCTGAGTTTTCTGTTCATCCAAGAGGCAACAAGATGTATCAGGATATGAAGCGGCAGTTTTGGTAGGCAAGTATGAAGAAAGGCATTGCTATTTTTGTCTCTCGGTGTAATACTTGTCAAATGGTCAAGATTGATCATCAGGGGTCGCTAGGAGCTCTACAGCCACTGCCGATACCTGAGTGGAAATGGGAGAGCATTTCTATGGATTTTGTGGAGGGATTGCCTAATTCCTTCAAGGATCACAATTTCATTTGGGTCATCGTGGATAGATTGACTAAATCAGCTCATTTCTTACCTATTCGCCCTGACTTCACTTCGGAATAGTTGGCAAGACTTTACATTACAGAGATCGTAAAGCTATATGGAATTCCGTTGTCCATTATATCAGACAGGGATTCGAGCTTTGTGTCTAAATTTTGGAAGACCTTTCAGCAGGCTTTGGGTACAAAATTGCATCTTAGCACTACTTATCATCCTCAGACTGATGGACAGACTGAGAGGGTTAATCAGATCATGGAGGATATACTTCGGTCGTGTGTTCTTGATTTCAAGGGCTACTGGGAGGATTATTTGCCACTTGTGGAGTTTATATATAACAATAGTTTCTAGAAGACAATTGGTATGGCACCATTTGAGGCATTATATGGCCGACCATGTCGATCTCCTGTTTATTAAATGGAGGTTGGAGAGAGCAGATTCTTGGGTCCAGAGTTTATCAAGGATACTTCTGAGAAGATTGCTTTTATTTAGGATCGCATGCGCACTGCTCAAAGTCGGCAAAAAAGTTATGCCGATCGTCGCACACGTGATTTCGAGTTCCAGGTTGGGGATAAAGTTCTACTCAAAGTGTCTCCTATGAAATGAATAATGCGCTTTGGGAATAAAAGGAAGTTGTCACCGCGATTTATCGGTTCATTTATGATTACGGATCGAGTTGGAGTTGTCGCTTATCGGTTGGCACTTCCGGATAATTTAGATCGAGTGCATAATATGTTCCATGTTTCCATGTTACGGAAATTTCTACGAGATGAGGATCGGTATCAGCATATCGATGTTGAGGAGATAAAATTACAGCCGGATGTAACTTATTTGGAGCCACCGTATCGTATTATCGACCATCAGGATCAAATCCTTTGTAACAAGGTTATCCCTTTAGTTCGTGTTCAGTGGAGTCATCACAATGAGGCTGAATCTACTTGGGAATGGGAGGATGTCATTCGCTCGCAGTTTCCTGAAATATTGGACGAAGGTAAGAACGAATTCCGAGGACGGAATTCCTTTTGTTAGGGGGGAAGAATGTAATATCCCTAATTTTAAAAGGATAGTCTCGGTAGTTTATTTTATGGTTTTATTTTCATTTTTGCATTTTTATGTGTTTATTTGGCTATTTGCTTGTTTGTTTTAATTATTGTTAATTAATTGAGTTAATTGCAGTATTTATTTTATTTAATTATTTGATTTAATTATTTTCTTTAATAAAATTTATTGTTTTCCTTTAATTGAATTAATTGTTAAATGGTTTAGTTAAGTATTAACTGGTTTATTATAATTATTTAATTGTGTAATATGTTAATGGGATTAATTTAGGGTTTTGTTATTTTTCTTCACGTGTAGCCGACTTAGTTCTCTGTATCATATTACACTTAGGCTTAGGTTTAAGGGTGGCTTATAAATATATGTTAAGGTCTGCCTTGGGTTTTAGAACCCTATTCATGGCATAGTGAAGGTAGAGAGACGTTTAGAGAAGTCTGGGAGAAAACAGAAAGGGAAAATAGAACGTTCGCTGGAGAATTTAGGAAGACGACGGTGTAAGGTTTCGGATTAAGACCTAAAGGCAAGTTCTAATCGTAACTCTCTTCCTTTGGCTCGTGTTCTTTGCATTCTTAACATAACTTCAGGAGTAAAGAAATATTAACATTAATCTAGTTTGCATGTCAAATGTAATTAAATCAGTATGTGTTTCACGTATTGTTAACTTGGTTGTTTTGAATTTTCTTGCTTAATTCATGATTTAAATTGACGTTGAATTATTGAATAAGGAACTTAATTAGTTCTAGAACACATTGGGGAAACCTTAACATCAGTCTGGGTTACATGTTTGATTTGTCTAAACAATAAACGTTTATGAACTGTAAGTTTCTCGTTTTAAATCCTTATTGCATAGTTCGGGTTTTAATTGTTGTCGATTGTTAAACAAAGGGTTTAATTGTTTCTGGAACACAATGGACCTAATTTAAACACCTAGGTACCTTAGGAATGGAGGACAGTCCGTCGAAAAATCGCCGGACTTGAAAGAGATGAAGAACAGGAGGAGAGCCGGCTCCCGTTAGAGGGGAGCAGGCACCCCTAAGCAAAGAGCAGGCTCCCTCATTTTGTTTTTATTTTTCGGTTCTTCTGTAACCGTTTTGGCTACGGTGCTTAGATTTTTGAGTTTTCTGATTCAGGTAGAAGATATAATAGGGGCTTTCAGTAATGTTTAATGCCATATTAAAACTTCCAAAGATTGGTTAATGTGTAATGAAACACTAGTGCTTACAGCAGAAATAGTATATAAATCTTTAGAACAAATTTGCATACTGTTGTTGGATGTGAATAACTTTAATTGTTTTTGATTAATTTAGCAGTTTCTTGTGGATGGTTATATCACACTAGTCATGTATTGATGAGCACTGAAAAGTGCGTATTTAAACCCCTTAAGCTTAGGCATTCTAGTTCCCTTATCTATCTTATTTTCCCGCCTTAGATTAATTTCGTGTTATTTCCATTTTCAGGTACTTATCCCCTAAATAAGCTAACTCAGCTAAATAAGAGCAGAAATGAAGCAATTCTGAGATGAATCAAAGAAAGGAGCAAAGTAGAGCAAAAGGAAGCTCAAAGGTGGAATTTTAGCATCTTTGATCGATCCAACATCAGTCTTCGATCGATCGAACTTCCATCGATCTCAGCACTTCAAGATAGATCCAAGCCACGATGTCATTTTTAGAGATCCCAAAAGTTTGATCAATCCAACATCATTCTTCGATCGATCAAACTTTCTTGTCCTTATCCAGATGCCAGATCTTATCCAGCTGTACCACCCTACCAACCACTTTTGTCTTTTTCCCAAAAATATCTTCAAAATATCTCAGATTTGTTTTTATCCAAAAAGGCGCAGCCATTGAGGATCGATCCAGCCTAAGTTCGATAGATCCCAGCCATGTTTGATCGATCCAAGTCCAAGGTTCGATCGATCGAACTTCCTCTAGTGTGAAAAAGTTAAATTTCCAGCTCACAAAAAGTTGTCCTTTATCCAATCATTAGGGAATATTTGTTGTACGATCCTAGCTTATTTTGGGTGTCATTTGACCTACCTATATAAGGATAAGGATTACTTTTTACAACATATCACATTATATCATATCATACATTGTAGAACTCTTGGAGAGGAAGCTTAGAGGAGGAGGAGGCTAGAAACACTATTGGAGACTCTTCATCAACCAAGGAGCAAATCTCTACCATGGAGTTAGCCCTTGAGGGTTGGAGAAGCACTACCATGAGTGGCTAGACATCCTCTTGGGGATAGAGTTAGCCCCAAGCATGCTTTCTACATCTTGATTTTGTGTATTATTGAGGGATTAGTGTTGTAATACATGTTTTGGCACTTATATATATATAGATCTTGTTTATTCAATGATTTCTGTGGTTTAATGCTTTCAATTGATCATTTCATTCTATCCATATGTCTATGTATGCTAAAATAGATGATCAAGTGTTTGTCTCTATTTCTTGTGTTATTGATGCATGTCTATGTGTATTAATGCCATAGATCTAGAGATTGTCAAAACATAATGCTTAATGGAATGCTCTTGTAATTTTCTAGATGGTTCATGCTCATTTCTTGATGGATTGTGCCTCTCCCTTAACTTAATTAGTTTAATTTCATGTCATTAGCTTAATTGTAGTGTAGTGGTAGCATAGTTGTTAGATGGGAGGATAATCCATGCTTGTTGTTTGATGTTCCATACTTTTGAATACAAATAGCATATGTCTCTAATCTTATGGTGTATTTGGCTTGTGAGCTTAATGAAAGGATTAATGACTTGCTAGATATATTGTGCTTTTCACATGCTATTTAGACAATATATACTTAATTGTTAGATATATAGTGCTTTTCACATGTTGATTAGACAATATATGCTTAATTGGTCACCTTTGCTAATTGAATCAACCAAACACACACACACATCAATATTGCAACACACATTTCCCTCATTAGTCACTTGTTAATGGTGTAGAAAAGCATTGTTTGGTGGTCATTTCTAAACCCCAAGATCTCTCTCTTACTTACTCTTTATTGCATTCAATTATTTAGTTTAATTTGTTCTCTAGTTTAATCAACCAACCAACTATTTGTTTGATCACTCGACCTACTAACCCTAATAGTGCTTCCACAACCAAATTCGACTCCAATCCCTTGGGACGATCCTTACTCACCCTAACTATATTTTTAGTGAAGGTAGTAGTGGCTTTTATAAATGTAAAACTTGGCCCTCGCCTTAATGCACACACTTTCTAAGCTGGTGGTGTAGCGATGACGGAAAACACCACCATGTATCAGTGGTAGGATTAAGTATGTTTAAATCTGTATAAAACTTGCTAAGGATTGGTTGATGTGAATAAATTAACTATTTAGTTCATCAGTGGTGTCTTCTCGGAGGTCGCACAAAACAATGCACAAAACTTTGAGTTTGGAAATTAGTGTCAAATGGGCACCATAATTTAAATTTATAAACCGCTTAACACCTATACTATGTAGTATGAGTGAGAAGGGATCGTCCCAAGGGATTGAGTTGTTGTACTAGCTTGAGGAATCAAAATTAGGGTTAGTAGGTCGAGTGATCAAAATAGTGGTTGGTTGGTTGAATTAAACTAGATGCAAATTAAACTAAAGTAAGAAATAGTGCAACAGAGAGAATAAAAGAGAGAGAGAGATCTTGGGGTTTAGAGATCACCACTAAGCATAGCTTTTCTACACCTTTAATGAATGATTAATGAGGGGAAGAACATGTATTGCAATATAGTGTGTGTGTGTGGTTGTTCCAACAAGCATGGATGACAAATTAAGCATATATTGTCTAAATAACATGGTGGATAGCACAACATATCAAATTAAGCCATTAATCCTTTCTTTAATCTCATAATCCAAACACAGCACAAGGTTAGAGATACATGTTACTTGCTTTTTATAAGTATGGAACATCAACAACAAGCATGGATTATCCTCTCATTTAACAACTACACTACAACTAAGCTAATGACATAAAATTAAACTAATTAAACTAAAGGAGAGGCACAATCCATCAAGAAATGAGTATGAACCATCAAATAAACCACAAGAACATGACATTAAGCACTAAGTCTTGACAATCTCTAGATCTAAAGTATCAACACACATAGACATACATCAATAACACAAGAAATAGAGACAAGCACATGAACATCTATTCTAGCATACATAGACATATGGATAAAATGAAATGATCAATTGGAAGCATTAAATCATATAAATCATTAAAGAAACAAGATCTATATATATATAAAAGTATCAAGACATGAATCATAATACAAATCCCCTCAAAAATACATAAATTAAGAAGTAGAAAGCATGTTTAGGGCTAACTCTAGCCCCAAGAGGATGTCTAGCCACTCATGGATGATGTCCTCCAACCCTCAAGGGCAAGCTCCGTAGAAGAAATCTGCTCCTTGGTTGATGAAGAGTCTCTAATGGTGTCTCTAGCCTCCTCATCTTCTTTGCTTCATCCCTAAGAGTTCTCTAAGGTATGGTATGATATGAGATAATACAATATGATCCTCTATGTTCTCCGTTACAAAAAGTAATCCTTATCCTTATATAGGTAGGTTAAATGACACCCAAAATGAGCTGGGGTCATACAGCAAGTATTCCCTAATGATTGGATAAAGGACAACTTTTGTGAGCTGGAAATTAAACTTTTTCGCACTGGAGGAAGTTCGATTGATCGAACCTTGGAATTGGGTTGATCGAACATGGCTGAGATCTATTGAACTGAAGTTGGATCGATCCTCAATGGGCGGCGCCTTTTTGGATAAAAAGTAATCTAAGATATTTTAAAGATATTTTTGGGAAAAGGACAAAAGTGGTTGGTAGAGTGGTACAACTGGATAAGATCAATCATTTGGATAGGGACAAGAATGTTCGATCTATCAGAGAATGAAGTTGGATCGATCGAACTTTTGAGATCTTTGAACAAGGACAAACATGGCTCAGATATATCTTGAGTGCTGAGATCGATGAAAGTTGGATCGATCGAACTTTTCTTGAGATTGATCGAAGTTGCTGAAATTCCACCATTTGCTTCCTTTTGCTCTACTTTGCTCCTTTCTTTGATTAATCCCAGAATTGTTTCAATTATGCTCTTATTTGGCTAAGTTAGCTTATTTTGGGAATAAGTACCTGAAAATGGAAATAACATGAAATCAATACAAAACGATAATATAAGATAGATAAAGGTTCTAGAATACCTAAGCTTAAGGGGTTTAAATACGCACTTTTCAGCGCTCATCAATTAGTTACTGGACTGGTATGATATAAGCATGTGAATTTATATTTTTATGCTAACTTGGAAATTAGTTGATGTTTACATATGTGTTATGTATTATCAATTATTAGACCTTGTGGAGCAGTGTCGAATAAGCCTGTTAAATTACACAATGTTATCATTCTTAGTATGAAACAATTGATGCTTATATTTAATATTTCTATTTTCAATTGTTGGATTTATGGATTAGTTGATATTTACACTTATAAACTGTATTATCAACCACTGGATGTTTGGATTGTATGCGCCGGTATAGGACGGTGGCATACTAGAGATGGATTAACTCAAATTGGTAGGTCCTACCTATTTTGGAATAAGGGTACGGATTATAAAAATAGAATCCTCCTTATATGTAAGTCTGTGCGGCTGAACAAGCTGAACGACTAACTCGATTTCTTATGGATGGATAGGATCGGACTTTAAATATATTTTTATGGTATCGCGATATGAGCTTGAGCCTCAGAGTCGATGGATAGGGAGCGTATATGCAGTAGGATACGTAGCTGGCTATGTTGGTTGTGGTATACCCTGTTAGGCTTAGGTAGTCATGCCCACTCAGGGGCATTTTGTATGTTACCTTCTATGTAGGTTGAGACCTGCATCATAGTCCAATGACAGTCCCACAGTGTCGATATATATATATATGTAACGACTACATAGCTATTGTTGAGTTAGTTAGGATGCACATGCGTATCGAGTCTCTATTGGATTGTAGTAAGATGGAACTTGTTCGAGGGCCTGACCCACTTCTATTTTTCAGGTATTCGCCAGTTCCAAACTTAGACCTGATCGTGCTAAGTAAAGACTATCACTCACACTTCCGACAACGTAAGACTTCTCTCCGTGGCTTAATTCTGGATGTTCTTCTGGATATTTACATTTCGATTTGGATTTTATTATTAGGGGTCCACTGGAGGGATTCCCGAGTTGTTTAACTATTGGATTATTGGATTATAAGTATTTAATTTTGAGGATTATAATTTAGAATTCTTTCAGCCTTTAATTAATAATTTTTTATTCCATTTTGTAATCTGTGTTCGATTTAAATATCAATTGTTTGATGTTTTCCTCGGGTTTGGGCTTGGGCTTGATCAACCCATGTCTCATATTCGAGGGGTATCACATTCCCCAATACCACAACATCAACAACCTCCTCAAGTTAGCCTATCATTGTCATCCCATTCAACTTAAGCATTTACATAGTCTCAACTTACATAAAAAATAATCAAGAATCTTAGTTATGTTACATGACCATGATTTGCAAAAATGAATACTCTTTTTCATAGTTTGAGACTTCACAAAAGATTAACTAACACACAAAAGGTATCAAAATAGATCTCTCATCCTCTTCATGCTTGAGAAAGATCGGCATCCACTACATCTTTTCCTGGCCCTGAAAAATGTTAAATAATGAGGTGAGCAAAAAGCTCAGTAGGTAGTGCCTAAGACGCACCTCTTGAAACCCATCAATTCCAAGTTCAAGACAAATAAATCTCATGCCATGAATGTAATGTTATGCATGTCACTCCCGATTTTCAGAAAAACATCAATCACTTCACAAACCGTTAATATAACCCACCCTTTGGTGACTCCGTAGTGACACGAGAGAAGGATTGGCTACTGTCCCTGACCTTTGGTACCTCCCTAGATAGCTCAACCACACTAGGGCAATCTCCTTAGTTCCCTCTAGGCTATATTAACACACCAGCCCTTTGGTGACTCCGCGGCAACCCGGTATTCTCAAAACCGCTTCATCAAATTCTCCCCAAAAATCCCCTTTTTTATTCTTATCAAATCATTGTACCCTTTTTCATGCCCATGCTATGAATGCATATCACATGTCTTTTTAATACTATGGAAATGGAGAGAATTATTATCACACAATAAACATACTTCCACATAAAATTTCCAATAAATTATTAAGCATTATAGGCATAAAAAAATTCACATATTAAGCATACATTACAATAATTCTTAGAAAATTTCTATAAGCTTCCATGTATCATTTTTATCATTTTTGTCAACACAATAACATAAAGAAATTACAATAATTCTAAGAAAATTTTCATAAGCTTCCATGTATCAGTTTTAGCAATTTTGTCAACACAATAACATATAGAAATTAATAAGGAAGCATGTTTTTCATACAAATCAACAATTACACATATAATGTTGAACTTTATACCCATAATAAAATCATTCTAGAGGTAATTAAATTCAATTAAGCATGTTAGCATCAAATAACAAGGATTGACTCACAAAGGAACAAGAAAATGCAAATTAGAGACCCCTACCTCAATTTTATGCGAAACCCCCAATTTTTTTTTTACCTCAAACCCTAAGATTTTGAATTTCCTATGGTGCACCAACCATGGAATTGCTTCTATCAACTTGTAGGTCTCGCCGTGAGCTTCAATTTGCCACAAACAGCACTTAAAAACACCAAGAATTGAGAGAGGAATCAAGGATTGAAGCCTTGAAGTGAAAAAAAAAAAAAGAAAAAGAAAAATGAAAGCTGAGCGTAACAGAGAGAGAGCAGCGGGAGAGAAAAAGAGAAATAAGACTAGAGATGGTCTCTTGACCATTAAAAATAAAGAAAAAGTGGGCCCCACCATTTTCTTTTTATTTTCCTTTTTTTTTTTTTACTTTAATTTACACCACACATAAACATATATACACATACACACATAATAATTTGCAATCACATAAAATACATTAATTAAAA
Source organism: Cornus florida (assembly GCF_030987335.1). Lineage (NCBI taxonomy): Eukaryota > Viridiplantae > Streptophyta > Magnoliopsida > Cornales > Cornaceae > Cornus > Cornus florida. The sequence continues at coordinate 46,408,967 of NW_026775573.1, forward strand.
AGCCTGGAATGCTAATGGACCCGATAAAAATCCCGGCATGCAAAAATTCCAGTAGCGGGTCCCACACAAGACCGTCCGATCCGAAAAACTGAAAAATGCCAAAATGATCAACCTTGCATTTCAAAGAGTCCTGGGCTCAATAAAATGTCCCAAATAACTCTAGGATAGAACTAGCACACTCCACAGTGTCCGGCACGCAAAATGGCAAAAGACGAAAATGCCATTGCTACTACAAAAATTCTAGAAAAATAGAAAATGGTGAAAATCGGAAACATCACAATCTACCCTCCTTCAAGAGATTTCGTCCTCAAAATCTACCCTCCTTATGAAGGAGGTCCACAGCCACGCACTCCCCAAGAACACCTCACAAAATCCCGAGACTATGAACTCACCGGCATTATTACCTTTGACACTGGAAGTCACCAGTCGATCACACGCCACTGCCACCAAAACCTAATGTGGTTATCTATCTCTCTCTTTACCAAAACAAAAGACTAACAGGACCTTACGCCTGACTTTAAATGGACATCACTCCACTCTACACTGCCACGGTAAGCTCCCAAGCCCAAAAAAGAACAGTCATCATACCACCAGACATGACAACATCTAAACCCAATTCATCCTCAATAAACACACTAAACTTTAGACAAAGAACCTCGTTCATCTCTCAATCAAGTTCAACTCTATCTTATACATCCTTGTCAAACCAAACACTCACTATCCAATACTTAATTACACCATCATATATCAGTACAAGCAACCACCAACCGCACCATTCAGCAATCATTACACTCAACAACCTCAAGATGATTAAACAATGAATCTCCTCACGACTACATAATCATGAGTCACCAAAATAATAAAACGTATTATCCTGTGCCCAGGTCACAAATCCTTAAAACACAATCTTTAATAGTCAATGGTTGTATCACAACCCCTTTGTCGGACACTTGACCCTCCCTAATACACCTCGTCACTCGAGATAATTCATCAAAATCCATACTGCCACACCGACACAATGCGCAAAACCATGCTTTCACCGTCACTAATAAGTTGGAACAATCATTGACCTTTGACCCGACATTGGGCTAAAGATGGACTGACTTAGGAGAAATGGTTGTCCAGGCCATTCTCATCATCGATCCAATCTCAACACAGATGTCGTTCCTGTCCTAAGGTCTTAACCTCAAACACAACCCCACATAGTTCTCAAAGCAACCACAAAATCAACCCTCTAAACAATCCATCGCTCTATTTAACCTCAACAATTATACAGTCACATATCAGCTCTAAAAACCCCAATCGCGCAATAATCACACAACCCTAAACAAGTTGGAAACAATACGGCCCCAAACATCATAAACATCAACCAGCATAAAAGATCTCTAATCTCCTCATAACACCCTTACCAGGTAAACAACTCTATGTCCTCATTCGGTTCAATTCTTACCACTTCAGAACACTCAATACGACCGTCTCATGCCTAAAACCTCAAAACTAAAGTCAATCACTCCTATCATTTCTTAATAAAATTACACATTCTCTCTCTCTAACTGCTTAACACTAAAACCATGCCAACACTTGTCCTCAAAGCACCACTCAATTTAGACATCAATAAAGGCATCCGGATACACAACTCATATTACATCACCTAGTCATCCTCAAACTACCGTCTACAACACATTCCCTAGCCATCACCGATAGCACCTAACACTGGAAACAAGATCCCCATTCGGCAACCCGTGCCTCACGTTCCACCTGTCAAAACTATTCTCAGAACAAGCACCACAAAACCTAAAGACTCCACCTCCCTCCGTAAGAGTAAGTCGACCCATTCAACCAGAATCTCTTCCGATGAACCCCAACAACATAACAAACCACTCACAGATCCGTCTACCCACAGACGCGCACAACTCATAAATGGAGAACAAGACTCATAACAAACGATGTCCTTGCCAGGTCTAGAACAAACGAAAAGGGTAACGGACCCTGCTCTCACAAGAGACCAACAACTCGCACCTGAATGAACTAGACACCCTACCATACACTACTCACCAATCGTCCAACCATGGACACCCAATCTCACCTGAGATGAAATGAACTTCCTACGCACAAGGAGGAGAACTAATCAGAAACACACACAGGACTACAACCTCAATTCTAGGCGACCTCGTCACTAACGGATCATCACACACAATCAACACAAAACTTTGCATATGGCACTCTGCAACACCCACGCAAACCCAAACCAATCAGGTCCATGCCACCCCTTCATTGAGTACTAAGATATAACTCACAACACAACCATCGGACAAGAGCACCAATGCTCATAACAAACTAGCCTTAAAAACAATCACAGCCCTTCGGACACCGCGTCCCATTCTTCCTAGAATCAGTCACACCCAACCGACAACCTATGTGCCATAAAACGTCACCTTACCATCCACTTCATCCCTACCTACCCAGGTGACACTACCATGATCACCATGCACACAAGACCTGTGGCCCTAGTCATAACAGTCCACTGACTCCTCTAAAGAAAAAGATATCTATCTGGCAACACTGCTCTCGTTGGTTCTAAAAACTAAACTGTCCACAATCACCTCAATTGGCGCACAATCCCATCACCTACTAGACAATATACAACAAACAAGTCATAATCCCCAAACCACATTCGAGTCACACTTCAAACAGTTCTACTCCTCAACATTAATCATCAAACCATAACACCTTCACTGTCACTCATTTAAGACACTGGTTCAAACCTATCATCCTATAAGACCATCAAGCCACTACCAAGCAATTCTTCTTTGAATATCCTTAAGACAAAACCATCATAACAATAGAATAAGCACCATTCTCAGTACTTCCCACAACGATCACTATTTACCACTTGAAAAGAACATCCATACGGCAAGGCCATGCCGACAAATCCTCAAAATAAAATGAGCTTAAAATCCCAAAATGCTCAACACCCAACTGTCTCCTTAAAACCATTAACGATGCAATCAATCACCACTTTCTTCCCGAATACTGAGGTCACCCCAAAACTGACTTACTCTCCAATACAGGAACCTCAAGTACTAATACTCCCCCGATCATCCTTCCTACAATAACTACACAACTCCAATCCCTTGGAAACAACAAGCTTCCACTACCAACTGCTCCTTCAAAAGTGAAACCACCTGACATGAAACACACATTACTCATGTTACACGACACCATAATCAACACCCGCTGCAAAAAAAAAAAAAAAAAAAAAAAAAAAAAAAAAAAAAAAAAAAAAAAAAAAATCCTACAGGGCAACGCTACAGGAACATTCCCTAAGAGGGACAACTGACACCACGCCAAATGGTCAACCACACAAAAAACACTCTACGATAACTACAAAATGGTGGTCTCTCATTGGTATCTAACTGCACACTCAAGTCATACCTACAAATGACCTCTCCGACCAAATAAAAGGGTATACAACTCCTACGCCCCTAACACTATCATTTTCTAACCAATCGCAACGACTACCATACAAGTCAATGGAATGTCCACATCGATTTCATCTGAGTTGTGTACCTGCAGCTAGCCCAGTGTGGTAGCCTTCTGGTGCCACCTGCACACGCTCACGCACACCCGCCCACAGGGCCACAAAACAAAGAAATCAAATAGAACAGGCCACCAAGCTCAAGAGGTCACTCCTCATCCTAGCTCAACAAAATTTGTGACCAGCACTCTATTGTCACCAAACAACATCACATTAAGCTTCTTCCTTCCTCACAGGAAATCAAAACAAAAGGTGCAACCTATTCATCTCGTCACCAACTCAAAGTCAACCTCAACTCTTACTCCCAAAACGGTAATCTAAGAGACAAACTCTCAACCTTAAACATTAGTGAACCTCTAAATAAAAATCTAAATACAAACCTTGCTTAACCTGTACAACACTTGAACCTTACAAGTCATACACTACATACCACCTCACGTCCTATGACACCTAATCATCTTTGCTTACATGAAAGGATCCCATGACTCACAGACCATACCCTACTAACCCATCATCCCAAGAGTTCATTCACTACACTGAGAAAACACAACACAAACTCTCGCACGTATAAGAAAATAAGAACTTCCATCCCTGAAGACACCTAAGATCAAACCCTATTATAGTTACCAGTCTCTAGGGAAAGTACTCATAACGGAACCTTGCCATTTTAGTATGCTTTAAAAATTTAACCATCGAATTAATCACATAAATATTGTCACTTATCATTAAATACTTAAGCATGCTTTAACTCAACAAGTAATTAACACCTAAGCAGGTAAGCAAGTAAGCAATTAGGCAAGCTATTCAAAAATAAATAAATAAATAAACCTTAGCACATAAGCATATAAACATGCAATTCAACTTGCCATGTAATCCTAGGTAGGCCTCTACCCATCGTCCTAATGGTATTCAAACCATTGCTCTGATACCAAATTTGTAACGACCCTAAACTGTTACCAAATTTGTAACGACCCTAAACTGATACCATTTATAAAAAAATAAAAATAAAAAAAATTCTGCATGACCTCTACTAAAAAGGGCCCTATAACAACCTGCTCAAATGAAGGAAAAAAAAAATGCAATGGCCTTTTAAGACCAATCCAACCTACCCCAACACACAATACAAAAAATATATATATAATACATTCCCCATTACCACAACATCAACAACCTCCTTAAGTTAGCCCATCATCGTCATCCCATTTAATTTAAGCATTTACATAGTCTCAATTTGCATAAAAAATAATCAAGTATCTTAGTTATGTTACATGACCATGATTTACAAAAATGAATACTCTTTTTCATAGTTTGAGACTTCACAACAGATTAACTAATACATAAAAGGTATCAAAATAGATCTCTCATCCTCTTCATGCTTGAGAGAGATCGACATCCACTGCATCCTTTCCTTGCCCTGAAAAATGTTAAATAATAGGGTGAGCAAAAAGCTCAGTAGGTAATGCCTAAGACGCACCTCTTGAAACCCCATGAATCTAAACAGAGAATAGGACAATAGGAATTAGGGTCATGCAAAGCCGGAAAAACAAAATATCAATTCCAAGTTCAAGACAAATAAATCTTGTGCCATGAATGCAATGTTATGCATGTTACTCCCTATTTTCAGAAAAACATCCATCACTTCACAAACTGTTAATATAACCCGCCCTTAGGTGACTCCGCAGTGACACGAGAGAAAGATTGCCTATTGTCCCTGACCTTTGGTACCTCCCTAGATAGCTCAACCACACTAGGGCAATCTCCCTAGTTCCCTCTAGGCTATATTAACACACTGGCCCTTTGGTGACTCTGCGGCGACCGTGTTTTCTCAAAACCGTTTCATCAAATTCTCCCCATAAATCCCTTTTTTCATTCTTATCAAATCACTGTACCCTTTTTCAAGCCCATGGTATGAATGCATATCACATATCTTTTTAATACTATGGAAATGGAGAGAATTATCATCACACAATAAACATACTTCCACATAAAATTTCCAATAAATTATTAAGCATTATAGGCATGAAAAAATTAACATATTAAGCATAGTTTACAATAATTCTTAGAAAATTTCTATAAGCTTCCATGTATCATTTTTAGTAATTTTGTCAACACAATAACATAAAGAAATTACAATAATTCTAAGAAAATTATCACAAGCTTCCATGTATCATTTTTAGCAATTTTATCAACACAGTAACATAAAGAAATTAATAATGAAGCATGTTTTTCATACAAATTAACAATTACACCTATAATCATAAACTTTATACCCACAATAAAATCATTCTAGAGGTAATTAATTTCAATTAAGTATGTTAGCATCAAATAACAAGGATTGACTCACAAAGGAACAAGAAAATGCAAATTAGAGACTCCTACCTCAATTTTATGCAAAACCCCCAATTTTTTTCACCTCAAACCCTAAGATTTCGAATTTCCTATGGTGCGCCAACCATGGAATTGCTCCTATCAACTAGTACGTCTCGCCGTAAGCTTCAATTTGTCGCAAACAGCACTTAAAAACAACAAGAATTGAATGAGGAATCAAGGATTGAAGCCTTGAAGTGAAAAAAAGAAAAAAGAAAAATGAAAGCTGAGATTAACAGAGAGAGAGAAGCGGGAGAGAGAGAGAGAAATGAGACTAGAGATGGTCTCTTGACCATTAAAAATAAAGGAAGAGTGGGCCCCACCATTTTCATTTTATTTTCCCTTTTTCTTTTTCTTTAATTTACACCACACATATACATATATACACATACACACATAATAATTTACTATCACATAAAATACATTAATTAAAATGCCTGGAATGCTAATGGACCAGATAAAAATCCCCGTATGCAAAAATTCAGGTAGCGGGTCCCACACGGGACCGTCCAGTCCGAAAAACTAAAAAATGCCAAAATGATCACCTTTGCATTTCAAAGAGTCCTGGACTTAATAAAATGTCCCAAACAACTCTAGGACATAACCAGCACACTCCATAGTGTCTGGCACGCAAAATGGCAAAAGACGAAAATGCCCTTGCGACTACAAAAATTTCAGAAAAATAAAAAATGGTGAAAATCGGAAACATCACAATCTACCCTCCTTAAAGAGATTTCGTCTTCAAAATCTACCCTCCTTATGAAGGAGGTCCACAGCCACACACTCTCCAAGAACACCTCACAAAACCCCGAGACTATGAACTCACCGGCATTATTACCTTTGACACCGGATGTCACTAGTCGATCACATGCCACTGCCACCAAAACCTAATGTGGTTATCTATTTCTCTCTTCATCAAAACACAAGACTAACAGGACCTTATGCCTAACTCAAAACGGACATCACTCCACTCTACACTGCCACGGAAAGCTCATAAGCCTAAAAAAGAACAGTCATCATACTACCACATATGACAACATCCAAACCCAATTCATCCTCATGGACACACTAAACTTCAGACAAAGAACCTCGTTCATCTCTCAATCAAGTTCAACTCTATCTTATATATCCTTGTCAAACCAAACACTCACTAACCAATACTTAACTACACTATCATATATCAGTACAAGCGACCACCAACCGCACCATTCGGCAATCATTACACTCAACAACCTCAAGATGATTAAACAATGAATCTCCTAACGACTACATAATCATGAGTCACCAAAATAATAAAACGTATTATCCTGTACCCAGGTCACAAATCCTCAAAACACAATCTTCAATAATCAAGGGTTGCAACACAACCCCTTTATCGGACACTTGACCCTCCCTAATACACCTCGTCACCCGAGACAAATCATCCAAATCATATTGCCACACTGACACAACGCGCAAAACTGTGCTCTCACCATCACTAACAATTTGGAACAATCATTGACCTTTGACCCGACATCGTGCTAAAGATGGACTAACTCAGGAGAAATGGTTAGCCAGGCCATTCTCATCATCGATCCAATCTCAACACAGACGTCGTTCCTGTCCTCAGGTCTAAACCTCAAACACAACCCCACATAATTCTCAAAACAACCACAAAATCCACTCTCTAAACAATCCATCGCTCAACATTACCTCAACAACTATACAGTCACATATCAACTCTAAAAATCCCATTCGCACATTAATCACACAACCCCTAACAAGCTGGAAACAATACGGCACCAAACGTCACAAACATCAACCAGCATAAAAGATCTCTAATCTACTCATAACACCCATACTAGGAAAACCACTCTATGTCATCATTCGGTTCAATTCTTACCTCTTCAGAACACTCAATACGACCATCTAATGCCTGAAACCTCAAAACTAAAGTCAATCACTCCTGTCATTTCTCAATAAAATCAAACATAGTCTCTCTAGCTACTTAACACTCAAACCATGCCAACAATTTTTGTCAAAGCACTGCTCAATTCAAACATTAATAAAAGCATCCGGATACACAACTCATATTACATCACTTAGTCATCCTCAAACTACCATCCACAACACATTCCCTAGCCATCACCGATAGCACCTTACACTAGAAACACGATCCCTATTCGGCAACCCGTGCCTCACGTTCCACCTGTCAAAACTATTCTCAGAACAAGCACCACAAAACCTAAAGACTCCACCTCCCTCCGTAGGAGTGAGTCGACCCATTCAACCAGAATCTCTATTGATGAACCCCAACAACATAACAAACCACTCACAGATCCGTCTACCCACAGACGCGCACAACTCATAAATGGAGAACAAGACTCATGACAAATGATGTCCTTGCCAGGTCTAAAACAAACGGAAAGGGTAACGGACCCTGCTCTCACAAGAGACCAACAACTCGCACTTGAATGAACTAGACACCCTACCACACACTACTCACCAATCGTCCAACCATGGACACCTAATCTCACCTGAGATGAAATTAACTTCCTACGCACAAGGAGGAGAACTAATCGGAAACACACACAGGACTACAACCTCAATTCTAGGCGACCTCGCCATTAACGGATCATCACACACAATCAACACAAAACCTTGCATACGGCACTCTGCAACACCCATGCTAACCCAAACCAATCAGGTCCACACCACCCCTTCGTTGAGTACTAAGATACAACTCACAACACAACCATCGGACAAGAGCACCAATGCTCACAACAAACTAGCACTAAAAACAATCACAGCCCTTCGGACACCGTGTCCCATTCATCTTAGAATCAGTCACTCCTAACCAACAACCTCCATGCCATAAAACCTCACCTTACCATCCACTTCATCCCTACCTACCCAGGCGACACTGCCTCGATCACCATTCACACAAGACCTGTGACCCTAGGCACAACAGTCCACTGACTCCTCAAAAGAAAAAGATATTTATCTGGCAACACCGCACTCGCTGGTTCTAAAAACTAAACTGTCCACAATCACCTCAATTGGCGCACAATCCCATCACCTACTAAACAACAAACAAGTCATAATCCCCAAACCACATTCGGGTCATACTTTAAACCGTTCTACTCCTCAACACTAATCATCATACCATAACACCTTCACTGTCACTCAAATTAAGACAACGGTTCAAACCTATCATCCTATCAGACCATCAAGCCACTACCAAGCAATTCTTCTTTCAATATCCTTAAGACAACACCATCGTAAAAATAAAATGAGCACCATTCTCAGTACTTTCCACAACGACTGCTATTTACCACTTAAAAAGAACATCCATATGGCAAGGTCATGCCGACAAATCCTCAAAATAAAATGAGCATAAAACCCCAAAATTCTCAACACCCAACTGTCTCCTTAAAACCATCAACGATGCAATCAATCACCACTTTCTTCTCGAATACTGAAGTCACCCCAAAACTAACTTACTCCCCAATACAGGAACCACAAGTACTAATACTCCCCTGATTATCCTTCCCAAAATAACTACACAACTCTAATCCCTTGGAAACAACAAGCTTCCACTACCAACCGCTCCTTCAAAAGTGATACCACCCAATACGAAACACACATTACTCATGTTACCCGGCACCATAGTCAACACCGGCTATAAGAAAATAAAAAAAAAATCCTACACGACAACGCTACATGAACATTCCCTAAAAGGGACAACAGACACTATGCCAAATGGTCAACCACACAAATGACACTATAAGACAACTACAAAATGGTGGTCTCTCATTGGTATCTAACTGGACACTCAAGTCATACCTACAACTAACCTATCCGACCAAACAAAAGGGTATACAACTCCTACGCCCTTAACACTAACATTTTCTAACCAATCGCTACTACTACCACACAACTTAATCGAATGTCCACATCGATTTCATCTGAGTTGTGTGCCCGCAGCTAGCCCAGTGTGGTAGCCTTCTAGTGCCACCTACACAAGCTCACGCACACCAACCCACAGGGCCACAAAATAAAGAAATCAAATAGAATAGGCCACCAAGCTCAATAGGTCACTCTTCATCCTAGCTCAACACAATCTGTGACCAACACTCTATTGTCACCAAACAACATCACATTAAGCTTCTGTCTTCCTCACTGGAAATCAAAACAAAAGGTGCAACCTACTCATCTCGTCACCAACTCAAAGTCAACCTTAACTCTTACTCCCAAAATGGCAATCTAAGAGATAAACTCTCAACCTTAAACATCAGTGAACCTCTAAATAAAAATCCAAATACAAACCTTGCTCAACCCATACAACACGTGAACCTTACAGGTCATGTACTACATACCAACTCTCATCCTATGACACCTAATCATCTTTGCTTACATGAAAGGATCCCAAGACTCACACACCATACCCTACTAACCCATCATCCCAAGAGTTCACTCACTACACCGAGAAAACACAACACAAACTCTCGCCCGTGCAAGAAAATGAGAACTCCGTCCCTGAAGACACCTAAGATAAAACCCTATCACTGTTACCAGTCTCTAGGGAAATGACTCATAATGGAACCTTGTCATTTTAGTATGCTTTAAAAATTTAACCATCGAATTAATCTCGTAAATATTGTCACTTATCATTGAATACTTGAGTATTCTTTAACTCAACAAGTAATTAACACCTAAGCAAGTAAGCAATTAGGCATGCTTTTCAAAAAAAAAAAAAAAAATTAAACCTTAGCACATAAGCATATAAACATGCAATTCAACTTCCCATGCAATCCTAGGTAGGCCCCTACCCATTTATAAAAAAAAAATTCGGCATGACCTCTGCTAAAAAAGGGCCTACAACAACCTGCTTAAATGAAGAAAAAAAATGCAATGTCCTTTTAAGACCTATCCAACCTACCCCAACACACAATACAAAAAAATGTATATATAATACATTCCCCAATACCATAACATCAACAACCTCCTCAAGTTAGCCCATCATCATCATCCCATTCAACTTAAGCATTTACATAGTCTCAATATGCATAAAAAATAATCAAGTATCTTAGTTATGTTACATGACCATGATTTGCAAAAATGAATACTCTTTTTCATAGTTTGAGACTTCACAAAAGATTAACTAATACACAAAAGGTATCAAAATAGATCTCTCATCCTCTCCATGCTTGAGAGAGATCGGCATCCACTACATCTTTTCCTTGCCCTGAAAAATGTTAAATAATAGGGTGAGTAAAAAGCTCAGTAGGTAGTGCCTAAGAGGCACCTCTTGAAACCCCGTGAATCTAAACAGAGAATAGGACAATAGGAATTGGGGTCATGCAAAGCCAAAAAAATACAATATCAATTCCAAGTTCAAGAAAAATAAATCTCGTGCCATGAATGCAATGTTATGCATGTCACTCCCCATTTTTAGAAAAACATTCATCACTTCACAAACTGTTAATATAACCCGCTCTTTGGTGACTCCGCAGTGACATGAGAGAAGGATTGGCTACTGTCCCTGGACTTTGGTACCTCTCTAGATAGGTCAACCATGTTAGGGCAATCTCCCTAGTTCCCTCTAGGCTATATTAACACACCGACCTTTTGGTGACGCCACGGCGACCGGATTTTCTCAAAACCATTTCATCAAATTCTCCCCAAAAATCCCCTTTTTCATTTTTATCAAATCATTATACCCTTTTTCATGCCTATGCTTTGAATGCATAACACATATCTTTTAAATACTATGGAAATAGAGAGAATTATTATCACACAATAAACATACTTCGACATAAAATTTTCAATAAATTATTAAGCATTATAGGCATGGAAAAATTAACATATTAAGCATACTTTACAATAATTCTTAGAACATTTCTATAAGCTTCCATGTATCATTTTTAGCAATTTTTTCAACACAATAACATAAAGAAATTCCAGTAATTCTAACAAAATTTTCATAAGCTTCCGTGTATCATTTTTAGCAATTTTGTCAACACAATAACATAAAGAAATTACTAATGAATCATGTTTTTCATACAAATCAACAATTACACATATAATGATGAACTTTATACCCACAATAAAATCATTCTAGAGATAATTAATTTCAATTAAGCATGTTAGCATCAAATAACAGGGATTGACTCACAAAGGAACAAGAAAATGCAAATTAGAGACCCCTACCTCAATTTTATGCAAAACCCCAATTTTTTTTTCACCTCAAACCCTGAGAGTTCAAATTTCCTATGGTGTACCAACCATGGAATTGCTCCTATCAACTTGTAGATCTCGCTGTGAGCTTCAATTTGCCGCCAACAACACTCAAAAACACCAAGAATTGAGAAAGGAATCAATGATTGAAGCCTTGAAGTGAAAAAAACAAAACAAAAAAAAAAATGAAAGTTGAGAGTAACAGAGAGAGAGCAGCGGGAGAGAAAGAGAGAAATGAGACTAGAGATAGTCTCTTGACCATTAAAAATAAAGGAAGAGTGGGCCCCACCATTTTCTTTTTATTTTTCCTTTTTCTTTTACTTTAATTTACACCACATAAACATATATACACATACACACATAATAATTTACAATCACATAAAATACATTAATTAAAATGCCTGGAATGCTAATGGACCCGATAAAAATCCCCGTATGCAAAAATTCCTGTAGCGGGTCCCACACTGGACCGTCCGGTTCGAAAAACTAAAAAATTCCAAAATGATCACCCTTGCATTTCAAAGAGTCCTGGACTCAATAAAATGTCCTAAACAACTCTAGGACATAACCAGCACACTCCACAATGTAAGGCACGCAAAATGGCAAAAGACGAAAATGCCCTTGCGACTACAAAAATTCTGGAAAAATGGAAAATGGTAAAAATCGGAAACATCACAATCTACCCTCCTTAAAGAGATTTTGTCCTCAAAATCTACCCTCCTTATGAAGGAGTTCCACAGCCACATACTCTCCAAGAATACCTCACAAAACCCCGAGACTATGAACTCACCGGCATTATTACTTTTGATACTGGGCGTCACCAGTCGATCGCACGCCATTGCCATAAAAACCTAATGTGGTTATCTATCTCTCTCTTCATCAAAACACAAGACTAATAGGACCTTACGCCTGACTTAAAACAGACATAACTCCACTCTGCACTGCCACGAAAAGCTCCTAAGCCCGAAAAAGAACAATCATCATACCACCACACATGACAACATCCAAACCCAATTCATCCTCAATAGACACACTAAACTTTAGACAAAGAACCTCGTTCATCTCTCAATCAAGTTCAACTCTATCTTATACATCCTTGTCAGACCAAACACTCACTATCCAATACTTAACTACACCATCATATATCAGTACAAGCGACCACCAACCGCACCATTTGGCAATCATTACACTCAACAACCTCAAGATGATTAAACAATGAATCTCCTAACGACTACATAATCATGAGTCACCAAAATAATAAAACGTATTATCCTTTGCCCAGGTCACAAATCCTCAAAACATAATCTTCAATAGTCAATGGTTGCATCACAACCCCTTTGTCGGACACTGGATCTTCCCTAATACACCTCGTCACCCAAGACAAATCATCCAAATCCATACTGCCACACCGACACAACGCATAAAACCGTGCTCTCACCGTAACTAACAAGTTGGAACAATCATTAACCTTTGACCCGACATCGTGCTAAAGATGGACTGAGTTAGGAGAAATGGTTGGCCAGGCCATTCTCATCATCGATCCAATCTCAACACAGACGTCGTTCCTGTCCTCAGGTCTAAACCTCAAACACAACCCCACATAGTTCTCAAAACAACCACAAAATCCACTCGCTAAACAATCCATCGCTCTACATAACCTCAACAACTATACAGTTACATATCAGCTCTAAAAATCCCATTCGCACATTAATCACACAACCCCTAACAAGCTGGAAACAATACGGCGCCAAACGTCACAAACATCAACTAGCAAAAAAGATCTCTAATCTCCTCATAACACCCATACTAAGTAAACGACTCTATGTCATTCGGTTAAATTCTTACCTCTCCAGAACATTAAATACAACTGTCTCATGCCTGAAACCTCAAAACTAAAGTCAATCATTCCTATCATTTCTTAATAAAATTACACATTCTCTCACTCTAGCTGCTTAACACTAAAACCATGCCAACACTTGTCCTCAAAGCACTACTCAATTCAGACATCAATAAAGGTATCTAGATACACAACTCATATTACATCACCTAGTCATCCTCAAACTACCGTCCACAACACATTCCCTAGCCATTACCGATAGCACCTAACACTGGAAACAAGATCCCCATTCGGCAACCCGTGCCTCACGTTCCACCTGTCAAAACTATTCTCAGAACAAGCACCACAAAACCTAAAGACTCCACCTCCCTCCGTAAGAGTAAGTCGACCCATTCAACCAGAATCTCTACCGATGAACCCCAACAGCATAACAAACCACTCACAGATCCGTCTACCCACAGACGCGCACAACTCATAAACGGAGACCAAGACTCATGACAAACGATGTCCTTGCCAGGACTAGAACAAACGGAAAGGGTAACGGACCCTGCTCTCACAAGAGACCAACAACTCGCACCTGAATGAACCAGACACCCTACCACACACTACTCACCAATCGTCCAACCATGGACACCCAATCTCACCTGAGATGAAATGAACTTCCTACGCACAAGGAGGAGAACTAATCGGAAACACACACAGGACTACAACCTCAATTCTAGGCGACCTCGCCACTAACGAATCGTCACACTCTATCAACACAAAACCTCACATACGGTACTCTTTAACACCCATGCTAACCCAAACCACTCAGGTCCATACCACCCCCTTATTGAGTACTAAGATATAACTCACAACACAGCCATCGGACAAGAGCACCAATGCTCATAACAAACTAGCACTAAAAACAATCACGGCCCTTCGGACACCGCATCCCATTCTTCCTAGAATCAGTCACACCCAACCGACAACCTATGTGCCGTAAAACGTCACCTTACCATCCACTTCATCCCTACCTACCCAGGTGACACTGCCTTGATCACCATGCATACAAGACCTGTGGCCCTAGTCACAACAGTCCACTGACTCCTCAAAAGAAAAAGATATCTATCTGGCAACACTGCTCTCGTTGGTTCTAAAAACTAAACTGTCCATAATCACCTCAATTGGCGCATAAACCCATCACCTACTAAATAACATACAACAAATAAGTCATAATCCCCAAACCACATTCGAGTCACACTTTAAACCGTTCTACTCCTCAACACTAATCATCACACCATAACACCTTCACTGTCACTCATTTAAGACAACGGTTCAAACCTATCATCCTATCAAACCATCAAGCCACTACCAAGCGATTCTTCTTTCAATATCCTTAAGACAACACCATCGTAACAATAGAATGAACACCATTCTCAGTATTTCCCACAACGACCACTATTTACCACTTAAAAAGAATATCCATACGGCAAGGCCATGCCGACAAATCCTCAAAATAAAATGAGCATAAAAACCCAAAATGCTCAACACCCAACTGTCTCCTTAAAACCATCAACGATGCAATCAATCACCACTTTCTTCCCAAATACTGAGGTCACCCCAAAACTGACTTACTTTCTAATACAGGAACCTCAAGTACTAATACTCCCCTGATCATCCTTCCCAAAATAACTACACAACTCCAATCCCTTGGAAACAATAAGCTTCCACTACCAACCGCTCCTTCAAAAGTGATACCACCCAACACGAAACACACATTACTCATGTTACCCGACACCATAGTCAACACCCGCTACAAGAAAATTTAAAAAATCCTACGTGGCAATGCTACAGGAACATTCCTTAAGAGGGACAATTGACACCACGCCAAATGGTTAACCACACAAACGACACTCTACACCAACTACAAAGCGGTGGTCTCTCATTGGTAACTAACTGGACACTCAAGTCATACCTATAACTGACCTATCCAACCAAACAAAAGGGTAATAAACTCCTTCGCCCCTAACGCTATCATTTTCTAACCAATCGCTACGACTACCATACAACTCAAAGGAATGTCCGCATCGATTTCATCTGAGTTGTGTGCCCGTAGCTAGCCCAGTGTGGTAGCCTTCTGGTGCCACCTGCACACGCTCACGTACACCCGCCCACAGGGCCACAAAACAAAAAAATTAAATAGAACAGGCCACCACCCTCAAGAGGTCACTAATCATCCTAGCTCAACACAATCTGTAACGACTCAGTTATTTGCCTTCCTTTTCTTTTTCCTGAAATTTTACGAATGAAATTTTTTCGTTTAATTTTCTTTTCTGAGCTCTGCTTCGTGTCGCTTAGTGTCATTTCGAGTGCTCGAAATTGGTTCCTGACACTCTTTTTCGTTGATTGACAACTTCCTTGGAGGACCGAGTCATTTTCAATTTTTTTTTTTCGACACTATATGCTATTTCGTCCTTTTCCTTATTCTGTCTTATCTCCGCTTACCAATTTTTGGCACAACCTCACTTCCCATACTCGGAGTTGGTTTTTATCTTCACGTGCCTTCATCTTGAGTGGTTTCCTTGAAATACGTATCTTTACTTTTGCAAGAAAATACTCTGGTTGCTCCCGGTGCCCACAGGGGCATGGATGCACAATTCTTTAGACTCTTTTTCGTTTCTTGGGGTATTTTTCGTAAATATCTTTTGAAGATATTTTATTTCAGGGGTATCTAAGAAAATATCTTTTGGAAGATATTTTCATTCTGGGGCAGTTTCACAGTTAACCCTTTTTGTAGGGTTCATTGTGCAATTAACGAAAGTTATTATAAAATGTCTCGTCTGGAGCCTGGATCCTCGTACGGGATTCATTTTCACATTTTGTCGAGTCGTGGACTCCTAGAATTCAGTTCTTGTCGTTTTTCTCAAGTTCCAGAGTTTCTGGACCCGGTTGCGGACGAACTTGTTCGGGGCATAACTTTCTGCTCGGGACTCAGTTTTTGACGCTGTTTCTTCCGTTGTTCATATTTTCTCATTTTGAATCTTTTTTTTTCATGGAGTTTTTCCGTTTGAGCGTGTCTGCTCAAAATCCACTTTTCCAGACCCGGCGAGGCCCTTTTGGGGCACTTTTTGAGATTTTCTATAAATAGGGGACTTAAAGAGAAAAATCAGATTTTTCTTCTCTCTCTCCTCTCGCTTGGCCGGCAGCCATGGCTGCCAAGGGGCTTCCATTCTTCTTCTTCATTTTTCGGCCACTTCCCTCGAGTGAAAACTCTTCAGCCTTAACGTTTAACGCTTGTCTTAACGCCGCGCATCTTATGCCCTAATTAGAATCCATTTCCGATGATTTTTTGAGTTCGGGTTTGGAGTCAAGTTGAGATTTTCGTGGGGCTTCTTGCGGATTTTTGTTCACGATGTTGTCCCCGACAAATCCTCTCGGTATCGTCGAATTCGGAGCACTTTTATTTTGGTGGGCCTTTGAGATTTCATCTCAAATTGAGGTAGGGGATGTTCTAGGTTTAAATTCTTGTTATATAGCATGCTTGTGTTGCTTATACTACTTGTTTGTATGGTTAAATATAAAATTTAGAGATTTTATTATTTATTTTTCTTGTACGGAATCTAATTTTCCCGGTTGCTCGTGACTTGGTTTAAACATGTAGCATGACATTATATTACCCCATGATATGCTCATTGTCGTGTATTAAAATAGAGCATTTAAATAAGTACTAAAGCTTTTATTTAATATTTATCTTAGGTGAAAGATTAATTCACATGGCCTTAACTAGCTTGAAATCAATATGTGTTAGCATATTATATTAGGCCCCAGCATGCTCTTCAACATAGATTAAATTGAGAAAAATCGGAATTGTTTTGAAAAATTAGTAATTATTAATTAACTTGATTAATTAATTTGCCCCGAGTGCACTATTCACTCCATTTGAATTCTGACTTGATATTCTTGATCTACATGCCATATAGCTTTACATATATTTGATTTAGAATATTCGGTTAGGTTTTGAAACCTTTTATTTAATTAAATTCCATGTTTAAGATTTAATCCTCATGGTGATATACAACTTGGAATTGTATTGTGACATGCTAGAAAATTAAGTTTTGGTATAGTTGTTCACATGTATTAAATTGGGATTTATTGTATGAGAATTGCAACTTTGGTTTAATATTTAACTTTAGTGAAAGTTTAATTCGCATGGTCGTAAATTGAATGAAATAAACTTGTAATGTGATATTACATTAGTCCTTGGCATGCTTTCCAACATAGGTTAATTTGAGAGCATTTGGTTAAATTTGAAAATCTAGAGATTTTAATTGAAAGAATTAATTAAAATCTATTTTGTGGTCCCATTAGCTTAACTAAGGTTTTAACTTGATATTTGTATTGGCCATGACTTGTTTACTAATATATATTAATTTGGGACTATCTGAAGTTGTTTTAGAACCTTGGGATTTAAATTATCATGATTTAATTAAAGTTCTACTTTGTTGTTCTAACAACCTAATTGAGTTTTAGAATGGATATAGGTGGTGACCTTGCCATATCCTTTAATATGTATTAAATTGAGGTTAATTGGAATTGAATCAGAATCTAAAGAATTTAATTGTGTTTATCTATTTAAATTCTATCAATTTACTCCATGATCTAGTTGTGTTTTAGACTTGTTGTATATTCATTTGGTTATGTTTTGAACATTAGATAACATAGTTGCTATGTTTATACTCATGAGAATATGTTTTCCTTATTGAATATGTTGTTGCCTTGTGTAATGATTTGCACACTTCATATTTAACATCTTCCATGCATAGCGTGTAACGAATCACACACTGAAGATTCGACATTCATCATATCATAGTAGTTGTGGATTTAGAGCGTGTATTGTATAGGTTTCCAAATTTGGTTGTGCTTAGTAGATAGTTGATTACCATGTATATTCCAGTTGATATATGCGTTGTTGCACAACTTGTTGATTTTGGAAACTTGGGGATGTCGTTGTTTGACTATGGCTAGGATGTGGTTCTAGTACGGGGGATAGTCCCTCTATATTGTCTAGTGCGCATATAGAGAGGTTACCCATGCGCTAGTAACCCTAAAGTAACTATGTCGTCGGTCTGATCCAGCGTGACGTCCGAGTATCCACTTTGTTTGATTTCGCATTTCATTTTCAAGTTGATAACTTGATGATGTTGTAACTTGTTGTTCCTTATTTTTCATTCCATTTTAAGTTACATGATGTTAACTATTGCGAAATTGTGCTTTATGCGTTGTATTGGAAGTTCCAATGTTGGTTAAATTGCATTGATATTGAAAATTATGTTTTGACGTTCTAACAAAGCTTAGGATTGATCCTATTGATTCATTTAGAACTTAGACGTTAGGTGACATGAATCACCACTGTTATTTTGTACTTTAGATTCTAAGTTAATGGCTTTGAGAACTTATACATTGTTGCATTGTATAACATACTCTTTTGTTGTTGAACTGCATAGGTAATGTGATTCTTGTTAACTTATATTCAAATATGCTTTTGTCATGTTATATGGATTACTCTAGACCTAGTTCAATTGTATTGAAAAAGCAATTCATGTTAATCTATGCTCAAGCATTCTTCTTGTCGTGTTTTTTAGATTATCCCAACCATGATTCGTTTCATACACGTATGTATATCATGATTCTTGTTGCTTAGACTCTAAGGTAGCTTAGGATGCTCCCCGAGTCTCATTTGGACATAGACGTTAGGTGGCATGAGCCCCTTTAACATGTTTCACCTTCAGGTGATAAATTTGTAAAATGCTAGGTCGATGCATGCTCATCTCCTACGAGTAGCTTTATGTTACTCACCCCTACGATACTGGGGCATATTTCAGGTACGAAGACTTAGTTCATGAAGCCTAGCATTCCTTGGATGTTGTGTAGCTTTCAAGTTTCCATTTCATGCAAATGTTAGCATGAAATGTCATTTTGTAGACTTATATGTCAAAATATGTGTATTTGATTCCATGTATGTAGTGTGTACTTAAGTACACTCCTTTCAATGTAATTGATATGTATGAGATAAGGCCGGAAGTCAATGACCATTATATTGTAATCTATGTACCTTTTAACTTCATGAAATATTATGAAAATCTTGAAAAATCGCAAGTCAATGCTTCACTATAGTTGTATCGGGTGTGGGAATTCCATTTTCATTCTTTCATAGGGTCTTATAAATCATGTTTGAAGTGTAGCCGAGGGCCAAACGGTCATTTGACCCCGTTTTGTAATTTTGGATTCCGAGTTTTCATTCCAAGTTCCATTTTTGCCTTTTTGCCCGTTGGGGGGTCAGATTTTGCATCGGTGGTATTTTTAAGCCATGGACCATTGTAGCACGTCTAAATACGTAAGTTACGTTTGCGCGCATGGTTGTTTCTGGGCAAAACCTCATCGTTTGTGTTTCGAGCCTCCTACGGATTCGTCTCACCCATTTGTTGAAAATTCTACCTTAAGGGCATTTTGGGTATTTCCTTTGGGAAATAAATTCCGTTCTTGAATTTTTCACATAGAAAATGTGATTTTATTCGTGTTTTTCCGAAAAATGTCATCTTGGCCTCAAAAACCACGTCGTAAACTCAAATTTCTACTAAAACACTGTTCCTGCTGTCTTGGGTTGCTTCTGCCCATTTGGGCGGACGCCTGTGGGTCTTGGGTGGGCCCCTGCCAAGTTTCAAGACTGCCCTGCACCTCTTCCCGCGGTTCTGCCCATTTGGGCGGGCGCCCGCGGATACTGTTCCTACATTGGACACTCTTCTTCAATAGGTCATATCTCACTCGTTTTAACTCCGAATTGGTCCGTTCTTGAGTCTAAACTGACCGTGTCAAAATGAGATTACCAATGGTACCAATTAGAGGTTCAGATTCCATTTTTAACTCAAGTTATTCATGTTTTAGTGAAGTAGTGTCAGAATTTGGTTCGAACCGGGATAGGGTTTCCCTTTCTTCGACTTCGGGACTTGATATCTTTGCCATCCGGACTCCGAATTAGGTGATTCTTGAGTCTAAATTCATTAATTTTTCATTTTCTTTCCAATGGTATGCATGGTAGCATCCATTTCTCTATGAAATGACCATTTTACCCCTGGGGGCTTAATTGTTATCCTTCCGATCTCTTGCTTCCGCACTTATTCCTTTGGGTTCTGTGACCTCATGGAAGGTCATCTTAGGATCTTAGAGGTGTTTTATGCCTTGGGAGACCATTGTCTTGTTTTTAGCTTACGTATCTTGGATCCAGTTCGTGTCATCACAGGACACACTGGGTTGAAAAATCCAGGGTCGTCACAGGTGGTATCAGAGCGTCCAGGTTCGAAAACCTTAGGACGACGGGTTTTGGGTGCATATCATATTTTTGTTGGTATACCTTGATTAAATTTATATGCCTATGATAACATGTTTTGGTATTATAACATGTTTACGTGCTTTGTTTGGTAACATGCTCGGTGTGATGACATGTTTTCTGTACTTATATGCTTATGTGTTTAAAAGCATCTTTGTTTGACATGTTTGCTTATGTGGCACCTTGAGTAGATAGTCCGTTGCTATGTTGCATGATAGCTACTTCTTTTATGTCTGGTTTTGGCATTGTCTCTTAGGATCTGTCGTATCCCTTGGATGCATTCTTGTTTCACGAGTTTCTTCCTTGGATAGGAGGAATTCATTCCGTAGGGACCTATGTAGGGAATCTTCTTGTCTATTCTGTCAGTTGATGCGAGTAAGGCTCATGTGAGCGTAGAATCGCAATCCTTGTCTGGTGGAGTGAGACGTGTGGCAGGGAGACACCGTTTCATTTCCTTTTCCTTTATGGCTTCTAGATCTAAGGCCTTAAGCGTAGCGGTGCCTAGGGCATTGTTGTCAGAGTTTTGGGATTAGCTACCCCAACTCTCGTAGATGCCTGGTTCCCGCGATGCTTTTGGTAATGATCGTTTTTGACATTGATATCATCCGTATCAATAGGTTTCTCAGAGTTGACCTAGTTAGGGCTTGTTATGAACTAATGCCTTATACTGTCATGCTACCTTTCTGGTTGCTGTTCGTACTGCCTTGTCACTCTCTTCTTTCACCGCGTTTAACATTTCGTTATCTTGGGATTCTCTCGGTGGTTGACGTTGAGTTAACGTGCCGACTAGTATGGGATGTTGTCTCAGTTCAGGGTTTTGCGTTCCTTCAGTTGATCTTTAGACTTCAGGATATATCCTTCAGTGCGTTGTGAGCTGTCCTTTGATTTGACCTTTTGTTCGGTCATTATTCTGTTCTCTCTGGTATGTTCCTAATTTCGGGGACGAAATTCCTTTAAAGAGGGTTGTAACGACCCGGTCATTTGCCTTCCGTTTCTTTTTCCTGAAATTTTATGAATGAAATTTTTTCCTTTAATTTTCTTTTCTGAGCTCTGCTTTGTGTCGCTTAGTGTCATCTCGAGTGCTCGGAATTGGTTCCTGAGACTCTTTTTCGTGGATTGACAACTTCCTTTGAGGACCGAGTCATTTTCACATTATTCGTTTTTCAACACTATGCGCTATTTCGTCCTTTTCCTTATTCTGTCTTATCGGACAACCTCACTTATCATACTCGGAGTTGGTTTTTGACTTCACGTGCCTTCATCTTGAGTGGTTTCCCCGAAATACGTATCTTTACTTTTGCAATAAAGTACTTTGGTTGCTCCCGGTGCCCATAGGGGCATGGATGCACAATTCTTTAGAATCTTTTTCGTTTCTTGGGGTGTTTTTCGTAAATATCTTTTGAAGAAATTTTATTTCAGGGGTATCTAAGAAAATATCTTTTGAAAGATATTTTCATTCTGGGGCAGTTTCACAGTTAACCCTTTTTGTAAGGGTCGTTGTGCAATTAACGAAAGTTATGGCAAAATGTCTCGTTTGGAGCCTGCATCCTCGTACGGGATTCATTTTCACATTTCGTTGAGTCGTGGACTCTTAGAATTCCGTTCTGGTCGTTTTTCTCAAGTTTCAGAGTTTCTGGACCCAGTTGTCGCCGAACTTGTTCGGGGCATAACTTTCTGGTCGGGACTCAGTTTTTGATGCCGTTTCTTCCGTTGTTCATATTTTCTCATTTTGAATCTTTTCTATTCATGGAGTTTTACCGTTTGAGCTCATCTGCTAAAAATCCACTTCTCCAGACCCGGCGGAGCCCTTTCGGGGCACTTTTTGAGATTTTCTATAAATAGGGGACTTAAAGAGAAAAATCAGATTTTTCTTCTCTCTCTCCTTTCTCTTGGCCGGCAACCTTGGCTGCCAAGGGGGTTCCATGCTTCTTCTTCATTTTCCGGCCACTTCCCTCGAGTGAAAACTCTTCGGCCTTAACGTTTAATGTTCGTCTTGACGCCGCGCATCTTATGCCCTTATTAGAATCCATTTCCGACGATTTTTCAAGTTTGGATTCGGAGTCAAGTTGAGATTTTCATGGGGCTTCTTGCAGATTCTTGTTCACGGTGTTGTCCCCGACAAAACCTCTCGGTATCGTCAAATTCGAAGCACTTTTATTTTGGTGGGCCTTTGAGATTTCATCTTAAATTGAGGTAGGGGATGTTCTAGGTTTAAATTCTTGCTATATAGCATGCTTGTGATGCTTATACTACTTGTTTGCAAGGTTAAATATAAAATCTAGAGATTTTATTATTTACTTTCTTGTACGGGATCTAATTTTCCCGGTTGCTCGTGACTTGGTTTAAACACGTAGCATGATATTATACTACCCCATGATATGCTCATTATCGTGTATTAAAATTAGAGCATTTAAATAAGTACTAAAGCTTTTATTTAATATTTATCTTAGGTGAAAGATTAATTCACATGACCTTAACTAGCTTGAAATCAATATGTGTTAGCATATTATATTAGGCCCCAGTATGCTCTTCAACATAGATTAAATTGAGAGAAATCGGAATTGTTTTGAAAAATTAGTAATTATTAATTAACTTGATTAATTAATTTACCCCGAGTGCACTATTCACTCCATTTGAATTCCGACTTGATATTCTTGATCTACATGCCATATAGCTTCACATATATTTCATTTAGAATATTCGGTTAGGTTTTGAAATCTTTTATTTAAGTAAATTCCATGTTTAAGATTTAATCCTCATGGTGATATACAACTTGGAATTGTGTTGTGGCATGCTAGAAAATTAAGTTTTGGTATAGTTGTTCACATGTATTAAATTGGGATTTATTGTATGAGAATTGCAACTTTTGTTTAATATTTAACTTTAGTGAAAGTTTAATTCGCATGGTTGTCAATTGAATGAAATAAACTTGTAATGTGATATTACATTAGTCCTTGGCAAGCTTTCCAACATAGGTTAATTTGAGAGCATTCGGTTAAGTTTGAAAATCTAGAGATTTTAATTAAAAGAATTAATTAAAATCTATTTTGTGGTCCATTAGCTTAATTAAGGTTTTAACTTGATATTTGTATTGGCCATGACTTATTTACTAGTATATATTAATTTGGTACTATCTGAAGTTGTTTTAGAACCTTGGGATTTAAATTAGCATGATTTAATTAAAGTTCTACTTTGTTGTTCTAACAACCTAATTAAGTTTTAGAATGGATATAGGTGGTGACCTTGCCATGTCATTTAACATGTATTAAATTGAGGTTAATTGGAATTGAATCAGAATCTAGAGAATTGAATTGTGTTTATCTATTTAAATTTTATCAATTTGCTCCATGATCTAGTTGTGTTTTAGAAGTGGTCTCTATATTCAAAACATGGACTTAGACTTGTTGTATATTCATTTGGTTATGTTTTGAACATTAGATAACATAGTTGCTATGTTTATACTCATGAGAATATGTTTTCCTTATTGAATATGTTGTTGCCTTGTGTAATGATTTGCACACTTCGTATTTAACATCTTCCGTGCATAGCATGTAACGAATCGCACACTGAAGATTCGACATTCATCATATCATATTAGTTGTGGATTTAGAGCGTGTATTGTATAGGTTTCCAAATTTCGTTGTGCTTGGTAGATAGTTGATTACCTTGCATATTCCTGTTGATATATGCGTTGTTGCACAGTTTGTTGATTTTGGAAACTTGGGGATGTCGTTGTTTGACTATGGCTAGGATGTGGTTCTAGTACGGGGGATAGTCCCTCTATATAGTCTAGTGCGCACATAGGGAGGTTACCCATGGGCTAGTAACCCTAAAGTAACTATGTCGTCGGTCTGATCCGGCGTAACGTCCGAGTATCCACTTTGTTTGATTTCGCATTTCATTTTCAAGTTGATAACTAGATGATGTTGTAACTTGTTGTTCCTTATTTGTCGTTCCACTTTAAGTTACATGATGTTAACTTTGCGAAATTGTGCTTTATGCGTTGTATTGGAAGTTCCAATGTTGGTTAAATTGCATCGATATTGAAAATTGTGTTTTGACGTTCTAACAAAGCTTAGGATTGATCCTATTGATTCATTTAAAACTTAGACGTTAGGTGACATGAACCACCACTGTTATTTTGTGCTTTAGATTCTATGTTGATGGCTTTAAGAACTTATACCATGTTGCATTGTATAACATACTCTTTTGTTGTTGAACTGCATGGGTAATGTGATTCTTGTTAACTTGTATTCAAATATGCTTTTGTCATGTTATATGAATTACTCTAGACCTAGTTCAATTGTATTGAAAACGCAATTCATGTTAATCTATGCTCAAGCATTCTTCTTGTCGTGTTCTTTAGATTATCCCAACCATGATTCGTTTCATACACGTATGTATATCATGATTCTTGTTGCTTAGACTCTAAGGTAGCTTAGGATGCTCCCCGAGTCTCATTTGGACATAGACGTTAGGTGGCATGAGCCCCTTTAACATGTTTCACCTTAAGGTGATAAATTTGTAAAATGTTAGGTCGATGCATGCTCATCTCCTACGAGTAGCTTTATGTTACTCACCCCTACAATATTGGGGCATATTTCAGGTACGAAGACTTGGTTCGTGAAGCCTAGTATTCCTTGGATGTCGTGTAGCTTTCAAGTTTCCATTTCATGCAAATATTAGCATAAAATGTCATTTTGTAGACTTATATGTCAAAATATGTATATTTGATTCCATGTATGTAGTGTGTACCTAAGTACACTCCTTTCAATGTAATTGATATGTATGAGATGAGGCCGGAAGCCAATGACCATTTTATTGTATTCTATGTACTTTTTAACTTCATGAAATATTATGAAAATCTTGAAAAATCGTAAGTCAATGCTTCACCATAGTTGCATCGAGTGTGGGAATTCCATTTTCATTCTTTCATAGGGTCCAAGGGCCAAACGGTCATTTGATCCCATTTTGTATTTTTGGATTCCGAGTTTTCATTCCAAGTTCCATTTTTGCCTTTTTGCCCGTTGGGGGGTCAGATCTTGCATCGGTGGTATTTTTAAGCCATGGACCATTGTAGCGTGTCTAAATAGGTAAGTTACGTTTGCGTGCATGGTCGTTTTTGGGCAAAACCTCATCGTTTGTGTTTCGAGCCTCCTACGGATTCGTCTCACCCATTTGTTGAAAATTCTAACTTAAGGGCATTTTGGGTATTTCCTTGGGGAAATAAATTCCGTTCTTAACTTTGTCACATAGAAAATGTGATTTTAGGAGGAGTTTCTTCTTCGTATTTTTCCGAAAAATGTCATCGTGGCCTCAAAAACCGCATCGCAAACTCAAATTTCTGCTAAAACACTGTTCCTGCTATCTTGGGTTACTTCTGCCAATTTGGGCTGGCGCCCGAGGGTCTTGGGTGGGCCCCTGCCAAGTTTCCGGGCTGCCCTACACTTCTTCCCACCGTTCTACCCATTTGGGCGGTCGCCCGCGGGTTTTGGGCGGGCGCCCGCGGATACTGTTCCTACACTGGACACTCTTCTTCAATGGGTCATATCTCACTCGTTTTAACTTCGAATTGGTCAGTTCTTAAGTCTAAACTGACCGCTTCGAAATGAGCTTTCTAATGGTACCAATTACAGATTATATTTCATTTGTAACTCAAGTTATTCATGTTTTAGTGAACTAGTGTCAGAATTTGGTTCGAACCGGGATAGGGTTTCCCTTCCTTCGACTTCGGGACTTGATATCTTTGCCATCCGGACTCCGAATTAAGTGATTCTTGAGTCTAAATTCATTAATTTTTCATTTTCTTTCCAATGGTATTCTTTGTAGCAACCATTTCTCTATGAAATGACCATTTTGCCCTTGGGGGCTTAATTGTTATCCTTCCAATCTCTTGCTTCTGCACTTATTCCTTTGGGTTCTGTGACCTCATGGAAGGTCATCTTATGATCTTAGAGGTGTGTTATGCCTTGGGAGACCATTGTCTTGTTTTTAGCTTCTGCATCATGGATCCAGTTCGGGTCATCACATGACACACTAGGTTGAAAAATCCAGGGTCGTCACAGGTGGTATCAGAGCGTCCGGGTTCTAAAACCTTAGGACGATGGGTTTTGGGTGCATATCATGCTTTTGTTGGTGTACCTTGATTAAATTTATATGCCTATGATAACATGTTTTGGTATTATAACATGTTTACGTGCTTTGTTTGGTAACATGCTCGGTGTGATGACATGTTTTCTGTACTTATATGCTTATGTGTTTAAAAGCATCCTTGTTTAACATGTTTGCTTATGTGGCACCTTGAGTAGATAGCCTGTTGCTATGTTGCATGCTAGTTACTTCTTTTATGTCTGGTTTTGGCATTGTCTCTTAGGATCTGTCATATCCCTTGGATGCATTCTTATTTCACGAGTTTCTTCCTTGGATAGGAGGAATTCATTCCGTAGGGACCCATGTAGGGAATCTTCTTGTCTATTCTGTCGGTTGATGCGAGTAAGGCTCATGTGAGCGTAGAATCACAATCCTTGTCTGGTGGAGTGAGACGTATGCCAGGGAGACACCGTTTCATTTCCTTTTCCTTTATGGCTTCTAGATCTAAGGCCTTAAGTGTAGCGGTGCCTAGGGCATTGTTGTCAGAGTTTTGGGATTAGTTACCCCAACTCTCACAGATGCCTGGTTCCCGCGGTGCTTTTGGTAATGATCGTTTTCGACATTGATGTCATTCGTATCAATAGGTTTCTCAGAGTTGACCTGGTTGGGGCATGTTATGAATTAGTGCCTTATACTGTCATGCTACCTTACTGACAAGTAAGTGTGGACGGGTTCTTGTTGCTGTTCGTACTGCCTTGTCACTCTCTTCTTTCACCGCATTTAACATTTCGTTTTCTTGGGATTCTCTCGGTGGTTGACGTTGAGTTAACGTGCCAACTCGTATGGGGTGTTGTCTCAGTTCAGGGTTTCACGTTCCTTCAGTTGATCTTTAGACTTCAGGATTTGTCCTTCAGTGCGTTGTGAGCTGTCCTTTGATTTGACCTTTTGTTCGGTCATTATTCAGTTCTCTCTGGTATGTTCCTAATTTCGGGGACAAAATTCCTTTAAGGAGGGTAGGTTGTAACGACCCGGTCATTTGTCTTCCTTTTCTTTTTCCTGAAATTTTACGAATGAAATTTTTTCGTTTAATTTTCTTTTCTGAGCTCTGCTTCGTGTCGCTTAGTCTCATCTCGAGTGCTCAGAATTGGTTCCTGAGACTCTTTTCCGTGGATTGACAACTTCCTTTGAGGACCGAGTCATTTTCACATTTTCGTTTT
This sequence comes from Cornus florida, assembly GCF_030987335.1. Lineage (NCBI taxonomy): Eukaryota > Viridiplantae > Streptophyta > Magnoliopsida > Cornales > Cornaceae > Cornus > Cornus florida. Next base: position 46,437,601 of record NW_026775573.1, read on the forward strand.
TCGACACTATGCGCTATTTCGTCCTTTTCCTTATCTGTCTTATCTCCGTTTGTCAGTTTTTGGCAGCACCTCACTTCTCATACTCGGAGTTGGTTTTTCACTTCACGTGCCTTCATCTTGAGTGGTTTCCTCGAAATACGTATCTTTACTTTTGCAAGAAAGTACTTCGATTGCTCCCGGTGCCCACAAAGGCATGGATGCACAATTCTTTAGAATCTTTTTCGTTTCTTGGGGTGTTTTTCGTAAATATCTTTTAAAGATATTTTATTTCAGGGGTATCTAAGAAAATATCTTTTGGAAGATATTTTCATTCTGGGGCAGTTTCACAGTTAACCCTTTTTATAGGGGTCATTGTGCAATTAACAAAAGTTATTGCAAAATGTCTCGTTTGGAGCCTGGATCCTCGTACGGGATTCATTTTCACATTTCGTCGAGTCGTGGACTCTTAAAATTCCATTCTGGTCATTTTTCTCAAGTTTCAGAGTTTCTGGACCCAGTTGCCGCCGAACTTGTTCGGGGCATAACTTTCTGCTCGGGACTCAGTTTTTGACACCGTTTCTTCTGTTGTTCACAATTTGAGAGCGTATGCTCAAAATCCACTTTTCCAGACCCGATGGAGCCCTTTTGGGGCAAATTTCGAGATTTTCTATAAATAAGGGACTTAAAGAGAAAAATTAAATTTTTCTTCTCTCTCTCCTCTCTCTTGGCTGGCAGCCTTGGCTGCCAAGGGGCTGCCATGCTTCTTCTTCATTTTCCGGCCACTTCCCTCAAGTGAAAACTCTTCGGCCTTAACGTTTAGTGCTTGTCTTGATGCCGCGCATCTTATGCCCTTATTAGTTACAATTTCCGACGATTTTTCGAGTTTGGGTTTGGAATCAAGTTGAGATTTTCATGGGGCTTCTTGCGAATTCTTGTTCACAGTGTTGTCCCCAACAAAACCTCTCGGTATCGTCAAATTCAGAGCACTTTTATTTTGGTGGGCCTTTGAGATTTCATCTAAAATTGAGGTAGGGGATGTTCTAGGTTTAAATTCTTGTTATATAGCATGCTTGTGATGCTTATACTACTTGTTTGCAAGGTTAAATATAAAATCTAGAGATTTTATTATTTATTTTTCTTGTACGGGATCTAATTTTCCCAGTTGCTCGTGACTTGGTTTAAACATGTAGTATGATATTACATTACCCCACGATATGCTCGTTGTCGTGTATTGAAATTAGAGCATTTAAATAAGTACTAAAGCTTTTATTTAATATTTATCTTAGGTGAAAGATTAATTCACATGCCCTTAACTAGCTTGAAATCAATATGTGTTAGCATATTATATTAGGCCCCAGCATGCTCTTCAACATAGATTAAATTGAGAGAAATCGGAATTGTTTTGAAAAATTAGTAATTATTAATTAACTTGATTAATTAATTTGCCCCGAGTGCACTATTCACTCCATTTGAATTCTGACGTAATATTCTTAATCTACATGCCATATAGCTTCACATATATTTGATTTAGAATATTCGGTTAGGTTTTGAAATCTTTTATTTAAGTAAATTCTATATTTAAGATTTAATACTCATGGTGATATACAACTTGGAAATGTATTGTGGCATGCTAGAAAATTAAGTTTTGGTATAGTTGTTCACATGTATTAAATTGGGATTTATTGTATAAGAATTGCAACTTTTGTTTAATATTTAACTTTAGTGAAAGTTTAATTCGCGTGGTTGTAAATTGAATGAAATAAACTTGTAATGTGATATTACATTAGTCCTTGGCATATTTTCCAACATAGGTTAATTTGAGAGCATTCGGTTAAGTTTGAAAATCTAGAGATTTTAATTAAAAGAATTAATTAAAATCTATTTTGTGGTCTATTAGCTTAATTAAGGTTTTAACTTGATATTTGTATTGGTCATGACTTGTTTACTAGTATATATTAATTTGGGACTATCTGAAGTTGTTTTAGAACCTTGGGATTTAAATTAGCATGATTTAATTAAAGTTCTACTTTATTGTTCTCACAACCTAATTGAGTTTTAGAATGGATATAGGTGGTGACCTTGCCATGTCCTTTAACATGTATTAAATTGAGGTTAGTTGGAATTGAATCGGAATCTATAGAATTTAATTGTGTTTATCTATCTAAATTCTATCAATTTGCTCCATGATCTAGTTGTGTTTTAGAAGTGGTCTCTATATTCAAATCATGGACTTAGACTTGTTGTATATTCATTTGGTTATGTTTTGAACATTAGATAACATAGTTGCTATGTTTGTACTCATGAGAATATGTTTTCCTTATTGAATATGTTGTTGCCTTGTGTAATGATTTGTACACTTCGTATTTAACATCTTTCATGCATAGCGTGTAACGAAACGCACACTGAAGATTCGACATTCATCATATCATATTAGCTGTGGATTTAGACCGTGTATTATATAGGTTTCCAAATTTGGTTGTGCTTGGTAGATAGTTGATTACCTTGCATATTCCTGTTAATACATGCGTTATTGCACAACTTGTTGATTTTGAAAACTTGGTGATGTCGTTGTTTGACTATGGCTAGGATATGGTTCTAGTACGGGGGATAGTCCCTCTATATAGTCTAGTGCGCACATAGGGAGGTTACCCATGGGCTAATAACCCTAAAGTAACTATGTCGTCGGTCTGATCCGGCGTGACGTCCGAGTATCCACTTTGTTTGATTTCGCATTTCATTTTCAAGTTGATAACTAAATGATGTTGTAACTTGTTATTCCTTTTTTGTCATTCCATTTTAAGTTACATGATGTTAATTTTGCGAAATTTTGCTTTATGCGTTGTATTGGAAGTTCCAATGTTGGTTAAATTGCTTCGATATTGAAAATTGTGTTTAGACGTTCTAACAAAGCTTAGGATTGATCCTATTGATTCATTTAGAACTTAGACGTTAGGTGACATGAACCACCACTGTTATTTTGTGCTTTAGATTCTAAGTTGATGGCTTTGAAAACTTATACCTTGTTACATTGTATAACATACTCTTTTGTTGTTGAACTGCATGGGTAATGTGATTCTTGTTAACTTGTATTCAAATATGCTTTTGTCATGTTATATGGATTACTCTAGACCTAGTTCAATTGTATTGAAAACGCAATTCATGTTAATCTATGCTCAAGCATTCTTCTTGTCGTGTTCTTTAGATTATCCCAACCATGATTCGTTTCATACACGTATGTATATCATGATTCTTGTTGCTTAGACTTTAAGGTAGCTTAGGATGCTCCCCGAGTCTCATTTGGACATAGATGTTAGGTGGCATGAGCCCCTTTAACATGTTTCACCTTAAGGTGATAAATTTGTAAAATGCTAGGTCGATGCATGCTCATCTCCTTCGAGTAGCTTTATGTTACTCACCCCTACGATACTCGGGCATATTTCAGGTACGAAGACTTGGTTCGTGAAGCCTAGCATTCCTTGGATGTCTTGTAGCTTTCAAGTTTCCATTTCATGCAAATGTTAGCATGAAATGTCATTTTGTAGACTTATATGTCAAAATATGTATATTTGATTCTATGTATGTAGTGTGTACTTAAGTACACTCCTTTCAATGTAATTGATATGTATGAGATGAGGCCGGAAGCCAATGACCATTATATTGTATTCTATGTACCTTTTAACTTCATGAAATATTATGAAAATCTTGAAAAATCGTAAGTCAATGCTTCACCATAGTTGCATCGGGTGTGGGAATTCCATTTTCATTCTTTCATAGGGTCTAAGGGCCAAATGGTCATTTGACCCTGTTTTGTATTTTTGGATTCCGAGTTTTCATTCCAAGTTCCATTTTTGCCTTTTTGCACGTTAGGGGGTCGGATCTTGCATCGGTGGTATTTTTAAGCCATGGACCACTGTAGCGCGTCTAAATAGGTAAGTTACGTTTGCGTGCATGGTCGTTTCTGGGCAAAACCTCATCGTTTGTGTTTCGAGCCTCCTACGGATTCGTCTCACCTATTTGTTGAAAATTCTAACTTAAGGGTATTTTGGGTATTTCCTTTGGGAAATAAATTCCATTCTTGACTTCTTCACCTAAAAAATGTAATTTTAGGGGGAGTTTCTTCTTCGTGTTTTTCCGAAAAATGTCATCTTGGCCTCGAAAACCGCATCGTAAACTCAAATTTCTGTTAAAACACTGTTCCTGCTGTCTTGGGTGCTTCTGCCCATTTGGGCGGGCTCCCGCAGGTCTTAGGCGTTCCCCCACCAAGTTTCAGGGCTGCCCCGCACCTCTTCCCGCGGTTCTGCCCATTTGGGCGGGCGCCCGTGGATATTATTCCTGCACTAGACACTCTTCTTCAACGGGCCATATCTCAATTGTTTTCACTCCGAATTGGTTTGTTCTTGAGTCTAAACTGACCGTGTTGAAATGAGCTTTCCAATGGTACCAATTAGAGATTCAGATTCCATTTGTAACTCAACTTATTCATGTTTTAGTGAAGTACTATCAGAATTTGGTTCAAACCGGGATAAGGTTTCCCTTCCTTCGACTTCGGGACTTGATATCTTTGCCATCCAGACTCCGAATTAGCTGATTCTTGAGTCTAAATTCATTAATTTTTCATTGTCTTTCCAATGGTATGCTTGGTAGCATCCATTTCTCTATGAAATGACCATTTTGCCCCTGGGGGCTTAATTATTATCCTTCTGATCTCTTGATTCCGCACGTATTCCTTTGGGTTCTGTGACCTCATGGAAGGTCATCTTAGGGTCTTAGAGGTGTGTTGTGCCTTGGGAGACCATTGTCTTGTTTTTAGCTTCCGCATCTTGGATCCAGTTCGGGTCATCCCAGGACACACTGGGTTGAAAAATCCAGGGTCGTCACACAATCTGTGACCAATACTCTATTGTCACCAAACAACATCACATTAAGCTTCTGTCTTCCTCACTAGTAATCAAAGCAAAAGGTGCAACCTACTCATCTCATCACCAACTCAAAGTCAACCTCAACTCTTACTCCCAAAACGGCAATCTAAGAGACAAACTCTCAACCTTAAACATCATTGAACCTCTAAATGAAAATCCAAATACAAACCTTGCTCAACTCGTACAACACTTGAACCTTACAAGTCATACACTACATACCACCTCACGTCCTATGACACCTAATCATCTTTGCTTACATAAAAAGATCCCATGACTCACACATCATACCCTACTAACCCATCATCCCGAGAGTTCACTCACTACACCGAGAAAACACTACACAAACTCTCACCCATGCAAGAAAATGAGAGCTTTCGTCCCTGAAGACACCTTAGATCAATCCCTATCACTGTTACCATTCTATAGGGAAAGGACTTATAATGGAACCGTGTCATTTTAGTGTGCTTTAAAATTTTAACCATCGAATTAATCTCATAAATATTGTCACTTATCATTAAATACTTAAGCATGCTTTAACTCAACAAGTAATTAACACCTAAGTAGGTAAGCAAGTAAGCAATTAGGCATGCTTTTCAAAAAAAAAAAAAAATTAAACCTTAGCACATAAGCATATAAACATGCAATTCAATTTCCCATGTAATCCTAGGTAGGCCTCTACCCGTCGTCCTAATAGTATTCGAACCATTGCTCTGATACCAAATTTGTAACGACCCTAAACTGATACCATTTATAAAATAAAAAAAATCGGCATGACCTCTGCTCAAAAGGGGCCTGCAACAACCTGCTTAAATGAAAAAAAAAAAAAAAAATGCAATGTACTTTTAAGACCTATCCAACCTACCCCAACACACAATACAAAAATAAATATATATAATACATTCTCCAATACCATAACATCAACAACCTCCTCAAGTTAGCCCATCATCGTCATCCCATTCAACTTAAGCATTTACATAGTCTCAATTTACATAAAAAATAATCAAGTATCTTAGTTATGTTACATGACCATGATTTGCAAAAATGAATACTCTTTTTCATAGTTTGAGACTTCACAAAAGATTAACTAATACACAAAAGGTATCAAAATAGATCTCTCATCCTCTTCATGCTTGAGAGAGATCAGCATCCACTACATCTTTTCCTTGCCCTGAAAAATGTTAAATAATGGGGTGAGTAAAAAGCTCAGTAGGTAGTGCCTAAGACGCACCTCTTGAAACCCCGTGAATCTAAACAACGAAAAGGACAATAGGAATTGGAGTCATGCAAAGCCGGAAAAACACAATATCAATTCTAAGTTCAAGACAAATAAATCTCATGCCATGAATGCAATGTTATGCATGCCACTCCCCATTTTCAGAAAAACATCCATCACTTCACAAACTGTTAATATAACCTGCCCTTTAGTGACTCTACAGTGACATGAGAGAAGGATTGGCTATTGTCCCTGACCTTTGGTACCTTCCTAGATAGCTCAACCACGCTAGGGCAATCTCCCTAGTTCCCTCTAGGCTATATTAACACACCGGCCCTTTGGTGACTCCGCGGCGACTAGGTTTTCTCAACACCGTTGTAATGTTTCTGAATTTTGCCATTTTCCCATTTTCTGGAAATTTCTTTGTAAGGATATTTTAGTCATTTCTTGTTTTGTGTGCCGTATGGGTCCCGGTGTTATTTTCCCAATTACCATTTATCTTTATGTGAGTTATTAATGTTAAATGGGTATGCATATGTGGCATGTGGGTGGAGATTAATATTTTGTGGCAAGGGTGTGATTTTAGTGAGCCTTGGAAGGCATTTTTGGCATTTAAGTATGGGTGGACTTTGACCCATTTTGGACCACACATTTGTGAAGAAGTTGGCCTAGTTTGGACACTTTTCCTTCTCCTCTTCCTCACTTCCGATCACACTTTCTCCCTTTCCTCCATTTCATTTTCTCTCTCTAGAATCTCAAGCTTCTCTTTAAAATTTGAGCTAGCTAAGGAAGATCTAGGTGGGGAGCAAAAAGGAAAGTTGTTCTACTCTTCAAGATCTTCATTTCTCATCCGGTTGAGCATGGGAGTTAAGGGCTTGGGTTGCATTCTTTAGGTAGGGATGTTTAAAGTACCATACTTTATCTTTTGTTTGAGTTTCTTTATTTGATTCCATTTTTTACTTGTTTTAAATGCTAAATCTCAAGTTGAAATGTGTTGAATGTTGAATAGAGAAAGCATGCTTATGTGTTGTTGATTAAATGTGTAATTTGGTTACTATGACTTAGAAAGCATGAAGGTATTAATCTCTATGATGCACGACTTCATTTGTGGCATGAGCATGGTTGGGGAATTGTGGTTGAAATGTTGCTTTTAAAAAGGAAAGTGATTTGGGAATGGTTGAAAAATGTGATTTTATATAAGGAACCGGGTTTCGCGAGCCCGGGGCTAATTCGACCTAGAGGGAGCGCGTGCCGGATTCAGACATGTAAAGTTGATTGTTAGGCCCAATTAGTTACCGGATTTGGAACTACAGATGGCTAATCAATCCCACCTCGGTAAAGTCAGTTAGTGGTTTTCAGTGTGTGTTGAGTTGGACTAGGAATTGTGGTCGAGAAAGCATGACATTCATAGCATGATGGTATGTTTATGTTGATTATGGTTTATTGTTATTTCCATGCATGACCCCGAATTCCTTTCTCTATTCTTTGTTTGTTGACTTAAGGGAGCCAAAAGCTAATATTTTGGGCATCCCCTACTGAGCCATTGTACTCACCCCATATTTATCATTTTCAGGACATGGCAAGGACATTGTAGACGACGTACCCCCGCAATCTTAGAAGTCTATATTGGACTTTTGACATCTTTTGTAATAGACTAACATGAACAATGATTTTGCAATATAATCATAATCATTTGTATTTGTATAAATGCTTCAAAGATGTACGAATAATGATATTTGTAAATTTTATGCAATGTTAAATGGTTGATGATGTTCATGGAACCTTAAATTTCATTTTTAGGTGGTTGGGAACTTTATTTGACAGGGCTGGAAATTAGAAATTTTCATTAGAATCATTCTGTGGGCATCATCTAACCGGTTAGGAGGTCCTTCGTAACCGGTTAGATGAAAAGGGTCAATGTGTTAGTTTGATGGGTTCTTTCCTATCTAACCGGTTAGGAGATCCTTCGTAACCGGTTAGATGTGAAGGGACAGAGAAGGGTTGGATAAGTTTCCTTATGTAACCGGTTAGATGAGGTTTCCTAACCGGTTAGATTTTTTTTTTACGATTTCTTTTCTTCTGGCCATTCATGTAACCGGTTAGAAGAAATCTCCTAACCGGTTAGATGTGATATGTGAACTTGCACCTCACTGGATTATTCATGTAACTAGTTAAAAGAAGTCTCCTAACCGATTAAATGAACTGAAAATCTTAAAAGGTTAACATATTTTAATATAATTACATAATGACCCCCAGATCCTAACCAAAGTACAGAATTACCCTAGAAAATGACATAATTAGCCCTGAAGGGTATAAATGTTGTATTTTGACCTAAAAATGACTATTTTGCCCCTGAAGGTTTTAAATCACTATTTTAATATGGTAAAGGTCTATTTTACCCTTTTGGGAGTATTATTATTATTATTATTTGACCATGCAAAAAGACCATTATACCGCTATGAACTCTAGGAGTATTAGAATGATATGGTTTGACTATAAAGCCTTCGGACCTCCTTTAATTCATGGAATGACCTAAGTAAATGATGATTTTACCCTTAGTGGAACCTAAACCATTAAACTTAATGTGAAATGACCATAGTACCCCTGTATCACCTCGGGTATGGGTAAGGACCCGGTTAACGATTCGGACCCTCGGGTTTGGGTCGTTACAAATTTGGTATCAGAGCCATGGTTCGAAAACCATTAGGACGATGGGTAGAAGCCTACCTAAGGTTGTGTGGGAAGTTATTTGCATTGTTTATGTGATTATTTGCTAAGCGTTTTGTTATTTGAAAAGCATGTTTAACTATCTACTTGCTTAGTTGCTTATGTGGATATGTGCTAAGTGTTTAAAGTTGATTTATGTTGTTAGCATGATCATGCTCATCATTGGTTGGGTTTTTCGGGATTATGGAACGTGTTGAGTGTTGTCATTCCTGTCAAGTCATTGTGTGAGGACTCCGTTCCTATGTGCGTACTAGTGTCATTATTTTTAATCCATTCCCTCGTTTTATAGCGTCATGCCACCACGAAGGGATCCCTGGGAAAGTTCTAGCTCCAATCCCGTGGAAAGGGAGCAGGAGCAAGTTGAAGAAGACATCTTGTTGCATGATTTAGTCCCACCACAAGGGGGACAAGCAAGGGGGACTGTTGATCCTCCTTTTCAGATAAATGAAGAACAGTTGCAGTTGGCCGTTCAGGCAGCTCTTTTTAATGTATTTCGACAGGCAAGTGTGTCATCGTCACAGTTTGTGCCACCACCGGCACCACCACCACCACCTCCAAAGACCAATAAGTTAGATGATACTCTTTATCACATTGATAGGTTTATGAAGTTGATGCCGATGTTGTTTGAAGGCGGTCCAGATCCGCTCGTTGCGGACAGTTTCATGGATAGGGTGGAGAAGCATATTAATGTTATGAGTTTGGCGATGGACAAGTTGGAGATCACTTTGGTAACTTATAACTTTGTTGGGGATGCTAAGATTTGGTGGAAGACCATTTCTCAGACTCATAATTTGGATACGATGACTTATACTGCATTTAAGAAGTTGTATTATGAGAAGTACTTTCCGGCACCTAAGCAGAGAAAACTAAAGAAGGAGTTCAATGGGTTGAAACAAGGAAACATGATAGTTACTGAATACGAGAATAAGTTCACATCGCTTCTGAGGTTTGCACCAAAACTTGCTGAGGATGAGGAAGGAAAGATAAAGAAATTTGTTGACGGCCTTAGTTTCACCATTAGGCCATTTATAGCTGCTACAAAGCCAACAAAATATGCAAAGGTAGTGAGGAAGGCCTTTGTTGTAGAGGCCAAGAACAAGGACAAGAAAGCCATTAAAGAGTCCTACAAGCTTAGCAGGAGTATGGGTGCTACTTCTGAGGGTCAGTCACAAAAAAGACAGAAGAATGAACCACTAGGGTTCAGAGGACAGCATCCAGTCAGATCTGCACCTACAACATCAGTGTCTCTGGGGTCTTCTAGGCCAGATGTCACATGTTTCAAGTGCAGGTAGCCCAGGCATTACAAGTCGCAGCGCCCTCAAATTCAGATGGCTACGAGAGGATGTTTTGGGTGTGGCCAGCAAGACCACCGGGTAAGAGACTATCTATAGCAGAGCAGAGGTTCCGGTAGGGGTAGAGGTTCACAGCAGAGGCAGACACAGTCCGCCATAGTTCAGCCAAGATTTCAACCACCACCACCACCCCAGTCATCCCAGCCAGCTATGTCAACCTAGGGTTCTCGACCGGGCAGAAGGACATCTTCGAGTGCACCCACTCAGCAATCTGGTTATCAGGCAGGCAGTTCCCAGGGGCAGAGGACCTAGGGTCGTGTGTTTGCGCTCACTCCAACCGAGCCATCATCCAATCTTTTAGTTGTCAGGGGTATGTTTCTTGTGTTCCATTCTTGGGCTCGTGTATTGTTTGATTCTGGTGCCTCTTATTCCTTTATTGCTTCATCATTTGCATGAGCATTGGGTTTGGAGGTCAGTCAGTTAGACAGACTGCTTTATGTTGACAAACCTATTGGGGGTTCAGTCTCTATTAGCAGAGTTTGTAGGAGTTGTTCCATTACCATTGTTGGGCGAGTACTAGAGTTCGATCTCATTCTTCTTGAGATGATAGGGTTTGACTTCATTCTCGGGATGAACTGGTTGTCATTTTTTAGAGCCATCATTGATTGTTTCAGGGGCAGGGTGTCAATGTGTACCCCGGATGGGGATTGTTTCTGTTTTGTGGGAGATCGGTGTGATTTTTTCACTCCTTCAGTTTACGGTGTTAGAGGTCGAGATCGACAGGAGTTCTTTTTGGCTAGCCTTTTCACTGATGATGATGCTAAGTTTTGCGGGGTCAATTATCCAGTGGTTATACGCGATTTTCTAGATGTGTTTCCGGAGCACTTGACGGAGTTGCCTCCACATCGAGAGGTGGAGTTTTCTATTGATTTGATGCCTGGTACCGCACCAATTTCTATGACACCGTATCGTATGGCACTGATTGAATTAGAATAATTGAAGAAGCAGCTTGATGATTTAAGGGTGAAGAGTTTCAACCGACCGAGTGTGTCACCGTGGGGTGCACCGGTCTTGTTCGCTAAGAAGAAAGATGGTTCTTTGAGGTTGTATATTGATTATCGAAAGTTGAATCATGCCACCAATAAGAACAAATATCATTTGCCAAGGATAGATGATTTGTTTGACCAGTTGAAGGGAGCCGGTTGTTTTTTGAAGATTGACTTGAGGTCTGGCTATTATCTGTTGCGAGTAAGAGAGGATGATATCTCGAAGACAACGTTTCGTACACGGTATGGACACTACGAGTTCCTTGTTATGCCATTTTGCTTGACTAATGCGCCAGCGGCATTCATGGACTTAATGAATCATATCTTCCACGATTACATGGACCAGTTTATGGTAGTTTTCGTGGATGACATACTTGTGTATTCACGGATTTGGGAGGAGCACGAGGTCCATTTAAGTATAGTATTACAGATTCTGTGGGAGCACTGCTTGTATACCAAATATGAGAAATGTGAATTTTCGCTATAAGAGGTGAAATTTTTTGGGCATGTTATTTCATAAGGCGGGATTTCAATTGATCCTTCAAAGATAGAGGCAGTTTTGAATTGGGAACATCCTAAGAATATTTTTGAGATCCGCAGTTTCCTTGGCCTAGCGGGTTATTATCGGAGATTTGTGAAGGACTTTTCCCGTCTAGCAGCGCCTATGACTCGCTTGACTCGGAAAGGGATCATGTTTACATGGAATGGAGCCTGTGAGTCATCCTTTCAAGAGTTGAAGACAAGGTTGACTACGGCTCCAGTGTTGGTGATACCCGAGTGTGGCTTGGGTTATGTGATCTATTGTGATGCTTCACGTGATGGGCTAGGTTGTGTGCTAATGTAGGATGGTAGAGTAGTGGCTTATGGGTCTCGACAGTTGAAGACTCATGAGCTTAACTACCCTACTCATGATCTGGAATTAGCGGCAGTCGTATTTGCTTTGAAGTGCTGGAGGCACTATTTGTATAGTGAGAGATTCGAGGTGTTCTCGAATAATAAGAGTCTCAAGTACCATTTCTCCCAAAAGGACTTATACAATAGACAAAGACGATGGGTCGTAATTTTGGAGGACTGCAATTTTAATTTGTAGTATCATCTGGGCAAGGCAAATATGGTAACCGATGCCTTAACCCAGAAATCTCATGGGACTTTAGCCGGTTTGGCTATTCGGAAATGGAAGATGCTTGAAGATTTGGCAAAATTGGGATTACAGTGTTTCGACGGTGATTATGGCAGTGAGTAGGCATTCTTGTTTAGTCTTATGGCTCAGCCTACTCTTATCGGACTAGTGATTGAGTCACAGAGACAGGATCCGGATTTGGGTGCCATTCACACCTTAATCTCTAATGGTGAGACAGTAAAAGATTGGACCTTACATGCTGTGATACCATCAGATTTCCAGATGCGAGTTGACCAGGCCCACGCCCGATTACCTGAGAATATCAAACCAATTAGCAATAAATGAATACAGAATATAATTAAGATAAACCAGAATAAATAAAATTGCGGAAAAGAAACTAGAATGATAATTCAAAAACTGAAACCTCAGAAGATAAGAAACTATTTTGAAACATTAAATTTCTCAATTTCCAATACAACTCAAGAATCCATCTGGTGGACCCCTAATAACTTTAACACCGAAAAACAATAACTGAAGACCTCAAATGCAAAATCATGAAGATATTCCTACGTCGTCCGAAGAATGAGTAGCCGTCTCTGCTCAGCACGAACAAGCTCTAAGACCTGGAACCGTCTGTTATCTAAAAAATAATAGTGGGTCAGGCCCACAAACAAGTTCTATCCTAACTACAATCCAAACAGAGACCCGATACGCAAATACATCCTAGATGTCTCAACCATAACTATATAGTCCGTAAATAGATATATAACCACACTACAGGACTCTCGCTAGACTATGATGAGGGTCTCAACCTGAATAGAAGGCAACATGCAAAATGCACCTGTATGGGCATGACTACCTAAGCCTAATAGGGTATACCTCAACCAACATAGCCAGCTACGCATCCTACTACATATATGTTCCCTAACCGATGATCCTGAGACTCAAGCTCATATCGCGGTACCATAAATATATATTTAAAGTCCAATCCAATCCATCCATAAGAAATCCAGTTAGTCGTTCAGCTTGTTCAACCGCACAAACTAACATAAATTATATGTATATAAATTCCCTCCAAATAATATGTTGTGTCGGTCAACTGTTCGTCGTCCAGACATGACACATAATTAGGATTTAAATGTTTTAATTAAATCCCTATCCTTCCTATTACAGAAATATAAACAACCATCAAATATGTTGTTCAACTATTTTAGTTAACAGGACATGAAACCATATAAGATTTAACTATTCTAGTTAATCCATTCCGTATGTATGAATGGGTAGGAATTAGCATTTTGATCTAATCCGTCCCTCCATATGCCACCGTCCCATACCGGTGCATATCATGCAAATTATCAGTAAATGATGCAACATTTTAAGCAGTACATCAAATAAAGTCCACATAATCCATATAGTTGATAAATACAAAATTTAAACAATTCATCAACTAACAATCCACAATAAAATCTATGTAATTAACGAGACAAGTTTTAATAGTTCATCAATTTAAAATCCACAATCCATCCATGTAATTGACGAGACAAAACTGAATAGTTCATCAATTAAAAATCCAGAATACATTCATTAAATTGATATAATATAATTTACTATCTCTATGATTAAAATCCAGACCAACATCCATGTACTTGATAGAATATAATTTAACAATTCATCAGATTAAAATCCAGACCAATATCCATAAATTGACAAAATATAATTTATTAATTCTTTAATTAAAATCCAAGATACACATAACAAAATCTAACATGTATATGACTCTATTATGCATCCCCTACAGTTTTAAAAATTAGTTTCTAGTCATTTAAGTTGCTAAAATACGGTTAAGCAACTAAATATTATTATCCGTTAACCGCATGCGAAATTGTTTAAACTTTTCTACTGTTCAAGACATTAGCATATTGATAAAGATTATACATAATGAGATCCTAATATCTCATAAGAACCATTTAGAATCCAATTTAATCAACCCATAACAGTTCTGAAATAAAAAATAATAATAATAATAACAAAACCGTAGGAAAACCACTCCAGTAGGTAATTTGGCAAAAGAGCTTGCTCTCAAACTAATAGAGCAAGCTCTAAACTAAAAGAGCATGCTCTCAAAACTAACAGAACAAGCTCTCTACTAAAAGAGCATGCTCTTAAAACTAACAGAGCAAGCTCTTTTAGAAAGAAAAAAAAAACCATAGAAAAAACGTTCCCGTAACAAATTTGGCAAAAGAGCTTGCTCTCACAAATAAGAGAGCAAGCTCTCACCCTTGAGAGCCAGCTCCCCTACCTTAGGAGCCGGCTCCCTAGTTCCATGGAGCCAGCTCTCTCTCTCTCACAGAGAGCCGTGGTCCAAATCCATTTGCAATTGGCTCCATTCCTTTGAGAGTCGGCTCTGTCCCTGCATTCTGTCATCGTTCTCGCCTCCGACAAGGATATAAACACTCTGTAATGTCTTATTTAAGTTCCCAAAAACCCGTCTACATCCCAAGGTTGCCCAGAAAATATTTAAAACACAGTATGTATCATTAATAAAAATTTAATACAGAATTTAATTATTCAGATAATTAAATTTAATCATTTAGCACGTATTTTACAGTTTTAAAAATAGATTTAACATGCATAGTTAATCCATTTAACATCTATTTAGTTCCTGGAGATTACCTAGGCATGCACAGAACACAGGTCAAAGAGAGAGAGCAAGAAATAGAACTTGCCTGTGTGGTTTTGGAATCAAAACCTTGCCGCCGTCTTCCTAAGTTTTTCCGGTGATCATGACTGCTGTCAAGCACTCCTCTACTCTGGTTCTGACCCTCGAACAACCCTCAACCCTCCTCCTTGGTCCAGCCTACTCCGTTGGCCAAAACCTTAACAGAAAACCCCTCTGTTTTCCTCACAATCCCTTTCTCTGTTTTCTCTCTATCATATTGTACGTGTATAGGGTTCTAACCCTTTTGACGACATATAACAGTATATATATAGGCACCCATAAAACCCTAAACCCAATTCTAATCCGCGATAGAAAACCTGACTAAGTCCCAGTCTAGTCGGCGTGAGATATTAAAAGACAAAAACCCTATTTTTCCATTACAACTAGGGATAATCCGTTAATCCAATTAATTCCATTTAAAAAAACTAATAAAACATTTAAACAATTAAAACTAATAATTCAACTACATGAAATAAAATGCAATTAAAGAAATTAAATAAACAAAAATTTAATTAAATACAATTAGTCAATTAAACAACCAATCCACATAAATAAAACAATTAATCAATAAACATAACCACATAACCACATAAAATACAATAACCAAATTCCAATTATATCCCTTTTAAAACTAGGGGTATTTTCCACTACAGTATATATAAAAAAATGGCTGCAAGGATCCTGTAATCTCGAATGATCCAGCTCGAGTATATTAGAAATGGTGTCAAAAACTCTACGTCCCTCTGCTTGCCAATCCTCCAAACATCTGCTTCATACTGTGAAGCATTTTGTTTCCACCAGAATGAAGAAAGAACTAAGTGTTGTGAACCTCAGTCCTTGCATCCTCCTCCCAATCTGTCTACCGAAAGTACCATTACTCTGGTACCACCAACTTCCGTCTGCACCAATTATTTAATTTGGAGCATCGTCAAAAGCTAACTCTACAACTTAAGTTTATGCACCACTGATCCGTGATAGACTAACCTATAATAAAATCAACCAGTAATTCCATTCATCGAAAGTCAACTCACCCTGACCTTTTTCACATACACCGCTTCCTTATATAGGTGTTCGGTCTCACCTTCCTGTCCTTGATGCACCCTACTTCTTTAATATAAGTAAGTGTCAATTTGACTCCTTGTCTCACTTTAAATGCATATGGAACTTTTCTCATCCTCCATATAGTCATCAACGTCGTAGTAACAGCTAATTGTTGCGAATTATGACCCTAAAAAAAAAAAAAAAAAATCCACATTTTATACAGTATAGAAACTTTGGTTCCTCCTCCAAGTACAACACCAACAACTCCTCCAAATGACACCCTCGTGAATAGTGTCATGGTTACGAATAGACTGATGAAGATTTAATCAGTCCACCATCCTCTCTCGACGTCATGCTAATAAGTACCTACCAGCACGAAATCCTCCTTCCGTCTTGGTGGCCACTTCTAAAATTTTCAAGAAGATGTTCTGCACCTTTGACACCTTTGATAAACCATAGTGGCATTACAGTGGTCTTTATCTACCATAACCTCATGAATACCACCACATTAACATCCACCATTATTAGGGTGTTGTTAAAAAAAAAAAAAAAAAAAAAAAAAAAAAAAAAAAAAAAAAAAAAAAAGAAAAAAAGAATGAATCCATATCTAGTATAGAGCACATCAAACTAATCGTTTTAAATTATTTTGACTCGTATTGATAGTTTAACTATCCCATCCTAAATAGCATACCATATTGATGCATATCCAGGTCCAATAGATTGGCTAGGCGTTTATATTTCTACCCAATCCTATGTCCATACATTCACAAATCCTAGCGCACGTAGCGCTATCACCCCATGTCATTAAAATAATAGTTGGCTAATCACATATTTGTGTCCCCAACCAATCCATATTCCCAATCCGGATTAATTAACAAAAATGAAACACGTAATAACAAAATGAAACACATAATATCAAAAATGAAACACGTGGATACACACATTATAATTCAAAATATAATTCTACTTAAGATATCCTCCATTCCAGAGAAGAAAACCTCCTTTGAACTCAAGTTGCCAAATTATTTCACAAAAGTTCATTTCATAGTTTCGTTGGTAAGCATCCAACCTTGAAACCTATCCATTAAATATAGCTTAATTTCACAATCGTTTGCCTAAGCAAATACCCAAAGGCTCAATCCTTATCCTCCTTATACGCGGAATACAAACCGTCTATCGCGGCTTTACAACGCAACTTAGAATGTCACAACCTAATCCCCATATGCTCCAAAATCTGATATAAAATTACGTCTTCGTTCTGATAAGAACTCCATCAAATTTTGACCCTCTAGAAGAGTACTTCTCAAATCACTCTCTGCGAGATGATACAAAAATTCAACTATATGTAGATTGGTTTACACCAACTCTACTAGTATCATTCGCTATACTGCTGGTGAGTAAGAGCACCCTCGTGCGATCCTTCATCTTTAAGCTTTAGTATCCCCTTTCTTGGAGACGCTAAAATCTCCTCCCTTAGGATCCTCTTCAGAATCTTACTTTTCGCTTGTCTCCTTTTTTAGAACATTTGAAGTTGTGTTGGCCCCGACATGCGGTGACCTAACACATACACCTTAATCCTTCCTTGGCTTATACTTTCTAAGGAGTGCCAACTCCGGAACTAAACCTTCGATCCCTAAGTTTTGCTTCTGGCAAAGAACTCGACAACGTAATCTTTTACTCCGTTGGGTCCGTATCGCTTTCGTCTTGAACCCTATCCTCCTCCTAGTGTCAACCACTCTATATCTCCATAATTCAATTGACATCAGCTTCTCCTAATGAACCGTAAGTAGAGTACAACGAATACTAATATGGCTCTAAGTTTTAAGAGACGCAACGCAGAAGTCTCATAACGAAAACACTCTTAAGGACACTAGAACCTGGAGTGCTCTGATACCAACTGTGATACCCTCAGATTTTTGGATGCGGGCTGGCCAGGCCCACACCTGATTACTCGATGATATCAAACCAATTAGCAATAAATGAACACATAATACAATTAAGATAAATAGGAATGAATAAAATTGCTGAAAAGAAACTAGAATGATAATTCAAAAACTGAAACCTCGGAATAAATTTTATAGATAAGAAACTATTCTGATACATTAAATTTCTCAATTTCCAATACAACTCGGGAATCCATTGATCTGGTGGACCCCTAATAACTCCAACACCAAAAAACAACAATTGAAGACCTCAAATGCTAAATCATGAAGAAACTCCTATGTTTTCGGAAGAATAAGTAGCCATCTCTGCTCAGCACGAATAAGCTCTAAGACCTGGAACCATCCGTTACCTAAAAAATAATAGTGGGTCAGGCCCACAAACAAGTTCTATCCTAACTATAATCCAAACAGAGACCCGATACGCAGATACATCCTAGATGTCTCAACCATAACTATATAGTCCGTAAATAGATATATAACCACACTATAGGACTCTCGCTAGACTATGATGAGGGTCTCAACCTGAATAGAAGGCAACATGCAAAACGCACCTGTGTGGGCATGACTGCCTAAGCCTAACAGGGTATACCTCAACCAACATAGCTAGCTACGCATCCTATTGCATATACGCTCCCTAACCAACAGATCCTGAGTCTCAAGCTCATATCGCGGTACCTTAAATATATATTTAAAGTCCGATCCTATCCATCCATAAGAAATCCAGTTAGTCGTTCAGCTTGTTCAACCGCACAGACTAACATAAATTATATGTATATCAATTCCTTCCAAATAATATGTTGTGTCGGTCAACTGTTCGTCGCCTAGACACGACACATAATTAGGATTTAAATGTTTTAATTAAATCCCTATCCTTCCTATTACAGAAATATAAACAACCATCCAATATGTCGTTCAACTGTTTTAGTTGACAGGACATGAAACCATGTAGGATTTAACTATTTTAGTTAATCCATTCCGTATGTATGAATGGGTAGGAATTAGGGTTTTGATCTAATCCGTCCCTCCATATGCCACCGTCCCATACCGGTGCATATCATGCAAATGATCCGTAAATGATGCAACATTTTAAGCAGTACATCAAATAAGGTCCACATAATCCATATAGTTGATAAATAGAGAATTTAAGCAATTCATCAACTAATAATCCACAATAAAATCTATGTAATTGACGAGACAAGTTTTAATAGTTCATCAATTTAAAATCCAAAATCCATCCATGTAATTGACGAGACAAAACTAAATAGTTCATCAATTAAAAATCCAAAATACATTCATTAAATTGATAGAATATAATTTACTATCTCTACGATTAAAATCTAGACCATCATCCATGTACTTGATAGAATATAATTTAACAATTCTTCAGATTAAAATCCAGACCAATATCCATGAATTGGCCAAATATAATTTATTAAAATTCAAGATACACATAACAAAATCTAACATGTATATGACTCTATTATGCATCCCCTACAGTTTTAAAATTTAGTTTCCAGTCATTTAAGTTGTTGAAATACGGTTAAGCAACTAAATATTTATTATCCCTTAACCGCATGCGAAATTGTTTAAACTTTTCTACTATTAAAGACATTAGCATATTGATAAAGATTATGCATAATGGGATCCTAATATCTCATAAGAACCATTTAGAATCCAATTTAATCAACCCATAACAGTTCTGAAATAAAAAATAATAATAATAATAACAAAACTGTAGGAAAACCACTCCAGTAGGTAATTTGGCAAAAGAGCTTGCTCTCAAACTAATAGAGCAAGCTCTAAACTAAAAGAGCATGCTCTCAAAACTAACAGAGCAAGCTCTCTACTAAAAGAGCATGCTCTTAAAACTAACAGAGCAAGCTCTTTTAGAAAGAAAAAAAAAAAAAAAAAAAAAAAAAAAAAAAAAAAAAAACCATAGAAAAAACGTTCATGTAACAAATTTGGCAAAAAAGCTTGCTCTCACAAATGAGAAAGCAAACTCTCACCCTTGAGAGCCAGCTCCCCTACCTTTGGAGCCGGCTCTGTGAGCTAGGGAGCCAGCTCCCTAGTTCCATGGAGCCAGCTCTCTCTCTCACAGAGAGCCGTGGTCCAAATTCCTTTGCAGTCGACTTCATTCCTTTGAGAACCGGCTCTGTCCCTACATTCTATCATCGTTCTCGCCTCTGACAAGGATATAAACACTCTGTAATGTCTTATTTAAGTTCCTAGAAATCCGTCTACATCCCAAGGTTGCCTAGGAAATATTTAAAACACAGTATGTATCATTAATAAAAATTTAATACAGAATTTAACCGAGTTATTCAGATAATTAAATTTAATCATTTAGCACGTATTTTACAGTTTTAAAAATAGATTTAACATGCATAGTTAATCCATTTAACATCCTTTTAGTTCCTGAAGATTACCTAGGCATGCACAGAACACAGGTCAAAGAGAGAGAACAAGAAATAGAACTTGCCTATGTGGTTTTAGAATCAAAACCTTGCCGCTGTCTTCTTAAGTTTTTCCGGTGATCATGAATGCTATCAAGGACTCCTCTACTCTGGTTCTGACCCTCAAACAACCCTCAACCCTCAACCCTCCTCCTTGGTCCAGCCTACTCCGTTGGCCAAAACCTTAACAGAAAATCCCTCTGTTTTCCTCATAATCCCTCTCTCTGTTTTCTTTCTATCATATTGTACGTGTATAGGGTTCTAACCCTTTTGACGACATATAACAGTATATATATAGGCACCCATAAAACCCTAAACCCAATTCTAATCCGCGATGGAAAACCTGACTAAGTCCCAGTCTAGTTGGCGTGAGATATTAAAAGACTAAAACCCTATTTTTCCATTACAACTAGGGATACTCCGTTAATCCAATTAATTCCATTTAAAAAAACTAATAAAACATTTAAACGATTAAAACTAATAATTCAACTATAGGAAATAAAATGCAATTAAAGAAATTAAAGAAACTATTAAATAAACAAAAATTTAATTAAATACAATTAGTCAATTAAACAATCAATCCACATAAATAAAACAATTAATCAATAAACATAGTCACATAACCATATAAAATACAATAACCAAATTCTAATTATATCCCTTTTAAAACTAGGGGTATTACACATGCGGATGGAGGTTTATGGTTTATGGGATTGTTGGTTGCTTCCACAGTTTGTCGTGAGGATGTTCTACCGGAGTTTCACACTTCCTGCTTTGTAGTTCATCCAGGTGGTACCAAAATGTATCACAATCTAAGATGTTAGTATTGGTGGAATGGAATGAAGAAGGACGTTGCACAGTTTGTGGCTAAATGTCTCACCTGTCAACAAGTAAAGGCCGAGCATCAGAGAACAGCTGGTTTATTGCAGCCATTGTCAGTAGCACAGTGGAAATGGAAGGAGAATACTATGGATTTTGTGACAGGTCTTCCTAGGTCACGAAAGGGAAATGAAGCCGTATGGGTCATTATTGATAGATTAACCAAGACGGCTCACTTCTTGCCAATTAAGGTAACAGATGACACAGAAGCACTTGGTGTTCTTTATGTGAAAGAAATTATGAGGTTGCATGGAGTTCTATTATCAATCGTATCGGACAGGGATGCCAAGTTCCCTTCGAAGTTTTGGGAAGGACTTTAGGCAACGTTTGGCTCATCATTGCACCTTAGTACAGTATTCCATCCACAGACGGACGGCCTGTCGAAGCATACCATCGAGATCTTAAAGGATATGCTTCGAGCCTGTGTACTTGATTTGGGAGGTAGTTGGGAAGATCACCTACCACTTATTGAGTTTACCTACAACAATAGTTATCAGGCGAGCATTGAGATGGCTCTATTTGAAGCGTTGTATGGCAGACCTTGTAGGTCTCTAGTTTGTTGGACTGAGGTGGGCGAGAGAGCCGCCTTAGGACCTGACATTGTACTCGAGACCACCGAGAAGATTAAGTTGATCAGACAGAGGTTGTTCACAGCTCAGGGCCAACAGAAGAGTTATGCGGATAAGCGAAGACGACCACTATCTTTTGAGGTGGGAGACCACGTTTTTCTACGGGTTTCTCCACGAAAGGGGTTGATGAGGTTCGAGAAGAGTGGCAAGTTATCGCCGCGATTCATTGGACTGTTTGAGATCTTGGACCCTGCAGGAGAGGTTGCCTATAGACTTGCATTAGCACCACAGATGGATAGAGTCCATAATGTTTTCCATGTATCAATGTTACGGAAATATGAGCCAGATCCGTCTCACGTTTTAAGTTGGGTTGATGTGGACATTAATGAGGATGTTTCTTACGAGGAGGGACCAGTTCAGATCCTTGACGTACGGCAGAAGGTGTTAAGGGACAAGATAATACCATTGGTGAAAGTTCTTTAGAGACATCACGGAGTTGAGGAGGCCACTTGGGAGCTTGAACAGGAGGTTCGCTCTAAGTATCCAGCGTTATTTTCTTCCCCAAGTATGGCTTAATTTCGGAGACGAAATCCTTTTCAAGTTGGGGAGAATGTAATATTTCTGAATTTTGCCATTTTCCCATTTTCTGGAAATTTATTTTTAAGTATATTTTAGTCCTTTCTCGTTTTGTGTGCCGTATGGGTCCCGGTGTTATTTTCCCAATTACCATGCATTTATCTTTATGTGAGTTAATGTGTTAAATGGGTATGCATATGTGGCATGTGGGTGGAGATTGATATTTGTTGGCAAGGATGTGATTTTAGTGAGCCTTGGAGGGTATTTTTGGCATTTGAGCATGGGTGGACTTTGACCCATTTTGGACCACACATTTGTGAAGAAGTTGGCCTAGTTTGGACACTTTTCCTTCTCCTCTCCCTCACTTCCAGTCACACTTTCTCCCTCTCCTCCATTTCATTTTCTCTCTCTAAAACCTCAAGCTTCTCTCTAAAATTTGAGCTAGCTAAGGAAGATCTAGGTGGGGAGCAAAAAGGAAAGTTGTTCTACTCTTTAAGATCTTTATTTCTCATCCGATCTTGCATGTATTTGGGGATTTTCGAGCTTGGGAGTTATGGGCTTGGGTTGCATTCTTGAGGTAGGGATGTTTAAAGTACCATGCTTTATCTCTTATTTGAGTTTCTTTATTTGATTCTGTGTTTTACTTGTTCTAAATGCTAAATCTCAAGTTGAAATGTGTTAAATGTTGAATAAAGAAAGCATGCTTATATGTTGTTGATTAAATGTGTAATTTGGTTGCTATGACTTTGAAAGCATGAAGGTATTAATCTCTATAATGCATGACTTCATTTATGGCATGAGCATGGTTGGGGAATTGTGGTTGAAACGTTGTTTTTAAAAAGGAAAATGATTTAGGAATGGTTGAAAAATGTGATTTTATATAAGGAACTGGGTTTCGCGAGCCCGGGGCTAATTCGACCTAGAGGGAGCGCGTGTTGGATTCGGACGTGTAAAGTTGATTGTTAGGCCCAATTAGTTGCCGGATTTGGAACTACAAATGGCGAATCAATCTCGCCTCGGTAAAGTCGGTTAGCGGTTTTCAGTGTGTGTTGAGTTGGACCGGGAATTGTGGTCGGGAAAGCATAACATTCATAGCAT
This sequence comes from Cornus florida, assembly GCF_030987335.1. NCBI lineage: Eukaryota > Viridiplantae > Streptophyta > Magnoliopsida > Cornales > Cornaceae > Cornus > Cornus florida. The sequence continues at coordinate 46,461,175 of NW_026775573.1, forward strand.
GATGGTATGTTTGTGTTGATTATAGTTTATTGGTATTTCCATGCATAACCCGGAATTCTTTTCTCTATTCTTTGTTTGTTGACTCAAGGGAGCCCAAAGCTAATGCTTTAGGCATCCCCTACTAAGCCATTGTGCTCACCCCATATTTATCATTTTCAGGACATGGCAAGGACATTGTAGACGACGTACCCCCGCAAGCTTAGAAGTGTAGAATAGACTTTTGACATCTTTTGTAATAGACTAGCATGAACAATGATTTTGCAATGTAATCATAATCTTTTGTATTTGTATAAATGCTTCAAATATGTACGAATGATGATATTTGTAAATTTTATGCAATGTTAAATGGTTGATGATGTTCATGGAACCTTAAATTTCATGTTTAAGTGGTTGGGAAATTTATTTGACAGGGCTGGAAATTAGAAATTTTCATTAAAATCATTCTGTGGGCATCATCTAACTGGTTAGGAGGTCCTTCGTGACCGGTTAGATGAAAAGGGGCAGTGTGTTGGTTTGATGGGTTCTTTCCCATCTAACCGGTTAGGAAATCCTTCGTAACCAGTTAGATGTGAAGGGACAGAGAAGGGGTTGGATAAGTTTCCTTATGTAACCGGTTAAATGAGGTTTCCTAACCGGTTAGATTTTTTTTTTTACGATTTCTTTTCTTCTGGCCATTCATGTATACGGTTAGAAGAAATCTCCTAACCGGTTAGATGTGATCTGTGAATTTGCACCTCACTGGAGTATTCATGTAACCGGTTAGAAGAAATCTCCTAACCGGTTAGATAAACTGAAAATTTTAAAAGGTCAACATATTTTAATATAATTACATAATGACCCCCAGATCCTAACCAAAGTACAGAATAACCCTAGAAAATGACAGAATTAACCCTAAAGGGTATAAATGCTGTATTTTGACCTGAAAATGACTATTTTGCCCCTGAAGGTTTTTATATCACTATTTTAATATGGTAAAGGTCTATTTTACCCTTTTGGGATTATTATTATTATTTGACCATGCAAAAAGACCATTATACCCCTATGAACTCTAGGAGTATTAGAATGATATGGTTTGACTATAAGGCCTTCGGACCTCCTTTAATTCATGGAATGACCCAAGTAAATGATGATTTTACCCTTAGTGGAACTTAAACCATTAAACTTAATGTGAAATGACCATAGTACCCTTGTATCACCTCGAGTCTGGGTAAGGACCCGGTTAACGATTCGGACCCCTGAGTTTGGGTCGTTACAACCGTTTCATCAAATTCTCCCCAAAAATCCCCTTTTTCATTCTTTTCAAATTATTGTACCCTTTTTCATGCCCATGCTATGAATGCATATCACATTTCTTTTTAATACTATGAAAATGGAGAGAATTATTATCATACAATAAACATACTTCCACAAAAAAAAATTCAATAAATTATTAAGCATCATAGGCATGGAAAAATTAACATATTACGCATACTTTACAATAATTCTTAGAAAATTTCTATAAGCTTCCATGTATTATTTTTAGCAATTTTGTCAACACAATAACATAAAGAAATTACAATAAGTCTAAGAAAATTTTCATAAGCTTCCATCTAACATTTTTTGTAATTTTGTCAACACAACAACATAAAGAAATTAATAATGAAGCATACTTTTCATACAAATCTACAATTACACATATAATCAAGAACTTTATACCCACAATAAAATCATTCTAGAGGTAATTAATTTCAATTAAATGTGTTAGCATCAAATAACAAGGATTGACTCACAAAGGAACAAGAAAATGTAAATTAGAGACCCCTACCTCAATTTTATGCAAAACCCCAATTTTTTTTCACCTCAAACCCTAAGATTTTGAATTTCTATCGTGCACCAACCATGAAATTACTTCTATCAACTTGTAGGTCTCGCCGTGGCCTTCAATTTGCCGCAAACGACACTTAAAAACACCAAGAATTGAGAGAGGAATCAACGATTAAAACCTTAAAGTGAAAAAAAAAAAATGAAAGCTGAGAGTAACAGAGAGAGAGCAGCAGGAGAGAAAGAGAGAAATGAGACTAAAGATGGTCTCTTGACCATTAAAAATGAAGGAAAAGTGGGCCCCACCATTTTCTTTTTATTTTCCCTTTTTCTTTTACTTTAATTAACACCACACATAAACATATATACACATACACACATAATAATTTACAATCACATAAAATACATTAATTAAAATGCCTGGAATGCTAATGGACCTGATAAAAATCCTCGTATGCAAAAATTCCAGTAGCGGGTCCTACACGGGACTGTCCGGTTCGAAAAACTGAAAAATGTCAAAATGATCACCCTTACATTTCAAAGAGTCCTGGGACATAACCGGCACACTCCACAGTGTCCGGCACGCAAAAATTCTAGAAAAATGGAAAATGGTGAAAATCGGAAACATCACAGATGCTGACCCAGAGATTCGGGTGGAGTCGATGGTGAGGTCTTTACGCTTTGACGGGTTTGGAATTGGGTAGAGCTTTGATGTCAAGGGAGTGGAGAAGACTGTGATTATGGTGGGAGGCGAAAGTCGTCGGTGATGGTGGAGATGACAGGGAGGGTGATTTTTTGGTGATCTCTTCCCTTACCGCTTAATTTCAATTCAAGCGGACATTGTCAATTCAAGCACACTGTAAAAGAATTACGTACAATAACACACAAACAGTCACAGAGCGACTTGCAACCAAACCATTTCATTTCCATTTCAATTCGCAACCCAAACTTCCTCCCTCTCCATCTCCACACTCTCTCTATCCCTTTGCATTTTATGACTGCGGATCTGCTGAAGATATTGAGGGGGTAATTTCGTCCGAAAATTTGGCTAGAAAATCACTTGGACGGAGGTCAATTAAAATGATCACCTCATGATAGTTATAGGGTTTTTTGCTACAAAAATTCATAAAGGGGGTTTTTTGCTAATGGATGAAAGTTGAGAGGGGTTACTCAGGTGCGTTTCGAAGCTCATAATTGACGATCCACTCTTCGTTCAAAAACACCATATTCGATCCCATACTCGTCCGGGAGGTCTTTACCTCCTCTTTCAACTCCGGCATGTTAAAAACCCCGCCAGTTATTTTTTAGGCTCTCTCTTACCTTCTAGAACTACCCGCTACTGAGGATTTGTATGTTCCGTTTCAATCCATTAATGGCTTGCTCTGTATCAATAATGAATCCTAGCACCAGAGAACTCATAACTCTTCCACCTGTAGGGACGAGTTATAGTGTACCTTATCATGATGAAAAATACTTGCTAGGATTTGACCCTTCCACCAATAAATACAAGGTTCTTGCAATATTTGGATTTTTTCGAGTTTATAAGTTCAAGATTCTGACTCTCGGCACTAACTTGTGGAGAGAGATTGATACTTCTGAGCTTCAATTAGGCGTATCCCAAATTCTAAATATGGATTATGCCAAGGCTTATTGCATGACTGATGTTATATATATTATATCCAAGTGTGACTCTAAAGATGTGATAATGGCTTCCGAAGTAGGATGCGAGAAGTTCCAGATCATTCCATTTCCGGACGGTGCTAATACTGCAAATTGTTCATTGATACAAGTCGAAGAACGCCTGGCTCTAATGGATCTTCCGATGTCAGCAATTTGGATATTGGAAGACTACGAGAAACAATTATGGGGCAGGGAGAGTTTGATCCTTCCACCGTGTGCCAATTTTGTACCCGACGGTACCATTGATACCGGTAAAATTATATTTCGATTTACTTCACCAAACTTGCGTTATTATAATGTGAAAAGTAGAGCATTGGGCTGGTCCGAGCGTTCAAACTTAACCTATAAGACAAGACGCATCACCACGCATGTAGAGTGTTTATATAGGTTGAAAGACATGTAAATAATAAGATTGCGAAATATTTTTTTCAGTTTTTTGTTCCTCTTTGTTATGCAAGAACTTTATGGCAATAAATTACAATTTCAAAATTTCAAGTTGAACGCTTTTGTTGTAGAAAGCATAGACATAAGTTGGAGTAGTTTATGGCCGTTTGAATTTAATGTTGGTTGTGATATTTTTATTTTTCATAACAAACACTTGATCTCTATTGCACTCATATACATACAGTTTGATGACATTAAAGGTTGGGTGTCGATATACTTTCTTACCCTAACGGGCAGGGACAGACCAGAAACTAATGTGAGAGGGAGCAATAATGGATTTATTAAATAATTTCAGGACAGGGGCAATAATTTGAAGACGGCGAGTAAGCCCATATGGCATAAACTTCTCTGATGATTCAATTTGTTTACGCCTCTTTCCCTTTTCTTTGAAATATAAAGCGAAAGCATGGCTAAATTCTTTAGAAGGAGGGTTTATCTCTACTTGGTCGTTTGGCAAAGAAATTTCTGAATAAATTCTTCCCCGTTCATAAAACAAGCTCCCTTCAAAGAGAAATTGCAAATTTTACACAAAAGGAGCGTGAACCTTTTTATGAATGTTCGGAAAGATGGAAAGATTTGATTCTTTAAGTGTCCCAGCCATGCTTTGAATGCTTTAGGAGACCGGGTAATGATCCTTATTGGCCAACCTACAACCCAGAGTGGGCCAGGCACCCAAATTTGTCTTTGTCCAAAGGCCCACATCAAGGTGCTACATCTGGGAATCCAACTACTCAATCTTATCCTCAAACTTCTAGTCAGTTGTCAACATTTTAACAATTTTCTCTACAACCTAGGAAGCCATCTATTAAGGACACCCTCCATCTTTTTATGCAAAGTACCCTTCAATTCCAAAAAGACACCCAACAAACTTTTCAAGCTAACCAACAAAGCTTGCATTCCAATTCACGAGCCATTACCAAGTTGGAATATCAAATGGGTCAAATTGATGCTGCCTTAATTGAAAGAAAGAAAGGAAAGTTCCCTAGCCAACCCATAGCTAATCCAAAGGGGCAATTTGAAGTTGGCTCAAATTCAAACCATGACCAATACCATGAGCAAGTCAATTCAATCACTACCCTTAGAAGTGGTAAACTAGTTGATAACAAAGTAGAGATTCCTAAGCATGGACCGAAATTTGTGTCAAAAGAGTGAGGTAGAAGAGGGTGATGAGATGCAATTCAAAGAGAGCGACACTTCTAGGAAGCGCGAAAATCCATCCACTTCTTTAGAGTCCGATCCTGTGGCATCTTATATGCCCAAAGCTCCATTTAACGTTTGACCCAACTTAAACAAGGGACCAATTTTAATGAGGTGATGGATTTGTTCAAGCAAGTTCAAATAAACATTCCCTTACTCGATGATGTGAAGCAAGTTCTTGCTTATGCTAAATTTCTTAAAGACCGTTGAACCCAGAAGTGTAAGTTGAATGTACACAAGAAGGTCTTTCTTACCGAGTAAGTTAGCTCAATCATCCAACACAATACCCCGCCTAAATTTAGGGATCCGGGATACCCCACCATTTCTTGTGTCATTGGAGATCATATAATTGAGAAGGCATTACTTGATTTAGGGGCTAATGTCAACCTATTGCCATATTCTATTTATGTGCAATTAGGACTTGGTGAGTTAAAATCAACTCTTATAACAATACAATTGGCTGATAGATCTCTCAAAATTCCTCGGGGTGTTATTGAAGGTGTTTTGATCAAGGTTGACAAATTTATCTTCCTAGTAGATTTTGTCATTCTAGATACACAACGTGTTCAGAATACTAGCTGTCAGATTCCAATCATCATAGGATGCCCATTTTTGGCGACTTCCAATGTTATCATAAATTGTAGGAATGGGGTTATGCAGTTGTCTTTCGGTAACATGAATGTTAAACTCAATGTTTTCAATGTTGAAAAACCACCCCTAGATTCGGAAGATCCTTTTGAGGTTAACATGATTGAGACACTTGTTGCACAATAATTTAATATGTCATATTTTTCTGAACCTTAGAAGCATGCTTGGTTAATTCTTGTGATTTGAAGTTCAATGAGGGTTTAGAAGTGTCACACATTTATGGTTCGATGGATTCTGTACCAAAAGTTGAGGTAAATACACAGAGGACGATGTCAAACCTTTTAGGGAGATTTGGCACAGGTTGAACCCTAAGATAAGTGTTCTAGTTAGTTAGATAGTTTTTTTCTTTATTTTTTGTTTTTCTTTGTTTTTGTTATTGTTGTGGTTTTGTGGAGTTTGATTAGGTGGAAGATTTTTAGGAAGATTTAATTATACGGAAACTTCAAGAGTACTGAATTTTAGGGAAAATTCGGTTTCCTAATCTGATTTGACTTCCTTATTGGTTTAAGGAAAATTCAGTTTCCTGATCTGATTTAATTTCCTTATTGGTTTTGGATTCTACAAAAGGAAAGTTCTTGTAGGACAAGTTTGGGACTCTATAAATAGAGGTGAAAATTAGAGATAAAAGTGTGCCAATACAAGAGAGAGCAATTGAGAGAGATTGAGAGAGAATTCTCCTTGTAATTCTTCATCTTTTTCATAGTGATTTTGTTCGGTGTGCTCCATGGATGTAGCCATAAGGTTTGGGTGAACCATGTATATCTTGTGTTCTTGTGTGTAATTTTTTTTATTTCTTCGTGATTGCTTGTTTATTCCTTGAACAGTGTTGTTTATTTTGCGTTTCCGCCACAATAACTGGTATCAAATCCGGTTGATTATGTAGTGCAACTCTAACAACTGGTATCATAGTATTTGGTTGAGAACCTAGGGCACAGAAGGTGTTTGACGAAATTCTGAAAGTCTTTCGATCAAATCTGTCCATTCAAGTGGGAGTAATGGCATCAGAAGATAAGACATCCACATCCATGATCGAGAAGTTCGATGGCACAAACTTTGGTTTCTGGAAGATACAAATAGAAGACCTCTTGTTTCAGAAAAATCTGTATCAACCTTTGGGAGAAAAGCCAGAGGATACAAAGGATGCAGAATAGGAATTACTTGATAGGAAGGCTCTTGGCACCGTCAGATTGACGTTGTCAAAGTCAGTCCCCTTCAACATCAAGAACAAGAAGACGATGAAGTCTCTCATGGCAGCCCTTTCTAGTATGTATGAACAGCCTTCTGCAGCGAACAAGGTGCATTTGACAAGAAGTTGTTCAACATGAAGATGGTCGAAGGTGATAAGTTCAACGAATATCTAAATGCGTTCAACGAGATAGTTGGGCAATTCGAGTCTGTTGATATCAACTTCAAAGACGAGGTGCGAGCACTGCTAATTCTAGGGCAATTACCTGAGAGTTGGAGTGGCATAGTTACAGCGATCAGTAGCTCTGCAGGGAAGACCAAGTTGAAATTTGATGAAGTTGTGAGCATGATTCTAACTGAAGAAATCAGAAGGCAAACAGCAGGGGTTTCCACCAGTGGTTCAGCATTGAATGTTGAAAGCAGAGACAAGGGTTCAAACAAGAAGAAGGGCAACAATAATAGAAATGGAGGTAGATCCAAGTTAAGGAATGGAAGGACACAGTCTCAAAATTTCAGGAATTCCACATATCTCAATGACGTTGAGTGTTAGAATTGTGGAAAAAAAGGGACATTACCGTGTTGATTGCAGACTTCCAAAGAAAGGAACAGAAAGAAAAATTGAAACAAACTTTGTCTCAGAAGAATCAGATGATGCATTGATATGCTCTTTGGAGAGCAAGGCGGAGTCATGGGTTTTAGATTCTGGCGTATCGTTTCAAGGCACCTCAAACAAAGAGCTATTTAATAGCTATGAACCGAGTAACCTTGGTAAGGTGTATCTTGGTGATGATCAGCCTTGCAGCGTCGTTGGCAAAGGTGAAGTGCAAATCAAGTTGAATGGGTCAGCTTGGAAGTTAAAGGATTTGAGACACATCCCTAACTTGAGGAAAAATCTAATTTCGATGGGACAATTGTCAGATGAAGGTTTTGTTACAACCTTCAATGGAGACTCGTGGAAAGTTTCCAGAGGCGCTATGACCATTGCACGTGGTAAGAAATCTGGCACTCTCTATACAACTACCAGCGCTTGTGGGTCTATAGCAGTTGCAGAAAATAGAGAAGATCACAACCTTTGGCACCAGAGACTAGCTCACATGAGTGAAAGGGGGCTCAAGATTATGCACTCAAAGGGGAAACTACCAGGCATACGGGTAATTGATATTGACTTCTGTGAGAGTTGCGTGATGGGCAAGCAGAAGAGGGTCAATTTCAAAAAGAGTGGCAGAGATCTCAGAAAGGAAAAACTTGAGTTAGTTCACACAGATGTTTGGGGGCCAACCACTGTTTCATCCATTGGCAGAAAATCCTACTTCGTGACTTTCATTGATGATCACACGAGGAAGGTATGGGTTTATTTTTTGAAGCAGAAATCTGAGGTATTTGATGTGTTCAAGAAGTGGAAGGCCATGGTGGAGAATGAGACAAGTTTGAAGATCAAGAGGTTGAGATCAGACAATGGTGGTGAGTATGAAAACACTGGGTTCAAGAAGTTCTTTTTTGATAATGGGATCAAACTAGAAAGGACTGTGCAAGGAACCCCACAGCAAAATGGGATGGCAGAACGGATGAACCGAACATTGACAGAAAGAACCAGAAGCATGCGCATACATTCGGGTCTCCCCAAACAGTTTTGGGCAGAAGCAGTCAATACAGCATCCTACCTAATTAATCGTGGACCATCGGTGCCTTTAGAGTATCGATTACCAGAAGAGGTATGGAGTGGCAAATAGGTAAATCTTTCGTGGTTGAAAGTTTTTGGTTGTATTGCATATGCGCATATTAGTGACCATGCTAGGGGAAAGCTAGACCTCAAGTCACTAAAATGCATCTTTGTTGGGTATGGCGGAGATGAGTTTGGTTATCGACTCTGGGATAATCAGAACAAGAAAATCATCAGAAGTAGAAATGTGATTTTCAACGAGAAGGTGATGTACAAGGCTAGAGATGCAGCACAATTAACTAGTCTTGTACAGAGTAAGCCTGAGTTTGTTGAGTTGGATGATGATCCAGAGAGCATTGATGCAGAGCAGACAGATGAGGGTTCTTAGCCAGAACTCACAGAGCATATTTCACCGCAGATTCTAACTCCTATACTTGCACCCAAAAGGTCTACGCGACCTCATATACCGAATAGGAAATATTTGGATTATATGTTGCTCACAGATGATGGTGAGCCTGAATGCTATGATGAAGCATGTTAAGTTGAAGATGCTAGCAAGTGGGAGCTTGCAATGGAAGATAAGATGAAGTCCCTTATCTCTAACAAAACATGGGAACTAGCCAAGTTGCCCATGGGGAAGAAATCTCCTCACAACAAATGGGTGTACAGGGTAAAAGAGGAATACGATAGTGCCAAGAAATACAAGGCGAGATTGGTGGTCAAAGGCTTTCAGAAAAAGCAAGGCATTGACTACACAGACATTTTTTCCCCGGTTGTGAAAATGAGTACCATTCGCTCAGTTCTTAGCATTGTTGCAGTAGAGGGGTTGCACCTTGAGCAGTTAGATGTCAAAACTGTTTTCCTCCATGGTGACCTTGAGGAAGAGATTTACATGCAACAACCATAGGGTTTCTCAATCAAAGGGAAAGAGAAACTAGTATGCAAGTTGAAGAAAAGCTTATATGGTTTGAAGCAAGCCCCGAGGTAGTGGTACAAGAAGTTTGATGGTTTTATGAAGCGACATGGCTACAACAAGTGCAACGTTAACCATTGCTGCTACTTCAAGAGGTTTAATTCAAGTTTCATTATCCTTCTACTTTATGTTGATGACATGTTATTGGCAGGTTCTGATTTTGAAGAAATTAGCAAATTGAAGAAGTAGTTGTCTAGTGAATTCGAGATAAAGGATCTTGGTGCAGCGAAGCAGATTCTTGGGATGAGGATTAGCAGAGGCAAACAGAAAGGTACTTTGCAGTTGTCTCAGGCTGAGTACGTTAAACGGGTTCTGAAGAGGTTCAACATGAATAAGGCTAAGGCGGTGAGTACTCCCTTAGCTAATCACTTCCGATTATCTCAAGATCAGTGTCCGAAGACAGAAGATGAGAAAAACTTTATGGCTAAAATTCCATATGCCTCAGCCTTGGAAGTTTGATATATGCCACGGTGTGTACAAGACCAGACATTGCATATGTAGTGGGAGCAGTAAGCAGGTTCATGAAGGATCCGGGCAAGCTACACTGGGAAGCTATAAAGTGGATATTGAGAAATCTACGAGGTACCGCAGACAGATGCCTATGTTTCAAAAGGGACAAAGTGAAGCTACATGGCTATGTAGATTCAGACTTTGCTGGCAAGCTGGACCACAGAAGAAGTACTACCGGGTATGTGTTCATGTGGGTACAACTGCAATTAGTTAGGTTTCGCAAATACAGAGGATTGTAGCGTTATCTACTACAGAGGCAGAGTATGTGGCGATGACAGAGGCTAGTAAAGAAATGATTTGGTTACAAGGTTTGTTGACAGAGTTTGGATTCGAACAGGAGAAGAATGTTTTGCACAGTGATAGTCAGAGTGCGATACATCTGGTAAAGAATTCAGCATTTCATTTAAGGACCAAGCATATAGGACTTCGGTATCACTTTATCAGATCTTTGTTAGAAGATGGGGTGTTGACACTTAAGAAAATACTTGGCACCAAGAATCCGGCTGACATGTTGACCAAGACAGTGACCATGGAGAAAATGAAGTTGTGCGCAACTTTAGTTGGTCTTCTAGCTTGAAGACAGAAAAAAGCGCACCGACATGTATGGGACATGCATGAGAAAACGATGGAATAGGTTTACAAGTGCTCCAGACTCCAAGTGGGAGATTGTTGTGGTTTTGTGGAGTCTGATTAGGTGGAAGATTTTTAGGAAGATTTAATTATATGGAAACTTCAAGAGTACTGAATTTTAGGGAAAATTCAGTTTCCTAATCTGATTTGACTTCCTTATTGGTTTAATGAAAATTCAGTTTCCTAATCTGATTTGACTTCCTTATTGGTTTAATGAAAATTCAGTTTCCTGATCTGATTTAATTTCCTTATTGGTTTTGGATTCTACAAAAGGCAAGTTCTTGCAGGACAAGTTTGGGACTCTATAAATAGGGGTGAAAATTAGAGATAAAAGTGTGCCAATACAAGATAGAGCAATTGAGAGAGATTAAGAGAGAATTCTCCTTGTAATTCTTCATCTTTTTCATAGTGATTTTGTTTGGTGTGCTCCATGGATGTAGCCCTAAGATTTAGGTGAACCATGTATATGTTGTGTTCTAGTGTGTGATTTTTTTTTTTCTTCGTGATTACTTTTTTATTCCTTGAACAGTGTTGTTTATTTTACGTTTCCGCCACAACAACTGGTATCAAATCCAGTTGATTGTGTAGTGCAACTCTAACAGTTTTTGGGTCTAGAGCATTTGTCTTGCTGAAGACATTAAACTTAGCAATGTTGGGAGGCAATCCAAATTTTTTTGTTTCATTTGGTTGGGTGCAAAACAGTCCAAGTTTGGGGGTATTATACTTATTAGTTTTCATAATTTCATGGATTCTAGTACCTTATTGCTTTTTTTCTCTTGTGACAGAATTCATGAAGTACTCTACCACTCAAGATAATTTCCTTTCTCAACTTTCACCTTTGTTAATTCAATTTTAAATATTGAGGACAATATTTAATTGGTTTAAGTTTGTGGGTAGGGACAATATGCACCTATTTTCAAAAAAAAAAAGAAAAGAAGAAGGTACTTTAGGAGTTTATGCAGTATCTTTCTAACATTTATATGTCGCATTTGCATAGTATTGAGGATTGAATTGTCATCAAAATCCAATTGAGATTTGAGAATCATTAGTGTATTTAAGGCTAAAACACTTAATCATGTCAAAGTCAAATTTAGGTTTTAGTCCTTTACACTTATCATCATTTAGTGAACTTTATCATCTTTCATGAGCACTACCGATCTACACTTTTTACGACGAGGTTTGAAACTTGGTAATGTTTACTCTATTATCTTAGGAAGAATTGGAAAACTAAAATTTGGTTCAAACTTCTAATAGTATTCCCAACGCTCTCACTATGAGCTAATATGGATCTAAAGGTTCACTTGGTAATTTCGAGGGCATCCCTAATAACCACACTTTAAATGGGACAATTCCTCTTCTTAATCTAACTTGGACTTAATGCTTCACGTGGTAAATTCGAAGGAGTCCTAATTAATCAAATAAAATTTCAAAGTTGTACTAATTCTTGAAGTGGTTCTCTATAAGAACTTGGATTTAAATTCTTCACGCAGTAACGAGAGAAACCTAGACTTTGTTGGGAGGAAGAGGCTACCAATGATAGATAACTGTGAGTTGCCCATGTTTAAAAATAAAAAAAAAAACAAAACAAAACAAAAAAAGGCAAGAAAAAATTACCTACCTCGTTGGAAGCCACCTCCCACCAAAGGTTAAAAACAGAAAATAAATATTTTGAACACTTTGGAAATGATGTAGATTTCCCATATACTAACTTTGGTTTGTTCATATTTTAGAAAGCCGACAATTCTTAGGATTCTAGAGGTTACATCTTGAGATTTTGATCGGTTCACTTCACGATAAGGTTTGACATTGTGGATATTTTATTAAAAGTTGATGGGTGGACTAGACTTTAATTGAATTTACTTTTGACTTTGAATATGGGTTTGAAATCTCAAATTAACTAATGATTCGAAAATCTCAGTTAAGGTAGATTTTTTCTTAAAATGATGACAATTTGGTATTCAATATGTTTCATATGTGATATATATTTAGGCTCTATGTATACTGTTGTCTTAAGAAACTTGTTTTTCTGATATTTGTGGGTATCATCACTAGAAACCCTTACGAGACTATAATTCGTCCACTGGGGATAACCTAGGGGTTTAAAGGCTTATTGCATATGCTAAATATAATCGAGAGTGCCAGGGAAAGTGGCTTATGTAGGTTTATTAAGTTTTACTCGAGGACTACCAAAATATAAGTTGGGTGTATTTGATAAGCGCATAATTTATACATAATTAACCTCAAAAATTATATTTGTTAGTAGTTTATTTTCAATTATTTTATTTAATTGTTGTGTATTTGTGTTTTTCTAGATTCCAGGTGATTTCTGTGGAAAAAACCTAAATCCAACAACTAAAGAGGCCTAAGACTCTTTTGCACATGCTATACTATTTGGGCCATAACTTTCAACTCGGATGTCGGATTAAAGCAAGTCCAAATGTTTCAGAAATCTAATCCATAGAGGGTTATATTGATATTTATAAAGAACCCCTAATTTTGATGTTTAAGGGGGTGAAAATCGCTTATCAAGGTAGACTCAATATTTTGAGCGAAAATTACACCAGTTTTGGTTAGTTAAACATATCTTTTGACTTAGAGATCAGAATGGTGTGAAATCAGCGACGGTAGAAAGATAACTTGAAGCCCAAGATATTTGTATCTCATGAATATTCTGTAAATCGTACTCCAAATGAGTCAAAATTGGGCCCCAAGTTGTAACAATTATGGAAAGAAGATTTGGCAGGTTTTTATTTCCCATCTATATCTTCTTTTGAAAAACCCTAGAGGATCTCTATATAAATGTAAGTATGAGTAACCACTGGGGGACGTATAGAGAGATACACTTACATAGTGAGATACAGAAAAATATAGAGTGCTGGTGGCTAAGGAACAAAAGGAGGCTCATGCAACTTTCAAAAAATTCATAAGAGGCCTACTTATGATTCTGGGTTTGGTCATTTGTATTTTATTTTTCGCGGTGTTTTAATCTCTCATCCAAGGCTGAAAGGAAGCCCTAATCATTGTAACTCTATTATTGTAATTTATTGAAGCCCTGCAATGATAAGGATTTCTCTCAGTCAAGGCTAAAAGATTAGAACCCGATGAAAAATAAAATACAAATGACCAAACCTAGAATCATAAGTCTAGTCTTATGGATTTTCTGAAAGTTATGCGAGCCTCCTTCTGTTCCTTAGCCACCAACACTCTATATTTTTTTGTATCTCTCTGTACATATCTCTCTATACGTCCCCCCACTGGCTGCTCATACTTACATTTATATAGAGATCCTCTGGGGTTTTTCAAAAGAAGATACAGATAGGAAATAAAAATCTGTCAAATCTTCTTTCCATAATTATTGTAACTTGGGGCCCCATTTTGACTGATTTGAAGTGCGATTTACAGAATATTCGTGAGATACAAATATCTTAGGCTTCAAGTGATCTTTCCACAGCCACTGATTTCACACTATTCTAATGTCTGATTCAAAAGATAGGGTCAAATTAAATTGGTGTAATTTTTGCGTAGAATATTGGGTCAACTTTGATACGCGATTTTCACCCCTTAAACATCATAATTAGGGATTCTTTGTGAAATATCAGTATAACCCTCTATAGATTAGCTTTCCGAAACATCAGAGCTTGCTCTAATACGACATCCGAGCTGAAAGTTATGGCCAAATAGTAAAGCATGCGTAGAAGAGTCCTGGCCTCTTTAGTTGTTGGATTTGGGCTTTTTTCACAAAAGTCACCTAAAACCTAGAAAAACACAAGAATTAAATAAATAATAGAAAATAAACTACTAACAAATACTCCCTCTGTCCCACAAAAGTTGTTACTTTTGAGAAACATAACTTTTTAAGGGACTAATTTTTAATGCATTTTATTATTGTGATAAGAAATGAAATTCCAAATTTACCCTTTAAAATTTTGTCTTAGTGGATTGACCAAGGTTTAACCATTTCATTAATAGGGACTTCTTAAATGTTGGTGCCACTTGTGCAAATATTTTTAACTAAATAAAAAAAAAATTAAAAAAAAAAAGGCGGTTGTACAAAAATTCAAAATAAACAGAATTTTTTAGGGAACTCAATTCAACTAACCCAATACTCTTAAACGAAGAACTCCTAATCCACACCCTACTACTCTTACCCAATGCTTATCTATAGTTATCCATATGCTTATCTTTTTTTTCTGTTATCTCTTTCCCTCATGCTTATCATTATTCCATTCTCTTTCTTTACTCTCTAAACAACCCAGCTTTCAAAACCTTACCAAATTCAGACTCTGTTCAATGCAAAATCATAAAGGAATTAAGTAACGAAGAACGTCAAACAATTCTCGCCCTTCTTCTCAAGGGAAGTGAAAATGGAAAAGTGAAAAGGGGCTCGATAAGTGCGACAGCAAGTATGTTTTCTGTTTCTGTCAGAACCATTCAACGTATTTGGAAGCAGGCAAAGTCAGAATTTTCAAATGGGTTGGTAGTTGGTGTAACCAACAAAAATCCGAAGAAAGTTGGCCGCAAGCCGATACAAATTAACTTCAGGAAAGTATAAGAAATTCCTCTTTGGCAACGAAGAAATATTCGATCTTTATCGTTTGCTATGCAAGTTGCCAAATCAACACTCCATAGAAGAATCAAAGAGGGTTTTATTAGACCGCATTCGAATGCCTTGAAGCCCTATTTATCTTAACAAAATAAAAAGGTAAGGCTTATGTTCTATTTGTCAATGCTTGAGCCATGTAGTCTTCATAATATGCCAATTGTCTATAATATGCTTAACTGTATCCATATTGATGAAAAGTAGTTTTATATGTCGAAAGAATCAGAGAAATACTATCTTCTTCCGGAAGAAGATGAACCTGTAAGTACTTGTAAGAGCAAAAGGTTCATCACAAAGGTTATGTTTTTAGCTGCTGTTGCTAGGTCACGATTTGATACCTTTCATAATGAAGTGTTCTTGGGAAATATTGGAATTTATCCATTTACATGCAAGGTTCCTGCAAAACAAAGTAGCAAAAATCGTGTGGCTGGAACGTTAGAGACCAAACCAATGTTGTCGGCAACTAAAGGTGTAATTCAATCATGTTTAATTGAGAAAGTTTTACCAGATATTCAAGCTAAATGGCCTAGTTGCACTATGAGGGAAACAAATTTTATTCAACAAGACAATGTAAAACCTCATATAGATTCCTCGGATGCGGAATTCCTTGAAGCTGCAGCCAAAGATGGATTTAATATACAGTTATCATTTACCTCCAAATAGTCCAGATTTGAATGTGCTTGATCTTGGGTTTTTTAGAGCAATTCAATCACTTCAATACCAACAAGCTCCCACTACAGTTGATGAGTTAGTTGTTGATGTAGAAAAAGCTTTTAATGAATTGCCAACGAAAAGTCTTGATCATGTTTTCTTAACATTGTAAGGATGCATGATTGAAACAATAAAGGTCTATATGGGAAATAATAACAAATTGCCACATATGGGGAAAAACCAATTGGAGAAAGATAACAATCTTCCTTCTCAATTGTGCTATGAACTTGATGTTGTTGAAAGAGCTCTCATTCATCTTCAACAGGAATGATACTTTTGATAGCAAGGTAAGTTTTTTTTTTCCCTTTTGTGGAGTATACGTTTATTTATTTAGACTTTTAATTTGATAAAGAATAAGTTTAAAGTTAATGTTTTTGACAGGTTTTTATGTAAAAAATGAAAATTGCTACATGAAGTCACTTTTAACCAAGGAGAAGTTAGAAGAGAAATAGTGTTCTGTTTTATTCTAATGTTAATGAGATCACTACTATATTTGGGTTGAACAACATATAGATCACTGTTGTTGTATTTTGAGTTGGTGCTAATAGTTAGATTTAGGTACATGGTGACTTTTTTGTTTTCTTTTTTGGTGTTGTAAGCTTATTTTGGTTTTTGCTAATTGGTATTTTTATCTATGTCATGTGTTTCATGGTGGATGAAAGCATCTTCTGCAATTATACACGTGTAAATGGCAATGAACATCTATATTTTATTCTTTTGTGGTCTGAATTCTCTCTCCAACTATTTCACCTTATACCATTAAACCATTAGAGTATAATGAACTCAACTTTACTTCTGATATTGGCAACTAAAATTTCCATATATGCATCTATGTACTTAAAAATTTTCTAGTGTGGACGGCATAAGGTTTTTGTTCTCTTTAGCGTATAATTTCTTAAATGAAATAAATGATGGGTAATGAGTTAGGGAAAAAATGATGGTAGATTTTCATCATCTATTTTTGCAAGGGGACAATCATAGTGTATTATGGATTAACATCCACTTTCTTGTTCGGACTGGGATGTTTGGATGCTCGTACTTGGGGTTCTAATTGGTGCATGGGTTCCTAGTGTTTCATTCTTATGCTCAGTGTAGCATTGATTTCTTCTACAGTGTTTTTGCCTCTGTTGTATGCAATACTATCTGCCAGTTGAGAGAGATAATAGGGTTCTTATTGACCGAAAAGTTTAAAGTTTAGGGTGTTTGTATTGGTTGTTGCTTCTGTTGTCTGTTTTATTGGTTGATCACTTCTGTGTTCTTATGACAGCCTTGGTTGTCTTGTTTGGCCTTGGCTTGTCCTGTCCTTATTCGGATTTCTTGTACATTCTCTTTTTTATTTATTCAAAGCTTACCCACCCATCGAACTATTAAAAAAAAAAAAAAAAAAAAAAAAGATGATGGCTAGTGAACTAAAGACGAGTCACATGAAATGAGATTAGATTTTGATTGAGCTGGGCAATTGGTGTCTTGCAAGAGCTGGGGTTTCTTGAGCTGGCTTAATCTCTTTGGGAATTGGTTTTATTGGACAGAAGCCTTCAAGATGTGAGATATCACTACTCCATTTGTTGTTGATTTTCTATTTATTTGTACATCACAAATCACCGCTCCATCTATTGTTGATTTTCTATTTATTTGTACATCACATATCACTGCTCCATCTGTTGTTGATTTTCTATTGTTGATTTTCTGTTTATTTGTACATCAGTTCCTGCACGTGAAATAATCAAACTAGGCCTACTCAACAGAAAAAAATGAACTCAACTCTGTTTTTGAAACAATAGATTTGGGTAAATTGCATTATTTTCTCATCTAGGTATTTTTACGTTGTCTTACTATTGCTTCGAATTTAATAGTCCGAAGGAAAAAGGGGTGGGGGGGGGGGGGTGGGGGGGGTGTTGTTGTAATTAAATAGAAATAATTTTCTTATATGGGACTTTGAAGAAAGTCTCAAGGGAAGAGGGTTTATCACATATGTTTATTTGCATTCGGCTTAGCACATAGCTTAAAACTGTTTGTTACTCCGTATTGCTAGCTTTTTATAGTAGGTTCAAATGCAGTTTTTAATTGTTTTTAGAAATTCAAGACAAGGGTAAATTTAGAATATTAAAAAAAAATAGTATTGTGAATTGTGAAACATGACATTCATTTTGGGATGGACAAAAAAAAGGAAAGTATGACATTTTTTTTTTGGGATAGAGAGAGCATAATTTTGGAGGTTAATTATGCTTTTATCAAAAGTCCTATGTCTCAACAAGATGAATGAGATGGAGATGGAGATAGAGATGATGTGGAAATGACAGAAGCATATAGGATGTATAGAGATTCTTATTTTAGTAGTGATTATGATGATGATGGTAATGATGGCCTACAAATGAAGGAAGAGAGATGAACTGTGAGTGTCATGTTAGACTGAGTCCCTTCCATTTAGAACTTGACCCAACCCGCTCAATCCTTTGCAACCCGGCCAATTAGTGCCAACACCTAAAAAGGAGAAGATTAAACTCCAAACCCTAATCAGTGACTCGGTATGGAGTGCTTAGCTTGTTCGCTTACAACAAGGTGATTCAACTGCCTTCATAAGAATATATAGAGATGTTTATTTAGTAGTGATTATGATGATGATGGTAATGATGTTATAGAGCCTACAAATGAAATAAGAGAGACGGAGTTAAAAAAGTCTTTGGAAGATACCAGTGATGTTAGCTAAGAAAATTTTGATTGACGAACTTTGAGTGTCTCGTCAGACTGAGCCCCTTCTATTTAGAACTTGACCCAACCCTACTCAATCCTTTGCAACCCGGCCAATTAGTGGTAACACCTAAAAAATAGAAGATCAAACTCCAAACCCTTATCAGCGACTCAGTGAGGCGTACTTAGCTTGTTCGCATACAACAAGGTGATTCAACTGCCTTCATCAGAATATCTCTATATGTTTCTTTGCATGCTTATCCATACACGCGCACACACACGGGTTCTTATGCTTGAATTTATGCATTTATGATTTATTATTTACCTCTCTAAAATAATTATAACATGTTGTTTCGATTGCACGAATCATTCGTATTCACTTGGAATTTACTTTACTAAATTGTCATCATCATCGTATTGGCACTAATTTTGAATTTGTGGTTGTTAGTTATATTTATTTGGGCGACTTGAGTAAATTAAATTAGACAAATACCCTTTTTTGTTTTCAAGATAGTTATTACTATACTTTTCATAGATTAACTTCTTGCCCAGTGCCTAGCATGTGATTAGACTGAGGCTATGACATTAAATAGAACAAGATGGAAATATATAATTTATATAGCCGATCCTAGTAGTGGGAATAAGTGTTTGCTTTTGTTGTTGTTGTTGAACTTCTTACCTGGTGCCAATATGGGGTTTGGGAAATAATTTTGAGGCAATCTTCCATTTTACTGTGAATAATGTGAATGCCTGTTTTCACACTGTTAAAGATTCGGGGTAGGCATACAACAGGAAAAGTATATGGACAGAGAGGTGGATGAACAAATTACTTGTCTTTACCTTTGAGTGCTTTGATTGTTTGAAAGGACTACTCAACCATTGACCTTCTGACTTATTTTTTTGAATTATTCTCATTTGTAGCATAATTAGTGGAGAAACCTGACAGAGATATTAAACACATGGACACGAGAGTGGAAAAGGAGGAAACCTCGCCCGGTAATATTGGGAAGAAGTCTAAGAAAAACAAGAAGAATGTAGCCAATAGTTTGGAAGAGGCAGTTGACTGCATAGATGTAGTGCCTAGTAAGATGGAGGGTAATGTCAAATCGAGCAAAGAAGATAGGAGAAGGAAGGATAAGAAGAAACAAGAGGTTTGGAATGATGTTCAAATTGATGGGACTTCTGATGAAGTTGTTGATGTAAAAGTATTGTGCAGAAGTGGATAACACTCATCTGGAGAAGGATAGGAGGAAGAAAAAGAAGAAGCCAAAATTTGAAGTTGCTGAAGATAATGATACTTCAAATAATGTGTCTCACATGGAAGGAGATGAGAATAGAAGAGTGCAGACAAATGGTGGCAAGGATTCAGGACATGAAAATTTGTTGAAATCTAGAAAAGATGAGACGAAGAGGCGCAAGGAGGACAGAAAGAAAGGTGAAAGTGATATTCTTTTGTCTTCAATGGAAATCCTTGAGGACAATAATATGAGAAAAGTTTATGTGGTTAATCAGCACAACAGCTTTGAGAAGAAAGATGTCACTGAAATGAAAAATGGAGAACAAGGGACTAGAAAGAGGAACAAAATGAGAAGGGACATGTAGGATGGTGATCTAAAAGAACACAAGAAAATTACAGATGGAAAAGAGGTTGAAAAAGCGAGGGAGGACTTTAGCGAGGATATTGTGGAGAAGGTTGAAAAGAAGAACAGAAAGAGAAAAAAGAAACTGGATGAGAATGACTTGAGTGCTGGATTTCAAGAAATCGAAGCTAAGGAACATAATAATGAAAGGACTACTGTTGAAGATAAAGATTTTGTTTACAGTGAAGGTAATACTAATTCAAGTAGGAATAAGATAGTCGACAGAGAGATGAAAAATTCAACAAAGAGAAGAGGAAAAAGAAGCAGCCTGATACAGTTGAAAATAGTTCCAAAGATCCTAAATCAGAAGGAAAATCTAAGAAAATTAGGTTTTCTGATCATGTAGACGTCTTCCCATTGTCTGATGATCCATTTACATTGAAGACAAAAGAATAGGAACATAATTTAGTTCGAGGCAAGCGGTTTTCACTAGAAGAAAATGAGATGATAAAAGATGCTGTATATAACTACATAAAGGTGAATAATTTGGGCGAAGAAGGTTTGGACATGGTTCTGCACTGCAAGGCTCATCCCCAAATTAAAAATTGTTGGAAGAAAATAGGGGCTGCCCTTCCTCATAGGCCTTATTAGAGCTTATACTACCGTGCTCATATATTGTTTGAAAGGTGTTGAATTTATAGCTCAAATTCAGCCAACTCAGCAAGTTGTTTTTTCATCACCCATTACATCATTTGCTGCATCATCAACTTGGCCTCGAAGAATTGTATTCAGCAAGCTTCCCCATGTGTGGTCTCCAAGTTCACAAACAGTGATAACATTTTGGCTATAAATAGCCTTGCTCCCATAGTGTTTTAAGCATTCAAAAATTTGAGTGTGAATTTGCTCATAAAAGCAAAGCAAAGTGTGTAAGAGTTTGGGTGCAATTTGGGTATTGGGTGTAAGCCACTTAGCCTTGTATCTCTATATTTCTATAGTGAAATATTGATTTGTCTTCTCCCCGTTGATATAGGCACAGCCGAATCACGTAAATCCTTGTCTCGTTTGTGTGTGCGCTATTTTTTTTTCTTGCCATTTATTTTTTCTCTTGGTCTCATAAACCCTTATTCGATCCTTTTTTTTTCCTAACAAACTGGTATCAGAGCTCAGTTTATGTATTGTGTACAGATACTATTTACACATACGGTACTGTTCACAGATATTTTTTGGGTACTGTTCACAAATACAGTACTATTTACCTAGAAATATTTTGGGGAGTTTTTTGAGATGTCAACTAGATATGAAATTGAGAAATTTGATGGCAAGATTAGTTTCAATCTTTGGCGTATAAAGATGCAGGCTCTGCTGACTCAACAAGGTCTAAAGAAGGTGTAGTTTAGGATGGGAAAGTTGCCAGAAACTATGTCCAATGAAGACAAAGATGAGGTTGATGAAAAGGCACGCAGTGCGATTCTCCTGAATCTAGTAGATGAGGTGCTGCGTGAAGTTATTGATGGAGATACGGCGGCAAAGTTATGGCTGAAATTAGAGAGTCTGTACATGACGAAGTCTCTCACCAACAGACTTTACCTAAAACAGAGACTCTACACCCTTCGTATGAAGAAAGGTATCCTTCTTAAAGAACATGTTGATAATTTCAATTATATTATTATGGATTTAAAAAATACTAATATTAAAATTGATAAAGAAGATCAAGCCCTTATTTTGTTATGTTCTTTGTCTCCTTCCTATGAGCATTTTGTTACTACATTGCTCTATGGAAAAGACACCATTAGTATGGAGGATGTTAAATCCTCACTGAACTCTCAAGAGTTAAGAAAAAAGATGTCTAGAAATAATGGAGATGAAGGCCGAGGGTCTGGTTGTGAGGAGAAGAAGTGAGAAAAAGGGTTCTGGTAGTAGGGGCAAATCGAGATCTAAATCTAGGTCTCATAAAGATACTAAATGTTATTATTGTCACCAAAAAGGGCACATTAAATGGAATTGTCCAAAATTGAAAAATAAAAGGAAAGATAAAAATGTTAAAAAGGAGTCTAAGGATAGATCCACTAGTAATTCTTCTGATATTGCTGGGGTTGCTAAGGAAAGTTCCTCGGATGTCGAAAATGTTCTTTCAGTTTCTGTCAGTGATTATCACTCTAGTAGTGAATGGGTTCTTGATTCTGGTTGTTCCTATCATATGTATCCCAATAGGGACTGGTTTTTTACTTACCGTTCTGTTGATGGTGGTACTGTCTTAATAGAGAATGACAATCCTTGTAAAACTGCCGGCATAGGCACAATCCAAATTAAGGTGTATAATGGTATTGTTAAAACTTTAACTGATGTTCAGCATGTTCCAGATTTGAAAAAGAATTTGATTTCTCTTGGTACTCTTGACTCTAATGGTTATAAGTTTTCATCTGAAGGTGGAATTTTGAGAGTTTCTAAAGGTGCTCTTACTATGCTTAAGGGAAAAAAGAGAAAATGCCTCTATTTTTTGCAGGGCAGTACTGTGACAGGCGCTGCTTCAGTATCTTCTTCAGTTGATCAAGATTCAGAAATTACCCATCTATGGCATATGCGTTTAGGACATATGAGTGAGAGGGGTTTAACATTATTGTTGTATTGATTGTTCTATAAGCATATACAACTTGTGAGCATGCCCTATTCAAGTTTTTAGAATTTAATTTATTTATTTTCTTTGTTTAGGAATTAATTCTAATGATGATATATAGTTTAGAATTAAATTGTGACATGCTAGTAAATTAGGCCTTGGTGAGTTGTGTAACATATATTAAATTTGGAGCATTTGAGTAAGAATTGTAAAACTTATTTAATATTTATCTTTTGTGAAAGATTAAATTACATAGTTGAAACAAGCATGAAATCAACTTGTATTGTGATATTAAAGTAGGCCTTGGTGAGTTCTTTAACATATATTAAATTGTGGACATTTGGATATGTTTGAAAATCTAGAGAAAAATTAATTAATTAGCTTAATTAATTTTATTTTAAGTGTGTTAGTCACTTAAATTGATTTTGGATGTAATAGGTTAATAATTCCTTGAAATGTAGTCCGCTTAATTACCTTGTGAGCATGCTACTAACTTGTGGTAGAATTAGTACTTGTCGCCTCTAAAGATGGTAATTTGACTTAGCATGATATGTGATATCATTGTCTTGAATAGCTTGTTTAAATATATCTTGTGTAGGTATATAGCTTGTTAGAATATTACAGTTGCTTACCTTGAAAGCTTGTTACTAAATTGTAGCTTATTTAGTACTTGAGGCTTAGATGGTAATGTGGTTCAATGGTTGTAAAATATTCTTGCTTTGTGTATAAATTACATAATAGAAACTTGACATATCATATACTATGTAGACTTGAATTCTAGGACATGGTTGTGTGGATTCAACCTTATTTGTGCATGGGAGATGGTTTTATGCATTGTTAGATTTAATATAA
Source organism: Cornus florida (assembly GCF_030987335.1). Taxonomy (NCBI): domain Eukaryota; kingdom Viridiplantae; phylum Streptophyta; class Magnoliopsida; order Cornales; family Cornaceae; genus Cornus; species Cornus florida. The sequence continues at coordinate 46,484,947 of NW_026775573.1, forward strand.
GTTTGGTTTAACTTATTGATTTTGCATAAGTTTTAAACTTATTATTTTTGGAGGCTTGTAAGGATCATGTTCATGTGATGGCTAGGGTTAGGCCCTAGTACGGATTCGTGAGTTTCCTAAGTCATATGAAGTGCACAGTAGGTAGTACCTTGTGGGTCGTAATTACCCGAAATAACTTATACACGTGCGCACTGAGTAGTACCTTACGGGCTAATAACCCGGAATAACTTGATTGGTCTGCAGCCAAGGATCCTAGTCTTTCCACTATTTGATTTCGCATTCAATTTCAAGTTATTAATCATGGATTACTTGTAGCTTGAGAATTGATGCTTGTTTTGGATATTTGAATCCTATTTAGTATACTTGAACTTGTATACTTGCTCCGTGAGTTTAAATTTCATTTAGTGTGCTTGTGCCGTGTATACTTGTTTTAGGCGTATCTCTTTTAGTTTAGTATACTTGTGTTCGTATACTTGATTTACGAGATTTCCATATAAAATGTATACTTGTGTACATATGCTTAGACATTGCATGACTTGTCTTAAAATGGTTTAGTATACTTAGAAATGTATGATTGTATGTTGTGTAACATGTTTTAACGATGCTTAGTATACTTGAGCATGTATCCTTGTATGCCGTTGTTCACTTTAAATTGCATGAACAGCTTAGGATGATCCCTGAGTCTCATTTTGAAATAGACGTTAGGTGGCATGAGCCCTTTGACATGTTTCACCTTAAGGTGATATAATTGTAAAATGTTAGGTCGATACATGCTCATCTCCTACGAGTAGCTTTACGTTACTCACCCACGTTATAGGGACATTTTTCAGGTACAGGGACCTTGATTTGGGATGCACACTATGCCATGGAAGTTTCGTAGACTTGAAGTATCATTTTCCTGAAAATGTTAGCTTGAAATGTCACTTGTAACCTTATTTGTCGAAATGTGTAGATTTAATTCCAATTATGTAATGTGTACATAAGTACACTCTATGCAATGTATTTGACATGTATGAGATGAGGCCGGAGGCCAATGACATGTATTTTGTATTCTATGCAACTTTAACTTCATGAAATATTATGAAAATATTAAAAAATGCTACGTCATTACTTCATAACTTTTGCATCGAGTGTGGAAATTCTATTTTTATTCTTTCATAGGGTCTTATAAATCATGTTTGAAGTGTGGCCAAGGGCCAAATGGTAATTTGAAATCATTTGTTAATTTTGGTTTTCAAATTTCCCTTTTCTTATTCATTTTTGCTTTTTTGCCTGTTGGGGGGTCAAATTTTGCATCGATGGTATTTTTAAGCCATGAACCATTGTAGCACGTCCTAATAGGTAAGTTACGTTTGCGTGCATGGTTGTTTCCGGGCAAACCTTCTTTTTTGGTGACATGAGCCTCCTATGGACTCATTTTGAAACTTTGTTGCATAATCTGATCTAGGGGCTTTCTAAACTTTTTATGTCAGTTTTATTTTCTTCTTTTAACATAGTCGCTTAGAAAATGTCATTTTAGGGGGGGTTTCGTGTTTTTTCAGAAAATGTCATCTTGATATCAAAAATCCCTCGTGAAGTTTCAGCTTCCACTTTTCAATTGTAGTAGCTTTTTGGCCTTCATGACCAGATTTCATGGAGGGATATTTTGGACATTTTACAGTGAGTTTTTTTTAATTCTTTTGAGAATCACGTAGAAAACTCAATTTTAAGTGGGGTTTCTTCTTTGTGTTTTTCCATAAAAATTCGTTTGGTAGCCCGTTTTCGATCTCAAATCCTGTAGCAGCTTTTTGCCCTCTTGTCAGTTCTGATCTAGGGGCATTTTGGGGATATTATAGTGAGTTTTTTTGGTTCCTTTCACATGGTCAGGTAGAAAACTCGATTTTAAGGGGGGTTTCTTCTTTGTGTTTTTCCAGAAAAGTTCGTTTTGGCCTCCGTTTCAAGCCTCAGTTCTGGAAAACATGCTTTGGACCCTTGCTGTCAACATGGGCATGCCATTGGGCGCCGGCGCTCGCGCCGGCATGGGCGCCGGGCGCGCATGAGGCTACCATAGCCTTCGTCGGGCCGCCGCGACGTCTCAACTTCAAACACTCGTTTCTCCCTCGTCCTGACTCCAAAATAAGTGGACTTTTTTTTTAACTTAACTAATTTTTCGCTGTCTTTCCAACGGTGTGCTTGGCTGCACCTGGATCTTCCTGGATAATTACCAGTTTACCCTTTTGCTTTAAGTGCTCGTTTTTCTTTGTCATGCCATTTCTCCTTTGTCTGGACTCCGAATCATGCGATTCTTAAGCCCATCTTGATTAGTTTTTTGTTGTCATTCTAGCGGTGTACTCAGTGGCACCCGAGTCCACAGTTTTTAGAAATGAATATTTTACCCCTGGGGGCTTATTTGTTATATTTTTGATCTTTTACTTCCGTATCAGTTCTCATTAAGTTCCACGACCTCATGGAAGGTCACTTTGACTTCTTAGAGTCATGTTTTCTATTTTCGCTTCCGCATTTCGGATCCGTTATCGGATCAAACTACGGTTCATCACAGAACGCACTAGCTTGAAAACCAGGGCCATCACAGTAGGCAAACTCAATAAGCAGTAGATGTTCTTCCCAACTACCACCCAAGTCAAGCACACATGCCCGAAGCATATCCTCCAAGATTTGGATAGTACGCTCTGACTGGCCGTCTGTTTGTGGATGGAATGTCGTACTAAGATACAACGCTGAATCAAACGTTGATTGAAGTCCTTCCTAGAACTTCGAAGTGAACTTGGCATCCCTATCTGAAACAATAGTTACTGAAACTCCATGCAACCTTATAATCTCCTTCACATAAAGTACACCAAGCTTCTCTGCATTATCTGTTGCCTTAATAGGCAAAAAGTGAGCCGTCTTGGTCAACCTGTCAATGATGACCCATACGGCTTCATTGCCTCTCTGTGACCTTAGAAGACCTGTCACAAAATCCATAGCAATATGTTCCTATTTCCACTGCGCTACAGGCAATGGTTACAACAAACCAGTTGGTCTCTGATGCTCGACCTTCACCTGTTGACAGGTAAGGCACTTAGCCACAAACTATGCAACATCGTTCTTCATCCCATTCTATCAATACTGACGTCTCAAATTGTGATACATCTTGGTACCACCTGGATGAACTGCAAAGCGAGAAGTGTGAAACTCTCGTAAGACGTCCTCACGACAAACTGTGGGAACCACCAACAAACCACTGAACCGCAGACCCCCATCTGCATGCAAGGCCCAATCTTTCACTGTCTCACCACTGGAGATCAAAGCGTGAATGGCATCTAAATCCGGGTCCGTCTCTGTGACTCAATCACTCGTACAACAAGAGTAGGCTGAGCCATAAGACTAAACAAGAATGTTGGCTCACTGTCAACATCGTCATCAAAACAATACAATCCCATTTCTGCCAGATCTTCAAGCATCTTCCATTTTCGGATGGCCAAACTAACCAAAGTTCCACGAGATTTCTGGCTTAAGGCATCTGCTACCACATTTGCCTTGCCCGGATGGTACTGCAAGTCAAAATTGTAGTCTTCCAAGAATTCAACCCATCGCCTCTGTCTGTTGTTCAAGTCCTTTTGGGAGAAAAGGTACTTGAGACTTTTATGATCCGAGTACACCTCGAATCTCTCACTATACAAGTAATGTCTCCAACACTTCAAAGCAAATACGACTGCCGCTAACTCCAAATTATGAGTAGGGTAGTTAAGCTCGTGAGTCTTCAACTGTCGAGACCCATAAGCCACTACTCTACCATCTTACATCAACACACATCCCAAACCATCACGTGAAGCGTCACAATAAATCACATAACCCAAGCCACGCTCAGGTATCACCAACACTGGAGCTGTAGTCAATCTTGTCTTCGACTCTTGAAAGGATGACTCACAGGCTTCATTTCACATAAACTTGATCCATTTCTGAGGCGCTGCCAAACGGGAGAAATCCTTCACAAACTTTCGATGGTAACCCGCTAGGCCAAGGAAACTCCGGATCTCAAAAACATTCTTGGATTGCTCCCAATTCAAAACATCTTCAACCTTTGATAGATCTACTGACACTTCACCTTCTAAAACAACATGCGCCAAAAATTTCACCTCCTGTAGCCAAAACTCACATTTCTCATATTTGGCATACAATCGGTGCTCCCGCAAAATCTGTAAAACAATACTCAAATGGACCTCGTGCTCCTCCCGAGATCGTGAATACACAAGAATGTCATCCACGAAAACTACCACAAACTAGTCCAAGTAATCGTGAAAGACACGGTTTATCAAGTCCATGAATGACGCTGGTGCATTAGTCAAGCCAAAAGGCATAACAAGGAACTCATAGTGTCAATACTGTGTATGGAACGTTGTCTTTGGGATATCCTTATCCCTAACCCGTAACTGATAGTAGCCTGACCTTAAGTCAATCTTCGAAAAATAACTGACTCCTCTCAACTGATCAAACAAATCATTTATCCTTGGCAAAGGATACTTATTCTTGATGATGGCATGATTCAACTTCCGGTAATCAATGTACAACCTCAAAGAAACATCTTTCTTCTTCGCAAACAAGACCGGTACTCCCCACGGTGACACAATCGGTCGGATGAAACCTTTCATCTTCAAATCATCAAGTTGCCTCTTTAATTCTTCCAATTCAACTGGTGACATACGATACGGTACCATAAAAATTGGTGCGGTACCTGGCATCAAATCAATAGTAAACTCCACTTCTCGGTGTGGAGGCAACTCTGTCAAATCCTCTGGAAACACATCCAGAAAATCACGAACAACTGCAGGATAATCTTCTTCCACAACATCATCTTCTTCGGCTAGAAGACTAGCTAAGAAGTAATCACCACGACTCCGTCCACGAACCCCATAAAACAATGAAATGTGGGAATCACTCCGATCTCCCACGAAAAATAAACAATCTCCCTCGGGAATGCAAACTGTGACTCTACCTCTAAAGCAATCGATTATGGCACGAAAGGAAGCTAACCAATCCATCCTAAGAATGACATCAAAGCTAGTCATCTTCAGGAGGATAAGGTCGAACACAAAGGTCTGCCCGGCTATCACAATGGAACAATCCCGTACAACTCGACTCAAAGACACTGAAACCCCAATAGGCGTATCAACACATAACGCCCGATCCATGAAACTAATCTCTAACCCCGATGCAAGTGCAAATAATGATGAAATGAAAGAATGAGATGCACCAAAATCAAACAAAACATGGGTCCAAGAACCAAACACTAGAAATATACCTCAGAGAACTGAAGATCCAAGAGATGCATCAGTCGATGCAAGTGCAAAGACACGTCCCTGTGGTGCCTGTGCCTGAGAACTGCCAACCTGAACACCTGACTGTTGTACTGACATAGTAGGAGTATCCCTCCTAACTGGCCGTGAACTCTGAGAGGACATGGCAGGTTGTGATGGTGGTGGTCTGAAACCTGACTGAACCGTAGCCGACTGTGACGGCCTCTGCTGTGACCCTCTTCCACTACCGGTGCCTGCTCCCTGATTAGGACAATTCTTAACCTTATGGCCCTGTTGGCCACAACCAAAACAAGCCCCAGAATTAACCGATGTCTGTGGACACTCTGACTTGTAGTGACCCGGCTGATTACAACGATAACAAATGACACCACTCCTGGCAAACCCTACTGGCATAGGAGTGGTAGGAGCGGATCGTACTGACTGCTACCCCTGAAACTGAGATGAACCACCCCTGTTCCTCTTCCCTGAAGGTCCCTCTGAAAATGACCATGCATTCCTCTTTTGCTTCCACTGCTCCCTTCTTGCATCCGTATTTTTAATATCAGCCTCAAACATCAAGGCCCTCTCTACTGCCTCAGAATAAACTTTAATAAACTGTGCCGTTATCAATGGCCTCATTCTATCATTAAGACCGGAAACAAATTTCTGAGTCTTGTCAACTTCATCTCTTACCATTTCCGGAGCAAAGCGAGAAAGTGAAGTGAACTTGTTCTCATACTCCGCCATTGACATATTGCCTTCAATAAGGCCAAGAAACTAGTCTTTTAACTCCCATCTTTTAGAAAGCAGAAAATACTTCTCGTAAAATAGTTCCTTGAACTTGTCCCAACTCATCTCTTCCACCTTATGCCGATTCGTAACCATCTTCCACCAAAGTTTGGCATCCTTAGCAAACTTGTAAGTTGCTAGGATGATCTTCAGGTGATCCTCTGTCACATCCATTGAGGTCAACTGTATCTTAACTTGATCCATGTAGTCGTCTGCTACTATTGGATCCGCACCACCCTCAAACATAACCGGCATCAGCTGAGAAAACCCCTTAATGATCTTGAGACGCTTCTGAACTGGCGTCTCCTCAACTTGAACTGTAGGTTGCGGTGCCGACTGCGACTGAGAAGCAATCGTTGCCCTCACGGCATTTTGCAACAAACGATTCAACTCTAGTGCCACAGAACCTTCACCCACTTCTACGGGTGCTTCAACATTATCCCTCCTTGTGGGGACAACTCTCGGGGGAATCAAGTCCCTAAGAAGTGTGTCCTCATCATTTAGCTCCTCCGGATTGGAGCTGGAGCTTTCACCAACATCACCCCTAGTCGGTCAAAGGCCAACTTCCCTGGTTTCCTCACGCCGTGACATCGTGCTGAAAAACAAATAAAATGATTCAATAACAATAACACTAAGGTCTAACCGTGAACAACTCAACATAAAATGATGCTATACTAACACTTAACATGCAAGACTAGGCAATGAACACATTAATATAGGCATATAAGCACGTAAACATGTAAACAAGTAAACAGTTAAGCATGCTTTTGCACATAGCAAAACACTTTACCAATTAATCACATAAACTATGTGAATGACTTCCCATGCAACCCCTATGTAGGCCTTTACCCATCGTCCTAATGGTTTTCGAACCAAGGCTCTGATACCAAATTTATAACGACCCTAAACTGAATACCGAAAATAATTAAAAAATAAAAAATAAAAATTTCGACATGACCTCCCCTAAAAATGGTTGTACAACAACCTGTTCAAATGAAAAAAAAAAAAAAAAAAAAAAACAACGACCTTTCAAGACCTATCCAACCTACCCAACACACAATACAAAAGAAATATAATGCATTCCTCAATACCACAACATCAACAACCTTCCCAAATTAGCCCATTATCGTCATCCCCTCAACTTAAGCATTTACATGGTCTCAGTTTACAACAAAAATAATCAAGTATCCTAGTATGTTCCAGGGTCATGATTTGCAAGAATAAATAATCTTTTACATAGTTTGAGACAATACAAAAAAAAAAAAAAAAAAAAATGGGCTAAGATACAAAATAAAACAAAATACAACTCCTAATCTTCTTCAAACTTGCGGGGGATTGTCATCCGCCACTTCATTTTCGAGCCCTGAAAAATGTTAAATAATAGAGGTGAGCAAAATTGCTCAGTAGGTAGTGCCTAAGGCACACCTCTTGAGACCCCGTGAATCCACACAATGAATAGGAATAAGGAAATTGAGATCATACCATGCCGGGAGCAAAAGTATAACTACGATACCACATCATTAATCTAATACCACAAATAAATATGCCATGCACTGAGATGCCGTACCTTACAATGTCACTCCCCATTTTCCCAAAACCATTTCCATTATCATTTCCAAACCGTTAGTGAACCCGTCCCATGGCAGCACGAGAGGAGGATTGGCCACTATCCCTGACCCATGGCATCTCCATAGCATCATTTAGGGCCCAGGTAAGTTAACCATACTAAGGCGATCTCCCTAGTCCCCTCTAGGCCTCACTAACGCCGCGGTCCCTAGGCAACTCCTAGGCGGCCGGTTTTTTTTTTCACAAAATTCTTTTTAAAATTCTTTCCCAAAAATCTATATCATTTCTTTCAAATCAATTTTTTCCATTCTTTCCCAATGATATGCATGAATGTCTCATGCTTCCCAATGCCATGTCAAATGAAGGATTTTTACAATTCACAAATCAACATAAGATTTTCCTATGTCACAAATCAACACACTTCCATATAGCAATTTCTAGCAAATTGATCATAATAGGCATGCAAATTTAATATTTGGACATGTTCTACAACATAAAAATTTCTAAACTTATATTTCATGCTTTCTAATCACCAAACTAGCACTAAAGGCACAAAAAGCTTGAATTAATCAACAATTTACATGCTTCATTATCATATATATCAAGCAACACAAAGTCACAACCTTGACACAATATATATAAATATAATAAAGCAATAAATTTTCTATGAATTGAGCATGCTAAACATCAATTAAATAGAGTCATTCACAAAAAGGCCCAAGAACATGTGAATTAGAACCCCTACCTCAATTATATGCAAAACCCCCAAATTTCACCTCAAACCCTCAAAATGGGTCAAGATTTTCGGACTCCCTAGGTTGCTCAAATCTGAAATTGCCGGTACACACGTGTAGATTAAGTCCCTAGGTTGCTCAAATCTGATTTGATTAATGGTTATTTACAAGTATTTTTTAATCTGGTAAATAAAGACTAATATTTATCGCATGGCTTGCTACCGCATGCAATTTAACCTTATAAAAAGAATTTACAAGATTTTTTACACCTTGTAAAAATACATTTTTCATGTACTGAATAGTTATTGAAAAAAATTCAAAATGTTCTAATAGTTTAGAAGAAAAAAAAAACTAGAAGAGAAAATCCAGTTTGTAAAATGAAGGGATCTAAATTCAAATTGGAGAGGAAAAAAAAGTTCATACATAGAGCTTCAATAGGATATTGCAAAACACACTTCTAAAGCTCCAAGAAGGCTCTCCCAAAGACATCCTTAGGAAAGTGTAGAAAAGGAGGAAGATCTGAGGCTTGCTAATTGGTTTAGTTTTTTTAAAAAAAGTTCAAAAAAATTTATTTTCCATTAACTATAAAACAAGTTTCACTAATAATTCCGTTTGGTAGGAAGGATGAGGGGTGGATGGAATATAGGATTCATAAGAAGAAAGGAACAAATGTCCTTCGTTTGGTAGAGAGGAGGCAAGGAGATAAGAGAAAAGATGATGGATGAGTCATCCTTTCTCGTTCACAAATTTTTATTCCTCTAAATATGGGCGGAAGATACGAAAAAAGAAAAACAAGGCTATTATAAACATTTTTAAATTACAAAATTTTCCTTATAATTAACACATTTCTTTTCTTCTCTCGTGAAACAGGTATTGTAATATTCTCTTCTCTTCTATCCAACAAAACAAAAAAATGGAAGGACATAATCTCTTTCCTATGGATATTTCATTTATCTATTCTTCTCTCCCTTTCATCCAAATTTCTTCCATCCTACCAAATGGAGCATTAGAAAACTGAACCAAAATGGACCTTTACTTCCTCTTGTGGGAAGTTTAGTAAGAGCAAGGGATTCAAGGCATATGATAAAAGAAAATGCCTAGGAATGCAAGGGTTTGAGGCAAAAAAAAAAAAAACAATAAACAATAAAAACAACAACAACAACCCTGTACCAGTGAAATGAATTGAACTTATTAAGGTAAATAATATAGAGACATATAGAAAAGGTCACTCAATATAACTTGAGGTATTAGGCAAAAATATAAAATTAACTTTTTAATTTATAATATATTAATATCAAATAATAATTAATAATTTTTATTTATAAATCATTCTTCTTACTTTTTGAGATGCAAAGCTCAATAATATGAATAAAAATGGCCACAAACAACATATGCAGTTTTATGATAATAAAAAACAACAAGACTACCAAATAATTTAAGTTAAAGAACAAGATAACCTAATGTTAAGAAAATCCGGTCAATGCTCGAACAAAATTTTCAATCCTTTTATTCTTATTTTGTTGCTTCCAATAAATTTATGGCACTAGAATAAAAAATTGCTACCTTCAAACCGATATGTGTGTGAAAATAAAAATGAGTTTAAATGGAGTGAGATTGTAATGAGTGGAGAAGAGAAAAGAGTAGGGCGATGGAGAGTTCTATAATGAGATTATGAGTGGAGGATAAAAAAATAACATTGTAATGCGAGGAGGAAAAGCCCCGAGGGAAAAGGGAAAAACAATTAAAATAAAACTTAATAGGAAAATTTAGAAAGTTTTTATCAATTTCTACATTTATCAGATATGTATTCAATAATTAATAAGTATGACTAGTGTATTGAAAAAAATTGGGAAAGTGAGACAAGACTAGAAATGATGAGTTTTAATAAAAAGTGGAAAAGAAAGTTTTAGAATGAAATAAATTCTATGATCCATATTAAGTATTTTTTATATAATTTCCTAAAAGGGATGAATAGTATATATAATTTCCAACTCTTAATTCTACACGGTAAATATTTGTACAATACTAAATATAGGTAATCAGTCAGACGCTAATACTTACCATATGTATCAACCGACTCCAATGCATCTATATATATATATACACACACATATATATTGTTACATAATATTAGCCCTAGCTGCCTTGGGAACGGATTTCCCAACATATTATTTTCCTCTTTGAGCAAGTGATTGAAACAATTCCATGATCCACGAGGAAAACAATTCCCTGATATTAGTCAAGGCGCGAAAGAGGCTTTAGAAAAGTGCTCTAGAGTCGAAGAAGATCCAGAAAAATCTAGTCAAGCTAATAAGATGGAGTCAAGCCAAAAGGTGGTTGATGAGTTCTGCAATATTCCAAGAGATATCATCTTCAGAATACTCAAAGATTTTCCAGTCAAAAATTTATTAACATTAAGGTGCGTTTCGAAGCTCTGGTGCTCCATAATTGACGATCCACTTTTCGTTCAAATACACCATATTCAATCCCATACTCGTCCTGAAGCTATCAACCTTCTTCTTCGGTATGAGAAACAGAATTCTTGTTTATACTCTCTACATCCAGAAGGAGGCTTAGCCTCTTACATACTAACACTACTAGATAAAGAAATCTCTACTCCCTTTCAGTCCATTAATGGCTTGGTCTGTATCGAGAATTCCATATACAATCCTAGCACCAGAGAATTCAAAACCCTTCCACGTCTAAGGGTGAATGTACCTTGTGATGTTACTACAACTAAAGTCACTACTCCGGTGGATGTCTCCACGAAATTCTTCCTAGGATTGGATCCTTCCACCAGTAAATACAAGGTTCTCGCCTTGTGTCGACTCTTTTCGAATGCTAGTGAGCATGCTCAAGTTCAGTTCAAGATTCTGACGCTCGGCACAAACTTGTGGAGAGAGATTGATACTTCCGAGCTTCGATTAGACATACCCCAGCTATATATGGCTTATGCCAAGGGTTATTGCATTGCTGATGTTATATATATTACATCTAAGGGTGACTCCAAGGATGTGATAATTGCTTTTGAGGTAGGAAGCGAGAAGTTCAGGATCATTCGACTTCCGGATGGTGCTAATACTGAGACTTGTTTTGTGATACAAGTAAATGAACATCTGGCTCTGATAGATGGTAGGATTTCAGCAATTTGGATATTAGAAGACTACGAGAAGCAACTATGGAGTAGGCAAAGTCTCGTCGTACCACGATATTGTCCAAGTTGTGACGTGGTGCATTGTTTTATACCAGTTGGTACCATTCATACCGGTGAGATTTTATTTCGATGTGCTACATCAGAATTGTTTTATTATAATCTGGAAACTAAAGCATTGAGGAGGGCCTGGGTGCGTTCATACTTTGGGTATGATACATTGTCAAATCTATGCATCACTAAGCATGTGGAGAGTTTATATCGGTTGAAGGAGATGTAAATGACAAGATTTTTAAATATTTTTTTAGTTTTAGTTTTTTTTGTGTTTTTTTGTTTTTTTACTATTAATTATGCAAGAACTTTATTGGAATAAATTACAATTTCAAATTTTCAAGTGGGACCTTTTTGTGTCTTAGAAACCGTAGGAAATTTTTTTTTTTAATGGTCGTTTGAATCTAATGAAAGTTTTTTTTTTTTCCCGAATGATAGTTGTGATACCCTTATAGCTAACTCTAAAGTTTCAACCATGTCAAAGTTTCAAACCTAAGGATTCCAAAGTCAATTCTGAAACCCTAGCCAAAGTCAGTTCCTATATTATATATATACACACTTTGATGGCCATTACACAAGGGTAATCATAGCGTGTGTTTATGTGGCAATATACTTCTAGTAAAACCCTAATCATGTGAAGCTGAGATTGATCCATTGAGGTTGTGTTTCTAATTTTGTTCATTCACACCATGATACCCCCATATATAGTTATATAGATCAACTTCAGAAGGGGATTTGGAATTTTTTTTGTAGAGCTGTGAGCAGAGTTTAATCAACCAATCTGTACCATTTATACCGGTATGTGAGATTTTATTTCCATGTTTGGAATTTGTATATCTATTATCATTATGGTGATGATGATTTGGGTAGAACAACCTCAAGAAATATCCATGAGTTATCAAACTTACAAATACATGTGTTATCACATTAGTTTATCCGTACACTTAACCGAACATGTGGCAGTGTTTAGGTGATCTAACGGCAATCCTAAATGGACTCTTCGGTGTCTGTCTCTCTAGCTAGCATCTTCTATTCTTCTTCTACTCAATGCATTCCTTAATTTCTGTGTTGGCATTTCTTGAGCTTCCATCTTTCTTTCCTACCCGATCTTTGCTGCTTCAGTGCTCCCTGTCATAGCTCTGTTCTTAGCTGAATGAAACTGCTTTGATCCTTCAGCCAAATTCTGCGTTTCCTTCTTGATTGATGCTTTTATCTTTAGCTTTGTTCCGGTCGGTTTCTTTGGTTCCTTTTGGTTACTTTGTTTTTCTGGTGAGTTATCACAGTTTAATTTTGTTTCTGCTTAAAATAGCTACTTGTTTTGGTTGTTCTTAGTCTGAAAGGTACAAATAAACCTCACTTTTAAAGAAAATGGAAATTTGAGTGCTCTACAAAATGGAATGGAATTGATCTTTGTCTATTTGAGGTTTTTTGGGGGTTCCTTTGCTTGGTTTCTTAAATGACTTAGGGTCTGATTTGTAACTATGAAAATAATTTTTTTATTTTCAGAGAAAATAGTACAAAAAAATTCTATTTCGAGTTCCGTTTTATTCCTAATTTGTGTTGGGGAATCAGCACAAATTTTCTAAAAATACCAAGAACAAAAACAAATTTTCTAAAAATACCGAGAACAAAATTTCAAACTTTTATTTATACACAATTCTTCAAAACAATGAACAATGCATCAATGAATAATATTTCAATATGGAATCACAATACTTTCATTAAAATGAAAAATACATCATTTTTTTCCCCCCCAAATTAAAGCACTTTATTAAGAAGAAGAAGATAAATCCTCAAGTATTACATCAGTAAGCCAATGAGGCCAAATCTGCCATTGCAGATCACTACACTTTTGACTTCAAGCCCATTTGTTCACCGGTGAGCAACCTTGTTACATGATCTAGAAGTCCAAACAAGAGCCAAATCTATATTTTCCTTTAACGTCACTTGGATATCTTCAAGTACAGTCATGGTAAGAGAGACAACAGGGTTAAACCTTACGATAGATTGACAATCACTTTCCACGTCCACCAAATGCCAGTCATAAATGCCACGTGGAACAATCACTTGGGACCTGCAATCGCAAAGGGCTGAGACTCCAAACCACCTTTGTCGAATGACAGAAAAATAACATATGACAAATGGTTTCCTCTTCCATCCCACACACAGGACATAAGGCATGCTCTATTAAACCCCCCCTCTTCAAAATTGAATAAACTGGCATTTTTCCGTGGCAACATTGCCAGAGAAAAAATTGGATCTTCCTAGGAATTTGGAGTTTCCAAATACTACTCCAAATAACAGTATTGGAAGGTGAATTGCTTGAACTGTAGGTTGTTGACACTCCTCAACAACCAATTGATAGGCGGGCTTGACTGAAAATTTCCCATCACCAGTGCGATCCCAAACCTTGCAATCGTCACCACCCAATCGCTGTAAAGGAACCTGCAAAATCAGACTTGAATCTCTACAATTAAACACTCGCTCAATATCCTCTGTCCTCCACATCTTAGTGTGGTGATCAATCAAATCAGCCACGATATGAATCCTTTGTTGAGAGTGAGCTGGAGATACTGCAGTAATAATAAGCTCCGAAAGCAAGTTATCTTCCCAAATTTGAATTTTCTAACCATTGGCAACCCTCCACTTCAAGCCTCTTTTCAAATTGAATTTAGATGATGAAATACTCTTCCAAAAATACATTAATTTGAATAACATGAATATCTCACGAAGAGCTTAGAATTAAAAAACACAATAAGATGTCCAAATCAAGGGCGGATGAATGTATAGCATTACAAAATAGTCAATAAATAAATACCAGTGGCTCAGTGGTACCAAGACCTTACTTTTTAAAAGAAGGTCAGGAGTTCAAGCCTCAGTAGACAAGAGTATACTAACCTTGTTTCAAGACTGCTCCAAACTCAATACATAAAATAGTATATAATAATATCTCAAAGAAGATATTCTTCCAAGTATAGCACTATCACCCTCACAACCATACACTCGGGAGTATTCACGGAAGTATGGTAGATAGTATCTATTTATAAGGATAAAACATTTGTAATTGTTTTCATATATAATTATAGAATTAAAATAGAATAATTATGGTAGATAGTGTTTTTTTCTTTTTTGGTTAAAAAGGAGGAGTTTTTATATTATTTTTACTAATATTTCTTCATTATATAAAATTATAAAAATTAGATATCTATTTCAAATTTTGCAACACCATTGAGATTTCTGAACTAATAAGTTGTGCAAATTTCACCAAAAAATTAAAGTTGTGCAAATGCAACACCATTGGTTACTATGTTTCTTTCTCTCTCCTCTTCCCTCCAATTTTGGATACATAAAAAAAACACAAAGGACTTTATCCCTCCTTCCTTCCCTTCCCTTTCCTTCCCTTCAGCCAAACACAAAAAAATAGTCATTAAATCGCCTCTCACCCATCATCCCTCATCAATCATTCTCTCCAACCAAACATAACATTAATGTACTTTACTTTAGCTAAAAAATTAATAAATAGAAATTGTGTACTCTCACTCTCTCAAAATCATGAAAAAATAGGGATAAGATGTTAATGACTAAATTGAGATAAGTATTGAATCAGCACAATCCAATTCTATTTTGACCTTTAACAAAATTCTAAAAAAAAAATCAATAGTCTTTTTATAACTGAGAAAAATTATACTGTTAGTTGTGATACACACATGTTAGGCCTATGTGCAACTATGGAACTGTAATGCATTAGATTATTCCTTAACCGAGGTACCACAGTTGCATATATTGTTTGCGATTATTTTCACAATTATTCATCATATGTTCATCAGATAGTTCTCATGAGTATCAACGAAACTTATTGCCCCTTGTTTGAAGATTGTATATATATATATATGGTATTTACATCATATTGTGAGTTGGGCAGTGAAATAGGTTGTAGAATTTAGTTTGAAAAAAATTGTGAATAAGTGTTAGGTTTTTTGCATAGAGTGAATTTACCCAATAAAAGTTAAATTAATCGATCACAAAGCAAAAATAAATTCTAGTAGAGTTTGAGAGACACCATGTTTGTAGCGAGAAAATCTAGTTGGAGAAATCATCCAACAAATTGGAAATACCTTGGAGAGTGTCACGCGGTTTCGAGTGAAACAATCCATTATGTTTGAAGCAAAGTATAATGGACTTCAACTCAGGCTCAAACGCTCTCACTCTACCGAGAACCAATTGAAAACCATCTTTGGCTTTGCGACTCCCCCATCTAACAGCTCTCGACTTCAGGCTTACTCCCTTAACTATTATAGATCGGGTTTAGGCTTGCGTAAAATATTTTTTTATGTAATTTCTAGTGTTTGGTTGTCGTATTATATATATTTTACCTGGAAAAAAAAAATTCTTAGAAAAATATTTTATGCGGATGGAGCCAAGTCCGAGCTTGTCGAATCTCTACCGAACCGAGCTTGAGTTTGGCTACCCTAAGCTCGCCTGAACACCGAGCCAAGCCCGAGAAAGCCAAAAATCAGCTTGGCTCGGTTCATTTGCAGCCCTAAATTGGGAATGTAGTTCACTGTCAAAACAAACGTGAACATGCTGACAAGTTAATTTCTTCCCCTATTAAAAGCACCCCTATCTCAATAAATTTGTATAAGTAAAGAAACTACATCTAAATTAATTAACTTAAAATAAATAAATAACATACTTCCAAAATCCTTCACTCAAGAAAATGACCAAAAAGGCCGTCAAGCTAGTGTGGCAAGCAAAACGAGGTGCCAAAAGTAAATAAAATAGAAATTTGAAAAAAATTCAGAAAAATTCGGGATATTACAATCTACTCTCCTTAAAGTGATTTCACCCTCGAAATCTACCTTCCTTAAGAAGAGGCCCACAACCCGTAAGACTACCAGCTCATAGACTTTAGTGTCTTTGGCACTGGATGTCAATAGGCAATCACACACCACTGCAATTAGCAACACACGTCACACATAGGGCTGCAAATGAGCCGAGCCGAGTCGAGCTTTACCTTGCTCGGGCTCGGCTCGTCAGTTTCATGAGGGTGCTCGAGCTTGGGCTCGACCGAGCTTGGCCAAACTAGGCTCGAGCTCGCCTTCAAGCCAAAAAAAAAAAAAAAAAAACTTTAGATCTAACACTGTTTGACAATGGATCAAAAGAGCTTTTCGATCATTCTTCTGATCTCCCCAACACTAAAATGGGATTGAAACATCAAAACCCAAAGAGAGATTTGAGAGAGAGATCTATTGGAAACCCTCCTCGATGTTGTATCGATGTTGAAAGGGATGGGATTAAAAGAGTGATGTTGCAAGATTTGTTTAGGGTTTCATAGCAAATATTACAGAGATTTGTTGGAGACAGTCGACGACGTGCTAGAGAGGAAGAAACGATGTTGTGACGGCATGCTAGAAAGGAAGAAGCGATGTTGCAGCTGCTGTAATGAAAATGAAATTAGTCAGAAAAACCAACGCTTGATATAAAGATAGATAGATATATATAAGGTAGTTTATTTTTTATATTTAATGGTTAAGATTTAATTCGTGTATAAATTCCTTGCACACCAGTGAACAGGTGAACAGCCCTATATATAATGATGATAGGGTAATAGGTTAAGTAAAGTTGGGCTTAAGGTGAGTTGGGCTTAAAGTAAAATAAAATTGGGCTAATGATATGTATTTAGATTGACTTTATATTAAATGGGCCACACATTTGTATAATAGTATAAAATAAAATTAATCATTTTGCTAAACGAGCCTGTTCAAGAGCCTAACGAGCCGAGTTTAGCGTTGCTCAAGCTCGGCTTGTTTATTAAACGAGCCTAAAAAATATGTTCAAGCTCGGCTCGTTTACTTCACGAACAAGCCCAAACTAAGCTTTTAACGAGCCGGGCCAGGGTTCATTTGCAGCCCTAGTCACACAACGTCCTATCACAAAAACCATTGGATTCTAAACCTAGCTCAAAACCGACATCAGTCCACATTACACCGCTACACAGAGCTCCAAAGCCTAAAAGAAGAATGGTCACAAGACCACCGAACATGACGATATCCAATTTCAACTCATCCTTTAAAGGATATACAAGGCCCAAGACTAAGAATCCAGACTACCGCATAATTGAGGTCAATAAATAAGTTTTCTTGTTATATAGATATTTGAGGGGTGCAATTGAAATATTTTATGAATTTTGGGACCACAAGTGAGATTTATTTAAAATTAATAATTTATAGGAGGTCTAATAAATTATTAAAAAGTTTTGGAGGGGCCATGACCCCTAGTCGTTCCCTCCCTAAACAACTTGAACAATAATTACATGATCTTGAAAGAAGAGGATTCACTTCAAACCACAAAGTTACATTCCAAGAATTATTTTAGGCTTCCAAAAAAAATTACCATATCTGCCAAAGCTGACGCATAAAACTATGAATATGATAGCTAGTCAAAACACCACAAGAAGACTAGAGAGAAGGATGAAGTTCTGATATATATTTGTAAGATTATTTCTTCAGTTGAATACAAGTATACAACTTAACTGAATCAATATCATAAAAGCTGTTGGACAAAGAATTTCTGTGCAAGTATACAAGAGTTAATCTATCGATTGCATGAATTACATATGCTGTCATAAAGATTATCGCTTAAAATTGTTTTGCTGCGTCCTCTGCCGGTTCACAGAACTCAAGCTCCCAAGAGGAGGGAAATCATCTTTCTGCATGGCGAATAAGTTATTGCTCGTCTCTGCAGCACCTCCAGGTTTGTTATCGTTGATTTTTTTATTCTCATGTTGGTTTTGTTGGACATGTGACCTGAAATTTTCATGCTGGTTTCGTTGAGCAGGGAACTTGAAATTTTCTTGTTGGTTCTGTTGAACAGGTGACTTGGACAAGGGAGAGTACACAAGAGGCTTTATTCCCTGAAGCTCTGGCTCAGGCAAGTAATTGTATGGTAATTTGCTCTCATCCATTTTCCGAAAAGTGATGGAAATCCTGCAACAAAGAAAGTGATATATAAGAAATGCTCATTCATGCAGTTTAAATGAAAAAATAAAAAATAAAAAAAATAATAATAATAATAATCTAATTCTATGTAACAAAGTAACAATACCTTCTTCTTTCAACTCCGGAAACACAATGCTTAGCAATGTCGGCTCCGTTGCCACTTAGAATAAGCACCGATCTGCAAGAAAGATGGATTATTATCAGAAGCCAATAACAGAAAGGATAGGGGGTGAAGCTACAGACAACCACAATGCACAGATCTATTATATACACCTAATCAAACAATAGGACATCAATATAGAGAGAACTGTGAAATGAAGTCATACAGATGTCCCTATGAGACTTCATCAAGAAATTAAATTAATGCTATCTGCTCAAATGAGACAACAGATCCACTAACCCCACACCGAAACAGTCCTGAGTTTCAAGGATATATCACCTTGGAAAGTAAATAATCAAATTTTGTAGTACATAAATGTGACCTACTTCCACAACCAAATCACATATCAGCACCAAATTGCCTAATTACAGACCCCACAAATGCATAGGCACAGACTCGATCCATATTATTTAGAGCATTTGAACCCCATAAGGGAGAAAATTATAGCACAAACATAGATACATGTGCACAACGTTCTAAAGGGACATTAGGGCACCAGAAGACCGGGAATCTTCCAATACAGATGTGCACAAAGACATATTTGGAAGGGCACAAAATCATCCCATTATGCTTCCAGACACACTTGAAAATACTTAAAAAGATCTTCAGAAAAACATGGTACAACTAGCATCATTTCAATTGTGATGAACAGCCTCATTTCAATTGTTGCAGGAAACAAAATCAACTAATCTAAAATTCCATACTAAGATTGCAATGATTTTATACAGAAAGAACTACATGCAGTCGGGCAAACCCATAAATTTTAAGCGAGGGGGCCGAATTAGTAGAATGAAATATAAAGTTCTAAAAAAAAAATTTAAGTATAAAATGCAGTCATGGGGATGCATGAAAGGTGAACAGTTAATTATTTAGCAGGAGAGAAGATTCTGAAGGCATACCCGACAGGCAAAGGTATTGAGACAGGACCCTCGAACTCTCCCGGACTACTAGACTTCAGATTTGAACCAAAGAGTATATTGCACTCTGTTAAGAATGATACTGTGCAAAAAGGCCGCAGGAAATCGTGATGGTCAATGTGAGGAGGAATGCAGTCCCCTTCACCATAGATATTCACAATGCAGCTGTTAGGGACACAAGTTGGAGGCAGAACGTGCCACCTAACCATCCGTTTGATCATTTGCTTGAACAGAAGGGGTATAGGATCAACATCTCCTTGTCTAAGAATACCAGGGGGATTCCCATTTTTGTCCTGTTAAATAGGAAAAAGTATACAGAAGTGTTGGTACAACTCAAGAGTACAAATAGTAGAAGAAAAGAAAGGAACAAGGACAAAACATTACCACTGCATAGTTATAACAGCAACCAAATTGAATTGTGATCCGCCCTTTGCCTCGCATCCACTTTCTTGGTTCTGAATATGTTCGTGCTGTAAGAATGACAAGATAAACCGATAGAATGTTAAATATATACTCCATTGACATATTCTTTAGCAGTTCAAATAGCATATATACTCAAAATTGACTAAGTAGAAGGAAAAGTATAACAAGAAGTTAACTGTTGGTTTTGGAGGAATTGTAAGTTTATATTATATTGAATATAAAATTCATACTCAAAATTGAATGTAAATTTCTATGAAATTATTTAGAAGCAATTAATATTATTTGTGATAGTCCAGGCATGCTTTTGTCTTGTAGAAAAGAAACCAGTAATGCAATGCAAGACCATAAGAATCTAAGTTTAAGAAACAGAGTCATAATGCAACAAACAAGGATTAAAGGAACAATTAAGCATTTTTTAAGGACAGCTATTTTAGCATTTGTACTTCCAGAAACTCAGATCAAGTTAGAAAAAAAAAAAATTAGACAACAAAGGGGAGAGAGAAAGGGAACTAGCATCATACCTCTCAGTTGACCCTTCCGTCCCATGCGTTGAAACTGGTAGACACATTCAACAATCTTCTGCTGCTCCTCAGCATTAAAAACGCGAGTGTGTAGCTCAAGCCCTTGAAGCAAATTCGTTGGCTTCCCATAGATTCTCTCAACATAATTAAAATTCTTCTTCCTGCCAACTTCTGCGAACCTGACATGCTCGTTTTGCTCCCCTAATAACCCAATGTCATCCAAAGAGGAAACTCCATCATTCACTGATATTTCAGAATCTGAGGTTTGGATGGAGCTCGACGACGGTTTCCTAGCAGAAGGTTCTGAAATTTTAGAACCTGCAGAGCTACCATTTACTGATAATTCTCTTAGTTTTCCTGCAATGGAAAGGGGAAAAAAAAAAAGGTTTATGTAAAGAAAATGCAAGTAAAAGTAAAGTAGTGCATTAATGTATAAAAAAGACTGTAAGGCCATGCTATAAAATTATTTATCTATGCTAATGGAAATTCAAGGACAGCCCAGAGGACGGTTCATATAGCAGTATTATATCAAAATTTGAGGAAAACCTAGGGTTTATTTGTTGAGATGAAACATTATTTATGAAACTTTTTTTAGAATAAAATTCTTTTAGAGTATAACTTTTTCTCATTTTTTTATGAATCCAGTGATGGGCTAATGTTTATTTCCAATAGTTTCTGCCTCTCAAAGAAACACCATCAAATTATATCAAAACCAATTAGTTGCTCTAAGCTGATTATAAACCCATAGTCGTAAGAACAACATCTGACAGATCCAACTATTACTGCAATTTTGGAATACTTAAATAAAAGCCAAAATAACGTATATTTTTGCTGCAGAACTCAATAAAATAAATTCAATCTAGATATTTATTAAATTCAATCTAGATACAGAAATAAGAACATTTCTTCAAAACCAATACTGAAAAATATACCCCAAAAAAAAAAAAAAAAAAAACCCTAAAAAGATAGTTGATTATAAACACATCAACGTGCCTCCTCAAATTCTAGAAAATTTCTATTAAAAGAAAAAAACAGCCATCAAATGATATCAAGACCAATAACGACAAACTTACCCAAAAAAAACCCAAAAAGGACCACACAAAAAAAAAAAAAAAAAACCCTAAAAGTTGCTATAAGTGTATTATAAACACAACAAAAATCAAATCAAAATCTAATCTAGAGAGAAAAAAGAGAGATTTTTGTTTTCCTTACTGTTATTAATCTGATTCTGAATACGAGTCCGCAACAGAGCTTGACAGTGTTGACAAAACCCACCATCATCAGACAAAACCTCCATCATCTCTTCTCGACCCAAGTTCTGTAGCAGATCCAAGAACCCATCTCCACCCCCCATCGTCTTATAATCAGAAGAATTCAGAATACCCAAAACAAGGTTTCTTTTAAATCTGTTTGTGTTTTCTCTGATTGTGCGCGTTTTCTGACTGTGTGTGATTTTAGAGAGAGATGGGAAGAGTGTTTATACAAACCCGCTTAGATCATACGCTACGCATATAGGAAAGGAGAAACATTTGGGGCAATTGGAATCCTGAATATAACAGGATTAATATGTGTCTTTTCTGATTGTAATTCGGCAAACCCTTTATTTGATTGCGGGGGTATTTTTGTAAAATAACTGTGTCCGTCAGTCAAACTATAATAAATAAAGAAGTGAAAAGTTAAAACGTACAACCGTACGTAATTGTTACGCAAACAATTTTTAAAGTACGGTGATTTCACACGCGTACGGTCAAAACACACGCGTAGCAAACAATTTTCCCCTTCTATGTTTTTTCGGTTGTTTGGCTTGATCTAAAACGGAATTTACATTTTCTTTTTCTTTTTTATTTTCAATTGAGCAACTAAATCTAGGAATGGGAACCAACCTTATTCCCTCCTCGTTAGAAAACTTATAATACCAATTCGTCTCCTACTTTACTTTAAAATGAATTTGTAATTGTCCTACCATTTTCAACCTAATTCAATAAATAAAATATCGATTCCGCCCCATTTACTCTGCTTAATTGTGGGGTGTGACGGGACGGAATATGCCACTTATATTATGTAGTAAAAAAAAAAAAAAAAATTAGACCAATGTGTTCAAATTTGACTGATAAATAAGTTGGCCCAACTTTAAAATTACTAAGTAGTGAATATTATTATATTAATAGCACTTCCAACAAAGTAATAAGAGTCTTAAAAATATTTTATGTATATAAATAATTAAAAGGTACATATATAATCAGGCGGCGGAGTTATCACTAAATTTGCCCCATTCCAAACCAGTTTCGAATTTTCAATTATTTTATCATACTCGTTCCAAACCCATTTAGAGGCCACTAAATCCACACCTTAGGCGAAAACGGGGCAAAAACCCACCGGATCGGAGGAAATTGCCATCCCTAACCAATCTAAACTTAAAGTTTGTTAGTTTAAAAATTTTAGTTTAACCTCGATTCAAATTTATTAGTGGCAAATACAAATTCTGGAATTCAAATTACAATAACAAAATATGAAATAAAATTGGTTGCCAAATATTTACTTGGTCCTTAAAAGAATGTATCTTTTGAGAAATCGTGACTCAAATTGTGAATCACGATTCTTCAAAAGTGACATTTATTTTAAAAGTGAGGGAGTAAATCTAAGAAAATCATATCCATCTCAATTAATAAGTCAATTCCAAGTGAGTTCAATGAAAGCTTATAGGCATGGTACTCGATTAAAGTCTAAATCATTTACGGTAATCCACCATTTTGTTATATTTTAATTTATTTTTAAACAGATTACCTTGTGCTGCAAAAAGTAAAAATAAATATATTAAAAATCACTACAACTCCAAAATTTATAATACAAGATTCAATCTCAATTATAGCTTAAACTAATTAAACTGAGTATATATGATCAACCAAATTTGACTTGCCTGATGAAAATTTAAACGTATAGTTACTCAATTAAAACCTAAATCTTCTACTGTAATCGGTAATCCATCATGTTATAATAATGCTCTATATTTTTCAAGGCTTTAAATCTATTTTTTAATATATTAATTTATTTTTAAACATATTACTTCGAACTACAAAAATTAAATATAAATATGTTGAAAATCATTACTAACCGACAACATTGTCACACCTAAATTGACTAATCAAGTATAACTAATCCATCAAAATGTATTAACAGGCATGTGGCCTAGCGGTATAAGGCTCCTACTTCATAAAGGGAGGTCAGAGATTCGAACTTCAGTGGAAACAATGTTTGTGAGTTCCAACTAGAAAAAAAAAAAAAAAAATGTATATATAGTTCCAAGTAACTAAACAATGGGTAACTAATGTAAACAGCTTAAACATAAGCTTATAAAAGTAACTTGGATTAGGACCCATTAGCCTAGAATCCTAGTTAAGAAGATGTCACATCATAAATTAAAGTTGTTTATACTGGTACATAATGGTTCATTTGTTACATAAAATAATATTTTTTTTAACGCAAACCCAAAAATATATATATCAAATAAAAGAAGATGGAACACAATCAAGAAAAACATCGTGTAAGAACCATGAGAGCTAAACGCTCCACTCCGCATCACTACACTCGGCTTCAAGAGCCTTCTTACTCAATAAATGAGCGACACTATTTCCCGAACGGGGAACCCACGCAAGCGACGAGCCCACACACTTCCAAAGAAGAAGATGAACATCATTGAAGATAATTAACTGGGCTACCTCAAAAACCTTCAACTGCATAACCTGTTTGCAATCCCCTTCAATAACCACACCACGGTAACCCCAGCTCTTGAGATACAATAAAGCCACCATTACGATCAGACTCTCTGCAAGCGAAGGGCTACTAACATTATCAAGAAACACCGAAGCTACATTAATCGGCTGCCCAGATGGTTGCGAAGGATTAAACCACCACCACACAAATGACAAGAACTGTTGAAAGCTGCATCAAAATTCAGCTTCAGAAAATCCAAAGCTGGAACAACCTACTGCCCCAGATGGCAAGGAAGAGGAACCTTAGGACAAGTAAGTAATAGATGTTGGCGAGAAACTTCTAAGAATTCACTAAAAGCAGAGAAAGCTTGTTGAGAAGCTTCAAACGGATCCCATCGTTTGTGTAACGACCCACTCCACCACATGGTATAATATTGTCCGCTTTGAGCCTGAGCCCTCACGGTTTTGCTCTTGGGCTTCACCCCAAAAAGCCTCATACCAATTGGAGATGATGCACTTACATATAAGCACTTCACCTTTCCTCTACCCAGGCGATGTGGGACTTGTGCACCCGTAGCTCGCCAGTGTGGTAGCCTGACAGTGTCTCTTGCACCTGCCCACGGCACACCCGCCCACAAGGTCATCACAATCCACCCCCCTTGGAGGCCCGACGTCCCCGTCGGCACACTTCCAGCTGGGTCAGGCTCTGATACCATTTGTAACGACTCACTCTATCACATGGTATGATATTGTTCGCTTTGGGCCTGAGCCCGCACGGTTTTGCTCTTGGGCTTTACCCCAAAAGGCCTCATACCAATTAGAGATGATGCACTTACATATAAGCACTTCACCTTTCCTCTACCCAGGCGATGTGGGACTTGTGCACCCGTAACTCGCCAGTGTGGTAGCCTGACAGTGTCTCTTGCATCCGCCCACGGCACACCCGCCCACAAGGTGTCATCACAATCCACCCCCCTTGGAGGCCCGACGTCCCCATCGGCACACTTCCGGCTGGGTCAGGTTCTGATACCATTTGTAACGACTCACTTCACCACATGGTATGATATTGTCCGCTTTGGGCCTGAGCCCTCACGGTTTTACTCTTGGGTTTCACCCCAAAATGCCTCATACCAATTGAAGATGATGCACTTACATATAAGCACTTCACCTTTCCTCTACCCAGGCGATGTGGGACTTGTGCACCCGTAGCTCGCCAGTGTGGTAGCCTGACAGTGTCTCTTGCACCTGCCCACGGCACACCCGCCCACAAGGTCATCACAATCCACCCCCCTTGGAGGCCCGACGTCCCCGTCGGCACACTTCCGGCTGGGTCAGGCTCTGATACCATTTGTAACCACCCACTCCACCACATGGTATGATATTGTCCGCTTTGAGCTTGAGCCCTCACGGTTTTGCTCTTGGGTTTCACCCCAAAAGGCCTCATACTAATTGGAGATGATGCACTTACATATAAACACTTCACATTTCCTCTACCCAGGCGATGTGGGACTTGTGCACCCGTAACTCGCCAGTGTGGTAGCCTGACAGTGTCTCTTGCACCCGCCCACGGCACACCCACCCACAAGGTCATCACAATTTGTTATTAAACACCAGGTCATTCCGGCATTTCCAAATGGTCCAATAAATAAACGCCGCCAAGCTAGAACAATCCGAATGAGCATCACTCTACACCCAACCGTCCACCAACCCAGCCCAGCGTTTTGGTGTAATACCCCAATATTTTTAATGATTAATTAATTAGAATTAATTACTCTTATTTTATTTTTAAATGATTTGTTTGATTTAATTGGAATTAATTACTTTTATTTTATTTTTAAATGATTTATTTTATTTTATTGAGTGCTTAGATTAATTGTCTTATTTTAATTAGATTATATTTCGTGATTATATTTGTTGAATTGATATGGTGTTTTACTTTGTGCAATGTTTTGATTGAATTATTTATTTAATTTGTATGTATTTATGCTTGTGTGAATTGTTTGTTAATTATTTGTAATTATTAGATTTAATTTAATTATTTTATTTTAATTGGATTGAGCTTAAGAGGAGTGGGACCAATGGATGTGGTTTTGGCCTTGAAGAAAGCCTTATTGGGTTAATTAATAAAGGTCCATGGTTATAAAGATATTTAAATAATTATCTTTGCATAATTATATATGTATATATAATTATATGTATATAAATATAATTAATTAATTATTATTATGGAACGAAATACATATATATATTTACTGATATATATACATATATATATGTGTGTGTGTGTGTGATTTAATTAGTTAAGGATTACCACGGAAGGAAATATACATATATATTATATAATGTATATGTATATATATTATTTAAGATAATTATTATTTTTATTATTTTATTTGGTAGTTACTGTAGGAATATGATTAGGGTAATGTGTAGAAATATACACATAAGGTTTATTATTAAAAGTTTACACGTTAAAAAATAAGAGAGGCAGAGAGAGAAAAAAATGAGAAGGCTGACAAATAGAAGGCCGGATTAGAAAAAAAGGAAGTCAGATATGGAAAAAACGATCAAAACTTCGGTTCCGTTTCGAAACCTCCAGGCGAGTTTTCTATATTTTTCCTCTTACAACTCATAAGAATTTCACCTTGAGTATCAAGGCTTTAGATTTAATTTATTAATTCAAATCATGGTTAGAACATATTAATCTGAGGCATTAAGTTAATTTATTTGATTAAATCATGGTTAGATTGGAAGAACTAAAAGCATGCTTTATTATATTTTATTTTATTTAAAACTTTGGATTTTAAATTGAGAGATTTATGTGTTGTATTTATTTTTTTAAATTAATTATTATGCTTGATCTATGACCCAAGACGGTTATTTAGGGTTTATAGAATTTTCTGGAGTTTTCTGGTATTTTTCTATATTTTTTAGGAATTTATTAAATTTATTTTCTTATATTTGTTTGAAATATATATATATAGTTTATACACACTAGATATGTAAATCGGTGCATCAAATAGGGATTTTGATTCAGTGTGGGCGGTATATATCATAGCTTAGTGTGCGTTTGAATCTGACTCATTGAACTTTGAAAATAATATTAGAGTGATTCGGTGAATTGTAGTGCATGATAAGTCTAATGGTTAGATTTAATTGAGAAAAGGGATATGATTCAGTGCATCATGGTGCATGGGGTTAAGGTACGTTTTTCTCCTCTTCTTCCTATTGATCAAAAGACGTGGATTGAGAATTCATGCACATCTGGTCTGTTGACTTGGTTTGGTCAACAAAATAGTGATCAAGTGCATCGCGACACACAAGAACATGGAAAGACAGCCAATCAGAAGGAGCCACATACGCGTCGAGAATGTAGAAGGCGCGTGGATGCGCCTGTCAGTGCGTGGAAATGCATGCAGTGTGTGTAGGAGCATGTGGCTTCACGTGGGGGCGCGTGGGGATGCGTGCATGGTCTTGCAAAGTTCCTATATGGTCTGGTGATGTCCCATGATTGATTTTATGCTTATTAATGTTGAAATAAATTATTTGAGGATGTATTTTGGGTGTTTGAGGGCGGTAGGATGCTACTACGATATTTAGTTACATTTAATTGGCGTGATTATAATTAATTAATAATTTGGTCATGGAAGAAAGTGTGTGTGTGTGTGTGTGTGTGTGTATAATTTTAATAATCAAATATTATTATGGAATGTATTATACATATATATACATATTAAATAATATATGTGTATATGTATATATTATTTAAGAATATTAATATCATTATTCTTATTTAATATATATTGATTTATAGGTAGTATGGTTGATTAAATCATAATAGGCTAGTTATTAAATTGATGATATGTTTATAATATGCATGGAATGCCTAAGTATGATTTGTTTTATTGTTACATTAGTTTTAAGGTTTGGTACATGGTTGAATTGTAGGCATGGATGATTTGCCAAAGGCTTAAATATACGGCCTTATTATTTATGAATAAATTTCATATATGGGAGATGAATTGCTAATTAAAAGTATAAATATAAATATATATATATGTATATATATATATATACTAAAGGAGGTATGGTTGAAATGCCAATATATAAATAAATATATTTATAATGGAATGTTTAATTTGCCAAAGCATAATTAAATTGTTATGCGTATTAGATGATTAAAATTTCATCTATTGTATGTATAGGTTGGATTAGGATTCAATAGTTTTAAATTAGAATAATCTAGTACTTACAGGTTAGTGTATTATTTTATATATATTAATAAATTAATATTGATAGAGACATGGACAATTTGTCAAAGCCTAATTATTGGTTATGTGATTTAAATAATTAAATTATTATTGAGTTTTGGATTAAATGTAATATTCCTTTAATATTAATTTATTGTTTAAATGATTAAATAACAGTTTAGGTTGGAATTAAGGTTTAAGGGAACTTTTCTTTAAAATAAATGGTGAATTAGTCTAAGAATGATAATTATTTAATCATTGTTAATAGTTTCGCAATTAATGAACTTAGTAATAGATGTGACTGTGGTAATATATATATATATATATATATATATATATATATATATATATATATATATATACGCGTATTATTATATATTAAAGTTAAAAACTTTATTAGGTTTGGTTTTAATCAGAGATGATCTATTTATTGGTTTTTAGAGGCCTGGTAGAGAGAATTTGCTCGTGGGTTTGACCCACTTATTTTTATCTTTAAAGTGATTAGAAGTTAAAGTCTCAAAGTTGAGAATCCGCAGCTGGAGGACTTATCTATTCTTTCAGTTTATTCCAAAGTAGGATGATAGACTTATTTTATTTATACTTGATTAGATTATTTGATAATGTTTTTAGGGATCCTGTATTACGGGATTCCCGAGTTGTAATTTTGGAGAAGTATTAATAAAATTATTGTTTATTAGTTTTCTTCAGCGAGTTATTTATTCTTTTTAATTCTTTTTGTAATCTGTGCTTGTTTGAAATACTTTAATTGTTTTGATATTCTTTAATTTTGTGCGCGGATTTGATCAATTAGGGGGTATCACTTTTGGCCAGAACGATGGCTACGCATCAAAAAAATCCAGTCGAAGAGGGCTAAGTTTCCACACATTACACGCAAAAGGGCATGTACAAAGGAGGTGATCAATGGTCTCAACCTCAGACACACATAAAGGACAGCCGAAGAAGTCAGAAGCCGTACGGATATGAAGAAGGTGGTTGACAAGGAGACGATCATGAAGGCTTTGCCACAAAAAAAGAATGATTTTATGGTGAGCTTTAATTTTCCACACACTACGCCATACAACACCACGACCTACATCAAAACTACACCCATCATCGGAAGCATGAACAGACTCAACTTGAAGGAGAGACAACGCAACTTGATGCGCACTTTTAACTGAAAACTGACCATTATGAGAAGGCCCCCACATTTTATTGTCCGAGCCACCCATAAAACTAAGAGGGATTTGCAATATAAGAGCTTTGTCCTGTTGGTTAAAGAAACGGTTAAGGAGAGCCGCATCCCAAGTATGCAAAGACGGATCAATCAACGCCTCCACCGAAAAGAAGTTAGCACCAAGCCGAGAGGATGTAACAGTAGGATGAAAAGGGTCAGGAAGCCAGTTATCCGTCCAACAATTAACCCACGAACCATCCCCAATACGCCATTTCAAACCTTTTTTAACCACCTCCTTAGCGGACATAATACTTTTCCAAACACCAATGTTCGGGACCGATTTGGCGTTTCCACGAAACTGCAATTCTTAAAGTACCGCTATTTGAAAGAGATAAATAGCAGGGACTCATCACGTAACTCCATACACCAGGCTAACTTAGCAAGAATTGCCAAGTTAAAAGCCTCAACATTTTTAAACCTAATACCTCCCTGACCTTTAGGCTTGCAAAGAGTGTCCCAACTTATCCACTTAATCTTGGAAAATTTTGCCATCCCACTCCACCAAAAATTCAGAAATAAGCTTAAAAGCGCCAAACAATTCTACTTTGGGAGTTTGAAACATTACATAGAAAAAATTGGTAAAGATTGGAGGATCGTTTTCACCTAAACCTCATGACCCGCTTTGGAGAGTAATGAACCTTTAAGAGCTATAGTCTTTGCTGTGACTCGCTCCGTAATATAAGAAAAAGTCGCCACTTTTGACCGACCCAAAAAAGAAGGGAGCCCTAAGTACCGGTTATGCCAGTCAACAGAATAAATACCCAACACTTGCCTGCAGAAAGCTTTCTGGGGCAATAAAGTATTCGGAGAAAAAATAAATGCATGATTTGTCAAGATTAATAAGTTGACTAAGCTTCATATCTGTCAAGGATAGCTTTGATATGAGTCACCTTTGGGTCTTTGGCCTTACAGAATAGCAGAGCATCATCGGCAAATAGCAGGTGAGAAACAGAAGGACAACCACGCCCATTTTCAAACCTCCAAGCTGTTTGATACGAACAAACTCATTGAATAAAAGAGAGAGAACCTCCGTACAGAACAAGAAAAGGTAAGGAAAGATTGGATCGCCTTGATGGAGACCTGGAAAGGATTAAAGCTGCCCCCCTTTCCCCATTAATAAGTACATTATAGGAAACTGAACCAACACACTCCAACATCAATTGCACCAATTCTTATCATACAGATTTATTAATTATATTTTTAAGGATAAAGTGCAAAAAAAATCTTTGCCATACACTCGATGTGCAAATATCCTCTAATGTTAAAAAAAATTACTCGTTACATTTTTTCAAATTGAAAATATAAAGACAATTCTTCAATTTGAAATCTAAAATACCTAAAATGCTCTTAAAGCAAAATTAAAAAAAATAATAATAATAAAAAATAAAAATATTTATTTAAATAAATAAAAAATAATAAGGACAGTCAACCAATTTCAAGAGCTGGGTGCTCTGCATTAGTCCTCTCATATTTGGTAAATTCGGGATTAAAATAATTTGATTTGGACCCATGTGAAGAGAAGAAGATTGTGTTTTTAACACCAACGGAAGTCACCTTCACCAACATACCAAGGATATTTTGAAAATTTTATAAAAATATTTGATTAAAATTGACGACCAATATGCACTTTATAAAAAAATTAGAATATATTTTGCACAAATTTTTATATAGCGAGTGATTTTTTTTTTTTGGTCCTTTTTTGGCACTTTACCCCTGTTTAATACAAAAAAAAAAAAAAATTGAATTAAAGAGATGGACTATGTGAATCCAATCCGGATCACCTGTAGCCTACCCGTCCCGACGGAAGTCATTCTTGCCCAGTAAAAAAGAGTGTCTATCTCAGACCATCTATTGCCCATATATCCTCCGTCTCAGCAACAGCAAGGCCTGGAGTTGAACTGATTTTGAGGGGAGTTGAACTGATTTTGAGGGGAGAGAGATGGAGATTTGTCATATGTTTGGAAATGGGTTTCAGCCTATCCTCGCCCGCCCTTCACTCATAACCTCTTCACTCCCTCCATCTCCAGCGGTTGCCAGACCCACCAA
Organism: Cornus florida; assembly: GCF_030987335.1. Lineage (NCBI taxonomy): Eukaryota > Viridiplantae > Streptophyta > Magnoliopsida > Cornales > Cornaceae > Cornus > Cornus florida. The sequence continues at coordinate 46,516,773 of NW_026775573.1, forward strand.
GAGCTCTCAATCCACCTCTGCAACCATCAATGTTTCGGCCACATCTCAAAGACCTCTCTCTGTTTCGCACACAAAAAGGCAATCCGCTATTCGCGACATTCAACAATCCTCTGAATTGGACTCAGCTCTGGCAAGGTTCTCTCTCACTTTAATGTTTGACATTATTTATGAAATGTGTTGCTTACCATTTCTTTGACATATGAAATTGTCTTCATCAGCTTTTATGCAGTCAAATTATGGATATTTGAGTTGAAATGTGAAATGGGATACTATATTTAGTACCTTAATTCTTTATTTTGGTTCAATTTTGACTGTTGAAACTGTCGCCTTTGGTTGCTCAACTTTGTTGATAGATTTTTTTTTTTTTGGGTGCAATGACCCATGATTTTTAAGTTGAAATCTCATCTGGGTGTTCTAAATAATGGTGAAATTGAATTACTGATTTGAATTTATATCAGAATTTATTTTTTTTGACAAGTGAAGTTATCTTTATCATCATTTACTTTATACAAACCATGAATTTCAAGTTGACATTTCCGCGGTATTTCAATTTGGTTAGTGAACTTATCTCCTCCTTTACAGTAGTTTTGCTGGCATATTGTATTGTGTTTGCTTGATAATCCATGCATTGCAAGTTTGTAACCTAAGCTCAACTGGATTTATGATTTGTGGCAGAGTTAAGCTTTTTGTTAGAGAATTGGACTGAATTTTGGTATTCTCTTGTTATACAGAGAATTGATTTCAAATGCAGTTGGTCATGTTTGAACTAGCTCAGTTAGTTGCGTGCATAGATTATAATTTGAGGATCCCCTAAGGTTAGACTTAACTACACGAGTGAAAAAAAATAGCCCTAACTATATCAGCCTTATGGACAACGTCCCTTAAGTAATATCTGAGATGTCTTTCATATGTTTATATGATTTAAGTGAAACATATTTTCCTTTCTTTCACTTCGCTTTCTATTACTTCCACTTTCCAGTATTTTTTTCCTTCTAACCAAACGCAGCCTTAAAAGTCCTACATTAGTTTGGTATTAGAACGATGTTGTCATCATGTCTGCATGAATTGAAAAACGGGAGGTTGATTAATAATCAGCACGATGACATACTATTCAGATTATAAAGAATCTTAATGCATTCCGATGGCTAGGCCCTGACCTTTATGACCAATTCCATGCTTTTTAACTTTCTGGGGTCTAGTTTCTCCAAGTGTGGAGAGTTTATGGAGATTAGTGATAGCAACCTTCAAAGGTGTATAAAAGGTGTGGAAAGGAAGGTAACTCAAAATCCTTGACTTGGCATATGTTAGATGATGTAGAGGCAATTTAGATCCTTGCATAGTTAGGATTAGTCAATTTGGGTGATTTCTGAGTTTTGTTATGTGTTCTTTTAAAGCAGTCATCCTTAGAGTTTATGTGCTTTTAATAATTTATTATTATAACAGGAAGTCTACAAGTCATGGTTAAAAGTCATGGGTTTTAGAAGTTTGAGAGTTTTGAGCCCTATGGTTTACCTCCATAATAGTGCAAGACTAAGAGTCATATGGTCCTGAGTAGGAACAACTATTCTGTTATGTGCAACTCAAAGAGTGATATAGTTATGAATGGAGCTACTTTAAAAAGGAGTATGACCTTTGTTTTTATCAATGGTTATATTAATGACTGGGTCTTGCAACATTTTCTTGTGAGTGTTTCACAAACTTTGAAGGTGCGAAACCTTTTCTAGGGTTGATGCCTAGGCCCTACTGCTGTGCCTTCACTACGTCTCTTTTGTTCATTATCATATCTCTCAAATTTTGAGCCGTAGATTCCCACAATCTGACTCTACGACTAACTAAAATTTCATCTACTAAATCTTTTAACTTTCATCTATTTGAGGCTCCCTTAGTAGTCCTATATGAGAGAGATTTTGAAAAGAACATTTCAATTTTTTGGGTCGATTATTCATATGAAGAGATTGGAGATGACGTTGCTACTCAAATTAAAGCAAGATGGGTTAGGTGGAAGTGGGTTTGTTTTATTGTTTCATCAACATTATGGTATTCCTATAAAGTTGGCAGGAAGCTTTGTGATAAATGAGCTGAAATGTGGTAGTTGAGATGAATGTATAGTCAGAAAGAAATGATGAAATTAGAAATGAAAGCATTCTTAAGGTGGTAGAGGTAACATTAATTTGGAGATAAAACAAGAGATCACTGATTAAGATGGTTTGATCTTACGCAAACCCATAATTGCATCAATGAAGGGCTTGATAAGGGGAAGGTAGAGTTAACGAGATAGTAAAGAAAGGCCTGTAACATGTTTTCTGATTGAAACTATGGCCCTAGACTGAATGCAATGGAAAAGGGGATTGCATACGGCCAGTCTAGAATAGTTATGATAAGGGTATGTTGTGTTGAGTTTTAAGAAAATTTTATGATAGATAAGGACGTTACTCAGAGCAATTGTAAGAGCTTTGCTTCTAAGTGTGAAACTAAGAGTTGGAATATGGAAGCATTTGTTTTTTGTGCAACAGTGTCAGAGGTTAGGGTTGTATCCGGTCCATTCATTCTGGCAACTTTCATGGACCAACATTGGGCAATGGCCTTGATTTTAGGGACTTGGATATCTTCTAATTAATGTGAATGTAGTAGCTAATATGAGGACAAATGAATAGGTGTGTGGCAATTTAAAAAAGGATAGAATAAGCAAAGAAGGCTTTAGAGTAGCGACTCAGGATTATATATTGGTTGGTTTATGTGCAACAAAAAAAATGCTATGGATTGGTAAGGAGTGTTTTGGTTTAAGCTGAAGTTTATTATAAAGATAAGGAGAGTGATGAAAAAAACTTGACCATAATAAAGCCATGATGGCTTGTTGTTTACTGGTATTGATTTAGATGATTAAATGATAACTAAAGATATGTGTAACTGTACCCAAGTGGTTGCAACAGCTTTGGAGGTTAGTTGAGTCGAAACTGTCCTGTTTTTCAACTTTTTTCTCGTACCAGTTCGCCAAGGTTTCTCATACTGAATGAAGATAGTCAAGATACCTAATATTTTTGTTTTTCTACTATTACAAAGATTTCTTATTTATTTCAGAGAGAATTTCTAGTTTCTTTTTTCATTATTTACATCCTCTAGTTGGAAGTGGCATCGAAATATCTTTATCTGTCAACACACGTGTGCACCAGAATTCTTTATTCAATAATTATCTCAGGCTATATTTCGATCACTCTTTTGGATTTGAGAACAGGAATGTGCCAACCTTATGTGTTTATCTGTCCACAGTCTTAAGTTAACCTGTTGGTAAGCAGTTCTGTTCAAATCAGGGAAATGCTTCAATTAATCTTGTCTCTGTAATGCAGCATGACAATGCATGTGATAGGTAGGTAAACCTTTTTCTTGATTCCATGTTCCGGTGAAGCAATATAACCTCATCCACACTAATGTAAATAGATGGATGTATTATTTCACAATTAGATAAAGGGGGGAATTTTGTTCTATCTTAAAGTATTCCTTTTATGGAACTCTCTGATGCATTTAGGTTAAGACGACTGACTCGTGTATTGATTTACAGGTCAGGAGGGATGTTGAAGGTGCAAGACTTGAATGTTGTTCTGCGCCATTTTGGGAATCTTAGCCGATGGCAGGAGCTTTCTCAGGTTCCACAGATTGATATCAAATTACGATATTTTATTTGATTTGCTAATAAAATATGTCATTATTCATAATCTGCCTGATCTGTTCATAGCGGGTAAACAATTTAACTGCTAATTAAACCTTTATTTTTTTTTTTAATTTTCTTTTCATATTTTTTGTATGTGCTTTCTTTCTTTGTTGTCCTTGTGTATTGTTGCCTAATAATGTATTTATGGGTTTTTTTATTAGGTTCTCTTGTGTGCAGATTACAATGCACATTGATGCAATTTTTAAAGTGGATTTCACGTAACCTTTTAAGCATTTAAAACCATGAACTGATGAGTTTGTCTGAAGGTAACATAAATATATTTGTACTCCATATTGAAAAGAAATTTTTTGAAGCTTCGGAAGAAGTATACTTTGTTTTATCAGGGACTTGCGGGTTTGAAGAAAGCACTTATTAGTTAAAACTTGCTTGGCATGAAATACATTTTCTTCCTTGTTAGGAAAAAAGTGTCTTCTCTTGGCATATTTGTGAACAAAAGTTCTGTCTTGATCTATAGTGTTGATCACTTCAGCGAAAGGTTTAAAGCTGTGATTGTGGATTGAAGACTAAGCCGAAAGATCGTATCAACATCTTCCTTCATCACAGAGTTTAGGGAAGGCAAGTGACTTAGAAGACCATTAGACCATAGGATTTGTATCTGTAATTAATAAGTAAGTTGATCTAAAGTTCGTAATTGATCTTGAAAAAATGGTTAAAATTAGTTTTTAGGTAATTAGGAAAATGGAACTAATTTGGAATTACTTTGCAATTGATTTAAGCTTAATTAATAAATTCGAAATTGAATATTTCTTATTTAGGAATGAATTTGAAACCTTTATTTGGGCTAGGAAGATTATATTTTATGTTTGAATTACAAACCACATATGAAGTAGATTTTGGCAAGGATTTGACGTTGTCAAAACTAACCTGTGTGTCTTTAAAAAATCTTTTTAAATAATATACATGGAATTTCATGCTGAACTTTATATTTCTAGAAACTAGACTCAATAAGCTTTTGAATAATATTTTTTCAAATTTTGAGTATGTTTGGCCCTTCAATGAAGCATCTAAAGTCACACCGTTTGAAGTCAGGTTCGACAGAAACCAGGATTGATTGAACCATTACTTGGATCAATCGAACTAACTCCAAAAGGCTTGGATTGAAGTTTTGTTTGATTAATGTATCAATCGTTGACAGCTAGAGTTGTTTGGATTGATAGAACTCAGCATGGATCAATTCATTCCTGTCCTTTCCAATTTTGAGTAGTTTTCCAAACCTTCCTAAACTCGCCCAAAGCTTTTCTTGTCAATCTCTACTCGTTCCACTACTATAAAAGGTGTCATAGGTTTTTCTAAACACATGGAAACATAACTCCAAAACATGAGAATAGATTACAAGTGATTGAGAGCCCAATACTGAGAACTTTATTTTTCAGCCACTAGTTAGGTTTTTCATAGAATACGCTATTATGCTGTGTGATTGAATTCTGAAGTAAAGAGCTTTATTCATGACTTGAATATTGATCAGTCTTAGCACATAGAGTTGGGTCACATGACAATAAGTAATCACTATATGAAGAGTGAATCCCGTTGGTGAACAAATTTGTTGATTGATAGGAGCATAACCTAGGTGATACTGGAGTGTCTGACGTGTGTGGATCAGATGAAATTCAACATATGTGGTTCTTCGAGGTAAGAGTCTTGATATTTGATTATAGTGGATTATTGGCATATGGTTGTCTCATTGTTCTTCCATTTTTGGGGTCTCTAAGTAAATATCTATCTCTCAATTTACTTTGTTTTATTGCTTTATGATTTGAATTGTTTGATTGGTTGATGATTTCTTTGACCATGATAAATTAATTGATTAAAATTGGTTAAAGTTGAATAAAGTAAAAGTGGAACTACTATTCACCCCCCTTCTAGGTCCTATTCAACCCATAACACCTAAGGATATATCTTTTCCCACTGTATTTGTGTGGCTATTTTCCCAGTTAATGTATTTTGTTTTATTATTGAAGGGTCTCCTATATGCAGATTACAACCCACATTGTGCAATTTGTTCTGACTTGCATGTTTCCAATAAACCATATGTTGGTTAAAAATTACATGGCATGAAAATAATTTTAGCTGAACTACTTATGAACGATATGTGTATTATATTTTGTGTAAACATAAATGACGTGAATAATTTTAATGAATGAATAATCTTAAAATCTAGGAAATGTATGATCAGTATTTCTCAATGTTTGTGTTTGGATTGATTTGTTGGCTTGTGGGTATGCTTTAGGTGGAGAATGTGGGATTTTGGTGTAACATAATAATAAATCCGTATGGGTTTTTTCTTTGTAATGTGTTGGAAAAGCTTTGAAATGATATAATGAGTCTTATTTAGGTTGGATTGAAGCTGTGAGTTTAACTTTATTTAAATCAACTCAACAAAGCTTTTTCCGAACTACTCGGGGAATCTTATTTTTACATTCCGCTCTATCCATGGCCATAGCATTAAACCACATGTTACCATATCCTTCTTTACTATTCCCACATTAACTCTGTGTTTTAAAATATTTCAAGTCTGCAATCATCCATCTTTACAATCATCCATCCTTAAGTTTAAGTGGTGATGTTATGGATGAACTATGTATAACCACCACTAATAGAAAGTAGATGTGGAGATTACAGCGCCTGGGTAATCCCTTTTTATTTATTTTGAAATGCATTGTGGTGTTATTAAGAGGACGATCTTATGCAGTTGAATTATTACATGCTAAGAATGGTAGATCTGAGTAACAAAAAATACAGCAGTTGCTGGCTTACTGCTAAGTCTTCGTTATTAATTCAACTTCTCTTGGGCAAATTAAAATTGTGATTGTTTCAGTTTGCATGTTATTAGATCTTCCCATTTCCCTTCTCGTAGGGTGTTAACACTGTGGACTATGGTATCAAGAAATTTTCTCTGCTAAGCAGAAAACTATAAAGAAAAAATTTGTACAAGTAAGAATAATCAGAGCTAAAAAAAAAAATGATTTTATTGCAGTCTTGCAGGGAATATAGGAAGTCTTTGTCTGATTTTGATTTGTGATATTCTTTGGTAATTTCTGTTTTTTCTTATAAGTACTTATATTCTTGTCTGAAGGACTATAATTGCACTCTCTCCCCCTCCCTCTCGGTATTTCCCCGCCCCTTCCCCTTCTTTGTGTGCATTCCTGTCTATCTCTCCATTTCTCTCTTTTTTTGTGTATGTTTTAGTGAATATATGGATTATTTCTTCTTCTCCCATTCTTTGTATTTGATCTAAATTTTTCGTTTCTTGAACTTCTTTTTCCTATCCACCAATAGTAAGTTAATAATCATAATATTGTGTTATTGAGAATTATTGCAGCTCTTTGATTGGATGCTGAAACAAGGGAAAATCAGCATATCATCTTATAGCAGTTATATAAAGTTCATGGGAAAGAGCCGTAATCCTGTGAAGGCTCTAGAAGTATACAATAGCATAACAGATGAGTCAATCAGGAACAACGTTACTGTCTGTAATTCTATTCTTAGTTGTCTAGTTAGGAACGGCAAGTTCGACAGCAGCATCAGGTTCTTTCATCAGATGAAGCAAAATGGTCTTAGACCAGATATTGTTACGTATAGCACGGTATGCCATTTTGACTAATATATATTATCATTTCCGTTGGACATAGAATTATCAGTTGGCCATGTAAGGTTGATTTTCAGCCAAAATAGCAAGTTGATCATACCAAGAAAAGCAAAGATGGTCATGTATATAAATCTTACAGTGTCCTTATTTGGGATAATTGATTATAATAATATGCTCATTTCAATTATTACCTCCCAGAATTGAACTCTTGCTGACATCTCTTTCTGAGATGCCATTGCCAACACTTTTACTACTGTGCAATTATTATGGGAAAAAAAAGGAAAGAAAAAATGAGAGAGAATGGAATGTCATATTACTTTATGGCGTCTAAATGCACTAAAATATTGAAATAATTGAAGTTCTTCTTCCAGTTTATGCTGTTTTAATTTTTGTAGGTTCTTCTGTAAGCCTCCATCATTCTTATCTTCTGTCATCTTTAGCTGCTTTCAGGCTGTACCAAAGCTAAACATGGCTACTCTAAGGCATTAGAGTTGGTTGAAGAGCTGAAATACAATGGAGTGCCTATGGATAGCATAGTCTATGGGACACTTCTCGCTGTATGTGCTTCAAATAATCAATGTAAAGAAGCAGAACAATACTTTAACCAGATGAAGGATGAAGGTCATTCTCCTAATGTTTTCCATTACAGCTCTTTGCTGAATGCTTACTCGGTAGATGGCAATTACACGAAGGCTGATGAGTTGGTTCAGGATATGAAATGTGCAGGGTTAGTACCAAATAAGGTTTGTTTTCTTGTTTTATGCTGCTAATGATTATGGGTTTCCAAGCATTGGTGTATTTGGATTTTTTTTTTTTTTTTCGCTGATGGTATATCAATATAGTAGTATTGTCCATTCATCATCTTCATCTTACCTTTATTTCATATGGATACGTCGGCCAGTGTTGTCAAATCGACTGCCAGGGAAAAAAAAAAAAAAAGAAAAAGAAAGGAAAAGAAAACAATTATTGTATTTGTGGTTTAAGTGTAGGCATTCGTATATTCTTAAGATTCATGTTAATTTGGTCCAGACAAAAGTTTATGCTCGTTCTTAAGCTACCTAATGCAACCCTCATTTTTCCGGGCTTGGGACCGAATGCATAAAGGTAGGGCAGTAACATGACATAGGAGGATAAGGTATTAATGCACCAGTTAGAAAGAATGACATGGTCCATACTGGTTATAATGTTAGAGGAAGGGAAGAGCAAAATTAACATGGGTTTACTTATCAAAAAAAAAAAAAGATGGATAGAGTTAGTAAGAAAAGATATGATAACATGTGGCTTGAGTAAGGCTATGGTCTTAGATAGAGCAGAATGAAAAAAATATGACTCATATATAAGTAGTAGATGAAAAGGTTTTGTTGAGCTGGTTTAAGTGTTGGCATTGGTCTTGGTGCTGGTAGGCTCTGAGATAATTTGGTATCAGCTCCACACAAGCTAGCGTTGACCCAAATGTGATTCACAATAAAGGATTGATGGAGAAGGGGGCATTGTTTGGTGCAATGGTCAAAAAGATCTGCAGGGATTACAAGAACTAACGTTGTACCAATTCATATGTAATTATGAATTACACAAATATTCTTTCACCAATACCTTCGGATAAAATAATATTTCCATCTTCAGTATTCTCATGTTGAAATTGGGCATTGGTGGGTAGCATGGAGCTTTTTAAGTATGATTGAGCTACCATGATCTGCCTGGATTTTTTTTTTTTTGATAAGAATTGATCTGCCTGGACTTTTCCTTTTCTTTTGGTATTTAATTATTAATAACTTGCTATTTAGAATCTAAAATGAAATTAATACTAAGACAAACAAGACATTTATTCCTCTAATTTAAAAAATAAAACTAAGAAAAAAATACATTACCCGCAATCTGTCAAAAAATATTGGGTGAAGCTAAATAGATTAACAACCAAATGAATCTCCAATGAGAAGTTAAATTGACATCCTTGTGAAAGAAAACAAAAAAAAAAAGAAAAACGAAGAAGAAAAAGACAATATTATTTGAGTTTTGAGAGAAGGCCCAGATTTATCCCAGATTTTCAGAACCCCTTGAACATTTGGAGAGGAGATTTCTAGCTCTGCATGAAACATTGTCTCCATGCAATAGACCAAGGAAAATGGATTTGTCCTCTTGAATTTATGATTGAGGTTTATAGAACATAAAGGTGAATGGAAACATGTCATGCTTATCTCGGTAGGTTGACCAAATCTTACATGTTTTATTAATTTTTTCCTTTTCTTTTCAGTCACTCTCTTTTGGCTTATGTTTTTCCTCCATTGGTTTAAGGCTTTGAGCTTAAGAGGTCAGTACGAGAGGTGATACTCTATATGATTGAAAGTGTAGTGAAACTCGTATTCGTATTCGTATACTCTCTCTACTGTTTCTTTCATCGAGTTTACTGACTCTACATTTATAGGTTTCTATTTGCTTTTGTTGGTTCTCAAGAACTTTTCCAAGTTTCTTTTATCTCTCTATCTAATCTAGTATATGCATTCCATATCTGCCAGTTACTACTCATAGTGTTTTCTTCATTATTTTTGGTTGATTCTTTCAGGTCATTTTGACAACTTTGCTAAAGGTATATGTTAGAGGAGGGTTGTTCGAAAAATCTAGAGAATTATTAACTGAACTGGAAGCTTTGGGCTATGCTGAAGATGAGGTATATACACCTGATACCTCTACATTTTATATTTAAGTTCAAAAAGCTGTTGTTTCATCATGTCACAGGAAAGTTTTTCTTTCATTACATGTCATTTCTTGGAGAATGTTTCTAGAAATAAATGATCTTGACCTGAAACACACAATGATTTGATCCATGAAGAATCATTTAGTAAGCACACAGGATTCACATTTTGAAACCCATGTCATATCATTATAACAAATTTGGTTGAGATTCAACAAATTCCAAAAATCACATCTCATACATATCACGTGTAGATATTGAAGTTTACTTTTGTCCTTCATTGAACCTTTAGTTTTTACAGTAGAAGTAGGTTTAAAGGGTTCACTTTGCAGCCTAAAAATGAGCCCTTTGGCATATCCATTATCAACTGTTTTGGTGCCTATGATCAAAAGCATTGTTATGTTGTGCAACCAATGTCTAGTGCTCTCTGAATTATAGGCATTCTAGCATCTACAAATTTCACAGTATAGCTTGCTTGTGAATCCTACAAATTTCACAGTATAGCTTACTTGTCAGACATCTACGTATGTGATACTGGTCAAAATTGGTACATTTTTGTGCCCTTGTAGGTTTATTTTTGCTTGATAGTGGCAGATTTTCTAATTGTCCTTTTTATTTTCTTAACATCTTTTTTAAGTTGCAAAGTACTTCGACAGCTTATCAAATGTAAATTAATTGTAGATGCCATACTGTTTACTATTGGATGGTCTTGCGAAGGCTGGACATATACATGAAGCAAAATCAGTTTTTGATGATATGAAGAATAAACATGTGAAATCTGGTATGTATTCGCTGTTAGATTATGAGCTTTCTGCTGTCTTCTTTTAAACATTAAATTCTGTGTCCTACCTTAATGGTCCATAATGCAACAAATGCATGTTTAAATATCATATCAAATGAATAATAGTATTTCTTGTTCAATAAGTTTCATTAAACAGATAGCAATACAATTATAGATATATGGTTTCAACAAGCCTATTATAACCATGGTTTTAGATTAAAGTAGTTTAGCAGTTTTCTTTTCTTTTCTTTCGATCCTTTTCTTTGGGGGAGGGTGGCTTGTGTGTGCCGAGTTGTTAGGGATATGGACACTCAGAAATGTTCCTTCCAAGATGGCATGTTTTTGCCTTATCGCATCAGCCTGTATAGTTGCTACATTGTACACAAAAAGAAATTTGTTTTAAAGATGACATTCCCTTACATGTCAGATAACGGTCAATGGTATGTGAAATTGGGTACTAGATGGACTGCTCATCTTGTTGGGCCTGGGCCATGTTTGTTTTCAATTTCTTCTAATGGTTAGCCCATAGCCTGCTATGGGAAATTTCCCCTATTGGGCTGTACAGTTTTACACTTAATATATATAATTACCTTTATCTTTCAAAAAAGAAGAAGATATTTTACATGTAAGATGTGTGTTTTATTTTCATTACATCTTAGGACCGCTTGCAGAGTATATACATAGATGCCTAGCAAAAGTTGCATTTTCTAACTTGCTTCACTAGAAATACTTGAATTTTTTTTTTGGATACATGCAGATGGCTATTCCGACAGTATTATGATTTCAGCATTTTGCCGAAGTGGGCTATTGGAAGATGCAAAACAGTTGGCTTGCAATTTTGAAGCCACATATGACAAGTATGACGTGGTTATTTTGAATACAATGCTTTGTGCCTACTGCAGAGCAGGGGAAATGGAGAGTGTTATGAAAATGATGAGAAAAATGGATGAATTAGAAATCAGTCCTGATTGGAATACTTTTCATATCCTAATAAAATATTTTTTCAAGGAGAAGTTGTATCTGCTTGCTTATCGTACAATGGAAGACATGCACAGGAAAGGGCATCAACCAGAGGAGGTATGCTGCACTTCAAGTGCCACTTTTTCTTTTTCTTTTTCTTTTATTATTATTATTATTATTTTTCATTTAGTACAAACAATTATTGGATGCCTTTTGCATTCCTGACTTTGTAAGTAGAAAACACTGATATGCAACCGATAGAACTGTCCTCAAAAGCTTTTGTTTTTTCATGCGCCTGGGTCCTGTCCATGTTTATTTTCAGTAGTAAAAATGTAATACGATAAATCGCTATATGGACCATGAATATAATCACTAATTTGAAAAACCAGAGTGAACCTGTTAAAAAGTTTAGTAGATTTATTATATATGGAATCATAATGGAGCTAATATTATGGGGGAAAAAAAGGTAAGGAAACGGGACAAATAGCAGAATTTCACACATATGTTTTTAAATTTCTTTATCTATTTTTTTTTTTATAAGTAAATTTCTTTATCTATATATCTGTAAATTAACAAATTTGGCTTTCCATACGAGTGGAGTTTCTTTCCAGTAATGAAATGATGTTATTTTTGTATTGTCCCATGACTTGTTTTAAAACTACATTTGGAATTCCGCCTTTTAAAAAGAATAATTGCAAAAAATACCCTGTCATGTCCCAAACATGCCCTAGACGCATTCCTCAAGTGTACACGCCATGTCCAACCCAAAAAAATTAAACCACACTCTAGGACGCTCCCCAGTCCGGCCCTCAGACATGGCACTCCTTAGAGGAGGCTCCATGCTTTAGAGATGGATAGAGAGCATGAGATTCAGCCTGAACATATTATCCTTTGCTTGCTGAGGCTTTCAAAAACTTACCCCACTCAAAAACGAATAATGGTGTATTCTTGGGATGCGTTCCCCTTTTGAATGCTTTCTATTCTATTTTTTACTTTTACTTTTATATATATATATATATATATATATATATATATATAAATAATCTCACTCAAAAGTGTTTTTGGCTGCTATCATTATTTGACTGCTCATGTCATGCCCCGGCTCCTGAAACCCAAGACCCAGGGTGTGAGGTGTAGGGTTTAAATCAAATTAAAGTAATTATATTTCTTAATGGTGTATTATTCCAATGAGTTCGTATTCAAAAACTTATAATTTGAAATGCAGACCTTCATGTGATCTGAAACTGAAACCAATCAACTATATGCTCATGAGTGTATTTCTCTTTTCTGTCTATTGTGGAGGAAAAGAAAACTTACCACCATAGTGTTTCTATCTATTAACAGCTGCCTTGTCATTACCTCACAATAGTCTAAATGGGAATGTTTACCATATCCTCGTATGATTTTTATTTTTATTTTTTTTATTTTTCCAGTGAGGATCCTCATGTGAAATTAAGGAGCCTTGGGTGAATTTTGGGTGAATTAACAATTAGTGTTCCATGGCTGCTAATGAGGTGATTTACTATTCAGATTTTATTTGATCACTTGTAGAGGTTCAGGAGGAGGATGTGGTGAAGGGGAAGGAGCTGCATGACTTTTGGGTCAAGTACAAGTTAGATTATCTTTTTCATGAAATTTTGTCCTGTTGAGTTGTTGGAGTTGAGGATTCTTGCTGATGGAAGCCTCCAGTAAGGGGTATTTTGAGGACAATTGATTCTATGGGGTTACAAAGAAGGTGAAGGGGCGCTCTTGTCTTTTCCTTGGATGGCAATTTGGGGTCTAAAGGATCCAACCAAAGTGGTATTTGTTGGATGCACTGCAGCCTCGAGAAAGATTCTCATTATTGATAATCTGGTGTTGAGAGGTAATTCCTCCCTGATTGATGTTTCACGTGCAAAAGAGCAGATGAGATAATGAACAATTGTTGATCCATTGTTTGATTAGTGAGGGAAGTATGTTATCTCCTATTCTCCTCATTTAGGGTTCATTCGGTTTTGCCTAGATCTCTTATAGTCTTGTTGAGTTTTAGAAGGTGGGCTGTGCAAGTTGGAGTGTGGAAGTTGTGGGTAGCTGTGTGCTTGTGTTTGTGGGGATGTATAAGGGACAAGCACAGTAGACAATCAATAGTAGGAGATGTCAGTGGTATTGCTAAAGAAAATGTTTTCTTGAATGCCCTCTTTTATTTTTTATTTTTTCTGGTTTCAAAGTCATTCAGGTTTTTTTTTTTTTTTTTCCCTAGATGATTGAGGGGAATTCGAGTATAGGTGCTGTAGTTTTGCCTTTTTCCCAGTTTTCTTTTTTTGTGTGTTCACTATACATATATCATTTGTACATGGTTCTGACCAACGGGCCAGTTGCCTAGCGGTATCAGTCTCTTACTTCCCAAAGGGAGGTCAGGGGTTCAAGTCTCAGAAGAGACAAGTGTGTGTGAGTACCAACTAGGAAAAAAAAAAAAATTTGTACATGGTTTTGCACTTCCCACTCTTAGTATTTTATCTGTGAAAAAAGAAAAAGAAAAGGTGAAATTTGCTAGATCTAATTTATCCACATAAAAAGAAAAAGAAAAGGTTTGCTGATGCTAGTGTGATACTGTGATACTCATGCTAGTAACTTTTATTGGATATGTCTCTCATGCACCCATGTCTCAACGGGATTTGGACCCAGAACGCCCTATCTTGAGAGGGCAGGAGGTACCATTCAAATAGAGCTGGTGGTAGCTAATGTCAATATTGCATTAGTTTGTATGACATTTAACTAAATGTTTGTATAACTAAATATTTTCTAACTTAACCTTTATTAATAAACATTAAAAGTTTCCTCGGTCAGCAGTTTATCCAGTCAGCTATTTGATATTTCTGGAGGAGAGGAAATAAATAGGGATAAACAATTTCCAATCCTTCTATTGTTACCATTTTTCCGTTCTTCTTCTGCCCAAATTTTCTTTTAGGTTTGGATGCTTATTTTAAACACAGATATTTGAGTAAATATCCATCATGTTTTGTTTTGTCATGCCCACATGAGTTACATTTCAGCCAATATTTATTTTTATCATTGCACTTGTGATTTGTATTGCAATGCATCATGGTTAAATTTTAACCTCCATAGTACTTTTTCTAGGCGTTTTTCTTCTCTATCAGATCAGAATCTGAAGAAATCCATGTCACTAGTGATATATATCGGGGCCTGGGTATTAATTGACACTGGAAGACCAACAGGCCTGTGGCCTAGCGGTACAAGGCTCCTACTTTCCAAAGGGAGGTCAGGGGTTCGAACCTCAGTGGAGGCAGTGTGTGTGAGTCCCAATTAGGAAAATAAAAAAAATAAAAAAAATCACTGGAAGCCTACTGTTAATACTTGAACAAAGAATATTCCATTTTCTGAAATAGCAAGTATAGAAAAGCAGGCTTCTCCTTTTGGTCTGGTCACACGGCCCCGAATTTTATTTTTTATTGTCCATCACTAAAAATGTCTGGCACTTATTTAGGGATAGAAGTATCTTCACGAGAATTTGGATGAACTCTAGTTGTGGAATAGTGCTTTTATCTTGTGTGATTATGAAGCTGTTCAGATTTCTAATTAGTTGAGGTATAGTTAATGTAGCTTCATAGGCTCCAACATTGTTTTTACTTGCAGGAACTTTGTTCCTTCTTGATAGATCACCTCGGTAAAATTGGGGCCCATCCAGAAGCATTTTCTGTCTACAATATGTTGAGGTATAACAAGAGAACAATGTGCAAGGATCTTCATGGGAAGATTCTGCACATTCTAATTGGTGGACAACTTCTCAAAGATGCATATGTAGTAGTCAAGGTATGATATATTGTTTTGTGAAATCTTAAATGAGTTTTTTGCCTCAGGATTATTATTATTTTCTCAAAATAATTACCTGTTCAGGACAATGCGGGGTTGATCCCACAGCCTGCTATAAAGAAGTTTGCAACTGCATTTATGAAGGCTGGTAATATAAACTTGATAAATGATGTTATAAAGGCTCTACACAGTTCTGGCTCCAAGATTGGTCAGGTAATAAATTGATTTTAATATATTTAATTAAATTGCATCTTGAGTCTCGTATCTGTAACTTGAGATTTTAGCATCATAATGAGATGCCCCATATGGAACAGATCATTATTTTTTCCTCTTTGACATTTATACATCCTTAGAAGCTTTGGAGATGGAGAGAAGTAGAAAGAGATACAAAGGAGGATATAATCATTGTTGAGGAGGCTGAAGGGGGAAGAGGAAGGTTGGCTGACAATTCTTGTTCCGCTGACCAAAATATGATGAAATAGTATAAGACACAAAGCAAAGAATACAAAGACAGCATAAGATTTACATGTGTTGGCTTTAAAACCCTACATCCATTGGAGAACTCAAGATCTTTACTATTTTCTCAACTCAAACAAATAAAAATACAATGGTAACACTTTATGGGCACATCTGAATCTTAGAGATAGAGATAAGTTTGACTTTGTATCTTTACATCTCTTTTACATATCTTCAATATAAGAGAATTCTGTAGATAGATTTGGTGTGAATCATCATCCATAAAGTCCTCCATCAAGATCAGCCACAGTCAAATGCCCTGTCTTGCTTGTAATATTGACTTTTTCTATTATTATTATTAATTATTGTTTTTTAAATACAAAATATTGAATAACTAAATCAGCTTCTGTCATAAGCCTGCAAATGAATCTTCATGATCATCTTTAAGCAAAAGTTGAGACCTGAATTTGTTGACAATTAAATGGTTGCCAAGTAAACTATCTCTCTAGCATCAACTAACAAAAGTATGTAAGAATCAAGAATGTGATCCAACAGTCGTGGTCATAAAATGTGGTCTAAGAATCCACAAATGTCCTTTGTGACACAGAATAATGACAATTCTATGAAAAGAAACAACAATTAACAAAATTTAATGGAGACAATCTCACTCTCTCTATATTTATTTTTTTTTCTAAGAAAGAAAAGATCTAAAAGAATACTACTTGAAAGAAAAGTGAAGGTGATCATGAAATAAATAGAAAGTAAATTTTTTTCCCCTGGTAAATAGATGGAGAAGTAATTGATAAAATAAAACTAGCAGAATTGCTGTTCAGGGCAAGGTGCTATGAACTTGGTCTCGTTCCCCGATAAATTTTGAATAAAATATGAAGTAAAGAAGAAAGAGAGCACATAAGATCTTACATGGGTTAGCTTTAAAAGTCTACATCCCCTGGATAATTCAGATTTCCACTATTTTCTCAACTCAACCAATAAATGATAATTTCCTATATTTATTGGCACCTCTAAATCTTAAAGATAGAGATGGGTTTGAGTTTTTTGTCCTTTTTCTCTTTTACATATTATCAATATAGCAAACACGAGAAATAAGATTTGATGTGTATCAATAATCATCATCTTTAGCAACATTAAAAGCAGCACTTAGAACTTTTGACAAGGCATCAATAGGTAAAGAAGTTGATACAATAAAAGTAACCAGAAATTATATTTGAATAACCATTCCAAATGGCAGATAAATGCCAAAAGCATCATGACACGATGACTTTGGTGCCAATTAGTTTGGATAATCTCTGCAACATGTTTTTCAAAGTTTAAAAGGATGAGATATGACAAGTAAAAAGGTCCAATGTCATCAAATTATTCTAATCTTGGCCCTTTGAACATGTCTGACGGATTCTGTCATCATGCGATCCAAAAAACAAAATACACAACTCATCAGAACCAAAACCATAAAAATGAAGAGAAAATAATTTTTTTTTTTTAAAGATATATATATATATATATTGTTAGCAGAGGTTTGATAGCCACAAATCATGGAGATGACTTACCATATTAGCAGTGATTTTTTTTCCCCGTAATTATTTATTAGCAGAGATTTTATAGCCACAAATCATGGAGTTTGACTTTAATTACACATATGTCAAGCCATAAAATATGCATTTAATTTCCTTTCTTGTAGTATTAGCATGTTGTCTTTTTATTTTATTTTATTTTATTTTATTTACTTATAAATACTAGAGTTGTGAATGAGTGATTTATCTCATTCAAGCGTTTACACATTTCTCTTCTCTTCTCCTCTTCTATATTATATTTCTTCTTATATATAAACAACCAGAACTGCAAAAGGCATTCCATTTAAACACTGAATGAAGTATCATCTCCAAGTCCACAAGCTACTGAAACACTAGCTAACTAGCCTAAGCCACCCAAGGGTCTCTTCAGCCCCAAGTTGCAGCACTTGACAAACCTTCTGAAGCTGTTTCTGGAATACGTTGCTTTCCCTACTTTTGTAAATTAGGTTGATTGGAATGAAAGTGTGAAATCAATGTTGTTGGTCAATCATGCTTATCCACCCTCATCACTGCAGCTTTGGCAATCTGGCTAAATGAATGCAATGATGGAGCTTTGCATTCTGGAAGATAGATTTAACCTTTTCCATTGCATTTCTACTTCAGGGTTTATTTCATATGGCTATATCACGTTATATTGAGCAACCTGAAAAGAAGGAACTGCTTCTCCAGTTGCTACAGTGGATGCCAGGTCAAGGCTATGTTGTTGATTCCTCTACAAGAAACTTAATCCTCAAGAATTCACACTTATTTGGGCGCCAAGTGGTTGCAGAGATATTGTCCAAACAGCATATGGTGTCGAAAACATTAAGACCTCGTGAGATGAAGAATAGATGAAGTTAAAAATGGAAAGATTCCAGGTAAAACTTATGTAGCCTATTCAGAATATAGACAAACAATTTGATGCTGATTGGGTGCAACATTGCCATTTTAACCATGTCATTATCTTTTCTTTATTTGTGCTTAAATGTATACTCATTTTATGGGCTCGGATTCTGTTTGGTCTATACTAACCTTAACAGAAACAACTCAATGGCATTCCTATGTACAATCTTTATTTTTGGGTACAGTGCTATGTACTATTGAAATTCGTTGTGGAATGCATCAATGAATCAGTTTTTGACATTTGCACACTTTCAGAAATCTACGGATCAGATTCCACCAGAATTTATTTCAGCATTTGGTCGTGATTTTCTCTTGGGCAACCGGTGGCATGTAACAGAGCTCTTGCCCACAATTATGGCTATTTCAGGAGCATTCCTGCAGAATCTAAAGCACTTCTGATGGTTTAAGGTACAAAATATCTATCAGCGGGTAAAAATAATACCAGCTCAAAGATAGTACCAAAACTAGGTCTTTATCTATGTTTTCTGCGATATTTTTATATAATTATGATATTATATGTATCTGCTATGTATGAATCATGATTATCCACAGCATCCTTGGAGTTTAGCATGTTTCTATCCTTTCATTGCATTATTACTGGAGCACACAACTTTTTCCCTTTCTTGAGGAAATACGCTAACGAGAAAGAGTTGAAGTGATTGAACTTCTCAGAGTTGAACCTGAACAAGTTATGTGAAATTGAGTTTATGAGCACTGATCAATCAAAGATCGTTGTTTGTTTGGATTCAGTGATGGCACAAGGCAGTCTTTGTGGTACTCTATAAAATTTCTGTCCGTAGTTAGGGGGTTCTTTGGTAAGTTGATGCCATTATTATTTAATTAGCTTCGTGATAAAGTAAGAGAGGATATTCGGATGTCCTGATTGCCCTGACCAGTTGAGGTCTATAGTGTTTAGTGGAGTATTATGTTGTAAAGCTTTCAAGCTCACTGACAAAGAAGACTGTTTATGGTTGTGATTTGTGAAATTCATATATGTATATATACGCTATAAATCTTTATTAGTGCACAACTATATTCACCAACAAAAGAAAACAAATACAGCAAAAGCTCTAAATTTCTTCCTCTTTCCAGAGTAGAATTACATTTAACTGATCATGAAAAAGACATCTTTGAGGCCATTATTATTATTTTTTGATAAGCAAGCAAATTTATTCAAAATACGTTCAAAAGGTGAACGTGTCCCAATGACAACAAAGGGATCCTATGGTCCCAAAGAAGAAATAAAATCAATCATCTCCTCCGGGGAGGAACAAACCTACCCGAACCCCAAAAACATAAAGATGTAATAAAAGTTGATTTAAGAACAACAATCGAGGATTCCTTTCCTTCAAAGGATCTATTATTCCGCTCCCTCCACAAACACCACCATAAACACAAGGGCGCCATCTTCCAAAACCCACGAGCATGGCCTCCCATATAGCACCCTCCTCTCGTAGATCGAGGCATAACCCACGAAAACATTCCTAGCAAAAGACACCAACAATCCAAGGCCACCGGACAATGCATAAGAAGATGATCCACCGATTCCCCATTGCACTTACACATACAACACCAGTTAACTGTGATTTGTCTTCGCCTCCTCAAATTATCAAGCATCAAGATCTTGCCCGACACCACTGTCCAAGTAAAAAATGCCACTTTGAGCGGCACCTTAGATCTCCACATAGTTTTCCACGGAAACGTAATCCCTGTAGTATCTAAGAGGCATCGGAAAAAAGATCTCACTTCAAACATTCCCTGAGAATCAGGCACCCAAACAAACGAATCTCGATCTCCGCCAAGGATCTCAAGCCGATATAAACGATCTAACAACCCGCAAATATCGTCCAACTCCCAATCCTAGAACGCTCGCACAAACCGCACATCCCAAGTCAACCTCCCGCTATCAAGCCGGTAGCAATCAGTAACCGAGACATGCCTATCAACAGCAATCAGCAATCCTAAACAACATGGGAAATGAACAAGTAAGGGTACAATCACCACACCAAAGGTCCTCCTAAAACCTCACATCCCTGCCATCCTGAACTCTGAATCTGATGTGTTTGGAGAACTCATTCCATTCTTTCCTAATGGATTTCCAAACTCCGACCCCAGCAGGAATCCTTACCAAACACGAGCACCACCTCCCCGTTTCTTCCCCAAACCGGCACAAAATAACCCTCCTCCACAACCTATGATGTTCCACTCCAAATCTCCACGACCACTTGCCAAGAAGAGCCCTGTTAAATGGCACCAACCTCCTTATCCCTAGACCTCTGGCTTGAATCGGCCTACAAACCTACTCCCAACGAACAAGATGATACTTAACCCTCCTCCACAACCTATGACGTTCCACTCCAAATCTCCACAACCACTTACCAAGAAGAGCCCTGTTAAATGGCACCAACTCCTTATCCCAAGACCTCCAGCCTGAATCGGCCTACAAACCTACACCCAACGAACAAGATGATACTTAAATTCTCCTTGTAATCCACCCCTTAGAAAATTCCTTTGAAGCCTCTCAATCGAACTAGCAACCACAGATGGAATCTGGAATAGGGATAAAAAATAAGTAGGGAGACTTGATAACGTGCTTTTCAGAAGAGTAACCTTCCCACCTTTTGATAAATACTGCTTCTTCCACCCTGCAAGTCTCCTCTGAACCCCCTCAACCACCGGATCCCAAACACCCAGAGTCCTCGAAGAAACTCCCAAAGGTAGCCCCAAGTATGTAATCGGAAAGTTACTAATTTCACATCCAAGCACAGAAGCTAACTCACCAATATTATGCCCCCACTGGAATCAAGGCACTCTTCCCTACATTCACTTTCAAGCCTGAAAACAAATCAGCACCGATCTCAGGTACCTCATCTGGGACACCTCAGCCTCACAAAATACCAACGTGTGAGGCCATTATTATTTATTTAGCTTCGTCATAAAGTAAGAGAGGATATTCGGATGTCCTGATTGCTGGACCAGTTGAGGTCTATAGTGTTTAGTGGAGTATTATGTTGTAAAGCTTTCAAGCTCACTGACAAAGAAGGCTGTTTATAGTTTTGATTTGTGAAATTCATATATGTATATACACTATAAATCTTTATTAGTGCACAACTATACGCACCAACAAAAGAAAGCAAATACAGCAAAAGCTCTAAATTTCTTCCTCTTTCCAGAGTAGAATTAAATTGAACTGATCATGAAAAAGACATCTTTGAGGCTATCTACTTTCCTATTACCACACACATTCTGGTATCTAATTGAATAGCAAAAGCTGGTCCTCAAGTATTTAAAATGATTGACATATTATGTTTTCATTTGAAGAAACGATGGCATAATCGGGCAAGAATGAAAACTAAGAAATTAATTAGTGAGACTTATAGGAGGCATCGATAACTACTACTCTTGGAAGCACTAACACTTGTATGGAGTTGTATCCGTGTCATATCTGTGTGTCTAACACCGACACCTCATAGACACTCTTTGAACACATGTCCAACACTTTATATACAACATGCTGTCTTCTTTGTTTTTTGGGTTAACGGGGCTAATTGTAAGTCTTTGAAGCTTCTTTTGGAGTTTGTGGATAGCTTGAAATTATACTGGTGCCTAGGGCGTCTTTTGTTGTTCTTAGGAGCGCTCCCCTTTTGAACGTCTTTAATGAAATCTTACTTATCAAAAAATATATATTTATGTTTTTGTTTATTACACATTGTGACGTGTGTTTAATATCAAAATTTTAAAGGAAAAGAGGTTGGACATTTTGATGTTGGTTCGTATAATTGTTTCTAGGACTGTCATGTGCTTGTTTTATATAAGACAAGAGTGTTGAATGTGTTGGTCAAGTGTCCGGAATGTGTTGACCAAATGTGTGTCTGCCAAGTGTTTGAAACTATAAAAATTACTTTTAAATTACGAACATGTCCATGAACTATCGGGCACATGCCCAGGAGTGTTTATGAAGTGTCGATGTCTGACACGGACACACCACCTTTGTAGAATTGTTCATGCTTCTTAGTCCCAGACACCTGGTCGACAGTTCCCTGACACAAAGACTTCTAGAGTAGCCATGTTCGATGATCTTAGAATTATATTAACATATTTCAAATTATCTAAATTTTTCTTTAAGAAAAATTGGCATTATGCACATGGTCACAAGTGAAGCACATAATGGTACCTTTTCATATAGAATAAAAACATTATTGTAATGACAAGGTAGTGGAAGTAGCATATATGATATTACAATCATTCCAATAATGGCATAGCTTTGTATTCTAAATTACGTCGGAGAAACTCTTAGTGCAACAATTAAAAATGAATTTAAGTTTTATAATAGTCAAACTCAATAGATGTATATAAATAAGAATTTATATTTATATATAGCCGTGTCCATGTCATATACATATCTTACCTTTTTAGTATTTAATGCGTCGTGTGGTATCATGTCTGTGTCTATGCTACTTACTACTGTTTGGGTTCATATGACGGGAAGAATGTCATTTCTGAAGCTAATATTCAGAGTGGCACATACGGAAATTCCAGTTGTATTCTCATATGGAACACAGATCTTTTGTTTGGGGGAGGGGAAGGGGGGGAACAACCGTACCCTAACCTAGACTGACACCTGGCCCTTCACTAGACTTAGTTGCTGCAGACATCTCAGGCTTGCCATTGGTTACTAGTCAGTGCCATTGATCCCATTTTTCCAGGTCAACACAATGCAATTTCCTTCACAGATGTTGCTAACCAGTTTCCACTAAGGATGGAGACATGTATGTATATTGGCTGCTTTTAATTGTTGTTCGATGTAGATCTGATGAGCACTCTCAAATGATCAATAGAAACACAATCTACGAACAGTCACTCTAATCTATGAACAGTCTGCATGCAAAACTCATAAGAACCCACAAAACCAATGAACTTTGTATGCAATGTGAAAACCCTAATATGAGTGTATATGCATACGTGTCTCCATACATCTGAATCAGAACATTTTCCACCTCACAGAAGACATTGAAATTTTAAGTTGGATTTTTTTTGAAGTTTTAAAATCGTGACCATGCGTTCTGGGAAATAGAAACTCTAATTTTGGCAACAGAACAAAAGTGTACCGGTGCAAGTACCATACTGTATCGGTGAAGATAGTTTTGGAATGCAATCATAAATAATCCAGTAGTGTACCAATGCATGTGTGCAAGTGTAGCAGTGCACAGCTTACTGGAGTTGAATTCTGAACTTTTTAAAGTGTTGTGGAGGGGTCTTTGTTGCCATTAAGAACTTCAGATCCATTTAGGATATGGTGAAGGTTTTAGCATTATTGTACCCACTTCAGACATGAGATCAAAACTATACCACTTGTTAACAATACCTTTGATTTAGTGAAAGTCACCTATTCTATTTTGCTTGTTTAGTTACTTGTCATACTTAAGTACTGCTCCTGTTGGTTTTACAAAAGTGAATTTTACTATCTGTTCTTTTGAATCTGAGCGTTGTTGTAAACTAGAGGTACTTGTAAAGTTCATATTGGTTACATTTCAATCTTTGCTCCAAATTAAGTGATTGGGAAAAATCACTTGCACTGAGCTTGCCCTTCTAAGCTGGTTTATAAATGTAAAACTTGAAATTTTGATTCATTTTTGTGTCAAAGGTGATTGCGTCAGTGTTATTAATTCGGCAATGAATATGATTATGTATATATTTGTGGTTTTTTTTATTATTGGCTTCACATCTATTTTTTACATGGGTCTTAGTTATTTTTTTAAATGGTGTTTCTGATTTTGAATTTTCGGAGGACAATAAAGATCCTTATGGCTCATAAAGTTAAAAGTACATGCTACCTAGTTAAGAATTTATTAAGTTTAACATAATATCAAAGTTGAGATTTCATCAACAACATAAATGTTGATACTTGATAGCCATGATTGATGTGAAGCATGATAACAAGAAAATGGAAAATCTATAATCTCACATGGAGCATGCTTGACACCTTGTGTAATTAAGTTAGGTTAAATGAGGTCTTACTTTAAGTTTATTGTTGGTTATATGCTGTAAATTGGCTTTTCTAGTAGGTCCAGAATAGTCTTAATGGGGTCTTTATTGCTGTCTTTAGTAGGTCCAGAATAGAGTTATTGGTCAAAATTCCTTTTTAAAACTATAGTAAGCTGTAATGTCTGTTATTTCTGTACTTTAGTTGAATTAAAAATGTGAGAATTTAAGATTCTATGATTTATGATTCAACTTAACCTTGGGGGTTGTGTCTTAAGGAATTCTCGGTGAGCTTCCTAGATTCTTCTTCTTTGCATTAGTTTGCTAACTTGTATCTTCTTTCCATTAGTTTCTAGCTTTTATTATCCTGCAATGAGCAATGAGTTTTCAGTATTCACTCTTTTCCATTTCTAATTTAAGAAGCCTAATCTTTTTCTTCATTAAACATCAAATTGTAGCAACTTAAAACACAAGTCAAACTGCAGTATAATGCTTAGTTACTGCTCATAGTCCCCAAACAGCCCTATCTCATTCCCAAAACTTTTCTGCACCTATCCAAATCAACCCCATCCTTTCCCTTCCTTTTTGACCTTTAATTTAACACTTAAAACCGTGAAATAGTTGCTGTCTACTATTTTTAGCAGTTAATTGTCTTTAGAGCCAACAACCCTGACTTTCTAAACCAGGCCAATTCTATACCCTTTTGATTCATGAGCCATACAACCTTTCTTATACTCTTTAAAAAAAATGTCATCTCTCCTTAGCCTAAGCCTATCATTAGATCAGTCGTGGCCTGCACTATCATGAGATTCCGAGTTCTATTTCGCATTGATTTTAGCCATCAAACATGCTCCCTCTCTCTCTCTCTCTCACTCACAGAAGTGTTTATGATATGCATTCAAGGTCTTAAAATTCAATATTAAGTACTTCCCTCCGTACTCTTTTTCTGTGGTAGAAGGTTGAGACTTTTTTTTTTCCCTTTCAAATTCATGTTTGTTTTGCCATTGATTGGTTTAGCATTAAAACACTCACTGGCTCGAGTTTGAGCCTCAGAGCAGCCACTTTGTGAAATATTAGAGGTTAGATCTGCCTCTAGTCCTCCCTCCCTGGTACCCTGCTGTGGCAATACTTGATGTCTTTTTTATGTTGGATACAGAGGTGCTGCGTTTTTGAAGAAGTTAGGGTATTCTTCTCTGACAACCAAGTTTGGAATCACCGAGATTTTGTCTAATTTCAAATTCAACGGTGGTTAAAAAGTTTTCTTTATCAAATATATAGTTTCTGCAGCACTAGATTCCCATTTATTTACATCATCTCAATCGCTTACTGCCATCCTGAAAAGATGAGGATTATCAGTTGATTTTGGTACTTGAATTTATTTTTGAGAAGTCTATTTGACATATATGTTGATGTGAGAACCTCTTTCTTCATTGTTACGAGTTTCTTGTATATGAACCCCTTGCTTGAAGCATCGTTATTCAGGCTTCTAACTTAACATAGAAGGATTTTAATCCAAAACTCAGTTTCTGACTGACATGAAGCCGGAGATATGCTGTTGAACGCATTTGCCCTGATTCTTTAACATCTGATTTAGTGACATTGTCCAGCCTTGTTTAAGGAAATGCATAATAGTACAAAATGGAATTAGACGGTGGAAATTCATTAGCAGTCACCTTCTGCAATCGATTGATCAACACTGGAAATTACATATACGAATCTACAATCCCAAAAAAGTGGGACTTTAGCTTCAAACGAGTCTTCTTTACCACTTGGCCTTTAGAAAAGGCTAACATAATATGATGTTTATAATTTCTGCAATAACCATTGAGCCATTTTATAACATGGGAATTATTGCTCATCTTGCATTTTCTGCAGAGTTGTAGTTAAATATCTGTGCGTCTTTAACAAATAAGCGAACTTGCTTATCGACAATGGAAATTCAGTGGGCCCCAGAGAGATTCTCTATAGAGTATTGATTCATGAAGCAGATTCAAACCACTTTCATTTCCCTAATTGATAATGGGCGAAGATTCAATTACCTGCATCATTCAATCATGATGCAATTCCCTCGAAGTTTTTGATTCTAGAGAGTTTGAAAATAATCCTTATATTTATTCCTTAGGTTTAAAGTTTTGGGTTGTAATATATAGGAGTCACATTACTCACCATAATGGTCTATGCTCGTTAATTTTCTTTATTTTTTCGTTCTGTTTTAGTTTCTCTTCCTCCTTTGTTTATCGTTTACCTTTTTTCCCCTTTTCTTGTTCTTGAAAGCATATACTGTATTTATTTGCTCACTATTAGTTATCAAAGATAACCTTTTTTTATTACATGCAGGTAGAAATTTTTTACGTCCTAGTTGCAATGGTTGTCCCGGATTTAGGAAGCTCTTCAGAAGGTGTGTCCCGAGATGGTGGTCTACAGGTCTTCTCCGTTCTCCAGTAGTATGCATACCATATTGCTGATATGTTGAAACGAAAATGAAATTACACAATAATAATAATGAATTATGTGACATAGGAAGTGTTTTAAAAGTGATGAAGACAAGATTTTGATGTATGTTTGTACATATTAAATGTCATTTTTAGTTACCGAGTCTCTTTGTCCACTAAGTGGTTGTTTAATCTATGGAAATATTAATGACTGAATGTAATTATGCATTGAAGCACTCTGAAACCACAATATAGTTTAGGCATAAAAATTCGTATTTTATTAGTTAAATACGAAACCTGTTAGTCATTTTTACAGTTTAGGCATAAAAATTCTTTAAAACACTATTTGTCATGCTTTTCTTTTATATCTTTAATTCATCGTTTGATGCGAACAACTTTTTTTTGGCTATCTATCTTAATTTTTTTTTTGGATCTAGTAGTAACTGTTTTAGTATTTGGCATTGAGTCCCTGTATAGTGTATACTTGACTGATAATGGGTTGTAATTAGTTTTAGTTGATTTGGTTTTTTGTATTTTAATATCATATAATTTCATTCATGTTTGTCCAATTTGTGTGGAAGAATTTGATAACCATTTTGTATGCTATGTTTGTAACATATAAGAGTGGCCCAATGGTATCAAGCCCTTCCTTTTCAAAAAGAAGGTTAGGGTTCAAGTCTCAGTGGAGGCATTTATGAGTGTGTGAGTATTAAGGAAAAAAAAAAGAAGATGAGTCCATGTCATATTTGGCGATCTTTTGGAGATAATTTTTATTTTTGAATTTATATCATGGTGCTATCATTAAAAATATTACATTATAGACCATAATGGTCTTAATTTTCAAAGAAAATATGCTCAAACCAGTTACAATGACGCATAATAATAAATTACACCCACAACTTAAGTCACATAAAGAAGAAGTGATAGCGTGAAATAGCCAGATTTAAAAATTTTTGAGAGCAGGAGTGTGTGCTGATTTTGCATTATCATCTTAATTTATTAAATACTATTTTTTATTAATTTTTTCATTTATTACATTTAAAAGCAATGAGACATTTACAATTTATTAATTAAATTACAAAATTGTAGTTATAATTTTTAATTGTGTTCATTGTACATCTAACATCCCGGTCGAAGTTTCTATTGGTCCTTTTCAAAAGGTTTCGAGTTCAATTCCTCCGCACTAACTACTCTTTTTTAGTCATTATTTGAGCCAAAGCCCCACATACCCTTTTTTAGTCATTATTTGAGCCAAACAACACCCGCATAAAGGCAATTGGCAAATTCAATCGAACTCAAACGAATTATAGAATTGAGTTCGTGAATTTTGTGCGAATTCGCTCCCAATTTGTCGATTCATGAGCGGAGTATGAGATCGAGACCCGTGAGCGAATTATGTGACTTAGTTGAAAATTACTTACAATGAAACTTGAAATTTCACTTCTTCAAGAAGAGGAGAACGAGTTGAGTCCCGATGTGTGCAAAAAGGTGTGTGATTACTTTACCATTCACATAAAAAAAAAACATGATTTCTGGATAAGGTATATATCTTAAGAATTTAAAGAATAGGTACGTAATAGAGAAACACATGCTTGGTGGTTAAAAAAAACACACACACACACGCCTTGGTTGTAAATTAAACAACATGCAGACTTTGCAAGAGTTTAATTTATAACTTGTAAGGCAATAATACCTCATGCCATAGGCATTAATACTATAATTAGTATAATAACCTTTGAATGTTTTTATTTTTATTTTTAGGACTGATCACGAATCAGTTTGGTTTAGGGGTAAAGTTCAAACTAATCCGGTCCCCACGGATTGGTGAAAATTGAAACTGAATCGATTTGTGGGAACCTTCAATTCGAACCAAACCAATCTGTGAAATAACGGATCGGTTCGGTTCGGTTTGAGGGTAAAGTTCAAACCAATCCGGTCCCCACGGATTGGTGAAATTTGAAACCGAACTGATCCTTGGGGACCTTCAATCTTAACCGAACCGATCCGTGAAATAACGGATCGGATCGGATTGGATTGGTTTTTACGGATTAGGCTTTTTAAATATCCCAATATGATTATACTTTATGCCCATTAAAATCTCAAATTAGTAATTAAAAACTTGTAACTAACTTTTTAATATATATCATCACAAACTTAAATTACCTAATAACAAAATAAAGTTGTAAATCATCCAAAAATGAAAATAATATTACAGTACCAAATATAAACTATCCAAATAGAACAAAACAAAACACTTAAATAGCAGTATATATAATTAAGGTAACGGATCGGTTCGGTTAACGGATTGGATCGGATCGGTTTTTTCAGGGCCTAATCCATTAACCGAACCGTGAATAGCAGATAACTATTTTTCTAAACCAGCACCGAACCATGAGATCTGAAAACCAAACCGAACTACATGGATGAGATTGGTTTGGACCGGATTGACCGATTATTTGCTCACCCTTATTTATTTTAGTAGTAGTTACAACATTTGATGCACATTATGGCCTAAATTACACAGTTATATATAACTGTTCTCTTACAAATTTATATGCACCAAACCTCAAGGAGCCATTTTCTTTCTTTCTTTCTTTTTGTTTTTCTCTTTACTGCATATTACAAGGACACTCCATGAATTCAATTCAAGTAATTCAAATGCTTTGTTACTGTAATTTGATCTCCTTGAACCACAGCCAATACCTGCAACAGTTTACTTAGCATCAGTTTACTGCAACAAAAGTAGATTCAAATGAAACAGCCAAAAAAAATGAGGAGATAAATCTTTTCCATTTTATGGAATTTATACAACCGGTATCAGAGTCGGGTCCCAAAGGGTTGCATGTGGACTCAAGATCCCTTAGCCAGCGGGAGAGCCCCGTTCAAGGGTTAATTG
Organism: Cornus florida; assembly: GCF_030987335.1. Classification (NCBI taxonomy): domain Eukaryota; kingdom Viridiplantae; phylum Streptophyta; class Magnoliopsida; order Cornales; family Cornaceae; genus Cornus; species Cornus florida. Next base: position 46,546,563 of record NW_026775573.1, read on the forward strand.
ACATTCTATCCACCGGGATGAGTCTCGTTCAAAGGGGGATTGTTGGGTGGTTGAACGAGTCCCACATCAATTAGTGAACAAGGAAATCTGGGACATGTATAGGGCAAGGGTAACTCCACCTAATAAGTTAATCTTTTGAATTAGACACCACAAGCCCAACTAAAAGGTCCGAGAGTCAAACAATAACATCAATAGAGTCGGGTCACATGAATTATCTTATTTTATTTTATTTTATTTTTTTTCTTGTTATAAATCATGCCTCTTACAAGATTTAGTTTTATAAAATTATTTTTAATTATTTTATTTCATGTAAGTTTTGGCCGGCTTTTTGTTGCTTACCTTCTAGGCAAACAACCCTTCCCCGTAACTGGTGCATCTCCCCTCTACGTTTTACGTGACAATACCACCTAAGCCTACTTTCTCTAATTTTATCACTATGGTTTTTGTATGGTTTGAAAAATTTTGGTTGATAGTTTTCCAATTACTTCTCTTATAACACAAATAAAAGAAGACTCAATTTTTAGAGAACAACATTTTTTGGACTGCTTATTTGTAATTCTGAAAACAATTCTCAAGAATTCAGAGAAACAGAAAACTATAAAAGACAATTCAGGCATTTTTATAACTCAGTTTTCATAAAACAATTTTCAGAAAACTGAACCAAGTAAAATTTTTTGTACAAATTTCTATTTTTTGAAAATAGAAAATTGTTCTCATAATTACAAACTAAGCATACAATTGAATTTTAATAAAATAATTTTCAAAAAATTAAATCAATCAGTTTTCTAATTTCAGAAAATTGAAAATAGAAAACTATTCTCGTAACTACAAACCAAGCAGAGCCTGAAACTGTCTTCCATTTTTAAAATTCTTAAAAACTGTTTTCAGAGTTTTTAATGGTGGAGACTCTTACTCGTATTTCGAAAGCATGTATTAGGAGATATGAAAACAAAGAGAGATGATACCTCACTCATGGAGACCATATGACCTGATTCATTCTTCAGACACAGTAACGCGGCGCGTGCCATATGATGGACTACATAAGAAGGAGAAGCAGCATCTGTCAACCTTGGATCCATCAACAGGTTCAGGGAACCACTTTGCAGCAGTGGCAATGCCTATGTTCAGAGCAAAAGTTCCATCAATTAATGGATTACACAAAACTCTTTTTTAAATTAATCAAAAATTGGATAAAAATTCAAAATAGGATACACACTCTTTTATAGTGTATATATATATATATATATATATATATATATATTACCTTGCAAAAAACTTAAATATGATAGAATTTTAAGTGACTGAATTCATTTATCATTGAATATTGAACAAAATTTTTGTTATCTTTAATTTTAAATTTTATTAAACAATTCTGTATAAATAATGGAGTACTCTAAATAGATCTTAAATAATAAAATTTAGTATTGTCTTGATTCATAGTATATAAACAGAAGGATCACGGATAAACATTGAATCAATGAAGGCAAATGGGCCAATAAACAGATTCTTCCTCTTGCACAAAATACATGGTAAATATGCAAATTGCTACTACTGTGAGAAGTACGATTATTAAAAGAATTTTTTTTTTAAAGTAGTTAATTCTTCCCAGATTGAACCTGTTGAAACTATTGGGAGTAGACAACTCTTTGGCTATTTATAATCTACTTCAGTTGCCTTGTTCTAGCTATATTTTCTACCCCCTTCCTCTCTTTTTAGAATTTTACAGAACACACACCCTCTTTTTTTTAGTATTTTATATAAGCAACCTTTTCTGAATCTTTTAGATTTTAGGAGTAAGAAACTTTCACATACTAATATCTAAAAATTTCTCTCTTTATATACGTTTTCAAAAACTTCCATTTTTCTCCAAACTTCTCTCTTTTTCTACAACTCGATAAAAAGTGCATCATTTTTCATTTTGCACCCTCAAATTTAAATAAAATAACATGTAGTTGAGTAATCAAATCTTTGCTCCCTTGAAATAGCTGCAGCCTGCAAATCGAAGATGGAATACGTTTGGTGTGCATGAATGGAATGAAATGAAATTTGGAATGAAATGAGAATGAGAATGGAATGGAATGAGTATTACTATTCTAATGTTTGGTGTGACACGGTGAATCATTATGGAATGGAATGATTATTACCATTTTATTGTTTGGTTGAATATCATTAAATCTGAAAGGGAATGCCTTTTCTAAAAAATGCCCTTTTCATTGGAGGAAAGAAAAATAAAAAAATTATAACTAAACCAACTCACCATGATTGAATATTTAATCTAAGAAATTGATTTAAAGGCTAAAAAATAATATACATATATATATAATGAAATATCAATCTTAATAATATATAAAATATCGTGCACCATAAACTCAAATAAAGTTAAGGAAATAAATAAATCATCAACCCAACAAAAAAACCTGGTAATATTTCCAAGTACTTGTGTAATTTTTTTTTAATTTTTTTTAAATTTTTTTTTATTGTAGATTTCTTGAAAATTTTAGTTTTGATAAAATTCTAATCAAGTAAGGTTCTCCAATCATCTAACGATGAACTTGACTAAGTGTCCAAAAGTCAAGCTAGTCCACTTTTGGTTTCATATGATTACACAAATGTTTCAACGCAAAGATACAAAAAACATAAAAAAATAAAAATAAAAAAGTGAAATACTCAGAAGATAAAAGAGATTTGATACATACTTATCAAAAATAAATAAATAAAGAAATTAATACTTGTAATTTGGTTGAAAGTCCTGTAACTTTTTTGTCAATGACAGCTCTGAGTATATTCAAAAGAGAAGGAAGATGAAAGACCTTTACCACGTCTAATAAAGAAGTCGATAAACATGAAAAATGGAATGTGAAAGACTTTTGGTGAATGCGAAATATTTTTGCATTATTGGAATGTGATTAAGGACTTATTAAGAATATTACAAAAATATTTTATCTTACTATGGAATGGAATGGCTATTCCATAGGTTTACTAATGGAATGAATTTTCATTCCCTGTAATGGATTTTCATTCAATTGGAATGGGCGTTCCATTCTATTCCAGCACATCAAACAATTGAATGGTTGGAATGAACATTTCATTCCATTTCATTCCATTCCTGCACACCAAACGTAGAAGTGCCTGGAAGACGACTCGGTGCGGAAAGGAAGTTTCATGAGTTTGTTAAATCAGAAACAACTCATTTCTCTTCTGGAAAACTTTAAACACACAAGCCCCTAAGATGCATCGACTCAAGTCACATATGGATATGGTCATGTTTGGAAACAACTTAACATACTTGCAAAAGTTTGGTACTACTAGTGCAAGTTTATTGATGCTTTCTTCGATATTATTTCTGATGGTGGTGTAGAAATCTTACCCAATCGATGAAGGATTGATTCCCGTTTTCGGACTGAAAGCGTTCATTGCTTTTTCCGGTTATGAGCTCTGTGAGAACTATACCATAAGCGCGTATATCACCAGAGAGTCGCTCATCTTCCTCAAAATTCGATAGCCTATATACAGCCATGAAGGAAAATTTTTAGGAGTTCTGAATATGCCTAAGTAAAATTATGTTAGACATGCTTTTGAAATATGAATGAAAACAGATTCACTAGGGTTTCTTACCGAGCTGGTGATTCTCCATTCCAAGGGACACCATCCATAAGACATCTAGCTGAGGTTGAGATGCAAAGCTTGAATACAATCAAATACGAAATTTAGTTTTAATCTCAAATGTAGTATAAGCAAATGGTAAGGTTTTTATTTATTTATTTTTATTCTTTTTGGAGAAGTGGGAAATTTGAGCAGCCTCAACACAGACTACATACAAGCATAGTGTTATCATTTTGTACTAGCCAGACAAAAATTCAACCAAGTTTTTTGGTTCCAAATTGTCCCTGAACAAAATATTGAACTTACCAAGGCAGAGGAACTGTGAGAAAATACCACAGAGTTGGAACAAAGTGAGACGTCTACAATAGGTCCATCGGCACACTCTTCATGGAGGTAGCGCAGGGCTGCGCCTATATCTAGAGCGATTTGCCACCTTGATTTCCATGATAGATTCTTAGCCGATTCATCACCTGCAAACTTGCCGAGATCAATTCTAAAACCATGTTATCAATAGGGAATTGAAGTTAACAAAAATAACTTATTCATCAATTTTCGGTAAGTTATTTTACATGTCCCACCCAATGGACTCGATCTCAACCTCGACCTCGACCTAAACCATTGCCAAACATATATATTTTACGTAGAAACAAACGGAACTTAATGTAGTAGTTTATTCAATGAAATGCCATAGTTTATTAGATAAAAGTTCATGATGCAAACATGGCATGATATACAGATTGAGATCATTTTTATCAATGGGATTTTCATCTACTAAGGTTATTCTTAGCTATGCGAAGTAGTAGATCCCTTCAAAGGAAGTGAGGAGAATTTTTGGGTTATACTTAAAAGAACATAACTCTGCCTCTGTATCTTTACACAAACGGTCCCAAGCCCGGATAAAGGAGCAAGGTTGCATTAGGTAACTTGACAGTCAGCATAAAAAGCTTTTTTCATGACCATTATGAACATGAACTTGAAATAATAGAATAGATACACATTAAGGCTCTGTTAGGATACACATGAGAGAAAAAGGATAATTTCTTACTTCGCAATTTTGTATCAAGATTTTTGCCACAAGGGTAGTCACATAGCAAGATATTAGAAGCATTTGTGCAGCAGTATCCAACAAGGTTCAAAATATTGCGATGGCGAACTCTGGAGAGGACCTTGAGTACTGACCAGAAGCGATCATCATTCCCGGCGAAACAGAGGACCAAAACAGGTGTTTCTTGATAAATCCCTTCATAAATTTTCCTGCTCTTCTTCTCTGCAATAATTTCTTCATCAGCAAAGCCATTGGTTATCCTTTCAACTTCACTAATGGTGAAAGGTCTAGGGAATCCAGTTCTCCATGAGAGTGGATACCAACAAGGAGTTTGAGGAGTTTGTGGATATTGTGATGGTGTGAATGACTTATTTTCCTGAGAAGATGTGAGACTTTTATCTTGTTTCTCGTGTTCATCGGCTATGGAAACTCCATCGACACTTTTTCTGTACTCTGAAATTCCATCAACACTTCTTCTACACTCACTCAACCATAGCTCATGCACCGGAAGTTTTGAAGGCATTAAGGTTGCAAAGTCTTTCCCTTTCATTATTGCAACATTGCAGGCTACATGCCCATATATGTACATTTTTTCCCTCTTCAAGTGGCTGCCATTGTCACGAAAAAGTGAAATCCATCAAGATGAAACTGTTAGTATATATGATATCCACGATTTATGGAAGACTTAGCATATTAGCAGAGATTATATGCTAACAGAAACCTATACTACTCCATTTGGCATCTCAAATATAGAAATGAGTACTAACCTATCTAAAATGATCCAACGAGGATTGAAATTTTGTGCTTCTTCAACAATAAGTTTCCGTGGATCATATCCTGCTGCAAGTTTGATTTCCAACTCCACCTGCACACCGGGAAATTTTGTAGATATCTACCACCAATTTACTAATATTGATCGATTAGCTACTAACCTCATTCCTTTTGCAGCGTCGATAGAATGGTTCGAGAGTACACTGGTATTCTTCCTTCTTTCTCTCAATCTCCTCTTCAAGATCTCTGGGGTTCATTTCTCCTTGTCCTGCAAACTCCAGTTTTACCCCTGATAATTTATCCGGAGCGATTCAGTACTATATACTCATTGGCTATTGTCTCTGAAATACTGAAGATCATGAGCTCATTTAGAATGAGTTTTCACTCTTCAGAGATATATATGGATATAGAATAATAAATCATTTTTGATGGACCATCAGAAAGACAGTATCAGATATTGCATGAAAATCATGAATATGACATATGAATGAGTCTAAATATGTAACTGAAAATTAAGTTTTGTTCATAAATGTAATTTTCAATTGCCATTAATCTCTAATTTGTGTTGACTATAGCATGAGGAATGAAGGTAAAATTGCATATGGTAAATGGATCCATTGTCACAATTGGCTGAAAAAATATTGTAAGGAATTGATGTCTGAAACCATTAAAGAATGGCAAAAAGGTATAATTCCCAAGCTAGCAAAAAAAAAATGAACTCCACTAGATTTGATTTACAGCATATGGACTAATCCAATGATTGTTGTAATAAATACACCTTACCCTGAATTCTTTGGGGGTATTTAGGTATTTTTACGATTGTTATGTAGCTCTAATTCTATAGGGGTATAGTGGCTATAGTGGTTATTGATTCTGAACTGTGTAATTTTGTTTTGATCTTCGTCAAAGTAGAATCTCGATAACTCCATAAACATAATCCTAATTTTGAATGAACCACGTAAATATGTGTGTTCTTATGACTTATGAGTCTACGTCTCTTTCACTCTCGTAAATCTCAACCCATAGCTTGAAGAATTATGTCTATCCATAACTTTAGTAATTATATATAGTAAAAGCCCTAAACCCAAGTCAACAAGGAAAACAATTTCTTAGATTACAAGATTTTTCTAGCAAGAAATCTTCTAAACAAAATAAAACAATAAGATAGAACTCAACTAAATAGGAAATTGAGATAGAATACCCAACAATGAAATATGTCCAAGCACCCCTGAATGAATTATATAAATACAAAAAAATACAATCATGAACTACAAAAGTGAATATGGTAAACAAACCTAAACACAAGAAGCCTAAATTAAACCTAAGGATTTAAAAAAAAGAAAAGAAAAAAAGAAAAGAAAAGGAATTTGAGGCAGAATACCAACAATGATGTATGTCCAGGCACCCACAAATGAATTGCATTAAACACACACACACACACACACACACACACTATAGATTGTGAAGTACAAAGAAGCCTCATTTTGCAATAATAATAATACTAATAATAATAATAATAATAAAGGAGTACTCACAAATGTTAGAGATGTCAATGCCAAATGGGAAACACGTCCTCTTCCCCAACTCATACAACAATCCAAGAACTATGACTCTGTCTCTGGGCTGGACGAGGTGTTTGATGGCCCAGTCAAGGGCGTCCAGGCTTCCTTTGCTGCGCTTTACGTTCATCACCACCATAACAGTCTCTCCCGGTGACGGCGAGAGAGATGAACCTGAATGGAGTCCCATCTCTCTGTTTCTTGCTCCCTTTTGGTTTAATTTCCAAAGATGATAGTTTCACTGAGGGCATGTATTAGAAAATGAGAAAGAGAATGTTTTTTTTTTTTTGGGGAGATGACACTTGCTTAGTGTTGTGGGGGAATATTCATCCATGGGTAAATCCGCCATTAACGAAGCTAACAAGGTTGGGTTTTCTAAGGTTACAAAAAAAAAACAAAACAAGGTTGGGTTTCTTGTGTTTTTTTATGCTTGCTATAGAAGGTGTCTTGGCAGTTTGGTGCTTTTCCGGTCTTTTGGTTTGTTGTTTTCCGATCTTTTGGTTTGAATTAAATGCGACTATTAAAAGTTGTTTATTAAATATTTATTTTTTGCATTGTTTTATAGGTTAAGTTTCTCAATTAGTTGCAAAATTTATGGTTATTATCAAATTCCATTTATACAAAGTGGGGAGGGTAGACATCATAAGGTGAAGTGGGCCCCTATTTGTGGAGATCACATCTTATGTGAAGTGATCTCCACCCTTCATATTTGTAATGTAAGGGACAAAGAATTGAATTTATGATAATTTTTTAAAAAATAAAATAAAATAATTTATTTATTTATTTATTTTTTTCATAATTAGTGTTTGTATAAAAAAGAAAAAAGAATATTTACAGGCGCACAGAGGGCATACCCCCAGAAAAGAATTGAAAGATCAATTCTTAAAATAAAAAAATCAAATCAAAACAAATCAACGAAATTACTATTTAGAGAAATCTTGAATAGCAACATTGTAGATATCAAAAACTTCAAATAAGATTTGTCTAGCAGCATCTTGAGGAAGTTTAAATAAATGACCATGCAACCTGCCATTTCTTTCTTGCCAAATGCTCCACAATGCAGCCACAAAAATTGAATAAATCATCTAATTAGTCTGTTGAGAGAACCAATATAGCAAGTCTTCTAATGTAGAAAATAAAGAAATATCAAAATTCCAACCCATAATATCCACAATCCAGTTCCAGAAACTAATTGCATAAGAACACCCAACAAACAGATGGTCTCTGGTATCACGCTCCTATAGACATAAAGAACACCTTGAAGCTAATTGCACCTTCCTCCTCTGAAGATTTACCATTGTAGGAAGCCGATCTTGAAATAGAAAAATGCCAAACACAGACCATCTAGGCCGAGATTTTCCCCAACAAACTTTAAACCAATCCACCTTTGGATGATTAATTCTGCAACTTTCTCAAGCTGATTTGAAAGTAAAAGGACCTCCATCCCACATAAGGCAATCTGCTCTTGCATGAATGATCAGAGTCTGAACATAATCCTTTATTGGCCGAAACGTATTGTCTTGTAAAAGCTCCAAATTCCATTCACCATTGTCCAAAAGATTAGACAAAGGAGTATCCCAAGTAAACCCCAACCTTCTAACAATTCTATGACTAAATTTTTGAATCAATGTTTGGCCTTCACACCAAGGGTCTGTCAAAATCTTAAAACTATGCCCAATACCAATAGAAAAACTAATATTGAGATGCATAAGATCCCTGGAATTAATCAAGTTCTTCCAAAGAATAGAATGAGAAAAATTTGGAACTGCATTCCAATAAGTAGAAGTAAAAGAGTACCTGTTCTTGAACCATGGAACCCAAATTCTGTCTGAATTTTGCAAATAATTCTAAGCCAAAACGCACTGGGAAGTATGCTGTAAATTAAGTAATTTTCTAATACCCAGCCCTCCTTCCTTTTTAGGTCTACACATTAGTGACCGGGTCCTCTTTTACAAGGGTCGCGATACCAAGTCAAGCTTGAAGAGTTGTGTGAATTTAGGAGGTGGCCAAGTTTTACATTTATAAAAAGCCACTATTACCTTTCTCTATATAAAATATAGATAGGGCGAGTAGGGATCGTCCCAAGGGATTTGATGGTGTATCGAATTGTGAAACTATGGTAATTAGGGTTAGTAGGTCGAGTAATCACACAATTGGTTGGTTGGTTGATTAAGCTAAATTGAATTCAACTAAATAAAATAATATGAGGTAAACAAGAGAGAGAGAGAAGTCTTGGGGTGTAGAGATCACCACCAAGCAATACTTTTCTATACTACTAACAAGTGATCAATTGAGGGTAATGGATGTGTTGCAATATGATAAGGGTGTGTGTGCATTAGGTTGATTCAATTGGCAAGGATGACAAATCAAGCAAGTATTGTCTAAACATCATGTGAAGAGCACAATATATCTAAATAATAGAGCATATATTGTCTAGACAACATGGGGATAGCATAATAGATCAAAACAAGTCATTAATCCTTCATTAAGCTCACAATCCACATACAACACAATGTTAGAGGAATATGCCATTTGGACTCACAAGCATGGAACATCAAACATCAAGAGTAGATTGTCCTCCCATCTAACATTATACTACCACTACACTAAATCTACACTACTAGCATGAAAATAAAGCTATCTAGACTAGGGGAGAGGCACAAACCATCAAGATTAGGCATAAACCATCAAATGAACCAAAATAGCATTCATTAAGCATATCATCTTAATAATCTCTAAATCTATAGCATCAATACACATAGACATGCATCAAAAACACTAAATCTAGAGATAAGCACATGAATATCCTACTCTAGCATACATAGACATATGGTTAGAATAGAATAGTCAATTGGAAGCATTAAACCATACAAACCATGAAATAATCAAGATTTATATATACATGAATATCAAGATGTATCATACAACACTAATCCCTCAATAATACACAAGATTAGAGTATAGAAAGCATGCTTGGGGCTAACTCTAGCCCCAAGAAGATGTCTAGCCACTCATAGTAGTGATGATCCAACCCTCAAGGGCTAACTCCATGGCTGCTCCTTGTTGGTGAAGATCTCCTCCAATGGTTGCTCTAGCTTCCTCCCTTCTTCCTCTCCAAGAATAGCCTCCAAAAAATGATTTTCAATGTGTGACAAGAGACTCTAGACCCCCCTCCAAAAAGTGTATCATATTCCTTATATAGGTAGGTCAAATACACCCTATGATGAGCTGTGGTCGTGCAAGGCATATTTTCCAATGATTGGGTGAAGGACGGAATAAATGAGCTGGACTTTAACTTTTTCTCGCTGGAGGAAGTTCGATCGATCGAACCTTAACTTGGATCGATCGAAGATGGGTTCGATCGATCGAACTGCATCTTGGATCGATCTAAGTGGTCTGACTCCTCCGGATAAGGACAAGGCTGAGATATTTCGAAGATATTTTTGGGGAAAAGGACAAAAGTGGTTGGTAGGCGTACAGCTATGGATAAGATCAATCATTTGAATAGGACAAAATAGGGTTCGATCGATCGAAGGTGATGTTGGATTGATCGAACTTGGAATTTCAGCAAAGGCCAAGGTTGGATCTATTGAGAAGTACTGTGATCGATCATAGATGTTCGATCGAACTCTAAGTTGGATCGATCGAACTTTTCAGCTGCACAACTTAATTCCTTTTTGCTCCTTTCTTTCTCCACTTTGCTCCCTCCTTTGGTTTATCTCAGGATTGCTTCAATTAAGCTCTTATTTGGCTGAGTTAGCTCAATTTTGGGATTAGTGCCTGAAAATATAAATAACACGTAATAAGTCTAAAACGGCAAAGTAAGATAGATAAAGGTACTAGAATGCTTAAGCTTAACGGGTTTAAATGCGCACTTTTCAGTGCTCATCACACCTCCAAACTTAAATATTGCTAGTCCCTAGCAATGAACTAAGAAGTAAAGGAATGAAATGAACAACTAAGTAAGTATAAACTGGAAAGCAAGTAAAATGATAACACCATTTTCGTAGGGAACACGATTGCATTTAGCATATGCAACAAGCCTTTTAAACCCTTAGGTTACCCCTAGTGGACGAGTAAAGTCTCGTGAGGGTTTCCAGAAATGGTGCCCACAAACATTAAGCTCATTCTTTCAAAAGAGGCACCAATATTGCAAACAAGCATTGGGAGAAAACTACCTCAAGTATGTAATTTTTCAACCGTTTCTAAGCAATCTCCCAAAATTTCAATATCAAGCAAGCAAGTATGGTCCTCCACATATCAAGAAAATGATCATGAAAATCAAAACAAGTCTAGAATCCATGTGAGAGGTCCAGCATCAAGTGTGTTGCTATCTTAGCTAACTAGAGAAGTAATCACATCCTTACCCTCAAACTAACACACAAATCTAGTACCGATCATCAAGATAAGAGAGTGGACCTTTTATTAAAGCTTTATTGTTCTAGGTGCGCTTATTCTTTTCACTCTATTTTTTTATTATTATTATTTTATTATTATTTTTTTTATTGAGGATCAAAGATGGAAGTATTATGCAATGTGTTGATCTCTTAAGCTTTTTAGAAGATTCATGTAGCGAGCTTTAGGTCAATGACTCCCAAACCAGATGGCTTTAGGGCATTAGGTGTTAAGACACCCCTACGGACTTACAAACTCAAATCAACTAGGCTACAAATCAAGACAACAACCATCTAATCATTTCCCTCTTCTCGCCTTTTGGGAGAAGTCCTCACTTTTATTGCTTTTGCAACTTTTTTTTTTTTTTTTTTTTTAATCAAGTATTAACCTAGAGTTTGGGCCCTCCACCTTTTGGCGCGAGAAGTTCACTGCTTAATGAGGCAAGAATCCCGGCTACTCAATGAAAAGGGGTTGTTATCCACCTTTATCAAGAATGAAAGCTTTCAATGCACTACTAGCCCAATTGGGATATAACCAATTCAATAATCAACAAAGCATGTACCCCACAATTGAATGCTAGCGTACGCCGGTGCTAGTGTAGAATCCTAGAATGAATCTCAAAACAATCACAAAATCAGGATGATGTGGACCACAAATGCAAGCAAGATATCAATCTTTTGAAAAATTTACTCCTAAATGGCATCCTCAAGGCATACAAGGAGTACTGGACTCTCAAGTCAAGCAATTTTTAAATTTTAAGCAATATAGTCTTCAAAAGATCAAAATCATAGCTAGAAATGGACCAAGTATAGAAATATCCCTCAAATATACAGGACATGCTCAAAATTTGAATTTTAAAGTAACACTGAAATACACACCAATACCCCCAAACTTAAACTGCACATTGTCCTCAATGTGTGAAGAGAACAAAGGAAAGAGTATACCAGTGCTTTAGACATGAATGATCGGGATAGAAGTATCCAAAGTGGGTGGCATGGCCCCCCCAAACTTGGGATAAACTGTGGTCCTGAAAAGTTTGCACTCGGATAAACTCATTAGATAACAAGATAGGATAATCAGTGCACAGTGGACATGCAAGTGTAAAATGGGATAAATAGAGAATAGAGAGAGAGGTGTAAGAGTGGTCTTGAAAAATTGGGCAGCACTTTCTCACTGAAGTCACTGTAGTGTACCTGATGGAGTCAAACATACAAATATGAGATACTAAGAGACATCCATAATTAAAAAGCAATATATAGAGAATATAAAGTGCAGGTACATCAATAAAATAATAAAGCCGACAGACCGGCTGCAAAGTATAATACAGTAACAGTGACAGTATAATACAGATCCAGAATAAAAGAAATAAAAGCATAGAACAACTGGAAGTGGAGTCTCAGGAGGCCTGATCGTGAAGATCTGCAGTGGCTGGAGGTGCAGGTGCGGGTGCGGGTGCAGGTGCAGGGAGTCGGCTGGAGAGATCGGCAAAGCAAGCCATGACATCCGCCCTGAAAGAGGTGAACTCAGCTCGATGGGCAGTGATGTCTGCTCGTATGGCTGCTATGTCCTCCTCCAGTGTCTGCAAGCGTGCTCCGAATCCGGGAGTAGGAACTGGAGACTCAGGCAGAGATGCCTCTGAAGAAGACTCCCGAACTCGCTCCTGAGCAGCGGCTCGATCACTGGTATCATCGGCATCAGCATCATCTGCAGCATAGGCATACTCCTTCGCAGGTCGCTCCAGATCAATGTCCATACGATCGGTAGCCGGACCTACTGATGTGTCGTCCGCTGCGATATCTGCTGTTACTGGAGGTGCCGGTTGTGCCTGGGCTGCCTCCTCCTCCTCTAGTTCAGTTGCTGCCTCTACAGCTGGCTCCTAAAAACTCCGAATAAGAGCATTGTAGCTCTTATTCCAGTCACTCCTCCTATAGAAGCTGGACCGTGTAAGGGGCTCTTCATCTGGGGGCATTCTGTAGCGCTGGTCAAGAAGGATCTGCGTGATGAGGTGTCCAAAGGGCAGGACCTTGGACCGCTTAGGGTCCTTCCTGGAAATGAAAGAATCATACAGCAACCTCATCACGCTCCAGATGAGGACTGGGATAGATACCCAGCAGCCCGTGTAAAAAGCGTAAAGAGCTGTTAAGTAGTCATGACGCCTCTGGATCTTGTGGCCCGCCATGTAAATGTTCTGGAAAATAACTGTGTCGATGAACCAGAGGTCGTCAGGCAAGAAGGTCCTGGTGACGAATGTCTGACCACCGGCATGGTGGCCTGTCAAGGAGACAGCCATGTCAGAAAATGAAGGCCTATGCAGCCTCAGGTATGTCTCTGCAAGCTCAGGTGGACACCGGTGTGGGCACCGGCAAGCACGGGCCAGAGTGTCAACTGTGATGACAATTTCGTGGCCGTCCAGTGTAGTGATCATCTTTGCGGTAGATCGTGGCGAGGGCCAGAGATGCTGAAAGAATAGCCGCACCAGTCGCGGGTATACAAGGCCGGTGACTGGGGCAAAGATGGCTGAGAGGCCCCGCTGCATGATATCCTGATAGCCAGACCGGGTCAGGATAGACTCGGAGAAGTACGCAGTATTGAAGTACGACTCCTGAGCCACGGTCATGGCTGCATATCTCGGCAGCAACTGGTCACGGCGCTGAGCCGGTAGAGGTGGCTGCGGTGATGGCATGGCGACTGCATCTGCCTGATGGCGCACAGAAGAAGGTGATGGTGTGAAGGCTGGAGGAGCCTGGGATGTAGATGGCATGTGGTCAGCTCCTTCCTCAGCCTCGTGGGATGGGGACTGAGGGGGAGTAGCCTGTGCGGGCTCCTCCTGAGCATGAGATGGCTCTACAACCATCTCTATCATGGGCCGTATATGTCTGCGGGGTCGCTGTGGCCCAGAAGATCTCCTGGTTGTACTCTTGTACCGCGGAGGCATGATCTGCAAAAAGACAAGAAAATTTCAATATAAGTCAGTGCCAGATATAAGAATTTAAGTGCATAATAGAAACATGTATGTCAAATAAGATAGACAAAATACAGATGACATGAATCTAGGATGATGATGAAATGTGAATCATGCTAAGCAATGTAGGTATGAAATGCATCCAATGTGGAATATCACAGGCATTGTGCATATAAAGATAGTATGAAGACAACATGAGATGAATGGAGTGTGTATGTGTGATCTGTGAAAGTTCGATCAATCGAACTTTAAGTTCGATCGATCACCAAAAATTTTCGATCGATCGAAGTGAAAAATGTTCAAAAGTTAGATCGATCGAAGTGAATTGGATCAATCCAACACTTGGATCGATCGAAGCATGAAAGTGCACAAGATTGGATCGATCGAAGGTAGCGAAATAAAGTTCACTACTTCGATCGATCGAAGAACAAGTTCGATCGATCGAACTGTGCGAATGCCGAATCTGAAAAGTCGCAGATCTGTGAGATCTAGAGCACGGGGCCCATACAAACGTGTTTGTGGGCCCATCTACACACCAAACATCCCATCCTCAACACCCAAACACTCCCCAAACTCCACAAATCACATCACAATCCCCAATTTAGTTCGGCCGAATGGATATAGGTATATGTATATCATAATCATGAAATTGATGCTTTAAAATGGATGATTAATACACATAGAACATAAATCAATATAGAAAATCATGAATCATGCATCGATTAAACTTTTAAATCAAGAAATGGCTCGCGGTTTACCTCAAAACCGAGAGGGATGAGATGAGAGAGAGGGGGCGAAGCCGTGGTGAAAATAAGGCTTGAGTTGGCCGGAATTTGCTCGCCGGAGATGAGGAAGATGATTGGAATGGAGGTTGGCCGGATTGAGATGAGATTGAGAGAAGAGGGAGACTAGGGTTTGGTTTCCTTTTGAAGTTGGATCGATCCAAAGTGATCGATCCAACTCGGTTATATTTTAAAAACACGATATGCAGAGTTCGATCGATCGAAGATGGAGTTCGATCGATCGAACTTAGGTCTCCACTCTTAATGGCATTTTTTTTTTTTTTTTGAAATTTTGGATTTTTTTTTTTTTTTTAAATGAATTTTGAAAAATCAAAGGAAATTAAATTAATGAGATGCAAATTTTGATCGATCGAAGAAAGATTTCGATCGATCGAAGAGGATAAAGAATGTACAAGTTTAAGGGTTCAAGAGTTGACACGTGTTGGAACCTTGGATCGATCGAACTTGGAATTCGATCGATCGAACATGAAAATTTTTGAAAAGTCCCGAGAGCATGCATTTTGGGATTTGGATGCAGGTCCAAAATTTTTCTAAGTGTTGGGACTCATGATCGATCGAACCACATGTTGGATCGATCGAAAGGTAGTTCGATCGATCGAAATGGTTTACGATCGATCGAACTTTTGAAAATTTGGAGATCCCGAGAGCATGCATTTTGGAATTTGGATGCAGGTCCAAAATTTTTCTAAGTGTTGGGTGCAAAATGAGAGCTGGATCGATCGAGTCCATAGTTGGATCGATCGAACCAATGTTCGATCGATCGAACCAAAACTTGGATCGATCGAAATTATGCCTAAATGCTCAAAATGACTTGAATGCTCATGCAACCCCTTACTCAGTTCCTTCCAATGTATGTGAACCACAAAAACAGTATCTAAACTTCGCAAGAATCAAAATGCAAGATAGAAATGAGGGAGGAATAGGGTTTTGACATCCTACGAATTTCGGTGCTAGTCTTTAAAATCTCTAGCAAGACCTAGGGTCTTTTAACCCGGATTAAAGATCTTGCAATGCATCCCCTCCTTTTTGGGATGAGAGATGTTTCGAGTCACTCCTAACAAATGGTTCTTAGAAGAACTTGTTGGGGTAAACTCAAAAGACGTCTTGAGTTCCTTGTCAAAACTTTCCTTGGGCTTCCACGCCCTTTCACAATAAGAGTTCGAAATCACTTTTCTTGCATGCAATGCTGAAGATGAAGATGAAGGCTTTGAAACATTGTTCATGCACAAAAGTTCATTCCTTTCACAAGCAAGATCATGATATTCCTCTACCAAATTAACCTCTTCTTCATATTTGTCAAATGGATTGGGTGCGGGGTTAAAGATGTTCAACTTCACTCTCATGTGCCCAAAAGAAATCTTCATTATCCCCGTCCTACAATTTATGTTGGCATTTGAGGTTGCCAAGAAAGGACAGCCAAGGATAACCGGAATTTGGTTCTTTGGATTGGGCACCGGTTCCGTGTCAATGAGGACAAAGTCAACCGGGAAGAAGAACTTATCAATTTTAACCAACACATCCTCAATTATCCCCCTAGGCTTCTTAATGGATCGGTCGGCAAGTTGTAAAACCACCGACGTCGGTTTCAATTCACTTAGGCCCAATTTGACATAAACCGAATAGGGAAGAAGGTTAACACTAGCCCCTAAGTAAAGAAGTGCCCGGTTGATGACATGTTCACCAATGACACAAGATGTTGTAGGTGCACCGGGGTCCTTAAACTTTGGCAAAGTGTTGTGTTGTAGAATGGAACTCACTTGTTTGGTTAAGACCACATTTTTTGATGTTTGGCTCTTGTTCTTCCGCTTTTGGGTGCATAAGTCCTTCAAGAATTTGGCATAAGCCGGAATTTGCTTAATTGCATCCAAAAGTGGAAGATTGACTGTGACTTGCCTAAACATATCTATTATCTCATTGTTCTTGGTCTTTTGCCTTTCTTTTGAAATGGACCCTTTCAAGGCATCCAGAAATGGAGCTTTTTCAAAAACTCTTTCAGCATTTTCTTTCAAAGAATTTTCAGCATTGGACTTGTTCGATTCATTGGATTTCAAATCACTTTTCAAAAAAGAATCATGAATAACATTTTTCAAAGAACTTTTCTCAAACACATTTTTCAACACTGTTTTCAATGAATCTCTTTGGAAATCATCTTTCAACTCACAATTTGAGGGTTTCTCATTCTCAAGATCATGCACATGCAATGAAGGAGGAATAGTCTGTGGAACGGGACGGGTGACAACTTGAGGTTGTACCGGTTCACTCTATTCATTAGGCATTCTAACTTGATTGTCTACTATCCTACCACTTCTCAAGGTTGTTACCGCATTGACATGCTCAACATTATGCCCTTCCAATGAGGATTTTGTTTCTACAACACATTGTTGTTTGATTGGGGCATTCACGTGCATCTTTCCCTTCTCTCTAGCATTAAGTGTTTCAGCTATTTGCCCTACTTGGGTTTCTAGCTTGGTAATTGATTGAGAATGAGAATGCAACAATTGAGTATTTGCTTCTAGAGTGCCCAAAGCATTTAAAACCTTTTCCTCAAAAGCGGAACCTCTAGAATTTCCTTGAGAATATGATTGGTTAGGAAAATGAGAATTAGCAAATTGATTTCCTTGTGAGTTATATGGTCTTGAACCTTGGGATCCGTGGTTTTGAAGTGGAGGTGGAATGTATTTCCCTTGAAAACCGCCTTGGGAAGAGTTTGAGCCCTCCCCTTGGTTTTTCCAAGAAAAATTAGGATGATTCCTCCAACCGGGATTGTAATGGTTACCATAAGGATTGTTCCCTTGGTTCACGAATGTTGCATTAACTTGCTCAATGGGTTCATTTTGAATTTGTCCATGAGGACAATTAGAAGTAGAATGAAGAACACTAGAACAAGTCATACATGATTCATTTTGAGCTCTAGGAGAATGGTTAGGAAAAGAAGACACTTGATTCGCCAAGTTTTAATTGATCAATTGATCAAACTTTTGAGATAAACACTTCATCTCGGCGGTTATATCATTTGAGTGGTCAACTTGATGTAAGCCAACACTCTTCCTACCTTGAGAATTTCTACCATTCCTAGATGACAATGTTCTATGCAAAGAGTTTTCACTCATGCTCTCATAAAGACGCCATACGTCTTCCTCTTGCCGGTCTATATAAGAACCTCCCATTGAAGCATCAACCATGCCTTTATAATTGTCCGATAAGCTTTCAAAGAAGAATTGGACCAATTGCCATTTAGGCATGTCATGGTGAGGACACTTCCTAAGCAATTCATTGAAGCGTTCCTATGCCTCGTGGAAAGTTTCTCCCTCCCCATGTGTGAATTCCCTAATGGCGGTTCTCATAGCATTGGTCTTCGAAACCGGATAGTACTTTTTCAAAAATTCTTGTTGCATTTCTGCCCAAGAAGTTATAGAAAAAGGCCTAAGGTTGTTAAACCAATACTTCGCCTTATCTTTAAGGGTGAATGGAAAAAGTTTCAGCCTTAAAACTTCTTCCGACATGTCCGTGTATCGAACGGTAGAACAAACTTCAAGAAACTCATCCAAATGCTTGTAAGGTTCTTCACTAGGAAGTCCATGAAAGTTAGGTAGCATTTGGATAGTTTGTGCTTTAATCTCATAATGGTGTGCTCTAAATGATGGCAATTGAATGCATGTGGGTGCATTATACTCATTAGGCACATAGTGATCTCTCAATGCGAGTGGTGGATTAGCAACTTGAGGTGCAACATGGACACCTTGGTTATATTGAGCTTGATTAATGATGGGGGGTTGTGGTGCATACATTGGCTTTGGAATTCCTATTGGAATTTGGCCTTGTTGGTGAGGAGGTTGATGAATGTAAGGCCTAGGCATGCCTAATGGAACTTGCATATTATCATTTTGCATATTAGGGTGAAGGATGCCTTGTTGGTCTATGTGACCAAGGTCTTCAACATGATCATTATTGAGAGCGTCCATTGGTAGATTGGTTCTATGTGAACTTCCTCTTTCCCTTGGATTCCTAATAGTAGATTCTAAATGCAAATCAAGAGAGACAAGAGTAGGTCTCAATGAACGACGACCATGCATGCACAATGCAACACGAATAAGCAACTTTCTCAACAATGCAATTAAACTTCACAACCACAATTTTCAAATGCAATGTATGTCAAATAAATGCCTCCATGTGGGCCCCCGATTTAACTAAGGAGATTGAGTAAGAAGGTCTCACAATAGTCCTTTAGCACTTCAACTCCAAATTTAAAAGCTTAGCGTAGCAAAAAAATTTTTAGCAACTCTTCATTTTAAGCATTTTTCCTTTGCTTTGCTTTGCTCCTTAGCTTGGAATTACTTTGCTAGCTCCTTGCTCAATGCACCTTGTTAATGAAGAACAAACTTAATAAGTAATCAAAAACAGAAAATAAAAATAAAGTAAAGACACGATCAAAAGAGTACTAATCCTAATTGAATTTCACAATTCGACGTTGCCAATTTAAAATCCCCGGCAACGGCGCCAAAAACTGACCGGGTCCTCTTTTACAAGGGTCGCGATACCAAGTCAAGCTTGAAGAGTTGTGTGAATTTAGGAGGTGGCCAAGTTTTACATTTATAAAAAGCCACTACTACCTTTCTCTATATAAAATATAGATAGGGCGAGTAGGGATCGTCCCAAGGGATTTGATGGTGTATCGAATTGTGAAACTATGGTAATTAGGGTTAGTAGGTCGAGTGATCACACAATTGGTTGGTTGGTTGATTAAGCTAAATTAAATTTAACTAAATAAAATAATATGAGGTAAACAAGAGAGAGAGAGGTCTTGGGGTGTAGAGATCACCACCAAGCAATACTTTTCTATACTACTAACAAGTGATCAATTGAAGGTAATGGATGTGTTGCAATATGATAAGGGTGTGTGTGCATTAGGTTGATTCAATTGGCAAGAATGACAAATCAAGCAAGTATTGTCTAAACATCATGTGAAGAGCACAATATATCTAAATAATAGAGCATATATTGTCTAGACAACATGGGGATAGCACAATAGATCAAAAAAAGTCATTAATCCTTCATTAAGCTCACAATCCACATACAACACAATGTTAGAGGAATATGCCATTTGGACTCACAAGCATGGAACATCAAACATCAAGAGTAGATTGTCCTCCCATCTAACATTATACTACCACTACACTAAATCTACACTACTAGCATGAAAATAAAGCTATCTAGACTAGGGGAGAGGCACAAACCATCAAGATTAGGCATAAACCATCAAATGAACCAAAATAGCATTCATTAAGCATATCATCTTGATAATCTCTAGATCTATAGCATCAATACACATAGACATGCATCAAAAACACTAAATCAAGAGATAAGCACATGAATATCCTACTCTAGCATACATAGACATATGGGTAGAATAGAATAGTCAATTGGAAGCATTAAACCATACAAACCATGAAATAATCAAGATTTATATATACATGAATATCAAGATGTATCATACAACACTAATCCCTCAATAATACACAAGATTATAGTATAGAAAGCATGCTTGGGGCTAACTCTAGCCCCAAGAAGATGTCTAGCCACTCATAGTAGTGATGATCCAACCCTCAAGGGCTAACTCCATGGCTGCTCCTTGTTGGTGAAGATCTCCTCTAATGGTTGCTCTAGCTTCCTCCCTTCTTCCTCTCCAAGAATAGCCTCCAAAAAATGATTTTCAATGTGTGACAAGAGACTCTAGACCCCCCTCCAAAAAGTGTATCATATTCCTTATATAGGTAGGTCAAATACACCCTATGATGAGCTGTGGTCGTGCAAGGCATATTCTCCAATGATTGGGTGAAGGACGGAATAAATGAGCTGGACTTTAACTTTTTCTCGTTGGAGGAAGTTCGATCGATCGAACCTTAACTTGGATCGATCGAAGATGGGTTCGATCGATCGAACTGCATCTTGGATCCATCGAAGTGGTCTGACTCCTCCGGATAAGGATAAGGCTGAGATATTTCGAAGATATTTATGGGGAAAAGGACAAAAGTGGTTGGTAGGCGTACAGCTGTGGATAAGATTAATCATTTGAATAGGACAAAATAGGGTTCGATCGATCGAAGGTGATGTTGGATCGATCGAACTTGGAATTTCAGCAAAGGCCAAGGTTGGATCTATCGAGAAGTACTGTGATCAATCATAGATGTTCGATCGATCGAACTCTAAGTTGGATCGATCGAACTTTTTAGCTGCACAACTTAATTCCTTTTTGCTCCTTTCTTTCTCCACTTTGCTCCCTCCTTTGGTTTATCTCAGGATTGCTTCAATTAAGCTCTTATTTGGCTGAGTTAGCTCAATTTTGGGATTAGTGCCTGAAAATATAAATAACACGTAATAAGTCTAAAACGGCAAAGTAAGATAGATAAAGATACTAGAATGATTAAGCTTAACGGGTTTAAATGCGCACTTTTCAGTGCTCATTAATTAGATCCCAACTCATAAGATGCAATTTCTTCATATTCTCTTTGTTGCCCCACAGAAAGTCTCTACACAACTTTTGAATATGATTTAGGACAGCAATTGGCAAGGGAAAGACACTACACCAATATAAACAAATAGGAGTAATAAATGTCTTAATTAACTCAGCCTTCCCTGAAACTGACAGTAAATTGTTACTCCAAACAGTGAGCTGTTTTGAAATTTTGTCAATAAGCACAGTGCAATGAGCTTTCTTTAGACCTGTGGAACACGAAGGTATGCCTAAATATTTCAAAGGAAGCAACTCTTCTTTGCATTGCAGCAAATCAAGTATAGTTCTTCTTCGTCTGACAGCTTTAGAAAAAATAACACTTGTCTTTTGATAATTAATCTTCAAGCCAAAGGCCTCACCAAAGATTTTGAACAAACCTTGCAAGGATCTAGCATTTGAAATGGAAGCTTTACATGTGATCAATAGATCATCTGCAAAGAAAGTGTGACATGTAATCGGAGCTCATGTCTTATATGCATAGAGTGTTTGCATGAAGAAATGGGGGTAAGGATAAAGAAAAAAGAAGAAGAAATAAATAAATAATATTTTGCCATAGAAAATAACTTGAGAAGGGATTTGAGGAATTGAAGTTATAGAAGTTGGTTTTAATTGAAAAGACATTGCTACATAGGTGATTCACGAGTTCACAAATTTCACAACATTGGGGATTGATTTTGCTATTGTTCTTGTTATATAAGTGTGTGGGAAACATTGGGATGAAGAATGAAAATGGGGACAAAAGAGTATTGTCAGTTGATAATTTTTAAAGTACTTTTGTGTAGTCTTCCCATTGATTACTGTGATGATATAAGAATAAATTGATTGCTAAATGATTGAATTGTGTTGTATGTTTGTGGGTATCATTTCTGGAAACCCTCACGAGACTTCACTCATCCACTAGGGGTAACCTAGGGGTTTAAAAAGGTTTGTTGCATATGCTAAATGCAATCGTAATTCCCACGAAAGCGGCATTTATGTTTTCTTTAGTTTTATTGCTATGGGACTAGCAATATGTAAGTGTGGGGGTGTGTTAGGTGCTGAATGTTATACATTTTAACCCATTTACTTGCATGTTTTATTCTTTTAATAATAATTTATTAGTGATTTTACATTATTTTATTATTTTTATTTATTTCATGGCTTTAATTATAAAATCAGTCAAAACTAGTGATTCCGAGTTTTAAAAGATAACAATCCATGGGACCGACCAAAGTTGAAGATTCAAGTTTAATTATACTTAGAAAATAGTCCAAAAGAAGCCACAAGTTAATGAGAATGGAAAGAAGAAGAAAAGGAAAAATCATTCTACAAAAAGAAAACTTTTGCCAAAGTTGGTAATTTGAACCCGTTTTGGTAATCTGGCTGTATTTCTCTCATCGAGTGTCAAAACAGCTAAATTCTCTCAAGGGTTGAAAGGAAATTCGAAGAGCTATAATTTTGTATTTAACAAGGATTCCCTAAAACAGCTATTTACCTTGTCAAAATTGGGCTGGAAGTCTATACGAATTTTGGAGTCCTTATTTGACAGAATTTCTATGTATGTCTTCTATATGGAAAAGGGAACTTTAGGGTTGATCTTTTATTATTTAAAGGGAGTCCTCTACAACATTAAATCATCATACAGTGGAGCTTGAGGCTGAGATTAGAGAGGAGCATTCAGAAGAAGGAAGGGATCGAATCATGGCGGTGAAGATGTCTTCTTCAACCATGAAGAATTTCACTCCAGTCATGCTTGGCTAAATGCTTTGCTAGGGTTGTGATATAACCCTAACTTAGCACACTAGTTTGATTGTATTTAATTATTAGAGAATAATTTTTATCGTGCATGATTGTGTAATCTATAAGATTTTTAATTGACTTTTCAATAAGAATCAGTTTTAGAGTTTTAATTCAACTACAAATATTAGTCTATCTTGTCTTAGATATTTTAATCTTGTGATTGAACACAACTCATTCACTTCTTGTAGTTGTAAATGAGATGATTACACAATGGTATTTATCTGAATATAATGTTAGAGATTTGATGGATTATGCATAGAAAAGATAGACCATGCTACGCTCTAGAGTAAAGTAGATAGGTAGATGGTTTATACTAATCGAAGATAGTCTATGCTTAGCTTTAAATTATATTATTTTCTAGCTGAATTAATATGTGCTTGTAGTCATGATTAATTTCCTGTGCATGTTATATGATATATCTCTAATAAATTGATGCAATTGACTGGTGGTGCGACATTAGTAGTGAAATCATACCCCTAGTTATTTCTCTATTTACTACATACTATTTAATCATTGTTCTTTAGTTTATTTTATTTTTTTCGACTTAGTTAATTTAGAATTAATCATCATAATTCGATTATCCTACTTTCAAGTTAATTTAGAATTTAAGAAATCTGTTGACAAACTTATTTTACATAAGTCCCTTGGGTACGACACCCTTACAAGTAAACCCCATCTGCAAATATTCGTGCACTTGCAAGTGGTACATATAAATCTCATAAAATTGTAGCTCTTCGAATTTATTTTCAACCCACTCGGGAATTTAGCTGTTTTAACGCTCCAGAAGAGAGATACAGCCAGATTACCAAAATAGGTTCAAGTTACCAACTTTGACGAAAGTTTCCTTTTTGGAGAAGGATTTTTCATTTTCTTCTTCTTTCCTTTCTCATCAACTTGTGGCTTCTTTTGGACTATTTTCTAAGTATAATTAGACTTGGATCTTCAATATTGCTCTGTCCCACGGAATGTCATCTCAGAATCATTGGTCTTGACTGATTTTACAATTAAAGCCCTGAAATAAATAAAAATAATAAAACATTGTAAAATCACAAATAAACTATTATTAAAAGAATAAAACATGCAAGTAAAGAGTCTAAAATGTATAACATTCAGCACCTAATTTTAAATCAAGACTTAAAGGATGTCATAATTGCTTTGTCTCCCGTAAATGCAATTGAAAAATTAAATGGTAGGAATATCTCCAGGATTCAAAAAATATGTCTATATAGTGACACCCTCTGTGAACATATGTATTCATCTAATTTTAAAATTCAAAACAAAATTTTCAATTTGAAATAGTTTCAAAGAATTTTCCTATGAAAATAGCTTTTGTAATATAAGAAAACTATAAATCTAGTAAGTATAAGTTGGAAATATAACCAGTTTGGCATGACTACAATTTGGTCGTGGGAAGTAGGTTGGAATTTCAATTCTATTCACCAGAATCATCGTCGGAATCAAAATTTGATGGTGAGAACCTTTGCTAAAGTCTCATCTTATCTAGGTTTATTCACTTGAAACTTCGTCGGAACCTCATGGAATTTCAATTCCGATCGCCATTCTGGTTGCCAGAATCATTGTCGGAGTCTGGATTTGATGGTTGAAACATTTGCTGGAGTCTCACCATATTTAGGTTCATTCACCAAAACTTCGTCGGAACCTCGTTGAATTTCAATTCTGATCGCCAGAATCATTGTCGAAATTAGGATTTGATGGTTGAAACATTTGCTAGAGTCTCACCATATTTAGGTTCATTCACCAAAACTTCGTCGGAATCTCGTCGAATTTCAATTCTGGTCGCCAGAATCATTGTCAGAATTAGGGTTTGATGGTTAAAACATTCGCCGGAGTCTCACCGTATTTAGGTTCTTCTGCCGAAAACTTCATCGGAACCTCTTCGGAATTTTATCGAAATATCTCTCTTTCTTCACTTTCTTAGACTTTGTTTCAACTCTTAACACCCTTATAATGAGCTTACTTCTGACCCTTTATGGTGCTCAAGTTTCCTCCCTATCTTATACTTGCTTTCAACCCTTTGGCACCCTTAAAATGTATTCACCTCAAAGCTCTTTTATAGTACTCCAAGCCATGGGTGATTTATAAGTGTCGCATTTATTCTTTAACTATTAAGCCTAAATGTTATTACTAAACTTTAACGTTATTAAAGAATATTTTCAACAACGTTACAAAGGAAAACTAATTTAAATTTTGAAATTCGGATATATATTTTTATATATATATACTAGATAGAACCACGTGCATCGAACTTAACAATATTTTGAGATAGTAAAATAGCTTAGATAATATAAATCTAAAATGAAATTAAAGTAACTTGCAGATAAAAGTGCTAAATTAATTTGGTTTATGTATTTATAAATTTAGAGCAAAATAAATTCAAAACTTTAAGTTATCATTAATCATCCGAATAACTATTTGACTATTAATCTCAAAGATAAATAAGACTTTTCATCATCTTCAAAGTCTCTTTATCTAAAACCTTGTGCAAACCCTAATATTCTTGTGGTATTTATAGCCGAACAATTAAAGAATATAATTTTATTTTGCAAAGTAATGAAAAAGACTATTGAATCAATTGTACAAGAGATTTATTATATGAAATCATATGATGTATTAGAATATAAACAGTACGTTTATAAATACTACATATAACACATTACATTTTTTTATAAATAGATTTAAAAACATGCAATAAAAATTAAATAATTATATGTGCACGATCAATAATTATAGTATGACTAAATAGAATATAATATACATTATAACATATTATATAGAGATCTTAAAGTTGTTCACACATAATTATTATGATATATAGTAAGTATTATGATATATTCATAAATAAAATCTATAATTATGAACACTCTAATTTTTTTACAAGTGTTTGTTGTTAAAAGTGTGTCTCTTTACGCACCGGAAACGTTTCTAAATTCAGAAAAGGATTATAACACTTGCCTATTTCACTCTGTATAACACTTATAATTGTGTCCCTCTAATTGCTAAATTTAGAAAAGGAGTATAAAATTTACGTATTTCACTCTCACCTTCATGACATTTTCATTTTTATCCAATAAATTCTCCCAACACTCTAAATAAATTGAAATTCATACTTTTTCATATGAATAGATTTCAATACATGGAATTAATACATACCAGAAATTCAGAGATAACTAAAATTTGTCAGGAGAGATTTATTTATAAATGAAATTTATAACTTTCAACCATCATCTGGTTTCTTTAAGAGATGTTTAATAATATCAATTTCAGTAAAATTGAATAATTTTATATACAAGAATGTTATGAGCTTTTTATTCCAATGCGGTTGAATAAATACAACTTTTAATTTTTGATTTAGACATATATTTATTATTTAATATTAATAATTTATTATTTAAAGAGATTGACTTTTAGTCAAGGATTGTAAAGCTTCTCTACTTACAAAAGAATTTAGAAAAAAATTTTACACTGCTTGATGCACGATAGAATTTTAAATTTAATCAATCACGTTTTTCCTTAACGCTAAAGAAAAAGAGTGAAAAAGAAAAAGATTTCACAATTAAGAAGAGTTTTAGTTTATGATACTTTTCTAAAAAAGATTGTGACTTTCAGTAATATAAATGATTAAGGAAGTGAAATAAAAGTGAGTTTTTATTTGAAGAATAGAATGTATTGAGATGAAATAATTTTTTTTTAATTGAAGATCATATCCATGCTTTTTTTGTTTTTTGTTTTGTTTTGTTTTTTTTTTTTTTTTTTTTTTATAAAAAAATCAATATAAGTAAATAGAAATTGGTTTCTGATGATATATATATACACATATATATGTATATGTAATACATATATTATAGTTAAAATATATATTAAACTGGTTGAACTAAATGCCGTTTTATTCTAAATGTAACTCTAGAGAATTTCTTAATTTCTCAGTATTTTTTTTTTTACATTGCAATTTCTCAATACTTTCAAAAATCTTCATGGAATGGACTTCCAAATATAAACAAAGTATATAACGGAATTATAAATACTTTAGAGAGAATAACAAAGAATAGTAAACACGTTATATATGCAGAGAATGGGAATTTTTTAATATTTAAACATGATCAGGATGTAGTTAGACCAAAACACTTAGTTATAGCAGAATATAAATAGTACAAATAAAGTATTATAAAATAATAACAGTCCAATAAAATATCAGTAAAAGCATATTAAAGTAATAGAGAGTAAAAAACTTCTGACTTGTTGGAGAGTTGAAAGGCTCCAAGATTGTCACGTTCACAAAAGAACATTTATCAAGTCTTCCACTATCATTTAAAATGTATATAAATATTATAAATCAAATACACTTTTATAGGGTATAAAAATCAAAATTGAATACACTTTAACATATAAAATATAAAAACTCCCCATGTACTAATTATGTATTGTATATATAATGATTCATTCGTAAAAGAATTCTATGATAGCTAACTGACATTTTAATCAATGATTATACGCGTCAGTTATCTATATATAATTGTACATGTATATTGCTAATAAAATATAATATTTCATATATTTTATCCATGTAATTTTTCTGAACCGAACAAAGTTAATATTCATACATATTTCTTTCACATCGTAATAAAAGAATTCCAGAACTGAACTCCTCATGTACAAATAAAATATAAAATATAATAACTCCTCATGTACTAATTATGTATGAAACAATATAAATATATGTATGATTAGAAAGAAAGATAAAATATATAAATTGTCCTTCAATTCAAAGTAAAATATACCTTTAAAAAAAAAAAATTTGAAAGGGTTTTGAGTTGTAATTTGATGTACATGAACCAAAAGACAAGTCTCCTCTCAAAGTCGTTGAAATTCTTTGTGGAAGATGAAACCTTTAACAAACTTTTTGTGAAGAAATTCTTTTCAAAGAGAGATGGAAAGAAATAGAGAGGAGTGAAATATAGGGTGATAAATAAGTGTTTGCAGTTAAAAGTTGACTTTTAGAAAAGGTATTAGTAGTTATTTGAAAAGTCACATTTGTTTATTAAAATAAATTAAATGATTTAATTGTATATAAATAATAGAAGGTGACTTTTGAAAGGGGTGTTATTAGTTATTTGAAAAGTATATATTATTATTATAAAAAAGTATATATAAAAAATACAAAGTGTAGTTAAAAGTTGACTTTTAAAAAAGGTGTTAGTAGTTATTTAAAAAGTCACATTTATTTATTAACATAAATTTAATGATTTAATTGTATATAAATAATAAAAAATAACTTTTAAAAGAGGTGGTTATTTGAAAAGTATATATTATTATTACAAAAAAATATATATAAAAAATACAAATAGAATAACACTTTTATAAGATATATATATATCTATATATATCTATATAAAACATAAAATTAAATAAAAATTAAATTCATGTGGTACAACGTACAAATGACCAGTGATTTAGCACCACTTGAACAAAAAGTCAAAAGTTCCTCCAATTCTCCGCTAAATTTCACATCGCCGTAGATGACACCGAGAAGCTAATCTCTGCTTCTCTCTCCACTGAAACTGAAATCGGAGAAAACAAAAAAATGGACACTCCCTACCCAAAACCCATAACCCCAACCCAAACTCGCATTGGCTGGATTGGCATAGGCGTGATGGGCTCAGCCATGGCCTCTCGCCTCCTGTCCGCTGGCTACTCCGTCACCGTCTACGCTCGAACCCCTTCCAAAGCCTCTCAACTCCAGTCCCAAGGTGCCCATCTCGCCAATTCTCCGTTCGATGTCGCCAAAACCAGCGACTTAGTTTTCACAATGCTGGGACACCCAGCAGATGTTCGACAAATTGTCTTAGACAACGAAAACGGCCTCCTTGCCGGCCTAAACCCAGGAGGAGTAATGGTCGACACGACCAGCAGCCATCCTGCTCTTGCCCGGGAAATTTTTGCGGCTGCCCGTGAAAAGAATTGTTGGTCTGTTGATGCTCCAGTGTCCGGTGGCGACATTGGGGCGAGGGAGGGGAAGTTGGCAATATTAGCGGGCGGAGATGGTGGGGTAGTGAAGTGGTTGTCGCCATTGTTTGATGTGATGGGGAGGGTGACTTATGTGGGCAATGCGGGTTGTGGGCAAAGCTGCAAGATAGCTAATCAAATTACGGTGGGAGCGAATTTGGTTGGGCTGAGTGAAGGGTTGGTGTTTGCAGAGAAGGCAGGGTTGGATGTGAGACAGTGGTTGGAAGCGGCTAGGGAAGGGGCGGCAGGGTCGATGGTGATGGAGTTGTTTGGGGAGAGGATGATTGGGAGGGACTTCAGACCTGGTGGTTTTGCTGAGTACATGGTGAAGGATTTGGGGATGGGCGTTGATGTTGTGGAGCCAGAGAGCGACAAGGTGGTGGTGTTGCCTGGAGCTGCATTGTCCAAGCAGTTGTTCTCTGGGATGGTGGCTAATGGGAATGGAAAGCTTGGCACTCAAGGACTGATTACCGTTATAGAGAGGATCAATAGCAAGTGAGTCTCTCTCCCTCTCTCTCTCTCTCTATATATATATATATTTGGTGCTAAGGAGTTTGGGAGCTGTATGTTAGTAATATGAAGATGCAATTGGGTTCATTAGATTTGAGTGGTTTTCAGTTGGAACTGAAATAATGCTTGACAAAGTGAAAACAGTGTATCTGTTCATGTATTTATTGGATTGTCATTATGCTATACTGAATTGTGTTGTGTTTTAAGACATTATCAATGGATTAGTAGGCCCATAACTACTGTGAAGCTATGTCATAGGTACCTTGCCACACACATTTGCACATAGCAAGAATGGCTGAATTAAGATGATTTTGGATGCAAAAAGTTTGAATGATTTGAGACTTTCAAGCATTTGTTACATAGACAGAAAGAAGATAGTAAAATTTCATGCTTCAGTTATCAGGATCATGTGAACAACTTACCTTTTAAATATATAGCTTTTGTACCCGATTTATAAAATTTAGGTATGTGTTATGAATGGTTTCAACAGCAGACAGAAGAAGTTGGACATTTATATGTTGATCTCAATCATGGACATTTTTTTATCAGTACCACTCTTAATCAGATTTCGAATTTCAAATCTCCTGTTAAAAGAAGTCATTAGTACCTCAGTTTATACGGTAACAATAACAATTACTCAATAAAATTACTTAAATCACACATACGCACATGCATTGGTAAAGGAAATAGTAAATGACAGGAAAAAACAATTTTATCCTTCGTGCTTGCGTTTAGGATCAACAAAATGCTAAAATTCATATCTACAAGCATTAGTATAATGAATAATGCATTTAATAAATTTTAAATGAGACTCTATAGGATTAGTTTGATATCTGACATGTGGTTCATTCTCTGAATGCGATATCTAAAGGTTAGCAGTCAATTACATTAAGCTGTCTATCACGCTCTTTCATAAGGATGGATACCCTGAAACAAGCCTAATGTTAAAAAGGCTTGGGAGGTTCACTTTGAAGGTATCCCCATGTTTCAACTTGCCCAAAAACTCAAGTTGGCTAAAGCTGAGCTTAAAGTTCTCAACAAAAACAGTTTTGATAATCTTCCAAAGTAAAAGTGAGGACTAAAGCTGAGGACTTGTACAACATCCTGCAAGGGATTGATGCTAGTCCTACATCCCATGAGCTCATAATTAAGGAGCAAACTGTCCTAAAGCAGTTTATCCAGCTCAACAAAGTAGTGGGCAGTTTTTATAAACAAAAGGCTGGAATCAAATGGTTCCAGTTGGGGGATCAAAACACAATCACAGAAAGCATTCCAATTGAATCTTCTTTATCGAAAAAAGATGGTACCCTCACTACGTCTCCCTCGTCTTTTGGGTTACTCTCCTTCTATTGATAGTAACTTGCTGAGTCTTGTCCACCAATTTATTTCTAACCCCATTTCCAAGTCTCTGGGTCAAAACCTTATTGCTGCCATCACAGACCAAGAAATTCTGGACACTTTCTTCTCCCTTAAAGGATTGCAAAGCTCCAGGGCCAGATAATTTCGATGCTCTGTTCTTCCACTGAGATGGGTATGTCCTTGGAGTCAACTTCTGTAAAGCTGTCATTCTTTTTTCCCCTCTAATTCTCTTCTTTCTGAGGTTAATTCCACTTCAATTTCTTTGATCCCCAATGTTTCCTCTCGTACTAAAAATACTGGTTGTCTACCAATATCTTGTTGTAAGACAATCTATAGATAAATGCATTGCTTGGAAGTTCTTAGGACCGATAACTCGAGGCTCTGATAGAGAGTCCGTGCAGGGCCCTTGATCTATACCTAGAGGGGGGTGATTAGGTCTTGTAAGTTGGATAAGCTAATTTTAACTACTTTTTGAATTTAAACAAACTTGATGGAAATTGAAATTCAAATAATAATAGAGAAATAAAAAACTACTCAATCCATTATCCACGCATGCAAATAACAATTTCAATTTCAATCCATTATCCACATTGTAGCCTAGTGGTACTTCCTCGCCTTCAAATGTAGAAGGTTGAGGGTTCAAGTCCCCACTAAGGTAAGTGGGTGTGTGAGTGTGTTTCTTGCCAAGGTAAAAAATAAATAAAAAATTAAAAAGAATAAAAAAATAAAAACAATGGAAACAGATTTTTACGTGAAAACCCCAAATGGGAAAATCCACAAGACCTATTTCACGCAAACTGAATCCACTATGAAAAAGAAGGATTACAACCTAAGTTAACAGTTTCGAAGTCCTAGAATCCCCTGGTTACCTCCATGAAACAGATCAACCCACCAATTCTCTATGAGTCTCCGAGCACATGATCCGCTTATCAACAGAGTTTGCTCCTCTCGAATCTGCTTCTCCAACGAGTGATTTAGTTTCAATCACCAGTCGTCCAGATCAGTCTTTGATTAATTGGAATGATTATGGTGTTATTCAGTTGAAGTCCGCAGCGATAAATGTCAACAAACAATGAAAAACACTCACCAATACTAAGATTTGTGAGGGCAAATAAAAATATGATCCACACCAGAACCCAATATAATACTCTCTCTGTATGTATTCTCTGCACGCATATGTTCTGCCTTGAAGTAGTATATATAGGCAAAATAGAGAGAGATTAGGGTTTGCTATGTTCTAATTCAAAAAGGAAACTGAATTTCCACAGTTATCAATCGATCGAAGTGTTTATCGTTCGATTGACTCAATTCCAGTGGTTCTTGATTGATGGCTTGATCGATCAAAGTGTACTGCATATTTTAAGCTATATAATTGGTACCTTGAGGCTAGTAAAATTAGATCTCTAAACTATACTTATCAAACATTTTGCAAAGCTCAACATCAAGACCATTTAAATCTAAACTTTCGGTCTTAGGGAGAACCACATGGCAATGGTGCCTTGCGTTTTTTGAACCTAATAATATAAAGCTTTTGCCGATTCTTTAAGCAGTTGAGACAACCTAGATAAACAGCCACGGATTCTGTAGGCTCAGTTCCATAGAAATGAGAATGAAACATTTGTTTAATGGCAAACTGATGTATCAGGAGAAAAAGAGTCACCAAAAGGAATTTTGGGGGAAAGCCTTATTTTAAGAAAGTTATTCAACCTAACTTTTCCACATTAGACTATGAAATGACCAGTGTGTTTTAAGTGGTCGAAGTAAAATCTTCTCCTGAGAAAGAAAGAAATTTTGGGACTCGATAGCTCTTGGGGAACTCAAATCAGTCTATATAGTCTGGATATGATTTCTTATAAATTGGTTTACCCACTCTCGACTTGGTCTCTATTGATCCAACATGGGCTAACGCTGACGCTGCACCTGTGGTTGAGATAAGGGTACATTTTGACAGATTAAATTTTTTAACATAATCTTGTTCCACTGGGTGTGGAATTACCTGTAGGTGAGGCTGAAAGGTGGGATTTGGCGTCTCCAGTGAACTTGCTCATACCCATTCCAATATGTTGTTTATTTAGTAGTGGTTGATTGATTGAAGTTCTTATCATTCAGCACCTGAGCAGGCTGAGGAACCACCTGAGGGTTGAGGCTGATGCTGAGCCTGCATTTGTTGTTGCGGCTGCATCTATGCTGGCTCTCGAGTCTAAGTGTATAGTGGTGGCGACCAATTAGGTGAATGCCACAGGTTGCTGCATAATAGGTGTTGGTTCAGCCTAAACAACTAACTGGTCTATTCTGATGTTGTTCGAACCTCGATGACAAAGTTGAGGGAGTTGTTCAAGTTTATGGCAGAGTTATGGTGAGGCTCTAAGGCATAAAAGCACCGTGAACCTCTTATGTGTTATATCTTTCGTTGGACTCTTTAAGTCCATTTTTTGTGCCAGGTCAAATTGGCTTGTGATTGCTAGACTCACCTTCATGCCGGGGGTCTTGTTATGGTAGATTTTGGGATCTTGATCTGGTGATTCACATGAGATTGAAGTATTTGACACTATTGAAAGATTTTAAAATCTTTCGGTAACTGATGTTGTTTCCTATCATTAAAGATTTTCCTTCACTGATTCCTCCATTAAATCTTCAATAGACAGGTCTCACGTGTTCCAAAATTGTTCTATTTGTTTTTACATGGGCGTGCTAAGTCAAATTCTGACTCAGAAGAACCAAACTATCCTTATACGTGATCTGTCTAAATAGACACAATCAGTCCGGTTAGCAAAAAATGCTGGGAAATAAGGATGCCCCTTCCCCTAGTATTTTCTAGCCCTCTGGAACGATGACTTTGTAAACAAACAAGTTTGATAATGAAATGAGTAACAACAGCATATTGAAATGAGAATAACACGAAACTCATATCATTATCAACCATCTCACGAAACTCGTATCATTATCAACCATCTCACCAATGGGCATTAGCCCAAATGGTATGACTTTTCTTTCCCAAAGGTATTTGTGGGTGTTTGTTTGAGTTTTCGAAAGACGAGAAAATATATATATATATATATATATATATAGGACAATGCTTAGGTCTTCAGTAGTGAGGATCTGCAATATATTTTCACCGCTTATGTGGTCCAATGAAAAGAAAACATGTCCTCTTTTATTAAAGAGATCAGAAAAATAAAATAAATTGGATCTTACCCGAATGAGATCAGGCAAAATGGGTTCAACACTTTATTTTTTATTTTTCCCGAACTTGTTCTTCCAAATTATAAACCTTGCTTTAGTATAGTTGCAGAAGGATCAAAACCAAGAGACCTTGAATCTTTTTAAGAAGCTCGTGTGAAACAAATTCTGAACAAACTTGATCAGTCCTTGCTTCTAACTCCATATGTAGTTTGCTCTAGGGCATGATTTGATTAAGTTATCACTTTTGTTTGATAGCATTCATGACGTAAAATAAATTTTCTAAATTTCAATCTCAAAGAAAGAGAGAGAGAGAGAGAGAGAGACCTGCTCCAATTTCAACATTCAATAAACCGAAAAACCAGAAGACTAATCTCTTTGGATTTTTTCAATCACCTCTACTATCCTATACAAGTATTGATTCAGTCTAAGACGGAGGCTTGATGCTCCAAGAGTTTGCGTGTGTATATATATGTGTGTGTGTATATTTATGTGTGTCTTCTTCCTGTCCTTGGTAATTACGTGCTTGTGTTCCTGTTGCAAGAACCCATGACAGGTGTCACAATATGGCCCGGGTTAGGAGATGATATTGGGTGAGCGGGAATACACAAATTGGTCCCACTTATGAAGGAATGCTCTCAACAAATTGATTGATCTGGATGCTTTTCATGGGTGACTTTTACAATGTTTGAGAAATTATTATATGGTCCTCATGGACCAATCATTGGTTGACGCTTTATCCAGCCTTTTGATTATGTACCACTAGATGGAACCATGTAATAATTTTGCCCAATATTTACTACTAGGCGAGTTTTTGGTCTAAAAAGTTCTAATCGCAATTATTGTGAGAATCAATAATTCTTTTTTTCACTTTCAAAACTTGTCCTTCCAAATTATAAAGCTTAATTTATTATAGTTGCAAAAAAATATTAAAACAAGTATGAAAGCAAAGAAACCTTGAATCTTTTTAAGCATCTCGTATCTAGGATATGATTCGATTAAGTCATCACTTTTTGTTTGATCAATCAGTCTGCCATTGTGTCTTATTCAATTTGTTAAACTAATGGTTCAATCAGTCAACTAGTTATGATTGACGTAAAACAAAATTTCTAAATTTCAATCACTCCCAGAGAAAACGAGTGAGTTGTTCCAATTTCCACATTCAATAAACTGAAAATAATTTTCTTTTTTTTTTAAAATTTAAAAATAAAAAATTGTACTAAAACTCAGTCATAAAATTATTTGTAATAATTCTCTGAAAAAATATATATATTTTTATGAGTCTTTCATAACTGTTTTTAGAGTCTACTTGGTTTGTAACTTTAAAAATAATTCTTAAAAATTCAGAAAACAAAAACTATTTTGAGATAATTATAAAAAGACATTGGTCCCAAAATAAATGTCTAACTTTTCACTTTTATCCAATCCAAAATAAGTATTCCATTTAAAAAATCAATGTACTATATATATATATATTGTGATAACATTAGCTATTTAATCTTATAAAAAGTAAACTATTATGTCACTATGGATCCACTAAAAGTAAATTTGGTAATTTATTCCCTATTAATACAATAAAAATAATACGTATTTAGGACCGCTTGGTATATAATGTGTTTTAAGTATTATGTTTTTAGTTAATATTCAAATAACTGTTTTATTTTATTATAGGTGTGTTTTGAATAAAAATTAGAATCGTGTCTGATAAAGAATGTAGGCTAATTCTGACACTTTCTTTTGTATTGGTCAAGTCTAATAAGGCGGCTTGATGGCCCCCCAGAGCGTGTCCAAGGGTTATGTCAATTGAACAACTATCTCATGCAGGTTGTCTGACTTATCTTACACAAAATAATATGTGGTTGCGTCTATATGGTTCTAATAGCAACTGTTTTACAAGAGTTATCTTACCGAAATTAATTTATTATTATTATTTATTAAAATAAATTATAATAAAAAATTCATACTAATTTGATGACATATTTTTTACTAAATATGCATAAATTTATCTTTAATTTTTTAAATTAATTATTTAAATATAAATCTTAAATAGAAAATTTTAAAACCATGTAATTCATTAACATATCACTTTTTAACTAATTTAATGACACATTTTTCATTAAACTTGTATAAATTTGTCTTTGATTTTTTAAATTAATTATTAAATGTAAATCTTAAGTAGAAAATTTTAAAGCCATTTAATTAATTTCTTGATTTTTCATTAATTTTTTTTTCCTAATTAGTATTTACACACATTTGTCTCTTCTGAGATTTGAACTCTTAACATCTCTTTGAGAGGTAAGAGTTGATACCGCTAGATTACTGTCATGAAAAAGAAGATATTTTTTGTTTAAGTAATTTATTAATTTTTTTTTTTTTATTAATAGTATGAAAAAAAAGATATTTTTTGACAATAAATTTTTTTTTTTTTTTAAACGAAGTATAATAAGTTTTATTATTAATAATAAAGTTTTAATAATAAATTAATCATTTTATAAAATGGTAGTTACCGATCTTTATTTTTTTTTTCTTATAATAAATTTATACTAATAATAAATTAAGGGAAATAGTATAATTAATATTTAGATTAGAGAAAAAATAACAAAAATAATTTAATAACAAATGACAAATTTAATGAGAATAGGTAAAATAATATTTTGTGATGAATTTGTCTTTAATTGTAATAAATTAATAGTTTAGGGAGACAATTTATGGTTCAGGAAGTTATTTGCAAAAAAATAATAGCTGGTGGAAGGTTTTTTTGCAATTTATCCTAAAATTATTGTATAATACTACACCCTTGGATTATGGATAAATAATTTCAAAAATTGCATTATTGAACTAAATAAAATACTTTAATAGACTCTTTTTCAAACAAACAATAAACTCTACCCGATAAAATCTTAGATTTGATTATAACATATATCTATACATCTTAGTAGTAATAATAATCATCATCTTAGATTTGCTTGTTTGATCTAGGTCTATGTTATGTCAACTGCAGAGTTTGACAAAAACTACAAACTGATGTGTAATTTAGCAAAATTGTCAAATTTTGGTTTTTGATTAGTATCGTCGTCTTTGATTATATTTTTAAAATTGATCTACGAACTCATATGGTCGTTTCTTAATTTTAAAATTATTTTTAATAAATAAAAGAAAAAAATTATTATTTTTAATTTTGTCTCATTTATTTAAAAAGGTGTGATAATAATTTGATTGTTATTATTTCATTTTATTTTTTTTCTCCCATTTATTATATTCAAATAAAAATATTATCATTTCTTTTATTTTCTCTTATATATATCCAAACAAAAATTTAAATTACTGTTATTATTATTATTATTATTTTTTCATATTTAATACTATCTCTCTTTTTTTTTGGTCTTTTATGTATCCAAACGGAGCCTCTAAATATTTTTATAAAGTTAATAAAAAAAAAAAGTGGCACATAATCGCATCGTCCAATTTAATTTTGAAAAAAAGAAAAAAAAAAACAAAGGGAAATTTCCTTTGCTCACGACCCTTCAACATATTCTGGAAACTTTTAAATAATTAATTAGAATAGACATAAAGTAACTGTGACTTATATTTAAAGGAAATTTCCTTTGCTCACGACTCTTCAACATATGGTAGAAACTTTTAAATCATTAATTAGAATAGACATAAACTAACTGTGACTTATATTTAAAATGACAATCTTTGTTAACATGTAAATAGAAGTATTTGCTCTAGATTATAAGCAATTTCATATAATGTTTATAAAATTATTCAATATTGCTAATTGCAAGAAAATTAAGTAATTTTGTTATATTTTGGAAGTGTTTTTGTTAAGAACTTTATAAAATAAATAAATAAATAGCCTTGAACGGGCTAATAAAACCTTAGGAATAGTCAATATATGTGTCTTTAATTTACACAAATTTGCATTAGTTCTGACTTGCCTTCAAGTTTCTACATCAACTTTAATAGGTGTAAAATGGAGAAGATTCAAATGAATCTAAGCCAAAATCTATATTCTAACATTAGGATCCATATATGGATCCGAATTCCAATCAAATCCAATCCACATCATCTATATTCCACTCGTATAATAGTAACAAGATTATAATTGAGTTAATATATTTGATTTGGATTTATTATAGAATAAAATCCAATTAAAATTTAAATTGTCTGTATTGAAATTAAACCTAACTAAGATTAATAATGAATTTTTTTTACAATAAATTACAATAACATTTTATAAGGTTTGAGCAAACTATTCATCGCTTATTACTTTGATCTCTCATAAACCCGTTCATCGCCCCTCTGAAAACTCAAAAAGTAACTTTTAGTGTGAAAAACCAGTAATGCTTTCATTTACAATAATATCTTATATTGCATTTTATATTATGAAAGGGTAAAATTGTCATTTTATAAAATTTGTTCAACTGGTACACAGAAAAGAAAACATTAGAGGTGTCATTAAGAACACATACCAGATCTTAGGAAAGGTCAAAGTGAAAAATGTTGAACGGTCTACTTGTGTGTAGTTTGTCTATATGTACTGATTTGAGTGTGTGGCTTGATAGGTTTACAGAAAGAGGGGACCAAGGAGGTTTGATTTGTGTTAGGCGTGATGGGGGTTTACAGAGGAAGAGAGCATGGGTTTCTTTGTAAAATCAATTTGTAGTAAGAGAGATGTTAGGTTTTTACAATTAGGGTTTTAGTTGTTAGGGTTTCAGGAAGGAGTTGCAAAAAATTATGGCGCCAATGAGGTTGGGTGGTCGATTTTGTAACGGAGAGATAGGACATAACTTTGTCGGGACAAACCTTATCCCTTGGTGTGTTGTCAATTTTTAATTGATTCTTAAGATTTTACTTTTCTCATTATTAAGTGTATCAAGATTAAAATTGTGTAGTTGTTTTACAAGGAATATTTGATCTTGAGCTGGTGGGGGTATATATATATATATATATATATATATATATATATAAAGAAGGTAATTCTGAGAATTTCTTGCTATATATAATTTAGGAATGTTTATTCCATTTTATTCTAGATTTTTTAAAGAAGATAGGGATGCAACCCCATTGAAATATGGATTCTAAATTAAAATTGAAAAAAAGAAAAAGAAAAAGGAAAAAAAGACTTTAATTAGTTCAAATAAAATGAGATAAATATTAGATATATAAAACGAGAGAGGTGATATTTGTGGAAAATGAGATAAATATTAGATTGAGAGTTATATAAAACGAGAGAGGTGATATTTGTGGAAAATGAGATAAATATTAGATTGAGAGTTGGGACATGTGCTGGCAATTATTAGGACATGGTCCCCACATTCCTGTTGGATGCATTTATGTACGATTTGGCTTTATGAAAGTGGAGATTCCCAATCGTTGGAAAACCCAACTTTTTCATTTTATACGTGCTAATTTACGTTTATTACTTCAAGTCTCCAACCTCAAAATGTATTAATTCCTTTTTTTCTTTTTTTTTTTTAATAGAGAATTCTACTAAAAAAATAAAATAAAATTGATCAATTCAATTATATAAATAGTGATTTTTTCAAGACAATTATATAAAAGATAATTTAATGATTTACTCACGCCTTAGAGGTTAAGAGTGCGAATCCCCTCATCTTCATAATTTTCTCAAAAATTGCGAGAATGTTTTAAGAAATATGATACCATAATTGTTTGAATTTTTTATTATTTATTTATTTTTAATATTCTCTCTATCTCATAATAAGTTTTCACAAAAAATAAACATTCGCCGTATCATTTGGATCCACTGTGAATATATTTGATAACTTATTTAGTATCATATGATAAAAAAATCATTAAAAATCATTTTTATAAAAATTTAAAAAGATACAAAAACTAAATTTGAAGAACCTTTAATTAAACTGTTTAACATGCACATTCAATCGTTCATGCAAGAACATATGTGATTACACCATAAATATTTTTCAGTTGAAAAGATTGTTATAGCCAATTCCAATTGGAAAGGTGATATGCAAAAGCGTAATCATGAAGTGACACGTGACTTCATCAAATGAAGCCATTTTGTACAAGATATGCAGTTGGAAAGACGTAGACTTTCCAAGTGGATACGTGGCAAACATATAGAAAGCCATATGTACCTTTGACCTAGTCATCAAGAATGACAACTTCCCTACTCCTATAAATCAGCAAAGTAGGCTGAAAACATGATGCATTTGCCAGAGAAAAATGAGGAAAACGTGGGACACATGTCAGCCAAAGAGGTAAGCAATTACATGCAATTGGAAAGACATGAATTTCCAAGTGGACATGTGGCAGGCAGAGAATGAGGCAGTTACATGCAGTTGGAAAGACATGACTTTCCAAGTGGACACGTGGCAAGCTTACCTACAAATTAGGGGCAGTTTGGAGATCGTGATCCATTCCATTTGGCAGTTCCAGAACGTGGCTAGAAGATTTTAATTGGAACAGAACCACCAAAACCACTCCTTCAAAACTGAAATTCATGGGACATTATGTTCTTACACGTGTCAACATTATGAGAAGAATAAGGAAGACATGGGACACGTGGCAAGATCCAGACCTTCTAGGTGGAAGTTCTCAACTGCTGCTGGAACTGTCGACTTTCCATCTGGGCAGTTCCAGAACGTGGGAGAAGGTTTGCAATCATGCATTCAACTGCCAAAGACCATTATATATCAATTGTAGATCATGGGAGAACATGGGTTTACACTTGGCAACATTTAGAGAAGACTGAAAGATCATGGGACATGTGGTGGTCCGGAACTACTATTCCACGTGGAAGCTGCTGAAGTTGCCACACCTAGTTAATGCATGCATGGAAAGCTCTATAAATAGAACACTTAGGCTTCACTTGCAAACCTTGTTCAAATCACACAGCAAAACAACACTTCAATATATTTATATTCATGTATCTTTACATTCATGTAATGCACCTTCAATATGTTTAATTCAAGTTCTGCACTTATTATTCCTACTTTCCAGCACTTTACTTTGAAGTCTTGTACTTTCAATACCGCTTTCTTTTCCACTAGTCATAGTTCAGTCCGAAAGTCCTTTTTCAAGGCAAAAAGAACCATTGAAGGTGGTAATTCCAGTCCTTCATTCAATCGCCTGATCCCTGCAATTTCCTACTGGATAGTTGTTCGGATATCCACTTTGGAACGACAGCAGTTCTTGGCACGCCCGACATCCACTCCTATTTTCCACTCACCTGGAAAGTGGAACTAGTGCTTCTCCGAGAGCCGAACATTTCTTGGCACGCCCGGCAGGACCTCTTAACAGATTGTTCAATGGCCGGTGGAAGAAGGCAAGGCAAGTCTGTCCAAGACCCTGCCAAACTAGAAGAGATGTAAGTCAGTGAACTTCCAGTGGAAAGTTCACAATTCGCACCCGATGAAAATGATATGGTGGAAAAATTTGCTCAAACAATGGCAAATGGACCCATCATGGACAACATCTGCATGATGGCAATGCAACAAGATAGGTTTGCGCAAGACCAAGCTAGAGTCGCCCAAGACTTAGCCAGAGTTGCACAAGATCAATCCAAAGCTAGTCAAGACCATGTAAAAGCCGCTCTTGCTAATGAGCGGAATTTAGCAGAAATGGTGGACCAAATCTCTTGAAGGTTCGAGTCCATTTTGGAGCGGACCCTTGGAAGCTTAAACCAAGGTTTGGCCCCTCGGCCAAGCAAGTCTGAAGGGTCCCAACAGTTGGCCTTCCAAGCTAGTAGGCCGGCCACATTTGTTGAAGGGAGTTTCTTTCAACAACATGCAGGGCCACTCCCTCCAACACAACAGCAGGTGCAGTCCCTTCCAATGGCACAGACTTACATTCCAGCTGCACCTGTGACTGCTCCAGTGGCACAGATGACTCTTCCACAAGCTGCGCCCATGCCAACTATTCAGCAAGTTCAGAATCCTCTACCTGTGGCATTTCCACAGCAGACTTGGCATGATCAGCCTAGCCAACCATAGCCATACCACAATCCTCAAGCACAACAGAATGTTCCACCACCTGTGAACATTTAGCCAGCCGCACCTGCTCCAGTAAGCCATCACCTATGGTCATTCCAATAGCGGTTGGGGGGCAACTTTTTCCAAGGGAGCCACTTCTTGACCAAGGAGGAAGGAACCGTGGCAGGAACAACTATGCAGATGCCAACCCCTTGCTTATGGCAGGTGGGGGGCATCAAGTGGCCAATCAATCTCAAGGTTGGCCAGACAACAACCCTCCACTACCTATGGCACTTAACAGAGGCCAATTTGCAGAATTCCTTCAGTCGGAATTTGGCCTAACTCGAAGGGGTGGAAGGCCAACTTACAGAAAGCCCTATCCAGAGTTCATTGATGAAGTTGAATTTCCAAGGAATTTCAGAATTCCAGAGTTTGCAACGTTTAATGGAGAGGGCGAACAGTATACTTTGGAACATATCAGTCGGTTCACTGTCCAATGTGGAGAAGCAGCAGCCAATCCATGGCTGAAGGTACGCTTATTTCCAAATACACTGACTGGGTATGCTTTCAGGTGGTATTCCAACTTGCCAGCCAATTTCATTCAAAGTTGGTAGCAATTTGAGGATTTATTCCATACTCAATTCTATAGAGCTGAGCTTGAAATGTCCATGACAGACCTTTTTAGACTTCATCAATTACCTGAAGAGTCTGTGATGAGCTTCCTTTCCAGATTCAGGTGGGCCAAGTTCAAATGTAATTTGTCTTTGCCGCCGGAAGAATATATGAAGATGGCTGTGAATGGCCTAGAATTTGAACTTCGCAAGAAGTTTAAAGGTGTACAGTTCCATGACTTGTTTGACTTGGCTGGCAAAGTGGCAAAGTATGAAGAGCTCCTTCGTGAGGAGCAAGATAGGAAGA
Organism: Cornus florida; assembly: GCF_030987335.1. Lineage (NCBI taxonomy): Eukaryota > Viridiplantae > Streptophyta > Magnoliopsida > Cornales > Cornaceae > Cornus > Cornus florida. Next base: position 46,589,940 of record NW_026775573.1, read on the forward strand.
ACTCTTCCAAGGGCACCTACTATCGTGATCCTAAATATGAGGTGTATACCACTGAAACTGAAGGGGAGTTTGAAGTCAACGTAGCCGAGCTCAACATAAAGAAGGCTTACACTTGTGAGGCCTTGACAAAACCGAAATCAGCCACGGCTAACTTGCAGGCCGTTTCTGGTTCCAAGTGGAAGGGGGCAGATTCTTCCAGAAGTTACTCTTTTGACATTTCTAAAGCCGAGCTGACAAGCAATTGATTTTCACAGCGGGCCATAAGATGTCGTCGGCTTTAAAAATGGCCGAGAAGGAGTATTGCAAGTTCCACAATTCGTGGAAGCATTCCACTAATAATTGTGTTATCTTCCGCAACATTGTGTAAAAGGCAATCGAAGATGGCCGTTTGAAGTTTCCAGAAAAATCGGAAGTCATGGGTGTTGATCCTTTCCCCAAGGTTGTTGCAACAAACGTTGCTTCCATGGTTCCGGAGCATTCCAAAAAGGAGGTGGACTTGGTAAATCCAGTGACCAGTGGAAAGTTGGAAATTCCAAAGGCGGCAACATCTATGGAGAAGACAGTAGCTGAGTTGGAGAGGCAACTTCGAGAGGCCCAGATTGCTTTAATCCAACAAGGTTGCTGCCTCAAGTGTAAAGTTCAGAATGAAGGTTGCCGTAAAGACTTTCCAAAAGAGAAGCAGAATGAAAAGCCCTCCAATAGTGACCAGGGTCAGAAAAGGAAAGTCCATGACCGACTAACTTTCCAAAAGGTGGAAAACACAGTTACTGTAACCATTCCAAAGAAAGAAAGCCGGGTTCATCCAGAAAGAAAGGCAGTAGAGAGGAAATCTGAAATCCTTCCAAAGAGTTTAAAAAGGAGTAGAATTTCCTATCGGCCAGGTTCTCGTCCTCCTAGCAGAAAGTTTGAAAGGAGTAGATGGCAAGACAGAGGTTCCAAGCCAAAATTGGCCTCGAAAGTATGGGTTAAAAAGGAGAGTGAACATATCCGTTCAAGAATGGTTAAGCTTCCCACTTTACAAAATGATAGGTGGAAGAGGCTTAATCATCCCAAGTTTCTGATTCATACTGATTCCTATTTAACTAGCACACAAAGGCGAAGGCAGCAAAGGAAGAGGGCTGACAGAAGAAAATTATGGGAGAAAGATCACGGTTGGACTAATTGTTCAAAGAAGATAGCCAAACCATCTAACTTGTCAGAACTTCCAGCTAAAGGTGGAGTTAAAGATCCTGATGACTTGCTAGATCCTGATTTAGAAGTTGGAAACTCCTTGCTAGTAGACGTCCTTCCTATAAAAGATGAAACAGAAATGGAAACTTCCAATAGTTCCAGTAGCAGCAAGAAGATCTATTTTGGGAGCTTTCCAGGTGAATTTACTTGTAACTGGCATTTGAGGCCTTTCCATTCATTGGCCTTGGAATTGCTTGGCCAGTTTGATAATTTCCAACTTAAATATTGGCCAAGACATTTAAATACGGAGGTTGATGATTTAGCCCAATTAGCCTCTTGAGTGAAAGTCCCACCGGGAGTAGAAGAGACCATGATCACAATCAAAAGAAGGACTCTTCCTTTTATAGAGTCATGGCATGAGATGGCACGCCATTTCCAAGCTAACGAGCCAGAAATAATCAAACTTGCCAAGAAGACATGGGAGATTTTCAATGTTGATATAGATGGATTAGACTTGGAAGATTGGAGAATACCAATTATCCAATTCTTGCAAGAGCTTAGTACCAATGTGGACAAGAGGGTTCAGCTTTTGGCACTATATTACATTTTGATTGAAGGAGGATCTCACAAGCATACTGTGAATGGGGTATACTTGAAAAAGTATCACCCTTCCATCTATAAAAATTAGAAATCCACAATCGTTCAACCAGCCATGTAGAATGGCTGGTATTTTCTTTTCCAAGTAAACCGGAAAGCTGGAAAGGAAGCGTAATGGCCATACTTCGGCCATTCCAAGAAGGAAAACCTAAGTACTTGAAAAATTACATTGGCTAAAGTTATGAAGTAGACTTAACTGAATTTCCAAGATCAGCTAATTTCCTAAGTATAGAGTATTTCATTGAGAAGAGGCTACATTACATGGTCCAGTACTTCCAGTTTTTCTTCTTCAATTTCTTTTTCTTCTTCTTCATGATGGCGGAATTCAAATCCCATGCCTTATCATCAAATTGTTCCATAAGGCATGGAATTTGGTGGGCATATGATTACACCATAAATATTTTTCAGTTAGAAAGATTGTTATAGCCAATTCCAATTGGAAAGGTGGTATGCAAAAGCGTAATCATGAAGTAACACGTGGCTTCATCAAATGAAGCCATTTGGTACAAGATATGCAGTTGGAAAGACGTAGACTTTCCAAGTGGACACGTGGCAAACATATAGAAAGCTATGTGTACCTTTGACCTAGTCATCAAGAATGACAACTTCCCCACTCCTATAATATCTCCTAGTTTGTAGGAGTCACTCCAAGAATAAGGCAACCATTTGCCTTATTTAAGTGAGGAGGTTGCTAAAAATCAGTAAAGTGGGCTGAAAACATGATGCATTTGTCAGAGAAAAATGAGAAAAACGTGGGACACGTGTCAACCAAAGAGGTAAGCAATTACATGCAATTGGAAAGACATAAATTTCCAAGTGGACACGTGGCAGGCAGAGAAGGAGGCAGTTACATGCAGTTGGAAAGACATGACTTTCCAAGTGGACACGTGGCAGGCTTACCTACAAATTAGGGGCAGTTAGGAGATCGTGGCCCATTCCATTTGGCAGTTCCAGGACGTGGCTAGAAGATTTTAATTGGAACTGAACCACCAAAACCACTCCTTCAAAACTGAAATTCATGGGACATCATATTCTTACACGTGTCAACATTATGAGAAGAATAATGAAGACATGTGACACGTGGCAAGATCCAGACCTTCTAGGTGGAAGTTCTCAACTGAAGCTGGAACTGTCGACTTTCCATCTGGGCAGTTCCAGAACGTGGGAGAAGGTTTGCAATCATGCATTCAACTGCCAAAGACCATTATATAGCAGTTGTAGATCATGGGAGAACATGGGTTTACACTTGGCAACATTTAGAGAAGGCTGAAAGATCATGGGACATGTGGCAGTCCGGAACTATTCCATGTGGAAGCTACTGAAGTTGCCACACCTAGTTAATTCATGCATGGAAAGCTCTATAAATAGAACACTTAGGCTTCACTTGCAAACCCTGTTCAAATCACACAGCAAAACAGCACTTCAATATATTTACATTCATGTATCTTTACATTCATGTAATGCACCTTCAATATGTTTAATTCAAGTTCTGCACTTATTATTCCTACTTTCTAGCACTTTACTTTGAAGTCCTGTACTTTCAATACCTCTTTCTTTTCTACTAGTCATAGTTCAGTCCGAAAGTCCTTTTTCAAGGCAAAAAGAACCATTGAAGGTGGTAATTCCAGTCCTTCATTCAATCGCCTGATCCCTGCAATTTCCTACTGGATAGTTGTTCGGATATCCACTTTGGAACGACAGTAATTCCTGGCACGCCCGATATCCACTCCTACTTTTCACTCACCTGGAAAGTGGAATTAGCGCTTCTCTGCGAGCCGAACAATATGTATTAAAAATTTGGTGAGGAGCACCAAACTTTTTACAAGAACTGGACTAGTGATTTGACACGATGGACTAAGCACATTGAAGTCAATAGGGACAATTTTAGAATATTTGAAAATTATTTCAAACAATTGATGAATTGTCTCTGTTCAAAATAAGTGTCCGACACGACACATCCCAATACCCCATCACGAAATATTCATATGTACACGGACCATTACTCCTCCTTGTCTATAAGTAGAGGGAAGATCGTGGTATTCATTTATTTTATGCATTTCTGACATAGTTAAGCTAAGTGCATCTCTCACACTAAATCTCTCTATATATACTCACTTGATATATATATAGACCATTACTTGTTCTTGTCTATAAGTAGAGGAAGATCGTGGTATTAATTCATTTTATGCATTTCTCACATGGTTAAGGTACCTACATCTCTCACTCTAAATCTCTCTCTCTATATAGACTGACTTGATATATATATATACACACACACACACACACACACACACACACATAGGGTGTGTTGAAGATAGGACTATAGAGGAAATATGGCGCTGAGCTTAGTACCCCAGATGGCAGATGAAAAGGTGTTCGAGGGAGAAGGTGGATCATACCATAGTTGGTCACCTTCCAACTTTCCATTGCTTGGTGAGGCTAAGGTTGGTGCAGGTGTTCTCATGTTGCATCCTCGTGGTTTTGCTCTACCTCACTATGCAGATTCCTCCAAGATCGCCTTTGTTCTTCAAGGTAATTATTTTCCTACTTAAATTTGCAACAAATTAAATTATATATATATATATATATATATATATTTCTGGGTTAATTTCTATATATTGTTACTATCATCTTGTAAATGTTGAAAAGTAGATGGAACTCAGATCTAGATGTGGTTTTTAAAGTGTTTTTTCTTGGCTTCACCATGTACTAATATATTTGACATTTTTTTAAGTATATACCATTACAAGTGGGATGTTGATTAATTTAATTTATTTTCTTGGTTTTCTCATATGTGTAGCTAGTCTATTACTCTATTTTCTTTGTTTGGGTAGGGTTTTATGTTCTTGGATATAGGATAGTTATTCTGAGGCTATTACTCTTTCTGTTTCATTTTAAATGTCAATTTTAAGAATTGTAACTCACAATTTTATGAGTCACAATTTTCGAAATCGACGTTTGAAATGGGAAGGAGGTAACATTTAGTCAATGATAAGTTATTCCGTATTAGATACTTCATAATATTAACTATGTAGTACCAAGACGCTTTTATTTATATAATGATGAATATATATCGAAAAAAGTACAACATTATTGGTATCACAATGTATCTTATATATGTTTGTTATTTTATTATTATTATATTAACGAGAGAAATAATAATTTCTCACCATATATGATGCCGTTGTATAGTTTTTTTTTATTTAATTCATTTTTATTTATCTCTGAAAGACTATTTATATATAGTACTTGACAATAAGTGTAAATTTACACATATAAATCTACAATAAAATATTTAAATTAAGGGGTTGGACTTTGGAGTCTGAGATGGGACAGAGAAAATCACATTTACTTTTCCATGAAAGACTATTTACGTAGACTTGACAATAAGTGTTAATTTACACGTATAAAATCGACAATAAAACATTTAAATTAAGGGTTGGAGTCTCATATGGGACAAAGAAAAAGTCTGTGTCTTGAGATTTAGGATGACAACAGCGCGGAGGTGGGGTGAGTTCGGGTAAACTCTACTCGGTTATAAAATATATCATACTAATTTTATATTTATTCCGGAACGAATTTGTAATTTTATACCATTCTCGTTCTTATTCTGATAGACAAAATATCGACTCCATCCCATGTATTCCGTTTAAATATGGGGCGAGACGGGGGCTGGCCGAGTTATGCCACTTTTATTATGTAGTAAAAAAAAAAATAGCCCAATGTGCTCAAGTTGGGCTGATAAATAAGCTGACCCAACTTTTAAATTATTAAGTAGTGAATATTAATATATTAAGAGTAGTGATACACAGACCGAACACTTGCAGGGAATTGCCTAACCGAATAATTTTTAATTGACTATTTATACCAAATACAACTAAGTGGAGGGCTCCACTTCTTTATTTATTGCATAATTGACCAATTGAAAGAGTATGTCTTAACAATTTACTGTAACTATTCGGTGCAAGAATCATTTTCTATATATTAATGGACACTTCCAACAAAATAACACGAGTCTTAAAAATATTAAATATATATTATATATACATATATAAAATAAAATGTACATATATAATCGGGGCGGGGTCGGGGCAGGTTCATCACTAAATCTGATCTCGCCTCAAATTCGTTTCGGATTTTCAATTATTTTACCATATTCGTCTCAAATTCATTTAGAGACCACTAAATTTACCCCATTAGGAGCGGGGGCGAGGGCGGGACCGAAACCCGTTGGATCGGAGAAAATTGCCATCCCTAGCTAGAATTGCCTCCCAACACTTGCATAAAATAGAATAAAATTAGAAAAATAGAATAAAATCAAATACTCCGTAATAAACTTATGTTGCGTTTGGTGTACAAGAATGGAATGGAATGAAATACCTATTCCAACTATTCCTTTATTTGTTATGCAATTTAAAGTGAGAATATTCATTCCATTGGAATAAAAATTCATTCCTGGGAATGAAAATCCATTCCACAACTAAACCTATGGAATGGTCATTCCATTCCCAAGTAAATTTTTTTAAAAAATCAACTTCCCAGAAAACCCTCATGTTCCAAGTCCAAAAATCACTACTAGCTTCCACCACATCCACCTTCACGTTTCATCGCCACTACCACCACCACCACCACCACCACCTTCCACCATTGCCACAGACTTTCACCACCACGCACCTACCGTTTTCCACCGCCTTTCACCACCGACACCGTCTTCCTTTGCCCCAACCACCGCCGCCACCGCCGCCTTTCACCACTGCTACCGCTACCATTTTCTACCACCACCACTACCGCCTTTCATCACAACCACTGCCTTCCACCACTACTGCTGCCACCACCTTTCACCACCGCCACCGTCTTACACCACCGTTACCACCTTTCACCGTCACCGCCACTACCTTTCACCACCCCTACCACCTTCCACCACCGCTGCTGCTCCCACCACTGCCATTGCCTTCCACCACCACCACCGCCATCACCACCACCATCGCCTTTCACCACTACCACCTTCTACCACTACCACAGCCTTCTTCCACCATTGCCGCCGTTGCCTTTCACCACCGCCACCGTCTTACACCCCACCGCCTTACACCCCACCGCCACCATCTTTCACCACCACCACCACCGCCACCATCTTTCACCACCACCACCACCTTCCGCCACTGCTGTTCCATCTTTTACCACCACCACCACCATCGCTATCACCTTCCACCACCACAACCGCTACTGCCTTCCACCACCACCACCACTATCGCCTTCCATCACCACCACCGTTACCACCTTCCACCACCACCATAGTCACTTCCATTGGCTTCCACCATCACCACCTACACCACTATCTCCTTCCAGCACCACCAACACTCTTGACACTGCCTTTCACCAATACCGTCGTCTTCCACTATTGTCACCACCGCCGCCTTTCAACACCACCACTACTGCTTTCCTCCTCCACCACCATCCACCACCGCCACTACTACCATTTATTTAAAAAAAATTATAGAAGAATGTCATTTTGTTAATTTAATTTATTTTTCACTAACAGGGATATTTTGGAGAACTCAATTTGAAATTTATTCCATTCTAAATTTAAAATTAGTCCAACCAAACACTACAATTGTTATTATCATTCAATTCCTACACATTCCATATTTATAACCAAACAATAGAATGAGAATGGCTATTCCATTTCATTTCTATTCTCATTACATTCCCACTTATATTCTATTCCATTCTTACCCACCAAATACAACATAATACATCTCATGTGACAGTGAGTAGATAGTAGACATAATTTGACACGGAAAATTACAAATTGGTACTACATTTTAACTTTAAAGACTAAGAAATTTTATACGACCATAAAGTTGTTCATTTAATTAGTATTTCCTACAAAGTTTACAATTTCATTGACAATTTTTTTTTTCTTTCTTCAATATTATTGCCCTTTCTTATTGAAATCCCTCTAATAGTATTTTCTTAGTGAATCATAACTATATACCCTTTGGTTCTAATTTTTAATTAGTACCAATTTACTATAACAACGAAAAAACAGAGTTTTTGGTTGCTACCAAAATTAGAAATTTCAAACATATACCAATGAACAACTTTTTGGTCCCTACCAAAATTAGATTTTACCAATTATAATAACAATAAATTAAAAAAAAAACTATGTCATATAAAAAAAGTGTATCGAGATGTTATAAATTTTTCTTTCAAATTACAAGAAAATCACAATAACAAATATATATATATATATATATATTTATAAAAAATAATTTGTAATATGGGACTTATTTGTAAAATATTTACTAAAAATAGGACTTAATTGTCTTAACAAAATTTTAGACGACTTATTGCTCCTTACACTTAAAATGTAAAACTAATAAGTAATTTTTTTTCCTTTTAACATATTGAACACACAGTCACGCAGTTACATGACTTTGTCTCCACAGGTACCTGCACTGTTGGAATGGCGTCTCCCAACACATCAGAAGAAACTGTCGTGATGGTTAAAAATGGAGATGCATTCCCAGTGGAAATTGGAGTAGTCTCATGGTGGTTCAACGGCGGAGACACCGACATGGTTATCGTGTTCCTGGGAGAAACTTCCAAGGCTCACACTCCGGGGTCATTCACCTATTTCTTTCTCACCGGCACTCTAGGCATTCTGGGAGGTTTCTCACCCGAATTCGTTAGCAAGGCTTATGATTTGAACGAAGAAGAAACCAAAAACCTGGTGAAAAGCCAAGCAGGTTCTTTGATAGTCAAGCTTAAAGAAGGAATAGCCATGCCTAAACCATGCAAGAACGCTAGTGATGGAAAGCTCGTGTTCGGCTTTGAGAATGCATCGCCTGATGTTAAGGTCAAGAATGGCGGATTGGTGACAACTATGACCGCGGCAAGACTTCCTTTGCTCGGAAAAGTTGGACTTAGTGCCAATGTGGTGAAGTTGGATGCCGATGCCATGTCCTCGCCAATGTACACCACGGATTCATCTGTACAATTAACTTATATTGTGAAGGGAAGTGGTAGAGTTCAAATTGTGGGTATTAACGGACAAGGCGCATTGGATGCAAAAGTAGAGGCTGGTCACTTGTTCGTCGTGCCCAGATTTTTTCCGGTCACTCATGTTGCAGATGGAGAGGGAATGGAGTTTTTCTCCGTTATAACATCTCCAGAGTAAGCACCATTTTCATTGCCATACACACACTTGAGCTCTCATACGTATTTACATTTGAATTGCAAGTAAATTAAGCCTAGCTGACAATTAGCTCACCCATACTATTTGCTTTGTTATATATATATATATCTTTGCAGGCCTGTATTTGAGAAGTTAGCTGGGAACACATCAGTTTGGAAAGCCATAGCTCCAGTAGTTCTTGAAGCTGCTCTTGATGAGACTCCAGAATTTGTGAAACTTTTCAAGTCCAAGATTAAAAAGAGCACAGTTCTTATCCCTCCAGGGAATTAATATTTGACAAGTTAATTACATTATTACCACTTCAGTCATTGTTGTTGAAGTTTTCAATGTTGTGGCAGTTTTTAAATATTATTTGTAAAAACAATGAAATAACGTAATTGCTCAACATATATCCTGTTGTTGTTCCTGTGTGTGTGAGCGCGCGCGCATTTGACCGTTTATTATCACTCGTGTGTATTACACGGACGGTCTCGATGCGCCCATAATTATCGTTATTGTAATATGCGTGCATACTTGTGCGTGTATTGCACGAACGGTCTCATTTTTCTCATTTTGAATTGTAGCGCATGTACATGTTTATATGTTCTAATTTTGTCGGTGCATCAAAATTTCAAGCTTATGAGTAATAGGCGAGAAATGGGAGAGAAGTACTTCCGTATACTAGTTATACTCCCTGCCATCAATTAATTATATATATTAAAAGTGCTTTACATTAATAAGTCCAATTATTACATGTCGGTATTTAATTAGTTGATTATTTCTCACATTAGACAATGATGGACCTATAAAGTCCTCAGTGGGGGCTGCTCCACCCACTGATTATTATTATTTTATTATTATTATTTTTTTTATAAACAAAATTACTTAAATTTTTTGTTAAAATCTTAAAAATGCCTCAATTTATTATTATTTTTTTATATTATTCCACCATATATTATTATTGTTCAAATTTGGCCCCTCATACAATTGTTTAACTCTATCACTGGTATTAGGTCGTAGTCCCTTGAGTTGGGTTGTGCATCTCCTCTAGCTACCACCGACGGAGATTTGGGTGGATATTGTGTATTTGCTTATTGATACATCGTCTATATTATCGGGAGAATAAAACTCCCTCTGTCCCAAATTAAATGTCCACATATCTATTTTTAGTTGTCCGAAAATTAATATTTCAATTGAAAAGTCAAAGTACTAATATTTTTTTTTTTTTTTTTTTTTTTTTTTTTTTTTTTTTTTTTTTTGTAACATTATCAATTTAACTTTATTACATTAAACTTATAAAGTAAATCATCACATCCTGTCGACCTATTATGGACGTATTTGGTAATTCATTCACTAATAATGCAATACAAAAATATTAAAATACATTCTTTTAAAAAATTAGATTCCCGAAAATGGACGTTTTATTTGGGACAGAAGGAGTACTTTTTTAGCCATCAAGAAGAAAGAGTTTTGGTTAAATTAAGATACTTTTCTTCTGGTTTTTAGAGTGGTTTGTGTTCTCTCACTTTATGTTATTTATTACTCCCTCTGTCCCATAATAGTTGGGAACTCAATTCCCAAAGCACCGAACTATTATGGGATAGCTATTAGTTTTTGAAAGTATACATACATACATATAGATAGATAGATATGGGCTGCAACACAGGCAGCCCAAAATAAGCAAGAACTGGGTTAATTACAAGCCGGTACAGACTATACTCATTCGACCAACAAGATTCAAAGACTGAACCAATTAAAAATAAGCCCAAACATAATAAAAAGTAGTGACCGTAGGGGTTTCCAAGCTCATCATTTTAAGTAGTCCAACTATGGGATCATTGATAGAGGATTTATTCTGGTAAGAATATCAACCATTTGGATTTAATATTTGTTGTTCATTTTGTGATGTATTAATTAAGGATTACTATGCCTATATGAACAAAAGTTGATACGGGTATTCTTTATGGATTAAGAACCTTTGCTGTAAAGGGATCATGATGTACCCATGTTGTAGTGTAAAAAGAAATATTTTTGAAATGGGTAATTTTAGATTCAGACAATAAAAAGGAATGACGTTACGGTAAAAATATTACCAAAAAAAAGAAAAAAAGAAAACTACCAAACAGAACAAAAAATAAAAAAGGAAAACAAAATATCCTCTTTTGCTTCAGCGCCTTCCTTGTCACCATCCCATCCGCCATCTCCCTCCCTCGTCACGGTCTACCTCAAACTAGTATACTTCTACTGGGTTATTCCGGCAACACCTCATCGCTGTCTCACGATTGTATTTTCAAGTACTCACCCTTTCTTTCTCACTTTCCCTTTCTTTTCATTGTTATAGGACAACCCTAGAATTATTCATGACAGCATGATCAATTAGAATGACTAATGATTTTAGAGTAAAATTAGTTTTAAAATATTGATGTGGAACATATTTTTAGTTTTTACTTTTCATATTTAACCAAACAAATAGCACCTTTGCTCCATTGAAACTTCGGTAGATTAAATACCCCCAAGCCCAGTTCAGATAAATATATATGTTTACACCCTTATTTTCCACTTTCCAGTAGAAGATTACGCTGGTCGATTTTGTTGATTCATGGTTGATCAAGTGTTTTGCACTTTAAATGTGTTGTCTTGTTGATGAGAGGGTTCAGCACTTAAAGGGCTCGACACTTACAAGGTTCAGTACTTACATGGTTCAGCAGCACTTAAAGGGCTCAGCACTTACAAGGTTCAGCACTTACATGGTTCAGCACCTAAGGGTTCGACACTTACAGGGTTTGGCACCTAAAGGTTCGGCACTTAAGGTTCGGCACTTAAAGGTTTAGCAAGCTCATGGTTCAGCAAGCTCGTGGTTCAGTAGGCTCGTGGTTCAGCAAGCTCATGTTTCAACACAAGTTACAGGAAAGTTCTTTTATATATCTGCTGGAGGCTGATGGTTCAGCAAGCTCATGTTTCAACACAAGTTACAGGAAAGTTCTTTTATATATCTGCTGGAGGCTGAAGGCATTTCTATACAAGGCTGAAGGTTGAAGGCAAAAGGCATTTCTATACAAGGCTGAAGAGCACAAGGTTGAAGGCTGAAGGCAGAAGGCTGAAGGCTGAAGGTCTATACAAGGTTGAAGGCTAAATGGGCTGCAACGAGCAATATATGGTTTAAGCAACAAGTGTCAAGTTAAAGGGTATTTCTGGAAGTCCATATACAATTGTGGTCACAAGGCTGTACAATGAATATTCAAATGACACGTGTACAGTGGTCCTTCAAAGAGAGTGTGATAACAACTTTGTTTTGTCTCTAAGAAAAGAATAGCAAAAACAAGTTTGCTATGTGTATTTGTGAGCTGTGAATGAGCTTGGAATATACCACTACCACGTGGCATTGTGGTCGTGCAGAGAGAAACCAACATTCTTGTCTCATTGGCTAATGCAAGAAGGTCTTATCCATTTTAGTGCTGAAATGAGGACCCTATAAATATGCTGTTATAGCATTTGTGAAAAATGGGCTCCAAGAGTGAAAAAGTAAGGCTCTAGTAGCTAAGAGAGAGAGTCCTATTCGAGAGCTGAGAATAAATAATAATTTCTGAGATATTGTATGATGTTTGAGCTTCAATGAATCTCTAAAATTTGCCTAAAGGGAGCACAGTTGATGTGAAGCTGAATGAGGCTGTGAAGAGCTGATTTTCGGGTGCAAGAGGTGGCTGAAGTGGTTCGAAGTTGCTGAGGTTGTTTCTGGAGCTTGAACAAGGGCTGCGCATACATATTTTGGTGATATACAACAGCTGAAGGTGCCTGAGACTACATATTAAGGCCGGTATTGAATATCTTATCTCAAATCTCTAGATAATCGTGGTTTTCTGGTTTAAGCTATTGAAACTGAGCTTATCATGTTGAATTCATGCTATATACCAACTGTCTATCATCTGAACATGTCTAGATTGTTGATTTGAGACTGTTCGAGTTAAGATTTAAGCCTAAGGAAGGGTCTTGTCAGTATTTGATATTGTGAACCTCATCTGCCTATGTTTAAACATGTTTTTAAGTTTGCCTTGAGTATTGAATTCACTATATATTGCGGTGACTGATGTGTTATACATCTGAGTACGTTCATATAGTCAATATATGATTGAGAGAGCCAAAATCCAGAGTTTTGTAATGGTGAAATATCAGGTTTGCCCTCATAAAAGTGCTGCAGCTGAAACCCTCTTTTGAAGCCTAATTTGTGAGTTAATATTTGCTGTTGTGTGAGCTGCTGTGTTAAGCCTTTGTTAATATATCATGTCCCAACTTTAAAACAAGTGTAATATATCTTTTTTAAGCTGTGGAAGACTTTGGTTGCTGAGGAATTGAAGCCTCTTAAGGCTGTGTTTGACAGAACTGAGATTTGGGGTTTCTAACCGTAATGTTGCTGTTGTGAGCTTAAATTGTTGATACCTTGCTGTTTGAATTGTTATTATCAATTGAGCAAGTGTGCTATACATATTGAAGACTGGGGGAGTGAAGATTGAGGTGTTCCGAAGGCCAAAATTACAAAGTTGTTCTTGAAAGCTTGGGTTTGGTATGATTAAGGCTGTTTGTGAGTAATCATTGTTGTACCTTGCTCCAATCTCTGTGAATCTTATTGAGCAAAGGTTTATGAAGACATCAAGGCCGAGGGTGACAAATGTAGGTCAGTGCTGAAGCTTTTTATGCTGAAGTGTGATAATCTTGATGAGCTTATTGAAGACATTGTTTATGCAAGTGTGTTTTAAAATTATAAAGCTGTGAAGACAGAAAAAGGGGGCCTTAAAGAAGATATTCTATGAGTTGACTGATTTACCCATTGAAGAGGGTTTGAAGTCTAATTGAGCTGAATTGTTGAAGAAACTTGCTAATCACCGTCCAATACCTTATTGAGCAAGTTTGCTGAGCTGAATGAAGACTGTGGGATCTTAGTATGAGTATCAGTTGAAGCTGCAGTGTGCTGAGGGAGGCTTATCCTATTGATTGCAGAAGTATAAAGCTAAGGTTTCACTGTGTACTTTGTTACAGGCTGAGTTCTATGTTATTATCTTGTGGTGCAGCTGAAGTGAATTGTATTTGGTGTATTGACACTTGTTGTAAATGGCAGTGAGGCATGACCCCTCACCCCATTGTTGAGTGGTAGTGAGGCTTTACATCCTCACCCCATTGTTGAGTGAGCTTTGAAAGCTTATTGGGTCCAAATGTGGTTGCTTCGGACAGGGGGAGTACGTGGATGCACTGTAGTGTACTAGTGTGTGTGTATTGGTTGTGAAAACTAGTGTCTATTCTGGTACACGGGTGTGTGCAGAGAGTGAGACAGTTGAGTGTGTAACAAGATATATACAACTAGTGGAGGCTTTTATTGGCTGAGGCCAAGAACCAAGGTTTTTCCCTGTTGATAGGGTTACCTTGTATATCTTGTGTCCATGTGATTTGATTGATTGCCTTGAGTTTTATCTTCTATGTTAAGTATGTTTGTACTCAAGTGAAAAAAGAAAGAAAGTGCCAAAGACCAATTCAACCCCTTCTTCTTGGTCCAACAGATTTTAATGGAAAGGTACTATGACATTCCAGTGGAAAGTCTTGGGACATATGGCAGCCAAGGAAGTAAGCGGTTACAAGTGGTTACATGCAAAGTCATGGGACACATGTGTGATACCCCTCGATTCTAGAGCCACGGGTGATCAAGTCCGAGCACAGATCCGAGAGATACCAAACAATTAATATTTAAACAAGCAGGAATACAAAAAGAATTAAGAAATAATTAAATAAAGGCTAAAAGAATTCTAAATATTAAATCCTCAAAAAGAAGTTATAAAACTAATATAATCCAAAACTTTCCAAAACATCCAATATAAGTACAACTCGGGAATCCATTTAGTGGATCCCTAATAAAATCCCAACAGAAAGTAAAGAATGGAAACATAATCCAAAGCTAAAACATGAAAGGAAATCCTACGTGGTCGGAGGAGTGAGTAACTGTCTCTGCTCGGCATGATCAAACTCTAAGCCTAGGACTGACGAACACCTGAAAAATAATAAGAGTGGGTCAAGCCCACGAGCAAGTTCTATTCTACTACAATTCATACAGAGACCCGATACGCAGATACATCCTAGATAACTCAACAATAACTAAAATAGTCTATATATATATAAATACACACTATAGGATGCTCACTAACCCATAGGTTTGTCTCAACCTGAGTAAAAGGTAATATGCAAATCACACATAACGTGGGCATGTATACCTAAACCTACCAGGGGATCAGGTATCTACTATGTCCAGTTATCCATCCTAGATGATAAATGCACCCTAACCATGATCCTGAGACTCAAACTCATATCACGGTACCATAATTATATATATATATATATATAAATCCATCCAAATTAAGGTATGTCATTCAACTGTTTATTGATCTGACATAAATATAAGTAGGACTTAACCTTTATAGTTAATCTATTCCTTATTCTAGAATAGGTAGGACTTAGTGTTTTGAACTAATCCATCCCTAATATGCCACCATCCTATACCGATGCATACTATCCACAGTATAATCCATTAATTGATAAACAAATATAAATATTTCATCCATTAAAATCCAAAGCTTATGCATAATAAAAATCTGACATATATATGATCATATTATGTATCCAATACAAGATTTAGAAATCATGTCACAGTTGCTTAAATTACTAAAATAAGATTAAGCAATCAAATCCGCTATATATACTAACAACATGCAAACTTATTTAAACTTTCATACTGTTCAAATCAGTGGCATATAGATAAAAAAAATATGCATCATGGGATCCTAATATGTCATGAAAATTATATAGAATCCCCATTTATTAACCCAAAACAGTTCTGAAATCCCAAAAATATCCAAACAGTGCCTAAAAACACTTCCCGTACACATCGTAGCAAAAGAGCAAGCTCTCAAAAGTTGAGAGCAGGCTCTACACAGTTGGCTCCCCTACCCATGAGGCCGGCTCTGTGCCTTAGGGAATCGGTTCCCTTCACCATGGAGCTGGCTCTCTTTCTCACAGAGAGTCGTGGGCAAAAATATTTAGGGAGCCGGCTCCATCCCCTTGAGAGCTAGCTTTGTCCCTGCTTCCCATCATCGTCTTCATCTTCGACGATGTTAAAATCCCTCTGTAAGTCCTAGTTAAAGTCCCTAGATGTCTAACCATGTCCCAAATCATCCAGGAAAAAAACATTTAAACCTAGTATGCATCGTTAACATGAACTAAAACATAATATGAAACAATTTATACAAGAAATCAATTTCAATTAATCAACACATAATATAGTTTAAAGTCTGAATTAACATGCATACAATAACAGTTTTAAAGTCTGATTAAACCCTGGAGACTATCTAGGCATGCACATAACACAAGTTTAGGGGAGAGAGTAAGAATAAAACTTGCTTTTGAGATTTCTGGTTCAAAACCTCAAACTCCTTCTTTGCTAATTAATCCAATGAACTTTGTTGCTTTCATAGACCCTCCGTTGCTCCTGGTTCAAGAGCACGCTTCAACCACCCCTCCTTAGTTCAACCCTTGTTCCTACCCAAACCCTAACTCTCCCTCTCAGTTCTCTCTCAAACCTCTATGTTCTTTCTCTCTGCCTCCACTATTTGTGAATAAGGTTCTCAAACCCTTTGCAGACACATAACGATATATATATATATATAGGCTTCTATGAAAACCTAATTCTAATTCCAACCCACTTATAAGTCGGCTAGCTTAACCCACGTGATTTCATAAACATATATAAAACCCTAAACCTATAATTATGCATATAATAACTAATGATACTAATTTAAAACATTTACTCAAAACAAACAATTTATTTAAATTGCCATATAAGCATATAATAATGAAAGCAAATAATTCAATTAAATAATTAAACAAATAAGTAAATAATTTAATTAATCAAATAAAAATACAATAAAACCATTAATTAAAATACCGAGACTATCCTTTTAAAATTAGGGGTATTACATTCTTCCCCCCTAAAAAAATGAATTCCGTCCTCGGAATTTGCTCTTACCTTCTTCCATTATTGTTGGAAAATGCGAGCGAATGACATTCTCCCGTTCCCAAGTAGACTCAGCCTCATTATGTTGACTCCACTGGACACGTGATAAGAGCCAAATATTGCATATTCAAGCGCTCTTATTTGCATTAGTTAAGCCCATTAGTTGATCATATTGTATATATTAGTTTCATTTTCATGTTTTTGTTTACTTTCAGGTTGGTTCCCCAAAGATAGTTAAAAGTGAGGCTTTGATGAGTTCGTGAAGAATCAAAGCATACCGTTGTTAGGGACCTTCATTTTGGCCAAGCTAGTGATCCATTGAACTCATGGTTATCCCTGCAAAAAGCGCTAAGATCGATGATCGCGTCATCGGGCTGAGCAAAGATCATTTCAAGAAGCAAAGTGGAGACAAAGATGTTGCATTACGGATGCCCTCCATGCACCTACGAGCGCCCGCCAAAACACCCAGAAACTTTAAAAAAATGCAGGGCCCCGCCAAGTGGTCGTGGTCTGCATGTCTTTACCCAATGTTATCCAACCACAGCCTTCCAACCACTCCATCTGCAGACAAGAGGTCGTGGGCTACATATCTTCACCCAATGTTATCCTCTTAATTCAAGGGATTGCTCTGCACTTCTCTAGGAGTTTTAGGCCATGAAAATGGAGTGGATGGAAGGCTATGGTTGCTTATTAGAGGCTTGATACAATGTAATAAAGATATCTGATATTGTAAGGGTGTTTCTAGAGAGATAAATATTGTTCTTGAGAGTTTTTGGGTTGGAGCTTGCTCTAGGTGTGAAAATGGAGGGGTTGACCATCTTTACTCCTTCCTTCCTTGCTTCTATGGGTAACTAACTCCCTTTCTAGAGAGGTGATGAAACCCTTCCTTGTAAGCATGTCTTAGTTTTGGTTTAAATTTGGGAAATGAAGTGTGTATATGGTATTTTCATGATCTAGAGCTTTGCATTTGATGTAATGGACCTAAATGTCTATAAATGATCATTTTAAGTTGATTATCTTGTTTTAGATTGTTTCCTCTCATGATCATATTGCTTTCATTTTCATAGTGACAAAGGAAATGAGATTGTGAAAATGTTTTTATTGGCATGTATTTGAGAACCTTGTTAGCCCATGGCTTAGGGTCCCCTTTTGATGGACTTTTCTTGATTCTTGGCTCCGTGTGCTATCACCATAGTTATTGAGGGGTTTGATAGTCCCTAGTTTAGTGAATATGTGAAGCTACACTCTAACTTAGGTAGTCAAGCATGTGGAACTTTGAGGGATTATGCTTAATTCTTGATTCTATGAAATTCTTGAAGATAGTGTAGTAATCTTGAATTGCTACATATCATGGCCATATATCTAATTTCTTTCCCAAGTTAATCATAAGTTAGCATGTTTATAGGGTTGGTAGTTGATTCACTTCCTTAGTCCTCTCTACATATTTTTACTCTCCTTTTAATCTACTTCAATTTACTGTTTTATGCACATTTTAAATCCAAGTACCAAGTGACAAATCAAACAAAACTTTACACCTCTTTCATCAAACTAACAGTAATTTTAGAATCTCGGTTGCCATAAACTAGCAGTCCTTGTGATTCGACTTACCCGTACGATAGCTTTATTTTACAATGATTTGTGCTATTGCAAGGGTTGATTATAATTGACCATCAATTTTTGGCGCCGTTGTCGGGGACTGCAAACGGTTTTGTAACTGAGGTTCAAATATTAACTTTGGTTTGATTATGAATATTGTGTCTTGTGGATATTTTCTTGTTTGGTTTCGGTAATATTGTGTTTTAAATATTCTTATAAGATTCTAGGGACTTAAGGCTTGCCGATGGAAAACTGAAAATATCTTAAGTCTAGAGGACTTCAGGTAAGTTTTTCAAAGTTCTAGTTTCAAAATTGTGAATATCTTGCATGTGGTTAAATTAGAGATATTTGATTGTGAATCCCTTGTCGAGGTTATTTTTGTTTTACTGTTTTACAAAGCATCAGTTCTTGTCGAGGCCATTTATTTTCTATCTTGTTGATAATTGAGGAGAAAGGGAACATTATATGTGGATGTTATGGTGAAGAAGTGTTGTGCTTGTTGTGAATTGAGTAGTTGACGTTGGGACGTAGGTCATTATCTTTGCCAACTCTTGACGCTCCAATTGACATAAATTCACTTGAAATGACTCTTAGAAGAAACCTTAGGGAATCTGAAAATATAAGAGAAATTGAACTTGAGTTTAATACAATGGCCGGAAATGAAGGAAATGTCGGGAATGAGGGAATCAATAATGATAGGGCCAAAATTCCAAATGTAGTACCTATGACTCTTAGGGACCATTTCATCCTTACAACTTATGCCTCTCTTTCTTGCATAGTGATGCCAAACAATGAGGCAGCCCAATATGAGATCAAATCTAGCATAATTCAAATGCTTTCATCCTTTCATGGTTTTAAAAATGAAGACCCCTATAAGCATCTTGATAAGTTTCTTGAAATCTGTTCTACCATCAAGCTGAGGGACTTCCCTGAAAATGCTCTCCATTTGCATCTCTTCCGATTTGCCTTAAAAGATAGGGCAGAATATTGGTTGAACTCCCTTACTGCAAATTCCATCACTACATGGGCACAATTACAATAAGAATTCCTAAAAAAATACTATCCGGTGAGTAAAACCAACCAAATGAGGCGTTCCATTCTTAACTTTTCACAAATCGATGGTGAACAACTCCATGAGACTTGGGAAAGACTTCAAGACCTCCTTAAGAAATTTTCGCACCATCTAATTCCCAAATGGCAATTGGTGCAAGCTTTTATGCTGGTTTAACAGACCCACATAGACTCATGGTTGACTCATCATGTGGAGGGATGTTTATGTCTAAAAATACGGATGAGGTTTGGACCTTACTCGAGAATTTGAGTGAAAACTCATTGCAACATAATTCTCGTAGGGCTCCAACCTCAACCAATACAAAGAACACCAATCTATGTCAACCAAAAACACTAAGGGAAAAATCTTCTCAAGTGGATGCTATAGCTCACAAATTTTATCAATTAACCATCTCTCTCCTTCTTTGTCTCAAAATTCAACAAGTGCGGTGTGTGCATCATGCACTAGCCCATTCCATCTCTCGGAAGATTGCCCCACACCGGAGCAATTTCCTAGTAATAATCAAGAGCAAGCAAACGCTATGTTTTTTATGCCCAAAAATAATCCCTATTCCAATACCTACAATCCGGGATGGAGAGATCATCTAAATTTTTCGTGGACCTGCCCCACAAAATTCGACATTTCAAAATCAAGGGTATCAAAATCAGCCTTCTTCTCAATTTCTAAATAGACAATTTTAGGCCTCTTCGAGTTACCATCCACCCTATAATCCGAATGTCTCTACTCCACCTCTTGTGTTTCTAACTGATGAAATTCTCGCTGCAAACAAGCAAATGATGGAATCTCTAAACAACCAAATGTTAGAATCTAACAAGCAACTGTTGACATCATTGCAGCCTACTCTCCAAATGGTTCATTCACATACTCAGTCAATAGCTAAACTTGAGAATCAAGTGGGACAAATAGCTAATTCAATGAACCAACTTCTTTAAAGAGATAAAGGAAAACTTTCCACTCAACCATTTGAGAATCCTAGAGGGATTCATGTGATTAACGAAGCCCCTCATCCGAGTGGGCCTACTCATGAACAAGTTCAAGTAATCACCACCATTCAGAGTGGTCGAATTGTGGACAACAAGGTTGATGGAGGAAAAGATAAACAACTTCTTCCTCCCAAAAATCCAAATCCTATCTTATCTAATCCAAATTTCACTCCTGAAAATTCAAAGTCCAGCACTGAAAATTCCAAGCTTGTCACCCCAGATGTGGAGACTTCTTATAAGCCTAAGGCTCTATTTCCTTAATGTCTCCAAGAGTCGACACATTTTGGGAACAAAATTTGTAAAATTCAGGACATGTGGGAGGTCTTTAAGCAAGTAAAGATCAACCTACCTCTCTTGGATGCTATCAAGCAAATTCCTCCCTATACCAAATTTCTCAAGGATTTGTGCACTCAAAAGCGCACTTCCAAAAGTCATTTACCAAAGAAGGTAAGGCTAACTGAATAAGTGAGTGCGATAATTCAGCACAGCACCCCTCTAAAGTATAAGGATCCAGGTGCCCCGACAATCTCGTGTGTCATTGGTGACAACAAGATAGAAAGGGCCCTCCTTGACGTAGGAACGAGTGTGAACTTGATTCCATATTCAGTTTACTTACAATTTGGGTTGGGAGATCTTAAGCCAACCTCCGTGGTCTTGCAGCTTACCGACAGTTCGGTCAAGCAACCACGGGGCATTCTTGAAGATGTCATAATCAAAGTGGACAAATTCTACTTCCCGGTAGACTTTGTGGTCCTTGACATGGAACCAGTCCATGATCCAAAGAAACATATTCCCGTGATCCTCGGTAGGCCTTTCTTAGTTACGGCTAATGCTTCGATAAATTACCGAACCGGGGTGATGGATATCGCCTTTGAAAATATGCAAGTCAAACTCCATATTTTCCATACAACTTAACATCCTTCCGAAGGGATGACTGTTTTCTCATTGATATAGTAGATGAAGTGGTCGAAGAATCTCTCCCTTTCATTTTAAGCAAGGATCCTCTTGAAACTTGCATGTCTAACTTTGATTTCGTAAACTTTGATATCAATCAATCCATCTAAGAAGTAAATTCTTTACTCGACATTGGTGCTATCATGGACTTTCCTCATTGGAAAGTGCCAAGAGAACCACTTCCTTAACTTTTCACTACTCCTCCGGTCCTTCTTTAAAATCTCCACCACAACTTAAGTTAAAGCCGCTCCCGGTCCATCTCAAGTATGTGTTTCTTGGTGCAAATAAAACTCTTCCAGTCATCATTGCATCAGACCTTTTAAAAGACCAAGAAAACAGCCTCTTAGCGCTGCTATAAGAGTACAAAGAAGCTATTGGCTGGGCAGTGGCTAATTTGAAAGGAATCGACCCTTCTATTTGTATGCATCGCATTCTTATGGAGGACGACGCAAAACCTTCTAGAGAGATGTAGCGTCGGTTGAATCCTAACATGAAGGAAGTGGTCATGAAAGAAGTGATCAAGCTACTAGATGTAGGAATCATCTACCCCATCTCTGATAGCAAGTGGGTGAGCCCCACTCAAGTTGTTCCCAATAAATCCGGCCTCACCGTTTTTGAAAATTTAGCGGGAGAGCTCGTGCCACAACGCACCTGTGACTGCCCTGGTTTTTCAAGCCAGTGCGTTATGTGATGAACCGAAGATTGACCCGATAACGAATCCGAATGCGGAAGAAAAAACAGAAAACAAGACTCTAAGAAGTCAAAGTGACCTTCCATGAGGTTGTGAAACTCAATGAGAACTAATGTGGAAACAAAAGATCGAAAATATGACAAATAAGCCCCCAGGGGCAAAATAGTCATTTTACATGGAAATGAAGTCCCTAGAATGTATATTATTCCCGAGACACATCCATGACTTCCCGTGAAGTCATGGAACTCAAAAGAAAGTAGCGGAAGCGAATTACAAGAAAACTGGACAAAAATAGCCCCAAGGGCAAAATGGTCATTTCTGAAATTATAAATCAGGTGCTACCGAGCACACCACTGGGAAGACAGCAAAAAATTAATCAAGTAAGACTCAAGAATCACTTGATTTGGAATCCGGATGGAAGAGAAAAGTCAAAACAAAGTTTCGACGTCATCGCGGCCGTGAATAACCTGGGCAAAATGCTGAAATCCGTGTGCCGTTTTGAGGCACTAAACGACATTTTCTGGAAAAACACGAAGAAGAAACCCCCCTCAAAATAATTTTTCCAAGCTGACCATGTTGAAATAAAATTTTATTTTTGACATGAAGTCCCCAAAATGCCCTTACAACAGACTTTTTCAAATAGTGCAGATGAGCACAGGAAATCAGATTTGACGCGGGGTTTTTGGGTCCGAGATAACATTTTCTGGAAAAGCACGAAGAAGAAACCCCCCTTAAAATTGAGTTTTCTACCTGATTTCGTAGAAGGAAACGAAAAAAACACACTGCAAAATCCCCAAAATGCCTCTAGATCAGAACTGGACAAGAGGGCAAAAGTTGCTATAGTGACTATCCACATCTGAGATAAAAAACGGGCTAACAAACGAATTGTTTTGGAAAAACACGAAAAAGAAATCCCTCCCAAAGTCAAATTTTCTACCCAGCATCGTGAGAGAAAATGAAAAAAACTGGCTGTAAAATGGCCAAAATGCCCCTCCAAGAAATTAGATCAAGAGGGCTAAAAAGCTGCTAAAATGCAAAACTGAAAGCTGAACTTCATGAGGAATTTTTGGTACCAAGATGACATTTTCTGGGAAAACACGAAGAAGAAAACCCCTCTAAAATCACGTTTTCTAAGCGACCATATGAAGACCGGAATTCATTTCTTAAAAGAAAACCCTAAAATGTCCTAAAATTAGATTATGCAATAAAAATGTAAAATGAGTCCACAAGAGGCTCAAATCACCAAGGATAAGGTTTTTCTTGAAAATGATCATGCACGCAAACATAACTTACCCATTAAGACGTGCTACAATGGTCCATGGCTTAAAAATATCGCTAATGCAAAATTCGACCCTCCCACGGCCAAAAAGGCAAAAATGAACTAGAAATGAGAAATTTGAAAACTAAAATTAACAAATGATTTCAAATTACCATTTGGCTCTTAGCCACACTTCATGCATATTAATTAGGTTCTAATGAATGTGCTCGTGCACACTTTACATCACCCGATTTGGAAATGAACCCTTAAAGGCTCGGATTTTACTATTTTAGCTCAAAATGCAAAGTATGAAACTAAAATGCAAAAATAAAAACAAAATGGTGATTGGCCCTTGGCCACACCTCATACATATTACATGAATGTTAGATAATGAATTTCATACCCGATGCACACTCCGGTGCAAAAATGTCATGCTAAAACCCTAATTTCTCATATATTTTCATTAAATGCAAGATTTCAACATTTATGAATACATGAATTTTAAATATGGTTTGGCCCTTTGCCTCATATCATATACATAAAATGAGAATAAAAAAGTGTGCTTAGGCACACATTACAAGTTTAGAATCAAATATACACATTTGACAAGTAAGGCTACAAATGGCATTTCAAGCCAACCTTTACAATAATGGAACATTCAAGTTCAAAAATCATCCAAGCATAACGAGAATCTGAACCTTGATTCCTATACCTGAAAAATGTCCCCACTACATGGGTGAGTAATATAAAGCTACTCATAGGAAATTAGCATGCATCGACCTAATGTTTTGCAAAGTTATTACATTAACTTAAAACAATTCAAAAGGGTTATGCCACCTAACGCCAAATAACCAAAACCACAAGTCACAATTATACATTGGTTGCCAACTTGGAATTGAATGCGAAATCAAGTAGTGGAAGACTTGGACATCAGATCTTGGATAAAGCTAAGACCTAAACGGTTATTTCGGGCAGTAACCCATTGTGAATGCCACCCTAAGTGCGCACTATAAATGGGGAGAACTCATACCTCCCGCACTAGAGCCAAACTCTAACTATGTCTCTATAACAATGTCCCAAGTGACTCCAAAATAAATAAGTTAACAACTTATATACGAAATATATATAAAGCACGAAACTACATTCCATGCACAAGTAGGTTGTAACCACACAGCTCATGCTCTAAATCCACAACTACTATAGCATGACAAATGTCGAATCTTCACAGCGCGATTCGTTACGCATTATAATAACATCACATGTCGAATCTTCAGTGTGTGATTCATTATACACTATAAAAATATAATTCAATATTAAAAACATAAACTGAAGAATACAAGTCTAAAATCATGCTTTAAACATATACTACCAATGTCAAACTCATGATTAAATCAATAATGCAATAGAAACAGAAATTAATCAAATAAACCAATTAATTTCTCTAGGTTTCAAATCTCAATCAAACTATCCGTAATTAACACATGTTAAACAATATAGCATGGTCATTTCATATATCCATTCAAAAACTTAATTATGCCATGGAACAATAAGGTAGAATTTAATTAAATCATGATAATTAAATCTCTAACTTTTAAAACAGCACCAAATGGTCCCAAATTAATATATGGTAGTGTACAAGTCATGCTCATCACAAATATCAACTTAAAAACTTAATTAAGCCAATGGAACCATTAAATAGATTTTAATTAATCCTTTTAATTAAAATCTCTAGATTTTCATACTCATCCAAATGCTCTCAAATTAAAGTATGTTAAAGAACATTCCAAGACTTCTTTAAAAGCATATCACAAGTTATTTCCATGCAAGGTACGACCATGAGAATTAAAGTTTCACCAAAGAAAATTATTAAATAAAAGTTGAAATACTTTATCAAATACTCCAATTTTAATATATGTTAACAAACATACCAAAGCCTAATTTACTAGCATGCCACAATTTAATTCTAAGTTGAATATCATTGTTGAGGCTGAAATTTGCGCAGTCCGATACGATACCGTTTTCCTGCAAGGAAGAGAGGAGAAGATCGATAAACCTTAACGGCACCAGTGTGGTGCCTGCCAAGAGCTCTCCGACGATCAAATTAGTCACGAAGGTTTAAAAAGAAGGCAGGGATTAATAATAGTTTTTACGTCGTACATTCTTTAATGGCTTGGTGCCCTATTTATAGCTGTCGATTGGAATCAAAATCGTTCCAGCGATGTCGATGGTTGATCTTATCTTCCGCTTGTGCGAAATCATAGGAGATTTGTTGCCAGATTTGTCGGGGATATGATTTAATCCTTTTGACCTCATCCAGTTTTAATAGGATTATTCTTACCTGTTGAACCACGTCAGATTTCATTATCTTTGATAATGAAATCTAATCAATCTTATCGAGGGTAAGGTAGGTTTATATTTTTCCCTATCAGTTGCCCCTCATTCCCAAGTTTGCACATCTAGCTTTGGGAATGTAATAAATAAATTTTTTTTTTAACCCCTCCTGTGAACAGTACCCGCTGGTACTATTCATGTGAATAGTGACTCAGGGAATTTTTTTTTTTTTTTTTTTTTTTTTTTGCACCCGAGGGAACAGTACCCTCGCGGTACTGTTCATTAACAGTAACTCTTTTTTTTTTTTTTAAACACCGTGAATAGTTCCCGCAGGTACTATTAATGTGAATAGTGACTCAGGGAAATTTTTTTTTTTTTTTTGCACCCGAGGGAACAGTACCATGAATAGTAACTTTTTTTTTTTTTTTTTTTTTTTTGCACCCGAGGGAACAGTACTCTTCCCTTGATAATGGAATAAATTGTATGAGTTTCACTCCTTTAATGAAGGAATTAAATTTTACATGCTTTATGCTCGTCAGGGAATTGAACTTTACGAGTTTTACTCTGCTCACCTCTTAAATAAGAGATTTTTATTTACTATCCCTTATTGTAAGGGATATTAATTACGGGATTCATCTAACCCGGGTACTTGTAGTACAAGATATTCATTTATTATCCCTTATATTACGGGGATATGGATTACGGAATTCATTCAGCCCGGGTCCTGATAATACAGGATACTTATCCTCTATAGTCCGGGGATATGGATGATGGGATTCATTTAGCCCGGGTCCTTGTAATACAGGACACTCATTTAGTATTCCCTTATAGTACGGGGATACGGATTACGGGATTCACTCAGCCCGGGTCCTTGTAATATAGGACACTCATTTACTATCCCTTATAGTACGGGGATGCTGCACGTATAAACTAAAAGGAATTTTATTAAAGACCATCATTGCCTCAAGGATTATTAAAAACAAAATAACACGTGATGGAGCTACCCTCCATTTAAAATGATTAACAAAGATGCCCCCAGTCTTTTATTGTGAATGACTTGATAAGTCTAATTCCAGCCGTGAGACAATTTCTAGTCGGTATACTCATCTGAGTCCTTCTCATGATATGTGTTACCGCTCTGGCTGAAGAACGATTTCTTATATTTGGTATTATTTTCATCCCTGGCGAGAGGGGCTGGCCTCTTCTTGTCCTCTCCTTCCTTCCGTGCACTCATGGTGTCTTCAGCGTTGATGTGTTTTTGCGCTCTGACTAGCAACTCTATCATGCTGGTGGGAGGTTCTTTTGACAAGGAGAACAAGAATCTGGAGGTTTGGAGTCCTCCTATAAAAGCGGTCAAAGCTACCTTATCGTCCACCTCTTCTACCTGCAACATCTCCGCGTTAAATCAGGTGATGTATTCCTAAATTGACTATTCCTTTTGTTGCTCCACAGTAAACAGGTAGGTAGCCGGCCTCTTATGCCTCTGACCTGCAATGAAGTGGCTCACAAATTGCTTACTCAATTCTTTGAAGGTGTTGATGGTTCCTGGCTTCAACTTGTTGAACCAAACTCTCACTGATCCCTTAAATGTAGTGGGAAAAGTTTGGCACATGATTTCATCTGGCACAGCGTGTAAATGCATAAGAGCTTGAAAAGTTTCCAGGTGATTGAGGGGGATCTTTGGTCCCATCGAAGCTTTCGAACGAGGGCATCCTGAACTTGCTAGGTAGTGGACATTTCATAACGGCGGGGCTGAAAGGCAGGTTGGTCCTTTGTACCGAGTCATCTACAGCAGCAGGATCTTTCCCTTTCATAGCCTGCATTACATCTTCCATTTTCCCCTTGAGATCCTTGATCTGCAAGTCGATGGGTAACTTTCTTTGTCTTTTCCTTAAGACAGAAGGCTATGCTTTCAGGAGGTCGGGAACTCCGTGGGAGAGATGGGTGAACCACCTCTTTATGTCGGGTTCCCACCTGGCTTTGTTCCACTTCAGTCTCATTTTGGGTGGGATGATTATCCTTCTCTTCAACCATTACCTCCGTTTGGACTTGAAAGATCTTGTCCTGGAAAGTTTTGTTGAACCGGTGGAACAAGGTGTTGCAAGAGCGTTGCATTTTGCTGGATCAACTGGTTCATACCCTGACTCAGAGTTTGAACCTGCAGTTCCAACACTGCAAGCCGTGCCTGGTCGTTTGGGATGTCCAGGTTTTCACCCGACTCTACCCTTTGACCAGATCCCTGCGATGGTGTTCCTTCGGTAACCATACCGGACTGCAAACGTATATACCCAATGAGTAATTAATTGATTCAAGGGAATCGTCGTTCCCACAGACGGCGCCAACTGTTAAGGCTGAAATTCGTGCAGTCCGATACGATACCGTTTTCCTACAAGGAAGAGAGGAGAAGATCGATAAACCTTGACGGCACCGGTGTGGTGCCTGCCAAGAGCTCTCCAATGATCAAATTAGTCACGGAGGTCTAAAAAGAAGGCAGGGATTAATAATAGTTTTTACGTCGTACCTTCTTTAATGGCTTGGTACCTTATTTATGGCTGTCGATTGGAATCAAAATCGTTCTGCCAATGTCGATGGTTGATCTTATCTTCTGCTTGTGCGAAATCATAGGAGATTTGTTACCAGATTTATTGGGGATATGATTTAATCCTTTTGACCTCATCCAGTTATAATAGGATTATTCTTACCTATTGAACCACGTCAGATTTCATTATCTTTGATAATGAAATCTAATCAATCTTATCGAGGGTAGGGTAGGTTTATATTTTTCCCTATCAATCATCATGTGAATTAAATCTTAAACATAGAACAAAAATATAAACCTATAATATTCCCTACCTCAATTTGAGATGAAAATCTCAAATCCCCACCGAAAGAAAAGTGCTTCGAATCCGACGATACTTCAGGGTTTTGTCGGAGACAACACGGTGAACAAGAATCCCAATGAAGCCCCATGAAAATCACAACTTGACTTTAAACCCGAACTAAACAAATGGTCAGAAATCAGTTCTAATAAGAGGGAAAGGTAGAGCATGACGAGGCCTACGATAAACGTTAAGGCGGAAGACTTTTTACAAAGGCATGCAAGTGGAGAAGAAGAAAGAAATGTGGCAGCCCCTTGGGCTTCCATGGCTTCCAGCCATGAAGTGGAGAAGAAGGCTGAAAAGTTAACCTTTTAAATTAGGGCAACCTATTTATAGAAATCTCAAAAAGTGCCCCGAAAGGGCCCTGCTGGGTCCGGAAAAAGTGGAATTTGAACAGACGCGCTCAAATGGCAAAACTCCGTGAATGAAAAAGAACTGAAATGAGAAAATATGAAAAATAGAAAAAACAGCGTAAAAAACTGAGTTCTGAGCAGAGAGATATGCCTCGAACAAATTCGGCGGCAACTAGGGCCAGAAACCCTGAAACTGGAAAAAACGACCAGAAGGAAATTCTAAGAGTACACGACTTGACGAAAAGTGAAAATAAATCCTATACGAGGATCCAGACTCAAAATAAGGCATTTAGCAATAACTTTCATTAATTGCACTATGGCCCCTCCAAAAAGTGAAAACTACACTAATGCCCAGAGTGAAAATATCTTCCAAAAATATTTTCTTAAAAAGCCCTAAAATAAAATATCTTCAAAAGATATTTATGAAAAAAACCCCAAGAGAAGAAAAAGATTCTGAAAAACTATGCACCTATGCCCCTATGGACACCGGGAGTAACCATAGTACTTTACTGCAAAAGTAAAGATACGTATTTTGTGGAAACCACTTAGAAGAAAGATACGTGAAGTCAAAAACTAACTCTAAACACAAAAGTGATGTTATGCCAACAAAGTGACAAATGGGGAAAAGAAAAAATAGGGAAAAGGACAAAAAATGAATAGTGTTGAAAAACGAAAAATGTGGAAATGACTTGGTCCTTAAAGGAAGTTGTCAATCCAGGGGAAAGAGTCTCAGAAACCATTTCTGAGCACTCAAGATGACACTAAGTGAAGAGAGACCAAACACAGAATAGAAAAGGCAACGGAAAAAATTTATTCGTAAAATTTAAGGAAAAAGGAAAGGAAGAAAATGACCGAGTCATCACAGCACCACCACCTGGTGGCGTATGTGCATTGACTACCGGGAAGTCAATTATACCACTAGGAAGGATCATTTCCCACTCCCATTCATTGATCAAATCCTAGAAAGGCTTGCCGGCCAAAGCTACTACTGTTTCCTTGATGGTTATTCCGGTTATAACCAAGTAGCAATTGATCCTCTAGATCAAGAGAAGACTACATTCACATGTCCCTTTAGAACATTTGCCTATGGATGCATGCCCTTTGGGCTATGCAATGCACCGGTAACTTTCTAAAGGTGCATGATGTCCATATTTTCTGATATAGTTGAAAAGTTTTTGGAAGTATTCATGGATGATTTTTTCATCTTTGGATCTTCTTTTGACTCTTGTCTCCACAATTTATCCCTTGTGCTTCGAAGATGCAAGGAAACAAATCTGATTCTAAGTTGGGAAAAGAGTCATTTTATGGTCTAAGAAGGTATTGTCTTGGGACATGTTATTTTTGAAAGGGAAATTGAGGTCGACAAGGAAAAAGTCGAATTGATCTCCAATCTTCCTCCTCCAAACTCTGTCTGACAAATCCGTTCCTTTCTTGGTCATGCCGACTTTTATCGCCACTTCATCAAAGATTTTAGCAAAATATCCCGGCTTCTGTGTAATATTCTCGCCAAGGATATTCCCTTCAATTTTGATGAAACATGTTTGGAAGCTTTCAAGAAGCTCCGTACTCTTCTCTCTTCAGCCTCAATCATGAAACTGCCTAACTGGTCTCTTCCATTTGAGATCATATGTAATGCATCTGATTATTCACTAGGTGCGGTTTTGGGTTAGCGTGTGGACAAGCTTCCACATGCTATCTATTACGCTAGCAAAATTCTTTTTGATGCTCAATTGAATTACACGACCACTGAAAAAGAGTCGCTAGATGTGGTGTATGCCTTGGATAAATTCCATTCTTACCTTCTTGGATCCAAGGTTATTATCTTTTCAGACCATACCGCTCTAAGGCATTTGCTCGCTAAAAAAGAGACCAAACCCCGCCTAATTCGATGGATACTCTTACTCTAAGAGTTTGACATTGAAATTCGGGACAAAAAAGGGACAGACAATGTTGTTGCCGACCATCTTTCTCGTTTACTCATCGAGAAATCTTTTGAATTTGCTGTAGTTCGTGATTCTTTTCCGAATGAGCAACTATTTCAGATTTCTCATTCAAATCTCCCATGGTTTGCGGATATTGTTAACTACCTTGAGGTAGGAAAAATTTCGTCCAAATGGTTAAAACAAGAGAAAGATCGTTTCTTCTCCCAAATCAAACATTTCTTTTGGGAAGATCCAGAATTATTCAAGTATCACCCGGGCCAAATCATCCGGCGATGCATTCTCGAAATCGAATTCTCAAGTGTCCTAAATTTCTGCCATACTCTTGCATGTGGTGGACACTTCAGTGCAAAGAAAACTGCTGACAAAGTCCTTCAAAGCGGATTTTATTGGCCCTCTTTGTTTCGGGATGCTTACAATTTCTGCAAGTCATGTGAGCGTTGCCAAAAGCTAGGATCCATGTCAAGGAAAGACATGATACCCCTTACCCCCATCTTAATCATAGAAATTTTCGATGTGTGGGGAATTGACTTCATGGGACCGTTTCCATCTTCTTATGGCTATGAGTATATTTTTGTAGCGGTGGATTACGTGTCTAAATGGGTTGAGGCAAAAGCTACCAAAACCAATGATCATAAAGTTGTGGTCAAGTTCGTTCAATCGAATATCTTCAGTCAGTTTGGTACGCTTAGGGCCATCATCAGTGACGGAGGTTCTCATTTCTGCAACTATTATCTTAAATCCGTCCTTCTTAAGTACTTTGTCACTTATAAGGTTGCCACACCTTACCACCCTCAAATGAGTGGTCAAGTGGAAGTATCTAATTGTGAGATCAAGCATATTCTAGAAAAAATGGTTCGACCGGACCGCAAAAATTGGTCATTAAGACTAAACGATGCGCTTTGGGCCTACCGGACAGCGTATAAGACGCCCATCGGCATGTCACCATATCGACTTGTCTTTGGCAAAGCTTGTCATCTCCC
The DNA here is from genome assembly GCF_030987335.1 of Cornus florida. Lineage (NCBI taxonomy): Eukaryota > Viridiplantae > Streptophyta > Magnoliopsida > Cornales > Cornaceae > Cornus > Cornus florida. The sequence continues at coordinate 46,622,031 of NW_026775573.1, forward strand.
AGTGGAGTTAGAACACCGTGCTTTTTGGGCCATAAAATGGTTCAACTTTGACCTTAAGTAAGCCGGTTCTACTCGTAAATTACAGCTCAACGAGCTTGAGGAAATTCGAAATGATGCGTATGAAAGCGCCAAAATCTATAAGGCAAAGACTAAAGCATTTCATGACAAGCATATTGTCAACAAGTCTTTTGCCCCTAGACATAAATTTTGGCTTTTTTAATTCTAGGTTGCGACTTTTTCTCGGTAAACTCCGTTCGCGGTGGGATGGTCCATATATTATCTTATCCGTATTTCCTCATGGTACAATTGAACTTCAAGATCCTACCGATGGATCTCTCTTTAAGGTTAATGGCCAATGGCTTACGCCTTATGTTGATGGCATAGTCTTGATCCGAAAAGTAGAGAAAGTCCTATTGATAGACCCAATTTACGAGGATTGATGCAACATTATGGTTCGTTCAGCTATCGACATTAAATTTTGCACTCCTGAAAAGCAATTCTTTCAACTTCCAAGCTTCCCTCTTCCAAGTTGCCTTAGCAAAAATTTTCCGGAAATTAGCTCAGTATAGCCAACATGTGAACTTTTCTGGAACTGTCTCGAATTGCGTTCCAAAAGTCACTTTAGGCTTACTTAATCATTTTAAGGTCTCAGTACCATTTTCAAAAATTTTCAAGGTTATTTCGGTAATTTTCTCAAAAATCCAAAAAATCACGGGAAATTCGGACCCCAAAATTAGCACTTTTGCAAATGAGCTCCAAATCCCATTCCAAGGGTTATACAAGGTGTCTAGGGTCCATAGGAGCTTAAGTTTCTAATTAGAGAATTTTTGGACCCCGGCCCGGCCTCCGTTCGACCAAAATACCAAGGTAGAATCTGGCCAAAATTGCGGGAGCTAGCCAATACTTACGGGGGCCCGCTGAGCACCACAAGGGCCTTATAGCTGCATGCCAGGGACACCCTACGGGCACCCGCCAATGCTTCGACACTTCATAAAAGGGCCATTTCATGGCCCAATTCAAATTGTTTATCTTCCTCCTTCTCTCTCCAACTGACACTCACTCTCTATTTCCCCTATCCTTCTTCATTTTCTCCCTCATTCTTCCCCACTTTCATCTCCAACCTTATCCCATTCAACCATTCCATCTCCATTAATCTCTCATCAATATCACACCCAGTTTGCATCAAGAAAGGGCTTTTGGTTCCTCCATTGTTGGTAAGTTTTCTTCTTTATCTCTTTTTCTCAATTTTTGATCAATGGAGGACGGGATTATATATATGGAGGATTTATAATTGCTTGGGAGTTATATATTGTCAATTCCAGGTAAAATTTTTTGGTTTTCCTCATCTCTAATCCCCTTTGTCTCTCTTCCTATTTTTTCTTGCACACCTGGTGTTCGATAAATTGCCTAAGCCAAACCCTTATTCCAAATGGCACCCAAAACCTCTTCCAAGTGCGCTCACTCCTCCGAGGGACCATCCGAGGAAGCTTGTGACGACCTTGGATTTTTCAACCCAGTGTGTCCCGTGATAACCCGAACCGGATCCAAGATGCGGAAGCAAGAGAAGAAAGGTGACCTCTAGAGATGTGCATCATCCCTAAGGCAAAATGAGTCCACATGAAGCCACGAAATTCAAATGAGCTAAGCAATGAAGCAAGAATGCCAAATCCGAAGAGAAATGAACCAAGGGGTAAAATGGTCATTTCGAAGAGAAATAGATGCTACCAATCATATCATTAGAAGGAAAATGAAAAATTAACAAGAATAGACTCAAGAATCGCATGATTCGGAGTCCGGACGACAAAGATATCAAGTTCTGAAGACAAAGATATCAAGTTCTGAAGTCGAAGGAAGGGAAACCCTATCCCGGTTCGAACTAAAAACAGACACTACCTTACTAAAACTTGAATATCATGAGTTACAAGATGAATCTGAATCTCTAATTGGTACCATTTGAAAGATTATTTCGACGCGGTCAATTTAGAATCAAGAACGGACCAATTTAGAGTTAAAATAAAGAAGATATGATAGTTTGAAGTCGGAGGTGCAGTGCTGAACCAAGACACAAACACACACACACGTGAACAGCACCACGAGCGCTCGTGCTAGGGCTTCGAGCACTCGTACAGCACACATCGAAGGGCTAAAACTCTTTGCCCCATCTTCGAGCGCTCGTGCGACATCTTCGAGCGCTCGTTCTGCTGAAGGCTTAGTAGAAAACTGAGTTTAAAATGTGATTCTGAGGACTTTCTGGGCCCTTTTTGGAAAAAAGTTATAAAGTAACCCCCCTTAAAATCATGATTTCTAGCCAACCAAGCTAAAAGAAAACTTTATTTTTTATGTGAAAACCCCAAAATGCCCTTATGCTAAGTTTAGGCTCAAAACGGCAAAAATGTGAATTTGCACCAAACATACATTTGACCCCAAATGCACTTCTAGGCTGAAACAAATATGCACACAAACGTAATAAGTGATTTTTGGCACGCGGGAATGGTCCGCGGCTCTTGGAAATGGCCGATACAAAATTCGATCCCCCGACGGCCAAAAAGGCGAAAATGAACTTGAAATGGAAATTTTGAAAACCAAAATTAACAAATGATTGGAAATTGCCGTTTGGCCCTTGGCCACACTTCATACATGATTAATGAGACTCTATCAAAGAATAAAAATGGAATTCCCACACCCGATGCAAACATGGTGAAACAATTACTTGGCATTTTTCAATATTTTCATAATATTTCATGAAATCATAAGTCAGATAGAATACAAAATACATGACATTGGCCTCCGGCCTCATCTTATACATGTTAAATAAATTGTAAGGAATGCACTCATGCATACATTACATTTATGAAATCAAATATACACATTATGTCAAATAAAGCTACAAAAGGCATCTCATGCTAACATTTACATGAAATGGAAACTTAAGAACTACAAGTCATCGAAGGAATGATGAGCATCACGAACCAAGTCTTCGTACCTGAAACAGCCCCCCAGTAACTTCGGGGTGAGTAAACAAGTTTACTCGTAGAGAATGAGCTTGCATCGACTCGATTTCTTAAAGATTTTTAGACTATCATGAAACAATTCAAAAGGATCATGCCACCTAACGTCTATGTCAAATGTGAGACTTAGGAAGCATCCTAAGCTACCTTAAAACATTTCTAGCATACATCACATCCTTCATGCAATTCCAAACGACATAAGAGTATGCTATACAAGCAACAAGATAAAGGTTCCCAAAGTTATCAACTTGAAATCTAAGGTACGAGAACAACTAAATATAACCATCTAGCAAAATTAGAACTTCTAGTACAATGCATCAAGACATAGATTCTCAAAGTTATCAACTTGAAATCTAAAATGCGAAAACAACTAAATATAACAATTTAGCATAGATGTACTTAACAACATCAAAATTTACCATGATTCATTGAAATCATAAAGCTCGGATGTACTTAACAACATCAAAATTGCCAATAACCAAAATCACAAGTCATAATTAAACATGATTGTCAACTTGGAATTGAATGCGAAAGCAAATAGTGGAAGACTTGGACATCTAAGCTCGAAATTCGGCCTAGACCTCAACGGTTATTCCAGGCATTAACCCGCAGGGAAGACCACCCTAAGTGCACACTATCTTAATTGGGGAGAACTCAAACCTCCCGCACTAGAGCCAAACTCTAGCCATGTCATTTGTAACAACAATGTCCCAAGACTCCAAAATAAACCAAATAAGTTCACAACTTATACATAACTTATATAATGCATGAAAACACCTTCCAAGCGCAAGTAGGTTGAAACCACACAATCCATGCCTTAGAGTTTCAATTCTAAAATGGCATACATAATGTCAATTACAAAGTGTGCAATTCATTACACAAGACAACAATATATTCCATAAAGAAAACATGTTCTCATGAATACAAGTATAACAATAATGTTATCAAATGCTCAACACAAAACCAAGTGAATACACAATAAGTCCAAGTCCATGATTTGAATATAGAAACAACTTCTAAAACACTAATAGATCCACGGAGCCATTAGAGGGAATTTAATTAAACAAGATGATTAAATTCTCTAAATTTCAAATAACCTCAAATTAATATATGTTAAGAAATATATCATGGTCTTTACATATATCAAATCAAAAGTGCAAGATGAGAAAGATATCATCAAATAAAATTTAATTAATTTAAATCAATTAAATCTCCAGATTTCAAAAATTGTTCAAATGATCTCAAATTAATATATGTTAAGCATTAAGTCATGGTCATACCATATATCAAGTCAAAAATGGAATACAAGCAAAACACAGTTAACTAGAATTTAAATCAAATTAAATTCATTTAATCTCTAGATTTGAAAACTCATTTAAATCATTCCAATTTAATATATAACAAAGATCATGTCATGGTCATGTCATATACCAAGTCTAAAATGAGTTACATACAAAGTATGATAAATCATTAATTTCTCAAATCGACAAAAGACATACATCCAACTTATATATCACTATAAAAGCAAGAAATACCCTTAGGTAATAAATTATAACACCCCCTACCTCACAAGAGGATTGTTCCTCTTGAATCCAAGGCAAATCAACACAAAATGGCAAACCCTTCAAGCGTTATGAAGAGGAGGATGAGGGGAACAAAAAGTATTCCCAAGGTTAAGCTTAGAAATCAATGGAAGGCTCTCAAAAATCAAAGTCAAGCTTAAGGCTTTAAGCTTCATCCATGGAGGCTAGGGTTTTTGGTGTGGAAGATAATGAAAGCAATGAAAGAAGTGTGAGTGGAGGAAATAGAAATCCTCCACTCACTATATGATCTTACACTATGATCTACACACACAAGTTTGGTCAATTTCACAAAAACCCTAATTTAAAACCATAATCCCAAAGTAGCCCAAAAATAATTACAAGACTTAATTTGGAGCATACACTTGTCATTCATCCAAGCATCCATTGTAGGCTTAATCCTATGCGTACACCTTATCAACCATCCAAGCCAACAAGTGCACCTATCCTAGGTCAACAAGTGGGTGAATCTTCACCCTCCACATGTCATCATCCAAGGCATCAAAGTGTCTCCACACAAATGTTAACAAATGGACCAATGAGAGTGTGACACTTGTCACACTTTTTGAAAATTGCAAAAAGGTCCTTTTTGAAAATATCTTCCAAATTAAATAACAAAATGGTCCCCAAGACGAAAAATAATTACTATAAGTAATTACATAAATGACCCTAAAAGAAAGAAAAATTCTAAAGAAGTGTGCATCCATACCCCTACGGAATAAAGTACACAACTAGTATGCTTTTCTATAAAAGTAAAAATACACATAGCATGGAATTTAAATATCGTGGACGCGTGCAAGATCGAAATCAAATCCAAACACAAAAAGTGAGGTTGTGCAACGAAAAATGATAAACGAGAAAAAGACAAAAGTGAATAGTGTTCGGAAAAAATAAAAATGTGGAAACGACACGATCCTCAAAATAAGTTGTCAAAAGAGTCTCGGAAATCATTCCAGAGCACTCGAGACGACATCAAGTGACGAAAAATCGAGCACAGAAAAGAAAAGACAACGGAAAAAAAAAATATCCGTGAAAATCTGAGAAAAGGAAAGGAAGGAAAATGACCGGGTCATTACATCCTTCCCACCTTAAAAGGATTTCGTCCCTGAAATCCAGCCCCAACAAAACACAAGGCAAAACTAGGATAACTATGGAGTATATTTCCGAGTATCCCACACAACATGCTACAAAAGCAATCCCAAAACTGTAGGAGATCCCACAAACCAACTTCATTCGCACCCATGTGCTCACGACAGGACAACCTCTCAAAAGTAAAGTGACCACACGGCCACACAACAAGTCAAAACTCACACACAGAATCCAAGGTCAGACAAGGGAACGGAAGACAACAATCGAAAGCATCCCTCCTGACGAACCACCATAAGGAACCCAAAACAACCACCAAAAGAACTCTAACATATCCACGTATCAAATTAGGGTACCGAACAAAGGCGATGTGGCAGTACGAATATTGACCAAAACCCACCTACGACGTACTCAAATGTATGGTAGCAATGACACTGCCTAGTGCCTGCCCACACTTACTCATCAGTAAGGTAGCATCGACGGCAACTAGCAGTCGCCCACAATATACAATTTTATATGGTAGCATGACAGTATAAGGTACTAGTTCATAACTTCCCCCCCCCCCCCACTAGGTCTACCCACGAAACCTCTCGATACAAATGACATCAATGTCACAAAACGATCATGGCCAAAAGCAATGTGGGAACCAGGCATTTGTGAGAGTTGGAATATGGTCCAAAGACGTTCCAGACCATCTTGGCCAATCCCAAACTCTGACAACAATGTCATTGGCACCATTATGCTTAAGGCCCCAAATCCTCAATACAGCAAAACTAACATCTCTAATGTCTCAAAATATGACCATTAACAACATCAATCAAGAATCCAAGGCCTAAAAGCAAATCGAAACCTCTAGAGATCAAAACAAACTTCACTACAAGACATTTCATCGAAAGTCCTTCATATCTCCCTGGAACAGATCAACTACATGACCACCCTGTAATCAAACATCAGATCCATATCCCCATCACGGATAACTAAATCCTCGATGTGACGGCCCAAGTTTTTCAACCCGGTGTATCAGTGATGAACCGAAAGATGACCCGATAACGGATCCAAAATGTGGAAGCAAAAGACAAACAACTGTCTCTAGAGATATAACATGATTCTAAGACACCAATGTGACCCTCAACGAGGTCACGGAACCCAAAGGAATCAAATGCGGAAGTAACGTTTAAAAAACGAACGAGAATGAACCTAGGGGCAAAAATGTAATTTTAGCTTAAAAGTGGATGCCACTGAGCAAACCATTGGAAAGACAACGAAAAATTAATGAATTTAGACTCAAGAATCACTTGATTCGGAGTTCGGATGAAGAAGATATGGCTTACGGAAGAAGAAGGGGCAAAACGGTCAAAAAATGCAAACCCTAGATCATCTAACCAGTTACCAAGCCTTCCTAACCAGTTAGGAGACAAAAAATTTTGACCAAAACACTGCCCAAGCACATGTAACCGGTTACCAAACTTCTCGTAACCGTTTACATGTGAAGGAGGCAGAATGGGTAGCAAGAAATTCTGGCAACAGGGGTTTTTCCATAAAAAAAGGAAATTTGAGGACCTAGATGACATTTTATGAAAAAACTCAAAGAAGAAACCCCCTTCAAAATCAAGTTTTCTACGTGACTCTCGAGGAAAATCGAAAAAGACGTAATGTAAAATGCCCAAAATGCCCCTCTATGAAAACTGATCCAGAGGGTCCAAAAAGCTGCTAAATTTAAAAAACTGAGAACTGAACTTTGGATGCGATTTCCGATGCCAAGATGGAATTTTTTGGAAAAACACAAAAAAGAAAACCCCCCTAAAATCACATTTTCTAAGTGACTATATAAAGAATGGAATTTATTTCCTAAAGAAAATCTCCAAAATACCCTTAGGTCAGAATGTGGAACAAAAATGTAAAATGAGTCCGTAGGAGGCTCATTTTACCAAAGAAGAAACTTTGCCCAAAAACGACCATGCACGCAAACGTAACTTACCTAATAAGATGTGCTACAATGGTCCGTGGCTCAAAAATATGGCCGATACAAAATATGACCCCCCAACGGCCAAAATGCCAAAAATAAAGTTTGGAATGAAAACTTGAAACCTAAAATCATTAAATGGTTTTGAAATGCCATTTGGCCCTTGGCCCTACTTCATGCATATTAAATGAATGCTAATGGAAGAATTTCATACACAATGCATGCTCTGGTGCAAAATAACATACTAAAACGCATGGTTTTCCATATGTTCTCATCGAAGGCAAAAATGAACATCCTTGACATAAATGTAATTTCAAAAGGAGTTTGACCATTGGCCTCATGTCATTTATATAAAATGAGAATCAAAAAGTGTGCTTAGGCACACATTACAAGTCTAGAAGCAAATATACACATTTGACATATAAGGTTACAAATGGCTTTTCAAGCCAACTTTCACAAGAATTGAACCCTTCAAGTTCCCAAATCATCCAAGCATGTTGAGAATCTCTAACCTTGAATCTTGTACCTGAAATATGCCCCAGTATCGTAGGGGTGAGTAATATAAAGCTACTCGTAGGAAATGAGCATGCATCGACCTACGTTTTACAAGTTTGCATGATTTAATCATTGTGGTTCATTCCACCTAACGTCTATATCAAATGTGAGACTCAAAGAGCATCCTAGCTACCTAAGATCATTTCTAGCATCAATCACCTCATTCATGCAATTTTAGCAACATAGGGTCATGCTTACACAAAGCAACAAACATAGATTCTCAAAGTCATCAATTTGAGATCTAAAGAACGAAAATGACATAAGTGATCATGCCACCTAACGTCTATATTCCAAATGAATCTATAGGATCATTCCTAATTTACATTTGAACAACACAACATGAATATACTTGACAACATCAAAAGCTTATAATGATTCATTAAAATCATAAAACAAGAATGTACTTAACAACATTAAAAGCTCACAATGATTTATTAAAAATCATGAACATGAATGTACTTAACAACATTAAAATGATTTATTAAAATCATAAAATATGGATGTACTTGGCAACATCAAAATCTACAAAGATCATAAAGCATGGATGTACTTAACAACATCAAAATCGCCGATAACCAAAACCACAAGTCATAATATAAACATGATTGCTAACTTGGAATTGAATGCGAAAATAAATAATGGAAGAGTTGGACATCTAGACTCAGAATTCTGCCGAGATCAATGATTGTTCCGGGCACTAACCCGCAGGGAAAACCACCCTAAGTGCGCACTATCTCAATTGGGGAGAACTCATACCTCCCGCACTAAAGCCAAACTTTAGCTATATCATAGTAACCATGTCCCAAGTGACTCCAAAATAAATAAGTTAATAACTTATATATATATGAAACCACATCCCATGCACAAGTAGTTTGTAACCACACATTACATGTTTTAAATCCACAACTACTATAGGATGACAAATGTCGAATCTTCAGAGCGCGATTCGTTACGCGCTATAATAACATCACATGTCGAATCTTCAGTGTGCGATTCGTTACACGCTATAACAATATAATCCAATATTGAAATCACAAATTCATGAATCCATTACAAGTCAAAAATCATGCTTTAAACATACAACCATTGTCAAATACATGATCAAATCATTAATGCAATAGAAACAAAAAATTTTCAAATAACCAAATTAATTTCCTTAAGCTTCATACCTCAACCAAATGGTCCCTAATTAAAACATGTTATACAACATATCATGGTATCCACATATATTCACTAAAATCTCAAGTAGGACAATGGTACAACAAGGTAGAATTTAATTATATCATGATAATTAAACTTCTAAATTTCAAGCAACTTCAAATGGTCCAATTTAATACATACTAGTACACAAGTCCTAGTCCTCATGATTATCAAGTTAAAAGCTTAACTAGGCCTAGGGAACCATTAAATAGATTTTAATTAATCATTTAAGTTAAAATCTTTAGATTTTCATACTTGTCCAAATGCTCTCAAATTAAAGTATGTTAACAAACATGCTCAGACTTAATTTAAAAGTATACTACAAGTTCATTTCATGCAAGGTACGGCCATGGAAATTTATCTTTCACAAAAGAAAAATATTAAATAAAAAGCTCAACTCTTATTCAAATAATCCCTATTTAATATATGTTAACAAACATATTAAAACTTAATTTATCATCATGCCACAATTCAAATCTAGGCTATACGCATCCTTGAAATTTAAATCTTACACAAAGAAATAAATAATACTAACTTTCTAGACTTGATACAAGGCATATATATGAGTTGTATTATCATGGAAAACACTCAATACAGCACACAAACAATCCTAAAACATTCCCTACCTCCATTTGAGATGAAATCTCAAATCCCCACCAAAATAAATCGGCTCCGAATCCGACGAAACTCCTAGGTTTTGTCGGGGACAACATCACGAACATGAATTCCAAGGAAGCACCATCAAAAACACAACTTGAATTCAAACCTGAACTCAAGAAACGGCCAAAACAAGATTCCAATCGGTTGGAATCCAAGGCCTCGCGGAGGGGAACAATAAACACAAAGGCATTACTACTTTTTAATGAAGGGAAGAAGTCCAAAAGAGAAGAGAGAAGATGGCAACCATGGATGGAGCTTGGACCGGCCATGAGAGAGGAAAGAGAGAGAAAAATCTGATTTTTCTTTATAAGGCCCCCTATTTATAGAAAATCTCAAAAAGTGCCCCGAACGGGCCCCGCCGGATCCGGAAAAGTGAAATTTGAGCAGACGCGCTCAAACGGCGAAACTCTGTGAATGAAAAAGATTCAAAATGAGAAAATATGAACAACAAAAGAAATGGCATCAAAAACCAAATCCCGTACAGAAAATTTTGCCCAAAACAAGTTTGGCACAAACCGGGGCTAGAAACCCTGAAACTGGAAAACATTGACCAGGAGGAAAATCTAAGAGTCCACAACTCGAAAAAATGTGAAAATGAATCCCGAACAAGGATCCAGGCTCAAAACAAGGCACTGAGCAATAACTTTCATTAATTGCATAACGGCCCCTCCAAAAAGTGAAAACTGCGAAACTGCCCCAGAATGAAAATATCTTCCAAAAGATATTTTCTTAGATACCCCTGAAATAAAATATCTTCAAAAGATATTTACAAAAAACACCCCAAGAAAGGGAAATGTTTCCAAAGAACTTTGCACTTATGCCCCTATGGGCACCGGGAGCAACCAGAGTACTTTCTTGCGAAAGTAAAGATACGTATTTCGAGAAAACCACTCAAGATGAAGACACGTGAAGTCAAAAACTAACTCCGAACACAAAAAGTGAAGTTTTGCCAAACAAGCGACAAACGGGGAAAAGACATAATAGGAAAAAAGACGAAATAAGGAAAAGGACGAAAGACGCACAGTGTCCGAAAAGTGAAAATGTAGAATTGACTCAGTCCTCAAAGGAAGTTGTCAATCCACGGAAAAGAGTCTCGGAAACCATTTCTGAGCACTCGAGATGACATTAAGCGACAAGAAACCAAACTCAGAAGGGAAAAGACAACGGAAAATTTTTTTCCGAAAAATCCGGGTCATTACACTTGACAAGTCCACCAACTGGCACACACATCAAAATCCTAACAACTAAGGTCACAAAACAAATCTCTCAAAGTCGTGCTTGGCATCACCAAACTAAATCAAAATTCTTCAATTTTTCATCCATAAACAACAAATGGAACTACGATTCCTCAAAACTATGCCTGGTCATAACTAGGACGAGAAAACTCCATAAACAAGCCATATCCAACAGCGATCTTTCAAAACTCCTCCTAAGAGTCAACCACATCAAGGTCTCCAAAACTGAAACAAGTCTCCCAAAGACATCCCTAAACAGCGTCAAACTCACACAACGAGTCAACCAAATCCTCAATTAAATGGACACAAGTCCCTATAAAATGATCTCACACCAATCCACTAACACCGAGCACCACAACCCATCAACAACCATGGCAAAACTCCCCAAGGGAAGACACGAAAGAAAGGGAACCACCAGTCCTAAGAAGGACAACACCATGACTCAGTCTCTGAAACGAAAGACAACAAGGTCAAAGACTTCACCCCCTACAAGGAAGTAAGTCGACTAAAATCAACCAAATCCTCACCAAGGACTCAAGACAACAATGGTGATCCTCACAGACCAGCAAACCCCAAAGTTGTGCACAACGCAACGAAGAGAAAAGAGTCGCTCCTTGTGAAATCCCTTACTTGAACCAAGAAAAGAGGAGAAACCCTATCCCCCCATAAATGTTAACACAACAAATATGAAAAGGGAACAAAAAGGGAAAACCAAACATGGAAGTTATGCAAATAACAAAGAAATGCAACTACCAAGAAGTAAATCTACTCACATAGATAAAATCAAGGGTACATGCAGCACGTCTCTACGTAAGCACAAAATCATGTCACTAAAGTACAGTAATAACATGGCATCTCTAAGCATATAAAGAAGGCATGCTAATGTCATACAATAAGAAGACTAATGTGGATACACTTCCACCTACTCATGCATCACTATATCAGAAATCATACAACTAACATGGTGGTAAATGAAAATGCAGAAAATAAAACGATACAACGATGAACCCTATGGACATTGTGTCCTAGAGTGTCTAAGAAAAAGGAAAGACTAGTCCTAGCCATAACTGTCTCTAAAAACCAATGCGACAACAACCTGTCTCAAAACAAACGTGAGCCTTTACCATAATGGTAACACTCCAACAATCCAACTCCGAATCTAGAGGTGACACTATAAATGACACTAACAATGTAATGCTCTTACTAACCCAAAACATCGATCAATCGACTCGATCCCAAAAGCATCATCACACAAAGAGAACTCAAACAAAATGGCTACTTTAGCCATATAATCAGACAACCAAATCAATCTCCAAAATCGTCGTCAAAACGACATCAATCACCGTCTCAACACCAGACGCTCTAAACAAAACTCACATCATCACCAACCAAAAGGACTACGCTTATCAGAACAAAAACTGACATTGATTCCATCCGAACTGCGCTCGTAGCTAGCCAGTACGGTAGCATGACAGTGCCATGCACCCGCCCACAAACGTACCCGCCCATGAAAATTGTAATCTCAGAGGAACCTTCCAAAACAACTAAGGATCCTAAGAAGTCTATAACCTCATCATGGCCCAAAACCATCAAATCCAGCCCAATGCCAACACCAAATGACTCACCTCACGAGAGCCTAAACAAAAGGTGTCTTACCACCTAACTCAAAACCAATGCTAGGTCAACAACAACCTATACTACCACGAGACTGTGACTTCAATCACCATCAACCTCAACTCATGCCTCAATGACCAATCCAGTGTCATGCCCAATATGCAACACAGTTATGCTTATACAAATCTAATTTAGCATATATCATATGTCATGCTCTTTACAATGAAATTCAAGCAAGCTATACAGTTAGCATACCACATATAGCTCATAAGCACATAAACATGTTATCAAACATAAACATGTTATCATGAAGCATATAAGCACATAGAGCATGGAAACATAAGCATGATATGCACCCAAAACCCGTCGTCTAAGGTATTCAAACCTAAGAGCTTTGATACCACCTGTGACAACCCTGGATTTTTCAACCCAGTGTGTCATGTGATGACCCGAACCGGATCCAAGATGCGGAAGCAAAAGAAGAAAGGTGACCACTAGAGATGTGCATCATCCCTAAGGCACCAAAATGAGTCCACATGAAGCCACGAAATTCAAATGAGCCAAGCAATGAAGCAAGAATGCCAAATTCGAAGAGAAATGAACTAAGGGGTAAAATGGTCATTTTAAAGAGAAATAGATGCTACCAAGCATAGCATTAGAAAGAAAACAAAAAATTAACAAGAACAGACTCAAGAATTGCATGATTCGGAGTCCGGACGACAAATATATCAAGTTCTGAAGTTGAAGGAAGGGAAACACAATTAACTAGAATTTAAATCAAATTAAATGCATTTAATCTCTAGATTTGAAAACTCATTTAAATCATTCCAATTTAATATATAACAAAGATCATGTTATGGTTATTCCATATACCAAGTCTAAAATGAGTTACATACAAGGTATGATAAATCATTAATTTCTCAAATCGACAAAAGACATGCATCCAACTTATATATCACTATAAAAGCAAGAAATACCCTTAGGTAATAAATTATAACACCCCTTACCTCACAAGAGGATTGTTCCTCTTGAATCCAAGGCAAATCAACACAAAATGGCAAACCCTTCAAGGGTTATGAAGAGGAGGATGAGGGGAACAAAAAGTATTCCCAAGGTTAAGCTTGGAAATCAATGGAAGGCTCTCAAAAATCAAAGTCAAGCTTAAGGCTTTAAGCTTCATCCATGGAGGCTAGGGTTTTTGGTGTGGAAGATAATGAAAACAATGAATGAAGTGTGAGTGGAGGAAATAGAAATCCTCCATTCACTATGTGATCTTACACCATGGTCAACACACACAAGTTTGGTCAATTACACAAAAACCCTCATTTAAAACCATAATCCCAAAATAGCCCAAAAATAATTACAAGACTTAATTTGGAGCATACACTTGTCACTCATCCAAGCATCCATTGTAGGCTTAATCCTATGCCTACACTTGTCAACCATCCAAGCTAACAAGTGCACCTATCCTAGGTCAACAAGTCACATGTCATCATCCAAAGCATCAAAGTGTCTCCACACAAATGTCAACAAATGGACCAATGAGAGTGTGACACTTGGCACACTTTTCGAAAATTGCAAAAAGGTCCTTTTTGAAAATATCTTCCAAATTAAATTGTAAAATGGTCCCCAAGACAAAAAATAATTACTTTAAGTAATTGCACAAATGACCCCAAAAGAAAGAAAAATTCCGAAGAAGTGTGCATCCATACCCCTAAGGAATAAAGTACACAACTAGTATGCTTTTCTACAAAAGTAAAAATACACATAGCATGGAATTTAAATATCGTGGACGCATGCAAGACCGGAATCAAATCCGAACACAAAAAGTGAGGTTGTGCAAGGAAAAATGATAAACGAGAAAAAGACAAAAGTGAATAGTGTTCGGAAAAAATAAAAATGTGGAAACGACATGATCCTCAAAGGAAGTTGTCAATCCAAGGAAAAGAGTCTCGAAAATTATTCCAGAGCACTCGAGATGACATCAAGTGATGAAAAACCGAACATAGAAAAGAAAAGACAACGAAAAAAAAAATATCCCTGAAATTCTGAGAAAATGAAAGGAAGGAAAATGACCGGGTCATTACAACCTTCCCACCTTAAAGGGATTTCGTCCCTGAAATCCAGCCCCAACAAAACACAAGGCGAAACTAGGGTAACTACAGAGTACATTTCCGAGTATCCCACACAATATGCTACAAAAGCAATCCCAAAACTGTATGAGAACCCACAAACCAACTTCATTCGCACCCACGTGCTCACGACAGGACAACCTCTCAAAAGGAAAGTGACCACACGGCCACACAATAAGTCAGAACTCACACACAGAATCCAAGGTAAGACAAGGGAACAGAAGACAACAATCCAAAGCATCTCTCCTGACGAACCACCATAAGGAACGCAAAACAACCACCAAAAGAACTCCAACATATCCACGTATTAAATTAGGGTACCAAACAAAGGCGACGTGGCAGTACGAATAGTGACCAAAACCCGCCCACGACGTACTCAAATGTGTGGTTCCAATAACAGTGCCTAGTGCTCGCCCACACTTACTTGTCAGTAAGGTAGCATCGACGGCAACTAGCACTCGCCCACAACACATAATTTTATATGGTAGTATGACAGTATAAGGTAATAGTTCATAACCTCCCCCCCCCCCATTAGGTCTACCCACGAAACCTCTCAATACAAATGACATTAATGTCACAAAACGATCATGGACAAAAGCAATGTGGGAACCAGACATTTGTGAGAGTTAGAATATGGTCCAAAGATGTTCCAGACCATCCTGGCCAATCCCAAACTCTGACAACAATGTCATAGGCACTATTATGCTTAAGGCCCCAAATCCAAAATACAACAAAACCAACATCTCTAATGTCTCAAAATATGACCATTAACAATATCAATCAAGAATCCAAGGCCTAAAAGCAAATCGAAACCTCCAGAGATCAAAACAAACTTCACTACAAGACATTTCATTGAAAGTACTTCATATCTCCCTGGGACAGATCAACTACATGACCACCCTATAATCAAACATCAGATCCATATCCCTATCATAGATAACTAAATCCTCGACAAGTCCACCAACTGGCACACACATCAAAATCCTGACAACTAAGGTCACAAAACGAATCTCTCAAAGTCGTGCTTGGCATCACCAAACTAAATCAAAATTCCTCAATTTTTCATTCATAAACAACAAATGGAACTACGATTCCTCAAAATTATGCCTGGTCATAACTAGGACGAGAAAACTCCATAAACAAGCCATATCCAACAGCGGTCCTTTAAAACTCCTCCTAAGAGTTAACCACATCAAGGTCTCCAAAACTGAAACAAGTCTCCAAAAGACATCCTTAAACAGCGTCAAACTCACAAAACTAGTCAACCAAATCCTCAATCAAATGGACACAAGTCCCCGTAAAATGATCTCACACCAATCCACTCACACCGAGCACCACAACCCGTTAACAAACACGGCAAAACTCCCCAAGGGAAGACACGAAAGAAAGGGAACCACCAGTCCTAAGAAGGACAACACCATGACTTAGTCTCTGAAACAAAAGACAACAAGGTCAAAGACTTCACCCCCTACATGGAAGTAAGTCGACCAAAATCGACCAAAAT
This sequence comes from Cornus florida, assembly GCF_030987335.1. NCBI lineage: Eukaryota > Viridiplantae > Streptophyta > Magnoliopsida > Cornales > Cornaceae > Cornus > Cornus florida. The sequence goes on from NW_026775573.1 coordinate 46,638,568, forward strand.
CAACCAAATCCTCACCAAGGACACAAGACAATAATGGTGATCCTCACGGACCAACAAACCCCAAAGTTGTGCATAACGCAACGAAGAGAAAGAGTCGCTCCTTGTGAAATCCCTTACTCAAACCAAGAAAAGAGGAGAAACCCTATCCCCCCACAAATGTCAACACGACAAATACGAAAAGGGAACAAAAAGGGAAACTAAACATGAAAGTTATACAAATAACAAAGAAATGCAACTACCAAGAAGTAAATCTACTCACATAGATAAAATCAAGGGTACATGCAGCACGTCTCCACGTAAGCACAAAATCATATCCCTAAAGTACAATAATAACATGGCATCTCTAAACATATAAAGAAGGCATGCTAATGTCACACAATAAGAAGACTAATGTGGATACACTTCCACCTACTCATGCATCACGATATCAGAAATCATACAACTAACATGGTAGAAAATGAAACTGCAGAAAATAAAATGATGCAACGATGAACCCCATGAACATCGTGTCCTAGAGTGTCTAAGAAAAAGGAAAGACCAGTCTTAGCCATAACTATCTCCAAAAACCAATGCGACAACAACCTGTCTCAAAACAAACGTGAGCCTTTACCACAATGGTAAGACTCCAACAATCCAATTCCGAATCGAGAGGTGACACTATAAATGACACTAACAATGGAATGCTCTCACCAACCCAAAACATCGATCAATCGACTTGATTCCAAAAGCATCATCATACAAAGAGAACTCAAACAAAATGGCTACTTTAGCCATATAATCGGACAACCAAATCAATCTCCAAAATCATCCTCAAAATGACATCAATCACCGTTTCAACACCAGACGCTCTAAACAAAACACACATCATCGCCAACCAAAAGGACTACACTTATCGGAACAAAAACCGACACTGATTCCATCCAAACTGCGCTCGTAGCTAGCCAGTACGGTAGCATGACAGTGCCATGCACCCGCCCACAAACGTACCCACCCATGAAAATTGCAATCTTAGAGGAACCTTCCAAAGTAACTAAGGATCCTAAGAGGTCCATAACCTCATCGTGGCCGAAAACCAACAAATCCAGCACAATAGCAACGCCAAATGACTCACCTCACGAGAGCCTAAACAAAATGTGTCTCACCACCTACCTCAAAACCAATGCTAGGTCGACAACAACCTATACTACCATGAGACTGTAACTTCAATCACCATCAACCTCAACTCATGCCTCAATGACTAATCCCGTGTCATGCCGAATATGTAACACAGTTATGCATATACTAATCTAATCTAGCATACATCATTTGTCATGCTCTTTATAATGGAATCCAAGCAAGCTATACAGTTAGCATACCACATATAGCACATAAGCACATAAACATGTTATCAAACCAAAACATGTTATAATGAAACATATAAGCACATAGAGCATGGAAACATAAGCATGATATGCACCCAAAACCCATCGTCTAAGGTATTCAAACCTAGGAGCTCTGATACCACCTGTGACGACCCTGGATTTTTCAACCCAATGTGTCCTGTGATGACCCGAACCGGATCCAAGATGCAGAAGCAAAATAAAAAAGGTGACCTCTAGGGATGTGCATTTTCCCTAAGGCACTGAAATGACTACACATAAAGCCACGAAATTCAAATGAGCCAAGCAATGAAGTAAGAATGCCAAATCCAAAGAGAAATGAACTAAGGGGTAAAATGGTCATTTCAAAGAGAAATAGATGCTACTAAGCATAGTATTAGAAAGAAAATGAAAAATTAACAAGAATAGACTCAAGAATAGCATGATTCGGAGTCTAGACGACAAAGATATCTAGTTCTGAAGTCGAAGGAAGGGATACCCTATCCCGGTTCGAACCAAAAATAGACACTACCTTACTAAAAGTTGAATGTCATGAGATATAAGAAGAAACTGAAGCTCTAATTGGTACCATTGGAAATAGTATTTTAACACGGTCAATTTAGACTCAAGAACGGACCAATTTAGAGTTAAAACAAAGAAGATATGATAGTTTGAAGTCGGAGGTGCAGTGCTGAACCAAGACACAAACACACACACATGTGAACAGTACCACGAGGGCTCGTGCAAAGGCTTTGAGCACTCATACGGCACACACTGAAGGGCCAAAACTCTCTGCCCCATCTTCGAGAGCTCGTGCAACATCTTCGAGCGCTCGTTCTGCTGAAGGCTTAGCGGAAAACTGAGTTTAAAATGTGATTTTGAGGACTTTCTGGACCTTTTTTGGAAAAAAGTTGTAAAGTAACCCCAGTTAAAATCATGATTTTTGGCCAACCATGCTAAAAGAAAACTTTATTTTTCATGTGAAAACCCCAAAATGCCCTTATGCTTAGTTTAGGCTCAAAACGGCAAAAATGTGAATTTGCACCAAACATACATTTGATCCCAAATGCACTTCTAGGCTGAAACGAATATGCACGCAAACATAATAAGTGATTTTGAGCATACGGGAATGGTCCGTTACTCCTGGAAATGGCCGATACGAAATCCGACCCCCCGACGGCCAAAAAGGCAAAAATAAACTTGAAATGGAAATTTTGAATACCAAAATTAACAAATGATTGAAAATTACCGTTTGGCCCTTGGACACACTTCATACATGATTAATGAGACCCTATGAAAGAATAAAAATGAAATTCCCACACCCGATGCAAACATGGTGAAACAATTACTTGGCATTTTTCAATATTTTCAAAATATTTCATGAAATCATAAGTCACATAGAATACAAAACACATGACATTGGCCTCCGGTCTCATCTTATACATGTTGAATACATTTTAAGGAGTGCACTCATGTATACAATACATTTATGGAATCAAATATACACATATTGTCAAATAAAGCTACAAAAGGCATCTCATGCTAACATTTGCATGAAATGGAAACTTAAGAACTACAAGCCATCGAAGGAATGATGAGCATCACGAACCAAGTCTTCGTACCTGAAATAGCCCCCCAGTAACTTCGGGGTGAGTAAACAAGTTTACTCGTAAAGAATGAGCATGCATCGACACGATTTCTTAAAGATTTTTAGACTATTATGAAACAATTCAAAAGGATCATGCCACCTAACGTCTATATCGAATGTGAGACTTAGGAAGCATCCTAAGCTATCTTAAAACATTTCTAGCATACATCACATCCTTCATTCAATTCCAAACGACAAAAAAGCATGCTATACAAGCAACAAGATAAATGTTCCCAAAGTTATCAACTTGAAATCTAAGGTACAAGAACAACTAAATATAACCATCTAGCACAATTAGAACTTCTAATACAATGCATCAAGACATAGATTCTCAAAGTTATCAACTTGAAATCTAAAATGCGAAAACAACTAAATATAACAATTTAGCATAGATGTACTTAACAACATCAAAATTTACCATGATTCATTGAAATCATAAAGCTCGGATGTACTTAACAACATCAAAATCGCCAATAACCAAAATCACAAGTCATAATTAAACATGATTGTTAACTTGGAGTTGAATGCGAAAGCAAATAGTGGAAGACTTGGACATTTAAGCTCGAAATTCTGTCGACACCTCAACGGTTATTCCGGGCATTAACCCGCAAGGAAGACCACTCTAATTGTGCACTATCTCAATTGGGGAGAACTCATACCTCCCACACTAGAGCCAAACTCTAGCCATGTCATTTGTAACAAAAATGTCCCAAGACTCCAAAATAAACCAAATAAGTTCACAACTTATACATAACTTATAATGCATGAAAACACCTTCCATGCGCAAGTAGGTTGAAACCACACAATTCATGCCTTAGAGTTTCAATTCTAAAATGACATACATAATGTTAATTACAAAGTGTGCAATTCATTGCACAAGACAACAATATATTCCATAAAGAAAACATGTTCTCATGAATACAAATATAACAACAATGTTATCAAATGCTCAACACAAAACCAAGTGAATACACAACAAGTCCAAGTCCATGATTTAAATATAGAAACAACTTCTAAAGCACAAGTAGATTCATGGAGCCATTAGATAGAATTTAATTAAACAAGATGATTAAATTCTCTAGATTTCAAATAACCTCAAATTAATATATGTTAAGCAACATATCATGGTCTTTAAATATATCAAATCAAAAGTGCAAGATGAGCAAGATATCATCAAATAGAATTTAATTAATTTAAATCAATTAAATCTCTAGATTTCAAAAGTTACTCAAATGATCTCAAATTAATATATGTCAAGCACTAAGTCATGGTCATACCATATATCAAGTAAAAAATAGAATACAAGCAAAACACAATTAACTAGAATTTAAATCAAATTAAATTCATTTAATCTCTAGATTTGACAACTTATTTAAATCATCCCAATTTAATATATAATAAAGATCATGTCATGGTCATGCCATATACCAAGTCTAAAATGAGTTACATACAAGGTAAGATAAATCATTAATTTCTCAAATCGACAAAAGACATGCATCCAACTTATATATCACTATAAAAGCAAGAAATACCCTTAGGTAATAAATTATAACACCCCCTACCTCATAAGAGGATTGTTCCTCTTGAATCCAAGGAAAATCAACACAAAATAGCAAACCCTTCAAGGGTTATGAAGAGGAGGATGAGGGGAACAAAAAGTATTCCCAAGGTTAAGCTTGGAAATCAATGGAAGGCTCTCAAAAATCAAAGTCAAGCTTAAGGCTTTAAGCTTCATCCGTGGAAGCTAAGGTTTTGGTGAGGAAGATAATGAAAATAATGAATGAAGTGTAAGTGGAGGAAATAGAAATCCTCCAGTCACTTTGTGATCTTACACCATGGTCAACACACACAAGTTTGGTCAATTGCAGAAAAACCCTCCTTTAAAACCATAATCCCAAAGTAGCCCAAAAATAATTACAAGACTTAATTTGGAGCATACACTTGTCACTTATCCAAGCATCCATTGTAGGCTTAATCCTATGCCTACACTTGTTAACCATCCAAGCCAACAAGTGCACCTATCCTAGGTCAACAAGTGGGTGAATCTCCACCCTCCATATGTCATTATCCAAGGCATCAAAGTGTCTCCACACAAATGTCAACAAATGGACCATTGAGGGTGTGACACTTGTCACACTTTTCGAAAATTAAAAAACGGTCCTTTTTGAAAATATCTTCCATATTAAATTGCAAAATGGTCCCCAAGACGAAAAATAATTACTTTAAGTAATTACATAAATGACCCCAAAAAAAAGAAAAATTTCAAAGAAGTGTGCATCCATACCCTTAAGGAATAAAGTACACAACTAGTGTGTTTTTCTATAAAAGTACAAATATACATAGCGTGGAATTTAAATATTGTGGACACATGCAAGACTGGAATCAAATCCAAACACAAAAAGTGAGGTTGTGCAAGGAAAAATGATAAACGAGAAAAAGACAAAAGTGAATAGTGTTCGAAAAAAATAAAAATGTGGAAACGACACGATCCTCAAGGGAAGTTGTCAATCCAAGGAAAAGAGTCTCGGAAATTGTTCCAGAGCACTCGAGACTACATTAAGTGACGAAAAACCGAACACAGAAAAGAAAAGACAACGGAAAAAAAATATCCTTGAAAATCTGAGAAAAGGAAAGGAAGAAAAATGACCGGGTCATTACAAAGCTCCCACGCCAAATTGGGCTGAGTGGCCCATTGAAACCGAAGCCAAATTTGTCATTAAAGATGGGTTCGAAGAAAATCCAGAAATGGCGTAGGCGGTCAAAGAATTGAAGGACCGTGGCCTCAAAGCTCTATTCAAACCACGCGCTAGCTCTTTCTATCCGTGCATAGTCCACCAATTCTACTCCAACATGTTTTATTCATGTGTGGAGTCGGAGGTCATTAAGACCACAATTGATGCACAGCTTCTAAATTCACCCTTCATGACCTTGCTATGGCCTTAGAGTGTCTGTTGGCAGCTCCCTTGGATGACGAGGACCAACCTCTATACGATGCTCCTCCCGAGGAGCTGAAATTGTCAGAAATTATCGAAGAAATTTGCCACAACCATTGTACCTGCAATCACAAATCAAACACGAATAAGTCATTCCTCCCGTGCCGGCTATGGTTCTTGGACTCCATCCTTGCCAAAAATATCCTTCCCGTTCTTAAGCATTCTGAGCGTAAAGGGATTTTTCTGCACACCCTTTATGCTGCTAAGAAGGGACATTGGTTTTGTGTCCCACAGCTCATCTGGGACCAGCTTCATAAGGTCTAAAATGATCTTTTTATGATGTAGTCGGACAATGCCCTCATTTGGGCACTTCTTTTTCCGTACTTGGTCACCAAGCTGCTTAAGAATAAGAAGTTCAAGGTCCCCCAAAGAGAAGAAAAGAGCACTGAAGTATTCCTTTTTGACATTGGTGCATGGAAGTCAAGCACCGTCTAGCTTAACACTTCTCGTCAAGCCTGCATTGGTGGTGTGTTTGATTGGGGAGGTCCCGCTGTCTCTGTTGCTCCTGCGCCGGCTGCTCCCGCACCTGTTGCGCCACCACCACCTGTTATGTCCTGTGCCGACTACGACTCTCTCAGCACCCATCTTGATACCATTCAGCTGTAAGTCAAGACCATGGAGAGCACCCTTACGAACCTTCGTAAGGAAACTAGGGAGGACAACAGTTATTGCAGGCCATGCTATAATCTTTGATTGACCGACCTCCAGGCGGCGCCGGTGGCTTATCCGCTACGGTGATGATGGAATGATTTCCTCCTTTTAGTTCCTATTTTCATTTTCAGTAGTACTCTTTTGCTTTATGTTGGGCCGCATTTAGCATTAGTTTCAGTTCCTATTTTGACTTATAACTACAATCCTTTCTGCTATTTTGCATGGACACTTGGTTTTTGGTTAAATAAATTGCAGTTGTTTACTTTTATCTTTGTCTGGATTTTTATGATGCTTGTTATGCAAAGATGTGTTTTTGACAGGTTCTTTTTAGATTCAAGTTTGGGGGCGTGATTTTTGGAATTCACATGGTGGCATATTGTCACACCGCCATGGATTTTCCTCTTCTACTTGGTAATATTGTTCTTGTTACCCTTTCTATTTTTCATTAGTCATTCTTTGTCTTCTCACATTGAGGACAATGTGTCATTCAAGTTTGGGTGTATATTTTTGGTATGCATTTTTGATTTTGATATGCATTTTTGTTTGCATGTGCTAAATTGTTCATGTAAATTGATAAAAAAATAATGTTTTTGGGAAGCAAGGATTCTGTAATCTTGGAACTTGTTGGAGATTGAAGTATGTGTTTAATACTTTGTGTATAAAGACAAATGATATTTTTGAAAATAAAGAAAAATTTGAAATGATTATGTTGATTCAGATTGGTTTGTATAAATGCTTCAATTAGATTTTCGTCGGATTTCATACTCTTCTATGCTTCACACTTCACAGATGCACATCGAAAACTTAATTGTGAGGCATGTAACTTGATTTACTTTGACCATGACTCAGTTGATTTGAATTGATAACCCTAATGAATGGATATCTTTGGCATTGATCTAAAATAAAAAATAAAAATAAAGCTACAGGGACTTAGGCATTGCACGGTCATTCGCGAAATAAAAAATAAATAAATATGGTTCGTTGGAGTTCGTAACCTTTCCAACTCGAGTTATTAAGCCCTTGGAGTGTCCTTACACTTAGCACCCTACAGCCGTCCGGTTTGGGAGTTACTGGCCTAACACTTGCTACATGGGTCGGTTAGAAAGCTTAAGGGGCTTCGGCATTGCATGACCATAATATGTAAAAAAAAAAAAAAAAAAAACAGAAAAAGAAAAAAAGCAATAAAAATGTGTATTTTGAATAAATCATGCCTTAGAAACCTCATTTAAAAGGGAAATTCAATGATTTGAAGACTTGTGTTTTGAAATTGGAAAAAAGAGGTAAAAGCCACATATTGGGAATCCGGTTCACTTTCATTGAAGTTAGAGTTGATATCTATTAAAGAGATGACAATTGAAGTATTTATATAGACTATGATGTTAATGCATAAGAATTGAAATATGTTTAGCCATTGTGTCATATCAAGGCTTCATATACACAAGGTAGTCTGCAAAATGATTTTGTCTCCAATCTCTGTCTGTTCCAAGTTGCAAGTGAGCTGTTTGTGTATTTTCTTGCACCATGGTTGATGTATGTTGGTAGCATTTCAAATGTTGTCATTTTGTTAAGATCTTCATTTTTGGTTTTGCTATGGGACTAGCAAAATGTAAGTTTGGGAGTGTGATAAACACCGAATATTGCATATTCAACCGCCTTTATTTGCATTAGTTAAGTCCATTAGTTGATCATATTGTATATATTAGCTTCATTTGTATGTTTTTGTTTACTTTTAGGTTGGTTCCTTAAAGATAGTTAAAAGTGAGGCGATGATGAGTTCGTGAAGAATCAAAGCATGCCGTTGCCGGGGACCGTCATTTTGGCCAAGCCAGTGATCCGTTGAACTCATGGTTATCCCTGCAAAAAACGCTAAGGATGATGATCGTGTCATCGGGCCTAGTAAAGATCATTTCAAGAAGCAAAGTGGAGATAAAGCTGCTGTATTGCGGGCGCCTTCCATGCACCTGCGGGCGCCCACCAAAATGCCAAGAAACTTTCAAAAAATGCGGGGCCCCGCCAAGCTATGCAGGGCCCCACCGTGTGCCGCCACTAAGCCGCCATGACACCATGTGGGCACTCGCCATTCTACAGACAAGAGAGCATGGCCCTCTTTATTTTACCTAATGTTATCCCCTTAATTTAGGGGATTGCTCTGCACTGCTCTAGGAGTTTTATGCCAAGAAAATGAAGTGGTTGGAAGGCTATAGTTGTTTATTAGAGGATTGATACAATGTAATAAACATATCTCATATTGTAAGGGTGTTTCTAGAGAGAGAAATATTATTCTTGAGTGTTTTTGGGTTGGAGCTTGCTCTAGGTGCGAAAATGGAAGGGTTGGAAGGCTATAGTTGTTTATTAGAGGCTTGATACAATGTAATAAAGATATCTCATATTGTAAGGGTGTTTCTAGAGAGAGAAATATTGTTCTTGAGAGTTTTTGGGTTGGAGCTTGCTCTAGGTGCAAAAATGGAGGGGTTGGCCATCTCTACTCCTTCTTCCATTGCTTATATGGGTAGCTAACTCCCTTTCTAGGGAGGTGGTGAAACCTTTCCTTGTTAGCATGTCTTAGTTTTGGTTTAAATTTGGGAAATGAAATGTGTATATGGTATTTTCATGATCTAGAGTTTTGCATTTGATGTAATGGACCTAAATATCTATAAATGATCATTTTGAGTTGATTATCTTGTCTTAGATTGTTTCCTCTCATGATCATATTGCTTTCATTTTCGTAGTGACAAAGGAAATGAGATTGTGAAAATGTTTTTATTGGCATGTATTTGAGAACCTTGTTAGCCCAAGGCTTAGGGTCCCCTTTTGATGGAGTTTTCTTGATTATTGGCTCCATGTGCTATCACCACAGTTATTGAGGGGTTTGATAGTCCTTAATTTAGTGAATATGTGAAGCTACACTCTAACTTAGGTAGTCAAACATGTGGAACTTTGAGGGATTATGCTTAATTCTTGATTCTATGAAATTCTTAAAGATAGTGTAGTAATCTTGAATTGCTACATATCATTGCCATATATCTAATTTCTTTCCCAAGTTAATCATAAGTTAGCATGTTTATAGGGTTGGTAGTTGATTCACTTCTCTAGTCCTCTCTACATATTTTTCCTCTCCTTTTAATCTCCTTCAATTTACTATTTTATGCACATTTTAATTCCAAGTACCAAGTGACAAACCAAACAAAACTCTACACCTCTTTCATCAAACTTACAGTGATTTTAGAATCTTGGTTGCCATAAACTAGCAGTCCTTGTGGTTCGACTTACCCGTACGATAGCCCTATTTTACAATGATTTGTGCTATTGCAAGGGTTGATTATAATTGACCATTAACACGCACTAAAGGTATAACTTTATTACGAAGAATCTGATCCCGACGGTCAATAATACGACACGGTTGGTCCATATAAGTTGCATCAGGCTGCAACTCAATCTCACCAACATCGATATTCTAATACTGATCCTCATCGCACAAAATTTTTTCGTAACATGGACACATGAAATACATTGTGTACACGCTCTAAATGATCCGAAAGTGCTAACCGATATGCCACAATTCCAACTCGATCCGAAATCATGAATGGACCGACAAACCGTGGTGACAACTTCCCTTTCTTCCCAAAACACATTACTCCTTTCATAGGAGACACTTTGAGTAGAACCTGGTCTCCAACTCGAAACTCCAATGCACAAGTATGACGATCGGCATAACTTTTCTGCCTACTCTGAGTAGTACGCATGCGATCCCGAATAAGAGCAATCTTCTCAGAAATATCCTTAATGAACTCAGAACCTAAAAATCTGCTCTCGCCAACTTCCATCCAACAAACAGGAGATCGACATGGTCTGCCGTATAATGCCTCAAATGGTGCCATACCAATAGTCTTCGGGAAGCTATTATTATACGTAAACTCCACAAGTGGCAAATAATTATCCTAGTGTCCCTTGAAGTCAAGAACACAGGAATGAAGTATATCCTCTATGATCTGATTAACCCTCTCGGTTTGTCCATCGGTCTGAGGATGATAAGCAGTACTAAGATGCAATTCTGTACCCAAAGGCTATTGAAAACTCTTCCAAAATCCTAACACAAAGCTCGAATCCCTGTCCGATATAATAGATAAAAGAATGCCATGTAACTTCACAATCTCTATAATGTAAAGTCTTGCCAACTGTTCCGATATGAAGTCAGTGCGAATAGGCAAAAAATGAGCTGATTTAGTCAACCTATCAATGATGACCCAAATAGAATTGTGATCCTTAAATGAATTAGGCAATCCCTCCACAAAATCTATAGAAATGCTTTCCCATTTCCACTCCAGTACAGGTAGTGGTTGAAGAGCTCCTGGTAGCCTCTGATGATCAATCTTGACTATCTGACAAATACTATACTGAAAGACAAAAATAGCAATGTCCTTTTTCATACATTCCAACCAAAACTGCCGCTTCATATTATGATACATTTTGTCTCATCCTAGATGAACAAAAAACTTAGAATGATGAGTCTTAGTCATCACATCCTTCCTCAAATCGTCAGCAGAAGGTACTACTAAACACCTTTTGTACCTCAAACCTCCATCAGTCCCAACTTAGTAAAATAGAACCTCTCCAGAAGCTATCTTTGCAACTTTGTTAATGAACTGTTGATCTGTGAGTTGTGCCTTCAAATCCTTATGAATGATAGAAGGTGTAACTATCATGCAAGCCATAAAAGCATCGGACAACTCATCAACGGTCAAAGCATTCCACTCAGTAGTGAATAAAGCAGAAAGAATCGTATAGGGTCTACAACTTAGTGCATCTGCCACCATATTCACTTTCCCTGGATGGTATTGTATTAAAAAATGATAGTCTTTCACAAACCTTAACCATCGGTGCTGTCTCATATTCAACTCCCGCTGAGTGAACAAATACTACAGACTTTTGTGATCACTAATAATCTGAAGGACTCTCCTAATAGATAATGCCTCCAAATGCGTAAGGCAAAGACCACAGCTACCAACTCCAAATCGTGTGTTGGATAATTCAGCTCATGAGGCTTAAGCTTACGAGATCCATAAGAATTTGGTCATTTCTCCTGCATAAAAACACACCCAAGACCTTGAAAAGAAGCATCTGTGTAAACTAGATATTCTATCACGCTCTGTGGAGTAGACAGAACTGGTGCAGAAGTCAACTTGCTTTTTAGCTCATCAAAAGCTTTCTGACAGTGTTTATCCCACATGAATGGTAAACCCTTTTTAGTTAAATGAGTGAGTGGCCTCGCTATATTCGAGAACCTCTGAATGAACTTACAATAATATCCTGCCAATCCAAGGAAATTCTGAATCTCGGTAGGTGAAGTAGGCTGTCCCCACTCTACCACTGCTGAAACTTTGCCTGGATCTATCGCTATCCCTTTTTCTGACACTACATGACCCATAAACTTCATTTCCCACTGCTAAAATTCACACTTCTTGAATTTAGCATATAACTGGTGTTCACGAAGCGTCTACAACAATATACGAAGATGTCTAGCATGATCGTCTTCTGACTTAGAATAAATCAAAATATCATTAATGAATACGATTATAAATTGATCTAAGTAAACCCTGAAGACTTTGTTCATTAAATCAATGAAGACTACTGGTGCATTAGTCAATCCAAAAGGTATGACACGAAACTCATTAGAACCATATCTAGTGAGAAACGTTGTCCTAGGAACATCCTGCTCCCTAACCTGAAGTTGATGATATCCAAAACGCAGATCAATTTTAGAGAAGCATGTAGCTCCCTTCAACTGATCAAAAAGATCATCAATCCTGGGTAAAGGGTAGTTATTACAAATAGTAACCTTGTTCAACTCCCTGTAATCTATATACAGGCGAAGGGAACCATCATTCTTCTTCACAAACAAAACTGGTGCTCCCTAAGGTGAAGTACTCTTACGAATAAAACCCTAACTGAGCAATTACTGAATCTGATCCCTCAGCTCTCGCATCTCCACTAGTGCCATCCTGTATGGTGCTCTAGCCATAGGTGTAGTGCCTAGAGCTAAGTTAATCAAAAAGTCTATCTCTCGACTAGATGACAACCCTGGAATCTCTTGAAAAACATCCGAAAATTCCTGTACAATTGGTATGCTATCCAATGACACTGTAACCTCCTCCTCCATTTCCTCCTACACATAGAACAAATAAGTGCTAGCAACCCCATTAGAACATGGCATAGCTATGACGTACATATCCTAACCAGGTATGGTAAAAACAACAGACCTATTATGACAATTAACTTGGGCATGGTAGTGAGAGAACCAATTCATCCCAAGTATCACATCATAAATGTGCATGTCCAGGACCAATAGATTGGCTAGAAATTTGAGTCTACCAATTTCTAGTATCACAGGCCTATCACTCTAATGTAGAATGACACTATCGCCTAAAGGTGTAGAAATATCATGAGGTCTATTGCATACTCGCGCCGTCATCCCAGATAATACAACAAAAGATTTAGATACAAATGAATTTGTAGCACCCATATCAAATAAAACATGACCTTGTCAACCATGAATAAGAAACATACCCTCAACAGCCTGGGGTGCCTGAATGGTGGGTCTCGGTATATGCTACCAATAATAATCAACCCTTGTAATAGCAAAAATCATTATAAAATAGGGCTATCATAGGGGTAAGTCGAACTACAAGGACTGCAAGTTTATGGCAACCAAGGTCTTTAAAATCACTTAGTTTGATGAAAGAGGTGTAGAGTTTTTGGTTGGTTTGTCACTTAAAACTAGGAATTAAAATGTGCATAAAATAATAAATTGAAGGAGATTAAGAGGAGAGGAAAAATATGTAGAGAGGACTAGGGAAGTGAATCAACTACCAACCCTATAAACATGCTAGCTTGTGATTAACTTGGGAAACAACTTAGATATATGGCAATGATATATAGTAATTCAAAATTACTACATTATCTTCAAGAAGTTCATAGAATCAAGAATTAAGCATAATCACTCAAAGTTCCACATGTTTGAACTACCTAAATTAGGATGTAGCTATGACATGCTCACTAAGCTAGGGACTATCAAACTCCTCAATAAATATGGTAGTAGCACATGAAGGCAAGAACTAAGAATAATCCATCAAAAGGGAGGCCCTAAGTTATGGACTAAAAAGCTTTTCATACAACATGCCAATAAACCATTTCACAATCTCATTCCCATTGTCACGATGAAAATGAAAGCAATACAATCATAAGAAAATATAATCTAAGTGTAAAACTCTAGATTATGAAAATACCATATACACACTTCATTCCCCAAAATTAAACAAAACTAAAGCATGCTTACAAAGAAGGGCTTCATTACCTCCCTAGAAAGGGAGTTAGTTACCCATAGAAGCAAGGGAGGAAAAGGTTGAGATGATCAGCCCCTCCATTTTCGCACCTAGAGGCAAGCTCTAACCCAAAGCTCTTAAGAACAATATTTCTCTCTCTAGAAATCCTTACAATGTGTGTTATCTATAATACAATGCATCAAGCCTCTAATAAGCAACAATATCCTCCCAACAACTCCAACTTCGTGGATCCTTATCCCTAGAAGAGTGCAGAGCCATTCATTTGGTCAAGGGGATAACTTTGAGCAAAACAATGGATTTGGCAACCTGTTGTCTGTAGCTTGGAGGGCACCCGCAGCACAGGGCGGGCGCCCGCGAGATGCTACGGGAGCTTTCCACGCACTGCAGAAGGCACTTGAGGCTTAATGATGGCACTTGGCGGGGGCCCGCAGTGCATGGTGAGGCCACGTAAAATCTGAAACCTACTGGATAAGTTGGTGGGCGCCCATAGTGCATAGCGGGAGCCCACAATGCTCCTAGGCACAATTTTTGTTTCTTGAAATGACTTTGGCCAGGCTCGATGACGCGATCATCCTCTTTAGCACTTTTTTGCAGGGATAACCATGAGTTCAATGGATCACTGGCTTGGCCAAAATAAAGGTCCCTGGCAACAGCATGCTTTGATCTTCAAGAACTCATCTAAGCCTCACTTTTAACTATTTTTGGGGAGCCAACCTGAAAGTAAACAAAAACATGCAAATGAAGCTAATATATATAATATGATCAACTAAAGGACTAATGCAAATAAGGGCGCTTGAATATGCAATATTCGGCGCTTATCACTAAATAGCCTATGGCATGGGGTTGTACACCCTGCCATAATGTAACTACTACGGTGCCTATCCCTGAGGCTGTGGCAGTGTTGGTAAAGCTGGATATGTCTGTCCCTGAATCCGTGAAATCTGTGGAATGGGTTAAGGTACTAGTGCCCTCTGCCCCTACTACATATGCTGTCCCTGACCCTGTCCTACTTAGGATACTGCCTAGAAGTATGACCAAACTCTCTACAAGTGTAGGAACTACCCTGAAGAGTGCTAACTGTCCCTTAGCCTGTAACTGACCCTGTCCTACTTGTGGTCCCCCATTCTGCTGCCTCTAAATAGGTGCTCCATCTTTGTAAGCATCTGAACTACCCTTGTGTTTCTTCCAAGGCTACTGTCCTTGGAATTTGCCCTTATCACTATTTTGGTGTCCATTGCCATTCCTTTTCTCAGCTGACTAATTAGCAGAATCTCTGTTACCTCGCTTCTCACCCTTAGCCTGTCTGAAGTCCACGGTCAACTGATGCTGCTATAGAGCGGCGTCTACCACCTGAGCATAAGTAGTATAGGTTGGACTACCTGTAATGGCTCGCTTAATAGACCACATAAGTCCCTCAACAAAACTATTACATTTCTTCTCCTCTATATCTACCTTATCTGGTGCGAAAAGAGACAAGCGCGTGAACTGCTGTTCATACTCTGCCACTGTCATATTCCCCTAATCTAGGTTAAGGAACTCTGTCTTCATAGCTGACCTAACTGCATATGGAAAGTACTTCTCATCGAAGCGAGCACTGAACTGATCATAGGTTAATGATGTCCTCTCTTTTGCGGTGGTAACTGACTCCCACCACTATAATGCATCTCCGACAAGCTTAAACGTAGCAAGCATCTGCTTCTGAACCTCTATGCATTGAACCATTTGAAGATGTCGCTCGATGTCCTTCTTCTACTGATGAGCTACTTTCGCATCGGTGGAGCCTGAGAACTCTGGTGGGCTCCCCTTTATGAAAGAACTCTTAGCATTTTCCCAAGGATCAGTCTGAACCACTGGTGCTAGTATAAGTGCCTGCTGAACCTGTGGTTGATTCCGAAGTGTAACTATTACCCCTGCTTCTATAGCCCGAGTAATGAGGTCATTGAGATAAGGAAGGTACTCTGGATCTCTGCCCTAATCCTGAGTCTGCTGAACTACCTCTTATTCCACCTGCAACTGACCACCATTGTCCTGAAACCCAGGCAATTGCTACTCTTCCTTCATTAGCCGACACTGTAGGAGATCTTGCTGCCTATATACCGCTTCCCTTCGCTGCCTATTGTTCCATCTGGTTCTTGCGTTAAACATTCTGTTAACATAGAAAGACAGACATCAGTACGATTTAAACGGACCAAAAAGGAATACAACGAATCCTAAAGTTAAGCTCCAAATAATAGAATACGTTACGCGGAAGTCTTATTACAAAATGCCCTAGAGACACTGAACCTAGAGTACTTTGATACCATCTGTGATACCCCTCAATTTTAGAGCCATGGGTGATCAAGTCCGAGCACAGATCCGAGGGATATCAAACAATTAATATTTAAAACTAATATTAACTAAAACTTTCCAAAACTCTAATATAAGTACAACTCGGGAATGCATCTAGTGGACCCCTAATAAAATCCTAACAGAAAGTAAAGAGTGGAAACAGAATCCAAAGCTAAAACATGAAAGGAAATCCTACGTAGTCGGAGGAGTGAGTAACTGTCAATGCTCGGCACGATCAAGCTCTAAGCTTGGAATTGATGAACACCTGAAAAATAAGAGTGGGTCAGGCCCACGAGCAAGTTCTACTCTACTACAATCCATACAGAAACCCGATATGCAGATACATCCTCGATAACTCAGCAATAACTAAAATAGTCCATATATGTATAAATACACACTATAGTTGAGAGCAGGCTCAACACCAATGGGAGCCGGCTCCCCTACCCATGCAGCCGGCTCTGCGCCTTAGGGAGTTGGCTCCCTTCACCATGGAGCCGGCTCTCTCTCTCACAGAGAGCCGCAGGCAAAAATATTTAGGGAGCCGACTCCATCCCCTTGAGAACCAGCTCTGTCCATGCTTCCCATCATCATCTTCATCTTCATCTCCGACACTATTAATTCCCTCTATAAGTCCTAGTTAAAGTCCCTAGATGTCTGACCATGTCCCAAATCATCCAGAAAAAACATATAAACCGAGTGCGCATCGTTAACATGAACTAAAACATAATATGAAACAATTTATACAAGAAATCAATTTCAATTCATCAACACATAATATAGTTTAAAGTCTGAATTGACATGCATACAGTAACAGTTTTAAAGTCCGATTAAACCCTGGAGACTATCTAGGCATGCATAGAACATAAGTTTAAGGGAGAGAGTAAGAATAAAACTTGCCTTTGAGATTTTCGGTTCAAAACCTCAAACTCCTTCTTTACTAATTAATCCAATAAACTTGGTTGCTTTCACAGACCCTCCGTTGCTCCTGGTTCAACCCACGAGTAAGCATCAATAACCCCTCTTTAGTTCAACCCTTGTTCCTAGCCAAACCGTAACTCTCCCTCTTAGTTCTCTCTCAAACCTCTATGTTCTTTCTTTCTACCACCACTGTTCGTGAATAGGGTTTTCAAACCCTTTGTAGACACATAACGATATATATATATATATATATATATATATATATGCGTCTATGAAAACCTAATTTTAATTCCAACCCAATTATATGTCAGCTAGCCTAACCCACGTGATTTCACAAACATGTATAAAACCCTAAACCTATAATTATGCATATAATAACTAATGATACTAATTTAAAACATTTATTCAAAACAAACAATTTATTTAAATTGCCACATAAACATATAATAATGAAAGAAAATAATTTAATTAAATAATTAAACAATTAAATAAATAAGCAAATAATTCAATTAACTAATTAAATAATTAAACAAATAAACAAATAATTCAATTAATTAAATAAAAATGCAATATAATCATTAATTAAAATACTGAGTCTATCCTTTTAAAATTAGGGGTATTACAACATGGCAGCCAAGGAAGTGAGTGGTTACAAGCAAAATTATGGGACACATGGCAGCCTAGGAAGTTGGTCGATTCCAATGGAAAGGTACTACGACATTCCAGTCGAAAGTCTTGGGACACATGGCAGCTAAGGAAGTAAGCGGTTAAAAGCGGTTACATGCAAAGTCATGGGACACATGGCAACTTAGAAAGTAAACGGTTACATGCAAGCGACCATTACTAAATTCTATAAATATGATATGATATTGTAACTTAGAAGGCTTGCTCAACGCCAAACACAACAACACATTTCAATACTAATTCTTATTTTCATTGCAATGCAATTTCATTATGATTAGTCTTAGTCCTGCACTTTACTTTTCATTAGACAATCTTACTTTATAGTCAATTCAATTACTTTCTTAAGTAGTTCATTCCTTCCTAGCCAGTTAACTATCTCGAAGTCCTTTATTAAAGGCAAAAAGAACCCTGAGGTGTTCATTCCAGACCTTATCACAGTCGCTTGGTCACGCAATCTTCCTTCTGGAATATTGTTTGGATCTCTCTTTGGAATTACTGCAGTTCCTGGCATGCCCATCCGGTTCCATCAGAACCGACTGCTTTTTACAGGCCAAACATAGTGGCATGCCCGGTGGGATAATCGGGAAAAGATCTTTCTTATGGCATATCTGAGCTTTGAACGTGAAGAGTATTACCGAAGGAGGGACGAAGAACGTGATGAGTACTACCGAGAGATAGCCAAAGAACATGAAGAGCGCTACCAAAGTTACCTAAGGGTGGAAGAAAAATGTGAGCAATTTTTCCTGAGAATGCAAGGAAAGATTCCAAGAATGGAAAAAGGTGCCAACAATGCGTACGAACCATTCTATGAGCTCAGAAACAACCACTACCTATGGTGCCAATTCCACCAGTAGTGAAGTCGATTTTGCCACCACTTCCATCGCAGATGCAGGTTCCACCTAGGGTGCAGAACCCTTCAGTAACAATGAAGTCGATTCCACCAATAGCAGTTCAAGTTCCATTTCAAGTGAAACCTCAAGTGCAGAACCTTCCACCAGTAGTAGCTTATCCACTTCCATCACAGGTGCAGGTTCCAAACCTTCCACCAGCAGTAGCTCAAACACTTCTATCGCAGGTGTAGGTTCCAACTGAGGTGCAGAACCTTCTTCCAGTAGTAGCTCAAGCACTTCCATCACAAGTGCAGCAGAATGTTCCACTTTCGAACATTCAGCCACCTATAAATACACCACCAAGGCCATTTATGGCCTTTCTAATGGCATTCAAAATGCAACGCCCTCCAAACCTCCTGATCAAGGAGTAAATCTAATCCACCGGAGTAGTAGTATTCCTTTGGCAAACCCAAACCCAATTCCATTGGTGTTTGGGGGCATTCAATGGCCAACCTACCCAAAGGTTGGCCAGAAAATACAAGCCAACTTGCTGACTTCTCCCAGCTAAACTATGGCTTGGCCATGAGGAAGGTCGACAAACCTTTACATAGGAAGCCGTTACCACTTCTTCCATTGGAAAAAGATTTTCCACAGCCAGATTTTCTTTCAGAAATGGCACAAGCTTCTCAATAGTTGTATATTCTTCCACTTGAAGAGTATAACGGTCATAGTATTTTTTTTTCTAATTTTGGAAAAGAATGCTAGTACTTTATTTGTCCCAAATTCACATCTTGTGATTTTTAGAGGGTAAAACTTGGCCAATAAACTATGTATTTGGCCTGAAGATGTACAAATTCGTCCTCCTCATAAACCTCTAGACCCCAAAGGACAATAAAATTGGATGTTAAGCTTCAAATCTTTAACTTAGTTAAATAAGCTGTTTAAGTTTTCGGCCCAAAGGTACATTACGGCTGAAAGTTTTAGTTATTTCAACAAGAATATCACATGGCAAATTCTCACTCACATCTAAAATTTGATATACCTTATAATGCTTCAAAGAATATCAGGCACATCAAATTTGGGGGGCAATGTTTCACCCTTATTTTCCACTTTCCAGTAGAAGATTACCCTGGTCGATTTCAATGGAAAGGTACTACGACATTCCAGTGGAAAGTCTTGGGACACATGGTAGCCAAGGAAGCAATCGGTTGTAAGTGGTTACATGCAAAGTCATGGGACACATGGCAACCTAGGAAGTAAGCGGTTACAAGTGGTTACATGCAAAGTCATGGGACATATGGTAGCTTAGGAAGTTGGTCGATTCCAATGGAAAGGTACTATGATATTCCAGTGGAAAGTCTTGGGACACATGGCAGCCAAGGAAGCAAGCGGTTACAAGTGGTTACAGTCATGGGACACATGGCAGCTTAGAAAGCAAGCGGTTACATGCAAGCTACCATTACTAAATTCTATTAAATATGACATGATATTGTAACTTAAAAAGCCTGCTCAACACCAAACACAACACAACATTTCAATACAAATTCTTATTTTCATTGTAATGTAATTTCATTATGATTAGTCTTAGTCCTGCACTTTACTTTTCATTAGATAATTTTACAGTCAATTCAATTACTTTCTCTAGTAGTTCATTCCTTACTAGCTAGTTAACTATCCTGAAGTCCTTTATCAAAGGCAAAAAGAACCCCGAGGTGTTCATTCCAGACCTCATCACAGTCGCCTGGTCTCGTAATCTTTCTTCTGGAATATTGTTTGGATCTCTCTTTGGAACTACTGCAGTTCCTGGCACGCTCATCTGGTTCCATCGGAACAGACCACTTTTTACAGGCCAAACAATATATATGTATATATATATATATAGATACAACATAATAGATGTATAGCATCACAAATTTTTTTTTTCCAGGCATCACAGATGAATTACCTGAATAGTCGCCCAGATGGCAACAGGTGGAACCGAATTGCAGAGAGAAAAAACCTATTTCTCAACAACCCAGAAAACCAATATCAAGGGAATTACCAAAAGAAAGACGAGGTTTTTCCTCCATTAAATAGTTTAGAAAATATATAGCATCATTCACGTTAAAATTTCTTTTCTTTCTTCCACCCATTTGAATAAAAATTCAATTGAAACACTCACAGACTTCACTTTCCAAGCACCAACTTAAATTCCCCAATCATGGCTTCAAACGACCATCAGAAGAAAAAGAAAAAGCAATCCTCAGTTTAGAAATCATAAATAAAGAACACCCAGAACTCAATTTCCCTGAAAACGAGGAAATAAATTTTTGGGCTAAGCAAATTTCCTTTTTTCTGCTTTCCTGTAAACAAATAGAGAATGATCTTTTATTTCTTGTAAGAAGAGCTTCAGCAGATATTTTTCTAAAAATTCGAGAATACAGTCCGTCTTTTATCAGGAAAATAGAATTTCAAAAATTTTTGTTTGACCAACTTCTTGACATTGAAAAATTATCAAATTTTCCAAATTTATACCTCCGTTAAATCTCACAATACAAGAGGCAGTACTAGAGAGAGAGAAATAAAGATTTTTAGAGAGACAAATTAGTGATGGAGATATACAGGGACTAATGCGAAGGTTGGGTCGTAATTACTATGCAGTGTTCTATTTGGGGGTGGTTCTCATATCTGTCACCATATCTCACTATGTTTTTGCTTCAGAGCAAAATAACCCAAATGATCGAGGCAAATGCTATCTTAGTGCTTTGCATGGTCACCCAGTTGCCCTCTTCATCTCAACCAAAAGCTACTAGCTAATTGGATCACCAAACCTCAAGTTCAATGCTTTAGTTTGGTTTGCTCAACAAATCTAAAAGATTGTGCTTTAGTGTGTGTGTGTTTTTTTTTTTTTTTTTTTTTTTTTTTTTTTTTTTCTTAACAAACAATTTTGTGTAAATTATGGTTCTTTTGTTGAATAAGATGACATGGTTTAACTATGAATCTCCTCTGATGGATTGCTATCTTATTATATTTATTTTTTCCTTTACATTTTTGGGGTTGTTTTCAAGGGGGGGTCTATTTGGATTGTGAATTAATGATCAGAAATATGGGATTGAAAATTGTTTGACTTTGTACTATAAAACCAAAGCTTGAAATGTTCCCAGCTACTTACATTTTTCAAATGAACGAAGTTTGCCAAAAACTCTATTTTTAATTCATTCTTTGACTACTGTTTTTCCTTTAAGAAACTGATTTCATTGGCTAAGATCAAACTTTTGGGAGTGGCTCATATATGTTACCCTCTGAGTCTAGTTTCCAAATCATTTTCGTTTGCTCCCTTTCGATTTAAAATGAATTTTCTACGAATTTGTAAGTAATTGTTGCGCAGATTTTGTTTTGAGGTTGTTTATGACGTGTTTAAGTTGACAATTTCATACAAGTAAACATAATTTTATTTTGGGTAATACAAAGCCCTTTCTTCTAATGGCTCACATTATCTGCTATTTTTTCATAAGAATGATTATTGTATTCCTTAGGCATAATGGTATCATGATATGAGCTTTTTGTGCTAAGATATTGAGCTTGAACTTGAATATCACTTGCATGACTGAAAAATCACATATAAGTTATTGGATAATTACTATTATGAATATTTACAATAGTAAATGTTTATTAAGAAATTGCATTCTCAAAGACACTTTGTTATCTTCTTATAGGTAGTGGTTTAAAATGGATAGTCCATGTAATATCCCTAGTTTTCAAAGGATAAAATGGGAATATTTTGGTTTGTTTTTCATTTTTATTTAAATTATTGGACTTATTTGTTATTTGGTTAAATTAGTTGATTTATTATTACTTGTGTGTATTTAATTTAATTGTTATATAGTGAATTGGTTTGTTTAATTGATTAAGTGTGAATTATTTGTTTCAGATTAATTGATTTATTTTAATTGTTTATTGGTTTTAAATTAATTGTTTAATTGAATTAGTGTTTTAAATTAATTAATTATTTATTTTAATTTAATTGGTTTTAACTGACGTGTCTTGTTTATGGCTTATATGGTTTATATTTTAGGGTTATTTTAATTTAAGTTAGGGTTTCATTTATTCATGGTGTAGCCGACTTGTAAATTTAATTGAATTAAACATAGGTTAAATAATAGCCTATATATATAAAACTGTATGGTCTGCTAGGGTTGGAGAAACAAAAACAAAACCCTATTCACGGAATAGTATTTTGAGAGGAAAACAGAGAGGGTTCTTGAGAGAATCTGTGAGGCTAATGGAGGAAGGATAGAGGACGAGCAGAGGAGTTGCTCGTGGGTAAGTCAAGAAACAACAGAGGAATAGAAGGTTTATCAAAGGAGGAAAACAATCTGAGGAATTCTGAAACGTAGAGACGGCGTAGAGGTTTTAATTCAAAATCTCATAGGCAAGTTTCAGACTATCTCTTTCCCCATAAACTTGTGTTCTGTGCATCTTATATAGACTCTAGGAACTTAATTAAACTATTAAAAACGGATTTTATGCATTGCTAGATGATTTCTGAAATCTATTCTGTGTTTTTAAAGTTTAAACCCGTTGTTGCTTAAACTATTCTGTTGTGAGTTTAATTTCTGTCGTTTGATTTACACTGGAGTATGAGAGGTTCTAGGACTATAAAAACTTAAATAGAATCCAAAGAATGCTACAAAAGTTTGGGATATGACACTAGACTTCGCCGGAAGCGAAGAAGAACTGAATTGGTTGTTTGCATAAACTGTTTTTGTCTTCAAATTAGATTTTTGCCAAACTATTCTTAGGGAAATCAAAGGAGTTTCTAGGAGTATTAGGGCTTAAATTGAACTCTTAAAATCCTTAAGAAACTTAGGACAGACAGTTGGAACTTCTGCCGGAAGCAAAGACGAAGCAGTGAAGCAGAGAAGGGCTCTCAGGGGTGAGAGCCGGCTCCTAAATGGTGGGAGCCGGCTCCCATGAAGAGAGAGCCGGCTCTCCATGAGGGAGAGCCGGCTCTAGAAGCCTAGGAGCCGGCTCCAATAAAGGGGAGCCGGCTCCCATGGGAAAAAAAACCCCTACGGGGTGTTTTCTGTAATTTTTTCGGAGTTCTGGGGTTAAACGCAAATACTGAAAATTAAAGGGGGTTTCAAATATGTTAAAATTAACTTATTAAGACCCTTAAATAGTTGGTTTATGCTAGGGTGCTAATCTTAAGGGGCATCAGGAAACAGAAACGTGGAATAGGCATGCTGTCAAGGAAGGATGAATGTTTAAGTTAATAAGTTTGTTTTAATAACTTAAACTGACTGGTATCGAATTACTTTTGGGATGTTATATAAATTATTTATATACTTTAATGGAGGCCAGAAAGTTCGGTGTAGGATATGGGCATAGACAGTATTAACTTAGATATTAAATGGTATGCTGTCAGGAGTGGTAGGAATTTTAGTTGCTAGTTTTGGTTTAGCGAACTAAATGGACTAGTATGGGAATACTGTTGGGGTTTCATATAATGAGCAGTTTGGAATTCAGAGTGTCATATTATATCAGGCACAGGTTTTGGAGTGGAGGATCAAAGGGACGTCATGTGGTGTAAATGCTAACTTTCATGCTGTTAAGGATTGTGGAGGATTTCATTACTTGTCTTTGTTTTGGCAATTTAAATAATATAGTATGAGAGGATGGTTTGGGATATCTAGTATAATGTATTTAGTTCATATTTCTGGCTGATCATTATAACAGGTTATGGATGTTAATTGATGAACTGTTTAACTTCTGTTTTATCAATTGTATGGATGTGGATAATATAAATTGTTTATCAATACTTTAACAATTTATTCGGAGGATTAATGATTATAATCATATACTGGATGCATAATAGGATCTTAATAATATCCGTTTTCTATTATGCTGGTTTCTGGATTTATTTGATGTTCTAATGAATGTGCATCGTTTATGGATCATTTGCATTATATGTACCGGTATGGGACGGTGACATATCAGGGATGGATTAAATCAAAAAGCTAAGTCCTACCCCTTCATACATACGGAATGGATTAACTAAAATAGTTAAATCCTACATGGATGCATGTCCTGTCAACTAAAACAGTTGAACGACATAACGGATGTTTGTTTTATTTTTCTGCATTAGAAAAGAATTTATATATATTTTTATGGTACTGTGATACGAGCTTGAGCCTCCTGATCACGGTTAGGGTGCGTATATTGCAAAGGTTGAGTAGCTAGATATAGCTAATGTTCCCTGGTAGGTCTAGGTACTTGGCCGCTGAAAATCGTGTTTTATATGTCACCTTCTACCTAGGCTGAACTATGTTATAGGCTAGTGAGCATCCTATAGTGTGTATTTATATATCTATGGACTATTGTAGGTATTGCCGAGCTATCTAAGATGTATCTGCGTATCGGGTTTATGTACGGATTGTAGTAGGATGGAACTTGCATGTGGGCCTGACCCACCTTTATTTTTCAGATGTTCGTGAGTACCAGGCTTAGGGTTTGATCGTGGTGATGCAGATACAGTCACTCACTCTTCCGACTACATAGGATTTTCTTTCTTATTTTGGTTTTGGATTTTAATTCTGTAAATATTTTACCAGTTGGAAATATTAGGGGTCCACTAGATGGATTCCCGAGTTGTACGGATTGGAAATTTTATTTATATTAAAACTTTTATTTTGGAGGTTTTACAATTAGAATTCTTTTCAGCGTATAATTATTTTATTCTTAATTCAGTTTTATTCCTGCTTGTTTATATATTGATTGTCTGGTATCCTTCGGATCTGTGCCCGGACTTGATCACCCGTGGTTCTAGAATCGAGGGGTATCACAGTCCATTAGGTGAACGAGTCCATAAACTCAAATTTGGAATGATGTTCAAATTCGTTGAACATGCATATGACTTTTACAATGCATAGATACGTGAAGTTGGATTTAGTGTGAGAAGGGATTGTTCCAATAAAAACTATAAAACTGGATAAATTACTTTTGCACAATTTGTATGTTGCAAGGAGGGTTATAGAGGAAACGACAAAAGGGACCATCTTACAAAAGAAGCTAAGGCTGAAACAAGGGTCGGATGTGGTGCATTCATGCATATAAATTTTGAAAGGGAGGAAGGAATATATTTTGTAGACATATATGAAGAGAAGCATAACCATAAACTTATTAGAAAAGATTGCACTCATTTGATGCCTTCACAACGGAACATCGTTGTACCTTAAGTAATTGACATCGAGGTGGCAAATGATTCTGGACTACCAGTTGGTTCTTCATATGAACTAATGGGACGACAATCTGGGGCAAGAGAAGCACTTGGGTTTACAAAAGTAGACCAAAATATTTATTTGAGAACCAAGAGACAAAAACAATTACAATTTGGAGAGGCTGTATCTATATTTGAGTATTTTCAATCCCAGATGTTGGAAAACCCCTCATTTTTTCATGCGGTTCAGTTAGACAAAGATGACTTGATAACCAATATATTTTGGATTGGTGCAAAAATGATTATTGACTATGGTCAGTTTGGAGATATTGTGTCATTCGACACAACATACAAGGTGAATAATGTGAATCGACCATTTGTTGCTTTTGTTGGTCTGAATCATAATAGAGAAACAATTATATTTGGAGGTGCTTTGATGATTGATAAGACAGCGGATTCATTTGTGTGGTTGTTTGAGACATTTTTGAAGGCAATGCCTCATAAATTTTCGAAGACAATTATAAGTGACCTAGATGCGACTATTACAAAAGCATTAGCGTTGGTGATGCCTGAGACACACCACCATCTTTGTATATGGCATATTACGCAAAATGGTACGAAGCATTTAGGCAATTTCATCAAGGGTCCAGTGGGCATGACAGGCATTTTATCTGAGTTTTATAAAAAAACATGAGGACGAAGATGATTTTAAAATATGTTGGGAGTCTATGCTAACCGAGTGTGGTGTTTGTGGCAACAAATGGTTGTCTAAAATGTATAATTTAAGGACCAAATGGGCAAAGGCATTTGTGAAAAATCACTGGTACGTTGGTATGCATAGCACTCAACTCAATGAAAGCTTTAATTTCGGATTGAAAAAATTCGCTAAATCTGACCATAATATTCCTGATTTTTTCAAACACTTTTATAGGATGGTCATTGAGAAAAGGTGTGATACCCCTCGGATCCGAGACATGGGTTGATCAGGCCCAGGCCCAAACCCGAGGGATGTCAAAGAATTAATATGTAACCGAACACAGAATACAAGATAAAATACGAAATAAAAATAATAATAATAATAATAAGCTGGAAGAATCTAGAAATACAATCCTTTATAATTAAATATTTAAAACCTGATAATCCAAAACTCCATAAGTTTACAACTCGGGAATCCATCCATTGGACCCCTTATTTAAATTCTCCAAAAGATACTGAAATAATAAAAAATAAAATCCAAAGCTAACATAGAGAAGATTCCTACATAATCGGAAGAGTGAATAGTTGTATCTGCTTTGTATGTCCAAACTCTAACCCTGGAACTGACGAGCACCTAAAAAATAAAGAAGTGGGTCAGGCCCACATGAAAATCCTGATCTACTACAATCCAAACCGTAATCCGATACGCAGATACATCCTAGGAAGACTCAACAATATCTAGAGTAGTCTATATATGTATATAGTACACATTATAGGACGCTCGCTAGTCCAGTAGGTTTGTTTCAACCTGAATAGAAGGCAACATGCGAATACGCACCTTAGGGTGGGCATGAGTACCTAGACCTACCAGGGAACAACACCTACGTCCAGTTATCTATCCTAGGCGATATACGCGCCCTAACCATGGTCATGAGACTCAAGCTCATTCCACGGCACCGTATAATATATATATAAAGTCCGAACTCCTCCTAATACAATATACCATCCATTTGTGTAGTGGTCTGATATATGTATAACCAATCCATCCTGAAACCATAGTAGGTCATTCAATTCACAATTGATATGACACATGTAGGTGATGGACTTAACCTTTATGATTAATCCATACCTTAATCCAAATTTAGGTAGGCTTAGTGTCTGAACTAATTAGTACCTAGTATGACACCGTCCCATACCGGTGCATACCATCCTCCAGTTTACATAGTTAATAACACAGTATATCTATTTATTAACCACATCCCAGAATAAGCATAAATATAGTTTAGCATGTATACAACCAATTTATGCCTCCAATATAACATTTAGATATCCCATTGCAGTTCTTTATAAAAATAAAAGACTGTACACTTAGCTCCTCCAGTTAACGTAGTTGACAAAAACAGTATCAGATACTAACCAACCACACTCTAAAATTTACATAAATATAGTTTAACATGTGTATAACTAAATTGTGCATCCAATAACAATTTTAGAATCCCAGTTCCAATCCTTTAAATTGACAAATCAAGATTATACAATTTATTTCTCCATATAATACCATAACTGATGCTGGTATGTTAGTTTGTAAACATCAGTTAATTCTAGCAAAGAACACATATATTTTAACAGTCATATGCTCTTAACACAGCTAACAATATGATTCATAATTAAGATCATGCAATAAAACTAATTGCTAAAACAGTAAGCAGCGTAATGTAAATATTTAACCATTCACCTACGAGCCCTCTATTTGATCTTAAATTAATTCCTATCCTTAATAACTGAATGTGAACTTGCTTCTTAACATTATTATAAGTCTCAAACACATATTTACAACATTCAGTAGCTTCAAACAGTTCCAGAAAATTCAATTTCAGCCAAACGAACCACAAAAAAACAGTTTCTGGACCTTTTAAGAGAGAGCAGGCTCTAGAAATTAAAAGAGCCTGCTCTTCTTTTCTTCAGAGCTGGCTCTAGGCTCATTAGAGCCAGCTCCACAACATCCTAGAGCCGGCTCTACCTTCTAGGAGCCGGCTCTAAGGGGTTATAAGAGCCTGCTCTCTTTTTCCCTTAACAGCTTCGTCCGCTTCGTCGTCTTCTCTATTTTCTTTGAGTACCAGTTCTTGTAGAAATTTTTAGTGCATGTTTTAAGGCCTAATTTAGTTCCAGATTGATTGTAAAACAATGATATATCATCAAACTAGAATTTGAAAACAAAATACTACACAACGAAGCCAAATTACAGAACTACAGTTTATTTACTATCTTTCTGAAACAACGAAGAACAGGTTCAATTCCATGAAGTTAAACATTGATTAAATATGCATAAAAGTTGTAATTAAGCCTTGGTTTAATCCCTGGAGTCTTCCTAACCATGCACAAAACACAGATTAGAGAGATAGAGAAGAACAAGACTTGCCTTGAGTTTCAGACTTTGAAACTCTAATTCCACAGTTTATGTAGTCTTCCTTGAATTGCTCTGCCAATTCCCTAAGTTCACGCTCTGTTTCTTAGCAGCCCTTGGTGATACAGACGTAGCTTTATGTTTTCTAAAACCCTAAACCCCAGTATGTACATGTATATATAGGCGAATCCTGATAACCCTAAGTCCATAAAGATATAACTCGGCCCATAGGTACCTAGGTTATAATCAACGTCGGCTACCCATGTAAATTTTAAACCTAACTTACGATAAGTAAATAAATTCAAAAACGAAAACAATTAATTAATAACAATTCTATCAGGTAATTAATCAAATAACACAATTTAATGAAATTAAAGCCAAATAAATAATTAAAACAGTTAACTCAAATAATCAAGCAATTAAAAAAAAAATTAACATTTAAATAAGACAATTAAGTCAATTAACTAATTAAAACACTTAAACAAATAATTCCTATTAAATAATCAAATTAATCAATTAATTCAACTAATCACATATAATCAAATAAAATGCAGTTAAATAATAAAATTAAAAACCCAGGAATATCCTTTTAAACTAGGGGTATTACATTGAACTAAAGGCGTAGTACGATTTGACTCACCAATAGTCGAATGTTAAACTTCTGTGCACGATGGTTGTCAAAGCTGGTGAGTTTACATGAAAAAAATGTTTCAGTTATTTCAAAAAGAAATTCAAGCTACAGTTGGATTCGATTTAAAAAAATCAATTCAGCAAGATGGAGAAGTTATATACAAAGTGGTCTCGCTTGAAGAACATAATCAAGAATGGCGTGTAAGAAGGAAAACAGATGACCCTTTGACATGCAGTTGTTAGATGTTTGAAATGGATGGTATTCCGTGTTCACACATGTTAAAGGCCATAAGAGAAGTGCTATACAAAACTGAATTACCTAAGGAATACATACTGAAACGGCGGACGCGAGAGGCAAGAGATGGGGCAGTGTTGGATTTCATTGGTCGTGAAGTGCAAACGGATCCTGAATTGCAACAACGACAAAGATATAGAGACATGTGTTATCTATGCACTCGTGTTAGTTCATTTGCATCAGAGGGAGAAGATTTTTTTAATTTATCCATTATCTACGGGGAACATTTGCTTAAGCTTCTTGAAGAAATGAGAAGGCAAAAACGGGTGTAACATAATGATGAATACTCATGCAAGACTGGCAACGGGCATCAAATTTATGTCATTTACGAGCAAAGTGGCCATGACATTACTGTAAATGATTTTTAAAAATGGGACACATCAAGTGGATAGAAAAAAAGACTCAAACCAACATTTGAAATTGCTACAAAAAAGGGAAAGAAATCTTTGAAACAACCCGTTCAATCATACGTGAAGCATAAGGTGAGTAGCACTCTAATATATTACAAATGTTTAAAACATATCGGTTTGACTACCATTAAATTTTCATTTTAATTTTTCTTTTTTTAAGGGTGCTGAAATTCCAAGCTAGGATGCATGGATGTCCATACCACCTAGTCCACCCCGAAGCCCTAACTTGCAAAGGAGTTACGACTACCAAAGGCTTCAATTTCTTAATCGGTGTGATAAAGGTAGTGTAACAAGCGCAGAAATATTGAACTACGATTTGTCACAAGCCACCACAGAAGCGAATATTGCTTCTTAATCATCTTATTGTCCATTTCTCAAGTAGGTTATTACCTATTTCATATATTGTTATATTGTATTTTTTTTTTGTTTAAACAATTATGACAATTATTTATACAACACGTTTGTTGCTAAGTCAATGAGACAACCAATCATGTTAAAGATACAATATCAGCAAATCTAAGCAGTGATTGAGTAAGCCTGTAATACCCTTAATTTTTAAAGGATATTCCTGGAATTTATTTTATTATTGGTTGCATTTTATTTAATTATTTTTTTAATTGTGTTAATTAGAATTTGAATTATTTGTTAATTGTTTTGTTTTGTTTGTTTTATTTAATGATTTTAATTGTTGTATTTTGATTGTTATCACAAAGCCTATTCTTTTATTTATTTATTTTTTATTATAATAATTGGCTATTTATTGATGGTAATACATATTTTATTTTTATTTATTGTATTTTTTTTAAATGCAGCCCTTGGATCTAAACTCTTGAAGTTGTAGTTGAGAAGACATATATGACATTGTTTTATATCTGCCAGTCTGGGCTTTGCTCACCCCCTATAATTTTGTAGATGAAGTAGATGGAACCGAAAATAATTAGCTTTATTGAAGATGGTTGTTTTTACTTTACTTCCCTTGGGAATTCTTGCCTAGTCAAGTTTCATAATTTGGTTCTTGTTGAGAGTTAACTCGCCTAGTTGCTTTTACTTTACTTCCCTTGGGAATTATTGTTATTGTTCTGTTGAATTATACTTTGTAATCTGGTTTAGAATACTCATACATTGTGAGAGGCATACCAAAAGTTGTGATCCTATTGAATTATTCCAATTATTCACCTGTACAGAGCAAGTTTTTATCTGGAAACTTAGACATGCTACGCATATGTACTATTTTGCTTGCATTAATATTTACACATTGATTTATTACGCAACTATTTCTTGTGCTTTGAAATTTCTTATGCATTTGTCGAAGAGAAATTTTCTATATTATCAGTTCTGGCTTTTCAAATTCCAATTCAAATTCCAAAGTGATTTTATGAAAGAACTTGTGTAGGGAATTAGAAATGGAAACTTAGGGAAAAATATATATATATCATACCAATGCCAAATGGGAAACAGGAATGGAGTACTCACAAATGTTAGAGATGTCAATGCCAAATGGGAAACAGGAAGAACTCTTCCCCAACTCATACAACAATCCAAGAACAACGACTGTGTCTCTGGGCTGGACGAGGTGTTTGATAGCCCAGTCAAGTGCGTCCAGGCTTCCTTTACTGCGCTTTACGTTCATCACCACCATAACAGTCTCTCTCGGTGACGACGAGGGAAATGAACCTGAATGGAGTCCCATATCTGTTTCTTGCTCCCTTTTGGTTTAATTTCCAAAGATGATAGTTTCTCTGAGGGCATATATTAGTAAATGAGAAAAAAAATGGTTTTTTTTTTTTTTTTTTTTTTTTTTTCGGGAGATGACACTTGCTTAGTGTTATGGGGAAATATTCATCCATGGGTGAATCCGCCATTAGCGAAGCTAACAAGGTTGGGTTTGCCAAGGTTACCCAAAAAACAACAAAACAAGGTTAGGTTTCTTGTGTTTTTTTATGCTTGCTATAGAAGGTGTCTTGGGAATTTGGTGCTTTTCAGGTCTTTTGGTTTGTTGTTTTCTGGTCTTTTGGTTTGAATTAAATGTCGATATGACTATTAATAGTTGTTTATTAAATATTTATTTTTTGCATTGTTTTATAGGTTAAGTTTCTCAGTTACTTACAAAGATTTTGGTTATTATTAAATTCCATTTATACAAAGTGGGGAGGGTAGACATCATAAGCTGGGGAGGATAGACATCTACCTTATCACTCTATGTGAATAAAAGATCAGGAATACGATATAAATCACTCCACCTGAAGTGGGCCCCTATTTGTGGAGATCAAATCTGTGATACCCCCGAATTTTCGAATGCGGGTTGGCCAAGCCCACACCCGAATACCCGAGAATATCAAAAACAAAATCGGCAATAAACGAACATAGAGTACAAAAGAATAAATAAGAATAAAAAATTTAATGAAAGAAAATTAAAAGAAAATTCCAATAATAAAACCTCTTAAGAAATTTCTATTAATAATAAAATCATTTTGATGCAATAAATCCTCCATTAATACAACTTGGGAATCCATACTGTGTGGACCCCTAAAAACCAATCTGAACAAGTGACAACAATAACTGTCTACAACTGACGAACGCAACATAAAAGAATCTCCTATGTAGGATCGGAAGAATGAACTAGACTGATCCCCGCCTTAGCAAGAACAACCTCTACTCCTGATGAACACCTGAAAAATAATGGTGGGTCAAGCTCACAAACAATTTCTACTCTACTACAGTCCAAGCAGAGATCCGATACACGTATACATCCTAGTCAATCCAACAGTAACTAGTAGTCCATATATATATATATATACACACACACACACACTAAAGGAACCTCACTTGACTAGAGGGTTGTCTCAACTAGAATAGTAGGCAACATGCAAAACGCACATATAGTGGGCATGAGTACCTAGACTTACCAGGGTACACAACTACACTATATCTAGCTACACATCCCTGGCAATATACGTGCCCTAACTACTAATCCTGAGACTCAAGCTCGTATCATGGCACCATACTTATATATATATAATCTAGTAACCATTATATCCAGTATAAATTAATCCTCCATAAGTCATTCAACTTGTTCAACTGACCAGATTTGAATATAAGTATGACTTAACATTTTAGTTAATTCATTTCCTTATATAATAAATTAATCCTCCATAAGTCATTCAACTTGTTCAGCTGACCTCACTTGAATATAAGTAGGACTTAACATTTTAGTTAATCCATTCCTTTATATAAAATAGGTAGGACTTAACTGATAAGTTAATTCGTCCCTAGAATGCCACCGTCTCATACTGGTGCATTAAACCACACAATCCAACAATTGATGTAACAATTAAGGAAATACATCAAACAATCCAGAAATAACTATGATAATATGATATCAAATTATCACAAAATAGGAATAACTTTTTATTTATTTAAGCTTCCTATATCATATGTCCTATACAAACTGAATCTTATACATGATGATATTTTATTATACCATCAAATAAGCATTCTCCATATCCAATTCATCCTACACATTTAATTTCAATTGCTAAAACATTTTAAAAGATTAAATTCATTCGTTTGTTTAAAACATTCAAATAGTAAGCATCATTATGATTGAGTCTATTTAAATTTATTTAAACCCAAACCTAATCCCTATTTAATGTTCAGGAATCCTAGGCATGTTTCTACGTTCCATCATTCCACAGATATGAAAAATACATAATTTAAACATGTAAAAATTTACATTAGAAATTAAATCAAAATCATGCATTTATCAATTCAAAACACAAGAACAGATATGAACTAATTTCATAAAACCTATGTTCTAATCCAATTAAACATGTATAATTATTTAATTTTATGTGTTTAATAAATCCAGGAATTTCCTAGACATGTACAGAAACACGAATCAAAGGGAGAGAAATAGAAGAAGAACTTGCCTTAAACTTTCGGATCGAAAGTTAAACTTCTTCTTTCTTGATCTTCTCTGTACATGGTTTTTCTCCTCCTTCCTTCCTTTTCTTCATTCCTTCTCTAACTCTCTCTCTAGAATATATCACATGAATATTTATAACTCTCTTTTACAACCTACAGTTATATATTTATAGACTAAATAAAATAATCATAACCCTTTTCCCAATCCAAGTCAGATTAAAAAAAAAAAAAAAAATTAAAATATTAAAAAGGTAAGTAAAATAATTTATGTATTTCTTTATTAAATAAATAAATTATACACATTCCATTATTTATTAATGGATTATCCAATAATAGCTAAGTTACTATATTATTATAAAGTAACTTAAAACATAAAACGTATCAAATATATGTATATTTTTATTATTTAAATATAAAACATATATATCAGATTAAATATTACTACCCAAGTTACCATAGAAGTAATTAATAAATAACCCATTATTTATTAATGCATTATCTAATAACACGTAACTTACCATAATATTATAAAGTAACTTAAAACATAACACGTATTAAATCTATGTATATTTTTATTATTTAAATATAAAATATATATATCATATTAAATATTAGTACCCAAGTTACCATAAAAGTAATTAATAAATTACCTATTATTTATTAATGCATTATCCAATAATACTTAAGTTACCATAATATTATAAAGTAACTTAAAATATAACATGTATCAAAACTGTGTATATTTTTCTTATTTAAATATAAAACATATACATCCGATTAAATATTACTACCCAAGTTACCATAAAAGTAATTAATAAATTACCCATTATTTATTAATGCATTATCGAATAATACTTAAGTTACCATAATATTATAAAGTAACTTAAAACATAACACGTATCAAATCTATGTATATTTTTATTATTTAAATATAAAACATTTACATCAGATTAAATATTACTACCCAAGTTACCATAAAAGTAATTAATAAATTACCCATTATTTATTAATGCATTATCCAATAGTACTTAAGTTACCATAATATGATAAAGTAATTTAAAACATAACACGTATCAAAACTATGTATATTTTTATTATTTAAATATAAAACATATACATCAGATTAAATATTACTACCCAAGTTACCATAAAAGTAATTAATAAATTACTTTCCCTTTTATATATGTATATAATATATATATATACGTAACTATCCATAGATAATAAATCGTATCCATCCAACCTCCTATCCAAGTAGTCCATGTGACCCAATTGATTGGCTCATTACTACTAACCATAACCATAAAAGAAAAATAAAAGAAAATAATAAAATAAAAGAAAATATTTAATTTACAATTAATCAAAACACCATTTAAACACATAATTTAATTGAACAATTAAAACATAGACATATACAAATATCACATAGACACATAATCAAATACTCAAGTAACACTTAATTCAATTAAACTTATAAGCAATTAGTCAAATAATCAATTAAATAATTAAAAATACAATTAAAACAAATAAATAAATACTGAGACTATCCTTTTAAAATTAGGGATATTACATTTTTCCCCCTAATAAAAGGAATTCCGTCCTTGAAATTCGCCCTTATTTTCTTCCATTATGCTTGGAAACTGTGAGCGAAAAACATCCTCCTATTCCTAAGTAGACGCAACCTTACTATGACGGCTCCACTTAACTCCAATATACCAAGTGGTATACAAGGTTCCTATATTGTAAAAAACACAATAATCATACAATGCATAAGTTATATCAAACAACAACGTAATCCTCCCATTTCAACAAGGGAAAGATCTACATAACTCCAAGTGCCATAGAATATACGCACAAACTCCTATGCACCCAGCGCTAATAATTTGGTAATGTTAATCTAGAGGCGATTGCCTTAATTGCGAAACACAATCCTCTAAAAGTCAATGTAATAAGTAAAATTGACCTTTCTCCAACAATCGCATTTCTTCCTACATGGAAGACATAACGAGCAAACTACTCCCTGATAGAAAAATCTAGTATACGAGGTCGACTATTTACAACATCCCACTACTGCCTCCAAATTGTGTGCAGTCCATTACAAAGGGGAGTATTTCTCTCTAACGTATTTTTAAATGAGGTCAAGGTCTGATTGTACAACCCTTGCTTCAATTTCAAACCAATAAATGAGAAGTATACACGAGGTAACATACAAAACCTCAAACGTTGTCACCCCAACCTCCTTGTGCTAACAATACCACAGACAAAAACTGAAAAGCGAAGTAAATGCTTCCAATTGTCCATGAAAACATAGGATATATGCCTCAAGCATATCCTTTGTGGTCTAATTTAATCTCTCGATTAATTCCTCTATCTATAGATATGAAGCAAAACTGCTACTCCAAAATCGTTATAAAGCTCCTTCGAAATAGCACTTTGTATCCACTATAATGGACATCCACATGCTATAACACCACTATCACTATACTATAGAACTACTATGAAGCTCAAAAATGAACATCACTCCAATTAATGTCCTTAAGCGAACTTTCTCAATCCACCACTCTTATTCCATGTGGAAAATTGAAATTCCAAATCAATGTCGATAATTCCTACCGACCATCCACTCCTATTTACTCATACTTCCATATTCGTTATAGGAAGTGGCTAAAGATTCCTATGATATCCGATGATAAAGTTTCCACCTTTCTAACAAGTGTTACACTTAGGTCAATTCTATACACATCCCTATCCGTACTTGTTCACCAAAATCGACATTTAATGTCATGTTATACCTTCTAACCGTCTGAGTGCACTAAGAAAAGGTATAAGTTTTTCTATATCAGTCGCCCGACTGTCATAACACTATTTATAGAAACTATTAAATCCTTCTCCAGTACCTTAAACTCCATCTGAGTAAGGTAACACCTTCTCTAGGGTCAGCTCTAATATTCAAAGTTGACCTCCTAAATTACCTTGGTAATAACAAGTGTTATTACACATGCTATAAATTCAACTGATAACTCATCAACTAAAGATTTAAATATCTTATCAGTTGTTGAGAGCATCCATTTCCATAATTGCTTCCACCAGACG
The DNA here is from genome assembly GCF_030987335.1 of Cornus florida. Classification (NCBI taxonomy): domain Eukaryota; kingdom Viridiplantae; phylum Streptophyta; class Magnoliopsida; order Cornales; family Cornaceae; genus Cornus; species Cornus florida. The sequence goes on from NW_026775573.1 coordinate 46,675,968, forward strand.
GAACTTGATATAAAGTGTGAATCACCACTTCTATCCATCTAAACTATCTCGTGATCCATTCTATTCGTATGAACTGAAGTCGTACCAGTTCGAAATAGACAAGAACTAAGCTAACCTAATTTATCAGTCAACCAATATCCCATCCAGAATCATGACCCTTGTGCGAAGTTAGCAATCCCTCAACTAAATTCGTAGAAAATGCTCTCTCATTTTCACTTCAATATAGGGAATGGCTGCAAATAATCTAGTGATCTCTGATGGTCCATCTCGACTATCTAATAAATATTACACTATGAGACAAAATCACTATGTCCCCACTCCTGCCTTTCCTCCAAACGTCTGCTTCATACCGTGAAGTATCATGTTTCCACTATGATAAATAAAGAACTAAGAGTTATGAAACTCAGTCCTTGTATCCTCCATCCAATTTGTCTGCAGAAAGTACCGTTAATCCAGTACCACCAGCTTTCATCTGTACCCATTGGTTAAATTAGAGCATCTTCAAAAGCGAATTCTGCAACTAAATCTATCCACCACTGATATTGAAAGTCAATTGCTAATTCCATTTATCAATAGTTAACTATGACTTTAACTCAACAAAAGTCAACAAATTACAACATTTTCATACATACCATGCACCTCATCTTTATATAGGTGTTTGGTCTTACCATCTTGTCTTTAACACACCCTGTTTCTTTAAGACAAGTTAGTGTCAATCCGACTTCTTTGTCTAACTTCAAAAGAATATGAAATCTTTCCATTCTCCACATAAGTCATCAATTTCCTAGTAACAACTAATTGTTACAAATTGTGACTAAAAAATAATTCCATATTATTTATGGAAATGAAGAGACTTAGTTTCCTCCTCCATGTGCAACACCGGCAAATTCCTCCTTATGACACACCCTCGTGAATAAATTCTTGATTAAGAATTTACTGATGAATATTTATTCAGTCTCCTATCCTCACTTGGTGTCATTCCAATAAGTATTTAATCCAGTACTAAATTCTCCTTCCGACTTGGTAACAACTTTTGAAATTTTCAAGAAGATGTTCAGCAAATCTGCACCTTTGATAAATCATCATGGCGTTATAGTGATCTTTATTTACCACTACCTTACGCATATCGAAACATTAACAACCACCAATATCATGGCGTTGTAATATGATACGAATCCATACCTAACGTAAAGTATATCAAACTAATCATTCTAGATTATTTGACTCGTAGTGATGGTTTAACTATCCCATCCCAAAACACACCATAATGACACAAGTCCAGGTCCAATAGATTGGCTAGATTTATGTGTATCTACCAAATCCTACGATTGTACGCTCACAAATCTAGCGTAAATAACGTTATTACTTCATGTTATTAAAATAATAGTTGGTTGATCACACATTTGTGTCCCCAACTAAACCACATACCAAATCCCGAGTAATTAACAAAAAAAATAAAACACGTTTGATAAACACAATAAAACAAAATATACTCCTACTTAGGACATCGTTCTTTCTAGAAAAGAAAGTCTCCTTTGAAATCAACCTTACTAGATTGTTTCAAAATTTCTTTTTATAGTTTCGTAAATAATCATCCAACCTCGAAACATATCCTTTAAAACATCGTTTTAAAACACAAATGTTTTGCCTAAGCAAATAACAAGGGCTTAACCCTCATCCTTCTTATATGCGGAATGTAAACTGTCTAACTTGGCTTTATAAAGCGAATTAGAACGTCACAACATAATACCAATGCCCTCTTGTATATGATTTAAAAATTATGTATTTCGTTCTGATAAGAACACATCCGATCCCCAAACTCCTGAATAATACTTCTTATATACCTCTTTTAAAGATGATAAGAAAGCTTAATTATTTGTAGATTGATCAACCCCAATTCTACTAATAACAGTCGCTATACTACTAGCAATTCAGATCATCTCGCGCAATCATCCATCTTCAAGATTTAGTACCCTCTCTATTGGATACACATAAATCTCCTTCATTAGCATCCTCTTCGGCTCCTACTCCTCGTTTTTCTCCTTTTTGAGATCAACTGAAGTCTTGTTGACCCCGATATGTGGTGACCTATCACGTACACCTAAATCATTCCTTAGCTTATACTTTTAAAGTAATGCCAAACGAACCTAAACCATCGATCCCTAACTTTGCCTTCGGCAACAAAATTGATAACATACTCCTTTACTCTTTTGGGTCTTTATCGCTTTCGCCTTGAACCCATCCTTTTCCAAGTCCCAACCATTCTATGACTGCAGAAAATAATTGATATTAGCTCCTCCTAACAAACCGTAAATAGAGTACAACGAATCCTAATACGGGCTCTAAGCTTAAAGAGACGTAACGCGGAAGTCACATAACGAAAGACACTCCTGAGGACACTTGAACCTAGAGTGCTCTGATACCAACCGTGATAACCCTGGATTTCTGAATACGGGTTGTTCAAGCTCACGCCCGAATACTCGAGGATATCAAAAACAAAATCGGCAATAAACAAACATAGAGTACAAAAGAATAAATAGGAATAAATAATTTGCTGAAAGAAAATTAAAAGAAAAATCCAATAATAAAACCTCTTAATAAATTTTCATTAATAATAAAATCATTTTGATACAATAAATCCTCCATTAATACAACTCGGGAATCCATACTGTGTGGACCCCTAAAAACCAATCTGAACAAATGATAACAATAACTGTCTACAATTGAAGAACGAAGCATAAAAGAATCTCCTACGTAGAATTGGAAGAATAAAGTAGACTGATCCCCGCTCAGCACGAACAACCTCTACTCCTGACGAACACCTGAAAAATAATGGTGGGTCAAGCCCACAAACAAGTTCTACTCTACTATAGTCCAAGCAAAGATCCGATACACGTATACATCTTAGTCAATCCAACAGTAACTAGTAGTCCGTATATACATATATACACACACTAAAGGAACTTCACTAGACTATATGGTTGTCTCAACCTGAATAGTAGGTAACATGCAAAATGCACATATAGTGGGCATGAGTACTTAAACCTACCAGGGTACACAATTACACTATATCTAGCTACACATTCCTGGCAATATACGCGTCCTAACCATTAATCTTGAGACTCAAGCTCATATCATATATATATATAATCTAGTAACCATTATATCCAGTATAAATTAATCCTCCATAAGTCATTCAACTGACCTAACTTGAATATAAGTATGACTTAACATTTTAGTTAATCCATTCCCTTATATAATAAATTAATCATCTATAAGTCATTCAACTTGTTCAACCGACCTGACTTGAATATAAGTAGGACTTAACATTTTAGTTAATCCATTCTCTTATATAAAATAGGTAAGACTTAACTGATAAGTTAATCCGTCCCTAGAATGCCACCATCCCATACCGGTGCATTAAACCACACAATCCAACAATTGATGAAACAATTAAGGAAATACATCAAATAATCCAGAAATAACTATGATAATATGATATCAAGTTATCACAATATAGGAATTACTTATTATTTATTTAAGCTTCCTACATCATATGTCCTACACAAACTGAATCTTATACATGATGATATTTTATTATACCTTCAAATAAGTATTCTCCATATCCAATTCATCCTACACATTTAATCTCAATTGCTAAAACATTTTAAAAGATTAAATCCATTCATTTGTTTAAAACATTCAAATAGCAAGCATCATTATGATTGAGTCTCTTTAAATTTATTTAACCCCAAACCTAGTCCCTATTTAATGTTAAGGAATCCTAGGTATGTTTCTACGTTCCATCATTCCACAGATATGAAAAATACATAATTTAAACATATAAAAATTCACATTAGAAATCAAATCAAAATCATGCAATTATCAATTCATAACACAAGAGCAGATATGAATCAATTTCATAAAACTAATGTTCTAATCCAATTAAACATGCATAATTATTTAATTTTCTGTGTTTAATAAATCCAAGAATTTCCTAGACATGTACAGAAACAAGAATCAAAGGGAAAGAGATTTCAAAAGTTAAACTTCTTCTTCCTTGATCTTCTTTTTACAGGGTTTTTCTCCTCCTTCCTTCCTTTTCTTCCTTCCTTCTCTAACTCTCTCTCTAGAATATATCACGTGAATATTTCTAGCCCCCTTTTATGACCTATAGCTATATATTTATAAGTTAAATAAAATAATCCTAACCCTTTTCCCAATCCAAGTCAGCTTAAAAAAAAATAAATATTAAAATATTAAAAAGGTAAGTAAAATATGTTACGTATATAATTTATGTATATCTTTATTAAATAAATAAATTATACACATCCCATTATTTATTAATGGATTATCCAATAATACATAAGTTACCATAATATTATAAAGTAACTTAAAACATTAAACGTATCAAATCTATGTATATTTTTATTTTTTAAATATAAAACATATACATCAGATTAAATATTACTATCCAAGTTACCGTAGAAGTAATTATAAATAACCCGTTATTTATTAATGCATTATCCAATAATACGTAAGTTACCATAATATTATAAAGTAACTTAAAACATAACACGTATCAAATCTATGTATATTTTTATTATTTAAATATAAAACATATATATCATATTAAATATTACTACCCAAGTTACCATAAAAGTAATTAATAAATTACCCATTATTTATTAATGCATTATCCAATAATACTTAAGTTACCATAATATTATAAAGTAACTTAAAATATAACACGTATCAAATCTATGTATATTTTTATTATTTAAATATAAAATATATACATCAGATTAAATATTACTACCCAAGTTACCTTAAAAGTAACTAATAAATTACCCATTATTTATTAATGCATTATCCAATAATACTTAAGTTACCATAATATTATAAAGTAACTTAAAACATAACACGTATCAAATCTATATATATTTTTATTATTTAAATATAAAACATGTACATCAGATTAAATATTACTACCTAAGTTACCATAAAACTAATTAATAAATTACCCATTATTTATTAATGCATTATCCAATAATACTTAAATTACCATAATATTATAAAGTAACTTAAAATATAACACGTATCAAATCTATGTATATTTTTATTATTTAAATATAAAACATATACATCAAATTAAATATTACTACCCAAGTTACCATAAAAGTAATAAATAAATTACTTTCCCTTTTATATATGTATATAATATATATATATACACAACTATCAACGGATAATAATTCGTACCCATCCAACCTCCTATCCAAGTAGTCAATGGGACCTAATTGGTTAGTTCATTACTACTAACCATAACCATAAAAGAAAAATAAAAGAAAATAAGAAAATAAAAGAAAATATTTAATTTACAATTAATGAAAACACCATTTAAACACATAATCTAATTGAACAATTAACACATAAACAAATACAAATAACATATAGACACATAATCAAATACTCAAGTAACACTTAATTCAATTAAACTTATAACCAATTAGTTAAATAATCAATTAAATAATTAAAAATATAATTAAAACAAATAAATAAATACCGAGACTATCCTTTTAAAATTAGGGGTATTACAACATCTCATGTGAAGTGATCTCCACCCTTCATATTTGTAATATAGGAATAAAGAATTGAATATATGATACATTTTTTAAAAATAGAATTAAATAAAATTATAAATCATAATTTAAAATCAAGTGTCATAAATGCAATGGAAAAATTAAATGGTAGGAATATCTCCAGGATTCAACAAAATTATGTTAGATATATCAATCAGTAAACATTTGTATTCATCTAAGTTTAAAATTCAAAACAAAATTTCCAATTTGAAATAGTTTCAAAGAATTTTCCTAAGAAAATATCTCTTGAAATAAAAGAAAATTATGAATCTAGTAAGTGTAAGTTAGAAATATTACCCGTTTGGCATGCTTACAATTTGGTTGTGGGAAGTAGGTTAGAATTTCAAGTCTAATCACCATAATCATCATCCGAATCAAAATTTGATGGTTAAAACCTTTGCTGAAGTCTCATCTTATCTAGGTATATTCACTTGAAACTTCGTCGGAACCTCGTCAAATTTCAATTCTGATTGCCAGAATCATTGTTAGTGTTTGGATTTGATGGTTGAAATATTTGTTGGAGTCTCACCTTATTTAGGTTCATTCACCAAAATTTCAATTCCTATCGCCAGAATCATTGTCAGAATTAGGATTTGATGGTTGAAACATTTACTGGAGTCTCACCGTATTTAGGTTCATTCACCAAAACTTTGTTGGAACCTCGTCAAAATTCAATTATGGTCACCAGAATCATTGTCGGAATTATGGTTTGATGGTTAAAACATTCATCGGAGTCTCACCGTATTTAGGTTCGTCCGCCGAAAACTTCATTGGAACCTCTTCGAAATTTCATGGAAAGATATCTCTTTCTTCACTTTCTTAGACTTACTTTCAACTCTTGACACCCTTATAATGAGCTTACTTCATACCCTTTATGGTGCTTAAGTCTCCTTCCTATCTTAAACTTTCTTTCAACCCCTTGGCACCCTTAAAATGGACTCACCTCAAAGCTCTTTTATAGTACTCCAAGCCATGGGTGATTTATAAATGTCGCATTTATTCTTATTATGCCCAAATGTTATTACAAAACATTAAAAAGAATATTTTCAACAATGTTATAAAGGAAAACTAATTTAAATTTTGAAATTTAGATATATATATATATATATAATAAAATAAAAATTAAATTTATGTGGTACAATGTACAAATGACCAGTGATTTAGCACCACTTGGATCAAAAAAGTTAAAAGTAACTCAAATTCTCCTCTGAATTTCACATCACCGTATAGATGACACCGAGAAGCTGATCTTTGTTTTTCTCTCCACTAAAACTGAAATCAGAGAAAACAAAAAAAATGGACACTCCCTACCCAAAACTCATAACCACAACCCAAACTCGTATTGGCTGGATTGGCATAGGCGTCATGGTCTCAGCCATGGCCTCTCACCTCCTCTCCGCCGATTACTCCGTCACCGTCTATGCTCGAACCCCTTCTAAAGCCTTTCAACTCCAATCCAAAGGTGCCCATCTCGCCAATTCTTTGTTCGATGTCGCCAAAGCCAGCGAAATTGTCTTCACAATGCTGGGACACCCACCAGAAGTTTGACAAATTGTCTTAGACTACGAAAATGGTCTCCTTGCCGGTCTAAACCCTAGAGGAGTAACGGTCAACACGACCAGCAGCCACCCTGCGCTTGCCTAGGAAATTTTTGCGGATGCCCGTGAAAAGAATTGTTGGTTTGATGATGCTCCAGGGTCCAGTGGCGACATTGGGACGAGGGAGGGGAAGTGAATTGGTTGTCACCATTGTTTGATGTGATGGGGAGGGTGACTTATGTAGGCAATCCAGGTTGTGGGCAAAGCTGCAAGATAGCGAATTAAATTACGGTGGGAGCTAATTTGGTTGGGCTGAGTGCAGGGTTGGTGTTTGCAGAGAAGGCAGGGTTGGATGTGAGATAGTGGTTGGAAGCAGTGAGGGGAGGGCGGCAGGGTAGATGGTGATGGAGTTATTTGGGGAGAGGATGATTGGGAGGGACTTCAGACCTGGTGGTTTTGCTGGGTACATGGTGAAGGATTTAGGGATTGGCGTTGATGTTGTGGAGGCAGAGAGTGACAAGGTGGTGGTGTTACCTGGAGCTGTATTGTCCAAGTTGTTGTTCTCTAGGATGGTGGCTATTGATAATCGTGCCACGCTAGCTGTCCAAGTGGCGCCACCTCTAAAAATAGGCACACCTGGCCAATTCATATTTGGCATGCCTCTGCCCCTAAAAGGACTAAACACTGAGTGCTCGTTTAATAATCATCAGTGCCAAGGCACTCGTCCGAAGTACCAAGTGCTCGTCCGGCAATCATCAGTGCCGAAACGCTCATCCAAAGCACCGAGCGCTCATCCGGCAATCATCAGTGCTGAAGTGCTCATCCGAAGTACTGAGCGCTCAGTAATCATTAGCGCCGAAGTGCTCGTCTGAAGCACCGAGTGTTCATCCTGCAATCATTAGTGCCGAAGCGCTCGTCCGAAGCACCGAGCGCTCGTCCGGCAATCATCAATGCCGAAGCCCTCGTCCGAAGCACTGATTGCTTGTCCGATAATCATCAGTGCCGAGCTCAAGACCTCGAAGTATAGACTTGGGATGCGGCCTCGCGTGGTCAGGAAGGCAGAACCTCGAAGTAGGCTCATTCCTATGCTGGGTTCGGGAATCTGAGAACATGTGGACAAGTGGTTGAGATCCAAGGTATCACCTCAGTCCAAGGCCAATACAAGGGGGAAAGGATACTCGGTACCCAAGCTCGAGCAAGGAGGGATAAAGAGTGCATTAATTATGAAAGACGTCTGGTAGAACATGTATTAATTAAGGAGCGCCATTACCTCTTTTAACCGGGGGGCAAAAGATTGCGGCCCATCCGTCAATGTCCCATCCGTCAGAAGAGGAGACCCTCAAACCCTTGGGTAAGAGCGGGCTCATCCGAAAGACTAAAGGACATTGACCTAGGAGGTAAGCACTATAAATAGAGGCGTTAATCAGCCTTTAAGGGGGAACAAAAACCACATTAACAGCTGTTTATTTCCGAGCTCGAGTCCCTACAGTGCTAAGGTCAGCCTTCCCTTTTCTTAATCTTTGTGCTCAGAGAATCCCTTGTGTTGCTTAGATCTCCACTTGGATATTGATCTCAGATTTCTTGGCTTACGTGGAACGATCTTCTTATCCTACTCATGAACCACCTTCAACATTTTGGCGACTTTACTGGGGAGTAGCACTTTACAGATGTCAAGCATATGAGAGATCAGTCCACCCTCACAGACTAGCCCTGCCAACCCGAAGTGTCCGTAAGTATGCCTGGGTCATACTTTCCGGGAACTAGAATCATCTATCCTACTGCCTTGGTCGAAGCCTATAAAGTACTGTCATATAGAATGGAGCAGCTTAAAGGTACCCAGAAAGAAGTGGTGACTTTACTTCGAGAGATTGTTGACAGGGGAGTACCTCGTAGAGGTGCAAGTCTGAGTGGCGACTTCTCTGATGAACCTACTGGGGGGTAAGCGACCCCAGATAGTTCTGTGCGATGTGTGCCTCTATCATCAGATGAAGTAAGACATGCCGCGGGTCAGCGCAGGCGGCCACAGGTCACACCGCAGCGTGCTCGCCGAACTCTTTTCAACACCCCATTTACTGCACCAGTAAGGTTAAGTATGCCAAGTACCAGTCGAAGGGAGGCATACCGCAGAGACAGGAGCTCGGAGAAGCTCGGACATCAACAGGATCTTACACAACAGTCACCGTACGTGACTATGGCGGATCTACAAACGTTGCTGTAGAATGAAAGGAGTATGCTGACACAGGAGACTGCCATCGAGCCACTATATGCACAATCCAGTGCGCTTCTTCCTTATCCCCCGGGGTATTTGGCTCCTAAGTTCAGCAAGTTTGATGGGAGGAAAGGAAATCCACATAAACATGTGGTGCGATTCATAAAAGCCTTGGGGCCCTTCGGAAACAATCACACCTTGCAAGTCGGGGAGTTTTCAAAAACTCTCGCAGATAGGGCCTATAAGTGGTATGTGAATTTGGAGTCGGGGTAACTCACCTCTTGGAATTAATTTGTCACGATATTCCAATTAAAGTTCTTTCAGGCAGAAGAAAAGGTGACTACCCTCTCTTTGACTAAGGAGACTCAGGGTCTTGGGGAAGACTTGCTCGCATATGTCCATAGATTTCATAACCGTGTTATGGAGTGCTATGAAACACATGAAGAAGAGTCACTAGCTAAGATTTGCATACAGGGCATGCAGGGGTCCTACCGAATCCATCTCATTAACCTGAAGCTCTTCACTTTTGCCGATTTGATAGAGGTATCTCAGAATTTGGCAAGTAACCTCGCTATTTGTGCGCAGGGTGCCATATAAGAAGAGTACCGGGGTAGGCGTATTCAAGCGCCCTTTCTTGCATTAGTTAAGTCCATTATTAGAGGATAATGTACAATTTTAATTCAGTTGTGTATTTATTTCTGATTTCAGGTATTTTTCCTAAGAATGATCAAAGAAGCGATTTTGACAACTTTTCGTTGAAATACGTGCGCCGTGTTGGGGAGTCATCTTCGGGACCTAACCTTTCCAGTCGCCGTTTTTGTGAAATTCATGGCTTAGTGTTCATAGTGGAAGCCGCATCAATGCTTCGGCTCGGAAAGGCTTACAAGAAGCCTTGGTTTGAAGTGCAGGTGCACGGCCCCGCGGGCGGGCGCCCACCGAACCCCTCATTTCTTTGCCCCATTTCACGGGGCCTTGCGAGCCCTCGCGGGAGCCCCCGCGGGAGCCCCCGCGAGCTCCCGCCGCGCCATCGCGGGTGCCCGCCAAACACTCTAGTCCCTTGCGCGCCGCCGCGGGCGCCAGCTAGCGCCTTGTGGGCGCCCGCCAACCTATGGCAGGCAGCTCAACTGCCCTTGAATTTCAGCATCTTGGTCCCCTTATCCTTCTTTTGTGTGGTCTAGCTTCATGCAGAGGGGGGAGCTCGGGATTTTCAGTATGGGGAGTAGGTTTTGATGTATAATAAGGGGAAAAACTCATTTTTATTGGAGATCTCATTTTTGTTAAGTTCTAGAGAGAGGAGTGAGTTTGGAGGGTCTTGGGTGTTCTTGAGCTAAAGGTGTGGAAATGGAGAGGGATTATTCATCTTCTCCTTCATCATTTGTCTTCATGGGTAACTAACTCCCTATCTAGGGAGGTGATGAAGCCCCATTTTGTAAGCATTACTTTGTTTCGATTTTTATTTGGGGTATAATATATATATGTGACTTTTCTATGAACTAGAGCCCTTCATATGATGTAAAGAATCTCTTTATTTATAAATGATCATTTTGAGTCAAATATCTTGTCTTAGATTGTTTTTCTCCCATGATTATATTGCTACATTTTCATAGTGACAATGGAGATGAGTTCATGGAAGTGTTTTTATTGGCATAATATTTAGGAATTTTGATAATCTATTGCTTAGGGATTTCCTTTAATAGATTCTTCTTGATTTCTATTTCATGTGCTCCTATTATGAGATTAAGGGCTTGATGATCTATGGCTTGGTGATCATGTCTAAGGTTACATCCTAGTTTAGGTGACCAAAACATGTAGTGCCTTGATAGATTATTCTTGTATCTTATTTTCATATATTTCTTGAAGATAATGTATCAATGCTATGTTGTTGCATTCCATGGTTATATATATATATTTCCCCAAGTAAATCATGTCCTAGTATGCTAATGGATGGGTAGTGGATTCACTTCCCTAGTTCCCATTTTAATTGTCTTTGCCTCTTTACTTCTTAGCATTAATGTTTTATGAACTTTTCAATTCATAATCTTAGTAACAATCCAACAAATCCTCTATAACCCCCCTTATCAATCTAAAAATGACTCTAGACACCTAAGTTGCCATAAACTAGCAGTCCCAGTGGTTCGACTTACCCGACCAATAGCCCTATTTTACAATGATTTGTGCTATTGCAAAAAAGGTTGATTTATAATTGTAATCGATCCGTTAATCACCAGCCCACGCTCCTTGAACGAAGAATCTGGACAAAGTGCCTCCCCCATTCCCATGCACTCCAGAAGAAGTAAAACCATCCTTAAAAAATGGATCCAACATGGAGACATCAGACTGCCTGAGGTTGCTCGCGAACCCACTCCAGAAGAAATAGCCCATCCTAAATACTGCATGTATCATCGGCATACTCGTCATCCTACTTACAACTGTTGGGCTTTGCGAAATACTTTCCACAGACGGATTGCTAATGGCGAGCTTATTCTCCATCCTAGGGATGTGAGGGATGAACCTTTCCCTACGCATAATTGAGGTGTTGCGATGATGGATAGGCAGTCGACAGGGAAGGGGTTGAGGATGGTGTTGCCCAGGTCACGTTGGTTAAGGGAGATGACCTCGACGCATTTCGATTATTGGAAACGGCTTCTGTCAAAAGCACTCTCCAGAAGATGGATTTTTCTCCCCTTGCTCAGAAAGAAATAGCTAAGTTCCTGTGGCTAGCAGCGAAGGAATGTGTCAAACAAGTTGGGTCAATCACGTCATTCCCTGTACCACAAAGGTCACCTGGATCGGGCATAGTCTTTATCGAGGAGGATAAATGCGTCCCTACCCCTCACAATAGACCATTGTATGTTATGGCTTTGCTCAATGGGTCGAGCTCAAACGGGCATTTCTGGATAATGGTTCGTCTCTCAATATCATGCCCTTGGAAGTCTTTCGCCGAAGCGGGTTCCCAGACAAGAAACTTATCTGAAAGCCAACTAAGATTGCCAGATTTAGAAGTAATATCAGGAGGTCCAAGGGGCATGTGATAACCGAGCTGGTTATTGGAAAATTCTAAGGTTCAGCTAAGTTTCATGTCATTGATTCAGATACCTCTTACCATTTGCTCATGGGTCGAGGTTGGATACATAAGTTTGGGATTGTCCCTTCTTCGTATCATCAATGCATGAAAGGGTTCTAAAATGGGAAGCAAGTTATGGTCTGTTGCTCCGATCGACCGTTTACTAAAAGAAAGTCTCATATAGTGGAGGCTAGATTCTTTAATGAGCTAGAAAATGTAGAAGAACCTCAGCCATTGACAGCTATACCTTTACCGAAGTAGGAGGAGATTGACCAACAAGAGAAGAAAAAAAAATTTACTTGCCAATTAGAAGAAGCAAGCTATCTACAAAAGGGTGTACTTATCTAATGGAAGGATTATTTACCTTTTATGATGGTGTAGGGGGGCATGACCTCGGGCAAGACTGCGCCCCCGAGTGGAATTATGTCAGGCGGAATCGCTGGATTTTGAGGAAGAAGCAAAAATGGAATTTGCAAAGTCGACTCGGCTTAGTAAAAAAGAACTGGAAGAGGTCAACCTAGCTATCGAATGGCCATTCTCGGATAGTTTATGTATGCAAGAGATTGAAAGGAAACAAAAGGTTGGCGCTGATTGATTTACTCAAGGAGTTTAGTGATATTTTTTGCCTGGACATATGAGGAAATGCCAAGCTTGGATCCCCAAATAGTGGCTCATCACCTTAATGTGCGCTTGGTTAAGCAGGCGCAGAGGAGCTTCCGTCCCAAGCTCGAGTTGCAAATAAAAGAGGAGGTACAAAAGCTCTTGCAAGGCGATTTTATCAAACCTATTAAGCATCCTACATAGTTGGCAAATGTGGTTCCGGTAAAGAAGAAGAAGGCGAATATTAGAGTTTGTGTCGATTTCAGGGACATGAACAAGGCTTGCCCGAAAGATGACTTTCCACTGCCCATAATTGATAATTTGATCGACTCGACCGTGGGACACAAGATGTTCTCATTCATGGATGGGTATAGCGGATACAATTAGATAAGAATGGCGCAATGTGATGCGGAGAAGACGGCATTCTGCACTCCTATGGGGAACTTCCATTTCACAGTCATGCCCTGTGGTTTGAAGAATGCTGGGGATACTTACTAGTAAACCATGGCGGTAATTTTTCACGACAGGTTGCATAAACAAATGGAAGATTATGTGGACGATTTGGTGGTAAAGTCGTGAGTCAAAAGTGAGCACTTAGCGGATTTGAGAAGTGCCTTGGAAAGGTGTCGAAGGTATAAGCTAAGAATGAATCCGTTGAAATGCGCCTTTGGGGTAGAGGCCGGTCGGTTTTTGGGCTTTATGGTGTATCGGCAGGGCATTGATGTCGAGCAAGACAAAGTACAGACTATCATGGAAAGGCCTTCTCCATGATCTCTCAAACAGCTGAAGTGTCTAGTAGGACGAATTTCGTACCTGCGACGACTCATACCGGCCCTTGCCGAGGTCACGCATGCCTTTGGCGGTCTGATGAGGGGAAAGTCTGAGTTCAGATGGAATGAAGAGCATCAACAAGCATTTGACCGACTTAAGAATTTGTTATCTTTGTCAGTTTCAATGATAGCTTCTCAGCCACGAGTCCCCCTTAAGCTCTACATCACGTCAACTGAGCATTCCATTGGGGTGCTTCTTGCTTAGGAAAAAGAGGGTCGTGAATGCCCTGTGTATTATATCAACCGAGTTGTATAAGATGCCAAGGCACGCTATTCTCCGATAGAGTGCCACTGTCTGTCCCTGGCATTTGCTACCAACTACCTCATCACCAAATGTGACCCATTGCGGTACTTGCTTTCGCGGCTAATCATATCAGGGCGAGTGGCATGGTGGCTCCTGATGCTGGCCGAGTTTGACATCCAGTGCCACATACCTCGTGCCATTCTAAGCCAAGCTATAACGGATCTAGTAACTCAATTTCCTCCTGGTAATTTTGAGCCAGTGCGTGATGACCTTCCTCACGACGAATTTGAGTCAGTCTATTGCGCGGATGAGAATATAATGTGGACTTTTTCATTTGACAGGCCGTCAACCTCTAGGGGAGGTGGTGCAGGAGTGGTATTAACCCCCGAGGAGGGGAAAGCCTAGAATCTTTCGTACAAACTCACCTTCGGATGCTCCAATAATATAACAAAATATAAAGCTCTAGTTTTGGGTCTACTAGCAGCGCGGGAAACTACGATTAAACAGTTAAATGTGCAAGGGGATTCAAACTTGGTGGTAAAGCAACTGGATGGCTCTTCCGCCATCAAGGAACCGGCTTTAGCGGTGTATAGAATAGTTATCCAGAAACTCAATAGTCATTTTAATGAACTTCGAATAATTCATACACCCCGGATGGCTAATCAACACCCGGACGCCTTGGCTACTTTGGCATCCAAAGTTGAGATTATGGGAGAATCAGTAGATATCCGCATTCACAGGAAGGACGAGTCATACCTGCACAGTACATAATTTATTGACCATGAGGATAAGGAAAATTGACGAAGCCCGTACGAGTCACAGCTGAAGGGCGGCATGGGTGAAATTCCTTTGTCGAAACTTAAAAATTTCATATTGTATTTGGGGGTATTATACTTCAGGACACTTGGCGGAACTTTAGCAAGATGTGTTGGAAGACAAGAGGCTAGCCGAGTACTGAATAAAATCCATGGGCACACGTGTAGTGACAATTCATTGAGCCTGTACCGAAGAATACAAAGGCAAGGATACTACTGGCCATCAATGTCAAAAGACGTAGCAGCTATACAGAAAGCTTGCCGTGAGTGCCGAGAACTGCTCGAGGAGGCCTAGTGTATGGCAAACGTTGAGGAAGACTGGAGATAGAAATATATGGAATATCTTGAAAAGCGACCGCTCCCACAAGACCATGAAGAGGCCGCTCTGTTGAAGAGGGAAGTAAGACGATTCTTCATATGCAATGGTGAGTTAATAAGGCGAGGCTTTGATGGCAAGGCTAAGTGATGTACCAGCTGTGCTGAAGCCCGTGTGGTCCTGAAGCAAGCTCATGAGGACGAACACCAAGGGTGGAAGAAGTTGCACAACTGTCTCATACAGCTAGGTTATTATTGGCCTACGATGCAAACCGACAACAAAGAGCACTCCCGAAAGTGCCGAGAATGCCCAATCCACAGTCACGCCATTCACGCACCCACAATAAAGCTGTACTCCACGAATGCTCCTTGGCCATTCCATACTTAGGCCATGGATTTGATAGGTCCGATATCGCCCAAGTCCAGAAAGAAGAAATGGATACTGGTGGCAACAGAAGTCTATACGAAGTGGGTCGAGGCGATAGCTCTGTCAGAAGCAACCAGACAATTAATGGCGAATTTTATTAAAGAAAATATCATATACCGCTTTGGCATACCTCAAGTCATTGTATCAAATAATGGAACCCCCTTTGTTAACAGCAGGGTCCGTGCACTCGTTCGAAGGTATTAAGTGGCGTCACCTCTGAAAATAGGCACGCCTGGCGAATACTTATTTGGCATGCCTCTACCCTTGACAGGACCGAGTATCCTCGAGCTACTTGTCCTATAACTAAACACATTGGCTAAGAAAGGGGTCGCTACCTTTCCTCTCCTGTGGACGCACCCTGTTCCAATCGGATGGGCCCCTCCTCCCCTCTTTTTCGAGGTTGCTTCCTGTAGGTCTAACCTCTGGCATTTTTTTCTTTCAAGCTCTCTTTAACTGTAAGGACCTCAAAATACAAGGCTAGGTTAGCTCACATTTATGAAGCTAACTTTTTCATTGAGCTCCCTTCAGTCTTTTGCTCGAGCTCCCTCCTCACTACCTCAAGTAGGGGGTAAAATGTTGATAATCGTGCCACGCTAGCTGTCCAAGTGACGCTACCTCTAAAAATAGGCACACCTGGCCAATACTTATTTAGCATGCCTCTACCCCTGACAGGACTGAGTATCCTCGAGCTACTTGTCCTATAACTGAACTCACTGGTCGAGGAAGGGGTCTCTACCCTTCCTCTTTTGTGGCCGCGCCCCGCTCCAGTTGGATGGGCCCCTCCTCCTCTCTTTTCCAAGGTTGCTTCCTGCAAGCGTAACCTCTAACATTTTTTTCTCTTGAGCTCTCTTTAACTATAAGGACCTCGAAACGCAGGGCTAGGTTAGCTCACATTTATAAAGCTGACTTTTCCATTGAGCTTTGATGATTGCTGAAAAGTGCGCAATTAAACCCCTTAAGCTTAGGTATTCTAGAACCTTTATCTATCTTACTTTCCTATTTTAAACTGATTTTGTATTATTTCTATTTTCAGGTACTTATCCCCAAAATAAGCTAACTCAGCTAAATAAGAGCATAATTGAAGCAATCTTGAGATGAATCAAAGAACTGAGCAAAGTGGGAGCAAAAGGAAACAAGTAGTCGAAATTCAGCAAGTTCGATCGATCTCAGGAAATATTCGATAGATCAAAAGTTCATCGATCTAGACATTTCAAGATGGATCCAACCTCTTTTGTCCTTATCCAAAGATCCCACAAAGTTCGATCGATCCAACTTTCTTCAGATCGATCGAAAAGATTCCATCTTATCCAGTTGTACTACCCTACCTACCACTTTTGTCTCATTCCCCAAAATATCTCAGATTTGTCTTTATCCAAAAAGGTGCCGCCATAAAGGATCGATCCAGCTTAAGTTCGATAGATCTTAACTATGTTCGATCAATTTCACCACAAGTTCGATCGATCGAACTTCCCCAAGTGCAAGAAAATTCAATTTCTAGCTCATTAAAAATTGTCTCATATCCAATCATTGGGGGGAATATTGGTGTACGAGCCAGGTCATTGAGAGTGACATTTTAACCTATCTATATAAAGAATATGAGCCATTCTTGAGATATAGACATAGATATACATACTTAGAGAGACTTTGGACACAATTGATATATCATATTCTTAGTGAGGAAGAAAAGAAAAGAGGAGGCTAGAGACACAAGCTTGGAGTTCTTCCATCAACCAAGAAGAGGAGTAATCTCTACCATAGAGTTAGCCCTTAAGGGTTGAAGGACACCATCCATGAGTGGCTAGAAATCCTCTTGGGGCTAGAGTTAGCCCTAAATATGTTTTCTACATCTTGATTTATATATTTTTTAGGGGATTTGTGTTGTAATACATATTTTGACACTTTTATATACATAGATCTTGTTTATTCAATTATTTGTGTGGTTTAATGCTTCCAATTGATCATTTTATTCTATCCATATGTCCATGTATGTTAGAATAAATGTTCGTGTTTGTCTCTAGATTTTGTGTTATTGATGCATGTCTATGTGTATTGATGTTATAGATCTAGAGATTGTCAAGACATCGTGCTTAATAGAATGCTCTTGTGGTTTATTTGATGGTTCATACTCATTTCTTGATGGATTGTACATCTCCCTTAGTTTAATTAGTTTAATTTCATGTCATTAGCTTAATTGTAGTGTAGTTGTAGTTTAGATGTTAAATGGGAGGACAATCCATGCTTGTTATTTAATGTTCCATACTTATGAAAACAAGTATCATATGTCTCTAACCTTATGATGTGTTTGGATTGTGAGCTTAAAGAAAGGATTAATGCCTTACTTTGATATATTGTGCTATCCACCATGTTGCTTAGACAATATATACTTAATTAGTCATCCATGCTTGTTGAAACAACCATACACAAACACTATTGTTGCAATACATGTTTTTTCCCCTCATTAATCATGCATTAAGGGTGTAGAAAAGCTATGCTTAGTGGTGATCTCTAAATCCCAAGATCTCTCTCTCTCATTTTCTCTCCATTACATTTAATTGTTTACTTTAGTTTAAATAACATCTTAGTATAATTCAATCACCAACCAATCTTTTGATCATTCGACCTACTAACCCTAATCTCGATTCCACAACCTAATACGTCCCACCAATCCTTTAAGACGATCCCTACTCGCCCTAACTATATTTTTAGTGAAAGGTAGTAGTGGCAAATTATAAATGTAAAACTTGGCCACACTCATCTTAGTCCAACATCCACTCTTTTGCAAGCTTTTGTGGTGCTCGCAGCGGCACCACACCAAGCTCCCCTTAATCTTTTGCTCGAGCTCCCTCCTCGCGACCTCAAGTAAGGGGTAAAATGTTGATAACCGTACAACGCTAGCTGTTCAAGTGGCGTCACCTCTAAAAATAGGCACACCTAGCCAATACTTATTTGGAATGCGTTTTCCCCTGAAAAGATTAAGCACCAAGCGCTCATCTAGGAATCATCAGTGCCAAAGCGCTCGTCCGAAACACTGAGCGCTCGTCCAGTAATCATCAGTGCCGAAGCGCTTGTTCGAAGCACCGAGCGCTCATTCGGTAATCATCAATGCCGAAGCGCTCATCCGAAGCACCGAACGCTCAGTAATCATCAGTGCCGAAGCACTCATCCAAAGCACCGAGCGCTCGTTCGGCAATCGTCAGTGCCAAAGCACTCGTCCAAAGCACCGAGCGCTCGTCTGGTAATCATCAGTGCCGAGTGCAGGACCTCGAAATATAAACTCAGGATGTGGCCTCGTGGTGTTGTCAGGGCACTAACGTTTAAAAATGTGCTAAGAATGTGAGTGTGCAATATGGCTAAGTTTTAAATTTATAAAAGCCACTACTACCTCTAACTAAAAATATAGCTAGGGTGAGTTGGGATTGTCTAAAGGAATTGTGGGCGTGTTTGTAATGGAAACAAGGTCAAGTGATCAGAAGATAGCAACCAAAATGCAATTGAAATTAAAGCAAGTAAAAGGTAACAATTTAGAAAGTAGGGAAAAAGATATAGAGGAGAGGACTTGGGGTACTAGAGCTCACCACTAAGCATGACTTCACTAGACACTAGCAATTGTTTATCAATGGGGAAATTAAATTGTAACTTGTGTGTGTGTGTGACATTAATTGAAACTAGGCATGGATAGCAAATAAGTATAGATTGTCTAGCCAATCAAATGGAAAGCACAACCTATCAAATGAGACCAAAATCCATTCAATGAAACCATAATTTATGCACACACAACTATCTAGAAACATACACCCTTTGCATTCATAAGTATGGAACACGAAGGAATAAGAATAGATTGTCCACATATCTATGAATCTAAAGCAACTACACTACATCTACACTAAAGACATGGAAATTAAACTAAGTAAGCTAAAGGTGTGGCACAATCCATCAAGAAACAAGTGTGAACCATCAAATAAATTACAAGAGTGTTCAATTAAGTATTATGTTTTGATCATCACTAGATTAACTTCATCCATACAAATAGACATGCATAAATTTCATTAAATCTAGAGAAAAGCATATGAATCATCCATTCTAACATACATAGACATATGATTAGAAATAGATCATCAATTGAAAGCATTAATCCATACACATCAAGTAGAAACCACAAGATATATATATATAAATCCAAGATCAAAACATTTGTTACAAGTAAATCCCCAAAAATATACAGAACACTAGGTCTAGGAAGCAAACTTAGGGGTTACTCTAGCCCCAAGTAGATATCTAGCCACTCATTGAAGTAGTCATCCAACCCTCAAGGGCTATCTCCATGGTAGGAATGACCTCCTTCTTGATGGAAACCCTAGAGGAATGGAAGAACTCCCAAAGATGTGTAAAAGCTCTCTAATCTTTATCTTCTTCTCCAAGATATGAGATGTGTAAGTTATGTTGAGATATAAAGATATGAAAATATGGTGTAAAAATGGCTCAAAATCCTTATATAGGTAGCTAAAGTGTCACACCCAATGGTCTGGACCCGTGCACTAGGGCCCTTTTAATGATTGCACCACGAGCCATCTTTTAATGAGCTGGACTTTGTTTTATTTCTGACTTGAGGAGTTCGATCGATCGAATTGTGTTGAGATCGATCGAACATTGGTGAGATCCATCGAATGCTGCAGAGATTGATCATCATTGGTGGCACCTTTTTGAATAAAGACAAATCTCTAAGATATTTTGGGATATTTTGGGAAAAAGGCAAGAGTGGTAGGTGCGGATAAGATCGAATAATTTCGATCAATCTGAGAAAGGTTGGATCGATCGAAGATGGTGAGATCTTTTGGATAAGGACAATTGCTTGGATCCATCTTGATATGTTTAGATCGATCACCTCCCGATCGATCGAAGGAATGTTGAGATCGATCGAACTTGCTGTTTTTCCACACTTTGCTTCCACTTTGCTCATTTCTTACATTCAGCTTGAGATTGTTTCTTTTAAGCTCTTATTTGGCTGAATTAACTTATTTATGGGATAAGTACCTAAAAAGGGCAATAACATGAAATTAGTCTAAGAAGGAAAAATAAGATAGATAAATGTCCTAGAATACCTAAGCTTAAGGGGTTTAAATACACACTTTTCAGCGCTCATCACTCCCCCAAACTTAAATATTGCTAGTCCCTAGCAATGAACTATGAAGTAAAGGAATGAAATGAACAACTAAACAACTACAACTAGAAAGCAATAAAAGGATAACGCCACTTTCGTAGGGAACACAATTGCATTTAGTATATGCAACAAGCCTTTTAAACCCCTATGTTACCCCTAGTGGATGAGTGAAGTCTCGTGAGGGTTTCTAGAAATGATACCCACAAACATTCAGCTCATTATCACAAAAGAGGCACCAATATTGCAAACAAGCATTGGGAGAAAACTACCTCAAGTATACAATTTTTCAACCATTTCCAAGCAATCTCCCAAAATTTCAACATCAAGCAAGCAAGTATGGTCCTCCACATATCAAGAAAATGATCATGCAAATCAAAACAACTCTAGAATCCTTTTTGAGTGGACCGCCATCAAATATGTTGCTATCTAAGCCAACTAAAGAAATGATTACATCCTTACCCTCAAATTAGCACACAAATCTAGCACCGATCATCAAGACAAAGAATGGACCTTTTATTAAAGCTTTATTGATCTAGGTGCACTTATTCTTTTCACTCAATTTTTTTTTTTTCCTATCCCTAAGGATCAAAGATAGAAGCATGGTGCAATGTGTTGATCTATTAAGCTTTCTAGCGATCCATAAGGTCGAGCGTTAGGTCAATGACTCCCAAACCAGACGGCTTTAGGGCATTAGGTGTTTAAATACCCCTAATGACTTACAAGCTCAAATCAACTAGGCTACAAATCAAAACAACCTCCATCTAATCATTTCCCACTTCTCACCTTTTGGTAGAAGTCCTCACTTTTTTATTACTTTTGCATTTTTTTTTTCAAGTAGAATTCAATTATTAACCTAGAGTTTGGGCCCTCCACCTTTCGGCGAGAGAAGTTCAGTGCTTGATGAGGCTAGAATCCTGGCTACTAAATGAAAAGGGTTTGTTATCCACCTTTATCAAAATGAAAGCTTTCAATGCACTACTAGCTCAATTGGGATATAACCAATTCAATAATCAACAAAGCATGTACCCCACAAATGAATGCTAGTGTGCGCATGTGCTAGTGTAGAATCCTAAAGTGAATCTCAAAACAATCACAAAATCAGGATGATGTAGACCACAAGTGCAAGCAAGATATCAATCTTTCAAAAAAATTTACTCTTAAATGACATCCATAAGGCATACAAGGAGTATTGGACTCTCAAGTCAAGCAATTTTTAAATTTTAAGCAATATAGTCCTTAAAAGATCAAAATCACAGCTAGTTATGGACCAATCATAAAAAAAAAATCCCTTAAATACATAAGTCATACTTAAAATTTTGAATTGAAAACAAACACTACAATTAACACCCATTACCCCCAAACTTAAACGGCACAGTGTCCTCAATGTACAAAGAGAACAAAAGGGAAAGAGTATACCAGTGCAACTAAGGCAAAGAATGGCCGGGACACAAATATCCAAAGTGGGTGGTATAACCCCCTTCCCAAACTTGGAATTGACTGCGATCTTGAAAGGATGGCACTTGGATAAAACTTATCAGATAACAAAGGGATAATAAAAGTGCACAGTGGACATGCAAGTGTAAATGGGATAGTAAATGAAGTAAAGAGAGAGGAATAAGGGTGGTCCTGAAAAAATTTGGGCAGCACTCTCTCTTACTGAAGTCACTGGGATGCACCTGATAATTGAGTGAATCACAGACAAATATCTCAATATAAAGATATGACATCTAAAAGATAACATGTATAGAAAGAAAAATAATAAACAGTATATGGTACATCACAGTGTCTAGGCCGACAGACTGGCTGTAAAATTATCATATCAGTATCAAAAGAATAGTTAGATATCACAGATATATATAATAGATAAAAGAGAAATAAAAGATTAGGCAGAGGAGGTGGGGCGAGCGGGGCGTGATCCCCGGATATCTCTGGATATGTCACGTAGCGCAGCTAAGACATCCGTACGGAGAGTAGAAATATCTACTCCGAGGGAGACTACTGCATCCTCCAATGCCTGGACACGCTCTCCTAGGCCAGGTGTCAGAACTGGAGCGTCAGGGATAACTGGATCATGAAACTGTGGTACATCCTGGCCCTGCTCCTGGAAATGAACTGGCGACCCAACTGGAGAGTGATGTTGTAACTCCTCTAGAGGTTACTACTCCAGGTCTATATCTATATGTGCTACAGCCATTGGTGCGGCTGTTACAGCCATCTCTGCCTCCTCAGCCTCTATACCCTCCTCTGCTACTTAAATAGCCTCCTACTCCAAGCTTTTGATAAGAGCATTGTAGCTTTTGTTCCAGTCCTTCTGGCCGTAGTGGCAAGCCCCTGACTTAGTACACTCCTGTGGATGGAAAGGGTAGCGCTGGTCTCGGAGGATCTAAGTAATAAGATTAGCGAAGGGGAGATACTTAGCCCGCTTGGGCTTGGCCTTGCTGATATAATCTGTATACAACTTCATCGTGACACTCTAGTAGAGTGAAGGAATAGAGAACCAGTGCCCAGTATAGAATGCATAAAGAGCTTCCAGAAAGTCTGAACGTCTCTGGATCTTATGGCCCGCCATAAATACATTTCGGTATAGGACCGAATCAAAGAACCAGAGATCATCGGGCAGATAAGCCCTGATGGCAAAAGTCTCGCCATCTGCGTAATGGCCAGTCAGGGCAACAGCCATGTCTGCATTAGAAGGCCTCCTCAGAGTAGGATAGTGAAGATCAGGAGGGCAGACATGTGGGCATCGAGAAGAAGTGGTCAATGACTCAACCGTAATGCGGATGAGATGGCCATCAATAATAGTCTGCAGCTCTGATAGGTTAGTCGGGGCCGGCCGGAGGTTCTGGTAGAACATCTGAACAATCCGCGGGCAAACAGGATAAGTAACTTGAGCGCGAATGGCTGAAATGCCGCGCCGCTCGATATCATCAAAAGCTGACCGGGTCAAGACTGACCGGAAGAAGAAAATAATGTCGAAAACTGACTCATATGCCACTGAAAGGTGTCTAAACTTCCAGATAGGTCTATCTCTGATCTGGCCTAGCTGTGCCGGTGGTGGAAAAAGAGAAGATATATGCTCAGCCTCATCAGAATGGGGTGAAGATGTTGAGGCAGTAGAGGCAGAGCGGTCAGACTAAGCCGGAGCTGAATCCTCATACTCCTGTAACTGCTCAGGCTACTCGGCCTGCTCAACCTACTCTGGAACTGGATCCTGGGCATGAGAAGGCTCTACGGGGCTCCTCTACTCTCTGTCGTACTCTCCGCTCATACTGTCGACGGGCAACTGTCTTAACCCGTGCCATGGCCTGCAAAATAGAAAATAAATACTTGCAATAGAAGTCAGTAACAGATAATAGAGAATTGAAGCACAGTATATAGAAACATGTATGTCAAGTAAGATAGATAGCTTAGAATAAAGTACATGAATATATGCAAGTGATGACGTAGCTAAGTAAACAGTGACAAAGTGAAGCAATGCTAAATAGTGTAAGTATAGAATACATCCAATGTGGAAAACACAGGCATTGGGCAAAAATAAGGTAGCATGGAACACAAAAGATGGTGTGTGAGGTGTGCATATCTAAATCTGTGAAGTTCGATCGATCATGACTTGAGTAAGATCGATCTCTCTCAGATCGATCAGAGAAAAATTTAATCGATCGAACTGCTATGAAGAATTTGAAAAGTCACAGATTTGTGACGAGGATAACACAGAAGGCACCCAAGCAAGCTCGTGGGTCCCTCTACACCTCAACAACACAAGAATGGTCACTTGAATAGGCACGTGACCCCCAATATCGAAATCGAAATTAAAATATATAAAGATATATATAGATATATATATATACAAATATATACATGCTTCAAAATGTCACATATGGCAAGAAATGAAACATGGAAACTCAGATCTAGCATGGAAAGCATGAAAAACACAAGATTGAAGCTTGAAATAAAAAATAAAATTAAAAACTTACCTAATCCGAGAAGAGAAGTGGAGACGAAGGAGAGATGATGAGATCTGAGGCAAAGAAGAGAGATTCAAAGCTCTAGAAGCTCATTAGAGGTTCGTTGGAGGTTGGGAAGAAGGTTTGCAGCGGCGAAAGGGAGCTAGGGTTTGAGATCGATGTGTAAATCGATTAAAATGACCCTTGACTTCTATTTTTAAAATCTGTTTTCTACATGTTCGATCGATCTGGAAAAATCTCAGATCGATTGAACATAGATCGGTCTTAAAGGAACGTAGATCGATCTAAGCTTCAAAATGACATAGTATTTTTGTAAATTTTTGAATTTTAAAAATATTTTTGGATTTTTGAAGATAAAAATAAAAATAAGAATGAAAATTAAATAAAAATCTTTTTGGAGTTTTTGAAAATATTTTTAAAAATAAAATAAAATAAAATAAAGGAAAAATATTTTTTGTATTTTTGAAAAATTCCTTAAAACTAAAAATATTTTTGAAATTTTTGAAAATAAAATAAAATAAAAATTGGAAATATTTTTATTTTTTTGTTTTTAATTAAAATCATAATTCAAATGGGTAGTCAAAGTCAAAGTCAACAAAGGAACACATATCGATCAATCCAAGATCGATCTGGAAGAGATTTCGATCGATCGAACAAGTGAAAACCTGCAGACAAGTTCGATCGATATACAGAGAGGCCTTTTTCATGGGTTCCAAAAAAAATTCTATGTATAGAATGAAGATCGATCTAAGGAAAATCTCGATCGATCTTGGAATACTCAGATCGATCTAAACTGAAGTTCACTCGATACATAGAGAGTTGAAATATGCAGAGAATTCTTAATCAATGGGACTGAAAGATGATTGGATGCAAAGATGGATGTTTGATCGATTGAACCTTTTTCGAAATCGATCAAACAGGCACAAAATGCTTGATTTGAACATGGCAGGGCATGCATTCTCAATCACAGTTCCTAGCAATGTGTATGAACCTAGAATATACCTAGACAACGCAAGAAATGAAAGGTAAAATAGAAATGAGGGAGGAATATGGTTGTAAACCCTACGAAACGCACTAGCCTTTAACGTCTCTAGCAAAACGTTGGGCTATTTTAGTCCGGATCAAATATCTTGTTATGCATCCCCTATTTGACGGGATGAAAATCACTTTGAACCCCACCCAACAAATGGTTCTCTAGAGAACTTGTTGGATTAGATTCAAAAGAAATTGACGATCCTTTATCAATGTAATCCTTGGGCTTCCATGCCCTTTCAATCTTTGCTTTTGAAATAACATTCTTTGCTTTCAAGTTTAAAGATTGATCTTTTGAATTTTATGTTCAAGCAAAGACTCGACTTTATCAAATTCATTGTCTAAACACTCTTCTACAACACACACTTCTTCATGTTTGTCCATTAAATTCGGGGTTGGATTAAAGATGTTCAACTTCACCTTTATGTGGCCAAATGAGATTTTTATTATCCCCGTCCTACAATTAATTGTGGCATTTGCGGTTGCCAAGAAGGGACGGCCAAGGATAACTAGAATTTGGCTTTTGGGATTTGGAATTGGTTCCGTGTCTATGACAACGAAATCAATGGGGAAGAAGAACTTATCAATCTTAATCAAAACATTCTCTATAATACCCCGGGGCTTTTTAATGGATCGGTCGGCAAGTTGTAAAACCACAGAGGTCTATTTCAAGTCTCCTAAGCCCAATTTGACATACACTGAATATGGAAGAAGGTTGATACTTGCTCCTAAGTCTAGAAGAGCCTGATTGATGACATGGTCACCGATAATACAAGAAGTAATAGGTGAACCGGGGTCCTTAAACTTTAGGAGAGTGTTATGTTGCAAAATAGAGCTCACTTGCTCGGTTAAGACCACTTTCCTTGGTGTTTGGCTCTTGTTCTTCCTCTTTTGGGTGCAAAGATCTTTCAAAAATTTGGCATAAGCCAGAATTTGTTTGAGTGCATCCAAAAGCGGAAAATTGATCTTCACTTGCCTAAACACATCAGTAATTTCATTAGTCTTTGTCTTTTACTTTTCAAGCGAAATGGATCCTTTCAAGGCATTCGGAAATGAAGCTCTTGGCTCAAAATCTTTTTCAAAATCTTTCTTTGAAAAATCTTCAACACAAAAATTCTTAGAATCATTTTTCAAATCATGCTTCAAATCATCTTTCAAATCATTTTTCACAACTTTCTCAATAAGATGATCATGCACATGCAATGAAGGAGGAATAAAATATGGAACGGGATGGGTGTCAACTTTGGGTTGCACCGGTTCACTCTCTTCATTGGGAATACCTACTTGGTTATCAACAATTATCCCACTTCTCAAGGTTGTCACCACATTGACACGCTCAATTGTGTGACCTTCTGATAAGGAATGAGTCTCCACAACACATTGTTGCTTTGGTGGTGCATTCAAAGGCATCTTCCCCTTCTCTCTAGCATTTAAAGTACTAGCTATTTCCCTGACTTCGGTTTCTAGCTTAGCAATGGATTAAGAATCAGAATGAAGTAATTGAGTGTTTGCCTCTAGAGTGCCTAGAGCTGTCAACACTTTCTCCTCAAAAGTGGGACTCCTTGAGTTTCCTTGAGAATATAATGATTAGTTAGGGAACTAAGAATTTGAAAATTGATTTCCATGTGATGATTGAAAAGAAAATCTAAAACCTTGGGAACCTTGGACTTGCATTGGAAGTGGAACATACTTGTTTTGAAAACCACCTTAGGGAGGGTTTGAGCCTTCCCCTTGGCTTTTCCAAGAGAAGTTTGGATAGTTCCTCCACCCTGGATAATAGTGTGAGCCATAGGGATTATTCCCTTGGTTAGCAAAGACAGCATTTGTTTGTTCATGGTTTTCGCTTTGCGCATATCCATGGGGACAATTGGAAGTAGAATGTAAGACACTTGAACAAGTTATGCAAGATTCATTAAATGCATGATGATGAACATGATTAGGGGAGGAAGATACTTGATTCGCTGAACTTTGGTTGATCAAGAATTGAACAAACCTTTGAGATAAAGATTTCATCTCGGCGGCTATATCATTGGAATTGTCAACTTGATATAAGCCAACATTCTTCCTTCCACCTAAATTTCTACCATTTTTAGAGGACAAAGATCTATGCATTGAATTCTCACTTATGTTTTCATACAATTGCCAAAACATCATTTTTTATACTTGTCAAGATAAGAACCACCCATAGATGCATCAACCATACCCTTGTGATTATCCGGTAAACTTTCAAAGAAATATTGAACTAGTTGCCACTTAGGTATGTCATGATGTGGGCACTTCCAAAGCAAGTCATTAAACCTTTCACATGCCTCATAAAACATTTCCCCATCCCCTTAAGAAAATTCACGAATGGAAGTTCTCATAGCGTTGGTCTTTGAAACCGGATAGTACTTCTTCAAGAACTTTTGTTGCATTTCTGCCCAAGAAGTTATTGAAAAAGGTTTAAGATTGTTGAACCAATATTTTGCCTTGTCCTTAAGGTAAAAGGAAAAATTTTGAGTCTTAAAACTTCTTCTGGCATGTTCGGGTATTTCACGGTGGAACACACTTTAAGAAACTCGTCCAAATGCTTATAAGGTTCTTCACTTGGAAATCCATGATAGTTGGGAAGCATTTGAATAGTTTGTGGTTTAATCTCATAGTGATGTGCTCTAAATGGGGGCAATTGAATGTATGTAGGTGCATTGTATTCATTAAGCACATAATGGTCTCTTAAAACAATGGAAGGATTCACAACCGGTGGTGATACTCGAACACCGTGGTTGCTTTGCATAATGGGAGGTTGTGGAGCAAAAATTGGCCGAGGCATTCCCAATGGAATTTGTCCTTGTTGTTATGGTGGGATGAATGGTATTGGCATGCCTAATGGTACTTGAATATTTTCATGATGCACATTAGGGTAGAGAATGCCTTGTTGGTTTATGTGACTAAAGTCCTTCACATGGTCGTCATGTTGCTCCTCCATTGATAAAATGGAGTGATGCGAACTACCTCTTCCCCTAGGATTACGAACAACCGAATCAAGATGTAAATTAGGAGGGACAAGAGTATGATTTAATGACCTACGACCATGCATGCACTAGCAAAACAAATAACAAGCAAATAGCAATCACTTCGCTCCCACAACAAATCAATCAACAAACATTCTCCAGATACATTAGTCCCATACTCCCATGTTTTAACAATATGCAAAGAAACAGTAAATTGCCTCCATGCGGGCTCACGATTTATCTAAGAATTTAAAGACTTGCCACCATGCAGGCTGACGATTTAACTAAAGATTGAGTTAGAAATATCTCACAAAAGGTCCTTAAGCAACTTCAATTCATTTTCAATTTTCAAGCCTTGCTATGCTTTGCAAATTTTAGATTTTAGCCCTTTATGCTTTTGCTTAGCTTCACTTGGCTTCCTTGCTTCCTTTGCTCTTTAATTCCCTTTGTTTGACTCTCTTAGCTCAATGCACTTAGTCAATCAAGAATAAATACAATAAGTATCTAAAAAGAAAATAAAGTAAAGACACGATCAAAAGAGTACTAATTCTTATTTGTTTCCAAAACACGGCGTTGCCAATTTAATCCCCAACAATGGTACCAAAAACTTGGTGTTGTCACGGCACCAACATTTAAAAAATGTGCTAAGAATGTGAGTGTGCAATGTGGCCAAGTTTTAAATTTATAAAAGTCACTACTACCTCTAACTAAAAATATAGTTAGGGTGAGTAGGGATCGTCCCAAGGGATTGTGGGCATGTTTGCAATAGAAACAATATATAGGGTTAGTAGATCGAGTTATCAAAAGATAGTTTGTTTGGTTGATTAAATTAAAGTACAATGCAATTGAAATTAAAGCAAGTAGAAGGTAACAATTTAGAAAGTAGGGAAAAAGATATAGAGGAGAGGACTTGGGGTACCAGAGCTCTCCACTAAGCTTGACTTCACTAGACACTAGCAATTGTATATCAATGGAGAAATTGAATTGTAACTTGTATGTGTGTGTGACATTAATTGAAACTAGGCATGGATGGCAAATAAGTATAGATTGTCTAGCCAATTAAATAGAAAGAATAACCTATCAAATAAGACCCAAATCCATTCAATGAAACCACAATTTTTGCACACACAACTATCTAGAAACATACACCCTTTGCATTCATAAGTATGGAACACGAAGGAACAAGAATAGATTGTCCACCTATCTATGAATCTAAAGCAACTATACTACATCTACACTAAAGACATGGAAATTAAACTAAGTAAGCTAAAGGTGTGGCACAATCCATCAAGAAACAAGTGTGAACCATCAAATAAATTACAAGAGTGTTCAATTAAGCATTATATTTTGATCATCACTAGATTAACTTCATCTATACACATAAACATGCATAAATTCCATTAAATCTAGAGAAAAGCACATGAATCATCCATTCTAGCATACATAGACATATGATTAGAAATAGATAATCAATTGAAAGTATTAATCCATACACATCAAGTAGAAACCACAAGATATATATATATGTAAATTCAAGATCAAAACATTTGTTACAAGTAAATCCCCAAAAATATACAAAACACTAAGTCTAGGAAGCAAACTTAGGGTCTACTCTAGCCCCTTGTAGATGTCTAGCCACTCATTGAAGTAGTCATCCAACCCTCAAAGGCTATCTCTATGGTAACAATAACCTTCTTCTTGATGGAAACCCTAGAGGAATGGAAGAACTCCCAAAGATGTGTAAAAGCTCTCTAGTCTCTAGCCTTCTCTCCAAGATATGAGATGTGTAAGTTATGTTAAGATATGAAGATATGGTATAAAAATGGCTCAAAATCCTTATATAGGTAGCTCAAGTGTCACACCCAATGGTCTGGACTCGTGCACTAGGGCCCTTGCAATGATTGCACCACTAGCCATCTTTTAATGAGCTGGACTTTGTTTTATTTCGGACTTGAGGAGGTTCGATCAATTGAACGTGTTGAGATCGATCGAACGTTAGTGAGATCCATCGAATGCTGCAGAGATCGATCATCCTTGGCTGCGCCTTTTTTAATAAAGACAAATCTCTGAGATATTTTGGGAAAAAGACAAGAGTGGTAGGTATGGATAAGATAGAATAATTTCGATCGATATGAGAAAGGTTAGATCGATCAAAGATGGTGAGATCTTTTGGATAAGGACAATTGCTTGGATCCATCTTGATATGTCTAGATTGATCACCTCCCGATCGATCGAAGGAATGTTGAGATCGATCGAACTTGTTATTTTTCCACACTTTGCTTCCACTTTGCTCCTTTATTCCATTCAGCTTAAGATTGCTTCTTTTAAGCTCTTATTTGGCTGAATTAACTTATTTTTGGGATAAGTACCTTAAAAAGGCAATAACATGAAATTAGTCTAAGACGGAAAAATAAGATAGATAAAGGTCCTAGAATACCTAAGCTTAAGGGGTTTAAATGCGCACTTTTCAGCGCTCATCACCTCGCGAGGTTAAGAAGCCAGAACCTTGGAGTAGGCTCATTCCTATGCTAGGTTCGGGAATCTGAGGACATGTGGACAAGTGGCTAAGATCCAAGGTATCGCCTTAGTCCGAGGCCAATACAAGGGGGAAAGGATACTCGGTACCCAAGCTCGAGCAAGACGTCTAATAGGACATGTATTAATTAAGGAGCGCCATTACCTCTTTTAACCGAGGGACCAAAGATTGCGGCCCATCCGTCAATGTCCCATCCGTCAGAAGAGGAGACCCTTAAACCCTTGGGTAAGAACTGGCTCATCTGAAGGATTAAAGGATATTGACCGAGGATGTAAGCACTATAAATAGGGGCGTTAATCAGCCTTTAAGGGGGAACAACAACCACATTAACAGCTGTTTATTGCCGAGCTCGAGTCCCTACAGTGCCTTGGTCAGCCTTCCCTTTCTTAATCTTTATGCTAAGAGAATCCCTTGTGTTGCTTGGATCTGCACTTGGATACTGATCTCAGATTTCTTGGCTTATATGGAACGATCTCCTCATCCTACTCACGAACCACCTTCAACAATGGCTAATGGGAATGGAAAGCTTGGCACTCAAGGACTGATTACCATTATAGAGAGGATCAATAGCAAGTGAGTCTATCTCTCTCTCTCTTTATATATATATATAGATTTTTGGTGTTTGGAATTAAAATGCTGAATAAAGGAGTTTGGGAGCGGTATGTTAGCAATATGAAGATGGAATTGGGTTCATTAGATTTGAGTGGTTTTCAGTTGGAACTGAAATAATGCTTGATAAGATGAAAACAGTGTATCTATTCATCTATTTATTGGATTGTCATTGTGATATGCTGAATTGTGTTGTGTTTTAAGACATTGTCAATGGATTAGTAGGTCCATAACTATTGTGAAGCCATGTCATGGGTACCTTGCCACACACATTTGCACATAGCAAGAATGGCTGAAACTTAACGCTGAATTAAGATAAAGGATTTTGGATGTAAAAAGTTTGAATGATTTGAGTCTTTCAAGCATTGGTACATAGACAGAAAGAAGATAGTAAAATTTCATGCTTCAGTTATCAGGATCATGTGAACAACTTACCTTTTAAATATATAGGTTTTGTACTACTTATCAATATATGTATATAGGTTTTGTACCCGATTTATAATTTTTAGGTATGTGTTATGAATGGTTTCAATAGCAGACAGAAGAAGTTGGACATTTATATGCTGATCTCAATCATGGACATTTTTTATCAGTACCTATTAATCAGATTTGCAATTTCAAATCTCCTGTAAAAAGAAGTCATTAGTACCTCAGTTTATATCAAAATCGCGATTCTAATCGTAGAATCGCACGATTCTACGACTCAGAACTCAAAATCGAGTCAAATCGTAACAAAATCGTTCAATTGGTAGAATCGAGAGTAAAATTGGTAGAATCATTGGTAGAATCGTACGATTCTACACGATTGTACAAAATTAAGATTATACCTAATCAAATATGAGAAATCAATTGCTCGTAAGGCTCAAGGGTGAAAACCATCAAAACTCATACCATGAAACTAAACAACCAATATTATACCGAATCAAATATGAGAAATCAGATATTCAAATTGAGTAATTTTTTATTGTTCTGAAATGAGTAAAAAAAATTTAATGAGTTGGAGAAATAATGAGAAATTCGAGTTTCAAAACCATGCATAAAAATCGAAAAAAATATGCATACCTTAGTTCCTTGAGGAAAAACAGAAAAATAAAGAGAGACAAGGGCGTGAGATCTTAGATCTGGACGTTCAAACTGGTTCTATTGGGACTAGGGAGAAAGAAAGAATACATCAGGAGAGAGAGAACAAAAACATCAAGTGGACCAAAGTGTGTTGTCAGATGTGTTTGGGAAAGGAACGGGCAGGGCCTAGATGTAATTTTAGAAGTCACTTACCTTATTATTAGAGAAAGTTAAGAAACCCCAATTTATTATAGAAACCCCTTATTTTTTTAAGAATCTTCTTGTTGTGTTCTAATGTCTACATTTTTTGTTCTCTCTCTTAGATTCCTTTCAGTTTGATTCATTTTGATTATAGGGGTGTCCTTGTTGCCTGGTGCTTAATTGATGGCCTTTATTCTTGTACAGTTATATATATGTTTGTATATACATATTATTTACTTTTATCAAAAAATTAAAACAATTAAAAAGTCAGCATATATATATATATATATATATACACATTTCCCAAAAAAATCACTTGCTTATTTTTAGCAATCAAGAACTCTAATTTAATTGAACCAGAAGTTCTCCATTCTTTCTCCTTTGTCAGAATGATCAAACACTAGTAGAAACTTAAGATAGGTATAATGTAAATATAGATTAATTTTCTATTTTTAGCTTTTAATTAATTAAGTTTATATTCCTTTTGTGTACATCATATATTCATCACGTGATAATTACCTAATTAAAAACTACAATAATAATAAAAAAAAAAAATAGTACTCATGTATTGGTATGTATGTGTGTCAGCATATATTATTAGTATATCATAAATAGTGTGTGTTTTGGCCTTATTTTGGTTATATTTTACATATCTTATTATTTAAGAAATTAGTTTCAATTGTTTTTTCACAATTTGGTAGAATCTTAAGATTCACGATCCGATTCTACGATTCCGATTCTACAGAACCTAAAATGATTCTGCGTAGAATCCCGATTTTAACAACCTTAGTTTATACCGTAACAATAACAATTACTCAATAAAATTACTTAAATCACACATACGCACATGCATTGGTAAAGGAAATTGTAAATGACAGGAAAAAACAGTTTTATCCTTCCTGCTTGCATTTAGAATCAACAAAATGCTAAAATTCATATCTACAAGCATTAGTATAATGAATAATGCATTTAATAAATTTTAAATGAGACTCTATAGGATTAGTTGTTATCCAAAATATGGTCTAATTATACTATAGTATTATTTATTTAAATATTATCTGTAAATATAAAATAATAATCTATAAATATATAATTTCTTATAATATATAGTTTAATATAATCAAATAAAACTATAAATGAACCTGATAGAATGTGATGTTATAATCTCCTAGGATAGAAGGATTTGTCTTCCTTTGGTAGTAGGACCATCTTAATTAGCCCATCAAAATCCAATCACGCCTCGCCCTAGATCTGGGCTTGCCTAGGTCCTCCACCTCTTAAAAACTTGGGTGCCCTTGGGCCCAAATCCAAATCCCATACTAGACTTATTTAAACTCAATTTGATTTTAATAATTTTCCGATGTAGGACAAACATTTCCCACATTTTGCAAACCTATTTAGGCTTTATCAAACGCCTTACTTTGGAGCTAATTTCTCATTCACCCGGAAACGGATTTGAGAAAGTAAATATATCACGTTCATCTCCTTGCAAAGAGGAACGCGCTCGTCTATAGATCCGCAAAAAATTCTTAGCAAAATCTATTCAAAATCTCTTCCAAAGTTTATGTTTTTAATGCCCCTATTTCCAGCATTAGTTTCATATCTGACATGTGCTTCATTCTCTGAATGCGATATCTAAAGCTTAGCAGTCAGCTACATTAAGCTGTCTATCACACTCTTACATAAGGATGGATACCCTGAAACAAGCCTAATGTTAGAGGTTCACTTTGAAGGTATCCCCATGTTTCAACTTGTCCAAAAACTCAAGTTGGCTAAAGCTGAGCTTAAAGTTCTCAACAAAAACAGTTTTGATAATCTTCCAAATTAAAACCGAGGACTAAAGCTGAGGACTTGTACAACATCCTGCAAGGGATTGATGCAAGTCCTACATCCAAGGAGCAAACTGTCCTAAACCAGTTTATCCAGCTCAACAAAGTAGAGGGGAATTTTTATAAACAAAAGGCTAGAATCAAATGGTTCCAGTTGGGGGATCAAAACACAATTACAGAAAGCATTCCAATTGAATCTTCTTTATCGAAAAAAAATGGTACATCTCACTACGTCTCCCTCATCTTTTTGGTTACTCTGCTGCTATTGATAGTAACTTGCTGAGTTTTGTCCAACAATACCCCATTTCCAAGTATCTGGGTCAAAACCTGATTGCTACCATCATGGACCAAGAAATTCTGGACACTTTCGTCTCCCTTAAAGGATTGCAAAGCTCCAGGGCCAGATAATTTCAATGCTCTGTTCTCCCACTGAGATTGGTATGTCCTTGGAGTTTACTTCTGTAAAGCTGTCATTCTTTTTTTCCTCTAATTCTCTTCTTTCTGAGGTTAATTCCACTTCAATTTCTTTGATCCCCAACATTTCCTCTCGTACTAAAAATACTGGTTGTACCAATATCTTGTTGTAAGACAATCTATAAATAAATGCATTACTTGGAAGTTCATAGGACCGATAACTCGAGGCTCTGATAGAGAGTCGTGCAAGGCCCTTGATATAGACCTAAAGGGGGTGTTGATTAGGTGTTGTAAGTTGGATAAGCTAATTTTAACTACTTTTTGAATTTAAACAAACTTAATGGAAATTGAAATTCAAATAATAATACAGAAATTAAAAACTACTCAAGTCCCCGCTGAGGGTTCAAGTCAATAATGGAAACAGATTTGTACGTGAAAACCCCAAATGGGAAAATCCTCCAGACCTATTTCACACAAACTGATCCACTATGAAAAAGAAGGATTACAACCTAATTTAACAGTTTCCAAAGTCCTAGAATCCCCTGGTTACCTCCATGAAACAGATCAACCCACCAATTCTCTGTGAGTCTCCGAGCACATGATCCGCTTATCAACAGATTTTGCTTCTCTCGAATCTGCTTCTCCAACCAGTGATTTAGTTTCAGTCACTAGTCGTCCAAATCAGTCTTTGATTAATTGGAATGATTATGGTGTTAAACTCTTCAGTTGAAGTCCACAGCGATAAATGTCAACAAACAACGAAAAACACTCACAATACTAGGCAAATAAAAATATGATCCACACCAGAACCCAATATAAGGCTCTCTCTATATGTATTCTCTGCATGCATATGTTCTGCCTTGAAGTAGTATATATTGGCAAAATAGAAATATAGAGAGAGAGTAGGGTTTGCTATGTTCTAATTCAAGAAGGAAACTGAATTTCCACAGTTATCAATCGATCGAAGTGTTTATCGTTTCCAGTGGTTCTTGATTGATGGCTAGCTTGATCGATCAAAGTGTACTGCATATTTTAAGCTTGAGGCTAATAAAATTAGATCTCTAAACTCTACTTATCAAGCATTTTGCAAAGCTCAACGTCAAGACCATTTAAATCTAAACTTTCGGTCTTAGGGAGAACCGCATGGCAATGGTGCCTTGCTTTTTTGAACCTAATAATCTCTTTAAGCAGTTGAGACAACCTAGAGAAAACAGCCATGGATTCTGTAGGCTCAGTTCCATAGAAATGAGAATGAAATATTTGTTTCATGGCAAACTGATATATCAGGAGAAAAGAGTCACCATAAAGGAATTTTGGGGAAAAGCCTTATTTTAAGAAAATCAATCAACCTTACTTTTCCACATTAGACTATGAAATGACCAGTGTGTTTAAGTGGTCGAAGTAAAATCTTCTCCTGAGAAAGTTAGAAATTTTGGGACTCAATAGCTTTGGGGACTCAATAGCTCTTGGGATATGATTTCTTATAAATTGGTTTACCCACTCTCGACTTGGTCTCTATTAACCAACATGGGCTAATGCTGACGCTGCACCTGTGGTTGAGATAAGGGTTCATTTTG
Source organism: Cornus florida (assembly GCF_030987335.1). Taxonomy (NCBI): domain Eukaryota; kingdom Viridiplantae; phylum Streptophyta; class Magnoliopsida; order Cornales; family Cornaceae; genus Cornus; species Cornus florida. Next base: position 46,713,025 of record NW_026775573.1, read on the forward strand.
ACAGATTAAATTATTAAAATAATCTTGTTCCCCTGGGGGTGGAATTACCTGTAGGTGAGGCTGAAAGATGGGATTTGGGGTCACCAGTGAACTTGCTCGTACCCATTCCAATATGTTGTTTATTTAATAGTGGTTGATTGATTGAAGTTCTTATCATTCAGCACCTGAGCAGGCTGAGGAACCACCCGAGGCTGATGCTGAGCCTGCATTTGTTGTTGCGGCTGCATCTATGCTGGCTCTCGAGTCTAAGTGTAAAGTGGTGGCGACCAATTAGGTGATGCCACTGGTTGCTGCATAATAGGTGTTGGTTCAGCCTAAACAACTAACTGGTCTATTCTGATGTTCGAACCTCGATGACAAAGTTGAGGGAGTTGTTCAAGTGTATGGCGGAGTAATGGTGAGGCTCTAACACAGTAGTCTCACGTGTTCCATAATTGTTCCATTCCTTTTTACATGGGCGTGCTAGAGTTAAATTTTGACTCAGAAGAACCAAACTATCCTTACACGTGATTTGTCTAAATAGACACAATCAGTCCGGTTAGAAATAAATGCTGGGAAATAAGGATGCCCCTTCCCCTAGTATTTTCTAGCCCTCTGGAACGATGACTTTGTAAACAAACAAGTTTGAAAATGAAATGAGTAACAACGGCATATTGAAATGAGAATAACACGAAACTCGTATCATTATCAACCATCTCACGAAACTCATATCATTATCAACCATCTCACCAATGGGCATTAGCCCAAACGGCATGACTTTTCTTTTCCAGAGGTATTTGTGGGTGTTTGTTTGAGCTTTTGAAAGATGAGAAAATATATATATATATATAGAACAATACTTTAGTCTTCCATAGTGAGGATCTGCAATATATTCTCACCGCTTATGTGGTTCAATGAAAAGAAAATATATCTTCTTTTATTAAAAAGATCAGAAAAATAAAATAAATTGGATCTTACCCGAATGAGTTCGGATAAAATGGGTTCAGCACTTTATTTTTTTATTTTTTCCTGAACTTGTTTTTCCAAATTATAAACCTTACTTTAGTATAGTTGCAGAAGGATTAAAACCAAGAAGCTCGTGTGAAACAAATTCTGAACAAACTTGATCAGTCCTTGCTTCTAACTCTATATGTAGTTTGCTCTAGGGCATGATTTGATTAAGTTATCACTTTTGTTTGATAGTATTCAATTAGTTAAACTAATGGTTCGATCAGTATAAACTTGAAAGGAAGAAATATAGAGTAAACTTTTTCTCTGTATTAGCACACTAATCACAAATTTACACGGGTTCTCTTTATAAGAGAGAATACACGTACATAACTAGCTGGCCTAATTAATAATTTCCTAATTTACAATATTTGACCAATATTCTATTTACAGCAAATATCCTCCAAATATTATATTTACAGCTAATAATATTTGGTAGTATTACTACCGAATCTTTCCTTTTCAACACTCCCCCTCAAGCTGGTTTGAAGATATCCTCCATAGCCAGCTTGCCAATTAGTCTGTCGAACTGTCTTGTAAGAAGTCCCTTTATAAGCACATCTGCAACTTGCTCGGTAGTAGGAATGTACGGCATACAAATCAATCTTTTTTTTAGCTTTTCCTTGATGAAGTGTTTGTCTACCTCCATGTGCTTTGTTCTGTCATGAAGCACTGGATTGTGAGCAATCGAAATAGCAGCTTTATTGTCATAGTACAATTTCATAGGCAACAGATTAGGGACCTTTAATTTATCCAATAGTCTCTTAATCCATAACACCTCACAAATTCCATGAGCAACTGATCTAAACTCGGCCTCTGCATTGCTTTTTTCTACTACATTATGTTTTTTACTCCGCTAGGTGACAAGGTTGCCTCCAACGAAGGTGTAGAAACCAGAAGTTGACGGTCTATCAATAGCACTCCCAGCCCAATCCGCATCAGTATAGGCTTCAACTTGCAAATGCCCACGGTTTTTTAACAGTAGACCACTTCCAAGGGTCCCCTTTAGGTATCTGAGAATTCTGTAGACTGCATCAAAGTGTTCTCGTCCAGGTGAATGCATGAACTGGCTAACCATGCTGACTGCAAAAGCTATATCTAGACGTGTATGCGACAAGTAGATCAGTCTTCCAACAAGTCTTTGATACTACTCTCTATTCATAACTTCTTCCTCTTTAAAAGGTTGCAGCTTAAGGTTGGGCTCAATGGGTGTCTCGGCTGGTTTACATCCTAGCAGACCTGTCTCACTAAGTAAATCAAGAACATATTTACGTTGATTCACAAATATACCTTCTTTGGATCTAGCAAACTCCATTCCCAGAAAGTATTTTAATGCACCCAAATCCTTGATCTCAAAGTCAGCTGCAAGTCCCTATTTCAGTCTCTCCAATTCTTCATTGTCATTACCTGTCAAGACTATATCATCCACATAAACAATTAACACTACAACCTTGCCTTCTCTACTGTGTTTGTAGAACATGGTATGGTCAGCTTGGCTCTGACAGTAGCCACAATTCTTCACAGCTCTCCCAAATCTCTCAAACCAAGCTCTAAGGGACTGTTTGAAACCATATAAAGATTTTTTCAGTCTACAGACTTTATTAGGTCCCAATTTTTCCTCAAACCCAGGTGGTAGATTCATAAAGACCTCCTCCTCAAGATCTCCATTTAAAAAGGCATTTTTTACATCTAACTGGTGTAATGATCAGCTGAAATTCACAGCCAAAGAAAACAAAATTCTGATTGAGTTTATCTTAGCTACAGGAGCAAAATTTTCCTGATAATCAATTCCATAGATCTGGGTGAACCCTTTTGCTACTAATCTTGCCTTGTACCTATCTATGCTACCATCAGCTTTACATTTCACAGTAAAGACCCACTTGCATCCTACTGTTCTTTTCTCCTTAGGTAAATCAACTATCTCCCAAGTACCACTTCTTCTAAGAGCATTCATCTCTTCCCTAACTTCCAATTTGGATCATCAAGAGCTTCTTGAATGTTTCTCGGGACAAACAAGTGTGAGATTTTTGAGGTAGAAGCCCTATGAGTATGAGAGAGTTTTTCATAAGAAAGGTATTTGGCAATGGTATTTTGGATTTGGATATTTGATTAGAATACCTTTCTTAACAGCTATAAGAATATCAAGGTCTTATAGTTACTGGTTAGGAGAAATAATAGGAACTGAAGATAAGTTAGGAACATAATTACCTGTGATATCTGGAGGTCCAGTTCCCGGAGGTTGAGATTGATCATTTCCAAGAGGAATAGGCTGACTTTGACTCTTTTGATGAGGTATTCTCTGAGTATAAACCAGAGGCTCAGTATTGGGAACTTTAGTGCCCAGTTGTAGTGATTCTTCCCCTGTTTCAGATACAGTAATGTTTGGCACTATATGACTAGGATTCCCTTCATTGTTTTCATTGGTTTTATCACATTGTTCCTAACTTTGAATTTCGGGAATAACAGTAGGATGAGGTGAAGGAGTCAAAATCACATTTGGTAAAGGAGTAGGAGATAAATCTCAAAAAATTTCTTCCATCACCTTATTTTCCCCGTGAAGAGAATTTTTGGTAAAGTAGGATTTATTTTCAAAGAAAGAGACATCCATACTTACATAAAATTTTCTTGTTTAAGGATTATAGCACTTATATCCCTTTTGATTAGAAGCATACCCTATGAAAATACATTTTTCAGCTCGAGGATCAAGTTTGGACCGAGTATTATTAGGTATATAAACAAAAGCTATGCAGCCAAAAACCTTTAAAGGTAAATCCGAGTATATCCTTGATAATGGAAAATTTGTTTTAAAACATTTTAATGGCGTGCTATATTTTAAAACATGTGAAGGCATTCTATTAATCAAATACGAAGCTGTTAAAACAGCTTCCCCCCAAAGATATTTTGGAATATTCATTGAAAACATTATAGCACGAGCCACTTTAAGTAAATGTTTATTTTTTCTTTCAGCAATTCTGTTTTGTTGAGGGGTATCCACACATGTAGACTGATGATGGATACCCTTTTTTTTCAAAAAAAATCCTCAAAATTTCATTAAAATACTCGGTTCCATTATCAGTGTGAAAAATGGTAATTTTTGCTTGAAACTGAGTTTCAACCATTATGTAAAAATTTTTAAAAATCTTTTCAACCTCAGACTTTTCATTCATCAAATAAACTCAACATAATTGGATATGATCATCTGTACAAGTAATAAACCATTTTTTCCTAGAGATAGTAGTGACTCTTGAAGATCCCCAAACATCACTATGTATTAAATAAAATGGTTTTGAAGAAGTATAAGGTTTTAGCAAATAAGTAGTATGCTAACTCTTAGATAAGCAACAACTCTCACAATAGAACGATGAAAAATCCAAACCTTTAAATAAAACAGGAAACAAATGTTTAAGATGTGGAAAGCTAGGATGTCCTAGTCTTAAATGCCAAAACATTATTTGTTCGTAAACAGAGTTACAACTAACACTATTAAGGCCCTGAGCCTTTTTATTACTGGAGAAGTCCCCATCAAAGTAGTAAAGTCCATCTATTATCTTAACACTGCCAATCTTCTTCCCCGAGCTCCGGTCCTGAAATTCACAGTAAAAATCACAGAAAATTACATGACAATTAGATTCTTTGGTTAGTTTACTCACAGACAAAAGGTTACAGGCTAATTTAGGGACATGGAGAACAGATTTAAGATCTATATTCTCAGATAATTTTATCAAACCATTTCCTGTAATAGGTGAGAAATTACCATCTGCAATTCTAATTTTTTCAAGGCCAGAACATGGTGAGTAAGTGCTAAAAAGATTGGAAAGGTTGGTCATATGATCAGAGGCTCCAGAATCGATGATCCATGGAGTATAATTTAAACAACAAGAAAGGGCATTAAGTGCACTACCTATTTGTGCAAAAGAAACATTGGGAATACCAGATGAGGAATTAAATTTCAGCAGCTTCAGAAGGTGATCCATTTGCTCCTTACTTAAGGGACTTGTCTTAGCTTCATTAGCAGTAGGAACCGCACGCTTATTTCTGTCACCAGGTTTGCTACTCTTCCAATTCGCTGGTTTTCCATGGATTTTCCAGCAGTTCTCCCGACTATAGCGCGGTTTGTTACAGAAGTCGCACCAGACCCGTGGCTTCTCTTCAGTTTTTTGCTGAAAATTGACTGCTTTATTAGCAGCAATCTCTACAACAATTAGGGTGGAACTCTCAACAGGTCCGTTAGTAATCTTCTTTCCCAACATTACCTGTCTGCGGCTCTCTTCTCTTCGAACCTCAGCAAACACTTCACCAATTGGAGGAAGTGGAGTCCTGCCAATGATCTGTCCTCATACTTCATCAAATTCCATGTTGAGCCCAGCAAGGAATTTGTAAATGCGATGAGCCTCCATGGTCCGTTTGTAGTGACTGGCATCTTCAGTGGATTTCCATTCATAATTATTGAACAGATCCATGTCCTGCCAAAAGCGCTTCAATAAATTGAAATACTTGGTGATCGAGTCTTCTCCTTGCCGAATCTCACCAAGTTTTAAAGTCAATTCGTGGATCTAAGACTGATTTCCCAAATCAGAATACATCTGATTCACGTTGTCCCAGAGCTCCTTGGCCGTGGAGTAGCACATATAGTTGGAGCTAACATCCTCGTCCATGGAGTTCACAAGCCAAGTCATCACTGTTGAATTTTCTGCATCCCAGGTCATGTACGTTAGGTCCTCCGATGCTGGTGCCTTCTTGTCTCCCGTCAGGTACCAGATTTTTCCCCGCCCTCTGATGTACATCCGAACGGACTGGGACCACCGTAAATAATTGTCACCATTAAGGCGAATATTAGTGATTTGAACCAAGTGAGAATCAGTACTGGAGGCTTGGGTTGTCAGATTGGTTGACTAGGTTGTGATAGGCGAGATTGACATGGAGGAAACGTCAGACATGATTGATCAGCGAAGAAATTGTGCAGAAAAGAAAATTAGGGTTTTTTTTTTTTTTTTTTCTTTTTTAGAGTGGCTCTGATACCATATAAACTTGAAAGGAATAAATATAGAATAATTTTTTTCCCTGTATTAGCACACTATTTACAAGTTTATACGCGTTCTCTTTATAAGAGAGAATACACACACATAACTAGCTGGCCTAATTAATAATTTCTTAATTTATAATATTTGACCAATATTCTATTTATAGTAAATATTTTTTAGATATTATATTTACAGTTAATAATATTTGATAGTATTAATACCGAATATTTTCTTTTCAACAATCAGTCAACTAGAGAGAGAGAGAGAGAGAGAGAGCTGCTCCAATTCCAACATTCAATAAACCCAAAAACCAAACTCTAATCTCTTTGGATTTTTCCAATCACCTCTACTGTCCTATACAAGTATTGATTAAGTCTGAGACGGAGGCTTGATGCTCCAAGAGTTTGCGTGTGTGTGTGTATATGTGTGTCTTCTTCCTGTCCTTGGTACTTACATGCTTGTGTTCCTGTTGCAAGAACCCATGACAGGTGTCACAATATGACCTGGGTTAGGAGATGATATTGTGTGAACTGGGCATACACAAATTGGTCCCACTTATGAAGAAATGCCCTTCACAAATTGATTGATACGGTTGATTTTCATGGGATGACCTTCTCAATATTTGGAAAATTATTATATGATTCCAGACCAATTATTGGTTGACGTTTTATCTAGCCTTTTGATTATGTATCACTAGACGGGAACCATGTAATAATTTTGCCCAATATTTTACTGTTCGGCGAGTTTTTGGTCTAAAAAGTTCTAATAGCAATTATTGTGAGAATCAATAATTTTTTTTTTTAACTTTCAAAACTTGTCCTTCCCAATTATAAAGCTTAATTTATTATAGTTGCAAAAAAAATTAAAACAAGTTTGAAAGCAAAGAAACCTTGAATCTTTTTAAGCATCTCGTATCTAGGATATGATTCCATTAAGTCATCACTTTTTGTTTGATCAATCAGTTTGCACTAATGGTTCGATCAGTCAACTAGTTCCATTTGACGTAAAACAATTTTTCTAAATTTCAATCACTCTCTTTAGAGAGAATGAGTGGCTTGTTCCAATTTCAATATTCAATAAACTGAAAATAATTTTCTTTTTTTAAAAAATTAAAAATAGAAAATTGTACTAAAATTATGGTTTTACTTGGTTTGTAATACTGAAAATAGTTCTCCCAAAACTTTTATAACTCAGTTTTCAGAAAACTAAACCAAGTAGTGTTTTTGGTTCAGTTTTCTGAAAACTCAGTCATAAAATTATTTGTAATAATTCTCTGAAGATAATTTTTTATTTTATGAGTCCTTCATAACTGTTTTTAGAGTCGGTTTGGTTTGTAACTTTAAAAACAATTATTAAAAATTTAAAAAACAAAAAACTGTTTTGAGATGATTATAAAAAGATATCGGTTCCAAAATAAGCGTGTAACTTTTCATTTTTATCCATTCCAAAATAAGTATCCCATTTAAAAAATCAATGTACTAAATATATATATATATATATATATATATATATATATATATATATATTGTGATAACATTACCAATTTAATCTTATAAAAAGCAAATCATTATGTCATTGTGGATCCACAAAAAGTAAATTTGGTAATTCATTCACTATTAATACAATAAAAATAATACGTAGTTAGGGCCCGTAGTTAGGGCCGCTTGGCATACGATGTGTTTTAGGCATTATGTTTTTAATTAATACTCAAACAACTGTTTTGTTGTAAGAGTGTTTTAAATAAAACTTAGAATCATGTCTAATAACGAAAAATTTGTTTTGAGAAATTCGAAAATTTGTTTTAGTCCTTTCACTATAATATTAAAACACACAATGTCACCAATTTAGTGATATAAGTTTGGACCAAAAACTCTAATATATTATAAATTATTCTAAACCAATAACAATCGTATCAAACATAATATAAGTTCAAATTTAAATATCAATATCAATATTAAAAAATATATATCATAACGTGTATCAAACTACCGAGACACTTTTGTTTGTAAGGGAGAAGTACTGACCCTAAACTCTTTGTATTTCTCCAAGAGTCATACACAAGCATTGATCAAGTCTAAGGAGGAGGCTTGATGCCTTCCAGAGGGTGTCCAAGGGTTTATGTCGCATTCAACAACTGTCTCATGCAGGTTGTCTGACTTATCTTACGTAAACTAATATGTGGTTGCGTCTATATCGTTCTCATAGCAACTGTTTTACAAAAGTTATCTTACCTAAATTAATTTATTATTATTTTTTATTAAAATAAATTATGACTAAAAATTTATACTAATTTAATGACATATTCTTCACTAAACATACATAAATTTATCTTTGATTTTTTAAATTAATTATTTAAATATAAATTTTAAGTAGAAAATTTTAAAACCATGTAATTCATTAACATTTCACCTTTAACTAATTTAATGACATATTATTCATTAAACTTGCATAAATTTATCTTTTGATTTTTTAAATTAATTATTAAATATAAATCTTAAGTAGAAAATTTTAAAGCCATTTAATTTATTTATTGATTTTTCATTAAATTTTTTTTCCTAATTGGTACTCACACACACTTGTCCCTTCTGAGACTTGAATTCCTGACCTCTCTTTGGGAGGTAAGATGTTGATACTGCTAGACCACTGCCATTAAAAAGAAGATATTTTTTTATTTAAGTAATCTATTAATATATTGTATGAAAAAATAAAAAAAAAGATATTTTTTGACACTAATTTTTTTAAAACTAAGTATAGCTAGTTTTATTACTAATAATAAAGTTTTAATAATAAATTAATCATTTTATAAAATGGTAGTTACAAATTTTTTTTTTTCTTCTTATAATAAATTTATACTAATAATAAATTAAGGTAAATAGTATAATTAATATTTAGATTAGAGAAAAGATAACAAAAATAATTTAATAACAAATGACAAATTTAATGAAAATGGGTAAAATAGTATTTTGTGATGAATTTGTTTTTAATTATAATAAATTAATAGTGTAGGGAGACAATTTATAGTTCAGGAAGTTATTTGCAAAAGAATAATAGTTGAAGGGAGTTTTTTTACACTTTATTCTAAAATTATCCTATAAAACTATACCCTCGAATTATGGATAAATAATTTCAAAAATTGCATTATTGACCAAAATAAAATACTTTAATAAACTCATTTTCAAACAAACAATAAACTTTACCCGACTTAATCTTAGATTTGATTATAATATATATTTATATATTTATTAGTAGTAATAATAATCATCATCTTAGAGTTGCTTGTTTGATCTAGGTCTATGTTATGTCAACTGCAGAGTGTGACAAAAACTACAAACAGATGTGTAATTTAGCAAAATTGTCAAAATTTGGTTTTTGATTAGTATCATCATCTTTGATTATATTTTCAAAATTGATCTATAAACTCATATCAGTAGTGTAGGGTCCACTGGTGGGATAATTCCGAAATATGTTATCTTAAAGAAAATAAGTCTGACGTTGATTAGTCTAAGATAAGAAGAGAAAAGATATTGTTTAAATGGTAGTTTCTTAATTTTGAAATTATTTTTAATAATAAAAAAAGAAATTATTATTTCGATTCTGTCTCATCTATTTAAAAAGGCATAATAGTATTTTTATTATTATTATTTCTTTTATTTTATTTTCTTTTATCCCGTCTATCATATTCAAACAAAAGTATTATCATTTCTTTTATTTTCTCTTATATATATCTAAACAAAAATATAAATTACTGCTATTATTTTCTTTTCTTTTTTTCATAACTAATATTTTCTTCTTCTTTTATTTTTTCTTTTTTTTTTTTTTTTTTTTTTTTTTTTCTAAGTATCCAAACGGAGCCTCCAAATATTTTTATAAAGTTAATAAAAAAAAAAAAAAAGTAAAAAAAGGGGGAAATTTCCTTTGCTCACGACTCTTCAACATATTGTGGAAACTTTTAAATGATTAATTAGAATAGACATAAGGTAACTGTGACTTATATTTAAAGGAAATTTCCTTTGCTCGCGACTCTTCAACATATGGTAGAAACTTTTAAACCATTAATTAGAATAGACATAAACTAACTGTGACTTATATTTAAAATGACAATCTCTGTTAACATGTAAATAGAAGTATTTGCTCTAGACTATAAGCAATTTCATATACTGTTTACAAAATTATTTAGTATTGCTAACTGCAAGAAAATTAAGTGATTTTGTTATATTTTGGAAGTGTTTTTGTCAAAAACTTGATAAAATAAATAAATAAAAAACCTTGAACGGGCTAATCAAACCTTAGGAATAGTCAATATATGCGTCTTTAATTTACACAAATTTGCATTAGTTCTGACTTGCCTTCAAGTTTCTACATCAACCTTAATAGGGGTAAAATGGAGAAGATTCAAGTGAATCTAAGCCAAATCTATGTTCTAACATTAGGATCCATATATGGATACGAATTCCAATCAAATCCAATCCACATCATCTATATTCCACTCATATAACACTAACAAGATTATAATTGAGTAAATATATTTGATTTGGATTGATTATAGATTAAAATTCAATTAAAATTTAGATTATCTTTATCGAAACTTGACTAAGATTAATAATGATTTTTTTTAAGGATAAATTACAATGACATTTTCTAAGATTTGAGCAAACTATTCATCACTTATTACTTTGATCTTTCATAAACCCGTTCGTCACCTCCGAAAACTCAAAAAGTGATTTTGAGTGGGAAAAACCAGTAATGCTTTCATTTATAATAATATCTTATTTGCATTTTATACTATGAAAGGGTAAAATTGTCATTTTATAAAATTTGTTTAACAGGTACGCGGAAAAGAAAATATTAGAAGTGTTATTGAGAACACACACCAAATCTTAGAAAAGGTCAAAGTGATAAACGTTGAACGATCTACTTGTGTATAGTTTGTCTATATGTACTAATTTGAGTGTGGCGTGATAGGTTTAAGAGGGGACCAAGGAGGTTTGATTTGAGTTAGAGGCACGACGGGGTTTTACAGAGGAAGAGAGCAGGGGTTTCTTTGTAAAATTTGTAGTAAGAGAGATGTTAGGTTTTTACAATTAGGGTTTTAGTTGTTAGGTTTTTACAGTTAGGGTTTCTTTGTTAAAAAAAAAATTGTAATTCCGGAGGATTTCTTGCTCAAGGTTTATTGCATTTTACCTTATATATTTTAAGGAAGATAGGGATGCAACCCCCATTGAAATATGGATTCGAAATTAAAATTAAACTTCTCTGTGGACTTTAATTATGAAAAAAAAAAAGAAAAAAAAAAAGAAGACTTTAATTAGTTCAAATAAAATGAGATAAATATTAGATAAATAAAATGAGAGAGGTGATATTTGTGGAAAATGAGATAAATATTTGATTGAGAGTTGGGGACATGGCTGGCAATTATTAGGACATGGTCCTCACATTAGTTTTGGATGCATTTAAACGTGGAGATTCCCAATCGTTGGAAAACTCGACTTTTTCATTTTATACGTGCTACTTTTACGTGTATTACTTCAAGTCTTCAACCTCAAAATGTATTAATTCCTTTTTCTTTTTCTTTTTCTTTTTCTTTTTTTTTTTTTTTTTTTTTTGAGGAGAATTCCACTCAAAAAATAAATAAATAAAATTAATCAATTAAATTATATAAACAATGATTTTTAAAAAAAACACAATTCTAAAAAAGATAATTTAATGATATAGGTTAAGAATGCGAATCCCTTTAAGATTACCTTCATAATTTTTTCAATAATTGTGAAAATGTCTTAAGATATATGATACCACCATTATTTGAATTTTTTTTTTTTTTAATATTCCCTCTATCTCATAATCAATTTTCACAAAAAATAAACATTCATAGTATCATTTAAATACATTATAAATAGATTTGATTACTTATTTAGTATCATATAATAAAAAATTATTTTTATAACAATTTAAAAAAATACAGAGGACCAAATTTGGACGACTTTCAATTAAATCGTACAACACAGGCATTCAATCGTTCATTCACGAACATATGCATGTATTAACACTTTGGTGAAGGTCACCAAACTTTTTACAAGAACTGAATCAGTGATTTGACATGACGGAGGAGACACATTGAAGTCAATGGAGGACAATTTTAGAATATTTAAAAAGAGCGGTGATACACGACCCGACTACTGTTCACCCGACTTTAACCGACATCCTACGTGGCTGTCCAAATAAGCAGTCCTTCCATCTTCCCTTTTTGTTGTTCCTTTTTTCTTTTTCCAAGCCCTAGCAAGATTCTCACAGTGCATTGAAGCGGCGATGAATGACCAGATCTGTAACTGAAGCGGCGAGGAGCGGCACAGATTGTACCGGCGAGGAGCGGCACAGATTGTACTGGCAAGGAGTTGGCTTACCGGTGAGAAGTGTGTTCAATTTGCTTTACCTCTTCAAGCAAACCACGTTTTTGAAGAAACTTAATCTCAATCAAATCTCAAAAACACCTATATCAGGTATGGATTTAATATTATTCAATATATTTTCAGTTTTTGTATGGAATTTGTCTTTTTATTTTTTCTAAAATAAACTGTGAAAAAAAAGAAAGAAGAAATAAACTGGGTTTGCTGTGGGTATATTAAAATGGTCTAACTAGGATTGCTTGCATAACTCAATAAATACTTCATCAGATCAACCATGTGTATTTCTTCAAATTCCAACACCTAAAATTCAAGAAAGAATTACTCGTCTGGGAGGGGGGAAATAGATGAGTACGTGTTACTTCAACAATGTCCTGTGTCCATAGCTGTTTCAATGGAAAATGGGAGGTGTGGCTTATATTTTTTTCCTTCAAATTCTTTAACATGTTAAGTAAGGCAGCTTGTTCTTCAAGGTTTTATTGTACCTCCAATTTCTAAGCTCCCAAACACAATGCCTCAAATATCAAAAACCCCCTGAGAAAATGAAGAGAAAAAGTGGAAGAAATAAGTTCATGAGAACAAACCAATTTTTTAAGGATCAAAAGACAATTACTCAAAAAACAAAACAAAAAAACAAAAAATTAAAGTTATTGAAAACGCAATTCTTTTTTTTTTTTTTTTTCTCAAAACAGAGCTTTGCATTATGGAGGTATTGAAAACGCAGTTCTCTCTAGGGCTTGGTTATCCAACCACTTTCCTTAATCAAAAACACATAAGCCTATAACAATCATGATTAACAGCAGAATTAACCCAACTTTTAGATCTAATTGAACAAAACCCAGTACTTTGATTTGCAAATCACACCTATTAAACCAACTAGAAATAAAAAGCTGCAAGATGATGCACCAAAATCAGCCACAAGACGATGAACGCCACCACGCCCCACAGCGCGCTTCCCTAGGACGGCCGTTTGTAAGTCCGGCGCTGCTGATCGTACGGAGACGAGATGAAGAATCTCTTAAGATTCTCTATAATTGACAACCAACGGGCATCAATCAGTATGAACACTGGTATGACAAAGAGTACCCAACCCAAAGAGTTCTTCCTGAGTGCAGCGTAAGAATCTTGGAAAAAGAAACAGGGAACATGAAAAAGAGAACATGGAAGCGCCACAGGAGAGAGAAAGGAGAAAGATAAAGAGATGAGAGAGAGTAAAGTTGTGCCAAGAAGGGTGAAAACGTCTGCCTAGTTGTACCAATCTGAATTTGACAACTGTCTGTCGGTTAAAGTCGGGTGAACAGTAGTCGGGTCTTTTAGCATTTCTTATTTCAAATAATTGATGAATTGTCGCTGCTCAAAATAAGTGTACGACACTTACACATCCCGGTACCCCACCACGAAATATCATGCGGAGTACTACCTCTACGTCGGCCGTTGACTATATTCCTTTCACGGCGAGTTTAACAAAAAAAAAAAAAAAAAAACCCATCTTACAAAGTTAGATTTCCAAATATATATATATTGATTTGAGAAGACATGATAACAAACTATAAATTCAAAAAATATAGCCCACATGTTTGTAACGATCCAAATTTTCATAACTCACTACGTTAACAAATAACCTAAAGACTGACTTGATATCGAATTCAAAACGCAAAAGTAAAAAAAAAAAAAAAGTCTCTAAAAATATACATTACCTCTGACTAAGATAACAAAGTGACCTTTAAGAAATCACGAGACTTAAATAGAAAATGGATGCAGAAGTTAAGACAAAATTGACAAAAAAAATAAATAATAAAATAAAAATAAATAATAATAATAATAATCATATAATTAATTAATAATAATGATAATAATAATAATAAAATGATAATAATTTTTTTTTTTCTTAGTTGATGGGTACTCATACATATGTACTTCTACTGAGATTCGAATTCCTGAACCTTTTTGAAAAGTATGAGTATGATGTTACTAAGTCATTGGCCTGTTGGTAATAATAATAATTAAATATTTAAAATAATTATAATAAACAATAATAATAATAAATAAATAATAATAATTTTTGAAAAAAAAAGATGACATGGTCATCATATCCCCATCTAAAAAAGGATTTTCTCAAAATTCGAAATCTACAAAATAGAAGACCAACCCATGATAAATACTGTCAGCAATCCCAAAACTGAAAATATATATATATATACAATTCAATGCCATACACTCATGACATGACACATCTTTAAAAAAAAAAAAAAAAAAAAAAAATGGTTGCAGATGATTTATATTTATTCCGTTATGATATAAGTGAGCCACGTCAACCAGGAGGAATACATGACGTGCATCTATTGGTCGTAAGTAAAATCGTGTGCAGTAGCATCACGTTTGCAAACCAATGACAGAGCAAACACTTGTTCTCATCAATAAATATCAAGAGGACTAGGATATGCATCTGTCACATAATTAAGGTACGCAAACATCTCTCTAAATCTCTCTCTGTGTACAGACTGACTTGATATATATATATATATATTCATATGTACACAGACAATTACTTGTTCTTGTCTATAAGTAGAGGGAAGATCATGGTATTAATTTATTTTATGCATATCACACATGGTTAAAGTACGACATCTCTCACTCTAAATCTCTCTCACTTTGGCCTGTAAAAGTGGTGGATTCTGGCGGAACCCTATGAGTGTGCCAAGAATTGCAATAGTTTTAAAAAGAGATCCAAATAATATTTTAGAAGGAAAATTACGAGACCAGACGACTGTGATGAGGTCTGAAATGAACACCTCAAGGGTTTTGCCTTTGATAAAGGATTAATTTCAAGATGGTTAACTGGTTAAGAAGAAACGAACTACTTAAGAAAGTAATTGACTGAAAAGTAAGATAATCTAATGAAAAATAAAGTGCATGACTAAGACTAATCATATTGAAAGTGCATTATAATGAAAATGAAAATTGTATTAAAATGCGTGTTTGATTCGGCGTTGAGCAGACCTATTATGTTATAACATAATGACCTATTTATAGAATAAAAATATAATCACTTACAATAACAGTCCCTTGATGCCTCCAAATGCAATCGTGTCTTTAATTCTTCTCAGAACTTCCACGTTCCAAACATATAATCATGCTTCTGATTCTTCTAGAACCTCACGTTCCAATCATGCAATCGTGCTGATGCCATTATTTCCCAAACAGATTGCACAATATCTTTTTGTCTGAGCAAATGGCTATTACTCTTTTTCTCAGGATGGTGGTAGTAGTGGCCCATGTTAAAACGGCGTTTTGTTGTATCGTGACTTTTGAAGAAAACCAACCTCCATCACGGGAACTCTAATCTCCACGACTAAAACTCCAATAATTGACACGTTCCTTTGACCAGTACCTATCTTCAACCGGATTTGGGGGCAGATCATAATGGTTCTACCATCTATTTTGAATTGTGTTTGTGTTTACTTTGGGCTGTTGAATTGTGTTTGTGTTTACTTTGGGCCTGCTTTGGGCTGTTGTTTGGGCTACCCATGCTCAATTGTAGACTGCATGTATTGGTTAGCTATTGCTAACCTCCTCTTTTATACTCATGCCCCACGTGTCTTCTAATTGAAATACTCTGAATTTGGCCTGATGCAAACTTCTTCCACGTGTCTGAACTTCAAAGTCCCTTTCATTTTGGACTCCTTTTAAAATTTGATTTTTCATGTGTAACAAACCCTTTGGAATAACATGCTCTTCCTGAAATTTCTTGAGTTTAGTCTTGACCCAAACTCCTTCCATTGATTCCAAACTGGCTTGATCCAAAATTCCTTCCACGTGCCCTTTTTTTCCATTGAACGAAAATAAGGGTGTAAACACTCTCTAGAGTCTAGATAGACTGACTTGATGTATATATATATATATATATATATATAGGGTGTGTTGAAGATAGTAATAGAGGAAATATAGACTGACTTGATAAATACACACACACACACACAGACATACAGGGTGTGTTGAAGATAGTAATAGAGGAAATATGGCGCTAAGCTTAGCACCCCAGATGGCAGATGAAAAGGTGTTCGAGGGAGAAGGTGGATCATACCATAGTTGGTCACCTTCCAACTTTCCATTGCTTGGTGAGGCTAAGGTTGGTGCAGGTGTTCTCATGTTGCATCCTCGTGGTTTTGCTCTACCTCACTATGCAGATTCCTCCAAGATTGCCTTTGTTCTTCAAGGTAATTATTTTCCTACTTAATTTTCAACAAATTAAATTAATTATATATATACGTATATATTTTTGGGTTAATTTCTAGATATTGTTATTATTATTTTATAAATGTTGAAAAGTAGATAGAACTCAAGATCTAGATGCTTTTTCAAGTGTTTTCTTGTGTTTCACCTAACATGTGAGATTTTTTTTTATAGTATATGTATCATCACAAGTGTGAGTCTCTTAGTCATCATTAGATCCAAGAAATAATATTGATTAATTTAATTTATTTTCTTGGTTTTCTCATATGTGTTGCTAGTCTATATATAATTACATACATACACAAATCTTTTTGGATAAATGTTTAGGACATTTCATTTTGTCGATCTGATGGAACTACACGGAGTCCACCTAATCTATTTAAATTTTAAAGTAAGTTACATTTCATTTCGTTGGGCAGTGGATCAGTTTGAGATGGGTAACCTATTGGTGGTGGTAGGAGGTTGAGTGGTGGCGGTATGCAGTGGCAGTTGTTGGGGGTGGTTTGGTGGAATTAGTGGCGGCTGTGGTTGGGGGCGGTAAGAGGAGGAAGAGAGAGAGGAGAGATAAACCATGTTTGGGTCCCACTCGGCTGGAGAAGAATTGGTCTTTATTTATTTATTAAATTCTACTGTAGATTGGAAAGAATATAATATTTATATATTTTGTGATGATTAAGTCTTCATAGTTTGAGCTCAACCCCTCAACTACTGATATAACAGTATTCTTTGTTTGGGTAGTAGGGTTTTATGTGGGTAAGTTATTCTGAGGCTATTATTTAGTCAAGTATAATTTATTCCATATTAGATACCTCAGAATATCAACCATGTAGTACTATGAGTCTATGACATATTTACTTTTATTTATTTAATGAAGAAAATTATGAATATTTATCGAAAAAAAGTACAACATTATCGGTATCACAATGTATCTTATATATGTTATTTATTTTATTACGATATCAAGGAGAGAAATAATAATTTCTCACCATATATGCTGCCGTTGTATAGTTTTTTTCTATTTAATTCATTTTTATTTATCTATGAAAGACTATTTATATATAAGTAGTTGAATAAGTGTTAATTTACGCACATAAATCTACAATAAAATATTTAAATTAAGGGTTAGAGTCAGATGGGACAAAGAAAATCACATTTACTTATCCATGAAAGACTATTTAAATTAAGGGTTGGACTCTGAGATGGGACAAAGAAAAATTGGCTAAATCTTACTCCACCCCGTTATAAAATATATCATACTAATTTTGCACTTATTTCGGAACTGGCATGGTTGTTGATTATGATATCATTTTCGTTGTTATTTTGATAGACAAAATATCGACTCCGCGTTGTGTACTCCATTTAAATGCAGGACGTAATGGGAGTAGGCTGGGTTATGGCACTTTTATTATTATGTAAAAAAAAAAAAAAAATAGCCCAATGTGTTTAAATTGGGCTAATAAATAAGTTGACTCAACTTTTAAATTTCTAAGTAGTAAATATTACTATATTAACGAACACTTTCAGCAAAATAACTTGGGTCTTAAACATATTAAATATATATATATATATATATATATATATATACATAAAAAAATAAAATGCACATATATAATCAGGGTGGTGTCGGGGCAGGTTATATATATATATATATACATAAAAAAATAAAATGCTCATATATAATCAGGGTGGTGTCGGGGCAGGTTAATTCATCACTAAATTTGACCCCGCTCCAAACTCGCTTCAAGTTTTCAATTATTTTTATTATACCCGTCTCAAATTCATTTAAGGCCCACTAAATTCACCCCATTAGGAATGAGGACGGTGCGAAACCTGCCAGATGCAAAAAATTGCCATCCGGAGACTTGCCTCCCAACACTTGCATAAAATAAATATATAAAAAAAAATATTACTAATTGGTACTATATTTTAACTTTAAAGACTAAGAATTTTATACGGACCATAAAGTTGTTCATTTAATAAGTATTTCCTACAAAGTTTACAATTTCATTGACAATTTTTTTCTTCTTCAATATTATTGCCCTTTCTTATTGAAATCCCTTTAATATTATTTTCTTAGTGAATCATAACTATACCCATTGCCTCTAATTTTTAATTAGTACCAATTTACTAAACCAAAATTAGCAATTTCAAACATATACCTATGAACAACTTTTTGGTCCCTACCAAAATTAGATTTACCAATTATAATAAAAATAAATTAAAAAAAAAACAGTGTCTAATTAGTACCAATTTACTAAACCAAAATTAGCAATTTCAAACATATACCTATGAACAACTTTTTGGTCCCTACCAAAATTAGATTTTACCAATTATAATAAAAATAAATTAAAAAAAAAACAGTGTCATATAAAAAATTTATCATTTAGGGGAAAAAAAAAGAAGCGTATCAAGATGTTATAAATTTTTCTTTCAAATTACAAGAAAATGACAATAACAATATTTCTATATGTATATAAAAAAAATGTAATATGGGACTTATTTGTAAAATTATTTACTAAAAATAGGACTTAATTGTCTTAACAAAATTTTAGAAGACTTATTGCTCCTTACACTTAAAATGTAAAACTAATACGTATTTTTTTTTCCTTTTAACATATTGAACACACAGTCACACAGTTACATGACTTTGTCTCCACAGGTACCTGCACTGTTGGAATGGCGTCTCCCAACACATCAGAAGAAACTGTCGTGATGGTTAAAAATGGAGATGCATTCCCAGTGGAAATTGGAGTAGTCTCATGGTGGTTCAACGGCGGAGACACCGACATGGTTATCGTGTTCCTGGGAGAAACTTCCAAGGCTCACACTCCGGGGTCATTCACCTATTTCTTTCTCACCGGCACTCTAGGCATTCTGGGAGGTTTCTCACCCGAATTCGTTAGCAAGGCTTATGATTTGAATGAAGAAGAAACGAAAAAGCTGGTGAAAACCCAAGCAGGTTCTTTGATAGTCAGGCTTAAAGAAGGAATAGCCATGCCTAAACCATGCAAGAACGCTAGTGATGGAAAGCTCGTGTTCGGCTTTGAGAATGCATCGCCTGGTGTTAAGGTCAAGAATGGCGGATTGGTGACAACTATGACCGCGGCAAGACTTCCTTTGCTCGGAAAAGTTGGACTTAGTGCCAATGTGGTGAAGTTGGATGCCAATGCCATGTCCTCGCCAATGTACACCACGGATTCATCTGTACAATTAACTTATATTGTGAAGGGAAGTGGTAGAGTTCAAATTGTGGGTATTAACGGACAAGGCGCATTGGATGCAAAAGTAGAGGCTGGTCACTTGTTCGTCGTGCCCAGATTTTTTCCGGTCACTCATGTTGCAGATGGAGAGGGAATGGAGTTTTTCACCGTTATAACATCTCCAGAGTAAGCACCTTTTTCATTGCCATACACACTTGAGCTCTCATACGTATTTACATTTGAATTGCAAGTAAATTAAGCCTAGCTGACAATTAGCTCACACATACTATTTGCTTTGTTATATATATATCTTTGCAGGCCTGTATTTGAGAAGTTATCTGGGAACACATCAGTTTGGAAAGCCATGGCTCCAATAGTTCTTGAAGCTGCTCTTAATGAGACTCCAGAATTTGTGAAACTCTTCAATTCCAAGATTAAAACGAGCACAGTTCTTATCCCTCCAGGGAATTAATATTTGACAAGTTAATTACATTATTACCACTTCAGTCATTGTTGTTGAAGTTTTCAATGTTGTGGCAGTTTTTAAATATTATTTGAAAAAACAATGAAATAACGTAATTGCTCAGCATATATCCTGTTGTTTTTGTTGTTTCTACTGTGTGCGTGTGTGAAAGTTTTGGTTGGGCAAGCCTATTTGACCGTTTATTATTACTTGTGTGTGTATTACATGGATGGTCTTGATGCGCCCATGATTATCGCTATTGTAATATGCGTGCGTACTCGTGCGTGTATTACACAAACGGTCTCATTTTTCTTAGTTTGAATTGTAGCGCTTGTACATGTTTATATGTTCTAATTTTATTGGTATATCAAAATTTAAAGCTTATGAATAATAGGCGAGAAAGGGGAGAGAAGTACTTCCGTATACTAGCTATACTACATTATCCGTGCCTTTAATCAATTATATTTAAAGTGCTTTACATTAATGAGTCCAATTATGTATTTAATTAGTCTATTATTTCTCACATTAGACAACGATGGACCTATAAAGTCCTCAGTGGGGGGTTGCTCCACCCACTGATAATTATTATTATTATTTTTTTATAAACAAAATTACTTATAATTTTTGTTAAAATCTTAAATATGCCTCAATCTATTTTTTTTTATTTTATATTATTCCACCATATATTATTATTGTTCAAATTTGCCCCCTCATACAATTGTTTAACTCTATCACTGGTATTAGGTCGTTGTCCCTTGAGTTGGGTTATGTATCTCCTCTAGCTACCTCCGACGGAGATTTGGGTGGATATTGTGTATTTGCTTATTAATGCATCCTCTATATTATCGGGAGAATAAAATTCCCTCTGTCCCAAATTAAATGTTCACCTTTCTATTTTTAGTTGTCCAAAAATTAATATTTCAATTAAATAGTCAAAGTACTATTTTTTATTTTTTTTTTGTAATATTACCAATTTAACCTTATTACATTAAACTCATAAAAAGTAAATCATCACATCCTGTGGACCTATTATGGACGTATTTGGTAATTCATTCACTACTAATGCTATACAAAAATATTAAAATACATCCTCTTAAAAAATTAGATTCCAGAAAATGGACGTTTTATTTGGGATAGAAGGAGTACTTTTTTAGCCATCAAGAAAAAAGAGTTTTGGTTAAATTAAGATACTTTTCTTCTGATTTTTAAAGGGGTTTGTGTTCTCTCACTTTATGTTATTTATTACTCCCTTTGTCCCATAATAGTTGGAACTCAATTCCCAAAGCACCAAACTATTATGGGACAGCTATTAGTTTTTGAAAGTATACATACATATATATAGATAGATAGATATAAGAAAATGTACAAGATGGGTTGGGCTGCAACACAGGCGGCCCAAAACAAGCAAGAACTGGGTTAATTACAAGCTAGTACAGATTATACTCATTTGACCAACAAGATTCAAAGACTGAACCAATTATAAAATAGGCCCAAACATAATAAAAAGTAGTGATTGTTGGGGTTTCCAAGCTCATCATTTTAAGTAGTCCCAACTATGGGATCGTTGATAGAGGATTTATTCTGGTAAGAATATCAACCATTTGGATTTAATATTTGTTATTCATTTTGTGATGTATTAATTAAGGATTTCTATGTCTATATGAACAAAAGTTGATACGGGTATTCTTTATGGATTAAGAACCTCTGCTGTAAAGGGGTCATATTGTACCCATACTATAGTGTAAAAAGAAATATTTTTAAAATGGGTAATTTTAGAGTCAGACGAAAAAAAGGAATGACGTTACGGTAAAACTATTACCAAAAAAAAAAAAAAAGAGAGAGAGAGAGAGAGAAAACTATCAAATAGAACAAAAAATAGAAAAGGAAAACAAAATATCCTCTTTTGCTTCAGCGCCTCCCTTGTCACCATCCTGTCCGCCATCTCCCTCTCTCGTCACGGTTTACCTCAAACTAGTATACTTCTACTGGGTTATTCTAGCATCACCTCATCGCTGTCTCACGATTGTATTTTCAAGTACTCATTCTTTCTCTCTCTCTTTTTCCCTTTATTTTCATTGTTATAGGATAACCCTAGAATTATTCATGACAACATGATCAATTAGAATGACTAATGATTTTATAGTAAAATTGGTTTTAAAAGATTGATATGGAACATATTTTTAGTTTTACTTTTCATATTTAACCAAACAAATAGCACCTTTGCTCCATTGACACTTCGATAGATTAAATACCCCCAAGCCCAGTTCAGATAAATATATATGTTTACACCCTTATTTTTCACTTTCCTGTAGAAGATTACCCTAGTCGATTTCAATGGAAAGGTACTACGACATTCCAGTGGAAAGTCTTGGGACACATGGCAGCCAAGGAAGCAAGCGGTTACAAGTGGTTACATGCAAAGTCATTGGACACATGGCAGCCTAGGAAGTGAGTGGTTACAAGTGGTTATATATAAAGTTATGGGACATATGGCAGCCTAGGAAGTGAGCGGTTACATGCAATGTCATGAGACACATGGCAGCCTAGGAAGTTGGTCGATTCCAATGGAAAGGTACTACGGCATTCCAGTGGAAAGTTTTGGGACACATGGCAGCCAAGGAAGTAAGCAGTTACATGCAAAGTCATGGGATATATGGCAGCTTAGGAAGCAAGCGGTTATATACAAGCTAACATTACTAAATTCTATAAATAGAACATGATATTGTAACTTAGAAGGCCTGCTCAACACCAAACACAACAACGTATTTCAATACAAATTCTTATTTTCATTATAATGCAATTTCATTATGATTAGTCTTAGTCCTGCACTTTACTTTTCATTAGACAATCTTACTTTACAGTCAATTCAATTACTTTCTCAAGCAGTTCGTTCCTTTCGCCAGTTAACTATCCCGAAGTCCTTTATCAAAGGCAAAAGAAACCCTGAGGTGTTCATTCTAGACCTCATCACAGTCGCTTGGCTCGCAATCTTCCTTCTGCAATATTGTTTGGATCTCTCTTTGGAACTACTGTAGTTTCTGGCACACCCATCCGGTTCCATCGGAACCGACTGCTTTTTATAGGCCAAACATAGTGGCACACCCGGTGGGACAACCGGGAAAAGATCTTTCTTATGGCATATCTGAGCTTTGAACGTGAAGAGTACTACCGAAGGAGGGACGAAGAATGTGACAAGTACTACTGAGAGATAGCCAAAGAACGTGAAGAGCGCTACCAAAGTTACCTAAGGGAGGAAGAAAAATGTGAGCAATTTTCCCGAGAATACAAAGAAAGATTCCGAGAATGGCAAAAGTGCCAACAATGCGTACGAACCATTCCATGAGCTAAGAAACAACCACCACCTGTGGTGTCGATTCCATCAGTAGTGAAGTCGATTCCGCCAGTAGTGAAGTCGATTCCGCCACCACTTCTATCGCAGATGCAGGTTCCACCTAAGGTACAGAACCCTTCAGTAACAGTAAAGTCGATTCCACTAGCAGTGAAGTCGACTCCACCAACAGCTGTTCAAGTTCCATTTCAAGTGGAACCTTGTGATGCCCCCCAGATTTCCAGATGCGGGTTGGCCAGGCCCACACTCGAATACCCAAGGATATAAAAAATAAATGGCAATAATCGAACACAGAGTACAAATATGATAAATATGAATAATTAAAATGGCTGAAAGAAAACTAAAAGGATAATCTAATAATGAAATCCACAGAATAAATTTTTATAAATAAGAAAATATTCTGGTACATCCAATCCTCCAATACAAATACAACTCAGGAATCTATACTATGTGGACCCCTAGAAAATCCCAACTGAATAAGTGACTAAAGCAGAACACTGAAACATAAAGAAAACTTCTATGTAAATAATCCGGAAGAGTGAAGTAGATGATCCCTGCTCAGCAAGAACAATCCCTACTCCTGACGAATACCTGAAAAATGATAGTAGGTCAGCCCACAAACAAGTTTTACTCTATTACAGTTCAAGCAAAGACCCGATACGTAAATACATCCTAGATAACCCCAACAATAGCTATATAGTCCATAATAATAAATATATATATATCCACACTAAAGGACTTTCACTAGACTATAAAGGGGGTCTCAACTTGAATAGAAGGCAACATGCAAAATGTACCTGAGGTGGGCATGTGTACCTAAGCCTAACAGGGTATACCTCAACCTATCATAGCTAGTTATGTATCTCACTGCATATACACGCCACAACCAGCGACTCTGAGACTCAAGCTCATATCGCAGTACCATAATTATATATTTATATAAATATAATCCATCCTAATATAAAATATAAAAAAAAAAAAAAAACAAACGTCCAATATGTCATTCAACTGTTTTAGTTGACCTGACATGAAAATATGTAGGATTTACATTTTTAGTAAATCCATTCCGTTATGTATGAATAGGTAAGAATTAGCGTTTTGATCTAATCCATCCTTAATATGCTACCGTCCCATACCGGTGCATATAATCCTCAAAATCCATAAATGATGTAACATCCAAAGTAATACATCAAATAAATCCACAAATCCAACAATTGATGCAATAAATGATAAATTTAAACATCAATTAAAATCCACAAAACAACCTAATAATTGATAAAATAGAAATAAGTAGTTCATCAATTATACTCCAAAATAAGCATAAATAAAGTCTACTATGTATATGACCATATTATGCATCCAATACAAGATTTAACAATCATGTTCTAGTCATTTAAATTGCTAAAATAAGACTAAGCAAATAAATTTTTTATATTCGTTAACAGCATGCAAAATTGTTTAAGGTTTCATACTGTTCAATCCATTAGCATATAGACATTAACTATACAATATGGGGTTTTAATACAACATGAAATAATATTTAGAATCCTCAATATTAACCCAAAACAGTTCGGGAACCCCAAAATATCCAAATAGTGCCTAAAACCCCTTCCAGTACACATTAAAATAAGAGAGCTTGCTCTCAAAAGTTGAGAGCCAACTCTGTACCAATGAGAGCCGGCTCCCCTACCCATGGAGCAGGCTCTCTCTCTCACAGAGAGCCACGGGCAAAAGTACTTAGGGAGCCGACTCCATCCCCTTCAGAGCCGGCTCTCTCCCTGCTTCCCATCATCGTCTTCATCTTTGATAATGTTAAAATCCCTCTATAAGTCTTAGTTACAGTCCTTAGATGTCCAACTATATCCCAAATCATCCAGGAAAAACCATATAAACCCAGTACACATTGTTTACAAGAATCAAAACATAATATGAAACAATTTACACAAGATATCAGTTTCAATTAATCAACAGAAAATATAATTTAATGTCTGAATTAAGATGCATACAAGACCTATTTTAATGTCTGATTAAACCTAGAGATTATCTAGGCATGCACAGAACACAGGTCTAGGGAAGAGAGTATGAATAAAACTTGCCTCTAGGTTTCAAATTGAAACTTTAACTTCTTCTTCCTAGTTTTTTCGGCGACTTCAAATTACCGTTAAGCCTCCAACTGCTCTGGTTCTAACTCACAAGCAGACCCCGTTCCTTTGCCCCTTTAATTCTCCCTTCTTTCCTCACAGTTCTCTCTCTCAATTCTTTACTACCACTCTTTTTTATAGGGTGGCGTGAGTAGGGTTTTTATGAACACTAAGGTAGACAACACTATGTAAATATATAGGTTTATAAAACCCTAATTCCAATTTTGAGAGGAGACGGAAAAGAGAAAAGAAAAGAAAATCTAATATAAAATAAATATATGTATATAAATCATAATACTACTATATAGTATTACTAATATTATCACGTACTATTACGTATGTACATATATATGTAACCATTAAAAAATATAATATGATTATATATATATAGACATAACTGAATCCTCTTTATCATTATTAGTTAGAAAAATAATAATAATAACCTCTACTACCCATGGGTCATAACCTTTACCCATGTAGGTCCATCCAAGTAGTCCATGTGACCCATTTATTTGGTCCACTACTACTATTCAAATCCAACTCCTTTGTAAATAAAAATAAAAATAAAATACACACTTAAACCTACAAATAAACAAACACATTATCTCATATCAAATAATTACATACAACGAATAAAACAACTTTACACTATCACACAAAATAAAACACACAATTAAATCACGTATTTCAACTAAACAATTAAGTAAATAGAAAGGCATAGCCACATAAGCATATAGCCACATTTTCCATTAAAATGCACAAGAAATAAAAATTAAATTTCAATTATATCCTTTTGGAAACTAGGGATATCACATTTTCCCCCCCTAACAAAAGGAATTCCGTCCTCAGAATTCACGAAACTCTAAATTATTTTTGTTAAAATTCATTTCCGTTCCGTTATGGATTCTGCCTCTATGTAGAGCTCCACTGAATTCCAAATCCTCCAAGAAAATGTATGGTTCCTATATGTAGGAAATACAAAAATTATACTACACATAGGTTGTATTTAACAATGCAGCCTTATCCCAATTTTTATACAAGGGTATATATCCATATTCCTCCAAGTCCCATAACATAGATTTGTAAAACTTAGATGTATCCAACCCGAACGTTTGAGTAACGCTAATCAATAGGCTACCGCCTCAATTAAGAAACACAATCCGTGAAAGGTCAATATAATACGTAAAAACTGACATTCCTCCAAAACGCACATTGCTTCCTAAATTGTACAACCCGTACTTTCATTTAAAACCAACAAATGAGTGGTCTGCACGATAATATACAAAACCTCAAACGTTGTCACACCAATCTCCTCATGGCAACTATATGACAGATGAAAACTTTGAAAAGTGAAGTTAACATTTCCAATTATCCATGAAATCCTTAGATATATGCCCCAAGAATATCTTCTAGGATCAAATTTTATGTTCTCGATCAAATCCTCCGTTAAGAGATATGAAACAAAACTGCTGCTCCAAAATCCTTATAAAGCTCATTCTAAATAGCAATTTTTATCCATTATAATGGACATCCACATGCTATAACACTACTATTAGTTCAATGCAGAACTGATATAAAGCCCTAAAGTGAACACTACTCAAACAATGTCCGTAAGAGAACCTGTTCAATCCACCATTCTTTAACCCATATAGAATTAAAATTTCAAATTTAATATCAATAATTCTACCGACCATCCAATTTTGATTAGTCCTACTCCCAATAGGAAATAGCAAAGAGCTCCAATGATATCTGATTATCAATTTTCCACCCTTCTACCAGGTGTTAATCTTATAGACAGTTTTGTACATGTCCCTATCTGTACAGGCGCACCAAAACTAACATTAGATGTCCTGATGTAACGCATAACTATCTGAGTGTACTATAAAATTATATATTTTACATTTTAGGCACTCCGACCTCCGTAACATCAGTTACAGAATCTACTAAACCTCCTCCAGTACCTTAAACTCTATCTGAGTAAGATAACGCTGCCTCCAGGTCAGCTCTGACATTCTAAGTTGACCTCTTGAATTACCCTAGTAATAGTATGTGTTATTGTGACATATGCTATAAATTCAACTGATTTCTCAACAACTAACCGAAGGTTTAATTACCATATTGGTTGTTAAGAGTATCCACTTCCATATTTACTTTCACTAGACAGAACTTAATGCAACGTGTGAAACACCACGTCTATTCAACTAAGCTATCTCGTGATCCATTCTATTCGTATGAACTGATGTCTTACTAGCTCGAAATAGACACAATTAAGCTGATATAATATATTAGTCAAACAATATTCCAACCAGAATCCTGACCTTAGTGTAAAGTCAGCAATCCCCCAACTAAATCCGTGAAAAATGCTCTGTCATTTCCACTTCAGTATAGAAAATGGCTACACGGATTTAGTGATCTCTAATGGTCCAGCTTGATTATCTAATAGATATTAGGCTTTGGGACAAAATCACTGTGTCTCTCCTCCTTGATCGGTTTAAGATTTGATTACAATTATAATCAACCCTTTGCAATAGCACAAATCATTGTAAAATAGGGCTATCGAACAGGTAAGTCGAATCACTGGGATTGCTAGTTCATGGTAACCAAGATTGTAAAATCACTTTTAGTTTAATGAAAGAGGTGTAAGGTTTTTGTTTAGTTTGTCATTTGGTACTTGGAATTGAAGATTGCATAAAACAATAAATGCAAGGAATTTAAAGAGGAAAGAAACTTAGGTAGAGAGGACTAGGGAAGTGAATCCACTACCAACCCTATACACTTGCTAGATTATGATTAACTTGGCAAAACAACATATATAAGTGGCCATGATATGTAGCAACACCTGGTTGCTACATTATCTTCAAGAAATTCATTAAATCAAAAGGCAAGAATAACCTAGCAAAGTTTCATATGCTTGAACTACCTAAACTAGGGTGTAGCCTTAGACATGCTCACTAAGTTAGAGATTATCAAGCCTTCAATCAAATGACACAAGCACATGAAGTTAAAAATCAAGAATAGACCATCAAATGAGGGACCTAAGCTATGGACTATCAAGCTTTCTAAACAACATGCCATTAAAACCATTCACCTATCTCATTTTCATTGTCACTATGAAAATGCAAACCATACAACCATGAAAACATACAATCTAAGACAAGATAATAGAGTCATATGATCATTTATAGAAATTTATATCCATTACAACATGTAAAGTGCTCTAGATTTTGAAACAACCACATGTATACATCATTCCCCAAATTTAAACCAAAACTAAGGCATGCTTACAAGGAAGGGCTTCATCACCTCCCTAGAATGGGAGTTAGTTACCCATAGACACAAAGGAGGAAATAGTAGAGATGAGGAATCCTTCCATTTTCGCACCTAGAGGCCACCCACAAGCCAAACCTTCAAGAACACAATATTTCCCTCTCTAGAAATGTCTTACAATGTGAGATATCAATAATACATTGTATCAAAACTTTAATAATCTACCATAGCCTTCCAACCACTCCATTTTCGTGGCCCAAAACTCCTAGAGAAGTGCAGAGCAATCCCCCCAATTAAGGGGATAACATTAGGTGAAATAAAGAGGGCCATGCTTTCATGTCTGCAGAATGGTGGGTGCACGTGTGGTGTCGTGGAGGTGTGCTACGGCACACGGTGGGGGCCCGCAGTTCAGTGCGGGCGCCTGCATGGTGTTAGGGGTGCTCCCCAAGGCTCTTGGCAGGAGGCTTGTAGTGCATTGCAGGCCCCTGCAAATTTCGAATCTTTCTGCCTAGAATTGCGGGCGCCCACAGCTCCTTACGGGCATCTGCAATGCTGCAACTTAGGCTTGAATTACTTCTTGAATTGGCTTCAGCTCGGCCCGATCACACGATCATTGTTTTTAGCACTTTTTGCAGGGATAACTATGAGTTCAATGGATCACTAGCCTGGCCAAAATGAAGGTCTCCAGCAACGGCATGCTTTGATTCTTCACGAACTCAAGCCTCACTTTTAACTATCTTTGGGGAACTAACCTGAAAGTAAACAAAAACACGCAAATGAAGCCAATATGTATAATATGATCAACTATTGGACTTAACTAATGCAAATAAGGGCACTTGAATATGCAATATTCGGTACTTATCGCACCCCCAAACTTACATTTTGCTAGTCCCATAGCAAAACTAGAATGAAAATACATAATTAAATGACAACAAATCTCCTCTTTCATGGGAGTGACGGTTGCATTTAGCATATGCAACAAGCCTTTTAAACCCCTAGGCATCCCTAAAGGATGAGTGAAGTCTCATGAGGGTTTAACAGGAATGTTACCCATAAACATCAAACATGGTGCATGAAGATGCACAAAGCTCATTTGCAACTTGGAACATAGAGAACATTGGAGACGGAATCATTATGAAAACTACCTTGTGTATATGAAGCATTAATAGAACAAAATGGCTAATCATCTTTTAATTCTCATGTATTAACATCATAGTCTATATAAATATTTCAATTGTCATATCTATGATAGAAATCATCTCTAGCTTCATTTAAAGTGAACTGGATTCCCAATATGCAGCTTTTACCTTCTTTTTCCAATTTCAAAACACAAGTCTTCAAATCATTGAATTTCCTTTTTAAATGATGTCTCTGATGCCTGATTTATTTAAAAATACACTTATTATTATTTTTTTATTAATTTTTTTTTCTTTACAACATAAATACATATTATGGTAGTGCAATGCCAAAGTCCCTTAAGCTTTCTTACCGATCCATGTAGCAAGTGTTAGGCCAGTAACTCCCAAACCGGATGGCTTTAGGGTGCTAAGTGTAATGACACTCCAAGTGCTTAATAACTCGAGTTAGCAATGCTACGAACTCTAACGAACCATATTTATTTATTTTTATTTCGTGAATAACCGTGCAATGCCTAAGTCCCTTAAGCTTTCTAACTAACCCATGCAGCAAGTGTTAGGCCAGCAACTCCCAAACCGGATGGTTTTAGGGTGCTAAGTGTAAAGACACTCCAAGGGCTTAATAACTCGAGTTAGCAAGGCTACGAACTTAAACTAGTCATTTTCATTATTCATTATTATTATTATTATTATTATTATTATTATTATTTTTTTTTAAGATCATACCAAAGATATCCATTCATTAGGGTCATTAATTCAAATCAACTGAGTCATGGTTAAGGTAAATCGGGTTGCATGCCTCACAATTGAGTTTCCGGTGTGCATATGTGAAGTGTGAAGCATAGAAAAAAATGATACTCGAAGATAATCTAATTGAAGTATTTATACAACCATTTTGAATCCACATACTCATTTCAGTTTTTCCTCATTTCATAACTATCATTTACCTCTATACGCAAAGTATTCAACACATGCTTCAATCTCCAACAAATTCCAAAATTCCATTGCTTCCATTTTTTTTTTTTTTTTTTTTTTTTTTTTTTTAAATTTCAGTTTTATACCTCTCAAAATAGCAAATGCAAATACATAATAACAAATGGAAACACTATACAATACACAATACCCCCAAACTTGAATGGCATATTGTTCTCAATGTGTGAAGACAAAGATGTATAAATAAAGAGCATAGGGGGTAAAAGGAACAATAATACCAAGTGAGTGAGGCAACTCTGGCTTTGTAACTGCATGTAATCCTGTGAAGAGATGCCAAAATGATCTTCCCCCAAACTTAGACATAAGAACCTATGAAAACAACACTAAAGCACATAAGTATAAAAACATAGGCACACAAAAACAAACTAAAATTGTGCAAAGGAAACTAAACTATGCATATCCACAAGTTCATGAAATCAAATCTAAAATGCCTCAACAAAATTAAAACATCCAAAAGAAAAAAAATGGCAAAAAAGTGAAAAATCAAAAACTAAAAATAAATAAAATCTAAGTACAAATCTCAAACTAAGATTTATCCTATACCATGTCTCTCTAGAGAGTCATGCTTCCCCAAATAAGAAAATTCTTTTAAAAGTGGAGGAAAAAGAGCGTGAAGATAAAATTTGAAAAGAGGTAACCGAAAGACGTCAGCCACTCTTCTTCCTGGATAAAGAACTTTGGATTATTTAAGGGTTGTTTTGGATTATGGGAAGGTGGATCAAGTGAGGGTACATCAAGCAGAGACTTGTGAAGGGTCATATTTGGCGCGGGAATTTTCGGACAAATATCCTTCAAACTTTCAACATCCTCCTCACACTTATCCGGTGGTTCGGGCAACATCTTGAGATAACTCAAGTGAATGAATGAGAGGAGGTGCAAGCTCCCAAGAGAGAGATACATTTGATGTTGCCCAATGAGGAGAGTGAATGGGTGGAGGAATATCGAGTAAAGAATTTACTTCCCAAATAGATTTGTCAACATCAAAATTCTCACAATTAAAATGAGCCAAGCAAGCTTTTAGAGGATCTTCCATTAAAGGAGGTGTATCAAGCAAAGCATTCTTTAGGGGTTGTTTTGGATTAGGGGAGACAATCTCTTCATCATTATTTTCCTCATTTTGAACCACAACTGCTTCATTTTTATGTGTGGCAAAAACTTGATCTT
This sequence comes from Cornus florida, assembly GCF_030987335.1. NCBI lineage: Eukaryota > Viridiplantae > Streptophyta > Magnoliopsida > Cornales > Cornaceae > Cornus > Cornus florida. Next base: position 46,745,377 of record NW_026775573.1, read on the forward strand.
CAACCACCATTTCATCATTTTCACAAGTGGTAACCACTTGATCATTCTCATAATGAAAGTTACTAGAAGTAATCTCATCATTCATAGAATTCTCTTTTGGATTGGCCATAAATTCAAATGAACATGCTTCTTCCTCTTTATGATTTTTAACATTAATCCTTTGTTGAATTTGAGATATTTGGTCATCTATCATTGCACTAACTTGGGACTTGTGGTATGGTACCATTTGATTGATAGACTCTATTGTGGATTGCATGCCAGCAAGGGCAGACAATATTTGCTTGTTGGAGTCCATCGTGGACTCCATCATTTCTTTGTTGTTATTGGCAATCACTTCTTCAAATTGAAAGGGTGTATGAAATGAGGGCTGGAAATAATGATCATGGGGCTGAAAATTGGCTTGAAAATGTTGCCCATGAGATTGTGGGGCTGAATTTCCCATGTCATGCCACAAGAAGTTTTGATGATCTCCCCAACCCGAGTCATAACCATTGAAGTATGGTTCATTATCCGATTCAAAGAAATTTGCATTTGGTTGCTCTAGATAAAAATCTGAAAATTGCCCGGTGGAGGACAATCTCTTGTATGATGTGTATGACTAGAACAAAATGTACAAAACTCATGTGGTGTGTAAAATTGAGTTCGAAGATAATTACCCTCCATCAAGGACTAATTCAGCCACTTGTTTAGATACATTAAGATAAATTCACACAAAATATATATACAACACAGAAATGAATATAAAACTTAGAACATCAAACACTTACCCAGAGTCCTTAAGATTTCAAAATTTCAGCTTCTCCATAGCGAGTTTTGAGTTCTTAGGATCTTATAAGAATACTTAAAATATAATGTCACTAAAACCAAACAAGAAAATATTCACAAAACATAATATTCACAATCAAACCAAAGTTAATCTTTAAACCTCGGTTACAAAACCGTTTGCACTGGCAACGGTGCCAAAAATTGATTGGTTTAAGATTCGATTACAATTATAATCAACCCTTTGCAATAGCACAAATCATTGTAAAATAGGGCTATCAAACAGGTAAGTCGAACCACTGGAATTGCTAGTTTATAGCAACTAAGATTGTAAAATCACTTTTAGTTTGATGAAAGAGGTGTAAGGTTTTTATTTGGTTTGTCACTTGGTACTTGGAATTAAATATTGCATAAAACAATAAATACAAGGAATTTAAAGAGGAAAGAAACTTAGTTAGAGAGGACTAGGGAAGTGAATCCACTACCAACCATATACACATGCTAGATTATGATTAACTTGGCGAAACAACATATATAAGTGGCCATGATATGTAGCAACACATGGTTACTACATTATCTTCAAGAAATTTATTAAATCAAAAGGCAAGAATAACCTATCAAAGTTTCACATGCTTGAACTACCTAAACTAGGGTGTAGCCTTAGACATACTCACTAAGCTAGAGATTATCAAGCCCTCAATCAAATAAGGGACCTAAGCCATGGACTATCAAGCTTTTCAAACAACATACCATTAAAACCATTCACCTATCTCATTTTCATTGTCACTATGAAAATGCAAGCCAAAGAACCATGAAAACATACAATCTAAGACAAGATAATAGAGTCACATGATCATTTATAGAAATTTATATCCATTACAACATGTAAAGTGCCCTAGATTTTAAAACAACCACATATATACATCATTCCCCAAATTTAAACCAAAACTAAGGCATACTTATAAGGAAGGGCTTCATCACCTCCCTAGAAAGGGAGTTAGAAAGAGTAGAGATGAGGAATCCTTCCATTTTCGCACCTAGAGGCCACCCACAAGCTAAACCCTCAAGGACACAACATTTCCCTTTCTAGAAATGTCTTACAATGTGAGATATCAATAATACATTGTATCAAGACTCTAATAATCTACCATAGCCTTCCAACCACTCCATTTTCGTAGCCTAAAACTCCTAGAAAAGTGCAGAGCAATCCCCCCAATTAAAGGGATAGCATTAGGTGAAATAAAGAGGGCCATGCTTTCTTGTTTGCAGAATGGCGGGCGCCCGTGTGGTGTTGTGGAGGTGTGCTGCGGCACACGACGGGGGCCCGCAGGTCCGCGAGGTGTCAGGGTGGCTTAGAATTGCCCTTGGTGGGGGCCCGCAGTTCAACACGGGCGCCCGCATAGTGTCAGGGGTGCTCCCCAAGGCTCTTGGTGGGGGCCTGCAGTGCATTGCAGGCCCCTACAAATTTTGAATCTTTATGCCTAGAATTACGGGCGCCCGCAGTTCCTTGCGGGCGCCTACAATACTGCAACTTAGGCTTGAATTACTTCTTGAATTGGCTTCAGCTCAGCCCGATCACACGATCATTGTTTTTAGCACTTTTTGTAGGGATAACCATGAGTTTAATGGATCACTAACTTGGATAAAATGTAGGCCCCCTGTAACGGCATGCTTTGATTCTTCATGAACTCATCAAAGCCTCACTTTTAACTATCTTTGGGGAACCAACCTGAAAGTAAACAAAAACATGCAAATGAAGCTACTATGTACAATATGATCAACTAATGGACTTAACTAACGCAAATAAGGGCGATTGAATATGCAATATTCGACGCTTATCACTCTTGCCTGTTCTCCAAACATCTGTTTCATTCCGTGAGGTACCATGTTTCCACCAAGATAAATAAAGAACTTAGAGTTGTGAACCTCAGTCATTACATCCTCCTTCCAATTTGTCTACAGAAAGTACCGTTAGTCTGGTACCACCAGCTTTCATCTGCACCCATTATTTAATTTAGAGCATCGTTAAAAGCTAACTCTGCAACTGAATCCATACATACTGATCCATGATAAACTTACTGATATGGAAAGTTAATCGGTAATTCCATTTATCAAATGTCAACTAACTACATCTTTTCTACATACACCGTGCACCTCTTTTTTATTTAGGTGTTTGATCTTACCTTCATGTCATTGACGCATCTTACTTCTCTAACACAAGTAAGTGTCTATTAGACTTCCTGTCTAACTTCAAAAGAATATGGAATATTTCCATCCTCCAAATAGTCATCAATTTCCTAGAAACCACTATTTGTTGCGAATTGTAACCTATATATAAAAATAATTTTACATATTATTTGTGCAAATTGAGAGACTTTGCTTCCTCCTCGATATGCAACACCGGCAACTCCTCTTAATGACACGCCCTCATGAATAAAATTCTAGATTAGGAATAGACTGATGAATAGTCAGTCCGTCTACTATCCTTAGTCGGTGTCATTCCAATAAGTACCTAAACCAGTACTAAATCCTTCTTTAGACTTGGTGACAACTTATGGAATTTCCAAGAAAATGTTCTTCAACTTCGGCACCTTTGACAAACTATCGTGGCGTTACAGTGGTCTTTATTTACCACAACCTTTCGGATACCGAAATATTAACAACCGCCATCATCATGGCGTTGTAATATTATACGAATCCATACCTAGTGTAAAGTATATCAAATTAATCGTTCTAGATTATTTGACTCGTATTGATGGTTTAATTATCCCAACATAAAAACATACTATAAAGACGCATGTCCAGGTCCAATAGATTGGCTAGAATTTTGTATATCTACTAAATCCTATTACCACATGCTCACAATCCTAGCATATTAGAGCGCTATTACTCCATGTTATTAAAAACAGTAGTTGGTTGATCACCCACTTGTGTCCCCAACTAAACCACATACAAAATCCCAAAAAATTAACGAAAATAAAACACATATGACAAACACAATAAAATAAAGTATAATCCTACTTAAGACACTGTTCTTTCTAGAAAAGAAAACCTCCTCTGAAATCAACTTGCAAAAATTATTTCACAAAATATCCTTTTATAGTTTCGTAGGTAATCATCCAACCTCAAAATATATCCTTTAAACATAGTTGAAAAACAACATTTGTTTGCCTAAGCACATACCAAGGGCTTAATCCCTCATCCTCTTTATACTCAGAATGCAAACCGTCTAACTTGGCTTTATAAAGCAGATTAGAAATTCACAACATAATATTAATGCTCTCCTAAACGTGATACAAAATCACACGTTTCGTTCTGATAAGAACTCCATTAAATCCCCAAACTCCTGAAGAGTACTTTTTATCTACCTCTTTTAGAGATGATACTACAGTTTAATTTGTAGATTGATCAACCCCAAATTCTACTAATATTATTCGCTATACTAGTAAATAAGATCATCCTCGATCAATTATTTATCTTCCAGATCTAGTACTTTCTTCCTTGGATACGCTGAAATCTCCTCTATTAGGATCCTCTTCGGATTCCTACTCCTCGCTTGTCTCCTTTTCGAGATCACTGAAGTCGTGTTTGCCCCGATACGCAGTGACCTCAATCACACCTAAATCATTCCTTGGCTTTTACTTTTAATGTACCAACCGGAACTAAACCTTCGATTCCTAATTGTGTCTTCTGGCAAAGAAATCGATAATGTACTCCTTTACTCCTTTGGGTCTTTATCGCTTTCGCCTTGGACCTAATCCTCCTCCCAGTATCAACCATTCTGCGTTACAGAATATAATTGACATCCGCTCCTTCTAACGAACCTTAAATAGAGTACAACGAATCCTAATATGGGCTCTAAGTTTTAAGAGACGCAACGCAGAAGTCATATAACGAAAGACACTCCTAAGGACACTTGAACCTGGAGTGCTTTGATACCAACTGTGATACCCCCTAGATTTCCAGATGCGGGTTGCCCAGGTCCACGCCCGAATACCTAGTTTTAAGAGACATAACGCGGAAGTCATATAGCGAAAAACAATCCTAAAACACTTGAACCTGGGGTTCTCTAATACAAACTGTGACACCCCCCAGATTTCCATATGCGGGTTGGCCATGCCTACGCCCAAATACCCAAGGATATAAAAAACAAATGGCAATAATCGAACACAGAATACAAATATAATAAATAGGAATAATTAAAATGGCTGAAAGAAAACTAAAACGATAATCCAATAATAAAATCCTCAGAATAAATTTTTATAAATAAGAAAATATCCTGGTACATCCAATCCTCCAATACAAATACAACTCAGGAATCTATACTATGTGGACCCCTAGAAAATCCCAACTGAACAAGTGACTAAATCAGAACAAGAAAACTTCTATGTAAATAATCCAGAAGAGTGAAGTAGACGATCCCTGCTCAGCACGAATAATCCCTACTCCTGACGAATACCTGAAAAATGATGGTAGGTTAAGCCCATAAATAAGTTATACTCTACTAGAGTTCAAGCAGAGACCCGATACGCAGATACATCCTAGATAACCCCACCAATAGCTATATAGTCCATAACAATAAATAAATATACATATATCCACACTAAAGGACTCCCACTAGACTACAAATGAGCTCTCAACCTCAATAGAAGACAACAAGCAAACGCACCTGAAGATGGGCTTTTGGTGCATATCATGCTTGTGTTGCCATGCTCTATATGTTTATATGCTTCATGATAACAAGTTTTGGCCTAATAACATGTTTATGTGCTTATGTGTTATACGCGGTGTGCCATTTGTTTAAGCATGATTGAGTCTTACCATTGTGGTGAGGACTCATGTTTGTTTTGAGACAGGTTGTTGTCACATTGGTTTTTGGAGTCAGATTATGACTAGGATTGGTTATTCTTTTACCTAGACACTCTAGGACACGATGTCCATAGGGTTTATTGTTGCATCATTTTATCTTTTGCAGTTTCGTTTACTACCATGTTAGCAGTATGATTTATGTTATTGCGATGCATGAGTAGGTGGAGGTCTATCCATATTTATCTTCTTATTGTGTGACATTAGCATGCCTTACATGTACGCTTATAGATGCCATGTTGTTGTTGTGTTTTAGTGACATACTTTTGTGTTTACGTGGAGACGTGCCGCATGTTCCCTTGATTTTATCTATGTGAGTAGATTTACTTATTTGGTAGTAGCATTCCTTATCAGATGCATGACTTCCATGTTTGGTTTTCCCTTTTGTTTTCCCCAGTCGCACGTAGTGTGTATGGTTTCATTGTGAGATTCCTTGTAGAGGAGTTATCACATTTGTTTTGTCTTGAGCTGTCTACTTCCCTAAGGTGGGAAGAATGCTTCCTCTTCGTGTTCGTTGTGTTGCCATTGTAAGGGAATAGGGTTTCTTTTCTTTTTCTCGGTCCGTGTTTGGGACTTCACAAGGAGTGAGTCTCTTATCTTCGTCGCCTTGTGCACGGTTTTGGGGTTGATTGGTTCGTGAGGATCACCGTTGTTGTCTTGAGTCCTTGGTGAGGATTTGATGGATTTTGGGTCGACTTACTTCCATGTAGGGGGTGAAGTCTTTGACCTTATTGTCTTTCGTTTCAGAGACGGAGTCATGGTGTTGTCCTTCTTAGGACTGGTGGTTTCCTTTCCCTTCGTGTCTTCCCTTGGGGAGTCTTGCCGTGGTTGTTGATGGAGTTGTGGTGCTCAGAGTGAGTTGATTGGTGTGAGATCATTTTACGGGGACTTATGTCCATATCATTGAGGATTTATTTAATTTATAAGGTGAGCTCGATGCTATTTTGAGAATGTCTTTTGGAGACTTGTTTCAGTTTAGGAGATCTGGATGTGGTTAACTCTTAGGAGTAGTTTTGGGGGATCGCTATTGGATATGACTTGTTTATGGAGTTTTCTCATCCTAGTTATGGCTAGGTGTAGTTTTAAGGAATTGTAGTTCCAGTGATTGGTTGTGGATTGAAATTAAGGAATTTTGATTTGGCTTGATGATGCCAAGCACGGTTTTGAGAGACTCGTTCTGTGACTTTGGTTGTCAGGATTTTGATGTGTGTGCCACTTGGTGGACTTGTTTTTCGAGGATTTAGTTATCCGTGATAAGGATTTTGATCCGATGTTTGATTATGGTGTGGTTTTATAGTTGATCTGTTTCTGGGAGATATATAGGACTTTCGATGAAATGTCTTGTAGTGAGGTTCGTTTTGACTTTTGGGGGTCTTGATTTGTTTGTCAGGCTTTGGATTCTTGATTGATGTTATTAATAGGAGTGTTTTGAGGCTTAGAGTAGTTGGTTTTGTTGTATTAAGGATTTAAGACCATAAGCGTAGAGGTGCCGTTGACATTGTTGTCAGAGTTTTCAGATTTGTTAACCCAACTCTCACAAGATGCCTGGTTTCTGTAGTGCCTTTGGTAATGATGATTCACAACATTGATGTCATTTGCATTGAAAGGTTTCATGGGTAGTCCTAGTAGGGGTAGGTTATGAAATAGTGCCTTATACTGTCATGCTACCATACAAGTTGTGTGTTGTGGGCGGGTGCTAGTTGTCGTCGATGCTACGTTACTAAAAAATAAGTGTGGGCGGGCATTAGGTACTGTCATTGCCACCACACATTTGAGTACGTCGTGGGTAGGTTCTAGTCGCTATTCGTACTACCACGTCGTCTTTGTTATGTACCCTGATTTGATACGTGGTTATCTTGGAGTTCTTTTGGTGGTTGTTTTCGGATTGGTTTAAAGGTTCATCAGAAGGGATGTTTATAGTTGTTGTCTTCTATTCCTTTGTCTGACCTTGGGTTCTATGTGTGACTTTTGACTTGTTGTGTGACCGGGTGGTCACTTTTCTTTTGAGGGCTTGTCTTGTCATGAGCATGTGGGTGCGAATGACATTGGTTTTTGTGTTGTCTTTCAATTTTGGGATTGCTTTTATAGTATGTTGTGTGGGATACTCGGAGATGTACTTTGTAGTTATCTTGGTTTCACCTTTTGTTGTTGGGGCTAGATTTCGAGGACGAAATCCCTTTAAGGTGGGAAGGTTGTAATGACCCGGTCATTTTCCTTCCTTTCCCTTTCCTCAAATTTTACGGATAAATTTTTTCCGTTGTCATTTCCTTCTGTGTTTGGTTTCTCTTCGCTTAGTGTCGTTCTGAGTGCTCGGAAATGGTTTTTGAGACTCTTTCCTTTGGATTGATAACTTCCTTTAAGGACCGAGTCATTTCCGCATTTTCACTTTTCGGGACACTATTCACTTTTCGTCCTTTTCCCTATTTCGGCATTTTCCCTATTATGTCTTTTCCCCGTTTGTCACTTTTTAGCACAACCTCACTTCTCATGCTTGGAGTCGGTTTTTGACTTCACATACCTTCATTCTAAGTGGTTTCCACGAAATACGTATCTTTACTTTTGCAGAAAAATACTCTGGTTGCTCCCGCTGTTCGTAGGGGCATGGATGCACAGTTCTTTGGAAACTTTTTCTTTTCTTAGGGTTTTTTAATAAATATCTTTTGAAGATATTTTATTTCAGGGGTTTTTAAGAAAATATTTTTGGAAGATATTTTCATTCTGGGGCAATTTCGCAGTTATCACTTTTTGTAAGGGCCATTATGCAATTAATGAAAATTATTGCTAAATGCCTTGTTTTGAGCCTGGATCCTCGTACGGGATTTATTTTCACTTTTCGTCGAGTTGTGTACTCATAGAATTCCCTTCTGGTTGTTTTTCTCCAATTTCAGGGTTTTTGGCCCCAATTGTCGCCGAACTTGTTCGGGGCATATCTCTTTGCTTGGGACTCAGTTTTGATGTTGTTTCTTCTGTTGTTCATATTTTTTCATTTTGAATCTTTTTCATTCACGGAGTTTTGCCGTTTCAGCGCGTCTGCTCGAATTTCATTTTTTCGGACCCGACTAGGCCCTTTCGGGTTACTTTTAGGGTTTTACTATAAATAGGGGTTATAAAAATTAAAAACTCATCTTCCCCTCTCTTCTTCATGCACGACCAAGGGGGCTGCCACCCTTCTTCTCTCAATTAAACCTCCTTCCCTTTGTTAAAAAGTCGAAGTGTCTTTGCGTTTTGTGTTTGTCTTTGACTACGCGCATCTTTCTCCCTTATTAGAACCCATTTTTGGCCAACTTTTGAGTTCGCGTTTGAGGTCAATTTAGGATTTTGGTAGGTCCTCTTTGGAGTTTAATATTTATGGCGTTGTCCCCGACAAAACCCCGAAGTATTGTCAGATTTGGAGCCGTTTCATTTTGATGGCTTTTGAAATTTTCATCTCAAATCAAGGTAAGGGGTGTTATAATTTATTATTCTTGATGTATAGCATGTTATTGATGTTCATACAAGTTGTATGCATACTATAATTTAAGTTTTAGAATTTAATTTAATTATTTTATTAGTTTAAGATTTAATTTCCATGATGCTATGAAACTCGGAATTAAATTATGGCATACTAGAAAATTTGGCCTTAGTATGGTTGTTGACATATATTAAATTTGGATCATTTGATTAAGAATTACAAAATTTATTTAATATTTATCTTTTGTGAAAGTTTAATTCACATGGTTATAGCAAGCATGAAATTAAGTTGCAATGTGACAGGCCTTAGCACGTTCCTGAACATACTTTAATTTGAGAACATTTAGATAAGTTTAAAAATCTAGAGATTTTAATTAAAAGGATTAATTAAAATCTATTTAGTGGTTCCTTTGACTTAATTAAGTTTTTAACTTGGCAATTGTGATGACTAGGACTTGTATACTAGCATATATTAATTTGGGACCATTTGAAGTTGTTTTAGGAGTTAGAGATTTAATTATAATGTTTTAATTAAATTATACCTTATTGTTTCAATGACCTAATTAAGTTTTGATTTGGTATATGTAATGACCATGCTATACTGTTTAATGTGTGTTAATTAGGGATCATTTGGTTGAGAATTAAAACCTAAGGAAATTAATTAGTTTATTTACTTAATTTCCATTTCTATTGCATTAATAATATAATCATGTACTTGACGTTGGTAGTATGTTTAAATCATTATTTTGGACTTGTATTAGATTCATGAGTTTATGATTTCAATGTTGAGATATTTTGTTATAGCGTGTAACGAATCACACACTGAAGATTCGACATTTGTCATGCCTTAGTAGTTGTGGACTTAGAACATGTATTGTATGTGTTTCCAAATTCGGTTGTGCATGGTAGATAGTTGATTATCTTGTATATGCATGTTGATATATACGTTGTTGCATAACTTGTTGATTTTGGAAACTTGGGGATGTCGTTGTTTGGCTACAGCTAGGACTTGGTTCTAGTACGGGGGATTGTCCCTTTATATAGTCTAGAGCGCACATAGGGAGGTTTACCATGGGCTAGTAACCTTAAAGTAACTATGGTGTCGGTCTGATCCGGCGTGACGTCCAAGTATCCACTTTAGTTGATTTCGCATTTCATTTTAAGTTGATAACTAAATGATATCGTAACTTGTTGTTCTTTGTTTGATTTCCCATTTTAAGTTGCATGATGTTAACTTTGACAAATCATGCTTTATGCGTTGTATTGGAAGTTCCAATGTTGGTTAAATTGCATCGATATCATGATTTGTGTTTTGATGTTCAAATGTAATTTAGGAATGATCTTATAGATTCATTTTGAACATAGACGTTAGGTGGCATGACCCACTTTAGTTGTTTTTGTATCTTTAGATTTCAAGTCGATACTTTGGGAATCTATATTTTGTTATTTTGTATAACATGCTTCCATGTGTTTGAATTGCATGAACAATATGATTATGCTAGAAATGATCTAGGGTAGCTTAGGATGCTCCTTGAGTCTTTTCTTGACATAGACGTTAGGTGGCATGACCCATTTTGAATTGTTTCATGTTAGTCTAAAAATCTAAAAGAAATCGAGTCTATGCATGCTCATTCTCTACGAGTAAACTTGTTTACTCACCCCGAAGTTACTGGGGGATTTGTTCAGGTATGAAGACTTGGTTCGTGATGCTTATTACCCCTGGGGGGGCTTATTTGTGATATTTTCGATCTTTTACTTCTGCATCAGTTCTCATTGAGCTCCATGACCTCATGGAAGGTCACTTTGACTTCTTAGAGTCTTATTTTCTGTTTTCACTTTCGCATTTCGGATCCGTTATCGGATCATTCTTTCGGTTCATCACTGACACACTGGCTTAAAAACTAGGGCCGTCACATTTATAAAACCCTAATTCAAATTTTAAGAGGAGACGGAAAAGAGAAAAGAAAAAAAAATCTAATATAAAATAAATATTTGTATATAATTCATAATACTACTATATAGTATTACTAATACTATCATGTACTATTACGTATGTACATATATATGTAACCATTTAAAAATATAATATGATTATATATAGATATATATATATATATATATATAGACATAACTGAATCCTCCTTATCATTATTAATTAGGAAAATAATCATAATAACCTCCATTACCTATGGGTCATAATCCTTACCCATGTAGGTCCATCCAAATAGTCCATGTGACCCATTTATTTGGTCCACTACTACTATCCAAATCCAACTCCTTTGTAAATTAAAATAAAAATAAAATACACACTTAATCCTGCAAATAAATAAACACATCATCTCATAACAAATAATTAAATACAACGTATCAAACAACTTTACATTATCACACAAAATAAAACACACAATTAAATCACGTATTTCAACTAAACAATTAAGTAAATAGAAATGCATAGCCACATATTCCATTAAAATGCACAAGAAATAAAAATTAAATTCTAATTATATCCTTTTGAAAACTAGGGGCATTAGAAACCTCAAGTGTGGAACCTTCTACCAGCAGTAGCTCAACCACTTCCATTATAGGTGCCGGTTCCTACTAAGGTGCAGAACCTTCCACCAGTAGTAGCTCAAGCACTTCCATCGTAAGTGCAGCAGAATGTTCCACTTTCGAACATTCAACCGTCTACAAACACACCACCAAGGCCACTTATGGCCTTTCCAATGGCATTCGAAATGCAACGCCTTCAAAGGAAACCTCCTAATCAAGGAGTAAATCCGATCTGCCGGAGGAGTATTCCTTTGGCAAACCCAAACCCAATTCCAATGGTGTTTAGGGGGCATCTAATGGCCAACCTACCCAAAGGTTGGCCAGAAAATACAAGCCAACTTGTTGACTTCTCCTAGTAAGACTATGGTTTAGCCATGAGGAAGGTCGACAAACCTTTCCATAAGAAGCCGTTACCACTTCTTCCATTGGAAGAAGAATTTCCACAACTAGATTTTCCTTTAGAAATGGCCCAAGCTTCTCAATCATTGTATATTCTTCCACCTGAAGAATATAACGGTCATAGTATTTTTCTTCCAATTTTGGAAAAGAATGCTAGTACTTTATTTATCCCAAATTCACATCTTTTATTTTTTGGGGGGGGCAAAACTTGGCCAATAAACTATGTATTTGGCCTGAAGATGTACAAATTCATCCTCCTCGTAAGCCTCCAGACCCCAAAGGACAACGAAATTGGATGTGAAGCTTCAAATCTTCATCTTAGTCAAATAAGTTGTTTAAAGTTTTTGGCCCAATGGTACTGCAGATGCAAGAAATTTTCCCTCTCAAAATAGAAAGAATAATTTTACGCTTCCAAAATTTTCTAACCCCTTTTCCCTCCATTTTCAGTCTATTTATAGACTGTTATAGATCTTCTAGAAGCTTGCCAACTAATTACTTGCACTAGGTTGTTCTTTTGGGCTTTTCTTGGTTATAGGCTTAATTCCTTTTATCTGAAATTAGGCTTCCCACATGATTTGCCGATCCTTGGCTTGTCCAGTGATGACTTTTTCCAGAACAGTTGCTCTTGCCCGACCCACTCTTAGCAATCTGGATCGTACCCGGCCCAGGTCATTTTTGGTATCCTCATCTGCCCCCATAATCTCTCCCCAATTAATTAGGGTGAGATTATTGAAAAGACATAATCATGACATGACGGCTCGAAGTAGTGACATGGGGAAGCAGACAATTGGTTCAGAAGCCCATACTTTGAGATCTGCTAGACCATCTTTACAATAGCTTCTCGGATGTTGAGCTATTTTCACTAACTTCTCACTTCTTGTCTTTCTTCAACTTTCCTTACTTCCATCCTCAAGTGTCATCTTCTTTGATTATTTATGTCATCTACCTGTATTCTCCAGTGGGATTCCCTTCGCGATTCGACTTTCGCTTCGTTACAGGGTACTTTGCAAACTCCTTTCCCAAGGTTAGTTAATTTTTCTTACTACTCTTTTTAGAAGAAAGGAATTTTTCACTTAAAAATTTCTTTCCCTTTTTTTTTTTAAAAAAAAATGGCTCCCCTTGATTTGGATTCTATCCGTTCAAAGAACAACATCCCAGATGACGTCTCCCTGAGGATTTATCCCACAGATCTGGATGAGAGATCCAGCGAAGGTCTCCTTCCCGGAGAGATTCTTTTCTCAGCTCTTCATTTGAATGTAATCAGATTTCCCTTACACCCGTTCTTCCATTTTGTCTTCAGTAAATTAGGGTTTTCCCCTCTTCAGGTTAACCCCAACTTTGTTGGGGTGATATCGGTTTTTTTAATTTTGAACCGTGATAGGGGTCTTCACTTAGATATCATAGACCTTCTCTTTTGCTATCGAGTTTCCAAAATCAAAACCAACGAAATGTACTTTCATTTATTTCCCATTGAGAAATGATCCATCTGTACGGACAAACATTCATTTAAAAAGGGTTAGAAGAAAAACCTAATTGGGGTCAGTGAAAATTGGAGAACCCCACTCGCTTAGACTTTTCCTATCCCAACCTCTTTTGGAGAGTGCTCTATCCTCCAATATAAGAAATTTAAGAAACATCCTACCGATTGCCATTGTGAATCCTGTCTTCTTCATTTTTGTACTTTTCTTTGTAGATGCCTTCAAATAAATCATGATGAATTGGTTTATAGCGTTTGCAGGGCCAGGCTTGACATTCTGAATGAGAGAGTTTTGAATAACATCCCCTCAGTCACTGAATTGCTCACCCCTGATAATCTCTCTGACATATCCTTCCTTGGATCCACCATGGAGAATATCCAAATTCCTTCTTTCAGCAGGAGGAGGCGCTCTGCCCCCACTCCTTCAACTGCATCAGCCATCACTGTAGCCACCTCACCCGTCCTAGTTACGATCTAAGCTACTGAGCATCTAATCGTTGGGCCCTCTGCATCAACCTCAGCCGAAGCTCAGCCTATCGTGCCGAATAATGAACCTTCTGACACTTTGATCGAAACTTCCCCACATGGTGTTCAAAATGCTAGGGGTTCTTCTCAGAGCACTGAAGGATCTCCTCCCGCCCAAGCTGACACTTTAGAGAAAAGACTGGAAAAGAGACTTATGCCTGAGGGTGGTTCTGATCAAAGTGACCTCCCTCCAGCCCGAAGGGCCCGGACCTCTTTCAGGGTCACCAATCCTACCCCCTCTCCTCAGCTATCCATTCCGGAGGGTGAATTAGCCAGAACCTCTGGCTCATTACCAACAGTAATCCTATGGCGTCCCTTGCTTAGTAGTGAGGATGGGTCAGTCATAGCCCCCACAGACTCCTTGTTCAAGGACCCAGTCGCATCATTTTCCTTTTACAAGGGCTTTTGGAATCCCAAAGACATTGAAGTTCAGAACAAAATGGCCTTCAATGAAATGTACCAACGTTTCCCAGCAGTTGCTATTGAGGTAATTCTTCCTCTCCTCTTGATTTTTCTTCGTTTTTCCTGTTCTGATTATTTGACACATGTACTTAACAGAACACCTTTGACTTTATGCAAACTCTATTTGGGATGTTCACTTTCCAGAAAAGTATTGAAACTCTAAACAAGAAGATCAAATCCCTCTCTGTTGGCCTTAAAAGGTCGGTTGACTCAGAAAGGATAACCGAAGCCAAAAACACAGAGCTGCTGGTAAAGTTGAATGAGTCAGAGAAAGAGATAGATGCTTTAAGGGCTGAGAAAGATACTCTAAGGACTAAGTGGGATGCTCTAAAGTCTGAGCGGGATATTCTCCAAGATAAGGCTGACGTTCTAAAGACAGAGAGGAACGTCATACAGATAGAGAGGGATGCACTGAAGGCTGAGAAGGGGGACCTCCAGCGCACTTTAATCGCTGAATGGTTGTTAGCCATGTTGATGGTGGTATGAGAGCTCTTCACGCCCATTTCACTAGGATTGGGGCTCTTAGATATGCTGAGGGGTATAGAGATGGTTTCATTGACCGGTCTCCCCTTGAGGGTGAGTTTAGCTCATGTACAGGTCCGGATGAACTGGATGCCTCCCTGGATATTGACCCACCGAGCGTATACAAGGATCTATCCCCCACTCTTACTGAGAATATCTTTATTGAGTGTAATGAGATTGTATCTTTAGGAGCTATTCCACCTGTTCATCCTTTGAACATTCCCCCCATCACCACTATTGCTCCAGCCACTGCTGCTATCACTAACGGAGCTTTACCAACTGATGAGGTCATTCATCTTGACTCTCCCTCCAGAGGGGATGAAGCAACCAAGAATGATAGAACGGCCAACGGATTAGACGTAGGAGTGGATGCAGCAGAGTAGAATTCTGCTGGCTTTTGTATTTAATTCCCTTTTTATTTCAATGTCACTTCATGTACTTTAAAAACTATTTTATGATGAATGAAATGATAACTTCATTTTGCAAAGCTCCCACACTCTATCATGTACTTTAAATGAGTTGGTAGTTCAATTTCTTTATTTAGTTTTCATTTTGCACAAGTGTTTAGCGCTCGGCTAGAATGCCACTTGCCATTTGGCAGTTTTTTATGTAAGTGTTTGGCGTTTAGCTCATAGTACCCTTTGCCACTGGGCACTTTCTATACAAGTGTTTGGCGTTTGGCTTATAGTACCACTTGCCACTTACTTGTTTAAGTGCTTGGCGCTCGGTTAGAATGTCACTTGCCACTGGGCACTTTCTATGCAAGTGTTTGGCGTTCGGCTTATTTACTTGTCTAAGTGCTTGGCGTTTAGCTAGAATGCCACTTGCCACTGGGCACTTTCTATGCAAGTGTTTAGCGTTCTGCTTATAGTGCCACTTGCCACTTACTTATCTAAGTGCTTAGCGCTCGGCTAGAATGCCACCTGCTGTTGGACATTTTCTATGCAAGTGTTTGGAGTTTGGCTCATTGTGCTACTTGCTACTTGGTAGTTTTTTTATGCAAGTGTTTGGTGTTCGGTTCATAATGCCACTTGCCACTTACTTGTCTAAGTGCTTGGCACTCGGCTAGAATGCCACTTGCCACTGGGCACTTTCTATGCAAGTATTTGGTGTTCGGTTTATAGTGCCACTTACCACTTACTTGTCTAAGTGTTTGGCGCTCGGCTAGAATGCTACTTGCCACTGGGCACTTTCTATGCAAGTGTTTGGCGTTCGGCTCATAGTACCGCTTGCTACTTACTTGTCTAAGTGTTTGGCGCTCGAATAGAATGCCACTTGCCACTGGGCACTTTCTATGCAAGTGTTTGGCATTCGGCTCATAGTGTCACTTGCCACTTACTTGTCTAAGTCCTTGGCGCTTGGCTAAAATGCCACTTGCCACTGGGCACTTTCTATGCAAGTGTTTAGTGTTCGGCTCATAATGCCACTTGCCACTTGGCAGTTTTTTTATGCAAGTGTTTGGCATTCAGCTCATAGTGCCACTTACCACTTATTTATCTAAGTGTTTCGTTTAATCAAATTTTGAAACTGAATGAACTCTTTTTATAAATCTTTGAAAAGTCTATATATTTGCAAGAACGTAACTCCAAATGAGTATTGCTCAAAATACAATTCAATTTCTACTGATAGTACATTTTTAAAGATGTGGCATTCCATGGTTTGCTGACTAATCTTCCAGCCATAGTCTCTAAAATGTATGCCCCTTTTCCTATGGCTTCTGCCACTCTGTACTGGCCTTCCCATGGTGACATCATCTTTTTGACAATTCCCACCTTCTTTTTCAGAACCAGGTCGCCAGGTGCAAAGTCTTTATACCTCACCCTTTTGTTGTGGCTATTTACGAGTGTCTACTGATAAGATGCGAGCCTTATTGCCACTGCATCTCTTTTCTCTTCCAGCAGATCAAGGTTAAACTTCAGCATACTATCGTTCTACTCTTGATTCCACGCTAAACTTCGAACAGTTAGAACTAAGTGCTCGACCGATATTACTGCCTCGGTGCTGTACGCCATAGCGAATGGGCTTTCCCCGGTCGGTCGTCTCGGGGTTGTTTTATAAGCCCACAAGACGTTCAGAAGCTCGTCCAACCATTTTTCTTTTTCATCTTCAAGCTTCTTCTTGATATAAGCGAAGATCGTTCTGTTCATGATCTCAGCTTGACCATTTGCCTACAAATGGCTAACTGCTGCCAACTTATGATTGATTCCATACTCTTCTAACAACTCCCTCACTTGCTTACTGTCAAGATTAGTCCCATTATCCATAATGATCGACCTTGGAACACCAAAGTGACAAATAATATTACTCCAGATGAAGTGCCTTACTTGAGTTTGGATCACACTAGGATATGGCTCTGTCTCCACCTATTTGGTAAAGTAATCTGTCGCTAGTATAACGTATTTGTTTTGTGACCTGGCGGTCAGCAGAGGGCACATTCATCCCCCATTGCGCGAAAGGCCATGGTTTGGCCATTACGTGTAAGTCCTCAGGTGGTTGGTGGATCAATGGTCCGAACTTTTGGCACTTATCGCATCTTCTAGAGAATTATTCTGTATCCCGTGATATGTTCAGCCAAAAGTGTCCTTGTGTCATCGCTTTATGTGCTAGAGATCTTCCTCCCGAATGATTGCCACACACACCCTCATAGATGGTTCGCAAGATCTGTCTAGCTTCTGTGGGGGTTACATATTTCAAGTACAGACCTAAGAAAGACCATCTGTACAACTGATTGTGCAAAATAGCATACTTTGCATCATTTGATTTGATCCTCCTTGTTTCATCTTTCTACTCGGGCAACACACCATCCCGTATGAAAGTCATGGTTGGGTCAATCCAGCTCGGCTCATATGGTATGACATTAACTTGCCGAGGGTCCGAGTCGGACGGTTCCTAAAAAATGATGGCTGAGACAATACATCAATTGGTATTACCCTAGCCAATGTTTCTCCAGAACTTGATGCCGTATAAGCCAATCGATTGGCATCTTTATTGTATTCCTTCAGCAATTGGATGAATTTGATCTGGTCGAAAACATTTACCTTGCGTAGAACGATAGAGCGGTATGCCTCTATTGGCTCATCTTTGGTTCCATATTCCCCAGTCACCTGTCGAATTATCAGCTGTGAATCACTAAAAGCAACTAGACTTTTGACCTTCAACTCTTTAGCCAACTTTAGTCTAACCAACAATGCTTCTTATTCAGCCTCATTATTGGTCGCGCTGAACTCAAGTCTGACCGCTTGGCTCAGCGTGGTGCCCACTGGCATTTGTAATTTGATCCCAATTCCTGCCCCCATTTGATTTGAAGAACCATCAACTTAGAGCTTCCACGAAGAACTTCCAAGTTCTTCTTTTATGCCTTCGACATCGCACTCCAGCAAGAAATCAGCCACTACTTGGCCTTTGATGGCCGTTCTGGGTTCGTATGTTATGTCAAATGAGCTCAACTCTATGGCTTCATTCTTCCTAACAAGTCTAGCTTATGTAGGATCATCCTTATAGGAAAGGTAGTCAAAACGATGATAGGATGAGATTCCAAAAAAATGTCTGAGTTTCTTTTTTTGTATTTACCAATGATAGGATCACTTGTTCGGCCTTTGAATACCTTCTTTCAGGCTCAACCATTGTTTTGCTAACATAGAATACTGGGAACTGCTTACCTGCTTCGCAGTGCACCAGAACGGCACTCGTTGTAATGCTGGACACACCAAGGTACATAAAGAGCTTTTCACCTGGTTTAGGGGCAGATAAGAATAGTGGGTTCTGCATATATTCTTTTAAGATGGTTAGTACCTAACGTTGCTCATCCCCCCAGGCCTGTTTTCTATGGTCTCTTATTGTATCAAAGAACGGTTAACAGCGATCTAACAGTTTAGAAATGAATCGACTTAATGCGGCTATTCGACTTGTGAGTGCTTGCGCTTCTTTGATCGTTCTTGGTTCTGCATTTTTTATCAGAGCTTCTACTTGGGCTGGGCTAGCTTCAAGTTCTCTGTTATTGACCACGTGTCCCAGGAATTGCCCAGAACCTAAGCCGAACGAGCATTTGGCTAGATAAAACTTCATCTCATACCTCCTCAACACCCCGAATACATCTTGCAAGTGTTCTAAGTGATCGACCTTCTTTTTACTTTTGACCACCATGTCATCAATATAGGCCTCTACAGTCTTCCCCATTTGATTTTTGAAAATTTTGCTGACCAATCTTTAATAAGTAGCTCCAGCATTCTTTAGTCTGAACGGTATGACTTTGTAGCAGTAGATTCCTCGTTCGGCGACAAAAGAAGTTTTCTCTTCATCATTCGGGTCCATAGGTGTGGAGGGAAAAAAATCACACCAATCGCAAAACAACACATGGCAATAAAAGGCAGCCCACAAAGAGGCTAAAAAAACTGGAAGCCCATAATGAGACATAAGCCCAGCGAAGAAAGGCCTACTTAAAACAGAGGTAGAATAAACAGGCCCAATTTTGACAAGGCCCAAACTCCATAACACCCGCAATAATGTCAAATGCCACATCTGTAGGCATAAATTACCCACGTTTGGGAATAAAAGCCAAGAAACGGCTCCATATAAATTCCTAAGCTAAAAAACACTTATAAATAAAGCTTGAACAAAGGTAAAAGGCATGAGACTCTGAATACTATTACTATCTCAAAGATTTACTTGCTCCCTTCTTAATTTTTTCTATGTGTTTTCCGTAATCGATCCCTTTAGGTGTTCGGGTGTAAAAAATTGCACCCACACTATGGTGCCGTCTGTAGGAACATCAATACAAAAAGTCCGTTCCCTATCCCTTGCATACAGCACCACTCCAGAATGGCAACGAACCAGATATTGTTCAACCGTAACAACAGGAAGCCATGCAGAAGATACACGAAGAGATGTAAGCGCAACTAGATGTCCTGCGACAAGCAAATGAAGCCAGTGCTGAGCAAATCAATATGCTAAGGTAGGCTCAAGAAACCAGCATGGCACAAATCAGCACTCTACGCAGAGAAAACGAAAGACTCCGAGGCAACGCTCGGCAGAATAAACAACCGAACGACCCTTGGCCCGAACACCAGAACGAAGATCCCCCCATGGAGCCAAGCGATGATAATCCACCTCACCAACAGAAGGCTCCACTCCAACAGCCCAATGAAACGCTGGAGGACATCCACGATGCCACAAGTCAGTCACGCACCTTGGGGAACTCTAATATTAGGGGGCCTTGAATCACCAAAGCCAATCTATCAGATGACGCGGATTCAGGTAGAAAAGAAGTATGGACCCTAGCAACTGGTCAGCCGTCTTCGGGGAATGACTTTATTGCCAGGCTCTGAAAAGAAATGGATGAACGAATCAAAGGGCTGAAGGCCCAAATGCCCGAAGACATGGCGAGAGAATTTACTGCATCAATAGTAAAAACCCCTTTCATATATGAGATAGAACGGGTCGCAAGACCCAAGAAATTCACGATGCCCAAGTTCATTAAATTCAATGGGACTGGAGATCCCCTCCAGCACCTCAACCATTATACTCAGGAAATGACACTAGAGGCTCACAATGATCTATTCATGTGCAAAATATTTCTATCCAGCCTGACGGGGGTGGCCCTAGAGTGGTTCAAGATTCGCCCGTGTAACTCGATCAGAAACTTCGAATCACTATGTGTTGCGTTCTTGGCCCAATATTGTGGAAAAAAAAAAAATAGAAGAAAACCATTGCCAGTCTCTTTACGATTCGGCAGATGAAAGGAGAAAGCCTGCAAACCTTCCTCACCCGATTCAACATAGAGTCTTCGGGCATACCAGATTGCAATCAAGACATAGCCATAGAAACGTTCAAGATAACCATGGTGCAGGGCTCACGTTTTCATTCTTCTCTGGTGAAGAAGACCCCAATTAACATGTCGGAGCTGAATTCACGGGCACAAAACTACATCAGACATGAAGAAAATGAAGTAACTAGGCAGTAAAGAGCGACACTAGTTATAGTAGAGAATCGACCGAATGAGCGATCCAGCACCCTGCGGGCCTATCGAGAACTCTCGACTATTGAGGGACTAATGAGCGCTGAAAAGTGCGTATTTAAACCCCTTAACCTTAAACATTCTAGTACCTTTATCTATCTTACTTTACCGTTTCAGATTGATTTTGTATTATTTCCATTTTCAGGCACTTATCCCAAAAATAAGATAACTCAGCCAAATAAGAGCAGAAATGAAGTAATTCTGGGATGAATCAAAGAAAGGAGCCAAGTGGAAGAAAAAGGTCGAAATCAACATCTTCGATCGATCTCAGATCAAAGTTCGATCGATCCAATATGATCGATCTCAGCACTTCAAGATAGATCAGAGCTATGATGACATTTTTAAAGATATCAAAAGTTCGATCGATCCAACATCATTCTTTGATCGATCGAACTACCATGTCCTTATCCAAATGATTAATCTTATCCAGTTGTACCACCCTACTAACCACTTTTGTCCTTTTCCCAAAAATATCTTCAAAATATCTCAGATTTGTTTTTATCCATAAAGCGCCGCCATTGAGGATCGATCCAACTTCAGTTCGATAGATCTCAGCCATGTTCGATCGATCCAAGTCCAAGGTTCGATCGATCGAACTTCCTCCAGTGCGAAAAAGTTAAATTTTCAGCTCACAAAAAGTTGTCCTTTATCCAATCATTAGGGAATATTTGCTGTACGACCCCAGCTTATTTTGGGTGTCATTTGACCTACCTATATAAGGATAAGGATTATTTTTTACATCATATCACATCATATCATATCATTCCTTGTAGAACTCTTGGAGAGGAAGCTTAGAGGAGGAGGAGGCTAGAGACACCATTGGAGACTCTTCATCAACCAAGGAGTAAATCTCTACCATGGAGTTAGTCCTTGAGGGTTGGAGAAGCACTACCATGAGTGGGTAGACATCCTCTTGGGGCTAGAGTTAGCCCCAAGCATGCTTTTTACATCTTGATTTTGTGTATTATTGAGGGATTAGTGTTGTAATACATGTTTTGGCACTTTTATAAGACCAATGCCATGAGAACCTCAATTCGGGAATTTTCACATGGGGATGGAGAAATGTTTCATGAGGCATGGCAACGCTTTAATGAATTGCTTAGGAAGTGTCCACATCATGACATGCCTAAATGGCAATTAGTTCAATATTTCTTTGAGAGCTTATCGGAAAATTACAAAGGCATGGTTGATGCTTCCATGGGTGGCTCATACATTGATAGGCATGAGGATGACGTGTGGCGTCTTTATGAGAGCATGAGTGAAAATTCTTTGCATAAAACATTATCATCCAAGAATGGTAGAAATTCACAAGGTAGGAAGAGTGTTGACTTACATCAAGTCAACCATTCAAATGAAATAGCCGCCGAAATGAAGTCTTTATCTCAAAGGTTTGATCAATTTTTGATTAACCAAAACTCGGTGAACCAAGTATCTTCCTTCCCTAACCATTCTCATCGTGCATCAAATGAAACATGTATGACTTGTTCTAGTGTTCTTCATTCTACTTCTCATTGTCCTCACGGACAAGTGGAAAATGAACCTAATGAACAAGTCAATGAAGCTTTTATGAACTAAGGGAACAATCCTTATGGTACTCATTATAATCCAAGTTGGAGAAATCATCCAAATTTATTTTGGAAAAACCAAGGAGAGGGCTCAAACCCTTCCCAAGGCGGTTTTCAAGGGAAGTACATTCCACCTCCACTTCAAAACCAAGGATCCCAAGGTTATAGACCTTATCAATCACAAGGGAATCAATTTGCTAACTCTCATTTTCCCAACCAATCTTATTCCCAAGGAAATGCTAGAAGTCCCGCCTTTGAAGAAAAAGTTTTGAATGCTTTAGGCACTCTTGAGGCAAATACATAATTGCTTCATTCCCACTCTCAATCTATTGCGAAGCTAGAAACCCAAGTAGGGCAAATAACAAGCACTCTTAATACTAGAGAGAAAGGAAAGATGCATATGAATGCCCCACCTAAGCAACAATGTGTTGTGGAAACCCATTCCTTATCGGAAGGCCACACCATTGAACATGTTAATACGGTGACTACCTTGCGGAGTGGTAGGATTGTGGACAATCAAGTTGAAATATCTAATGAAGAGAGTGAACCGGTGCAACCTCAAGTTGTCACCCTTCCCGTTTCACATCACATTCCTCCTTCATTGCATATACATGATCTTGTGAATGAAAAAGCTTCAAAATGTGATTTAAAGAATGATTTTGAAAATGATTTGAAGAAAGATTTGCCGAAAAATGAATTTGAAAAGGTTTTGTTGAAAAATGATTTAAAACAAAGCGATTTGAAATATTCTTGTGTTGAGGAGTTTTCAAAAGAAAATGCTGAAAAAGTGTTTGAGCCAAAAGCTCCATTTCCGAATGCCTTAAAAGGATCCATTTTAAAAGACAAGCAAAAGGCAAAAACCAATGAAATCATGGAAATGTTTAGGTAAGTGAAAGTCAACCTTCCACTTTTGGATGCAATAAAGCAAATTCCGGCTTATGCCAAATTCTTGAAAGACTTGTGCACCCAAAAGTAGAAGAACAAGAGCCAAGCACCAAAAAAAAATGGTTTTGACCGAGCAAGTGAGCTCAATTTTGCAACATAACATTTTACCAAAGTTTAAGGACCCTGGTTCACCTACCACATCATGCATTATTGGTGATCATATCATTAATTGGGCACTTCTTGACTTAGGAGCAAGTGTTAACCTTTTTCCATACTCGGTTTATGTCAAATTGGGCCTAGGTGAATTGAAACCGACGTCGGTAGTTTTACAACTTGCCGACCGATCCATTAAGAAGCCTAGGGGTATAATTGAGGATTATTTGATAAAGATTGACAAATTCTTCTTCCCCGTTGATTTCATTGTTACTGACACGGAACCGGTCCCCAATCCTAAAAGCCAAATTCCCGTTATCCTTAGCCGTCCTTTTTTGGTAACCGCTAATGCCAACATCAATTGTAAGACGGGGATAATGAAGATCTCATTTGGTCACATGAAGGTGAAGTTGAATATCTTCAATCCCACACCCAATTCATTTGACAAATATGAAGGAGAGGTTAATGTTGTAGATAAATGTCATGATCTTCAATGTCAAGGAAGTGAGCTTTTATGTAAGACCAAAACTTCAAAGGAATCATCTTCAACCTTGCATTCTCAACGTGTTGTTTCAAATTCTTGCTTTGAAAGGGCATGGAAGCCCAAAAGTTGTGATTGCATTGACAAGGGATCAAAAGTTTCTTTTGAGCTTAATCCAACAAGTTCTTCAAAGAACTGTTTGTTGGGTGGAATTCAAAGCATCTATCACCCCAACAAGGAGGGGATGCATTACAAGATCTTTAATCCGAGCTAAAAGAGCCCAATGTCTTGCTAGAGACATTAAAGACTAGCACGACATTTCGTAGGGTGTCAAAACACTATTCCTCCCTCATTTTTTATCTTAAATTTCACTTCTTGCGAAGTCTAGATACTTGTTTTTGGTTCATATACATGGCTAGGGACTATTATTAGGATTGCATGAACTTTTATGTTATGAATGAGCATTTTGCATAAGTTCGATCGATCTCAAATAAGAGTTAGATCGATCGAGCTTCCACCTGCATCCAACACTTAAAAAATTTTGAGCCTGTATCAACCTGCATATTTCAGCTCTCTGTCTCATCGATCGAAAACATTTCAAGATCGATCTGAAGTTCTTCGATAGATCCAACTTCAAAGTTTGATCGATCTGCAAGTTCTAACACTTAGCCAAATTTTTGAACCAAAAACTTATATATTTTTGCTCTCTGTCTGAGCGATCAAACATTTTGTTCAGAACGATCTCAGTTCTTCAAATCTCTATTTTGACTTTTGTTTGACTTCATTTAACTTGTTTATTAAAAAAAAAAACAAAACAAAAACAAAAATCCAAAAATATTTTTATTTTATTTTATTTCTACTCTTATTTTTCAAAAATCCAAAAATATTTTCTATTTTTTAATTTTAATTTTTAATTTTAGCTTTTAATTTTTCAAAAATTTCAAAAACTCTAAAAATACTTTGAAGAGAGACCATCACAGTTCGATCGATCTACAATCTCAGTTCGATCGATCGAACTAATCGGGAAAAGTTTTTTTAAAAATAGACCTTGAGGGTCTCAATATCGATTCATTAGATCGATCCAACCCTTAAAACCCTTGTCCCTCATTCTCGTCACCACTGTGCACCTATCTTCATCATCTTCTCTGACGAATCTCCGGCGAGATCTAAACGTCGATTCTCTCTCTCTCCTCTCGGATTTTCATCCCCATCTTTCTTTCATCTTCTCTCGCGACTTGAGGAAACATCCGAGCCACATCTTATGATTTTAAGCTTCAACTTGTTCAATACATGTTGCTTACTGTTAGATCTAGGATGTATGGTGATGATTTTCCTCCATTGTTGCCGGCTTGAAGCTTTTTGTATATATGTATATATGGTTATATATTTTTGAGTTTTGATTTGTTTTGTGGGAGTATGGGCCATGCTATGTGAGTAGGATTGATGATTTGATGAGTTGATGGGCCCACGACACTGTTCGTGTGGCCCCCGTGCTTCCAAGGTCATAAATCTGTGACCTTTTAGTTTTCATCTTCGCATAGTTTGATCGATCGAACTTCTATCTCAAATCAATCTTGAGAGATCGATTGAACTCATCTTTTTCAGTTTCTCAGATCGATCGAAGTTTTGAGATCAATCTCAAACCTTTATATGATCGATCGAACTTCACAGATCTCATACACACACTTCATTCATCATGTATTATATTCATGCTATCTCATATATGCCCAATGCCTGTGATAATTCACATTGGATGCATTTCATACTTACATTGTTTAGCATGCTTCATATCCTGTCACTTACATAGATTCATGTCATATATGTTTTGTCCATCTTATTTGACATGCATGTTTCTATTTTGTGCTTTCAATTCTTTATTCTGGCACTGACTCCCCTTGCAAGTTTTTAAATTATTTTTTAGACCATGACTAAGCGCAAGACTGTTTCCAAGAGGCAACATGGGCCTTAGAGACATATCAGACCTAGAATAAAGGAGCCAGCAAAGCCCTATCATATACAGGAGGAGCCATTGCAGCTGACTCCACCTCAGTCACCTGCTCATGAGGCTGAGGATGATCATATTCCATCTACTTCTATGTCTCAGCCTGCGTTTACACCATCTCCATCTCCATCACATGTTGAGACTGAGCATTCACCATTACCATTTCCACCACACCAGCCAGCTCAGCCAGCTCGAGAGCGTAACAAGCTCGCGCCTAGATATGCGCATATGACAGTGGACCATGATTCAGTGTTCGACATAGATTTCTTCTCCAGATCGGTGCTGACCCGATCAGGTTATCATGATATTATCCAGAGGGGCCTTACAGCTATTCTTGCCCCAGTTACTGAGCTAGTCTACCCACGGCTAGTACGGATGTTCTTCCAGAACCTCCGACCGTCCCCGCATACCACAACAGAGCTGGTCACTACTATAGATGGCCATCAGATTACTATTACTATGGACACACTAGCCAGATCATGCCATTGTCCACATCGATGCCCTCCAGAGCTACATGAGCTATATCCGAGGCTATTCAGGCCTTCTTATACCGACATAGCAGTATTTTTGACAGGTCACCATGCCGATGACGAGACTTTCGCCACTTGCACTTTTCTTCCAGATGACCTATGGTTCTTTGATTTCGTTCTCTTTCGGAACATATATATGGTTGGGCACAAGATTCAGCGGCGAAAAGACTATCTGACATCCCTCTACGCATTTTATACAGGATACTGGGTATCTATACCCGCGCTCATCTAGAGCGTGATGAGGAAGCTCTTCGATGAGTATATCAGCAAGGAGAAGCCCGAAAGGGCTAAGTCTCTTCCATTTGGCCACCTCATCACCCAGATACTGACTGATCGGCACTATCCTTTTCGTCCTCAAGAGCACCCTAAGAGGGGTTCCTATTACTTCTTGAAGAAGGACTGGAACAAGAGCTACAATGCTATTATCACCAGACTACAGGACCACGCAATAGTGGCTGCAGAAGAGCTCGAGGCTGAGGAGGCAAAGGCAACAGCAGTAGACCCCGCAACGGACGATGTACCAGTAGGTCCAGCTACCGAGCACATAGACATCGATTTAGAGCGACCTACAGATAACGCAGAGCAGCACTCTCCAGCTAGGTCGCCAGTACACGAGGAAGAGCAGACTCAGGATCTTTCTTCTGATTCATCCGTACCTGAGGCTCCTAGTCAGACCCCCGGCTTTAGAGAGCGTTTTCAGGCTCTTGAGGATGTAGTGGTTGCTATCAAAGCTGATACTGCTGCCATTCGAGCCGATGCTGTAGCCCACCGAGCTGATTTTGCTACATTCCACACGGATGTCATGATTGTACTCTGAGATTTATCTAGGGATATCCGCGGAGCTCGCCCTGCCCATCCTGCCTCGTCCACCTAAGATTTCCAGTTTCTTCTATCTTTTTATACTACACCTCTGTGCTCTATACTTCATTTTTGTCACTGTATATTATTTATAGCCGGATATGTCGGCTTTACTCTTTTGATGTACTCTATACTTTATTTTCTTTATATATGTTTTTGTTATGGATGTCATCTATCATATTCTTATATCTGTATGTTTGACTTCATCAGGTGCATCACAGTGACTTCAGTGAGTGAGTGCTACCCGATTTTCAGGACCACCCTTATACCTCTCTCACTGTTTTATTTCATTTACACTTATATGTCCACTGTGCACTGATTATCCCTTTTTGTTATCTGATGAATTTATCTGAGTGCCAAATTTCAGGACCACAGTTAATCCCAAGTTTGGGGGGGCCATGCCACCCACTTTGGATACTTCAGTCTTAGCCATTCTTTATTTTAATTGCACCGGTATACTCTTTCCTTTTATTCTCTTTGCACATTGAGGACATTGTGCCGTTTAAGTTTGGGGGTAACGGTGTATGTTACAGTATTTGCTTTAAATTCAAAATTTTGAGCATGACTTATGTATTTGAGAGATTTTCTATGATTGGTCCATATCTAGCTATGATTTTGATCTTTTGAGGACTATATTGCTTAAAATTTAAAAATTGCTTGACTTGAGAGTCTAATACTCCTTGTATGCCTTGAGGATGCCATTTAGAAGTAAAATTTTCAAAAAATTGATATCTTGCTTACACTTGTGGTCCACATCATCTTGATTTTATGATTATTTTGAGATTCACTTTAGAATTCTACACTAGCACAGGTGCACACTAGCATTCATTTATAGGGTACATGCTTTATTGATTATTGAATTGGTTATATCCCAATTGGACTAGTAATGCATTAAAAGCTTTCATTCTTGAAAAAGGTGGATAACAACCTCTTTTCACTAAGTAGCCAGGATTCTAGCCTCATTAAGCACTGAATTTCTCACGCCGAAAGGTGGAGGGCCCAAACTCTAGGTTAATAATTAAACTGAAAAAAAAAAAAAAAAAAAAAAGTTGCAAAAGTAATAAAAAAGTGAGGACTTCTCCCAAAAGGTGAGAAGTGGGAAATGATTAGATAGAGGTTGTCTTGATTTATAGCCTAGTTGATTTGAGCTTGTAAGTCCGTAAGGGTGTTTGAACGCCTAGTGCCTTTAAGCCGTCTGTTTGGGAGTCATTGACCTAACGCTCCACCTCATGAATCGCTAGAAAGCTTAATAGATTAACACATTGCACCATGCTTCCATCTTTGATCCTATTAAAAAAAATAAAAATCAGGTGAAAAGAATAAGCGCACCTAGAACAATAAAGCTTTAATAAAAAGATCCATTTTTTGTCTTAATGATCGGTACTAGATTTGTATGCTAGTTTGAGGGTAAGGATGTGATCATTTCTTTAGTTGGCTAAGATAGCAACATATTTGATGCCGGTCCACTCAAAAAGGATTCTAGAGTTGTTTTGGTTTGCATGATCATTTACTTGATGTGTGGAGGACCAAACTTGTTTGCTTAATGTTGAGATTTTGGGAGATTGCTTAGAAATGTTTGAAACATTGCATACTTGAGGTAGTTTTCTCCCAATACTTGTTTGCAATATTGGTGCCTCTTTTGTGAGAATGAGCTTAATGTTTTTGGGTATTATTTCTGGAAACCCTCACGAGACTTCACTCGTCCACTAGGGGTAACCTAGGGGTTTAAAAGACTTGTTGCATATGCTAAGTGCAATCGTGTTCCCTACGAAAGTGGCGTTATCCATTTATTGTTTTCTAGTTCATAGTTGTTTAGTTATTCATTTCATTCCTTTACTTTCTAGTTCATTGCTAGGGACTAGCAATATTTAAGTTTGGGGGTGTGATGAACGCTGAAAAGTGCGTATTTAAATCCCTTAAGCTTAAGCATTCTAGTACTTTTATCTATCTTACTTTACCATTTTAGATTGATTTCGTATTATTTCCATTTTCAGGCACTTATCCCGAAAATAAGCTAACTCAGCCAAATAAGAGCAGAAATAAAGCAATTCTGGGATGAATCAAAGAAAGGAGCCAAGTGGAAGCAAAAGGAAGAAAAGGTGGAAATCAACATCTTCGATCGATCTCAGATCAAAGTTCGATCGAACCAATATGATCGATCTCAGCACTTCAAGATGGATCAGAGCCATGTTGACATTTTCAGAGATCTCAAAAGTTCGATCGATCCAACATCATTCTTTGATCAATCGAACTACCTTGTCCTTATCCAAATGATTGATCTTATCCAGTTGTACCACCCTACCAACCACTTTTGTCCTTTTCCCAAAAATATCTTCAAAATATCTCAGATTTGTTTTTATCCATAAAGCGTCGCCATTGAGGATCGATCCAACTTCAGTTCGATAGATCTTAGCCATATTCGATCGATCCAAGTCCAAGGTTTGATCGATCGAACTTCCTCTAGTGCGAAAAAGCTAAATTTTCAGCTCATAAAAAGTTGTCCTTTATCCAATCATTAGGGAATATTTGCTGTACGACCCCAGCTTATTTTGGGTGTCATTTGACCTACCTATATAAGGATAAGGAATACTTTTTACATCATATCACATCATATCATATCATTCCTTGTAGAACTCTTAGAGAGGAAGTTTAGAGGAGGAGGAGGCTAGAGACACCATTGGAGACTCTTCATCAACCAAGAATCAAATCTCTACCATGGAGTTAGTCCTTGAGGGTTGGAGAAGCACTACCATGAGTGGGTAGACATCCTCTTGGGGCTAGAGTTAGCCCCAAGCATGCTTTCTACATCTTGATTTTGTGTATTATTAAGGGATTAGTGTTGTAATACATGTTTTGGCACTTATATATATATAGATCTTGTTTATTCAATGATTTATGTGGTTTAATGCTTCCAATTGATCATTTCATTCTATCCTCTCTATTTCTTGTGTTATTGATGCATGTCTATGTGTATTAATGCCATAGATCTTGAGATTGTCAAAACATAGTGCTTAATGGAATGCTCTTGTAATTTTCTAGATGGTTCATGCTCATTTCTTGATGGATTGTGCCTCTCCCTTAGCTTACTTAATTTAATTTCATGTCATTAGCTTAATTGTAGTGTAGTGCTAGCATAGTTGTTAGATGGGAGGACAATCCATGCTTATTGTTTGATGTTCTATACTTTTGAATGCAAGAAGCATATGTCTCTAACCTTGTGGTGTATTTGGCTTATGAGCTTAATGAAAGGATTAATGACTTGCTAGATATATTGTGCTTTTCACATGCCATTTAGATAATATATACTTAATTGTTAGATATATTATGCTTTTCACCTGTTGATTAGACCATATATGCTTAATTGGTCACCCTTGCTAATTGAATCAACCAAACAAACACACACATCAATATTACAACACACATTTCCCTCATTAGTCACTTGTTAAGGGTGTAGAAAAGCATTGTTTGGTGGTGACCTCTAAACCCCAAGATCTCTCTCTCTCTTATTTACTCTTTATTGCATTCAATTATTTAGTTTAATTTGCTCTCTAGTTTAATCAACCAACCAACTATTTGTTTGATCACTCGACCTACTAACCTTACTAGTGATTCCACAACCAAATTCGACTCCAATCCCTTGGGACGATCCCTACTCACCCTAACTATATTTTTAGTGAAGGTAGTAGTGGCTTTTATAAATGTAAAACTTGGCCCTCGCCTTAATGCACACTCTCTTAAGCTTGTGGTGGGACGACAACACAAAACCACCACCAAGGACGAGCCCCTAAAAAGAAATCCCGAACAACCGAAAGGGTCACGCCGCTTAAAGTAACACTGGCCAGACTATACCAGGAGACCAAGGCAAGAAACATCTTCCAGATCCCACCACCAATCCGATAGCCAATGGAGCAAAGAGACCAGAATAAATAATGTGTATTCCACAGTGATTTCGGCCACCTGACCAATGATTGTAGGAACTTGAGAAGACAGGTAGAAGCGTTAATAGCCAAGGACGAGTTAACTAAATACTTGATTACCCCAGGGCAGCAAAGGCAGCAAAATCGAGCCCGGGCAATTCTAGAAGCCGTGGTAGAGAGCCATCCTATCCGGGTAATTAACACAATTCATGGCCGTCTGGAAGAAGACGAGTAATCGGGAAATTCCTACAGGATCCAGCTCAAACAAGCCTATAAGCTGCGAAGGATTGGGGAAATCAATACTGTCGACTGCAAACCCAATCCAGCACAAGTTTTTTTTTATAAAGGGGATCTCAGAAAGGTGCAACACCCGTACAAAGACCCATTAGTAGTTAGTCTATTAGTAGCCACTGTCTGGTCAGACGAGTACTGATTGACCCCGGTAGTAGCGCTAATATCATGACAAAGTGGACGTTCGATCAGTTAGAATTCGCTACAGACCAAATTCATCCTTGGTAGGATTTGATGGAAGAAGAGTAGAGCCCACAGGTGTGATCACGCTATCAGTCGCTGCTGCTAAAAGATCCCTGAAAGAGAACTTCGTGATTGTGGATATTCACCCGACCTACAGTTTGTTAATGGGTCGAGGATGGATCCACCGCATGGAAAGAGTCCCATAAACCCTGCACCAAGTCATGAGATGCATAAGCCCGAATGGTTAAGAGGTCATTGATATCTAGGGGGACCAGGTAACAGCAAAGGAGTACCACCACACGACGGTTTATCTTTCTGAAAAAGACAAGAAATTGCTGAAATAGCAATTACCAAGCTCTTCCCCTCTAAAAGAAACGGAGGAGCCGGAAGAAGAGCATCTCATTGTAGAACCCCTAGAAGCCATGCAGATAGTCGCAGGGGACAACCGCAAGCTAACCTACATAGGTACTCTCCAGTCAGTTCAAGAGAAGGAGGAACTGGCAGAAATCCTAAGGAAGAACGCAGACATCTTCGCTTGGAATCACTGGGACATGCCAGGAATTGACCCACGGACGGCTTGTCACAGCTTGAACGTGGACCCCAGCCACCATTCGGTAAAACAAAAACAAAGAAGGTTTACCCCCGAAAGGAATAAAATCATTGCCAAAGAATTCAATCGACTTTTTGAAGCAGGGTTCATCAGAGAAGTCCAGTATCCTCAATGGTTGTCAAACGTGGTGGTTGTCCAGAAAAAGAATGGTAAATGGCGAGTATGCATTGACTTCACCAACCTGAACAGAGCATGCCCAAAAGATAGCTTTCCACTATAATACCCCTAATTTTAAAAGGATAATCCTAGAATTTATTTATTTGTTTAAGTGCGTGTTAATTTATTTTATTGTGAAATTTGTTCGTTTTAATTGTGAATTAATTAGGTGAATTATTTAATGATTTGTTTGTGTTTGTTTTTTTTCATTAAATTGATTTTTATTACATGGTTATATTAATTAAATTACGTTAGATGTGTTTTATTAAATTAGGTTTTTAGAGGTCATGTAGGTGGCCGACATAACTAAACATTAACTAGGTTTTCCATGGGCCGAGTTTTCAGTTTAGGGTTTAGTTAAACTAGGGTTTTGGTGTAAACCTATAAATATATGTCTTACATTCGGTTTAAGGTTTTAGAACCCTATTCATGACATAAAGAGAACAGAGAGAAGCGTAGAGGAGTCTGGGAAAGAACAGAGAGGGAAAACCAAAGGATCACCGAAAAAGCTTAGGAGAAGACGTTGAGATTTTTGAACCGAATCTCACAGGCAAGTTTTATAACTAACTCTATCCCTTTGACTTGTGTTCTTTGCATCTCTAACTCAATTCTAGGAACATATAAAGGTTTAAAATCAATTTGGTTCGCATGTTTGCATTGTTTAATAAACATATGTTCATGAACTGTTAAATTGTTCGTTTTACAGTTTTGTTTGTTTTACAGTTTTGTTTTACATAATTCATGATTTAAAGGATGTCAATTGATGGATTAAGAATTTTATTAGTTCTAAAATATATTAGGAAATCTTAAAATTAATTTGGAGCGCAGGGTTAGACACTTGAACAATATGTCTTCTTGTATGGGTTTTAATCCATTTAGAAACTGTTTTGAGTAATTCTTGTTCCATATGGTTTTGAATAATAAGTAATGAGTTTAATCAACTTTGGAACTCCCTAGGACTTAGTTTTAATCAGTAATAAACTTGGTTGGAGGAACACAGTTGCCCGACACTGCCGGAATTATAGAAGAAGACGCACAGGGGAAGAGCCTGCTCTAATTTGAGTAGAGCAGGCTCGACAAAAGGGTAGAGCAGGCACTACCTTAGGTAGGGTAGAGCCGGCTCTTTGGGCTCTAGAGGTGGCTCCACCATGTGTGGAGCCGGCTCTACTAAATGGTGGAGGCGGCTCCACCTTGTGTGGAGCCGATTCCTTCAACGGTTTGCAGTTTTTCAACTTTTCTTCAAACCTAGGCTGCTGTGGTTGAATTTTTAAGGTCCCACGCTGATTCAAGAGCTATTCTAGGGTTATTCAGTAAGGTAAGAACCCTTGTAAAATGGGCAGAAGGTATGGTAATTCATAAGATACCATAGGAAGCTGAAATAGGGTCACAGTTTAACCCTTAAGGAAGTTTTCAATTTAAACTTTGTTGCGGACGTTTCAAGTTGTTTAATTTTCTAAATTAGCAATTGAATTAGGAGTTTGATATGTAAATCATATAACAGTGGTATGAGATTAAGCCTGTTAACTAATATAACTTCAGTTAATGCTTAATAAGAAACTAGTTGATGTTTACCAAGAATTGTTTATGTCAACTTGTGGGATGTTGTGGAGTAATTACAAGTAAGCATGTAATTACTGTTAATATTATTATTATGCTTATTGTGAGTTACAGGATGGTTATATTTATTCTCTGCATTTAGAATTTGTTAGAGAATCAGGTACTGGATGTATTGAACAAGCATGCTAGTTAAACATTCTTGTTATACTTATGATTTGGTATGTTGATATTGATATGTTATGCTGTCATATATATATTATCAATACTGGACGGATGGTTTGTATGCACCGGTATGGGACGGTGACACACCAGGGGGATTAGCTCAAAAAATGCTAATTCCTACCTACTCTGGATTAAGGGATGAATTAACTACACAAGTTAAGTCTTACCTGTATTTTATGTCAGATCACTAATCCGCTGAGTGACACATTGGTTTGGAATGGATTTTAAATATATTTTAATGGTGCCACGATATGAGCTTGAGTCTCAGAGTTGTTGGCTAGGGAGCATATATGCATTGGGATGCATAGCTGGCTATGACGGTTGGATATGTACCCTACTAGGCCTAGGTAGTCATGCACACCTCAGGTGCATTTTGCATGGTGCCTACTAGTCAGGTTGAGATGGGCCTGTAGTCCAGTGAGAGTCGTGTAGTGTGATTATATATATATATATATATATATATATATATATATATATATATCTATGGACTATTAGTTATTGTTGGATTGGTTAGGATGTACATGCGTATCAGGTCTCTGCCTGGGTAGTAGTAGTATAGAACTTGCTCGTAGGCCTGACACACTTATCATTTTTTCAGGTATCAGACGGTTCCAGTCTTAGGGATTGTTCGAGCTGAGCAGAGACGATCCTCCATATAGGATTTCATTCAGACTTGGATTTTATCTTCAATTTTTACTTTCATTCAGTTAGCGTTTTTATTAGGGGTCCACTAGAGATGGATTCCCGAGTTGTAAAATTATTGGAGGATTCTTTTTAAGAAGGTTTTGGATAATTAGATCTCAAGTATTTTAATTTAAAGGATTATGTTTTAGTATTCTTTTCAGCTTTTTAACTTTTATTTCTTAATTCAATTTGTATTTTGTGTTCGGTTAAATATTAATTATTCGGTATCCCTCGGATCTGTGCTCGGACTTGATCACCCGTGGCTCTAGAATCGAGGGGTATCACAGTTGGTATTAGAGCACTCCAGGTTCAAGTGTCTCTAGGATTCTATCGTATAAGACTTCCGCATAGCGTTTTCTCGTGATTAGAGCTTAAGTTTAGGATTTATAGTATTCCTTTGTGGTTCGTTTAGGAAGTACTGATGTCAAGTTTATTTTGTAATTGCAGAATGTTTGGCACTAGGAAGAGGATGAAGGCTGTGATGAAAGCAAAGAAGGGCCCAAGGCCGAGGAAGGTTACTCCGGTGATTCCCCTACAAAGGCCGACTAAGAAGGCGAAATTGGAGACCAGGGAGTTGATTCCAATAGGCGTTGCATCAGAGTACAAATCAAGGAAAGTTTCTTGCGTTCGGGATTGGCCACCATACTGTGGACCTAACACAACTTCGATGGTGCTCAAAGCTGAGCCAAGTATAGGGGAAGACCCCGAAGAAGATCAGGATGGAGGAAATACCAAAGCATCCGAGATGGAGGGCACCGGAGTTCAAGGGTGACTGCTCTTTTAAGAATACTTATAATTACTAGTAGTGGAGGAGTTATTAGTAAGAATGTAGTACGGATTTACTCACGTACATTAGGATTATATTAAAGAATACCTTACGGTTATTTGTTTAACAGTTTTGGTTTGGAAAAGTTCTTAATAAAGTGAACTCACGGTTCTGGTTATTTTATTTTATTTTGTGATGGCTTGTGTGTGAGTTATACACATATGGTTTTATTAAGTTGTATTGAATGTGTATGTTGGGCTCATAAATGTCTATCATAGTGGAGTGATTGGTTTTGCTCAGGCAAACAGATAATTGCTTGTGGTACATTATGTTAAGACAGGACGATTACCAAGAAGTTTATAAACGAACTTGTGTAAGTCGATATGGTAGATTTGTTTGGAAAGAGGAATTCCCAGGATAGAATAATAATCTAAATTGGGATGATTATTTAGCATTTCATTTTGCCTTTTGTGTTTTGCTCTATGAAGTATTTAGACACATGGGATTTTCATGGAGTGGTTGGTGACACACATATGCAGTAGACCTCAGGATATTTCTACATTATTGGGCAATACTGCCATTTTTCATGAGAGTGATGTGCCTGTGATACTAGATATTGATAGACTCGGATTTCTAGCTAATCTTTTTGTCCTCGACATGCACACTTATAACGGGATACTTGGGATGGATCGGTTATCACTGCCATGCTCAAGTTATTTATTTTGGATGGGTCTATTGTGGTTACCATACCTAGTCAGGATGTTTACGTCGTTGCTATGCCACGTTTTAACGGGGACACCAGCACTTATGTGTTTCGGATAGAGTAAGAAACGGAGGAGGGGATTACTGCATCATTGGTTAGTATACCAGTTGTACAGGACTTCCCGAATGTATTTCAGGAGATTCCAGGGTTGTTGCCGAGTCGCGAGATCGATATTGTGATAGATTTAGCTCCAGGCACTACGCCTATTGCTAGGGCACCGTATAGGATGGCACCAATGGAGATGCGTGAGTTGAGGGATCAGATTCAGCAGTTACTCAGCCAGGGTTTTTTTCGCCGAAGTACTTCACCCTGGGGAGCGCCAGTGCTTTTTGTGAAAAAGAAGGATGGTTCGCTTCACCTGTGTATAGATTACAAGGAGTTGAATAAGGTTACTATTCGTAACAAGTATCCGTTACCCAAGATTGATGATCTTTTTGATCAGTTGAAGGGAGCTGCGTACTTTCTAAGATTAATTTGCGGTCTAGATATCATCAACTTCGGGTTCAGGAGTAGGATGTTCCGAGGACATTGTTTCTTACTAGATATGGATCTTATGAGTTTCGAGTAATGCCGTTCGGGTTAACTAATGCACCAGCGGTTTTCATGGATTTAATGAACAAAGTCTTCAGGGCCTATTTGGATCAGTTTGTCATTATTTTTATTGATGATATCTTGATCTATTCTCGGTCGGAGGACGATCATGCGGGACATCTTCGCATAGTATTGCAGACACTTCGTGAACACCAGTTATTTGCCAAGTTCGAGAAATGTGAATTTTGGCAGCGGGAAGCGAAGTTTCTGGGTCACATGGTGACCGAAAGGGGGATAGCAGTGGATCCAGCTAAGGTTTCAGCCGTGGTTGAGTGGGGACAGCTTACTTCACCTATCGAGATTCGGAGTTTCCTCGGTTTGGCGGGATATTATCGGAGGTTCATCCAGGGGATTCTCTAAGATAGCTGGACCCCTCACGTACCTATCTAAACAAAAAGGTGTACAGTTTGTATAGGATGAACACTGTCAGCGAGCTTTTGATAAGCTGAAGACTAAGTTGACTTCTGCACCGGTTCTGGCTACTCCACAGAGTGGGATAGAGTATCTAATCTATACAGACGCTTCTTTACAGGGTCTTGGATGTGTTTTGATGCAGGAGGAGCGACTGATTTCATATGGATCTCGAAAGCTTAAGCCTCATGAGCTTAATTATCCAACACATGATTTGGAATTGGCAACTGTGGTCTTTGCCTTGCGCATATAGAAGCATTATCTGTTGGGTGAGTTCCTCAGACTATTCAGTGATCACAATGTCTGCAGTATTTATTCACTCAGCGGGAGTTGAATATGAGACAGCGCAGATGGTTTGAGTTTGTGAAAGACTATCATTTCTCTATCCAGTACCATCGAGGGAAAGCGAATGTGGTGGTGGATGCATTCAGTCGCTGACCTGTTGGTAGTATTTCCGCTCTATTCACTACTGAGTGGAATGCGTTCAAGAAGGTGGATGAATTGTCGGATGCTTTCATGGCTTGCATGGTAGTTAAACCTTCTATTATTCACAAGGTTTTGAAGGCACAACTAACGGATCAGCAGTGCATTGACAAAATTACTGAGATAGCTTTTGGGGAGGTTCCATTCTACTACGTTGGGGCTGATGGAGGTTTGAGGTACAAGGGACATTTAGTGGTACCTTCTGCTGACGATTTGAGGAAGGATGTGATGACTCAGACTCATCACTTTGAGTTTTCTGTTCATCCAGGAAGGGATAAAATGTATCAGGATATGAAGCGGCAGTTTTAGTGGGCAGGTATGAAGAGGGACAATTGCTCTTTTTGTTTCTCAGTGTAGTACTTGACAGATGGTTAAGATTGATCATTAGAGGCCGCCAGGAGCTCTACAACCACTACCGAGACTGGAGTGGAAATGGGAGAGCATTTCTATGAATTTTGGGGAGGGATTGCCCAATTCTTTCAAGGGTCATAATTCCATTTGGGTCATCGTGGATAGGTTGACCAAATCAGCTCATTTCCTACCTATTCGCATTGACTTCACTTCGGAGCAGTTGGAAAGGCTTTACATTTCAGAGATTGTAAAGATACATGGTATTCCGTTGTCTATTATATCAGACAGGGATTCAAACTTTGTGTCTGGATTTTGGAAGAGCTTTCAGCAAGCTTTGGGTACAAAATTGCATCTTAGCACTGCTTATCATCCTCAGACTGATGGACAGACTGAGAGGGTGAAGCAAATTAGGGAAGATGTGCTTCGGTTGTGTGTTCTTGATTTCAAGGGCCACTAGGAGGATTATTTGCCACTTGTGGAGTTTGCTTACAACAATAGTTTCCAGAAGACTATTGGTATGACAACATTTGAGGCATTATATGGTCGACCGTGTTGATCGCCTGTTTGTTGGATGGAGGTTGGAGATAGCAGATTATTAGGTCCTGAGTTCATTAAGGATACTTCTGAGAAGATAGCTCTTATTAGGGATCGCATGCGTACTGCTCAGAGTAGGCAGAAGAGCAATGCTGATCATCGTGCTCGGGCATTGGAGTTTAAGGTTGGCGATCAAGTTCTACTCAAAGTGTCCCCTATGAAGGGTGTTATACGCTTTGGGAAGAAAGGGAAGTTGTCTCCACGGTTTGTCGGTCCATTCATGATTACGCGCGGATCGCGTTGGGGCTGTTGCTTATCGGTTAGCACTTCCAGATACTTTGGATCGTGTACACAACGTGTTTCATGTTTCCATGTTGTGGAAATTTCTGCGAGATGAGGATCGATATCAGCATATCGATGTTGGGGAGATTGAGTTGCAGTCGGATGCAACTTATTTGGAGTCACCGTGTCGTATTGTTGACCGTAGGGATCAAATCCTTTGTAACAAAGTTATTCTTTTGGTTCGTGTTCAGAGAAGTCTTCACAATGAGGCTGACTTTACTTGGGAATAGGAGGATGTCATTTGCTCGTAGTTTCCTGAATTATGGGAAGAATGTAAGAGCGAATTCCGAGGACGGAATTCCTTTTGTTAGTGGGGAAGAATATAATACCCCTAATTTTAAAAGGATAATCCTAGAATTTATTTAATTGTTTAAGTGCGTGTTAATTTATTTTATTGTGAAATTTGTTCGTTTTAATTGTGAATTAATTAGGTGAATTATTTATTGATTTGTTTGTGTTTGTTTTTTTTCGTTAAATTGATTTTTATGGCATGGTTATATTAATTAAATTATGTTAGATGTGTTTTATTAAATTAGGTTTTTAGAGGTCATGTAGGTGGCCAACATAACTAAACATTAACTAGGTTTTCCATGGGCCGAGTTTTTAGTGTAGGGTTTAATTAAACTAGGGTTTTGGTGTAAACCAATAAATATATGTCTTACGTTCGGTTTAGGGTTTTAGAACCCTATTCATGACATAAAGAGAACAGAGAGAAGCATAGAGGAGTCTGGGAGAGAACAGAGAGGGAAAACCAAAGGATCACCGAAAAAGCTTAGGAGAAGACGTTGAGATTTTTGAACCGAATCTCACATGCAAGTTTTATAACTAACTCCATCCCTTTGACTTGTGTTCTTTGCATCTCTAACTCAATTCCAGGAACAGATAAAGGTTTAAAATCAATCTTGTTCGTATGTTTGCATTGTGTAATAAACATATGTTCATGAACTATTAAATTATTCATTTAACAGTTTTGTTTGTTTTATAGTTTTGTTTTACATAATTCATGAATTAAAGGATGTAAATTGATGGATTAAGAATTTTATTAGTTCTAAAACATATTAGGATATCTTAAAATTAATCTGGAGCGCAGGGTTAGATACTTGAACAGTATGTGTTCTTGTATGGGTTTTAATCCATTTAGAAACTGTTTTGCGTAATTCTTGTTCCATATGGTTTTGAATAATAAGTAATGAGTTTAATCAACTTTGGAACTCCCTAGGACTTAGTTTTAATCAGTAATAAACTTGGTTGGAGGAACACAGTTGCCCGACACCGCCGGAATTACAGAAGAAGAAGCACAGGGGAAAAGCTTGCTCTAATTTGAGTAGAGCAGGCTCAACAAAAGGTTATAGTAGGCTCTACCTTAGCTAGAGCCGGCTCCACCGTGTGTGGACCTGGCTCTACCAAATGGTGGAGCCGGCTCCACCTTGTGTGGAGCCGGTTCCTTCAACGGTTTGTAGTTTTTCGACTTTTCTTCGAACCTAGGCTGTTGTGATTGAATTTTTAAGGTCCCACTCTGATTCAAGAGCTATTCTAGGGTTATTCAATAAGATAAGAACCCTTGTAAAATGGGCAGAAGGTATGGTAATTCACAAGATACCATAGGAAGCTGAAATAGGGTCACAGTCTAACCCTTAAGGAAGTTTTCAATTTAAACTTTGTTGCATACGTTTCAAGTTGTTTAATTTTCTAAATTAGCAATTGAATTAGGAGTTTGATATGTAAATCATATAACAGTGGTATGAGATTAAGCCTGTTAACTAATATAACTTTAGTTAATGCTTAATAAGAAACTAGTTAATGTTTACCGAGAATTGTTTATGTCAACTTATGGGATGTTGTGGAGTAATTACAAGTAAGCATGTAATTACTGTTAATATTATTATTATGCTTATTGTGAGTTATAGGATGGTTACATTTATTCTCTGCATTTAGAATTTGTTAGAGAATCAGGTACTGGATGTATTGAACAAGCATGCTAGTTAAACATTCTTGTTATGCTTATGATTAGATATGTTGATATTGATATGTTATGCTGTCATATATATATTATCAATACTGGATGGATGGTTTGTATGCACCGGTATGGGACGGTGACATACCAGGGGGATTAGCTCAAAAACGCTAAGTCCTACCTACTCTGGATTAAGGGATGGATTAACTACACAAGTTAAATCCTACCTGTATTTTGTGTTAGATCACTAAACAGTTGAGTGACACATTAGTTTGGAATGGATTTTAAATATATTTTTATTGTGCCACAATATGAGCTTGAGTCTCAGAGTTGTTGGCTAGGGAACGTATATGCATTGGGATGCATAGCTGGCTATGACGGTTGGATGTGTACCCTACTAGGCCTAAGTAGTCATACCCACCTCTGGTGCGTTTTGCATGGTGCCTACTAGTCAGGTTGAGACCTAGGCCTTGCTCGTGTACATGCGTATCGGGTCTCTGCCTGGGTAGTAGTAGTATAGAACTTGCTCATGGGCCTAACCCACTTATCATTTTTTCAGGTATCGGACGGTTCCAGTCTTAGGGCTTGTTCGAGCTGAGTAGAGACGATCCTCCATTCTACTGACGACGTAGGATTTCATTCGGACTTGGATTTTATCTTCAATTTTTACTTTCATTCAGTTGGAGTCTTTATTAGGGGTCCACTCGAGATAGATTCCCGAGTTGTAAAATTATTGGAGGATTCTTTTTAAGAAGATTTTGATAATTGGATCTCTAGTATTTTAATTTAAAGGATTATGTTTTAGTATTCTTTTTAGCTTTTAAACTTTTATTTCTTAATTTAATTTGTATTCTGTGTTCGGTTAAATATTAATTGTTTGGTATCCCTCGGATCTGTGTTCGGACTTGATCACCCGTGGCTCTAGAATCGAGGGGTATCACAGTTCCCCAAGATCTATCAGATGGTAGACGCCACGACCGGATATGAAAAACTGACTTTCCTTGATGCTTACTCGGGTTACAACCAAATCCCGATGAACCCTTCAGAAGAAGAAAAGACTTTTTTCATCACCGAACGGGGGACCTATTGCTATAAGGTAATGCCCTTCGGGTTAAAAAATGCAGGAGCAATTTATCAAAAGCTGATCAACAAAATGTTCAAAGAATAGATCGGCTGAACGGTCGATGCTTACATAAACGATATGGTGGTGAAAAGCAAAGTTAAGAAAGATCATCGGCAACACCTGTACGATGTGTTTGATACTCTTAGGAAACATAGAATGATGTCAAACCCAGCAAAATGTTTCGTTCGGAGTATCCTCGAGACAGTTCCTCGGTCACCTGGTGAGCAAAAGGGGAATAGAGACAAGTCCCACTCAGTTGGCAAAATTGCTACAGAGTCAAGAACCCTGAA
Source organism: Cornus florida (assembly GCF_030987335.1). Classification (NCBI taxonomy): domain Eukaryota; kingdom Viridiplantae; phylum Streptophyta; class Magnoliopsida; order Cornales; family Cornaceae; genus Cornus; species Cornus florida. Next base: position 46,788,105 of record NW_026775573.1, read on the forward strand.
CCGTGAGGGAAGTCCAAATCCTCACCGGGAGAGTAGCGGCTCTTAGTCGCTTTATATGCAGACTATCAGACAAGTGTAAACCGTTCTTCGACGCAATCAGAGCCAAAAAAGGAAATATCTGGGGGGCAAAGCAGAGAGAAGCTTCTGCTCTAGAATCCGAAGAGTCGTTGTACCTCTACTTAGCAGTATCTCATTCAGCAACCAGCTCAGCCTTAGTAAAAGAAGTGGGAAAGAAGCAACACCTGGTATTTTATTCCAACAAGGCCGTGACTGACGCAGAAAGCCGGTACTTAATGGTAGAAAAAATCATCCTTGCTTTAGTTCAAGCTAAAAGGAAACTCCGACACTATTTTGAGGCGCATCGGATAGTAGTTCCCATGATACATCCTATCAAAGTAATTCTCAATAAACCAGACATCTGAGGTCAGATCACCAAATGGGCAATTGAATTAAGCTCCTTTGACATCCGGTACGAATCGCGCACCACCAAAAAGGGGTAAGTGGTTGCGGATTTTCTCTTGGACATTGACCTAGGGGAAGTACAACAAACCACAGAAGAGCCTTGCTGGGAATTATACGTCGATGGTTCTTCGAGTCAAAACGAAGCCGAAGCAGGAGTAGAGATAAGAACCCCCAAGGGGACCAAAATCCAACAGTCAGTCCGACTAGAGTTCTCAGTCACAAACAACGAAGCTGAATATGAGGCACTGCTGGCAGGACTCAGATTGGCCAAGGAACTCTAGGTAAAGCACCTTAAAGCTTATAGCGATTCACAGCTCATCACAAGGCAGGTGACAGAAGAGTACACCACCAGGGAATGCAGAAAGAATGCATACCGAGAAAAAGTTGAAAAAATGACAAAGTACTTTGATACAATCAAATTTCAGCAGATCCCTGAGGAAGAAAACCCAATAGCTGATCGTTTGGCGAATGTAGCATCCCTAGCAGATGAGTCACACACCAGAGTCGTCCCCATTGATGTCCTAGAAACACCGAGCATCATAAGAAGGAGTGCAGGTGTTGGTCATCCCATGGAAACCAAGCTGGATAGATCCGATATTGGCTTACCTTAAGAGAGGAAAACTCCCCAATTCTAAGGAAGTAGCCCGGCAGCTAAGGATGAAAGCTACCAAATATTTTGTCGTAGGAGGACAGCTCTTTAGACGATCGTATTCCGGACCCTACCTCAAGTGTCTGACCCCAATGGAGTCCCGAGAAGTTCTAAAACAGATACATGAAGGGGAGTGCAGGAATCATTCTGGGGGCAGGTCGTTAGCTCATAAAGCTCTCACTCAAGGTTATTTATGGCCCTACATGGCAACGGAAGCAGAAGAATACTTTCGCAAATACGATAAGTGTTAAAGGTATTCCCCCCTCGTCCATCTACCCCCGGAAGAAATACATACCATGAGCAGCCCATGGCCGTTCGCACAATGGGGAATGGACGTGGTAGGACCCCTACCAATGGCAGCATCACAGAAAAGGTACGCCTTGTTAGCCACTGATTATTTCACTAAATGGGTAGAAGCAGAGGCATATGCAAGTGTGACTAATGTCCAAGTGAAAAAATTCGTTTGAAACAACCTGATATGTAGATTCGGAATCCCAAAATCCATCATTATGGACAACGGGCCGAAACTGGATAATTAATACACTCAACATTTCTTCGATAAGTACGGTATCAACCAGAAAGTGTCAGCTGCATACCACCCCCAAGGCAATGGGCAAGCGGAGATAACGAACATGATGATATTTGCCTGCATCAAAAAGAAGCTTGAAGATAAAAAAGGGAAGTGGTTAGAAGAATTGCCAAATGTTGTATGGGCATACAGAACCACCCCGAGACGTCCCACTGGTGAAACCCCTTTCTCTCTAGCTTACGGCACCGAGGCCGTAATCCCTACCGAAGTGGTGGCACCTACCATCCGAAGCTTAGCTTAGAACCAGGAGTCAAATAATCAGCTTCTTGGAACATAGTCTGGATCTATTGGAAGAAAAAAGTGAAGCCGCAGCCATCCGGCTAGCAGCCTACCAGCAGAAGATAGCAAATAGTTATAACAAAAGGGTCAAAAGGAGAAGCTTCAATCTAGGAGATCTGGTGCTCCTGAAATCGAAAAAGTACGTTAGCAAATTGGAACCTAACTGGGAACGGCTATACCGAATATCAGATGTGATTGGAAAAGGAGCTTACAGACTTCGACACTTGGATGGCACCGAATTGACCAAGTCGAGGAATGCAATGAACCTGAAAAGGTACTTTCAATAAAGTAAATCGTACAGTATTTTCTAGTACTCTACTTTTTGAATAAATAAAGCTGCTAACAGCCCTTTTTCAAATGTCCCACATCGAATAAAAATAAAACTTCTGACTATTATTTAAAGCGAAATAACACAAGATCTAAACAATGGAGTGGACACCCTGATGGTAGGCGAACCATAACGGGACCTACCATCAGGGGTCTCCACTTCACACTTTTTATCTTTTATTTTACCACAAATAAGGTCTTATCACCTACGAGAAACGATGTCCCACATCGCTCAAAAAGTGGAATCTAACCCTTTTCTTATAAGGATCCACACTTAAGTGCCTATCAGTGTGTGGAACCCATTGACAATGGGACCACACTTACGACACTAAAGTGTCCCATTGTCAGAGGTCTCCATACACTCCCTACATATTTTTCCCTTTTTTAGAAAGTACGGTCCCACATCGATAAAAAAGGAAAAGAATCCCTTATTATTATAATATAACTTACCGGGTATACAATCAGTGGGTGAGGGCCCTAAATTATGAGGCCCATGGATAGTCTCAGCTCATTATTAGAGGGGGTCCGTAATGTAGGGTCTTTCCCGCTTTCTTTTGGGATATGTCACTTCTTTTCAAATCCCGATCTCACTTTAAACAGAAAATGGGTTTTTTATAAGACAGAAATCGTTTAAATTCTAAACGTCAGCAAGGGAACGCCCACACAAAGAAGGTCCAATAAAAAGGGGTTTAGCACGAGGACTTCCCACTCAAGACAGACTTACGAACGGGTTTGACCGGATAAACCGCTCAAGTCCAAAAAAGCCGAATGGCCCCAAGAACCGATCGTAAAAAAGGCGACGGCCCCAAGAGCCTAACGCCCGAACGGGCTTGACCGGATAAACCGCTCAAGTCTAAAAAAGCCGAACGGCCCCAAGAGCCAATCGCAAAATAGGCGAAGGCCCCAAACGCCTGACGGCTAAACGGGCTTGACCAGATAATCCGCTTAAGTCCAAAAAAAAAAAAAAAAAATCGAATGGCCCCAAGAGCCGATCGCAAAATAGGCGAAGGCCCCAAATAGCCAAACGCCCGAATGGGCTTGACCAAATAAACTGCTCAAGTCTAAAAAAGCCGAACGCCCCAAGAGCCGATCACAAAATAGGCGAAGGGCCCAAAAGCCTAACCCCCGAATGGGCTTGACCGGATAAACCGCTCAAGTCCAAAAAAGTCGAACTGCCCCAAGAGCCGATCACAAAATAGGCGAAGGCCCCAAGAGCCTAACACCCGAACGGGCTTGACCGGATAAACCGCTCAAGCCCAACAAAGCCGAATAACCCCAAGGGCCAATCGCAAAATAGGCGAAGGCCCCAAGAGCCTAACGCCCGAACGGGCTTGACCATATAAACCGCTCAAGTCCAAAAAAGTCAAACGGCCCCAAGAGCCGATCGTAAAATAGGCGAAAGCCCCAAATGCCTAACGCCCGAACGGGCTTGACTGGATAAACGGCTCAAGTCCCAAAAAAAAAAAAAAAAAAAAAAAAAAAGGCCCCAAAAGCCAATCGCAAAATAAGCGAATTCCCCAAGAGCCTAACGCCCGAACGAGCTTGACTGGATAAACCGCTCAAGTCCCAAAAAAGCCGAACGGCCCCAAGAGCCGATCGCAAAATAGGCGAAGGCCCCAAGAGCCTAACGCCCGAACGGGCTTGACCGGATAAACCGCTCAAAAAAGCCGAACGGCCCCAAGAGCCGATCGCAAAATAGGCGAAGGCCACAATAGCCTAACGCCCGAACGGGCTTGATCGGATAAATCGCTCAAGTCCAAAAAGGCCGAATAGCCCCAAGAGCTAATCGCAAAATAGGTGAAGGCCCCAAGAGCCTAACGCTCGAATGGGCTTGACCGGATAAACCGCTCAAGTCCAAAAAAGTCGAACAGCCCCAAGAGCCGATCGCAAAATAGGCGAAGGCCCCAAGAGCCTAACACCCGAACGGGCTTGACCGGATAAACCGCTCAAGTCCAACAAAGCCGAATAGCCCCAAGGGCCAATCGCAAAATAGGCGAAGGCCCCAAGAGCCTAACGCCCAAACGGGCTTGACCAGATAAACTGCTCAAGTCCAAAAAATCAAACGGCCCCAAGAGCCGATCGCAAAATAGGTGAAAGCCCCAAATGCCTAATGCCCGAACGGGCTTGACCGGATAAACGACTCAAGTCTCAAAAAAAAAAAAAAAAAAAAAAAAAGGCCCCAAAAGCCGATTGCAAAATAAGCAAATTCCCCAAGAGCCTAACGCCCGAACGAGCTTGACTGGATAAACCGCTCAAGTCCCAAAAAAGCCGAACGGCCCCAAGAGCTGATCGTAAAATAGGCGAAGGCCCCAAGAGCCTAACACCCGAACGGGCTTGACCGGATAAACCGCTCAAAAAAGCCGAACGGCCCCAAAAGCCGATCGCAAAATAGGCGAAGGCCACAATAGCCTAATGCCTGAACGGGCTTGATCGGATAAACCGCTCAAGTCCAAAAAAGCCGAATAGCCCCAAGAACTGATCGCAAAATAGGCGAAGGCCCCAAGAGCCTAACGCCAGAACGGGCTTAATCGGATAAACCACTCAAGTCCAAAAAAGTCAAACGACCCCAAGAGCCGATCGCAAAATAGGCGAAGGCCCCAAGAGCCTAACGCCCGAACGGGCTTGATCGGATAAACCGCTCAAGTCTAAAAAAGCCAAACGGCCCCAAGGGCCGATAGCAAAATAGGCGAAGGCCCTAAGAGCCTAACACCTGAACGGGCTTGACTGGATAAACCGCTCAAGTCCAAAAAAGCCGAATGGCCCCAAGAGCCGATCGCAAAATAGGCGAAAGCCCCAAGAGCTTAACACCCAAGCTGGCTTGACCGGATAAACTGCTCAAGTTCAAAAAAGCTGAACGGCCCCAAGAGCCGATCGCAAAATAGGCAAAGGCCCCTAGAGCCTAACGCCCAAATAGGCTTGACCGGATAAGTCGCTCAAGACCAGAAAAGCCGAACGGCCCTAGGAGCCAATCGCTAAAATAGGCGAAAAATGCCTAACGTCCGAACGTTAATTGCAAAGCAAACAAATATATAGAACCACAAGCAGTAATATAAGCAAAAGCAATCCTAAAAATTGTCAAAAGAAAACCTTCATGTTTTTACAAATAAGTGAGGGTTTTTACAAAAGAGGCAGGGCATACCCAACACCTCCAAAAAAAAAAAAAAAAAGAAGGAAGCTACGCAGGATCACCATCAGGCACAGCTCCACCCTCTGCACTGAACCTCTGCATAAACGCATTAACCAACTCTACTCTGGCAAGAATAGAAGAAGGGGTATCAAGCGACAAAGCAGGTAACCCCTGAGAACCTGAAGGGTAATGGAGAGGAGGTGGAACCTCACCAGACACATCACCCTTCAGCAGAGTAGCAAACTCTGTCTCTCTAGGGCCAGCTCAGCGTACTCACCTGCAACCAAGAGCCCCTATTCGGCGTCATGCTCATCAGCATCACCATAATCTCTCTCCTCAGAAGGAAGCTACCCCTGAGCAAAACCAAGCCTGAAGCTTTTGGCATAACGGAGATTCGCAATCTGGAAAAAATGGTTAAACATCTCCAAACCCCCATCCTTGCAAGTTTGAATAAGAAAGTTTGCTTTCCCAAGCTACAGGTCAAGCTCAGCAGCTTTGTCCTCAAGCTCCCTAGCTCTTTTGCCAAAATACTCAATTGACTTCAGCTGCTGAGCTCTTTCCCTCTTCTACTCGGCGAGAGAAGCCTCCAAAGCACTTACCCTCTTCTGAAGGGCAGCAGACTGGTTCGGATGAAGGGAGTCAGCTGAGAGCTTCTTCATAAGGGCAAACATCAAGAAAAAGCTCTGTACAAAAACAACACAGAATTAAAATTAAAAAAAATAATAAAAAATGAAAAAAAGGAACAGATGGAAGAGAAAGGGTTACCTCCATTATGGATTTAGGAATAAGGGACAACAGATTATCAACGCTCATCTGTTGTTGTAAAATTTCATCTCTGGGAGTCCACATCCTTCTAGCCAAACCCATCAACGTCTTCGGGTCTTCGGCTCCAGAGTCACCAATGGTGATGGGGGACCCATCAGACTTCATCATTTCGGGGAACCACTTCTCGGTAGACCCCGCGAAATCACCCCCAGGGACATCAGCAGCAAGTGTGGAGGGAAAAAAATCACACCAATCGTAAAACAACACGTGGCGACAAAAGGCAGCCCGTAAAGAGGCTAAAAAAACTGGAAGCCCGTAATGAGACATAAGCCCAACGAAGGAAGGCCTACTTAAAACAGAGGCAGAATAAACAGGCCCAATTCTGACAAGGCCCAAATTCCATAACGCCTGCAATAATGTCAAATACACGATCTGTGGGCATAAATTACCCACGTTTGGGAATAAAAGCCAAGAAACGGCTCCATGTAAATTCCTAAGCTAAAAAACACTTATAAATAGAGACTAAACAAAGGTAAAAGGCATGAGACTCTGAATACTATTACTATCTCAAAGATTTACTTGCTCCCTTCTTAATTTTTTCTGTGTGCTTTCCGTAATCGATCCCTTTAGGTGTCCGGATGTAAAAAATTGCACCCACAATAGGGATTTGGTTATAGCCTGAGTAAGCATCTAAGAAGGTTAACCGTTCGTATCCCGTGGTGGCATCCACCATTTGATCAATCTTTGGCAACGCGAAGCTATATTTCGGGCATGCTTTGTTTAAATTAGTGAAATCAATACAGACTTGCCATTTCCTATTCTTCTTTTGCACAACGACCACATTTGAAAGCTAAACTGGGTACTGAACTTCTCTGATGAACCGTGCATCTAGCAATTGGTCAATCTCATCAGCTATGATTTGATTACGTTCTGGGGCGAACCTCTTCTGCTTCTGCCTTATAGGCTTGGCGTTCGGGTCTACATTGAGGGAATGACAAGACACAGAGGGATTGATCCCTAGCATGTCTGAATGGCTCCAAGCAAACACATCGGTGTTTTAAGACAGGAAATCAATCAACTGTTGTTTCTCCCCCTCTGCAAGCCCTGACCCTAGCCTTGTTATTCTATCCGGCTTATGAGGATCTATATGTACATCAATGAGAGGCTCTTCGGTAAGAACCAAAGGCTCATCCTCCCCCCCGATCGCTTTAGGGGGAGGTCCCTATAATTGATATCTCGGATTGTCTGATCGAGTTGGGGTTTTTCCCTTTCCAGCAACTTTCATTATCACAGAGTAGTATTCCTTGGCTGCAACCTAATCCCCATGGATTTCAATCACCCTGCTCCCATCCGGGCTCAAACATCGCATCACCTGGTGCAGAGTTGACGGGATACCCTGGACCCTGTGAATCCATCCTCATCCTATTAAAAGATTGTAGGACGGGTGGATCTCAACGACCACAAAGCTCTCGGTTAGGACTTTGTCAGCAGCTTGTACTGGCAACTCTACCATACCAATGAGCTCTACCCGTTTCCCATCGAACCCCAGTAGTGGATTTCTGGTAGGTTTAAGCTTGTCTAGCATGATCTCTAGCTAGTCAAATGTTATTCTTGGCATGACATTCGCACTGCTCCCTAGATCAATCAGGACCTTTCGCACCAAACACTCTGCCACTGTCAAATTGATGACCAAAGGATCTTCATGAGGGATCTGTACACGCAGCAAATCTGTTCTGGCAAACTTTATCTGAGCTGATACGCTCTGCAGTTTACGCTGCCTATCATTTTCTTCATCTGCGCCCGTCAAAGGTGTGTTCTGAGTAATTCTTCTGACTCCTCGGTCGGTTCAGGTCTGCCGTGAATTGTATTAATTATCCGAATAGGCTAAAAATTATTGTAACTCAGCTTCTGATTCCTCTTTATTTGCTCTATCAGTCGGTTCTGCTCCACTGTCCGCCCTTCAATATACCCTGTAAACTCGCATTTCGTCATCAGTATCCCACTTGCCTCCTTAAATTCCTGCATTCATTAGTTTGATGACCAAAATCGCTATGAAAAGCACAATGTTTAGACTAATCTCTCTGTTCAAGAGGTTGTCTAATTGGTAGGGAAAAGTGAAACTTATCTTTATTCTCCTGATATAACCTTGCCAGAGTGACTTTAAGTGAAGTAACCAACTCCTCCTCTCTAGGCCTCTTCTTTGCTTTCCAGGAGGTCTAACGCTGTGGTGGACCTTGCTTTTGCCGGATCTTGGTTTTGGACTTCTCCCCCATAGAGATAATTGATGTCTTCCTTGCATTAGCTGCCTCTTTTTGTTCTAGATGCACGAAACCATCAGCTCGCTCGTTCAGCTCGTCTATGGTCTTCGGTGTAGTCACCACCAAACTTGTGTGGAATGGCGTCCCTCGGTTCATTGCTAGTTTGAATGCTTGAACCGTCATGGATGGGTGACATTCCATTACCATGCTCTTGACGAGGTTGAACCTAGTGAGGAAAGCTTGGAGGCGTTCATCAGCGTGCTGCTTCATAGTGAACAAACTTGAGATATCTTTGGCCGGGCGCTTGTTCCCATAATACTAGCTTATGAACTTGTCACACAGGTCCTGGAAGCTAGCGACTGAACCTTTTGCCAAATTCTTGAACTGATTGAGCGCTGGTCCGGTTAGACTTGTAGGAAAGCACTTGCACATCAAAGGATCATTCCCCGTGTTCAACACTATTTTCAATTGGATATAGTAAACATGATTGATCGGATCGGTCGTTCCATCGACTAGAATAAAAATTGGCATGGAAAACTTCTTCTGATTCGGAGCATTTAGGATCTTGTTAGTAAACGGTGAATCAACCGTTCGTATTGACGAACGGAGGGCCTCATTCTCCCTCGGGAGCCTTGGGAAGATCCTCTGGTCTACATATCTACCGTCCGAACCTCTATGGTCATATATAGCCATTAAAGGCTGGTAGGGCAGATCGAATGATCTTTCCTCCATGAGCTCTCTTTGCCACGATGATGTAGCACTGTGGTGTCCAAACTTCATGGCTTCCTCTCGCCTGATCCGCTCATGATACGGATTGAAATGAATGGATCCTTCTCAGTCCTTCACTCGACGAGTATTTAGCTATAAATCGCCTGGCCTGACCTCATCATGGTGAAGATCCACATGATTGTTCCCTTCCTACTCACCTTGGTGAGCAGCATCGGGTTGTTAGGCTCTATCTTCTACTGGAATCGGTCGCGAAATTGCTGGAGCCTCCCGACGCTCCATTCTAGCTCACAATTCTGCATTCTCTCTTCTTAGTGCTTCGATCATGCTCATTAACTCATCAAGCTTCATCTGCTAGCCATTCTTTTGTGGAGTAGAACTCTCACCTCCTATCATCGTTCCTGATCGGAGCAAAGTCATCAACCGTAGATTCCTGAATGAACTTGACCTTTGCTAATGCGAACACACAAGATCTGGCCTCAAACTAGCTGAATTCCAACCTCTTTCCACCGGATTTGACCTACAATCTGTTGATTTTATCCTTGCCGTGAACTCGTCAAATCTGATCTCGGTAAACAGATCGAGATTTCTTAGATCTAATTTCGATCTCCAAAGATTAACTAGAACCAGGTCTCAGCAAGACAGAGCATAACCTCGCCGACCTGAATCCAGCTCCCAGAGATTAAGCTTTTTCTTCACGAATCAATCTTGATCAAACGCGAAGCAATCTTGTTCATTCCCACGGACAGCGCCATTGAAGATGCAAGAAATTTTCCCTCTCAAATTAGAAAGAATAATTCTATGCTTCTAAAATTTTCCAACCCCTTTTCCCCTCTATTTTTAGTCTATTTATAGACTGTTACAGATCTTCTAGAAGCTTCCCAACTAACTACTTATACTGGATTGTTCTTTTGGGCTTTTCTTGGTTATGGGCTCAATTCCTTTTATCTAAAATTGGGCTTCCCACATGATTTGCCGATCCTGGGCTTATCCAGTGATGACTTGTTCCAGAACGGTTGCTCTTGCCCAACCCGCTCTTACCAATCTAGATCATACCCGGCCCAGGTCATTTTTGGTATCCTCAGGTACATTACGGTTGAAAAGTTTTAGTTATTTCAACAGGAATATTACATGGCAAATTCTCACTCACATCTAAAATTTGATATGCCTTACAATTCTTTAAAGAATATCAGGCACATCAAATTTGGGGGGGCAATGTTTACACCCTTATTTTCCACTTTCCAGTAAAAAATTACACTGGTCGATTTCAATGGAAAGGTACTATGATATTCCAGTGGAAAGTCTTGGGACACATGGCAGCCAAGGAAGCAAACGGTTACAAGTGGTTACATGCAAAGTCATAGGACACATGGCAGTTTAGAAAGTGAGTGGTTACAAGTGGTTACATGCAAAGTCATGAGACACATGGCAGCTTAAGAAGTTAGCGGTTACATACAAAGTCATGAGACACATGGTAGCTTAGGAAGTTGGTTGATTCCAATGGAAAGGTACTACAAAATTCCAGTGAAAAGTCTTGAGACACATGGTAGCCAAGGAAGCAAGCAGTTACATGCAAAGTCATGGGACACATGGCAGCTTAGAAAGCAAGCAGTTACGTGCAAGCTACCATTACTAAATTCTATAAATAGGACATGATATTGTAACTTAGAAAGCCTGCTCAACGCCAAACACAACACAGCATTCAATATAAATTCTTATTTTCATTGCAATGCAATTTAATTATGATTAGTCTTAGTCCTGCACTTTACTTTTCATTAGATAATTTTACAGTCAATTCAATTACTTTCTCAAGTAGTTCTTTCCTTCCTAACCAATTAACTATCCCGAAGTCCTTTATTAAAGGCAAAAGAACCCTGAGGTGTTCATTCCAAACCTGATCATAGTCGCCTAGTCTTGCAATCTTCCTTCTGGAATACTATTTGGATCTCTCTTTGGAACTACTGCAGTTCCTGGCACGCTCATCTGGTTCTATCATAACCGACCGCTTTTTACAGGCCAAACAATATATATGTATGTATGTATATATATATATATATATATATATATATATATATATATATACATATAGATACAACACATACACGCACATAATAGATGTATGGCATCACTGATTTTTTTTTTCTTAGCATAACAGATGAATTACCTGAATAATTGCCCAGACAACAACAGGTGGAACCCAATTGGAGAGAGAAAAAACCAATATCAAGGGAATTACCAAAAGAAAGACGTGGTTTTTCCTCCATTAAATGGTTCAGAAAATATAGCATCATTTACGTTAAAATTTCTTTTCTTTTTTCCACCCATTTGAATAAAAATTCAATTGAAACACTCGCGGACTTCATTTTCCAAGCACCAACTTAAATTCCCCAAGCATGGCTTCAAATGGTCATCAGAAGAAAAAGAACAAGCAATCCTCAGTTTAGAAATCATAAATAAAGAACACCCAGAACTCAATTTCCCTGAAAATGAGGAAATAAATTTTTGGGCTAAGCAATTTTCCCTTTTTCTGCTTTCCCTGTAAACAAACAGAGAATGATCTTTTATTTTCGTGCAAGAAGAGCTTCAGCAGATATTTTTCTAAAAATTCGAGAGTACCGTCCGTCTTTTATCAGGAAAACAGAATTTCAATAATTTTTGTTTGACCAACTTCTTGACATTGAAAAATTATCAAATTTTCCAGATTTATACCTCCATTAAATGTCATAATACAAGAGGTAGTACTAGAGAGAGAGAAATAAAGATTTTTAGAGAGAGAAATCAGTTATGGAGATATGCAAGGACGAATGGGAAGGTTGGGTCATAATTTCTATGCAATGTTCTGTTTGGGGGTGGCTCTCATATCTATCACCATATCTCACTACGTTTGTGCTTCGGAGCAAAACAACCCAAATAATCGAGGCAAACACTGTCTTATTGCTTTGCATGGTCACCTAGCTACCCTCTTCATCTCAACCAAAAGCTACTAGCTAACTGGATCACCAAACCTCAAGTTCAATACTTTAGTTTGGTTTGCTCAACAAATCAAAAAGACTGTGCTTTAGGTTTTTTTTTTTTTTTTTTTTCCTAACAAACAATTTTGTGTAAATTATGGTTCTTTTGTTGAATAAGATGACATGGTTTAACTATGAATCTCCTCTAATGGATTGCTATATTATTATATTTATTTTTTCCTCTACATTTTTTGGGTTGTTTTCAAGGGGGGTTCTATTTGGATTGTGAATTAATGATCAGAGATAAGGGATTGAAAATTGTTTGACTTTGTATTAAAAAACCAAAGCTTGAAATGTTTTCAGCTACCTACATTTTTCAAATGAACAAAGTTTGCCAAAAACTCTATTTTCAGTTCATTCTTTGACTACTGTTTTTCCTCTAAGAAACTGATTTCATTGGTTAAGATCAAACTTCTAGGAGTGGCTCATATATGTTACCCTCTGAGTCTAGTTTCCAAATCATTTTCGTTTGTTCCATTTCGATTTAAAATGAATTTTCTACGAATTTGTAAGTAATTGTTGCGCATATTTTGTTTTGAGATTGTTTGTGATGTGTTTAAGTTGACAATTTCATACAAGTAAGCATAATTTTATTTTGGGTAATACAAAGCCCTTTTTTCTAATGGCTGACATTAACTGCTATTTTTTCATAAGAATGATTATTGTATTCCTTAGGCGTAATGGTATTATGATATGAGCTTTTTGTGCTAAGATATTGAGCATGAACTTAAATATCACTTACATAACTGAAAAATCACATATAAGTTATTGGTTAAGTACTATTATGAATATTCATATTAGTAAATGTTTATTAAGACATTGCATTCTCTAAGACACTTTGTTACCTTCTTATAGGTAGTGGTTTAAAATGGGTAGTCCATTAGGTGAACGAGTCCATAAACCCAAATTTGGAATGATGTTCAAATCCGTCAAACATGCATATGACTTTTACAATGCATATATATGTGAAGATAGATTTAGTGTGAGAATGGATTGTTCCAATAAAAACTATAAAACTGGATAAATTACTTTTGCCCAATTTGTATGTTGCAAGGAGGGTTATAGAGGAAACGACAAAAGGAACCATCTTACAAAAGAAGCTAAGGCTAAAACAAGGGTCGGATGTGGTGCATTCATGCATATAAATTTTGAAAGGGAGGAAGGAATATATTTCGTAGACAGATTTAAAGAGAACCACAACCATAAACTTATTAGAAAAGATTGTACTCATTTGATGCCTTCACAACGGAACATCTCTGTACCTCAAGCAATTAACATCGAGTTGGCAGATGATTCTACCAGTTGGTTCTTCATATGAAATAATGGGACGACAATCCGGGGGGGGGGGGGGGGGGGGGAAGAGAAGCGCTTGGGTTTACAAAAGTAGACCAAAATATTTATTTGAGAACTAAGAGACAAAAACAATTACAATTTGGAGAGGCTAGATTCATATTTGAGTATTTTAAATCCCAAATGTTGGAAAATCCCTCATTTTTTCATGCGATTCAGTTGGACAAAGATGACTTGATAACCAATATATTTTGGGCTGGTGCAAAAATGATTATTGACTATGGTCATTTTGGAGATATTGTGTCGTTCGACATAACATATTAGGTGAATAATGTGAATCGACCATTTACTGCTTTTGTTGGTCTGAATTATCACAGGGAAACAATTATATTTGGAGGTGCTTTGATGTAGATGAGACAACGGATTCATTTGTGTGATTGTTTGAGACATTTTTGAAGGCAATGTCTCATAAATTTCCGAAGACAATTATAAGTGACCAAAATGCAACTATTACAAAAGCATTAGCATTGGTGATGCCCGAGACACACCACCATCTTTGTATATAGCATATTATGCAAAATGGTACAAAGCAAAATGGTACGAAGCATTTAGGCAATGTCACCAAGGGTCCTATGGGTATAACAGGCGTTTTATATGAGTTTTATGAAAAAACATGAGGACGAAGATGATTTTGAAATATGTTGGGAGTCCATGCTAAACGAGTGTGGTGTTCGTGACAACAAATGGTTGTCTGAAACTCAGTGAAAAGGACCAAATGGGCAAAGGCGTTTGTGAAAAATCACTGGTGTGCTGGTATGCATAACACTTAACTCAGTGAAAGCTTCAATTTCAGATTGAAAAAATTCACTAAATCTGACCATAATATTCCCGATTTTTTCAAACACTTTGATAGGATGGTCACTGAGAAAAAGTATATTGAACTAAAGGCGTAGTACGATTTGACTCACCAAGAGCCGAATGTTAAACTTCCGTGCACAATGGTAGTCAAAGCTGGTGAGTTTACATGAAAAAAAATGTTTCAGTTATTTCAAAAAGAAATTCAAGCTACAGTTGGATTCTATTTCAAAGAATCAATTTAGCAGGATGGAGAAGTTATATACAAAGTGGTCTCGCTTGAAAAACATAATCAAGAATGGTGTGTAAGAAGGAAAACAGATGACCATTTGACATACAGTTGTTAGATGTTTGAAATGGATGGTATTCCGTGTTCACACATGTTAAAGGCCATAAGAGAAGTGCTACACAAAACTGAATTACCTAACGAATACATACTGAAACGGTGGACGCGAGAGGCAAGAGATGGGGCAGTGTTGGATTTCATTGGTCGTGAAGTGCAAATGAATCCTGAATTGCAATAACGACAAAGATATAGAGACATGTGTTATCTATTCACTCGCGTTAGTTCATTTGCATCAGAGGGAGAAGATTTTTTTAACTTATCCATTATCCACGGGGAACATTTGCTTAAGCTTCTTGAAGAAATGAGAAGGCAAAAGCGGGTGCAATATAATGATGAATACTCGTCCAAGGCTGGCAATGGGCATTAAATTCATGTCACTTACGAGCAAAGTGGCCATGACATTACTGTAAATGGTTTTAAAAAACGGGACACATCAAAGAGGGCAGAAAAAAAAGATTCAAACCAACATTTGAAATTGCTACAAAAAAGGGAAAGAAATATTTGAAACAACCCATTCAATCATACGTGAAGCATAAGGTGAGTAACACTATAATATATTACAAATGTTTAAAACATATCAGTTTAACTGCCATTGGATTTTCATTTTAATTTTTCTTTTTTTTTTTTTGGGTGCTAAAATTGCAAGCAAGTATGCATGGATGTCCATACCACCTGGTCCACCCCCAAGCCCTAACTTGCAAAGGAGTTATGACTACCAGAAGTGAATATTGAACTACGATTTGTCACAAGCCACCACAGAAGTGAATATTGCTTCTTAATCATCTTATTATCTATTTCTCAAGTAAGTTATTACCTATTTCATATAATGTTATATTATATATATATTTTTTGTTTAAACAATTATGACAATTATTTATACAACACGCTTGTTGCTAAGTTAATAAGACAACCAATCATGTTAAAGATACAACATCAGCAAATCTTACCGGTGATTGGGTAAGCCTATTCTTTTATTTATTTATTTTTTATAATAATAATTGGTTATTTATTGATGGTAATACATATTTTATTTTTATTTATTGTATGTTTTTTAAAATGCAGCCCTTGGATCTAAACTATTGAAGTTGTAGTTGAGAAGACATATATGGCATTGTTTAATATCTGCCAGTCTGGGCTTTGCTCACCCCCTATAATTTTGTAAATGAAGTAGATGGTACCGAGAATAATTAGCTTGATTGAAGATGGTTGATTTTACTTTACTTCCCTTGGGAATTCTTGCCTAGTTGAGTTTCATTATTTGGTTCTTGTTGAGAGTTAACCTGCCTAGTTGCTTTTACTTTATTTCCATTGAAAATTATTGTTATTGTTCTATTGAATCATACTTTGTAATCTGGTTTAGAATACTTATACTTTGTGAGAGGCATACCAAAAGTTGTGATCCTATTGAATTAGTCCAATTATTCGCCTGTACAGAGCAAGTTTTTATCTGGAAACTCAGGCATGTTGCGCATATGTACTATTTTGCTTGCATTTGGTACAATGATTTATTAGGCAACTTTTTCCTATGCTTTAAAATTTCTTACGCATTTGCCGAAGAGAAATCTGCTATATTATCATTTCTCGCATTTCAAATTCCAATTCAGCTTAGAATAGAAGGAGTTGTGGAATAGGTAGTTAAATTCCAAAGTGATTTTGTGAAAGGCCTTGTGTAGGGAATTAGAAATGGAAACTTAGGAAGAAAAAAAAATCATACCAATGCCAAATGGGAAATAGGAATGGAGTACTCACAAATGTTAGAGATGTCAATGCCAAATGGGAAACAGGAAGAACTCTTCCCCAACTCATACAACAATCCAAGAAGAATGACTGTGTCTCTAGGCTGGACGAGGTGTTTGATAGCCCAGTCAAGTGCGTCCAAGCTTCATTTGTTTCGTTTTACGTTCATCACCACCATAACAGTCTCTCCCCGTGACGATGAGGGAGATGAACCTAAATGGAGTCCCATCTCTGTTTCTTGCTCCCTTTTGGTTTAATTTCCAAAAATGATAGTTTCTCTGAGGGCATGTATTAGTAAATGAGAAAGAGAATGGTTGTTTTTTTTTTTTTTTTTTTTTTTTTTCCTTGGGAGATAACACTTGCTTAGTGTTGTGGGGGAATATTCATCCATGGGTAAATCCGCTATTAATGAAGCTAACAAGGTTGGGTTTGCCAAGGTTACCCAAAAAATAACAAAACAAGGTTGGGTTTCTTGTGTTTTTTTATGCTTGCTATAGAAGGTGTCTTGGCAGTTTGTTGTTTTCCGGTCTTTTGGTTTGAATTAAATGCCGATATGACTATTAATAGTTGTTTATTAAATATTTATTTTTTGCATTGTTCTATAGGTTAAGTTTTTCAATTACTTGCAAAATTTTTGGTTATTATCAAATTCCATTTTAATGGTAGGAATATCTCCAGGATTCAACAAAATCATGTTAGATTTATCGATCGATAAACATATGTATTCATCTAATTTTAAAATTCAAAACAAAATTTCCAATTTGAAATAGTTTCAAAGAATTTTCCTAAGAAAATAGCTCTTGAAATACAAGAAAACTATGAATCTAGCAACTGTAAATTGGAAATATTACCCGTTTGGCATGCCAACAATTTGGTCGTGGCAAATAGGTTAGAATTTCAAGTCTAATCACCAGAATCATCATCCGAATCAAAATTTGATGGTTAAAACCTTTGCTGAAGTCTAATCTTATCTAGGTATATTCACTTGAAACGTCATCCTCGTCGAATTTCAATTCTGATCACCAGAATCACTGTCAATGTCAGAGTCTGGATTTGATGGTTGAAACATTTGTTGGAGTCTCACCTTATTTAGGTTCATTCACCAAAACTTCATCGGAACCTCGTTGAATTTCAATTCCTATCGCTAGAATCATTGTCGGAATTAGGATTTGATGGTTGAAACATTTGCTGGAGTCTCACCGTATTGAGGTTCATTCACCAAAACTTCGTTGGAACCTCATCGAAATTCAATTATGGTCACCAGAATCATTGTCGGAGTTAGGGTTTGATGGTTAAAACATTCGTTGGAGTCTCACCGTATTTAGGTTTGTCTGCCGAAAACTTCATCGGAACCTCTTCGAAATTTCATGGAAAGATATCCCTTTCTTCACTTTCTTAGACTTACTTTCAACTCTTGACACCCTTATAATGAGCTTACTTCATACCCTTTATGGTGCTCAAGTCTCCTCCCTATCTTGAACTTGCTTTCAACCCTTTGACACCCTTAAAATGGACTCACCTCAAAGCTCTTTTATAGTACTCCAAGCCATGGGTGATTTATAAATGTCGCATTTATTCTTATCATGCCCAAATGTTATTACTAAACATTAAAAAGAATATTTTCAATAACGTTGTAAAGGAAAACTAATTTAAATTTTGAAATTCGGATATATATATATATATATAATAAAATAAAAATTAAATTCATGTGGTACAATGTACAAATGACCAGTGATTTAGCACCACTTGGATCAAAAAGTCAAAAGTACCTCAAATTCTCCTCTAAAGTTCACATCGCCGTAGATGACGCCGAGAAGCTGATCTCTGCTTCTCTCTCCACTGAAACTGAAATCGGAGAAAACAAAAAAAAATGGACACTCCCTACCCAAAACCCATAACCAAAACCCAAACTCGCATTGGCTGGATTGGCATAGGCGTCATGGCCTCTCGCCTCCTGTCAGCCGGCTACTCCGTCACCGTCTACGCTCGAACCCCTTCCAAAGCCTCTCAACTCCAATCCCAAGGTGCCCATCTCGCCAATTCTCCGATCGATGTCGCTAAAGCCTGCGACGTTGTCTTCACAATGCTGGGACACCCACCAGATGTTCAACAAATTGTCTTAGACAACGGAAAACGGCCTCCTTGCCGGTCTAAACCCTGGAGGAGTAATGGTCGACACGACCAGCAGCCACCCTGCGCTCGCCCGGGAAATTTTTGCGGCTGCCCGTGAAAAGAATTGTTGGTCTGTTGATGCTCCGGTGTCCGGGGGCGACATTGGGGCGAGGGAGGGGGAAGTTGGCAATATTAGCGGGCGGAGATGGTGGGGTAGTGAATTGGTTGTCACCATTGTTTGATGTGATGGGGAGGGTGACTTATATGGGCAATGCGGGTTGTGGGCAAAGCTGCAAGATAGCGAATCAAATTACGGTGGGAGCGAATTTGGTTGGGCTGAGTGAAGGGTTGGTGTTTGCAGAGAAGGCAGGGTTGGATGTGAGACAGTGGTTGGAAGCGGTGAGGGGAGAGGCGGCAGGGTCGATGGTGATGGAGTTATTTGGGGAGAGGATGATTGGGAGGGACTTCAGACCTGGTGGTTTTGCTGAGTACATGGTGAAGGATTTGGGGATGGGCGTTGATGTTGTGGAGGCAGAGAGTGACAAGGTGGTGGTGTTGCCTGGAGCTGCATTGTCCAAGCAGTTGTTCTCTGGGATGGTGGCTAATGGGAATGGAAAGCTTGGCACTCAAGGACTGATTACCGTTATAGAGAGGGTCAATAGCAAGTGAGTCTCTCTCTCTCTCTCTATATATATATATATATATAGATTTTTGGTGTTTGGAATTAAAATGCTGAGTAAAGGAGTTTGGGAGCAGTATGTTAGCAATATGAAGATGGAATTGGGTTCATTAGATTTGAGTGGTTTTCAGTTGGAACTGAAATTAGGCTTGATAAGTGAAAACAGTGTATCTATTCATGTATTTATTGGATTGTCATTGTGCTATACTGAATTGTGTTGTGTTTTAAGACATTGTCAATGGATTAGTAGGTCCATAACTACTGTGAAGCCATGTCATAGGTACCTTGCTACACGCATTTGCACCTAGCAAGAATGGCTGAAACTTAACGGTGAATTAAGATAAAGGATTTTGGATGCAAAAAGTTTGAATGATTTGAGTCCTTCAAGCATTGTTACATAGACAGAAAGAAGATAGTAAAATTTATGCTTCAGTTATAAGGATCATGTGAACAACTTACTATTTAAATATATAGGTTTTGTACTACTTATCAAAAAATGTATATATATATATATATATAGGTTTTGTACCCAATTTATAATTTTTAGGTATGTGTCATGAATGGTTTCAACAGCAGACAGAAGAAGTTGGACATTTATATGCTGATCTCAATCATGGACATTTTTTATCAGTATCTATTAATCAGATTTGCAATTTCAAATCTCCTGTAAAAAGAAGTCATTAGTACCTCAGTTTATACGGTAACAATAACAATTACTCAATAAAATTACTGAAATCACATACGCACATGCATTGGTAAAGGAAATAGTAAATGACAGGAAAAAACAGTTTTATCCTTAGTGCTTGCATTTAGGATCAACAAAATGCTAAAATTCATATCTACAAGCATTAGTATAGTGAATAATGCATTTAATAAATTTTAAATGAGACTCTATAGGATTAGTTTGATATCTGACATGTGCTTCATTGTCTGAATGCGATATCTAAAGCTTAGCAGTCAATTACATTAAGCTGTCTATCACACTCTTACATAAGGATGGATACCCTGAAACAAGCCTAATGTTAAAAAGGCTTGGGAGGTTCACTTTGAAGGTATCCCCATGTTTCAACTTGTCCAAAAACTCAAGTTGGCTAAAGCTGAGCTTAAAGTTCTCAACAAAAACAGTTTTGATAATCTTCCAAAGTAAAACTGAGGACTAAAGCTGAGGACTTGTACAACATCCTGCTAGGGATTGATGCTAGTCCTACATCCCATGAGCTCATAATTAAGGAGCAAACTGTCCTAAACCAGTTTATCCAGCTCAACAAAGTAGAGGGGAGTTTTTATAAACAAAAGGCTAGAATCAAATGGTTCCAGTTGGTGGATCAAAACACAATTACAGAAAGCATTCCAATTGAATCTTCTTTATTGAAAAAAGATAGTACATCTCACTACGTCTCCCTCATCTTTTGGTGTACTCTGCTTCTATTGATAGTAACTTGCTGAATTTTGTCCAACAATTTATTTCTAACCCCATTTCCAAGTATCTGGGTCAAAACCTGATTGCTACCATCACAGACCAAGAAATTCTGGACACTTTCGTCTCCCTTAAAGGATTGCAAAGCTCCAGGGCCAGATAATTTCAATGCTCTGTTCTTCCACTGAGATTGGTATGTCCTTGGGGTTAACTTCTGTAAAGCTGTCATTCTTTCTTTTCCTCTAATTCTCTTCTTTCTGAGGTTAATTCCACTTCAATTTCTTTGATCCCCAACATTTCCTCTCGTACTAAAAATACTGGTTGTACCAATATCTTGTTGTAAGACAATCTATAAATAAATGCATTACTTGGAAGTTCATAGGACTGATAACTCGAGGCTCTGATAGAGAGTCGTGCAAGGCCCTTGATATAGACCTAGAGGGGGTTGATTAGGTGTTGTAAGTTGGATAAGCTAATTTTAACTACTTTTTGAATTTAAACAAACTTAATGGAAATTGAAATTCAAATAATAATAGAGAAATTAAAAACTAGTCAATCCATTATCCACGCATGCAAATAACAATTTCAATTTCAATCCATTATCCACGTTGTAGCCTAGTGGTACTTCCTTCTAATGTAGAAGGTTGAGGGTTCAAGTCCCCGTTGAGATAAGTGGGTGTGTGTGAGTGTGTTTCTTGACATGGTAAAAAAAAAAAAAAAAAAAAAAAAACAACAACAACAACAACGGAAACAGATTTTTACGTGAAAACCCCCGCAAACTGAATCCACTATGAAAAAGAAGGATTACAACCTAAGTTAACAGTTTCCAAAGTCCTAGAATCCCCTGGTTACCTCCATGAAACAGATCAACCCACCAATTCTCTGTGAGTCTCCAAGCACATGATCCGCTTATGAACCGAGTTTGCTCCTGTCGAATCTGCTTCTCCAACCAGTGATTTAGTTTCAGTCGCTAGTCGTCCAAATCAGTCTTTGATTAATTGGAATGATTATGGTGTTAGACTCTTCAGTTGAAGTCCACAGCGATATATGTCAACAAACAATGAAAAACACTCACCAATACTGATTTATGAGGGCAACTAAAAATATGATCCACACCAGAACCCAATATAATGCTCTCTCTATATGTATTCTCTGCATGCATATGTTCTGCCTTGAAGTAGTGTATATATGCAAAATAGAAATATATAGAGAGAGTAGGGTTTGCTATGTTCTAATTCAAAAAGGAAACTGAATTTCCACAGTTATCAATCGATCGAAGTGTTTATTGTTTCCAATGGTTCTTGATTGATGGCTTGATTGATCAAAGTGTACTGCATATTTTAAGCTATATAATAGGTACCTTGAGGCTAATAAAATTAGATCTCTAAACTATACTTATCAAGCATTTTGCAAAGCTCAACATCAAGACCATTTAAATCTAAACTTTCGGTCTTAGGGAGAACCGCATGGCAATGGTGCCTTGCTTTTTTGAACCTAATTATATAAGCTTTCGCCGATTCTTTAAGCAGTTGAGACAACCTAGATAAACAGCCATGGATTCTGTAGGCTCAGTTCCATAGAAATGAGAATGAAACATTTGTTTGGTGGCAAACTGATGTATCAGGAGAAAAGAGTCACCATAAAGAAATTTTGGGGGAAAGCCTTATTTTAAGAAAGTCATTCAACCTAACTTTTCCACATTAGACTATGAAATGACCAGTGTGTTTAAGTGGTCGAAGTAAAATCTTCTCCTGAGAAAGTTAGAAATTTTGGGACTCGATAGCTCTTGGGGAACTCAAATCAGTCTATATAGTCTGGATATGATTTCTTATAAATTGGTTTACCCACTCTCGACTTGGTCTCTATTGACCAACATGGGCTAATGCTGACGCTGCACCTGTGGTTGAGATAAGGGTACATTTTAACAGATTAAATTATTAAAATAATCTTGTTCCGCTGGGTGTGGAATTACCTGTAGGTGAGGCTGAAAGATGGGATTTGGGGTCTCCAGTGAACTTGCTCGTACCCATTCCAATATGTTGTTTATTTAATAGTGGTTGATTGATTGAAGTTCTTATCATTCAGCACCTGAGCAGGCTGAGGAACCACCTGAGGCTGATGCTGAGCCTGCATTTGTTGTTGCGGCTGCATCTATGCTGGCTCTCGAGTCTCAGTGTAAACTGGTGGCGACCAATTTGGTGATGCCACAGGTTGCTGCATAATAGGTGTTGGTTCAGCCTAAACAACTAACTGGTCTATTCTGATGTTGTTCGAACCTCGATGACAAAGTTGAGGGAGTTGTTCAAGTGTATGGCGGAGTTATGGTGAGGCTCTAAGGCACCGTGAACCTCCTATGTGTTCTATCTTTCGTTGGACTCTTTAAGTCCATTTTTAGTGTCAGGTGAAATTGGCTTGTGATTGCTAGTCTCACCTTCATGCCGGGGGTCTTGTTATGGTAGATTTTGGGATCTTGATCTGGTGATTGACATGAGATTGAAGTATTTGACACTATTGAAAGATTTTAATCAGTGGAGGAAAATCTTTCGGTAACTAATGTTGTTTCCTATTATTGAAGATTTTCCTCCACTGATTCCTCCATTAAATATTCAATAGACACAGTGGTCTCACGTGTTCCAAAATTGTTCCATTCGTTTTTACATGGGCGTGCTAGAGTCACATTCTGACTCAGAAGAATCAAACTATCCTTATATTAACGTGATTGGTCTAAATAGACACAATCAGTCCGGTTAGGAAAAAATGCTGGGAAATAAGGATGCCCCTTCCCCTAATATTTTCTAGGCCTCTAGAACGATGACTTTGTAAACAAACAAGTTTGAAAATGAAATGAGTAACAACAGCAGATTGAAATGAGAATAACACGAAACTCATATCATAATCAACCATATCACCCATGGGCATTAGCCCAAACGGTATGACTTTTCTTCCCCAAAGGGAAGGTTGAGTGTTTGAACTTAGAGGTATTTGTGGAGGTTTGTTTGAGCTTTCTAAAGACGAGAAAAAAAAAAAAAATATATATATATATATATATATATATAGGACAATACTTAGGTCCTCAGTGGTAAGAATTTGCAATATATTCTCACCGCTTATGTGGTCCAATGAAAAGAAAACATGTCCTCTTTTATTAAAGAGATCAGGAAAATAAAATAAATTGGATCTTACCCGAATGAGATTGGGTAAAATGGGTTCAGCACTTTATTTTTTATTTTTTCCCGAACTTGTTCTTCGAAATTATAAACCTTACTTTATTATAGTTGCAGAAGGATTAAAACCAAGAGAGACCTTGAATCTTTTCAAGAAGCTCGTGTGAAACAAATTCTGAACAAACTTGATGAGTCCTTGCTTCTAACTCTATATGTAGTTTGCTCTAGGGCATGATTTGATTAAGTTATCACTTTTGTTTGATAGTATTCAATTGGTTAAACTAATGGTTCGATCAGTCAACTAGTTATGGATGACGTAAAATAAATTTTCTAAATTTCAATCCCAAAGAGAGAGAGAGAGCGAGAGAGAGAGAGAGAGTGACCTACTCCAATGTCAACATTCAATAAACTGAAAAAAAGAAGACTAATCTCTTTGGATTTCTCCAATCACCTCTACAGTTCTATACAAGTATTGATTAAGTCTAAGACGGAGGCTTGATGCTCCAAGAGTTTGCGTGTGTGTATGTGTGTGTGTGTGTGTGTGTGTGTGTGTATATATATATATACCGGTCTTCTTCCTGTCCTTGGTACTTGCGTGCTTGTGTTCCTGTTGCAAGAACCCATGACAGGTGTCACAATATGGCCTGTGTTAGGAGATGATATTGGGTGAGCCGGGCATACACAAATTGGTCCCACTTATGAAGAAATGCTCTCAACAAATTGATACGGTTGATTTTCATGGGGTGACTTTCCCAATGCTTGAGAAATTATTATATGGTCCCGGACCAATCACTGGTTGACGCTTTATCCAGCCTTTTGATTATGTATCAATAGACGGGAACCATGTAATAATTTTACCCAATATTTACTCCTCGGCGAGTTTTTGGTCTAAAAAGTTCTAATCGCAAGTATTGTGAGACTCAATATTTTTTTATCCATTTCCAAAACTTGTCCTTCCAAATTATAAACCTTACTTTATTATAGTCGCAGAAAATTAAAACATGTTTGAAAGCAAAGAAACCTTGAATCTTTTTAAGAAACTCATATCTAGGATATGATTCGATTAGGCCTATTTGGTAACTGTTTTGTTTTAGGTGTTTTTGTTGCAGGGCTTCCTTTCAGGCCCAAAACATGTTTAGTAGCTGTTGTTTGTTTTAAACAGTACTAAAACATTTTCAAAATTTGGGCCAAAAAGTGAAACACCAAAATGGTGTTTTTTCTTGTTTCAATACTGTTAGCCCAATAGAAGCATTGTAGCAGAGGAAGTAAGTTATGTCGAACATTGTAGCGGAGGAAACAAGTTTAAAAGCCATTTGCAACATTCGACCCGATATTTTCTCTCTCCTCTAAAACCCCTAGATGTCTGGCGATTTGGGGGGCGACCAAAACGAACCTCGTGATATTGACTGTAAGTTCTTTGAAGCCCTAAAATACTTGTAATAGTGTGATTACAAGTGTTCTTTGATTCTAAAGGCGATTTGATTTCTCTCTTGCAGTTGTGTGAGGTGATTTGTTTTCTTTCTTATAGTTGTGTGAGGCGATTTCTCTCTCTGTATTCAGCGTCTGAAGGAAGAAGTAGCAGCAGCCGCCCTATGGTACCTTTCTTAAATTATTCTCTATTTTGCACTTTCTTTCATAGCGATGTTGATTTTTTATTTTTATTTTATTTTATTTTATTTTTTCAATTTCTCCATTTCTGGGTTTTAGTTGAATCGAGATTATATTTTTTCATTTTTGGGTTTTGGTTGAATTTTTTGTTGATTTTAAACCCAGATCCATATCCGTAGTTGGAATTAATTGTTGTTAGTTACACTGGGATTTCGATTTTGAGTGCTTGCATGAGTATTGTTCTGTAGTATTACTATTATTCAATTGTTCTATTGAGTAGAGTCCTAATTGAAATTTTCTGTTTGGAATCCTTGTCAAATTGTCCTTCTATTTGATTAGATCAGATTCAGTGTAACACATGGATTTGTTTTGGGTGGTTTTGTAACATATGGATATGGATATGAATTGACATTTTTTCTTCACAATATGTATTCTGATGAAAAAAATAAAAAATAAAAAAATCAGAGTAGATCTTGACTGCCTGGGATACATTTAGATTTTATGCATGAAGAAAAACTTGGGGTATACTGAAAGGTTTAAGAGAATTTTAACAGAGAATGTGTTAATTTTTTTATAACTTTTCCTCTTTTATATTTAAAATTCAAATTGAACACATGACATTCTAACAAGTATTGTTCTTTTTCAAATGAAACCAATATAAAGGATTTTTTTTTTTTTTTTTGTAATTTAATTAATTGGTCAAAACCTTAACTATAAGGCGCTGGAAGATTGTGCATTGTGGAAAAACACCAATCGATGCTATAATTGGCAACTCATGGTATGTACTATTATATTATACACCTTATAATTATTAATTAATTTGTTAGGAAGCTGTATAGCTAGTGTTGGGGAATTCATAAGAAAGAAGGAACATTGCAAAGCATTTGACTAAATGGAGGGTGGGTACCATTATATGCTGGAAATTTTTCTTGGTGTTTCTGCAAGGATCTCTGGTGTACCTTAAATAGCTGGCCTGCAATCACATTTCTCAACCATTAATTGTTTGTCATCGTTACCCTCGTTTCTAAAAATTGCTTTAACCCAGACAGGCCTTCATGTTTGATCCACATGTTTTCAAGCATCATGAGTCGTTCTTATAAAGCAATAATATTTAAAAATAAATAAATAAATAAGAAAAAAGAAAAAAGACTGAAATAGCAACAGTAAATATGTGGGCATGAGACCAAGACTTGATATTTTTTTCTCATCTTACTCCATCTCTTTATGACCATCATTCATGGAGATTATTTTTCTTTGCATCTTGATCATTTCCTTTCGCTCTCGTGCTTTGTTTTCATAAAGCGGCTCCAAAGCAAAAGCTATAGTGGATAAGCAAAAGTAATATATAATGCTTCACACACACACACAAACACATATTTTCCTTTTATTTTTTATTTTATGATGTAAATTCTGCTGAAGATTGCTTGCATGAATCTGTTGTTTAAATCTTTGTTTTTTCACAATGACGAGGCAACTGAATCTTACAGTAGTTTATTATGACTAGCTTTTCACTTGGGTGAACATAGTGGTTGCAGTTCAATCCATGTTTAATTTAGAACATTAATGTTTAAGTGGGTTGTCTAAGTGAATGTTTGAACATTAATAGGTTAGTTTATATATTCTAGTCAATTATATTATTTTTGTTGTATTAATTATAATGTTATTAATATGTTAGATAGATATGAATGTGGAACAATGCAGTGATTATCTCATAATTGAAGGAGAAGGGGTGGCTGAAGTTACGAATGATGGAAAATTATTATGGGATGACTCACTCGATGAAAAATTTGTGAATATTATGGAGGAAAAAGTTAGGGCTGTAATTGTACTGGCACAACATATAATAAAAGTGTTTGGAATAATTTGGTAAAAGAAATGAAGGTTCAAACAGGGAGAAAAATTAGTTTAACCCAACTTCGGAATAAGTTTAACCAATTGCGGAAAATTTATTTCGAGTTTAAGAAATTATTATCGGAGACTGACGTGGGATATGATCATGAGACGGGCATGGTTATAGTTGAGGAAGAGAGATGGGACAGGTTGAGCAATGTTAGTAATTTAATTATTAGTCTTAAATAAATAATAAAATTTCGTATATTATTTGTTATGAGGTTAATATTGTAACAAAATTTGTAGGTTGTTACGGGTGCAAATAAGTTTCGTAGGCATGGATGTAAGCATTTTGACAAGATGTCGACTATATTTGGGGACACATATGCAACAAGTATGCATGCCCACCCGTCCACTACAGTACCCCCCGCAATCATTTTGTCCACTCCCAATGATGACGATGACGAGGAAGAAGGTTGTCAGGTCAATCTCCCACCTTTACGTAAAGGTAAGAAAGCCAAAAGAAATGGTTTATCTCCCGGTATGGCTGCACTCTTGTCAAACATGAATAAGAATTCTGCGAGGAGAATTGCGAAAATTGAAGCTGCAATAGAGAAAGCAGCTAAAACATCTTCTACTTCTACTCGTGTATCTTCATGTGAGAAAGGAGATGATGAAGTTCTCTCTCCCTCTAAAAAGGATAGAGATGATGAAATGTTTGATGCTTGCATGCTCCTTTTACAAAAAATACCTAAAATTGAGATGGCCCAATTCGCTAAAGTATCGAAGTTGTTTCATGATTCTAAGAAGTGGCAGAAATTTTTTCTTTCGCTACCTGAGGAAATGAGGATTGGTTAGGCACTGAATGTTTGAGTCTTTCTTTATGGATGGTTGTGTTTTGTGTCATCGTTTAACTTATTACTATCTCACATTTGGATGACTGTAATAACTTAAATACTTTTATTATCTCACATTTGGATGACTGTAATAACTTAAATACTTTTATTTTTTGGATGCCTGTTACTACTCAAATGCTTTGTTTATTATTTAAATGTTTTGTTTATTAACTTAAATGCTTTGTTTGTATTAAATCTTTAAATAGAGTAATGGACATCTGGAACAATATAAGAAGAATAATTCAATTATATGACGATGAGGAGGACAATGAGAGTGTTTTAATATTTGCTGCTCTTTTAGAAGAGCAGAACTTCTATTCAAAAAGCCGTTGTAGGGATTCAATTTTACAAGGGGAAGCGTATCTTATGGAGATTCTAAACGGCCATAGAGAAAGATGTTACGAAAATTTAAGGATGTACCTTAAAGTTTTAAGAACATTGTGTAGTACCCTGAAAGGTATAGGGCTGAAGGATTCTAAATTTTAACTGTATATGAACAAGTGGTAATCTTTTTGCTTACTTTAGCTCATAATCAAAGGAATCATGTTGTAGAAGAGAGATTTCAACACTCCACTGAAACCATTTCCAGACACTTCCATGCTGTGTTGAATGCAGTATGTCAGTTGGGCACCTATATCATTGTCCCTCTTGATTTTTCTATGATTCGAAATAAGATTAAAGGGTCTTCTAAGTTTTAACCTTACTTCAAGATTTGCGTGAGAGCTATAGATGGAGCCCACATTCCTGCAACTCTGCGAATAGCTACACAACTTCCATTTCGTGGTAGAAATGGTCATACCACACAAAATGTAATGGTTGTATGTGACTTTGACATGAGATTCACATATGTGTTAGCTGGGTGGGAAGGCTCCGCTAATGATTCGAGAATCCTAAAGGAGTATATTGAGAATGAGGCAATGAACTTTCCAGCTCCACCACTAGGTATTATTATCGTACAAATTCACTTAATGTATGGCTAGTTTATTATAGTGTATATATCTTTATGTATTCTAAACATGGCAGGTAAGTATTATTTGATGAACTCAGGGTATGCCAATAAGCTTGGTTATTTGGCCCCATTTCGAGGTCTTACTTACCACTTTCACGAATACCGTAGGAGTAGACCACCCCGTGGTCGGAAGGAAGTATTCAATCATAGGCATTCATCTTTGAGAAATATAATTGAGCGATGCTTTGGGTTGTTGAAGATGAGATTTGCTATTTTGAAGGCAATGCCTCCTTATAAGTTTTCAACACAAGTATTGATTGTAATGGTTTGTTGCACATTACATAACTTCATTAGAAATCAGCATCAGCCTGATGATTTATTTGATGGTGACGATCTTCCTCAAAGTGATGGTGAAGACGATGAGATTGTTGAGCATGTGCCTCCGGCTCAGCGTCTAGAAATGGATCAGTTATGTAATACTATTGCTGATCGAATCTGGAATTCTCTTGGGCACTATTGATCTTCCTGAAAGTGATGGTATGTTTTTTCTTTTATATGTAATATATTTGTTACTATTGTGGGCTTGTTATATATATATATATATATATATATATATATATATATATCATTTTTGCTGTTACTATTTTGCTTTTATTATTACTGGTTGATATTATTATTATTATTATTATATTTCAACTTAAATGCTACCATTGCAGATATGAAGTGTGTTGATACTCTCTTGAATGTGATGTGTGCTGTTATGAAGATGATGTGTCCTACTATTAAAGTTTGTTCCATAGAAGTGAAATTTGTGTTTTTTGAAATATGTCTCCTATAAGATCTTCTGCGTTTTTCTGATACATTCCTAACAGTTAAGGAAAACATAAGGAAACATTTTTTTATTTGTTAAGCATCTTTTTCTTCGTTTTTTAATCCTATTGTTGAAATTTGTAAACAATGAAGTGAATTGTGTTTGAACTTTGAATTATATCTCATGTGCGATAAACTTTGACCTTTTGATGCTTTAAAAGGTAAGGGAGACACAAGGAAACCTCTTTTTCCTTGGTCCCATGTCACCTACTACTGTTTAATTTAATCTATTGTTTAATTTGTTCTCAGTTTCTTTGTCATTTTTCCTAATACAAAAGAATGAGTATGATTTGAGAAGCTTCCTTACAAGCTTCCATTCTAGTAGGGTGCTTTGACTTCAAATAGATGGATTAGAAATGAAAAAGGTGATCTTAATAAGAACACGGTAAAAAGATGGAACTCTACATGTCATCAAGACTCAAGTTGATGCCAAAACATTGGTCTCGGGATGGGAAAAAATAAGAATTTTGTAGTACAATTAATGGGAACCAAGATTTTGCACAGATAAAGGATTTCTTCATTCATTTATATCTCTTCCTTCTTCTTTTTTTTTGTAGCAAAAGAGATGTGTTTCTAATTTGGTGGGGGTTTACATTTCCTTACAGAAAAGAAGGCAAGAGTCGGTATTCTGGAGTTGAATTCCCACCAATGCAGACTTATAAGAGTCGGAAATTCTTATCAGAGCTATGTAGTATTTTTTTTTTCTTCTTTCGCTAATGCGCAAAATGAGCAAATGAAAGAAACACAAACCTATGGACAATCATCACCAAAGGAACAAGCTATACCTCAAATAACTTGAAGTGTAGTTTCAGATCAAGATAATATGCAAAATGGTTGAAATTATTAGTTCAATTACTAGAACTAACATTCTACATTTTCGCTAAAGCAGTTGCTTATGTAATTACTCTTTGGTTATATATATTTCTATTAAAAATATGATGACTATTTATATAGAAATAAATTTATAAATATATTTAAAACTTATAAAAATAAATTAAAAATAATGATAACCAAACATGTTTTTTTTTTTGTTTCTGTTTTATTTTTTTTCACAACAGTTGGAGTTACCAAACATGTTTTGTTTTCAAAATTTTTGAAACGCATGGCTTACCAAACATGTTTACATGTTTCTGTTTCCGACATTTTTACAGCAAAATATCGTTCCCAAACGTACTTCCGATTTTTGCCAAAACACTCCTATAGCAAAAACATTGTTTCTGTTTTAACCAAAAACAAAACGCCTAAAGCAAAACGCATGCCAAACGGCCCTTAAGTCATCACTTTTTGTTTGATCAATTAGTTTGCCATTGTGTCTTATTCAATTAGTTAAACTAATGGTTCGATCAGTCAACTAGTTATCTTTGACATAAAATAATTTTTCTAAATTCAATCACTCCCAGAGAGAACGAGTGAGTTGTTCCAATTTCAACATTCAATAAACTGAAAATAATTTTCTTTTTTAAAAAAATTAAAAATAGAAAATTGTACTAAATTTATGGTTTTGCTTGATTTGTAATTATGAAAACAGTTCTTCGAAAACAGACATTTTTATAACTGAGTTTTCAGAAAACTGAACCAAGTAATGTTTTTGGTTCTGTTTTCTGAAAACAAAGTCACAAAATAATTTGTAATAATTCTCTGAAAATAATTTTTTTATTTTATGAGTCCTTCATAACTGTTTTCAGAGTTTGTTTGGTTTGTAACTTTAAAAACAATTCTTAAAAATTCAGAAAACAAAAAACTGTTTTGAGATAATTATAAAAAGACATCGGTCCCGAAATAAATGTCTAACTTTTTATTTTTATCCATTCCAAAATTAAAAAATCAATGTACTATATATATATTGTGATAACATTACCAATTTAATCTTATAAAAAGTAAACCATTATGTCACCATGGATCCAATAAAAGTAAATTTGGTAATTCATTCACTGTTAATATAATAAAAATAATACGTAGTTAGGGCCGCTTAGCATACGATGTGTTTTAGGCATTATGTTTTCAGTTAATACCCAAATAGCTGTTTTGTTGTATGAGTGTTTTGGATAAAAATTAGAATTATGTCTGATAACGAAAATTTGTTTTGAGAAATTCGAAAATTTTGTTATAGTTCATTTGCTACAATACTAAAACACGCAATATCACCAAATTGGTAATATAGGTTTGAATAAAAAAATCTAATATGTTATGAACTATTTCAAATCAATAGCAGTCGTTTTATACATCATATGAGTTCAAATTTAAATACCAAAACCAATACTAAAAAAATAATATAATAACGCATGCCAAACTTATTCCTTAAAAGTTAGATCGAGACACTTTCTTTTGTAAAGGAGAACTACTGACCTTAAACTTTTTGTATTTCTCCAAAAGTCATATACAAGTTGTTCGCGCGGTTTTTTGGTCTTACGCTAGTCGATGGACTCTACTGGGCGTGCCAGAGTATTTTTATAAAACACCCAAAATTATGAAATGACCACCAGCCTATCCCTTTTTCCGTGACTGACTTTCAGACGAATGTGTGGGAGAGAGACTAGTAAGAACTCCCATCAAGGTTCTTTTTGTGCCTTGTTTACAAGGACTTTTTATAAAGGTGTTAAAAGAAATAAAAACGCAATTTAAAATAAATGACTGGCTGAATTGAAATGGATTGAAAAGTAAACTGGCCGAATTAAAATAGACTGAAAAGTAATGGTGCAATGGAATGAACAGGCCGAATTAAAGTGACATGAATCTGATCAAAGATTTGTCATTTAAATTCGTTTGTATAAAACAATGAATAAATTGTAAATAGCATAATTAGACATTGCAAAAAGAATGATAAGTTACTGGAACTCATACCATTTGGATAAAAGAATTGAAGATAAGATGACGTTGAGTCATTTGATGAATTTTTTATTCATGCTGTTTTGTGGGTGGTGTTGGACAGTTTGTAAAGAATACAAATTTTCCTATTTATAGAATTTTCTCTCAACTTATTTTCCTAACTTTTTGCTAGAAAATCTCTGCTGCCCTTGATTCCTTCCTTTTTGAAATTAAATTAGGCCAACAAATTGTAGCCTAATTTGCTCCTTGCATGACACATGTCATCCCTTATCTTTGACTACCCTTAACTGAAGCCTTTAGTTGTTATTTTGAAGTAATGTATCAGGCCCATTACACTTCTCTTGCTGACACAATATTACCTTATTTGAATAAGTCAACTTCACACTCCTTAAATATAGCAACTTCTTTGTCAACTTGGTAGCCATATCTCCATAATTATAGCAGCCCCAAGTGCAATCCATTTTATTTCTTCACATTGTCTCCATAGTGACCTTTTTTTGGCGCAATGTCAAAGCCACTTGTCACTATTTAATTCATCCACGTCATCGCTAAGATGACTGCCAGTTTTTAGTGCCAACAAATGCCCCCCAAATTTCAAATATTTTATCGGCCATTCAGGTCGATAAGATTTTTGGAATTGTAAAATGTATTGAAAAGAAACTGGCAGCCTACGAGTTTTTAAACTTTATTTCTTCCGAACCACCTCAAGTTGGTCTTTATTTTGCATTAGCTAGGACTGGCTGATCCTAATTCTTCCATTATTCCCACAAAGCTGGTTGATACCCCTCAAGGTATCCGCCATTCATAAATCCATGATAAACCTCACCATTGAAGTTTCCCAACTCAACTAGTAAGGCATGATCGTGATCGGCCGGGATCAGGTTATTATGTAATGTCATTTGGGCCGATCTAACTAGCTTCTCTATTGGAAGAACAACATTCTGCCAGTATGGAGCTTTTCTGATGGTTGATCCTCTTGAATTTTTATACTCCTATAAAGCTTTTGAAAGCATGCTATCCCATGTTTTTAAATAGTCATCTTCTTTAATGATTTCAGCTATATCAGCTGGAAATACCGAGAATATTATTTCTTTTGTGGCCAATTTTTTCTCAACCGAGTAAGCTTTCAGAATGTCAGCGGCCATGATGGCCTGGCTCTTTCTTGATTCTTTATTTAGCACTTCAACAACTGGCCGATGAAGCTTTATCCTCGGCCAAAATACCTTTCTGACTAACTTTTTAGAGTTAACATCAGCCAAACTTCTTTTCATAGTGGCCGATGCTGGTCACCCCATTTTATTTGTTCTTTTGAACAAAACATGATTATCTTTGTGTAGCACTGCATCGGCCACGTAAAATTTTTCATCAAATGGCTGGTTTATTTTCTTCCATAGATTTCTCTTCAACTTAACCTTTTTTAATTTCCATCCCCGCTTTCTTTTCTTGAAATTCTGTTAAGGTCGAAGAACTAAAAGAATTCTCTCAGCCAATGATGGTTCTAGCTGAGGATTAGATACCACTCTTGGCCAAGCATTTTGGAAGCATTCTGGTAATCTGACCGATTTGATCCTGAAATTCTTTTACCTTGATAAGAAATGAATCTCTCTTGAACACTTCTGTTAGAAAATAGAGTTTGGACTTTTATTTTATGAAAAAACTTAATTTTACCTCGGTTAATACCTTTCCATTCAGGGTAGCAACCGTGTTGTATGAGAGCCTTGACATTTGGAATGGCTGATGGTGTACTCTCGTCAACCTTAGGTTGATTCCATTCATCAACCTTCCCTTTGGGAGCCTAGCTGATCACATTACTACCTGCTATGAAAATATCATTGTCGACTCCCATAATTTCATCATCCGCTCCCTTTTTGGCTGATACGGTAGATGTTCGAGTGCCAGATGTGGCTGATTTTGGATTTTTGTACATTAGTTGGCCTAGTCTCCTAAGGCCATTACTATATTCTTACTTAATAATACCAGCCACCTGAACCTTATCGACCGTCATTAGCTAATTGGGCTGATCAATGACTGGTCGATCTTAATTTACCACTAGCGGTTGATTGGCTATTGACTGCCCCCCGAGTACCAAAGGTTTTGACTGATATACTACTAGCGGCAGATTTTTTGCTGCTGGCTGATTATAAATAGGCCAGCCTTCTAGCTGATTAGTTATCGGCTGCCCCTCGAGTATCGAAGGTTGGGTATGGAAACAACGGGCTGATATTCTGGCCATTCTTGTTGTGATTGATTTACCATTAGCAGTTGATTTTTCGCTAGTGGCTAATTATAATTTGACCAATCTTGTGGTTGATTAGCCAAATATTTCCCTTTAAGTCCTGGCTGTGGTAATTCCTGAGCATAAAGTGGATTTAAAGCTCTCTACCCTACTGATTGCCCCTTGGGTTAAAAGATTTTGGCTGATGCACCACTTGCAGCTGATTTATTGCAGGTGGTTGATTGTAATTCGGCAGCTTTTTGGCTGATTAGCCATTGTCTGCCCCCAAGTCCCAAAGGTTTAGGCTGATATACCACTGGTGGCTGATTTTCTGCTGGTGGCTGATTGTAAATCGACCAACCATGCTATGACTGATTTACCACTAACGGCTGATAATAATTCGGCCAGCTTTGTGGCTGATTAGCCATCAGCTACCCCCCGAGTGTCGAAGGTTGTGGTATGGAAGCAACAGGATGATATTCTGGCCATTCTTGTTGCGATTGATTTACCACTGGCAGCTGATTATAATTCGGCCAGCCTTCTGACTGATCATCTATCAGCTTCCCCCCGAGTTCAGATTGATATACTATTGGTGGCTAATAATAATTCGGCCAACCTTCTGGCTGATTAGCCATCATATTTGGTTGAAGCAGAACCATCGCGGCCACGGCTGTGATGGCTGAGCAACCACTGTAGGCTGAACAAATTGTGACAAAATCGGCTAAGTGGCCGATTCCTGATTGTTAAAGCTTCCAGCCTGAGCCGACCTATTCATAATGGCGGCTAAAAGCTAAGATATTGTTTTGTGCAGGTTGTTTTGACTTGCACTCATTCTTCCCATTGCCTCTAACAAAGAGCCTACCTGTGTTTGAACCATTGATACTTTTGCTGGTATAACTAGTTCATCCATAGGCCCAAGGTTGAGCTATCAACATGAGCTGGCTGATGTCCTTTTTCCATCGTCCATGGCTACGGCTTTAGAGTTCTTCGGCCGCATTGCATATTCTTTTAACACCAAATAGGGGTCCCACCGGGCATGCCAAAACGTGTTCGCGCTATTTTTTGGGCTTACGCCGGTCGATGGACTCTACCGAGCGTGCCAGAGTATTTGTATAAAATACTTAAAATTATGAAATGAACACCAGCCTATCCCTTTTTCCGTGATTGACTTTCAGGCGAATATGTGGGAGAGAGACTAGTAAGAACTCCCAGCAAGGTTCTTTTTGTGCCTTGTTTGCAAGGACTTTTTAGAAATGTGTTAAAAGAAATAAAAATGCAATTTAAAGCAAATAACTGGCTGAATTAAAATGGACTGAAAAGTAAACAGGCCGAATTAAAGTGACATGAATCTGATCAAAGATTTGTCATTTAAATCCATTGGCATAAAACAATGAATAAATTGTAAATAGTATAATTAGACATTGCAAAAAGAATGATAAGTTACTAGAACTCATATTTTTTGAATGAAATTTACCATTTGGACAAAAGAATTGAAGATAAGATAACGTTGAGTCATTTGATGAAATTTTGATTCATGCTGTTTTGTGGGTGGTGCTGGACGGTTTGGAAAGAATACAAACTTTCCTATTTATAGAATTTTCTCTCAACTTATTTTCCTAACTTTTTGCTAGAAAATCTCTGCTGGCCTTGATTTCTTCCTTTTTGAAATTAAATTAGGCCAACAAATTGTAGTCTAATTTGCTCTTTGCATGACACATGTCATCCTTTATCTTTGACTACCCTTAACTGAAGCCTTTAGTTGCTATTTTGAAGTAATGTATCAGGCCCATTACACTTCTCTTGCTTCTCTTGCTGACACAATATTACCTTATTTGAATAAGTCAACTCACACTCCTTAAATATAGCAACTTCTTTGTCAACTTGACAGCCATATCCCCATAATTATAGCAGTCCCAAGTGTAATCCATTTTATTTCTTCACATTGTCTCTATAGTGACTTTCTTTTGGCGCCATATCAAAGTCACTTGTCGCTATTTATTCATTCACGTCATCGCTGAGATGGCTACCAGTTTTTGGTGCCAACACAAGTATTGATCAAGTCTAAGAAGGAGTCTTGATGCCTCCCAGAGCGTGTCCAAGGGTATGTCAATTCAACAACTATCTCATGCAGGTTGTCTGATTTATCTTACCTACACTAATGTGCGGTTGCGTCTATATCGTTCTAATAGC
The DNA here is from genome assembly GCF_030987335.1 of Cornus florida. Classification (NCBI taxonomy): domain Eukaryota; kingdom Viridiplantae; phylum Streptophyta; class Magnoliopsida; order Cornales; family Cornaceae; genus Cornus; species Cornus florida. Next base: position 46,825,282 of record NW_026775573.1, read on the forward strand.
AACTGTTTTACAAGAGTTATCTTACCTAAATTAATTTATTTTTATTATTTATTGAAATTAATTATGGCAAAAAATTTATACTAATTTGATAACATATTCTTCACTAAATATACATAAATTTATCTTTGATTTTTTAAATTAATTATTTAAATATAAATCTTAAGTAGAAAATTTTAAAACCATGTAATTCATTAACATTTCACTTTTTAACTAATTTAATGACATATTCTTCATTAAACTTGCATAAATTTATCTTTGATTTTTTAAATTAATTATTAAATATAAATCTTAAGTAGAAAATGTTAAAGCCATTTAATTAATTTCTTGATTTTTCATTATTTTTTTTTCTTGATTGGTACTTACATACACTTATCTCTTCTGAGATTTGAACCGCTGACCTCCCTTTGGGAGGTAAGAGATTGATACCGCTAGACCACTTTATCCTAATAGTAATTGTTAAAGATTTTTTTTTACACTTTATCCTAAATTTATTGTATAAAACTATACCCTTGGATTATGGATAAATAATTTCAAAAATTGCATTATTGACCGAAATAAAATACTTTAGGGTAAAGTACAATAACACCCCTTGAGATTTGGCATAAGGATAGATAGATACAAGTTGGTTCATTTTTGGACAATCACACCCCTTTAAGTTTGATAAAATGGACAAAGAGACCCCGACAATGGTAAATTGACTTTATTACCCTTTGATATAAAATTGACATTTTAATTTACTTAAATACCCTTGGATTAAACCCAAACCCATCAGGAACCCAAACCCGAACAATCCTAACAGTGTAAAGAACCCACTTTCCCTTTCTCTCTGTGTATGCGTACACACACTATGTTGACCGTCAAAACCACCACCGCTGCCATTATCACACCTCCGCCTCCACCTCTGCCGTCGTCGCCACAACATCACACCTCAACTGTCGGGGTTCACTTTTCACGCGCATCATCATCACACCTTCACGCACTCTTTCTTCAGCGACGTTTTTTCGGAGCTCACCGTCTGCCGCTGGGGTTCACCACCTCTTTCATGAAACCCTCGTAAGTTGCAGACGAGATTATGGTGCTCACCATCTGCTGTCGATGCTAACCACCTTAATTTCTCGACCTAAGAAACCGACCGGAGCCACCTTTGCTAACCCTTGCTTCGGCTTCACCTCCTACCAACAATGGCCACATCTACAAGCTCTCTCTCACACACACAGCTCACAACAACCCTTATTGGCGGCGGAACCACCGATTTCATACTCTGTCCGCATCATCCAGATCTGATGATGACTGAACCAATTGTAGAGTCAAGCCAAACGCCCCTCTTTCTTCAGCAATCACTCCAGACTTAAAGCTTCGCTCTACGCTCAAATATCAACTCTCTGCCGCCGTCAAGAATCAAAGACGCCGGCGTGGGGAGTACGTCTCTGTCAATCCTTGATCTGTCCGTTTCACGCCAGAAATTTGCGGCGGCGGCTGGGAGGAGTTACTTAAGGGGTTCTTGGATGATGGAGGTGTTGGTGAAAGGAGTAACCAACATGTGAACGAAGGAGATGGTGAACCACTCGTCGGCCGGTGGTTGAAGGTGTGGAGGTGGTGTCATGGCCGAAGTTTTGGGTCTGGGTTTGATAGGTTTACAATATACATATAGATATATGTATAGGTGTAATAAGTGTATAAGGGTAAAAGAGTCATTTAAAAGTTTTGATATTTTATAATTTAAATTAATAAAATAGTAAAGGGCAATCTTGACTTTTTACCAAATTTAAGGGGTTGTTTGGATCAAATTTCTGACCAGGAGGTGTGGTTGTTCAAAAATAGGCCAACTTGTATCTACCAGTCCTTATGCCAAACTTCGGGAGTGTTTGTGTACTTTACCTAATACTTTAATAGACTCATTTTCAAACAAACAATAAACTTTACCCGACTTAATCTTAGATTTGATTATAATAGATATCTATATTTATTAGTAATAATAATAATCATCATCTTTGATTTGCTTGTTTGATCTAGGTCTATGTTATGTCAACTGCAGAGTGACAAAAACTACAAACAGATGTGTAATTTAGCAAAATTGTCAAAATTTGGTTTTAGATTAGTATCATCATCTTTGATTATATTTTCAAAATTGACCTACAAACTCATAAAAGTAGTGTAGGGTCCACTGGTGGGATAAGAAGAGAGAAGATATTGTTTAAATGCTAGTTTCTTAATTTAAAAATTATTTTTAATAATTAAAAGATTGAAATTATTATTTCAATTTCGACTCATTTATTTAAAAAGACTTAATAATAATTTAGTTGTTATTATTTCTTTTCTCTTATATATCTATCATATTTAAACAAAAATATTATCATTTCTTTTATTTTCTCGTATATATATCCAAACAAAAATATAAATTACTCTATTTTTATTATTATTTTTTTTTCATAACTAATACTGTCTCTCCTTTTTTTTTTTTTTTTTTTGTCTCCTATGTATCCAAACGGGGTCTCCAAATATTTTTATAAAGTTAATAAAAAAAAGTGGCACATAATCGCATCGTCCAATTTAATTTTGAAAAAAAGAAAAAAAACAAAAAAGAAGGAAATTTCCTTTGCTCACGGCTCTTCAACATATTGTGGAAACTTTTAAATAATTAATTAGAATAGACATAAGCTAACTGTGACTTATATTTAAAGGAAATTTCCTTTGCTCACGACTCTTCAACATATGGTAGAAACTTTTAAATCATTAATTAGAATAGACATAACCTAACTGTGACTTATATTTAAAATGACAATCTTTGTTAACATGTAAATAGAAGTATTTGCTCTACATTATAAGCAATTTCATATGGTGTTTATAAAATTATTCAATATTGCTAACTGCAAGAAAATTAAGTAATTTTGTTATATTTTGGAAGTGTTTTTGTCAAAAACTTGATAAAATAAATAAATAAAAAACCTTGAACTGGCTAATCAAACCCTAGGAATAGTGAATATATGCGTCTTTAATTTACACAAATTTGCATGAGTTCTAACTTGCCTTCAAGTTTCTACATCAACCCTAATAGGGGTAAAATGGAGAAGATTCAAGTGAATCTAAGCCAAAATCTATATTCTAACATTAGGATCCATATATGGATCCGAATTCCAATCAAATCCAATGGACATCATCTATATTCCATTCATATAACACTAACAAGATTATAATTGAGTAAATATATTTGATTTGGGTTGATTATAGAGTAAAATCCAATTAAAATTCTACTTATCTATATCGAAACCTGACTAAGATTAATAATGAATTTTTAAACGATAAATTACAATGACATTTTCTGAGGTTTAAGCAAATTATTCATCGCTTATTACTTTGATCTCTCATGATCTCTCATAAACCTGTTCGTCGCCTCCGAAAACTCAAAACTGACTTTGAGTGTGAAAAACCAGTAATGCTTTCATTTATAATAATATTTTATATTGCGTTTTATACTAGGAAAGGGTTAAATTGTCATTTTATAAAATTTGTTCAACAGGTACGCGAAAAAAAAAAATTAGAAGTGTCATTGAGAGCACACACCAAATCTTAGGAAATGTCAAAGTGGTAAACGTTGGACGGTCTACCTATGTTTAGTTTGTCTATATGTACTGATTTGAGTGTGGCGTGATAGGTTTAAGAGGGGACCAAGGAGGTTTGATTTGAGTTAGAGGCGTGACGGGGGTTTAAACAGGAAGAGAGCATGGGTTTCTTTGTAAAATCAATTTGTAGTGAGAGAGATGTTAGGTTTTTACAGTTAGGGTTTTAGTTGTTAGGGTTTCAGGAAGGAGTTGCAAAAAATAATGGCGCGAATGAGGTTGGGTGGTCGATTTTGTAATGGAGAGATAGGACATAACTTTGTCGGGACAAACCTTATCCCTTGGTGTGTTGTCAATTTTTAATTCGTTCTTAAGATTTTACTTTTCTCATTATTAAGTGTATCAAGTTTAAAATTGTGTAATTTACAATGAATAATTTAGTCTTGAGCTGGTGGTGGGATAAAATGTCAAATATATATATATATATTGTAATTCCAGAAATTTCTTGCTCAATAATTTAGGAAGGTTTATTGCATTTTACCCTGGATCTTTTAAGGAAGATAGGAATGCAACCCCCATTGAAATATGGATTCGAAATTAAATTTGAAAAAAAAATAAGAAAAAGAAAAAAAAACTTTAATTAGTTCAAATAAAATGAGATAAATATTAGATAAATAAAATGAGAGAGTTGATATTTGTGGAAAATGAGATAAATATTAGATTGAGAAGTTGGGAGACATGTGCTGGGACATGGTCCCCACATTTGTTTTGGATGCATTTATGTACAATTTGGCTTTATGAAAGTGGAGATTCGCAATCGTTAGAAAACTCAACGTTTTCATTTTATACGTGCTAATTTAAGTGTATTACTTCAAGTCCTCAACCTCAAAATGTATTAATTCCTTTTTTCTTTTTTTAATGGAGAATTCCACTAAGAAAATAAATAAATAAAATTGATCAATTCAATTATATAAGCAATGATTTTTTAAGACAATTTTAAAAAGATAATTTAATGATATACTCACATTTTAAAGGTTAAGAAAGCAAATTCCTTTAAGATCACCTTCATAATTTTTTCAATAATTACAAGAATGTTTTAAGAAATATGATACCATGATTGTTCCAAATATATATATATATATATATATATATATATATATATATATATTCCATCTATCTCATAATAAGTTTCCACAAAAAATAAACATTCGTTGTATCATTTAAATTTATTATAAATAGATTTGATAACTTATTTAGTATCATATGATAAAAAAAATCATTAAAATTTTTTTAAAATTTTTTTTTTAAAAAATACAGAGGACCAAATTTAAAAAACCTCTAATTAAACCGTATAACATGTGCATTCAACCTTTCCATACACGAAAGTATTAAAAATTTGGTGAAGAGCACGTTGAAGTCAATGGGAACAATTTTAGAATATTTGAAAATTATTTCAAACAATTGATGAATTGTCTCTGTTCAAAATAAGTGTACGACATCGACACATCCCAGTACCCCCACCACGAAATATCATGCGGAGCTACCTCTAGCTCTGCTGCAAAAGTAACTCCGTCCACTAACATAAATAAAATAGAGTTTTTCTTTTTTTTTTTTTTTTTCCGAAGAAATAAAATAATTAATCAGCTAAAGTGCACGAGTTAACAAATTATTATATATTTTATTACATAAATAAAAAATACGTGTTAAATTTTAATTAATTTATGTTATCTGTAATTTAAAATATTATTTTATTTTTTCAAATTAAATATCTTGTCTTACTAATCGTGACTCATAATTTTTAAAATAAATCATTTAATTTAGGTTGAAAGTAGTAATTGATAGATGACATTATCAACGACACTGACATGACATTGATAACATTATTTATGCCACTAAAGTCTTTTACCTGAATAGGAAATGTCTAAATCTCAGCCCTTTCCGAAATACTCACTTTGTCCTTATATATATATATATATATATATATATATATTATTTGAGGGTTTCAAAATAAAATTTTCAATTGAAATTAAAGTATTATTATTTTATAATATTATTAATTTAATATTTAATACTTTTATCATAAATTTATTTAGTAATTCATTTACGGCCAGTTTAACAACATATACTAAAAATCACCATATTACAAAGTTAGATTTCCAAATATATATATATATATATATATATATATATTGGTTTGAGAAGGCATGATAGCAAACTATAAATTAAAAAATATAGCCCAAATGTTTGTAACGGTCCGAATTTTCATAACCTCATATGTTAACGAGTAATTCAAAAACTGAATCGATATCGAGTCCAACACGCGAAAGCAAAAAAAGAAAAAAGGTCTCTAGAAATATACATTACCTCTAGTTAAGACAACAAAGCGACCTTCTAATGATTTCCTATATATCGTAGCAAACATGTGGACTATATATTTTTAATATATCGTAGCAAATACTTGTTCGCATCTATGAAGCACGAATATCGTCACAAAATATGAATACGATATGACACGAACATAGCATTACGTTAATTTTTTTAAAAATAAGATACGAATATAGCAGGGATACGATAATAAAATAATTCATAATTCATATAATTTAAGCTCACTGTATATTCTATTTTTTTATTTTTTTTTAAAATATAAGAATTTATAATCTCAAATTTATTAAATTACAAACAAATAAAAGATACAAACTTTATAACCAAACAAAACTAAGTAAAAGATAGGATATATCTTCTCTCCCCTCATCATCTACGTGTCTCTATCTCTGTGGACCTTTTTATCATCCGATCTCTAATCCTCCTTTCCTCTCACCAAATCAACATAGCAGAGCACGAATCTCTACCCACTCTAAACAACGCCGTCTTTGGAGGCGGAGAACAAGTTGCGAGTGAAGGACGGGGTGAAGAAGGAGAGGGACGGATGAGTGGCGTGAGGTTGCCCATTTCAGAGGAGGTTGAGAAATATTAAATCTTTATGGTGTCGTCGGCGCCACCGGATACAGCGACAGAGCTGGAGGCTTTAACCGACTTATGGAGAAAAGGTGGGAGGGAAAGGAGAAGAGTAGGGTTGGGATTGGGATTGTTTGAGTTCCCGTGTCCTCAGGCGTATCGCTGCCGCGTCTTTCCGTATTCGTATTTATTAAAAAACAAAGGACACGTTTTTTAGGTGTTGAACACGCCGTCCAAGCTCTAGACACGCGTATCCGATACCTGTACGCAGATCCTAAACGCCGTGTCAGTGCTTCCCAGGTTCGCATCAATAAATACCAAGAGGACCAGGATATTAATTTCATGCATCTGTCACATAATCAAGGTACGCACACATCTCTCTGAGTCTATATCTCTATATAGACTGACTTGAGATATATATATATATATATATATTCATATTCATATGTACACCGACCATTACTTGTCTATAAGTAGAGGGAAGATCATGGTATTAATTTCTTTTATGCATATCTCACATAGTTGAAGTACGACATCTCTCACTCTAAATCTCTCTCTCTATATATAGACTGACTTGATATATATATATATATATACACACACACAGACATACAGGGTGTGTTGAAGATAGTAATAGAGGAAATATGGCGCTGAGCTTAGCACCCCAGATGGCAGATGAAAAGGTGTTAGAGGGAGAAGGTGGATCATACCATAGTTGGTCACCTTCCAACTTTCCATTGCTTGGTGAGGCTAAGGTTGGTGCAGGTGTTCTCATGTTGCATCCTCGTGGTTTTGCTCTACCTCACTATGCAGATTCCTCCAAGATTGGCTTTGTTCTTCAAGGTAATTATTTTCCTACTTAATTTTCAACAAATTAAATTAATTATATATATACGTATATATTTGTGGGTTAATTTCTAGATATCGTTAATATTATTTTATAAATGTTGAAAAGTAGATAGAACTCAAGATCTACCATCACAAGTGTGAGTCTCTTAGTCATTAGATCCAAAAAATAATATTGATTAATTTAATTTATTTTCTTGGTTTTTTCATATGTGTTGCTAGTCTATATATAATTACATACATACACAAATCATTTTGGATAAATGTTTAGGACATTTCATTTTGTGGATCTGATGGAACTACAGGGAGTCCACCTAATCTATTTAAAATTTAATGTAATATAAGATACATTTCATTTCGTTGGGCGGTGGACCAGTTTGAGATGGGTAACCTAGTGGTGGTAGTAGGAGGTTGAGTGGTGGCTGTATGCCGGGGCAGTTGTTGGGGGTGGTTTGGTGGAGTTAGTGGCGGCTGTGGTTGGGGGCGGTAAGAGGAGGAAGAGAGAGAACGAAGATAGGACAGAGGAGAGAGAAACCATGTTTGGGTCCCACTTGGCGGGAGAAGAATTGGTCTTTATTTATTTATTTATTAAATGCTAGATTGGAAAGAATATAATATTTATATATTTTGTGATAATTAAGTCTTCGTAGTGTGAGCTCAAACCCTCAACAATTCGTTGTTTGGGTAGGGTTTTATGTGGGCATTATTCTGAGCCTATTATTTAGTCAAGGTTAAGTTATTCCATATTAGATATCTCAGAATATCAACCATGAGGTTGTGAGATATTTACTTTTATTTATTTAATGAAGAAAATGATGAATATTTATCGGAAAAAAGTACAACATTATTGGTACTCCCATAATGTATCTTATATATGTTATTTATTTTATTATTATTATTATATTAACGAGAGAAATAATAATTTCTCACCATATATGCTGCTGTTGTATAATTTTTTTCTGCTTAATTCATTTTTATTTATCTACGAAAGATTATTTATATGTAGTACTTGACAATAAGTGTTAATTTACACATAAATCTACAATAAAATATTTAAATTAAGAGTTGGACTTTGGAGTCTGAGATGGGACAAAGAAAATCACTTTTTTTTTTTTTCCAAGAAAATCACATGCACTTATCCATGAAAGACTATTTATATAGACTTGACAATAAGTGTTAATTTACACTTATAAAATATACAATAAAACATTTAAATTAAGGGTTGGAGTCTGAGATGGGACAAAGAAAGAGTTGTGTTGTGTCACTTAGGGATGACAAGAGGGTGAAGTTAGCTAAATCCTACTCCGCTCCATTATAAAATATCATACTAATTCTGTATTTATTTCAGAATTGGTTTGTAATTATTATATTATTTCCGTTCCTATTTTGATAGATAAAATACCGACTTCACTCCATGTACTCCATTTAAATACGGGCCGTGAAGGGAGCAGACCGGGTTATGCCACTTTTCTTATGTTGTAAAAAATAATTAGCCCAATGTGTTCAAATTGGGTTAATAAATAAGATGGCCCAACTTTTAAATTATTAAGTAGTGAATATTAATATATTAACGGACTCTTCCAACAAAATAGCACGAGTTTTAAAAATATTAAATATATATTTTTTATGTATATAAAAAATAAAATGTACATATTTAATTGGCGAGGGATCGAGGCAGGTTTATCTTAAATCTGCCCCGCCTCAAACTCGTTTCGAATTTTCAATTATTTTATTATATCCGTCCTAAATTCATTTAGGGACCACTAAATTCACCGGGTGGAGCAAAAATATCCATCCTAGCTACACTTGCCTCCCAATACTAGCATAAAATAGAATAAAATCAAATAATAAACTTACATCACATGTGACAGTGAGTAGATGGTAGGCACAATTTGACACGGAAAATTACTAATTGGTACTACATTTTAACTTTAAAGACTAACAAATTGTAAACGGACCATAAGGTTGTTCATTTAATAAGAATTTCCTACAAAATTTACAATTTCATTGACAATTTTTTTTTTCTTCAATGTTATTTACTATTGCCCTTTCTTATTGTAATCCCTTTAATATTATTTTCTTAGTGAATCATAACTATATATACCCTTTGCCTCTAATTTTTAATTAGTACCAATTTACAATAACAATGAAAAAACAGAGTTTTTGTTTGCTACCAAAATTAGTGAACAACTTTTTGGTCCCTACCAAAATTAGATTTTACCAATTATAATAAAAATGAATTAAAAAAAAAAAACTATGTTACATAAAAAAAAGTGTATCAAGATTTTATAAATTTTTCTTTCAAATTACAATAAAATGACAATAACGATATTTCTATATGTATATAAAAAAAAAAAAAATGTAATTTGAGACTTATTTGTAAAATATTTACTAAAAATAGGACTTAATTGTCTTAACAAAATTTTACAAGACTTACTGCTCCTTATACTTTAAAAAAAGTAAAACTAATAAGTAATTTTTTTGTTTTAACATATTGGACTGAACCTAAACACGGAGTCACACAGTTACATGACTTTGTCTCCACAGGTACCTGCACTGTTGGAATGGCATCTCCCAACACATCAGAAGAAACTGTCGTGATAGTTAAAAAGGGAGATGCAATCCCATTGGAAATCGGAGTAGTTTCATGGTGGTTCAACGGCGGAGACACCGCCCTGGTTATCGTGTACCTGGGAGATACTTCCAAGGCTCACACTCCGGGGTCATTCACCTATTTCTTTCTCACCGGCATTCTAGGCATTCTGGGAGGTTTCTCACCCGAATTCGTTAGCAAGGCTTGTGATTTGAACAAAGAAGAAACGAAAAAGCTCATGAAAAGCCAAACAGGTGCTTTGATAGTGAAGCTTAAAAAAGGAATAGCCATGCCTAAACCATGCAAGAACGCTAGTGATGGAAAGCTCGTGTTCGGCTTTGAGAATTCATTGCCTGATGTTAAGGTCAAGAATGGTGGATTGGTGACAACTATGACCGCGGATGAACTTCCTTTGCTAGGAAAAGTTGGACTTAGTGCCAATGTGGTGAAGTTGGATGCTAATGCCATGTCCTCGCCAATGTACACTACGGATTCATCTATACAATTAACTTATATTGTGAAGGGAAGTGGTAGAGTTCAAATTGCGGGTATTAACGGACAAGGCGCATTGGATGCAAAAGTAGAGGCTGGTCGCTTGTTCGTCCTGCCCAAATTTTTCCTGGTCACGCATGTTGTAGATGGAGAGGGAATGGAGTTTTTCTCCGTTATAACTGTTGGGAAACGTGCTAATTTTAAAAACTTTTCGAGAGATTTTGATTCATAAATCTTGATTCATCACATAGAGACAAATTTTATGCAAAAATAAAACATGATGTATCATTTAATTAACAGATTGAATACTTATATCAAAGGTCTGAGTAAACCTTTAAAACTTTCTTCTAAAGTGAATGTTCTCACTTATTGTAGATCCGTTAGCAAGATGCATTCTCTTTGGATCTCCATCTTCTTGGTAATTATTTTGCCTTTAGGAATCACTCATAAGCCTCCATAAATGACCTTGGAAAACTAGACTTATGGGAGCCTCTATTAGATGAGAATATAAATCCTAATTTTCTAGAGAGAGAAAATATATTCCTTTTTTTCTTCTCATAAAAATCACCCCCAAAAATATACATAGACCATGTATATTTATAGGCAACATAAAGATAAAGAAAAGGAAACTACAAATCATTCTTAATCTCTAATTCACATGTCTCAAATCTAATATGATTCCAATATCAAGTTGGGCTATGAGTGAAAATTCATTGGGCCTATTATTTTATTGGCTACAATGAATTAATAATTGGCCCGGTCCATGGACTCAATTCAATTAATCCATAAATTAATTTCTACTCCACTAAAAGAAATTAATTGAACTCCAATTAAATAATAAATAACCTCTAAGTCAATATTGCACTTTGACCCTTCTATGCATAATTAGTTATCGGATAAATAAAGGCATCAATCCGACTACTTAATTAATATATTTATTTTGGTACCTTTAATTATTTCTGGCTCGATCACAATAAAACATTTATTTGACAAAAATAATAATTTAAATAAATAAATATATAATAAATCATTTTGTCTAAAAACATACGAAGGCTTTCGAATTTACTTTGTGATCAACCATAATCAATACAAAATAAATACAAGTAGCAATGATGCAAATATCGAAAATATAACCCTCTAACTATTAATTACATAACTACCCAAAGTGTCGGTCTAAGGATCCCGAAGTATCCGCCGAACAAATCAAAGTATTTATTAATTAATAAAAGAGTCTATAATTTTTTCATGCTTAAGAGTCAAATGCTATGACGGTGATAGGGAGCAATTGCATACGACGGCTCTCGCAATATATCTCAACCTAACGCGGATCCAGTTCAAGTCTTAATTAATTATGAGTTCATCCATTATTACCGACTATGAACAATTTATGATTACTATTTATATACATGTATTGATCGCCATCACATACATATATAAATATCTCTTGTAATCAAATGGACACTATCAATTCCATAATGAATTGAAACATAATACATTGAATTCACCAATTGTATAAAACATAAATATTTCAGAAACGTCAGGAACATATGTCACTTTAATCTAAACAGGAATTTGCTATGCCATGGCATATAAATCCCAACAGCTCCCACTTGCCCTCATAGCCAATTCAAATTGCACCTAACTCCAATGTTATCCAGATGATGATCAAAATTATTGATCAATGACACATTTGATAATGGATCAACAAAGTTGTGTTCCAATGCAATGTTCTAGCTATAAGTACATTTTCTTGCCGGACAGTATCATGTAGAACATGATACTTCCTCTCAGTGTATCTTGTTCTTTTATAGAACCTTGGGTTATTGGTTTGTACTACTTCTGCACTATTGTCACAACATAGCTCAATAGGCAGGTTGGTATACTCCACAACCTCTAAATCAGTGAGATCAAACCAATAGGCTTCCTTTGCCGCCTTTAAGGCTGTAATATATTCCACCTGCAGATTTGAGTCAGCAGTTGAAATCTGCTTAACAATCTACCAACTGATTTCCCTTCCATTAAGTGAACATACACTAAGTCATGAACCTCATAGTATCTACTTCTGATTAAAAATCAGAACTAGCATACCTAACGAGGACCATATCATCACATCCATAAATGAGTATGATATCATTGGTTCTCCTTAGATACTTAATGATATTTTTCACAACAAACCAGTTATCAAGTTCAGGATTAGACTGATATCATCTGACTATCCCTACAATGTAGCGGATATCCTGTTCGGTATAGACCATGGCATATATGAGACTCCCATATGCCAAAGCATATAGTTCCAGTCTCATTTGCTCAATCTTCTCTGCTAGTCTTGGAAAACTACTTACTAGAGAGAGCAATTCATATCAATAAAGTAAGAACTCATTCTTTGAGTTATGCATACCAAACCTGGTCAAAACTTTATCAATGTAGGATTATTAAGATAAGCTTATTTTCCTTTTAACCTGATCTTGCAAAAGCTTGATCCTAGGAATATAACTTACATCTTGAAAATCCTTCATTTAAAAGTAATTGAACAACTACTTTTTTTATTGATGACAAAACTTCCACGTCATTATAAATGATTAGGATGTCATCAATATATAGAATTAAGAAAAAATAATGACATTCCTTTATACACTCATTATTTATTCACTAAGAAATCTTCTGGTATCTTTTTGTAGATTAACTTGCCTTCCATAGGAATCACCCTACTAGAAAGTTCTACAAGATCCCAGAATTTATTAGAATACATAGATTCCAACTCTGATTTCATAGTAACTCGCCAAAACGATCTGTATCCATATAGGTTCACGCTTCCGTGTAGCTTACTGGGTCCAACTCATGTTTAACAGGGATGTCCATAATGGTCTCACCTAGAAACATGATTTTGTCGGATTGGATGATAATCCTCCCACTACATCAATGTACCGATGCAAGAATCGGTGTACTAGATAATGCTGACGCATCAATAGGGAATTCATCTACAATTCTTAATCTCTATAATAAGTGTGTTCATATGTGGTACATCTGGTACTCATACCATATTCTCTAACATTATTCTACTAGGTATATGATTCATAATATGATCCTCCTAAAGATAAACAGTGAGTGTAAATAATCAACTTTTATCATTTAGATCATAAAATAATCCATCCTAGAGCTTTTTAGAGTAGCTATCAAATCTATCATGCGTATGATCTGTTTCCACTTACTTGTCTATATCAAGCGCACATGTGCAAGACTACCCCATATGAGCATGCAATTCAAACTAAGATATAGTAAAAAACACAGCTCAACGGTATCCTTGAGACAGACTAAGATGGAATACAATTCATAATGTGCATTGATATCGTCAAAGCTAAACTCTAAAATGAAAGAGATAATGTAGTATAACAGATCATAGATCTAACCATATTAAGCGGAATTCTGTTATTCCTTTTTGACACCTAAATCCATTTAGCGTCAATTGCGGAAAACTGGTACACAACACCCTCATTGACCATAGAGTCTTTGCACTATCCCAAGAAATACTTATATCCTCGATCAGATCGAAGTGTCTTGATAAGTTTACCTAATATGTGCTCCACATCAGTCTTGACCTACTCAGATTATACCAAGAGTTTAAGACTTCTGTTGCATCAGATAAATTTATCCAAAACGTGAGTAACTTGCTCGGATGTTCATAAGACCATACGTGTCAGTGTGTACCGACTCCAATTGTCCTTTATGTCTATTTCATCTGGCTGATTAAGCCCTTAGAGTTATCTATCCTTCAAAACAGGGTTCACAAGTTTGGTTTAGGCTCCTCTGCCTCACTAGGTAATTAACCTTCTTTGACCAATCTTTGAATCTCATTTTGACTGATTATAACCCAAAAATAGACACTAAAAATACAATGAGTCAGGAATAACAATTTTTCTCTTAACATTCAATCTAGAATATGCAACATTAGTTTCTACATCCTGCAAATCTTAAGAGTTTGTGATTATAGTATATTAACCATCTTTCAATGCACCAGAAGCAATCGCATATCTATTCAATTTTATAAAACCAGTTTTACAAAATAACAACACAGTTTTTATAAACCAAAAGTGAAATAAGAATGAGATTGCGTCTAACATCTGTGCATAAAGATAGTTCTCTAATACTAGTATCCTCATATTCTCTAATTTCAGATGTAATACTCCCACTGACTTAGCTACAACCTTGACATTAGGTCAAGTACAAATATATTCCATATCATCGAGGCTTCTGGATTCCTGAAATCCTTGCAATAAATTGCAAACATGTTTAGTGGCTTCAGAATCTATTCATCAGGAATTAATAGATACAACCACATAACATGGCTCAATGATTAAATATATATTTTCCTATGCCACGTCATTGCTTAGACAGTTTGTCCTTTAGTGTCTTAGTTAGCGACAAAAAAAACAGTTTTATTTGCCCTCAACATACACTGCCTTATTCCCTTCAACCTTTTGGATACCCATGTTTTGTGCTAGCCTAGTCCTATTATCATCCTTCTTCTTTACTTTGCCCTTCCACTTGGGCCTAGAAGAAGATGGTATAGACTAGGTTAGATTGATAGGAATGCTTATACTATTTGATTATCCTTTCATTTGTTACCAATTCTATAAGAATATCAGCGAGTGTGAACTCAAACTGATTCCTTATTTAGTTCACTCTAAAAGAGTCGAACGAGTTTGGTAACAAGGCAATAATCATGTCAACTTGAAACTTACCATCCAAGTCAGCCCTATTGATCTCCAGCTAATTTTTTAAATAATAAACTATCATTTTACAAAATTCGATCTCATACTGGAGTTCCTTAGGCTATCTTGATGGTATTCAAGTCTGACATAGTACTTTCACGTACTCTCTATATAATTTCACCAAAACATCTTATTGACATTTAACATGATGCTTGAAGAAAATAAAATAATGCAAATATTAGCTTTTGAGCGTATTCGAGGTAAACTGTAGAATATTGTACCAATTCATCTCATTTGCCTTATTTCACTTATTCAAAGCATTAATATTCTCTTGGGTATCTTAAAGTAAAAGAATTAGGTTTAGGAGTATTAAATACATTTTGTACCCTTACGTTGTGAATAAAATATCTAAGTTCCTTTTCAAGTCATTATAAATGAGGTCCAATATCATAGAATATATTAGAAAGTAGATAAACTGGATTAGACATAAATAATCTGAATATAAATGCAATCATACAATATGCAAGGTGAATTATTAATACTGCCATGCATATTTAAAATTAAAATGAGTTTGTTAACCACATAATATAATAATTCTCAATCGAACAAAAGATCATTATCATTATTGGTGAACAATCTCTTTTAATTAATGCGGGTCCCTCAACTCTGTAGCATAATAAATCAACCAATCAATATGTCAATAACTTATCCTGTTGGAGGAGTTCATTATTACTATTGTTGAGATTCATTTACTATTAGGCGAGCACTTCCATTAAAATAGTATGTGGGTCCCTTAACCATTGCATGAAAAATCGGATAACCAATACGCCAATAACTTATTCGGTTGGCGAAGTTCATTATTGCTATTGGCAGACAAATCCCATCATCTCCATATCTCTTAAGACAATGCCTTGTCTATTTATATGAAATGATTCCCGATTATGTTTAACCTTTCTAAAATCACCTAGTGTAGACCACTCCGTTAGGGAGCTAACACTATTGATTTTAGATTGAGTGTATACGTTATTAATACTCTAATGAAAAATAAAACATTAAATATGTTGTCATTATAATCTAAACTCTTTAAATCATGCGTAGGGCCTTATTTTTAAAGATCTAATTACAATGAACATTTAATATTTTTATTTTCATGAGACAACCACTCTTGTAATATTAAGACTCTTCAAATCATGCGTGGGGCCTTATTTTTGAAGATCTAATTACAATGGTTTTAATAACGAAGGCTATGGGGTAATGTATAAAAATCCCCGCTCCCACTCAATTTTTAATCATTAATAATTAGGGTTTTGAATTTATTCATTTACATGATATAATGCATGCAAAACGTCTTGATTTTAATTCAATTAAATTTAGAAAATATTTGGACATTTAAATGATTCACTAATGTTTAATTTGAAGCACACTTTAAAAAATAATTTACAAAAATAATTTTTCATTTCCCAGTAAGTGTCTTCAAATTAATTAGTAATCAAATCCAATTAATTTTCATAATTTAATTAATATAAATCAAGTAATTTAATTAAATATCATGGATCCAATGCATGAATAATAATTAATCAACAATTATCTATTCTATGCATCACATAAATAAATAAATGACAGATAAAGCAAATAAAAACGGCCAATGGAATCAACTTTTAACATTTATGTGCTCTAATTATTGCGCGAGGGTCCTTCATCAGCTTGCAAACACCTGTAGGAAGTTGGTAAGCGACTGCGGAGGCAAAATAGTACTTTGAACTCGCCCAGAGGACCCCACACGCGCTGGCACGCGCCTGGGGGGTGCAACAGCGCGTGGCCGGCGCCCCACGCGCTCACACGTGCCTGGAAGGCGCTGCAGCGCGTGGCACGCGCATGGACGCGCTTCCACGCCCCTGCACGCGCGCGTGGAAGATACTGGTTGTGCCTGGCGCGTGCTTCTCACGCGCCAGGAAGTTGACCAGTTCACCTTAACTGGCGTGTGCTCCTCACACGCCAGTAACTCCTCCAGCTTCTATTTGGCGCGTGTAACTCACGCGCCTTATGATTGGCTGCACCTGAAATGCCTCTTGGTTGCATCACATAGGATTAGTCTCCCCTATTCTGGCGCTGCCCTCGCCGCCGGCAGTGTTCCAGTCGCCGGAAAATCGTCGAAAATTTTCAGAAAATAATTTAAAAATTCCAGAAAATATAAATTAAGCCTAAAAAAATTCCAGAAAATTACTGAAGCGTAATTTAACCCTTTTGGACCTTCTTGAAGCTTCATAGCATCCTTTGATGAATATTACATGTCTTTAAAAATATTTACAACTTAAAATACAATGAAAAAAATAAATTACATCATTGAACTTTCAAACGGCTAAATCAAAGCCTTAATTACATTCATCCAAATATAAAATTACATTTAATTATCCTATAAGCTTCATCCATGGCTCAAACACATATCATCATCTATTCACAATTATACATACATCATTATATATCAATATATATCAATATATTAATTCATACATCAACATACATTAATAAATAAATATATATGCATATCAAAATTGGATCCATGAATGATGAATTTTGATAAAAATATGATCTCTAGTAATGAATCAAATCATGCTCTGATACCACTGTTGGGAAATGTGCTAATTTTAAAAACTTTTCGAGGGATTTTGATTTATAGATCTTGATTCATCACATAGAGACAAGTTTTATGCAAAAATAAAATATGATGTATTATTCAATTAACAGATTAAATACTTACATCAAAGGTCTGAGTAAACCTTTAAAACTTTCCTCTAAAGTGAATGTTCTCACTTATTGTAGATCCTTTAGCCTCTTCTTGGTAATTGTTTTGCCTTTAGGAATCACTCATAAGCCTCCATAAATGACCTTGGAAAACTAGGCTTGTGGGAGCCTCCATTAGATGAGAACATAAACCCTAATTTTCTAGAGAGAGAAAATATATTTCTTTTTTTCTTCTCATAAAAATTACCCCCAAAAATATACCTAGACCATGTATATTTATAGGCAACATAAAGATAAAGAAAAGGAAACTACAAATCCTTCTCAATCTCTAATTCACATGTCTCAAATCTAATATGATTCCAATATCAAGTTGGGCTATGAGTGAGAATCCATTGGGCCTATTATTTTATTGGCTACAATGAATTAATAATTGGTCCGGTCCATGGACTCAATTTAATTAATTCATAAATTAATTTCTACTCCACTAAAAGAAATTAATTGAACTCTAATTAAATAATAAATAACCTCTAAGTCAATATTGCACTTTGATCCCTTTATGCATAATTAGTTATCGGATAAATAAAGGCATCAATCCGACTACTTAATTAATATATTTATTTTGGTACCTTTGATTATTTCTGACTCGATCACAATAAAACATTTATTTGACAAAAATAATAATTTAAATAAATAAATATATAATAAATCATTTTGTCTAAAAACATACGAAGGCCTTCGAACTTACTTTGTGATCAACCATAATCAATACAAAATAAATACAAGTAGCAATCAAGCAAATATCGAAAATATAACCCTCTAACTATTAATTACATAACTACCCAAAGTGTCGGTCTAAGGATCCCGAAGTATTCGCCGAACAAATCAAAGTATTTATTAATTAATAAAAGAGTCTATAATTTTTTCATACTTAAGAGTCAAATGCCATGACGGTGATAGGGAGCAATTGTATACGACGACTCTCGCAATATATCTCAACCTAACGCGGATCCAGTTCAAGTCTTAATTAATTATAAGTCCATTCATTATTACCGACTATGAACAATTTATGATTACTATTTATATACATGTATTGATCGCCATCACATACATATATAAATATCTCTTGTAATCAAATGGACACTATCAATTCCATAATGAATTGAAATATAATACATTGAATTCACCAATTGTACAAAATATAAATATTTCAGAAACGTTAGAAATATATGTCACTTTAATCCAAACAGGAATTTGCCATGCCAGGGCATATAAATCCCAACAATAACATTTCCAGAGTAAGCACCATTTTCATTGCCATACACACACTTGAGCTCACAAATACAATTTACTCGAGTAACTATCTTTTTCTAAACAATTGGGTTTTCAAAGATGAGTTCATTACCACTATTAATTTCAATTTTTTTTTACTATATATATATATATATATATATATATATATATATATATCTTTGCAGGCCTGTATTTGAGAAGTTAGCTGGGAATACGTCAGTTTGGAAAGCTATAACTCCAGTAGTTCTTGAAGCTGGTCTAGATGAGACTCCAGAATTTGTGAAACTTTTCAAGTCCAAGATTAAAAAGAGCGCAGTTCTTATCCCTCCAGGGAATTAATAATTGACAAGTTAATTACATTATTACCACTTCAGTCGTTGTCGTTGAAGTTTTCAATGTTGTGGCAGTTTTTAAATATTATTTGCAAAAACAATGAAAAAAAGTAATTGCTCAACATATATCATGTTGTTGTTTTTGTTGTTTCTACTGTGTTGTTTTTGTTGTTGTTGCCATTGATATTTTGTGTGTGAGTCTGTGCGCATGTGTTGAGGTTGATTTTAAATACTGTTGGGGTTGGATAAGTTTGTGGGAGAAAATTTTGGTTGCGCTTGATCGTTTATTATCACTCGTGTAATATGCGTGTGTATTAGTATGTGTTTACACGGACGATTTCGAAGCGTCTGTGATTATCGCTCGTGTAATATGCGTGTGTATTCATGCGTGTATTATACGAATGGCCTCGATGCACGGTGTAACGGGCGCAATTAAATTTTTCTCGGTTTGTGCAGCTTGTACATGTTTATATATTCTAATTTTATTGGTGCATCAAAATTTCAAGCTTATCAAGTAAAAGGCAAGAAAGACTTCCCAGTACTAGTTATACTACATTACCCATGCCATTAATCAATTATATTAAAAGTGTTTTACATTAATAAGTCAAATTACTAGCTGTCGTTATTTAATCAGATGATTATTTCTTGCACTAAGGCAATGATGGACCTATAAAGGCCTCAGACTGGGGGCTGCTGCACCACTGATTAATTTTTATTTATTTTTTATTTTTTATGAACAAAATTACTTATAATTTTTGTTAAAATCTTATAAATGCCTCAATTTAATTGTTTTTTAATAATATTCCACTATATATTATTATTGTTCAAATTTGCCTCCATCATACCATTGTTTAACTGTATCACTGGTATTAGGTCCGTGTCCCTCGAGTTGGGTTGTGTATCTCCTCTAACTACCACTGAAAGAGATTTGGGTGAATATTGTGTATTTATTTTACCGGAATATTATTCCTTCTATCTCAAATTAAATGCCCACCATTTTATTTTTGGTTGTCCCAAAATTAATGTTTCGATTGAAAATTCAAAGTACTATTAAATTAAAATGTTTTTCTTCTGGTTTTTAGAGGGTTGTATTCTCTCACTTGATGTTATTTATTAATTATTTTTTGAAAGTATACATATAAATATAGATATAGGAAAATGTACAAGATGGGTTGGGCTGCAACATAGGCCGCCCAAAAGAAGTAAGAACTGGGTTAATTACAAGCTGGTACGGACTATGCTCATTCGACCGACAAGATTTAAACACTGAACCAATTATGAAATAAGGCCCAAACGTAATCAAAAGTAGTGACCCTTGGGGTTTCCAAGCTCATCATTTTAAGTAGTCCCAACTATGGGATCGTTGATAGAGCATTTATTCGGGTAAGAATATCAACCATTTGGATTTAATATTTGTTGTTCATTTTGTGATGTATTAATTAAGGATTTCTATGCTTATATGAACAAAAGTTGATATTTGATATTAAATGATTTTTGCTTTTTAAATGAATCGTGCTATTGGGCCGGTATTTCATTCAAGGCATTCAATAATTCATGTTCAAATGCACTTAAAATCCTATATATATATATGTATATATATATATATACACATATCATTTAATGCAATGTTAGGGTAGGAATGCGAAGATCAATTGCGTGTAGTGAGTGAGCTTGTGTGTGTCAGAAGAGAAAAGATTGGATTCTACATGGAGGCATTGTTTGTGAGGGATAAATGAGGAAAAATAACATTGCAGTATTTGTGAAATATATGTATATCTGTGTGATATGTTGTGTTAAACGTACCCAAAAAAGGAAAAAGAAAAAAGTTGTAGAAAGTTTGAATATAAGAGAATTACTTCTCTCTTGTATACACGGAGTATTTTTTCTATATTCCTAGGATGTTTTCAACGTGACTTCAACGAACTTAGAAGATTAGAAGTAGTGTATATACAAAATCTTATTTTTGATATTTTTTATATTCCTAGGATGTTTTCAACGTGACTTCAACGAACTTAGGAGATTAGAAGTAGTGTATATACAAAATCTTATTTTTGATATTTTTTGCAAAAAATATCAAAAATATATTAAGTATAAAATATATATAGACATATGCATATATATATATATATTTTACATGGCAAACAACAATAAACAGAGCACCCAAATTACAAAAAAAAACAGATAGGCAATCCTATCGAGCTTTCATTAGCAACGTCTTAGGGATACGAGTCAAAATTTGATCCTCTTGCAAAATAGGTGTAGAAAGCTTTGCCGTTTCATGAGCAAGGCTATTTGCTTCCCTGCTAACACGAGATATCTTTGCCTCTGGGAAACAACTCAAAGCAGTTTGGATATCAAAGACAATTGAAGAAATTTCAACCGGACAAACTCGAGCTCCCATCACTGCCTCACAAACTATAGACGAATCAGTTTCAAAACAAATTCTCTGAAAAAGAAATCTCTTGGCCAATAAAACGGCTGCCCTCAAAACAAATGCCTCAGAAGGGAATTGTTTCAAGACCACCATGTGCACAATGCTCCCATGATGGTCTCTAAACACAACCCCCCTTCCTGTAAGACAATCAGAACCCCAAAATGTTGCATCCACATTACATTTTAACACACTAACAAGAGGAAGACTCCATGATCTCTCTCTTAACGCAACCCCTTTTGGCATATAAAAAGCATGACACTCAAGTTATTTTCAACAGCATCTATAAATTCCCAACACCATCAAAGACAAAACGATTACGCACTTTCCAAATGGCCCACGCATGCCAAGCACTGCACTTTTCAACACTTCTCAAGAGGAGAAAGAATAAGTACTTTCCTACCATTTTCGCAGTGAACACCATAAGACCAAATTGTAACAAAGGGTCATTTGTCTCATATCGTATCCCATAAATGGATGGGTATGCAGCACTACCTAACAGTTTGAATTTTTGGATAAATGGGTAAGTGCCCACGTTTTACAGTTAGTATCAGAGTCAGACCTACTCCTTAATCTGCTGTCACTCCAAGCGTCTGGCTCAGAAGGTGTCAGGGTGAGCTAGCCCAGGTAGGCAGGGTGGCCCGAACAGCAATGAGGGCGTTGCCAGTTTGGGTGGGGGAAAATCTAACAAAGGGTCACTTGTCCCACATTGGATCCTGATAGGAAAGTGCTTGAATATAAATGGGTGGGAATATAGCACTACCCAACATCTTGAACTTTTAGGTAAATGGGCAAACGCCCACCCATTACACCAATCCGACAGTATAATTGTTATTACTATTTAAGAACAATAATAAATACTATTATTATAAATTATAAATATTATTAAATTATTATTATTTTATTATTAATTCTACATTGATGATATAAATCACTTACAAGTTGTAAGCCTATAAAAGGGGTCTTATTTTATTATAGGTGTAACACAATATTTTCAAACCTACCAGTTCATTAATGAAACACTCAAATCTGCCAGTTTTTTTTAGGGGAAACTATCAATACATGGACTTAGTGGGTGTATACTACATGCTCATGAGGTCAAAGTCATGAAGTTTCAATAATTGGATGGACCACCAAAATATTTCTCGAAAATGAACTCTACTTTATACTTTATACCACACAACAAACTATATTATTATTAGACACCCAAAATAATACTTTTATTTTATATTAACCTTAGATTCTTGAACAAACTATTTAATATGAAATATTAAAATTTTACAGTAGATTAATATGGACTTAGAAACTTCTTTAGAAAAAAGATTATATATATAAATTAAATTAAACAAAACAGTATAGGCTCTGATACCAAAATTAAGTTCAATTTAACCAAATAGAAGCATGCAAATAATATAAAGATAAAAGTAATAATTAAATCACAAAAATGACTGCCGAACCTGATATCGCTCTGATAACGCCCTATAAAAACGCCTGAACACCGGTAAGAATGGGCCAACAAGCCAATAGTTTGAGTCAACTCACAGAAGAAATTGTTAAATTAAAACTAAGGTTACTTGTACTGGTTGGATTTAAGAAAATTCTAGGATCTACACTGTCTGGCTAAATAAAATCTATAGATTTGATCTTTTGTTGACTTAAGTCTTTTGCCCGAAGGTACTTAAAATACTAAATAGAGATAAGGAAGTTTTAAATAAGAGCAAACTGGATGATTTATTTCAAAAGAAATATATACATGGATACACACTGTTTATACATGGATACACTCTCACACAATATTTTACAGAAAGAGAACACTCTGAAATAAAGAAAACACACTGGGAAATTATATCTAAAGGCTGGAATGCTTGAAGGCTCTTAACTTGATTGCTCTAAAACTCGATGATCCTTGCTTGAGTAGAGAGGCTCTTTCTATAGGAAAGGAGAGAGATGAATCTTCGGCTGAGATTGAAAATGCTGCATAGACGATTGAGATGCAAGATGCTTTAGAGATAAGATGGCTTGAATTATTGCTGAACTATTGATGTATGCTTCTAGAGAGTCTTATCAACTTTTACTGTTAAGAATCTGCTTTCGGTGGATCTGCTTTTATCTGTATACTATTGAGAATCTGCTTTTCTTAGATGCTGAGGCTGCCTTTATCTGTACACTGTGGCGAATCTACTTTTTCTTAGATACTCTTAGAATTCTAGCATATTGGACAACTGTCGGTAGTGCTATCTGGTGGGCTGTCATATCTGCGGGCCACATATGCATCAGTGTTGTCTGGTGAACTGGTTAACTGGTTTCTTCATTTCTGTAAGCGAGTTTGAACTGTTCAAGTAACATCTTTTCCCTATTTATTATTTCTTCAACTTCTGGAGATATCTCAATTTTTGGGGGAGATCTGATGACATAGGGAATTCTGGCTTTAATGAAAATTTTCATGTTTATATTATGGTCATAGAGTCTAAAACCAAGATTGTAGCTTAAGTTAACCTGACGATAGGCTTTATAATAAACTAAATGGTTAAAGGTAGCTGATTCTATATCATTACAAAAGTTATTTACAAAATCGATATGTCGTATAAGAACTTGGACTTCTGTAAGATCAGAATGAATGTAGATTCGATCTTGTCCCAGAATTATAGCTCCATCTTTGACCCATTCTGGAGGAGGACTGTGGATTTGGAAGAGAATTGGACTTTCTGGCATGAAATTATGGGTTTGTTTTTGTACGAAAGCAATGGCTTGGTTTGATCGATTGGGAAAGTTACCTAAGGAGTTTAGATATTCTAATGACATGTCTTTTGGTATGGAAATGCTGCTGACCATTCCTAATTCTAAGAGCTTGCATAAGTAACAGGTGGTAGTTCTTGTAGAGAAACAGGTTTTTCTGGTTATTTCAAAAGGATAGGAGAAAACAATGTCTACTTCTAACAAGATGATGGTAGGTATGTAGTTGCTAGTTTGTATAAATCTTAAGAAAAAATAATGATATCTGGTTCCTTTAGGTGGACTGTTGTTTCTGAGGTAGTTTTGGATATCAATCCATTTCTTAAAACCACCAGACTTAGCTTATTCAAGGATAAGTTCTTTGATGTCATCAGGGAAGAGCTCAACTTGTTGTCTTAGGATTTCTCTGTACGTTGGAGAGAAAATGGGTAATAATTTGGCATACCTGGTTTGTACCTGCAGAAATTGAACTTTCTGAAGATTTTTATCTTCATTAGTCCTTTGCTCAGAAATGGTTAGTTCTGTGTGGTTTGTTGTCGTTTTTTGATAAGCTAAATTCAGCTTTTTAAAATGAGATATAATCGTCTCATGTTCTTGCTGTAGAGTATGATATGTTTTGTTGGATGCTACAAAATATTCACTTCAAGTATTTAAATTTCTAATGAGGGTTCTATCGGGATTATTTCTCGAAAACCAAATATTATCTAAAATAAGTTTTTGAATAGGAAAAAGATTATATCCAGCGCGGAACTGTTAAGCTATGTTTTGGATAATCAAAAGAGGATTAGAAGTGTCTGGTATAAAAGCTATATCTATTGTTACTCTTTGTTTCCATTCCTGCAAAGTTTAACAATCAGTTAATAAACAAGATAGAATATATGCTAAATAATTTTTTTTATTTTGACATGTTCAAATATAGGTTTAAAACGTCTTCCAGTAATACAGTCAATAAAGAAAATCTATCTTTTTGCAGACATTCGCTGTTGCTTTGCTTTGTTTGCAAATTTGACTATGTTATCACAATCTGTTCTTATAAGAAATTCTTTATTAAGGAATATCTGAAATTTTTCAATAGAGTTGGTTACTCCTAGAATTTCTAGATCTTTTGAGGGTAAAGTAGATTGTGCTTTGTTAAAAGTTCTACTAGCATGGCAACAAATTTGTTCTTCGTCTCGGGAAGATTCTTTTGTAGGCATTTGAAGAAGTAAACCTACCCATCTTTGAGTTGATGTATCTATTTGAATTATTTTATAACTATTTTCGAGTGGGAGTTGTAAGGGTTCTAATTGAGTGACTAAAGATTTAATTTTCTTAACTAATTCAATATCTTTATTATTAAAATATTTTTGACCATATTTTCCTAATTTTGAATACAATGGTCCTACTAATTGTCCTAATTTGGGAATAAAATTGCGACCGTAATTTAATAATCCTAAAAATGCTTGTAGTAACTTGGTTTCTTCTAATTTATCTGGAAAATCTAAAATCTTCTGAACAATATGTGGTTGTAATTCTACTTTTCCATCCTTTATGTATAAGCTTAAGAATTCAATGTCTTGTTTTTCTAGTATCATCTTTTTACTACTTATAATGAGGTCTTGTGTTATAAATTCGTTTAATATAATTTCAAGATGTTTTCTATTCTCTTCTTTAGTTTGGCTGGAAATTAGAATATCATCTATGTAAACACAACAAAATTTTGATTGTTTATTGAATATGGTATCCATTTTTCGTTGGAATTCCTGTGGTGCATTTTTTAATCCAACGGGCATAACAAACCATTCATAGTGTCCTTCAAGACATGTGAACGCGGTTTATTCAATGGATTCATCAGCCAAACAAATTTGCCAAAATCTTGATTTACAGTCAAATTTAGAAAACCATTTTCTTTCTTGTATTCAATTTATTAAAATATCTTTATTAGGAATTTTATAACTATCATCATACGTATTATCATTTAATCTTTTATAATTTATAACCATTCGAGTTTTTCCTCTTTTTAATTCAGCATGATTTCTAACCATAAAAGTTGGACTCCTATGTCTACTATTACTTTTTTCTTATTACTTTTAGCGATAAAAGTTCTTTGAATTGTTTTTGAAATTCTTTCTGATCATCTAGGGTATGAGGATTATCTTATATTTTTATAGTTATGAAAGGATTTATTATATTTAATTTGGCTTCGATTTTATTTTTATACCAGTGTTTCTGAGGATCTTCTCCAAAATCTCAGTAGTTTCAGCTAGTCATAAAAGATTGTCTATGTTTAATTTTGGGTTTTTTAATATAACTTTATTGTTAAGGAAAATATTTAGTTCATCTAAATGACTAAGAAACATTAACGCTTCAGAAACATCTTCTATAAATTCGGTTACATCAAATAAATTTTTTGTCTTTTCTTCTATGATAGATAATTTGGTCATAGCTAAAGTATTGACATAAGTAATAGATCATTTTTCTTTCTGAGGAATATAAGGAGGGTTAGATGGAATAAATGTTCCTTTTTTAAAGAATTGTAAATCTGTAGGGATATACATGAATCCTCTAGTGAGTGAATTTATAAAATTTAATCCTAAAATAAAATCGTAAGTACTAGGACTATTATTAACTACATAAGTTTGTGGTAAAACAAATTTTTTATTATTAATTAATATATGATCATTCTGGACACAATGAGTTATTGACAGTTTTTCATTATTATATTGACTTATATTAACATTATACTTTAATTGTATTAATGCTTCCTCTGGTACTAAATGTCTTTTAATTATGTTTTTAGATGCTCCAGTATTTGGCATAGCTAAAGTTTTGACTAATTTTTCTTTAAATTCCAATGTTACCGGAAATTGGATTAAACTAGATGGTTTATATAGTGAATTTATGGATTCGACTAATGTATTTTCTAACTTATTTTTATATTTATTATAACAGTCATAACATAATAGGATTTTACAAATAGTCTTTACAATAATATCCTTCTTTAATGTAAGAGTTGCATTATTAATAGTTGCAAGCTGAGAAATAAAATTTAACGAAATCGTAATGACATGAGGAATTGCGTATAGTACAAATATATATAATCTTCCATAGAATGAAGTCCTTGTTCAAGATCTTCATCAACTTCACTATCAATGCTTTCTATACTATATATGCTTTCATTGTCGTCGTTGGAATCATAAACACTTTCTAATTCATATAATTCTTCTATTTGTTCCTCAATATCATCAAGTATATTGATTTTTTCTTGTATTTGCTTAATAGGGTTTTGCTTATATCTATAAGGGCAATTTGGTCTTATATGACCTAGATCTCCATAAATAAAACATTTGTAGCTTTGTTCCTTTGTGGGTAGTGTATTAACTTTATTGTTGTCTTTCTTGTCTTTATTATCCTTTTTATCTTGAACTATTTTTCGATTTTTATACCAATGACGCTTTCTAAATGGTTTGGGGTTGCTTTTAAAGTTTTTAAAATATGATTTTTTATTATAGTTTTTATAGGTTCTACTTTTTCTTAATTTGTATTTTCTTGGTTTATTTCTTTTGAAGGTTTTTTGAGGTATGCAACCATACTGTGGCGGAAAGTCTAATTGTTTACATACATCAAAAAAATTATTTCTTAATTTGCTTTGATTCTTTACATTGTTTGCATTCCTTTTTTAATATGTCATAGACATAGTTAACTCTATCTCCTATAGTTAATCTATCCCTTCGAGGATTCTCTAACCATTTTTTCCAAATCTTAGTTCCTACACTTCCCGATAATTTCCGAAGATATCTATCTAATAAGGTTATGTCTTCGGTTTTTCCTGTGGCGGCGAAATATTCAAAAAACTTATTAGTGTACTATCTTATATATCTAAAATCACAAATTTGTAATAACTCTAGATTACGCAAGACTTCATTTTGCTTGATTTGAGTTTCTTTTAATAATCTGTCTTCACCTAATAATACCCTTTTGATTAAACTGGTAAACATTTGTATCGTAAAATTATCTATTAAGATGGCATAATCATTAGCATAAGTAATTTTATTAGATTGTCACCAGTTTTGAATTGTGCCTCTTAATAGAGTTTCACAATAAGTTAATACATGTATTCTATTATTGAACCGGGTTAGAATAGTTGTTCTAATACAGTCTTGTTCCCAATCGTCGATTACCCTTGCCCAATCTTGGGGATCGTGTCCTGATATGTCTAAAATGGTTCCTGCATCGTGTGCTGGGATATTATCGTAGCGTTTACGATGTGTTGTCCACGTATACATGTCTAGTATGTTTTTATTTTTAACATATGTTTCTTGTGTAGGTTGTAAACTTTGGCCAGTACTATAGTCATCATTTGTTCTATTAGTACTACTAGTTGCATTATGCATTTCTTGTTCAACTGATCCTGTAGGTTGAGATATAGATCCTTCCGGTTCTTTTCCTTCTCTATGCTCTACTTGTTCTACGACATTTAATTCTTCTTTTAGGGTGTTTGGTTCACGTTTTGTGTAGAAGAATTCAAACCCGACTTTTAATATATTTCGCTTAATATCATCATTATTTCCTTTGCCTAGATAAATGCTTTTTATAAGTCAGTAATTAGGCTCAGGATATTTCTCTTTTAAATTTTCTAGATCAAGATTGTCAAAATCATGCATTATTTTATCTAAAATTTCATTTTCTAATCTATTATAAAGGACATTTATTTCTTCAGGAAATTCTATTTCGAAGAGTGTAGTTAAAAAGTCTTCTTGGGTATCATCTACTAAATTATCCTGTCTTTTATAATTACTAAACCTTATGATAGCTTCTCCACTATTTTTAACATATATCATATTACTTTTAGGAATCTTTTTAGTTGTAGTAGTAAGGTTAGGTAATTGCCATTCTGTTCCTTCATGAGTACACTGCTTACTTTTCTAATTTTTATCATCTGGACATATTTGTTACTAAAAGGTTTAATTATTTCACTAAATTGAGCTTTAAATTTTAAGTTATATTGATTAACTGCTTTCCCCATAAATAACGTATTTACTAATACGTTTTCAAATTGTCTTGTCATATTATATCTTTTTTTAGATATAGCTATCTTGATATGTTTACTGAATTCTCTAGTGGTCATCGTATAATTGGGGATACATCATGCGATAGCTGCGTTGTCTGCTAAATCTATTTCAATGCTGGCTATTTGTGCTTGTTAATGGTTATTCCATCGGTCATCATAAATATAAGTAAGTGCTCTAGTTCCGATTTCTGCTCTATTTAATCATACTAATCGTATCATTATGACACCTAAATGCATAAGTTCTAAATTATTATTATTTAACTCTTGACATGCTTTGGGTGTTATAAGGTCTAAAATAACTTGGTTATTAATTACACTTATTTTTCTCTGGCTAAAATAATTATATATCTTGCTCTGGAAGGCTAGTAAATTATTGGAAAAAGATTAACTTTATTTTTTACCTTCTTCATTCTTTGTTCTATATATTTTTAGCATCATGTTCATTATCATATAAATCTTCTACTCTCATTATTTTTTTGGTTTTTCTAAGGATAATGACCATTGTGGTATTTGTCTATGAGGTTGTAATAAGTTTACACGCTTGGTGGTTATAGGCGAGAACGGATTAGTAATTGATAATTTTATATCCTTTATTTTATCTGATATTTCAGATAATTCTTTAGAAAATTCTCTAGGAGTACTTTCTTGTATTACTTTTAATTTTTCCTCAAGTTTATTAACTTTTTCAGACAACTGGAGCAATAACTGAATTAAAAAGTTATTTTTTCTAATATGTATATTGGTTGATTGTACATCTGTTTTAAAACTTGTAAATTCAACTGGTTCTTTATCAATTTTATAAAGTTTGGCTAAAGCTGTTAGATAATCAGGATTACTAGTACTCAGAAAACTATTGTAATAGTCTTTGAATATCGGTTTTAAGAGATTTTAAATAGTCTATAATTATTTTTTGATTTTTCATAAATATTTTTAATATCGCTATTTATATCTTTAATTACGACTAATATTATCTTGTTATCTAAATTATTTGGACTAAAATTATGTGCTACTTGTTCTTTAATATAATCAAGATTTTCTCCTAATCGTTTTATAAAATTATCTAAGTTATTAAGATCTATTCTATATTAAAATAATTTTAGAACTAAGTTCCTCTATTCTTCATTGTAGGCTACGCGTTGTGTCTCTTAGTTCTTGTGCGATGTAACAATTCCTAAGTGCTATTTGACAAAATTTTAGAACTTGCACAAGTTGTTCTTTGGGTAAGTTATGCATAAAATAACTTTAGGGGCGAAAATATAATTTTAACTTAATAAAGGGTTAAAATAGAAATTGATTCATGTTTTTGTAAATATTGAAACTACGCTCATGGGTTGGTAATATATTTTTGGCTACTACCATTTTTATGTAACAGTCCCTTTTTTTTAAGAGTATCCTTTTCCTTCATTAATTGTGCGATACATATATACTTGTGAGTATGTACTTTACTCATACCAACTCAATTGATATGTTCAATTAATAAAATTGTTGAATACAGTTTTTTCAAATAGGTGGAATTAGTTTTACTATAAGGTGAATATTTATTAGTTATACCACTTTATTAATATTTTCAACTTACCCAATATCTTCTCCAATCACAATTTGTAAGTGATTTCTAGCTCAATAATTTTGGAGAACCATTTATTTAAATGGGGGTGGGGATGAGAGTTGGGAAAAATAACCGACTGAATTTGGGGTAGGGGATGGGTACCCCTACCCCACAACCACCCCGATTAAATATGAAATTACTCATATTAGCCCCGAGTATATATATATATTTTTAAATATATATATATTTTTTTGTTTGCCTTTTGATTTTAAAAAAGTATATTTGTCATACTTGTTTATTTATTTATTTATTTAATAAATGCATTGGGGAAGTGATTGGATATAAATTGGTGGGTATGTAACACTATCCAATCCTGAGCTTTAAGGTAAATTAATGAGCTAGCGCCCATCCATTACACCAATCCGACAGTGTAATTGTTACTACTATTTAATAACAATAATAAATACTAATAATAAATACTATTATTATAAATTATATATATTATTAAATTATTATTATAATATTATTTATTCGTATTATTATTTCATTATTAATTCTATATTGATGATATAAATCACTTACAAGTTGTTAGTGTATAAAAAGAGGTGTGACACAATATTTTCAAACCTGCCAGTTCATTAATAAAAACACTCAATTCTGCCAGTTTTAGGCCATTATTGGCGATATGTTGTTTTTAAGGGTATCCTTTTCCTTCATTAATTGTGTGATACATTTATATTTGTGATTATGTACTTTACTCATACCAACTCAACTGATACGTTCAATTAATAAAATTGTTAAATACAGTTTTTTCAAATAGGTGGAATTAATTTTATTATAAGGTGAATATTCATTAGTTATACAACTTTATTAATATTTTCAATTCACCCAATATCTTCACCAATCACAATTTGTAAGTGATTTCTTGCTCAATAATTTAGAAGAGTTAATTGCATTTTATCCTTAGATCCTTTAACGAAGACAGATGCAACCCCATGGAATATGAATTCGAAACTAAAATTCAAACTTCTCAGTGGAATTTAATTATGAAAAAAAGGAAAAGAATAAAAAAGACTTTAATTAGTTCAAATATGTGGTGAGTGAAAAAAAAAAAAAAAAAAGACTTTAATTAGTTCAAACATGTTGGTAAGTGATTTGAGCGAGAGAGAGAGAGAGAGAGATGATATTTTGTGGAAAATCAGAGAAATATTGTTAGACTGAGACATGTGCTGGGAATTATTAGGTCATGGTCCCCACATTAGTTTTGGATGCATTTATGTACAATTTGGCTTTATGAAAGTGGAGATTTCAAATCGTTGGAAAATAAACCTTTTTCATTTTACACGTGCTTGGTTTTTTCGAATATGATTTAGGTGTATTTAATATTACGGTAATTTGTACTTACATCTTCTCGTGTTTGTAATAAAAACACGTATTTATAATTTAGAAAGGGTGTGATTCAATTGTTCCTTAAGTTTGTAAATTTGAACAAAAATACTCCAATCATGATAAGAGTATTTAATTACTTTTTAACTTTTGAATTGACCCATTTAAATTATTAAAGTATAATATTAACCTTTATAGGTTCTTTTATTTGACCAAAATGACCCTTAACAAAAAAAAAAAAAAAATCAAACTTCACCACTGTGGCCGCCAATGCCATATGCATACAAACAGGGGTAGACCCAGGAATTTTTAATTGGTGGGGCCAAGCTAGTAATGTAAAATTAAAATTTTAAAATAACAAAAAATCATTGTAAGAAATTTTTTAGTGCAAGTTTAATGTATATCGTTAAAATGTGTCTATAAATAATATGCTATAAAATTGAAGAGAAAAGTTGTCGATTCAATCATTGTTGTTGTCAAGTGAATAATTTTTTTTTTTTTTTTTTTTCCTTTCTAATTCATAACAAATAATATTTATCCATGTGTGTGTAAATATAGTATGTTGTTATAGGAATTACCATAATAATTAATATATATATTTTTTACTAAATTTGATCTTTTATAGCAAGAGGTTTATTGGAATTTGAAGGGGTTAAAAGTAATTTTATTATTAAACTATATTTAATATCAGGGAACTATATAGATTTTTTTTATAAAAAATTAGAGAGATCAAGTTTAATTTTTATATAGAAAACAACTATTAATATCTATGATTTAGTACCATAATTAGAGTGTTACAAAAAATTTGAGGGGGCTAACTTTAATTTTTATGTAAACATTACCATAAATAATTTTAATTTAATATTATAATAAGGTTTTGCAAAAAAAATTGCAAGGGCTGTGGTGGAGTTTGTTTTTTGTTTTGTTTTGTTTGTTTTTTTTTTTCCAAGGGTCATTTTGGTCAAATCAAAGGACTTGTAAAAGATAAATATTGTACTTTTATGATTTTAATAGGTCAATTCAGAAGTCAAAGGGCAATTACGTACTCTTATTATGGTTGAGAGTGTTATTGTTCAAGTTTGCAAATTTGAGGGGGCAATTGGATCACACTCTCCATAAATTGTATCTACCTGTCTTTATTGCAAACCTGAGGGAGTGTGAGTGCAAATTACCCTAATATTTATTACTTCAGTCTTCGACCTCAAGCCCATATATGAAAAAAGAAAACACATGGTCACTTATACTACAAAATGTATTAATTCCTTTTTCTTTTTCATTCAGAATTCCACTAAAAAAATAAATAAATAAAATTGAACAATTCAATTATATAAACAGTGATTTTTTAAAGACAATTCTAAAAAGATAATTTAATGATCACATTTTGGAGGTCGAGAATGTGAATTCCTTTAAGATCACCTTCATAATTTTCTCAATAATTGCGAGAATATTTTAAGAAATATGATACCATGATTGTTTCGGATTTTTTTAAAATTTTTTTTTAATATTCCCTCTATCTCGTAATAAGTTTTCATAAAACATAAACATTCATCATATCATTTGGATTCACTATAAATAGATTTGATAACTTATTTAGTACCATATAATAAAAAATATATATATTAAAAATTATTTTACAGATGACCAAACTTGGAGGACTTTTAATTAAACCGTGTAACATGTGCATTCAACTGTTCATATACACAAGCATATGTATTAAAAATTTGGGGAAAAGCACCAAACTTTTTACTCCATCTGTCCCAAAAAGAAGTCCTATTTGAAAAAGCATGACTCACAATTTGTTAGTTACGGTTCTTCAAACAGGACATCTAATTTTGGACGGAGGTAGTACAAGAAATGGACCAACGATTTGACATAACGAGGGACGAGGTACATTGAAGTCAAATGGGGGCAATTTTAGAATATTTGAAAATTATTTCAAACAATTGATGAATTGTCTCTGTTCAAAATAAGTGTACCATGTTGAGTGTGCACAGGAGAATGGTTGTGGAATATAATATGAATAGATAACCTAGAAGATGGTAAATATATTTAACTTACTCTTTTATCCAATTTTTACTTATTTTAATTTTATCAAAATAAAACTAAAATCAAATCACAAAGCAAAAATAAAGTGTAAGTAAAGTAAATAGAGTTTGATAGATGACACCAGGATTTTATCGAGAAAACCCCAATTGGTAGAATAGACCAATTGTAACAGGAAAAACCTCGTTGGACTTTGCAGTACTTCTGATATAAAGATCCACTATGTTTGAAGCAAAGTATACTGAATTTTAACTTAGTCTCACACCCTATCGTTCTACCAAAAACCAATTGCTAACAATTCCTAACTTTGCGACTCCCCCGTCCAACAGCTCTTGACCTCAGGCTTACTCTCGATTTTTGTAGAAGAGTTGTAGGTAGATCAGACAACACTCCACGAATGTTCTGACCCCTTTAAAGTGTGATCGCTTCACTCCTTTTTTTTCTAGATCTGAATTTGATGAAGAATGAATATTGAATTCTGCTTTTTGAAATTTCTGAATCTTCGATTATGTTCCAATTCCGATGAGATAGAGAACAACACTACTGAATCACTCTTGTGTTTATGTGTATGCTCTCAAAAATAAAATCAGAAAAATCAGATTGATTTTCTGAATAAAAATATTTCTCAAAGATGGCTTTCAATAGATCTGAATTTTGTATGCAAAAGCCGTGTCTAAAAATATCTCTCTAAAGGCTTTCTTAAAATATAGAACTGATGTTCCTTAAAACCATGAATAAACCTATGTGTATAACAAGGTTTATATAGAGTTTAGAATGTCCTAATACCTCTGAAAATATAGAAAATTTCGTGTATTGGACTTGGAAGTAAATCTAGTCCAAAAAGGAATCAAACAGAGTGAAAAAGGTAAGTTTCCAAACTGTGCAGGATAGCTTGAACCGGTTCAGGAAAGTGGGAACTGGTTCAAGATGACCAGAAGTTAATTCGAGGACTCTCTTTGACTCTTGAACAGGTTCAGGAATTTGGGAACCGATTTAAGATGGCTAGTCTTGAATTTTTCCAATTCTGCTGATGTGAACCAGTTAAGGAATTTAGGAACCAGTTCAAGATGGACAAAATATAAAATCTTCCTTTAAAATTTCCAAACTATTCCTAAGTGTTTTCACATCTTCTTCAAACTTTCTAAAGCATTGTTCTACTTCTTCAAAGTCACATCCGATCTTCATCTTGAAATTCTGAACCGATATTTTATAACTTGATCGGACTTGTTTTGACAACGAAATTAACCAATATATAATATATATATTTTTCACAATCTCCCCCTTTGGTAATTTCGTGACAAAACCCGAAAAACAACATGTAATCTACCCCAAGCAGAAAAAGCAAATTACAATGAATTGTCAAAGAAATACAACGGAACTCTTCTTGAACATTATGAAGCTTCAACACATGTAGTAACCTGTAATCTGCACATTAGCTCAACAAAACTACATGTGAAGCTTAATCAAGAAAGATAAACAATCAACATATATCAATATGTGAATATCAATATATATCTCCTCCTCAATTCTAGAAACTCTCCTCTTCAAATATGCACATACCACACTGACACATCCCAATACCCCACCAAGAAATATCATGCGGAGTACTACCTCTAGCTCGGCCGTTGGATAAGGTATTGTCACATGCTGCAAAAGCTAACTTCGTCCTCTAACATAAATAAAATAGAGTGTTTTTTTTTTCATTTTTTTTTTTCAAAAAAATAAAATAGTTAATTAGCTAACGTGCATGAGTTAACAAATTATTATATATTTTATTACATAAGTAAAAAATGCGTGCTAATTTTTAATTAATTTATGTTATTTGT
Organism: Cornus florida; assembly: GCF_030987335.1. Taxonomy (NCBI): domain Eukaryota; kingdom Viridiplantae; phylum Streptophyta; class Magnoliopsida; order Cornales; family Cornaceae; genus Cornus; species Cornus florida. The sequence goes on from NW_026775573.1 coordinate 46,861,813, forward strand.
ATTTTAAAATATTATTTTCTTTGTCTCAAATTAAATGTCCTATTTTGAAAACCGTAACTCATAACGGTTTTCAAAACAAGACACCTAATTTGGGACGAAAATAGTAATTGATAGATGACATCATCAATGACACTAACATGACATTGATAACATTATTTATGCCACTAAAGTCTTTTACGTGAATAGTCTTTTACGTGAATAGACTGACTTGATATATATATCTATATCTATACTATTATTAAATGTGCAAAGTGTTTCAGTATTTCAGTATTTATTTATTTTAATATAAAAAAAGAGTTTTTATAAACAAAAAATTACCTAAAAATTATTTAAAAAGTTTAATTCAAGTTACAAATTACCTAATAAAATTTATATAATTAATTTAAAGAGTTTAATTCAAATTAAAAATTACCTAATAAAATTCATATTTCTTGTCCCACATTAGTTTAAAGTAAAAAAGATTACATGGAAGTCTCTTATAAAACTATAGACCTAAAGAAATAATAATCACACCTTTCTCGGCCTTCGGGCTAAGATCAAGTGTAGTACTAAATTTTTTTTGGTTGGCTTTTGGCTAACCTTTCTAGGTCTTTTGGCTAAGATCAAGTGCAGTACTACTTTTTCGGCCTTTTGGCTTTCAATATTTATTTATTAATATAAAAATTAATATAAAAAAAGAGTTTCTCCCACATTGGTTTAAAGTAAAAAAAATTACATGGTAACCTCTTATAAAACTATAGACCTAATGAAATAATAATCACACCTTCCTCAGCCTTTGGGCTAAGATCAAGTGTAGTACTAAATTTTTTTTAGTCGGCCTTTTAGCTAACCTTTCTAGGTCTTTTGGCTAAGATCAAGTGTAATACCACTTTCTCGACCTTTTGGCTTTCAGTATTTATTTATTAATATAAAAAAAAGAGTTTTTATAAGCAAAAAATTACCTAAAATTATTTAAAGAGTTTAATTCAAATTACAAATTACCTAATAAAATTCATATTTCTTGTCCCACATTGGTTTAAAGTAAAAAAGATTACATGGAAGCCTCTAAAGAAATAATAATCACACCTTTCTCCGCCTAATAAAATTTATAAAATCAATTTAAAGAGTTTAATTCAAATTGCAAATTACCTAATAAAATTTATTTTTCTTTCCCACTTCCTGTTGGTACAGTAATTTATTAATTTTTTATTATATATATACCATCCCATTGACGTCCGCGGCCTGACCACCGTGATTTTGGTAGCAAAGCTTCTTTCTCCACAAATGGATGGGTGGCCACCCCACCACACCATCTTCATCTCCAATATCACATCTGTTCCATCAAATTATTATATTTTAGGAGTTAAATTACTATCAATTTAATTCCATGCACTATTTAATTTACAATATCTATCTTTATATATGCGTCAGTTTTTTCAATCATCATATACAAGTGTGTGCGTTAGTATATATATATATATATTTGGTTTGTAATTATAAATTTTATAGTTTTATTATATATATTGCTGATGGTAGTAAACTAAGAAGTGCCACCACTAGAATTTATAAAAGTGTGTACATCAATGCAGAGTGGTAGAACATCTTTCCATAACTATGTTATATAGCAGAGAGTTTCAATATTTATAAAAAGAGTTTAATTCAAATTACAAAGTCCCACATTAGTTTTAAGTAAAAATGATTATATAAAAGACTCTTATAAAACTATAGAACTAAAAAAATAATAATCACATCTTCTCGGCTTTTTGGCTAAAATCAAGTATAGTACTAACTTTTTTTGGGTTGGCCTTTTGGCTAATCTTTCTTGGTCTTTTGGCTAAGATCAAGTGTAGTACTACTTTATCGGCCTTTGTGCAGAGAGTTTTAATATTTATTTATTAATTGATGATATAAATTCTATAAATCTCAAAATTACCTAATAAAATTCAAAACTCAAAATTACCTAATAAAATTATAATTAATTCAAATTAACAAAATATAAAAAAAGTTTAATTCAAATTACAAAGTCCCATATTATTCTAATTAACAAATTATAAAAAGAATTTAATTCTCAATAAAGAACTCTTATTAATTATTCACAATTCAACCCAAAATACAAAAATGCCAAACTAGAGACACATTATTAAATTAAAAATGGATTATCAATCACTATTGCAGCAAAACACTCCCAGGCTATAGAAGCCAATAATTATCACCAATGATTAAAAAAAAAAAATCAAATAAACCTTCACTAGAATCCAACGAACTAATAACACAAAATCAGAAACACTTAAATAGCCAATAAAGAGCTCTTATTAATTATTCACAATTCAAAACCTATTCAAATTATAAAAAGAGTTTAATTCTCAATAAAGGGCTCTTATTAATTATTCACAATTCAAAACCTATTCAAATTAGTTTAATTAACAATTCAAATTATACTATACTGCTCTCATTAATTAAATCTATATTTTAATAATAGTATAGATATATACAAGTCTTTTTTTGCCTTCATCTAATCACATTATAAATTCTATAAAACTCAAAATTACCTAATAAAATTAAAATTAATTCAAATTAACAAAATATAAAAAGAGTTTAATTCAAATTACAATTACCTAATAAAATTCAAATTAACAAAATATAAAAAGAGTTCAGTTCACGATAAAGAGTTCTATAAAACTCAAAATTACCTAATAAAATTAAAATTAATTCAAATTAATAAAATATAAAAAGAGTTTAATTCAAATTACAAAGTCCCACGTTATTCTAATTAACAAATTATAAAAAGAATTTAATTCTCAATAAAGAACTCTTATTAGTTATTCACAATTCAACCCAAAATACAAAAATGCCAAACCAGAGACACATTATTAAATTAAAAATGGATTATCAATCACTGTTGCAGCAAAACACTCCCAGGCTATAGAAGCCAACAATTATCGCCAATGATTAAAATAAATAAATAAATCAAATAAACCTTCACCAGAACAACGAACTAATAACACAAAATCAGAAACACTTGAATAACCAATAAAGAGCTCTTATTAATTATTCACAATTCAAAACCTATTCAAATTATAAAAAGAGTTTAATTCTCAATAAAGGGCTCTTATTAATTATTCACAATTCAAAACCTATTCAAATTAGTTTAATTAACAATTCAATTTATACTATACTACTCTCATTAATTAAATCTATATTCTCTCTATATATACAAGTCTTTTTTCATCATGCATTGTTTTATTATTTGCTCATGCATTATTTTATTATTAATCTTATGTTTTAATCATGCATTGTTTTATTATACATATTGCTACATTTAATGTACACAAAAAAAAAAAAACATAGGATATAAGAATTTTCATTATTAGCTTTTGAATTTTATTAAATAATGGACTATTTTTATATATTATGTCTAGCCCTTCCATGAATTTTAATTATTTGGTTTTGAAATCTATATTCTTTCTATATATATCTATATCTATACTAAATGTGCAAAGTATTTCAGTATTTATTTATTTATATATAAAAAAATCTATTAATTGATATAAAAATAGTTTTTGTAAAAATAATTTCTATAAAACTCTAAAAATTACCTAATAAAATCAATCACATTCTATATAAAACTCTTACTTTTAGTTCAATATAAAAAGAATAGTTATTTTTTATGGATAATTATTACAATATAACCGGCCCGGCCCAGTTATGATTATGTCATTATTAGCAAATGATACATGTTATCATCCTATTAATCCAAGAAACCTATAAATAGAGGCATGGAGAAAGGGGTACAGAAATTGAGAATTCTAGATTTCCAGAATTTCAGAGTAAAATACAGAAACTTTACCAAAGAGTTTTAGTATTTCAGTATTTATTTATATGTAAAAAATATTTATTAATTGATATAAAAAGTGTTTTTATCTATACTATTATTAGATGTGTAAAGAGTTTCAGTATTTAAGTATTTATTTATTTAATAAAAAAATATTTAAAACACTAAAATCTATAAAATAAAATTTAAATTAACCTATTTATCTATTTATTATTATGAATTCTTTAATAAAAGAAAATCTAATTAGACAATAATTATTAATATCAAAAATATTTATTAATTAATATACAAAACAAAATAATTTTTCTAAAAATTTACCACAAATTACCTTTTAGTATGAGTTTCTTAATAAAATTAAATCTAATTAGACAATGATATATTTAAAGAAAATAAAATAATTTCTGTAAAACTCTATCACAAATTACCTATTTAATTTTCAATAAAACTCTATCACACTACACAAAAATATATTTAAAAAGTTTCTATAAAACTCTAACGCAAATTACCTATTATCTATTTATTATGAGTTTTTTAATAAAAGGAAATCTAATTAGACAAATATTATTAATATAAAAAAAAATTATTAATTGATATAAAAATAGGTTTTAAAAGAGTTTCTATAAAACTCTAACACAAATTATTTATTTATCTATTTATTATGAGTTTTTTTAATAAAAGTAAATCTAATTAGACAAGAATTATTAAAATAACAAATATTTATTAATTAAAAAATTACCTAAAAAAATCAATCACATTCTATATAAAACACTTATTTTTAGTTTAATATAAAAAGAATAGTTATTTTTTATGGATAATTATCAAAATATAATCGGTCCGGCCCAGTTATGATTATGTCATTATCAGAAAAGGACACATGTCATCGTCCTATTAATCCAAAAATCCTATAAATAGAGGCATGGAGGAAGGAGGAAGGGGTACAGAAATTGAGAATACTAGAAATCCAAAATTTCAGAGTAAAATACAAACTCTGCTAAAGAGTTTTACTATTTATTTATTTATATAAAAAATATTTATTAATTGATATAAAAAGAGTTTAAAGATTTTCATTATTTATTTATTTATATAAAAAATACTTTTTAACAGATATAAAAAGAGTTTTTATACACAAAAAAAAAAAAAAAAAAAAAACACTAAAATCTACATAATAAAATTTAAGTTAACCTATTTATCTATTTATTATTATGAATTTTTTAATAAAATAAAATCTAATTAGACAAGAATTATTAATATAAAAATTATTTATTAATTGATATATGAAATAAATTTCTTTTTATAAAACTCTATAACAAATTACCTATTTTATTTTTAATAAAACTCTATGACAAATATATATTTAAAGAGTTTCTATAAAACTCTAACACAAATTACCTATTTATATATTTATTTTGAATTTTTTAACAAAAGGAAATCTAATTAGACAACTATTATTAATAGAAAAAATATTTATTAATTGATATAAAAAGTGGTTTTAAAAAATTTCTATAAAACTCTAACACAAATTACCTATTTATCTATTTATAATGGTTTTTTTTTTTTTTAATAAAAGTAAATCTACTTGGACAAGAATTATTAAAATAAAAAATATTTATTAATTGACATAAATAGAGTTTTTAGAAGAGTTTATATTAAACTCTAAAACAAATTAACAATTTATTTATTTATTATAAGTTTTTTAATAAAAAAAAATCTAATTTGATAATTATTAATATAGAAAAAAAATTAATTGATATAAAAAAATAAAATCATTTTTCTAAAACTCTTCCACAAATTACCATTCATTATGAGTTTTTCTAATAAAAGCTAATCTAATTAGACAAGAATTATTAAAATATAAAAATATTTATTAATTCATATAAAAAGAGTTTTAAAAATATTTTCTACAAAACTCTAACGCGTATTACCTATTTATCTATTTATTATGAGTTTTTTTAATAAAAAAATATAATCAAACAATAATATATTTAATGAAAAATTTTTTTTCTATAAAATCTATCACAAATTAGCTGACTCTATTAATAAAAAAAATATAATTAAACAAAAATATATTTAATGAAAAGAAAATTTTTCTATAAATTCTATCACAAATTCGCTAACTTTAAAATTTACCTAATAAAATTCAAATTAACTTATTTTTCAATTGATTATATTAAATTTTTTAATAAAAGAAAATCTAATTAGACAAGAATTATTTATATAAAAAATAATTATTAATTTATATTAAAAATGAATTAAATTTTCTAAAACTCTACCACAAATTAGCTTTTATTACGAGTTTATTAATAAAATGAAATTGAATTCGACAATGATATATTTAACGAAAAAAAAATAATTTTCTATAAAAATGTATCACAAATTACCTATTTTTTTTTTTTTTAAACTGTACTACAAATTAACTTTTATTATGAGCTTTTCAGGAAAGGAAATCTAATTAGACAAATATTATGAATATAGAAAATTATTTATTAATTAATATAAAAAGAGCTTTTCAAAGAGTTTTTGTAAAACTCTAACACAAATTTCCTATTTATCTATTTATTATGAGTTTTTTTAATAGAAAGAAATATAATTAGAGAAGAAATATGTATACAAAAAATATTTATCAATTGATATAAAATGAGTTTTTAAAAGAGTTTTTATTAAACTCTAACACAAATTACCTATTTATTTATTTCTTATAAAATATTTATTAATTGATATAAAGAAAGTAATCCAGAGAGGCATAGACCCAGAATTACAGATGTTCCGCCAATGAGTTTCAATATTTGTTTATTTATATAAAAAATATTTATTAATTGACATCAAAAGAGTTTTTATAAAAAAAAAAAATCTAAAAAATTCTAAAATCTTGCTAATAAAATTCAAATTAACCTATTTATCTATATATTATTATGAATTTTTTAATTAAAAAATCTAAAGTTTCAGTATTTATTTATTTATATGAAAAATATTTATTAAATGTGCAAAGAGTTTCAGTACTTATTTATTTATCTAAAAAAATATTTATTAATTGATATGAAAAAAAATTTTATAAAAAAAAAAACTCCGTTAAACTCTAAAATCTATCTAATAAAATTGAAATTAACCTATTTATCTATTTATTATTATGAATTTTTTAATAAAAGAAAATATAATTTTCAGAGTAAAATACAGATGCTCTGCCAAATTGTTTTATTATTTATTTATTTATTTAAAAATATATTTATTAATTGATCTAAAAGAGTTTTTTCTATACTATTATTAAATGTGCAAAGAGTTTTCGTATTTAAGTATCTATTTATATAAAAATAATATTTATTAATTGATATGAAAGAGCTTTTATAAATAAATAAAAAAACTCTATCAAACTATAAAATCTATCTAATTTAAATTAACCAAATCATCTATTTATTATTATGAATTTTTTAATTAAAGAAAATCTAATTATACAAAAAATATTAATATAAAAAATATTTATTAATTGATATATAAAATAAAATAATTTTTCTAAAACTTTACCAGAAATTAACGTTTATTATGAGTTTCTTAGTAAAATTAAAACTAATTTGACAAAGATATATTTAAAGCAAATAAAATAATTTGTATAAAACTCAATCATAAATTACATATTTTATTTGCAAAAAAACTCTATCGCAGTAGGCAAAGATATAATATTTAACGAGTTTTATAAAATTATAACACAAATTGCCTATTTATATAATTATTAAGAGTTTTTTAATAAAATAAAATCTAATTAGACAATTATTATTAATATAAAAAATTATTTATTAATTAATCTAAAAAGATATTTTAAAAGAGTTTCTATAAAACTATAACACAAATTACCTATTTATCTATTTATTATGAGTTTTTTAATAAAAGAAAATCTAATTAGACAAGAAATTTTAATATAAAAAATATTTATTAGTTGATATAAAAAGAGTTTCTATTAAACTCTAACACAAATTACCTATTTATTTATTTATTTTAGGTTTTTTAATAAAAGAAAATCTAATTTGACTAGACAAGAATTTTTAATATAAAAAATATTTATTAATTGATATATAAAAGAAAATTATTTTTCTAAAATTTTATCACAAATTACCTTTTATTATGATTTTTTAATAAAAGGAAATCTAATTAGATAAGGATATATTTAAAGAAAATAAAATAATTTCTATAAAACTCTATAAAAAATTACCTATTTTTTTTTTCCAAGAAAACTCAATCATATTAGACAAAGATATATTTAAAGAGTTTCTATAAAACTCTAACACAAATTACCTATTTATCTATTTATTATTTTGAGTTTTTTTTAATAAATGAAAATTTAATTAGACAACAATTATCAATATAAAAAATATTTATTAATTGATATATAAAAGAAAATAATTTTTCTAAAATTCTAATACAAATTACCTTTTATGATAATTTTTTAATAAAAGAAAATCTAATTAGACAAGTATATATTTGAAGAAAATAAAATAATTTCTATAAAACTCTATCACTACCTATTTTTTTTTCCAATAAAACTCAATCACATTAGACAAAGATATATTTAAAGAGTTTCTATATAACTCTAGCACAAATTACTTATTTATCTATTTATTATGATATTTTTTAATAAAAGGAAATGTAATTAAACACTATTATTAATTTTAAAAAATATTTATTAACTGATATAAAAAAGAGGTCTTAAAAGAGTTTCTATAAAAATCTAAAATAATTTACCTATTTATCTCTCTATTATGAGTTTTTTATGAAAAGAAAATGTAATTAGACAAGAATTATTAACATAAAAAAATATTTATTAATTGATTTAAACAGAATTTTGAAATGAGTTTTTATATAAAACTCTAACACAATTACCTATTTATTTATTTATTATGAATTTTTAATAAAAGAAAATATAATTAGGCAATAATTATTAATATAAAAAATATTTATTAATTGATATAAAAAATAAAATAATTTTTCTAAAACTGCAACACAATTTACCTTTTATTATTAGTTTTTTAGTAAAAGAAAATCTAATTAGACAAGGATATATAAATTTAAAGAAAATAAATAATTTTTATAAAATTTTACCACAAACTATATCACATTAGATAAAGATATATTAAAAGTGTTTCTATAAAACACTGACACAAATTACCTAAAATTAACACAAATTAACTAATTTATTTTAATTAAAACTCTATCACATATAACATATATTTATCTATTTATTATGAGTTTTTTAATAAAAAAAAATCGAATTAGATAAGGATATATTTAAAAAAAATAAAATAATTTATGTAAAACTCTAGCAAAAATTACCTATTTTATTTTCTATAAAACTCTGTGACAAATTATTCTATAAAACTCTACCACAAATTACCTATTTTATTTTCTATAAAACTCTATCACATTATAGAAGGATATATTTAAATAAAATATATAATAATACATATAAATATAAATAAAACATAAAAGTGTAAAGAGTTTTAGCATTTTAGTATTTAATTTTTAATGTAAAAAATATTTATTAATTAATATAAAAGGAGAACTCTATCGTATATAACCTCTGTATTTATCTATTTATTATGAGTTTTTTAATAAATGAAAATTTAATTAGCCAATGATATGTTTAAATACAATAAAATAATTAAAAAATATATGAAAAGAAAATTTTAATAAGTTATAAAACATTTATCACGCACGTGCCTTTTCCTAGTATATATATATATATATATATATATATATATATATATTTATTCACATGTACACAGACCATTACTTCTTCTTAGTCTAAAAGTAGAGGGAAGATCATGGTATTAATTTATTTTATGCATTTCTCACATAGTTAAGGTACGTGCATCTCTCACACTAAATCTCTCTCTCTCTATATAGACTGACTTGATATATATATATATATAGACATATAGGGTGTGTTGAAGATAGTAATAGAGGAAATATGGCGCTGAGCTTAGCACCCCAGATGGCAGATGAAAAGGTGTTCGAGGGAGAAGGTGGATCATACCATAGTTGGTCACCTTCCGACTTTCCATTGCTTGGTGAGGCTAAGCTTGGTGCAGGTGTTCTCATGTTGCATCCTCGTGGTTTTGCTCTACCTCACCATGCAGATTCCTCCAAGATTGGCTTTGTTCTTCAAGGTAATTATTTTCCTACTTAATTTTCAACAAATTAAATTATATATATATGTATATATACACGTATGTATTTGTGGGTTAATTTCTATATATTGTTATTATTATTTTATAAATGTTGAAAGTAGATAGTAGAACTCAAGATCTAGATGATTTTTCGAGTGTTTTCTTGTGCTTCACCTAACATTTGATATATTTATATATATATTTTTGAAGTATACATACCATCACAAGTGTGAGTCTCTTAGTCATTAGATCCAAGAAATAATATTGATTAATTTAATTTATTTTCTTGGTTTTCTCATATGTGTTGCTAGTCTATATATATAATTATATACATACACAAATCTTTTTGGATAAATGTTTAGGACATTTCATTTTGTGGATCTGATGGAACTACATGGAGTCCACCTAATCTATTTAAATTTTAAAGTAAGTTACATTTCATTTCGTTGGTTAGTGGATCATGTTGAGATGGGTAACCTAGTGGTGGTGGTAGGAGGTTGAGTGGTGGTGGTGGCATGCAGTGGCAGTTATTATTGAGGGTGGTTTGGTGGAATTAGTGGCGGATTTGGTTGGGGGGCGGTAGGAGGAGGAAGAGAGAGAACGAAGATAGGATAGAGGAGAGAGAAACCATGTTTGGGTCCCACTTGGCTGGAGAAGAATTGGTCTTTATTTATTTATTAAATGCTAGATTGGAAAGAATATAATATTTATATATTTTGTGATGATTAAGTCTTCATAGTTTGAGCTCAAGCCATTAACTATTGGTATAACTATAATGACTCATTCCACTAATTGGAGATGACACACTTACATATAAGCACTTTACCTTTCTTTTACCCAGACACATGTGAGACTGTGCACTCGTAGCTCGCAAGTGTGGTAGCCTGACATTGTCTCTCGCACCCGCCCACGGCACACCCGCCCACAGGGTCATCACAATCCACCCCCCTTGAAGGCCCGACGTCCCCGTCGGCACGGCTGGGTCAGGCTCTGATACCATTTGCAACGACCCACTCCACCACATGGTATGATATTGTTTGCTTTGGGCCTGAGCCCGCACGGTTTTGCTCTTGGGCTTCATCCCAAAATGCCTCATATCAATTGGAGATGACACACTTACATATAAGCACTTCATCTTTCCTCTACCTAGGCGATGTGGGACTGTTCATCCGTAACTCGCCAGTGTGGTAGCTTGACAGTGTCTCTCGCACCAGCCCACGATACACCCGCCCACAGGGTCATCACAATAACACTATTCTTTGTTTGGGTAAGGGGTTTATGTGGGTAAGTTATTCTAAGCCTATTATTTAGTCGAGGATATTCCATATTAGATACCTCAGTATATCAACTATGTGGTACTATGAGGGCTATGAGATATTTATTTTTATTTATTTAATGAAGAAAATGATGAAAATTTACCGGGAAAAAAGTACAACATTATTGGTACTACAGTGTATCTTATTTATGTTATTTATTTTATTTTTATTATTATATTAACGAGAGAATTAATAATTTCTCACCATATATGCTGCTGTTGTATAGTTTATTTAGTTATTTTTTTATTATAAAACATGTCATGCTAATTCCGTATTTACTTCAAAACAAGTTTGTAATTGTTATACCATCATTTAGTTCTTATTTCGATAGACAAAATACCGACTCTGTCTTATGTACTCCGTTTAAATGTGGGGCGTAACGGGGGCAAGCCGGGTTTTGTCATTTTTATTATATAGTAAAAAAAAATTAGCCTAATGTCTTCAAATTGAGCTAACAAATAAGTTGACCTAACTTTTAAATTACTAAGTAGTGAATATAGGCATCCCTTGCTTAGAATTGCCTCCCAACACTGGCATAAAATAGAATAAAATTAGAAAAATAGAATAAAATCAAATAATAAACTTACATCACATGGGACAGTGAGTAGATAGTAGACACAACTTGACACAGGGAAAATTACTAATTGGTGCTGCATTTTAATTTTAAGGACTAAGAAATTTTATACAGTTGTTCATTTAATAAGTATTTCCTACAAAGTTTACAATTTCATTGACAATTTTTTTTTTCTTCAATATTATTTTCTTATTGAATAATATTATTTTCTTATTGAAATGCCTTTAATATTATTTTCTTAGTACGAATCATAACTATATACCCTTTGCCTCAAATTTTTAATTAGTACCAATTTACTATAACAACGAAAAAACAGACTTTTTGGTTGCTACCAAAATTAGCAATTTCAAACATATACCTATAAACAACTTTTTGGTCGCTACCAAAATTAGATTTTACCAATTCTAATAAAAATAAATTAAAAAAAAAACTATGTCATATAAAAAAAGTGTATCAAGATGTTATAAAATTTTCTTTTAAATTACAAGAAAATGACAATAACGATATTTCTATATGTATATATAAAAAAAATGTAATATGGGACTTATTTGTAAAATATTTACTAAAAATAGGACTTAATTGTCTTAACAAAATTTTACAAGACTTATTGCTCCTTATACTTCAAAAGTAAAACTAATAAGTAATTTTTTTCTTTTTAACATATTGGACTGAACCTAAACACAGTCACACGGTTACATGACTGTCTCCACAGGTACCTGCAGTGTTGGAATGGCATCTCCCAACACATCAGAAGAAACTGTCGTGACAGTTAAAAAGGGAGATCCAATCCCAGTGGAAATCGGAGTAGTTTCATGGTGGTTCAACGGTGGAGACACCGACCTGGTTATCGTGTGTACCTGGGAGAAACTTCCAAGGCTCACACTCCGGGGTCATTCACCTATTTCTTTCTCACCGGCATTCTAGGCATTCTGGGAGGCTTCTCACCCGAATTCGTTAGCAAGGCTTATGATTTGAACGAAGAAGAAGCGAAAAAGTTAGTGAAAAGCCAAACAGGTGCTTTGATAGTGAAGCTTAAAAAAGGAATAGCCATGCCTAAACCATGCAAGAACGCTAGTGATGGAAAGCTCGTTTTTGGCTTTGAGAATGCATCGCCTGATGTTAAGGTCAAGAATGGTGGATTGGTGACAACTATGAGAAACTTCCTTTGCTCGGAAAAGTTGGACTTAGTGCCAATGTGGTGAAGTTGGATGCTAATGCCATGTCCTCGCCAATGTACGGATTCATCTGTACAATTAACTTATATTGTGAAGGGAAGTGGTAGAGTTCAAATTGTGGGTATTAACGGACAAGGCGCTTTGGATGCTAAAGTAGAGGCTGGTCACTTGTTCGTCGTGCCCAAATTTTTCCCGGTCACTCATGCTGCAGATGGAGAGGGAATGGAGTTTTTCTCCGTTATAACATCTCCAGAGTAAGCACCATTTTCATTGCCATACACACACTTGAGCTCGATCTCATACACACACATGAACAAATCATAGAAAGGAGTACCTTTTTTTACATTTGAATTGCAAGTAAATTAAGCCTAGCTGATAATTAGCTCACACATACTATTTGCTTTGTTATATATATATATATATATATATATATATATATATATATCTTTGCAGGCCTGTATTTGAGAAGTTAGCTGGGAATACATCAGTTTGGAAAGCTATAACTCCAGTAGTTCTTGAAGCTGCTCTTGATGAGACTCCAGAATTTGTGCAACTTTTCAAGTCCAAGATTAAAACGAGCACAGTTCTTATCCCTCCAGGGAATTAATATTTGACAAGTTAATTACATTATTACCACTTGGTCATTGTTGTTGAAGTTTTCAATGTTGTGGCAGTTTTTAAATATTATTTGTAAAAAAAATGAAATAACGGAATTGCTCAGCATATATCCTGTGGTAGTTTTAGTTGTTGCCATTGATATTTTGTGTGTGAGTTTGTGCGCATGTGTTGAGGTTGATTTTAAGGATGGTTGGGTGTTGGATAAGTTTGTAGGAGAAATTGTGCGGGCGCATTTAACCGTTCATTGTAGCTCATGTAATAAGTTTGTGTACTCGTGCGTGTATTACACGGATGGATGGCCTCAATGTATCCGTAATTATCACTCGTGTAATATGCGTACGTACCCGTGTGTGTATTACACGGACGGTATCAATGCGTGATGCAACACGCACAACCAAGTATTTCTCAATTTGTAGAGCTTGTACATGTTTATATGTTCTAAATTTTTATTAGTGCGTCAAGTAATAGGGCGAGAAAGGGGCAATAAAGACTTCTATGTACTAGTTATATTCGTTATATTAGGTGCCATTAATTACATTAATGAGTCCAGTTAATAGTTAATCAGTTAATTATTTCCCGCATTAGGCAATGATGGACCTATAAAGGCTTCAGTGGGGGCTGCTCCACCCACTGATTTTTTATTTTCATATTTATTTTATTTATTTATTTTTTGTAATGAACAAAATTACTTATAGTTTTTGTTAAAATCTTTAAAATGCCTCAAATTATTATTATTTTTTTTAATAATATTTCACCATATATTATTATTGTTCAAATTTGCCTCATACAATTGTTTAATTGTATTAGGTCGTTGTCCTTGAGATGGATTGTGTATCTAATCTAGTTACCTCCAACGGAGATTTGGGTGGATATTGTGTATCTGCTTATTGATACATCATTTTTATTACTGGGAAAGTATTACTCCTTTCGTCCCAAATTAAATGTCCACCTTTCTATTTTTGATTGTCCGAAAATTAATGTTTCAATTGAAAAGACAAAGTACTATTTTTTATTTATTTATTTATTTATTTTTTTTGTAACATTACCAATTTAACCTTATTTCATTAAACTTGTAAAAAGTAAATCATCACATCATGTGGACCTTATTATGTATTTGATAATCCATTCACTACTAATACAATACAAAAATATTAAAACACATCCTCTTAAAAAATTAAATTCCCGAAAATGAATGTTTTATTTGGGAAAAAGGGAGTACTTTTTTAGCCATCAAGAAGAAAGAGTTTTGGTTAAATTAAGATGCTTTTCTTCTGGTTTTTAGAGAGGTTTGTGTTCTCTCACTTGATGTTATTTATTACAGTATTGCTTTTTGAAAGTATACACACACATATCTATTTATCTATTTACCTTTTAAAAGTGTATTCTATTTGTATTTTTATATACACTTTTTTTGTAATAATAATATATATGTGACTTTTCAAAAATCACCTCTTCTAAAAAACACTTTTTAACTGCATTAACACCTCTTCAAAAAGTCACCTTTTAACTGCAAACACCTATGAATTCTATTTGTATTTTTTATATACACTTTTTGTAATAATATTATATACTTCTCAAATAATTACTAACACATTTTCTAAAGGTCACCTTTTATTATTTATATATAATTAAATCATTTAATTTATTATATTTTTTATATACACTTTTTTGTAATAATATAAATTTGACTTTTCAAAAATCACATCTTCTAAAAAACACCTTTTAACTACACTAACATCTCTTCAAAAAGTTACATTTTAACTGCAAACACCTATGTATTCTATTCGTATTTTTTATATACACCTTTTTGTAATAATATTATATACTTTTCAAATAACTACTAACACCTCTTCTAAAGGTCACATTTTATTATTTATATACAATTAAATCATTTGATTTATTTTAATAAATACATGTGACTTTTCAAATAATTACTAACACCTCTTCTAGAAGTCACATTTTAACTGCACTAACACCTCTTCTAAAAGTCACATTTTAACTTCAACCACCTATATAAATAGATATCTAACATTCATATCACCCTATATCTCACTTCTCTCTATTTCTTTCCATCTCTATTTGAAGATAATTTATTCACAAAAAGTTTGTTAGCGGTTTCTTCTTCCACAAACAATTTCAACGGCTTTGAGAGGAGATTCGTCTTTTGGTTCATGTATATCAAATTACGACTCAAAACCCTTATAATTTTTTTTTAAAAAGTATGTTTAAATTTGAATTAAAGAACAATTTATATATTTTATCTTTCTACATAATCATATATATATATATTTATGTTGTTTCATACATAATTATTACATGAGGAGTTATTATATTTTATATGTTCTCCTAATAGTTCAGTTCTGGAATTTTTTTATTACGATGTGAAAGTAATATGTAATATGCATGAACATTAAATTTGTTCTCTTCAAAAAAATTACATGGATAAAATATATGAAATATTGTATTTTATATGCAATATACATCTGCAAGTGTATATATATAGCTGACGTGTAAAATCATTGATTGAAATGTCAGTTAGTTATCATAGAATTCTTTCACGAACAAATCATTATATATACAATACATAATTAGTACATGAGGAGTTTTTATATTTTATATATTAAAGTGTATTCAATTTTGATTTTTATATACATTTCAAAATAAATTCTTCACTTTACAAAAAGTTTTAACTGTCTTCTTTTCTTTTCTTTTTTTTTTTTTTTTTTCCAAAGAGTTGACGTTTCCTTTTTTAGTTTTTACGCACTGTTTTTGTTTTATTTCTTTCTTCTTTTTTCCCCAAAGAGTTCTTGTTTTAAACAATTTTTAATTTTTAATTTAAATCAGTCTTAAACTCTAGATTCTGGATTTCATTAACAAAATCAACTTTAATTATATACCTTTTGAAAAAAAATTAACTTTCTGCTACGTAATTTCTAAAATACATTAACAGTTAAGACGCCTATTGTGAAGAGTTTATGTTTCAAAAACTCTATCATGTTATATGATCTCAAGAAAAAAAAAACTCTTTCATATTTGTTCTTCTTTACAAAAACTTTTTCTCCAACATTGTAAGTGCATTATACTTCTTAAATAAATTTAATATTTAGGTTCCAATTATTCTCTCCTCTAAAAAATTTTTATGTCTCAGTATTTCTTTTTATAGTTTTAATTGTGAGTTTCTAACAAATTAATGTTTGACACTGTAGATGGCAATACATAATTAGTACATTAGGAGTTTTTATATTTTATATGTTAAACTGTATTCAATTTTGATTTTTTTATATACATTTCAAAATAAATTCTTCATTTTACAAAAAGTTTATATTTATTGTCTTTTTTTTTTTTTTTTTTTTTTTTTTTTTTTTTTTTTTCATAGAGTCGACGTTTCCTTTTTTATTTTTTACACACTGTTTTTGTTTTATTTCTTTCTTCTTTTTTCCCAAAGAGTTCTTGTTTTAAACAATTTTTAAATTTTAATTAAAATCAGTGTTAAACTCTATATTCTGGATTTCTTTATTAAAAAATCAACTTTAATTATATACCTTTTGAAAAAAAAAATTAACTTTCTGGAACATAATTTCTAAAAGATATCAACAGTTAAGACGCCTATTGTGAAGAGTTTATGTTTCAAAAACTCTGTCATGTTATATGATCTCAAGAAAAAGAAACTTTTTTGTTGACCTTGAATCCAAGGCTTTTGATGATCATAATTCATTAATGATGTTCTATGTGTTCTAATGTCTACCTTAAGCATATTACAGATCTAAGCGTTTATCAAATCAAGACATTACATGGAAAACTCAAAAGAAAAAGAGCATCATAAAAGATACATGAAAAGGTCACCAAGAAATCAAGATCTAAAAGGAAGCTATCAAGATTAGTCAAGCAATCAAACGATGATGCAAATACCAATGAAAAAGGGGTAGCTAAGTTGGTGAGTGAATATGACCTTTTGTTAAAGCATGTATGAACATTTTGAAGCTCACATATCCATAATCATGCGTAGAACCTCATTCATCAAACTTAAGGAACATAAGACTAAATTTAAATCATATCAAAACATGTTCCTGAAATTGAAGTTCCATTTCGGTCGACCGAAATTGAATGACAAACTGAAACAGTTGACCAATATAAACAGATATTTTGGAACTAAGCTTCAAGTTATTTCGGCCTACTGAAATAAAAGTCCAAATCATTTCGACCTACCGAAATGAACTGATGTAATCCAACCTCTAGTTATTTCGAATGACCGAAATAGAAGGGCCAAACGAATCAGACGAACCAATTCTAACAGAATGTTTTGGAACAAAAGAGGAAGGTGTTTCGGACAACTAAAACAAAAGGTAGATTATTTCAGTCTACCAAAATAAAGAATGATGGCCAACCTTAAACTATTTTGGACGACCAAAACACAATGGTGTTTCATTTCGGATGATCGAACCGGCGTAGATTCAAATTTTAAACGGCTATTTTACCTCGAACTGTGTGTCCAACAGCTAGAATACATATCAGATTCATCTGAATCTCTATATAATGACTTGTGGTCTTCATAAAAAGGCATTGCAACAATTTGAATCATATCCTTGCAATCATAAAGTCCTTAAATCATCATTCACACACTTCATAGTCTTCAAAGAGTATTGAGCTTCAATCTATTCATACATACTCTAGAGTGAGCTGAAATTTGTACTTCAAATCTGAGAGAGATCATTTTGTACTTCATTTATCTGCTTCAAATCTTGTAAGGACTGGTGTGGTCCAAGGAAGACTAAGAGAAGGTGTTTCTCTTAACATTTTGAAGCAAAGAGGTGCTTCTTGTAAAATGTTTGCTCTCCACCTGTAAGGAGAAGCCATAATGGATTAGGAAGTCTCAAGAGGGGTCTTGAGCCGAGGAGTAGGAGTTCCAAACCTCGCTAAAATCGCTGAGTACTTGTTTGCAATCTCTACCTCCATCTCTCATATTTATTGCTTAAAGTTTAGCATGATTAATTTCTTGATAAATGTTGTTAGTTGAGGTTTAAAATTCAGATTTTTTTATTTAACAATTGTCAAGAAAGTGAAGCTTAGTACTTGCATGTTAATCTAAATTAAAAATTGACCATTGTTTGTTAAGACTCTATTCACCCTTCTTCTAGAGTCATTACTTGGGCAACATTTTTCATGTTATGTTCTTCTCTGCAAAAAATTTTCTCCAACATTGTAAGTGCACTATACTTCTTAAATAAATTCAATATTTAGGTTCCAATTATTCTCTCCTCTAAAAACTTTTTATGTCTCTCAGTATTACTTTTTATAGTTTTAATTGTGAGTTTCTAGCAAATTAATGTTTGACACTGTAGATGGCATCTCAAAAAAATGGTAAGAAAGTACAAATGACACCAAAAGAAGTACCATCCAAAAAAAGACCACTACTTTGGGATAATCCTACAGCATGTAGTTCTATTTCACCACCATTTTATATATGGGAAAGGATATTGTCCGAGTTAAATCATAAAATTGATATTGGTTTCAAAGTTCTTTCACAAGAAATACAAAGGTTGACTGAGTTAGTAGAAGCAATCGAGACATCGAACAATAATGTCATCCATATAAGTTCTGATGATAGTGAAGAGGAGGATCCATCAGAGGAGTATTCTCCATGTTCTTAAACAAAGTGGAATGATCAAGACTTTTTTTTAATGTAATCTATATTATGTTTTATTAAATGTAATATAAAAAAATGTTCATTGATATTATTAATTGATTAATTGTGTTTGGTAGAGAATATAATATATAAAAAGTTATTTTAACATAATGTTTTTTGAAGAGTTATCTCAAAGAGTTGTCATGACTGTATAAATAGTTGTTTCTAAATTGAAATACATGTTCGGTGAGAATTCAAAGAGTTGTCATGACTGTTCTGAAAAGTTATCATTATTAACATATATTTTTAATATTATATATTTTTTTTTGTATAAATAGTTGTTTCTAAATTGAAATACATGTTCGATGAGAATTCATTTTTGTTCTCTTTCACGATAAACTATCTTCTTAACATAATAAAATGTGTGTATAAATCCATCTCTATCTCTTATCATTTTTGTGAAGAAAAAAAATTCTCTTTGGAAAGACTTATATGCAAAATTGAAATACATGGTTAGAACTCTTATAATTACTTCATTTTTTACAATTGCTTCCGTTATTGAATCATAAAAATTTGTAGTGATCCTACCAATTTGATTAAATCACAAAATTATATGCTTCCAAGCATAAGTGGTGATGCTTCTTCTCTCGGGTGGTGTACAAAACAGTGCACAACACTTTGAGTTTGGAAATTAGTGTCAAGTGGGCATCATAGTTAAATTTATAAACCGCTCAACACCTATACTATGTAGTATGAGTGAGAAGGGATCGTCCTAAGGGATTATGGGGATCGAGCAATGTCGTGGAATCACAATTAGGGCTAGTAGGTCGAGTGATCAAACAATTGGTTGGTTGGTTGGTTGATTAAAGAGTAACTAAATTAAACTAAGTAATAGCAAAAGAATGCAATTAAGAGTGAGTAAGAGAGAGAGAGAGATCTTGGGGTTTAGAGATCACCACCAAGCAATGCATTTCTATATCATTTGACAAATGATTAATGAGGGCAAATGGTGTGTTACAATATTGGTGTGTGTGTGTTTAGTTGATTCAACAAACAAGGATGACTAGTTAAGCATGTATTGTCTAAACATCATGTGAAAGGTACAATAAATCAAAACAAGTCATTAATCCTTTCATTAAGCTCACAATCCAAATACAACACAAGGATAGAGACATATGCTAATTGCATTCAAAAGCTTGGATCATCAAACAACAAGCATAGATTGTCCTCTTATTTAACACTACATTACAACTACACTACATCTACACTACTAACATGAAAATAAACTAGGGGAGAGGTATAATCCATCAAGGTATAAGAATGAACCATCAAGAGAATCACAAGAGCATTCCTTCAATACTATGTTTTGACAATCTCCAAATCTATAGCATCAATACACATAGACATGCATTAATAACACAAAATCTAGAGACAAGTACATGAACATCAATTCTAGCATGCATAGACATATGGATAGAATGAAATGATCAATTGGAAGCATTAAACTACATAAATCATTGAATAAACAAGATCTATATATATCAAAGTGTCAAAACATCAATTACAACACTAATCCCTCAATAATACACAAGATTAAGACATAGAAAGCATGCTTTGGGCTAACTCTAGCCCCAAGAGGATGTTTAGCCACTCATGGTGATGATGCTCCAACCCTCAAGGGCTAATTCCATGGTTAAAATCTGCTCCTTGTTGATGAAGAGTCTCCAATGGTGTCTCTAGCCTCCTCTTCCTCTCCAAGTGATGATATGAAAATAATGTTGGCCTCCTCTTGTAAAAGCAATTCTTATCCTTATATAGGTAGGTCAAAATGACACCCAAAATGAGGTGGGGTCGTGCACACAATATTCCCTAATGATTGGATAAAGGACAACTTTCAATGAGATGGAATTTTAACTTTTTCGCACTGGAGGAAGTTCGATCGATCGAAAGTAAGTGAGATCGATCAAACTTAGGCTGGATCGATCCAACTGGCTGAGCTTTTTGGAAAAAGACAAATCCGAGATATTTATGGGAAAAGGACAAAAGTGGTTAGTGGGTGGTACAGCTGTGGATAGAATCAATCATTTGAATAAGGATAAATGTGTTGGATCGATCGAAGGATGGTGTTGGATCGATCGAACTTTTGGAACTTTATGCTTTTGGGTCAAGACTTGGATCTATCTTGAAGTGCTAAGATCGATCATTGTTTGATCGATCGAACCTTGAACTTGGATCGATCGAACTTTGCTGCTTGCTACCTTTGGCTTCATTTGCTTCCCTCTTTCTCCACTTTGCTCATTTCTTTGTTTAATCCCAGAATTACTTCAATTAAGCTCTTATTTGACTGAGTTAGCTTATTTTCGGGATAAGTGCTTGAAAAAGGAAATAATATGAAATCAATCTAAAACGGTAAAGTAAGATAGATAAAGGTATTAGAATGTATAAGCTTAAAGGGTTTAAATACGCACTTTTCAGTGCTCATCAATAAGATATTGTATAAAGGGTGAGCTGGATGCATTCAGGAAGATATAAACTTAATATTACCTCACAACCACAATATGTTTCAAGGATACCAACCAGCAATTTTCCATTATAACTATCTCAAATGGTCATCATCTCTCCTAACGCAAACATAAGACAATTTTATTTATTCCATTCACGAGCCATTTTTCTAAAAAATTTAAAATCTTAAAAACCAAATGAATTTTATGTTTTTTGAAATTAGATGCAGGGAGCTACATTGTCTTAATCAAGGTAATATCCAAAGATACTACTATAAGTTTACTGCAGCAGTGTCGGTCAGCTTGTAAGTTATAGTCCTGACCAGGTTACACACCCGCACAAGCTATGATTTCTTGAAAATGACTCGTGCTAAATTTTCTTTAGGGATGTCAACATATATTCTACAATTTTTATTTTTATTTTTTGTGGATATCATGAAATAAATTTATGATTATCTGAGGTATCATGAATATGATAAGATATAAAATACCAAATAGAAACAACTATTTATACACCTCTTCTATATATAGATTTTTCTTTACGTGCATAATATATACTTCTCAAATAACTACTAACACATCTCCTAAAAGTCACCTATTATTATTTATATACAATTAAATCATTTAATTTATTTTAATAAATAAATGTGACTTTTCAAATATCTACTAACATCTCTTCTAAAAGTCACATTTTAACTGCACTAACACCTCTTCTAAAAATCACCTTTTAACTGCAAACACCTATTTCAAAAATCACCTCTTCTATAAAAACACATTTTAACTGCACTAACACCTCTTCAAAAACATCTTTTAACTGTACTAACACTTCTTCAAAAAGTTACATTTTAACTGCAAACACTTATGTATTCTATTTGTATTTTCTATATACACCTTTTTGTAATAATATTATATACTTCTCAAATAACTACTAACACTTCTTCTAAAAGTCACCTTTTATTATTTATATACAATTAAATCATTTAATTTATTTTAATAAATACATGTGACTTTTCAAATAACTACTAACACCTCTTCTAAAAGTCACATTTTAACTGCAAACACCTATATAAATAGATATCTAACATTTATATCACCATATATCTCACTCCTCTCTGTTTGTTTACATCTCTCTTTGAAAAGAATTTATTCACAAAAAGTTTGTTAGCGGTTTCTTCTTCCACAAACAATTTCAACGGCTTTGAGAGGAGACTCGTCTTTTGGTTCATGTACATCAAATTACAACTCAAAACCCTTTAAAATTTTCTTTTTTAAAGGTATGTTTAAATTTGAATTGAAGAACAATTTATATATTTTATCTTTCTATCTAATCATATATATATATATATATATATATATATATATATATATATATGTTTATATTGTTTCATACATAATTATTACATGAGAAGTTATTATATTTTATATGTTCTCCTAATAGTTTAGTTCTGGAATTTTTTTATTACGATGTGAAAGTAATATGCATAAATATTAAATTTGTTCTCCTTAGAAAAATTATATGGATAAAATATATGAAATATTGTATTTTATATGCAATATACGTCCTCAAGTATATATTGATGAATGCTTAAATGTGATGCATTTTAGCACCTAAGGTAAGGTATTTTAATCCTTTCATCAATCTTACTTTCATGATTTAAGTACTTATTTGTGTTTTTGCCTATTTCAGGTCAATAAAATTCAAACAGGCTAATAAGAGCCATTTAGCTCAATTTTGGAGCTAAGGAGCAAAGTTGGAAAGAAGCCAAGAAAAATGAACCAGAGGAACTTCAATCGATCGAAGGGAATCTTGATAGATTAAAGAGTTCTACAATTGATCGAAATGAAGCGGTGCCAGCTCAGCAAAGTGGATAAGGCCTAGAGGATATTTTAATGCCACGTCAGCTTCAATCGATCGAAGCTAAGTGTTTGATCGATCGAGAATCTTCGATCGATCGAATATGCTACTGGCAGTGAGCTGTCTAATTTCTGAGTGCGCCGGTCTCTACCTAACTTGTGTAACTGCGAATTTCCTCCAATTATAGATTATATTTCTAACTTGGTGCCTATTCAAAGAAGCTTGTATATAATCTAAATGAACTATTTTTATAGGAGAGCTTTTTATCATTTTATTTTTATATTGTTATTTTATTTTTCTCTCTTTAGAAAAGTTGGAGATTAGAGTTAGAAGAAAAGAGAAGAGTGGAGACTCCAAAAACACATCTCAAGATCTACACTCTCTCTCTCTAGAATTCAACAAAGAAGAAGAGGAAGAAGATGGAGCCATATTTGGGGATTGCCCTTAAGGGTTCCAAGATCACACCCATCTCCTCCATGATTGGCTAGACTTCTCCTTGGGGCTTGGATGAGCCCCAATTTTGTAATCTAAAGCTCTATCTTTTTCATACTTTTTCAGAAATTTATCTTGTGATTAATGTTTTAGTCTTGTGTATAAGATGAATCTTGGGTTCTCCTTTGATTTCTATGGATTAATTCTTTCTATTGATTTTCTATGTGATTACATGTTGTCTTATGTGTGATTATTTGGGAATTGATCTCTACACTAGTTTTTTTTTATATTAATTGCATGTCTAAGTGTGGTTGATTGAGAATTTAGTGATGGTTAGACATGGTTTTTATTAGATGGGTTTGTCAATTAATTTGATGGATTATACTTATGCTTGATGGGTTGTTCTACAATTTAATTCATACTTGTAGGTAGTGGTGATGGCCGTCGTCCTACCATACGTTTGAGAATGTGTAATTTAGGCGAGGGTCAAGTTTTACATTTGTAAAAGCCACTACTACCTTTCACTATAAATATAGTTAGGGCGAGTAGGGATCATCCCAAGGGATTGGAGTCGGAGTTGATTGTGGAATCGCTATTAGGGTTAGTAGGTCGAGTGATCAAATAATTTGTTGGTAGGTTGATTAAAGAGCAACAAAATTAAACTAAGTAATTGAATGCAATGGAGATTAAGTAAGAGAGAGAGAGAAGAGTCTTGGGGTTTAGAGATCACCACCAAGCAATGTATTTCTATATTATTGACAAGTGATTAATGAGGGTAATTAGGGTGTTGCAATATTGGTATGTGTGTATTTGGTTGATTCAACAAGTAAGGATGACTAATTAAATATATATTGTCTAACCAACATGTGAAAAGCACAATATATCTAGCAATTAAGTATATATTGTCTAAAGAGCATGCGAAAAGCACAACATATCTAGCAAATCATTGGTCCTTTTCATTAGGCTCAAAATCCAAATATAACACAAGATTAGAGACAAATGCTACTTGCATTCAAAAGTATGGAGCATCAAACAACTAGCATGGATTGTCTTCCCATCTAATATTATACTATCACCAAACTACAATTAAGCCATTGAAATTAAACTAATTTAGCTAAGAAGGAGACACAATCCATCAAGATATGAGCACGAACCATCTAGAGAATCACAAGAACATTCCTTTAAGCACTATGTTTTGACAACCTCTAAATTTATGGCATCAATACACATAGACATGTATCAACAACACAAAATCTAGAAATAAGCACATAAACATCTATTTTAACAAACATAGACATATGGATAGAATGAAATGATTAATTGGAAGCATTAAACCACATAAATCATTGATTAAACAAGATTTATATATATCAAAGTGTCAAAACATTAATTACAACACTAATCCCTCAATAATATACAAGATTGAGATATAGAAAGCATGCTTGGGGCTAATTCTAGCCCCAAGAGGATGTCTAGCCACTCATGGTGAGGATGCTCCAACCCTCAAGGGCTAACTCCATGGAAGAGGTTTGCTCTTTGTTGATGAAGATCTCTAATGGTGTCTCTAGCCTTCTCCTTCCTCTAAACTTTCTCTCCAAGAGATGATATCAAAAAGAATGTTGGCTCCCCTTTGAAAAAGCAATCTTTATCCTTATATAGGTAGGTCAAAATGACACCCAAAATGAGCTGGGGTCGTGCACACAATATTCCCTAATGATTGGATAAAGGATAACTTTCAATGGGATGGAATTTTAACTTTTTCGCACTGGAGGAAGTTCGATCGATCAAAAGGAAGTAAGATCGATCGATCGAACTTAGGCTGGATCAATCTAACTGGCTGAGCTTTTTTGAAAAAGACAAATCTGAGATATTTGTGGGAGATATTTATGGGAAAACGACAAAAGTGGTTGGTGGGTGGTACAGCCATGGATAGGATCAATCATTTGGATAAGGACAAAAGTGTTCGATCGATCGAAGAATGATGTTGGATCGATCGAACTTTTGGACTTAAGTGCTTTGGGTTAAGGCTTGGATCTATCTTGAAGTGCTAAGATCGATCAATGTTACGATCGATCGAACCTTGGACTTGAATCGATCGAACTTGCTGCTTTGCTTCATTTTGCTTCTTTCTTTCTCCACTTTGCTCCTTTCTTTCACAAATCCCAGTATTGCTTCAATTAAGCTCTTATTTGACTGAGTTAGCTTATTTTCGGGATAAGTGCCTGAAAATGGAAATAATACGAAATCAATTTAAAACGGTAAAGTAAGATAGATAAATGTACTAGAATGCCTAAGCTTAAGGGGTTTAAATACGCACTTTTCAGTGCTCATCACACCCCCAAACTTAAATATTGCTAGTCCCTAACAATGAACTAGAAAGTAAAGGAATGAAATGAACAACTATACAACTATAACTAGAAAGCAATAAATGGATAACGCCACTTTCGTAGGGAATACGATTGCATTTAGCATATGCAACAAGCCTTTTAAACCCCTAGGTTACCTCTAGTGGGCGAGTGAAGTCTTGTGAGAGTTTCCAGAAATGGTACCCACAAACATTAAGCTCATTCTTTCAAAAGAGGCACCAATATTGCAAACAAGCATTGCGAGAAAACTACCTCAAGTATGCAATTTTTCAACCCTTTCAAAGCAATCTCTTAAAATTTCAATATCAAGCAAGCAAGTATGGTCCTCCACACATTAAGAAAGTGATCATGCAAATCAAAACAACTCTAGAATCCTTTTGAGTGGACCGGCATCAATGTGTTGCTATCTAAGCCAACTAAAGAATTAATCACATCCTTACCCTCAAACTAACATACAAATCTAGTACCGATCATCAAGACAAAAAGTGGACTTTTTATTAAAGCTTTATTTTTCTAGGTGCGCTTATTCTTTTCACTCGATTTTTTTTTTGGATCAAAGATGGAAGTATAGTGCAATGTGTTGATCTATTAAGCTTTCTAGCGATTCATGAGGTAGAGCGTTAGGTCAATGACTCCCAAACCAGACGGCTTTAGGGCATTAGGCATTCAAATACCCCTATGGACTTACAAGCTCAAATCAACTAGGCTACAAATCAAGACAACAACCTTCTAATAATTTCCCACTTCTCACTATTTGGGAGAAGTCCTTACTTTTTATTGCTTTTGGCTTTTTTTTTTTTTTTTTTGTAAGCAAGTTCAATTATTAACTTAGAGTTTGGGCCCTCCACCCTTCGGCGTGAGAAGTTCAATGCTTGATGAGGCTAGAATCCTGGCTACTTAGTGAAAAGGGGTTGTTATTCACCTTTATCAAGAATGAAAGCTTTCAATGCACTACTAGCTCAATTGGGATATAACCAATTCAATAATTAACAAAGCATGTACCCCACAAATGAATGCTAGTGTGCGCCTGTGCTAGTGTAGAAGACTAGAGTGAATCTCAAAACAATCACAAAATCAAGATGATGTGGACCACAAGTGCAAGCAAGATATCAATCTTTCGAAAAATTTACTCCTAAATGGCATTCATAAGGCATACAAGGAGTATTGGACTCTCAAGTTAAGCAATTTTTTTAAATTTTAAGCAATATAGTCCTCAGAAGATCAAAATCATAGCTAGGTATGGACCAATCATAGAAATATCCCTCAAATACACGAGTCATGCTAAAAGTTTGAATTTAAAACTATCACTATAGAGCACCATTCCCCCCAAACTTAAATTGCACAATGTCCTTAATGTGCAAAGAGAACAAAGGAAAGAGTAAACCAGTGCAACCAAGCAAGAATGATCGGGACTGAAGTATCTGAAGTGGGTGGCATGGCCCCCCAAACTTTGGATGAACTGTGGTCCTGAAAATTGGCACTTGGATAAACTTATCATATAACAAAATGGGATAATCAGTGCACAGTGAACATACAAGTGTAAATGGAATAAACAGATAACGAAATGAGAGAGGTATAAGGGTGGTCCTGGAAATTGGGTAGCACTCTCTTACTGAAGTCACTGTGATGCACCTGATGGAGTTGAAAGGACAGATATATCAATAAAAGCATGCAACATCCATCATAAAAACAACTATAAAGTGCGATACATCCAGTGTCAAAAGCCGACAGACCCGGCTGCAAAAATAATAGTATCACAAGTGTAGTAGACACAGAACATAGATATAGAGTATAAAAAGATAAAGAGACTGGAAGTCTCAGGCAGAGGGAGCTCCACGGATCTCCTTAACTAAGTCATCCATGGCAGTTAAGATCTCCGTACGAAGGCAAGAAACGTCAGCTCTAATGGCAGCCATCATATTTAGACGAAGGGTAGCAAGGCCGGCTCTAAGGGCAACCAGCATATCCTCCAAACTTCGAAGGTGCTTTTCTAAGCGACATGTTTGATCATGATCCTCTGGTGTGGCTGAAGTGGAAGAGCTGTCATTCTCAGTCATGATTTGCAAAAGGAAATCTTGTAATGGGAGTGAGTGCTAGAATAAATAATTGAAAGTACAATAGAAACATGTATGTCAAATAAGATAGACAAAATAAAAATGACATGAATCTATGCAGGTGATGGGAGGTGAAACATGAATCTATGCAGGCATTGATATGATAATGTGAGATGAATGAAGTGTGTATGTGAAATTCGATCGATCAAAAAAGAAGTGAGATCGATCTCATAGATTCGATCGATCTAAAACACAAGTTTGATCGATTGAATTGTGTTCTGTGAAAAATAAGGAGTCACATATCTGAGACTGTGGAAGCAAGGGACCTACATGAACATGTTCGAGGGCCCAAGTACACAACAAACATCAATTCCAAGCACCTGGAATGGTTCACACTCCCAAAAATTAGAAAAACTCTTGACAATGGACCTGACATAAAGATGGATATAGATGTGTGTACTCGAAAGTTTTAAAGCTTCATCCATGGCCACTAATTTTTATGAAAATTTGAATAAATCAGACACTGAGAGCATATTCTTAACAAAGCAAGGTGTGAAGACAGCTCTAGGGTCTTGGATCTTACCTTGAATCAAAGAGAGGAGGGATGGACTGTGAAAAGGAGGAAGATCCAAGAAGAGGAGGATGGATCTATTTTTAAAAACATTTCCCGACTAGTTCGATCGATCGAAGATGGGTTGTGATCGATCGAACTTTGATGAACTCCTTTCAAAATATTTTTGGATTTTTTTTTGAAAAGTTGAAAAGTCAAACTAAAGTTAAAATAATGAAATGAAGATTTGTGATCGATCGATCAGACAGAGAGAAAAAAATATGCAGGTTTTTGGTTCAAAATTTTGGCTAAGTGTTGGAACATGAGATCGATCGAACTGGAAAGTTGTATCGATCGAAGAACTTCTTGATCGATCTTGGAATGTTTCGAACGATCGGACAGAGAGCTAAAATATGCAGGTTTATGCAGGCTCAAAAATTTTCTAAGTGTTGAGTCCTGAGATCGATCGAACTTGGAAGTTGGATAGATCGAAGGTCTCTTGATCGATCTTGGGGTTGGTTCGAACGATGGGACAGAGAGGTGATTTTGGATGTAGGTCGAAATTTTTTCTAAGTGTTGAGTGCAATCTACAGTTTGATCGATCGAACTCCAATGTGAGATCGATCGAACTTTGCCAAATGCTTAATTAGGACATAAAAGCTTATGTAATCCTCACCAAAGTTCCTTGAAATGCATATGAACCAAAAACAAGTATCTAGACTTCGCAAGAAATGAAATGAAAGATAGAAATGGAGGAGGAATAGGGTTTTGACACCCTACGAATGCCTTTACTAGTCTTTAACGTCTCTAGCAAAACATTGAGCTCTTTTAACCCGGATCAAAGATCTTATAATGCATCCCCTCCTTGTTGGGGTGATAGATATTTTGAACTCTACCCAACAAATGGTCCTTTGAAGAACTTGTTGGATCAAGCTCACAAGAAGTCTTTGGTTCCTTGTTAATGCAATGTTTTATGTGCTTATACACCGGGTTAACTAAATGTGCAGCTTCAAAATGTCTCTGAAAGACTTGACCCTTGATGTAAGGTTTCAACCTCTGCCTATTAACCTTAAAAATGTTTCCTTTTTTCAAATTTTTGATTTCAACCTCCCTATGAGGTGCAACAGAGATGATTTCATAAGGACCTTCCCATTTAGTTCTCAATTTCCCCCGAAAGAGTTTAAGTCTAGAGTTGAAAAGCTAAGCTTTTTGACCGGGTTCCAAAGTCTTTTTCACAATGTGCTTGTCATGAAAGGTTTTGGTTCTCTCTTTGTAGAGTTTGGCATTGTCATAGGCATTGTGTCTCAATTCTTCTAACTCACTCAATTGAAGAAGCTTATTCTCTCTGGCTTTATCAAGGTCAAAATTGAGCTTTTTAACCGCCCAAAAGGCTTTGTGTTCTAACTCAACCGGGAGATGACACGGCTTTCCATATACAAGCCTATAAGGAGACATGCCAATGGGGGTCTTATATGCCATCCGATAGGTCCACAAAGCATTATTTAACTTCCTTGACCAATCCTTTCGGGTAATGTTAACCGTTTTCTCAAGAATATGCTTAATTTCCTGGTTAGACACTGCAACTTGCCCACTTGTTTGAGGATGGTAGGGAGTGGCTACCTTATGAGTGACGGAGTACTTAAGAAATAAGTGCCTCAAGTATAGCCCTTGGCATACCAAAATGAGCAAAGACATTGGATTTGATGAATTGAATGACCACGGAGTGGTCATTTGTTTTGGTAGCACATGCTTCCACCCATTTGGAAACATAATCAACGGCAAGAAGAATGTATTGAAAACCATAGGACATAGGAAATACACCTATAAAATCAATGCCCCATATATCAAAGATCTCAACAACAAGTATATTGGTCAAGGGCATCATATCTCTTCTAGACATTGTTCCCATCTTTTGACATCTCTCACATGATTTACAAAAATTGTAGACATCTCTATGAATAGTGGGCCAAAAGAACCCACTTTGAAGAACCTTCAAGGTAGTCTTCTTTGCACTAAAATGCCCATCACATGCAAGAGTATGACAAAACACTAGGACACTTGGAATCTCACTCTCTGGAATGCATCTCCTCACAATTTGATCCGGACAATATCGGTATAAGATAGGGTCTTCCCAATAGTAATTCCGGATGTTGGTAAAGAAACGATTTTTCTCATTCTTCGACCAAGAAGTTGGTAGCTTGCCCACTGCCAAATAATTCATAATGTCGGCAAACCAAGGCATTTTCCCATTAGAAATTTGGAAGAGTTATTCATTTGGAAATGAGTCACAAATTGGTAGACTAGGGAAAGGCTCTATCGATAACCTAGAAAGATGATCGGCAACCACATTCTCGGTGCCTTTCTTATCCTTGATTTCAAAGTCAAATTATTGAAGAAGTAGAATCCATCTAATCAACCTAGGTTTTGTTTCTCTTTTTGTCAAAAGATGCCTCAAAGCAGCATGATCAGAATAAACAACAACTTTTGACCCTAAGAGGTAGGATCGAAATTTATCAAAGGCATATACCACGGCAAGTAACTCTTTCTCGGTAGTGGAGTAATTCAATTGAGCTCCCGAGAAAGTTTTACTTGCATAGTATTTGGTATAAGGAAGCTTACATACTCTTTGCCCCAAAACTGCCCCCATGGCATAATCAGAAGCATCACACATGATTTCGAATGGCAATGACCAATTATGAGGTTGCATGATAGGAGCAGATGATAATAATTCACGCAATTTATGAAAAGCGTCTAGGCATGGTTGATCAAAGATGAAAGGAGTTTCCTTGGTAAGAAGATTGCACAAGGGTCGAGCAATTTTGCTAAAGTCCTTGATGAAACGGCGATAGAAGCCGGCATGACCTAGAAAGGAGCGAACTTCTCTCACCGTTGAAGGTGGAGGTAATTCAGAAATGAGCTCAACTTTCGCCTTATCTACCTCAATCCCCTTCTCAGAGATGACATGACCTAAAACAATGCCTTCTTGAACCATGAAATGGCTCTTTTCCCAACTAAGGACAAGGTTTGTCTCTCGACATCTTTTAAGCACCAAATCTAGATTTTTAAGGCATGCATCAAATGAGGACTCAAAAACAGAAAAATCATCCATGAAGACCTCTAGATATTCTTCCACCATGTCCGAGAAAATTGACATCATACACCTTTGGAATGTGGCAGGTGCATTGCACAAACCAAAAGGCATCCGTCTATAAGCAAATGTGCCGAATGGACATGTGAATGTGGTTTTCTCTTGGTCTAATGGGTCAAGGGCTACTTGATTGTATCCTGAATAGCCATCAAGGAAGCAATAATATTGTTGCCCAGCGAATCTTTCTAGAATTTGATTAATAAATGGCAAAGGAAAGTGATCATTTCTAGTGGCGGCATTCAATACGGTAATCAATGCATACACGCCATGAATTGGAGGTACGCTTAGAGATTTCCTCACCTTTTGCATTCTCAACCACTGTAATCCCTGATTTTTTGGGAACTACTTGAGTTGGACTCACCCACTTGCTATCGGAGATTGGATAAATGATTCCGGCATCTAAAAGTTTGACTACTTCCTTCTTGACTACCTCCTTCATGTTTAGATTAAGTCTCCTTTGGGCGTCCCTAAAGGGGTTTTGTCTCATCCTCCATAAGTATGCGATGCATACAAATAGAAGGGTCAATTCCCTTAAGGTGTGCCACACTCCATCCTATGGCTTCCTTATTTTCTTTAAGCACACTTAAGAGAGCATCTTCTTGGTCTTTTTCAAGACTTGAAGAAATGATAACCGGAAGAGTTTCTTTTAGACCCAAGAATGCATACTTGAGATTGGAAGATAGAGTTTTAAGCTCAAGAGTTGGTAGAGAGATTAAAGATGAGACAGGTGGAATGCTAGAGAGTGGAGGAAGGAGTTCTATTAGAGTTCTCAAAGATGGATAATCTAAGCTTGCAACCGATTCCATGAGATTGCTTACTTCATTCATTGATTTTTCATCATCAAATCCACAATTTCCATACATTTCAAGAAGACAAGAAGCAAGAGGTGTTGGGAAACGTGCAAGTTTTAAAAACTTTCTGAGGGATTTTGATTCATAGATCTTGATTCATCACATAGAGATAAGTTCTATGTAAAAATAAAATATGATGTCTCATTCAATAAAACTAGATTGAATACTTACATCAAAGTTCTAAGTAAACCTTTAAATCTTTCCTCTAAAATGAATGTTCTCACTTATTGTAGATCCCTTAGCAAGATGCCTTCTTCTAGGATCTCCATCTTTTTGTTAATTGTTTTGCCTTTAGGAATCACTCATATGCCTCCATGAATGACCTTGAAAAATTAGGCTTGTGGGAGCCTCCATTAGATGAGAACATAAACCCTAATTTTCTAGAGAGAGAAAATAAGTTCCTATTTCCTTCTTCCCAAAAAATCACTCCTAAAATATACATAGACCATGTATATTTATAGGCAACATAAAGATAAAGAAAAGGAAATAACAAATCCTTTTCAATCTCTAATTCACATGTCTTAAATCTAATATGATTCCAATATAAAGTTGGGCTATGAGTGAGAATCCATTGAGCCTATTATTTTATTGGTTACAATGAATTAATAATTGGCCCGGTCCATGGACCCAATTCAATCAATTCATAAATTAATTTCTACTCCACTAAAAGATATTAATTGAAGTCCAATTAAATAATAAATAACCTCTAAGTCAATATTGCACTTTGACCCCTCTATGCATAATTAATTATCGGATAAATAAAGCCATTAATCCGACTACTTAATTAATATATTTATTTTGGTACCATTGATTATTTCTGACTCAATCACAATAAAACATTTGTTTGACAAAAATAATAATTTAAATAAATAAATATATAATAAATCATTTTGTCTAAAAAACACACGAAGGCCTTCGAATTTACTTTGTGATCAACCATAATCAATACAAAATAAATACAAGTAACAATGATGCAAATATTGAAAATATAACCCTCTAACTATTAATTACATAACTACCCAAAGTGTCGGTCTAAGGATCCCGAAGAATCCGCCGAACACATCAAAGTAATTATTAATTAATAAAAGAGTTTATACTTTTCTCATGCTTAAGAGTCAAATGCCATGATGGTGATAGGGAGCAATTGCCTACGACGGCTCTCGCAATATATATCAACCTGACGCGGATCCAGTTCAAGTCTTAATTAATTATGATTCCATCCATAATTACCGACTATGAACAATTTATGATTACTATTTATATTCATATATTTTTCGCCGTCACATACATATATAAATATCTTTTGTAATCAAGAGGACCCTATCAATTCTATAATGAATCGAAACATAATACATTGAATTCACCAATTGTACAAAACATAAATATTTCAGAAACGTCAGGAACATATGTCACTTTAATCCAAATAGGAATTTGCTATGCCAGGGCATATAAATCCCAACAGCTCCCACTTGCCCTCAAAGCCAATTTAAATTGCATCTAACTTCAATGTTATCCAGATGATGATCAAAATTATTGATCAATGACACCTTTGATAATGGATCAACAAAGTTGTGTTCCAATGCAATGTTCTAGCTACAAGTTCATTTTGTTGCCGGACAATATCATGTAGAACATGATACTTCCTCTCAGTGTATCTTGTTCCTCTATAGAACTTTGGGTCATTGGTTTGGACTACTTCTGCGCTATTGTCGCAATATAGTTCGATAGGCAGCCTAGTATACTCCACAACCTCTAAATCAGTGAGATTAAACCAAAAAAGCTTCCATTGCCGCCTTAAAAGCTGCAATGTACTCCACCTACAGGTTTAAGTCAGCAGTTGAAATCTACTTAACAATCTACTAACTGATTTCCCTTCCATTGAGTGAACATACACTAAGTCATGAACCTCATTGTATCTACTTCTGATTGAAAATCAGAACTAGCATACCTGACTAGGACCATATCATCACATCCATAAATGAGTATGATATCCTTGATCCTCCTAAGGTACTTAATGATATTTTTCACAACAGACCAGTTATCAAGTCCAAGATTGGACTGATATCATCTGACTATCCCTACAATGTAGCGGATGTCCTGTTTGGTATAGACCATGGCATATATGAGACTCCTATATGCCAAAAGCATATAGTTCCAGTCTCATTTGCTCAATCTCATCTGCTAGTCTTGGAAAACTACTTACTAGAGAGAGCAATCCATGTCAATCAAGCAAGAACTCATTCTTTGAGTTTTGCATACCAAACCTGGTCAAAACTTTATCAATGTAGGATTATTAAAATAAGCCTATTTTCCTTTTAACCTGATCTTGCAAAAGCTTGATCCTAGGAATATAGCTTACATCTTAAAAATCCTTCATTTAAAAGTAATTGAACAACTACCTTTTTATTGATGACAAAACTTCCACATCATTCTAAATGAGTAGGATGTCATCAATATATATAGAATCAGAAAAATAATGACATTCCCTTGTATACTCATGATTTATTCACTAAGAAATCTTCTGGTATCTTATTGTAGATTAACTTACCTTCCATAGGAATCACCCTACTAGAAAGTTCTACAAGATCCCAGAATTTATTAGAATACATAGATTCCAACTCTGATTTCATAGTAACTCGCCAAAACGATCTGTATCCATATCGGTTCACGCTTCCGTGTAGCTTACTGGGTCCAACTCATGTTTAACAGGGATGTCCATAATGGTTTCACCTAAAAACATGATTCTGTCGGATTAGATGATAATCCTCCCACTACTTCAATGTACTGATGTAGGAATCTGTGTACTAGATGATGCTAACGCATCAATAGGGAATTCATATATTATTCTCAATCTCTATAATAAATGTGTTCACATCTGGTACATCTGGTACTCATACCAAATTCTCTAACATTATGCTACAAGGTATGTGATTCATAATATGATTCTCCTATAGATAAATAGTGAGTGTAAACAATCAACTTTTATCATTGAGATCATAAAATAATCCGTCCTAGTGACTTTTAGAGTAGCTATCAAATCTATCATGCGTATGATCTATTTCCAATTTACTTGTCCATATCAAGCGCACATGTGCAAGACTACCCCATATGTGCATGTGATTCAAACTAAGATTTAGTCAAAAACACAGCTCAACGGTATCCTTGAGATAGACTAAGATGGAATGCAGTTCATAATGCGCATCGATGTCATTAACACTAAACTCTTAAATGAAAGAGATAATATAGCATAACAGATCATAGATTTAACCATGTTAAGCGAAATTCTGTTATTCCTATTTGACACCTAAATCCATTTAGCGTCAATTGCGGAAAACCTGGTACACCACACCCTCATTGACCATATAGTCTTTGCACTATCCCAAGAAATACTCATCTCCACGATCAGATCGGATTGTTTTGATAAGCTTACCTAATCTGTGCTCCACATCAGTCTTGACACTTTCAGAATGTATCAAAAGTTTAAGACTCGTGTCGCATTAGATAAATTTATCCAAACTGTGAGTAATCTTGCTTGGATGTTCATAAGACCACACGTGTCTGTGTGTACCGACTCCAATTGTCCTTTATGTCTATTTCAATTGGCTGATTAAACCCTTAAAGTTATCTATCCTTCAAAATAGGATTCACAAGTTTGGTTTAGACTCTTCTGCCTCACTAGGTAATAAACCTTCTTTGACCAATCTTTGAATCTTATTTTGATTGATAACAACCCAAAAATAGACATTAAAAATACAATGAGTCAGGAATAACAAATTTTCTCTTAACATTCAATCTAGAAGATGCAACATTAGTTTCTACATCCTACAAATCTTAAGAGCTTGTGATTATAGTATATTAACCATCTTTCAATGCACCAGAAGCAATCGCATATCTATTCAATTTTATAAAACCAGTTTTACAAAATAACAATACAGTTTTATAAACCACAAGTGAAACACGAACTAGATTGCGTCTAACTTCTGCGCATAAAGATAATTCTCTAATACTAATATCCTCATACTCTCTAATTTCAGATGTAATACTCCCACTGACTTAGCTACAACCTTGACATCAGGTCAAGTATAAATATATATCCATATTATCGAGGCTTCTGGATTCCTGAAATCCTTGCAACAATTGTAAACATGTTTAGTGGCTCCAGAATCTATCCATCAGGAATTAATAGATACAACCACATAACATGGCTCAATGATTAAATATACATTTTCCTATGCCACGTCATTGCTTAGACAGTTCGTTCTTTAGTGTCTTAGTTAGCGATAAAAGAAACAGTTTTCTTCGCCTTCAACATACACTGCCTTATTCCCTTTAACCTTTTTGAATACCCATGTTTTGTGCTAGCCTAGTCCTATTATCATCCTTCTTCTTTACTTTGCCCTTCCACTTGGGCCTAGAAGAAGATGGTATAGACTAGGTTAGATTAATAGGATCGCCTATACTTTTGATTATCCCTATATCTGTTACCAATTCTATAAGAATATCAGCGAGTGTGAACTCAAACTGATTCCTTATTTAGTTCACTCTAGAAAAACCAAACCACTTTGGTAACAAGGCAATAATCATGTCAATTTGAAACTTACCATTCAAGTCAGCCCTATTGACCTCCGGTTCAATTTTTAAATAATAAACAATCATTTTCAAAATACAATTTCATACTGGAGTTCCTTAGGCTATCTTGATGATGTTCAAGTCTGACATAGTACGTAGGCATACGCCCTATCTAATCTCACTAAAACATCTCATTAAGTATCTTAAAGTAAATGAAGTAGGTATAGGAGTATTAAATACATTTTGTACCCTTACGTTGTGAAAAAAAAATCTAAGTTCCTTTTTAAAGTCATTATAAATGAGGTCCAATATCATAGAATATGTAAGTAAGCAGATAAACTAGATTACACATAATTAATCTGAATATAAATGCATTCATACAATATGCAAGGTGAATTATTAATACTATCATGCATATTTAAAATTAAAATGAGTTTGTTAACCACATAATATAATAAATCTCAATCGAACAAGAGATCATTATCATTATTGGTGAACAATCCCTTTTAATTAATGCGGGTCCCTCAACTCTGTAGCATAATAAATCAACCAATCAATATGTTAATAACTTATCCTGTTGGAGGAGTTCATTATTACTATTGTTGAGATTCATTTACTATTAGGCGAGCACTTCCATTAAAATAGTATGTGGGTCCCTTAACCATTGCATGAAAAATCGGATATCCAATACGCTAATAACTTATTCGGTTGGCGAAGTTCATTATTGCTATTGGCGGGCAAATCCCATCATCTCCATATCTCTTAAGACAATGCCTTGTCTATCTATATGAAATGATTCCCGATTATGTTTAGCCTTTCTAAAATCACCTAGTGTAAACCACTCCATTGGGGAGCTAACACTATTGATTTTAGATTGAGTGTATAACGTTATTAAAGCTCTAATGAAAAATAAAATATTAAATAACTTGTCATTATAATATAGACTCTTTAAATTATGCGTAGGGCCTTATTTTTAAAGATCTAATTACAATGAACATTTAATATTATTATTTTCATAAGACAACCATTCTTGTAATATTAAGACTCTTCAAATCATGCGTAAGGCCTTATTTTTGAAGATCTAATTACAATGGTTTTAATAACGAAGGCCATGGGGTTAATGTATAAAAATTCCGGCTCCCACTCAATTTTTAATCATTCATAATTAGGGTTTTGAATTTATTCATTTACATGATATAATGCATGCAAAACGTCTTGATTTTAATCCAATTAAATTTAGAAAATATTTGGACTTTAAATGATTCACTAATATATAATTTGAGGCACACTTTAAAAAATAATTTACAAAAATAATTTTTCGTTTCCCAATAAGTGCCCTTAAATTAATTAGTAATCAAATCCAATTAATTTTCATAATTTAATTAATATAAATCAAGTCATTTAATTAAATATCATGGATCTAATGCATGAACAACAATAATCAGTATTAAATTATTCCATGCATCACATATATAATTAAACCACAGATAAAGCAACTTAAATGGCCAATGGAATCAGCTTTTAACATTTAAATACTATTCTTGTTGTACGGGTGTCCTTCAACAGTCTGTAAACACCCATAGGAAGGTTGTATGCGTTAGGAGAAGCAAAACACTGCTTGGAACAAGCCCGGAGGACCCCACACGCGCTCCCACGCGCCTAAGGAAGCTGGCAGGTCAAGGCACGCGCCCCCATGCACTGGCACCCGCCTGGGGCGCGTGGAACGCGTGTTGACGTGCCTCCACGCGCGCGTGGAGGTTGAAGCCTTGCCTGGCGCGTGTTGTTCACGCGCTAGCAAGGTGCTAATGTCCGGCGCGTGCTCCTCACGCGCCGGATGATTCCTGTGCTCCTCTTTTTTGCGCTTGTACCTCACGCGCTTTCCTATTGGGCGTTCATGGCTCACCATGAACCTGCATCTCACTTGATCCGACCTCTAATGTTGATTTCAATCAGTGGCTACCTCATGTGATTGCACCTACTTGTGGTGTTACACGAAGCACTAAATCATCTGACATTCCTTCCGGCAGTACCTTTACCGCCGGCGAGCCTCCGGTCACCGAAAATTTGTCGAAAAATTCCAGAAAATATTTAAAAAAAAATCCCAGAAAATTAAATTAAGCTTAAAAAAATTCCAGAAAAATTCAAAAAAATTCCAGAAAATTACTGAAGCATAATTTAACCCTTTCGGACCTTCTTGAAGCTTCATAGCATCTTTTGATGATGATTACATGGCTTTAAATAAATTTACAATTTGAAATACAATGAAAAAAAAATTAAATTACATCATTGAACTTTCAAACGGCTAAATCAAAGCCTTAATTATATTCATCCAAAGATAAAATTACGTTTATTTAACCTATAAGTTTCATCCATGGCCCAACCATACATCATCATCCATTCACAATTATACATACATCATCATGTATCAATATATTAATTCATACATCAATAAATAAATATATGTATATCAAAATTGGTTCCATGAATGATGAATTTTGATAAAAATATGATCTCTAGTAATGAATCAAACCATGCTCTGATACCACTGTTGGGAAACGTGCAAGTTTTAAAAACTTTTCGAGGGATTTTGATTCATAGATTTTGATTCATCACATAGAGACAAGTTTTATGTAAAAATAAAATATGATGTCTTATTCAATAAAACTAGATTGAATACTTACATCAAAGGTCTGAGTAAACCTTTAAATCTTTCCTCTAAAGTGAATGTTCTCACTTATTGTAGATCCCTTAGTAAGATGCTTTCTCCTAGGATCTCCATCTTCTTGTTAATTGTTTTGCCTTTAGGAATCACTCATATACCTCCATGAATGACCTTGGAAAATTAGGCTTGTGGGAGCCTCCATTAGACGAGAACATAAACCCTAATTTTCTAGAGAGAGAAAATAAGTTCATATTTCCTTCTTCCCAAAAAATCACCCCTAAAATATACATAGACCATGTATATTTATAGGCAACATAAAGATAAAGAAAAGAAAACAATAAATCCTTTTCAATCTCTAATTCACATGTCTCAAATCTAATATGATTCTAATATCAAGTTGGGCTATGAGTGAGAATCCATTGGGCCTATTATTTTATTGGCTACAATGAATTAATAATTGGCCCGGTCCATGGACCCAATTCAATCAATTCATAAATTAATTTCTACTCCACTAAAAGAAATTAATTGAACTCCAATTAAATAATAAATAACCTCTAAGTCAATATTGCACTTTGACCCCTCTATGCATAATTAATTATCGGATAAATAAAGCCATTAATCCGACTACTTAATTAATATATTTATTTTGGTACCATTGAT
This sequence comes from Cornus florida, assembly GCF_030987335.1. Lineage (NCBI taxonomy): Eukaryota > Viridiplantae > Streptophyta > Magnoliopsida > Cornales > Cornaceae > Cornus > Cornus florida. Next base: position 46,902,730 of record NW_026775573.1, read on the forward strand.
TATTTCTGGCTCGATCACAATAAAATATTTGTTTGACAAAAATAATAATTTAAATAAATAAATATATAATAAATCATTTTGTCTAAAAAACACACGAAGGCCTTCGAATTTACTTTGTGATCAACCATAATCAATACAAAATAAATACAAGTAACAATGATGCAAATATTGAAAATATAACCCTTTAACTATTAATTACATAACTACCCAAAGTGTCGGTCTAAGGATCCCGAAGAATCCGTCGAACAAATCAAAGTAATTATTAATTAATAAAAGAGTCTATACTTTTCTCATGCTTAAGAGTCAAATGCCATGACGGTGATAGGGAAAAATTGCATACGACGGATCTCGCAATATATCTCAACCTGACGCGGATCCAGTTCAAGTCTTAATTAATTATGATTCCATCCATAATTACCGACTATGAACAATTTATGATTACTATTTATATTCATGTATTGATCGGCATCACATATATATATAAATATCTCTTGTAATTAAGAGGACACTATCAATTCTATAATGAATCGAAACATAATACATTGAATTCACCAATTATACAAAACATAAATATTTCAGAAATGTCAGGAACATATGTCACTTTAATTCAAACAGGAATTTGCTATGTCAGGGCATATAAATCTCAACAAGAGGATCATGGGATAAAAGAGATGAAAGACTATCCTCAATTGGTTACTTCATAATCATTGTGGGAATTGACTCCGCAACAACCTCATCTAACACATCAACAAGATAACACTCTTCTTCATCTATGGGATGTCGATTTGCATGGAAAACATTGAGTTTGACCATTATATTGCCAAAAGAAAGATCCATGATCCTGGATCTATAATTAATTGTTGCATTTGCGGTGGCAAGGAATGGTCTTCCTAAGATGATTAGGATGTGGGTGGAAGGATTGGCAACCGGCTTGGTATTAAGAACTACAAAATCAACCGGAAAGTAGAATTTATCCACTTTTACAAGGATGTCCTCCACCATGCCCTTAGGTGTTTTGACAGATCTATCGGCCATTTGAAGTACCACCGAGGTTGGCTTTAAATCTTTCAACCCTAATTGGACATATACGGAGTAAGGAATCAAGTTGACACTTGCACCTAAGTTAAGAAGAGTTCTACGAATTTCATGTGTTCCGATTACACAAGAAATAGTCGGAGCACCGGAATCTTTGAACTTAAGTGGAGTGTTTTGTTGAAGAATGGAGCTCACTTGCTCCGTGAGAAACACTTTTTTAGGGCTTGGACCCTTGGTCTTCCTCTTTTGTGTATAAAGATCCTTTAAGAATTTTGCATAAGGTGGGATTTACTTAATGGCATCCAAAAGAGGAAGATTGATGTTGACTTGCTTAAAAACTTCCATCATGTCATGTGTTTTCCCTTCTTGCCTCCCTAAAGGTGAAGTTTATTTTAAAGCATAAGGGAATGGAGCTTTTGGCTCACAAGACTTTGTAATTTGAGAGGATGATGGAGAAGATTGAGAATTCCGGTTAGGAACAGTTTCATTCAAGGAAGTAGGAGTAAGATTGGGAATTGGATGGGTGACAACTTTAGGTTGCACCGATTCACTATCTTCCTTTGGTAATTCAACCCTATTATCCACTTGCTTGCCACTTCTCAAAGCAGTGATGGCTTACGCTTGAGCTTGGGAAGAACACCCCGATGTAGGGTTCGCTTCCACACAAAATTGGGCCTTTGGATTCCTCTCAGGTTGACTAGGTAATTTCCCAACCTCTCTTGTAATCAATGCATTAGCTATGGTCTCGATTTGGGATTCAAGCTTTGAAATTGATTGAGAATGGGAATGCAACAAGTTGGTATTCATTTCTAAGCTATCTAAAGCTACCAAAACCTTATCTTCAAATGTTAGATTGCTAGAGAATGCATGAGGATAATGAGTGTCGACTTGGGAGTCATACATTTGAGGATGTGAAAAGTGGTTCATTCTTTGGTGATGAGAAGAAGAATCAATTCCTTGGGACCCTCCATTCCTCTTATGAGGTGGAATGTATTTGCTTTGAAAATTTTTGATTAGGTAAGGACTGGGACTCTCATTCACCTTTGGAACATATGCACTTGAATAAGGTCGAGCAAATGTAGCATTGACTTGTTCAAAATGTTCATTAAACACATGTCTATGGGGACAATTGGAAGTAGTATGTAGAACACTTGAACATGTCATGCAAGGCTCACAAGATTGAGAAAAATGATGAAGAGGGAATGAATTGGTAGCCGGTCTTTGACTTAACAAGAATTGATCAAGTTTTTGAGAAAGAGTTTTAAATTCGGCTACAATTTCCCTTGAACTTTCAATTTGGCAAACTTTTTCACTCTCCTCCTTAGAATGATGATGAGACCGAGAAATGTAATGTTTGTGCAAAGAATTCTCACTCATTTCCTCAAAGAGATGCCAAATGTCATCTTCATGTTTCCCAAAATATGATCCTTCACATGAGGTATCAACAATGTCCTTTTGCATATCAGATAGGCTTTCATAGAAGTATTGGACCACTTGCCATTTTGGAACGCCATGATATGGACACTTTCTTAGCAAGTCATTCAATCTCTCCCAAGCCTCATGCAACAACTCTCCTCCCCTTTGAGAAAATTCTCTAATTGAAGCACACATTGCATTGGTCAAACTTACGGGATAAAACTTCTTTAAAAACTCATTTTGCATTTGCGCCCAAGATGTGATTGAATTTACCCTTAAAGTATTGAACCAATGCTTTGCTTTGTTTTTAAGTGTGAAAGGGAAGATGAGTAGTTTAAGAACTTCCTCCGGGACATTCATGTACCTCACAGTGGAACGTAGTTCAAGAAATTCATTAAGATGCCCATATGGCTCCTCTTCATCTAAGCCATAAAAGAGTGGACACATTTGAATGGTCTCGGTCTTGATTTCATATTGATTAGCCTCAAAATTAGGCAACACGATGTAAGTAGGTGTATGGTATGCATGAAGATTATAATGATCACGAAGGACCATTGGAGGAATTGGAGCTTGGACTCCGGGGCCATGTTGATTAAGTGGTGGGTTTTGCATGAAATGTGGGTCTAAGTAGCCACGATTACCCTCTAGATTTTCCATGTGAATGCCTAGCATGAATGGTATGGCGAGGTTTACACAAGACTACAAATGACACACAAAACAACACAAAACAAGCAAGCACTCCCCCTTTGCAACAAATCAACCATCAGCAAACTTCCTCCATATACATTGTACCCACACTCCCATGCTTGAACAACATGCAAAGAAAAGTAAATTGCCTCCACGCGGGCTCACGATCTATTTAAGAATTTAAAAACTTGCCTCCACGTGGGCCAACGATTTAACTAAGGGATTGAGTAAAGAAAGTCTCACAAAGGTCCTTTAGCACTTCAACTCCAAATTTAAAGCTTAGCTTGGCAATTTTTTTAAACTTTTAGCATTTGTCCTTTCTTTGCTTAGCTTCTTTGCTTGAATGTTCCTTTGCTTGCCTTATTGCTCAATGCTCCTTGTCAAATATGAACAAACACGATAAGTAACCAAAAGAAAAATGAAAAAAGTAAAGACACGATCAAAAGAGTACTAATTCCTAATTGATTCCACAACTACGACGTTGCCTAATCCCCGGCAACGGCGCCAAAATTTGGTGATGGCCATCGTCCTACCATACGTTTGAGAATGTGTAATTTAGGCGATGGTCAAGTTTTACATTTGTAAAAGCCACTACTACCTTTCACTATAAATATAGCTAGGGCGAGTAAGGATCGTCCCAAGGGATTGGAGTCGGAGTTGATTGTGGAATCGCTATTAGGGTTAGTAGGTCGAGTGATCAAATAATTTGTTGGTAGGTTGATTAAAGAGCAACAAAATTAAACTAAGTAATTGAATGCAATGGAGATTAAGTAAGAGAGAGAGAGAAGAGTCTTGGGGTTTAGAGATCACCACCAAGCAATGCATTTCTACATTATTGACAAGTGATTAATGAGGGCAATTAGGGTGTTGCACTATTGGTATGTGTGTATTTGGTTGATTCAACAAGTAATGATGACTAATTAAGTATATATTGTCTAACCAACATGTGAAAAGCACAATATATCTAACAATTAAGTATATATTGTCTAAAGAGCATGTGAAAAGCACAACATATCTAGCAAATCATTGGTCCTTTTCATTAGGCTCACAATCCAAATACAACACAAGATTAGAGACAAATGCTACTTGCATTCAAAAGTATGGAGCATCAAACAACTAGCATGGATTGTCTTCCCATCTAATATTATACTATCACTAAACTACAATTAAGCCATTGAAATTAAACTAATTTAGCTAAGAAGGAGACACAATCCATCAAGATATGAGCATGAACCATCTAGAGAATCACAAGAACATTCCTTTAAGCACTATGTTTTGACAACCTCTAAATTTATGGCATCAATACACATAGACATGTATCAACAACATAAAATCTAGAAATAAGCACATAAACATCTATTTTAACAAACATAGACATATGGATAGAATGAAATGATCAATTGGAAGCATTAAACCACATAAATCATTGATTAAACAAGATTTATATATATCAAAGTGTCAAAACATTAATTACAACACTAATCCCTCAATAATATACAAGATTGAGATATAGAAAGCATGCTTGGGGCTAATTCTAGCCCCAAGAGGATGTCTAGCCACTCATGGTGAGGATGCTCCAACCCTCAAGGGCTAACTCCATGGAAGAGGTTTGCTCCTTGTTGATGAAGATCTCTAATGGTGTTTCTAGCCTTCTCCTTCCTCTAAACTTTCTCTCCAAGAAATGATATTAAAAATAATGCTGGCTCCCCTTTGAAAAAGCAATCCTTATCCTTATATAGGTAAGTTAAAATGACACCCAAAATGAGTTGGGGTCGTGCACACAATATTCCCTAATGATTGGATAAAGGACAACTTTCAATGGGATGAAATTTTAACTTTTTCGCACTGGAGGAAGTTCGATCGATCGAAAGGAAGTGAGATCGATCGAAAGTAAGTGAGATCGATTGAACTTAGGCTGGATCGATCCAATTGGCTGAGCTTTTTGGAAAAAGACAAATCTGAGATATTTGTGGGAGATATTTATGGGAAAAGGACAAAAGTGGTTGGTGGGTGGTACAGCCGTGGATCAATCATTTGGATAAGGACAAAGGTGTTCGATCGATCGAAGAATGATGTTGGATCGATCGAACTTTTGGACTTAAATGCTTTGGGTCAAGGCTCGGATCTATCTTGAAGTGCTGAGATCGATCAATGTTCGATCGATTGAACCTTGGACTTAGATCGATCGAACTTGCTGCTTTGCTTCATTTTGCTTCTTTCTTTCTCCACTTTGCTCCTTTCTTTCTTCAATCCTAGAATTGCTTCAATTAAGCTCTTATTTGGCTGAGTTAGCTTATTTTCGGGATAAGTGCCTGAAAATGGAAATAATACGAAATCAATTTAAAACGGTAAAGTAAAATAGATAAAGGTACTAGAATGCCTAAACTTAAGGGGTTTAAATACGCACTTTTCAGTGCTCATCAGGTAGGTAGACAATCTTTACTTGATTTTATATTCCATGGCTTATTATTACAAATTCCATGAACTCTAGATTGATGTTGTAACGACCCACTCCACCACATGGTTTGATATTATCCGCTTTGGGCTTGAGTCTGCACGGTTGAGTCTATACGGTTTTGTTCTTGGGCTTTACCCCAAAAGGTCATAAACCAATTGGAGTGACATTCCTACATATAAGTACTTTACCTTTCCCTTACCCAGGTGATGTAGGATTGCACACTCGTAGCTCGCCGGTGTGGTAGCCTGTCAGTATCTCGCACCTGCCCACGGCACACCCACCCATAGAGTCATCACAATCCACCCCCCTTGGAGACCCAAAGTCCCGGTCGGCACACTTCCAACTGGGCTAGGATTTGATACCATTTGTAACGACCCACTCTACCACATAGTATGATATTGTCCGCTTTGGGCTTGAGCCCGCACGGTTTTGGTCTTGGGTTTTATCCCAAAAGGCCTCATACCAATTGGAGTGACACACCTACATATAAGCACTTTACCCTTCCCTTACCCAGGTGATGTGGGATTGCACACCTGTAGCTTGCCAGTGTGGTAGCCTGTCAGTGTCTCATACCCGTCCACAGACAGGCTACCACACTGGCGAGCTATGAGTGTGCAATCCCATATCGCCTGGGTAAGGGAAAGGTGAAGTGCTTATATGTAGGTGTGTCACTCTAATTGGTATGAGGCCTTTTGGGGTAAAGCCCAAGAATAAAAACAGTGCGGGCTCAAGCCAAAAATGGAAAATATCATACCATGTGGTGGAGTGGGTCATTACAAATAGTATCAGATCCTGACCCAACCGGAAGTGTGCCGACAAGGACGTCGGGCCTCCAAGGGGGGTGGATTGTGATAACCTTGTGGGCGGGTGTGCCGTGGGCGGGTGCGAGATACTGACAGGCTACTTGTGATATCCCTAATTTTAAAAAGGATAGTCTCGGTATTTCTTTTATGGTTTCTTGCAATTTTAAATTCATTATTTGTTTATTTAGCTATTTGTTTAATTGATTAATTGTTTAATTGCTTTATTTATTTTAATTAAATTATATGCTTACGTGGTTTTTCATTATTTGTTTAATTAAATTAAATGTTTAAATTAATTGTTAAATTAAATGAATTATTTTTATTTTAAAAAGGAGTCGGGCTTAGAGGGGAAGAAACGGGTACAGTTAATACCCATGGATGGTTATACATATATATATGGGTATATATGTATATGAGGTAGGTTAAATTATTATTTGTTATTAATAATTAATTTAGTATCATTATTTTCATATAGGTAATATAACGTTTTAGGGTTTTATATATCTTTATGACATGGCCGACTTATATACATATATGTACTTTATATTTTATTTTATTTTCTTTTTCTTTTCCTTCTCCTCTTTTAACTAGAATTAGGTTTTAGAGGAAGCCTATAAATAAATCGTTAGTGGTCTGCCAAGGGTTTTAGAACCCTATTCCCATAACAGTGGAGGCAGAGAGAAAGAACAGAGAGTTGTGAAAGAACAGAGAGAGAAGGACAAAGGAGTTTGGCTAAGAACCAAGGCTGATCAACGGAGGCGATGAAGGGTTATTGAAGCTTGCTCGTGGGTTGAACCAGGAGCAACGAAGGGTCTGTGCAAGCAACCAAGGTTGTCGGATTTAACAGTGAAGAGGGTTTAAGGTTTCAAAACTGAAATCAAAGGCAAGTTTTATATTTTACTCCTTCTTGTTGACCTATGTTTTGTGCATGCCTAGGAGTCTCCAGGATTTAAACGGACATTAAAATTTATCTATTAATTATGCTTGAATTGAATTGAATTAAAATTGAATTAGAACTATCGTTTATGGTTGGTTGATGTACTTGATTCAATCTTGATTTTCTTGCATATAAGCGTATTCTGATTCATATGAATGATGCATAATTATGTCAAATAATTAGTTAGGACTGTCTGGGACTTAGAACAGAGGGTTAGGGACCTTAACAAGGGCAATCAGAAAGGCAATAAGTAGTTGGAGACTGAGAAGATGGGGACTGGAAGGAGTGGAGGCGGCTCCATTGAAGTGCAGCCAACTCCACATATCAAGGCGGCGGCTCCTTTGGGGGTGGAGCCGGCTCCCCTTCTATGAATACATAATAGGTGTACTTTTTATGGTTTTTGGGATTTCAGGGGCTCTAGTGTAGTTTTGAACTTGTATGGATGGTTTTAAATGATTTAAAGAATGATTAATCTATGCTATGAACTTGAACATGATGAGATTTAAAATTAAATTTGCATGCTGTTAATGGCCTTAAAGGATTTAAATTGTTTGTCGTTATGTTAGCAAATTAAATGGATGGATATAAATTTACTCTTGTAAATTACAATATAATGTACTCAGTAAATGTCTGATTTTTATTATTATACTCTTCTCTGGATTTTAATTGATGAATTGTTTTATTCCGTTTTATCAATTATTAGATTATTTTGTGGATTATATGCACCGTATTGGATTATTTTGTGGATTATATGCACCGGTATGGGACAGTGGCATATTAGGTATGGATTAGATCAAAAACGCTAACTCCTACCTATTATGGAATAAGGGAATGGATTATAAAATTAAATCCTACTTATACTTAAGTCAAATCAACTGAACAATTTGAATGACTAACTAGATTACTTAAGGATGGATATGATAGAATTTACATATATATGATTATGGTACCATGATATGAGCTTGAGTCTTAGGGTCGATGGTAAGGGAGCGTATATGCATTGGGATGCATAACTGGCTATGATAGGTAGCGGTGCACCCTGTTAGGTCTAGGTACTCATGCCAACATCAGGTGCGTTTTGCATATTGCCTTCTATTCAGGTTGAGACCCTTTTTGTAGTCCAATGAGAGTCCCTTAGTGTGGATATATATATTTATGGACTAGATAGTTATTGTTGAGATATCTAAGATGTATCTGCATATCGGGTCTCTGTTTGGATTGTAGTTAGAGTAGAACTTGTTCGTGGGCCTAACCCACTGTTATTTTTTCAGGTATCGGATGGTTCCAGTCTTACAGCTTGTTCGTGCTGAGTAGAGACGGTCACTCATTCTTTCGACTACGTAGGCCTGCTATTTATGTTTAGTTTTGGTTTCCTTTTTAGGTCAGTTATTTACTTTCCAGATGGGATATTATTAGGGGTCCATTAGGTGGATTCCTGAGTTGTAATAATATTTGGAGGTTTTGGCAGTATTGGATTTTATAACTTTTAAGAATTATTATTTAGAATTCTTTCAGCCTATTTAATTATTTCTTATTAATCTTTTGTATTCTGTGTTCATTTACATGCTTAATTGTTTGGTATCCTTCGGATCTGTGCCCGGACTTGATCACTCGTGGCTTTAGAATCGAGGGGTATCACAGTTGGTATCAGAGCACTCCAGGTTCAAGTGTCTCTAGGATTCTATCGTATAAGACTTTTGCGTAGCGTATTCTCTTGTTTAGAGCTTAAGTTTAGGATTTGTTGTATTCCTTTACGGTCCGTTTAAATCGTACTGATGTCTGTCTTTCTATGTTAACAGAATGGTTAACGCTAGAACCAGACGGAACAATAGGCAGTGAAGGGAAGCGGCATGTAGGCAGTAAGATCTCATACAGCGTCAGCAAATGGAGGAAGAACAGCAATTGCCTAGGTTTTAGGATGATGATAGTCAGTTGCATACAGAACATGAGGATGTTCAGCAGATTACTTAGGAGTCTTAGGATCGGGGATATAATCAGGGCGGGGATCCAGAGTTTCCTCCCCATATAAATAACCTCATTGCTCAGGCTATAGAAGCAGGCATAACAACTGCACATCAGAATTAGACACAGGTTCAGCAGGCACCTGTACCAGCAGTAGTGGTTCAGACTGATCCTTAGGAAAAAGTTAGGAGTTTTTTCACAAATGGGAGCCCAACTGAGTTCTCAGGCTCCATCGATACGAAAACAGCTCACCAGTGGAAGAAATATATCGAGCAACATCTTCGTATGGTTCAGTGCACTGAGGGTCAGAAGCAAATGCTTGCTACCTTTAAGCTTGTCGGGGATGCATTATAGTGGTGAAAGTTAGTGACCATCGCAGAGGAGAGGACTTTATTGACCTATGATCAGTTCAGTGCTCGCTTCGATGAGAAGTACTTTCCATATACAGTCAGGACAGCTATGAAGATTGAGTTCCTTAATCTAGAGTAGGGGAACATGACAGTGACAGAATATGAGCAGTAGTTCACGCACTTATCTCTTTTTTCTCCAGAGGAGGTGGATACAGAGGAGAAAAAATGTAATAGTTTTATCAAGGGACTTATGTGGTCTATTAAACAAGCTATTATAGGTATTTCAGCTTACACTACTTATGCTCGGGTGGTAGACGCTACTCTATAACAATATTAGTTATCCGTGGACTTCAGATAGGTTAGGGGTGAGAAGTGAGGCGACAAAAACTCTGCTAATCAACCAGCTGAAAAAGGGAATGGCAATAGACACCGACAAAATGACAACGGCAAATTCTAGGGACAGCAGTCTTAGAAAAAGCACAAGGGTGGTTCTGATGCTCACAGAAATGGGGCACCTATTCAGAGGCAGCAGGATAGGAGACCACAGATAGGACAGGGTCAGCCACAGGCTAACTGGTAGAGGAGGCCATTTGGCACTTTCCAAGGTAGTTGCTATACTTGTGGAGAGTTTGGTCATACTTCCAAGTAGTGTCCTAAAGCAGGATAGGGACAAGGTCAGAATATGAAGCAGGGACAGAAGGCACCGGTACCTTTACCTACTCCATAGGTTCCACGGATGTAGGGATAGACATATCCTGCTTTACCAGCACCACCACAGCCTCAGGGACAGACACTGCAGCAGTTGCATTATGGCAGGGTATACAACCCCATGCCACAAGCTGTTTAAGCACCTCAGGTTGTTGAGGATATGTTTCTTATTTATGGTTCACAGGGTCGTGTTTTATTTGATACGGGTGCTACACATTCATTTGTATCTAAATCTTTTGTTGCAATATCTGGGATGACAACGCGAGTATGCGATAGACCTCATGGTATATTTACACCTTTAGGCGATACTGCCATTTTTAATGAGAGTGATGGGCCTGTGACATTAGATATTGGTAGACTCAAATTTCTAACCAATATATTGGTCCTAGATATGCACACTTATGATGTGACACTTTGGATGGATTGGTTATCTCACTACCATGCCTAAGTTAATTATTATGATAGGTCTGTTGTTTTTACCATACCTGGTCAGGATATGTACGTCATCGCTATGTCACGTTCTAACGGAGTTGCTAGCACTTATTTGTTCTATGTGGAGGAGGAAATGGAGGAGGAGAGTACTGTGTCATTAGACAACATACCAATTGTTAAGGAATTTTTGGATGTTTTTCAGGATATTCCGCCACCTAGTCGAGAGATAAACTTTGTGATTAATTTAGGTCCAGGTACTATGCCTATTGCTAGAGCACCATACAAAATGGCACCAGTGGAGATGCGAGGGCTGAGGGATCAGATTTAGCAATTACTCAGCCAGGGTTTTATTCGTAGAAGTACTTCACCCTGGGGAACACCAGTGTTGTTTGTGAAGAAGAATGATCGTTTACTTCGTTTATGTATAGATTATAGGGAGTTAAACAAGCTTACCATTTGGAACAAGTACCCTTTACCCAGGATCGATGATCTTTTTGATCAGTTGAAGGGAGCTATATATTTCTCTAAGATTGATCTACGTTCTGAATATCATCAACTTCGGGTTAAGGAGCAAGCTGTTCCTGGGACAGCATTTCTCACTAGATATGGTTCTTATGAGTTTCGTGTGATGCCTTTTGGATTGACTAACGCAGCAGCAGTCTTTATGGATTTAATAAATAGAGTCCTCAGGGCTTACTTAGATCAATTTGTTATCGTCTTCATTGATGATATTTTGATTTATTCTAAGTCAGAGAGCGATCATGCTAGACATCTTCGCCTAGTGTTGTAGACACTTCGTTAACACCAGTTATATGCTAAGTTTGAGAAATGTGAATTTTGGCAGCGGGAAGTGAAGTTTCTGGGTCACGTAGTATCAGAAAGGGGAATAACGGTAGATCCAGCTAAGGTTTCAGCAATGGTAGAGTGGGGACAACTTACTTCACCTACCGAGATTCGGAGTTTCCTCGGATTGGCAGGATATTATCGTAGGTTCATTTAGGGGTTCTCAAAAATAGCGGGACCACTCACTCATTTGACTAAGAAGGGTGTACGGTTCATGTAGGATGAACATTGCCAAAAAGCTTTTGATGAGCTAAAAAGTAAGTTAATTTCTGCACCAATTCTGTCTACTCCACAGAGCGGGATAGAGTATCTTGTCTACACAGATGCTTCGTTGCAAGGTCTTGGGTGTGTTTTGATGTAGGAGGAATGACCAATTTCGTATGGATCTCGTAAGCTTAAGCCTCATGAGCTTAATTATCCAACACATGATTTAGAGTTGGCAGCTGTGGTTTTTGCTTTATGCATTTGGAGGCATTATTTGTTGGGAAAGTCCTTCAGATTATTTAGTGATCACAAGAGTCTGTAGTATTTGTTGACTCTGCAGGAGCTGAATATGAGACAATGCCGATGGTTAAAGTTTATGAAAGACTATCATTACTCTATATAGTACCATCCACGGAAAGCGAATGTGGTGGATGCGAGTTTTTCTGCTTTATTCACCACTGAGTGGAATGCTTTGAAGACAGTTGATGAGTTGTCTGATGCTTTTATGGCTTGCATGGTAGTTACACCTTCTATCATTCACAAGGTCTTGAAGGCATAACTCATAGATCAGCAGTGCATTGACAAAGTTGCAGAGATAGCTTCTGGAGAGGTTCCATTTTACTATATTGGGATTGATGGAGGTTTGAGGTACAAAGTACGTTTGGTAGTCCTTTCTGCTGATGATTTAACGAAGGATGTGATGACTAAAACTCATCATTCAGAGTTTTCTGTTCATCTAGGCAGCGACAAAATGTATCAGGATATGAAACGGCAGTTTTGGTGGGCAGGTATGAAGAAGGACATTACTATTTTTGTCTCTCAGTGTAATACTTACAGATGGTCAAGATTAATCATCAGAGACTGCCAGAAGCTCTACAGCCACTACCTATTTTGGAGTGGAAATGTGAGAGCATTTCTATTGATTTTGTGGAGGGATTGCCTAATTCATTTAAGGATCACAATTCCATTTGGGTCATCGTTGATAGGTTGACTAAATCAGTACATTTCTTGCCTATTCGCACTGATTTCACTTCGGAGCAGTTAGCGAAACTTTACATTATAGAGATTATGAAGTTACATGGCATTCCATTATCTATTATATCGGACAGGGATTCGAGCTTTATGTTAGGATTTTTGGAAGTTTTTTCAACAGGGTTTGGGTACAGAGTTGTATCTTAGTACTGCTTATTATCCTCAGATTGATAGACAGACCGAGAGGGTTAATCAGATCATGGAGGATATGCTGCATTCTTGTGTTCTGGATTTTAAGGGTCACTAGGAGAATTATTTACCACTTGTGGAGTTTCCATATAATAATAGCTTCCAGAAGACTATTAGCATGGCACCATTTGAGGCATTGTACGGTCGGCCATGTCGATCTCCTGTTTGTTGGATGGAGGTTGGAGAGAGCCAATTTTTGGGTCCTGAGTTCATTAAGGATACCTCCGAAAAGATCGCTCTTATTAGGGATTGCATGCGCACTACTCAGAGTAGGCAGAAGAGTTATGCAAATCGTCGTACTCGTGCATTAGAGTTTTAGGTTGGGGATCAAGTTTTCCTCAAAGTGTTTCCTATGAAAGGAGTAATGGGCTTTGGGAAGAAAGGGAAGTTGTCACCACGGTTTGTCGGTCTATACATGATTACGGATCGAGTTGGAGCTGTAGCTTATCGGTTGGCACTTCCGGATCATTTGGATTGTGTACACAATGTGTTTCATGTTTCCATATTGCGAAAATTTCTACAAGATGAGGATCGGTATGAGCATATCAATGTTGGTAAGATTGAGTTACAGCCGGATGCAACATATGTGGAGCCACTGTGTCGTATTGTCGACCATCGGGATCAGATTCTTCGTAATAAGGTTATCCCTTTAGTGCGTGTTCAGTAGAGTCACCACAATGAGGCTGAGTCTATTTGGGAACGGGAGGATGTCATTTGCTCGCAGTTTCCTGCAATAATGGAAGAAGGTAATAACGAATACTGAGAACAGAATTCTTTTTGTTAGGGGGGAAGAATGTAATACCCCTAATTTTAAAAAGGATAGTCTCGGTATTTCTTTTTATGGTTTCTTACAATTTTAAATTCATTATGTGTTTATTTGGCTATTTGTTTGATTAATTAATTATTTAATTACTTTATTTGTTTTAATTAAATTATATGCTTATGTGGTTTTTCATTATTTGTTTAAATGAATTAAATGTTTAAATTAATTATTAAATTAAATGTATTATTTTTATTTTAAAAAGGAGTTGGGCTTGGATAGGGGATGAAATGGGTACAGTTAATACCCATGGATGGTTATACATATATATATATATATATATGGGTATATATATATATATGAGGTAGGTTTAATTATTAGTTATTATTAATAATTAATTTAGTATCATTATTTTCATATAGGTAATATAACGTTTTAGGGTTTTATATATCTTTATGACATGGCTGACTTATATACATATATGTACTTTATATTATATTTTCTTTTCTTTTTCTTTTCCATCTCCTCTTTTAACTAGAATTAGGTTTTAGAGGAAGCCTATAAATAAATCGTTAGTGGTCTGCTAAGGGTTTTAGAACCCTATTAACGTAACAGTGGAGGCAGAGAGAAAGAACAGAGAGTTGTGAGAGAACAGAGGGGGAAGGACAAAGGGGTTTGGCCAAGAACCAAGGCTGGACAATGGAGGTGATGAAGGGTTATTGAAGCTTGCTCGTGGGTTGATCCAGAAGCAACAGAGGGTTTGTGAAAGCAACCAAGGTCGTCTGATTTAACAGTGAAGAGGGTTTAAGGTTTCAAAACTGAAATCAAAGGCAAATTTTATATCTTACTCCTTCTCATTGACCTGTGTTCTATGCATGCCTAGGTAGTCTCCAGGATTTAAACGGACATTAAAATTTATCTATTAATCATGCTAGAATTGAATTGATTTGAAATTGAATTAAAACTGTCGTTTATGGTTGGTTTATGTTCTTGTTTCAATCTTGATTTTCTTTCATATAAGCGTATTCTGATTCATGTGAATGATGCAAAATTATGTCAAATAATTATTTGGGCCTATCCGGGACTTAGAACAGAGGGTTAGGGACCTTAACAAGGGCAATCGGAAAGGCAGAAAGTAGCCGGAAACGAAGAAGATGGAGATCTGGAGGAATGAAGGCGGCTCCATTGAAGTGGAGCCGGCTCCACATAGCAAGGAGGCAGTTCCTTTGGGGGTGGAGCCGGCTTTACCTTGAATGGAGCCGGCTCCCTTTTTGTAAATATACAGTAGTTGTATTTTTTTTTATTTTTTTTATTTTTATTTTATTTTTTATGGTTTTTGGGATTTCAGGGACTCCAATGTAGTTTTGAACTTGTATGGATGGTTTTAAATGATTTAAATAAGTATGATAATATCCAAGAATGATTAATCCAAGCTAGGAACTTGAACATCATGAGATTTAAAATTAAATTTGCATGCTGTTAATGGCTTTAAATTGTTTGTCATTATGTTAGCAAATTAAATAGATGGATATAAATTTACTCTTGTAAATTACAGTATAATATACTCAGTAAATGTTTGATTTTTATTATTATACGCTTCTCTGAATTTTAATTGATGAACTGTTTTATTCTATTTTATCGATTATTAAATTATTTTGTGGATTTTATGCACCGGTATGGGATGGTGGCATATTAGGTACAGATTAGATCAAAAACGCTAACTCCTACCTATTATGGAATAAGGGAATAGATTATAAAATTAAATCCTACTTATATTTAAGTTAGATCAACTGAACAAGTTGAATGACTAACTGGATTACTTATGGATGGATATGATAGAATTTACATATATATGATTATGGTACCACGATATGAGCTTGAGTCTCAAGATCGTTGGTTAGGGAGAATATATGCATTGGGATGCATAACTGGCTATGGTAGGTAGTGGTGCACCCTGTTAGGTCTAGGTACTCATGCCCACCTTAGGTGCGTTTTGCATGTTGCCTTCTATTCAGGTTGAGACCCTTTTTGTAGTCCAGTGAAAGTCTCTTAGTATGGATATATATATATATATATATATATATATATATATATATATATATTTATGGACTAAATAGTTATTGTTGAGTTATCTAGGATGTATCTGCATATCGGGTCTCTATTTGGATTGTAGTTAGAGTAGAACTTGTTTGTGGGCCTCACCCACTATTATTTTTTCAGGTATCGGATGGTTCCGGTCTTAGAGCTTGTTCGTGCTGAGCGGAGACGGCCACTCATTCTTTTGACTACGTAGGCCTGCTATTTATGTTTAGTTTTGGTTTCCTTTTTAGTTCAGTTATTTACTTTCCAGCTGGGATATTATTGTGGGTCCACTAGGTGGATTTCCTAGTTATAATAATATTTAGAGGTTTTGGCAGTATTGGATTTTATAACTTTTAAGGATTATTATTTAGAATTCTTTTAGCCTATTTAATTATTTCTTATTAATCTTTTGTATTCTGTGTTCATTTACATACTTAGTTGTTTAGTATCCCTCGAATCTGTGCTCGGACTTGATCAGTCGTGGCTCTAGAATCGAGTGGTATCACAATTGGTATCAGAACACTCCAGGTTCAAGTGTCTCTAGGATTCTATCGTATAAGACTTCCACGTAATGTATTCTCTTGTTTAGAGCTTAAGTTTAGGATTCATTGTATTCCTTTACGGTCCGTTTAAATCATACTGATGTCTGTCTTTTTATGTTAACAGAATGGTTAACGCTAGAACCAGACGAAACAATAGGCAGTGAAGGGAAGCGGCATGTAGGCAGCAAGATCTCATACAGCGTCAGCAAATGGAGGAAGAACAACAATTGCCTGGGTTTTAGGATGATGATGGTCTGTTGCATACAGAACATGAGGACGTCCAGCAGATTACTTAGGAGTTTTAGGATCGAGGCTATAATCAGGGCAGGGATCCAGAGTTTTCTCCCCATATAAATGACCTTATTGCTCAAGCTATAGAAGCAGGCATAACAACTGCACATCAGAATCAGACACAGGTTCAGCAAGCACCTGTACCAGCAGTAGTGGTTCAGACTGATCCCTGGGAAAAACTAGACAGAACAATAGGCAGTGAAAGGAAGTGGCACGTACGCAGCAGGATCTCTTACAGCGTCAACAAATGGAGGAAGGGCAGTAATTGCCTGGGTTTCAGGATGAAGATGGTTAGTTGCACACAGAGTATGAGGACGTTCAGCAGATTACTCAGAATCTCAAGATCGGGGCTATAATCGGGGCGGAGATCCAGAGTTTCCTCCCCATATAAATGACCTCATTGCTTAGGTTATAGAAATAGGCATAGCAGCTGCACCTCGGAATCAGACACAGGTTCAGCAGGCACCTGTACTAGTAGCAGTGGTTCAGACTGATCTTTGGGAAAAGGCTAGGAGTTCTTTCACAAAGGGAAGCCCACCTGAGTTTTCAGGCTCCACCGATGCGAAAGCAGCTCACCAGTGGAAGAAAGATATCGACCGATATCTTCAAAAAGTTCAGTGCACGAAGGTTCAGAAGTGGATGCTTGTTATCTTCAAGCTTGTCAGGGATACACTACAGTGGTGGGAATCAGTTACCATTGTAGAGGAGACGACTTCATTAACCTCTGATCAGTTCAGTACTTTTTTCGATGAGAAGTACTTTCTATATGCAGTCAAGACAGCTATGAAGACAAAGTTCCTTAATCTAGAGTAGGGGAACATGACAGTGGCAGAGTATGAGCAGCAGTTCACGTACTTATCTCTTTTTACTCCAGAGGAGGTGGATACAGAGGAAAAGAAACGTAATAGTTTCATCAAGGGACTTATGTGGTCTATTAAGCGAGCTATTACATGTAGTCCAGCTTACACTACTTATGCTCAGGTGGTAGACGCCACTCTACAACAGTATCAGTTGACCGTGGACTTTAGACAGGCTAGGGGATTGCCCTTGAGGGTTCTAAGATCATACCCACCTCCTCCATGATTGGCTAGATTTCTCTTTGGAGCTTGGATGAGCCCCAAGTTTATAATCTAAACCTCTATCTTTTTCATACTTTTTGGGAAATTTATCTTGTAATTAATGTTTTAGCCTTGTGTATAAGATGAATCTTGGGTTCTCCTTTGATTTCTATGGATTAATTCTTTCTATTGATTCTCTATGTGATTACATGGTGTCTTATGTGTGATTATTTGGGAATTAATCTTTACACTAGTTTTTCTATATTAATTGCATGTCTATGTGTGGTTGATTGAGAATCTAGTAATGGTTAGACAAGGTTTTTATTAAATGGGTTTGTCAATTAATTTGATGGATTATACTTATGCTTGATAGGTTGTTCAACAATTTAATTCATACTTGTAGATAGGTAGACAATCTTTACTTGATTTGATATTGCATAACTTATTATTGCAAATTCCATGATTCTTTAGATTGATGTGTGCTACAATTATGACTAGTTTGATGGGTCATGCTTAGAATTGATGGGTTGTTCTACATTTAGTTTAATTGTTGGTTAGGTAGGTAAATCATTATTGAATTTGATTGTCTATACTTAATATTGCAATTGGTAGTCATATTTTATTCACAAGAAGGTTTTCCCCAAATTAGTTGAAAGTGTGTGGTTTGGTGAACAAACTTGGTGGCAATTCCAATGGACCCCAAGACCTCACTTCTCATCTCTTCAATCCCTAACTCAACTTAGTTTATTTTAATTGCATTTTAATTTCCTTGCATCTTAGTTTAATCAACGAATCTCTCTCTTTGCAATCAATTGGTACATTAGAGTCGAAATTAAATTCCAACACGTATAATCCCTACGGATGATCCCTACTCGCTATGCTTCATTAGTTGTAGTAGTGGTTTTTATAAATGTAAATTTGACTAGATGACCTTGCGAGGTGACCTCTCGCATTAAAAAGTCAGTTTTCTAAACACATAGAAAAGGGGCTCATCAAATTTTGGCACCGTTATCAGGGATTAACGGTTTTGTTGGAATTAAATTAGACAATAGTGTTCATTTGATTGCTTATATTTTTATTTTATTTTCCATTGTATATTTGTTTCTCATTCTTGATATTATTTGTTCAATTAGGTACTTGACTGCAAGAAAGACAAACTTTGGAACTTGAGGCAATCATTGAAGCTTAAAGTTAACATTAAAATTTGAAGTTGTTTAAGGACCTTTGTGAGCAATTCTTGAAACTTTTGTATTTTAATTGTGCACTTCTTTGCATGCTTGTGATAACCCTTGTTGAGGCTAATTTCATTACTTTATTTTAAGTCCAAGCATCGGCCCGTGTGGAGGCCAAAATATTTTCTTACATTTGGATTTTAATTTTGAATGGAGGAATTGTTTGATCCAAGTTTGGGGGCAAATTACATCCCTTCACCTTATGCTCCTCTATCATATTTTAGCCCTTATGAGATTGAGTCCAATTCATTTCATGCATCATCTTATTATGGACTTAATCACTCTTTTAATCCTCGTTGTGACTATTACCATTCCCCACCATTTTATGAAGAACCACCTCCATCACCTTATTCACCCGAGTTTTAAGAAAAAGTTGATGAGCTCTAAAAAGTTCGCAATTAAACCCCTTAAGCTTAGGTATTCTAGGACCTTTATCTATCTTACTTTCCCGTTTTAAACTAATTTCATATTATTGCCCTTTTCAGACAATTATCCCAAAAATAAGTTAATTCAGCCAAATAAGAGTATTAAAGAAGCTAACTCAAGTTGGATGGAAGAAAGGAGCAAAGTGGAAGCAGAATGAAACAAAGTGTGGAGATTCAGCATGTTTGATCAATCTCACAAATCCTTCGATCGATCTGGAGTTAATCGATCTGGACACTTCAAGATGGATCCAAGCCCTTATCCTTATCCAAAAGATTCCACAAGGTTCAATCGATCTAACATCTCTTCGATCGATCTACCAACTCTTTGATCGATCGAAAATATTCGATCTTATCCACACCTACCACCCCACCTACTACTTTTGTCCCTTTCCCAAAATATCTCAGAGATTTGTCTTTATTTAAAAAGGCGCCGCCAAAAATGGATCGATCTTTATAGCATTTGATGGATATCACCTCAGTTCGATCGATCTCTACATAGTTCGATCGATAAAACCCTCTGAAGTGCGAAAAAAAATAAGTTCCAGGTCATTAAAAGTTGGCTTATGGTGCAATCATTGCAAGGACCCTAGTGCACAAATCCAGACCATTGGGTGTGACACTTGACCTACCTATATAAGGATTTTGGAGCTACTTTTTACCAATTATCATATATACTTAAAAACATTCTTAGAAAGGAAGAAAAGAGAGGATGAGAGGCTAGAGACACATCTTTGGGAGTTTGTCCATTCTTCTAGGATTTCCATCAAGAAGGAGGTCATTGCTACCATGGAGATAGCCCTTGAAGGTTGGATGACTACTTCAATGAGTGGCTAAACATCTTCTTGGGGCTAGAGTTAGCCCTAAGCATGCTTTCTAGACTCAATGCTTTGTATTTTGAGGGGATTTGCGTTGTAATCTTGTCTTGACACTTATTTTATATATGAATCTTGTTTATTCAATGGTTTTTGTGATTTAATACTTCAAATTGATCATTTCATTTTATGCATATGTATATGTATTCTAGAATAAATGTTCATGTGTTTATCTCTAGTTTTTGTGTTATTGATGCATGTCTATGTGTGTTGATGCTATGGATCTAGAAATTGTCAAGGCATAGTGCTTAATATAATACTATTGTGGTTTACTTGATGGTTTATACTCATGTCTTGATGGATTGTACCTCTCCCTTAATTTATTTAGTTTAATTTTCATGCCCTTAACTTAGTTGTAGTGTAGTTGCCTTAGTGGTTAGATGGGAGGACAATCCATGCTTGTTGTTTAATGTTCCATGCTTATGAATACAAGTAGTATTATTCTCTAACCATGTGATGTGTTTGGATTGTGAGCTTAAATAAAGGATTAATGGCTTAGTTTAATGTATTGTGCTATTCACTAGGTTGCATAGACAATGTATGCTTAATTGGTCATCCATACTTGTTGAAACAATCAATCACACGGTCTCAAATTGCAACATATGTTTCCCCTCATTAGTTATACATTGAATGTCTAGAATGGTGATGTTTAGTGGTGACCTCTAGACCCTAAGACCTCACTCTCTTGTTTTCTCTAAATTTAATTTAAATTGCTTATTTTACATTGAACTTGTTTAATTTAATTTTTAGTCTAATCAACCGTACACACCACATTTTGATCACTCGACCTACTAACCCTATACATTGTTTCCATTGCAAGTACGCCTAAAAATCCCTTAGGACGATCCCTAGTCACCGTAGTTATAGTTTTAGTTAGAGGTAGTAGTGGCTTTTACAAATTTAAAACTTGGCCACACTATTTTTCACATCTTTAAACGTTGGTGCGACGATAACACCAAGTTTTTGGCACCGTTGCCGGGGATTTAAATTGGCAACGCCGTGTTTTGGAAACAAAGTACTCTTTTGATCGTGTCTTTACTTTATTTTCTTTTTAGTTACTTATTGTGTTTGTTCTTATTTGATTAGGTGAATTGAGCAAGGAATTTAAGCAAAGGAGAATTGAAAGCAAGGAAGCCAAGTGAAGCTAAGCGAAAGCAAAAAGAAGTTAAAATCTAAAAAATTGCAAATCATAGCAAGGCTTGAAAATTGAAAATAAATTGAAGTTGCTTAAGGACCCTTGGTGAGATCTTTCTAACTCAATCTCTAGTTAAATCGTCAGCCCGCGTGGTGGCAAGTTTTTCAATTCTTAGATAAATTGTGAGAATGCGTGGAGGCAATTTACTTTTCTTTGCATGTTTTTCAAGAATGGGAGTATGGGATCATTGTATGTGGAGATTTGTTGATTGATTTGTTGCAGGGGCAAAGTGATTGTTTTGATTTTTGTATGGTGTTAACCCACCCTTCATCATCCTAATGGAGAATTTAGAGGGTCATCTTGGTTATTTAGACCCAAATTTCATGGAACACCCACCTTTCAACCAATTTCCTTTCGGAGTTCAAGCTTCAATTCTTCCAGTGGTCCTTCGTGATCATTATAATCTCCATGAATCCCATGCACCAACTTGTATCATGCTTCCTAATTTTGGAGCCGATTAATATGAGATTAAGCTCGAGACTATTCAAATGTGTCTACTCTTTTATGGCTTAGATGGTGAGGAACCATATAAACATCTTGATGAATTCCTTGAAATATGCTCTACCGTGACATACATGAATGTCCCGGAAGAAGTTCTTCGGTTACTTCTCTTCCCTTTCACTCTTAAAAATAAGGCTAAGCATTGGTTTAACAACTTGGGGGCAAATTCAATAACTTATTGGGTACAAATGCAAAATGAATTTTTAAAGAAATTTTACCTCGTGAGTTTGACCAATGTTAAGCAAACTTCTATTCGTGAATTTTCTCAAAGGGAAGGAGAACTTTTGTATGAGGCTTGGGAAAGATTGAATGACTTGTTAAGGAAATGCCTACACTATGGTATTCCTAAATGGCAAGTAGTTCAATATTTCTATGAAAGTCTATCCGACATTCACAAGGACACAGTTAATACCTCATGTGGAGGATCATATTTTGGGAGACATGAAGATGATGTTTGGCACACTTTTCGGTTGAGTCATGATTCTAATAACAAAAAGAAAAATTTAAAAGTGTGTCAAATTGAGAGTCTAATGGAGATTGTTGCCGATGTCAAAACTCTCACTCAAAAACTTGATTAAATTTTATTGAGTAAAAAATCGGCAAATCAATCATCTCATATTCTTAATAATCATCTTCATCATTCTTGTGAGCCATGCATGACTTGTTCAAGTGTATTGCATACTACTTCCAACTGTCCCCATGGACATGCCCTTGATGAACACTATGAATAAGTCAATACCACATTTGGTCACCCTCTTTCAAATGCTTATGTTCCGGTGTGGAGTGAACATTCAAATCTGTTTCAAGCTAAAATTTTTCAAAACTGATATATTCCTCCTTATCAAAGAAATAAAGGTTCAAGGGGATTGGTTTCACCTTCTTCTTTTCATCAAAGAATGAATCATTTCTCTCATCCTCAAACTTATAATTCTCAAAGTAGCTCTAATCATCCTCATGCACTTTCTAGTAACCCCACATTTGAAGATAAGGTCATAGTGGCTTTGGGTAGTTTGGAAATGAACACCAATTTGTTACTTTTGCATTCTCAATCGATATCAAAGCTTAAATCTCAAGTTGGGATGATAGCTAATGCATTGACTACGAGAAAAATTGGTAAATTGCATAACCAACCCGAAAGGAACCTAAAAGCCCAACATTATGTGGAAACAAACTCTGTACCAGGGTGTCCCTCCTAAGAGCAAGTGCAAGCAATAACCCCTTTGGGAAGTGGTAGGCAAGTTGACAATAGGGTTGAACAACCAAGTGAAGATAGTGAACCGGTGCAACCAAAAGTTGACACCCGTCCCGTTTCCAATCATATTCCTATTTCCTTGGATGAAAATAGCCCTAAAGGGAATTCTCAACCTTCTTCATCACCCCCTCAAGTTGCAAGGTCTTATGAGCCAAAAGCTCCATTTCCTTATGCTTTAAAAGAAACCTTGTCTTTTGGGAGGTAAGAAGGAAAAATCCATGACATGATGAAAGTCTTTAAGCAAGTCAACATAAATCTTCCTCTCTTGGATGCAATTAGGCAAATTCCGCCTTATGCAAAATTCTTGAAAGATCTTTGCACACAAAAGAGGAAGAGCAAGGGACAAGGCCTAAAAAAGTGTTCCTAACAGAGCAAGTGAGCTCCATCATCCAACATAACACCCCACCTAAGTTCAAAGATCCCGGTGCTCCGACCATTTCATGTGTGATTGGAAACCATGAAGTTCGTAGAGCTCTTCTTGACTTAGGGGAAAGTTTCAATTTGATTCCTTACTCCGTATATGTCTAATTAGGTTTGAATGAGTTGAAGCCAACTTCGGTGGTGCTTCAATTAGCCGATAGATCCATTAAAACTCCCAAGGGCATGGTTGAGGACATTCTCATCAAGGTTGACAAGTTTTACTTCCCGGTCGATTTTGTGGTTCTTGAAACTGAACCGATTGCTAATCCTACCAATCACATCCCAATCATCTTAGGAAGGCCATTTCTTGCTACCTTTTGGTAATATGATGGTTAAGCTTAACATTTTTGATGAGCACTGAAAAGTGCATATTTAAACCCCTTAAGCTTAGGCATTCCAGTACCTTTATCTATCTTACTTTACCGTTTTAGATTGATTTCGTATTATTTCCATTTTTAGGCACTTATCTCGAAAATAAGCTAACTCAGCCAAATAAGAGCTTAATTGAAGCAATTCTTGGATTAAACAAAGAAAGGAGCAAAGTGGAGAAAGAGGAAAGCAAATGAAGCCAAATGTGACAAGTAGCAAATTTCGATCGATCCAAGTTCAAGGTTCGATCGATTGAACAATGATCGATCTCAGCACTTCAAGATAGATCCAAGCCTTAACCCAAAAGCATAGAGTTCTAAAAGTTCGATCGATCTAACACCATCCTTTGATCGATCAAACACTTTTGTCCTTATTCAAATGATTGATCATATTCGCAGCTGTACCACCCACTAACCACTTTTGTCCTTTTCCCATAAATATTTCCCATAAATATCTCGAATTTGTCTTTTTCCAAAAAGCTCAGCTAGTTGGATCGATCCAGCCTAAGTTCAATCAATCTCACTTACTTTCGATCGATCCAAGTTCAAGGTTCGATCAATCAAACTTCCTCCAGTGCGAAAGAGTTAAAATTCCATCTCATTGAAAGTTGTCCTTTATCTAATCATTAGGGAATATTGTGTACACGACCCCATCTCATTTTGGGTGTCATTTTGACCTACCTATATAAGGATAAGGATTGCTTTTACAAAGGGGAGCCAACATTATTTTCATATCATCTCTTGGAGAGGAAGTTTAGAGGAAGAGGAGGCTAGAGACACCATTGGAGTTCTTCACCAACAAGGAGTAGATTTCAACCATAGAATTAGCCCTTGAAGGTTGGAGCATCATCACCATGAGTGGCTAGACATCCTCTTGGGGCTAGAGTTAGCCCTAAGCATGCTTTATATATCTTAATCTTGTGTATTATTGAGAGATTAGTGTTGTAATTGATGTTTTGACACTTTAATATATATAGATCTTGTTTATTCAATAATTTATGTGATTTAATGCTTCTAATTGGTCATTTTATTCTATCCATATGTCTATGTATGCTAGAGTAGATGTTCATGTGCTTGTCTCTAGATTTTTTGTTATTGATGCATGTCTATGTGTATTGATGCTATAGATTTGGAGATTGTCAAAGCATAGTGCTTAAAAGAATGCTTTTGTAATTCTCTTGATGGTTCATGCTTATCTCTTGATGGATTGTGCCTCTCCCTTAGTTTATTTTCATGCTAGTAGTGTAGATGTAGCGTAGTTGTAGTGTAGTGTTAAATGAGAGGACAATCTATGCTTGTCGTTTGATGATCCAAGCTTTTGAACGCAAGTAGCATATGTCTCTAACCTTGTGTTGTATTTGGATTATGAGCTTAATAAAATGATTAATGACTTGTTTTGATTTATTGTGCCTTTCACATGTTGTTTAGACAATATATGCTTCATTGCTTAGATATATTTTGCCTTTCATATGTTTAGACAATACATGTTTAACTAGTCATCCTTGCTTATTGAATCAACCAAACACACACACACCAATATTAAAACACACCATTTGCCCTCATTAATCACTTGTCAATGATATAGAAATGCATTGCTTAGTGGTGATCTCTAAACCCTAAGATCTTTCTTTCTTACTTACTCTTAATTGCATTCTTTTGCTATCACTTAGTTTAATTTAGTTGCTCTTTAATCAACTAACCAACCAATTGTTTGATCACTCGACCTACTAGCCCTAATTGTGGTTCCACGATATTGCTCGATCCTCATAATCCCTTACGATGATCCCTTCTCACTCATACTACATAGTATAGGTCTTAAGCGGTTTATAAATTTAAGTATGATGCCCACTTGACACTAATTTCCAAACTCAAAGTGTTGTGCATTATTTTGTGCACACCTAGGGCCAAACATCAGTTTTCAATGCAAGTCGACATCCCATAGATGAAGACGAGTGTTGTCTCATAGATGTCTTGGATGAGGTTGTTGAGGAATCTATTCCTACCATGGTCATGAAACAACCAACCGAGGATAATCTTTCATCTCTTTTTCTGAGGATCCCCTTGCATTTTGTCTTTTTGAAATGTATGGTAATTGTGGGTTTGATAATGAAGGTTCAATGAATGAGGTTAGTAATCTAATGGAATCCGTTGCAAGTTTGGATTTTCCACCTTGGAAAGCTCCAAAAGAGCCTCTTCCTCCACTTTCTAGCATTCCACCGGTCCCATCTCTAGTCTCTCCACCCACTTTTGAGCTTAAAACCCTCCCTCCCGATCTTAAGTATGCCTTCCTAGGCCCGAAAGAGACTCTTCCAGTCATCATCTCTTCAAATCTTAAAAAAGATCAAGAGAATTCTCTTTTAAATGTGCTTAAGGAAAATAAGGAAGCTATTGGGTGGAGTGTGGCAGATCTAAAGGGAATTGACCCTTCCATTTGTGTACATCGCATTCTTATAGAAGAGGATGCAAAACCCTTTAGAGATGGCTAAAGGAGATTGAACTCCAACATAAAAGAGGTGGTTAAAAAGGAAGTTGTTAAGCTCTTAGATGCCGGTATCATTTATCCAATCTCTAACAGTAAATAGGTGAGCCTAACTCAAGTAGTTCCCAAGAAATCGGGGATTACGGTGGTTGAAAATGCAAAAGGTGAGGCAATTTCTAAGCGTACTGCCAATTCATGGCGTGTATGCATTGACTATCGCAAATTAAGTGCCGCCACTAGGAAAGATCACTTCTTTTTGCCATTTATTGATCAAATTCTATAGAGATTGGCCGGGCAACAATATTATTGCTTTCTTGATGGCTATTCGGGTTACAATCAAGTAGCCCTTGGAGCCCTTAGACCAAGAGAAAACCACCTTTACTTGTCATTTCGGCACATTTGCTTATAGACGGATGCCATTTGGTTTGTGTAATGCCCCTGCCACATTTCAAAGGTGTATGATGTCAATTTTTTTGGACATGGTGGAAGAGTATCTAGAGGTCTTTATGGATGACTTTTCTCTCTTTCGGTCTTCATTTGATGCATACCTCAAAAATTGAAATTTGGTGCTTAAAAGATGTCGTGAAACAAACCTTGTTCTTAGTTGGGAAAAGAGCCATTTTATGGTTCACAAAGGTATTGTTTTGGGTCACGTCATCTCAAAAAGGGGAATTGAGCTAGATAAAGTGAAAGTTGAGCTCATTTCTGTATTGCCTCCACCTTCTACGGTGAGAGAAGTTCACTCCTTTCTAGGTTATGCCGACTTCTATCGTTGTTTCATAAAAGACTTTTGCAAAATTGCTAAACCCTTGTGCAATCTTCTCGTTAAAGAAACTCCTTTTGTCTTTGATCAAGCATGCCTTGATGCTTTTCATAAATTGCGTGACTTATTGTCATCTGCTCCTATTATACAACCTCCCAATTGGTCATTACCCTTTGAAATCATGTGTGGTGCTTCTGATTATGCCATGGGAGCAGTTTTGGGGCCAAGGGTAGGTAAACTTCCATGTGCCGTATACTATGCAAGCAAAACCCTCTCGGAAGCTCAATTGAACTACTCCAACACCGAGAAGGAATTACTTGCCCTAGTGTACGCTCTTAAGAAGTTTCGGTCTTATCTCTTAGGGTCAAAAGTTATTGTTTATTCTGATCATACTGCTTTGAGGTACCTTTTAACTAAGAAGGAAACAAAGCCTCATTTAATAAGGTAGATTTTGCTTCTTCAAGAATTCAATTTTGAAATCAAAGATAAAAAAAGCACCAAAAATTTGGTTGCCGATCATCTTTCAAGATTAGTGGTAGAATTTTCCTTGAGTCCACCAATTCATGATTCATTTCCGGATAAACAACTATTCCAAGTTTCTAATGGACGAATGCCTTGGTTTGCCGACATTGTGAAATTTCTAGCAATTGGCAAACTTCCGACCAATTGGTCAAAGTAAGCTAAGAAGCGGTTCTTTGCTAACATCCAGAATTACTATTGGGAAGATCCTATTTTGTTTCGATATTGTCTAGATCAAATTGTGAGAAGGTGGATTCCCACAAGTGAAATTCCAAGTGTGCTTGTGTTTTGCCATACCCTTGCATGTGGTGGGCATTTTAGTGCAAAGAAAACCGCCTTAAAGGTGCTTCAAAGTGGGTTATTTTGGTCCACCATTCATAGAGATGCCTACAATTTTTGCAAGTAGTGTGAGAGATGTCAAAAAATGGGTTCAATGTCGAGAAGAGATATGATGCCTTTAACAAATATTCTCATTGTTGAAATCTTTGATATTTGGGGCATTGATTTCATAGGTCTTTTCCCTATGTTTTATGGATATCAATACATTTTGCTTGCCATTGACTATGTTTCTTAGTGGGTGAAGGCTTGTGCTACCAAAACCAATGACCATTCCGTGGTTGTCCAATTCATCAAATCCAATATCTTTACTTGTTTTGGTATGCCAAGAGTAATGATTAATGATGGAGGAAAGCATTTTTGCAATCAATTCTTAAGGAAATTATTTCTTAAGTACTCCGTTACTCATAAAGTCATCACTCTCTACCATCCCGAAACAAGTGGACAAGTAAAAGTGTTAAACCAGGAAATCAAACATATTCTTGAGAAAAAGGTTAATACAACCTAGAAGGATTGGTCGCATAAGTTGAATGATGCTTTGTGGGCTTACCGAATGGCATATAAGACTCCCATCGGCATGTCTCCTTATAGACTTATTTATGGAAAGCGTTGCCATCTTCCGGTTGAGCTAGAACATAAGGCTATATGGGCAATTAAAAAGCTCAATCTTGACCTTGACAAAGCCAGAGAGAACAGATTACTCCAGTTAAATGAGTTGGAAGAGTTGAGGCACAATGCTTACGATAATGCCAAACTTTACAAAGAGAGGACTAAAGCTTTTCATGACAAACACATTAAGAAGAAATCTTTTGAGCTTGGTCAAAAAGCTTGGCTTTTCAACTCTAGATTAAAACTCTTCCCTAGAAAGTTGCGAACTAAATGGGAAGGTCCTTATGAAATCATTTCTGTTGCGCCTCATGGGGCAGTTGAAATTCAAAGTTTAAAGAATGGCAACACATTCAAGGTGAATGGGCAAAGGTTGAAACCCTACATTGAGGGACAAGTTTTCTAAAGGTATATGGAAGCTGCCCATTTGGTAGATCCAATCTATGAAGAGATATAGTGATGCATTCATTGGTTTCAAGAGAAAGCTCAATTTCCTGCATACTTTTGTCAGTTCGATCAATCTCAGAGTAAGTTCTATCAATCGAACACCCATCTCTGCATCCAATCAACTCTCTGTCCCATCGTGCGAGGATTTCCTCTTGGATTTCCTGCATTTTCTAAGTATAGAATTCCAAGATCAATCCATTTTCTCTTGGATCGATCGAAGTTCTATACTTAGAAATTTTTTGAAACCCTGCATATTTCAGCTCTCTGTCCTATCGTTTGATGATGTCTGCAGGATTTCACTTGTTTGATCGATCGAGATTCGATTGATCTGATGCTTCATAATCTTATTCAAAAAAAAAAAAAAAAAAAAATCTCTTGATCTTTTAAAGCAGCAGTCTGTCTAGTTAGAGACGTTAAACTTAGCAATCATTGTTCATATTTTCTTGCATTTTGTTTAATCTTGCATTAAAAAAAAAACAAAAAAATAAAAAAAAACTTTTTTTGACCATTATACCCTTATGTGTATTCATGTTTTCATGTTTATTGTAGGGCTTGATCTCATATCTCTCTCTTTCACCTTGTGTTATATTGTCTTAGAATGCATGAATTGATAATTCTTATCCCATTTGACATTTGATGTGAGAGTGTGGTTAGAAAAATAGGTTGTGGATTCCAAGTTTGTGGGAGACCTGTTTCATTTTGGATCATTACCGGGCTTCATGTCTTTTCCACTACGGTATATTCTTTTTATCTTTTCACTTATTCTCATTGCACATTGAGGACAATGTGTGGTTTAAGTTTGGGGGTAAGGTGTCTTTATTGCATTCTACTTAAGTTAAGTTTTAAATGCATGATTGAGATTTGGGATCCATGTTGCGATGATTTTGATCTTCTGAGGATTATATTGCTTAAAATTTAAAAATTGCTTGACTTGAGAGTCCAATACTCCTTATATGCTTTGTGGATGCAATTTAGGAGTAAATTATTCAAATGATTGATATCTTGCTTGCATTTGTGGTCCACATCATCCTGATTTTGTGATTGTTTTGAGATTCACTTTAGGATTCTATACTAGCACAGGCGCACACTAGCATTCATTTGTAGGGTACATGCTTTATTGATTATTGAATTAGTTATATCCCAATTGGGCTAGTAGTGCATTGAAAGCTTTCATCTTGACAAAAGTGGATAACAAACCCTTTTCATTGAGTAGTCGGGATTCTAGCCTCATCAAGCACAGAATTTCTCGCGCCGAAAGGTGGAGGGCCCAAACTCTAGGTTGATAATTGAACTTGAAAAAAAAAAAAAAAAAAAGAAAAAAAAGGTGCAAAAGCAATAAATAAAAAAGTGAGGACTTCTCCCAAAAGGTGAGAAGTGGGAAATGATTAGATAGAGGTTTTTTTGATTTGTAGCCTAGTTGATTTGAGCTTGTAAGTCTTTAGGGGTGTTTGAATGCCTAATGCCCTAAAGGCATCTGGTTTGGGAGTCATTGACCTAACGCTCGACCTCATGGATCGCTAGAAACCTTAATAGATCAACACATTGCACCATGCTTCCATCTTTGATCCTTAAGATTAAAAAAAAAAAAATGAAAAAAAAAGAGAAAAAATCGAGTGAAAAGAATAAGCGCACCTAGATCAATAAAGCTTTAATAAAAGGTCCACTCTTTGTCTTGATGATCGGTACTAGATTTGTGCGCGAGTTTGAGGATAAGGATGTGATCATTTCTTTAGTTGGCTTAGATAGTAATATATTTGATGCCGGTCCACTCAAAAAGGATTCTAGAGTTGTTTTGATTTGCATGATCATTTTCTTGATGTGTGGAGGACCATACTTGTGCTTGGTGTTGAGATTTTGGGAGATTAGTTAGAAAAGGTTGAAAAATTGTACACTTGAGGTAGTTTTCTCCCAATGTTTGTTTGCAATATTGGTGCCTCTTTAGTGATAATGAGCTAAATGTGTGACACCCCCACATTTTCCACGCATAAGTTGATCAGGCTTATACACGAAAAACGAGGGATATCAAAAACAATTGGCAATATACAAGCATGGAATACAAAATGATGGAAATAAAAGAATTTAGACAGGAAAGAAACATTAAATAATACAACATCCATCCATCCTTTATTTAAATACAGTCCTCCATTATAACTTGGAAATCCTATGTCAAGGATCCCTAAATATAAACCTGAGAGTTCGACGTCAAAAGTAAATAAAAACTGAAACTGAAGTAATACGTAAAACTTCTACCCTGAACTGGATCGTAAGAGTAGATGAGTTCGGATGGTGGTCCCACACTGCTAACCTCAACCTTGGAACGGGTACTGACCGTATCCTGAAATAACAACAATGGTGGGACAACCCCACGAGCAAGTCCTCTCTACTATGACCCAAATCAGAGAATCAAATAAATTAATCATTATGAATCGGTTGAGTACTATATCTGTATACATCCTAAGGGAACTATCCCATGTATAACATGACCTCAACCAGAATAGACGGTGATCACTTAGACTCACACTAGGTGGTTAAGTGTCGCCTTTCCCCACCCGGGAAATCAGCTATTATACATGGTGCACGGTACTGACAACACAGACTATAACGAACTACACAGTGATAACACCTTGCAAAGTACTGATGAATATACTGAGCATATAAGTTAGGCAACACATGCCAGCAATATTAATAAATATACCGAGTATGTTAATTAGGCAACACATGCCAATAATATTAAACCACATACCCCGACAGCCACACATCTGTCTATAGCAACGAATGCATAAGGTATAAATGAGTCTAAACTTATTAGCCAGCTCACATGGTTCTATATGGCAACACATCCATATAATATAAATGCGACATAATAAACAGTCCATTTATTCCCTGAAATGCACACAGCATAATAATCATGGTTGATATATGATTAACAGTATAAATATCCCATAATATATTGGATAATTTATATGACGATAACCGTGACATTATTATATTTGAACAGTAATAATGAATACCATTTAATAACATAATAATACCCTTTATAGTAATGTGGTCCAATGAGTCACATTCATAAACGTACGGTAAACGGGCCAATTAAGGTTTAGAAATATTAATCGGCCATAATAATACTTAACGGGTATTAAAATAATTAATTCGTGGCCCGTTAAACCCATAAATACCAACGTAGTACCTAAAAATCCAAGTTTATGGTTCTGGAATTTACAAAACAGGCCTTAGGGTTATTCTGGACTTTTCCAGTAGCTGTAGGGGTCCCTCACGTGCCCCCACGCGCCTCCCAGAGCTTCCCACACGCGCCTCCACTATTCCCACACGCGCACGCGCTTACACGCGCCTTCACGCGCGTCTAGAACCTCCCACGCGCGCGCTAATGCATCCTAATGACGCGGCGTGTGCTGCTTGGTCAGTTGTACCGTTTCTATGTGGGCGCGCTACACTAGATTGATCCACTTACCTTCCCTCCATCCAACGCTCACGGATCCGGGTGTACCGCGGTAACATGGACCGCGATGCACCGGATCAATCAGACTCTACCAATGGCCAGGATGCACGCGCGCACTAACCTACCAAGCGCCGCATCACACCGGATCACTCCGATCATCTTCTTCATTGCCGGTGGCCGGAAACCTCGCCGGAGGCTCGCCGGAAATTGCAGAAAATGCCCGAAAAATTCCTAAAAATTCTAAAAAAAATCCCTAACGCCTTAAGGAAATATTTTAGCTATTTTTAACTTCGTAGGATAATAACTAATTATCTACCATCCTAAATAATTAAAAATTCATTAATTTAATAAACTAAAAAAAATCATTTATTAAAATCTAAGCATGCTCTCAATGCTCCATCATAATCTAAATAATTTAAACAATTAATTTATGGATTCAAAGGGGAAAAATAGATAATAACTTGCCTTTTTGAATTTAAAATAAATCCGCCGGTTGCGCGTAGTCGGGTAAATTCCCTACACCGGTCCAAGCTCCTTTCTTTCTCTCTCTTCCTTTCCACACTCTTACAATGGCTCACTAGAATTTATAATTTGTTTCTAACTCCCTTTCTTTCCTTCTGAGGTAGGCTAGCTAATTTATATACAAATTATATAATATAAATATTACAAATATCTAATTTTTACATTTACTAACCACCTTCCCAACCATATGGCTTCAATTCCACCCATAAACATTGATGAAATCCTATCCTAATCTCTAATTTCATCATGACATTGGTTTAATACTATTATTATTATTATAACTATTATTATTATTAATAAACTTTTATAATTATTATTATTATATTATTATTATTATTATATACAAATTAAATACTTTAATTAAATAATAATAATTAATCTAAAACATAACCAATAAAAATTTCAAAACTAATCATTATACTATATAGAACATAAATCAATATTACATGCATAAATAAATAAAATTAATTAACTAATCTAACATATATAATTACAAGGTGATTAAATCTACACATTAAAAAAATTAACCTAACACAAAATTAATTTAAATACACTCTTTAAAATTACGGGGTATAACATTCTGCCCCCCTAATAAAGGAATTTCGTCCCCGAAATTCACTACATACCTGTATTAAAAAGCTCTGGATACTTGGCACGGATAATATCTTCCCGTTCCCAAGTAGACTCTGTAGCACTATGATGACTCCACTGTACACGTACTAATGGAATAGTCTTCGTGCGCAGTATCTGATTCCTACGATCGAGAATACAGTAAGGTTGTTCCAAATAGGTTGCATCGGGTTGCAACTCAATCTCACCCACATTAATGTGTTGATATCGATCTTCTTACCGTAGAAATTTTCGCAGCATAGATACATGAAAAACATTATGTACCCTATGAAGATTATCTGGTAGAGCCAGACGATAAGCTACTGCCCCAATCCGATCTGTAATCATAAAAGGACCCACAAACCGAGGCGATAACTTACCCTTTGACCCAAACCGCATTACTCCCTTCATAGGAGAAACCTTAAGCAAAACCTGATCACCAACCTTAAACTCCAAAGCACGAGTTCGACGGTCAGCATAACTTTTCTGTCTGCTTTGAGTTGTACGCATCCGATCCCTAATGATAGCGATCTTTTCTGACGTGTCCTTAATAAATTCAGGACCCAAAAAGCTGTTCTCACCAACTCCAAGCCAACAGACAGGAGACCTACACGGTCTACCGTACAAAGCCTCAAATGGTGCCATACCAATAGTTTTCTGATAACTATTGTTATAAGCGAACTCTGAAAGCGGCAAATATTCCTCCCAATTGCCCTTAAAATCAAGAACACATGCCCGCAACATGTCTTCTAAAATCTGATTAACTTGCTCAATCTGTCCATCTGTTTGAGGATGATAAGCAGTGCTAAGATAAAGTTCTGTACCCAAAGCCTGCTGAAAGCTCCTCCAAAATCCTGATACAAACTTCGGATCTCTATCTGATACGATGGACAATGGTACGCCATAAAGTTTCACTATTTCTGCAATATACAGCTTAGCATACTGTTCTGACGTAAAGTTTGACCGAACAGGTAGAAAATGAGCGGACTTGGTCAATCTATCAACAATGACCCAAATAGAGTTATGATTATGATGTGAAGTAGGTAATCCCTCTATAAAGTCCATGGAAATACTCTCCCATTTCCACTCTGGTATGGGAAGTGGCTGTAACAATCCTGGCGGTCTCTGATGATCAATCTTAATCATCTGACAGGTGCTACATTTAGAGACAAAGATAGCTATGTCTCTCTTCATGCCGGCCCACCAAAACTGGCGTTTCATGTCCTGATACATCTTGTCTCCCCCTGGATGTATAGAGAACTGAGAAGTGTGTGTCTCTCTCATCACAACAGTTCTCAAATTGTCAGCTGAAGGCACAATTAAACGTCCCTTGTACCTCAATCCTCCATCAGCCCCTATAGAATAAAAAGGAACATCTCCGGAGGCTAACTCCGAAACCCGATCAATACACTGTTGATCTGAGAGTTGCGCTTGAATGACCTGATGAATGATAGAAGGAGTTACTACCACACATGCCATAAAAGCGTCTGCTAACTCATCAACAGTCTTCAAAGCATCCCACTCTGTTGCAAACAAAGCTGAAACATTCGCTTTCCCTGGATGATACTGTATAGAGAAGTGATAGTCTTTCACGAACTCCAACCATCTGCGCTGTCTCATATTCAGTTCCCTTTGTGTGAACAAATACTGTAGACTTTTATGATCGCTAAACAATCGAAAAGTCTCCCCCAAAAGATAATGTCTCCAAATACGCAAGGCAAAAACCACTGCTGCGAGCTCTAGATCGTGAGTCGGGTAATTAAGCTCATGAGGCTTAAGCTTCCTAGACCCATAAGAAACTGGTCGCTCTTCTTGCATCAACACACAACCCAAACCCTTCAGAGAAGCGTCGGTAAATACTAAATACTCGATTCCACTCTGAGGTGTGGCTAAGACAGGTGCAGAAGTTAACTTACTCTTCAATTCAGCAAAAGCAGTCTGACAAGAATCATCCCATACAAATGGTACATTCTTCTTAGTCAGATGAGTAAGTGGACCCGCAATTTTGGAAAATCCCTGGATGAACCTGCGATAATACCCCGCCAATCCCAGAAAACTGCGAATCTCTGTCGGTGAGGTAGGCTGTCCCCACTCCATAACGGCCGCAACCTTGGCTGGATCTACTGCTAACCCTTCTTCTGACACTACATGTCCAAGAAATTTGACCTCTTTCTGCCAAAATTCACACTTCTCAAACTTCGCAAACAACTGATGTTCTCGAAGTGTCTGCAATACTGTGCGTAAATGTCTGGCATGGTCCTTCTCCGACTTAGAGTAAACCAGAATATCATCAATGAAAACAATGACAAACTGATCTAAGTATTCTCTGAATACTCTATTCATCAAGTCCATAAAGACAGCTGGAGCGTTCGTTAGACCGAAAGGCATAACACGAAACTCATAAGATCCGTACCTTGTGAGAAATGCTGTCTTTGGAACATCTTGTTCTCTGACTCGTAGCTGATGATAACCAAACCTCAAATCGATCTTTGAGAAGTAAGTAGCTCCCTTCAACTGATCAAACAGGTCATCAATTCTGGGCAACGGGTACTTGTTGCGAACAGTGACCTTGTTCAGTTCTCTGTAATCAATACAAAGACGAAGAGATCCATCCTTCTTCTTTACAAACAGTACTGGTGCTCCCCATGGTGAAGTACTCCTGCGAATAAATCCCTGGCTGAGCAACTGCTGAATTTGATCTTTCAACTCTCGCATCTCCACTGGTGCCATTCGGTACGGCGCCTTAGCAATAGGCGTAGT
Organism: Cornus florida; assembly: GCF_030987335.1. NCBI lineage: Eukaryota > Viridiplantae > Streptophyta > Magnoliopsida > Cornales > Cornaceae > Cornus > Cornus florida. The sequence goes on from NW_026775573.1 coordinate 46,939,282, forward strand.
GCCTGGAGCTAAATCAATAACGAAGTCTATCTCTCGACTCGGTGGCAAGCCTGGAATTTCCTGGAATATATCCTGGAATTCCTGTACTACCGGGATGCTGTCAAGAGATACCGCAGTCGCTTCCTGTGAGTCCTCCTCAAGAACGAATAAATAAGTACTAGGCCCTCTATTAGGTTGTGCTACAACAAGAAGATACATCTCCTGTCCTAGTATAGAAAATACAATAGACTTTTCGTAACAGTTAACCTGAGCATGGTACTGAGATAACCAGTCCATCCCAAGTATAACATCATACGAATGCATATCTAACACTAACAAATTTGCAAGAAATCAAAGCCGGCCCATATCTATAAGGATATCACCGCTACGCTCTCGTAAAATTGCGCCAACTCCCAATGGTGTATAAATATTAAGAGGTTGGTCACATAACTGAGTCGTCATACCAGATAAGATAACAAAGAATCTAGACACAAAAGAATGTGATGCACCAGTGTCAAACAGTATACGAGCAGTTCTACCATGTATAGAAAACATACCCTCAATACCCTGAGGAGCCTGCGCATTATGTGGCATGAAGTTATAAACTCTGCCATGATGCAACTGCTGTGGAGGTTGTCCCGGAGGAAATGGTGGTGCTGGAAGTGCCGGAACATTTTGAACTTGCCCACGTGGCATCGGTGGGGCCGATAGAGGTAACGGCTGATTAGGTCTCGGCTGCCCATACTGTCCCTGCTTAGCTTTGGGACACATCTTGGCCGGATGCCCAATCTTTCTACAGTGATAACAACGTCCCGTAAAAGGACCTGCCTGCCTTCTCTGTTGATTTCCCGACCACTGTTCCTGTCCGGTCTGAGGTACCCCACCTTGTCTACCCTGATTAGGGACTCCATCCCTCTGCACATCTGGGTTTCCTTTGTTTTTCTTCCAAGGTTGATGTCCTTGAAATCTACCCCGATCATTGGACTTGGTACCACTGCTGCTTCCTTTCTCCACTGTCTGGTAGTCTCGGTTAGCCCGCTTATCTCCCTTGGACTTCCGGTAATCACTCCTCATCTGGCAGTGCTGTAAGGCGGCATTAACCACCTGGATATAAGTAGTATATGCAGGACTACCTATGATCACCACTTTAATCGGCCATATCAACCCCTTCACAAAGCGGTCTCGCTTCTTTTCTTCCGTATTGACCTCCTCTGGTGCAAATAATGACAAATTAATGAACTTCTGTTCATACTCAGCCACAGTCATATCTTCCTGTTACAGATCCAGAAATTCAGTCTTCATCGCTGATCTTACTGACATAGGAAAATACTCGTCGTCAAAGCGAGTCTGGAATTCAGCATACGTCAATCTGGTCCTCTCATCGACAGTAGTAATAGACTCCCACCCCTGCAATGCATTGCCTATCATCATAAACGTAGCTAGCATCTGTTTCTGCACTTCGGTACAGATTACCATCCGAAGATGACGCTCGCTCTCCTGTTTCCACTGATATGCTAACAAGACATCTGTGGACCCTGCAAATGTTGGTGGATTTCCCCGGATGAACGAGTGACGAACTTTGTCCCATGACATTGGCTGTGCCACTGGTTCAGGAACAGGTACTATCGGAGGAGGTTGCTGGTCTCGTAGAGCAGATGCTACTCTTGCTGCCACAGCTCGTGCAATGATATCAACAACTTGAGGGGAAAATTCCTGATTCTCATTTTGAGTTGGGGAAATACTGCGATGCTGGTTCGCATTCCTTGTCCCACGCCGAGACATCCTTCTTTTAAATTTAGAAAAATCTAACATCAGTACATTATAACGGACCGACTAAAAGAATACAAAGAACCCTAATACTTAGGCTCTAATTATCAGAATACACAACGCGGAAGTATAGCAATCACAGATCCCTAAGACACTCGAACCTGGAATGCTCTGATACCAACTGTGACACCCCCACATTTTCCACGCATAAGTTGATCAGGCTTATACACGAAAAACGAGGGATATCAAAAACAATTGGCAATATAAAAGCATGGAATACAAAATGATGGAAATAAAAGAATTTAGACAGGAAAAAAACATTAAATAATACAACATCCATCCATCCTTTATTTAAATACAGTCCTCCATTACAACTTGGAAATCCTATGTCAAGGATCCCTAAATATAAACCTGAGAGTTCGACGTCAAAAGTAAATAAAAACTGAAACTGAAGTAATACGTAAAACTTCTACCCTGAACTGGATCGTAAGAGTAGATGAGTTCGGATGGTGGTCCCACACTGCTAACCTAAACCTTGAAACGGGTACTGACCGTATCCTGAAATAACAACAATGGTGGGTCAACCCCACGAGCAAGTCCTCTCTACTATGACCCAAATCAGAGAATCAAATAAATTAATCATTATGAATCGGTTGAGTACTATATCTGTATACATCCTAAGGGAACTATCCCATGTATAACATGATCTCAACCAGAATAGACGGTGATCACTTAGACTCACACTAGGTGGTTAAGTGTCGCCTTTCCCCACCCGGGAAATCAGCTATTATACATGGTGCACGGTACTGACAACACAGACTATAACGAACTACACAATGATAACACCTCGCAAAGTACTGATGAATATACTGAGCATATAAGTTAGGCAACACATGCCAGCAATATTAATAAATATACCGAGTATGTTAATTAGGCAACACATGCCAATAATATTAAACCACATACCCCGACAGCCACACATCTGTCTATAGCAACGAATGCATAAGGTATAAATGAGTCTAAACTTATTAGCCAGCTCACATGGTTCTATATGGCAACACATCCATATAATATAAATGCGACATAATAAACAGTCCATTTATTCCCTGAAATGCACACAGCATAATAATCATGGTTGATATATGATTAACAGTATAAATATCCCATAATATATTGGATAATTTATATGACGATAACCGTGACATTATTATATTTGAACAGTAATAATGAATACCATTTAATAACATAATAATACCCTTTATAGTAATGTGGTCCAATGAGTCACATTCATAAACGTACGGTAAACGGGCCAATTAAGGTTTAGAAATATTAATCGGCCATAATAATACTTAACGGGTATTAAAATAATAATTTCGTGGCCCGTTAAACCCATAAATACCAACGTAGTACCTAAAAATCCAAGTTTAAGGTTCTGGAATTTACAAAACAGGCCTTAGGGGTATTATGGACTTTTCCAGTAGCTGTAGGGGTCCCTCACGCGCCCCCACGCGCCTCCCAGAGCTTCCCACACGCGCCTCCACTATTCCCACACGCGCACGCGCGTCTAGAACCTCCCACGCGCGCGCACGCGCTGCCACGCGCGCGCTAATGCATCCTGATGACGTGGCGTGTGCTGGTTGGTCGGTTGTACCATTTCTATGTGGGCGCACTACACTGGATTGATCCACCTACCTTCCCTCCATCCAACGCTCACGGATCCGGGTGTACCGCGGTAACATGGACCGCGATGCACCAGATCAATCAGACTCTACCAATGGCCAGGATGCACGCGCGCACTAACCTACCATGCGCCGCATCACACCGGATCACTCCGGTCATCTTCTTCATTGCCGGTGGCCGGAAACCTCGCCGGAGGCTCGTCGGAAATTGCAGAAATGCCCAAAAAATTCCTAAAAATTCTAAAAAAAATCCCTAACGCCTTAAGGAAATATTTTAGCTATTTTTAACTTCGTAGGATAATAACTAATTATCTACCATCCTAAATAATTAAAAATTCATTAATTTAATAAACTAAAAAAAATCATTTATTAAAATCTAAGCATGCTCTCAATGCTCCATCATAATCTAAATAATTTAAACAATTAATTTATGGATTCAAAGGGGAAAAATAGATAATAACTTGCCTTTTTGGATTTAAAATAAATCCGCCGGTTGCGCGTAGTCGGGTAAATTTCCTACACCGGTCCAAGCTCCTTTCTTTCTCTCTCTTCCTTTCCACACTCTTACAATGGCTCACTAGAATTTATAATTTGTTTCTAACTCCCTTTCTTTCCTTCTGAGGTAGGCTAGCTAATTTATATACAAATTATATAATATAAATATTACAAATATCTAATTTTTACATTTACTAACCACCTTCCCAACCATATGGCTTCAATTCCACCCATAAACATTGATGAAATCCTATCCTAATCTCTAATTTCATCATGACATTGGTTTAATACTATTATTATTATTATAACTATTATTATTATTAATAAACTTTTATAATTATTATTATTATTATATTATTATTATTATATACAAATTAAATACTTTAATTAAATAATAATAATTAAACTAAAACATAACCAATAAAAATTTCAAAACTAATCATTATACTATATAGAACATAAATCAATATTACATGCACAAATAAATAAAATTAATTAACTAATCTAACATATATAATTACAAGGTGATTAAATCTACACATTAAAAAAATTAACCTAACACAAAATTAATTTAAATACACTCTTTAAAATTACGGGGTATTACATAATGTTTGCGGGTATCATTTTTGGAAACCCTCACGAGACTTCACTCATTCATTAGGGGTAACCTAGGGGTTTAAAAGGCTTATTGCATGTGCTAAATACAATCATATTCCCAACGAAATTGGCGTTATCCATTTATTGCTTTCTAGTTTATAGTTGTATAGTTGTTGATATCATTCATTTACTTTGTAGTTCATTGCTGGGGACTATCAATATTTAAGTTTGGGGGTGTGATGAGCGCTAAAAAGTGTGCAATTAAACCCCTTAAGCTTAGGTATTCTATGACCTTTATCTTACTTTCCCGTTTTAGACTAATTTCATGTTATTGCCCTTTTTCAGGCACTTATCCAAAAAATAAGTTAATTCAGCCAAATAAGAGTATTAAAGAAGCTAACTCAAGCTGGATGGAAGAAAGGAGCAAAGTGGAAGCAGAATGAAATAAAGTGTGGAGATTCAGCATGTTCGATCGATCTCACAAATCCTTCAATCGATCTGGACACTACAAGATGGATTCAAGCCCTTGTCCTTATCCAAAAGATTCCACATGGTTCGATCGATCCAACATCTCTTCAATCGATCGAAAATATTCGATCTTATCCACACCTACCACCCCACCTACCACTTTTGTCTCTTTCCCAAAATATCTCAAAATATCTCAGAGATTTGTCTTTATTAAAAAAGGCGCCACCAAAGATGGATCGATCTTTACAGCATTCGATGGATCCCACCTCAGTTCGATCGATCTCTACATAGTTCGATCGATCGAACCTTCTCAAGTGTGAAAAAAATAAGTTCCAACTCATTAAAAGTTGGCTCATAGTGCAATCATTACAAGGACCCTAGTGCACGATTCCAGACCATTGGGTGTGACATTTGACCTACCTATATAAGGGTTTTGAGCTACTTTTTACATATTATCACATATACTTAGAAACATTCTTAGAGAGGAAGAAAAAAGAGGAGGAGAGGCTAGAGACACATATTTGGGAGTTCTTCCATTCCTCTAGGGTTTTCATCAAGAATGAGGTCTTTCCTACCATAGAGATAGCCCTTGAGGGTTGGATGACTACTTCAATGAGTGGCTAAATATCTTTTAGACTCTAATGCTTTATATTTTGAGGGGATTTGTGTTGTAATCTTGTCTTGACACTTATTTTATATATGAATCTTGTTTATTCAATGATATGTGTGATTTAATACTTCCAATTGATTATTTCATTCTATCCATATGTCTATGTATGCTAGAATAGATGTTCATGTGTTTATCTCAAGTTTTTGTGTTATTGATGCATGTCTATGTGTGTTGATACTATGGATCTAGAAATTGTCAAGGCATAGTGCTTAGTAGAATACTATTGTGGTTTATTTGATGGTTCATACTCATGTTTTGATAGGTTGTGCCTCTCCCTTAGTTTATTTAGTTTAATTTTCATGCCCTTAACTTAGTTGTAGTGTAGTTGCCTTAGTGGTTAGATGGGAGGACAATCCAAGCTTGTTGTTTGATGTTCCATGCTTATGAATACAAGTTGTGTTATTCTCTAACCATGTGATGTGTTTGGATTGTGAGCTTAAATAAAGGATTAATAGCTTAGTTTAATGTATTGTGCTATTCACTAGGTTGCTTAGACAATGTATGCTTAATTGGTCATCCATACTTGTTGAAACAATCAATCACACACTCTCAAATTGCAACACATATTTCCCCTCATCAGTTATACATTGAATGTCTAGAATAGTGATGTTTAGTGGTGACCTCTAGACTCCAAGACCTCACTCTCTTGTTTTCTCTAAATTTCATTTAAATTGCTTATTTTACATTGAACTTGTTTAAATTAATTTGTAGTCTAATCAACCAAACACACCACCTTTTGATCACTCGACCTACTAACCTTATACATTGTTTCCATTGCAAGTACTCCTAAAAATCCCTTGGGACGATCCCTACTCACCCTAGCTATATTTTTAGTTAGAGGTTGTAGTGGCTTTTACAAATTTAAAACTTGGCCACACTATTTTGCACCATTTTAAACGTTGGTGTGATGACAACACCAAAAGTGTTAGCTCTATTTGATGGGTTTAATTCATAAATTCAAGATATGAATTCTCATTCTCAAATCTTAGCCAAGCTTGAAGCTCAAGTTGAGCAAATTGCAAGTACTCTTCCCATCAAGAGGAGAAGGAAGAGGCAAATGAAAAAATGGTAAGGACTTCAATTTATATAGTTGAGGATGATGAGAGTGAAGAAGAAGAAGTAGCAAGTGAGCTAATGCCTAGCACTATATCTTGTATAGAGGAGGAAGTGGCAAGTGAGTCAATGGCTAATTCAATAGAGCACAACACGATTAATAAGGACTTTCCTTTTTTTTTTATCATGCTTTTATCCTGGCCTTTGATACTTTAGAGAGTGAGAAGATGTTGACCACTATAGAGGTAGGAGTGGAGGAGGAACTTGTTGAAGAGAACCTTCCTTCTATTATCTCCAAAGACTCTCTTGAGACATGCCTTTTTGAAATGTATAAAATTTATGGTTCCAAAAATGAAATAAACTCTCTAATGGATTCCTTAGCTGACTAGAAAGGTGAGGAGAAGGTGATTATTGAGAAAGAAAAAAAAAAGATGAAGAGAATGCAATTCTTATTAATTCAATTGAGTCTTTGAAAGACTTTCCCTTGCCAAGTGCAAGGCGCTCATTATTGATTTTATTTTAAAGGTCGTGGATGAAAGGAAACAAACTGCATCTTCCCTAATTTCTTTTCAAGTCATTCTTTTGGAGGAAGTGTATATTGTTGTAAGTGAGGCATTAAATGAGAAAATGGAAAAGAGGATCAATAAGGATGTTTTATATCCGATTTTTGATTCGTTCAACTAGTGAGTCAACCCAACGTCTTGATAGAGACATTAAATACTAGCATTCGTAAAGTTTTCAACTCTATTCCTCTCCCATTTCTTTTTATTTTCCACTTCTTGTGGCATCTATATATGTTCCATTGCACTTCATTGTCAAAAATCAGGTTTTTAGACCATATTCATGCATTTTGGGCCTTGAAAAAATTTCTGCGTTTCAATTTTTTTTCAAAATTCAGCATTTTGTGCCTAGGCAACACCTAGTTTGATTGATCGAAGACTTTCTCAATCGATCAATGCTTATTTTGATCGATCGAAAATGGTCTCAATCGATTGAAAATTATTTCGATCGATTGGAATTACGTCGGAAATTTTTGTTCCCAGGGCGTCATTATACAAGTTTTTCGATAAGTCGAGCTCCCTTTCGATCAATCGAGCACTGTTCATAATAAATAAATGAAAAAAAAAAATTTGCATCCTTTATTTCCATACATTTTCATTCCTTACATGTTTATTTGTTTTATTTTTGTGTGTGTGTACATACTTGTTATGTCTAAAAAAATAATAATAATAATAATAAAATAATAATAAAATAGAGTTTTTATTTTCATTTTTCATTATTTTGTTCTTACATCCTTTCTTACTTTTTGTTTTTCATTTCTTGCATTGTACATATTCTTTCATTACATTTTATCTTCTTTATTTATCTTTTTGTATTTTGTTCATGCGTTTTATACTTTGATTTTCTTGCATTTTGTATATACTTGCTTTCATTAAATGGAAAAAAAAAAAAAAAAAATCACCATGTGCCCTTATGTGTAGTCATGCTACTTTCATATTTTCTATTTGGCTTGATCTCATATCTCTCTTTCATCTTATGCTATATTACCTTAGAATGTTTGATTTGTTTATTCTTATCCCATTTGAAATTTGATGTGAGTTTGCTAGTGTGGTTATTTAAGTAGGTTGTTGATTCCAAGTTTGGGGGTGCACTCTTTCCCAATGGATCACTACCGAGTTTTATGTCTTTTCCACCACGGTATTTTCTTTCCATCTTTTCCATTGTTCTCATTACACATTGAGGACAACGTGCGGTTTAAGTTTGGGGGGTAAGGTGACTTTGTTGCATTCTACTTAAGTTGGAGCTTTAATTGCATGATTGAGATTTGAGATCGATGTTTGTGATTATTTTGATCTTTCGAGGATCATGATATTTAGAATTTAAAAATTGCTTGACTTGAGAGTCCAATACTCCTTGTATGCTTTGTGGATGCCATTTAGGAGTAAATTTTTCAAAAGATTGATATCTTGTTTGCATTTGTGGTCCACATTATCTTAATCTTGTGATTGTTTTAAGATTCATTCTAGGATTCTACACTAACACAGGTGTACACTAGCATTCATTTGTGGGGTACATGCTTTATTGACTATTGATTTGGTTATATCGCAATTGAGCTAGTAGTGTATTGAAAGTTTTGATCTTGACAAAAGTGGATAACAATCCCTTTTCAATAAGTAGCCGGGATTCTATCCTCATCAAGCACTGAATTTCTCGTGTCGAAAGGTGGACGGCCCAAACTCTAGGTTAATAATTGAAAAAAAAAAAAGAAAAAAAGAAAAAAAGAAAAAAGAAGGAAGCAAAGTTACAAAAGCAAATAAAAAAGTAAGGACTTCTCCCAAAAGGTGAGAAGTGGGAAATGATTAGATAGAGGTTGTTTTGATTTGTAACCTAGTTGATTTAAGCTTGTAAGTCCTTAGGGGTGTTTAAACACCTAATGCCCTAAAGCCATTCGGTTTGGGAGTTATTGACCTAACGCTCGACCTCATGGATCGCTAAAGAGCTTAATAAATCACTATATTGCACCATGCTTCCATCTTTGATCCTTTAGGTTAAAAAAAAAAAAAAAAAAATTCGAGTGAAAAGAATAAGCGCACCTAGTTAAATAAAGTTTTAATAAAAGGTCCATTCTTTGTCTTGATGATCGGTACTAGATTTATATGCTAGTTTGAAACCGGATGTGATCATTTCTTTAGTTGGCTTGGATATCAACATATTTGATGTCGGTTCACTTAAAAAGGATTCTAGAGTTGTTTTGATTTGTATGATCATTATCTTGATGTGTGGAGGACCATACTTATTTGCTTGGTGTTGAGATTTTGGGAGATTGCTTGGAAATGGTTGAAAAATTGCATACTTAAGGTAATTTTCTCCCAATACTTTTTTGTATATTGGTGCCTCTCTTGTGAGAAAGAGCTCAATGTTTATGGGTATCATTTCTGAAAACCCTCACGAGACTTCACTCGTCCACTAGGGGTAGCTTAGGGGTTCAAAAGGCTTGTTACTTATGCTAAATGCAATCGTGTTCCCAACGAAAGTGGCGTTATCATTTTATTCTTTCTAGTTCATAGTTACTTAGTTGTTTATTTATTTCTTTTTCTTGTAGTTCACTGCTAAGAACTAGTAATATCTAAGTTTGGGGGTATGATGAGTGGTCAAATATGATGCATTTTAGCACCTAAGCTAGGGTATTTTAATCCATTCATCTATCCTACTTTCATGATTTAAGTACTTATTTGTGTTTTTGCCTATTTCAGGTCAATAAAGTTCAAACAGGCTAATAAGAGCCATTTAGCTCAATTTTGGAGTTAAGGAACAAAGTTGGAAAGAAGCCAAGAAAAATGCACCAGAGGAGCTTCAATCGATCGAAGGGAATCCCAATCGATTGAAGAGTTCTACAATCGATCGAAATGCGGCGGTGCCAGCTCAGCAAAGTGGATAAGGTCCAGAAGATATTTTGATGCCACGTCAGCTTTGATCGATCGAAGCTAAGTGTTTGATCGATCGAAAATGCTACTGGCAGTGATTTGTCTAATTTTTGAGCGCGCTGGTCTCTACTTAACTTGTGTAGCTACGAATTTTCGCCAGTCCTAGGCTATATTTCTAACTTGGTGCCTACTCAAAGAGGCTTGTATATAATCTAAATGAACTATTTTTGTAGGAGAGCTTTTTTCCATTTTATTTTTACATTGTAATTTTATTTTTCTCTCTCAAGAAAAGTTAGAGATTAGGGTTAGAAAAAAAAAGAAGAGTGGAGGCTCCAAGAACACATCTCAAGATTTACACACACTCTCTCTCTCTAGAATTCAACAAAGAAGAAGAGGAAGAAGATGGAGCTATGTTTAGGGATTGCCATTGAGGGTTCCAAGATCACACCCACCTCTTCCATGATTGGCTAGACTTTTCCTTGGAACTTGGATGAGTCCCAAGTTTGTAATCTAAACCTCTATCTTTTTCATACTTTTGGGAAATTTATCTTGTGATTAATGTTTTAGCCTTGTGTATAAGATGAATCTTGGGTTCTCCTTTGATTTCTATAGATTAATTCTTTCTATTGATTCTCTATGTGATTACATGTTATCTTATGTGTGATTATTTGGGAATTAATCTCTACACTATTTTTTCTATATTAATTGCATGTCTATGTGTGGTTGATTGAGAATCTAGTAATGGTTAGACATGGTTTTTATTAGATGAGTTTGTCAATTAATTTGATGGATTATACTTATGCTTGATGGGTTATTCTACAATTTTGTTGCCCAAGGATTGACTCTAGAGGGGGGGTGAATAGAGTCAATGGCTAATTTTCGCAATTTATAGATTTACAATTTCTAATCAACCACTTAAGCAATTATGCAATATTCAAGATATGAAAGTAAACAATTAATAGCACAATTGTAAAAGAGATAAGGGAAGAGAAATTGCAAACAATGACTCGGCAATTTTAGTGAGGTTCGGAAACTCCTACTCCTCGGCTCAAGACCCCTCTTGAGACTTCCCAATCTACTATAGCTTCTCCTTATGGGTAAAGAGCAAACCTTTACATGAAGCAACTCCTTGCTTCTCTTTCTTGCTAGGAGAACACCCTTCTCCTAAGCTTCTTTTGGGTCACACCAACCCTTACAAGTTTGTAGAAAAGTTTGTAGTTGAAATATAAGATTGAATCTCTCTCAAGATAGATATACAAATTTAGCTCTCAACTAGAGTATATATGAATATCAATGAAGCTCAAACTCTATGAATGATATGAATGAGAGAAGATGAAATATGTGAAGAATAAAAGCTCTTATGAACTCAATAGGATCTCTCAAGTATAGAATAGAGCAAAAGCTCTTCGAATCCTTAGTTGAATCTCTCAAGTATAGTATATGAATGAATGAGAGAGATGGAGAGAAAAAATGAGACCAAAAAGCTCTCTTTGATGCTTAATGAGGTCTCTCAAGTGTTGGCTCCCTTGCATGCCCACAATGTCCTTACATTGTGTATTTATAGGCCCTTGGAAGAATATAGCCGTTTGGGGGCATTATGGTAAGTTCCCAGGAAGTCAGATGGTTGAAATAGCCATTGGGAAGCTTCTGCCCATTCATCTAACCGGTTACAAGGCTTAAACTCCTCGAGTAGATGAGATTCATATCATATCTAACCGATTACAAGTTGTTGTCTAACCGGTTACTTGAATGCAAATGATTGAAGACATTATTCTGGCTTAGTTCAACTAAACGGTTACTTCTTAACCGGTTACAACAGATGCATTTTGAAGTGACTCATTTTTGTCTCAGTACAACTACTCGATTACAAGAGGGTTCCTAACCGGTTACAACAATTGCAATGTGAAAAATGATATTTTCTGTTTTAGTGTAAGTAAATGGTTACAAAGAATTTCCTAACCGGTTACAAGATGGTTTTCACAAAATGTGTATTCTGTCCAAGTGAAGGTCAATGATTACATAGGGTCTCATAACCGGTTACATCAGTTAAAAGACCTTTTTTAGTTTTAGATCAACTACACGAGTATAGAGGGCTTCCTAACCGGTTACATAATTGGCCAAGAGAAGTGATATTCTGTTTAAGTGAAGATAACCGGTTACATAGTTTCTCCTAACCGGTTATATCATTGGCCAAGAAAAAAATTGTTGACAGTGTTTCAGACAGTTCAACTGGACAGTGTTTCTGTTGGACTTCTGCATACACCTTATTTTCATTGAAAACATTTAAGTAAATGTCTTTGCAGTATTTATATGTCCATTTACTTTAAGTTTACAATGTAAATAAGGAAGTACCCCCCATTTGGATTCAATAAAAAATATAAGAAAATTGAAATCCAACTAAATCAAAATGTAGAAATTCAGTTTTAGTATAAATTTGGATTTTCGACAGTTTTGGTAAAAATGAATCCTCATGTAGACCAATGTAGAATGGATGAAAAAATCCCATAAAATTAGTTTAGGCTATTTGAAGTATAATGAGTTATTACCGGGAAAAATTATTTTGAAATAATCATTATTTCAAAAATTCATTTTCACACTTAGCCATTTTTCATACCTAGCAAAAAGACAGTTTTTCATTAGGCAGATATTGGGTCCTAAAGTCCGTTACCAAGTCATTGTAATGAAGGCTTTGTAGATGAGTAAATATATTCTAAGCCTTAGCATTTACTTTCTAGAGACCAAAGTGAATCATGTAATTGATATGCATGGTCTTAACATTTCTAGCACAAGTGATGAGTTCTTTTAAAGCTTAAGCAAACTTGAACTAACTTATTCTTTAGCAATGACTTCGTGTGCAAATATATATGTATCAAGTGCATAGTCTATTGCTAATGAATATAGGAATATATGAATGATGTAATGACATGCATGGTCCTATAGAGATGAGCTTCAAATAGATTCATAAATACTTTGACATTTAATCCTAAACACTCACCATTCTATCTACCCTTTTCTTCAAGCTTTGTCGATGATCTTTAGGCTTTGAGGTACTTTTGCTTTCTTCCTTTCTTTGAGTTGCTTGCTAGCTCATTGTAGTCCAAGCTATCTTTGGATGGACTTTGCATTTGGTTCCTTGCAACTTCAACTCTTCTTTGTATCCATTTCTTTCATTGATATGATCTTGAATAATGGAATACTTGGAATGATCTTTATAACTTCATTGAGGTCATTCTTTGAATGTGAATAATCTATATAACACTCAATGTAAACATTAGTCCTTAAACACCATTAATGGTTTGTTATCATCAAAACATCTAGATTGTCAATGGATGAAATCCTTAAGGTCAACAAATTGAATTTATGTTTGTAGGTAGGTAGACAATCTTTACTTGATTTGATATTCCATGACTTATTATTGCAAATTCCATGATTCTTTAGATTGATGTGTGCTACAATTGTAACTAGTTTAATGGGTCATGCTTAGAATTGATGGGTTATTCTACACTTAGTTTAATTGTTGGTTAAGTAGACAAATCATTATTGAATTTGATGGTCCATGCTTAATATTGCAATTGGTAGTCGCATTTTATTCACAAGAAGGTTTTCCCCAAATTAGTTGAAAGTGTGTAGTTTGGTGAACAAGCTTGGTGGCAATTCCAATGGACCCCAAGACCTCACTTCTCATCTCTTCAATCCCTAACTCAACTTAGTTTATTTTAATTGCATTTTAATTTCCTCGCATCTTAGTTTAATCAACCAATATTTCTCTTTGCAATCGATTGGTACACTAGAGTCGAAATTAAATTCGAACACGTATAATCCCTGAGGACGATCCCTACTCGCTATGCTTCATTAGTTGTAGTAGTGGTTTTTATAAATGTAAATTTGACTAGAAATGTTTCATAAACCACATTCATATTTTGACCTTGCGAAGCAACTTCTCGCATTAAAAAGTCAATTTTCTAAACACATAGAAAAGGGGCTCGTCAAATATATATAAGTGACTTGTATAATCATTGATTGAAATGTCAGTTAGTTATCATGGAATTCTTTCACGAACGAATCGTTATATATACAATACATAATTAGTACATGAGGATTTTTTATATTTTATATGTTAAAGTGTATTCAATTTTGATTTTTTATATACATTTCAAAATAAATTCTTCATTTTACAAAAAATTTATACTGTCTTATTATTATTATTTTTTCTTCTTTTTTCCCAAAGAGTCGACATTTCCTTTTTTAGCTAGTTTTTACACACTGTTTTTGTTTTATTTCTTTCTTCTTTTTTCCCAAACAGTTCTTGTTTTAAGCAATTTCTAAATTTTAATTTAAGTGAGTCTTAAACTCTAGATTCTGGATTTTTTTTATTCAAAAATTAACTTTAATTATATACCTTTTTATACTTCTATTTTATATGTATAGAACTTTATATATTATAAAATTGTCCCATACTTCTAATTTTTACTTCAAATTTCATTTCTCCTTTTCTCTCATCGTTGTACACTTCATATCTCCATCTTTAATCCTCTGTTTTCCTATGCTACATGGCTTTCTTTCTGCTATTTTTTTTTTCCCTACCAAAGAGGTACTTTAGAAAAGAAAAGAAAAATAAAACTTAACTGAAAAAAATTATTGAGAAGTTGTTGTATAAAGATTCTTAACTGAAATTATACGTGTATAGAATTATCGATATATTATGCAACCGAAACACTATCATAGGTATTTTACTTTGGTTGAACTCAGATTCTTTTAGTCATACGATAGAATCCATCTCGAAATCTATTTCAAAAAAAAAAAAAAAAAATTACATATCTATAAAAAAAGATATAGATATATCTAAAATATTGGTGGAATTTACGTTAAAAGTGTATATATGCACGTGTATGTGTATATTGTAAAATAGGTATTTTCCTGAATTAATTTTCATCAATATATTGCTTTGAAAAAGAAGATATTATTCTACGATTAAAAAGTTTCATGTAAAACATTTTACAAATTTATAGATATTTTTAATCACGTGCATTTTAAAATAATTTCTTTATTTTTCAAAAATATTATACGCTGCATTTCCTTTTTACACACTGTTTTTTCTTTCTTTCTTTCTTCTTTTTTCCCAAAGAGTTGAAGTTTCCTTTTTAGTTTTTACACACTGTTTTGTTTTCTTTCTTTCTTCTTTCTTTCCAAAGAGTTCTTGTTTTAAACAATTTTTAAATTTAAATTTAAATCAATCTTACACTCTAGATTTTGGATTTCTTTATTAAAAATCAACTTTAATTATATATTTTAAGATGTCTTTCTAACAAATTTACACCCATGTAAGTTTCATACCAAGTTTTAATAATTAAGGAGTTGCATTCACATTCAAACACCTCTTCTACTAAAAATTAGGATTACGGGAAAAAAGAAGTGTGAAGTGACACAAATTTATATATGACTTAAAAAAAAGGTAGATTCACATGCATGTGTTTAGGTTCTTGACCATTAGCCGGCGCACCTTACATTATATCAAAAACTTTTAAAGTAATTCAAGTTTTCTAATGTTGGTATTTATGGAGATTGTTTTTAACTTTATTATCTAAAATTTGTAATAGAATTTGTGGTTTGAATTTGATACCATTTCTTTAAAAAATAATAATAATAATTTTCAATTATTATGAATATGATTGAGGATTAAACTGTTCATTTTAGACATAAGACAGATGGTTAATGCAATTTTAATTGGATTTGATTGTCATTTGTTTACTAATTAGTAATTATAAGCATATTATAAGTTTGGTGCTTGTTATGCGCCCTCTATGTTACCTTTCACAACTGAATAATTATGATTGCTGAGATAATTCTTTCTTTGTCGTTTCAACATGTTTCTTTTGTCGACGACAAAAACAAATCGACACTTTATACATATATATATATAAATAATTGAATGCTAAAATTAGCTTGTGCCATTGCTCAAGACATTTACAATGAATGAATTTGTGGCTTTTGTTGAATTCTTCGTCCTAATGGATGAGTTTTATTAGTGGGTAGTTTATTTATATATATATATAATTCCTTTTTTCATACTATGCTTATATCTTGCAACAACTTGGAATTCATGATATGGGCTTATTATGATGTCTATGATCTAAGACCTTGGAATTCATGCTATGGCCTTTTTATGATGCGTATGATCATATTTTGGATATTGAACATTTTTCACTATAAATTATTGCATGAGAAAAACTATAACATAAAAAATAAGTTTATGTTCATGACTTGATGTGTGACTATATATTTGCAATGTTATATGCTTTGTATGTTGTTGTTATTGTTGTTGTTTTTTTTTTTTTTTTTTTTTTTTTTTTGCCTCTTTCCTTTTATTTTTTTAAAATACTAACCTTATTATGTTTATATCAATGACGTATGCAGGTCGAACAAAATACATTACTAATTTCAAATAAAAGGAATAAAATTTATACTTTTCAATTTAAATTTTTTTCAACTCGCTTTTAGTTAATAAAAATTCTTTTATTATGTTGACTTATGTGTATTTTTTTTTTTTTTTTTTGTGCATTAAATATTAAAGCATTTATTAGGTCTTGAATAGTTTATTTTTCCTTACAGGTAAAGCCACTTTCTTATTTTATTTCAATGAATATATAGAATGCATAAAAGCTTGTAATTAGAATATATATATATATATATATATATATATATATATATATATATATATATATATATCATCTTTGTATGGTTGACTATTCAATTAGATGCATAGATTTTATATTAAAACACCATCTTAATTTACTTTATATTTTCTTCTATTAGATGTAACAATATCATCTATGTAAGGTGGATTAGACATATATATTTAATATGGAAGCACTATTTTTATTTGCTTTTTATTTTGTATTATTAGGAGGAACAATTCAATTAGACACGATAATAGACGTGATAGATCTTTGTATGTTGTACTGTTTAATTAGACACATAGATTTTATATATGAAAACACCAGCTTAATTTACTTTTTTTTTTCTTTGTATTTTTAATTAGATGTAATAAGATTATCTTTGTAAGGTGAACTATTCAATTAGACATATATATTTCATATGGAAACACCATCTCTATTTACTTTATATTTTCTATTATTAGGTGAAACAATTTAATGAGACACGATAATAGGCGTGTTAGATTGAACGCATATTACAGAAATAAATATGCAAGTTTATCACCTGACCAAAGAGACAACCATATTTGAAATGTAAGAAATTCAATAAAGAAAAGAAAACGAGTGGAGATGGAAAAACCATATAATGACACAATGTCCCATGAGTTGAAGAAAGTCCCACAATGTGAATTTTGTTATGCTAAAAAATTTGAATACGAACCTCCAAGTTTCTGTTGCTCAAATGGCGAAGTAGTCCTAATGTCTACGAATGTGCCTAATGATTTATATGAATTGTTTACAACCCAAAGTGCATTATCTATGGACTTCCGTCGTCACTTCTGTGCCTATAATAGTATATTCTCCTTTACATCATTTGGAGTCTGTCTTGATAAAAATTTATCAAATATGAAGACCGGAATCTATACTTTTCGTGCACAAGGTCAAGTATACCATGAATTACCATCACTTACACTTGGAGATAATGGACCGTCTTACCTCCAATTATACTTCTACGACACTGATAATGAATTGCAAAATAGAATGAGAATTCTTAAAGCTGCAAATTTAGAAGAGCCAGTTGTCGCAAAGTTAATGGAGATATTATCTGTAAATCCATACGAACAGTTTTTCCGAAGGCTAAAAGATATTCATGTCCAAGAGAGTTATGAGATCATGACAAAAAATTATGTTCGCCTAGACCAAAGAGTTTACAATTCACCTTCATCGGACCAAGTTGCAGCTGTGTGGATAGAAGGAACAAATTCAAATACACGTTCAAAACGAGATATAATTGTTACTATGCACTAAGGAAGAAGACATAGAGTAAGGCACTACTTTGGGTGTTATGATCCATTACAATACCCTTTATTATTTCCAGTTGGTGAAATTGGATGGCATCGTTATATCAAAACACGACATCAACCAGGTATCGTTTAACATATTACATGTGAAGAAGATATTTTTGAACATGATATTGCAACAGGAGTTGAACAAAGTAAATCTTATTGCAATATATTATTTAAATAGACAAAATTGATTCAAATATATATTGAAGTGATAATTTAAGAACTCTAATAAATTATTTTACGATGATGCAGCAAGAAGAACAAAAAAGGTTTCGTGTAGACAATATTATTGCTACAAACTCTAAATATGTGAAAAAGAACGATCAATTCTATTATATGCTGGAAGACTTTTGCAACAATATGTGGTTGATATGTACATTAAGCTTGAATTGACTCGTTTAGATTGCTATAGGACACAACAATCACATATTCGATCCGAATTATACCAAGGAATTGTTGATAGCATTGTGGCAGGAGAATCTAGAGTTGATAAAGTTGGAAAACGGGTTGTTCTTCCCGCATCTTTCATGGGAGGACCTAGGGATATGTGTAGACGATATTTTGATGCCATGTGTTTGGTTCAGAGATTTAGAAAACTAGACCATTTTATTACAATGACTTGTGGTGTTGTCGTGGCACCGTCTAAAAATATGCTAAAAATGTGAGTGTGCAATGTGGCCAAGTTTTAAATTTATAAAAGCCATTATTACCTCTAACTAAAAATATAGTTAGAGTGAGTAGGGATCGTCCCAAGGGATTGTGCGCGTGTTTGCAATGGAAACAATATATAGGGTTAGTAGGTCGAGTGATCAAAAGATGGTTTGTTTGGTTGATTAAACTACAATACAATTGAAATTAAAGCAAGTAAAAAGTAACAATTTAGAAAGTAGGGAAAAAGATATAGAGGAAAAGACTTGGGATACTATAGTTCACCACTAAGCTTGACTTCATTAAACACTAGCAATTATATATCAATGGGGAAATTTAATTGTAACTTATGTGTGTATGTGACATTAATTGAAACTAGGCATAGATGGTAAATAAGTATAGATTGTTTAGCCAATTCAATGGAAAGCACAACCTATCAAATGAGACCAAAATTCATTCAATGAAACCACAATTTATGCACACACAACTATCTAAAAACATACACCCTTTGTATTCATAAGCATGGAATACCAAGGAACAAGAATAGATTGTCCACCTATCTGTGAATCTAAAACAACTACACTACATCTATACTAAAGACATGGAAATTAAACTAAGTAAGCTAAAGGTGTGGCACAATCCATCAAGAAACAAGTGTGAACCATCAAATAAATTACAAGAGTGTTCAATTAAGCACTATGTTTTGATCATCACTAGATTAACTTCATTTATACACATAGACATGCATAAATTCCATTAAATCTAGAGAAAAACACGTCAATCATCCATTCTAGCATACATAGACATATGATTAGAAATAGACAATCAATTGAAAGCATTAATCTATACACATCAAGTAGAAATTACAAGATATATATATAAATCTAAGATCAAAACATTTATTACAAGTAAATCCCCAAAAATATACAAAACACTAGGTCTAGGAAGCAAACTTAGGGGCTACTCTAGCCCCAAGTAGATGTTTAGCCACTTATTGAAGTAGTCATCTAACCCTCAAGGGCTATCTCCATGGTAGGAATGACCTCCTTATTGATGGAAACGCTAGAAGAATGGAAGAACTCCCAAAGATGTGTAAAAGCTCTCTAGTCTCTAGCCTCCTCTCCAAGATATGAGATGTGTAAGTTCTATTGAGATATCATGTAGAAATGACTCAAAATCCTTATATAGGTAGCTCAAGTGTCACACCCAATGGTCTGGATTGGTGCACTATGGCCCTTGCAATGATTACACCACGAGCCATCTTTTAATGAGCTAGACTTTGTTTTATTTCGGACTTGAGGAGGTTTGATCGATTGAACTATATTGAGATCGATCGAACATTGGTGAGATCCATCAAATGCGGCAGAGATCAATCATCCTTGGTGGCGCTTTTTTGAATAAAGACAAATCTTTGAGATACTTTGAGATATTTTGGGAAAAAGATAAGAGTGGTAGATGGGGTGGTACGTGTGGATAAGATCGAATAATTTCGATCGATCTAAGAAAGATTGGATCGATTGAAGATGGTGAGATCTTTTGGATCTAAGAAAGATTGGATCCATCTTGATAAGGCTAGATCGATCTTGCTCTGATCGATTGAAGGAATGTTAAGATCAATCGAACTTGCTATTTTTCCACACTTTGCTTCCACTTTGCTCCTTTCTTCCATTCAGCTTAAGATTGCTTCTTTTAAGCTCTTATTTGGCTGAATTAACTTATTTTTGGGATAAGTGCTTGAAAAGGCAATAACACGAAATTAGTCTAAGATGGGAAATAAGATAGATAACGGTCGTAGAATGCTCAAGCTTAATATTGCTAGTCCCTAGCAATGAACTACAAAGTAAAGGAATGAAATGAACAACTAAACAACTACAACTAGAAAGTAATAAAAGGATAACGCCACCTTCGTAGGGAACACGATTGCATTTAGTATATACAACAAGCCTTTTAAACCCCTAGGTTACCCCTAGTGGACGAGTGAAGTCTCGTGAGGGTTTCCAGAAATGATACCCATAAACATTAAGCTCATTATCACAAAAGAGGCACCAATATTGCAAACAAGCATTGGGAGAAAACTATCTCAAGTATGCAAATTTTCAACCATTTCCAAGCAATCTCCCAAAATCTCAACATCCAGCAAGCAATATGGTCCTCCACACATCAAGAAAATGATCATGTAAATCAAAACAACTCTAGAATCCTTTTTGAGTGGACCGGCATCAAATATGTTGCTATCTAAACCAACTAAAGAAATGATCACATTCTTACCCCCAAACTAGCACACAAATCTAGTACCGATTATCAAGATAAAGAATGGACCTTTTATTAAAACTTTATTGATCTAGGTGCGCTTATTTTTATTTTTATTTTTTGTAGTCCTTAGGATCAAAGATGGAATCATAGTGCAATGTAGTGATCTATTAAGCTTTGTAGTGATCGATGAGGTCGAGCGTTAGTCAATGACTCCCAAACCAGAAGGCTTTAGGGCATTAGATGTTCAAACACCTCTAAGGACTTACAAGCTCAAATCAACTAGGCTACAAATCAAAACAACCTCCATCTAATCATTTCCCACTTCTCACCTTTTGGAAGAAGTTCTCACTTTTTTATTGCTTTTGCAACTTTCTTTTTCTTTTTTTTTTTTTTTTTTTTCTTTCATAATTCAATTATTAACCTAGAGTTTGGGCCTTCTACCTTTCGGCGTAAGAAGTTCAGTGCTTGATGAGGCTAGAATCCCTGCTACTCAATGAAAATGGTTTGTTATCCACCTTTATCGAGAATGAAAGCTTTCAATGCATTACTAGCTCAATCAGGATATAACTAATTCAATAATTAACAAAGCATGTATCCTACAAATGAATGCTAGTGTGCGCCTGTGCTAGTGTAGAATCCTAGAATGAATCTCAAAAGAATTACAAAATCAGGATGATGTGGACCACAAGTATAAGCAAGATATCAATCTTTCAAAAAATTTATTCCTAAATGGCATCCACAAGGCATACAAGGAGTATTAGACTCTCAAGTCAAGCAATTTTTAAATTTTAAGCAATATAGTCCTCAAAAGATCAAAATGACAGCTAGTTATGGACCAATCATAGAAAATCCCTCAAATACACAAGTCATGCTCAAAATTTGAATTAAAGGCAAACACTACAATTAACACCCATTACCCCCAAACTTAAATGGCACAGTGTCCTCAATGTGTAAAGAGAACAAGGGAAATAGTATACCGATACAACTAAGGCAAAGAATGGTTGGACATAAATATCTAAGTGGATGGTATAAACCCCCCCAAACTTGGAATTGACTGCGGTCCTGAAAAGATGACACTTGGATAAAACTTATCAGATAACAAATGGATAATAACAGTGCACAGTGGACATACAAGTGTAAATAGGACAATAAATGAACTAAGGAGAGAGGAATAAGAGTGGTACTGAAATAAAAATTTGGGTAGCACTGTCTCTTACTGAAGTCACTAGGATGCACCTGATAATGGAGTCAATCACAGATAGATATATCAATATAAAGGTATGACATCCAAAAGATAACATGTATAGAAAGAAAAATAATAAACAGTATATAGTACATCACAGTGTCAGGGCCGACAGTCTGGCTGCAAAAATATCATATCAGTGTAAAAAGAACAGTCATATATGATAGATATATATAACAGATAAAAGAGAGATAAAAATATCAGGCAGATGAGGTAGGGCGAGTGGGGCGTGATCCTTGGATATCTCTGGATATGTCACGCAACGCAGCTAAGACATCCGTACGGAGAGTAGAAATATCTGCTCTGAGGGAGACTACTGCCTCCTCCAATGCCTGGACTCGCTCTTCTAAGCCAAGTGTCAGAACTGGAGCATCAGGGATAACTGGATCATAAAACCGTGGTACATCCTGACCCTGCTCCTGGAAATAAACTGGCGACCCAACTAAAGAGTGATGCTGTAACTCCTCTGGAGGCTGCTGCTTTAGGTTTATATCCGTATGTGCTACAGCCGTTGGTGCATCTGTTGGATCGTCCGCCGTTGCTGCTGCTACTGCTCAGCCTCTGCAGCCTCATCTGCTGCTAAAATAGCGTCCTGCTCTAAGCTTTTGATAAGAGCATTGTAGCCCTTGTTCCAGTCTTTCTTGTCGTAGTGGCAAGCCCCTGACTCAGTACGCTCCTGTGGAAAGAAAGGGTAGCGCTGGTCCCTGAGGATCTATGTAATAAGATATGCAAATGGAAGGAACTTGGTCCGCTTGGGCTTGGCCTTGCTGATATAATCTGTATATAGCTTTATCATGACACTTTAGATGAGTGCAGGAATAGAAAACCACTGCCCAGTATAGAATGCATAAAGAGCTACCAGAAAGTCTGAATGTCTCTGGATCTTATGCCCCGCCATAAATATATTTCTGTATAAGACTGAATCAAAGAACCAATGAGCATAGGGCAGATAAGTCTTGGTGGTGAAAGTCTTACCATCTGCGTAATGGCCAGTCAGGGCAACGGCCATGTCTACATCAGAAGGCCGCCTGAGAATAGGATAATCAAGACCTAGAGGGCAAACATATGGGCACAGAGAAGCTGTGGCCAATGTATCAACTGTAATGCGGATGGGATATACATCGATAGTAGTCTGTAGCTCTGATAGATTACTTAGGGCCGGTCAGAGGTTCTAGAAGAACAACCGAATAAGCCACGGCTAAACAAGATAAGTAACTGGCGCCAGAATGGTTGAAATGCCACGTCGCTCAATATCATCAAAAGCTAACCGGGTCAGAATCGGCCGAGAGAAGAAAGTAATGTCGAAGACTGGCTCATGTGCCACTGAAAGGCATCTGAACTTCCAGATAGGTCTATATCTGATCTGGCCTGGCTATGCCGGTGGTGGAGAAGGAGAAGATATATGCTTAGCCTTATCAGAATGGGATGAAGATGCAGAAGCGGTAGAGGTAGAGTGATCAGACTGAGCCGGAGCTGGCTCCTTATATTCCTCTAACTGCTTAGGCTGCTCAGCCTACTCTGGAACTGGATTCTGGGCATGAGAAAGCTCTGCTGGCTCCTCCACTCTCTACCGTACTCTCCGCTCATACTGTCAACGGACAACTGTCTTAACCCGTGCCATGGCCTGTAAAAAAGAAAAGGAACATTGGCAATAGAAGTCAGTAATAGATAACAGAGAATTGAAGCACAGTATATAGAAACATGTATGTCAAGTAAGATAGGCAACTCAGAATAATCGACATGAATCTATGTAAGTGATGACGCAGCCAAGTAAATAGTGACTAAGTGAAGCATGCTAAATAGTGTAAGCATGGAATGCATCCAATGTGAAAAACACAGGCATTGAACACAAAAGATGGTATGTGAAGTGCAATTGCAAATTTGTGATGTTTGATTGATCAGGAAAATATGAGATCGATCCAAGTTGGATCGATCAGGACTAAGTGAGATCAATCTTTCTCTGATCGATCAAAGAAAAAAATTTGATCAATCGTATTGCTGTAAGAAATTTAAAAGTCACAGATCTGTGATGTAGATGACACGGGAGGTACCCGAGCAAGCTCTCACACATTAACAACTCAACAATGGTCACTTATCTTGGCACATAACCCCCAATATCGAAATCAAAATCGGAATTAAAATATATAAATATATATACATATATATACTCATGCTTCAAAATGTCATATATAGCAATAAATCTATCATGGAATCTCAGATCTAGCACGTAAAGCACGAAAAACATAAGATTGAAGCTCTGAATCAACAATAAAACTCAAAACTTACCTAATCCGAGAAGAGAAGTGGAGACAAATGAGAGATGATGAGATCTGAGGTGAAGAAGAAAAGTTCAAAACTTTGGAAGCTCGCCGGAGGTTGGGAAGAAGGTTTGTAGTGGCAAAAGGGAGATGAGGGTCTGAGATCGATGTATAAATCGATCAAAATGACCCTTGGCTTTTATTTTTTAAAAACTATTTCCGATATGTTCAATCGATCTGGAAAAATCTCAGGTCGATAGAACATAGATCGATCTTGAAGGGATACAGATCGATCTAAGCCTCAAAACGACACAGTATTATTATTATTATTATTATTATTATTATTATTATTATTATTATTATATATATATATTAGAAAAATAAAATAAAAATAAAAATCTTTTTTTAGTTTTTGAAAATATTTTTAAAATAAAAATAAAATAAAGGAAAAAATATTTTTTGTGCTTTTGAAAACTTCTTTAAAACTAAAAACATTTTTGAAATTTTTGACAATAAAATAAAATAAAAATTGAAAATATTTTTGTTTTGTTTTGTTTTTTGTTTTTGTTTTTTTTTTTAATAAAAATCGTAATTCAAAAGGGTAGTCAAAGTCAAAATCAATAAAGAAGATAGATCGATCAATCCAAGATCGATCTGGAAGAGACTTCGATTGATCCAATAGGTGAAAACCTGCAGACAAGTTCGATTGATACATAGAGAGGCCTTTTTCATGGTTCCAAAAAATTTCTAAGTATAGAATGAAGATCGATCTGAGGAAAATCTCGATCAATCTTGGAACACTCAGATCGATCTGAACTGAAGTTCGCTCGATACACAGAGAGGTGAAATATGCAGAGAATTCTCAATCGATGGAACTGAAAGATGATTGGATGCAGAGATGGATGTTCGATCGATCAAACCTCTTTCGAGATCGATCGAACAGGTGCAAAATCACAGTTCCTAGCTATATGTATAAACCCAAAATATATCTAGACAATGCAAGAAATGAAATATAAAATAGAAAAGAGGGAGGAATAGGGTTGTAAACCCTACGAATTCACTAGTCTTTAACGTCTCTAGTAAGATGTTGGGCTCTTTTAGCCCGGATCAAATATCTTGTTATGCATCCCCTCCTTGACGGGGTGAAAAACTCTTTGAAACCTACCCAACAAATGGTTCTCTAGAGAACTTGTTGGATTTAATTCAGAAGAAATTGACTGTCCTTTATCTATGCAACTCTTGGGCTTCCATTCCCTTTCAAACTTTGCTTTTGAAACAACATTCTTTACTTTCACATTTAAAGATTGATCTTTTGAAGTTTTATGTTCAAGCAAAGACTCAACTTTATCAAATTCATTGTCTAAACACTCTTCTACAACACACACTTCTTTGTGTTTGTCCATTAAATTCGGGGTTGGATTAAAGATGTTCAACTTCACCTTCATGTGGCCAAATGAGATTTTCATTATCCCCGTCCTATAATTGATGTTGGCATTTGCGGTTGCCAAGAAGGGACGGCCAAGAATAACGGGAATTTGGCTCTTGGGTTTCGGAACCGGTTCTGTGTCTATGACAACAAAATCAATGGGGAAGAAGAACTTATCAATCTTAATCAAAACATCCTTAATGATACCCCGGGGCTTTTTGATGGATCAGTCGGCAAGTTGTAAAACCAGCGACGTCGGTTTCAAGTCTCCCAAGCCCAATTTAACATATACTGAATATGGAATAAGGTTAACACTTGCTCCTAAATCTAAGAGAGCCCGATTAATGACATGGTCACCAATGATGCAAGATGTAGTAGGTGAACCGGGGTCCTTAAACTTTGGGAGAGTGTTATGTTGCAAAATAGAGCTCACTTGCTCTGTTAAGACCACTTTCCTTGTTGCTCGGTTCTTGTTCTTCCTCTTTAGGGTGTAAAGATCTTTTAAAAATTTGGTATAAGCCGGAATTTATTTGATTGCATCCAAAAGTGGAAGATTGATCTTCACTTGCCTAAATATTTCAATGATTTCATTGGTCTTTGTCTTTTGTTTTTTAAGCAAATTGGATCCTTTCAAGGCATCCGGAAATAGAGCTCTTGGCTCAAAATCTTTTTCAAAATCTTTCTTTGAAGAACCTTCAACACAAGAATTCTTTGAATTATTTTTCAAATCATGCTTCAAATCATCTTTCAAATCATTTTTCACACCTTTCTCAATAAGATGATCATGCACATGCAATGAAGGAGGAATAAAATGTGAGACGAGACGGGTGTTAACTTTGGTTTGCACTGGTTCACTCTTTTTATTTGGAATACCTACTTGGTTATCAACAATTCTCCCACTTCTCAAGGTTGTCACCGCATTGACATGCTCAATTATGTGACCTTCCGATGAGGAATGAGTCTCCACAACACATTGTTGCTTTGGTAGGGCATTTAAAGGCATCTTCCCTTTCTCTCTAGCATTCAAAGTAGTAGCTATTTGCCTGATGTGCGTTTCTAGCTTAGCAATAGATTGAGAATGAGAATGAAGCAATTGAGTGTTCACCTCTAGAGTGCCTAGAGCGGTCAACACTTTCTCCTCAAAAGCAGAACTCCTTGAGTTTACTTGAGAATACAATGATTGGTTAGGGAAATGAGAATTTGAAAATTGATTTCCATGTGATGATTGAAAAGAAGATCTATAACTTTGGGAACCTTAGCTTTGCATTGGAGGTGGAATATACTTGTTTTAAAAACCACCTTGGGGAGGGTTTGAGCCTTCCCCTTGGCTTTTCCAAGAGAAGTTTAGATGGTTCCTCCACCCTGGATTATTGTGTGAGCCATAGGGATTATTCCCTTGGTTAGCAAAGATACCATTTGCTTGTTCATGGTTCTCGCTTTGCGCATGTCCATGGGGACAATTAGAAGTATAATGCAAGACACTTGAACAAGTCATACAAGATTCATTAGATGCATGATGATGAACATGATTAAGGGAGGAAGATATTTGATTCGCGAAATTTTTGTTGATCAAGAATTGATCAAACCTTTGAGATAAAGATTTCATCTCAGCAACTATGTCATTGGAATTCTCAACTAGATATAAGCCAACGTTCTTCCTTCCACCTAAATTTCTACTATTTTTAGAGGACAAAGATCTATGCATTGAATTCTCACTCATGCTTTCATACAATTGCCACACATCATTTTCATGCCTTTCAAGATAAGAACCACCCATAGATGCATTAACCAAACCCTTGTGATTATCCAGTAAACTTTCAAAGAAATATTAAACTAGTTCCCACTTAGGTATGTCATGATGTGGGCACTTCCTAAGCAAGTTATTAAACCTTTCCCATGCCTCATGAAACATTTCCCCATTCCCATGAGAAAATTCACGAATGGAAGTTCTCATAGCATTGGTCTTTGAAACCGGCTAGTACTTCTTCAAGAACTCTTGTTGCATTTCTACCTAAGAAGTTATCGAAAAAGGCCTAAGATTGTTGAACCAATATTTTGCCTTGTCCTTAAGGGTAAAAGGAAAAAGTTTGAGTTTTAAAACTTCTTCTGGCATGTTCGTGTATTTCACGGTGGAACACACTTCATGAAACTCATCCAAATGCTTATAGGGTTCTTCACTTGGAAGTCCATGATAGTTGGAAAGCATTTTAATAGTTTGTGGTTTAATCTCATAGTGATGTGCTCTAAATGGGGGCAATTGAATACATGTAGGTGCATTGTGTTCATTAAGCACATAATGGTCTCTTAAAGCAATGGGAGGATTTTGATTGACTTGAACCATGGGAGGTTGTGGAGCAAAAATTGGCCGAGGCATTCCCAATGGAATTTGGCCATGTTGTCGTGGTGGAACAAATGGTCTTGACATGCCCAATGGTACTTGGATGTTTTCAGGATGCACATTAGGGTGGAGGATGCCTTGTTGGTCTATGTGACCAAGGTCCTCCACATGGTCATCATGTTGTTCCTCCATTGATGAAATGGAGTCATGCGAACTACCTCTTCCCTTATGATTACGAACAACCAATTCAAGGTGAAAATCAAGAGGGAAAAGAGTGGGATTTAATGACCTATGACCATGCATGCACTAGCAAAACAAATAACAAGTAAATAACAATCACTTCGCGCCACAACAAATCAATCAACAAACATTCTCCACATACATTGGTCCCATACTCCCATGTTTGAACAATATGCAAAGAAAAATAAATTGCCTCCATGCGGGCTCACGTTCTATCTATGAAATGAAAAACTTGCCACCACGCGGGTCGACAATTTAACTAGGGATTGAGTTAGAAAGATCTCACAATGGGTCCTTAAGTAACTTCAAATAATTTTCAATTTTCAAGCTTGCTATGCTTTGCAAATTTTAGATTTTAGCCTTTTATGCTTTTGCTTAGCTTTACTTGGCTTCTTTGCTTTCTTTACTTTTTAATTCCCTTTGTTTGACTCTCTTAGCTCAATGTACCTAGCCAATCAAGAACAAACACAATAAGTAACAAAATTAAAGTAAAGTAAAGACACGATCAAAAGAGTACTAATTCCTATTTGTTTACAAAACACGGCGTTGCCAATTCAATCCTCGGCAACGGTGCCAAAAACTTGGTGTTGTCGCGACACCAACGTCTAAAAATGTGCTAAAATTGTGTGTGTGCAATGTGGCCAAGTTTTAAACTTTTAAAAGCCACTACTACCTCTAACTAAAAATATAGCTAGGGTGAGTAGGGATCGTCCCAAGGGATTATGCGCGTGTTTGCAATGGAAACAATATATAGGGTTAGTAGGTCGAGTGATCAAATGATGATATGTTTAGTTGATTAAACTATAATGCAATTGAAATTAAAGCAAGTAAAAGGTAACAATTTAGAAAGTTGGGAAAAAGATATACAGGAGAGGACTTGGGGTACTAGAGCTCACCACTGAGCTTGACTTCACTAGACACTAGTAATTGTATATCAATGGGGAAATTGAATTGTAACTTGTGTGTGTGTGTGACATTAATTGAAACTAGGCATGGATGACAAATAAGTAAAGATTGTCTAGCCAATTCAATGGAAAACACAACCTATCAAATGAGACCAAAATCCATTCAATAAAACCACAATTTATGCACACACAACTATCTAGAAACATACACCCTTTGCATTTATAAGCATAGAACACCAAGGAACAAGAATAGATTGTCTACCTATCTATGAATCTAAAGCAACTACACTACATCTACACTAAAGACATGGAAATTAAACTAAGTAAGCTAAAGGTGTGGCACAATCCATCAAGAAAGAAGTGTAAACCATCAAATAAATTACAAGAGTGTTTAATTAAGTATTATATCTTGATCATCACTAGATTAACTTCATCTATACACATAGACATGCATAAATTTCATTAAATCTGGATAAAAACACATGAATCATCCATTCTAGCATACATAGACATATGATTAGAAATAGACAATCAATTAAAAGCATTAATCCATATACATCAAGTAGAAACCACAAGATATATATATAAATCTAAGATAAAAACATTTGTTACAAGTAAATTACCAAAAATATACAAAACACTAGGTCTAAGAAGTAAACTTAGGGGCTACTCTAGCCCCAAGTAAAAGTCTAGCCACTCATTGAAGTAGTCATCCAATCCTCAAGGGCTATCTCCATTGTAGGAATGACCTCCTTCTTGATGGAAACCCTAGAAGAATGGAAAAACTCCCAAAGATGTGTAAAAGCTCTCTAGTCTCTAGCCTCCTCTCCAAGATATGAGATGTGTAAGTTTTGTTGAAATATCATGTAAAAATGGCTCAAAATCCTTATATAGGTAGCTCAAGTGTCACACCCAATGGTCTGGACTCGTACACTAAGGCCCTTGCAATGATTGCACCACGAGCCATCTTTTAATGAGCTGGACTTTGTTTTATTTTAGACTTGAGGAAGTTCGATCAGTCGAACTATGTTAAGATCGATCGAACATTGATGAGATCCATCAAATGCTGCAGAGATCGATCATCCTTGGCGGCGCCTATTTGAATAAAGACAAATCTCTGAAATATTTTTAGATATTTTGGGAAAAAAGACAAAAGTGGTATGTGGGATGGTAGGTGTGGATAAGATCGAATAATTTTTATCGATCTGAGAAAGGTTGGATCGATTGAAGATGGTGAGATCTTTTGGATAAGGACAATTACTTGGATCCATCTTGATGAGGCCAGATCGATCTTACTCTGATCGATCGAAGAAATGTTGAGATCGATCGAACTTGTTATATTTCCACACTTTTCTTCTACTTTGCTCTTTTCTTCCATTCAGCTTGAGATTGCTTCTTTTAAGTTTTTATTTGGTTAAATTAACTTATTTTTGAGATAAGTACCTGAAAAGGGTAATAACACAAAATTAGTCTAAGGCGGGAAAATAAGATAGATAAAGATCCTAGAATGCTAAAGCTTAAGGGGTTTAAATGCGCAATTTTTAGTGCTCATCAACTTGTAATCCTGATTGGAAAGAAATTTGCGACGAACTGAAATTTGGACAGTTACCACAAGATAAACTAGATTTAACAGCTAGAGTGTTCAGAGCAAAATGATATGACATGAAGCAATAATTATTTAAAAGATTGATATTTGGAAAAGTGGCAGCGCATGTTCATGTTGTTGAGTTTCAAAAAAGTGGTTTGCCATACGCACACATATTGCTCATATTTCAAACCGAATTGAAAATTACAAATGGAGAAAAATACGACAAATTGGTTTATGCAAAAATTCTTTCTGAGAATGAAATCCATCACTTTATCGAAAAGTAGTGAAACATATGATTCATGATCCTTGCGGAGATCTCAACAAAAAGAATACATGCATGAAGGATGGGATGTGACGAGCCTGGATTTTTACAAATCCAGTGTGTCTTGTGATGATCCGAAACTGATCCAAAATACGGAAGCTAAACATAAATAAGTCTATAGAGATGTATGTCATCCTAAGACACAAGAATGACCTTCCGAGGAATCCCGTGACTCAACAGAAGCAAGACCGGAGTTAGGGTTTCAAAACCCTCCAAGGAATGGACCGTGGGCAAAATGGTTATTTCAAACTAAAATGGGTACCACCGTGCACACCATTGGAAAGAAAATGAAAAATTAACAAGGATGGACTCAAGAATCACTTGATTCAGAGTCCGAACGAAGAAGATATCAAGTCTTGAAGCTAAAGGAAGGAAACCCATCCCGGTTCGAACCAAATTCTGACATTACCTTACTAAAACTTGAATATCTTGAGTTACAAATGGAATATGAAGCTCTAATTGGTACCATTGGAAATCTTATTTCGACACGGTCAATTTAGACTCAATAACGGACCAATTTGGAGTTAAAACAAAAAAGATACGATAACTTGAGTTAGAATTGCATTGCTGAACAAAACACACATACACATGAACAGGACAGACAAGCGCTCATCCAAGGGCAACAAGTGCTCATAAATGAGCACGCCCTAGAGTAGTACCCATTGCCCTAATTACGAGCGCTCGTCCCCCATGGATGAGCGCTCGTCCGATAGACAAACTTAACAGCTTTTTGGACTTTAAATGCAATTTTGAGGACTTTCTGAGCTTTTTTGAAAAAAAAACACCAAGAAGAACCCCCCCCCCCCCCTAAAATTATGTTTTCTAGCCAATTATGACAAAATAAAACTTTATTTTTCATGTGAAAACCACAAAATGCCCCTATGCATAGTTTTTGGCTTGAATAGTGCTTAATGAGCCCACAGGAGGCTCAAATCACCAAGAAAAAGGGTTTTGCTTGGAATCAATTATGCACGTAGATGTAACTTACCTATTAGAAAATGCTACAATAATTCATAGCTTATAAATACCGCTGATACAAAATATGACCTCCCCAAACCCCAATGCGAAAAAATTGCCCTTCAAACGCAAACAATGCAATGATTGTACCTAAATGAAATCAAAAGACCGTTTGGCCCTTGACTACACTTCATGCATAATAAATGAGTCCTAGTGGAGGTGTTCGTGCACACTTTGCACCACCCGATTTGGAAATGAACCCTTAAAGGCTCAGATTTTCATATTTTAGCCCAAAAATGCAATATATGAAAGTAAAATGTAAAACCTGAAACAAAATGGTGTTTGGCCCTTGGCCACACCCCACGTATGGTAAATGAATGCTAAAGGATGAATTGCACACGCAATGCACACATCGGTGCAAAAATGATGTGTTAAAACCCTAGTTTTCATACTTTTCTTATTAAAGGTAAAATTTAACATTTTTGGATATACAAGAATTTCAAATGAAGTTTGGCCCTTGGCCACATATCTTATACATGAATAAGTGTCAAAAAGTGTGCTTAGGAACACATTACAAGTTTCTAGGCAAAAATGACATTTTTGACCTAACTATGTATTATAACTTTAAAAGTAAAAAATCAAACATGCTAACACTTGCATGTAAACATGAATACACTAAAAAGAACTTCAATCCATCGAAACGACCTTGGGATGTTGTGCATCCCAAACCAAAGCATTCATACCTGAAAACAATCCAATAACTTTGGGGTGAGTAAACAAGTTACTCGTAGGGAATGAACATGTATAGACCTAACTTTTTAGAAGGTTTTCACATTTACGTGAAATAATTCAAAAGGGATCATGTCACCTAACGTCTATATCTTAGTGAGACGCAAAAATCATCATAGGCTACTTCAAAACATTTCTAGCATAAACCACAATATTTATGCAATTAAACAATATAGAAGCATATTATACAATGCAACAAGATATATATTCTCAAAATTATTAACTTGAAATCTAAGACATGAAATCAACTAAAGTGGTTCATGCCACCTAGAATCTAAGTCAAGATAAATAAAAAATAAATAAATAATAAAAAGAAAGATACGTATGTAGGATCATTCCATATAACACGAAAAGGTTTTAAATCATCAAGGAATGCAACACTTGAATTTAAAGGATGAAATCAATGACACGAAAATGTTCTTAAGTCTTCAAGGAATAGACACTTGAAACTTAAGGATGAAATCAATGACCCGAAAATGATTCTTAAGTCTTCAAGGAATGGACACTTGAAACTTAAGGATGAAATCAATCAATGTAGATACTTGGATATTGCTCGAATTAAAACCGTACTCTTGAGATCACTTTAGGGCTACTAACCCATGGGTACCTTCCCCTAGTACGCACTGTAATATAGGGAGCTCTCTATCTCCCGTACTAGAACCAAGTCCTAGCCAAGTTAAGTTCTTGATGATATCCAAAGTCTCTAAAATTCACAAGTTATGCAACCAAGAGTGTATCAGGATACAAGTAATACATTAAACCACATTCCACACACACCCAAGATTTTGGAACAGACAAGTCATGCCCTAAGTCCTCAACTATAATGGCATGTGAAATGTCAAGAAATCATAGTATGCATCTACATAGACTATAAACTAGTATTTATAGCACAAGGAATCCATTGATATAAATATACCACCAGTATAAGATTAATGATTTAATTATTTGTTTAATAACAATTAAACAATTAAATCATTCCAATGTAAGGGTGCAAGTCCATTAACTATATTAATGAAGCTAAGTTGCAACAAGTCATGATACATGATAAAAACACAAAAGCCCCATGAAATACATGGCTAAAACATTAGAACAATTAATTAGAAATTAATTAAACTAATTAATTAATTTCTCTAGATTTCAAAAGTTGTCAAAAGGTTCTCAAAATAATATATGTGAAAGATCATCCCATGGTCACTGCATATATCAAATCAAAAGTGCAAAATGAGCAAGATATCATCATGTAGAATTTAACTAATTTAAATTAATTAAATTTCTAGATTTCAAAAGTTATTCAAATGATCCCAAATTAATATATAACAAGGATTAAGTCATGGCCATACCATATATCAAGTCTAAAATGGAATACAAGTAAAGTATAATTAAGTAGAATTTAAATCAAATTAAATTAATTAAATCTCTAGATTCTAAAACAACTCCAAATGACTTTATACTAATACATGTTATAGATAAAGTCATGATCTTTAGGAAAATCATGTCGTAGCTTAATTCCATGTAAGGTATAACAACCTACTAGTTTAAAAATTAAGTAAAAAACATGTAAACAATTTATAATAAACTATAAAAACAATCAAAACACTTAGATTATAAACCTAAATCACCCCCTACCTCACTAGAGAAAAGTATCTCTAGAATCCAAGGCAAGCAAGCTCTAAATGATCTACCCTTTAAGGGTTATGTAGAGGAAGATGAGGGGATTCAAAAGTGTTCCCCAAGGTAAGGTTAGATGTGAGTGGAAGGCCCTCAAAAATCAAAGTCAAGGCCTAAACATCAAGCTTCTCTAATGGTGGCTAGGGTTTGTGGTGAGGAAGATAATGTTATAATGTGATAAAGTGTGAGTGGAGGAAATAGAAATCCTCCACTCACTATGTGAATGCCAAAATCCCAAAGTGGCCCAAAAATATTTGCATAAAGGTCCCTCCTCTAAATATCTTGTAAAATGGTCCACAAGACAAAAATAATTACTTTAAGTAATTACATAAATAACCCAAAAGTAAGAAAGTTTTCAAAGAAGTGTGCATCCACACCCTTAAGGAAGGAGTGCACTAATAGCATGCATTTCTAAGAAAGTAAAAATACACGTGTCAATGAAATCATGTCCCATGGATGCATGCAAAACCGAAATCAAATCCAAACACGAAAAGTGAGGTTATGCCAATAGAGTCACAAACGGGAAAAAGACGAAAAGTGAATAGCGTCCAAAAAAAGAAAATGTGGAAATGACTTGGTCCTTTAAGTTGTCAATCTAAAGGAAAGAGTCTTGGAAACCATTTTTGGACACTCAAGACGATGCTAAGTGACGAGAATCCAAACAAAAAAAAGAAAGGACAACGAAAAAAATTTATCCGTAAAATTTGAGGAAAAAGAAAAGGAAGGAAATGACCGGGTCATTACATGAGAAATGTAAAAATCTTTATCCACGTAAATTTGACGAACATATGATTCAAGGTAAAGATTCATACCCTATATCTAGAAGAAGAAAAGACAGCCAAATAGTCTTTGTGTGTAATGCAATGTTAGATAACAGATGGGTTGTTCCTTATAATCTATATCTTTTAGAGAGATATGACTGCCATGTAAATGTCGAGATATGCTCAGGAATAATAGCAGTAAAGTATCTCTATAAATATATATACAAGGGACATGATCGGGTTGCGATTCACATCTCAAATATTGATGGAGGGAATTTCGTAGATGAAATAAAAGAATATTAGGATGCAAGATGGGTATCACCACAAGAAGCAATGTGAATATTTTATGAGTTTAACTTGATTGAGATGTATCCTTTGGTTACCAACCTTCAATTACACCTTCCAAATAAACATCCAGTTTGGTACTGGGAGAACAAAGACCTAGAATATATCATTCATTTTGAAGATATATTACATACAATGTTGACAGAATTCTTTCATTTAAACTCTATAGCTGATATAAGTAGAGACTATTTGTATAGGGAGATTCTGGAGCATTATGTTTGGAACAAGCAAAATAAATGTTGGAGTCTCAGACACCACAAGGCGGTAATAAGACGATTTAATGCTGCCAACCCTTCCAAAGGAGAAAGGTATTATTTAAGATTATTGTTAAACCACGTGTGTGGACCAACATCATATAAAGATTTATTATATGTTAATGGTCTCCAATGTGTAACATTTAAAGAGTGGACAGAAAGAAAAGGTCTCCTTGAAAGCGATAATAGCATTGTTGAGTGCCTTAACGATATTGTGTGCTTTCAAATGCCAACGCCTCTTTGAAGGCCTTTTGCAACTTTATTGGTTTTCTGTGACCCAAGTAATGTTAGAAAACTTTGGGATGACTATTTTGAAGCTATGCCAGAAGATTTTTTACCCGACCCCAATTCTTCCCCTGACTACCAACTCATAGAAACACTTAAGAGCATAGAAAACTCTTTAATAAGCATGGGCCGGAATATAAATGATTACGATTTGCCAAATATTGATTATGCGAATGATTCCAATAGTTATGATTCTTCTGGAGAGATCAGCAACGAAATGGCTATTGTTACTCCATTTGACGATTACAATGCAATGGTAAATCTTAACAATGAGCAAGAAAATTCATATAAAACTATACTTGAATGCGTAATCTCAAATCAACCAAACATCTTCTTCGTTGATAGGTAGGGGATACAGGAAAAACGTACTTGTACCGTGCATTACTTGCGAATGTTAGATCTGAACAGGGAATTACACTTGCAACTATAACTTCTAGAGTGGCTTCTTCATTATTACCAGGTTGTTGGATAACACATTCAAGATTTAAGATTCCTATCATAGCTGACGAGTCAACTACTTGTAACATTTCAAAGCAAAGTTCAACCGCAGAACTCTTATAAAAAGCCAAACTAATTATTTGGGATGAAGCCCCAATGGCTAAACGTTACGCAATTGTAGCAGTTGATAGAACTCTACAAGATTTACTTGGCAATAATTTATCTTTTGGAGGAAAAGTTATGGTTTTTGGTGGAGATTTTAGACAAGTGTTACCCGTACTACCGCGAGCGACTAGAGCTGAAACTATTGAAGCAAGTCTGCTAAAGTCTAAATTATGAAGAAAAAAAAAATTTGAAGAAAATACAACTGAAAAAGAACATGAGAGCAAGAAATGATCAATCATTTTTAGAATTTTTATTACGAGTAGGCGACGGAGAGGAGCTGACTTTATTAGACAACATGATTCAACTACCAAAAGAGATAGTTATAAACTCTATAATTGAAGAAAACTCTAAAAATGCATTGATAGATGCTATATTTCCGTCTCTTCAAGAAAATTCTCACTCAGCATAATACATTACTAATCGAGCAATTTTAGCAACAAGAAATGATTTTGTTGATAAAATAAACGGTCAGCTCATTGAACATTTTTGAGAGAATCTTCAACATATTATAGATTTGATAAAGCAAATGATGATGCTGGTACCTACTACCAAGAAGAATTTGTGAATTCTTTACTCCCAAACGACCTTCCACCTCATAGACTAACTTTGAAAATTTATTGTCCTATACTTATGCTAAGAAATTTAGATCCTGCAAATGGATTATGTAATGGGCCTAGGCTTATATGTCATGGCACAAAAGAGAACATAATCACTGCCGAAATTTTCCATGGATAACGTGTAGGGAAACAAGTACTGATTCCAAGGATACCTCTTTCCCCGGCAGAGAGTGAGGGATTGCCTTTTTGTTTTATTAGAAAACAGTTTCCAATACGATTATGTTTTGCAATGACAATAAATAAGGCACAAGGGCAAACAATTCCCCATGTTGGAATATATCTTCCAGAGCATGTATTCTCACATAGACAACTATATGTGGCGTTATCTAGAGGAACATCAATATCGACAACTAAAGTCTATGTTAAAAAAGACCAAAGAATTGAAGGCAATGCTAAATATACAAAGAGGTTTTGTAGCCGAGCATGTAAGAAAGTTTTCATATATATATATATATATATATACTGTAATCTTCCACTTACATTATTATTATTATTATTATTTATGTTGGCCTAAGGATTTTATCTAAAGGTCAATCTTATGTTTTGATGATTACAAACTATTAATGATGTTTAAGTACTAATGTTTTAATTGAGTGATATATAGTTGATCAATATTCAATCCTCAATGTTGAGCTAGAAGATCCATTCCAAGCATTACAAATACTTAAGCTATGGATTCAAGGAAGCCTTAAAAGTTGCAAGAGATCAAAGGCATATTCAATCAAAGAAAAACTTGGACTTCAAAGATCACACAAAGCATTTCAAAGAAAGAAAGCAAGTCTTCATCAAGCCTAAACGATCATGGTCAAAGAATGAAGAAAAGGGTAGATAGGATGGTGAGAGCTTAAGATTCAATGTCAAAGTATATTTGAATATTTTTTGAAGCTCAAAATTATAGCACCATGCATATCATATATCATTCATATGCTCCTATGACCAGTAGCAATAGACTAGGAACTTCATTTATATATATTGTCATATGAAATCTTTGCTAAGAAAGAGTTAGTTCAAGTTTGATAAGCTTTGAAAGAACTCATTTTTTAAGCTAGAAATTCTAGGACCATGCACATTAATCATTATATTTATTTTGGTCTTTAAAAAGAAAAGGAAAAGGCATTGAATTAATTTTTCATCTTTAAAGCATTTGTTGCCAATTTGATAAATAATTCTAGGACACAATGCACTTGAAATTTATCATCTTCGTATGTCCCTAGACTCTTAAAAACAGGCCTTGAACTTAATTGAATCATTCATCAAAGTCCTAGGTGCTAGAAAGATGGATATCTCAAAAGAAGCTATTTTCAGCCTAGAAAATTTCAGACCAGCTTGCACTAAAACTGCTATAACTATTTGTGTAGTTGGAATTTTTACACAAGGCCAGTGGCATTGGAAATCTGACTTCTATCCCTTGAGTTTAGACTCAAATTTCACCTAAATTGGATTAAAAATGACTGAGATATAAGCTTCACAAAATACCTGATTCTGCTCTGCGAAAATTCTGACCAGGTTGCACTTAAACAGCCATAACTTTTTCTATGGTTGGAATTTTTGAGCAAGGCCGGTGGCTTTAGATAGCTGACTTCAAGACAATAAATTTAGACTCAAATTTCACCTCATTTGGAGTTTCATGGACTGAGTTATGTCTATTTGAAGTCATGCACTTTTTTCTGTCCAATTTAGCAGCAGCCTTCATGAAGCAAGAGCAGCCTCTATAAGAAATAGAGCCAGCTCTCTCAAAGACTAAAGAAGGCTCTACAAAATTAGAGACGGCTCAGAAAAGTAGAGAAGGCTCAATGAAAAATTAGAGAGGGCTCTACCAAAAAGTAGAGAAGGCTCTACGAAAGTAGAGAAGGCTCTAAAAATCTAGAGAAGGCTCCACTTTTCCATTGAGCCGTCTCCTTTTCAGAAAAAGAGCCTGCTCTACTTTTCTAATGGAGCCACCTCCATTTGAAATTGAGCCGCCTCCACTTTTGCAAAGAGCCGGCTCCTTTGAGGGTTTTGAATTACAACGGCAATTTTTCTGCATTTATTTCCTCTAACCACTTCTAACAGCTATATTGAGCTATGAATTTCTTTATATATATAGAGGGCTTGTCTGAAAAGCATATACGATTTTAAGAGACATCATATCACATTGTAAAGAGAGCTTTTGTTCTGATATCTTCTCCGCATCTCTCTCATTCACTCATATACTACTTGAGAGAGCATTCAAGAACATTCATTCAAGTGCATCAAAGAAAGCTTTTGGCTCTACCATTATACAGAGCTTTTGTTCTGGTTATACTCACTCATAGAGCCTCTATTCAGACATCGATCTTTGTCTCATATACAAGCTTCCATAGTTGAATCAGAGTGAACATCAGAGAACATTTAGTGAGCCTTTGCTGAACTTTTGTTCTAGTATTTCATCAGAGCTTTTGTTCTGTAGTTTTCCTCATCATCTCTCATACATTTCATTCTTAGAGTTTGAGCTTCACTTGATTTCATATATACTCTATTGTGAGGTTTGATTTGTATCAGTTCTTGAGAGGATTTCTTGTACTACAAATTCTATCTATAAATCTGCTGTAAGCCTTGGAGGAAGAGTTTCTCTTAGCAAAGAAATTGTAAGGGCTGGTGTGGCCTATGTAAAACTAAGAGAGGTGGTCTCTTAGCAAGGATACTGTAAAGGGTTGGTGTGACCCAAAAGGAAGCCTAGGAGAAGGGTGTTCTCCTAGCAAGAAAGAGAAGCAAGGTCTTGCTTCAATTGAAGGTTTGCTCTCCACCATTAAGGAGAAGCTCTAAAGAATTTGGGAAGTCTCGAGAGGGATCTTGAGCCGAGGAGTAGGAGTTTCTGAACCTCGCAAAAATCGCCATGTTATTGTTTGCAATTTCTCTTCCCTTATCTCTTTTACAGTTATGCTAAATTGATTACTTTCATATCTTGTTTATTACATAATTGGTTATACTATTGATTAGAAATTGTACTTCTATAATTTGCGAAAACTGGCCATTGACTCTATTCACCCCCCCTCTAGAGTCAATTCTTGGGTAACAATTTACAATTTTCCACTTACATTAAACATATTATTGTTTTTATCTTGTGTTACAGAAACAATTTTCAACATGAGGAACCAATGTACTTTTAACACTATAAATTCACTAGATGTTTTACAAAGGAATTGGACAATAAAGGTGATTGTACTTCGTAGAGGAAATGTTGAAAACTGTGAAACTAAAGTTCCGTAGGGTGCAGAAAAAGTTAGTTGATTTTAATTGTGACAAATTCCTTTAATGACCTAGATCTGATTATTAGGTCAACTTGCTTAATTTATGATTGATTAAATTATATGATTAATCTAAACATCCATAATCACAAATATATGAAAAGTAAAGTAAGTTAGAGTTAGAGAGATTGCACCAGGATTTTAGCGAGGAAACCCTAGTTGATAAAATACGTCAACTGTTATGGGAAAAACCTCGTGGACTATGCAGCCTCTATAAAATGATTCTTTGAAAATGAAAAACCATTATCTTGTGCAAGAATTACAAAAGATCCAACTTGAAAATGAATCCTTGAAAAAGGAAAAGGATAATGTACTATCTATAGAGCCACCATCAATTGATTGCATTTCCGAGTATAATTTTTCAAAGGAAATCATTGATGATCAAAATGGCACTTTAGCAAAGACAACCAAAGGAAAAGAGAACTTAAGTTCTATACTTGGAAATCAAAGAGTTGTCTATTTCAAAAATGAGATAAGACATGATCCTCATACTAAAGATGCATGCTTGTTGAGAAGAAGAAAGCCTTTGTATGATCACACTGTCAAAAGTGGTACCCATTCCTTTAAATGCAATTATTATAAGAGGCTAGGACACACAATTCATGATTGTCCATTTAGAAAGAAGTTGAGGTCAAAGAAGGTTTGGGTTCCAAAAGGAACTTATGTTCCATTGCCTAACTTATATGGACCTAAGAAAATTTGGGTACCAAAAGAAGAATATGCAACCCTTTCTTATAGGGTTACTTGATGGCATCAATCAAGGATTATAAATGATGCATCTATTTGAGAAACAACTTCCAAGCTAATGAAGTTAGGACCATGGATAAATAATTCCTTTCTCATTAATTTGCTCTTATATAAAGTATTCAATCATGAAATTCGAAGCATGACGCTCTTGATATGCTACTTGTTCCTAATAGATGTAAAAATGTCTATGTTTTGATATTTTGCATAAAAGTTTTTTTTTATATGAGTTATGAACATGCTAACAAGATATGTTTTTCTATCTTTCAAATGATCTTTAGATTAACTATGCCCAATCTTTGTGATGGATTTATTGGAAGATATGCCATCAAATGAAAACATACATTATCTAATGTAGACCATCAATTCTATTTCATGTGAACCTTATCAAATGTATTAAAGTAGCAATGTATAAAAAGTCATCTATATGCTTTTGTGATCTTAAATGTTTTATCTACTTATTTGTGTCACTTCCATACATTTAGTAAATGAGGTTGTTCAACTTGAGGAACAAATCTCATTGGAAGAGCCATCTCATTAAAATGAAGAATGAGAATGTATATTGCTTTCCTAAGGGTTGGAAGTGTGTGGTCTATACAAAGGCTGTTATAGCAAATTGAAAGGGTAAGCCTCAAAGTAAAAAAAGAAAACCCTTGAAAAGAAAGCTAAATGAGAGTGTCTCGAGAGGCCATATGAACACATGATTTCCTGAGTTCTTAATCAAGAATGAAAGCTGAATACATTCTCAGAAATCAATGAGCAAATGTAAAATACATTGAAGTGATGATGGATGCTTAATAAACTGAA
This sequence comes from Cornus florida, assembly GCF_030987335.1. Lineage (NCBI taxonomy): Eukaryota > Viridiplantae > Streptophyta > Magnoliopsida > Cornales > Cornaceae > Cornus > Cornus florida. The sequence goes on from NW_026775573.1 coordinate 46,981,731, forward strand.
AATCTGGTGCAGTGATTTTACAGCTTTGTCCCTGAGTGCAGAGTTTCTACAGAAACTGGTCTATAACAAATTTTGAGGCTGAAATTATATTATTAAATGAATTGCTTAACCTCTGAGCTTTTGTGAGAAGATGAACCAACAAACTGCAGTAGAGCCAGCTCCATTCAGAGTAGAGCCGTCTCTTTGAAGAAAAAGAGCCGTCTCTACACAAGGCAGAGCAGTCTCCATAGATGATATCAAATTGCTTGCTCTCGGGATCTCAAATTTTTTTAAGAAAGAGCCTGCTCTATAAAAACAAGAGCCGGCTCCCCAACCTGCATACAAAATTGGAATAGGAAGAGCCGTCTCTAGAAAAAGGTAGAGCCGGCTCCTTCAGTGCTATTTTCTTCCAACTCTCGGGATCTTCTCTGTAGACAATTGAGCCTGCTCAACAAAAAGGAAGTGTCGTCTCCAAAAAAAAAATTTAAGACCCGTCTCCACAAATTATCCGAGCCGGCTGCCAAACTGCTTTAAAATCTACTCTCTTAAGATCTAAGATGTGGGTGAGCGGCAGAGCAAAGAAAATATACACTGTTTTGAGCCATCACAATGAGCTCCACTGAACTTCATAGAAAAATGTCTTGGAAAGCTTAAACGGAGAGAAAAGAGCATCAATTCAAAACCAGTGAGGTCCATTGATACATGACTGTAGATTTGAAAAAAAAATATAAAATATAAAAAATTAAAAAAAATTAAAAAAAAAAAGAAGAGGAGAGCTTCTGGGTCTTGGGTGTGCTTCGAGTGTCTATTGACTCTGGTGACGCCCGAGCTACCTTTGAGTTCCATATCAGTCCGGTGAAACTCCGACCAAGTAAGCTTTAGTCTATCAAACCAATTCAGACTCAGCTGTAGCTCCACTAATGTGAAGATGAAGGGTAGATTCAAACAATGGTGAGTTTCAGTTCCTAAAAGGCAAAGGTACAGTTTAGCTACAGTGAGGTTCCAAGACCAAACCGAAAACTGCAACAGCTGCTGCCATAGCTTACATCATCCACAACCTCCGGCGAGCTTCCTTCTATTTCAGAATTGAGTATATCAGTCCGGTGAAGATGCCACAGCAATCAACTTTCTGGCAATAGCTCAGATCAATAAGACCCAAAACCGAAAGCTCTAAGCTTGCGTTCAAGCTCCGATGACCAAATCACAAGTTCCTAGCTACAATTTCAGTCCGCCGGCGAGACACAACTATCTCCGTTAATACCGGCGAGCTTCATACTACAGCAATGGTTCAGGCAAGCTTCACAAACAGTTCCATTCCATAGTGTTTTAGCTCCGGTGATCAAAAAAGCAGAATTTCAGTCCGGTGAAGTTTTCATTGATCTCGAAACGAAGAATCAGCAAGCTTCACTCTCGGAATCTCTTTGATGAAGTAAGAGCCGGCTCTAAATTTACTAAGAGTCGGCTCCAAGGACAAATACAGAGCCGGCTCCAACAACCTTTGAGCCGGCTCCCACAATGCTTCTCTAAGTCTCGGGTTCTTAAGTGCACTGTAAGTTGGTTAGACATATTAAATTGATCTCGGCACTTCATTTGGAGCATTGTAGTTGACATTTCCAGTAGCAAGAACTCTAGATTGTCTTCATGCGAATTGGGCATACTACCCAGTAAGTTTCTTTCATTCAATCCACTCAAAGTTTCACATGATCTTAAAAATGATGAGAAAGAGCCGGCTCCTTATAAAACAAGAGCAAACTCCAAGGAATTTATAGAGCCAGCTCTATATAACTTAAGAGCCGGCTCCTATGATGGTTATAAGAATCAGTATCTCGGCATCTCAAGAAGAACACAAGAACAGGCTCCATCTTTGATGTTAAAATGAGTCTCAGCACTTTCTGTCTTGAGGTCTTGAACTTGAATCACTCCAGAAAGTTTTCCAAAAGCAACAGTGGGTAAGTATCTCGGCTAGAACTCTTGATTGGGCATCTTCACAAATAAGCTCTCTTCATCACAATTCTCTTTAAAGTTCAATTAACTCTTGCTTTTTAAATGATTTTTAGTAATTAATTTCTAGTAATTATTTTCTAAACTCATCACCTTTAATTCATCATTCCATGAGACCCTTGATTGCAATGTGGCCTTTTTCTTTCACATGTAAAAGACTTATTCTAGCAAGAATTGCTTAGTCTATGGTTTGCAAATTCAAAATTTATGCACAAACTATCATTTGTCCTTTAATTAATCTATTGATCCATTATATATAGATCAAATCTTAGAGATATATTGCACAAATTTTGTTATCAAACCCCATTTGTTTTGAAGTTATCTTTGAATAAATTTTCAACATGTGTTGTCTATGGTTCAATTGGACAGAATATTTCAAGATTCTACTGGATTTCCACTTTTAGGCTGAATTTATCCATTTCAATCTTTAAATCTTGTTACATAAAATTTTGTGTTGGGGTTTTCAAGTATAAATTTGTCCTAGCACTCAAATTGACTGAATGTGAAATTTAAACTAGATGGGTTCATTGTTTCAAAATCCTTTTAAGTACCTCTGTTAATCTTCAATCAAAACTAATTTGAGTCTTGAAATTTTAATTGTATGATAATTGGATTTTTTTTTTTGGAGAATTCTTTCTGTAATTTCAGTCTAAACTCTAGAAATATCTATGGCTTCTATAGATGTAAAATGAAAATTTGCTTCAAATTTCTTCCTATTTGTTTAAATCTTTCATGTTTCTCATGCACTACTACTTCAAAATTTTGCAAGAACCTAGTTCATCCTCCCACCTTTTTGAGATGACAAAGGGGGAGAAAGATGTGTGATTCATTATGCTTGTTATGCTTGCGTATATTACTTTTCACTTATTTTAGATGCATATTGAAAGGGGGAGTCTTATACACTTTAATGTCTAAAATATTTGTTGTAAAATCAAGCATGCTATGATATTCAAAATATGCATATTGATAGGGGGAGCATTCTTTCAAATGCAACTCCACTTTGACAATAAACACATCAATGTTTTGTCATCATCAAAAAGGGGGAGATTGTTGGCCTAAGGATTTTATCTAAAGGTCAATCTTATGTTTTGATGATTACAAACCATTAATGATGTTTAAGTACTAATGTTTTAATTGAGAGATATATAGTTGATCAATATTCAATCCTCAATGTTGAGCTAGAAGATCCATTCCAAGCATTACAAATACTCAAGCTACGGATTCAAGGAAGCCTTAAAAGTTGCAAGAGATCAAAGGCATATTCAATCAAAGAAAAACTTGGACTTCAAAGATCACACAAAGCATTTCAAAGAAAGAAAGCAAGTCTTCATCAAGCCTAAACGATCATGGTCAAAGAATGAAGAAAAGGGTAGATAGGATGGTGAGAGCTTAAGATTCAATGTCAAAGTATATTTGAATATTTTTTGAAGCTCAAAATTATAGGACCATGCATATCATATATTATTCATATGCTCCTATGACCATTAGCAATAGACTAGGAACTTCATTTATATATATTGTCATATGAAATCTTTGCTAAGAAAGAGTTAGTTCAAGTTTGATAAGCTTTGAAAGAACTCATTTTTTAAGCTAAAAATTCTAATACCATGCACATTAATCATTATATTTATTTTGGTCTTTAAAAAGAAAAGGAAAAGGCATTGAATTAATTTTTCATCTTTAAAGCATTTGTTGCCAAAATTTGATAAATAATTTTAGGACACAATGCACTTGAAATTTATCATCTTCGTATGTCCCTAGACTCTTAGAAACAGGCCTTGAACTTAATTGAATCATTCATCAAAGTCCTAGGTGCTAGAAAGATGGATATCTCAAAAGAAGCTATTTTCAGCCTAGAAAATTTCAGACCAGCTTGCACTAAAACTGCTATAACTATTTGTGTAGTTGGAATTTTTACACAAGGCCAGTGGCATTGGAAATCTGACTTCTATCCTTTGAGTTTAGACTCAAATTTCACCTAAATTGGATTAAAAATGACTGAGATATAAGCTTCACAAAATACCTGATTCTGCTCTGCGAAAATTCTGACCAGGTTGCACTTAAACAGCCATAACTTTTTCTATGGTTGGAATTTTTGAGCAAGGCCGGTGGCTTTAGATAGCTGACTTCAAGAAAAAAAATTTAGACTCAAATTTCACCTCATTTGGAGTTTCATGGACTGAGTTATGTCTATTTGAAGTCATGCACTTTTTTCTGTCCAATTTAGCAGCAGCCTTCATGAAGCAAGAGCAGCCTCTATAAGAAATAGAGCCAGCTCTCTCAAAGACTAGAGAAGGCTCTACAAAATTAGAGACGGCTCAGAAAAGTAGAGAAGGCTCAATGAAAAACTAGAGAGGGCTCTACCAAAAAGTAGAGAAGGCTCTACGAAAGTAGAGAAGGCTCTAAAAATCTAGAGAAGGCTCCACTTTTCCATTGAGCCGTCTCCTTTTCAGAAAAAGAGCCTGCTCCACTTTTCTAATGGAGCCGCCTCCATTTGAAATTGAGCCGCCTCCACTTTTACAAAGAGCCGGCTCCTTTGAGGGTTTTGAATTACAACGGCAATTTTTCTGCATTTATTTCCTCTAACCACTTCTAACAGCTATATTGAGCTATGAATTTCTTTATATATATAGAGGGCTTGTCTGAAAAGCATATACGATTTTAAGAGACATCATATCACATTGCAAAGAGAGCTTTTGTTCTGATATCTTCTCCTCATCTCTCTCATTCACTCATATACTACTTGAGAGAGCATTCAAGAACATTCATTCAAGTGCATCAAAGAAAGCTTTTGGCTCTACCATTATACAGAGCTTTTGTTCTGGTTATACTCACTCATAGAGCCTCTATTCAGACATCGATCTTTGTCTCATATACAAGCTTCCATAGTTGAATCAGAGTGAACATCAGAGAGCATTTAGTGAGCCTTTGCTGAACTTTTGTTCTAGTATTTCATCAGAGCTTTTGTTCTGTAGTTTTCCTCATCATCTCTCATACATTTCATACTTAGAGTTTGAGCTTCACTTGATTTCATATATACTCTATTGTGAGGTTTGATTTGTATCAGTTCTTGAGAGGATTTCTTGTACTACAAATTCTATCTACAAATCTGCTGTAAGCCTAGGAGGAAGAGTTTCTCTTGGCAAAGAAATTGTAAGGGCTGGTGTGGCCTATGTAAAACTAAGAGAGGTGGTCTCTTAGCAAGGATACTGTAAAGGGTTGGTGTGACCCAAAAGGAAGCCTAGGAGAAGGGTGTTCTCCTAGCAAGAAAGAGAAGCAAGGTCTTGCTTCAATTGAAGGTTTGCTCTCCACCATTAAGGAGAAGCTCTAAAGAATTTGGGAAGTCTCGAGAGGGATCTTGAGCCGAGGAGTAGGAGTTTCTGAACCTCGCAAAAATCGCCATGTTATTGTTTGCAATTTCTCTTCCCTTATCTCTTTTACAGTTATGCTAAATTGATTACTTTCATATCTTGTTTATTACATAATTGGTTATACTATTGATTAGAAATTGTACTTCTATAATTTGCGAAAACTGGCCATTGACTCTATTCACCCCCCCTCTAGAGTCAATTCTTGGGTAACAATTTACAATTTTCCACTTACATTAAACATATTATTGTTTTTATCTTGTGTTACAGAAACAATTTTCAACATGAGGAACCAATGTACTTTTAACACTATAAATTCACTAGATGTTTTACAAAGGAATTGGACAATAAAGGTGATTGTACTTCGTAGAGGAAATGTTGAAAACTGTGAAACTAAAGTTCCGTAGGGTGCAGAAAAAGTTAGTTGATTTTAATTGTGACAAATTCCTTTAATGACCTAGATCTGATTATTAAGTCAACTTGCTTAATTTATGATTGATTAAATTATATGATTAATCTAAACATCCATAATCACAAATATATGAAAAGTAAAGTAAGTTAGAGTTAGAGAGATTGCACCAGGATTTTAGCGAGGAAACCCTAGTTGATAAAATACGTCAACTGTTATGGGAAAAACCTCGTGGACTATGCAGTCTAAAGTAAACCAATCCACTATGCTTGAAACAAAGTATACCAGACTTTGACTCTGGCTCACACTCTATCGTTCTACCAAACACCAACTGCTGACAATCCTCTGACTTTGCGACTCTCCGTCCAATAACAACTTAACCTCAGGCTTAGGCTTGATATTTGTAGAAAAGTAGTAGGTAGATCAGATAGCACTCCACAAATGCTCTAACCCTTTCAAAGTGTGATTGAATTTACTTTTGTTCTTCAAGATCTGAATGGTTGTAGAAGAATTAAATCCTGCTCTTCTTTCGGAATATATGAATCTTCAATATAACTCCAATTCCGATGAGATAGAGAACAATACTACTAAATCACTCATGAATATATGTGTATGCTCTTATAAATAAATTCAGAACAATCGGATTTGATTTTCTGAATTTTCTCTCTCTAAAAGGCTTTCTCAAAATATATAATTGATGATCCCTATAGCCGTCAAATAAACCAATATATATGACATGGTTTATATAGAGTTTTGAAAGTCCTAATCCCTCAGAAAAAATGATAAATTTTGTGCATAGGACTTGGAATGAGGTTAGGATAAAAAAGGAACCATCAGAAGAAGGAAACTTGGAAACCTGATGCATCCAAGACTTCTTAAACCGGTTCAGCCATCTTGAACCGGTTCAAGATGGCTAGTAAAGAATCCCACGAATTCTTGAACCGGTTCAAGATAGCCAGTCTTGAAATTTGGCAATTCTAATGATGTTGAACCTGTTCGATGAAGCTTGAACCAGTTCAAGATGGGCAGAATGTAAAAACTTGTTCCGAACCTTTCAAAACCCTTCTTAAATGTTCTCACTACCTCTCAAACTTCTTAGAGTATTGTTTTCATCATCTCGGAGTCTATTATCCCTTGAACACTTGACCTTCTTCAAATCCGCATCCAATCTACAATCTTTGAAAATTTTAAACTGAAAAATTACAACTCGATTGGACTTATTTTGACAAAGAAATTAGCCAATTACAAAATTTATATCTCACAAAAACTACTATAATGACAAAGGATCAAGCCAAATATTGAAAGTAATTCTAATGGATGAAGAAGTAAGTATATTATCCATTACTTTTAGTATTCTATAGTTATATTTTTTGATATTGATATATGATATAAATGTCAATATTAATTGATCATCTTTTATAATTTAGGGAACACAAATTCAAGCTGCATTGTTCAATGATGTTGTCACCATATTCAAGGAATCCCTAGCTCTTCATAAAACTTATATAATTTCTAATGGAATTGTGAGCCGAGTGAACTACAAATATAGAAATGTTCACAAGGAATTCGAATTAAAGTTTACAACCGAAACATCAATTGAAATCATTGAGAAAGAGAAATAAGTTTGAATAAAATAAATTACAATTTTGTTGATTTCGAAGACATAAACAAACACATTGACAGCAAAGAGACAATTGGTTAATTCCCTTCAGCTCTTTGTTTATATATATATTTTTTAACATTGAACTCAATTGTGAATTACAATATATCTCAATTGAATATATTCAACTAACTTGTTAAGCTTGCAAATGCTTTCGAAATCGTTATTCAAGCAAATTCCATGTTGATCAAATCTAAGAAGAAAAGTGATGGAAAATCTAAAATGTGCAACATCACTATAATGGATACAAAGTGAGTAAAACTATTTTTCACAAATTTTTATTTTTACAATAAATACTTGAAGTAATTATTAAACTATATAACAGGTCAAGAATGACGACATTGACATTATGGGCAGACCTTGTAGAAAATGAAGGACAAAAAATAATGCAAATGGTAAACGAGAGACCAATAATCACTTTAACAAATGTGGTAGTTAACATTAACAAAGTTACCCTACATATAAATAGACATCAATGTTCTCATTTTTCTTTTCTTTTTTTTTGAATCAATGTTCTCATTTTACAATCTATCTTTCCTTATGATGTTATGAATATATAATTAAATAATTGTACTTTTTAGGTGTCGCTCTTCAAACACATCCAGGATCCATACTGCAGATCAATATGAACATCGACGAAGTAAACACATTAAGAAAATGGTTTGTTTTCTTCTACTAAAAATAGTTATATTAATCCATAAATTTAAATACTTTAAAGTATTCAAAAGTAATCATTACATACATACAAATTAAGTTTTCACACATACATACTACAGATACAGGCTTGATAAAATGTGATACCCTTCGGATCTGAGACACGGGTTGATCAGGCCCAAGCCCAAACCCGAGGGATATCAGACAATTAATATTTAACGAATACAAATTACAAAACGAATTAAGAAAATAAATAAATAAAAGCAGAAAGAATTCTAAAATAAAATCCTTAACCATATAATGCTTAAAATCCATTAGTCCAAAACTATTAAAAGTTTAAACAACTCGGGAATCTATCTCTAGTGGACCCCTACTAAGAATAACCAAACTGAAATGTCAATTGAAGAAATCCCTATCTAAATCATGAAGATAGATCCTACGTCGTCGGAAGAATGAGTGACCGTCTCTGCTCAGCACGAACAAGCTCCAGCCTGGAACTAACGTACACCTGAAAAATAGGAGTGGGTCAGGCCTACGAACAAGTTTTATCCTACTACAATCCAAGTAAAGACTCGGTACGCATATACATGCTAAACAACTCAACAATAACTAAATAGTCTGTAGATATATATATATTAACACTACAGGACTTTCGCTGGACTACAAGCCCGTCTCAACCTAACTAGTAGGCACCATGCAAAGCGCACTTGAGGTGGGCATGACTACCTAGACCTAGCAGGGTACACATCCAACCATCATATCCAACTATGCATCCCAATGCATATACGCTCCCTAACCAACGACTTTGAGACTCAGGCGCATATCGTGGTACTATAAAAATATATTTAAAATCCTAACCTATCCATTCATAAGAAATCCAGTTGGCCATTCAGCTTGTGCAGCTTCTTTGACTCAACATAGATAACAAGTAGTCCAGCTAGTTATTCAGCTTGTGCAGCTTCTTTGACTTAGCATAAATATAAGTATGATTTATTTATAATCCATTCCCTTATTCCAATATAGGTTGGATTTAGTATTTTGAAACTAAACCATTCCTTTTATGCCACCGTCCCATACCGGTGCATACAATCCAATCCATCCAGCAGTTGATAGAATAAATACAAATTATAACTATCAACTAATCCATACAATCCACAATTGATAATAAAACATTAAGTACAAACGTCAATTGTTCCAAATTAAGCATGATAAAAAAAATTGTCAGTTAACAGGTTTAATCCATACTACTCCGCAATGTCTAATAATTGATACAACAGGTCATATATGTAAACTAATTATTTCAAAACAACTATAACAGAATATAGACATTCACATGCTTATTTTTATAACACTGGAACTTAATTTCAAACAAATCATCCATGAGAATTGCTATCATAAAAGTAAGCAATATAAAATCCTTTTTTCCCGAAAACCGTAAACCAACTATGTTCCAAATAAGCATACTATATTATATATATCCAAATGCTTATTTTTATAACACTAGGATAGATTTAACTGTAAATTTTATTACTAAGAATTGTTATCCTAAACTTTAAGCAATTCGAAATCCTTCGATCCAGAAAAGTAAATTGATTTACTTAGCCTTTGCTTACCGTTGCATTAAACAAAGTCGCACTATTTTACATAAATCTTCTCTCAAGGATTTTAATCAAGCTTAGACCACCTCTAAATACCTCAATATAGCTTCCAACAGAAACTAAAAATTCCAAAATCCAAGTTCTATAGCCCACACAGTTGCAGAAAAACTAAAAAACGCACACCCGAGGGAAGAGCCTGCTTTACCAAAAGAAGAGCCTGCTCTTCCCATCTTGGAGCCGGCTCTACTAGAAGAAGAGCCTACTCTAAGACCCCTAAAGCCAGCTCTACTTAAAAGAAGAGCCTGCTCCTTGTCCGGAAGAGCCTGCTCTATTAAATCTTGAGCCGTTTCTTCTCTATTCTTCATCTCTTTCACGTCCGGCGTGTTTCTGATGAACTGTCTTTCTATCCTAGGGTTCTTAGATGTGTAAACTAAGTTTTAACATGTTCTAAAATCCATTATATTCATTTTTCAACTTCCGGGATCGATTAAAACATGGTTTATTGCAAGAAGATTTCAAAAAGAGTAAGTTAAGAAATCAGGAACATCACTGTTTCAAGTAAATTCACCATGCGAGACAGATTAATTTTTAATTGTTCCCAATGTGTTTTAGATCTAATAAACCCTTCATACACCAATTTCCATTAATTTAAAACACAAGATACGCAAGGAAGCATTAAAACAAGCAGTACAGAACCGTTACAACTACAATCAGTTTTAAATCAACAGAGGTACAAAAAATTCAGTTTAATTTTAACCTTTAATGGTTCCCTGGAGTTGTGTTAGACATGCAAAGAACACGAGGCAAAGGGAAGGAGTTAGGATTAGAACTTGCCTTTAGGTCTCAGTTTAAAACCTTGCACCGTCGTTTCCTAAATTCTCCGGCGAACTCCGACTACTGGAAACCTTCCTCTGCTCTCTCTCTTCCTGCCTCCACAGACGTGTTTAGGTTCTCAAAGCCCTAGGTAGAACTTTATTATGTATTTTATAGGCTTATACAAAACCGAAATTCAATCCAAACCCTACAATGAATCCTAATCGGCCCATAGAAAACCTAAGTTATAATTTCCGTCGGCTACCAATACGTAACTTCAAAACCAACCCTAAGTAATGAACGTATTTTAAAAAATTTTAAAAGTTATTAAACTTAACTACCTAATTAAACAATTATTATCATAAACCACGTAAAAACATACAATCACACAATTTAATTAAACAAAACAATTAAATAGACAAATAAATAATTAAATAAATTTTAATCAAGTAATACACAATTAAGTTAACAATCAGGCAAATGAACAACAAACTCAAATATTCACATAAATATGCAATTTAAAATATTAAAAATATAATTAAATAATTAACCAAAATACTAGGACTATCCTTTTAAAATTAAGGGTATTACATTCTTCCCCCATAACAAAAGGAATTCTGTCCTCGGAATTTGCTCTTACCTTCTTCCCATAATTTAGGAAACTGCGAGCAAATGACATCCTCCCATTCCCAAGTAAACTCAGCCTCATTGTGGTGACTCCACTGAACCCAAACCAAAGGGATAACCTTGTTACGAAGGATTTGATCCCTATAGTCAACAATACGACACAGTGACTCCAAATAAGTTGCATCGGGCTACAACTCAATCTCCCCAACATCGATATGCTGATACCCATCCTCATCTTGCAGAAATTTCCGCAACAAGGAAACATGAAACATGTTGTGCACGCGATCCAAATTATCCAGAAGTGCCAACCGATAAGCTACAACTCCAACTCGATCCTTTAATCTTGAATAGACCGACAACCCGCGGTGACAACTTCCCTTTCTTCCCCAAAGCGCATAACACCTTTTATAGGCGACACTTAGAGTAAACCCTGATCCCTAACCTAAAACTCTAAAGCACGAGTGTGACAATTGGCATAACTCTTCTGCCAACTCTACGCAGTGCGCATATGATCCCGAATAAGAGCGATTTTCTCAGAAGTATCCTTAATGAACTAGGACCCAAGAATCTGCTCTCTCCAACCTCTATCCAACAAACAGGCGATCGACACGGTCGACCGTACAATGTCTCAAATGGTGTCATACCAATAGTCTTCTGGAAACTATTGCTGTACGCAAACCCCACAAGTGGCAAGTAATCCTCCTAGTGGCCCTAGAAGTTAAGAACACAGGACCCAAGCATATCTTCCATGATCTGATTCACCCTCTCAGTCTGACCATCAGTTTGAGGATGATAAGCAGTGCTAAGATGCAATACTGTACCCAAAGCCTGTTAAAAACTCTTCCAAAACCCAGACACAAAGCTCGGATCCCTGTCTGATATAATAGACAATGGAATGCCATATAGCTTCATAATCTCTGAAATGTAAAGCCTCGCCAACTGCTACGAAATGAAATCAGTGCGAATAGGCAAAAAATTGAGCTGATTTAGTCAATCTATCCACAATGACTCAAATGGAATTGTGTCCCTTGAAAGAAGTGGGCAATCCCTCCACGAAATCCATAGAAATGCTCTCTCATTTCCACTCCAGTATCGGTAGTGGCTGTAGAGTTCCTGGCGGCCTCTGATGATTAATCTGAATCATCTAACAAGTATTACATTGAGAAACAAAAAGAGCAATGTCCCTCTTAATACTTGCCCACCAAAACTACTGCTTCATATCCTGATATATCTTGTCCCCTCCTGAATGAACAGAAAACTCAGATTGATGAGTCTCAATCCTCACGTCCTTCCTCAAATCATCTGCAGAAGGTACCACTAAGCGTCCCTTGTACCTCAAGGCTTTGTCAGTCCCAACATAGTAAAATGAAGCCTCCCTAGAAGCTATCTCCGCAACTTTGTCAATGCACTGCTGATCCGTGAGTTGTGCTTGCAAAACCTCGCGAATGATAGAAGGTGTAACTACCATGCAAGCCATAAAAGCATCCGACAAGTCATCCACATTCTTTAAAGCATTCCACTCAATGGTGAATAAAGCAGAGAGACTACCAACAGGTCAGCGACTAAGTGCATCTGCCACCACATTCGTTTTTCCTGGATGATACTGTATAGAAAAATGTTAGTCCCTTACGAACTCCAACCATCTGCGCTGTCTCATATTTAGTTCCCGCTGAGTGAACAAATACTGCAGACTCTTGTGATCACTAAACACTCTGAAGGGCTCACCCAACAGATAATGCCTCCAAATACGTAAGGCAAAGACCACAGCTGCCAACTCTAAATCATGCGTTGGATAGTTAAGGTCATGAGGCTTAAGCTTCTGAGATCCATAAGAAATTGGTCACTCCTCCTGCATCAAAACACACCCAAGACCCTGTAACGAAGCATCCGTATACACAAGATACTCTATCCCGCTTTGTGGAGTAGGCAGAATCGGTGCAGAAGTTAACTTCTTTTTCAGCTCATCAAAAGCTCGCTGACAGTGCTCATCCCACACGAATTATACACCCTTTTTAGTTAGCTACGTGAGTGGTCCAGCTATCTTAGAGAACCACTGGATGAACCTCCGATAATATCTTGCCAAACTGAGAAAACTCCGAATATCGGTAGTTGAAGTTGGTTGTCCCTACTCAACTACAGCTGAAACCTTGGCTGGATCTACTGCTATCCCTCTTTTTGACACCTCGTGACCTAAAAATTTCACCTCCCGCTGCCAAAATTCACACTTCTCGAGCTTGGCATATAACTGGTGCTCACGAAGCGTCTGCAAGACTATGCAAAGATGTCTCGCATGATCGTCCTCCGACCTAGAATAGATCAAGATATCATCATTGAAAATAATGACAAATTCATACAAATAAGTCCGGAAAACTCTGTTTATTAAGCCCATGAACACTGCTGGTGTGTTAGTCATGCCAAACGGCATGACACGAAACTCATAAGATCCATATCTAATGAGAAACGTTATCTTAGAAACATCATGCTCCTTAACCCTCAGCTGATGATATCTAGAACACAGATCAATCTTGGAGAAATATGTGGTTCCCCTTAACTGATCAAACAAATCATCAATCTGTGTAAAGGGTACTTGTTACGAATAGTAACCTTATTCAACTCCCTGTAATCCATACATAGGCGAAGCGAACCATCCTTCTTCTTCACAAAAAAAAAAAAAAAAAAAAAAAAAAAAAAAAAAAAAAATCGGTGCTCCTCAGGGTGAAGTACTCCTATGAATAAAACCCTGGCTGAGTAATTGCTGAATCTAATCCCTCAGCTCTCGCATCTCCACTGTTGCCATCCTGTACGGTGCCCTAGCAATAAGCGTAGTGCCCAGAGCTAAGTTAGTCATAAAGTCGATCTCGCGACTAGGTAACAACCCTAGAATCTCCTGAAATACATCCGGAAAGTCCTGTACAATTGGTATGCTATCCAAAGGTACAATAATTCCTTCCTCCGTTTCCTCTTCCTTAAGGCATAAGTAGGTGCTAGTGACCCTGTTAGAATGTGTCATAGCTAAAATGTACTTATCCTGACCAGGTATAATGAAAACAACAGACTTATCACAACCATTAACTTGGGCATGGTAGTGCGATAACCAATCCATCCCCAAGTAACACCGTATAAGTGTACATGTCCAAAACCACTAAATTGGCTAGGAATCTGAGCCTGCAAATATCTAGTGTTACTAACTAAACTACCCAAACCAAAATGCTAAATAATCCGTAGAGCAACACAGAAGGTGTACAAAATACTCCGTAAAGTAAAACATGAAAGTAAACAAAATATTCAGAAATCTACCCACTTTTAGATTATTATGCTATCCTGGAAATTCCGCCTTCAAAACCAAACCTACCATATTGATTATAAAAGTTCTTTTATAAACTTCTTGGTAATCGTTCCGTTTTAACACCACGAACCTATAAGCAAAGCTTTGTGTGTTTGCTCAAATACAAATCACTCTACTGTGACTTTCCATCCTTATCGCAACGTACACATTCCAATATAGTTTAATAAAACCATTCATGTATACATCACAACACAACTTCCATAAAACACAATAGAGATAGCCAAAACCACAAGTTTACTTTATTAAAACTTTTCTTAAACCACAAACTGTCAAAAGAATAATCATAAAATATTCTTAAACAAACTAGTGTATGACAATTAAACAGTACTATTCTTTAAATAACACTTCCACTCCTACTAGAAATGAAAATCATATCACTCCTAGTAGAGCATTCATTCCTAAACTCCAGTAACCTCCACCTTGGACGCTCCGGTAACTCCTCCATCCTGATCTTCTTCGGGGTCTTCCTCTCCACTTGGCTAGCTTCGAGCATCACCGAAGTTGTGTTAAGTCCACAGTATGGTGGCCAATCCCACACACAAGAAACCTTCCTTAACTTGTACTCCAAAGCAACACCTATGGGAACCAATTCTTTGGCCTCCAATTCTGCCTTCTTGGTGGGCCTTCGCAGGGGAATCGTCAGAATAACCTTCCTTTTCTTTTGGTCCCTCTTTGCTTTCATCGTGGACCACATCCTTCTCTTAGTGCCAAACATTCTGAAATTACAAAATAAACTTGACATCTGAACGTTCTAAACGAACCGTAAAAGAATTCAACGAATCCTAAACTTAAGCTCTAATCAAGAAATAACGCTATGCGGAAGTCTTATACGAAACATCCTAGAGACACTTGAACCTGGAGTGCTCTAATACCAACTATGATACCCCTCGGATCCGAGTTTTGGGTTGATCAGGCCCAAGCCCAAACCCGAGGGATATCAGACAATTAATATTTAATGAACACAGATTACAAAAAGAATTAAGAAAATAAATAAATAAAAGCAGAAGAAATTCTAAAATAAAATCCTTAACCATATAATGCTTAAAATTCATTAGTCCAAAACCACTGAAAGTTTAAACAACTCAGGAATCCATCTCGAGTGTACCCCTAATAAGAATAACCAAACTGAAATGTCAACTGAAGAAATCCCTGTCTAAATCATGAAGAGAGATCCTACGTCGTCGGAAGAATGAGTGACCGTCTCTGCTTAGCAAGAACAAGCTCCAGCCTGGAACTAACGTACACCTGAAAAATAGGAGTGGGTCAGGCCCACGAACAAGTTCTATCCTACTACAATCCAAGTAGAGACTCGATACGCATATACATGCTAAACAACTCAACAATAACTAAATAGTCTGTAGATATATATATATATATATATATATATATATATATTCACACTATAGGACTTTCGCTGGACTACAGGCCCGTCTCAACTTGACTAGTAGGCACCATGTAAAGCGCACCTGAGGTGGGCATGACTATCTAGACCTAGCAGGGTACACATCCAACCATCATAGCCAACTATGCATCCTAATGCATATACGCTCCTTAACCAACGACTCTGAGACTCAGGCTCATATCATGGTACCATAAAAATATATTTAAAATCCTAACCTATACAATCATAAGAAATTCAGTTGACCATTCAAATTGTGCAGCTTCTTTGACTCAACATAAATAACAAGTAATCAAGCTAGTCATTCAGCTTGTGCAGCTTCTTTGACTTAGCATAAATATAAGTAGAATTTATTTATAATCCATTCCCTTATTCCAATACAGGTTGGATTTAGTATTTTGAAACTAAACCATTCCTGGTATGTCACCGTCCCATACCGGTGTATACAATCCAATCCATCCAGCAGTTGATAGAATAAGTACAAATTATAACTATCAACTAATCCATACAATCCACAATTGATAATAAAACATTAAGTACAAACATCAATTGTTCCAAATTAAGCATGATAAAAAAAATTGTCAGTTAACAGGCTTAATCCATACTACTCCGCAATGTCCAATAATTGATACAACAGGTCATATATCTAAACCAATTATTTCAAAACAACCATAACAGAATATAGACGTTCACATGCTTAGTTTTATAACACTGGAACTTAATTTAAAACAAATCATCCATGAGAATTGCTATCATAAAAGTAAGCAATATAAAATCCTTTCTTTCTGGAAACCGTAAACCAACTATGTTCCAAATAAGCATACTATATTATATATATCCAAATGCTTATTTTTATAACACTGGGATAGATTTAACTGTAAATTTTATTACTAAGAATTGCTATCCTAAACTTTAAGCAATTCGAAATCCTTCCATCCAGAAAAGTAAATGGATTTACTTAGCCTTTGCTTACCGTTGCATTAAACAAAATCGCTCTATTTTACATAAATCTTCTCTCAAGGATTTTAATCAAGCTTAGACCACCTCTAAATACCTCAATATAGCTTCCAACAGAAACTAAAAATTCCAAAATCCAAGTTCTGTAGCCCACACAGTTGCAAAAAAACTGAAAAACGCGCACCCGAGGGAAGAGCCTGCTTTACCAAAAGAAAAGCCTGCTTTTCCCATCTTGGAGCCGGCTCTACTAGAAGAAGAGCCTGCTCCAAGACCCCTAAATCCAGCTCTACTTAAAAGAAGAGCCTGCTCTTTGTCCGGAAGAGCCTGCTCTATTAAATCTTGAGCTGTCTCTTCTCTGTTCTTCATCTCTTTCACGTCCGGCGTGTTTCTGATGAACTGTCTTTCTATCCTAGGGTTCTTAGACGTGTAAACTAAGTTTTAACATGTTCCAAAATCCATTATATTCATTTTTCAACTTCCGACATCGATTAAAACATGGATTATTGCAAGAAGATTTCAAAAAGAGCAAGTTAAGAAATCAGGAACATCACTGTTTCAAGTAAATTCACCATGCGAGACAGATTAATTTTTAATTGTTCCCAATGTGTTTTAGATCTAATAAAATCTTCATACACCAATTTACATGGATTCAAAACACAAGATACGCAAGGAAGCATTAAAACAAGCAGTACAGGACGTTACAACTACAATCAGTTTTAAATCAACAGAAGTACAAAAAATCCAGTTTAATTTTCATCTTTAATGGTTCCCTGGAGTTGTGTTAGACATGCAAAGAACACGAGGCAAAGGGAAGGAGTTAGGATTAGAACTTGCCTTTAGGTCTCAGTTTGAAACCTTGCACCGTCGCTTCCTAAATTCTCCGGCGAACTCCGACTACTGGAAACCTTCCTCTGCTCTCTCTCTCCCTGCCTCCACAGACGTGTTTAGGTTCTAAAAACCCTAGGTAGAACCTTATTACGTATTTTATATGTTTATACAAAACCTAAATTCAATCCAAACCCTACAATGAATCCTAATCGGCCCATAGAAAACCTAAGTTATACTTTCCGTTGGCTACCAATACGTAACTTCAAAACCAACCCTAAGTAATGAACGTATTTTAAAAATTTTAAAAGTTATTAAACTTAACTACCTAATTAAACAATTACTATCATAAACCACGTAAAAAAATACAATCACATAATTTAATTAAATAAAACAATTAAATAGACAAATAAACAATTAAATAAATTTTAATCAAGTAATACACAATTAAGTTAACAATCAGGCAAATAAACAACAAACTCAAATATTCACATAAACATGCAATATAAAATATTAAAAATGTAATTAAATAATTAACCAAAATATCAGGACTATCCTTTTAAAATTAGAGGTATTACATTCTTTCCCCCTAACAAAAGGAATTCCGTCCTCAGAATTTGCTCTTACCTTCTTCCCATAATTTAGGAAACTGCGAGCAAACGACATCCTCCCGTTCCCAAGTAGACTCAGCCTCATTGTGGTGACTCCACTGAACCAGAACCAAAGGGATAACCTTGTTATGAAGGATTTGATCCCTGTGGTCAACAATACGACACGGTGACTCCAAATAAGTTGCATCGGGCTACAACTCAATCTCCCCAACATCGATATGCTGATACCCATCCTTATCTCGCAGAAATTTCTGCAACATGGAAACATGAAATATGTTGTGCACGCGATCCAAATTATCCAGAAGTGCCAACCGATAAGCTATAACTCCAACTCGATCCATTAATCATGAATGGACCGACAACCCGCGGGGACAATTTCCCTTTCTTCCCCAAAGCGCAAAACACCTTTTATAGGTGACACTATGAGTAAACCCTGATCCCTAACTTGAAACTCCAAAGCACGAGTGCGATAATTGGTATAACTCTTCTGCCTACTCTGTGCAGTGCGCATACTATCCCGAATAAGAGCGATCTTCTCAGAAGTATCCTTAATGAACTAGGACCCAAGAATCTGCTCTCTCCAACCTCTATCCAACAAACAGGCGATCGATACGGTCAACCGTACAATGTCTCAAATGGTGTCATACCAATAGTCTTCTGGAAACTATTGTTGTACGCAAACTCCACAAGTGGCAAGTAATCCTCCTAGTGGCCCTTGAAGTTAAGAACACAGGATCCAATCATATCTTCCATGATCTGATTCACCCTCTTAGTCTGACCATCAGTTTGAGGATGATAAGCAGTGCTAAGATGCAATACTGTACCCAAAGCCTGTTGAAAACTCTTCCAAAACCTAGACACAAAGCTCGGATCCCTGTCCGATATAATAGACAATGGAATGCCATATAGCTTCAAAATCTCTGAAATGTAATGCCTCGCCAACTGCTACGAAATGAAATCAGTGCGAATAGGCAAAAAATTGAGCTGATTTAGTCAATCTATCCACAATGACTCAAATAGAATTGTGTCCCTTGAAAGAAGTGGGCAATCCCTCCACAAAATCCACAGAAATGCTCTCCCATTTCCACTCCGGTATCGATAGTGGCTGTAGAGTTCCTGGCGGCCTCTGATGATCAATCTGAATCATCTAACAAGTATTACACTGAGAAACAAAAAAAGCAATGTCCCTCTTAATACTTGCCCACCAAAACTGTCGCTTCATATCCTGATACATCTTGTCCCCTCCTGAATGAACAGAAAACTCAGATTGATGAGTCTCAATCCTCACGTCCTTCCTCAAATCATCTGCAGAAGGTACCACTAAGCGTCCCTTGTACCTCAAGCCTCTATCAGTCCCAACATAGTAAAATGAAACCTCCCTAGAAGCTATCTCCGCAACTTTGTCAATGCACTGCTGATCCGTGAGTTGTGCTTGTAAAACCTTGCAAATGATAAAAGGTATAACTACCATGCAAGCCATAAAAGCATCCGACAAGTCATCCACATTCTTTAAAGCATTCCACTCAGTGGTGAATAAAGGAGAAAGACTACCAACAGGTCGGCGACTAAGTGCATCTGCCACCGCATTCGCTTTTCTTGGATGATACTGTATAGAAAAATGTTAGTCCTTTACGAACTCCAACCATCTGCGCTGTCTCATATTCAGTTCCCACTGAGTGAACAAATACTGTAGACTCTTGTGATCACTAAATAATCTGAAGGACTCACCCAACAGATAATGCCTTCAAATACGTAAGGCAAAGACCACAGCTGCCAACTCTAAATCATACGTTGGATAGTTAAGCTCATGAGGCTTAAGCTTCCAAGATCCATAAGAAATCGGTCGCTCCTCCTACATCAAAACACACCCAAGACACTACAATGAAGCATCCGTATACACAAGATACTCTATCTCGCTTTGTGGAATAAACAGAATCGGTGCAGAAGTCAACTTCCTTTTCAGCTCATCAAAAGTTCGCTGACAGTGCCCATCCCACACGAACTATACACCCTTTTTGGTTAGCTGCGTGAGTGGTCCAGCTATCTTAGAGAACCTTTGGACAAACCTCCGATAATATCCTGCCAAACCGAAAAAACTCCGAATATCGGTAGGTGAAGTAGGCTGTCCCCACTCAACCATGGCTGAAACATTGGCTGGTTCTACTGCTATCCCCCTTTCTGACACCACGTGACCTAGAAATTTCACCTCCCGCTGCCAAAATTCACACTTCTTGAACTTAGCATATAACTGGTTGTCATGATTATTCTGAAAAGTTTTCATTTTTAACGTATATTTTGAATATTACATTTTTTTGTACAAATAGTTGTTTCTAAATTGAAATACATGTTCGGTGAGAATTTATTTTTGTTTTCTTTTACGATAAACTATCTTCTTAAAATAATAAATGTGTGTATGAATCCATTTCTATCTTATCATCTTTGTCAAAAAAAATTTCTCTTTGGAAATACTTGTATGCAAATTGAAATACATGGTAAAAAAAATTCAATGGACTCTCTTTATCACTTCAAATTTTTATTTTTAAAGTTATTTATTATTGATTGTTTACATAACTTATAAAAGAAAAACAAAACTACTTAATCAGCTACAATCTTAATAACAAACACAACTTTTAAAAGTCATCTCCTTAATGCAAAACACTTATAATATTTAATCATTAGATTGAAAGATGATTAAAACCCTCATATAAATCATATTAATATTTTAATTTGAATTAACATCTATTCTGTAAATCTAAATTAATTTTTTGGTTTCTAAAAAATTAAAGTCAATTTAATTTTATTTTGAAATAAAATAATATATAAAATACCAATTATTTATCCAATATAAATTTTTCTTTACGTGCATTGCACGTGTTCATTTTCTAGTGTATATATATATATATATAGATAGATAGATAGATGTAGGAAAATGTACAAGATGGGTTGAGCTGCTACGCAGGCGGCCCAAATGAAGCAAGAATTGGGCTAATTTAGAAGCTGGTACAGACTATGCTCATTCGACCAACAAGATTCAAAAACTGAACCAATTATAAAATAGGCCCAAACATAATCAAAAGTAATGACCATTGGGGTTTCCAAAGCTCTTCATTTTAAGTAGTCCCCTAACTATGGGATCGTTGATAGAGAATTTATTCTGGTAAGAATATCAACCATTTGGATTTAACATTTGTTGTTCATTTTGTGATGTATTAATTAAGGATTTCTATGTTTATATGAACAAAAGTTGATACGGGGTATTGTTTATACTTTATAGATTTTGTTAGGAAATTAAGTTGTCATTTAGATCTCTTGATCGTTAATATTAAATGATTTTTTCTTTTTAAATGAGTGTTATTTGGGTCGAAGTGATCTGTTGAACATTTCGATCCAAAAATTAATATTCTTTTTAAATGTTTGTTTGTTTATTTTATTTTATTATTTTATTTATTTATTTATTTATTTTGGCAACAAGCAAGCCAAAATGGCATCTACAAGAAACCTAAACATAGACACAAAAACAACCAGACCATTACCTACCCGAGACACTACCATCAAAACAGACCCCAATAAAAACATGCACCGCCATGACCCTAGTGATCATGATACACACCCAACAGATCAGCTTGAGGCAGAAACCCTAGGCTGAGTAGCCCCGACCAAAAGTGCTAACTGAGAAACAAAAGACTGTGATGGAGATGAATCAGAGTAACCGAGTTGCCCGTTCTGAGCATTGGACGGAAGGCTACCCACCGCACAAAATGAAAACTGATAATTAAAAAGACCCTCCTGCGAATGCACCACCGAAACTTTAGGCTTCTTCCCCACACCCTTACTCACCCCAAGGTTGCTGCCTGTCAGAAGCTGGCAATGCTTACGTATTGTTCCTCGCCGGGGAGGTATTCTTTTTAAATGTTGAAATGATTGAATTATGTATTCAATCGTTCACTAAAATTTGGATGAAAGGATAAGATGCCCTAATCTCAAATTTTGGAGTTTGACAACGAAAGTATTGAATTTATGATAAAGTAAGTTTAAGTTTATCCAAAATTATAAGATATAGTTTGGATGAATTAAGGTACAAATTTTAGCCTTTAAAATTGTTGGAAAATTTTACCTCTCGCATTATATATGGTGCTTGAGAAAATAGTACGTGGTTGGGTGTTTCAGTCAATGCATGTCTCCTTCCAATCACGGATTTTTCGCCCATTTTGGCATGTCCGTGCTTCCTAAGTTAACAGTTTCCAAAGCCCTAGAATCCCCTGGAATGATTATGGTGTTAAAATTTTCAGTTGAAGTCCACAGCGATAAATGTCAACAAACAATGAAAATCACTCACCAATACTAAGATTTATGAGGGCAAATAAAAATATGATCCACACCAGAACCAAATATAATGCTCTCTCTATATATATGCTGACGTTGCACCTGTGGTTGAGATAAGGGTACATTTTGACAGATTAAATTATTAAAATAATCTTGTTCCCTTAGAGTGGAATTACCTGTAGGTGTTGGTAAAATATATGTTTCATGTGATATTTAAGATATAACAAACTTTATACTAATATGTCATGAGATAATTAACAATATGCTAAGAAATCATTAATTAAATATGCAACTCTATATTTAATTAAATATGCAAGATAAATTAATAAACTAATAATAATAAATAAAGAACCTAGACCGAGGCTAGTATTGGATACTATGTCATTAAGACAGATTCGTCCCGCTATAGTGCTAACGGACTCAGTGACGTCTATCTCCTAGGATACAACGGTTTACATCCACTAGTAGCAGCACTACAAACTCGTGGATACGGCGAACCTCCTCCGTGTAATACTCTCTCTGACTCAAAAATGCATCTATACTATATAAATGCTGAATTGTGTGTAATCCGAACCAAATGGCTCAGACCAATCTTAATATGGCTCGATGAAATTGAATTAAGTTTTAAGTGGTTCAGACCTCTTAACCTATGGTTTGAACCCACTTGGATTGGGTTCAAGTCTAAAGAGAGAGATAGAAGAAAATAAAAATGAATCACTTGCAAATGATCCAAAGGGGGTATTTATAGAAACAGAAATGCCTTTTCGGATTGGGTGTATCTCTTCATTATTGGACACAACCATTGCAATAGGTTGCAATGGTTCACATGGTGTCTGTTCATCACTAGACACATCTATTCCAATAGGTTGCAATGGTTCACATGGTGTCTATTCACCAATAGACACATCCATTCTAATAGGTTGCAATGTGTCTTTTCGAGTGGTTGCAACCATGGGTTATGATGGTTCAAAAAAAAAAGATATAACCCTTTGAAAAAAAAACTAAAAAGTGGTTTTTTAATTTAAAAGGTATAACTTTTTAGAAAAACTAAAATATGGTTTTTAATTTAAAAGGTGTAACCTTTTAGAAAAACTAAAAAGTAGTTTTTTAATTCAAAAAACCAATCACCCAAAAAACCCACCCATTTGTGAAACTAATTTAAATAAGCCCACCCAAAATTAGGCCCAATCCAAAATTCCAAAAAAGAATAATCTGGACTTTACAATTAAGCCCAAGCCCAAGCCCAAATCCTAAACTCAACTTATTTAAATTTCAATTTGTTTTAACATTTTTTCCATGTGGGACAAATACTTCCCACATTTTCCATAACCGTTTAGGCTTATCAAAACACCATACTTTGGAACTAATTTCTCATTCACCCGGAAACAGATTTAAGAAAGTAAATATACCACGTTCATCTCCTTGCGGAGAGAAACAAGCTCGTCTAGAGATCCGCAAAAAATTCTTAGCGGAATCTATTCCAAATCCCATCCAAAGTTTATGTTTTTAATGCCCCCGTTTCCAACAATCCCCCACATGAATGGAAATTTGCGTAAAATGCAACAGATGATCATGCAGACACTAGAGAGAGTATAGTCGAAAATTTACTGCATCAGGATATGTAGCTTTTGGCTTTGAACCTTCCCTACTATATTGCTATCGGATTTACTAGCTAACTAGTGAACGCGATGTCTTGAACTGTTCAGCCGTTTGTCTAAACCAAGATAATAACAAACACGCAGTACCTTTCCTCACAAAGTTGGTTCTCATTGTTGTGTTCATTTTGGCCCTGAACAAGTCCTGGTATTCAATGAGTGCTCCAGAAAACTTAGCCTTTATAGTTCTCAAAGAAGCGGCCCCACTTCAAACTCATATAGGTGACTTCTTATTAAGAGTATCCTAACATACTCCACTTGAATTTTCAAGGTATAAGAGTCATTAAAAGCGTAGCTTATCCTAATCCTCGCTGTAGGTAGCATTGTCTCATCATAGAAATGGGCAGAAGATTTATATCTTCCCAGTACTTCTGGTGAGTCACTCGGAATTTTTGTTGTCCCTTTGAACCCAGATCTTGGGATCTCCAGTCAACTAGGTTGGGTTTCCATTAAGGTGACTCGTTAGCTTTCGGCTTTTAATCCCATTCCCCTCGATGATCTATACAATTGTTCTCTAGTACAACCTTCAATTTTATATGTGGCCACAAGGTTGTGTTTAGAAATATTACACCCTGCAGAGATTTCTCTAGGTGAGAGCAACTGTATACTTTATGCCCTAAAATTGCTTATTGTTAGCAACATCATTTTCTTTAGTGGCACAGGTGTAGACTTACTTTGAATTGTCCTCTAGGTGAAGTCTATTGACTTCCCTATTTGATTTATTCAAAGTTTCTAACTTTGAGTTATATTAAGAACATAGAACTACACCTTTAATATAAAAGACATATCCACTATTGGATTTGAAGTCTTTAATATCCCATATCCAGATTACATCACTGTTACACCTCTAATTTAGTTAGATACCTCGATCTATGCAATATTGGATTTAGGGTGTATCTCAACTACCCAATTTATTGTTTTGTAGTGATCCGATCCTGTATTGAAAATGTGCAATTAAACACAGTTATTAAGATGCCTTGCAATCTCAACCAATGATATACTTTGGCTAGTATTTATATTTGAGATTTACATCTACAAAAGTTAGCTAGGCTTTTGTTATCATAACTAGTATTATCTCAATCTCACTCTATTGAGAATATACTATGTTATTAGATGTTAAATCTTTCATATCAAATATACTAATTAGTATATCATTAATTTTTTTAAGGCATACAATGACTTATACATCACATTTATGTCATTGTCTTGGTACTAGCTTTAATCCACTCAAGGACTTATAAGCTTGCACACTTTACTTTTCAACCTTTCCATAATTCATATGATGTCACATTTCTAAGGTTTCATCTTTGCTTCGTGGCAAATACACATAACGGTATCTTGTGCAACCATTGATAAAGTAATGAAGTACCCTTTTTCACCTCTAGTTGGTATATGTTTAAGGTAATGTCATATACTTCATAATATCATATTACAAAATTAAATAATTCAACCAATATTGAATAATTCAATAATCTACTTATATAACATGCTTCAATTTCACATAATATTGAATGCATTAATATTTAATATATTATCATATAATAATGTATATAACATTATTTTATCATATCTCAACTATTAGTATAATATCTACTTATTTATATCTTAAATAGAAACTTACAATAAAATCTACGCAATGAATGAATCTGTTTTAAGATTGTTGGTAAAATATATGCTTCATGTGACATTTAAGATATAACAAACCTTAGACTAATATATCATGAGATAATTAACAATATGCTAAGAAATCATTAATTAAATATGCAACTCTATATTTAATTAAATATGTCGTTGCTTCAAATCGCAGCTTTGAACGGCGATGGGGCATCAGCTCTCTCTCTTTCCCTCTCTCTCTGCAAAAAAATGAAGGCCCAAACTAAAGAGAGGTTAATTAATTGAGGGTAATGTTGTCTTTTGACTTTTCCGGCACCCTATTGTTAGTTTAAGGGGTTAAATGTAACAATTTGTTAGTTCGAGGGGGTTTTATGTAATTCAAGGGGGTTAGTTGCAAAACCCCAATACTTCAAAGAGGTTTTTTGCACTTTTCCCTTAAAAATATATATCTTAAAAGTATGGATACATTTTAGTAGTATCCGACATATTTGTGAATATCGATAGTAATAATAAGAAATTTCATTCTTAAATACTATATTTGGAAGTCCATGGGCCGGAATGGGTCATCTGTTGTGTATTCCATTAATTGGGCTTGGGTTTTATAAATCAAGTCCAACCTTACCTGGACTAGCCCAGCTACTAGAAGTTGTCATACATCTTTTGATGAATTTGAAGCAAAGAATGAACCCATTCTCACCCTTTCTTTTATTTTCTATGTTTTTAATTTTTAATTTAAATTTTATTTTTTTTTTAATTTTTTTTTTTATACAAGAGTGGACTTGAATAGTGATATAATATAAATGTCCTTCAAAATCACCAAAAAAATCATAATTGTTTAAAACATTACGTTCACATTGATAGTAATTCCATTTTCTTTTATAGAAATTTTTTAAAAAATACTATGAAGGTAGTTTTATGTAGTGTGAAGTGAGGATCTATATCCCTAACTAATATCACTTTTAGAGCAACTATGTTTAGTTTTGATCACTAAAATCTAATTTTTCTATAAAAAAAATTTGATTAAAATCTTTTCTTGAAAGATAATGATGCATGTATGTGTGTGTCTATATGTAAATACGTATAGACAAATTGATAAAAAGAGAAAAAGAAATAAAAAAAGAATAAATATTAATACATATGGAAAGATTTAGAGAAAAAGAACTAAAAAAAATTGAAAAAGAATATATCATGACATAATTGGCCATTTCTTGGAAGTCTACATTGATGATGTAGTCATCAAATCCTCGGCCAAAGCTTAACATCTCCATAATTTAAAGATCGCTTTTGGAAGAATGAGGCAGCACAAGTTGAAGATGAATCCTTTAAAGTGTGCCTTTGGGGTTTCAGTTGGAAATTTCCTGGGTTTTTTAGTCCACCAAAGAGGTATTGAAGTAGACCAAAATAAAGCAAAGGCAATTATTGAAGCAAAGCCACCGGCCACTAAGAAAGAACTACAAAGGTTTCTTGGCTAGGTTGGATATTTGAGGAGATTCATTGCCAACCATGCTGGAAAGACTCATGCTTTCTCCCCATTGTTGAAATTGAAAGGTGCTGAGGAGTTCAAGTGGACGGAACAGCACTAGTAAGCCTTTGAAGGTCTGAAAGGCTATCTGGCCAACCCTCCAGTGATGATGCCTCCAATCAAGAAGCGGCCTTTAAGATTATACTTTTTGGCCGCTGACGAATCCCTTGGAACTCTTCTAGCCCAAAACAATGAGTGGGGAAAGGAGTAAGTCATCTATTATCTAAGTAGGGTGCTCACTCCAGTAGAATATAGGTATACTTCCATTGAAAAGTTGTGCCTTTCCTTATAGTATGCGGCTATGAAGTTAAGAACCTATATGTTGCCAGTGGCCGTGTATATCATTTCTCAAACAGATTTGATTAAGTATATGCTTTCAAGGCCTTTGATCACTGGATGTATTGGAAAGTGGTCATTGTCCTTAATAGAGTTTTCCTTCAAGTATATTCCACAAAAGGCAGTCAAAGGAAGGGCGGTGGCCGAATTTCTAGCAGACCATCTTTCCACCAAGATTGATTCAGAAATATGTGACGAGGTGGATAATCTCTACCTTGATTATATACCTTGGACTCTCATATTTGATGGATCAAGCACTCATGATGGAGGAGGAGCTGGAATAGTCATCATTTCACTAAAGGGGAGAAAAAGCACATTTTCTTTCTTCTTGGATTTCAAGTGTACAAATAACCAAGCTGAATATGAGGCGCTAATTATTGGGCTGGAAATCCTATTGGAGCTAAAAGTGGAGAAGGTCCAGATTATTAGAGATTCAAATTTGATACTCAGCTAACTTTTTGAAGAATATAGGTGTCTTAATTGGCATTTGAGGCCTTTTCATTCTTTGGCCTTGGAATTACTTTGCCAGTTTGATGACTTCCAACTCAAATATTGGCCAAGACATTTGAATACGGAGGCTGATGATTTAGCACAGCTAGCTTCCAGAGTAAAGGTCCCATCGGGTGTAGAAGAAACTTTGATCACAATCAAAAGAAGGACTCTTCCTTCTATAGAGTCATGGTATAAGATGACAGGTCGTTTCCAAGATGATGAGCCAGAAAGGATCAAGCCTGCCAAGAAAGTATGGGAGATTTTCAATGTAGATATAGATGGTTTAGACTTGGAAGATTGGAGAACACCAATCATCCATTTTTTGCAGGAGCCTAGTACTAACGTGGATAAGAGAATTCAGCTTTTGGCACCTCATTATATTCTGATTGATGGAGATCTCTACAAAAAAAAGTAAAAAAGATGGACTTTTGCTTAGATGCCTTGGTAGGGATGAATCCATGAGAGTAATGGCAGAATCGCACCTTGGAATATGCGGAGCACGCCAAGCTAGAATCAAGATGAGGTGGCTTCTTAGAAGGTATGGTTATTATTGGAAAGGCATATTAAAAGACTGCATAGAGTTTGCAAAAACCTGCATTGCATGTCAAGAACATGGCCTGCTCCAGAGAGTTCCAGCTATAAACATACAGCTAATAGTAAAAATATGGCCATTCAGAGGGTGGGCTTTAGACTTCATTGGACAGTTAAGGCCACCATCTGCAGATGGTCACACTTATATGGTAGTTGCAATAGATTATTTCACCAAGTGGGTGGAGGCCATTCCATTAAAGACTTGTGAGCAACCAACAGTCATTAATTTCATCAAGATGCACATTATACACAGATTGGGGATTCCAGAGACTCTCACCACAGATAGAAGTCTTTCCTTCATTGGAAGTGAGGCCATTGACTATTGTGCTGAATGTGGCGTTCAAGTAATCAGTTCTACTCCATATTTTGCCCAAGCAAATGGACAGGCAGAAACTTCCAACAAAGTGATTCTTAACATCCTTGAAAAGATGATTGAGAACCATCCAAGGGAGTGGCATCACCTACTTTTTGAGGCCCTTAGGGCTTACAGGAATTCAAAAAAGTCAAGTACGGGTGTCACACCATATATGCTTACATATGGACATGATGCCGTTCTTCCAATGAAAATAACCATTAGGTCTGTAAGGGTGGCTTTCCAAAATAAGCTAACTCCAGTAGAGTACAACCAGACCATGTTGGTGGAATTGGAAGCCCTTGATGAAGTCCGTTTTAATGCCTTAGACCATATTATTGCTCAAAAGAAGAAAGTCATGCGGGCATATAATAAGAAGGTTAAGGTAAAGACATTTATTGAAGGGGACTTGGTATGGCAAGTTAAATTTCCACCTAGGGTTAAAACCTTGGAATATGGAAAATGGACACCTAACTGGGATGGTCCTTACTTGGTGGAAAAAGTCCTTGGGAAAAGGGCTTATAGATTGATGGATATAGATGGAGGGTCCTATAAACACCCATTGAATGGTGTATACTTGAAAGAGTATCACCCTTCCATCTATGATGACTAGAAAGCTACAGTCATTCTACCAGTCACATAATGTGGCTGGTAACATCCTTTCTAAGTAAACCAGGAAAGGAGTCATGTTGGCCATTCTGATAGTCAAGATAAAACGAAGGAAAGATTTATTCCAAGAAGTGGTTAAGTACTTGGAAAAGTGCATTGGATAAAGTTATGAAGTGGACTTAGTTGTATTTCCAATATCAGCTAATTTCCAAAGACTTCAATACAAAAACAGCTACATTACATGGTCCAGGTTTCGTTCAAACTGGAAATCGTTCGTCTTGCTTGTATATACATGCATTTCCATTATGGCAATTTCTTTTATTTCTCTGAATTCCTTTGTTATGGAAAGCCATTTTATGGCTATGCCTTATTGTTAATATATGTGAAGGAATCTTTCAGTTTCAGTGACTTAGACATTTCTTTTCATATAAATGGTGAAAAAGGCATATGCGATGGATTGAGAAATAAAATATCATTCCATTAGATACTTGATTTCTTTACAAAAGCCCAAAAATGGCTACTTAAACCTAGAGTTGGCCATACAAGTGATTCCAAAAAAGTATCTACTATTTATTTCCTACCACAATCCATTACACCATAATTTTCAAAACAACCACATAGAAAAAAAAAATCATTTGGGATCAAATAGAGGCAAGAGCACTTCCAAGTTCCATCCAAATTTTCCTTGGTTCATGAAAAGTGGCCAATGCTCTAACCTTAGCTTCTTAAAATTTGGGAAATTCATCAACCCGTTTTTCCCATTCCTTCCTTAAAGGTTCAGATGCATTAACAAGGGTACTAGCTGTTTGGTCCAACTCAAATTCTTCACGTTCCACTTGTTCCAACTCTCTTTGAATCTTGGCCAATTCTTCATTCAAGCTTTCTTTCTTGGCCATAAGCTTCTCAGCTCGTTCTTTGATTTCTGGGTAGGGTTCTAATGAGAGTTGGAAATCTTCAAGAGCTTTATCTTTGAGCTTGGCTTCCTTATCACATTCAGAAATGGCGGAAGTACTGGAGTTTACATGGGAGACGATGAATTGGAGTTGGTGTTGTAGTTTGGTTAAATAAGCTTGGATAGATTCCGGAAATTCAGGGTGTTTCTTGAGGGTTACTATAGTGTTGGCCAAACTTTGGTGAAAAGAGAACACGGTTACTATAGTGTTGGCCAAACTTTGGTGAAAAGATAACACATCTTCTACATCATGGGCAAGGTAAGACAATAATTTTCCTTTAGTTGCAGTTATAGCATCATCTGAGGTTCCTGGAAGCATTAGAACACTGGCGCTTGAGGTGGAAGTATTGGAACATTTGGTGGCCTTGATCACTTTATAAAGATCGGCCAGAGCCGGAAGAGCTCTTCTTTGCACCATAAAGGAAGTTGAGGTAGACATAGAAGAAGTGGCCTGAAATGAGAGCAACTTTGTATTAGATAGAAAGAAAGAAAGAAAGGAGGCGAAGTTTAAAAGTATGGAAGTTTGCCTCTAGAATGGAAGGAACTTGGCTTGCAGAAGTTCCACCAGTTCTGGAAGGGATAGATACTCCAGTTGTAGAAGTTCGAATGGCCAGACTTTCTTCTTTTTGCTGGTCAAACTTTCCATAATTGAAGCTTGAAGGGCTAAATCCTCTCCTTGGGCAATTTGTTGGTCCAAATGGATATTCATGAAGTTGTGTCCCATGGAAGAGCCATGTTAGTTAAAGTTGGTGAAATTTATAAACATTTTTTAGTAACGAAGTTGGAAAGAAGTGGGAATAGAGACTTACCAAAACAATTTCTTTGTTTGGTTTGGGTTTTTTGTACTTTAGAGAGTCTTTAGGCTATTGGAATTCTTCAGTTTTTTCCAAATAAGTCATGCTTTTTCTCTTCGCTTTTCCAACAATCTTTCCAGAAGGGCTGCGCATTTTAAGGGCTTTGCTAGAATGTTGAGTAGCGGTTTGACCCTTGGAAATACCAACCTCTTCATCAGAGGAATCTTCATCGGAAGAGGAGAATTGGGGTTGAAATTCTTTTTTGACAATAGCTAGTCCCTGCAAGAGGAAATGTAAGTAAGGCAAGAATCTAGGAAAATTAAGTACATTCGCATTGAAATACCTGAGGAGTCTTTCCTTTTCCTTACAAAGCATCTTCCTCTTCTTCCTGTATTTCCTCTTCAATTTCTTCTTCTTCCTCTTCGTCATCGCTTGAGGAAAGACTTTCAATACTTACGTCCCCACTTTCGGCTATACCCTCAATCTTACCAGTCACTATAGTAACTTTTTCTCTACCTTCATCCTCCTCACTTTCTTCGAGTACTTCCTCTTCTCCATCTGAAATTTACCAAGTCTCAGTATATGGAAGATTGATGGATTTCATAAGGAAAGATGGAAAATAGAGTTTATAGTGAATACAGTTATACCTGGAGATAAAGGCTTGAAAGAAACTAGTATGGAATCACAGACAGTTTTATGATTCTTTGTCTGGGTGGAAAAAATGTAAGTTGACCACCATACATCAAATTCATTGGTGGACTGAGGCTTGATGGTATGGCCTTGGAAGTTAAAAACAGCTCTTTCTACTGCATAAGCTTGATCAATTGCTGCGAATTGTTCAGCATTTGTGAGACGAACATGTTGGTCAAAGAATCTGTTATAAGATTTATAAGGCGGCAAATGAATCATCTGGAAAAAACCCATTTGCCTTGCCAGCTGGGCTGGATTATAGAACTCAACACCGCAGAAGCTATTCTTTAGAGTAGGTTGGGCAGTGCTATAATGGAGGTCACAAGCAAAAAGAAAACTGGCCCAAATATTTTTCCAATCTTCAGAATGTTTTTTGATAGACACTCCAGGAGATGGAACCAACCATGATGGCATGCGACCAATGGCGGTGAATGGATCAAAGAACTCATCGTTGCCAGTCTCACACTGATTGTAGAAATACTCGAAGTTCTCAGCAAAGCTGAAAGGAGAAGGATCTACTGTTGCCAAGGAATGGTATAGAAGGGATTTTCCAGTTGGAGTGATTAGGGATGAAGTTCTATTTTGGAAGTACACTTTAAGCCACATCTGGAATAACCAAAAGGGGCCTTGGAACGTTGAAAACTTTGAAGTAAGAAGGTCATGAAGGCCTCTGTATAAGTGGGAAAGCACAAGGGGAGCTAATGCCAAATCTTCATTTCTGGCTAGGGAAACTGCTACTTGAACAAAGTCTTTTGTGACTTGGCCAGATGGAACACACAGCAAATGGCCAGAAAGCCAACAAATCAGGAAAGTAATGTGCTCATCTTCTTGAACTGGACCAGTTTTCTTACAGTGTTTAATAAAAGGGAGATGGAAGGAGATAAATTTCTTACTTCCAGTGGTTTTGGTAGGAAAAAGGAATTGTTCAATAAAGAGGGTGGTGCTTACATCATCTCCATGGGGTTTAAGACCTGTAATGCAACAAATATCTCTCAAAGTGGGGGACATCATTCCACATTTGAGATGCAGGGAATTGGTGGTTGAAGACCAAAATAAAAGAGCTGGAAAGAGGAGGTTCGGATCAAGTGTAATGGAGGACTTACTGATTTGGATAATGTCATAGATGCCCTGTTTCTTCTACTGTGAAGAGATTTTTTCGTCCTTGGAAAGTCGATTCACCCATGAAGACCAAGATGAACGATATGTTGGCCAGTTTCTTATGCTGAATGAAGGCTTCACTTTTTTCCCTTTCTTTGAAATAAGAGGGAACTCTGAATCAAAGGGGAGAGGGGACTTACCGGAAGGATAAAATTCGGCTAATTCAGAGGGGGTTACGCTGGTAAAGGCTGGACCCAATCTAACTGAGGAATCTTTGAAGTGAATCAGAGGTTCAAGATGAAGTCTAGTAGGGTTTAAAGACTTCAAGAGCACTTGAACTTGGTGACTATGGCCTAGGGTCTTGACTTTAGTTTGAATAGAAGGAGCTGGCAGGGATGAACTAGTAGTTGGCTTGGAAGGTTTCTTAGGGGCCATGGTCTGTAATTTTTCGTAGGTGAAGATTTACTTTAGGGTTTCAGAAGATAGAAGGAAAGTTGTTAGCAAACGATAAGGATGGAGAAAATATATATAGCAACAGCAAGAGAAGCATTAAGGTCTAAGATACGCCTTTTGAGGGTGAGTAGTTGAAGGATTTCAAAATTCAAAAGGGGTAATAACTATGATTGTGAAGTTTGACAGCTTTTAGCCGTAAATGGATAGGATTTCCTTTGAGATATGGGATCATCGATGGAAGGGTTTGTTTGTAGAGGAAGCCGAGGGAATAACCACGTGTTATAGGGTTTGTTTCTTTTTAATGATTATCTTGAGTCTTCCAAGAGTTCAAGGCGTGTTAACAGGTAGTTGGGTATGAATTTTGAAAGTCGAAAAAAGGAAAAGTCAAGAGATTTTATTGGGGAGTCATCTTTTGGGGGCGTATGATCACTTAGGAGATTAACGGTTGGAAGTAATTAATATGATGGAAGCCGAGGAGTCTAATTGTGTTAAGTTTTGAGTAACCATGATGGTGGTATGTTGATGGCGGAATTCAAATCCCACGCCTTATTTTCAGGAAGATCCACAAGGCATGGAATTTGGGGGGCATATGTTTGTTCCATAATTTTGCCCAATGGAAAGAAGACAAGTGGCGAGTTTTTGACAAGCTTACCATATTGGTTTAGTGTTCTAATAATTCAAGAATATGAGAATGTGACGTGAAATTGTTAAGATGGTATATTAATAGAAAAAAGTTACATGGCATGGCTCAATGGAACTTGCCATGTCAGAGTGTAATACTGATAAATATTCCTTTGGAATATTAATACTACGGGGAATTAAAAGGGAGTGGTGAGTCCCACCAGGACTTACCAAACTTGAGATATAATGTCCTAAAAAGATAAAAAGATAGCATGGAATTATTACCATGAGTGCAACTTCATGAGAAGGTTAAAGTCAAAGATTCAAACAACTAATAATTTATCAACACATGGTGAACTTTATTAAACTTGCCACAGTAGATTAATTCTGTTAAAGATGAATTAATTGGAAGATCTTATTTTTATATTTATAGGATACCAATGAAAATGGGTATTTTCCATTTAAATCAAAGTTGATCAAGTCACGTAAAAGGGACGTGGAGACGATATTTTCTCCTTATTTTTAGGAGACTTCAGCAATTGCCCAAGCCAAGTCAACCTCTGTTACTAAAATTCAGCAAGACGTGGGATTTAATTTGTTTCTATAAATATATATATTCGCAAGTGTATATATATATATATATATATATATATATATATATATATATATATTTATTAGGTTTAACCCACGATGGAGAAATCACCATGAAAAAGGAGTCCATGAAGCCACGAGTTATAAATCTAGATGAAGTAAGGTTAAAGGGAAGCTGCTATAATTAAAGAAGTGTGCTACGACCATAATCCATGATGTAAAGTTAGTAGAATAGTGGGAGGAAACCACGATGACATGAAATTGATATGGCAGGTTCGGAATAAGATCAGGGACGTGGTCTATAGAAGGAAAGGAAGTGGGTTGGATAAACTACCTACGATGGAGAAGTTGCTAAAATTAAGGAGGTCATGGCACCATGAACTCAAAAGCCTAGAAGTAAAGTATCAAGATGGAAGTTACCAAAGTTTGAGAGATATGGGCAATTATATTGTTGGAATATTATTCACGATGAGAATGTTACTAAAAGTTAGAAGCCACGATGCCATGAAAGGAAGGTTCTAACAGAAGGGAAAGACTACTAGAAGTCGTGGGACATTTGGCCAAACAAGAATACGTCGGTTAAAAGTGGTGGAACTTCATAAGGGAACTACCACTAACTGAAGGAAGTTATTAAGGGCCATGGATGACAAGGCAACAGCTGGTGAAATCATGTCTAAAAGAAAGGGAAGAGGTTGACGACATGATGAAGAAGAGCAAAAACGTGGGACACTTGTTGATTGACAAAGAGGACAAGCGGGAATTCACTTTGAAACTACCCACGACACAAATTTGTTGAAGGCAAAAGAAAACGTGTTTGGAGTCTGCAACAGAAGATGGATAAGGTGGAAGAAGTTACAACTGTTGAGGAATCATGGGAAACATGGCAGTCCGAAGTCATTCCACGTGGAAGCTGCTGAAGTTGCCACACCAAGTTGCTGCATGCATGGAAAGCTCTATAAATAGAATACTTAGAGCTAGTTTGCAAACCCTGTTCAACATATACAACCAACAACACTTCAATTACTTTACATTTATGTATCTTTACATTCATGTAATGCACTTTCAATATGCTTAATTCAAGTCATGCACTTATTATTCCTACTTTCCAGCACTTTACTTTGAAGTCCTGCACTTTCAATACAACTTTCCTTTCTACTAGCCATAGTTCAGTTCGAAAGTCCTTTTTCAAGGCGAAAAGAACCCTTGAAGGTGGTAATTCCAGTCCTTCATTCAATCGCCTGATCCCTACAATTTCCTATTGGATAGTTGTTCGGATATCCACTTTGGAACGACAGCAGTTCTTGGCACGCCCAACATCCACTCCTACTTTCCACTCAACTGGAAAGTGGAACTAGCGCTTTTTCGCGAGCCGAACAGTTATATCTAATAATCTATATATTTATTTTATTTTATTTTATTTTTTTTACTTGGGCATTTGGTTCAAATTTATTAATTCGTTATTTATTTTTAACTTCTTCTTCTTTTTATTTATTTTTTTATTTATTTGAAAGGTAAAGTAATTTTATATATACAAGAATATATATAGTATCGGACATATGCATTAACCTGAGGAGATCCCAATGGCTGATAGATTCTGCAGTGGCCTTCATGTTTGTTGATATTAGCTTGTATCTCATAGATTGAAAGATATGCTTTTGAGCCCAGTGGACGAAGAAAATTACGATGCGCTGAAAGCCCAAATTTGATAATTAGTTGCTCGAAGTGTAAGATTTAAGATGGAGTGTTTACAAGTCTTTGATTGTCATTTCTGTTTTTGAATCAAACTAATTTTTGATCTCAACAGTTTCATAAATGAAACCAATATAATCAGAGGTGAGGATTAAAACCAAATCAATTGTATCCAAATAAAATTATATTAGATTGGATTAGAGCGAAATGAGTCACACCACTCACATATTCACTTTGTTCTTTTGAAAATTCTAACTCTCATCATTCACTTTGGAAGATATTACTAGACCACAAGACCTATGATTGATTGATCGATTAAGTTTTTTTATTGTAAAAAAATTTTTAAAAAATTATAAAAATGAGTATTACATAGATATGTAAAAACTAATTAATTTAGAAAGTAAAAAAAAAAAAAAAAAAAATGGAGAGAGAAAATAATAAATTTTAACAATAGGGAAATAAAAAAATAGAATTGCTATTAGAAATTGATTGGTCCATTTTTATAGCATTACACATTGAGTAGTGATACTCACACCGAACACTTGCAGTGAATTGCCTAACTGAATAGTTTTTAATTAGTTATTTATACCAAATACAATTAAGTGGAGGGCTTCACTTCTTTATTTATTACATAATTGGTCAATTAAAAGAGTAGGTCTAGAAATTCATTGCAACTATTCAATACAAGAATCATTTCTCTTATCCATTTAATTAAAACTATTAAAGTAGTAATACTCACACTGAACACTTACAATGAATTGCCTAATAGAATAATTTTTAATTGACTATTTATACTAAATACAATTAAGTGGATGGCTCTACTTCCTTATTTGTTGTATAATTGGCAAATTAAAAAAGTAGGTCTAGCAATTTACTTTAACTTTTCGGTGTGACAATCATTTTCCTTACCATTAGTATTATTAAAATATTAAGACAACACTCATGATTTAAGATGGAACTTACAACATTATATTACCATATCCATATAATGGGTAACTCTATCAATTGGGGCGTTGGGTAAATTCGGTAATTCATTCACTACCAAAGCACTAATGTTGAGTTTGGTATGTAAGAATAGAATGAGAACGAGAATAAAATGGAATGATCATTTTCATTTTATTATTTGGTGGCAAAAATAAAATGTGTAGGAATAGAATGATAATAACCATTTTAATGTTTGATTGGACCAATTTAAATTAGAATGGAATTAATTTCAAATTGAATTATTCAAAATACCTCTCTTAGTGACGAGTAAATTAAATTAACAAAATAACATTATTTTATAATTTTTTTTTTTCAAATAAATGATGGAGGTGGTCGACGGCGCCGACAATAGTGGTCGAGGTGAAAAACATTAATCGTGTAGATGGTGGTGGTGGAAGTCGGTGGAAATGATGGAAGCAGTGGTGGAAGGCAACAGTGGTGTAGGTGGTAGGCAGTGGCAGTGGCAGTGATGGAAGTTAGAGGTAGTGGCAGTATTGGTGGAGGTGGTGGTGGAAGGCAGTGGAGGAGGCGATTGTGTGGTGGTGGTGGAATGTAACGAGCCAAATCTCATGATCCGGTGCATTAACCAAGAAGGTCCAAACCAAACTCAAAAAACCAAACCTGAATGCGGAAGTGAATACGAGTAAAACCGTAACTAGATACAAATACCATCTCTAGAATAACAAAAGAATCTCAAACGAAGTCAAATAGACTTTAACACGAGTATAATTAAGGAAGTTAAGGATAAAAGAATAAAAAAACGATCACAAAAGTGAAAACAAATGTTAAAATGATCATAACCATGAATGAATTGTCAAATGAAGTCCATTTATGTTATACCAATCATATGTGAACATTCTATAAGGTTCTAGGCCCTAAGTGAATGGTTTGTCACAAAAATGACATTCTCCAATTAATAAATACCATAATCATGTCTCATAAAAAAGTCATCTCTCAATGTGGTTGGAAAATTTGAAAGAGGTTGGTACCATTTGATAGCTGACTTCAAGACGCTCAAAATGGACTCAAGAATGACCTAATTTGGATTAAAAATTAGTGAGCTATCCGATGTTAGCCTAACAAAGTTGTCCCATAAAACTGGAAGGGGAGTGTAACAGGGAGGATCAGTCAGCCGAAAGTGCACTTTCAGTCGGATGACGACATGTTTCAGCTAGTTGAAACATGCCTCTTAGCAAGTGCAATCTCTACCCGAGGTAAAAATGGCTTGTCAGTCAGCTGGCTTATATCACCAGCTGACCAAAACTTTCTGGGAGCTGAAAATTGGATCCCCCCAAGGTGTTATGGCCATAGAATCTACCTATATCAAATGCATTAGTCCCAATAATATTGTCCAAGCGATAAATAATGCTAAGTATAGCCAACTCATGGTATCAAGAACATGGTAAGGAACATTGTGAACCAATGAGTGTGTACAACATACATTGAAGTGTGCAATAAAAGGTGAAATCCATTCATTTAAATGAAAATGACCCCATGGCACTAGTTTCATTTTTTTCCAAATTTGAAAGTGATGATTACGCTAGTTTCATTTTTTCCAAAATCAAAACTTTAAGCTTTTCTAACTCTTCAACAAAGCTATTTGAGAGTTCTAGTAGGGAATAGTTAGTGCATTCCAATACTAAGGTGCGTAGCCCTCAACAATCTAACTCTTCAGAAAGCCGACCCACATTGTAGGAAATCCTGAATGAGATTGCTATACAACATTTATAATCATCTTTATTTGGCCAAACATCGTGTAATGTTTTCGATTTTTATCATTTTCTATTTTTTTTTTTTGAAATTTTTCGATTTTTTTGAAAGTTCATCTTTTCTGGTTTTGCATGCCGGATACCGTGGGGTGTGCCGGATATGCCAGAGTGTTGTTTGGGACATTTCCTTGGGTTCAGGACTCTTGGAAATGCATTGGTTGCTATTTCGGTATTTTTTCGTTTTTTAGGACCGGGAGGTCCTAGGTGGGGTTGTTGTGCATGGGGGTTGTGTCATTGGTCCATTGCATTTCATGCATGGTTATTTAGTGCATTTTATGTGGTTACATATTTGATTATATGGTTGTAATTTAATTAGAATATATATATATATATATATATATATATATATATATATATTAAAGTTATTAAATGAGATATTTATTCCTTGGTGGGACCCACTAATATACTTCCATTAT
Organism: Cornus florida; assembly: GCF_030987335.1. NCBI lineage: Eukaryota > Viridiplantae > Streptophyta > Magnoliopsida > Cornales > Cornaceae > Cornus > Cornus florida. The sequence continues at coordinate 47,021,529 of NW_026775573.1, forward strand.
AATGGCCTGAAGGCCACCATTTAGCCACCAGTTTTCTTTCTCTTGGCCAGACTCTCTCTCTCCCCCTTCACTTTCTTTTTTCTTTTTCTTTTCTTCAACAATTCAAGGCTTGATTTCTCTCTCACCTTTAAGAATTTGATCTTACCACTGAAGGCAAAGTTGATGAGTGCGTTGAGATCTTCATTTTGATCAGAGCAAAGTGCCGTTTGGCCACCATTTGGGATTTTGACTTTTGGGTTCAAATTTCATCTATTTTGAGGTAAGGGTGCTCTAATCCATACACTCTTTGATTTTTGTGATTCATTCCCTTATATTTGATCTATATTATGTTTAATTGTGATTATTTCTTAAAAAATTGATATGATATTATATATATGAATTTTATTTCTATGTACGTTTCATGTTTAAGTGATATGTGTGTATATGATTTGTTGATTTGAGAAGAGCATGCTATGATTTTGTTCTTGTCCTGAGTGATTAATTGCTGAAAATTGTGAATAATAAGCATGCTATAATTTTGTGAGAATTTTGTTTCTTAATTGGCATGTGATATTGCTAAGGTTGAATTGTATGTGATTATGGTAATTTAGGAAGCACGAAGCATTCATGCATTCCATTGGGAAAGAAAATGGGAAAATGTTTTGAAAAACAAGTGGAAATTATTTTAGGGAAAATGTTTTGAAAAAAGTTTGCGAGAACCCGGACGCCTAGGAGGTGCTTAGTGGTCCATGGCGTTAGTGTGGTCTAGAGGGGACTTGGAAGAGACCCTAGCGTGATTGAGCTACCTAGGCCGGATACGATGCCTTGGAGTTGCCCTGTAGTCGTGGATAGTTAGCCAATCCTCCTCTCGTGATGCCTTGGAGTTACCTTGGGTCGGATTGCACTAACGGTTTGGAAAGGTGAAACGGTATTGTTTCGAAAATGGGGAGCGAATTTTATGGCATGGCATATCATTGGCATATATTGCACACTTGGTAGTTGACGTGTTTAGTTTATTACCACTCGCAATAGTACGAATCTTTGTAGGATAGGACTATATAGAGGGTGTCGATCCTTTAGGGAGATGAGTGTTCTTTGTTTGGATACTAACTAATCAAACTTATTTCTTGGTTTACAGATAACTGGTTGAATTGATTGATTGATTGGTTGTCACGAACATAAAATAAAATTAAACTGAATTAACACTAAAGTGATCAACGAGTAAAATCTTAGGGCTTTGACTTCACCACAACCTTCATACTATGGTTAACTGTTTAACTCTGGGGATTTAAAAATTTATATTTCAAATGAATTGAACTCAATAACATTCATTCAATTCGGTTTTAAAGAAAGATGTTTTATAAAATTCAGTTAACTATAACCTATCTGCGGTTAGCATGGACTATCCACCTATCTACTCTAACTATTTTAACTAATTTTGCAAACAATCCATCTTTCCTAAGCATAGATTGTGAAAACATTCATTTATAAAAAGCATTGGAACACCATTACATGATCTCCATTCTTATGTCCAGCAAGGTTCCGCCAGATACCATTCATAAGGATGGGTTGAGAATAGTCTAAGAACAGTTATATCTAAGACAAGATAATAACTCTTCAGAAACTATTTAAAACTTTAAAATCAAATTAAGTTGTCTCAATTACTCATAAACATGTAATCAAAAATATATTATATTAAAAATATCCTATAGTTAAAACAATCAAACCATAGTACTTAGATCGGGTTACATCAGTGCCCTAAGAGAGGAATTAGCTACTCATGACAATGCAGAATATCATCTGTATTGTTGTCCTTTTTATCGTCATGGATGACACTTCTCTTCTCAGGATCTTCACTTTCTAAGGTTCTGGAAACCCTAAAAGTGGCCACCACAATATCTGCCTTCTAAATAATAATACGGGAAAAAAGAACTTCTGCTATCGAGGCCTGTGCCCTTTTTTATAGAATATAAGGGTTTGATGGGCTTTTAGGTCTTCTGGCCCATGTGAAATGAAATGCGACTTGGAAAAGAATAATCCCTGTAACTTAGAAATCCAATATGTCCTGCAAGGCTCGAGCTTAAGAAGTAGAGCTCGAGCTATTGGGCTCAAGCTCGAGCTTTAGGAACAAAGCTCGAGCTTCAAAAGATAGTGCTCGATCTTTATTTTTGTACTTAGTCAAATTTCTTTAACTATTTTCCGAAGCATCTTTTCCATAACACTTAGGATATTTTGGTGTTTGCTTCTTTTAACATTGCTTGATCCAAGCTTCATAGGGTTCGAGCTTTAGATACAAAGCTTAAGCTTTGGGGCTTAGGGATCGAGCTCTGAATGACAGTGATCGATCCTTATGGTCTAGCACGAGGCCCTGGAAGCTTGGCTTTTTTCAAAATCAACTCTTCAAATTTCGATGCCTCATGCTCGAGCTTGAAGGCCATGGCTCGAACACCCTGAGGTAAAGCTCGAACACCACTGAGTAGGGCTCGAGCTCTAAAGGTACAAGGCTTGAGCTTTAATGCCTTGTTGATTTTTCTTCTTTTTCTTTGCAGGGCTCGAGACTCAGAACTTAGGCTCAAGCTTTGGTACTTGAAATCTACCAAACTTCACCATTTAAGCTCTCGACTTGCTTTGAATGACCGACAACGACTCTATAAGCTTCGATATCAGTTTTTTCATCATAAAGTCTTGGTTTTAACCATTTTTCTAGGAAAGTACCTATAAGCACACAATAAACATAAATCAGTCTAACAATGGATAGAAGTATTACTTTAGGTCTTAACATACGTATATTTAGGGGCTCGAATATGCAACATTCAGCGCTCATCATACCCCCAAACTTACATATTGCTAGTCCCTTAGCAATACAGAACTAAAAATCCGCTTTTGTAGGAATCAGGGTTGCATTTAGACTATGCAACAAGCCTTTAAGCCCCTAGTCCGGCATGAAAAATATGATAAAAAAATAGGACACCTTTACAGAGGTGTCCGACACCGGTACGACCACCCATTCCCACGTGTCTGTGCTTCATAGGTTATACCACATCTTCCAATAAAAAAGTTTCTGCATTCCTTTAAAAACTATTTTATTTCCTTTCCTTAATTAAATCCGCTAACCAAACATAATTCATTCGGTCCTATATAAATTGGTGATACCATGTCATCACTACAACCGGCGAAATTAAGTTTTTCTCCAAAAAAGAAGAAGAAAGAGTCGTGTAAAAGAAAACTAAAATGAAGTAATTAACTAAATATAAGTAAAATAAGAAAAAACAGGAAACTAATCACCACTTTCGCCTTGTGTTAAATTAACATGCCTACATAGTGGCTATGGAGAGAAAAATACCCCTCCAATAAGAATCGTCCATGTCATTTAAATAAGTTATAACCTTATTGGTTCTCCAATAGCCTATCAAAGCCCAATCTTGATCAAGCCCAAGTAAAGTCAATATCGATCCAAGGATGTTAATGTTAACCTCTCAGCCTACTAAAAAACCCATCCGGCCTTTTTACATTATAATCCAAGTCCATCAGATTAATCAAATCCTGTTATACAAAGGATCCTTTGTATAAGGAAGTTCTACGTCAGATCAGTCCTGCATAGTAAAGAATCCTATATGGAAAGAAGCTCTGCATGGGAAAAGTCTTAGGTGGAAAGAATTATAGAAGAAAAGAACCTTGTAGGTAAAGAATTGTATATGGAATGAATTGGAGGACAAGCAGAGCGAATCCTACCATAATTCCACCATCTTTTTGTATATAAATAGAGGCTTAGACTTCCAATTAAGATCATCGAGCATTACAAGCTTTTCTCTAAATTGTTCTTGTTATTACTTATTCTTTATTTGAGTGAGTTGTATTTATTATTTTGGCTTTTTAGTTAAACAAATTATTTGCACCTACAGTGACAAATATAAAGTGAAATTATACAACATCATAAATGTCATTTTACAAGAGAATAACAAAATCTTATAGGAAATTATTGTTTGTAGAATATTTATTGACATATATTTACAATATGTCTGATCTATTTCCAATTGGTACTTTGATCTATCCTCGTCTATATAAAATAAAATTTTGCAAAAGAATAGACATTTGGACTTCAAGAGGTGGTAAAACTGTTATTTAATTACTAAGGTATCATACTCTCAAATGCAAAAGTGGTGATCTAGAGTAACAACGTGTGGTCATAATGGACTCTTAGTGTATTGCACTTTGAATTATGTACTGATCTTCTTCTTTTTTTCTTTTTTTCTTTTTTTTTTTTTTGAATGGTAAATTCAATTGAAAAAAAAAAAAAAAAAAAACCAAAACAGGGTTACATGGCCGTTGGCCCAAGCAAGTTATAGTGAAGCCCATTGTAGATACCTGTTTCTTGTCGGTCGTGGAATAGTCAAAGGGTTTGGGAATATATCACTAAACAATATGAAGAATGCAGAAAGGTGGAAGAAGGGGGAGAAAACCAGTCTAGTGATAGGATTGAAGCAATGGTAGGGAAGAAGCTGCAGTCAGTTCTCTTGTCCTTGCCTCTTTGTCACTGCTTCCTTTTTATAGCCTCAGGTTATTCAAGTGATATGTTGGTGTGCCTCCAAATTGAAGACGGATTCGGGTCATACCCTTTTTGGGTTATGTTGCCCTAATCCCTATATTTCTGGGGCTACTGCCAAGTGTGCCTTTCCTATTAAGTGACCCAAATATGGCTAGCTATAAAGGCAATTGTACTATTCCAGCTGTCTTTTGCTCTTATCCTCAAATTGGGCCTTGCCTTAGTGAGCAAGACATTACCGATTTTCTATCCTCCATTCCAAAATCCCTTCTACATCCCATCGACCTTGAAGAGTCCTACCATAACCCTTCATTGCTTTGGCATACGGTTGAGTCTGTCACTCGTGACTTCAAGTCCTCTAATTAGCAACTTCGAGGTTAGATCAGGCCGAGGTTCGAGGCCCGTCGATTGATAGTTTTTGGCCGGGTTGGATCGAGGTTCAAGGCTCGTTGATCAATAATTTGTGGCTAGGCCGGATCGAGGTTCAAGGCCCGTCGATCGACTGTTTGTGGCTAGGTCGGATCGAGGTTCAAAGCCTGTCGATCAAAAATTTATGGCGAGGTCGGATAGAGTTTCAAGACCCGTCGATCGACAGTTGGTAGTCAGGTCGGATCGAGGTTCAAAGCCCATCGATCGACAGTTCGTAGCCAGGTCGGATCGAGGTTCAAGGCCCATCGATCGACAGTTCATGGCTAGGTCGGATCGAGGTTCAAGGCCCGTCGATCAACAATTTGGTTAAGCCAGGGTTCGAGGCCCACTGGTCGATTATTGCTTTTTTGCTGAGGTGGACTGTCTCGTTTAAGTGTTAATCATTTTTGTCTTCTTGCTTGTGATGTGGCTGAACCACATCCACACCCATATAAGTGGCCCAAAGAAATACAAAAAGATCTGTTGAACAGAAGAACATAATTACAACTCTAATAAGGCTCAGCAAACAGACCACTATTGGATTTTCCTCCTCATTATGTATTGATCTTTTATTCCACTGTTTTGAATGAAATGATTTTGCCAGGTTAAAAAGAGAGAGTGTATTGGGAGATATAGATTGGCATACATATGCATACAAATATAGAATATACCACCAAGTGAAATTTTCAATAAAAGTGGAAAGTGTAGAACTCAAGTCACATTAGAGTGGGTGTGTGAGTAACTTGTCAAAGTTACTGAAAAAAAAAAAAAAAAAAAAAAAAAACCAGAGAATATTTTGTATTACTATCATACATTGAATATGTACTCCAAAGAAGTTCGTGGTAATGAACATAAAAGGTATATATACCAATGCACACACACCCATAATATTGGTGCCATTGTGGTTAGGCATAGGTAAGAAAATATATATAATTTGGGACAACACTTTATTATCGTTTTTACTAGCAATGGGAATTCAGAAATGTGGCTTGTTTGGTTTGTTACTCAGTAAATAATTTTCAAGAACTCAGAAAACAAAAAATTATAAAAGATAGTTCTTTGAAAATAAGTCTTTTTAGGGAGTTTTCAAAAAACTGTTTTTAAAAACTATCAGCCAAGTAAATTTTGTACTACTTTTTTGTGATTTTTTAATTTTCAAAAAATAAAAAACCATTATTAGAAAATTGAACCAACAAGCCAAACTTATCTAGTAAAAGGTAAAAGCTCTCGCTAAGAGCATCCAGTATGCAACCAAAAGTGGCAAGGGCTAGAGATTGTAGTGAGACTTGGGTCGTTGGTGCGGCAGTAGCACTCACCACATGGCGGGTCCACACCTTTTTTCTTTTGTTTTTTTTTTTTAACTTTAGGATGTGAAGTGCCCCATGCAAATTATTATTATTATTATTATTATTATTATTTTGTGTGCGTGTTTACTATATAATGTGATCACTAGTCATTATTTTGAATTTCATTGACATAACAAATCTTCTTTTTCTCTTTTGTATTTTCACAATCTTGTAATTCCTATTCTTTTTAGTATTAGGGGTGCACACGGTTCGGTTTGGACCGGATTGGGAGTTTTTTTTGGGACCAAACCATTTTCACGGTTCCACTATTTTTGAAACCAGACCGAACCATAATACCGCTAGTACCAAACCAAACTGTGAAAAACCGGTTTGGTTTGGTTCGGTTTGTCGGTTTTAGTAGATTTCCTTTTTATTTTATTTTTAAAAACAAATTTCTTATTTTTCCTGGTATATAAGGTTTCATAGTAGCTAGGGGCAGAGCTAGGATTTTAATTCAGAGGGAGCAAAGTTTTTAAAAAAAAAAAAAAAATCAACTAATATTGATATAACACGCAAAAAGAAGAATTTTAAGAAAAAAAAAAAAAAAAAAAAAAAAAAAAAAAAAAAAAAAAAAATTGAGATATATTTGAAAGGAAAGAAAATTGAGATATGATTGAAAAAGGGAATTTGACTTTTTTTAAAAGAAACTTAAGGAATTTAAATGAGATAATGTTGTTTATTTCCTTCTCTTTTACTTATTTTTATCTTACTTTTTTTGCTTTTAAGCGTTTCCTCATAATTATGTATATAGATATGTTAGTCAACATGTCTCATATGGTAGTTACTACTATCTCTTGTATTATGTACATATTTCATGGAGACGAAAAAGATTATTATTATTATTATTATTAACCAACAAACAAACTATATCATTCGGATGGATAAAAGATACATTCACGGAGAAGAGCATCTAACAACTACTGGGGCAAATACTCCACTCAAAATTACTACATTTGACTACGAGAGTCTTTTTACTCAACAAGTGGACAATTACATTTCCTTGATGAGGAACTCACGCAAGAGATGATCCCAAACAAGCCTTGAGAAGGGACATTATATCATTAAAAACAACCATTAAAGGTTCAATTGAAGCCTGCAAATTCATATAAACAGATTGACAATCCCCCTCAACTACAACATCCTGATAGCCCAACTATTAAGAAGCAGCAGAGACTCACGAAGAATCAAACCTTCAGCAAGCGATGGACCGCCGACATTTTCAAGAAAAATTGAATCAATTTTGATGGGCTGACCAAGATGGTTTCTAAGAATCAAACCACCTCCACAAACCTTCTTGAAAGGATTAAATTCAGCATCAAAGTTAAGCTTGAGAAATCCCACCTTCGGCACAGACCATTTCTTTGACAAAGGAAAAGGAGGATGATAGGAAGGAGAAAGCAAAACCTGTTGTTTAGAAATTTCATGAAACTCCTGAGAGTCAATAAATGCTCTTTGTGCAGCATCGAATGGATCCCATTTTTTTTGATTGAAGATAAGATCATTATGATACTTCCAATTTGTCCAACAAATAAAAGCAGCCATACTACAACAATCAGTCGGGGCCTCAGTCGAGTTCCAACCAGAACAAAGATCAACCCAATGCTTTGGCCAAAAGTAGGGAGAAAGACCACTAAAGTCCATCATAAGAGGACTTAGCTTCCATACCAGACAAGCAAATGGGCAGGTACATAAAAGATGATCAACCGTCTTGACGGAATAGTCACAAAAGGGGCAAGAATAAACTTTTGAACTCCCACGCAAAAAAAAAGATTGTTGTTTACTAGGATTAGCTCGTGGAAACGAAAAAGATTCACCAGTTACATTCTTGTTGGTTCCAATTTGGCTTCCAAATTTTCCTTGTTTTGCATTTACAAAATTACTTTTTTTATCTGTACGTATTTAATTTGAAAAAACTCTCCAACAATAAATGAGAAAAAGACTATGAGACAAACCGACAAAATTCCGCTATTTGAAAAATAACAATAATTAAAGAAAATTTCCATTCAAAGTTATTCACGAAATATAGAGTAATTACAAGAACAAATAGTTCTCAATGTTTGTCTCTCTACATGCACACTTTATTATCCAAACAACACATACATATTCTGTTAAAAAACAAGGCTATACATAAGCAAGATTTACCGCGTTACCCAGCAGAGCGTTTTATTATTATTATTATTATTATTATTATTATTTTGTGGGAGGGCCAACATTTACTTACTACGCACATTTATTTCATTGAAACACTCTTGCACACACTGCACGCATATAATTCACTGGATCCCACCCCACATCTTTCAATAACATCCTACCATATCTTCAACTTCTCCGCCCCATACCTTCAAAATCTCCAAACTAGGAAATCATCAATCTAATGGTGTTACTGTTCACCAAAACTTGACAGCCATCTCAGCGATGACGTGGACCAATGATAAGGTGACAAATATTTTCAACATAGTACCATGAGGATTGGCCGTATGGAAATTATTGGAAAAAAATGAGGTGACACGTGAAATTATATTTGATATATTGTTTGGCTGCTAAGCTAAATGGAAGGTTGCTGAATTTTAGTAATAAATAGTTCACTACTTCATAGCATATTTGCTGGTTTAGAAGGAAATATTGGATTTTGGTTGTGGGTCAATAACTAAAGCCCTACAAACAAGGATGGAAAGTTGAGTTATGATAAGGAAGCACCAATTTTGACTTAGTTAGAGGCAAATAAGGAATATGGGTTTTGACTAATTCAAAAGGAAGGCCATGATGGAGATGAATCTGTATATTATAGGAGTGGGGAAGTTCATTTGAAGAAAGAGACCAACTCAACATTAAACCCAAATTGAATTACAAAAGAGAGAAACTCGGAAGGAGATATTTTAGAGCAAATAATTAGAGGAATAAGTTGATTAAAACTTCTATAAATAGAAGTATTGTAATTCATTTCAATTTGTCTAGTACCAACCACAAATCAACATGAATCAAAAATTCATTAAATGACTCATAGTCATCTTTATCTTCAATTATTTTATCCAAATAACAAATTTCATTCGAAGAATATGAGTTCTAGTAACTTATCATTCTTTTTGTAATGCTTAATTATACTGTTTACAATTCATTCTTTGTTTTATGCAAACGGATTTAAATGACAAATTTTTGATCAGATTCATGTCAATTTAATTCGGCATCTTCTATTCCATTGCATACATTACTTTTCAGTCTTTTAATTCAGCCAATTTCCTTTCAGTCCATTTCATTTCAGCCATCTTTATTTTTGAAGTCAATTTAAATTCAGCCTATTCATTTAAATTTTCTTTAGTTACATTGCATTTTTGTTTCTTTTAACACTTAAGATAAAAAAAATCCTAGCTGCAAATAAGGCATAAAAGAACCTTGTTGGGAGTTCTTACTAATCTCTCTCCCACACATTCGCCTGAAGTCAGCCATCGGGAAAAAGAGATAGGCTAGTGTTCAATTCATAATTTTGAGTATTTTTATACAAATACTCTGGCATGCCCGTAGAGTCCATCGACCGGCGTAAAAACCGTGCGAACAGTTACTAACCAATACTATGATATTAGTAACTCAAATATTATTGTTCCAGTTTGGCTGATTCAAAATTATGTGCTTGTTTTGCATTTACAAAATTATTTTTTTATCTGGGCATATTTAATTTGGAAAACCCTCCAACAATAAATGAGAAAAAGACTATGGAACAAATTGACAAAATTCCACTACTTGAAAAATAATAATAATTAAAGGAAATTTCCACTCAAAGTTATACACAAAACATAGAGTAATTGAAAGAACAAATAGCAAGATTTACCCCAGCAGAGCGTTTAATGAACTGCAAATGCAAATCATGTAAACCCTACATCCACACACTCTAGCACACACTACACACATTTAATTCACTGCATGTTTCTGTCTTATTTTTTATTTATTTATTTATTTATTTTTTACTTGTGGATGGAGCCTACCCCACTTATTTCAACACACCGTCGACGTAGATCCAAATCCTCCAAATTAGGAAATCTGACCTGCAAAAAGGTCAATCTAATGGTGTTACTAACAACTACTATGAAAAAAGGCGTGGAGGGAAGCGTAGTTTTAGTCTCTCAACCAATTTAAACCTTCCCTACCGTCTTTACAAATTAACATGTGCTTCACCACTAATGCTTTTTATTTTTTATTTTTTATTTTTTCACATGATAGTTCCTATTTTTTTTTTTTTTTGATAAGTCACATTATAGTTCCTAATTTATTAATGATTCCACTAGATATGGAATGATGCATCCAATTTGTCATTCATTTTTTATTTCCAAGTTAAGTGAAGGATGTAGAAAACTTCAGAAAATTACAAGAAAATCAGAATATTTATTGATTATATATATTTTTGTAATTTTATACTATAAATATAAGGGCAAATTACACCGACCTCCCCTGAAGTTTCATCAATATACATGAACCTCCTCTCTTGTTTGCCAAATAACATTGACCTCCCCTATTAAAGGTGTTGAATGAATGGCGTTAACTGATGGAATGAAATTCCGAAATTGCCCACATTATATTTATTGGTATTTTATTACAAAAATGACAAATTTTAAAAAACGAAAAAGCCCATCTCTCAAATCTAATTCTCATCCTTCACCTAAGCAGACCCAAAATAAGGGTTCTATAACTTCTGTGGTTGGTAAGTGGCGGCGGCGGCAGAGAAGGCGGATGGAGCACTGATTTTCCAGTGGTGATGGCGACAGATTCGAGTGAGGGCTTGATCGGACTGGGGATTTTTCCAGGCCTTGGTCTTCAATGCAATCGGAGGCTCGAACAAGCTCGTCCACAAAATCGAACTCATAATTCCCAACAATTTGATGGTAATTATCGTGAATATTCGAATTGATGCGAGTGAAATTGAGGAATTAGATCAGATTAAGTGTGAATTGGGGAATACATCCCACATCTTTAAACAGAAAATTCTAATTCGTATACACCCAGATTGAGAGAATAGGTTTATATATATATATATATATATGCATGTATATGGATAAATAATATACTATATAGCAACCCATATTAAGAGAAGAGGGTGGTGGTTGTGGGGGTGGTGGTTGCGGTGGTGAGTGAAGAGAGAGAAAGAAAGATGGGGTGAGCGGTGGCGGCCGTCGGTGGTGTTGGCCGGGTAGACAGAAGAAAGGTTAGACAGGGAAATGATGGTGGTTAAGGGTGGTAGTGGTGGCTGCCAAAATAATTTTCTTTTTGCAAATCACTATTTGAACCCCTTTTTTTTGTTATGTGTGTGTGTGTGTGTGTGGGTTTATGTGGTGATGGTTGATCGCCGGAGAAGATGGTGGTTGAGGATGGTGGAGGTGGTGGTGGCCGGAGGAAATGGAGAGGAGGGGGGAATACCTATGAAGCACGAACACTCCTCACAGGGGCCCCGTACCAGTGTCGGACACTTTTCGGACACCGACACCCGTGTCCGAGTCCGACACTTCTGTAAAGTGTCCAAATATTATTTTTTATTGGACACACGTGTTCGAGGCTCGGATATACGGTCCGACACTTCTGTGAGACAAAATTTATTTTCTCTCACTCTTCTCTCAGTCTCTCCTCTTCTTCAATTATCTCTCTTCATGAACAAGATATATATATAAGTTACATGAACAAAACTTTGTGAAAAACTGAAAGTATATATGTTTATTCATATACATATTTAGTTCATTATAGCTATGTCTCTTCTGCACATCTTCGCTTGGAATTTGGATCAACTTTATTTTTCATTTATTTTTTATTTTATCTTGTCTATATTGTTCTTATAACAGAGATGAAATTATTGAAATTGATTCTGTTATTTATTGTTATTTTATTTATCTGTACAAGATTCTAATAATTATCTTTTGAATATATAATTATATATATATATATATATATAATTTTATAGGCGTATCCCCGTCGTGTCCGTGTCCTATTTTTTTGAAATTTTCAGTGTCACCGTATCCGTGTCGTGTCGTATCCGTGCTTCATAGGGGAATACGTATGTAATATGTATATGTGTTTGTGTGCGTAAGTTGTTGAGAATATTATTTTTTATTTTCTTAAAATTATTTGTTATATATATATATATATATATATATATATATATATATATATAGATCTGTTTGTGTGTGGCTTTGTGTGGTGGAAAATTGGAGTTCTGAAAAAATAATAATAATAAATAAATAAAAATAAAATAAAATAAAATTAATGCTTTGGTCATGGAAATGGGTTTTCGGAGAGAGAAAGGGAGAGTTTAGACATTTTAATTAATTTATTACATATCTTGGAAGGGTAGAATGGAAATTTGAAAATAAAAATTTGATGACATCATCATTTTTTGTTAGTAACAATATTTTCCGTTAATGGAGGGGAGATCCTTGTTATACGTATATAAATTTTGAGGGAGGTCATGGTTATTTGGCAAACAAGAGGAGAGGTCAATGTAACTTGACGAAACCTCAAGGGAGGTCAGTGTAATTTACCCTAATAATTTTATCTCAGAATATATAATTGATTAAGTGAAACAACAAATTAGTAAATTTTACTGGGGATATGAGCAGCTATGTGTAGACACCATTGTGGAGATGAAAAATAAAGGGACTACGTACCAGCTGGTATGGGGAGGAGAGAGAATAAGAGAGTAAAAGAAATTAAATAGTTTAATTTGATAAAGGGAGCATTGGAAATTATTATAATTTCTGTGTGAAGCTGGAAAGGTTCTAACAATGTAGAGGGATTTTCAGTACCCTATATATGCATGGTTAATTAAGAGTTAGGACATAACGTACCTTGTATTTAACGAGGGCTACAAGTCGGGCTTCTTTTCAGGTACTTTTCAGGTTTGGCAAGTGCTCAAGTCCTATAGTCTTTAAGTGAGGGAACACGAGAATCTCCTTACCAAGAAACAATAGGAATAAGCACTACATTTAACCAAGGATGGATCGACCCCCATATTTGTCTTACTTATAGTGGAATATAATTGATTCTTGGTTTGACTTATCAAAAAATATATATAATTGATTCTTGGTTTGGGAAGATAAATATAAATTTACAATGAGGGTCCAATGCACCTGGTGACTGAGCCCAGCAAATCAAATTTAATTAGTGGCCCAAAAAAACTGAGTTTGACCTTCCTCTTAAATGCATGCTTGTTCCTCTCAGACAATTTTTTGATAATTTATAATTAAATCGATACAAGGACTGGATATAAGACCAAATTGGGAAAGAGATAGAACCACACAATCGACAAGAGTTATGGATATGGAAGCAAAAAAATCACAAGAGTCAAGAGCGGATTTTGAATTGCAAATTAAAGAATGAAGCTCTGCCAAAGGATGCAGGGATTAAAATGAACAAAATGGGCAAGATGACAGCAAAACCAAGCATTAGATTTAACACGAGGGGATAAAAACGAAGCATCTCACAACAGTTAGATAGCACAACAAGGTTATATATCAGTGTGACTTTTTATCTAAAATCAAATTGCTTTGACTATGAATTTCTTTGCGCCGGGAAATGAAGTCCCAGCCCAAGATCAAAATAGGCTGAATTAGTCCCAAAAAAAAAAAAAAAAAAAAAAAAAAAATCATCAAAAGCATTGAACTTGTGAAATTAAAATTAACTTCACAGTATGAAGCCTAATAAAATTAACAACATAAATGTTACTCACGTAAAAGAAAAAGAAAAGGATAACAGTAATGGTATTATGTTTTTAATTAACCTTATTTCATGCAGAATGACATGATTATTTTTTTCAAAAGAATTTTTTAGGAAATAAACTTGTCTAAATGCCTATTTTTGCCTAAAAAACTAAAATAAAATAAAGCTTATTTCAAATACTGGTCTAATATTAATAATTAATCTTAATCACTTAATTTAAATATCCATAGTTCCAGACTTAGAGCTGGATCGTGCTGAGCAGATACAGTTATTCACTCCACCGATGACCAGGGTTTTATTTCATATTTTAGACTTGGGATTCATTTCCAATCTTTTGAGTTCAGTGAGATATTTTAGGGGTCCACTAGATGGATTCCCGAATTGTAATAGGAATGGAGTAGTAGGATGTATCAGAATCATTCTTTGTTAATTAAATTTTATTCTGAGATTTTTTGGATTATTATTCTAGTTTCTTTTCAGCAATTTATTTATTTATTTTTATTTTATTTTTTTTTATTTTTCTCTTTTCTTATTTGTATTCTGTATTCGATTATTGCTAATTGATTTAATATCCTCGGGTTATCGAGCGTGGGCCTGGCCAACCCGCATCCGAAAATTCGGGGGTATCACAAATACTATTAAGTCCTAAAGACTTTGTTTCTGTGTATCGGTCAAGCTCTTTATATTCAAAAGGATAAGACCCAATCAATATTGTATATTTCGTTAACAACTGGAAGCTAGGAAGGTCCTTGGGCAGTAGTAAGAAGACGTCTTCTGGTATATAAATATGTAAAGCGGTTAAGCTAGTCAAAGAATTTATCTCAACAATGCTTGCATTGCCTTCATCCTCCCATCCATCATAGTCCTTCGAAATGTACAATTCCTCCACCAGGTCAGATAGACATGACAGAAAACTTGACGGAAATCCTATATCTTTTTTGAGTTCTCTTAAATCCAACAACCGTAAAGAAGTCAACTGTCCTATTTCCACAATCATCTCTTTGAATTCATAAATATAACCAATGACCAGTATCTCAAGGTTTTTCAATTCTTTGATGAAAGATAGGTTCACCAATTCACAATCACTTAGACACAACATCCGTAGACCAACCAGATGTAAAAGTGATGATGGTGCTAGTTTCATGTTGTCCAAAACCAAAACTTCAAGCTTTTTCATCCCTTCAAAAAAGCTATTTGGAAGTTCTAGTAGTGAATCATTGGATAATCACAATACTAAGGTGCGTAGTTCTGGACATTCTAACTGATCGGGAAGCCGACGAACATTGCAAGAAGCCCTTAATGAGATTGCTTTGCAACATGTATAATCATCTTTATCTGGCCAAACATCAACACCATCTTGCACTAGAAATGCATTCTTATCTTTTGATGCAATTGATATGGCAACATCTCTAACTACATCATGCATTTTGACCTTGTTTCCATCTCTACCTTCTAACAACAAATTAGAATTCTTGAGGATACCAACTATCACTAGTGTTCTATCTCTTGCTTTTTTCATTGATGCTCTATCCGTGCTTCCAAGAAACTTCGTTCCTACTCCAAAAGGCACCAAAAGGTCAATAGCAATCTCAGTATCTTCAGGAAACAAAGAGCAATGTAGAAAGCATGACTGCACATCTGCACGCTTCAGATACCTGTAGCTCCACTCAATGCATGAATACACCTTTTCGTCCACTCCATCAATTTTGTACCCTTGACAGTATTTCAGTTGTTCAAGTGCATCATTCCATATGTACTTATCATCCAAACCGCTCAGTGCTCCTCCAACTGCACAAATTGCCAATGGCAAATGATCACATTCTCTGCACACTTGTGCTATAAAATGAATTTCAGGATCAGCTTCAATAAAATCTCCAACCGTTCTCTTGAATAGGTGCCAAGCTTCATATACGGAAAGGAGTCCAATTTGGAAGGTTTGGTCAAACCCCATCTTTTTGCACACTTCTAGTCTTCGAGAGGTCAGCAAAATTTTGCAACCCATACTGTTATCATCTGTATCTATTGGAATTCCTATTTTCTTCAATGTAATCTTGTCATCCCAAACGTCATCCAATATTACAAGGATTTTTCTCCCATTCTTCAATCTATTGCATAGTTCACCCGCTCTCCCATCTTCACTCTTTTTTTCTAGTTTCAGATTTAAACAATCTGCGAGTTTTTCTTGGATTTTTTTCAGCTCTGGATTCTGGGAGAAAACTGCCATTGCGACCTCATCAAAAGGACCTTTTCCAACTTGTTTGCCGACTTCCTCCACCATTGTAGTCTTTCCTACACCTGCCATTCCACATATCCCAATTTTGGAATTCCTATCGTCTCTCAAAGCCTCCATGATCTCCTCGAAAACCAATTTTCTGGTTTCAAAATGCTCATAGCTTGTGCTGGATGTGTCCCAGATATCTTCGAGAAGAGTTGTGTACGCAACTTCATCGCCAAACTTATTGCGATTCTCTTTTAGTTTGATAGCCCTGTCCACCATCTCTTTCCTTTTCTTACCAAGCCTATACGCGAACATACATCATGACATTTGACATTTTCTTTGTCTTGAAATTCTTCTTCCATAGGCGTCAATGACTGCTGCACTTCCTCCAGCCACTTCTCAGCAACCTTCTTAATGGTCATCCCATTGGCCTTGGCTATATCAACAGCTGCTTGGACCGTCTCCCTCTCATCCTTAAGATCGTTTACTTTTTCTTCCAAATTCCCAATATTTTCCTTGTATTTAAGGAAATAATCAATTTCTCGCCCAATCGATTCGGACAAACCGTCAAATATTTTCTGTAATACCATTCCCACAACATCATCTATACAACAACTCATTTTCAACTCACTCACTAGTTTTTATTATTATTATTTTTTTAAAAAGTGAGTAGAATGATAACGAAAAGTGAAGATTCACAATTATGACACACACGAGAGATCGAGCGAGGAAGGGAGGGAGAAAGAGAAATTCAAATATTGCAGAAAAGCTAAGAGGATATTTCAGATAGAGGTTCGAATTCAAAGAGAGCTAGAGACCAAAAAACAAATATAAAAAAAGAAGACTGCACTGAGAAAAGATTAAAAGCAACAAAAAGGAAGGGGAAAAAAAAAAAAAAAAAAAAAAAAGGACACAGGAGATGATTGAATACAAAAGATATTACAACTAAAACAAATGTCTGCAGAGTTTAATGAAGATTAGAAGCAAAGATTTTAAACAACAAATGGCACAACAGAAATGCAGAGAGCTCTGATTATTGAGATGATTGAATACAAATATCTGTTATTGTTGAAGAAACTAAAGCAGTGACTTGAACGTACCTCTAGCTTATGGATATGTCTAGATGGAGCTAGTAAGGTGTCTCAGATACAGAGTGACTAGCAAGTGAGAGTGAAAGATAAAGAAAAGTGATTCAAACGAAAAAGAGATTTTAGACAACAAATGACGCAACAGAAATGCAGATGGAGAGCTCCGACTATTATTGATGAAGAAACTAATTAAAGAAGAGAACCTTTATTGCTGATGGATTTGTTCGGACGAAGGTAGCAAAGTTTTACAAACAGGAAAATATATCAGAAAGAGTGTGAAATGGATCAGAAGGTGAGATAGATAGCAGATGAAGAGAGAATGAGAGACGCAAATTAGTTGTAAACAAGAAAGATTAGGAAAAAAAAAAAATTAGAAGAGATAAAAAGGGAATGAATAAAAAAAAGCGGAAAAACTAGATTGTTTAGAGAAAGTAACAAAAATATAAAATAAATTAAATAATTTAAATCCTTCGTCATTGCATAACTAAGTACATTCAGCCACACCTAGAAAATGTTTTATTGGTCGACCTAAAGGAGGAAGAGTAGAAGCAACAACAGATATTAAAAAATAATTAAATTGAAAACCTTTCATATTTGTATTAAATAAAAAATAATAATTAAGTGGTCAAAATTGGCGGACTCATTTGATTATTTTAAACTATTGTTCGGTTGTCTTTCATTTGATCCCGGCAACTTGAATTATAAATTGAAGTAAATCACTTGGGCATTAGCATAGTGGCATCGTTTGGTAGAGGGATTAGTATTTCTTCATTTTAAAAATATTGCTAGTTTTGGCTCTTGCTACGTGGATGCATTGATTAGGAATGGTGAACTACCTGTATGAGTAGTTTCAACAAATGATATTAAAAATATATATATATATTATTATTATTTTGAGAACCTTTCATATTGGGATTTTTTAACAAGAATATTTGTATCAATGGTTTAGGTGTAGTCTTCTCAAAATAAAAAATTAGATTTAAGTCTCTATAGGAGTAAAAAAAATGTGTAAATGTGTATTTCTTGACTATTTTTTCTTTTTAAAACTATTGATTGGTTGGCTCGCCTTCAATGAATATTTTTTATTTTTAAAGACAACTTGCATGTCTTTCATTATGATTTGTTGTTAATGAGATAGATACAAGTTTTTATATAAATTGTACACCTTTTATGTGGTCAATAAACGTGGAAGACTAGAAGCAACCAAAGATATTAAATAATTAGTTTGATCAACCTTTCATATTTGTATTAATTAATTAAGTGGTTTTGATTGGGGGGAGGCGTTATCATTTGATCCTTTTAGGACTAGTGCTCTGTTGATTCATGGTTTGCGTAGAGGCATTGATATTTAAAGCCAACTTTGCATATCTTTAATTATTATTATTATTATTATTGTTATTTATTTATTTATTTATTTTTTTTGTGAAAGTGCAAAAAAAATAATAATAATAAAATAAAATAAAATTTGAACTCTCACCAAATGAGCACAATACCCCTTATGGTATGAAAGTGAGCAATTCAATTATTGTAGTTTCAAAAGTGAACAACTTGTCCCTATATTAAAACTTTGACCACTTTCCATTCATATTATGATACACATGATTGATTTTTTTTTTTATTAATCCTAAAAGTACACTCCAATATGACTCTTATACCACACCTTCCTAAAAAAAAAAATTTGCATTCCTTTAAAAAATATTTTATTTCCTTCTCTTAATTAAATCCGCTAACCAAACATAATTCAGTCGGTCCTATATAAATTGGTGATACCATGTCATCACTACAACCGGCGTAATTAAGTTTTTCTCCAAAAAAAAAAAAAAAAAGAGTTATGTAAAAGAAAACTAAAATGAAGTACTTAACCAAATATAAGTTAAATAAGAAAAAACAGGAAAACAATCACCACTTTCGCCCTGTGTTAAATTAACATGCCTACATAGTGGCAAATGTAAAGTGAAATTATACAACATCATAAATGTCATTTTACAAGACAATAACAAAATCTTATACGAAATTATTATTTGTAGAATATTTATTGATATGTATTTATAATATGTCTGATCTATTCCCAATTGGTACTTTGATCTATCATCGTCTATATAAGATAAAATTTGCAAAACAATAGACATTTGGACTTCAAGAGGAGGTAAAACTGTTGTTCAATTACCAATTCAGCATACTCTCAAATGCAAAAGAGGTGATTTAGAGTAGAAAGTTGTGGCCAGAATGGACTGTTAGTGTATTGCACTCTGAATTATGTACTGACCTTTGATTCCTCTGTTTTGAATGAAATGATTTTGCCAGGTTAAGGGGAGAGAGAATTGGGAGATATAGATTGGTATATATATGCATACCAATATAGAATATACCACCAATTGGAATTTTCAATAAAAGTATAGTGTAGAATTCA
Source organism: Cornus florida (assembly GCF_030987335.1). NCBI lineage: Eukaryota > Viridiplantae > Streptophyta > Magnoliopsida > Cornales > Cornaceae > Cornus > Cornus florida. The sequence goes on from NW_026775573.1 coordinate 47,041,213, forward strand.
AGTCACATTAGGCTTGGGTGGTTGGTGCTGCTGTGGCACTCGCTACATGGCGGGTCCACACATTTTTATTTTTATTTTTTTATTTTTTTTATTTTTATTTTTATTTTTTGCATTTAAATGCAATTTTCAGAAATGACCGAATGTGTTCGATGCTTGCGTTTGTAATTATTCTTATTTTTTACGAGTTATCATGACTTTGAATATGAGTGACATAACAAATCTTCTTCTTCTCTTTTGTGTTTCCACAATCTTGTAATTCATGTTCTTTTTAGTATATTTATGTGTGTTTTTTTAAGTGTTTGTGTTTCACCATAGTATTATAGTTCTTACTTTAAATCGGATATAAAGTTAATATGTATAATCTAAAAATATTTTTGTTTTCATATAATTTTATAATCTGAAAAATCCAATTCCAACTTTTTAAACCTGGCTTATATTTGGATTCTCTCAATCTCTCATTGATAATGTTGTTAATTTTCTTCTCTTTTACATTTTTTTTTTTTTTTTTTTTTTTTTTTGAATGGTAGAATAAACACACACACATTTTTGCCCACGCCGGAGCTTGAACCCGTCCCATCTTCTTTGAAGATGAGAGGTTACACCATTAGGCCAAAGCCACTTTGGTTTTTACTTATTTTTATCTCAAGTGTTTTTGCTTTTAAGCCTTTTATCATAATTTTGTAAATAGATATGTTAGTCAACATGTAGCATGTGGTTGTTAGTACTATTTCTTGTAATATGTACATATTTCATGGAGATGAAAAAGATACACCAATTAAATTTTTATTGGTTCTAGTTTGGCTGATTCTAATTTTTCTAGTTGTTTTGCATTTACAAAATTAGTATTTAATTTGGAAAAACCCTCCAACAATAAATGAGAAAAAGACTACGAGACAAACTGACAAAATTCTCCTAGTTGAAAAATAATAATAATTAAAGAAAATTTCCACTCAAAGTTAAACATAGAGCAATTACTAGAACAAATAGTTCTCAATGTTCGTCTCTCTACACATCCTCTTTGATGTCCAAACAACACGTGCATATTCTTTTGATAAAACAAATTTGATTTTTTGAGTGGAGTTGTAATATTTGGATCGAACTCTCATGACCGAACTTTCAAAGTGAATTGTATGACTTACAAGTTTTGATTCTGTCATCTTTACCAAATATATGAAAGGTGAGAGTCAAAACTTGTAAGTCATACAATTCACTTTAAATAACCGGTCTGGGAATCATGTGCTTTTTGAGTGACAAATGATGAAGTGAGACAATAATAAAAATTCAGATGTAAGAGAGAGAGACCTATGAATTTGTTTAGTGAGATGGAGCAGGAAGTGAGATTGCAGATCAGATCGAGAGAGAATGAGTGATGCAAATCAGTTGTAAAACAAATGTAAACATGAAAGTGAAAAAAAAAAAAAAAAAAAATTGTTTGAAGAAAGTAACAAAAAAAAAAACCCTCCACTAGGAAGTGAGATTGCAGATAAAAAAATTGTTTGAGAACTATTATGTAACACTCCATACTGAAAAGAAAGTGAAAAAAAAAAAAAATTGTTTGAAGAAAGTAACAAAATATATATATATATATATATATATATATATATATATATATATTGGTCTGAGAATGCATTGATATTTTAACCCACGTCTTTCATTAGATCTAGGCAACTTTAATTATAAATTGACATAAACCAATTGGGCCGCTCAAGATGGACTGGGCGCATATATATATATTTATTAAATGTGTAAAGTGTTTTAGTATTTCAGTATTTATTTATTTATATAAAAAAAAAAATTTATTAATTGATATAAAAATAGTTTTTGCAAAAATAATTTCTATAAAACTTTAAAAATTACCTAATAAAATCAATCACATTCTATATAAAACTCTTATTTTTAGTTATTTTTTATGGATAATTATAGTTTCTATAAAACTCTAAAAATTACCTAATAAAATCAATCACATTTTATATAAAACTCTTATTTTTTGTTATTTTTTATTGATAATTATCACAATATAACCCGTCCGGCCTAATTATGATTATTTCATTATCATAAAAGGACACATGTCATCATCATATTCATCTAAGAAGTTTATAAATAGAGGCATGGAGGAAGGGGTACAGAAATTGAGAATTTTAGAAATCCAGAATTCCAGAGTAAAATACAGAAGCTCTGCCAAAGAGTTTCAGTATATATTTATTTATATAAAAAATATTTATTAATTGAGTTGAATTTCAGAGTAAAATACAAAAACTCTGTCAAGAGTTTTCAGTATTTATTTATTTATATAAAAAAAAAATTAATTAATTGATATAATTTATTTATTTATATAAAAAAATATTTATTAATTGATATAAAAAGAGTTTTTATCTATATTATTATTAGATATGTAAAGAGTTTCATTATTTATTTATATAAAAAATATTTATTAAATGATATGAAAAGAGTTTTTACTAAAAAAAAAAAATCTATAAAACAGTAAAATCTACATAATAAAATTTAAATTAACTTATTTATCTATTTATTATTATCCATATTTAATAAAAGAAAATCTAATTAGACAAGATTTATTAATATAAAAAATATTTATTAATTGATATATAAAATAAAATAATTTTTTATTAATTTATCGTGAGTTTTTTAATAAAAGGAAACCTAATTAGACAAGTATTATTAATATAAAAAATTATTTATTAACTGATACAAAAGGAGGTTTTTAAAGAGTTTTTAAAACACCAATTACCTATTTATCTATTTATTTTGAGTTTTTTTACTAAAAGTAAATCTAATTAGACAAGAATTATTAAAATAAAAAATATTTATTAATTAATATAAAAAGAGTTTTTAAAAGAGTTTACATTAAGCTCTAACACAAATTACCTATTTATTTATTTATTACAAGTTTTTTAATAAAAGAAAATTTAATTTACCTAATAAAACTAATCACATTCTATATAAAACTCTTATTTTTAGTTTTTTTTCTATGGATAATTATAGTTTTTATAAAAATTTAAAAATTACCTAATAAAATCAATCATATTCTATATAAAACTCTTATTTTTAGTTATTTTTATGAATAATTATCACAATATAACCGGCCCGGCCCAGTTATGATTATGTCATTATTATAAAAGGACACATGTCATTATTCTACTAATCCAAGAAGCCTATAAATAGAGGCATGGAGGAAGGAGGAAGGGGTACAGAAATTGAGAATTCCAGAAATTTATAATTTCAGAGTAAAATACAGAAGTTCTGCCAAAGAGTTTCAGTATTTATTTATTTATATAAAAAAATATTTATTAATTGATATAAAAAGAGTTGAATTTCAGAGTAAAATACAGAAACTCTGTTAAAGAGTTTGAGTCTTTCAATATTTATTTATTTATATAAAAAAAATTTATTAATTGATATAAAAATAGTTTTTATATATACTATTATTAGATGTGTAAAGAGTTTCAGTATTTATTTATGTAAAAAAATATTTATTAAATAATATGATAAAACACTAAAATCTACATAATAAAATTTAAATTAACCTATTTATCTATTTATTATTATCAATTTTTTAGTAAAATAAATCTAATTAGACAAGAATTATTAATATAAAAAATATTTATTAATTGATATATAAAAGAAAATAATTTTTATATAACTCTACTATGAGTTTCTTAATAAAATTAAATCTAATTAGACAACTATATATTTAAAGAAAATAAAATAATTTCTTTAAAACTCTATTATAAATTACCTATTTTATTTTCCATAAACTATATCAACAGTTTCTATAAAACTCTAACACAAATTACCTGTTTATCTATTTATTATGAGTTTTTTAATAAAAAGAAACCTAATTAAACAAGTATTATTATTATAAAAAATTATTTATTAACTGATACAAAAAGAGGTTTTAAAAGAGTTTTTAAAAAACTCTAACACAAATTACATATTTATCTATTTATTATTAATTTTTTAATGAAACTAAATGTAATTAGACAATAATTATTAAAATAAAAAATATTTATTAATTGATATAAAAAGAGTTTTTAAAAGAGTTTATATTAAAATCTGATACAAATTACCTATTTATTTATTATAAGTTTTTTAATAAAAGAAAATCTAAGTAGACAATAATTATTAATGTAAAAAATATTTTTAATTGATATAAAAAATAAAACAATTTTTCTAAAGTTCTACCACAAATTACCTTTTATTATGAGTTTTTTTTTTTTTTTTTAATAAAAGCTAATCTAATTAGATAGGAATTATTAAAATATAAAAATATTTATTAATTCATGTAAAAAGAGTTTAAAAATATTTTCTGTAATACTCTAACACGTATTACAAATTACAATTTTTTAATAAAAGAAAATCTAATTTTCAGAGTAGTTTTTTAATAAAAGTAAATCTAATTTTTAGTTCAATATAAAAATAATAGTTATTTTTTTTGGATAATTATCATAATATAACTGGCTCGGCCCAGTTATGATTATGTAATTATCATAAAAAGACACATATTGTCATCTTATAAATCCAAGAAGCCTATAAATAGAGGTATGGAGGAAGGAGGAAGGAGTACAAAAATTGAGAATTCTATAAATCCAGAATTTCAGTGTAAAATACAGAGACTCTGCCAATGAGTTTCATTTATTTATATTGTTATTAAATGTGCAAAATGTTTCAGTATTTCAGTATTTATTTCTTAATTGACATAAATTATATAACACTCAAAATTACTTAATAAAATTAAAATTAATTCAAATTAACAAAATATAAAAAGAGTTTAATTCAAATTACAAAGTCCCACATTAGTTTAAAGTAAAAAGGATTACATGAAGTATAAAGCTATAGAAATAATAATCACACTTCTCGGCCTTTTGGCTAAGAGATCAAGTGTAGTACTAAATTTTTTTGGGTCGGCTTTTGGCTAACCTTTCTTGGTCTTTTGGCTAAGATCAAGTGTAGTACTACTTTCTCGGCCTTTCTACAAATAGTTTCAATATTTATTTATTAATTGATATAAATTCTATAAAACTCAAAATTACCTAATAAAATTCAAATTAATTCAAATTAACAAAATATAAAAAAATATTTTAATTCATAATAAAGAGCTCTCATTAATTATTATATCCCACGATATAAATTCTATAAAACTCAAAATTACCTAATAAAATTAAAATTCAATCTATAATCAATTGTGCTTGACCAAATGGTTCATAAATTAACCTATTTATCTATTTATTACTATGAATTTTTTAATAAAATAAAATCTAAGTAGACAAGAATTATTAATATAAAAATATTTATTAATTGATATATAAAACAAAATAATTTTTCTAAAACTCTACCATAAATTAGCTTTTATTATGAGTTTCTTAGTAAAATTAAATCTAATTAGATAAGGATATATTTAAAGAACAATGTTTTTTAATAAAAGGAGATCTAATTAGACAAGTATTATTAATATAAATAATTATTTATTAATTGATCTAAAAAGAGTTTTTAAAAGAGTTTCTATAAAATTACATCAAAAATTACTTATTTATCTATTTATTATAAGTTTTTTTAATAAAAGAAAATCTAATTAATTAAGATAAAAAAATATTTATTAATTAATATAAAAAGAGGTTTGAAAAGAGTTTCTATAAAACTCTAACACAAATTACCTATTTATCTATTTATTATGAGTTTTTTTTAATAAAATGAAATCTAATTAGACAAGAATTATTAATATAAAAAAATAATTATTAATTGATATAAAAAGTGTTTTTTTCAAGAATTTCTATTAAACTGTAACATAAATTACCTATTTATTTATTTATTATAAATAGATTTCTAGAAAATATAATAATTTCTATAAAACTCTACCACAAATTATTTATTTTATTTTCTTTAAAACTCTATCACATATAACTTATTTTTATCTATTTATTGTGAGTTTTTTGATGAAGGAAATCTAATTAGACAATAATATATTTAAAAAAAATAAAATATATTTTTAAAAGAGTTTATATAAAATTCTAATAAAAATTACCTATTTATGTATTATTTATGAATCTTTTAATAAAATATAATATAACTAGACAAGAATTATTAATATAAAAAATATTTAATAATTGGTATAAAAAATAAAATAATTTTTCTAAAACTCTACTAAAAATTATCTTTTATTATGAGTTTTTTAATAAAAAAAATCTAATTAGATAAGGATATATACATTTAAAGAAAATAAATAATTTATATAAAATTGTACCACAAATTACCTATTTTATTTGCAAATAAACTCTATCATATTAGATAAGGATATATTTAAATAGTTTTTATAAAACTCTAACACAAATTACCAAAATTTTACCACAAATTAAGTATTTTATTTTCTTTAAAACTCTATCACATATAACCTGTATTTATTTATTTATTATGAGTTTTCTAATAAAATAAAATCTAATTAAATAAGGATATATTTAAAGAAAATAAAACAATTTCTATAACTCTATCACATTTGACAATGATATATTTAAAGAAAATATATAATAATATAATAATACATATAAATAAAATATGAATGTTAAAGAATTTGAACATTTCAGTATTTATTTTTTAATATAAAAAATATTTATTAATTAATACAAAAAGAGAAATCTATCACATATAAGTATATAAACCTTGTATTTATCTATTTTTTATGAGTTTTTTAGTAAAAGAAAATCTAATTTTACAAAGATATATCAAAATAAAATAAAATAATTTCTATAAAATTCTACCATAAATTACATATTTAAAGAAAATAAAATATAACCTAGGGTCTTCGAAAAACCACAAACTCCATATAATAAATTTTTATATCAATTTCAATTTAATGTATAATTAGTATAATTGAATTTCTATTTTAAAAATTAATTAAAAATTAATAAAATTGAATTTCTATTGTAAATTAAAAATTATACTAAATTTCAAATTATCTAATAAAATTCAAATTACAAATTACCTAATAAAATTCAAATTACCTAAAAAAAAAATTGTTACTTTGCAAAACTCAAATATTTCACTATTAAAATAAAAAAATTATTATTTAATAAAAAATAAAATATACATATTTCAGTATTAATATAAAAACATAAAAGAATTTATTAATTTACGAAACTTAAACTCTATCACCAATTTCAAAATATTTCAGTATTTATTTATTAATATAAAATAAAATTTTATTAATCAATATGAAGACAAAATTTTTATAAGTTACAAAATATTCACCACGTGCATCGCACGTGCCTTTTCCTAGTATATATATGTGTGTGTGTGTGTATCTCGAGAGTATCAACAACTTAAATAGTCGGATTCTTTAAGAAGGCCTTCTGGATCAATAAAATTAATACTTAAATTAAATTAAATTAATATTTTTATTATATTAATAATGAATGAATTATTAAATTTATACTTTGTAAGTTTATAATAATAGGTTTATAATAATATGATGATTTTTTTTTTTTTTTTTTTATAGTTTGAATGTTAAATTAATATATTAACTTTTTAATGAGATATTTATTTTAGGATGAATAAAAATAAAAAGGTATACACTTATTTTGAAAATAAGAGAGTATAAAATTAATGAGAATGTGTAGGTTAGGCTCATAAAAAAAATATATGACTTTAATGGTCCCGAGCCTGGAATTTAAAACTTTCATGATTGCATTAATTAATAAATAAACAATAATAAAGTGGCTTCGTTTTGGTACCTGAGGCATTGATCATTTTAAAACTATTGCTTGGTTGGCTCTTGGTCTGCACATGTCTCTCATTTGATCCCCCAACCTGGATTATAATTTGAATTAAACCATTTGGATTTTCAAGATGTGAGAAGAGAAAGTATTAGGTAATTCAGAATTACGGATATTACAAAAAAATTAATAATAAATAAAAATAAAAATAAAATAATAAAATAAAAATACGGATATTTGTGCAATGGTTGGACTCGAATCCGATCCGATTATGAATTGAAAAAAATAATCGATAATTCGATAATGATCCAAATACGATAATTTGTTACTTTAACAAATTGAATATGAATTATAAGCAATCTGATCCGATAATAATTCGATCCAATTAAAATCATAGTATATTATAATATATATATATATATATATATATATATATATATATATATAAATATTTATTACTATATTCATTTGGTTGCATAGTTATACTAACTAAGCAACTATACATGTCATTTTAAACTTTGTCAAAAAATTAATAATAAAAAATTAAAAATAATTCAAGTCCGAATCCATTTCGATAGGAATTTGAGTTAAATATGATATGAAATGAAACATTTTCAATTTGATAACCCATAGCGATTCGAATCCGATAATCCGCTTAGCAAATCGGATATGAATTTGGCCGATCCGATCCGAATTCATTCTATTGACAAGCCTACTCTAGAGTTGAGTTTGGTAGTTCAGTTGGTAGAAATATTTTCCCAAATCATGTGGCAGTCGAGTTCAATTCATCTTAATCAAAATTACTATTATATATTTACGTGGTATTCAATATATACTCTTATATTTTTCACTAAGTGAACATGCAACTTTTGGGAAGAGGTAATGTTAAGAATCTTATCTTATATTATTCAATAAAGTCTTTTCATAATTATATTAGACATAAGATCCTTTTGTATTGATAAAGTAATTTTAATTGTAATCTTTCTTTATTTATTTCTTTTTTTCATGTTGGTTGATATCTCATAGATTGAAGAATGAAGAAAATGACTGAAAGCCCAAGTCGAGATGGAGTTACAAGTCTTTGATTCTCATTTCACTTTTTGGATCGTTTTATTTATAAAGTCAAAACTAATTTGATCTCAACAGTTTAATTTTTATGAAACCGAGACAATCTGAGGTGAGGATTAATACCAAATCAATTCCATCCAAACAAGATTGGATTGGATGGGATTGGTTCACTGATTAAACTTTTCTATTGACAAAAAGAATTGCCAAATTTTTTTTAAAAAATGATAAAATTAAATATTACATGCCTTCCAAGGTGAGAATTAAAACCAAATTAGTTCAATCCAAACAAAATTGGTTCACTATGTTAAATAGGAACATAAATAGGAATTTTAAATATTACATAAGTAACGTAATTTTATCATAAACATAAATAACGTAATAGTGATAAATAAATGATAAACATAAATAAATAAAATATGTTAAACAGGAAAATCACTATGTTAACGTCTCTAAATGAAAATAAAATTGGATTACGTTTTTCTATTGGTAAAAAAATAAATGATAAAATGACCATAACGTAGTTTCATTTTTAGATAAAATTTGTGTAATTTATCTTTTATTATTATTATTATTATTTAAATATGAAGACAAGACTCATGGTTTAAGATGAAACTACAACATTACAGTATATTATAAATTTATAATTGCATCCCTTCACGCAAAGATAGCAGGTCCTTGTAAGCGTTATTTGCTTGAATTGATATTAGTGCTAGCTAGAGGTCAACAAATTCTATGTACACCACAGCTCCAATAACGAATGGCACTGGTTCACTTTATTATTTGAAAGGAGGTAAGATACAACTAATGGTTTGTTTAGTAGGAAGGACGGACTAGTGGTGAAAGAAAAATACGAAGGAAGAAACAAATTTCGTTAGTATGATAGAGATAATATAAGGAAGGTAAATAATATTTGTGCCGAACACTCAGACCCAAAACTTAAGTCGATGGTGATGTATCAGTGTAACTGTACTACACTTAAAAAGATAAAATTTTAAAAACAAAACTATCCTTACACAATCCCAATTACCAAAGAACCTCAATTACCAATAATATCTCCCATCATCCATTCCTATTCCATAGTCAAACTATTTTTTATTATCTTATCTCACTTTTTGCTCCATTGCCATCATTGATTCCCAATACACAAATGTATCACTTTACAGTACTTGGTGAGAAGGGTTTTCAATTGATGAGCCAATTCAGTATATTATTGGTTTCCAGCATAAGAGACTTAAAAGTGTTGATCAGGGCAGAGCCAGGATTTCAAGAGTTGTAGTGTACTTTATTAAGAAAGAAAAAGAAAAAAAAAAATTCAATTGCCCCATGCTTTAACGTTGCACCATAGTCTTAATAAAAACAATGACAAGCATAAAACAATTTTAAAATAAATGTATTGAAACTAACAATGCAACAAGACACAAATCCAAAATATAAAAGTGTACCTTTCAATATATATATATATATATATATATATATATATATATATATATATATATATATATATATATAAAAGAAGAATAAATAAAAACAAAGAAAAAAGAAAAAAGAAAAAAGAAAGAACTTTGAAAGGAAAACAAAATTAAGATTTAACTAAAAAAGGAAATATAACATTTTTTCTAATAAGGAATCAAAAGAATTTAAAAAATATAAGAAAAAATTATCATATATTTTTAGAAATTTAAAATTTTAGGAGGGCATTTTCTAACATTTCTATAAAATTTCTTACATGTGTATAGTAAAATACATATTATGTATGTATGGCAAGGGGGGGCAGGGGCTCCTCCCCTGTTTTTTTTTTTTTTTATGTTTTGCGAAACTTTGTATATTCTTATACATCTATCTATCTAATTAAACATTTGTATGTATGTATGTATGTGTGTGTGTATATATATAAATAAATAAATAAATAAAGAAGAGGGAGAGTGTTTTGATAAAATTTTAAAAACAAAGTTACATGAATTGAATTGCACATCTATTTAAAGAGAGATAGTGTTTTGATAAAATTTATAAAAACAAATTTAAGGAATTTTTAATTAGAGTAATTTTTGAAACGAGAGGTAGGATGGAAACGGAAGACAATATAAGGGTAATTTTGTATTTGAGAATTCATGTTGTTTTAATGGACACGCTAGTGGGGCCATATGATTATCGTATTAATTTGTTTTTTTTGTGCCACGTAAATTCTGTCAAACAAGTCGGTATAATCTTTCTGTCTGAGTATTACGACTCTATAAGGAAAGAAAGGATAATAGGATAGATTAGTTATCCTTTCTCCTTTATAAATTTTCATCAGTGCAAATATGAGCAGAAAGAATGCAAATGGGCTTATTACAGAAGTTTCAAATTACTGTGTCATCTTTCATAAATATTTAATAAATTCTACAAATAAAGTAAGTGATGGGTTTAATGATAAAAATAACTTAAAAATCTCTCTTTCCTTTTATCCTACTCATCAAAGTAAATTGTCAATTTCATTCATTCTTTCTTTTACCCCTTTCATCCAAATTCCCTTCCTTCCCATCGAAAACGAATCATAAACCATAGGCATGGCTGATAGTTCGGCATTGGCATTTGCCTTGGAGGTTGAAAAGTGGTTGTCTCAAGAAAATGATTTAATCTACTTATCCAGTGACCATATCCTATATTTCTAATCGTTGACGGTTTCAGAATCAAGTCGATGTGATTTTGAACATCAATTTTATAGATATAGTTGTCACCATAATTTGAAAAGGATCAATAAAAGTATAATTAAGTTGTTTGACTTAGCAAATTGTTCTTGCTCTTCTTCTATACTTGAAGAGTTTGCCTTTCTCTTTCTCTTGAACTACATTAATGATATTTTGAAATGGAGAGAAAATATAAGAGTTAAAATCACATACCCCCTTGTACTTTCAAAATTGAGCATAAAACTCCTAGTATAACTCGCAGAACTAAAAAGAGTTATTAAGTTGCCCCAATATCCATGATGGGTCCATTAACTTGGTTGTGAAATGACAAAATTGACCTACTTCTTACTAAGGACGAGCTCATGAAACTCGGGCAAACTCACTTCCCTTATTAAAGGGCGAGTTCAATGAAGCTCATAAAACCTATTCTCTTATTTAAGGGCAATCTCACAAGCTTGGGAAAAAACCCTATCCTTAGTAAGGGCGAGTGGAATGGAACTTGTAAAATCTATTATCTTATTAGAGGGCAAGCTCACGAAGCTTGGGGGGAAACCCTATTACCTTGGTAAAGGCAAATTGAATGAATCTCGTAAAATCTATTATCTTATTAAAGGGCGAGTTTACGAAGATAGAAGAAAAAACCCTATTCCCTTAGTAAGAACGAGAAAATTATGTTGCGGGCCAATTGTGATTATTTATTTATTTATTGTAATTTCAGTAGAGGCAATAATGAAATTTTATAGGTAATACAATTCAAAATGGAAAAATTAGCATTGGTATAATATTTTTAAAAAGTAAAAAATCAGTGGGGGCATTGACCCCATTTACAAATGCATTAACTGTATTGTTGTATCTTGGAACGTGTAAATTAGCACTTGTTGTAACCGTGCTTTTTGGCTTTCGAAATTACAAGGTGGATGGAGAAAAAAATGGGTGTGATGGTGTTTTTTGTCAAAATAAAAAATAATAAAAATAAAAATAGCACTTACTATAATGTCATCATAAATAGTCTTCTTTTGTATAATTAATGTAAATGAGTTAAGGAGAAAAAAATATACAACTAATAACAATATGGGAGGCCTCTCTCTATCTTTTAGTTAAAATGGGAGAGATGAATGAAACATCCTTAAGAAAATGAATATGTAGTCTTCATTTATTTTTATTCTTTTTGTTTGCTTGAATGGAACGAAGTAAAAATGATTAATGATGTAACCACATTTCTTTATTTATTTAAAAGAAAAATTTTGATTTTATATATTTTTTTACTAGTAGACATACCCTCATTACATAATCTAATACAAAATTGAAAGAATGATATTTCATTATTTGTTTTGATTTACACACACACACACACACACATACAAGAGTTCCAATGAATTCCTGGATCAATAGAGTTGTGAGGAGTGACTGGAGCACAAAGTAGGGTAAAAAGGACAATTTAGTCATATTGTTTCCTAAAATAAAGAATTGGAGCGATAGAGAGAGTTGATGGAGCGCCAATATCACACATCTCATATATATATATATAATGGTGACAGTAACAATTTAAGTACAAAAATAATAATAACAAACATATTTAACGGTCAATATACTTGGTGTGAATAAATTTCTTACTCAATGATAAAAAAATAAAAAATATATATAATTTTTGATATAATATTAATTGTATTATTTCTAAATGTAAAGTTGTTACCATTATATATATATATATATATCCAGGAAGGCTCTCATGCGGTCCAAAACAATGAACTTTTCAACGGACCAAAATTCAATTAGTCAATTACACCTTATTACCTTAACCATAGTTAATAATGTTAACTTTAATAGTCAATTTACCATAGTTAGCCAATACCTTTATTCAATCTCTCTTCTCTTTAATCTCTTCCATCTTCCTTGCAATCTCAACCACTACCGCCATATCTACACCATCACGGCCACCATCTGTGATGTATATCTTGACATGGCCTCGCGAAGGATGGTGAGATTGGATATTTAATTGTATTTGTGACATAAAATTTGAGGGAAAATGTAATGCGTGAAAATGTAAGAATTTGGAGATTTTTCTTATATTTGTCTCAGTATTGAGCTATGGAGTTCTAGAAAACCCAAATTTGGAGACCTTTTATTGTTTCCATGGCAGAATTAAGCAATATCTATTTTTTGAGAATCCATTATTGGAGGTTGTGTTTATTCACGAACCCTAAATAAGTATCCTTCAAATCCTAAAAATAAACTTATTCATGAAGTGTGGAATAATAAAAAAAAAATTAAAATAAATAAGAGAGCAACAGTCACGCCAATCAAGTGAAAAAAAATTAACAGAGCAAAAAAATAAAAAATAAATAAATCAAAGTGCTAACTATGATAAATGGACTATTAAAATTAACATTATTAACTATGGTTAAGTCTGATAAGGTAATAAAGTGTAATTGACTAATTGAGTTTTGGTATATTGAAAAGTCCGTTGTTTGGACCGCATGAGAGCCTTTCGGTATATATAAATACACACCATATATATACACATATTTATATACTTAGGATATACGTTCTTTGTTCAATTTATGCTGTGGTTTAGGGTTTTAAAGGAAGTTAAACGTTTTCTGTAAAACGATTACAGTGACTTGAGATATAGAGAGAAACAGAGAGGGATAGGAAGGAAGGCTAGGGTTTTGGTCTAGACTAAGGTTGGATCAAGAAGGAGGAAGGAGAGGTTGTTCGTAGGTGATACCAAGAGCAACAGAGGTGGAACACCAGTTACGATTTTCGTCGGAAAATTTCAGAGACGATAGTTAGAGATTTTAAACCAAAGTCTCGAAGGCAAGTCTTTGTTCTATTCTTTTCCTTTAATCTGTGTTCTGTGCATACCTAGCTAGACTCCAGGGGTTTAACTAATGATAAAACGAAGTAACCATGCATGCTTAATGGACTGAAACTGAGAGTTTTATGGTTATATATACTTGTGTGTGATTTCATTATTTTCTTGGATCTTTATGTATGATTTGTAGTTTAACTTGAATCTTTGCCTACTAAAACACTTAAAATAATTTAGTATGGATGTATGGGACTTAGGTTGAAGCTTAGGGGCCTTAACAATGAAGTTTTAGGATTTACAAAGGCTGAACGGACGAAGAAGAAGACCTAAGCAGTAACTGAGGCACCTTAGTTCGCAACTGAGCCTCCTCGATTAGCAACTGAGTCCCCTCAGTTAGCAATTCAGCCCCCTCGGTTAGCAACTGAGTCCCCTCAGTTAGTAATTCAACCCCCTCGATTAGCAATTCAGCCCCCTTGGTTAGCAACTGAGTCCCCTCAATTAGTAATTCAGCCCCCTCGGTTAGCAATTCAGCCCCCTCAGTTAGCAACTGAGGCTGCTCAATTGTAACTTAGCTTGCTCAGTTGGGGTTTTGGTTTTTAATGCCCAGATTTGTTTTAAAACCTATTTTAATTAAATCTAATGGATTAAATGGACTAGGGAAGGTTCTAGAGTGTATAATACATCTCTTAGGCCTAAGGAATTGGACAAAATGGATTTGAAAATAATTTCTATAACTTATTTAAAGGATGAATCAGTATAAAAGCATACAACTCAGTATACTGATAATGAATGAAAAGAACCAAATTACTTAGTTAAATTTTGGGCAACATAATGAATTGTAATAAGATTATAAATCTTATATTGGATGCATGATAGATCATTTTATGTTTAAAGTTTGAACTATGCATGCTCTGGATGCTAATTGTTGGAATATCAAATTCTATAGTACAATTACATGAATTAATGCTGGGATTTATATTGCTGAAATTTTAAATACTTTTCTGCAATGATATAGATAATGGTTTGGATTGTAAATTACTAGCTTATTATGCATATGTTGTAATTTACAAGGATATGGAGGATTGTATGCATCGGTATGGGACGGTGACATACTAGGGATGGTTTAGCTTAAAACGCTTAAACCTAACCTATCAAATTAAAGGAATGGATTGAAAAATATTGAATCCTAATTGTGACTAAGTCAGATCAACTGCGACTAAGTTGAATGGCTTCTTGGATTAATAGATAGTAGTTAAGTCATATCAACTGAATAAGTTGAGTGACTAACTAATTTGTATATTGTATGTCATCTTAATAAGTATTTGAATGACATACCCTGGTTTTGGACGGACTTTATATATATGTTTATGGTACCACGAGATGAGCTTGAGTCTCAGACTCGTTGGTTAGGGTGCGTATATGTAGTAGATGCGTAGCTGGTTAAAGTAGGTTGAGGTGTACCCTGTTAGGTTTAGGTACTCATGCCCACCTTTGGGTGCGTTTTCGCATGTTGCCTTCTATTCAGGTTGAGACCCCTACTATAGTCCAGTGAATGTCCCTTAGTGTGGATATATATATATATATATATGGACTAGATAGATATTATTGAGCTATCTAGGATGTATCTGCGTATCGGATTACTATTTGGATCGTAGTAGAATAGGACTTGCATGTGGGCCTGACCCACTCTTTATTTTCCAGGTGTTCGTCAGTTCCAGGGTTAGAGCTTGGACGTGTAGAGTAGATACAGACACTCACTCCTCCGTTTACGTAGGACTACTCTCTATGTTTAGCTTTATGTTTCATTTCAGTATTTCAGTTTTAGTTTGGGATTTTATTAGGGGTCCACAAGGATGGATTCCCGAGATGTTAAACTTATGGAGTTTTGGATTATCGGATTTTAATAATTATAATTTAAGGATTTTTAATTTAGAATTCTTTCAGCGTTATTATTTATTTTCTTCATTATTTTGTAATCCATGTTCATTTTTAAATACTTTAATTGTCTGATATCCCTCAGGTTGGGCCTGGGCCTGATCAACCCGCGTTCCGGATCCAAGGGGTATTACAAATAGATGCAGAGAGTCAGGATCCAAAGTCTACCCGAGGCACTAACCCCTAGGTCATCGAGACATCTACAATTACTGATGAGTGCTGAAAAGTGCACATTTAACCCCTTAAGCTTAGGTATTCTAGGACCTTTATCTATCTTACTTTCCCGTTTTAGACTAATTTCGTGTTATTGCCCTTTTTAGGTGCTTATCCCCAAAATAATTTAATTCAGTCAAATAAGAGCTTAAAAGAAGCTAACTCAAGCTGGATGGAAGAAAGGAGCAAAGTGGAAGTAGATTGAAGCAAAGTGTAGAAATTCAGCAGTTCGATCAATCTCAAGAATACTTCGATCAATCGAAAGTTCACCGATCTAGACTCTCCAAGGTGGATCTAAGCTCTTTTGTCCTTATCCAAAGATCCCACAAAATTCGATCGATCCAACAATTCTCAGATCGATCAAAAAGATTCTATCTTATCCTATTATACTACCCTACCTACCACTTTTGTCTCATTCCCCAAAATATCTCAGATCTGTCCTTATCCAAAAAGGCGCTTCCATGGGAGGATTGAACCAGCCAAATTTTGATAGATCCCAACCATGTTCGATCGATTACAGCATAGGTTCAATTGATCGAACGCTCTCAGATCCGAAAAAATATATCTCCAGCTCATTAAAAGTTATCTCATTGTGCAATCATTGGAGGAGCCCTTGTGTACGAGCCTATACCATTGGGTGTGACATTTGAGCTACCTATATAAGGAATATGAGCCACTTTTACACATAATTTTTGATAATCTTGGATAGTCTTTGATATACTTTTTAGAGTAGAGAGATACAATTCTTAAAGAGGAAGAAAAGAGAAGAGGAGGCTCGAGACACATTCTTGAGAGGTTTTCCATCTTCCTCAAGCAGAAGAGCACTTCTACCATGGAGATATCCCTTGAGGGTTGGAGGACACCATTCATGAGTGGCTAGACATCTTCTTGGGGCTAAAGTTAGCCCTAAGCATGCTTTCTTTACCTTGATTTATGTATTTTTGAGGGGATTTGTGTTGTAATACATGTTTTGACATATTTATATACAGAGATCTTATTTATTCAATGATTTGTGTGGTTTAATTCTTCCAATTGATCATTTCATTCTATCCATATGTCTATGTATGCTATGATAGATGTTCATATGTTTATCTCTATCTCTTGTGTTGTTAATGCATGTCTATGTGTGTTGATGCTATAGATCTAGAGATTGTCAGGACATAGTGCTTAATATAATACTCTTGTGGTTTATTTGATGATTCATACTCATTTCTTGATGGGTTGTGCCTCTCCCTTAGTCTAATTAGTTTAATTTTCATGTCATTAGCTTAGATGTAGTGTAGCTACCTTAGTTGTTAAATGGGAGGACAATCCATGCTTGTTGTTTGATGCTCCATACTTATAATGCAAGTAGTATATTTCTCTAATTATGTGATGTGTTTGGATTGTGAACTTAAAGAAGGATTAATGACTTAGTTTGATGTATTGTGCTATTCATTGTGTTGTTTAGATAATATTTACTTAATTGGTCATCCATGCTTGTTAAAACAACCACACATACTCACTATTGTTGCAACATATGTTTTCCCCCTCATTAATTGTGAATTGAGTGTATAGAAAGGTGATGCTTAGTGGTGATCTCAAAGTCCGAAGACCTCTCTCTCTTGTTTTCTCTATCCTTTAATTACTCGTTTTATATTAAGCTTGTTTAATCTTAATTATAGTTTAATCAACCCAACAAAATACCTTTGATCACTCGACGTACTAACCCTAAGCATTGTTTCCATTACTTGTAGCCCTCTAATCCCTTAAGACGATCCCTACTCACTCTTGCTACATTAGTAATAGTGGTAGTAATGGTTTTTATAAATTTAAACTTGACCCAAAAGGCTTTTTTTGAACCTACATTCACTTCATTAGTTTGGCGTATAGGAATAGGCCTCGACACCGTCAAATTTTGGCGCCGTACGTTGCCGGGGATTGAATTAGCAACGCCATGTTTTGGAAACAATTAGGGATTAGTACTCTTTTGATCGTATCTTTACCTTATTTTTATTTTTGGTTACTTATTGTGTTTGTTCTTATTTGGCTAGGTGAAATTGAGCAAGGAGGTTAAGCAAAGGAAAATTTAAAGCAAGGAGCTAAGCTAAGTACAAAAAGGACTAAAATTCTAAAAAAATGCAAAGCATAGCAAAGTTTGGAAGTTGAAAATGAATTGAAGTTGCTTAAGGACCCTTTGTGAGATCTTTCTAACTCAAGCTCTAGTTAAATTGTTGGACAGCGTGGAGGCAATTTACTTTTCTTTGCATGTTGTTTAAGCATGGGAGCATGGGATCATTGAACGTGGAGATTTATTGATTGAATTATTACGGGGGTGAAGTGATTATTACTTGCTTGTTATTTGTTTTGCTAGTGTTTGCATGGTCATAGGTCATTGAATCCTACTCTTGTCCTTCCTACTTTACATCTTGAATCGGTTGTTCGTAACCCTAGGGGGAGAGGTAGTTCTCATCACTCCATTTTACCAATGGAGGATTTGAATGACGACCATGTGGAGGACCTTGGTCAGATAGACCAACAAGGCAACCTCCACCCTAATGTGAATCATAAAAATGTTTAAGTACCATTAGGCATGCTTAGACCATTCATTCACTCACAACAACAAGGCCAAGTTCCATTGGGAATGCCTCGGCCAATATTTGCTCCACAACCCCCCATAGTTCAAGCTAATCAAGGTGTTCGTTTAGCATCACCAATTGTGAATCCTCCCATTGCATTAAGAGACCATTATGTGCCTAGTGAATACAATGCGCCCACTTGCATTCAATTGCCTACATTTAAACCACATCACTATAAAATTAAACCACAAACTATTCAAATGCTTCCAAACTATCATGGACTTCCTAGTGAAGAACCTTATAAGCATTTGGATGAGTTTCTTAAAATGTGTTCCACCGTGAAATACACGGACATGCCGGAGGAAGTTTTAAGACTTAAACTTTTTCCTTTCACCCTTAAAGACAAGGCAAAATATTGGTTCAACAATCTTAGGCCTTTTTCGATAACTTCTTGGGCGGAAATGCAACAAGAGTTCTTGAAAAAGTATTATCCGGTTTCTAAGACCAATGCCATGAGAACTTCAATTGGAGAATTTTCTCAAGGGGATGGGGAAATTTTTCATGAGGCATGGGAAAGATTTAATGATTTGCTTAGGAAGTACCCTTATCATCACATACCTAAGTGGGAACTAGTTCAATATTTCTTTGAAAGTTTACCAGATAATCACAAGGGTATGGTTGATGCATCCATGGGTGGTTCTTATTTTGATAAACATGAAAATGATGTGTGGCAATTGTATGAAAGTATGAGTGAAAATTCCATGCATAGGTCCTTAGCTTCTAAAATTGGTAGAAACCTAGGTGGAAGGAAGAATGTCGGCTTGTATCAAGTTGACAACTCCAATGACATAGCCACCGAGATGAAATCCTTGTCTCAAAGGTTTTATCAATTTTTGATCAACCAAAATTCGGCAAATCAAGTATCTTCCTCCCCTACTCATATTCATCATCGTGCATCTAATGAATCTTGCATGACTTGTTCAAATGTCTTATATTCTACTTCCAATTGTCCCCATGGATATGTGCAAAGTGAGCCCCATGAGCAAGTCAATGCTACATTTGTTAATCAAGGGAATAATCCCTATGGCACTCATTACAATTCAAGTTGGAGGAACCATCCAAATTTTTCTTGGAAAAGCCAAGGGGAAGGCTCAAACCCTCCCCAAGGTGGTTTTCAAGGGAAGTATGTTCCGCCACCAATGCAAGGCCAAGGTTCCCAAGGTTTTAAATCATCATCATTTCAATCACATGGCAATCAATGTTCTAATTATCATTTTCCTAATCAACCATTATATTCCCAAGGAAATTCTAGGAGTCCCGCCTTTGAAGAGAAAGTTTTGACTGCTCTAGGCACTCTAGAGGCGAACACTCAATTGCTTCATTCTCATTCTCAATCCATTGTTAAGTTAGAAACCCAAGTAGGGCAAATAGCTAGTACCTGAAATACTAAAGAGAAGGGAAAGATGCCTTTGAATGCCCCACCAAAGCAATAATGTGTCGTGAAGACTCATTCCTCATCAGAAGGGCATACAATTGAGTATGTCAATGCGGTGACAACCTTGAGAAGTGGGAAGTTTGTGGACAACAACGTAGGCATGTCCAATGAAGAGAGTGAACCAGTGAAACCAAAAGTTGACACCCATCCCGTTTCTTATCATATTCCTCCTTCATTGCATATGCATGATCATTCAAATGAGAAAGTGTTAGAAAGTGATCTGAACAGTGAATCCAAAATTGATTTGAAAGATGAATTGAACAAAGCTTTAAAAAAGGATTTTAAAAATTCTTGTGTTGATGATGTTTCAAAGAAAAGTTTTGAAAAAGTTTTTGAGCCAAGAGCTCCATTTCCGGATGCCTTGAAAGGATCCATTTATCTTGATAAATAAAAGACCAAGACCAATGAAATCATAGAAATGTTTAGGCAAGTAAAGATTAATCTTCCACTTTTGGAGGCAATTAAGCAAATTCTGGCTTATGCCAAGTTCTTAAAAGATCTTTGCACCCAAAAGAGGAAGAACAAGAGCCAAGGACCTAGGAAAGTGGTATTGACCAAGCAAGTGAGCTCAATCTTACAACATAACACCCTTCCAAAGTTTAAGGACCCCGATTCGCCTACTACTTCTTGCATCATTGGTGACCATGTCATTAATCGGGCTCTTCTAGACTTACGAGCAAGTGTTAATCTTCTTCCATACTCGGTATATGTCAAATTAGGCTTAGGAGACTTGAAACCGACATCGGTGGTTTTACAACTTGCTGACCGATCCATCAAAAAGCCTAGGGGTATCATTGAGGATGTCTTGATTAAAATTGATAAATTCTTCTTTCCAGTTGATTTCGTTGTCATTGACACGAAATCGGTTCCAAATCCCAAGAGCCAAATTCCCATTATCCTTGGCCGTCTTTTCTTGGCAACTGCAAATGCCAACATCAATTGTAGAACGGGGGTAATGAAAATCTCATTTGGGCATATGAAAGTGAAGTTGAATATCTTCAATCCGACCCCAAATTCATTTGACAAGCATGAAGAAGTAAATGTTGTAGAAAAATGTCTAGACAATGAATGTGAAAGAATGTAATCTTTGCTTGAAACCAAAACTTCAAAAAGTTCATATTCAACCTTGAAACTAAAGAATGATGTTTCAAAATCTTGTTTTGAGAGGGCATGGAAGCCCAAAGCTCACATTGACAAAGGACCAACAAATTCCTTTGAACCTAATCTAACAAGTTCTTTAGGGAACCGTTTATTAGGTGGAATTCAAAGTACTTATTACCCCATTAAGGAGGGGTTGCATTACAAGATGTTTGATCCTGACTAAAAGAGCCCAACATCTTGCTAGAGACGTTAAAGACTAGTAAAGACTTCGTAGGGTTTACAACCCTATTCCTCCCTCATTTCTGTTTTATCTTTCATTTCTTGCGTCGTCTAGATATATTTTGGAATTCATACACATGGCTAGGAATTTTGATTGAGTATGCATGCACTTTCGTTCTGAAAATAGGCATTTTGTCCCTGTTCAATCGATCTCAAATGAGGTTCGATCGATCGAACACCCATCCCTGCATCCAATCATTGCTCTGTTCCATCGATCTGAAATTTCCTGCATAAATCAGCCCTCTGTGTATCGTTCGAGAATTCCTTTGGATCGATCTGAAAGTTCCTAGATTAATCCAACTTTTTCTTGGATCGATCTTCACTCCACACTTAGAAAAATTTTGAGATCCATGAAAAAAGGCCTCTCTGTGCATCGTTCGAACTTCTCTGTAGGTTTTCACCTGTACGATTGATTGAACCATCTTCTCGATCGATCTCAGCTTGATCGATCTCTACCCTTTATTGACCTTGACTTTGACTTTGACTGCAAGTTTATTTTTATTTTTGTTTTTAGTGTTTATTTTATTTTATTTTATTTTCAAAAATTCCAAAAAAGATTTTCATTATATTTTTCACTTTTACTTTCAATTATTTATTTTATTTTTATTTTAAAATTTTCAAAAAATCCCAAAAAAAAAATTTTCTTTTGTTTTATTTACAAAAATTCAAAAATAATAGTTTTAATTGTAATTTTAATTTTTAATTTCCAAAAATTTTAAATATTTCAAAAAAAAAAAAAAAAAAAAAATTGTCAAGGTGAGATCAATCTTGACATTTTTCAGATCGGTCTATGTTCGATCGATCGAAAATTTTCCCTGATCGATCGAACTGGTCGGGAAATGTTTTTAAAAACAAAACCCTAGGGTCATTAGATCGATTCAAAGATCGATCTAAAGACCTTCTCATCCCTTGCCGCTACAAACCACATCTTTCCCATCTCCGGTGAGCCCTCCGACGACCATCCTGAGCCTCGAATCTCTCTCCCTCATCTCAGATCTCGTCCATCTCACGATTTCCACCTCTCTCTCTGTCGGATTTGGTAAGTTCTGAGTTTTTTCCCCTTGATTTTGAGTTTCAATCTACTTATTTGTGATGTTTACGTGCTAGATCTAGGGTTGCCATGTTTAATTCCTTCCATTTTTGAAGTTTTCAAGCTTGTATATATATATGTATATACATATATAGTTTTGTATATATTTCATTTTTGAATCGATTTTTGTAGGTCACAGGCCAAACAAGTGACCCATATTGTGTTGTTGATATGTGAGAGGGCCCCACAAGTTTGCTTGGGTGCCCCCATGCCTTCCACGTTATAGATCTGTGACTTTTCGAATTTTCGGTCCCAGTTCGATCAATCGAAGTTTTCTCAAATCAATCATTCAAAGATCGATCAAACTTATCTCAGATCGATCTCACATCTCACATTTTTGTGATCGATCGAACTTCACAGATTTGCATCCCACACTTCACACACTTTCTTTTGTGATTCCATGCTATCTCATACTTGCCCAATGCTTGTGTTTTCCACATTTGATGCATTCCATACTTATATTGTTTAGCATGCTTCACTTACTGTCACTGTTTATTTAGCCCAATCATCACTTGCATAGATTCATGTCTTGTGTTGTCTATCTTATTTGACATACATGTTTCTATATACTGTGTTCAATTCTTAATGCCAATACTAACTTATATTACAAGTGTTTTTTTTCTTCTTTTTTTTTTTTTTTTTTTTTTTTTTTTCTGTTTTGCAGGCCATGGCTAGGGTCAAGACTGTTGCCCATGGACATTATCATCGCCGAGTCAGGCCCAGATTAGAGGGGCTAGGTGAGCCCTCTCATGTCGGAGAGCAACCCGAGCATCAGGCAGGACCATCTCAGGTCCCGAATCCTGAGCAGCCTGAGCAGCTAGAGGATTATACAGAGGCTAATCCAGCTCAGTCCTCATCAAAAAGCAGACTATAATCTTCTGCTTCTGCATTTTCATGATCTCATGGTGAAGCTGAGCATACACCATATACACAGCCAGACCAGGCCTTAGACAGACCTCTGTCGAGATACTCATGCCTTACAGTGGTGCATAAGTCGATTTTTGACATCTCTCTCTTCTCCTGGTATATCCTGACCCAGGCAGCCTACGAGGACATTGACCTCAGGGGCATTTCAGCCATTCTAGCCCCTGTCACATACCCAATTTACCCAAGGCTTGTTCGGATGTTCTTCCAGAACCTCCGACTTGCCCCGAGTAATCTGGCGGAGCTGCGCACTACCGTAGATGACCATCCTATCCGCATCACAGTGGAAACTCTGGCCAGATCCTGCCACTACCCGCATGCCTGCCCTCTTGAGCTTGAGCTCGATTATCCCATCCTGGAGAGAAGACCTTCTTATGCATTTATGGCCGAGGCACTTACAGGCTACTACAGTGAGGGCGACACATTTGCTACTCGGACTTATCTGCCCGATGACCTGTGGTTCTTTGATTCGGTCCTGTACCGAAATGTGTTCATGGCCGGCCACAAGATCCAGAGGCGCGGCGATTATTTGACTGCCCTATATGCTCTCTACACAGGGTGCTCGGTTTCTATTCCAGCCTTATACTAAACCGTGATGATGAAGCTCTACGCAGACTACATCAGCAAGCCCAAGCCCAAGCGGGCTAAGTATCTTCCATTTGGCCATCTTATCACTCAGATCCTCCGAGATCAGCACTATCCATTCCGTCCCGATGAGCGCTCAGAGACAGGAGCTTGCTATTTTGGCAAGAAAGACTGGAATAAGATCTACAATGCTCTTATCAAGAATCTTCTAGAGGACGCAATAATAGCAACAGAGGAGGCTGAGGAGGAGGAGATAGCAGCAGCAGTAGCGGACGACCTAGCAGTCGATCCGGCTACCATACATATGGACATTGACTTAGAGTAGGACCCTCCAGCAGAGGAGATCCCACATCACTCTCCAGCAAGGTCACCATTACATTTCCCGGAGCAGGCTCAAGACGCATATCATTTTCCTGATCCAGTCATACCTGAGGCTCTAGCACCGACACCCGGCTTTGGAGAGCGTATCCAGGCCTTGGAGGACGCAGTTGTTTCTCTTCGGTCATATGTGGCATCTTTCCGCTCTGATATCTTAGCAGCGCTGCAGGGCATATCCAGAGATATCAGGAGATCACGCCCCACTCGCGCTACTTTATCTGCCTGATTTCTCTATTCCTCTCTTTTATCATGTTATATATCTGCGATACATTCCTGCTATTTTGATGCTGTTATATTATTTTTACGGCCAGTTTGTTGGCCCAGATAATGCGATGTACTATATACTGTTTATTATTTTTCTTTTTATTCATGCTATTTTTAGATGTCTGGGCCTTATATTGGTATATTTGTCTGTGATTGACTCCATTATCAGGTGTATCCCAGTGACTTCAATGAGAGAGAGTACTGTCCAAATTTTTTCAGGATCATCTTTTTTCCTCTCTCTGTAGTTCATTTCTTGTCCCATTTATACTTGCATATCCACTGTGCACTGTTATTATTCCCCTTTGTTATCTAATGAGCTTTTATCCAGTGCCATCTTTTCAAGACCACAGTTAATCCCAAGTTTGGGGGGGTTATATCATCCTTTTTAGATACTTGTGTCCCGGCCATTCTTTGCTGTAGTTACACTGGTATACTCTTTCCTTTGTTCTCTTTGCACATTGAGGACATTTTGCCATTTAAGTTTGGGGGGTAATGGTGTTAATTGCAGTATTTGCTTTCAATTTAAAATTTTAAGCATGACTTGTGTATTTGAGGGATTGTCTATGATTGGTCCATAACTAGCGATGACTTTGATCTTTTGAGGACTATATTGCTTAAAATTTAAAATTTGTTTGACTTGAGAGTCCAATACTCCTTGTATGCCTTGTGGATGTCATTTAGGAGTAAATTTTTCTAAAGATTGATATCTGTTTGCACTTGTAGTACACATCATCCTGATTTTGTGATTGTTTTGAGATTCACTTTAGGATTCTACACTAGTATAGACGCACACTAACATTCATTTGTGGGGTAAATGCTTTGTTGATTATTGAATTAGTTATATCCCAATTGGGTTAGTTGTGCATTGAAAACTTTCATTTTGATAAAAGTGGATAACAAACCCTTTTCATTGAGTAGCCAGGATTGTAGCCTCATCAAGTACTGAATTTCGCGTGCCAAAAGGTGGAGGGCCCAAACTCTAGGTTAATAATTGAACTTAAAAAAAAAAAAAAAAAAAAAAAAAGTTGCAAAGTAATAAAAAAAAAGTGAGGACTTCTCCCAAAAGGTGAGAAGTAGGAAATGATTAGATGCAGGTTGTTTTGATTTGTAGCCTAGTTGATTTGAGCTTGTAAGTCCTTAGGGGTGTTTGAATGCCTAATCCCTTAAGCCGTCTGGTTTGGGAGTCGTTAACCTAACGCTCGACCTCATGAATCGCTAGAAAGCTTAATAGATCACTACATTGCACCATGCTTCCATCTTTGATCCGCACCTAGATCAATAAAGCTTTAATAAAAGGTCCACTATTTGTCTTGATGATCGGTACTAGATTTGTGTGCTAGTTTGAGGGTAAGGATGTAATCATTTCTTTAGTTGGCTTAGATAGCAACATATTTGATGCCAGTCCACTCAAAAAGGATTCTAGTGTTGTTTTGATTTGCATGATCATTTTCTTGATGTGTGGAGAACCATACTTGCTTGTTTGATGTTAAAATTTTGGGAGATTGCTTGGAAATGGTTGAAAAATTACATACTTGAGGTAGTTTTCTCCCAATGCTTGTTTGGAATATTGGTGCCTCTTTAGTGAGAATGAGCTTAATGTTTGTGAGTATCATTTTTGAAAACCCTCATGAGACTTCACTTGTCCACTAGGGGTAACCTAGGGGTTTAAAAGGCTTGTTGCATATGCTAAATGCAATCGTGTTCCCTACGAAAATGACGTTATCCATTTATTGCTTTTTAGTTCATACTTGTATAATTGTTCATTTTATTCCTTTACTTTGTAGTTCATTGCTAGGGAATAGCAATATTTAAGTTTGGGGGTGTGATGAGCGCTGAAAAGTGCGCATTTAGACCCCTTAAGCTTAGGTATTCTAGGACATTTATCTATCTTACTTTCCTGTTTTAAACTAATTTCTTGTTATTGCCCTTTTTAGGTGCTTATCCCTAAAATAAGCTAATTCTGTCAAATAAAAGCTTAAAAGAAGCTAACTCAAACTGGATGGAAGAAAGAAGCAAAGTGGAAGCAAATTGAAGCAAAATGTGGAAATTCAGCAGGTTCGATCGATCTCAAGAATACTTCGATCGATCGAAAGTTCATCGATCTAAACTCTCCAAGATGGATCCAAGCTCTTTTGTCCTTATCCAAAGATCCCACAAAGTTCAATCGATCCAACAATTCTCAGATCGATCGAAAAGATTCCATCTTATCCTGTTGTACCACCCTACCTACCACTTTTGTCTCATTCCCCAAAATATCTCAGATCTGTCCTTATCTAAAAAGGCGTTGCCAGGGGAGGATAGATCCAGCCAAAGTTTGATAGATCTTAGCTATGTTCGATCGATCACAGCACAGGTTCGATCGATCGAGCCCTCTCAAATCCGAAAAAAATATATCTCCAGCTCATTAAAAGTTGTCTCATTGTGCAATCATTGAAGGAGCCCTTGTGTACGAGCCTAGACCATTGGGTGTGACATTTGAGCTACCTATATAAGGAATATAAGCCACTTTTACACATAGTTTTTGTTAGTCTTGGATAGTCTTTGATATACTTTTTAGAGTAGATACATACAATTCTTAGAGAGGAAGAAAAGAGAAGAGAAGGCTAGAGACACATTCTCGAGAGGTTTTCCATCTTCCTCAAGACGAAGAGCACTTCTACCATGGAGATAGCCCTTGAGGGTTGGAGGACACCATTCATGAGTGGCTAGACATTTTCTTAGGGCTAGAGTTAGCCCTAAGCATGTTTTCTTTACCTTGATTTATGTATTTTTAAGGGGATTTGTGTTGTAATACATGCTTTGACATATTTATATACATAGATCTTGTTTATTCAATGATTTGTGTGGTTTAATTCTTCCAATTGATTATTTCATTCTATCTATATGTCTATGTATGCTAGGATAGATGTTCATGTGTTTATCTCTATCTCTTGTGTTGTTGATGCATGTCTATGTGTGTTGATGCTATAGATCTAGAGATCGTCAAGACATAGTGCTTAATAGAATGCTCTTGTGGTTTATTTGATGGTTCATACTCATTTCTTGATGGGTTGTGCCTCTCCCTTAGTCTAATTAGTTTAATTTTCATGTCATTAGCTTAGATGTAGTGTGGCTACCTTAGTTGTTAAATGGGAGGACAATCCATGCTTGTTGTTTGATGTTCCATACTTATGAATGCAAGTAGTATATTTCTCTAATTATGTGATGTGTTTGGATTGTGAGCTTAAAGAATGATTAATGACTTAGTTTAATGTATTGTGCTATTCATTGTGTTGTTTAGACAATATATACTTAATTGGTCATCCATGCTTATTAAAACAACCACACACACTCACTATTGTTGCAACATATGTTTTTCCCCTCATTAATTATGAATTGAGTGTATAGAAAAGTTATGCTTTGTGGTGATCTCTAAGTCCCAAGACCTCTCTCTCTTGTTTTCTCTATCCTTTAATTACTCGTTTTACATTAAGCTTGTTTAATCTTAATTATAGTTTAATCAACCAAACAACCTACCTTTGATCACTCGACTTACTAACCCTAAGCATTGTTTCCATTACTTGTAGCCCTTTAATCCCTTGGGACGATCCCTACTTATTCTTATTACGTTAGTAGTAGTGGTAGTAGTGGTTTTTATAAATTTAAACTTGACCCAATAGGCTTTTCTTGAACCCACATTCACTACATTAGTTTGGCGTATAAGAATAGGCCTCAACACCGTCAATTACACTTTTAGTAAATGCTCACATGTTAAAATATGAAGTAAAAATTAAAAAAGAATGAAAACAATTAGAAATGTATTTAATGACAAGTTTTTCATTGTATTTTAACATGTGAGTGCTTACTAAAAGTATATTTGAAATACTTTATTAAATTTTTTAGAATTATTTATTTTGGTAACAAATAAATATTTTTTTATAAAAGTTATTAGTTATAAAATATTGAAAGTAGAGAGAAATTTTGTATTTTAGTAAAAAAAAAAAGAAAAAAAAAGGAGGAAAACAGTAATCGTAACTTAGCAATAAAGGCCAATATTGAAAACATATTCATTATTCATCAAATTTGAACTTCTTTCGAAATATTTTTCAAAACTGAACTTCTTTATTTTTAAAAAGATTTTATAGGATTTATTTGTCTTTAAAACTTAAAAGAATGACTTATTAGGAATTTTTCCTAAAATTACATGTGGGGCCCATAAAATAGTTGCCTCCGCATTATTTGTCTTTTTCTTTGTCCATCACAATAATTATACTTACTCACTTTTCATTTTATACATGCATGTTATTATATTTTGACATCAAAGAGAGAACTTTTGTAAGAAAAAATAAATAAAGGTTTTGCAAAAAATTTTTTTTGGCTTGGCAAAGACAAACAAAGCACAACAACCCAAAGAAAAACCCAAAAATAGCTAGTGCCCAACATCTGCCAAAGCTAAATGCACAACTGAAAGAGGAAGAGAAGATAATAACTGATCCGTCCTAAGCCTAGCTCTCGAAAAAGCTGCCAAAGCATGAGCCACCCGATTACCTTGACGACGCACATGAGTCAAAGTGGCATACGAAAACAGCCAAAGATCCACATTAATATCAAAACAAATAAGAGCAATTTTCGACGAACAAGTCTCCGCACCTAAGACCCCATCCACAACAACTTTGGCATCTGATTCAAACCATAAGCAAGAAAAACCCAACTCCAAAGCACAAAGAATAGCACGTTGACACACCAAAGATTCTGCCTGCAAAGAAGAAGAAGTTGAGAATGTACAAAAAATAACCACGTTAAGTACAGCACTACTAAAATCATGGAAAACTGCCCCTCCTCCCTCTATCAAAGAGTGCCGACAAAACGTAGCATCAAAATTACACTAAACAATTCCAGATGGAGGCGGACTCCAAGAATCCACCAGAGTGTTGCCCTGTACTGGAGTTAAGGATGAACAAAGGGACTGAGCATCTTTAAACTCCCAAAAATCGGCAACCGCCTTCTGAACAACAACCTCAGGTCGCCATAAAACCCCATCAAAGACCAACCGGTTTCGTGCCTTCCTAATACCCCAAACACAAAAGGAAATCAAACTAAGCACACCCTCAAACTCCGAGGAGATCATAGCCCGATGCACCAGAAATCTACATCCAACCCGGAAAAAAGAAAAAGAAATATCCAAAAAATCAAGACGCAATGGAGATAACTTCCACACTCGAATGGAATGAAGGCAAGAAAAAAATAAGATGTACAACAGATTCCTCGTGTAAACCACAACGAGGACAAAAAGGCAACATATCATAACCACGAGCCAACAAAAAAACACGAATCGATAAAGCATTCAGACAACATCGCCAAAGAAAATGTTGTACCTTAGACAGTGTACGACACCGCCAAATGAAAGACCATGAACAATTACTAGAAGCAACCCCAAAAAAGTTAGACATTGAAATAGCTAATTTATAAGTAAACCAAACGGAAAACTTACCCAACCTCTCCGGAGCCCAAATGACAATATTTGGTTTATCCCACCAACTGATGTGAATTTTGAGAATTTCCTGCACCGTACGAAGAGGGAAAAACTGATACAAAACATCCACTTTCCACGAAGACGTAGCAGGATCAATCAACTCCGCCACATAAGAGAAAGGAACATGAAATGGGGGTGGTAAAAGTTTCTGCGGCATCGCAAGGACCCAATGATTATCCCAAACACGCGTGGATTTACCATTCCCTATCAACGATCGTAAGCCTTGACATAACAAAGCCTGAGAAGACTAAACACTACGCCAACCCCAAGAAGGATTGAACCCATTGAAACATCCAAAAACGACGAAGAAGGAAAATACTTTGCCTTAAAAAACTGATACACTAACCCCTACTTCATAACCTGAAAATGCCAAGCATACTTCATTAAAAGAGCTAAATTGAAAGCCTCCAAATCGCGAAATCAAAGACCATTTGAATTCTTATTCCATCAAAGAAGATCCCAATGAATCCAATGAATTGCCCAATTTTTATCCTTATTACACCACCAAAAGGAACGAATATGCTTCATCAAATCTTGACACAATGTGATGAAAAGTTTAAAAGAAGACATTACATACGCAGTCAAAGCACTCAACACTGCTTTAATCAATACCTCTTTCCTACCCATTGACAAGGACTTTGCCTTCCAAAAAGATAACCGGTCCTGGATTTTAGTCAGCAAAAACTGAAACATATTCCGCTTGGATCTTCCTAAAATTGCCGGCACTCCAAGATATCGACTATGCAAACCCTGCATCCGCAATCCCAAAGATCGACTAAGAAAACAGCGCACCGATAGGGCATTCGTCGAAAAAAAAAATAGATGAATTACTAAAATTCACTTGCTACCCAGAGGCCTGTTCATAATCTGCCAAAATTCGTTTCAGAACATCAACTTCTTTTTTAACTGCAGCACAAAACACAATAAAATCATCAGCAAAAATAAGATGAGAAGTAGACGGAGTGCCCCAACAAATATGAATACCAAATAATAACCGGGCTTGCTGTGCTCGCAAAAGAGCAAGAGAAAGAGCTTTAGCACGGATAATAAAGAGATATGGAGATAGAGGGTCGCCCTGACGCAAACCCCTTGACGGTTTGAAAAAACCCACTAAACTCCCATTAATTTTAAAAGAGTAAAAAACTGTGAAAATGCAGGCTGTTATCATTTGAAGCCAATGATCATTCAAGCCCAGCCTAGACAGCATGTGCAATAAAAAGCCCCACTCATGTCACTTCAACGTCAACCATGCCTTGCTCCCCTTTCTCTTATTTTTTAAAGGGGTAAATTCATAAAACCCCCAATACTATCAGATTTTGTATCAAATACCCCCAACCTACTTTAGAAAACCCCCAACACTATGAAAATTGATCACATTGCACCATGTATGTGATAAAAGGACGAAACTACCCCCAAATTAATTAAAAAACCAAAATAGGTATTTTACCAATTACTAAAATACCCTTGGTGACTTTTGTATAATCAAACCACAAAATGACCGCGTTTTGTGTGTGTGTGTATATATATATATATATATATATATATGTATATATAATTTTCACCTCCTCCGTTCACCCTTCTCCTTCTCTTCCATCTTACCTGTGCCCTGCAAATGCAAATTTCATTGGAGGTCAAATACAAAGCTTCATTGGAGCTGTGTTTTCATGCTATTACTGTGATCCACAAAGGAAGGTATAGGAGGGTTGAAAAGACATCACAAGTTGAGAGTTTTTTCTGCGAAATCCTTTAAGCAATCATGGGTGGAAGTTTTTGAGGAAGTAATCTAAAGCCGTCATTCTCTCCTCCATTCAAAGAATCAGTAGACGTGATTTTAAAGACCTAATTGAAGGTAATTTGCTGGCCTATTTGATAGTAATTTGTTGCCCTAATTAAATGTAATTTGCTCTTACCCTAGCCCTAATTTAAACCCCCATACTGAAGCCGTAATTGAAATCTCTTACCATAGCCCTAATTTTGTGAATTTTGTTTTTCAACTCGTAAATTCAATATCTACCTTAGTTACCAGCCATGACCAGTTTCAAATTTTATTGTTATGAGTTGGTTTTGATTTGTAGATTTTAATCCAAGACTGTCTTCTTTAAGCAATCAACATGGGAGTCTTGATCTAAGGTATACCGATGGTGAATGTGATTGTCAAAAAAAAGATATAATCCTGGTAACAAGGTTCGATGAATATGACAATATGGGAAAGCTATACTATAGATGTCGAAATAGAAGATGTGGATTTTGGGAATGTTGTGAACCAATTTCAATAGGAACTTCAAATGCAAATGGGAAGAAGATTGAGGTTGGTCAACAAATTCTTAGAAATGATATTGCTTACTTGAAGACTAAATTGACTACCGTGGAAGGAAGTCTTCAATTGATGAAGAAAGTTGTTTCAGTCTGTATCATCATTTCTATTGTTTCTTTTGTGTCAACTTTGGGAGGGAAATAGCCTTGTTCTTGGTTCGGCTTAGGAAGTGTAGGGATTGTTGTGCTTTTGTGTTTGGTTTAGGTTCTTGCAAGTTGTTTTGTGTTGCAAGTTGGTGTTAATGTACTCTGCTCTTAAGGTGGTACTATTACAATTATTTGATGTCCTTTGAATGTTAGCATATGTAGTTTCAATGGCATGTTCACAACATTGATACCAAATGTTCAAATGAAACATGTCATACAATAACCTGTTAACTAATGCAATACAATATATTCAAATACAATTGACCAATCCATCCAAATGAAACCTGTTTACATCATGGGGTACAATAATCCATTCAAATGCAATTGACCAATCCATTAAAATGAAACCTGTTTACAAATGCAATATAACAATCTATCCAAATGCAACATGTTCACATGAGACATGTCATACAATAACCTGATCACAAATGCTATAAATAACCTGTTCATACCATAAATACAATACAAGCATTTCATAACATATCCATACCATTAAGTACACATACTGATCAAAAAATAAAACTTGGGCATTAACTGATTAAGTTTGGTTGTCATCCACCAGGTTTGAAAAAAAAAAACAGCCATTGTACTGTCTAACACAAGCTTTACAAAAAAACTGTTGCACTGTCATCCACCATTAATCATCAAATTTCCCAAAATTCAATGCACTGTCATCAACCATCACTTTATCATCCCCCAACCAACCTTTAAAAACAATAAATAAATAAATAAAATTTAATGACTTTATGTTCCATGTACAACAAATCCTAATTCTTGTAAGATTTAGTCTTATGCAATGTCACTTACTTGATTCAAAAAAATTAGTAAGAGGAATGTTCAATCTTATGTTCCTCCTTGTGTGTATGGATAATTCACATTGTTGGTTGGATGATGATGCCTAATAAAAAATATAAAATTTTAATAACAC
This sequence comes from Cornus florida, assembly GCF_030987335.1. Classification (NCBI taxonomy): domain Eukaryota; kingdom Viridiplantae; phylum Streptophyta; class Magnoliopsida; order Cornales; family Cornaceae; genus Cornus; species Cornus florida. The sequence goes on from NW_026775573.1 coordinate 47,075,202, forward strand.
TGTAAATACAAGCATTTATATGAACAAAATGGAACTTAAAAGGTTAAGGCATTTTTACCTGTGAATGACCCACTGCAGCCGTTACACCACCTACATCACCACCTGTAGCCCTAGCAGCAGCAAAATTTATTGGAGATCTACCATCAAATATACCACCTCTTCCACCCTTACCAACAACACCACCACCACCATTGATATATGCATGTCTTCCACCACTATCTGCGTGTCTTCCACCACCTCTACCACCAGCTCTTCCACCACCTCTACCACCAGCTCTTCCACCACCTCTACCACTAAGGCTCTCATCACTGCCACCACCTACTCTACCTGTACCCCTCTAAAGTGGTGGTCTTCCACCTCTACCTCTAGGTGGTCTTGGAGCAGGTTCAGCTGCCTTGTAAGTTCTAACATTGTGGCCCTTTTGCAGACATTTTTTGCAAGTCAAATTTTGTTTTTTCTTGGCCACACCGCCCTCATCTGCAACTTTCTTCCTATTTTTTTTAGGTCTTCCTGGTTAAGGCCTATGAGGTGGTGGCAAAATACAAGCAGTGCCCACTTCTCTTCTCATATTTCTCAATGACACTAGAGTTATCACATGGCCATAACACTTAAAAAAATTGTCCCTATAGTAGTAAGGGTTCACATATGTGTGTGGATCCTCTCTTCTGAACACTGCCACAACAATTGCATGCTTACATGGAATGCCATTTATGTCCTAATACTTGCATGAACAAGATCTCTCTACCACATTTACATAATCATTAACTCCTGCATCTTGGTATGACATGTTATCCACTTGATATTTGTCATTCCCAACAGACTCCACATGCAGCCTTCTCACATGAACTGAAATCTTTTCTACCTTTTCTAAAAATTTTGGGCATAGCAATCCATTTACCCTTGCCATATTAACCCTACTCTTCTCAAATCTTATCAAAAGCTATTTTCTAATCATCTCAAACATAAACACTAAAGGTTTTCCCCTTGCCTTCCCAATAAAATTGTTGAAAGACTCACACATGTTGTTAACACATAGGCTTTCTTAGGAATGACCTTGCCCACATTTTCTTAGGAATATTCATTAACCATTCACATGCATTTTTATCTACTGGCCTCATTTCTTGCATTAAAAGGTCAAACTCCAAAGTAATATATGCAGTGGCTGCATCCCAGAATAAGTTCCTTAATCTAGTACCTTTGTATCTTAGCTTGGAATTCTCAGACAAGTGCTTTAGGCAGAATCTTATATCTGCTCCAGGAAATGTGTTCTCAAATGTCTCAACAAGTCCCTGCAAATTAACCATGTGTACATTTAAGTAAATAGAAAGTTAAAGAATATAAATCATCATAGTGATAAATACAAAGATAAAAAATCAGTTTGTTACCTTCTGTCTACCTGAGATAAAAGTGAAATCTTCATAGTTACCAACCAACATGAACAATTCATTCAAAAACCATTCCTAAGAGTCCCTACATTCTGACTTCACACAAGCATTTGCAATAAGGAATAAGCCATTATTGGCATCCCTACCAACAGCACACAGTATGTGGCCCCCATAGGGCCTCTTTAGGAATGTTCCATCTAGACCAATAAATGGTCTACATCCTTCTCTAAATCCTCTCCACATTCCCTCTAAGGAAAAAAAACATCCTATAGAATGAAACCCCATCATCATTATATGGCATTGTTCGTACATGAGCAACACTTCCAGGATTTGTTTTAAGTATCAACTGACAATAGTCTCTTGTTCTTCGAAATTGTTCTTCATGATTACCCTCAATCAATTTTAGAGCCAAACTTTTTGCCCTTCTAACTTTCTGCTTATTCACAACAACATCAAGTTCCTTCTCAACTGCATGTGCCATTCCCTGCACTGTGCAACTAGGATCAGCTATAACAGTCCCTATATAATGTTTAGCTATATAACCATATGTCATCACCCTTACACCAATACAATTATGCTTATCATTGAATTCTCTGATTTCAAATGAGAAATCACTAGTGTTGGTAGATCCACGAATCTTCCATCCACATTCTTCCTTGCATATGATAGTCACTCTATCTCTATCATTTCTCGTGAATGTGAGGTCAAGCTTCCCTTTTATTGCTATATACCTTACTGCTTCTCTAAAATCAGCCACAGAACCAAAATTCTGCCCCACTTCTAATTTCTTCATTCCCAAGTCCCTCATAACATTAAAGTATTGCGAAGTTGTTGCACTACTGCCTTCATTATCCTCATCACTTTCACTGGCTAAACTTATCAACTCTTCACTTGGCCCATACTCAGAATCTCTATAAGGTTTATCATCATCATCATGAAGACCTGCATTTTCATCTTCATTACTGCTTGCATGAGTATCTTCATTCTCAACTGTGAAGTCTTCATCATCATTACCTGCATTTTCATCATCAAATATGAAGTTTTCATCATCACAATCACTTGCATTTTCATCATCTAATATGAAGTCTTCATCATCATCACCTCCATATGCTACATCTTCATCATGAATTTCATCATTTGGTTCGTGCTGATATTGATTTGTTAACCCATAACTATCATCAGTCCAGTCTATGAACACTTCTGCTGCAACACTAGGTTGTACTCCATTAACATTCCCCTTAGCAGGTTCTACTACAATCATATCCACTTCAATCGCATCAACTGTCCCATCTCGGTTTGTGTCTTATCACCTTCTGCACTTTCATTACCATCATCTCCAGTTGATGCAACCACATAAAGTTTAATGAACGAGAACATTTTATACTTCATAGTCATATCAATATAATCCTGGTCAGTTGCCAATTTTGATATACTCCCATCTGTCAAACATCTGTAGTGCAAATCAGTTCTTCCAAAACAACCAACCAATTGTGGAATGCAATTCAAATCTACCATTGACATGCTATCAATATCTACTCCATTAATGTTAGTTATAGACCCACCAACATAATTCATTTGCTCTATGTTTTCAAATTGGCCACCATGATAAACTTGAAGACAGTATTATTTCGTGAAAATAGGATTATAACCTATCAATAAACAAACACAAATTAATTAACTATTAATAAATTCCTACTTAATCAACCAACACATTACAATTTAAAAATACTAAATAGAAACTGAGTTTAATTAACAAAACATATAAACTAACCCTAATATATAATACAACACACAAAATCGTATCAATAAACAAACACAAATTAATTAAATATAAACTGACTTTAATTTTTAAAAAAAACATATAAACTAAAAATATATATATATAAACTGACTTTAATTAAAAAAATATATATATAACTCTAACCCTAAAATATAATATAACACACAATATCTTAATTAATTAACCCTAAATCAAACCCTAATTTAATCAATAGGGACCATAACCCTAATACAAAATTTGAATAACCCTAATACAAAATTACAATAACCCTAAAATATTCAATGGTCCCAAGCTGTTGGAATCATACCTGACAAAGACCCCGCAGATGAAAATGATGTCCAAACAATACTAAAAGCCATACCTTTTTTATATATTGTTGTCTAGAAAAGTCGAAGACAAGAACCTCAAATAGACCATTCCTTACGAATCTTCACTGACCCACATATGAAAGCAACCCCATTGATCAGTGTTTAAACAAAAAGAGCACAGAAGAAATTGAATTAGGAAAAGAAAACCACACAATCTCACTCAAACGCACCCTCAAAACCTAGTGCCTTCCAACAAAAAGTGATCGCAAGTGTTTGTCAATAACCCTTCCCCTTAGATCGCTTCAGATTCTCTCTCTCATATGCAAAGTTATTATACATATACATGTACATATAATATATACTAACCAACTCGTCAAATGGGTTTGATCAAAACGACCGTGTTTAGTGGCTTTTCATATATACACACAAAACGCGGTCGTTTTGTGGTCTGGTTATACAAAAGTCACCAAGGATATTTTAGTAATTGGCAAAATACCTATTTTGGTTTTTTAATTGATTTGGGGTAGTTTCGTCCTCTTATCACAGACATGGTGCAATGTGATCAATTTTCATAGTGTTGGGGGTTTTCTAAAGTAGGTTGGGGGTATTTGATACAAAATCTGATAGTATTAGGGGTTTTATGAAATTACCCCTTTTTTAAATAATGCAAAATTTCATGAGTAATTAAAATATTATCCATAATATGACAACTTGCAACAAACCCACTTTGGGAATCACTAACAAGGGAGCCAATAATCCCTTTTAAGTGGTAAGTCATAATTTTTGCAATAATACGATAAGACACATTACACAAAGAAATTGGTCTGTAATGACTAACCTATGTCGGAGAGGGAGTCTTAGGAATTAAAACGATATTAGTATGATTAAAACTAGATAACAAATTCCCCGTAGCAAAGAAGCTAGACACAGCACCAATAATATCCCTTTTAATTACCTCCCAATATTTATGATAAAATAGCAGTGGCGTCCCTTCCGGTCCAGGGGCTTTCATCGGTTGCATAGAAAAAATTGCCTGTTTCACTTCCATCTCCGATGGGGCCAACAACAGATTGGCATTTATCTCATCAGAAATTCGTACAGGAACATACCGCAAGAACTGATCAACATTTGTAGGATGGGAAGACTGAAATAAACTCTAAAAATAACTCAAAAGCACCGATTGAACTGAGTGCTCATCAATCACTCACTGATTCTATGCATCAAAAACCCCTGAAATTGTATTGCGGTTGCACCTCCATTTAGCAGTGACATGAAAAGAATTTGTATTACGATCCCCCTCTTGCAACCATGGGAGTCGAGATTTCTGATTCCAAAACAATTCTTCCTCTAACCAATAGGAAGTTAAATATTTTTCTAATTGAACCACATCCGCATGACAGTAAGTAGAAGTTCTAGCTTTCAACTCTCAAAGCCAAACAACCGCATTATCAATATGAGCTCTGGAATTAAGGTTTCGAAGTTTAGCCCAATAAATAAGATCAGCTTTACAATGATGTAATTTCTGTGCCCACTGAAATTGAGAAGTACCACTTATCGAAACAGACCAAGCTAAATCAACAATTTGCCTACAATCCTCCAACAAAGTCCAGCGAGCATCAAAGTGAAATTGCCGTTTTCGAGGCCGGACCATAGGCAAAAGTTCAAGAACAAAGCAAAGTGATCTTATCTCACCACAGAAAGATGAGATAATTGAGCCTGAGGAAAAACAGATATCCAATCCTTAGTCGCCAAAGCTCGATCCAAGCACTCCTGAACATTAGCGGGGCCATCTCTCTGGTTAGACTAGGTAAAAGGAAAACCCACATAACCGATATCCATCAAAGCACAACGATCAAGCATAGTGCAGAATGAACGAAGCTGCCACCCTTTCTTAGTCCTTACCCCATGTTTTTCAGAAACATGTAAAATATCATTAAAATCACTGATCAGAACCCACTTACCAGACTAATAGGGAACATTATTAACAAAATACTCCCTTGCAAAGCTCTTTCCTGGTCCACTGTACCAGCATATAAAAGGAAAAAATACCATGGGAGCTAAGTAGGGGACAGAACAGCGACAGTAATAGAAATACAGGTCTTATCCACCACCCTTAGCTGAACATTATCGGTCCATCACAGGGCAAGACCACCCGCAATCCCAATAGGCTCAACCAAGCAACCATGAAACCAACCCAACAATTTTTGAACAAACAAGGTCCGCCGCAAATTTTTTGTTTCAAGCACACCAAGAATATCCGGAGAGTACTGAGTTTTCAAAAGTTTAAGTTGCTGAACCATGGAAACAGACCCCAGACCTTGGTAATTCCAGAAAATAATATTGGGAAAATCATTATGGCAACCAGAAAAACATGCAGGTGGAACAATAAAATGCGATGAAAAAGAAGAAGAAGGGTGCAACAAACTAGAAGAAGCATCAAAACAGCCCGTGACGGAGAACCCCAAGCTGAACTCATGGACCCTTGACCCAGCACCATAAGTTGGGCCTGCAAGATGCGAATGCCAGAATGGACAATAAGAAAACCCAACAACAAATAAAATCCAAAAAAAAAACCTCCTCAGCCCAAACAGTCAGAAGCCCAATCCACAAAACATATGAACCATAATGTGACACGTAGCTACAAAACAAGGGGAACCACAGGATCAACACCGCCGATCCTCCAAAGCTGGAACTGAAACCGGCACCAAAACCGCTCGATCCACACCTCTCAAACTCCAAATCAAGCCGATCAACCAACGAAAACAACCAAAAGCATAACAAAAAACAACTGAAATCAACCCCAGAAATGGAAACAGACCCTCCCTGTCCGAACCAAAATCCGCAGAATAACAAATTAAAGATAAGTAGAGCGGAGAAGACAACCACACCGCAAAGCCCCAACTGGAGGAGGACGAGCAACCATAGCTAACCCAAAACTCCAATAGCACAGAACCCAAGGCACCAAAGACCACGCAATCACATAGAGAAGAACAAAGGAGACCGGATGCTCTACAACCCTGAAAGAATAGGAAACCTCTACATATAGAGGAAAAATCCTTACTTATTTTTTACTTAGATAGTTGTAGTTCAGCTTTTGATTAATTAGTAACTTTTTAAAATCCGAATCATGAGGTTTTGCAATTAGATTGCGAAAAGGGTTAGAAATCTTGCACACGGAACTTCCCTTACCACTGTTGGAGAATTTGCACGCATATTTTAAAGACATTAAGAATACTACATTTACTTTTAGGGAAAAGTGCAAAAAACCTCCCTGAACTATGGGGGTTTTGCAACTAACCCCTCGGAACTACAAAAAACCCCCCTGAACTTTCAATTTGGTGCCCATTCAGGCCACCAAAAAAGAAAAAAGACATATTTAACCTTGTTAAAACTACGTAGTTTCAATAAGTTTAAACTTAAGAGTATGATGTGGAGGATGACGTGGATAGCGTAATCTCATGGACCAATAATAATTTGCCAACCTATGTGGTCATCTCCTTTTGGCAACAAACAATTAAAAAAACCAGAAACTGAAAAAAAAAAAAAAAAAAAAAAAATCAATCCCAGAGAGAACCGAGGGTTACAGGAAAGACGCACCAGACAATCAATCAATGAATAAGAAAAGCCCTTAACCCTTACTTAGTTCGAGATGGGTTCTAGAGATGCTGGGATCGGAAGTGATTAATTCAATAGTGCTTCAAACAGCCGATTGCAGCAGCGAGAGGATTTAACCTGAGAGATGGCGTGAACTGACCCTTAAAGAAGACGACTTGCATACTCTCATCCCATCACAAATTCAATGTATAATTTTCAACCAATTGAAGAGTAAATTAGGTATCATTGATGCAAATATTGCAGGAATCAGTTTAGATATTGAAAGCAATTGAGAGGTATATAGTTGATTTGGAAAATTATTTAGGATTTTTTTGAAATTGGGTTAGGGTTCTAAGGATTTGATGGTGCTGTTGTGGCAGCGGCGACGGGCGTGGAGACTCGACGGCGAGCTCGGCCGGTGGAATGGGCAGGTGGTGTAGTGGCGGTGATGGACCGGCAGTGTAGAGATGGAAAATAATTTAGGATTTTTCTGAAATTGGGTTAGGGTTCTAAGGATTTGATGGTGTTGTTGTGGCAGCGGCGACAGGCATGGAGACTCAGCGGCGAGCTCGACCGGTGGAATGGGCGGGTGGTGCAGTGGCGGTGACGAATCGGCAGTGTAGAGAAGAATCCGATGAGAAACTGGGTTTCTGAGTTTCTGCTTCAATGTGTCTGCCATTGATTTTGTTAACTTTTTATTTTATTTTATTTTATTTTATTTTTTATCAGTCTCGCTCAAGAGTTGTGGTGTGGTGTATTTTTTTTATACCAAATTGGGGTTTCAAATACTCTGTTTTATTCAAACATGTTTCTGAATTTGTTGATCCATCTCTATATTAATGTAACCTACTGCCTCTTTCTTTTTCTAAGATGATGTTCATCCAAAGCGATGATATTATTCCATATTAGCAGAGTTCTTAATTTATGACTCACCACCTCTTTTTTTTTTCTAAGATGATGTTCATCCAAAGTGATGATGCTATTTCATGTTTGCAGAGTTCATGATTTGGGGAAATATGGTTAAAGCCATGTTTGGCTTTGTTGGTGAATGGGATATTGGGGTCTTAACCCTTGAAAATTAGCGGTACTTTTGTCGTTTCATGCTTCTAAGGGCAGTATCGTCTTTTAAAAATATTCACCCAAATTTAACGGCCATTTCTCACCGGACATTGGCTAGATGGGGTGATCTGCAATTTTTTTGCATAATTCAGGAGGTTAGTTGCATTTTTTGTACTTCAGGGGGTTAGTTGCAAGTTTCCTCATAGTTCAATGGGTTTTTTGCACTTTACCCTTACTTTTATTTAAACATAATGAATACATCACCTTGAATTAAAAATTTATTAACATGAATAATACATCAAATTAAACATCATGGATATAACAATAAGTAAAAGAATTTATACAATATATCTATATATATATATATATATATATATATATATATATATATTTTCATGAAAATTTATACAATATAAATAATTCAGTAACTCAATAAATAATAAAAAATCAAGGGAACTAACAATAGTAAACTATATAGGAAAGAACTGACCTGAATAAGGAGAGGCATATAGCACTATCCTAAAGTCGTTTGGTCTTCCTACGTGCAGGTGATAACGATCCAATATGGTTCCAAGATACAATTCGTATTCGCTAGTAGTCTTTTCCAGACATGGCTGAACAGAGTGATTTTGTACCAACCTTGTGTCTAAATTTCCCAAAACTCAATATAAAAATACTCATATATATAATACGTAGTAGTATATTGAATAAGAAAGATGCTCTCAACCTCACACTACTCAAGTGTGTCACACCTATAGTAGAATAAAAGACCCCTTTTTATACACTTACAACTTGTATATAGAGAATTAACAATGAAATAATAATAAGAATAAATAATATCTTAATAATAATTTAATAATATTTAAAATTTATAATAATAGTATTTATGATTTTTATTAAATAGTAGTAACATGACACTGTCGGATTGGGTCTTATAGTGTTCACACCGGAAATAGTAGGAAAGTACTTATTCTTTCTCCTCTTGGAGAAGTGTTGATATAATATATTTTATACTTAATATATATATATATATTTATTTTTATGCAAGAAGTTTCAAAAATAAGATTTTGTATATACACTACTTCTGATCTCCTAAGTTAGTTAAAGTCGTGCTGATAACATGCTAGGAATATAATTATATAAGTAGAAAAATATAGATCAAAGAGAGAATTAAGTAATTCTCTTATATATATATATATATATATATATATATATATATGGGTACGTTTAACACAATATATCACACATATATACATGTATTTCACAAACACTGCATCGTTATTTTTCCTCATTTGTCCCTCACAAACAATGCCTCCATGTAGAATCCAATCTTTTCTCTTCTGACACACACAAACTCCACTTACACGCAATTGATTTTCGCATTCCTCCTACCCTAACATTGCATTAAATGATATGAGTGCGTGCGTGCGTGTGTGTAGGGTTTTAAGTGCATTTGAACAAGAATTTTTGAATGAACGTAACTGGAAGGAGACGTGCATTGACTGCAACACCCGACCACCACGTACTATTTTTCTCAAGCACCACATATAATGCAAGAGCTAAATTTTCCAACAATTTTAAAGACTAAAAATTGGACCTTAATCCATCCAAACTGTACCTTATAATTTTAGATAAAAACTTACTTCCATCATAAATTCAATACTTCCGTTGTCACACTTCAAAATTTGAGATTAGGGCATCTTATCCTTTCATCCCAATTTTAGCGAACGATTAGATACATAATTCAATCATTCCAACATTTAAAAAGAATATTAATTTTTGAATCGAAATGTTTGGCCCAAATAGCAAGATTCATTTAAAAAGCAAAAATCATTTAATATCAACTATCAAGAGATCTAAATAACAACTTAATTTCCTAACAAGATCTACAAATTATAAACAATACCCCGTATCAACTTTTGTTCATATAAACATAGAAATCCTTAATTAATAATACATCACAAAATGAGCAACAAATATTAAATCCAAATGGTTGAAATTCGTACCAGAATAAATCCTCTATCAACGATCCCAAAGTTGGGACTACTTATGTCACGCCCCAAAGTCCTAAATACATGAACTCTTATCTCGTATTAAGATTTGACATGACTTTCCTTTCACAACCACAACTTTACAATAGAAATAATTAAATAAAGAAGTAGAAGAAAACCACCCTCTAATTTATTAAATCGATACAACCATAATATCAAACAACCTTGTCAAAAACAATCCATGATAACTGGACAAAATGAACTAACTCTCAAAAAAAAATATCGTGATTCTTATTACAATGCGAAAATTGAACTAAACTAAAGAATGCGACAAATAAGCCAAAATCCATCACCATCATGTAATCCCATCACGTTCCTACTCAACGTGTACCTGAAATGTGATAATGGGGTGAGCTCACAAGCACAGCAATAAATGCTAAACACAATCATCGTTCAGCAAATTAACCTTACCTTATATTCCTGTATATATAAGCAACTCAAATAAGTTCATTATTCAAATGTGTATAACCCAGTTAATTATAAACTTAATAACTAACCATCTTTTATTTTTTTTTTAATAAATCGGCATATCTCACATGAGCCCCGGGCTCCCGTCCAATAAAAATGGTGTGAATCGTATAGTTTCTGACTACCAAAAACACACGTGTGGCTGGATTGTACGTCTACTCCCCAGATGATCCCTGATCACGTCCACACAATAAGGGCTCATTAAACCCATGGCCATAAAAAAAGGGTAGTGCACTCCCAATTAGATAGGTCCCTGACCATACCCAAAAAGTCATCATAAGGTCAGTCCCTGACTACCCCTCCGACTAATCCAAACTCATCCATTAATTATTAATTATGGTGATTTGTGATATAATAATATAATATGAAATTTTATCATCATACTCATACCCATAAACCTTAACTATCACTTATTCATCCAGTACTGTAACTAATAATGAGGCATGCAACTGGAAGTACAAATAATACCAATTCTGGCTATGAATTTTCGTCCCAGTAATCTTAGTCACCAAGCATATTCAATTTAACATTCATCTAAACTTCCTTATGCAATTGTATAACTGCACAAACATATATATATATATATATATATATATATATATATATATATATATATATATATATCACAGATCAACCTAATAGATTTCATATATATATAGATCCACCTCTTCAATTAATCAGTTACAGGTACTTATAATTTGACATAGTGAGTTTCTTAAAAAATATATTTAGTCCAAGTACTTCATGTATGTATAAATTTTCCAATTATTTATAAACTAATTAAATAGAAGATTCAAGGTTCAGTGACATGTCTAATCTATTCCTAATAATTAAATAGCATAATCAATTTAATTAAGCAAAGTCTTTAAAGTTCAGTCCCACTATTTAGGCAAATTTTATACTAAATAGATACACGTAGTCACCTATATATAGGAACACAAATTCTTTCATGAAATCCAACATAAGTACCTATATATTTACTAGTCAGCATACAAATTTTTATGTCATTTACTTCCCCAAAAATCCAATCACAATTGGTTCATGCTATTAATAAGTTCATAATCCTGTATATGTCCCCACATAAGCATATCTATTAACTAACTTTCATTCAATCAGAAAAATCTAGAATTATAGGCAATGAATATATCAAGTACCCAATAGAGTGCATGTGGTAACATGTATACTGGAACCCATATGTATTTATAATTAGATCCAACACGATTACACCTACAACTCCATATTACAATTTATTAAATACCAAACAGCGAGTAACAACCACATATTAATCTACTAAACAGGTTCATATATCAAACAATCATAGATTTCCATCAAACAATTGACTAAAATACGCTAGAACAGTCTTAGAATAATTCTCTAAGAAATTTTATAAATTAAGTCATAAACATATATAAAAATATAAAGCAAGATTAACTTGCCTGGTATAAATAATTCTTCCTTTCTACGCAACTTCCCGATTACCGTTCCTTTCCCCCAGCTACTGCAGGAAAATACGACGTCAAATCACTCTCTCTGGTCCCTTCTTCTCCCGTTATCGTGCTAGTATCTCTTTTTTTTATATATAAATAAAACGTATTAGAGAGTTATAGAGATATAGGGAGTCTGGTGAGATAAATTAGTTTTTTTTATTTAAATTTAAATTATTTAACAAACTTTATCACAATCACCCGTTTAAATTAAATCAGAGATAACCATTAAATTATATTTAAGTAAATAAATATATGATATAAATATATATATGTATTTTACACGGGTTTTACAACTTAAAAGGGCGAGCCTGGAAACCCCAAGGGTCACTACTTTTGATTATGTTTGGGCCTATTTTATAATTGGTTCAGTCTTTGAATCTTGTTGGTCGAATGAGCATAGTCTGGTACCAGCTTGTAATTAACCAAGTTCTTGTTTCTTTTGGGCCGCCCGTGTTGCAGCCCAACCCATCTTATTCATTTTCTTATATCTATCTATCTACCTATCTATCTATATATATATACATATATATATATATATATGTATATTTTTAAAAATTAATATTTGTCCCATAATACAGTTCCAAAGTACCCAACTATTATGGGAATAAATAACATCGAGTGAGAGAACACAATTCATATAAACATAGAAATCCTTAATTAATAGTACATCACAAAATGAGCAACAAATATTAAATCCAAATGGTTGAAATTCGTACCAGAATAAATCCTCTATCAACGATCCCAAAGTTGGGACTACTTAAAAGGGCGAGCCTGGAAACCCCAAGGGTCACTACTTTTGATTATGTTTGGGCCTATTTTATAATTGGTTCAGTCTTTGAATCTTGTTGGTCGAATGAGCATAGTCTGGTACCAGCTTGTAATTAACCAAGTTCTTGTTTCTTTTGGGCCGCCTGTGTTGCAGCCCAACCCATCTTATTCATTTTCTTATATCTATCTATCTACCTATCTATCTATATATATATACATATATATATATATATATATATATATATGTATATTTTAAAAAATTAATATTTGTCCCATAATACAGTTCCAAAGTACCCAACTATTATGGGAATAAATAACATCGAGTGAGAGAACACAAACCTCTCTAAAAACCAGAAGAAAAGTATCTTAATTTAACCAAAACTCTTTCTTCTTGATGGCTAAAAAAGTACTCCCTCTATCCCAAGTAAAACGTCCATTTTCGAGAATCTAATTTTTTAAGAGGATGTGTTTTGATATTTTTGTATTGTATTAGTAGTGAATGCATTACCAAATATGTCCATAATAGGTCCAAAAGATGTGATAATTTACTTTTTATAAGTTTAATATAATAAGGTTAAATTGGTAATGTTATCAAAAAAAAAAAATTAGTTCTTTAACTTTTCAATTGAAACATTAATTTCTGGACAACCAAAAAAAGAAAGGTGGATATTTAATTTAAGACAGAGGGAATAATACTCTCCTTGTAATATAGAGAATGTATCGATAAGCAGATGCACGATATCCACCCAAATCTCCGTCGGTGGTAACTAGAGGAGATACACAACCCAACTCAAGGGACAACGACCTAATACCAGTGATAGAGTTAAACAATTGTATGAGGGCACAAATTTGAACGGTAACAGTATATGGTGGAATACTTAAAGAAAAAAAAAAAAAAAATTAATTGAGGCATTTTTAAGATTTCAACAAAAATTCATAAAAAAATAAAATAAAATAAATAATCAATGGGTGGAGCAGCCCCCATTGAAGCCTTTATAGGTCCATCATTGCCTAGTGCGAGAAATAATCAACTGGTTAAATATCGATACGTGCTACTTGAACTTATTGATGTAAAGCACTTTTAATAAAATTGATTAATTAATGGCACGGAAAACATAGTATAACTAGTATACCGAAGTCTTTTTCGCTCATTTCTAACCTATTACTTGATAAGCTTGAAATTTTGATGCACCAATAAAATTAGAACATATAAACATGTACAAATTTTACAATTCAAACCGAGAAAAACTTGGTTGTGCCCATCGGACTATGTCGAGACCGTCCGTGCAATACACACACAAGTACGCACGCATATTGCACGTGCAATAATCGCGGGCGCATGGAGACTATCCGTATAATACACGCACGAGTGCATAACATAGTACACGAGCTATAATGAACGATCAAATGCGCCGGTACAATTTCCCCTACAATCTTATCCAACACCCAACCATCCTTGTAATCAACCTCATGCACATGCGCACACACAAACACAAAACATCAATGGCAACAACAAAAAAAAAAAAAAAAAACACAGTAGAAACAACAAAAACAGGATATGTGTTGAGCAATTACGTTATTTCATTACTGCCACAACATAGAAACTTCAACAACAATGACTGATAGCAAAAAAATCAAAAAAAAAAAAAAAAAAAAAAAAAAAAAACACAACACAACAACAGCGACTGAAGTGGTAATTATATAATTAACTTGTCAAATATTAATTCCCTGGAGGGACAAGAACTGTGCTCTTTTTAATCTTGGACTTGAAAAGTTCCACAAATTCTGAAGTCTCATCAAGAGCAGCTTCAAGAACTACTGGAGTTATAGCTTTCCAAACTGATGTATTCCCAGCTAACTTCTCAAATACAGGCCTGCAAAGAGATATATATATATATATATAACAAAGCAAATAGTATGTGTGAGCTAATTATCAGCTAGGCTTAATTTACTTCTAATTCAAATGTAAAAAAGGTACTCCTTTCTATGATTTGTTCATGTGTGTGTATGAGATCGAGCTCAAGTGTGTGTGTGGCAATGAAAATGGTGCTTACTCTGGAGATGTTATAACGGAGAAAAACTCCATTCCCTCTCCATCTGCAACATGAGTGACCGGGAAAAATTTGGGCACGACGAACAAGTGACCAGCCTCTACTTTTGCATCCAATGCGCCTTGTCCGTTAATACCCACAATTTGAACTCTACCACTTCCCTTCACAATATAAGTTAATTGTACAGAAGAATCCGTGGTGTACATTGGCGAGGACATGGCATTAGCATCCAACTTCACCACATTGGCACTAAGTCCAACTTTTCCGAGCAAAGGAAGTTTATCCGCGGTCATAGTTGTCACCAATCCACCATTCTTGACCTTAACAAAAGGCGATGAATTCTCAAAGCTGAACACGAGCTTTCCATCACTAGCGTTCTTGCATGGTTTAGGCATGGCTATTCCTTTGTTAAGCTTCACTATCAAAGCACCTGTTTGGCTTTTTACGAGCTTTTTCGTTTCTTCTTCGTTCAAATCATAAGCCTTGCTAACGAATTCGGGTGAGAAACCTCCCAGAATGCCTAGAATGCCGGTGAGAAAGAAATAGGTGAATGACCCCGGAGTGTGAGCCTTGGAAGTATCTCCCAGGTACACGATAACCAGGTCGGTGTCTCCGCCGTTGAACCACCATGAAACTACTCCGATTTCCAATGGGATTGCATCTCCCTTTTTAACTATCACGACAGTTTCTTCTGATGTGTTGGGAAATGCCATTCCAACAGTGCAGGTACCTGTGGAGACAAAGTCATGTAACTGTGTGACTGTGTGTTTAGGTTCAGTCCAATATGTTAAAAGAAAAAAATTACTTATTAGTTTTACTTTTTTGAAGTATAAGGAGCAATAAGTCTTGTAAAATTTTGTTAAGGCAATAAAGTCCTATTTTTAGTAAATATTTTACAAATAAGTCCCAAATTACATTTTTTTTTATATACATATAGAAATATCGGTATTGTCATTTTCTTGTAATTTGAAAGAAAAATTTAAAACATCTTGATACACCTTTAAAAAACTAATTAAAAATTAGAGGCAAAGGGTATATATAGTTATGATTCACTAAGAAAATAATATTGAAGGGATTTCAATAAGAAAGGACAATAGTCAAATAACATTGAAGAAAAAAAAATTTGTCAATGAAATTGTAAATTTTGTAGGAAATTCTTATTAAATGAACAACTTTATGGTCCGTATAAAATTTGTTAGTCTTTAAAGTTAAAATGTTGTACCGACTAGTAATTTTCCGTGTCAAATTGTGTCCGCCATCTACTCACAGTCACATGAGATGTAAGTTTATTATTTGATTATATTCTATTTTATGCTAGTATTGAGAGGCAAGTATAGCTAGGATGGCAATTTTTTCTAATCCAGTGAGTTTTTGCTCCGCCTTTAATGAGATAAATTTAGTGGCCCCTAAATAGATTTGAGACGAGTATGATAAAATAATTAAAAATTTGAAACGAGTTTGGGTCCTGACCCCGCCCCGATTATGTATGTACATTTTATTTTTTACATTCATAAAAAATATATATATTTAATATTTTTAATACTCATGTTATTTTACTGGAAGTCTTCGTTAATATGTTAATATAAACTACTTAATAATTTAAAAGTTGGCCCATCTTATTTATCAATCCAATTTGAACACACTGAGCTAATTATTTCTTACTACATAAGAACAGTAGCATAACCCGGCCTGCTCCCTCCACGCCTTGCATTTAAATGGAGTACATAGAGCAAAGTCGATATTTTATCTATCGAAATAAGAACAAAAATAATAGAATAATTATAAACCAATTCTGAAATAGATATGCAGCTAGTGTAATATATTTTATAACGGGACGGAGCCACCCTCTTGTCATTCCTAAGTGACACAACACAACACACAACTTTTTCTTTATCCCATCTCAGACTCCAACCCTTAATTTAAATGTTTTATTGTATATTTTATACGTGTAAATTAACAATTATTGTCAAGTCTACATAAATAGTCTTTCATGGTTTAAGTGAATGTGATTTTCTTTGGGGAAAAAAAAAAAGTGATTTTCTTTGTCCCATGTCAGACTCCAAAGTCCAACCCTTAATTTAAATATTTTATTGTAGATTTATGTGTAAATTAACACTTATTGTCAAGTACTACATATAAATAGTCTTTCATAGATAAATAAAAGTGAATTTAACAGAAAAAAAAATATACAACGGCAGCATATATGGTGAGAAATTATTATTTCTCTCGTTAGTATAATAATAATAAAATAAATAACATATATAAGATACATCGTGGTACGTACCAATAATGTTGTACTTTTTCCCGACCAATAATGTTGTACTTTTTCCCGATTATAATATTCATCATTTTCTTCATTAAATAAATATCTCATAGCCTCATAGTTGATATTCTGAGGTATCTAAGTATGGAATAACTTGTCCTTGACAAAATAATAGGCTCAGAATAACTTACCCACATAAAACCCTACCCAAACATAGAATTGTTGAGGGTTTGAGCTCAAACTACGAAGACTTAATCATCACAAAATATGTAAATATTATATTCTTTCCGATCTAGCATTTAATAAATAAATAAAGACCAATTCTTCTCCAGCCAAGTGGGACACAAACATGGTTTCCCTGTCCTCTGTCCTAGTTCTCTCTCTTCCTCCTCTTACCGCCCCCAACCACCACCGCCACTAATTCCACCAAACCACCACCAACAACTGCCACTGTATACCGCCGCCACTCAACCTCCTACCACCACCACAAGGTTTCCCGTCTCAAACTGATCCACTGCCCAACGAAATGAAATGTAACTTACTTTAAAATTTAAATAAATTAGGTGGACTCCATGTAGTTCCATCAGATCCACAAAATGAAATGTCCTAAACAATTATCCAAAAAGATTTGTGTATGTATGTAATTATATATAGACTAGCAACACATATGAGAGAACCAAGAAAATAAATTAAATTAATCAATGTTATTTCTTGGATCTAATGACTAAGAAACTCACACTTGTGATGTATACTTTAAAAAAAAATATCACATGTTAGGTGAAGCACAAGAAAACACTTGAAAAAGCATCTAGATCTTGAGTTCTATCTACTTTTCAACATTTATAAAATAATAATAACAATATATAGAAATTAACCCACAAATATATACGTGTATATATATATATATATACACACAATTTAATTTGTTGAAAATTAAGTAGGAAAATAATAACCTTGAATAACAAAGCCAATCTTGGAGGAATCTGCATAGTGAGGTAGAGCAAAACCACGAGGATGCAACATGAGAACACCCGCACCAACGTTAGCCTCACCAAGCAATGGAAAGTTGGAAGGTGACCAGCTATGGTATGATCCACCTTCTCCCTCGAACACCTTTTCATCTGCCTTCTGGGGTGCTAAGCTCAGCGCCATATTTCCTCTATTACTATATAGAGAGAGATTTAGTGTGAGAGATGCACGTACCTTAACTACGTGAGAAATGCATAAAATAAATTAATACCATGATCTTCCCTCTACTTATAGACAAGAAGAAGTAATGGCCCTGTGTACACATGAATATATATATATATATATATATATATATATCAAGTCAGTCTATAGATAGAGATATTTAGACATATATGTGCGTACCTTAATTATGTGAGAGATGCATGAAATTAATATCCTGGTCCTCTTGGTATTTATAGATGAGAACGGAGTGTTTGCTCTGGTGCACAAGAAATCATTGGTGTGGGTGAGTACCAAGAAAAAAAAAATATTATTATCATTTTATTATAATTAATATTAATTAATTATTATATTTTTATTTTTATTTTTTATTTTTATTTTTTTTTTTTACCCTTTTTGACATAAATTCTACATTTATCTTCTATTTGATTACCGTAATTTCTTAAAAGTTCACTTTTATTGTCTTAGCTAGGGGTTATGTATATCTCTAACGGTAATGTATATCATTCCTTCTCAAATCAATATTATATATATATATATTTGAAAATCTAACCTCGTAAGAAGGTGATTTTTAGTATTTTTAGTTAAATTGACTGTGAATGAATTACTAAATGTATTTATGATTCACATGAGTATAATAATTTACTTTTTATAAATTTAATGTAAAAATATTAAATTAATAATATTATAAAAATAATGATACTTTAATTTTCAATTTAAAAATTTATTTTGAAACAGTCAAATAAAAAATAGATAGATATATATGTATTTTTAAGGACAAATTGAGTATTTCGAAAAGGGTTGAGATTCAGACGCTGCCAACGGCCGACCTAGAGGTAGTACTCCCCATGATATTTCTTGGTGGGGTACTGGGATGTGTCGGTGTGGTAACACTTATTTTCAACGGAGACAATTTAAAAAAATAGATATATATATATATATATATATATATATATTTTAAGGACAGATTGAGTATTTCGAAAAGGGTTGAGATTCAGACACTGCCAACGGCCGAAGTAGAGGTAGTACTCCCCATGATATTTCGTGGTGGGGTACTGTGATGTGTCAGTGTGGTAACACTTATTTTGAACAGAGACAACCGTTTGAAATAATTTTCAAATATTCTAAAATTGCCCCCATTTGACTTCAATTCGCCTCGTCCCTCGTCATGTCAAATCGCTGGTCCATTTCTTGTAAAAAGTTTGGTGCTCTTCGCCAAAATTTTAATACATATGATGTGTATGAACGGTTAAATATGCAAGTTATACGATTTAATTGAAAGTTTTTTAAATTTAGTCATTTGTAAATTAATTTTTAATATTTTTTTATTATATGGTACTAAATAAGTTATCAAATTTATTTATAGTGAATTCAAAAGATATGACGAATGTTTTTTTTTTTTTTTTTTTTTTGTGGAAACTTCTTACGAGATAAAGTGAATATTAAAAAAAAAAAAAAAAAATTCAAAACAATCATAGGATCATATGTCTTAAAACATTCTCGCAATTATTGAGAAAATTATGAAGGTGATCTTAAAGGGATTTGCATTCTCGACCTCCAAAATGTGAGTATATTATTAAATTATCTTTTTAGAATTGTCTTGAAAAAATCAATGTTTATATAATTGAATTGATCAATTTTATTTATTTATTTTTTTAGTGAAATTCCGAATGAAAAAGAAAAAGGAATTAATACATTTTGTAGTATAAGTGACCATGTGTTTTCTTTTTTCATCTATGGGCTTGAGGTTGAAGACTTGAAGTAATAAATATTAAATACTCCTAAATCAACCGTGATTTTTAAGACTCGTGTTATATATATATATATATATATATATATATATATATAAGGAGATAAATCTATCATTTAATTTATTTTGAAATTTAAAAGAGTTTTTATTGAACTCAATCACTGGATATATATCTATATATCTAGAATTAGTTGGATTAAGTTTTTACCTACATTGCTATTGCGAAGATTTTTACACCTTTGTTGTAAGAAAAGTCAAGCAAGTTAATTCTTGCTTTTGATCTCTTATATGTAATGCAACCTAATATGCTATCAATTAAAGCTAGAATTCTCATGTTATAATTACTTTATATATCCATATCTATTTGTAGTTTTCTCTGTGTGTGTGTTTATTAAATAAAGAACTATGAACTCATGATGTGGTGTATATGCTGCATATGGATATGATAAAGGATTTGGAGATATATGATGGTATTTATTTACATACATATATAGGTGGAGCAAGTGTTTAATTAATCATTCAATTTTTTGGTTGCTAGAATGTACATCTATGCTACTAAATTATTAGGGTAAATTACACCGCCACCCTCTGAGGTTGGGTCATATTTCAGCTAGATGAAAATTTTGGTTTTAACTTTCACTTACACCCCAACTTACTTTTACACTTCTAATACCTGTGAATTGACCATTTTACCCTCAATTGTTTAATACAAAATGATAGGAAAAAATATAAACATACCCTACCCTCGATAAGATTGAATAGATTTCATTATCAAGGATAATGAAATCTGACATGGTTCAACAGGTAAGAATAATCTTATTATAACTGGAGGAGGTCAAAAGAATTAAATCATATCCCCGACAAATCTGGCAACAAATTTCCTATGATTTCGCATAAGCGGAAGATAAGATTAACCATCGACATCGGCGGAACGATTTTGATTCCAATCGACAGCCATAAATAGGGCACCAAGCCATTAAAGAAAGTACGACGTAAAAACTATAATTAATCCCTGCCTTTTTTTTAGACCTCCGTGACTAATTTGATCGTCGGAGAGCTCTTGGCAGGCACCACACCGGTGCTGTCAAGGTTCATCGATCTTCTCCTCTCTTCCTTGCAGGAAAACGGTATCGTATCAGACTGCGTGAATTTCAGCCTCAACAGTTGGCGCCGTCTGTGGGAACGACGATTCCCTTGAATCAATTAATTACTCGTTGGGTATATACGTTTGCAGTCCGGTATGGTTACCGAAGGAAAACTGTCGCAAGGATCTGGTCAAAGGGTAGAGTCGGGTGAAAACCTGGACGTCCCAAACGACCAGGCACGGCTTACAGTGTTGAAACTGCAGGTTCAAACTCTGAGTCAGGGTATGAACCAGTTGATCCAGCAAAATGTAATGCTCTTGCAACACCTTGTTCCACCGGTTCAACAAAACTTTCCAGGACAAGATCTCTCAAGTCCAAACGGAGGTAATGGGAATCTTGAAGAGAAGGATAATCATTCCCCCCAAAATGAGACTGAAGTGGAATAAAGCCAGGTAGGAACCCGACATAGAGAGGTGGTTCACCCATCTCTCCCACGGAGTTCCCGACCTCCTGAAAGCATAGCCTTCTGTCTTAAGAAAAAGACAAAGGAAGTTACCTATCTCGACTTGCAGATCAAGGATCTCAAGGGGAAAATGGAAGATGTAATGCAGGCTATGAAAGGGAAAGGTCCTGCTGCCGTAGATGACCTGGTACAAAGGACCAACCTGCCTTTCAGCCCCGTCGTTATGAAATGTCCACTACCTAGCAAGTTCAAAATACCCTCATTCGAAAGCTTCGATGGGACCAAAGATCCCCTCAATCACCTGGAAACTTTTCAAGCTCTTATGCATTTACACGCTGTGCCAGATGAAATCATGTGCCGAGCTTTTCCCACTACACTTAAGGGATCAGCGAGAGTTTGGTTTAATAAGTTGAAGCCAGGAACCATCAACACCTTTGAAGAATTGAGTAAGCAGTTTGTGAGCCACTTCATTGCAGGTCAGAGGCATAGGAGGCCGGCTACCTATCTGTTTACCATGGAGCAACAAAAGGAAGAGTCGATTCGGGAATACATCACCCGATTCAACGTAGAGATGTTGCAAGTAGAAGAGGTGGACGACATGGTAGCTTTGACCGCTTTCATAGGAGGACTCCAAACCTCCAGATTCTTGTTCTCCTTATCAAAAGAACCTCCCACCAGCATGATAGAGTTGCTGGTCAGAGCGCAAAAACACATCAACGCTGAAGACACCATGAGTGCACGGAAGGAAGGAGAGGACAAGAAGAGGCCAGCCCCCCTCGCCAAGGATGAAAATAATAGCAAATATAAGATATCGTTCTTCAGCCAGAGCGACAGCACATATCATGAGAATGACTCAGATGAGTATACCGACTAGAAATTGTCTTACGGTTGGGATTAGCCTTATCAAGTCATTCACAATAAAGATTGGGGGCATCTTAGTTAATCATTTTAAATGGAGGGTAGCTCCATCACGTGTTATTTTGTTTTTAATAAGCCTTGAGGCAATGATACTCTTTAATAAAATTCCTTTTAGTTTATACGTGCAGTATCCCCGTACTATAAGGGATAGTAAATGAGTGTCCTGTATTACAAGGACCCCGGTTGAGTGAATCCCATAATCCGTATCCCCGTACTATAAGGGATAGTAAATGAGTGTCCTGTATTACAAGGACCCGGGATGAGTGAATCTCGTAATCCGTATCCCCATACTATAAGGGAATAGTAAATGAGTGTCATGTATTACAAGGACCCGGGCTGAATGAATCCCGTCATCCATATCCCCGGACTATAGGGGATAAGTATCTTGTATTATCAGGACCCGGGCTGAATGAATCCCGTAATCCATATCCCCGTAATATAAGGGATAATAAATGAATGTCCTGTATTACAAGAACCCGGGTTGGATGAATCCCGTAATTAATATCCCCTTACAATAAGGGATAGTAAATAAAAATCTTTATTAAAGAGGTGAGCTAAGTAAAACTGGTAAAGTTCAATTCCCTTACTAAAGGGACGAGCTGCGTAAAACTCATAAAGTTCAATTCCCTTATTAAGGAGTGAAACTTATACAATTTATTCCCTTATCAAAGGAAGAGTACTGTTCCCTAGGGTGCAAAAAAAAAAAATACTATTCATGAACAGTACCCGAGGGTACTGTTCCCTCAGGTGCAAAATAAAAAAAAATTAAAAAAAAATCTTGAGTTACTATTCACGTGAATAGTGCTCGCGGGAATGATACCCGCGGGTACTGTTCACAGGGGGTATTTAAAAAATAAATAAAAAATTCCCTGAGTAACTATTCACATGAATAGTACCCCGAGGATACTGTTCAGAGGGGTTGAAAAAAATTCCTGAATTACTATTCACGTGAATAGTAAGCGAGGGAATAGTACCCGCAGGTACTGTTTACAGGGGTTGAAAAAAAATATATATATATATTATTATTTATTACATTCCCAAAGCTAGACGTGCAAGCTTGGGAATGGGGGGCAACTGATAGGGAAAAATATAAACCTACCCTACCCTCGATAAGATTGATTAGATTTCATTATCAAGGATAATGAAATCTGACGTGGTTCAACAGATAAGAATAATCCTATTATAACTGGAGGAGATAAAAAGGATTAAATCATATCCCCGACAAATCTGGCAACAAATCTCCTATGATTTCGCACAAGCGGAAGATAAGATCAACCATCGATATCGGCGGAACGATTTTGATTCCAATCGACAGCCATAAATAGGACACCAAGCCATTAAAGAAGATACGACGTAAAAACTATGATTAATCCCTGCCTTTTTTTTAGACCTCCGTGACTAATTTGATCGTCAGAGAGCTCTTGGCAGGCACCACATCGGTGCTGTCAAGGTTCATCGATCTTCTCCTCTCTTCCTTGCAGGAAAACGATATCATATCGGATTGCGCGAATTTCAGCCTCAACACAAAATATTTGTATTCTTAAATGACAAAAAAGCCTCTATATAAATATATATCTTGTCCCGGGCTACTACAGTTACCGCTGCACCTCCAGTTTTGGCCACCGCCACCCCTTTATCGTTACCGGTGCCGCTCTTGTTTGTATTGCCGTCTTCATCATCAGCTAATCTGCCGACCTGGGCAGCCTCCTCGGCGACCCAACAGCAAAAAAGACCCCCAAGCCCTGTGTCATTGTCATCTTCATCAGTGGTTTTTAGGTCCTCAACATGGCCAACAACATGGTCTAGGGACCTATGCCTTCCTCGACGACCATACAAACACACAATACAACCAAAGATGGCATCGAACTGCCCTCCATCATCACCATCGCCGACCCATTAACCAAGCATTCCCATTCAATCTCACTGTTATTCTGTATAGTCATCCATATTGAGCTGCTCAATCCGTCGCCTTCAAAACCATGTCATCATCTTCACCATCACCGGCCCATTATCACCACAGACCCACTTCGCTTTGAACTGCCGTCCATCATCACTAGACCCATTTCGCCGCTGTGCACTCCATGCTCACCGGTGAAGACATTTTCGCAGCCCACCGGTAAGTTTTTCTGGATGCAAGATGGTCGTGACAATGGAAAGAGTTTGGACGGAGTGTTCCCACTGCCATTCCGTACCATCGTCCACGTTGAGCTGCTCAATCCGTCACCGTCAAAACCATGCCATCATCTTCAGCATCGCCAGCCCATCAACCACCAGCCATCTCCATCGCTTCGAACTGCCGTCCATCATCACTAGACCTATTTCGCCGCTGTGCACTCCATGCTCACCGGTGAAGACATTTCTGCAGCCCGCCAGTAAGTTTTTCCGGCTGCAAGATGGTCGTGACGATGGAGAGAGTTTGGACGGAGTGTTCCCACTGCCATTCCGTACTGTCGTCTACGTTAAGCTGCTCAATCCGTCGTCGTCAAAACCATGCAATCATCTTCACCATCGCCGGCCCATCAACCATCAGCCATCTCTGTCGTTTCGAACTACCGTCCATCATCACCATAGACCCACTTCGCCGACTCCATGCTCACTTGTGAAGACAGTTCTACCGGTAAGTTTGCTGGACACGTTAATCGTTCACTCATGGTCATAGCCTCATGTTTTCGCCGTTCTATGCCGCTTTGCAATCACGTCATCCATCATCACTGACGCCGGGACAAACCCACCCCAATTTGGCAATTGCCAACAGCCACTCATCATCGATCGCCTCTACGGAACAGACCCACCTCTTACTGGTTCATTCCTTGACTGCTGTCCTTAAATTTCAGCATCATCAGTGCTGACATTTCAAGCTTCCGAGCAGCTCATTCCACCAATAAACTCTGCCCATAGGATTCAGTTTGTGTTTTGGGGACATTTTGGTCATTTCAAATGGGTCTGTTGGGTAGTAGTCATTTTATATATGAAATAAAATAACTACAAAATCAAAAGGGTTTTATAGTCATTTTATACATAAAAGTAACTTTGACATCACTCTAAATTGACATTTAGGGTGTAAGTGAAACACCAAATCATTCTTTTAAATATAAGTGAAAATTAAAACCAAAATCTTCATGTAAGTATAAAATCACCTAACCTCAGGGGGTCTGAGTGTAATTTACCCAAATTATTATTATCGTTTACATATAAGTTGTGTATCAATGGTAAGTTCAGAGGATGGCTACAGTGATGCGTATTGACTTTCATAATTAGTATTTTGGCTCATTTTTAATTGTAGCCTTAATGTATATTTGATTAGTTAGGTCAATAAGTATAGAAAAAGGTATAGGAAATACATGTGATCTGTTATTGAGATAATTGCATGCAATGATGAGTACTATTATTAGTTGGAGTAATTAATGAATCATATTTAGACTAAGAATGAAAGTGAGTGTGGTAATGAAAGCTCAAATTGTTGGCTCAATAGTTGACTCATTGGAAGAAAGTTTAGTTAGATTGGAATTACAAGACTAATGCTTCTTATCTTTAAGTTTGGATCGCATAGGTTAATTATAGGAGTACTACTAGAGTACAAGTTAATGGGTATTTAGTTATAGTTAATGCTTGAAGTTATGTTCATGGCTTGGGACTCTCCGTTATGTGTTTGACCGTCACATATCATCACTTGAATTGATAATAGTGATTAAGAATATTAAATTATTAGAGTTAAGTTTGCAAAGTGATGGTAATGGCAGAACATATGATATCGTGGTTGAAATTTAGAGTATAAGTTTGTAACTTATTGTAGTTAGAATTATGAGTTGGTACTGGTATGTTGATATTTATTAATTAATTATTAATTAAAGTGTTTGATAAACTCATGATATTATAAGTAGGTATTATTTAAATGTATTTAATATTTAATTGAAGTGATTAAACTAGTTGGAGCGATACGTAGTCTGGGACTTACACAATGATGAGTTTGTTAAGCGTAGTCATGAACAATCTACGGGAGTGAATTACTCTTTTGTTATAGCCATTGGGCTAAAGGTGCCCTTAGTATGTGGACGTGATCAGGGATCATCTGGGCGAGTAGACGTACAACCTAACCACATGTGTGTATTTGGTAGTCAGGGACTATGCAATTCACAACATTTATTTGGAGTGGAGCCAGAGACTTATGTGAGGTAATGGCATTAGAACGCCAACTGGTTGAGGGGAGCTAGGGACTCATGTGAGGCAAGTGGAATTTTAATAATTTAAATTCTAGATGGGTTACAAGTTCACAATTTGAGTTAATGTTATAGAATGACGATGATTTGTAAATATTTCGTGATCACTTATATATGTATATATATACGGATTATAAGTAAGATTTGACTTGTTGAACGATGATAGTGTTTAGTAATTTCTTGTTGAGCTTGTGAGCTCACTCCTTTATTACTTTCAAGTACACATGGAATATTTAGCTTGCAAAGGAAGCTTAATGGAAATGGAGATTTTCCAGATTTTTTTCACATTTTGGTTTTATTATTGTTTCTTAGCAAACACTTTGCAATAAGATTCACTTAGTTGTTTACTTTTCTTTTTCAAATAAAAAAAAAAAAAAGATTCACTTAGTTGGTGGAATTTTAATTAGTTTGGATGTAATAGATTTCCTTTGGATTTATGAATTTTTAAATAAAATGTATTCTTACTAATTTAATCATCGATTATGGTGGATGAATAATGTAAGTCACCTACCAGATTTTAGTATAAGACAAGGAGTTCTTGTGTTAGAATTTTTGGGGCATCACACTTGCCCTCCAAAATGTGAGTATATCATTAAATTATTTTTTTAGAATTGTCTTGAAAAAATCACTATTTATATAATTGAATTGAGCAATTTTATTTATTTATTTATTTATTTTAGTGGAATTCTGAATGAAAAAGAAAAAGGAATTAATACATTTTTGTAATATAAGTGACCATGTGTTTTCTTTTTTCATATATGGGCTTGAGGTTGAAGACTTGAAGTAATAAATATTAAATACACCTAAATCATAATCGAAAAAACCCAGCACGTGTAAAATGAAAAAGGTATATTTTCCAACGATTTGAAATTCCAATTTCATAAAGCCAAATTGTATATAAATGCATCCAAAACTAATAATTCCCAGCACATGTCTCAATCTAATAATATTTCTCTCATTTCCCACAACTATCGTCTCTCTCTCTCACTCCACTCACCACATGTTTGAACTAATTAAAGTCTTTTTTCTTTTGTTTTTGTCTTTTTCTCTCACTCACCACATATTTGAACTAATTAAAGTCTTTTTTATTCTTTTCCTTTTTTTCATTATTAAATTCCACTAAGAAGTTTGAATTTTAGTTTCGAATTCATATTCCTTGGGGTTGCATCTTTCTTCTTTAAAAGATTTAGGGTGGAATAGGAATGGTAATGAGACAGATTTTTTATTTCTCATTCTCATTCTCATACTCATCCTCGTATAAATTTGACAGTTTAAAAATCGTTCTATAATCAATTAATTTTTTACTCTTAATCTCTATATCCGTCCCCGCCCTGCTTTGCTTTAGAAGATAGGACTCCAAAACGAATGTGGGGACCATGACTTAATAATTTCCAGCACATGTCTCAATCTAATATCATCTCATCTCTCTGATTTTCCACAAAAGCCAAAAGACCAAATATTCCTTGTAAGACAATTTTAATCTCGATACACTTAATATGTGAAAAGTAAAATCTAGAAATTGACAACACACCAAAATGGATAAGGCTTGTACCGACAAGGTTATATGTCCTATCTCCCCATTAAACAATGGACCTAAATTACATATAAGTAAACTGTTCAATATTGGTCATTTTGACCTTTTTTTTAAAATTTGGTGTGTGTTCTCAACACACTTTCAATATTTTCTTTTTCCTTTCATTGTATAAAATGTAATATAGGATATTATTATGAACAAAGGCATTACTGACTTTTTACACTCAAAATTACTTTTTGAATTTTCGAAAGCGACGAATAAGTTTACAAGAGATCAAAGTAATAAGCGATAAATAATCTATCCATGTATAATTTATCCAAACTTTAAAAAAATGTCATTATAATTTATGTAGAAAAATTCATTATTAATCTTAGACAGTTTCAATATGGATGATCTAAATTTTAATTGGATTTTACTCTATAATCAATCCGACAAATATATTTAGTCAATTATAATCTTGTTAGTGTTATATGAGTGGAATATGGATGATGTCCTTTGGATTTGACTGGAATTCGGATCCATATATGGATCCTAATGTTAGAATATAGATTTCGGCTTAGGTTCACTTGAATCTTCTCCATTTTACCCCTATTAAGGTTGATGTAGAAACGTGAAGGCAAGTCAGAACTAATGCAAATTTGTGTGAATTATATGAAATTGCTTATAATCTAGAGCAAATACTTCTAGTTGCATGTTAACAAAGATTGTCATTTTAAATATAAGTCACAGTTAGTTTATGTCTATTCTAATTTATTATTTGAAAGTTTCCACAATATGTTGAAGAGTCGTGAGCAAAGGAAATTTCCTTTAAATATAACTATAAGTCACAGTTTTTATGTCTATTCTAATTAATTGTTTAAAAGTTTCCACAATATGTTGAAGAGTCGTAATCAAAAACCAAATTTTGACAATTTTACTAAATTACACATCTGTTTTTAGTTTTTGTCACTTTCTGCATGACATAGATCAAACAAGCAAATCTAAGATGATTATTATTACTACTAATATATATATATATATCATAATCAAATCTAAGATTATGTCGGGTAAAGTTTATTGTTTGTTTGAAAATGATTCTATTAAAGTATTTTATTTCGGTCAATACAGCAATTTTTGAAATGTTTATCCAAAGTCCGACGGTATAGTTTATACAATAATATTATGATAAAGTGAAAAGAACTCCCTTAAATTATTATTTTTTTACAAATAAGTCTCTGAATTCTAAATTATCTCTCTAAACTATTAATTTATTATAATTAAAGACAAATTTATCACAAAAGACTATGTTACCCATTCTCATTAAATTTATCATTTGTTATTAAATTATTTTTGTTATCTTTTCTCTAATCTAAATATTAATTATACTATTTACCTTAATTTATCATTTATTATTAAATGACACGAGGAATGTTTATTTTTTGTGAAAATTTATTATAAGCTAGAGGGAATATTAAATTTTTTTATTTTAAAAAACAACCATAGAATATCATATTTCTTAAAACATTCTCGCAATTATCAAGAAAATTATGAAGAATCTTAAAAGAATCCGCATTCTCGACCTCCAAGACGTGAGTATATCATTAAATTATCTTTTCAGAATTGTCTTGAAAAATTCACTGTTTATATAATTGAATTGATCAATTTTATTTATTTATTTATATAGTGGAATTCTTAATTTAAAAAAGAAAAAGAAAAAGGAATTAATACATTTTGAGGTTGAAGACTTGAAGTAATAATACACCTAAATCATAATAAAAAAAACCCAGCACGTATAAAAGGAAAATGGTAAATCAACGATTGGGGAATCTCCACTTTCATAAAGCCAAATTGCACATAAATGCATCCAAAACTAATGTGGGGACCATGACCTAATAATTCCCCAGCACACGTTTCAATCTAATATTTCTCTCATTATCCACAAATATCATACATATCTCTCTCTTTCTCTCTCACTCACGCACCACATATTTGAACTAATTAAAGTCTTTTTTTATTCTTTCTATTTAAAAAAAAAAAATTAAATTCCACTTAGAAGTTTGAATTTTAGTTTCGAATTCATATTCCAAAAAAGTTGCATCGATGTGTCTTCCTCAAAAGATCTAGGATAAAATGCAATAAACTCCTTTAAATTATTAAGCAAGAAATTCTCGAAAATTACAAAAAAAAAAAAAAAAAACCCTTCTAAACTATGTTTTTTGGTTGCATTTTACCCCCACCATCTCACCTTTCGGTACCAGACATGCCAAAAGACCAAATAATCCTTGTAAAAAATACTGCATAATTTTAATCTTGATACACTTAATAATGCAAAAAGTAAATTTTTAAGTGTAAAAACCTCCTATAAACCCTAAAGTGTAAAAACCTAACATCACTCTTACTACAAATTGATTTTACAAAGAAACCCATGCTCTCTTCCTGTGTAAACCCCCTGTAGATGCAAAATTTCAATCAACTAAAATAGTTAAAAGAAAAAAAACAAAATACTCAAAGAAAATAATAATAAGCAATAATTATTCAGAGAAAAGCGTATATTGCTTGATGATCTTTATTAGAGGACTAAGTCTCTATTTATATACAAAAATGTTTTAGAATTATAGTAGGACTCGCTTTGCTTGTCCTCTAATACATTCCATATACAATGTTCTTTTCTATAATATTGTTTCCTTCTATACTTCTTTCCATGCCATGTTTCTCCTTTTGTAGAACTTCCTTATATTGTAAAACTTCCTTATATGAAAGGGTCCTTTGTTTAGTAGGATTGGTCATGTCCTTAAATGAATATGGGCCGAATGCAACTTGGTCCGGCTGACTTTGTTAATGGGCCGAAAGTCCAATACTAACGACCTTGGGCTGACTAGGACTTTATTGGGCTTCAACAAAGTTGGGCATTTTTGTAACCCATCAAGAAGAAAGTGAACTTATATTATGGCTACGTGGATGACTTTCATTGGAGGGGGAATTTTCACTCGATACTTTACCCTCAATTCCTTTTTTAATTGGATTGCGGCTCCTAATTAAAAGGAAATTGAAGTTGCACGGTTGCCAATTTTACAAAAGGCGGTTCAAGGAGTGTTTATTGCGATTCTGACCAAAGAGCTTCCTCAAACTTTGATTTCGCCTTCACCGCGTTCATTGCTTCGTCGTGACACCAGGTTAGTCCTTCAT
Source organism: Cornus florida (assembly GCF_030987335.1). Lineage (NCBI taxonomy): Eukaryota > Viridiplantae > Streptophyta > Magnoliopsida > Cornales > Cornaceae > Cornus > Cornus florida. The sequence continues at coordinate 47,106,736 of NW_026775573.1, forward strand.
CTACTTCTTTGATTTCGTACTACGAGTTACTCATCCACTCAAGATCACATAGAAATTATAAACTCCTTCGTCTTCCCCTATCCTCATTAGGGTTCCTCCCCCTAGGGTTTTTGACCCCCCTGAATTGAAAGATTTAGTCAGTCAAATGGACGATTCCATACTTCAAGCTGAAGTATCCACTTCTGGGTCAGATAGCATTTTCACCAAAGAAGAAAAAGGAATGATTTTGTTTGTACGGCGTCTTAAATTCACCATTGAGTCTGTAATGGAGGAATTTGAAATCCCTGAAAAGGTAGAAGTTGTTGATACCCAAAGAAGGCTGATTGGTGTCGGAGAGAATGAACTGCTTTTATCGGTTGGGCATCTTAATGCTTTTTGTTTTCTTTTCCATCCCTTCTATCACTTGGTCTTTAACAAGTTAGGTCTTACTCATCTTCAAGTAAACCCTAACTTTCTTCGAATAGTCTCGACTCTCCTTGTTCGCCGAAGATTAGAGAGTCTTGATTTGACTCTTGCTGACCTATTGATCATATATACCATTTCTCTGCATGGGACCGAGCCTGGTCGTTTTTATTTTACTTTCTCCCTTCAACAGAGGATATGTACGGACCTCCCTTCCTCCGAGAAGAAATGAAAAGAGAGGATGATTATCGTTAAAGGGAACTGTTCTGTGTCTCAATCGAGTAAACTTCTAATCCCTCGCAAATTTAGGAAGTTAGGTATAGAATATTTTCCCTCCTTTCATGCCAAGTGCTCTGGATGCTTCCCATGTCATGTTTTACTTTTTCGTCACACTTATGAATTTCTTGATGTTTTTTCAGCAACCTTTGTAATACCCCTAATTTTAAAAGGATGGTCTCAGTATTTTTATTAATTGTTTTAATTGTGTTTTTGATTCTTTAATTGATTTCTTGGCTATTTGTTAATTGTTTATATGAATTAATTGATTATGTGTTTATTTGAAATACCTGTTTAATGATGTGCATTTGTTTACTTAGACGTTAAGTGTTTTGATGTGTATTTGTTTATTTAAATATTAGTATTTTATTTAAAAATAATGTTAGGAATTAAATATTTTAAATGGTTGTTTTATTTTATTTTAAAGGTTATGGGTAGTAGTCATGGGCCAACCAATTGGGTTCCATGGGCTACTTGGATAAGAGGTTTAATGGATACGGATAATTACTCATGGATAGTGTGTGTGTGTGTGTGTGTGTGTGTGTGTGTGTATATATATATATATATATATATATATATATAATTAAATAATACATATATATTTAAGAAAAGTCCTTTGGAGATAATCTAGTGTATTTATTTTATTGAGATAAAAATAATATACATAGATTATACGTATTTTTTAGTTACCTTTTTAGTGTTTTAAATTTTGTTATTATTTTCTTTATTAATTGAATATGGATTGGGAAAAGGAATAGGGTGAATATATAGCTTATAAACATATAATTATAGGGTTGGGAAAAGGGGATAGAATTATATCACGTATATTTTAGACAGAGAGAGAGAAAGAAGGAGGAAGGAGGAAGAAGAAGAAGAAGAAGGAGGCTAGAGTTTTATCAAATCCTAAAGGCAAGTTCTTTGTTCTACACCTCTATCTTAGATTTGTAATCTATATATCTCTAGTATAACTTTAGGGATATTTAAAGGATAATTAAAATTGGAATCCATGTTTTAATTAATCTAAAACTAGGTTTTATAAATTAGTTTGTTCATGTTTGTTCTTGTGTAAATTGATAAATTTATGATTTGATTGTATTAGATTATGTTTTGTTACATGTTGTACATAATGTTTTTCATATCTATATATTGATGGAACGTAGAAACATGCCTAGGATTCCTGAAACAAATAAAGAATGAATGCATAGTGAAATTCTGGGTTGATTCACGTAACAGTGCTCGGACCGCTGTTACAATGCTCGAACCTTGGGGGTAAAGCTCGAGCCTTGGATGAAAGCTCGAGCAATTGGTTGTAAAGCTCGAGCAATTGGATGTAAAGCTCGAGCAATTGGATGTAAAGCTCGAGCCTGAGAAGGAAAGCTTAAGCAACTGGGATAAAAAGCTCGAGCCTGAAGTAGGATGCTCGAGCCTCGGACAGGGTGCTCGAGCATTTAGGACAAAAGCTCAAGCATTATTTGGAGAAGTTTCGTAAACAGCATAGTGTTGCTTCTTTTTGACTTTGAAGGGACCTGGACATCAAATAGGGACTTAGGTTTGGGTTTAAATAAATTTAAATAGACTCGATCATAATGATGTTTGCTATTTGAATGTTTTAAACATATGAATGGATTAATCTTTTAATTTGTTCTAACAATTAAGATTAAATGTATAGCATGATATAATATTATTACGTTTAACTTTGGATTGTTTGATGTACTTCTGAAATTGTTACATCAACTCTTGGATTGTGTGGATTTAGTGCACCAGTATGGGATGGTGGCACTCTAGGAATGGATTAACTTATCAGTTAAGTCCTACCTATTATATAAGGGAACGGATTAACTAAAATGTTAAGTCCTACTTATATTTGTGTCAGGTCAACTGAACCAGTTGGATGATATATAGTGGATTAATTTAGTTTGGATATATATATATAGACATATGCTATGATATGAGCTTAAGTCTTAGGATCATGGTTAAGGCGCGTATATTACCAGGGATGTGTAGCTAGATATAGTTTAGTTGTTTCCCTTGTAGGTCTAGGTACTCATGCACACTATATGTGCGTTTTGCATGTTGCCTACTATTCAGGTTGAGACAACCTTATAGTCTAGTAAGGTTATTTTAGTGTGTATATATATATATATACGGATTACTTAGCTATTGCATGGGTTAGCTATAGATATATAGTTTCTCTGGTCTCTGTTTGGGTTGTCGTAGAAAGAACTTGTTCATGGGCCTGACCCATTATTATTATTTTTTAGGTGCTCGTTAGTTCCAGACATAGAGTTTGTTCGTGCTAAGCAGAGCCAGTCTACATCATTCTTCCGGTTTTACGTAGGACTCTCTTTATGTTTTAGTTTCAGATTATAGTTATTTTCAGTTGTTTCAGTTGGAATATCATTAGGGGTCCACTAGATGGAATCCCAAGTTGTAATGATAATTAAAGGTTTTGGAAAAACATTTGGAGGATTTATTATTTAGTTTTCTTTTATGCTATTTTATTTATTCTTCGTTATTTCTTTTGTATTCTGTGTTCATTTACATACTTAATTGTTTGGTATCCCTCGGATTTGTGCTTGGACTAAATCACCCGTGGCTCTAGAATCGAGAGGTATCACAGGTTGTATTAGAGCACTCCAGGTTCAGTGTCTATAGGGTATTTCGTATTAAGACTTCCGCGTAGCGTATTATCTTGTTTAGAGCTTAAGCTTAGGATTCGTTTTATTCTTTTATGGTCCGTTTAAATCATACTAATGTCTGTCTTTCTATGTTAACAGAGTAGTTAACGCTAGAACCAGATGGAACAATAGCCAGCGAAGGGAAGCGGCACGTAGGCAACAAGATCTCCTACAACGTTAGCAAATGGAGGAAGAGCAGCAATTGCCTGGGTTTCAGGGTGATGATGGTCAGTTGCACTTAGAGCATAAGGATGTTCAGCAGACTACTCAAGAGTCTCATGATCGGGGCTATAATCAAGGCGGGGATCTAGAGTTTCCTCCCTATATAAATGACCTCATTGCTCGGGTTATAGAAGCAGGAGTAACAGCTGTACTTCAGAATCAACCACAAGTTCAACAGGCACCTATACCAACACCAATGGTTCCGACTGATCTTTGAGAAAAGGCTAGAAGTTCTTTCACAAAGGGGAGCCCACCGGAATTTTCAGGCTCCACCGATGCGAAAGCAGCTCATTAGTGGAAAAAGGATATCGAGCGACATCTTCGAATGGTTCAGTGCATGGAGGTTCAGAAGCAGATGCTTGCTACCTTCAAGTTTATCGAGGATGCACTACAGTGGTGGGGTCAGTTACCACTGCAGAAGAGAGGACTTCATTGACTTATGAACAGTTCAGTACTCGCTTCGATGAGAAGTACTTTCCATATGCAGTTGGGACAGTTATGAAGATAGAGTTCCTTAATCTAGAGCAGGGGAACATGATAGTGGCAGTTCACAAGCAGTAGTTCACGCGCTTATCTCTTTTTACTCCAGAAGAGGTGGATACAAAGGAGAAGAAACGTAATAGTTTCGTTAAGGGACTTATGTGGTCTATTAAGTGAGCTATTACAGGTAGTCCAGCCTACACTACTTATGCTTAGGTGGTAGACGCCGCTCTACAACAGTATCAGTTGACCGTGGACTTTAGACAGGCTAGGGATGAGAAACGGGGTGACAAAGACTCTGCTAATCAGTCAGCTGAGAAAGGGAATGGCAATGGACAGTGACAAAATGATAAGGGCAAATTCTAGGGACAGCAGTCTTGGAAGAAGAACAAGGGTGGTTCTGATGCTCACAGAAATGGGACACCTATTCAGAGGCAGTAGGATGGGGGACCACAGGTAGGACAGGGTCAGCCATAGGCGAACCGGCAGATGAGGCTATTTGACACTTTCCAGGGTAGTTGCTACACTTGTAAAAAGTTTGGTCATACTTCCAGGCAGTGTCCTAAAGCAGGACAGGGACAGGGACAACATGGGCAGCAGGGACAGAGGGCACCAGTACCTTTACCAGCTCCACAGATTCCACGGATTCAGGGACAGACATATCCAGCTTTACCAGCATCACCACAGTCTTAGGGATAGGCATCGCAGCAGTTGCATTATGGTAGAGTGTTCAACCCCATGCCATAGGATGTTCAGGTACCTCAGGCTGTTGAGGGTATGTTTTTTATCTATGGTATACAGGGTCATGTTTTATTTGATACGGGTGCTACAAATTCATTTGTATCTAAATCTTTTGTTGTATTATCTGGGATGACGACACGAGTATGCGATAGACCTCATGATATTTCTACACCTTTAGGCGATACTGCCATTTTATATTAGAGTGATGGGCCTGTGACACTTGATATTGGTAGACTCAGATTTTTAGCCAATCTATTGGTCCGGGACATGCACACTTATGATGTGATACTTAGGATGGATTAATTATCTCACTACCATGCCTAAGTTAATTATTATGATAGGTCTATTATTTTCACTATACCTGGTCAGGATATGTACGTCGTCACTATGCCACGTTCTAACGGGGTTTCTAGCACTTATTTGTTTTATATGGAGGAGGAGACCGAGGAGGAGATTACGGTGTCACTAGATAGCATACCAGTTGTACAGGAATTTTTAGATGTTTTTCAAGAGATTCCAAGGTTGCCACCTAATCGAGAGATAGACTTTGTTATTGATTTAGCTCTAGGCACTACGCCTATTGCTAGGGCACTGTATAGGATGACACCAGTAGAGATGTATGAACTGAGATACCATATTCAGTAATTACTCAGTCAGGGTTTTATTCACAGGACTACTTTACCTTGGGAAACACCAGTTTTGTTTATGAAGAAGAAGGATGGTTCACTTCGCCTATGTATAGATTACAGGGAGTTGAATAAAGTTACTATTCGTAACAAGTATCCTTTGCCCAGGATCGATGAATTTTTTGATTAGCTAAAGGGAGCTACATACTTTTCTAAGATTGATCTGCGTTCTAGATATCATCAACTTCTGGTTAGGGAGCAGGATGTTCCTAGGACATCGTTTCTCACTAGATATGGTTCTTATGAGTTTCATGTCATGTCTTTCAGCAGTCTTCATGGATCTAATGTACAGAGTTTTCGGGGCTTACTTAGATCAATTTGTCATCGTGTTCATTGATGATATTTTGGTCTATTCTAAGATAGCGGACAATCATGCTAGACATCTTCATACAGTGTTATTGACGCTTCGTGAACACCAATTATATGCCAAATTCGAGAAGTGTGAATTTTGGCAGCGAGAAGTGAAGTTTCTGGGTCATGTAGTGTCAGAGAAAGGGATAGCGGTAGATCCGGCCAAGGTTTCAGTAGTGGTGGAGTGGGGATAACCTATCTCACCTATAGAGATTCGGAGTTTTCTGGGACTGGCAAGATACTATCGAAGATTCATTCAAGGGTTCTCGAAGATAGTGGGACCACTCATTCATTTGACTAAGAAAGGTGTACGGTTCGTGTGGGATGAACATTGTCAGAAAGCTTTTGATGAGCTCAAAAGTAAGTTAACTTTTACACCGGTTCTGTCTACTCCATAGGGCGGGATAGAGTATATTGTTTACACAGATGCATTTTTGTAAGCTCTTGGGTGTGTTTTGATGCAGGAGGAACAACCAATTTCATATGGATCTCATAAGTTTAAGCCTTATGAGCTTAATTATCCAACATATGATTTGGAGTTGGTAGCTGTGGTCTTTGCCTTACGTATTTGGAGGCATTATCTATTGGGAGAGTCCTTCAAATTATTTAGTGATCACAAGAATCTGCAGTATTTGTTCACTCAGCGTGAGCTGAATATGAAACAACGTAGATGGTTAGAGTTTGTGAAAGACTATCATTTCTCTATACAGTACCATCTAGGGAAAACGAATGTGGTGGTGATACACTCAGTTGCCAACCATATGCGAATCTTTCTGCTTTATTCACCACTCAGTGGAATACTTTGATAAACGTTGATAAGTTATCCGATACTTTTATGGCTTACATGGTAGTTACATATTCGATCATTCACAAAGTCTTGAAGGCACAACTCACAGATCAGCAATGCATCGATAAGGTTGTTAAGATAGCTTTTGGGGATGTTCCATTATATCATGTTGGGATTGATGGAGGCTTGAGGTACAAGAGGCAGTTGGTAGTACCTTATGCCGATGAGTTGAGGCAGGACGTGATGACTGAGACTCACCATTCTGGGTTTTTTGTTCATCCAGGAGGAGACAAAATGTATCAGGATATGAAATGGCAGTTTTGGTGGGCAGGTATGAAGAAGGACATTACTATCTTTGTCTCTCAGTGTAGCACTTGTCAAATAGTCAAGATTGATCATTAGAGACTGCCAGGTTCTCTACAGCCACTACCTATACCAGAGTAGAAATGGGAGAGCATTTCTATAGATTTTGTTGAGGGATTGCCTAATTCATTTAAGGATCACAATTCCATTTGGGTTATCATTGATAGATTGACCAAATTAGCTCATTTCTTGTCTATTCACACTGATTACACTTCAGAACAGTTGGCAAGACTTTACATAACAGAGATTGTAAAGTTACATGGCATTCCGTTATCTATTATATCAGATAGGGATTCGAGCTTTGTGTTAGGATTTTGGATAGTAGTCATGGGCCAAACAATTGGGTTCCATTGACTACTTGGATAAGGGGTTTAATGGGTACGAATAATTACCTATGGATAGTGTATATGTGTATATATATATAAATAATACATATATATTTAAGAAAAATCATTTGGAGATAATCTAGTGTATTTATTTTACTGAGATAAAAATAATATACATAAATTATACGTACTTATATTTTTTTAGTTACCTTTTTAGTGTTTTAAATTTTATTATTATTTTCTTTATTAATTGGATATGGATTGGAAAAAGGAATAGGGTGAATATGTAGCCTATAAATATATAACTATAGGGTTAGAAAAAGGGGCTAGAATTATATCATGTATATTTTAGAAAAAGAGAGAAAGAAGGAGGAAGTAGTTAGAGGAAGAAGAACAAGGAGGCTATGGTTTTATCAAATCCTAAAGGTAAGTTCTTTGTTCTACACCTTTATTTTAGATCTGTAATCTATATATCTCTAGTATAACTTTAGGGATGTTTAAAGGATAATTAAAATTGGTATTCATGTTTTAATTAATCTAGAACTAGGTTTTATAAATTAGTTTGTTCATGTTTGTTCTTGTGTAAATTGATAAATTTATGATTTGATTGGATTACATTATATTTTGTTACATGTTGTACATAATATTTTTCATATCTGTATATTGATGGAATGTAGAAACATGCCTAGGATTCCTAAAACAAATAAAGAATGAATGCATAGTGAAATTCTGGGTTGATTCGCGTAATAGTGCTTGGACCGCTGTTGCAGTGCTCGACCCTTGGATGAAAGCTCGAGCAATTGGTTGTAAAGCTCGAGCAATTAGATGTAAAGCTCGAGCTTGAGAAAGAAAGCTCGAGCAACTGGGATAAAAAGCTCGAGCCTGAAGTAGGATGCTTGAGCCTTGGACAGGGTGCTCGAGCATTTAGGACAAAAGCTCGAGCATTACCTGGAGAAGTTTCGTAAACAACATAATGTTGCTTCTTTTTGATTTTGAAGGGACCTGAACATCAAATAGGGACTTAGGTTTGGGTTTAAATAAATTTAAATAGACTCGATCATAATGATGTTTGCTATTTGAATATTTTAAACAAACGAATGGATTAATTTTTTAATTTGTTCTAACAATTAAGATTAAATGTATAGCATGATATAATATTATTATGTTTAACTCTGGATTGTTTGATGTACTTCTAAAATTGTTACATCAATTGTTGGATTGAGTGGATTTAGTGCACCAGTATGGGATAGTGGCACTCTAGGGATGGATTAACTTATCAGTTAAGTCCTACCTATTATATAAGGGAACGAATTAACTAAAATGTTAAGTTCTACTTATTTTTGTGTCAGGTCAACTGAACTAGTTGGATGATACATAATTAATTTAGATTGGATATATATATATATATAGACATATGCCATGATATGAGCTTGAGTCTTAGAATCATGGTTAGGGCGTGTATATTGCCAGGGATGTGTAGCTAGATATAGTGTAGTTGTTTCCCATGTAGGTCTAGGTACTTATACCTACTATATGTGCATTTTGCATGTTGTCTACTATTCAGGTTGAGACAACCTTATAGTCTAGTGAGGTTCCTTTAGTGTGTATCTATATATATATATATATACATACGATTTACTTAGCTATTTTATGGGTTAGCTATAGATATATAGTTTCTCTAGTCTCTGTTTGGGTTATCGTAGAAAGAACTTGTTCGTGGGCCTGACCCACTATTATTATTTTTCAAGTGCTCGTTAATTCCAGACATAGAGTTTGTTCGTGTTGAGTAGAGACAGTCTACATCATTCTTCCAATTCTACGTTGGACTCTCTTTATGTTTTAGTTTCAGATTATAGTTATTTTCAGTTGGAATATCATTAGGGGTCCACTAGATGGATTCCCGAGTTGTAATGATAATTAAAGGTTTTGGAAAAACATTTGGAGGATTTATTATTTAGTTTTCTTTTCAGCTATTTTATTTATTCTTAGTTATTTCTTTTGTATTCTGTGTTCATTTGCATACTTAATTGTTTGGTATCCCTCGGATCTGTGCTTGGACTTGATCACCTGTGGCTCTAGAATTGAGGGGTATCACAACCTTCCCCTCCTCTGCAGCTAAGAACAGGCTCACCTTTCTTGAAGAGTAGGTTTGGAGTAATCCTTTATCTACTGAGGATTTGCTCTCTTCATCCAACCTTAAGGAAATCGCCACTAGTGTTGTAGCTGCTGATCTCATGGATTTAGCACTTCTTTTCTTCGACAGCTTCCCTCTTACTGATGAGGAGAAGAAAAGAGCTGAAGCTCTTAAGAAGAAGGCAGCAAAGGATCAAGCCCTTGCTGTTATTCGCTTCTACCGAAGATGAGAAGGAGGTTGAAGAACCTCATTTAAAAAAGATAAGACAGAACCCTCATTCAACTAGTAAGGCAAGAATGCTTTCAAAAGCAAAGGGAAAAAGGATGGAGAAGCGGACCCTGAAGAGGAGGTTAGGGCTTATGTCCTAGCAAAGGTTAGAGAACCCTAGAGACCTGTTTTCTCAAGACCTAATAAGTCAGTTCTTCATTCTGGGGACTCGGTTGTTACTGACCCTTCTGCAGCGCTAGCAATAGCACGAGGGGTATGGTAACCCAAAGATGAGGAAATCATGGGCAACACGAGGCTGGACCAGCTTCTTCCTTCTACCCCAGTCCATGCTGTGGAGGTTGATTCTTTTTTTTTCTTTGTTATCTCCTTAGCTTTCTTTTCATTTCACTTATCCTTTTCTTATTATTGTTGGTTTTGTAGAGCTTATACCATACTATAGCCCTTTGTGCCACTGCTGAGGCTCAATCCCTTTCTATTAAGAAACTAGAAAGGAACCTTGCTATTGCTGAAAAGAAGGCTTCCAATGCAGCTATGGACGTGAAGATAGCCTATGAGGCGAGGGATATTCATAAGAAGCACTTGGCAGCAACCATGGCCAAGGTGGAGACATTGGAGGCTGAGAACCAGCAGTTGAAGGATGCAATTAACACTTACATTATTGCTAGGAAATAGATGCAAGAGCGCTACTTCGCCTTGGTGTGCTTTTCTAGTGCAAAGGCCTTTAGGTTCGGTTTCAACCAAGGTTCGACTAACAAATTGAAGGACCCTGAGGCTTTTGATGCTAATATGGGGGTATCTTTCCCTTATGCTGAGGGTCCAAAGGCCCAAGAAGCTGAGGTGTTGTTTGCAGAAATGGTAAAGTCTCACCAAACATATCCTCCAGCTCTAAGTTCTTTAGCTCATCCAACTTCAAGTCCATCAATCCTTATAGCTTCAAGCCCTAACGTGGTTGATGCCTTTAACTCTGCTCCTTTTGATCCCAAAAGGAAGTAAACTTATGTAATACCTATTTTGAAACAATGTAGCTTTTGGCTTGTAGACAGTTAACTGTTATAATTTTTATATTTATTTTAGGAGAAATTTGCATATTCATGTCTGCTTTTGCATGTAACTGTTGAGTTAGTAGTGCATATTCATGAATTTGCATATCCCTGAATGCTTTTACATATAACTGCTAAGTAATGATGTTTTTATGCCTTTGAGAGAAATTCGTTGTCTGAGGACTTCAAACTCCTTGTGGTTCAAAGCAAAAATAGGAAGGATAGTAAGAAGGGAACTCCTATAACAGTTTAGTATTTAGCTAGAGATGGTTGCACCACTTAGCTAGTTAACCATCAAGGGAACCCTTCTTGTTGTTGGCTTTGTGTAAAACGAGCATATCAATACTCGTTTGTCCTTGTATTATTTTGATGTGGGACAAATTACTTATTTTGACTTAGTAAGTGTCTTGATCAAATCCATGGATTTTGAGAGTAAAATGTCATAGGATACACCAACCTCTACTTAGGTTTTGGCTGGTTTATATAGGTTTTGACCGGTATATTTGTTTTCAGACTCTTTGTATCTGAGGAGTGAAGTTGCTTGCCTTAGAAGAATGTTTTGATGCCTTCGGACTCTTGAGATCCGAGACATGTGTTTGACTTGTATCCTCAGACTCTTGAGATCCAGTGAATGAGTCTCCTTGGCTTCTGTATACGCCTTCGAAGAATTTTACTAATGTCCTCGGACATTTGAGATCCGAGGCTTGTGATTCCTTAACTATTGATAAGCGCCGAATATTGCATATTCAAGTGCTCTTATTTGCATTTGTTAAGTACATTAGTTAATTATAATGTATAGTTTAGCTTTATCTGTTTATTTCTGTCTTCTTTTAGGTTAGTTCCCCTGAAAATGGTTAAAAGAGAGGTCTTGACAAACTCTTGAAGAATCAAAGCATACCGTTACTGGGGACCGTCATTTTGGTCAAGTTGCTTGATTCAATCAAGCGTGTGAGTTTTGCGGCATAGCACTCAGGATGAAGACCGTGTCAAACAGACTGATCCAAAGTGGCTAAACAGAGGAGTGAAGGCTTTGAAGCCAAGTACGGCGGGTGCCCGCTATAGATCCGTGGGTGCTCGCCAAACACTCCAATAGCATCCTTGGATTTCAAGCACCCATAGCTTAAGACCCCCTTTGATGGACAATTCTTGACTCTTGACTTCATGTGCTCTTATCATGTGATTGAAGGCTTGATAATCTCTAGCTTAGTAAGCATGCCCAAGGCTACACACTAGTTTAGGTAGTTCAAGCATGTGCAACTTTAATAGATTATTCTTGCCATAGAATGTAGCAATTTTTGTGTTGTAGCATTCCATGATCACATATTTATGTCGTTTCCCCAAGTTAATCTCAACTAGCATGTTAATAGGGTAGGTAGTGGATTCACTTCCCTAGTCCTCTCTACCTAGAATTTCTTTTCTCTTAATTTCCTTGCAAATATTGTTTTATGCAATCTTTAATTCCTAGATTCTAAGTGACAAACCAACCAAAACTCTACACCCCTTTCATCAAACTAAAAGTGAATTTAAAGACCTTGGTTGCCATAAGCTAGCAGTCCCAGTGGTTCGACTTACCCGTTCAATAGCCCTATTTTACAATGATTTGTGCTATTATAAAGGGTTGATTTATTATAGATCGAGTCTTAAATTGATCAATTTTTGGCGCCGTTGTCGGGGATTGCAAACGGTTTTGTAACCGAAGTTTTATGATTAACTTTGGTTTGATTGTGAATATTATATTCTTGTGGATATTTTTTTTGTTGGTTTCGACTAATTTGTGTTTCAAGTATTCTAGTGAGATTTTAGGTACTCAAGGCTTATTGAGCGAAGGCTAGCAAATTTGTAAGTTTAGACGACTTCAAGTAAGTTTTCGAAGTTCTAGTTTCAAAGTTGTGAATATCTTGCATGTGTATATGTGATACCCCTCGGATCCGAGACACGGGTTGATCAGGCCCAGGCCCAAACCAAAGGGAAATATCAAACAATCAATATATAATTGAACACAGAATACAAGATGAAATAAGAAACAAAAATAATAAGCTGAAAGAATGCTAATTAAAAATCCTTAAAATAATATAATTATTGAAATCTGTTAAATCCGAACTCCATAGGTTTACAACTTGGGAATCCATCCATTGGACCCCTTATTAAAGATTCTCAAACCGAAACTAAAATAATAGAAATAAAATCTAAAGCTAACATAAAGAAGATTCCTACATAGTCGGAGGAATGAATATCTGTATCTGCTCTGCATATCCAAGCTCTAACCCTGGAACTGACGAACACCTGAAAAATAAAGGAGTGGGTCAGGCCCACATGCAAGTCTTGATCTACTACAATCTAAAAAGTAATCCAATACACAGATACATCCTACGAAGACTCAACAATATCTAGAGTAGTCCATATATGTATATAGTACACACTATAGGACGCTCGCTAGTCTAGTAGGTCTGTCTCAGCCTGAATAGAAGGCAACATGTAAATACGCACCCGAAGGTGGGTATGAGTACCTAGACCTACCAGGTAACAACACCTATGTCCAGTTATCCATCCTAGGAGATATACGTGCCCTAACCATGGTCCTGAGACTCAAGCTCATACCATGGCACATATAATAAATATATAAAGTCCGTACTCCTCCTAATACAAAATATCATCCATCTGTAGTAGTGGTTTGATAAATGTATAACAATCCATCCACAATCCAAAGTAGGTCTTTCAATTCATTGCTGATATGACATATATGAGTAGGACTGAACCCTTACGGTAAATCCACCCCTCAATCCAGTATAGGTAAGTTATAGTGTTTGAACTAATACCGACCTAGTATGCCACTGTCCCATACCAGTGCATACCATCCTCCATCCAATATAGTTGATAAATTAATAGCAAATAACCATCAACCATACTCTAAAATAAGCATAAATACAGTCCATTATATGTATGACCAAATTATGCAACCAATTTAAAATTTAGATATCATAATAGTGTTCTTATATTACTGAAATAAAACTGTTAATTTAGTTTCCTCAAATTAAACTTAACTTGATGCAGTTTAATAGAAACTCACTATTTACTTATTCCAAAATAAGCACAAATATAGTTTAACATGCATTTAACAAAATTATGCATCCACCAGCAGATTTAAAATATAGGTACCAGTCCTTAAATCTGATAAACTTAGGCTACATAACCAACTCCTCCAAACAGCGCCATAACTAATGCGATGTACCAAAATTTTAAACATGTTTAATTCCATCTAAGAACACATATATTTAAATAGTTATATGCTCTTAACACAGCTGAAAACATGATTCATAATTTAATATCATGCAGAAAAACCAATTACTAAAACAGTAAGCAGTTTAAGTTAAATATTCAATTATCCACCTACGAGTCCTCTATTTGATCTTAGATTAATTCCCATCCTCAATAACTGAATATGAGCTTGCTTCTTAACATTATTATAAGTCTCAAACACTTAATTACAACATTCAGTAGCTTTAAACAGTTCCATAAAATTCAATTTCAGCCAAACGAACCATAAAAATCAGTTTCTGGACATTTTAAGAGAGGGCAGGCTCTAGAAATTAAAGAGCCTGCTCTTCTTTTCTTCAGAGATGGCTCTAGGCTCTTTAGAGCTGGCTAAACATCCAAGAGCTGGCTCCACCTTCTAGGAGCCGGCTCTAAGGGATTTTAAGAGCCTGCTCTCTTTTCCCCTTAGCAGCCTCCGTCCGTTTCATCGTCTTCTCCTATTCCTGTGAGTACCAGTTCTCTGTAGTAACTTTTAATACATGTTTTAAGGTCTAATCCAGTTCCAGATTGATTATAAACAATGATATACAATCAAAATTTGAATTTAAAACAAATTACTACACAACGGAGCAAGGTTACAAAGTTACAGTTTTATTACTATCTTTTTGAAACAACCAAGAACAGGTTTAATTCCATGAATTTAAACATTGATTAAACATGCATAAAGGTTATAATTAAGCCTTAGTTTAATCCCTGGAGTCTTCCTAAACATGCACAGAACACAGATTAAAGAGATAGAGAAGAACAAGACTTGCCTTGAGTTTCAGTTTTGAAACTCTAAACCACTGTCTCTGAAGCTTCTGTCCACGTTCGAGACTCCTGTTCTAAATCTCAAGTGCTCTTGGTTCAATCCAAAAGCACTCCATCCAGTGTATCCTTGAACCTCTCCGTCAACCTTACCAGTTTTCACTCTCTGTATCTCTCTGTCTCACGGTATACGCATCAGTGAATAGGGTTTTTCTGTGTAACCCTAAACTAACGTATAATACTGTATTTATAGGCTTTAGCACAACCCTAATTCTAATACAAAACCAACCCTAAGTCGGCTACATCCGTGCAAATAAACCCTAATATAGATATATATGTTCCTCCATACAGTCACGTTAAAACAATTTACATATAATTAACTTAATTCAATTAAAACAACTAAATTACATCAGTTAAACAATTCTCTAATAATTAATTCAATACAATTTATGCAAATATAAGCAAACCGCCAGTTAAATAAATAAAACAAATAACAACAATTAAACAAATAAACAAATAAACAAATAAACAAAAATAAATGCAACGTAAACAATATAATAAATACCAGGACTATCTTTTTAAAATTAGGGTATTACAGTATAATTTAGAGATACTTAGCTTGTGGTGCCCTTGTCGAGGATATTTTAGTGTTTGTCTATATTACAAAGTATTGGTCCTTGTCGTGGCCATTTACTTTTCTGTCTTGATTAATAATTGAGGAAAATGGGAACATCGTATGTGGATATGATGGTGAAGGGATATTATGTTTGTTGTGAATTGCGTAGTTGATGTTGAGTCGTAGGTTACTATCCTTGCCTACTCTTGAAGTGCCAATTGATATAAATTCACTTGAAAGAACTTTTAGAAGAAACCTTAGGGAATCAGAAAATTTAAGAGGACTTAATCTTGAAATTAATACAATGGCCAACAATGAGGGAAATGTCGGGAATGAGGGGATCCATAATGATAGGGCTGAAGTTCCAAATGCTCCTATGACTCTTAGGGACCATTTCATCCTTACAACTTATGCCTCTCCCTCTTGCATAGTGATGCCAAACATCAAGGCAGCCTAATATGAGATCAAATCTAGCACCATCCAAATGCTTCTATCTTTTCATGGCTTTGAAAATGAGGACCCCTATAAGCACCTTGATGAATTTCTTAAAATATGTTCTACCATCAAGCTGAGGGGCTTCCCTAACAATGCTCTCCATTTGCATCTCTTCCCATTCTCCTTAAAAGAAAGGGCTGAATATTGGTTGAACTCCCTTGCTGCAAATTCCATCAGTACATTGGCTCAATTGCAATAAGAATTCTTAAAAAAGTAAAACCAACCTAATGAGGCATTCCATTCTTAGCTTTTCACAAAGCGAGGGGGAACAACTCCATGAGACTTAGGAAAGACTTCAAGACCTTCTTAGGAAATGCCCGCACCACCTAATTCCAAAATGGCAATAGGTGCAAGCTTTCTATGCTGGTTTAACTGATACCCATAGATTCATGGTTGACTCATCATGTGGAGGGATGTTTATGTCCAAAAGTGCGGATGAGGCATGGACCCTACTTGAGAACTTGAGTGAAAATTCACTGCAATATAATTCTCGTAGTGTTCCGACCTCAACCAATATAAAGAACACCAACTCTTGTCAACCAAAAATAATGGGAGAAAAATCCTCTCACGTGGATGCCATAGCTCACAAATTCTATCAATTGATTGCACTACACCTCTCTCCTTCATTGTCTCAAAATTCGGCAAGTGCGGTATGTGCATCATGCACGAGTCCTTTCCATCTCTCGAACGATTGCCCCATACTGGAGCAATTTCTTAATCCCAATCAGGAGCAAACAAATGCGATATTTTCTAGGCCCGGAAACAACCCCTATTCAAATACCTATAATCTGGGGTGGAGAAATCATCCAAATTTCTCGTGGAGGCAACAAGCCTCACAAAATTTGCAATTTCCAAATCAAGGGCAACAAAACCAACCCCCTTCTCAATTTCAAAATAGGCAATTTCAGGCCTCTTCAAGCTACCGCCCCCCTTATAATCCCAATGTCTCTAATCAACCTCCTGCATTTCTAACTGATGAAATTCTCGTTGCAAACAAGCAAATGATGGAATCTCTAAACAAGCAAATGATGGAATCTAACAAGCAACTGTTGACATCATTGTAGCCTACTCTCCAAATGGTTTATTCTCATACTCAGTCCATTGCAAAACTTGAAAATCAAGTAGGACAAATAGCTATTTCAATGAACTAACTTCTTCAAAGAGATAAGGGGAAGCTTCCCGCTCAACCATTTGAGAATCCTAGAGGGATGCATGTGATTGACGAAACCCCTCCTCCGAGTAGGCCTACTCATGAACAAGTCCAAGCAATCACCACCCTCCGGAGTGGCCGAGTTGTGGACAACAAGGTTGATGGAGGGAAAGAAACAATCATTCCTTCCAAAAATCCAAATCTCCGCTCTTCTAATCCAAATCTCACTCCTGAAAATCCAAAGTCTAATGCTGAGAATTCCAAGCTTGTCAACCCAAATGTGGAGACGTCTTATGAGCCTGCAGTTCCGTTTCCTCAATGTCTCCAAGAGTCGACACATTTTGGGAACAAAAATTATAAAATTCAAGACATGTGGGAAGTCTTCAAGTAAAAATCAACTTGCCTCTCTTAGATGCTACAAAGCAAATCCCTCCCTATGCAAAATTTTTCAAGGATTTGTGCACTTAAAAGCGCACTTCCAAAAATCATTTGCCAAAGAAGGTAAGATTAACTGAAAATGTGAGTGCAATCATTCAACACAGTGCTCCTCCAAAGTATAAGGATCCGGGTGCCCCAACTATCTCGTGTATCATTGGCGACAACAAGATAGAGAGGGCCCTCCTTGACTTGGGAGCTAGTGTAAATTTGATTCCATATTCAGTTTATTTACAACTTGGGTTGGGAGATCTAAAGCCAACCTCTGTGGTCTTGCAGCTAAGGCTCATGTGAGCGTAACGTTGTAGTCTTTGTCTGGTGGAGTGAGACGCAGGCCAGAGAAGCACCGTTTCATTTCTTTTTCCTTCGTGGCTTCAAGATCTAAGGCCTTAAGCGTAATGGTGCCTATGACATTGTTGTCAGAGTTTTGGGATTAGCTACCCCAACTCTGGCAAAATGCCTAGTTCCTGTGGTGTTTTTGGTAATGATCATTTCCAACATTGATGTCATCCGTATCGATAGGTTTTTCAGAATTGACCTGGTTGGGGCAGGTTATGAACTAGTGCCTTATACTGTCATGCTACCTTACTGACAAGTAAGTGTGGGCGGGTTCTGGTCGCTGTTCGTACGACCTTGTCACTTTCTTCTTTTATCGTGTTTCAACGTTTCGTTGTCTTGGGATTCTCTCAGTGGTTGATGTTGAGTTAACACGCTGATTAGTATAAAGTGTTGTCTTAGTTCATGGTTTCGCATTCCTTCAGTTGATCTTGAAATCTTTAGGGTTGTCCTTTAGTGCTTTATGAGCTATCCCTTGGTTTGACCTTTTGTCCGGACCTTGCTCTGTTCTTTTTCCAAATGTTCCAAATTTTGGGGATGAAATTTCCTTAAGGAGGATAGGTTGTAATGACCCGGTCATTTGACACCCTTTCTTTTTTTTTTTTTTTTTTTTTTCTGAAATTTTACGGATAAATTTTTTTCGTTTACTTTTCCTTTTTGAGCTTTGTTTCTCGTCGCTTAGTGTCATCTCGAGTGCTTGGAATTAGTTTCCGAGACTCTTCGTATGGATTGACAACTTCCTTTGAGGACCGAGTCATTTCCACATTTTCACTTTTCGGACACTATTCATTTTTTGTCAATTTCCCTATTTCGTTATTTTCCCTATTCTATCTTCTCTTCGTTTGTCAGTTTTTGACACAACCTGACTTTTCATACTCGAAGTTGGTTTTTGACTTCACGTGTCTTCATTCTAAGTGGTTTCCACGAAATACGTATCTTTACTTTTGCAAGAAAGTACTCTGGTTACTCCCGGTGTCTATAGGGGCATGAATGCACAGTTCTTCAGAATCTTTTTCATTTTTTGGGGTATTTTTCATGAATATCTTTTGAAAATATTTTATTTTAGGGGTTTTTAAGAAAATATTTTTGCAAGATATTTTGATTCTGGTCCATTAGTGCAGTTTTCACTTTTTGGCGAGGCCATTGTGCAATTAATGAAAGTTATTGCAAAAATACCTCGTTTTGAGCTTGGATAGTCGTACGGGATTCATTTTCACATTTCAGCGAGTCGTGTACTCTTAGAATTTCCTTTTGGTCGTTTTTCTCCAGTTTTAGAGTTTTTGGCCCCGGTTGCCGCCGAACTTGTTCGGGGCATATCTCTCTACTCAGGACTCGGCTTTTGAAGCCATTTCTTTTGTTGTTCATATTTTCTCATTTTGAATCTTTTTCATTCATGTAGTTTTTCCGTTTGAGCGCGTTTACTTAAATTTCACTTTTCCGGACCAGGAGGGGCCCGTTCGGGGCACTTTTTGGTTTTTCCTACAAAAGGGGGGTGAGACATTTCATTTTTCACTTTCTCCTCCCTTCATGCATGACCTGAATCTACCATGGCAGCCCAAGGGGGGCTGCCACCCTTCTCCTCTCATTTAAACTTCCTTCCCTTTGTTATAAAGTCATAGTGCCTTTGCGTTTTGTGTTTGTCTTGACGATGCCCACCTTTCACCCTTATTAGAACCCATTTTTGGCCAAATTTTGAGTTCAGGTTTGAAGTCAAGTTGTGATTTTCATGGGGCTTCTTGGTGATTCTTGTTCATCGTGTTGTCCCCTACAAAACCCTTCGGTATCGTTGGATTCGGAGCACTTTTATTTCGGTTGGCTTTTGAGATTTTCATCTTAAATTGAGGTAGGGGGTATTATAATTTATTTTCTTGTTATATTGCATGTTTGTGATGCTTATACAACTTGTTTACTTGCTTTGATATCAAATCTATAGATTTTATTTAATTATTTTCTTGTATGAGATTTGATTTTCCCGGTTACTTATAACTGGTTTAAACATGTGGCATGATAGAATATTACCCTTTGACATATATTAAATTGAGAGCTTTTAGACAAGTATTGAAGTTTTTATTTAATATTTATCTTAAGTAAAAGATTAATTCATGTAGCCTTATCTAGCTTGAAATCAATATGGGTTAGCATATTATGTTAGGCTTTAATGCACTCTTCAACATATGTGAAATTGAAAGTAATCGGGGATGTTTTGAAATCTAGTAATAATTAATTAATTTGATTAATTAATTTGCTCCAAGTGCACTATTCATTTTCTTGGAATTCTGACTTGATATCCTTGATGTGCATGCCATGTACGTTCATATATATTAAATCGAGAGTATTTGACTAGGTTTTGAAACCTTTTATTTAATTATTTTCTTGTTTAAGATTTAATTCCAATGATGGTAAGCACCTTGGAATTAAATTGTGGCATACTAGTAAATTAGGCATTGGTATATTGAGTAACATAATTAAATTCAGAGCATTTAAATAAAATTTGCAAAACTTATTTAATATTTATCTTTTATGAAAGTTTAATTCGCATAGTTGAAACAAGCATGAAAATAACTTGTAATGTGAGATTAAAATAGGCCTTGGCATGTTCTCTAACCTATGTTAAATTGAGAACATTTGGATAAGTTTAGAAATCTAGAGATTTTGAATTAAATGATTAATTAAAAATGTAATTAATGGTTTTACTAGTTTGATTGAGTTTTGACTTGATAATGGTAGTGACTTGGGCTTGTTCACTTGTATATATTCATTTGGGGCCATTTTGGGGTTGTTTTAGAAAATCTAGAGCTTTAATCAACATGTTTCAATTAAACTCTGTTTTTGTCTCAATGATCCAAATAAGTTTTTGAGTTGGTTTGTGTAGTGACCATACCATGTTGTTTAACATATTTAAAATTGGGATCGTTTGGTTGAGATTGAATTTTAATATTGAAATGAAAGTGTCATAGCATGTAACGAATCGCACACTGAAGATTCGACATTGTCAATGTCATTGTGGACTTGAACTCTAGGACATGGGTTGTGTGGATTCAATCTTGCATGGGCATGTAAAGTCATTCTTAGATATTATTTGAGATGTATAAGTTTGGTTTAACTTATTGATTTTGTTTAAGTTTTGAACTTATTATTTTTGGAGGCTTGTAAGGATCATGTTCATGTGATGGCTAGGGTTTGACCCTAGTACGGATTCGTTAGTTTCCTAAGTCATATAAAGTGCGCAGTAGGTAGTACCTTGTGGGCCGTAATTACCCGGAATAACTTATACACGTGCGTACAAGGTAGTACCTTGCGGGCAAAATTTTCAACACAAACATTTTTTTTATAAAAAAATTTAAATTAAAAAATGGATCAAAAAAACATCTCAATTTTTTTTTTTTTTTTTGTCTGGCCAAATCAGCACATGATTGATCAACTCTTATGAAATTATTTTGTAGAATAACACATTTAGGAATGTCCATTGCGTAAAAGAAAAAAGTTAAATAAAAAAAAAATAAAAAAAAAAGTCTTTTATGTTTAGATGAAAAAGACCATCTTCAAAGAATTATAATAATGATAAATCGAAAAAACCAACTGATATTGAATTTTGGATTTTTGGAAAAAGACACATCATATGCCTAATGATTATTTTAATAAGAACAAAAAGAAATTGAAATGATCATCCTTCTGAGGTAACCCGGAATAACTTGATTGGTCAGTAGCCAAGGATCCTAGTCTTTCGACTATTTGATTTCCCATTTAAATTCAAGTTGTTAATCATGGATTTCTTGCAACTTGTGAATTTGTGCTTATCTTGCATTTTAGATCTTATTTGGTATACTTGAGACTGTATACTCGCTTTGTGTATTAGATCTTATTTAGTATACTTGAAACTGTATACTTGTTTTGTGTATTTAGATCTCATTTAGCATACTTGAACTTGTATCCTTGGTTGTATATCTAAACCTTATTTAGTATACTTACGTATTGTATGTTTGATTTATGTAATCGGATTTCATTTTGTATACTTGTGTTGTGTATGCTTGTCTTATGCGTAATTCATTTAGCGTAGTATACTTGTGCCTATTACTTGATTCATGAATTTTTCATGTTAATTGTATATTTGTATGTGTATGCTTAGACATTGCATAACTTGTTTAATATGGATTAGTATACTTGTAAATGTATGCTTCTATATCAAATATCATGTTTTAATATTGACTTGCATACTCGAGCATGTATACTTGTATGCCGTGGTTCAATTCAGTTGCATGAGTAGCTTAGGATGCTCCCTGAGTCTAACCTTTGACATAGACATTAGGTGGCATGACCCTTTTTAAATTGTTTCAAGTCAATGTAAAAATCTCTAAAGAAATTGAGTCGATGCATGCTCATTCTCTATGAGTAAACTTGTTTACTCACTCCGAAGTTACTGGGGGGCTATTTCAGTTACGAAGACTTGGTTCGTGATGCTTATCGTTCATTGGGATAACTTATAGCTTTTAAGTTCCATTTCATACAAGTGTTAGCATGAAATGCCATTTGTAGCCATTTTGTCAAATGCGTATATTTGATTCCAAACTTGTATTATGTGCTTAAGAACACTTTTTGACACTCATTCCATGTATATAATTTGTGGCCAAGGGCCAAACTTTGTTTGAAATCCATGAATATTCATGAATCTTGAATTTTGCATTTAATGAGAAAAGTATGAAAACTAGGGTTTTGATATGTTATTCTCGCACCGGTGTGTGCATTTTGTGTGAAATTCATCCTTTAGCATTCATTTGTCATATGTGAGGTGTGGCCAAGGGCCAAATACTATTTAGTTTTCATTTTTGCATTTTAGTTCACATATTGCATTTTTGGGCTAAAATAGTAGAAACCGAGCCTTTAAGGGTTCATTTTCAAATTGGGTGGTGCAAAGTGTGTTCCGGCACTTCCACTATGTCTCATTAATCATGCATAAAATGTGGCCAAGGGCCAAACGGTAATTTGAAATCATTTGTCAATTTGAAATTTTAAATTTTCCATTTCATGCGCATTTTCGCCCTTTTAGCTGTTGGGGGGTCAAATTTTGCATCGGTGGTATTTTTAAGCCATGGACCATTGTAGCACGTCCTAATAGGTATGTTACGTCTGCGTGCATGATTGTTTCAGGGAAAAACCCTCTCCTTGGTGAAATGAGCCTTCTATGGAATCATTTTTCATTTTTCTTGCATAATCTGATTTTAGGGCATTCTGGGGTTTTCCTTCAGGAAATAAATTCCAGACTCCACTTGGTCACTTAGAAAATGTGATTTTAGGGGGGGTTTCATTTTTGTGTTTTTCCAAAAAATTTCGTTTTGGTACCAGAAATCCCTTACAAAGTTCAGCTTTCAGTTTTACATTTAGTAGCTTTATGACCCTCATGACCAGATTTCATGAAGGGGCATTCTGGGCATTTTATAGACCATTTTCTTTGTTTCCGTTCATGTGGCCGGGTAGAAAATTTGATTTCGGGAGGGATTTCTTTTCCATGTTTTTCCAGAAAAATTCATTTACTATCATGTTTTTGCTCTCAGTTGCAGACAGTCACTGTAGCATTTTTTAACCGTCTTGGTCTAAACTGATCTAGGGGCATTTCAGTAATTTTCTTTAAAAAATAAATTCTAGTCTTAACATGGTCACATAGAAAACATGATTTTAGGGGGGGTTTCTTCACAACATTTTTCTAGAAAATGTCGTCTCGGACCCAAAAACCCCGTGTCAAATCTGATTTCCTGTGCACACTTGCACTATTTGAAAAAGTCTGTTGTAAGGGCATTTTGGGGATTTCGTGTCAAAAATAAATTTTCTTTTGACATGGTCAGCTTGAAAAAATTATTTGAAGGGGGGTTTTTTCTTTGTGTTTTTCCAGAAAATATCGTTTAGTACCTCAAAATGGCACACGGATTTCAGCATTTTGCCCAGGTTACTATTCACCGCCGCGGCGAAATCAAAACTTTGTTTTGACTTTTTCTGTTTCATCCGGACTCTGATAAAGTGATTCTTGAGTCTAACTTGATTAATTTTTTGTTGTCTTCCTGGTGGTGTGCTCGGTAGCACCCGATTTTATATTTTCAAAAATGACCATTTTGCCCTTGGGGCTATTTTTGTCCGGTTTTCTTGTAATTCACTTCCGCTACTTTCTTTTGAGTTCCGTGGCTTCATGGGGAGTTGCGGATGTGTTTTGGGAATGATATACATTGTAGGGACGTCATTTCCATGTAAAATGACCATTTTGCCCTAAGGGCTTTTTCGTTATATTTCTGATCTTTTGCTTTCGCGTCAGTTCTCATTGATTCCACGACCTCATGGAAGGTCATCAAAGTGTCTTAGAGGTGTGTTGTGCCTTGGGAGACTGTTGTCTTTTTTCTTGCTTCCGCATCTGGATCCGTTATCGAGTCAATCTTTGGTTCATCACGGGATGCGCTGGCCTAAAAAACCAGGGTTGTCACAGGTGGTATCAGAGCATCCAGGTTTGAATACCTTGGACGACGGGTTTGGGTGCATATCATGCTCACGTTGTTTTGCTTTGATATGCCATTTGTGTCATAATAACATGTCTTGTATGATAACATGTTCACATGTTCAGGTGTTTTTAGACATCTATTATTTGTTAAGCATGCTTTATGTATATATATATGCTTCCTGATAACATGTCTGTGTCGCTATCATGTCCTGGTGTGATATCATGTCTGCGTGCTTATGTTAGCATGACCGTATGCGACGTATGTCGGCCTACCTTACGCTTTTCATTCATGTGTATTGTCGTGCCATGTACTTACGTGTATCTTGATAACATGTTTTGAGTGAATAACATGTCTATTTGCTTATGTGACAACTTGTTTAGAAGCTTACTTTGACTGTCTTAACGTATGATATATGCCTATTTACCTTAGCACATTATACCTGTTTGTTATCCCAGTACATTGTATACACTTGTTCATCTTGACATGCTTTGTGTGATTTTACTACTTAGGTGAGAGATCGTCCGTGCGATGTTGCATGCTAGCTGTTTCCTTTTATATCTGGTTTTGGCATTGTCACTTGGGGTCTTTCGTATCTCTTAGATGTGTTCTAGTTTTATGAGTTTCTTCCTTGGATAGGAGAAATTCATTCCGTAAGGACCCCTATAGGGAACCTTCTTGTCTATTCAGTTGGTTGATGTGAGTAAGGCTCATGTGAGTGTAGCGTCGTAGTCTTTGTCCGGTAGAGTGAGACGCGGGCCAGAGAGGCACCGTTTCATTTCCTTTTCCTTCGTGGCTTCTAGATCTAAGGCCTTAAGTGTAATGGTACCTATGACATTGTTGTCAGAGTTTTGGGATTAGCTACCCCAACTCTCGCAAAATGCCTGGTTCCCGTGGTGCTTCTGGTAATGATCATTTCCGACATTGATGTCAATCGTATCGATAGGTTTTTCAGAGTTGACCTGGTTGGGGCAGGTTATGAACTAGTGCCTTATACTGTCATGCTACCTTACTGACGAGTAAGTGTGGGCGGGTTCTAGTCGCCGTTCATACTGCCTTGTCACTCTCCTCTTTTATCGTGTTTCAACATTTTGTTGTCTTGGGATTCTCTCAGTGGTTGACGTTGAGTTAACACGCTGATTGGTATGAGATGTTGTCTTAGTTCACGGTTTCGTGTTCCTTCAGTTGATCTTGAAATCTTTAGAGTTGTCCTTCAGTGCTTTATGAGCTATCCCTTGGTTTGACCTTTTGTCCGGACCTTGCTCTGTTCTTTTTCCAAATGTTCCAAATTTCGGGGACGAAATTTCCTTAAGGAGGGTAGGTTGTAATGACCCGGTCATTTGACTCCCTTTCTTTTTTTCTAAAATTTTACGGATAAATTTTTTCGTTTAATTTTCCTTTATGAGCTCTGTTTCTCATCGCTTAGTGTCATCTCGAGTGCTTGGAATTGGTTTCCGAGACTTTTTCGTATGTATTGACAACTTCCTTTGAGGACCGAGTCATTTCCACATTTTCACTTTTCGAACACTATTCACGTTTTGTCATTTTCCCCATTTCATCATTTTCCCTATTCTGTCTTCTATTCGTTTGTCAGTTTTTGGCACAACCTCACTTTTTATGCTCGGAGTTGGTTTTTGACTTCACGTGTCTTCATTCTAAGTGGTTTCCACTAAATACGCATCTTTACTTTTGCAAGAAAGTACTCTGGTTGCTCCCGGTGTCCATAGGGGCATGGATGCACAGTTCTTCAAAATCTTCTTCATTTCTTGGGGTGTTTTTCATAAATATCTTTTGAAGATATTTTATTTTAGGGGTTTTTCAGAAAATATTTTTGGAAGATATTTCCATTCTAGGCCAATAGTGCAGTTTTCACTTTTTGGAGGGGCCATTGTGCAATTAATGAAAGTTATTGTAAAAATACCTCATTTTGAGCCTGGATCCTCATACGGGATTCATTTTTACATTTCGGCAAGTCGTGTACTCTTAGAATTTCCTTTTGGTCATTTTTCTCCAGTTTTAGAATTTTTGGCCCCGGTTGCCGCCGAACTTATTCAAGGCATATCTCTTTGCTCGGGACTCAGTTTTTGACGCCGTTTCTTCCGTTGTTCATATTTTCTCATTTTGAATCTTTTTCATTCATAGAGTTTTGCCGTTTGAGTACGTCTGCTCAAATTTCACTTTTCTTGACTAGGCGGGGCCCGTTCAGGACACTTTTAGGGTTTTCCAATAAAAGGGGGGTTAGACATTTCATTTTTCACTTTCTTCTCCCTTCAGGCACGACCTGAATCTGCCATGGCAGCCCAAGGGGGGCTGCCACCCATCTCCTCATTTAAACTTCCTTCCCTTTGTTATAAAGTCATAGTGCCTTTGCGTTTTGTGTTTGTCTTGACGACGCACACCTTTCACCCTTATTAGAACCCATTTTTGGCCAAATTTTGAGTTCAGGTTTGAAGTCAAGTTGTGATTTTCATGGGGCTTCTTGGGGATTCTTGTTCATCGTGTTGTCCCCTAAAAAACCCTTCGGTATCGTCGGATTTGGAGCACTTTTATTTCGGTGGGCCTTTGAGATTTTCATCTCAAATTGAGGTAGGGGATGTTATAATTTATTTTCTTATTATATTGCATGCTTATGATGCTTATACAACTTGTTTACTTACTTTGATATCAAATCTAGAGATTTTATTGAATTATTTTCTTGTATGAGATTTGATTTTCCCGGTTACTCATAACTTGGTTTAAACATGTGGTATGATAGAATATTACCCTTTGACATGGTCATTGACATATATTAAATTGAGAGCTTTTGGACAAGCAATGAAGTTTTTATTTAATATTTATCTTAAGTAAAAGATTAATTCACGTGGCCTTATCTAGCTTGAAATCAATATGGGTTAGCATATTATGTTAGGCATTAATGCACTCTTCAACATATGTGAAATTGAAAGTAATCAGGGATGTTTTGAAATCTAGTAATAATTAATTAATTTGCTCCAAGTGCACTATTCATTTCTTTGAAATTCTGAATTGATATCCTTGATGTGCACGCCATGTACTTTCATATATATTAAATCTAGAGTATTTAATTAGGTTTTGAAACCTTTCATTTAATTATTTTTTTGTTTAAGATTTAATTCTGATGATGCTAAGCACCTTGGAATTAAATTGTGGCATGCTAGTAAATTTGGCCTTGGTATGTTGAGTAACATATATTAAATTCGGAGCATTTGAATAAAAATTGCAAAACTTATTTAATATTTATCTTTTATGAAAGTTTAATTCACATAGTTGAAACAAGCATGAAAATAAGTTGTAATGTGAGATTAAAATAGGCATTTGCATGTTCTTTAACCTATGTTAAATTGAGAACATTTGGATAAGTTTAGAAATCTAGAGATTTTGAATTAAACGAATTAATTAAAAATGTAATTAATGGTTCCACTAATTTGATTGAGTTTTGACTTGATAATGGTAGTGACTTGGGCTTGCTCACTTGTATATATCCACTTGGGGCCATTTGGGGTTGTTTTAGAAAATCTAGAGCTTTAATTAACATGTTTCAATTAAACTCTATTTTGTTGTCTCAATAATCCAAATAAGTTTTGAGTTGGTTTGTGTTGTGACCATACCATGTTGTTTAACATATTTGAAATTGGGATCGTTTGGATGAGATTGCATTTTAATATTGAAATGAAAGTTTCATAGCGTGTAACGAATCGCACACTGAAGATTCGACATTGTGACTGTCATTGTGGACTTGAACTCTAGGACATGGGTTGCGTGGATTCAATCTTGCATGTGCATGTAAAGTTATTCCTAGACATTATTTGTGATGTATAAGTTTGGTTTAACTTATTGATTTTGCATAAGTTTTGAACTTATTGTTTTTGGAGGCTTGTAAGGATCATGTTCATATGATGGCTAGGGTTTGGCCCTAGTATGGATTCGTGAGTTTCCTAAGTCATATGAAGTGCGCAGTAGGTAGTACCTTGTGGGTCGTTATTACCCGGAATAACTTATACACATGCGCACTAGGTAGTACCTTGCGGGCTAGTAACCCAAAATAGCTCGATTGGTCTGCAGCCAAGGATCCTAGTCTTTCCACTATTTGATTTCCCATTTAAATTCAAGTTGTTAATCATGGATTACTTGTAACTTGTGAATTTGTGCTTATCTTACATTTTAGATCTTATTTGGTATACTTGAGACTGTATACTCGCTTTGTGTATTAGATCTTATTTAGTATACTTGAAACTGTATACTTGTTTTGTGTATTTAGATCTCATTTAGCATACTTGAACTTGTATCCTTTGTTGTATATCTAAACCTTATTTAGTATACTTACGTATTGTATGTTTGATTTGTGCAATCGGATTTCATTTTGTATACTTGTGTTGTGTATGCTTGTCTTATGCGTAATTCATTTAGCTTAGTAAACTTGTGCCTGTATACTTGATTCATGAGTTTTCCATGTTAATTGTATATTTGTATATGCATGCTTAGACATTGCATAACTTGTTTAATATGGATTAGTATACTTGTAAATGTATGCTTCTGTATCGAATATCATGTTTTAATATTGACTTGCATACTTGAGCATGTATACTTGTATGCCGTGGTTCAATTCAGTTGCATGAGTAGCTTAGGATGCTCCCTGAGTCTAACCTTTGACATAGACATTAGGTGGCATGACCCTTTTTAAATCGTTTCAAGTCAATGTAAAAATCTCTAAAGAAATCGAATCGATGCATGCTCATTCTCTACGAATAAACTTATTTACTCACCCCGAAGTTACTGGGGGGCTGTTTCAGGTACTAAGACTTGGTTCGTGATGCTTATCCTTCATTGGGATGACTTATAGCTTTTAAGTTCCATTTCATGCAAGTGTTAGCATGAAATGCCATTTGTAGCCATTTTGTCAAATGTGTATATTTGATTCCAAACTTGTATTATGTGCTTAAGAACACTTTTTGACACTCATTCCATGTATATAATTTTTGGCCAAGGGCCAAACTTTTTTTGAAATCCATGAATATTCATGACTGTTGAATTTTGCCTTTAATGAGAAAAGTATGAAAACTAAGGTTTTGATATGTCATTCTCGCACCGGTGTGTGCATTTAGTGTGAAATTCATCCTTTAGCATTCATTTGTCATATGTGAGGTGTGGCCAAGGGCCAAACACCATTTAGCTTTCATTTTTGCATTTTAGTTCACATATTGCATTTTTGGGCTAAAATAGTAAAAACCGAGCCTTTAAGGGTTCATTTTCAAATCGGGTGGTGCAAAGTGTGTTCTGGCACTTCCACTAGGTCTCATTAATCATGCATGAAGTGTGGCCAAGGGCCAAATGGTAATTTGAAATCATTTGTCAATTTTAAATTTCAAAATTTTCATTTCATGCTCTTTTCCGCCCTTTTGGCTGTTGGGGGGTCAAATTTTGCATCGATGGTATTTTTAAGCCGTGGACCATTGTAGCACGTCCTAATAGGTATGTTACGTCTACGTGCATGATCGTTTTTAGGAAAAACCCTCTCCTTGGTGAAATGAGCCTCTATGGAATCATTTTTTATTTTTCTCGCATAATATGATTTTAGGGCATTCTGGGGTTTTCCTTTGGGAAATAAATTCCAAAATCCACATGGTCACTTAGAAAATGTGATTTTAGGGGGGATTTATTTTTTGTGTTTTTCCAGAAAATTTCTTCTTGGTACCGGAAATCCCTTGCAAAGTTCAGCTTTCAGTTTTACATTTAGCAGCTTTATGACCCTCATGACTAGATTTCATGGAGGGGCATTCTGGGTATTTTATAGACCATTTTCTTTATTTCTGTCAATGTTACCGAGTAGAAAATTTGATTTCGGGTGGGGTTTCTTTTCCGTGTTTTTCCAGAAAAATTTACCTACTAGCCCGTTTTTGCTCTCAGTTGCAGACAGTCACCGTAGCATTTTTTAACTCTCTTGGTCTACACTGATCTAGGGGCATTTCGCTAATCTTCTTTGAAAAATAAATTCCGGTTTTGATATGATCACATAGAAAACGTGATTTGAGGGGGGGTTTCTTCACAACATTTTCCCAGAAAATGTCGTCTTGGACCCGCAAACCTCGTGTCAAATCTGATTTCTGTGCACACTTACACTATTTGAAAAAGTCTATTGTAAGGGCATTTTGAGGATTTCACGTCCAAAATAAAATTTTCTTTTGACATGGTCAGCTTGGAAAAATTATTTTAAGGGAGGTTTCTTCTTTGTGTTTTTCCAGAAAACATCGTTTAGTACCTCAAAATGGCACACGAACTTCAGCATTTTTCCCAGGTTACTATTCACGGCCGCGGAGACGTCAAAACTTTGTTTTGACTTTTCTCTTCTATCCGGACTCCGAATCAAGTGATTCTTGAGTCTAACTTGATTTATTTTTCACTGTCTTTCCAGTGGTGTGCTCGGTAGCACTCGATTTTATATTTTCAGAAATGACCATTTTGCCCTTGGGGCTATTTTTGTCCGGTTTTCTTGTAATTCGCTTCCGCTACTTTCTTTTGAGTTCCGTGACTTCATGGGGAGTTGCGGATGTGTTTTGGGAATGATATACATTCTAGGGACGTCATTTCCATGTAAAATGACCATTTTGCCTTAGGGGCTTTTTCGTCATATTTCTGATATTTTGCTTTCGCGTCAGTTCTCATTGAGTTCCACGACCTCATGGAAGGTCATCAAAGTGTCTTAGAGGTGTGTTGTGCCTCGGGAGAGAGTTGTCTTGTTTCTTGCTTCCGCATCTGGATCTGTTATTGGGTTAATCTTCTGTTCATCATAGGACGCGCTGGCTTAAAAACCAGGGTCGTCACATTCCCTTCTCAAAGAAAGGGAAGAACTGGAGGAAGAGCATCCTACTGAGGAACCTCTAGAAGGCGTGCAAATAGTCGCAGGCGACGGGCACAAGTTGACCTACATAGGGACTCTCTAGTCAATTCAGGAAAAGGAAGAGCTGATAGAAATCCTGAGGTGGAACGCCGACATCTTCGCTTGGAATCACTCGGACATGCCAGGAGTCGACCCACAGATAGCCTGTCATAGCCTAAATGTGGACCCTAGCCATCATCCGATGAAATAAAAGTAGAGAAGGTTTGCCTTCGAAAGAAATAAAATCATTGCCGAGGAAGTCAATCGGCTTCTAGAAGCAGGATTCATCAGAGAAGTCTAGTACGCTCAATAGTTGTCAAACGTTGTGGTTGTTCAGAAAAAGAATAGCAAATGGGGAGTATGCATTGATTTCACCAACTTAAACAAAGCATGCTCGAAAGATTGCTTCCCATTCCCCAAGATCGATCAGATGGTAGACGCTACGACCGGGTATGAAAACTGATTTTCCTTGATGCTTACTCAGGTTACAATCAGATCTCGATGAACCCTTCGGATAAAGAAAAGATTTCTTTCATCACTGACGTGGGACCTACTGTTACAAAGTGATGCCTTTCGGATTAAAAAATGTAGGGGCAACTTATCAAAGACTGATCAACAAAATGTTCGAAGAGCAGATCGGCCGAACAGTCGAAGCTTACATAGACGATATGGTTGTAAAAAGCGAAGATAGAAAAGATCATCGGCAACACCTGCAGGATGTATTTGATACTCTCAGGAAACATAAAATGATGTCAAACCTAGCAAAGTGTTCATTCAGAGTATCCTCGGGTCAGTTCCTCGGTCACCTGGTGAACAAGAGGTGAATAGAAGCAAGTCACACTCAGTTGGCAAAACTGCTACAAAGCCAGGAGCCCCGAACCGTGAAGGAAGTCCAAGTCCTCACTGGCAGAATAACAGCTCTTATCCGCTTTATATCCAGATTATCAGACAAATGCAAACCATTCTTCAATGCAATCAGAGCAAGAAAATGAGATGTTTGGGGGGTAGAGAAAAGAGAAGCTCTCATGAAACTCAAGGAGTACATGGCAAATCCCCTAATTTTATCTACCCGAGAGCCCAAAGAGTCGTTGTACCTCTACCTAGCGGTATCACAGTCAGTAACCAGCTCGACCCTAGTAAGAAAAGTGGGAAAAAAATAACCCCCGGTCTTCTATTCCTGCAAGGCCATGACCAACGCAGAAAGCCGGTACTCAATGGCAGAAAAAATCATCCCTGCTTTAGTTCATACCAAAAGGAAGCTTCGGCACTATTTTGAGGCTCATTAGATAGTAGTCCCCACGATACACCCTATCAAAGCAATTCTCAGTAAACCAGATATTTCAGGTCAGATCACCAAATGGGCAATCGAGTTGAACTCCTTTGACATTCGGTACGAATTACGCACTGCAAAAAAAAGGGCAAGTGATTGCAGATTTTCTCTTGGACACTGACCCAGGGGAAGAAGAATAGTAAATCACAGAAGACCCTTGCTGGGAGTTATACATTGATGGTTCTTCGAGCCAAAATGGAACAGGAGCAGGGCTGGAGATAAGAATCCTCGAGGGGGCCAGAATTCAACAGTCAATCCAATTAGAGTTCCCGATCATAAACAATGAAGCAGAGTATGAGGCGCTGTTGGCAGGGCTCAGATTGGCCAAAGAACTCCAAATAAAGCACCTCAGAGCCTATAGTGATTCGCAGCTCATCACCAGGTAGGTGACGGGAGAGTAAACCTCCAGAGAGAACATAATGAATGCATACCGAGAAGAGGTTAAAAAACTGGCAAAGTACTTTGATACAATCAAGTTTTAGCAGATCCTTAGGGAAGAAAATTTGATAGCCAATCGCCTGGCTAGTGCAGCATCCATAGCAGACGAATCACTAACCAGGGTCATCCCCATTGATATCCTAGATACGCCAAGCATTGCAAGGGGAATACAGGTACTGTTCATCCCATGGGAACCAGGCTAGATAGATCCAATACTGGCTTACCTTGAGAGAAGAGAACTCCCCAACTCTAAGGAAGCGGCCAGGCAGCTAGGCATGAAAGCTGCCAAATATTCAGTTGTAGGAGGACAGCTCTTTAGGCAATCGCATTCTGGGCCCTACCTCAAATGTTTAACCCCCACGGAGTCCCGAGAAGTTTTAAAATAGATACATGAAGGGGAATACAGGAATCATTTTGGGGGCAGGTCACTGGCTTATAAAGCTCTCACTCAAGGTTATTTCTGGCCCTACATAGCAAGGGAAGCAGAAGAATACTCCTACCGATGCGACAAGTGCCAAAGGTATTCCTCCCTTGTCCATCTGTCCCTAGAAGAAATACACACCATGAGCAGCCCATGACCTTTCGCACAATGGGGAATTGACGTGGTAGGACCCCTACCAATGGCTGCATTGCGAAAAAGGTACGCCCTGTTAGCCACTGATTATTTCACCAAATGGGTAAAGGCAAAGGTATATGCAATGTGACTAACGTCCAAGTGAAAAAGTTTATTTAGAACAATCTAATACACAGATTCAGAATCCTAAAGTCCATCATGATAACAGGCCAAATTTGGATAATCAATACACTCAGCATTTCTTCGACAAGTACGGAATCAACCAAAAAGTATTAGCTGCATACCACCCCCAAGGCAAAGGGCAAGCAGAGATAACTAACAGAACAATCTTTGCCTGCATCAAAAAGATGCTTGAAGATAAAAAGGGGAAGTGGTTGGACGAATTGCCAAATGTCCTATAGGCATATAGAACCACCCCGAGATGTCCCACCGGCGAAACTCCTTTCTCTTTAGCTTACGGTACCGAAGTCGTAATCCCCACTAAAGTGGTAGCACCTACCATCCGAAGCTTAGCTTGGGACTAGAAGTCAAATGATCAGCTTCTGGAACACAGTCTAGATCTATTGGAAGAAAAAAGAGAAGCTGTAGCCATTCGGTTAGTAGCTTACTAGCAGAAGATAACAAATAGTTACAACAAAAGAGTCAGAAGGAGAAGCTTCAATCCAGGAGATCTGGTACTCCTAAAATCAGAGAAATATGTTAACAAATTGGAATCCAACTAGGAAGGACCATACTGAATATCAGACGTGATTGGAAAAGAAGCTTACAGACTTCGACACCTGGATGGCACCGAAATGACCAAGCCAAGGAATGCAATGAACCTGAAAAGGTATTTTCAATAAAGTAAATCATACAATGTTTTCCAGTACTCTATTTTTTGAATGAATAAAGTTGCTGACAGTCTTTTTCGGAAGTCCCACATCGGATAAAAATAAAACTTCTGGCTGTTATTTAAAGTAGAATAACACGAAATATAAACAGTGGAGTAGACCCCCTGATGGTAGGCAACTATAATAGGACCCACCATTAGGGGTCTCCACTTCACACTTTTTATCTCGTCATAGATGAGGCTTTGTCACCTATAAGAAACTATGTCCCACATTGTTTAAAAAATAAATTTTTAAGCTTTTCTTATAAAGTCACTTACTTGCTTATTTGTCAGTGTATGGACCCATTGACAATGGGATCCCATCCACGATATCGAGATGCCTTATTGTCAGAGGTCTCCATACACTCCCCACATCTTTTTAATAAAAAGTTTTTTTTTGTTCCTAGAACTTAGGGTCCCATATCGACTAAAATGGAAAAGAGTCCTTTATTATTAAAGTATGACCTGCTGGATGTACAGTCAGCGGGTGCAGACCCTGAGTTATGGGATCCATGGGTGGATACGGCCCATTATCGGAGGGCCCGTAATTCAGAGCCTTCCCTGCTTTTTTCTAGGAAAGATTTTTTCAAGGCGACACCCCATTTTAAATTAAAAAAAAAAAAAAAACACACACACACACACACACACACACATACATATATATATATATATATATATATGTTTTCTGTAAAACAAAATCGCTTGAATTTAGTGTTGGCAAAACAACTCGTTTAGAAAAATAGAAACCTGATACCCGTTTTACCAATAAAGGCACAAATAAAAGGGGTCAACCTGCGTGGAGACGGTTTAGTTGGATCACCAAAAAAAAAAAAAAAAAAAAAAAAAAAAAAAAAAAAAAAAAAAACGAACGGCCCAAGAGTCGATCGCAAAATAGGCGAAGGCCCCAAGAGCTAAACGCCCAATCAGGTTTGATTAGAAAATTAATCAGGCCTAAAAAGCTGAATAGCCCCAAGAGCCAATCTCAAAATAGGCGAAGGCCCCAAGAGCCGAACGCCTGATAAAGTTTGATCAGAAAATTAATCGGGCCCAAAAAGCCGAACGGCCCTAAGAGCCAATTGCAAAATAGGCGAAGGCCCCAAGAGCCGAACGCCCAATCAGGTTTGATCAGGCCTAAAAAGCCGAACGACTCCAAAAGTTGATCGCAAAATAGGCGAATGCCCAAAAAGCC
The DNA here is from genome assembly GCF_030987335.1 of Cornus florida. Lineage (NCBI taxonomy): Eukaryota > Viridiplantae > Streptophyta > Magnoliopsida > Cornales > Cornaceae > Cornus > Cornus florida. The sequence goes on from NW_026775573.1 coordinate 47,142,308, forward strand.
GAACGGCCTCAAGAGCCGAATGCCCGATCAGGTTTGATTAGAAAATTGATCAGGCCCAAAAAGCCGTACGGCCCCAAGTGCCAATCACAAAATAGGTGAAGGCCCCAAGAGCTGAACGTCTGATCAGGTTTGATTAGAAAATTGATCAGGCCCAAAAAGCCAAACGGCCCCAAGAGCCGATCGCAAAATAAGCGAAGGCCCCAAGAGCCGAACGCCCGATTATGCTTGATCAGAAAATTGATTAGGCCCAAAAAGCCGAACGGCCCCAAGAGCCGATCGCAAAATAGGCGAAGGCCCCTAGAGCCGAATGCTCGATTAGGCTTGATCAGAAAATTGATTAGGCTCAAAAAGCCAAAGGCCCCAAGAGCCGATCGCAAAATAGGCAAAGGCCCTAGGAGCCGAACGCCCGATCAATTTTGATCAGAAAATTGATCAGGCCCAAAAAGCTGAACGGCCCCAAGAGTCAATCGCAAAATAGACGAAGGCCCCAAAAGCCGAACGCCCGAATGAGATTGACCAGTGAAACTGCTCAAGTCCTAAAAAGCTGAGCGACCCCAAGAGCCGATGGCAAAAAAGGTGAAGGCCTTAAGAGCCTAACGCCTAAACGGCCTAAAAACCGAATGGCCCCAATAGCTGATCGAGAATAAGCGAAGGCTATAAAAGCCTATTGCTCGATCAGAATTAATCAAAAAAAAAAAAAATCAAGTACAAAAAGCCAGAGTAGCCATAAGAGCCGATTGCAAAATAGACAAATGCATCGAGATCAAATCACAAGAAAGAACACAAGCAAAAACAATCTCAAAGATTGTCAAAAAAAAAACTTCCATGTTCTCTAAAGTGTGTCAGGATTTCTACAAAAGAGGCAGGGCATACCCAACACCTCAAGCTTAGCTACGCAGGATCACTATTAAGCTTAGATATACCTTTCGTATTAAATCTCTATATAAAAGCATCAACCAACTCTACCCTGGCTGGAGTAGTGGAAGGGGCATCAAGCGATAGAGCAGGTAACCCATGGGAGCTCGAAAGATATTGGAGAGGAGGCAGAACCTCACCAGCCACTTCACCCTTCAGTAGAGCAGCAAATTCAGTCTCTCTGGGGCCAGCCGAGGGCTCGGTATATTCACCAACAATCAAGAGCCCCTGTTTGGCATCATGCTCGTCAGCGTCACTATAATCTCTCTGCTCAGAAGGAAGCTGCCCTTGAGCAAAACCGAGCCTGAAGCCTTTGGCATAGCGGAGATTCGCAATCTGGGAAAAACGGTTAAACATCTCCAAACCCCCATCCTTACAGGTTTGAATAAGAGAGTTTGCCTTCCCAAGCTGTTGGTTAAGCTCAGCCACTTTGTGCTCAAGTTCCTTAACTCTTTTATCAATGTACTCAATTAACTTAAGCTGCTGAGCCTTCTCTCTCTTTTCCTCGGCGAGGGAAGCCTCCAAAACACTTACCCTCTTCTGAAGGGCAATAGACTGGTTCGCCTGAAGGGAGTCAGCTGATAGCTTCTTCATAAGAGCGAACATCAAGAAAGAGCTCTGTGCGAAGACAACAGAGAATTGTTAAAAAAAAAAATTAAAAGGGAAGTAGAGGAATGAGGAAAAGTTACCTCCATTATGGACTTGGGAACAAGAGACAACAAATCGTCAACACTCATTTGCTGTTGTAAAATTTCATCTCTGGGAGGCCACATCCCTCTGGCTAAACCCATCAACGTCTCTGGGTCTTCAACTCCAGAGTCACTAATGGTGATAGGGGACCCATCAGACTTTATCATTTCGGGGAACCACTTCTTGATAGACCCCACAAAATTACCCCAAGTAACATCAACAGCGCTAGGAATTAAGGCACTTTTTCCTTTAAAGGCCCCAGCCATAAGCTTGAGGCGCTTTGAAAGAGAATCATCCTTCGTTAAGGGATGCTTAGTCCCTGACTGGACCCCTTTTTGCTTTTGAGAAGAAGAAAGCTTACTCACCTCAACAAGGAGGTTATTCCTTTCTTGCAACAACTTAGCAGCTGCCTCTCTCTCCTTTTTCGTCGTACGAGGTTTTGGAGGAGGAAGTTCCATCGCTGATTGAGAAAGGAAAAGAGGGGCAAACGATAAAATGATAGCCTCAGAATCGAACATGTCAAGATCAATGGGCTCCTCAGGATTTTGAGCAATTACCGGAGAATCCTTCGAGATCACCTCAAGAAGAGAAGAAGTCAGAAGGACCTTGGCAGAAGGAATGTCGCTCCAAACTCTTTCTTCTAAATAAGCAAGACGACTATCTGTAAATTTCGAAGAGAAAAAGTCAGTTTTGTGGCCCGGGGAAGTCATATATATAACAAAAATACTTTACGACACAGACGAAGCAAGAAGACTCGCCCGAATCATCGAATGTGGGAACGGATGGGGTATGAAAGCTCGATCAAACGAATAAATCCTGAGAAGACGAAGATCGCCACGCCCTCTGACCTTAACATTTTTGTCTTTCCACTATTTGTCAGAGGTATTGAGGTGAGAGAAAAGAGTTCTACCTGGTCTAGAATGAAGGTGGAATCTACCCTCTCCTCCTTTCAATTTATCAAGTGAATCGTAAAACAGAAGATCGGCAAGATTCATGGTCAAACCTCGAACCCTGTTCAAAGCAAGAAGATAGGAGAGAGTACAAAAGAAATTAGGGTTAACTTGAAGAAGAGCCAGATTCAACACTGACAAAACCCGAAGGTAAAAAGGATTTTGGGGGAATCGAAAGGTGGGAAAATGCAAAGCTGAGAAAAGCATCTTACACTTTTCCAAACCCTCACCTGTACCAAAATTCAAATCATGATCGTACTCCTTAAGGGTAACGTCAGAAGGAATGTGATTCTTCTTCTCAACTGAGAAATTGAAAAAGACTTCCTTCCTACAACATTTGTAGGGAGGATTATAGGACCCTCGGCATAATCGTTCAAACTCGCCGCTATAGATCCCGACTCGAAATTAGTCATACGAACACTATGAGTTTCTTCACTACTTTCTTGACTCATAATGTAAGAAAGATGGAATGAAAATAAGACTAACCTTAGCAGATGGAAGGAGATGTCAAAGCAGCAATTGGACAATCGCCAAAACTCGGAACAAATCCACAGATACAGATGTTTAAAACACAAAAACCCAATATAAAAGCCAAAGGGGGCAGATAATGGAAGGGCAAACACGAGGCCCTAAAATCAGCAGCACGAATTGTAATGATCAGCAGTAACAGCCGCGGAAACTTCTCCACTTCTCGAAAGCAGTTACAATTTTTTATATGAATCAAATTCATAAAAGGAATCGGGGGCAAAGTGTGGAGGGAAAAAACCCCACCAGTTACAACACACCACGTGGCAACGAAAAGCAGCCAACAACTAAATTAAAAGAACTAGAAGCCTACAATCGTTGGAGGCCCAACAGAAGAAGCCTTACGCATGTACCAGTTCAGCCTAATTAAAGTGAAGGAAGTTTTACTTAATATAAAGGCTAAATGGGTGGCCCAATCTTAACAAGGCCCGAATTCCATAACATTTGCCATAATGATGAATGCACGATCAGTAGGTGTAATTACCCACGTTTGGGAATAAAAGCCAAGAAACGGCTCCATGTAAATCTCTAAGGAAAAACTTATAAATAGAGCCTGAATGGGAATGAAGAGGCATTGGATTCCCAATATTGCTACTCTCTCAAAGATTTATTTGTTCTCTTCTTTTGTTCTGTGTGTTTTCCATAATTTATCTCTTCAGGTGTTCAGGTGTGAGAAATTGCACCTACACCATCACTGTATAAATCGGAAGAAACAAACTCTCAGCTGTCATCAATCGCCTCGCAATATCGTTCTTAAAACCTCCAGCAGATAATGTAATACCCCTAATTTTAAAAGGATAGTTCTGAAATTTATTTAAATGTTTAATTGTGGTTTTAGTTTATGTAGTTGGTTATTGGTAGTTGTTGTGTTTGTTTGTTTATTTAAATTGTTATTTAGTTAAATTTTTGTTTTGCTTTAATTGCTTAAATTGATTATTTGTTTTATTTTAAATTGTTTTATTTTAAATTGGTTGTTTATGTTAGTTAGTATTTATTTGAATTAAGTTAAATGTTTTATTTATTAAATTAGGGTTTTATCAGTTTAGGGAAGCCACGTATTTAGCCGACTTAATTTTTTTCTGTCTAGTAATAGGATTAGGGTTTAATTGCACCTAGGTTTAGTTGGCCTATATATATATCTGTATAAGACTGCCAAGGGTTTAGAACCCTAACCACACGTATTGGAGGCAGAAGTATCAGGGGAGTTAGGAGAAGGTAGTTCGCCGAAAAACTTAGAAGAAAGACGTTGAGATTTTTGAACCGAATCTCACAGGCAAGTTTTATTACTAACTCTATCTCTTTGGCTTGTGTTCTTTGCATCTCTAATTCAGTTCCAGGAAGAAATAAAGCTAAATTAATTTGGTTGTAATTATTTGTTTTAAACAGTATGGGTTCTTGTATGTATTTTTCCGTTCGTGATGAAACTGTTTGTGCTTGTTCTTGTTTTAATTGAATTTGATTAACAAGTAATGAACTTAAATAACTTTGGAGCACTTTGGGACTTAGTTTTGATCCGTAGGAAACTTGGGTTGGAGGAACAAAGTTACCGGAATTGGAGAAGAAGTTGAACAGCATGTTTCCTTGTAGGTGCATGTAAACCGTTTTTAAAGTATTTTGTTTAATTCTTGTTCCCACTGAATGTGATTATTAGTCAAGGAAGTTAATTAACTTTTGAACACCCAAGGACTTAATTTTAATCAGCAAGAAATTTGGTTTGCAGGATCAACACAACCGGACACCGCCGGAATTGGAAAAACGACGCACAGGGGAAGGAGCCTGCTCTATTTCAAGTAGAGTAGGCTCAATTAAAAAGTGGAGCAGGCTCTACTTTGTAGTAGAGCCGGCTCTACTTGGTAGTGGAGGCGGCTCCACTTTGTGTGGAGCCGGCTCCTTCAACAGGTTTCAGTTTTTCGCCTTTTCAGTGATGGTTTTGGCTACGGGTTTCAGAATTTGGGCATTTTCAGATGCTATTAGGAGCTATGCAGGGATGTTTCAGTAGCATCTAAGTCCTATTAGAAATTTTGAAGGTGTGATGATACATAATAAATTACAAAGAAATCGGTAGATTTAAACCGTTATAGTTTCGGGTGAACTTGTGGACTGTTCTTGGAGGCAGAGGATTTTAAGTGCATAACCTTATGAGTTGCAATTTATCTGAGAATGGTAATATTGTTAAATCATCTTTCTGTAATTTAAGTTAAGTTTATTAGATTACAGAATGATTATATATATTCATAAGTGACAGTAAGACACTTTTAAGGAAGTTTACATGGTTGAAATTTTGTAAATGATTCAAGTTGATTAATTTTAAATTAGCAACTAAATTAGGAGTTCGATATGTAAATCATATATCAGTGGTATGGGGATTCAGCCTATTAACTAATATAAAGTCAGTTGATACTTAATAAGGAACCAGTTGATGTTACCAAGAATTTATTTATGTTAACTTGTGGAATGTTGTGGAATAGTTACAAGTAAGCATGTATATACTATTGTTATTATTATAATGCTTATTGTGAGTTACAGGATGGTTATATTTCTTCTCTGTATTTAAAAATTTGTCAAAGAATCAGGTACTAGATGTATGGAACAAGAATGCTAATTAACCATTCTTGTTATGCTTACGATTGGATATGTATATATTGATATGTTATGCTATCATATATATATTATCAATACTGGATGGATGGTTTGTATGCACCGATATGGGACGGTGTCATACTAGGGGGATTAGCTCAAAAAATGCTAAGTCCTACCTACTCTGGATTAAGGGATGGATTAACTACAAAAGTTAAGTCCTACCCGTCTTCTGTGTCAGATCAATAAATAATTGAGTGACACTTTGGTTTGGAATGGAATTTAAATATATTTTTATGATGCCATGATATGAGCCTGAGACTCAGAGTTGTTGGTTAGGGAGCGTATATGCATTGGGATGCATAGCTGGCTATGATGGTTGGATGTGTACCCTGCTAGGGCTAGGTAGTCATGCCCACCTTTGGGTGCATTTTCACATGGTGCCTACTAGTCAGGTTGAGACAGGCCTGTAGTCCAATGAGAGTCCTGTAGAGTGATTATATATATATATTTATTTACGGACTATTAGCTATTGTTGGATTGGTTAGGATGTACATGCGTATCGGGTCTCTACTTGGGTAGTAGTAGTATAGAACTTGCATGTGGGCCTGACCCACTCATCATTTTTCAGGTATCGGACATTTCCAGTCTAGAGCTTGTTCGTGCTGAGCAGAGACGATCTTCCATTCTACCGACGACGTAGGACTTCTTTTCAAATATTAGATTTGGATTTTATTTTCAGTTTTTACTCTCATTTAGTTTGGGATTTTTTATTAGGGGTCCACTAGAGTTGGATTCCCGAGTTGTTAAACTGATGGAGTTTTGGATTATCAGATTCTACGTATTTAATTATAAAGGATTTTACTTTTAGTTTCTTCCTGCTTAAACTTTATTTATTAAATTCATTTTGTCATCTGTGTTCGATTAAATATTAATTGTTTGATATCCTTCGGATCTGTGCTTGGACTTGATCACCCGTGGCTCTAGAATCGAGGGGTATCACAGTTGGTATCAGAGCACTACAGGTTCAAGTGTCTCTAGGATGTTTCGTATTAAGTCTTCTGCGTAGCGTTTCCTCTTGATTAGAGCTTAAGTTTAGGATTCGTCGTATTCCTTCACGGTTCGTTTAAAAGTTACTGATGTCAAGTTTATTCTGTAATTGCAGAATGTTTGGCACTAGGAGGACGATGAGGGCCGCGATGAAAGCAAAGAAGGGCCCAAGGCTGAGGAAAGTTACTCCGGTAATTCCCCTACGAAAGCCAACCAAGAAGGCGGAATTGGTGACCAGGGAGTTGATGTCAATAGGCGTTGCATCGGAGTATAAGTCAAGGATAGTTTCTTGCATGCGGGACTAGCCACCATACTGTGGACCTAACACAACTTCGGTGGTGCTCGAAGCTGAGCCAAGCAGAGAAGAAGACCCCGAAGAAGATCAGGTTGGAGGAGATACCGTTGCATCCAAAATGGAGGGCAACGGAGTTCAAGGATGACTACTCTTTTAAGAGTACTTTTAATTACTAGTAAAAGAGGAGGTATTAGTAAAAGTGTAGTACGGATATAATCACGTACATTAGGATTATGTTAAAATGCCTTACGGTTTTTGGTTTGACAGTTTTGGTTTGGAAAAGTTCTTAATAAAGTGAAATCACGGTTTTTGGTTATTTGTTTTTATGATGGCATGCGTGTGATGTGTACATAAATGGTTTTATTAAACTATACTGGAATGTGTACATTGCGATCAGGAAGGAAAGTCACAGTAGAAGTGATTTGTATCTGAGTAAACACACAAAGCTTTGCTTATAGGTTTATGGTGTTAAAACGGAATGATTACCAAGGAGTTTATAAAAGAACTTGTAAATCTATATAGTAGGATTCGTTTAGAAGGAGGAATTCCCAGGATAGAATAAAAATCTAAAAGGGAAGATTGCAGAGTATTTTTGTCTTCTTAGTGTCTTCTGCTATACGGAGTATTTTGGTTACTTTAAGTGTTTTGCATTACGGAGTATTCAGAACAGGGATTTAGGATGGTGACACATGTATGTAATAAACCTCTTTTTCTATATTTTTGGCAATACAGCCATTTTACATGGGAATAATAGGCCTGTGACACTAGATATTGGCAGACTTAGATTTCTAGCCAGTCTTTTGGTCTTGGACATGCACACTTATGATGTGATACATGGGATATATTGGTTATTTTATTACCATGCCCAAGTTAACTGTTAGGGTAGGTCTATTGTATTCACCATGCCTGGTTAGGATATGTATGTCGTCGCTATACCGCATTCTAGCGGGGTCAATAACACTTATTTGTTCCATGTGGAGGAGGAAACGGAAGGGGGAAACTACTGTATCATTGGATAACATACCAATTGTACAGGATTTCCTGGATGTATTTCAGGGGATTCCAGGGTTGTCGAGTAGTCGCGAGATCGACTTTGTGATAGACTTAGCTCCAGGCACTGCGCCTTTTTGCTAGGGCACCCTATAGGATGGCACCGGTGGAGATGAGAGAGCTGAGGGATCAGATTCAGTAGTTACTCAGCCATGGTTTTATTCGTAGGAGTACTTCACCCTGGGGAGCACTGGTTTTGTTTGTGAAGAAGAAAGATGGTTCGCTTCGTCTGTGTATAAGATTATAGGGAGTTGAACAAGGTTACGATTCGTAACAAGTATCCTTTGCCCAAGATTGATGACTTGTTTGATCAGTTAAGGGGAGCCACATACTTCTCCAAGATTGATCTGCGTTCTGGGTATCATCAACTGAGGGTTAGGGAGCAGGATGTTCCTAAGACAGCATTTCTCACGAGATATGGTTCTTATGAGTTTCGTGTTATGCCATTTGGGACGACTAATGCGCCAGCGGTTTTTATGGATTCAATAAATCGAGTTTTCAGGGCATACTTGGATCAATTTGTCATTGTCTTCATTGATGACATATTGATTTACTCGAGGTCAGAGGACGATCATGCTAGACATCTTCGGATAGTCTTACAGACGCTTCGTGAGCACCAGTTATATGCAAAGTTCGAGTAGTGTGAATTTTGGCAGCGGGAGGTGAAATTTCTGGGTCACGTGGTGTCAGAAAAGGGGATAGCGGTGGATCCGACCAAGGTTTCAGCGGTGGTTGAGTGGGGACAACTTACATCGCCTACTGAGATTCGGAGTTTTCTCGGTCTGGCAGGATATTACAGGAGATTCATCTAGGGGTTTTCCAAGATAGCAGGACCACTCCCTCATCTGACCAAGAAGGGTGTACAGTTTGTGTGGGATGAACACTGTCAGCGAGTTTTTGATGAGCTGGAAATGAAGTTGACTTCTGCACCGGTTCTGGCTACTCCGCAGAGCGGGATAGAGTATCTTGTTTACACGGATGCTTCGTTGCAGGGTCTTGGATGTGTAATGAGGCAGGAGGAGTGACCAATTTCTTATGGATCTTAGAAACTTAAGCCTCATGAGCTTAATTATCCAACACATGATTTGGAATTGGCAGTAGTGGTCTTTGCCTTACGTATTTGGAGGCATTATCTGTTGGGTGAGTCCTTTAGATTGTTTAGTGACCACAAGAGTCTGCAGTATTTGTTCACTCAGCGGGAGCTGAATATAAGACAGCGCAGGTGGTTGGAGTTTGTAAAAGACTATCATTTTTCTATACAATACCATCCAGGGAAAGCGAATGTGGTGGCGGATGCGCTCAGTCACCGACCTGTTGGTAGTCTTTCTGCCTTATTCACCACTGAGTGGAATGCTTTAAAGAATAAAGATGAGTTGTCGGATGCTTTTATGGCGTGCATGGTGGTCACACCTTCCATCATTCGCAAGGTTTATAAGCACAACTCACTGATCAGTAGTGTATCGACAATGTTGCAGAGATAGCTTCTGGGGAGGTTCCATTTTATCATGTTGAGGCTGATGGAGGTTTAAGGTACAAGGGACGGTTAGTGGTACCTTCTGCTGATAATTTGAGGAAGGATGTGATGACTGAGACTCATCACTCTGAGTTCTCTGTTCATCCAGGAGGCGATAAGATGTATCAAGATATGAAGTGGCAGTTTTGGTGGGCAGGTATGAAGAGGGACATTGCTCTTTTTGTTTCTCAGTGTAGTACTTGTCAGATGGTTAAGATTGATCATCAGAGGCCGCCAGGAGCTCTACAGCCACTACTAATTCCCGAGTGGAAATGGGAGAGCATTTCTACGAATTTTATGGAAGGGTTGCCAAATTCTTTCAAGGGGTATAATTCCATATGGGTCATTGTGGATAGGTTGACCAAGTCAGCTCATTTCTTGCCTATTTGCACTGACTACACTTCGGAGCAGTTGGCGAGGCTTTACATTTCAGAGATTGTGAAGCTGCATGGCATTCCATTGTCTATTATTTCGGACAGGGATTCGAGTTTTGTATCTGGATTTTGGAAGAGTTTTCAGCAGACTTTAGGTACGGAGTTACACCTTAGTACTGCTTATCATCCTCAGACTGACGGACAGACTGAGAGGGTTAATCAGATTATGGAAGATATGCTTCGGTCGTGTGTTCCGAATTTCAAGGGCCACTGGGAGGAATATTTTCCACTTGTGGAGTTTGCTTATAACAATAGTTTCCAGAAGACTATTGGGATGGCATTTTTTTTTTTTTGAGGCGTTATACGGTCGACCGTGTCGATCACCTGTTTATTGGATAGAGGTTGGAGAGAATTGATTCTTAGGTCCTGAGTTCATCAAGGATAACTCTGAAAAGATTGCTCTTATTTGAGATCGCATGCGTACTGCCCAAAGTAGGCAAAAGAGCTATGCTGATCGTCGCACTCGTGCTTTGGAGTTTCGGGTTGGGGATCAGGTTTTTCTCAAAGTATCTCCTATGAAGGGTGTTATGCGCTTTGGGAAGAAAGGGAGTTGTCTCCACGATTTGTCGGTCTATTCATGATTACGGCTCGACTTGGCACTGTATTTTATAGGTTGGCATTGCCGGATAATTTGGATCGCATAAACAATGTGTTCCATGTTTTCATGTTGCGGAACTTTCTGCAAGATGAGAATCGGTATCAGCATATCGATGTTGGGGAGATTGAGTTGCAGCCGGATGCAACTTATTTGGAGCCACTGTGTCGTATTGTAGCTCGTCGGGATCAAATCCTTCGTAACAAGGTTATCCCTTTAGTGTGTGTCCAGTGGAGTCATCACAATGAGGCTGAGTCCACTTGGGAACAGGAAGAAGTCATTCGCTCGCAGTTTCCTAGATTATGGGAAGAAGGTAAGAGTGAATTCCGAGGACGGAATTCCTTTTGTTAGGGGGGAAGAATGTAATACCCCTAATTTTAAAAGGATAGTTCTGAAATTTATTTAAATGTTTAATTGTGTTTTTAGTTTATTTAGTTAGTTATTGGTAGTTGTTGTGTTTGTTTGTTTATTTAAATTGTTATTTAGTTAAATTTTTGTTTTGCTTTAATTGCTTAAATTGATTATTTGTTTTATTTTAAATTGTTTTATTTTAAATTGGTTGTTTATGTTAGTTAGTATTTATTTGAATTAAGTTAAATGTTTTATTTATTAAATTAGGGTTTTATCAGTTTAGAGAAGCCACGTATTTAGCCGACTTATTTTTTTTCTGTCTAGTAATAGGATTAGGGTTTAATTGCACCTAGGTTTAGTTGGCCTATATATATATCTGTATAAGACTGCCAAGGGTTTAGAACCCTAACCACACGTATTGGAGGCAGAAGTATCAGGGGAGTTAGGAGAAGGTAGTTCGCCGGAAAACTTAGCAGAAAGACGTTGAGATTTTTGAACCGAATCTCACAGGCAAGTTTTATTACTAACTCTATCTCTTTGGCCTGTGTTCTTTGCATCTCTAATTCAGTTCCAGGAAGAAATAAAGCTAAATTAATTTGGTTGTAATTATTTGTTTTAAACAGTATGGGTTCTTGTATGTATTTTTCCGTTCGTGATGAAACTGTTTGTGCTTGTTCTTGTTTTAATTGAATTTGATTAACAAGTAATGAACTTAAATAACTTTGGAGCACTTTGGGACTTAGTTTTAATTCGTAGGAAACTTGGGGTTGGAGGAACAAAGTTGCCGGAGTTGGAGAAGAAGTTGAACAGCATGTTTCCTTGTAGGTGCATGTAAACCGTTTTTAAATTATTTTGTTTAATTCTTGTTCCCACTAAATGTGATTATTAATCAAGGAAGTTAATTAACTTTTGAACACCCAAGGACTTAATTTTAATCAGCATGAAATTTGGTTTGGAGGATCAACACAGCCGGACACCGCCGGAATTGGAAAAACGACGCACAGGGGAAGGAGCCTGCTCTATTTCAAGTAGAGTAGGCTCAATTAAAAAGTGGAGCAGGCTCTACTTGGTAGTGGAGGTGGCTCCACTTTGTGTGGAGCCGGCTCCTTCAACAGGTTTCAGTTTTCCGCCTTTTCAGTGATGGTTTTGGCTACGGGTTTCAGAATTTGGTGTTTTCAGATGCTATTAAGAGCTATGCAGGGATGTTTCAGTAGCATCTAAGTCCTATTAGAAATTCTGAAGGTGTGATGATACATAATAAATTACAAAGAAATCGGTAGATTTAAACCGTTATAGTTTCAGGTGAACTTGTGGACTGTTCTTGGAGGCAGAGGATTTTAAGTGCATAACCCTATGAGTTGCAATTTATCTGGGAATGGTAATATTGTTAAATCATCTTTCTGTAATATAAGTTAAGTTTATTAGATTACAGAATGATTATATATATTCATAAGTGACAGTAAAACACTTTTAAGGAAGTTTACATAGTTGAAATTTTGTAGATGATTCAAGTTGATTAATTTTAAATTAGCAACTGAATTAGGAGTTTGATATATAAATCATATATCAGTGGTATGGGGATTAAGCCTATTAACTAATATAAAGTCAGTTAATACTTAATAAGGAACCAGTTGATGTTACCAAGAATTTATTTATGTCAACTTGTGGAATGTTGTGGAATAATTACAAGTAAGCATGTATATACTATTGTTATTATTATTATGCTTATTGTGAGTTACAGGATGGTTATATTTTTTCTCTGTATTTAAAAATTTGTCAGAGAATCAGGTACTAGATGTATGGAACAAGCATGCTAATTAACCATTCTTGTTATGTTTATGATTGGATATGTTGATATTGATATGTTATGCTATCATATATATATTATCAATACTGGATGGATGGTGTGTATGCACCGGTATGGGACGGTGTCATACTAGGGGGATTAGCTCAAAAAATGCTAAGTCCTACCTACTTTGGATTAAGGGATGGATTAACTACAAAAGTTAAGTCCTACCTGTCTTCTGTGTCAGATCAATAAATAATTGAGTGACACTTTGGTTTGGAATGGAATTTAAATATATTTTTATGATGCCACGATATGAGCCTGAGACTCAGAGTCGTTGGTTAGGGAGCGTATATGCATTGGGATGCATAGCTGGCTATGATGGTTGGATGTGTACCCTGCTAGGGCTAGGTAGTCATGCCCACCTTTGGGTGCGTTTTCGCATGGTGCCTACTAGTCAGGTTGAGACAGGCCTGTAGTCCAATGAGAGTCCTGTAGTGTGATTATATATATATATATATTTATCTACGGACTATTAGCTTTTGTTGGATTGGTTATGTGGGCCTGACCCACTCATCATTTTTCAGGTATCGGACATTTCCAGTCTAGAGCTTACTCGTGCTGAGCAGAGACGATCTTCCATTCTACCGATGAGGTAGGACTTCTTTCCAAATATTAGATTTGGATTTTATTTTTAGTTTTTACTCTCATTTAGTTTGGGATTTTTTATTAGGGGTCCACTAGAGATGGATTCCCGAGTTGTTAAACTGATGGAGTTTTGGATTATCAGATTCTAAGTATTTAATTATAAAGGATTTTACTTTTAGTTTCTTCCAGGTTAAACTTTATTTATTAAATTCATTTTGTCATCTATGTTCGATTAAATATTAATTGTTTGATATCCTTCGGATCTGTGGTCGGACTTGATCACCCGTGGCTCTAGAATCGAGGGGTATCACAGATAACGCAACTGTAATATCTCCACTAAACTTTTCTCTCGAGCTCGATACATCCTCTGCCTCAGACTCCATCACATTTTCAACAATGGGAGGACTATCATCACTTAATTCTACCACCTCTTCTGACGACTCCTTTGATTCCTCATCCTTCGATATGCTTATCACCAAGGCCTTCCGCTTTCGTTGCCTCAAATTGGCAATAGGCTTCTCACTTCATCTGACTCTTGTACACTTCTCCCCTTGGGCTCAGGTGGAGCCTCCCTTGCTACCCCTCTATCAACTCCCAAATAGAATGATGTTGCAGGCACAAAGGCCTCCGGCACTGCGTCATATGTCACGTCGCCCATCTTCGAAGCTAGAAGCTCCATGATGGACCTCTGACCTCGCACTCTTGGCCTAGGCATGCAAAGCGAGACATCATCCTGATACACAGCCACTGGAGTGTATAGATGAAGGATCTGAAAATAGAACATCCTAAACGCTCCCAAGCAGTTTGCCCAATATCGCCTGTAACCTCCCGTGATATCGCCCCTGTGATTTCGTGAAGGTATCACGATGCTACCAACATTTTCCCCGGCCAGGTCATACAATACACTGAATCGAAAGAGAGCCTCATCCAACTCCTCATACTTCTCCCCCAACTCACAATATCTTAGGACACCCTGATCATACCCAAATTGTATAGGCACACATATGGGATTGTAAACTTTCAACACATCACCAAGCTCAAATCACCCAGGCAAATAGCCTAGTAGTACTATCAACGCAAACGTCTGCTCATCTGCGTCCCATGACTTTCTCTCTAGAATAAACACCCTTACCTCTTCCCAATAAATTCTAATATCGGCCACTCCCGCCACGTCCTCCTTATACGGCCTAAACACAAATTCTTGCTCAGAGTCGATGATCTCCACCAGCGATGCCCTGTACATGCGCCTGACCCAGCGCCAATGGAAATGGTTCATACGCTGGTAATCATTCATATAAAAACATTTGTAGGAAGCCAGTCTCCATGTAGGATACCATGGGGTATCGACCAACTGAGCGCGCGCTATCTTCTGCAATCATATCCAATCGCTAGTATAAAGTGCCCAAAAACAAAGGGCCCAAGGGGATCGCAATTCCACTTGCTATCTTTACTACAATCTGGCACCATCGACTTAATTGAGCATCATCTGGAGTACCCAGAAACACATACTTGGATAACCAACACAACACATAAGTTGTGAGCTCTGCAGGGTGCCCAATCTTGTCCCCATCGACAGATAGACGATCTTCCTTGTCTCCTTTGAACCCAGGTTACAGATCCTTGAACCAATACTGAATCCTGACCCCTGTTGTGCTCTTCCTTGCCCCCTCCATCCTTTCACTGCGCATGGCTCCCTTCACCCCAAAGAAGGACCCATAATTTTTGGTTTTTTCAAGCCCTTCATCCAATGCGCTTAGTATGGTCTTCTCTACAACATCCATCTTTAGGGCAAAGTAAAACCTCTACCCATGACATGTAGGCCAAGAAATTGGGATGTATCTTCCAGTGTAGGTATGAACTCTCCTCACTTCGCGATAAAAGTGTTTGTTGCACTTCACCATCTTGACAGTAACAGCTCTAGTCCCGGACTATCCTGGGGCACTCTCAATTTGCGAGAAAGACGCATGGCTCGCGTAACTCGTGCTTGACGCAGTCACTGCACATATATCTTATGACCAAATATATGCTCCGACCATTCCTCTCACCCCGCACAAGGGCCCACTGGTGCCTTAAACTCCATAAAGCAATAAGGGTACATCCCTTGTTCAAAGGTAAGCCGGTGCACACAGTCCGCCGGAGGTCGAGCACCTTCTTCCACGTCAACTTCCTCCTCCATCAATTGGGCCATATCACTGTCAATGTCATCCTTGGTGATATCCCCAGTGATCCAGAACCTATCCACCGGTCTAAAGAATGGAGCTCTCTTCTATTCTTCCTTCGGCGGCATCTCCGGTACTGGTTCGCCGGCTTTGCTCAACTCCTTCCTCTTGGTCATATCATCGAGCACCTTCACTGCTGTTGATGGTTGCTCCCGGTATCACCTTCGCTCTCACCCAGCACTGCTTTCTCAGAATCTCTGTTGCTTGTTTCTCCATTTGTCCACCATTTTCAAATCCTTATATAGGCACGGTTTGGGGCATTAGAGAAGACAAAGACACTGAAGGGTCACATCCAAACCATCACTAATTAATTATGAAACTACCGGAATGCGAAAAAGGCATCGGTTTCCAATGGCATCAATCAACACTCCTTTATGCACATGCCGTTTTTGTACCTTTTCAAAATTCAAAACCGCCATGTGCAGGGGGACTAAATGTGGATGTGGTTCAGCCACGTCACCTAGGGTCAAGTCAAGATGACCCCACCTTAGTACTACCCTCGAGAAAGACGACAAATGAGCAACACTTGGACAAAATCCACCTCAGCAAAGGAAGTAATAAACCAATAGGTCTTGAAACCTGACCTGCCTTAGCAATCGATCGATGGGCTTTGAACCTCAATTCGACTTAATGACAAACTGTCGATCGACGGGCCTTGAACCTCGATCCGACCTAGCCACAAACTGTCGATCGACGGGCCTTGAACCTCGATCCTACCCAGCCACAAACTGTCGATCGACGGGCCTTGAAGCTCGACCTGACCCGGCTATAAACTGTCGATTGACGGGCCTTAAACCTCGATCCGACCTAGCTACAAACTATCAATCGACGGGCTTTGAACTTCGATCCGACCCAGCCACAAACTATCGATCGACGGGCCTTGAACCTCGATCCGATATCGCCACACTGTCGATCAACGGGCCTTGATCCTCGATCCGACCCAGCCACAAACTGTCGATCGACGGGCCTTGAACCTCGATCCGACCTAGCCACAAATTGTCGATTGATGGGCTTTGAACCTTGATCTGACCTAGCCCCAAATTGTTAACCTGATGATCGATAGACTTTGGACCTTGATCTGATCTAACCTTGTGCCAAAGTAAGGAAGAGTTATTGTAGGACTCTTCAAGGTCGATAGGATGCAGAAGGGATTTTGGAATGGAGGATGGAAAATTAGTAATGTCTTGCTCACTAAGGCAAAGACCCAATTTGAGGATAAGAGCAAGAGACAGCTAGAATAGTACAACTGCCTTTACAGCTTGCCACTTTTAGATTATTTAATAGGAAGGGTACACTTGGTAACAGCCCCAGAAATGTAGGGATTAGGGTAACATGATCTGAGAAAGGCATAGCCCTGACCCGTTTTCAAGTTAAAGGCCCAACAATGTACCACCTGAAGTGACCTAGAGCTATAAAAGGAAATAGTGACACAAAAGCAAGGACAAGAGAATTGACGGCAGCTTCTTCCTTACCATTGCTCAAATTCTCTCACTGGATTGATTTTCTCTCCCTTCTTCCACCCTTTTACATTCTTCATATTGTTTAGTGGTATATTCCCAGACCTCTTTGACTATTTCAGGACTGACGGGAAACAGATATCTACAATAGCTCAGCCATAACTCGTAGCAATAGCATTAGTTCTAGCCTTAGCCATAACTTAGTTATTCTTAGCCTTATCAACTTAATCCTATTAAAATGTTGTATTCAACTTAAATCTTATTGTACAGATTCCCCAAATTTGTAATGTAGAATATATATATATATATATATATATATATATATATATATATATATATATATATATATTTCACGTCTTTCGAAAGCTCGAGCATACCTCCACAATATTACCTGTTGGGATTTATATTCCCTGGCATAGCGAATTCCTATTGGGATTAAAGTGACATATGTTCCTGACGCATCTGAAATATTTATGCTTTATATAATTGGTGAATTCAATGTATTATGTTTCGATTCATTATAGAATTGATAGTGTCCACTTGACTACAAGAGATATTTATATATGTTTGTGATGACGATCAATACATGAATATAAATAGTATTCAATTTATTAATTGAATGTTACATCATATTTTTATTTTTGCATAAAACTTGTCTCTATGTGATGAATCAAGATCTATGTATGAAAATCTCTCAAAAAGTTTTTAAAACTTGCACGTTTCCTAACATTATCTCTATTCAAACACTCAACCTTCCCTTTGCAGATATACCATTTGGGCTAATGCCCATTGGTGAGATGGTTGTTAATGATATGAGTTTCGTGTTATTCTCATTTCAATTTGCTGTTGTTACCCATTTCATTATCAAACTTGTTTGTTTTCAAAGTCGTCGTTCTAGAGGCCTAGAAAATATTAGGGGAAGGGTCATTCCTTATTTCCCAGCATTTTTTTGCTAACCAGACTGATTGTGTCTATTTAGACCAATCACGTTAATATAAGGATAGTTTGGTTCTTCTGAGAATGTGACTCTAGCACGCCCATGTAAAAATGAATGGAACAATTTTGGAACACGTTAGGCCACTATGTCTATTGAAGATTTAATGGAGGAAAAATCTCAGGAAACAACAACAGTTACCGGTTAATAAAATCTTTCAATAGTGTCAAATACTTCAATCTCATGTCAATCACCAGATCAAGATCCCAAAATCTACCATAATAAGACCCCCGGCGTGAAGGTGAGTCTAGCAATCATAAGCCAATTTGACCTGGCACTAAAAATGGATTTACAGAGTCCAACGAAAGATACAACGCATAAGAGGCTCATGGTGCCTTTGAGCCTCACCATAAGTCTGCCATACACTTAAACAACTCCCCCAACTTTGTCATCGAGGTTCGAACAACATCAGAATAGACCAGTTAGCTGTTTAGGCTGAACCAACACCTATTATGCAGCAACCTGTGGCATCACCTAATTGGTCGCCAATAGTTTACACTTGGACTCGAGAGCCAGCATAGATGCAGCCGCAACAACAAATGTAGGCTCAGCATCAGCCTCAGGTAGTTCCTCAGCCTGCTCAGGTGCTGAATGATAAGAACTTCAATTAATCAACCACTACTAAATAAACAACATATTGGAATGGGTATGAGCAATTTCATTGGAGACCCCAAATCCCATCTTTCAGCCTCACCTACTGTTGGAAACGGGGGCATTAAAAACATAAATTTTGAATGAGATTTGGAATAGATTCCGCTAAGAATTTTTTGCGGATCTCTAGACGAGCGTGTTTCTCTCCGCAAGAAGATGAACGTGGTATATTTACTTTCTTAAATCCGTTTCCGGGTGAATGAGAAATTAGCTCCAAAGTATGGTGTTTTGATAAGCCTAAACGGGTATGCAAAATGTGGGAAGTGTTTGTCCCACATGGAAAAAATGTTGAAACAAATTGAAATTTAAATAAGCTGAGTTTAGGATTTGGGCTTGGGCTTGGGCTTGGGCCTAATTGTAAAGTCCAGATTATTCTTTTTTAGAATTTTGGATTGGGCCTAATTTTGGGCTGGGCTTATTTAAATGGGTTTCACAAATGGGTGGGTTTTTTGGGTGGTTGGTTTTTTTAATTAAAAAATTACTTTTTAGTTTTTGTAAAAGGTTACACCTTTTAAATTAAAAAACCATATTTTAGTTTTTATAAAAGGTTACACCTTTTAAATTAAAAAACCATATTTTAGTTTTTCTAAAGGGTTATACCTTTTAAATTAAAAAATCACTTTCTAGTTTTTTTTTCGAAGGGTTACACCTTTTTTTTTTAACCATCATAACCCATGGTTGCACCCACTCGAAAAGGCACAATGCAACCTATTGGAATAGATGTGTCTATTGGTGAACAGACACCATGTGAACCATTGCAACCTATTTGAATAGATGTGTCTAGTGGTGAACAGGCACTATGTGAACCATTGCAACCTATTGCAATGGTTGTGTCTAATAATAAAGAGATACACCCAATCCGGAAAGACATTTCTGTTTCTATAAATACCCCCTTTGGATCATTTGCAAGTGATTCATTTTCATTTTCTTCTATCTCTCTCTCTAGACTTGAACCCAACCTAAGTGAGTTCAAACCATAGGTTAAGTGGTCTGAACCACTTAGAACTTAATTCAATTTCATCGAGCCATATTAAGATTGGTCCGAGCCATTTGGTTTGGATTACACACAATTCAGCATTTATATAGTATAGATGCATTTTTGAGTCAGAGAGAGTATTACACGGAGGAGGTTCGCCGTATCCACGAGTTTGTAGTGCTGCTACTGGTGGATGTAGACCGTTGTACTCTGGGAGATAGACGTCACTGAGTCCGTAAGCACCATAGCGGGGTGAATCTGTTTTAAGGACATAGTATCCAATACTAGCCTCGATCCAGGTTCTTTATTTATTATTATTTTTTTTCATGCTTTATATACACACATATGATCCAAATAAGAGAGAAAAAAAAATGGTTAATTTTGTCTAATATGTTAAGTTTTCGATACTTCACAAAATTAGCAGAAACTACAACTAATGATCTAAGTTTATTTATTTTTTTAATTAATGAACTTCGTAGTCCGTACAATTTTACATATCTGTGGCGGTAAAAACCCCTCCAGTCAGGATATATAATCATTGATCAGGCCCTCAGGGTCCTCCAAGATATGAGTCCACGTCCTTACAGATCAAAAAACAAAACATTTCTGCCCTTGGATAATCGAAACTACACAAACCCACCACAAAAGACAAACAAAACTGGACTGTCCGCAAATAATGAATTATATGCCCTCGCATAGCAAATTCCTGTTTGGATTAAAGTGACATATGTTCCTGAAGTTTCTGAAATATTTATGTTTTATACAATTGGGAATTCAATGTATTATATTTCGATTCATTATAGAATTGATAGTGTCCATTTGATTACAAGAGATATTTATATATATGTATGTGATGGCAATCAATACATGATATATAAATAGTAATCATAAATGGTTCATAGTCGGTAATTATGGATAGACTCATAATTAATTAAGATTTGAACTGGATCGCGTTAGGTTGAGATATATTGCGAGAGCCGTCGTATGCAATTACTCCCTATCACCGTCATGGCATTTGACTCTTAAGCATGAGAAAATTATAGACTCTTTTATTAATTAATAATTACTTTGATTTGTTCGGAGGATTCTTCGGGATCCTTAGACCGACACTTTGGGTAGTTATGTAATTAATAATTAGAGAGTTATATTTTCAATATTTGCATCATTGCTACCTGTATTTATTTTGTATTGATTATGGTTGATCACAAAGTAAATTCGAAGGCATTCGTGTGTTTTTAGACAAAATGATTTATTATATATTTATTTATTTAAATTATTATTTTTGTCAAACAAATGTTTTATTGTGATCGAGTCAGAAATAATCAAAGGTACCAAAATAAATATATTAATTAAGTAGTCGGATTGATAGCTTTATTTATCCGATAACTAATTATGCATAGAGGGGTCAAAGTGCAATATTGACTTAGAGGTTATTTATTATTTAATTGGAGTTCAATTAATTTCTTTTAGTGGAGTAGAAATTAATTTATGAATTAATTGAATTGGGTCAACGAACCGGGTCAATTATTAATTCATTGTAGCCAATAAAATAATAGGCCCAATGGATTCTCACTCATAGCCCAACTTGATATTGGAATCATATTAGATTTGAGACATGTGAATTAGAGATTGAGCAGGATTAGTTCTTTCCTTTTCTTTACCTTTATGTTGCCTATAAATATACATGGTCTATGTAGATTTTAGGGGTTATTTTTAGGAGAAGGAAAAAGGAATTTATTTTCTCTCTCTAGAAAATTAGGATTTATGTTCTCATCTAATGGAGGCTCCCACAAGCCTAGTTTTTCAAGGTCATTCATGGAGGCTTATGAGCGATTCCTAAAGGCAAAACAATTACCAAGAAGATGGAGATCCAAGGAGAAGGTGTAATACCCCTAATTTTAAAAAGGATATTCCTGATATTTAATGGTATTTAATTTATTATTTAAGTGCATTTTATTTGATTATGTGTCATTATTTTTTTTTATTAGGTGCTTAATTGTTTTCTTTTGTGATGATTTAATTTATTTAAATGATATTTATTTTTAGTTATTTGATTGGAATTACTTGTTAGTGTTTTAATTATTTAATTGGCATTAATGGTTTAAGTGTAATTGGTTTAGTTATTTGATTGGAATTACTTGTTAGTGTTTTAATTATTTAATTGGCATTAATGGTTTAAGTGTAATTGGTTTAATTATTCTATGTGTGTTTTATTTTATGTGTGTCTTATTTGGTTTAATTGGGTTTACTAATTATTATTTTGTTCAATTAGATTATTTGTTAAGTATTTAATGGTGAATAGGGTAATTAGGTAAATACATCTAACTAGGGTTTTAATTACAGTTTAAATTAGGGTTTTATATTATAGCCGTCGTAGGTTTCTACGTTAATTGGATGGGCCGGTTAGGATTGTGAGTTGGACTTAAATGAACCTAGGGTTTAGGAAAACTCTATAAGTATAAGGTAGATGTCTGTGTAGGGTTTTTTTAAAACAAAGCACACGTTTTGTGGAAGTGGAGAAGGAAAAACGCAATTTTTCACATTCTGCCAAGGTTTGATCAAAGTTCGATCCCACTTCGTCCGTGGTCCGATCGAGCTGAATTTTCGAGGAGAGGTTCATGACTCAATGACGCACAATCTGAACGGTGGAGATCAGAGTTTGACCTCGGGAACAGTGATTTGTACTCGTGAACAGTAACCGGGTCGCACAGGTTTTTTCCATTCTGCCCAGATTTCATCAAACATCCGATCCCACTTCGTCCGCGGTCCGATCGAGCTGAATTTTGGAAGAGAGGTTCATGACTCAGTTACGCACAATCTGAATGGTGGAGATCAGAGTTTGACCTTTGGAACAGTGATTCGTACTCGTAAACAGTAACCGGGTCGCACAGGTTTTTTCCATTCTGCCCAGATTTCATCAAACATCCGATCCCGCTTCGTCCATAGTCCGATCGAGGTGAAATTTAGAGGATAGGTTCATGACTCAATGCCGCACAATCTGAATGGTGGAGATCAGATTTTGAGTTCGAGAATAGTGTTTCGTACCCGTGAACAGTAACCGAGTTTTGGAACTCGCCGGGATTTTTTTTAAGAAGACGACGTTGAAACTTTGAACAAAAGTTTCTGAGGCAAGATTCTATCCTTACTCTTTCCCTTAGGCTTCATACTCTTTGCACTCTTAAATGATTCCAGGATTAATGAAGATTAAACCAAACAAAAATGATATCTGTTTTGTTATGAAACTGGTAGTTACAGTAGTGTTGTATTCCTTATGGTTCGTATAGAAAGGGTACTGACGTCTGTCTTTTCGTGTTAACAGATGGTTAACGCTAGAAATGGACAGAACATGCAAGGAACTAGGAAGGAAAGGAAAACGGCACGTAGGCAACAATATCTCCTACGGCGTCAGCAAATGGAGGAAGAGCAGCAAAGGCTTGGGTTTCAAGATGACATGGATCAGTTTCAGGAGGAACAGGAGAATGTTCAACAGACTCTGGACCAGGTCAGAGATCCAGAGATTCCTCCTCACCTCAATGACCTCGTTGCTCGGGCTATAGAGGCTGGGGTAATAGCTGCACTTCGGAATCAGCCTCTGGTACAGCCGGCACCTGTACCAGCACCAGTGGTTCAGACGGATTCTTGGGGAAAAGCTAGGAGCTCTTTCACAAAGGGGAGTCCACCTGTGTTCTCAGGATCAACCGATGCAAGAGCAGCTCACCAGTGGAAATAGGACATTGAGCGTCATCTTCGTTTGGTTCAGTGCACGGAGGTTCAGAAGCAGATGTTTGCTACTTTCAAGCTAGTTGGGGATGTACTACAGTGGTGGGAGTCAGTTACTACCTCAGAGGAGAGGATGACATTGTCTTATGATGAGTTCAGTGCTCGCTTTGATGAGAAATATTTTCCCTATACAGTCAGGGCAGCTATGAAGACTGAGTTTCTAAGTCTGCAACAGGGAAACATGACAGTGGCGGAGTATGAGCAGCAGTTCACACGCTTGTCTCTCTTTGCACCGGAGGAAGTGGATACAGAGGAGAAGAAGCGCAACAGTTTTGTCAAGGGACTGATGTGGTCTATCAAGAAAGCTATTACAGGTAGTCTAGCCTATACTACCTATGCTCAGGTGGTAGACGTCGTTCTACAACAGTATCAGTTGACTGTGGACATCAGACAGGCTCATTGTGAGAAGCGGGGAGATAAAGACTCTACTAATCAGTCAGCTGAAAAGGGGAATGGCAATGGTCACCGACAGAATGACAAAGGCAAGTTCCAAGGACAACAGCCTTGGAAGAAGCACAAAGGTGGTTCAGATGCTCACCGGAATGGGGCACCTATTCAGAGGCAACAGAATGGGGGACCACAGATAGGACAGGGTCAGCCACAGGCTAACCGACAGAGGAGGCCATTTGGTACTTTCCAGGGTAGTTGTTACACTTGTAGAGAGTATGGTCATACCACCAGGCAGTGTCCTAAAGCAGGACAAGGACAGGGACAGAGACAGTATGTGCAGCAGGGACAGAGGGCGCCAGTGCCTCTACCAGCTCCACAGGTTCCACGGATTCAGGGACAGACACATTTGGCTTTATCGGCACCGCCGCAGACTCAGGGACAGGCACCACAGCAGTTGCACTATGGCAGGGTGTATAACCCCATGCCACAGGATGTTCAGGCACCTCAGACTATTGAGGGTAAGTTTCTTATTCATGGTTTGCATGGACGTGTTTTATTTGATACGGGTGCTACACACTCATTTGTAGCTAGGACTTTTGTTGCTTTGTCTGGGATGAGGACGAGGGTATGCACTAGACCTCAGGGTATTTCTACACCATTGGGTGATACAGCTATTATACATGAGAGTGATGGGTCTGTGACACTAGATATTGGCAGACTCAGATTTTTAGCCAATCTATTGGTCCTGGACATGCACACTTATGATGTGATATTTGGGATGGATTGGTTGTTTCACTACCATGCCCAAGTTATTTGTTTTGATAGATCTATTATTTTTACCATACCTGGTCAGGATATGTGTGTAGTAGCTATGCCACGTTCTAAAGGGGGCGATAGCACCTATTTGTTCCATGTGGAGGAGGAAAATAAGGAGGGGATTACTGTGTCATTGGATAACATACCGATTGTACAGGATTTTTCGGATGTATTTCAGGAGATTTCAGGGTTGCCACCTAGTCGCGAGATCGATTTTGTGATAGACTTAGCTCCAGGCACTGCGCCTATTGCTAGGGCACCCTATAGAATGGCACCGGTAGAGATGAGAGAGCTGAGGGATCAGATTCAGCAGTTACTCAGCCAGGGTTTTATTCGTAGGAGTACATCACCTTGGGGAGCACCGGTTCTGTTTGTGAAGAAGAATGATGGTTCGCTTCGTCTGTGTATAGATTACAGGGAGTTGAACAAGGTTACGATTCGTAACAAGTATCCTTTGCCCAGGATTGATGACTTGTTTGATCAGTTAAGGGGAGCTACATATTTCTCCAAGATTGATCTGCGTTCTGGGTATCATCAGCTGAGGGTCAGGGAGCAGGATGTTCCTAAGACAGCATTTCTCACGCGATATGGTTCTTATGAGTTTTGAGTTATGCCATTTGGGACGACTAATGCCCTTGCAGTATTCATGGACTTAATGAATAGAGTCTTCCGAGCTTATTTGGATCAGTTTGTTATTGTCTTTATTGATGACATCTTGATCTATTCTCTATCGGAGGACGATCATGCTAGACATCTTCGCATAATCTTGCAGACGCTTCGTGAGCACCAGTTATATGCCAAGTTCGAGAAGTGTGAATTTTGGCAGCGGGAGGTGAAATTTCTTGGTCACGTGGTGTCAGAAAAGGGGATAGCAGTGGATCCGGCCAAGGTTTCAGCGGTGGTTGAGTGGGGACAGCCTACATCACCTTCTGAGATTCGGAGTTTTCTCGGTCTGGCAGGATATTACAGGAGATTCATCCAGGGGTTCTCCAAGATAGCAGGACCACTCACTCATCTGACCAAGAAGGGTGTACAGTTCGTGTGGGATGAACACTGTCAGCGAGCTTTTGATGAGCTGAAAAGGAAGCTGACTTCTGCACCGGTTCTAGCTACTCCGCAGAGCGGGATAGAGTATATTGTTTACACGGATGCTTCGTTGCAGGGTCTTGGATGTGTATTGATGCAGGAGGAGCGACCAATTTCTTATGGATCTCGGAAACTTAAGCCTCATGAGCTTAATTATCCAACACATGATTTGGAGTTAGCAGCAGTGGTCTTTGCCTTGCATATTTGGAGGCATTATCTGTTGGGTGAGTCCTTCAGATTATTCAGTGATCACAAGAGTTTGCAATACTTGTTCACTCAGCGGGAGCTAAATATGAGACAGCGCAGGTGGTTGGAGTTTGTAAAAGACTATCATTTTTCTATACAGTACCATCCAGGGAAAGCGAATGTAGTGGCGGATACACTCAGCCGCCGACCTGTTGGTAGTCTTTCTGCTCTATTCACTACTGAGTGGAATGCTTTAAAGAGTGTGGATGAGTTATCGGATGCTTTTATGGCTTGCATGGTGGTTACACCTTCCATCATTCGCAAGGTTTTACAAGCACAACTCACCGATCAGCAGTGTGTCGTCAAGGTCGCAGAGATAGCTTCCAGAGAAGTTCCATTCTACTATGTTGGGGCTGAAGGAGGTTTAAGGTACAAGGGACGGTTAGTGGTACACCTTAGTACTGCTTATCATCCTCAGACTGACGGACAGACTGAGAGAGTGAATCAGATTATGGAAGATATGCTTCGGTCGTGTGTTCTGGATTTCAAGGGCCACTGGGAGGAATATTTGCCACTTGTGGAGTTTGCTTATAACAATAGTTTTCAGAAGACTATTGGTATGGCACCATTTGAGGCATTATACAGTCGACCGTGTCGGTCACCTGTTTGTTGGATGGAGGTTGGAGAGAATCGATTCTTGAGTCCTGAGTTCATCAAGGATACCTCTAAAAAGATTGCTCTTATTCGAGATCGCATGCGTACTGCCCAAAGTAGGCAGAAGAGCTATGCTGATCATCGTACTCGGGCTTTGGAGTTTCAGGTTGGGGATCAGGTTCTACTCAAAGTGTCTCCTATGAAGGGTGTTATGCGCTTTGGGAAGAAAGGAAAATTGTCACCGCGATTTGTTGGACCATTCATGATTACGGATCGCATTGGAGCTGTTGCTTATCGGTTGGCACTTCCGGATACTTTGGATCGCGTCCACAACGTGTTTCATGTTTCCATGTTGCGGAAATTTCTTCGAGATAAGGATCGGTATCAGCATATCGATGTTGGGGAGATTGCGTTGCAGCCGGATGCAACTTATTTAGAGCCACCGTGTCGTATTGTCGACCGACGAGATTAGATTCTTCGTAATAAGGTTATTCCTTTGGTTCATATTCAGTGGAGTCATCACAATGAGTCTGAGTCCACTTGGGAACGAGAGGATGTCATTCGCTCACGGTTTCCTGAAATATTGGAAGAAGGTAAGAGTGAATTCCGAGGACGGAATTCCTTTTGTTAGGTGGGAAAAATGTAATACCCCTAATTTTAAAAAGGATATTCCTGATATTTAATGGTATTTAATTTATTATTTAAGTGCATTTTATTTGATTATGTGTCATTCTTTTTTTTATTAGGTGCTTAATTGTTTTCTTTTGTGGTGATTTAATTTATTTAAATGATATTTATTTTTAGTTATTTGATTGAAATTACTTGTTAGTGTTTTAATTATTTAATTGGCATTAATGGTTTAAGTGTAATTGGTTTAGTTATTTGATTGGAATTACTTGTTAGTGTTTTAATTATTTAATTGGCATTAATGGTTTAAGTGTAATTGGTTTAATTATTCTATGTGTGTCTTATTTTATGTGTGTCTTATTTGGTTTAATTGGGTTTACTAATTATTATTTTGTTCAATTAGATTATTTGTTAAGTATTTAATGGTGAATAGGGTAATTAGGTAAATACATCTAACTAGGGTTTTAATTACAGTTTAAATTAGGGTTTTATATTATAGCCGTCGTAGGTTTCTACGTTAATTGGATGGGCCGGTTAGGATTGTGAGTTGGACTTAAATAAACCTAAGGTTTAGGAAAACTCTATAAGTATAAGGTAGATGTCTGTGTAGGGTTTTTTTAAAACAAAGCACACGTTTTGTGGAAGTGGAGAAGGAAAAACGCAATTTTTCATATTCTGCCAAGGTTTGATCAAAGCTCCGATCCCGCTTCGTCTGTGGTCCGATCGAGCTGAAGTTTGGAGGAGAGGTTCACGACTCAGTGACGCACAATCTGAACGGTGAAGATCAGAGTTTGACCTCGGGAACAGTGATTCATACTCGTGAACAGTAACCGGGTCGCACAGGTTTTTTCCATTCTGCCCAGATTTCATCAAACATCCGATCCCACTTCGTCCGTGGTCCGATCGAGCTGAATTTGGAAGAGAGGTTCATGACTCAGTTAAGCATAATCTGAATGGTGGAGATCAGAGTTTGACCTCTGGAACAGTGATTCGTACTCGTAAACAGTAACCGGGTTGCACAGGTTTTTTCCATTCTGCCCAGATTTCATCAAACATCCGATCCCGCTTCGTCCATGGTCCGATCGAGCTGAAATTTGGAGGATAGGTTCATGACTCAGTGTCGCACAATTTGAACGGTGGAGATCAGATTTTGAGTTCGGGAATAGTGTTTCGTACCCATGAACAGTAACCGGGTTTTGGAACTCGCCGGGATTTTTTTTAAGAAGACGACGTTGAAACTTTGAACAAAAGTTTCTGAGGCAAGATTTTATCCTTACTCTTTCCCTTAGGCTTCATAATCTTTGCACTCTTAAATGATTCCAGGATTAATGAAGATTAAACCAAACAAAAATGATATCTGTTTTGCTATGAAACTGGTAGTTACAGTAGTGTTGTATGCTTGGTCAACCTAGACTAAGCATGTTTGTGGATGCATTGTGGTTCTGTGGTTCACGTTTTTCCTTACCACTGCTAGTATAAATTATTGGAAGGATGAGTCTAGATGATAGCTATCTTAACTTCTATAATAGCAACTGTTGGAACTTAAATACTAGGAGGATTTGAGTTTAACACTAGATCGGTTTTGTGGAACACTATAATTTGAGCATGTCTACATACATATTGTGAATATTGTTTTGATGCTTACATTATTACAGTTAGTATCAACTGTGGAGGTTAGGATTTTGTGATACATACCCTACATATCTGTATGTCATTTGTAAGGTGTTAAATGGAAGTTTTAATTAATTCTGTCTTTATATCAGACTAAAGGGAACAACGTAAACTGGGCATGTATATGTTGTTGTTGGGACCCTGTTTATCAATGCTTATTTTATCACTGCTAACATTGAATGTTGCATGTTGGAATTTAGTTGATATATACTTGATTTATTGGTATTATTGACTACTGGAGGATTGGAAAGTAGGCACCGGTATGGGACGGTGGCATACTAAGGATGGGTTTGGTTTTTAAAACAATACCATTACCCACCTACTTGGAATAAGGATGGGATTAACTAAAAGTTAAGTCCCGTGGATTTGTATTGTCGTGGCAACTACTTGTTGAGCGGCAATACCAAGGATTTTGGATGGATTTTATATATATACTGTTATGGTGCCTCGGTATGAGCTTGAGCCTCAGGACCGATAACTAGGGAGCGTATATGCGTCGGGATATGTAGCTGGCTACGATAGTTGGAGGTGTATCCTGTTTAGGTATATATACATATGCCCACTTCGTGTGCGTTTAGCATGTTACCTCTATTCAGGTTGAGACCGGCCTGTAGTCCAGTGAGAGTCCTTTAGTGTGACTATATATATATTTACGGACTATTAGCTATTATTGAATTGTTTAGGATGTACATGCGTATCGGGCCTCTGTTTGGATTGTAGTAGTATAGAACTTGCGCGTGGGCCTGACCCACTTCTATTTTTCAGGTACACGACAGTTCCAGGCTTAGACGTGTTCGTGCTGAGCAGAGGTCTCTATTCACTCTTCCGACGATGTAGGGCTCTCTCTATAGTTTTATTTCTGGACGTTTATTACAGTTGTTCTATCTTCCGTATGGATGTTTAATAGGGGTCTACTAGAGATGGATTCCCAAGTTGTAAACTGATGGAATTTTGGAGTTTGGATTTGATAGATTTTAATAATTATAATATTTTGCGGATTCTATTTTTAGTTTCTTCCAGCTTTAATTTCATTTCTTAATTTATTTTGTATTCCGTGTTCATTATAAAATATTAATTGTTTGATATTCCCTCGGGTTTGGACCTGGGCCTGATCAACACGTATCTCGGATCCGAGGGGTATCTCAGAAGGCATCTTGCTAAGGGATCTACAATAAGTGAAAACATTCACTTTAAAGGAAATATTTAAAGGTTTACTCAGACCTTTGATGTAAGTATTCAAACCATTAATTGAATGATACATCATATTTTTATTTTTACATAAAACTTATCTCTATGTGATGAATCAAGATTTATGAATCAAAATCCCTCGAAAAGTTTTTAAAACTTGCACGTTTCCCAACAGTGGTATCAGAGCATGGTTTGATTCATTACTAGAGATCATGTTTTTATCAAGATTCATCATTCATGGATTCAATTTTGATATGCATATATTTATTTATTAATGTATGAATTAATATGTTGATATATAATGATGTATGTATAATTGTGAATGGATGATGATGTGTGTTTGGGCTATGGATGAAGCTTATAGGTTTATTGAATGTAATTTGATCTTTGGATGAATGTAATTAAGGCTTTGATTTAGCCGTTTGAAAGTTCAATGATGTAATTTAATTTTTTCCATTGTATTTCAAATTGTAAATTTATTTAAAGTCATGTAATATTCATCAAAGGATGTTATGAAGCTTTAAAAAGGTCCATGAGGGTTAAATTAGACTTCAGGAATTTTCTGGGATTTTTTAGAAAATTTCCAGAATTTTTCTGGATTTTTTAGGGCCTAAATTTAATTTTTCTGGATTTTTATTATTATTTTCGGCGGTTTTCCGGCGAAATTCCGGTGACCGGAGCGCCGCCGGCAGTGACAGGAACATCGGAATGTAGGATGGTAATCCCATGCTTCGCGGTGCACCATCATTTGGTGCAACCGCAGCAAGGGACCGTTGGATGCAGATCATGCGGCTGAAGATGATATAGTGAGGTGCAGCAACATGATACGCAATGCACCACAAATGGAAACACGCGTGAAGCTCACGCGCTTACAAAGCCAGGCAGATCTGGCGCGTGCCAGCGCGTGAAATGCGCTGGCAACCTTCCACGCGCCCGTGCCAGCGCGTGGCACACGCAGCATTAACACTCCAGCGCGTGTAAGCGCGTGACACGCGCTGGGATATTTCAGGGGTGTGTGCTAGCTCGTGTAAGTCCTTCCAGGTGCGTTCCAAGCGCCGTTTTGCTTCTCCAGGCATGTTCTTGTCTCCTACAGGTGTTTGCAAGCTATGATAGACCCTCGCGCATTACTTAGAGCATATAAATGTTAAAAGCTGAATCCATTGGCCATTTAAATTGCTTCTGTCTGTTATTTATTTATTTAACTGATGCATGGAATAATTAATTGTTTATTATTATTATTCATGCATTGGATTCATGATATTTAATTAAATGACTTGATTTATATTAATTAAATTATGAAAATTAATTGGATTTGATTACTAATTAATTTGAAAGCACTTATTGGGAAACGAAAAATTATTTTTGTAAATTATTTTTAAAGTGTGTCTCAAATTAAATATTAGTGAATCGTTTAAAGTCCAAATATTTTCTAAATTTAATTGGATTAAAATCAAGACGTTTTGCATGCATTATATCATGTAAATAGATAAATTCAAAACCCTAATTATGAATGATTAAAAATTGAGTGGGAGCGGGGATTTTTATACATTACCCCATGGCCTTCGTTATTAAAATCATTGTAATTAGATCTTTAAAAATAAGGCCCCACGCATAATTTGAAGAGTCTTAATATTACAAGAATGGTTGTCTCATGAAAATAATAATATTAAATATTCATTGCAATTAGATCTTTAAAAATAAGGCCCTACGCATGATTTAAAGAGTCTAGATTATAATGACAAGATATTTAATGTTTTATTTTTCATTAGATCATTAATAACGTTATACACTCAATCTAAAATCAATAGTGTTAGCTCCCCAACGGAGTGGTCTACACTAGGTGATTTTAGAAAGGCTAAACATAATCGGGAATCATTTCATATAGATAGACAAGGCATTGTCTTAAGAGATATGGAGATGATGGGATATGTCCGCCAATAGCAATAATGAACTTTGCCAACCGAATAAGTTATTGGCATATTGGTTATCCGATTTTTCATGCAGTGGTTAAGGGACCCACATACTATTTTAATGGAAGTGCTCACCTAATAGTAAATGAATCTCAACAATAGTAATAATGAACTTCTCCAACAGGATAAGTTATTGACATATTGATTGGTTGATTTATTATGCTACAGAGTTGAGGGACCCGCATTAATTAAAAGGGATTGTTCACCAATAAAGATAATGATCTCTTGTTCGATTGAGATTTATTATATTATGTGGTTAACAAACTCATTTTGATTTTAAATATGCATGACAGTATTAATAATTCACCTTGCATATTGTATGAATGCATTTATATTCAGATTAATTATGTATAATCCAATTAATTTGCTTGCTTACATATTCAATGTAACTGGACCTCATTTATAATGACTGGAAAAGGAACTTAGATATTTTATTCACAACGTAAGGGTACAAAATGTATTGAATACTCCTATACCTAATTCATTTACTTTAAGATACTTAATGAGATGTTTTGGTGATATTAGATAGAGCATATGTCTAAGTACTGTGTCAAATTTAAATATCATCAAGATAGCCTGAGGAACTCCAGTTTTGATATCAGATTTTGAAAAATGATTATTTATTATTTAAAAATTGAACTGGAAGTCAATAGGGCTGACTTGAATGGTAAGTTTCAAATTGACATGATTATTGCCTTGTTACCAAACTGGTTCAGTTTTTAGAGTGAACTAAATAAGGAATCAGTTTGAGTTCACACTCGCTGATATTCTTATAGAATTGGTAACAGATGAAGGCATAATCAAGAGTATGGGCGTTCCTATCAATCTAACATAGTCTATACCATCTTCTTTTAAGCCCAAGTGGAAGGGCAAAGCAAAGAAGAAGGATGATACTAGGACTAGGCTAGCACAAAACATGGGAATCCAAAAGGTTAAAGGGAATAAGGCAGTGTATGTTGAGGGCAAAGAAAACTATTTCTTTTGCCGCTAACTAAGACACTAAAGGACAAACTGTCTAAGCAATGACGTGGCATAGGAAAATATATATTTAATTATTGAGCCATGTTATGTGGTTGTATCTATTAATTCCTGATGAATAGATTCTGAAGCCACTAAACATGTTTGCAATTCATTGCAAGGATTTCAGGAATCCAGAAGCCTCGATGATATGGAATATATTTGTACTTGACCTGATGTCAAGGTTGTAGCTAAATCAGTGGGAGTATTACATCTGAAATTAGAGAGTATGAGAATATTAGTATTAGAGAACTATCTTTATGCACAGATGTTAGACGCAATCTCATTCTTATTTCACTTTTAGTTTATAAAAACTGTGTTGTTATTTTGTAAAACTGGTTTTATAAAATTGAATAGATATACGATTGCTTCTGGTGCATTGAAAGATGGTTAATATACTATAATCACAAACTCTCAAGATTTGCAAGATGTAGAAACTAATGTTGCATATTCTAGATTGAATGTTAAGAGAAAAATTGTTATTCCTGACTCATTATATTTTTAGTGTTTATTTTTGGGTAATCAGTCAAAATGAGATTCAAAGATTGGTCAAAGAAGGTTAATTACCTAGTGAGGCAGAGGAGCCTAAACCAAACTTGTGAACCCTGTTTTGAAGGATAGATAACTCTAAGGGCTTAATCAGCCAGATGAAATAGACATAAAGGACAATTGGAGTCGGTACACACTGACACGTGTGGTCTTATAAACATCCAAGCAAGATTACTCATGTTTTGGATAAGTTTATCTGATGCAACACAAGTCTTAAACTCTTGGTATATTCTGAGAAGGTCAAAACTGATGTAGAGCACAGATTAGGTAAACTTATCAAAACACTTCGATCTGATCGAGGATATGAGTATTTCTTGGGATAGTGCAAAGACTATATGGTCAATGAGGGTGTTGTGTACCAGTTTTTCGCAATTGACGCTCAATGGATTGAGGTGTCAAATAGGAATAACAGAATTTCCGTTTAACATGGTTAGATCTATGAACAGTTATGCTACATTATCTCTTTCATTTAAGAGTTGAGCGTTAATGATATTGATGCACATTATGAACTGCATTCCATCTTAGTCTGTCTCAAGGATACTGTTTAAGCTGTGTTTTTTACTAAATCTTAGTTTGAATCATATGCACATATGGGGTAGTCTTGCACATGTGCACTTGATATGGACAAGTAAGTTGGAAGCAGATCATAAGCATGCTTGATTTGATAGCTACTCTAAAAGTCACTAGGACGGATTATTTTATGATCTCAATGATAAAAGTTGATTGTTTACACTCACTGTTTATCTATAGGAGAATCATATTATGAATCACATACCTAGTAGTATAGTGTTAGAGAATATGGTATGAGTACCAGATGTACCACATATGAACACACTTATTATAGAGATTGAAAATAATCTATGAATTCCCTATTGATGCGTCAGCATCATCTAGTATACAGATTCTTGCATCGGTACATTGATGCAGTGGGAGGATTATCATCCAATCCGACAAGAATCATGTTTTTAGGTGAGACCATTATGGACATCCCTGTTAAACATGAGTTGGACCCAGTAAGCTACACGGAAGCGTGAACCGATATGGATACAGATCATTTTGGCGAGTTACTATGAAATCAGAGTTGAAATCTATGTATTCTAATAAATTCTGGGATCTTGTAGAACTTTCTAGTAGGGTGATTCCTATGGAAGGCAAGTTAATCTACAAAAAGATACCAGAAGATTTCTTAGTGAATAAATCATGAGTATATAAGGGAATATCATTATTTTTTCTTAATTCTATATATTGATGACATCCTACTCATTTATAATGACGTGGAAATTTTTGATCGGTTGATCAACTATACATTAACCTTCGCAATAGCACGAATCATTGTAAAATAGGGCTATTGGTCGGGTAAGTCGAACCACTGGGACTGCGCTAGTCTATGGCAACCTAAGCGTCTAGAGTCATTCTTAGGATGATGAAGGGGTATAGAATGTTTGTTTGGTTTGTCACTAAAGCTAGGAATGTAAAGATGCATAAAACAAGAATGCAAGAAATGTAAAGGAAGGAGATCTAGGTAGAGAGGGCTAGGGAAGTGAATCCACTACCTATCCATAAGCATGTTAATACATGATTTACTTGGGGAATAATATAAACACATAACCATAAAATGCAACAACATAAAATTGCTACATTACCTTCAAGAATTTTTATGAAATCAATAGGCAAGAATAACTTATCAAAGTATTGCATATTTTGGTTACCTAAACTAGG
This sequence comes from Cornus florida, assembly GCF_030987335.1. Lineage (NCBI taxonomy): Eukaryota > Viridiplantae > Streptophyta > Magnoliopsida > Cornales > Cornaceae > Cornus > Cornus florida. The sequence continues at coordinate 47,177,637 of NW_026775573.1, forward strand.
TTGCAACCTTAGACATACTTACTAAGCATAGAGTTATCAAGCCCTTAATCACATAGTAGAAGCACATGACATTAGGAATCAAGAATAATCTATCAAAAGAGAACCCTAAGCTATAGACTATCAAATTTCCCAAGCATCATGCCAATAAAAACATTACCATAAACTCATCTTCATTGTCACTATGAAAATGGAAGCAAAATAATCATAAGAGGAAACAATCTTAAGACAAGATCTTAAACTCAAAATGATCATTAATAGACATTGAAGCTCTTCACATCAAATAAAGCTCTAGTTCATGGAAAGGTCATATATATACATTACGTCCCCAAATGTAAATAAAAAACAAGACATGCTTACAAGAAGGAGTTTCATCACCTCCTTAGAAGAGGGTTTAGTTACCCATGGTAGCTCTAGATGAAAGAGGAAGCAAGGCATCCAACTCCATTTTCGTGCTCCCTTGTGTTGGCTTGAAGAACTCCTCTTTCTTCCTCTCTTCTCTCTCCTCTATCTTGTAAAAATGTAGGATAATCCATTTGTGTAGCCTCCCTTCTCTTCTCTTTTATAGAAAATTTCTCTCTCTCTCCCCCAAAAGACATCCTCAACCACCTCATCAATAGGGAAATCCAAAGTTGGTAAATGTAGAGTGCAAGTGGCTGAAATGGGCTATTCCCGAACAACAATCTGCCCAAAATTCGAGCACTCAAAGCAAGGCCTCGAGCACTCGAATTTAGTGTAAAAAGCTCCATGCTTCACTTGCTCCGCCCAGACCTACTATGGTTAAACAGCCATAACTTTGCGCTCCGAACTCCGAATGATAAACCGTTTGAAGATTTGGAAAACTAATTCCTAGCTTTAAATACTTCATGTTTTGGTGAAGATCCAATTCTCAAGGATGGTTGGTCAAAAATGAAGATCAAGGCAGAATTTCATTGCTGCCAAGAAGTTCTGCGCACCTCTGGTAACAAGGCCATAACTCTCTGCTCTGAGCTCCGAATGACAAACCGTTTGAAGATTTGGAAAGCTAATTGAGAGTTCTAAAAAATTTATATTTTGGTGGAGGTCCAATTCTCAATTTTGGTTGGTCGAAATTGAAGAGAAAGGCAGAAATTCATTGCTGCCAGGCAGTTCTGAGCACCTATGATAAGAAGATCATAACTCTCTGCTCCGAACTCCGAATGACGAACCACTTGAAGATTTAGAAATATAATTCAGAGCTCTAAATCTTTAATGTTATGATGGAAGTCCAGTTCTTGAGTTTTCTAGGTCAAAAATGGCGACAAAAGTCAGGTTCCACTGCTGCCAAGCTTCAGCATTGTGCCTTTGCATTCAAAATTTCAACAAAACATCATTCTTGCTTCTTTTAAGCCAATGAACCTGAAAATAAACAAAAATGCACAAATGAAGATAATCTACATAATAAAATCAAATAATGGACTTAAATAATTCAATTAAGGGCGCTTGAATATGCAATATTCAGCGCTTATCAGTTTTGTCATCAATAAAAAGGTAGTTGTTCAATTACTTTTAAATGAAGGATTTTTCAAGATGTAAGCTATATTCCTAGGATCAAGCTTTTGCAAGATCGGATTAAAAGGAAAATAGGCTTATCTTAATAATCCTACATTGATAAAGTTTTGACCATGTTTGGTATATATAACTCAAAGAATGAGTTCTTGCTTTATTAATATGGATTGCTCTCTCTAGTAAGTAGTTTTCCAAGACTAGCAGAGGAGATTGAGCAAATGAGACTGGAACTATATGCTTTGGCATATGGGAGTCTCATATATGCCATGGTCTATACCAAACAGGACATCCGCTACATAGTAGGGATAGTCAGTAGATATCAGTCCAATTCTGGACTTAATAAGTGGTCTGCTGTGAAAAATATCATTAAGTACCTAAGGAGAACCAATAATATCATACTCATTTATGGATGTGATGATATGGTCCTAGTCAGGTATGCTAATTCTGATTTTTAATCAGAAGTAGATACTATGAGGTTCATGACTTAGTGTATGTTCACTTAATGGAAGGGAAATCAGTTGGTAGATTGTTAAACAGATTTCAACTGCTGACTCAAACCTGCAGGTGGAATACATTGCAGCCTTAAAGGCGGCAAAGGAAGCCTATTGGTTTGATCTCACTGATTTGGAGGTTGTGAAGTATACTAGCCTGCCTATTGAGCTATGTTGTGACAATAGTGCAAAAGTAGTCCAAACCAATGACCCAAGGTTCTATAGAGAAACAAGATACACTGAGAGGAAGTATCACGTTCTACATGATATTGTCCGGCAAGAAAATGTACTTGTAGCTAGAACATTGCATTGGAACACAACTTTGTTGATCCATTATCAAATGTGTCATTGATCAATAATTTTGATCATCATCTGGATAACATTGGAGTTAGGTGCAATTTGAATTGGCTATGAGGGCAAGTGGGAGCTGTTGGGATTTATATGCCCTGGCATAGCAAATTCCTGTTTGGATTAAAGTGACATATGTTCATGACGTTTCTGAAATATTTATGTTTTATACAATTGGTGAATTCAATGTATTTTATTTCGATTCATTATAGAATTGATAGTGTCCATTTGATTACAAGAGATATTTATATATATGTATGTGATGGCAATCAATACATGATATATAAATAGTAATCATAAATGGTTCATAGTTGGTAATTGTAGATGGACTCATAATTAATTAAGATTTGAACTGGATCCGCGTTAGGTTGAGATATATTGCGAGAGCCGTCGTATGCAATTGCTCCCTATCACCGTCATGGCATTTGACTCTTAAGCATGAGAAAATTATAGACTCTTTTATTAATTAATAATTACTTTGATTTGTTCGGCAGATTCTTCGGGATTCTTAGACCGACACTTTGGGTAATTATGTAATTAATAATTAGAGAGTTATAGTTTCAATATTTTCATCATTGCTACCTGTATTTATTTTGTATTGATTATGGTTGATCACAAAGTAAATTCGAAGGCCTTCGTGTGTTTTTAGACAAAATGATTTATTATATATTTATTTATTTAAATTATTATTTTTGTCAAACAAATGTTTTATTGTGATCGAGTCAGAAATAATCAAAGGTACCAAAATAAATATATTAATTAAGTAGTCGGATTGATGGCTTTATTTATCCGATAACTAATTAAGCATAGAGGGGTCAAAGTGCAATATTGACTTAGAGGTTATTTATTATTTAATTGGAGTTCAATTAATTTCTTTTAGTGGAGTAGAAATTAATTTATGAATTAATTGAATTGGGTCAATGGACCGGGCCAATTATTAATTAATTGTAGCCAATAAAATAATAGGCCCAATGGATTCTCATTCATAGCCCAACTTGATATTGGAATCATATTAGATTTGAGACATGTGAATTAGAGATTGAGAAGGATTAGTTGTTTCCTTTTCTTTACCTTTATGTTGCCTATAAATATACATGGTCTATGTAGATTTTAGGGGTGATTTTTAGGAGAAGGAAAAAGGAATTTATTTTCTCTCTCTAGAAAATTAGGGTTTATGTTCTCATCTAATGGAGGCTCCCACAAGCCTAATTTTCCAAGGTCATTCATGGAGGCTTATGAGTGATTCCTAAAGGCAAAACAATTACCAAGAAAATGGAGATCCAAGGAGAAGGCATCTTGCTAAGGGATCTACAATAAGTGAGAACATTCACTTTAGAGGAAAGATTTAAAGGTTTACTCAGACCTTTGATGTAAGTATTCAAACCATTAATTGAATGATACATCATATTTTTATTTTTACATAAAACTTGTCTCTATATGATGAATCAAGATCTATGAATCAAAATCTCTCGAAAAGTTTTTAAAACTTGCACGTTTCCCAACAAAGGGCAATGGGCAAACCCAGTGCACGAGACTCCTGTCATTACGGGGTCTAAAAAGGGCAACCTTACCTCCTCAATGCGGAGAGGATATTTCTTTATTTCGAATTCGTGACCTCCATATCACAATGCAACAATCTTACCATCATGGCTCTCCCTCAATTCAATCACAATGCTATAATCACAATTAATTTTAGATTACAAGCCCAGACTAATGAATGGTCTTCAGTTTTCTAGAGTTGATAACTCAATAGAAACAAAGTTCTAGAACTGTATAATAGTAAACAGTGCTGATTGAGAAAGAACTCAATATCGCTAATAGTCCCCAAGTGCCACCTAGTTTTCTCATTTTGGCAGCCACGATCCTGCCGGGACGACTTGAATCTGTAAGAAAGCTCCGTCTCTTCCGAGCAAGAATTCACAAAGGCACCTAGTTTTCTCATTTTGGCAGCCACGATCCTGCCGGGACGACTTATTATTTTTCCCTTGAAATCTTTGTGTAAAATGCACTGCCAATTGTTTGACCTCATACACCCTTTGTAAACTCCACCCACACATATCTGAAAACTGCATCCATACTTGCCAAGTATAATCACAACTACAAAAAATATGATCCAAAGATTCCACGTTTCTGTAGCACAAATAGCATCTAGACACTATAGTAATCCCTCTGTGTTGCAACAAAGAATGATGTACTATAGCATTCTGTAGAACAAGCACCGAATGTATAGACCACCTAGGACGGCCTCCACTCCAACAAATACATGCCCAATTAACTTCTGGTTTACTACTTCTGCAAACCTCCCAAGCTTGTTTAAAGTTTATTGAAAAACTAACATCTTAATATTAAAAATGTATTAGGAAGTATTCGAAAAGCATATCAAAATATTTAAGAAGTATCGAATATGTGTTAGAAATTAAAAATATATATCTTAAAAGTATGGATACATTTTAGTAGTATCCGACGTAACTGTGGATTTCGATAATAATAATAATAAGAAATTTCTTTCTTAGACACTATTTCTGGAAGTCCATGGGCTAGGAATGGGCCATCTGATGTGTATTCCATTAATTGGGCTTGGGTTTTGTAAATCTAGTCCAACCTAACCTGGACTAGCCCAGCTGCTAGAAGTTGCCATACATCTTTGATGAATTTGAAGCAAAGAATGAACCCATTCTCTCCCATTCTTTTCTTTTCTGTGTTTTTTTTTTTATTTTTAAACTTTTTTTTATACTAGAGTGGACTTGAATAGTGATATAAATGTCCTTCAAAATCACCAAAAAAAAAATTATAATTGTTTAAAACATCACCGTTCACATTGATAGTAATTCCATTTTCTTTTATAGAAAAAAAATTAAAAAATTATGAAAGTAATTTTATGTAGGGTGAAGTGAGGATCTATATCCCTAACTAATATCACTTAAGAACAACTATGTTTAGTTTTGGTCATTAAAATCTAATTTTTACTCAATGCGGGGAGAGGGTATTTCCTTGTTTCGAACTCATAACCTCCATTTCGTAAAGCAACAATCTTACCATCAAGGCTAGCTCTCCCTCAATTCAATCACATGCTATAATCACAATTAATTTTGGATTACAAGCCCAGACTAATGAATGCTCTTCAGTTTTCTAGAGTTGGAAGAGCTGTATAATAGTAAGCAGTGCTGATTGAGAAAGAACTCAATATTGGTAATATTCCCAAGAGCCGCCTAGTTTTCTCATTTCGGCAGCCACGATCGGGACGACTTGAATCTGTAAGAAAGCTCCGTCTCTTCCTAGCAAGGATTCACAAAGGCACCTGTCGTTCTCCCTTAAATTGTGCCATTTGCATACTGCCTTCCACCCGCGGATCCATGTCCGCCCGTCACTCCACACTACTACTTTTGAGGTCCATGTCTTGCTGTCTTGGTCACGGAGGACAATCTCTGATGGTAATTTCAGATTATTGTCTTTGATCACATCTGCAGGAACTAACTGCAATAGTAGAGAAGGAATACTTTGATAAGCATACAAGGAGACTAAAAATTCATGCCACTGATCAGTGTAATACAAACTGAAGACATTGGTCAATGCAGGTAAAACAATAATGAATATTGTAGCATGCCTATCAGCATTATGCTCAATCGGTGGACGCTGTACTTTTAGAAATCCCAAACATGAATAGAAAAAGACAATTTTATATACATATATAAGAAAAACAAAGCCTGATGATGAATTTAATAAATGAATGATAGTAAATGTAATTTTATTGCTCTGCAAAATCAATGAAGAATTTGAACAACTCTCTCCTCCTCTCTACAGACCTTAAACCATGCAGTTAATGTATTTGAACTACCCTTCAAGATATTTATTATCAGTATTTAGCTGATGGATGTTCTTCAAGAGATTTAGTATCAGTGCAACATCAGGGGAAGACATTAAGGCTCACTTGTCAATATTTCAAACCTAACTTCAATACAATCTTCCAGATTAACCCGAACTCTAGCCTTTAACACACAGTCTATGCTCTGTACATCCTTGCTAAACACCCCTTTGATCCCTTAGATTTCACTCCATCCCTAGATTTTTAGTTCTTACCATCTCTTAATTAAAGAAGTTCCGAAGCCTTCCCTGTCTCTCCTCTCTGCAGTTCTGGTGCCATCAGTTTCTTTCCGGTTTCTCATTTCTAGCCCCAAGGATGCCAAAGAAGCATAGATTTTTCCTATATGACGGAGAGACAAACGTTGCAATGACTTCATTTGCATCATAGCAGACACTTTCAAATCATAAAAGAGCACACGGATATCTTTCAAATGGGAGAGGATTAAAGCCAACAAAACCAACCAAAACAGTCACTAACTTTCATTTAGCATTCGTCAAATTTCCAAACATAACAGATTTCTAGCTTTTAACTCCCTCTTTGGCAGACAAGTGTAGAATAATGTGAGCCTATCGTCATGGACTATAAAAGCTTGATTCCAAGAGAAGTTCGTTGGAATTAAGTTCTCGAACTATAGATCAAAAAGAAAAAATTTATGGAAGGATATAATGCAAAATCTATAAAAATGAGCATAATGCAGCTAGGTAATTAAAGCCTTGGTGTCCGCTGGCTTTCAAAGAAAATGTTAGATAAACAAAAAATCACACATGAATTTGTTTCCACCAATATATTAATAGATTAAACGGCTGAAATTTATGAAAGGATGTAACGAAAAATCCATTAAAATGCTTAAAGGTAAGTGCAATTCAGCTAGGCAATTCAAGCCTTACCAAGTCATTCTTCCTAGTAGTTCGTTTCATTTTTGCCACAAAACAAGGGTTCTTGGGTTGGACGTAGTGCCCTGTTTCAAAAATATAATCATCTTCCCCCTCAACTACGGCCGTTCCTCTCTGCTCATCTCCAACTTTGACAGCAGCATTTCCGTTATGTCCAGCTAGATCAAGTAAACACGGTTGGTTAAATATTAGCACGATAAATAGGAAATAAACAAAAACATACAAAGACGAGCTACCATTGAGGAAAGAAAAGAAATTAACTCACGACTAGTGCCTCCGGAAATTATTCTCTCTTCTTCTTCGTATATTTCTTCTTCTTCTTCGTCCAAGTTCTACAGAATTATCTTCGACAAATTTCACCCAACCATCTTCAAAGAACAGGTGATCATTTCCAACTTTTTTCACCTCTACCGGCCAAAATTTCCCGTCACAATTTCTCAGTAATACCTGATTTGGAATCAGTTCTTTCAGGTTGGCTGTAAAATCCAATGGCATGAGCTACAAACAAAATATATATATACTGTCAATTTTAAATTCAAATGAAGAGAAATTTTAACATAAACATCTAGACTTTATATTTTTTTCATTTACATTGGCCTGTATATGGATATTCAATATGTCATCCTAACAATATGTCCAAAAAAGATCACCTCACACAAAATGTAGATGTGTATATATGTATGGTACCCGAGTAACGACAATTTAGTACCACATTTAATGATGTGTGATTTTTTCGGGTTAACAAAACAAGTGATGAGTGTTTATTGGAACGAGAATATTACATTGTTGGTATTATGCAGTACCCAGTAATTTTTCAATATAGACACTAGTTTATCTCATTTACAATGCAAAACTAAATTGTCAAAAGTAATAATTCCACACAAAACTCAAGCAAGAAAATGAAATATTCTGGCATTCATATATATATATACATATATATATCAGATATTAAATGGTCTATTTTTCTTTTTGAAAAAAAAAAAAAGAAAAGAAAGAAACACCCACATTTAAGATCTTCCTACCTGAATTGAGACTACCCCTGCTAAAAAAAATTAAAAAATAAAAAATAAAATTGAGTATACCCTCATTAGCTAGCTTTATAACTTGCACATAAAATATATGATCCTCTCATTGATGCCTCATCAAAGTGTCAAATATGCTGATCGTAAGCTAAAAATAATACTCTTTTTGTGAAATTCTAAAAACCCAAATATTTTTCACAACTCGGACCTATTTAGCTCATAAATCAACCAACTCATACACATATCCTTAAAGAAAGCAACAAATTAAGTAGAACATAATTTAATTAAGCAAATTAATTAACGCCAACCCAAAACATATAAAAGATAATTAATCTGAGATATATAGAGTTGTGATATATATATATATGTATGTATGTACCAATCTATGTGAGCTGTTGGCTGGCAGGAAGACCTTGAAGAATTCAGGGCAACTCTCTATTGGCTCCATCTTTAATCGTGCAAGCTTCTCTCACCACTTTCTTTCTTTACAGCTACTCAAAAAAGCCCTAAGAGGAAACTGACATTTAAGAGTGCACCAAATTAACTCCCCTCCTGACAAAGTTACAGTGCATGACAACACAAACACGCAACACTCTTGCATTCAGCGTAAGGAATATATATATATATATATATATATATATATGTGTGTGTGTAATTGTATATATTAATGTCTTGTCATGTTATGTTATCCATTTTCGTTACATGGAAGTACGAAAAGAAAGAAAGGAACTAGACTTTTTTTCAAATGCGGAACAACATTTTTTTTAAATGCATTCTAGTGACATTCAGACTCTTTTTTTTTTTTGTAACTTTTTTAGTATTTGTGGCACATAATTTAAAAGTTCAATTCATTTAATCATGTCCGCTCAATATAATTTAAAATTTTAGGCGAAAATTATTAAAATAGCCATATAATAATGAATACTAATTAATTATGTTTATTTAGAAATAATCTTTCTTGCTTATTGAGATGCAAAGTTATGAATTAGATTCCTCTATTCAATTTTTGTAATGTTTTTTATTTTTATTTTTTTAATATATAATATAACCAGTTCAATAAATGTATATTCAATAATTAATACACAAGTATTGAGGTGAAAAAAAATAAATAAATAAAAATAAATAAATAAATTAGAACCACCATCTACACCATTAATGTTTTTCACCTCCACCACTATTGTCATTGCCGTCCACCACCTCTATCATTTTATTGGAAAAAATATTATAAAAGAATGTTATTTTGTTAATTTAATTTATTTGTCAAGGAGGTATTTTGGATAATTCAATTTGAAATTCATTCCATTCTAATGGTCCAATCAAACATTAAAATGATTATTATTATTATATTCTTACACATTTCATATTTACCACCAAATAATAAAATGAGAGTTTTCATTCCATTTCATTCCCGTCCTCATTCCATTCTTACATATTAAACTCAACATTAGTGTTTTGGTAGTAAATGAATTACAGAATTTATCTACAGTTTTGTGATGTTTTGCTTTTTATAAATTCATTCTAAGCGAGTTAAATTGGTAATGTTACCCAAAAAATAATAATAATAATAATAATAATACATTATCTTTTCAATTGGGATAACTAAAAAATGGAAGGTGATCATTTTTTTTTTTTTTGGGTGGGTAGGGAGGGAGTATGTTCGCTTTGCTTAGGTTTAAGAGGAAAATATAGAAGTAGACCCGCCTCGTAGGAATGGGCCCAACGCCCCAACTTATAGAGTTACCCATTATATGGATGCGGTGATATATAATGTTGCAAAGTTCCATCTTAAAGAATGAGTCTTGTCTTCATATTTAAATAATAATAATAATAGTAAAGAAAATGATTCTTAGATGGAATAAGTAAAGTAAATTACTAGACTTATTTTTTTAATTAGTTAATTATGTAATAAATAAGGAAGTAGAGCCTTCCACTTAGTTGTATTTAGTATAAATAACCAATTAAAAATTATTTAGTTAGTTATATTTAGTATAAATAGTTAATTAAAAATTATTCAATTAAACAATTTAATGTAAATATTCGGTGTAAGTATCACTACATTATTCAGTTAGGCAAATTCACTACAAGTACGAATACCATTACTCAATCTGTAATGCTATAAAAATGGACCAGTCAACTTGTAATAGCAATTCTATATATATATATATATTTTACCTATTGTTAAAATTTATGATTCTCTCTCTCTCTTATTTTTGTTATTTGTAAATTAGTAAGTTTTTACATATCTATGTAATATTTATTTTTATAATTTTTTTACATTAAAAAAACTTAATAGGTAAATCAATCAAAGGTCTTGTGATTTAGTGATATTTTCCGATTCCAAAATGAATGGTAAGAATTTGAATTTTTAAAAAAACAAAGTTAACATATAAGTGAAGTGAATCAATTCGATTCGATCCGATCCAATCCAATCCAGTCTTATTTTATTTGGATGCAATTGATTTGGTTTAATCCTCACCTCAGATTGTCTTGGTTTCATTTATGAAACTGTTGAGATCAAATTAGTTTGATTCTAAAAACAGAAATAACAATCAAAGACTTGTAAACACTCCATCTCGAATCTTACACTTCGACCAACTAATTATCAAAATTGGGCTTTCAGCGCATCGTCATTTTCTTCGTCCACTGGGCTTTAAAGCTTATCCTTCAATCTGTGAGATACAAGCTAATACCAACCGACATGAAGGCCACTCCAGTTATCATCCATTGGGATCTCCCCAGGTTAATGCATATCTCCGATACTGTGTACATTCTTGTATATATAAAATTACTTTACCTTTCAAATAAAAATAATAATAATAATAAAAAAAAGAAGTTAAAATAAAATAAAGAAATAATAAATTTGAACCAAATGCCCAAGTAAAAAAAAATAATAAATAAATAAATATATATATATATATTATTAATAATAACACATACATAATTATATATAATACATTATAACGGTCCAGTCCTTTGATTATAAATCAAGACCAGACTGAAAATTCACAGTTTCATTATTTTGGAACCCGTGACCAAACCAAACCACTATGAAATTGGACCAAATCGTCCAGTCTGGTTCGTTTGGTTTTTCGGGTTGAAATAATAATAATAAATATATTTTTTAATCAATTTCTTATCATATTATGAATCTAAATTCATTCATTAATATAACAAAATAATTCGTTTCACAACACATAAAACAAGCATTTTTAGTCATAACTTAATAAATTTTGAACTATCTTAACAATCACACTGTTATTATTGTTAAAAAACTAACATCTTAATGTTAAAAATGTGTTATAAAGTATTCAAAAAATATATCGAAGTATTTAAGAAGTAACAAATATGTGTTAGAAATTAAAAAAATATATATCTTAAAAGTATGGATACATTTTAGTAGTATTATGGATACATTTTAGTAGTATCCGACATATCTGTGGATATCGATGATCATAATAACAATAATAATAATAAGAAGAAGAAGAAGAAATTTCGTTCTTAAATACTATATTTGGAAGTCCATGGCCGGAATGGGTCATCTGATGTGTATTCCATTAATTGGGCGTGGGTTTTATAAATCTAGTCCAACCTAACCTGGACTAGCCCAGCTATTAGAAGTTGTCATACATCTTTGATGAATTTGAAGCAAAGAATGAAACCATTCTCTCCCTTTCTTTTCTTTTCTGTTTTTTTTAATTTTTAAACTTTTTTTTATACAAGAGTGGACTTGAATAGTGATATAAATGTCCTTCAAAATCACCAAAAAAAAATCATAATTGTTTAAAACATTACCGTTCACATTGATAGTAATTCTATTTTCTTTTATAGAAGAAAAATTAAAAAATTATGAAAATAATTTTACGTAGGGTGAAGTAAGGATCTATATCCCTAACTAATATCACTTAAGAACAATTATGTTTAGTTTTGATCATTAAAATCTAATTTTTTTCTCAATGCGGGGAGAGGGTATTTCCTTATTTCGAACCCGTGACCTCCATATCGTAAAGCAACAATCTTACCATCAAGGCTAGCTCTCCCTCAATTCAATCACATGCTATAATCACAATTAATTTTAGATTACAAGCCCAGACTAATGAATGCTCTTCAGTTTTCTAGAGTTGGAAGAGCTGTATAATAGTAAACAGTGCTGATTGAGAAAGAACTCAACATTGCTAATATTCCCAAGAGCCGCCTAGTTTTCTCATTTTGGCAGCCACGATCCCGCCGGGACGACTTGAATCTGTAAGAAAGCTCCCTCTCTTCCTAGCAAGAATTCACAAAGGCACCTGTCGTTCTCCCTTAGATTGTGCCATTTGCATACTGCCTTCCACCCGCGAATCCATGTCCGCCCATCTCTCCACACAACTACTTTTGAGATCCATGTCTTGCTGTCTTGGTCACGGATGACAATCTCTGATGGTAATTTCAGATTATGGTCTTCGATCACATCTGCAGGAACTAACTGCAATGGTAGAGCAGGAATACTTTGATAAGCATACTAGGAGGCTAAAAATTCATGCCATTGATCAATGCAATACAAACTGAAGACATTCTGTACCTTCTAAACCTTGAAGCAGAACAAAGTATTGGCGAGACGAACAAAGTAATGTTGGCAAATTTTTTAATTAAAAACAAATAGAAAATCACACAAAAACCCAAGAATGGAGTGAAGGAACTGTATAATTGAAATGGCAATTAGCTTATGGAGCTGGGCAATCCCAGAATTCGATGCTTTTCTTGGGCTTCTTATTTCTCTATTTATACAGTGAATTTCTCTATTTATTGTTTTACTAATTAAAAACAAATAGTAAAACAATAATGAAATGCGGTAATAAAACAGGCAATATTGTAGCATGCCTATCAGCATCATGCTCAATCGGTGGACGCTGTACTTTTAGAAATCCCAAACATGAAGGGTAAAAAAAAAAAAAAAAATGTTTATACATATAACAGAAAAACCAAGTCTGATGATGAATTTAATATATGAATGATAGTAAATGTACTTTTATTGCTTTGCAAAATCAACTAAAAATTTGAACAACTCTCTCCTCTATCTCAACAGATCCTAATCCATGCAGTAAATGTACCACAAACAGAAAGAAACTAGCTGGTAGATATTCCAAGAACTTGTCGGAACATTGAATTGATAAAAAGAAGTGCATGGTACTTGAACTGCACTTCTTGAGGCCTCTAAAAAAATGTCAGATTCACCTATCAAAGTAAAAAATGGATTGAGAAGGTTGAAGTAGTAGGAACAGGTTCAACACCAACAAGACTTGTATCAAGTGTGTGGAGGCAGCATGAAGATAAAAAATGCAAATTCCAATTGTGTCACTATTAAGTGTAGAACTTAGAGAATTTTTACCCATTCAAACAAAATATTTTTTTACAAGATACAAATTCCAGTTATGTCTCTATTGATTGTAACTCCGCGTTGGACATTCTGTTCTGAAAACTAATGGTACAGGAATCGCGCTATTGAAATATCGTGGAAGAAATGTGGTGTAATGCAAAAAGATTCCAAATTAAGACCATGTACCCGTTTCAGCTGTTTAACCTATTAATATATTGGTGGAAATAAATTCCTGTGTGATTCTTTATTTATGGAACATTTTCTTTGAAAGTCAGCGGAATGAACTACTAAGGCTTTAATTGCCTAGCTGCAGTATGCTCATTTTTATAGATTTTGCATTATATCCTTTCATAAATTTCTTCTGCTTGATCTATTATAGTTCGAGAACTTAATTCCAATGAACTTCTATTGGAATCAAGCTTTTATAGTCCATGACGATAGGCTCACATTATTCTACACTTGTCTGCAAAAGAGGGAGTTAAAAGCTAGAAATCTGTTATGTTTGGAAATTTGACGAATGCTAAATGAAAGTTAGTGACTGTTTTGGTTGGTTTTGTTGGCTTTAATCCTCTGCTATTTGACAGATATCCGTATGCTCTTTTGTGATTCGAAAGTGTCTGCTAAGACGCAAATGAAGTCATTGCAACAATGGTCTCTCCGGCATATAGGAAAAACTATGCTTCTTTGGCATCCTTGGGGCTAGGAATGAGATACCGGAAAGAAACTGGTAGCACCAGAACTGTGGAGAGGAGAGACAGAAGGCTTCGGAACTTCTTTAAGAAATGGTCAGAACTAAAAATCTAGGGATGGAGTGAAATCTGGGGGATCAAAGGGGTGTTTAGCAAGGATGTAGCATACTGCAGCTAGGTAATTAAAGCCTTAGTAGTTCATTCCGCTGACTTTCAAAGAAAATGTTGGATGAATAAAGAATCACACATGAATTTATTTCCGCCAATATATTAATAGATTAAACAGCTGAAATTTACGAAAGGATGTAACGAAAAATCCATTAAAATGCTTAAAGATAAGTGCAATTCAGCTAGGTAATTCAAGCCTTACCAAGTCATTCTTCCTAGTAGTTTGTTTCATTTTTGCCACAAAATAAGGGTTCTTGGGTCGGACGTAGTGCCCTGTTTCAAAAATATAATCGTCTTCCCCTTCAACTACAGCCGCTCCTCTGTGCTCATCTCCAACTTTGACAGCAGCATCTCCGTTATCCCCAGCTAGACCAAGTAAACACGGTTGGTTAAATATTAACACAATAAAAAGGAAATAAACGAAAACATACAAAGACGAGCTACCATTGAGGAAAGAAAAGAAATTAACAACTCACAACTAGTGCCTCCGGAAATTATTCTCTCTTCTTCTTCTTCATCATCGTCTTCTTCTTCTTCGTTTATTTCTTCTTCTTCTTCCTGCTCCTCCTCATCCTCTTCTTCTTTATGCTCCATCTCTTCCTCTTTTACTCGAGAGTGGGAAGCCCTTGTCACTTTTTTCTCACACGAATTTCTCCCATATAGACTAAAATCGAAAACACAATTACCATTGTAGTGAAAAACTAAAAAGTCTCCAAGTTCTATAGAATTATCTTCGACAAATTTCACCCAACCATCTTCAAAGAATAGGTGATCATTTCCAATTTTTTTCACCTCTACCGGCCAAAATTTCCCATCACAATTTCTCAGTAATACCTTGTTTGGAATCATTTCTTTCAGATTGGCTGTGAAACCCAATGGAATGAGCTACAAACAAAATACACATATACTGTCAATTTTTAAATTCAAATGAAGACAAATTTTAACATATACATCTAGACATTATATTTTTTTTTCATTTGCATTGGTCTGTGTATGGATATTCAATATTTCATCCTAACAATATGTCCAAAAAAGATCACCTCACTTGGCACAAAATGTATGTGTGTGTGTGTGTATATGTGGTACCCGAGTAACGACAATTTAGTACCACATTCAATTATGTGTGATTTTTTCGAGTTAACAGGACAAGTGATGATTGTTTATTAGACCGGGGATATTACATTATTGGTATTATGCAATACTTAGTAATTTTTTAATATAGACACTATTTTATCTCAATTACAATGCAAAACTAAATTGTCAAAAGCAATAATTCCACACAAAACTCAAGCAAGAAATTGAAATATTCTGGCATATATATATATCATAAATTAAATAGTCTATTTTTCTTTTGGGCTAAAAAATACACCCACATTTAAAATCTTCCTACCTGAATTGAGACTACCTCTGCTAAAAAAAAAAAAATTTTAAAAATTGAGTATACCCTGATTAGCTAGCTTTATAACTTCCACATAAAATGTATGATCCTCTCATTGATGCCTCATCAAAGTGTCAAATATGCTGATCGTAAGCTAAAAATAATACCCTTTTTGTGAAATTCTAAAAACCCAAATCTTTTTCACAACTCGGACCTATTTAGCACATAATCAACCAACTCATGCACATATCTTTAAAGAAAGCAACAAATAGTAGAACATAATTTAATTAAGCAAATTAATTAACGCTAACCCAAAACATAGAAAAGATAATTAATCTGAGATATATAGAGTTGTGATATATATATATATATATATATATATATATATATATATGTACCAATCTCTGTGAACTGTTGGCTGGCAGGAAGACCTTGAAGAATTCATGGCAACTCTTTGTTGGCTCCATCTTTGATCGTGCAAGCTTCTCTTACCACTTCCTCTACAGCTACTCAAAAAAGCCCTCAGAGAAAACTGAAATTTAAGAGCGCACCAAATTAATTCCCTCTGACAAAGTTACAGTGCATGACAATACAAACACGCAACATTGTTGCATGGAAAAGTGTAAAGAATATATATATATATATATATATATATATATATATTAATGTCTTGTCATGTTATGTTATCCATTTTCCTTGCATGGACGACCAAAAGAAAGAGGAACTAGACTTTTTTTTAAATGCGGAACAACATTTCTTTAAATGCATTCAAGAGACATTCAGACTCTTTTTTCTGTAATTTTTCTAATATTTGTGAAATATAATTTAAAAGTCCAATTCATTTAATCATGTCTGCTCTATATAATTTGAAATTTTAGGCAAAAATTATAAAAATAGCCATATATTAATGAATAATAATTAATTATGTTTATTTAAAAATAATCTTTCTTGTTTATTGAGATGCAAAGTTATGAATTAGATTCTTATGTTCAATTTTTGTAATGTTTTTTATTTTTATTTTTTTAATATATAATATAACCAGTTCAATAAATATATATTAATTAATACACAAGGATTGAGGTAAAAAAAAATAAAAATAAAAAATTAGAATGATGGGGTGGAGTGAAAAAAAAAAAAAGTTAGATGAGAATAGAAAATAGAAGTTAATTATTTAATCCCACTGTTAAATATTTAATATTGGTTTGGAGGTAATGAATATTAACCCTTTTTCCTTTTTTGACTGACAATCTTATCCTTTGTATTACTTCTATTTTTATTATTTATTTTTATTTAATATATTAATATAGATATCTATAAAAAGATTTCTGAATGATAAGGAAATAAAAATTAATAGTGGTAATAATGTAAGGAAAAAAAAAAATTGGGGCCTTATGCTATTTGTTGGAGAATATTAATATAAGAAAAAAAAAAAAAAAATTGGGCTTCTCCTATTGGTTGAGGTCTAACAAAATAAGAAAATAAAAATGCCGAAAATGTATAAAGAAATAAAAAAATTCTAAAACTTTCTGTTGGTTGGTCCCTTAGAGCATCTCCGATGGGCTCTCCGAATTTAGGCTCTCCGAATTTGCCACATCAGCATTTTTCAATACCCACGTCAGTATTTCCCAAAGCCACGTCAGTGTTTTAGAGTCTCTAAATTTTAGCTATAGGATGTACTCCAATTGTGCATTTTCGCTCTCCAAAAATATTAATATTTTAATATATTTTAAATTTTTAATAAATTTTATTTTTTAAAATTTTTCCTAACGGATATATTTTTAAAACAGCTATATCATACAAAAAATTTAAACAATACTATATTTATTATTAAAAACAATATGATACGACATAAATTTAAATAATACAAATTTAAACAATACAATAAAAATAAAAAACAATACAATACGACATGAATTAAAAACATAACAACTAGGAAAAACAGAATAATCATATGGAATGCTTGAAATAATCCTATGGAAAGCTTGAGTTACCGTGTACGCGTATAGATGCTAATATTTCATTTTGGCGTTCAATTAGCCATACTTTCCCGGCTTGTGTTGGCATCAATTCTGGATCTTTTTGCATGATTTACATCAATTCAGCTCTTTGTTTGTTTTCAATCTGTTTTAGTTTGCTTTGAAGCTCTAGTTGTCTGGTCTTTTCTTTATCTACTTTGCGTGCCTCTCGTGCTATTTTAGCGGCTTCAAGAGTTTCAAATTGTTTTGATAAAGTGATGTTGCATGATCGAATTTGCTAATGAAATCATTATGACTTTCAGATTGTCTTTTATCCTTATTTCGCCCCTACTTCGCTGTTTTTCATCCTTTTGGTCGCTGACATTCTTCAACATCCGTCGGATCATATTTGCCTAGATGTGCCGATCCTTCAACCGAACTTGGTGTCGTTATTGCATTACTTGACGGAGTAGATGGGTTTGAGCGACCAATAGGCTCACTATCATCAATGTGGATTCCACTGCTCTTCTTCGGTTGTTGTTTTTTTTTTTTGATGTCAATTCTTTTTTACAATGTAAATGCCATTTATTGTTACTCTTCAAAATGTTCCAACACCTATCAAACTTAAATTTGGAGTTATTTTGACAAACGAACGATCCTTTGGCTGCTATCATCTAAAAAAATAAAAATTAATAATTATAAGAAGACAAATCTTTAAAATATCTACCAATTAAATTTAATATAATAAATAACTCATCTTGTACTCATTGTCTTGCCCACTGGGGTAATTCCTTTCGATCTGGGCCATGTATGAAGAAAATTTGGTAATCATTTCTTACATAAAAGACCAACGATTCAAGCAGGCGATATAATTTCCTTTAGGTGTACCAGCACCACTAACGTGTTGCTCAAAACTTTCTTGAATTCGGATCCACAACGCTGCCTTTTGTTGGTCTGAACCGATGACTGCATCAGTGCTAATGGTCATCCACACATAACATAAAGCCTCATCTTCAACTGTGGACCAATTTGGAGGCTAAATAGCCCTTTCTTTCTGTGAGGTTAGGAGTTACTGGATTGTGACGCTTCAGTAGGAATGTTGGAAACTTAAAAAGATTGATGAGACAGAAATTGAGATTCTTCTCCAACAAATTGAGATACTTCTCCAACAAATAAGAAGGGATCAAAATTATCATTTGATTGGTTGAATTGGGAGTTGTAGTTGTAATATGGTGGTGGAGGATCCATGAAATTGAACTTGAGTAAAAAATATAACTAAAATATTGAGAAAATGACTTAATTGTTGTAATTGTAATTGTAGATTGAAGATTAGATAAGATGGGTTGGATATAAGGTGAATAATAATAGGGGTTGATATATTTATAGAGAAAAAATGAAAGGTTTTTCTTAAATAAATAAAGGTACATATATATAATTATTTTTAAAAAAACAAATTCAAAAAATAGGTTTTTGTGCCAATATAGCCGTTGAGGCACTGTTTGGGTTAGCCAAACAGTGCCTAAAATGGCTACATGTCAGAAGGAATATTTTAAAAAGTAAATTTTTCAAAAAAAAAAACACTTTTCTCTATTTTTTTTGAAACTTTTTTTTGTTCAAAAAAACCTTTAAGGAACTGTTTGTATTAGCCAAAGAATGCCTTAACGGCTCTTTGATTCAATTATTTTGAAAAAAAAAAAAAAAGAAGGCCAGAAGTCTATTTTTTTTTCCTTTTTTTCAAGCAAACAGAGCCTTAGGAACAGTGTTCTGAGCTAAAATACTATTCTGGCCAAAATAAAAAAAATTAAAACAAAATTGATGCAGGTCTGTATAGTAGGCCCGCAGCTCGCCCAGAGGGTTGCACTTTTTTGCAATCCATTGGGTGAGGCCCAATTTTTGGAGAAGCCGTTGGAGGAGTTCAATAGCAAAACTGGCCCACAATCGCCTTAAAAGACCCGCGTTGGAGCTGCCCTTAGACCTAAGTCGCCAAAGCTCATCATCCCTCCATTTAATTGTAATAATTTTTCGAGTAGAATATGACATTGAAAAATATTACAATAGCATAATCCTCAATTACCTAAAAAATAAGTCAAATATTCTGTATTAACTAGTCGTCCTTTTTCTCTTCTTTGAACACAGTATCTGTTACTTCCTTTTTCAGATTACACTGCCATGAATGAACAACACAAAGTATGAAGAAGAGTTGACCAAAGTGTCTCGATTCGGGCAATATGCACCAAGTTACTAAGAATTGACATTGAATCCCGCAGCTTTTTGTACTTCCATCAAATGCATCAGTGCTAGGGTGGAGGCCACTGTCCATTTAGAGTAGCTCTTTCATTGGTCTTCAAATTTATAATTAATGTATTTATTAGTGGTATATTTTTTATTTTTATAAAATATTTAATATATATATATATATATATATATATATATATTTATTGATAAATTTGTCCTTTTATGGCCATCTAAGCAATTTTTTCAAAATTTTGTTCTCTAAATTAGTCACATCAGCTTTTTTAAAAATTACGTAAGCAGTTTCTACTGTCCATATTTTGGCACTGCAGCAGCCTCTCTAAATTATCGTTTTCTAAATTTTTTTTTTTTTTTTCCAACGGCTATATATATATATTAACCTTTTTTTCCAAAAAATATAACCGTTAGCACCATTTTTATTAGTCAAACAGTGCCTTAACGACTACTTTGATAGGTTTAATTAAGGGGAAAAAAGAAAGTTAAAAAACTTATTTTTTAGGCTTTTGTAAAAAAAAAAAAAAAACAAAAAAACAAAAAAACAAAGAGATCAAAAAATATGAAAATTAAGTTTTGGCAGGCCCTTAAGGGCATCCGCTATATTGCTATACGGGCTAGCAATGTCTATGTAGATTGCTAGTATTGTGCTGACGTGGCCAGCTATAGTATTTTGCTAGTCGATGGTTACTGTATATTTAAAAACTATTTATTATTTTATTAATTTTTTTTATATATATTTAATATTTTGAGATGAAAATTTTTAAAACATATTTATTTTTGTTTGTTTGCATATTTGAAAACATTTTTATATTTGAATGGGATATTTTTATTTTTGTTTCTCATATATTTGTTGACAAGTTTTAAAGAAATAAAAATCATACATATTATTTTAAAAAAATAAAAATCAAAAATAAAAGAATCCAAATCAAAAATATATTTTTTTACAATAAAATATATATATAAAAAAAAAAAAAAAAAAAAAACAGTGATGGAAAAAACCAAAAAAAGAAAAAAGAAAATGACAGCATAGTTACAATTTTTTTGAACAATTTTTTTTTTTTAAACCAAATAGCCCAAATTTTTTTTAATTTATTTTTTCCTGTTAGGCCCATGGGATTTATTTGTTCAAAACTGAAATAGTGGGCCCAATTTGAATAGCAAGAACACAGTTGTCTATAGCTAACGCCCTTGCCAGCAGACACAGGGGGCCCGCTAATTGCCAGGCCCATACCATGCATTTCGCTGGCTTATTTGCCTTGCCAGCTAGTAGTATGGATTGACCTGTTTCGGGATCTGGACCGGATCAGAGTCAATCCGATCCAAATCAGATAAACATATTAAGCGATTTAATAATCTGACAGATTTTTGCATAGTCAATTCATATCCGGTATTCACTCTATTAGATGTCCAATCCGACAAGTCCGAACCAATTATCAGTTATACCCCTTTGCAATTTAGACACGGAGATTAAGCAAATTGATCCAATATTAGGGTAAGAAGAGAGAAGATAATTCAGTTTCTGTAACAAAGAACTACAAAATGAGTAAATAAGACCTTACTAAATATAATGCATAATCTGAGCTTCTTGGCCTCACGATTCCTTGTTGGATCTGAGTGGGGGAATTGCTTTGAAAGATGAAAAATTAGGGTTTGCAATAGAAAAAAGAATAAATTACTCCGCAAGGCTGGACAATCAATCGCTGGCTCTCCCTTTTTGCTTCTTGCCATCGATCTATCAGACTATCACTCTACTTTCACTCATTGTTTTTCTCAAGTTTTCAAGCCCAAATATGAATTTTCTTTCTCGTGCCTGGTATCAATTGAATAAGTGATAGATGCTATAAGATTTATTACTCTATGGGTGAGAACACCCTAATGTTGTACCTGAAGCATTGTGATTCCTTTTTTGTCATTACATCTAATACAAATCTGGTGTTAATATATATATATATATATATATATATATATATATATATATATATTATTGTAATCAGATTGGATTATTAACGGATCGGATCAGCCTAATCCATATCCGATTTGTTAAGTTAACGGGTTATTGAATTCGGATCGTTATCGGATATTTTATTCAATCTATATTTGGATAATCGAATCGGATTTGAATTAGAATCCGATCCATTGACAGGTTTAAATATGGGCTCTACATCGGATGTTCTAAGGCTCCAAAATGACGTCGTTTTGAAGCTGGGTTGTTAAAAAAAATTAAGCGATCACAGGCCAGCTCACCAAGGTCAGCGAGCAAGCCTGCGAGCGCCTGTGGACCCATTCGCATTAAGAGAGCGAGATGCAGCTCAAAATTTGCCCATTCTTGCTAGAATGGGCCTCTAGCGTAGATGCTCTAACCCCTTTTTTCAGTTGATGGCATATACATATATACTATGTACCGTTAATTATTTATATATATATTGTTGGTTCAGAGTCTAAACCAAGAAGAACAATTTGGGGACTGATTTTTCTTAGACCGACTTAATGCATATTGCTTTCTTATATACTCTTTTCGGTTTTAATAGATTGTGGACTCAGTAGTTTTGTGCATCTATGTAGAAATTTTGATCCTTATTGTGGATGTTTGTAAGCATAGTTCTATGTAATGATTTCTTTGTTTACCAAGAAAATAAAAAGAGCTTTGAGCCATGACTATCTGATTGTTTTGTTGGGAGAATGAACCAGTGGCTTCCCATCTATTGTGATTTTCTTAAATTTTATATTTTCAATCAATTATGATTTTTCCGATCAATTGTGATCATGATCAATCGTGTTTTGTGGGGCAAAGCTCTTTAACGACGAGGAACCATGATTTTTTTTTATTTTCTTTGATTTTATTTTCTTCAATAAAGTTGTACCATTTTGTCTGTTCATTCCAATTATATTTAATGGTAAAAAAAGATTTAAGAGTTTCCTAAATTATTACAAATAAAGGACATTCGTTGGATTAAATCCAACGGCTATAATTAAAAGTGAGCATACTACTTTGGTTGATTAACCGTGAATGGAAGAATATTATTTTTATCGAAATCATATATTAAAACTTCTTTTCTTTCTTTCTTTCTTTCTTTCTTTCTTTCTTTTTTGTTTTTTTTTTTTTTTTTTGAAAGATAAGAAGTTAGGGAAGAATATATCAAGAAAATTTTTATTTATTTATTTATTATTTTTTTTCTAATCTTATTTTTCCCTATCATTAAATATGTCTTCATATTCTGCCCAAAAAAAAAAAAAAAAGAACTTGTTATATACTCTTCCTTAACTTGTTATCTTTAAAAAAAATAAAAAATAAAAATTCATGTGGTGTTAATTAGGTAGTAAATTCTTGAAGACGTGTTTAATTGATAAAGAAAAATAAGATTAGCTAAAAAAAAAAAAAAGCTTGTTGTACTCTTCCTTAATTTTTATCTTTAAAAAAATATATATCATATATGATTTCGATGGAAAAGATATGTTCATGAATAATCAACCAAATCTTAAAAGACCATGTCAAACAAAACTAGTTTTTTCCTTTTTTCTTTTTATGAAACTATTTATTATAGTAATTTTACTTCAATTGTAATTAATTACTAATTCAAATAATATCACTTCCCTAAAATAGTGCAAGGATTATATTAGCCGTAGGGTTAGATCCTACTACTATAATTAAAAGTGAGCATACTTTTTCCTACTCACCAAGGAGCTATTGGACAACGGTCTTCCAAGGCACAATACACCTCTAAGACACTCTGATGACCTTCCATGAGATCGTGGAACTCAATGAGAACTGATGCGGAAACAAAAGATCAGAAAAATAACAATTAAGCCCCCAGGGGCAAAATAGTCATTTTACATGGAAATGACGTCTCTAGAATGTACATCATTCCCGAAACACATTCGTGACTTCCCATAAAGTCACGGAACTCAAAAGAAAGTAGCGGAAGCGGAAAGTAAGAAAAATTGGACAAAAATAGCCCCAAGGGCAAAATAGTCATTTTTAAAACTATGGATTCGAATGCCACTGAGCACACCACTGGAAAGACAACGAAAAACTAATCAAGATGGACTCAAGAATAGCATGATTTAGAGTCCGGACGAAGGAGAAACGGCATGACGAAGAAAAATGAGCACTTAAGGCAAAAAAAAGTAAACTGGTAATTATCTAGGAAGATCCGGGTGCAACCGAGTACACCATCGGAAAGACAGTGAAAAATTAGTCAAGTTCAAAAAAAAATTCACTCGATTTGGAGTCCGGACGAGGGTTTGAAGTTGAGACGTCGCGGCGACCCGACGAAGGCCATGATAGCCCCATGCGCGCCCACTGGCACCCCATGCGGCGCCCAAGGCATGGCTGGTGGCAGCCCTTGGCTGCTATAACATTTTTTTCTTTTTTGTCCAGAACTTAGGCTTGAAACGAGATCCGAAACGAATTTTTCTAGAAAAATACGAAGAAGAAACCCCCCCTAAAATCGAGTTTTCTACTTGACATTATGCAAGGAAACGAAAAATACACACTGCGAAATCCCCAAAATGCCCCTAAATTAGAATAGGTCAAGAAAGCAAAAAGCTGCTACAGTAATTGTCCAAATCTAAAAGCAAAAAGGGGTTATAAAACGAATTTTTCTGGAAAAATACGAAAAAGAAACCCCTCCCGAAATCAAATTTCTACGCAGTTGCGCGGGAGAAAATAAATAAAACCCAGTGCCAAAATACCCCTAGATCAGAAAAGGCTTAAAAACTCAAAAAATGCAACTTTGCACCAAGTATGCATTTAACCCTAAATGCATTTCTAGGTTGAAACGATTATGCACGCAAGTGTAATAAATGATTCTAAGTGCGCAAGAATGGTCCGCGGCTCTCGAGAAGCCCCGACTCAAAATCCGACCCCTCGATAGCCAAAAATGAGAAAAATGGACTTTGAAATGGAAAATTTGAAATTCAAAAATATAAAATGAAGTCAAATTACCGTTTGACCCTTGGCCACACTTCATACATGATTAATGAGACCCCATGGAAGAATAAAAATGGAATTCCCATATCCGATGCAACCATAGTGAAACAATGACTTGTGATTTTTCAATATTTTCATAATATTTCATGAAGTCAAAAGTTACCTAGAATACAAGATACATGTCATTGGCCTCCGGTCTCATCTCATATATGTCAAATACATTACAAAATGTGTACTTTTGTACACATTACATATATGAAATCAATGATACAAGTTTTAACATATAAGGCTACAAATTGGCATTTCATGCTAACATTTGCATGAAATGGAAACATAAAAGCTCCAAGTCATCCAATGATGAAATTGAACAAGGTTTGGAATAATCCATACAACACGACAAGAAGGGTACTTGAATACAAAAATCACATTATCAATGCAATTAACATGATTAGAACATTCCAATTAACACAACAAGAATAATACATGAAATTAAGGAAAATGCATAATATCTATACAATTAAACAAGATTGGAACATTCCAATTAACACAACAAGTTTTAAATCTTCAAGGAAGACCAATTTGAAATTTAAAGAGTGAAATCAACCAATGTAGATACTCGAATATCGCCCGGATTAAAACCGTATTTTTAGGATCACTTTAGGGCTACTAACTCATTGGTACCTTCACCTGGTGCGCACTATAGTATAGGGAGCTCTCTATCTCCCATACTAGAACCAAGTCCTAGCCATGTCAATTCTTGATTGATATCCCAACTTGCAAAATCAACAAGTTGTGCAAATCAATATAGTATCAAGATACAAGTAATGTATTAATCACGTTTCATGCACAACCAAGATTTTGGAAACACACAAGTCATGCCCTAAATTCTCAACTATGATAGCATGTGAAATGTCAAGAGATCATGGTATGCATCTACATAGACTACAAACTAGGATTTAAAACACAAGGAATCCATTGATGTAAATATACCACAAGTATAAGATTAATTATTTTATTATTTAATAAGCAATACATGGATAATTAAATCATTCTAAGACAATTGTGCTAGTTCATTAAATACATTAATGAAGTCAAGTTACAAGAAGTCTAGATACATGATAAAAAGCTAAAAGCCCCATGAAATACAAGTTATAACCATGTGAATTAAGTTCCATATAAAGAAATAATTAAATATAAATTTCAAAAGTTAT
Source organism: Cornus florida (assembly GCF_030987335.1). NCBI lineage: Eukaryota > Viridiplantae > Streptophyta > Magnoliopsida > Cornales > Cornaceae > Cornus > Cornus florida. The sequence goes on from NW_026775573.1 coordinate 47,203,711, forward strand.
CCGATTATTCTCAATTTGATACACGTGAATAAACTTGTTAAGGTAATCATGAATACAAAGTTAGAAATTTAATCAAGCTCATGGAACTATTGAATTGGTTTTAATTAATTCTTTTAATTAAAATCTCTAGATTTTAAAACTCATCCAAATACTCTCAAATTAAAGTATATTATAAAACATGCCAAGACTTGATTTAATAGCCTAATACAAGTGATTTCCATGCAATCTACAACCATGATAATTAAACCTTCATACAAGAAAAATAATAAATAAAAGGTTTCAAAACCTAATCATATATTCCTGATTTAATATATGTGAAAGTATATGGCATGCACATCAATAATATCAAGTCAGAAATCCAATGGAGTAAATAGTACACTTGGAATAAATTAATTAATTATCTCTAGATTTTAAAATATCTTCAAATACTCTCAAATTCACATATGTTGAAGAGTATGTTAGGGCCTAATATATTATAATATCAAATATTGATTTCAAGCTAGATAAAGCCACATGAATTAAATTTTCATTCAAGAAAAATATTAAATAAAAGTTTCAATACTTGTCCAAATACTCTCAATTTAATATATGTCAATGAACATATCAAGGTGTAATATAATAGCATGCCACAAGTTTAAACTAAGTTATAACCAACCGAGATAATTAAATCTCATACAAGAAAAATAAATAAATAAAATTCCTAGATTTAATACTAAGGCATGTGATTAAGTTGTATAAGCATGAAATGCACTCAATATAACCAAGATATAAACCTAAGACATCCCCTACCTCAATTTGAGATGAAAATCTTAATTCCCCATCGAAAGAAAAATGTTCTGAATTCGACGATACTGCGGGGTTATGTCGGGGACAACAAGAGGAACAACATTAACCTTTGAGGTACCATAAAAATCCAAACCCGAACTCCAAAGTGGTCGGAAATGGATTCTAATAAGGGGGAAAGATAGAGCACGACAAGGTCTACGATAAACGTTAAGGCGAAAAACTTTTTACAAAGGAAATCAAGTGGAGAAGAAGAAGAAAAGGTGGCAGCCTAAGGAGCTTCCATAGCTGCGGGCCAAAGAGGGAGGAGGATGATGGAAAAAGTGATTTTTCACTTTAAGATATTCTATTTATAGTAAAACCCTAAAAGTGCCCTGAAAGGGCCCCGTCGGGTCCGGAAAAGTGAAATTTGAGCAGACACGCTCAAATGGCAAAACTCCGTGAATGAAAAAGAACAGCAATGAGAAAATATGAACAACGAAAATAATGGCGTCGAAAACCTAGTCCTGAGTAGAGCGATATACCCCGTACAAGTTCGGCAGCAACCGGGATCAGAAATCCCCAAAACTGGGGAAAATGTCCTGGAGGAAATTTTAAGAGTACACGACTCGACGAAATGTGAAAATGAATCCCGTACGAGAATCCAGGCTCAAAATGAGGTATTTTGCAATAACTTTTGTTAATTGCACAATGGCCCCTACAAAAAGGGTTAACTGCAAAACTGGCCCAAAATGAAAATATCTTCCAAAAAAACCCCTGAAATAAAATATCTTCAAAAGATATTTATGAAAAACACCCCAAGAAAAGAAAAAGATTCTAAAGAACTGTGCATTCATGCCTTATGGACACCGGAAACAATCAGAGTACTTTTCTACAAAAGTAAAGATACGTACTTCATGGAAACCACATAGAATGAAGATACGTGAAGTCAAAAACCAACTCCGAGCATGAAAAGTGAGGTTGTGTCAAAAAAGTGACCAACAGGGAAAAGGACAAAAAGTGAATAGTGTCCAAAAAGTGAAAATGTGGAAATGACTCCGTCCTTAAAGGAAGTTGTCAATTCAAATGAAAGAGTCTCAGAAACCATTTGCAAGCACTCGAGACGACACCCATTGACGAGAAATAGAACTCGGAAAAGAAAATTAAACGAAAAAAATTAATCCGTAAAATTTGAGAAAAATGAAAAGAAGGAAAATGACTAGGTCATTACAAAACCATTGCTTCCAAAGAGGTTTTCAACCATCAGCGATCTTCTCAGGGTTGTCTCTAACCCTTTTTGATGATTTACATTATTCCCTTCACCTTTTGACTTTCAATGTCAAAAAGGGGTAGAAATAGACCTAAACCAAGGATATGTATATCTTTTAGTATGTTTTCTGTTACTTATATGATGGTGCATTGCTTCTATTCTGATTGTTCTTTGGATATCCAAACTATTTTTGGTTTTTGACATTCAAATGCAAAAGGTGGAGTTTATCAGTCCCATTTTTAATCTAAGGTTTACCCTTGAGAATGTCAAATATATGTTTACATGCCCATTACAGTAATATTCCATGGATTATAATGATGTACAGGGGTAGTATAGTCATTTTAAATATGAGATAGCTCATTTAAAATTGACTAAGCAAGGTACATTGTATTCCAGACCATGGTTACAGACCAAACACATCCTTCCTGCTAGTATACTGTGCTTTCTAGGGTTTTTATCACTACTAGGGGCACTACAATCTTTTCACACTTTTGTGTGACCATTATATATCTACCTTAGATGCTATATTGTTTATTACAACATAGAAAATCAAGTTTGATCGTGTATATACAACTGCATCCCTGTATTCTATTTACATTGACATATGTCCTCTTAAAAGGCATTATGGCTAATTCAGTGGATTAATATGGTATTGAGACGTACACTGAGGTCCTATAGTAAGAGAATGAAGGTGGTTATACATTTCTTAGGCACAAAGTCTGTGGCGATACAGATATATATACATATATATGTGTGTTGTCAAATAGCTGGTGCACTAAAGGACAAAACTACAAAGGTGTCAGGGGCATTGTGGTCCTTTCACACAGAAAATGTCAGAATATTCCCTTACCAATGATTAGTTGACAGTGCCATATGTATTTCCTCTTTAGAGTTGGATTTCAGCTCAATGTACCCTATATATATACTTTTATAGAAATAAGTTGTGCAAACCTTTTGACAACACTGTGAGTGCCCTTGTGAGCTACATTGTGTGTTCATATCTCAAGTGAACAAATGAACCAAGTTTTTTGAGTTTTAATTCAATGTTTGAGCTTCAATTCATCCCAGAATCCTAATGTGTAGAGGAGGCCTTGTGTAGCTGTTTGTTTGCGCTGAATCAAGGTTTGAGAGGTCCAAATCTATTTAAGGTATTTTGGTGCACTGTGAAGGTTGAGACAAGCTTATTTTACCATTTGACATCTACAGAAACAATGTTTATTACTATTTTCTTGCTGGAGTAGCTTTTGTTATCTCATCATACCTTGTTTATACTTGATTTTTGTTGGTTTAAGTTTCTGATCTAAGTTCATATTGTTGATATCTTGCTAAGAACCTATTGTTTATCATCTAAACATGACTATATTATTGATTTGAGGCTATACAAGTTGAGATTTGCGCAGAGAAATGACCATGATAGATTCTAGTGTACCAAACCTGGACAATTAGGGTTTTCTGCAAGAATCTAGCCTGGTTGTGTTATGTATTTATTATATCTTGATACTCTCGATGTGTTTGACATATGAGCAAGTGTTTAATGTTGATATAAGGCTGTGGGAACCTATTTCTGGTATGTGTAGATGCTGAATTCCATTTTTACCCCTCAGACCACTGTTACTGCATAAATCAGGTGAAAACTGTTATTGTGGATACTTTGAGTTATACTATCATTCTTATCTTGTGTTATAGCTTGAGTATTACTGTTTTAAATCTTTTTACAATATTTTGTAAGTTATGAGAACTTATAGGGTCCAAGTAAGGTTACTTCGGATAGGGGGAATGTTGTGAGCATAGGTAAGTGAGCTAGGGTGTGTGCAGAAAGTAAGATGGCTGAGTGTGTTTCTTCTTGCATTACAACTAGTGGATTAACATTGGCAGAGACCTGTAACCAAGGTTTTTGATCCCTATTGAGAGGGGTTTTCCTTGTAAACATCTTGTGTCAATGTGGTTGTGATTGTGACTTAAATTCACTATAACAGACAATTTTCAAAGCACTTGTAAAACAAAAAATTGACTAAGTGTTGAAAGAAAATTATTAAAAGAACTAATTCACCCCCCTTGGTTCATTAGATTCTGTTTTGATTGGAGTTTCAAACCCTCCTCTTAGGGGATCGATCCCTTATGCTAGAAAACTCATCCTTGGTCTATTTGAGGTATAACTTGATCTCGAGCAAGCCGGTACTCTTCTTAATTTTTGGAAACATCATCAAAGGCCAGAAATAGGTAGAACTGACCAGTTTGGAAGGTAAACACCTGAAAATAACCGAAAGCAAGAAATTGGTATAAGTACTACTGCATAAGCATTACTTAAGAACTATTATATGCAACTTAAAGGGCTCGAATGTGCAACATTCAATACTTATCAGGTTGGAAAAGGAATTTAAAGAAAAAGAATGTTACTAAAATTAAAGTTTTAAAATGCAAATTGTCAATGGAATTAAATTATGCAACAAAAGAAAGTTGCTGGAAATTATATGACTTAAATAGAAGTTGCCATTAGAATTAAAATACTGGAAAATAAAGTTGATATGAAAATTTTGGGGCTACTCCTAATGGTTGGGTCCAAATTATATAAGGAAATACAAATATTATGAAAGTAACAATATATAAGGGAAAATTTCTTTTGACACTTTTTATTGGTTGGGGCTTAGGTCTAAGTTGTCTAAAACATGACTCTGATATACATGCACTAACGCATGCAATGCACGGACGGATCGGATGCTCCTAATACTCAATACTTACTCGGCTCGAGAAAATATTGTGTACACCTGGCGCACATTACACTGGGTGTATCCCAATCGTCCATGATATACACGCACCGATGTGTGTAGAGCATGGATGGCTCGGATGTACTTGACATACCCAATACTTACTCGGCTCGAGAAAATATTAGGTGCACCCGGTGCATTGTGCACCGGGCACATCCCAACCATTCATAATGTAAACGTGCTGATGCATGCAATGCACGAACGACTTAGATTTGCATGGTGCGTCGAGTGTATCCAATATTTACTCAACTTGAAAAAATATTGGGCGCACCCGCGATATATCCCAACCATCCGTGATTTATACGTATTAGCACGTGTAATACACCGACGGCTCGGATAGGCCTAGTACACGGTACATCAGACACACATAATACTTACTCAGTGTGATACCCCTCGATTCTAGAGTCACGGGTGATCAAGTCCGAGCACAGATCCGAGGGATACCAAACAATTAAGTATGTAAATGAACACAGAATACAAAAGAATTTAATGAATAAATAATAAAGGCTGAAAGAATTCTAAATAATAAATCCTCAAATTTAAATAATTAAAATCCAATAATCCCAAAACCTTCCGATAATTAAACAACTCGGGAATCCATCTAGTGGACCCCTAAAAACCTAATCCGAAAAGTAAACAACTGAAATAAAATCTCAAACTAAACTATGAATAGAAATCCTACGTCGGAAGAATAAGTGATTGTCTCTGCTCAGCACGAACAAACTCTAAAACTGGAATCGTCCGATACCTGAAAAATAATAGTGGGTTAGGCCCACGAATAAGTTCTACTCTAACAACAATCCAAACAGAGACCCGATACGCAAAAACATCATAAATAACTCAACAATAACTATCTAGTCCATATATATATATATATATCCACACTAAGGGACTCTCGCTAGACTATATAGAGAGTCTCAACCTGAATAGAAAGAAACATGCAAAACGCACTTGAAGTGGGCATGAGTTCCTAAGCCTAACAGGGTATACCTCAATCTATCATAGCCAACTACGCATCCTTCTGCATATACGCGCTCTAACTATTGACTTTGAAACTCAAGCTCATATCGTAGTATCATAATTATATATACAAATTCCATCCAAAACCAATGTAGTGCCGGTCAAATGTTCGTTGCCAAGACACGACATATAATTAGGATTTAAATATTTTAATTAAATCCATTTCATTAATCCAAAATAGGCAGGAGTTAGCATTTTGATCTAATCCGTACCTAATATGCCACCGTCCCATACCAATGCATATAATCCACAAAACAATTCAATAATTGATAAAACAGAATAAACAGTTCATCAATTAAAATTCAGAATATGTAGAAATTAGCGTTTTGACCTGATCCATACCTAATGTGCCACCGTCCCATATCGGTGCATATAATCCACAAAACAATACAATAATTAATAAAACAGAATAAACAGTTCATCAATTAAAATCCAGAATAAAAATAAATAAAGTCTGATAAGAATATGACCCTATTATGCATCTAATATAGATTTAAAAATCATGCCACAATCCGTTAAATTGCTAAAATAAAATTAAGTAATTATATCATTTATATCCGTTAATAGCATGCACAATTGTTTAAACTTTTATACTGTTAAATCCATTAGCATATAGATATTAATTATGCAATACATGATTTAATATTACATGAAATAATATTTAGAATCCTTAATAATAACCTAGAACAGTCCAGAAACCCTAAAAATATCAAAATAGTAATTAAAACCACGTTTAGTACACATTTAGGCATGAGAGCAAGCTCTCAAAAGTTGAGAGCCATCTCTCAACCAATGGGAGCCGGGTCCCCCACCCTGGGAACCGACTCTGTGACTTAGGGAGCCGGCTCCCTCAATCTATGAAGCCGGCTCTCTCTCTCACAGAGAGCCATGGCCAAAAAACTTAGGGAGCCGGCTCTGTCCTTACTTCCTGTCATCGTCTTCGTCTCCGACGATGTTAAAAACCCTCTGTAATGTCTTAGTTTAAGTTCCTAGAGGTCCAACTATGTTCCAAATCATCCATAAAAATTATAAAACCCAGTACGCATCGTTACAAGAAATTTGAAACAAAATTGAAACAAGTTATACAGAAAATCAATTTCGATCATTCAACACATATATTATATTTTAAAACCTGAATTAACATGCATACTTAATCAATATTAATATCCATTTAGTTCCTGGAGACTACTTAGGCAAGCACAGAACACAGGTCAAATGAAAAGAGTAAGAAATAAAACTTGCTTCTGATTTCAGTTTTGAAACCTTAACGTCATCTTCTTAATTATTCCGGCAATCCGAGACCGTCCTCAACTCCTTTATTGCTCCTGGTTCAACCCACAAACAAGCTTCCAATACCCCTCCTCGGTTCAGCCCTTGTCTTAGCCAAACCCCAACTTTCCTCTCTCTGTTTCTCTTAACCCTCACTATTCGTGAATATAATTTGTGTTTTACACCCTAGGCAGACCTAATACGATATATATATATAGGCAACTCTGATAGCCTAATTTTTAATTAGACTTAGAGAAGGAAAACAAAAATAAAATAAAATAACTAAGTCGGCTTACCCATGAAAAGTATAAAAACCCTAGAATTATATTAGTCATTAAATAATAACTAATCCTAATTTAATTATTAATAATTAAACTAACCCAAAAATACATATATACCCATCGATATATTTATAATCATCCATTAAATTCATACCATCCAATCACATCCTTAAATAAAAATATAAAATAAAATAAATCTTTAGAACTACCAACTAAACTACACATCATCACACAACAGATAATTCAATTAAACCACAAATTTCATAAACACAAAAATAATCATCAATTAAACAATTAAATAATTAAACAAATACTAAATAATCAAATAAGTGAAAATAAAAATGCACTAAAAACATAAATGTATTACACTTAGCTTGAGAAAATATTGGATGTGCCCGGCGCACTGTACACTGGGCGCATCCCAATCGTCAGTGATGTACACACATATGAGCGTGCAGTGCATGGACGGCTCGGATGCGCCTGGTGCACGGTGCATCGAGCGCATTCCAACCGTCCATAATGTACACGCTCTGGCACGTGCAGTGCACGGGCGGCTCAGGTGCGCCATGTGTATACTTACTCCTAAGGCTCCACCGGCCCTACATTCAATTATAATTATGTAAGTCCTTGAAGAATTTTGGGCATCACTTTGTTGGCTCTATCTTTGATCATGCAAGCTTCTCTCACCACTTCCTTTTTACACAAAGAGCAACTCTAAAAAGCCCTTAAAAAACGCTGAGATTGAAGAGCACCAAATTAACTCCCCTCTGGCAGAATTACAGTGCATGACAACACAAATAAGCAACATGTTACTCATGGATTGAAAAGGGTGGAATATATATATATACACACATAATTGTATATGTTAATTTGAAACATTAATAGTTTGTCATGTTATCAATAGTATTTTTGTTATCTTAAAGTACATTGTCAACAAAGTGAGAGTATCAAAAGGAAGAACAAAACAAGACTTCTCTTTGAATGCACTGGATTTCACCTGAGTGCATCGAAAGAAATACTTTATTGGGCTCCTCCTCTCTACACTTTTACTAATAATTATGATGCATTATTTAAAAGTCGAATACATCCAATCAGGTTCCTCGATATAATTTGATGCCTTAGTAAAAAAAAAAATACAAAAGTAGTCTTTTAATATATAATATATCAATTAATAATTGTTAATTATATTTATTTAAAAATCATGTTTTCTGAGATACTAAGTTATGAATTAGATTATTGTATTCAATTATTGAGTATATAACTAGTTCAATAGATATATACTCAATAATTAATACACAATGATAGAGGAGGGGAAAAAAGAAAGTAGAACTATTATATGCAACTTAAAGGGCTTGAATATGTAACATTCAATACTTATCAGGCTCGAAAAGGAATTTAAAGAAAAAGAACGTTACTGAAATTAAATTGCGCAACAAAAGGAAGTTGCTGGAAATTAAATGATTTAAATAGAAGTTGCCATTAGAATTAAATACTGGAAAATAAAGTTGACATGAAAATTTTGGGGCTACTCCTAGTGGTTGGGTCTAAATTATATAAGGAAATACAAATATTATGAAAGTAACAATATATAAGGGAAAATTTCTTTTGACACTTTTAATTGGTTGGGGCTTAGGTCTAAGTTATCTAAAACTCGACTCTGATATACACGCACTAACGCGTGCAATGCACGGACGGATCGGATGCTCCTGATACTCAATACTTACTCGGCTCGAGAAAATATTGTGTACGCCTGGCGCACATTACACCGGGTGTATCCCAATCATCCGTGATGTACACACACCAGTGTGTGTAGAGCATGGACGGCTCAGATGTACCTGACATACCCAATACTTATTCAGCTCGAGAAAATATTAGGTGCACCTGGTACATTGTGCACCGAGCACATCCCAACCATTAATAATGTACACGCGCTGACGCGTGCAATACACGAACGACTTAGATGTGCATGGTGCGTCGAGTGCATCCAATATTTACTCAACTCGAAAAAATATTAGGTGCACCCGCGGTATATCCCAATCGTCCACAATTTACACGAATCAACACGTGCAATGCACCGACTGCTCGGATGGGCCCAGTACACGGTACACCGGCCACATACAATACTTACTTGGCTCGAGAAAATATTGGATGTGCCCGGCGCACTGTACACTAGGCGCATCCCAGTCGTCCGTGATGTACGCACCCAGGCGCGTGCAGTGCATAGGCGGCTCAGATGTGCCTGGTGCACGGCGCGTCGAGTGCATTCTAACCTCCAATAATGTATATGCTCCGGCACGTGCAGTGCACGGACGGCTCAGGTACGCCATGTGTATACTTACTCCTAAGTCTCCACCGACCTACATTCAATTATAATTATGTAAGTCCTTGAAGAATTCTGGGCATCACTTTGTTAGCTCCATCTTTGACCATACAAGCCTCTCTCACCATTTCCTTTCTGCGCAAAGAGCAACTCTAAAAAGCCCTAAGAAAAAGCTGAGATTAAAGAGTACCAAATTAACTCCCCTCTGGCAGAGTTACAGTGCATGACAACACAAACAAGCAACACGTTGCTCATAGACTGAAAAAGGTGGAATATATATATATATATATACATAATTGTGTATATTAATTTGAAACATTAATAGTTTGTCATGTTATCAATAGTATTTTTGTTATCTGAAGTACATTGCCAACAAACTGAGAGTATCAAAAGGAAGAACAAAACAAGACTTCTCTTTGAATGCATTGGATTTCACCTGAGTGCATCGAAAGAAAAACTTTATTGGACTCCTCATCTCTGCACTTTTACTAATAATTATGATGCATTATTTAAAAGTCGAATACATCCAATCAGGTTCCTCGATATAATTTGATGCCTTAGTAAAAAAAATATACAAAAGTAGTCTTTTAATATATAATATATCAATTAATAATTGTTAATTATATTTATTTAAAAATCATGTTTTCTGAGATACTAAGTTATGAATTAAATTATTGTATTCAATTTTTGCAAAGGTTTTTTTTTTTTTTTTTTTTTTTTTTTTTTTTTCTAATATATAATATAACTAGTCCAATAGATATATACTTAATAATTAATACACAACGATAGAGGAGGGGAAAAAAGAAAATAGAATGAGGGGAAGGAATAAAAGAAAAATTATATAAAACTAAAAATAAGAGTTAATTCTTTAGGCTCACTATTAAATCTTTGCTATTGGTTGGATAATGAAAGGTAACCCCCTTTTCCTTTTATAACCGGCAATCATATCCTTTGTATTACTTATATTTTTATGCATTATTTTCATTTCATATAAATAATATATTTACATAGATTTCTATAAATAAATTTTTATATAGAATGAGGATTAGAATGAATAATGATCCATGAACATGATAAGGAAACAAAACTTTAAGGTTGTAATAATGCACTTACAAAATTGGGAATGGATCTACTATCCCACTGTTTCTTGATCCCTAGTGTAAGGGGTTCTTATCTCAGAAGTTCAATCATAGATTTTTTAGAACATTGTGGCATGTCAATAATATATCTCTGAAATATTTTATCAAATAACAATTTATGGGATGTGTCCAAATTCCCTGCTGAATTACAAGTAATGTATCAATTTTTTTGCAAATTCTCAGTCACTGGTGGTCAAGACAGGATTTTGTGGCAGAATAAAGTCTTTTCCGTCAAAGCTGCGTGGGAGGTTTATAGGGTCTCCAGGCCTGAAGTCAGTTGGTCTAAGTTATGTTGGAATAGGGGCAGACCTAGATGGTCTACACAGGCAGTGCTACTACTGTGCTAGTTCTACTAGATTGTATCTTAACAAAGTGTAATTTACAGAAAAGAGGGATCCTTCTGGCTTCTAGATGTGCTTCTTGTCATCTAAGTGTGAAAAATTCAGACCATGTTTTCTGTCAATGTGTGTATGTTAAGCAGGTATAGAGTGGTTTGGGGAAGCTTCTTAGTTGGGATTCAGGAGGTTTCCATTCTCTAGAGGTGTGCTTTACAAATCTGGTGCAGCAGCTGACTGCTAAATCTTTTAGGAACAAGCTTTTAAGGGTAGTGTTCACAGCTACTCTTTATTATCGCTAGAATGAGAGGAATTGTAGGCTTCATTCTGTTAGTGCTTGAGAGCCCATTGTGATGGTCAAATACATCATATGGGATGTTCTGAATGTCTTGGGGGTATACCTCCAGGATATACTATAGTTTTGAATCTTTCTTTTTCTGGGCCTCCTAGGTGTCTCCTTCCTTTCTAAGGATGGAATGGTGTGAGGTGAATCCTCTTGTGTAATTGTACATTTCTTTGCTATATTTATAAAATTTTCCATCATTTAGGAAAAAAATTATCTAAGAAAAAAATTTGGGGCCTTCTACCTATGGTTGGGGTAAAAAAAATAATAATAATAAAAAAAAAAAAATTAGACCTTCTTCTTTTGTTTGAGGCCTAATAATATATATATATATATATATATATATATATATATATATATATTACGGAGATAACAATATATAAAGAAGTAAAAAAAAAAAAATTTGAGACGCTCTATTAGTTGTTGGGGCCTTAGGCTTCCACTGACCCCTGAAATACATGTTTGAAAGATTGGTGTTCTCAAAATCCATTTGAAAATCGAAAATGAAATGGTAGCTATATGTATGATTCTTTCTAAGGAGGACAGATAACCGTAATGTTTTATGAATATAAACAAATAGATATACGATATTTACTCAATGTTATAACCAATTCGGGCGTCATTAGTTCAAGAACCTTTTTTTTCCTCAAAGGAACTATAAAATGATCAAAGTTCATAACTTGGTATTTTTTTCAAATGTTCCACAGTTTGTGTAGAAGCTTTCTAATTTCAAAAGGAAATCATTTTGATAGTTTTTTTGTTTAAACGACTGAAACACTATATATATATATATATATATATATATATATATATATATTAATGGATTGTTAAGTCAAAGATTAGAGGAAGAGAAAAATCAATGAATGAAAAAAATATTATTTGTTTATGAAATGAACAAAACCCCTCAAAATATCATGGATTTGTAAAAAACAATAATAATAACTAAAAAAATTACAAAACCACCCATATGATATACATTTTCTTGATTGTTGCAAAATTTTTTTTTTTTTTTTGACACTGATTGTTGCAAATACGGGCTTATGGTTTTAACTAATAACTATTAGACAGTCATGTGCTTAACAAGATATATATATGTGTGTGTGTGTACTATTATGATATACATTAAAAATTACAAAAACCACCCATATGATATACATTTTCTTGATTGTTGCAATTTTTATTTTTATTATTATTATTTTTTTTGACACTGTTTGTTGCAGCTTATGGTTTTAACTAATAACTATTAGGCAGTCATGTGCTTTGTGTGTGTGTGTACTATTATAGAAGTGTAAGGTTTTTTTCTTATTTCTATACACTTTTCACTATATTTTAAATCAAAACATAAAATTTAAAAAGAGTATCTAATATGGAATTTAAAACGGGCACATTGGTGAAGCAGTTTTTATTTGTAATTATTAACTTATAACGAGCTAATTCTGTAATTATTTTTTGGCCAGACCTTTATGTTACTTCTATATATTTTTAGTCATTTTTTTATTATCAATTGCAACTTTAATTTGTAGTTATTAACATATAAATAAGCTAATTATGTGATTATTATTGGGATACAAAGAAACCATGGATTTATATATATCTATATGTATCTTTAATTCTTTATATCTGTATTTATCTAAATCTAGCTATATTTATCTAAATCTATATGTATACTTACCATAAAAATATAAGATTGTTGAGTATTTTATTATTTTGTAGAATTATATCAAATATCAAATACTTCTGTACTACTATTGAAAGTGTAAATTGTTTATTATTATTAGTATTATATATACTAATGTAATCCATGTGTGAATGTGTGATGCAAATATGAATTGTCTTTAAATATATTTAATTTAATTTAATTTTACTTCTATTAAAAATATACTTGGTGAAACCAAAATTCATTCTAAATTTACCAATTTATTTCTAAATGTTTTAATTTTTTAATTGAGTTTTTCACATCTTATCAAATATTATAGTCAATTTTTTTTTTTTTATTTCCATATCTAATATATTTAAAAATTGTCTTAATCATGTTATTTGGTTTTATTATTTTTATTTTTGTAAAATGTTATTATTTATTATTTGTGTTAGTAAAAATATAATTTTTCAAATTTTATGCAAAGATTTTTATCTACTCTCGTACATATTTGCTAGTATATATATGTATACATATATATTTTTGTGACGAATTCCCTCACAGTAAAATTTGTATTTATGATTTGGCAATCACATTTTGAATAGATATGATAAAAAAAATTCTGGTTTTAAGTGAAAAATTATAGTAATGGAACACATCCTCCAAGGTGGATATTTAATTAAAGTAATATATGATTCGAAGTTGAAACGAAACACAAATAAGATTTTTATAATTAATGAAAAAAAATACATTTAATGAAAACATGAAAAATGGGATTTTATTTTGAATTAGGGCTGTGAAATCAAAACAATGTACTAAATTTTTACTAATACAATTATTATTTTATTGACTATTAAGTGCATCATAGTAATTGAAATCAATTTTTGGTTTTTAATATTCAATGTTTAAAATACAAAAAGTTGTATATTCATTAATTACCATTCCATCAGTTAGGGACAAAGAACTTGTTCCAGTTCACTAATCCAACAGTCACGTTTTTAATCAAATAATATTTTATGTTTTAAATATGTTTTAATATCATTTTCCTTGTTAGGTATCATGAAAAGGTATGACTTAAGAAAGGTATTAATCTTAGGTGCTTTAATGAAATTTTTAATGTAAAAAATAAAATAAAAAACTTGAGTGTAATAATTGCAAGAGTGGTGGGTTATATAACTTCTTTATATTTAAAATTTAAAAATATTATCAACAGGTCAATGGTCTATCTGTACCAAATTCTTACTTATTACTCTCTATTTGCAATGGTGAATATACAAAAAAAAATATAATAATAATAAATATAAAAAAATTAAAAAAAAATAAAAATATTTAAAACTTGGGTGTAATTCCTAGAATGGTGTAATACAACTTCTTTATATTTAACACTTAAAAATATAATTTATAATTATTGAAATGGTGAACATTACTATAGAAATTATTGATATTTGAAATTTAAATATTATTTATAACTCCTGAAATGTTCTTCTTTATATTTAAAACTTAATATATTATTTATAACTCTTAAAATGGTGGACTATACAACTTGTTTGTATTTAAAATTTAAATTATTATTTTCTAATTGTTTGAAATTGTGGACAATATAACTCTTTTGCTAAAATATTATTTATATTTTTTGAAATGGTGGACTTTACAACTTCTTGTATTTAAAACTTAAAATATTATTTGTTAAATTTTTTTTTAAATGATGAATAGTAATAGTAGTATAGAAGTATTTGATATTTGTTAAAATAAATAAAAAAGGTAAAGTGTTCACTAGCAAATGCATTTTGTTAATTCTTTGTCTGAATTAAATAAAATAAAAATATCAAAATGTCAAAATGATTTTCATTTGAAATTAGAAAGCTACTGCACAAACTGTGAGAACATTTGAAAAAACTACCGAGTGAGAACTTTGATCATTTTATAGTTTCATTAGAAAAAAATAAAAGTAAAAATAAAAATAAAAAATAAAAAAATTGTTCTTGAATTAATAACCCACCGATTGGTTATAACATTGAGTAAATATCGTATATCTATTTGTTTATACCCATAAAACATTGTGATTATATGCTCTTAGAAAGAATCATGCATATGACTAACATTTCAGTTTCGATTTTCAGATGCATTTTGAGGACACCAAACTTTCAAACATGTATTCATCTTAATTATCATCTAGCTTTTTATTTTGATCAAATTAAGTATCATTTTTGTTTTATTAAATTCACCTTCAATAAATAAATAAAAATTAATGTAGTATACAATTTTTTTTTTTACCTAATTTATACACTGATGCATTTGGTTGTAGTACAAAATGCTGCGGGATTCTATGTCAAAATTTAGTAACTCGTGCATATTGTCTAAAAATAACTCTTTGGCCAACAATTCATCCTAAAAAGATGAATTAGATGAGTATTTCGAGATTGAAGTACGTTCAACTTTTTAAGTGCAATGTAATTAAGATATTTCCTTTTTTAGATACCTCTGAATGATGTCATGTTTTCGAAATTACACCCACATAGTAATAATTGAATGCAGGGGCCCCAACAAATAGAGTCTCAAAAAAAAATTATTTCTTTATATATTGTTAGTTCTGTAATATTTTTATTTTTTTTATATTATTAGGCCTCAACCAAAAGGAGGAGCTCCAAAATCTTTTTTTTTTTTTTTTTTGTAGGATTAAGTGTAAACAATACCCTCTTTAAATACAAAAGGTGCAAAAAAAAACTCCCTATTTTTTTTAGAAGTCCCTACTAGATTTTTCAGTGCAAATTACCCCCTAATCAACCATTTTGACCAATTCATTTTTAACAAAATCCCAAAATGCCCTCCTAATCCGGTGAAATCCATCACCCGGCGAACACCATTTCCGGCCAACACCATTTTCCGGTGACAAGTGTCCCAACTCCGGCGAGCCTCAATCGCGAGCTCCATCAACCCAGCTTCAATCCGGCTAAGCTCCAAGCAACGCACCTGTCCGGCGAAGTCTCATTCCTTGCAGCACGTCGTCTTTGATGACCAAGCTGCTCAAAACCACCTAGATATGTTGTCGTGGTGGAGCTAGAGCTAGAGCTAGAATTAAATGTATCATGATGTGAATTAAATAATTTAAAAGTCTTTTGGTGGCTGGAATGTTCAAAATGTTTTCATGCCAAGCCAATCATACCAAAGGTCTTTAAACCAAGAGGAACTTTAGGAAACATAATCCTGCCAGTATGGGTACAGAAATATTGAATTAGATAGAATGTCAAGAAAAACTAAGAACAGGAAGTTGACTGACTCTTTAATGGTGCTCGCCGGAAATTGTGTTCGCCGGATATCGGCTTTCACCGGACAAGGAGGGCATTATGGGATTTTACAAAAATGAATTGGTCAAAATGACTGATTAGGTGGTAATTTGTACCAAAAAATACAGTAGGTAGTTATTTGCACACAAAAAAAAATAGTAAAGGGTTTTTTTGCACCTTTTGTATGTAAGGAGGGTGTTTCTTGCATAAAACCCTTTTTTATATTAATATACCCCAATCAATATATATATATATATATCCCAATCAATAACAGAAAACCCCAATTTTTTTTCTTACATTATTACAACCATTATGTTTTGTTTCCTTATCATGTCCATGAATCATTCATTCTAATGGTCAATCTATATAAACATTTATTTATAGAAATCTATATTAATGTATTAGTTATATGAAATTCAAATAATACATAAAAATAGAAGTAATACAAAGGATAGATTTGCCAGTCATACAAGGAAAAGGGGGTTAAGTGAGATTTAATATTGGGCCTAAAGAATTAACTCTTATTTTTTATTCTTATATATATATATATTACTCCTTCCCCTCATTCCACTTTTTTTTTTTTCTCCTCTATTCTTGTGTATTAATTAGTGAGTATATTTCTATTGGACTGTTTATATTATATATTGAAAAAAAAAAAACCTTTGCAAAACTTGAATACAAGAAACTAATTCATAACTTTATATCTCAAAAAGCATGATTTTTAAATAAACATAATTAACACTTATTTATTAATATATTATAGGTTTAAATGCAAAAAAACCCCTTGAACTATAGGGTTTTGCAACTAACCCTCCTGAACTATAAGAAACCCTCTTAAACTATGAATTTGTTGCAATTTGCCCACTCAGGCCACCGGAAAATAAAAAGACAAAGCTGCCCTTCCAGTAAAACGACGCAGTTTGTTGTAATCTGAATGAGCAGTGCTAACGACAACACGTGTCAGCTGCAGAATTGCTCTTTTTCACTTTTCTTCAGTTTCTCTTAC
Organism: Cornus florida; assembly: GCF_030987335.1. Taxonomy (NCBI): domain Eukaryota; kingdom Viridiplantae; phylum Streptophyta; class Magnoliopsida; order Cornales; family Cornaceae; genus Cornus; species Cornus florida. The sequence continues at coordinate 47,221,141 of NW_026775573.1, forward strand.
TCCTTTGTCATCTCTCTCCCTCTCTTTCCCGCGGCCGGCATCAGCACCATGGAATCACCATCAAGTAGAGAACTCTCTCAACAGGACCAAAAAGCAAACCCATTTCTCATCTTCATCACCAACCACCACCAAAGCTCATAGCCAAGGAAAGTAGCCAAATCTCTCGCCTTTCAGACACCATTGAAGTCCACTTTGCTCATCTTTTTTTGACCACACTCTCACCATTCAATTTCAGTACCTCACAACCCTAAAATTGCCCTTAATTCAAGCGATTTGGATCCAAAAATAACCAATTTAATTTCTGAAAACTTTACCAATGGTTTCAATAATGCGGTTTCAGTGCCTCAAAACCCAAATCAGCTGAAAATTGCATCGAATATCGTCCAGAGCGAGAGAGAGAGGGGGTGAAGGTGATGGCAGCCGGCGAGCGAGAGACAGTTGTGGAGATGTCGGCCGGAGGAGAGCTCCGCGGTGCAGAACAGCGACTATAGAAGTCGCAATTCCGGCGTAAATCAGAGATTGGCATAGCAGCGACGGTTCCGACGTTGGCGTCGGCCGACACGTTTGCACGCCGCCGATCCTCTCATCTTCGTAACAGTGGCTTGAAAATTTTGTCCCTTCGGTTCCTCTCCTCTGTGTATGTATAGAATCACAGTAATGATTAATGGGTTATTTGAGTTTCTGATTTGAGTTTTGTATTTATGCATTAAATCAACTGTGTATTCAATTAAATGGGTCACGATTCCGGAAGCGGTAAGGAAGGATCCCACTGGCGTCGAATGAACATTGTGATGAAGTAGTGGGCAGTGGCGGCGAGAAGTGATTCTGCGACGCCGTGAAGAAACTGTTCCCACCGTCAGCAACGAGGTCTTGTCAACCTCGCCGTTCTCTCCTTCGTCAACCTCCTCGCCGTCTTCGTCAACCTCATCAACATTCCCCATTAACTCGGCCGTGGCAGCTCGGTCTCCAACAAACCCATTATTCCATTAATCAATCATTCCAAAGAGAGGTTCAGTCAATTTAGGGCAAATAATTAAAGGATTTTAATTTAGATTTCTGAAAGGTGTGTTTGGCTGTCCCATTTATAACCCATTTGTAGGCTCAAATATGTTTGGTTATAACAAGGGTGGGCATTTTTGTTCTTTTATGTGAATAAGGGCATTCTGGTCTTTTATTTTAAACATTTGCATCACGTGATGGCACATGCCATTTGTAACGGTCAAAAGCTGCCGGATTCCTGCCGGATGGAGTCACTTGCAACAAAATTGAATAGTCCGGGACTTAGTTGCAACTTTTGTAGTTCAGGGGGTTAATTGCTAATATGCCAATAGTTTAGGGGGGTTTTTTGCATTTAACCCTATATTATATATTATAAGACTACTTTTTTTTTTTTTTTTTTGACTAAGGCATCAAATTATATGGAGGGACCTGATTGGATGTATTCAACTTTTAAATAATGTGTCACAATTATTAGTAAAAGTACATAAAGGAGGAGCCCAATAAAGTTTTTCTTTCGATGCATTCAAGTGAAATCTAATGCATTTAAAGAGAAGTCTTCTTTTGTTCTTCCTTTTGATACTCTCAGTTTGTTGGCAATGCACTTTCAAATAAGAAACATATTATTTATAACATGACAAATTATTAATGTTTCAAATTAATATATACAATTATATATATATATATATATATATATATATATATATATATATATTCCACCCTCTTCAATCCATGAGCAACATGTTGCTTGTTTGTGTTGTCAGGTACTATAACTTTGCCAGAGTGGAGTTAATTTGGTGCTCTTAAATCTCAGCTTTTTCTTAAGGCTTTTTGGAGTGGTTTTCTGCACAGAAAGGAAGTGGTGAGAGATGCTTGCAAGATCAAAGATGGAGCCAACAGAGAGGTGCCCTGAATTCTTCAAGGACTTACATAATTATAATTGAATGTAGGGCTAGTGGAGCCTTAGGAGTAAGTATTTGGTCCGCCCAGCACACCATACACCGGGCGCACCCAATCCGTTACATCACGGATGGTTGGAATGTGCCGAGCGCATCCGAACCGTCCGTGCATTGCAAGCATCAACGCGTGTACATCACGAACGATTGGGATATGCCCGGTGCACCGTGTCGCGAGCGTACCCAATATTTTCTCGAGTCGGTAAGTATTAGGTGTGCCGGACACACGGTGCACTGGGCGTGTGACACTTCCTAATTTTAATATATAAGTTAGTCAAGCTTATACACAAAAATAGGAGACATCCACACTTGATAATAAGCAAACACAAAATACAATATGCAATAAAGAAAAAATAATGGTCAAAGGAATAACTATCAATAAATAAATCTTTAAATCCATAAATATCATTAACAACTCAGGAATCCCATAAACTAAGAACCCTAAATCCAAAACTATAAAATACTATCCATAATTTATAAAAGTCTAAAAAGAGTAATAATAAAACCCTACACCAAAATAACTGGAAAAAACGAATGACCACGACAAGCTGTAGAGTGTTGAGTCCTCAACTCTGTGACTGAAACTGTCTGGACCTAAAATATCAACAAAAGGTGGGTTAATCCCACAAACAAGTCATCTCTACTACAATCTAACAGAGCATTGATAAACCCATCATCTCAAATGAGACCAACAAAACAATAAATATACTCCCCGACTCAATACCCTTAAACATGTGATGAACAATTATATGTATACAATATAGGCGATTCAACCATGCCTGCAACCAAATTACGTACCCTGCAACTTAACCATGCCTTAGCAAATCAACCATACCAATAGGTACTTGTGAGACCACGTTAATAATCAACCAACAATGGTTCCATAACACATTTCACATTCACGATATAATAATTATCATTTATAGCACATAAAACATGGAATTAACTGACCCTTTCCCATTTTCGTTTATGATGTTACAACATGCTTTACGTGAACTACTCTAACGTCGCACCTAGGTGTCCAAGGGGGCAGCGCCTAGTTATTATATCAAAACTCAACATTCTAGGAATTATATCGACTTTTAATATGCCGAAATCAGTTCTGAAATTCAGTGGTCATTATATGAAATATGATTTTTACTCATTACTTATCAATTCTAGAAGTTCCAAAAAAAATAAATAAAAAAACATAATAATCCAATTTAATTAATCCATAAAATTACAAGGTATTACAGGGCGCATCTGAGCCGTTCGTCCACTCCATGCGCCGATGCGTGTACATCACGAATGGTTGGGATGTGCCCATTGCATAATGCGCCAGGCATACCTAATATTTTCTCGAGCCGAGTAAGTATTGGGTGCGTCAGGTGCATCCGAGCCGTCCGTGCCCTGCATGTGCTGGTGTGGGTACATCACAGACGGTTAGTGTAATACCCCTATATTTTAAAGGAATTATTTATTAGGATTATTATTTTTATTTTATTTTAAATGATTTGTTTGATTTAATTGAGTGTTTTGATTAGTTGTATTATTTTAATTAAATTATATTTCGCATTTTACTTGTTAAATTGATATGACATTTTACTTTGTAGAATGCCATGATTCGGTTATTTATTTGACTGTGTGTGTATATATGCTTGTGCGATTTAATTGTGAATTATTTGTAATTAATAGATTTAATTTAACTATTTTATTTATTTAAGTTAATTGGATTAGGCTCAAGGGAAATTGGACTAATGGATGTGGTCTTGGGCTTGGATGAAGCCTTGTTGGGTTAATTAATAAGGGCTCATGATTATGAAGATACTTAAATAATTATTTTTGCATAATTATATATATATATATATAGATATAATTAATTAATGATTATTATGGAAATATATATATATATATATATATATATATATATATATATATATGAGGATATCGAAAATGGACTGGGCCGAGCATGACCCAGATTGCTAGGAACGGGTTGGGAAAGAGTAATTGAAATGAACCGAGTCCTCACTAAGCAAGTCTAGGACTGGAAGATCAGTTTGGAAGCCCGAATTAAGACAAAAGGAAATGGGCCCAAAATGAAGGTGAGCTCAAAAGACCAGCCCATTATAAGGAAATCTGTTAGAAATCTTCACGAAGGGTTGTAACAGTCTATAAATAGACTGAAAAGAGAGGGAAAATGGATCGAGATATTTTTGAAGTGTAGAATTATTCTTTCCAAATTGAGAGAGCATTTTTCTTGCATTTTCAATGGCGCCGTCTGTAGGAAATGGAAGGAGGATTCAGTTGATCATCTAGTTCTAGAGAAGCAAGTTGATCGTTCTTTCGGAGGATTAAGATAGATTTGCAAAGCAGAAGCTAGAATTCTAGAAACTAGATCTTGATCTGGAAGATTGAGATCAGATCTGGGGAAATTTGATCTTGATTGACGAAAACTAGATCCGGCAAGTTTACAGCAGCAAAGGTTTAGATTTAGTTAATAGAGATCGAAATTCGGCAACTCCGAGGCCAGATCTGGTGCGATCACGTCGTTAGGGTTTTGATCCGATCAAAAGTTCCCGGTTGATGACTCTGCTCCGCTCAGGAACGATAATAGGAGATGAAAGTTCTAATCCACCAGAAAATGACCAGCAAACAAAGCTTGACAAATTGATGAGCATGATTGAAGTTTTGAGAAGAGAGAATGCAGAATTGAGGGCCAGAATGGAGCGTCGAGAAGTTCCAGCAATACCATGACCGCCTCTAGTATGCGAAAGAGTTACGCAAACGAATGTTGCGTTGAACAGAAAGGCAATGTACATCTGGATTCCCGTCGTGAAGAGATCAGGCCTGATGATATTCTGCCAAATATTCATCATATGGAAGATCGGGAAGTATCTGTCCATTTGGATTCATATCGCGAATGGATTAAAAGAAAAGAGTTTATGGAGATCGATCCACAACGTGAGAATTTTAGACGAGAAGAAGCCGGAGAGTTCGGTCGCAACAAGGCCACACTGTTATGGCAAAGGGAGTTGATGGAGGAACGGTCTTACGATCCTCCTTATCGACCATCAATGGCTACATATGACCATAGAAGTTCGGACAGGGGGTTTGCTGACCAAAAGATACTCTCAAAGTATCTAAGGGAGAATGAAGCCTTCCGTTCGGTAGCACGAACGGTTGATTCACCGTTTACTGATGAGATCCTGAACGCTCCAAATCTGAGAAAGTTTTCCATGCCATTTTTCATTCTGTTTGATGAAACGAGCGATCCGATCGATCACATTTACCATATTCAGTTGAAAATGGCTCTGAACATGGAGAATGATCCTTTAATGTGCAAGTGCTTTCCTACAAGCCTGACCGGACCGGCGCTCAATTGGTTCAAGAATTTGGCGAGAGGCTTAGTGGATAGCTTCCGGGACCTATGTGATAAGTTCATAAGCCAATACTACGGGAACAAGCGTCTGGCCAAAGATATTTCAAGTCTGTTCACAATGAAACAACACGAAAAAAAGCGTCTCCAAGCTTTCCTTACCAGGTTCAACCTCGTTAAGAGCATGGTAATAGAATGCCATCAATCTATGGCGGTCTAAACATTTAAGCTAGCAATGAATCGAGGGACACCGTTCCACACAAGTTTAGTGGTGAATATACCAAGAACTATGGACGAGCTGAACGAAAGAGCTGACGGTTTCGTGCGCTTAGAAGAAGAAGAAGAAGCTGCTAATGCAAGGAAGACATCAATAATCTCGACGGAGGAGAAGTCCAAAACCAAGATTTGGCAAAAACAAGCTCCACCACAACGTCAGGCCCCCTAGAAAGCAGAAAAGAGGCCTAGAGAGGAAAAGTCGGTCACTCCATTCAAAGTCACCCTGGCAAGGCTATATCAAGAGAACAAAGATAAGTTTCGCTCTCCCCTACCAATTAGAAAACCTCTCGAACAGAGAGATCAATCTAAACATTTTGCCTTTCATAGTGATTTTGGTCATTAGACCAATGAGTGCAGGAACTAACGGAGACAAGTGGAAATGCTGATAGCAAAGGGAGAGTTCGCGGGGTATATTTAAGGGCTGGCAATAAAGTAGAACCGACCGGTCGAGTAGGTGAAAAGGAATCAGAAGCCGAACTACCACAACGCTTCGCCTATTCGGATAATAAATGCAATTCACGGCTGACCTGAGCAGACCGAAGAGTCAGAATACTGCTCTGAACGCGCCTCCGTTAAGCACAAATAAAGAGAATGATAGGCAGTGTAAACGCTCTGCACAAACAGAACGCATCACTTCAGATAAAGTTTGACAGAATAGATTTACTGCGAGTCCAGATCCCTCATAAAGATCCTTTGGTCGTTAGCTTGACAATGGGAGAGTGCCTGGTGTGAAGAGTTTTAATCGATCCAGGGAGCAGCGTGAATGTCATGCCAAGAGTAACGTTTGATTAGCTCGAGATGAAGCCAGAAAAGCTCAAGCCCACTGGAAATCCCTTGTTAGGATTTGATGGGAAACGAGTGGAACTTATCGGTATGGTAGAATTGGCGGTCCGAGCTATTGAAAGGGATCTGGTTGATAACTTTATAGTAGTTGAGATCCATCCGTCTTACAATATTTTGATGGGAAGAGAATGGATTCACTGGGTCCAATGTGTCCTGTCGACTTTGCACCAGGTGATGAGGTGCTTGAGCCCAGATGGGACCAAGGTGATTAATATCCATTAGGGATCAGGTCGCAGCTAAGGAATGCTATTCTATAACTCTGAAAGCTGCTGGGAAGGGAAAAACTCCCGTCCGAGCTGATGGTCCAAGATAGCAATTATAGGAGCCTTCCCCCAGCGAGCATGGAGATGAGGAGCTTTCGGTCCCAACTGAAGAGCCTCTTGTTGATGTGTAAATTGATCCTCTAAGGCCAGATAGGACAACGAGAGTAGGATTAGGGCTCTCAAAGGAGGAAAAACACCAGTTAATCAATTTCCTATCTCAGAATGTAGATATGTACGCCTAAAGTCATTCAGACATGCCAGGATTTGATCCCCTTATCTCTTATCATTCCTTCAATGTAGACCCGAACGTCAGGCCTGTAAGACAAAAGTAGAGAAGGTTCGTCCCGGAGCGTAATCAAATAATAGCTGATGAAATTGACAGGTTGCTGGAAGCGGGGTTCATTAGAGAAGTTCATTACCCATCTTGGTTCTCGAACGTGGTGGTGGGGCAAAAGAAGAATGGGAAATGGAGAGTTTGCATTGACTTTACCAACCTGAACAAAGCTTGTCCGAAGGATAGTTTCCCACTACCTAAGATAGATCAAATGGTGGATACCACTACTGGATATGAATGGCTAACCTTTCTGGATGCTTATTCAGGCTACAATCAAATCCCTATAGATCCGAACGATGAAGAAAAAACTTCTTTTGTCACTGAGCGGGGGATCCATTGGTATAAAGTCATGTCGTTCGGATTGAACAATGCTGGGGCTACTTACCAAAGGCTAGTTAGCAAGATTTTCAAAGCCCAAATGGGTGAAACTGTGGAAGCTTACATTGATGACATGGTGGTAAAGAGTAGAAAGAAGGACCATCATTTGTAACACTTACAAAACGTGTTCGAGGTGTTGAGAAGGTATGGTATGAAGCTAAATCTGACCAAATGCTCATTCGGTGTAGGCTCTGGGCAATTTCTGGGGCATGTGGTCAACAATGGAGGAATTGAAGTTAGTCCAGCCCAGGCGAAAGCTCTGATCACGAATGCAGAACCAAGCATGGTTAAAGAGGTACAAGCTATCACCGGACGAATAGCAGTAATGAGTTGATTCATTTCTAAGCTGTCGGATTGATGCAAACCATTCCTCGATATAGTAAGGAGCCACGAAAAGCAATCATGGGGGGATGAGCAGCGGCAAGCATTAACCAAGTTGAAAGAGTATATGCGGAACCCTCCAATCTTGACTACCCCAAAACCAGGTGAAAAGTTCTTCCTGTATCTTAGCGTGTCCAGCATCACAACAAATGTCGTTCTGATACGGCGTGAAGAAGGTAAATAGTTCCTAGTGTTCTATGTTAGCAAAACAATGGCCGAGCTAGAAAAAAGGTATTCAAAAGCCGAACGAGTGATCCTATCATTGGTAAATGCAAAGAGAAAACTCAAGCACTATTTTGAATCCCATCATATCGTCGTTCTAACCACTTTTCCTATAAGGGTGATCCTGCATAAGCCAGATCTATCGGGAAGAATGACAGAGTGGGCCATAGAGTTGAGCTCATTCAACATAACGTACGAACCCAGAACAGCCATCAAAGGACAAGCGGTGGCTAATTTCCTGCTGGAATATGATGTAGAAGATGTAGAGGAGGATCTTAGGGATTCTTTATGGAAGTTCTTCGTTGATGGTTCTTTAAACTAGATGGGGGTAGGAATTGGGATCAAATTATAGACACCAGAGGGCACTACACTAAGTCAAGCAATCAAGCTTGAATTCAAAGCAACCAATAATGAGACGGAGCACGAAGCATTGTTGGCTGGATTGAAATTGGCCAAGGAACTGAAGATCAAAAGTCTGGTTGCTTTTAGTGATTCATAACTAATCGTCCAGCAGGTAATTGGGGAGTATGGTACCAAAGATGAGACAATGGAGGCATACCGCTCCGCCGTTATACGCGAAGCAAAAGACTTTAATCATATCAAATTCATCCAATTGCTGAGGAAGTATAATGAAGATACCGATCGATTGGCTTGTAATGCATCAAGTTCTAGAGAAACATTGGCAAGGGTTATACCAGTTGATATGTTACGTCAGCCATCCATCTTTGAGGAACCATTCGATTCAGACCCTCAACAAGTTAATGTCATACTATATGAGCCGAGCTGGATTGACCCAATCATGACTTTCATACGGGATAGTGTGTTGCTTGAGCGTAGAGATAAGGCAAGAAAAATTAGATCAAATGCTGCAAAGTATGCAATTGTGCACAATTAGTTGTATAAAAGGTCTTTCTCGGGATCGTACATGAAATGCGTAACCCCCACGGAGGCTGGGCAGATCTTGCGAACAATCTATGAGGGTTTATGTGGCAATCATTCAGGAGGGAGGTCTCTACCGCATAAAGCAATGACGCAAGTATATTTCTGGCCGAACATGTTACAAGATGCAAAAGAATTCTCTAGAAGATGCGATAGGTGCCAAAGGTTCGGACCACTGATCCACCAACCACCTGAAGACTTGTAGGTAATGGCCCAACCGTGGCCTTTCGCGCAATGGGGGATGGATGCGGTTGGCCCTTTGCCGACCGGGAGATCACAAAATAAATACGTTCTGCTTACAACAAATTATTTTACCAAATAGGTGGAGGCAGAGCCATATCCTAGTGTGACCCAACTCAAGTAAGACGTTTTATCTGGAACAATATCATTTGTCGTTTTTGTGACGCCCCAAGTTTTGTAAACCCGGTGTGTCAGTGATGACCAAAAGAATAACCCGATAACGGATCCAAAATGCGGAAACGAAGGAAACTAAGTGGCCACTAAAGATGTACGTCATCCCTAAGGCATCAAAATAACTCCCCATGGTATGATCAAATTGCATTATATGCTATTGTGTGATGATGTGAATATACACGCAAGTGTAAAATGGTATTTTAAACATGCTACAATGGCCCATGGCCTTATTACAACTCATTTACAACATTTGACATGTCAGACCTCCAAGTTAGAAAAATTACATTTCATAGACAAATCATGAACATGCTAACACTTGCATGTGAACAAGAATGTTTCTAAAGAAGCTCAACTCAGCAAATCACCCAAGCAATTGCAATCTCTAATCTTGTATCCTGTACCTGAAATATACCCCAGTATCGTAGGGGTGAGTAACATAAAGCTACTCGTAGGAAATGAGCATACATCGACCTACGTTACCTGACGTTTATGTCAAAGGTGAGACTCAAGGAGCATCCTAACTATCTATGGTCATTTCTAGCATAAAACACATCCCTTATGCAATTTTAATAACACAAGAGCATGCTACACATAACAACAAGATATAACATGCTTACACAAACCAACTAGTTAGAAACATGCTTACACAAAGCAACCAGATAGAAACGTGCTTTCATAAAGCAACTAGATATAGATTCTCAAAGTTATGAACTTGAAATATAAATGCTAAATCAACTAAATATAGCAATTTAGTATGGATGTACTTAACAACATCAAATCGCCAATAGCCAAAACCACAGTTACAATATAAACATGATTGATAACTTGGAATTGAATGCGAAAACAAATAGTAGAAGACTTAGACATCACGTCTCGGACTAAACCAAGAACAAGTTATTCCGGGCATTAACCCGCTGGGAAGACCACCCTAGTGTGCACTATCTCAATTGGGGAGAATTCATACCTCCCGCACTAAAGCCGAACTTTAGCCATATCACAGTAACAATGTCCTAAATAATCAAATAAGTTCACAACTTATACGTAATTTATATAATGCACTAAGTCACCTTCCATGCACAAGTAGATTGTATCCACACAATACATGCTCTAAATCCATAACTACTATAGGATGACAATGTCAAATTTTCAAAGTGCGATTCGTTACACGCTATAACAATATAATCCAATATTGAAAACATAAACTCATAAATTCATTTTAAGTCAAAAGTCATACTTTAAACATACTATCAATGTTAAATACATGAGTTAATCAATAATACCATAGAAACGGAATTTAATCTATAAACTAATTAAATTCCCTAGGTTTCAAATCTCAATCAAATGGCCTCCAATTAATACATGATAAACAATATAGCATGGTCATTACACACACCACATCAAAACTAGATTAGGCCATAAGATATGCTAGATCATAAGTCATAGTTATCACAAATATCAAGTTAAATACTTAATTAGGCCAATGGAACCCTTAATTAGATTTTAATTAATCATCATTTTAATTAAAATCTCTAAATTTTCATACTTGTCCAAATGCTCTCAAATTAAAGTATGTTAAACAACATGCCAAGACATAATTTAAAAGCATATTACAAGTCAATTTCATGTAAGGTACGGCCATGGGATTTAATCTTTCACAAAAGATAAATATTAAATAAAATATGCAATTTTTATTCAATTAATACCAATTTAATATATGTTAACAAACATATTAAAACATGATTTTCTAGCATGCTACAATTCAAATCAAAGTTATATATCATCATGAATTTTAAATCTTATACAAAGAAATAAAAATTACCAATTTTCTAAATTTGATACAAGGCATACATATAAGTTGTATAATCATGAGAAACACTCAATACAACACATATAAATCCTAAAACATTTCCTACCTCAATTGGAATGAAAATCCCAATTACCACCGAAATGAAATCATCCTAAATTTTTGGTCCGCAAGACAGATATTTCAGCTTGTTACCTTCAACTTGGGAAATTCATAAAAATTTCAATTCTAATCTAAATTGAATGAATCCAAAGCCCAATGAAAGCTTAAACACTGTAATTTGATAATATCAATTTAGTTTAACAAAATATTTTCCCAATTGAAACAGTTTTGACCCACAACTTTGAAACAAATTCTGCCCAGAAAACACATTTTCAGCCTGTAGCTTCCAACTTTGAAAATTTATGAAAAATTCATTTGACATCCAAATTGGGCAAACCTAATTTATTTTGGAAGTAAACATATGAGAGTGTAAAACTAGAAATTTAAGCTATGATCCAATGTCAAAAGGTTAGTGAAATAAATCATCTAAAAATATGTTTTCCTGCAGCAATAAAAACATGGACAGCAGATAGTCTCGGATTTTTAAAAAAATTTAGAAATGCTCTAAAACCATGAAAAAATTCTGAGTAGTCTAAAATCCATGGGAAAAGTTCCAGTAAAAATTTCAAGGTAATTGAAGCAACACATCTCCATATAAAAATTTGTTTCCGGACCAGATAAGAAAAGATTTAAATTTCCAGCAACTAGCTTGCAACTTCAAAAATTCATAACTAATTCATTTTAAATCCAAATTACATGAAACCAAAACTAAATGGAAGCTAATTGATTATATTTTCATGTTATATATTTAATTTGACAAGATTTATTTCAAATTAAAACAGTTTAAGGGTTGAATACAAGTCATTCTCTTCTATGCATGTAAAACACTCAATAATGACATAAAAATACTTCAAAATAATAGATCAATACCTCACTAGAGAATTGAATCCCTAGATACCAAAGCAAAACTAGGAGTTAGGCTAGATCCTTCAAGGGTTTTGAAGAGGAGGATGAGGGGAACAAAAAGTATTCCAAGCTTTATGGTCTAAAGTAAGTGGAAGGGCCTCAAAGATCAAAGTCAATGCCTAAAGCTTCAAGCTTCATCCATGGAGGCTAGGGTTTTATGGTGAGAAAGAAAGAGATGAAATGTGAAAATGTGTGAGTGGAGGAAATAGAAATCCTCCACTCACTATGTGATCCTACACCATGGTCAACACACACATTTATGGTCAATTGCACAAAAACCCTCCTTTAAAACCATAATCCCAAAGTAGCCCAAAGATATTTGCAAGACTAAATTGTGAACCTACACTTGTCACCAATCCATGGCTCCTTCCTAGGCTTAATCCCACACCTACACTTGTCAACCATCCAAGCCAACAAGTGTACCAATCCTAGGCCAACCAGTGGGTGAATTCTCACCCTCCAAATGTCATCATCCAATGCATCAAAGTGTTTCCACACAAATGTCAACAAGTGGACCAATGAGAGTGTGACACTTGTCACACTTTTCAAAAATTATAAAAAGGTCCTTTTCGAATATATCTTCCAAATTTAATTGCAAAATGGTCTCCAAGATGAAAAATAATTACTTTATTTAATTACACTAAAACCCCACAAGTTAAGAATAATTACACTAAAGTATGCATTAATGCCCCTTTATGAAGGAAGTAAGCAATCAACATGCTTTTCTAGAAAAGTAAAAATACCACTATCATGGAAATCAAATATCATGAATGCATGCAAAACCGGAATCAAATCCGAGCACAAAAAGTGAGGTTGTGAATGGAAAAAGGATAAACGAGAAAAAGACAAAATGTGAATAGTGTTCGAAAAAATAAAATATGGAAATGACACAATCCCCAAAGGAAGTTGTCAATCCAAGAAAAAGAGTCTCGAAAATCATTCCAGGGCACTCGAGATGACATCAAGTGATGAAAAACCGAACCTAAAAAGAAAAAGATAACGGAAAAAATTATCCGTGAAAATTCGGGTTATTACAACCTTCCCACTTTAAAGGGATTTCATTCCCGAAATCTAGCCCCAACCAATAAAAGGCGAAACCAGGATGACTACAGAATACATCTCCGAGTATCCCACACAACACGCCACACTAGTAACCTCAAGGCTGAAAGAAACACACAAACCAGTGTCATTTGCACTGTAACGACTCAGATTTCTCAACCCGGTGCGTTAGTGATGAACCGAAAGTTGACCCGATAATGGACCCGAAATGCGGAAGCGAAAGAAGCCAAATGACCTCAAGAGATGTACGTCATCCCTAAGGCCCCAAAATGACTCTCCATAAAGCCACGGAACTCAAATGAGCCAAGTAAATGAAACAAGAATGCCTAACCCGAAAAGAGATGAACTATGGGCAAAATGGTCATTTCTCACTGAAAAGGGTGCCACCGTGCACACCATTGGAAGGACAACGAAAAATGAACAAAATTAGACTCAATAATCGTCTGATTCTGAGTCCGGGCAGAAAAGATATGAAATTCCAACACCCGATGCGAAAGTTATGAAGCAATGACTTAACATTTTCCAATATTTTCATAATAAACTTTGAAAACAAAAGTGCATAGAAAACGAGATACATGTCATTTGCCTCCGGCCTCATCTCATACATGTTAAATATATTGAAAAGAGTGCACTTACGTACACTTTACATATACGAATCAACGAATACAAGTTTAAACAAATAGGGCTACAAAGAGGCATCTTATGCTAACACTTGTATAAAATAGAAACTTAGAAACTGTAAGCCATCCAAGGAGCAATGGAATTTTCAAATCCTGAGTCTTGTACCTAAAATATGCCCCAGTATCGTAGGGGTGAGTAACATAAAGCTACTCGTAGGAGATGAGCATGCATCGACCTAGCATTTTACAATTTTATCACCTTATGGTGAAACATGTTAAAGGGGCTCATGCCACCTAACGTCTATGTCAAGATGAGACCCAGGGAGCATCTTAAACTACCTAGATCATTTCTATCATAATCACGTTGTTCATGCAATTCAAACAACATGGAAACATGTTATACAAGGCAACAAGATATAGATTCTTAAAGTCTTCAACTTGAAATTCAAAATACGAAAACAACAAGTGTGGGTCATTCCACCTAACGTCTATGTTCAAAATGAATCTATAAGGTCATTCCTAAACTACATTTGAACATCAAAACACAAATTATGATATCGATGCAATTTAACCAACAATGGAACTTCCAATACAACGCATGAAGCATGCTTTCATAAAGCTACATCTTAAGCTCAAAATAGGAAATCAAATAAGGAACAACAAGTTACGATATCATCTAGTTATCAACTTGAAATGAAATATGAAATCAAACAAAGTGGATAATCGGACGTCACGCCGGATCAAACCGACAACATAGTTACTTTAGGGTTACTAGCCCATGGGTAACCTCCCTATGTGCGTACTAGACTATATAGAGGGACAATCCCCCGTACTAGAACCAAGTCCTAGCCGTAGCCAAACAACGACATCCACAAGTTTCCAAAATCAACAAATTGTGCAACAACGTATATATATATATCAACATGTATATACAAGATATCAACTATTTAAAAAGCACAATCCAAATTTTGGAAACTTATACAATACATGCTCAAAATTCACAACTACTATGGCATGTAAGATGTCAAATACAAAGTGTGCAATTCCTTCCACATAGCAATAATATATTCAATAAGGAAAAACATATTCTCATGAATATAAAAGTACTAACTATGTTATCCAATGCTCAAAAGTAATCAAGTGAATATATATCAAATCCAAATCCATGATTTTGATATAGAAACAACTTCCAAAATGCAATTAAATCCATAGAGTAATAAAGTAGAATTTAATTAAACATAAATAGTTAAATTCTCTAAATTCCAAGTTAATCCAAATAATCTCAATTTAATATATATTGAAAGACATGTCATGGTCATCATATATATAACATCAAATGACAAGTTAACTGATTAAAACACTTAAAACAAAATTAATCAAGCTAATTAATTAATTTCCTCTCGATTTTTAAACAATTCCAAATGCCCTCAATTTAATCTGTATTAGAGAACATGCCAAGACCTATTTAAATACCACATTACAACTTGATTTAATGCTTGATACAACCATGTGAATTAAACTTTCACTAAAGATAAATATTAAATAAAAGTTGTAATTCTTAATCAAATGATCCAAATTTAATATATGTTAACCAACATATCTAAGCATAATTTCCTAGCATGTTACAATTCAAATTAAAGTTATACATCATTATAAATTTTAAATCTTATACAAAGAAATAAAAATTACTAACTTTCTAGATTTGATACAAGGCATACATATATGTTGTATAATCATGGCAAACACACAATACAACACACAAATAATTTTAAAACATTCCCTACCTCAATTGGAATGAAAATTCCAATTATCACCGAAATGAAATCACCCTAAATTTTCAGTCCACAAAACAGATTTTTCAGCTTGCTACCTTCAACTTGTAAAATTCATAAAAAAATTCAATTCTAACCCAAATTGAATGAATCCAAAGCCCAATGAAAGCTTAAACACTGTAATTTGATAATATCAATTTAGTTTAACAAAATATTTTCCCAATTGAAACAGTTTTGCCCCACAACTTTGAAACAAATTCTGCCCAGAAAACACATTTTCAGCCTGTAGCTTCCAACTTTAAAAATTCATGAAAAATTCATTTGACATCCAAATTGGGCAAACCTAATTTATTTTGGAAGTAAACATATCAGAGTGTAAAACTAGAAACTTAAGCCATGATCCAATGTCAAAAGGTTAGTGAAATAAATCATCTAAAAATATGTTTTCCAGCTGCAATAAAAACATGGACAGCAGATAGTTTCAGATTTTTAAAAACATTTAGAAATTCTCTAAAATCGTGAAAAAATTCTGAGTAGTGTTAAATCCATGGGAAAAGTTCTAGTAAAAATTTCAAGGTAATTGAAGTACCACAGCTCTATATAAAAATTCATTTCCGGACCGAAAAGGAAAAGCTTCAAATTTCCAGCAACTAGCTTGCAACTTTAAAAATTCATAACTAATTCATTTTAAATCCAAATTACATGAAACAAAAACCAAATGAAAGCTAATTGAGTATATTTTCATATTCTATATTTAATTTGAGAAGATTAATTTCAAGTTAAAACAGTTTAAGGCAAAATACAAGTCATTTTCTTTCATACATGTAAAACACTCAATAATGACATAAAAATACTTCAAAATAATAGATCAATACCTCACTAGAGAATTAAATCTCTAGATACCAAAGCAAAACTAGGAGTTAGGCTAGATCCTTCAAGGGTTTTGAAGAGGAGGATGAGGGGAACAAAAAGTATTCCAAGCTTTATGGTCTAAAGTAAGTGGAAGGGCCTCAAAGATCAAGGTCAATGCCTAAGGCTTCAAGCTTCATCCATGGAGGCTAGGGTTTTCTTGTAAGGAAGAGAATGAAATAATGTGATTAAGTGTGAGTGGAGGAAATAGAAATCCTCCACTCGATATGTGCTCTTACACCATGGTCAACACACACATCTACGGTTAATTGCACAAAAACCCTCCTTTAAAACCATAATCCCAAAGTGGCCCAAAGATATTTGCAAGACTAAATTATGAACCTACATTTGTCACCAATCCATGGCTCCTTCCTAGGCTTAATCCCACACCTACACTTGTCAACCATCCAAGCCAACAAGTGCACCAATCCTAGGCCAACAAGTGGGTGAATCCTCACCCTCCAAATGTCATCATCCAATGCATTAAAGTGTTTCCACACAAATGTCAACAAGTAGACCAATGAGAGTGTGACACTTGTCACACTTTTTCAAAAATTGCAAAAAGGTTCTTTTTGAAAATATCTTCCAAATTTAATTGTAAAATGATCCCCAAAATGAAAAATAATTACTTTATTTAATTACACTAAAACCCCACAAGTTAAGAATAATTACACTAAAGTATGCATTAATGCCCCTTTATGAAAGAAGTAAGCAATCAACATGCTTTTCTAGAAAAGTAAAAATACAACTATCATGAAAATCAAATATCATGAATGCATGCAAAACCCGAATCAAATCCGAGCACAAAAATTGAGGTTGTGCAAGAAAAAAGGATAAACGAAAAAAAGACAAAATGTGAATAGTGTTCGGAAAAATAAAATATGGAAATAACACAATCTCCAAAGGAAGTTGTCAATCTAAGGAAAAGAGTCTCGAAAATCATTCCAGAGCACTCGAGATGACATCAAGTGATGAAAAACCGAACCCAAAAAGGAAAAGACAACGGAAAAAAAATATCCGTTAAAATCTAAGAAAAAGAAAAGGAAGAAAAATGACCAGGTCATTACATGCACCCACATGCTCATGACAGGACGACCTCTCAAAGGAAAAGTGACCACATGGCCACACGACAAGTCTGAACTTACACACAGAACCCAAGGTCAAACAAAAGAATGGAAAACAACAACCGTAAGCATTCCTCCTGATGAACCTCCAAACCGATCCATAAACAACCACCAATTGAACTCCAAGATCATCACAAATCAAATCAAAGTACCGAACAAAGACGACATGGCAGTACGAATAGCGACCAGAACCCGCCCACAACGTACTCAAATGTGTGGTAGTAATGACAGTGCTTAGTACTCGCCCACACTTACTCGTCAGTAAGGTAGCATCGACGGCAACTAGTACTCGCCCACAACACACAACTTCGTACGGTAGTATGACAGTATAAGGAACTAATTCATAACCTGCCCCCCACTAGGTCTACCCATGAAACCTCTCGATACCAATGACATCAATGTCACAAAACGATCATAGCCAAAAGCAATATAGGAACCAGGCATCTGTGAGAGTTAGAATATGGTCCAAAGATGTTCCGGACCATCTCGACCAATCCCAAACTCTGACAACAATGTCATAGGCACCATTATGCTTAAGGCTTCAAATCCTCAATACAACAAAACCGACTACTCTAATGTCTCAAAATGCTACTACCAACAACATCAATCGAGAATCCAAAGCCTGAGAAGCAAATCAAGACATCCAAAAATTAAAACGAAACTCTCTACAAGACATTCCATCGAAAGTCCTACATTTCTCCCTGAAACAGATCAACTACATAACCAATCACCATGATCAAACATCAGATCCACAACCTTATCGCGGATAACTAAATCCTCAAAATACAAGTCCACTAAGTGGCACTCACATCAAAATGCCAACAACCAAGGTCACAAAATGAATCTCTCAAAACCGTGCTTGGCATCACCAAGTTAAATCAAAATTCCTCAATTTCAATCCAAGAATCATCATTGGAAGAACAATTCCTCAAAACTATGCCTAGTCATAACTAGGACGAGAAAACTCATCAACAAGCCATATCTAACAGTGATCCTCCAAAACTCTTCCTAAGAGTCAACCACATCAAGGCCTCCAAAATGAAAACAAGTTTCCGAAAGACATTCTCAAAAGTGCATCGAGCTCACCTCACGAATCAAACAAATCCTCAATGATATGGACATAAGTCCCCGAAAAAGAATCTCACATTAATCAACTCACTTTGAGCACCACAACCGTCAACAACCATGGCAGGAACTCCCCAAGGGAAGACACGAAAGAAAGGGGACCACTAGTCCTAAAAAAGACAACACCACGACTCCATCTCTGAAATGAAAGACAACAAGGTCAAAGACTTCACCCCCTACATGGAAGTAAGTCGACCAAAATCATTCAAATCCTCACCAAGGACTCAAGACAATAACGATGATCCCATGGACCAACCAACCCCAAAACAGTGCACAACGCAACGGAGGGAAGAGACTCACTCCTTGTGAAGTCCCTAACACGAACCAACACAAAACCATTGTGGAAACCCGCATACAGACTACGTGCGACCAAGGGAAACGAATGGGAAAACCAAACCTGGAAATCATGCATATGACAAGGAATGCAACTACCAGAAAGAAAATCTACTCATATAGATGAAAATCAAAAGCACATGCTGCACGTCTCCACATAAACACAAAAGCATGTCATTAAAGCACAGTAACAACATGGCATCTCGAAGCATATAAGAAAGACATGCTATCGCCACATAACAAGAAGGCAAATGTGGATAGACCTCCACCCACTCATGCATCACAATATCATAAATCATACTACTAACATGGTAGTAAATGAAACTGCAGAAAACAAAAGTGATGCAACAATAAACCCTATGGACATCGTGTCCTAGAGTGCCTAGGTAAAGAGGAAGGACCAGTCCTAGCCATACACTGACTCCAAAAACCAATGCAACAACAACCTGTCTCAAAACAAACATGAGCCCTTACCACAATGGTAAGACTCTTACAATCCATCTCTGAATCTAAAGGTGACACTACTGGTGACACTAACAATGCAATTTTCTCTCTATCTGAAGCATCTATCAATCGACTTAATCCCAAAAGCGTCATCGCGCAAGGAGAACTCAAAGAAAATGGCAACTATAGCCATATCAACAACAACCAAATCAATCACCATGAATGATCTCCAAAACAACCATCATCATCACCGATCAAAAGACAACGCCTATCAAAACAAAACCAACACTGATTCCATCCGAACTGCGTTTGTAGCTAGCCAGCACGGTAGCATGACAATGCCATGCACCTGCCTACAAACGTACCCGCCCACAAAAAATACAAGTTCTAGAGGAATATTCGTGGACAATCAAGGATCCTAAGAGGTCCATAACCTCATAACGGCCCAAAACTAACAAATCCACCACTACGGTAACGCCAAATGACTCGTCTCACAAGAGCCTAAACAAAAGGTGACCATCCACCTACCTCAAAACC
The DNA here is from genome assembly GCF_030987335.1 of Cornus florida. Lineage (NCBI taxonomy): Eukaryota > Viridiplantae > Streptophyta > Magnoliopsida > Cornales > Cornaceae > Cornus > Cornus florida. Next base: position 47,241,233 of record NW_026775573.1, read on the forward strand.
AATACTAGGTCGACAGCAACCTATACTACCACGAAACTGTGACTACAATCACCATCAACCTCAACTCGTGCCTCAATGACCAATCCCATGTCATACCAAATATGCAACACAATTATGCATATACAATTCTAATCTAGCATACATCACATGTCATGCTCTTTACATTACAATAAAATAATGCTAAACAAACGGCATACAACATGCAGCACGTAAGCATATAAACATGTTATCAACCAAAACATGTTATCACAAAGCATATAAACACATAGAGTATGGCAACAAAAGCATGATATGCACCCAAAACCCGTCGTCCTAAGGTTTTCGAACCTAGGAGCTCTGATACCACCTGTGACGGCCCAAGTTTTGTAAACCCGGTGCGTCAGTGATAACTAAAAGAATGATCCGATAACGGATCCGAAATGCCGAAACGAAGGAAACTAAGTGGCCACTAGAGATGTACGCCATCCCTAAGGCATCAAAATAACTCCCCATGGCATGATCAAATTGCATTATCTGCTATTGTGTGATGATGTGAATATACACGCAAGTGTAAAATGGTATTTTAAACATGCTACAATGGTCCATGGCCTTATTACAACTTATTTACAACATTTGACATGTCAGACCTCCAAGTTCGAAAAATTACATTTCATAGACAAATCATGAACATGCTAACACTTGCATGTGAACAAGAATGTTTCTAAAGAAGCTCAACTTAGCAAATCACCCAAGTAATTGTAATCTCCAATCTTGTATCCTGCACCTGAAATATGCCCCAGTATCGTAGGAGAGAGTAACATAAAGCTACTCGTAGGAAATGAGCATGTATCGACCTACGTTTTACAAGTGTACATGATTTAATCATTGTGGTTCATTCCACCTAACGTCTATGTCAAAGGTGAGACTCAGGAAGCATCCTAACTACCTATGGTCATTTCTAACATAAAACAAATCCTTTATGCAATTTCAACAATACAAGAGCATGCTACACATAGCAACAAGATATAACATGCTTACACAAAGCAACTAGTTAGAAACGTGCTTACACAAAGCAACCAGATAGAAACGTGCTTTCATAAAGCAACTAGATATAGATTCTCAAAGTTATGAATTTGAAATCTAAATACTAAATCAACTAAATGTAGCAATTTAGTATGGATATACTTAACAACATCAAATCGCCAATAGCCAAAACCACAGTCACAATATAAACATGATTGATAACTTGGAATTGAATGCGAAAACAAATAGTGGAAGACTTGGACATCACGTCCCGGACTAAACCAAGAACAAATTGGTTATTCTGGACATTAACCCGCTGGAAGACCACCCTAGTGAGCACTATCTCAATTGGAGAGAACTCATACCTCCCGCACTAAAATCGAACTTTAGCCATATCACAGTAACAATGTCCCAAGACTCCAAAATAATCAAATAAGTTCACAACTTATACGTAATTTATATAATGCACTAAGTCACCTTCCATGTACAAGTAGATTGTATCCACACAACACATGCTCTAAATCCACAACTACTATAGGATGACAATATCGAATCTTCAAAGTGCGATTCATTACACGCTATAATAATATAATCCAATTTTGAAAACATAAACTCATAAATTCATTATAAGTCAAAAGTCATGCTTTAAACATACTATTAATGTCAAATACATGAGTTAATCAATAATACTATAGAAACGGAATTTAATCTATAAACTAATTAAATTCCCTAGGTTTCAAATCTCAATCAAATGGCCTCCAATTAATACATGATAAACAATATAGCATGGTCATTACACACACCACATCAAAACTCGATTAGGCCATGAGAATAATAAAGTGGAATTTAATTAAATCATGATAATCAAGTCCCTAACTTCTAAAACAAAATCAAATGGTTCCAAATTAACATATGCTAGAACATAAGTCATAGTTATCACATATATCAAGTTAAACACTTAATTAGGCCAATGGAACCCTTAATTAGATTTTAATTAATCATTTTAATTAAAATCTCTAGATTTTCATACTTGTCCAAATGCTTTCAAATTAAAGTTAGTTAAACAACATACCAAGACATAATTTAAAAGCATATCACAAGTCAATTTTATGCAAAGTACGGCCATGGGATTTAATCTTTTATAAAAGATAAATATTAAATAAAATATGTAATTTTTATTCAATCAATACCAATTTAATATATGTTAACAAACATATTAAAACATGATTTTCTAGCATGCCATAATTCAAATTAAAGTTATATATCATCATGAATTTTAAATCTTATACAAAGAAATAAAAATTACCAACTTTCTAAATTTGATACAAGGCATACATATAAGTTGTATAATCATGAGAAACACTCAATACAACACATATAAATCCTAAAACATTTCCTACCTCAATTGGAATGAAAATCCCAATTACCACCGAAATGAAATCGCCCTAAATTTTTGATCCGCAAGACAGATATTTCAGCTTGTTACCTTCGACTTGGGAAATTCATAAAAATTTCAATTCCAATCCAAATTGAATGAATCCAAAACCCAATGAAAGCTTAAACACTGTAATTTGATAATATCAATTTAGTTTAACAAAATATTTTCCCAATTGAAACAGTTTTGACCCACAACTTTGAAACAAATTCTGCCCAGAAAAACCCATTTTCAGCTTGTAGCTTCCAACTTTGAAAATTTATGAAAAATTCATTTGACATCCAAATTGGGCAAACCTAATTTATTTTGGAAGTAAACATATGAGAGTGTAAAACTGGAAATTTAAGCCTTGATCCAATGTCAAAAGGTTAGTGAAATAAATCATCTAAAAATATGTTTTCCAGCAGCAATAAAAATATGGACAGCAGATAGTCTCGGATTTTTAAAAAAATTTAGAAATGCTCTAAAATCGTGAAAAAATTCTGAGTAGTCTAAAATCCATGGGAAAATTTCCAGTAAAAATTTCAAGGTAATTGAAGCACCACAGCTCCATATAAAAATTCGTTTCCGGACTGAATAAGAAAATATTTAAATTTCCAGCAACTAGCTTGCAACTTCAAAAATTCATAACTAATTCATTTTAAATCTAAATTACATGAAACCAAAACTAAATGGAAGCTAATTGATTATATTTTCATGTTATATATTTAGTTTGACAAGATTTATTTTAAATTAAAACAGTTTAAGGGCAGAATACAAGTCCTTCTCTTCTATGCATGTAAAACACTCAATAATGACATAAAAATACTTCAAAATAATAGATCAATACCTCACTAGAGAATTGAATCCCTAGATACCAAAGCAAAACTAGGAGTTAGGCTAGATCCTTCAATGGTTTTGAAGAGGAGGATGAGGGGAACAAAAAGTATTCCAAGCTTTATGGTCTAAAGTAAATGGAAGGGCCTCAAAGATCAAGGTCAATGCCTAAAGCTTTAAGCTTCATCCATGGAGGCTAGGGTTTTGTGGTGAGGAAGAAAGAGATGAAATGTGAAAATGTGTGAGTGGAGGAAATAGAAATCCTCCACTCACTATGTGATCCTATACCATGGTCAACACACATATTTGTTTTCCCTGTTATATGCTTATGTGGATTAGTGAATTAAATGTTTTAATAGTTTTAGAGTTTTATTTTCTTCACAGATGTAGCCGACTTGGTTATGTAAGTAGGTTAGTTTTCCTTTCCTTCTCTCAATATAATTAGAATTAGGGTTAGTATTTGTATAAGCCTATATATATACCTTTATACGTCTGCCAAGGGTTTGTAAACCCTGTTCACGCATACAGAGAAACAGAGAGAAATAGAGAGAGGAAGATTAGGATTTGGCTTAGACTAAGACTGAACCAAAGAGGGGAAATTGGCTTGCTCGTGGGTTGAACTTGGAACAACATTGGTCGGCAAAAATAGTAAGGTCGTCGGAATTATTAAAGACGACGGTTTAAGGTTTTGAACGGAAATCTAAAGGTAAGTCTCTATTCTAACTCTTTCCCCAAAACATGTGTTCTATGCATGCCTATGTAGACTCCAGGGGTTTAATTAATGCTAAAACAAATCTTTTATGCATGTTTAAACTATATTTAGACTCGTTCAATTAAACTGGTTTGCAAATTCTTAAAGTTCTATTAACTGGTTTTTGCTGTCTTTGAGTTTACGCTTTGTTTAATTGAGATCGTGGATGCATGTCGATGTCTTATAATTAATCTGGGACATTGAATGAACACTAGAACAAGTATGTAAAACATTACAGAGGCCCTGAGTATGGCCGGAGGCGAGGAAGACGAAGCAGAAACACGTAACAACTTCAGGGAATGAGAGAGCAGGCTCCTAAAAGGAAGGAGCCAGCTCCCTCATTGATGGAGCTGGCTCCAAAGAGTATAGATCCTGCTCCCAACTCCTTAGAGCAGGCTCCTAATTTAATGGAGTAGGCTCTCAACTTATGAGAGCCTGCTCTCGCCCGAAACGAACAGTTTTGGCCTTTTTAGGGGCTGTTTGGGCTGTCCGGAGTATTTTTAATCCGTTTAAATTGCACTGAAAGATGAAATTAATTGTGATGGACCTATGAAAATACTAGGAAGCATTATCACATTAGTGTATTAAAGAATGAAGCAACATGAAGATAAAGAAAAGCCTACATGTTGAACACTGTTTTGTTAAGTTGTTTGCCCACTGAAACTTATCAAATCTTTTGCTTATGATTTAATAATATTTAATCATATTTCAACAATGTTATAAGGGTGATGGAATACCGGCAATTAACTAGGCCTGGTTTGGATTAAATTGGTATTTAATTTATTCAAAACGGTATCAATTTGTGTGTGTGTGTATGATTAAATAGTATTAATCATGTTTAAGCACTAAAATAAGCATAATTGATTAACTGAAACTTTAGTATGCTTATATAGAGTTAATTGATGTTTTAACGGTTTAGATTGCATCGATTGTTGGATTTATGGATTGTTATGAAATTTACGTTTAAAAATTTCACTATAATGTGTTCAGTAACGATTCTGATTATTATTATATTATTCTGGATTATAATTGATGAACTGCTTGTACTGTTTTGTCAATTGTTGGATTGGTTGTGTGTGTATGCACCAGTATAGGACGGTGGCATATTAGGGTAGGATTAGTTCAAAACACTAAGTCTTACTTATTCTGGAATAAGTTGGATTAACTATAAAAGTTAAGTCCTACTTATATGTATGTATATGCACCGGTATAGGACGGTGGCATATTAGGGATGGCTTAGTTCAAAACACTAAAACCTACTTATTCTGGGGATAGATTAGTTCAACACACTAAGTCCTACCTATTCTGATGTAAGGTGGATTAACTATAAAAGTTAAGTCCTACTTATATATATGACAGGTCAATAAACATTTGAATGTCATACCTTAAACGGATTTTATATATATATCTTTATAGTGCCGTACTATGAGCTTCAGTCTCAGGATCATGGTTAGGGTGCGTATATCGCCTAGGATGGGTAACTGAACATAATTGTTGTTCCCTGGTAGGTCTAGTTATACATGACCACGTTACGTGCAATTTGCATATTACCTTCTACTCAGGCTGATACTATACTATAGTCTAGCGAGCGTCCTATAGTGTATATTTATATCTATATGGACTACTTTAATTATTGTTGAGCTAACTAGGATGTATCTGTGTATCGGGTTTCTATATGGATTGTAGTAGGATAGGACTTGCATGTGGGCCTGACCCACTTCCTTATTTTTCAGGTGTTCGTCACTTCCTGGGTTTGAGCTTGATCGTGCAGAGCAGATACAGTCACTCACTCCTCCGACTACGTAGGAATGTTTTCTATGTTTTACTTTAGATTTTATTACAGTTGTTTCCTTTTCAGTGTGGGATTTGGATAGGGGTCCACTAGATGAATTCCCGAGTTGTACAGATATTCGAAAGTTTGGAATTTATATTAATTTATAAATTTTGAGGATTTTATAATTAGAATTCTTTTCAGCTTATTATTTTATTCTTATTTCATTTTAGTATTCTATGTTTATTTATATATTAATTATCTGGTATCCCTCGGATCTGTGCTGGGACTTGATCACCCGTGGCTCTAGAATCGAAGGGTATCACAGTTGGTATCAGACCACTCCAAGTTCAGTGTCTCTAGGATTCTATCGCATAAGACTTCGCGTAGCGTACTCTATTGTTTAGAGCTTAAGTTTAGGATTCATTATATTCCTTTATGATTCAGTTTAAAGCACACTGATGACTGTCTTTCTGTATTAACAGAATGGTTAACACTAAAATCAGACGGAATGTCGTGACCCATAATTTTTAACCCGGTGCATAGTGATTTCCCGTAGGTTAACCCGGTAACGGATTCGAAATACGGAAGCAAATGATAAGCTAAGGTCTCTAGGGATATAAATCATCCCTAAGACACCAATGTGACCTTCCATCAAGTCATAGAACTTTAAGAGAGCGAAAGAGTAAACAGGAGTAAAAAAACGAACAATTTTCACTAATTAAAGGCAAAATGGTCAATTTACAATTTGAAAGGGGAAATTGACTCTAAACAAGTCAAACAAGGTGAATACAACTTAATCATATCATTTCACAACATTTCAAGAGGTTTCAAGAACTTTGGACAAGAATTCCACAAAATGCCCTTTCCCGGTTTAAGCGAAAACTGACATTGTCCCACTAAAATATTAATAACTCCCACTGTGATTTGAATCTAAGAATGGCATAGGTACCATTGGAAATCTGACTCAAAATCCTTGAGTTTAGGCTTAATAATCACCCCATTTAGATTAGAAATGAAAAATTTATGATCATTTGAAGTTAGAACTTTAGTGCTGAAACTAAATTTGGAAGACTGGGGTATGAGGGCTATTTCGGTCAACCGAAATAGAGTTTCGGTTGACCAAAACTCACTGAAACTTTTCTGAAATCATATTTTTGAGGGTTGGTTACATCGGTAGACCGAAATAAGCCATCGGTCGACCGAATGTGTTTTTGGCTACTAGAATGTGCATTTTTACAAACCAAAAAGGCACTGGTCAACCGAAATGGTATTTCGGTTGACCGAAACACCACGAAAAGCTGCTAAAGCACCTGCTATATGCCAAATGTGTTAAGGTTCAACCCATGCTTCAAATCCCATCATGGATTGGTTCAAAAATGAAAGTTTAAAATTGATTTTTAATGAGATTTGAGTGTGTGAACATGTCAACAACCTTAATATGATCATTAAAGGTATTACAACATCTCATGGCCTTATACATGTTAATTACAAGAATCTCATATGCCAAACCTCCAAAGTTGGTTTAAACACATTTTTAAAGTAAAAGATGGTACCAAATAACTACGAGTACTAAAGTAAACATGTTTAGCCCTTGGCCTTGTTACACACACATCCAAAGAGTATCAAAAAGTGCACTTAAGTGCACATTACATGGCTTATGCAATAAATACAAGTTTTTATACAATACACCAAAAAGGATCATGATATGCTAACAAGTGCATATTCAATGTCACCAAAAATACTCCAAGAATTCTAGCAAGTCTAAGAGTGTTGTGTATCCCACGGTAAAGCTTCTTTACCTGAAAAATAACCCAAACCACTAGGGTGAGTAATCAAGTTACTCGTAGGATGTGGTGCATGCGCATACCCTATAGTTTCAAGTATAATGTGAACCAAACATAGACCATCATAAGGGTGCATTTCACCTAACGCCTATGTTTCCATGGTACTCTAAGGGATCATCTCAAGCCATACAAATGTTTGTAATGATAAATACATAGCATCCAAGTATACATAAACAAATACACTAACCACATTTAAACTAAGATTACTAAATCACAAGCTACAAGAAATCCATGATTTACAACTTGGAAAGTAATGTGAAATCAAATAATGGAAAGACTAGGATATGTGGTCACGAGACCGTACAAGTTATTTTGGGTAATTACTACCCACAAGGTACTACCTAGTGCGCACTATGACATAGGAGAATTCTTACCCTCCATATTAGAGCCAAACCCTAGCCATCAAACATTTCATATCCTTACAAGCTTAAAAAAATCAACAAGTCCATGACATTTATATAATCTCAATGCATGATACTACCTACCAGGCACAAGTAGGGTGAAACCACACAAACCATGCCCTAAGGTTACATGTCTAAAATGGCAAGTTAATGATACTACACATTACACTAAAGCAATTTACTATCAATGTAGGCCATAATTGTTAATCATACAATATAGTAATTTACCTACAAGTAAATACAAGTGTTATATATAAGGTTTTTACACTAAATCTTCAATGAAATTTCTATTACTTAACAATATAAGTACCAACTCCAAGAAATCCATAATAAACCCTTAATAGAATCACAAGTATTAGGCAAGTCATTAAACAATAATTTACCTATTCCATTTAATAGTCATATACATGCTTTAATTCACAAATCCTAAGTCAAGCATAATAAATCTCTATTTATATGCAAATACAAGAGTTTAAAAAACATGTAATCAATATATATCAAGCTCCAATATATATAAAATCCAAAGAGGATAAACATAAAATCACCCTTACCACACAAGAAGATTGTTCCTCTTGAATCTAATGGCAGCAAAAGAATTTCAAATTTTTTTTTCTAGAGTTATGAAGAGGAAGATGAGGCAAGGCTTTTGTATTCCAAACTTAATGGTCTAAGATGAGTGGAAGGGGGCCAAAAATGATGTCAAAGCTATTGGTCAAGTTTTTCCTTCAATGGAGGCTAAGTTAGGTTCTTGAGAGGAAAGAGATGAATTGAAACAAAGGTGTAAACCCTAAGCTAAATGTGATGAGATCCTCCACTCACTAGGTGCTCTTACAATACCTCTCTCACACACACAATGCAAGACTAAGTATGGTGCCTACACTTGTCACCATCCTAAATAAACTTCCAAGACTTAATATTAAACCTACACTTGTCAACCATCCATGCCAACAAGTGCTCCTATCCTAGGCCAACAAATGGGTGAATCTCCACCCTCCATGTGTCAAGGAATTTTGTCTCCAAGTCTCCCCACCCCAATGCCAATAAGTGGCACTATGAGAATATGACACTTATCACATTTTTTGAAATTTGCAAAAAGGTCATTTTTGAAAATATCTTCCAAATTAAATTGCAAAATGGTCCCTAAGACGAAAAATAATTACTTTGCATAATTACACTAAAACCTCAAAAGTCATGAATAATTACAAGAAGTTATGCATCCATGCCCTTTACAAGAAAAGCAAACATTTAACATGCTTTTCTATAAAAGTAAAAATGTAGATGTCATGGAAATTAAATATCATGGGTGTATGCAAAGCTAGAATCAAATTCGAGCACAAAAAGTGAGGTTATGTAAGGAAAAATGACAAACGAGAAAAAGACAAAATAGAAAAAAAAAAAAAAAAAAAAAAAAAAAAAAAAAAAAAAAAAAAAGAAACTACCGAAAAAAGAAAAGAGGGAAAATGACTGGGTCATTACACGGAACAACAGACGACAAAGGAGAGCGGCACGTAGGCAGCAAGATCGCCTATGGCGTCAGCAAATGGAGGAAGAGCAGCAACTGCCTAGGCTTTAGGAGAAGGAGTAGGGGGAAGGAGGTCAGTTGCGCACCAAGCAGGAGGATGTACAGCAGATTCAGGGGTCTCAGGATCGGGGCTATAATCAAGGCAGGAATCCAGAGTTTTTTCCTCAGTTAGTTTACATCATTGTTCAGGCTGCAGCTACAGGCGTAACAACTACACTTCAGAATTAGTCACGCGTTCAGCGGACATTCGAAGCAGTACCAGTGGTGCAAAATGTGGTCAAGGTTCATTGTTTTAGCTACGGAGAGGATGGGCATACATCCAACCAATGTCCTGGGTTAGCTCAAAGACAGCAAAATAGGGGACTACAGGCAGGACGGGATCAGCTACCCGTCAAACCAGCGGAGGAGGCTGTTTGGTACTTTTAGGGGTACTTGTTATACTTGTGAAGAGTATGGCTACACTTTCAGGCAGTATCCTAAACAAGGAGATATCGGGCCATCCAAACAGGAGGGTACCGAACCACAAGGAGGGTGGCTCTTTTAAGAGTGATTTTTGGTTACTAGTAGTAGTAGAGATTTTAATAAAAGTGTGGTACGGATTTGATCACGTACACTAGTATTTTGTTAAAGAATATTTTACAACTATTCTTTTAGAGGTGTATGATTTAAAGAAGTTCTTAATAAAGTGAACTAGCGGTTTTGGCTACCTTTATTGTGTTTTATAAGAGCATTTTGGTGATAGTTACATTAATAGTGTTATTAAACTATTTTGTAATGGGATTGTCACGATAATTAATGATTATCACAGTGGAATGGTTGGTATTTGGACAGGCAAACAAATATTTGCTTGTGAGTACATTGTGTTGAGACAGGACGATTACCAAGGAATTTATAAAAGAACTTGTGTAAATCAATAAAGTAAGTTTGATTTCGAGGGAAGAATTCCCAAGATGGAACGATTATCTAAAAGTGAGTAGATTTTGGAGCATGTTGTCTCACCTTATGTGTTTTGCTCTACGGAGTATTCAGGAGTCTTGGGTTTTATAGTTTAGTGGACACAGGTATGTTGATAGATCTCATGGTATTTCAACACCTTTAGGCGATGTTGCCATTTTACATGAGAGTGATGGGCCTGTGACACTAGATATTGGTAGACTCAGATTTCTAGCCAATCTATTGACCCTAGACATGCACACTTATACTGTATTACTTGGGATGGATTGGTTATTTCACTACCATGCCCAAGTTAAATGTTTTGATATGATTAATGTGTTCACCATACTCGGACAGGATAGGTAAGTTGTCGCTATGCCATGTTCTAACGGGGTTACTAGCACTTCTTTATTCCATATGGAGGAGGAAACGGATGAGGGGATTACTGTATCATTGGATAGTATACAAATTGTACAGGACTTTCCGGATGTATTTCAGGAGATTCCAGGGTTGCCACCTAGTCACAAGATAAACTTTGGGATTGACTTAGCTCCAGGCACTGCACCTATTGCTGGAATAACATACAGGATGGCAACAGTGGCGATGCGAGAGCTGAGGGATCATATTTAGCAATTACTCAATCAGGGTTTTATTCGCAGGAGTACTTCACCCTGGGAAGCACCAGTGCTGTTTGTAAAGAAGAAGGATGGTTCGTTTTGCCTGTGTATAGATTACAGGGAGTTGAGCAAGGTTACTATTCGAATAAGTATCCATTGCCCAAGATCAATGATCTTTTTGATCAGTTGAGGGGAGTTACGTACTTCTCTAACTGAATAATCTTTGCTTGTATTTAGAAGAAGCTTAAAGATGAAAAAGGAAAATGGTTGGATGAGCTTCCGAACGTCTTGTGGGCTTATAGAACAACCCCAAAACGACCAACCGAAGAAAGCCTATTTGCTATGGCGTACAGCACCGAGGTGGTAATACTGATTGAGCACTTAGTTCTAACTATTTAGAGTCTGGCATGGAATCAAGAACAGAATGACAGCATGCTGAAATTTAACCTCGATTTGCTGGAAGAGAAAAGAGATGTGGCAGCAATAAGGCTCGCATCATATCAGTAAACTCTTATGAATAGTCACAACAAAAGGTAAAGTACAAAGACTTTATGCCTGGTGATCTGGTCCTGAAAAAGAAGGTGGGGATTGTTAAAAAAATGATGTCACCCTGGGAAGGTCCGTACAGAATTGCGGAAGCCATAAGAAAGGGGGCATACAATTTAGAGACTATGGCTGGAAGATTGGTCAGCAAACCATGGAATACCACATCTGTAAAGAGGTACTACCAGTGAAAATTGAATTCTATTATGAACAAGTTCATTTAGAGTTGCACCTTTATAAATGTATGTACTCTCTGAGATTTTTAAAAAAAAGTTCATTATGTTTCAAAAAGTTGACTGAGCAAAGAAAATCTAACAAAGTGAGTGACAAATGGCACTATGAGTCGAACGTCAAATACTTGTGCAAAATAAATAAGTCAAGTGGCAAGTGGCATTCTAACCGAGCGCCAGGCACTTAGCAAAGTAAGTGGCAAATGGCACTATGAGCAGAACGCCACACACTCGTGCAGAATAAATAAGTCAAGTGGTAAGTGGCATTCTAGCCGAACCCCAAGAACTTAGCAAAGTAAGCGGTAAATGTCACTATGAGCCGAATGCCAAACACGTGTGTAGAATAAATAAGTCAAGTGGCATTCTAGCTGAGCGCCAGGTACTTAGCCGAGTGAGTAGCAAATGACACTACTAGCTGAACGCCAAACACTTGCACAGAATGAAAATCAAATAGAAAATTTAAACTGTCAGTTCATTTAAGCACAGGTTGGAGTATGGAAGTTTTGCAAAAAAAAAGTCATCATTTCATTCGTCATCATAAAATAGTCCTTGAAGTACAAGAAATGACACAGAAATAAGAAAAGTAATACAAAAGACAACAAAGCATTATTCTGTTGTATCCTCCCCTGCGCATGATCCGTTGCCTATTCCATCATCCTTAGCTGCCTCATCATCACCGGTCGGCTCATTGCCTCCCTTTCCATCATTAGTTGCTTCATCACCTCTGGAGGGAGAATCAAGATGGATGATCTCCTCAGTTGATAAAGTTCTGTCAGTAACAATAGCTGTGAGAGGAACAACGGTGGTGAGGGGAGGAACATTCAGAGGACGGACAGGTGGAATGACCCCAGAAGCTGTAATCTCATTGCACTCAACAAAGATATTTCCAGTAGGAGCAGGGGATGGATCCTTGTACACGCTCGGTGGGACAATGTCCAGAGAGGCATCCAGCTCATCCAGACCTGCACATGAGCTTGATTCGCCTTCAAGAGGAGAACGGTCAATAAAACATCCCTATATCCCTCAGCGTATCTGATAGCCCTGATCCTAGAAAAGCGGGCGTGAAGAGCCCTCATGCCACCATCAACTCTGCCATGACGTTCAACAGAGCGGTGCGCTCGTTCGAGAATCTCTCCGCAAAAACAGAATGGGTCAGCCGTTCAGTAATAAAAGTGCGCTGAAGGTCCCCCTTCTCAGCCTTCAGAACATCCCTTTTTGTTTGCGCAACGTTCTTATTTGTCTTCAGAACATTTATTTCATCTTGGAGAGGATCCCGTTCGGCCTTTAGAGCATCCCTCTCAGCCCTTAGAGAGTCGATCTCCTTATCTAATTCGTTCAGCCTGACCAGCAGTTGTGTATTTTTAGCCTTTGCTTCTTGTTTAGCTTTGATAGATCTGTTGAGATCGACAGAGAGAGCTTTAAGCTTTTTGTTCAAGGTTTCAATACTCTTTTGGAAGGTGAACATCCCAAATAGAGTCTGCACAAAGACACAGGTGTTCTGATAAATACAAGTGTCAAATAATCAGAACGGGAAATACAAAAAGTAAAAAGGAGAGGAATAATTACCTCAACAGCAGTTGCTGGGAAGCGTTGGTACATTTCATTGAAGGTCATTTTATTCTAAACCTCAATGTCTTTGGGGGTCCAAAAGCCCTTGTAGAAAACAAAATAGGTGATTGGGTCTTTGAATAAGGAATCAGTAGGGGTAACAACTGACCCATCCTCACGACCGAGTAAGGGACGCCATGGAGTCACTATGGGTGAAGAGCTGGAGGTTCTAACTGATTCACCCTCACGAATGGATAGCTAAGGAGAGGGAATTAAATTGATGACCCTGAAAGAAGTTTGGGCCCTTTGGGCTAAAGGGAGGTCACTTTGATCAGAACCACCCTTAGGGGTCTTTTTCCTAGTCTTTTTCCTGAAACGCTAGCTCGAGCAGGGGAAGATCCCTCAGCAATTTGAGAAGAACCTTTAACGTTTTGAGCACCATGTGAGGAAGCTTCAATCAAGGTACCAGAGGGTTCGTCATTCAGCACGACAGGCCCAAACCTGAGACACCCCTCGGATCCGAGACACGGGTTGATCAGGCCCAGGCCCAAACCCGAGGGAATATCAAACAATTAATATTTTATAATTAACACGGAATACAAAATAAATTAAGAAATGAAATTAAAGCTGGAAGGAACTAAAAATAGAATCCGCAAAATATTATAATTATTAAAATCCATCAAACCCAAACTCCAAAACTCCATCAGTTTACAACTTGGGAATCCATCTCTAGTGGACCCCTATTAAATATCCAAACGGAAGATAGAACAACTGTAATAAACGTCCAGAAATAAAACTATAGAGAGAGCCCTACATCGTCGGAAGAGTGAATAGAGACCTCTGCTCAGCACGAACACGTCTAAGCCTGGAACTGTCGTGTACCTGAAAAATAGAAGTGGGTCAGGCCCACGCGCAAGTTCTATACTACTACAATCCAAACAGAGGCCCGATACGCATGTACATCCTAAACAATTCAACAATAGCTAATAGTCCGTAAATATATATATATAGTCACACTAAAGGACTCTCACTAGACTACAGGCCGGTCTCAACCTGAATAGAGGTAACATGCTAAAACGCACACGAAGTGGGCATATGTACCTATACCTAAACAGGGTACAGCTCCAACCATCGTAGCCAGCTACACATCCCGATGCATATACGCTCCCTAGCCATCGGTCCTGAGGCTCAAACTCATACCGAGGCACCATAACAGTACATATATAAAATCCATCCAAAATTCCTGGTATTGCCGCTCAACAAGTAGTTGCCATGACAATACAAATCCACGGGACTTAACTTTTAGTTAATCCCATCCTTATTCCAAGTAGGTGGGTAATGGTATTGTTTTAAAAACCAAACCCATCCTTAGTATGCCACCGTCTCATACCGGTGCCTACTTTCCAATCCTCCAATAGTCAATAATACCAATAAATCAAGTATATATCAACTAAATTCCAACATCCAACATTCAATGTTAGCAGTGATAAAATAAGCATTGATAAACAGGGTCACAACAACAACATATACATGCCCAATTTAAGTTGTTCCCTTTAGTCTGATATAAAGACAGAATTAATTAAAACTTCCATTTAACACCTCACAAATGACATACAGATATGTAGGGTATGTATCACAAAATCCTAACCTCCACAGTTGATACTAACTGTGATAATATAAGCATCAAAACAATATTCACAGTATGTATGTAGACATGCTCAAATTATAGTGTTCCACAAAACCGATCTAGTGTTAAACTCAAATCCTCCTAGTATTTAAGTTCCAACAGTTGCTATTACAGAAGTTAAGATAGCTATCATCTAGACCCATCCGTCCAATAATTTATACTAGCAGTGGTAAGGAAAAACGTGAACCACAGAACCACAATGCATCCACAAACATGCTTAGTTTAAGTTGAACAAGCATACAACACTACTGTAACTACCAGTTTCATAGCAAAACAGATATCATTTTAGTTTGGTTTAATCTTCATTAATCCTGAAATCATTTAAGAGTGCAAAGAGTATGAAGCCTAAGGGAAAGAGTAAGGATAGAATCTTGCCTCAGAAACTTTTGTTCAAAGTTTCAACGTCGTCTTCTTAAAAAATCCCGGCGAGTTCCAAAACCCAGTTACTGTTCAAGGGTACGAAACACTATTCCCGAACTCAAAATCTGATCTCCACCGTTCAGATTGTGCGACACTAAGTCATGAACCTATCCTCCAAATTTCAGCTCGATCGGACCACGGACGAAGCGGGATCAGATGTTTGATGAAATCTGGGCAGAATGGAAAAAAACCTGTGCGACCCAGTTACTATTCACGAGTACAAATCACTGTTCCCGAGGTCAAACTCTGATCTCCACCGTTCAGATTGTGCGTCACTGAGTCGTGAACCTCTCCAAAATTCAGCTCGATCGGACCACGGACGAAGAGGGATCGGAGCTTTGATGAAACCTTGGCAGAATATGAAAAATTGCGTTTTTCCTTCTCCACTTCCACAAAACGTGTGCTTTGTTTAAAAAAAACCCTACACAGACGTCTACCTTATACTTATAGAGTTTTCCTAAACCCTAGGTTTATTTAAATCCAACTCACAATCCTAACCGACCCATCCAATTAACGTAGAAACCTACGACGGCTATAATATAAAACCCTAATTTATACTGTAATTAAAACCCTAGTTAGATGTATTTACCTAATTACTCTATTCACCATTAAATACTTAACAAATAATGTAATTGAACAAAATAATAATTAGTAAACCCAATTAAACCAAATAAGACACACATAAAATAAGACACACATAGAATAATTAAACTAATTACACTTAAACCATTAATGCCAATTAAAAAATTAAAACACTAACAAGTAATTCCAATCAAATAACTAAACCAATTACACTTAAACCATTAATGCCACTTAAATAATTAAAATACTAACAAATAATTCCAATCAAATAACTAAAAATAAATATCATTTAAATAAATTAAATCACCACAAAAGAAATAAATTAAATCACCACAAAAGAAAACAATTAAACACCTAATAAAAAAAATAATGACACATAATCAAATAAAATGCACTTAAATAATAAATTAAATACCATTAAATACCAGGAATATCCTTTTTAAAATTAGGGGTATTACATTCTTCCCCCCTAACAAAAGGAATTCCGTCCTCGGAATTCACTCTTACCTTCTTCCAATATTTCAGGAAACCGTGAGCGAATGACATCCACTCGTTCCCAAGTGGACTCAGACTCATTGTGATGACTCCACTGAACACGAACCAAAGGAATAACCTTATTACGAAGAATCTGATCTCGTCGGTCGACAATACGACACGGTGGCTCTAAAGAAGTTGCATCCGGCTGCAACGCAATCTCCCCAACATCGATATGCTGATACCGATCCTCATCTCGAAGAAATTTCCGCAACATGGAAACATGAAACACGTTGTGGACGTAATCCAAAGTATCCGGAAGTGCCAACCGATAAGCAACAGCTCCAATGCGATCCGTAATCATGAATGGACCAACAAATCGCGGTGACAACTTCCCTTTCTTCCCAAAGCGCATAACACCCTTCATAGGAGACACTTTGAGTAGAACCTGATCCCCAACCTGAAACTCCAAAGCCCGAGTACGACGATCAGCATAGCTCTTCTGCCTACTTTGGGCAGTACGCATGCGATCTCGAATAAGAGCAATCTTTTCAGAGGTAACCTTGATGAACTCAGGACCTAAGAATCGATTCTCTCCAACCTCCATCCAACAAACAGGTGACCGACACGGTCGACCGTACAATGCCTCAAATGGTGCCATACCAATAGTCTTCTGGAAACTATTGTTATAAGCAAACTCCACAAGTGGCAAATATTCCTCCCAGTGGCCCTTGAAATCCAGAACACACGACCGAAGCATATCTTCCATAATCTGATTCACCCTCTCAGTCTGTCTGTCTGTCAGTTTGAGGATGATAAGCAGTACTAAGGTGTAACTCCGTACCTAAAGCCTGCGGAAAACTCTTCCAAAATCCAGATACAAAGCCCGAATCCCTGTCCAATATAATAGACAATGGAATGCCATGTAGCTTCACAATCTCTGAAATATAAAGCCTTGCCAACTGCTCCGAAGTGTAGTCAGTGCAAATAGGCAAGAAATGAGCTAACTTGGTCAACCTATCCACAATGACCCATATGGAATTATGCCCCTTAAAAGAATTTGGCAACCCTTCCACAAAATCCATAGATATGCTCTCCCATTTCCACTCCGAAATTGGTAGTGGCTGTAGAGCTCCTGACGGCCTCTGATGATCAATCTTAACCATCTGACAAGTACTACATTGAGAAACAAAAAGAGCAATGTCCCTCTTCATACCTGCCCACCAAAACTGCCGCTTCATATCTTGATACATCTTATCGCCTCCTGGATGAACAGAGAACTCAGAGTGATGAGTCTCAGTCATCACATCCTTCCTCAAATTATCAGCAGAAGGTACCACTAACCGTCCCTTGTACCTTAAACCTCCATCAGCCCCAACATGGTAGAATGGAACCTCTCCGGAAGCTATCTGTGCGACCTTGTCGACACACTGCTAATCGGTGAGTTGTGCTTGTAAAACCTTGCGAATGATGGAAGGTATAACCACCATGCAAGCCATAAAAGCATCCGATTACTCATCCACACTCTTTAAAGCATTCCATTCAGTAGTGAATAGAGCAGAAAGACTACCAACAGGTCGGCGACTGAGTGCATCAGCCACTACATTCGCTTTCCCTGGATGGTACTGTATAGAAAAATGATAGTCTTTTACAAACTCCAACCACCTGCGCTGTCTCATATTTAGCTCCCGCTGAGTGAACAAGTATTGCAGACTCTTGTGATCACTGAATAATCTGAAGGACTCACCCAACAGATAATGCCTCCAAATACGCAAGGCAAAGACCACTACTGCCAACTCCAAATCATGTGTTGGATAATTAAGCTCATGAGGCTTAAGTTTCCGAGATCCATAAGAAATCGGTGGCTCCTCCTGCATCAATACACATCCAAGACCCTGCAACGAAGCATCCGTGTAAACAAGATACTCTATCCCGCTCTGCAGAGTAGCCAGAACCGGTGCAGAAGTCAGCTTCCTTTTCAGCTCATCAAAAGCTCGCTGACAGTGTTCATCCCGCACGAACTGTACACCCTTCTTGGTCAGATGAGTGAGTGGTCCTGCTATCTTGGAGAACCCCTGGATGAATCTCCTGTAATATCCTGCCAGACCGAGAAAACTCCGAATCTCAGTAGGTGATGTAGGCTGTCCCCACTCAACCACCGCTGAAACCTTGGCCGGATCCACTGCTATTCCCTTTTCTGACACCACGTGACCCAGAAATTTCACCTCCCGCTGCCAAAATTCACACTTCTCGAACTTGGCATATAACTGGTGCTCACGAAGCGTCTTCAAGATTATGCGAAGATGTCTAGCATGATCGTCCTCCGACCGAGAATAGATCAAGATGTCATCAATAAAGACAATAACAAACTGATCCAAATAAGCCCGGAAGACTCTATTCATTAAGTCCATGAATACTGCAGGTGCATTAGTCATCCCAAACGGCATAACTCGAAACTCATAAGAACCATATCGCGTGAGAAATGCTGTCTTAGGAACATCCTGCTCCCTGACCCTCAGCTGATGATACCCAGAACGCAGATCAATCTTGGAGAAATATGTGGCTCCCCTTAACTGATCAAACAAGTCATCAATCCTAGGCCAAGGATACTTGTTACGAATCGTAACCTTGTTCAACTCCCTATAATCTATACACAAATGAAGCGAACCATCCTTCTTCTTTACAAACAGAACCGGTGCTCCCCAAGGTGATGTACTCCTACGAATAAAACCCTGGCTGAGTAACTGCTGAATCTGATCCCTCAGCTCTCTCATCTCTACCGGTGCCATCCTATAGGGTGCCCTAGCAATAAGCGCAGTGCCTGGAGCTAAGTCTATCACAAAATCGATCTCGCGACTAGGTGGCAACCCTGGAATCTCCTGAAATACATCCGGGAAATCCTGTACAATCGGTATGTTATCCAATAACACAGTAATCCCCTCCTCATTTTCCTCTTCCACATGGAACAAATAGGTGCTACCGCCCCCTTTAGAACGTGGCATAGCTACTACATACATATCCTGACCAGGTTTGGTAAAAATAATAGATCTATCAAAACGAACAACTTGGGCATGGTAGTGAGACAACCAATCCATCCTAAGTATCACATCATAAGTGTGCATGTCCAGGACCAATAGATTGGCTAAAAATCTGAGTCTGCCAATATCTAGTGTCACAGGCCCATCATTCTCATGTATAATAGCTGTATCACCCAATGGTGTAGAAATACCCTGAGGTCTAGTGCATACCCTCGTCCTCATCCCAGACAAAGCAACAAAAGTCCTAGCTATAATTGAGTGTGTAGCACCTGTATCAAATAAAACACGTCCATGCAAACCATGAATAAGAAACTTACCCTCAATAGTCTGAGGTGCCTGAACATCCTGTGGCATGGGGTTATACACCCTGCCATAGTGCAACTGTTGTGGTGTCTGTCCCTGAGTCTGCGGCGGTGCCGGTAAAGCCAGATGTGTCTGTCCCTGAATTCGTGGAACCTGTGGAGCTGGTAGAGGCACTGGTGCCCTCTGTCCCTGCTGCACATACTATCTCTGTCCCTGTCCTTGTCTTGCTTTAGAACACTGCCTGGTGGTATGACCATACTCTCCACAAGTGTAACAACTACCCTGGAAAGTACCAAATGGCCTCCTCTGTCGGTTAGCCTGTGGCTGACCCTGTCCTGCCTGTGGTCCCCCATTCTGTTGCCTCTGAATAGGTGCCCTATTCCGGTGAGCATCTGAACCACATTTGTGCTTCTTCCAAGGCTGTTGTCATTGGAACTTGCCTTTGTCATTCTGCAGGTGACCATTGCCATTCCCCTTTTCAGCTGACTGATTAGTAGAGTCTTTATCTCCCCGCTTCTCACCACGAGCCTGTCTGATGTCCACAGTCAACTGATACTGTTGTAGAGTGGCGTCTACCACCTGAGCATAGGTAGTATAGGCTGGACTACCTGTAATAGCTCTCTTGATAGACCACATCAGTCCTTTGACAAAACTGTTGCGCTTCTTCTCCTCTGTATCCACCTCCTCCGGTGCAAAGAGAGACAAGCGTGTGAACTGCTGCTCATACTCAGCCACTGTCATGTTTCCCTACTGCAGACTTAGAAACTCGGTCTTCATAGCTGCCCTGACTGTATAGGGAAAATATTTCTCATCAAAGCGAGCACTGAACTCATCATAAGACAATGTCATCCTCTCCTCTGAGGTGGTAACTGACTCCCACCATTGTAGTGCATCCCCAACTAGCTTGAAAGTAGCAAGCATCTGCTTCTGAACCTCCGTGCACTGAACCAAACGAAGATGACATTCAATGTCCTGCTTCCACTGGTGAGCTGCTCTCGCATCGGTTGAGCCTGAGAACACAGGTGGACTCCCCTTTGTGAAAGAGCTCCTAGCCTTTCCCCAAGAATCCATCTGAACCACTGGTGCTGGTACAGGTGCCGGCTGTACCTGAGGCTGATTCCGAAGTGCAGCTGTTACCCCAGCCTCTATAGCCCGAGCAACGAGGTCATTGAGGTGAGGAGGAATCTCTGGATCTCTGACCTGGTCCAGAGTCTGTTGAACATTCTCCTGTTACTCCTGAAACTGATCCATGTCATCATGAAACCCAAGCCTTTGCTGCTCTTCCTCCATTTGCTGACGCCGTAGGAGATATTGTTGCCTACGTGCCATTCTCCTTTCCTTCATAGTTCCTTGCATGTTCTGTCCATTTCTAGCGTTAACCATCTGTTAACACGAAAAGACAGACGTCAGTACCCTTTCTATACGAACCATAAGGAATACAATGAATCCTAACTTAAGCTCTATTCAAGAGAAAACGCTACGCGGAAGACTTAATACGAAAACATCCTAGAGACACTTGAACCTAGAATGCTCTGATACCAACTGAGATACCCCTCGGATCCGAGACACGGGTTGATCAGGCCCAGGCCCAAACCCGAGGGAATATCAAACAATTAATATTTTATAATGAACACGGAATACAAAATAAATTAAGAAATGAAATT
Source organism: Cornus florida (assembly GCF_030987335.1). Lineage (NCBI taxonomy): Eukaryota > Viridiplantae > Streptophyta > Magnoliopsida > Cornales > Cornaceae > Cornus > Cornus florida. The sequence goes on from NW_026775573.1 coordinate 47,262,817, forward strand.
AAAGCTGGAAGGAACTAAAAATAGAATCCGCAAAATATTATAATTATTAAAATCCATCAAACCCAAACTCCAAAACTCCATCAGTTTACAACTTGGGAATCCATCTCTAGTGGACCCCTATTAAACATCCAAACGGAAGATAGAACAACTATAATAAACGTCCAGAAATAAAACTGTAGAGAGAGCCCTACATCGTCGGAAGAGTGAATAGAGACCTCTGCTCAGCACGAACACGTCTAAGCCTGGAACTGTCGTGTACCTGAAAAATAGAAGTGGGTCAGGCTCACGCGCAAGTTCTATACTACTATAATCCAAACAGAGGCCCGATACGCATGTACATCCTAAACAATTCAACAATAGCTAATAGTCCGTAAATATATATATATAGTCACACTAAAGGACTCTCACTGGACTACAGGCCGGTCTCAACCTGAATAGAGGTAACATGCTAAAACGCACACGAAGTGGACATATGTACCTATACCTAAACAGGGTACACCTCCAACCATCGTAGCCAGCTACACATCCCGATGCATATACGCTCCCCAGCCATCGGTCCTGAGGCTCAAGCTCATACCGAGGCACCATAACAGTACATATATAAAATCCATCCAAAATCCCTGGTATTGCCGCTCAACAAGTAGTTGCCATGACAATACAAATCCACGGGACTTAACTTTTAGTTAATCCCATCTTTATTCCAAGTAGGTGGGTAATGGTATTGTTTTAAAAACCAAACCCATCCTTAGTATGCCACCGTCCCATACCGGTGCCTACTTTTCAATCCTCCAGTAGTCAATAATACCAATAAATCAAGTATATATCAACTAAATTCCAACATCCAACATTCAATGTTAGCAGTGATAAAATAAGCATTGATAAACAGGGTCACAACAACAACATATGCATGCCCAATTTAAGTTGTTCCCTTTAGTCTGATATAAAGACAGAATTAATTAAAACTTCCATTTAACACCTTACAAATGACATACAGATATATAGGGTATGTATCACAAAATCCTAACCTCCACAGTTGATACTAACTATGATAATGTAAGCATCAAAATAATATTCACAGTATGTGTGTAGACATGCTCAAATTATAGTGTTCCACAAAACCGATCTAGTGTTAAACTCAAATCCTCCTAGTATTTAAGTTCCAACAGTTGCTATTACAGAAGTTAAGATAGCTATCATCTAGACCCATCCTTCCAATAATTTATACTAGCAGTGGTAAGGAAAAACGTGAACCACAGAATCACAATGCATCCACAAACATGCTTAGTCTAGGTTGAACAAGCATACAGCACTATTGTAACTACCAGTTTCATAGCAAAACAGATATCATTTTAGTTTGGTTTAATCTTCATTAATCCTGAAATCATTTAAGAGTGCAAAGAGTATGAAGCCTAAGGGAAAGAGTAAGGATAGAATCTTACCTCAGAAACTTTTGTTCAAAGTTTCAATGTCGTCTTCTTAAAAAATCCCGGCGAGTTCCAAAACCCAGTTACTGTTCACGGGTACGAAACACTATTCCTGAACTCAAAATCTGATCTTCACCGTTCAGATTGTGCGACACTGAGTCATGAACCTATCCTCCAAATTTCAGCTCGATCGGACCATAGACGAAGCAGGATCAGATGTTTGATGAAATTTGGGCAAAATGGAAAAAACCTGTGCGACCCAGTTACTGTTCACGAGTACGAATCACTGTTCCCGAGGTCAAACTCTGATCTTCACCGTTCAGATTGTGTGTCACTGAGTCCTAAACCTCCCCTCCAAAATTCAGCTCGATCGAACCACGGACGAAGCGGGATCGGATGTTTGATGAAATCTGGGCAGAATGGAAAAAAAACCTATGCGACCCAGTTACTGTTCACGAGTACGTATCACTGTTCCTGAGGTCAAACTCTGATCTTCACCGTTCAGATTGTGCGTCACTGAGTCGTGAACCTCTCCTCCAAAATTCAGCTCGATCAGACCACGGACGAAGAGGGATCGGAGCTTTGATCAAACCTTGGCAGAATATGAAAAACTGCGTTTTTCCTTCTCCACTTCCACAAAACGTGTGCTTTGTTTAAAAAAAAACCCTACACAGACGTCTACCTTATACTTATGGAGTTTTCCTAAACCCTAGGTTCATTTAAATCCAACTCACAATCCTAACCGACCCATCCAATTAACGTAGAAAACTACGACAGCTATAATATAAAACCCTAATTTATACTGTAATTAAAACCATAGTTAGATGTATTTACCTAATTACCCTATTCACCATTAAATACTTAACAAATAATCTAATTGAACAAAATAATAATTAGTAAACCCAATTAAACCAAATAAGACACACATAAAATAAGACACACATAGAATAATTAAACTAATTACACTTAAACCATTAATGCCAATTAAATAATTAAAACACTAACAAGTAATTCCAATCAAATAACTAAACCAATTACACTTAAACCATTAATGCCACTTAAATAATTAAAACACTAACAAGTAATTCCAATCAAATAACTTAAAATAAATATCATTTAAATAAATTAAATCACCACAAAAGAAATAAATTAAATCACCACAAAAGAAAACAATTAAGCACCTAATAAAAAAAATAATGACACATAATCAAATAAAATGCACTTAAATAATAAATTAAATACCATTAAATACCAGGAATATCCTTTTTAAAATTAGGGGTATTACAAAACCCTAGGGAAATATCAAACAATTAATATATAAAATGTGATACCCCTCGGATCCGAGACACGAGTTGATCTGGCCCAAGCCCAAACCCGAGGGAAATATCAAACAATTAATGTATAAACGAATACGGAATACAAAATGAAATAAGAAATAAATAAAAGCTGAATGAATTCTAAAAATAAAATCCTTTAAAATTAAATGTTTAAAATCTAGCATTTCAAAACCCTCCAATAATTAACAACTCGGGAATCCATCTATAGTGGACCCCTAATTAAAACCAAACTAAAATGAAAGTAAACTGAAAGAACATCCAAAGTTCAACCACGAAGAGAAATCCTACATCGTCGGAAGAGTGAGTAATAATCTCTGCTCAGCACGATCGAGTCTACGACTGGAACTGTCGAACACCTGAAAAATAGAAGTGGGTCAGGCCCACGAACAAATTCTATCTTATTACAATCCAAGCAGAGACTCGATACACATGTACATCATAACCAACTCAACAATAACTATATAATCCGTAAATATATATATATTCACACTAAAGGACTTTCACTGGACTACAGGTCGGTCTCAACCTGAATAGAGGCAATATGCAAAACACACCAGAAGTGGGCATGTATACCTAAACCTAACAGGGTACACCTCCAACCATCATAGCCAGCTATGCATCCTAATGCATATACGCGCCCTAACCATCGATCCTGAAACTCAAGCTCATATCGAAGTACCATAACAATATATTTAAAATCCATCCAGAATCCATAGTAGTGCCGTTTAACTATTCGTTACCTTGACACTACAAATCCATAGGATTTAACTTTTAGTTAACGCATTTCTTAATTCCAGAATAGGTAGGACTTAGCGTTTTTGAGCTAATCCCCCTAGTATGCCACCGTCCCATACCGGTGCATACAATCCATCCATCCAGCAGTTGATAATACAGACAATGAATGTAAATATTAACTAATCCATAAATCCAACAATTGATAATAAAAAATATTAATTATAAACATCAATTGTTCCATACTAAGCATGATCAAATTTTTGTAATTTAACAGGCTTATTTGATAGTACTCCGCAAAGTCCAATAATTGATAATATAGATCATACAAACATCAATTAATTCCAAGTAAGCATAATAGAATATATAAATCCACATGCTTACCTTATAACACTGAAACATGATTTAACTATAAAAACCATTTATAGAAAATTGTTAAAATAATATTGAACAATTTTAATCCTCCGCATCTAAAAACAGTGTACCAATTTATGTACGAATTTTATATTGATCAAGCTGTAATACAAAGTGGTTTACTATGCATTAACAAGGCCTTGGGAGTTTTAAATAAGCTTAGGACACCTCTGAAATCCTCCAGTATAACTTCTAATTAAACTGGAACATCAAAATCCAAGTACAGAAGCAAAATCCATCGCTGAAATTAAAAACAAATTGAAAATCCACAAGGGAGCAGGCTCTAAAAAGATGTAGAGGAGGCTCCAATTTAAGGTAGAGGAGGCTCCAATTTTAGGTAGAGGAGGCTCCACTCCCCTTGGAGCCGCCTCTACATTATGTGGAGCCGGCTCCACTTCAATAGAACCGCCTCCATTAAAGGGTGGAGCCGCCTCCACTCTTCCCAGCCTCCATCTTCCCCGACTCCGACCGTTTTCTAACTTTCTGATTGTCCTTACTAAGGTTCCTAACCCTCTATTCTAGGTTCTAGACAGTCCCAACAATTTATTAAATTCATTACGCATCAATTAACATCAATTAAAACATGAATTATGCAAGGAAATTTACAAACAAGCAACACTAATTCATGTAATGGCATACTGTTGTAATTGAAATTAACATGCGAACCAGATTAATCTTTAGTGTCTATTTATTCCTGAAGTTGTGTTAGGCATGTAAAGAACACGAGTCAAAGAGAGAGAGTTAGGAATATAACTTGCCTGCGAGATTTTGAATTAAAATCTCTACGCCGTCTTTCTAAGTTTTTCGGCGATTCCTACTGTTTTCGACTCCTTTGTTGCCCTTGGTTCCAACCACGAACAACACTCATTCCTTCTCACGCTGGTCTGACCTTTAATCCACAGCCGAGACACTAACTAGTTCCCTCTGTTTCTCTCAGTCTCACTGTATACGTGAATAGGGTTTTTGATTTCTAAACCCTAAGCCGACGTCTAATGATATATTTATAAAGGTTTAAGGAAAACCTAATTCTACTATATTACGATATAGAAACCTCAACTAAAAATAAACCTTGTCGGCTAAACTGTGAAACATAAAAACCCTAGAATTTTAATGAATACGAAAACCATTAAAACAATTAATTCATTAATCCACATAAGCATATAATAAAGAAAGAAAAAATTAAAACAAATACTCAATTAAATAATTTGATTAAATAAAACAAATACTACAATTAATTCAATTAATTAACAATAAATAAAACAAATAAGCAAATAGCCAAATAAACACATACAAATACACAAATTACAATAAAATCATAAAATAAACTACCAAGACTATCCTTTTAAAATTAGGGGTATTACAGTTCTTGAGCTCGAACTCAATAATTTTTCGCCATCTTTCCAATGGTACCAATTCCATTTTTAGAGTCTTATCCTATTAGGAGATATTTACATTTTAGTGAAACAGTATCAAAAAATTATTTAAACCGAGATGAAGTATTTATGGGAAACCATTTATGTGGGTCTAGAACCTTGTGTTATAATAATTGATGGGAATGATTATTATCAATTAATAAGTTTTAAATTTAATCAATTATATTATTAAATTGTGTAATTCAATACATAAGCCTAATTGATGAATGGAATGATGTTTGTTGGTATTTATGACCTATAAACCAAATTTATGATTGTATTTGCATAATGTATCATGGCTAAATATGGTAATGATGAATTGATACATTGGCATGTAAAATATGGAAGTAAAGTTTTATGCATGCATACACAAAGCATGTGTTATCTATTATATGGATGTTGTATTTAATATTGAAGGTGGTTAATTCAGAGACATATATGAGTTGTTATGGCATAAACAGATTTTCATTTTATTATGTGAACAAAATACACACATTAATAGCATGGAGAATTTGTTGTTCTATAGTATGGACAAAATCATACTAGTGGGCATGGATGAGTTGTCAATGCATAGATAAATTACTATTTGAATTGTATGGACATAAACGTGCTCTTGGAGGCATGATAGAGTTGTCAGTGATAATTTAATTATAATTAGGAGAAATATATTTTATTATAAGAGTGATTGATTTATTATGGTTCATAAGTCATTTTAATTAAATTGAGGCTTAGAAGATAAAACTAGGGAATTTATTTATTTATTATGTTTGATATTGTATATTGTAAGTATCATTTTATATTAAAGGATAAAACTTTATTAGGATTGGTTTTGGTTAGAGATGTTCTATTTATCTGTTTTCAAATGCTTAGTAGAGGGAGTTTACTCGTGGGTTTTGACCCACCATTGTTTATATTTTTTAGGTTATTAGAGGTTCAAGTCTCAAGGTTGAGGATCCGCAGCTTTGGGACTTATCTACTCTTTCTTCCTATTTCAAAGTAGGATATTTATCCATTATTAGATGATAGACTTATTTTATTTATAGATGACATTATTATTGGATTATGGTTTAGGGGTCCTTGACTTAAGGGATTCCCGAGTTGTAATTTTGGAGAATTATTAATGAAATTATTATTAAATATATTTTCCTTCAGCATATTATTTATTCTTTTTATTTCATTTTGTAATCTGTGCTTGTTTAAATACTTTAATTGTTTTTATATCCCCTGATTTTGAGTGTGGACTTGATCAATCCACATCTCTGAAATCGTAGGGTATCACAGTTGGTATCAAAGCACTCCAGGTTCAAGTGTCCCTAGAGTGTTTTTCGTTATATGATTTTCACGTTGCATCTTTTGATACTTAGAGTCCATAATAGGATTCCTTGTACTCTATATATGGTCTGTTAGGACAAGCTGATGCCAATTATATTCTGTAATTACAGAATGGTTGACACTAGGAAAATGAAGAGGTTCGAGACGAAAGCGATAGAGGACCTGATGAAGTAAGAGAATACGTAGTCAATTTCTCTGTCAGGGAAGAACCTAGAATTCAGAATGAGAGATCAAAGATCTTGATGGAAGAGATTGCGGAGCATTGAAGAAGATGGGTTGGGGTTGGAATTAGGATTGGGCATATGGTTTTGGGGTTAATTTGTGTTGGTGATGGCTTTATTTGCATGAATTTGGGGTTGATTTGCATCAACAATGGCTTAATTTGCATCACCATCTTCTTGTTGATTTGCATTAACAACGCCTTGATTTGTGTTGGGGATGGCTTGATTTGCATGATTTTGGGGTTGATTTATGGTGGCGAAAGCGCATTAATGCCGCAAATGAGGGTCGCTTCAACTTTTGGGTTTAACTGAAACTTTCTCAACGTCTTCTCGTTAATGCTTAGTGCTTTATGTCGGTGTTTATGGAGTTTTGCGGCACTGGTAGTGAGGTAGGAGAGGATGCAGTATATATATATATATATATATATAGTATTGTATATAAGAATCAATAAAGATATATAATTTAATTTGTAAATTTATGAAATATTTAGGGATATTTTAGTCTTTTATCTAATTCTATAGGTTAAAGAGTTCTTTTGACAAAGTGAAATGATATTTAAGTCATTTTATATCTCTGACACCATGTATAGTTAACGGTTGGGGTGTGAGTGAAAGACGAAACAAATGTTTGTAGTGTGAATGATAGTAATTTTTGAAAGGTGTTTCAATGTGATATTTGGCCAAACCTAAAGGGGCGTCAGTGGAATTAATCCTATTATTTATTAGCTTTGTAGGGGTTTACCTTGTTGACCCAAATGTTTTGACTTAAAAGTAATCTAGTAATTTTGATAATTACAAACCACTAATAATGTTTAGGCACTAGTGTTTACATTGAGTATTGGGCTAGATGATCACATTTTCAAGTTAGCTCTCAATGAAGTAAAGATGAGTAAAGACACATTCCAAGCATTCAAATGCACATGAAGATATAAATGGTCAAGCAATGGATATATAAATGACTTGAAGTTGCAAATGTCAAAGCTATAAGCATTCAAAGATGTTTAGTACATCAATGATTAAGAATTAAACTTAAAGGTTACTAATACATCTCAATGAGCAAGAAGAAGCCTCAAAGGTCAATGTCAAAGAATGAAGAATGAGGTAGATAGGTTGGTGAGTGTTTAAGATTTAATGTTGATAAGTGCTGAAATATGCACATTTCAGCCCTTAATATTTGGTATAATAGAACCTTGATCTATCTTTATTTTCCCGTTTTAGTAATAATCTATTTCATGACCGATTCCAGGCAATTAAGACTAATCAAAGCTTATTCCAGGTTATTACAGCATATATGATCTCTCATCCAGAGAAAAGGGGGCAAAAAGGGAAAGAGGCTGCAAAAGAGAATCACTCGATCGATCGAGCCAGATGGATCAAGCCAGCACCTCGATCAATCGAGCGGGCCTGGTAGTTACGAAATTCAAATTTTAAGCCTTGATTCCAGGGGGCTCGTGGTGCAATCCATCAGGTGTCCTTGTGTATGGGGTCTGACCATTATGGGAGCCTTAGAGTCACCTATAAGTAAAGGATATAACCTAATTTGCAAGAGGTTCTTGATTATTATTTGGATTGAATTGGGGGAATTTTAGATCTACAATTGAGGTTTCTCTCTCTTTAAGGTTTGCTCTCAAGGAGGAAGAAGAAGATGAAGCCAAGCATGAAGATGGGAATTGAGGCCATGAAGATCACATCCATCACCTCTATATTCGGTTAGATTATCACTTAGGGCTTGGATGAGCCCTAAGCTTGTGTAATTATATCTTTTGTCTTCTAATTTGGGGAATTATAAGTTGTATATGTTGTTACTTGGTTTTGTGAACTTCAACTCGATTGTACCAAGATTAGAATTAATAATTGTTTTAATTGATTATATGTTGTCTTATATATGGTTGATTATGTATTGATTTCTACATTGAGTACCTTTTGTAATTGTGCTAAATGATGACTATGCATTGTTCTTACTGGATCCAGTTGCTCTTAATTTGATGGATTATGCTTAGTCTTGATGAGTTGTTCTACATCTTAGAATAGTTGTAATTAGGTAGACAATTCACACTTGAATTTGATAATTCATGTTTATTCATTGCAATTCTGGTATCTACTTGATCATTGATGTGTGTTTATAACCACATTTTCATTACAACTTATTTTTGCCCATTGGTTGAAGGCATTTAATGCAATTCCATGAGTTTAGTAGTGAAATCCATGCCTTAAGTCCCTCTCACCATTACATTACTCCAATTTCTTTTCATATAATCTCATTTGCAATTTATATGTAATTAAATTTCAACATTAGTTTAATCAACCAATCATTATCTTTTCAATCTTACGCTCATTAATACAAAGTTTAATCCAAGCCTATAATCCCTGTGGACAATTCCTACTCGCTATACTCGCATGTAACTGTGTAGTAGTTTTTATAAATTTAAAAGTTGGTGTTTCTCAATTGCCATTTTTACACATCTATATTTGTGCATCACTGAGCGACCATCAAATGTTGAAGTAATTTTGAATATTTCTTTGAAACTCACGTTTATATGATCATACCTATGCACTCAAACTTCATACTCTATCCATATATAATCTATAAATAGGTCTTAAACATCATTGATACACATCCAAAGACCTATATCAATTCTAAAGCCAAAGACATCTTCAAATCGTCTAATTTTGATGCTTAAAGCTATCCAACCGACTAGTTAAACTTAATTGAGGTTACTGATGGCATCAATGAGTTGAGAATTAATTGGAGAAGCATTTCAGCCGACTAATACATTGTATCAACCGACTGGTCTAGGTATTAGTCAACTGGTACTCTAAATCAGCTGACTGGTTTACGCAAGGTTTAAATTCAAACGACTAGTTTTGCATTTAATGCACCCCAACTACTTCCAACAACTATTTTGTGCTTTATCTCTCTATATATATGGTTGGGGAATTTATGAATGCTAAGACATAAGTATGAGAAACATGTATGAGATAAGAGCTTTCATTTGTGCATTCAATACACTCTTCCATTCTCTCACATATCATTTAATAGACTTAAGATTTAACTTGAGAGATTTTGAACATCAAACTTTGAGAGATTTTCATCGTACTTCAATCTTCCTACAAATTTATTTTAAGGGTCGATTTGACCGAAATGAAGTCTAAAAGAAGGTAGTTCTTTTAGCAAGAAGGAAGGAAAAACAAGTTTACTTCTTGTAAATATTTGCTCTCGACACTAAAAGAGAAGCCATAGTAGATTTGGAAAAGTCTCAAGAGGGATCTTGAGCTGAGGAGTAAGAATTCTGAACCTCGCTAAATCATCGTGTCATTTATGTTTGATTCCTTCTTCCCTTATCTCATTTATATTGTGTTTATTTTGAATATTTTCATATCTTGTTATACAATCTAAATAGATATACATATTGTCTTGCATAATTTTTAAATTAAAAAAATTAAACATTGTTTGCCATAGGCTCTATTCATCCCCCCTCTAGAATTAATACTTGGGTAACATACCTTTTATGATCCGTTTGGTTGGAGTGATGGAAAATGAACAAAAGGGAGAAATGGATGGATGAATGAGGCATCCCTATGGAATGAATGTATCTCCCTAACTTTTTGTTTGGTTGAATGGAAGGGATAGTGAAAATGATGGATGGGATGACATATTTTCTTTGTATGATTGGAAAGAAGCAGATGAGAGTTTATATATATATAAAGTTATAATTTTTTTTTGAAAGGTCAAAATAGGTATTTTATATATTTAAGTCCTTATTAACCCTTTATCTCCTCTTTTTTGACCAATTTTGGACGGATAAGAAAACTTATAGTCCTTTATCCCTCATTGCTTTCCTCTCTTCCTTTCCTTTCAATCAAATATGAGAATGGCTCATCCATCTCCTTCTCTTCCATCATTCCTCAATCCATCCCTCCAACCAAACATAACCTTAGTGTAAATTTTTTTGGTAAGTATATCTTGTTACTATATTTTGATTTCAATATTTGTGGTCTATTAAATAAAAAAATTCAGCCTCTGGGAGCATAGCGACATGAGCAGTGATCCGGGAGGTAAGTTCTTAAAGTCTCGCTTTTGAACCACACTCGTGACTTGAATGGTGCATGTATTGTGGGCCGATACACATACTTTAAAAAAAAAATTTCAAAATATTTGGAGCGCCTAATATGCTTTTGGTAACTATATACTTTTAGTTATTTGAAATTTTTTTTTGTTGGGTTCCGCAGAACAACCTATAATGCACTAGCAAGTATATGCAATCCAATTTTTAACACCCCTGCCATATACAAAAGGTGCAAAAAAACACCATGTTGTTTCAATTTGTGCAAACAAGGACATTTCAATTGAAATATCTGAAATACCCTCTTAATTTTTCTCCTCTCCTCGGATTCTCTCTCCTTTCTCCTTCTCTCGCTGCCATAGCCACCACCTTCGTTCCCTCTTAATTTTTCTCCTCTCCTCGGATTCTCTCTCCTTTCTCCTTCTCTCGCTGCCATAGCCACCACCTTCGTTCTTTCTCTCACCGCCACAGTCACCACCCCACAGTTGCTACCCCCATGGGCTCACCGTACAGAGGTCGGTTGATATTGCTGTGAGCTTCTTTGGTCTGATCTTGAGCTTCGCCGACACTCGAGTGGGTCTTCGCCATTGCTTGGGCACTTGATGGTGTGAACTGGGTTTTGCTCCTTTGAGCTCGTCGAAAATAATGGAAACTTTAGTTGGGCACTTGAAGATTGTTGAGCCTCAAGCACTGCCCCAAAAATGGGTTTGTAGAGAGAGAGTAGAAAGATAAAGAGAGGAGAGAGAGTAAGTTACAGGGTTCAGACCGAAAATGAGGAAGTTATAGGGGGTGTGACATTGACGGATAGTGGTGACGATGAAGCTAAGCTAGGCGGTGGTCATTTTGGCAGAGGTGGGGGAGTTGAGTTTGGCGGTATAGTGGAGGAGGGCGTCGAGGATGGGTTTGGGTAATGGAGAGGCCGTCGGTGAAGGTGGTAGTGGTGGTCGAGATGAGAGGGAGAGCAAAGGCGAGTGTGAAGAAGGGGAGGAGGATGGGAATCCATTTAGAGAAAATGGGTCTATAGAGACAAAGAGAAAGAATCTAGTAGAGAGAAAGAGAGGAGAGAGAATCCATTTGGCCACCATTGATGAAGCTTTTCGGAAGCTCTAGTGGCATAAGTTCGAGCTGCTGTTCTTCACCACCATGAGAGAGAGGAGGGTATTTTGGAATTTTTATAAAAATATTTGGTCAAATTTAGTGATTATGGGGCAATTTGCTCATAAGATGTATTCACAGCTTTTGGTAACTAAATATTTTAGTATTTGTTCTTATACGTTATTATCCCTTTCCTTATTGAAGCCTGAAAATTTGACCCATAATTTGAGCGGGAAATTTTTACATCTGCAAACCTGTCTCTCTTTTCATGTGTGTACTGTGTAACGTGTATATAGTCGTATAAATTACAAACACAAACTGAGTCTCTCATTTGCTTTGAATGAACAGCAATGTCGAAGTTCGAATACCCAAGGCTCCCTCGGGAAGAAATCGTCGCCATTCTCGCCCATCCCCTGAACATAATAAACATCTCGAAAGCCGATATCATCAATCCCAACCCAGATTTCGTATCTAACCTCTACACAAGACTCTTACTACATCTTAATTGTCTCCCGTACTTCCCCAAATAAAACCCCAATTTCGATTTATTTTTTACCCATTTCTAGGGGTTTTTCAGCAAATTCTCACTAGGGTTTTTATATAATTTCAGGGAAGATGAGCATGGGCAAGTCGATTTTGCCGCCTTGGAACCGCTTGACCCGGACGGCCATGTCGACTCGGTCAGGACCTTCATTTTGTTTAGCAAAATCAAGGACCTTGTGGAGGCTGTTAAATGCCCCAGGAAATTCACCCTCAATGATCTGATAGAGCCCGTTGAAGACAAAACAGAGTTCTTCCTTAGTGGCATAGTTAATTACTGTATTCACAGGTTCGTTTAACCTCTGCTTGGTTGGGAAAATGATACACTAAACATTCATTTAGGAAAAAACAAAATATGATACACTAATAAGCACTGCTTTATTTTATTTTATTTTTAACTATTGTATATAAGATGGGTTGATAATTTTTCGTGTTAATGCTCTGGCTGTAGTGATTGCTTCGATTGTGTTGGTACGGGATTGATGTTGTCTGATATAGAGCATTCTTTGCTGTTCTTACCAGAGTTTTCTTTAAAATTAAATGGAATGAATGAATGTATGGACTATGGAGAATGAACAAAAGTGTGTCAATGGAATTATTAGGGTGCTTAAATATTCCCTATTTGTGGATATATTTATTATGATTCGGTATCTATGTCATATGCATGCGTGGCCGCGTGGTTGGATAATAATGGATTTGTCTTTGAATCAAGTATAACATGATCAGGTTAGAACTTTGCAATTTAATAGACCCTTGTGAAAAATATATCCTGGGATTTCCAGTTTGCTGATCCCTTCACTGGATTAGGTGTCTTTACATGGCATGATCTATCATCGTTGTCTTCAGCAAACTAGGAATCCCAAAATTTATTTTATCAAGGAGTGTCTTTACACGGCACTCTCATAGGTTTAAAACTGATAAAATTCGAGTTGTCAAATCCTTTTGGCTCTTCAAATCAGAGTTTTATTGTAGGGTTTATTTTCTATCATTTTCAGGAACTTCCTACTGTTCTTGGAAATGAAAAGGCATAAATGATGTGGAAAATTCTTGTGGGCTATTGACTATTGTTGTCTGATATAGGGAATTCTCTTTGATCCCTGAAACAGCTTGCCAGGAACTGAAGAAATATAAGTAACAGAAAAGGTTCTGGTGATGGTGCTATTTTGATACTATTTAGTGTCCCATGTAATTTGAAAGTTATTCATTGTGGCATACATGCAACCTTACAGGCTAAGGGCACTAATTGACCATCTATGGTGAATTTCATTACTGAAATTTGGAGAAATTAACATGAGATTGTGTAACATAGTTTAGGATATCAAATTCTCATCGTATTGAAAATATTTTTGCTATTTTTTTATGGCAATAAAATCCATTTCATTTTTTGGCCTCATTCACAATGATTGGATTGTGGAAAATTTTATATTTAAGACTTATGAATCAATTAAATTTCCGTGAACCGTTTAATTTAGAAAAGCATCTGGTTTGACTCTCAATTTGTGATTACATGTTTAGACAGAATGGAAACAAATTGAACTTTACATTTATTGTGAGATGAACATCTAGACATTGGATTTACTTTGTTGTTATTTGTTTGTGTCAATATCGTAGGCATTTAAAAATGGATTGCGTAAAAGAAATTATGGATTGTATGAACCCTTTTAATGAGCAACAGGAAGACTTGGAGGCCAGGATTTTACAGGTAGCTCTAATAATATGATTTGCTTGATTTCATTTTAGCTTTAGTTTGTTAAGTATTTATATGAAGTTATGCATTCATGTACATCACAGTTGAAAGCAGAGACTACAGAACTTAATGAATCAAGAGAAATGGAAATGCCGGTTGTTCAAGAAATAGATGCTAAAGTTAAAGAGCTGCGCCAAACCATTCCTGGTGTTAACAATCACCAAATGTCCTTGAAGGCTAAAATAAGAAAAATGAAGGAAAGGGACAACGAAATGGATGAGAAGGTTTGACTTTTGCCTTGACTCAGTAATCATGGGAAAACAAATTTGCCTAAATTTGTTAAGTTAATTGATGTAATTGTCTAGTCTAATATTTGTGGAAAAGGATTTGCAATAGCTGAGGGTTATGAAAGTTGTATAACTAATAAATGGATGGGAAGGTTTGGTTTTTGCTTTGACTCAGTAAGAATGGAAAGCAAATATGCTTAAATTTTGATAAGTTCATTGATGTAACTGTCCACTTTCTGATGTTTGAGGAAAATGATTTGTATAGCTGAGGTTATGGAGGTAATGACTACAAGATTGATTGTAAAGCACAAAGCGGCTTCACGATTGAAATTAAAATGTTCGGAATCATAAAAGCATTTATTCAAGTTATGACTGACTGAGGCAGCCAATACAATATTTGGCTAAAATTTCAGCAAAGTATGAGAAATCTGCCTACAGTTATCACTGTCTATGAAAATTACACTCTTGATCTGCTATGGTTATGGCATTCTTTTGGTTTGTCTAGGTATTGAGTTAAGCTATCTTATTCCGTTCCTTTGTGGGTGGGGTGGCATTGTGAACACAAACATCCTTTTTTTTGTTTTACCTTTTTACTTATAACATGTATGGGCCTACCGACCTAGCAATCATTAGGAGTTTCTATTGCGGTTGATGTTTTTGTTGCTCTTTTCACCATGGACAACATGATGAATTTGGGAAAATTCCTGATTTTTAATAATTATGAGTTTCTATTGCAGTAGGCACATACAACATTATGCTATCTTATTCCGTTCCAAGCTTATAATGTTTGCAAATTGAGTTTTGTTCTAAGTAGCACAGACACGGGATACAGACAGGATACGACATAGATACGGTGACTTGTCAAATTCTAAAAAAGTAAGACACGGATACGACGTGGACACGACTAATATAAATATAAATTATCATTTGTAATGTTATTAAACATGATAGTTAGAATGTGTTACACAATTTAAAGGAGAGCCATGCAAATGGTCTATACTAGATATGTTATTACTCTCCCACCATGCACTTTAATTATAGTTTTCTCATCTATATGAGAATTGTCATTACATGTAATGACATGTATATAGTGTCGATTTTCTTTTAAGAGAAAAAGAGATTGGGCCGTTGAACACTCTGAAGTGTATTTGTATCATATGTTTGTAGTGTATAAAACTTGTACAAGAGAGTGTAGGATACGTTGGTCAAGTAAGAGTGTATAGCTTTTCTAATTTCCTCATTGTGCAGAGTCATCTTTCTTTGGTATGATTATTGATGTTCTACCATAGGTCCATAACCATGCCAATAACTTTGCCACCTAAGTTAGTAATATTTGAATTCTTTTAGGAACAACACAGTTGTACAGTCGTCATATCAGTTGGTTAACTTGTTGATTATGTAGACGGACCTGTTACAATTATTCTCATAACATCTTTTTTATTTACTCTTGGTACCTTGACCTCCTTTATGTAGAAGTTGGCTCCTTTTTTTGTTTCTGTTATGCAGAATGTTATGTTGCAAGGATCTCTGATGTTCTACTTTAAAAAAAAAAGAAATTTGTTAGGTTTGTGATGCAGAGAGATTTTTTTTTTTTCCCAGTGAAGTGATGCCAGTAATTATTTAGATACGTTTTTCCATGATTGAATCGGCATTTACTGCTTGTGGTTTTCTCTCCAGATTTCTAGTGCAGAGTTTGCCTTGGTACAAAGTGTCCAAGATAATGCGAATTTACGTTCCAAGATTGATCAATCACCTGAAAAACTACAGGTACGTATTTTTATCTCATTAGTTGACAACATTAATTCACCATTATGTGCTGCAATGTCACTGATTATATTTAAATACATAGTTTAGTTCTTTAGTAGAGCTTGGATAACCATGTGAGATGCAGTTAGTTACAAGTAAAAGGCATCATTTTAAATTTTCAGTTTCTACAGAGAAAATATAGAATGCCTATTGTTATGTAACTACAATGGAAGTCCTCAATATATTAATCAGACCACAGTAAATCTAGGAGCAAATTTAAGAGGCATCTAAGGATAATTCTTTCCCTATTTTAGCATAATACTGGTTAGCTCATGTCACTCATATCTACTTGTTATAGAAGCTAACTTCCACCCCGTACCACCATATTTTAATCATGGATTCAAATCGAATCATGATGATACTTTTACTGTTACCAATTCAAAACGGGAACAAAACATTAATCAACTCTTAGTGTTTATGAATACAAGGTTGTAAACATGACTGTGATCTTGTCTGGTTTTATTTTCCTACCTTTTCAATTCTGAATCCTGAAGACTATCTTTTCTGTTGAGATGGGAATTAATATGTAATTTCAGTCAAGTGATCCGATGGAAAGGAGAATAAATAAAACCAATTGTATTGTATATATATCCTTTCAAAAATCCTTTTGACTGCAAAAGTGAAACAGGTTTTCTAGATGAGGGGAGGAGTACCAAAGCAAACTTTGAAACTATATAAACTGAGGAAGGAGAAAAAGGCAAGACGATGGATATTAATTGTGGGGAATAGAAATTAGTCCAGTTAGCATCCACACTAGTTGATTCAGATTGTGCTCTGTAATGGACAAGAGCAAATGTTAAATATTATATGTACGACAATGGATATGCCAAGGGGCTTAGGAATCTATTGTTGGGTTAACTTGAGGTTTCTCACATGTCGACCCTGAAGCAAATTAATTGGAAATAGGCGTTTCATTTAGGTGTTTGATATGCAAGTATTGTGTCTCTAACATGGCTATAAAGTAGTTAAAATATGAATTTCCTTGTCATTTTCCCCTAAGCATGTCACTGGAGATTATTACTGCGATTCTTTCTTTAGTGGCTATTTGTAGTTAGGCTCTCAAAGTCATTCTCTTTTATTTTTTTATCACTAGGATTATGCCTAATTCATGTTTATGATAAGCAGTAGCATGTTGAAATATTAAATATTAGCCTGGTATTTCTGATTTACATACTTACATCTTAAAGTGAGTGCAAATTGCTTATTGGCACATATAAACCAAAATGCTCTAGGATCTTTTAGTTGATAGCCTTTCCTTTAAATTTTTGGGGTTTGTTGTTCATTATCAACACTTTCAATGTATTATTGTGAAGTTTTTGTTTCTCTCCTTTTTATTCTTTCTTTTCTCAACCAATGATCTAGATGGCGCATACTTTCACGACATGAGTATCTTTTGTAAAAATGTATTTATAATTGATCTGTTTTTTGCCAAATTGATTGTTGGCCAGTTAGCTTACATGGAAATATTTTTACTTCCATTCAAGGGGCGGTGATTTTATTCCTGATCACATATGACTGGTCTTTTGAGGAATGGTGCCATAGCACTTGTTTCCTTGTTACCCTCCTTTGATTCAATAATATATGTACTCGAATCTTGTGTAAAGCAATTAAATGAGTGTGAGTCAAGATTTAGAAGTTGATATGGATGGGTGTTATGGCAAGAAAATGATAAAATTAAAATGGATCTTGTATGAGATGGCAGAAGTAGCACCTTTTGGTGGTTGAATGAGAGAAAATTAAATCATACGGTTTAACTCTATAAAAGGAAGACAATTAATGCAGTAGTGAAGAAGTGTTATGCAATCCACATTAAGGGTATTGTTGGTAGGAGGAGAAGGCTATTAACATAGGTTGACATACTTGAGAAAACAGTGCGTGATTTGGCTAATATTATGGTTTTACACAGAACAGAATAGTAAAACAAATATCATATGAAAGAACCTTAATAGTTAGGAAAAAAATAATTTGAGTTGAGTTGGTTCCCTCAGTTCAACTTAACAAGCCTTAGTTTCAGACTATTCGGCTTTTTGTTAGGCCATATCCTTGAATAAATTCAATGTATATGTATATGTATTTTTATGACATTAATTTTCTGTTGCTTTAGTGACATCCATGCAATAGTTTCCTTTTCTCTTTTCTTTTTCTTCTCTATCTGATGGTTTTTGTTACTTTCTCACTTGAATTAATTCTTAGATCTTTTTTATTCTTACCTTATTTCCCTCCCCCCTCCCCTTTTTTTGTATTTGTTTTTGTTTTTGTTTTGTGTGTGTAAACAGAGGGCATTAGAGGAGAAGAAAACAGGTCGAGATGAGGCAAAGAATGCTGAGAGAGCAGCTTTGCAAACTTTTCAGGAGAGGACAGACATTGTTGATGTTTATACCAAGGTATTCTATTCTATTCAGGGGGGCCGCGCTGGCAAACTAGTAATATAAATTTTAAACTAAAATAAAATAAAATAAATTTTTTTTAAGAGCGTGTTTACTCATGATATGAATTAGCAATGGTTACCATAAATAAGATTTTTTTTTTTTTAAATTTGGGGCGTCATCTTTAATTTTTCTGTACAAAATTCCTATTAATAAACCATAAATGCATATGGTTTTAAGCTGCAATGGCCAAAGTCCCATCAGGTTCCATTAACACCCATATATTTGTTCTTTTCTATATGTTTTCAAATTAGCATATGGTTTTCAGCTGCAATTGCCAAAGTCCCATCGATTTCCATTAACCCCCATAAATTTGTTCCTTTCCCACAATTGTGTAAATTGACCAAGTTTATCTTAGAAAACTCAATACATGCTTGTGTTGATTGAATTTTAGTTAGAGATTGTGATTTGTATTATATATATAACTTATCTGATAATGTGCGAGTACTTTGTAGAAAATTAGTTCCCCACCTCCTCACACGCACATATGCATGCACCACGTGAAAGAAAGAGCATGGATACATGTTATTTTGAACTTAGTGTGGGATTTTATGAATCATGTTTGCGAAATAACTGTATGATTTTATGGTCAATGCTGTTTGGTTATGCGATTTTTGTTATTCTATGATGGTTTCAATGTCAATTTATCTATCAGTGTACCATTGTAATTTTTTGTTGAAAGTGTTAACATTGTAAAGTTGCATTATATAGTAATTCATTGGGGGCGACTCATCGTTCATCAAAATCAGTACTGCTCCAGAAGGAGAGCAATAATACCTTGGCTATCAATTATTGAACGTGGCACAATTGGCGCGTCTATCAAATGTTTTAAAAGATTCCAAGTCAGTCTTTAGTGACATGCCATAAGCAAAACAACGGCAATATTGAATGTTGCTATACTGTGACAGTCCTTTGGTTTTTTCAATTTGTTTTTCAGGTTTTTGTTTGTGATTGTTTACATTTTAGAGCTTATACTGCTTTTCAAGCTACAAATTTACTTCTAATTAAAATAATAATAAAAATGGAATTGTATGAGTGATCACTTCCCTAAAATGTAGTAGCTAAACAATGACATGCATTCAGAAGCAATTGTATGAGTGATCACTTTCCGTTCTATTGTTTATGGGAATTAAGTGGCGTAAGTTTATTGGATATAAGAGACATTAAATCTAAATAAACTTGCTTGAATGGCAGATTAATACGTCTTTAGGTATCATCCACATTTCTTGTTGAATGGATAATTGATGATGGCCTTTTGCACTTCTCTTTCTCAGGCTTATAAGAAAATGTCCAAGCAGTTTGCTCAGATGCAGGCCATACAAGAACAGGTTTGATTATATCTTGGCCAAATCTTGGTTTTTTGTGTTTGCATGAATTTGTTTGAAAGCCTTATTGGGCATTCTCTGCATTGGGATGATGCTCTTGTTGGATTGTTTAAATAAATTGTCAACTATGGGCTCTTTTACCCTAGTTACTTGGACTCGCTGGTGCTAGCGAGATTGTCTGTGTTGACACGACATGACACGGACACAGACTCAGAAAACGAGTCGGACACTTCATTTTGTCTGCTGGACACGGCTGATCGGCTGCCATTCCTGGTGAAGCTCGCTGGTAGTCTCTGGTTTGAAAATAGGGGTTGTGTTTTGAACTCATGAAAGGTTGAAGGAGATGTTGAGGAATGAGAAGACTTTCTTGTTAAACATGCCAAGCTTTTTGTATCTTATAATATATATAAACATATTATATTCCTTTTTAAATAGTAATCCGTACTCATTCTTTAAGCTATCAAGCTTATTAATCTAATATTATATTAGTATATGTGGGTTACAACTATAAACCACATCCATTCTACTTACAATTCCATCTGTTACAGCTGTAATTTATTATTATTATTATTTGGTTTGAGGTAAAACAATAAGAGATCATGTAGCCTACACCTTAACATATGATGTGACTGCCAAAGATTGTACTTTTGTTTGATGCTATTAATGACATTCACTTGTTTGCTTAAATCAATCACACCACTTCTTTTTGTTCTATTATTAATCATCGGCAGACCCGGGTTTTCTTTTTGGGCCCCAAAGGACTTTCTTCCCATAGAGTCCCCCTTCCCCTCTAGTGAGTTCTAATAAGCTCTATTACCCTAAAATTATTATTATTAATACTATTATTTATTTACTAGTTCTTTTTTTTATTGTGGCTTTCGGTTGTCGTGTTGTCATATTCTCATGTCAAGTTTGGGGGACTTGATAAAATGGGTCATATTGGACAGAGCTATTCATTAGCTGTGCCAAAGTCTTCAATTTTTAAGACTATCTGCTCATTAAACTGGTAGCATGACACGAATAGTGTAACCTAATTAATAAACAAGTTGTGTTAGGGTTCATGCTAACACCCATTGTATGTTTATAGTGATGACGAAATCATGCCATCAAGGATGAAGGCATAGAGTAGTGAGAACATAACCCTTGAAGTCTAGACACAAAATATATAGTCTTGTAGGGGGAGAATCTGATCTAATTACACTTGAAAAGTTGAGATATGAGATTGTGCCTTGGCAGAGTTTTTGAGATTTTAGATTTGTAGTGGTTAGCATTTATTGAGCTTCAGTTTATTAGGGTTTCTCATTGTCTTTTACAAAATATCTTCAACATGAAAATTAGTTTATGAATTTGTTCTTAGTCATATGCATTAAATGGGTAGTGTTATCAACACATTGCTCCTTATTGGACACGTCAAAAGGAACCTTACCAAGATCAGTTGTTGTGTTGTTCAACACAGTCCTCATTATTCAACATGTCAAAAGGGTTGTGGTGTAAAACCGTACCATGATCGGTTGCTGTGTTGTTCAACACAGTGCTCATTATTGAACATGTCAAAAGGGTTGTGTGGTGTAAAACCTTACCATGATCGGTGGTTGTGTTGTTCAACACAGTGCTCATTATTGAACATGTCAAAAGGGTTGTGTAAAACCTTACCATGATCAGTTTATTGGATGTGTTAATTTTGTTGGCCCATTCATGATTTGAAGCTACATAACGTTGATGCAGAACCTTTAACTCCTTGGTAGGTTTGACTCATGTTTGTGGTTTGTGTTAGGACTTACCATGTCTAATTTTTGCCAATCAAAAAGGTTAGAAAATTGAGAATTTTTAGATATATTTTGAAAGCTGTTGACTTTTTGATATTTTCAAATACAAAAAGATGTAATATTTTGTCTGTTATTTTAAAGAATACAATTTTCTGAATTATTTTAATATTTATATTATAAAATGTTTGAAAATCCCTTAATCGTGTTTTTATTTAATATAACATGGTTTATTTAAATGAAGTCAGCAAAGGTTTTCCCCTTTTGTATTAATGATTTGAGTGAGGTCCTATCTCAGCCAGGCAATGCAAGTAGTCTTATTATATGAGATGCATTGGTGATATTGACAATTCTAACAGGTAAACTCTATCAAGTCGATTGAAAAAGATGTTAAGGTTCTAAAGGTTAAGCTAAGTGATGAAGCAGTGTTAGATAAGTCGCTTGAGGCGAAACTGGTGGAATGGCAAAGGAGAGGTAACATTTTATCTATGGACTTCTAGTTATTTTCACTGTAATTGAACTAAGTTTTTAAATAGGAAACGATTTCTGTTCCAGCGGATCAGTTGGATGAATTAAGGAAGCAGTTGGGAAATGAAAGAGATCTTAACTGCGAGGAGGCTACAAAAGAATTGATAATGTGAAGTTTGAAGTGGAGTTTACGAGGGGTGACATGGAAGTGGAGAAAATGAAGGTTGAAGCTGTTGTTGCGGAGGTAATGTTGTATATTTCAACTCTTTTGCAGAACCAAGTTATTTTGTTCTGAATTAGTTCGGTGTATGAGTTTTCTTGTTTCTTAAAACATGCCAGACAGATGCTATAACTGCGAAGATTAATCTGGTAAAAGAATCAGGAGCAGCTAAATGTCAAGAATTAGATCGTAAATGTGACAAGATTGCAAGAGAGGTGCACTTCTCTCTTTCTGTTTTATCTTTTGTCCAATTCTTTATACGCCTCTCTGTTAAGGAATTGAAACTTTGGTTCGATGTTCGACTCAACCAGCACTAAATTCTAGTAAAAGTTTTCGCATAATTTCAAACAAGACACATTTTCTTTTTCATTTGTATCAGTGGGAAATCTACAAGGTTTAAAGTTTTTTTTCAAAAAAGCAAGCATTATAACAATGTTCCCATCTTTGAATTGAACTGTTTGGCCAGGACCGGGATTTATGCAAAGCGATGCTATGATCCTATTGCTTACAAAATTTACGCTTTTTTGCTGAATCACTCAATATTTACTATGTTTTCAACATTGATGTTTGTTTCCTTCATTGATGGGGATTTGGAAACTGAGAATTTTTCATCCTATTGTTGACGGTTGTAGTTCCATCGGTACTTGAGCTCTATCGGGAATTTGCTGCCAGGGATTTGAAGAGGAGCCAGGATTCAGTCATGGCAGCTGCAGACTGACTTAACCTTCAGTTAGGTACTATCCTGCTTGTTGATTGCTTTCTTGAGTCCCTCTATTCTTACATCATGATGGAAGTCACTGATTAGCCCACTCGTGCCACTGTGTGCAGCCGTAGCAGCGTTAAGGGTTCTTGATATAAATTTTGAAGTGCATTTGTTTGATTTGCAGTGGGCTCTAAGCAAGGTCAACAATGGCTGATATGGCCGTCTTTTGTAAGCAAGCTGGGGGAGTTTTGGTTTGTTCAGTGTGTACCAACTTTGATTGAGCTTATATCAAGATTGCTCTCCCCTTTTATTATTTATTTATTTATTTAAAGCATGATCTAATAATATTCCGACATACACTTAAAGGAAGTCCAAAAATCCTTTGATTTACACGAATGCGTGGAGAAATATTTTAGGCAGGCCTTTAGTAGAGCTATTATTTGTTATGTTTATAGCATACAATAATGCTCTTTTAATCATTTATTGTGAGGAGAAAAAAATCATTTAGTGTCCCTTAGTGTTTCGGTATCATAAGGCTTAAATTGCAGACTCGAAGACGATTCTTACTTGGTTTGATAGGATGGAACAAAATTTGATGGAAGAGAGAGAAAAAGAAATAAATGAGACACTTCTTATTATTTGGTTGGATGGAAAAGAAAAGAACAAGAAATGCCTTATTTTATTTATTTGGAGATAAGGAATGAATAAGTGTTAATTAGAAGGAATACAAACTAATTTAAATGCTAATGAGATAAGTGGTTATTAAATTTAAAAACAAAAGTGCTGAGAAGGAGATTTTGTGAAATTTACTACACTTAAAAAGTATGTTTTACTTTTGGGTAAACAAAATTGTAGACCGCTAGATAACAAAAGGATGAATTTGACATGTCACATCATACGTAAGGAGAAATTGTTGTCAATAGGCCTATTCTCGACCCAAGTGTGTAATTAGGACATTTTTGAGAGTTTGAGTGTAATTTATTTTTAAAAAGTTGGACCATACAAAGAGGCTTTTCATGAGTTGTGATTTTTATTTTTTAATTAACTGTTAGGGAAATTAATTAACAATTTTATTTAATTTCTAACATATAAAAATAAAAATAAAAATAAAAAATTAGTTATAAAAAAAATTTAAAACTTAAAGGTATAAGTAAAAAGTGAGATAATCAAGGGTATAAGCAAAAAGTGAGATAATCAAGGGTATAAGTGGAAAGTGAGATTAGCATTGGGCTTATAAAAACTAGGGTTAGGGTTGTTGTAGGTGTGATATTGGGGGAGGTGAGAGCGGCGTCTGGTGGTGTGTAGGATCTAATGGTCCGAGTAATCAGATTGTCGCTTCCCTTCTTTATTCAGTCTCCTCCATAACATTGATTACAGAAGTTTAATGCTTGCATTCTCTTTTCTTCTATGGTTTTGCAAGTTTGGCTCTTCTGTTACATTCCAGTTGTTTCCTCTCTATGTAGATGTGTATGTATGTGTATATATATATATATGCATATATATATACTGATATAAATATATAGTTGATTATTAGCTTGTGTTGTCTTTCTGAAATCCAAAGACTTGATTTGACAGAAAAGTTGGGCTATCAATCTGCAGTGGCATTACTTTGGTACTCGTCTTGGCTATGAAGGTGCTTCTTTTGACTTAGGTCTAAAGATTTATTTTTTTTTATTTTTATGTTTTTTACTCTCATAATGCGAATGTAGAGAGTCACACCCTAATAAGCAAAATTGTGGGCGATCTGCTATTAGATCGCACATAACTTTAAAATGAACATAGGATCATTTTAACCTAACTCATATCCAATAAACGTCTAATAATGCAACTAACATAGGATCATTTTAACCTAACTCATATCCAATAAACGTCTAATAATGCAACTAGCAGAAAAGAGTAGATGATACACTTTTTGAGGTTAATCTTAGTTTAGTAGGTCTAAGAATCAAAGCACATTAAATTAAAGAATTTATGTTCAATGGGTCACGAAGGTTGACCCAAACGTTGACCCAAATCATTTTGATCCAATTCATATATAATATAACACACTTGTAATTCATATATAATATAACACACTTGTAATTCATATATAACACACTTGTAATGGATTGAATATGAATCACAATCTATATTTGTCCGTTTGAGTTGACCCAAATCATTTTGATCTAATTCATATACAACACACTTGTAATGAATTGAATATGAATAACAATTTATATTTGTCTGTTCAAATTTGATCCAACCCAAATTTGACTTAACTAAAGGTATTTGTAGAATTACCTTAGAACTATGAAACCGAATATCTCTGCAAGCAAATTTGAATTTCCCAACAAGTTATATAAATTTTTTTTAGAAAGCATAATGATAGGTTTTGGAGTTTCAAAAGGTAAAAGAAATGAAATTATTTTGGAATGAAATGATTTTGAGATGAAAGGATGACATTTTCCAACGGAGTAAGATTTAAATTATAAATTTAGTTGAGTTAATTTGAAATTCAATTAAATTCTATTTAGGTTTTTACAGATAGAGAGAGAGTACCAACTTAATCTCTATCCCCAATTCATATCAATATTGCAGTGTCTATATATGATTTGGGTGAAGTTTTGAATGTACCATGTAATTTTATTTTATTTTTTTATCTTGTCAAAGGTAGGAGAGAAGGAACTTGAATACAGGTACACTCAGTCTCATTATGAACATAACAAAGTATTTTTTTGTTTCCTACTCAGTCTCATTTTGCTAATCAACAGTGAACATAACAAAGTATTTTTTTTTTACTCCCAATTAACATGATAGCTAACAATGCAGAAAAATAGCAAATTGAAAAAATTAAAAATTATGTAATACTGACATTATAAAATTGCAGTAATAAAATTAAATAAGAAGAGACGAAAAATAAAAAATAAAAAAAGTTGAAGCAAGTACATCATACATGAGTGCAAGAAGAAGAAATTTTTAAAAAGAGATAACAAAAGCAAAAGGAGAAGAAGAGAATAAAAAGGAAAATTAGAGAACTTTTGAAAGAAAAAAAAAATACGAAAAGAAAATTTAAAAGAGAAATTTCAAGAGGGGCGTTTCTCAATATTTTACATATATATAAATAAAAAATAAAAAAAGTGTAGAATTATTTTAATACCCTAGAATATGCTCCAGTCCAATAAGGAATCTCCATTGAGTCGGTTTGAGTACACGGGCCTAGATCCAACCAAACACACCATTCTGGCTACCTGAGGCCCATTAGATTAACCCACCAGGCTCGTATAATTTGGATTTGGGCATTGAACGGAATAGCATATAAGTCAACAATGTACATTCTATTGTCATAAAATATTCTTGAATAATTCAATTTGCAATTTTTTTTTTTTCTTTTTCTGTATATATATCTGGGTTTAAATCATAAAATTTCATTACTTTCGAATTTTGATTATAAAGCCCCAACCTATTTCAGAAAATTCCTATACTCTCAAAAAAGTGATCACAGACCCATTAACCTGGCTATGAAATGACAAATTTAATCTTACTATTTAATTTTAAAATAAAAAATATTTTTAAAATTACAAAATTACCTTTTAAAATTACAAAAATTATGTTTGATAGAGGGGTGAGAGTTTTTAAAGAGAGACAAGGTGAAGAAGAAGATTAAATGGTATTCTTGTAATTTTAAAATTTAATTTTTAATTTTTAATTTAACATTAAATAGTAAAGTTAAATTTGTTATTTCATTAACCACTCGGACACGAATATTCTAAAAATAATTTTTGGTTTTCAAAATTTTTAAAATTCTTGAAAAGTATATTAAGAAAATAGAACAAAACTTGTCCTTTTGTATATTCATTTGAGCAATTAATAACAGACACTGGATTTAGAATAGATTTCAAAAACTTTATTCAGAGTATGCAAAAAAAGCCAAGAACACAACAAACAACTGGTGGGCCTGCTTTTCTGTATTCAAATAATTCATGATATTTTAAAATGTTGTCATCTTTATATAGTGGGAACTGGGAACTAGAATCATGATACTTCATGCATCTCTTCTGTATTCAAATAATTCAGGTGCATCTCTCTCTCTCTCTCTCTCTCTCTCTATAGATATATATATTCAAATAATTCAGGTGCATCTCTCTCTCTCTCTCTTCAAATAATTCAGGTGCATCTCTCTCTCTCTCTCTCTCTCTCTCTATATATATATATATATATATATATATATCTATACACACACACGCATATATATACTGATGACTTGATATAAACTTTATATATAGGGTGTGTTGAAGGGAAGATATAGAGTAGCCCAGATGGTGGATCATTCTACCGTGGATTTGCTCTACCTCACTATGCAGATTGCTATAAGATTTTTTTGGAAGGTAAATTTAAAAATACATAAATGAAAATAAAAAATCTTGGAGCAATCTGCATAGTGAAGTAGAAATCAAGTACTCGTGTAATTCCTAGCTAGCTACTTAATTGGAAGAAATTAAACACCTTTAATTTGATAACTACGTATTGGCAAAGAATATAATATATATTTATGAAAGAAAAAAAAAAAAACACCTGCTATATAAATAATGTGTAAAAATACACCCCTGTTATTTAGTATATAAATATAAATTCCTAACATATTGAAAGCACGTGCAAATTCCTTAATAATCTTTTGCTCCTCTCTCTCATTCAAGGTTAGCTAATGCTTAGTGCGACGAAAGTTTCTTACTCACCAGTAAACAAGAGTTATTACTATATATATATATATTTATGGAACTCTAGATAATTACGTAGATTCTTATCTTTGTAGATATTTATAAATCTTAATTTATTTTTTTAAGATCTTTTAAAAGTTTATATATATCTTTTAGTAATACCATAAAGATATTTTCATAAGGAACATACCCTTAGCATTTTAAAGTTAAAATGACTTGTAACACTTTTAGGATATAAGCTTGTCCATAAATGTATTATGTGATATTTTAATATAATTTAATTTGAAATTAATTTTTATAAATTATACTTATGCATTTACTATAAATATATATATATATAGGCTATCAATAACAGATAAAAAAAAATAAAAAAAGAGTAATTTTTTATTTATTTTTTGATAAATATAGTTGTTTATATGAATTAGATTTTTTATTATTATTAAATTTGTGATGAACTAATAATGTAATGGTTATTAAATAATTATATTTACTTAGTTTATTTCTTCATGGTTATTGTGAGTACCATTTTGCATAAAATGAGAATTTATTTTATTGTTTGTAACATTTTCTTGTTTATTTTATTATTTGTTATATTTTTTAATGTCTTTACAAAGATATAATATAAAAAAATAAAATAAAATGAGCTGTGTAGAACCCAATTTTTGGTCCTGAATTTTAATTCCATACAATGTATTATATTATGCTTTTGAAGCACTTGTATGATTTAATTTGAGTTGGAAGCCTTAGATTGCACTACTGTATGATCTCACGCGTGGGGAGGAGGAGCCTAGCCGCACACACCCTTAGATCCCGTTTGGTATGCTTTTTGTTATTTTATTTTATACAGTGCTAAAACACTCCGTGAACAGTGACCTAAAAGTTGAGAATAACCATGATCTCACGCTTCAAAATCATGTAGGGAGGAGCCTAGCCAAACACACCCTTAACCTTCATTGTTGCCTAGAAAATTTCAACACCTACCTACTTTCACTTAAACAGCCATAACTTTCTGCACAAAACTTGGATGTACTCGAATTTTATATGGTTGGAAAGCTGACTTCTAGGGATTTCTCCACCCAAAATTTAAGACGGAGTAATTTTATGGGCTCATTTAGATCCTCTACCGAATCTTCAAATTTAATTGTTATTCCCATTTAGCAAAACTGCAAAACCTACTGTCACTCAAAAGGGTATAACTCTTTGCACAAAATTTGGATGAACCCGAATTTTATATGGCTCGAAAAATGAGTTCTAAGGATTTTTCCACCTAAAGTTTTAGAATTTTTTGAATCTATTAAGGCATGCTACTGGAGCTCCAAAGTTTCCGGCCACAAGCAGATTTTTCAGCAAGAAGTATCAAAACAAAGAATTTTTTGAATCTATTCTGGCGTGCTACTGGAGACTCCAAAGTCTCCGGCCACAAGCAGATTTTTCAGCAAGTATCAAAACAACTTCTCTACCTCTCCGAATAAGGTATTTGAAGGAGATCAAGCCAAGAACAAGAAGAGAAGTAGGGATTTACTCTAACATTTTACTTTTCTTGCATCTCATGCATCTTCCAACCCTATGTATATATATATTCTTCTAAACTTTGATCCTAAAGATCACTTCTTTAGGCTTACATTTTGCATCATTCTGCAGGATATCATTTCATTTGTGCATTTTTTATTTCCTTTTCTTTACATTTATGTCTCTGTCTCTCTCTCTCTCTCTCTCTCTATATATATATATATATGAAAGATTGCAGAAAACATTTTTTTTTTTTTTTTTCTCCTATGGGGCTTGAACAGTTGAACCTATGCAGTTTAGTGACACATATCACAAAACAACTTTTTTTTTTTTTTTTTTTCTTCATCACATATGAGGCATCCCCACACTTCTACGGTGACTAATTCATCTCGAGACACACGCAATACCCCGCAAGCCAAGTGCACTGTTCAGGCTCAAATATTTTACTGCAACTTATTCTTTATAGATACCTCCAAAAGAATTGTTTACCCATAGACTCAAATTTAAAACTTTATACTTCACCAGTTCTCACCCACTGAGCCTTACATATCACAAAACTACTCAACTAAAAAGTGATTTTACATGATACTTTGAGTCTACCAATAATGGGAACCAACATATATATATATATATATATATATATATATATATTATTTCTATCTTATCATTTAATTTACAGCCTCAATATTCCTATGGGGCTTGAACAGATTTTTACTTCAGAATGTAAGAAGTGCCACTGGAGTCTGTGGTATTGTGGTGTATATATATATATATATGGAATTGTTGTATAGTGAAGATGCACATATTCACCTGCTCTCATCCATAAATACTGGGAGAGCATCACGATAATTCATGCATCGCTAAAGAGCCTCCTTTTCATTATTCACATAATTAAGGTTGGTCTTCTCCCTTAATCTCTCTCTCTCTATATATATAGATTAATGACATGATAAATATTATATGTATAGGGTGTGTACGCTGAAGATATATATATATATATATATATATAGTTTTTTTTTTTTTTTTTTTTTTTTTTTTTTTTTTTGAAAGTATGTTAAAGTTAAATTGGATTAAAAAGAAGTACAAGGCTAGCAATAGCTAACCGATGGGTCAGGCCCAGAAAACAAAACCAGATTGAAATAACTCCCAAAAAGGCACAAACAACATAACCAGCCCAAAAAGGCACAAAACAACATAACAGCTATAACCATATGTTGGGCCACAAATTCCGGTAACAGGTGGAAGACTCCGGCAAAATAGCACATCAGTTGCTGAGGTCTGGTGGTTTTTGTTACGGAATAAGGATCGAGTAAGTGTTTATGAGAACAGAAGAAATAATAAATGACAAGAAAAATAAAATAGCGCGCACACAACTAGACAAAGATTTACGTGGTTCGGCTGTGCCTAAATCCACGAGGAAAAGACAGAACAATATTTCACTATGGAAATAAAGAGATACAATGTTTAAGTGGCTCACACCCAAAACCCAATTACACCCTGAACTCTCTCACACTCTGCTTTGCTTTCACAGAGCAAATGAACACTCAATTTTTGGGATGCTTGAACCATGGAGAAGCTAGGCTATTTATAGCCAAAAGTTCACATTGTTGTGAACTTGGAGACCACAAAAAAATCTTGATCAGCAAGCACATGGCTGAACTGCTTGGAGACCACGCACAACTTCCTCATCAATCTACTTGGCTGCCAAGTATTGCTGATGACATGAGTGATGTATGTTGATGATGTAATGGGTGAGGTAAAGTATGATGATGTGGCGTAAATTGAGCCATAAAAACAACAAATCTCCACCTTGGCGAAAATTCAAATGAGCCACTGTGTCTCTGCAAAACAAACTGTCTTCTCCACTAAGCCCCTGAAGGCAATTTCAACATTTGAGAATACCAACCAAGTCCAAGCAATGCTTGAACTTGAGAGCCGGAATGGACTTTGTCATTATATTCGCTGGATTTTCAGCTGTGCCAATTTTCTTTAAAGTAGTAATTCCTTCTGCTATGATATCCCGAATAAAATGATATCTGACATCAATGTGTTTGGTTCTCTTGTGATGCATTTGATTTTTGGTTAAATATATCGCACTCTGACTGTCACAATAAATAACAGTTGAGCTCTGCTGCAAACCCAAAACACTAACCAAACCTCTCAACCAAATGGCTTCCTTCACTGCTTCAATGGCCGTCATATATTCTGCTTCTGTAATAGAAAAAGCAACTGTATATTGCAGAGTTGCTCTCCAACTAACTGCACAACCTGAGAGAGTAAAGACGTATCCTGTCAGAGATCTTCTTCTGTCTAGATCACCAGCGTAGTCAGAGTCCACAAAACCAATAAGATTGCCAAAATCATCACTGCTCTTCTGATAAACTAAGCCAATATCTGCAGTACCTTTCAAATACCGAAGAATCCACTTCACAGCTAGCCAATGCTCTTTTCCTGGATTATCCATATATCTGCTAACTACACTGACAACATGTGAAATATCAGGGCGAGTGCAAACCATTGCATACATCAAGCTACCAACTGCACTAGCATAAGGAACACGTGACATGTGCTCCTTCTCTTCTTCAGACTGCGGTGATAAAGCTGCAGAAAGACGAAAATGAGCAGCAAGTGGTGTGCTTACAGGCTTAGAATTCTGCATGTTGAACCGCTCAAGCACTTTCTCAATATAACTCTTCTGTGACAAACTCAATCTGCCAGCTTGACGATCCCTCTGAATTTCCATGCCCAAAATCTTCTTCGCTGCACCGAGATCTTTCATCTCAAATTCAGTATTCAACTGAGATTTTAACTTGTTGATTTCTGACATGTCTTTTGCAGCAATAACATACCATCAACATATAGCAACAAGTATACAAAAGAACCATCTGAGAACTTCCGATAGTAGACACAACTATCATAGCTACTTCTCAAATAGCCATGTCCAACCATAAAAGTGTCGAACCTCTTGTACCACTGCCTTGGAGATTGCTTCAACCCATACAAAGATATCTTTAACAAACAAACATGGTCTTCCTTTCCCTGAACAACAAACCCCTCTGGCTGATGCATATAAATTTCTTCTTCAAGCTCACCATGTAGAAAAATTGTTTTGACATCAAGTTGCTCAAGCTCTAAGTCAAATAGAGCAACCATAGCAAGTAACACACGGATAGAGGTGTGTTTCACAACTGGTGAGAAAACTTCATTGAAATCCACACCTTCTCTCTGACTATAACCCTTTGCCACCAAATGTGCTTTGTACCTTGCATCTTCAACACCTGAAGTTCCTTCCTTTTTCTTGAAGACCCATTTATAACCAATAATCTTCTGGCCTTTAGGAGGTTTTACCAACTCCCATGTCTGATTCTTGTGAAGAGATTCAATCTCCTCAGTCATAGCAACAGTCCACTTGGCAGATTCATCTCCTGTAACAGCTTTTTGATAGGTGGAAGGCTCTTTATCTTCAATATTTTCTGCCATAGACAAAGCATAAGCAACTAAATCTGCATAAGCATACCTCTCAGGAGGTTTAATCTGCCTTTTTTGTCTCCCTATAGCAAAATTGTACTGTTGTTCATCTGGTACTTGATCATCCTACACCACTTCAACATCGGGCTGAACTGGAGTGTTGACTTGTTTCTCTGGAGCTTCAAAGTCATGCTCCACCTGCTGCTTAACACTCTGAGATTCACCTGTAACAAAAGACTCCTTTCTCGGGTGAAGTAAAGCAAACTCATCAAAAGTAACATCTCTGCTAGTAATAAACTTAGGTGACTTAGGATCAGGACACCACAACCTGTATCCCTTCACCCCGGATGCATAGCCAATAAAAATACATTTCTTGGCTCTAGGCTTAAGTTTTCCTTTATTAACATAAGCATAAGCAGCACATCCAAAAACTCTTAAATTAGAATAATCAGCAGGAGTACCAGACCATACCTCTTTAGGTGTTTTGTACTTAATAGCAGTCGATAGAGACCTGTTCACCAAATAACAAGTTGTGTTGACTACTTCAGCCTCAAATCCCTTAGACAACCCAGCATTGAAAAGCATGCAACATGCTCTTTCCAAAAGAGTTCTATTCATGCGTTCTGCTACACCATTCTGTTGTGGAGTCTTTCGAACTGTATGGTGTCTGACAATGCCTTCATTACTGCAGAACTCGTCAAACTCTCCTGAGCAAAATTCCAAACCATTATTTGTTCTGAGACGTTTGATCTTCTTTCCGGTCTGTTTTTCAATCATGGCCTTCCACTACTTAAACTTAAGGAACACTTCATGTTTTTGCTTCAAAATATAGATCCAGACTTTCCTGAAGAAGTCATCAATGAAAGTCAACATATATCGAGAACTACCAAGAGAGGGAACTCTGGACGGACCCCAAATATCTGAATGAATGTAATCAACAGTGCCCTTGGTCCTGTGAACAGCTATACTGAACTTGAGTCTTTTCTGCTTGCCAAAGACACAATGCTCGCAAAAGTCCAGCTTTCCCGTCTTCTGTCCACCTAGCAAACCTCGTTTGCTCAATTCTGTCAAACCCCTCTCACTCATATGCCCTAAACGCATATGCCATAGATGGGTAGTTTCTGAATCTTGATCAACTGAAGCAGCGCCTGTCACAGTACTGCCCTGCAAAAAATAAAGACCTTTTCTTTATTTTCCCTTAAGCATAGTAAGAGCACCTTTAGAAACACTCAAAACTCCACCTTCAACTGAAAACTTGTAACCATTAGAGTCAAGAGTACCAAGAGAAATTAAATTCTTTTTCAAATCTGGAACATGCCGAACATCAGTTAAAGTTCTAACAATACCATCAATCATCTTAATTTGGATTGTGCCCATGCCAACAGTTTTACAGGGATTGTCGTTCCCCATTAAGACAGTACCACCATCAACAAAACAGTAAGTAGAAAACCAGTCCCTATTGGGACACATATGATAGGAACAACCAGAATCAAGAACCCATTCACTACTGGAGTGACAATCACTGACAGAAACTGAAAGAACATTTTCGACATCCGAGGAACTTTCTTCAGCAACCCCAGCAATATCAGAAGAATTACTAGTGGATTTATCCTTAGACTCATTTTTATCCTTTTTTTCTTTCTTCTTATTTTTCAATTTTGGACAATTCCACTTAATGTGCCATTTTTTATGACAATAATAACATTCAGTATCTTTATGAGACCTAGATTTAGATCTCGATTTGCCCCTACTACCATAGCCCTTTTTCTCACTTCTTCCCCTCACAACTAGACCCTCGGCCTGTTTATCTCCATTATTTCCAGACACCTTTTTCCTTAACTCTTGAGAGTTCAGTGAGGATTTAACATCCTCCATACTAATGGTGTCTTTTCCATAGAACAATGTGGTAACACAATGCTCATAGGAATGAGGCAAAGAACACAACAAAATAAGGGCTTGATCTTCTTCATCAATTTTAATATTAGTATTTTTCAGATCCATAATAATAGAATTGAAATTATCAACATGTTCCTTAAGAGGCATACCTTCCTTCATACGAAGGGTGTAGAGTCTCTGTTTCATGTAAAGTCTGTTGGTGAGAGACTTCGTCATGTACAGACTCTCCAATTTCAGCCACAACTTTGCCGTCGTGTTTTCATCAATAACTTCACGCAACACCTTATCGGCAAGATTCAGGAGAATCGCACTGCGCGCCTTTTCATCTAACTCATCCTTGTCTTTATTTGACATAGTTTCTGTCAACTTGTCCTTCCCGAACAGCACATTCTTTAGACCTTGCTGAGTCAACAGGGCCTGCATCTTGATGCGCCAAAGACTGAAACTAATCTTGCCATCAAATCTCTCGATCTCGTATCTGGTCGACATCTCAAAAAACTCCCCAAAAAATTTCTTGGTGAATAGTACCGTATTTGTGAATAGTACTCGAAAAATATATGTGAACAGTATGTGTACACAATACACAAACCGAACTCTGATACCAGTTTGTTATGGAATAAGGATCGAGTAGGAGTTTATGAGAACAGAAGAAATAATAAATGACAAGAAAAATAAAATAGCGCACACACAACTAGACAATGATTTACGTGGTTCGACTGTGCCTACATCCACAGGGAGAAGACAGAACAATATTTCATTATGGAAATAAAGAGATACAATGCTTAAGTGGCTCACACCCAAAACCCAATTACACCCTGAACTCTCTCACACTCTGCTTTGCTTTCATAGAGCAAATGAACACTCAATTTTTGGGATGCTTGAACCATGGAGAAGCTAGGTTATTTATAGCCAAAAGTTCACACTATTGTGAACTTGGAGACCACGAAAAAATCTTGATCAGCAAGCACATGGCCGGACTGCTTGGAGACCACGCACAGCTTCCTCATCAATCTACTTGGCTGCCAAGCATTGCTGATGACATGAGTGATGTATGTTGATGATGTAATGGGTGAGGTAAAGTATGATGAGGTGGCATAAATTGAGCCATAAAAACAACAGTTTTCTCGGTGGTCGAATAATGGATTCTAGAACATCCCATTCTACCGCCATCCTTGAAGCATTAGATGTATCATTGATGGATGAAAGTATGATCTTTACTAGCTCTAACAAATTCCAGAGTTTAGTGAAGAAGTAAGTTTGCAGAGATGGATTTCTTTTGAAAAATCCTTCTGTTTCTCTCGTTCCATTCCATGTATGGCACACCAGGGCTGCCAAGCTCATTTTTTACTGAGTGTGACTGTGAGAAGCTGACTATCCCTTCCACTGATATGTAGTCCAATTAATGAGGTCAGGCTAGGATGATGGTTGGATGTGAAACCCGTAGAAATATCCACAGGGCTTGGGAAGTTAATGTGTGTTATACATCTCCTGTTCAAAGTTGGGAGTCTTAATTTGTTGGATTGCCTACCAGAGTATGAAGAGTGTTTGGGAATAGAGGGTTTGGTCCATACTAAGTGAGTCCAAGGTAGGGTTGGGAGATGCTTGTTGAAATGTTTCATGGTGTGTGCAATAGAAAATTGACCATTGGGCGAGGGTATCCAAGTGTGTTTGTCATTTTAGCTGGTTTGTGGGTTGGGAAAGTTAGTTATATGCAAGGGCGGAGGGAGCATGTGCCCGGGGGGGGGGGGGGGGGGGGGGGCACATGCCCTTCCTAAAAAAAAATTTCCCCCTATTACTATATGCATTTGTTTTGAAAGTTTAAAAATGCCCCCCTCAAAAATAATATGACTAACTAAAAAGAAAAGTTAAAGTGAAAACATGCTAGAATTTGCAAGGGCTAAAGGGGGAAGATAATGTTTAGTATTGTGTTAAGACAATTGTTAGTGGTGTGTTTGAATGGTGAAGAAAAGAATACTGAAGTATAATTTGTAGTTGGTATGTGTGCTCGTCAAATTCTGAACAAAAACAGTAAGGTCTTTGTATAAAATATTCATGCTCTCTTCGCCCTTGTCCTTGCTCCAATTTTCAATTTCATTTTCTGCGATTGCTATTTATATAATTCAACATCAGAATCAAAATTGAAAGGTGAGAATCGAAAGATAGAGATAGAAATCAGAATAAATCTTCTATTTTACTGTCAGTCTACTGACTCAATTTTTTTTTTATAGGATATTAAACTGGTCCTTAAAATTTTTGTGATTTTGCTATAATTTTTTGTTTTTATTGTTTGCCTTTTGATGTAAAATAATTATATGCCATGTTAGTAGTTCTTTTTTTTTTTTTTTTTTTTTTTTCCAGTCAAATACATTATGCCCCTCTTGAGATACAATCCTGGCTCTGCCCCTGGTTATATGCTGTAGTTGTGGAATGATGGATAGTATGGAAGGGGGAAAGGACCAAGAGTTATTGGTTATGAAGGATCCTACCTTTGTTTTGCTGGGATATATAACTTGAAAGTGAGATATATCAGTTGTGGATCGAGATGTCAATTGTTGCAAAGGACCAAGATAACATTAATTGTCAAACCAAAAATTTGAGCTTGAACCATCTCCAATTTTTACCCTGACAAGTGGTTTAATTGTATCTCTGAGGCTGAGCAATTTCTTCCAATTCCATGAGCATTGACTTGGGACTTTGAACTCCCAAATACTTCTTCCTTTTAAGAGATAGGTGTTGATCATATATATATAGTTGAGAGTATTTATACATGGAGCTGAACTTAGTTGCAGTCGAGATGGCAGATGAAAAGATATATGATGTCAATCGGTGGATTGTTTCTACTTAAAAAAAACACTCCTTTTGGGTAAAAAACAAACTCATCAGATTGACAAAAATTCAGTCCTACATTAAAATTATTGGACCTACCCTAAAGAAACATTTTCATGACTTTGTCTCACAGGTACAGGCACTGTTGGATTGGCATTTCCTAACACATCAGAGGAAGAAATTAAATGTCATGACAGTTATAAAGGGAGATAGGAATTCGTCTTTTTCGTGTTGGAAATGAAAAAATCTTGCTGTGTGTTGATGGTAGTTCGTGAGTAGGATGAGGAGATCGTTTCATGTAAGCCAAGAAGTCTGAGATCAGTATCCAAGTTAAGATCCAAGCAACACAAGGGACTCTCTAGGTATGAAGATTAAGAAAGGGAAGGCCGACTTCGGTACCGTATGAGCTCGAGCTTATCAGAAGATAGATATTAATGTGGTGGTTGTTGCCTTAAAGGCTGATTAACACCCCTATTTATAGTGTTTATCTCATCGGTTAATGTCTTTTAGTCCTTTGGTTGAGCCTGTTCTTACCCAAAGGTTTGAGGGTCTCTTCTTTTGACAGATGAGACATTGATGGACGGGCCGCGGCTCTTTGCCCCCCAGTCAAAAGAGGTAACGGCGCTCCCTAATTAATATGGGTCTTATCAAATGTCTTTCGCAATTAATGCATTCCTTATCCTTCCTTTCTCGAGCTCAGGTACCAAGTGTCCTTTCCCCCTTGTGTTGGCCTTGGGCTGAGGCGGGCCCTTGGATCTCAGCCATTTATCCACATGTCCTCATATTCCCGTGCTTCAGGGGGGATGGGTCCCTTTCGAGGTCCTACCTTCATGACCTCGTGGGTCCTGTCCCAACTTTATCCCGAGGTCTTCTTTGCCGAGAAGGGAAATGCGTAAAACAGGTTAGTCGAGGTCGCTCTTTCAGAGAGCACCCTCGAGCGAGCCAGGGGTGGGGGAAGAAGCCCATCTAACTGGAGCGGGGCGCGTCCATAGTAGAGGAAGGGTAGCGACCCCTTCCTCGGCCAGCAAGTTCAGTTATCGGATAAGTAGCTAGAGAATACCTAATCCACCGTGGACACGCCAGGTAAACACTGGCCAGTTGTGCCTATGTTGCAGAGGTGACGCCACTTAATCAGCTATCGTGGCGCGGTCATCAACATTTTGCCCCCCTGCTCGAGGTCACTAAGAGGGGAGCTCGAGCAAATTATTAACTTGGTCCGATTTTACCATCATTATTGTTTCTACTGAAGAGTCACATCATTTCAGCACCGAGGAGTCATATTGCTTCGAGAAGTCACGTCGCTCGACTTTTTAGGCCACGTGTAGCCTCTTTATTGGTGCGTCGAGTTGTGATGCTTTGAATGCCGAGCCTCCGTCTTTTCGCTTGTCAGAAGCGCGACGCTTGGGAAGAAAAAGAGGCGAACGTGATGTCAGAAGAAAAAGAGGTTAGGGTTTCATAACCGTTGTGGCGAAGGCACAAGAAATCGAAGAACAGAGGTCGCCGAGAGGGGAGGGGGATTTGTAAGATTCATTTGTTACCTGATTTACAAAGGTCGCCAAGAAGGGAGTGGGATTTGTAAGGATTCATTTGTTACCCAATTTATTAAATGGGTTTTTTCTTTTTATTATTATTTATGGGAAAATTATTGAATATAAAAAGAAAATTAGAAAAAAAAAGAGATGCTTCTGAATCTATTATATACAAGTTTGATAGTTGTTTAAAGTGTCTGTTTAATTCACACTTAATTCTTGTATTCTAAACTTGAGCTATTGTATTTATGGACGACATTTTTATTATTTTAAAAATACTTGATAATGTATTTTTATTTATTATTAATAAATATTAGTAGTTAATATATCAAAAAGAAGACTTTGTTCTCTACCTAATTTTCTATAATTTTTTTCTTAATAAAAGAGATTATTGTGTAAACATATATCCTTGATGATTTTTTTTTTTATTTTTTTTCGCTTCTTTAAGTTCAAAAAGCGATTTTTAGATAACCAAACAATTTTTTAAGTTTTTGTTCTCTGAAAATTGTCCTGAAGTTTTTCCAACTAAGCGAATTTCCAGACTCAGAAAACTGAAAACTATTTTCTATTTTCGTTCTCTGAAACTATTCTTGGAAATAGTTCTCAAAGTTTCATTCCAAGCAAGCCTATTAAAGTTTTTAGTTTTTGGAGAATAAAAATTTATTTCCATAATTACAAACTAAGCAAACCTTTTATGGCCAACAATTTTACAAGCCTCTCTCAATTGGACTCGAATCCGTAAAACTTTTCAAGTCCAGTATTAAAAAGAAGACAGTTCTCATCCCTCCAGGGAATTAATATATAACAAAATTACATTATAGCTACTGTGATCATTGTTGAGCTTTTCAAAGCTCTAATTGACAGTTTAAATTAATTGAAATAACAGTTATGATAACTTATTAATTAGTATGGTCAAAAGTTTTTCGAACCAATCCTTCGTATATACTGTATCCTTCATCAGATGTTTGTCATGTGCATTGCATATGACTAATATTTTGACTTTTATGACCATTATGCCCTCTAGCAATTGTAATGCTCTAATATTGGGAAGGGTAACATGAAAAACAAGAAGAAGAAGAAGAATAATTTTTTTAATTATTTGCAAATACCCCTTTGACATTTGCATGTTACTCTATTGTCTTAATCTATGATGTTAAATTATTGATTTTTATTTATGAAATGTCTTTTTTTATTTATTTCCTATAAAATACGTATAATGTCGACAAATAAATGAGAAGTTATAAATTGTAAAATAATATGTTATTCATCACAAATAATATGTAATGTTTTTTATTTATTTCTTTTAAATTTGTCAACAAATATGAACTTTTTTTTTTAATTTTATTTTAATTATTAGTTTTAAACATTTTCGTTATCAAATTTATTCCATAAATGTTCCACGACTTTTTACAATAAAAAAACAGATGATTGATTTATAACTTTATTTACCCATTGGGAAAAAGATAACTAAACAATTGAAAAAATAAAAATTTTAAAAAATTATTAAAATATTTAAAAATAATAAAATAAATAAAGTGAATATTAGACTATTCAAATAAAATGAATAACCGTAACATTAACATGATTATCTAAATAAAGTGAATAACTGTTCTTATATACCATGCTATGACGACTAACACGGAGTATTAACTTTATGCTTGGTAGAAAAGATAGAAGAGGGCTAAAAGGAAAATAGGAAGGAAGTAATAAATTTTATTTGTTAGGTAGAAATGATATATGAAACCAAAGGAGACCTCTTTCACAAATTTTCATCTATCCAATATGGGTTGAAGATGGGAGAAAAAAAGACTGAGCCTATTATAAAAATTTTAAAT
Organism: Cornus florida; assembly: GCF_030987335.1. NCBI lineage: Eukaryota > Viridiplantae > Streptophyta > Magnoliopsida > Cornales > Cornaceae > Cornus > Cornus florida. The sequence goes on from NW_026775573.1 coordinate 47,303,830, forward strand.
TATTACAATACCTTTCATAAAATATTTAATAGATCACATGTGATGAATTTAATGATAAAAACAACCTAAAAAAATATTAAAAATTATTTATTTTTATCATACAACAAATTAAATTATCAATTTTTTACATTCTTTTCCATCTGACACAACAAAAAGAGAAAAATGCTTACTCTCTTCTTAGAATGTCTTAGTCATTCCTTCTTCCCTCCGTTCTGTTCAATTTTTTTTTTCCTTCAAAACTTGAAGGTGGAGTTACTTGAACTTTGGGTGGGTGTGAGTCATTTGTCATAAAACTTGAAGCCATTGAAATTTTGACCCATCATTTGAGCGGGAAATGATTATATATATATAACTCACAGTCTCAGACACTTCATCTGCTTTGAGTGAACAACGATGTCCAAGTTCGAATACCCAAGGCTCCGAAGGGGCGAAATCATCGGATTTCTCGCCGATGCGCAGATTGCAACCATTTCTGAAGCCGATCTCATCCATCCCAACCCAGATTTCATTACTAACCTCTACACAAGACTCTTACTACATATTGATTCTCTCCCGTACTTCCCTAAAAAGCCCCAATTCAATTTATGTTACCCATTTCTAGGGTTTTCCCAACAAATTCTCACTAGGGTTTTGTCTAATTTCAGGGAAGATCACGGGCAAGTCGATTTTGCCGCCTTGGAACAGCTGGAGAACCCGGACATGCATGTCGACTCGGTCAGGACCTTCAATTTGTTGAGCAAAATCAAGGAGATTATGGAGGCTCTTGAGTGCCCTAGGACATTCACCCTCAATGATCTGATAAAGCCCGTCGGAGACAGAACAGAGTTGTTCCTTAGTGCCTTACTCAATTTCTGTATCGACAGGTTCGTTTAAGCTCTGTTTGGTTGGGAAAATGATACACTAAGCACTGTTTATTGTTTAAAATTATTGTTAATTTGATGGGTGTTGATAAGTTTTCGTGTTTATGCTCTTGTTGTTCTGGTTGCTTTGAGTGTGTTGGTACTTGGTATGGGATTGACGTTGTGTGATTTAGAGCATTCTTTGCTTTTCCAAGTAGCGGAAGCTATACATTGAATGAGTGTAAGGAGAGTGAAGAAAAGTGTGTCAATGGAATTATTAGCGTGCTTGGATATTCCTTATTTCTGGGTATATTTATTATTGTGTATTTATGTAATATGCATTCAGGCGTTTATATATCTATGGATCAAGTATGACATGGTGAGATAAGATCTTTCCAATTTACTTACACACCTTAAAAAATATATTCTGGGATCATTGTTGGATTAGGTGTTGTGTGATATAGAACATGGCATGACCTATCATTGTTGTCTATAGCGAACTGGAAATCCCATAATATATTTATCAAGGGGTGTCTTTACATGGCATGCTCGCCAAATGTAAAGTTGATAGAACTTGGGTTGTCCTATCTTTATGGCTTTTCAAATTAGAGTTTTATTGTAGGGCTTATCATTTCCAGGAACTGCATTCTTGAAAATGAAAAAATGAAAATTATGTGGAAATTTTTTTTCGGTTATCGACTATCGTTGTCTGATATATGGAATTCTCTTTGATTCCTGAAACAGCGTTCAGCAACTGAAGAAATATAAGAATAGTTAAAGTTAGAGTGATGATGCTATTTTGATATTCTTTAGTGTCCCATGTAACTTGAATGTATTCATTGTGGCATACGTGCAACCTTAAGGGCTAAGGGAACTAATTGACCATCTATAGTGAATTTTATTGCTGAAAATGGAAAAATTAACATGCCATCGTGCAAGATAGTTTAGAGTATCAAATTCTTATTGAATGGAAAATATTTTTGCTATTTTCTTATCAGAATAAAATCGATGTTGTATTGTGACCTCATTTACAATGATTGGATTGTGGAAAATTTTATATTTAAGACTTATAAATTAATTCATTTTCCATGAAATGTTTAATTTAGACAAACATCTGGTTTGACTCGAAATTTGTTATTACATGTTTAGATGGAAATGAAACAAATTGAACTTTACTTTTATTGTAAGATGAACATCTAGACATTGGGTTTACTTTGTTGTTAATTGTTTGTGTCAATATCGTAGGGATTCAAAAATGAATATTTTGAGACCAATTGTGGACGAGCTGAACCTTCTTGATGACCAACGGCTAGAGTTGGAGGCCAGAATTTCACAGGTATCTCTAAGAATATGATTTGCTTAATTTCATATTAGCTTTTACTTGTCAGGTATTTATCTGAAGTTATCTGTTCATCTACATTACAGTTGAATGCAGAGATTGCAGTGTTTGATGAATCAAGAGAAATGGAAATGCCGCTTGTTCAAGAAGTAGATGCTAAAGTTAAAGAGCTGCGTCAGACCATTCCAGGTCTTAACAATCACCAAATGTCTTTGAAGGCTTCAATAAGAAAAATGAAGGAAAGGGCTAAAGAAATGGATGAGAAGGTTTGGCTTTTGCCTTAACTCAGTAATCATGGGAAAACAAATATGCCTAAATTTGTTAAGTTAATTGATGTAGTTGTCTAGTCTAATGTTTGAGGTAAAGTATTTGCAATTGGTGAGGGTTTTGAGAGTAATAGTTAATAAATGGATCAGAATCTTCGGTTTTGCCTTTGATGCAGTAAGAATGGAAAGCAAATATGCTTAAATTTTGATAAGTTTAATTGATGTAACTGTCCACTATCTGATGTTTGAGGAAAATGATTTGTGGTAGAGGAGGTTATGGAGGCAATGACTACAAAGATTGATTGGAGCAAAAAGCAGTTTAATGATTGAAATTTTTAAATGTTTGGATCCATAATGCATAAGACTTTAGTTATGATTTACTGAGGCGTCCAAATATGTTATTTGACTAGAATATTACCAGAATATGATAAATCTGCCCACCGTTATCACCCAAGTGGCACTGACTATGAAAATTACACTCTTGGTCTGATATGGCTATGGTATTCTTTTGGTTTGTCTAGGTACTGGGTTAGCTATCATATTCCGTAATTCTTTGTGTGGATGGGGTGGGCATTGTGAACATATACATCCTTTTTTGTTTTACCTTTTTACATAAACCATGTATGGAACTATATATCGGATATAGACACAGCACAATGCAGATGCACTGGCATGACACATTCTTAAAAGTAGGACATTTGTCAGCAGAGGATATGTTTTTTTTTTTTTTTTACCTGTTGTATATGCATTTTAGTAGGATAAATACATAAATTTGGTTGATTTTATTCAAACTTTTGTACAAGTAAATCTATGATTAATGCACTCTTACTCTGAGCTTGAGCTCTTAGCTTTGTCTTTTTTTTAGTTAGTGTATTATTTCGTGCATTTCATGCCTGGTCTGGTGATATGGGTTAAATCATGGTATTGATTATTTGTTCTCATTTACATACATGCACACACATGTTTTGTTAATTCTTTTCACAAAAAGGGGAAAGTACAAAAATCACCCTCATGGTCCACATTTAACCCTTATGGTTTATATTGTGTATATAAATCCATATTGTATTTTAAAATGTTGCAAACAAGGGCTTACCGACAGTGTGCCATTAGGAGTTGGCCATTAAACAGTCATGTGCGTTGTACATGACATATTTAACACCTAAAAATCTAGAAAAGCCATTTCTCTCTTCCGAAAATGATATTATATGTATATTTATATCTACTCTCTCTACGGTCTCTCTCTGTGCTCCCACAGTTCTTTCTCTCTCTCTACACCGTCTCTCCCTAGTTCCTAGTCCCTACTCCCACATCTCTTTATTCTGTATCTCTCTACTCCTACAGCTCTCCCATGTATTACACTCACCCATATATTTAAATAAAAATTCAAGATTGCCCCTTCAACGTTTACAAGACATAATTAAGGGTCATCCTCAAGTGACTGTGACACTACTCTCTCTCTAACGTCTCCTAACTTCATCAACTACCACATTATACAGGTCCATCTCTGAATGCGTCGCTATAAACACAAACCTCTCCACGTATACAAAGACATTTACGTATAACTGCAATCTAGAAACAGAATTACAAAAGAACCCAAATCCAAATTGGGAAAGCAAAAAAAGGAAAACTGATTCAGGAGCAGTTCAAAATCAATCCAAACACCTGCTTTTAGGGGTTGTTTTCATCATAAAAAAATTCCATTTATCTCTCAGGGGATTGGTTCATTGGTCTGGTTTATCCTCTTTTAATGGCTGATCAGAAGTACATTAAGGCCGAAGAGCTCAAGCCTGGTGATCTGTGGTTTAAAATTCCCTTGAAGTGAGGTTTTGGGATGGTGGTAATAGTGATGGAGTTATGGTGTTAGGGTTTTGTTGGGATGTGCAGAGGTGGAGGAAGACGAGTGAAAGAGAGGGCAAGCCAAAACAACACTGTTTTGTTTGTCCATTTTAGTCTTTTTACATTTTTTTTCCTGTTACGTATGACATCAGCCCCTATTTCTCACCTAAAATGAAACAGGGGTGTATAGAAAACAGTAAGGGGTTATATGCACTATATGTATACCATAGGGGTGTTTACTGCACTTCACCCAAATAAAAAATTAGTAATCATTGGAATTTTCTATTGCTGTTGATGTTTTTTTTTTTTTTTCATAATTGAGACTGTATTAAAAGATTGAAAAATAAAGTACTGGTGCACAGAGGGCATACCCTCAGAATATGAAAAGAGATAGGAAACAGCAATCAAACATTAGAGAAAGCCCATTTCCCATACAAAACAAAAAGTGTAGAAAATGTGCTAAAAAAGAAGATCATGGATAGAAGCATTCTGGACATCTAACACTTCCGGCAGCAGCCGCCTAGCCACCATCTCAGGAGCTTTAGGAGATGAGCCATGAAGCCTAGCATTCCTTTCCTGCAATATCCCCCAAAGAACAGCTGCAAACAGACTCTTTAAAGATGTAGAGGCATTATAATGATCGCTGAACCAACAAAATAGATCCCATGTAGTAGCCACCCCAGCAAACTGATCCATATCACTTGAGAACTCCACCAAACCAAGACCACAAAGCCTGAGCAAAATGACATGACATAAACAAATGGTCTCGATTATCAACTTCTTTGTGACAGAGAACATCTAGCAGCCAAAATTTACTTTTCTCCTCTAGTCTTCTGTAAGTTAACCATGGAAGGAAGTCTGTTAAGCATCACAAAAACAGTAGTAACAGACCATCTAGGCCTAGCCTTACCCCAACACATGTTACACCTTTCCACCTCCTCAGAAGCAAGTTTACGACAGTGCCAAAAGAGACCCGACCACCATCCCACAGAAGGTTGTCCTCACTGGCATGAATAGACACATTAGTAACATATTCTTTGAACTGGTGTAAAACATTTTCCTGTAAAAGCAGCCAATTCCAATTCCAATCCCCATTAACCATCAAACAATCCAAAGTAGCATTTCTGGGAAAATGTAACCTCCTGATCAGCCCATGACCAAATTTTTGAGCAACAGTCTGACCATCACACCATGGGTCAAGGAAGACAAAAAAAGACTGGACATTCCCAATTCTGAAAGTTGCGTTCTGCAGCATAATGTCCCTGACAACAACAATAGATTTCCATATAACAGAATAGGAGTTTCTAGGAACAACATTCCAATAACTGACATTTGAGGCATATTTTTGATTAAACCAGGACACCCACAATCTATCTTTGCTTATCAAAAAATTGTAACGACTCGAACCCGTAGGTCCGAACCGTTAGCCGGGTCATTAACCGAACCCGAGGTCAACTAGGGACAACACCATTCTTTCCTACGTTAATACATATTATACGTGTCATTCCGGGTTTATAAAAAAAATTAGTAATAATAAATAAATAAATAATAATAATAAAATAAGATTATAGTTACAAAGTATGTCAAAACGGTCTACTAACCCATCGAACCCTGTGGAGGAGCGTCGTCCGCCACTTGCCATCCGTGTTCTGAAAAATGTTAATTGTAATGGGGTGAGCAAATTACTCAGTAGGTAGTGCCTAAGACCCACCTCTTGTAGCCCCGTGAATCCAAACAATGAATAGGATTATAGGGATCGGGGTCATACAAAGTCAGGACAAAAAATACAATATACACTTTCAAGTCCAAAACAAAAGAATGTCGCGCCATGAATGCAATGTCATGCATGTCACTTCCCATTTCAGAAAACATCCATCACTTCACAAACTGTTAATATAACCCGTCCTTTGGTGACTTCGTAGCGACACGAGAGAAGGATTGGTTACTGTCCTCGACCCTTGGGATACCCCCGCGGCTTCATTTTGGGCCTAGATAGCTCAACCACGCTAGGGCAATTTCCCTAGTTCCCTCTAGGCTATATTAACATAGCGGCCCTTTGGTGACTCTGCGGCGACCGGGTTTTCTCAAAACCATTTTCTCAAATTTCTCCCCAAAATTCCCTTTTTAATTTCATTTTAAAACACTTCCCCTTTTCTTTCATGCCCAATGCTTGTATACATATCACATGTCTTTTTAATACTATGGAAATGGAGAGAATTATTATCACACAATTAACATGCTTCCGTATAAAATTTCTAACAAATTATTAAGCATCATAGGCATAGAAAATTAACACATTATGCATTCTTTCCAAGTAAATCAACAAATACATATAATTACATGGTTCTTATACTCAATTAAATCATCTAAGGAACAATCAATTCAATTTAATCATGCTTGACAACAATTAAAATAGAAAAACTCACAAAGGAATAAGAATTTGAGTATTAGAGACCCCTACCTCACTAGTTGAAGAAAACCCCAATTCAGCCCAAGAAATTCGAAATCCCAAGTGCTCCAAATTAAAAATTGCTCCGATCAATATAAAACCCATGACGAGCTCTTCAACTTTGCCTTAAGTGGCAAAGTCTAAATCTCAACGGTTTGGGAGAAATCAAGCTTTGAATGGCAAAAGAAAAAAATATAGACGGAGAGCGAGAGAGAAATTGAGATCTGCAGATGACTTAAGGGTCATCTAAATGATAAAAAGAAGGTGGGTCCCACAGCTTTATTTATAAATATCTTTAACTTATATATATATAAAGGTACATACACACAATATAATGGCAAAAAAAAGTCCACTGACAGAACAAATCTCACCACACAAATATCTCTCTTTACATTCATCAAGTGCAAAAACCCAAAGTCAAAGAAAATATGCCCAAAAAATTTCGTGGGCCCCGCACCATCATATCTTTCCATTTCTCTTTACTTTTTCGGCAGCAGGTATACATATATTTCATGTATATATATATATATATATACATGAAACAGAAACAACCAAACCTATTATAAAATCAAGTGGGACCTGCAATAATGAACCATCACCAATTCATTCTTTCCCCCCCAATTTGGCTGCTTCCTTTTTGCTTCCATCAGATACGAACAAATATATATATATATACAAAATGCAAATCAACCATTACATATCTTTCTCATCCTTATCTTTCTTTTTCTTTTCATATACAAATAATTCATTATCAATTCAAACCCATCCAAAAATCTCTTGGGACCCGCTATCACATTACTATTACAATCTATCTTTCTCTCTACAATTTTGCCTGGTGCATCTCCCTCCTCTGATACACTATATATATATATACACACATATATATATTTGCACAATGCACCAAGTCAATAACCCATTAAAATCTCCAGTGGGCCCATGAAAACATTATCACTATTATCACATATATATCTTATTTTCCTTCCTCATTTTCGGCTCCTGCAAACTGATACACCATATATATAAATGTAACCAAACCAAATCCAACCCCATTAAATGTCTTAATTGGGTAAATCTCCAACCATAATCAAATAATTAATTATGACAACCAAAAAAATAAATTAAAACCTAAAAAATCCGAGTTGTCACAAAAATCCCAGGCAGGAACACACTAAGAAGCTACTTGAATGTCCACCAGTTTTCTTAGACCTAAACGTCCCTCAGCTTTAGTTCTGTTAATGATTTTCTTGCTCTTTGCACTATGGAGAACATGATGAATTCAGGAAAATTCTTATGTTAATATAGGACATGATATCATTTTCAAATAATTGTGTACATATATTGACGGAGTATTATCTAAGACAAATATATAGTTCTCATTAAAAAATTTAATGGTTTCCCATCGGGGTTTTTTGGCAGTTCTCGTGGCTTGAGGCAAGGGGACCCCCTATCCCTTTTCTTGTTTATTATTGTTATGGAGGCTCTTAGCAGGCTGATGAGGAGGGCTGAGGAGGGTTATGACCTTGGGTCTTATACGAGGCTTCAAGATTGGTCCAGAGGCAGTCCATCAATTGGAGATTTCTCATTTGCTGTTTGCGGATAACACTTTGGTTTTTTGTGAGGCAGAGGTGTCCCAATTGAGATATTCGAGATTTGTTCTGGTTTTTTTTCAGGCTGTATCTGGTTTGAGAATCAACGTGGGTAAGAGTGTGCTTGTCCCTGTGGGGGAGGTTCAGGAGGTGGCTTCTCTTGCAGCTGTCCTTGGTTGTAGGACGAGTTCCTTCCCAATTTCTTATTTCGGCTTACCTTTGGGCGTCTCCTCAAGGAGGGCAGGAAGTTGGGACCCGGTTATTAAGCATTTCGAGAGAAGATTGGCTGGGTGGAAGAAGTAATATCTCTTGAAGGGAGGAAAAGTTACGTTGGTAAAGAGTGTTTTGTGCAGTCTTCCAACTTATTTTCTCTCTCTTTTCCAGATTCCCTCTTCTGTTATCAGGAGACTTGAGATGATTCAACGTAATTTTCTTTGGGGCGATAGGGGGGAGGAGTTCAAATATCATCTTGTTTGGTGGGAGCAGGTTTGCAGGCCCTTTAAGTCGGGATGCCTTGGGATTCGGAGACTGGCGCCTTTCAACAGGGCTCTTCTTGGCAAGTGGCTTTGGAGGTTCGGCAGTGAAAGGCATAGATTATGGAGGAGGATCGTTGCTTGTCGGTTTGGGGAGGAGAGAGGGGATTGGTTTGCTAGACCGGCTAGATCTGCTATCGGCATGGTCGTGTGGCATTCCATTGGGCATGGTTGGGATGAGTTTTCTAAGCATATTAGATTCAGAGTTTGGGAAGGTCGGATTGCCATGGATAGTCATGCTTTGGTTGCCGATTGCTATCGCCTTGATAGCGGTAGGTTGTCTTGGGATGTTCAGTTCCGGCGAGCCTTTCAGGATTGGGAGCTGGATGATGTTGTTAGCTTGTTAGATCTTTTGTATCGACAGGAGGTGGATGGTACTGGGGCGGATCTCTTGACTTGGGTGCCTTCTTCGTAAGGGACTTTTCAGGTCTGGTCTTTCTTTTTCTGTCTTTCTGGTTTTCAGGCCTCCTCTTACCCGTGGAAAACGGTTTGGCTTTCGAAGGCTCCTCTTAGGGTGGCTTTCTTTGTTTGGACTGCTGCTTGGGGTAAGATTTTGACTCTGGACAACTTAAGGAAGAGAAGACATATCATTGTTAATCGGTGTTGTCTGTGTTGACCAATGGAGAGTCTGTGGACCACCTTCTCTTGCACTACCCAGTGGCCCATGACTATTGGAGCCTTATGTTGGGTCTTTTTGGCGTCCAGTGGGTTATGCCTTGGAACTCTCGGGGTCTTATTGATATTTGGAGGGGGCAGAGGGTGGGGGCTCGTGTTCGTGATTTTTGGAGGGCGACTCCTCTTTGCATTTGGTGGTGCCTCTGGAAAGGACGTAATAGAAGATCCTTTGTTGGGGAGGAGTTACACATTGGGGTTTTAAAGTACTCTATTATTTGCTTTCTTTTTAGTTGGGGTATGGGGAGAGATTGTTCTTCGGTTGAGGAGATCATGGACTTTTTGGGATCTTTGGGTCCATAGGTCTTCCCTTTTTTTCCTTTTGTTCTTGATTCTTGTACAGCTCTAGGGACGCGTTCCTCTTTTGAACGCTTTCTAATACATTTCTACTTATCAAAAAAAGAAAAAGAAAAAAAAGAAGAAGAGATTATATTATATGTACGATTATTCTCTTACTCTATTTGTGTCTATTTTGTCTTATATTATTATATTATATGTGCCATTATTCTTTGACTGTATTTGTGTCTATTTTGGCTTATATTCAGAACTGTTGATTGCGTGCTTGACCTATACAGTCATGTGTCCTATGTTAGAGATTTTATAACAAAAGAGAAATGTTGGTCATTTTGAGGCTGTCTATCTTGTTTTTAGTAGTCTCAGACTTTGCTTATTATAAGTTGTGTTTCTGCAAAAGAATCATGTTTTGGGAACTGGGAAGCTTACTAGACATGTCTAAGAATATCATGACATGTGTCTGACATGAGCACAACATCTTCAGAGAAGTGTCTGTCCTTGTAGCATCTTGTACCCTACTAACAAATTGTTTTAGAATTCAATAATTTTTAAAAAATAGAGTTATGCTTCAAGATAGGAGTGCATAGCTTTTCGAATTTCCTCATTGTACAGAGTCATCTTTCTCTAATATGATTATTGGTGTTCTATCATAGGTCCATAACCATGTTAAGAACTTTGCCACATAAGTAATATTTGAAGTCTTTTAGGAACAACACAGTTGTACTGTCATCATATCAGTGGTTAACATGTTGATTATGTAGACAGCCCTGTTACAATTATTCTTAAAACGTCTTTTATATTTATTCTTGGTACCTTCACCTCCTTTATGTAGAAGTTGGCTCCTTTCTTGTTTCTGTAGTCCATAATGTTATGTTGCAAGTATCTCTGATGCCCTATTTTTAAGTAAAAGTTTTTTTTTTTTTTTAGGTTTCTGACGCAGACTGGTTATTTAGATATGTTTGTCCATGCTTGATTCAACATTTACTGCTTGTGGTGTTTCCTCTCCAGATTTCTAGTGCAGAATTTGCCTTGGTACAAAGTGTCCAAGATAATGCCAATTTACGCTCCAAGATTGTTCAATCACCTGAAAAGCTACAGGTACCTATTTTTATCTCATTAAGTGACAACATTAATTCACTTATGTGCTACAATGTTGCCAATTATATTTAAATACATAGTTTAGTCATCAGTGAAGCTTTGATAACCATGTTAGATGCAGTTAGTTACAAGTAAAAGGCCTTTTTTTAAAAGTTCAGTTTGCATAGAAAAAACAATATAGAAAGCATAGTGTTACGTAACTACAATGGCAGTCCTCAATATATTAATCAGGCCACAGTAAATCTAGGAGCAAGATTAAGAGGCATCTAAGGATAATTTGTGCCCTGTTTTAGCAAATATACTGGTTAGTTCATGTAACTCGTATCTAGTTGTTATAGAAGCTAACTTTTCCCCCCATATCTAATCATGGATTCAAATCGAATCATGCTGATACTTTTACTGGTACCACTGGGAATTGAAAACGTGAACAAAACATTAATCAACCCCAAGGTTATGAATATAAGCTTGTAAACATGACTGTGATCTTTGTCTCACCTCCGATTTTCCTACATTTTCAATTCTAAACATGGAGACTATAATATTGTCTGTTGAGAGGGGAACCATTATGTAATTTATCTCAAGTGATCTGATGGAAAGGAGCAGAAATAAAACCAAAATCCTTTTGACCGCAAATATGAAACAGATTTTCCCAAGGAGTGGAGGTGTAAATAATATAAAAACAAAAAGGCAAGAAGATGGACATTAATTGTGGTAAGTAGAAATTAATCCAGTTAGCAGCCACATTAATTGATTCAGATCATGCTCTGCAATGTACAAGAGAAAATGTTAAATAGTATATGTAAGACATTGGATTTCCCAAGGGGCATGGGAATATGTTGCTGGGTTAAACACGAGGTTTCTCACATGTTGACCTTGAAGCAAATTAAGTGGAAATTGGTGTTTCCATTTAGGTGTTTGGCATGCAAGTATTGTGTCTCTAACATGGCTATAAAATAGTTAAAATATGACTTTCCTTGTCATTTGCCAATTATTACACCGATTCTTTCTTTACTGGGAATTTATGGTCAGTCCCTCATAGTCTCTCTCTCTCTTCTTCTTCTATATTTATTTATTTTTTTAATTTCTAGGATTATGCCTAATTCATGTTTAGTATATAAGCAGTAGCATGCGTTCCAATGCTGGTTTTTGTGTTGAAATATTGAACATTAGCCTGGTATTTCTAATTTACATATTTACATCTTAAAGTGAGTGCAAATTGTTTATAAACCAAAATGCTCTAGAATCTTTTAGTTGATGGTCTTTCACTTTAATTTTTTGGGGTTTGATGTTCATTTTCAACACTATCTATGTATTATTGTGGATTTTTTTTTTTTTTGCTTCTCTTATTTTTATTCTTCTTTTCTTGGCCAATGATCTAGATGGTAAATGCTTTCATGACACATGACTAACAATTGTAAAAATATATTTATAATTGTTTCCTCTGTATTTGCCAAATTGATAAGTGTCAGTTAGCTTACATGGAGGAATATTTTTACTTCCATTCAAGGAGGGATGATTTTTATTCCTGATTGCATATGACTGGTCTTTTTAAGGAACAGTGATACGACGCTTGTTTCATTGTTATCCTCCTTTGATTCAACAATAAATATTTTAATGTTATGTATAGCAATTAAATGAGTGTAGTCAAAATGTAGAAGTTGATATGGGTGGGTGCTAAGGCAAGAAAAGGATAAAATAAAAATGAATCGTATATGATATGGCAGAAGTAGCACCTCTTGGTGATTGAATGAGAGAAAATCAAATCACATGATTTAACTCCATAAAAGGAAGACCATTAAATGCATTAGTGAAGAAGTGTGACGTAATCCATATTAAGGGAATTGTTGGTAGGAGGAGAAGGCTATTAACATAGGTTGAGAAAGATATGACTCTGCGTGAATTGGCTAATATTATGGTCTTACACAGAACAGAATAGTAAAACAAGTTCATATGAAATTACCTTAATAGTTGGGAAAAAATTAGTTTTGTTGAGTTGGTTCCCTCAAGTAGACTTAACGAGCCTTAGTTTCAGACTATTTGGGGTTATGTAACTTTTCTCCCATCATCTCTTTGTTAGGCACCAAAGGACCAAATGGCCTAGCGGTATCACCCCTTCCTTTCTAAAGGGAGGTCAGGGGTTCGAACCTCGGTGGAGGTAGGGTGTGTGCGTAATTGCTTTAACTTCCACAAAAAAAAAAAAAAAAAAAAAAAAAAAAAAAAAAAAAAAAAATCTCTTTGTTAGGCCATATTTGAATAAATTCAATGTGTATATATATATATTTTTATGACATTGGCTAGAGAATTTTCTGTTACTTGAGCGACATTCATGCAATAGTTTCCTTTTCTCTTTATTTTTTATTCTCTATGCGGTTGTTTCCATTATTTTCTCGCTTCAATTAATTCTTATATCTTTATTCTCTCTAATCTTGTGTGTGTGTGTGTGTGCGTGTGCGCGTGTGTTTCTTTTGAAAACAGAGGGCATTAGAGGAGAAGAAAACAGTTCGAGATGAGGCAAAGAATGCTGAAAAGGCAGCTATGCAAACTTTTCAGGAGAAGACAGCTACTGTTGAGGTTTATACCAAGGTATTCTGTTATAAACTATTCTTGTAACCATTTATGTGGCATGTCTCACTGAATTGTTAGAAAGAATTAGCCAATTATTATTATTTTCTATTTATTTATTTTATGTTTGCAGTTGATAACACATATCTTAGTGTAACTTTGCTTGTTCAAAAGGTGTTTGAATGCCTTAATTTTCATACAGTGAGAAGTTTTCTTTTGTTTGTTTTCTTGAGGATTGATGATTAAAGTTTAGCTTACTAATTTTTATATTTTTCTAACTTAGCATATGGTTTTCACCTGCAATTGCCATAGTCCCATCAATTCCCATTAACTCCCATAAATTTGTTCCTTTTCCTTAATTTAGTAAATTGACCAAGTTTAACTTAGGAAACTCAGTCCATTCTTATGTTAATTGAATTTTAGTTAGAGATTGTGTTTTGTTTAGATATATAACTTATCTGATTACGTGCAAGTAGCTTAGTAGAAAACTAGTTCCCCACCCCCCACCTCCTCACACACACAGATGCATGCACCACGTTAAAGAAAGAGCATATACATTATTTTGCGGTTAGTGTGGGATTTTATGAATCATGTTCGCAAAATAACCATATGATTTTATGATTAATGCTGTTTGGATATGTGATTTTGGGTGGTGTCGGGGTGGGGCAGGAAGTGAAAGTCAGTTCACTAACATCTTATGATGGTTTCAAGGTGAACTTATCAGTTGGTGTACGATTATAAATTTTTTGTTCAAAGTGTTACATTTGTAAAGTTGCATTATATAGTAATTCATTGAGGGTTGACTCATCATTCATCAAAATCAGTACTGCTCCCGGAGGAGAACAATAATACCTTGGGCATCATTTATTGAAACTGGCATAATTAGCATGTCTATCAAATGTTTCAAAAGATTCAAGTCATTCTTTAGTGACATGCCTCCTGAAGCAAAACAATGGCAATATTGAGTGTTGTTATGCTGTGAAGGCCCTTTGTTTTTTTTTTTTTTTTTTTTTAAATATATTTTTTTAATTTGTGTGTTGGTGTGTGTGATGGTATATATTCTAGAGCTTATGCTGCTTTTCAATCTACAAATTGACTTCTAATTAAAAAATAATAATAGAAATGACATTTCCTAAAATATAGTGGCTAAACAATGAAATGCATTCAGAAGCAATTGTATCAGTGATCACTTACTGCTGTATGGTTTATGGCGACTAAGTAGCGTAAGATTATTGGACACAAGAGAAATTAAATTTAAAGAATCTTGCTTGAATGGCATATTAATACGTATTTAGATATCATCCACAATTCTAGTTGAAAGGATAATTGATAATAGCCTTTTGCACTTCTCTTTCTCAGGCTTTTAAGAAAATGTCCAAGCAGTTTGCTCAGATGCAGGCTATACAAGAACAGGTTTGTTTATATCATGGCCAGATCTTGGTTTTTTGTGTTTGCATGAATTTGTTTGAAAGCTTTATATGGCATTTACTGTGTTGGGCGGAGAACCATGATGCAAAGTCTTTATTGTCATGATGCTCTTGTTGAATTGTTTAAATAAATTTGTCAACTATGTGATCTTTTACCCTTTTTCATGCAAGATCTTAAAAACATTTACTTAAATCAGTTACACCAACTTCCTTTTGTTCCATTATTAATCATTGGTGGACCCAGGCCCAAAGGCCTTATAATTCCCTCCTTTCCCAAACAGCTTTTTTTTCCCCCCAACTGGTGAGTTCTAAATGCTCAAAAACCCTAAAATTATGTCTTTTTTTCTTTTGATTTTTGTTAGGGCTGTCAATTCAGCTATCTTGTTGTCATATGCACATGTCAAGTTTGGGGCACTCGATTAAATGTTGGACAGAGCTACTCATTAAATATGCCAATGTCTTCAATTTTTAACACCATCTGCTCATTAAACTGGTTGCATTACATGAATAACGTAACCTGATTAATAAGGAAGTTGAGTTAGGGTTCACGCTAACACATTGACTGAATAACATAATGAATTAATATCATATTTAACTAAAGAAATTGGATTATTAATTACATGAGACTGGAACTATGAAACCTACCAAAAAAAGAAAGAAAAAAAGAGAGATTAGAACTATGAAATAAGACCTATGGGCAGACAAGATTGCACAGATTGAATGATAAAAGCCATTGATTATTGCTATCACCAATTAGGGTTTAATATATCAAATAATCCATAAGAATCCAACCATAGTGTAGAGAGAGAACGCCCCAAAATTGAGATCAAACTTATTTTATATTTATAGTGATGGAAAAATCATGCCTTTGAGGGTGAAGGCATAGAGTAGAGAGAGTGTAATCCTTGAAGTCTACACAGAGTCACAGAGAATATATAGTCTTGTTGTGGGAGAATCTGATCTAATTACACTTGAAAAGTTGAGACATGAGCTTGAGCCTTGGCAGAGTTTTGAGATTTATGAGTTGTGGTGGCTAGCGTTTACTGAGCTTCAGTACATTAGGGTTTCTCATTTGTCTTTTACAAAATAATCTTGAACACAAAAATTAGTTTACGAAAATGTCCTCAGTCAGAAGCGTTAAATCATTTTTTTTTTTTTTCTTTGTGGTAGTCACACTGCTCATTATTGAACATTTCAAAAGGGTTGTGGTCTGAAACCCTAACATGATCAGTTTATTATTAGTGTTAATATTGTTGGAACATTCATGATTTGAAGCTACACAAGGTTGACGCAGAACCTTTAACCCCTTTTTAGGTTTGAGTTGTGTTCGTGGGTTGTGTTGGTGCTTACCATCTCTAATTTTTGGCTATCAAAAAGTTTAAAATTTAAGAATTACTAGATATATTTTGAAGGTTGTTGACTAAAATGAAACTGTGAACAATTCTAGTTTTATATTTTCAAAATACAAAAGTATGTAATATTTTGTCTCTTGTTTTAAAGAATAGAACTTTCTGAATTATTTTAATATTTATATTATAAATGTTTGGAGATCCCTTAGTTTGGTTTGATGTCTGCTAAGGTTTTCCCTTTTGTCCCGGAAATACGGGTAGTCTAATTGCATTAGATGTATTGGTGATATTGGCACTTCTAACAGGTAAATTCTGTCAAGTCAATTGAAAAAGATGTTAAGGTTCTGAAGGTTAAGCTGAGTGATGAAGCAGTGTTAGATAAGTCGCTTGAGGTGAAACTGGTTGAATGGCAAAGGAAAGGTAACTTTTTATTCTATGTACATCTAGTTATTGTCACTGTAATTAAATTAGTTTTTTAAGTAGGAAAAGTTTTCTTCTCCAGTGGATCAGTTGGATGAACTAAGAAAGCAGGTGGGAAAAGAAAGAGATCTCAAGTGCGAGGAGGCTACAAAAGAATTGAATAATGTGAAGTCTGAAGTGGAGTTTAAGAGGCATGACATGGAATCAGAGAAAATGAAGGTTGAAGCTGCTGTTGCAGAGGTAATGTTGTATATTTCAACTCTTCAGCAGAACCGAGTTATTTTGTTCTGAAGTAGTACAGTGTATGAGTGTTCTTGTTTCTTAAACATGCCAGGCAGATGCTATAACTGCGAAGATTAATGTGGTAAAAGAATCAGGAGCAGCTAAATGTCAAGAACTAGAACGTAAATGCGAGGAGATTGCAAGAGAGGTGCACTTCTCTCTTTATGTTTATCTATTGTTCATTCCTGTATATGCTTATCTGTTAAGGAGTTGAAACTTGGTTCGATGCTTGACTCAACCAGCATTAAATTCTAGAGACTGATGGTCAGAGTTCCTAAATCATCTATAAAAAGCTGCATTTTCTTTTTCATTTGTATAAGTGGGAAATCTACAAGCTTTTAACATTTATGTCAAAAATGCAAGCATCTTATATAACAATGTTTCCCATAGGGGCAAATGGGCGTGTGACTGTAAGAATAGTTTCTTGCCAATATATATATATATATATTCATAACATCGTTCTGATCTTTGAATGGACCTGTTTTTCACTGTTTGGTCAGGACTGGGATTTATGCAAAGCCAAGCTATGAACCTATTGTGCACAAATTTTTTGCTTTGTGCTGAATCACTTGAGAAACATTTACTATGTTTTTAATCATTGATGTTTGTTTCCTTCATTGATGGCGATTTCGGAACTGAGAATTTTTTATTCTATTTCTGACTGTTGTAGTTTCATCGCTACTCGAGCTCTGTTGGGAATTTGGTGTCAGGGATTTGAAATGGAGCCAGGACTCGGTCGTGGTAGGAGCTGACTTACCTAAACTTCAGTTAGTGTGTTAATGGTTAACTGCACAAACTATCCTGCTTGTTGATTGCTTTCTTGTACCCCCGTGTTCTTACAGTATGATGGAAGTCACTGATTAGCCCACTCGTGCCACTGTGTGGAGCCGGAGCAGCTAAGCAAGGTCAACAATGGCGGATATGGCCTTTTGTAAGCAAGCTCGGCGGAGTTTTGGCTGGTTCAGTGGGTACCACATGATTGAGATCTTGTGTTAAGCATGTCCTAATATCCCAACATACACTTAACAGGGTGTCAAAAATTCCTTTGATTTACATGAATGTATTTAGAAAAATTTATTAGGCAGGACTTTTGTAGAGCTATTATTTGTTGTCTTACTGTAACTCTCCTAAATTCCACGTGGCATTGTAGAGCTATTATTTGTTGTCTTACTGTAACTCTCCTAAATTCCACGTGGCAAAGTTATTAAAAGCTCGTGTAGAAAGTACATTAACAATTCTTCAATGACATATAGTAAGTAAATGATGTTAGAATTAATTCTCCAAAAACCCATGATAAATAAAACATTAACCATGATGAGGAAAACTTAGTAACGAAACATACCATACCATACCATAATGATTAGGGTGCACACGGCTTCAGTTCTACGGTTCTTTGTGTACCCCTAGTAATGTCAATAAATGAACAGAGAGGATCTCAAATACCTTTATTGAGGTTAAGAGTCTTTGAACACTGATGATTGGTTTCGCAAATTAGATAAGCAAAAGTGAGAACATAAAATCTTTGCATGGTTTATCGTATCTTGGCAACGGGGTGATTGGAGCTTTAGGCGATTAATTTAAGAGTTCCTTTGGGATTGTATTTTTATTATGAAAAATTATGTTTAGATATACTCCTTTGTCTTAAATTAAACGTTGCCTTTGAGAATTGTGACTTACATTGTGTATTTAAATTATGAGCAGTGATAGGGGAACTAAAAGGTATCCCCCGAATTAATCACCACGTGGTCTAGCCACGTTAGATTCTCACCCCTTTTGCGTGAGGAAGCAAAAGAGTCCACCAGATGCAGGTAAAAAAAAAAAGAAAAAAAAGAAAAGAAAAAACTTAGAAAAAAAATTCATAATTGATATATTTTAGAATTTACACTGACTAGACATATCAAATTAAATCACTGTACCAATTGAATTGCTGCTGAAGAAGAAAACTTATTCAAAACCCTAGATAGAGAGAGAGCCAATCCCGAATCAAATAGTGATGTTGTGAATCCTTCTAAATTTTTGTACGTGATTTGAATACAAAATGATTATGTAATTCTTAAAATCAGATCATTGAGTAACACCTAAATCTATTAAAAAATTTATAGAAAAAATTCTTTGAATATTTATGATCTTTTACCAACATACATGTAATTGTGTGTGTATATATATATATTTCTATTTGTGTATATAAATATATATTTTTTTAAATTTATTTTAAGAGTGAGCTAAGCACGTGATGACTCTTTTATTCTTCACGCGCAAGAAATTTTAGATAATTTGATGTAATTAAGTCACGTTAAATTCTTTTTTCAGAATTACCCTTCCCCCCTTATCATTTTCTTCAAATTATTATGCATGTTAGTTTATCGTGGCTTCGGAGTGCATACCCGGAAAAAACATAAAAAATAATGAACATGACAAAAAGTCAACCTCTCTCTTGAAAAGAAGTCAACCAATGACATTTTAGAAATCTTTGATTATTACTAGGTTTGTACTGAGTTGTAGCTGTCCAGCTACCCCAAATTAAATATTTGTTTCTCATTGTCAACGTGTAAATTAATACTGCCAGTTCACTGGGTTCACACCTCACGGCATCAACTTGACTGTGAACAAATTTGACTTCAATCATATTTAACCTCATGGATCCAGTATGTGTTGTTGTACATTGGAATTTTTTAAAAAAAAACTTTCGTGTCTGCCAGTGTTAAAGTTGGCCACATGGCCGTATGGATTTAAGATATAACATGTTCACATTGTGCAAATTGCAATTTTATATTTGATTACATACTTTTATATATATATATATTTTCCAGAAATTGCATACTTATAAAATTAAATCATGCTACACAGAATGAATCTAACGGCGGACATCAATTATTGTTTCAATTGCTTGTGGGGGTATTCTGCAATCGCCCCCCCTTTTATTTATTTTTTATTTATTTTTTTTTTATTTTTATTTTTATTTTTTTTGTGAATGTGTTAGAGAGAAAAATGTTTACATAATCCATAGGACGTCTAAGCTTGATTTCACATGTCACTTCGAATTATGATTGTTAGTATTATTATTATTAAAGGTAACACCAAATTATTTCTCCACAAATAGTGTATCAAATGCCCCAGAAATGGTCTCATTATAATTCGAAAATTTGTTTGACTGTAAATTGTTTTCTATAAAATTATCCAACAATATGCGTAAGCCATAAACAGACTAGACAAGCGTGAACCACTTGCCGAATTAAAAGTGTACGTGAACCCCTTAATTGTTATCTAAAGCACTCTACGACGACCTAATCCAAGTATTGGTGATATATTATTATTAAATTCTTCCGACAATTAATTGAAACATAATTTTTTCCTCCCTTTTCCGTTTTCTTCAATGCGAGCAGGCAAGTTGCTCTTCGTGCGTAATACCATGAAGTAATCCACACATACGTAATACATAGATAAACAAAGACTTCGGCTTCAAGAGCACATGCTCATTGAGAGTCTCTCGCATATATATATATATATATATATATATATATATATATAATAGTAGTTGCTTTGCACAAGTTTATATGAACAATGTGTGTAATAAACAATGCTATGAAGTTGTTAAGGAATAACAATGATAGTTGAGATGGCACTCGATCCCTCTCTTCTTCGCCATAAGGCCCATGACCATATATATATAAATATTAATAACACTAGGTGTGTGTGTGTGTATATGTATATTTGTGTGATATAATTTTTGTAACTTGTTAATTTTATTGTCAAAACAAGTCCGATGGAATTATAATTTTCAAGTTACCAAATCGAGATTGGGTACGGAATTAGAAAGTTGTTCAAGTTTGATAAACTATGATCTACGAAAAAGGTATGAACAACATTTTATGAAGTTGTTTCTTACTTAGGATATTATATATACATGATATGTTTCCTCAAAGTTTCCAAAATAGAATTTTTTCAAATTGATACTCTTTCCCTTCAATTCTGTCATGTGGGAACCGGTATTGACTTTGGCTACCGGTTCAGGATCTTTTGAGTCAAATGAAACTTTCTGTCCTTAATTTGGGAACCGGTTCCAAAATTGGCTACCGGTTCCACATGCTGATACAGTTTAAGTAATAGTTCCATTTTCTGCCTAAACTTCCTATTGGATATAGATTTCCTTCTAAAAGTCTTATGCGTGAAATTTACCTTTTCCTATGCATATCTAGGTCTTTGAAATTCTATATAAACCTTGATTTTCATTTAGGTTGATATGACTTTTGCATTACATCTTCTGATTCTTAAAAAGCCTATCTGAGAGATATTTTGCAGAAAATAAAATCTGATTTTTTTGTTTTTATTTATTGAACACTCACATAAACACGAGTGATTTTAGAGTATTTGTTCAAATTTTGATCGTGTTTAGAGTTTATTGAATATTGTACCTACAACGATCAGAGAAGCAGGTCTATTTATTCTACATCAAATTCAGATCTTGAAGAACAGAGGTGAAGCGATCACACTTTGAAATGGTCAAACCATTCTAGGAGTATTGTTCGATCTATCAGCAATCCTTCTACAGAGATCAAGAGTAAGCCTGAAGTCAAGAGCTGTTAGACGGGACATCACAAAGGCAGAGGATTGTTAGCAATTGGTGTTTGGTAGAATGATAGGATGTGAGCTTGAGTCAAAGTTCATTGTACTTTGTTTCAAACATAGTGGATCAATTTACTTTGGACTGTAAGCAAATTCAACGATATTTAAAATACATGGTTCTAATACATAAATATTGTTTAGAAACATACCTGCCATTTTTAGCTGTTTGTGTTTGAGAACAACTATTATAGAAACACTCTGATACACAGAAACACTTCACAACACAGAAACACTCTTCAACCCTCTACCTTTATCTGTGAAACTGAACGATGGTTTCAGGCCTTTCTTTCACGTATATATATAGAGGGTTGGGACCGTTTCTAAGCATTGCCAAGAGGAGACATGTTGGTTCCATCAACGAACACATCCCTCTATAATTAGATAACTGTTATAAAATAAACAGTATTCAAAAGATACAACGTTACATCTCCAATATGGATAATTATAAAACAATTTAAATAAAAATGTAAGATTAATTATTATAATAAGACCACCGTATTCTTACATTCTCCCAGTTGGTCTTATAATCATAATTAATCTTTATTATTTTTATTATTATTTTTTTTTATAAAAAATATTTTGAAATAATGTTGATGTGCACACTTTAAATAAATTATCTATATTTAGAGAATCATTGTACCAAATAACTTTCATGAAGTCCTTACAAGTATATTAATATTGAATCAAGGATGTCATTATATTATTTAATAATATAGGATATCAATGGTCACAAACATTAATACACTCAACTTCAAGATTATACATAAACATCGCATATGCTAAACAATAAAATATTATGCCATGCTTCGGTCCTACTGTGTCTTAATAAAGACACACCATGTCTCATAAATGACACTTATAATTTTCCATCGTGCACCAATATGAAAAACTAAATAAATGAGGATAATATAATATAAGAAAATGTGATCACAAATACAAATGTGTCTACAACTGAGTCAAAAATAACCACCCACTAACTAAGTAAATCGAAGCTATCAATAATACCCATATGAGCAACATGCTCACTGTATAGCTTAGGCGGCAACCCTTTAGTCATGGGATCAGCAATCATTTGTTGTGTACTAATGTGCTCAATAGACACAAGCTGGTTCTGAATCCTCTCTTTTACAACAAGGTATTTAATATCTATATGTCTAGATTTTCCTGAATTTTTGTTGTTCGTTGAATACACAACTGTAGCGGAATTGTCACAGAAAATCATCAATGGTTTAGAAATAGAATCTACAACCATAAGTCTTAAGATGAAGTTCCGTAACCATAATGCATGACAAGTGGCCTCATAACATGCAATAAACTCTGCCTCTATGGTGGATGAAGTTGTTAATGTTTGTTTAATACTTTTCTGTGAAATTGCTCCTCCAGCCATCATGAAGATAAATCCTGAAGTGGATTTCATACTATCCTGACAACCAGCAAAGTCAGAGTCTGTATAACCCACCACTTCAAGCCTGTCGATCCTTCTATATATGAGCAAATGGTTTTTTTGTCTTCTGCAGGTACCTCATTACTTTCTTTGCCGCTCTCCAATGATCAATGTCAGGATCACTTTGGTATCTGTCTAGCATACCAACAGCAAATGCTATATTTGGCCGTGTGCAAACCTGAGCATACATCAAACTCCCAACTGTAGATGCATAGGGAATGTTTTTCATTTGCTCCCACTCTAGGTCATTTCTCGGACACTGAAATTTACTAAATTTATCACCCTTTACTATAGGAGCAATTCCACCTTCACAGTGTTGCATATCAAATCTTTTAAGAACCTTTTCTATATAGGCTCTTTGTGACAATCCAAGAATCCCACGAGATCTATCTCGATGAATCTCAATGCCAATGACAAATGAGGCTTCACCAAGATATTTCATTTCAAAACTTTGAGATAAAAAATGTTTAGTCTCGTGTAACAAGCCAATGTCACTACTAGCAAGTAAGATATCATCAACATACAACACTAGAAAAATGAATTTACTCCCACTGACTTTCATATAAATGCATTCATCAATAATATTTTCTTTAAACCCATATGAAGTAATTATCTCATCAAATTTTATGTACCATTGTCTTGATGCTTGTTTTAACCCATAAATAGATTTCCTTAACTTGCACACTATATATTCTTTGCCCTCAATTTCATAACCCTCGGGTTGATCCATATAAACTTCTTCGAGCAAGTCACCATTTAGGAATGCAGTTTTTACATCCATTTGATGTAACTCCAAATCAAAATGAGCTACTAATGCCATTATAATTCTAAAAGAGTATTTCTTTGAAACAGGAGAAAAAGTTTCTTTATAGTCGATGCCCTTTTGTTGAGTAAAACCCTTAGCAACAAGTCGGGCTTTATATCTTTCAACTTTACCTTTTGAGTCTCATTTAGTTTTAAATACCCATTTACAGCCAATGGGTCTGACTCCCTCTGGTAAGTCAACTAGATCCCAAACTTTATTATTATTCATAGACTCTAACTCATCTTTTATTGCATCTGACCATTGTTGAGCAAAAATGCTATTTTTGGCTTCTGAAAATGATAGTGGATCATCTTCTTTACCAATGTTGAACTCAATCTCTTGTAGATAAACTTCATAGTCATCTGGAATAGCACTTTTTCTTTCTCTCCTTGATTTTCGTAATGGCATGTCAACTATTGGTTCATTTGAGACTTCTTCTATGTGAGGTGTTTGTTCTTCAGGCTCTTGATGACTTAAATCACCATCTTGCATAGTAGCGAGTGGGACAACTATGTCATCCCGAGGAACTAAATTTATACTTTGATTTTCCTCAAATATCATGTGCCTGGGCTCTATACTCCCACTGGTATAACCATCCTCAATGAACCTAGCATTTAGGGTCTCAATAAGTTTGGTACTATGTGATGGACAATAAAACCTATAACCTTTTGACCTTTCTGGATATCCTACAAAATAACAACTGACTGTTCTGGGATCAAGTTTCCTTTCATGTGAGTTGTATAATTTAGCCTCTGCTGCACATCCCCAGATACGCAAGTGATTTAAACTGGGTTTTCTTCCTATCCATAACTCAAAAGGAGTCTTTGAGACTGCCTTAGACGACACTCGATTTAGGATATATGCAGCAGTCCTAAGAGCTTCACCCCACAAAAAATCTAGTAAAGATGAATTACTCATCATAGTTCGCACCATATCCATAAGAGTGCGATTCCTTTGTTCAGCTACACCATTTTGCTCAAGGGTACCCGGCATGGTGTACTGCGCAACTATACCACACTCTTGTAGATACTTAGCAAATAGCCCTGGATTGCGACCTGTATGATCGTGCCTTCCATAGTATTCACCACCACGATTAGATCGTACTACTTTAATTTTCTTATCAAGCTGATGCTCGACTTCTGTCTTATAAATTTTAAAAATATCCAGTGCCTCAGATTTCTCACCAATTAAGTATACATAACCATAACGAGAATAATCATCAATAAATATAATAAAGTATTTCTTCCCGTTTAGTGTAGCAGGAATGAAAGGACCACATATATCTGTGTGTATAAGTTCTAAGAGGCCATTACTTCTAGTAGCACCCTTATGTCTAGACTTGGTTAACTTTCCTTTAGCATAATTAATACATATGCCATAGTCAGAAAAATCTAATGTGTTCAGAACACCTTCTTTAACCAATCTTTCTAATATCTCTCTAGAGATATGACCTAAACGCCTATGCCATAACATAGAAGAAGAATCATTGGTGAGACCACGTTTGGTACTCACATTAAAAGATAAAAGAGAATGTGAAAAAATTGGGTCAAGATTTAGAAGATAAAGACTATCAACTAATGAACCAGAACCAATAAATTTGGAATCATAAAAGATATTGATATTACGATTACTAAAACGGAATTCATAGTTCAATATATCAAGTTTAGGTATAGAAATCAAATTTCTGGACATTGAAGGAACATACAAAACATCTTCTAACTCTAATACAAAACCACTACTAAGGACAAGACGAACAACTCCAAAGCTTTAACTTGTGCTTCTACCCCATTACCCATGGTTAGTGTCCTTTGGTTGGGATTGATTTTTCGACTCCTTATGAATCCCTGCAAGGAATTAGAAATATGAATAGTAGCCTTGGAATCAATCCACCAAGTATTTGGCGGAACAATGGCTAAATTATATTCTGAACACACTAGACAATGGGTGCTACCTTTCTTTGCTAACCAGTTTTTGTAACTAAAGCATTCCTTTTTGACATGGCCTCGTTTGTGACACCAGAAACATTGAACTTTCTTTTTCCCCACTTTATGTGCCTGACTGGGTCCAACATCATTAACCTTTATACCTCTTTTCCAAGTTTTCTTATTATTTTTCTTGACTATTTTCCGATCCACAATGTGTGCCATATTGGGCTTATTGTATCGGGTTCGCTCTTCCTCTTGTGCACACATACTAATTAATTCTTTTAATTCCACTTATCTTTCTCCGCATTATAAGTAGTTTTAAAAATATCGAATTGCGCAGGAAGAGAAGTCATAATAAAGTGGATTAGAAATGAGTCACTAACTTCCATATCCAGATTTTTCAATTGGCATGCAATATCAGTCATTTTCATGATATGCTCACGCACACCACTAAGACCATCATATTTTGCGGTTACTAATTGGGTCATAAGAGTGCTAGCCAGTGACTTAGTTGAAATAGTAAAATGTTCTTCTAGAGCCTTAAGGTAATCCTTAGCCAATGGTTTATCAGGAATGGCACCCTTAATATATTTAGGAATATTATTCTTAATATACATTAGACTAAGTCTATTAGACCTGTCCCATTTATCCCATTCCTTTTTCACCTCTGCACCACTAGTGTCTGTAGGCTTAGGTGGTTCATCTGACCTAATGGCTAGGTCTAAATCCCCAAATCCCAAATTAAAAATTATTTCATCTTTCCAGTCTGAGAAATTAGACCCAGTCAGGGCTTTCACACATGGTAATGAACCAACTGTTATGGAATAAAAATAAAAACATCAAAAGAATTAAGGCCATAATTGTATAGTTTAATTGATGAGAAAAACAATCAAACTTTTCAGAATCAATAAGTAATGCCTAAAAATAATTGATCCCGAATAGGATCAACTTCACATTTAACAATATTTCCTTTGGGCCAATATTATTAAATGTTAGTCTCCCACTAGTGAAACAAATTTCACCTTTGAGACTAATTAATCATAGATAATACAATATCAAAAATAAATTCCTTTGGGAATAGTATATTATCTATTATATATTTTACATTAATTATCTCAATCCGTTTAATTAGACAAATCTCAATAATCCACCTTTGGGTTTGATTATTGCTCGTCTCTACTAAACGCAATTCAAATCCTTCAACTTTAGCAAAAACATAATTTTACCACTAGCCTCAAATACTATTGAAATTATCATGAGTGTGTCACTTTGGTGACTAAACACCCAATCTAATTTCATTAACATTTGTGCTTAAGATTTAAAATGATTCAATTTTCCCAAATGAATCTAATATATATATACACAATATGCATCAATATAAACATGAGGCAATATGCATAATAATGTATATGTTGCCAATTTCAATACATTTATAAAATAATATCCAATTTAATTAATCCATTATAATAACTTTAATTGGCAAAGGATAACAAAAGTAAAAGAAATATCATTTTTTTTTTTAAGCCTTTTACATCACTGTTGTATAGACATACACATGACCCATATATATATACCCATATATATATATATATATATGTATATATAACAACCTTTAGATCAACAATTATAAAACCACTCATTATTTTCCGTCATTACTTTACTGTACGATACTTGGGTTAAACAATATATATCTATATCTAATCATTAATTTGACATATGGACATATATTTAAATAGTAAAATTCATACTGTTTAAAAGAATTATTATATATCAAATACCAAACAATGAATTTAAGATAAAGTTGACAAATATATATTTAGTATATTCTATACACATATCAATATTCTGTCTATTTTATTCATATGCATGAAATAGAGTAATAGAGTGATAGAATTCAAAACCAATAATATATATGTTTATATATATATATATATAAACATGAGATGCACAGTAATATAAAATTATTTCATCCACAATATATATCAGTGTCCCTTTTTATCTCAAACACATATATAGCATACTGTACTAATAATATATACAACCAAGAAATTTCATACGCAATATCAAAAATAAATTTATGCATTAGAGTCCATGTGAGGCTCTGATACCACATGTAAGCAAATTCAACGATATTTAAAATACATGGTTCTAATACATAAATATTGTTTAGAAACATACCTGCCATTTTTAGCCGTTTGTGTTTGAGAATAACTATTATAGAAACACTCTGATACACAGAAACACTTCACAACATAGAAACACTCTTCAACCCTCTACTTTTATCTGTGAAACTGAACGATGGTTTCAGGCCTTTCTTTCACGTATATATATAGAGGGTTGGGACAGTTTCTAAGCATTGCCAAGAGGAGACAAGTTGGTTCCATCAACCAACACATCCCTCTATAATTAGATAACTGTTATAAAATAAACAGTATTCAAAAGATACAACGTTACATCTCCAATATGGATAATTATAAAACAATTTAAATAAAAAGGTAAGATTAATTTTTATAATAAGACCACCGTATTCTTACATGGACTGCACAGTATACGAGATTTTCCTACAACAATTGGTCTATTATACCAATTGGAGTTTCCTTGCTAAAAATTTCGGTGTCATCTCTCAAACTCTATTTGCTTTACTTTATTTTTATTTTGCATGTGATTAATTGATTAATTGCTAAATTAAGTAAAACTGATTAAAATAGAAAGACATATATTTTAATTTTTTATATGCGTTGAAAGAGGGTAGATCTAATCAATGTGTTCCTTTATTTGAAGGAAACAATTATAATTTTTGGAAATTAAAAATGAGAGCTTATTTGCAAAATTTAGGAGGTAAATTTTGGGCTATTGTTGAGACAGGTTATACACCTCCTACTGAGGAAAAGACTGTGGATGGTAAAGTTGTTCAGGTTTTAAAAGATACTTTTTCCTTCAGTACAATTGAATATGAGCATAATGATGCTAATGGAAAAGCTTTTATGCAATTATAAATTATGTTGTTCTATCTGAATATGCTATAATTTCTGATTGTAAAACTGTTAAATATGCTTGGGATATTTTGTAGGTTACTCATGAAGGAACTTCAAAAGTGAAGATGTCCAAAATTCAAAATGCTTTCTAATAAGTTTAGGAACATTGTGATGAAAGAAGAAGAATCCTTTTATGATTTTTATTCTAATCTTCTTGAAATTATTTGTGAACTTCGTCACTTAGGCAAAAGAGTTAGTGATAAAAAAATTTGTGAGAAAATATTAAGGTCTTTACCTAAAAAATTTCAAATAAGGGTATAAACTATTGTCCAGTGCTAAAGTAGATGAAGTTGTAGGTTCATTGAAAAATTTTGAGATGCAGAATTTTGATCAAAATAAAAAATAAAAGAATCTAGCTTTAATTAAAGTCAACTCAGGTTCATAATTCCGTTGATGAAAATTCTAATGAAGATGTGGCCTTTATAACTAGGAAATTTAATCAGTTTTTGCAAAGATAATAGAGGAGAATGAATGGCAATGGGGCCATTATGTTTGTAAACTTAACTGAGGACATAAATAAAAAAAATAGTGAGGTGGTGGTCGCAAGAGAGGGGGATTTGTACGTCGAGAAGGGATAAAGGTAAAAGAGCATTTACGGAATAAATTTGAAATGGTTACTTGTCAGTAATTAAGTTCCAAGTTTGATGATCAGTATTCTTATTTTCTCTATTTTACGATCACTTTTAAACAATTTTATTTAGGCTTGGTCACAAAAATCTAATTTTTTCCTTTTTAATTTTATTTTCCTTTTACATATTTAAAATTTAAAATTGATGATCATTTTATCATCGTGTCACATCAATAATGAGATGGGGTTACTTGGGAAAATATTGTTCACAAGTTTATATGAAACAAATAGGCTCTCATTTTCTTTTAATTGTTTTATTTATTTATTTATTTTGGCTATGTAAATTATTTTAGGTAGTTTCATTGTTACATAAAACTAAAAAGAGAAAAAAGAAATAAAAAGTTACCCCACATATATATATATATTTTGGGTCAAAGCATACAAAATTCTAAATTACTTTACACCATCCAATAATTTCAATTTTTAACTAATGACTTCATCAAATGGTTTTTTAATGGCAAAATATTCCATTTTATGCAGGAAATAGAAAATTTTTCAAGAAATTACAAAGTGTACTGAGTTCTTAACATAGCTATACCCAGAAGATATTTAGTGAGACACATAAGGAGTTAATCAAAGAATGAGAGAAATGGATGAAAGATATCGCTAACTCATGCACAATTATAGCAGCTCTTATTGTCACTATGGTCTTTGCAGCTGCCATCACAGTACTCGGTGGAAACAATGGCGATAATGGCCATCCAATTTTCTCGAGCAATAAAGCTCTTGTAACCTTTGGTGTGTCAGACGCTCTTGCTCTTTCCTTGTCCAGTTCTTCTAGTATTGATGTTCTTATCTACACTTGCATCGCTCTATGCAGAAGTGGATTTTTTCAACATCTTGCTAAGGAGATTAGTTTTTGGTTTGATAACCCTTTTCATCTCCATAATATACATGATGATAGCCTTTGGTGCCACACTCTATCTTGTGTTTGGAGATAAGAAAATATGGATTCTTGCTCCTATTACTATACTTTCCACTATACATGGGACATTATGCATATGCTAAATGCAATCATGATTTCTACGAAAGTGAATTTTATGTTTTTATTTTAATTTAATTTAATTTAATTTAATTTTTGTTTAGTTTCGTATTGCTAAGGGTCTAGCAATATGTAAGTTTGGGGTGTGATAAGCGATGAATATTGCAAAAACGTGCATATGTTAATGCCTTAATGGTACCTTTATTCGGTTTTTATGTTTATTTTTGTTTATTTATTTTTCATAGGTTCTTACCTAAAGAGACGGTTAATTCCATATATTTAGAGCTTATTGCGATGTTCCCAGTGCTTAAGGAGATGTCCGGGACCTTCCGGATCAATTCGGGACTCAACCGAAAAGAAAAATTATGGACCCATTTTAGTATTTTGGGCATAATATTTTACTCGAAACTTGAAATTAGGCAAACTTAACATCTCTAGAAAGAAGACTCGAATTTTGTTGTTTTTAAGTCTAATAACAATTTCGAGATTCGTACTCCAAAGAGGTCAAAATTATAACTTTGGAAATATTTGCTGAAAAAAACTAATTGTTGAAAATAGGGCTCGTCCCCATTCTAAAAAATTGGCTAAGTATTTGGAAAAAGACGCTTCGAAAAATTTCGGTGAAAATTTGGCTAAGTATGGGATTTAGGGTTCGAGCGCTAATGACATGGCTCGAGCGCTATTTTGTTTGGAGTTAAAAATAAATACGGGAATGATGCAAAATTACCCCTCTTTATCCCTATATGGGCCCAATTGTCCCCAAAAGCTGTAAATCTCATCCAAGGGGGGAATATGACTCATTCTCCATTATAAAAGAAGATGGGAAGACACATTGAAGATCTCTCTTTTCTCTTTCTTGGTTCTCCTATCTTGCGGCTGCTTTTAAGGTTTTGAAGATTGAAGATTCCAATTGGCGGTCCATGGAGATGGCTTTTACACCAACAATGATGATATCCTTCCTCTCCATGAGTAGCTAAAGCATTCCTTTGGGAATTGATGTAACCTTAGTCCGAGTAGCATAGTTTGATTGTTCTTAACTTAAGTAATTTTTATATGTATATTGATTGTATGATTTTGAGAAATTAACTTAGTATTCCTAAGCAATTGGGTTTTAATGAAAATAATTGGTTTTTGATAAAATTGATATCTTGTCTTATAATTAATTTTACTTTAATCAGACTCAAACTATTTTTATCGTGAGAGATTGACGGCTAAGGGTTTCTCTTAAATATTTAAGTAGTGATCATGCAATGGTAATTAATCGAATATGTATGAACGAATGTTTTGATAATTCATGCATAGGGAAGATGAATTGTATTGCACCCTAGATTAGAGTAGTTAGGTAGACAATTCGTGCGAACTAAAGATGATTTATGGCTTTGTATTTATTCATATATGTTTTCTTCATTGAATTAAAGTGTGCTTGTAGCCATTTGATTCCCGAATATACATAAGTTTGAATTTCTCCATAACTGAAATAATTGACCATGTTATGAGGCTAGCGGTGAAGTCAATCCCTAAGTACTTCTCACTTTGATTTAAACACTTGATATTTTAGTTTATTTTTTGTTTTATTAGAATTTAGAAATAGAAAACAACAAAATCATATTTCTCTTGAATTAGATTAGGAATAATTTTATACTTAACAATCCACCAAAATCTTTGAAGTTTGACACCTTCAATATAGCCCTATCTTACAAATAGTCGTTCTCTTACGAGTGATTTATGTTGAATATTATAGCTCAATTTGCCAACTCATTTGGTATTACATTATTCCTTACATCAGCACCTTGCCAGCCAAGGAGTGTGATAAACAACATGCATGGTTGCCAAGTTGAAGCAGCCTCAGTACTTGATCAACAAGTGTTGTTTGTTAACCCATTTTGGCTATAAATAGCCTATACTCTCCATGGCGTTTCATCATCCGAAAATCATCCACAATTGAGTGTGATTTGCTCAATATTAGTAAAGAAAAGTGTGTGAGAGTTTGGGTGTAATAGGGTTTTGAGTGTAAGCCACTTAGCCTTGTATCTCTTTATTTCCATAGTGAAATATTATTTTGTCTTCTTTTCGTGGACTTAGGCATAACCGAATCACGTAAATTTTTGTCTCGTTTGTGTGTGTGCTATTTTATTTTCTTGTCATTTATTTTTTCTTTTGTTCTCATAAACTCTTATTCGATTCTTATTTTATAACAAACTGGTATCAGAGCTCAGTTTGTGTATTGTGTACAGATACTATTCACACTGTTTACACTATTCGGGTACTATTCACAAATACGATACTATTCATCGAGAAATATTTTTGGTAGATACAGGCCCTGCTGACTCTGAGAGGTCTAAAGAAGGTGTTATTCGGGAAGGACAAGTTGCTAGAAACTATATCCAATGAAGACAAGAATGAGGTCGATGAAAAGGCGAGAAGTGCAATTCTCTTAAATCTAGCCGATGAGGTGCTGCGTGAAGTTATTGATGAAGACACGGAGGCAAAGTTGTGGTTGAAATTGGAGAGTCTGTATATGACGAAGTCTTTCACCAACAGACTTTACCTGAAACAGAGACTCTACACCCTTCGTATAAAGGAAGGTATGCCTCTTAAGGAACATGTTGATAATTTTAATTCTATTATTATGGATTTGAAAAATACTGATATTAAAATTGATGAAGAAGATCAAACCCTTATTTTGTTGTGTTCTTTGCCTCTTTCCTATGATCATTTTGTTACCATATTGATAAATGGAAAAGACACCATTAGTATGGAGGATGTTAAATCCTCACTCAGCTCTCAAGAGTTGAGAAAAAAAGGTGTCTGGGAATAATGGAGATGAACAGACTAAGGGTCTGGTTGTAAGGGGAAGAAATGAGAAAAAAGGTTCTAGTAGTAGGGGCAAATCGAGATCTAAATTTATGTCTCGTAAAGACACTGAATGTTATTATTGTCACCAAAAAGGGCACATTAAGTGGAATTATCCAAAATTGAAAAATAAGAAGAAAGATAAAAAGGATAAAAAGGAGTCTAAGGATAAATGCACTAGTAATTCTTCTGATGTTGCTGGGGTTGCTGAAGGAAGTTCCTCAGATGTCGAAAATGTTCTTTCAGTTTCTGTCAGTGACTATCACTCTAATAGTGAATAGGTTCTTAATTCTAGTTGTTCCTATCATATGTGTCCTAATAGGGACTGGTTTTCTACTTACCGTTCTATTGATGGTGGTACTATCTTAATGGGGAACGACAATCCTTGTAAGACTGTTGGCATAGGCACAATCCAAATTAAGATGCATAATGGCATCGTTAGAACTTTAATTGATGTTCGGCATATTCCAGATTTAAAAGAAGAATTTGATTTTTTTTGGTACTCTTGACTCTAATGGTTGCAAGTTTTCAGCTGAAGGTAGAGTTTTGAGAGTTTCTAAAGGCGCTCTTACTATGCTTAAGAGAAAATGCCTCTATTTTTTGCAGGGTAATACTGTGACAGGTGCTGTTTCAGTATCTTCTTTAGTTGATCAAGATTCATAAACTACCCATCTATGACATATGTGTTTAGGGCGTATGAGTGAAAGGGGTTTGATAGAATTGAGCAAACGAGGTTTGTTAGGTGGGCAAAGCTGGACTTTTGCGAGCATTATGTCTTTGGCAAGCAGAAAAGACTCAAGTTCAGTGCAGCTGTTCATAGGACCAAGGGCATTGTTGATTACATTCATTCAGGTCTTTGGGGTCCTTCTAGAGTTCCCTCTCTTAGTGGTTCTCGATATATGTTGACTTTCATTGATGACTTCTCCAGGAAAGTCTGGATCTATATCTTGAAGCAAAAACATAAAGTGTTTCTTAAGTTTAAGCAGTAAGCCATGATTGAAAAGCAGGCTGGAAAGAAGATCAAGCATATCAGAACAGATAACGGTTTAGAATTTTACTTAGGAGAGTTTGATGAATTCTATAGAAATGAAGGTATTGTTAGACACCACACAGTTCGAAAGACTCCACAACAGAATGGTTTACAGAACACATGAATAGAACTCTCTTGGAAAGAGAGTTCTATCTAGTGAACAGGTCACCATTAACTGCTATTGAGTGCAAAACACCTGAAGAGGCATGGTTTGGTACTCTTGTTCATTATTCTAACTTTAGAGTTTTTGGATGTCCTGCTTATGCTCATGTTAATGAAGGAAAACTTGAGCCTAAAGCCAAGAAATGTATTTTTATTGGTTATGCATCTGGGGTGAAGGGATACAAGTTGTGGTGTCCTGACCCTAAGTCACCTAATTTTATTACCAGCAGAGATGTTACTTTTGATGAGTTTGTTTTACTTCACCCGAGAAAGGAGTCTTTTGTTACAAGTGAATCTCAGGGTGTTAGGCAGCAGGTGGAGCATGACTTTAAAGCTCTAGAGAAACAAGTTAACACTCCAATTCAACCCAATGTTGAAGAGGTGCAGGATGATCAAGTACTAGATGAGTAACAGTACAGTATGGTTACAGGGAGACAGAAAAGGCAAATTAAACCACCTCAGAGGTATGCTTATGTAGATTTAGTTGCTTATGCTTTGTCTGGGGAAGAAAATATTGAAGATAAAGAGTGTTCCACCCACTAAAAAGCTGTTACAGGAAATGAATCTGCCAAGTAGACTGTTGCTATGACTGAAAAGATCGTTTCTTCACAAGAATCAGACATGAAAGATAGTGAAACCTTCTAAAGGCTAGAAGAAGATTGTTGGTTGCAAATGGGTCTTCAAGAAAAATGAAGGAACTCCAAGTGTTGAAGATGCAAGGTATAAAGCACGTTTGGTGGCAAAGGGTTATAGTCAGAGAAAAGGTGTCACTACAATAAATTGGGCTTTTTGCGACCAAACTTTGATTATTTTGCTTCCATAAAATTTGGTCGTTAAAAATCAATCATTTTGCGATGATAATTTATTTTGGTCGTTAATGTGCTTATCAATTGCGACTAAAATTTACTTTAGTCGCTAATATGTTAACTTTTACGACTAACTCATTTTGGTCGCAAATAATTTGGTCGCAAAAGGCCCGGTTCGTTGTAGTGTGTGCATTTCAATGAAGTATTCTCACCAATTGTGAGACATATCTCTATCTGCGTGTTGTTTGCAATGGTTGCTCTATTTGACTTGGAGCTTGAGCAACTTGATGTCAAAACAGCTTTTCTACATGGTGAGCTTGAAGAAGAAATTTATATGCGTCAGCCAGAGGGGTTCATTGTCCAGGAAAAGGAAAACCACGTTTGTTTGTTGAAGAAATCCTTATATGGATTAAAGCAATCTTCAAGGCAGTGGTATAAGAGGTTCAACACTTTTATGGTTGGACATGGTTACTTAAGAAGTAGCTATGACAGTTGTGTCTACTACCGGAAGCTCTCAGATGGTTATTTTGTATACTTGTTTTTATATGTTGATGGAATGCTTATTATTGCAAAAGACATGCCAGAAATCAACAAGTTAAAATCTCAGTTGAATACTAAATTTGAGATGAAAGATCTCAGTGCTGCGAAGAAGATTTTGGGCATGGAAATTCAAAGGGATCTTTAAGCTGGCAGGTTGAGTTTGTCATAGAAGAGTTATATAAGTACTTGAGTGGTTCAACATGCATAATTCCAAGCCTGTAAGCACACCACTTGCTGCTCATTTTCGTCTTTCTGTAACTTTATCACCGCAGTCCGAAGAGGAAAAGGACTATATGTTACGTGTTCCTTATGTTAGTGCAGTTGGTAGCTTGATATATGCAATGGTTTGCACTCACCCTAATATTTCACATGCAGTCAGTGTAGTTAGCAGATATATAGATAATCCAGGAAAAGAACATTGGCTAGTCGCGAAGTGGATTCTTCGGTATTTGAAAGGTACTGCAGTTATTGGCTTAGTTTAGAAGAGCAGTGATGATTTTGGCAGTGTCATTGGTGTTGTGGACTCCGACTATGCTGGTGATTTAGAAAGAAGATCTCTGACAGGATACGTTTTTATTCTCTCAGGTTGTGCAGTTAGTTGGAAAGCAAGTTTGCAATCTACAGTTGCTCTCTTTACTACAGAAGCAGAATATATGGCGGCTGCTGAAGTAGTGAATGAAGCCATTTGGTTGAGAGGTTTGGTTAGTGTTTTGGGTTTATAGCAGAACTCAACTGTTATTTATTGTGATAGTCAGAGTGCGATATATTTAACCAAAAATCAAATGTATCACGAGAGAACCAAACAAATTGATGTCAGATAGCATTTTATTCGAGATGTCATAACAGAAGGAATTGCTACATTGAAGAAAATTGGCACAGCTGAAAATCCGGCGGATATGATGACAAAGTCCATTCCAGCTCTCAAGTTCAAGCATTGCTTGGACTTGTTTGGTATTGTCAAATATTGAAATTGCCCTTAGGGGCTTTGTGGAGAAGACGATTTGTTTAAAAGAGATACAGTAGCTCATTTGAATTTTCACTAAGGTGGAGATTTGTTGAATATTGTGGCTCAATTTGCCAACTCAGTTGGTGTTACATCATTCCTTACATCAGCACCTTGCAAGCCAAGGAGTGTGATCAACAAGTATGCGTGATCACTAAGTTGAAACAGCCTCAGTAGTTGATCAACAAGTGTTGTTTGTTAACCCATTTTGGCTATAAATAGCCTATTGTCATGCCCCGCCTATGGAGGTTGTGCCACGCAGGTGACACGCAGACACTGAGGAGGACGCTGCATGGCAACTGCATGGCAAGTGGAGTTTCTAGAGTCTTCCGGAATATTCTAGAGTTATGTGGAAGATTCTAGATATGTGTAGAAATGTGTAGAAGTGTGTGGAAGGTTCTAGAGTTCTCCAGAGTTTTGTGGAGTAGTATGGAGAATTCTAGAATGTTGTAGATACTAGTAGATAAGTATGGAAGTGTGAAGAAGGTGGGAGAAGATTCTAGATAATCAATCTCCACCGTTGGTTAGAATGCATCCTAGCCGTCCATTAGGGATGGGGATGCCTATAAATAGAGGTAGGACTTCATTTTGTAGGGAACAAGTCCTGGAGTGAGTCTTGAGAGCCTTGTAGAGAGCTTGAGTGTTAGCCTTGTACAAAGCATTCTTTGAAGTAATAGAAGTGTTCTTTCCTTGCCAACTTAAGTGCCTTAGTGTGTGTGAGTGTGCAAGCCAAGTGAGGAGAGGGCGAGGGCAACTACAACACTAGTAAGCGCACGAGGGGAGTGTGTTGGCTAAGGTGTGCACGGGAGTTAGGCTGACCAAGTACTTGCAAGAGTGAAAGCAACGTCTTGGTGCCGCACGGGAGCAGCTAGAGTGGTGCTGAAACTCTAAGCCCGTGACAGTTGGTATCAGAGCAGGTTCACCAAGGGAGCTTTGTTGGAGTAGACATGGCTAGCGGAGGAAACCACCAAGTCCACATCTTAGAGCAGAGCTTGGAGGAGAAGCTTGCCACACACTTGGTCTACACGGAGACCAAGTTTAACAGGCTCGAGAGAAAGATGGCAGAACTCTACGAGCTGATTGACGGCATTGCCAACAAGGCGCGAGAGAAGGAAAGGGACTTGTATGATCAGGTAGACGACTTGCGCATGGAGATTGCCGAGTGTAAGAAGGAGTTCTCCCAGGCGCGCGAGGTCGTGGTGAAGCTAAGGAAGAAGAAGGCGCCGGAGCCCAAGGAGTACGATGGGGCAAGGAATGCGCGCCAGATTGACAACTTCTTCTGGCACATGGAGCGGTACTTCGAGTGCATGGAGATCGAGGATGATGAGGAGAAGGTGCAGACAGGCACTATGTACCTCACGGACACTGCCGCTCTATGGTGGAGGCAGCGCTTCACTGGTAGAGGCGCAAGAGCAGTTGACACATGGGAGGAGTTCAAGAGGCAGCTCAAGAGGCAGTTCTACCCTGAGTGCGTTGAGGACCTGGCCATGATCAACCTAAGGCGCCTGAAGCAGAAGGGCAGCATAAGGGAGTATGTGAAGGAGTACTCCAACTTGATGCTGGAGATCCCAAAGATGCCGGAGCGGCAACGTGTGTGTTTGTTCATTGATGGGTTGCAGTCTTGGGTAGCCACAGAGCTGAGAAGGAGGGAGCCTAGAAATTTGGCATCCGCAATGGCTATAGCGGAGCGCCTTGAAGACTTTAGGCACGATGACAAGAGGGCCACGTCTCCCAGAAGGGACCACAACAAAGGTGGGGGAGGCCGTCGCTTCAAGACTAGGGCCTCGCCCAAGTCAAGTGATGATGAACACAGCGATGAGGAGAGACGCCCACGCCATGATAAGGGCAAGGACCATGGAGAGAGGTCTAAAGCTAGTGGCAAAGGGGAGCGCCGCGATAAGGGCAAGTGGGAGCCGAAGTGCTACTTGTGCGAAGGGCCACGCATATTGCGACACTGCCCCAACAAGAAGACCATGAGCGCCCTTGTGAAGGATAAGGGCAAGGGCAGGGTGGACGATGCGGGCAGCGATGAAGATAGGTGCATAGGGGCTATGCAGATGCTGAGTAGCATGGCGCATGACACCAAGAAGAAGGGCAAGGCAAAGAAGGTAGTTGGGGTGCGCTATGTGGATGCGCAGGTTGGTGGCAAAGCCGTGCAAGCGTTGGTAGACACGGGTGCTACACACAACTTCATTACCCCGGAGGAGGCGCAACGACTTGGCTTGGAGATGCGCAAGACGGAGGGCTGGATCAAGGCCGTTAACTCCGAGGAGGTACGGGTGAGTAGAGTGTGTAAGGAGGTGGAGCTATGCATGCAAGGATGGAAGGGCAAGGCTGACTTCCAAGTTGCGGAGATGGACGACCACGACATGGTGCTGGGGCTGGAGTTCATGGACAGGAACAACGCCGCCCCACTACCATGTCTTGGTGCGTTGATGATACTTGGAGGCGAGGAAGGCAAGGCCGCATGCATGGTGCCGCTCGTGGGCAGGAAGGAGAGTCCAGAGGTGGCAGTCAACACGATGGAGCTCGTGAGGACTTCACATCTCTCGAAGGGCGCTCGTACGTTTGGGCCAAGGACATATGCGCAAGTGCTGATGACCTGCGAGAGGCTGGGTCAGCTGAAGAAACCGTGACGAGGTGTCACGGAAATGGGTGGGGGAGAATGTCACGCCCCGCCTATGGAGGTTGTGCCACGCAAGCGACACGCAGACGCTAAGGAGGACGCTGCATGGCAAGTGGAGTTTCTAGAGTCTTCCGGAATAGTCTAGAGTTATGTGGAAGATTCTAGATATGTGTAGAAATGTGTAAAAGTGTGTGGAAGGTTTTAGAGTTCTCCAGAGTTTTGTGGAGTAGTATGGAGAATTCTAGAATGTTGTAGATACTAGTAGATAAGTATGGAAGTGTGAAGAAGGTGGGAGAAGATTCTAGATAATCAATCTCCACCGTTGGTTAGAATGCATCCTAGCCGTCCATTAGGGATGGGGATGCCTATAAATAGAGGTAGGACTTCATTTTGTAGGGAACAAGTCTTGGAGTGAGTCTTGAGAGCCTTGTAGAGAGCTTGAGTGTTAGCCTTGTACAAAGCATTCTTTGAAGTAATAGAAGTGTTCTTTCCTTGCCAACTTAAGTGCCTTAGTGTGTGTGAGTGTGCAAGCCAAGTGAGGAGAGGGCGAGGGCAACTACAACACTAGTAAGCGCACGAGGGGAGTGTGTTGGTTAAGGTGTGCACGGGGAGTTAGGCTGACCAAGTACTTGCGAGAGTGAAAGCAACGTCTTGGTGCCGCACGGGAGCAGCTAGAGTGGTGCTGAAACTCTAAGCCCGTGGCACTATGCTCTCCATGGTGTTTCATCATCTGAAAATCATCCACAATTGAGTGTGAATTTGCTCAATATTAGTAAAGAAAAGTGTGGTGTTTGGGTGTAATTGGATTTTGGGTGTGAGCCACTTAACCTTGTATCTCTTTATTTTCATAGTAAAATATTGTTTTGTCTTCTCCCCGTGGACATAAATATAGTCGAATCACTTAAATCATTGTCTTGTTTGTGTGTGCGCTATTTTATTTTCTTCTCATTTATTTTTTCTCTTGTTCTAATAAACTTCTATTCGATCCTTATTTCATAACAATTTATATCATTAAAAATATACATACCATACTGTGTATTTGTGTGAATAATTTTTCCGTAAAATTATCCAACACCGTGCCGTATACATGAAGATTAAATGCATATGCAGACTAGACAAGAAATAAAAAAACAATTTTGAACCATCCCCTTAATTGATATTTAAAGCTCCCTTAGATTCCCTACTGCGACCAAATCGAAGTCTTCCACGTTTGTTTGCGCGCGTTGATGCCAGCAAGCAAGTTGCTATTCATGCGTAAGACCATGAAGTAATCCATACGTAATACAAAAATAAACACATATATAAACAAAGACTTTGGATTCAAGAGCAAGTGCTTGTTGAGAGTCTCACCCTTTGCATATATATAACTGTAGTTGGCAAGTTGCACAAGCTTATATGTGTGTATATATATAAATAAAGACTTGTGAATCATGGATAGTTTTTTTTTCGGTAAATATAATGATAGATAGTTGGATGGCACACTCTTGGGTCTTCGTCATAACAATGGGTAAATATTAATAACATTATATATAGCATGTAGCACTTGTTTAAGGGTGTATATATATAACATTCAGACAAGAAAGAATACATATCCAAAACATTCATACCTATAGCTTTAACCCAGCTAGCTTCTTTCAAGTTTCAATGGCTTCTTCTTCAATCCGTTCGTCTTTCGAAACGTACCCATTCCCAGCGGGGATCGAATTGAAAGAAACTTTCTCTTTCAAACTCTCTGGAGAAAAGAACTTCCTTAAGTGGAAGACTTTGATGCATGGTCTGATCAAGACAGAAGGATTACTTGGTTTCATTACTGGTGAGGTTGCCGCACCACCTAAATTGATCACCGTACCATGTTATGGTTCCCCCAACGGAACAATGGAGATTGAGAACCCGAATCGCGGGGCTTGGGAAAGATCAGACGCGCTGCTAAAAACGTGGATTTTAAAGACGGTAACTGAAGATATCTTTCCACATGTGGTGCTCTTGGAAACTGCCAAAGATATGTGGACTATGTTAGAGTCCACACTGCTCACTAAAACTGGTAAGCACACTCTGCTGGGGTGGATCACATTAATTCTTAATCAGAATACGATTCTAAATCATATTTATGTGAATGAATCTATATATATATTTATATATATATATATATATATATTAAATGCGAGGTCTAATTAAGTTTTCATGTATGTACTCCATCAATCCAGTGCCAAACACAGAAGCTGCTGCAGTGAAGAATAATATTCTAAGGCAATACCTACCACTGTACACGGCTGCAATCAGAGGTGACTGGGAGAGTGCCCAAAAGTTTCTGAAAAAAGAACCGGATGCGGTCAGGGCCATCATTACAGTATGCTCGGAAACACTGCTGATTGTAGCAATCAGGTCGGTGACATCTGTGAGCGGAAACCATTTTGTGAAGAAAGTGTTGGAGCTCATGTCACCTGAAGATTTGGCTCTACCTGCTGATGATGATCTGACGGCTCTGCACTACGCTGCAACAAGTGGCAACGTGGAGGCAGCCAAGTTGATGGTAGCCAAGAACCCAAACTTGCCCAATCTTCGCGCCAATAATAAATCAACATTACCTCTCGCCAACGCTGCTCTTAACGGCCAAAGGAGTATGGTTCTTTATTTATTGAGCGTCACCAACAAAGATAGTGAGCCCAAACCACTAGAGGGTGAACGTGGTGCTATTCTTATTCATTTTCTAATAAGTAATGGTCTTTACGGTAAGTAATATTGTATATTTTATTCATATATAAACACAGAAATATCCATCAGCTGCATGCATGATTTGATATAAAACTAATTTAAAACTATTTTTACCTTTACTAGCTAGTTTTATTTACTCATATATATATATATATATATATATCTTTCAATGAAATAAAACCAATTATGAAAAAAAATAAAAACATTTCTAATGATATATGATAATTTCTTACTAATTAAACTTTTTTTTTTCCCAACTAATAATGTTACAGACATTGCTCTATCATTGATTGAGAAATACTCTGAATTGGCATCGATGCAAGGCTTTCCAGCCCTGAAATCTATTGCTTTTAGAAGATCTGCATTTCCAAGTGGAGCATACTTAAACTGGTGGCAAAGCTTAATCTACTGTTGTTAGTCTCTTCATTTCTTTCTATTACTTACTTTGCCTTTTACTTTTAGTGTTTTTTTTTTCCCCTTCTTATTCATCTCTCTCTATATTATTGCCCGCACTCTCTCACTTGTCAAAGCTTTGGGATCCCTCGCGTGCAAAAAATACCCCTAAAGTTATAATTTGGTCTATATGTTGCTACTGGTCTGACAGAATTTTATAAACATTTCAGTTCACCATATATTTTTTTTTCCTCCAGTTGTCTGATAGTCGAGGCATGGTGCTGATATCACAGCATGTCAATGGTGATAATTACTCAATTTTGATAAAATCTTTGCCTACCGACTTGAGAAGTAGTGTTAGAAAATCATTGTAAGAGTGATCTAAATCTATCATCAAGATATTGATTGGAATGATTCATGAAAGTGATTTTATTATTTTAGGAATCATCCATCAATCTATATCTCATATTTATCACATGTTTTGTATTCTTTCATTTATTAAAGGTGATCATTATAAACAAAATCAAGTAAGAATGTAATAAAATAGATGCTGCCATTTCAGCTTTGTGTCGTGAATGTAGGCTGTAATCAAGGAGGAGATATCATACCATTGACTTAGAGTTAAACCTAGCTACCTTTTAATTAAAATTATAAATTTTCATTAATAGAGACATAAAGAATCTATAAGAACCAGGTGTAACAGGTGGGTAATGCTACATACCCACTCCCATTTATACGCATGATATAGGACAAGAATCCCTTGTAACATTCTTCCTCACCCAAACTTTCAACGCCCACGTTGCAATTAGACCACCTTGCCTACTCGGTTAGGCTTACCCAAATGCTTCTGAGCCGGACACTTTGCTTGATACCGAATCAAGGATTACAAGGGCGGATCTACAAATGCATAATGGGGTGTGTTAATCTATTCTGGGATGGGTTAGTACTACTAAAATTTTTTATTTTTATTTTTTGGGTTTGGCTATTCCTATATCCGCATTTGATGGATTATGTCTAACTCTGATACCAACTACCAACTATAATGGGTAGACACTTGCTTATTTATCCAAAATCTTAAATTATTGAATAGTGGTACATAGTTACCATTTATACCCATTTCACTTTTTACACGGATCCGATATGGGACAAGTACCCTAATAACACCAGGCTACTACAACAGAAACACCAGGCTACTACAACAGAGAGAGGACAATTTTTTCACTTCTCCCCTCTCTATATTTTATTTTATATACTATTTGATTAATACACAGATTTCCCAACAGCAACACATTGATCAACTAGACAAATTACTAGTCTTGTAAAGCAGTTAACTGAATCGCACAAACATATATTTACTAACTTATTGTTCTCCCAAATTAGATGCTCCCCTGAAGTTGGAAGACTCTGCATACCAAAGTAATGGAGGAGACATTGAGAATTTAACCAATTGCTTCGTTTCTTTTCCGGCTAATGGTAAGAATTGATGTTATAATATGATTTACACAAATACTACAATGTTAGACTTAGAATTTTGAATTGCTGTACTACCTTCAAATTTAATGATGTTGCCGAGAAGCTAGTAACATACCCAACTCTCTTTTGTCATAGTGTTTTATTGATATGAAAAATAATTTATAATAATATATGACCGAGAATATCATTATAGGAGCCATAAAAAGCCAGAACTTAAAAATGAACATCACAAAGATATACAGAGGTTTGGCCACTATCGCCTACAAAATTCTAAGGGTTACATTACTTTCATTATATTTTTTCTTAATTTTGTATATAATGGTCATTTCTATTTATAAGTAAAAAAATACAAACATGTGATATATATGATATAAGAAAGATTCCTAAATATAGAAATATGTTATATATATACTCATGTTAAAATTCTGCGAGGAGTTATTTACGAGCTTTTATCGAGCTTTTATCACTCATAAAATGATATTTTCCGATATTATACTTAAATTATAGACAAAATATAATTACCATATGGCTTTTTTTTTTTGGTTTCAACTCGAAAAGAAAGAAAAGAGCAAATTTTTAATTTTTTTTTAAAGTTTGGATGGAAGGAAAGAAAAACGTATAAGAAATTTTAGTTTCCGATACTTGCTTATTTCCCCAAAAACTTTTCTTATATAAAACACGGGAAAATAATATATTCATGTGAAAAGAGTTCGTTTTTATTGGATATTCCTATTTTATTAAAAAAAATTAATCATGCAAAACAACTTGCCAAAAAAACCAAGCAACTTGTTTAGTGGCCGGCTTCTTTCTTTGGTTTTTTTACTGGGTTTCTTTGTGTGCTTGAACCATAAACTATTACATAGATGGGACGACTATTACATAGATGGGAAGCTCGTCTAAACCCCCCACAATATATAATTAAAAAAAAAAACATATAATTAAATTTTTTTTTTTTTTAAAGTTTCGTTTCTCTTAAA
Source organism: Cornus florida (assembly GCF_030987335.1). Lineage (NCBI taxonomy): Eukaryota > Viridiplantae > Streptophyta > Magnoliopsida > Cornales > Cornaceae > Cornus > Cornus florida. The sequence continues at coordinate 47,348,799 of NW_026775573.1, forward strand.
CTAATAATTAGTTCTACCTAAAAAATATTATGAATCCTTATTTTAAATATAAATAATAGGAACAAGTATAATTGTTAAATTTAATAATCCATCATTTTACTATTTCTTACCAAAAATGGATATCAACCAACACAATTTATTTATTTATTATTTTTTTAGCATTTAAAGTCATAAGAGTAATTTTGGTATTTATAATCACTTTCTTTTTATTTTCATGCTATCCAAACTAACTAACTAATATTTTCTTATAATTTTTTTTGAATAATTTTTTAATTATACTAATCAAATGCATGTTAGAAAATTACCTCATCTTTTTTTTTTTTTTCTATTTCTTTAATTTTCTTACTTATTTTCTTCTAACTAAACACATCTCATAAATAATATATCTGGTGCAAATAAATTAAACTACTGAAATGACAATTAAAACCACCAACCTACATATTTGGTAAGGCCTAGTTGGTAGAGCACCCGAGTCCAGCTCCCCGCGCATTGCCTTGTATTTTTTAGTTTGTGCTTTCGTGGAATTGAGTAACTTTATTCCGGGTAGAAACTTCGGTTTCTCCTCGTGGCACCAAATATTTGATTATGACAAGTTTTAGTTTTTGTTGTCCATGCAGTGAAGCAAAAATTGCATTATATATTCTGGAAACTCGCTGAAATATTTGGTAAGGAATTTGTTGCATATAATACTGGTATTAATTTAGCAGCAAAACGCTTAAACACTAGTAGTCAATCTCTCTAAGACCATGCCAACGGAACCAGCAGTAAATCATTATTATTTATTTCCTAAATATCTTACTATTTAACATCATTTGAATTGCAGTGCCACAGATGAAGTATATTCAAGAGACAAAATGTTTACATAATCAAGCAATCCAGCTCGTCAAACATCTTTGCAAGGAAGTCGGGAAATTGGAGTACTCTAAAGCATTGAATATATTTCAACAAGCAGTAATTACTGCAGCCAAAGTTGGGGTTCCTGAAGTTGTTGAAGAGATTATTGCAGTATTTCCCGATGTGATTCGTGTTACGGATGCAGCAGGGCATAACATATTTCATATTGCAATTTTGAACCGCCATGAAAACATATTCAACCTTATTTATCAATTGCACAATGAGGTAAGGCAGTTTGTTTTACAATACCAAGACTTATTGGGTAAGAGTGGTATCGAGTTGGTTGCATGTTTGGGAAAAGAGCAAAGAATCAATCTGAGAGGCGGCGCAGCCGGTGCAGCTCTACAAATGCAGCGCGAATTACAATGGTTTAAGGTAATGATTCTTTCTACTACCAATTATAGTTGCAACGGATATGATAATATAGATATTGTTTACCCCAAAATCTGACCTAAAAGTAAGTCCGTTTTATTAGCTAGGTTAGGATTAATTTGGATTACATATTGGTTCTATGAAATGGCCGGTATGTATATATTATGTCCATAAATTCTACTTGAATTTAGGACTCGGCAATTTCTGGGTGGGCATGCCATGTAAACTCATGAGTCATAACTTCTCCATTTCGATCTGACGTGGGATAAGAACCTCAGACTCGGTAATTTCTGGGTGGGCATGCCATTTAAACTCATGAGTCATGACTTTTTCCATTTCGATCTGACTTGGGACAAAAACCTCTTACACCAATCTTTTACACTAAAGTATTGTAATTGTTGGATATGATCTTGGTGTAAAAAAGTAACTACCAGAAAATATAACAATCATATTCAATGATATGGATAAATTTCTTGCTAACCGATATGAAATGTAAGGTAAAGCATTTCTATATATAACATCAATAATGTGTCATGGTTTAATACAACTAGCACTTAAAATTTTGGAAAATGTTTTTTTTACAGTGGGTCTCAACACTCATGCTGACATACAAAATTCATTTCCTCGATGCTAGATAGAAGCCTAATTCATTGAGAATTTATTTCCCTTTTCTTCTGAAGTTATGGCTTAACCAAACTAATGACCATTTAATGACAAAATCATTCAATTTTACGCAGGAAGTAGAAAAAATTTCAAGGGACCACAAAGAGTCCCGAGTTCTTGACACGCCGACACCCAGAATGATATTCAGTGAGACACATGAGGAGTTGATCAAAGAAGGAGAGAAATGGATGAAAGACACGGCCAACTCATGCACAATTATAGCAGCTCTCATTGTCACTATTGTGTTTGCAGCTGCCATCACAGTACCGGGTGGAAATAACAGTGACGGCCATCCGATTTTCTCGAGCAATAAAGCTTTTATAACCTTTGGTGTGTCAGATGCTGTTGCTCTTTTCTCGTCCAGTTCTTCTTTATTGATGTTCTTATCAATCCTTGCATCGCGCTATGCTGAAGAGGATTTTCTCAACGTCTTGCCGAGGAGATTAGTTTTTGGTTTGTTAACCCTCTTCATTTCCATAATATCCATGATGATAGCCTTTGGTGCCACACTGTATCTTGTGTTTGGAGATAAGAAAACATGGATTCTTGCTCCTATTACTATACTTTCCACTATACCTGGGACCTTGTTTGTGTCATCACAATTTCCTCTTCTTTTGGATATGATCAAATCCACCTATGGCATTGGTGTTTTCTGTCAGCAGAATGATCGTATCCTCTACTAAAACCAATTGAATATGGGAAAAAAATTAAAGACTTGTATCGTTCTGCCAATTTGAATCAATCAATTCGATTGAATCAATTGACATTAATTTTCTTTGTATTGAGTATTCATAAATTATGTTTGTATGGTTTTTTTTTTTTTTTTGGGAAAGTTATGCTGGTATGTATTCCATTCAGTAAAAGATGTTACAGTTTAAAGAGAAGCAACATCCTAAAGTGGGATAGAGAAGTAGGTGTGCTACTATGTAATACTCTTTTGCATTGAACTGTTATATAGACTTCAAAGCATCTGTCATGAAATCAAATTCATGATGTTTATCATTTTCCCATTATTAATTAATCATGCTAATCTCAACAAAATAGAGAGTTAGCCAAGAAAGATTAGACACGGCTTTACATTCATTTGAAACTGCCGGCAGTAGATGTTTGATGCTAAAGAAAACTAAATTATGGCCTTAGGAATTTATGGAATATTTAGAAAATAAAAGATGGCTTTTTATTTATTTATTTATTTATTTTTAAATTCGTAATTTTAGTTTCACTTGTCTCTTTAATCACTCAATGGATCAATATATGCAGCCTCAACCATTACTTGCCTCCCCATTTAGGCTATCGGATTTACAATCAGTTTGTATAATACTTCCTTTCTTCCAAAATATTGAGTCACAATTTTCGAAGTAAAACGCTTACTTTCCATAGAGGGAGTATATGTTTGTGTGGGCTGACAAATGGGCGGCTCCACACAAAAAATTGCCCGCAGGCTTTTAAGCGTGGCTCCGGAAAAAATGTGGACTCCACTTCATTCTCTCTCTCTCTCTCTCTCTCTCTCTCCTCTAATGTGGTGGGTTCTATAAATATATGGGTTAGTTTAATAAAAAACACCTTATCAAGAGTTAATTACTAAAATGTAAACAGTCAAAAATAAGTCCATCAAAAAATACTTTAGACAAAAGTAATTACATATATGTCAATTTTCATTATTCATTAATACATGGAGATCAAATTACCCTTAAATACTTTATGAAATTTACTGAATTACCCTTAAAATTATAATATACACTCCCTCACTCACTTGCCTCCCCTCTTCCTCTCTCTAGAAGTATAAACTTTTGCAAATCTCTCTCTTTCTAAAAGTTTGTGTTCTCACTTTTTTTTTTTTTTTTTTTGACTTTGGTAGGGACCTAAGATTGCAAACCCAGCAAATACACAGAAGAACTATAATTAAATGTTTAACCATAAGCAACAACCATCTCAGGGAGAGTAGTCGAAGCCCCCATCACCACCTATTTGGTATATTGAATCAATTATATCTATAGGCGTTTTAGATGGCAGAGGGCTTGGACGACAATGAGTTTCATTTGTTATAGTCTATGAGTTTTGGCTTTCTCCTCAGATCCTCACGGACGAAGACATACTCATAGAGTACAACAAATGATCACCACCATGTATTCATGAACAGTTCTTGTTGCGCATCTCGCTCCTCCCATTCTTTCTAATGTCAAACTTCCACTACACTATTGTAAAACTTAAGAAACATAAAGTGTTTCTTAAGTTTAAGCAGTAAGCCATGATTGAAAAGCAGGCTGGAAAGAAGATCAAGCATATCAGAACAGATAACGGTTTAGAATTTTACTTAGGAGAGTTTGATGAATTCTATAGAAATGAAGGTATTGTTAGACACCACACAGTTCGAAAGACTCCACAACAGAATGGTTTACAGAACACATGAATAGAACTCTCTTGGAAAGAGAGTTCTATCTAGTGAACAGGTCACCATTAACTGCTATTGAGTGCAAAACACCTGAAGAGGCATGGTTTGGTACTCTTGTTCATTATTCTAACTTTAGAGTTTTTGGATGTCCTGCTTATGCTCATGTTAATGAAGGAAAACTTGAGCCTAAAGCCAAGAAATGTATTTTTATTGGTTATGCATCTGGGGTGAAGGGATACAAGTTGTGGTGTCCTGACCCTAAGTCACCTAATTTTATTACCAGCAGAGATGTTACTTTTGATGAGTTTGTTTTACTTCACCCGAGAAAGGAGTCTTTTGTTACAAGTGAATCTCAGGGTGTTAGGCAGCAGGTGGAGCATGACTTTAAAGCTCTAGAGAAACAAGTTAACACTCCAATTCAACCCAATGTTGAAGAGGTGCAGGATGATCAAGTACTAGATGAGTAACAGTACAGTATGGTTACAGGGAGACAGAAAAGGCAAATTAAACCACCTCAGAGGTATGCTTATGTAGATTTAGTTGCTTATGCTTTGTCTGGGGAAGAAAATATTGAAGATAAAGAGTGTTCCACCCACTAAAAAGCTGTTACAGGAAATGAATCTGCCAAGTAGACTGTTGCTATGACTGAAAAGATCGTTTCTTCACAAGAATCAGACATGAAAGATAGTGAAACCTTCTAAAGGCTAGAAGAAGATTGTTGGTTGCAAATGGGTCTTCAAGAAAAATGAAGGAACTCCAAGTGTTGAAGATGCAAGGTATAAAGCACGTTTGGTGGCAAAGGGTTATAGTCAGAGAAAAGGTGTCACTACAATAAATTGGGCTTTTTGCGACCAAACTTTGATTATTTTGCTTCCATAAAATTTGGTCGTTAAAAATCAATCATTTTGCGATGATAATTTATTTTGGTCGTTAATGTGCTTATCAATTGCGACTAAAATTTACTTTAGTCGCTAATATGTTAACTTTTACGACTAACTCATTTTGGTCGCAAATAATTTGGTCGCAAAAGGCCCGGTTCGTTGTAGTGTGTGCATTTCAATGAAGTATTCTCACCAATTGTGAGACATATCTCTATCTGCGTGTTGTTTGCAATGGTTGCTCTATTTGACTTGGAGCTTGAGCAACTTGATGTCAAAACAGCTTTTCTACATGGTGAGCTTGAAGAAGAAATTTATATGCGTCAGCCAGAGGGGTTCATTGTCCAGGAAAAGGAAAACCACGTTTGTTTGTTGAAGAAATCCTTATATGGATTAAAGCAATCTTCAAGGCAGTGGTATAAGAGGTTCAACACTTTTATGGTTGGACATGGTTACTTAAGAAGTAGCTATGACAGTTGTGTCTACTACCGGAAGCTCTCAGATGGTTATTTTGTATACTTGTTTTTATATGTTGATGGAATGCTTATTATTGCAAAAGACATGCCAGAAATCAACAAGTTAAAATCTCAGTTGAATACTAAATTTGAGATGAAAGATCTCAGTGCTGCGAAGAAGATTTTGGGCATGGAAATTCAAAGGGATCTTTAAGCTGGCAGGTTGAGTTTGTCATAGAAGAGTTATATAAGTACTTGAGTGGTTCAACATGCATAATTCCAAGCCTGTAAGCACACCACTTGCTGCTCATTTTCGTCTTTCTGTAACTTTATCACCGCAGTCCGAAGAGGAAAAGGACTATATGTTACGTGTTCCTTATGTTAGTGCAGTTGGTAGCTTGATATATGCAATGGTTTGCACTCACCCTAATATTTCACATGCAGTCAGTGTAGTTAGCAGATATATAGATAATCCAGGAAAAGAACATTGGCTAGTCGCGAAGTGGATTCTTCGGTATTTGAAAGGTACTGCAGTTATTGGCTTAGTTTAGAAGAGCAGTGATGATTTTGGCAGTGTCATTGGTGTTGTGGACTCCGACTATGCTGGTGATTTAGAAAGAAGATCTCTGACAGGATACGTTTTTATTCTCTCAGGTTGTGCAGTTAGTTGGAAAGCAAGTTTGCAATCTACAGTTGCTCTCTTTACTACAGAAGCAGAATATATGGCGGCTGCTGAAGTAGTGAATGAAGCCATTTGGTTGAGAGGTTTGGTTAGTGTTTTGGGTTTATAGCAGAACTCAACTGTTATTTATTGTGATAGTCAGAGTGCGATATATTTAACCAAAAATCAAATGTATCACGAGAGAACCAAACAAATTGATGTCAGATAGCATTTTATTCGAGATGTCATAACAGAAGGAATTGCTACATTGAAGAAAATTGGCACAGCTGAAAATCCGGCGGATATGATGACAAAGTCCATTCCAGCTCTCAAGTTCAAGCATTGCTTGGACTTGTTTGGTATTGTCAAATATTGAAATTGCCCTTAGGGGCTTTGTGGAGAAGACGATTTGTTTAAAAGAGATACAGTAGCTCATTTGAATTTTCACTAAGGTGGAGATTTGTTGAATATTGTGGCTCAATTTGCCAACTCAGTTGGTGTTACATCATTCCTTACATCAGCACCTTGCAAGCCAAGGAGTGTGATCAACAAGTATGCGTGATCACTAAGTTGAAACAGCCTCAGTAGTTGATCAACAAGTGTTGTTTGTTAACCCATTTTGGCTATAAATAGCCTATTGTCATGCCCCGCCTATGGAGGTTGTGCCACGCAGGTGACACGCAGACACTGAGGAGGACGCTGCATGGCAACTGCATGGCAAGTGGAGTTTCTAGAGTCTTCCGGAATATTCTAGAGTTATGTGGAAGATTCTAGATATGTGTAGAAATGTGTAGAAGTGTGTGGAAGGTTCTAGAGTTCTCCAGAGTTTTGTGGAGTAGTATGGAGAATTCTAGAATGTTGTAGATACTAGTAGATAAGTATGGAAGTGTGAAGAAGGTGGGAGAAGATTCTAGATAATCAATCTCCACCGTTGGTTAGAATGCATCCTAGCCGTCCATTAGGGATGGGGATGCCTATAAATAGAGGTAGGACTTCATTTTGTAGGGAACAAGTCCTGGAGTGAGTCTTGAGAGCCTTGTAGAGAGCTTGAGTGTTAGCCTTGTACAAAGCATTCTTTGAAGTAATAGAAGTGTTCTTTCCTTGCCAACTTAAGTGCCTTAGTGTGTGTGAGTGTGCAAGCCAAGTGAGGAGAGGGCGAGGGCAACTACAACACTAGTAAGCGCACGAGGGGAGTGTGTTGGCTAAGGTGTGCACGGGAGTTAGGCTGACCAAGTACTTGCAAGAGTGAAAGCAACGTCTTGGTGCCGCACGGGAGCAGCTAGAGTGGTGCTGAAACTCTAAGCCCGTGACAGTTGGTATCAGAGCAGGTTCACCAAGGGAGCTTTGTTGGAGTAGACATGGCTAGCGGAGGAAACCACCAAGTCCACATCTTAGAGCAGAGCTTGGAGGAGAAGCTTGCCACACACTTGGTCTACACGGAGACCAAGTTTAACAGGCTCGAGAGAAAGATGGCAGAACTCTACGAGCTGATTGACGGCATTGCCAACAAGGCGCGAGAGAAGGAAAGGGACTTGTATGATCAGGTAGACGACTTGCGCATGGAGATTGCCGAGTGTAAGAAGGAGTTCTCCCAGGCGCGCGAGGTCGTGGTGAAGCTAAGGAAGAAGAAGGCGCCGGAGCCCAAGGAGTACGATGGGGCAAGGAATGCGCGCCAGATTGACAACTTCTTCTGGCACATGGAGCGGTACTTCGAGTGCATGGAGATCGAGGATGATGAGGAGAAGGTGCAGACAGGCACTATGTACCTCACGGACACTGCCGCTCTATGGTGGAGGCAGCGCTTCACTGGTAGAGGCGCAAGAGCAGTTGACACATGGGAGGAGTTCAAGAGGCAGCTCAAGAGGCAGTTCTACCCTGAGTGCGTTGAGGACCTGGCCATGATCAACCTAAGGCGCCTGAAGCAGAAGGGCAGCATAAGGGAGTATGTGAAGGAGTACTCCAACTTGATGCTGGAGATCCCAAAGATGCCGGAGCGGCAACGTGTGTGTTTGTTCATTGATGGGTTGCAGTCTTGGGTAGCCACAGAGCTGAGAAGGAGGGAGCCTAGAAATTTGGCATCCGCAATGGCTATAGCGGAGCGCCTTGAAGACTTTAGGCACGATGACAAGAGGGCCACGTCTCCCAGAAGGGACCACAACAAAGGTGGGGGAGGCCGTCGCTTCAAGACTAGGGCCTCGCCCAAGTCAAGTGATGATGAACACAGCGATGAGGAGAGACGCCCACGCCATGATAAGGGCAAGGACCATGGAGAGAGGTCTAAAGCTAGTGGCAAAGGGGAGCGCCGCGATAAGGGCAAGTGGGAGCCGAAGTGCTACTTGTGCGAAGGGCCACGCATATTGCGACACTGCCCCAACAAGAAGACCATGAGCGCCCTTGTGAAGGATAAGGGCAAGGGCAGGGTGGACGATGCGGGCAGCGATGAAGATAGGTGCATAGGGGCTATGCAGATGCTGAGTAGCATGGCGCATGACACCAAGAAGAAGGGCAAGGCAAAGAAGGTAGTTGGGGTGCGCTATGTGGATGCGCAGGTTGGTGGCAAAGCCGTGCAAGCGTTGGTAGACACGGGTGCTACACACAACTTCATTACCCCGGAGGAGGCGCAACGACTTGGCTTGGAGATGCGCAAGACGGAGGGCTGGATCAAGGCCGTTAACTCCGAGGAGGTACGGGTGAGTAGAGTGTGTAAGGAGGTGGAGCTATGCATGCAAGGATGGAAGGGCAAGGCTGACTTCCAAGTTGCGGAGATGGACGACCACGACATGGTGCTGGGGCTGGAGTTCATGGACAGGAACAACGCCGCCCCACTACCATGTCTTGGTGCGTTGATGATACTTGGAGGCGAGGAAGGCAAGGCCGCATGCATGGTGCCGCTCGTGGGCAGGAAGGAGAGTCCAGAGGTGGCAGTCAACACGATGGAGCTCGTGAGGACTTCACATCTCTCGAAGGGCGCTCGTACGTTTGGGCCAAGGACATATGCGCAAGTGCTGATGACCTGCGAGAGGCTGGGTCAGCTGAAGAAACCGTGACGAGGTGTCACGGAAATGGGTGGGGGAGAATGTCACGCCCCGCCTATGGAGGTTGTGCCACGCAAGCGACACGCAGACGCTAAGGAGGACGCTGCATGGCAAGTGGAGTTTCTAGAGTCTTCCGGAATAGTCTAGAGTTATGTGGAAGATTCTAGATATGTGTAGAAATGTGTAAAAGTGTGTGGAAGGTTTTAGAGTTCTCCAGAGTTTTGTGGAGTAGTATGGAGAATTCTAGAATGTTGTAGATACTAGTAGATAAGTATGGAAGTGTGAAGAAGGTGGGAGAAGATTCTAGATAATCAATCTCCACCGTTGGTTAGAATGCATCCTAGCCGTCCATTAGGGATGGGGATGCCTATAAATAGAGGTAGGACTTCATTTTGTAGGGAACAAGTCTTGGAGTGAGTCTTGAGAGCCTTGTAGAGAGCTTGAGTGTTAGCCTTGTACAAAGCATTCTTTGAAGTAATAGAAGTGTTCTTTCCTTGCCAACTTAAGTGCCTTAGTGTGTGTGAGTGTGCAAGCCAAGTGAGGAGAGGGCGAGGGCAACTACAACACTAGTAAGCGCACGAGGGGAGTGTGTTGGTTAAGGTGTGCACGGGGAGTTAGGCTGACCAAGTACTTGCGAGAGTGAAAGCAACGTCTTGGTGCCGCACGGGAGCAGCTAGAGTGGTGCTGAAACTCTAAGCCCGTGGCACTATGCTCTCCATGGTGTTTCATCATCTGAAAATCATCCACAATTGAGTGTGAATTTGCTCAATATTAGTAAAGAAAAGTGTGGTGTTTGGGTGTAATTGGATTTTGGGTGTGAGCCACTTAACCTTGTATCTCTTTATTTTCATAGTAAAATATTGTTTTGTCTTCTCCCCGTGGACATAAATATAGTCGAATCACTTAAATCATTGTCTTGTTTGTGTGTGCGCTATTTTATTTTCTTCTCATTTATTTTTTCTCTTGTTCTAATAAACTTCTATTCGATCCTTATTTCATAACAATTTATATCATTAAAAATATACATACCATACTGTGTATTTGTGTGAATAATTTTTCCGTAAAATTATCCAACACCGTGCCGTATACATGAAGATTAAATGCATATGCAGACTAGACAAGAAATAAAAAAACAATTTTGAACCATCCCCTTAATTGATATTTAAAGCTCCCTTAGATTCCCTACTGCGACCAAATCGAAGTCTTCCACGTTTGTTTGCGCGCGTTGATGCCAGCAAGCAAGTTGCTATTCATGCGTAAGACCATGAAGTAATCCATACGTAATACAAAAATAAACACATATATAAACAAAGACTTTGGATTCAAGAGCAAGTGCTTGTTGAGAGTCTCACCCTTTGCATATATATAACTGTAGTTGGCAAGTTGCACAAGCTTATATGTGTGTATATATATAAATAAAGACTTGTGAATCATGGATAGTTTTTTTTTCGGTAAATATAATGATAGATAGTTGGATGGCACACTCTTGGGTCTTCGTCATAACAATGGGTAAATATTAATAACATTATATATAGCATGTAGCACTTGTTTAAGGGTGTATATATATAACATTCAGACAAGAAAGAATACATATCCAAAACATTCATACCTATAGCTTTAACCCAGCTAGCTTCTTTCAAGTTTCAATGGCTTCTTCTTCAATCCGTTCGTCTTTCGAAACGTACCCATTCCCAGCGGGGATCGAATTGAAAGAAACTTTCTCTTTCAAACTCTCTGGAGAAAAGAACTTCCTTAAGTGGAAGACTTTGATGCATGGTCTGATCAAGACAGAAGGATTACTTGGTTTCATTACTGGTGAGGTTGCCGCACCACCTAAATTGATCACCGTACCATGTTATGGTTCCCCCAACGGAACAATGGAGATTGAGAACCCGAATCGCGGGGCTTGGGAAAGATCAGACGCGCTGCTAAAAACGTGGATTTTAAAGACGGTAACTGAAGATATCTTTCCACATGTGGTGCTCTTGGAAACTGCCAAAGATATGTGGACTATGTTAGAGTCCACACTGCTCACTAAAACTGGTAAGCACACTCTGCTGGGGTGGATCACATTAATTCTTAATCAGAATACGATTCTAAATCATATTTATGTGAATGAATCTATATATATATTTATATATATATATATATATATATTAAATGCGAGGTCTAATTAAGTTTTCATGTATGTACTCCATCAATCCAGTGCCAAACACAGAAGCTGCTGCAGTGAAGAATAATATTCTAAGGCAATACCTACCACTGTACACGGCTGCAATCAGAGGTGACTGGGAGAGTGCCCAAAAGTTTCTGAAAAAAGAACCGGATGCGGTCAGGGCCATCATTACAGTATGCTCGGAAACACTGCTGATTGTAGCAATCAGGTCGGTGACATCTGTGAGCGGAAACCATTTTGTGAAGAAAGTGTTGGAGCTCATGTCACCTGAAGATTTGGCTCTACCTGCTGATGATGATCTGACGGCTCTGCACTACGCTGCAACAAGTGGCAACGTGGAGGCAGCCAAGTTGATGGTAGCCAAGAACCCAAACTTGCCCAATCTTCGCGCCAATAATAAATCAACATTACCTCTCGCCAACGCTGCTCTTAACGGCCAAAGGAGTATGGTTCTTTATTTATTGAGCGTCACCAACAAAGATAGTGAGCCCAAACCACTAGAGGGTGAACGTGGTGCTATTCTTATTCATTTTCTAATAAGTAATGGTCTTTACGGTAAGTAATATTGTATATTTTATTCATATATAAACACAGAAATATCCATCAGCTGCATGCATGATTTGATATAAAACTAATTTAAAACTATTTTTACCTTTACTAGCTAGTTTTATTTACTCATATATATATATATATATATATATCTTTCAATGAAATAAAACCAATTATGAAAAAAAATAAAAACATTTCTAATGATATATGATAATTTCTTACTAATTAAACTTTTTTTTTTCCCAACTAATAATGTTACAGACATTGCTCTATCATTGATTGAGAAATACTCTGAATTGGCATCGATGCAAGGCTTTCCAGCCCTGAAATCTATTGCTTTTAGAAGATCTGCATTTCCAAGTGGAGCATACTTAAACTGGTGGCAAAGCTTAATCTACTGTTGTTAGTCTCTTCATTTCTTTCTATTACTTACTTTGCCTTTTACTTTTAGTGTTTTTTTTTTCCCCTTCTTATTCATCTCTCTCTATATTATTGCCCGCACTCTCTCACTTGTCAAAGCTTTGGGATCCCTCGCGTGCAAAAAATACCCCTAAAGTTATAATTTGGTCTATATGTTGCTACTGGTCTGACAGAATTTTATAAACATTTCAGTTCACCATATATTTTTTTTTCCTCCAGTTGTCTGATAGTCGAGGCATGGTGCTGATATCACAGCATGTCAATGGTGATAATTACTCAATTTTGATAAAATCTTTGCCTACCGACTTGAGAAGTAGTGTTAGAAAATCATTGTAAGAGTGATCTAAATCTATCATCAAGATATTGATTGGAATGATTCATGAAAGTGATTTTATTATTTTAGGAATCATCCATCAATCTATATCTCATATTTATCACATGTTTTGTATTCTTTCATTTATTAAAGGTGATCATTATAAACAAAATCAAGTAAGAATGTAATAAAATAGATGCTGCCATTTCAGCTTTGTGTCGTGAATGTAGGCTGTAATCAAGGAGGAGATATCATACCATTGACTTAGAGTTAAACCTAGCTACCTTTTAATTAAAATTATAAATTTTCATTAATAGAGACATAAAGAATCTATAAGAACCAGGTGTAACAGGTGGGTAATGCTACATACCCACTCCCATTTATACGCATGATATAGGACAAGAATCCCTTGTAACATTCTTCCTCACCCAAACTTTCAACGCCCACGTTGCAATTAGACCACCTTGCCTACTCGGTTAGGCTTACCCAAATGCTTCTGAGCCGGACACTTTGCTTGATACCGAATCAAGGATTACAAGGGCGGATCTACAAATGCATAATGGGGTGTGTTAATCTATTCTGGGATGGGTTAGTACTACTAAAATTTTTTATTTTTATTTTTTGGGTTTGGCTATTCCTATATCCGCATTTGATGGATTATGTCTAACTCTGATACCAACTACCAACTATAATGGGTAGACACTTGCTTATTTATCCAAAATCTTAAATTATTGAATAGTGGTACATAGTTACCATTTATACCCATTTCACTTTTTACACGGATCCGATATGGGACAAGTACCCTAATAACACCAGGCTACTACAACAGAAACACCAGGCTACTACAACAGAGAGAGGACAATTTTTTCACTTCTCCCCTCTCTATATTTTATTTTATATACTATTTGATTAATACACAGATTTCCCAACAGCAACACATTGATCAACTAGACAAATTACTAGTCTTGTAAAGCAGTTAACTGAATCGCACAAACATATATTTACTAACTTATTGTTCTCCCAAATTAGATGCTCCCCTGAAGTTGGAAGACTCTGCATACCAAAGTAATGGAGGAGACATTGAGAATTTAACCAATTGCTTCGTTTCTTTTCCGGCTAATGGTAAGAATTGATGTTATAATATGATTTACACAAATACTACAATGTTAGACTTAGAATTTTGAATTGCTGTACTACCTTCAAATTTAATGATGTTGCCGAGAAGCTAGTAACATACCCAACTCTCTTTTGTCATAGTGTTTTATTGATATGAAAAATAATTTATAATAATATATGACCGAGAATATCATTATAGGAGCCATAAAAAGCCAGAACTTAAAAATGAACATCACAAAGATATACAGAGGTTTGGCCACTATCGCCTACAAAATTCTAAGGGTTACATTACTTTCATTATATTTTTTCTTAATTTTGTATATAATGGTCATTTCTATTTATAAGTAAAAAAATACAAACATGTGATATATATGATATAAGAAAGATTCCTAAATATAGAAATATGTTATATATATACTCATGTTAAAATTCTGCGAGGAGTTATTTACGAGCTTTTATCGAGCTTTTATCACTCATAAAATGATATTTTCCGATATTATACTTAAATTATAGACAAAATATAATTACCATATGGCTTTTTTTTTTTGGTTTCAACTCGAAAAGAAAGAAAAGAGCAAATTTTTAATTTTTTTTTAAAGTTTGGATGGAAGGAAAGAAAAACGTATAAGAAATTTTAGTTTCCGATACTTGCTTATTTCCCCAAAAACTTTTCTTATATAAAACACGGGAAAATAATATATTCATGTGAAAAGAGTTCGTTTTTATTGGATATTCCTATTTTATTAAAAAAAATTAATCATGCAAAACAACTTGCCAAAAAAACCAAGCAACTTGTTTAGTGGCCGGCTTCTTTCTTTGGTTTTTTTACTGGGTTTCTTTGTGTGCTTGAACCATAAACTATTACATAGATGGGACGACTATTACATAGATGGGAAGCTCGTCTAAACCCCCCACAATATATAATTAAAAAAAAAAACATATAATTAAATTTTTTTTTTTTTTAAAGTTTCGTTTCTCTTAAACTAATAATTAGTTCTACCTAAAAAATATTATGAATCCTTATTTTAAATATAAATAATAGGAACAAGTATAATTGTTAAATTTAATAATCCATCATTTTACTATTTCTTACCAAAAATGGATATCAACCAACACAATTTATTTATTTATTATTTTTTTAGCATTTAAAGTCATAAGAGTAATTTTGGTATTTATAATCACTTTCTTTTTATTTTCATGCTATCCAAACTAACTAACTAATATTTTCTTATAATTTTTTTTGAATAATTTTTTAATTATACTAATCAAATGCATGTTAGAAAATTACCTCATCTTTTTTTTTTTTTTCTATTTCTTTAATTTTCTTACTTATTTTCTTCTAACTAAACACATCTCATAAATAATATATCTGGTGCAAATAAATTAAACTACTGAAATGACAATTAAAACCACCAACCTACATATTTGGTAAGGCCTAGTTGGTAGAGCACCCGAGTCCAGCTCCCCGCGCATTGCCTTGTATTTTTTAGTTTGTGCTTTCGTGGAATTGAGTAACTTTATTCCGGGTAGAAACTTCGGTTTCTCCTCGTGGCACCAAATATTTGATTATGACAAGTTTTAGTTTTTGTTGTCCATGCAGTGAAGCAAAAATTGCATTATATATTCTGGAAACTCGCTGAAATATTTGGTAAGGAATTTGTTGCATATAATACTGGTATTAATTTAGCAGCAAAACGCTTAAACACTAGTAGTCAATCTCTCTAAGACCATGCCAACGGAACCAGCAGTAAATCATTATTATTTATTTCCTAAATATCTTACTATTTAACATCATTTGAATTGCAGTGCCACAGATGAAGTATATTCAAGAGACAAAATGTTTACATAATCAAGCAATCCAGCTCGTCAAACATCTTTGCAAGGAAGTCGGGAAATTGGAGTACTCTAAAGCATTGAATATATTTCAACAAGCAGTAATTACTGCAGCCAAAGTTGGGGTTCCTGAAGTTGTTGAAGAGATTATTGCAGTATTTCCCGATGTGATTCGTGTTACGGATGCAGCAGGGCATAACATATTTCATATTGCAATTTTGAACCGCCATGAAAACATATTCAACCTTATTTATCAATTGCACAATGAGGTAAGGCAGTTTGTTTTACAATACCAAGACTTATTGGGTAAGAGTGGTATCGAGTTGGTTGCATGTTTGGGAAAAGAGCAAAGAATCAATCTGAGAGGCGGCGCAGCCGGTGCAGCTCTACAAATGCAGCGCGAATTACAATGGTTTAAGGTAATGATTCTTTCTACTACCAATTATAGTTGCAACGGATATGATAATATAGATATTGTTTACCCCAAAATCTGACCTAAAAGTAAGTCCGTTTTATTAGCTAGGTTAGGATTAATTTGGATTACATATTGGTTCTATGAAATGGCCGGTATGTATATATTATGTCCATAAATTCTACTTGAATTTAGGACTCGGCAATTTCTGGGTGGGCATGCCATGTAAACTCATGAGTCATAACTTCTCCATTTCGATCTGACGTGGGATAAGAACCTCAGACTCGGTAATTTCTGGGTGGGCATGCCATTTAAACTCATGAGTCATGACTTTTTCCATTTCGATCTGACTTGGGACAAAAACCTCTTACACCAATCTTTTACACTAAAGTATTGTAATTGTTGGATATGATCTTGGTGTAAAAAAGTAACTACCAGAAAATATAACAATCATATTCAATGATATGGATAAATTTCTTGCTAACCGATATGAAATGTAAGGTAAAGCATTTCTATATATAACATCAATAATGTGTCATGGTTTAATACAACTAGCACTTAAAATTTTGGAAAATGTTTTTTTTACAGTGGGTCTCAACACTCATGCTGACATACAAAATTCATTTCCTCGATGCTAGATAGAAGCCTAATTCATTGAGAATTTATTTCCCTTTTCTTCTGAAGTTATGGCTTAACCAAACTAATGACCATTTAATGACAAAATCATTCAATTTTACGCAGGAAGTAGAAAAAATTTCAAGGGACCACAAAGAGTCCCGAGTTCTTGACACGCCGACACCCAGAATGATATTCAGTGAGACACATGAGGAGTTGATCAAAGAAGGAGAGAAATGGATGAAAGACACGGCCAACTCATGCACAATTATAGCAGCTCTCATTGTCACTATTGTGTTTGCAGCTGCCATCACAGTACCGGGTGGAAATAACAGTGACGGCCATCCGATTTTCTCGAGCAATAAAGCTTTTATAACCTTTGGTGTGTCAGATGCTGTTGCTCTTTTCTCGTCCAGTTCTTCTTTATTGATGTTCTTATCAATCCTTGCATCGCGCTATGCTGAAGAGGATTTTCTCAACGTCTTGCCGAGGAGATTAGTTTTTGGTTTGTTAACCCTCTTCATTTCCATAATATCCATGATGATAGCCTTTGGTGCCACACTGTATCTTGTGTTTGGAGATAAGAAAACATGGATTCTTGCTCCTATTACTATACTTTCCACTATACCTGGGACCTTGTTTGTGTCATCACAATTTCCTCTTCTTTTGGATATGATCAAATCCACCTATGGCATTGGTGTTTTCTGTCAGCAGAATGATCGTATCCTCTACTAAAACCAATTGAATATGGGAAAAAAATTAAAGACTTGTATCGTTCTGCCAATTTGAATCAATCAATTCGATTGAATCAATTGACATTAATTTTCTTTGTATTGAGTATTCATAAATTATGTTTGTATGGTTTTTTTTTTTTTTTTGGGAAAGTTATGCTGGTATGTATTCCATTCAGTAAAAGATGTTACAGTTTAAAGAGAAGCAACATCCTAAAGTGGGATAGAGAAGTAGGTGTGCTACTATGTAATACTCTTTTGCATTGAACTGTTATATAGACTTCAAAGCATCTGTCATGAAATCAAATTCATGATGTTTATCATTTTCCCATTATTAATTAATCATGCTAATCTCAACAAAATAGAGAGTTAGCCAAGAAAGATTAGACACGGCTTTACATTCATTTGAAACTGCCGGCAGTAGATGTTTGATGCTAAAGAAAACTAAATTATGGCCTTAGGAATTTATGGAATATTTAGAAAATAAAAGATGGCTTTTTATTTATTTATTTATTTATTTTTAAATTCGTAATTTTAGTTTCACTTGTCTCTTTAATCACTCAATGGATCAATATATGCAGCCTCAACCATTACTTGCCTCCCCATTTAGGCTATCGGATTTACAATCAGTTTGTATAATACTTCCTTTCTTCCAAAATATTGAGTCACAATTTTCGAAGTAAAACGCTTACTTTCCATAGAGGGAGTATATGTTTGTGTGGGCTGACAAATGGGCGGCTCCACACAAAAAATTGCCCGCAGGCTTTTAAGCGTGGCTCCGGAAAAAATGTGGACTCCACTTCATTCTCTCTCTCTCTCTCTCTCTCTCTCTCCTCTAATGTGGTGGGTTCTATAAATATATGGGTTAGTTTAATAAAAAACACCTTATCAAGAGTTAATTACTAAAATGTAAACAGTCAAAAATAAGTCCATCAAAAAATACTTTAGACAAAAGTAATTACATATATGTCAATTTTCATTATTCATTAATACATGGAGATCAAATTACCCTTAAATACTTTATGAAATTTACTGAATTACCCTTAAAATTATAATATACACTCCCTCACTCACTTGCCTCCCCTCTTCCTCTCTCTAGAAGTATAAACTTTTGCAAATCTCTCTCTTTCTAAAAGTTTGTGTTCTCACTTTTTTTTTTTTTTTTTTTGACTTTGGTAGGGACCTAAGATTGCAAACCCAGCAAATACACAGAAGAACTATAATTAAATGTTTAACCATAAGCAACAACCATCTCAGGGAGAGTAGTCGAAGCCCCCATCACCACCTATTTGGTATATTGAATCAATTATATCTATAGGCGTTTTAGATGGCAGAGGGCTTGGACGACAATGAGTTTCATTTGTTATAGTCTATGAGTTTTGGCTTTCTCCTCAGATCCTCACGGACGAAGACATACTCATAGAGTACAACAAATGATCACCACCATGTATTCATGAACAGTTCTTGTTGCGCATCTCGCTCCTCCCATTCTTTCTAATGTCAAACTTCCACTACACTATTGTAAAACTTGTTGGGAAACGTGCTAGTTTTAAAAAAATTTCGAGGGATTTTCATTCATAGATCTTGATTCATCACATAGAGACAAGTTTTATGCAAAAATAAAATATGATGTATCATTCAATTAAACAGATTGAATACTTACATCAAAGGTTTGAGTAAACCTTTAAATCTTTCCTCTAAAGTGAATGTTCTCACTTATTGTAGATCCCTTAGTAAGATGCCTTCTCCTTGGATCTCCATCTTCTTGGTAATTGTTTTGCCTTTAAGAATCACTCATAAGCCTCCATGAATGACCTTGGAAAACTAGGCTTGTGGGAGCCTCCATTAGATGAGAACATAAACCCTAATTTTCTAGAGAGAGAAAATATATTCATTTTTCCTTCTCATAAAAAATCACCCCAAAAATATACATAGACCATGTATATTTATAGGCAACATAAAGATAAAGAAAAGGAAACAACAAATCATTCTCAATCTCTAATTCACATGTCTCAAATCTAATATGATTCCAATATCAAGTTGGGCTATGAGTGAGAATCCATTGGGCTTATTATTTTATTGGCTATAATGAATTAATAATTGGCCGGTCCATGGACCCAATTCAATTAATTCATAAATTAATTTCTACTCCACTAAAAGAAATTAATTGAACTCCAATTAAATAATAAATAATCTCTAAGTCAATATTGCACTTTGACCCCTCTATGCATAATTAGTTATCGGATAAATGAAGTTATCAATCTGACTACTTAATTAATATATTTATTTTGGCACCTTTGATTATTTCTGGCTCGATCACAATAAAACATTTGTTTGACAAAAATAATAATTTAAATAAATAAATATATAATAAATCATTTTGTCTAAAAACATACGAAGGCCTTCGAATTTACTTTGTAATCAACCATAATCAATACAAAATAAATACAAGTAGCAATGATGCAAATATTGAAAATATAACCCTCTAACTATTAATTACATAACTACCAAAAGTGTCGGTCTAAGGATCCCGAAGAATCCGCCGAACAAATCAAAGTAATTATTAATTAATAAAAGAGTTTATACTTTTCTCATGCTTAAGAGTCAAATGCCATGACGGTGATAGAGAGCGATTGAATACGACGGTTCTCGCAATATATCTCAACCTAACGCGGATCCAGTTCAAGTCTTAATTAATTATGAGTCCATCCATAATTACCGACTATGAACCATTTATAATTACTATTTATATATCATGCATTGATTGCCATCACATACATATATATAAATATCTCTTGTAATCAAATGGACACTATCAATTCTATAATGAATCGAAATATAATACATTGAATTCACCAATTGTACAAAACATAAATATTTCAGAAACGTCAGAAACATATGTCATTTTAATCCAAACAGGAATTTGCTATGCCAGAGCATATAAATCCCAACAGCTCCCACTTGCCCTCATTGCCAATTCAAATTGCACCTAACTCCAATGTTATCCAGATGATGATCAAAATTATTGATCAATGACACCTTTGATAATGGATCAACAAAGTTGTGTTCCAATGCAATGTTCTAGCTACAAGTACATTTGATTGCCAGACAATATCATGAGAACGTGATACTTCCTCTCAGTGTATCTTGTTCCTCTATAAAACCTTGGGTCATTGGCTTGGACTACTTCTGCACTATTGTCGCAATATAGTTCGATAGGCAGCTTAGTATACTCCACAACCTCTAAATCAGTGAGATTAAACCAAAAAGGCTTCCATTGCCGCCTTAAAAGTTGCAATGTACTCCACCTGCAGGTTTAAGTCAGCAGTTTAAATCTGCTTAACAATTTACTAACTGATTTCCCTTCCATTGTGTGAACATACACTAAGTCATGAACCTCATAGTATCTACTTCTGATTGAAAATCAGAACTAGCATACTTGACTAAGACCATAGCATCACATCCATAAATGAGTATGATATCATTGATTCTCTTTAGGTACTTAATGATATTTTTCACAACAGACCAGTTATCAAGTCCAGGATTGGACTGATATCATCTGACTATCCCTATAATGTAGCGGATGTCCTGTTTGGTATAGACTATGGCATATATGAGACTCTCATATGCCAAAACATATAGATCCAGTCTCATTTACTCAATCTCCTCTGCTAGTCTTGGAAAACTACTTACCAGAAAGAGCACTCCATATCAATAAAGCAAGAACACATTCTTTGAGTTATGCATACCAAACCTGGTCAAAACTTTATCAATGTAGGATTATTAAGATAAGCCTATTATCCTTTTAACCTAATCTTGCAAAAGCTTGATTCTAGGAATATAGCTTACATCTTGAAGATCCTTCATTTCAAAGTAATTGAACAACTACCTATTTATTGATGACAAAACTTACACGTCATTATAAATGAGTATGATGTCATCAATATATAGAATTAGGAAAAATAATGACATTCCCTTATACACTCATGATTTAATTACTAAGAAATCTTCTGGTATCTTTTTGTAGATTAACTTGCCTTCCATAGGTATCACCCTACTAGAAAGTTCTACAAGATCCTAGAATTTATTAGAATACATAGATTCCAACTCTGATTTCATAGTAACTCGCCAAAACGATCTGTATCTATATCGGTTCACGCTTTCGTGTAGCTTACTGGGTCCAACTCATGTTTAACAGGGATGTCCATAACGGTCTCACCTAAAAACATGATTCTGTCGGATTGGATAATTATCCTCCCACTACATCAATGTACCGATGAAGGAATCTGTGTACTAGATGATGCTAACGCATCAATAGGGAATTCATCTATAATTCTAAATCTCTATACTAAGTGTGTTCATATCTGGTACATCTGGTACTCATACCATATTCTCTAACGTTATGCTACTAGGTATGTAATTCATAATATGATCTTCCTATAGATAAACAGTGAGTGTAAATAATCAACTTTTATCATTGAGATCATAAAATAATCCATCATGCGTATGATCTGTTTCCAACTTACTTGTCCATATCAAGCGCACATGTGCAAGACTACCCCATATATGCATGTGATTCAAACTAAGATTTAGTAAAAAACACAGCTTAACGGTATCCTTGAGACAGACTAAGATGGAATGCAGTTCATAATGCGCATCGATGTCATTAATGCTAAACTCTTAAATGAAAGAGATAATATAGCATAACTGATCATAGATCTAACCATGTTAAGTGGAATTCTGTTATTCCTATTTGACACCTAAATGAATTTAGCATCAATTGCGGAAAACTGGTACACAACACCCTTATTGACCATATAGTCTTTGCACTATCCCAAGAAATACTCATATCCTCGATCAGATCGAAGTGTCTTGATAAGTTTACCTAATCTGTGCTCCACATCAGTCTTGACCCTCTCAGAATATACCAAAAGTATAAGACTTGTGTCGCAACAGGTAAATTTATCCAAAACGTGAGTAATCTTGCTTGGATGTTCACAAGACCACACGTGTCCGTGTGTACCGACTCCAATTGTTCTTTATATCTATTTCATTTGGCTGATTAAGCCCTTAGAGTTATCTATCCTTCAAAACAGGATTCACAAGTTTGGTTTAGGCTCCTCTGCCTTACTAGGTAATAAACCTTCTTTGACCAATCTTTAAATCTCATTTTGATTGATTACAACCCAAAAATAGACACCAAAAAATATAATGAATCAAGAATAACAAATTTTCTCTTAACATTCAATCTAGAGATGCAACATTAATTTCTACATCCTGCAAATCTTAAGAGTTTGTGATTATAGTATATTAACCATCTTTCAATGCACCAGAAACAATCACATATCTATTCAATTTTATAAAACCAGTTTTACAAAATAACGATCCAGTTTTTATAAACCACAAGTGAAACAAAAATTAGATAGCGTCTAACCTCTGTGCATAAAGATAATTCTCTAATACTAATATCCTCATACTCTCTAATTTCAGATGTAATACTCCCCCTGACTTAGCTACAACCTTGACATCAGGTCAAGTACAAATATATTCCATATCATCGAGGCTTCTGGATTCCTGAAATCATTGCAATGAATTGCAAACATGTTTAGTGGCTCCAAAATCTATTCATCAGGAATTAATAGATATAACCACATAACATGGCTCAATGATTAAATATATATTTTCCTATGCCACGTCATTGCTTAGACAGTTTGTCCTTTAGTGTCTTAGTTAGCGACAAAAGAAACAGTTTTTTTTGCCCTCAACATACACTGCCTTATTCCCTTTAACCTTTTGGATACCCATGTTTTGTGCTAGCCTAGTCCTATTATCATCCTTCTTCTTTACTTTGCCCTTCTACTTGAGCCTAGAAGAAGATGGTATAGACTAGGTTAGATTGATAGGAATACTTATACTATTTGATTATCCTTTCATTTGTTACCAATTCTATAAGAATATCAGCGAGTATGAACTCAAACTGATTCCTTATTTAGTTCACTCTAAAAGAGTTGAACGAGTTTGGTAACAAGGCAATAATCATGTCAACTTGAAACTTACCACCCAAGTCAGCTCTATTGATCTCCAGCTAATTTTTAAATAATAAACAATCATTTTCCAAAATTCGATTTCATACTGGAGTTCCTTAGGCTATCTTGATGGTGTTCAAGTCTGACATAGTACGTAGGCATACGCCCTATCTAATCTCACCAAAACATCATATTGACATTTAACATGATACTTGAAGAAAATAAAATAATGTAAATGTTAGCTTTGGGGCGTATTCGAGGTAAACTCTAGAATATTGCACAAAGTCATCTCATTTGCCTTATTTCACTTATTCAAAGTATTAATGTTCTCTTGGGTATCTTAAAGTAAAAGATTAGGTTTAGGAGTAGTAAATACGTTTGTACCCTTACGTTGTGAATAAAATATCTAAGTTCCTTTCCCAGTCAATATTAATGAGATCCAGTTACATTGAATATGTAAGCAAGCAGATAAACTGGATTAGACATAATTAAATTGAATATAAATGCATTCATACAATATGCAAGGTGAATTATTAATACTGTCATACATATTTAATATTAAAATGAGTTTGTTAACCACATAATATAATAAATCTCAATCGAACAAGAGATCATTATCATTATTGGTGAACAATCCCTTTTAATTAATGCGGGTCCCTCAACTCTGTAGCATAACAAATCAACCAATCAATATGTCAATAACTTATCCTGTTGGAGGAGTTCATTATTACTATTATTGAGATTCATTTGTTATTAGGCGAGCACTTCCATTAAAATAATAATATGTGGGTCCCTTAACCACTGCATGAAAAATCGGATAACCAATACGCCAATAACTTATTCGGTTGGCGAAGTTCATTATTACTATTGGCGGA
Organism: Cornus florida; assembly: GCF_030987335.1. Lineage (NCBI taxonomy): Eukaryota > Viridiplantae > Streptophyta > Magnoliopsida > Cornales > Cornaceae > Cornus > Cornus florida. The sequence goes on from NW_026775573.1 coordinate 47,373,215, forward strand.
CAAATCCCATCATCTTCATATCTCTTAAGACAATGCCTTGTCTATCTATATGAAATGATTCCCGATTATGTTTAGCCTTTTTAAAATCACCTAATATAGACCATTCCGTTGGGGATCTAACACTATTGATTTTAGATTGAGTGTATAACGTTATTAAGGATCTTATGAGTTTCGGGTGATGCCGTTCGGGTTGACTAATGCACCAGCGGTTTTCATGGATTTAATGAATAGAGTCTTCAGAGCTTACTTGGATCAATTTGTCATTGTCTTCATAGATGACATTTTGATTTACTCGAGGTCAGAGGACGATCATGCTAGACATCTTCGGATAGTCTTATAGACGCTTCGTGAGCATTAGTTGTATGCCAAGTTTGAGAAGTGTGAATTTTGGCAGCGGGAAGTGAAATTTCTGGGTCACGTGGTGTCAGAAAGGGGAATAGCGGTGGATCTAGCTAAGGTTTCAGCGGTGGTTGAGTGGGGACAGCCTACATCACCTACCGAGATTCGGAGTTTTCTCGGTTTGGCAGGTTATTATAGAAGGTTCATCCAGGGGTTCTCAAAGATAGCGGGACCACTCACTCATCTGACTAAGAAGGGTGTACGGTTCGTGTGGGATGAACATTGTCAAAAAGCTTTTGTTGAACTGAAAACTAAGTTGACTTCTGCACCGGTTTTGTCTACCCCACAGAGCGGGATTGAGTATCTTGTCTACACAGATGCTTCTTTGCAGGGTCTGGGATGTGTCTTGATGCAGGAGGAGCGACCAATTTCGTATGGATCTCGGAAGCTTAAGCCTCGTGAGCTTAATTATCCAACACATGATTTGGAGTTGGCAGCGGTGGTCTTTGCCTTACGTATTTGGAGGCATTATCTGTTGGGTGAATCCTTCAGATTATTTAGTGATCACAAGAGTCTGCAGTACTTGTTCACTCAGCGAGAGCTGAATATGAGACAGCGCCGATGGTTGGAGTTTGTGAAGGACTATCATTTCTCTATCCAGTATCATCCAGGGAAAGCGAATGTGGTGGCAGATGCACTCAGTCGTCGACCTGTTGGTAGTCTTTCCACTCTGTTCATTACTGAGTGGAATGCGTTGAAGAGGGTGGCTAAATTATCAGATACTTTCTTGGCTTGCATGGTAGTTACACCTTCTATCATTCACAAAGTTTTAAAGGCACAACTCACGGATCAGCAGTGCATTGATAAAGTTGCAGAGATAGCTTCCGGAGAGGTTCCATTCTACTATGTTGGGGCTGATGGAGGTTTGAGGTACAAGGGACGGTTAGTGGTACCTTCTGCTGATGAGTTAAGGAAGGATGTGATGACTGAGACTCACCACTCTGAGTTTTCGGTTCATCCTGGAGGTGACAAAATGTATTAGGATATGAAACGGCAGTTTTGGTGGGCAGGTATGAAGAGGGACATTGCTCTATTTGTCTCACGATGTAGTACTTGTCAAATGGTCAAGATTGATCATCAGAGGCCGCCAGGAGCTCTACAGCCACTGCCGATACCAGAGTGGAAATGGGAGAGCATTTCTATGGATTTTGTGGAAGGATTGCCTAATTCGTTCAAGAATCACAATTCCATTTGGGTCATCATTGATAGGTTGACCAAATCAGCTCATTTCTTACCTGTTCGCACTGATTACACTTCGGAACAGTTAGCGAGACTTTACATTACAGAGATTGTGAAGTTGCATGGCATTCCGTTATCTATTATATCGGATAGGGATTCGAGCTTTGTATCAGGGTTTTGGAAGAGTTTTCAGCAGGCTTTGGGTACAGAGTTGCATCTTAGCACTGCTTATCATCCTCAGACTGATGGACAGACCAAGAGGGTTAATCAGATAATGGAGGATATGCTTCGTTCTTGTGTCCTTGACTTTAAGGGCCATTGGGAGGAGTATTTGTCACTGGTGGAGTTCGCATATAACAATAGTTTTCAGAAGACTATTGGTATGGCACCGTTTGAGGCATTATATGGACGACCATGTAGATCTCCTGTTTGTTGGATGGAGGTTGGCGAGAGTCGATTTTTGGGTCCTGAGTTCATTAAGGATACTTCTGAGAAGATTACTCTTATTAGGGATCGCATGCGCACTGCCCAGAGTAGGCATAAGAGTTATGCGGATCGTCGTACTCGTGTTTTGGAGTTTCAGGTTGGGGATCAGGTTCTACTCAAAGTGTCTCCTATGAAAGGTGTAATGCGCTTTGGGAAGAAAGGGAAGTTATCACCACGGTTTGTGGGTCCATTCATGATTACCGATCGCGTGGGAGCTGTAGCTTATCGGTTGGCACTTCCGGATCATTTGGATCGCATCCACAACGTGTTTCATGTTTCCATGTTGCGGAAATTTCTGCGCGATGAGGATAGGTATCAGCACATAGATGTGGGTGAGATTGAGTTGTAACCGGATGCAACTTACGTGGAGCCACCGTGTCGCATTATAGACCGTAAGGATCATGTTCTTCGCAATAAAGTCATATCGTTAGTGCGTGTCCAGTGGAGTCACCATAATGAGGCTGAGTCTACTTGGGAACAAGAGGATGCCATTCGCTCACAGTTTCCAGATATAATGGAAGAAGGTAAGGGCGAATTCCGAGGACGGAATTCCTTTTGTTAGGAGGGAAGAATGTAATACCCCTGATTTTAAAAGGATAGTCTCGGTATTTTTTAAAAATTATTTTAATTTTAATTGCATTTAATTATTTAGTTGATTTCTTGGCTAATTATTTACTTGTTTAATTGATTTAATTATTTTTTAAATGTGTTAATTGATTTAATTGTTTAAATGAAATTGTGTGTGATGATGTGTATTTATTTAGGAATTTAATTATTTTATTTTATTTTTATTTTCATATTTTTAGGGAATTGGATATGGATAGTAGTAATGGACCAACTAATTGGGCTCCATGGACTACTTGGATAAGGGGTTTAATGGGTACGGATAATTACCCATATATATGTATATTTAATAAATAAATAAATAAATATATATATAAGGAAAGTCATATATATTTATATATTACATATAAAAAGGATTACACATAGATTATACGTACCATATATTTTAGTTACCTTTTTAGTATTTAGATTTTATTTTATTTTTATTATTAGTTTGGCTTGGATTGGGAAAAGGATTAGTGTTATTTTATTTGACTATAAATATATAATTATAGGGTTGTGAAAGAGGTTAGAAAATATATTACGTACTATATTTTAGAGAGAGAAAGAAGGAAGAGGAAGGAAGAGAAAAGGAAGAAGGAGGTTAGGGTTTTTTATCTAATCCCTAAAGGCAAGTTTTAATTCTTCTCTTCTCCTTTGATTCATACCCTATGCATGCTATTTTAATTCTAGGTTATTTAAATAAATTGATTGGATCAAATTACATGGATTAATTTAGAAATTTCAGTTTGTGCTTTAATAATGGATTTTGATTATTCTTTTATGATGAACTGGACATTGTTGGTGACCTTGGTTGTTAATTTAATTTATTTTAATTTTACTTGAATTAATGCTCACATGTGTCAGTGTTGTGTATATATAAATATGAAATCAAAAAAAAATTTATTTATGCCTAAGGAATGCACACGAAAGATTAATGAATCAGTGTTGTGCAAAAAAAACATAAACTAACTCATGCTTATCAGTTGTGTGACTAAAGTATGTGAAATCAAGATTTTTGGTTTCTTCATGGAGGCACGCCGAACGAGGAGGGAGAAAGATTATGCACGCAACACATGCAATTGAGTGAATCAGTTTGATGATTGTGGCTTGTAGTTGAAATTTTATTTATTTTATTTCTTTGTTTTCCTAAGGCATACACGCCACACGAGGAAGAAAAAGGGAACATTTAACAAACTGTTAGATTAGGTGAGTAAGAATGAATCTTGTATACATGAAAAACATAAAAAATAATTGGTTATGCATTAAATATTTTAAATGTTATTTTGATTAATGTTAGAATATTAAATTAATATTTGTTATTTTTGATTGATGGATCTAAATTAAGTATTTATTTAATTTAATTAGATCCATTAGGAATTGGAATGCATGATTTAAGTTTACATGCTAAGTATGGAATTTAATTAATGTTAAAAGGATAACTTAATTAAATATTATTGGATTAAATTATTTTGATCAATTGTTTAGATTTAAATTAATTTAATCAGAACATGGAGATGTACAATTTAGTTGATATGCATGGTAATTTCTTGTGTTGTAAATTAAATTATACTATTTGAAATTGATATTTTTACTCAAGTAAATGCAAAGAATGTGTTTATGATTTATATCATATTTTTGGATTATTAGATGTAAATATTATTTACATTATTCTTGGATTGGAAACTTTTATTTGGCTATTTTATGGATTAATGCACCATTATGGGATGGGGGCATATTAGGGACGGATTAACTTACTAGTTAAGTCCTACCTATTTTTTTTTAATAAGGGAACGGATTAACCACAGTGTTAAGTCCTACTTATTCGTGTCAGGTCAACGGAATAGTTGGATGACATAGTATTGAAATAGTAATTGGATAGTTTATTTTTGATGGTTGGATAGGACGGATTTTAAATATATAATTATACACCATGATATGAGCTTGAGTCTCAGGATCAGTGGTTAGGGTGCGTATATTGCCAGGGATGTGTAGCTAGATATAGCGTAGTTGTGTACCCTGGTAGGTCTAGGTACTCATGCCCACTATATGTGCGTTTTGCATGTTGCCTACTATTCAGGTTGAGACAACTCTATAGTCTAGTGAGGTTCCTTTAGTGTGTATATATATCTATATATGGACTATTTAGTTATTGTTGAATTAATTAGGATGTGTACGTGTATCGGGTCTCTGTTTGGGATGTAGTAGATTAGAACTTATATGTGGGCCTGACCCACCATTATTTTTCAGGTGTTCGTCAGTTCCAGTCTTAGAGATTGTTCGTGCCGAGCAGAGACATCCATTCATTCTTCCGACTCTACGTAGAACTCTTCTTCATTAGTAACTTATTATTTTTTTTTGATTCAGTTATTTCAGTTAGGATATTATTAGGGGTCCACAGTATGGATTCCCGAGTTGTAGTTTAATTAATTACTGGTATCAGAAGATTGGAGGATTTTATTATGGGATTTTAATCATTATTTATTTGAGGATTTTTAAATAAGAATTTATTATTTAGTTTTCCTTTCAGCTTATCTATTTATTTTTAATTCATCTTGTATTCCAATGCTTGTTTAAATATTAATTGTTTGATATCCCTCGGATCTGTGCTCGGACTTGATCACCCGTGGCTCTAGAATCGAGGGGTATCACAAAACATGAATTTAAATTTTGAAATTAATCCATGAATTTTGATTCAATTAATTTTTTTAAGGAACCTATAATTAATCTAGCATGCATAGAGTACGAATCAAAGGAGAAGAGAAGATTTAAAACTTGCCTTTAGGGATTTGATAAAAACCCTAGCTTCCTTTTTCTCTTCCTTCCTTCCTCTTCCTTCTTTCTCTCTCTAAAATATAGTACGTGATATATTTTCTAACCTCTTTCACAACTCTATAGTTATATATTTATAGGCAACTAAAATAACTCTAATCCTTTTTCCATTCCAAGACAAACTAAAATAAAATAAAATAAAATTTAAATACTAAAAAGGTAACTTAAATATATGTTACGTATAATCTATGTGTACTCCTTTTTATATATAATATATAAATATATATCAGATTATTATTTAAGGACTTTTCTTATATATATATATATATATATATACATATACATGGGTAATTATTCGTACCCATTAAACCCCTTATCCAAGTAGTCCATGGTGCCTAATTGATTGGTCTATTACTACTATCCATATCCAATTCCTTAAAAATATAAAAATAAAATAAATAAAATAAAAATAAAAATAAAATAATTAAATTCCTAAATAAATACACATCATCACATACAATTCAATTTAAACAAATAATTAAATCAATTAAACAAGTAAACAATTAGCCAAGAAAACAACTTAATAATTAAATGCAATTAAAACTATTAAAATAATACCGAGACTATTCTTTTTAAATTAAGGGTATTACAAATGGAGCTGGCTCTCTTTGTGGTGGAGCCTGCTCTCAATTTTTGAGAGCATGCTCTCTTGCTATGATGCGTATATAAGATATTTTTAGGCACTGTTTGGATGTTTTGGGGTTCCAGAACTGTTTTGGGTTAATGATGGGGATTTTAAATAATATTTCATGATATATTTAAACCCCATAATGCGTAATTTATATCTATATACTAATGATTTGTACAATAAGAAATTTTAAACAAATTTGCATGTTGTTAATGGATATAGAGGATTTAATTGCTTAATCTTATTTTAGCAATTTAAATGACTGTGACATGATTTTTAAATCTTGTATTGGATGCATAATATGGTCATATACATATCAGATTTTTATTATGCTTATTCTGGATTATGATTGATGAACTACTTATTTCTGTTTTATCAATTATTGGACTGACTTGTGGATTATATGCACTGGTATAGGGCGGTGGCATATTAGGGACGGATTAGCTCAAAACGTTAAGTCCTACCTATTCTAATATAAGGGAATGGATTTACTACAATGATAATTCCTAATTATATTTGTGTCAGGTCAACAAAAAGTTAAATGACATTACCCGGTTTTGGATGAATTTTATGTATATAATTATGGTACCACGATATGAGCTTGAGTCTCAGGATCGATGGTTAGGGAGCGTATATGCAGTGGGATGCATAATTGGCTATGATGGTTTAAGGTGTGCCCTGTTAGGTCTAGGTACTCATGCCCACTTCAGGTGCGTTTTGCATGTTGCGTACTAGTCAGGTTGAGACTGCCTTGTAGTCCAGTGAGAGTCCCTTAGTGTGGATATATATATATATATATATATATATATATATATATATATATATGTATGTATGGACTATTTAGTTATTGTTGAGATGTCTAGGATATATCAGCGTATCGGGTTTTTGTTTAGATTGTAGTAGAGTAGAACTTGTTCGTGGGCCTAACTCACAATTATTTTTCTTTGGTGCTCGACGGTTCCAGTCTTAGAGCTTGATCTTGCTGAGTAGAGACAGTCACTCACTCCTCTGACTACGTAGGACTATTACTTATGTTTTAGTTTCAGTTTTCCTTTTTAGTTCAGTTATTTATTTTTTAGCTTGGTATTATTAGGGATCCACTAGATGGATTCCCAAGTTGTGATAATATTGGAGGTTTTGGCAAATTGGATTATATTACTTTTAAGAATTATTATTTAGATTTCTTTCATCTTATTTAATTATTTATTCTTTAAATTCTTTTGTACTCATGCTTATTTATATACTTAATTGTTTGATATCCCTCGGATCTGTGCTCGGACTTGATCTGTAACGACCCAGTCATTTACCTTCCTTTCCTTTTTCCTGAAATTTTACGAATGGATTTTTTTCGTTTAATTTTCTTTTCTGAGCTCTATTTCGTGTCGCTTAGTGTCATCTCGAGTGCTCGGAATTAGTTCCTGAGACTCTTTTCCGTGGATTGAGAACTTCCTTTGAGGACCGTGTCATTTTCACATTTTTCATTTTTTGACACTATGCCCTATTTCGTCCTTTTCCCTATTTTGTCTTTTCCCCGTTTGACACTTTGTTGGCGTAACCGCACTTCTTGTGTTTGGAGTTGGTTTTTGACTTCATGTATCTCCATCTTGAGTGGTTTTCACGAAATACGTATCTTTACTTTTGCAAGAAAGTATTCTGGTTGCTCCCGGTGTCCATAGGGGCATGGATGCAAAGTTCTTTGAAATTATTTTCTTTTTTTGGGGTATTTTTCATAAATATCTTTTGAAGATATTTTATTTCAGGGGTTTTTAAGAAAATATTTTTGGAAGATATTTTTATTCTGGGCCATAAGTGCAGTTTTCACTTTTTGGAGGGGGCATTGTGCAATTAATGAAAGTTATTGTAAAATGTCTTGTTTTGAGTTTGGATCCTCGTACGGGATTCATTTTCACATTTCATCGAGTTGTGTACTCTTGGAATTTTCTCCTGATCGATGTTTTCCAGTTTCAGGGTTTCTGGCCCCACTTTGCGCCAAACTTGTTTTGGGCATAACTTTCAGCTCGGGACTCGGTTTTCAACGCCGATTTTTCCGTTGTTTATATTTTATTATTTTGAACCTTTTTTGTTCACAAAGTTTTGCTATTTGAGCTCGTCTGCTCAAATTTTACTTTTTCGGACCCGGCGGGGCCCGTTCGGGGCACTTTTTGAGATTTCTATAAAAGGGGGGTGAGATATTTCATTTTTCATCTTCTCCCCTCTTCATGCACGACTTGGAGCTCCCATGGCAGCCCAAGGGGTGCTACCATCTTCTTTCTCCTCTTTTGGTTCACTTTTCCTTGATGGAAAGTCTTCGGCCTTAACGTTTGTTGTTCCTCTCGCCGTGCTCTACCTTTCCCCCTTATTAGAATTCAGTTTTGACCATTTCTTGAGTTTGGTTTTGAGGTCAAGTTATGATTTTGATGGGGCTTTCATGGGGGTTATGTTCACGGTGTTGTCCCTGACAAAACCTCTCGGTATCGTCGAATTCGGAGCACTTTTATTTTGGTGGGCCTTTGGCATTTTCATCTCAAATTGAGGTAGGAGGTGTTATAGGTTTAATTCTTGTTATATAATATGCTATTGATGCTTGTACAACTTGATTGCATGCTTAAATATGAAATCTAGAGATTTTATTATTTAATTTTCTTGTATTGGATTTGATTTTCCCGGTTGCTTATGACTTGTTTTAAACATATAGCATGGTAATATAATACTCTATAATATGGTCATTGACATATATTAAATTGAGGGAATTTGAACAAGTATTAAAGATTTTATTTAATATTTATCTTAGGTGAGAGATTAATTCACATGGTCTTAACTAACTTGAAATCAATATGTGTTAGCATATTAAATTAGGCCTTACCATGCTCTCCAACATAGTTGAATTTGAAAGTGATTGGAGGTGTTTTGAAAGTTAGTAATTATTAATTAATTTAATTAATTAATTTGCCTCGAGTGCACTATTCACTCTATTTAAATTCCGACTTGATATTCTTGATTTACATGCCATATAACTTCACATATATTTGATTTAGAATATTCAGTTAGGTTTTGAAACCTTTTATTTAATTAAATTCCATGTTTAAGATTTAATCCTCATGGTGATATACAACTTGGAATTGTATTGTGGCATGCTAGAAAATTAAGCTTAGGTTTAGTTGTTCACATATATTAAATTGGGAAATATTGCATGAGAATTGCAACTTTTAATTTATATTTAACTTTAGTGAAAGTTTAATTCGCATGGTCGTAAATTGCATGAAATAAGCTTGTAATGTGATATTACATTAGTCCTTGGCATGTTCTCTAAGATATGTTAAATTAAGAGCATTTGGTTAAGTTTGAAAATTTAGAGATTTTAATTAAAAGAATTAATTAAAATCTATTTTGTGGTCCCATTAGCTTAATTAAGATTTTAACTTGATATTGTATTGGCCATGATTTGTTTACTAGTATATATTAATTGTGGACCATTTGAAGTTGCTTTAGAACATTGGTAATTAAATTAGCATGATTTAATTAGAGTTCTACTTTATTGTTCCAATAACCTAATTGAGTTTTAGAATAGATATAGGTGTTGACCTTGCCATGCCCTTTAACGTGTATTAAATTGAGGTTGATTGAAATTGAATCGAAAATCTAGAAAATTTAATTGTGTTTATCTATTTAAATTTTATCAATTTGCTCCATGATCTAGTTGTGTTTTAGAAGTGGTTTCTATATTCAAGTCATGGACTTAGACTTGTTGTATATTCATTTGGTTATGTTTTGAACATTGGATAACATAGTTGCTATGTTTGTACTCATGAGAATATGTTTTTCTTATTGAATATATTGTTGCCTTGTGTAATGATTTGCACACTTCGTATTTAACATCATTCATGCATAGCGTGTAACGAATCGCACACTGAAGATTCGACATTCATCACATCATATTAGTTGTGGACTTAGAGCATGTATTGTATAGGTTTCCAAATTTGGTTGTGCTTGGTAGATAGTTGATTATCTTGCATATTCCTGTTGATAATGCGTTGTTGTACAACTTGTTGATTTTAGAAACTTGGGGATGTCGTTGTTTGACTATGGCTAGGACGTGGTTCTAGTACGGGGGATAGTCCCTCTATATGGTCTAGTGCGCACGTAGGGAGGGTACCCATGGGCTAGTAACCCTAAAGTAACTATGTTGTTGGTCTGATCTGGCGTGACGTCCGAGTATCCACTTTGTTTGATTTCCCATTTCATTCTCAAGTTGATAACTAGATGATGTTGTAACTTGTTGTTTCTTATTTGTCATTCCATTTTAAGTTACAGGATATTAACTTTGAGAAATTGTGCTTTATGCGTTGTATTGGAAGTTCCAATGTTAGTTAAATTGCATTGATATTGAAAATCGTGTTTTGACGTTCTAATAAAGCTTAGGATTGATCCTATTGATTCATTTATAACATAGACGTTAGGTGGCATGAACCACTACTGTTATTTTGTGCTTTATATTCTAAGTTGATGGCTTTAAGAACTTAAACCTTGTTGCATTGTATAACATGCTCTTTTGTTGTTGAATTGCATGGATAATGTGATTCTTGTTAACTTGTATTCAAATATGCTTTTGTCATGTTATATGGATTACTCTAGACCTAGTTCAATTGTATTGAAAATGCAATTCATGTTAATCTATGCTCAAGCATTCTTCTTGTCATGTTCTTTGGATTATCCCAACCATGATTCGTTTCATACACGTATGTATATCATGATTCTTGTTGCTTAGACTCTAAGGTAGCTTAGGATGCTCCCTGAGTCTCACTTGGACATAGAAGTTAGGTGGTATGAGCCCCTTTAACATGTTTCACCTTAAGGTGATAAATTTGTAAAATGCTAGGTCGATGCATGCTCATCTCCTACGAGTAGCTTTATGTTACTCACCCCTACGATACTGGGGCATATTTCAGGTACGAAGACTTGGTTCGTGGAGTGTAGCATTCCTTGGATGTCGTGTAGCTTTCAAGTTTCCATTTCACGCAAATGTTAGCATGAAATGTCATTTTGTAGACTTATATGCCAAAATATGTATATTTGGTTCCATGTATGTAATGTGTACTTAAGTACACTCCTTTCAATGTACTTGATATTTATGAGATGAGGCCGGAGGCCAATGACCATCATATTGTGTTCTATGTACTTTTTAACTTCATGAAATATTGTGAAAATCTTGAAAAATCGCAAGTCATTGCTTTACCATAGTTGCATCGGGTGTGGGAATTCCATTCTCATTCTTTCATAGGGTCTTATTAATCTTATATGAAGTGTGGCCAAGGGTCAAATGGTCATTTGACCCCGTTTTGTATTTTTAGATTCCGAGTTATCATTCTAAGTTTCATTTTTGCCTTTTTGCCCGTTGGGGGGTTGGATTTTGTATCGGTGGTATATTTAAGTCGTGGACTATTGTAGCACATCCAAATAGGTAAGTTACGCTTGCGTGCATGGTTATTTCCGGGCAAAACCTTATCGTTGGTGTTTTGAGCCTCTTGTGAATTCATTTCACATTATTTTTTGCATATTCTGATCTAGGGGCATTATGGACCTTTCACATCAGTTTTATTTTCTTCTTTTGACATGGTTGAATGGAAAACATGATTTTAGGGGGGGTTTCTTCTTTGTGTTTTTCCAGAAAATGTCATCTTGATATCGGAAATCGCTTACGAAGTTTAGCTCTTAGTTTTTCAACATAGCAGCTTTTTGGACCTCCATGACCAGATTTCATGGAGGGGCATTTCGGGCATTTCACAGTGAGTTTTTTTTTTTTTTTTTTATTTTCCTCCAGAGTCACGTAGAAAACTCGATTTTGAGAGGGGGTTTCTTCTTTGTGTTTTTGTAAAAAAGTTCATCTAGGCCTCCAAATTCAGCCTCTGTTCTGGTTTTCTTTTAAAAAAAAAGCACATAGCAGCTTTTGGGCTGCTGGCAGCCGTGTGTGCGCCCAGCGCGCGCGCGGCGTGCATGGGCGTGCACATGGGCGCGCTTGGGGGGCTGTCATGGCCCCCTCGTCGGGCCACCGCGACGTCATTTCTTTTTTGGGCGTTTCTCCTTCGTTCGGACTCCGATTTAAGTGAATTTTTTTTTGAACTTGACTATATTTTCGTTGTCTTTCCAACGGTGTGTTCGGTTGCACCCGGTTCTTCCTGAATAATTACCAGTTTACCCTTTTTTCCTTAAGTGCTCGTTTTTCTTCGTCATGCCGTTTCTCCTTCGTCCGGACTCCGAATCATGCGAATCTTGAGTCCATCTTGATTAATTTTTTGTTGTTCTTGCAGCGGTGTGCTCGATGGCACCCGAATCTATAGTTTTTAGAAATGACTATTTTGCCCCTAGGGGCTTATTTGTCATATTTTTGATCTTTTGCTTCCGCATCAATTCTTGTTGAGTTTCACGACCTCATGGAAGGTTACTTTGACTTCTTAGAGTCTTATTTTCTGTTTTCGCTTCCGCATTCGGATCCGTTATCGGATCATCCTTACGGTTCATCACAGGACACGCTGGCCTAAAAACCAGGGTCGTCACATGATCACCCATGGCTCTAGAATCGAGTGGTATCACAGTTGGTATCAGAGCACTCCAGATTCAAGTGTCTCTAGGGTTATTTCGTAATAAGACTTCCGCGTAACGTATTCTCTTGTTTAAAGCTTAAGTTTATGATTTGTTCTATTCTTTTACGGTTCGTTTAAATCGTATTGATGTTGTCTTTCTGTGTTAACGAGAAGAGGACAGAACATGCAATGGAACAGGCAGCAGAGGAGAGTGGCACGTAGGCAGCAATATCTCCTACGACGTCAGTAAATGGAGGAAGAGCAGCAAATGGCTGGGTTTCAGGATGATGATGGTCAGTTACATGTAGAACAGGAAGAAGTTCAACAGATTCAGGATCAGGGAAGAGATTCAGAATATCCTTCTCATATCAATGACCTCATTGCTCGGGCTATAGAAGCAGGGGTAACAGCTGCACTTCGGAATCAACCATAGGTTTAGCAGGCACCTATACCAGCACCAGTGGTTCAGACTGATCTTTGGGAAAAGACTAGGAGTTCTTTCACAAAGGGGAGCCCACCTAAGTTTTCAGGCTCCACCAATGCGAAAGTAGCTCTCCAGTGGAGAAAGGACGTCAAACGACATCTTCGAATGGTTCAGTACACAGAGGTTTAGAAATAGATACTTGCTACCTTCAAGCTTGTCGGAGATGCACTACAGTAGTGGGAGTTAATTAGCACCGCAGAGGAGAGGATTTCATTAACCTATGATCAATTCAGTGCTCACTTTAATAAGAAGTACTTTCCTTATGCAGTTAGGACAGCAATGAAGACAGAGTTCCTAAATTTAAAGTAGGGGAACATGACAGTGGTAGAGTATGGGCAGCAGTTCATACACTTATCTCTTTTTGCTCCAGAGGAGGTGGATACAGAGGAGAAGAAATGTAATAGTTTTATTAAGGGACTTATGTGGTCTATTAAGCGAGCTATTACAGGTAGTCCAACCTACACTACTTATGCTCAGGTGGTAGATGCCGCTCTACAACAGTATCAGTTGACCATGGACTTCAGACAAGCTAGGGGTGAGAAGCGGGGTGACAGAGACTCTGTTAATCAGTCAGCTGAGAAAGGGAATGGTAATGGACACCGACACAATGATAAGGGCAAATTCCAGGCACAACAATCATGGAAGAAACACAAGGGTGGTTCTGATGCTCACAGGAATGGGGAGCATGATGGGGGACCACAGGCAGGACAGGGTTATCCACAGGCTAACCGACAGAGGAGGCCATTTGACACTTTTCAGGGTAGTTGCTACACTTGTGGAGAGTTTGGTCATACTTCCAGGCAGTATCCTATAGCAAGACAGGGATAGGGACAACATGTGCAGCAGGGCCAAAGGGACCAGTACCTTTACCTATTCCACAAATTCCACGGATTCAGGGATAGACATATCCGGCTTTACCAGCGCCGCCACAGCCTCAGGGACAAGTACCGCAATAGTTGCATTATGGTAGGGTGTTCAATCTTATGCCACAGGATGCTTAGGTACCCCAGGCTGTTGAGGGTATGTTTCCTATTCATGGTACACAGGGTCATGTTTTATTTGATATGGGTGCTACACATTTATTTGTATCTAAATCATTTGTTGTATTATCTGGGATGACGATGCGAGTATGCAATAGACCTCATGGTATATCTACACCTCTAGGCGATACTACCATTTTACATGAGAGTGATGAGCCTGTGACACTAGATATTGGTAGACTCAGATTTCTAGCTAATCTATTGGTCCTGGACATGTACACATATGATGTGATACTTGAGATGGTTGGTTATCTCACTACCATGCCTAAGTTAATTGTTTTAATAGGTCTATTGTTTTCACCATACTTGGTCAGGATATGTACGTTGTTGCTATACCACGTTCTAATGGGGTTATTAGCACTTTTTTGTTCTATGTGGATGAGGAAATTGAGGAGGAGATTAGTGTGTCATTGGATAACATACCAATTGTACAGGAATTTTTGGATGTTTTTCAAGAGATTCTAGGGTTGCCACCTAGTCGAGAGATAGACTTTGTGATTAATTTAGCTCTAGGTACTACGCCTATTGCTAGAGCACCATACAAGAAGGCGCCAGTGGAGATGCGAGAGCTGAGGGATCAGATTCAGCAATTGCTCAGTTAGGGTTTTATTCGTAGGAGTACTTTACTTTGGGGAGCACTAGTTTTGTTTATGAAGAAGAATGATGGGTCACTTCACTTGTGTATAGATTACAGGGAGTTGAACAAGGTTACTATTCATAACAAGTACCTTTTGCCTATGATTGATGATCTTTTTGATTAGTTGAAGGGAGCTACATACTTCTCTAAAGATTGATCTGTGTTTTAGATATCATCAACTTCGGGTTAGGGAGCAGGATGATCCTAGGACAGCGTTTCTCACTAGATATGGTTCTTATGAGTTTCGTGTTATGCCTTTTGGATTGACTAACGCACCAACAGTCTTTATGGATTTAATGAACAGGGTCTTCAAGGCTTACTTAGATTAATTTGTCATCGTCTTCATTGATGATATTTTGATTTATTCTAAGTCAGAGGATGATCATGCCAGACATCTTCACACAGTGTTGCAGACGCTTCATGAACACCAGTTATTTGCCAAGTTTGAGAAATATGAATTTTGGCAGCTGGAAATGAAGTTTCTGGGTCACATAGTGTTAGAAAAGGGAATAGCAGTAGATCCAGCCAAGGTTTCAGCAGCGGTAGAGTAGGGACAACCTACTTCACCTATCAGGATTCAGAGTTTCCTCGAATTGGTAAGATATTATTGGAGGTTCATTCAAGGGTTCTCAAAGATAGTGGGACCACTCACCCATTTGACTAAGAAGGGTGTACGGTTCGTATGGGATGAACATTATCAGAAAGCTTTTGATGAGCTAAAGAGCAAGTTGACTTCTGTATTGGTTCTGTCTACTTTACAGAGTGGGATAGAATATCTGGTTTACATAGATGCGTCTTTGTAAGGTCTTAGATGTGTTTTGATGTAGAAGGAATGACCAATTTTGTATGAATCTCGTAAGCTTAAGCCTTATGAGCTTATTTATCCAGCACATGATTTGGAGTTGGCAGCTGTGGTATTTGCTTTACGCATTTAGAGGCATTATCTGTTGGGAGAGTCCTTCAGATTTTTTAGTGATCACAAGAGTCTACAGTATTTATTCACTCAGCGGGAGCTAAATATGAGGTAGCACCGATGGTTAGAGTTTGTGAAAGATTATCATTTCTCTATACAGTACCATCCAGGGAAAGCAAATGTGGTGGCAGATGCACTCAGTCGCCGGTTCTATGCGAGTCTTTCTGCTTTGTTCACCACTGAGTGGAATGCTTTGAAGACCATGGACGAATTATCTGATGCTTTTATGGCTTACATGGTAGTTAAACCTTTTATCATTTATAAGGTCTTGAAGGCACAACTGATGGATTAACAGTGCATTAACAAAGTTGCAGAGATAGCTTTTGGGGAGGTTCCATTTTACTATGTTGGGACTGTGGGGGTTTAAGGTACAAGGGACGTTTAGTAGTACCTTCTGCTGAGTATTTGAGGAAGGATGTGATGATTGAGACTCATTATTCTGAGTTTTCTGTTCATCCAGGAGGAGACAAAATGTATCAGGATATGAAGCGGCAGTTTTGGTGGGCAGGTATGAAAAAGGACATTGTTATTTTTGTCTCTCATTGTAGTACTTGTTAGATGGTCAAGAATGATCATTAGAGGCCACCAGGAGCTCTACAGCCACTACTTATACCGAAGTGGAAGTGGGATAACATTTTTATGGATTTTGTAGAGGGATTGCCTAATTCATTTAAGGATCACAATTCCATTTGGGTCATCGTTGATAGGTTGACTAAATTAGCTCATTTCTTGCCTATTCCCACTGACTTCACTTCGAAGCAGTTGGCGCGACTTTACATTACACAAACTGTAAAGCTACATGGCATTTCGTTATCTATTATATCAGACATGGATTCGAGATTTGTGTCAGGATTCTGGAAGATTTTTTAAGAGGCTTTGGGTACAGAGTTGCATCTTAGCACTGCTTATCATCCTTAGACAGATGGTCAAACCGAGATGGTTAATCAGATCTTGGAGGATATGCTTCATTCTTGTATTCTTGAATTTAAGGGCCAATGGGAGAATTATTTGCCACTTGTGGAGTTTGCGTATAATAATAGCTTTCAGAAGACTATTGGTATGGCACCGTTTGAGGCACTGTACGGCCGACCATGTCGATCTCCTGTTTGTTGGATGGAGGTGGGATAGAGTAGATTTTTGTGTCCTGAGTTCATTAAAGATACTTCTGAGAAGATTACTCATATTAGGGATCGCATGCGCACTGCCTAGACTAGGCAGAAGAGTTATGCAGATCATCTGTAATGTTTTGTTTTATCTTTTTTTGTTTTTTGTTTTTACATATATTTAATTGTGGTGTAGAAAAAGAAAAAGAAAATTTTTATTTAAAAAGGTGGTGGGACCTACCACTAGCATATATGTGTGGCTTAGAGACCCAATTGGTCTCATTCTTCCTCTCTCTCCCGTAGCACACTCTCACCTCTCTCATTTTTTTTTTTTACAAGATTTCAATCCTAGATTTCTCCCTCAATTTTTGGAGTTTTTAAGTGTTGTTTACGGCAAATTAGAGATCATGGCGAGATCTTCAATTTGATTGGAGCAAAGGTGGTTTTGGTGCACCCTAAGAATTTCGAATTCTAGGGTTTGGATTCGGCAAATTGGGGGTTTTTGCAATTCTTGCGGTAGGGGTTTCTAATCCACAATTTTCTTTGACTTTTATTAGTTTTCTTATAAAAGTTGTTAAGTTGTTTACTAAATTATGAGTATTGTTTATGGTTATGAACATTCTATGTATAATGAGCATGACAAGGTGTATATTGCGTTGAAAATGATAGGAATTACTTGTATTGGTTATTGATTTTGATTATATTCACTTGAATGCTTGAACATCTAGTACTATGTTGTCAAAATTGTTAAATGAGAGTTTCTTAATTTAATTTTCCCAAAAGTATGTAAATGAGATATAGATGAATTGTATGGAATTGTGTAATAACATGCTTATGTGAAGTGGATTATGCTTTGTATGCTTGGTATGCTAAAACAATGTTGAAGGGAAACATGAATTACCTATTTTAGAGATTTAATTTACAAAGCATGTGTGAAATTCTATGGTTGAATTCATGATTAGGAGCATGAAGCATTCATGCATCCATTGGGAAAGGAAAAATGGGAAAAATGTTTTGAAAGCAAATAAAATGATTTTGGGAAAATATTTTTGAAAAGTGTTGCAAAAACCCGGACGCCTAGGAGGCGCCTAGTGGTCCGTAGTGTTAGTGTGATCTAGAGGGGTTTAGAGAGAGAATCTAGTGTGGTTAGGCTACCCAGACGATGCCATAGAGGTTGCATGTGGTCGGGGAAAATTAGACAACCCTCCCTCGTGACGCCTTGGAGGTGCCTTAGGTCGGATTACAATAACGGTTTAGAAGTTGAAACGGAAATGTTTCAGAAATGGGGAGCGACATGAGCATGGCATTGCACTTTATTGGCATACATGGTGTATTTGTGACTTAGTTGACATTTGTGTTTATATTGGATGTTGTGGTTATGGTTTACATTCCCGGTATAGTATGTCTTGTTTTATATTCTATATGTGGATTCATGAGGTAATAAGAGGTGTGTTTTAGACACTTTCTACTAAGCTTATGCTCACCCCTTTATTATTAACATTTTTCAGGACACGGAAGGGAAGTGGCGGACGACGCTCCTTCACAGGGTTCGATGGGTTAGTAGACCATTTTTGACATATTTTGTAGCTATGATCTCATTTTATTACTATTATTTATTTATTTATTATTATTATCTTATAAACCCTGGGATGACACGTATATTATGTATTGACATAGGAAAGGACGGTAGTGCCCTTAGTTGACCTAGGTTTTGGGTAAGGACTCGACGATTCGGACCCTTGGGTTCGGGTCGTTACAAAATTGGTATCATAACAATGGTTCGAATACCATTAGGACGACGGGTAGAGGCTTACTTAGGGTTGTGTGGGAAGTTATTTGTATCAGTTATGTGGCTATTTGCTAAAGTGTTTTGTTAATTGAAAAACATACTTAACTGTCTGTATATTTATATATTTATGTGCTTATGGTTTTGAAAGACATGCTTCCTTGCTATGTGTTTGCACGTTTATATGTTTATATGCTAAAGTTTATGTTACATGGCCATGTACGAGGAATAGTTAGATGATCTAACCATGTAAATGAAATGTAAAAAAAGGGGGGGGGGGGGAAGCATGTTGATTGTGTATGAGGAGTATGGTGACGAAAAGTGGTAGGCACGGCGTGTGCAGTTCTAATTTAAATTGTAATGTGAGAAGTAATAAGCATGGTATATATAAATATGTTTTGTGTAACAATGTGGATTTCATTCATTTTGTATATATACATGTCTATATTCTTATGTGGTTATACATTTAAACATTAGGATGGTTGCTAGTATGGTGGGGTACTTGTCACGGCATTAAGGGTTGTGTAAGTTTTGACTTGAGTAGGCGAGGAATTCGATTGCTCAGAGTTGTTTGGGTGCCGGTTCTTGTCGAACCAATAGCATGGGCTTCTAGCTTGTGGATTGAACTATTTGGTGTGTAGTCATCCTGATCTTCTTAGTTGCATTTTATGCGGTGCTTAGGGCACGACTTTAGGACGGGTTCATATTTCATGTCATGATGCCCTTGTTGTGTGTGAGTATCATGCATTGGGGTATGGGTTCTGGTGATCGTAGAGGTCAAGTGTGCTAGTGAGGGTTTCGGTATGACCTTAGGAGGTCAGTGTTTGCGACTTAGATCACGGTTTAGTGTGGAGGTTCTTTTCGAACCGGTCGTGGTAGGTGTGATGGGGGTTGTTTGAGTCATGAATGTAGTCTATGGGATGTAGATGTGTATCTTCTGGTACAGTTTGAGGAGGCATGTTGGTTCTGACTGTCGTGGGTACTTGCTGGATTCTGTAAGTCTAGGGTGACATGGACCGGTTGTAGGTTGTGGAGCATTTTGTGTCTTGTAAGAGTCTGTTTTGGAGACTAGGTTGTCAAGGAGTGATTCTCATTTTGGATACTTGCAGGAGCATGTTACGGGTAATTAACTCTCAGTGAGTTGATTACATGGTTCGGTGGATGAGTGGGGTTATAGGTTGTCACGGTTGTCGAGAGAGTCTGAAGGTAGTATATAGTGGTTAGTTTTAGCTGTATAGTGCAGGATTGCACAATAAGGCAGGTAGTATAGGGTCATTGGAATGCTTGGTTGTTTGCGGCTAAAGTGATTGATGATAGGTGTTGTGTTATCAAATGAATTGTGTTATAGGACTTGGAAGATGTGGACTGGAGTTGAATTTTATGTTGTGTCTGGTACAGTTTGAGGAGGCATGTTGGTTCTGACTGTTGTGGGTACTTGTTGGATTCTGTAAGTCTGGGGTGACGTAGAACCGGTTGCAGGTTGTGGAGCATTTTGTGTCTTGTAAGAGTTTGTTTTGGAGACTGGGTTGTCAAGGAGTGATTCTCATTTTGGATACTTGCAAAGCATGTTACGGGTAATTAACTCTTAGTGAGTTGATTACATGGTTCGGTGGATGAGTGGAGTTATAGGTTGTCATAGTTGTCGAGAGAGTCTCAAGGTAGTGTATAGTGGTTAGTTTTCGCTGTATAGTACAGGATTGCACAATAAGGCAGGTAGTATAGGGTCATTGGAATGCTTGGTTGTTTGCGGCTAAAGTGATTGATGATAGGTGTTGTGTTATCAAATGAATTGTGTTATAAGACTTGGAAGATGTGGACTGGAGTTGAATTTTATGTTGTGTCTGTGGTATAAGGAGATAATACTTGTTGTTTGAGGATTCGAAGAGATAGATTAATGATTGGAGTGATTGGGATGAGGTTGATCTCGTAGGTCTAGTAGGTAGCCCCATTTGACTTTTGTCGGGGCCAAGGGTGTTCTGAAGAACGGGAATGATGAGAAGTAATGATGTTGAACTTGGAGTATGAAGTTTTCTTATTTAAGCATGTAGGTTGTCATAGTGAGAATGGTCTATGTAGTCGGCTAGGCATTAGTGATTGATTGCATCGTTGATGATTTTAAGAAGACAATTGGGTGCTGAGCATCCTGATTTTGTGCTCATTTTGTTTTAAGGATTTATCGGCATGGCGTTGCAATAGAGATGTTCGTGACGTTTAAGCCGCGATTCACCAAAAGTTTACAAAGATATGAACTAAGAGTATGAGTGTGCAATGTGGCCAAGTTTTAAATTTATAAAAGCCACTACTAACTCTAACTAAAAATATAAAAATATAGATAAAAATATAGATAGGGTGACTAAGGATAGTCCCAAGGGATTGTGGGTGTCTTTGCAATGGAAACAATATATTGGGTTGGTAGGTCGAGTGATCAAAGGTTGGTTGGATTGATTGATTAAGCTATTATACAAATGAAATTAAAGTAAACACAATTCAATGATTAATAAAGTAGAAAAAGATATAGAGGGGAGGACTTGGGGTACTAGAGCTCACCACTAAGCTTGACTTCACTAGACACTAGCAATTGTATATTAATGGGGAGATTGACTTGTAACTTGTGTGTGTGCGTGACATTAATTAAAACTAGGCATGGATGGCTAATAAGTATAGATTGTCAAGCCAAATCAAATGGAAAGCACAACCTATCAAATGAGACCAAAATCCATTCAATGAAACCACAATTTATGCACACACAACTCTCTAGAAACATACACCTAATGCATTCATAAGTATGGAACACCAAGGAACAAGAATAGATTGTCTACTTATCTATGAATTTTAAGCAACTACACTACATCTGCACTAAAGACATGAAATTAAACTAAGTAAGCTAAAGGTGTGGTACAATCCTTCAAGAAACAAGTGTGAGCCATTAAATAAATTGCAAGAGTGTTCAATTAAGCTCTATGTTTTGACCATCTCTAGATTAACTTCATCCATACACATAGACATGCATAAATTCTACTAAATCTAGAGAAAAGCATATGAATCATCCATTTTGGCATACATAGACATATGGTTAAAAGTAGATAATCAATTGAAAGTATTAATCTATACACATCAAGTAAAAACCACAAGATATATATATATATATATATATATATATATAAAAATCCAAGATCAAAACATTGTTACAAATAAATCCCCAAAAATATACAAAGAACTAAGTCTAGGAAGCAAACTTAGGGGCTACTCTAGCCCCAAGTAGATGTTTAGCCACTCATTGAAGTAGTCATCCAACCCTCAAGGGCTATCTTTATGGTAGGAATGACCTCATTTTTAATGAAAACCCTAGAAGAATGGAAGAACTCCCAAAATGTGTAAAGCTCTCTAATCTCTAGCTTCCTTTCCAGGATATGAGATATACAAGTTATGTTGAATGTTACAAGTTATGATATAAAAAGGGCTCAAAATCCTTATATAGCTAGGTTAAGTGTCACACCCAATGGTTTGGGCTCGTACACCAAGGTCCCTCCAATGATTGCACTATAAGCCAACTTTTAATGATCTAGAATCTATTTTTTTCGGACTTGAGGAGGATCGATCAATCAAACTATGGAGAGATCGATCGAACTTAGCTGAGATCCATCAAATACTGCAGAGATTGATCATCCTTGGTAGCACCTTTTTGAATAAAGAAAAATTTCTGAGATATTTTGGGATATTTTTGGGAAGAAGACAAAAGCGGTAGTTGGGTAGTAGGTGTGGATAATATCGAATCATTTCAATTGATTTGGGAAATGTTAGATCAATCGAACTTGTTTGATTCTTTTGGATAAAGACAAGGGCTTGGATCCATCTTGAATTGTTTAGATCTATGAACTTTCAATCGATTGAAGAAATGGTGAGATCGATCGAACTTGCTGAATTTTCACACTTTACTTCATTTAGCTTCCACTTTGCTCCTTTCTTCTATTCAGCTTGAGTTAACTTCTTTAATGCTCTTATTTGGCTGAATTGACTTATTTTTAGGATTAGCACCTGAAAAGGGTAATAACACAAAATTAGTCTAAAACGGGAAAGTAAGATAGATAAAGGTCCTAGAATACTCAAGCTTAAGGGGTTTAAATACACACTTTTCAGCGCTCATCACACCCCCAAACTTAAATATTACTATTCCCTAGCAATGAACTACAAAGTAAAGGAATGAAATGAACAACTATACAACTATGAACTAGAAAGCGATAAATGGATAACACCACTTTCGTGGGGAACACGATTGCATTCAGCATATGCAACAAGCCTTTTAAACCCCTAGGTTACCCCTAGTGGACGAGTAAAGTCTCGTGAGGGTTTCCAGAAATGATACCCACAAACATTAAGCTCGTTTTTTCAAAAGAGGCACCAATATTGCAAACAAGCATTGGGAGAAAACTATCTCAACTATGCAATTTTTCAACTATTTCCAAGCAATCTCCCAAAATTTCAACATCAAGCAAACAAGTATGTTCCTCCACACATTAAGACAATGATCATGCAAATCAAAACAACTCTAGAATCCTTTTTGAGTGGACCGGCATCAAATATGTTACTATCTAAGCTAACTAAAGAAATGATCACATCCTTACCCTCAAACTAGCACACAAATCTAGTACCGATCATCAAGACAAAGAGTGGACCTGTTATTAAAGATTTATTGATTTAGGTGCGCTTATTCTTTTCTCTCAATTTTTTTTTTTTTTTTTTTTTTTTTTTATATCTTAGAGGATCAAAGATGGAAGCATAGTGCAATGTGTTGATCTATTAAACTTTCTAGTGATCTATGAAGTCGAGTGTTAGGTCAATGACTCCCAAACCAGACGGCTTTAGGGCACTAGGTGTTCAAACACCTTTAAGGACTTACAAGCTCAAATCAACTAGGCTACTAATCAAAACAACCTCTATCTAATCATTTCCCACTTCTCACCTTTTGGGAGAAGTTCTCACTTTTTTTATTGCTTTTGCAACTTTTTTTTTTTTTTTTTTTTTTGAATGATTAACCTAAAGTTTGAGCCCTCCACCTTTCGGTGCGAGAAATTCAGTACTTGATGAGGATAGAATCCCGGCTACTCAATAAAAAGGGTTTGTTATCCACCTTTATCAAGAATGAAAACTTTCAATGCACTACTAGCCCAATTGGGATATAACCAATTTAGTAATTAACAAAGCATGTACCCCACAAATGAATGCTAGTGTGTGCCTGTGCTAGTGTAGAATGCAAGAGTGAATCTCAAAACAATCTCAAAATCAGGATGGTGTGGACTACAAATGCAAGCAAGATATCAATCTTTCGAAAAATTTACTCCTAAATGGGATCCACAAGGCAAAGAAGGAGCATTTGACTCTCAAGTCAAATAATTTTTAAATTCTAAGTAATATAGTCCTTAAAAGATCAAAATTATAGCTTGTCATGGACTAATCATAACAAATCCCTCAAATACATAAGTCATACTCAAAATTTTAAATTTTAAAAATAAAACACTACAAAGCACACATTACCCCTAAACTTAAATGGCACAGTGTCCTCAATGTGCAAAGAGAATAAAATGAAAGAGTATACCAGTGCAACTAAGGCAAGAAAGCCCGGGACAGAAGTATCCAAAGTGGGTGGTATAGCCCCCCTAAACTTGGGATTAATTGTGGTCCTGAAAAGATGGCACTTGAATAAAACTTATCAGATAACAAAAAAGGATAATAACAGTGCACAGTGGACATGTAAGTGTAAATGGGATAATCAAATGAAATAATGAGAGAGGAATAAGGGTGGTCCTGAAAATTTGGGCAACACTCTCTCTCATTGAAGTCACTGGGATGTACCTGATGGAGTCAGTCACAGATAGATATATCAATAGAAGAATATGACATCCAAAAGATCATGCATAAAATAGGAAAATAAAAACAGTATATGGTACATCACAGTAATAGGGCCGACAGACTGGACGCAAAAATAATATAACTGTATCAAAATAGCAAATATCACAGATATATAGAGCAGGTAAAAGAGAGATGTGAAGATCATGCTAACAAGGTAGGACGGGCAGGGCGCGATCCACGTATATCTCTGGAAATGTCTCGCAGTGCAACCATGACATCCGTACGCAGGGAAGAAATGTCAGCTTGGATAGAGACAATGTCTGCACGGATGGAGACTACGTTAGACTGAAGAGAGACAACAATCTCCTCCAAAGCCTGGATACGCTCTCTAAAGCCAGGTGTCAGTGCGGAAGCCTCATGTACTACTGGATCAGGAGAATGATGTGTATCCTGAGTCTGTTCTTGGAAATGTAATGGTGACCCCGCTGGAGAGTGATGTGGTAACTCCTCTGCTGGCGGCTCTTATTCTAGATTGATCTCCATATGTATGGCAGCCGCAGGTGCGTTTACTGGATCGTCTGCTACTGCTGTGGCTGCTGCTGCTGCTGCTGCTGCCATCTTCTCCTCCTCAAGCTCCTCAGTTGCTAGAACCACATCCTCCACCAAATTCTTAATAAGAACATTGTAGCTCTTATTCCACTCCTTCTTGCCATAATGGGAAGCTCCTGTCTCTGAACGTTCATCTGGATGGAAAGGATAACGCTGATCTCGGAGGATCTGAGTGATAAGATGGCCAAATGGGAGGAGAGTGGCTCGCCTGGGCTTGGCCTTGCTAATGTAAGTCGAATACAATCTTTTCATGACACTCTAGTAGAGTGCCAGCATAGATACCCAGTGGCCTGTATAGAACGCAAATAAAGCAACCAAAAGGTCTGAGCGCCTCTGGATCTTATGGCCTGCTATAAATATGTTTCAGACTAGTACCGAATTATAGAACCAAAGGTCATCGGGCAGATAAGTCCGAGTGGCGAAAGTTTCGCCACCTACATAGTGGCCAGTCAGTGCCACAGCTATGTCTGCGTAAGAAGGCTTCCACTCCAAGATAGAATAATGAACATCAGGTTGGTAGACATGCGCGCATCGAGAAGATTTGACAAGAATATCAACTGTGATCCGGATGGGGTGGCCATCAATGGTAGTGTACAGCTCTGATAGGTTACTCGGGGCCGGTCGGAGGTTCTAGTAGAACAACTGAACAAGCCGCGGGTAAACTAGATAGGTGACTGGGGCTATAATAGCTGAAATGCCCCTATGGTCAATATCATCGTAAGCTGACCGGGTCATGAGATACCGGGAGAAGAAAACAATATCAAATACATACTCATACGCCATCTAAAGGCGTAAGTATCTCCTAATAGGTCTGTCGCGGACCTGGCCTGGCTGTCCCAGTGGTGGTGAAGGAGAAGGTATATGCTCAGTCTCAGCTGAAGAAGATGTTGCAAAAGCTAAAGACTGTAGTCTAAAGTCAGCTGATGGGGACTGAGCTAGATCTGCCTCTAACTACTCTAACTGCTCAGGCTGCTCAGCCTCATCAACCTGCTCTAGAGCTGGCTCTGGAATGGGGTCCTGAACATGAGATGGTCCTGCCTGCTCCTCTGCTTGCTGTCTCACTTGGCGTGGATAATGCCTACTGGCAACAGTCTTTACCCTAGCCATGACCTGCAAAACAAATAGAAAAACACTTGCAATATAAGTTAGTACCGACATAAAGAATTAAAGCACAGTATATAGAAGTATGTATGTCAAATAAGATAGACAACTCAGAATAATAATCATTAATTTATGCAAGTGATGACGCAACCGAATAAACAGTGACCAAGTGAAATATGCTAAACAATATAAGTATCGAATGCATCCAATGTGGAAAACACAGGCATTGGGCATAAATAAGATGGCATGGAACACAAAAGATGGTGTGTGAAGTGTAATGGCAAATCTGTGAGGTTCGATCGATTGGAAAAAGATGAGATTGATCCAAGTTGGATCGATCTAGACTTAAGTGAGATCAATTTTTATCGGATTGATCAGAGAAAAACAGAGATCGATTGAACTCTGCAAAAATTGCAAACGGTCACAGATATGTGACGTGGATGGCACGGAGGCACCCGAGTAAGCTCATGGGTCCCATAATTCCTCAACAACACACAAATGGGCACTTGTTTGGGCACGTGACCCCCAAAATCAATTTGGAAATGAAATATATACAAAAATCTATACATATATAGATACATATATATACATATGCTTAAAGCTTCATATATAGAAATAAATCAAGCATGACATCTCAGATCTAAGATGGAAACATCAAAATCATGTAGATTGAAACTCAAAAAATGAAAAATCAAACTTGAAACTTACCTAATCCGAGGAGAGAAGTGGATTGAAGGAGAGAAAGATGAGATCTGAGGTAAGGGAGAGAGATTCGAGGCTCAAGAAGTTCGCCAGAGACATGCCGGAGGTTGGGAAGATGGGGTTTACAACGGCGAGAGAGTTGAGGGTTTGAGATCGATTGTACAAATCGATCAAAATGACCTTAGGGTTTTATTTTAAAAACTGGGCCCGACAAGTTCGATCTATCTGGAAAAATCTCAGATCGATTGAACATAAATTGATCTTGAAAGAACACAGATTGATCTTTGCTTCAAAATGGCAAAATACTTTTGAAAATTTTTGGATTTTTGAAAACTGAAAATATTTTATGGATTTTTAGAAAATTTAAAATAAAATGGAATTAAAAAGAAAATATATATATTTTTTGATTTTTATATAATAAAATTAATAAAAATCTTTTGGAATTTTTGAAAATATTTTTAAGATAAAAATAAAAATAAAAACATAAACAAAAATAAAAATAAGATAAAATGAAAATATTTTTAGGTTTTTGAAAAATTTCCTAAAATTAAAAATTTTTTGAAATTTTTGAGAATAAAATGAAATAAACTAAAAATTCAAAATTTTTTTGGACTTTTACTAAATTAAAGTTCAAAATTCAAAAGAGTAGTCAAATCAAACTCAAAAAAGGGGGTACAGATCGATCAATCCAAGATCGATCTGGAAGATACTTCGATCGATCGAAAGGTGAAAACCTGCAGACAAGTTCGAACGATGCACAGAGAGGCCTTTTTTATGAATCTCAAAATTTTTTCTAAGTGTGGGGTGAAGATCGATCTAAGAAAAAGTTGGATCGATTCAGGAACTTTCAGATCGATCTAAGGAAATTTTCGATCGATACACAGAGGGCTGACTTATGCAGGAAAATTTCGATCGATGGAACAGAGGGATGATTGGATGCACGGATGGGATGTTCGATCGATCGAACCTCTTTTGAGATCGATCGAACAGGAATAAAGTGCCTAATTTCATAATGAAAGTGCATGCATACTCAATCATAGTTCCTATCAATGTGTATAAACCCCAAAACATATCTAGACAACGCAAGAAAGGAAAGGTAAAATAAAAATGAGGGAGGAGTATGGTTGTAAACCCTACGAAGTATTTACTAGTCTTTAACGTCTCTAGCATGATGTTGGGCTCTTTTAGCCCAGATCAAATATCTTGTTATGCAACCCCTCTTTGACGGGGTGAATGGATTTTTGAATCCCACCTAACAAATTGCTCCTCAAGGAACTCATTGGATTTGATTCAGACGACATTGACTATCCTTGGTCAAAACAATTCTTGGGCTTCCATGCCCTTGGAACACTTGACTTTAATGCAACTTTCTGTACTTTCAAATTGGTAAACAAACCATGGAAATGTTCAACATCAAGTAAAGACTTAACTTCATCAAATTCATGGTTTACACACTCCTATACAACACACTTCTTTATGTTGGTCCATTGAATTCGGGGTTGGGTTAAAAATGTTCAACTTTACTTTCATATGGCCAAATGAGATTTTCATTATCCCCGTCCTACAATTGATGTTGGCATTTGAAGTTGCCAAGAAAGGACGGCCAAGGATTATGGAAATTTGGCTCTTGGGATTTGGAACCGGTTCCGTGTCTATGACAACAAAATCGACCAGGAAGAAGAACTTATCAATTTTAATCAAAACATCCTCAATGATACCCCTAAGCTTTTTGATTGATCAGTCAGCAAGTTGTAAAACTACCGACGTCGGTTTCAAGTCTCCTAAGCCCAATTTGACATATATCGAGTGTGGAAGAAGGTTAACACTTGCTCCTAAGTCTAAGAGAGCTCGATTGATGACATGGTCACTAATGATGCAAGAAGTAGTAGGTGAATTGGGTCTTTGAACTTTGGGAGAGTGTTATGTTGCAAAATAGAACTCACTTGCTCGGTCAAGACCACTTTTCTTGGTGCTTGGCTTTTGTTCTTCCTCTTTTGGGTATAAAGATCTTTTAAGAACTTGGCATAAGCCGGAATTTCCTTAATTGCATCCAAAAGTGGAAGATTAATCTTCACTTGCCTAAACATTTCAATGATTTCATTGGTCTTGGTCTTTTGCTTATCAAGATAAATGGATCCTTTCAAGTCATCTGAAAATGGAGCTCTTGGCTAAAAAGCCTTTTCAAAATCTTTCTTTGAAACATCATCAACACAATAATTTTTCAAGTCCTTTTTCAAATCATGCTTTGTTTCATCTTTCAAATCATTTTTCATTGTTTTCTCAACATGATGATCATGTACATGCAATGAAGGAGGAATAAAATGTGAAACGAGACGGTTCATTCTCATCATTGGACATACATATTTGGTTGTCCACAATCTTCCCACTTCTCAAGGTTGTCACCGCATTAACATGCTCAATTGTGGGACCTTCTAATAAGGAATGAGTCTCCACAACACATTGTTGCTTTAGTGGGACATTCAAAGGCATTTTCCCTTTCTCTCTAGCATTTAAAGTACTAGCTATTTGCCCTACTTGGGTTTCTAGCTTAGCAATGGATTGAGAGTGAGAATGAAGCAATTAAGTGTTTGTCTCTAGAGTGCCTAAAGCGGTCAAAACTTTTTCTTCAAAAGCGGGACTCCTAAAGTTTCCTTGAGAATATGATTGATTTGGAAAATGAGAATTAAAGAATTGGTTTCCATGTGATTGATATGATGACAATCTAAAACCTTGGGAACCTTGGCTTTGCATTAGAGGTAGAACATACTTCCCTTGAA
The DNA here is from genome assembly GCF_030987335.1 of Cornus florida. Classification (NCBI taxonomy): domain Eukaryota; kingdom Viridiplantae; phylum Streptophyta; class Magnoliopsida; order Cornales; family Cornaceae; genus Cornus; species Cornus florida. The sequence goes on from NW_026775573.1 coordinate 47,402,979, forward strand.
AACCACCTTGGGGAGGGTTTGAGCCTTCCCCTTGGCTTTTCCAAGAAAAGTTCGGATGGTTCCTCTAACTTGGACTGTAATGATTGCCATAGGGATTATTCCCTTGGTTAGCAAAAATGGCATTTGCTTGCTCATGGTTGTCATTTTGCACATGTCCATGGGGACAATCGCTAGTAAAATATAACATATTAGAACAAGTCATACATGATTCATTAGATGCATGATGATGAACATGATTAGGGGAGGAAGGCATTTGATTCGCCGAAGTTTGGTTGATAAAAAATTGATCAAACCTTTGAGATAAGGATTTCATCTCGGCAGCTATATCATTGGAGTTGTCAACTTGATACAAGCTAACATTCTTTCTTCCACCTAGATTTCTACCATTTTTAAAAGACAGAGATCTATGCATGGAATTTTCACTCATACTTTCATACAATTGCCATACATCATTTTTATGCTTATCAAGATAAGAACCACCTATAGATGCATCCACCATACCCTTGTGATTATCCTGAAAAATTTCAAAGAAATATTGAACTAATTGCCACTTAGGTATGTCGTGATGTGGGCACTTCCTAAGCAAGTCATTAAATATTTTCTATGCCTCATGAAATAATTCCCCATCCCCTTGAGAAAATTCACGAATGGAAGTTCTCATAGCATTGGTCTTTGAAACCGGGTAGTACTTCTTCAAGAACTCTTGTTGCATTTCTGCCCAAGAAGTTATCGAAAAAGGCCTAAGATTGTTGAACCAATATTTTGCCTTGTCTTTGAGGGTAAAAGGAAAAAGTTTGAGTCTTAACATTTCTTCTGGCATGTCCGTGTATTTCACGGTGGAACACACTTCAAGAAACTCATCCAAATACTTATAGGGTTCTTCGCTTGGAAGTCCATGATAGTTGGGAAGCATTTGAATGGTTTGTGGTTTGATTTCATAGTGATGTGCTCTAAATGGAGGCAATTGAATGCAAGTGGGTGCATTATATTCATTAGGCACATAATGGTCTCTTAAAGCAAGAGGGGGATTTATAACCGGTGATGCTACTCGAACACCGTGGTTAGCTTGAACCATAAGAGGTTGTGGAGCAAAGATTGGTTGAGGCTTTCCCAATGGAATTTAGCCTTATTGTTGTGGTGGAATGAATGGTTTAGGCATGCTTAATGGTATTTGGATGTTTCTATGATGCACATTAGGGTGGAGAATGCCTTGTTGGTCTATGTAACCAAGGTCCTCCACATGGTCCTCATTATAGTCTTCCATTGATGAAATGGAATAACTAAAACTACCTCTTTCCCTAGGATTTCGAATAACGGATTCAAGATGAAGATTAAGTGGGACAAGAGTAGGATTTAATGACCTACGACCATGCATGCACTAACAAACATTTCGCCCCCATAACAAATCAACAAATCTTCACATATAATGATCCCACGCTCCTATGCTTGAACAACATGCAAAGAAAAGTAAATTGCCTCCACGCGGGCTAACGATTTATCTAAGAAATGAAAAACAAGCCTTCACGCGAGCCGACGATTTAACTAGAGATTGAGTTAGAAAGATCTCACAAAGGGTCCTTAAGCAATTTCAATATATTTTCAATTTTTCGCTTAGCTTTGCAATTTTTAGATTTTTAGCTTTTTTGCCTTGCTTAGCTCATTGCTTTGAATTCTCCTTTACTCATCTTCCTTCACTCAATACACCTAGTCAATCAAGAACAAACACAATAAGAAACTAAGAAGAAAATAAAGAAAAGACACGATTAAAAGAGTACTAATTCCTATTTGTTTCCAAAATACGGCGTTGCCAATTAAATCCCCGACAACGGCGCTAAAAACTTGGTGATGTTTAAGCCGCAATTCACCAAAAGTTTGCAAAGATACGAACTAAGAGTGTGAGTATGCAATGTGGCCAAGTTTTAAATTTATAAAAGCCACTACTACCTCTAACTAAAAATATAGCTAGGGTGAGTGGGGATCGTCCCAAGGGATTGTGGGTGCCTTTGTAATGGAAACAATATAGAGGGTTAGTAGGTCGAGTGATCAAAGGTTGGTTGGATTGATTGATTAAGCTATTATGCAAATGAAATTAAAGTAAACACAATTCAATGATTAATAAAGTAGAGAAAGATATAGAGGGGAGGACTTGGGGTACTAGAGCTCACTACTAAGCTTAACTTCACTAGACACTAGCAATTATATATTAATGGGGAGATTGACTTGTAACTTGTGTGTGTTTGTGACATTAATTGAAACTAGGCATGGATGACAAATAAGCATAGATTGTCAAGCTAAATCAAATGGAAAGCACAACCTATCAAATAAGACTAAAATCCATTCAATGAAACCACAATTTATGCACACACAACTTTCTAGAAACATACACCTAATGCATTTATAAGTATGGAACACAAAGGAACAAGAATAGATTATCCACCTATTTATGAATTTAAAGCAACTACACTACATCTACACTAAAGACATGAAATTAAACTAAGTAAGCTAAGGTGTGGTACAATCCATCAAGAAACAAGTGTGAACCATCAAATAAATTACAAGAGTGTTCAATTAAGCTTTTTGTTTTGACCATCTCTAGATTAACTTCATCCATACACATAGACATGCATAAATTTTACTAAATTTAGAGAAAAACACATGAATCATCCATTCTAGCATACATAGACATATGGTTAGAAGTAGATAATCAATTGAAAACATTAATCTATACACATTAAGTAGAAACCACAAGATATATATATAAATCCAAGATCAAAACATTGTTACAAATAAATTCCCAAAAATATACAAAGAACTAAGTCTAGGAAGCAAACTTAGGGGCTACTCTAGCCTCAAGTAGATGTCTAGCCTCTCATTGAAGTAGTCATCCAACCCTAAAGGGTTATTTCCATGGTAGGAATGACCTCCTTCTTGATGGAAACCCTAGAAAAATGGAAGAACTCCCAACATGTATAAAGCTCTCTAATCTCTAGCCTCCTTTCCAAGATATAAGATATACAAGTTATATTGAATGTTACAAGTTATGATGTAAAAATGGCTCAAAATCCTTATATAGGTAGGCTAAGTGTTACACCCAATGGTCTGGGCTCGTACACCAAGGTCCCTCCAATGATTGTACCATGAGCTAACTTTTAATGAGCTGGAATATATTTTTTTTCGAACTTGAGGAGGTTCGATCGATCGAACTGTGGAGAGATCGATTAAACTTGGCTGAGATCCATCGAATACTGTAGAGGTCGATCATCCTTGGCGGTGCCTTTTTGAATAAAGACAAATCTCTGAGATATTTTGGGATATTTTTGGGAAGAAGATAAAAGGGGTAGGTGGGTGGTAGGTGTGGATAAAATCGAATCATTTCGATCGATCTGGGAAATGTTGGATCGATTGAACTTGTTGGATTCTTTTGGATAAGGATAAGGGCTTGGATCCATCTTGAATTGTTTAGATCGATGAACTTTCGTTCGATCAAAGAAATGCTGAGATCAATCGAACATACTGAATTTCCACACTTTGGTTCATTTAGCTTCCACTTTGCTCCTTTCTTCCATTCAGCTCCATTCAGCTTAAGTTAACTTCTTTAATGCTCTTATTTAGCTGAATTAACTTATTTTTGGGATAAGCACCTAAAAAGAGCAATAACACGAAATTAGTGTAAAACGGGAAAGTAAGATAGATAAAGGTCCTAGAATACTCAAGCTTAAGGGGTTTAAATGCGCACTTTTCAACGCTCATCAGATATTCTTTTCTAAGTGGTGAATAGTGGTCGTTGTGAGAGTATTGAGAGTAATGGTTATTTTCTTGTTATGATGGTGTTGTCCTAAGGAGGTTTGAGGGAGAACTGCTTGGTAGTGGCCTGATGGTCCGGTGGGATGATAGGTTTGAACTGTTGTTTCGAATGAGTGGCAGTAGAGGCGTTATGGTGTGATGTTTAGTGTTGAGGAGCAGAACGGTTTAAGGTAAATCCGAATGTGACTTAGGGATCGAGGGTTGTTTGTTGCGTGCTGTCAGGAAGATGATGAGATTGTGCGCCAGTAGAGGCGATGGTGGACGTCTTAGTCTTTAGTTTCAGTAAGGACGATGTTACCAGATAGGCATATTTTTTCTTTTGACAAGTCAGTGAGTTGTTGTAACTGAGGTCACGAATCTTGTGTGCACGGTGTTTGAGGGAGTGTCACCTTGAAGGGTAAAAGTGGAATGGGTGGTAAAAGTGTTGTTTTATAGTATAGTGATTGTCATTTAGGGGTGACGGTTTCTGGATGAAACAGGATGTGGTGTCTGATGGGTAGAGATTGTTTCTAGTGTTGGTATGTTGTGAGCGTTTGTGCTTTTATCTGATTGGTTTTAGTTAGCATGGGTATCACGATGTAGAATGTATGAGGTTTCGATGTTTATAATGTATGACGGTCCATTTGTAGCGAGGTCGCCTAGATTTGAAGTCGTGGTCCTGTATGTGTTTCCAGTTGGTTCTTCTCCTTGTGTGTAAGGAGTTCTTTTCATCTCAGGTGAGATTGGGTGTCAATGGTTGGACAATCGTTTAGTAGCGTGTGACAGGTTTTCGGGTGCATTCAGGTACGAGTCGTAAGTCTTTTGTCAGTCTAGTACTAGCAAGGGCGTCATTTGTCGTGAGTCTTGTTCTTCTTTAGGAGTTGTGTACGTCTGTGGATGAATGAACCTATGTGCGATTTGTTTTGTTGTTAGAGCTCACCGGTAGAAGTCCAGGTTGAAAGGGTCGACTCACTTCCATAAAAGAAAGTGAAGTCTTTGGTTTCTGTAGTGCTTGTTCTGAGAATGGTTTTGACTGGTGGAATGCGTGGCACGGGTTGCCGAATAGGGGTTGTGTTTTTTATGTTTGGTACTAGCGGTGATGGCTAGGATATGTGTCGTAAATCATAGCTCGAGGATAATTAGGTGATGTGATGTGGCTCATGTATTTTGATATTTTTAGAGGTGATTGATTTTAGTAGTGTTTTAAGGACAGGTGTTGGTATTATTTGAATGTTTTGCAGTTAGAGCATGATTATGGGATTCCGTTGAAGAATTGTAGGAACATTTGACTTTGGTTTTGAGGTTTCAGACATGAGACGGTCGTATTGTGCATTTTGAATAAATAAGAATTGAATTGAATGATGTTATGATGTTGATTACCTGTTGTAGGTAATATGAGGTAACTGGAAAGTTTTTAAGTTGATTGATGATTATGGTATTGGTGATGTGTTACTTTTAGCTTGTTATGATTATGGTATGATTGGGGATTTATAGAGTTGGTATATGACTGTAGAGTTGTTAAGGTTATGTGGAATAATGGGTGGATAGTGAGTGGATCTCTTGGTTGTTTTGTGGGCTGTGTAGGGATGTGTTTGAGGTTTAAACCTGAGGACAGGAACGACGTCTGTGTTAAGATCGGATTGATGATGAGAATGGCCTGGCTAAGCATTTCTCCTAAGTCAGTCCATCTTTAACACGTTATCGGGTCAAAGGTCTATGATTGTTTTAGTTTGTTAGGAATAGTGAGAGTATAGTATTGCGCGATGTGTTGGTGTGATAGGGTGGATTCAGATGGTTTTTCTCAGGTGATGAGGTGTGCTGGGTAGGACTAAACGTCTGATAAAAAGGTTTATGGTATAATAATTGGTTATTGAGAATCTCGTTTTAAAGATTTGTGTCCAGGATACAGGATAGTATGTTTTATTGTTCTGGTGACTCATGTTTATACAGTTGTTGGGAGAATTATTGTTGGTTTATCTTGTGGTTGTTAAGTGTAATGATTGCTGAATACTGTGGTTGGTGGTCGCTTGTACCGATATATGATGGTGTAGCTGTGTGTTAGATGGCGAGTATTGATTTGATAGAGATGTGTGGATTTGAGTTTGAGCTTAATTGTATGATGGATGGGGTTCCTTGTCTGGAATTTTGTGTGTCCTTTAAAGGAGAAGTTGAGATAGGATGTTGTCATGTTCAGGGGTCTTGTAACCATTCTTCTTTTGAGCTCCGAAGTCTTATGTAGTAGCGTAGAGTGGACCGATGTCTGTTTTGAGTCGGGTATAGCGTAGGGTGTACCAGATGGTCTGGTGTTATGATGTTATGAGTGATGAGTACCCTCGTAGGGTGGTGAGCATGGGGTTTTTCTGATGTCAGTGTGTGATTGCCTGTTAACATCGAGTGTCAAAGACAACAAGGTTGTTGAGTTTTGTGTTCTGCGGTTTAGTGAGGTGTTCTCAGGAAGGGGTGTAGTTGTGGGCCTCCTTCTTTGAGGAGGGTAGATTTCGAGGACGAAATCTTTTAAGGATGGTAGATTGTAATGTTTGTGATTTTTTTTTAACATATAATTAATTGTGGTGTAGAAAAAGAAAAAGGAAAATTTTATTTAAAAAGGTGGTGGGACCCACCACTAGCATATATGTGTGGCTTAGAGACCCATTTGGTCTCATTCTTCCTCTCTCTCCCATAGCTCACTCTCACCCCTCTCATTCACCATTTTTTTTCTTTTTCTTTTTACAAGATTTCAATCCTAGATTTCTCCCCCAATTTTTTGGAGTTTTTAAGTGCCGTTTGCGGTAAATTAGAGATCATGGTGAGATCTTCGATTTGATTGGAGCAATGGTGGTTTTGGTGCACCCTAAGAATTTTGAATTCTAGGGTTTGGATTCGACAAATTGGGGGTTTTTGCAATTCTTGAGGTAGGGGTTTCTAATCCACAATTTTTTTTGAGTATTGTTTCCTATAAAAGTTGTTAAGTTGTTTACTAAATTATAAGTATTGTTTGTGGTTATGGATATTCTATGTATAATTAGCATGACAAGGTGTATATTGTGTTGAAAATGATAGAAATTACTTGTATTGGTTATTGATTTTGATTATATTCACTTGAATGCTTGAACGTCTAGTACTATGTTGTCAAAATTGTTAAGTAAGAGTTTCTTAATTTAATTTTCCCAAAAGTATGTAAATGAAATATAGATGAATTGTATGGAATTATCTAATAGCATGCTTATGTGAAATGGATTATGCTTTGTATGCTTGGTATGTTAAAACAATGTTGAAGGGAAGCATAAATTACCTATTTTAGAGATTTAATTTGCAAAGCATGTGTGAAATTCTATGGTTGAATTCATGATTAGGAGTATGAAGCATTTATGCATCCATTGGGAAAAGAAAAACGGGAAAAATGTTTTAAAAGCAAATAAAATGATTTTGAAAAATGTTGCGAAACCCGAACGCCTAGGAGGTGCCTAGTGGTCCGTGGTGTTAGTATGATCTAGAGGGGGTTAGAAAGAGACTCTAGTGTGGTTGAGCTACCCAGATGATGCCATGAAGGTGTCACGTGGTTGGGGAAGACTAGTCAACCTCTCCCTCGTGACGCCTTGGAGGTGCTTTGGGTCGGATTACACTAACGGTTTAGAAGTTGAAACGGAAATGTTTCGGAAACGGGGAGTGACATGAGCATGGCATTGCACTTCATTGGCATACATGGTGTATTTGTGACCTAGTTGACATTTGTGTTATATTGGATGTTGTGATTATGGTTTATATCTCTGGTATAGTATGATCCCGTTCTTTTGTTTTCTATTCTATACATGGATTCGCGGGGTTATAAGATGTGTGTTTTAGACACTCATACCAAGCTTATGCTCACCCCTTTATTATTAACATTTTTCAGGACACGGAAGGGAAGTGGTGGATGACGCTCCTCCACAGGGTTTGACCGTTTTTGACATACTTTGTAGCTATGATCTCATTTTATTACTATTATTTATTTATTTATTTATTTATTTATTATTATTATTATTATTATTATTATTATCTTATAAACCCTAGGATGACACGTATATTATGTATTGACATAAGAAAGGATGGTAGTGCCTTTAGTTGACCTCGGGTTCGGGTAAGGACTCGATTAATGATTCGGACTCTCGAGTTCGGGTCATTACATCGTCGTACTCGTGCATTGGAGTTTCAGGTTTGGGATCAGGTTCTCCTCAAAGTGTCTTCTATGAAAGGAGTAATGCGTTTTGGGAAGAAAGGGAGTTGTCACTGCGGTTTGTCGATCCATTCATGATTACGGATCGAGTTGGAGCTGTGGCTTATCGATTAGCATTTCTGGATCATTTGGATTGTGTGCACAAAGTGTTCCATGTTTCCATGTTGCGGAAATTTTTGTGAGATGAGGATTGGTGTTAACATATCGATGTTTGTGAGATTGAGTTACAACCGGATGCAACAGATGTGGAGGCACTGTGTCGTATTGTCGATCGTAGGGATCAGATTCTTTGCAATAAGGTTATACCTTTAGTGCGTGTTCAGTGGAGTCACCATAATGAGGCTGAGTTTACTTGGGAACGCAAGGATGTCATTCGTTCGCAATTTCCTGAAATAATAGAAGAAGGTAAGAGCGAATTCCGAGGACAGAATTCCTTTTGTTATGAGGGAAGAATGTAATACCCCTAATTTTAAAAGGATAGTCTTGGTATTTATTTTATGGTAGTAATTGCATTTTTAAATTCATTATTTGATTATTTGACTATTTGTTTAATTGTTTAATTGAATTTTATGTTTATGTAGAAAATGAACTAATTATTTTATTTGATTAAATTGATTAATTGAATTTTAAGTGTTTAGTAGTAATTCATTATTTAAATTAAATGTTTATTTTATTTTAAGGAGTTGGGCTTGGATAGTTTGGATTGCGTGGATAGGAGATTAAACGGGTATAGTTATTACCCATGGACGGTTATACATATATATATATATATATATATATATATATATATATATATATATATATGGGTATATATGTATATAAGATTAGGTTAATTATTAATTATTAATTATAATTAATAGTTACAGTAATAATGTTTTCAGTATATACTGTATATTATATAATTAATGGTTTTTTTTGTATATATATATGCATATGATATCACGGTTGAGTAGGGTGCCGATATATATATTAGATATTTATTTTATTTTTCTTTTCCTTTCCCTTAAGTAATTAGAATTAGGTTAAATTTATATGGCCTATAAATATATCATTATAAGTCTGCCTAGGGTTAGAAATAAAATCCTATTCACGTACAGAGAGGTTTGAGAGAAATGAGAGAACGAAATAGGGTTTGGCTAAAGGTATAGGTTGAACCAAGGGGAGGGTATTGAAGCTTGTTCGTGGGTTGAACCTAGGGCAATAGAGGAGTTGAGAACATTCAAGGTTTGCCGAAAAATCTAAGAAGAGACGTTGAGGTTTTAATCCGAAATCTCAAAGGCAAATTCTTTTTCTTACTCCTTCCCTTAAACTTGTATTCTGTGCATGCCTAGGTAGTCTCCAAGAATTAATCGGGTTTTAAATTAATCTTTTGTTCGTGTTTATTCTGATCTAAAACAAGTTTTGTGAATTTAAATTACAGTTGATTGATCTTGAAGTATATGGCATGATTAATTGTTTTATTGTTATTAATGATGCATAATTGATTTATATAAGTTACTGGGGTGATTTGGGACGTAGTTCAGACTCTTAGGATCATTATTAATGGTGAACAGAGGAGTTGAAAACTTGCTGGAGACAGGGACGAAGGAGTAAAATAGGTGGATTTGGTTTAGGGCTCTCAGAGAGGGAGAGAACCGGTTCTATGGAAGTGGAAGCCGGCTCCCTCAAACAAAGAGCCGGCTCTATGTGATGGGGAGCTGGCTCCCACATGTGTAAAGCCAGCTCTATGGTTAATGGAGATGGCTCCCTTTGTGGTGGAGTCTGCTCTCAATTTTTGAGAGCATGCTCTCTTGCTATGATGCGTACAGTAAGTATTTTTAGGCACTGTTTGGATGTTTTGGGGTTCTAGAACTGTTTTGGGTTAATGATGGGGATTCTGAATAATATTTCATGATATATTAAAACCCTATAATGCGTAATTTATATCTATATGCTAATGATTTGCACAATATGAAATTTTAAACAAATTTGAATGTTGTTAATGGATAGAGAGGATTTAATTGCTTAATCTTATTTTAGCAATTTAAATGACTGTGACATGATTTTTAAATCTTGTATTGGATACATAATATGGTCATTTACATATTAATTTTTATTATGCTTATTCTGGATTATGATTGATGAATTACTTATTTCTGTTTTATCAATTATTGGACTGATTTGTGGATTAGATGCACCGGTATGGGACGGTGGCATATTAGGGATGGATTAGCTCAAAATACTGAGTTCTACCTATTCTAATATAAGAGAACGGATTTACTACAATGATAAGTCCTACTTATATTCGTGTTAGGTCAATAAACAGTTGAATGACATTACATTGGTTTTGGATGGATTTTATATATATGATTATGGTACCACGGTATGAGCTTGAGTCTCAAGATCAATGGTTAGGGAGCGTATATGCAGTGGGATACATAACTGGCTATGATGGTTTGAGGTGTACCCTGTTAAGTCTAAGTACTCATGCTCACTTCATGTGTATTTTGCATGTTGCCTACTAATTAGGTTTAGTCCAGTTAGAGTCCCTTAGTGTGGTTATATATATATATGTATGGACTATTTAGTTATTGTTGAGGTGTCTAGGATGTATCTGCATATCGGGTCTCTGTTTGGATTGTAATAGAGTAGAACTTGTTTGTGGGCATGACTTACTATTATTTTTCTCAGGTGTTCGACGGTTCTAGTCTTAGAGCTTGATCGTGCTGAGCAGAGACAATTGCTCACTCCTCCGACTACGTAGGACTATTAATTATGTTTAGTTTTGGTTTTCCTTTTTAGTTCAATTATTTATTTTCCAGCCGGGATATTATTAGGGGTCCATTAGATGGATTCTCGAGTTGTAATAATATTGGAGGTTTTAGCGAATTGGATTATATAACTTTTAAGGATTATTATTTAATTTTTTTTCAGCTTATTTAATTATTTATTCTTTAAATTCTTTTGTACTCATGCTTGTTTATATACTTAATTGTTTGGTATCCCTCAGATCTGTGCTCAGACTTGATCACCCGTGGCTCTAGAATCGAGGGGTATCACACACCACTTCGACCACAAGCACCAATGTTGCCCCTCATGTTGAATCAATGACTCTTGAAAACTCAAACAATTCACACCCTTTCAAGCCCAATCAAAACCACAAACTACCACCACCCCATTTCCGCTACCACGCCACCTCCATCACCGAACCAATAGAACTCAAACAATTAATGTTAAACCACATTGCGAAATCCAATTGAACCACAAAACCTACTCTTGCCACCACCATCACCGCTACCCCACAACCACTACCACTACCACCACCCCACAACCACACCCAAACCAATACATTTGAAACAAAAACAATTCATCCTAAACCATACATTGTGAAACTCAATTAAATGACAAAACCCACTCCTATCACCACCATTATCACTACCTCATAAACCACGACATTCTCTCAATCATCTTAGAAACTTAAACAATTCATGCTTAATCACACACCACCAAACCTAATCAAACCAATAAACTATTGCCACCACCCCTACAAACCCATTGCCACCACCCCACTTATGTGACTACCATCACTGCCACCAAACACATATATACACATATGGATTCTCTTATTGAACCCCAATAATTCTAATGCCTCTCCTTCTTCGGTACAACCACCTGTATACCTTTTCATGCTCAATATAGTAATGATCGAGGAGGATAATACTCTGGTTGGGTTTGGTTAGGTAGTGTTCATATGACGTTCTGAATTTTTTCAATATTTTTTGGGAATTTATTTATTTATTTATTATGTTTCTTCGGGTTTAAGACCTTAGAAAGACACTTGAAGTTATTGTGTTCATTTTTCGAATTTCGGACCGGGAGGTCCCGTATAGGTTCGGGGTCACCCGATTGTGCGGTAATGGCAAGGGCTTAAATAAAAGGCCGTTCGAGGGCATTATTATTATCTTTTCGGTGGGATGTTGCCTTAGTGTAAATTAATGAAAGTTGTTTGGAGGAAGAGAGGAATTAGTTATGAAAATTTGGGTTAAATGATGTAATTAGCAAGAAGCTGTGTGGGACTATATATATGAAATGTTTGGCCACTATTCATCATTTTCCTTCTCACATTTTCTATCTCTATATCTAATTATATATCACCCTTTATGAATGAGTTTAGAAAAGCTTCAATTTGAAGCCTTTGGCCTCTGATTTTGAGAGTGCTCAAGAAGGGAAAGTTACTCATCTCTTTCTCCTTTACACACCTATAGAAAGAAATTAGAGATTTGAGTTACTTTGAATTTTTGGGTTTCTTAGAGATGGAAGAGGGGCTAGTTAGAGATGTTGTAGCTAGAGCATCTCTTGATCTACAAGATGAGGTGATTTTGGAGGCCATTGGAACACTTTGAGATTTCAGTCAAGGCAAGGATGGAGGCTTTTGGGTTTGCTTCAAGAGGAAAGGTTGATCTCCTTCGCCTCCTCTTTCATCCTACGGAGCTGGTTTCGCGAGGGAGGCATTTTGATTTCGATGGGATTAGGGTTTTCATCCTAATTTGAGGTAGGGGTGTCTAATTCATGGAGTCTTAGGTTTATTTGTGAGTATTTATGTGTTGATTTCATGATATAGCATGTTATGTATACTTACTATAGAAATTTGATTAACTATATGAAAATTTATGTCGTATATGGTGCTTAATGATTTGATTACATGCCATCTATGTGTAGAGATTGGTTAGTATGTGTACACACAAATTTTGTAGTCTACAAAATTAGAACAAAATATGGGCAAAAAAAATATTTTATTAATTTATAAAACTTGGAGTGTAATCCTCTGTAATAATATTCCAAAGAATAAAGTCTTCTGATTCGATCTCCTTTTTGTGGTTGGTTGGATCCAAGGGCTGCACGAGCTTGTTCTTGAATCACCATGGAATTTGATGAAGAATGGCACAATTTGATGTGCTTGTTGTTGATCATCGTGGATTTGATGAAGAACTACACGACTTTAGATGTGCTTGGTATTCTTTGCTTTTGGATTTGGATGTTGGGGATGAGATTTCTCTCTGTAATTCTGGATTTATGAATTCTGAATTTGATGTCTCTGAATTTCTGGACCGTCTGGATTTCCGAGTCTTTGAATTTTTGGACCTTGTGAATATTTGAATTTCGTGTCTCTGAATTTCTGGACCTTCTGGATTTATGAATTTATGTATTTCTGGACATTCTGGATTTCTGAATTTGTGTATTTCTGAACCTTCTAGAATTATGAATTTGTGTATTTCTGGACCTTCTAGATTTCTGGACTCTGAATTTGTGTCCCTTCCTTTTTCCAGGCCTTTATTTATAGGCTTCTTGGATTAATGAGATGATGACACGTGTCCTCTCCTGATAAAGAAAAAATCATAACTGGGCCAAGCCATTTATATTACAATAATTATCCTTAAAAAAATAATTATTCCAAATATATTTTATTAGGAATAATTATCTTTCTATTTAATCATCTGGGCTGGACTAATTAAATAATTTAAGTCGACCAAGGTTGGGCCAATTAAATAACTCAATTAAACATTAGGCCCATATTTAATGGATCCATTTATCAAAACCAAAGTCCACTAAAATTTTAGTGTTTACAGTATGTTTAGCACGATGAAGTTGTACAAATTTGTATACAAATGTGATTATTTGAACAATTTGATAGAATGCTTACTTTTAACAATTGTGTTAAATGTTAATCCATATTAAAGTTGTAGGAATTGGTAATATTGAATTTGTGCTGTAAATGCATGTATGTATAATGTAACTGTGTGAGTCGTGATGTTTCGCATTTTCTTCATTTTTTTTTGGTATTTTTGGATTTTTCTTCATTTATTTATTTTTATGCCTCGTTTTGTGTGTCATGCATTGATTAGTGTGTCACGAGGATTCCTAGGTTGATTTTGTGTATTTTTTTTTGAGTTTGGGACTCTTAGAATTACATTTTGGCATTTTTTAGATTTTTGGTCCGAGAGGCTCATGTGGGTCCCACACCCGGATTTAGGTGTTTTAAAATTATTTTCTTGACTTATTTAAATGTTTGAAATGTTATTTGTCTTATATGTGGGGTTACTTTGGGGATTTGTCATGGTAATATCATGATTGTAGTTTTGGGGCTAAGAACGGGCAGTTTGGTTATTTTACTTGGTCAACCTTTGACTACGCATGTGAAAGACTTTATATTAGCCACTTCTATAGATTTCTCCACTTATTTCATGTAGATTCTCCATTCTTCTTCCTCCTTCTTCTTCTTTCTCTTTTCTTTTTCTTTCATCCTCCATTAGAGCTTGTTTTTGAAGCTCCATTTTGAGCACTTTAGGGCATCTCCAATGCAAAAAACTATTTTTGCATGCCAAAACTATATTCTGAGAGGTGTTACAGTGTCGAAATCTATTTTTTAGCAATTCTACTCCAATGGTGATCCTTGTCAAAATTTCTAAAAATGTATGAAGAATTATAAAAATTGCCTAGTATGTGCCTAAGTGATCCTTGTCACAATTATAGTAAATTCAAAGGTAAAGCATAAAACTAAATCTTTTCAAAAAAAAAAAAAAAAAAAAAAATTCACATAATGGATGCTATTGAAAAGTCATTAAAACAAGCAAAGAAAGAACTAATTACAGTACATCCTTACAGAAAGAATTTCCCTAAGGTATCTAAAAGAAACTTTAGCAGTGATAATAAATAAGTGTGAATATTCAACAAGCTACATTGATGTGAATGACATAGTTGTGTTCCTTCTATTTCTATGCAATTCACAACAAATTAAACCAGCAAAATTATAAAATTCTTCTATTCCATGTCTTTATAATTCCTAATGAACTAAAATCCAAATATATAGGTGTTTTGGGATATGCAGCATAATTGAACGGAAAACATACTACTTTCTTGACATTGATCAATATGATTTGATATTTAATTTTTTGTTAGCAAGTTCGATGAAAACAATACGCTCCAAATTTTAGCCCCTAAAAAAAGGTGCAAGATAACAAGAGATAAAGCATCAACTAATATTATATTGTCGCCAAACATATAAATTATTGAAAATTACCTATTGCAGATTTTCTTCAACGCTTGCTGCCTCGGTAAGGAAGACATCCTCGAATGTCGTCTACAACAATCAAGTAGAAAATGAGGACAAACAGTAAACATTAATGCACAGAGGACAAATTAAAAAGGGAAGAAGAAAAGGAAACAAAATGAACTTGTTCCTAGCATAAAAGCTTAACATCTTCCTAATACTTTACTTTGCGATGATATTAAAAATTCTTGTTGTATATTAAGCAAATTCAAAAACCCAATTCACCAAAATTTTTCCTCACGTATATTGCGATCATATAAAAAAATAATAATATTAATGAATCAATTTTTTCATATATGTAAACATCAATTGAGTAACTGAGTAACACAGAATCACTGCCTCACAAAAAAGAAGGTGTACTTGAAAGAGAGCAAGTTTGGTGTGACACACATATACAGGACGCCTCTTTTCTTCTCTTTATGTCGCACATAAAAATCAGATTCAGCTCCACATCTCTTTCTACACACACATATAGGGGAAGAGAAAATACAAGACGTCTCTTTTCTTTTCTTTCTGTCGCTGGTCTCTTCCCTTTCTGTTGTCGCCGTTCTTTTCTCTCTCTTTGTTACCCTAGAGAAATAGGAACGAAATAGGAGCCGGTCCTTTCTATTTCTGTAGCCCTAGAGAAATAACAATTGCTATTTCTTCTGCTACAATTGGCGTTAGAATTCGCAAAGTTAAAAATTGGCAGCCCAATTGACATTGCATCGGAGAGCCCATTTTGAAGCCCACCTACTATATTTTAAAAATGGCAGCCCATATAGCATTGCATTGGAGATGGTCTTAGAGGAGGAATTTGGTGATGCCATAGAAGAGAGAAATGACCCTTGTGAGGAGAGCTTTCTAGTGATACCAAAATCAATCCTATTTGTTCCCATTGGATTTTAAAAAATCCTCCTTGAATGTAGGATTTTGGTGTTGCTTTAAAGAAATCTTGTCTTCCTCCTTCCATTAGTGTTTCTAGGCTTTCATTTGGCGGTCCTTGGCTTGTTGGAAGTTAGGTTTTAAGCTTCTATAAGGTAGGGGTTTTCTAAAGCTAACAACCTTTGCTCTTAGTGAATTTTCCTCCTTGAATTGGGTTTATAACATGTGTAGATTTAAAGTTTTTATATGGATGTGTTCTATGTGGTTTATATGCAATATTTTAGGTTACATTAATAGTTTGTCGGTGAAAGGTTGGAAAGGATTTTGGAAACAAATGGGGAGAGACATTTGCATTCCATTGACATTGCATTTTAATGCATTTACGGGACTTATACCATGTGATGATTGTTTCCCAAACTAAGCATGAACCCTTTTCTATTTACTATTCTTTGTTTGGATTCACAGGACCATTAAGGAGTGCGTTTTAGGCATCTTATACTAAGCCGTTGTGCTCATCTCTTTATTATCATTTTCAGGTCACGGAAAGGAAGTGGTGGACGATGTCCCTCCACAAGCTTAGTCAGGATTTAGAAGGACTCTTTTTGCTCATTTTGTAATCAATGTATATATTAAAAGTAACACAGTATATGTAAATGTTATGAATTTCCACTTTGTTACATGTTGTATATAACCAAGTTGGTTTTGAACATATTCTATGTATAAAGCTTGTATAACGATCTAGCATCTATATGAATGTTTATGCATTCATAGGCTGTTAAATGTATAACTTCGAGATGGGCTTAGATCATGTTTTAATGTTTTAAAGGACTATAACAATTTCGGGGACTAGTAACAGCAGTTGCAGGCCTTTAAAGGCCAATTTTCCCCGAATCGATCAACGTCTTGCTCATTTCACATCGATCGGTATCTAGTCAGTACAAATTTTGAAGGCTGGGAGCCAAACCTATTACGAGACAAACCGGCGGTCCGAATCGCTAACCGGGTCTTTCACCAAACCTGAGGACATAGTAGGGGTAAAATGGTCATTTTACAATGTGAGAGGGTAATTTATCCTTAAACTAATCAAATGAGGTTTAAAATAATCATTCTTAATCAGTCCATGACACTCGGTGAAGTTCTACGGTCATCGGTTATGAATTCCCAAAAGTTCCCTTACCTGGTTCAAAGGAAATTCCGACACTATTCCATTAAAACCACCATAACTCTCAACATGAATGGAATTTGAGGATGAGGTTCGTATCATTAGAAAGCTAACTAAAAATCCTTGAAAATGGACTCAAGATTATTTGGGTTCGAAACAAAAAAGTTATGGTCGTACGAAGTCAGATGATCAAAGCTGATAAGCTGATAAGCAAAATGTGCACACTAGGGGACTTGAACCGATTCAGCCCCATTGAACCAGTTCAAGATGGGTAGTGTGCCCATTCTCAAACCAAAGGTCCCTCCTTGAACCAGTTCAATGGGGCTGAACCGGTTCAAGATGCCCCGAACCTTAAAATTGCCCCAAACAGCCTAAAATTATGATCTTGTGCACTTTGGCACTACTTTGGTCCCTTGGTGATGTTACTTAAAGCCCAAACCTATCCCAAATCGTCCATATAATGATGAAACTAACATCACTAAGTAGTACTAAAATCGAATAAGATCATACACGAGTCCGATACATCATTAAAATTTAAGCAAATCCGTCATACATAAAAAAATGTGGCCTTAAGACCTTACATGGATATTGAAATCATAATGAGGCCACAAAATACAAGAGAATGGTCTCAAGACCATTTCCAACCATGTGGAAGATACAAATTAATCCCTAATACTATTTACAACAAAAGGGGTAAAATACAGATCGAGCACAAAAGAGTCTAAGTCCGTCAACTTTACTAAACTGGTGGTAAAATGTCGACCGCCAATTCTTTCTCCGAACCTGAAAAATGTTAATAATAAAGGGGTGAGCATAAGCTCGGTAGGAAGTGTCTAAAACATACTTCTTATAACCCCGTGAATCCACATAAGGAATAGGTAAAAGGTAAACGGGATTATACCTTGAGGACTACATATCAACAACCACAATGACAAGCATATAACAAATGTCATCGAATTCCAAATATACCATATATACTAATGAAATGCAATGTCATGCAAATGTCACTCCCCCATTCCCAAAACAAAACCATTTTATCGTACCAAATCATTAATGCAACCTGACCCATAGCACCACTATGGCGTAACGAGGAGAGGGTTGGCTAGCAATCCCCAACCACATGGCACCTCCATGGCGTTGTCTGGGCCTAGGTAGTTCAACCTCCATTTAGATTACATTAACATCATGGACCACTAGTCGCCTCCTAGGCATCCGGTTGTCTTAACACTTTTCAAAACATTTTCCAAAAATTATTTCGTTTGCTTTCAAAACATTTTTCCCTCTTTTCATTTCCCAATGGATGCATGAATGCTTCATGCTTCTAATCATTAATTCAACATAGAATTTCACACATGCTTTGAAAATTAAATCTCTAAAATAAGTAATTTAGGCTTCCCTTTAACATTGTTTTAGCATACCAAGCATACAAAGCGTAAAACCATTTCACATAAGCATGCTATTACACAATTTATCAACTAGCACATTGTCACATATTTTATATATACAACACATAAGCAACTTGCACGGATTCAAGGTAATTAGGCATGCAAATCAACAATTTGTAGAAAATTAACTCACAAAAGCATAAGAAATCATGTGTTAAAGGCCCCTACCTCAATTTTGTAGAAAAAGCTGCAATTCAAGCCCTAATTTTTGAAATTCCAAGGTTGGCCAGATGGTGATTTTCTCTAATCAAAACGAAGTGCTCGATAAGCTCTCTAACTTTGCCTCAAGTGGCACTATGAAATTCTCAAAGGTGGAAGAGAGATCAAGCCTTGAAGATGCAACTTTTAGAGAGAGAAAGCTTATATTGTAAAGAGAGAAAGAGAAATTTCATGAGAGGGAGAGAATAGAAGTTTTATGAACCAAAAATGGCTTTAAGGCCATTAAAAAGGTTGATATGGTGGGTCCCACAAGAGAAAAATCTCACCTTATACAAATATATGTATACACACATATATATATACCAATTAAACCACCACCACAAAATTTTAACTTCCAACAATGCAATTATGCATAAATAATCATGCATGAAATATAGTGGACCCAAAATATAGTTCCCGTACTCAACAGTCCTGGCAGCGAGTCCCACCCAGGACCGTTTGGCCCAAAAAACAAAAAAATGCCGAAATGGTAACCCTTGCATTTCAAAAACTTCTGAACTTAATGAAATGTCCCAGCCAACTCTCGGACACACCCGACACACCCCACGGTGTTTGGCACGCAAAACGAGAAAAGATGAAAATGCCTTTGAAAAATCAAAAAATTCCAGGAAAAAAATTGGTAAAAATTGGAAACATTACAAAACCAATCGACGTGAAGTTGGTACACGTCGACCAGTTTAGCTAAATCAATCAACGTGAAGTTTTTTTTACGTCGACTAGTTCTTGCACTCACTTTATTTCTTGACCCTTTATCTTCTATGACCACTCATAGGTTGTATATTGATGCAATAAGGCATTGCTCACTTTAGAATGAGAACTTACATGTGTATTGAATTTAAAATTTGATGTGAAGACCTTAGTTAACCTTGGGTTTGGTTAAGGACCCGTGTAATGATCCGGATCCCCAGATTTGGGTGATAAGTTACTAAGTTGATTCATGATGATAGCTAAAATCTTGTTCGTTGCTAAGTTGTCAAGTGGACCTTACACACTAGCATTCATCATACATGTATTCAGGGACGAAGCCAAGATGTAAGGTAAGGGGGGCAAAAATGAATTTTGGGGGGCAATAGTGCATTTTTTAGTAATTTTAGTGGGGCAAATGTAATATTTCAAGGGTATATTATTGAAAATGAACAAATTATAAGGGTAGAATACTAAAAAAAAAAAAAAATTCAGTGGGGGCAATTGCCCCCACTGCTTTCAATGTGGATTCGTCCCTACATGCATTGGGTAGATGATGTGAGTAAGAGAAAGAAATATGAGAATGATGGGATTTCAAATAAGTGAAGTTGCGATGGACGAAAGACAAACAGTGGTCTTGTTTCTGAGATTTAGGTAGCTAGGCCCCAAATAGTTGGATGAGTGGTGGTCAAACAACTTACATAATACTTCCAATTCAATTAGAAAGATATATATGGATAGACACTAAGAATAACTCATCTTCGGTTGGAACAAATTGTCTACCTAATTACTCAAATCTATGGTGCAATACAACCTATCTTCCCTAGGAATGAATTATCAAACTACTCATTCATATATTCGTTAAGCACCATTGCATGATCACTACTCCTATAATCTCAGAAAATAAGAGAAGTTGGAATTCGATTAAAGCAAAATCAATTCTAAGACAACATAAAGAATATATTAATATCAATTATAATCATTAAATCCTGATTGCTTAGTATAACTAAATCAATTACTCTTAACCATGCAATCAATATACATAATCCAAAAACGATCTCCAAAAATAGGAACAATTAAACTATGTTACTTGGCTAAGGCTACATCAATATCCTAAGAGATGATTTACCTACTCATAGAGAAGGAATAAATATTCGATGATGTATTGAATGCTATCTCCATGGACTGCTATTTCTAATTCGATCCACCTTTTTCAACCTTCAACAATGGAGAGAAGCCCTTAGCCGCCAATCTCTCCCTCTTTCTAAAACTTGTATAATCTTATAGCCTTTCTTCAATTATGGCAATCATACCTTAAATAAGCTCCAGAACGGGCCCTAAATGTGAACCATAAGCTTTTGATGAAGTTTGACCCATATATGATAAGAACAAAGTAAAACATGTAAATCTAGTAACTACTTGGATTTAACTCTGATGTACCTAGGATCGATCTTAGATGAGCTACGATCGATCCTCGGCGCCACCACGATCGATCGTACCAAGGCTACGATTGATTATAACCTTAGCAAAGATTTATAAGTCTTTGCCAAAGATTGTAACACGTGATAAAAATACTAGAATTTTTAGGATTGATCCTTACTTCATGGATTTCACATTTTCATCATTTTAAGCCCGGAATCAACCCCGAACATGTCCTTGTTCCTCCCGATCCCTGGAAACATCATTAAAGGCTTAAAATATGCAGAATTGACCAATTTTGATGATGAACACCTGAAAATAACCGAAACCAAGTAAATGATGTTACTACTACTACATAATCATTACCAACGAACTAAGATATGCAACTTTAAGGACTCGAATATGCAACATTTAGCGCTTATCAGACCACTTTAACTACAAGGGTTAATTTCACTAACACCCCTTCAGGTTTGGCCAAATATCACCATCTATCTTTCAAAAATAACTATGAGTCACATTACAAATGTTTGCTCCGTTTTTCACTGACACCCTAAAAGTTACTTTTCAGATGTGTCAGACCAATTTTTACAAGTAAAAAGTCATTGTTACCCCTTTGACTTTGGTTTAACTAACTAAAGTGTTCTTTAATTATTAAAATGACATTTTTACCCTCATTAATTCATTGAAATCAGTTAAGGCAACTACCCTCATTTTTCATGAATAAATCCATCTTTCTTTTTTTGGGGATAAGTATAACAGATCCATCTTCTCTGCTTCGTTTTTATACTTCTTCCAAGTTTCAACTTACGGTCTATATATCTGCACCATATGCATCTATGTGTAATGTATATGCATATGGATATATGTAATTTTATATTTTTGGTCATGAATTTTTGAAGATAAATAAGGTGTCAAATTGCCAAATCACTCTTTTTTTTTTCTTTTTTTCTTTTTTTACATAAAAACATTCCATTTATTTATTTGATTCTAAAAAATTAAAAATTCTCACTATAGTACTAAAACATGCGTACAACATATTGCCTCTAAGTCACAACCAACTTTTAAACTAAAATATAATCCATCAATATCATAAACATTAATGAGGGGTATAATGGTCATTTAAGTAACCTGATATTTTCAAATAAATGGAATTAAAAATTTAGGGGCAAAGTTGTCTTTTTCATATTTTTAACGAAGACTTGACGGAAAAGAAAAAATGGACCTAAGTGATAGTTATTTTCGAAAGATGTTTGAGGGTTATATTTGGTCAAGCCTGAGGGGGTGTCAGTGAAATTAACCCTAACTACAATGGTCTACTTAGGATTTTATTCACCTAACGGTTAGAGTTCACTCACCAACTAGTTAAGAAGATCACAATTCTATTACTCACAAGACTCTCAAAGTACAAAATTAGTCACTTCCTAACTTGCTATTTTTATTTTGTACAAATTATTCATTAGAAATTACAACATTGTAGACTTATCATTATAAACTAGCCAATACTAACTGGTTTTCAAAGGATAGTTATTAGGGATAGGAAGTTAAAGAATAAGTGTGTATAATTTCATACTTTTCCTCTCACAATTTACATTACTAATGATCATGATACTTTAAATTAAAATCTAGACATTCTCTTGCTTGCTTATGAAGTAGTTTATTCTTAATAATATCACTGTTAGTAAGAACACATATAATGATTTTTTTAATTGCAATGCTATTACCAAAAGTTTTCCATTTCTAATAGTAACCAATTAAACTGAAGGCCAGACGCAATTGTGTCATGACAAGCATGCAAACTTGGTGATCAGGGTTTTATCAGATAGCTAAAAAAAGAGTCTAATGGAAGAGATCCAAACTGAGACTGTAACAAGTCATAATCAAGAACGCTGTGAACCGGACCTTAGGATATGACCTAGAGAGGGGATTGAATATGCCAGTTCCCAATTATGGTGCTAATTAAAATTCACACAATATTTTGTTCAATTATGTGCGGAAGATAATATGTCAATGATATATTAATTTCTATAACAATCGAAGAATTTTAATTACCTTGTATTCTTTAGTCAATTATATTTTTTTGACTCAAATAAATAAAAATAGATTTAAAAAAATTAAATATGTAATTAAACAAGTAAATTAATTTTTTTTAAATAAACTAAATAATCAATAAGCTCTTAATTGATTTTACCAACTATAAGTGGATGACTATATTTGGCTAATTGCTTGGAACACTTAAGCACACATGCAGATTGATTTAAGCATGATATTTATATAAGAATTCATTAATCATACATAACATAATAAGCAATTAATATGTGCAATAAAGTAAAGAGATAAAGAGACTAGCACAATAGATATACATGGAAAAACCTACTCCAACTGGTAGGTAAAAAAACCACGGGACTTGGCTTGGCCAAGAAATTCACTATGAAGAAAAAGAGTACAACCAGTCCAGTTTAATAAGACGAACACTAGAATACCACCAAACTCAGCAAGATAACAAATTTTCAATGCTTTGTTTAACCCAATTGTTGTACTTTACGGTTAATTTAAACCCAATTGCTTTATTATGGTGCACTCCGAAAGATCTCTTCAATTGTCCTCCACCCGATACATCTAACTGCATAATTCCATGGATCCACATCAATGCCTTCATGTACTGCTTCTTTACCTTAGAACTGTTCCGACAACCAATCTATCGACCACTTGACGGTTTGCTTTGATTTGATCCTATCACTTCGTGGTCATTTGTTGATGTTAACTTTTTAGCTTATGCCATAACAATATTTATCAACACAATGAATACATCACAATCACCATATCTAATGTAGAGTGTATGATATGCGTATATGATGTAAACATAAATAAAATATCAAGTGTGGTGTCCTCAACTCACAATAGTCTCTCACACAAATTTTCTTATGGATATACACAAGTAGAAATATCACACAAAAAACTCATGGATAGACAAACAAACAAAGAATGCTTTAATAGTAGAATAAGCACTCTAGGGTTGTATATGGAGATATATGTTTAAAGCACACAGTCTGAATTTTCAAACCGTGTATATATATAGAACATTACTTGCTTCCCACATTAAGTTCTTGGTTTCCAAGTAAACTTGTTCTCCAAGTTAAGACTTGTTTTGCATGTAAAATAAAACAATATTAAAAGATTATTCTAAAAGACATTAAGTTTATGTCTAATCTATAGAAAATCATTTTATATTTGACCTATAACAACATTATCAAGCAAACTCAAATAGGAAATGAAGTTCCAAGTTAAAAAGGTTTTCGTCAATCTAATTTTGCATGGTGTCGATTGATAGAGGATTCACAATGTTCGATCAAGCTCTATATATAGTTTTGTCTGTCGATAGAAGTTACATATGATGAGTGCTGAATATTGCATATTCAAGCCCCTGAATATACGTATGTTAAGACCTTAAATGATACTTCTATCCAGTTTTAGACTGATTTATGTTTATTTCATTTTTGTAGGTACTTTCCCAAAGAAACGGTTAAAACCGAAGCTTACAGAGTCGTTGCCAATCATCCGAAGCAAGCTGAGAGTCAAAATGGTGAAAATTGGAAGAATTCAAGTGCCAAGGCTCTAGCCTCAGTTCCATGGCTCAAACACAATAGAAAGAAACAAGAAAATTCACTAAAGTAGTTTAGCTTGAGCCCTGATCTCCAAAGCTCGAGCCCAACCTCAGGGTGCTCGAGCCTTTGCCTAAGAGCTTAAGCACATTAGGCGTTGGAATATGAAAAGTTGTTTCAGAAAAACCAAGCTTCGAGGACCTCGTGCCAGGACTTAAGGGATTGAGCACCTTTTTAAAGAGCTCGAGGCCACAACCAAAGAGCTTGAGCCCAACACCTAGGGCTCGAGCACCATGAAGGAAGGATCGAGCACTGTTAAAGAAGAAATCCAAAAATATTCTAAGTGCTGATGAAAAAGACGCTTCGGAAAAGATTTGAAGAAATTTAGCTAAGTAAAGAAGTTAGGGCTGGAGACTTGTTCTTGAAAGCTCGATCCTTATTCCAAAAAGCTCGAGCCTAAGCTTCTAAGCTCGAGCCCTCAATGAAAAGTTAGACTTTTTAAATGCGGGATTTGTTTTAATTGAGTCTTATTTCATCCAAGATGGGCCCAGATGACACCAGAACACCTAAAGCCTGTTAGAACCTTAATAGAAGTTAATTCTTTTATAAAAGGAGGCACAAGGCCACAGAAAAACTCTCTTGATTCATTCTGAATTCCCTCTTATTGTGATGGTGGCTTTTAGGGTTTCTATAGTGCTAGAAGGTGAAGATCATGAGAAGAGAAGTGCAGAACGTGACGATGAAGACCACAACAACACGGATGATATCTTGCGTCGTCATGAGTAGTTAATTCCTATCAAGGCATTGATGAAACCCGATCTAAGTACTATAGTTTGATTGTTCTAACTTTGGGAATTTAATGATTTATATATTTTGATTGCATTATTATGAGCAATGAGTCACATCAATTGGTATTTTAATAAATAATAGTTCTTGAGTAATTATTACCTTATCTTAGATATAATTGTTCTTAAATTATTCCTAACCCATTATTAATGGATGAGATGGCGGCATAAGGACTTCTTGACATTAATAATAGAGATCATGCAATGGTGTTCTAACGTTTTTAATGACTAAATATTTTCATAGGCTATGCTTAGGAAAGATGAATTATAGTGCAAAATTAGTTAGAAGTAGTTAGAAGTAGGTAGAAGTAGGTAGGTGGATAGTTCATGCTAAACACATATAGGTTTTAATTGAAATTCATGAAATATCATTCTTTAAAACCGAATTAAATGAATGTTATTGAATTTAATTCATATGATATATAAATTGTTGAAATCCCAAGATTGAACGGTTGACCATAGTATGAGGCTCGTGATGAAGTCAAGCCCTAAGACTCTTTCTCCCTGATCTCTTTACCTTAATTTAGTTTTATTTTATTTTATGTTCGTGACAAACAACCAATCAAAACATCTTTTATCTCTGAATCAAAATCGGATTAATTGGAAATAAAACGGTAAACACTCATCTGTCTGTGGGATTGATATCCTATATAGTTCTATCCTACAAAGATTTGTACCATTAGAGTGGTATATTTTGGCACACATCAACATAGGTGTCGATCGATCAAGGCATAGTGTTTTTTGATCGAGACAAGCGCAAATTAATGTTTTCAACCTATTTAACATTAAATCTACTCCAAGTATTCAAGACATTTTTTAAGTCATCAACAAATAGCATATGAACATAAATAAAGTGGATGCACGTACCTAGATGGTGACAGATAAAATCAAGTCTGATTCTTACCTTTTGAGCTCATTCTTGATAAGATTACATATTTTCTCTTTGATGTTGATCTTTGGACTATTTTCCCTTTGTAAAAGATCTTTGGGCTGTCTTTCCCTTTGTAGAAGATCTTTGGACTGTCTTGTCCTTTATATAAGATTTTGCACCTTTTTGCCCTTTTAATGTAAACTTCTTCACGCTCAATTCACCTAATTAATTTATTTCTATTTTGTTTACTAAACATATAATCATTAAATTACATTGAGTAAGTTTTGTACTATGAAATTTATCATTCACGTAAATGGAATTACAAAAGCCCTAACAATAGTTGTAATATGTGTGGATCACACTTTTGTTGACTAGCCAGACGCAACCGTGTCGTGAATAGCGTGCATGGCAGTGATGTGCGGATCACACTTTTGTGGGTCTGTTGTTTACATGTGACTCATTTATTTTTTCTTCATAATTAAAGGCATGTAATCTTTTAGCAGTCAAACAACTTAGATAGTATTATTACAATTCCTTGAAAAAGGGTGCATGACTATTAACTAGGAAAAAAAAATTTAAATAATATTATTAATTTTAGGCCTTAAATGAAATGTACCGCTCAAACAACTTAAAAAACACCATTAATGTTAGGTCTTTAATGACTACAACATTTTAGCCATTTTAATTTTTTAAATCCCTCATTTTTCTTGTGTTTATATTACAAATTTAATGCCTAGTTGTCAGAGAATAGTTGTTAAGGATAGGACGTTAAAGAATAAATGGGTGTGATTTCATACTTCCCCTCCCACAGTCTATATTGCTAGTGGTCACAATACTTCAAATTAAAATTTCGATATTCTCTTACATGTTTATGAATTAATTTATTCTTAATAATATAAACGCTATTACGAACACATTTAATGATTTTTTTATTTTTATTTAATTATGTTGCTATTACCAAAGGTTTTTCAGTTCTAATATTAACCAATTGAACCCAAGGCCAGACACAGCCGTATCATGACAAGCATGCATAGCAATGATGTGTGGATCACACTTCTGTTGGACTTATTGTTTACACGTCTCATTTATTTGTTTTTCATAATTAAAAGTATGTAATCTTCTAGCGGTCAAATAACTTAAAGAGTACTATTAATGTTAGGCCTTAAATGAAATGTAATCTTTTAGCGGTCAAACAACTAACAAAATACTATTAATGTTAGGCCTTAAATGACCTTAACTTTATAGCCGTTTTAAAATTTTAAAATCACTCATCTTTGTTTCGTTTATACTACAATTTTGATACCTAGTTGTTATGTGCTTTTATTTCAGTTATTGTCACTGGACCACCCACGCCTATATAAGAAAGGTTAGACTAGCACAACATATTCACTCTATCTCGAAATATGCATCTCTCTCTATAATATCATTTTTTCTCTTCCTACCCTACATTTTTCCTCTCTATATGCATAGAAGGATGGACAATCAAGAAAAAGAAGCGATATCTTTTTTTATCGTTGTCTGATCAGCTAGAAGGATGGACAATCGAGAAAAGACAACGTCCAAATGGTGAAAGATTTGATAAGGTACTTTGTTACGTCCAGATGGTGAAAGATTTGATAAGGTACTTTGTTTGGTTTGATGTTTGGATTTTGTTGATCTGTTACAACTTTTAAATTTGGGCAAACATCTAAAGATCTAACATGTTCACTCTTGACCAATTATTTTCCATTTTAAAATTTGAGATTCACAAAATCTTAGCTAGTTACAAGGTTGCAAATCTTGCAAATCCATATAATTAAGTTCAAATATTTGTTACTTTCAATGATTTGTTAGTGGCATAATTTCAAAAGAAGTATGTTGGAATCATTCATAGTATTAACCATTTGTTAGATACATTTATTAATAGATGTGGCATTTTTCCTAAGACTTTGGAAAATCTTATTCATTTAACATTATTGGTTATTATCATGCTTTAATTTAACATATGAATCTTCCCTTACCCATTTTTTGTGAATTGGTTTATCATAAAAAAATATTAAGAAAAAATTGCATTAATCTCCACCATAGATAAGTGAAATTACAATGACATTCCCTTAATTTTCAAAAATAAAACTGACCTCCCTTATCAGTGATGTCACAATAATTGAGACGACTAATATGACAAAACGACTTTATTGTTTGCGTACTTTTATACTCTTATGTATTATTAAACCCAAAAAATCTTTTGTTGTAAAAATACATAAATACCCTCATCGCTTGTTATTATGTCTTTCACATAAAAATAAACTTTTTACCAACTTTTTTTTCTTCTTTTGAATCAAAATCACTCTTAAAGAGACCAACTAACTTTCTGTTTTAATATATATTTTTATATATACAGTCTCGTTCAGTTGCTCTCTGGTGTGCAAGGAGCAATATATACGACTTCTATTTCAGTTGTTGGATGTCATTCAATGATTGAAATTGAAAACAACTATATTATTTGTTTCTGGTTTTTTAAGATTTCAAAACCACTCAATTTGAGTGTTTTAAATAAAATAAAACAACTTCTAATAAGGAGATATTAATAATTAAAAAAATAAATAAATACTTCCACTAAAATTGTTTGGATATTAAAGAGTAAAAATAGTGGAGGCCTTCTATTACGGAAAAAAAAATATCTCTTTGTACAAAATTTTTTACGTAAAACTTACATTTTTTTTTTCTAGCTATTTTCTCTCTATTCATAACTACTAAGTCCTTCCATATTGTACCAAAAAAAAACCTTTCTTAACGAAATTGAAAGGAGAAATTTTTTTTTTTGCTAAGTCTCTTCTTGTTTTACTGGGTAGAGTCCTTCCATAAAAGTTAATATTTTGGAGAAAGAAGAGTCCTCCTAAAAAAAAAAAAAACTGACTACAACTTGTTACTTTACAATTAAGCAACAAAAACTACGGAAAAATACAATAGTGTGTCTATTAAAATTTTGATGAAACGTAATTTGAATAGGCCACCTTAACTGATTGATGAATGACATTTTTTTTATTTATAAATGTTCCACTATATGTATAGAACAAAATATGAAAAAAAAAACAATCCTAATCTAAATTATCTAATAATATATGAACACGGGTAAAATTTGGCTAATTAGAAGGTGTTTTATTTTATTTAAAACACTCAAATTGAGTGGTTTTGGAGTCTTAAAATATCATAAATAAGTAATATAGTTGTTTTCAATTTCAATCATTGGATGAAATCCAACGACTGAAATAAAAGTCGCGTATATTGCTCCTTGCACACTAGGGAGCAACTGAACGAGACTGTGTGTGTGTGTGTGTATATATATATATATATATATATATATATATATATATATATATATATATATATATAGGTTTTATGATGTTTTAAGTTAAACAAACTGATACAGAAAATAAAAGAAAATAAATTCTGAAGGGCAAAAGAGAGCTAGGTATGCTCTTGAGTGACATTTCAATTGGGTGACCCTAATATATCATTTATTTATGTGGAATATATTACTTTTTATATTTTCCCTAAATACATGTCGAATTCAAACTAATTGTTTACTATTTGTTTTAAATAAATTTTAGTAAGTGGTATTTTAGATTATGTTTCTACCTTTAACTCTTCTAGCATATATGCTTTCTCTCTCTCAAATTTTAACAACTATGGAGCGAACCAACTTTCTGAGAAGTTTGTGAATGCATTCGAATGGAGCATGGTTTTACTGGTAATATTTTAAACATACATGGTATATATGATCCCAATTGAATCCATTTAGATCTTAAATGAGTTTCCAATTAAAAAAGACGAATAAATTTTCAAGAGACTTGCATAATTAAATTCATGCAAATTTAAATATATATATATATATATATATATATATATTTAAAATCATGGATTCAATCGGGATCATATGTACCATATATGTTTAAAATATCACCACTGAAACCATGCTCCCTTGGAATGCAGTCACACACTTCTCATAAAGTTGGTTCACTCGGCTGCCATAGTTTTTAAAATTTGAAAGAGAGAAATCACATATGCTACAGGAGTTAAAGGCCGAAACAAAACCTAAATCACCACTTACCAAAATTTATTTAAAACAAAGAGTATAAACACAAAGAAATTAAGCCATCTATTTGTATTTAGGGCACGTATAAAAAGTTATATATTTGGCAGAAATAAATGATATATTCTCACTCAAGAGCATACCTACCACTCTTTCACCCTTTAGATTTCCGTTTCTTTTATTTTCTTTATCAGCTATTTTAACTTGAAACATCATGACAACCAAAGAGATATATATATATATATATATATAACACCTTTCTAAGAGTGATTTTGATTCATAAAAATAAATAAAAAAAAATTGGTAAAAAGTTTATTTTGATATGAAAGACATAACAACAAGTGAAGATGCTAGTTTTTATATTTTACGACAAATGAATTTTTGAATTTAACAATACATAAAAGTACGCAAATAATGAGGTCGGTTTGTCACATTAGTCAACTCAAATATTGTGATATCACTAACTGACAGTTTTATTTTTGAAAACTAAGCAAATGTCACTGTTATTTCCCTATCTATGGTGATGGTCAATGTAATTTTTCCTTAATAGTTTTTAGAATAGACCAATTCACAAAAAATGGAATAAAATTAAAGTATATGATATTCAATAATATTAAATGAAATAAAACTTCTCAAAGTATTAGGAAAACTGCCACATCTACTTATAAATGTATCTTACAACCAATTAATACAATGTTTCCGACAAACTTATTTTGAAAATCCTTCCATTAAAATTTCATTTAAAATAACACATATTTTAACTTAATTATATGAGTTTTTTTATCTTATAACTAGCTAAGCATTTGAGAATCTCAAATATAAAATGAAAAATAATTGGTCAAGAGTGAACATGTTAGATCTTTAGATATTTGCTCGAATTCAGAATTCATCAACAAAATTTAAACATTATCTAAACAAAGCACCTCGTTGAATCTTTCACTGTCTGGATGTTGCCTTTTCTTGTCCGTCTTTTTAGCCAATCACACAACGATAAACAAGTTATTGCTGTAAGATTATTTTATTTAATTGTGGCTCACATGATTTGGACACGTGATTTACTTCTATTATTTAGTGGTTAAATAAAATAGATATCAAATTAATATTATATTATTTGGTTAACTTATAAATTACCTTTTTGGTAATTAATTATTGGAGAAGCGTTTTCCTATTTATTCCTTATTTTGATGGAAAGTGGAATTAAAGTTACTAAAAAGGAAAATTGGTCATCTATCTGCCTTTATAAAAGTGCATATCCCCATCAATTATGTACGCTAATGAAAACAACACGTATAATATTTATATGTGCAAAAGGCCAAGAGAGATAAATCAGTTTTCACGCTTTGCCTATTGATCAGAGTTGCAGTTTAGTTCGTGGTAGAAAAGATCTCGATGTTGGACTTGATCTCTGCGATATTTGTAATCACAGATCGAGGTATTTATATCTAACTATATTTATTTATGCATTATAGATATGTGAAAATCATAAAGTTCTAAGATATGAGATTCATGTAAATTTATGATGAATAGTTTGCACGAATAAATTATAGTTTACATGTGGTATCAGAGCATAAGGTTTAGGGACTCATTATTTTTCTTTAACGTTGCATAAATAATATTTAATATATAATGATGGTTGTATGATTGAATAATGTGTTGTTTTGAATCCGAATTGTGAATATGTTTTGATCAGTATTTTCCGTGAGTTTATTTGGATTAAGTTTTATACACTAATTTTGGTTTCCATATATAGATTTTGAATTTTATGTAATTGCATAAAAGTCAATTTCTTAATGATGCATGTATACACATATATAATAAGATAAAGAAGTTTCCTTTTCGTACATGTTTTTGAAAAGGAATATTTGTATTATTATACACTAATTTTAATATCATTATGGATGAATTTTATGGATACCAAACCAACTTAGGTATCTGCTGAAAGTTTTAATGGCAGTTTGTTTTTATTTGAAAGAAGCTCATTGTTTTACCAATTATTGTCCAATGATACGAACGAGTTTATTTTTAATTATCTGAAAAATAAATAATAAATAATTAGATACATAAAGTATATATATTTATTTATTTTATTAGAAATTAGTTTTTCTAGAATAATGTGTGAGTTTAGAAATTTGACTTTATTGGACATGCAAATAAATTAGTGTTTAGTACCCAAACATACATACATTATGGAGAATCAATTTTAAATTAATTCAATTATGATCTTCAAGTCTGAAAATAAAAATAATATATTTTATTATGTATATAAAGTAAAAGGATATTTTTATTGAATTTTTGGACTATTAAATTTCTGGGATCGAACCTACCTAAATTTGAATCGATCAGTATGAGCATGTATGTATAATGGGTAAACTAATAATGAATTAGTAACTACCTAATTTAAGATTCATATTATGTGAGGGTTAGTTGCTACCAAAGTGGCCTAACCATAATGATTGATGAATATTAATTTTAGTAGTAAACATAATTAATGATAAATTGGTTACTAACTAATTTAATACTCATATTATGTAAAGGTTGATAGCTACCAAAGTGGCACAGCCATAATGGTTGATGGATATTAATTTTAGTAGTAGACATAATTGTAATATTTCATGAATTACGATGTTTATGATTTATTGTAATATTCATGAATATTGACTTTATTTAATTATGAGAAATAATTCCTTAAAAGGAATTGATTTTCAAGTGATTAAATAAAAATTAAGGGTGTAAGTATTTTTTAATTAGGTAAATATAGGATCTGACGGCCCTTGTTTTTCAACCCAGTGCGTCCTGTGATGAACCGAAGATTGACCCGATAACGGATCCAGATGCAGAAGTAAGAAACAAGACAACGGTCTCCCAAGGCATAACACAACTCTAAGACACTTTGATAACCTTCCATGAGGTCTTGAAACTCAATAAGAACTAACGCGGGAGCAAAAGATCGAAAATATGACAAATAAGCCCCAGGGGCAAAATAGTCATTTTACATGGAAGTGACGTCCCTAGAATGTATATCATTCTCGAAACACATCCGTAACTTCCATGAAGTCATGGAACTCAAAAGAAAGTAGCAGAAGCGAATTACAAGAAAACCGGACAAAAATAGCCCTAAGGGCAAAATGGTCATTTCTAAAAATATAAAATCGGTGCTACTGATCACACCACTGAGAAGACAGCGAAAAATTAATCAAGTTAGGCTCGAGAATCACTTGATTCGGAGTCCGGATGGGAGAGAAAAGTCAAAATAAAGTTTTGACGTCGCCGCGGCCGTGAATGATAGTAACCTAGGCAAAATGCTGAAATCGTGTGCCGTGTTGAGGCACTAAACGACGTTTTCTAGAAAAACACGAAGAAGAAACCCCCCTCAAAATAATTTTTCCAAGCTAACCATGTTGAAATATATTTTAATTTTGAGGTGAAATCCCTGAAATGCCCTTACAACAAACTTTTTCAAATAGTGCATATGCGCACAGGAAAGCAGGTTTTCGGGTCCGAGATGACATTTTCTGGAAAAATATTGTGAAGAAACCCCTCATAAAATCACTTTTTCTATATGACCATGTCAAGACCGGAATTTATTATTTAAAGAAAATTCTTGAAATGCTCCTAGATCAGTTTAGACCAAGAGGGTTAAAAAATGCTACAGTGACTGTCTGCAACTGAGAGCAAAAACGGGCTAATAGATGAATTAATTTGGAAAAACACGGAAAAGAAACCCCTCCCAAAATCAAATTTTCTACCCAGGAATGTATACGGAAACAAAGAAAATGGACTATAAAATGCCCAGAATGCCCCTCCATGTAATATGGTCATGAGGGTCATAAAGCTGCTAAATGTAAAACTGAAAGTTGAACTTTGCAAGGGATTTCCGGTTCCAAGACGACATTTTCTGGAAAAACACAAAAAAGAAGCCCCCCCTAGAATCACATTTTCTAAGTGACTAAATAGAGACTGGAATTTATTTCCCAAAGGAAAACTCCAAAATGCCCTAAAATCAGATTATGATAGAAAAATGGAAAATGATTCCATAGAAGGCTCATTTCACCAAGGAGATGGTTTTTCTTGAAAACGATCATGCACACAAACGTAACTTACCTATTAGGATGTGTTACAATGGTCCATGGCTTAAAAATACCACCGATGCAAAATTTGACACCCCAACGGCCAAAAGGGCGAAAATGCACATGAAATGGAAAATTTGAAATTTAAAATTGACAAATGATTTCAAATTACCGTTTGGCCCTTGGCCACACTTCATGCATAATTAATGAGACCTAATAGAGGTACCGGAACACACTTTGCACCACCTGATTTGAAAATGAACCCTTAAAGGCTCAGTTTCTACTATTTTAACCCAAAAATGCAATATGTGAACTAAAATGCAAAAATGAAAACTAAATGGTGTTTGGCCCTTAGCCACACCTCACATATGGCAAATGAATGCTAAAGGATGAAATCCACACAAAATGCACACACCAGTGCGAGAATGACATATTAAAGCGCTAGTTTTCATACTTTTCTCATTAAAGGCAAAATTCAACATTTATGAATATTTATGAATTTCAAATAAAGTTTGGCCCTTGGTCACAAATTATATACATGGAATGAGTGTCAAAAAGTGTGCTTAAGCAAATAATACAAGTTTGGAATCAAATATACACATTTGACAAAATGGCTATAAATGGCATTTCATGCTAACACTTGTATGAAATGTAACTTAAAAGCTATAAGTCATCCCAATGAACGATAAGCATCATGAACCAAGTCTTCCTACCTGAAACAGCCCCCTAGTAACTTCGGGGTGAGTAAACAAGTTTACTCGTAGAAAATGAGCATGCATCGACTTGATTTCTTTAGAGATTTTTACATTGACTTGAAACAATTTAAAAAGGGTCATGTCACCTAAAGTCTATGTCAAAGGTTAGACTCAGGGAATATCCTAAGCTACTCATGCAACTGAATTGAACCACGGCATACAAGTATACATGCTCAAGTATGCAAGTCAATATTAAAACATGATATTCAATATAGAAGCATACATTTACAAGTATATTAATCCATATTAAACAAGTTATACAATGTCTAAGCAAGCATATACAAATATACAATTAACATAGAAAACTCATGAATCAAGTATCAAGGCACAAGTATACTAAGCTAAATGAATAACGCATAAGACAAGCATACACAACACAAGTATACAAAATGAAATCCGATTGCACAAATCAAACATACAATACATAAGTATACTAAATACGGTTTAGATATACAACCAAGGATACAAGTTCAAGTATGCTAAATGAGATCTAAATACAGAAAACAAGTATACAGTTTCAAGTATACTAAATAAGATCTAATGCACAAAGCAAGTATACAGTCTCAAGTATACCAAATAAAATCTAAAATGCAAGATAAGCACAAATTCACAAGTTACAAGTAATCCATGATTAACAACTTGAATTTAAATGCGAAATCAAATAGTGGAAAGACTAGGATCATTGCCTGCAGACTAATCGAGTTACTCCGGGTTATTAGCCCGCAAGGTACTACCTAGTGCGCACGTGTATAAGTTATTCCGGGTAATAATGACCTACAACGTACTACCTACTGCGCACTTCATATGACTTAGGAAACTCATGAATCCGTACTAGGGCCAAACCCTAGCCATCACATGAACATGATCCTTAAAAGCCTCCAAAAACAATAAGTTCAAAATTTATGCAAAATCAATAAGTTAAACCAAACTTATACATCTCAAATAATGTCGAGGAATGACTTTACATACACATGCAAGGTTGAATCCACACAACCCATGTCCTAGAATTCAAGTCCACAATGACATTCATAATGTCGAATCTTTATTGTGCGATTCGTTACACGCTATGACAATTTCATTTCAATATTAAAATGTAATCTCATCCAAACGATCCCATTTTCAAATATGTTAAACAACATGGTATGGTTACTACACAAACCAACTCAAAAACTAATTTGGATTATTGAGACAACAAAATAGAGTTTAATTGAGACATGTTAATTAAATCTCTAGATTTTCTAAAACAACCCCAAATGGCCCTAAATGGATATATACAAGTGAGCAAGCCCAAGTCACTACCATTATCAAGTTAAAACTCAATCAAACTAGTGGAGCCATTAATTAGATTTTTAGTTAATTCATTTAATTCAAAATCTCTATATTTCTAAACTTATCCAAATGCTCTCAATTTAACATAGGTTGGAGAACATGCCAAGGCTTATTTTAATCTCACATTACAAGTTGTTTTCATGCTTGTTTCGACTATGTGAATTAAACTTTCATAAAAGATAAATATTAAATAATTTTTGCAATTCTAATTCAAATGCTCCGAATTTAATATATGTTACTCAACATACCAAGGCCTAATTTACTAGCATGCCACAATTTAATTCCAAAGTGCTTACCATCATGAGAATTAAATCTTAAATAAGAAAATAATTAAATGAAAGGTTTCAAAACCTAATCAAATACTCTAGATTTAATATATATGAAAGTACATGGCATGCACATCAAGGATATCAAGTCGGAATTTTAAGGAAGTGAATAGTGCACTTGGAGCAAATTAATTAATCAAATTAATTAATTATTACTAGATTTCAAAACATCCCCGATTACTTTTAATTTCACATATGTTGAAGAGTGTATTAAAGCCTAACATAATATGCTAACACATATTGATTTCAAACTAGATAAGGCCACATGAATTAATCTTTCACTTAAGATAAATATTAAATAAAAACTTCATTACTTGTCCAAAAGCTCTCAATTTAATATATGTCAATGACCATGTCAAAGGGTAATATTCTATCATGCCACATGTTTAAACCAAGTTATGAGCAACTAGGAAAATCAAATCTCATACAAGAAAATAATTAAATAAAATCTCTAGATTTTATATCAAAGCAAGTAAAGAAGTTGTATAAGCATCACAAGTATGAAATAAGACAAGAAAATAAATTATAACACCCCCTACCTCAATTTGAGTTGAAAATCTCAAAGGCCCACCGAAATAAAAGTGTTCCGAATCCGACGATACCGAAGGGTTTTGTCGGGGACAACACGATGACCAAGAATCCCCAAGAAACCCTATGAAAATCACAACTTGACTTCAAACCCGAACTCAAAATTTGGCCAAAAACGGGTTCCAACAAGGGTGAAAGGTGCGCGTCGTCAAGATAAACACAAAACGCAAAGGCACTATGACTTTATAAAAAATGGAAGGAGGTTTAAATGAGAGGAGAAGGGTGGCAGCCCCCCTCGGGCTGCCATGGCAGATTCAGGTTGCACATGAAGGGAGGAGAAAGTGAAAAATGAAATGTCTCACCTCCCTTTTATAGGAAAACCCTAAAAGTACCCCTAACGGGCCCCGCCTAGTTCGGAAAAGTGAAATTTGAGCAGACACACTCAAACAGCAAAACTCTGTGAACGAAAAAGATTCAAAATAAGAAAATATGAATAACGGAAGAAACAGCGTCAAAAATTGAGTCCCGAGCAGAGAGATATGCCTCGAACAAATTCGGTAGCAACCGAGGCCAAAAACTCTGAAACTGGAGAAAAACGACCAGAAGGAAATTCTAAGAGTACACGACTCGACGAAATGTGAAAATGAATCTCGTACGAGGATCCAGGCTCAAAACGAGGTATTTTTGCAATAACTTTCATTAATTGCACAATGGCCCCTCCAAAAAGTGAAAATTGCCCTAATGGCCCAGAGTGAAAATATCTTCCAAAAATATTTTCTTAAAAACCCCTGAAATAAAATATCTTCAAAAGATATTTATGAAAAATGCCCCAAGAAATGAAAAAGATTCTAAAGAACTGTGCATCCATACCCCTATGGACACTGGGAGCAACTAGAGTACTTTCTTGGAAAAGTAAAGCTATGTATTTCATGGAAACCACTTAGAATGAGGACACGTGAAGTCAAAAACCAACTCCGAGCATGAAAAGTGAGGTTGTGCCAAAAACTAACAAACGGAGAAAAGACAAAATAAGGAAAATGACAAAATAGGGAAAAGGACAAAAAGTGAATAGTGTCCTAAAAGTTAAAATGTGGAAATGACTAAGTCCTCAAAGGAAGTTGTCAATCCATACGAAAGAGTCTCGGAAACCAATTCCAAGCACTCGAGATAACACTAAATGACGAGAAACAGAACTCAGAAAGGAAAATTAAACGGAAAAAATTTATCCGTAAAATTTCAGAAAAAAGGGAAAGGGAGTCAAATGACCGGGTCATTACAACCTACCTTCCTTAAAGAAATTTTGTCCCCGAAATTTGGAACATTCCGAAAAAGAACAGAGCAAGGTCAGAACAAAAGGTCAAACCAAAGGACAATTCATAAAGCACTGAAGGATAACCCTAAAGATTTCAAGATCAACTGAAGGAACGCGAAACCATGAACTAAGACAACACCTCATACCAATCAGCGCGTTAAGTCAACGTCAACCACTGAGAGAATCCCAAGGTAACAAAACGTTGAAACACGATAAAAGAAGAGAGTGATAAGGAAGTATGAACAGCGACCAGAACCCGCCCACACTTACTCGTCAGTAAGGTAGCATGATAGTATAAGGCACTAGTTCATAACCTGCCCCAACAAGGTCAACTTTGAAAAACCTATCGATACGGATGACATCAATGTCGGAAATGATTATTACCAAAAGTACCATGGGAACCAGGCATTTTGCGAAGGTTGGGGTAGCTAATCCCAAAACTCTGACAACAATGTCATAGGCACCATTACGCTTAAGGCCTTAGATCTAGAAGCCACGAAGGAAAAAGAAATGAAATAGTGCCTCTCTGGCCCGCGTCTCACTCCACCAGATAAAGACTAGGACGCTACGCTCACATGAGCCTTACTCGCATCAACAGACTGAACAAATAAGAAGGTTCCCTACATGGGTCCTTACGGAATGAATTTCTCCTATCCAAGGAAGAAACTCATAAAACAATAATACATCCAAGGGATACGACAGACCCCAAGTGACAATGACAAAACCAGACATAAAAGGAAACAGCTAGCATGCAACATAGCACGGACGATCTACTCACCTAAGTAGTAGAATCACACAAAGCATGTCAAGACGAACAAGTGTATACAATATACTAGGATAACAAATAGGTACAATGTGCTAAGGTAAACAGGCATATATCATACGCTAAGAAAGTCAAAGTAAGCTTCTAAACAAGTTGTCACATAAGCAAACAGACATGTTATCCACTCAAAACATGTAATCAAGATACACGTAAGTACATGGTACGACAATACATGTGGATGAAAAGCGTAAGGTATGCCGACATACGTCGCATACGGTCATGTTAAGATAAGCACGCAGACATGGTATCACACCAGGACATGATAGCGACACAGACATGTTATCAGGTAGCATATATATACACATAAAGCATGCTTAACAAATAATAGATGTCTCAGAATACCTAAACATGTGAACATGCTATCATACAAGACATATTATCAAGACACAAATGACATATCAAAGCAAAACAACGTGAGCATGATATGCACCCAAAACCCATCGTCCAAGGTATTCGAACCCGGATGCTCTGATACCACCTGTGACGGCCCTGGTTTTTCAAGCCAGTGCGTCCAGTAATGAACCGAAGATTAACCCGATAACGGATCCAGATGCGGAAGCAAAAAACAACACAACCGTCTCCCAAGGCATAACACACCTCTAAGACACTTTGATGGCCTTCCATGAGGTCGTGGAACTCAATGAGAACTGACGCGGGAGTAAAAGATCGAAAATATGACAAATAAGCCCCCAGGGGCAAAATAGTCATTTTACATGGAAGTGACGTCCCTAGAATGTATATCATTCCCGAAATACATCCGTAACTTCCCATGAAGTCACGGAACTCAAAAGAAAGTAGCGGAAGCGAATTACAAGAAAACCGGACAAAAATAGCCCCAAGGGCAAAATGGTCATTTCTAAAAATATAAAATCAGGTGTTATCGAGCAAACCAGTGGGAAGACAGCGAAAAATTAATCAAGTTAGACTCGAGAATCACTTGATTCGGAGTCCTAATGGGAGAGAAAAGTCAAAACAAAGTTTTGACGGCGCTCGGCCGTGAATAGTAACCTGGGCAAAATGCTGAAATTCATGTGCCGTTTTGAGGCACTAAACGACGTTTTCTGGAAAAATACGAAGAAGAAATCCCCCTCAAAATAATTTTTCCAAGCTGACCATGTTGAAAGAAAATTTTATTTTTGAGGTGAAATCCCCGAAATGCCCTTACAACAGACTTTTTCAAATAGTGCATATGCGCACAGGAAAGCAGATTTGACGCGGGGTTTTCGGATCTGAGATGACATTTTCTGGAAAAATGTTGTGAAGAAACCCCCCCCTAAAATCATGTTTTCTATGTGACCATGTTAAGATTGGAATTTATTATACAAAGAAAATTCCCGAAATGCTCCTAGATCAGTTTAGACCAAGAGGGTTAAAAAATGCTACAGTGACTGTCTGCAACTGAGAGCAAAAACGGGCTAGTAGATGAATTTTTCTGGAAAAATATAAAAAAGAAACCCCTCCCGAAATCAAATTTTCTACCCAGCATTATGAACGGAAACAAAGAAAATGAACTATAAAATGCCCAGAATGCCATTCCATGAAATCTGGTCATGAGGGTCATAAAACTACTAAATCTAAAACTGAAAGTTGAAATTTGCAAGGGATTTCCGATTCCAAGACGACATTTTCTGGAAAAACACGAAAAAGAACCCCCCCCCCCCCCTAAAATCACGTTTTCTAAGTGACCAAATAGAGACTGAAATTTATTTCCCAAAGGAAAACTCCAAAATGCCATAAAATCAGATTATGTGAGAAAAATGAAAAATGATTCCATAGAAGGCTCATTTCACCAAGGAGAGGGTTTTTCTTGAAAACGATCATGCACGCAAACGTAACTTAGCTATTAGGACGTGCTACAATGGTCCACGGCTTAAAAATACCACCGATGCAAAATTTGACCCCCCAACGACCAAAAGGGCGAAAATGCACATGAAATGAAAAATTTGAAATTTAAAATTCACAAATGATTTCAAATTACCATTTGGCACTTGACCACACTTCATGCATGATTAATGAGACCTAGTGGAGGTACCGGAACACACTTTGCACCACCCGATTTGAAAATGAACCCTTAAAGGCTCGGTTTCTACTTTTTAGCCCAAAAATGCAATATATGAACTAAAATGCAAAAATGAAAACTAAATGGTGTTTGGCCCTTGGTCACACCTCACATATGGCAAATGAATGCTAAAGGATGAATTCCACACAAAATGCACACACCGGTGCGAGAATGACATATTAAAGCGCTAGTTTTCATACTTTTCTCATTAAAGGCAAAATTCAACATTCATGAATATTCATGGATTTCAAATAAAGTTTGACCCTTGGCCACAAATTATATACAAGGAATGAGTGTCAAAAAGTGTGCTTAAGCACATAATACAAGTTTGGAATCAAATGTACACATTTGATAAAATGGTTACAAATGGCATTTCATGCTAACACTTGCATGAAATGTAACTTAAAAGCTATAGTTCATCCCAATGAATGATAAGCATCACGAACCAAGTCTTCGTAGCTGAAATAGACCCCCAAGAATTTCGGGGTGAGTAAACAAGTTTACTCGTAGAGAATGAGTATGCATCGACTTGATTTTTTTAGAGATTTTTACATTGACTTGAAACAATTTAAAAAGGGTCATACCACCTAATGTCTATGTCAAAGGTTAGACTCGGGGAGCATCCTAAGGTACTCATGCAACTGAATTGAACCACGGTATACAAGTATACATGCTCAAGTATGCAAGTCAATATTAAAACATGATATTCGATATAGAAGCATACATTTACAAGTATACTAATCCATATCAAACAAGTTATGCAATGTCTAAGCATGCATATAAAAATATACAATTAACATGGAAAACTCATAAATCAAGTATACAAGGACAAGTATACTAAGCTAAATGAATTACGCATAAGACAAGCATACACAACACAAGTATACAAAATGAAATCCGATTGCACAAATCAAACATACAATACGTAAGTATACTAAATAGGGTTTAGATATACACCAAGGATACAAGTTCAAGTATGTTAAATGAGATCTAAATACACAAAACAAGTATACAGTTTCAAGTATACTAAATAAGATCTAATACACAAAGCGAGTATACAGTCTTAAGTGTACCAAATAAGATCTAAAATGCAAGATAAGCACAAATTCACAAGTTACAAGTAATCCATGATTAACAACTTGAATTTAAATGCGAAATCAAATAGTGGAAAGACTAGGATCCTTGGCTGCAAACCAATCGAGTTATTCCGGGTTATTAGCCCGCAAGGTACTACCTAGTGCGCACGTGTATAAGTTATTCTAGGTAATTACGACCCACAAGGTACTACCTACTGCACACTTCATTTGACTTAGGAAACTCACGAATTCATACTAGGGCCAAACCCTAGCCATCACATGAACATGATCCTTACATGTCTTCAAAAACAATAAGTTCAAAACTTATGCAAAATCAATAAGTTAAACCAAACTTATATATCTCAAATAATGTCTAAGAATGACTTTACATGCACATGCAAGGTTGAATCCACACAACCCATGTCCCAGAGTTCAAGTCCACAATGACATTCACAATGTCGAATCTTCAGTGTGCGATTCGTTACACGCTATGACAATTTCATTTCAATATTAAAATGTAATCTCATCTAAACGATCCCAATTTTAAATATGTTAAACAACATGGTATGGTCACTACACAAACTAACTCAAAAATTAATTTGGATCATTGAGACAACAAAATAGAGTTTAATTGAGACATGTCAATTAAATCTCTAGATTTTCTAAAACAACCCCAAATGGCCCCAAATGGATATATACAAGTGAGCAAGCCCAAGTCACTACCATTATCAAGTTAAAACTCAATCAAATTAGTGGAACCATTAATTAGATTTTTAATTAATTCATTTAATTCAAAATCTCTTGATTTCTAAACTTATCCAAATGCTCTCAATTCAACATAGGTTGGATAACAAGCCAAGGCCTATTTTAATCTCACATTACAAGTTGTTTTCATGCTTGTTTCAACTATGTGAATTAAAATTTTATAAAAGATAAATATTAAATAAGTTTTGCAATTCTTATTCAAATGCTCCGAATTTAATATATGTTACTCAACATACCAAGGCCTAATTTACTAGCATGCCACAATTTAATTCCAAGGTGCTTACCATCATGAGAATTAAATATTAAACAAGAAAATAATTAAATGAAAGGTTTCAAAATCTAATCAAATACTCTACATTTAATATATATGAAAGAACATGGTATACACATCAATGATATCAAGTCAGAATTTCAAGGAAGTGAATAATGCACTTGGAGCAAATTAATTAATCAAATTAATTAATTATTATTAGATTTCAAAACATCCTCGATTATTTTCAATTTCACATATGTTGAAGAGTGCATTAAAGCCTAACATAATATGCTAACACATATTGATTTCAAGCTAGATAAGGCCACATAAATTAATCTTTCACTTAAGATAAATATTAAATAAAAACTTCATTACTTGTCCAAAAGCTCTCAATTTAATATATGTCAATGACCATGTCAAAGGATAATATTATATCATGTCACATGTTTAAACCAAGTTTTGAGCAACCGGGAAAATCAAATCTCATACAAGAAAATAATTAAATAAAATCTCTAGTTTTGATATCAAAGCAAGTAAACAAGTTGTATAAGTATCACAAGCATGCAATATAACAAGAAAATAAATTATAATACCCCCTACCTCAATTTGAGATGAAAATCTCAAAGGCTCACCGAAATAAAAGTACTCCGAATCCGACAATACCGAAGGGTTTTGTCGGGGAAAACACGATGAACAAGAATTCCCAAGAAGCCCCATGAAAATCACAATTTGACTTCAAACCCGAACTCAAAATTTGGCCAAAAACGGGTTCCAATAAGGGTGAAAGGTGCGCGTCGTCAAGACAAACACAAAACGCAAAGGCACTATGACTTTATAACAAAGGGAAGGAGGTTTAAATGAGAGGAGAAGGGTAGCTGCCCCCCTTGGTATGCCATGGCAGATTCAGGTCGTGCAATAAAGGAGGAGAAAGTGAAAAATGAAATGTCTCACCCCCTTTTTATAGGA
The DNA here is from genome assembly GCF_030987335.1 of Cornus florida. Classification (NCBI taxonomy): domain Eukaryota; kingdom Viridiplantae; phylum Streptophyta; class Magnoliopsida; order Cornales; family Cornaceae; genus Cornus; species Cornus florida. The sequence continues at coordinate 47,447,501 of NW_026775573.1, forward strand.
AAACCCTAAAAGTGCCCCCGAACGGTCCCCACCTGGTTCGAAAAAGTAAAATTTGAGTAAACGCGTTTAAACGGCAAAATTCTGTGAACGAAAAAGATTCAAAATGAAAAACTATGAACAACGGAAGAAACAGCGTCAAAAATTGAGTCTCGAGCAGAGAGATATGCCCCGAACAAGTTCGGCGGCAACTGGGGCCAGAAATTCTGAAACTGGAGAAAAACGACCAGAAGGAAATGCTAAGAGTACACGACTCAACGAAATGTGAAAATGAATCTCGTACAAGGATTCAGGCTCAAAACGAGGAATTTTTGCAATAACTTTCATTAATTGCATAATGGCCCCTCCAAAAAGTGAAAACTGCATTAATGGCCCATAATGAAAATATCTTCCAAAAATATTTTCTTAAAAACCCCTGAAATAAAATATCTTCAAAAGATATTTATAAAAAATACCCCAAGAAATGAAAAAGATTCTGAAGAACTGTGCATCCATGCCCCTATGGACACAGGCAGCAACCAGAGTACTTTCTTGCAAAAGTAAAGAGACGTATTTTGTGGAAACCACTTAGAATGAAGACACGTGAAGTCAAAAACCAACTCCGAGCTTGAAAAGTGAGGTTGTGCCAAAAACTAACAAACGGAGAAAAGACAGAATAGGGAAAATGACGAAATAAGGAAAATGACAACAAGTGAATAGTGTCTAAAAAGTGAAAATGTGGAAATGACTCGGTCCTCAAAGGAAGTTATCAATCCATACGAAAGAGTCTCGGAAACCAATTCCAAGCACTCGAGATGACACTAAGCGACGAGAAACCGAACTCATAAAGGAAAATTAAACGGAAAAAATTTATCCGTAAAATTTCAGAAAAAGGGAAAGGGAGTCAAATGACCGGGTCATTACATAGAATATCCAAAGGTAACTTATTTGTTTAATTAAATAATGCATCACCAATAAAGGTATACATATAAATACATCTAAGCATCATTATGAGTATTTTATAGTTGCCACCCAAAGGGGTACTATAGTTATACATTGTATTTATATTTTTAAGTTATGCATACGTGTTGTTAACTTAAAGCATTATTGTTGTCAGTACTTTATCTTATTATGTTTGTTTTATTGCATCCCTTAATTCGCATCCTACATCTGTACTGATTCTCAATAGGACTAACTCTCTTAATGGAATGAGTAAGTTAAGTTCAAAATCTAAATGAGCTAAATCTTGATTTAGCATTTTAAATTGAGAAACCTACTGTTATTACTATTAAAGATAGTGAAGAAGAAAAGATTCTTCATAAAGCTTGAGAGAGATCGAACAGATTAAGTATTATGATTATGTGAATAATTGTTCCTCATAGTGATAGTGCTAAGGAATATTTGACTATAAGAATATTTTCGTATTGTAGATAAATATCTAAATACGAAAATTATTAATTGATATCACTACTATACATTTTTTTGTTAGTACTAGTACCATGTATGAACATAATTTTGAGATAACTAATGTTGTTACAAAATTGAGAACCTTAGGAATGATTGTAGATGAGAATTTTCTCGTTCAATTTATTCTCAATTTCTTGTTTAATAAGTATGGGTTATTTCGAGGTTATTTCGAATTAATACTATGTAGACAAGTGAAAAGTGAAATAATTGACCATTACGTTAATTTAAGAGTAGACTAGGTTTAAGCAGCATGATAATCATTATGTTCATCTGGTGACTCAAGAAGTTATAAAGGAATTTGGGAATAAGCCTGAAAAGGCATTAAGTGAGTAACACCCAAAATTAAAAGATTTAGGTTAATCTACTAAAAGAAATGAATGTAATAATACACAAGTGTCATTTATGTATTAAACACTTTTAGAAAGATTACATGAAATATAAACATAAATTCGAAAAGAAAGGTAAGTTTTTTGACTTTGTATATTTCGAATCACTTATTGATATTTTTTCTAATACATGATAGGTTGACTTAAGTACTAATATTTATGTTTCTAATAGATGCAATAATTACTTATAACCTAAATCACAAATTCAAATGAGAATTGGGAAAAAGTTTTGTTAAAACCATTGAGACATTTTGTTTGGTCTTAGATAATGGATTTTATTTAAATTATTTTAAACTCTTTATATTTATTCAATTTCCCATAATTTGATTTTATTTCAAAACTTTATGTTAATGGTTTTTCATTTAAATTTGATAATGATGTTCAATCAAGAAATTCTAATTTGTGAGTTATGGTATTATTGTTGATGATTCTGTAAATTTAAACTTGATAATTTATTTATTAAATTTTTTTTGATCTTGCATCATAATTTTAGAATTAAGCGTAGCTCAATTAGTAGAAAATTTATCTTTCTTGTGGCATAAAAGACTAGGTAAATATCTAGTGAAAGGTTAGGAAAATTAGTAAAGAATGTGATTCTTCTGAATCTAAACTTTACTGATTTTGGTATGTGTGGGGATTGTATTAAGTGTAAACTAATTAAACACACAAACAAATGAGTCACAACAAATATAGAGCTTCTTGAAATTATTCATACAGACATTTATGGACCTTCTGATGTTCTATCTTTTGGTGGAGAAAAATATTTTATCGCCTTTATAGTACATTTTTAAGTGGGTACTCTTGAAGTATACATAAATGAGGTTGAAAAATAACTTGATAGAAAAGTGAAAATCATAAGGTCATATAGAAGTGGTGACTATTATGGAAAGTATGATGAAACGGGTTAATACTCTAACCGTTTACTAAACTCCTTGAAATGCATGGCATTTGTGCTCAATACATTATGTCAGGCATGCTACAGCAGAAATGTGTAGCTGAAAGGCGTAATCATACTCTTATGGATATGGTTAGGAATATGTTAAGTAATTTCTTGTTACCTATAATCTAAAGGGTACAAGTTTTACTATCCTAAACATAGTACGAGAATTGCTGAAACCGAAAATATAAGATTCATTAAGAGTGGTGAAATCAATGGGAGTGATAAAAATAAGAATGTGATCATTCAAGAAGTTAGGGTATAAATTCATTTACCCATAACTTATAAGGAAATAATTGTTCTTTCAGTTGTTGAACCATATAACAACAAAGAACAATTGAATGATCAACAACTCCATGATGAGATTGTCACCAATGAATAGATTGTAGAAGAACTACAAAGGAATAACATTAAAAAGATCTCAAAAAGAAAGGAGATTTGTTATTCCGGATGACTATATGATATATCTGTAAGAATCTGATTTTGATAGTGAGATATATAAGGATCCGATTACATATTCACAAGTCATTGACAATAATAATTTTACTAAATGGATTAGTGTCATGAATGAAGAGATTATAAAGAAATCTTTTCTACAGTATTTAAGAAAGATTCTCTTAAAATATCATGGTATTAGTAGCTTATTATGATTTAGAATTACATCAAATGAATGTAAATACAACTCTTACGAATGGGAATTTAGAAGAGGAAGTACATATGGAACAACCTAAAGGCTTCACATTAGAGGGTAAAGAATTCATGGTCTGTAAACTTAAGATGCTAATATATGGATTTAAACAAGCTTCCAAACAATGGTATATTAAGTTTAATGATACAATTATTTCTTTTGGTTTTAAGGAGAACACTTTTGAACAATGTATATACCAGAAGGTTAGTGGGAGTAAGTTTATATTTCTGATTTTATATATTGATGATATTTTGTTTGCTAGTAGTGATCTTAGTTTATTATAAGAAACTAAAAGTTATATCTATGAACTTTGAAATGAAATATATGGATGAGGCATCCTATATGATAGGAATAGAAATATTTTATAATAGATCACGTGGATTTTTAGAATTGTCTCATAAAGCATATATTAAAAAAGTTTTAGAAGATTTGGCTGGAGGAACAAAATTATGAAAAAGTGCAAAATTACTTTGTCTGTTATGAATTTTTAATTTGTAGCATGCTTTGAGGCTAAATCTATGCTGCAATTGTTGATCTTCTTATATGAAAGATGATAGGCACTCTAAAGTTGAAATACTTTATCATTAAAGAAGATATTTAGAAACAATGAATGTCTATTGAACATATAAACACGCAATTTGTGATTTCAATCCATTAACGAATGGACTACCATCCAAGACATTTATGGAACATGTTGAAAGAATGGGTCTTGACTGTAGTCAATGATGATTATTTTTTAATTATGGATTGCAAAACAGTGTTTATATATATTTGACATTTTGTGCTAATTAAATGTGTTTCTGATATTTTCTATTAATTAATGTACATGTACATATTATTTTAATAAATGGTAATAGGAATAGTCTTGGAAAAGACATTATTGTTAGATCATTATTGATATATCTTATTTATAGACTATGTTGAATAGATTACTAGTGTTGTGGTACATGGAAGGGACTGTGTCATTTAAGGACATAAAAACCGACATGACTCGCATTGGTAGTTTATTTACCATGATATTTATGATAACCAACTTAATGAGTCAATCTGATTTATGGTGCACACTAATGACTATTTTACTAAACCATTACATAATTTATCATATGTGCCAAGTGGGAGAATGTAAGATTATTTATTTAATTGTGGCCCACATGATTTGGACACATGATTTACTTCTATTATTTAGTGGTTAAATAAAATAGATATCAGATTAATATTATATTATGTGGTCAACTTATAAATTACCTTTTTGGTAATTAATTATTAGAGAAGTATTTTCCTATTTATTCCTTACTTTGATGGAAAGTGGAATTAAGGTTGCTAAAAAGGAAAACTGGTCTTCTCTCTGCCTTTATAAAAGTGCATACCCTCATCAATTATGTACGCTAATGAAAACAACACATATAATATTTATGTGTGCAAAAGGCCAAGAGAGAGAAATCAGTTTCCATGCTTTGCCTATTGATCAGAGTTGCAGTTTAATTCGTGGTAGAAAGGATCTTGATGTTGGATTTGATCTCTGCGATATTTACAATCACAGATCGAGGTATTTATATTTAACTATATTTATTTATACATTATAAAATATGTGAAAATCATGAAGTTTTAAGATATGTGATTCATGTAAATTTGTGATGAATAGTTTGCATGAATAAATTATAGTTTACAATTACTTCTAATAAGTGCACAAAACTTGTTATTTTGTACTCAAAAATAAATATTTTATATTATTTAAATATTCTTATTCTTACTTTTCATCTTTTTACAGGGACTCATTTCAGAATGCGAAGTAAAGAGGCAAAAATGGCAAATTCATGGGTGCATAAAGGATGAGAATTTCTTTATAACTTGAGAAATACAAGCATGGTAGGTTAGATAGTCTAGTGCACAACCAACTTTATTAGAGGTCTTGAGTTCAAGACCTGATTGTAGCACATATATTTTATTTTTTTATTCACAGTCGCTCAATGTCAATTCAAATTGGAAAACAACAAGATTTTAACAATATTTAAATGTATCTGGATTTTTTTTTCCTATTTTGATTTTCAAATTATTTTCTTTTTCCCTTCTAGTTCTTTTAAACTCTATAAATAGGAGAGGGTGATAGAGAAAGAAAGTGAAAGAGTGAGTGAGAGTGAGTTTTATTATTTCTTGTAATTCTTTTCCCATTCAATGAAAAATATGTTTATTTCTGTGTTTTTTTTTTTTTTTCACTTGCTAGTTTAAATACCCATCTCAGGGGAGAGATGAAGCCACCATGATTGAAGTATAAAAAAATATTATTTCATTTCTTATTTGATTTTCCTCTCAAGATTATTCTTATAAATCTCAATAACAAAAAAACTCACAATGGAGGTTGGAGGCCAAGAAATAGAGGGATGGCTATTTGTGTTTGCCAAATAATGTTAATTCGGAGACCACTATTTCCATTCATAACAAGAAGTAGTCATAGAAATTTTGCAAGAACATCTCTCATAAATAACTAATATATTTAATGCCATGTTTTTTTTTTTTTCTTTCTCTTTCCAAGTTGTAATTGGATTGGTGGAGTGTTTTATTTATTAGAGGGGGAATCTTATTATTATTTTTAATTAAAACATATATTTTTTAAAAGTTTGTTTCCACTTCATAAATTATTTTTTAAATTTGAGTATTATTCGGAATCTCACTTGAGAGTGGTTCTACCCAATTTATTACTATCAAAATTTTAGGGAATTATTTGTAGGTTTTCTTTTCTTGTATAAGAGAAATACAACAAAATATAGAAATCTACATTCGTCAGCATCCTTTCTCGATTGCCCATCCTTTTATGCATGTAGAAAGAAAAAATGTAGAGTTAGAAGAGGAAAAACTTGATATTGTGGGGAGAGATGTACAATTCGAGATATTGTGAAAATGGTCAACTAGGCTAACCTTGCTTGTATAGGTGTGGGGTAGTCCAGCATACCTAAGCGATTTAAAAAATTGAAACTACTAAAACAATCTGGTTATTTAAGACCTAACATTAATAGTATTCTTTACGTTGTTTGACCGTTAAGAAATTAGATACACGTGTAAACAAGTCAACAAAAATGTGATTTAAACATCTCTACTATGCATGCCTGTCCTTTTGCCTTGGGTTCAATTGGTTAATATTACAAATGGGAAACTTTTGGTAATAGCAATTAGAAAACTCATTACATGTGTTTCTACTAGAATTGTTACTATTAAGAGTAAACATATTCCAAGAGCATACACGAGAATTTAATTTAAAAAATCGTAATCACTAGTAATGTAAATCGTGAAAAGAGAAGTATGAAATCTAACTCACTCATTCTTTAACTTCCGATCCCTAACATGTGACAACTGTTTGGTGATTACATAAAAGGAACTATAACCACATTTGCTGATTTTTTTACTTTTAAAATAGGGGGTATTTTTTTTTTTTTCTACTAATTTCTTTTTATATGTCGTTCCCAAGTATTTGAGAATTGTAGTTGTCTCGATAGCCCAGTAGATTAGTGCCTCCCGTGAATCTTGGAGTGTCAAGTTTTTATTTTTTGCATCTGCTAATCTAATATCTAACACTTTTTGCCTTGAAACAAAAAAAAAGGCACAGTGAACACAATACCCTCCTATGGTATAAAAATGAGCAAGTTAGTCCCAATAGTTTCAAAAGTAAACAATTTTCCCCCTTACATTTTACTTCAAACCACTTTCTTTCCAAATTGTGATGCACATGATTGATTATTTTTTACGAATCCCCGAAAGTATCATCCAATATGACTGTTATACCCCATCTTCTTAGAAAAAAGCTGTAACGACCCAAACTCGAGCATCTAAAATGCTAACCGTGTGCTAACTCAACCCGAGGAACCTATGGGTAAAATGGTCATTATGCACCTTCTATGCATTAGGGTCATAATGAAGTCGTACTGGTCATTTCTAGTTACATCGGCTCATAAAAGAATAATAATCTTAACTTCGAGTTCACTTCGGGACCTTAAAATTGACAAGGGTAAAATAGTCATTTCAAGTTAAAATTATGAAATAATACCCATACCATTAGAAAGGCGAATAAAAAACATGTAATTTAGACTTAAGAATGACTACGTTCGGGTTTGAGACGAGCGTGCTATGTTTATTTGAAACTCGGTTTGAAAGTGTAAGAAAAAGAGAAGAAAATGGCTAAGATAGTGGGTTACATCCGGACGTAGTGCGCCCTACGTCCCCAGCGCGCGCAAGGCGCGGCACACTGGTGACCAACTTGACAAGCTACTTACGGACGTAGAATCCTGAACTCACTATACTACAGTAAAAAGCCACAAAAAATAATTTTTTGCAACGTGGAAGACCGGTCATAGGTTCTACGTTCGATCAAAGAATGCCAAAAAAAAAAGGAAAAAAAAGAAAAAAAAAAAAAAAAAAGAAGAAGCAATTTTGACCCTTGGGAAAAGAGTCCTTTTACGACCCAAATATTGTCACTTGTGTAGTTAATCTATTCCAATTACAATCCAATTTGTCCAAACCCCAACCATACAATAATAAAACGTGCAATTGTGTGTGTGTGTGTGTATGTATATGAATATACATACGTGAAACAATAATTTAGCATACAAAATAATAAATGTGGCTCATTCCCATTGCATATTCAAAATATATCAAATGGCCCAAAAGAATAAGGTTATAAGTTTGAGACCCTTAAGATCTTGATTACAATGTCTCTTATCAAAAAATAAAATAAAAATAAAAATAGCGAATTATATTCACGTTACAAAATACTTGTCAAGCAATAGGCATTAGTACAAAAATTACAAAAGATAGTTTCTTCATCAACGTCTAGAATGGTATGTCGTCCACAACGTTCTTGCCATAACTTGAAAAATGTTAAGGAAAGGGTGAGCATAATGCTCAGTCGGTGATGTCTAAGGCATCAACTTTAGACTCCCTTGAGTCAAACAACATACGAAACGGCTTAAGAGAATCTCGGAGCATACTTTTGGATTTTTATGAAATCTAAATCACAATTCAATTCAAACAACATCATTTATACACTTTCTCATATAAGTGCATGAAAATGCAATGCAATGCATAACTGTCCCAACCTTGGTTTCAAACCAGCCCAACTCACACTAAAAATTTGATAACCGACTTTACCAAGATGAGATTGATTAGCTATCCTGGCCTCAAATCCGACAACCATTTGGGGCCTAGTAATCAATGTTATACATCTTATAACTGGCACACGCTCACTCTAAGTGAAGTTAGTATTGGACTCGCGAAATTTAGTTCTATTACAAAATCCATTTCACAACCTTTCCATTTTGGCTCACTTAGTATACCCATTCACCATTCCCATCATGTCATGTATATGAATCATTGGCATCAACTTAACTTCAATTTCATTTTCATAACAATAATGGCATAATCATGGCATTTTTTGGAAATCAAATACAAGCATACTCATCAATGAAATTCTTTCTTCGCAATCATTCAAGCATTTGTAAATTTAGCATTCTCATAATTTAGAAGTATTATGCATCACACTTAGCATATAAGGCACATTTTAGACCACAAACAAACATGCTTTCTTTACACTATCATTCAACTAACAACTTATTCACAGTTTTGCATTTATCATGAATCTAATGAAGAAACAAAGGAGAAATTCATCAATGAAAGACAAAGCTTAATGTATTATAAATTCCTACCTCAAAAGTGCAAGCCAAACAAGCCATTTTCTACCCTCAAATTTCGAAATTCTCCTAGTGCCCTCAAGTGTGCTGCCAAAACGTAACCCTCGTCAAGTAGAACAAATCTCACTTCTTGGTCTTCTCTCAAATCTCACTCTAAACCTCTCAAATGGTGGCTTGAAGCAAGGAGACATATGTGTGAATGTAGATATAGAGAGAGAAAAAGAACTGCTAGAGAGAAAGAGAGTGTGTTGGCTGAATCATGAAAAAGGAATTGGGTTGCTAAGTCTTCAAATTTTGTGTATGGCTCTCCTTGTGCCAAGTGTCAAGTTATGGTTGGTTATAACTTTTGTCAAAGTTACTTAAATGCCCTTCTAAGTTAAGCCACATCCCCACAACGCCCTCAAAATATCTTCCACAAAAACATATATACACCTATGTGTATAATATGCCAATAACATATTAGACATTAATGAAAAACCGGGAAAGAATTCCTACGTGCAAAAGTTAGTCTCAACTTTGAGAAATTCTAAAATCAATCCTGTAAACTCAAGTATACTTGAAATAATTAAAAATACATTCTCAAAACTCTCGAACTTAAGAAGATGTTCCAAACGATCCTCAAAATGAGGTACAAAATAAAATAAAATAAAATAAAATAAAATTTGGGACATTACAAAGGCTTTTGTATTCCTTTGTTCCAATTAAACCTATTTTTGCTCTTTTCTTTCCATTATCATCTGCCCTCTATGCTCTCCCTCCAAGGTCAGTTCATTTAAACATTATATATATATATATATATATATATAAATGTTCATGTGTATTTCTTTCACTTTTGTCTTTTCTAGCTACTAGAAGAGTTTTGAAAACTAAACTATATCAAATGGTCTATAATGTAATATAATATAGCCGATGATATAATACAATCAAGAAAGGTACGCAGTCAAAACCCCTCTTACATATGATTTGAAATGTAGGATTGTAATTTGTAAATCCCTTTTTGGCCTCAGAACCTTCCTCATTTCTCACCTTAAAATAGCTTTTAAGGATTACATTTGCTTGAAACTTCAATAAGTTGCTAGTTAGTTCTGTGCTCTGAATGATTTTTCATTTTTTCCCTCTCTACTGTACTAGGCCATGAATACAAATGAGAAAGCGTTATAAAAAAATAAATAAATACAAATATAGATGAGAAAAAAGTTAATGGACAGGTGTTCTCCAATTCAGTAGAAAAAAGGAGTAGGAAACCATTCAGTCGAGTTCACATAAATTAGACAGAGGCTCACATGAGGAGTTACAACACTTAAGTCAATTTAGGACCATGTAATACCTTAGTTTATTATATAGAGCATTTAAGATATTTTGCCTTTTTATTTTTATTTATTTATTTATTTAAAAATAGTTAGTTATAGGGGTAGTGTGGTAAATACACAATGACATTGGGTGAAAATTGATTAGAGGTGAAATGTAAGTTGCTCACTTTTGAAACTATATGGACTTACTCACTTTTATATTACAGGGATATTGTGTTGTGCTCACTTGAGAAAAAAAAATAGTATTTAAGAATTAGGATTTTGGACGACCTGGCTCGGGGATGATCTTCTTCATGAAGGTTGAAATTGAAGAAGCAAGAGTTTTAATAAAAGTCTGAGCCTTAAAGTGAAAAATTGGTCAACATGCATCTTGAAAGTGGGTTATACTAAAGATAAGAAAATATCACAAATGGAAATCTATAGTTACAAGACTGTTTTTGTCTGAGTTTCGCAAATGGATTATTATTGTTAGGTTGTATTTCTCTTGGGCTGTTTAGTCCATTTGGGCCTAGTGTTTTCGTGGCCTTAGATTTTGGACCATAGAGTATCCAATTTCATCTATTGTATAATTGATCTCATCAATAAGTAATACTAAAAATAAATAATTTGATAAAATAATAATAATAATAAACATTCCAATCGCAAGAAAGTGAATAATTGGCACAAAAGATAGTTATTAGATCAAAAACCTTATAGCATCGTGGTATTTATTCTATTTTCAAAAGCGAATCATTGCTAGAAAAAAAAAAAAAAAAAAAAAAAAAAAAAATCATTGCTAGAAAAAAAACTAGTAATTATCATCTATTGTAATCAAGGATGCAGAGGTACGAGCCTACAGAACAGATCATGTTCCAACATGATAATGACTGTCAACAAGGTGTTTGTTCAAATGTCAAGGTGAAGCATAGTTCTTGGGGACTTGGATCCTCCACAGCCTATCTGATTATTCCAAGATAAAGACCCTTCCATGTTGAATTTGCACAAGAGAGGGATTCAATTCGCCTTCTGTCTCAATTTTCCACTGACTTTTGGTTGAGTGGTGGGGGTATGTTCTCAGTGTGATCTTTTGTACTGAAAGCCATATCTTTTGTTTTTGAATATACTACCCTGCTTATGAATATATATATATATATATCTATATATATATATATAAATATATATATGTTTTTTTGCCTGTGCAACTTCCATGATTGTAGATATAGAAAGGAGATGATATTATCGAGTATTCGATTAGTTTTACTGTCTGTCTTCTTCTTTTTCCTATTGTATCTTTTTAATCTCAAAGGTGAGACATTTTTATCACCTTTTTTTATTTTTTTATTTTTATGAACCCACTTGTGAGAACTTTACATTTTTCCTACTCTTTTGACTTTATAATTTAAAAATAAAAAATAAATAATCCATCTAACAAAATGAGAATTGGAACTTCCATTCTCTTAATTGTTGGAAAAATTGTGGAAGAGGAAGAAAAAGATTAGGATAACTGATGCAACACAAAATTATGAGAGACCAGTATATTTGATGTAGATTTCTCACTATTGATGAATAATCTCTATGATAGAACCCCATTCTTAGACAGAAATATATATTTGATGGCACATTATTTTACAATTTTTCCTGCATTAGTCCTTTGTATACAAAATGTTTTAAAGTTATTTTGTTTACTTAACTATAATGGGTCTTCATAACTAGAAGTCTTGATCTTGAATATTAATAGTCAAACACTCACCTAATAGTCAAACACTCACCTTATCTTCTATTATTTGTAGAGGTACACATGTTTTGCCGGCCAATTCTCCCATTGTGAATTGTATTCTTGACTTTCCTTCCGATTGAAAGCTTCAGCAGGACAAAGAAGAAAATGGCTGAAACAATTCTCTACAACACTGTGACTGAAATCCTAGAGAAGTTGGGTTTGTTGGTTCTCCAAGAGATCGGGCTTCTATCTGGTGCTGGGAATGAGCTTGACAAACTCAAGGACACAGTTTCTACAATCAGAGCTGTACTTGTTCATGTAGAGGAGCAGGAAGCCACAAATCCCGAGGTAGCTGACTGGCTCGATAAGCTCAACAATGCATTTTGTGATGCTGATGACTTGCTTGATGACTTCTCCACAGAAGTTCTTCGTCGCCAGGTTATGACTCGTAACAAGAGTCTGCAGAAGGTACGCAATTTCTTCTCAAGCTCAAACCGACTTGTTTTCAGTAGTAACATGGCTAATGAGATCAAAGCCATTCGAGAGAGACTAGCTGCTATTGCTGAAGATAGGAAAAATTTTCACCTCATTGAACGGCCTGTAGAAATGCGAGTTGAGAATGCTAGGAAGGAGGAGTCTCACTCTTTTGTTCATGCAGAGAGTGTTATTGGTAGAGATGATGATAAAAACAAAATTGTAGAACTGTTACTAGATAGTAATGTTAAAGAGAATGTGTCGGTTGTTGCAATTGTTGGGATGGGGGGACTAGGGAAGACCACACTTGCACAGTTAGTATACAATGATGAAGATGTCACCAAATATTTTGAACTTAAGATGTGGGTGTGTGTTTCCGACGCATTTGATGTGAAACTCATTGCACAAAAAATCATAGGTTCTGAAACAGGTAAAGTCCTTCAGATGGAAGAATTGCAAAATCACTTGAGGACAAAAATTGATGGAAAAAAATATTTACTTGTGATGGACGATGTGTGGAATGAAAATCGCGAGAATTGGTTAAAACTGAGAGATTTGTTGATGGGTGGTTCAAGAGGAAGTAAGATTTTAATAACAACCCGTACTGAATTAGTTGCAAATGTTACAAGGGCAAATTCACCTTATGTTTTAGAAGGCTTGTCTGGGGAGGAGTCATGGTCTTTATTCAAGCAGATGGCATTCAAAGAAGGGGAAGAGTTGGTGAATCCATGTCGAGTAACTATGGGGAAGGAAATTGTTCAGAAGTGTAGGGGAGTTCCTCTTGCCATAAGAGCTATAGGAGGCCTACTATACTCTAAAGATACAGATGCTGAATGGTTGCTTTTCAAAAATAATGATTTGTCAAAAGTAGCCCAAGAAGAGGATGTTATTTTTCCGATACTAAAGTTAAGTTATGATTACCTTCCTTCGAATCTGAAAAGATGCTTTGCATTTTGTTCCCTATATTTGAAAGATGAACAGATTAGTAAGCAAGAATTAATCCGAATGTGGATTGCACATGGATTCATTCATTCAGTGTATGAAGATCAACAGTTGGAAGATGTGGGTGATTTTTATTTTATGGATTTACTCAGGAGGTCCTTATTTCAAGATGTACAAAGAGATAAATGGGGTGATATAATAAGTTGCAAAATGCATGATCTTGTCCATGACCTTGCAGAATTTGTTGTCAGGCCTAAGAGTTCCGTAGTGAATTTCACTGCAGAAAATATTAGTGAAAGAACTCGTCATTTGTCTTTAGATTTGTCATGGGAAATTCCAACTGACTTGTTTAGAGCTCACAAGTTACGAACATTGAAGGGTCCAATGTTTGGAATAGAGCAAGTTTCAGATGAATTTGTTTTCGAAAGGATTGTTTCAACTTTTAAAAGGTTACGTGTGTTAGATCTGAGCCACTCGAAGATCACAACTGTGCCAAATAACCTAGGCAAGCTGAAACATTTACGGTATCTTGGTTTTAGTAGTGATATCGAGACTCTACCAAGTTCTATAACCAAGTTGCAAAATTTGCAGACTCTAAAACTCTATGAATGTGTCCGTCTTAAGGAATTGCCAAGAGATATTAATAAATTGGTCAGCCTTAGGCATCTTGAGCTTGACAAATGTAATAATTTGACTGGGATGCCTTGTGGACTGGGCGAGCTGACTCATCTTTTGACATTAACAAGGTTTGTAGCAGACTCATCTAGTCAGTTGAGTGAATTGCAAAACCTAAACAATCTACGGGGAAGGTTGAGTATCATGATACGTGGACACACTAAAGGAGCAGCAGAGGGAAGAATGGAGGGAACAAACTACTTGGAGGCAAAAGAATACCTAAAGATTTTGGAATTAGATTTTCATAGGATTGATGATGAGTTGGAGGAGAGTTATTGTTGGAATCCCTACGTCCACACCCGAATCTAAAGGAGCTGATTGTATATTCTTATGGGGGAGTGAGTTTCCCAAGTTGGATGATGGTTGACAAAATTGGCTTATCACCCCTCCCAAATCTTGTCAGAATTACTATAGACAGCTGTGACAGATGCAAACATCTTCCACTATTTGGGCTACTTCCTTCTCTCCAATTTCTTCGTCTTTCTTTTATGTGTTCCCTGGATTACATAGACAACAGTAGTAGTGGCAGCGGCAGTGGTGGTGAGGAGTCCCTCTCTTCGTCTTTACCCTCTTCATCCAGTGGAGGAGCAGCAGCAGCAGCAGCCGCAAGAAGAACATTCTTTCCATCCTTGAAAGAACTCACACTCTGGCAGCTGCGTAATCTGAAGGGATGGTGGAGGACTGAAGTAGAAGAAGAAGCAACAATAACAAGTACTATTGCAAGCCCACCAGCGCAGCAACAACCTGAACGACAACATTTGTCACAGCCCTATTGGCTCCAGTCATTTCCTTCTCTTTCTAAATTAACCATTATTGATTGCCCTAATCTGGAATGCATGCCTATTTTGCAACCATTTCTTGAAGAACTACATCTCAATAATGTCAGCAGGAAGCTACTACAACAAGATTTAATGATGACAGTTGCAATGTCGTCCTCCTCTCCATCTTCTTCGCATCTTCATCTTTCCAAATTAAAGTCTCTGAGTCTTCTCAACATTCAGAATCTAGATACTCTGCCGGTGTGTATAGGCAACCTCAAATCACTCGAACGACTTTTCATTTTCAACTGCCCCAATTTGTTATCACTGCCAGAAGGAATGCGTCACTCGCTGCATTGCAACAACTCAAAATCCCAAATGTTTATATTTAATGATTAGACTGACATACAAGGTAAATCCTTTCTGATCTGAATTTTTTGATTACCAAAGAACCCCATCTTATTCTTCTATCTTCTTGTTCATTGTGGGCCTCTGTATTTAACTACTTTATATATATATATTTTAATGGAACAGGTTCACAGGACTGGTGGACAAATCATTGCTTCAAACAAACAAGATAGCACATTTCATTCTACAAATTGCAACTACCAGCTGGTAATTGTCCTCTCTTGTATTTCGTTTTTTAGATTTTAAACTCTGAAGATTTATTTTTGAGTCGAAATATGTTGCTAATCCTCATTTTTCTATATATTTATATATATGTGTATAGATATATATTGTTTTGCTTGTGCAACTCCCATTAATGTAGATATAGCAAGAAGATGATAGAATTATCCTTTACAATTATTTTATATTTTATATTTCACCTTCTCAGGAACTGTTCAATTTGTATATACTGCTAAACAGCAATCATGATGCAAAACAAAATGCAGGTATTCATTTATTTCTGCCAGAACTCACGTACGAACAACAGATAAAGCTGCACCAATAGACATATGTACTGATTTTAGGGAGTGAATGGTTTCCACTAATATTTACTACATAGTTTCTTCCACTCCTAAGTTACTAGAGTTAGCTTCTGACATATATTTCTTTTGCCATTTCTGTATATCCGGAAAAAAAAAAAAAAAAAAACCATGGTCTTTTATCTACATTGAGCAATTTAAAACTAGTTGATCATAATCCACATGGATCTTTAACGCAATAGTTTT
Source organism: Cornus florida (assembly GCF_030987335.1). Classification (NCBI taxonomy): domain Eukaryota; kingdom Viridiplantae; phylum Streptophyta; class Magnoliopsida; order Cornales; family Cornaceae; genus Cornus; species Cornus florida. Next base: position 47,463,657 of record NW_026775573.1, read on the forward strand.
TTTTTTACCCTCACTCGATAGAAATTTGTAACTTGTTTTGGTCAGCATATTGGTATGAAGTTTCTACAAATTTACAGGGGTGGAAGCAGCCAAAATGGTGATTACGAAAACAATCAAGCATGAGCAGCCAGCCAGCTACAGACCAATTGGCCAAGGCTGTAGGGATGAGTAGTCTAGACATGATTTTGTGTAATGGAGACAAGCCAGGAGAAAGAATATTATGCAGTGTTACCGGAGATTCGTTATCTATTGGAACTTGTGATCAAGATAAAGGATTCAGGTCACTATACATTTTATTTTCTCTTTTTCTGCCTGCATTTTGTTTGAGACTTCATTTCTTTCTTCCCATGTTGCAGGAATAAAGCTTTAGGCTTCTCTGTGGAACAGGGATATTCAATCAGAGAGGAAAAATATATTTAGTTGTGGATGAGACAAGCTTTTACCAGGGCAATAGAAAACAAGTCTAGGATGCTCAGAATACTGGTAAGACACTTCACAAATGAACAAACTGTTTTGGATTGTGATTTACAGCTAACTATATGTTTTGTTTAGTCCACGAGCCTTCATTTTTGGGGTAAACAATTGAACTACCTGGTGTCTTCTTATTGGGCTCGTGTGGGATATAAACTGCCAACATATGTTTAGTGGTGTGTTAGACAAACACAAGCTATCAGCAGGGCCAGAGCAAACATGTCTAGGATTACGATATTACTTGTTGAACAAAATAATGGCTGTCTAGTCTGTGTGAGCCTTCCATTCTGGGGGAGATGTTCGAAACACCTGATGTCTTCTTTGTGTGCTTATGTGGGAAATATTTCGAGTTCTCAAGCAAGAGTTCAAACTAATAGCTTTCGAGTTGTTTTCACACAATTCCTTAACAATAATATTTTTGGTCTTGGTGACCAAGAAAGGGCATGCTCTCCCTAAAAGGTTCCTATTCAAAAATTTATAACGAAGTCAAGCTTATGTTGTGACATGTACCTCTTATCCTAAGAACAACTCTTATCCTTGAGCTCATTTTCAAGGGTTTTCAGGTGTTCACATGCCTCTTCTATGGCCACCTCTTTCTCCTTGTCTCTGCTCCAGTAAGCCTTCCATATTGTAGTCACACACTAAAAAACACCAGTTGAAAATGACATAAACTGCAACTATACAATCTATAGTGTTTCAAGGTAACATGGCGTATATAGAGAAGATATGACATACCTTGTCATCGACGAACTTAGCCCAGAAACGAGCCATGGCTCTCTCATAAGGATCTTTAGGCAAGATGGGAATGCCTTTCCAGGTCTCATCAATGTATTCCATTGTGCAAGGGGATTTTCTTGTTAAAGATGTCTCCCTTTAGCTTTAGACCAATCTCAACCAACGGCTAAAATTGCTTCTTCAAACCCCAAAAAACTTCACTTCCTCTGTTATTACAACACTAATTCATTTAGTTTACTAAATAACACCAAAAACACAACTTAAAGTAGTGTGTGGTTCAATTCTGATGTGGATTTTTCATTCTGGGATTGCTCATCAGTTCTTATAGAGGGACCATAACATTTGGTTACTTGCTCAACAAAACTGCGTCCATTATAACATTTGGTTACTTGCTTAATTTAAGTACTGAACAGGAAATTTCGTTGATCCATTTAAATAAAAGAGGAAATTTCTCCCTTGTCAGCAATTCGGTTCCACTTACTTCCTGGATCAAACCAGCCCAGAAAGCTATGAAATTTGCTACAATGTTAACCAGTCCAATATCGTCTCCACGGAAGAACCTCTTACCCTTGGCCCAGCAATTCGGTTCCACTTACTTGAGGAGCAAATCACTCTTCTTCCCAAACAGATCTTCTTCTTCTATGAATTCATATTTGACACCCTTTAGCTTCAGAGCTATCTCAACTCTGCGGCTAAAAGGACTTCCCCAAACCCCAAGCAACTTCACTTCCTCTGCCATTACTTTTTAGTTTCTTAACACCAAACACAACTTAAGAGTACTTACCATGTTAGACAAATTCTGATCTGGGTTTTTCAATCTGGGATTGTTAAGCTTTTTATAGAGCTAGCATAGCATTTGGTTACTTTTAAGCCACCAAGACTGTGTCTATTGTAATATGAATATGTTGACCAAACCCCCATTAATTTAGTGAGATTTTATGAAATTGGACTTTAAATATATAAAGATGGGGAAAAATGACTAAAATAAAATACAAAAATATATTTGTTGAGAGGAAATGATGGATAAAGATATGATATAAATTAATAACAGTGATTAAAATGGGTAATAAAAAAATTCAATTAAATGTAGGGTAAAGGTGTATATAGTTTTCACTCACGCATGGCTAAGGCTTGAATAGTCATAACAGGATAGATGCTTCATTAAATGATAGTGTGTCGTAAAGAACTGACATATTGGGTGGTATAGTTTTCACTCCCACATGTAGGCCTATAACTGGATCGGATTCATACCGAATTCGATTCTAATCCGATAAACATTTTAGTCAATTCGATCCGATTCGATAATTTGACGGATATTTTGTAAGTTAATCCGAATCCGATTCGTTAATAAACGGATATTCGATCCGATAATCCGATCGGATTTGATAAAAAAATAATTTTTTATATAAAAAAATAAAAAGAAATATAAATTAATGTCAAAAAAAAAAAAAAAAAAAACAATGATTATAAGAAAAAGATATAAAATAAAAGACAAGTAAAATATGAAAGGAAAGGAAAAAAAAAAAATTTATTTATTCTTTGTTAATGAATAATAATGAGTATGAAATTATTAGTATGTATATTAGGAGATTTATTAATATATGGATTAGAACACCACACTATTGTAGATATAATATTATGATTTTTTTTTGTTTTTTTTGTTTTTTTGGGTTACCTCTAATATAATCTGATAGGAGTATTGAGATATATATGTGTGTGTGTGTGTGTGTGTGTGTGTGTGTGTGTAAAATTATTGATAAATAATTATATATATATATATATATAAAATTTTATTCGGTCGTATCGGATTATTAACTGTTCGGATCAACATAATCCATATTTGATTTGTTAGGCTAACGGATTATCAGATTCGGATCGTAATCAGGTTATCAATTTTTTTGTTCAATTCATATCCGACTAATCGAATCAAATTCGAATCAAGATCTGCTCAATTGACAGGTCTACACACATGACTAAGTCCAAATAATGTCCGTTTGCTTTTGCGACATCATCCTGAATTTGTCCATTTCACATTGAATGGGTTCAAACGCTCAACACCAACTTTGGTGCGTTACAATTTTTAGCTTGTGGCAAATGCTACCAACAAATCTCACCTTAGCTAGGGCATCATGGGAGTGCAGGCTCGAGTGGATCCGTAGGATGTAAAGTAAAAGATTCATGATATTTAAAAATGTTGTCATCTGTTTATAGTGGGAACTGGGAACTAGAATCATGATACTTCATGCATCTCTTCTGTATTCAAATAATTCAGGTGCATCTCTCTCTCGATATATATCTACACACATACGCATATATATACTGATGACTTGATATAAACTTTATATATAGGGTGTGTTGAAGGGAAGATATAGAGTAGCCCAGATGGTGGATCATTCTACAGTGGATTTGCTCTACCTCACTATGCAGATTGCTCTAAGATTTTTTTGAAAGGTAAATTAAAAAATACATAAATGAAAATAAAAAATCTTGGAGCAATCTGCATAGTGAAGTAGAAATCAAGTACTCGTGTAATTCCTAGCTAGCTACTTAATTGGAAGAAATTAAACACCTTTTATTTGATGACTACATATTGGCAAAGAATATAATATATATTTATGAAAAAAAAAAAAAAAAAAAAAAACACCGGCTATATAAATAATGCGCAAAAATACACCCCTGTTATTTAGTATATAAATATAAATTCCTAACATTGGAAAGCACATGCAAATTCCTTAATGATCTTTTGCTCCTCTCTCTCATTCAAGGTTAGCTGATGCTTAGTGTGAAGAAAGTTATATATATTTATGGAACTCTGGTTAATTACATAGATTCTTATCTTTGTAGATATTTATAAATCTTAATTTATTTTTTTAAGATCTTTTAAAAGTTTATATGTATCTTTTAGTAATACTATAAAGATATTTTCATAAGGAACAGACCCTTAGCATTTGAAAGTTAAAATGACCTGTAACACTTTTAGGATATAAGCTTGTCCATAAATGTATTATGTGATATTTTAATATATATATATATATATATATATATATATATAGGCTATCATTAACAGATAAAAAAAGAGAGAGTAATTTTTTATTTATTTTTTGATAAATATAGTTGTTTATATGAATTAGATTTTTTTAAAAAAAAAAAAAATTTGTGATGAACTAATAATGTGTTGGTTATTAAATAATTATATTTACTTAGTTTATTTCTTCATGGTTATTGTGAGTACCATTTTGCATAAAATTAGAATTTATTTTATTGTTTGTAACATTTTCTTGTTTATTATATTATTTGTTATATTTTTTAATGTCTTTACAAAGATATGATATATAAAAAAAATAAATAAGGTGTGTAGAACCCAATTTTTGGTCCTGAATTTGAATTCCATACAATGTGTTATATTATGCTTTTGAGGCACTTTTATGTTTTAATTTGAGTTGGAAGCCTTAGATTGCACTACAGTATGATCTCACGCGTGGGGAGCCTAGCCAAACATACCCCTAGGCTTCGTTAGGCATGCATTTTGTTTCTGCTGTTTTTGTTTTTGGGCGACTAAAGTGTCAATTTTGGCAACAAAAGTATGTTTGGTGCGATTTTATTTTATTTTACACGGTACTAAAAAGCACTCCGTGTACAGTGGCCTAAAAATTCAGAATAAGCATGATCTCCCGCTTCAAAATCATGTAGGGAGAAGCCTAGCCAAACACACCCTTAACCTTCATTGTTGCCCAGAAAATTTCAACACCTACCTACTTTCACTTAAACAGCCATAACTTTCTGCACAAAACTTGGATGTACTCGAATTTTATATGGTTGGAAAGCTGACTTCTAGGGATTTCTCCGCCCAAAATATAATACGGAGTAATTTTATGGGCTCATTTAGGTCCTCTACCGAATCTTCAAATTTAATTGTTATTCCCATTTAGCAAAACTGCAAAACCTACTGTCACTCAAAAAGGTATAACTCTCTGCACAAAATTTGGATGAACCCGAATTTTATATGGCTCGAAAAATGACTTCTAAGGATTCTTCCACCTAAAGTTTTATATCAAAACAAAGAATTTTTTGAATCTATTCAGGCATGCTACTGGAGTTCCAAAGTCTCCGGCCACAAGCAGATTTTTCAGCAAGTATCAAAGTAGGGAGTCTTAATTTATTGGATTGCCACCTAGAGTATGAAGAGTTTTTGGGAATAGAGGGTTTGGTCCATACTAAGTGAGTCCAAGGTAGGGTTGGGAGATGCTTGTTGAAATGTTCCATGGTGTGTGCAATAGAAGATTGACCATTGGGCGAGGGTATCCAAATGTGTTTGTCATTGTAGCTGGTTTGAGGGTTGGGAAGGTTGGTTATATGCTGTAGCTGTGGAATGATGGATAGTATGGACAGGGGAAAGGACCAAGAGTTATTGGTTATGAAGGATCCTACCTTTGTTTTGCTGGGATATATAGCCTGAAAGTGAGATCAGTTGTGGATCGAGATGGAGGCTGAGCAATTTCTTCCAATTCCATGAGCATTGGCCTGGGACCTTGAACTCCCAAATACTTCTTCCTTTTAAGAGAGAGGTGTTGATCATATATATATATATATATAGTTGAGAGTATTTATAAATGGAGCTGAACTTAGCTGCAGTCCAGATGGCAGATGAAAAGATATATGATGGAGATTGTGGATCATATATGCATGCCAACTTCCAGCTCTCCATTGCTTAGTGAGCCTAAGTTTGGTGCCGGACGTCTCATACCGAGTCCTCGTGGATTTGCTTTACCTCACTATTCGGATTGCTCCAAGTTTTGTTATGTTCTTCAAGGTAAACTACTCATCACGTAATTCCTAGCTATTTAATTGTCAAATTTTATCAATTTCAATTTTAAGGTTTTAATTTCATGCAACCGTTTGATGAGTATTTACAAAGTATGTATGTATATTTTAGCTTAATTTCTTTTCTTCTAACCTTCTCCTTTAGTTTCATGTATTTTGAAAATTAATTAAAAAAAAATTTTAAAGAAAAAAGAATATATAATTAATTCACTCTCTACTTACTTTGAACTCTGGAATGATTTTGCAAATTCTAAATTCATGCAATTGCCGCAAACTACGTGGATCATTCATTTAAACCCACATTTGAACTAGCCAGAGAGACCAAGTAGATTGCCCCCAAAGACAAGATACTGATCATATGGATCAGTTTCTCTTTTTACTAATTATTAGAATTTTATGAATGTCAAAAAGCACATAAACCCAAATCGGGACTTCAAAGAGTTCAACATTCGCCTAGCTATACCTTTTTTAAAGGTCCGTTTGGCAACTGCACTTATTTCATACTTTTGTTTTGATCCGAAACAGAAGCCACATCCATAAAAATGAAGAAATCACTCAAAATCCTTGCTCCAAAAAATGGGTAAAAATAAGAAAAATAAAACCTAATTACTAAAACCTACTATACAAAAACACGATTTTGGAGTCTTAAACGAAAGTTTTCAGCCAAAAATTGATATGAATCACTAACTTTGGGTTTTGCTCGGTGGATTGTTTCTACTAAAAAAACACTCCTTTCGGGTAAAAAACGAACTCCTTAGATTGACAAAAATTCAGTCCTACGTTAAAATTATTGAACCTACCCTAAAGAAACATTTTCATGACTTTGTCTCACAGGTAAGGGCACTGTTGGAATGGCATTTCCTAACACATCAGAGGAAGAAATTAAATGTCATGACAGTTATAAAGGGAGATAAGAATTCGTCTTTTCCGTGTTGGAAATGAAAAAATCTTGCGGTGTTAACCGAGTGATTGGATCTAGGAAGAATAGGTACACCTTTTTCTGCATTTCCAGTACCAATGGGAGTAGTCTCTTGGTGGTTCAACGGCGGAGACTCTGAACTAGTGCTAGTATTCCTAGGATAAACTTCTAAGGCTCACACGTCCGGGACTTATTTATTTCTTGCCGGCACTCTTTTGAATGAAGAATAACCAAATGAGCTCCTGAAAAGCCAAACAAGTTTCATAATAATCAAGGTTAAAGAAGGAATATCCATGCCTCAACCAAGCAAGGACACTGTTGATCATACAAAGATGGTGTTCAACTTTGACAATGCATTGCCTGGTGTTAACGTCAAGGATGGCGGATTGCTTACAACTATGACCGCGGATAAACTTCCTTTGCTCGGAAAAGTTGGACTTGGTGCCAATGTGGTGAAGTTGGATGCTAATGCCATGTCCTCACCAATGTACACTATTGATTCATCAGTCCAATTGACTTACATTGTGAAAGGAAGTGGAAGAGTTCAAGTTGTGGCCCTTGTGGGTATTGCCGGGAAACGAGTATTGGATGCAGAAGTTCAGACTAGTCATTTGTTCGTCGTGCCCAAAATTTTCGTACTCACTGAAATCGGAGATGGAGAAGGAATGGAAATTTTCTCTGTTGTGACGTCTCCACGGCAAGCACCATTTTCATTGCCATTCACACACTTGAGCCTAAGAATACTAATTTTACTATTTGTATGTATGTATATCTCTTTCTTTGCAGGCTTGTATCTGAACAGTTCGCTGGGAATACATCAGTTTCGAAAGCTTTGAGCTAGTTTGATTTTCTACTCTGAGAACAGTTCTCATAAACTCATAAAATAAACCGAGAACAATTTTCAAAGAATTATAAAAAACTGTTATCTGAAAATAAGTTTTTTTATAACTGAATTTTCATAAAACAGTTTCACTGCTTAGATTTGAAACTGTTTTGGGAGATTTGAAATTGTTCTGGGAGTTCCCAAAATTCTGAAAACACATTTCTATACTACTTGGAATTGTTTTTGAAGAACTGAGTTAACAGAGTAGTAAAGTTTTTGGAGAACCAAAAAAAAAAAACGGGTGTTCTCAGAGTTTTCATATCACCAAAACTCATTTATTGAAAACACGGAGAACAAATTTCACTTAAAAGAAGGCGCAGCTCTTCCTCGTTTATATTGTTCTCTCTCATTTCCCCCTCATTCTCTCTCTAACTACAGCTGAACTCTTCATCTTCGGCCCTGTTACCAATATTTTCGATTTCTACACATAGAAACTTGCAATTACTCAGTCATCGCATCGTTCATCTTCTCCTTTTTGGCGAAGAATGCCAAGGTAGTGAACTGGGAGGAGAAGAAGCCAAGAACATCTTTAAGACCTAATCTGTTTCTGAATTTCATCTCCAGGCCTTGGATTCGTTGTCTGTTTAAATCTTTTTCAGGATCGATCTTCAATTTGATGATCATACCGTCTCCTGAAAGCCCAACTTCGCGTTCACCAACACATCGAGTTGGGATTAAGGTTAGGGTTTCATAACCAAATTGGCGAACGTGATGTCAGAAGAAAAAGAGGTTAGGGTTTCATAACCGCCGTGGCGAAGGCACAAGAAATCGAAGAACAGAGGTCGCCGAGAGGGGAGGGGTATTTGTAAAGATTCATTTGTTACCTGATTTACAGAGGTCGCCGAGAAGGGAGGAGGATTTGTAAGGATTCATTTGTTACCCGATTTATCTATTTCAATGCTTAAATGGGGTTTTTTTTTTTTTTTACCCAATTTATCTATTTTAATGCTTAAATGGGTTTTTTTCTTTTTATTATTATTTATGGGAAAATTATTGAATATAAAAAGAAAATTAGAGGAAAAAAAAAAGATGCTTCTGAATCTATTATATACAAGTTTGATAGTTTTTTAAAGTGTCTGTTTAATTCACACTTAATTCTTATATTCTAAACTTGAGCTATTGCATTTATGTACGGCATTTTTATTATTTTCAAAATACTTGATAATGTATTTTTATTTATTATTAATAAATATTAGTAATTAATATATCAAAATTCTCTACCTAATTTTCTATAATTTTTTCTTAATAAAAGAGATTATTGTGTAAACATATATCCTTGATATTTTTTTTTCCCCTTCTTTAAGTTCAAAAGGCAATTCTTAGATAACCAAATAATTTTTTGAGTTTTTGTTCGTTCAAAATTGTTTTGAAGTTTTTCCAACCAAGTAAATTTTGAAACTCAGAAAATTGAAAACTATTTTCTGTTTTTGTTCTCTGAAAATTATTCTTGGAAACATTCTTAAAGTTTCATTCCAAACAAACTCATAATTTTTTTTTGTACAGTTTTCAGTTTCTGAAGAATAAAAAACTATTTTTATAATTACAGGCCAAATAAGCCCTTTATCTCTAACAATTTTACTAGCCTCTCTGAATTGAACTCCAGAATTGTAAAACTTTTCAAGTCCAGTATTAAAAAGAAGACAGTTCTCATCCCTCCGGGGAATTAATATATGACAAAATTACATTATAACTACTGTGATCATTGTTGAGCTTTTCAAAGCTGTAATTGACAGTTTAAATTAATTGAAATAACAATTATGATAACTTATTAATTAGTATGGTCAAAAGTTTTTCGAACCAATCCTTCGTATATACTGTATCCTTCATCAGATGTTTGTCATGTGCATTGCACATGACTAATATTTTGACTTTTATGACCATTATGCCCTCTAGCAATTGTAATGCTCTAATATTGGGCAGGGTAACATGAAAAAACAAAACAAAAAAAAAAAAAAAGAAGAAGAAGAATAAAATTTTTAATTATTTGCAAATACCCTTTGACATTTGCATGTTACTCTATTGTCTTAATCTATGATGTTAAATTATTGATTTTTATTTATGAAATGTCTTTTTTTGTTTATTTCCTATAAAATATGTATAATGTCTACAAATAAATGAGAAGTTATAAATTGTAAAATAATATGTTATTCGTCACAAATAATATGTAATGCTTTTTTATTTATTTATTTTAAGGTTAATTACAATGACACCTCCAAAATTTACCATAATGACAGGAATATATAAGTTAGACCATTTTTGATCGATGACACCCTTTTAGGTTTGATAAAGTTAACAAAGACACCCCTATTAGAATTTTTGATCCAAACAGACCCTTAAAAGGTGAGAAGAGACTAGATTGCCCTTCAATAAAATACTAATTTTTGATTTAAAATATCCAAATCTTCAAATGACAGAATTACCCTTATTAATCCCAATTTTATCTCTCTATCCTCTCTCACTGAAAAACCCAAAAATTTTGCCCCCAAAACCACCACCACCACTTCTACCATTGCCACCCACCACTGCCACCTCCACCAAAAAACGAAACAGAGAAATTTTAATTGGGTTTAGTGAGAATTATTGCATACTATTAATTTTTTTTATTTATAAGTAATAATCAATGTTTTCTCTGTGCCTATCCAATGTGTTTCTTCAATTTTGTGGGCAAAAATATATATATATATATATATATATATATTTCTTGAAAGAATGAACATGGGCGATAATGGTAGAGAGAGTGGAGGCGGCTATGGATGAACTACAGTAAAACGGTGACAGACTAGCTGTGACGGCTTGATGGAGCCGATAGAGACGAACTAGTTAACTGTGCGGTGAGCGAGGAAGGACTCTCGGCTTTGATGATGTCCACCGGCGGGCAAGGAGAACTCGGTTGTGGATATCTGCAACCGGCGATGAGAGCGACGGCGAGCTCAGCCATTGGCTGTGGATCGGTGAGACAGATCCGGATGTCCACCGGCAGGGACTCTCGGCTTTGATGATGTCCACCGGCGGGCAAGGAGAACTCGGCTGTGATCTACGACCGGCGATGAAAGCTACGGCGAGCTCGACCGGTGGGTCCGCCGTCAACACTTACTGTAGTACCTTCCCTGTTTGTGGAGGTAGAACTTGCATCCGAAAAGGAGAAAAACTCTTTTCAGATCGCGCCGATTTCCCCCGAAACATCCGTTGCTGACTTATTTTCATATTGAACAACAATCTCTCACGTACCAATAATAAAAAATAAAAAAAAATCAACAGAGCGTGCTTAAACCTCTCTGATTCGTCAAATGGAACTCGCATCCTTCTGGGCATGCTTGTATTCCTAGTCGTCTGATCCGCAGGAGCTTTTCTCCGCCCTTAGCCGAGGGTGATATCTGTTGAGATAAGTAGCGAAGCCCTTAAAACCAGATGGTAGTTCGGTTCTTCCAGCCACGTCATACTCCCGCCTGATCAATCTTGTAAGATCAGCTAATTCAATGGGGTTAATGTGGTCTGAAGTTGTCGGGCTGTGGACCGATGAGGCAGATCCGGCGAGGGAGGTGAAGCTCAGCTGTGGTTGGCGATGGTGCTGCGATGCTTTTTTGTTGGACTTGGTTACACATATATGATGGTGCTGATGTAATAGTGTATATATATAAGGGCAAAATTGACTTTTCATAAGTTCTAATATTTTATCACAAAAATGAATTAAACATTGAAGGGCAATCTCGTCTTTTTCAACATTTTAAAGCCTTGTTTGGATCAAAATTCTCACGGGGGTATCATTGTTCAAAAAACGTGTAAGTTATATATGACTGTCAATATGTCAAACCTCAGAGGATGTCGTTGTAATTAACCCTTTCTTTTAAATTTGTCAACAAATATGAAAATTACCCTTTTTTTTTTTTTAATTATTAGTTTTAAACATTTTCGTTATCAAATTTATTCCATGAATGTTCCACGACTTTTTACAATAAAAAAACAGATGATTGATTTATAACTTTATATACCCATTGGGAAAAAGATAACTAAACAATTGAAAAAATAAAATTTTTAAAAAATTATTAAAATATTTAAAAATAATAAAATAAATCAAGTGAATATTATACTATTCAAATAAAATGACTAACTGTAACATTGACATGATTATCTAAATAAAGTGAATAACTGTTCTTATACACCATGATGCTATGACGATTGACGACTAACACGGAGTATTAACTTTATGTTTGGTAGAAAAGATAGGAGAGGGCTCAAAGGAAAATAGGAAAGAAGGAATAAATTTTATTTGTTAGGTAAAAATGATATATGGAACCAAAGAATATCTCCTTCACAAATTTTCATCTATCCAATATGAACGAAAGATGGGAGAGAAGAAGAAGAGTGAGCCTTTTATAAAAATTTTAAATTACTACAATACCTTTCATAAAATATTTAATAAATAGCAAGTGATGAATTTAATGATAAAAATAACTTTAAAAAAATCATTAAAAATTATTATTATTTTTTTTTATCGTATAACAAATTAAATTATCAATTTTTATATTCTTTTCCATCTGACCTAACAGAAAAACGCTTAATCACTTCTTAGAATGTCTTAATCATCCCTTCTTGGCTCATTTCTATTCAATTTTTTTCTTTCAAAAGTTGAAGGTGGAGTTACTTGAACTTTGGGTGTGAGTCATTGGTCATAAAACTTGAAGCCATTGAAATTTGGGTAAATTACACTCAGACCTCCTGTGGTTAGGTCATATCTCACCTATATTAACATTTTGATTTTAAATTTCACTTATATTTGAATTAGTAGTTTAACATTTCACTTACACCCCAAGGTCAATTTTTGACCGAGTCAGAATACTTTTGAGGTGTTAAATGACTATAATACCCTTTAACCTTATATTGACTTTTTTTGTGACCGAACTACCCTCATCACAATCACCTCCTTCCTCGCCTCTGTGTCGTAAACCTTCTTCCACTATCTCTCTCTACCTGTGTCATGATTGGTGAATTTTTCCTAGACAAGAAAAGAGTTTTAGAGATAGAGAGGGGCAATTGCAGAGAAGGACGGCAAAAATCTTTGGTGTCTAAAATTGCCAAATTTGTTTTATTTTTCTCTCCTCAATCTTTCTCTTCCTTCTTCGATTTAAGTTTTTTTTCCACCACCGACACTCTGTTTTTCCCACCAAATCAAACACACACACACACACATATATATCACCCACCACCACCAATCACCCCCACCATATACTGGCACCGCCCGCCAGCCGCATCACATCTCCACCACCCACACCCACATCCATCATCACCCCTCACAACCACCACTAAATTGACACCAAATCAAACTAAATAATTACCTTCTGGAAAGAAAGAAAAAAATTGACACCACCCACAACCACCACCAAGCCTTCACCTTCGTCCCGGTCACAACTTAGCTTCCACCATAGAGAACCCAAGACCCAAAACGGAGCTCTGACGCCGTCATCACTGATTGCTCTGACTAGACGCCGACACTAGGAGCTCGCCGTTGCTTTGTCGTCGCTTGGGAACACGCCGATATGAACTGGGTTTTGATCGGTTGATCAACTATACATCAACCTTCGCAATAGCACGAATCATTGTAAAATAGGGCTATTGGTCGGGTAAGTCGAACCACTGGGACTGCGCTAGTCTAATACAACCTAAATATCTAGAATCATTCTTAGAATGATGAAGGGTTTATAGAGGTTTTGTTGGATGTCACTTAAGTTAGGAAATTAAAAGTGCATAAAACAATAAATTGCAAGAATTTAAGGGAGTGAAGTACAAGTAAAGAAGGCTAGGGAAATGAATCCACCTCCATCCCTATACACGTGCTAGGTTAAGATTAATTTAAGGGAAAAAACAACATATATGATAGTCATGATACATAACAATACTAGGTTGCTATAATATCCTCAAGAAGTTCATTTAAATAGAAAGGCAAGAATAAACCATCAAAGATTCACATGATCAACTACCTAAGCTAAAATGTAGCTTAGAACATGCTTACTAAGTCAAGGACTATCAAGCCCTAATTTAAATGGTGAATGCACATAAAGCTAAGAATCAAGTATAGACCATCAAAGGGAAACCCTAAGCCATGAACTATCTAGGTTCTCCAACTCCATGCCATTAAAACCATTCCATGATCTAACTTCCATTGTCACCATGGAAGTGCAAGCAATATGATTAAGAAAAGTAACCATCCAAGACAAGATGAATAACTCATAATAATCATTTATAAACATTCAACATTCATTACAACAAAAATGAGGCTCTTGATCATGGAAAGACTATCAAAAATACATTGCAATCCCCAAAAATAAACTATACTAACACATGCTTACAAGGGAGGGGTTTCATCACCTCCCTAGATGAGGTTTAGTTGCCATTGGTGAGCTAGAAGAAGGAAGAAGCATCATCCTCATCTCCATTTTCGTGCACCCTCTTTGGAGCTTGAAGAACACCTTCTTTTCTTGCTCTCCTCTCTCTCCTCTATCTTGCAAAATGTAGCTCATGATATGTGTGGCCTTGCTTCCCTTTATTAGATATCTTATCCACTCCAAGAGGCTACCAACCAACATCTCCAACCACTTCATTAAAGAGGAAAACAAAATGAAGAAACCAAGGTGCAAGTGAGCTGAAATGAGCCATTTCCGAAGGGCATTCTGCCCAAAATTCGAGCACTCGAAGCAAGGCCTCGAGCACTCGAATTTAGTGTAAAAAGCTTCATGCTTCACTTGCTCCGCCCAGACCTACTTTGGTTAAACAGCCATAACTTTGCACTCTGAACTTCGAATGATGAACAGTTTGAAGATTTAGAAAGCTAATTCAGAGCTTTAAATACTTCATGTTTTGGTGGAGATCCAATTCTCAAGGATGGTTGGTCGAAAATGAAGATCAAGGAAGAATTTCATTGCTGCCAGGCAGTTCTGCGTACCTCTAGTAACAAGGCCATAAATCTCTGCTCCAAGCTCCGAATGACAAACCGTTTGAAGATTTAGAAAGATAATTCAGAGCTCTAAATATGCCATTTTATAATGGAAGTCCAGATCTCGAGTTTGTCAAGGTCAAAATGGCGAGCAAAGTCCAGGTTCCACTGCTGCCAGAAATTCAGCATTGTGACCTTTGATGTTCAAAACTCCACAAAGCATCCTTCTTGCTTCTTTTTGGCCAATGAACCTGAAAATATACAAAACGTGCATATGAAGGTAATCTACATAATTAAACAAACAATGGACTTAAATAATGCAATTAATGGCGCTTGAATATGCAATATTCGGCGCTTATCACACCCCCAAACTTACATTTTGCTAGTCCCTTAGCAAAACCAAAATGAAAAACTTGATGGAATGAAAAACATGGGAATGCTAAAACAAAAATATCAACCATAGCAAAAATAAATATATACATAGCTCAAATACAACTTGAAACAGACAAAGAGCTGGAGACGGGGTCATTGGGAAAACTACCATGCATATATGAAGCTTTGATACAAAAATTTACAAAAACCATTTCAACATGCATGCATCAACATCATCGTCCATATAAATAACTCAATTGTCATCTCTTAAATGGAAATCAACTCTACTTCAGTGAAAGTGAATTGGATTCTCAACATGCGGCTTTTACTTTCTTTTCCAATTCCAAGGCACAAGTTTTCAAATCATTGAATTCCCCTTTAAATGAGGTCCCTAAGGCATGATTTTATTTACAAGACAACTTTTGTTGCTTGTTGACAATTTATTGTAACTCATAAGCGAAACATAGAATGGTTGTGCAATGCTGAAGTCCCTTAAGCTTTCTAACCAACCTATGTAGCAAGCGTTAGGCCAACAACTCCCAAACCAGATGGCTTTAGGGTGTTAAGTGTAGAGACACTCCAAAGGGCTTAATAGCTCAAGTTGGAAAGGTTACAAACTCTAGCGAACCATGTTTATTACAATTTTTTTGAATGACCGTGCAATGTTTAAGTCCTTTAAGCTTTCTAACCAACCCTTGTAGCAAGCGTTAGGCCAACAACTCCCAAACCAGACGGCTTTAGGGTGCTAAGTGTAGAGACACTCCTAGGGCTTAATAGCTCGAGTTGGAAAGGTTACGAACGTCAACTGGTCATTTTTTTCTTTCTTTCTCAGTTTTTTTTTTTTTTTTTTAGACAACTTAAATCATGCAAAAGATATTCATCTATCAGGTTCATCAAATCAGATTAACTAGGCTAAGGTCAAGGTCGATCAAGTTGCATGCCTCACAGTTAAGTTTCCAATGTGCATCTGTGCATTGTGAAGCTTAAAAGAGTGTCAAATCCAGCGATAATCTAATTGAGACATTTATACAAACTAATTTGAATCCACATGATCATTTCAACTCAAATTTTTCTTTATTTTCAAAATGTCAGTTGCTTCTATACACAAGGTATTAAACATATGCTTCGTCTCCGACAAGTGTCAAGTTATACTATCATTGCTTAGCAAAAATTATGAAACCAAAAATGCATAAATGCACCCCCAAACTTGAATATCACATTGTCCTCAATGTGAGAAGACAAGTAAATCAAAATAAGCGCAGAGAGGGTTAAAGAACAATAATACCAAGTGGAGTGACAAAGGCGAAGATGTTCAGCTATGTGAGTGTGCAAAAGCGTCCCCCCAAACTTGGACATGAAGAGCTATCAAAATACAACTAATGTACACAGGTAAAAATCAAAACATAAATAATAAGAAAAACAGGACTTATTTATTTATTTATATATATATATATATATATATATATATATATATATATTATATTCAGTATAGTTATTATTGTTATTATTATTTTATTTACTTATTTATAGATATATATTCTTTTTTATAATATTATTATTATATATATATAGTATTATTTTTTTTTTTTTTTTTTTTTTTTTGTAACTCAAAATAGTATGCATGAGAGGTTGGTTTGGGGTGGGATGTTGGTTGAAGGAGAAGGGTGAGGGTTGGTTTGGTGAGATGCCGAGGGGGATGAGGTTGGTTGTGTGGGGTTGAGGATGGTGGGGTTGTATGGAAGTTGGATGAGAGGTGGCCGAGTGAGAGGGAGTTGGTTTGCTACATGGAATGCCGAGAGGGTGGGTGTGGGTTGCAGGTGGTTACATGGTTGATGAGGAGGATGGTTGGGAGGTGGTGAGAGATGAGAGAGAAGTGTCGTGAGGAAGAAGAAGAAGGTTGATGGGGTGATGGGGCATGCAGGGTCGTGGATGGGGTGATGCGAGTGAGAGAGAAGTGAAGTGAAGTGAAGGCTTGAGGGTGTTGCGAGTGCTCGGTTTGTGTTGTTGGTTGAGGGAGGTGGGTGGTTTGGGTTGGTGAGTTGTTTGGTTGGATGTGGGTGCATGGTGTTGTAGCAGGTTGGTGTGTGTGGGTTTGTAGAGAGAGAAGTGAAGGTGGCCGAGAGAGTTGGTTGGCATGGGTGGGTTTGTGGTGTGTTTGTTGGTTTTTGGTTGTGGATGAGGGTGTAATGGCTTATGCCGAGAGGTGATGGTTTGGAGTTGATTGGGTTGGGAAGGTTCGAGCAATAGGCATGGGGTGGCGAGTGCTCGGGGCATGGTGGCTGGTTGGGTTTATTTTGCCGAGAGTGGTGTTGTGTTAGGTTTAGGTGGGTTGTGGGTGGCATGCATGCATGGGGTGTGCATGCATGCATGGAGGCCGTGGGCTTGATGGTGGTGAAAGGTTGCCGGTTGGAAAGATGGAGGAGTTGGGTGGTTACATGGGAGTTGCGTAGCGAGAGAAGCCGATAGGGTGGGTTGTGGGTTTGGTGGTGGGATTTTGAAATTTGTTGTGGGAAGTGGGTTTGCCGTAGACATGCAGGGTGGTGAGGATGGTTGTCTACTGTGGAGGTTGGGAGGTTGATTGGCATGCATGGGGTGCAGCAGGTTGGTGTCGGGATGGTGAGGTGGGATTGATTGGTTGAGGAGTGGAAGGTTTGATGGGTGCTGTGGCATGCTTGGTTTATGGTTGACAAGAGAGTGAGGAAGCAGATTCGAGTGCTCGAACTGAGCCTGTGAGCACTCGAATTGAAGGCAGTGGGCTCGGCATGGTTAGTGCAGGAAATTCGAGCACTTTAACAGGAATTGAGAGTGCTCGAAAATGAGGCAGTGGATTAGGAAGTTAGGCTGAAAATTTGGAGCAATCCAAATGGAATTTAGAGTGCTCTAAATGAAGGCATTGAGCTTGGGATGAGATTGGTTCACATTTAGAGCACTCTAAAATGGAATTAGAGTGCTCTAAATACAAGCAGCAGCCTCGGAATGATGGTGGAGAAGTTTGGAGCAATCCAAATGGTAGCTAGAGCGCTCCAAACTTGGGCAGTGAGCATGCAAAATTGGTGTGGTAATTTGGAGCAATCCAAATGGAAGCTAGAGTGCTAGAATCTTGGCCCAGTGAGCATTTTGAATGGATGCAATTGCTGAAACAAATGTGTCAAAGTTTGCAACATCTTGCTAATGCATGAATCAAATTGGAGAAATTTTCAAAATGCAACACATTTCCAATGCATGGATGAATGTAGGAAAATTTTTTAAACCTTTGCAACATCACACAATGCATGAATTAAATTTCAGAAATTTTTTTAAAACTTTGCAAATTCATTCCAATGTAATGCATGGATGGAAAATTTTGAAAACTTTTCAACTTCTTTCTAATGCATGGACAATTTTCAAACTTTTGAACTTCAATCCATTCTAATGCAAGGAGGGAAAATTGTCAAACTCTGCACTTCATTGCAATGCATGGAAAATTTAGAAAAATTTTCAAATTGTGCAAAAAAAAAATTTTCAATGAGTGCATGGATGATTTCAAGAAGATTTCCCAACTTTTGCAACCTCACACAATGCATGGATGATTTTGAGAAAATTTTTAAACCTTAGAACATCTCTTCAATGCATGGATGGGATTTGGTCTCTTCAAATGCATGGATGAATGTAGGAAATTTTTTTTTTAAACCTTGCACTTCATCTCCAATGCATGGAAAATTTTGGGGAACCATGATCCAACAATGCATTGAAAATGAGAGGTTGTGCACATGAGTTGCATGCCAAAGATCCTATGAAATTGCTAGAAAGCGATGGAAATTTCCGGGAATGAAAATTAGAGCTGAAAAGGTCTAAGAAGCCGGTCTAAAATTGCGGAACACAACTGAAGACCATTTCAGAAAAATCAAAATTTTGGCTTTTCTAAACCATTTCCCAGAAAATTTCAAGGCACGAGCAATTTGAGAAGGTAGGGAAGCTTGGAACATCGAAAGAATTTCTTCCCTTGCTTTGCTAAATTTAATGTCGATAGCTAGATGAACCAGGATCGGGATCCATTGGAGAGATGGATCCTTAACGCTCCGTATGCAACTTATCTCCTTCATATGGTCTTAAACTTGGATCAATGAATGGTGAGGGATATTGATCCTTCCGAAGAGAAACAAGTTTGGCCTTAGAGGATTTGAGCATCGCTTTTAATCTCACTTCTTTTATTTTCAGATTTAAGCAAAGGTGTTGCTTGTTCGAGATTATAGAGGCTCGTTGAATGTCATTGTCTTGACTAACAATGGGAGGATCATGACCTTTCATATTTGCAATCTCCAAGTCATGTACCTCATTGTACTCAAATGGTTTGTTCACAGGTTGAGTATCATGGACAATGATTCTAGATTGGGCCGGAATGATTGGAAGAATTTCCAGCAACTTGTCAACATTCTCCTTACCTTTGTCCGGTGGTTCACCCTCAAAATGTCGAGGTAACTCCGGTGAAGAAATGGAAGGAGATGGACATTCCCAAGATAGAGATGGGTTTGGTGCTACCCATAAAGGAGAGGAAAATGGTGATGGAATATCAAGTAAGGAGTTGACTTTCCGAATGGATTTTTCCTCATCAAAATCCTCAAAATCAGAGTGGACCAAGCAAGCTTGTAGGGGATCCTCCGTTGAAGGAGGTGGAATTGGATTTTCAATGAGTTCATCAGCAATAGTGATTGCAAAACACTCACTCTCATCCAGAGAAAGATACACAACATTGAAAATATTGAGCTTAACATTCATATTCCCAAAAGAGATATCCATCAATCCGGTTCTACAGTTAATAGAAGCATTAGCTGTAGCTAGAAAAGGACGTCCGAGAATTATGGGAATGTGTTTTCTTGGGTCGTGGACTGGTTCCATATCAAGAACCACGAAGTCTACTGGGAAGTAGAACCTATCCACCTTTATGATAACATCTTCAATGATTCCCCGTGGTTGCTTAATAGATCTATCAGCAAGTTGCAATACTATCGGAGTTGGTTTAAGATCTCCCAAACCAAGTTGTAGGTAAACCGAATATGGAATCAAATTCACACTAGCTCCTAAGTTAAGGAGGGCCCTCTCGATTTTGTTGTCACCAATGACACAAGAGATTGTGGGGGCACCTGGATCCTTATACTTCGGAGGAGTGCTGTGTTGAATGATCGCACTAACATTTTCGGTTAACCTCACTTTCTTTGGTAAATGACTTCTGAAAGTGCGCTTTTGAGTGCACAAATCCTTAAGGAATTTTGCATAGGGAGGAATTTGCTTGATAGCATCCAAGAGAGGAAGATTGATCTTTACTTGCCTAAAGACCTCCCACATGTCTTGAATTTTGCAATTCTTATTCCCAAAATGTGTCGACTCTTGAAGACGTTGAGGGAACGGAGCTTTTGGCTCATAAGTAGTTTCCACATTTGGGGTGACATGCGTGGGATTTCCGTGAATGGTATTTGGACAAGAAGAACTTGGATTTGGATTGGAAGAGCTTGAATTTGGATTTTTCAAAGGAGGATTTTGTTCACTTTTGTCTCCATCGACCTTGTTGTCAACCACTTTACCACTCCGAAGGGTGGTGATAGCTTGAACATGCTCAAAACTCGGCCCACTCAGAAGAGGGGTTTCATCAATTGCATGTATCCCTCTAGGATTTTCAAATGGTTGAGCGGGAAGCTTACCCTTGTCTTTTTGAAGAAGTTAGTTCACTTGGTTAGCTATTTGTCCCATTTGATTTTCGAGCCTAGCTATGGATTGAATATGGGAGTGAACCATTTGGAGAGTAGGTTGCAAGGATGTCAAGAGATGTTTGTTGGAATCCATGATTTGCTTGTTAGTTGATTCCATCATTTGCACATTTAATGATTCCATCATTTGCTTGTTTGCAGCCACTATCTCATCAATTGGATTCACAGGAGGTTGAGTGGAGACATTTGGATTGTATGGAGGTTGGTAACTTGAAGAGGCTTGGAAAGGCCTACCTTGATATTGAGAAGAGGGATGATTTTGAGGCCCTTGATTTTGAAGTTGGGAATTTTGTGGGGCTTGTTGCCTCCACGAAAAATTCGGATGGTCTCTCCAACCTGGATTATATGTATTGGAATACGGGTTATGCCCGGGCCTTGAGAAAATGGCATTAGCTTGCTCTTGGTTAGGATTGGGAAATTGCTCCGGTGTGGGGCAATCTTCCGAGAGATGGAATGGACTAGTACATGAAGCACAAACCGAACTTGTCGAATTTTGAGACAATGAGGGGGGAAGATGTGGTGCCATCAATTGGTAGAATTTATGAGCAATGGCATCCCCTTGAGATGATATCTCCCTTATTGATTTTTGTTGACAAGGATTGGTGTTCTTTGCAATGGTTGAGGTCGGAGCCCTACGAGAATTGTGTTGAAGTGAATTTTCACTCAAATTCTCAAATAAGGTCCAAGCCTCATCCGCATTCTTGGACATGAACATCCCACCACAAGAAGAGTCAACCATGAATCTATGGGTGTCGGTCAAGGCGGCATAGAAAGCTTGCACTAATTGCCATTTTGGGATCAAATGATGAGGACACTTCCGAAGAA
Source organism: Cornus florida (assembly GCF_030987335.1). Lineage (NCBI taxonomy): Eukaryota > Viridiplantae > Streptophyta > Magnoliopsida > Cornales > Cornaceae > Cornus > Cornus florida. Next base: position 47,485,352 of record NW_026775573.1, read on the forward strand.
GATCTTGTAACCTTTCCCAAGTCTCGTGAAGTTATTCTCCATCAACTTGAGAAAAGCTTAGAATGGAACGCCTCATTTGGTTGGTTTTACTTACCGGATAATACTTCTTAAGAAATTCTTGTTGCAATTGAGCCCAAGAAGTAATAGAGTTGGGAGCGAGGGAGTTCAACCAATATTTTGCCCTATTCTTTAGGGAGAATGGGAAAAGATGTAAGTGGAGTGCATTTTTAGGAAATCCTCTCAACCGGATGGTCGAACAGATTTCAAGGAACTCATCGAGATGCTTATATGGATCTTCATTATCAAAACCATGAAAAGATGGAAGCATTTGGATGGTATTAGATTTGATATCATATTGAGCTGCATCGATGTTTGGCATCACTATGCAAGATGGAGAAGCATAGGTGGTAGGGATGAAATGATCTCTAAGAGTCATTGGCTCGATATTAGGAATTTCAGCCCTTTCATTCCCCGGATTTCCTATATTATCCCCCATTGTATTAAATTCAGTTTCAAGATCCCGTGTAAGAGTAGGTTCCCTATGGTTCCGTCTAAGAGTTCTTTCAAGAGAGTTAATATCAATGGGAGAATCGAGTGTGGGTAAGGAAAGTGACCTACGACCGAACATCAACAACAAAGCATATACTCAACAAAGCAATTCATCAACCACAACTCCACATACGATGTTCCCTTTCTCCTCAATTATCAAGACAGAAAATAAATGGCCACGATGGTGCGACCGAGCGTGTGTACAAAATAATGCACAACACTTTAGGTTTAGAAATAATGTCAAGTGGGCACCATATTTTAAAATTTATAAAACCACTAAACACTTATACTATGAAGTATGAAGTGAGCAGGGATCGTCCCAAGAGATCTAAACAATTATAGGTTTTCCAGAATTGAATTCTACTTTAGTGCTTATGTGATTGCCAAAAGGGTTTTGTTTGTGATTAAAACTAATTTTAAACTAAATGATTGCAATAAAGAAATAGAGTTTAAGAGATTGGAAAGAGACTTAGGGTGTAGGATTCACCACTAAGCACATTCCCTAACTCACTCACTTTCAACTAATTGGGGAAATAATACTATGTAATCTATATGTGGCTAACAAGTGCAATGAAAAGTGTAAATCATCAATTTCAAGCATGAATCAACTACCTAATGACAATTAAACTAAGTGTAGTACAATTCACCCATTCAAAGCATGATTTATCAATCCAAGTTTCAAATTTAACACGCATTAATCTAGAAGATAATGCAATTGTGACAAAAAGTATGGAATTCAAACATAAGTATGGATGGTCTACTTACCTAATAATTGAATTGCAATTAAATTAATTAAACTTAAATTAAACTAATTAAACATGAATTTAAAACTAAGTAGACAACAAATTAACCTAAACATGTAGTACCATCCATCAAATGGAAGCATTTTTCATCAATTTGAAACACAATTACAACTAAGCAATACCATGCATAGCCATCACAAGAATCAATTAACAAAGAATTCATGTGTAAAATTTGTTTATCAATCAACCACACATCAGACAATATGAAATTAATACAGATAATCAATTGGAAGAATTTAATTCATAATATTCAAGACTATACACTAATTACATAAATTAATCCCCAAAAAGTATGAAAAGAGAGAGAGAATAGGTTACATGCTTAGGGTTTATCCAACCCTAAGTAGAAGAATCAGCCACTCATGGTCGATGGAGTCGAAGACAAGACAATCCCCATCATTTGCTTCATCTTCTCTGAACTTTTCTTCCAAACCCTAGCCTGTTCTTGCTTTTTCCCTTTTTTGGCGTATTTTTCCAGAGAGAAAATACGATACTACGATACAGAAAAATAAATAATAAAATAAAACTTCTCTTTTTTTTTTCTCTAATAATCTTTACCTAAATAAAAACTAAAACTAACCCTAATCTAATGGCTCACTGGGCCCTAAGTAACAATCTCATTAAAGCCCAACTGTTCCCAAAATGAGCCCAAAAATTAAATAAAAGCTGTAATGTTGCTAAGTCCTTGGGGATCGATCCCCCCCAGAGTTGACAAATTCCTTTACGCCTTATTCAGCTCTATTTTTGCCCCGGGCTATTTGGTTTGCTTCTCCATCTTTGGGAACATCATTAAAGGTCCGAAATTGACCGCTTTGTGCCATTGTCTGAAAATCTTTGCTTAACTCCAAAAAGGCTTAATTAGACCGTTCTTAGCTCATTTTAACTTTATTGCCCTGAAATACACATAAACATAAATTAGGACTAAAACATTAAATTAAGATAGATGTAAAGACTGAAATACCTTAGCTTAGGTGCTGAAATGTGCAACATTTAAGCACTTATCACGCCCCCAAACTTAGATATTGCTAGTCCCTAGCAATAAACTACAGCATGGAAATGAAACAAACATATATACAATTATGAACTAATAAAGCAAATAAAGATAACACCACTTTCGTAGGGATCACGATTGCATTTAACATATGCAACAAGCCTTTTAAACCCCTAGGTTACCCCTAGTGGACGAGTGAAGTCTCGTGAGGGTTTGCAGAAATGATACCCACAAACATCAACAGCTCTTTCTTACTTGAGAAGTAACGACACATATTAAACAAGTGTTGAAAGTAGACTACCTCAAGTATGCAAATTTCTGCCATTTCTAAGCTATTATCAACGTTTCAACATCATGTAAGCAAAAACGGTCCTCCACACATCAATCAATTAATCATGCAAATTGAATCAATTCTATCATCCTTTTAAGTGAACCGACATCAAAATGTGTTGCTATCCTAGCAAATCAAAGTAATGGCATAGCCTTACCCTCAAACTAGCATGCAGATATAGTACCAGACATCAAGACATTGAATGAACCTTGTTATTTAATCAAACATTTTTTTTTTTTTATTGATTTCATTTTTTATTTATTTTTTATTTTTATGTATGACCATGTGCAATGTCCAAGTTCCTTAAGCTCTCTAATCACCCCATGTAACAAGCGTTGAGCCAACGACTCCCAAACCAGATGGTCTTAGGGCGTTAAGTGTAAAGACACTCCTAAGGGCGTAATGACTCGGAATGGCTTGGCTACGAACTCAAATTAATCATACATCTTACATTCTTCCCTTGTCTTCCTTTTTAATCAGTAGACATGTTGAAAGAATGCAATTTTTTTTTTTTTTTTTAATTTATTTCTTTCTTTTCTTTGCAAGGTCATTTTATCAAGAATGAAAGCTTTCAAAGCATACTAGCTCAATTGGAACAAACCAAGACAATAATCAACTAAGCATGTACCCCACAAATTGAATGCTAGTGTGCGCAAGTGCAAATGTAGAATTCTAGAATCAACTCTCAAAACATTTTCAACCAACAAGATGATGTGTACCACAAAAGCAAACATGATGTCAAAAATTAAAATTTACCCCTAAATGGCATCCTAGAGCATACAAGAAGTATTAGACTCTAACAACTTGTTTTTTAAAGGCACTATGCTTCAAAAGTTCAAAATCATTGCCAAATATATCTCAAATCTCAATCATGCATTTAAAACTCAACTTAAAGTAGAATGTAACAAGGCTACTTTACCCCCAAACTTAAACTGCACATTGTCCTCAATGTGCAATGAGAACAATGAAAGAAATGGAAAGAGTATACCGTGATGGCAAAAGTTAATGACGCCCGGCAATGATCCATGACGAAAGAGGTCTCCCCCAAACTTGGATGCAAAAACCTACTAGAAAAGCCACACTAGCAACTCACATCAAATATCAAATGGGATAAGTAAAGCATACATTCCAAAACAATATAGAATAAGATGTAAAGAGATATGATATCAAGCCCTTTGTAAAAGATGAAAACATGCATAACTAAGCAGAAGGGCATAACGGGGACACATATTTTTGAAAATTTTGTGATATGTTTTTTTTTTTATATATTTCAAGAATGGGATTGATCTCCCAGTTTTTTTTTTTAACACAAAGAAAAATATTCTAAACTAAAAAGAAAAAATATATACTAAACTAAAAAGAAATAAATATATACTAAAATAAATCAATTCAAATTTTTTTTTTTTTTTTTTAACAAAGGAAAAGAACATGTATATACAACCAACAAAATAAAATAAGAAAAATGGGCTAAGTTTAACGTCTCTAGCAAGACAGAATGTTACTGAAATTTTATTTTATTTTATTTTAATATTGTTTTTATTTTTATCAAAAATAAATAAAGAATTAAATAACTAAAAACACTACTACAAATTCTACTTAGCTTTTTTTTTTTTTTTTTTTTTTTTATTTAAACATCAATGCTACTCTTTTTTTATTTTATTTTTTATTTTTTTATCTACTTTTTTTTTTTAATAAATCAATTCAAAAAATAATTAAAAAATAATAAATATATATATATATATATATATATATATTTATATACTTTTTAATTATTAAAATTTTTATGTTATGTTTTTATTATTATTTTTTTTTTGTTTTTTTTATTATTTTAATTTCTCTTTTCTTTTTTTTTCTCTTTTTTTTTATTTTTTATTTTTTATGTATCAATTGGAACGGCGAAGCCAAAAGCTCGCCGGAGAAGATGAACAGCCGCGACCGCTGTTGGAAGAACCAACCGCCGGAAATCGTGGCCGGAGAAGAACCAGCCTTGTTCGCCGGCGAACCAAGCTGAGATCGCCAGAGAGAAACGAACCCGCGACGCCGGAAAAATGAACCCAGTTGCGACGCCGGAAAAATGGCTCAGACACCATTTTTTTTTTTTTTTTTTAACACGAGGTCGCCGGAGAAAGCCTAATCAAAAGCCGCCGGCGAGACGCAACCGACATTCGCCAGAGAACAGCGACCCAGCAGCGATCGGAGAAGAACCCAGCCGCTACGCCGTTGGACGAACCAGCAGCAATCGCCGGAGAGACGACGTCGATGCAGCCGTAAACCAGCCGCGATCGCTGGAAGAAAAGGGACGCCGATGAAGCCGAGATCGCTGGAATATGATGCCGATGCAGCCGCGACCTCGCTGGGGAATAATGAGCCGCGAACCCACCAGCCGGAATTACCGGCTAACGAACCCAGAAAACGGCAAACGGCGTCGGAAAGACGAACCCAGATGCGACGCAGGAAAGCAACGAACAACCACGTCATCGGATGACGAAACAGATCGCCGGAAAGATGAACCCAGCTGCGAATCCGCTGCTGGGTCTCGCCGGCATATGAAATAGCCGTGACCCAGATCTGACGCCGGAAAAATAAAGGCCGAAACAGCCTTGGTCGTTGGAGAACACTAGCCTAAATCGCTAGAAAAACTCAGCCTCGACGCCAGAGAAGAACTATGAACAGCCAAGAGAAGAGAAGAGCGAACCGTGAGGGTTGGACAATGAAATTGGGTTTAGAGATTTTTGGGGGAAGAAGCAGAATTTCAAGCAACAGAAAAGAGGAATGTATTGGTGGTTTCAAGGAATAAGGTGCGATCGATCTGCTTTGATGGGGGATCGATAATTTTAGGCAAAAAATGTCCGCTTCACTGTTTAATGAGAAGGGAGAAACATAAGTAAAATGGGATCGATCCCTTTGGACGGGGGATCAATCCACTTGGCCTATTTTTTTGTTGCTCTCTGCCAAGAAAATGGGATCGATCTCCTATCCATTTTGGGGATCGATCTTTCTTTTTTCCTTTTTTCAATTTTTTAATTTTTTTTTTTAACAAAAATAAATAAATAAATAAACAAAACTAAACTAAACTAAAAAGAATATATACACTAAAATGAAAAATAGATAAAAAATAAAAATAAAAATAATAATAAATAAAATTGAAATAAAATCACTTATCAACCTATACTAATTAATACTTTTTTCAAAAAAAAAAATTTAGTATGTTTTTGAATAAATCAAAACTAACATGAAATATATACAAAAATAATAAAAATAATAATAATAAAATAGAAATAAAATCAAACACCAACCTACATTACTCATTTACAATTTTTTTTTTAATTTTTTTAAATTAAAAAATGCATAAATATACAAAAGGAAAAATAAAAATAAAATAATAATAAAATGGAAATTAAAATGCAACGAAGGAGAAACTCGATACAACTAGTGTTTAACGTCGCTAGAAAGACGTGAGATGTTCTCAATCTTCAAAGTAAATGGGATCTACCAAGAGGGCAGATTCCACATTTCTTTGAAAATTTTGTCCATCAATGTATGGTTTAAGCCTTTGACCATTAACTTTGAAGGTCCCTTCATCTTTTAGATTTTTAAGTTCAACCGCCCCATGAGGTGAGACGGAGATAATTTGATAAGGGCCTTCCCATTTGGTTCGAAGCTTTCCAGGGAAAAATTTGAGCCTAGAGTTGAATAACCAAGCCTTTTGACCAGCTTCAAAGGACTTTTTCACAATATGTTTATCATGAAATGCTTTTGTCCTTGCTTTGTAAATTTTTGAACTATCATAGGCATCATTTCTCAATTCCTCTAGCTCATTGAGTTGGAGTAAACGGTCCTTTCCAGCCTTATCAAGATCAAAGTTGAGCCTTTTTATTGCCCAAAGTGCTTTGTGTTCTAACTCAACCGGAAGATGACAAGGCTTCCCATAAACAAGTCTATATGGAGACATGCCTATTGGAGTCTTGTAAGCTGTCCGGTAAGCCCACAAAGCATCGTTCAATTTTCTTGACCAATCTTTTCGGGTCAGATTGACAGTTTTCTCAAGAATATGCTTGATTTCCCTATTTGACACCTCGACTTGCCCACTTGTTTGGGGATGGTAGGGAGTGGCCACTTTATGTGTGACGGAGTATTTCAAGAAAAGTTGTTTCAAGAATTGATTACAGAAATGTTTTCCTCCATCACTTATCATAGCCCTTGGCATACCAAAACGAGTAAAGATATTTGATTTAACGAATGCAATTACCACGGAGTGGTCATTCGTTTTGGTAGCACAAGCCTCAACCCACTTTGAAACATAATCAACGGCAACGAGGATGTATTGAAAGCCATAAGACATTGGGAATGGTCCCATAAAGTCTATGCCCCATACATCGAAGATTTCAACTACAAAGATTGAAGTTAAGGGCATCATGTCTCTCTTTGACATTGATCCCAACTTTTGACACCGAACACACACCTTACAAAAGTTATAGGCATCTCGGTGGATAGTGGGCCAGAAGAGCCCACTTTGAAGAACCTTCAAAGCGGTCTTTTTTCCACTAAAATGCCCACCACAAGCAAGTGTGTGACAAAACGCAAGGACGCTCGGAACTTCACTTTCCGGCACACATCTCCTGATGATTTGATCCGGGCAATAATGAAACAGAATGGGATCTTCCCAATAGTATTTCCGGATGTTAGCAAAGAATCGGTCCTTTTCTTGTTTTGACCAATTAATGGGAAGTTTGCTGGTTGCAAGATAGTTAACAATGTCGGCGAACCAAGGCAACGTCCCATTTGAGATTTGAAAGAGTTGTTCATCCGGAAATGATTCATGAATTTCAAGATTTGGAGAAGATTCAACCATTAATCTAAACAGATGATCGGCAACGACATTGTCGGAGCCCTTTTTATCCTTGATTTCAAAGTCAAATTCTTGAAGAAGTAGGATCCATCTTATCAAGCGAGGTTTGGTTTCCTTTTTCATTAAAAGATGCCTAAGAGCGGCATGATCGGAAAACACAATTACCTTGGATCCTAAGAGATATGACCGAAATTTATCAAGGGCATATACTACGGCAAGTAACTCTTTCTCGGTGGTAGAATAGTTCAATTGGGCACCTGAGAAAGTCTTACTCGCATAGTATATAGCATATGGTAGTTTACCTACCCTTTGCCCCAAAACAGCACCCATTGCGAAGTTGGAAGCATCACACATAATCTCAAATGGTAATGACCAATTTGGAGGTTGCATGATGGGAGCGGATGATAGAAGAGTACAAAGTTGATGAAAAGCATTTAGGCATGCTTCATCAAAGACAAATGTAGTCTCCTTGGCAAGAAGGTTGCACAAGGGTCTAGCAATTTTGCTAAAGTCTTTGATGAACCGGCGATAAAAACCGGCATGTCCTAGAAAGGAGCGGATTTCTCTCACCGTAGTAGGTGGAGACAATTCAGAAATTAGCTCAACTTTCGCTCTATCTAATTCTATTCCTCTTTTGGAGATGACATGTCCAAGCACGATTCCTTCTTGAACCATGAAATGGCTCTTTTCCCAACTTAACACAAGATTAGTCTCACGACATCTTTGAAGCACTTTTTTAAGATTTTGGAGACACGAATCAAATGAGGACCCAAAAACCGAGAAGTCATCCATGAAGACTTCTAAATACTTCTCTACCATGTCCGAAAAAATTGACATCATACACCTTTGGAAAGTGGCAGGAGCATTGCACAATCCGAAAGGCATCCGTTGATAAGCAAATGTACCGAAAGGACATGTGAATGTGGTCTTTTCTTGATCCAATGGATCTAGGGCCACTTGATTGTACCCCGAGTAACCATCTAGGAAGCAATAGTATTGTTGCCCAGCCAATCTTTCCAAGATTTGGTCAATGAAAGGTAATGGAAAATAGTCCTTCCTAGTGGCAGAATTCAGCTTTCGGTAATCTATGCAAACACACCATGAAGTGGCGGTGCGTTTCGAAATATGATCACCCTTAGCATTTTCAACAACTGTGATTCCCGACTTTTTAGGAACCACTTGAGTTGGACTAACCCATTTGGAATCAGAGATAGGATAAATGATTCCTGCATCTAGAAGTTTCACAACCTCCTTCATGACAACTTCCTTCATATTTGGGCAATCTCCTTTGAGCATCCCTAAATGGCCTTTCATCCTCTTCCATGTGTATGCGATGCATACAAATAGAAGGGTCAATGCCTTTTAGGTCAGCCACACTCCATCCAATGGCTTCTTTGTTAGCTTTAAGCACTTCCAAAAGATCATTCTCTTGGTCATTTTCAAGATTGGAAGCAATGATGACCGGAAGAGTCTCTTTTGGGCCTAAGAATGCGTATTTCAGATTTGATGGAAGAGGCTTAAGCTCAAGAATAGGAGGAGAGATGAGAGATGGAACTGGTGGAGTACTAGAGAGTGAAGGAAGAGGTTCTTTCTTGCTTTTCCAAGGTGGGTAATCCAAAGTGGCCACAGAGTCCATCAAAGCATTCACCTCACTTATGGATCCTTCTGTGTCAGAACCACAACTTTCAAACATTTCACAAAGGCACGCCTCAGGAGGGTCCTTAGATAGAACAGAGGGAAGAGTCTCCTCTATGGTTTCATCCAAGACATCCACTAGGAAACACTCGTCTTATCTGTGGGATGTTGACTCGCATTGAATACATTAAGCTTAACCATCATGTTGCCAAATGAGATATCCATAATGCCAGATCTACAATTAATGGTGGCATTGGCAGTGGCAAGGAATGGCCTTCCTAGGATGACTGGAATGTGATTGGTGAGATTAGGGACTGGCTCAGTATCTAGTACCACAAAGTCAACCGGGAAATAAAATTTATCAACCTTAATTAGAATATCCTCAACAATTCCCCTTGGTTTCTTAATTGATCTATCGGCTAGTTGGATTACTACCGATGTTGGCTTCAAGTCCCCTAACCCTAACTGCAAGTAAACAGAGTATGGAATGAGATTGATACTTGCACCTAAATCAATGAGAGCTCTACGAACCTCTTGGTTTCCAATAACACAAGAAATAGTCGGAGCACCCGGATCCTTGAACTTAGGAGGAGTGTTAGAAAGAATGATGGAACTCACTTGTTCTGTTAAAAGCACTTTCTTAAGGTCCCTTCCCTTGCTCTTCCTCTTTTGTGTGCACAAGTCCTTCAAGAACTTTGCATATGGTGGAATTTGCCTAATTGCATCTAGAAGAGGAAGATTGATTTTCACTTGTTTAAACACTTCCATCATATCATGAATTTTTCCTTCTTGTCTCCCAAATGATGAAGTCTCTCTCAAAGCTTGAGGAAATGGAGCTTTTGGCTTATAAGGCTTCTCTAATTGGGGAGATGATGATGAAGATGATGGAATGTCCTTTTTTGGAACCACTAGCATCCAAGGAAATTGGAATAGAATTTGGAATGGGATGGATGCAACCACTTGGTTGTGCCAATTCATTATCCTCCTTAGGTACCTCTACCTTATTATCCACTTTCCTACCACTCCTCAAGGTAGTAATTGTTTGAACTTGCTCATTTCCAGAAAATTCTGATGAAGGACTTGCTTGCGCCATAAATTGCCCTTTAGGATTGGTCTCAGTTTGACTAGGCAACTTACCTTTCTCTCTCACATTTAAAGAATTAGCTAATTGCCCAATTTGAGCTTCAAGCTTTGCAATTGATTGAGAGTGAGAATGAAACAGTTGATTATCTTTTTGAAGATTACCTAAAGCTTGCAAGACTTTGTCCTCAAATGCGGAACTCTTAGGAGGCGCTTGATTTGGATTAGAGTAAGATTGAGAATTTGATGCTTGAGGATGAGAGTAGGACTGAGGATTTGATGCTTGTGGATGAGAATATTGATTCACATTTTGAGGATAAAATGAAGGACGGTAACCTTGAGAATTTTGATTTTGATTTTGGAGATGTGGGGGAACATACTTTGCTTGGTAACCTTGAGTTTGAGGAGGGTTTGCACCGTCTCCTTGATTTCTCCATGCAAAGTTTGGATGATTTTTCCACCCCAGATTGTAAGTATTGGAATAAGGGTTGTTCCCTTGATGAATGAAAGCTGCATTTGCTTGTTCTTGAGACTCACTTGGTATAATTTGTCCAAGAGGGCAATTTGAAGTATGGTGAGTGTAACTAGAACAAGTCATGCACATTTCATTGGAATGGTGAGGATATGATTGAGTTGCCGGACCTTGATTCAAAAGGAATGTATCAAACCTTTGAGTAAGATTTTTGACCTCAGCAGCAATTTCCATGGAAGAGTCTATTTGATTTATAGCTTTCTTTCCTCCCATATATGCTAGGTGACTACCCCTAGAAGATGAAGATCTATGCATTGAGTTTTCACTCATTTTTTCGAAAAGTTGCCAAATTTCATCTTCATTTCTTTCAATGTAGCTTCCGCCACAAGAAGCATCAACAATGCCCTTATTGGCATCGGATAAACTTGAAAAGAAACATTGAACTAATTGCCACTTAGGAATGTCATGATGTGGACACTTCCGTAGCAAGTCATTCAAACGTTCCCATGCTTCATGAAGGGGTTCTCCTTCTTGTTGTTTAAATTCACGAATGGAAGTTCTCATGGCATCAGTTCGACTTGCGGGGTAATACTTTTTTAAGAACTCTTGTTGCAATTGTGCCCAAGAGGTGATTGTATTTGGCCACAAGTTGTTGAACCAATATTTAGCTTTATCCCGAAGAGTGAAAGGGAAAAGCTTCATTTTTAGGACTTCTTCCGGAACATCCGTGATTTTCACGGTGGAACAAACTTCCAAGAACTCATCTAAATGTTTATAAGGCTCTTCATTGCTCAACCCATAGAAAAGGGGGCACATGTTAATGGTGGAAGCCTTAATCTCATAATGATGAGCACGAAAATTTGGCAATTGAATGCAAGTAGGTGCATTATATTGATTTGGAGTGTAACGATCCCTAAGGACCATTGGAGGATTGAGAGGAGGATATGGCATTTGACCTTGTTAATGATATGCCATTTGACCTTGTTGAGGGTATGCAATTTGAACATATTGTTGTTGTTGCTCACCAATTGGGGGAACAACATTTGGCCTTGGCATCCCTAGATTAGGTTGTTGCACCACATGATTAACTGGTTGTGGCATTCCCAAGGGTGGATGCACACCTTGAGGATCCACAATATGAACTTGTGGTGGGTGGTGCACACCATTATGATCCACATGACCAAGATCTACAATGGGATCTTCAATTGGATCTTCCATTAAAGGTGATGGAAGATCAAAATTTAAAAGATTAAGATGACTATCCCTAGTACTACTTCTTAAACGCCGAAGAAAAATTTCGAGATTTTGATTTACAGGAGCAAGAGGACGATTAAGTGATCTACGACCATGCATGCACTAGAACAAGTCAACACACCAACATTTCAAAATTTCAACCTCCATATACGATGTTCCCAAACTCCTCAATAATATCAATGCACTTAAAACAAATAAATGCCTCCACACGGGCCGATGCCTTCTACAAGAAGGTATGCTTGGACTTAAAAATAAAACAATTCAATTTAAGCCTCCACTTGGGCTGTCCACAGCATGCAAATTGGTATACAATTAAAGTACTAAAATTAAAGAGAACTTACAGATGGTCCTTAAGCAACTTCAAATTTTTTTAATTGCTTCTAAGTCCAGCGTTTGCTCCACTTTGCTTCAAGTACCTAATTGACAAATCAAATAATAAAAAAAAAATTAAAAATTAAAATGACTTAAAAGTAGACAATCAACAAAGAACTAATGTTTAATTCAATTCTTCAAAACCGTTAGATCCCCGGCAACGGCGCCAAAACTATGGTGCGATCGAGCGTGTGTACAAAATAATGCACAACACTTTAGGTTTAGAAATAATGTCAAGTGGGCACCATATTTTAAAATTTATAAAACCACTAAACACTTATACTATGAAGTATGAAGTGAGCAGGGATCGTCCCAAGAGATCTAAACAATTATAGGTTTTCCAGAATTGAATTCTACTTTAGTGCTTATGTGATTGCCAAAAGGGTTTTGTTTGTGATTAAAACTAATTTTAAACTAAATGATTGCAATAAAGAAATAGAGTTTAAGAGATTGGAAAGAGACTTAGGGTGTAAGATTCACCACTAAGCACATTCCCTAACTCACTCACTTTCAACTAATTGGGGAAATAATACTATGTAATCTATATGTGGCTAACAAGTGCAATGAAAAGTGTAAACCATCAATTTCAAGCATGAATCAACTACCTAATGACAATTAAACTAAGTGTAGTGCAATTCACCCATTCAAAGCATGATTTATCAATCCAAGTTTCAAATTTAACACACATTAATCTAGAAGATAATGCAATTGTGACAAAAAGTATGGAATTTAAACATAAGTATGGATGGTCTACTTACCTAATAATTGAATTGCAATTAAATTAATTAAACTTAAATTAAACTAATTAAACATGAATTTAAAACTAATTAGACAACAAATTAACCTAAAGTACCATCCATCAAATGGAAGCATTTTTCATCAATTTGAAACACAATTACAACTAAGCAATACCATGCATAGCCATCACAAGAATCAATTAACAAAGAATTCATGTGTAAAATTTGTTTATCAATCAACCACACATCAGACAATATGAAATTAATACAGATAATCAATTGGAAGAATTTAATTCATAATATTCAAGACTATACACTAATTACATAAATTAATCCCCAAAAAGTATGAAAAGAGAGAGAGAATAGGTTACATGCTTAGGGTTTATCCAACCCTAAGTAGAAGAATCAGCCACTCATGGTCGATGGAGTCGAAGACAGGACAATCCCCATCATCTGCTTCATCTTCTCTGAACTTTTCTTCCAAACCCTAGCCTGTTCTTGCTTTTTCCCTTTTTTCGCGTGTTTTTCCAGAGAGAAAATACGATACTACGATACAGAAAAATAAATAATAAAATAAAACTTCTCTTTTTTTTTTCTCTAATAATCTTTACCTAAATAAAAACTAAAACTAACCCTAATCTAATGGCTCACTGGGCCTTAAGTAACAATCTCATTAAAGCCCAACAGTTCCCAAAATGAGCCCAAAAATTAAATAAAAGCTGTAATGTTGCTAAGTCCTGGGGGATCGATCCCCCCAGAGTTGACAAATTCCTTTACGCCTTATTCAACTCTATTTTTGCCCCGGGCTATTTGGTTTGCTTCTCCATCTTTGGGAACATCATCAAAGGCCCGAAATTGACCGCTTTGTGCCATTGTCTGAAAATCTTTGCTTAACTCCAAAAAGGCTTAATTGGACCGTTCTTAGCTCATTTTAACTTTATTGCCCTGAAATACACATAAACATAAATTAGGACTAAAACATTAAATTAAGATAGATGCAAAGACTGAAATACCTTAGCTTAGGTGCTGAAATGTGCAACATTTAAGCACTTATCACACGACAAGGACCGATGCTTGAACACGAAATTAAAACAGGATAAGAGCCTCAACAAGGGCTTCACAACTAAACTAAAACTAAATTTAACACATGCATAATATTCACAACTCGAAACTAGAAGTCACGAGACTTACCTGGGGTCCTCTAGACTTACAATTTGCTAGCATTCCCTCGGCGAGCTTCGAGTCCCTAGAATCTTACAACACTTAAAACATTGAGATGGTCAAAACACACAAGAAATATTCACAAGACACAATATTCACAATCAAACTAAAATTAACCCTAGAACTTTGGTCGCTAAACCGTTTGCAGTCCCCGGCAACGGCGCCAAAAATTGATCGGTTGATCAACTATACATCAACCTTCGCAATAGCACGAATCATTATAAAATAGGGCTATTGGTCGGGTAAGTCGAACCACTGGGACTGCGCTAGTCTAATACAACCTAAATATCTAGAATCATTCTTAGAATGATGAAGGGTTTATAGAGGTTTTGTTGGATGTCACTTAAGTTAGGAAATTAAAAGTGCATAAAACAATAAATTGCAAGAATTCAAGGGAGTGAAGTACAAGTAAAGAAGGCTAGGGAAATGAATCCACCTCCATCCCTATACACATACTAGGTTAAGATTAATTTAAGGGAAAAAACAACATATATGATAGTCATGATACATAACAATACTAGGTTGCTATAATATCCTCAAGAAGTTCATTTAAATAGAAAGGCAAGAATAAACCATCAAAGGTTCACATGATCAACTACCTAAACTAAAATGTAGCTTAGAACATGCTTACTAAGTCAAGGATTATCAAGCCCTAATTTAAATGGTGAATGCACATAAAGCTAAGAATCAAGTATAGACCATCAAAAGGAAACCCTAAGCCATGAACTATCTAGGTTCTCCAACTCTATGCCATTAAAACCATTCCATGATCTAACTTCCATTGTCACCATGGAAGTGCAAGCAATATGATTGAGAAAAGTAACCATCCAAGACAAGATGAATAACTCACAATAATCATTTATAAACATTCAACATTCATTACAACAAAAATGAGGCTCTTGATCATGGAAAGACTATCAAAAATACATTGTAATCCCCAAAAATAAACTATACTAACACATGCTTATAAGGAAGGGGTTTCATCACCTCCCTAGATGAGGTTTAGTTGCCCATTGGTAAGCTAGAAGAAGGAAGAAGCATCATCCTCATCTCCATTTTCGTGCACCCTCTTTGGAGCTTGAAGAACACCTTCTTTTCTTGCTCTCCTCTCTCTCCTCTATCTTGCAAAATGTAGCTCATGATATGTGTGGCCTTGCTTCCCTTTATTAGATATCTTATCCACTCCAAGAGGTTACCAACCAACATCTCCAACCACTTCATTAAAGAGGAAAACAAAATGAAGAAACCAAGGTGCAAGTGGGCTAAAATGAGCCATTTCCGAAGGGCATTCTTCCCAAAATTCGAGCACTCGAAGCAAGGCCTCGAGCACTCGAATTTAGTGTAAAAAGTTCCATGCTTCACTTGCTCCGCCCAGACCTACTTTGGTTAAACAGCCATAACTTTGCGCTCCGAACTCCGAATGATGAACCGTTTGAAGATTTAGAAATCTAATTCAGAGCTTTAAATACTTCATGTTTTGGTGGAGATCCAATTCTCAAGGATGGTTGGTCGAAAATGAAGATCAAGGCAGAATTTCATTGCTGCCAGGCAATTCTGCGCACCTCTGGTAACAAGGCCATAACTCTCTGCTCCGAGCTCCAAATGACAAACCGTTTTGAAGATTTAGAAATCGAATTCAGAGCTCTAAATATGCCATTTTATAATAGAAGTCCAGATCTCGAGTTTTCAAGGTCAAAATGGCGAGCAAAGTCCAGGTTCCACTACTGCCAGAAATTCAGCATTGTGACCTTTGATGTTCAAAACTCCACAAAGCATCCTTCTTGCTTCTTTTTGGCCAATGAACCTGAAAATATACAAAAACGTGCATATGAAGGTAATCTACATAATTAAACAAACAATGGACTTAAATAATGCAATTAAGGGCGCTTGAATATGCAATATTCGGCGCTTATCAGGTTTTGCTACTTAGAGCTCGCCGGAATTGTGTTTGGTTTCACCGACACTAGGAGCTCGCCGGAACTGGGTCAATTCAGTTTTGACGTTCGTCGCTAGAGATGAACTGGGTTTCACTACTTGGGGCTTTACTAGGATCACGAGACGCGAATTTTCGCCGCCGATTACGATGTCGTCAAGGCTTATGTACGCCAGAAAGTCACGGTTGAGGGTTCCGGCGCCGACGGTGGTGATCAACAGCTCAATGTTGGAGAGCTTACAAGGGCTGGGTCCGGCCCTCTCGTCGGAGCACGAGACGCGAATATTCGCTGCCGATTACGACACCACGGCTGTAAGCCTATAATCTATGCCCCCACCTTTGCTTCCCAATCTAGTCAAGATGCTGACTTGCCCTTTACTAGTGTAGTGGGGTGATGGTTTACTGAAACTCGATCTTTTACTCGATAAACCTGTTCATAGCTACTTCCGCATAATATAGATGATAAAGATGACTGCTTATATTCGAAAATAAGGGCTTCAATTTGTGATGCCACGGCGGATGTTGAAGTTTCAGTTTCGACAGCAATTGACTAATGCTTCCATTAAACCCTTTGACATTGATCTTCTTGGGCAAGGGCTGGAACGGGCTGAATTGAAGAAGTGAAGGGATGAGGTGTCGATCGACTATAATGATTGGGAAAGCTTGTCCACATTTACAGCTTCAGAGCTACTTGGATTCTTGGAACTTGAGGAAAAAGAAAGTGCCAGCAAGAAGACATGACTGCTTGGGGAACCGAAGAGGGTATGTAATGGTGGATGTGGAGTAGGAAATGGTAGTGGTTATGGTCAGGAGGACGGTGGTGGTGGTGGTGGTGGTGGCGGTGGCGGCGGCGTGGGGTAGGGATAGGGGTGTTTTGTCATTTAAGATTATATATTTTTTGTATTAAAAAATTAAGGGTAAAAGAGTCAATTCGCATGATTCGAGTGTAACTGAAAATTAAAACCAAAATTTTCATCTACTGAAAATATGACCTAATCTCGTGGAGTATTGGTGTAATTTACCCTTAAATTTTGACCCATCATTTGGGGCGGGAAATGATTATATATATATTTATGTAGTAAATTACACGCACAAACTTACAGTCTCAGACACTTCATCTGCTTTGAGTGAACAGCGATGTCCAAGTTCGAATACCCAAGGCTCCGAAGGGGCGAAATCATCGGATTTCTCGCCGATGCGCAGATTGCAACCATTTCTGAAGCCGATCTTATCCATCCCAACCCAGATTTCATTACTAACCTCTACACAAGACTCTTACTACATATTGATTCTCTCCCGTACTTCCCTAAAAAGCCCCAATTCAATTTATTTTGCCCATTTCTAGGGTTTTCCCAACAAATTCTCACTAGGGTTTTGTCTAATTTCAGGGAAGATCACGGGCAAGTCGATTTTGCCGCCTTGGAACAGCTGGAGAACCCGGACATGCATGTCGACTCGGTCAGGACCTTCAATTTGTTGAGCAAAATAAAGGAGATTATGGAGGCTCTTGAGTGCCCTAGGACATTCACCCTCAATGATCTGATAAAGCCCGTCGGAGACAGAACAGAGTTGTTCCTTAGTGCCTTACTCAATTTCTGTATCGACAGGTTCGTTTAAGCTCTGTTTGGTTGGGAAAATGATACACTAAGCATTGTTTGTTGTTTAAAATTATTGTTAATTTGATGGGTGTTGATAAGTTTTCGTGTTTATGCTCTTGTTGTACTGGTTGCTTTGAGTGTGTTGGTACTTGGTATGGGAATGACGTTGTGTGATTTAGAGCATTCTTTGCTTTTCCAAGTAGCGGAAGCTATACATTGAATGAGTGTAAGGAGAGTGAAGAAAAGTGTGTCAATGGAATTATTAGTGTGCTTGGATATTCCTTATTTCTGGGTATATTTATTATTGTGTATGTATGTAATATGCATTCAGGCATTTATATATCTATGGATCAAGTATGACATGATCAGATAACTTCTTTCCAATTTACTTACACACCTTAAAAAATATATTCTGGGATCATTGTTGGATCAGGTGTTGTGTGATATAGAACATGGCATGACCTATCATTGTCGTCTATAGCGAACTGGAAATCCCATAATATATTTACCAAGGGGTGTCTTTACATGGCATGCTCGCCAAATGTAAAGTTGATAGAACTTGGGTTGTCCTATCTTTATGGCTTTTCAAATTAGAGTTTTGTTGTAGGGCTTATCATTTCCAGGAACTGCATTCTTGAAAATGAAAAAATGAAAATTATGTGGAAATTTTTTTTTCGGTTATCGACTATCGTTGTCTGATATATGGAATTCTCTTTGATTCCTGAAACAGCATTCAGCAACTGAAGAAATATAAGAATAGTTAAAGTTAGAGTGATGATGCTATTTTGATATTCTCTAGTGTCCCATGTAATTTGAATGTATTCATTGTGGCATACGTGCAACCTTAAGGGCTAAGGGAACTAATTGACCATCTATAGTGAATTTTATTGCTGAAAATGGAAAAATTAACATGCGATCGTGCAAGATAGTTTAGAGTATCAAATTCTTATTGAATGGAAAATATTTTTGCTATTTTCTTATCAGAATAAAATCAATGGTGTATTGTGACCTCATTTACAATGATTGGATTGTGGAAAATCTTATATTTAAGACTTATAAATTAATTCATTTTCCATGAAATGTTTAATTTAGACAAACATCTGGTTTGACTCTAAATTTGTTATTACATGTTTAGACAGAAATGAAACAAATTGAAATTTACTTTTATTGTAAGATGAACATCTAGACATTGGGTTTACTTTGTTGTTAATTGTTTGTGTCAATATCGTAGGGATTCAAAAATGAATATTTTGAGACCAATTGTGGACGAGCTGAACCTTCTTGATGACCAACGGCTAGAGTTGGAGGCCAGAATTTCACAGGTATCTCTAAGAATATGATTTGCTTAATTTCATATTAGCTTTTACTTGTCAGGTATTTATTTGAAGTTATCTGTTCATCTACATTACAGTTGAATGCAGAGATTGCAGTGTTTGATGAATCAAGAGAAATGGAAATGCCGCTTGTTCAAGAAGTAGATGCTAAAGTTAAAGAGCTGCGTCAGACCATTCCAGGTCTTAACAATCACCAAATGTCTTTGAAGGCTTCAATAAGAAAAATGAAGGAAAGGGCTAAAGAAATGGACGAGAAGGTTTGGCTTTTGCCTTAACTCAGTAATCATGGGAAAACAAATATGCCTAAATTTGTTAAGTTAATTGATGTAGTTGTCTAGTCTAATGTTTGAGGTAAAGTATTTGCAATTGGTGAGGGTTTTGAGAGTAATAGTTAATAAATGGATCAGAATCTTTGGTTTTGCCTTTGATGCAGTAAGAATGGAAAGCAAATATGCTTAAATTTTGATAAGTTTAATTGATGTAACTGTCCACTATCTGATGTTTGAGGAAAATGATTTGTGGTCGAGGAGGTTATGGAGGCAATGACTACAAAGATTGATTGGAGCACAAAGCAATTTAATGATTGAAATTTTTAAATGTTTGGATCCATAATGCATAAGACTTTAGTTATGATTTACTGAGGCGTCCAAATATGTTATTTGACTAGAATATTAGCAGAATATGATAAATCTGCCCACCGTTATCACCCAAGTGGCACTGACTATGAAAATTACACTCTTGGTCTGATATGGCTATGGTAATCTTTTGGTTTGTCTAGGTACTGGGTTAGCTATCATATTCCGTAATTCTTTGTGTGGATGGGGTGGGCTTTGTGAACATAGACATCCTTTTTTGTTTTACCTTTTTACATAAAACATGTATGGAACTATATATCGGATATAGACACAGCACAATGCAGACGCACTGGCATGACACATTCTTAAAAGTAGGACATTTGTCAGTAGAGGATATGTTTTTTTTTTTTTTTTTACCTGTTGTATATGCATTTTAGTAGGATAAATACATAAATTTGGTTGATTTTATTCAAACTTTTGTACAAGTAAATCTATGATTAATGCACTCTTACTCTGAGCTTGAGCTCTCAGCTTTGTCTTTTTTTTAGTTAGTGTATTATTTCGTGCATTTCATGCCTGGTCTGGTGATATGGGTTAAATCATGGTATTGATTATTTGTTCTCATTTACATACATGCACACACGTGTTTTGTTAATTCTTTTCACAAAAAGGGGAAAGTACAAAAATCACCCTCATGGTCCACATTTAACCCTTATGGTTTATATTGTGTATATAAATCCATATTGTATTTTAAAATGTTGCAAACAAGGGCTTACCGACAGTGTGCCATTAGGAGTTGGCCATTAAACAGTCATGTGCGTTGTACATGACATATTTAACAACTAAAAATCTAAAAAAGCCATTTCTCTCTTCCGAAAATGATATTATATGTATATTTATATCTACTCTCTCTACGGTCTCTCTCTGTGCTCCCACAGCTCTTTCTCTCTCTCTACACCGTCTCTCCCTAGTTCCTAGTCCCTACTCCCACGTCTCTTTATACTGTCTCTCTCTACTCCTACAGCTCTCTCTCTCTACTCCTACAGCTCTCCCATGTATTACACTCACCCATATATTTAAATAAAAATTCAAGATTGCCCCTTCAACGTTTACGAGACATAATTAAGGGTCATCCTCAAGTGACCGTGACACTACTCTCTCTCTAACGTCTCCTAACTTCATCAACTACCACATTATACAGTCCATCTCTGAACGCGTCGCTATAAACACAAACCTCTCCACGTATACAAAGACATTTAGGTATAACTGCAATCTAGAAACAGAATTACAAAAGAACCCAAATCCAAATTGGGGAAGCAAAAAAAGGAAAACTGATTCAGGAGCAGTTCAAAATCAATCCAAACACCTGCTTTTAGGGGTTGTTTTCATCATAAAAAAATCCCATTTATCTCTCAGGGGATTGGTTCATTGGTCTGGTTTATCCTCTTTTAATGGCTGATCAGAAGTACATTAAGGCCGAAGAGCTCAAGCCTGGTGATCTGTGTTTTAAAATTCCCTTGAAGTGAGGTTTTGGGATGGTGGTAATAGTGATGGAGTCATGGTGTTAGGGTTTTGTTGGGATGTGCAGAGGTGAAGGAAGACGAGTGAAAGAGAGGGCAAGCCAAAACAACACTGTTTTGTTTGTCCATTTTAGTCTTTTTACATTTTTTTTTTTTCCTGTTATGCATGACATCAGCCCCTATTTCTCATCTAAAATGAAACAGAGGGGTGTATAGAAAACAGTAAGGGGTTATATGCACTATATGTATGCCATAGGGGTGTTTACTGCACTTCACCCAAATAAAAAATTAGTAATCATTGGAATTTTCTATTGCTGTTGATTTTTTTTTTCTTCATAATTGGGACTGTATTAAAAGATTGAAAAATAAAGTACTGGTGCACAGAGGGCATACCCTCAGAATATGAAAAGAGATAGGAAACAGCAATCAGACATTAGAGAAAGCCCATTTCCCATACAAAACAAAAAATGTAGAAAATGTGCTAAAAAAGATCATGGATAGAAGCATTCTGGACATCTAACACTTCCAGCAGCAGCCGCCTAGCCACCATCTCAGGAGCTTTAGGAGATGAGCCATGAAGCCTAGCATTCCTTTCCTGAAATATCCCCCAAAGAACAGCTGCAAACAGACTCTTTAAAGATGTAGAGACATTATAATGATCACTGAACCAACAAAATAGATCCCATGTACTAGCCACCCCAGCAAACTGATCTATATCACTTGAGAACTCTACCAAACCAAGGCCACAAAGCCTGAGCAAAATGACATGACATAAACAAATGGTCTCGATTATCAACTTCTTTGTGACAGAGAGAACATCTAGCAGCCAAATTTACTTTTCTCCTCTAGTCCTCTGTAAGTTAACCATGGAAGGAAGTCTGTCAAGCATCACAAAAACAGTAGTAACAGACCATCTAGGCCTAGCCTTACCCCAACACATGTTACACCTTTCCACCTCCTCAGAAGCAAGTTTATGACAGTGCCAAAAGAGACCCGACCACCATCCCACAGAAGCTTGTCCTCACTGGCATGAATAGACACATTAGTAACATATTCTTTGAACTGGTGTAAAACATTTTCCTGTAAAAGCAGCCAATTCCAATCCCCATTAACCATCAAACAATCCAGAGTAGCATTTCTGGGAAAATGTAACCTCCTGATCAGCCCATGACCAAATTTTTGAGCAACAATCTGACCATCACACCATGGGTCAAGGAAGACAAAAAAAGACTGGACATTCCCAATTCTGAAAGTTGCGTTCTGCAGCATAATGTCCCTGACAACAACAATAGATTTCCAAATAACAGAATAGGAGTTTCTAGGAACAACATTCCAATAACTGACATTTGAGGCATATTTCTGATTAAACCAGGACACCCACAATCTATCTTTGCTTATCAAAAAATTGTAACGACTCGAACCCGTAGGTCCGAACCGTTAGCCGGGTCATTAACCGAACCCGAGGTCAACTAGGGACAACACCATTCTTTCCTTCGTCAATACATATTATACGTGTCATTCTGGGTTTATATAAAAAATAAATAAATAAATAATAATAATAAAATAAGATTATAGCTACAAAGTATGTTAAAACGGTCTACTAACCCATCGAACCCTGTGGAGGAGCGTCGTCCGCCACTTGCCATCCGTGTCCTGAAAAATGTTAATTGTAATGGGGTGAGCAAATTGCTCAGTAGGTAGTACCTAAGACCCACCTCTTGTAGCCCTGTGAATCCAAACAATGAATAGGACAATAGGGAACGTGGTCATACAAAGTCAGGAAAAAAAATACAATATACACTTTCAAGTCCAAAACAAAAGAATGCCGTGCCATGAATGCAATGTCATGCATGTCACTTCCCATTTTAGAAAACATCCATCACTTCACAAACTGTTAATATAACCCGTCCTTTGGTGATTCCGCAGCGACACGAGAGAAGGATTGGCTACTATCCTTGACCCTCGGGGTACCCCCGCAGCTTCATTTTGGACCCATATAGCTCAACCACACTGGGGCAATTTCCCTAGTTCCCTCTAGGCTATATTAACACAGTGGCTCTTTGGTGACTCTGCGGCGACCGGGTTTTCTCAAAACTATTTTCTCAAATTTCTCCCCAAAATCCCCTTTTTAATTTCATTTCAAAACACTTCCCCTTTTCTTTCATGCCCAATGCTTGTATGCATATCACGTATCTTTTTAATATTATGGAAATGGAGAGAATTATTGTCACACAATTAACATACTTCCATATAAAATTTCTAATAAATTATTAAGTATCATAGGCATAGAAAATTAACACATTATGCATACTTTCCAAGTAAATCAACAAATACACATAATTACATGGTTCATATACTCAATTAAATCATCTAAGGAACAATCAATTCAATTTAATCATGCTTGACAACAATTAAAATAGAAAAACTCACAAAGGAATAAGAATTTGAGTATTAGAGACCCCTACCTCACTAGTTGAAGAAAACCCCAATTCAGCCCAAGAAATTCGAAATCCCAAGTGCTCCAAATTAAAAATTGCTTCCGATTAATATAAAACCCATGACGAGCTCTTCAACTTTGCCTTAAGTGGCAAAGTCTAAATCTTAACGGTTTGGGAGAAATCAAGCTTTGAATGGCAAAAGAAAAAAATATAGACGGAGAGGGAGAGAGAACGTAACAGAGAGGAGAGAAATTGAGATCTGCAGATGACTTAAGGGTCATCTAAATGATAAAAAGAAGGTGGGTCCCACAGCTTTCTAGATAAATATCTTTAACTTATATATATATAAAGGTACATACACACAATATAATGGCAAAAAAAAATCCACTAACAGAACAAATCTTACCACACAAATATCTCTCTTTACATTCATCAAGTGCAAAAACCCAAAGTCAAAGAAAATATGCCCAAAAAGTCTCGTGGGCCCCGCACCATCATATCTTTCCATTTCTCTTTACTTTTTCGGCAGCAGGTATACATATATTTCATGTATATATATATATATATATATATATATATATACATGAAACAAAAACAACCAAACCTATCATAAAATCAAGTGGGACCTGCAATAATGAACCATCACCAATTCATTCCCCCCCCCCCCAATTCGGCTGCTCCCTTTTTGCTTCCATCAGATGCGAACAAATATATATATATATATACAAAATGCAAATCAACCATTACATATCTTTCTCATCCTTATCTTTCTTTTTCTTTTCATATACAAATAATACATTATCAATTCAAACCCATCCAAAAATCTTGTGGGACCCGCTATCACATTACCATTATAATCTATCTTTCTCTCTACAATTTCACCTAGTGCATCTCCCTCCTCTGATACACTATATATATATATATTTACACAATGCACCAAGTCAATAACCCATTAAAATCTCCAGTGGGCCCCATGAAAACATTATCACCATTATCACATATATATCTTATTTTCCTTATTTTCGGCTCTTGCAACTGATACACCATATATATATAAATGTAACCAAACCAAATCCAACCCCATTAAATGGCTTAATTGGGTAAATCTCCAACCATAATCAAATAATTAATTATGACAACCAAAAAAATAATAATAAAATAAATTAAAAACCTAAAAAATCCGAGTTGTCACAAAAATCCCAGGCAGGAACACACTTAGAAGCTACTTGAATGTCCACCAATTTTCTTAGACCTAAACGTTCCTCAGCTTTAGTTCTGTTGATGATTTTCTTGCTCTTTGCACTATGGAGAACATGATGAATTCAGGAAAATTCTTATGTTAATATAGGACATGATATCATTTTCAAATAATTGTGTACATATATTGACGGAGTATTATCTAAGACAAATATATAGTTCTCATTAAAAATTTTAATGGTTCCCCATCGGGGTTTTTTGGCAGTTCTCGTGGCTTGAGGCAAGGGGACCCCCTATCCCCTTTCTTGTTTATTATTGTTATGGAGGCTCTTAGCAGGCTGATGAGGAGGGTTGTGACCTTAGGTCTTATACGAGGCTTCAAGATTGGTCCAGAGGCAGTCCATCAATAGGAGATTTCTCATTTGCTGTTTGCGGATGACACTTTGGTTTTTTGTGAGGCAGAGGTGTCCTAATTAAGATATTCGAGATGTGTTCTGGTTTGTTTTCAGGCTGTATCTGGTTTGAGAATCAACGTGGGTAAGAGTGTGCTTGTCCCTGTGGGGGAGGTTCAGGAGTTGGCTTCTCTTGCAGCTGTCCTTGGTTGTAGGACGAGTTCCTTCCCAATTTCTTATTTGGGCTACCTTTGGGCGTCTCCTCAAGGAGGGCAGGAAGTTGGGACCCGGTTATTGAGTGTTTCGAGAGAAGATTGGTTGGGTGGAAGAAGTAATATCTCTTGAAGGGACGAAAAGTTACATTGGTAAAAAGTGTTTTGTCCAGTCTTCCAACTTATTTTCTCTCTCTTTTCCAGATTCCCTCTTTTGTTGTTAGGAGACTTGAGATGATTCAACGTAATTTTCTTTGGGGCGATAGGGGGGAGGAGTTCAAATATCATCTTGTTCGGTGGGAGCAGGTTTGCAGGCCTTTAAGTCGGGAGGCCTTGGGATTCGGAGACTGGCCCCTTTCAACAGGGCTCTTCTTGGCAAGTGGCTTTGGAGGTTCGGCAGTGAAAGGCATAGATTATGGAGGAGGATCGTTGCTTGTCCGTTTGGGGAGGAGAGAGGGGATTGGTCTGCTAGATCGGCTAGATCTGCTATCGGCATGGTCATGTGGCATTCCATTGGGAAGGGTTGGGATGAGTTTTCTAAGCATATTAGATATAGAGTTCGGGAAGGTCGGATTACTGTGGATAGTCATGCTTTGGTTGCCGACTGCTATCGCCTTGATAGCGTTAGGTTGTCTTGGGATGTTCAGTTCCAGCGAGCCTTTTAGGATTGGGAGCTGGATGATGTTATTGGCTTGTTAGATCTTTTGTATCGACAGGAGGTGGATGGTATTGGGGCGGATCTCTTGACTTGGGTGCCTTCTTCGCAAGGGACTTTTCAGGTCCGGTCTTTCTTTTTCTGTCTTTCTGGTTTTCAGGCCTCTTCTTACCCATGGAAAACGGTTTGGCTTTCGAAAGCTCCTCTTAGGGTGGCTTTCTTTGTTTGGACTGCTGCTTGGGGTAAGATCTTGACTCTGGACAACTTAAGGAAGAGAAGACATATCATTGTTAATCGATGTTGTCTGTGTTTGACCGATGGAGAGTCTGTGGACCACCTTCTCTTGCACTACCCAGTGGCCCATGACTATTGGAGCCTTATGTTGGGTCTTTTTTGCGTCCAGTGGGTTATGCCTTGGAACTCTCGGGGTCTTATTGATATTTGGAGGGGGCAGAGGGTGGGGGCTCGTGTTCGCGATTTCTGGAGGGCGACTTCTCTTTGCATTTGGTGGTGCCTTTGGAAAGAACGTAATAGAAGATCCTTTGTTGGGGAGGAGTTACACATTGGGCTTTTAAAGTACTCTATTATTTGCTTTCTTTTTAGTTGGGGTATGGGGAGAGATCGTTCTTCGGTTGACGAGATCATGGACTTTTGGGGATCTTTGGGTCCATAGGTCTTCCCTTTTTTTCCTTTTGTTCTTGATTCTTGTACAGCTCTAGGGATGCGTTCCTCTTTTGAACGCTTTCTAATACATTTCTACTTATCAAAAAAAAGAAAAAAAAAGAAAAAAGAAAAAAAAGAAGAGATTATATTATATGTACGATTATTCTCTTACTCTATTTGTGTCTATTTTGTCTTATATTATTATATTATATGTGCCATTATTCTTTGACTGTATTTGTGTCTATTTTGGCTTATATTCAGAACTGTTGATTGCGTGCTTGACCTATACAGTCATGTGTCCTATGTTAGATTTTATAACAGCAGGGAAATGTTGGTCATTTTGAGGCTGTCTATCTTGTTTTTAGTAGTCTCAGACTTTGCGTATTATAAGTTGTGTTTCTGCAAAAGAATCATGTTTTGGGACCTGGGAAGCTTACTAGACATGTCTAAGAATATCATGACATGTGTCTGACATGAGCACAACATCTTCAGAGAAGTGTCTGTCCTTGTAGCATCTTTTACCCAACTAACAAATTGTTTTAGAATTCAATAATTTTTAAAAAATAGAGTTGTGCTTCAAGATAGGAGTGCATACCTTTTCTAATTTCCTCATTGTACAGAGTCATCTTTCTCTAATATGATTATTGGTGTTCTATCATAGGTCCATAACCATGTTAAGAACTTTGCCACATAAGTAATATTTGAAGTCTTTTAGGAACAACACAGTTGTACTGTCATCATATCAGTGGTTAACATGTTGATTATGTTGACAGCCCTGTTACAATTATTCTTAAAACGTCTTTTATATTTATTCTTGGTACCTTCACCTCCTTTATGTAGAATTTGGCTCCTTTCTTGTTTCTGTAGTCCATAATGTTATGTTGCAAGTATCTCTGATGCCCTATTTTTAAGTAAAAGGTTTTTTTTTTTTTTTTTTTTTTTTTTTTTTTTTTTTTTTTTTTTTAAGGTTTCTGATGCAGACCGGTTATTTAGATATGTTTGTCCATACTTGATTCAACATTTACTGCTTGTGGTGTTTCCTCTCCAGATTTCTAGTGCAGAATTTGCCTTGGTACAAAGTGTCCAAGATAATGCCAATTTACGCTCCAAGATTGTTCAATCACCTGAAAAGCTACAGGTACCTATTTTTATCTCATTAAGTGACAACATTAATTCACCATTATGTGCTACAATGTTGCCAATTATATTTAAATATATAGTTTAGTCATTAGTGAAGCTTTGATAGCCATGTTAGATGCAGTTAGTTACAAGTAAAAGGCCTTTTTTTAAAAGTTCAGTTTGCATAGAAAAAACAATATAGAAAGCGTAGTGTTACGTAACTACAATGGTAGTCCTCAATATATTAATCAGGCCACAGTAAATCTAGAAGCAAGATTAAGAGGCATCTAAGGATAATTTGTGCCCTGTTTTAGCAAATATACTGGTTAGTTCAAGTAACTCGTATCTAGTTGTTATAGAAGCTAACTTTTCCCCCCATATCTAATCATGGATTCAAATCGAATCATGCTGATACTTTTACTGGTACCACTGGGAATTGAAAACGTGAACAAAACATTAATCAACCCCAATTGGTTATGCATATAAGCTTGTAAACATGACTGTGGTCTTTGTCTCACCTCCGATTTTCCGACCTTTTCAATTCTAAACATGGAGACTGTAATCTTGTCTGTTGAGAGGGGAACCGTTATGTAATTTATCTCAAGTGATCTGATGGAAAGGAGCAGAAATAAAACCAAAATCCTTTTGACCGCAAATATGAAACAGATTTTCCCAAGGAGTGGAGGTGTAAATAATATAATTTTAAATATATAGAAACTGAGGAAAACAAAAAGGCAAGAAGATGGACATTAATTGTGGTAAGTAGAAATTAATCCAGTTAGCAGCCACATTAATTGATTCAGATCATGCTCTGCAATGTACAAGAGAAAATGTTAAATAGTATATGTAAGACATTGGATTTCCCAAGGGGCATAGGAATATGTTGTTGGGTTAAACACGAGGTTTCTCACATGTTGACCTTGAAGCAAATTAAGTGGAAATTGGTGTTTCCATTTAGGTGTTTGGCATGCAAGTATCGTGTCTCTAACATGGCTATAAAATAGTTAAAATATGACTTTCCTTGTCATTTGCCAATTATTACACCGATTCTTTCTTTACTGGGAATTTATGGTCAGTCCCTCATAGTCTCTCTCTCTCTTCTTCTTCCATATTTATTTATTTTTTTAATTTCTAGGATTATGCCTAATTCATGTTTAGTATATAAGCAGTAGCATGCGTTCCAATGCTGGTTTTTGTGTTGAAATATTGAACATTAGCCTGGTATTTCTAAATTACATATTTACATCTTAAAGTGAGTGCAAATTGTTTATAAACCAAAATGCTCTAGAATCTTTTAGTTGATGGTCTTTCACTTTAATTTTTTGGGGTTTGATGTTCATTTTCAACACTATCTATGTATTATTGTGGATTTTTTTTTTTGCTTCTCTTATTTTTATTCTTTCTTTTCTTGGCCAATGATCTAGATGGTAAATGCTTTCATGACACATGACTATCATTTGTAAAAATATATTTATAATTGTTTCCTCTGTATTTGCCAAATTGATAAGTGCCAGTTAGCTTACATGGAGGAATATTTTTACTTCCATTCAAGGAGCGATGATTTTTATTCCTGATTGCATATGACTGGTCTTTTTAAGGAACAGTGATATGACGCTTGTTTCATTGTTATCCTCCTTTGATTCAACAATATATATTTAAATGTTATGTATAGCAATTAAATGAGTGTAGTCAAAATGTAGAAGTTGATATGGGTGGGTGCTAAGGCAAGAAAAGGATAAAATAAAAATGAATCGTATATGATATGGCAGAAGTAGCACCTCTTGGTAAATGAATGAGAGAAAATCAAATCACATGGTTTAACTCCATAAAAGGAAGACCATTAAATGCATTAGTGAAGAAGTGTGACGTAATCCATATTAAGGGTATTGTTGGTAGGAGGAGAAGGCTATTAACATAGGTTGAGAAAGATTTGACTCTGCGTGAATTGGCTAATATTACGGTCTTACACAGAACAGAATAGTAAAACAAGTTCATATGAAATTACCTTAATAGTTAGGAAAAAATTAGTTTTGTTGAGTTGGTTCCCTCAAGTAGACTTAACGAGCCTTAGTTTCAGACTATTTGGGGTTATGGAACTTTCTCCAATCATCTCTTTGTTAGGCACCAAAGGACCAAATGGCCTAGCGCTATCACCCCTTCCTTTCTAAAGGGAGGTCGGGGGTTCGAACCTCGGTGGAGGTAGGGTGTGTGCGTAATTGCTTTAACTTCCAAAAAAAAAAAAAAAAAATATCTCTTTGTTAGGCCATATTTGAATAAATTCAATGTGTATATATATATATATATATTTTATGACATTGGCTAGAGAATTTTCTGTTACGTGAGCGACATTCATGCAATAGTTTCCTTTTCTCTTTATTTTTTATTCTCTATGCGGTTGTTTCCATTATTTTCTGACTTCAATTAATTCTTATATCTTTATTCTCTCTAATCTTGTGTGTGTGTGTGTGTGTGCATGTTTCTTTTGAAAACAGAGGGCATTAGAGGAGAAGAAAACAGTTCGAGATGAGGCAAAGAATACTGAAAAGGCAGCTATGCAAACTTTTCAGGAGAAGACAGCTACTGTTGAGGTTTATACCAAGGTATTCTGTTATAAACTATTCTTGTAACCATTTATGTGGCATGTCTCACTGAATTGTTAGAAAGAATTAGCCCATTATTATTATTTTCTATTTATTTATTTTATGTATGCAACTGATAACACATATCTTAGTGTAACTTTGCTTGTTCAAAAGGTGTTTGAATGCCTTAATTTTCATACAGTGAGAAGTTTTCTTTTGTTTGTTTTCTTGAGGATTGATGATTAAAGTTTAGCTTACTAATTTTTATATTTTTCTAACTTAGCATATGGTTTTCACCTGCAATTGCCATAGTCCCATCAATTCCCATTAACTCCCATAAATTTGTTCCTATTCCTTAATTTAGTAAATTGACCAAGTTTAACTTAGGAAACTCAGTCCATTCTTATGTTAATTGAATTTTAGTTAGAGATTGTGTTTTGTTTAGATATATAACTTATCTGATTACGTGCAAGTAACTCAGTAGAAAACTAGTTCCCCACCCCCCACCTCCTCACACACACAGATGCATGCACCACGTTAAAGAAAGAGCATATACATTATTTTGCGGTTAGTGTGGGATTGCATGAATCATGTTCGCAAAATAACCATATGATTTTATGATTAATGCTGTTTGGATATGTGATTTTGGGTGGTGGCGGGGTGGGGCAGGAAGTGAAAGTCAGTTCGCTAACATCTTATAATGGTTTCAAGGTGAACTTATCAGTTGGTGTACGATTATAAATTTTTTGTTCAAAGTGTTACATTTGTAAAGTTGCATTATATAGTAATTCATTGAGGGTTGACTCATCATTCATCAAAATCAGTACTGCTCCCGGAGGAGAACAATAATACCTTGGCCATCATTTATTGAAAGTGGCATAATTAGCATGTCTATCAAATGTTTCAAAAGATTCAAGTCATTCTTTAGTGACATGCCTCCTCAAGCAAAACAATGGCAATATTGAGTGTTGTTATGCTGTGGCCCTTTGTTTTTTTGTTTTTTTTTTAAAATTTTTTATTTTATTTGTGTGTTGGTGTGTGTGATGGTATATATTCTAGAGCTTATGCTGCTTTTCAATCTACAAATTGACTTCTAATTAAAAAATAATAATAAAAATGACATTTCCTAAAATATAGTGGCTAAACAATGAAATGCATTCAGAAGCAATTGTATCAGTGATCACTTACTGCTCTATGGTTTATGGCAACTAAGTAGCATAAGATCATTGGACATAAGAGAAATTAAATTTAAAGAATCTTGCTTGAATGGCATATTAATACGTATTTAGATATCATCCACATTTCTAGTTGAAAGGATAATTGATAATAGCCTTTTGCACTTCTCTTTCTCAGGCTTATAAGAAAATGTCCAAGCAGTTTGCTCAGATGCAGGCTATACAAGAACAGGTTTGTTTATATCATGGCCAGATCTTGGTTTTTTGTGTTTGCATGAATTTGTTTGAAAGCTTTATATGTCATTCACTGTGTTGGGCGGAGAACCATGATGCAAAGTCTTTATTGTCATGATGCTCTTGTTGAATTGTTTAAATAAATTTGTCAACTATGTGATCTTTTACCCTTTTTCATGCAAGATCTTTAAAACATTTACTTAAATCAGTTACACCAACTTCCTTTTGTTCCATTATTAATCATTGGCGGACCCAGGTTTTCTTTTTGGGGCCCAAAGGCCTTATAATTCCCTCCTTTCCCAAACAGCTTTTTTCCCCCCCATCTGGTGAGTTTTAAATGCTCGATTACCCTAAAATTATGTCTTTTTTTCATTTGATTTTTGTTAGGACTGTCAATTCAGCTATCTTGTTGTCATATGCACATGTCAAGTTTGGGGCACTCGATTAATTGTTGGACAGAGCTGCTCATTAAATATGCCAATGTCTTCAATTTTTAACACTATCTGCTCATTAAACTGTTTGCATTACATGAATAACGTAACCAATTAGTGTTTAATATATCAAACAATCCATAAGAATCCAAACATAGTGTAGAGAGAGAACGCCCCAAAATTGAGATCAAACTTATTTTTTATTTATAGTGATGGAAAAATCATGCCTTTGAGGGTGACGGCATAGAGTAGAGAGAGTGTAATCCTTGAAGTCTACACAGAGTCACAGAGAATATATAGTCTTGCAGTGGGAGAATCTGATCTAATTACACTTGAAAAGTTGAGATATGAGCTTGAGCCTTGGCAGAGTTTTGAGATTTATGAGTTGTGGTGGCTAGCGTTTACTGAGCTTCAGTACATTAGGGTTTCTCATTTGTCTTTTACAAAATAATCTTGAACACAAAAATTAGTTTACGAAAATGTCCTCAGTCAGATGTGTTAAATCCTTTTTTTTTTTTTTTTTTTTTGTTTTTTTTTTGTTTGTTTGTTTGTGGTAGTCACACTGCTCATTATTGAACATTTCAAAAGGGTTGTGGTCTGAAACCCTAACATGATCAGTTTATTATTAGTGTTAATATTGTTGGCCCATTCATGATTTGAAGCTACACAAGGTTGACGCAGAACCTTTAACCCCTTGTTAGGTTTGAGTTGTGTTTGTCGGTTGTGTTAGTGCTTACCATCTCTAATTTTTGGCTATCAAAAAGTTTAAAATTTAAGAATTACTAGATATATTTTGAAGGTTGTTGACTAAAATGAAACTGTGAACAATTCTAGTTTTATATTTTCAAAATACAAAAGTATGTAATATTTTGTCTCTTGTTTTAAAGAATAGAACTTTCTGAATTATTTTAACATTTATATTATAAATGTTTGGAGATCCCTTAGTTGGGTTTGATGTCTGCTAAGGTTTTCCCTTTTGTCCCGGAAATACGAGTAGTCTAATTGCATTAGATGTATTGGTGATATTGGCACTTCTAACAGGTAAATTCTGTCAAGTCAATTGAAAAAGATGTTAAGGTTCTGAAGGTTAAGCTGAGTGATGAAGCAGTGTTAGATAAGTCGCTTGAGGTGAAACTGGTTGAATGGCAAAGGAAAGGTAACTTTTTATTCTATGTACATCTAGTTATTGTCACTGTAATTAAAATAGTTTTTTAAGTAGGAAAAGTTTTCTTCT
The DNA here is from genome assembly GCF_030987335.1 of Cornus florida. NCBI lineage: Eukaryota > Viridiplantae > Streptophyta > Magnoliopsida > Cornales > Cornaceae > Cornus > Cornus florida. Next base: position 47,518,935 of record NW_026775573.1, read on the forward strand.
CCAGTGGATCAGTTGGATGAATTAAGAAAGCAGGTGGGAAAAGAAAGAGATCTCAAGTGCGAGGAGGCTACAAAAGAATTGAATAATGTGAAGTTTGAAGTGGAGTTTAAGAGGCGTGACATGGAATCAGAGAAAATGAAGGTTGAAGCAGCTGTTGCAGAGGTAATGTTGTATATTTCTACTCTTCAGCAGAACCGAATTATTTTGTTCTGAAGTAGTACAGTGTATGAGTGTTCTTGTTTCTTAAACATGCCAGGCAGATGCTATAACTGCGAAGATTAATGTGGTAAAAGAATCAGGAGCAGCTAAATGTCAAGAACTAGAACGTAAATGCGAGGAGATTGCAAGAGAGGTGCACTTCTCTCTTTATGTTTATCTATTGTTCATTCCTGTATATGCTTATCTGTTAAGGAGTTGAAACTTGGTTCGATGCTTGACTCAACCAGCATTAAATTCTAGAGACTGATGGTCAGAGTTCCTAAATCATCTAAAAAAAGCTGCATTTTCTTTTTCATTTGTATCAGTGGGAAATCTACAAGCTTTTAACATTTATGTCAAAAATGCAAGCATCTTATATAACAATGTTTCCCATAGGGGCAAATGGGCGTGACTGTAAGACTAGTTTCTTGCCAATATATATATATATATATATATATATATATATATTCATAACATTGTTCTGATCTTTGAATGGACCTGTTTTTCACTGTTTGGTCAGGACTGGGATTTATGCAAAGCCAAGCTATGAACCTATTGTGCACAAATTTTTTGCTTTGTGCTGAATCACTTGAGAAACATTTACTATGTTTTTAATCATTGATGTTTGTTTCCTTCATTGATGGCGATTTCGGAGCTGAGAATTTTTTATTCTATTACTGACTGTTGTAGTTTCATCGCTACTCGAGCTCTGTTGGGAATTTGGTGTCAGGGATTTGAAATGGAGCCAGGACTCGGTCGTGGTAGGAGCTGACTTACCTAAACTTCAGTTAGTGTGTTAATGGTTAACTGCATAAACTATCCTGCTTGTTGATTGCTTTCTTGTACCCCTCTGTTCTTACAGTATGATGGAAGTCACTGATTAGCCCACTCGTGCCACTGTGTGGAGCCGGAGCAGCTAAGCAAGGTCAACAATGGCGGATATGGCCTTTTGTAAGCAAGCTCGGCGGAGTTTTGGCTGGTTCAGTGGGTACCACATTGATTGAGATCTTGTGTTTTGAAGCATGACCTAATATCCCAACATACACTTAACAGGGTGTCCAAAATTCCTTTGATTTACATGAATGTATGTAGAAAAATATATTAGGCGGGACTTTTGTAGAGCTATTATTTGTTGTCTTATTGTAACTCTCCTAAATTCCACGTGGCAAAGTTCTTAAAAGCTCGTGTAGAAATAGGTGTACATTAACAATTCTTCAATGGCATAGTGAGTAAATGATATAATTAATTCTCCAAAAACCCATGATAAATGAAACATTAACCATGATGAGGAAAACTAAGTAACCAAACATACCATACCATAATGATTAAGGTGCACACGGTTTCAGTTCTACGCGTTCCTTGTGTACCCCTAATAATGTCAATAAACGAACAGGGAGGATCTCAAATCCCTTTATTGAGGTTAAGAGTCTTTGAACACTGATGATTGGTTTCGCAAATTAGTTCAGCAAAAGTGAGAACAGAAAATCTTTGCATGGTTTATGTATCTTGGTAACGGGGTGATAGGAGCTTTAGGCGATTAATTTAAGAGTTCCTTTGGGATTGTATTTTTATTATGAAAAATTATGTTTAGATATACTTCCTTTGTCCTAAATTAAACGTTGTCTTTAAGAATTGTGACTCACATTGTGTATTTAAATTGTGAGTAGGGGAACCGAAAGGTATATTCCAAATTAATCACCGAACTTGACGTGGTCTGGCCACATCAGATTCTCACTCCTCTTCCTTTTGTGTGAGGAAGCAAAAGAGTCTATCACACAGGTAAAAAAGAAGAGAAAATTTGTACTTATCTTTTTTTTTTATTTTTTAAGAATCAACTTATCTTTGTCCTGTTATATAGTATCTTTTAAAAAAAAAATTCATAATTGATATATTTTAGAATTTAGAAATGCCAAGATTAATGTGGTAAAAGAATCAGGAGCAGCTAAATGTCAAGAACTAGATCGTAAATGCGAGGAGATTGCAAGAGAGGTGCACTTCTCTCTTTATGTTTATCTATTGTCCATTTCTGTATATGCTTATCTGTTAAGGAGTTGAAACTTGGTTCGATGCTTGACTCAACCAGCATTAAATTCTAGAGACTGATAGTCGAGTTCCTAAATCATCTAAAAAAACTATCCTGCTTGGTGATTGCTTTCTTGTACCCGTGTTCTTGCAGTATGATGGAAGTCACTGATTAGCCCACTCGTGCCACTGCGTGGAGCCGTAGCAGCTAAGCAAGGTCAACAATGGCGGATATGGCCTTCTTTTGTAAGCAAGCTCGACGGAGTTTTGGCTGGTTCAGTGGGTGTTTTCCCAACATACACTTGACAGGGTGTCCAAAATTCCTTCGATTTACATGAATGCATGCAGAAAAATATCTTAGGCAGGACTTTTGTAGAGCTATTATTTGTTATCTTATTGTAACGCCCCTAAATTCCACGTGGCAAAGTTCTTAAAAGCTCGTGTAGAACTAGGTGTACATTAACAACTATTCAATGACCTATAGCATATAAATGATATTATAATTAAGAGAAATGATTGGTCTTCTGACTTCACTTATCGACTCATTATCCGAATACAATGTGGTTGGATCACGTTGAAACTTTTAAAACAAAATCCCGTAAACATTTCTTTCTTTTCGACTCATTTCCAACTACGTTGTATTTGTAAAATGAGTCGGCAATTAAGGTCGGAAGACGTATCACTTCTTTATAATTAATTCTCCAAAAACCATGATAAATAAAACATTAAAGCAATGGGTTCTCCAAATTTAGGCTTTTCGAATTTGCTACATCATCATTTTCTATAGCCACGTTAGCGTTTTAGAATCTTCAAATTTTAGTTATCGCATATATTTTAATAGTATATTTTCGCTCTTCAAAAATATTAATATTTTTAAAAATTTTAATAAATTTTATTTTTTAACTTTTTCCTAATTGTTATATTTATAACGGCTATATTTTTCATCTTATATAAACAATTATTTGTTCATCTCTTCATCATTACATTCATCTAAATTTATTTTAGCAAAATGTCAATTTACATCTTTTTCAATCTCAAAATTCCAATGGCTTCTTCGTCATGATTTTTTCCTTTGTCAGGTTCTAACTTTTCATCAGATAATCCTATTAACGCAATGATTCAACATAATCAAGAAGCATTTCGTTCGATTTTGAATTCAATGAATCCAAAGATAATAGAGCAAGTTTTTAAACCACGTAAGAGGCGGTACATTCATCGTTATCAAGAGGGAAGCCACTGTCAACTAATGAAAGACTACTTTGACGAGAATTGCACATATCCACTGGAGTACTTTCACAGACGATAGAACTATTTCTTCATATCTTGAATGATGTTAAAGCTTATGATGACTACATCACCAAAAAAAGGATGCAACAACCGATCATTGTGACGAGTATATTAAAATCGGCGAGAGCATTGCCATTGAAACCCTGATGACATTTTGTAAGGCTGTTATTGGTGTGTATAGGGAATAGTACATGCGCCCACCCAACGAAGCCGACAAAGCACTACTACTTCGAGAAGGGGAGGAGAGAGGATTCCTGGGTATGCTTGGTTTTATTGACTGTATGCATTGGGAGTGGAAGAATTGTTCGGTGGTATGGCATGGCACACACAAAAGACGCTCTCATACGCCTACGCTTATATTGGAGGCAGTTGCCTCAAAAGATTTATAGATCTGGCATGCATTCTTTGGAATGCCAGGTTAATATAATGATATTTATGTGCTGGATCATTCTCTGGTATTCAACAGTATCGTTACTGGTCAAATTCCTCCGATTAATTTCGTTGTGAATGGTTATTACCATAGAATGGGGTATTACCTATCTGATGGTATATATCCTAAGTGAGTAACTTTGATGCAGACCATTCCGCACCCAACTCCAGCAAAAAAAAAAAAAAAAACTTTTTGCTCAGACATAAGAGGTCTGTAGGAAAGATGTGGAATGAGCTTTTGGGGTCTTGCAGAGCAAGTGGGCAATAACACAAGGATCAGTGCGTTTTTGGGATAAAGGGGACTTGTGCTTTATAATGAAAACGTGCATCATCCTTCACAACATGATCATTGAAGATGAGCGCCATGCCAATGTTGGAAGATGGACTCCGCCACCGGAGGAGACAATCTCGATTTCCATTTTAATTCAAAATCTATCAGTCTTAGCGGCACATATCTACTCTCGCCAAGTCCAAATTCACAACAAAGAGACAAATATGTGGTTGAGGAAAAATTTAATTGAAAATTTGTGGAACCGCTTTGATAAAGAAAGTGTTTAATTTATGTTGCATTATTTATTTTTAAATTGTTATGAAGTTTATGTAATGGAATATTTATTGTGTAATGTTTTATTTTGAAATAAATAATTAAATTGTTTGTTGATTAAATTATTTAGCCAATATGTATAAAATCTTGTAAACAATACAATATCTAATCTCATTTGATTTATTAATTTATAGTGAAAACAAAGACACATGCATTTTTTTTTTTTAAAAAAAAAATCATATTTTAAAATAAATTTCAATTTGTTAAGGAAAATAAATAAAAAGAATTGTTTGGTTGGTCAATATAGCAGTTAAGGCACTGTTTGGGTCAGTCAAACAATTCCTAAAACGGCTATAATGTTAATAGGAAACATTGAAAAATTTGAAAAGGAAATAAAATCACTTTTTTTCAATTTTTTAAAACTTTTTTTTGCCCAAAAAAACTTTTAAGGCACTGTTTGTGTCAGCCAAATAGTGCCTTAATAGTTCTTTGGTTCAATTATTTTGAGGAAAAAAAAAGGAAAAAAAGAGAGACCAAAATAAGCCAAAAAAACTGATTTTTAGCTTTTATTTCAACTAAACATGTTTTTAGGAACAATGTTCTGGTCCTGAATTAAAAAAAATAAAAGAAAACAGAAGCTGACCCACAGAAGTGGGCCTTTAATCGCCTTCGACCTGTTTGGAGACCCAAAAATTGTGGCCCACAAACAGATAGGCCAATGGAGTAACTGGTCTCCAATATTTGGCCCAAAATCGCTCTAAGCAGCACAAATGGAGTTGCTTTTACTCATGATGAGGAAAGCTATGTAAGTAACCAAACATAACATACCATACCATAATGTATGTGCACATGGTTCTGGTCCCAACAGTTCTTAGGAATCGGAATCGAACCTGTTCTGGTTTCATTATTATATATATTTCTTTTATATGCATCAAAAGATATATTTATTAGTAATTATATAATTAAAAATATAATATTTATAATTATTATACGATTTCAGTTCCAGTCTGGAACCAGAATTATTCCCAATTGTTCTTAAAAATTAAAACCGGAACTGGAACTATTAGGAAGCACCGGTTCGGTTTTACCTGTTCTTTGTGTACCCCAAATAACCTATATCTATATCTATTGATTTGTGTAGATAATTTATATCTATCTATCTACATCTACACTATTCTAAAAGTGTAAAGAAGTTCTTACCATTTTTTATTTTTTTTAAATAAAAAATATGATATTAAAAGAGAGTAATTAATTTAAAATTTAAATTCACTTTAAATATGAAGAGAATATTTAATATAGAAGCTAAAGGACCAATTTTCAATTTCAAATTTTGCTCATTTTTTAAAGTTTCAATTTTTGTTCATTGTTTAAAGATAATGCAAGTCATCATTTATGATCAAATTAAATCAACAAATCTCCCAATAAGAAGGCTGTGTGGTCTATATATTATATATCCCTTAATGGGTGGACCAAACCAAATTCGACTTTTTTTTAGTATTTTCTTTTCTTGTTTTATATTGACGTAGTTTATTTAGTCTATTGTGATTTCAATTTTTTTTAAATAAAAAAAAATATGAAATTGAAAAAATAGTATTTAATACTCTCTCCGTCCCATAATAACGGTCCATCTTTCATTTTTGGGTTGTCCCAAAATACTTGTCCACTTACCAAATTTAAACAATATATTTCACATCTTTTCATAAAAGACCCTTAAAATTTAAAAAAAATTCAAACTTGATTATAGATATATATATATATATTTAAACTTGAAAGGGTAGTTTTGTAATTTTTGAGGGGGGCAATGCAATAATTACATGTCCCTTAAAAAGTTCTACTCCCCAAAATGAACATCTAATATGGATCGGAGGAAGTATAGAATTTGAAGAGGCAACCTTCCAATTTCAATTTTTATTCATTCTTTAAGGATGATACACCAATGGACCATTTTAATTATTGTACTAATTGTTGCTTCATTATTCAAATTTCAATTATATTTGAAAATTTAATTAATTTTATGATTGTATTTTCATTTCTAACTTATGCAATCTCCATTGCAAACCTTCGTGTTGTTATTCATAGTTTATTTCCTTGGATGTTATATTTTATTTTGATTCTCTTGGACATAAATGTTGTCTTTATGACTAGCTGAAAGGAAAAAACAACTGCAGTTTCATTGCAAGAGATAAAAATATCATGAGACATGATTGAAATAATACAAAAATTACAAAAACCTCTTGCAAAGAGCTAGAAAATGTTAGTTTCTTTTGCTTCTATGTTGATACAATAATTTTTATTCACGAAAAAAAAAGAAGGTATAAAAAAAGTGGTTCTTTTGGAGAACCGTGACAGTTCAATTTGTGAGAGTCACGATTTCCTAAAAGTGACATTTTTATAGGACGGAGGGAGTAATATTCTTCTTTCCTTTTTAAAGTAAAATATATTGGGCTCATATTGACATTTCATTTGTTTAAAAGGTAATAAAATGAAGAAAAAAAAATGTTTGAATCATTGGCTGATTATATATGTATCCTAGATTTTAGAATCAAAATTGGGAAATTTTGTTCTGTTTTTTTCTTTCTTTATTAATTTTTCATGTGCTCATATAAATCACATTACATCAAGATTGGAGATATATATATATATATATATATATATATATATATATATATATTCGGTAATTTAGATGGAGATATATAAATGTTTTAAGAACAAAACAAGAGTACAACGAGAAACAATTTGAGCCCTAATCAGATACCTGAGTTTCTCGATCTGGTGGATAATGAATAATGTAAGCTGACTGGGCTCCCTATGTGGGCCTACTGTACCTTTGTTCATATTTATATATTTGCTTAATCTTTTAAAAAATAATAATAATAATAGAAAATTGGATAACTCACTCTTATTCATGTCTTCTGCCTTGGATTAACGAGTTTTAAACACTGAAGAAATTTAAAGGAAAAACAGAAACAATCGATTTTGCAAACCTGAAAATTTATTAATGAAAACTGGGTACAAGTTGGGGAGTAGTGAGATCTGAGAAATTACGGGCTACAATAACTGCTGAAAACAAATTTGATACTAAAAAGCAAGTACAGTAGAGACTTCTTCATTCTTCAATTCCTTCATATATATATACTTCTCTGACAACAGATCATTCCTTCAGAAATTTTCACTTATCCCATGTTTTTCTTTCACTAAGCTTTCTTTTCTCTGTCACTAACTATCCCAATGAAATTCTCTATGGTTAAATTTAAATAAAATTGCCAGATAAAAAAGATATCCCAAGCCGCCAAAGAACGCAACGGCTATTGCAAAGCCTATAACCATGCACACTCCCATAACAAATAAGATGATAGCTTGGCGCCCTCCCCAAAGGAAGAAGTCTATAGTGTTGTGTGTAAAGTCAACAGCGTTGCGTGTAAACCTCCTTAGGTCATTTTTAAACTCAACAGCTACTGCAAGGTATGCTTCCATGAACCAACTTAAAGCATTTACAAGAAAGAGGCAACAAATGACGATTACACTGATAGCGAGCACCAATGAATCCCCCAACACAACATAAAGGCCGGTCATGAACGCGACCACCATTGCTCCAATTGCACATATAATGGTTGCAAGTGCGTTGCCATAGCCATTACCACGCTTATCTTCATCTTCATAAGTGGAGGCAGATATGTGTGTAATTACAGCTTTAATGGACAAGATCATAGCAATGGTATCCGCCACAACAAATACTTTGAAAGCTACTTGTTTTATTAAAACTGCCATACCTTGATTTGCCCCATCGTTGCCATCGTAGCCACCTGGTAGGGTGAAACCAGCTGCAAAGGCTACCGTCGCTATAAGTGTAGCTACTATCAAATTGTTGTCCGAAATTTTGCTAATAAACCTTTTCAATGGAGCACTAGGGCCTTCGTTTCCGTTGCCCAATTTGAATTTGTTTCTGCAACCCACCTCTGGTACCTGCGATTTTCTTCTTTGTTCAATTTGAAAACAGCAGTGCTGATTCTATTGCTAAAATTTCCCAACCATCCATGTAATGAAAATTTGAGCAACTACAATATTAATACAACTTAATACAAGGCACTTTCACCTGTAAATTCACACCTTATAATATATCAAGATCGATGTATTGCCACAACACTTACGATTTAACAACTATGACATGAACTTTTGTGCGAGTGTCCTCTTGTGACAAGCTTGTTGGGAAACGTGCAAATTTTTAAAACTTTTTGAGGGATTTGCAATCATAGATCTTGATTCATTACATGGAGACAAGTTTTATGCAAAGATAGATAAAAGATGATGCATAATTCAATAAACAGATTGAATACTCACATCAAAGGTCTGAGTAAACCTTTTGAACTTTCCTCTAAAGTGAATGTTCTCACTTATTGTAGATCCCTTTAGCAAGATCCTTTCTCCTTCTTTTTGATTATTATCTTCCCTTTGGGAATCACCAATATGCCTTGATGAATGACCTTGGAATCTAGGCTGGTGGTAGCCTCCTTTAGAAGAGAAACAAAACCCTAAAATCTAGAGAGAGAAAGTGTATTCCTTTTTCTTGTTCTCCAAGTCACACCTAAAATATACATGAACTCATGTATATATAGGCAAAATAAAATAAGAATAAGGAAACAATAAATCATTCTCCATCTCTAATTCAACTTTCTCAATCCTAACATGACTCCAATATCAACTTGGGCTATTGGTGAGAATCCTTTTGGGCTTACTATTTTCTTGGCTCTTATAAATTAATAATTGGTCCGGTCCATTAAACCATGGACCCAATTCAATTAATTCATAAATTAATTTCTACTCCACTAAAAGAAATTAATTGCACTCCAATTAAATAGTAAATAACCTCTAAGTCAATGTTGCACTTTGACCCCTCTATGCTTAATTATTTATCGGATAATTAAAGCCATCAATCCGACAACATAATTAATATAATTATTTTGTTACCTTTGATTATTTCCGGCTCGATCACAATAAAATATTTATTTGACAAAAAATAATAATAATTTATTAAATAAATATATATATAAAACATTTGTCTAAAACATACGAAGGCCTTCGAATTTAATTTGTGATCAACCATAATCAAAACAAAATAAATACAAATAGCACTGATGCAAATATTGAGAATATAGACCTCTAATTATTAATTACATAACTACCCAAAGTGTCGATCTAAGGATCCCGAGGTATCCGCCGAGCAAATCAAAGTAATTATTAATTAATAAAAGAGTCTATACTTCTCTCATGCTTGAGAGTCAAAAGCCATGACTGTGATAGAGAGCAATTGCATACGACAGCTCTCGCAATATATCTCAATCTATCGTGGACTCGGTTTAAGTCTTAACTAATTAAATGTCCATCCATAATTACCGACTTTAAACCATTTATGATTACTAATTTATATCATAGTATTAATTGCCATTACATACATATATAAATATATTTTGTAATCAAGCGGACACCATCAATTCCATAAAGAATCGAAAAATAATACATTCCATTCACCAATTGTATAATGCTTTAATAATAATATCCAGACAAGAAACCATGACTTCTACAATCCAAAATTAGAATTTGCTATGCTAGGGCACACATATCCTAACAAAGCTATATATATATATATATATATATATAGAACAAATTTACTTTAACCACTAAACTGCATTTCTAATCCAATTGCACAACAAAAAAAATGAACAAAACATCCATAAACTGTTTACCTACAGGGACCTCCTACAGGCTGCACATGCAGCTTGCTTTTAGAAAATATAATTCCTAATATCTAAGCAATTAGGCAAGGTATCATATTTAGCATGTATTCATGTAATGAATTTTTTTTCATATTATTGACTAGGTACCATCCTTACCTGGTCTGGATACGTGTCACCATATACTGCTTCTAGTGCAGTCAAATTTTTCTTGTTGAAGGCCATTCTATCCACTCTAGGGTCATCTTTGAGACGGTACTTGTGATAATCGGATTTAGCACAAAGTAAATGAAGAGGTGTGTTTCCATCATTGTCTTTCTGATTTATGAGGCTGTTGGAGAAGGAATTTGCTAAGATATATCTGATTACCACCTTCTGCTCATGTACCACTGCAATGTGAAGGATATTATGGCCTTTAATATTGGTCATTTCGTAGCAATCTGGATGGCACGATAATAGTTCTTTCATGACATTTATATGACCTTGACTAGCTGCTATATGAAGAGCGGTCCTATTGTCATCCTTCTCTGCAACAACGTATGCCACGGACTTATCCAGATCAAGCAGTTGTTTAACCGCTACGACATTGCCATTCCATGCAGCATAGTGAAGTGGACTCCATCCATATACATCAGCTTCCTTGATTAGTGATGGCTTCGAGCGGTGTAAACGTTCTATGCATTCTGAAAAAGTTCATTATGTTAGCAACCCATACTAGCTAGTAAAACTAAAACACTTCAGAAATTGCTTGATCCTTACTAAAACATAATAATTCAGATTTTTAATTAATTTTATTTATATTTATTTTCTATACTTTCATGACAAAATATAACCACTGCAAATTAAAAACTGGGACTCCCGGCACAAAACTAAACTGTGTTAATCTCACACATTTGAGGATCTATTTTTTTATTTTCCTACCTCTAAACTAGCAAAACAGATGAAAAAAATATTTAGTTATAGTAACTACCTTTGTCATAAGAAATTGTAGCCGCATGTAAAGCTGTTCGTCCATTTGGACCAATGCAAGCTTGTGGGGTGATACTTTCCAAAATTTTGAACACAATAGATCGATAACCTTTTTCGGCAGCCAAGTAAAGTGGAGTTTCCTTGACATTGTTGGGTGGATGTAAGAACTTGAGGTCTTCTCTAATCAAAATGGCAACCACATCAAATTTATTATTTCGCACCGCCTCGTACAAGGCCGTCTCATTCTCCACATTCCTCATCCTAAGCATCTCCTTAGTGGCTCCACTCTCGCTTTCAGGGTCCTCTTCTAATGATTTCGCAAAATCAATGAGTGCTTGTACTGTGGCCGTGTGTCCTTCCCTTGCTGAAATGTGAAGTGAAGTCTCATCTTTGATATTCACAGAACAAAGCAGTGACCGGCCGCACTTCAAGATCTCTTTCACACATTGTGCTTGGCCGAACTGAGCTGCGATGTGGAGGACTGTGTTTTTGTTGGGGGTCACTTGGACTTCAAGTTGAACAACTTTTTGCTTCAGGACATCAACATTTCCCTCTTTGGCTGCATTGTATAAGATTGGATCCATAGTGATATGCGACCGGTTTCTGCTTGGCCTCAGTTTTCAGCTGAAGTTCTGTCCATTTATTGAGTTGCCCAGTTGACTTTGGGCACCGTCGTTGTTACAACTTGTTGAATTTTAAAGAACACAACCTAAAAAACACATAAAAAAATTAATTAAAAAAACAACTTGTTGAATAGAAGCATTTTATACAACCAACTGAAAAAGGGACACTTTGAAGTAGCTAGGTCCACAAAAAATAAAGCCGTACATCATAAAAAATGCTAGAAATTAAATAGCTGGAGCACATGAATAGATCCGTGAAAATGAAGGTTAAGATCTCATCAAGACTTGGTTCAAATTGCAACGACTTGAGGGGAAGCTGAGTTATATTCTTAATGCAACCAGATTTAAAAGGCCACAAGGAATCTTAATCTAACGTAAGAAATAGATTCTTGAAAGGTTAGATAGATGCTTAAAAAATTCCCCCACAATGCTAGGATTACGATGGATCTAGGAATTCATATGGGGGAATTTATATACATGAGTTTTTTCATAAATTCAGTGGGGCAATTTCAAAATTTTTTGAGTATAATTGCAAAAACATATAAATTTAGGGATGCAAAATACTATAATAAAAAATTTCAGTGACGGCGGATGCCCCCACTGAGCCCTTCACAGAACTGCCCCTGCTAAGGTATTTAAGTAAATTACTTAATTATACCATTATCAGTCCTTTTGTTAATTAATTGTAAGCTTTTAAAGATAGGCTTTTCTTACTTCAAAGTTCCATCATATGATGATTTTTTTATTAATTTTTCTTTAAGGGTCGTTAGGTTAGTGTCAAGTGATCAGAAAGGAAAAGAAAAGAGAAAAAAAATTAGTTTGGTTAAAGGAAAAGTGAAAGAAAAAAATTTTCCAAAATTTTTAGCACATTAAACACACTGAAAACTCACTTTTTCTTAAAAGTTGTGCACTTCATATATTATTTTTCTATTATATCCATGAATGTTGTCTCTCTTCATTGAGTTTTTTTCTTAGGTAAATTGCTTATTTATAGAATCATATATTACTTACTAATTTAATTATTTGTATGTGCATCCAAAATTAATTAAATTTTTTTTCTTTCATTATTGAATTATTATTATTAATATTATTATTATTTTCTGAGGGTCTGAAATTCGTTAGATATTTTTTTTCTATAATTAATAATAACTAAGAGTTATTATATATATAAACAAATATTTGTTAATAGCAGGTGAAAATTAAGTTTGTGCTGGGATAATTTGTCAATGACTTTTAATTTTCTCATTCTCAGTGCCTCTGAGAAAGTCAGAAAGTAGTAAGTAAATATAATTATATATATAGTATATAATTACATCATTTACAAATAAATAATAAAAATAAATCTAACATAAGGAGAAAACGAATACTTAGAACTCCACTTTACCAAAAGTTTATTATTTTCTCATCCTCAAAAATAAAAGATCCAGGATTTAAGGGACAGGTTAATAAATATAAACATAGAGGAGAATGCAAAAAATTGTATCATTATATTACATGCTATTCTATTCCATATTTCACTATTTCCTTGCTAAAATAAATAATTAAGTATAAATAATATTTATCTAACACAAAATTATTTATTATTTAAAATTATAAGGATATTTTCGGTAAGTAGAATTATTATTATTATTATTATTTTTGTTTTCAACCAAATAATATTTTTTTACAATTTTTTTTCAAAAAAATTCATGTTAACCAAATGCATGATAGAAACTTTGATTTCTTTTCTTTCACTTTCACTTTCCATCAAAAAATTTCGTCTAACCAAGCGGACCTTAAAAGTAATATAAAGAGTATTTCCTATGAAAATCTATGGATAAAATAAATGGTATAGCATGTGTTGTGGATTATTTTATCATAAATAGTTAAATATTTTTAACAAATATTATTGTTACAATAGTAATGATAGAGAGTCGGTTCAATTAAATTTATGTAAGTTACTGTTGATGTGATCATGGCATCATGGATAGAGTCGGTTCAATTAAATTTATGTAAGTTACTGTTGATGTGATCATGGCATCATGGATATTAATGACATTTAAATTAGTCGGAATTATTTGACTTTGAAACTCTAAAAATTATTCTTATAACTTGTTGCTAATGAAAAAAATTATTTATCTGGTAAAAAAATTACCCTCTGAATCTACCTTGGATTTATTTTTTTAATTATTAATATTTTTTAACTTTTTTTTTTTTTCCTTGGCAAAATATGTAAAGTCTGGTAATTTTGCCTCTCCGTATCTATTTAAAAGGTTGCATCTTACTTGCTTATGGTTACATGAACCGTAATAGAAAGACTTTAATGTAAGGTATTTTATCCCCTGGGCTTGCTATTAACTACTTTAACATATTCATGTGTTTCTAATATTAAAAAAATTAATTAGCTTTTTTTGACTAAGCTTATGAGGAATCCCAATTTAATATATATGTGTGTGTAATAGCTTGAAAATAAATAATGCAGCACATGAATAGATCCGTGAAATTAGTGTTTGAGTTCATCAATCAAGATACCGTCGTGAAAACGTTTTAAGAAAGACTTGTTGACATTGCAACAACCTGAGAGGCTTCAATGTGGTTGTTGTAACTTATTTTAAGCATAACTACGTGACTGCATTTGTAATGAAAGTCATATTAAGTGGGCCCAGAAGTAGTCTTGGCTTTTAAAATTCCCCCGTCAACTTTAAAAAAATTTATTTTGTATGTATATTTTTTTAAAGTTTTAAAATTGGTCACCTATACTTTAAAAAATATTATTTTTGTATGTATAATTTTTAAAAAATTTTAAAATTGTCCTGTCTCAAATTTTTTTTATTGGCTCGTCTCTGTATACTGGAATAGAATGACAGATGTGTAAAAAGATGGGGATGAAAGAAAGTCGCAAGAGATTCATGCAACTTGTTTTGTCCAGGCTAGGAGATACGAGTTAACCTTAAATTTTTTATTATCAAATATATAATAATAATATAATGACAGAAGAGTTGGGCGCTACTGGATAGAACCGGCCAGAAACAGCCGGTCCAGTCGTGCACTTGCTGCTTTTTTTAATATCAAAAAGCAACTATCTAAAGGTTACGTCATGCAATTGGTAATGTGCTCCCCTCACTTATCCAAACGTCATCTTCTATCCTTATATGGGACTTCGTTTATATTTATCGGTGAGCTAGGATTATTGTAAACCAACATAATAAACGTAATATATTTATCATGAACTGTACCTATTATATGTTTTTGTTAACCTTATGATACGAAAATATAAGATATAAAATAGAAAGGTGAAATAGAGAAAGAGAAGATTAAGAACACCGTATATATATGGTTAGATACTAAGACTTATATTTATAGATCAAGAGTCATTTAGACTACATTTATTTTATTACTTGTATTTCTTGATATATTTATGTTGCCCAAGAATTGACTCTAGAGGGGGGTGAATGGAGCCAATTACAAATAATAGATAATTTTCGCAATATAGAAAAGCAATTTCAAGTAAAGTACTTAACACAATTGTGCAACTATAAAGATATGAAATTAGCAATTAAATAGCACAATTATAAAAGAGATAAGAGAAGAGAAATTGCAAACATTGACTCGGCGATTTTAGCGAGGTTCGGAAACTCCTACTCCTCGGCTCAAGATCCCTCTTGAGACTTCTCAATCCACTATGGCTTCTTCTTACGGGTGGAGAGCAAACTTTTACATGAAGCAAGACCTTGTTTCTTTTCCTTGTTAGGAGAACACCCTTCTCTTAGGCTTCTTTTGGGTCACACCAACCCTTACAATTTTGTAGAAAAATTTGTAATTGAAATACAAGATTGAATCTCTCTCAAGATAGATATACAAATGCAAGCTCACAAGAAATATCTCTTAAAGATTAATGTACAAACTTTAACTCTTAACTAGAGTATATATGAATATAAGTGAAGCTCAAACTTTATAAATGAAATTAATAAGAGAAAATGAAATATGTGAAGAATATAAGCTCTTATAATCTCTTAAGTGTATAATAGAGCAAAAACTCTATGAAGATTAAAGTAAGAGCAAAAGCCCTTTGAGTGCTTAATTAAATCTCTCAAGATAGAATAAGAGTGAATGAGAGAGATGAAGAGAAGATCTGAGAACAAAAGCTCTCTTTAATGCAATGTGAAGTCTTTCAAATGATGTCTCTTAGTTATTAAGACATTCCCCACTCTATTTATAGAGTTTCCAAGCTTAATATAGCTGTTGGGAGTGGAATGCATGAGGGTCGAGAAGAAAATAGCCGTTGCAGTTTGAAATCTGCAGATCTGCGACCAAACCGATCGACATGTGGCTAAACCGGTTGATGTATTTTGCAAACCAGTCGACATCTCTTGCAAACCAGTCGACATCTACTGAGCTCCATTTGGACATTTGCGACTGCCTAGATACCGGTCAACATGTGTGAGCTTCAGCTTGGATTTTTGCCACTGCCTAGATATCGGTCGACATGTGTATCAAACCAGTCGACATGTGTATTAACAGTTTTGACAGACAGCTTATGCAAGGACTTTCAGTACAGGACATCTGCACACAGCTTATTTCCATTGAAAATATTTAAGTAAATGTCCATTTACTTTAAGTTTACAATGTAAATAAGGAAGTACCCCCCATTTGGATTCAATAAAAAATATTAGAAAATTGAAATCCAACTAAATCAAAATGTAGAAATTTAGTTTTAGTACAAATTTGGATTTCTGACAGTTTTCGTAAAAATGAATCTTTGTGAAGACCAATGTAGAATTGATGAAAAAATCCCATAAAATCAGTTTAGGCTATTTGAAGTATAAAGAGTTATTATCGGGAAAAATTATTTTGAAATAATCATTATTTCAAAAATTCATTTTTCACACTTAGCTATTTTTCATATTTGGCCAGAAAGACAGTTTTTCATCAAGTGCATACTAGGGTCCTAATGTCCTTTACTAAGGCTTTAGAGATGAGTAATTAAGTTCTAAGCCTTAGACTCTACTTTCTATAGACCAAAGTGAATGATGTAATTGATGTGCATGGTCCTAGCATTTTAGCTCAAGTGTTGAGTTCTTTCAAAGCTTATGCAAGTTTGAACTAACTCACTCTTTAGCAAAGACTCCATATGACAATTATATATGAATAAAGTGCATAGTTTATTGCTAATGGATATAGGAGCATATGAATGATGATATGATATGCATGGTCCTATAGAGATGAGCTTCAAATGGATTCATAAATACTTTGACATTGAATCCTAACCATTCACCATACTATCTACCCCTTTCTTCAGGCTTTGTCCATGATCTTTAGGCTTTAAGGTATTCTTGTTTTCTTCCTTCCTTTGAGTTGTTTTCTTACTCATTGTAGTCTAAGCTATCTTTCTTTGCAACTTCAACTCTTCTTTGTATCCATTTCTGTCATTGATGTGATCTTGAATAATGGAATACTTGGAATGATCTTTATAGCTTCATTGAGGTCATTCTTTGAATATGAATAATCTATATAACACTCAATGTAAACATTAGTCCTTAAACACCATTAATGGTTTGTTATCATCAAAGTAACTAGATTGTCCTTGAATGAAATCCTTAAGTTCAACAATCTCCCCCTTTTTGATGATGACAAAACATTGATGTGTTCATAAGCAAATGGAGTAGCATTTGAAAAATGCTCCCCCTATCAAAGTGAATTCATTGAACATAATGTTATAAAACAATATGCTTGATATATCATAAATTATTTTATACATAAACATGCATTTAAGATCATTTAACACATCACATATCTCTCCCCCTTTGGCATCTCAAAAAGGTGGGAGGTCTAAACAACTTCATTAAGCATTTAGCATTTAGTATAGTGAAGCAATGAAATCATGAGTTCAATACATCATTAAGGTTCATGGCATATACAAAAGTATATATAATTAAACATGAAACAAAAATGAAGCATAAACTAGAATAAGCCTAAAGGCAAACAACCTTTTAGAGGCAAATCTTAAGACTCAAGACAACTTCAACCCTAATATATTTCATCACATTTGATATTCTCAAGAAAGAGGGAAATATCATCAAAATCATGAATATGAATATGATGACCAAGTCATTTTGTAGCATGTTTGACAATTTCCAAAGTCAGTCAATTAGGCTTAGCAAATCATGCAATATTCCTTCTCAAGAGATTATCAATAATCTACCCCTATGAGTATGCTTCCATTTATATCATATATCAAGTATTGTGGATATGCTAGATAATGCAATAAAACAATGATACATGAAATGAGCCATTAATGCCAAAGACCTTCTTTTTATAAGCATATGATTGAATGATCAAAATCTTACAAGGCAAGAGACATACAAGGCATAAATGGAAGTGGTGGCATTGCACCTAGTCATGTGCAATGAATTTTCAATAATGCAAAAACATATTTTCTTGGACAAGTATGATTAGAAATGATTGGTGCATGATTGTACATGTGAATGAGCTCAATATTTCTCTTTGCACATATTTGTCAAAATGTGATGTCAAGGTATCTCATGAAGTTCTAAATTGCAAAAAGCAACAATGTATAGATTAAGGTCTTGATACCAAAATATCTTCTTTAAGAGATATGGTGAGAGATTGGCTACATGAATTTTCATGTGAATGAGCTAACTATCTCTTCTAGATGCATTCTTTAAGAAGTGATGTTAAAACATCACATGAAGTTCTAAAGTGTTAAAAATGGATATATCACAATAGTATAGCACTTGTGATATCAATTAGTCATCTAAGTTAGAACATAGTATCATTTGAACGTCATATTTCTAAGACTAAAGAGTCAAATAGATATATAAAATTTAAGTTCATGACAATTGAGGAGTTTAAACTCTAGAAGAAATCATGTTTACTCATCATGCTAATTTTAATTTATTTTGCATGCTAAAGGTAAGCTTCTTTGCCCAAATCATAAATGTTGATCCAATGATAGTATATATGATCAATCAACATATTTTCATGAATGGTTTTGAAAACACATATATATATATCAATTTAGTCAAAAATCATCAATCTTGAGAAAATCACTATGCCTTTCAAAGAGAGCTATAGGAGCTTATTTTAATCACATAAGGCGAAAGATAATTTTAAACATATAGTTCAAAATTTTATACATTTCAATTCCGGGTGATTTTTCCTCAAAAGACTTGTTAGATATGAAGTCAATAAGTCATACATTTGATAAAAATCATTTCATACAAAAATATGTAGCATTCTTATTGCTTTAATTCAAGTTATATGTGCACAAAGTCATATATTCAATTTTTTTTTTTTTTTGGATTAACCCTTGGGAATAGTCTAGCCTAGTTAATATCATAGCTACCACAAAAAAAAAAAAAAAAAAATAGTTCCAATAATAAGCACATAGAGAATGTTCACCAATGATTGATCAATTGGATGGTAGTGGACAATTCTTTAATTCTTAGGAAGGCATTATAAATTCTCATTCTTCATTTTTGGCTCTTCCAAGAAGATTCATTTTTTGAGGTTTTCAAGTGAGGACTTATTTGATTTTTCATTATCTAAAGTCCAACAAAACATTTTCAAGATTAATAACCTCATTTTCTATATGCATAGAAGGGACACAACAAAATAGATAAAGCATTTAAGATCACACAAGCATATAGATGATGTTTTAGACATTGTTACTTTGATAGATTTGATAAAGTTCAACTGAAATAGCATTGATGGTCTACATGAGAAAATGTATGCTATTGTAATGACCCGGCCTTTTTTCCTCCTTTTCCATTTTTGGCGATTTTCTTTTTTCGTCTTTTTCCTATTTTGTCTTTTCCTTATTTCGTCTTTTTCCCGTTTCTTTCATTTTTCCTTGCATAACCTTACTTGTTGTGCTCGGATTTGATTTCGGTTTTGCATGCATTCATGATATTTAAATTCCATGACATCTACATTTTTACTTTTGTAGAAATACATATTAAATGCTTACTTTCTTTGTAAAAGTCATGAAAATAAGACTTTTTGTAATTATCCATAACTTGAGGGGTTTTTGGGTAATTAAGTAAAGTAATTATTTTTCGTCTTAGGGACTATTTTACAATTTAATTTGGAAGATATTTTCAAAAAGGACTTGTTTGCAATTTTCGAAAAAGTGTGACAAGTGTCACACTCTCATTGGTCCACTTGTTGACATTTATATGGAAACACTTTGATGCCTTGGATAATGACATGTAGAGGGTGAAGATTCACTCACTTGTTGGCCTAGGATTGGTACACTTGTTGGCATGGATGGTTGACAAATGTAGGTTCAATATTAAGTCTTGGAAGTTTATATAGGATGGTGACAAGTGTAGGCTTGAGATTAAGCCTAGGAATGAACCATAGATTCATGACAAGTGTAGGTTTACCATTTAGTCTTGCATTTTGTGTGTGAGAGAGGTAGTGTAAGAACACATAGTGAGTGGAGGATTTCTAACCATTCCACTCACCATTTTACACTTTATCATTTTCATTTTCACTTGTCTTCAAGAACTATAACCTAGCCACCATTGGAGAAAAGCTTGGTTAATAGCTTTCTTCTTCATTTTGGCCTCCTTCCACTCACCTTAGACATAAAACCTTGGAAGACAAAAGCTTCCTCTTACTCCCCTCTTCATTAACCCTCAACTTGTTTTCCATTTGAGCTTGGTTGCTTGGATTATAGAGATTCAATTCTCTATTGAGGTAGGGGGTGTTATCATTTATCTTCCAAGTGATTTTATTTGTTCCTATAGTGATATCTAAGTTATATGTTTGTCTTGTATTAAAATGAGAAATAAATGATTAATTGTGACTTGTATGTAATTCACTTTAGACTTGATAAACAACATGACCATGGCTTGCTTCATAACTTATGTTAATTTGAGGTCATTTAGAATTGTTTTAAAATCTAGAGGGATTAATGAATTAATTTAATTAATTTTTTTTTTTATGTGCTCCCATGACTTAAATCAAGTTTTAAAGTGATTTATATAATAACCATGACATGTACTACAACATATATTAAATTGAGCATGTTTGGATGAGAAGTGAAATCTAGGGAATTTAGTTGTTTTATTAAATTGTTTAAATTATGATTTTAAACTTATATCATACTTGTGAGGTTATGTTCTTGTTGTTGAATGATATTGTTGTAATTAGTGGCAAATAGCATAATGATCATTCAATATTCTTCATGCCATTTTAGTTGAGAACTTAGGGCATGTATTGTGTTTCCAAAATTGATTTGTGTATGTTGATGGCTTTACATTGTATATATATATGTTATGTTGATACATATATGCAATGTGCACAAAATGTTGATTTTGGAAACTTAGGGATGTCGTTGTTATGATTATGGCTAGGGCATGGTTCTAGTACGGGGGAAAGTCTCTCTACAAGTCTAGTGCGCACATAGGGAGGTTACCCATGGTTTAGTAACCCTAAAGTAACCACATTGTCGGTTTGATCCGGTGTGACGTCCAAGTATCCACTTTGGTTTGATTTTGCATTTAAATTCCAAGTTGTTAACTTTGTAAAATTACATCTCATTGTGTTATGTTGAAAGTTCTATTGTCACTTGATAGCATGAATTAAATGGTATTGGATTGTAACTTGGTATAAAGATAAACCCATGCATTCCCTACGAGTAAACTTGTTTACTCACTCCTAAGTTAATGGGTGTTTTGTAGGTAAAGAAGCCTTAGTGTGGGATGCACAACATTCTTAGACTCACTCGAGTTCTTGAAGTATATTTTGATGACATAGAATATGCATATGTTAGCATATCTTGTCCTACTTTTGCTTACTTTGATAAAACTTATACTTATTGTCTAAGTTATGTAATGTGCACTTAAGTGCACCTTTTGATACTCTTAGAATGTGGTTGTAATGAGGCCAAGGGCCAAAGACACTTATGTGAAATGTATGCTAACTTTGAACTTCATTGTTGCCTATGGAAGATATGTGGATTAATGCATTGAAGGGTTCTATTTTGCATATGACATGCTATGAGGCCATATGCCATTGCAACACATCTATTTTATCACATTACATATGCTTGCATGATCACTTTGGCAAACAAAACCATCCTTGATGAAACAAAGACTCTAAGTAGCATTTTTAGGGAGTTTTACCCTATTCTACTCTAGGGGAATTTTGGGTATTTCAAAATGCATTTTTTTCATTTTACCTCGAGACTCACATAGAAAACTCAATTTTGTGGGGGGTTTCTTCTTTGTGTTTTTCTAGAAACTGCCATCTTGGCCCTCAAAAATTGATTTTTTTTTTTCCGAAAAATCATTACTGCTAGGTTTTTGCCAACTTTAGTGCAAATATACTTGGTACTATTCATCGAATTTTTTTTTGAAAAGCGTGACGACCGATCCAAAACTTTCGGGGGTCTTGTGGGTGTATTTTAAGATTGCATTTTCAATTTAGGCAATTTAAAAACCTTCCGAAACCCCATTTCCTTTCTTTGGGTAGTAGCTTGGAACGATTTTTGACCTTTAGATCTGATTTTCTTGAGGGTATTTTGGACATTTTACAATACATTTTTTTGGTTTCCGTCCGCGTTCGGGTAGAAAACTTGATTTTAGGGGGGGTTTCTTCTTTGAGATTTTTCAAAAAATTTCGTTTAGATGCCCGTTTTTACTCTCAGTTGCAGCAGTAATGGGTTGATGGCACTGTAGCTGTCACGGCCTTCGTCGGGCTGCCGCGATGTCGATTTTGTTTTTGACCTTTCTCCCTCATCCGGACTCCAAATTGTTGATGCAGAAATCCTCACAACTCGGAACGACGGCGTTTACCTACAAAACAAAGGGACGTCACCTCGAATGGCACCGGTGGGGTGCCGGCCGAGGACCCTTCGACGATCAAGTTAGTACTTGTAATCGTATCACATAATAATTATGTATATTCTGTTTAGGGATTTTTTCTCGTACCTTCTTTAATGGCTTGGTGCCCTATTTATGGCTGTCGATTGGAATCCAATTGGTTTTGCCGATGTCGATGGTTGATCTTATCTTCCGCTTGTGCGAGATCATAGGAGATTTGTTGCCAGATTTGTCGGGGATATGAATAATCCTTTTGACCTCCTCCAATTATGATAGGATTATTCTTACCCTGTTGAATCACGTCAGATTTCATTATCCTTGATAATGAAATCTAATCAATCTTATCGAGGGTAGGGTAGGTTTATATTTTTCCCTATCAGTTGTCCCCCATTTCCAAGCTTGCACGTCTAGCTTTGGGAATGTAAATTTATTTATTTATTTATTTTTTTCATCAACCCCTGTGAACAGTACCCACGGGGTACTATTCCCGCGGGTATTATTCATGTAAATAGTAACTCAGGATTTTTTTTTTTCAATCCCTGTGAACAGTACCCGCGGGGTACTATTCATGTGAATAGTAACTCGGGAATGTATTTTTTTTTCCTACCCTGGAATAGTACCCCGCGGGTACTATTCCCGCGGGTATTGTTCTTGTGAACAGTAGAAGATTTTTTTTTTTTTTTTTGGCCCTGGAAACTCTTCACTCGGGTACTATTTTTAGTACCTTTGGGTAATCTGTCCGGGGTACTCTTTTTGGTACCCTTGGGTACTCTTCCCTTGGTAAGGGAATAAATTGGACGAGCTTTACTCAGGTCGTCACTACTTTAATAAGGGAATTAAATTGTATTAGCTTTACGCAGCTCGTCCCCTTTAGTAAAGAATTTTTATTTACTATCCCTTATAGTACGGGGATATTAATTACGGGATTCATTCAGCCCCGGTCCTTGCAGTACATGACATTTATTTACTATCCCTTATAGTACGGGGGATATTGATTACGGGATTCATTCAGCCCGGGTCCTTGTAGTACATGACACTTATTTATTATCCCTTATAGTACGGGGATATTGATTACGGGATTCATTCAGCCCGGGTCCTTATAGTACAGGACACTTATTTACTATCCCTTATAGTACCGGGATATTTGATTACGGGAATCATTCAACCCGTCCCTTTAGCAAGGGAATAAACTTTACGAGCTTTACTCAACTTGTCCCTTTAGGAAGGGAATTAATTACCACATAAGTATAACACGTGAGGGGGAGGATCGTTTTTTGACCTGACCTTTGTAGGTGAAGTCCTGATCTTAGGCCCTCGTCTTAGTCTCTGATGACCAAACTTGGGGTAACCGGGCACTGATCTTGGATGACCGAGCCTTTGTAGACTTTGGACAATCAATTCTTAGTCTTGGTTGATTAGGCCTTGGTTTTGGATAACCAAGCCTTGATTTATAATAACCAAGGGTTGTACCCTTCCTGTCGTGTAGAGACTAGAAACCCGACTAGCTCGATGTACACTAGAAACCCGACTAGCTCGATGTACCAAGGTACGATCAATCTTCTAAACCTTGTCATCATATGTAGATCGACGATTGATATCATATGATCACTATTTTGCCCCCGATGTTAGGATCTTGGGTGATGACCCATTCTATAGACGTTTATGCAACGGACGGGGTGTCTGGTGCTGCAACAATTTACAGTTGTCTAAAAAAAATTGGATTGGGTAATTACTAAAAATTAACCTGTAATGGATTATCAATCCAAAATTCTGCATAATCTGAAGTCGATAGGCCATTCCTGCAAGGGAAGAGAGGTGACGACTGTCGTCTGGTAGGTGGAGGCTTAGTGTTCGGCGACTGGTTTGATGCCTGGTGGATAGAGGCGTGATACCCAACGGCTGAAAGATGATGGTCTGGTGGTCAGTACCTCGTTGGGTCCAATGATCGCCCTTAACTTAGGAACCTGCTTGGGAATACAGACCTCATTGGACATGGGATCTTGAGGGACATCGGACCTCCTTGGACCTGAAGGTCTCGATACATTTTTGGGTGTTGAAGGCCACCCTGATTGTATGAACGGACGGAGTAATGAAACTTCGTTGCTAGAGACATCCTCAGTAGTAGAAGCTTTACTAGTAGGTAGAGACCCCCTTGTTGGTGGTGATCTTCTTGATGGGTGGAGACCTACCCATTTATGTAGGTGCAAAAGGACCAGGTCTTAGTCTTCAACGATCAGGCCTTGGTTATTGGCTGCTGCCCGATATGAGATGGAGTCTGGTCTTAGATGACCAAACCTCAGTAGTGAAGGGACCAAACATTGCTAGATGGAAAACACCATATTGGACTGCTTGGGTCGACGTGCCAAATTTTGAAGGGTGGTATCACGTAACCCACTGTTTTGCCCCCAGTATGATAGACGGGTAATCAAGATGTAGAGTCCCGTCCTTATATAAGAACATGGAAACCCGTTGTCAACTAATGACTTTGGGAAGGTTTCCATGATCAGAAACTTTCGTTTTGCCGTCCGAGCCAAGTCGCGTCGGGATTATTATTTCTTCAGAGAACTAATCGTTCCCACAGACGGCGCCAGCTGTTGATGCGGAAATCCTCACGACTCGGAACGACGGCGTTTACCTGCAAAACAAAGGGACGTCACCTCGAATGGTACCGGTGGGGTGCCGGCCGAGGACCCTCCAATATCAAGTTAGTACTTGTAATCGTATCACATAATAATTATGTATATTCTGTTTAGGGATTTTTTCTTGTATCTTCTTTAACGGCTTGTTGCCCTATTTATGGCTGTCGATTGGAATCCAATTGGTTTTGCCGATGTCGATGGTTGATCTTATCTTCCGCTTGTGCGAGATCATAGGAGATTTGTTGCCAGATTTATCGAGGATATGAATAATCCTTTTGACCTCCTCCAATTATGATAGGATTATTCTTACCCTTTTGAACCACGTCAGATTTCATTATCCTTGATAATGAAATCTAATCAATCTTATCGAGGGTAGGGTAGGTTTATATTTTTCCCTATCACAAATCAAGTTAGTTTTTTTTTTTTTTTTAAATTGATTAATTTTTCATTATCTATCTAACAGTGTGCTCGGTTGCACCCAGATATTTCTGGATAATTACTAGTTTACCCTTTTAGCTTTATTGCTCGTTTTTCTTTGTTTTATCGTTTCTCCTTCGTCCGAAATCCGGATAATGAAATTCTTGAGTCCATTATCACTAGTTTTTCATTGTTTTCCCAGTGGTGTGCTCGATAGCACTTGAATCCATTTTTTTTATTTTACAAAATGACCATTTTGCCCCTAGGTTCCTTTTTGTCCGTTTTTGAAACGACATATCCGCATTTGTTTTCCTTTGGGTTCCATAACCTCATTGAAGGTCACATTGGTGTCTTAGAGACGCATTGTATCTCTAGAGACCGTTGTTTCACCTTTCCCTTCCGCATTTTGGATTCGTTATCGGGTCATCTTTTGGTCATCACTGACGCACCGGATTTACAAAACTTGGGCCGTCACAGCTATCCTTTGATGGCATATCTTCCAAAAAGTAAATCTTTCACAAGGATTGGGCATAGTTAATGTAAAGATCATTTGAAAGATAGAGAATCATTTTGTGTGAGCATGTTCATAACCAAGGGAGGAACTAGTAATGGGCTAACCTGGGCTATAGCCCAGGTCCAATTGAAAAAAAAATTAGTACTATTGTTCCTATAAGCCCGTGTACTACTCTTCCTCTTCCTATTAGCCCAGCCCAATCCATAATATTTCTATAAATAAAAAGAGTTATAAAATTTACAAAAGTCAAACCTTAAATATGAGCAAGCTTACGAACCATAGACATGCCCAATCACAAAATAAACCATAATAAAATATAATAGAGCCCAACCTAGTAAATCAAAACACATTGTTGGTCTATCGAAGAAGACCTAAACTCTTCGTGTGTAAGGTACTAAGGCATTAGTAGATGGATATCATGGATTATTATTGTTAATCCAGTTAAATATTGAATTTTATTTTTGTATATATATATATATATATATAAAGGGCTTTGTTGATGACTTGATAATTTCTTGTTAAATTGGGTAATTTACTATAGCGGAGCATATATGTTTTACTTTCTAATGTGAATTTATTGATAAGGAACATATATGTCATGCATTCTTGTAATTGTTTGTTTTAATACTCGTATGAAGCAACTTCAATAAATTCTTGACTGTAAAAATACGTTAGAGTTTAAAAGTATAAATGTGTTAGAAAGTTGTAGATTATTGGGTTTAATTGAATAACTGATGCATGATTGACACACTAAGCAATCATGGGTTTAATTATTTTTAGCCCTCTCTACTTTGCAATCCTAACTCCGCCCCTGTTCATAATTCATATGCCAAAACACACTACTTTCATGCAAAATATTAAAATCTATAACATAGACATTTTTACATCTATTAGCAACAAGTAGCATATCAAGAGCATCATGCTTAGAATTTCATGATTGAGTTCTTCATATAAAAGCATATTAATGAGAAATGAATTCTTTACCCATGGTACTAACTTCATTAGCTTGGAAGTTGTTTCTCAATGTGATGCATCCTTTCCATTTTGTGAGTGAGAGGAATTCTTGGCATGACATTTCTTTTGCTTCTGCTGGGTTTAGTCATCCCTTACAATTGATAGGATAAAACCGAAGCTTATTACAATCTCTCAAAGATGTGATATGAATATCAAAAGCTCACAATCCTATAGCAAAATAAGATACCGCAGTAGATCTAAGCTCAATAGGATTTTTGTAATATGAAACAATGAGAATGATAATGTATATGAAGGTTTAATTGTTTCTAATAGCACACGAAAGGGATTTTTATTGTAGCTATATTTTCTTCATATATAAATCACATATATGTATAGCCCTATAAAGATCTTGACAGAAAAGGCAGATAAACTTTCCAAACCGCTGAATGGAAATCAAAAGTAATCGGTGACATCAGCTAAATACTCGGTTAGATAAGATCTGTAGCTTCATCCGATCGATTACATTTACCATATATCTAATCGATTACTTGGACCATCTGATCGGTTAGATTAGGAATGTAATCGGTTATATTAGATCTGAAATATTTTCCTTTTTGCTCTGTGAAATCCATCTAATCGAGTAGATGATGTCATCTAGTCGATTACATAATTTCATCTGATCGATTAGATCAGTGAACTAACTGGTTAGATGAAAGAGAGTAGATTTATGACCTCCTTTTTGTTTTCTTCATCTGATCGGTTATGTGGTGGCATCTGATCGATTACATGGCCTCATCTGATCGGTTACATGGCTAATCTGATCGGTTAGATTGCTACTTCAAAAATCCTTGCTCACTGTGATGCTCATCTGATTGGTTACATGTGTGATTTAACCAGTTAGATCACCAGTAATATGATTTTTCATGAATAAAATGCATGTTGTTTGAAAAATCCATTTTAAGCTTTTATCACCCACTGCAAATTAATTGCTTTACATAATTTCTAACTCTCACCAGTCTAAGCTACCCCTTTGATGATGACTTGAATATCCTTAAGATTCGTTTGCTAGGAATGATCCTTTTTTATTTACTTATTTGTTCAAATACCTGAAGCTTTCCTGTAACTGCAACACTTAAGGGAAAAAGTTAAATGTGTTTCTTCTTTGTTTGTTATTATCAAAAGTATGGAAGAAGGCCTTTGTGCCAACATATATATATATATTTGTGAGATATAATTTTTGTAATTGGCTAATTCGATGTCAAAACAATTCCGATCGAGTTGCAATTTTCAAGTTACCAAATCAAGATCGAGTTTGGCTATGGAATTGGAAAGTTGTTCAAGTTTGATAAATTATGATCTACGAAAAAGGTATGAACAACACTTTAGGAAGTTGTTCCCTACTTAGGACACAATACATACATGGTGTGTTTCTTCAAAGTTTTCAAAACATAATTTTTCCAAACTGATACTCCTTCCCTTCAATTCTGTCATGTGGGAACTGGTACTGACTTTAGCTACCGGTTCAATATCCTTTGAGTCGAAGGAAACTTTCTGTCCTTTGGGAACTGGTTCCAAAGTTGGCTACCGGTTCCACAAGCTGATACAGTTTAGATAATAGTTTCCTTTTCTGTCAAACTTTCTGTTTGATATAGAATTCCTTCTGAAATCATGCAATGGTAATTAATTGAATATGTATGAATGAATATTTTGGTAATTCATGCATAAGGAGGACGAGTTTTACTGCACCTTAGATTAAAGTAGTTAGGTAGGCAATTCGTGCTAACTGAAGATGAGTTATGGCTTAGTATTTATTCATATATGCCTTCTTAATTGAATTAAAATGTACTTGTAGTCACTTGATTTTTGCATATACACAAGTTTGAATTTTTCCATAACTGAAGCAATTGATTATGTTATAAGGCTAGCAGTGAAGTCAATCTCTAAATATATACTTCTCACTTTGATCTAAACCCATAATATTTTAGTTTATTTTTTGTTTTATTTACAATTTAGAAATAGAAAATAACAAAATCATCTTTCTCTTAAATTAAATTAGGAATAATTTTATACTTAACAATTCACCACAGCCCTTAAAGTTCAATATCCTTCACATAGTCTGATCCTACAAGAATTTGTTCTATTATGAATAGTTTTTATCATTGAAAATACACACGTCATACTGTGTATTTGTGTAAATAATTTTTCCATAAAATTATCGAACACCGTGCGTGGCGTATACATGAAGATTAAATGCATATGCAAACTAGACAAGAAATAAAAAAACAATTTTGAACCATCCCCTTAATTGATGATCTCTAAAGCTCTCTTAGATTTCCCACTACGACCAAATCGAAGTCTTCCACGTTTGTTTGCGCGCGTTGATGCCAGCAAGCAAGTTGCTATTCATGCGTAAGACTATGAAGTAATCCATACGTAATAAAAAAAAAAAACACATATATAAACAAAGACTCGGGATTCAAGAGCAAGTGCTTGTTGAGAGTCTCTCCTTTTGCATATATATAATAGTAGTTGGCAAGTTGCAGAAGCTTATATATGTGTGTATATTGTAAACTTTTATAATTCGTGAAACCATCAATCATAAATTTACATGAATCCCATATCTTAGAATTTCATGATTTTCACACATCTATAATGCATAAATAAATAGTTAGATATAAATACCTCGATTCATGATATCAAATCTTGTTGAGATTAAATCCAACGTCTAGATCCTTTAACCACAAACTAATCTGCAACTCTGATCAACAGGCAAAGGTGGAAACTGGTTTCTCTCTCTTGGCCTTTTGCACACATAAAACTTTCTTGTGTTGTATCGTTAATCGTCCATAATTGATGGAGTATATGCATTTTTATAAAGGCAAAGAGAGGACCAGTTTTCCTTTTAGTAACATAATTCTACTTTCCATCAAACTAAGGAATAAGAAAGGAAAACACTTCTCCAATAAGTAATTACCAAAAAAATAATTATAAGTTGACCATAAATAAATAATATTAATTAATATCTATTTATTTAGCCACCAAGTAATATGTCACATGTCCAAATCATGTGGGCCACAATTAAATAAATAATCTTACATTCTCCCACTTGGCACATATGATAATTTCTGTAGTGGTTTAGTAAAATAATCATTAATGTGCACCATAAATCAAATTAACTCATTAAATTAGTCATCATAAATACCATGGTAAATAAACTACCAATGCAAGTTATGGCGGTTATATGTCTTTAAATAACACAGTCCCTTCCATGTACCACAACACTAGTAATCTATTCAACATAGACTATAAATGAGAAGTATCAATAATGATCTAACAATAATGTCTTTTCCAAGACTATTCCTATTACCATTTATTAAAGCAATACGTACATATACATTAATTAATAGGAAATATCAGAAACACATTTAATCAGCGCAAAAATGTCAAATATATATAAACACTGTTAAACAATCCACAATTAAAAATAATCATCATTGACTACATTCAAGACCCATTCTTTCAACATGTTACATAAATGTCTTGGGTGGTAGTCCATTCATTAATGGATTGCAATCATAAGTTTTGTGCTTATAATTTCAATAGACATTCGTTGTTTCTAAATATCTTCTTTAATGATAAAGTATTTCAACTTTAGAATATCTATCATTTTTCATTCATGAAGATCAACAATTGCAGTATAAATTTTCAACAATCTGAAAATAGTAACCATAACTCCAAGTCCTGAAATAAATTATGCAACCATAAATTGTAGCCTCAAAGTATGCTACAGATCAAAAAATTCATAATAGACAAAGTAATCATAAATTACTTTGCACGTTTTCATAATATTGTTCCTCCAACCAAATTTTCCAGAACACTTTTAATATATGCTTTATGAGATAATTTTAAAAAAAAAAAATCAGTGTGATCTATTATGAAATATTTCTATTCCTATCACATAGGATGCCTCATTCATATATTTCATTTCAAAGTTTTTAAAAATAACTTTTAGTTTTATATAATAAACTAAAATCACTACTAATAAATAAAATATCATTAATATATAGAATCAGAAATACAAACTTACTCCTACTGACCTTTTAGTATATACATTGATTAACAGTGTTTTCCTTAAAACCAAAAGAAATAATGGTATCATTAAACTTAATATACCATTGTTAGAAAACTTGTTTAAATCCACATATTGACATTTTAAGTTTACAGACCATAAATTCTTTACCCTTTAATTTGAAGCCTTCAGATTGTTCCATATGGACTTTCTCTTATAAACTCCCATTCATAAAAGTTGTATTCACATTCATTTAATGTAACTCTAAATCATAATAAGTTACTGATGCCATGATATTTTAAAAGATTCCTTCTTAGATACTGGAGAGAATGTTTCTTTATAATCTTTTCATTCATGGCACTAATCCATTTAGTAAAATCATTATTGTTAATGGCTTGTGAATATGTAACCGGATCCGTATATATCTTACTATATATCAAAATCAAATTCTTACAGATATATCACATAGTCATTCGGAATAACAGATCTCCTTTCTCTTTGAGATCGTCTTAATGTTATTCCTTATGATTCTTCTACAATCTATTCATTGGTGACAATCTCATTATAGAGTTGTTGATCATTCAATTATTCTTCGTTGTTATACGGTTCAACAACTGAAGGAACAATTATTTATTTAAGAAATTTGTACCCTAACTTCTTAAATGATCACATTCTTATTTTTTATCACTCCCACTGACTTCACCATTCTCAATGAATCTGACATTACCGGTTTCAATAATTATCGTACTATATTTAGGATAGTAAAACTTGTATCATTTAAATTACTTAACATCCATAACATTATGGGTAACGAGGAATTACTTAACATACTCCTAACCATATCCATAAGAGTACGATTACGCCTTTCAGTTACACGCTTTTGCTGTGTCATATATAGCAAAGTGTATTGAGTACAAATGCCATATATTTAAAGAGTTTAGCAAACGGTTAGGGCATTAACCCGTTTCATCATACTTTTCATAATATTTATCACCTCTATATGACCTTATGATTTTCACTTTTCTATTTAATTATTTTTCAACCTCATTTATGTATTTCAAGAGTACCCACTGCTTGAGATTTTTCATGCAACAAATAGATATATCCTTAACGTGAAAAATCAACTATAAAGGCGATAAAATACTTTTCTCCTCTAAAAGATGGAACATTAGAAGGTCTACAAATGTCTATATAAATAATTTCAAGAAGCCATATACTTATTGTGCTCATTTCTTTGTGTGTTTGGTTTGTTTACCCTTAATATAATCTACACACACACACCAAAATTAGTAAAGTTTAGATTAAGAAGAATCACATCCTTTACTAATTTTCCTAATTTTTCACTAGATATTGACGTAGTCTTTTATGACACAAGAAAGATAAATTTTCTATTAATTGAGTTACGCTTAATTCTAATATTATGATGCAAGATCAAAAGGTTTTTAATAAATAAACTATTAAGTTTGAATTTATAGAAATCATCAACAATAATACCATAACTCACAAATTAGAATTTCTTGAATAAACATTATTATTAAATTTAAATGAAAAACCATTAATATAAAGTTTTGAAATAAAATCAAATTATGGGAAATTGAATAAACATAAAAAGTTTTAAAATAATTTAAATAAAATACACTGTCTAACATTAAGCATAATGTCACAATGGTTTCAACAAAACTTTTTCCCAATTCTCATAAAAAAGAAATTCTCATTTGAATTTGTGGTTTAGGCCATAAGAAATTCTTGCATCTATCAAAAACATAAACATTAGTACTTAAATCAACTTATCATGTATTAGAAGGAATTTCAATAAGTAATTCGAAATATACAAAAGCCAAAAACTTACCATTCTTTTTTGAATCATTCTTTATATTTCATGCAATCTTTCTAAAAGTGTTCAATACATGAATGACACTTTTACATTATTACATTTCTTTCTTTTAGTAGATTTACCTAAATCTTTTAATTTTGGGGTTTGCTCACTTAATGCATTTTCATGTTTATTCCCAAATTCCTTACTAACTTCTTGAGTCATCAGATGAACATAATGATTACCTTGCTACTTAAGTCTTGTCTCTTCCTAAATTAACATAATGGTCAGTTAATTAATTTTTCACTTGTCTTAATAGTGTTAATTCGAAATGACCCATACTGAGTAGACAAAAAATTGAGAATAAATTGAATAAGAAAATTCTCATCCATAATCATCCATAAGTTCTCAATTTTGTAGCAACATTACTTATCTTAAGAACATACTCATACATCATAAAATTATGTTCATACATGGTACGAGTACCAACAAAAAAATGCATAGTAGTGATATCAATCAATAATTTTTGTTTTACATATTTATCTATGATACGAAAATATTCTTTTAGTTAAATATTCCTTAGCACTATCACTATGGGGAACAATTATTCGCATACCCATAATGCTTAATATGTTCAATCTCTCATAAATTTTGAATTCAACTTACTCATTCCATTATGAGAATTTATTCCTATTAAGAATCAGCACAGATGTAGCATGTGAATTAAGGGATACAATAAAACAAACATAATAAAATAAAATACTCACAACAAATAATGCTTTGAGTTAACAAAACGTATGTATAACTTAAAAATATAAATACAATGTATAACTATAGTACCCCTTTGGGTGACAACTATAAAATACTAATAAAGATGCTTACATGTATTTATATGTGTATTTTTATTGGTGATGCATTATTTAATTAAACAGATAAGTTACCTTTGGATATCCTATATCTACCTAATTAAAAAATACATACAATCCTTTAATGTTCATTTAATCACTTGAAAATCAATTCCATTTGAGAAATTATTTCTCATAATTAAATAAACCCAATATTCATGAATATCACAAAAAAAAAAAAAAAAAAAAACATAAGCATCATAATTCATGAAATATTGCAATTATGTCTACCACTAAAATTAATATTCATCAACCATTATGGTTGGGCCACTTTGGTAGCTACCAACATTTACATAATATGAATATTAAATTAGATAGTAACTAATTTATGATTAATTATGTCTACTACAAAAATTAATATTCATCAATCATTATGATTGGACCACTTTGGTAGCTACCAATCTTCACATAATATGAATATTAAATTAGACAGAGATTAATTCATCATTAAGTTATATTTACTAATAAAATTAATATTCATCGACCATTATGGTTAGGTCACTTTGGTAGCTACTAACCCTCACATAATATGAATATTAAATTAGTTATTAACTAATTAATCATTAATTTACCCATTTAATATTATACACACATACTCATACTGATCGATCCAAATTTAGGTAAGTTTGATCCCATAAACTTAATAGTCCAAAAATTTAATAAAAAATATCCTTTTATTTTATATACATAATAAAATATGTTATTTTTATTTTCAGACTTGAAGATCATAATTGAATCAATCTAAAATTGATTCTCCAATATGTATGTATGTATAGATATAAAACAATAAATTATTTGAATGTCCAATAAAATCAAATGTCTAAACTCACATACTATTTTAATTACTTAATAAAATACTTCTCAT
This sequence comes from Cornus florida, assembly GCF_030987335.1. Lineage (NCBI taxonomy): Eukaryota > Viridiplantae > Streptophyta > Magnoliopsida > Cornales > Cornaceae > Cornus > Cornus florida. Next base: position 47,553,744 of record NW_026775573.1, read on the forward strand.
GACATATATGATTCAGTGACCTCTCGGGTAACATCAATATGTAATTAATTAAGCTAATGTCTATACCAAGCAATCAGTATAAGTATAAACAGAATAAACATATAAGTTGAATATTAATATTCAATTATATCATTAATTATACTTTTAATTACTTTATTTAAAATATTCATATAGACAAAAAAAACAATCATCAATGCAAATTTCGTCACATGTGCATGCATCACTCGTATTATATCTGTACATGAATCAATTACCTTCCATCCAATTCAATCATGCACGAAAATCAAAGTAGCAAGTAAATAAATTGTTTGTTGTACAAACTGATCAAAACAAACCCACTAAGAGATTAATCAGATTTTAAACAATTATTCCCACGAGCCTAATTAGAATAGATTATATAATCATTAAATATATATGTGTGTGCGGATTTCATAAAAAATAAATTATACAATTATTTATTTTTATTTTTTATTTATGCAACTTTAAAGGAAAATCATGAGTTCCTAAACCTTAAGCTCTGATACCACATGTAAACTTTAATAATTCATGAAACCATCAATCACAAATTTACATGAATCCCATATCTTAGAACTTCATGATTTTCACACATCTATAATGCATAAATAAATAGTTAGATATAAATACCTCGATTCATGATATCAAATCTTGTTGAGATTAAATCCAACGTTTAGATCCTTTAACCACGAACTAATCTGCAACTCTGATCAACAGGCAAAGGTGGAAATTGGTTTATCTCTCTTAGCCTTTTGCACACATAAAACTTTCTCGTGTTGTATCGTTAATCGTCCATAATTGATGTAGTATATGCACTTTTATAAAGGCAGAGAGAGGACCAGTTTTTCTTTTAGTAACATAATTCTACTTTCCATCAAAGTAAGGAATAAGAAAGGAAAACACTTCTCCAATAAGTAATTACCAAAAAGGTAATTATAAGTTGACCATAAATAAATAATATTAATTAATATCTATTTACTTAGCCACCAAGTAATATGTCACATGTCCAAATTATGTGGGCCACAACTAAATAAATAATCTTACATATATATAATATATATATAAAGACTTGATAATGATAGATAGTTGGGATGGCACTCTCTTGAGTCTTCGTCATAACCATAGCTAAATATTACTAACATTTTATATATATATATATATATATATATATATATATATATATATATATATATATATATATATATAGCATGTAACACTTGTTTAACGGTGGGGTTATGTGTATATATGTAACTTTTAGATAAGAAAGAATACATATCCAAAACATTAATACCTATAGCTTGAACCCAGCTAGCTTCTTTCAAGTTTTAATGGCTTCTTCAATCTGTTCGTCTTTCCAAACGTACCCATTCCCAGCGGCGATAATTGAAAGACACTTTCTCTTTCAAACTCTCTGGAGATAAGAACTTCCTTAAGTGGAAGACTTTGATGCATGGTCTGATCGAGAGTGAAGGATTACTTGGTTTCATTACTGGTGAGGTTGCCGTACCACCTAAATTTATCACAGTACCATGTTATGGTTCCCCCAACGGAACAATGGAGATTGAGAACCCGAATCGCAGGGCTTGGGAAAGATCAGACGCTCTGCTTCGAACGTGGATTTTAAAGACGGTAAGTGAAGATATCTTTCCACATGTAGTGCTCTTGGAAATTGCCAAAGATATGTGGACTATGTTAGAGTTCACATTGCTCGCTAAAACTGGTAAGCACACTCTGCTGTGGCGGATCATATTAATTCTTAATCAGAATACTATTCTAAATCATATTTAGGGTAAAATGCAAGAAACCCTCTGGACTATTGGGAAATCTGCAACTAACCCCCTGGACTTCCAAAAATGCAAGAAACCCCTTAGACTATGCAAGATTATTGCAGATGACCCCATCCGTCCAATGTCCGGTGATATATAACCGTTAAAATTGGTTTGTTAAGTTTAAATAACCATATTACCTATAGAAATATGAAAGGACAATAATGTCCCTAATTTCCAACCGTTGACCCAAAGCCCATTCCTATTGACGTGGCAAACACGAGATAACAACTAACAAGCTCAGTGCAGAACACAAACCCAGTTCTATAACCACAGTGGCGACGGCCATGAAACACAATCATCTGGTGTTTCAATCAATATGGTTTTGAGCAGTGATATTGTCTCTCTAAAATTTTGTCCATCATCGTCGTCACTAACCTTCCTTTTATTCACGAAACAGCCCTAAACCAGCCTTCCTTTTATTCACTCCACACACAGTGCAAAAAAAGGAAGAAGTGGCGGCAACGACGATGGGGAAAAAATGCAGCGGTGAGCTCGGCGGGCTAGTTCGGCGGTGGCTCAGTTGTGGATGACTCGGCGGCGGCTCAGATGGAGTAACGGTAGAGGGGACAAGCTCGGATGGTAGAGAAGACCGGCGAGCAAGGTGGGTTGAACGGTGATGGGCTGGTTCGGCCATGGTTGACTCGCGACGATGGGCTGGTTAAGGCTGAACTGCATAGCGGCCGAGCTTCGCCTTATCCACCGACCTCCCCGTTCCGAAACGGGATGATCACCCACTTCTCGTTTTCATCGAATTCCACATATGCGACCCTAAATTGCTCCGCAATCATCCTCCATGGTCTTCAAAAATTAAACAACTCCTACTAAAATCACTCACCTTGAAACCCCCAAAAATCCACTGTCACCACCCCACTTCCGTCGGAATCTAACTTTCCTCCTCTGGTGCTGCCGTAGGTGTATGGTGCTCGTTACAGTCATGATCGAAGAAGAATTGGACTTTGTAAAACAAGCAACTGTGTTATTGCAAATGGTGAACATTGATCTGTAAATACATATATATATATATATATATACACACACATATTATGTATATGTTTGGCGTATGACTCAGCTGCAATGGGGTATAGGTGTGATACAGTATAAGAGATAACCTACAAAATATCTTTGGTGTGCTGTCGAACTCTCATTGGCGGTTAAGATTTTTGTTGCCACGTCAGCGACATAATATTACAATGCTTCAAACGGTGTCGTTTAATAGTAAGGGCAAATATGTCATTTTTCTTTTCCAGTGACGAGATGGGGTAATATGCAACAAAATCAAAGTTGAGGGGAGGTTTTTTGTACTCCGGGGGGGTTAGTTGCAAAACCCCAATAGTCCGGAGGGGTTTCTTGCATTTTACCCTCATATTTATGTGAATGAATATATTTATAAATATATTAAATGCGAGGTCTAATTAAGTTTTCATGTATATACTCCATCAATCCAGTGCTAAACACAGAAGCTGCTGCAGTGAAGAATAATATTGTAAGGAAATACATACCATTGTACACAGCTGCAATCAGAGGTCACTGGGAGAGTGCCTAAAAGTTTCTGAAAAAAGAACCAGAAGCGGTCAAGGCCATCATTACAGTATGCTCGGAAACACTACTGATTGTAGCAATCAGGTCGGTGACATCTGTGAGCGGAAACCATTTTGTGAAGAAAGTGTTGGAGCTCATGTCACCTGAAGATTTGGCTCTACCTGCTGATGATGATCTGACGGCTCTGCACTACGTTGCAACAAGTGGCAACGTGGAGGCAGCCAAGTTGATGGTAGCCAAGAACGCAAACTTGCCTAATCTTCGCGCCAATAATAAATCAACATTACCTCTCGCCAACACTGCTCTTAACTGCCAAAGGAGTATGGTTCTTTATTTATGGGCAAATTTCACGGAACCCCCAATACTATCACTTTTTGTATTAAATACCTCCAACCTATTTTATAAAACCCCCAACACTATGAAAATTGATCACATTGCACCATGTCTGTGATAAAAGGACGAAACTACCCTTCTGATATACCAAATCAATTAAAAAAAGCCAAAATAGGTATTTTGCCAATTACTAAAATACCCTTGGTGACATTTAAGTCACCAAAGCACAAAACGACCGTGTTTTGTGTGTTGATGCGGACAGAGCAATATATATATAGAGAGAATAGTTTTAGAGAGAGAAAGTAAAGGTTATGTGATGACTTCGTCGGCCAGAGAGGTGAAGGAGAGGAGCTGAGATCGATAGAGAATTGGCGGAGGTAGTAGCGTATATGGGCTTTGGTGGTGTTGACGATGCACAGAGAGTAGCGGCAGAGGGTAGTAGTGAGAGCGACATCAGAGGGCTGCACCGGCGGTGAGGATGTCGTGATGTATTGTGATATTCCCTAATTTCGAAACACGGGTTGATCAAATCCGTGCACAAAATCAGAGAATATCAAAACAATTAAAGTATTTAAACAAGCACAGAGTACAAAAAGAAATAAAAAGAATAAAGAACTCGCTAAAGGGAATCTATTAAATAAAAATTTCATTAATAATTCTCCAAAATTTATAACTCGGGAATCCTGTAACTCAAGGACCCTTTAACCAAAATCCATTATCCAGAAGTTCATTATTAAATACTAACATCAAATGAAATAATAATAATATCCTACTTTTAAATAAATCGAAAGAATGGATAAGTTCTTCAATTGCGGATCCTTAACCTTTAGACTTGGAACTTCTTCTAATAACCTGAAAAATAAATCGTGGGTTAAACTGTATGAGCAAGCTCTCTCTCTACCAGGTCTCTGAAAACCAATAAGCAGATCATCTCTGATCAAAACCAAACCTAATAAAGTTTTAACTTTAATATAACATGATATACGTATATATAAATAATTATATATACTACACTAATCACATCCATTAATAGATTTAATAAATTTCCAAACCTATTAAACAATGATTAAAATAATAATCATACCAAGACTAATCCACCATTTCTTTTAAAAAGAAACTCATTTAACCTTAATCCCATCCTAGTCAGTAGCTTAATCATTTAAACAATAAGTTATAATACAAGGAATCTTATATTTAATCCCAAAACCCGATAATGATTTTAATTATTTAAATCACATATCCAAAATCTAAACTTTGACAAATCATCAATGTCTCCACTAATATTATTTTATTAATATAAAATAATATACTAACCAGTAAGTACTAGATTATTCTAATTTAAGAATATCTAATCCTAATATAATCTATACATACAACAATCATAAATGATATTTTAATCATCTAACACATAACAATTTAATTACGCTTTGGCAAAATCAATCATGCCATTATAAATATTTTCATTTATATATTGGCAACTCAACCATGCCTCCTTAAGTATTTTTATTTATACATTGGCAATTAAACCATGCTTCCACAGGTATATTTATTTATACATTGGCAAATCAACCATACCTTCTATGTATATATTTTATTCACATAAATAAGGCAATATAAGCATATTACTAATTTAATAACCAGTCCATCCGGATATATCAAGTAAGAATAATAACACTAATGATCTTAATTTACATATATTTACACATATATTATATAATATATACGTGTATAATCCTTCCTTAATAATCCTTAATTATTTAAAATTATATATACATATATATCAATAATTATATATATATATATATATATATAATTATTTAAAATCACATAAAATCACATATACATATATATCAATAATTATTGATATATACATATATATCAATAATTATATATATATATATATGTACAACTATCCATACAACTCATAAATTAAATAGACCATATATAAATAAATAAATAAATATATATATATATATATATATATATATATATATATATATATATATATATCATCCTTCCATAACCAATTATTAATTTACTATATTAGTAGCAAATTAAATGCTACTAAATATCGTCAAAAATAGTTTCCTATAAATACTCCATCTCGGTAAATAATTTTCCTACACCGTCTCACTAAAACATAAATATCTCCCACTATGATGAGAATCTGATAATGAAATTGGTACAATTGGAAAGAGGACGAAAAATTCTTAAATTTGAGATCAAGAATGACCCAATTTCGATTTAAGATGACTAAGTTATGACTGTTTCAATTTCAAGTGTTGAAATAGGCCAACAGTAGTTTCCCATGCGCGCCCACGCGCTTACCATGCACTTGCACGCGCTGGATTCAAGCCTCCTTGTGTGCTGATATTGGCTAAGTTCTTTCAGCTGCCGTGAGCTCACCACACTGAATCCATCACTTCCTTTATACCGCATCCAATGGTCACAAATCAGTACGCAAATAAACACGCCCACACTGGATTATTTTCTATTAACTATAATAGATCTAAGGTCCAGATCAGCGAGTGCACTATCTTCTTATGGTCTGCGATACATCAAATAATTCACATAAGTTTCATGCGCCGTGATGCACCATATCAATTCACATAAGTTTAATTAATTATATGGCCCTAATTAACGTATAAACACTATTACCCTACATCGCGCCGCGTTGGATCAATTCCTTATTATGCCGCCGCTCCACATACGCCGTAGTATATATAAATAGTATATATATATATATATATATATATATATATATAATTATTTTCCTAACAAATAATAGGAAAATAAATCCTAATAAATTCCTAAAAATATAGAAAAATATCAAAAAAATTTCAGAAAATTACAGAACAATTCTAAAAAATAAAGAAACCCTAATTAACCCTCTTGGGTCACAAATCCAGTAATCAATTAAAATATACATATAACACATATATATATATATCAATTAAAATCCAATAATCTAAAAATCAAATATAATAGTTTATACTTTGTAATTATTCCGATCTAACCATAATTTTTAAATAAATAAATTTAATTAAAGCATTGATACTCAAGGTGAAATCCTTATGAGTTCTAAGAGGAAAGTTAGAGAAAACTCGCATGAAGGTTCAAAAAGAAATTGACGCTTCAAGCTTTGATTGTCTCTTCCAATCCCAACTTCCTCCTTCTCAGATTCGGCCTCCTCTTTGTTGACCTTCTCCTTTTCTCTGTCTCTCTTATTTTTCTAACATGTAAACTTTTAACCCTAAAGCCTTATGTGTATATTTATACACATTAAAATCCAAATCATATTCCTATTCCAACTAGGACTCTCAAATAAAATAATAATATTTAAATAATATATATCTATAAACATATATTATATTACATATATATATATATACCTTTTATAATTAACCCATTGGTTAATTAAATCATATATACCTATATATCAATAAATATATATGTATATATATATCTTTCCATAACAATTATTAATTAATTATATTTATATATAATTATATATATATATATATTTATAATTAATACAAAAATAATCATTTAAATAATTAAATAACCATGGGCCTTTATTAATTAACCCAATAAGGCTTCATACAAACCCAAGTCCACATCTTTTGGTCCAACTTCCCTTAAGACCAAATCTAATTAATTTAGATAAACCAAATAATTAAATAAGCACTTAAATTAAAAAAAACTAATTACACTAAATACATAAACAAAACAATAAATTACAATCAAGTCATATCATACCAATAAAATCAACACGCCAACAATTCAATCAATAATTAAACACACACACAACAATCACCATATCAATAATTCACGAAATATAAATAAAATAAAATAATTAATCTAAGCTCTCAATAAAACAAATCAATTAAAAAAATTAAAATAAACGCAATTAATTCAAATTGAATCAAATAAATTATTTAAAAATAAAATAAAAGTAATTAATTCCAATTAATAAATCCTTTAAAATATTAGGGTATTACATGTATATGGTGTGATGATGAAGTTGAGAACACCGACAGAGAGGCGGCAGAGAGCGACATCAAAGGATTTCCGGCGGCGACAATTAGAGATGACAGGACAGCTCACAGCAGAGAGCGCGAAACAGCGGTGGGCTCGGCTGTTGGTGGCGGTTGGTTAGGCCATGGATGACTCGGCCTTGAATGGCTCCGGCTAACTGTGATCTGACCGGCGGTGTGAACCTCCCTTGAAAATTAACTAACGAAACTCGGTTACAAAAAAGAGAAGAACAAAAAAAGAAAAGAAAAAGAGAATAATAATTTTCCACCATGTTTAAAAATAAAAATGAAAATAGATAGATTCCCAATTTTTTTTACAACACATCTTTATTTCATCATAACTGTTCTTGCCATACGCGACCAGCCACGGTAAGTTTCAGTGCCTGCCTATCACCATCAGAAAAGAAGAGTGCCGTGTTTTTCGGAATAACCAGTCCATCTAGACCACCACGAACTGTCTTACAACTGTCACGAATCCTCCTCGGAACTCCTTGCCATGTTAACTTTCTGCCAAATCTACCAACTTCCAAGCTGTAACTGAATTTCTGTGCCTCATCATCATTGCCTATAAAGCGCAGGAAGGCCATGTAAACAGGTGCCGTTCCTAGATGGAAAGCCTCAAAGTGCAAGCAAAACTGGTGGTTGAAACAGTTGAAAACCTACACCAAACAAGATAATCAAACATCCTATTGGATTTTTTTTTTTCCTTTTTGGTAAGTATATTATTGCTGGGTTATTAAAGCAACAGAAAGAAAACCAACTCATCTCTTTTTCCCCATCTTCTCTTCCTTCTATAAAGTGACGCTAAACAAACCTACAATGATTGATCCAACGTCGAGTATGTTGAAAGTAGTGCCGTTTGGTGTAGAAGGTACAGTAGTTGCAGGTGATAAGCGCCGAATATTGTATATTCAAGCGCCCTAAATTGCATTAGTAAAGTCCGTTGTATGTTAATTTATGTAGATTATCTCCATTTCTATGTTTTTATGCAATTTCAGGTTCATTGGCCAAAATGGAACAAGAATAAGGCCTTGTGGAATCTTGAGCAACAAAAGGTGCCAATGCTGAATTCTGGCAGCAGTAGAACCTGGACTTTGATCACCATTTTGACCTTCCAAACTCGAGAACTGGACTTCCCTCATAACATGAAAGATTTAGAGCTCTGAATTAGCTTTCTAAATCTTCAAACGGTTTGTCATTCGGAGCTCGGAGCAGAGAGTTATGGCCTTGTTACCAGAGGTGCGCAGAACTGCCTGGCAGCAATGAAATTCTGCCTTGATCTTCATTTTCGACCAACCATCCTTGAGATTTGGATCTCCACCAAAACATGAAATATTTAGAGCTCTGAATTAGATTTCTAAATCTTCAAACGGTTCATCATTCGGAGTTTGGAGCGCAAAGTTATGGCTGTTTAACCAAAGTAGGTCTGGGCGGAGCAAGTGAAGCATGGAGCTTTTTACACTAAATTCGAGTGCTCGAGGCCTTGCTTAGAGTGCTCAAATTTTGGGCAGAATGCCCTTCGGAAATGGCTCATTTCAGCCCACTTGCACCTTGGTTTCTTCATTTTGTTTTCCTCTTTAATGAAGTGGTTGGAGATGTTGGTTGGTGGCCTTTTGGTGGTAGATAAGAGGGATAAGAGCCACACAATACATTAAGCTTCATTTTTACAAGATAGAGGAGAGAGAAGAGAGCAAGAAGGAGGAGTTCTTGAAGCTTCAAGGAGGGTGCACGAAAATGGAGATGAGGATCAAGCTTCTTCTTCAATCTAGGGCCACCATGGGTAACTAAACCCTCTTCTAGGGAGGTGATGAAACCCTCTCTAGTAAGCATGTTCTAGCCTTAGTTTATTTTGGGGAAAATGATGTATATATGTGATTATTTCACAATCTAGAGTTACACTTGATGTAATGAACCTAGTTTCTTATAAATGATTATGATGAATGTATTATCTTGTCTTAGATCATATTTTCTCATGATTGTATGCCTTGCATTTCTATAGTGACATTGGAAATGAGATTGTGAAATGGGTTTCTTGGCATGTTGTATGAGAATCTTGATATTCCATAGCTTAGGACCCTCCTTTGATGGACTATTCTTGACTCTTGACTTCATGTGCTCCTATCATGTGATTAAAGGCTTGATAATCTCTAACTTAGTAAGCATGTCCAAGGCTACACACTAGTTTAGGTAGTTCAAACATGTGCATCTTTGATAGGTTATACTTGCCATTGATTTCATGAATTTCTTGAAGGAATGTAGCAATTTTGGTTGTAGCATTCCATGGTCACATATTTATGTTGTTTCCCCAATTTAGCTCTAATCTAGCATGTGTTTAGGGATGGAGCGGATTCATTTCCTCAGGCTTCTCTACTTGTATTATATCTCTTTACTTCCTAGCACATTACTATTTTATGCATTCTAAGTTCTAAGTTTAAGTGACAAACAAACAAAACCCTCTATAAACCCCTTATCATTCTAAGAACAATTCTAGACACTTAGGTTGCCATAGACTAGCGCAGTCCCAGTGGTTCGACTTACCCGACCAATAGCCCTATTTTACAATGATTCGTGCTATTGCGAAGGTTGATGTTTAGTTGATCAACCGATCAGCAGGTTCTTTGGCCCGTTGATTGAGGATGGACGACGACTTAAGGGGCAGTTGTTTTGTCAACAAGGGTATTTTAGTAATTGGCTTGGATTTTTTTTTTTTTGGTAAGTATGTTATTGCTGGGTTATTAAAGCAACAGAAAGAAAACCAACTCATCTCTTTTTCCCCATCTTCTCTTCCTTTTACAAAGCGACGCTAAACAAACCTACAATGATTGATCCAACGTCGAGTATGTTGAAAGCAGTGCCATTTGGTGTAGAAGGTATAGTTGTAGGTTCTTTGGCCCGTTGATTGAGGATGGACGATGACTCAATAGGCAGTTGTTTTGTCACCAAGGGTATTTTAGTAATTGGTAAAATACTTATTTTAGCTTTTTAAATTGATTTGGTATATCAGAAGGATATTTTCGTCCTTTTGTCACATACATGGTGCAATGTGATCAATTTTCATAGTGTTGGGGATTTATAAAGTAAGTTAGGGGTATTTGATACAAAAAGTGATAGTATTGAGGGTTTCGTAAAAATTTGCCCTTTATTTATTAAGCGTCACCAACAAAGATGGTGAGCCCAAACCACTAGAGGGTGAACGTGGTGCTATTCTTATTCATTTTCTAATAAGTAATGGATTTATAAAGTAAGTTAGGGGTAACGATTTCCATGGATAAGAATGATGACAAATCTTATGTAAGATAAGATTTCCACGGGGATGATGACAAATCTTATCAAGGATAAGATTTTTATGGGATAAGTTCCATGAGATGAGGATTATGAAATTCCCTTATCAAGAATAAGGGAAGAGACGATAAATAGGACGATAACTCGGTAATAAGGTACGACGAAAAATGATTATTAAATTTCTGCCTTCTTTTTAAACCTCCAGTGACTAACTTAACCGTCGGAGAGCTCTTGGCCGGCACCATACCGATGCCATCAAGGTTCATCGATCTTCTCTTCTCTTCCTTATAGGAAAACGGTATCGTATTGGACCGCGTGAATTTCACCCTCAACAGTTGCCGTCTGTGGGAACGATTCCTTTGAATCAATTAATTATTCTGTTAGGTATATACATTTGTAGTCCGGTATGGTTACTGAAGGAAAACCGTCTCAGGGATTTGGTCAAAGGGTAGAGTCGGGTGAAAACCTGGACGCCCTAAACGACCAGACACGGCTTGCAGCGTTGGAACGGCAGGTCCAAACTTTGAGTCAAGGTATGGACCAGTTGATCCAGCAAAATACAATGCTACTGCAACATCTTGTTCCACCGGTTCAACAAAACTTGCCACGACAAAATCTCTCAAATCCAAATGGAGGTAATGGGAATCTTGAAAAGCAGGATAATCATCCCCCTCAAAATGTGACTGAAGTGGAACAAAGCCAGGTGGCAACCCGACATAGAGAGGTGGTCCACCCATCTCTCCCACGGAGTTCCCGACCTCTTGAAAGCACAGCCTTCTATCTTAAGGAAAAGACAAAGAAAGTTTCCCATCTTGACCTGCAGATCGAGGATCTCAAGGGGAGAATGGAAAGATGTAATGCAGGCTATGAAAGGGAAAGATCCTGCCGCCATAGATGACCTGGTGCAAAGGACCAACTTATCGTTCAGCCCCACCGTTATGAAATGTCCATTACCTAACAAGTTCAGGATGCCCTCGTTCGAAAGCTTCGATGGGACCAAAGATCCCCTCGATCACCTGGAAACTTTTCAAGCTCTTATGCATTTACACGCTGTGCCAGACGAAATCATGTGCCGAGCTTTTCCCACTACACTTAAGGGATCAGTAAGAGTTTGGTTCAACAAGCTGAAACCAGGAACCATTAACACCTTCGAAGAACTGAGTAAGCAGTTTGTGAGCCACTTCATTGCAGGTTAGAGGCATAGGAGGCCGGCTACCTACCTGTTTACCGTGGAGCAACAAAAGGAAGAGTCGATTCGGGAATACATCATCCGATTCAACACAGAGATATTACAGGTAGAAGAGGTGGACGACAAGGTAGCTTTGACCACTTTCATAGGAGGACTCCAAACCTCCAAATTCTTGTTCTCCTTATCAAAAGAACCTCCCACCAGCATGATAGAGTTGCTGATAGAGCACAAAAACACATCAACGCTGAAGACACCATGAGTGAACGGAAGGAAGGAGTGAACAAGAAGAGGCCAGCTCCTCTCGCCAGGGATGAAAATAATACCAAATATGATAAATCGTTGTTCAGCCAGAGCGATAACACATATCATGAGAAGGACTCAGATAAGTATACCGACTAGAAATTGTCTCACGGTTGGAATTAGCCTTATCAAGTTATTCACAATAAAGACTGGGGGCATCTTAGTTAATCATTTTAAATGGAGGGTAGCTCCCTCACGTGTTATCTTGTTTTTAATAAGCCTTGAGGCAATGATGGTCTTTAATAAAATTCTTTTTAGTTTATACGTGCAGTATCCCCGTACTATAAGGGATAGTAAATGAGTGTCTTGTATTATAAGGACCCTGGCTGAGTGAATCTCGTAATCCGTATCCCCGTGATAGTAAATGAGTGTCCTGTATTATAAGGACCCGGGCTGAGTGAATCTTGTAATCCATATCCCCGTACTATAAGGGGATAGTAAATGAGTATCATGTATTATAAGGACCTAGGCTGAATGAATCCCGTAATCCATATCCCTGGACTATAGGGGATAAGTATCATATATTATCAGGATCTGGGTTTGAATGAATCCTGTAATCCATATCCCCGTAATATAAAGAATAATAAATGAGTGTCCTGTACTACAAGGACTCGGGCGGAATGAATCCCGTAATTAATATCCTCTTACAATAAGGGAAAGTAAATAAAAATCCCTTACTAAAGGGGTGGTACCAAAAATAGAATCCAAAGGAACAGTATCCAATGAAAGAGTACCCAAAAAAAAAAAAAAAAATAAATCTATTGTTCATATGAACAGTACCCGCGGGAATAGTACTCACGGGTACTGTTCCCAAGGTAAGAGAGAGAGAGAGAAAAAAAGTTAAAAAAAAAAAAAAATTCTACTGTTCATATGAATAGTATCTGCAGGAATAGTACCTGCGGGTACTGTTCCCAAGGTAAAAAAAAAAAATCAAAATCTTGTTACTATTCATATGAACAGTACCCCCACGGGAACAGTACCCGCGGGTACTGTTCCTAGGGTAAGGAAAAAAAAAAATTCTATTGTTCAATGAACAGTACCCGAGGGAACAGTGCCGGGGGCAAAAAAAAAAAAAATCTTATATTCCCAAAGTTAGACGAGCAAGCTTGGGAATGGGGGGCAACTGATAGAGAAAAATAAACCTATCTTAACCTAACGATAGAGGCAACCAAGTGTTGACCAGCCGCCAGATCTATTCGGTGATCAACGATAATATTTTGTTATTAGGGGTAACGATTTCCATGGATAAGAATGATGACAAATCTTATGCAGGATAAGATTTCTATGGGGATGATGACAAATCTTATCAAGGAAAAGATTTCCATGGGATAAGTTCCATGCGATGAAGATTATGAAATTCCCTTATCGAGAAGAAGGGAAACGACGATAAATAGGACGACGGCTCGGGAATAAGGTACGACGAAAAATGATTATTAAATTCCTGCCTTCTTTTTAGACCTCCGGTGACTAACTTGAACGTTAGTGAGCTCTTGGCAGGCACCACACCGGTGCCGTCAAGGTTCATCGATCTTCTCCTCTCTTCCTTATAGGAAAATCGGTGCCGTATCGGACCGCGTGAATTTCACCCTCAACAGTATATTTTATTCATATATAAACACAGAAATATCCATCAGCTGCATGCATGATTTGATATAAAACTAATTTAAAACTATTTTTACCTTTACTGGCTAGTTTAATTTACTCATAAATATATATATATATATATATATATATATATATATATAACAAATGTGATATATATCATTAGAAATGTTTTTATTTTTTTTCATAGTTGGTTTTTTTCATTGAAAGATATAGCAATAAAGTACAGAAATGTTAATATATGATAATTTCTTACTAATTAAACTTTTTTTTCCCCAACTAATAATGTTATAGACATTGCTCTATCATTGATTGAGAAATACTCTGAATTGGCATCGATGCAAGGCTTTCCGGCCCTGAAATCGATTGCTTTTAGAAGATCTGCATTTCTAAGTGGAACAAACTTAAACTGGTGGCAAAGCTTAATCTACTCTTGTTAGTCTTTTCAATTCTTTTTATTACTTACTTTGCCTTTTACTTTTAGTAGGTTTTTTTTTTTTTCATCTCTCTCTATATTATTGCCCGCACTCTCTGACTTGTCAAAGCCTTGGGATCCCTCATGTACAAAAAACACCCTTAAAGTTTTAATTTGGTCCATCTGCTGCTACTGGTATGACAGAATATAAAAATTTCAGTTCACCATTTTTTTTTTGTTTTGGTCTCCAGTTGTCTGATAGTTGAGGCATGGTGCTGATATCACAACATTTCAATGGTGATAATTACTCAATTTTGATAAAATCTTTGCCTACCAACTTAAGAGGGAGTGGTAGAAAATCATTTTATGAGTGATTTAAATCTATGATCAGGATATTGATTGGAATGATTCTTGAAAGTGATTATACTATTTTAGGAATCATCCATCAATCCATATCTCATATTTATCACATGTTTTGTATTCTTTCATTTATTAACAGAGGTGATCATTGTAAACAAAATCAAGTAAGAATGTAATAAAATAGATGCTGCCATTTCGGCTTTGTGTCGTGAATGTAGGCTGTAATCAAGGAGGAGAGATCATACCATTGACTTAGAGTTAAACCTAGCTACTTTTAATTAAAATAACAAATTTTCATTAATAGACATAAGGAATTTATAAGAATAATGGGCTAGGACTACCCCTAGATCCACACTTGAAGGATTATGTTTAACTCTAATACCAATTGTGAGAGCTGAACGCTTACCTATTTACCCAAAAACTTTTCACTTCTTATACGAATCCGATATGGAAAAAGTACCCTAGTAACACTAGGCTACTACAACAGAGAGAGGACAATTTTTTCACTTCTCCCCTCTTTCTATATTTTATTTTATATACTATTTGATTAATACACAGATTTCCCAACAGCAACACATTGATCAACTAGACAAATTAGTAGTCTTGTAAAGCAGTT
Organism: Cornus florida; assembly: GCF_030987335.1. Lineage (NCBI taxonomy): Eukaryota > Viridiplantae > Streptophyta > Magnoliopsida > Cornales > Cornaceae > Cornus > Cornus florida. Next base: position 47,569,261 of record NW_026775573.1, read on the forward strand.
AACTGAATCGCACAAACATATATTTACTAACTTATTGTTCTCCCAAATTAGATGCTCCCCTAAAGTTGGAAGACTCTGCATACCAAAGTAATGGAGGAGACATTGAGAATCTAACCAATTGCTTCGTTTCTTTTCCGGCTAATGGTAAGAATTGATGTTATAATATGATTTACACAAATACTACAATGTTAGACTTAGAATTTTGAATTGCTGTACTACCTTCAAATTTAATGATGTTGCCGAGAAGCTAGTAACATACCCAACTCTCTTTTGTCATATTTAGTGTTTTATTGATATGAAAAATAATTTATAATAATATATGACCGAGAATATCATTATAGGAGCCATAAAAAGCCAGAACTTAAAAATGAACATCACAACGATATATAGAGGTTTGGCCACTATCGCCTACAAAATTCTAAGGGTTACATTACTTTCATTATATTTTTTCTTAATTTTGTGTATAATGGTCGTTTCTATTTATAAGTAAAAAAATACAAACATGTGATATATATGATATAAGAAAGATTCCTAAATATACAAATATGTTATATATATACTCATGTTAAAATTCTGCGAGGAGTTATTTACGAACTTTTATCACTCATAAAATGATATTTTCCGATATTACACTTAAATTATAGACAAAATATAATTACTATATGGCTTTTTTTTTTGGTTTCAACTCGAAAAGAAAGGAAAGAGAAAATTTTTAATTTTTTTTTGGAGTTTGGATGGAAGGAAAGATTAACGTATAAGAAATTTTAGTTTTCGATACTTGCTTATTCCCCCAAAAACTTTTCTTACATAAAACACGGGAAAATAATATTTTCATGTGAAAAGAGTTCCTTTTTATTGGATATTCCTATTTTATTCAAAAATTTTAATCATGCAAAACAACTTGCCAAAAAAACGAAGCAACTTGTTTAGTGGCCGGCTTCTTTGTTTGATTTTTTCACTGGGTTTCTTTGTGTGCTTGAACCATAAACTATTACATAGATGGGAAGCTCGTCTAACCCCTTTTTTCTTTTTTTCAATATTTGTCTGATCTTATATTTGATAATAATATATGGCAACAACAATATATAATTAAAAATATATAAAAATATATATATAATATCAAAATTTTTTTTTTTTTTTTAAAGTTTCGTTTCTCTTAAACTAATAATTAGTTCTACTTAAAAAATATTATGAATCCTTATTTTAAATATAAATAATAGGAACAAGTATTAAACAATTATATTGTTAAATTTAATAATCCGTCATTTTACTATTTCTTACCAAAAATGGATATCAACCAACACAATTTATTTATTTATTATTTTTTTAGCATTTAAAGTCATAAAAGTAATTTTGGTATTTATAGTCACTTTCTTTTTATTTTCATGCTATCCAAACTAACTAACTAATATTTTCTTACAATTTTTTTTGAATAATTTTTTATACTAATCAAATGCATGTTAGAAAATTACCTCATCTTTTTTTTTTTCATTCACTTCACTTTTTTTTTTTTTATAACTAAACACATCTCATAAATAATATATCTGGTGCAAATAAATTAACTATTGAAATGACAATTAAAACCACCAACCTACATATTTGGTAAGGCCTAGTTGGTAGAGCGCCCGAGTCCAGCTCTCCGCGCATTGCTTCGTATTTTTTAGTTTGTGCTTTCGTGGAATTGAGTAACTTTATTCCGGGTAGAAACTTTGGTTTCTCCTCGTGGCACAAAATATTTGATTATGACAAGTTTTAGTTTTTGTTGTACATGCAGTGAAGCAAAAATTGCATTATATATTCTGGAAACTCGATGAAATATTAGGTAAGGAATTTGTTGCATATAATACAGGTATTAATTTAGCAGCAAAACGCTTAAACACTAGTAGTCAATCTCTCTAAGACCATGCCAACGAACCAGCAGTAAATCATTATTATTTATTTGCTAAATATCTTAGTCTATCTTAAGTTCATTTGAATTGAGTGCCACAGATGAAGTATATTCAAGAGACAAAATGTTTACATAATTAAGCACTCCAGCTCGTCAAACATCTTTGCAAGGAAGTCGAGAAATTGGAGTACTCTAAAGCATTGAATATATTTCAACAAGCAGTAATTACTGCAGCCAAAGTTGGGGTTCCTGAAGTTGTTGAAGAGATTATTGCAGTATTTCCCAATGTGATTCGTGTTACGGATGCAGCAGGGCATAACATATTTCATATTGCAATTTTGAACCGCCATGAAAACATATTCAACCTTATTTATCAATTGCACAATGAGGTGTTGGGAAACGTGCTAGTTTTAAAAACTTTCTGAGGGATTTTCATACATAGATTTTGATTCATCACACAGAGACAAGTTTTATGCAAAAATAAAATATGATGTATCATTCAATTAACAGATTGAATACTTACATAAAAGGTCTGAGTAAACCTTTAATTCTTTACTCTAAAGTGAATGTTCTCACTTATTGTAGATCCCTTAGTAAGACGCTTTCTCCTTAGATCTCCATTTTCTTGGTAATTGTTTTGCCTTTAGGAATCACTCATAAGCCTCCATGAATGACCTTGGAAAATTAGGCTTGTGGGAGCCTCTATTAGATAAGAACATAAACCCTAATTTTCTAGAGAGAGAAAATATATTCCTTTTTCCTTCTCATAAAAAATCACCTCTAAAATATACATAAACCATGTATATATATAGGCAACATAAAGATAAGGAAAAGAAAATAATAAATCATTCTCAATCTCTAATTCACATGTCTCAAATCTAATATGATTCCAATATCAAGTTGGGCTATAAGTGAGAATCCTTTGGGCTTATTATTTTTATTGGTTACAATGAATTAATAATTGGCCCGGTCCATGGACCCTATTAAATTAATTCATAAATTAATTTCTACTTCATAAATTAATTTATACTTCACTAAAAGAAATTAATTGAACTCTATTTAAATAATAAATTACCTCTAAGTCAATGTTGCACTTTGACCCCTCTATTCATAAATAGTTATCGGATAAATAAAGCCATCAATTCGACTACTTAATTAATATATTTATTTTGGTACCATTGATTATTTCTGGCTCGATCACAATAAAATATTTATTTGACAAAAATAATAATTTAAATAAATATATATATATAATAAATAATTTTGTCTAAAAACATACGAAGGCCTTCAAATTTACTTTGTAATCAACCATAATCAATACAAAATAAATATAAGTAGCAATGATGTAAATATTGAAAATATAACCCTCTAACTATTAATTACATAACTACCCAAAGTGTCGGTCTAAGGATCCCGAAGAATCCGTCGAACAAATCAAAGTAATTATTAATTAATAAAAGAGTCTATAATTTTCTTATGCTTAAGAGTCAAATGCCATGACGGTGATAGGGAGCAATTGCATACGACGGCTCTCGCAATATATCTCAACCTAACGCGGATCCAGTTCAAGTCTTAATTAATTATGAGTCCATCCATAATTACCGACTATGAACCATTTATGATTACTATTTATATTCATGTATTGATCGCCATCATATACATATATAAATATCTCTTGTAATCAAGTGGACACTATCAATTCTATAATGAATTGAAACATAATACATTGAATTCACCAATTGTATAAAATATAAATATTTCAGAAATGTCAGGAACTTATGTCACTTTAACCCAAATAGGAATTTGCTATGATAGGGCATATAAATCCCAACATGAGGTAAGGCAATTTGTTTTACAATACCAAGACTTATTGGGTAAGAGTGGTATCGAGTTGGTTGCATGTTTGGGAAAAGAGCAAAGAATCAATCTCAGAGGCGGCGCAGCCGGTGCAGCTCTACAAGTGCAGTGCGAATTGCAATGGTTTAAGGTAATAATTCTTTCTACTAATTATAGTTGCAACGGATATGATAATATAGATGTTGTTTACCCCAAAATCTGACCTAAAAGTAAGTCCGTTTTATTAGCTAGGTTAGGATTAATTTGGATTACATATTGGTTCTATGAAATGGCCGGTATGTATATATTATGTCCATAAATTCTACTTGAATTTAGGACTCGACAATTTCTGGGTGGGCATGCCATATAAACTCATGAGTCATGACTTCTCCATTTCGATCTGACGTGGGACAAGAACCTCGGACTCGGTAATTTCTGGGTGGGCATGCCATATAAACTCATGAGTCATCACCTTTTCCATTTCGATCTGATATGGGACAAGAACCTCTGACACCAATCTTTTACACTAAAGTATTGTAATTGTTGGATATGATCTTGGTGTAAAAAAGTAACTACCAAAAAATATAACAATCATATTCAATGATATGGATAAATTTCTTACTAACCGATATGAAATGTAAGGTAAAGCATTTCTATATATAACATCAATAATATGTCATGGTTTAATACAACTAGCAATTAAAATTTTGGAAAATGTTTTTTTTACAGTGGGTCTCAACACTTATGCTGACATACAAAATTCATTTCCTCGATGCTAGATAGAAGCCTAATTCATTGAGAATTTATTTCCCTTTTCTTCTGAAGTTATGACTTTACCAAACTAATGACCATTTAATGACAAAATCATTCAATTTTACGCAGGAAGTAGAAAAAATTTCAACGGACCACAAAGAGTCCCGAGTTCTTGACACGCCGACACCCAGTATGATATTTAGTGAGACATATGAGGAGTTGATCAAAGAAGGAGAGAAATGGATGAAAGATACGGCCAACTCATGCACAATTATAACAGCTCTCATTGTCACTATTGTGTTTGCAGCTACCATCACGGTACCGGGTGGAAATAACAGTGATGGCCATCCGATTTTCTAGAGCAATAAAGCTTTTATAACTGTGGAGGGAAAAAAAATCCCTCCAATAAAAAGCGCACACGTCACCACTACCCATATCTACATTCCAAGGACATATAAGGCCCATCATGCTCAAGCCCAAATTGAGGGTATTTACAGCCCATGACCATTGTTATTTGTCCTCCAACTTCCATCAAGGCCGAATCAAGAAGTCATCAGCCCAGCTTATGAATATTTAACATCCGGCCTGTTACTCAAGCCCAGCCGGATCAAAATATATTCAGCCCAGTTATTCAAGAATGCACAAGTCCTACCAGTTGAAGGATTTACTGTAGAAGGAAAACTCTGAGATAGGAAGTTCTGTACAAGGCAAGTTCTATGTATGGAAAATTCAACAATGGAAAGAACTCTATTAGAAAAGAATGTTTATATAGAAAGAATTGGAGGGCAAGCAACGCGAATTTTGCAATCTTTTGTATATAAATAGAGGCTAAGACCTCCAATAAAGCGATCAAGCAATTCTATGCTTCTCAATATACTATTCTTGTTTATTTTCATTATTTGTTGAGTGAGTTGTTTTATTTTTCTCAATCATTATTGGTTGAGCGAAATTCTGCACCTACACTTTGGCGCCGTCTGTGGGAAACGTATAAAAATATACTCCCACTTGTTCTTCAAATCAAATCCTTAGTCGTGTCTGGAATGTCAAACGGAGAGTCAGCAATGAATCAACAGATAGAATTGATGCAAAAGATGCAAGAGTTCTTGCACCAATTTGAGACACTCCGGCAAGCAAACAATACGAGTGTCGCCCAGATAGCTGCGCTTCAGCAGCAGACTCATACGCTGCACACGGCCATGGCCAGGCTAACGCCACAACCACCACCAGGCGATGCTGCAGCACCAGCCCCCACCCGGAATTTACCTCCGGTTCACGAGCCTCCAGCCAACGAGACACCACCCAACGGGGCTCGACTTAATGAGGTTCAGCAAAAGCAAGGGACGAGGTCCGAGGCGGTTGTTTCGGATAATCTCCCGCATCGCACACAGGACGAACAGGCTGAGTCCAGCCATAGGCTTACGGTATGGTCCAATGGCGTTCCAGATGGCGCACGCGTACAAGATGTCTTCGACGAAAAGAAGCTTTTAAGAGTTCAGACACCAGCCGAGATCGCTAGAGAGCACAAAAACTCCTTGGTCAAGACCCCCTTTACTGACGAGGTGTACCTTGTGGAGAGACCAAAGAAGTTCACTATGCCATTCTTCACCCAGTTCGATGGGGCAGGAGACCCCTCTCGGCATCTCGATCATTATGCGCAAAAGATGGCATTGGATGATCATAACGATCCGTGGATGTGTAAGGTTTTTCCTACCAGTTTAACCGGAGCAGCGTTAGAATGGTTCAGGAATAGGCCACACAAGTCTATCCCTGATTATGAGACCTTGTGCACTATGTTCTTAGCCCAGTATTGCGGAAATAAGAAGCAGAAGAAAAGTATCGCCAGCCTTTTCACCATAAGGCAAAGGAAGGGAGAAACTTTGCAAGATTTTTTATCCAGGTTTAACATGGAGGCCTCGGAGATAGCAGATTGCCACCCTACCACGGCAATCGAAACATTTAAGTTGGCAATGATCCAGGAAACCAAGTTTCACACATCCTTGGTCAAATATTCTCCCCCGGATATGCAGACTTTGAACGCTAGGGCACAAATCTACATTCGGTTGGAGGAAAACGTATCCCACCGTGCACAGCACGCTACACTCGTCACAGTGGAGAACAAGTCTCGAGAGAAAGCTGCGAGCACAAAGATGCAGAAGGTTCCTCATACCGCCACGCAAGTCACCCAAGCGTCTGAGAAGAGGCGAAGGACAGAGGACAGGCTTACCCCTCTCCGTACTACCTTGGCGCGCCTATTCCAAGAGAATAAGATGAGGTTCGCAACTCCTCAGCCCATGAAACAACCCTTGGAGCAGAGGGACAAAAGCAAATGATGAGCGCTGAAAAGTACACATTTAAACTCCTTAAGCTTAAGTATTGTAGGACCTTTATCTATCTTATTTACCCGTTTTAGTATTTATTTGTGTTTTTATCTATTTCAGGTCAATAATGTTAAAATGGGCTAAAAATGAGTTCTTAAGGCCTTTTTGGAGTCAAACTAAGTCTTAGCGATGATCCGGAGCAAAAAGAGGCTGATTTGGAGCAAAAAGAGGCTGATACTGAAAAGTTGGATGGATCACAGAAAAAGTTGGATCGATCGAACTTTTAGTTGGATCGATCAGAAAAGTTGGATCGATCGAAAGATAAGTTGGATCGATCGAAAATAAGTTGGATCGATCGAACTGGGCCTGCTGGCAGCAAGCTGTCACTTTTTCCGTGCGCGCCCAAAAGTTCACCTACCAAAAAGTTGCGGGATTAGATATTTTGGGCATATATTCTAAACTTAGTGACTAAGAAAAGGACCTTCTATATAAAGGGAAGCAACCCATTTGTAAAAGGGGATTCTTTAGGCTTTTTATTTTTTATTTTCTACATTGTAATTTTTATTTCTCTAGAAAAGTTAGAGATTAGGGTTAGAAGAAAAGAGAGAAGTGGAGGCACATCTCAAGAACACATCTCTAAATCCACTGTCTCTCCATCTCTAGAGCTTCAAAGAAGAAAAAGAAGAAGAGGAAGAAGAAGATGGAGCCATGTTTGGAGCTTGATTCCATGACTACATCCACCTCATCCATGATTGACTAGATCTACACTTAGGGCTTGGATGAGCCCTAAGTCTTGTGTAATCTTAACCCTTGTATTTCTATTTTTGGGGATTTTTATATATATTGTTGTGATTAGTGTTCTAGCCTTGTGAATGTCATGAATCTTGGTATATTTCTATGATTTCCATGGTCTAATTCTTCCTATTAATTCTCTAGTTTATTTACATGTCTATGTGTGATTAAATTAGGAATTATGTCTCACATGATTCATATGGGTTAATTCTTCCATTGATTCTCTATTTTAATTACATGTTGTCTTATGTGTGATTATTTGGGGAATTGATTTCTACACTAGTTTTTCTATATTAATTGCATGTCTATGTGTGATTGATTGAAAATCTAGTGATGGCTAGACATTAGTGCTTAATGGAATGCTGTTGTTATGTCTCTTGATGGTTCATACTTATTCCTTGATGGATTGTACCTCTCCCTTAGTTTATTTTCATGCTAGTAGTGTAGTTGTAGTGTAGTGTTAGATGGGGGAGACAATTCATGCTTGTTTTTTGATGTTCCATGTTTTTGAATGCAAGAAGCATATGCTCTAATATTGTGGTGTAATGGAATTTTGAGCTTAATGAAGGATTAATGACTTGTTATGATATATTGTATCTTTCACATGTGTTTAGACAATATATTCCTCTCCCAATAGATATATTGTGGCCTCTCACATGATGTTTAGACAATATATGTTTAACTAAGTCATCCTTGTGAATTATTTGGACTATGAGCTTAATGAAAGGTTTAATGACTTGATTTGATATTTTGTTCTCTTCACATGTTGTGTAGACAATATATTTCTCTTCCAATAGATATATTGTAGCCTTTCACATGTTGTTTAGACATTATACACTTGTTGAGTCACCTTTGCTAGTTGAACCAATTTTGTTCACAACAATGTATTCCCCATTAATGGAAAGCAAGTGGTTAATTACATGAGCTTAGTGGTGATTCCAACACCCTAAGTTCTCTCTTCTCATCTCTTAAATCCCTATCTCTACTTAGTTTTATTTTTATTGCATTTTAATTAATTCTTTTCTAGAAGTAATCAACCAACCCAACTCTCTTTTGCAATCATTTGGTACGCTAGAGTCGAAGTTGAAATTCCAACACGTATAATCCCTTGGGACGATCCCTACTCACTCTTGCTACGTTAGTAGTGGTGTTGGTAGTGGTTTTTATAAATTTAAATTTGACATAAAAGGCTTTTCTTGAACCACACATTCACTATATTTTGTTTGGCGTATTGGAACGGCCGTCGTCAGCAAACATTGTGCCTACCATAGAGACTATGGGCATACCACCAATGACTGCAGGTCCCTACAGCGACAGGTAGAAAGCATGATAGCGAGAGGAGAGTTGATGGAGTATCTCGCCACGAAGGAGCACGTAAAACCTCGGGAGGTTAACCCTCAACGGGTAGAGGGCGGTCAGGTAAAGGTTATCCATGCTATACACGGAAGGTCAGAGGATGATGAAGATTATGAAGAGTTGTACAGATCCAGGCTGAGAGAGGCTCATAAGTTACGAAGATTGTCTTCGGTAAACACGGTTGCACCAGGCAGCATCAACATTGGATTCGGTAACAATGATCTATCTAGAGTGCAGCGCCCGCATGAGGACCCCTTGGTCATCAGCCTCCTGGTAGCGAATTATATGATCAGGAGAGTGCTGATAAATCCGGGAAGTAGCGCCAACATCATTACAAAAATAGCTTTTGATCAGTTGGGGGTTTCACCATCGTCTATCAGGCCAACTTCCAGCCTCTTAATGGGATTTGATGGTACTAAGGTGAATCCGCTTGGGGTGATCGATCTATCCGTTACTGCAGCAAAGAAGACTCTGAAGGAGAACTTTGTCGTGACAGAGATTCATCCATCTTATAACCTCATTATGGGGAGAGGTTGGATCCATCGTATGAACGGAGTCCCCTCTACCCTTCATCAAGTAATGAGGTGTTTATCCCCAGATGGCAGGGAAGTCATCGACCTCTGGGGAAACCAGGTGGCTGCAAAAGAATGTTACATGCTAACGCTACATGAAGCAAAAAGGCGTCGAAATCACCTCAGTTAGAGGCGAATCCCAAAGGCGTAATCAAATAGCAGTTACAATATCCTCTGCCCAAGTATCTTAAGGCAGAGGAAGAAGCCGAGGCTGAAGCACCTATCGAGGAGTCCCTCGAAGCTATAGAGGTAGTCCTCGGAGATCCTCAGAAGGTCAACTACATTGGCTCATCTTGCACAGCCGAAGAGAAGGAAGCAGTGATCAGGGTCATTCGGGGCAATTCAGATGTCTTTGCCTGGGATCACTCGGACATGGTGGGGATCGATCCTATGGTCTCATGCCATAGTTTGAGGGTTAACCCAGAATTCAGGCCGGTCAAGCAGAGGCACCGACGGTTCGCACCTGAACGGAATCGCATAATAGCCGAGGAAGTAAATAAGCTATTACAAGCAGGATTCATTCGAGTGGTGCAGTACCCACAGTGGCTCTCAAATGTGGTAGTCGTTCAAAAGAAGAATGGGAAATGGAGGGTATGCGTAGATTATACCAACCTTTACAAAGCTTGCCCGAAAGATAGCTTCCCTCTGCCCAAAATTGATCAAATGGTGGATGCTACGACAGGTTATGAGAGGCTCATATTCCTCGATGCATACTCCGGTTACAATCAGATTCCCATGAATCCTGAAGATGAGGAGAAAACCGTTTTCATTACAGAGACGGGCACTTACTACTACAGAGTGATGCCCTTCGGCCTAAAGAATGCCGGAGCCACCTATCAGTGACTTATCAATAGAATTTTCAATAATCTGCTGGGGAACACAGTTGAAGCCTATATCGATGACATGGTGGTCAAGAGTATACGGAAAGAGGACCACCCGAAGCACCTCTAGGAGGTCTTTGATAGTCTCAAAAGGTACAGTATGAAGCTGAACCCCACCAAGTGCTCCTTCGCCATCTCATCAGGACAGTTCCTCGGGCACGTCGTAAATAAAAGAGGAATAGAAGTAAGCCCAGCTCAGGCAAAGGCACTCATACAGAACCAGGAGCCAAAAACCCGCAGGGAAGTGCAAGTTCTAACCGGCCGAATTGCGGCTCTCAGCCGGTTCATATCCCGATTATCTGATAAGAATAAACCTTTCTTTGATGCTATTTGATCCAAAAGCAACGATATGTGGGGACCTCAGCAGCAGGAAACTCTCAATCAATTGAAAAGCTACATGACAAAACCCCCGATCCTTTCTGCTCCAACGCCCGGAGACACTCTTATCCTGTATTTAGCAGTATCAGCTGTAGTAACGAGCGCAGTGTTGATCAAAGAAGGAGGCAAGTTTCAGCACCCAATCTTTTACACAAGCAAAATGATGACGGATGCCGAGACACGGTACAGCAAGACGGAAAAGGTAATCCTGGCGTTAATTTATGCCAAGAGGAAACTTCGACATTACTTCGAGTCTCACAGTATAGTGGTACTCACAAATCACCCTATACGAGCTATCTTAGCTAAACCAGACCTGTCTGGTCGAATTACAAAATGGGCTATTGAACTTAGCTCTTTTGACATCACCTATGCACCGAAGGTATCTCACAAGGGGCAGTCAGTAGCGGATTTCCTACTAGAGTACGAAGATCAACCTGAGGAACCGACACTTCAAGAGCCATACTGGGAGTTACGGGTTAATGGCTCTTCCAACCGAAAAAGGGCAGGGGCCGGGATTGACATCACAACACCCGAGGGCACCAAGCTGCAGCAGTCAATTTTGCTAGATTTCCCATCTACTAATAACGAGGCCGAGTATGAGGCGTTGCTCGCCGGACTTCGGCTAGCTAAACAGCTACAGGTACGGTGTTTAAAAGTTTTTAGTGACTCACAGCTTGTGATCAATCAAGTGACAGGGCAATATTCTCCCAAGGAGGAACGTATGAAGTCGTACAAAGATGCTGTAGAGAGTGCTATCCGGGAGTTCGATCAAATCGAGTTCCATCAGGTACCACGAGATGAAAATGCCGAAGCAGATCGATTGGCCGCAGCCGCATCATCTTCAGATGAAGAGTTGATTCGGCTTGTTCCAATCGATGTTCTCGAAGAACCCAGCATTAATCCCCGGCAAGAGGTGATGGTGATCCCGGAAGTACCGCGCGAGCCCTGCTGGATTGATCCAATCGAGGCCTACCTCAAGGAAGGAGTTCTCCCGAATTAGAAAGCTGAGGCAAGGAAGCTTAGGCTTACCGCGGCTAAGTACGCAATCATGAATAACCAGTTGTACCGAAGGTCATTCTCCGATCCCTATCTCAAGTGTTTAACCCCTACTGAGGCTCTCACAATTCTAAAACAAGTTCATGAAGGAGATTGTGGAAACCACTCCGGAGGAAGATCCCTTGCACACAAAATTCTAACCCAAGGTTATTTCTGGCCATACTTGGCTCGGAATGCCGAGGAATACTCAAGAAGATGTGACAAGTGTTAGCGCCATGGTCCAATAAAGCACCAACCTGCCGAAGGTTTGCACGCCATGGCTAATCCATGGCCGTTCGCCCAATGGGGGATTGATATAGTAGGACCATTACCCAAAACCATGAAAAAAAGGAGCATGTGCTTCTGGCTACGGATTACTTCACCAAGTGGGTGGAAGCTGAAGCCTTCTCTAGCGTCACCCACGAAGAAGTAAAGCATTTCATTGGGAGTAACATTATTTACCGGTTTGGGGTACCAAAAGTCATCGTAATGGACAATGGTAAGAACCTCGATAACAGAAGTACAAGGAAGTTCTTTAGCGAACATGGAATCCTGCAAAAATTGGCTGCAGTTAGTCATCCACAGGGCAATGGGCAAGCTGAAATAACTAATCGCATGATATTCGGGTGCTTAAAGAAAAAATTGGAGAAATTAAAGACAAAGTGGTACGAGAATCTCCCTCAAGTGCTCTGGGCCTATCGAACCACTCCAAGACGACCCACGGGAGAAAGCCCATTTGCTATGGCATATGGATCCGAAGCTGTCATTCCTACTGAGTCTATAATCCCAACCCTTCGGACATGCTTGGTACTAGAGGGGAACAATGAGCAACAACTCGAACATAGCCTTGATCTGGTGGACGAAAGGAGAGATGCGGCAGCAATTCGTCTCACGGCATACCAACAGCAGGTATGTAACAGTTATAACAAGCGCGTCAGATTCAGGAGCTTTGTAGTAGGCGATTGGGTTTTGAAGCAGGAGACAGCTCATGTAAAGAAACTGGAACCTAATTGGACCGGACCCTACAGGGTTACCGAAGTAGTGGGGAAAGGAGCATGTCGTTTGGCCGAAGCTAGCGGACGTCCCATTGCGCGTCCTTGGAACGCAATACACCTGAAAAGGTATTTCCATTAGTTAAGTTTGTCCATTTTGCTACAACTTCTTCACAAATAAAGCTGCGTATGTCCACAGTCAGCCAAACTTTTCTTTATTTTGCTTCTATATTCAGTACAACTTTCCTCTATTTTTGTTTCTTTTTATAAAAATGGGGGGCCATACTACTCTATGATTATGCGATTTTTATGCATGCATGGCATTTGTCTATGCATGCATGGCATTCGTCTGATTTTTTCAAACAAATCGTCTATGCATGCATGGCATTCATCTGATTTTTTCAAACAAAAACAAAAAACAAAAAAAAAAAAACAACAAAACATGAGCTATGTCATGTGCTTAAACCTTTCTATCCCACATCGACAAAAAAGTATGTGCCACATTCTGTTATATATGGAAATATTCAAATAGTTAATCACGGTGTAAGGAGGGCCCACTGGTATTTAAGGCTGTCAAGCTCAATACCAGAGGCATTCCTTACACCGACCTTTTTGACAAAATTTAGTCTATGTCCCACATCGGATAGAAATAGAAAAGAAATGCGGTTCATATATGCGTGGTCCACAACATTTGGTTGCCAAGAAGGGAGTATCAGTGGAGGAGGCAGGTCTCCAAAGTCAACAAATGGAAAACTTCACAGCCACTGGTACTCGCTTTCTTAGCCTCTTGTCATTTTTGAATCCTCGGTCTCATGATAAGTGGTTTGAGGAAAAATATAAAACAAACCTCCCCTCAGGCTCAGTGCCGGGGAGTAGTTCATTCGCCTCGGACCTTGAGTGTCCGGTTCGGCAAAACCTCCCCTCAGGCTCAGCGCCGGGGAGTAATTCATTTAACCTCCCCTCAGGCTCAGCGCCAGGGAGTAGTTCATTCGCCTCGGACCTTGAGTGTCCGGTTCGGCAAAACCTCCCCTCAGGCTCAGTGCCGGGGAGTAATTCATTTAACCTCCCCTCAGGCTCAGCGACGGGGAGTAGTTCATTCGCCTCTGACCTTGAGTGTCCGGCTCGGCAAAACCTCCCCTCTGGCTCAGCACCGAGGAGTGATTCATTTAAACCTCCCCTCAGGCTCAGCGCCGGAGAGTAGGTCATTCGCCTCAGACCTTAGGTGTCTGGCTCGGCGAAAATCTCGCCTCGGACCCTAGGTGTCTGGCTCGGCGAAAATCTCGCCTCGGACCCTAAGTGTTCGGCTCGGCGAAAGTCTCGCCTCGGACCTTAAGTGTCCGGCTCGGCAAAACCTCCCCTCCGGCTCCACGCCAGGGAATGTATAATTCGCCTCGGATCCTAAGTGTCCGAGACAGCTTCGGACCCTAAGTGTCCTATTCAGCACTAGTCCTCCACGACTCAGTGCCGAGGGATAATTCGCCTCGAATCCTAAGTGTCCGAGACAGATTTGGACCCTAAGTGTCCTATTCAGCAATATTCCTCCACACTCAGTGCCGAGGAATAATTCGCTTTAGACCTCTGGTGCCCGGATCAGAACTCTTTCCTCTGGACTCCAAGTGTTTAATACCCTGTGGATGCGGATATATCATAAGTTCATCATGATCCACCCCACATCAAGGACACACGAGAAGGAAAGAGTATGTATACGTCTACTGCAGGCAAGTAAAAGGCAAGGAGGGTTCATTTAACAGTTAAATCATTGTCCATATGAATCATCCTGCGATATCAACTAAACTGTTAAAAGGATCTCCTTCTTCCTACCATCCTTGCGTTTTCGCGGATAGCATAAATCCAAAGCATAAAGACAATGTTTATTGTTTAAACACATTACCAGTCAGAGAAATATGAACAGTATCAAGAGCATACAGCAAAAACAAGTCAGGTAAGCCTAAAACAAAAAGTTATATTCATTATCCCAAACAGGCTGTTCATAAAAACAAAAATACATGGTTCTACTTCCTCTTCGGATCGAAGGGAGTAGATTCAAAAGCATCCACTACATTAGGACTTGGGGTAGGAGGAATTGAAGCCGTAGGAGCAGACGAGCTAGTAGTACCCTTCAGGTGCGCCTTCACCATCTTGGCAAAGCGGATTTCAGCTTCCAAAGCCTCTGGCTTTTCATCGTATGGGAAGTGCACCCCCACCTGCTTGTCAAAAGCTTTCGGATCCATCGTCTTAGGGCCTGAGCCCTGATTATAACCAGACCAGAACGCTTTAGCACTAGCCAGGTGTGCCAGACAGGAGTAGCGCCCCTGCATTTGCTTCCCCGCCTTGAAGCAAGTAGTAAGAGCCTCGGTCAGGCGTTGAACTTTGGCCTGAAGAGAATCCACCATAGCCTCGGAGGCTGACAACTGCCTCTTATACGCATCCTTGGCTTCAGAAGCTATCTTCAGATTAGTAGAGGCAGTAGTGGCTCTCTTCTCTGCATTGTCAAGATCCTTTTCCAGCTTCTTGATGGAGAGGGATTGAGCTTCAGCAGTGGCGCAGAGGGCCATGGTGTGGTATAGACTCTGTTTAACAGGAGAGCAAATATAAGCATAAGTAGAAACATAAGCAAGCAAGAGTAACATAATTCTGAAGGAGCAATGCGAACCTCTATGGCCCGGACTGAAGCAGAGGGGAGTAGTTGTTCCAACCCCATTTGGCTGATGGCTTCCTCGTCCTTTGGGAGCCACATTCCTCGAGCCACCGCCAGTGCAGCCGAAGGGTCTGTAATCACAGAATCCCCTGAGTGCAAGACTGACCTATCAGCCCTGGTGAAGGAAGGAGTCCAAGGAGCCCCAGTCTCAGCCAGAACAAAGGCCCTGACTTCATCTTCAGGTTCGGCCTCTCCAGCTTTTTTCCCTCTGCTCTTAGAGGGGACTTTGCCCTTGCCAGAGGATGAGGGGTTGAGGCGAGATTTCTTCATTGGTGGTTCCTCAACCTCCACCTCATCCTCAGTTGATCTAATAACAACCAAGGGTTGGGCATCTTCGGCTTTCTTTTTTAAAGCCTCAGCCCTCCGTATCTCCTCCTCGGTCATGGGGAAACTGTCAAACGATGGTAGAGACAGATCCATGAGGTCTGCAGCAATAGCACTGGAGGCAATATCCTTGAGGTTTGAAGAAGTTAGCAGGTCCTCGATAGGTGAGGGGTCACTCCAGACTCGTTCCTCAAGAAAAAAAAGTCTGTTCCTTGCTGCGGAGGATGGGAATGTAGCTGAAAAAACACCAAGAAACTCATAAGTACGGCGAAACATTAAAACTTGGCAAGGAAAACAGCCAGAACACTTAGTATGAAGGGAGGTTAAGTATTCTATACCTAATTTCCCGAACTTGCGCGAGATGGGGAGCGTAATTGACTGGGGCACGAACCATTTTCCTTTAACTATAACCATCCTTTCTTTCCACTTCTTTTCGGATGAAGGAAGGTTCGTGCATATCCTTTGATGAAGGGGAGAGGTAAAAAAGAAGCGACCAGGCTCGGTCCTATGCTTAGATATATTGTAAGTAAGCAGAAGGTCGGCAAGGGTCAAATCCAGAGCCTCTAATTTCCGGCGCACCAATAGTGCCGAAAGGATGCGAAAGAAATTAGGGTTTACCTGAAGGGGGGCAAGACCCAGCTTATTGAAAACTAAATGATAGAAGGGATGAAGAGGGAATCGGAGGGCGTTAAGATGCCACACCGAAAGAAGCAACTCATCCTCCTCAATTCCCTCACCGGAGGTCAAATCGGCACCCTCGGGATATTCTGCAATTTCTACTCCCTCAGGAATATCAAATTCTTCCATTACCGAAGCAATAGAGAACTTGATGCGGCGAGTAGAGATGATTGCTTTCTTCTCTTCATGAGTAAGAACATAATCAGAGCCTGAGGTGGATGTCTCGGTTGGAAGAGGGGAAGTACCTAATGGATTCAACAAAGGGCGATCTGTAGAAACCCTGGGAGGGGGAGCCCTAATGCGAACGGGGGAAGATGAAGGTGTGGATTCAGAATCCCCAAGGTCTATACGTTCGGGAGTAGATGAAGTACTCATAACGAAAGATTGAAGAGAAAGATGCGAGACTAACCTGACAAAGCGATGGAATGAAGAACGCAGAAGTGCAGCAAGGGCAAATGTAACTCTTGCAAAATCTTGTATGACGGAGTAATAATGAAAGACCTCGAACCGTTTCTGAAGCAAAGTAAAAAACCGGTTTCAATTCCCTCTTTAATAGGAGCCGTCGCTCAATTAAAAACGAAATTTGGGGCACAGTGTGGAGGGAAAAAAACTCCCTCCAATAAAAAGCGCACACGTCACCACTACCCATATCTACATTCCAAGGACATATAAGGCCCATCATGCTCAAGCCCAAATTGAGGGTATTTACAGCCTATGACCATTGTTATTTGTCCTCCAACTTCCATCAAGGCCGAATCAAGAAGTCATCAGCCCAGCTTATGAATATTTAACATCCGGCCTGTTACTCAAGCCCAGCCGGATCAAAATATATTCAGCCCAGTTATTCAAGAATGCACAAGTCCTACCAGTTGAAGGATTTATTGTAGAAGGAAAACTCTGAGATAGGAAGTTCTGTACAAGGCAAGTTCTATGTATGGAAAATTCGACAATGGAAAGAACTCTATTAGAAAAGAATGTTTATATAGAAAGAATTGGAGGGCAAGCAACGCGAGTCCTACCATAATTTTGCAATCTTTTGTATATAAATAGAGGCTAAGACCTCCAATAAAGCGATCAAGCAATTCTACGCTTCTCGATATACTGTTCTTGTTTATTTTCATTATTTGTTGAGTGAGTTGTTTTATTTTTCTCAATCATTATTGGTTGAGCGAAATTCTGCACCTACAATAACCTTTGGTGTGTCAGATGCTTTTGCTCTTTTCTCGTCCAGTTCTTCTGTATTGATGTTCTTTTCAATCCTTGCATCGCGCTATGCTGAAGAGGATTTTCTCAACGTCTTGCCGAGGAGATTAGTTTTTGGTTTGTTAACCCTCTTCATCTTCCTAATATCCATGATGATAGCCTTTGGTGCCACACTATATCTTGTGTTTGGAGGTAAGAAAACATGGATTCTTGCTCCTATTACTATACTTTCCACTATACCTGGGACCTTGTTTGTGTCATCACAATTTCCTCTTCTTTTGGATATGATCAAATCCACCTATGGCATTGGTGTTTTCTGTCAGCAGAATGATCGTATCCTTTACTAAAACCAATTGAATATGGGGAAAGAATTAAAAACTTGTATCGTTCTGCCAATTTGAATCAATCAATTCGATTGAATCAATTGACATTAATTTTCTTTGTATTGAGTATTCATAAATTAAGTTTGTATGGTTTTTTTTTTTTTTGGAAAGTTATGTTGGTATGTATTCCATTCAGTAAAAGATGTTACAGTTTAAAGAGAAGCAACATCCTAAAGTGGGATAGAGAAGTAGGTGTGCTACTATGTAATACTTTTTTGCATTGAACTGTCATATAGACTTCAAAGCATCTGTCATGAAATCAAATTCATGATGTTTATCATTTTCCCATTATTAATTAATCATGCTAATCTCAACAAAATAGATAGT
The DNA here is from genome assembly GCF_030987335.1 of Cornus florida. Taxonomy (NCBI): domain Eukaryota; kingdom Viridiplantae; phylum Streptophyta; class Magnoliopsida; order Cornales; family Cornaceae; genus Cornus; species Cornus florida. Next base: position 47,587,675 of record NW_026775573.1, read on the forward strand.
TAGCCAAGAAAGATTAGACACAGCTTTACATTCATTTGAAACTGTTGGCAGTAGATGTTTGATGCTGAAGAAAACTAAATTATGGCCTTTAGGAATTTATGGAATATTTAGAAAATAAAAGATGTTTTTTTTTTTTTTTTTTTTTTTTTCGAAAATTCGTAATTTTAGTTTCACTTGTCTCTTTAATCACTCATTGGATCAATAAATGCAACCTCAACCATTACTTGCCTCCCCATTTGGCTATTGGATTTATAATCAGTTTGCATAATACTTCCTTCCTTTCAAAATATTGAGTCACAATTTTCAATTTTCATAGAGGGAGTTTATGTTTGTGTGGGCTGACAAATGGGCGGCTCCACACAAAAAATTGCCGGCAGGTTGTTAAGTGTGGCTAGGGAAAAAATGTGGGCTCCACTTTATTTTTTATTTTATTCTCTCTCTCTCTCTCTCTTCTAATGTGGTGGGTTCTATAAATATATGGGTTAATTTAATAAAAAACATCTTAGCAAAGGTTAATTACTAAAATGTAAAGAGTCAAAAATAAACCTATCAAAAAATGCTTTAGGCAAAAGTAATTACAAATATGTCAATTTTCTTTATTCATTAATACATGGAGATCAAATTACCCTTAAATACTTTATGAAATTTACCAAATTACCGTTAAAATTATAATATAAACACTCCCTCACTCACTTGCCTCCCCTCTTCTTCTCTCAAGAAGTACAAACTCTTGCACATCTTTTTTTCTCTTTCTAAGAGTTTGTGTTCTCACTTCTATTTTTTTTTTTTTTTTGGCTTTGGTAGGGACCTAAGATTGCAAACCCAGCAAATACATAGAAGAACTATAATTAAATGTTAAACCATAAGCAACAACCATCTCAGGGAGAGTAGTTGAAGCCCCCATCACCACCTATTTGGTATATTGAATCAATTATATCCGTAGGCGTTTTAGATGGCAGAGGGCTTGGACGACAGCGAGTTTCATTTGTTATGGTCTGTGAGTTTTGGCTTTTTCCTCAGATCCTCACCGATGGGGACATACTCATAGAGTACAACAAATGATCACCACCATGTATTCATGAACAGTTCTTGTTGCGCCTCTCGCTCCTCCCGTTCTTTCTAATGTAAAACTTCCACTACACTAATGTAAAACTTTCATGCATAGTTCTTGATTACGGATCATGTATGAGCTATAGCTTATCGATTATCACTTCTGGACCATTTACATCGTGTCCACAATGTTTTCTATGTTTCTATGTTACAAAAATTTTTGCGAGATGAGGATCGTTATCAGCATATAAATGTTGGTGAGATAGAATTGCAGGCGGATGCGACATATGTAGAGCCACAATGTCATATCCTTGATTGTAGGAATCAGGTGTTTTGCACCAAAGTTATTTCTTTTGTGTGTGTTCAGTGGAGCCATTATAATGAGGCCGAGTGCACATACGAACGAGAAGATGAAATCTATTCAAAATTTTTGAAATTTTTTAAATAAGGTATGTGGTAAATTCTGGGGACGGAATTCTTTTGTTGGGGGGGGGGGGGTGGGGGGAATGGTAATACCTTAATTTTTAGAGCATTTAATTTATTATTTTAATTGTTTTATTTGGCTGATTGTTGATTATTTGATGAATTTGGTTAATTAGGTTATTTTAAATTATTTAATATGTTTTACTTTTCATTATTTGTTTATGTGCAATTTGCTTGTTTAATTAATTAGTTTATTTTATTTTAATTAATCATGGTTTGGGTTTGGAGTTATTTGACCCAAAGAAATGGGTTTGGGTAATTGGAGGAGGCCTAGATAAGTCATACAGAATTATGACCCATGAATAGGTATATATATATACATATATATATATGTGTGTGTATGTTAATTTATATATATATATATATATATATATATATATATATATATCAAGTAGATATTAATTTGGTAAATTATACGTGTTGAGATTTATTACTATTATTTTAGTTAGACTTAGGTTATGATTGATTTGTGGGTTAGTGTGTGTATATATATATATATAGTAGTCAAAAGAAGAGGGTTTTTGTATATACGTGAGTTACAAAGAGACGCAACGACCTAGAAAGAGAAAGAGAGAGAGAGAAGAGGAAGAAGAAGGTGACCGGAGATAGCTTGAAGTTTGCCAGAATTGGAGAAGAAGACCGGAGAGTTTGTATAGTTGATTTTCAATCCGAAAATCATATGGCAAGTTCTTTATATATCTCTTCCTCTTTGAATCTATAGTCTCTCCATCACATGCTAGACTTTAGGGTTTAAATCAGAGAATTAATTGGACTATTAATTGATATACATTAATTGAAATTAAATGTTTTCATGTTTATATGTATTTGTTCTTCAAATTGAAAAGTTTTTTGATTTAATGTATGAAACTTGTTTTAAATTATTGGATCTTGTGTATTTTCGTTGTCTATTTTCTTCAAAAGTGTTCTGAATGATCCCAGTTTTTGTATAAATGATCCCGAACATGTTTATAAGTATTGGGAACAGTGGCATAGGTCTAAAATATATAAATGTGTAATAGACCCTTATCTTTTGATATTGGATGGGAATGATTGAATTAATTAATAACTACAATTTAATCTTTCATAATATTTAATTTGTGTAATTAAATGTAATTGTTGGATTCGTTATTATAATCATTGTTGTTGATATACTTATGATTTACGAGCATGATACATGGTTGTAGTAATTTGTTTTACCATTGTTAAATATGAGTAAATGGTATTAGGTTTTAATAATGTTTTATCATATTTATTGTTTTAGATTCGACTATTATGGGTTATAATTGTGGTGCCATTATTATATATAGCTATAATGAGATTTATTCTTCTATGTGATGAGATTATTAAGATAGCTAATGAGATAGGTTCCTCGATTTTGTATGCCATTATTAGATATGGTTTTGACGATTTGATTTGTAGGTGGGTTGGCTAATAAGTCAAGACACTTTACTCGTGTCATTGTTAGATATGGCTCTGTTTATTGATGATGTATTTTATATATATCTATATATGAGCCATGATACGAGCTTGAGGTCTTAGGATCAATAGTTATGACTAAGGTGTATATTGCTGGTTTAGATGGGTAACTGGATATAAGAGATGTATGTACCTTGGTAGAAGGGGATTGTGGACCATCTTGTGTGCGATTTTCCATGAAATACCTATTATTTGGTTGAGACTGCCATATTGTCCAGTGAGAGTCTTAGTGCGTATATATATATGTATCGACTATGTAGGTATTGCATGAGTTTAGCTAAGGATGTATTAATTGTCGGTTCTCTGATTGGGTCATAGTAGAGGAAACTTGTTTGTGGGTCTGACCCACTATTTATTTTTCAGGTCCTTGGTAGTACCAGTCTTAGAGTTGTTCATGCAGATTAGAGATCGTTCATTTATTACTTAATTGTTTTTTATATCCCCGGGTTTTCAGGTGTGGGCCTGGCCAACCTACACGTGGAAATTCAGGAGTATCACATTCAATATCCAGGGCCATTTTCAGCTAGACGTGATACACATGCTTGGTAGGATCCTTAGTTCCATCAAATAGAGTGAATATTGGCATGGTGAACTTCTTTGGATTTGGGTATCGGAGGATCTTTTCAATCTGTAAAGGGTGACTCAACCGTTCGGGCTGATATCCGGGTAGCTTCGTTATTCATTGAGGGAGCCTTTAGATCCCACCGTTGTTTCTCAGTGGCCCTTTGAACGTGAGTGCTTAGGTTTGACTGGTACATTTCGTCGAACATTTGGTCTATAGTTAACTCCCGTGGCGTTGGAGGATGAGCTTTTATGCGTTCCTCTTCCTTCTCCGGTTCTGCTTTCCTACGCCGCGGATGTACATGAACATATCTTGTTCGGTCCACCAGATGGTTGACATTATCCACCTCCACCCTCTCAACCTCTATTAGTGAATGAGGGAGTGGTGTCGCTTCTCTTCACTCTATCATTGATTGAGTCTAATGTTCTCTCGTCGCAGGGTCTCAATGATTTGCATCAGCTATTCATGTCTGGTTCGTTCGTTCTCGTTCTGTTGATGCGAGCTTCCTTCTCCAATCATTGTTCTTGATCGGAGCTAAGTCTTAGTTCAACGTGGAAATCGATGGATCTTCCTATTGGTTCAAACAGATGGCGCCAGATGTAAATGTAAGAAAATATCTTTCTATTGATGGAAAGTCATTTCTCTTGCACGAAACACTCTACCTCTTTCTTTCCTATTTGTATGCGTACCCTTTACCCTTTATCGTACTTTGGAAATATGACTTGCAAATTCATAAGTTGATGGGCCGGTCTAGTCTATTATTATCCACAAGGCATTTGGGCCTGATGACCCTTATGCCCTATTTGGGCCTTAGAGTGATTTTGGCTCTATTTTGCCCTTTCAAGGGTTAATTAGGTTAAATGTAGTTAATAATATACGCTATTTTTTTTTTTTTTTTGGAAGACGTGGGAACCCTCGTAACTATCTGTCGTTTGGATTTATAACTATCAGGTAAACCCTCGGCTACTCACCCCGACCCTCAGTGCAAGTAGCATTTTAAGTCAGGAACTTATAAAGTTGGGGGAGAATCGAACCCACACCCAAGTGCTAGTTATGATTGTCTAGCACTTAGAGACTCCCCCTCTCACCAACTCTGGCACCCCTGGGGTTAGTATACCCTATTTTCATTCAAGCTTGCCGAATCATTTTTCAATACTTCAGATGAATTTAGTTGAAACATTTTTTTTTTCAGAAGGTTAAAATTATATTTTAAGAATAACCATTTCCGCTTTGAACCCGGATTTCGAAAATGGTTCTTTTTCTAAAAATATATATTTTTAACTTTCTGAATAAAAAAACGTTTGATTCTACAATGCTTCTATCCCAATCAAATTCACAAACATAGTAAGTAAAATATGGTAAAAAATACTTGTTTGGAAGTATAAATATAATTTGCTTTTGTTGTTTAAAAAATATTTAAAAATTCAGCATAAAACCAATTTGGGAAAAAAAAAACATTCTGGGATACAATATATATATATATATATATATATATATATATATTTTACTATCTCCTTTCAATTCATCAATTTTTACAAATTCGTCAATATTCTAAAATATTAAAATATATATATAAATAATCCTATGTCTTGTATGTTTTTATTTCAATAAATATAAAAACTATAAATAATAACAAATTATGAAGTGTTTTAAAAAGATGAAATATTTTAGAATATTGACGAATTTGTAAAAATTGATGAATTGAAAGGAGATAGTAAAAAATATGGAGAGTTTTGAACACTTTCTATAGTTCTTAAGCATCAATTCTTAACCGTTAATTGGAATGAATCCTAATAGAAACGGACTTAAATAGGATAGAAACGGACTTTCGGAAAAGGATAAAAACGGTACTTTCGGAAAAGGATAAAAACGGTCTTAGAAGTGAATTTCCTAAAGTAACTAGGCTCACAAAAGTACTGCTGGTAATTGAAAGTAGGGAGAAAATTTTCACTATTTTGGGGCATAATTTAAAGACACGTGATTCCCCAATTCCGAAGAGAGAGAGAGAGAGAGAGAGAGAGACAATAATGGCAGGTACAATATTATCAGGGTCTATAAATTCCTTCATAGAGAAATGGCTGTTACTATATCGCCCCTGAATTCCTTCACACAACGTGTACTCTTTTCGTTCCCTGTAAAACCCAAATTATCAAAACCCCCTTTTCGTCTTCTCCTCAGAACATCTCCAGTAGTAGGAGCTGCTTCAATGTCTTACCACAAGGAACTCGATGCTGCCAAGAAAGCAGCTTCTCTTGCCACTCGTCTCTGCCAGGCACTACCTCTCTCTCTCTCTCTCTCCACTTATATATATATTATATACATGTTCTATGTATTTTGCATGCATTCTTCACATTCTATCTGATTTTTGACAAATAGGACTGTATAATTGGAATATAGAAAAACCCAGAAGCTTAATATCTACTTGAGCAAAACCCATATTGTGAAATTGCCAATTTGAGATTTTCTTCCTTTGAGGTTTCTGAGAAAGGTTGCGATCTTAATGTTAGGACTGTAAAATTAAAAGGATTTTCGCATTTCTGAAAAATTGAGGGCTACTTTTTGTCCTTTTGGCAATGGAGAGATTTTGAAGCTGAGTTGCAGAAATCTTTTAGGGCGCTGTGGATTTTAACTAAAACATTAAGATCCAAGAATGGTTGGGAACCGACAGTTCTAATTTATTTGTTTATTTTTATGTGGGTATGTATAAATATTTGTTCAAGCCTCTTTGCAACTTTGCTTTATAGGGACTGAAAATGGTGATGGCTTTGAGTATTTATTTTATTTTTTTGTTTTGTTTTTCTCCCGGTTTCTTTCTAGATTCAGGGAAACCATGTAAAAGTGCGAAAAATAAAAAAAGGCAATACAAATGATAAGCTAATAGAGGTGCTAGTTAGATCCCAACTTGTCTTGGATGATGTCCCGGATGAGAATTGTAGAATCAAAATCTGTTTTGTTGGAAAGACAGTGAATTTGGAATTATTCAAGGTTTCTAGAACAACATTTCTTAGATAAATATAATTATCCATAAGTTATTATCAAATATGCTTAATAACAGGTTAATACTTGTTTTTTATTTTTTTAGTTAGAAATATAGACCTTCAATTTTTTCTTTGACCAATGATTTGTCAACTTGGTTTATATCCCACTTTTCCTTATATTAGATAGGTTGCATGTGGTTCAAGGATTTTGGTAGGAAAAATTTATCTAGTATGGTTGTGTTCAGGATGCAAACCTCAAATTGGGTTTTGAGTTCCAACCAAGTTCAAGATGTAAGTTGTAATTACAAAAAGAAACATTCAAATTTCAAAGGAGGGGTTGCTATTTGTAAATCCCACTTACAAAAAGAACATTGTCGTGACTACCATTGCACCATCAATGTTGTTGCTACCATCATTGACCCACCACGACATGTTTAATTGCACCACCACAGAAGCCTCTTCACCATTGTTGCCACAGGTTGGTCACCCTCCCTTATCGCTTCATCATTGAAAATAGATAATCTTCAATCACATCAAACATCTCTATTGCTGTGATCATTGTCCCATGACTCACACCACCTACATTACCGATAACTATTTGAATTATTGCAATCACCATACAGATACCCATAGCAACACCCTCACTACCTCATCCACCACCATGATGTCATTGTGTCAACACTCCACCACTACCTACCACTTTTAGCATCCCATCCTAGCCATAAGCACCTCCTCAACCATCTTGTTAATCTCAGACTGTACAATATTAATTAAAAAACTGGTGAATTCTAATCCTATATTTTGATCTTAAATAGCCTTGCAAACTGTGAATTCTAAGCTCCGCATAATTTGGAATCTAAGAAGGTAGTCTTTTGATTAAGAAGTTCAAGGACTAATCCCAATTCTCTGTACCGAATGCACCTGTATTGTTTCTCCATTTTCTGTGATTTACAAATTATTCCTCTAAATGGAAAATTGACAAACAAATTAACTGTGGATCTTTAATTATTTATATTGGAAGGAGATATTTTTCGTATTAGACAAGCAGTCTTGTTTCATTTTGTATGGCTGTTATAGGCGAAGGGCCTAATGGTTCATCTGTTCACTAGGTAGCTATTTTCATGGAACAATGATTTGATCCCTTCCTTTTAGATGTTGTTAGGGCAATAGACTTAAGTTGGCATATTTTGTAGGACAAAAGTAGAGTCTCTAACTTTTGTTTTTATTTTCTAGCTTAGTTTGTAATTTGTCAATAGTTAGTGTTAGTTATTACCTCCCAAGGTCGGAAAAAAGAAGAAGTTCATGGTACATTCAATGGTATTGCAATTTTCTTCATCGTCGGGGGCATAAAGGCATGGTTTCACTCACCAAATTAGGGTTAATGCATGCATAATTAGAGTTTCTATTTGTTATTTGATTTAATTCCCTAAATTTCTTAAATTATGCATCAAAAGAATTTTGGGAACTTCCGCAATTTGAAAATTTTCTAAGCATTGAACTGCAGTAGACTTCAATCTATTGAGGGTTTGATCGATGGCTTCTGGAGTAGTTGATTGATGGACGTAATTTTGATTGAATGATCTTTTCGGAAAATTTATTTACAAGTTGGTTTTAAACTCTACAAACCCTATTCTCTCTATTTACTATGTTGCTTATATCTATTTATATATATAGTATTAGGGGAAAATAATAAACACTGAGAATACAAATAGAGACCGACCATATTTTTCAGGGTTTTAGAGTACATCTTAGTTTTTCTGTTTGCATTCATTTCTGTTTGCATTCATTATTCTAGTATTGGTGAGTGTGAATTCAAGTGTTGACAACTGTTGTTACGTACTTCAACAAAGAGTTCAACACAATACACAAAAAAGATTGATGTCTGGACGACTTGTGGCTGAGATCAAAATCAGTAGAGAAGCAGATCGTGAGGACCAGATGTTGACGAGCTGAAGGACTGCGTGGAGACTTTTAGAGTAAAGTTTGGAGCCTTCTGTGTCATGAGGTAACTAGGGAATATTTGGGGTAGAGTCTGTGAACATAATTTGTACTCTCTTTCTCACATAGTGGATTTTGGTTTGCTTGGGCTAGAACTTGCGGTTTTTTCCCTTGGAGTTTTTATGTTAAAATCTGTTTCCCGTTGCTTTAATTTTTATTTGCTTATCATGGCTTTTGATTGATGATTTTTATGCCCTGCTATGTTTTAGATTTATATTGCTGTTAAAGGTAGTTAGGTGGTTTAAATTTTTAAATAAATGTTAAAATTAGTAATTCATCCTCGAATGTCTATTCACCCCCCTCTAGGTCTAAATCATGGACCTTGCGCGACTCTTTATCAACGTCTCGGGTTCTGGTCCTTGCACTTATCAGATGTCATGATAATAGTATAATACATGTCTCATGACCACCCCCCTCTAGGTCTCTTCACACTATAATGGGTGTTATGGGGTAGGTATCAGATAGGGGTGTACAATTGATTTGTAAGCCTAAGGACTCTCCAATTAAGAACCCTTAGAGTTGGGCTTAGGTCTTGCTCTTGAGACTTGGCTAATTCATTGAATGAGCCCAACATCAGGTTTTCGGGCTGGGCAGTAAACTGCCTGCTTTTGAAAAGTATTTGAATAAATAAACTCATTTTAATATATATATATCTATATATACACACACATACATTACTTACATATACACATGTCTAATGTACACATATACAATAACACACATATATAATAGATACAAGTGTGTTTACGTACATGTATATGTGTGTTTATTTATGGAAAAACATAATAGATAAATGCGGTGTTTACTTTAAATATATGCAATGGCGGACCCAGAGGTATATTCTTTTTTTTGGGGGGGGGGGGGGGGGGGGGGGGCTAATACATTCTGGGGTGGGCTAGTACTACTAATTATTATTATTATTTTTTGGACTGGGCTATAGTGAAATTTTTTTTTTTTTGGGGGGGTTGCTCAAGCCCCCTTAGCCCCCCCTTTGGATCTGCCCTTGAATATATGTCCATTTATGAATAGATAAAACTGATCCCCTCACCTTCAAGAGGAGGATTATGCTTTCCCATTTTTCAAAATATTCACACCAATCATTGCTTGTAAGCCTTTAAATACTGGAGTAATTTGGGTCATTTTACACTCACGTAACTCCACCAACTTTTTATGGTCTCTTTGCCAACCCGCCTTCATTACCAAGGTGCACACCAAGACTATCATCAGTAACTAGAAAGCAGAGAAAACGATATGAATTTGGTTGTAACTGATACATTGTTGGGAAAGAGAGATATTGATGGTCACATTAATATGGCGGTTTCAACCACAATCAATGTAAAGGCCAGAGTTTTTCTTTTGGAAGGTTACGCAATCACACACACACCCATGCCTCCACTGAGGCTTGAACCCCCGATCTCCCCTTTGGGGAGGATGGGCTTGTATAGTTTGTACCAGCTGGGGTATTGCCCATTTGGTGTAAAGGTCAGAGTTATCACCTGGCTCTAGTTGCACATTTCATTGAAAGCGATATATAATCGATCGGATTTAAAATAAAAAGTGATTAGAACATTTTTAGTATTAGCAGCCGAATAAAGACCTCACACAATTAATTTTATGACCAATAGAAGAGGTGAAGGAAAAGGAAGAGGAGATAATTAAGGTCTGGGAACAATTTTAAAAATTCAGTGTATTTAGATTGAACAAGCTGGAGGGAAAGGAGAGGAAACGAGAAGAAGAGCTTATTTTTTGTTGTTTTGAAATTGGAAATGGAAAGGATTAGGAGGGAGAAGGAAGGGTAGCTAACCATTTAGATAGTGTGTTGGCTCCTCCTAAAGTAGGAGGATTTTGAAGAAAAGCATAGGATTTTGTCCTTTTTTTTTTTTTTTTTTTAAAAAAAAAAAAAAAAAATAGAAGAAAAAAATAGAAATCAAATGAATTTCTATTTGCCCTTACCACTTACAAAAATAAAATAATCATTTCCTTTCTTTTTCCTCCATTTTTTTTTTCCAACTAAAATGACAGTCACCACATCCTTTCCTTTCTTTCTACTCTTTAGTTATCCAAACACTATCATCTCCTTTCCTTTCTTTTCTCTAATAACCAACACTATCTTTTCCTTTTTTATCTCTCCTACTCATCTAGATGTGTAAATGACAATCCCCACCTTTGGACCTTTAAGGTTTACTAGAAATGAGGGCATTTGAAGTCCAGTATAAGTGGAAACAAAGTCATTTTTGTATATATCTCCTGTTTTCCAGCTCTATTTAGATGTTCGATGCTATGGAATTAGTTTTATTTTTATCCAATTGGCCATTATACCTGTTTAAAGTTATCTTAATTTGTTTATTTCTATTTAAATTTAAAAGAACTGACAAACTAAAACAATCCGCTGTAAGTTCTTCGATTGATCTTGTATTTTTAATGTTTCAACAGTTAGATACTCTAGGAGATTCTTTGTTTTTAAGGCCTGTCTCCACAATACATTTTCATTGGCCAGTCTGTGAATTCTGTTCTTTTCATGCCTTTATTTAATTTGTTCGCAATACCTTTTGATGCATTAATAGACCGTCCTGGGAGGTGAATATATTGATTGGTATGTGCGACAGTCCTGCGTTTCTGCTGATTTATAGAGTTGCATTTGAGTATGATAAGAGCATAAACCACCTTATCATGGGTCTCCTTTGATTTTCTTGTAAAAAAAAAGTTAACGATGCTAATGCAAATTTTGGACAAATACAATATATATATATATTGAAGAGAATGATACCGAATCTGGCGAACGCCTTATCCATTAAGTCATTAGTAAAGCGATATTTTATTGTATCTTACATCTTTACAGTATAATTTTGATTGTCATATGTCCACCTACTATTTTCTGTCTATTTTTAATTGTTGACATATTCTATGATTTATGATATATCCAAGATTCTCTGTTTGAAAATTTAGTATATTGATTCACAATATGGATACCGATTTAGCAACTTTACTTCACACGAGTAATTTACTTTCTTTTGCACATGTGCACATGTTCGTGTTGGCAGCAGTTTGGCCTCATTTTTTTTTTTTTTTTTTTTAAAAAAAAAAAAATTTTATAGAATGAAGCTGATCTGATGTATGGTTGCTTTGTCTTCTCCAGAAGGTGCAAAAGGCATTGTTGCAAGCAGATGTCCAATCAAAATCAGATAAAAGTCCTGTCACAGTGGCAGATTATGGTTTGTCAATGTGCATTGTTATTCACTAGTGCATTCATTTTAACTGTCTAATATTTTCTTTTTGCTCTGGGGTGTAGCCACTTTCAAGCTTGATTTTTAAGACACTTTTCAATAGCTTTTAAAATAGTTGGCAGCTCCGTTTAAGTCCATATTTTTTCATGTAACTTTGAGCTTTTGGTTGATTTATTATACAACGAGCAGCAATGATATTAATTTTATATGTATATAGACACGTGGTGTGCCTAGGGAGGTAAACATGACCAAATGAAGCTGCTTGTAAAATATATATAGGAGTAGAGATTATGAATAGCAGTTGGATCCAGACCTTAATGCAAGCAGTAGTAGCACTCCTCATTCTAGACAAAGGTGCCCCCCGAAGGCTATGTTTTTTTACAACCAGGGGAAGTTCTAGGAAAAACTTTTGGGGTGCAAATATCATTGAGCTTGATGGAATTTTATTATGTGTTGGGATTTGTGTCTCAAATTCCTTGGAGGTTTGATTGATCGAACAACATATAATGTGGACAATTGAAGTTGTATTCTGTTAGGTAATTTCTTATTTGGCAAGTCTCGGCCTCTAAGAAATTGTAATCCTTGTCCAACAAGGAATTGGGTTTGAAACTCTATAACTAGACACATAGGCTTTGGGTTGAGACTTATGTGATTGAGAAAGATGTAGTATCACGAGGGAGTTGATGCGCAGATGTGGTTTATGGGTTGATAGAGTAGAAAAAACATTGGTGACACTGTTAGCGAGGAGATAGGCTTGTGGAGTGGTACATGGTAAAAAGACATGTATGTGGCGTTGGTACTCTATTGTTGTAATATTTCTACAAATCATAGTGGAATCTCTTCTTATCCATGGACGTAGGTCGGTTTTGGCTGAACCATGTATATCTTGTGTATGTGTGTGATTGCTTTGTTGGCTTTCATTGGATCTTAGTTATTTGCAAGCTTCCACTGCCCCAACAAATTGGTATCAGAGCCAAAGGTGAAAGAGATCCAGAAAACACAAGACGTCTCAACATGTGCTGCAATAGGCTTCAATTGTAGGTGGAGTCAATCGGCTTGGTTACATGGTATGGAGCTCAAGTGGTCAAGGTGGAGCCTTGGAGGTTTGACTGATCGAGCAATATATAATGTGGACAATCGGAGTTTTGTAGGAATATCGTCAAAGATTGAAGCTGCAAAAGAATTGTCCTGATCAATGTCGTGGAAGCAATGATTGGCTGGATGGAATTTAAGCCAAGGTGGAGATTGTTGGAAATTATGTCTCAAATTCCTATTCTAATTAGGATTTTATTTTAGAGTTGTATTCTATTGGGTAAATTCTTATTTGGCAAGTCTTGGCCTCTAAGGAATTGTAATCCTTGTCCAACAAGGAATTATGTTTGTAAAGTCCAACAAGGAATTATGTTTGTAACTTTATAAATAGGTACATATGTTGTGGGTTGAGACTTATGAGATTGAGAGAGATGTAGTCTCATGAGGGAGTTGATATGTAGAGGTAGTTTATGGGTTGATAAAGTAGGAAAAACACCAGTGACACTAATAGTGAGGGATTAAGCTCGTGGAGTGGTACATGGTAAAAAGGCATGTATATGGTGTTGTTACTCTATTGTTATAATATCTATACGAATCATTGTGGAATATCTTCTCATCCATGGACGTAGGCCGATTTTGGCTGAATCATGTATATCTTGTGTGTGTGTGTGATTGCTTTGTTGGCTTTCATTGGATCTTAGTTATTCGCATGCTTTCGCTGCCCCAACAAATTGGTATCATAGCCAAAAGTGAAAGAGATCCAAAAAACACAAGAAGTCTCAACATGTGCTGTAACAGGCCTCAATTGTAGGTGGAGTCAATCGGCTTGGTTACATGGCATGGAGCTCGAGTAGTCAAGGTGGAGCCTTGGAGGTTTGACTGATCGAGTAACATATAGTGTGGACAATCGGAGTTTTGCAGAAGTCTCGTCAAGATTGAAGCTGCAAAAGAATTGTCCTTATCAATGCCATGGAAAGCGATGATTTGCTGGATGGAATTTGAGCCAAGGTGGAGTTTGTTAGAAATTGTGTCTCAAATTCCTATTCTAATTAGGATTCGATTTTAGAGTTGTATTCTGTTAGGTAATTTCTTGTTTGACAAGTCTTGGCCTCTAAGAAATTGTAATCCTTGTCCAACAAGGAATTGGCTATGGAACTCTATAAATAGATAGATAGGCTTTGGGATAAGACTTATGAGATTGAGAGAGATGTAGTCTTATGAGGGAGTTGATGCGCAGATGTAGTTTATGAGTTGATAGAGTAGGAAAAACACCTGCGACACTGTTAGTGAGGAGATAGGCTTGTGGAGTGGTACATGGTAAAAAAGACATGCACGTGGTGTTGGTACTCTATTAACCCATAAACTACATCCGACTCCATCTACAATTTGTTGGAATTTGTGTCTCAAATTCTTATTCTAATTATGTTTCTATTTTAGAGTTGTATTATGTTTGGTAATTTCTTGTTTGGCAAGTCTTGGCGTATAAGAAATTGTAATCCTTGTTCAATAAGGAATTGGGTTTGGAACTCTATAAATAGATACATGCTTTGGGTTGAAACTTATGAGATTGAGAGAGATGTAATCTCATGAGAGAGTTAATGGATGAGAAGAGATTCCACTCTGGTTCGTAGAGATATTACAACAATAGAGTAACACTACCATATACATGTCTTTTAACTATGTACCACTCCACGAGCCTAATTCCTCGCTATCAGTGTCACCGGTGTTTTTCCTACTTTATCAACTCATAAACTACCTTTACCCATCAACTCCCTTATGAGACTACATCTCTCTCAATCTCATAAGTCTCAACCCAAAGCCTATGTATCTATTTATAGAGTTCCAAACCCAATTCTTTGTTGAACAAGGATTACAATTTCTTATAGGCCAAGACTTGCCAAACAAGAAATTACCAAATAAAATACAACTTTAAAATAGAAACATAATTAGAATAGGAATTTGACACAGACACAAATTCCAACAATCTCCACCTTGGCTCAAATTCCATTTAGCGAATCATCACTTTCCATGGCATTGATTAGGACACTTCTTTTGCAGCTTCAATCTTGACGATACTCCTGCAAAACTCCGATTGTCCGCACTCTACGCTACTCGATTAGTCAAACCTCCAAGGCTCCACCTTGACTACTCGAGCTCCATGCCATGTAACCAAGCGGATTGACTCCACCTTGACTACTCGAGCTCCATGCCATGTAACCAAGCCGATTGACTCCACCTACAATTGAAGCCTGTTGCCGCATATGTTGACACTTTTTGTGTTTTTTGGATCTCCTTCACCTTTGGCTCTGATACCAATTTGTTGGGGCAATAGAAGAGCACGAATAACAAAGATCCAATGATAGGCATGGAGCTCGAGTGGTCATGGTGGATTGGAGGTTTGATTGAACAAGCAATATATAATGTGGACAATCAGAGTTTTGTAGGAATATCGTCAAGGTTGAAGTTGCAAAAGAATTGTCCTGATCAATGTCGTGGAAGCGACGATTGGCTGGATGGAATTTGAGCCAAGGTGGAGATTGTTGGAAATTGTGTCTCAAATTCCTATTCTAATTAGGATTCTATTTTAGAGTTGTATTCTATTAGATAATTTCTTATTTGTCAAGTCTTGGCCTCTAAGGAATTGTAATCCTTGTCCAACAAGGAATTATGTTTGTAACTTTATAAATAGGTACATATGTTGTGGGTTGTGACTTATGAGATTAAGAGAGATGTAGTCTCATTAGGGAGTTGATGGGTAGAGGTAGTTTATGGGTTGATAAAGTAGGAAAAACACCAATGACACTTATAGCGAGGGATTAAGCTCGTGGAGTGGTACATGGTAAAAAGGCATGTATATGGTGTTGTTACTCTATTGTTGTAATATCTCTACGAATCATGATAGAATCTCTTTTCATCCATGGACGTTGGCCGGTTTTGGCTGAATCATGTATATCTTGTGTTTGTGTGTGATTGTTTTGTTGGCTTTCATTGGATCTTAGTTATTCGCACGCTTCCGTTGCCCCAACATTATGTTTCTTAATAGCTTCAGGAAGCAGTACTTTTACACATGCATTCATTTTTCTTCCTAGAAATTCTTCATGAAAAAATTCATGTTGAAACTAGGCGCTAGCCTATGAAGTACGGACACGGGACACCGTTACGACATGATACCGATATAGCGATACGAAAATTTAAAAAAAAATATTACACAGACAGGGCAAGGATACGTTAATAAAATAATAATGTAATTTTTTATTATACATAAAAATTTATTTATTTTTATCAATTTATAAATTATATTTATAAACGTAAATCATATAAAATTTGTCCACCAGATAACTCAATCCCATATTCCAATAAAATATCTCCAAAAGATGATATATATCAATATGTCAAAATGGCGCATCCTCTATCCCGGTAACCAAACATTAAACAATCTCCTTCTTTCACGCACTGTTACTCTTATAGAAGATATATAACAATATGTCCAAAAGGCAATCTTTTATTCTTTTAAACAAATGAATTAGAAAACAAGATGAGATTGATCTTATCCCCTCACTCCTCCCCTCACTCCTTTCATGCACTGTTACCTCTCTGACTCTTTGTACTCATCTCCTGCATCGACTCTCAGATTCTCTCTTTCTTCCGTCAATTCCCCCATCCCCTCAACCTAGATCTTTTATCTCTTATATCAACTTCTGAATCTTTCTGAATGGATACACATATACACACACATATTTATGCATCTCTGTGTAAACAAAGCCCAAACAGCTGTGTCCATCCTGTTGTCTGATGGCGTGTCCGGCTACGTGTCTGAGCTCAAAACAGAAAAGAAAAGGAGGGACACGCTCTGGAGCGTATCGGACATGTGTCCAAGTTCAGGATCCGCATGTCCGTGTCTGACAAGTGTCCGACTGCCTCTTTGACGTGTCGGCTAGGAAGCACGGACACTCCGAAATAGGCAAAGAATCCGTGTCGGACACGTCGGACACGGCCCGACACGTGTCGGACACGGCAAAAAGCGTGTCTGGAATTTTTTATTTTTTTAAAATTTTCGGACACGGATTGGACACGGCACGGATACGGCACGGACACGCGTCCGACACGCCAGGGTGTGTGTCCGACACACGTGTCTTATTTTTGGGGGTTTAAAAGATAATTTTTAAAAGAAAGTTGGGTTAAAGTACAAATATATAAAGTTATTTACTTACTTATGTGGTCAGAACATAATAATTTTAAACTTTCAAGGTTAATATGTAATTTTAAACAAAAGAGATAGATATTTAAGGCAGTCATTACACTATTACAAGATCAGATTCAAAGTACGGGGGTTGTGCTCTCTCAAACTGACGACGAAGCTCTGCAACTTCCTGCTGCAGATCAAAGCGACTCCTTCCAGCCTCCAGGTCAGTCTCTCTCTCTCTTTCTCTCTCTCTCTCCTCTCTTTTCTTCCTCCTCCTTCCTCTTTTCTTTCTTTTTCTTCACAAACCCTAGTTTCTTTCTTTCTTCTTCATTTTTTTTTTCTTTTTCCTTTTTCACAAACTCAGATTCTTTCTTTCTTCTTCATCTATTTTTTTTTTTGTTTTTTTTTCGTTTTCCTTTTTCAAAACCCCAGTTTCTTTCTTTTTCTTTTCTCTCTCCTTTGTTTTTTTTTTCCCCCGTTTTTCACTAACCCCAGTTTCTTTCTTCTTCATCTATTTTTTATTTTTTGTTTTTTGTTTTCCTTTTTCAAAACCACAAATTCTTTCTTTTTCTTTTCTCTCTCTCCTCCCCCCCCCCCCCCCCCCCCCACTAACCCCAGTTCACAAACCCGTCTTCTTCTTTTCTGGTATTTTTCCTTTTTTACAGACCTTAATTTCTTTCCTAATTTCTTTCTTCTGCTTCTTCTTCTTCTTCTCTGTTGTCTTTATTCTTGCTTTAAATTTTAGCTTGTGTGAGTCGTGACTTATTGACCTGTAAATGAATTGGATTTCATCTTTGATTTAATTTCAGCTATTGCATATGACTTATGAATCTGTAGCAAATAGGAATTTATTTTTTCTTTGCTGACTGTTCTTTCTTTGCTGACTGCTGTAAGTATGGATTTTTTTTCTTTTCTTTTTATGTCTAGGGAATTAGACATGTCATTGTCTACATCAGTTGCTAGTTGTACTCCTCAATTCGAACAAGATGATAACAAACCACTTTGGAACTATGTCACACAATTAGAAAAAATTGGTGGTGGAGGAGGAAATTTTTTATTCAAATGCCACTTTTGTAATAACGAATTCAGGGGGTCTTATACAAGAGTTAAAGCCCACTTGTTGCAGAACACTGGTATGGGTATTCGTATATGTCCAAAAGTCACATATCAGAATATTGCAGAAATGCAAAAAGCAATTGAAGAAGCCGAATTGAGAATTAAAAATTCTAAACCAAAAAAAGTTCCTTTGCCGCCGTCTAGTGCATCATTGGGTGGTACTACTAGTCTCACTCAGGAGGCTTATGTACCAAAGAAAAGAAAGGCAAGTGGGGGTGCCATTGGGAAGGCATTTAATAATGAGGCTCGGGAACAATTGCACTCAGAGATTGCTAGGATGTTTTATTCCGCAGGATTGCCGTTTCATCTAGCAAGAAACCCGTATTATGTGAGTTCATACAACTATGCTGCAAATAATCCTCTGTCAGGTTATTTGCCTCCGGGTTATAATCTATTGAGAACCACTCTACTTCAAAAAGAAAAGGCAAATATTGATAGATTATTGCAACCAATTAGGAGTACATGGAAGGCAAAGGGTGTTAGCATTGCAAGTGATGGTTGGAGTGATCCACAAAGGCGGCCTTTAATTAATTTTATGGCTATGACAGAAGGAGGTCCCATGTTTTTGAAAGCTGTTGATTGTTCCGGTGGAATTAAAGACAAGTTTTTCATTTCCAATTTGTTGAAGGAAGTCATAAATGAGGTTGGCCCCCAAAATGTGATCCAAGTAATTACAGACAATGCCCCAAATTGCAAGGCTGCTGGACAACTAATTGAAGGGCAATTCCCTCACATTGTTTGGACACCTTGTGTGGTCCATACTCTTAATCTTGCCCTCAAAAATATTTGTGCTGCAAAAAATGTGGAAAAGAATGAAATTGCATATGCAGAGTGTGGTTGGATTCTTGATTATGCTGATGAGGTTACAATAATAAAGAATTTCATCATGAACCATTCAATGAGATTAGCTATTTTCAATGAGTTTGTCAGCTTGAAGTTGCTTTCAGTTGCAGAGACACGCTTTGCTTCTGTTATTGTGATGATGAAAAGATTTAAACTTATAAAAGGTGGTCTCCAAGCAATGGTCATAAGTGACAAGTGGACTTGCTATAAGGAGGATGATGTAGGAAAGGCCGATTATGTGAGAGAGAAGCTGTTGGATGAACAATGGTGGGGAAAGATTGATTATATCCTTTCCTTTACTTCACCTATTTATGACATGCTAAGGGCTTGTGATACCGATAAGCCTTGTCTTCACTTAGTTTATGATATGTGGGATACAATGATTGAAAAAGTGAAGATGGCAATATATAGGTATGAAAGAAAGCGACAAAGTGAAAGTTCTTCCTTTTATGAAGTGGTGCATGGGATACTTGTAGCTCGTTGGAACAAGAACAATACTCCGCTTCATTGCTTGGCACATTCACTAAATCCAAGGTAAATCATTAGATATTAATTTGTAAGCTAAAGAAGTTTTAATCTTAGTTTAGAATTAAGGAAATTAAATTATGAATTAAATGCATTCTCTTATTTATTGTAGGTACTATAGTGATGTGTGGCTTAGTGAAGACCAAAGTCGAGTTCCACCACACAAGGATTTAGAGGTCTCAAGAGAGAGAACAAGGTGCCTTAAAAAATACTTTAGTGACCCACAAGAGCGTTCAAAAGTCCAATTGGAGTATGCTAATTTTTCATCAAACTCGGGGGAATTTGGGGAGAGTGATTCTATATGTGATAGATATACCATGGATCCTAAAAGTTGGTGGGTTGTACATGGTTCATATGGTCCCTTGCTTCAAGAGTTAGCTTTGAAGTTGCTTGTCCAGCCTTCTTCCTCCTCATGTTGTGAGAGGAACTGGAGTACTTATTCTTTTATTCACTAATTGAGAAGGAACAAGATGGCGCCACAACGGGCTGAAGATTTGGTTTTCATTCATAGTAATCTCCGTCTTCTGTCAAGGAGAACCCCACAGTACAATGAAGGACGAACTAAGATGTGGGATATTGCAGGAGATGCATTTGATTCATTTGGTGATGTTGGGGTGCTTGAGGTTGCAAACCTCTCACTTGATGAGCCAGAATTAGAGGCGGTATTATTTACCGATGATGGAAGTGTTAATGATGATGAGATTCATGAGACAATTGATGATGAACAACAATAGATGAATGCTGATATGTTCTTTTTTTTTTTTGTTTTGGACTACCCTTTTGGTATTGTAAATGGTAAAGTCCTAGGTCAAATGATGGATGGGAATAGATGATAGTACACTGACTTGTTTTTGTATCTTTTTTGGGACTAGCCTTTAGGTTTTTGTGAATGTTAAGTGCTAACAGTACAGTCCTGAATGTTAAACAATCATGAATGTTAATAGTCCTTTCAGTCTATGCTTTTGTATTTGGAGTAAAGTTGCAATGATGATTAAATGATACTAGTTATTATTCTAATATCTTGTTTTTTATTTGGTTTTATAACTCTGCAACATTGTTCTTTTATAGTTTATTAGTTATAAGTTATGATTTGTATATATTTTCCATTGTGAGGTTGATGAAAAATAGTAACACTCGGTAATTTTTAAAGTACTACATCATATATATATATATACACTATTCGCCGTGTCCGTGTCCTAATTTTTTTGGATTTGCCGTGTCGCCGTGTCCGTGTCGTGTCGTATCCGTGTCCCGTATCCGTGTCCGTGCTTCTTAGCGTGTCGGTGCTTCACAGGCGCTAGCTATTACTTCATTGGCCACACTTCAAAACTAATTTGGTGATAGTTTATAAAAGTTTTGTTTG
Source organism: Cornus florida (assembly GCF_030987335.1). Classification (NCBI taxonomy): domain Eukaryota; kingdom Viridiplantae; phylum Streptophyta; class Magnoliopsida; order Cornales; family Cornaceae; genus Cornus; species Cornus florida. Next base: position 47,608,508 of record NW_026775573.1, read on the forward strand.
TGAATCTTGCTCCAAAAATAAAATCGGGGGTGCTATTTATTACTTAATTGGCCACACTTTGGGGCGGTCGTTATTCCTTAGCTGGCCACACTTTGAAACTAGTTTGATGAAAGTTTAAATAAGTTTTTGTTTGTGAATCTTGCTCCAAAAATTATCTCCCAATTTTTAATTTTTTTTCCATATTTTCTTCAAATTATTAAGTTATTTTTATTAGTATAAACATGTAAAACACACGCACACACACACACACACACGTTATGTGTGTATTAATTTTTTAGTTTTTTTAGAAGTTTGTTTGTAATTTTAACTATTTTTTTTTTATTAATTTAATTTCTTTGTGTAATAATTATGATGAATTAGAATAGTGATATGTCTTGCACTTTATATTAGGTAAACATCTCATTAAATGATTTAGCTCTGTGAGAAAATGAGTAACCATCTGACCGATTTATCTCAAGAACAGAAGTTCTCATCCAGCAGGAGGGCATGGTGCACTTGAGGGATGCTCTAGGGGATTCAACAAAATCCACAATAAAATATTAGAAACTCATTTACTGGATTTTGGAGTTAAAAGTTGTGTATCGATATGTTTTAGGCTAAGGTGTATGGCAATACAAGCTTAAAAAAATTGCAAACACCATGGTTTATTTGTTATGTAACTCCCATAACACCCACGTCTGTTAAACCCCAAAGCATGCAAAAGGGTTCTGTTAGCCTAAAGTCAATGCTTTGGAGAGGCAGGCCCATACATTAGAAGGGGTGAATACACTTTCCGTAAAACAGTTATAAACCCATTTGGACATGATCTTGGTGGTTTTGGACTTGTTTGCATAAACTAGATGAGATAGCAGCTAATAAATGTTTCCAAGTGCCCTTCCCTTCGCGTAGCATCTTGATTTGAATTTTTTGAAAACATTTGTGATTTTTGTAACATAGGCGCAATTGGTTTAGAGGTAAAATTGTGAAAAATTGGATATACACACCCTATCCGTGTAGATATTGTCCCGCTTTGCACACTCTCCATGCTCATGGTTTTCAAAACGTGTCTACATAGTTAGGAAGTGTCCACACATGTGAGTGCCAACAACCACTCTCCCCAAGTGATGTGTGGGACGTTACAATCACCCCCTCTTGGGACCCAACATCCTCGCTGGCCTGATCCACATGGGCTTGTGAAAGCTACCCCCATTTCTAGCTGGGGATTGGCTCTGATACCTTTTGTCACGACTCACCCTATCCATGTAGATATTGTCCGCTTTGTGTACTTTCCGTGCTCACGGTTTTCAATACGCGTTTACACAATTAGGAGGCGTCCGCACATATAAGTGCCAACAACCACTCTCCCTAGACGATGTGGGATGATACAAAAGTTGTCATAAGAAAAATTGCCACATGCATGTCTTATACCATTTCATCTTGATTCTTCTTTGCTTTCCTCACCTCAAGATGCCTGGATGACTGAGTTTGACTTGCCTAGCACACATAACATGAGTTTCTATCTTTCTGCAACCAATCTTTATATTAGTCATCGATTTATTCTTTTCTTACACCTTAATCTATTTAAAAAATATAAAAATCAATGTTATGGGAACGTAAAAGGTCTTTCGTGACTCTAAAAGCTTTTCATCTTTTGACAAAGATATTCTGGTATTTAAAAACCACATGATCCATGCTATGAAACTTTTGCTGCTTGTTCCGCATGGAATTTTTGTGCTGTATTTAGTGATCTTTGTGCAAGAAATTTGGTTGTAAGGTTACTGAAAATTCTTGACATGGGCTTTATCTTTTCTCCAATTTTCCTCTTCTTTCAAGCATGGATACAGAAGAAACTTCAAATTAGTTACTGCTTTATAGTTGTGAGACTTTTATCAGCTTCTTTGTTAAAATACAGAAGAAACTGCAAATTAGTTACTGCTTTGTCATTTTGCCTCTATCTGATCTCAGGCTCACAAGCGCTAGTTAGCTTTGTGCTGGAGAGAGAACTTCCTTCCGAGTCATTCTCGTTAGTTGCTGAGGAGGTAAATATTTCAACTTTTCAGTTGATTTTTCGTTTTGTTGATGAATTATTTGTATAATATTCAGAGGCATGTAAAAGCAATTTCTCTTTTCCCATTAGAAGTAAAGAATCTAATTTTGTACTGTTAAATGTCTCTAGGATTCAGGAGATCTTCGCAAGGAAGGTGCCCAAGAAACACTAGAACGCATTACGAAGCTTGTGAATGAAACTATTGCCAATGATGGAACATACAATATTTCTCCTTTATCTGCCGAAGATGTGCTTGCTGCCATTGACAGTGGCAAATCAGAAGGGGGTTCTCATGGTCGACATTGGGTTTTGGATCCCATTGATGGTACTAAAGGGTAAGCTTTGGACCCATTAATTAAATATTAGTGCTTGTGCTTTGATTGTGAAACATTTTTATGTGTCTTGCAATACAAGAATCAGGTGATTTTGTTAAATATAGGCTGTTGATTTTTCAAAACTTAGCATACATACAGTATAATGTAAATGTAATTATTCATGTTGACAACAATGCAATGGAGCAAGAACTACAAAAATTAAAGATATATAAAACTTCTTGATTAGCCCTTAGACATACCTCTGTACATAGGATTATTTTAGAAGTGGACTTGGCTTATTGTTTTCCCATCCCTGATCTATTTAAATGGTTTTAGTTTGTTTAGTTGGTAGTGCTTTCATATAATGTTGCCTGCTGCATGATGCTTTACATGAAGGAGCATGTATGCATATTGATGCTACTTGATGGATAGATGCAGCTATTTTGGTACCACTTGCATCTGATCTCCGTGCACATATAGTAACATAAATAAATATAATATACAGTGCTCTTTGTACAATGAATAATCTTATGTGTTTGTGATACTGTTATCCTGATGTTTATATACTGCACTAGAACACTAGAAGTAGAAGTACATTGGTAGCTAATATGTTGAAGTTTAATATTGGGAACTTTTGGGTTAATTTTGAGAATGGAGCTAGTTCAGGAAGCTTGAAATGGGGCATCAGGTTCACGCAAATAGGTTAGAATTTTAATCTTGTACCAAGTAGCAAGTCAAATTGATGCATGCAAATGTGTGCCTTTGAAAGAACTAGAACCAAATATAATCTTAATATCTTTATTTTTGGGAAACTAAATTTTTGAATTTGGCAGGATCTCTCTCTTAAAAAAATTTTGAGGTATAGAATACAGAATTTGTTCCTTGCTTCCTGTATGTATTACATGATTTACTACACTTTCAATTGAGCTATATCGGTACTATAGTGTTGGAGAACTTCCTGAGCTTTTTGAGACGCAACATTAAAAAATGTGCTGCATTACTTTGTTGGGGAGCTTGCGTCGGTTTGCAGTCTAGAAGATCAAGATTGGGAAGTAAACCATTGGAGGAGTTTGGAGTATTCATGGCTAGTATCCATTAATTATTCTTGAATAGTAGAATTTATCATCATCATATATTCCGCATAAAAGGTAGCACTATGAAGATTACTCAGCATTGAAAGCTTCTATTCTTGCATCAATGATTTTACCTCAATGACTTCAATCCTTTGAAACCGTCTCACATGGTCTAATACTTAGGATAACCTTCACTTCTTACTTATCTATTGTGTTTTGTATTGGAGTTAGAGTGATATTCTAAATCTGATTCTTATATAAGCGCTCTGTTTTGTCGAGTGGCCTTTAAGGTGTAATTAGGGAAGGAGAGGAACTGAAAAAATCTCTCTCTCTCTCTCTCTCTCACACACACACACACACAGCAGATTGTGTCATGGTATTTTGTTGGGTTGGTGTGTAGATCTAAGTTAGGGGTGGCAATTTGTGTAAGAGCGGCATATTGAAATAAGGGCATTTTACTATTGGGTCAACCCGAACACAACTCGTTTGATAAATGGGCCGAATAAACTTGACATGAGTCACACGATTACGACCCCATTTATTAAATATGTAACATAACACGATCCATGTAACCAATTTAGTGAATGGGTCGTATAACCTTTAACATGACATCATAAAACACATGTATAACAAAAAAAAAAATTTAAATTATTGAATCAAAATTATGGAATAAATTTTCATATTATCTTAATAAACCACATATTTTTCATATTCTCCACAAATTCAATCGCATTGATATTCCTCCAAATAGATATATATTTACGAAATCATTAACAACCTTTATGAATTTCAACTGTCAAACATCCCTTGCATCTCAAAGTATCCAACCTCTATACAAATTACATAAGGCAATATAATTTAGCACTTACAGAATGTAACTAATACATGTCAATAAATAAATCCCTTTATTGTAAAATAATCATATCTAAGTTGTGATGCCGTAGAAGATATTGGGTGCCTCAGGCATACCACGTCATCGTTATATTCCCACTCAAGAAAAATGCATCATTCAATGAGATTGGTCCCACCTATTTATGAAAACTGCTCTCGCCTAGGGGTGGCAATTGGGTGGGTTTGGGTGAATCCTAAGTCGGCAAATCATGAATGGGTAAGTAGCCCATTATCATCCCCCCAATAAGGGTCATAAGTGGGTTGGGTATTAAATGGGTTGATCAACCCGTACATAACCCATTGACCCGTGCATATAATTTTATTATTTTTCCCCTTTTGCTCACAAAATTATTCTTATATATGACTTTTATTTTTTATTTTTATATTAATTCATATTTTAATGTACTTGAAAAATTCCAATTACATATCATCATTTACCGTTTTTGACATATTGAAGCTTTTTCTATTTTTAACATTAATGTATAAGGTTTTGCAATCTTTGTTTTTGTTTGGATCAGATTTGGGGTGGTTATAGTTTAACTGTTAAATTTCTTTGAATTTTAGGTTTCGCCTTTTTGTGATTTGTCTTCCACAGTACTCTGTATCTAATTACTAATTTCTGAATTTCTTTGTTAACTGACTTCCTAACTGAGTATTTCAGATTGTTCTTTAATGATCAATAGCACACCACTTGCAGCTTATGCTTGCATGATTGTTCTGTAGGTTTGTAAGGGGAGACCAATATGCAATAGCATTAGCATTGTTAGATGAAGGGAAAGTAGTTTTGGGTGTCCTTGCTTGTCCAAATCTTCCTCTATCATCCATTGGTAGCCATGGACAGCAATCTTCCGAGGACAAAGTTGGTTGTCTTTTCTCTGCTGAAGTTGGTGCTGGGACCTATATGCAGTCTCTAAATGGCTCTTCACCAATAAAGGTGGATGCTTAGATACACTATTCAATTAACTTTCTATCCTAATTCTCATGTAGTGGTACCCTTCAGGTGCATGTCAGCACTAAAGATAACCCTGAAGAAGCGTCATTCTTTGAATCATTTGAAGCAGCACACTCACTGCACGACTTGTCTAGCTCTATTGCGAAGGTTCAGTATTCTTGGTCCCTTTTTTCTCTTGGTCTCTTTTTTCTCTCTATGTGTATATATAGAAAAACACATAATGCTAGTTCTTATGTAGCGAGCTCCTTATTCTTTATTCCCAAACAGAAACTCGGTGTCAAAGCACCACCGGTTAGAATTGACAGCCAGGCAAAGTATGGTGCTCTTTCCAGAGGAGATGGATCCATATATCTGCGTTTTCCTCATAAAGGATACCGTGAGAAAATATGGGACCATGCAGCTGGATCCATTGTTGTGACAGGTACAAGAAATATACTCTTGTAGTTTGTTCTCTCTTCTTTTATCCTCTCTAAGTTAGGTTGGAGAAAAGCTTGTGCATAATTGTTGTTCATATGTACAAAAATTAAATTGCTAACTAAATATGTCATTATTAAGCTACTTGAGCTGTTTTAGTAGGTTGTTATTTGCTGCAAATCAGGAACTAATTTGGGCCTTCAAATTATATTTTTTGTAGAAACCACTTGGGAGTAGAGGAACAGTCTGTCTCCTCCTCCTCATTGTCATCATTCCAATTATAATTTTATAGTGTGTGTTTTTTTAGAATTCTTCCATCCAGAAAAGTTTAAAGCAACTTTTTGCTGAAACGCAACCAATTTCAACCATAATATAGTGAAATAAAAGTTTCTTTATGATATCTGTGTACAGGGTCATGGTATTTAGACTAACGGTGTCTCATTGAAATGGAAATGTTCCGGTTTGTGATATCTGTGTAGCCAAGACCATTTTTATTTTATTTTTTTTAATTGATGGTACTAAATTGAATGTACCATTTTCTGGAGTTCATAATGATTCTGTTTGCTATAGAAATTAAAACATTTTCAGTGATGTAAAAAACGAATGGACTTACTTCAGATGTATAATTCACAGTAGACTGATTTCTATTTTCATGCCATATCCAAGCACACCCTTCTTAATGCATACAGTTATCCTATACTAACAACACCTCTTGATGAAGGTTGTGAAATACTTAGAAAGGTCGTCAATTATTTAAGCAACGAGTATGGAAGATGAAGTAGAACAGCTTATATTTTTTAGTGTCAAACCGGAAAAAAGGTTTTCAAGTTGAAACCTTATCAAAGAAGTTTGATTTCTGGTAATGTGTCATGATACGACTGCTAGGCAGAATAATTGATTCAGTATATACCGTAGAATCAGAACATAGATAATCTTTATTCCTTATGCCATTAGTTTCATCCCTTGATTGGGCTCTAGGATGCATTATTTATCTTATGCATTTGTTTACATTAATCCTCCAATTTTATGGTTGCCCGGCTCATTTAGTTGAATAAAACACTAACCATTTTTAAAATTCCAAGAATATATGCATCTTGTTCAACACGTTAATATTAAACTGTGATTGGCATCAATATGCTGCGACTTTGTCATGTTAGCGCTGTATTGAAATTGAGCTTTTTATTGTCAATAATATATATATTTTATTGCTATTTTATACTATTACAGAAGCGGGGGGTGTGGTCTTGGATGCTGCGGGGAATCCTTTGAATTTTTCCCAGGGAAAATATCTTGACTTGGAGACCGGGATAATTGTTACCAACCAGAAGTTGATGCCATCACTCTTGAAGGCAGTTCGAGATTCTCTGGATGAGAAAGCTTCATCCTTGTGATTTTTACTCTGCATTTGATTCTGTTATTTGCTTTTCTAATATAAATCCAGACCATTTGTTCCTCATTATTAGATGCCAACTCTCTCGATCTCCACGTGCCTAATGTGCACTTAAACCTTCATCTTCGTGATTTTATTTAAGCACTTGTTATCCAATCATCTTGCTTGCCAGAGTTGGTCCAACTCTTCTGAAATCTCGACTTTTTTCTTTATGGGAGAAATATGATTTTGTAAAGCATTTGTGCGGATCCATTTCGAAAAACTAGAGCAGCATATTTTCAGTTGTTAAAGTTTAAACTTTCGAGTTTTTGCTTAATTTCGTGGGTATTTTCTGAATTTCTTACCATAATCAAGGTGATATGCTTGACAGATCCTTTTGGTGTGTGGGTTTCATAGGTACAGTATGGTTTTATAAAATGTTATTAGGAAATATTCTGATATCAGAAACATGACATATAAATTAAAGGAGCATGGTTAGAAAAATCTGCAGTGGTGTGTGGACTGAACTACATGGAGCTATTATTAATAGCTATTTATTTCGATTTTTATTTTTTATTATATATATTTTTTTGAAAATTGAGTTTTCTGGGTGAATTGTTTAAGGCTTTAAGCTTCAAATGGGCTCAGATTTCAACCCTTGGATTGTTGGTTGTCATGCCAAAAAAATCCCTTGGCATACATCGTATATCAATGGCTGGTCTTGAGGTTGTGACATTGACCAGTGGTGATGTTGGTATCATGAACATGGCAACCCCCAAAATTGACTTTGTTTCTACGTAAAATATTTTTGATATTTTAGTTCGAAGTAAAATATATATTTTTTTATTTTTGCTTTTTGGATGTTTAGCAAGGGTTTGGGTTTGGGTTTGGGTTTGGGTTTGAGGTTAAGTTTATTATGTAAAATGTGTAAAATAAATTTTAAAAACTGATGGTTAAGTTATTTTTGTTATGTTTTAATATTTTTTTCTTCATAAATTTTTACATAACTAAACGCTAGAAAAAAAAAAAAAAAAAAAATAGAAAATTAAAAAAATTTGAAATTTTTTTACAACCAAACAAATGAAGCCTTAATATGTTGAAAAATTACTCTTTTGAAAAATAGAATAGACAAATTACAACATTGCTTCTGTGACTGAATCCTTTTCTGTGACAATTCTCTTTTTATATTCAAAAATGAGATGAATATCTTACTAGAATTTGAAACTATATCCTATATTTATTTCCTTCTTTCTTTAGTAGACCGTAAAAAAAAAAAAAAAAAAAAAAAAAAAAAAAAAAAAAAAAAAAATTATTTTATACATTGATAAGAACCACAACTCGCGTACATATTTTGTCCACATCAAGGTACGAACCCTCCTGAGAAGGGAGGTTATACCACAGGGTATATGCCAATTGGTAAACCATATCCATCTCCAAATACTTTAGAATGATGATGTGGGATACATAAAATATCGTTGACCTTTGTAGATGATCCAGGACTATTTTTTTCGTGTGTATTCTTGAATCTTTATGCCGTTATAGCTTTATTCGACAAGCATTAAATTCGCACTTTATATCACGTAACTAGGTATTTTAATAATTCACTCACTAATAATATAAACAATATAACGGTAGGACATTTTCTTTTTTTTTAAATTACCATTTCTGACAATGGTGTTAGATAGCTTTTTAGTACCGAGTCTTTCATATGTTAATTTCAATTACAAAATCTTTTTGTAGAATTTGATACCAGGAATGATAAATTAGGATTTTAACAATAAAATGCATTTAATGTTTATAAAAGAAATGTATTTACCAAAATAAATAAATAAATAAAGAGAATTAACAAGATGCTTGCAGAGTCGCCTTTTAATTAGAAGGGCCCGAAATTTAATTTCATAACTGACACTTCCATCGGGACTCCCATAAAACAAAGACAAAAGAAATGAAAGGTGTATATATATATATATATATATATGATTGTGTTTAGAGGCGGAGCCAAGATTGCAAAATAGGGAGTTAAAAATAAGAAGAAAATTTGAAGATAAACACAATAATTCTTATAATAAAGATATGTTATATATATTAAAAAATAGACCAAAAAACGATGATATTCTCATATATCAAATCAAGTTTTTGGGATAAAAATTAAAAATTACCTGTAAATAGAGTTTCCTGATCTTAGAGAGATTCTTCTTCTTCTCCGTATTTTCTTTTTTTATCTATATTTGTTAAAAAAAGAAGAGAAATTGGACCCCCTCTTAAGTCTCTGCAATTTCCTTACTAGACCCCAAAAAGGCCAAACCCTATGAGGGAAAATACCACCGCGTGTTGAGAGGAAGTGGGTGAAGAGCAGTAAAAATTGATTACATATCACATATGGATTGGGTTGATAAGAAGAGCAGTAAAAATTGATTACATATCACATATTGATTGGGCTGATAGGAAGAGTAATACTATGAATTGGGTTGGATTGGGCTGATAGAAAGAGAAAGAGTAGTACTAAAAATTGATTACATATGGACTAAGCTGATAAGAATAGTAGTACTAATTTTTTTTTTTTTTTATAAAATGGACCTGGGCTATAGCCTAGGTTAGCCCATTAAAAGCTCATCCATGGCTGTCATAAAAGAGTTGCTAAGGATTCCATTTACATGTTCCAAGTTTTTTTGCAATGTAGAGAGGAAAAAAGTACAATTGATAGAATCAGGCCGGCGGTGGCCCAAGGAGACCAAGGCGGTTGCCTAGGGCCTCAACATTTAGAGGGCCTCAAAATTTTTAGGCTCATTAGTGATACGTTCAAAAAAAAAAAAAAAAAAAAAAAAAAATTCTTAATCCCCTTACCATGAGTGATAGCCTAGATAAAAAGAAAAATACTTAGGCCCCTTGAGTGATCGGCCCAAAAAAAAAGAAAAAAAAACTTAGAGCCCTTCGATTAAACGAATTCACAGCCCATTCAAAATTAAGGCCCATAAAAATTTGGTGATTAAATTTGAAATTAAATATGGCCCTTTACTACTTTATGTGTATGCTAGTGTGTATTTCAGTAATTAAAGGGCTTCACATTTAAGTTTGCCCAGGACCTCTCAAGATTTTGTCAATCTCAGAGCGCCTTAGATAGAATCCTAGTAGTTTCAGTTTTCTTTTGAGTGTGTGTTATGTGTAAACTCCATTTTTGTGCACCTAGTGGTCACTTAAAATGAAAAGAAACCAGGCCTCAAGTGGGCAGTCAGGTTGGATCAAACCCAAAATGCATGGGTTTACTATTATTATTATTTAATTTTCTTTTTGAATGGTTGAACCCTTTGGTAATGCATGGGTTTAAACTAATGCCCTTTTACAAGAAAACCCCTGAAAAAAAAACTTGAACTAACAATATGTTGCGGTCAAGGACATTGAGTCACGTGTCCGTCATCGAAAAATGAAAAAGATAAATTTACCCTTAAAAGTAGTTTTGGGGTTTTTTTCTTTTGGAAATTTTATTTTTATTTATTTATTTTTGTAAAAAACGATTACATAGTTTTGGGAGAATATCACACTGTACATCTTCTTCATGCGTGAACCACATAGACCAAACTATACAGGCGGTCAATCGCCACTTTGTAATATCCCTAATTTTAAAAGGATAGTCTCGGTATTTATTTTATGGTAGTAATTGCATTTTTAAATTCATTATTTGATTATCTAACTAATTGTTTAATTGAATTTTATGCTTATGTGGAAAATGAACTAATTATTTTATTTGATTAAATTGATTAATTGATTTTAAGTGTTTAGTAGTAATTCATTGTTTAAATTAAATGTTTATTTTATTTCAAGGAGTTGGGTTTGGATAGTTTGGATTACGTGAATAATAGATTAAATGGCTATAGTTATTACCCATGAACGATCATACATATATATTTGGATATATATGTATATAAGATTATGTTAATTATTAATTATAATTAATAGTTACAGTAATAGTGTTTTCAGTATATACTATATATTAAATAATTAATGGTTTATTTATTAGGTATTTAGGTATTTATTTTTGAGTAGGGTGCCGATATATATATTAGGTATTTATTTTATTTTTCTTTTCCTTTCCCTTAAGTAATTAGAATTAGGTTAAATTTATATGGCCTATAAATATATCATTATAAGTCTGCCAAGGGTTAGAAACAAAACCTTATTCACATATAAAGAGGTTTGAGAGAACTGAGAGGACGAATTAGGGTTTGGCTAAGGGCAAGGACTGAACCAAGGAGAGGGTATTAAAGCTTGTTCGTGGGTTGAACCTAGGGCAACAGAGGAGTTGAGAACAGTCAAGGTTTGCCGAAAAATCTAGGAAGAGACGTTGAGGTTTTAATCCGAAATCTCAAAGGCAAATTCTTTTTCTTACTCCTTCCCTTAGACTTGTGTTCTGTGCATGCCTAGGTAGTTTCCAGGAATTAGTTGAGTTTTAAATTAATCTTCTGTTCATGTTTATTCTGATGTAAAACAAGTTTTGTGAACTTAAATTACAATTAATTGATCTTGAAGTATATGACATGATTAATTATTTTATTGTTATTAATGATGCATAATTGATTTATATAAGTTATTGAAATGATTTGGGATAGAGTTCGGACTTTTAGGATCATTATTAATGGAGAACAAAAGAGTTGGAAACTTGCCGGAGACGGGGATGAATGAGTAAAACAGGTGGATTTGGTTTAGGGCTCTCAGAGAGGGAGAAAGCCGGCTCCATGGAAGTGGGAGATGGCTTCTTCAAGCAAAGATCCGGCTCCATGTGATGGGGAGCCGGCTCGCTCATGTGTAAAGCTGGCTCCATGGTTAATGGTGTGATACCCCTCAATTCTAGAGTCACGGGTGATCAAGTCCGAGCACAGAATACAAGGGATATCAAACAATTAATATTTAAACAAGCATTGGAATACAAGATGAATTAAAAATAAATAGATAAGTTGAAAAGAAAACTAAATAGTAATTAAAAATCCCATACTAAAGTTCTCCAATCCTCGGATACCAGTAATTAATTAAAACCACAACTCGGGAATCCATATTGTGGACCTCTAATAATATCCTAACTGAAATAACTGAACTGAAATAAAACTAATAATTAAACCATGAAGAAGAGTCCTACGTAGAGTCGGAAGAGTGAATGACTGTTTCTGCTTGGCACGAACAATTTCTAAGACTGGAACTGATGAATATCTGAAAAATAATGGTAGGTCAAGCCCACAAATACGTTCTAATCTACTACATCCCAAACAGAGACCCGATACACGTATACATCCTAATTAATTCAACAATAACTAAATAATCCATATGTAGATATATACACACTAAAGGAACATCACTAGACTATAGAGTTGTCTCAACCTGAATAGTAGGCAACATGCAAAACGCACATATAGTGGGCATAAGTACCTAGACTTACCAGGGTACACAACTACGCTATATCTAGCTACACATCCCTGGCAATATATGCACCCTAACCACTAATCCTGAGACTTAAGCTCATATCATGGCGTATAATTATATATATAAAATCCATCATATCTAATCATCAAAATAACTATCCAATTATTATTTTAATAATATATCATCCAACTATCCCATTGACCTGACACGAACAAGTAGGACTTAACACTATGGTTAATCCGTTCCCTTATTAAAAATAGGTAGGACTTAACTTTTAAGTTAATCCGTCCCTAATATGCCCCCATCCCATAATGGTGTATTAATCTATATCATAATCAAATAAAAGTTTCCAATCCAAGAATAATGTAAATAATATTTACATATAATAATCCAAATAAACGTGATATAAATCATATACACATCCATTGCATTTACTTGAACAAAAATATTAATTCTAAGTAGCATGCATTTAATTTACATCATAAGAAATTAACATGCATCTCAACTAAATTGTACATCTCCATGTTCTGATTAAATTAATTTTAAATCTAACCAATTGATTAAAATAATTTAATCCAACTAAATTAAATTAATTTATCCCTTTTAAAAATTATATTCCATACTTAGCATGTAAATTTAAATCATGCTTTCCGATTTTTAATGAATCTATTTAAATCAATTAAATATTTAATATAGATCTATCAATTCAAACATAATAAATAATAATTTAGTATTCCAACCCTAAACAAATTAACCTTAAAATACTTAATGCATACTTATCTTTTTTAATACCAAATTGATTTATTTCTACTATAACAGTATTACATGTTGCCTCGTTCGACGTGTTTGCCTTGTAAAAGACATGAAATTCCAACTTTTCAATTTCATCACGTTCAACCCTTTATGCATAGAATCACTTTGTGACTTAGCAATGTCTAACTTTATGTTTATATCCATAAATTGATTCATCACCTCGTTCAGCGTGCATCCCTTATAAATAAAACCAACTTTTGATTTTCTATACTTAAGTACAAACTGTTGCAATCTCCAATTAATTCACGTGAAAAAATAAAATAGATAAATTAACTTAAAATCACAGCCACCAACAGTGCTAAGTTCGGCAGAAGAAAAGAATTAAATTCCACTATTAAAACATGAATTTAAATTTTCAAATTAATCCATGAATTTTGATTCAATTAATTTATTTAAGGAACCTATAATTAATCTAGCATGCATAGAGTACGAATCAAAGGAGAAGAGAAGATTTAAAACTTGCCTTTAGGGATTTGATAAAAACCCTAGCTTCCTTTTTCTCTTCCTTCCTTCCTCTTCCTTCTTTCTCTCTCTAAAATATAGTACGTGATATATTTTCTAATCTCTTTCATAACTCTATAGTTATATATTTATACGCAACTAAAATAACTCTAATCCTTTTTCCATTCCAAGACAAACTAAAATAAAATAAAAATAAAATAAAATAAAATTTAAATACTAAAAAGGTAACTTAAATATATGTTACGTATAATCTATGTGTACTCCTTTTTATATATAATATATAAATATATATCAGATTATTATTTAAGGACTTTTCTTATATATATATATATATATATATATATATATTTATTTATTTATTAAATATACATATACATGGGTAATTATCCGTATCCATTAAACCCCTTATCCAAGTAGTCCATGGTGCCTAATTGATTGGTCAATTACTACTATCCATATCCAATTCCTTAAAAATATAAAAATAAAATAAAAATAAAAATAAAATAATTAAATTCCTAAATAAATACACATCATCACATACAATTCAATTTAAACAAATAATTAAATCAATTAAACAAGTAAACAATTAGCCAAGAAAACAACTAAATAATTAAATACAATTAAAACTATTAAAATAATACCGAGACTATTCTTTTTAAATTAAGGGTATTACAAATGGAGCTGGCTCTCTTTGTGGTGGAGCCTGCTCTCAATTTTTGAGAGCATGCTCTCTTGCTATGATGCGTACATAAGGTATTTTTAGGCACTGTTTGGATGTTTTGGGGTTCTAGAACTGTTTTGGGTTAATGATATATTAAAACCCCATAATGCGTAATTTATATCTATATACTAATGATTTGTATAATAAGAAATTTTAAACAAATTTGCATGTTGTTAATGGATATAGAGGATTTAATTGCTTAATCTTATTTTAGCAATTTAAATGACTGTGACATGATTTTTAAATCTTGTATTGGATGCATAATATGGTCATATACATATCAGATTTTTATTATGCTTATTCTGGATTATTATTGATGAACTACTTATTTCTGTTTTATCAATTATTGGACTGACTTGTGGATTATATGCACTGGTATAGGACGGTGGCATATTAGGGACGGATTAACTCAAAATGTTAAGTCCTACCTATTCTAATATAAGGGAATGGATTTACTACAACGATAAATCCTACTTATATTTGTGTCAGGTCAACAAAAAGTTAAATGACATTACCCGGTTTTGGATGGATTTTATGTATATGATTATGGTACCACGATATGAGTTTGAGTCTCAGGATCGATGGTTAGGGAGCGTATATGCAGTGGGATGCATAATTGGCTATGATGGTTTGAGGTGTGCCCTGTTAGGTCTAGGTACTCATGCCCACTTCAGGTGCGTTTTGCATGTTGCCTACTAGTCAGGTTGAGACCGCCTTGTAGTCCAGTGAGAGTCCCTTAGTGTGGATATATATATATATATATATATATATATATATATATATGTATGGACTATTTAGTTATTGTTGAGATGTCTAGGATATATCAGCGTATCGGGTTTTTGTTTAGATTGTAGTAGAGTAGAACTTGTTCGTGGACCTAACTCACAATTATTTTTCTCTGGTGCTCGACGGTTCCAGTCTTAGAGCTTGATCTTGCTGAGTAGAGACAGTCACTCACTTCTCTGACTACGTAGGACTATTACTTATGTTTTAGTTTCGGTTTTCCTTTTTAGTTCAGTTATTTATTTTTTAGCTCGGTATTATTAGGGATCCACTAGATGGATTCCCAAGTTGTGATAATATTGGAGGTTTTGGCAAATTGGATTATATTACTTTTAAGGATTATTATTTAGATTTCTTTCATCTTATTTAATTATTTATTCTTTAAATTCTTTTGTACTCATGCTTATTTATATACTTAATTGTTTGATATCCTTCGGATCTGTGCTCGGACTTGATCTGTAACGACCCAGTCATTTACCTTCCTTTCCTTTTTCCTGAAATTTTACGAATGAATTTTTTTCGTTTAATTTTCTTTTCTGAGCTCTATTTCGTGTCGCTTAGTGTCATCTCGAGTGCTCGGAATTGGTTCCTGAGACTCTTTTCCGTGGATTGAGAACTTCCTTTGAGGACCGTGTCATTTTCACATTTTTCGTTTTTCGACACTATGCCCTATTTCGTCCTTTTCCCTATTTTGTCTTTTCCCCGTTTGACACTTTGTTGGCGTAACCACACTTCTTGTGTTCGGAGTTGGTTTTTGACTTCATGTATCTCCATCTTGAGTGGTTTTCACGAAATACGTATCTTTACTTTTGCAAGAAAGTATTCTGGTTGCTCCCGGTGTCCATAGGGGCATGGATGCAAAGTTCTTTGAAATTAATTTCTTTTTTTGGGGTATTTTTCATAAATATCTTTTGAAGATATTTTATTTCAGGGGTTTTTAAGAAAATATTTTTGGAAGATATTTTTATTCTGGGCCATAAGTGCAGTTTTCACTTTTTGGAGGGGCCATTGTGCAATTAATGAAAGTTATTGTAAAATGTCTTGTTTTGAGCTTGGATCCTCGTACAGGATTCATTTTCACATTTCATCGAGTTGTGTACTCTTGGAATTTTCTCCTGATCGATGTTTTCCAGTTTCAGGGTTTCTGGCCCCACTTTGCGCCAAACTTGTTTTGGGCATAACTTTCAGCTCGGGACTCGGTTTGCAATGCCGATTCTTCCGTTGTTTATATTTTATTATTTTGAACCTTTTTTGTTCACAAAGTTTTGCCATTTGAGCTCGTCTGCTCAAATTTTACTTTTTCGGACCCGGCGGGGCCCGTTCGGGGCACTTTTTGAGATTTCTATAAAAGGGGGGTGAGATATTTCATTTTTCATCTTCTCCCCTCTTCATGCACGACCTGGAGCTCCCATGGCAGCCCAAGGGGTGCTACCATCTTCTCTATCCTCTTTTGGTTCACTTTTCCTTGATAGAAAGTCTTCGGCCTTAACGTTTGTTGTTCCTCTCGCCGTGCTCTACCTTTCCCCCTTATTAGAATTCAGTTTTGACCATTTCTTGAGTTTGTTTTTGAGGTCAAGTTATGATTTTGATGGGGCTTTCATGGGGGTTATGTTCACGGTGTTGTCCTTGACAAAACCTCTCGGTATCGTCGAATTCGAAGCACTTTTATTTTGGTGGGCCTTTGGGATTTTCATCTCAAATTGAGGTAGGAGGTGTTATAGGTTTAATTCTTGTTATATAACATGCTATTGATGATTATACAACTTGATTGCATGCTTAAATATGAAATCTAGAGATTTTATTATTTAATTTTCTTGTATTGGATTTGATTTTCCCGGTTGCTTATGACTTGTTTTAAACATATAGCATGGTAATATAATACTCTATAATATGGTCATTGACATATATTAAATTGAGGGAATTTGAACAAGTATTAAAAATTTTATTTAATATTTATCTTAGGTGAAAGATTAATTCACATGGTCTTAACTAGCTTGAAATCAATATGTGTTAGCATATTAAATTAGGCCTTACCATGCTCTCCAACATAGTTGAATTTGAAAGTGATTGGAGGTGTTTTGAAAGTTAGTAATTATTAATTAATTTGCCTCGAGTGCACTATTCACTCTATTTAAATTCCGACTTGATATTCTTGATTTACATGCCATATAACTTCACATATATTTGATTTAGAATATTCAGTTAGGTTTTGAAACCTTTTATTTAATTAAATTCCATGTTTAAGATTTAATCCTCATGGTGATATACAACTTGGAATTGTATTGTGGCATGCTAGAAAATTAAGCTTAGGTTTAGTTATTCACATATATTAAATTGGGATTAATTGCATGAGAATTGCAACTTTTAATTTATATTTAACTTTAGTGAAAGTTTAATTCGCATAGTCGTAAATTGCATGAAATAAGCTTGTAATGTGATATTACGTTAGTCCTTGTCATGTTCTCTAAGATATGTTAAATTGAGAGTATTTGGTTAAGTTTGAAAATTTAGAGATTTTAATTAAAAGAATTAATTAAAATCTATTTTGTGGTCCCATTAGCTTAATTAAGATTTTAACTTGATATTGTATTGGTCATGGTTTGTTTACTAGTATATATTAATTGTGGACCATTTGAAGTTGCTTTAGAACATTGGTAATTAAATTAGCATGATTTAATTAGAGTTCTACTTTATTGTTCCAATAACCTAATTGAGTTTTAGAATGGATATAGGTGATGACCTTGCCATGCCCTTTAACGTGTATTAAATTGAGGTTAATTGAAATTGAATCGAAAATATAGAGAATTTAATTGTGTTTATCTATTTAAATTTTATCAATTTGCTCCATGATCTAGTTGTGTTTTAGAAGTGGTTTCTATATTCAAATCATGGACTTAGACTTGTTGTATATTCATTTGGTTATGTTTTGAACATTGGATAACATAGTTGCTATGTTTGTACTTATGAGAATATGTTTTTCTTATTGAATATATTGTTGCCTTGTGTAATGATTTGCACACTTCGTATTTAACATCATTCATGCATAGCGTGTAACGAATCGCACACTGAAGATTCGACATTCATCACATCATATTAGTTGTGGACTTAGAGCATGTATTGTATAGGTTTCCAAATTTGGTTGTGCTTGGTAGATAGTTGATTATCTTGCATATTCTTGTTGATAATGCGTTGTTGCACAACTTGTTGATTTTAGAAACTTGGGGATGTCGTTGTTTGACTATGGCTAGGACGTGGTTCTAGTACGGGGGATAGTCTCTCTATATGGTCTAGTGCGCACGTAGGGAGGTTACCCATGGGCTAGTAACCCTAAAGTAACTATGTTGTTGGTCTGATCCGGCGTGACGTCCGAGTATCCACTTTGTTTGATTTCGCATTTCATTCTCAAGTTGATAACTAGATGATGTTGTAACTTGTTGTTTCTTATTTGTCATTCCATTTTAAGTTACAGGATATTAACTTTGCGAAATTGTGCTTTATGCGTTGTATTGGAAGTTCCAATGTTGGTTAAATTGTATTGATATTGAAAATCGTGTTTTGACATTCTAATAAAGCTTAGGATTGATCCTATTGATTCATTTATAACATAGACGTTAGGTGGCATGAACCACTACTGTTATTTTGTGCTTTAGATTCTAAGTTGATGGCTTTGAGAACTTAAACCTTGTTGTATTGTATAACATGCTCTTTTGTTGTTGAATTGCATGGATAATGTGATTCTTGTTAACTTGTATTCAAATATGCTTTTGTCATGTTATATGGATTACTCTAGACCTAGTTCAATTGTATTGAAAATGCAATTCATGTTAATCTATGCTCAAGCATTCTTCTTGTCATGTTCTTTGGATTATCCCAACCATGATTCGTTTCATATACGTATGTATATCATGATTCTTGTTGCTTAGACTCTAAGGTAGCTTAGGATGCTCCCCGAGTCTCACTTGGACATAGACGTTAGGTGGCATGAGCCCCTTTAACATGTTTCACCTTAAGGTGATAAATTTGTAAAATGCTAGGTCGATGCATGCTCATCTCCTACGAGTAGCTTTATGTTACTCACCCCTACGATACTGGGGCATATTTCAGGTACGAAGACTTGGTTCGTGGAGTGTAGCATTCCTTGGATGTCGTGTAGCTTTCAAGTTTCCATTTCACGCAAATGTTAGCATGAAATGCCATTTTGTAGACTTATATGCCAAAATATGTATATTTGATTCCATGTATGTAATGTGTACTTAAGTACACTCCTTTCAATGTACTTGATATTTATGAGATGAGGCCGGAGGCCAATGACCATCATATTGTGTTCTATGTACTTTTTAACTTCATGAAATATTGTGAAAATCTTGAAAAATCGCAAGTCATTGCTTCACCATAGTTGCATCGGGTGTGGGAATTCCATTCTCATTCTTTCATAGGGTCTTATTAATCTTATATAAAGTGTGGCCAAGGGTCAAATGGTCATTTGACCCTGTTTTGTATTTTTGGATTCCGAGTTTTCATTATAAGTTTCATTTTTGCCTTTTTGCCCGTTGGGGGGTTGGTTTTGTATCGGTGGTATATTTAAGTCGTGGACTATTGTAGCACATCCAAATAGGTAAGTTACGCTTGCGTGCATGGTCATTTCCGGGCAAAACCTTATCGTTTGTGTTTTGAGCCTCTTGTGAATTCATTTCACATTATTTTTTGCATATTCTGATCTAGGGGCATTATGGACCTTTCACATCAGTTTTATTTTCTTCTTTTGACATGGTTGAATGGAAAACATGATTTTAGGGGGGGGTTTCTTATTTGTGTTTTTCCAGAAAATGTCATCTTGATATCGGTAATCGCTTACGAAGTTTAGCTCTTAGTTTTTCAACATAGCAGCTTTTTGGACCTCCATGACCAGATTTCATGGAGGGGCATTTCGGGCATTTCACAGTGAGTTTTTTTTTTTTTTTTTTTTCCTCCAGAGTCATGTAGAAAACTCGATTTTGAGATGGGGTTTCTTCTTTGTGTTTTTGTAAAAAAGTTCATCTAGGCCTCCAAATTCAGCCTCTGTTCTGGTTTTCTTTTAAAAAAAAAGCACATAGCAGCTTTTGGGCTGCTGGCAGCCGTGTGTGCGCCCAGCGCGCGCGCGGCGTGCATGGGCGTGCACATGGGCGTGCTTGGGGGGCTGTCATGGCCCCCTCGTCGGGCCACCGCGACGTCATTTCTTTTTTTGGGCGTTTCTCCTTCGTTCGGACTCCGATTTAAGTGAATTTTTTTTTGAACTTGACTATTTTTTCGCTGTCTTTCCAATGGTGTGCTTGATTGCACCTGGTTCTTCCTGGATAATTACCAGTTTACCCTTTTTTCCTTAAGTGCTCGTTTTTCTTCGTCATGCCGTTTCTCCTTCGTCCGGACTCCGAATCATGCGAATCTTGAGTCTATCTTGATTAATTTTTTGTTGTCCTTGCAGCGGTGTGCTCGGTGGCACCCAAATCTATAGTTTTTAGAAATGACTATTTTGCCCCTGGGGGCTTATTTGTCATATTTTTGATCTTTTGATTCCGCATCAATTCTTGTTGAGTTTCACGACCTCATGGAAGGTTACTTTGACTTCTTAGAGTCTTATTTTCTGTTTTCGCTTCCGCATTCGGATCCCTTATCGGATCATCCTTACGGTTCATCACAGGACACGCTGGCCTAAAAACCAGGGTCGTCACATGATCACCCATGGCTCTAGAATCGAGGGGTATCACAGTTGGTATCAGAGCACTCCAGATTCAAGTGTCTCTAGGGTTATTTCGTAATAAGACTTCCGCGTAACGTATTCTCTTGTTTAAAGCTTAAGTTTATGATTTATTCTATTCTTTTACGGTTCGTTTAAATCGTATTGATGTTTGTCTTTCTATGTTAACAAAATGGTTAACGCGAGAAGAAAACAGAACATGCAATGGAACAGGCAGCAGAGGAGAGCGGCACGTAGGCAGCAATATCTCCTACGGCGTCAGCAAATGGAGGAAGAGCAGCAAATGGCTGGGTTTCAGGATGATGATGGTCAGTTGCATGTAGAACAGGAAGAAGTTCAACAGATTCAGGATCAGGGAAGAGATTCAGAATATCCTTCTCATATCAATGACCTCATTGCTCGGGCTATAGAAGCAGGGGTACAGCTGCACTTCGAAATCAACCATAGGTTTAGCAGGCACCTATACCAGCACCAGTGGTTCAGACTGATCTTTGGGAAAAGACTAGGAGTTCTTTCACAAAGGGGAGCCCACCTAAGTTTTCAGGCTCCACCAATGCGAAAGTAGCTCTCCAGTGGATAAAGGATGTCAAACGACATCTTCGAATGGTTCAGTACACAGAGGTTTAGAAACAGATACTTGCTACCTTCAAGCTTGTCGGAGATGCACTACAGTAGTGGGAGTCAATTAGCACCGCAGAGGAGAGGATTTCATTAACCTATGATCAATTCAGTGCTCACTTTAATAAGAAGTACTTTCCTTATGCAGTTAGGACAGCAATGAAGACAGAGTTCCTAAATTTAAAGTAGGGGAACATGACAGTGGTAGAGTATGGGCAGCAATTCATACACTTATCTCTTTTTGCTCCAGAGGAGGTGGATACAGAGGAGAAGAAATGTAATAGTTTTATTAAGGGACTTATGTGGTCTATTAAGCAAGCTATTACAGGTAGTCCAACCTACACTACTTATGCTCAGGTGGTAGACGCCGCTCTACAACAGTATCAGTTGACCGTGGACTTCAGACAAGCTAGGGGTGAGAAGCGGGGTGACAGAGACTCTGTTAATCAGTCAGCTGAGAAAGGAAATGGTAATGGACACCGACACAATGATAAGGGTAAATTCCAGGCACAACAATCATGGAAGAAACACAAGGGTGGTTCTGATGCTCACAGGAATGGGGAGCATGATGGGGGACCATAGGCAGGACAGGGTCATCCACAGGCTAACCGACAGAGGAGGCCATTTGGCACTTTTCAGGGTAGTTGCTACACTTGTGGAGAGTTTGGTCATACTTCCAGGCAGTATCCTATAGCAAGACAGGGATAGGGACAACATGTGCAGCAGGGCCAAAGGGACCAGTACCTTTACCTACTCCACAAATTCCACGGATTCAGGGATAGACATATCCGGCTTTACCAGCGCCGCCACAGCCTCAGGGATAAGCACTGCAATAGTTGCATTATGGTAGGGTGTTCAATCTTATGCCACAGGATGCTTAGGCACCCCAGGCTGTTGAGGGTATGTTTCCTATTAATGGTACACAGGGTCATGTTTTATTTGATATGGGTGCTACACATTTATTTGTATCTAAATCATTTGTTGTATTATCTGGGATGACGATGCGAGTATGCGATAGACCTCGTGGTATATCTACACCTCTAGGCGATACTACCATTTTACATGAGAGTGATGAGCCTGTGACACTAGATATTGGTAGACTCAGATTTCTAGCTAATCTATTGGTCCTGGACATGTACACATATGATGTGATACTTGAGATGGTTGGTTATCTCACTACCATGCCTAATTTAATTGTTTTGATAGGTCTATTGTTTTCACCATACTTGGTCAGGATATGTACGTTGTTGCTATACCACGTTCTAATGAGGTTATTAGCACTTTTTTGTTCTATGTGGATGAGGAAATTGAGGAGGTGATTGGTGTGTCATTGGATAACATACCAATTGTACAGGAATTTTTGGATATTTTTCAAGAGATTCTAGGGTTGCCACCTAGTCGAGAGATAGACTTTGTGATTGATTTAGCTCTAGGTACTACGCCTATTGCTAGAGCACCATACAGGAAGGCGCCAGTGGAGATGCGAGAGCTGAGGGATCAGATTCAGCAATTGCTCAGTTAGGGTTTTATTCGTAGGAGTACTTTACTTTGGGGAGCACTAGTTTTGTTTATGAAGACGAAGGATGGGTCACTTCGCTTGTGTATAGATTACAGGGAGTTGAACAAGGTTACTATTCGTAACAAGTACCTTTTGCCTAGGATTGATGATCTTTTTGATTAGTTGAAGGGAGCTACATACTTCTCTAAAGATTAATCTGTGTTTTAGATATCATCAACTTCGGGTTAGGGAGCAGGATGATCCTAGGACAGCGTTTCTCACTAGATATGGTTCTTATGAGTTTCGTGTTATGCCTTTTGGATTGACTAACGCACCAACAGTCTTTATGGATTTAATGAACAGGGTCTTCAAGGCTTACTTAGATTAATTTGTCATCGTCTTCATTGATGATATTTTGATTTATTCTAAGTCAGAGGATGATCATGCCAGACATCTTCGCACAGTGTTGCAGACGCTTCGTGAACCCCAGTTATTTGCCAAGTTTGAGAAATATGAATTTTAGCAGCGGGAAGTGAAGTTTCTGGGTCACATAGTGTTAGAAAAGGGAATAGCAGTAGATCCAGCCAAGGTTTCAGCAGCGGTAGAGTAGGGACAACCTACTTCACCTATCAAGATTCGGAATTTCCTCGAATTGGTAAGATATTATTGGAGGTTCATTCAAGGGTTCTCAAAGATAGTGGGACCACTCACCTATTTGACTAAGAAGGGTGTACGGTTCGTATGGGATGAACATTGTCAGAAAGCTTTTGATGAGCTAAAGAGCAAGTTGACTTCTGCATCGGTTCTGTCTACTTTACAGAGTGGGATAGAATATCTGGTTTACATAGATGCGTCTTTGTAAGGTCTTAAATGTGTTTTGATGTAGAAGGAATGACCAATTTTGTATGAATCTCGTAAGCTTAAGCCTTATGAGCTTCTTTATCCAACACATGATTTGGAGTTGGCAGCTGTGGTATTTGCTTTACGCATTTAGAGGCATTATCTGTTGGGAGAGTCCTTCAGATTTTTTAGTGATCACAAGAGTCTACAGTATTTATTCACTCAGCGGGAGCTAAATATGAGGCAGCACCGATGGTTAGAGTTTGTGAAAGATTATCATTTCTCTATACAGTACCATCCAGGGAAAACAAATGTGGTGGCAGATGCACTCAGTCGCCGGCTCTATGCGAGTCTTTCTGCTTTGTTCACCACTGAGTGGAATGCTTTGAAGACCGTGGACGAATTATCTAATGCTTTTATGGCTTACATGGTGGTTAAACCTTTTATCATTTATAAGGTCTTGAAGGCACAACTGATGGATTAACAGTGCATTGACAAAGTTGCAGAGATAGCTTTTGGGGAGGTTCCATTATACTATGTTGGGATTGTGGGGGTTTGAGGTACAAGGGACGTTTAGTAGTACCTTCTGCTGAGTATTTGAGGAAGGATGTGATGATTGAGACTCATTATTCTGAGTTTTCTGTTCATCCAGGAGGAGACAAAATGTATCAGGATATGAAGCGGCAGTTTTGGTGGGCAGGTATGAAAAAGGACATTGTTATTTTTGTCTCTCATTGTAGTACTTGTTAGATGGTCAAGAATGATCATCAGAGGCCACCAGGAGCTCTACAGCCACTACTTATACCGAAGTGGAAGTGGGATAACATTTTTATGGATTTTGTAGAGGGATTGCCTAATTCATTTAAGGATTACAATTCCATTTGGGTCATCGTTGATAGGTTGACTAAATTAGCTCATTTCTTGCCTATTCCCACTGACTTCACTTCGAAGCAGTTGGCGCGACTTTACATTACACAAACTGTAAAGCTACATGGCATTCCGTTATCTATTATATCAGACATGGATTTGAGATTTGTGTTAGGATTCTGGAAGATTTTTTAAGAGGCTTTGGGTACAGAGTTGCATCTTAGCACTGCTTATCATCCTTAGACAGATGGTCAAACCGAGATGGTTAATCAGATCTTGGAGGATATGCTTCATTCTTGTATTCTTGAATTTAAGGGCCACTGGGAGAATTATTTGCCACTTGTGGAGTTTGCGTATAATAATAGCTTTCAGAAGACTATTGGTATGGCACCGTTTGAGGCACTGTATGGCCGACCACGTCGATCTCCTGTTTGTTGGATGGAGGTGGGAGAGAGTAGATTTTTGGGTCCTGAGTTCATTAAAGATACTTCTGAGAAGATTACTCATATTAGGGATCGCATGCGCACTGCCTAGAGTAGGCAGAAGAGTTATGCAGATCATCTGTAATGTTTTGTTTTATTTTTTTTTGTTTTTTGTTTTTACATATATTTAATTGTGGTGTAGAAAAAGAAAAAGAAAATTTTTATTTAAAAAGGTGGTGGGACCTACCACTAGCATATATGTGTGGCTTAGAGACCCAGTTGGTCTCATTTTTCCTCTCTCTCCCGTAGCACACTCTCACCTCTCTCCTTTTTTTTTTTATTTTTTATTTTTTATTTTTTATTTTTACAAGATTTCAATCCTAGATTTCTCCCTCAATTTTTGGAGTTTTTAAGTGTTGTTTACAGCAAATTAGAGATCACGGTGAGATCTTCAATTTGATTGGAGCAAAGGTGGTTTTGGTGCACCCTAAGAATTTCGAATTCTAGGGTTTGGATTCGGCAAATTGGGGGTTTTTGCAATTCTTGCGGTAGGGGTTTCTAATCCACAATTTTCTTTGACTTTTATTAGTTTTCTTATAAAAGTTGTTAAGTTGTTTACTAAATTATGAGTATTGTTTATGGTTATGAACATTCTATGTATAATGAGCATGACAAGGTGTATATTGTGTTGAAAATGATAGGAATTACTTGTATTGGTTATTGATTTTGATTATATTCACTTGAATGCTTGAACATCTAGTACTATGTTGTCAAAATTGTTAAATGAGAGTTTCTTAATTTAATTTTCCTAAAAGTATGTAAATGAGATATAGATGAATTGTATGGAATTGTGTAATAACATGCTTATGTGAAGTGGATTATGCTTTGTATGCTTGGTATGCTAAAACAATGTTGAAAGGAAACATGAATTACCTATTTTAGAGATTTAATTTACAAAGCATGTGTGAAATTCTATGGTTGAATTCATGATTAGGAGCATGAAGCATTCATGCATCCATTGGGAAAGGAAAAATGGGAAAAATGTTTTGAAAGCAAATAAAATGATTTTGGGAAAATATTTTTGAAAAGTGTTGCAAAAACCCGGACGCCTAGGAGGCGCCTAGTGGTCCGTAGTGTTAGTGTGATCTAGAGGGGTTTAGAGAGAGAATCTAGTGTGGTTAGGCTACCCAGACGATGCCATAGAGGTTGCATGTGGTTGGGGAAAATTAGACAACCCTCCCTCGTGACGCCTTAGAGGTGCCTTGGGTCGGATTACAGTAACGGTTTAGAAGTTGAAACGGAAATGTTTCAGAAACGGGGAGCGACATGAGCATGGCATTGCACTTTATTGGCATACATGGTGTATTTGTGACTTAGTTGACATTTGTGTTTATATTGGATGTTGTGGTTATGGTTTACATTCCCGGTATAGTATGATCACGTTCTCTTGTTTTATATTCTATACGTGGATTGATGAGGTAATAAGAGGTGTGTTTTAGACACTTTTTACTAAGCTTATGCTCACCCCTTTATTATTAACATTTTTCAGGACACCGAAGGGAAGTGGCGGACGACGCTCCTTCACAGGGTTCGATGGGTTAGTAGACTATTTTTGACATATTTTGTAGCTATGATCTCATTTTATTACTATTATTTATTTATTTATTATTATTATCTTATAAACCCTGGAATGACACATATATTATGTATTGACATAGGAAAGGACGGTAGTGCCCTTAGTTGACCTAGGGTTTGGGTAAGGACTCGACGATTCAGACCCTTGGGTTCGGGTCGTTACAAAATTGGTATCATAACAATGGTTCGAATACCATTAGGACAACGGGTAGAGGCTTACTTAGGGTTGTGTGGGAAGTTATTTGTATCAGTTATGTGGCTATTTGCTAAAGTGTTTTGTTAATTGAAAAACATACTTAATTGTCTGCATATTTATATATTTATGTGCTTACGGTTTTGAAAGACATGCTTCCTTGCTATGTGCCTGCACGTTTATATGCTAAAGTTTATGTTACATGGCCTTGTACGAGGAATAGTTAGATGATCTAACCATGTAAATGAAATGTAAAAAAAGGGGGGGGGGGGGAAGCATGTTGATTGTGTATGAGGAGTATGGTGACGAAAAGTGGTAGGCACGGCGTGTGCAGTTCTAATTTAAATTCTAATGTGAGAAGTAATAAGCATGGTATATATAAATATGTTTTGTGTAGCAATGTGGATTTCATTCATTTTGTATATATACATGTCTATATTCTTATGTGGTTATACATTTAAACATTGGGATGGTTGCTAGTACGGTGGGGTACTTGTCACGGCATTGAGGGATGTGTAAGTTTTGACTTGAGTAGGCGAGGAATTCGATTGCTCAGAGTTGTTTGGGTGCCGGTTCTTGTCAAACCAATAGCATGGGCTTCTAGCTTGTGGATTAAACTATTTGGTGTGTAGTCTTCCTGATCTTCTTAGTTGCATTTTGTGCGGTGCTTAGGGCATGACTTTAGGGTGGGTTCATATTTCATGTCATGATGCCCTTGTTGTGTGTGAGTATCAT
The DNA here is from genome assembly GCF_030987335.1 of Cornus florida. NCBI lineage: Eukaryota > Viridiplantae > Streptophyta > Magnoliopsida > Cornales > Cornaceae > Cornus > Cornus florida. Next base: position 47,636,277 of record NW_026775573.1, read on the forward strand.
GCATTGGGGTATGGGTTCTGGTGATCGTAGAGGTCAAGTGTGCTAGTAAGGGTTTCGGTATGACCTTAGGAGGTCAGTGTTTGCGACTTAGATCACGGTTTAGTGTGGAGGTTCTTTTCGAACCGGTCGTGGTAGGTGTGATAGGGGTTATTTGAGTCATGAATGTAGTCTATAGGATGTAGATGTGTATCTTCTGGTACAGTTTGAGGAGGCATGTTGGTTTTGACTGTCGTGGGTACTTGCTGGATTCTGTAAGTCTAGGGTGACATGGACCGGTTGCAGGTTGTGGAGCATTTTGTGTCTTGTAAGAGTCTGTTTTGGAGACTGGGTTGTCAAGGAGTGATTCTCATTTTGGATACTTGCAGGAGCATGTTGCGGGTAATTAACTCTCAGTGAGTTGATTACATGGTTCGGTGGATGAGTGGGGTTATAGGTTGTCACGGTTGTCGAGAGAGTCTGAAGGTAGTATATAGTAGTTAGTTTTAGCTGTATAGTGCAGGATTGCACAATAAGGCAGGTAGTATAGGGTCATTGGAATGCTTGGTTGTTTGTGGCTAAAGTGATTGATGATAGGTGTTGTGTTATCAAATGAATTGTGTTATAGGACTTGGAAGATGTAGACTGGAGTTAAATTTTATGTTGTGTCTGGTACAGTTTGAGGAGGCATGTTGGTTCTGACTGTTGTGGGTACTTGTTGGATTCTGTAAGTCTGGGGTGACGTAGAACCGGTTACAGGTTGTGGAGCATTTTGTGTCTTGTAAGAGTTTGTTTTGGAGACTGGGTTGTCAAGGAGTGATTCTCATTTTGGATACTTGCAGAGCATGTTACGGGTAATTAACTCTCAGTGAGTTGATTACATGGTTCGGTGGATGAGTGGAGTTATAGGTTGTCACGGTTGTCGAGAGAGTCTCAAGGTAGTGTATAGTGGTTAGTTTTCGCTGTATAGTGCAGGATTGCACAATAAGGTAGGTAGTATAGGGTCATTGGAATGCTTGGTTGTTTGCGGCTAAAGTGATTGATGATAGATGTTGTGTTATCAAATGAATTGTGTTATAAGACTTGGAAGATGTGGACTGGAGTTGAATTTTATGTTGTGTCTGTGGTATGAGGAGATAGTACTTATTGTTTGAGGATTCGAAGAGATAGATTAATGATTGGAGTGATTGGGATGAGGTTGATCTCGTAGGTTTAGTAGGTAGCCCCATTTGACTTTTGTCGGGGCCAAGGGTGTTCTGAAGAACGGGAATGATGAGAAGTAATGATGTTGAACTTGGAGTATGAAGTTTTCTTATTTAAGCATGTAGGTTGTTATAGGGAGAATGGTCTATGTAGTCGGCTAGGCGTTAGTGATTGATTGCATCGTTGATGATTTTAAGAAGACAATTGGGTGCTGAGCATCCTGATTTCGTGCTCATTTTGTTTTAAGGATTTATCGGCATGGCGTTGCAATAGAGATGTTCGTGACGTTTAAGCCGCGATTCACCAAAAGTTTGCAAAGATATGAACTAAGAGTATGAGTGTGCAATGTGGCCAAGTTTTAAATTTATAAAAGCCACTACTAACTCTAACTAAAAATATAAAAATATAGATAGGGTGACTAGGGACAGTCCCAAGGGATTGTGGGTGCCTTTGCAATGGAAACAATATATTGGGTTAGTAGGTCGAGTGATCAAAGGTTGGTTGGATTGATTAATTAAGCTATTATACAATGAAATTAAAGTAAACACAATTCAATGATTAATAAAGTAGAGAAAGATATAGAGGGGAGGACTTGGGGTACTAGAGCTCACCACTAAGCTTGACTTCACTAGACACTAGTAATTGTATATTAATGGGGAGATTGACTTGTAACTTGTGTGTGTGTGTGACATTAATTGAAACTAGGCATGGATGGCAAATAAGTATAGATTGTCAAGCCAAATCAAATGGAAAGCACAACCTATCAAATGAGACCAAAATCCATTCAATGAAACCACAATTTATGCACACACAACTCTCTAGAAACATACACCTAATGCATTCATAAGTATGGAACACCAAGGAACAAGAATAGATTATCTACTTATCTATGAATTTTAAGCAACTACACTACATCTGCACTAAAGACATGAAATTAAACTAAGTAAGCTAAAGGTGTGGTACAATCCTTCAAGAAACAAGTGTGAACCATTAAATAAATTGCAAGAGTATTCAATTAAGCTCTATGTCTTGACCATCTCTAGATTAACTTCATCCATACACATAGACATGCATAAATTCTACTAAATCTAGAGAAAAGCACATGAATCATCCATTCTGGCATACATAGACATATGGTTAGAAGTAGATAATCAATTGAAAGTATTAATCTATACACATCAAGTAAAAACCACAAGATATATATATATATATATATATATAAATCCAAGATCAAAACATTGTTACAAATAAATCCCCAAAAATATACAAAGAACTAAGTCTAGGAAGCAAACTTAGGGGCTACTCTAGCCCCAAGTAGATGTTTAGCCACTCATTGAAGTAGTCATCCAACCCTCAAGGGCTATCTCTATGGTAGGAATGACCTCTTTTTTAATGAAAACCCTAGAAGAATGGAAGAACTCCCAAAATGTGTAAAGCTCTCTAATCTTTAGCTTCCTTTCCAGGATATGAGATATACAAGTTATGTTGAATGTTACAAGTTATGATATAAAAAGGGCTCAAAATCCTTATATAGGTTAAGTGTCACACCCAATGGTTTGGGCTCGTACACCAAGGTTCCTCCAATGATTGCACTATAAGCCAACTTTTAATGATCTAGAATCTATTTTTTTTCGGACTTGAGGACGATCGATCAATCAAACTATGGAGAGATCGATCGAACTTGGCTGAGATCCATCAAATACTGCAGAGATCGATCATCCTTGGTAGCACCTTTTTGAATAAAGAAAAATCTCTGAGATATTTTGGGATATTTTTGGGAAGAAGACAAAAGCGGTAGTTGGGTAGTAGGTGTGGATAATATCGAATCATTTCAATCGATTTGGGAAATGTTAGATCAATCAAACTTGTTTGATTCTTTTGGATAAGGACAAGGGCTTGGATCCATCTTGAATTGTTTAGATCTATGAACTTTCAATCGATTGAAGAAATGCTGAGATCGATCGAACTTGCTGAATTTTCACACTTTACTTCATTTAGCTTCCACTTTGCTCCTTTCTTCTATTCAGCTTGAGTTAACTTCTTTAATGCTCTTATTTGGCTGAATTGACTTATTTTAGGATAAGCACCTGAAAAGGGTAATAACACAAAATTAGTCTAAAACGGGAAAGTAAGATAGATAAAGGTCCTAGAATACTCAAGCTTAAGGGGTTTAAATACACACTTTTCAGCGCTCATCACACCCCCAAACTTAAATATTACTATTCCCTAGCAATGAACTACAAAGTAAAGGAATGAAATGAACAACTATACAACTATGAACTAGAAAGCGATAAATGGATAACACCACTTTCGTAGGGAACACGATTGCATTCAGCATATGCAACAAGCCTTTTAAACCCCTAGGTTACCCCTAGTGGATGAGTAAAGTCTCGTGAGGGTTTCCAGAAATGATACCCACAAACATTAAGCTCATTTTTTCAAAAGAGGCACCAATATTGCAAACAAGCATTGGGAGAAAACTATCTCAACTATGCAATTTTTCAACTATTTCCAAGCAATCTCCCAAAATTTCAACATCAAGCAAACAAGTATGTTCCTCCACACATTAAGACAATGATCATGCAAATCAAAACAACTCTAGAATCCTTTTTGAGTGGACCGGCATCAAATATGTTACTATCTAAGCTAACTAAAGAAATTATCACATCCTTACCCTCAAACTAGCACACAAATCTAGTACCGATCATCAAGACAAAGAGTGGACCTGTTATTAAAGCTTTATTGATTTAGGTGCGCTTATTCTTTTTTCTCAAATTTTTTTATTTTTTATTTTTTTTTATTTTTTATTTTTTTTTATATATATATCTTAGAGGATCAAAGATGGAAGCATAGTGCAATGTGTTGATCTATTAAACTTTCTAGTGATCTATGAAGTCGAGTGTTAGGTCAATGACTCCCAAACCAGACGGCTTTAGGGCACTAGGTGTTCAAACACCTTTAAGGATTTACAAGCTCAAATCAACTAGGCTACTAATCAAAACAACCTCCATCTAATCATTTCCCACTTCTCACCTTTTGGGAGAAGTTCTCACTTTTTTTATTGCTTTTGCAACTTTTTTTTTTTTTTTTTGAATGATTAACCTAAAGTTTGGGCCCTCCACCTTTCGGTGCGAGAAATTCAGTACTTGATGAGGCTAGAATCCCGGCTACTAAATGAAAAGGGTTTGTTATCCACCTTTATCAAGAATGAAAACTTTCAATGCACTACTAGCCCAATTGGGATATAACCAATTTAGTAATTAACAAAGCATGTACCCCACAAATGAATGCTAGTGTGTGTCTATGCTAATGTAGAATGCAAGAGTGAATCTCAAAACAATCTCAAAATTAGGATGATGTGGACTACAATTGCAAGCAAGATATCAATCTTTCGAAAAATTTACTCCTAAATGGGATCCACAAGGCAAAGAAGGAGCATTTGACTCTCAAGTCAAATAATTTTTAAATTCTAAGTAATATAGTCCTTAAAAGATCAAAATTATAGCTTGTCATGGACTAATCATAACAAATCCCTCAAATACATAAGTCATACTCAAAATTTTAAATTTTAAAAATAAAACACTACAAAGCACACATTACCCCTAAACTTAAATGGCACAGTGTCCTCAATGTGCAAAGAGAACAAAATGAAAGAGTATACCAGTGCAACTAAGGCAAGAAAGCCCGGGACAGAAGTATCCAAAGTGGGTGGTATAGCCCCCCTAAACTTGGGATTAATTGTGGTCCTGAAAAGATGGCACTTGAATAAAACTTATCAGATAACAAAAAGGGATAATAACAGTGCACAGTGGACATGTAAGTGTAAATGGGATAATCAAATGAAATAATGAGAGAGGAATAAGGGTGGTCCTGAAAATTTGGGCAACACTCTCTCTCATTGAAGTCACTGGGATGTACCTGATGGAGTCAGTCACAGATAGATATATCAATAAAAGAATATGACATCCAAAAGATCATGCATAAAATAGGAAAATAAAAACAGTATATGGTACATCACAGTAATAGGGCCGACAGACTGGACGCAAAAATAATATAATTGTATCAAAATAGCAAATGTCACAGATATATAGAGCAGGTAAAAGAGAGATGTGAAGATCATGCTAACAAGGTAGGACGGGCAGGGCGCGATCCACGTATATCTCCGGAAATGTCTCGCAGTGCAACCATGACATCCATACGCAGGGAAGAAATGTCAGCTCGGATAGAGACAGTGTCTGCACGGATGGAGACTATGTTAGACTGAAGAGAGACAACAATGTCCTCCAAAGCCTGGATACACTCTCTAAAGCCGGGTGTCAGTGCGGAAGCCTCATGTACTACTGGATCAGGAGAATGATGTGCATCCTGAGTCTGTTCTTGGAAATGTAATAGTGACCCCGCTAGAGAGTGATGTGGTAACTCCTCTACTGGAGGCTCTTATTCTAGATCGATCTCCATATGTATGGCAGTCGCAGGTGCGTTTACTGGATCGTCTGCTACTGCTGCGGCTGCTGCTGCTGCTGCCATCTTCTCCTCCTCAAGCTCCTCAGTTGCTAGAACCACATCCTCCACCAAACTCTTAATAAGAACATTGTAGCTCTTATTCCACTCTTTCTTGCCATAATGGGAAGCTCCTGTCTCTGAACGTTCATCTGGATGGAAAGGATAACGCTGATCTCGGAGGATCTGAGTGATAAGATGGCCAAATGGGAGGAGAGTGGCTCGCCTGGGCTTGGCCTTGCTAATGTAAGTCGAATACAATCTTTTCATGACACTCTAGTAGAGTGCCAGCATAGATACCCAGTGGCCTGTATAGAACGCAAATAAAGCAACCAAAAGGTCTGAGCGCCTCTGGATCTTATGGCCTGCCATAAATACGTTTCGGAATAGTACCAAATTATAGAACCAAAGGTCATCGGGCAGATAAGTCCGAGTGGCGAAAGTCTCGTCACCTACATAGTGGCCAGTCAGTGCCACAGCTATGTCTGCGTAAGAAGGCTTCCACTCCAAGATAGAATAATGAACATCAGGAGGGTAGACATGCGCGCATCGAGAAGATCTGACAAGAATATCAACTGTGATCCGGATGGGGTGGCCATCAATGGTAGTGTACAGCTCTGATAGGTTACTCGGGCCCGGTCGGAGGTTCTAGTAGAACAACCGAACAAGCCGCGGGTAAACTAGATAGGTGACTGGGGCCAAAATAGCTGAAATGCCCCTATGGTCAATATCATCGTAAGCTGACCGGGTCATGAGATACCGAGAGAAGAAAACAATATCAAATACTGACTCATACGCATCTAAAGGCGTAAGTATCTCCTAATAGGTCTGTCGCGGACCTGGCCTGGCTGTCCCAGTGGTGGTGAAGGAGAAGGTATATGCTCAGTCTCAGCTGAAGAAGATGATGCAAAAGCTAAAGACTGTAGTCTAAAGTCGGCTGATGGGGACTGAGCTAGATCTGCCTCTAACTACTCTAACTGCTCAGGCTGCTCAGCCTCATCAACCTGCTCTAGAGCTGGCTCTGGAATGGGGTCCTGAACATGAGATGGTCCTGCCTGCTCCTCTGCTTGCTGTCTCACTTGGCGTGGATAATGCCTACTGGCAACAGTCTTTACCCTAGCCATGACCTGCAAAACAAATAGAAAAACACTTGCAATATAAGTTAGTACCGATATAAAGAATTAAAGCACAGTATATAGAAGTATGTATGTCAAATAAGATAGACAACTCAGAATAATAATCATGAATTTATGCAAGTGATGACGCAGCCGAATAAACAGTGACCAAGTGAAATATGCTAAACAATATAAGTATCGAATGCATCCAATGTGGAAAACACAGGCATTGGGCATAAATAAGATGGCATGGAACACAAAAGATGGTGTGTGAAGTGTAATGGCAAATATGTGAGGTTCGATCGATTGGAAAAAGATGAGATTGATCCAAGTTGGATCGATCTGGACTTAAGTGAGATCAATTTTTATCGGATTGATTAGAGAAAAACAGAGATCGATCGAACTCTGCAAAAATTGCAAACGGTCACAGATATGTGACGTGGATGGCACGGAGGCACCCGAGTAAGCTCATGGGTCCCACAATTCCTCAACAACACACAAATGGGCACTTGTTTGGGCACGTGACCCCCAAAATCAATTTGGAAATGAAATATATACAAAAATCTAAACATATATAGATACATATATATACATATGCTTAAAGCTTCATATATGGAAATAAATCAAGCATGACATCTCAGATCTAAGATGGAAACATCAAAATCATGTAGATTGAAACTCAAAAAATGAAAAATCAAACTTGAAACTTACCTAATCCGAGGAGAGAAGTGGATCGAAGGAGAGAAAGATGAGATCTGAGGTAAGGGAGAGAGATTCGAGGCTCGAGAAGTTCGCCAGAGACATGCCGGAGGTTGGGAAGATGGGGTTTACAGCGGCGAGAGAGATGAGGGTTTGAGATCGATTGTACAAATCGATCAAAATGACTTAGGGTTTTATTTTAAAAACTGGTCCCGACAAGTTCGATCTATCTGGAAAAATCTCAGATCGATTGAACATAAATTGATCTTGAAAGAACACAGATTGATCTTTGCTTCAAAATGGCAAAGTACTTTTGAAAATTTTTGGATTTTTGAAAACTGGAAATATTTTATGGATTTTTAGAAAATTTAAAATAAAATGGAATTAAAAAGAAAAAATATATATTTTTTGATTTTTAGATAATAAAATTATTAAAAATCTTTTGGAATTTTTGAAAATATTTTTAAGATAAAAATAAAAATAAAAACAAAAACAAAAATAAAAATAAGATAAAATGAAAATATTTTTAGATTTTTGAAAATTTTCCTAAAATTAAAATTTTTTTGAAATTTTTGAGAATAAAATGAAATAAACTAAAAATTCAAAATATTTTTGGACTTTTACTAAATTAAAGTTCAAAATTCAAAAGAGTAGTCAAATCAAACTCAAAAAAGGGGGTACAGATCGATTAATCCAAGATCGATCTGGAAGATACTTCGATCGATCGAAAGGTGAAAACCTGCAGACAAGTTCGAACGATGCACAGAGAGGCCTTTTTTATGAATCTCAAAATTTTTTCTAAGTGTGGAGTGAAGATCGATCTAAGAAAAAGTTGGATCGATTCAGGAACTTTCAGATCGATCCAAGGAAATTTTTGATCGATACATAGAGGGCTGACTTATGCAGGAAAATTTCGATCGATGGAACAGAGGGATGATTGGATGCACGGATGGGATGTTCGATCGATCGAACCTCTTTTGAGATCGATCGAACAGGAACAAAGTGCCTAATTTCAGAATGAAAGTGCATGCTTACTCAATCATAGTTCCTATCAATGTGTATAAACCCCAAAACATATCTAGACAACGCAAGAAATGAAAGGTAAAATAAAAATGAGGGAGGAGTATGGTTGTAAACCCTACGAAGTATTTACTAGTCTTTAATGTCTCTAGCATGATGTTAGGCTCTTTTAGCCCAGATCAAATATCTTGTTATGCAACCCCTCTTTGACGGGGTGAATGGATTTTTGAATCCCACCTAACAAATTGCTCCTCAAGGAACTCATTGGATTTGATTCAAACGACATTGACTATCCTTGGTCAAAACAATTCTTGGGCTTCCATGCCCTTGGAACACTTGACTTTAATGCAACTTTCTGTACTTTCAAATTGGTAAACAAACCATGGAAATGTTCAACATCAAGTAAAGACTTAACTTCATCAAATTCATGGTTTACACACTCCTATACAACACACTTCTTTATGTTGGTCCATTGAATTCGGGGTTGGGTTAAAAATGTTCAACTTCACTTTCATATGGCCAAATGAGATTTTCATTATCCCTGTCCTACAATTGATGTTGGCATTTGAAGTTGCCAAGAAAGGACGGCCAAGGATTATGGAAATTTGGCTCTTGGGATTTGGAACCGGTTCCGTGTCTATGACAACAAAATCGACCGGGAAGAAGAACTTATCAATTTTAATCAAAACATCCTCAATGATACCCCTAAGGTTTTTGATTGATCAGTCAGCAAGTTGTAAAACTACCGACGTCAGTTTCAAGTCTCCTAAGCCCAATTTGACATATATCGAGGATGGAAGAAGGTTAATGTTATTGGTTTCCTTGATGGAGTCGCCACAACCAACAAAGCTTGAAAGTTGTGTGTTAATTTAGGAGGTGGCCAAGTTTTACATTTATAGAAAGCCACTACTACATTTCTCTATATAAAATATAGATAGGGCGAGTAGGGATCGTCCCAAGGGATTTAATGGTGTATCGAATTGTGAAACTATGGTAATTAGGGTTAGTAGGTCGAGTGATCACACAATTGGTTGGTTGGTTGATTAAGCTAAATTGAATTCAACTAAATAAAATAATATGAGGTAAATAAGAGAGAGAGAGGTCTTGGGGTGTAGAGATCACCACCAAGCAATACTTTTCTATACTACTAATAAGTGATCGATTGAGGGTAATGGATGTGTTGCAATATGATAATAGTGTGTGTGCATTAGGTTGATTCAATTGGCAAGGATGATAAATCAAGCAAGTATTGTCTAAACATCATGTGAAGAGCACAATATATCTAAACAATAGAGCATGTATTGTCTAGAAAACATGGGGATAGCACAATAGATCAAAACAAGTCATTAATCCTTCATTAAGCTCACAATCCACATGCAACACAATGTTAGAGGAATATGCCATTTGGACTCACAAGCATGGAACATCAAACATCAAGAGTAGATTGTCCTCCCATCTAACATTACACTACCACTACACTAAATCTACACTACTAGCATGAAAATAAAGCTATCTAGACTAGGGGAGAGGCACAAACCATCAAGAATAGGCATAAACCATCAAATGAACCAAAATAGCATTCATTAAGCATATCATCTTGATAATCTCTAGATCTATAGCATCAATACACATAGACATGCATCAAAAACACTAAATCTAGAGATAAGCACATGAATATCCTACTCTAGCATACATAGACATATGGATAGAATAGAATAGTCAATTGGAAGCATTAAACCATACAAACCATGAAATAATCAAGATTTATATATACATGAATATCAAGATGTATCATACAACACTAATCCTTCAATAATACATAAGATTAGAGTATAGAAAGCATGCTTGGGGCTAACTCTAGCCCCAAGAAGATGTCTAGCCACTCATGGTAGTGATGATCCAACCCTCAAGGGCTAACTCCATGGCTGCTCCTTGTTGGTGAAGATCTCCTCCAATGGTTGCTCTAGCTTCCTCCCTTCTTCCTCTCCAAGAATAGCCTCCAAGATGATTTTCAATGTGTGACAAGAAACTCTAGAGCCCCCTCCAAAAAGTGTATCATATTCCTTATATAGGTAGGTCAAATACACCCTATGATGAGCTGTGGTCGTGCAAGGCATATTCTCCAATGATTGGATGAAGGACGGAATAAATGAGCTGGACTTTAACTTTTTCTCACTGGAGGAAGTTCGATCGATCGAACCTTAACTTGGATCGATCGAAGATGGGTTCGATCGATCGAACTGCATCTTGGATCGATCGAAGTGGTCTGATTCCTCCGGATAAGGACAAGGCTGAGATATTTCGAAGATATTTATGGGGAAAAGGACAAAAGTGGTTGGTAGGCGTACAGTTTTGGATAAGATCAATCATTTAAATAGGACAAAATAGGGTTCGATCAATCGAAGGTGATGTTCGATCGATTGAACTTGGAATTTCAGCAAAGGCCAAGGTTGGATCTATCGAGAAGTACTGTGATCGATCATAGATGTTCGATCGATCGAACTCTAAGTTGGATCGATCGAACTTTTCAGCTGCACAACTTAATTCCTTTTTGCTCCTTTCTTTCTCCACTTTGCTCCCTCCTTTGGTTTATCTCAGGATTGCTTCAATTAAGCTCTTATTTGGCTGAGTTAGCTCAATTTTGGGATTAGTGCCTGAAAATATAAATAACACGTAATAAGTCTAAAACGACAAAGTAAGATAGATAAAGGTACTAGAATGCTTAAGCTTAACGGGTTTAAATGCGCACTTTTTGGTGCTCATCACACCCCCAAACTTAAATATTGCTAGTCCCTAGCAATGAACTAAGAAGTAAAGGAATGAAATAAACAACTATACAAGTATAAACTGGAAAGCAAGTAAAATGATAACACCATTTTCGTAGGGAACACGATTGCATTTAGCATATGCAACAAGCCTTTTAAACCCCTAGGTTACCCCTAGTGGACGAGTAAAGTCTCGTGAGGGTTTCCAGAAATGGTACCCACAAACATTAAGCTTATTCTTTCAAAAGAGGCACCAATATTGCAAACAAGCATTGGGAGAAAACTACCTCAAGTATGCAATTTTTCAACCGTTTCTAAGCAATCTCCCAAAATTTCAATATCAAGCAAGCAAGTATGGTCCTCCACATATCAAGAAAATGATCATGAAAATCGAAACAAGTCTAGAATCCATGTGAGAGGTCCGGCATCAAGTGTGTTGCTATCTTAGCCAACTAGAGAAGTAATCACATCCTTACCCTCAAACTAGCACACAAATCTAGTACCGATCATCAAGATAAGAGACTGGACCTTTTATTAAAGCTTTATTGTTCTAGGTGCGCTTATTCTTTTCACTCTATTTTTTTTTTCTCTTTTCTTCTTTTTTTTTTAATTTTTTTTTATTGAGGATCAAAGATGGAAATATTGTGCAATGTGTTGATCTCTTAAGCTTTCTAGAAGATTCATGTAGCGAGCTTTAGGTCAATGACTCCCAAACCAGATGGCTTTAGGGCATTAGGTGTTAAGACACCCCTACAGACTTACAAACTCAAATCAACTAGGCTACAAATCAAGACAATAACCATCTAATCATTTCCTACTTCTCACATTTTGGGAGAAGTCCTCACTTTTATTGCTTTTGCAACTTTTTTTTTTTAATCAATTATTAACCTAGAGTTTGGGCCCTTCATCTTTCGGCGCGAGAGGTTCACTGCTTAATGAGGCAAGAATCCCGGCTACTCAATGAAAAGGGGTTGTTATCCACCTTTATCAAGAATGAAAGCTTTCAATGCACTACTAGCCCAATTGGGATATAACCAATTCAATAATTAACAAAGCATGTACTCCACAAATGAATGCTAGTGTGCACCGGTGCTAGTGTAGAATCCTAGAATGAATCTCAAAACAATCACAAATTCAGGATGATGTGGACCATAAATGCGAGCAAGATATCAATCTTTTGAAAAATTTACTCCTAAATGGCAACCTCAAGGCATACAAGGAGTATTGGACTCTCAAGTCAAGCAATTTTTAAATTTTAAGCAATATAGTCCTCAAAAGATCAAAATCATAGCTAGAAATGGACCAAGTATAGAAATATCCCTCAAATACACAAGACATGCTCAAAATTTGAATTTTAAAGTAACACTGAAATATACACCAATACCCCCAAACTTAAACTGCACATTGTCCTCAATGTGTGAAGAGAACAAAGGAAAGAGTATACCAATGCTTTAGACATGAATGATCGGGATAGAAGTATCCAAAGTGGGTGGCATGGCCCCCCCAAACTTGGGATAAACTGTGGTCCTGAAAAGTTTGCACTCGGATAAACTCATTAGATAACAAGATAGGATAATTAGTGCACAGTGGATATGCAAGTGTAAAATGGGATAAATAGAGAATAGAGAGAGAGGTGTAAAAGTGGTCCTGAAAAATTGGGCAGCACTCTCTCACTGAAGTCACTGTGGTGTACCTGATGGAGTCAAACATACAAATATGAGATACTAAGAGACATCCATAATAAAAAAAAATAATATATAGAGAATATAAAGTGCAGGTACATCAATAAAATAATAAAGCCGACAGACCGGCCGCAAAGTATAATACAGTAACAGTGACAGTATAATACAGATCCAGAATAAAAGAAATGAAAGCATAGAACAACTGGAAGTGGAGTCTCAGGAGGCCTGATCATGAAGATCTGCAGTGGCTGGAGGTGCTGGTGCGGGTGCAGGTGCAGGGAGTCGGCTGGAGAGATCGGCAAAGCAAGCCATGACATCCGCCCTGAAAGAGGTGAACTCAGCTCGGTGGGCAGTGATGTCGGCTCGCATGGCTGCTACGTTCTCCTCCAGTGTCTGCAAGCGTGCTCCGAATCCGGGAGTGGGAACTGGAGACTCAGGCAGAGATGCCTCTGAAGAAGACTCCCGAACTCGCTCCTGAGTAGCGGCTCGATCACTAGTATCAACGGTATCAGCATCATCTCAGCATCGACATACTCCTCCGCAGGTCGCTCCAGGTCAATGTCCATGCGATCGGTAGCCGGACCGACTGACACGTCATCCGCTGCGATATCTGCTGTTGCTGGAGGTGCCGGCTGTGCCTGGGCTGCCTCTTCCTCTTCTAGTTCAGCTGTTGCCTCTACAGCTGGCTCCTGAAGACTCCGAATAAGAGCATTATAGCTCTTATTCCAGTCGCTCCTCCTATAGAAACTGGACCGTGCAAGGGGCTCCTCATCTGGGGGCACTCCGTAGCGCTGGTCAAGAAGGATCTGCTGATGAGGTGTCCGAAGGGCAGGACCTTGGACCGCTTAGGGTCCTTCCTGGAAATGAAAGAATCATACAACAACCTCATCACGCTCCAGATGAGGATTGGGATAGATACCCAGCAGCCCGTGTAAAAAGCGTAAAGAGCTGTCAAGTAGTCATGACGCCTCTGGATCTTGTGGCCCGCCATGTAAATGTTCTGGAAGAGAACTGTGTCGATGAACCAGAGGTCGTCAGGTAAGAAGGTCCTGGTGGCAAATGTCTGACCACCGGCATGATGGCCTGTCAAGGAGACAGCCATGTCAGAAAATGAAGTCCTATGCAGCCTCAGGTATATCTCTGCAAGCTCAGGTGGACACCGGTGTGGGCACCGGCAAGCACGGGCCAGAGTGTCAACTGTGATGACAATCTTGTGGCCGTCCAGTGTAGTGATCATCTCTGCGGTAGATCGTGGCGAGGGCTGGAGATGCTGAAAGAATAGCCGCACCAGTCGCGGGTATACAAGGCCGGTGACTGGGGCAAGGATGGCTGAGAGGCCTCGCTGCATGATATCCTGATAGCCAGACCGGGTCAGGATAGATTTAGAGAAGTACTCAGTATCGAAATACGACTCCTGAGCCACGGTCATGGCTGTATATCTCGGTAGCAATTGGTTACGGCGCTGAGCCGGTAGAGGTGGCTACGGTGATGGCATGGCGGCTGCATCTGCCTGATGGCGCGTAGGAGAAGGTGATGATGTGAAGGCTGGAGGAGCCTGGGATGTAGATGGCACGTGGTCAGCTCCCTCCTCAGCCTCGTGGGATGGGGACTGAGGGGGAGTAGCCTGTGCGGGCTCCTCTTGAGCATGAGATGGCTCTGCAACCATCTCTATCCTGGGCCGTATATGTCTGCGGGGTCGCTGTGGTCCCGAAGATCGCTTGGCTATTGTCTTGAACCGCGGAGGCATGATCTGTAAAAAGACAAGAAAATTTTAATATATAAGTCAATGCCAGATATATAAGAATTTAAATGCATAATAGAAACATGTATGTCAAATAAGATAGACAAAATATGGATGACATGAATCTATGACAATGATGAAATGTGAGTCATGCTAAGCAATGTAGGTATAAAATGCATCCAATATGGAATATCACAGGCATTGTGCATATAAAGATAGCATGAAGATGACACAAGATGAATGGAGTGTGTATGTGTGATCTTTGAAAGTTCGATCGATCGAACTTTAAGTTCGATTGATCACAGAAATTTTTGATCAGTCGAAGTGAAAAATGTTCAAAAGTTGGATCGATCGAAGTGAATTGGATCAATCCAACACTTGGATCGATCGAAGCATGAAAGTGCACAAGATTGGATCGATCGAAGGTAGTGAAATGAAGTTCACTACTTCGATCGATCGAAGCACAAGTTCAATCGATCGAACTGTGCGAATGCCGAATCTGAAAAGTCGCAGATCTGTGAGCTTTAGAGCACGGGGCCCACACAAACGTGTTTGTGGGCCCATCTACACACCAAACATCTAATCCTCAACACCCAAACACTCCCCAAATGCCAAATCAAATCAAAAATCCCCAATTTTGGTTCGGCCGAATGCATGTGTGTATATGTATATCATAATCATGAAATTGATGCTTCAAAATGGATGATTAATACACATACAACATAAATCAATATAGAAAATCATGAATCATGCATCGATTAAACTTTTAAATCAAGAAATGGCTCGCGGTTTACCTCAAAACCGAGAGGGATGAGATGAGAGAGAGGGGGCGAAGCTGCGGTGAAAAAAAAAAAAAAAAAAAAAAAGCTTGAGTTGGCCGGAATTTGCTCGCCGGAGATGGGGAAGATAATTGGGAATTGGGTTTTTGCCGGATTAGGATGAGATTGAGAGAAGAGGGAGACTAGGGTTCGGTTTCCTTTTAAAGTTGGATCGATCCAACTCAGTTATATTTTAAAAACACGATATGCAGAGTTCGATCGATCGAAGATGGAGTTCGATCGATCGAACTTAGGTCTCCACTCTTAATGGCATTTTTTTTTTTGAAATTTTGGATTTTTTTTTTTTTTTCCTCTTTTTTTTTTTTGAAATGAATTTTGAAAAATCAAAGGAAATTAAATTAATGAGATGCAAATTTTGATCGATCGAAGAAAGATTTCGATCGATTGAAGAGGATAAAGAATGTACAAGTTTAAGGGTTCAAGAGTTGACACGTGTTAGAACCTTGGATCGATCGAACTTGGAATTCGATCGATCGAACATGAAAATTTTTGAAAAGTCCCGAGAGCATGCATTTTGGAATTTGGATGCAGGTCCAAAATTTTTCTAAGTGTTGGGACTCATGATCGATCGAACCACATGTTGGATCGATCGAAAGGTAGTTCGATCGATCGAAATGGTTTACGATCGATCGAACTTTTGAAAATTTAGAGATCCCGAGAGCATGCATTTTGGAATTTGGATGCAGGTCCAAAATTTTTCTAAGCGTTGGGTGCAAAATGAGAGCTGGATCGATCGAGTCCATAGTTGGATCGATCGAACCAAAGTTCGATCGATCGAACCAAAACTTGGATCGATCGAAATTATGCCTAAATGCTCAAAATGACTTGAATGCTCATGCAATCCCTTACTCAGTTCCTTCCAATGTATATGAACCACAAAAACAGTATCTAGACTTCGCAAGAATCAAAATGCAAGATAGAAATAAGGGAGGAATAGGGTTTTGACATCCTACGAATTTCGGTGCTAGTCTTTAACGTCTCTAGCAAGACCTAGGGTTCTTTTAACCCGGATCAAAGATCTTGCAATGCATCCCCTCCTTTTTGGGATGAGAGATGTTTTGAGTCACTCCCAACAAATGTTTCTTAGAAGAACTTGTTGGGGTAAACTCAAAAGACGTCTTGAGTTCCTTGTCAAAACTTTCCTTGGGCTTCCACGCCCTTTCACAACAAGAGTTCGAAATCACTTTTCTTGCATGCAATGCTGAAGATGAAGATGAAGGCTTTGAAACATTGTTCATGCACAAAAGCTTATTCCTTTCACAAGCAAGATCATGATATTCCTCTACCACATTAACCTCTTCCTCATATTTGTCAAATGGATTGGGTGTGGGGTTAAAGATGTTCAACTTCACTCTTATGTGCCCAAAAGAAATCTTCATTATCCCCGTCCTACAATTTATGTTGGCATTTGAGGTTGCCAAGAAAGGACGGCCAAGGATAACCGGAATTTGGTTCTTTGGATTGGGCACCGGTTCCGTGTCAATGACGACAAAGTCAACCGGGAAGAAGAACTTATCAATCTTAATCAACACATCCTCAATTATCCCCCTAGGCTTCTTAATGGATCGGTTGGCAAGTTGTAAAACCACCAACGTCGGTTTCAATTCACTTAGGCCCAATTTGACATAAACCGAATAGGGAAGAAGGTTAACACTAGCCCCTAAGTCAAGAAGTGCCCGGTTGATGACATGTTCACCAATGACACAAGATGTTGTAGGTGCACTGGGGTCCTTAAACTTTGGCAAAGTGTTGTGTTGTAGAATAGAACTCACTTGTTCGGTTAAGACCATTTTTTTTTTTATGTTTGGCTCTTGTTCTTCCGCTTTTGGGTGCATAAGTCCTTCAAGAATTTGGCATAAGTCGGAATTTGCTTAATTGCATCCAAAAGTGGAAGATTGACTGTGACTTGCCTAAACATATCCATTATCTCATTGTTCTTGGTCTTTTGCCTTTCTTTTGAAATGGACCCTTTCAAGGCGTCCGGAAATGGAGCTTTTTCAAAAATTCTTTCAGCATTTTCTTTCAAAGAATTTTCAGCATTGGACTTGTTCGATTCATTGGATTTCAAATCACTTTTCAAAGAAGAATCATGAATAACATTTTTCAAAGAACTTTTCTCAAACACATTTTTCAACACTGTTTTCAATGAATCTCTTTGGAAATCATCTTTCAACTCACAATTTGAGGGCTTCTCATTCTCAAGATCATGCACATGCAATGAAAGAGGAATAGTGTGTGGAACGGGACGGGTGACAACTTGAGGTTGTACCGGTTCACTCTCTTCATTAGGCATTCTAACTTGATTGTCTACTACCCTACCACTTCTCAAGGTTGTTACCGCATTGACATACTCAACATTATGCCCTTCCAATGAGGATTTGGTTTCTACAGCACATTGTTGTTTGGTTAGGGCATTCATGTGCATCTTTCCCTTCTCTTTAGCATTAAGTGTTTCAGCTATTTGCCCTACTTGGGTTTCTAGCTTGGCAATTGATTGAGAATGAGAATGCAACAATTGAGTATTTTCTTTTAGAGTGCCCAAAGCATTTAAAACCTTTTCCCCAAAAGCGGAACCTCTAGAATTTCCTTGAGAATATGATTGGTTAGGAAAATGAGAACTAGCAAATTGATTTCCTTGTGAGTTATATGGTCTTGAACCTTGGGATCCTTGGTTTTGAAGTGGAGATGGAATGTATTTCCCTTGAAAACCGCCTTGGGAAGAGTTCGAGCCCTCCCCTTGGTTTTTCCAAGAAAAATTAGGATGATTCCTCCAATCGGGATTGTAATGGTTACCATAAGGATTGTTCCCTTGGTTCACAAATGTTGCATTAACTTGCTCAATGGGTTCATTTTGAATTTGTCCATGAGGACAATTAGAAGTAGAATGAAGAACACTAGAACAAGTCATACATGATTCATTTTGAGCTTTAGGAGAATGGTTAGGAAAGGAAGACACTTGATTCGCCAAGTTTTGATTGATCAATTGATCAAACTTTTGAGATAAAGACTTCATCTCGGCGGTTATATCATTTGAGTGGTCAACTTGATGCAAGCCAACACTCTTCTTACCTTGAGAATTTCTACCATTCCTAGATGACAATGTTCTATGCAAAGAGTTTTCACTCATGCTCTCATAAAGACGCCACACGTCTTCCTCTTGCCAGTCTATATAAGAACCTCCCATTGAAGCATCAACCATGCCTTTATAATTGTCCGATAAGCTTTCAAAGAAGAATTGGACCAATTGCCATTTAGGCATGTCATGGTGAGGACACTTCCTAAGCAATTCATTGAAGCGTTCCCATGCCTCGTGGAAAGTTTCTCCCTCCCCATGTGTGAATTCCCTAATGGCGGTTCTCATAGCATTGGTCTTCGAAACGGGATAGTACTTTTTCAAAAATTCTTGTTGCATTTCTGCCCAAGAAGTTATAGAAAAAGGCCTAAGGTTGTTAAACCAATACTTCGCCTTATCTTTAAGGGTGAATGGAAAAAGTTTCAGCCTTAAAACTTCTTCCGGCATGTCCGTGTATCGAACGGTAGAACAAACTTCAAGAAACTCATCCAAATGCTTGTAAGGTTCTTCACTAGGAAGTCCATGAAAGTTAGGTAGCATTTGGATAGTTTGTGCTTTAATCTCATAATGGTGTGCTCTAAATGGTGGCAATTGAATGCATGTGGGTGCATTATACTCATTAGGCACATAGTGATCTCTCAATGCGAGTGGTGGATTAGCAACTTGAGGTGCAACATGGACACCTTGGTTATATTGAGCTTGATTAATGATGGGGGGTTGTGGTGCATATATTGGCCTTGGAATTCCCATTGGAATTTGGCCTTGTTGTTGAGGAGGTTGATGAATGTATGGCCTAGGCATACCTAATGGAACTTGCATATTATCATTTTGCACATTAGGGTAAAGGATGCCTTGTTGGTCTATGTGACCAAGGTCTTCAACATGATCATCATTGAGAGCGTCCATTGGTAGATTGGTTCTATGTGAACTTCCTCTTCCCCTTGGATTCCTAATAGTGGATTCTAAATGCAAATCAAGAGGGACAAGAGTAGGTCTCAATGAACGACGACCATGCATGCACAATGCAACACGAATAAGCAACTTTTTCAACAATGCAATTAAACTTCACAACCACAATTTTCAAATGCAATGTATGTCAAATAAATGCCTCCACATGGGCCCCCGATTTAACTAAGGAGATTGAGTAAGAAGGTCTCACAATAGTCCTTTAGCACTTCAACTCCAAATTTAAAAGCTTAGCTTAGCAAAATTTTTTTTTTTTTTTTAGCAACTCTTCAGTTTTAGCATTTTTTTTTTTCTTTTTGCTTGCTTTGCTCCTTAGCTTTGAAGTTCTTTGCTAGCTCCTTGCTCAATGCACCTTGTTAATGAAGAACAAACTTAATAAGTAATCAAAAACAGAAAATAAAAAGAAAGTAAATACATGATCAAAAGAGTACTAATCCTAATTGAATTTCACAATTCGACGTTGCCAATTTAAAATCCCCGGCAACGGCGCCAAAAACTTGTTGTTGGTTTCCTTGATGGAGTCACCACAACCAACAAAGCTTGAAAGTTGTGCGTGAATTTAGGAGGTGGCCAAGTTTTACATTTATAGAAAGCCACTACTACCTTTCTCTATATAAAATATAGATAGGGCGAGTAGGGATCGTCCTAAGGGATTTGATGGTGTATCGAATTGTGAAACTATGGTAATTAGGGTTAGTAGGTCGAGTGATCACACAATTGGTTGGTTGGTTGATTAAGCTAAATTGAATTCAACTAAATAAAATAATATGAGGTAAACAAGAGAGAGAGAGGTCTTGGGGTGTAGAGATCACCACCAAGCAATACTTTTCTATACTACTAACAAGTGATCGATTGAGGGTAATGGATGTGTTGCAATATGATAATAGTGTGTGTGCATTAGGTTGATTCAATTGGCAAGGATGACAAATCAAGCAAGTATTGTCTAAACATCATGTGAAGAGCACAATATATCTAAACAATAGAGCATATATTGTCTAGAAAACATGGGGATAGCACAATAGATCAAAACAAGTCATTAATCCTTCATTAAGCTCACAATCCACATGCAACACAATGTTAGAGGAATATGCCATTTGGACTCACAAGCATGGAACATCAAACATCAAGAGTAGATTGTCCTCCCATCTAACATTACACTACCATTACACTAAATCTACATTACTAGCATGAAAATAAAGCTATCTAGGCTAGGGGAGAGGCACAAACCATCAAGAATAGGCATAAACCATCAAATGAACCAAAATAGCATTCATTAAGCATATCATCTTGATAATCTCTAGATCTATAGCATCAATACACATAGACATGCATCAAAAACACTAAATCTAGAGATAAGCACATGAATAGCATACATAGACATATGGATAGAATAGAATAGTCAATTGGAAGCATTAAACCATACAAACCATGAAATAATCAAGATTTATATATACATGAATATCAAGATGTATCATACAACACTAATCCCTCAATAATACACAAGATTAGAGTATAGAAAGCATGTTTGGGGCTAACTCTAGCCCCAAGAAGATGTCTAGCCACTCATGGTAGTGATGATCCAACCCTCAAGGGCTAACTCCATGGCTGCTCCTTGTTGGTGAAGATCTCCTCCAATGGTTGCTCTAGCTTCCTCCCTTCTTCCTCTCCAAGAATAGCCTCCAAGATGATTTTCAATGTGTGACAAGAAACTCTAGAGCCCCCTCCAAAAAGTGTATTATATTCCTTATATAGGTAGGTCAAATACACCCTATGATGAGCTGTGGTCGTGCAAGGCATATTCTCCAATGATTAGATGAAGGACGGAATAAATGAGCTGGACTTTAACTTTTTCTCGCTGGAGGAAGTTTGATCGATCGAACCTTAACTTGGATCGATCGAAGATGGGTTCGATCGATCGAACTACATCTTGGATCGATCGAAGTGGTCTGACTCCTCCGGATAAGGACAAGGCTGAGATATTTCGAAGATATTTATGGGGAAAAGGACAAAAGTGGTTGGTAGGCGTACAGCTGTGGATAAGATCAATCATTTAAATAAGACAAAATAGGGTTCGATCGATCGAAGGTGATGTTGGATCGATCGAACTTGGAATTTCAGCAAAGGCCAAGGTTGGATCTATCGAGAAGTACTGTGATCGATCATAGATGTTCGATCGATCGAACTTTAAGTTGGATCGATCGAACTTTTCAGCTGCACAACTTAATTCCTTTTTGCTCCTTTCTTTCTCCACTTTGCTCCCTCCTTTGGTTTATCTCAGGATTGCTTCAATTAAGCTCTTATTTGGCTAAGTTAGCTCAATTTTGGGATTAGTGCCTCAAAATATAAATAACACGTAATAAGTCTAAAACGGCAAAGTAAGATAGATAAAGGTACTAAAATGCTTAAGCTTAACGGGTTTAAATGCGCACTTTTCGGTGCTCATGAAATTAAACTAAGTAAGCTAAGGTATGGTACAATCCATCAAGAAACAAGTGTGAACCATCAAATAAATTACAAGAGTGTTCAATTAAGCTTTTTGTTTTGACCATCTCTAGATTAACTTCATCCATACACATAGACATGCATAAATTCTACTAAATCTAGAGAAAAACACATGAATCATCCAGTCTAGCATACATAGACATATGGTTAGAAGTAGATAATCAATTGAAAACATTAATCTATACACATCAAGTAGAAACCACAAGATATATATATAAATCCAAGATCAAAACATTGTTACAAATAAATTCCCAAAAATATACAAAGAACTAAGTCTAGGAAGCAAACTTAGGGGCTACTCTAGCCTCAAGTAGATGTCTAGCCTCTCATTGAAGTAGTCATCCAACCCTAAAGGGTTATTTCCATGGTAGGAATGACCTCCTTCTTGATGGAAACCCCAGAAGAATGGAAGAACTCCCAAAATGTATAAAGCTCTCTAATCTCTAGTCTCCTTTCCAAGATATGAAATATACAAGTTATATTGAATGTTACAAGTTATGATGTAAAAATGGCTCAAAATCCTTATATAGGTAGGCTAAGTGTTACACCCAATGGTCTGGGCTCGTACACCAAGGTCCCTCCAATGATTGTACCATGAGCTAACTTTTAATGAGCTGGAATATATTTTTTTTCGAACTTAAGGAGGTTCGATCAATCGAACTGTGGAGAGATCGATTAAACTTGGCTGAGATCCATCGAATACTGCAGAGATCGATCATCCTTGGCGGTGCCTTTTTGAATAAAGACAAATCTCTGAGATATTTTGGGATATTTTTGGGAAGAAGACAAAAGTGGTAGGTGGGTGGTAGGTGTGGATAAAATCGAATCATTTCGATCGATCTGGGAAATGTTGGATCGATTGAACTTGTTGGATTCTTTTGGATAAGGATAAGGGCTTAGATCCATCTTGAATTGTTTAGATCGATGAACTTTCGTTCGATCGAAGAAATGCTGAGATCAATCGAACATACTGAATTTCCACACTTTGTTTCATTTAGCTTCCACTTTGCTCCTTTCTTCCATTCAGCTTAAGTTAACTTCTTTAATGCTCTTATTTGGCTGAATTAACTTATTTTTGGGATAAGCACCTAAAAAGAGCAATAACACGAAATTAGTGTAAAACGGGAAAGTAAGATAGATAAAGGTCCTAGAATACTCAAGCTTAAGGGGTTTAAATGCGCACTTTTCAACGCTCATCAGACATTCTTTTCTAAGTGGTGAATAGTGGTTGTTGTGAGAGTATTGAGAGTAATGGTTATTTTCTTGTTATGATGGTGTTGTCCTAAGGAGGTTTGAGGGAGAACTGCTTGGTAGTGGCCTGATGGTCTGGTGGGATGATAGGTTTGAACTGTTGTTTCGAATGAGTGGCAGTAGAGGTGTTATGGTGTGATGTTTAGTGTTGAGGAGCAGAACGGTTTAAGGTAGATCCGAATGTGACTTAGGGATCGAGGGTTGTTTGTTGTGTGCTGTCAGGAAGATGATGAGATTGTGCGCCAGTAGAGGCGATGGTGGACGTCTTAGTCTTTAGTTTCAGTAAGGACAATGTTACCAGATAGGCATATTTTTTCTTTTGACAAGTCAGTGAGTTGTTGTAACTGAGGTCACGAATCTTGTGTGCACGGTGTTTGAGGGAGTGTCACCTTGAAGGGTAAAAGTGGAATGGGTGGTAAAAGTGTTGTTTTATAGTATAGTGATTGTCATTTAGGGGTGACGGTTTCTGGATGAAACAGGATGCGGTGTCTGATGGGTAGATATTGTTTCTAGTGTTGGTATGTTGTAAGCGTTTGTGCTTTTATCTGATTGGTTTTAGTTAGCATGGGTATCACGATGTAGAATGTATGAGGTTTCGATGTTTATAATGTATGACGGTCCATTTGTAGCGAGGTCGCCTAGATTTGAAGTCGTGGTCCTGTATGTGTTTCCAGTTGGTTCTTCTCCTTGTGTGTAAGGAGTTCTTTTCATCTCAGGTGAGATTGGGTGTCAATGGTTGGACAATCGATTAGTAGCGTGTGACAGGTTTTCGGGTGCATTCAGGTACGAGTCGTAAGTCTTTTGTCAGTCTAGTACTAGCAAGGGCGTCATTTGTCGTGAGTCTTGTTCTTCTTTAGGAGTTGTGTACATCCGTGGATGAATGAACCTGTGTGTGATTTGTTTTGTTGTTAGAGCTCACTGGTAGAAGTCCAGGTTGAAAGGGTTGACTCACTTCCATAGAAGAAGGTGAAGTCTTTGGTTTCTGTAGTGCTTGTTCTGAGAATGGTTTTGACTGGTGGAATGCGTGGCACGGGTTGCCGAATAGGGGTTGTGTTTTTTATGTTTGGTACTAGCGGTGATGGCTAGGAAATGTGTCGTAAATCATAGCTCGAGGATAATTAGGTGATGTGATGTGGCTCATGTATTTTGATATTTTTAGAGGTGATTGATTTTAGTAGTGTTTTAAGGACAGGTGTTGGTATTATTTGAATGTTTTGCAGTTAGAGCATGATTATGGGATTCCGTTGAAGAATTGTAGGAACATTTGACTTTGGTTTTGAGGTTTCAGACATGAGACGGTCGTATTGTGCATTTTGAATAAATAAGAATTGAATTGAATGATGTTATGATGTTGATTACCTATTGTAGGTAATATGAGGTAACTGGAAAGTTTTTAAGTTGATTGATGATTATGGTATTGGTGATGTGTTACTTTTAGCTTGTTATGATTAAGGTATGATTGGGGATTTATAGAGTTGGTATATGACTGTAGAGTTGTTAAGGTTATGTGGAATAATGGGTGGATAGTGAGTGGATCTCTTGGTTGTTTTGTGGGCTGTGTAAGGATGTGTTTGAGGTTTAAACCTGAGGACAGGAACGACGTCTGTGTTAAGATCGGATTGATGATGAGAATGGCCTGGCTAAACATTTCTCCTAAGTCAGTCCATCTTTAACACGTTATTGGGTCAAAGGTTTATGATTGTTTTAGTTTGTTAGGAATAGTGAGAGTATAGTATTGCACTATGTGTTGGTGTGATAGGGTGGATTCAGATGGTTTTTCTCAGGTGATGAGGTGTGCTGGGTAGGACCAAACGTCTGATAAAAAGGTTTGTGGTATAATAATTGGTTATTGAGAATCTCGTTTTAAAGATTTGTGTCCAGGATACAGGATAGTATGTTTTATTGTTCTGGTGACTCATGTTTATACAGTTGTTGGGAGAATTATTGTTGGTTCATCTTGTGGTTGTTAAGTGTAATGATTGCTGAATACTGTGGTTGGTGGTCGCTTGTACCGATATATGATGGTGTAGCTGTGTGTTAGATGGTGAGTATTGGTTTGACAGAGATGTGTGGGTTTGAGTTTGAGCTTAATTGTATGATGGATGGGGTTCCTTGTCTGGAATTTTGTGTGTCCTTTAAAGGAGAAGTTGAGATAGGATGTTGTCATGTTCAGGGGTCTTGTAACCATTCTTCTTTTGAGCTCCGAAGTCTTATGTAGTAGCGTAGAGTGGACCGATGTCTGTTTTGAGTCGGGTATAGCATAGGGCGTACCAGATGGTCTGGTGTTATGATGTTGTGAGTGATGAGTACCCTCGTAGGGTGGTGAGCATGGGGTTTTTCTGATGTCAGTGTGTGATTGCCTGTTGACATCGGGTGTCAAAGACAACAAGGTTGTTGAGTTTTGTGTTCTGCGGTTTAATGAGGTGTTCTCAGGAAGGGGTGTAGTTGTGGGCCTCCATCTTTAAGGAGGGTAGATTTCGAGGACGAAATCTTTTAAGGATGGTAGATTGTAATGTTTGTGATTTTTTTTTAACATATAATTAATTGTGGTGTAGAAAAAGAAAAAGGAAAATTTTATTTTAAAAGGTGGTTGGACCCACCACTAGCATATATGTGTGGCTTAGAGACCCATTTGGTCTCAATCTTCCTCTCTCTCCCATAGCTCACTCTCACCCCTCTCATTCACCATTTTTTTTCTTTTTCTTTTTACAAGATTTCAATCCTAGATTTCTCCCCCAATTTTTTGGAGTTTTTAAGTGCCGTTTGCGGTAAATTAGAGATCATGGCGAGATCTTTGATTTGATCGGAGCAATGATGGTTTTGGTGCACCCTAAGAATTTTGAATTCTAGGGTTTGGATTCGACAAATTGGGAGTTTTTGCATTTCTTGAGGTAGGGGTTTCTAATCCACAATTTTTTTTGAGTATTGTTTCCTATAAAAGTTGTTAAGTTGTTTACTAAATTATAAGTATTGTTTGTGGTTATGGACATTCTATGTATAATTAGCATGACAAGGTGTATATTGTGTTGAAAATGATAGAAATTACTTGTATTGGTTATTGATTTTGATTATATTCACTTGAATGCTTGAACGTCTAGTACTATATTGTCAAAATTGTTAAGTAAGAGTTTCTTAATTTAATTTTCCCAAAAGTATGTACATGAAATATAGATGAATTGTATGGAATTATCTAATAGCATGCTTATGTGAAATGGATTATGCTTTGTATGCTTGGTATGTTAAAACAATGTTGAAGGGAAGCATAAATTACCTATTTTAGAGATTTAATTTGCAAAACATGTGTGAAATTCTATGGTTGAATTCATGATTAGGAGCATGAAGCATTTATGCATCCATTGGGAAAAGAAAAACGGGAAAAATGTTTTAAAAGCAAATAAAATGATTTTGAAAAGTGTTGCGAAACCCGGACGCCTAGGAGGCGCCTAGTGGTCCGTGGTGTTAGTATGATCTAGAGGGGGTTAGAAAGAGACTCTAGTGTGGTTGAGCTACCCAGATGATGCCATGAAGGTGTCACGTGGTTGGGGAAGACTAGTCAACCTCTCCCTTGTGACGCCTTGGAGGTGCTTTGGGTCGGATTACACTAACGGTTTAGAAGTTGAAACGGAAATGTTTCGGAAACGGGGAGTGACATGAGCATGGCATTGCACTTCATTGGCATACATGGTGTATTTGTGACCTAGTTGACATTTGTGTTATATTGGATGTTGTGATTATGGTTTATATCCCTGGTATAGTATGATCCCGTTCTTTTGTTTTCTATTCTATACATGGATTCACGGGGTCATAAGGGGTGTGTTTTAGACACTTCATACCAAGCTTATGCTCACCCCTTTATTATTAACATTTTTCAGGACACGGAAGGGAAGTGGTGGACGACGCTCCTCCACAGGGTTTGACCGTTTTTGACATACTTTGTAGCTATGATCTCATTTTATTACTATTATTTATTTATTATTATTATTATTATTATTATCTTATAAACCCTAGGTTGACACGTATATTATGTATTGACATAAGAAAGGATAGTAGTGCCCTTAGTTGACCTCGGGTTCGGGTAAGGACTCGATTAATGATTCGGACTCTCGAGTTCGGGTCATTACATCGTCGTACTCGTGCATTGGAGTTTCAGGTTGGGGATCAGGTTCTCCTCAAAGTGTCTTCTATGAAAGGAGTAATGCGTTTTGGGAAGAAAGGGAGTTGTCACTGCGGTTTGTCGATCCATTCATGATTACGGATCGAGTTGGAGCTGTGGCTTATCAATTAGCATTTCTGGATCATTTGGATTGTGTGCACAAAGTGTTCCATGTTTCCATGTTGCGGAAATTTTTGCGAGATGAGGATTGGTGTCAACATATCGATGTTTGTGAGATTGAGTTACAACCGGATGCAATAGATGTGGAGGCACTGTGTCGTATTGTCGATCGTAGGGATCAGATTCTTTGCAATAAGGTTATACCTTTAGTGCGTGTTCAGTGGAGTCACCATAATGAGGCTGAGTTTACTTGGGAACGCAAGGATGTCATTCGTTCGCAGTTTCCTGAAATAATGGAAGAAGGTAAGAGTGAATTCCGATGACAGAATTCCTTTTGTTAGGAGGGAAGAATGTAATACCCCTAATTTTAAAAGGATAGTCTCGGTATTTATTTTATGGTAGTAATTGCATTTTTAAATTCATTATTTGATTATTTGACTATTTATTTAATTGTTTAATTGAATTTTATGTTTATGTAGAAAATGAACTAATTATTTTATTTGATTAAATTGATTAATTGAATTTTAAGTGTTTAGTAGTAATTCATTATTTAAATTAAATGTTTATTTTATTTTAAGGAGTTGGGCTTGGATAGTTTGGATTACGTGGATAGGAGATTAAACGAGTATAGTTATTACCCATGGACGGTTATACATATATATATATATGGGTATATATGTATATAAGATTAGGTTAATTATTAATTATTAATTATAATTAATAGTTACAGTAATAATGTTTTCAGTATATACTGTATATTATATAATTAATGGTTTTTTTTGTATATATATATGCATATGATATCACGGTTGAGTAGGGTGCCGATATATATATTAGATATTTATTTTATTTTTCTTTTCCTCTCCCTTAAGTAATTAGAATTAGGTTAAATTTATATGGCCTATAAATATATCATTATAAGTCTGCCTAGGGTTAGAAATAAAATCCTATTCACGTAAAGAGAGGTTTGAGAGAAATGAGAGAACGAATTAGGGTTTGGCTAAAGGTATAGGTTGAACCAAGGGGAGGGTATTGAAGCTTGTTCGTGGGTTGAACCTAGGGCAATAGAGGAGTTGAGAACATTCAAGGTTTGCCGGAAAATCTAAGAAGAGACGTTGAGGTTTTAATCCGAAATCTCAAAGGCAAATTCTTTTTCTTACTCCTTCCCTTAGACTTGTATTCTGTGCATGCCTAGGTAGTCTCCAAGAATTAATCGGGTTTTAAATTAATCTTTTGTTCGTGTTTATTCTGATCTAAAACAAGTTTTGTGAATTTAAATTACAGTTGATTGATCTTGAAGTATATGGCATGATTAATTGTTTTATTGTTATTAATGATGCATAATTGATTTATATAAGTTACTGGGGTGATTTAGGACGTAGTTCAGACTCTTAGGATCATTATTAATGGTGAACAGAGGAGTTGGAAACTTGCCGGAGACAGGGACGAAGGAGTAAAATAGGTGGATTTGGTTTAGGGCTCTCAGAGAGGGAGAGAGCCGGCTCTATGGAAGTGGAAGCCGGCTCCCTCAAACAAAGAGCCGGCTCTATGTGATGGGGAGCTGGCTCCCACATGTGTAAAGCCAGCTCTATGGTTAATGGAGCTGGCTCCCTTTGTGGTGGAGTCTGCTCTCAATTTTTGAGAGCATTGCTATAATGCGTACAGTAAGTATTTTTAGGCACTGTTTGGATGTTTTGGAGTTCCAGAACTGTTTTGGGTTAATGATGGGGATTCTGAATAATATTTCATGATATATTAAAACCTATAATGCGTAATTTATATCTATATGCTAATGATTTGCACAATATGAAATTTTAAACAAATTTGAATGTTGTTAATGGATATAGAGGATTTAATTGCTTAATCTTATTTTAGCAATTTAAATGACTGTGACATGATTTTTAAATCTTGTATTGGATACATAATATGGTCATTTACATATTAATTTTTATTATGCTTATTCTGGATTATGATTGATGAATTACTTATTTCTGTTTTATCAATTATTGGACTGATTTGTGGATTAGATGCACCGGTATGGGACGGTGGCATATTTGGGATGGATTAGCTCAAAATACTGAGTTCTACCTATTCTAATATAAGAGAACGGATTTACTACAATGATAAGTCCTACTTATTCGTGTTAGGTCAATAAACAGTTGAATGACATTACATTGGTTTTGGATGGATTATATATATATGATTATGGTACCACGGTATGAGCTTGAGTCTCAAGATCGATGGTTAGGGAGCGTATATGCAGTGGGATACATAACTGGCAATGATGGTTTGAGGTGTACCCTGTTAAGTCTAAGTACTCATGCTCACTTCATGTGCATTTTGCATGTTGCCTACTAATTAGGTTTTGTCCAGTTAGAGTCCCTTAGTGTGGCTATATATATATGTATGGACTATTTAGTTATTGTTGAGATGTCTAGGATGTATCTGCATATCGGGTCTCTGTTTGGATTGTAATAGAGTAGAACTTGTTTGTGGGTATGACTTACTATTATTTTTCTCAGGTGTTCGACAGTTCTAGTCTTAGAGCTTGATCGTGCTGAGCAGAGACAATTGCTCACTCCTCCGACTACGTAGGACTATTAATTATGTTTAGTTTTGGTTTTCCTTTTTAGTTCAATTATTTATTTTCCAGCTGGGATATTATTAGGGGTCCACTAGATGGATTCTCGAGTTGTAATAATATTGGACGTTTTAGCAAATTGGATTATATAACTTTTAAGGATTATTATTTAATTTTTTTTCAGCTTATTTAATTATTTATTCTTTAAATTCTTTTGTACTCATGCTTATTTATATACTTAATTGTTTGGTATCCCTCAGATCTTTGCTCAGACTTGATCACCCGTGGCTCTAGAATCGAGGGGTATCACACACCACTTCGACCACAAGCACCAATGTTGCCCCTCATGTTGAATCAATGACTCTTGAAAACTCAAACAATTCACACCCTTTCAAGCCCAATCAAAACCACAAACTACCACCACCCCATTTCCGCTACCACGCCACCTCTATCACCGAACCAATAGAACTCAAACAATTGATGTTAAACCACATTGCGAAATCCAATTGAACCACAAAACCCACTCCTGCCACCACCATTACCGCTACCCCACAAACCCACTACCACCACCCCACAACCACACCCAAACCAATACATTAGAAACAAAAACAATTCATCCTAAACCACACATTGTGAAACTCAATTAAATGACAAAACCCACTCCTATCACCACCATTATCACTACCTCATAAACCACGACATTCTCTCAATCATCTTAGAAACTTAAACAATTCATGCTTAATCACACACCACCAAACCTAATCAAACTGATAAACTATTGCCACCACCCCTACAAACCCATTGCCACCACCCCACTTATGTGACTACCATCACTGCCACCAAACACATATATACACATATATATTCTCTTATTGAACCCCAATAATTCTAATGCCTCTCCTTCTCCGGTACAACCACCTGTATACCTTTTCATGCTCAATATAGTAATGATCGAGGAGGATAATACTCTGGTTGGGTTTGGTTACGTAGTGTTCATATGACGTTGTGAATTTTTTCAATATTTTTTGGGAATTTATTTATTTATTTATTATGTTTCTTCGGGTTTAAGACCTTAGAAAGACACTTGAAGTTATTATGTTCATTTTTTGACTTTTGGACCGGGAGGTCCCGTATAGGTTCGGGGTCACCCGATTGTGCGGTAATGGCGAGGGCTTAAATAAAAGGCCGTTCGAGGGCATTATTGTTATCTTTTTGGTGGGATGTTGCCTTAGTGTAAATTAATGAAAGTTGCTTGGAGGAAGAGAGGAATTAGTTATGAAAATTTGGGTTAAATGATGTAATTAGCAAGAAGCTGTGTGGGACTATATATATGAAATGTTTGGCCACTATTCATCATTTTCCTTCTCACATTTTCTATCTCTATATCTAATTATATATCACCCTCTATGAATGAGTTTAGAAAAGCTTCAATTTGAAGCCTTTAGCCTCTGATTTTGAGAGTGCTCAAGAAGGGAAAGTTACTCATCTCTTTCTCCTTTACACACCTATAGAAAGAAATTAGAGATTTGAGTTACTTTGAATTTTTGGGTTTCTTAGAGATAGAAGTGGGGCTAGTTAGAGATGTTGTAGCTAGAGCATCTCTTGATCTACAAGATGAGGTGATTTTGGAGGCCATTGGAACACTTTGAGATTTCAGTCAAGGCAAGGATAGAGGCTTTTGGGTTTGCTTCAAGAGGAAAGGTTGATCTCCTTCGCCTCCTCTTTCATCCTACGGAGCTGGTTTCGCGAGGGAGGCATTTTGATTTCGGTGGGATTAGGGTTTTCATCCTAATTTGAGGTAGGGGTGTCTAATTCATGGAGTCTTAGGTTTATTTGTGAGTATTTATGTGTTGATTTCATAATATAGCATGTCATGTATCCTTACTATAGAAATTTGATTAACTATATGAAAATTTATGTCATATATGGTGCTTAATGATGTGATTACATGCCATCTATGTGTAGAGATTGGTTAGTATGTGTACACACAAATTTTATAGTCTACAAAATTAGAACAAAATATGGGCAAAAAAAATATTTTATTAATTTATAAAACTTGGAGTATAATCCTCTGTAATAATATTCCAAAGAATAAAGTCTTCTGATTCGATCTCTTTTTTGTGGTTGGTTGGATCCAAGGGCTGCACGAGCTTGTTCTTGAATCACCGTGGAATTTGATGAAGAATGGCACGATTTGATGTGCTTGTTGTTGATCATCGTGGATTTGATAAAGAACTACATGACTTTAGATGTGCTTGGTATTCTTTGCTTTTGGATTTGGATGTTGGGGATGAGATTTCTCTCTGTAATTCTGGATTTATGAATTCTGAATTTGATGTCTCTGAATTTCTGGACTGTCTGGATTTCCGAGTCCCTGAATTTTTGGACCTTGTGAATTTCTGAATTTCGTGTCTCTGAATTTCTGGACCCTCTGGATTTATGAATTTGTGTATTTCTGGACATTCTGGATTTCTGAATTTGTGTATTTCTGAACCTTCTGGAATTATGAATTTGTGTATTTCTGGACCTTCTAGAAATCTGGACTCTGAATTTGTGTCCCTTCCTTTTTCCAGGCCTTTATTTATAGGCTTCTTGGATTAATGAGATGATGACACGTGTCCTCTCCTGATAAAGAAAAAATCATAACTGGGCCGAGCCATTTATATTACAATAATTATCCTTAAAAAAATAATTATTCCAAATATATTTTATTAGGAATACTTATCTTTCTATTTAATCATCTGGGCTGGACTAATTAAATAATTTAAGTCGACCAAGGTTGGGCCAATTAAATAACTCAATTAAACATTAGGCCCATATTTAATGGATCCATTTATCAAAACCAAAGTCCACTAAAATTTTAGTGTCTACAGTATGTTTAGCATGATGAAGTTGTACAAATTTGTATACAAATGTGATTATTTGAACAATTTGATAGAATGCTTACTTTTAACAATTGTGTTAAATGTTAATCCATATTAAAGTTGTAGGAATTGGTAATATTGAATTTGTGCTGTAAATGTAGGTATGTATAATGTAACTGTGTGAGTCGTGATGTTTCGCATTTTCTTCATTTTTTTTGGTATTTTTGGATTTTTCTTCATTTATTTATTTTTATGCCTCGTTTTGCGTGTCATGCATTGATTTGTGTGTCACGAGGATTCCTAGGTTGATTTTGTGTATTTTTTTTTGAGTTTAGGACTCTTAGAATTACATTTTGGGCCATTTTGGCATTTTTCAGATTTTTGGTCCGGGAGGCTCATGTGGGTCCCACACCCGGATTTAGGTGTTTTAAAATTATTTTCTTGACTTATTTAAATGTTTGAAATGTTATTTGTCTTATATGTGGGGTTACTTTGGGGATTTGTCATGGTAATAGCATGATTGTAGTTTTGGGGCTAAGAACGGGCAGTTTGGTTATTTTACTTGGTCAACCTTTGACTACGCATGTGAAAGACTTTATATTAGCCACTTCTATAGATTTCTCCACTTATTTCATGTAGATTCTCCATTCTTCTTCCTCCTTCTTCTTCTTTCTCTTTTCTTTTTCTTTCTTCCTCCATTAGAGCTTGTTTTTGAAGCTCCATTTTGAGCACTTTAGGGCATCTCCAATGTAAAAAACTATTTTTCCATGCCGAAACTATATTCTGAGAGGTGTTACAGTGTCGAAATCTATTTTTTAGCAATTCTACTCCAATGGTGATCCTTGTCAAAATTTCTAAAAATGTATGAAGAATTATAAAAATTGCCTAGTATGTGCCTAAGTGATCCTTGTCACAATTATAGTAAATTCAAAGGTAAAGCATAAAACTAAATCTTTTCAAAAAAAAAAAAATTTCACATAATGGATGCTATTGAAAAGTCATTAAAACAAGCAAAGAAAGAACTAATTACAGTACATCCTTACATAAAGAATTTCCCTAAGGTATCTAAAAGAAACTTTAGCAGTGATAATAAATAAGTGTGAATATTCAACAAGCTACATTGATGTGAATGACATAGTTGTGTTCCTTCTATTTCTATGCAATTCACAACAAATTAAACCAGTAAAATTATAAAATTCTTCTATTCCATGTCTTTATAATTCCTAAGGAACTAAAATCCAAATATATAGGTGTTTGGGGATATGCAGCATAATTGAACAGAAAACATACTACTTTCTTGACATTGATCAATATGATTTGATATTTAATTTTTTGTTAGCAAGTTCGATGAAAACAATACGCTCCAAATTTTAGCCCCCTAAAAAAAGGTGCAAGATAACAAGAGATAAAGCATCAACTAATATTATATTGTCGCCAAACATATAAATTATTGAAAATTACCTATTGCAGATATTCTTCAACGCTTGCTGCCTCGGTAAGGAAGACATCCTCGAATGTCGTCTACAAGAATCAAGTAGAAAATGAGGACAAACAGTAAACATGAATGCACAGAGGACAAATTAAAAAGGGAAGAAGAAAAGGAAACAAAATGAACTTGTTCCTAGCATAAAAGCTTAACATCTTCCTAATACTTTACTTTGCGATGATATTTAAAATTCTTGTTGTATATTAAGCAAATTCAAAAACCCAATTCACCAAAAATTTTCCTCACGTATATTGCGATCATATAAAAAAATAATAATATTAATGAATCAATTTTTTCATATATGTAAGCATCAATTGAGTAACTGAGTAACACAGAATCACTGCCTCACAAAAAAGAAGGTGTACTTGAAAAAGAGCAAGTTTGGTGTGACACACATATACAGGACGCCTCTTTTCTTCTCTTTATGTCGCACACAAAAATCAGATTAAGCTCCACATCTCTCTCTACACACACATATAGGGGAAGAGAAAATACAAGACGTCCCTTTTCTTTTCTTTCTGTCGCTGGTCTCTTCCTTTTCTGTTGTCGCCGTTCTTTTCTCTCTCTTTGTTACCCTAGAGAAATAGGAACGAAATAGGAGCCGGTCCTTTCTATTTCTGTAGCCCTAGAGAAATAACAATTGCTATTTCTTCTGCTACAATTGGCGTTAGAATTCGCAAAGTTAAAAATTGGCAGCCCAATTGATATTGCATCGGAGAGCCCATTTTGAAGCCCACCTGCTATATTTTAAAAATGGCAGCCCATATAGCATTGCATTGGAGATGGTCTTAGAGGAGGAATTTGGTGATGCCATAGAAGAGAGAAATGACCCTTGTGAGGAGAGCTTTCTAGTGATACTAAAATCAATTCTATTTGTTCCCATTGGATTTTCAAAAATCCTCCTTGAATGTAGGATTTTGGTGTTGCTGTAAGGAAATCTTTTTCCTCTTGTCTTCCTCCTTCCATTAGTGTTTCTAGGCTTTCATTTGGCGGTCCTTGGCTTGTTGGAAGTTAGGTTTTAAGCTTCTATAAGGTAGGGGTTTTCTAAAGCTAACAACCTTTGCTCTTGGTGAATTTTCCTCCTTGAATTGGGTTTATAACATGTGTAGATTTAAAGCTTTTATATGGATGTGTTCTATGTGGTTTATATGCAATATTTTGGGTAACATTAATAGTTTGTCGGTGAAAGGTTGGAAAGGATTTTGGAAACAAATGAGGAGAGACATTTGCATTCCATTGACATTGCATTTTAATGCATTTACGGGACTTATACCATGTGATGATTGTTTCCCAAACTAAGCATGAACCCTTTTCTATTTACTATTCTTTGTTTGGATTCACAGGACCATTAAGGAGTGCGTTTTAGGCATCTTATACTAAGCCGTTGTGCTCATCTCTTTATTATCATTTTCAGGTCACGGAAAGGAAGTGGTGGACGATGTCCCTCCACAAGCTTAGTTAGGATTTAGAAGGACTCTTTTTGCTCATTTTGTAATCAATGTATATATTAAAAGTAACACAGTATATGTAAATGTTATGAATTTCCACTTTGTTACATGTTGTATATAACCAAGTTGGTTTTGAACATATTCTATGTATAAAGCTTGTATAACGATCTAGCGTCTATATGAATGTTTATGCATTCATAGGCTGTTAAATGTATAACTTCGAGATGGGCTTAGATCATGTTTTAATGTTTTAAAGGACTATAACAATTTCGGGGACTAGTAACAGCAGTTGCAGACCTTTAAAGGCCAATTTTCCCCAAATCGATCAACGTCTTGCTCATTCACATCGATCGGTATCTAGTCAGTACAAATTTTGAAGGCTGGGAGGCAAACCTATAACGAGCCAAACTGGGGGTCCGGATTGCTAACCGGGTCTTTCACCAATCCTGAGGACATACTAGGGGTAAAATGGTCATTTTACAATGTGAGAGGGTAATTTATTCTTAAAATAATCAAATGAGGTTTAAAATAATCATTCTTAATCAGTCCATGACACTCGGTGAAGTTCTACGGTCATCGGTTATGAATTCCCAAAAGTTCCCTTACCTGGTTCAAGGGAAATTCCGACACTATTCCACTAAAACCACCATAACTCTCAACATGAATGGAATTTGAGGATGAGGTTCGTATCATTAGAAAGCTAACTAAAAATCCTTGAAAATAGACTCAAGATTATTTGGGTTCGAAACAAAAAAGTTATGGTCGTACGAAGTCAGATGATCAAAGCTGATAAGCTGATAATCAAAATGTGCACACTAGGGGACTTGAACCAATTCAGCCCCACTGAACCAGTTTAAGATGGGTAGTGTGCCCATTCTCAAACCAAAGGTCCCTCCTTGAACCAGTTCAATGGGGCTGAACCGGTTCAAGATGCCCCGAACCTCAAAATTACCCCAAACAGCCTAAAATTATGATCTTGTGCACTTTGGCACTACTTTGGTCCCTTGGTGACGTTACTTAAAGCCCAAACCTATCCCAAATCTTCCATATAATGATGAAACTAACATCACTAAGTAGTACTAACATCGAATAAGATCATACACGAGTCCGATACATCATTAAAATTTAAGCAAATCCGTCATACATAAAAAAATGTGGCCTTAAGACCTTACATGGATATTGAAATCATAATGAGGCCACAAAATACAAGAGAATGGTCTCAAGACCATTTCCAACCATGTGGAAGATACAAATTAATCCCTAATACTATTTACAACAAAAGGGGTAAAATACAGATCGAGCACAAAAGAGTCTAAGTCCTTCAACTTTACTAAACTGGTGGTGAAATGTCAACCGCCAATTCTTTCTCCGAACCTGAAAAATGTTAATAATAAAGGGGTGAGCATAAGCTCAGTAAGAAGTGTCTAAAACATACTTCTTATAACCCCGTGAATCCACATAAGGAATAGGTAAAAGGTTAACGGGATTATACCTTGAGGACTACATATCAACAACCACAATGACAAGCATATAACAAATGTCATCAAATTCCAAATATACCATATATACTAATGAAATGCAATGTCATGCAAATGTCACTCCCCCATTCCCAAAATAAAACCGTTTTATCGTACCAAATCATTAATGCAACCCGACCCATAGCACCTCTATGGCGTAACGAGGAGAGGGTTGGCTAGCAATCCCCAACCACATGGCACCTCCATGGCGTTGTCTGGGCCTAGGTAGTTCAACCTCCCTTTAGATTACATTAACATCGTGGACCACTAGTCGCCTCCTAGGCATCCGGTTGTCTTAACACTTTTCACAACATTTTCCAAAAATTATTTCGTTTGCTTTCAAAACATTTTTCCCTTTTTTCATTTCCCAATGGATGCATGAATGCTTCATGCTTCTAATCATTAATTCAACATAGAATTTCACACATGCTTTGAAAATTAAATCTCTAAAATAAGTAATTTAGGCTTCCCTTTAACATTGTTTTAGCATACCAAGCATACAAAGCGTAAATCCATTTCACATAAGCATGCTATTACACAATTTATCAACTAGCACATTGTCACATATTTTATATATACAACACATAAGCAACTTGCACGGATTCAAGCTAATTAGGCATGCAAATCAATAATTTGTAGAAAATTAACTCACAAAAGTATAAGAAATCATGTGTTAAAGGCCCCTACCTCAATTTTGTAGAAAAAGCTACAATTCAAGCCCTAATTTTTGAAATTCCAAGGTTGGCCAGATGGTGATTTGCTCTAATCAAAACGAAGTGCTCGATAAGCTCTCTAACTTTACCTCAAGTGGCACTATGAAATTCTCAAAGGTGGAAGAGAGATCAAGCCTTGAAGATACAACTTTTAGAGAGAGAAAGCTTATATTGTAAAGAGAGAAAGAGAAATTTCATGAGAGGGAGAGAATAGAAGTTTTATGAACCAAAAATGGCTTTAAAGCCATTAAAAGGGTTGATATGGTGGGTCCCACAAGAGAAAAATCTCACCTTATACAAATATATGTATACACACATATATATATACCAATTAAACCACCACCACAAAATTTTAACTTCCAACAATGCAATTATGCATAAAATAATCATGTATGAAATATAGTAGACCCAAAACATAGTTCCCGTACTCAACAGTCCTGGCAGCGAGTCCCACCCAGGACCGTTTGGCCCAAAAAACAAAAAAATGCCGAAATGGTAACCCTTGCATTTCAAAAAGTTCTGAACTTAATGAAATGTCCCAGCCAACTCTCGGACACACCCACACACCCCACGGTGTTTGGCACGTAAAACGAGAAAAGATGAAAATGCCTTTGAAAAATTAAAAAATTCCAGGAAAAAAATTGGTAAAAATTGGAAACATTACAAAACCAATCGACGTGAAGTTGGTACACGTCGACCAGTTTAGCTAAATCAATCAATGTGAAGTTTTTTTACGTCGACTAGTTCTTGCACTCACTTTATTTCTTAACCCTTTATCTTCTATGACCACTCATAGGTTGTATATTGATGCAATAAGGCATTGCTCACTTTAGAATGAGAACTTACATGTGTATTGAATTTAAAATTTGATGTGAAGACCTTAGTTAACCTTGGGTTTGGTTAAGGACTCGTGTAATGATTCGGATCCCCAAATTTGGGTGATAAGTTACTAAGTTGATTCATGATGATAGCTAAAATCTTGTTCGTTGCTAAGTTGTCAAGTGGACCTTACATACTAGCATTCATCATACATGTATTCAGGGACGAAGCCAAGATGTAAGGTAAGGGGGGCAAAAATGAATTTTGGGGGGCAATAGTGCATTTTTTAGTAATTTTAGTGGGGCAAATGTAATATTTCAAGGGTATATTATTGAAAATGAACAAATTATAAGGGTAGAATACTAAAAAAAAAAAAAAAAAAAAAAAAATTCAGTGGGGGCAATTGCCCCCACTGCTTTCAATGTGGATTCGTCCCTACATGCATTGGGTAGATGATGTGAGTAAGAGAAAGAAATGTGAGAATGATGGGATTTCAAATAAGTGAAGTTGCGATGGATGAAAGACAAATAGTGGTCTTGTTTCTGAGATTTAGGTAGCTAGGCCCCAAATAGTTGGATGAGTGGTGGTCAAACAACTTACATAATACTTCCAATTCAATTAGAAAGATATATATGGATAGACACTAAGAATAACTCATCTTCGGTTGGAACAAATTGTCTACCTAATTACTCAAATCTATGGTGCAATACAACCTATCTTCCCTAGGAATGAATTATCAAACTACTCATTCATATATTCGTTAAGCACCATTGCATGATCACTACTCCTATAATCTCAGAAAATAAGAGAAGTTGGAATTCGATTAAAGCAAAATCAATTCTAAGACAACATAAAGAATATATTAAAATCAATTATAATCATTAAATCCTGATTGCTTAGTATAACTAAGTCAATTACTCTTAACCATGCAATCAATATACATAATCCAAAAACGATCTCCAAAAATAGGAACAATTAAACTATGTTACTTGGCTAAGGCTACATCAATATCCTAAGAGATGATTTACCTACTCATAGAGAAGGAATAAATATTCGATGATGTGTTGAATGCTATCTCCATGGACTGCTATTTCTAATTCGATCCACCTTTTTCAACCTTCAACAATGGAGAGAAGCCCTTAGCCGCCAATCTCTCCCTCTTTCTAAAACTTGTATAATCTTATAGCCTTTCTTCAATTATGGCAATCATACCTTAAATAAGCTCCAGAACGGGCCCTAAATGTGAACCATAAGCTTTTGATGAAATTTGACCCATATATGATAAGAACAAAGTAAAACATGTAAATCTAGTAACTACTTAGATTTAACTCTGATGTACCTAGGATCGATCTTAGATGAGCTACGATTGATCCTCGGCGCCACCACGATCGATCGTACCAAGGCTACGATTGATTATAGCCTTAGCAAAGATTTATAAGTCTTTGCCGAAGATTGTAACACGTGATAAAAATACTAGAATTTTTACGATTGATCCTTCCTTCATGGATTTCACATTTTCATCATTTTAAGCCCGGAATCAACCCCAAACATGTCCTTGTTCCTCCCGATCCCTGGAAACATCATTAAAGGCTTAAAATATGCAGAATTGACCAATTTTGATGATGAACACCTGAAAATAACCGAAACCAAGTAAATGATGTTACTACTACTACATAATCATTACCAACGAACTAAGATATGCAACTTTAAGGACTCGAATATGCAACATTTAGCGCTTATCAGACCACTTTAACTATAAGGGTTAATTTCACTAACACCCCCTCAGGTTTGGCCAAATATCACCATCTATCTTTCAAAAATAACTATGAGTCACATTACAAATGTTTGCTCCGTTTCTCGGTTTAACTAACTAAAGTGTTCTTTAATTATTAAAATGACATTTTTACCCTCATTAATTCATTGAAATCAGTTAAGGCAACTACCCTCATTTTTCATGAATAAATCCATCTTTTTTTTTTGGGGATAAGTATAACAGATCCATCTTCTCTGCTTTGTTTTTATACTTCTTCCAAGTTTCAACTTACGGTCTATATATCTGCACCATATGCATCTGTGTGTAATGTATATGCATATGGATATATGTAATTTTATATTTTTGGTCATGAATTTTTGAAGATAAATAAGGTGTCAAATTGCCAAATCACTCTTTTTTTTTCTTTTTTTCTTTTTTTTACATAAAAACATTCCATTTATTTATTTGATTCTGAAAAATTAAAAATTCTCACTATAGTACTAAAACATGCGTACAACATATTGCCTTTAAGTCACAACCAACTTTTAAACTAAAATATAATCCATCAATATCATAAACATTAATGAGGGGTATAATGGTCATTTAAGTAACCTGATATTTTCGAATAAATGGAATTAAAAATTTATGGGCAAAGTTGTCTTTTTTCATATTTTTAACGAAGACTTGACGGAAAAGAAAAAATGGACCTAAGTGATAGTTATTTTCGAAAGATGTTTGAGGGTTATATTTGGTCAAACATGAGGGGGTGTCAGTGAAATTAACCCTAACTACAATGGTCTACTTAGGATTTTATTCACCTAAGGGTTAGAGTTCACTCACCAACTAGTTAAGAAGATCACAATTCTATTACTCACAAGACTCTCAAAGTACAAAATTAGTCACTTCCTAACTTGCTATTTTTATTTTGTACAAATTATTCATTAGAAATTACAACATTGTAGACTTATCATTATAAACTAGCCAATACTAACTGGTTTTCAAAGGATATTTATTAGGGATAGGAAGTTAAAGAATAAGTGTGTATAATTTCATACTTTTCCTCTCACAATTTACATTACTAGTGATCATGATACTTTAAATTAAAATCTAGACATTCTCTTGCTTGCTTATGAAGTAGTTTATTCTTAATAATATCACTGTTAGTAAGAACACATATAATGATTTTTTTAATTGCAATGCTATTACCAAAAGTTTTCCATTTCTAATAGTAACCAATTAAACCCAAGGCCAGACGCAATTGTGTCATGACAAGCATGCAAACTTGGTGATCAGGGTTTTATCAGATAGCTAAAAAAAGAGTCTAATGGAAGAGATCCAAACTGAGACTGTAACAAGTCATAATCAAGAACGCTGTGAACCGGACCTTAGGATATGACCTAGAGAGGGGATTGAATATGCCAGTTCCCAATTATGGTGCTAATTAAAATTCACACAATATTTTGTTCAATTATGTGCGGAAGATAATATGTCAATGATATATTAATTTCTATAACAATCGAAGAATTTTAATTACCTTGTATTCTTTAGTCAATTATATTTTTTTGACTCAAATAAATAAAAATAGATTTAAACAAATTAAATATGTAATTAAACAAGTAAATTAAATTTTTTTAAATAAACTAAATAATCAATAAGCTCTTAATTGATTTTACCAACTATAAGTGGATGACTATATTTGGCTAATTGCTTGGAACACTTAAGCACACATGCAGATTGATTTAAGCATGATATTTATATAAGAATTCATTAATCATACATAACATAATAAGCAATTAATATGTGCAATAAAGTAAAGAGATAAAGAGACTGCACAATAGATATACATGGAATAACCTACTCCAACTGGTAGGTAAAAAAACCACGGGACTTGGCTTGGCCAAGAAATTCACTATGAAGAAAAAGAGTACAACCAGTCCAGTTTAATAAGACGAACACTAGAATACCACCAAACTCAGCAAGATAACAAATTTTCAATGCTTTGTTTAACCCAATTGTTGTACTTTACGGTTAATTTAAACCCAATTGCTTTATTATGGTGCACTCCAAAAGATCTCTTCAATTGTCCTCCATCCGATACATCTAACTGCATAATTCCATTGATCCACATCAATGCCTTCATGTACTGCTTCTTTACCTTAGAACTGTTCCGACAACCAATCTATCGACCACTTGACGGTTTGGTTTGATTTGATCCTATCACTTCGTGGTCATTTGTTGATGTTGACTTTTTAGCTTATGCCATAACAATATTTATCAACACAATGAATACATCACAATCACCATATCTAATGTAGAGTGTATGATATGCGTATATGATGTAAACATAAATAAAATATCAAGTGTGGTGTCCTCAACTCTCACAATAGTCTCTCACACAAATTTTCTTATGGATATACACAAGTAGAAATATTACACAAAAAACTCATGGATAGACAAACAAACAAAGAATGCTTTAATAGTAGAATAAGCACTCTAGGGTTGTATATGGAGATATATGTTTAAAGCACACAGTCTGAATTTTCAAACCGTGTATATATATAGAACATTACTTGCTTCCCAAATTAAGTTCTTGGTTTCCAAGTAAACTTGTTCTCCAAGTTAAGACTTGTTTTGCATGTAAAATAAAACAATATTAAAAGATTATTCTAAAAGACATTAAGTCTATGTCTAATCTATAGAAAATCATTTTATATTTGACCTATAACAACATTATCAAGCAAACTCAAATAGGAAATGAAGTTCTAAGTTAAAAAGGTTTTCGTCAATCTAATTTTGCATGGTGTCGATTGATAGAGGATTCACAATGTTCGATCGAGCTCTATATATAGTTTTGTCTGTCGATAGAAGTTACATATGATGAGTGCTGAATATTGCATATTCGAGCCCCTGAATATACATATGTTAAGACCTTAAATGATACTTCTATCCAGTTTTAGACTGATTTATGTTTATTTCATTTT
Source organism: Cornus florida (assembly GCF_030987335.1). Taxonomy (NCBI): domain Eukaryota; kingdom Viridiplantae; phylum Streptophyta; class Magnoliopsida; order Cornales; family Cornaceae; genus Cornus; species Cornus florida. The sequence goes on from NW_026775573.1 coordinate 47,680,044, forward strand.
TTGTAGGTACTTTCCCAAAGAAACGGTTAAAACCGAAGCTTACAGAGTCGTTGCCAATCATCCGAAGCAAGCTGGGAGTCAAAATGGTGAAAATTGGAAGAATTCAAGTGCCAAGGCTCTAGCCTCAGTTCCATGGCTCAAACACAACAGAAAGAAACAAGAAAATTCACTAAAGTAGTTTAGCTTGAGCCCTGATCTCCAAAGCTCGAACCCAACCTCAGGGTGCTCGAGCCTTTGCCTAAGAGCTTAAGCACATTAGGCGTTGGAATATGAAAAGTTGTTTCAGAAAAACCAAGCTTCGAGGACCTCGTGCCAGGACTTAAGGGATTGAGCACCTTTTTAAAGAGCTCGAGGCCACAACCAAAGAGCTTGAGCCCAACACCTAGGGCTCGAGCACCATGAAGGAAGGATCGAGCACTGTTAAAGAAGAAATCCAAAAATATTCTAAGTGCTAATGAAAAAGACGCTTCGGAAAAGATTTGAAGAAATTTAGCTAAGTAAAGAAGTTAGGGCTAGAGACTTGTTCTTGAAAGCTCGATCCTTATTCCAAAAAGCTCGAGCCTAAGCTTCTAAGCTCGAGCCCTCAATGAAAATTTAGACTTTTTAGATGCGGGATTTATTTTAATTGAGTCTTATTTCATCCAAGATGGGCCCAGATGACACCAGAACACCTAAAGCCTGTTAGAACCTTAATAGAAGTTAATTCTTCTATAAAAGGAGGCACAAGGCCACATAAAAACTCTCTTGATTCATTCTGAATTCCCTCTTATTGTGATGGTGGCTTTTAGGGTTTCTATAGTGCTAGAAGGTGAAGATCATGAGAAGAAGTGCAGAACGTGACGATGAAGGCCACAACAACACGGATGATATCTTGCGTCATCAGGAGTAGTTAATTCCTATCAAGGCATTGATGAAACCCGATCTAAGTACTATAGTTTGATTGTTCTAACTTTGGGAATTTAATGATTTATATATTTTGATTGCATTATTATGAGCAATGAGTCACATCAATTGGTATTTTAATAAATAATAGTTCTTGAGTAATTATTACCTTATCTTAGATATAATTGTTCTTAAATTATTCCTAACCCATTATTACTGGATGAGATGGCGGCATAAGGACTTCTTGACATTAATAATGGAGATCATGCAATGGTGTTCTAACGTTTTTAATGACTAAATATTTTCATAGGCTATGCTTAGGAAAGATGAATTATAGTGCAAAATTAGTTAGAAGTAGTTAGAAGTAGGTAGAAGTAGGTAGGTGGATAATTCATGCTAAATACATATAGGTTATAGTTAATTGAAATTCATGAAATATCATTCTTTAAAACCGAATTAAATGAATGTTATTGAATTTAATTCATATGATATATAAATTGTTGAAATCCCAAGATTGAACGGTTGACCATAGTATGAGGCTCGTGATGAAGTCAAGCCCTAAGACTCTTTCTCCCTGATCTCTTTACCTTAATTTAGTTTTATTTTATTTTATGTTCGTGACAAACAACCAATCAAAACATCTTTTATCTCTGAATCAAAATCGGATTAATTGGAAATAAAACGGTAAACAATCATCTGTCTGTGGGATTGATATCCTATATAGTTCTATCCTACAAAGATTTGTACCATTACGAGTGGTATATTTTGGCACACATCAACATAGGTGTCGATCGATCAAGGCATAGTGTTTTTTGATCGAGACAAGCGCAAATTAATGTTTTCAACCTATTTAACATTAAATCTACTCCAAGTATTCAAGACATTTTTTAAGTCATCAACAAATAGCATATGAACATAAATAAAGTGGATGCACGTACCTAGATGGTGACAGATAAAATCAAGTCTGATTCTTACCTTTTGAGCTCATTCTTGATAAGATTACATATTTTCCCTTTGATGTTGATCTTTGGACTATTTTCCCTTTGTAAAAGATCTTTGGGCTGTCTTTCCCTTTGTAGAAGATCTTTGGACTGTCTTGTCCTTTATATAAGATTTTGCACCTTTTTGCCCTTTTAATGTAAACTTCTTCACGCTCAATTCACCTAACTAATTTATTTCTATTTTGTTTACTAAACATATAATCATTAAATTACATTGAGTGAGTTTTGTACTATGAAATTTATCATTCGTGTAAATGGAATTACAAAAGCCCTAACAATAGTTGTAATATGTGTGGATCACACTTTTGTTGACTAGCCAGATGCAACCGTGTCGTGAATAGCGTGCATGGCAGTGATGTGCGGATCACACTTTTGTGGGTCTGTTGTTTACATGTGACTCATTTATTTTTTCTTCATAATTAAAGACATGTAATCTTTTAGCAGTCAAACAACTTAAATAGTATTATTACAATTCCTTGAAAAAGGGTGCATGACTATTAACTAGAAAAAAAAAATCTAAATAATATTATTAATTTTAGGCCTTAAATGAAATGTACCGTTCAAACAACTTAAAAAACACCATTAATGTTAGGTCTTTAATGACTACAACATTTTAGCCGTTTTAATTTTTTAAATCGCTCATTTTTCTTGTGTTTATATTACAAATTTAATGCCTAGTTGTCAGAGAATAGTTGTTAAGGATAGGAAGTTAAAGAATAAATGGGTGTGATTTCATACTTCCCCTCCCACAGTCTATATTACTAGTGGTCACAATACTTCAAATTAAAATTTCGATATTCTCTTACATGTTTATGAATTAATTTATTCTTAATAATATAAACGCTATTACGAACACATTTAATGATTTTTTTATTTTTATTTAATTATGTTGCTATTACCAAAGGTTTTTCAGTTCTAATATTAACCAATTGAACCCAAGGCCAGACACAGCCGTATCATGACAAGCATGCATAGTAATGATGTGTGGATCACACTTCTGTTGGACTTATTGTTTACACGTCTCATTTATTTGTTTTTCATAATTAAAAGTATGTAATCTTCTAGCGGTCAAATAACTTAAAGAGTATTATTAATGTTAGGCCTTAAATGAAATGAAATCTTTTAGCGGTTAAACAACTTACAAAATACTATTAATGTTAGGCCTTAAATGACCTTAACTTTATAGCCGTTTTAAAATTTTAAAATCACTCATCTTTGTTTCGTTTATACTACAATTTTGATACCTAGTTGTTATGTGCTTTTATTTCAGTTGTCACTGGACCACCCACGCCTATATAAGAAAGGTTAGACTAGCACAACATATTCACTCTATCTCGAAAAATGCATCTCTCTCTCTATAATATCATTTTTTCTCTTCCTACCCTACATGTTTCCTCTCTATATGCATAGAAGGATGGACAATCAAGAAAAAGAACCGATATCTTTTTTATCGTTGTCTGATCAGCTAGAAGGATGGACAGTCGAGAAAAGACAACGTCCAGATGGTGAAAGATTTGATAAGGTACTTTGTTACGTCCAGATAGTGAAAGATTTGATAAGGTACTTTGTTTGGTTTGATGTTTGGATTTTGTTGATCTGTTACAACTTTTAAATTTGGGCAAACATCTAAAGATCTAACATGTTCACTCTTGACCAATTGTTTTCCATTTTAAAATTTGAGATTCTCAAAATCTTAGCTAGTTACAAGGTTGCAAATCCATATAATTAAGTTCAAATATTTGTTACTTTCAATGATTTTTTAGTGGCATAATTTCAAAAGAAGTATGTTGGAATCATTCATAGTATTAACCATTTGTTAGATACATTTATTAATAGATGTGGCATTTTCCTAAGACTTTGAAAAATCTTATTCATTTAACATTATTGGTTATTATCATGCTTTAATTTAACATATGAATCTTCCCTTACCCATTTTTTGTGAATTGGTTTATCATAAAAAAATATTAAGAAAAAATTGCATTAATCTCCACCATAGATAAGTGAAATAACAATGACATTCCCTTAATTTTCAAAAATAAAACTGATCTCCCTTATCAGTGATGTCACAATAATTGAGACGACTAATATGACAAAACGACTTTATTGTTTGCGTACTTTTATACTTTTATGTATTATTAAATCCAAAAAATCTTTTGTTGTAAAAATACATAAATACCCTCATCGCTTGTTATTATGTCTTTCACATAAAAATAAACTTTTTACCAACTTTTTTTTCTTCTTTTGAATCAAAATCACTCTTAAAGAGACCAACTAACTTTCTGTTTTAATATATATTTATATATATACAGTCTCGTTCAGTTGCTCTCTGGTGTGTAAGGAGCAATATACACGACTTCTATTTCAGTTGTTGGATGTCATTCAATGATTGAAATTGAAAACAATTATATTATTTGTTTCTGGTTTTTTAAGATTCCAAAACCACTCAATTTGAGTGTTTTAAATAAAATAAAACAACTTCTAATAAGGAGATATTAATAATTAAAAAAATAAATAAATACTTCCACTAAAATTGTTTGGATATTAAAGAGTAAAAATAGTGGAGGCCTTCTATTACGGAAAAAAAAATATCTCTTTGTACAAAATTTTTTACGTAAAATTTACATTTTTTTTTTTTCTAGCTATTTTCTCTCTATTCATAATTACTAAGTCCTTCCATATTGTACCAAAAAAAAACCTTTCTTAACGAAATTGAAGGAGAAATTTTTTTTTTTTTGCTAAGTCTCTTCTTGTTTTACTGGGTAGAGTCCTTCCATAAAAGTTAATATTTTGGAGAAAGAAGAGTCCTCCTAAAAAAAAAAAAAAACTGACTATAACTTGTTACTTTACAATTAAGCAACAAAAACTACGGAAAAATACAATAGTGTGTCTATTAAAATTTTGATGAAATGTAATTTGAATAGGCCACCTTAACTGATTGATGAATGACATTTTTTTTATTTATAAATGTTCCACTATATGTATAGAACAAAATATGAAAAAAAAAAAAAAAAACAATCCTAATCTAAATTATCTAATAATATATGAACACGGGTAAAATTTGGCTAATTAGAAGGTGTTTTATTTTATTTAAAACACTCAAATTGAGTGGTTTTGGAGTCTTAAAATATCATAAATAAGTAATATAGTTGTTTTCAATTTCAATCATTGGATGAAATCCAACGACTGAAATAAAAGTCGCGTATATTGCTCCTTGCACACTAGGGAGCAACTGAACGAGACTGTGTGTGTGTGTGTGTGTATATATATATATATATATCTTTAGGTTTTATGATGTTTTAAGTTAAACAAACTGATACAGAAAATAAAAGAAAAGAAAATCTGAAGGGCAAAAGAGAGCTAGGTATGCTCTTGAGTGAGATTTCAATTGGGTGACCCTAATATCTCATTTATTTATGTGGAATATATTACTTTTTATATTTTCCCTAAATACATGTAGATAATTTTAATTTCGAATTCAAACTAATTGTTTACTATTTGTTTTAAATAAATTTTAGTAAGTGGTATTTTAGATTATGTTTCTACCTTTAACTCTTGTAGCATATATGCTTTCTCTCTCTCAAATTTTAACAACTATGGAGCGAACCAACTTTCTGAGAAGTTTGTGAATGCATTTGAATGGAGCATGGTTTTACTGGTAATATTTTAAACATACATGGTATATATGATCCCAATTGAATCCATTTAGATCTTAAATGAGTTTCCAATTAAAAAAGACGAATAAATTTTCAAGAGACTTGCATAATTAAATTCATGCAAATTTATATATATATATATATATATATATATATATATATATATATATATATATATAAAATCATGGATTCAATCGGGATCATATGTACCATATATGTTTAAAATATCACCACTGAAACCATGCTCCCTTGGAATGCAGTCACACACTTCTCATAAAGTTGGTTCACTCGGCTGCCATAGTTTTTAAAATTTGAAAGAGAGAAATCACATATGCTACAGGAGTTAAAGGCCGAAACAAAACCTAAATCACCACTTACCAAAATTTATTTAAAACAAAGAGTATAAACAAAAAGAAATTAAGCCATCTATTTGTATTTAGGGCACGTATAAAAAGTTATATATTTGGCAGAAATAAATGATATATTCTCACTCAAGAGCATACCTACCACTCTTTCACCCTTTAGATTTCCGTTTCTTTTATTTTCTTTATCAGCTATTTTAACTTGAAACATCATGACAACCAAACAGATATATATATATATATATATATATATATATATATATATATATATATATATATATATATATATATATAACACCTTTCTAAGAGTGATTTTGATTCATAAAAATAAAAAAAAATTGGCAAAAAGTTTATTTTGATATGAAAGACATAATAACAAGTGAAGATGCTAGTTTTTATATTTTACGACAAATGAATTTTTGAATTTAACAATACATAAAAGTACGCAAATAATAAGGTCGGTTTGTCACATTAGTCAACTCAAATATTGTGATATCACTAACTGACAGTTTTATTTTTGAAAACTAAGCAAATGTCACTGTTATTTCCCTATCTATGGTGATGGTCAATGTAATTTTTCCTTAATAGTTTTTAGAATAGACCAATTCACAAAAAATGGAATAAAATTAAAGTATATGATATTCAATAATATTAAATGAAATAAAACTTCTCAAAGTATTAGGAAAACTGCCACATCTACTTATAAATGTATCTTACAACCAATTAATACTATGTTTCCGACAAACTTATTTTGAAAATCCTTCCATTAAAATTTCATTTAAAATAGCACATATTTTAACTTAATTATATGAGTTTTTTTATCTTATAACTAGCTAAGCGTTTGAGAATCTCAAATATAAAATGAAAAATAATTGGTCAAGAGTGAACATGTTAGATCTTTAGATATTTGCTCGAATTCAGAATTCATCAACAAAATTTAAACATTATCTAAACAAAGCACCTCGTTGAATCTTTCACTATCTGGATGTTGCCTTTTCTTGTCCGTCTTTTTAGCCAATCACACAACGATAAACAAGTTATTACTGTAAGATTATTTTATTTAATAGTGGCTCACATGATTTGGACACGTGATTTACTTCTATTATTTAGTGGTTAAATAAAATAGATATCAGATTAATATTATATTATTTGGTTAACTTATAAATTACCTTTTTGGTAATTAATTATTGGAAAAGCGTTTTCCTATTTATTCCTTATTTTGATGGAAAGTGGAATTAAAGTTACTAAAAAGGTAAATTGGTCATCTATCTGCCTTTATAAAAGTGCATATCCCCATCAATTATGTACGCTAATGAAAACAACACGTATAATATTTATATGTGCAAAAGGCCAAGAGAGATAAATCGGTTTTCACGCTTTGCCTATTGATCAGAGTTGCAGTTTAGTTCGTGGTAGAAAGGATCTCGATGTTGGACTTGATCTCTGCGATATTTGTAATCACAGATCGAGGTATTTATATCTAACTATATTTATTTATGCATTATAGATATGTGAAAATCATGAAGTTCTAAGATATGAGATTCATGTAAATTTATGATGAATAGTCTGCACGAATAAATGATAGTTTACATGTGGTATCAGAGCATAAGGTTTAGGGACTCATTATTTTTCTTTAACGTTGCATAAATAATATTTAATATATAATGATGGTTGTATGATTGAATAATGTGTTGTTTTGAATCCGAATTGTGAATATGTTTTGATCAGTATTTTCTGTGAGTTTATTTGGATTAAGTTTTATGCACTAATTTTGGTTTCCATATATAGATTTTGAATTTTATGTAATTGCATAAAAGTCAATTACTTAATGATACATGTATACACATGTATAATAAGAAAAAGAAGTTTCCTTTTCGTACATGTTTTTGAAAAGGAATATGTGTATTATTATATACTAATTTTAATATCATTATGGATGAATTTTATGGATACCAAACTAACTTAGGTATCTGCGGAAAGTTTTAATGGCAGTTTGTTTTTATTTGAAAAAAGCTCATTGTTTTACCAATTATTGTCCAATGATACGAACGAGTTTATTTTTAATTATCTGAAAAATAAATAATAAATAATTAGATACATAAAGTATATATATTTATTTATTTTATTAGAAATTAGTTTTTCTAGAATAATGTGTGAGTTTAGAAATTTGACTTTATTGGACATGCAAATAAATTAGTGTTTAGTACCCAAACATACATACATTATGGAGAATCAATTTTAAATTAATTCAATTATGATCTTCAAGTCTGAAAATAAAAATAATATATTTTATTATGTATATAAAGTAAAAGGATATTTTTATTGAATTTTTGGACTATTAAATTTCTGGGATCGAACCTACCTAAATTTGAATCGATCAGTATGAGCATGTATGTATAATGTTAAATGGGTAAACTAATAATGAATTAGTAACTACCTAATTTAAGATTCATATTATGTGAGGGTTAGTTGCTACCAAAGTGGCCTAACCATAATGATTGATGAATATTAATTTTAGTAGTAAACATAATTAATGATAAATTGGTTACTAACTAATTTAATACTCATATTATGTAAAGGTTGATAGCTACCAAAGTGGCATAGCCATAATGGTTGATGGATATTAATTTTAGTAGTAGACACAATTGCAATATTTCATGAATTACGATATTTATGATTTATTGTAATATTCATGAATATTGACTTTATTTAATTATGAGAAATAATTCCTTAAAGGAAATTGATTTTCAAGTGATTAAATAAAAATTAAGGGTGTAAGTATTTTTTAATTAGGTAAATATAGGATCTGACGGCCCTTGTTTTTCAACCCAGTGCGTCCTGTGATGAACTGATGATTGACCCGATAACGGATCCAGATGCAGAAGTAAGAAACAAGACAACAGTCTCCCAAGACATAACACACCTCTAAGACACTTTGATAACCTTCCATGAGGTCTTGAAACTCAATAAGAACTAACGCGGGAGCAAAAGATCGAAAATATGACAAATAAGCCCCAGGGGCAAAATAGTCATTTTACATGGAAGTGACGTCCCTAGAATGTATATCATTCTCGAAACACATCCGTAACTTCCCATGAAGTCATGGAACTCAAAAGAAAGTAGCAGAAGCAAATTACAAGAAAACCGAACAAAAATAGCCCTAAAGGCAAAATGGTCATTTCTAAAAATATAAAATCGGTGCTACTGAGCACACCACTGGGAAGACAGCGAAAAATTAATCAAGTTAGGCTCGAGAATCACTTGATTCGGAATCCGGATGGGAGAGAAAAGTCAAAATAAAGTTTTGACGTCGCCACGGCCGTGAATGGTAGTAACCTGGGCAAAATGCTGAAATCGTGTGCCGTGTTGAGGCACTAAACGACGTTTTCTAGAAAAACACAAAGAAGAAAACCCCCTCAAAATAATTTTTCCAAGCTAACCATGTTGAAATAAATTTTAATTTTGAGGTGAAATCCCTGAAATACCCTTACAACAAACTTTTTCAAATAGTGCATGTGCGCACAGGAAAGCAGGTTTTCGGGTCCGAGATGACATTTTCTGGAAAAATATTGTGAAGAAACCCATCCTAAAATCACTTTTTCTATGTGACCATGTCAAGACCGGAATTTATTATTTAAAGAAAATTCTTGAAATGCTCCTAGATCAGTTTAGACCAAGAGGGTTAAAAATTGCTACAGTGACTGTCTGCAACTGAGAGCAAAAACGGGCTAATAGATGAATTAATCTGGAAAAACACGGAAAAGAAACCCCTCCCAAAATCAAATTTTTTACCCAGGAATGTATACGGAAACAAAGAAAATAGACTATAAAATGCACAGAATGCCCCTCCATGAAATCTGGTCATGAGGGTCATAAAGCTGCTAAATGTAAAACTGAAAGTTGAACTTTGCAAGGGATTTCCGGTTCCAAGACGACATTTTCTAGAAAAATACAAAAAAGAAGCCCCCCCTAGAATCACATTTTCTAAGTGACTAAATAGAGACTGGAATTTATTTCCCAAAGGAAAACTCCAAAATGCCCTAAAATTAGATTATGATAGAAAAATGAAAAATGATTCCATAGAAGGCTCATTTCACCAAGGAGAGGGTTTTTCTTGAAAACGATCATGCACATAAACGTAACTTACCTATTAGGATGTGTTACAATGGTCCACGGCTTAAAAATACCACTGATGCAAAATTTGCCCCCTAACAGCCAAAAGGGCGAAAATGCACATGAAATGAAAATTTTGAAATTTAAAATTGACAAATGATTTCAAATTACCATTTGGCCCTTGGCCACACTTCATGCATAATTAATGAGACCTAGTAGAGGTACCGGAACACACTTTGCACCACCTGATTTGAAAATGAACCCTTAAAGGCTCAGTTTCTACTATTTTAACCCAAAAATGCAATATGTGAACTAAAATGCAAAAATGAAAACTAAATGGTGTTTGGCCCTTAGCCACACCTCACATATGGCAAATGAATGCTAAAGGATGAAATCCACACAAAATGCACACACCAGTGCGAGAATGACATATTAAAGCGCTAGTTTTCATACTTTTCTCATTAAAGGCAAAATTCAACATTTATGAATATTTATGAATTTCAAATAAAGTTTGGCCCTTGGCCACAAATTATATACATGGAATGAGTGTCAAAAAGTGTGCTTAAGCAAATAATACAAGTTTGGAATCAAATATACACATTTGACAAAATGGCTATAAATGGCATTTCATGGTAACACTTGTATGAAATGTAACTTAAAAGCTATAAGTCATCCCAATAAACGATAAGCATCATGAACCAAGTCTTCCTACCTGAAACAGCCCCCCAGTAACTTCGGGGTGAGTAAACAAGTTTACTCGTAGAGAATGAGCATGCATCGACTTGATTTCTTTAGAGATTTTTACATTGACTTGAAACAATTTAAAAAGGGTCGTGTTACCTAAAGTCTATGTCAAAGGTTAGACTCAGGGAGTATCCTAAGCTACTCATGCAACTGAATTGAACCACGGCATACAAGTATACATGCTCAAGTATGCAAGTCAATATTAAAACATGATATTCAATATAGAAGCATACATTTACAAGTATACTAATCCATATCAAACAAGTTATGCAATGTCTAAGCATGCATATACAAATATACAATTAACATAGAAAACTCATGAATCAAGTATCAAGGCACAAGTATACTAAGCTAAATGAATTACGCATAAGACAAGCATACACAACACAAGTATACAAAATGAAATCTGATTGCACAAATCAAACATACAATACATAAGTATACTAAATACGGTTTAGATATACAACCAAGGATACAAGTTCAAGTATGCTAAATGAGATCTAAATACAGAAAACAAGTATACAGTTTCAAGTATACTAAATAAGATCTAATACACAAAGCAAGTATACAGTCTCAAGTATACCAAATAAAATCTAAAATGCAAGATAAGCACAAATTCACAAGTTACAAGTAATCCATGATTAACAACTTGAATTTAAATACGAAATCAAATTGTGGAAAGACTAGGATCCTTGCCTGCAGACTAATCGAGTTACTCCGGGTTACTAGCCCGCAAGGTACTACCTAGTGCGCACGTGTATAAGTTATTCCGGATAATTATGACCTACAAGGTACTACCTACTGCGCACTTCATATGACTTAGGAAACTCATGAATCCGTACTATGGCCAAACCCTAGCCATCACATGAACATGATCCTTACAAGCCTCCAAAAACAATAAGTTCAAAACTTATGCAAAATCAATAAGTTAAACCAAACTTATACATCTCAAATAATGTCGAGGAATGACTTTACATACACATGCAAGGTTGAATCTACACAACCTATGTCCTAGAGTTCAAGTCCACAATGACATTCACAATGTCGAATCTTTATTGTGCGATTCGTTACACGCTATGACAATTTCATTTCAATATTAAAATGTAATCTCATCCAAACGATCCCAATTTCAAATATGTCAAACAACATGGTATGGTCACTACACAAACCAACTCAAAAACTAATTTGGATTATTGAGACAACAAAATAGAGTTTAATTGAGACATGTTAATTAAATCTCTAGATTTTCTAAAACAACCCCAAATGGCTCCAAATGGATATATATAAGTGAGCAAGCCCAAGTCACGACCATTATCAAGTTAAAACTCAATCAAACTAGTGGAGCGATTAATTAGATTTTTAATTAATTCATTTAATTCAAAATCTCTATATTTCTAAACTTATCCAAATGCTCTCAATTTAACATAGGTTGGAGAACATGCCAATGCCTATTTTAATATCACATTATAAGTTGTTTTCATGCTTGTTTCGACTATGTGAATTAAAATTTCATAAAAGATAAATATTAAATAATTTTTGCAATTCTAATTGAAATGCTCCGAATTTAATATATGTTACTCAACATACCAAGGCCTAATTTACCAGCATGCCACAATTTAATTCCAAAGTCCTTACCATCATGAGAATTAAATCTTAAACAAGAAAAAAATTAAATGAAAGGTTTCAAAACCTAATCAAATACTCTAGATTTAATATATATGAAAGTACATGGCATGCACATCAAGGATATCAAGTCGGAATTTCAAGGAAGTGAATAGTGCACTTGGAGCAAATTAATTAATCAAATTAATTAATTATTACTAGATTTCAAAACATCCCCGATTACTTTCAATTTCACATATGTTGAAGAGTGTATTAAAGCCTAACATAATATGCTAACACATATTGATTTCAAGCTAGATAAGGCCACAAGAATTAATCTTTCACTTAAGATAAATATTAAATAAAAACTTCATTACTTGTCCAAAAGCTCTCAATTTAATATGTGTCAATGACCATGTCAAAGGGTAATATTCTATCATGCCACATGTTTAAACCAAGTTATGAGCAACTAGGAAAATCAAATCTCATACAAGAAAATAATTAAATAAAATCTCTAGATTTTATATCAAAGCAAGTAAAGAAGTTGTATAAGCATCACAAGTATGAAATAAGACAAGAAAATAAATTATAGCACCCCCTACCTCAATTTGAGATGAAAATCTCAAAGGCCCACCGAAATACAAGTGTTCCGAATCCGACGATACCGAAGGGTTTTGTCGGAGACAACACGATGACCAAGAATCCCCAAGAAGCCCCATGAAAATCACAACTTGACTTCAAACCCGAACTCAAAATTTGGCCAAAAATGGGTTTCAACAAGGGTGAAAGGTGCGCGTCGTCAAGACAAACACAAAACGCAAAGGCACTATGACTTTATAACAAACGGAAGGAGGTTTAAATGAGAGGAGAAGGGTGGCAGCCCCCCTCGGGCTACCATGGCAGATTCAGGTTGTGCATGAAGGGAGGAGAAAGTGAAAAATGAAATGTCTCACCTCCCTTTTATAGGAAAACCCTAAAAGTACCCCGAACGGGCCCCGCCTGGTTCGGAAAAGTGAAATTTGAGTAGACACACTCAAACAGCAAAACTCTGTGAACGAAAAAGATTCAAAATGAGAAAATATGAATAATGGAAGAAACAGCGTCAAAAATTGAGTCCCGAGCAGAGAGATATGCCCCGAACAAGTTCGGCGGCAACCGAGGCAAAAAACTCTGAAACTGGAGAAAAACGATCAGAAGGAAATTCTAAGAGTACACGACTCGACGAAATGTGAAAATGAATCTCGTACGAGGATCCAGGCTTTAAAAGAGGTATTTTTGCAATAACTTTCACTAATTGCACAATGGCCCCTCCAAAAAGTGAAAATTGCCCTAATGGCCCAAAGTGAAAATATCTTCCAAAAATATTTTCTTAAAAACCCCTGAAATAAAATATCTTCAAAAGATATTTATGAAAAACACCCCAAGAAATGAAAAAGATTCTAAAGAACTGTGCATCCATACCCCTATGGACACTAGGAGCAACCAGAGTACTTTCTTGCAAAAGTAAAGCTATGTATTTCATGGAAACCACTTAGAATGAGGACACGTGAAGTCAAAAACCAACTCCGAGCATGAAAAGTGAGGTTGTGCCAAAAACTAACAAACGGAGAAAAGACAAAATAGGGAAAATGACAAAATAGGGAAAATGACAAAAAGTGAATAGTGTCCTAAAAGTTAAAATGTGGAAATGACTCGGTCCTCAAAGGAAATTGTCAATCCATACGAAAGAGTCTCGGAAACCAATTCCAAGCACTCGAGATGACACTAAGCGACGAGAAACAGAACTCGGAAAAGGAAAATTAAACGGAAAAAATTTATCCGTAAAATTTCAGAAAAAAGGGAAAGGGAGTCAAATGACCGGGTCATTACAACCTACCTTCCTTAAAGAAATTTTGTCCCCGAAATTTGGAACATTCCGAAAAAGAACAGAGCAAGGTCCGAACAAAAGGTCAAACCAAAGGACAATTCATAAAGCACTGAAGGATAACCCTAAAGATTTCAAGATCAACTGAAGGAACGCGAAACCATGAACTAAGACAACACCTCATACCAATCAGCACATTAAGTCAACGTCAACCACTGAGAGAATCCTAAGGTAACAAAACGTTGACACACGATAAAAGAAGAGAGTGATAAGGAAGTATGAACAACGACCAGAACCCGCCCACACTTACTCGTCAGTAAGGTAGCATGACAGTATAAGGCACTAGTTCATAACCTGCCCCAACAAGGTCAACTTTGAAAAACCTATCGATACAGATGACATCAATGTCGAAAATGATTATTACCAAAAGTACCATGGGAACCAGGCATTTTGCGAGGGTTGGGGTAGCTAATCCCAAAACTCTAACAACAATGTCATAGGCACCATTACGCTTAAGGCCTTAGATCTAGAAGCCATGAAGGAAAAGGAAATGAAACAGTGCCTCTCTGGCCCGCGTCTCACTCCACCAGATAAAGACTATGACGCTACGCTCACATGAGCCTTACTCGCATCAACAGACTGAACAAATAAGAAGGTTCCCTACATGGGTCCTTACGGAATGAATTTCTCCTATCTAATGAAGAAACTCATAAAACAATAATACATCCAAGGGAAACGACAGACCCCAAGTGACAATAACAAAACCAGACATAAAAGGAAACAGCTAGCATGCAACATAGCACGGACGATCTACTCACCTAAGTAGTAGAATCACACAAAGCATGTCAAGACGAACAAGTGTATACAATGTACTAGGATAACAAACAGGTACAATGTGCTAAGGTAAACAGGCATATATCATACGCTAAGACAGTCAAAGTAAGCTTCTAAACAAGTTGTCACATAAGCAAATAGACATGTTATCCACTCAAAACATGTAATCAAGATACACGTAAGTACATGGTACGACAATACATGTGGATGAAAAGCGTAAGGTATGCCGACATACGTCGCATACGGTCATGCTAACATAAGCACGCAGACATGATATCACACCAGGACATGATAGCGACACAGACATGTTATCAGGAAGCATATATATACACATAAAGCATGCTTAACAAATAATAGATGTCTCAGAATACCTGAACATGTGAACATGCTATCATACAAGACATGTTATCAAGACACAAATGACATATCAAAGCAAAACAACGTGAGCATGATATGCACCCAAAACCCATCGTCCAAGGTATTCGAACCCGGACGCTCTGATACCACCTGTGACGGCCCTGGTTTTTCAAGCCAGTGCCTCCTGTGATGAACCGAAGATTGACCCGATAACGGATCCAGATGCGGAAGCAAGAAACAAGACAACGGTCTCCCAAGGCATAACACACCTTTAAGACACTTTGATGGCCTTCCATGAGGTCGTGGAACTCAATGAGAACTGACGCGGGAGTAAAAGATCGAAAATATGACAAATAAGCCCCCAGGGGCAAAATAGTCATTTTACATGGAAGTGATGTCCCTAGAATGTATATCATTCCCGAAATACATCCGTAACTTCCCATGAAATCATGGAACTCAAAAGAAAGTAGCGGAAGCGAATTACAAGAAAACCGGACAAAAATAGCCCCAAGGGCAAAATGGTCATTTCTAAAAATATAAAATCAGGTGTTATCGAGCAAACCACTGGGAAGACAGCGAAAAATTAATCAAGTTAGACTCAAGAATCACTTGATTCGGAGTCCTGATGGGAGAGAAAAGTCAAAACAAAGTTTTGACGTCGCCCGGCCGTGAATAGTAACCTGGGCAAAATGCTGAAATTCGTGTGCCGTTTTGAGGCACTAAACGACGTTTTCTGGAAAAGTACGAAGAAGAAATCCCCCTCAAAATAATTTTTCCAAGCTGACCATGTTGAAAGAAAATTTTATTTTTGAGGTGAAATCCCCGAAATGCCCTTACAACAGATTTTTTCAAATAGTGCATATGCGCACAGGAAAACAGATTTGACGCGGGGTTTTCGGATCTGAGATGACATTTTCTAGAAAAATGTTGTGAAGAAACCCCCCCCCCCCCCCTAAAATCATGTTTTCTATGTGACCATGTCAAGATTGGAATTTATTATTCAAAGAAAATTCCTGAAATGCTCCTAGATTAATTTAGACCAAGAGGGTTAAAAAATGCTACAGTGACTGTCTACAACTGAGAGCAAAAACGGGCTAGTAGATGAATTTTTCTGGAAAAACATAAAAAAGAAACCCCTCCCGAAATCAAATTTTCTACCCATCATTATGAACGGAAACAAAGAAAATGAACTATAAAATGCCCAGAATGCCCTTCCATGAAATCTGGTCATGAGGGTCATAAAACTACTAAATGTAAAACTGAAAGTTGAAATTCGCAAGGGATTTCCGATTCCAAGACGACATTTTCTGGAAAAACACGAAAAAGAAACCCCCCCCCCCCCCTAAAATCACGTTTTCTAAGTGACCAAATAGAGACTGGAATTTATTTCCCAAAGGAAAACTCCAAAATGCCCTAAAATCAGATTATGTGAGAAAAATGAAAAGTGATTCCATAGAAGGCTCATTTCACCAAGGAGAGGGTTTTTCTTGAAAACGTAACTTAGCTATTAGGACGTGCTACAATGGTCCACGGCTTAAAAATACCACCGATGCAAAATTTGACCCCCCAACGACCAAAAGGGCGAAAATGCACATGAAATGGAAAATTTGAAATTTAAAATTCACAAATAATTTTAAATTACCATTTGGCACTTGACCACACTTCATGCATGATTAATGAGACCTAGTGGAGGTACCGGAACACACTTTGCACCACCCGATTTGAAAATGAACCCTTAAAGGCTCGGTTTCTACTTTTTAGCCCAAAAATGCAATATATGAACTAAAATGCAAAAATAAAAACTAAATGGTGTTTAGCCCTTGGTCACACCTCACATATGGCAAATGAATGTTAAAGGATGAATTCCACACAAAATGCACACACCGGTGCGAGAATGACATATTAAAGCGCTAGTTTTCATACTTTTCTCATTAAAGGCAAAATTCAACATTCATGAATATTCATGGATTTCAAATAAAGTTTAGCCCTTGGCCACAAATTATATACAAGGAATGAGTGTCAAAAAGTGTGCTTAAGCACATAATGCAAGTTTGGAATCAAATGTACACATTTGATAAAATGGTTACAAATGGCATTTCATGCTAACACTTGCATGAAATGTAACTTAAAAGCTATAGTTCATCCCAATGAATGATAAGCATCACGAACCAAGTCTTCGTAGCTGAAATAGACCCCCAATAACTTTGGGGTGAGTAAACAAGTTTACTCGTAGAGAATGAGTATGCATCGACTTGATTTTTTTAGAGATTTTTACATTGACTTGAAACAATTTAAAAAGGGTCATACCACCTAATGTCTATGTCAAAGGTTAGACTCGGGGAGCATCCTAAGGTACTCATGCAACTGAATTGAACCACGGTATACAAGTATACATGCTCAAGTATGCAAGTCAATATTAAAACATGATATTCGATATAGAAGCATACATTTACAAGTATACTAATCCATATCAAACAAGTTATGCAATGTCTAAGCATGCATATACAAATATACAATTAACATGGAAAACTCATGAATCAAGTATACAGGGATAAGTATACTAAGCTAAATGAATTACGCATAAGACAAGCATACACAACACAAGTATACAAAATGAAATCCGATTACACAAATCAAACATACAATACGTAAGTATACTAAATAGGGTTTAGATATACACCAAGGATACAAGTTCAAGTATGCTAAATGAGATCTAAATACACAAAACAAGTATACAGTTTCAAGTATACTAATAAGATCTAATACACAAAGCGAGTATACAGTCTTAAGTGTACCAAATAAGATCTAAAATGCAAGATAAGCACAAATTCACAAGTTACAAGTAATCCATGATTAACAACTTGAATTTAAATGCGAAATTAAATAGTGGAAAGACTAGGATCCTTGGCTGCAAACCAATCGAGTTATTCCGGGTTATTAGCCCGCAAGGTACTACCTAGTGTGCACGTGTATAAGTTATTCTAGGTAATTACGACCCACAAGGTACTACCTACTGCACACTTCATTTGACTTAGGAAACTCACGAATTCATACTAGGGCTAAACCCTAACCATCACATGAACATGATCCTTACATGTCTTCAAAAACAATAAGTTCAAAACTTATGCAAAATCAATAAGTTAAACCAAACTTATATATCTCAAATAATGTCTAAGAATGACTTTACATGTACATGCAAGGTTGAATCCACACAACCCATGTCCCAGAGTTCAAGTCCACAATGACATTCACAATGTCGAATCTTCAGTGTGCGATTCGTTACACGCTATGACAATTTCATTTCAATATTAAAATGTAATCTCATCTAAACGATCCAAATTTTAAATATGTTAAACAACATGGTATGGTTACTACACAAACTAACTCAAAAACTAATTTGGATCATTGAGACAACAAAATAGAGTTTAATTGAGACATGTCAATTAAATCTCTAGATTTTCTAAAACAACCCCAAATGGCCCCAAATGGATATATACAAGTGAGCAAGCCCAAGTCACTACCATTATCAAGTTAAAACTGTAATACCCCGTATTTTATTAAAGAGTTTAGTTTATTTAAAATTCATTTATGTGAGGATTTCTTTACTTATTATTGTGCATGCTACATTATTATATTAAGTTCATTTAATGGTGCATGTAAATTAATTGTGTATGTTAAAATAGTAAATTTATTCATTTAATTATGCATGTATTATTATTAATAATTTTATTTGTTGGTTATGTTTATATTAATCATTATTAGTTAATTAAAGTATTATATTTGTGTTATAAAGTATTATAATGATATAATGTATTCTTATGTAATAATAATAATAATAATAATAATAATAGTTTAATAATAATAATAATAATAATAATAATAATAATATAATAATTATAATTATAAAAGTTTTATTAATAATAATATTAGTAATAATAATATTTATAATAAATAATAATAGTATTAAATCAATGTAATGATGAAAAATTAAATATGATGATAGAATTTCATTTACTATGGTAGAATGGTGGATCAAATAACTTGACTATGATTTGCTAGCCTTAAAGCCTTATGGTTGGGAATGTGGTTAATTAAATGCAAAAAAAAAAATAGATATTTGTAATATTTAAATTATATAAGTTATCTATATATAGAAGTTAGCCCTTTAGTTGAGGATGCACATAAGTTGAAGAATGAAATAATAAAAGGGAGTTCTTGTATAAGACCGAAAGGAAAAGAGAGAAAGAAAAGAGCCTGGACCGGTGTAGGGAATTTACCCGACTACGCACAACCGGCGGATTTATTTTAAATCCATAAGGCAAGTTATTATCTACTTTTCCCCTTTGAATCCATAAATTAATTGTTTAGATTATTTAAATAATTATAGAGCTTAGAGATCATGCTAGGAAATTTATTAAATTAATTTTTTTATTTATTAAAGAAAGGAAATTTTAATTATTAAAGGTGGTCGATAATTATTTTATGGCCTATGTAATCAAAATATAGCTAAAAATAATTATTATGGCCTTTGGGATTTTTTTAGAGTTTTCTAGAATTTTCCGGTAAGTTTCTGAAATTTCCGGCGACCTTCCGGCGAGTTTTCCGGTCGCCGGCAATGGGGGAGATGACCGGAGTGATCCGGTATGATGCGGCGCACCATAGGAGGGTGTGCGCGCGCATCCTGGGCCTTAGATGAAGCTGATTGATCCGGTGCATCGCGGTCCATGTTACCGCGGTACACCCGGATCTATGAGTATAGGATTGAGTGATGAGAGGGTGAGATGATTCAGTATAGCGCGCCCATAGTAGGATGATGCAGCCAACGAATTAGGACGAGCCACGTCATCAGGATGCATTAGTGCGCGCGTGGGGGCGCGTGCGCGCGCGTGGCTGATGCCAGACGCGCGTGGAGGCGCGTGGGAGAGTGGGGAAGGTTAGGCTGCGCGTGGGGAGGCTCTGGGAGGCGCGTGAGGGCGCGTGTGGGGTCTCTACAGCTGCTGGAAATTACCAGAATACCCCTAGGGCCTGTTTTGTAAATTCCAGAACCTTAAACTTGGATTTTTAGGTACTGTGTTGGTATTTACGGGTTTAACGGGCCACGAAATTATTATTTTAATACCCGTTACTTATTCTTATGGCCGATTAATCTTTTCTAAGCATTTATTGGCTCGTTTACAGTACGGATACTAATGTGATTTATTTAACGACATTGTTAAATATAAATAGTGTTATTATCTTATTAAATGGTATCAAACATTACTGTTAAATTAAATAATGCCATGGTTTTAGTCAGATAAATTATCCATGATATCTTATGGGATGTTTATACTGTTAAATGATATATAAACCATGATTATTATGCTGTGTGCATTTCCGGAAATAAATGGACTGTTTAATTATGTCGCATTTATATTATATGGATGTGTTGCCATATAGAACCATATGAGCTGACTAATAAGTTTAGACTCATTTATACCTTATGCATTCGTTGCTATAGACAGATGTGTGGCTGTCGGGGTATGTGGTTTAATATTATTGGCATGTGTTGCCTAATTGACATGCTCAGTATATTTAGTAATATTATTGGCATGTGTTGCCTAATTTATATGCTCAGTATATTCATCAGTACTTTGCGAGGTGTTATCACTGCGTAGTTCGTTATAGTCTGTGTTGTCAGTACCGTGCACCATGTATAATAGCTGATTTCCCGGGTAGGGAAAGGCGACACTTAACCACCTAGTGTGAGTCTAAGTGATCACCGTCTATTCTGGTTGAGGTCATGTTATACATTGGATAGTTCCCTTAGGATGTATACAGATATAGTACTCAACCGATTCATAATGATTAATTTATTTGATTCTCTGATTTGGGTCATAGTAGAGAGGACTTGCTCGTGGGGTTGACCCACCATTGTTGTTATTTCAGGATACGGTCAGTACCCGTTCCAAGGTTGAGGTTAGCAGTGAGGGACCACCATCCGAACTCATCTACTCTTACGATCCAGTTCAGGGTAGAAGTTTTACGTATTACTTCAGTTTCAGTTTTATTTACTTTTGACGTTGAACTCTCAGGTTTATATTTAGGGATCCTTGACATAGGATTTCCAAGTTGTAATGGAGTACTGTATTTAAATAAAGGATGGATGGATGTTGTATTATTTAGTGTTCCTTTCCTGTCTAAATTCTTTTATTATCATCATTTTGTATTCCATGCTTGTATATTGCCAATTGTTTTTGATATCCCTCGTTTTTCATGTATAAGCCTGATCAACTTATGCGTGGAAAATGTTGGGGGTGTCACAAAAACTCAATCAAATTAGTGGAACCATTAATTAGATTTTTAATTAATTCATTTAATTCAAAATCTCTCGATTTCTAAACTTATCCAAATGCTCTCAATTCAACATAGGTTGGATAACATGCCAATGCCTATTTTAATCTCACATTACAAGTTGTTTTCATACTTGTTTCAACTATGTGAATTAAAATTTTATAAAAGATAAATATGAAATAAGTTTTGCAATTCTTATTCAAATGCTCCGAATTTAATATATGTTACTCAACATACCAAGGCTTAATTTACTAGCAAGCCACAATTTAATTCCAAGGTGCTTACCATCATGAGAATTAAATATTAAATAAGAAAATAATTAAATGAAAGGTTTCAAAATCTAATCAAATACTCTAAATTTAAGATATATATGAAAGAACATGGTATGCACATCAATGATATCAAGTCGGAATTTCAAGGAAGTGAATAATGCACTTGGAGCAAATTAATTAATCAAATTAATTAATTATTATTAGATTTCAAAACATCCCCGATTACTTTCAATTTCACATATGTTGAAGAGTGCATTAAAGCCTAACATAATATGCTAACACATATTGATTTCAAGCTAGATAAGGCCACATGAATTAATCTTTCACTTAAGATAAATATTAAATAAAAACTTCATTACTTGTCCAAAAGCTCTCAATTTAATATATGTCAATGACCATGTCAAATGATAATATTATATCATGCCACATGTTTAAACCAAGTTATGAGCAACTGGGAAAATCAAATCTCATATAAGAAAATAATTAAATAAAATCTCTAGTTTTGATATCAAAGCAAGTAAACAAGTTGTATTAGTATCACAAGCATGCAATATAATAAGAAAATAAATTATAATACCCCCTACCTCAATTTGAGATGAAAATCTCAAAGGCCCACCGAAATAAAAGTACTCCGAATCTGACGATACCGAAGGGTTTTGTCGGGGACAACACGATGAACAAGAATTCCCAAGAAGCCCCATGAAAATCACAATTTGACTTCAAACCCGAACTCAAAATTTGGCCAAAAACGGGTTCCAATAAGGGTGAAAGGTGCGCGTCGTCAAGACAAACACAAAACGCAAAGGCACTATGACTTTATAACAAAGGGAAGGAGGTTTAAATGAGAGGAGAAGGGTGGTAGCCCCCCTTGGTATGCCATGGCAGATTCAGGTCGTGCAATAAGGGAGGAGAAAGTGAAAAATGAAATGTCTCACCCCCTTTTTATAGGAAAACCCTAAAAGTGCCCCCGAACGGTCCCCACCTGGTTCGAAAAAGTGAAATTTGAGTAAACGCGTTCAAACGGCAAAACTTTGTGAACGAAAAAGATTCAAAATGAGAAACTATGAACAACGAAAGAAACAACGTCAAAAATTGAGTCTCGAGCAGAGAGATATGCCCCGAACAAGTTCGGCGGCAACTAGGGCCAGAAACTCTGAAACTGGAGAAAAACGACCAGAAGGAAATGCTAAGAGTACACGACTCGACGAAATGTGAAAATGAATCTCGTACAAGGATCCAGGCTCAAAACGAGGAATTTTTGCAATAACTTTCATTAATTGCATAATGGCCCCTCCAAAAAGTGAAAATTGCATTAATGGCCCAGAATGAAAATATGTTCCAAAAATACTTTCTTAAAAACCCCTGAAATAAAATATCTTCAAAAGATATTTATAAAAAATACCCCAAGAAATGAAAAAGATTCTGAAGAACTGTGCATCCATGCCCCTATGGACACGGGCAGCAACCAGAGTACTTTCTTGCAAAAGTAAAGATACTTATTTTGTGGAAACCACTTAGAATGAAGACACGTGAAGTCAAAAACCAACTCCGAGCTTGAAAAGTGAGGTTGTGCCAAAAACTAACAAACGGAGAAAAGACAGAATAGGGAAAATGACAAAATAAGGAAAATGACAAAAAGTGAATAGTGTCTAAAAAGTGAAAATGTGGAAATGACTCGGTCCTCAAAGGAAGTTATCAATCCATACGAAAGAGTCTCGGAAACCAATTCCAAGCACTCGAGATGACACTAAGTGACGAGAAACCGAACTCATAAAGGAAAATTAAACGAAAAAAATTTATCCGTAAAATTTCAAAAAAAGGGAAAGGGAGTCAAATGACCGGGTCATTACATAGGATATCCAAAGATAACTTATTTGTTTAATTAAATAATGCATCACCAATAAAGGTATACATATAAATACATGTAAGCATCATTATGAGTATTTTATAGTTGCCACCCAAAGGGGTACTATAGTTATACATTGTATTTATATTTTTAAGTTATGCATACGTGTTGTTAACTTAAAGCATTATTGTTGTCAGTACTTTATCTTATTATGTTTGTTTTATTGCATCCCTTAATACGCATCCTACATCTGTACTGATTCTCAATAGGACTAACTCTCTTAATGAAATGAGTAAGTTAAGTTCAAAATCTAGATGAGCTAAATCTTGATTTAGCATTTTAAATTGAGAAACCTACTGTTATTACTATTAAAGATAGTGAAGAAGAAAAGATTCTCCATAAAGCTTGGGAGAGATCGAACAGATTAAGTATTATGATTATGTGAATAATTGTTCCTCATAGTGATAGTGCTAAGGAATATTTGACTATAAGAATGTTTTCGTATTGTAGATAAATATCTAAATACGAAAATTATTAATTGATATCACTACTATACATTTTTTTGTTAGTACTAGTACCATGTATGAACATAATTTTGAGATAACTAATGTTGTTACAAAATTGAGAACCTTAGGAATGATTATAGATGAGAATTTTCTCGTTCAATTTATTCTCAATTTCTTGTTTAATAAGTATGGGTTATTTCGAGGTTATTTCGAATTAATACTATATAGACAAGTGAAAAGTGAAATAATTGACTATTACGTTAATTTAAGAGTAGACTAGGTTTAAGCAGCATGATAATCATTATGTTCATCTGGTGACTCAAGAAGATAGAAAGGAATTTGGGAATAAGCCTGAAAAGGCATTAAGTGAGTAACACCCAAAATTAAAAGATTTAGGTTAATCTACTAAAAGAAAGGAATGTAATAATACACAAGTGTCATTTATGTATTAAACACTTTTAGAAAGATTACATGAAATATAAACATAAATTCGAAAAGAAAGGTAAGTTTTTTCACTTTGTATATTTCGAATCACTTATTGATATTTTTTCTAATACATGATAGGTTGACTTAAGTACTAATATTTATGTTTCTAATAGATGCAATGATTACTTATAACCTAAATCACAAATTCAAATGAGAATTGGGAAAAAGTTTTGTTAAAACCATTGAGACATTTTGTTTGGTCTTAGATAATGGATTTTATTTAAATTATTTTAAACTCTTTATATTTATTCAATTTTCCATAATTTGATTTTATTTCAAAACTTTATGTTAATGGTTTTTCATTTAAATTTGATAATGATGTTCAATCAAGAAATTCTAATTTGTGAGTTATGGTATTATTGTTGATGATTCTGTAAATTTAAACTTGATAATTTATTTATTAAATTTTTTTTGATCTTGCATCATAATTTTAGAATTAAGCGTAGCTCAATTAATAGAAAATTTATCTTTCTTGTGGCATAAAAGACTAGGTAAATATCTAGTGAAAGGTTAGGAAAATTAGTAAAGGATGTGATTCTTCTGAATCTAAACTTTACTAATTTTGGTGTGTGTGGGGATTGTATTAAGTGTAAACTAATTAAACACACAAACAAATGAGTCACAAGAAATATAGAGCTTCTTGAAATTATTCATACAGACATTTATGGACCTTCTGATGTTCTATCTTTTGGTGGAGAAAAATATTTTATCGCCTTTATAGTTAATTTTTCAGTGGGTACTCTTGAAGTATACATAAATGAGGTTGAAAAATAACTAGATAGAAAAGTGAAAATCATAAGGTCATATAGAAGTGGTGAATATTATGGAAAGTATGATGAAACGGGTTAATACTCTAACCGTTTACTAAACTCCTTGAAATGCATGGCATTTGTGCTCAATACATTATGTCAGGCATGCTACAGTAGAAATGTGTAGCTGAAAGGCATAATCGTACTCTTATGGATATGGTTAGGAGTATGTTAAGTAATTTCTTGTTACCTATAATCTAAAGGGTACAAGTTTTACTATCTTAAATATAGTACGAGAATTGTTGAAACCAAAAATGTGAGATTCATTAAGAGTGGTGAAATCAATGGGAGTGATAAAAATAAGAATGTGATCATTCAAGAAGTTAGGGTATAAATTCATTTACCCATAACTTATAAGGAAATAATTGTTCTTTCAGTTGTTGAACCATATAACAACAAAGAACAATTGAATGATCAACAACTCCATGATAAGATTGTCACCAATGAATAGATTATAGAAGAACTACAGAGGAATAACATTAAAAAGATCTCAAAAAGAAAGGAGATTTGTTATTTCGGATGACTATATGATATATCTGTAAGAATCTGATTTTGATAGTGAGATATATAAGGATCCGATTACATATTCACAAGTCATTGACAATAATAATTTTACTAAATGGATTAGTGTCATGAATGAAGAGATTATAAAGAAATCTTCTCTACAGTATTTAAGAAAGATTCTCTTAAAATATCATGTTATTAGTAGCTTATTATGATTTAGAGTTACATCAAATGAATGTAAATACAACTCTTACGAATGGGAATTTAGAAGAGGAAGTACATATGGAACAACCTAAAGGCTTCACATTAGAGGGTAAAGAATTCATGGTCTGTAAACTTAAGATGCTAATATATGGATTTAAACAAGCTTCCAAACAATGGTATATTAAGTTTAATGATATAATTATTTCTTTTGGTTTTAAGGAGAACACTTTTGAACAATGTATATACCAGAAGGTTAGTGGGAGTAAGTTTATATTTCTGATTTTATATATTGATGATATTTTGTTTGCTAGTAGTGATCTTAGTTTATTATAAGAAACTAAAAGTTATATCTAAGAACTTTGAAATGAAATATATGGATGAGGCATCCTACATGATAGGAATAGAAATATTTTATAATAAATCACGTGGATTTTTAGAATTGTCTCATAAAGCATATATTAAAAGAGTTTTAGAAGATTTGGCTGGAGGAACAATATTATGAAAAAGTGCAAAATTACTTTGTCTGTTATAAATTTTTAATTTGTAGCATGCTTTGAGGCTAAATCTATGCTGCAATTGTTGATCTTCTTGTATGAAAAATGATAGGCACTCTAAAGTTGAAATACTTTATCATTAAAGAAGATGTTTAGAAACAATGAATGTCTATTAAACATATAAACATGCAATTTATGATTTCAATCTATTAACGAATGGACTACCATCCAAGACATTTATGGAACATGTTGAAAGAATGGGTCTTGAATGTAGTCAATGATGATTATTTTTTAATTGTGGATTGCTTAACAGTGTTTATATATATTTGACATTTTGTGCTAATTAAATGTGTTTCTGATATTTTTTATTAATTAATGTACATGTACATATTATTTTAATAAATGGTAATAGGAATAGTCTTGGAAAAGACATTATTGTTAGATCATTATTGATACTTCTTATTTATAGACTATGTTGAATAGATTACTAGTGTTCTGGTACATGGAAGGGACTGTGTCATTTAAGGACATATAACCGCCATGACTCGCATTGGTAGTTTATTTACCATGATATTTATGATAACCAACTTAATGAGTCAATCTGATTTATGGTGCACACTAATGACTATTTTACTAAACCATTACAGAATTTATCATATATGCCAAGTGGGAGAATGTAAGATTATTTATTTAATTGTGGCCCACATGATTTGGACACATGATTTACTTCTATTATTTAGTGGTTAAATAAAATAGATATCAGATTAATATTATATTATGTGGTCAACTTATAAATTACCTTTTTGGTAATTAATTATTGGAGAAGTATTTTCCTATTTATTCCTTACTTTGATGGAAAGTGGAATTAAGGTTGCTAAAAAGGAAAACTGGTCTTCTCTCTGCCTTTATAAAAGTGCATACCCTCATCAATTATGTACGCTAATGAAAACAACACATATAATATTTATGTGTGCAAAAGGCCAAGAGAGAGAAATCAGTTTTCACGCTTTGCCTATTGATCAGAGTTGCAGTTTAGTTCGTGGTAGAAAGGATCTCGATGTTGGATTTGATCTCTGCGATATTTACAATCACAGATCAAGGTATTTATATTTAACTATATTTATTTATGTATTATAAAATATGTGAAAATCATGAAGTTTTAAGATATGTGATTCATGTAAATTTGTGATGAATAGTTTGCACGAATAAATTATAGTTTACAATTACTTCTAATAAGTGCACAAAACTTGTTATTTTGTACTCAAAAATAAATATTTTATATTATTTAAATATTCCTATTCTTACTTTTCATCTTTTTACACGGACTCATTTCAGAATGCGGAGTAAAGAGGCAAAAATGGCAAATTCATGGTTGCATAAAGGATGAGAATTTCTTTATAACTTGAGAAATACAAGCATGGTAGGTTAGATAGTCTAGTGCACAACCAACTTTATTAGAGGTCTTGAGTTCAAGACCTGATTGTAGCACATATATTTTATTTTTTTATTCACAGTCGCTCAATGTCAATTCAAATTGGAAAACAACAAGATTTTAACAATATTTAAATGTATCTGGATTTTTTTTTCCTATTTTGATTTTCAAATTATTTTCTTTTTCCCTTCTAGTTCTTTTAAACTCTATAAATAGGAGAGGGTGATAGAGAAAGAAAGTGAAAGAGTGAGTGAGAGTGAGTTTTATTATTTCTTGTAATTCTTTTCCCATTCAATGAAAAATATGTTTATTTCTGTGTGTTTTTTTTTTTTTCACTTGCTAGTTTAAACACCCATCTCAGGGGAGAGATGAAGCCACCATGATTGAAGTATAAATAAATATTATTTCATTTCTTATTTGATTTTCCTCTCAAGATTATTCTTATAAATCTCAATAACAAAAAAACTCACAATGGAGGTTGGAGGCCAAGAAATAGAGGGATGGCTATTCGTGTTTGCCAAATAATGTTAATTCGGAGACCACTATTTCCATTCATAACAAGAAGTAGTCATAGAAATTTTGCAAGAACATCTCTCATAAATAACTAATATATTTAATGCCATGTTTTTTTTTTTTTTTTTCTCTTTCCAAGTTGTAATTGGATTAGTGGAGTGTTTTATTTACTAGAGGGGGAATCTTATTATTATTTTTAATTAAAACATATATTTTTTAAAAGTTTGTTTTCACTTCATAAATTATTTTTTAAATTTGAGTATTATTCGGAATCTCACTTGAGAGTGGTTCTACCCAATTTATTACTATCAAAATTTTAGGGAATTATTTGTAGGTTTTCTTTTCTTGTATAAGAGAAATACAACAAAATATAGAAATCTACATTCGTCAGCTTCCTTTCTCGATTGCCCATCCTTTTATGCATGTAGAAAGAAAAAATGTAGAGTTAGAAGAGGAAAAACCTGATATTGTGGGGAGAGATGTACAATTCGAGATATTGTGAATATGGTCAACTAGGCTAACCTTGCTTGTATAGGTGTGGGGTAGTCCAGCATACCTAAGCGATTTAAAAAATTGAAACTACTAAAACAATCTGGTTATTTAAGACCTAACATTAATAGTATTCTTTACGTTGTTTGACCGTTAAGAAATTAGATACACGTGTAAACAAGTCAACAAAAATGTGATTTAAACATCACTACTATGCATGCCTGTCCTTTTGCCTTGGGTTCAATTGGTTAATATTACAAATGGGAAACTTTTGGTAATAGCAATTAGAAAACTCATTACATGTGTTTCTACTAGAATTGTTACTATTAAGAGTAAACATATTCCAAGAGCATACACGAGAATTTAATTTAAAAAATCGTAATCACTAGTAATGTAAATCGTGAAAAGAGAAGTATGAAATCTAACTCACTCATTCTTTAACTTCCGATCCCTAACATGTGACAATTGTTTGGTGATTACATAAAAGGAACTGTAACCACATTTGCTGATTTTTTTACTTTTAAAATAGGGGGTATTTTTTTTTTTTCTACTAATTTCTTTTTATATGTCGTTCCCAAGTATTTGAGAATTGTAGTTGTCTCGATAGCCCAGTAGATTAGTGCCTCCCGTGAATCTTGGAGTGTCAAGTTTTTATTTTTTGCATCTGCTAATCTAATATCTAACACTTTTTGCCTTGAAACAAAAAAAAAGACACAGTGAACACAATACCTTCCTATGGTATAAAAGTGAGCAAGTTAGTCCCAATAGTTTCAAAAGTGAACAATTTTCCCCCTTACAGTTTACTTCAAACCACTTTCTTTCCAAATTGTGATGCACATGATTGATTATTTTTTATGAATCCCCGAAAGTATCATCCAATATGACTGTTATACCCCATCTTCTTAGAAAAAAGCTGTAACGACCCAAACTCGAGCATCTAAAATGCTAACCGTGTGCTAACTCAACCCGAGGAACCTATGGGTAAAATGGTCATTATGCGCCTTCTATGCATTAGGGTCATAATGAAGTCGTACTGGTCATTTCTAGTTACATCGGCTCATAAAAGAATAATAATCTTAACTTCGAGTTCACTTCGGGACCTTAAAATTGACAAGGGTAAAATAGTCATTTCAAGTTAAAATTATGAAATAATACCCATACCATTTGAAAGGCGAATAAAAAACATGTAATTTAGACTTAAGAATGACTACATTCGGGTTTGAGACGAGCGTGCTATGTTTATTTGAAACTCGGTTTGAAAGTGTAAGAAAAAGAGAAGAAAATGGCTAAGATAGTGGGTTACATCCGGACGTAGGGTGCCCTATGTCCCCAGCGCGCGCAAGGCGCCGCACACTGGTGACCAACTTGACAAGCTACTTCCGGACGTAGAATCCTGAACTCACTATACTACAGTAAAAAGCCACAAAAAATAATTTTTTGCAACGTGGACGATCGGTCATAGGTTCTACGTTCGATCAAAGAATGCCAAAAAAAAAAAAAAAAAAAAAAAAAGAAGAAGCAATTTTGACCCTTGGGAAAAGAGTCCTTTTACAACCCAAATATTGTCACTTGTGTAGTTAATCTATTCCAATTACAATCCAATTTGTCCAAACCCCAACCATACAATAATAAAACGTGCAATTGTGTGTGTGTGTGTGTATGTATATAAATATACATACGTGAAACAATAATTTAGCATACAAAATAATAAATGTGGCTCATTCCCATTGCATATTCAAAATATATCAAATGGCCCAAAAGAATAAGGTTATAAGTTTGAGACCCTTAAGATCTTGATTACAATGTCTCTTATCAAAAAATAAAATAAAAATAAAAATAACGAATTATATTCACGTTACAAAATACTTGTCAAGCAATAGGCATTAGTACAAAAATTACAAAAGATAGTTTCTTCATCAACGTCTAGAATGGTATGTCGTCCACAACGTTCTTGCCATAACTTGAAAAATGTTAAAGAAATGGTGAGCATAATGCTCAGTCGGTGATGTCTAAGGCATCAACTTTAGACTCCCTTGAGTCAAACAACATATGAAACGGCTTAAGAGAATCTCGGAGCATACTTTTGGATTTTTATGAAATCTAAATCACAATTCAATTCAAACAACATCATTTATACACTTTCTCATATAAGTGCATGAAAATGCAATGCAATGCATAACTGTCCCAACCTTGGTTTCAAACCAACCCAACTCACACTAAAAATTTGATAACCGACTTTACCAAGATGAGATTGATTAGCTATCCTGGCCTCAAATCCGACGACCATTTGGGGCCTAGTAATCAATGTTATACATCTTATAACTGGCACACGCTCGCTCTAAGTGAAGTTAGTATTGGACTCGCGAAATTCAGTTCTATTACAAAATCCATTTCACAACCTTTCCATTTTGGCTCACTTAGTATACCCATTCACCATTCCCATCATGTCATGTATATGAATCATTGGCATCAACTTAACTTCAATTTCATTTTCATAACAATAATGGCATAATCATGGCATTTTTAGGA
Source organism: Cornus florida (assembly GCF_030987335.1). Taxonomy (NCBI): domain Eukaryota; kingdom Viridiplantae; phylum Streptophyta; class Magnoliopsida; order Cornales; family Cornaceae; genus Cornus; species Cornus florida. The sequence continues at coordinate 47,711,870 of NW_026775573.1, forward strand.
AATCAAATACAAGCATACTCATCAATGAAATTCTTTCTTCGCAATCATTCAAGCATTTGTAAATTTAGCATTCTCATAATTTAGAAGTATTATGCATCACACTTAGCATATAAGGCACATTTTAGACCACAAACAAGCATGCTTTCTTTACACTATCATTCAACTAACAACTTATTCACAGTTTTGCATTTATCATGAATCTAATGAAGAAACAAAGGAGAAATTCCTCAATGAAAGACAAAGCTTAATGTATTAGAAATTCCTACCTCAAAAGTGCAAGCCAAACAAGCCATTTTCTACCCTCAAATTTCGAAATTCTCCTAGTGCCCTCAAGTGTGCTACCAAAACATAACCCTCGTCAAGTAGAACAAATCTCACTTCTTGGTCTTCTCTCAAATCTCACTCTAAACCTCTCAAATGGTGGCTTGAAGCAAGGAGACATATGTGTGAATGTAGATATAGAGAGAGAAAAAGAACTGCTAGAGAGAAAGAGAGTGTGTTGGCTGAATCATGAAAAAGGAATTGGGTTGCTAAGTCTTCAAATTTTGTGTATGGCTCTCCTTGTGCCAAGTGTCAAGTTATGGTTGGTTATAACTTTTGTCAAAGTTACTTAAATGCCCTTCTAAGTTAAGCCACATCCCCACAACGCCCTCAAAATATCTTCCACAAAAACATATATACACCTATGTATATAATATGCCAATAACATATTAGACATTAATGAAAAACCGGGAAAGAATTCCTACGTGCAAAAGTTAGTCTCAACTTCGAGGAATTCTAATATCAATCCTGAAAACTCAAGTATACTTGAAATAATTAAAAATACATTCTCAAAACTCTCGAACTTAAGAAGATGTTCCAAACGATCCTCAAAATGAGGTACAAAATAAAATAAAATAAAATTTGGGACATTACAAAGGCTTTTGTATTCCTTTGTTCCAATTAAACCTATTTTTGCTCTTTTCTTTCCATTTTCATCTGCCCTCTATGCTCTCCCTCCAAGGTCAGTTCATTTAAACATTATATATATATATATATATATATATATATATATATATATATATATATATGTTCATGTGTATTTCTTTCACTTTTGTCTTTTCTAGCTATTAGAAGAGTTTTGAAAACTAAACTATATCAAATGGTCTATAATGTAATATAATATAGCCGATGATATAATACAATCAAGAAAGGTACGCAGTCAAAACCCCTCTTACATATGATTTGAAATGTGGGATTGTAATTTGTAAATCCCTTTTTGGCCTCAGAACCTTCCTCATTTCTCACATTAAAATAGCTTTTAAGGATTACATTTGCTTGAAACTTCAATAAGTTGCTAGTTAGTTCTGTACTCTGAATGATTTTTCATTTTTTCCCTCTCTACTGTACTAGGCCATGAATACAAATGAGAAAGCGTTATAAAAAAATAAATAAATACAAATATAGATGAGAAAAAAGTTAATGGACAGGTGTTCTCCGAGAAAAAAGTTAATGGACAGGTGTTCTCCAATTCAGTAGAAAAAAGGAGTAGGAAACCATTCAGTCGAGTTCACATAAATTAGACAGAGACTCACATGAGGAGTTACAACGCTTAAGTCAATTTAGGACCATGTAATACCTTAGTTTATTATATAGAGCATTTAAGATATTTTGCCTTTTTATTTTTATTTATTTATTTATTTAAAAATAGTTAGTTATAGGGGGTAGTGTGGTAAATACACAATGACATTGGGTGAAAAATGATCAGAGGTGAAATGTAAATTGCTCACTTTTGAAACTATATGGACTAACTTACTCACTTTTATATTACAGGAATATTGTGTTGTGCTCACTTGAAGAAAAAAAAAAAGAAAAAAAAAAATAGTATTTAAGAATTAGGATTTTGGACGACCTGGCTCGGGGATGATCTTCTTCATGAAGGTTGAAATTGAAGAAGCAAGAGTTTTAATAAAAGTCTGAGCCTTAAAGTGAAAAATTGGTCAACATGCATCTTGAAAGTGGGTTATACTAAAGATAAGAAAATATCACAAATGGAAATCTATAGTTACAAGACTGTTTTTGTCTGAGTTTCGCAAATGGATTATTATTGTTAGGTTGTATTTCTCTTGGGCTGTTTAGTCCATTTGGGCCTAGTGTTTTCGTGGCCTTAGATTTTGGACCATAGAGTATCCAATTTCATCTATTGTATAATTGATCTCATCAATAAGTAATACTAAAAATAAATAATTTGATAAAATAATAATAATAATAAACATTCCAATCGCAAGAAAGTGAATAATTGGCACAAAAGATAGTTATTAGATCAAAAACTTTATAGCATCGTGGTATTTATTCTATTTTCAAAAGCGAATCATTGCTAGAAAAAAAACTAGTAATTATCATCTATTGTAATCAAGGATGCAGAGGTACGAGCCTACAGAACAGATCATGTTCCAACATGATAATGACTGTCAACAAGGTGTTTGTTCAAATGTCAAGGTGAAGCATAGTTCTTGGGGACTTGGATCCTCCACAGCCTATCTGATTATTCCAAGATAAAGACCCTTCCATGTTGAATTTGCACAAGAGAGGGATTCAATTCGCCTTCTGTCTCAATTTTCCACTGACTTTTGGTTGAGTGGTGGGGGTATGTTCTCAGTGTGATCTTTTGTACTGAAAGCCATATCTTTTGTTTTTGAATATACTACTTGCTTATGAATATATATATATATATCTATATATATATATATATGTTTTTTTGCCTGTGCAACTTCCATGATTGTAGATATAGAAAGGAGATGATATTATCGAGTATTCGATTAGTTTTACTGTCTGTCTTCTTCTTTTTCCTATTGTATCTTTTTAATCTCAAAGGTGAGACATTTTTATCACCTTTTTTTATTTTTTTATTTTTATGAACCCACTTGTGAGAACTTTACATTTTTCCTACTCTTTTGACTTTATAATTTAAAAATAAAAAATAAATAATCCATCTAACAAAATGAGAATTGAAACTTCCATTCTCTTAATTGTTGGAAAAATTGTGGAAGAGGAAGAAAAAGATTAGGATAACTGATGCAACACAAAATTATGAGAGACCAGTATATTTGATGTAGATTTCTCACTATTGATGAATAATCTCTATGATAGAACCCCATTCTTAGACAGAAATATATATTTGATGGCACATTATTTTACAATTTTTCCTGCATTAGTCCTTTGTATACAAAATGTTTTAAAGTTATTTTGTTTACTTAACTATAATGGGTCTTCATAACTAGAAATCTTGATCTTGAATATTAATAGTCAAACACTCACCTAATAGTCAAACACTCACCTTATCTTCTATTATTTGTAGAGGTACACATGTTTTGCCGGCCAATTCTCCCATTGTGAATTGTATTCTTGACTTTCCTTCCGATTGAAAGCTTCAGCAGGACAAAGAAGAAAATGGCTGAAACAATTCTCTACAACACTGTGACTGAAATCCTAGAGAAGTTGGGTTTGTTGGTTCTCCAAGAGATCGGGCTTCTATCTGGTGCTGGGAATGAGCTTGACAAACTCAAGGACACAGTTTCTACAATCAGAGCTGTACTTGTTCATGTAGAGGAGCAGGAAGCCACAAATCCCGAGGTAGCTGACTGGCTCGATAAGCTCAACAATGCATTTTGTGATGCTGATGACTTGCTTGATGACTTCTCCACAGAAGTTCTTCGTCGCCAGGTTATGACTCGTAACAAGAGTCTGCAGAAGGTACGCAATTTCTTCTCAAGCTCAAACCGACTTGTTTTCAGTAGTAACATGGCTAATGAGATCAAAGCCATTCGAGAGAGACTAGCTGCTATTGCTGAAGATAGGAAAAATTTTCACCTCATTGAACGGCCTGTAGAAATGCGAGTTGAGAATGCTAGGAAGGAGGAGTCTCACTCTTTTGTTCATGCAGAGAGTGTTATTGGTAGAGATGATGATAAAAACAAAATTGTAGAACTGTTACTAGATAGTAATGTTAAAGAGAATGTGTCGGTTGTTGCAATTGTTGGGATGGGGGGACTAGGGAAGACCACACTTGCACAGTTAGTATACAATGATGAAGATGTCACCAAATATTTTGAACTTAAGATGTGGGTGTGTGTTTCCGACGCATTTGATGTGAAACTCATTGCACAAAAAATCATAGGTTCTGAAACAGGTAAAGTCCTTCAGATGGAAGAATTGCAAAATCACTTGAGGACAAAAATTGATGGAAAAAAATATTTACTTGTGATGGACGATGTGTGGAATGAAAATCGCGAGAATTGGTTAAAACTGAGAGATTTGTTGATGGGTGGTTCAAGAGGAAGTAAGATTTTAATAACAACCCGTACTGAATTAGTTGCAAATGTTACAAGGGCAAATTCACCTTATGTTTTAGAAGGCTTGTCTGAGGAGGAGTCATGGTCTTTATTCAAGCAGATGGCATTCAAAGAAGGGGAAGAGTTGGTGAATCCATGTCGAGTAACTATGGGGAAGGAAATTGTTCAGAAGTGTAGGGGAGTTCCTCTTGCCATAAGAGCTATAGGAGGCCTACTATACTCTAAAGATACAGATGTTGAATGGTTGCTTTTCAAAAATAATGATTTGTCAAAAGTAGCCCAAGAAGAGGATGTTATTTTTCCGATACTAAAGTTAAGTTATGATTACCTTCCTTCGAATCTGAAAAGATGCTTTGCATTTTGTTCCCTATATTTGAAAGATGAACAGATTAGTAAGCAAGAATTAATCCGAATGTGGATTGCACATGGATTCATTCATTCAGTGTATGAAGATCAACAGTTGGAAGATGTGGGTGATTTTTATTTTATGGATTTACTCAGGAGGTCCTTATTTCAAGATGTACAAAGAGATAAATGGGGTGATATAATAAGTTGCAAAATGCATGATCTTGTCCATGACCTTGCAGAATTTGTTGTCAGGCCTAAGAGTTCCGTAGTGAATTTCACTGCAGAAAATATTAGTGAAAGAACTCGTCATTTGTCTTTAGATTTGTCATGGGAAATTCCAACTGACTTGTTTAGAGCTCACAAGTTACGAACATTGAAGGGTCCAATGTTTGGAATAGAGCAAGTTTCAGATGAATTTGTTTTCGAAAGGATTGTTTCAACTTTTAAAAGGTTACGTGTGTTAGATCTGAGCCACTCGAAGATCACAACTGTGCCAAATAACCTAGGCAAGCTGAAACATTTACGGTATCTTGGTTTTAGTAGTGATATCGAGACTCTACCAAGTTCTATAACCAAGTTGCAAAATTTGCAGACTCTAAAACTCTATGAATGTGTCCGTCTTAAGGAATTGCCAAGAGATATTAATAAATTGGTCAGCCTTAGGCATCTTGAGCTTGACAAATGTAATAATTTGACTGGGATGCCTTGTGGACTGGGCGAGCTGACTCATCTTTTGACATTAACAAGGTTTGTAGCAGACTCATCTAGTCAGTTGAGTGAATTGCAAAACCTAAACAATCTACGGGGAAGGTTGAGTATCATGATACGTGGACACACTAAAGGAGCAGCAGAGGGAAGAATGGAGGGAACAAACTACTTGGAGGCAAAAGAATACCTAAAGATTTTGGAATTAGATTTTCATAGGATTGATGATGAGTTGGAGGAGGAGTTATTGTTGGAATCCCTACGTCCACACCCGAATCTAAAGGAGCTGATTGTATATTCTTATGGGGGAGTGAGTTTCCCAAGTTGGATGATGGTTGACAAAATTGGCTTATCACCCCTCCCAAATCTTGTCAGAATTACTATAGACAGCTGTGACAGATGCAAACATCTTCCACTATTTGGGCTACTTCCTTCTCTCCAATTTCTTCGTCTTTCTTTTATGTGTTCCCTGGAGTACATAGACAACAGTAGTAGTGGCAGCGGCAGTGGTGGTGAGGAAACCCTCTCTTCGTCTTTACCCTCTTCATCCAGTGGAGGAGCAGCAGCAGCAGCAGCCGCAAGAAGAACATTCTTTCCATCCTTGAAAGAACTCACACTCTGGCAGCTGCGTAATCTGAAGGGATGGTGGAGGACTGAAGTAGAAGAAGAAGCAACAATAACAAGTACTATTGCAAGCCCACCAGCGCAGCAACAACCTGAACGACAACATTTGTCACAGCCCTATTGGCTCCAGTCATTTCCTTCTCTTTCTAAATTAACCATTATTGATTGCCCTAATCTGGAATGCATGCCTATTTTGCAACCATTTCTTGAAGAACTACATCTCAATAATGTCAGCAGGAAGCTACTACAACAAGATTTAATGATGACAGTTGCAATGTCGTCCTCCTCTCCATCTTCTTCGCATCTTCATCTTTCCAAATTAAAGTCTCTGAGTCTTCTCAACATTCAGAATCTAGATACTCTGCCGGTGTGTATAGGCAACCTCAAATCACTCGAACGACTTTTCATTTTCAACTGCCCCAATTTGTTATCACTGCCAGAAGGAATGCGTCACTCGCTGCATTTCAACAACTCAAAATCCCAAATGTTTATATTTAATGATTAGACTGACATACAAGGTAAATCCTTTCTGATCTGAATTTTTTGATTACCAAAGAACCCCATCTTATTCTTCTATCTTCTTGTTCATTGTGGGCCTCTGTATTTAACTACTTTATATATATATATTTTAATGGAACAGGTTCACAGGACTGGTGGACAAATCATTGCTTCAAACAAACAAGATAGCACATTTCATTCTACAAATTGCAACTACCAGCTGGTAATTGTCCTCTCTTGTATTTCGTTTTTTAGATTTTAAACTCTGAAGATTTATTTTTGAGTCGAAATATGTTGCTAATCCTCATTTTTCTATATATTTATATATATGTGTATAGATATATATTGTTTTGCTTGTGCAACTCCCATTAATGTAGATATAGCAAGAAGATGATAGAATTATCCTTTACAATTATTTTATATTTTATATTTCACCTTCTCAGGAACTGTTCAATTTGTATATACTGCTAAACAGCAATCATGATGCAAAACAAAATGCAGGTATTCATTTATTTCTGCCAGAACTCACGTACGAACAACAGATAAAGCTGCACCAATAGACATATGTACTGATTTTAGGGAGTGAATGGTTTCCACTAATATTTACTACATAGTTTCTTCCACTCCTAAGTTACTAGAGTTAGCTTCTGACATATATTTCTTTTGCCACTTCTGTATATCCGAAAAAAAAAAAAAAAAAAAAAAAAAAAAAAAAAAAAAAAAGAAAAAAGCCCATGGTCTTTTATCTACATTGAGCAATTTAAAACTAGTTGATCATAATCCACATGGATCTTTAACGCAATAGTTTTTTTTTTACCCTCACTCGATAGAAATTTGTAACTTGTTTTGTTCAGCATATTGGTATGAAGTTTCTACAAATTTACAGGGGTGGAAGCAGCCAAAATGGTGATTACGAAAACAATCAAGCATGAGCAGCCAGCCAGCTACAGACCAATTGGCCAAGGCTGTAGGGATGAGTAGTCTAGACATGATTTTGTGTAATGGAGACAAGCCAGGAGAAAGAATATTATGCAGTGTTACCGGAGATTCGTTATCTATTGGAACTTGTGATCAAGATAAAGGATTCAGGTCACTATACATTTTATTTTCTCTTTTTCTGCCTGCATTTTGTTTGAGACTTCATTTCTTTCTTCCCATGTTGCAGGAATAAAGCTTTAGGCTTCTCTGTGGAACAGGGATATTCAATCAGAGAGGAAAAATATATTTAGTTGTGGATGAGACAAGCTTTTTCCAGGGCAATAGAAAACAAGTCTAGGATGCTCAGAATACTGGTAAGACACTTCACAAATGAACAAACTGTTTTGGATTGTGATTTACAGCTAACTATGTGTTTTGTTTAGTCCACGAGCCTTCATTTTTGGGGTCAACAATTGAACTACCTGGTGTCTTCTTATTGGGCTCGTGTGGGATATAAACTGCCAACATATGTTTAGTGGTGTGTTAGACAAACACAAGCTATCAGCAGGGCCATAGCAAACATGTCTAGGATTACGATATTACTTGTTGAACAAAATAATGGCTGTCTAGTCTGTGTGAGCCTTCCATTCTGGAGGAGATGTTCGAAACACCTGATGTCTTCTTGGTGTGCTTATGTGGGAAATATTTCGAGTTCTCAAGCAAGAGTTCAAACTAATAGCTTTCGAGTTGTTTTCACACAATTCCTTAACAATAATATTTTTGGTCTTGGTGACCAAGAAAGGGCATGCTCTCCCTAAAAGGTTCCTATTCAAAAATTTATAACGAAGTCAAGCTTATGTTGTGACATGTACCTCTTATCCTAAGAACAACTCTTATCCTTGAGCTAATTTTCAAGGGTTTTCAGGTGTTCACATGCCTCTTCTATGGCCACCTCTTTCTCCTTGTCTCTGCTCCAGTAAGCCTTCCATATTGTAGTCACACACTAAAAAACACCAGTTGAAAATGACATAAACTGCAACTATACAATCTATAGTGTTTCAAGGTAACATGGCGTATATAGAGAAGATATGACATACCTTGTCATCGACGAACTTAGCCCAGAAACGAGCCATGGCTCTCTCATAAGGATCTTTAGGCAAGATGGGAATGCCTTTCCAGGTCTCATCAATGTATTCCATTGTGCAAGGGGATTTTCTTGTTAAAGATGTCTCCCTTTAGCTTTAGACCAATCTCAACCATACGGCTAAAATTGCTTCTTCAAACCCCAAAAAACTTCACTTCCTCTGTTATTACAACACTTATTCATTTAGTTTACTAAATAACACCAAACACAACTTAAAGTAGTGTGTGGTTCAATTCTGATGTGGATTTTTCATTCTGGGATTGCTCCTCAGTTCTTATAGAGGGACCATAACATTTGGTTACTTGCTCAACAAAACTGCGTCCATTATAACATTTGGTTACTTGCTTAATTTAAGTACTGAACAGGAAATTTCGTTGATCCATTTAAATAAAAGAGGAAATTTCTCCCTTGTCAGCAATTCGGTTCCACTTACTTCCTGGATCAAACCAGCCCAGAAAGCTATGAAATTTGCTACAATGTTAACCAATCCAATATCGTCTCCACGGAAGAACCTCTTACCCTTAGCCCAGCAATTCGGTTCCACTTACTTGAGGAGCAAATCACTCTTCTTCCCAAACAGATCTTCTTCTTCTATGAATTCATATTTGACACCCTTTAGCTTCAGAGCTATCTCAACTCTGCGGCTAAAAGGACTTCCCCAAACCCCAAGCAACTTCACTTACTCTGCCATTACTTTTTAGTTTCTTAACACCAAACAACACTTAAGAGTACTTACCATGTTAGACAAATTCTGATCTGGGTTTTTCAATCTGGGATTGTTAAGCTTTTTATAGAGCTAGCATAGCATTTGGTTACTTTTAAGCCACCAAGACTGTGTCTATTGTAATATGAATATGTTGACCAAACCCCCATTAATTTAGTGAGATTTTATGAAATTGGACTTTAAATATATAAATATGGGGGAAAATGACTAAAATAAAATACAAAAATATATTTGTTGAGAGGAAATGATGGATAAAGATATGATATAAATTAATAACAGTGATTAAAATGGGTAATAAAAAAATTCAATTAAATGTAGGGTAAAGGTGTATATAGTTTTCACTCACGCATGGCTAAGGCTTGAATAGTCATAACAGGATAGATGCTTCATTAAATGTTAGTGTATCGTAAAGAACTGACATATTGGGTGGTATAGTTTTCACTCCCACATGTAGGCCTATAACTGGATCGGATTCATACCGAATTCGATTCTAATCCGATAAACATTTTAGTCAATTCGATCCGATTCAATAATTTGACGGATATTTTGTAAGTTAATCCGAATCCGATTCGTTAATAAACGTATATTCGATCCGATAATCCGATCGGATTCGATAAAAAAATAATTTTTTTAAATAAATAAAAAAAATTTTATATAAAAAAATAAAAAGAAATATAAATTAATGTCAAAAGAAAAAAAAAAAAAAAAAAAAACAATGATTATAAGAAAAAGATATAAAATAAAAGACAAGTAAAATATGAAAGGAAAGGAAAAAAAAAATTTATTTATTCTTCGTTAATGAATAATAATGAGTATGAAATTATTAGTATGTATATTAGGAGATTTATTAATATATGGATTAGAACACCACACTATTGTAGATATAATATTATGATTTTTTTTTGTTTTTTTGGGTTACCTCTAATATAATCTGATAGGAATATTGAGATATATATATGTGTGTGTGTGTGTAAAATTATTGATAAATATATATATATATATATATATATATATATAATTTTATTCGGTCGTATCGGATTATTAACTGATCGGATCAACATAATCCATATTTGATTTGTTAGGCTAACGGATTATCGGATTGGGATCGTAATCAGGTTATCAAATTTTTTGTTCAATTCATATCCGACTAATCGAATCAAATTCGAATCAAGATCTGCTCAATTGACAGGTCTACACACATGACTAAGTCCAAATAATGTCCGTTTGCTTTTGCGACATCATCCTGAATTTGTCCATTTCACATTGAATGGGTTCAAACGCTCAACACCAACTTTGGTGCGTTACAATTTTTAGCTTGTGGCAAATGCTACCAACAAATCTCACCTTAGCTAGGGCGTCATGGGAGTGCAGGCTCGAGTGGATCCGTAGGATGTAAAGTAAAAGATAGAGCGGTTGGTGTGGGTATAGGGAGAATAGATGGTCACGTTAACGGCCCCACATCCCGTTATGTACACCAAACTCCACTTTTATATTTATATAATACATATATATGTAATGAAGTAGATAATGATATAAGTAAAAGTTGCTGATGAGTCCCATTTTCTATCTATTTTTATTTGTTTCACATTAGTTAATTTATTTTAATAAATAAATTAAAATAATAAAATGAATTGCAAGATAAATACTGCACATTATGAGACATGATTGGTAAAAACAAATAAATAGTGACGTTACCACACTATTAAAGTGTGATGAGGTTAAAACGTGATCAGCTGACCATTCACTTTTCAAAACGTGAATATAAAATTTTGAATATGCATACCAAATGCCCTTGGGACATATTGCAGTTAGATTGTAGGATGAATTTTTTGGGGCCTAGACCTTTATACTCGTAACGTATGCTATTTGATGCCAAAAAAACATATGGGAAACATCATATTATATTATTATGTTTGGGTTGGTTTGGGCCAAAGGCCTTTCTTTGTATTTTTCCTTTATATATATAAATTCGCTTCAATTTTTGAAAAAAAAAACTAAAAGATTGAGTAAAAGAAATGGCACAAAACAGAGAAAATAAGAAATGTAGGTTTGTACTAAAAATATACATGTATTTAAATCTTCATAGGAAGGAAATTAGCATGGTGATGTGTAACTAGAAAGAGAGATTATACCTTGGTATTTCTTAGAGAACAAGAATAAACAAGGAAGTTGCTCTCTGAAAATGTGATCAAACAGTAAACCCTAGTTTTATGGAAAAGATGGAGTCCCCTTCAATGGGAACAACATCAGTAGTAGTAGCTGTAATTCCATACTGCATTTCTCTCTTTATTACGTTTTGTGTGCAGGGTACGGGAATAGACGCCTCATCCCATGTCATATTATATTTCCGTTATACCCCGTTATTTACTGAAAAGCTTATATTTTACTCCACTAAAGACAAAAATATTCCTACACTGGTTGGTCCGGTCAAGGAAAGAATAAATAAATAAATACTAATAATAATAAATAAATAAATATAATTCAAATTTCAAAACCATAAATTGTAGCTTTCGGTAAATTTTTCAAAATAATTTATTCTAATTTTTTTAAACAATTGTATTGATGATATTATATTTATGATGCACTTTTAAAGATTGAGATTGATTTAGTGAATTAAAACATGTCTTTCTCCGAACTATGGGAGGCTCATCTTCATAAAAAGGAAGGATTATTTGAGACATGATTCAAATAATTCAGTCAATCTCAAGTTCTAATCACTCTAATAACTCATTTGATCTAATAAATCAACTTTAAATAGCTAAAACTAATACAAAAAGTAGTTACGATATTATTTGTGATAATTCGAATTTTTAGGATTTTAATTTAATCTATTCCATGATTTTTTAGTCAAGATTGAGAATTTAATTTTTATTGGAGATATTTTTATTTTTTTTGAAGTTGGTTTGGTTTTGTACTTTTATATATATATATATATAGGGAGAAGTGCCGAAAACACCCCTGAAGTATACTTTTCGAATCATTTTTACCCCCTATATGAAAAAGTGTGTAATAAACACTCCTAATCTTTTGAAAATGTGCAAAATTACCCCTTTGTCAGAAATATGACATAAATTAGTGTTGTAATACCTATTTTACCCTTTTACTCTTCCTAAAATGCCTAAGGGGGTATATATGCTACGAATCTCATACTATAAGGGTTTTTGTGCACATTACCTTATATATATATATATATATATATATATATATATATATATATAATTTTTTTCTCTATATATACACCTTTAGTGTTTTCTTTCTCTATACTTCCTCTAGCATTTCTTTAGCTTTGGATTTCTCTTTTTTTTCAGCTAGAGGCATATATACAATAATATTACATGGAATATTCAACCTCTAAGTAAGGGTGAAAGAATGTTACTGCCATTGTAAAGTTAGAAGTCCTTTAAAGATTTCAAATATAGAGAGAAATCCGTTAGGAGGTTTTATGGTTGTGCAAACTATAGAACTGGTTCATATGATTTTTTAAGGTAGAAAGATGATGAATTGCCTGAGTACTACTGTAAATTAGTCTGAGATCTTATGACAGAGGTGCAAGAGTTGCAACGAGCTAAAGCACCCGTGAGTATGAAGGACAAAAGGTTAATGGAGCTAGAAAATATGATAGTAGACTTAAGAAAAAAAATGAAAAAAATTGTTGAAGTTCAACCTTCAGTACCTATTGTTGCCCGAATGCGTTGTGGTTCATTTGGCATTTTTCTCTTTGGCTTCTTACCTTGTATTGTATTTTTTTATTTATTATTATTATTATTATTTTTTGTTAGTTTGGCATTTTTCTCTTTGGCTCCTTAACCTGTATTGTATTTTTTTAGATAGTGATGTGAATATGTTATTCAACTTTCTATATTGCATGCTTGTATTTTAAATTTTGTTGTAAATTTATTCATGAAATATTGCATTCAACTTTAATTCAACTTTAATGCTTCAACCATATGAGTCATCACTAAACATTCAACCATATCAATTCATTCATCTAACCTCACATTCATTCAACCATTCAATCAGTGCAAACCATATTTATCAAACCATTCAACTATATCAATGACATATTTATCAAACCAAAAAAAAAAAAAATCCAATGTAGCTTCAAAAACTTGCAGGAACTGGAATAGTTAATTTACCAAAATAATCATCATAAACAAAACTCAGTTTCACCTTCAACAAAGGTACCACTTTCACCAAAATAAAAACCGATGTAGAACCACTTTCATCAAGTCATCCTAGTCAAAAAGCAAGCAGCCTATACAAGTCATCCTAGTCATACCCTACACAGTTCTGCATATGTTGCTAAGATACCAAATTCCATCCCTGCAAACTGGCCAACAAGTAATGACCTGTAACATTAAACAAAGCATGAATAAGAACTCAATCAATGCCAACTATCCTAGAAGTAAATGCAAATATGGGAAAAAAAAAAAAAAAAAAAAATTCAATAAATATATATTAAACTTCAATCTAAACTGTAACTAAACCAAAATCCTTCATTTTAAAGCATTCAAATGGAGCCTTAAGTACAATCTTAAAATGAAAATGAAGAGAAATCATTTCTTATTTCCCATTTCCAATACCAAAAATGTCATTACTCATTAGTGAACTCTCCTTAAACCACCAAAAACACGCGCACACACTCACACTAATATTTTCTTCATCAGATCTCAGTTCATTTCATATTGAATGGAGATGCCCTATTCTTACTTTCTTATTCATGCATTCTGGACACACACACACACACACACATCACACAGACTCCTCTCCCTCTCTCTTATAAAGATTTTTCCACAGAACTGGTTATAGTCCTTAACATCGATCAAAGAAACAAACATTTCATCATATAAAAAAGGAACATTAACTAAGAATTTCTATTCATGAACACACCAAGTATTAAAAGCCATCAAACAGAAATTAATCATATATATATATATATATACACACCACCATAAAACTTGAAATTGGCCAAGAATCAATAACACCTTTGTAATATATGATCATGAATACTTCAATTTTGGGAGGTTAATTACAATACCCAATTATCTGACCCGGAAGCAAAACTACCATTGTCGAATTCTTGATAGAATTTGCAGGTTATAAATAAGTATCATAAAACTGCATGTATATATAACATAACTCATATTATATGCTATGTTTAGAAAGTATTACTACTACCCAAGTACCAAATATATCCTGAAAATAAATTAATAAGAAAAAGGGTAAGAAGAAACTCTAATGCAAAAATCAAGTTTCCTAGTTTTTAAGTATAAGAAGAGGTGAAAAAAATGAGAAGAATGAGAATTGTACAAGTTTTCAAGTTAATGCAAAATTTAGCTATTTTTATGAGACATAACAGCCTATATGCATGACACTACAAGCACTTAAACAAGAAAATAAAAAGCAAAGAAGAAAAAAAAAATTAATAAGTGTGACAGCCAATGCAAGACCATAAATATCCGCTGATACAACAAAAACTTATTTTATGACTCAAATTAAAATTTTCTGACTCAAATTAAAATTTAAGAAAAAACAAAAGCTTATTTTCTAACTCAAGCTAGAAGGAGACAGATGCAGGGGTTTGTATTTGAATTTTCTGACTCATTTTCTAATATATATATATATATAGAGAGAGAGAGAGAGAGAAAAGAAAAAAAAAAAAAAAAAAATCCAGGCAGAGGAAAAAAAAACCCTAAAAGCTAATACAACAAACAAATTAAAATTTTCTGACTCAAACTAAAATTTAAGAAACAACAAAAACTCATTTTCTGACTCAAGGAGGAGACAGATGCAAGAAACACATGCAGGGGTTTGTATTTGAATAACACGGACATGTACATCAAATCAATATCCAGTTCAGCTGTCAAAACTAGGCTCTTTGGTCGCTAATCAAAAAAAAAAAACCCAAATTGAGAGAGAAAAAATAAACCCAAATCGAGGGACAGAAAAACCCTAACATAATCTACATATTTAATTGGTAATATAGATGAGAATATACCTACTGTGCTCAGTTTCTGAATCGACGAAGTGGATGAAATATATCGCGAGGTTTTGATCTGTCTGTGAAGAACGTGAGATCGTGATCGCCATCGAAACCAAGGGCTAGGGTTTGTTGCCTCTTCTCTCAAGAACGGGAGGCAGATGAGAGAGGAGACGATGAAGGACTTCTGAAATTGTTGGAATGTGCTGTAGAGTTGTTGTAGTCGTGTAAATGGCGAAAACGACCACGTCAGTATTCATTGTCCTTTTTGGTCTTTTTACAAAATTTTGTATTTTTATATATTTAAAAAAATTGTTGACTAAGGGCATTTTAGTTAAGTTCAGTTTTAAATGTGCGATAGGGACTTGATTGCACTAAATTGAAATTTGAGGGGTATTTTTTACAAAAGAGTGTGATATGCATATTTTTTACATTTTCCATATATATATATATATATATATATATATATATATATATTATATTATATCAGCATCATATGGTGAAGGAAAATGGGCATTTGGACGAAATTCATAGAGAGAAGGTAATGATGATAAAAAAAAGGAAGATAAGACTGAAATGGTAATGAATTTTGTGGAGTAGATTTTTAGTGGGAATGAATTTGTATTTATATATATATACATTGCATTTGATAAAAAGGAGCAGGTCAGCGGCAAGTGGGGGAAACGAAAAGGAAAATGGAAAAGATTTTTGTGCGCGGCCACTAGGAGATGAGAAATGGGTTTTGAGTTGATATTGTACAAATATATATATATATATATATATATATTTTGCTTTGTCCGATGAAGGTAGAGAGATCAGCCTAATAAAGAGAGGGAAAGGATTGAAATGAAATGATGGTGTGGGTCTCATTTGAATTGTTAGATTCGATTTTAAGTGGAAGGATCGACATTGTATGATTTATTTTATTTATTTGAAAATTTTTTGTATATATTTAAAAAAATTGATTTTGTCTAAAGATGACATTTTTTTTATGATCTTGAGTGTATTTTGATATATTTGTATTTATATAAATTGAGAATTTTATTAGAATTTTCGAATAGTAACAAAATGGTATCAGAACCTGTACCCAGTTGGAAGTGTGAGTGTAGTGATGATGTAGACAGGTGTGGTGGGCGAGTGTATAGTACTGGTTAGCTGTCATTCGTAGTCGGGTGTGTATGGGCGGATGACGTTCATTGACAATTATTGGGATAGTTGGTTAGTGTGATTGGGCAGGTAGTCCGAATTTGTTATTTTTTTAGTGGGCAGGTGACTTTTTTTTATCACAACGGTTATGAAGTGTGTGGGTGGGTGACTAGCACTGACAGCTACCACGACGTCTTATATATCACGGTATCTCACATCGTCGGGGTAAGGATTTTTGGATTTAATTTTGTGATTATTGTTGTTTTTGGGTATGTATAAACTGTTGAATTCGAATTTCGGGGACAAAAATTCTTTTTAAGTGATGGAGTACTGAATTTTTAGGATTTTAATTTAATCTATTCTATGATTTTTAGTCAAGACTGAGAATTTAATTTTTATTAGAGATTTTTTATTTCTTTTGAAGACTTGAAGTTGATTTGGTTTTGTACTTTTATATATATATATATATATATTATCAGTTTTATATATGATGAAGGAAAATGGGCACTTGGACGAAATTCAGTCAGTTAGAGAAGGTAATGATGACAAAGAAAAGGGAGATGAGATTGAAATGGTAATGAATTTTGTGGGGTCTATTAGTAGATTTTTAGTGGGAATAAATTTGTTTTATGCAATTATATTTATATATATTATATATAATATACATTGCATTTGATAAGAAGGATCGGGTCAGCCGCAAGTGGGGGAAAAGAAAAGGAAAATGGAAAAGATTTTGTGCGGGCCAACTAGGAGATGAGAGATGGGTTTTGAGTTGATATTGTACAAATGTATATATATATATATATATATATATATATATATTTGCTTTGTCTGGTGAAGGGAAGAGAGATCAGCCGAATAGAGAGGACTTGTTTTATTTAAATCCTCTTTACATTGTACTCATAACATATGCTATCGGATGCCAAAAAATATGAGAATTGTCGCGTATTACCCTTTTCGCTCAACTGTGAAGGACACTTTTAGCCAGGATTAAAATAATTCAGTCAGTATATCTCAAGTTGTGTCATTCAGATGCTCACTTGCGCTAATAAATCAGCTTTAAATAGCACAAACTAATACAAAAAGTACTTGGGATATTATTGGACAACCTTGTCCACATAACACATCACTTTGATCTATAATAAAATGAAAGGTCCAGCGTTAAGGAGAGGGCCCTGACTCTAACATGTCCAGGGCAACTCCCTCAACACCTCATTACCGTCCTTGTTTGAAATTGGTGTTGAGATATGTGACCATCGACAGTAACTCCTTTTGTAGCCTGAGGTGGGTTCCAAAAGAGTCCTATTTAGGGGAGTTCCGGTGCCCGGTATCAGCCTCTTACCTCCCAAAAAGAAGTCAGGAGTTTAAATATTAAAAGAGACAAGTGTGTGGAAATACTAATTAAAATAATAATAATAATAAACTTGCATACTAACTAATATAAGTACTAAACTTTTCAAACAAACACACAATTACAGGACTGACATAAATACTAGACACTACAGTAGAGTTTTATTTGTGACAGCGTAGTGCTTATTTGTCAGAGAGTTTTCATAGATTATGAACAGCAAATGCAACGTCAGTAAAACTTCTTATTTGGAATCACCACTTGTTAAAAGCCTCTTCTTAATCACCACTGGTAAAAAGCCTACTATTATATCTCTGGGAGGCAGACTTTCCGTGATAACACTGCAATTAACATACTCATCTATCCATTTAAATAAAACAGGAAATTTCTCCCTTGTCAGCAATTCAGTTCCACTTATTTCCTGGAACACACCAGCCCAGAGAGATAAGACATTAGCCACAATGTCAACCAATCCGATATCGTCTCCACCAAAGAACCTCTTACCCTGGAGCTCATTTTCAAGGGTTTTCAGGAGCTCATATCCCTCTGCCATGGCTTCCTCTTTCTCCTTGTCTTTGCTCCAATTCGCCTTCCATATTGTAGTGTGGCACTAAAACACACAGTACAAAATTTAATTTGTGCGCGCAATATGCATAAAAAAATCTTACAATAGAGTGTAATGTTAGGAGAGGGGAAGTATCAAAATTAAATTTATAATGTTTTATTTTAAAAAAAACCAAAACTATGAGTATAGACAATCCAAATGGTTAGACAGGTACTTTTGTTGAGTTGAATTGAGTAATGCATGAGAATCTTAAAAGTAGGACTAATCCTTATCAGTTTAGCTGAGTTGTCAGTGAGCAACACTTGAAACACTGTTCAACATAGCATATTGGGCTGCAAGTGGGGTTGGACCAACTCTACCCGGTCTCAACCCAACTTCAATTTGAATCGAGTTGGGTCAACCCGAATTGTATCCAATATAAATTATGGTCCTAACCTGATCTGAATATTTTCGGACGGGTTGAGTTTTTTTTAATTTTTTTTCTTTTATAAAAAATATATATATTATATATATTTGATCATATTATTATTAAAAAACAAAATATTTTTAGGGCAAATCATTTTAGCCTCCCCAATCGCTTCCAGTCCTATTCTTAACTCTCTCTCTCTCTGCGCAACTGCTAACTACAAAAACCTATATATTTCAGTTTATCTATGTGTCTGCAAGAATCAAAATTTCAAAACCCTTATCCGCATCTCATTTCAGATTGTTCAAAAAATCAAAACCCATATCTTTCAATTTCCATCGCCCGCTGTTCCAGTTCATAAGCTTCAACCGCCGTCTCTCAACTCCCAAGTTTGCCCACCTCTCTCTCTGCAACTGCTAACTTGTATGTATGGGTTTTCTTTTAATTTTTGGAAGTGATGGCGGCGGCGGCGGCAGAGGTGGAGGGACGACGACAACGGCAACAAAAGGGACGGCGGCCACAGAGGGGACGACCGAGAGAGAAATAGAAAGAAGAGAGAGGAGAGAGAAAGGAGAAAAAAAATAAAAAATAATTTTTATTTTTATTTTTATTTTGGGTTTTGGGTTTGGTTCAGGTTTAGCCCGAACTTAACTTGAATATGTCTGGGTTTTGATAAAACCAATCCGAACATGAGCCCGATTTATGAAATTTAAGTTCAAATTTTAAAATTTCTTGATTGGGGTTGGGTTGGGCTGGGCTAGATTAGCCCACCCAAGTTGCAGTTGGCATATAGATTTGGTAGAAAATTATTAGTAGCCAACAGTCCTTTCTACAAAAGTCAATATAATAATCTACTTTGAACATGAAATTGATTCCTAACTTCTTGAAAACTATGGTGTTTTAGTTTACTTCTTATCAGTGGGCAAACACCATCACATGTATCAATTCTAATTATAAGAAGACCTACTATTGTGGAATCTGGAATCTGAGGAGGGTCAGATGATGTAGGCAATAATTCATTTAGAAGTCCT
This sequence comes from Cornus florida, assembly GCF_030987335.1. Taxonomy (NCBI): domain Eukaryota; kingdom Viridiplantae; phylum Streptophyta; class Magnoliopsida; order Cornales; family Cornaceae; genus Cornus; species Cornus florida. The sequence continues at coordinate 47,731,638 of NW_026775573.1, forward strand.
GCCTTCTAACCTCATGCCAAATAAGCCAAGTTGTTCCAAAACCTAAGGTTGAAAATGACATAAACTATAACTATACAATCTATATAGTGTTTGAAAGTATTGTGTGTATACAGAGATCGAAGACAGAACATACCTTGTCATCTATGAACTTAGCCCAGAAACGTGCCATGGCTCTGTCATAAGGATGTTTGGGCAAAATGGGATGGCCTTTCCAGGTGTGGTCGATGTATTCAAGAATAACGACTGACTCACAGATGGGCTTTCCATTGTGGAAGAGCACGGGAATTTTCTTGTGAACAGGGTTGGACTTGAGAAGCAATTCACTCTTCTTACCATAGACTTCTTCTTCTTCTATGAATTCATATTGGACACCCTTTAGCTTCAGAGCAATCTCAACTCTGCAGCTAAAAGGGCTTCCACGAACCCCAAGCAACTTCACTTCATCTGCCATCACAACACTTATTTTAGTTTCCTGGCACCAAACACAACTTAAGACTACTATATTTTCCAATTCTGATGTGGGTCTTTTATTGTGGAATTGTTAAGTTTTTATAGAGGGACCATAACATTTGGTTACTTAGCCAACAAGACTGACTATCTATTTGTATAATAATATAATATGAATATTTTGACCAAACCCATTCATTAGTAAAATCTTATGAAATTGGTGGATGAGAGTGTGCGAAAAATAAAAGTAGAGAGTGCGCTCAGAAAACGACAGCCAAGAAAACGATAGCTATACCCATTAAGATGAATCGTGTCTTTATGATATAATTTCATTTGCACATGGCTTACAGTTGAATTAGTCAGAGGATACATGCTTGTTTTTTTTGGCGGGATAACTGCTTCATTAATGATATATTTCCTAAATAACTGACCTGTTGGGTGACCTCACCCACTCTGTCCTTCAACCTAATCCTTATATATAATATTAAAGTAATGATAACATTATAAATTTTATTGTTTAAACATAAACAAAAAAGCCGAGAAACTGTTGGGTTTGAATTTCGGGATCAAATTCTTTTTAAGTGGTGAAGAATGTGACAACCCAAATTTTTAAGATTTTAATTTATTTAATTATATTTTATTTAGTTGTCATAATTAAATAATTTAATTATGATTGGACTTACCTAATTGAGATTTTTAATGGGTTGAATTGCTTTTGTTATATTGGTATATATAATTTGTATCTTGTCTGTGGAGAAGGGCGCCTGCCGAAATGAGATTAAAGAGATATTTATGGTTGATTGAATTTTTGTTATATTGTGTGTGTGTGTGTGTGTATATATATATATATATATATATATATTATGTATCTGATGGAGATAAAGGGAGTAGCGAAATTGCAGAGAGAAATATAGATTGTAATGGCTTTTTGGTGGGTCCCATGGAATAATGGGTTGATTTTGGTTATATATATGTAATGTGTGTGTATGTATATATATATATATATATATATATATATATATATTGTTGGTTGATGAGAACGAAGTGGCAGCAAGTGGTCTGCCGAATTGAAAAAAAAAAAAAAAAAGAGTTTGAAATGGTAATTTTGAGGGGCTCACTTGATTAATATTTAAATAGGTTTTGATTTGTTGTTGCATGTTATATATATATATAATGAATCTGATGGATAGTGAGGCTGCCGAAATAGGGAAGCAAAAGAGAAGCTTGAAATGGTATTATGGTGGCGGGTCCCACTAATATATTGTTCTTTTTGCTTTTGACTTTCAGGTGGCCTTTGTTTTGTGTGGTGGGCGGTTAGCTGAATTAGAGGAATAAAGAGAAAATGGTGATGTAGGTAACGAGATCCACTAATAATTGTGATCATTATTTTGATTTTGATTTTTTTTTTTTTTTTTTTTTTTTTTTTTTTTTTTTTTTGATTAGCTGTTTGCATTAAGTCGGTGGATATGCCTTTGTATATAGTGAGGTGTGTTTGTGCACGAAGTGAGGTTACATAGAGAACCGTGCGAACAGACAGAGAGAGAGCCGAGAAGGACTTGAAGACTTTGATGATCCATGATATTTCTTTTACAGTGGATTTAGACTTTGCTACTGAAGGCAAAGTCGACGAGCGCGTCTAGATCTACGATTTAATCGGAGCAAAGTCTCGTTTGGCCGCCATTGGATTTCGAAAAATTGGACCCACTTTGGGGGTTTTCTCCTTCTTTGAGGTAGGGATGTTTAATTCATAATTTCTTGAATTTTTGTGAATTATTCTTGTATAAATTGTTATCTAGCATGCCTATTTTGTATAAATTCTTGCAAAATTTTTTAAATGTTGAATATGTAGTGTTTAATTATGTGTAAATGGATGTGTGGTGATTCAAGCATGCTTCTATGGACTAGAATTCATGTTTTATATGTTGCCATGCTAGATTATTATTAAATGAAAGCATGTTGTATTTTTATGGGAAATTTCTTATAAAGCTTGCTAGTGGTTTAAGTTGAATTAGTTGTGAAATGTTAAATTGCGGCATGAAGTATCCATGCACTTCATTGGGAGGAAATGAGAATGATGTTTTGAAAGAAATGAAAAAGGGTTTTTGAGAAAAACCCGGACGCGGAGGGGGTACTGAGGGTCCGTAGCGTTAATATAACCTAAAGAGAATTCGAAAAATCACCCTAGCGTGGTTGAGCTATTTGAGTCTCAAATGACGCCGCAGGGTTACCAAAGGTCAAGGACAGTAGCTAATCCTTCTCTCGTATCGCCGAGGAATCACCGAGGGATAGATTATGTTAACGGTTTTGAAAAGTGATGGATGGTTTTGAAAATGGGGAGCGACATAGCATGGCATCACATTTCATAGCACGCCATTATTTATTTTTGGACTTGAAATTGTTGAAATTTTTTCTGATATAGCATGATCCTGTTCCTTATACTTCTATTCATTGTTTAGATTCACGAGGTCACAAGAGGTGTTTCTTAGGCATCACCTACTGAACAATTTGCTCACCCTTTATATTTAATATTTTCAGATCACGAAAAAGAAGTGGTAGATAACATTCCACCACAGGCCTAATATGGATTAGAAGATGATTTTGTTGTTTTTGTATTTAAGTTTCACTATTCTTTTGTAAAATTTAGAATATTGTATTCTATACTGAGACTTATGGACTTTTGTTATTATAATTATATTCATGGGCTGTAATTTTAATATAAGTTGTCTAAACGTTGTAAGATATGGACTTTTGGTCTTAACCATATTTTAGAGACTGTAATTATGATATTTGGATTAAATAGTATGTGGTTGTTCCACTATGAGATGAACTATATTGAGGCATAATAATTGGATGAAAGAAATGTTGAAATGTATCATTTGCATTGTGTGTTGGGACAGTTTAGATAAGTTTTGAAGGTTCAAGAGAGGGCATTGCATTTTTATACATTTAAGCAGATTGTTGTAGGACCCCTTTTAGCAGAAGTGATGTCAATTTTTATTATTATTATTTTTTTAATTGGTGTCATTTTAGAGCCGTTACAGCATAACAGTATGTTGTCTAATTATGTTGTGGTGGGTTTTACATTATGCGATTGTTAAGTTTTCGTAGTGGGAGTATAAATAATAATTTATTGACCTTTTGGGAGTGAACGTCATCCATCGTGAAATTTTTGTATCAAAGTTAACATGCTGCTTGCTATTTTTATTTGGCGAGAGGAGATGATTGTAGAAAGACTTGAAGGCATGTCATACATTACCTTTTTTTGGCTCAATTGGGAAGGACTATTTGAGCCAGGGTTAAAATGATTCAGTCAATATTTCTCGAGTTCTGTCATTCAGATGTTCACTTGAGCTAATAAGTCAGCTTTAAATAGCACAAACTTACAAAAAGTACGTACTTGGGATATTATTGAACAACCTTGTCAACAGAACACTTCACTTTTATCTTTAATGAAATGAAAAGTAATAATAAACTTACATGGTAACAAAGAAAAGTACTAAACCTTTCAAACAAACACACAACAGTACTGACATAAATACTACACACTACTTAAGGTAGAGTTTTATTTGTGATAGTGTACTAGTGCTTATTTGTCAGTGTTTTAAGAGACTATGACCAGCAAATGCAGCATCAATAAACTCCTTATTTGGAACCACCACCATAGCGAGCTTGGAAAAAGCCTACTAGTCTATCTCTGGGAGGCAGACTTTCCTTGATAACACTGTAATTAACATACTCATCGATCCATTTAAATAAAACGGGAAATTTCTCTCTTGTCAGCATTTCAGTTCCACTGACTTCCTGGATCACACCAACCCAGAGAGATAAGACATTAGCCACAATGTCAACCAATCCAATATCGTCTCCGCCAAAGAATCTCTTACCCTTGAGCTCATTTTCAAGGGTTTTCAGGAGCTCATGTCCCTCTGCCATGGCTTCCTCTTTCTCCTTGTCTTTGCTCCAATTCGCCTTAGATATTGTAGTGAAGCACTAAAACACACAGTACAAAATTTAATTTGGTGCAATATGCATAAGGAATCTTACAATAGAGTGTAATGTTAGGAGAGGGGAAGTATCAAAATTAAATTTATAATGTTTTATTTTTAAAAAAACTAAAACTATGACTATAGAAGATCCAAATGGTTTTGTTGAGTTGAATTGAGTTATGCATGAGAATCTTATAGGTAGGACTAGTCCTAATCAGTTTAGCTTAGTTGCAATGAGCAGTACTTGGAACATTGTAGTTCAACATATTATATAGATTTGCTAGAAAATTATAAGTAGCCAACAGTCCTTTCTACAAAAGTCAATATAAAAAGTCAACTTTGAACATGAAATTGATTCCAAACTTCTTGAAAACTATGGTGTCTTAGTTTACTTCTAATCAGTGGGCAAACACCATCACATGTATCAATTCTAATTAAAAAAGACCTACTATTGTGGAATCTGAGCAGGGTCAGATGATGTGGGCAATAATGCAGTTAGAAGTGGTGGCTTCTAACCTTTTATGCCAAATAAGCCAAGTTGTTCCAAAACCTAAGGTTGAAAATGACATAAACTACAACTATACAATCTATAGTGTTTGAAAGTATCATGTGTATATAGAAATTGAAGACAGAACATACCTTGTCATCTATGAACTTAGCCCAGAAACGTGCCATGGCTCTGTCATAAGGATGTTTGGGCAAAATGGGATGGCCTTTCCAGGTGTCGTCGATGTATTCAAGTATAACGACTGACTCACAAATGGGCTTTCCATTGTGGATGAGCACAGGAATTTTCTTGTGAACAGGGTTGGACTTGAGAAGCAAATCACTCTTCTTCCCAAACAGGTCTTCTTCTTCTATGAATTCATATGGGACACCTTTTAGCTTCAGAGCAATCTCAATTCTGCAACTAACAGGGCTTCCACAAACCCCAAGCAACTTCACTTCGTCTGCCATTACAACACCTGGTTTAGTTTCCTAACACAAAACACAACTTAAGTGTTAAGAGTATTATGTTGTCTAATTCTGATGTGGGTTTTTGATTCTGGGACTGATAAGTTTTTATAGAGGGAGCATACCTTTTCGTCACTTGGCCGCCAAGACTGACTCTGTCTATTTTGTATACTAATATAATATGAACATTTTGACCAAACCCATTCATTAGTAGAATTTTATGCCGCGGTTCTATCAGTAAAATTTTGTATAAAAGTTAACAACTATATATATATATATATGTTGAGAGGAGATGATTGGAGAAAGACTTGAAAACATGATCCAAATTATTAACAGTAATTAAAATGGTTAGTAAAAAATTGAATTATATGTTATGTTATTAAATATAAGGTAAGGTCAAGCCGTATACTAAGTCACATAAAGCGGGAGTGGGAGCAGAATATAAAAATGACAAAATTAAATTACAAATAGTGAGAATGTGAGAGAAAGTGCACGGAGAGTGAAAGCAAGAAAGCGTTTAGAGAAGAATTGTATCTTCTTCACTTGCACTAGTAAGAGGATACATGATGCTTCTTCTTCTTCTTCTAAATTTTTTTTTTTTTTTTTTTTTTTTTTTTTTTGCTGGATACCTGCTTCATTAATGATATATTTCCTAAACATCTGACCTATTGGGTGACCTCACCCACTTTATCCTTCAACCTAATCCTATTATATATATATATATATATATATAAATAATCCCATGAAATATTAAAGTACTGATAACATTATAAATTTCAACGTTCAAACGTAAAGAAAAAGACAAAAAGAAAAATGAATTCACCTTATGGGCAATTGTCCTTCTAGTTCCTTCTGATTCCTAGTAAATTAAGACTTGTCGTTGGTGTCAAAATGATGTCGTTTGCTATTACGACATCGTCCTGAATTATCCATTTGACATTGAATGAATTCTAAGTTGTAACGCTCAGCACCAACAACTTAACTTTGGTGCATTACAATGTCTCTTTTGTGGCAAATTTATAGCAACAATCTTTGAATAACTTTTATTTTTATGGTCCGGCAACGGTAAGATCTGCATCCAGAGCTTGACGAAGCCAGTTGGGCCAGATATTCCATTTCTAAATCCAAAGATGAGTTGTTAAAAGCCCAATTGCATGGGAGGTGGGCTCATTTGTTTGCAGCTCTTGGTGCCCAAACTAAATATCTTCTAAGATCACATTGTAATAACCTAACCATAGCCATCTTGTTCGCAAAGTTAGCTGCTTTTTTTAACAACATTCTAAAGTCATGTAAAAAATTTGGGCCAAATAGGTATATAATTCTATTTAATTTAATTTTTCTTTTAGCCAAGTCTAGGTGCCTAGGTTTTTATTTAACACATCATTCTAAAGTTGTCAAAGAACTTGGCCCAAATAGGTACTCCTCAATTACAGGGCTCTGTCGGTTGTGATGTTGAATATGTTGGGTCTCTCCCATTTCCTTGTGATATAAGTCATTTGTGATCTTTATTACTAACTGCTAAGCAATTCACTCACCCTCCACCCATGTTTGAATTCCTTAAATTTTTTAGAATGTATCATGGCACCTCTTGGGAAATAAAGGGCTGATAACCGCCGGTGACGTTAATAGTTCAAATTTATTCATTTCCATCTAAGACACTAAACATCCATTCCTAAAATCAGCTTTTAGGTAACAAGTTGCACAGGCAAGCATCTATAAACTCCGAAGGACTTGGAAAAATACCCCCAACTTGGTGGATTTGAATCTCTCCAATTGTTCTTTTTCTTTCCAATTTCTCCAAGCTTCAATTTAATGATCAAAATCATGCCACATCATCATCTGTGTAACTACTCATCATGTTTGGTTTCACACACAACTTAATTCAAGCAAAAATGATTATATTGTGTTTTATAACCGCTAAATTTAGGCTTGAAAATATTAGTGGAGAGGATCGAAGTTTCAATTTCGCATGCCAATTTTTTTATGATTGCCTTGTAAAGTGGGATTGCGCCATAAATATAGATTATAGATTGTAATTCTTGAGATTGGCATATAAAGTGGGATTGCGCCATAAATATAGATTATAGTGTGTAATTCTTGTCGAGTGAGAGTTTGATCAGTGTTTAGTAGGTCTATATCCTTCTATTATTATTTGTATTAATTATATTGAGATTCTAAATGGTGTTCTCAATCTTGATGGTGATATCTAATTAAAACTTGTGCTAAGAATAAATATAATATAAATTTTGTTAAAAACTATGATTAAATTGAAGCCTAATGAATTTAGGAATCATTTGAGAATTTAGACAACAAGAAGCAACCCAACCGCTAGGTTACGAAGGCATTGGCTTCTTTTGAACGTTTATATTTAGACGTTTATGGTGATTAGGATTCTTATTTTAATTTTTAGTAATTTTTTTGAGAAAGTTGACTTTTATATTTCTTTACGTTGTAAGAATTTTTGATGGTGTTTGTTTCCTTATAATTTAGGTTTTCTTTTCATTATAAATAGAGTAAAATAACTAATTCTATTATCTATATTATACCAAATTTCTATACGGTTGATATTTGATTTTTCTTATTTGCTCCAAGTTTGAGATTCACAGGAAGATTTTGAAGACAAATGAACTCAAGCTCTCAATGTACAAGCTCTCAAGTATTGTTCCAGCTGTTTGTTGTGGTTTTGTGAAGTCTGATTAATTTTTAAAAAGATTTAATTATTGTTCCAGCTGATCTGTTTTTGATTTCTTATTGGTTTTGGACTCTACAAAAGCCAAGTTCTTGGGGGACAAGGGTTATATATATCAACTCTAATCAGATCTTAGAGTGTGGTAAAAATAGAGAGAAGAAAAAAGAGAGGATCGTCATACGTGTTGTGTGATTGATTAATTTGTGCCAATACAAGAGAGAGTAATTGAGAGAGATCGAGAGAAAATTCTCTATTATAATTCTTCATCTTCTTCATAGTGAATTTGTTCGGTGTGCTCCATGGACGTCGCCCTAAGATTTGGGTGAACCATGTATATCTTATGTTCTTGTGTGTGATTTTTTTTTTTATTCTTCGTGATTGCTTGTTTATTCCTTGAACAGCGTAGTTTATTTTGTGTTTCCGCCACAACAACTGGTATGAAATCCGGTTGATTGTGCAGAGCAACTCTAAAAACTGGTATTAGATCCTTTGGTAGAAAACCTTGGGCACAGAAGGGGTGTGACGAAATTCCAAAAGTCTTTCGATCAAATCTGTCTGTTCCAGTGGGAGTAATGGCATCAGAAGATAAGACATCCACATCTATGATCGAGAGGTTCGATGGCACAAACTTCGGTTTCTAGAAGATGCAAATTAAAGACCTCTTATTTCAGAAAAATCTGTATCAACCATTAGGAAAAAAGCTAGAGGATAAAAGGATACAGAATGGGAATTACTCGATAGGAAGGCTCTTGGCACAGTCAGATTGAAGTTGTCAAAGTCAGTTGCCTTCAACATCAAGAATGAGAAGATGACGAAGTCTCTCATGGCAGCCCTTTCTAGTATGTTTGAACAGCCTTCTACAGCGAACAAGGTGCACTTAATCAAGAAGTTATTCAACATGAAGATGGTCGAAGGTGGTAAGTTCAACGAACATTTAAATGCATTTAGCGAGATAGTTAGGCAATTAGAGTCTGTTGATATCGACTTCAAAAATAAGGTCCGAGCGCTGTTAATTCTAGGGCAGTTACCCGCGAGTTGGAGTAACACAGTTACAAAGATCAGTAGCTCTACAGGGAAGACTAAGTTGAAGTTTGATGAAGTTGTGAGCATGATTTTGACTGAAGAAATCAGAAGGCAAACAACAGGGATTTCCACCAGTAGTTCAGCATTGAATTTTGAAAGCAGAGGCGAGGGTTCAAACAAAGAGAAGGGTAACTGTAATAGAAATAGAGGTTGATCCAAGTCAAGGAATTGAAGGATATAGTCTCAAAATTTCAGGAATTCTACAGATCTCAGTGACATTGAGTGTTGAAATTGTGGAAAGAAGGGATATTATCGTGTTGATTGCAGACTTCCAAAGAAGGGAACCGAAAGAAAAACTGAAATAAGCGTTGTCTTAGAAGAATCAGATGATGCATTTATATGCTCTTTGGAGACCAAGGCGGAGTCATGGGTTTTAGATTTTGGTGTATCGTTTCATGGCACCTCAAGCAAAGAGCTATTTAATAGCTAGGAACCGGGTAACCTTGGCAAGGTGTATCTTGGTGATGATCAGCCTTGCAGCGTCGTTGGCAAGGGCAAAGTGCAAATCAAGTTAAATAGGTTAACTTGGAAGTTGAAGGATGTGAGACACATCCCTGGCTTCAGGAAGAATTTGATTTCGGTTGGACAATTGTCAAATGAAGGTTTTGTTAAAATCTTCAATGGAGACTCGTGGAAAGTTTCCATAGGCACGTGGTAAGAAGTTTGGCACTCTCAACACAACTGTGCTTGTGGGTCTATAGCAGTTGCAGAAAATAGAGAAGATCACAACCTTTGGCACCAAAGACTAGGTCACATAAGTGAAAGTGGGCTTAAGAGTATGCACTCAAAAGAAAAACTACTAGGCATACGGGAAATTGATATTGACTTCTGTTAGAGTTGCGTGATAAGCAAGTAGAAGGTCAATTTCAAGAAGAGTGGCAGAGATCTCAAAAAGGAGAAACTTGAGCTAGTTCACACAGATGTCTGGAGGCCAGCCACTGTCTCATCCAATAGCTGAAAATATTATTTCGTGACTTTCATTGATGATCACATGAGGACAGTATGGGTTTATTTTTTGAAGCACAAATCTGAGGTATTTGATGTGTTCAAGAAGTGGAGGTCATGGTGGAGAATGAGACAGGTTTGGAGATCAAGAGGTTGAGGTCAGACAATGGTGGTGAGTATGAAGACACCGGATTCAAGAAGTTCTGTTTTGATAATGGGATCAAATTAGAGAGGACTGTGCAAGGAACCCCACAGCAGAATGGGGTAGCAGAACGGATGAACTGAACATTGACAAACAGAGCCAGAAGCATGCGCATACATTCGGGAAGTAGTCAATACAGCATCCTACCTAATTAATCGTGGACTATCGGTGCCTTTGAAGTATCGAATAGCAAAAGAGGTATGGAATGGCAAAGAGGTAAATCTTTCAAGGTTGAAAGTTTTTGGTTATATTGCACATATTAGTGACCATGCTAGGGGAAAGCTCGACCCCAAGTCACTAAAATGCATCTTCGTTGGGTATGGCGGAGATGAGTTTGGTTATCGACTCTGGGATAATCAAAACAAGAAAAACATCATAAGTAGAGATGTGGTTTTCAACGAGAAGGTGATGTACAAGGATAGAGATGCAGCACAGTCAACTAGTCCTGTACAGAGTAAGCCTGAGTTTGTTGAGTTGGATGACGATCCATAGAGCATTGACGCGGAGCAGACAAATGAGGGTTCTTGGCTAGAACTCACAAAGCATAGTTCACCGTGGATTCCAACTCCTACGCCTGCACTTAGAAAGTCCACGCGTCCTCATGTACCGAATCGAAAAATTTATGGATTATATGTTACTCACAGATGGTGGTGAGTCTGAATGTTATGATGAAACATGTCAGGTTAAAGATGCTAGCAAATGAGAGCTTGCAATAGAAGATGAGATGAAATCCCCTATCTCCAACAAAACATGAGAACTAGCTAAGTTGCCCTTGGGAAGAAAGCTCTTCACAACAAATGAGTGTACAGGGTAAAAGAGGAACACGATGGTTCCAAGAGATACAAGGCGAGATTGGTGGTCAAAGGTTTTCAGCAAAAGCAAGGCATTGACTACACAGACATTTTTCCTCGTTGTGAAACTGAGTACCATTCACTCAGTTCTTAGCATAGTTGCAGTAGAGGGGTTGCACCTTGAGCAGTTATGCAACGCCCCAATTTTTTTAATAAAATGCTCTGATACTATTTTGTAACGCCCCAAATTTTCTAATAAAATACTCTGATACCATTTTGTCACGACTCGAAAATTCTAAAAAAATCCTCAATTCATTCAAATCCAAATACATCAAAATATATCAGGATCATAAAAAAATGTCCTCTTTTATACAAAATCAATTTCCTCAAATATACACAAAAAATCTCCAAATAAATAAATTAAATCCTATAACGCCGTCTCTTCCACCTAAACCCGAATCTAGCAATCCCTATTCATCTTCGGTACCTGAAACTGGAAGGCGGTGAGACAAAAAATCCAGTAGGAAAAACCATAACAAGAATTTCATGGAGGTTTAATAAAATAGCTTCACAAAATATATATATTCATGAATATATAAACAAAATACATATGCATTTAATTAAAATATTTAACAAAAAAACCATTGAAGCAAAATCACTCCAAGTCATTCAAGGTATAGAGAACCCCACACTGAAAAAGAATTTTCCTCACTGGATCACCAATTCCTCAAACCTCCGGCCTCCTCTGCAAGCTCTCGGTTCCCTCTCTATGTCTCATCTGCTCTCTCTAATTTTTTCTTTTCTCTGCCTCATCTTTATTCAATGGCACAAACACACATTTAATTAGGCAAATATCCATCGACACACTTTACACAAAAGCTCACCACACAAACAAAATATCAAATACATCATTACAAGTAAACCCCGCCACCACCACCCTATCTTATCACATCATATCTAACACACTCCAATACAATATCTCACTCCATCAGACCAAACCCACGTGAAGCTCAAGACTTTTGGCAAAATAAATCCTTGTGGGCTTGCCTATAGCATCACCATTTTCCTTCATCATTTCCCACTTTCAGCTGCCCCCTTTATAACTCATCAGATTGCTATGTATATTATATATATAATATATAAACACAAAAGCAATAAAACCAAATCAAAATAAACTTTAGGTGGGACCCGCAAAAGCAACCATTTTCCTGTCTTCTTTCATTCCTCATCTCAGCTGGCAGCATCCATTTTGCTTCCTTCCATCCGACACACACACACACACACACATATATATAATGTAACACAAATGAAATTCAACCCATTAAATATCAAGTGGGTAAATCCAATCAAAATTAAATACGCAATCTTGACAACTAAAAATCATAAAATTTAAAATTTAAAATCTTAAAAATCAAGGTTGTCATAATCTCCACCACTTAAAAAGAATTTCATCCTCGAAATTCAGATCCAACAGTCTTCGTATACTCGAAAACATCAATAACCACAAAACAAAATCCATAAATCCTTACCCCAGGCGATGTGAGATACCATGATATGTAGGACATTGTGGTAGCTATCAGTGTTAGTCACCCGCCCACACACTCCATAACCGTTGTAGTAGCTAGTCGATGCGTCACCCGCCCACTAAAAAAAACAAAAACAAACCCGGGCTACCTGCCCAACTACACTAACCAATCATCCCAGTAGTTACCAGTGAACGTCATCCATCCACACACACCCGGTTACGAGTGGTAACTAACCAGTACTACACACTCACCCACTCACACCCGTCTACATCATCACTACACTCACACTTCCGGCTGGGTACAAGCTCTGATACCATTTTGTCAATGCCCCAAATTTTCTAATAAAATAGTCTGATACCATTTTGTAACGCCCCAAATTTTCTAATAAACTGCTCTGATACTATTTTTTCATGACCCGAAAATTCTAATAAAATTCTCAATTCATTCAAATCCAAATACATTAAAATACACCAGGATCATAAAAAAAAAAATTCCCTCTTTTATAGAAAATCAATTTCCTCAAACATACACAAAAAATCTCCAAATAAATAAATTAAATCCTGCACGCCGACTCTTCCACCTAAGCCCGAATCTAGCAATCCCCGTTCATCTTCGGTACCTGAAACTGGAGGGTGGTGACACAAAAAGTCTCAGTAGGAAAAACCATAACAAGAATTTCATGGAGGTTTAATAAAACAGCTTCATAAAATATACATATTCATGAGTATATAAACAAAATACATGTGCATTTAATTAAAATATTTAAAAAAAAAACCATTGAAACAAAATCACTCCAAGTCATTCAAGGTATAGAGAACCCTACGCTGAAAAAGAATTTTCCTCACTCCCTCAAACCTCCGACCTCCTCTGCAAGCTCTCGTCTCCCTCTCTATGTCTCCTCTGCTCTCTCTAATTTTTTCTCTTCTCTGCCTCACCTTTATTTAGTGGCACAAACACACATTTAATTAGGTAAATATCCACCGACACACTTTACACAAAAGCTCACCACACAAACAAAATATCAAATACATCATTACAAGTGGACCCTGCCACCACCACTTTATCTTATCATATCATATCTAACACACTCCAATACAATATCTCACTCCATCAGACCAAACCCATATGAAGCTCAAGACTTTTGGCAAAATAAATCCTTGTGGGCCCCCTATAACATCACCATTTTCCTTTATCATTTCCCACTTTCGGCTGCCCCCTTCATAACTCATCAGATTGTTATGTATATTATACATATATAATATATAAACACAAAAACAATAAAACCAAATCAAAATAAACTTTAGGTGGGACCCGCCAAAGCAACAATTTTTCTTTCTTCTTTCATTCCTCATCTCGACTAGCAGCATCCATTTTGCTTCCTTCCATCCGACACACACACGCACACATAATGTAACACAAATGAAATTCAACCTATTAAATATCAAGTGGGTAAATCCAATTAAAATTAAATACTCAATCTTGACAACTAAAAATCATAAAATTTAAAATTTAAAATCTTAAAAATCCGGGTTATCACAAGTTAGATGTCAAAACTGTTTTTTTCCATGGTGACCTAGAGGAGGAGATTTACATGCAATAACCGGAGGGTTTCTCAATCAAAGGGAAATAGAAATTAATGTGCAAGTTAAAGAAAAACTTGTATTGTTTGAAGCAAGCCCCGAGACAGTGGTACAAGAAATTTAATGGTTTTATGAAGTGACATGGCTACAACAAGTGCAGTGCTAACCATTGCTGCTACTTCAAGAGGTTCAAGTCAAGTTTCATTATCCTTCTATTTTATGTTAATGACATGTTAGTGGAAAGCTGTGACATTTCCGATTTTAGTCATTTTTTTTATTTTTTTATTTTTCTGGAATTTCGTTAGCGCAAGGGTATTTCAGTCTTTTCACATGTTGCGTATGGGATTGTGGTTGGGTCCAATTGCATTTGGTACATTTTAATTTATAGAATCATGTAGTCTATGCTTGGTGGTGCATTTATATGTGAGGTGTATTTTCAAGTGAAAGAAAAAGTGAAAAGAAAAGAAAATGGGTGGTGGGACCCACCACTAACCTCAAAGTGGTCTAGAGACCACTCTCTTTCTCTCATTTTCTCTCTCCCCGCTACTCTCATTCTCTCATTCTCAAACTATATTTTCCTTTTCTTTTTCAAACAAGCTTTGATCATTGATTTCTCAGTCAATTCTTGCCGGATTTAAGTGCCGTTTGAGGCCAAACGAAGAGCACGACGAGCTCTACGCACTAGTACCAGAAATTCCAGCTTTGGTGTCCCTTTTGAATTTTGAAATTCTTAACCCATTTCTAGGGTTTTGCTCATTTTGAGTTAGGGGCTTCCTAATTCACATTATTCATGCACCTTTGTGAGTTATTCTACTTGAATTGTGTTATAGCATGCTTATTGGTGTTAATTGTAGCTTAAAATGTCTTGATTGTATATATGTGATTATGTGAAGACTTGTCTTGATTGTGCTCTATGAGAAGCATGCTTATATAATGAGTTTTATGCCTATTGTATTTAGTGATAATACATTATTGTTTAAATATTAAAAGTATGAGAACATGTTTACTTGTGTTGTGTCAAATTCCTCATTTTCATAGTATTGAGATCATGAGACATGCATGTACACCATTGGGTTGCATGAAGGGAAGAAATTGTTTTTGAAATGAAAATGGGGAGTTTTAGGAAAGAATATTTTGATGAAAGTATTTTGGAAAACCTAGTCGCTGCAGAGTCACCAACGGGTCGGTAGGTTAATATAACCTAGAGGGAACTAGGGAGATTGCCCTAGCGTGGTTGAGCCATCTAGGCCCCATAATGACACTGCGGAGTCACCAAAGGTCAAGGACAGTGGCCAATCCTTCTCTCGGCGCTGCAGAGTCACCAAAGGGGGTTACATTAACAGTTTGAAAGCAATGATTCTGATTGTGAAAAATAGGGAGCAACATCGGCATGCATTGCATCTCCATTGTATCTTATTATTTTGTTGAGAAGGTTAACCTTGTTGTATTCTCCCCTATGTGGTATAACCCCAACTCCTATTGGCCTATTCTTTGTTTTGGATTCATGGGGTCTCATGAGGTGTGTCTTAGGCGTTACCTACTGAGCAAATTGCTCACCCCACATACTTAATATTTTTCAGGTCTTAGGAAAGATCCGGGGAATAATAATCCACCTCAAAATTGAAAGTTGCTAGAAGACCATTTTTGCTACTTTTGTAATTTGTCATTCTCTTGTATATTCACAGACTTTTGGACATGTAACTATGTTGACACATTTGATCTTGTAACCTAAGAGTAAGGTTTAACTTCAAGTGATGTAAATGGAAATAATGTAAGCATGAGGTATAGCCTTATGTAATTGTAAGCAAATGTTGATTTACGGGATCAAGGGTTAGTGTTTTGACCATGACTATGAAATGACACATAATTTGATTGTACAGAACGAGTTCGGATCATCTTCAAGTTCCATTCTAGCTTCCCTTCCATTCTCATAGCATAGCAGGTTGTCTTTGGGATCCAGGCTCGGGACCTCCATTTCGGTCGACCGAAATGGTGCATCGGTCGACCGAAATAGATTTGTTGGCTCTCGGAATCTCATGTTCGGACGATCAAAATGAGGTTCGGTTGACTGAACCTCCAGCTCACTCTCAGCTTCTCCATTTCGAACGACCGAATCTCCACTTCGGTCGACCAAAATAAAGCCTTATGATCAAGCTTCCTTCTTCTCTTTGTTGCTCTCGGGATCTCCATTTCGGACGACCGAAGCTTCACTTTGGTCGACCGAAATGAAGCTCCTTGATCATCTTCCTTTTTCTTCCCGGAAATAGTTTGATTCAACGACAGATTGGACCTTGAGGCTTACTGAAGGTGAAATGCAAGTGTTGTGGTGGTGTTTGACTTTTGAAGGATCGAGTTTGGCGTAGGAGACCTCGAGTTTGAGCAAGGACCCGGTTAACGATTCGGACCCCCAGGTTCAGGTCGTTACAGAAGTCCTAATTTTGAAGAAATCAGCAAATTAAAGAAAAAGTTGTCTAGTGAATTCGAGATGAAGGATCTTGGTATAGCAAAACAAATTCTTCGGATGAGAATTAACAGAGATGAGTAGAAAGGTACTTTGCAGTTGTCTCAGACTGAGTACGTTGAATAGGTTTTGAAGAGGTTCAACATGAATAATGCTAAAATAGTGAGTACTCCCTTAGCTAATCACTTCTGATTATCTCAAGATCAGTGTCCGAAGACAGAGGATGAGAAAAACTTCATGGCTAAAATTCCATATGCCTCGGCCATTGGAAGTTTGATATATGTCATGGTGTACACAAGACTAGACATTGCATATGCAGTGGGAGTACTAAACAGGTTCATAAAGGATCCGGGCAAGCTACACTGGGAAGCAGTGAAGTGGATATTGAAATATCTACAGGATACCATAGATATATGCCTATGTTTCAAAAGGGGCGAGGTGGAGCTATATGGTTATGTAGATTCAGACTTTGCTGGTGAGATGGACCACAGAAGAATTACTACCGGGTATGTGTTCATGGTGGGTACAACTGTAGTTAGTTGGGTATCACAAATACAAAGGATTGTAGTGTCATCTATTACAGAGGCAAAGTATGTGGCAATAACAGAGGCCAGTAAGGAGATGATTTGGTTACAAGGTTTGTTGACATAGTTGGAATTCGAACAGGTGAATATTGTTTTGCACAGTGATAGTCAGAGTATGTGATGACTGTGTCATCTTTGTCCTTTTTCTGACATTCATTATATATATATATATATATATATATATATATATATATATTATTTATTTATTTAATTAATTCATCTATTTGTTCATTTCTTCACTTGTTGCCTTAGGGTTTTGTGTACGGGAGTATTTTCCGACATCGCATGCATCCACTTCAATTTAATTTATTGTTAATGCCTAATTAAATTGTGTAGAAAAGCATGGTAGCTTGTTTTTATTTTAGAAGGGTGTGATTGCTTTTTTGCTTCAGAATCATATTCATTTTTCGGGGTGCTTTGTGTAATTAACTTTTTGAGATATTTTATCTTAGGGATCTTTTTACAATTATTTTGTGAGATATTTAGAAGAGAGACCATTTTATAATTTTTCAAAAGTGTGAAAGTGTCACCTTTTCCTTGGAACCATTTGTTGACTTTTGGTTGAAATACTTGGAAGCTTAGAATGATAACATGTGTAGGGTTGTGATTAAACCTTGTGAGGATGCTTAGGATGGTGACAAGTGGAGGGGTAAGATTGAAGTGTGTGTGTGAGAGATAGTGCTGGTGTGGTGAAGTGTATACAATACACTAAGTTAGTGGAAAAGTTAGAGAATTAAGTTGTCTTCTTCATTTCCACCATTGATGACACAGAACCCTAGACTCCATTGCTCTCTTTCAAGCCTCATCCTTTTGGCTTTTGGTCTTACACCTTGAAGACAAAAGCTTCCTCAGTCTATTGTCTACGACACATTTTATTGGATTTCCACTTTGCTTCCATTTCCTTGGGATTCTAGGGATTCAATTCTCTAGTGAGGTAGGGGTGTCCTATGTTTATACCCTTAGTGTTTTAATATGTTATTTGAAGTTAATATACATTGTATGCATGTTATTTAAATTCTAGGGTTGCATATAGATGAATCTTATATGTATCTAACCTAGAGTTTCATTTTGTGCAAGACTTGTATATGATTAATCTTTTGTATAGTTGTTGTTTCATTTAGTAGAGAATTAAATTCTAGTATTATTTTGTTGTTGTAACTATAATATTCTAGAATTATTCCAGTCATTAATTATGTGTGAAATTAAGCTATGTTGTTGTCTAAAATTAGGGATTTAAGCTTGCTTTGATAGCATGAATAAATTACCTATGTTGACAACCTTATAGTAGTGTAGTTGTATTTACATTGAGAACTTGATATTTCAAATGCCATTGTAGTTTGATTGACTATTAAGTAGTTCACATTGTTTTAGTAATGTAAACTTATTGATATATAGTCTTTGTAAGTGAATCATTGTGTGTGTATATGCCACCTTGGCCTTAGGAGTATGGTGGTCATCATTTTGTTCAGAAAGTTCATGAGGTTATAAGTTGTGTGTGTACGGCATGCATAACAAGATTGAAGGATAGGCGTTATCCGAACATTGAAACAGTGGACATCGAGTCAGTAGGGTGGAAGGTCCCTAAGAACACTTGGTCAGTGGGGTGTGTTGCTACACCAATCGTTTCATATACGGGATTTTAATTGATTCTGGCATGGATGATCATCACATTGCATCATGGAGTCGCATTCGTGAGTTACATCATAGTGGAGTCTGTGTGTGTGGGTTGAGTTATACTTCTTGGAGTGGTGTGAACTTTGTTATCCTACTAGCCTTGTGGTAGTTGCTTTTACAAAGTATTCTATTATGTGATTTCATAATTTAATTTCAGTTGACAACCAATTTATAATTGTAACTCGTGGTTTGGTACTTGATATTCTTAATTGGTTTAGCATACTCCTATGTTGTGGATTATAGTTAAAATGTTTCAAAGTTAGTTTTAGGATGATCCCCTAGCTTCACCTTGAAACTAGACATTTGGAAGCATGATCCACATGTGTTTGTTTATATTACACTTTTAAGACTTTTAAAACTTTAGGTTATACGCATATACATCCTCCTACGGAGTAATTCAAATTACTCACCCTAGTTGATCATTGTTTTTCAGGCAAGGAGACACTCTTCTTGGATGTTCATCATCCCTAGCTTGGCTTGAGTTTCATTTGAATACCTTTTGTATATTTTTGACATGCAAATGTTGGCATGATATAGCTCTTTTGAAGTAGTTAATCTATAACTTGTTTAGAAACATGCCTTGCTTCCCTTTGGATGTGTAATATGAATTTAAGTACTATATTTTGATGTTATTTTAATTTGTATGTATTGAGGCCAAGGGCGAAGAACTTTCTATGTATGTAAAGGATGTCATTTTTCAACATGCTTTTATCTTCTTGACATACCTTACACTCGGGGGCATTTAGGTTATTTTACATTATTTTTCATTTTTGGTTTGGACCATAGTTGATCAGAAGACTCATTTTTAGGGGAGGGTTTCTTCACAAACTGTTTTCAAAAAGTCTCGTTTTAGCCCTGAAAATCAAGTGTTTTCGAAAAATTACTACTCGTAGCCAAATGTTTTTTCTTCTTGACATACCCTGCACTCGGGGGCATTTTGGTCATTTTACGTTACTTTTTATTTTTGGTTTGGACCATAGTTGATCAAAGACTCAATTTTAAGGGGGGGGGGGGGGGGGGAGGGTTTATTCACAATTTTTTTCCAAAATGTCTCGTTTTAGCCCTGAAAATCAAGTGTTTTCGAAAAATTACTACTTGTAGCCAAATGTTTTTTCTTCTTGACATACCCTGCACTCGGGGGCATTTTGGTCATTTTACGTTACTTTTTATTTTTGGTTTGGACCATAGTTGATCAAAGACTCAATTTTAAGGGGGGGGGGGGGGGAGGGTTTATTCACAATTTTTTTTTCTAAAAAGTCTCGTTTTAGCCTTGAAAATCACGTGTTTTCGGAAAAAAAAAACTGCTCGGAGCCAAATTGATCGTACTAAGCACATTTTGGCAACTTTTTTGTAAAACTTCAGAAATTCATATCTTCTTCGTTTTAACTACAAATCAAGTGATTTTTGAGTCAAAGTTTATTAATTTTTCATTGTGTATCCAATGGTATGCACGGTTGCATCCATTTATATTTGAAATGATAATTTTACCCCTAGTGGCATTTTTGACTGTTTTAAACCCCAACTTCCGCATTTGTTTCCTTTTGAGTCTCGTGACTAAGTCACTTTGGCATCTTAGAGGTGGTATTCATCTCTAAAGACTTCTTCTTTTTCATTGCTTCCGCATCTAGGATTCGTTATCGGGTCAGTTTTCGGATTACTCACTAACGCACCTGGTTCTTTGAAACAAAAGTGCGATACATCTGGCAAAGAATTTAGCATTTCATTCAAGGACCAAGCATATATGATGTCGGTATCACTTCATCAGATCTTTGTTAGAAGATGGGGTGTTGACACTTGAGCAAACACTTAGCACCAAGAATCCGGTTGACATGTTGACCAAGACAGTGACCATGGAGAAACTGAAGCTGTGCGCAGCTTCAATTGGTTTTATAGCTTGAAGACAGAGAGAAACGCACCGACATACATGGGACATGGATGAGAAGAAGATGGAATGAGTTTATAAGTGCTCCAGTCTCTAAGTGGGAGATTATTGTGGCTTTGTGGAGTCTGACTAATTTTTAGGAAGATTTAATTATATTGAAAATTCTGTTTCCTGATCTATTTTTGATTCCTTATTGGTTTTGGACTCTATAAAAGCCAAGTTCTTGTAGGACAAATTATTTGGGGCTATATATATCAACTATAATTAGATCTTAGAGTGTGGTAAAAATAGAGAGAAGAAAAAAGAGAAGATCATCATACCTGTTGTGTGATTGACCAATACAAGAGAGAGCAATTGAGAGAGATTGAGAGAAAATTCTCCATTGTAATTCTTCATCTTCTTCATAGTGAATTTGTTCGGTGTGCTCCATGAACGTAGTCCTAAGATTTGGATGAACCATATATATCTTGTGTTCTTATGTGTGATTTTTTTTTTTTTTTTTTTTTTTTTTTTCGTGATTGCTTATTTATTCCTTGAACAGCGTTGCTTATTTTGCGTTTCCGCTACCACAATTGGTATCAAATCCAGTTGATTGTGTAGAGCAACTCCAACACTAGCACATGTTGACATAATGACACTCGATATAATTGATTTATAGGAATCACTTTTTATAATAACCTTTAAAATATCAACAAATTTAATATTATTATGAAAAAATATGAAAAAAATTCAACAAGGTGAAAGAATACAAAAGAATAATTGTGTATATTTGCTTTGATATCGAGGCAATTCTAAATCTTCATTGGACATATTTTACTAATGTTTTTACCTATGAAGTACGGACACGGATACGGGACACGGGTACGATACGACACGGATACGGCGACACGACAAATTTCAAAAAAATAGGACACGGACACGGCGGGGATACGCCTATAAAATTATATATATATATATATATATATATATATATATATATATTCAAAATATAATTACTAGAATCTTGTACAGATAAATAAAACAACAACAAAGAACAGAATCAATTTCAATAATTTCATCTCTGTTATAAGAAAAATATGGACAAGACAAAACAGAAAATAAATGAAAAATATTGTTGATCCAAATTCCAAACGAAAATGTGTAGAAGAGACATAACTATAAGAAACTAAATATGTATATGAATAAACATATATACTTTCACTCTTTTACAAAGTTTTGTTTATGTAACTTAAATATATATATATATATATATATATCTTGTTCATGAAAAGAGATAATTGAAGAAGAGGAGAGACTGAGAGGAGTGAGAGAAAATAAATTTTATCTCACAGAAGTGTCGGACCGTGTGTCCGAGTCTCGGACACGTGTGTCCAATAAAAAATAATATTTGGACACTTTACAGAAGTGTCGGACACGTGTCCGAGCCTCGGACACGGGTGTCGGTATCCGAAAAGTATCCGACACGGATACGGGACCCTTAAGAGGAGTGTTCGTGCTTCATAGGTTTTCACACAAGTCCTTAACAATAATATTTTTGGTCTTGGTGACCAAGAAAGGGCATGCTCTGCCTAAAAGGTTCCTATTCAAAAATTTAAAACGATCAAAGTCAAACTTGTGTTGTGACGATTCACTAGGATTTCAACGAATCGGATATATATATATATATATATTTTTTTTTTTTTCTTTTTGTGCCTTGAATCTTTGTAGTTATGCTATGAACAATATTTATCCATGAATATATTAACATCAATTACCAAGAAAAAATCTCATTGGTTTGTCTTGGTACTTTTTACTGCCAGTTCCTTGTTTCTTCATTTATAATGAAGCAATCAACTCTGGACTGTGTTACTACCAATGATCATTCTTAAAATACCTTCATATTTCTTGTCACTAATAATTTGGTGCTTATTCACTTCGTGTTCTATTTACTAGACTGTCACCATTTGTAGGCATGTTCAGGAGAAAAATGTTTAGTCTCATGCAGTGACGACCTAGAAATTTCTTTTAGTGGGTGTGATTTTAAACAATAATGAGGGCACGAGTGAGAGAAGAAAAAAATCAGTGGGGTAAAAGGATAAAGTTATGGGGCATTTATATATTTACCCCAAATTTTCTAGGTAAAAATAAAAAATTTTAAAATTCCCCACTGGGCCTCACATGGGCCCTTGGGTTCGTCCCTGGTCGCATGCTTGGGACGGTTATGTTTGCTTGGAACAACATGATAGGGATCATTCTAAATCATTCTCATAGCTATGTACTCAAGTCTAATCTTAAAAAATATGTTGCCAAATGTCTGCTTCAAGCCAACAGTCTGACACTTGTTGTATACCTATGGACACGTTTCCGGCATGAATTGAAATCTTTTTGAACTATGGTGGAGATGCCTAATCTTATTTTATGCATATCCTTCAAAAAATTTCAAGCATTTCAGTGTATGCTTGCATAATTCGAGAGTGTGTTTTTGAAGATACACTCTAATTACCGTTTTGTTAACATAGGATCTGTTTGTTTGGATATAATTTTTTTTAAAAATTTATGTTTTTAGTATTTGGTTGTTGTAAACTAAAAAAATCTAACAAATAACTATAATTAACTCATTAACCCCACAAAATAAATTCGACCTACATTTTTATCAAAAATTAAATATATATATTTTACTTAAAAAAAAAAAAAAAAAAATCTTTTCTAAAGAATAAGTGGGGTGACTAGATTATGGCATATGAATAATTAAAAATATCAGATTCATATTTGTAAAAGATAAGCAAATTTATGGTCTTTCTAGTGTCCATATCAATGAGTTTATCTTTCTATTGTCATTCAAGAACTAAATATGCTAATGATAAAAAATTAAAAATATATATATATATATATATTTTTAATTTCGTCCTGATAAAGAACTTCCATAATGTTCTTAGGAAAACTTTTTCACTTACAAAAAATTGATTGATAAACTAACCTACTTGTATTTCAAAAAGTTACCCAATGCCCAATTCTACTACAGTATTTTTTATTTTATTTTTTCAGCAATTTACCACGCAAATCATCTGTGTCTTCTTTTTTTTTTGTTTTTTTGTTTTTTTGTCGAAAGATAAATCATCTGTGTCTTTCGGAGTAGTACCAACTGCGGTTGAGAGAGAGTTGGATGGGCGCGAGAGAGAGTTGCAGGAATGAGCTTCGAACTGTATTACGTCAGCTCAGCGATCGTTGCCTCTTCTCTGCCTCCAAAATGGTATCCAACAAAACCCAAAACCCAAAACCCTAATCCCCCATTCAAAACCCCTCTCTTCCATTTCAAAGTACAATCTTGAATTTTCACACCCACACACAACGCGCACACACATATATTTATTCATGGGTACACGTTTCTGTGTATTTGTTTCAGATTACATTGAACTGATATATATATATATATATATATATATATATATATATATATATATATATAATTCTACATTTGATTGTATAGTATTATTTATATGAGTTGAAATTTGAGACACAAAAACAATGTATTGTGTTTACATGAATAAACAACTAGATCATGAATATTATAGTCAATCACTCGCCTAATTAGTTTCGAGTATTAAATTAATATCATCATCAATTCAATGGCGGAGTTTACGCCTAATTTGGAGAGGTGCACATGGTGTTTTGCTGGCCAATTTTCTTTTTGAGAATTGTTTAGAGAGATGCACATGGTGTTTTGCTGGCCAATTCTCTCCTTGTGAATTATACTATTGACTATCCTTGTTCAATAGCTCCACAAACAATCTGTAAACCATCTATCTCATCAAGAAGAAATGGCTGAAACAATTCTCCACAACACTGTGACTGAAATTCTGAAGAAGTTGGGCTCGACAGTTCTCCAAGAGATCGCCCTGGTGTGGGTGGTAAAGGATGAGCTTCGCAGACTCAAAAACACGGTTTCTACAATCAGAGCAGTCATTGTTGATGCAGAGGAGCAGCAATCCACAAACCATGAGATTGCAGACTGGTTGGAAATGCTCAATGATGCACTTCATGATGCTGATGACTTGTTTGATGACTTTTCCACCCAAGTTCTTCGGCGTCAGGTTAAGACTCAGAATAAAGGGCTAAAGAAGGTAGGCGTTTTCTTCTCAAGCTCTAACCAGCTTGCTTTTAGCCTTAAGATGGCTCATGAGATTAAAGCCATTAAGGAGAGACTAGATGAAATTGCAGAAGATAGGAAAAAATTTCACCTAACTGAGCAACCTTTAGAGATTCGAGTTGAGAATGGTAAAAGGGAGGAGACTCACTCTTCTGTTCATGCAGAAAGTGTTACTGGGAGGGATGCTGATAAAACATCCATTATAGAACTTTTATTGGACGGTAACGTTCGAGAGAATGTGTCCGTTGTTGCATTAGTTGGAATTGGGGGACTAGGAAAGACCACACTTGCACAATTAGCATACAATGATGAGGGTGTCACTAAACATTTTGAACTTAAGATGTTGGTGTGTAAATTTGATGTTTTTGATGTGAAACTCATTGTAGAAAAGACCATAGAGTCTGCAACAGACGATAAGCCTGAAAACCTTTCCATGGATAAGTTGCAAGAAAAGCTTAAGAGAGAAATTATTGGAAAGAAATATTTGCTTGTGTTGGACGATGTGTGGAATGAGGATCGTGAAAGATGGCTAGAACTGAGAGTTTTGTTGATGGGTGGTTCTAGGGGAAGTAAGATATTAGTAACAACCCGTAGTGAATTAGTTGCAAATGTTATGGGTGCAAATTCACCATGTCTTTTTAAAGGCTTGTCTAAGGAGGAGTCGTGGTCTTTGTTTAAGCAAATGGCATTCAAACATGGGGAAGAGTCAGAGAATACATGTCGATTAACAATTGAGAAAGCGATTGCACAGAAGTGTAAGGGAGTTCCTCTTGCCATAAGGGCTATAGGAAGCCTACTATACTCTAAAGATACAGATGTTGAATGGTTGCTTTTCGAAAGTAATGATTTGGCAAAAATAGCTCAAGTAGAAGATGTTATTTTGCCAATATTAAAGTTAAGTTATGATCATCTTCCTTCAAATCTGAAGAAATGCTTTGCATTTTGTTCCTTATATGTGAAAGATGAAAAGATTGATAAGCAATCATTAATCCAATTGTGGATTGCAGAGGGACTCATTCAATCATTGTATGAAAATCAACACTTGGAAGATGTGGGAGATTTGTATTTTATGGATTTACTAAGGTCCCTTTTTCAAGATGTTGAAAGAGATGAATGGGGTGATATAATAAGTTGCAAAATGCATGATCTAGTCCATGACCTTGCACAATTGGTGGCAAGGCTTGAGAACTCCACTTTGACGAAAGCAGAAAATGTTACAGCAACAACTCGTCATGTGTCATTTGGTGTTTGTGATTCATCACGGGAAATTTCAACCCACTTGGTCCAAGCTAACAAGTGACGAACATTTATTTGGAAGAAGGATCAAGTTTTAGATGAATCAGTTTTTGAAAGAAATGTTTTAAGTTTTAAAAAGTTACGTGTGATGGTTGTCCACAAGTTGAAGATCCAGACCGTGCCAAGTTACATAAGCAAACTGAAACATTTAAGGTATCTTGATCTCAGTGATAGTGGTATCTCGACTCTCCCAAATTCTATAACCAAGTTGCAAAGTCTGCAGACTCTAAAACTCAATCATTGTTACAGGCTTGTAGAATTGCCAAGAGATATAAGAAAATTGGTCAGCCTTAGGCATCTTGAGCTTCACTACTGTAATTATTTGAGTGGTATGCCGTGTGGATTGGGCCAGTTGACCTCTCTTTTGACATTAACTAGATTTGTAACCAACTCAAATGGCAGTCGGTTGAATGAATTGCAAAGCCTAAACAATCTACGTGGAAGATTAAGTATTAGAATACTTGGACTTGGGGACTTAAGTAGCCGACAGTGTTCAAAAAATGCAACAACAGCAGAGGAAAGAATGGATGGAACAAACTACTTGGAGGAAAAAGAATACCTTAAGATCCTGGAAGTATATTTTTATAAGGATGAAGATAATCAGGTATTGTTGGAAACCCTACGTCCACACCCCAATCTGAAGGAGCTGAAAATATATTATTATCAGGGAGTGAGTTCCCCAAGTTGGATGATGGTTGACATTCATTTATTCATCCCAAATGTAGTCAATATTGATATAGAGAACTGGCATAGATGCAAACATCTTCCACTGTTTGGGCAACTTCCTTCTCTCCAATATCTTAAGCTTTATGATATGGATTCTATGGAGTACATAGACAACAATACTGGCTGTGGTGTGGAGTCCCTCTCTTCATCGAGTGGAGAAGCAGCAGCAGCAAGAAAAAGAGAACCAACACTAGCACCAACATTCTTCCCATTGCTGAAGACACTCACACTCTGGGACTTGCCTAATCTGAAGGGATGGTGGAGGAGCGATGCAGAAGAAGAAGCAACAAGAACAAGTACTATTGCAAGCTTACCAGACCAACAACATTTGAAGTCACTGCCTCATAGCTCCCATCATTTCCTACTCTTTCCACATTATCCATTACTAATTGCCCTAATCTGGAATCAATCCCGATTCTGCAACCATATCTTGAAGTACTACATCTAGATCGCGTCAGCAAGAAGCTAGTACAACAACTTCTAATGATGACGATGTCGTTGTCCTCTTCATCTTCTTTGCTTCTTCATCTTCCCAAATTAAAATGTCTGAGTCTTGGGAGAATTTACAATCTAGTTACACTACCAGAGTGGATAGGCAACCTCACATCACTTGAAAAGTTTCACATTTTTTACTGCCCCAAATTGACATCACTGCCCGAAGGGATGCGTCGGCTCACTACACTCCAAGAACTCAAAATTACATATTGTACTGATGTGTTAAATGATAGATGCCACAAAGAAACAGGGGAAGATTGGCCAAAAATTGTTCATATCGCAAATATTTATATATCACGATTACATTGACATGCAAGGTAAATCCTCTTTGGTCTGAAGTTTTTGATTACCATAAAACTCTTATTCTTCTATCTACTTGTTCATTGCCTCTCTATTTATTTAACTGCAATTGATTATTTATTTAATTTTTTTTTTAAATGGAACAGGTTCACAGGACTTGGTGGATGAATCATTGCTTGAAACAAAGAAGATAGCTCATTTTGTTCTTGGAATTGAAATTACCCCAGCTGGTAATTGTCCTCTCTTGTATTTTCTTTTTAGATTTTATTTTTGACTAGAAATATGTTGTTAATCCTCACTTTCCTTTATTTTTATATGATATATATGTTTTTAGCTTGTGAATTTCCGTGAATGTACATATAGAAAGGAGACGATTCTTTCGAAATTTTCTTTAGTGTTATCATTTTTTTTTTTTTCTTTTTTTTCTCACCTTCTTAGGAAATGTCAAATGTTCAATTTCTGCATGTGTTTTCAGGCAGCTTGAGGAGCACATAATTGGATTACTTTTAACTGTCTACTTCTTCCTGTTCGTGCTTGTTTGATATCAAAGGTGAGAAATCTTATTAGCTTTTTCCTTTTCTTCTCTCTCTCTTCCTCTCCCTTTTTTATTTTATTTTTTATTTTTTATTTTTTAACTTTTATGAACCAGGTTGTGAACTTTTTACATTTTTCCTACCATGGCAACTTAATAATTTAAGAAAAAATTCCATTAAACACAATGAAAAATGAACTGTCATTCTCTTGGTTGCTGGAAAAAATTGTGCAAGGATAATTGATTCAAGGTAGGGCCTAAATGACCTAAAACAATATATATATATATTTTTCATAATTTGTGTTTGTATAAAAAAGGAAAAAGAATAATTACAGGCGCACAGAGGGCATACCCTCAGAAAAGAATTGAAAGAACAATTCTTAAAATGAAAAAATTCAAATCAAAGCAAATCAACAAAATTACTATCTAGAGAAATCTTGAATAGCAACATTGTAGATATCAAGAACTTCAAATAAGATTTGTCTAGCAGCATCTTGAGGAAGTCTAAATAAATGACCATGCAACCTGCCGTTTCTTTCTTGCCAAATGCTCCACAATGCAGCCACAAAAATTGAATAAATCATCTTATTGGTCTGTTGAGAGAACCAGTAAAGCAAGTCTTCGAATGTGAAAAATAAAGAAATATCAAATTTCCAGCCCATAATATCCACAATCCATTTCCAGAAACTAATTGTATAAGAACACTCAACAAAAAGATGGTCTCTGGTATCACACTCCTGTAAACATAAAGAACACCTTGAAGCTAACTGCACCTTCCTGCTCTGAAGATTTACCATTGTAGGAAGCCTATCTTGAAACAGAAAAACACCAAACACAGACCATCTAGGTTGAGATTTTCCCCAACAAAATTTAAACCAATCCACATCTGGATGAGTTAGTCTGCAACTTTCCCAAGCTGATTTGAAAGTAAAAGGACCTCCATCCCACATAAGACGATCTGCTCTAGCATGAATAATCAAAGTCTGCGCATAATCCTTAATTGGCCGAAACATAATGTCTTGTAAAAGCTCCAAATTCCATTCACCATTGTCCAAAAGATTAGACAAAGGAGTATCCCAAGTAAACCCCAGCCTTCTAACAATTCTATGACCAAATTTCTGAATCAATGTTTGGCCTTCACACCAAGGGTCTATCAAAATCTTAAAACTATGCCCAGTACCAATAGAAAAACTAATATTGAGATGCATAAGATCCCTGGAATTAATCAAATTCTTCCAAAGAATTGAATGAGAAAACTTTGGAACTGCATTCCAATAAGTAGAAGTAGAGGAGTACCTGTTCTTAAACCATGGAACCCAAATTCTGTCTGAGTTTTGCAAATAATTCCAAGCCAAATCGCACTAGGAAGTATGCTGTAAATCAAGCAATTTTCTGATACCCAGCCCACCTTCCTTTTTAGGTCGACACAATAGGCGATTTCAAGATTGAAAAGAATCTGTATATTGCCGTACTTTGAATGGTTTACAATGCTTTAGTTAAATAGGAAATACAAGGGGCCAAAAAAAGGAAACTACAGGCTG
The DNA here is from genome assembly GCF_030987335.1 of Cornus florida. NCBI lineage: Eukaryota > Viridiplantae > Streptophyta > Magnoliopsida > Cornales > Cornaceae > Cornus > Cornus florida. The sequence goes on from NW_026775573.1 coordinate 47,761,458, forward strand.
ACTACAGGTTGTAACAGCAAACTACAGGCTGTAACTACAGGCTGTACACTAACAGAAGCTACAGGCTGTACACTAATAGAAGCTACAGGCTGTACACTAACAAAATTTCCTAATCTTAGTCATTGACTATCTATATTTACACGCCTATCATATCCCCTAAAATCTGGTATTATTAAAACCGAATATCTCTTTTTCAACACTCCCCCTCAAGTTGGCTTGTAGATGTCTTCCATAGCTAGCTTACTTTTTAAAACTTCAAACTGTCTCGTGTAGTCCTTTGGTAAGGATGTCTGCAACTTGTTCAGTAGTAGAGACATAAGGAATGCAAATCATACCACAGTCAAGCTTTTCCTTGATAAAGTGTTTGTCAACTTCCACATGTTTGGTTCTGTCGTGGAGGACTGGATTATGAGCAATTGAAATGGCAGCCTTGTTGTCACAGTAGACTCTCATTGGAGGAGAAACAATAACCTTCAAATCTTTAAGGAGTCTTTTTAACCATCTAGCTTCGCAAATCCCATGGGCGAGTGGTCTGAACTCGGCTTCTGCACTACTCCTCGCTACTACATTTTGTTTCTTGCTTCGCCACATAACTAAGTTTCCTCCAACAAAGGTGCAATATCCTGAGGTAGATCGTCTATCAACTATACTGTCTGCCCAATCAGCATCTGTGTACACCTCCACTTGTAAATGACCTTGTTTCTTGAACATAAGTCCTTTTACCTGGTGAGCCCTTTAAGTACCTCAGAATCCTGTACACTGCTTCGAAGTGTTCCTGTCCAGGAGAGTGCATGAACTGACTCACCATATTGACTGCAAATGCTATATCTGGGCGTGTGTGAGATAAGTAAATTAGTCATCCCACCAATCTCTGATATCTTTCACAATCAACCATATTCTCGGGTTCGGCAGCTTCTAACTTCAGGTTGACTTCAATTGGAGTGTCAGCAGCTTTACACCCGAGTAGTACTGTCTCATTAAGCAAATCAAGTACATATTTTCGTTGATTCACGAAAATTCCTTCTCTTGACCTGGCAAATTCCATTCCAAGGAAGTATTTTAATGCTCCCAGATCTTTGACTTCAAAATCTTTAGCAAGTTTCTTCTTCAGTCTGGTCAACTCTTTAATGTCATCACCTGTCAAAATTATATCATCCACATACACAATTAAAACGGCAATTTTCCCTTCCTCACCGTGTTTGTAGAACATGGTATAGTCTGCCTGACTCTGATGATACCCATGACTCTTCACAGCCTTTCCAAAGCGTTCAAACCACGCTCTTAGAGACTGTTTCAAAACGTACAGGGATTTTTGAGTTTACAGACTTTGCTCTGACCGTGTTTTCCTTCGAACCCAGGTGGCAAGCTCATAAACCCAGTAAACACTTCTTCTTCCAAGTCTCCATTTAAAAAGGCATTTTTTATGTCCAATTGATGTAATGGCCAGTTAGAATTGATTGCCAACGACAATAAAACTCGGATAGAATTTATTTTTGCTACAGGAGCAAATGTCTCTTGGTAATCAATGTCGTACGTTTGCGTAAAACCTTTCGCCACAAGTCTTGCCTTGCACCTTTCCACACTACCATCAGCTTTACACTTAATAGTGAAAACCCATTTACACCCAACAGTTTTCTTTCCTTTGGGCAAGTCAACTATCTCCCACGTTCCACTCCTTTTAAGAGCATTCATCTCCTCTAACACTGCTAATTTCCAATTCAGATCATCTAGTGCTTCTTGAATGTTTCTTGGAACAAACAAGTGAGAAATATTTGAAGTAAAGGTCCTATGTTTATGGGAAAGTTTATCATAAGACAATTATTTGGCAATGGGATGCTGGGTACAGGTTCGGATTCCTTTTCTAACAGCTATAGGGATATCAAGGTCAACAGGAACTTGGCTAGGTGACTCTGTACGATCAGAAATAGTAGAGACAACTGTAGACAAGTTAGGATTTAGAGTACCTTGAATGTTCAGGGAGTCATTGCTCGGGACCTTTGATTGGCCTTGCTCAGGTACAATAGTAGGCTCTCTACTCTTTTGATGAGTCTTTTTCCTGTTATAAACCAGAAGCTCAGGATTCGGTTTTTTTGGAACCGTTGGTAGGATTTCTCCCCCTGTTGGAGATACAGTAAGGCTCGGCAGATTCGGACTAGGAGGCCCCGGGTTTCCAGATTCTAGAACATCATTTCCCTGTTTAAAAAGATCAGTGTTTGGAGTAATAGAGTGTGAGACAATAGTTTTAGGTAAGGGAATATTAGTAGAAATCTCCCAAAAATTTTCTTCACTCTCTTTCTCCCCCTGAAGAAAAGTTTTTTGAAAATAAGGATGATTTTCTAGAAAAAAGACATCCATACTGATAAATATTTTTTTTGTTTTCGGATTGAAGCATTTGTACCTCTTTTTATTCTGGGCATACCCAACAAATACACATTTTTCAGCCCGAGGATCCAATTTAGACCGAAGTCTACTAGGTAAATGGACAAAGACAGTGCACCCAAATACTTTCAAAGGTAGGTAGGAATAAATCCGAGTTTTAGGAAAAGATTTTTTAAGGCTTTCAAGGCGTGTAAAATAGTTAAGAACACGAGTAGGCATCCTGTTAATCAAATATGTTGTTGTTAAAACGGCTTCACCCCACAAATACTTAGGAACATTCATTGAAAACATAATGGCACTAGAAACTTCAAGTAAATGTTTATTCTTTCTTTCAGCAATTCCGTTTTGTTGGGGCGTGTCAACACAAGTGGATTGGTGAAAAATTCCTTTTTCTGTTAAAAAACTTCCTAAAACTTCATTAAAGTATTCGGTGCCGTTATCAGTATGAAGAATGCCAATTTTTGTTTGAAATTGATTTTCAATCATCATATAAAAATCCTTGAATAATTTTTCAACTTTAGATTTTGCATTCATTAAATACACCCAACACAAACGTGTATGATCATCAATAAAAGTCACAAATCATTTTTTTCCAGAAAGAGTTGTGATCCTAGAAGGGCCCCAAACATCACTATGGATTAAATAAAATGGTTTTGATGTTTGGTAAGGTTTGGGAGAATACGTAGTACGATGACTCTTTGATAAAAAACAATTCTCACAATAAAAAGATGAACAATCCAATCCTTTAAACAAAGAAGGAAATAATTTTTTAAGATAAGGGAAAATAGGATGCCCTAGTCTAAAATGCCATAGCATTATTTGTTCTCTAACAGGGATAGAACGAAAGCTACTCAAACCTTGAGCCTTTTTATTACTTGAAATATCATCTTCAAAATATTAGAGATCATCTATCATCTTAGCACTGCCAATCGTCTTCCCCAAGCTCTAGTCCTGAAATTCACAATAGGATTCAAAAAAGATAACACGACAATTAGAGTCTTTGGACAATTTACTAACTGATAAAAGGTTATAAGCAAGCTTAGGGACATGAATTTAGACTTAAGATCAATAATTTTTGAAAGTTTTACCAAACCTTCGCCTGCAATAGGAGAATAAGAACCATCGGCTATTCTGATATTTTCAGAGCTAGAACAGGGTGAATAAGTTTGAAATAAATGGAAAAAACTTGTCATATGGTCAGAAGCCCTTGAATCAATGATCCATGGGGTAACACTGGAATTTGAACGACAAGATAAGGCCTTCGGGTTGTTACCTGTTTGAGTAGGAGAAGCATTAGGAGTACCAGATGAGGAACTGAATTTCAGCAATTTTAGAAGATGATCCATCTGTTCTTTGCTGAAGGGAAGTGCCTCGGCTTCATGAGCTGATGGGGCTCGGTTGAATCTGCCTTCCTGCTTACTCTTCCAATTCGCTAGTTTACCATGAATTTTCCAGCAGGTTTCACGGGTATGGTGAGGCTTGTTGTAGTGGTCACACCAAAGACGGGGCTTTTCATTATGTTTCCTGCCAATATTCGCTTCAGATGCAACCAGGGCAGAGGTCTCAACAACACCATTTGATAACTTTTTTCCAAGCATGACCAGCCTGCGACTTTCCTCTCTTCGAACCTCGGAGAAGACTTCACCGATTAAAGGCAAGGGTTGTCATCCAATTATTCTGCCTCTCACTTCATCAAACTCGACATTGAGTCCAATGAGAAACTTGAAGATGCGGTTGTCTTCCACCTTCTTTTTGTAATGGTTGCAATCTTCAGGCGATTTCCACTCATAATCGCTGAATAAATCAAGGTCCTGCCACAAACGTTTTAGAGAGTTGAAATATTTTGTAACACTGTTATCTCCTTGACGGATCTCTCTGAGTTTCAGCGTTAGTTCATAGACTTGAGACTGATTTCCCAGGTCTGAATACATCTGGTTGACATTGTCCCAGAGTTCTTTTGCTGTGTGGTAACACATATAATTAGAAATGATGTCCTCCTCCATAGAATTCACCAACTAGGTCATCACCATCGAATTCTCTGCATCCCAGGTCGAGTAGGATGGATCTTCAGGTTTTGGTTCCTTCTTTTCTCCTGTTAGGTAGCCGATTTTGCCTCTGCCTCGGATGTACATCCGCACGGACTGGGACCAATGAAGGAAGTTTTCACCGTTTAGCCGAATTGTGGTAATCTGGACCGAGTGTGTTTGAGAGTTTTGGACTTGGGACTCAAAGGTCTTGGTCTTGGACTCAGGTATGTCATTAAACATGGTGATTAGGGTTGTTTGGAAGAGAAAAAAAAAAAAAAAGAGACGGCTAGGGGTTTTTTTTCAAAAGAATCGGTAAGATGCTCTGATACCAAATAGGCGATTTCAAGATTGAAAAGAATCTGTATATTGCCGTACTTTGAATGGTTTACAATGCTTTAGTTAAATAGGAAATACAAGGGGCTAAAAAAAGGAAACTACAGGCTGCCTACAGGCTGTACACTAACAGAAGCTACAGGCTGTACACTAATAGAAGCTACAGGCTGTACACTAACAGAATTTCCTAATCTTAGTCATTGTCTATCTATATTTACACGCCTATCATATCCCCTAAAATCTGGTCTTATTAAAACCGAATGTCTCTTTTTCAACAGACACATTAAATCCCAACTCATAAGATGCAATTTCTTCATATTCTCTCTGCTGCCCCACAGAAAGTCTCTACACAACTTTTGAATGTGATTTAGAACAGCAACTGGCAAGGGAAAAACACTACACCAATATAAACAAATTGGAGTAATAACAGTCTTAATTAACTCGGCCTTCCCTGCAACTGACAGTAAATTGTTACTCCAAACAGTGAGCTTTTTTGAAATTTTGTCGATAAGCACATTGCAATGAGCTTTCTTTAGACCTGTGGAACACAAAGGTATGCCTAAATATTTCAAAGGAAGCAACTCTTCTTTGCATTGCAGCAAATCAATTATATTTCTTCTTCTTCTAACAGCCGTAGAAAAAATAACACTTGTCTTTTGATAATTAATCTTCAAGCCAGAGGCCTCACCAAAGATATTAAGCAAACCTTGCAAGGATCTAGAATTTGATATGGAAGCTTTACATGTGATCAACAGGTCATCTGCAAAGAAAATGTGACATGTAGTAGAACCAGCCTTCAAAGCCGTATGAAATAATTTAATCCTCCCATTATCAACTTCAGAGTTAATGAATTGAGTGAGTTGATCAGTCACCATAGTGAAAAGAAGGGGGGAAAGAGGACATCCTTGATGCAGCCCCTTTGTAGGTTGAATAAATCCTCCAGGAGAGCCATTAAGGAGGACAGAATATCTTGTAGATGATAGAAGATTGGAGATCCATTTAATCCAATTGGAACTAAAACCAGCAGCTGTCAAAGTTTTTAAAAGAAAACTCCAAGAAACTGAATCAAAGGCTTTGGAGATATCAGCTTTCAGAGCCATAATAGGATGCTTATATTTGAATTCACTGACCATTTCATGCCCCATGATAATAGCATCCTGATTTTTTCGACCTTTTATAAAGGCATTCTGTTCCAATCCAACTAATTTAGGCAAAACCAGAGAAAGTCTAAAAGCCAAAATCTTAGAAATGATTTTGTAAACTAAGTTACAAAGAGCTATAGGCCTATAGTCTTTTGGCTTAGCAGCATTACCTACTTTGGGAATCAAAGTAAGAAAGGAGCTACTCACCCCTGTAGGCAGATTTCCTGAATTAAAAAAGTGGTGAACAGCTGCACACACTTCAGTCTGCACAATAGACCAAAAAGATAAAATAGAGCAGGAAAGCCATCTGGACCTGGAGCCTTATCAGGTTTGAAATTCATAACAACAGCTTTAATTTCCTCATTAGTTATAGGGGCATCCAAAACCAATTGATCTTCAGCTGATAACAGATACCTAGTTTGAATATCAAATGGACCATCAACCTCTGCACCTTGGTAAATATCCTGATAATAATCCACAAAAGTTTTACTAACCACAGATGGATCAGTAGAGACATGTCCAGTATCAGTTTCAATAGATGTAATAGCATTGAATTGTTGATGCTGTTTCAACTTATGATAAAAGAAACCAGAACATCGATCATTCTCCTTTAACCATAAAATCCTTGACTTCTGCGCATATAGAATCTCCTGAGATGACAAAGCATCCTGATAGATGTCTCTAGCTTTTTGCTCTTCATCAAATAAGACATCTGTAGGGGAAGTTAAGAGGTCCACTTGAATATCTTCCAAATGCTGCTTTGATTGAAAAACCTTCTTTGCAATATCTCCAAATGTAGTCTTGTTCCAATACTTTATAGCTGCCTTAACATTTCTCAACTTTTTGACCAATATATGAATTGGATTCCCTGAAACCTCATCATCCCAAGATTTTTGAATCACTTCCACAATACCCTCTTGCAAACACCAGATTTTTAACATTTTGAATGGCTTAGGACCAGTAGCAAATTGTCTAAAGATGTTGATAATGACCCCATAATGATCAGAAGAAGTAGAAGCTAAGTGAGACATTTTAGTACCTGTAAAAAGCTGAAGCCAAGCATCATTTGTAAAAACCCTATCAATTTTAGCTAGAATTCTTCTATCTTTTCTCTGTCTATTACACCAAGTCCACTTTCCATTAGAAGCAGTTAATTCCACCAGGCCTGCTTTCTGAAGGCTTTCATTAAAATTATCAAGGAGTCTTTGAGGAACTGTTCGCCCTCCCTTTTTATCAGGTGGTATCTAGTAGCATTCCAGTCACCAACAACAAACCAAGGACCAGTAACCATTGTAGCTTGCATAATCAAATGATCCCACAATCTTTTCCTACCTGTAACATAATTAGAGGCATACACTGGAGTACAAAAAATACCTCTCCAGTCTGGATTATATGAACTTGCAAAAGAATACTTTGATCCATCTCTGAAAGCACAGCAACTGAAAACATTATTGGATCCCAACCTATCCATAACTTGCCTAAGTCATGAGAATTATAATTGTGAAGCCAATTCCAAGATTTGTTAATTTTTCTGGAAATAGAATCAAATTTAGACCTTCTCACCCTAGTCTCTTGTAATAGACAAAATGAGCATCATTTGATTTAATCCATTGCCTCACCTCTTTTTGCCTTCTAGGCTTATTCAAGCCTCTTACATTCCAAGAACAAATCATTCAGAATTTGGGGGATGGGAAGCACCCCCTTCACTTCTAGTCACTCTAGAAGTAGCCAACAATCCTGTGATATTCTTGTTCTTAATAATAGAAGGCTGTAAATCAACTTGAGGAGCAGCCTTTTCAGTGATATTAATCACTTCTTTCTCCTTAGGATCACCACAATCATCGACTTTTGCCTTATTATACCTAAAACAATATTTACTTAAGTTTTCATGGTATGTGCATTAAGTTATGGCAACTTTGCCTATTGTGATAAAACTAGATCCATAGACTGTGCCTAGAGGCATTATGCGTTAACAAAAGTATATGATGTCACTTCGATAGAAGAATTTCAAGCATTATGTACTTGCCATTTGACAGGCAATCCATTAAAACTTGTTGATCATCCGTACCTTAATCACAATTTACATTGATCTTTAAGGCGGGATTTTTTTACCCTCACTTGATAGAAATTTTTTACTTGTTTGTTCAGCATATGAAGTTTCTGCAAATTTACAGAGAAATAGGGTGGAATCTGCCAAAAGGGTGATTACAAAAACCATCAAGCGTGAGCAGCCACAAAAAAATTGGACAAGGCTTAGGGATTATTATCAGTAGTCTATACTAGATTTTGTTTGATGAAGATGAGTCAGGAGAAAGAATCTTAGGCAGTTACTGGAGATTTGTTCTCTATTGGTACTCGTGATCAAGGCTAAGGATTAAGGTTCCAAAACTTGATTCAGGTCACTATACATTTTATTTTACATTTTTCTGCCTGCATAAGACTTAATTTCTTTCTTCCCATGTTGCAGGAATGAAGCAATGGGCTTCTCTGTGGAGCACGGATATTCAATCCAGAGTGGGAGTATAAGCTGTGAACCTTAAGACATTTACAAGTCTAGGATTATCAGATTACTGGTAAGACGCTTTACCCTTCAGCAGATTTTTTCGAATTTTGCTTTACAACTAATAATACAGGTTGTCCTCCCTTATGGGGGAAATGATTGACCAACCTGGTGTTGTTTTTTTGAGTGATTTTATTAGTTCTCAGGCCAGAATTTGGATATTCTGAGTGGTTTGACAATATAAGTTTACCGTAATGCTGTGTTGCTCAAAAGTATGGCAAGTCAAGAACAGGAATGCTGTTTTGCTCCTCAGAATTTTCATAGATATGTTCTCTGCAACTTTTCCTTGTTTTCTGATATTCAGACGGTGCATTAAACACTAGATTTTGCTAAAAGTAACAATTATCCCGACACTACCTTCAGATCTTTACCGCCATTTGACGTATGTAATGCTCACTAGATTTTGCTAAAAGTAACAACATTTCCTTGTCAGCGTTCATATTCTTGTTTCCCTATATTTTGTACTGATGTAAAGACAGTTTTTAGAATCAGTTATTTAATGATGAAATTCACTTGATGACAAAAGTTTAAGTATGACCACACCTTGAATGAGGTGAAAATTAAGAAAATATTGGTTGAAGATTACATGTATCTTACAATCACTAGAGATGCAGGACTAGATTGCCTGTAGACTGCAAGATCGTTCTAAATTTTATTAATTTAATACCACAACTCGACTTAATCCTGTGGATTGAATCTGCATCACTTCATCTTAGATTCAAAACATAATTCACAAGATTAGTAGGACTCGTTGACGTATCTTAACTAGTTTACTTCACAAATTGTTGCAGGAGAGTGTACCACAACCAGATGAAACAATGCCGGACACAATGGTGGGAAAACAGCTGATGAAGAAACAGGTAGAAAAACTCCTCCACATGCTCTGTGATTGTCCTTACCCGAACCCGAGGTCAGCTCAGTCAAACTCATCATGTCTAGGGTCAACACATCATTCTCAAGTCTTAATTATGCTTAAAAAGGCTTTAAAACAACTCTCTAAGGCTTGGGGTTTAAATGAATCAAGGAAGGAACAAAAAAAGTTACCAGCTGCTACAGTTTGGTCGACCGGAATAGAGCACCGGTCGGCCGAAACGACACCCCCCCCCCCCCCCCCCCCCGGGAACCGGTAGACCGAAGTAGCCATTTCGGTCGGCCAGTTGTGACCCAAACAGTAGCTGAGGCTATTGGAATGGTCGGCCCCTTCGAGCTCAGAATCAGATACTAGATTGCTACAAGTGTAAAAATGAAGAAGAGCTTTGAATGGAACCCTGGAAACTGATCTAAATCTGTCCCAAACACATTGAGAAGTAACATACTACGTTCCATGATCATATACATCAAGAATAATTACAATGCAACATTTCTTTCCCCATTCAAATGAGAAATATGCAAGATCTTTACAATAGCCCCATTTACATCAAAATAGAGTCAAGAGTACTTAGTTATTTTACAAAGCCTTGTTAAACAAACTTGAATACATTCTTGCCATGAAGTTCTACAAATGAATGGCTCTCAATACAAAGGTTGCAAAATACACTTCTAATTCCTTTATGCTTGTGGTGGATTATCATCCGCCACCTTCTTTCTGTGACCTGAAAAATGTTAATATAAAGAGGTGAGCAAATTGCTCAGTAGGTGGTGCCTAAGACACACCTCTTGTGACCCCGTGAATCCATACAACGAATAGAAATAAAGACAACGGGATCATGCTATGCCGGGGAAAATACAATAACTTCAAATCGAAAATAAACAATGCCGTGCCATGAAATGCAATGCCATACTATGGATGTCTCATATATTTCAATGCCATGTCAATAGGAAATTCATGCCCTTTCAAATCAACATTCAAATCACACATGCCTTTCAAAATAAATTTCTAAAATACACATTTTAAGCCTTCATTCAACATTAATCTAGCTTGATAAGCATAATTTCTATTTCATAAAAGCATGCTTCATCTTAAGACGTCAATTAACGCACAACTACACATTTCATATACAACATCTAAGCAACTTTTGCAAGAATTTATATAAATTAAGCATGCTAGGCAATAATTTAAGAAGAAATAATTCACAAAAGTACAAGAACATGTGAATTAGGAACCCCTACCTCACTTAGATGCAAAAACCCCAATTCTCAAGCCCTAGATTCGAAATTGCAAGGTTGCCAAACAAGGAATTGTTTACATCAACGTGTAGATCTCGCTGAGCTCTCCGATTTGTCGCAAACGGCACCAATAATTTCTCAAAATTGAGAGAGAAATCAAAGATTGAAGTCTTGATAAAAAGGAAAAGAAAAATGGAAGGAAAAAGGGTGAGAGAGAGAGATAGCCGGGGAGAGCGAATGAGAGGCCAAAATGGCCTCTTGGCCACACTAATTACATTCCACCACTTCATAATATCTTTTTACTTTTTATTTCTACCACAAAATATATATATACATGCAATCTACATTATAACCACACAAATCACATTAAATGAAATAAATGAGATGCAAATGGATCCAAACAAAATCTCCGTACATGACAATTCCGGTAGCGGGTCCCATCCGGGACCGTCCGGCTCGAAAAATGAAAAAATGTCGGAATGGCAACTGATGCATTTCCAAGAGTCTTGAACTCAATGGAATGCCCCAACCAACTGTCGGACACACCTAACACACCCGACGGTGTCTGGCACGCAAAACGAGAAAAGACGAAAATACCTTTTTAAAAATCAGAAAATTTCGAAAAAAGGAAAATGGTGAAAAACAGATATATTACAATCTCCCCAATTTAAAAGGATTTTGTCCCCGAAATCAACCCACCTTACAAGAGAAAGACGAAAGGATACAAAAACGGAGTACGTCTTTGAGTACCCAACGTAACATGCTATACCTCAAAATCCTAATCCAAAGAATCTCACATCCTACGTCACTCGTAACCTTGTGCTAGTGACCCAACGCAACCTCGACCGAACAGTGACCACAGCCACACATGATTACATCCTCCATTATACGACCCGAACCCGTGGGCCCGAACTGTTTAACCGGGTCCTTACGCGAACCCGAGGTCAACTAAGGGCAATTTCATCCTTTCCTACGCTCACTGGGGATACACAGATCATTCAAGGGTCCAGAGTCTTTCTAAAACACAACTTAGAAGGAGAAGTCAAAGGTACAAGTCAATGGGCGGGGTTAGCCAGCTAATGGAAAGGTCAGTCAGCTGATGGCCCTTCGTCAGCTGGCTGAAAGTGCGTAATCAGCCGGCTGATCCACAGGGTCGGTCGGCTGAAACGATCCCCAAAGTTGAATACTCTCGGGACTTCAGAAAAGGGGACTGTCGGCTAACCGATCATCTAACGTCGGCCGACTGACAAGGGGGGTTTGGTCGGCTGACTGTGCTTATTAGCCGGCCGAAACAAAATTTACACTGACTCGACCTAGTGGAATACCAAAAATTGCACTGTCAGCCGGCTGATGGTCCTTGTCAACCGGCCGACAGGCCCTGAGAAGCTGCTATCTGCAGCAGATAACACTAAAAAGACTAGGCTTGTTATGAGCCAACCCGCACAAAACCTGATACGCAACCTAATTCCGAATTCAAAGCAAAACATACAGTTGGAAGGCATTTATAATTTCTTAAAATATAACCTCATTTCCCCCATTGGCCCATTCAACATCAAACATCTACATAGTCTCAAATTTACATCAAATTATTATCAAGTGTCATAATTACAGTACACAACCATGCTTTACAAAAGAAATACATTTTTATGGTGACACTTTACAAAAGAATGGGTTTCCAAAATACAAAAGTTAGCAAAACTGAACTTCAAATCTCCAAACTAAGATTGTGGTGAACCGTCATTCGCCACTTCTTTCCCAAGCCCTGACAAATGTAGAGGAGTGAGCACAACGGCTCAGTAGAGATTGCCTAAGTGGCACCTCCTCAAACAAAGTAAGTAATCCAATACTTTACACACAATGAATAGGAAAAAGGAGTGGGGTCATGCGAGAGATTTCACTTACGGCACTTAAATTTTTAAATAATCCTCATCACCATCACATTCAATGCAATGTATAAAATGTCAATGCAACCGCACCTCACACCATGCCCTTGCTTATTCACACATCCAATCCATACCATCATGTATCCACACTTCACTTCCCCACTATCACACATCTACACCCTCACCTCTTTTATACCCATCAATACCCTCTTCTATTCAACCCAATTAAAAAACAAGGCCAAGTATTTGGTGAAGATTGGATAAGGCCAATTTATTAAAATCCTATTATATTGGGCTGGACATGGGTGTAATCTTTATCAGGATGAAGTTTGTGGTTATGAAGGCAGATCGCTTCTGCCCACGCATATGCAAATATGGTAGGAGTAGTGTACGCTTTCCCCAACCAAACCTTTAGCTGTGTTAGGCCATATCCAGCCCTCTTGTTATAGGGCTGGTCTAGCGAGCCTGGCTGGCTCAATTTTGGGCCACAGCAGGCTCGCTTAAGGGAAGCGGGCCCACTAGTGCTCACGGGCCTGGCCTGGCGAGCTGGCACGTGATCGCTTAAATATTTTTTTTAAAATTCTTATTCAAAATGATGTCGTTTTGATGCTAGAATTAAAAAATAATAATAATAAAAATAAAAAATAAACAATTGCAAAACGGTGCCGCAACGGCTATTTTTTATTTTTATTTTTTTAAAAAGGAGGCAACGGTCCAAACAGTAAGGACCATGTTGCCCCTAAAAGCTATTTTTTCCATTTTTTTGGTATTTATTTTATTTAGAAAATTAATAAATAAATAATGTAGTCCTCGGGCACTATTTGATTGACCCAAATAGTGCCTAAGGACTATATTGACTTACAAAATAAATAAAAAATAATTTAAATTTTTTTTACCTAAAAAAAAGTGTTTTTTCCCCCCTAATTTAAACCTGCCAATGTACCTATTTTAACAACTATTTCTTTTGAAAAAAATGTGAAAAAAAAAAATTATTCATCGTTATAAATAACTCCTATCATCATCCAAACCATATCCAACACATCTTTATTCTTCATTCTCTACTCTAAGCTTCATTTAAGAGAGCTCCAAATTTTTTGAAATTTTTTATGGTATCTTCCAAGAATCTCCTTTCATCCAAGTTCTTTGCCCTTTGAGTTTGTTGAGAATACTTCAATTTCAATTGTTGAGAACCCATATATTTGTTATGTGAATTGTGATATCTGTTTTTGGGCTCTGTTCTCATATGGGTATTCCAAATTGTTGTTATAAAGAAGAGAAGACTGTAGAAGAAATCAGAGGAAGTTTTTGTGTTATGTGCTCATCTCTGATCTCCCGTACGTATGCGTGTACATCTCTCTCTCTAAAACACACACACTCTTTCTCTACCTCTTCTTCATCTCTCTCTAAATACACTTTTCCAATAATCTCCTTTCATTCAAGTTCTTTGCCCCTTTGAGTTTGTTGAAAATCAGAATAAATTTTCCGTAGGTATGCGTGTTCTTGCAGTCGACGACGATGGGTGTTCTTGCAGTCGACAATGCCAGTATCAGGGTTTGATTCCTCTTAGCTTCGCTTCCTTCATTTTATACGTATTTGTGTATTATCAAAGATAGGGTTGTTTTTATTGTTAAATTTTTGGCTTGTTTTGTCTATTTTAGTTTTTTATTTGTAATTGTTTTTAATTCATGATAATGGATATTGCATTATTTTTTTCGGTGAGGGCCGTGAGGCCAAAATTTGGAGAGCAGAAGTTTCTTACGTGGCTCTTGGAAAAACTGACGTGGCTCTGGAAAAAATTGAGAGGCGACTGCGGATGGCATTATGAACTAGGGATTATAAAACTGTCCACGAAAACTAGGTTTTCAAAAATTATCATAGAAATATAGGCTGACCTGTAACGACTCAAACCCGGGGTTCCGAATCGTTATCTGGGTCCTTAACCGAACCCAAGGTCATCTAAGAGCAATACAGTCATTTTCAAGGTTCAAGTATAATTAGAACGCATTCCTCGTCTTTGTGGTACACCTTAGTATCGTGAAATAGGTTGGGACTGGGCAAAATGGATAAAAGAACAACAATTGGAGAAGCAACAAGAATCGTTCGACTTATCAATTTAGCAAGTGTCAGTGTTAAATTTCTGAGAAGACTGTTTTGATTTAACAAACTCGGTACTTAAATTATCAATTTTAAGTTCAAGTGATTTATTAAACATTTTTACCTGTTCAAGTTCCTTTTCCAGAAAATCAACCTTATGAAGATTCAAATTTTTATGGCAAAGTTCTTCCAAATTTTTATTAGAAACAGAAACTTCTAACTTATAAATACCTCTATCAAGTTTCGCAAGATTCAATTTCTCTAACAAATTTTCAAAATCCTTTTTAAACTTAGACCACTCAATTTGCATGCTTGTGACAGAATAAAAAAAGGAAGGTAAATGCAACATATCAACAGAAGATATATTTTCATACATGATGCAAAAATTACAACAAATCAACAAATATGATCTACTCAATATATCAAGTAACCCGCTTTGATTCTAAATGTGAGGTTACGCGGTGCGGAAGCTGTTAGTTGATTTAATTGTTATTAACTTCTTTAATGACCTAGATGAGATTATTAGGTCAACTTGCCCAATTATTGTGATTGATTAAATTACCTAAGCAATATGATCAATTAAACATCCATAATCACAAAGATGAATACTGAAAAGAAAAGCAAGAGTTAGAGAGATGGCACTAGGATTTTTAGCGAGGAAACCCAATTGGTAGAATAGACCAATTGTTGTGGGAAAAACCTCGTGGACTGTGCAGTCCAAAGTAAACCGATCCACTATGTTTGAAACAAAGTACAATGGACTTTGACTCAGGCTCACACCCTATTGTTCTACCAAACACCAATCGTTGACAATCTTCTGGCTTTGCAAGGTCCCGTCCAACAGCTCTTGACTTCAGGCTTACTCTTGATCTCTGTAGAAGGATTGTTGGTAGATCAAACAACACTCCTCGAACGCTTTGACCCTTTCAAAGTGTGATCGCTTCACCCCTTTTCTTCAAGATTTGAACTTTGATGTAGAAGAAATAAATCTGTTCTTTTGGAATATCTGAATCTTCAATTAAGTTCCAATTTTGATAAGATAGAGAACAACACTACTAAGTTACTCATGAATATATGTGTGTGCTCTAAAAAATAAAATCAGAAAAATCAAATTTGATTTTCTGAAAAATCTCTCTCTAAAGGCTTTATCAAAATAATGAATTTTTGTTCCTTAAAGCCATACCTCAATAATGAATGAAAGAGGCATTATATAAAAGTTTGGAAGACCTAAGAATACTTGTAAAACAAGTGAAATTCGTGTGTAGGTTTTAGAAGGAAATCTGGACCAAAAAGGAATCAAAACAGATCAGGAAACTGAAGTTACCAAACCTGATTAGAAGTCTTGAACCGGTTCAAAGAATCTTTGAACCGGTTCAAGATGGCCAGTGCATAATTCGAAGAACCCTTTTGATTCTTGAACCGGTTCAAGAAAGGCTGAACCGGTTCAAGATGGCCAGTCTTGTGCCGGTTCAGGATTCTTTGAACCGGTTCAAGATGGCTAGTGCATAATTCGAAGAACCCTTTTGATTCTTGAACCGGTTCAAGTTGGCCAGTCTTGAATTTTTCACAGAACCCTCAGATGTTGAACCTGTTCGAAAAATTCTTGAACTAGTTCAAGTTACGCAGAATGTAATTTCTCCCTAAAAACTTTCAAAACTTCCTAAGTGTTCTCACACACTCACAAAACTTCCTAAAGCCTTGTTCTCATCATCCCGGAGTGTATTAAAACATGAACACTTGAACTTCTTCAAATCCGCATCCGATCTTCAATCTTGAATTTTTGAACTGAAAAATTACAACTCGATAGGACTTGTTTTGACAACGAAATTAGCCAATTACAAAATAAATATTTTTACAGTCTCCTCAATATGTATATATATATATATATATATCTCACAGTCAATTACACACACACATGCTTACATGTATGTGTGTGTATATATATTGCTATTTCAAATATATGGTTGGCCAGCATAGGATTTAAATCTAGTTGATTCCTCGTCAACCAAGTCCACAAATCAGTCCAGAAGGCTGTCATTGTTCTGCTTTTGTCCAATCAACTATGGAGACTAGGGTTCAATTATGGAGACTTTTCTCTACATTTTGTTTTCTAGCAATCAGTGATGAGGACCACTTGAGCATACTAGCATTCAAAATATTTGGAGAGGTCCACATGGTTCTTCACTTCCACCATTCTCTTTTTTATGAATTGTATTGGTAGACTTTTCTTTCATCACTCAATTATAAAACATTGAGGATAACTTGTTCAGCAGCTCCACAGAGAATCTATAAACCATCCATCTCAACAAGAAGAAATGGCTGAAACAATTCTGTACAACACTGTAACTGAAATTATCAAGAAGTTGGGTTCAGCGGTTCTCCAAGAGATCGGACTGGCGTGGGGTGTAAAGGGTGAGCTTCACAAACTCGAAAACACGGTTTCTACGATCAGAGCAGCACTTGTTGATGCAGAGGAGCAGCAAGCCACAACCTGTGAAGTTGCAGACTGGCTTGAAAAGCTCAATGATGCATTTTATGATGCTGATGACTTGCTCGATGACTCCCCACTGAAGTTCTTCGGTGCCAAGATATGACTCAGAACAAAAGGCTAAAGATATGCTTTCAGTAGTTGGATGGCTCATGATATTAAGGTCATTGGAAAGATACTAGTGACAATTGCCGAAAATAGGAAAAAATTTTACCTCATTGAACAGCCTATAGAGTTGCGTGTTGAGAATACTAAGAGGGAGGAGACTCACTCTTTTGTTCTTGCAGAAAGTGTTTTCGGGAGGGATGGTGATAAAAGTATCGTAGAAATGTTATTGGACAATAACATTCAATAGAGTGTGTCAGTTGTTGCAATAGTTGGGATTGGGGGGACTAGGAAAGACCACACTTGCACAACTAATATACAATGATGAAGAGGTCACTAAATATTTTGAACTTAAGATGTGGGTATGTGTTTCCGACCCCTTTGATGTGAAACTCATTGCACTAAAAATCATGGGTATTGAAGCTTGTAAAGGCCTCACATTTGAAGATGTGCAAATTCGCTTGAGGGAAAAAATTGATGGGAAAAAATATTTACTTGTGTTAGATGATGTGTGGAATGAGAATCATTACAATTGGTTGAAACTAAGGGATATATTGATGGGTGGTTCAACGGGAAGTAAGATTTTAGTAACAACCCGTACTGAATTAGTTGCAAATGTTACAAGGGCAAATTCATTGTATATTTTAGAAGGCTTGTCTGAGATGGAGTCATGGTCTTTTTTTAAGCAATTGGCATTCAAACAAGGGGAAGAGTCGGAGAATCCATGTCGAGTAATAATGGGGAAGGAAATTGTAAAGAAATGTAAGGGAGTTCCTCTTGCCATAAAAGCTATAGGAAGCCTATTATACTCTAATGATACAGATGCTGAATGGTTGCTTTTCAAAAACAATGATTTGTTGAAAATAGCTCAAGAAGAGGATGTTATTTTGCCAATACTAAAGTTGAGTTATGATCACCTTCCTTCGAATCTGAAGATATGTTTTGCATTTTGTTCCCTATATTTGAAAGATGAAAAGATTAGTAAACGAGAATTAATCAAATTGTGGGTTGCAAATGGATTCATTCAGTTAGGATATGAAAATCAACAACTGGAAGATGTAGGGGAACTGTATTTTATGAATTTACTGAGGAGGTCCCTTTTTCAAGACGTTGGAAGAGATAAATGGGGTGACATAATAAGTTGTAAAATGCACGATCTTGTCCACGACCTTGCACAATCGGTGACAAGGCTTGAGAACTCCACTTTGAATTCAGGTGCAGAATATGTTACCGAAAGAAGTCGTCATGTGTCATTTGTTTATCTTGTAAATTCATTATTTGAAATTCCAACCCACATGATGAGAGCCAACAAGTTACGCACATTTATTTTGAAGAATCAAGATTTATAAGAAACAGTTTTTGAAAGGATTGTTTCTACTTATAAATGTTTACGCGTGTTGGATCTGTCCAAGTTGAACATCAAGACAGTGCCGAGTTACATAAGCAAGCTGAAACATTTAAGGTATCTTGATCTCAGTGGTAATGTTATCACAACTCTCTCAAATTCCATAACCAAGTTGCAAAATTTGCAGGCTCTAAAACTCAATAAGTGTTACACACTTGTAGAAGCCAAGAGATTTTCAAAAATTGGTCAGCCTCAGGCATCTTGAGCTTGATGAGTGCGATGCCTTGACTGGCATGCCGCATGGATTGGGGCAATTGACGTCTCTTCTAACATTAACAAGGTTTGTAGTGGACTCAAATAGCAACGGCTTGAATGAATTGGGGAGCCTAAACAATCTACGGGGAACGTTAAAAATTGTACGCCCACATCGGGACTCAAGTAGTCAGTGTGTAGAAAATGCAACAGCAGCAGCAGAAATGATCAAGAAAACAAACTACTTGGAAGGGAAAGAATACGAATACCTTAAGTCGCTGTTATTATATTATGGGGAAGAGTCATCGTTGGATTCCCTACGTCCACATCCGAATCTGAAGGAGCTGAAAATAGGGTATTACGGGGGAGTGAGTTTCCCAAGTTGGATGATGGTTGACCAAATTGGCTTATCCCTCCCAAATATAGTCACAATTTATATGTATGGCTGTCACAGATTCAAACATCTTCCACCATTTGGGAAACTTCCTTCTCTCCAATATTTGACTCTTTCTTTTATGGATTCCCTGGAGTACATAGACAACAGTAGTAGTGGCAGTGGCAGTGGTAGTGAGCAGTCTTTACCCTCTTCTCCATCTTCATCCAATGGAGGAGGAGGAGCAGCAACAAGAACAAGATCAGAACCAACACCAACATTATTTCCATCCCTCAAAGAACTTGAACTCTCTTGGTTGCCTGATTTGAAAGGATGGTGTAGGAGCAAATCCGTAGAAGCAGAAGCAACAGCAACGGCAACTTTACGAGACCAGCAGCAGCATCAACAACAACATTATTGGCTCCCATCGTTTCCTTCTCTTTCTAAATTAACCATTGAATATTGCCCTAACTTGGCATCAATGCCTACTTTGCAACCATGTCTTGAACAACTACAACTCAATAAGGTCAGCAAGGAGCTAGTTGAACAAGAGTTAATGATGATGACAGTGTCCTACACCCCAACAATGTCTACGTCGTCCTCATCCTATTCATCTTCTTCGTTTCTTCATCTTTCCAAATTAAAGTCTCTGACTTTAGGTTCAATTGAGGATCTAGTTACTCTGCCAAACTGGATTGGCAACCTCACATCACTGGAACAACATTCCATTCGCCACTGCCCCAAATTGACATCACTGCCCGAAGGAATGCGTTGGCTTGCTGCATTACAAGAACTGAGAATTACATTTTGTGATGACGTTTTATATGATAGATGCCAGAGAGAAATAGGGGAAGATTGGCCAAAGATTGCTCACATCCCATATGTTTATATTAAACAATAAGATTAGCATCCAAGGTAAATCCTTTCTCATCTTAATTTTTTTATTACCATAGAACTCCATTTTATTCTTCTATCTTCTTGTTCATTGTCATAATTTTTTACAAATCATTACCTCAACTCCTCAAGTAAACAAGATCACAGTTCATTCTACGAATTGCAACTACCAATTAATAATTGGCCTCTCTTTTATTTCTTTTTTTAGATTTTATACTCTTTATGATGCATTTTTGAGTAAAACTATATATATATATATATATATATATATATGTTTGCTTGTGCAACTACCATGGATGTAGAGTTAGAAAGGAGATCATACTTTTGAAATTTTCCTTTACCATGATCTTTTTTTTTTTTCCTTTTCCTTTTGACCTTCTTGGGATATGTCACTTGTTCAATTTGTGCATGTGTTTTCAGGCAGCTTGAGGAGCACATAATTGGATTACTTTTACGGTCGCCTTATGTAACGTTTCCAACTTTCTCCATTTTTCATTTTTCTGGGAATTTTGTCGTTGCAAGGGCATTTTCGTCTTTTCACATCTTGCACACCGGACACTGCAGAGTGTGTCGGATGTGTCAAAGAGTTGTTTGGGGCATTTCATTGAGTTCAGAGCTCTTTGAAATGTAAGGGTTGCCGTTTCGGCATTTTTCCGTTTTTCTGGCCGGACGGTCCTGTCTGTGACCCGTTACCGGTATTGTCGCGTACGGGAATTTTAGTTAGGTCCATTTGCATATCATATATTTTATTTTATGTGCATCATGTGTTTTATGTGGTATGTGTATAATTGTTGTATATTTACATGTGTGGTGGAAAAAGAAAAGTCAAAAATTTAAAATGTTGGTGGTGGGACCCACCACTCACATACTTAGTGGCCTAGAGACCACATTTGGTCTCTCACTCTCTCTCTCCCCGTAACTCACTCTCTCCTCCTCTAGTTCTTCACTTTTTCTTTTTCGTTTTGGAAGCAAACTTCAAGTCTTGATTCCTCCTTCATTACTTGGAATTTTTGGAAGCCGTTTGCGGCATAGCGGAGAGCACGGCGAGATCTTCACATCCATATAAGCAATTTCAGTTTTAGTGCACTCTAGGGATTCCGGTTTTGGGACCCATTTTGGGAGTTTTTTCATCCTCCTTGAGGTAGGGGTTTCTAATCCATGCATTCTTGTGCTTATGTGAGTTAAAATCTTGCTATTTGTCGTTGATATGCTAGATTGTGTTGATTTTGTTTTAAAATGGCTTAAATATGTATATGAAGCATGTAATTATGTGTATTACTTTATTTGGATGGAAAGCATGTTTAAGTGTTAATTTTCTATACTCATTTTGTTGTTAATTTGCTAGAAATGTTACGTGAGAGCATGTGAAATTTTCTTGTGTAGTTTAAGTTGAAGAATGATGAATACATATGTATAGCATGACATGTCCATGCATGAGCGTTGGGAGGAAAAATGGGAATGGTTTGTTGGAAATGAAAAAGGGGAATTTTTGGGAAGAAGTTTTGATTAAAATGTTTTTATGAAAACCCGGTCGCCGCGGAGTCACCAAAGGGCTGTGGTGTTAATATAGCCTAGAGGGAACTAGGAAGAGTACCCTCGCGTGGTTGAGCTATCTCGGCCCCAAATGATGTCGCGGAGGTACCAAGGGTTGGGAACAATATTCAATCCTTCTCTCGTGTCGCTGCGGAGTCACCAACGGACGGGTTATATTAACAGTTTGAAAAGTGAAGGATGGTTTTTTTTTTAAAAAATGGGGAGCGATATAGTATAAATATATAAAAAGAAGAGAAAAGAGAGAATTGCGTAAAGGCTTGAATGAAATAAATTACCCATTCACAGCTCTAGTATTTGTAGATAAAATGAGCACATGCTCATATTACAAGAAAGGAAACTAAATCAAATCATTGCATATTCTATGCCTAGACATATGCATAAATAAAGTCAAATACATGATTTGTGGTTATCATATCTCACAGATAATATGGTAAATCACATCCCATGATTTGGGCCTATCATATCTCGGCTATTATGGTAAGTTATACCATAAATCGTGATATCATAAATGCTAACACTCCCCCTCAAGTTGGTGCGTGGATATCTGAAACGCCCAACTTGGACAATGCATTCTCAAACACAATCTTGCTAACGCCCTTTGTAAGAATGTCTGCAAGCTGCTAAGAGCTTGTGACAAATGGAGTGCAAATTTGACCCGGGATTTGCTGCTATGCTAATGGCAGACTTGTTGTCGCAGTAGAGTGAGAATGGAAGCGACACTGGAAGGCACAAGCCTGTCATCAAGGTTTTCAGCCAAAGCAACTCACCTATCCCAAGAGCCATAGCCCTATACTCTGCCTCTGCACTAGATCGAGAGACAACATTCTGCTTCTTACTGCGCCAAGTAACCAAGGTACCACCAATAGTGGTACAATAACCTGAAGTAGACCTCCTATCTGAAATTGATCCTACATAATCAACATCTATCTAAGCCTCAACACGTTAAGTGACCATGATTAGCAAACAAAATACCATGGCCTGGACACCCTTTTAAGTAGCGAAGAATCCGAATAGCTGCATCAAGGTGTGGGGCACGAGGAGAGTGTATGAATTGACTCATGACACTCACGGCATAAGCAATGTCAGGTCGAGTCATGGATAAATAGATGAGCTTCCCCACAAGTTGTTGATTTTGACCAATATCTGACAACAACTCCCCCTCAGAATCAGCCAACCGATGATTCTGCTCAATCGGAGTATCAGTAGGACGAGCGCCAAGCTGACTAGAAGCAGAAAGCAAGTCAAGAACATACTTGCGTTGAGAGATGAAAATGCCAGTCTTGGAGCGAGCCACCTCAATGCCCAAGAAGTATCGTAGGGGACCAAGATCCTTAATCTCAAACTGACGGCCAAGATAGCTCTTAACCTCATTAATTCCGGTAGTATCATCGCCGGTAAGAATAATATCATCGACATACACAATGAGAGCAACTGTCTTACCGCCTGAATGACGTAAAAACAAGGTATGATTAGCTGCACTTTGATGGAAACCAAACTTGAGCATAGCAGTGCCAAAGCGATCAGACCAAGCTCAAGGAGACTGCTTGAGGCCATATAGAGAACGACGAAGACGACATACCATACCAAAATGAGCAGGAGAACGAAAGCCCGGAGGAGGAACTATGTACACCTCCTCCTGCAAATCACCATTAAGAAAGGCATTCTTGACATCTAACTGAAATAGAGGCCAAGATCGAATTGCAGCAATGGAAAATAATACACGGATGGTATTCATCTTGGCAACAGGGGCAAAAGTCTCTTGATAATCTATGCCATAAGTCTGAGCATAACCCTTGGCAACCAATCGGGCTTTGTAACAAGCAACTGACCCATCTGGATTATGCTTGACTGTAAACACCCAACGACAACCCACAGCCTTTCGTCCAATAGGAAGCGGAACCATGTCCTAAGTCTGATTTTTCTCAAGTGCTTGTAGTTCTTCTGTCATAGCATCACGCCATTGAGGTTGTGCTAGCGCATCTGCAACACTGGAAGGAACAGGAACCGAGGCAATAGAAACAAGAAAACTCCGATAGGAGGGTGAGAGAGCATAATCAGAAACAAAATTAGAAATAGGGTAAGTACAAGAACGTTTATCCTTTCGAAGAGGAATGGGCGATCATCAAGCGAAACAATAGCTTGAGAAGGCGGAGCTGGTGCCGAAGGAATAGGGCAGTCGATTGTGGGAGTAGAAGCTTGTACCTGTTGTCTCCGATTATAAACCTGTGAAAAAGGAACAATTCCCCCTACTGGTGGGGTATCACGAGGAGGAATTATAGAAGAAGAAACAGGTAATGGTAGAGGAGTTGAAGACGGAAGAAGGTGATCATCCATTATATTCAATGGGAACCATTCACTCTGAGAACCAACTGAACCACTATAGTATGGTGCATGCTCAAAGAAAGAAACATCCATGGATATAAACCGCCGACGACTGGGAGGATGGTAACACCTATAACCTTTTTTAGAGTGAGAATAGCCCAAAAACACACATTTCAAAGCCTTGGGGTCAAGCTTTGTACGAGTTTGCCCCAACTGCTGAACAAAGCACACACACCCGAAGACTCGTGGAGGAATAAAAAATAGAGATGAATTGGGATGTAAGATTGAGAGTGGGGCTGCAAAGTTAAGAATCCTAGAAGGAGTCCTATTAATGATGTAAACAGCGGTAAGAACTGCATCTCCCCAAAAGGACTGGGGAACATTCATGCCAATGCAGATTGCTCTGGCTAAGTCAAGGATGTGGCGATTCTTTCTTTCAGAACGACCATTCTGTTGAGGAGTTTTAACATTAGCCAGCTGATGCGCAATCCCAAATTCTATACATAACCGTTGTACCTCCCCATAAGTGTACTCTGTACCCTGGTCAGATTGGAATTTTTTAATGGTACGACCAAATTGAGTCTGAACCATTGTCATAAAATTTTTAAAAATGGTGTATACCTCATTTTTGGTTTTCATAAGATAAACCCAAGTAACACAACTGTGATCATCAATGAACAACACGAAATATCGTAATCCAAGACTAGAAGTAACTGGGCAAGGACCCCACACATCTGAATGAACAAGATCAAAAGGTGTTAAAGCAGATTTATTACTACTAGCAGGATAATTGGAACGAACATGTTTAGCTATATGACATGTTTCACAGGATAAATCTAACACTGCCACGTTACAAAATAAGGAAGGAAATAAATGTTTCAAATAACCAAAAGAAATATGTCCTAAACGCATGTGCCAACGCATAAGCTGGGCTTTATTAGATGAAACAGTATTAGAAAATGAAGCTGAATGTGCTTGCGATGACAAAGGAGCATCCAACAGGTATAAACCATCCACTTCACGCCCACTGCCAATCGTCCGTTTCGACACCAGATCTTGAAAAATACAATGAGGGAAAGAACGTTACACTACAATTTAATTGTTTGGTAACGCTACTAACAGAAATAAGATTTGTAGTCAACTTTGGAACATGAAGTGTATTTGACAAAGTTAATGAAGGAGTAACTGATATGTGACCCTTCCCAGCAATGGAAGATGGAGAGCCATCCGCAAGGCGGACCTAGCGTTGGCCAGAGCAGATACTATAAGATTGGAAGAGTGAGGACATACCAGTCATATTGTCTGAAGCACCAGAATCAATGATCCATGGTGTTGAAGATGTAGATACACTATGTGCAGACGCAATAGTACCTGAGTGGGCATAAGTGGAGGTTGGCTGAGATGATGCCTCCATTTGGTTGAAAAATTGCTTGAACTTGTCCAAATCAGCTTGAGTCAAGGTAACTGTGGCAGAAGATGTAGAGCGAGACTGGTTGTGTAACAGAATATGCAGAGGATCGAGGCTGTTGTTTTTGTTACGGTGGACGTCCATGTAGAGCATAACAACGAGATTTGATGTGACTAATTTTTTCGCAATGGTCACACCGTCCACGTTGTGGTCCCAGAGGAGGACCTGTGGTAGTGCTTTGAACTAACCGGGATGGTGAAGTTCCTGAAAGGTTGGGAATCCGAACTGCCATAGCAGAACGATCAACAGAAGCAACTCCTAATGGATGAGTCCGGCGGCTCTCATCTGACAACACATAGGAATATGCATCCCCAAGAGTCGGGAATGAAGATAAGCCCAATAAATGAACACGAGCATACTCAAACTCGTCGTTCAACTCGGCAAGAAACTGAAACACTCGATTCTTCTCCACAACTCCTGCATATAAAACTGCATCATCTAGATCCTTCCAAGAGTGGAAGGAATCATAATATGACATCTCCTCCCAAATAGCACGAAGCTTGGCGATGTAACCTGAAACTTTCAAGTCACCTTGAGAAATCCTGGTGATATCTCGCCCCAGCTTGAAAATTCGTGCATTATTCTGCCTCTGAGAATAAGTGCATTGAACTGAATCCCAAATCTGCTTAGCAGTCTTCATAAACATATAGCCAACAGCTATGTTTGGTTGCATCGAATTGACTAGCCAAGACATAACCATAGCGTTATCTGCAAACCACTGTGGATATGCCTTCTCTGACTCAGCTGGCTCTTTCTCAGAACCAGTAATATAGCCAATCTTGCCTTTGCCACCAATGAACATCTTGGCAGACTGTGCCCAAATCAAATAGTTGGAACCATCCAACTTCACTGTGGTGATTTGAAGTCCTGGATTTTTGATGAGTTGGTGGGAAAAATGGCACCACCACCCACAGAACATGAACCAAGAGAATTAACAGTCGAGGACCCTGAATCTGCCATAATATGTCACACGACAATAAAAAGAACTCCAAAAACACCACAAATTCTGTTAATAAATCAAAGGGTCTCCTCAGACCATAAACAATGTCTCCTCAGACCATTCCCGAAAAATCCAAATACATACCTTTTTTAAGGAGCGCTGCCCGCTTACATATAGCCAGACAGCCTCCTTTTTAATATTCGGAGCCTCTTTGTAAACTATTTTTTTTTTACCCAAGCCCTTCTAGGTGTTGGAAACCAACTATCCCAATTTACCCAATCCTAGAAGAGTGAAAAAGAAATTGTAAAACTTAAAAATACCTGTTTTCGTTCACAAAACAGCAACACAGAAAAACATGTGTAGGCAACGTCACACGATGTCACAAACAGCCTAAGGTAGCTGTCGCACAAGTAGCAAGGCTGCTGAAAGGTGTGGAAAGGTGTTGGCTCTGATACCAAGTAGAAATATATAAAAAGAAGAGAAAAGAGAGAATTGCGTAAAGGCTTGAATGAGATAAATTACCCATTCACAGCTCTAGTAGTTATAGATAAAATGAGCACATGCTCATATTACAAGAAAGGAAACTAAATCAAATCATTGCATATTCTATGCCTAGACATATGCGTAAATAAAGTCAAATACATGATTTGTGGCTATCATATCTCACAGATAATATGGTAAATCACATCCTATGATTTGGGCCTATCATATCTTGGCTATTATGGTAAGTTATACCATAAATCGTGGTATCATAAATGCTAACAGACATACATAGCATTGCATTTCATGGCACAGCATTGTTCACTTTGAATTTGGAATTGATGTTGTATTCTTTCTTGGCGTAGTATGACCCCTATCCTCTATTCCTATTCATTATTTGGATTCACGGGGTTACAAGAGGTGTGTCTTAGGCACCACCTACTGAGCAATTTGCTCACCCCTTCATATTTAACATTTTTCAGGTCATGGGGAGGAAGTGGCGGATAATAATCCACCGTAAGCTTGAGGGTGCTAGAAGTCCATTTTGTTAACTTTTGTATCTTAGAGCTATTCTTTTGTAAAAGCATATTTTGGGATGTAATTAAACTTGCTATCATGGCCTAGTGCTTCAACTATGTGCTTTAGCACCATTTTGATGTAAACTAAATTAAAAAGAAATGACTATGATGAATCCTTATTTAAAAGCACTTTAATGATGTTGTGTCTTGTTAGAATGTTGATGTTCATGACAATAGTATATGGTTTTAGCACTTGAAATGTTTTGAGATCAAGTCTAGAGCATTTTAAAAAGGGTCCCTACATCATTAGTCCATTTCAGCATTTTCCAGTAGTAGGTGGGGCGCGCAGAGCCATTTCGGTCGACTGAAATGCCTGCTTCGGTCGACTGGTTCGTCCAAAGACTTTAGGAGCGGCTGAAGTCCCATTTCGGTAGACCGAAATGTCTGTTTCGGTCAACCGGTCCGGAAGTTGCTTCGGCCGACCGAAGCTCCACTTCGGTCAACCGAAGTGCATCTGTTTTGCTCTTTTTGTTCCTTTCTTCAATGTAATCTATCCGGAGTCTTGGAAAATTGAAATGAGCAGTCGTAAAGCTTAACCATGACCTTAAGGGTGATGTTTTGACATTAGAAATTATGGGTTTGACATAGATGACCTCGGGTTCGAGTAAGGACCCGGCTAACGGTTCGGACCTCCGGGTTCGGGTCGTTACGCCTTCTTCTTCTTGCTGTTTGTGTTTAGTTAATGGCAAAAAGGTGAGACATTTTTTTTTTTTTCACTTCTATGGACCAGGTTGTGAACTTGTTACACTTTTCCAACCATGGTAACATAATAATTTAATAACAATGAAAATGAACTGTCGTTCTCTTCAGTTGTTGGAAAAAATTATGCAAAATGTAGAAGAGAGAAAAAAATCAGGATATTCAAGGCAGGGACGAAACGACCATCCTTAAAACAATATTTAGTCCAGTTTTCATGGTATGCATTAGGTTATGACAACTTTGCCTGTAATGATGCAACAAGGTCTATAGAGTATAGACTGTGCCTACTGTCATTATGTACTAGGAAAAGCAGATTACGACACAGAATAATTTCGAAGATTATGCACTTGCCATTTAACAAGCAATCCCATACAAAAGATAGTTCTCAACTTCTCATATATCGTAACAAATCTTGAGATTAGATTTGGTTTCAGTGTCTTTTAAAGGGTGTTTGTTAGACTCAGATGTTTCACATATCATAATAAATCTTGAGAGATCGGAATCAGTTTCAAAATGTTTAATAGGGTGTTTGTTAGACTTAAATAAGCATTTCTGAATATTTGTTTATCCTAAATTAGAATTAATGCAATCATTAATATTCACTGTTCTCTAATTTCCCGGCATGTGTTCTATGCTAAACAGCGAATTAATTATTCAAAAGGATAACAGAAAAAGGTAAAAGCAAATCAGTTAAGAAAAAGAACAGAAAAGTAAAGATGATTCAAACCTGGTCAGGACACTTTTCTTCGTCTTTCCTCTTTCTCATAGTTGCTCAACCTATACAGAAAACGACTTCTTGGAACTTCAATGTAAACTTTGGGGATATGAGCTATTTTCCTGTAATCCTTGAACCTCCTTGTTTTTTTTTTTTCCATAATCCTTTGAACTACGTCAATGCAAAGGATTAAGGTTGCAAAATCTGTTCAGGTCACTATACTTTTTTACATTTTTCTGTCTTGCATTATATGAAGACTTGAATTTCGTTCTTCCCACGTTGCAGGAAGGAAGCATCGACAGATATATTCAATCCAAAGCGGGAGTATAATCTGTGAACATTGTTAAGTGGTGGACAAGACAAGCTATGACCAAGGCAATACGAAACAAGCTTAGGATTATCAGAATACTGGTAAGACACTTTATCCTAGAGGAGATTGTTTTGAATTGTGCTTATATGAGTGATTTTTTTAGTTCTCAAGTTAGATTGACAAACCTGGTGTCTTCTTCGTGTGCTTATGAGTGATTTTTTTAGTTCTCAAGCTAGATTTTTTATATTATTAGTTTGTTTGGCAAGGGAGGTAATACGTTCTTTCAGCCTATCAGACAAAGCTAGAGAAGTGCATCCAAATCCAAGTATGGTGAACCTTAAAAGCCAGACATTGATTGAATTTAGTACGTTGTTTGGGATTTACAAAATAGAGATACAGGATCTTCGTAGACACATCACTAGGTTCTTTCATTATTTACACAAAATAGCTAAAAAATTGTGCCTTGTATATGCGTCATCATTCCTCACATGGGCCGGAGTTTGGGGCCTTACACAGTTACTCTAATGCAATTAACATTTATCTTTCCAAAAAAAAAAAAATGGTTTTAGAAGAGTTGAGTTTTTATTTTTGCAAATATCATATTTTTTTCTAAGCAAGAAAATAGATCTCCTATTCCATATCTTAAGTATATATGTAATCTTTTAGTAAAATATGTAGAATTATACAGTTCATTAAATTCTAGGTAAATAGAATTCGAAAATACAAGTTTTGGGTCAAATGATTTAAAATAGATTTTTTTATTTTGGAGTGGAAAATGAAATACTTAGGTAGTTACAGGTAAAGTTATATATTTTCATTTATTCATATGTAATAGGTGGTTTTAGTAACTATGGTGGTAAGCATTGAGAGACATGTTGGCATGACCCTTATATTTTTTGTTGAACTCATGCATGAATGCGTATAGATTACTGTGTATTATTTCCTTGGTCAATCTGTTCATAAATGTGACTTTTAAGTGTGCTCTTCTTTTTCTTTGTTTAAAATTGTGCAACTCACCTATGTTCACATAGAGCTTGTTTCAGATCTTTGAAGAGACAACCACCATGACTTCCAATTCTTTTCATGTCTACTTGCTTGTTGCCTACGATCACATAGCTAAATCTTGTGTCTATCTATCTGCATAGAAATTTATTGTGCACAAATCAAACTTTACCCAGGTTTTGCAACCAGAAAAAAAAAAAATTTGAAAAAAAAAATAATAATAACCCTCATCTCAAAAGGAGCATTGTAACAACATAAGGTTATTTACACTGCTAATTATTGAGTATGACGTTTTCAGCTACAACAAAGAGATGATTTACTTGATCTTCTGCACTTACAAATGCAATTAATCACCATCATAAAGTAGCAGCTTCAAATTATTAAATGTACATAGAACTAGGTCTAAACCTCCCCACAATTCTTAACGAAGGTGCTGCATAGTCCTTGATAAATTAAGCAAGCCATACACAGTAATTCTGAGAAAAAAAAACCCCTAAACACTCTCACCTGTTCCTTTATCTCGGGAGCAAATCGGAACTTCCCACCATCACTCTTGGCTGCAATTCCAGAGCTCTCTCACAATCGGACCTCTTCTCACTCTACTTTCTTCAACAATCACACACACACACATTACACACATTTGTTCTTCTCACTCTACTTTTCTGAACCTGGAAGTCACACACATTTGTTTTTCCTAAGCAAACCAGATTTTATAACACAACCAGGCCACACAATACAATTGGATAGGAAGGCATACCCTCCTCATTACATTACCATAAAAGAAAACCACTTATTAGAAGAAAAAAAGCCTGCTGTCAAGAAAAGAAGAAAGACAAACAAACCAACAAAGCAACCAAATTATCACACCAACAACAGATCCACAACCACATTCAAAATCTAGCTCCCGGTTGATCCAAAACGTCCAGCAGGGAATTATTCATTGTATCAGCAATCTGCAATAAAATAGATTTAACCAAATATGATTTTTGTTCAACCACAATCTTTACATTTGAAACAAAATTACTTCCTAGTTTTTCTGAGGGAACTTAGAACTAAACCAGTCCACTTTTTCAAAACCAAAGTCTGTGGTATTCTTTTTCAAAACCAAAGGCTTGATCAGTAGTCAGAATGATTTTGGTTTTCCTGAATCAAAGAGGGTTTGGTTTAAATGGATATTTCAAAAAAAAATTATTTCCTTTTCCTGGTTATTGTTGTTTTCATCTATTTGTGTTAGAAGGGTTTTTGCATAGCAAATGTAAGTTAATATATATTTAAAGTGATAATTCATATAACATTAGCATGACTACAAAAATAGACTACCAAGTGTACAGTATATTAGTAAATAGATAAAGAGCATGAACAGAGTAGCAACTACAAGAAGGAAAAAATAAAAAATTAAAAGGAAAGAAATGTGGAAGCAAAACCTTGTAGAAGATGATGATGTTCTTCATGTTTCATTAGATCTCTTGAACTTGTTGCGGAACCAATTCACCTTTATCAATATAGCCACATAGATCCGGTCTTTCATATCATCAAGAAGCTGAAAATAAGCATGCCTCCATGTCCTTTTGAGGAGAAGAGTACCACAAACAATCCAAAATCCAACCACAAATCCTGGACCCATACCAATATAAAACCAAACCATTTCATGCTCTTCTTCCTCTTCCTCCATTGACGTCACACCTCCACCTTGAGATTCTTCTCTTCTTGTGCAATTGTTGTTGAGAGGGGCTCCACAAAGTTTAGCATTGCCAATGTAGCTAGTTGCATCAAAACTCTGAAGTTGGGTGCCCGTAGGAATTCTTCCATTTAAGAAGTTGTATGACAAGTTCAAGTAACTCAGAAATGTCAAATTAGACATGCTTTGAGGAATTTCACCCAAAATATAGTTTCTCGAGATATCAAGGGATTCTAACAGTTTCATGCCCCCAATGTTCTCCGGTATCTTTCCCGTAATTTTATTATGAGACAAGTTTAAAAATCGCAATGCATCAAGACTAGAAAAATCATCTGGAATTGAACCAGATAAATTATTATGTGAGAGATCTATGCTCGTAACAAGTCCAAGGATTTCCTTGTACTCTGATTCTCTCCCTTTTGTCACCAATGAGAGAATATCTTTGTAGTATACTCCAAGTGGAAAATTATTCAAACTTACTCCATATCTAGCAAATATGTAGTAATAAAATTCAGTTGGAATATTATTATTAAAACTTTCTCCAATTTCAAATCTGTAATGATATGAAGAATTTGTGATAGTCAGCACAGTGATATTCTTCAAACATTTTGGTATCGGTCCGGATAGGTTATTATTCCCAAGATCAAGGATTTTAAGCTCAGAAAGTTGGCATATTTGTGACGGTATATTGCCGATAAATTTATTGGATCTTAAGCTGAGAGCCTGCAAGTATAAAATTTCTCCAATCCAACTCGGAATGAGTCCGGTAAATTCATTTCCAGCTAAATTAATGAGGCTCAAATAGGTGTAGTTTCGCAATGATAAAGGTATTTCTCCAAAGAAATTGTTATCATGCAATTGCAAAGATTCGAGAAACCTCAGCGAACCCAATGAGTTTGGAATTTTACCAGACAGGTGGTTCCTTCCCACGTTCACATGGGTCAGATGTTGCCAATGCATCAAGCAATGAGAAAGTTCACCTAATAATATATTATTTGATACATCCAGAACCTCCAACATACTTTCTCCATTCATCTCTTGGCACAAGAATGAGGAAATGGGTCCAAAGAAAGAATTGTTTGCAAGGTTCAAATATCTAACATTTGGAGACAAACGTGGTAATGAACCCTCGAAACGATTAGAACTAATATCAACAAAACTATAGTTTAGGAACACGTTCGATATGTCTCCATTTATCTGGTTGTTGGAGAGATTGATAGAATCAATACCTGACACCCACTTCCACAACCATTCTGGAGCTGCACCTGAAATTCCCGATTGGGAAATGTCTAATAAGTACAAAGATACTTGTGTTTGTAGCCATGAAGGAAAACTTGGACCCATTTTGCAGGAGCTCATACTAAGCATCTCAAGTTGAAAGGGAGGAACCCAATTAGAGTTCACGTTGAAGAAAAGAGAGTTTGAAGACATATACAAATACTTCAATTTTGAGAGTTTGGCAAAATTCACTTCGGAAACAATGCCTCCTAAGGAATTATGACCTACCAATAATTTCTCAAGATTTGAGAGGAACCCCATACTTTTTGGAAAAGTGTCACTCAATTTATTATCAGAAAGATCTAATAATCTCAAGGACGATAAGTTTCCAATAGATGCTGGAATGGGACCATACAATGAGTTCCCCGTAAGTGACAAATATTCAAGATGTTTCAATTGCCCAAGCCCGTCTGGGATTTCCCCTGTAATTAGATGATTGTCTCCCAAGTCTAACTCTCTCAACAGGCGAAGTTTTGAAATGATGCTAGGTATTTGACCATATAGGGAATTGCGGGATAGGTAAAGAGACTGAAGGTTACTAGTGAAATTAAACAACAAATCTGGTATCTTGCAATTGAAATTGTTCTTACGAAGTTCAATGAATTTAAGAGATGTAAAGTTAACATAAGAAAGAGGTGGAATCATTTTCTCAAGTTGGCAGAAGGGCAAATACAGCTCTGAAAGGTAAGGAAGCATGCTCACCGATTGAAGCCAATCGACTGCCTTGTGAAGGTCAGCACCGCTCATGTGAAGGTATTCCAAGGAATGAAGGCTTTCAATCCAACTAAGATCATCAGCATAAAGTACAAAATTAAATCCTAGATCGAGATGACGAAGGCTCGATAGATTGGCAAGCTGATGAGAAATCGGCCCTTGGAGATTGCAGTTGGACAAACGTAGTTCTGAAAGGGAAGGAAGGTTGCTCAGTTGTCTATGCCAATCAACCGCCTTGCCAAGGTCAATCGAACTCATGTCAATGTATTCCAAGGAATGAAGACCAGCAGTCCAACTAAGGTCATCAACATAAAGTTGATCATAATAAGAAATTAGATCAAGAACACGAAGCCCAGAGAGATTCCCAAGTTGATGAGGAATCAATCCCTCAAAATAAGCATAAGAGAGGTTGAGATATCTCAAACTCGGCATACAACCAAAGAAACTTGGAATAGTAGAACCACTGAAATTGTTCATACTCAAGTCCAAGTAAATCAGAGATTCTAATTCCACCAAAGAGGAACTAATCTTCCCACCCAACAATTGCGTTTCATAAGATTCATAATCATCAAAGTGATTGTATGGATTGGAGAGGTGAAGCTGGATGACTCGACCAGTAACATTGTTGCAGCGGACTCCAGTCCAAGTACAACAATCTTGTTGGAGTCCGGACCATGAGGATAGCCTGTTGGAAGGATCCCAACTGATACATTGTTTGAAATTGAGAAGAGCTGTTTTTTCTTTTTCACTGCAAACTACATGTGAAGTACCATCACATAATAATAATAAGGCAGTTGAGAATGATAGCAGCCAAAGCGTGACAAGCGCTATGCGGCTACTCATCATCATCATCATCATCTTCTTCAATTCTATCTGATTACAAATTTATGATATCAAATTCGTTGATCATATATGTAAAAGAAAACTCAGACATTATATATATATACACTGTATATACCTTCATTTCTGGATCTTTTACCAATGGGTGGGGCCCATGTAGAAATGAAGATCAACTGCCCACCACAAACTTCCCTGCCACGATAATGGATCCATCCAATTTGACTTGGGATACTGTTCACTCATTTCATTGTCAACACCAATGGCAAAACCAAAGTCTTGAATAACAGAAATTAAACATGGATTTTTTTATTTTCTAAAAGTTCCACTTGTCTGAGTTTGAGGCTGAGGATGATCACAAGTCTTGGAAAACTTGAATTACAACATCAACGTTAGCTTCAAAAAAAAACATAAAATAACAATAAAAAAAGATAGTAAAATACAAAGACATAATCTGTTTAGCTTTAAATACTAAATTATATACGAATGCAATTTAACCTTTTTTATTATAATCATTTAAGTCAAAAATCTGTTTGTATAACCTTTTTCTTATTATATTTTTTTGCTTTAGTTGTTTTGTAAACCGTAAATTACACGTAAATTACACATTACTAACTTCAGTACTTAATTAGCAATTTTGAAAACTTTAAGGAGTTGAAGCTATAAAATTTTTTGGTAGTCAAAGTGTGTGTGTGTGTGTGACTCTCTCTCTCTCTCTCTCTCTCCGTATATACAACTGGTAGTTTAGATACATAAAGAAAAATAAAAATATCAAGAATTTAACAAGAAATAACAAATAAAAACAAAATGAAAATAGAACCACAACTAAATTATAAAGAAATCTCAATATTAAGTTTTATTAAATTAGTCAATAAAATATTAAATGAACCAAAACTATCTAATAATTAATTTCTCTCCGTATGACTATGTCCAATAACTTCATTGACTTGACTTAGAATCTTCCAGTGGAATGGCTTATTGCACAATTTCAAAGTGACAATGACACATGTTGATGCACATCTCAAATTCGAAAACTTATCAGATGCTTGTGAACACCTTTCATAATCAATTGCATTAGTCATCAATTTTAGCAAGCAATTACCATTGAAATTAAACCAATTAGATAATGTAGTCAATAAACTTGTCGGTGAAAACAAAAATTAGTTAACATATAGCCACTAAGTTTTCTTTGATTTTGATTTCATTAAATGTAAAAATTAGAAAAAGAACAAAGAGAAATATATTGAAGTTGCTTGATATTATTAGACTGAACTAAGTAGCACCATATGAGAAGTTTATCAGAATTATATTTGAAAACAAGAAATGAAGATGGAAGTATCAACTTTTTACCACATGGAAGTGTGATTTTTAGTAATGCTTTCCACTTGCCTGGGTAGTGTCATTTTCCTGTTTTTGAGGCTGAGAACGATCAAAAGACTTTGAATGAAGACTTGACTTACAACACCAACATTAGAATAAAATAAAATAAAATAAATTTAAAAAGTAGGAAGATACAAAGAAAATATCAAATATAATATAGAAGATGGATCAAGTACTTAATTATATATGGATGCAACCACAATTAAGTTAATTAACTATATTCAACTTTTTTATTATAATCATTTAAGTCAAAAATCTGTTTTAATAACATTTTGCTTATTATCTTTCTTTGCTTTATTTATTATTATTATTTCAGATAAATTTTTTGTAAACTATAAATTACACATTACTAACTTCACTACTTAATTAGCAATTTTGAAAACTTTAAGGAGTGGAAGTTGTAAAATAATTTGGTACTCACATACATATCTATATATATATATATATATATATATATATATATAATACTAGGAGTCCCAGGCACATAAAGGAAAATAAAAATTTTAAGAATTTGATAAGAAATAAAAAATAAAAACAAAACGAAAATAGGACCACTTAGGATAACTCTCTCTCTCTCTTTCTATGTCATTGACTAGAGAAGTATAATTTAGGCCCATTTGGAAATGAAGATGCTGAAACCACCCACAAAACTTTAATCAACTGGAAAACTATGTCTACCAATCACCAATTTCACAAAAAAATAATTAGGTGTTCTTAGTTCACTAATTAAGGGGCTTATAGGGCATTCCTCAATAGCTAATTGGTAGAGGCTTCAGTTCCCTAAACGAGTGTGTTTGTGTTAAAATCTCTCATCTTCCTAATTTGCTAGGAAAAATAAAAAATAATTAAGGGGGCATCTAATTTTGGTTCCCAAAACTAATTTACACTTAAATTAAGGCCCCTTAAGTTGTTTAATTAATTGCCATATTTTAAAGAAATTATATTGCCAGTGGAAAAGAAGAATTAAAAATAATAATAGTAGTTAATTTGGCTTCTCCATATGAATATTTCTGACTCTACATGCTAACATGTCGTTATAAAAATCACGACAAACAAATTTAAAGCTAAATTGCATAATTTTAAAGTGAAGCTACAAGTCGAGTAAAGTTCAAACTTTTACATGCGAACGTAGCCGACCTGATACTTCATGAGACTTCAGAGCCAAAAACTTACTAATTGAACCACTCACTTGGAGTTGAAAACAAAAATAAATAAATAAAAAAAGTTACATTTTGATTTCAAGACTGGTGGTATTGAATAATTGATGAAAGTTTCTTATGAAAATTTAATCAATTATGCATATTATAAAACAAATACATCACAATATTTTACCCGACGCTCGAAATCATAGCATCATAGTCTATATTTTGGTGGTGTCAAAATAGAAACTTTTACCGAATACTTTTGGACCACTTATTACCATCTGAGAACCTTCCATTGAACAAAAGATTCATTAAATACTTTTAATCCACTTAAATGAAAAATTATTATATGATCCCAAAATTATTCTACGAACTATACGATGATAATGCAATCGAGCCTTGTATGTGACCTCGTAATTGACCACGCTAATAGTCCGATGTCCATGTGTTAATGGACCCACATGCATGGTTATGCTTAATGACTTGACTTAAAGTCTTCCAATAATCCAATGCGAGAAGTTATTGCACAGTGCCAGTGATGACACTTAATGGCACAACAATTTTAAAAAGCAAATGACATTAAAGACTTGTTGACTTAGAAAGCAACCTACCGTGAGAATCACGGGGAGTCCACGACCACAGGATATGAGATTTCATTTTCTTGCTATTATGATAAAATTATAACGAATAAAAGTTAAGTTAAAAAATTTTTTTTTAAAAAAACTACACTGACGTCCTTTAAATTTGAATAATTTTTTTTTT
Source organism: Cornus florida (assembly GCF_030987335.1). Classification (NCBI taxonomy): domain Eukaryota; kingdom Viridiplantae; phylum Streptophyta; class Magnoliopsida; order Cornales; family Cornaceae; genus Cornus; species Cornus florida. Next base: position 47,799,298 of record NW_026775573.1, read on the forward strand.
TTATTCAATCAAACAAAATGAAAGAAAAGTCTATTATTTTATGCCATTAAATTAATTTTTATAATTAAAATTTAATTTTATCCATCTAATTATTTTATCGAATGTCCATCTCATATATATATGTGTATATATATACATATGTTTTGTATAAAATAAAAAAATATAATATAAATAATACAGTAATTGTATGTATAATATATAAGATTTAAACTTATATGCAATTGCAGTCATTACAATGACTTTTTTAATAACAAAAATTTAAAAATCTTTCTTTAATTAAAAGTATAGGAATACATATAACAAAAATATATGAGTTCAAATATTATTTTTTAATTAAAAAAAAAAAAGAAAAGGAAAAAACTAAATTCACACATTAGGGGGGGGGGGTCACGGACACTCCTTCCAGGGGTCCCGTACCAGTGTCGGACACTTTTCGGATACCGACACCCGTGTCCGAGGCTCGGACACATGTCCGACACTTCTGTAAAGTGTCCAAATATTATTTTTTATTGGACACACGTGTCCGAGGTTCGGACACACGGTCCGACACTTCTGTGAGACAAAATTTATTTTCTCTCACTCCTCTCTCAGTCTCTCCTCTTCTTCAATTATCTCTCTTCATAAACAACATATATATATATATTTAGGTTACATGAACAAAACTTTGTGAAAGACTGAAAGTATATATGTTTATTCATATACATATTTAGTTCATTATAGTTATATCTCTTCTGCACATCTTCGTTTAGAATTTGGATTAACTTTATTTTTCATTTATTTTCTGTTTTGTCTTGTCTATTTTTTTTTTTCTTATAACAGAGATGAAATTATTGAAATTGATTATGTTCTTTATTGTTGTTTTATTTATCTATACAAGATTCTAGTAATTATATTTTCAATATAAATTTATATATATATATATATATATATAGGCGTATCCCCGCCGTGTCCGTGTCCTATTTTTTAAAAATTTGTCGTGTCGTACCCGTATCCCATATCCATGTCCGTGCTTCATAGGGGGACATAGTTAGATGAATTGCATAAAACCAGAGTTTGACTTGGTGGGGGTGTTTTAGGCAAAAAGTTAAAAAATAACCCACCTCATTAGTTAAGAGAATTTTTTTTTTTTAACAAAAGGAAATTAGTAAAAAGATTTATTGCAAACCCTACAAGTCAACGGGGTTAAATGTAGTTTACCCAATAAAATAAGATTAAAAAAAAAACATAATGAATGTAACATGTTGTATAATTTGTATTACTTTTGTACTCTCTATCCAAATATTCACGTAGTTAGATGAATGGCATGAAACTGGAGCTTGACTTGGTAGGGGTGTTTTAGGCAAAAAGTCAAAAAATAACCCACCTCGTTAGTTGAGAGATTATTATTATTTTTTTAACAAAAGGAAATTAGTAAAAAGATTTATTCCAAACCCCACAAGTCAACGGGTTAAATGCAGTTTATCCAATAAAATAAGATTAAAAAAAAACCATAATTAACGTAACGTATTGTATAACTTGTATTACATCTGATAGTTCACTTCACATACACGCGTGAACAATGAGCACGGTTAGATGTAGTATGACACTTATTTGCCTATAAAATAAGATTAAAAAACTATATTAATGAACTATGGTGTGAAAAAGGATCTCACCCAATTTTTTTGACATGAGACCATAAAATTATCTTGCATGTTTACTTTGTACTCGCTATCCAAATATTCTCCGAAATCTAAAATGCATGAAATTGGTAAGGTTGTTGGAAATATGAAGCACTCTAAGAGACTTAAAATTAACTTGAGAAAGAGGTGGAATCATTTTCTCAGGTTGGGAATAAAACAAATATAATTGTGAAAGCGATGGAAAACAAAAATAAGAAGAAATAACAAATAAAAACAAAAAACAATCAAACACTGATAACTCAATATTCAAAAAACAATCAAAGGTTCCTTAACTTCTTCTTCTTTTTCTTTTTTCTTTTTTTTTTTTTAAAAAAAGGGAGAAGTCATTTAAAACTAAATATGTTCATATATACATAATTAAGTTATTAAGGTGTTGTGAATTGATAATTCAATTCAATGCTTAATTTTTAATTTTATAAAACAGCAGAGCACATAAATAATGCAAAAAAAATATAATTATGTGTCCGAGACACACAAAAACTTACTAATTTCCTTTTGTTAAAAAAATTGAAAAAAAAGTTACATTTTGATTTCAAGAGTGGTGGTATTGAATAATTGATGAAAGTTTCTTATGAAAATTTAATCAATTATGCATATTATAAAACAAATACATCACAATATTTTACCTGACGCTCGAAATCATAGCATCATAGTCTATATTTTGGTGGTGTCAAAATAGAAACTTTTACCGAATACTTTTGGACCACTTATTACCATCTGAGAACCTTCCATTGAACAAAAGATTCATTAAATACTTTTAATCCACTTAAATGAAAAATTATTATATGATCCCAAAATTATTCTACGAACTACACGATGATAATGCAATCGAGCCTTGTATGTGACCTCGTAATTGACCACGCTAATAGTCCGATGTCCATGTGTTAATGGACCCACATGGATGGTTATGCTTAATGACTTGACTTAAAGTCTTCCAATAATCCAATGCGAGAAGCTATTGCACAGTGCCAGTGATGACACTTAATGGCCACAACAATTTTAAAAAGCAAATGACATTAAAGACTTGTTGACTTAGAAAGCAACCTACCATGAGAATCACGGGGAGTCCACGACCACAGGATATGAGATTTCATTTTCTTGCTATTACGATAAAATTATAAAGAATAAAAGTTAAGTTAAAAAATTTTTTTTAAAAAAAACTACATTGACGTCCTTTAAATTTGAATAATTTTTTTTTTTATTCAATCAAACAAAATGAAAGAAAAGTCTATTATTTTATGCCATTAAATTAATTTTTATAATTAAAATTTAATTTTATCCATCTAATTAGTTTATCGAATGTCCATCTCATATATATATGTGTATATATATACATATGTTTTGTATAAAATAAAAAAATATAATATAAATAATACAGTAATTGTATATATAATATATAAGATTTAAACTTATATGCAATTGCAGTCATTACAATGACTTTTTTAATAACAAAAATTTAAAAATCTTTCTTTAATTAAAAGTATAGGAATACATATAACAAAAATATATGAGTTCAAATATTATTTTTTAATTAAAAAAAAAAAAGAAAAGGAAAAAACTAAATTCACACATTAGGGGGGGGGGGGTCACGGACACTCCTTCCAGGGGTCCCGTACCAGTGTCGGATACTTTTCGGATACCGACACCCGTGTCCGAGGCTCGGACACATGTCCGACACTTCTGTAAAGTGTCCAAATATTATTTTTTATTGGACACACGTGTCCGAGGCTCGGACACACGGTCCGACACTTCTGTGAGACAAAATTTATTTTCTCTCACTCCTCTCTCTGTCTCTCCTCTTCTTCAATTATCTCTCTTCATAAACAACATATATATATATATATTTAGGTTACATGAACAAAACTTTGTGAAAGACTGAAAGTATATATGTTTATTCATATACATATTTAGTTCATTATAGTTATATCTCTTCTGCACATCTTCGTTTAGAATTTGGATTAACTTTATTTTTCATTTATTTTCTGTTTTGTCTTGTCTATTTTTTTTTTCTTATAACAGAGATGAAATTATTGAAATTGATTATGTTCTTTATTGTTGTTTTATTTATCTATACAAGATTCTAGTAATTATATTTTCAATATAAATTTTTATATATATATATATATAGGCGTATCCCCGCCGTGTCCGTATCCTATTTTTTAAAAATTTGTCGTGTCGTACCCGTATCCCATATCCATGTCCGTGCTTCATAGGAGGACATAGTTAGATGAATTGCATAAAACCAGAGTTTGACTTGGTGGGGGTGTTTTAGGCAAAAAGTTAAAAAATAACCCACCTCTTTAGTTGAGAGAATTTTTTTTTTTTTAACAAAAGGAAATTAGTAAAAAGATTTATTGCAAACCCTACAAGTCAACGGGGTTAAATGTAGTTTACCCAATAAAATAAGATTAAAAAAAAAAACATAATGAATGTAACATATTGTATAATTTGTATTACTTTTGTACTCTCTATCCAAATATTCACGTAGTTAGATGAATGGCATGAAACTGGAGCTTGACTTGGTAGGGGTGTTTTAGGCAAAAAGTCAAAAAATAACCCACCTCGTGAGTTGAGAGATTATTATTATTTTTTTAACAAAAGGAAATTAGTAAAAAGATTTATTCCAAACCCCACAAGTCAACGGGTTAAATGCAGTTTATCCAATAAAATAAGATTAAAAAAAAACCATAATTAACGTAACGTATTGTATAACTTGTATTACATCTGATAGTTCACTTCACATACACGTGTGAACAATGAGCACGGTTAGATGTAGTATGACACTTATTTGCCTATAAAATAAGATTAAAAAACTATATTAATGAACTATGGTGTGAAAAAGGATCTCACCCAATTTTTTTGACATGGGACCATAAAATTATCTTGCATGTTTACTTTGTACTCGCTATCCAAATATTCTCCGAAATCTAAAATGCATGAAATTGGTAAGGTTGTTGGAAATATGAAGCACTCTAAGAGACTTAAAATTAACTTGAGAAAGAGGTGGAATCATTTTCTCAGGTTGGGAATAAAACAAATATAATTGTGAAAGCGATGGAAAACAAAAATAAGAAGAAATAACAAATAAAAACAAAAAACAATCAAACACTGATAACTCAATATTCAAAAAACAATCAAAGGTTCCTTAACTTCTTCTTTTTTTTCTTTTTTCTTTTTTTTTTTTTTTAAAAAAGGGAGAAGTCATTTAAAACTAATTATGTTCATATATACATAATTAAGTTATTAAGGTGTTGTGAATTGATAATTCAATTCAATGCTTAATTTTTAATTTTATAAAACAGCAGAGCACATAAATAATGCAAAAAAAATATAATTATGTGTCCGAGACACACAAAGGGAAAGAAATAATGCGAAACAAATAAAAACAAAAAAAAAAATAAGACACTAACAAAGTTGAACCAAGTATAATCAGAAACCCTTTGATCTAATTAACTATAATAGAGGTAAGACCCAATGCATACACATTAAGAAATTAATCCAACTAGGACGGCCAAGCTAAGGGGATAGCTTACAAGGCTGAAAAGCCCACAAATACGACACAAACATGACATTAATCCTATTTGGACTTGGTCATTGTAATTGCCTATCTCAGGCTTCTTATTTATATAAATTTACTTTATCTTTCAAAAAAAAAAAAATTAATCCAACGCACACATGCACTCGCTATTGTCCCAATGAAGACGAACCCTCAAGCTCCCAATGTTGAAGTAGGAGAATGAAATCTCTGCCGAAGGAAAGACTCTTGAAAACGTGGGACACTTGGTTAAACTATCTAATGCTTTCCACTTGACTGGGTGGTGTCATTTTCCTGTTTTTGAGGATGAGAATGATCAAAAGACTTTGAATGAAGACTTGACTTACAACACCAACATTAGAATAGAAAATTAAAAAATTAAAAACGAAGTAGGAAGATACAAAGAAACTATCAAATATAATACAGAAGATGGATCAAGGTGCTTAATTATATATGGATGCAACCACAATTAACTACATTCAACTTTTTTATTATAATCATTTAAGTCAAAAATCTGTTTTTATAACCGTTTTCTTTTTATCTTTTTTTGCTTTAATTATTATTATTATTATTTCTGAGGACTTTTTTGTAAACTATAAATTACACATTACTAACTTCACTACTTAATTAGTAATTTTGAAAACTTTAAGGACTTGACGTTGTAAAATTATTTGGTACTCAAATATATATATAACTAGGAGTCCGAGGCACATAAAGGAAAATAAAAATTGTAAGAATTTGATAAGAAATAATAAATAAAAACAAAACGAAAATAGGACCACTTAGGATAACTCTCTCTCTCTCTCTCTCTCTCTCTATATATATATATATATATATATATATATATATATATATATATATTTCATTGACTAGAAAAGTATAATTTGGGTCCATTTGGAAATGAAGATGCTTAAACCACCCACAAAACTTTAATCAACCAGAAAACTATGTCTACAAATCACCAATTTCACAAAAAATAAATAGGTGTTCTTAATTTATTAATTAAGGGGCTTCTAGGGCATTCCTCAATAGCATAATTGGTAGAGAGTTCAGTTCCCTAAATGAGTGTGTTTGTGTTAAAATCTCCCCTCTTCTTGATTTGCTAGGAAAAATAAAAATAATTAAGGGGAGATGACCTTAATAAGCTCCTTAAGTTGTTTAATTGATTGCCATTTTTTAAAGAAATTATATTGCCTGCGGAAAAGAAAATATATTAACTGCACTAGCAATGCTTCAGGAATTCTTCCATATGAATATTTCTGGCTATGCATACTAACATGTCGTTATAAAAAATAATGACAAACAAATTTAAAGCTAAACTGTATAATTCTAAAGTGAAGTTATAAGTTGAGTTTACATGCGGACGTGGCCGACCGATATTTCATGAGACTTCAGGGCCAAAAACTTACCAATCGAACCAATCACTTGGAGTTGAAACCAAAAAAATAAATAAATAAAAAGTTACATTTTGATTTCAAGACTCATTAGGTATTGAATACTTACTGAAAGTTTCTTATAAAAATTTAATCAATTATGCATATTACAAAACACATACACCACTATATTTTACACGGCGCTCAAAGTCATAGTACCTTAGTCTATATTTTGGTGGTGTCAAGATAAAAACTTTTGTCGAATACTTCTGGACCACTTATCATTGTCTGGAAACTTTTCATTAGAAAAAATATTCATTTAATACTTTTGATCTGAGAAATTATTATATGGTCCAAAATTAAGGGACTAACCATATAATGATAAGTGAATAAAAAATGCAATCGAGCTTTATATGTGGCCTTGTAATTGACCACGCTGATAGTCCCATATCTATGTAATAATGGATGCACATGGATGGTAATGCTTGATGACTTGACTTAAAGTCTTCCAATAATCCAATGTGAGAAGTTATTGCACAATGCCAGTGATGATACTTCGTGGACACATCAATTTTAAAAAGCACATAACATTAAAGACTTGATGACTTGGAAAGCAACCCACCGTGAGTATCACGGGGGGGTCCACGACCACAAGATACGAGATTTCATCTTCTTGCTATCCATCTATCATGATAAAATCATAAAGAATAATAACTAAGTTAAAAGAACACCAATAATAACAGTAAAAAATATATATATATTATAAATTATACTGACCTCCTTCATATTTGAACAATAATTTTTTATTTAATTAAACAAAATAAAAGAAAAATCTATTATTTTATGTCATTAAATTACTTTTTGTAATTAAAATTTAATTTTATGCATCTAATTATGTTATCGAATTTTCAACTCATATATGTATGTGTATATATATATATATACACACACACGTATTGTATAAAATAAAAAATATAATATAACTAATACAATAAGAGTAAGTCATTGTAATGACGGCAATTACATCTTATATGTAATTGTTGTCATTACAATGACTTTTTTAACAACAAAAATTTAAATTTTTTTTTTTTAATTAAAAGTATAGTAATGCATATAACAAACATATATGAGTTCAAATATTATTTTTCAAGAAAGCAAAAAAAAATAAATAAATAAATTCACACATTTGGGGGAAAAAATGTTCTTATTCAAGAAAGAAAAAATAAAGAATCATTAGCTAAATTCACATAGTTAGATGAATTGCATAAAACCGGAGCTTGACTTGCTGAGGGTGTTTTAGGCAAAAAGTCAAAAAATAACCCACCTAGTTAGTTGAGGGAATTTTATTTATTTATTTATTTTTTTAACAAAAGGAAATTGGTAAAAAGATTTATTGCAAACCCTACAAGTCAAGGGGGTTAAATATAGTTTACCTAATAAAATAAGATTAAAAATAATAATAATTAACGTAACATGTTGTATAACTTGTATTACATCTGATGGTTCACTTCACATATACGTGTGAACAATGAGTACGGTTAGATACAGTATGACACTTATTTGCCTATAAAATATGATTAAAAAAACTCTATTAATGAACTATGATGTGAAAAAGGATCTCACCCAATTTTTTTGGAATGGGACCATAAAATTATCTTGCCTGTTTACTTTGTACTCTCTATCCAAATATTCTCCCAAATCTAAAATGCATGAAATTGATATGGTTGTAGGAAAAATGAAGCACTCTAAGAGACTTAAAATTAACATAAGAGGGTGGAATCATTTTCTGAGGTTGGGAGTAAAACAAATATAGTTGTGAAAGCGATGGAAAAGAAATAACAAATAAAAACAAATAACAAATAAAAACAAAAAAACAATCAAAGGTTCCTTTCTTTTTCTTTTTCTAAAAAAAAAAAAAAAAAAAGGAGAAGTCATTTAAAACTAAATATGTTCATATATATAATTAAGTTATATGTTCAAATTGATAAAAGAGAGAGAGAGAGAGAGATGGAGAGAGAGAGACATTTCATGGCTACAACTGTGTACTTCATATACATATATTCTAACCTAATAAGCCTATGTAGACTTATATAAAGGATACAAGGTTAACTAACTAACACAAAGGCCTACTAACTAAATGTAATTACATAATGACCCAACATCTATATTTATATATATATATATATATATAAACATTCTAACACTCCCCCTCAAGCTGGAGAATATTTATCAAATAATTCCAATTTGGAACAAATAGTTCTTAACCGGTTATGACCCAGTGCCTTGGTAAACATATCAGCTAATTGATCTTCAGACTTCACGAATAGAGTAGAGATGCTCCCATCATCATCATCATCATCATCATCATCATCATCATCATCATCATCAATTCTATCTGATTACAAATTTATGATATCAAATTCGTTGATCATATATGTAAAAGAAAACTCAGACATTATATATATATACACTGTATATACCTTCATTTCTGGATCTTTTACCAATGGGTGGGGCCCATGTAGAAATGAAGATCAACTGCCCACCACAAACTTCCCTGCCACGATAATGGATCCATCCAATTTGACTTGGGATACTGTTCACTCATTTCATTGTCAACACCAATGGCAAAACCAAAGTCTTGAATAACAGAAATTAAACATGGATTTTTTTATTTTCTAAAAGTTCCACTTGTCTGAGTTTGAGGCTGAGAATGATCACAAGTCTTGGAAAACTTGAATTACAACATCAACGTTAGCTTCAAAAAAAAACATAAAATAACAATAAAAAAAGATAGTAAAATACAAAGACATAATCTGTTTAGCTTTAAATACTAAATTATATACGAATGCAATTTAACCTTTTTTATTATAATCATTTAAGTCAAAAATCTGTTTGTATAACCTTTTTCTTATTATATTTTTTTGCTTTAGTTGTTTTGTAAACCGTAAATTACACGTAAATTACACATTACTAACTTCAGTACTTAATTAGCAATTTTGAAAACTTTAAGGAGTTGAAGCTATAAAATTTTTTGGTAGTCAAAGTGTGTGTGTGTGTGTGACTCTCTCTCTCTCTCTCTATCTCTCTCTCTCTCTCTCTCTCTCCCTCCGTATATACAACTGGTAGTTTAGATACATAAAGAAAAATAAAAATATCAAGAATTTAACAAGAAATAACAAATAAAAACAAAATGAAAATAGAACCACAACTAAATTATAAAGAAATCTCAATATTAAGTTTTATTAAATTAGTCAATAAAATATTAAATGAACCAAAACTATCTAATAATTAATTTCTCTCCATATGACCATGTCCAATAGCTTCATTGACTTGACTTAGAATCTTCCAGTGGAATGGCTTATTGCACAATTTCAAAGTGACAATGACACATGTTGATGCACATCTTAAATTCGAAAACTTATCATATGCTTGTGAACACCTTTCATAATCAATTGCATTAGTCATCAATTTTAGCAAGCAATTACCATTGAAATTAAATCAATTAGATAATGTAGTCAATAAACTTGTCGGTGAAAACAAAAATTAGTTAACATATAGCCACTAAGTTTTCTTTGATTTTGATTTCATTAAATGTAAAAATTAGAAAAAGAACAAAGAGAAATATATTGAAGTTTCTTGATATTATTAGACCGAACTAAGTAGCACCATATGAGAAGTTTATCAGAATTATATTTGAAAACAAGAAATGAAGATGGAAGTATCAACTTTTTACCACATGGAAGTGTGATTTTTAGTAATGCTTTCCACTTGCCTGGGTAGTGTCATTTTCCTGTTTTTGAGGCTGAGAACGATCAAAAGACTTTGAATGAAGACTTGACTTACAACACCAACATTAGAATAAAATAAAATAAAATAAATTTAAAAAGTAGGAAGATACAAAGAAAATATCAAATATAATATAGAAGATGGATCAAGTACTTAATTATATATGGATGCAACCACAATTAAGTTAATTAACTATATTCAACTTTTTTATTATAATCATTTAAGTCAAAAATCTGTTTTAATAACATTTTGCTTATTATCTTTCTTTGCTTTATTTATTATTATTATTTCAGATAAATTTTTTGTAAACTATAAATTACACATTACTAACTTCACTACTTAATTAGCAATTTTTAAAACTTTAAGGAGTGGAAGTTGTAAAATAATTTGGTACTCACATACATATATATATATATATATATATATATATATATATATATATATATATAATACTAGGAGTCCCAGGCACATAAAGGAAAATAAAAATTTTAAGAATTTGATAAGAAATAAAAAATAAAAACAAAACAAAAATAGGACCACTTAGGATAACTCTCTCTCTCTCTTTCTATGTCATTGACTAGAGAAGTATAATTTAGGCCCATTTGGAAATGAAGATGCTGAAACCACCCACAAAACTTTAATCAACTGGAAAACTATGTCTACCAATCACCAATTTCACAAAAAAATAATTAGGTGTTCTTAGTTCACTAATTAAGGGGCTTATAGGGCATTCCTCAATAGCTAATTGGTAGAGGCTTCAGTTCCCTAAACGAGTGTGTTTGTGTTAAAATCTCTCATCTTCCTAATTTGCTAGGAAAAATAAAAAATAATTAAGGGGGCATCTAATTTTGGTTCCCAAAACTAATTTACACTTAAATTAAGGCCCCTTAAGTTGTTTAATTAATTGCCATATTTTAAAGAAATTATATTGCCAGTGGAAAAGAAAAATTAAAAATAATAATAGTAGTTAATTTGGCTTCTCCATATGAATATTTCTGACTCTACATGCTAACATGTCGTTATAAAAATCACGACAAACAAATTTAAAGCTAAATTGCATAATTTTAAAGTGAAGTTACAAGTCGAGTAAAGTTCAAACTTTTACATGCGAACGTAGCCGACCTGATATTTCATGAGACTTCAGAGCCAAAAACTTACTAATTGAACCACTCACTTGGAGTTGAAAACAAAAAATAAATAAATAAAAAAAGTTACATTTTGATTTCAAGACTGGTGGTATTGAATAATTGATGAAAGTTTCTTATGAAAATTTAATCAATTATGCATATTATAAAACAAATACATCACAATATTTTACCTGATGCTCGAAATCATAGCATCATAGTCTATATTTTGGTGGTGTCAAAATAGAAACTTTTACCGAATACTTTTGGACCACTTATTACCATCTGAGAACCTTCAATTGAACAAAAGATTCATTAAATACTTTTAATCCACTTAAATGAAAAATTATTATATGATCCCAAAATTATTCTACGAACTATACGATGATAATGCAATCGAGCCTTGTATGTGACCTCGTAATTGACCACGCTAATAGTCCGATGTCCATGTGTTAATGGACCCACATGGATGGTTATGCTTAATGACTTGACTTAAAGTCTTCCAATAATCCAATGCGAGAAGTTATTGCACAGTGCCCGTGATGACACTTAATGGCCACAACAATTTTAAAAAGCAAATGACATTAAAGACTTGTTGACTTAGAAAGCAACCTACCGTGGGAATCACGGGGAGTCCATGACCACAGGATATGAGATTTCATTTTCTTGCTATTATGATAAAATTATAAAGAATAAAAGTTAAGTTAAAAAATTTTTTAAAAAAAAAACTACACTGACGTCCTTTAAATTTGAATCATTTTTTTTTTTATTCAATCAAACAAAATGAAAGAAAAGTCTATTATTTTATGCCATTAAATTAATTTTTATAATTAAAATTTAATTTTATCCATCTAATTATTTTATCGAATGTCCATCTCATATATATATGTGTATATATATACATATGTTTTGTATAAAATAAAAAAATATAATATAAATAATACAGTAATTGTATATATAATATATAAGATTTAAACTTATATGCAATTGCAGTCATTACAATGACTTTTTTAATAACAAAAATTTAAAAATCTTTCTTTAATTAAAAGTATAGTAATACATATAACAAAAATATATGAGTTCAAATATTATTTTTTAATTAAAAAAAAAAAAAAGAAAAGGAAAAAACTAAATTCACACATTAGGGGGGGGGGGGGTCACGGACACTCCTCCCAGGGGTCCCGTACCAGTGTCGGACACTTTTCGGATACCGACACCCGTGTCCGAGGCTCGGACACATGTCCGACACTTCTGTAAAGTGTCCAAATATTATTTTTTATTGGACACACGTGTCCGAGGCTCGGACACACGGTCCGACACTTCTGTGAGACAAAATTTATTTTCTCTCACTCCTCTCTCAGTCTCTCCTCTTCTTCAATTATCTCTCTTCATAAACAACATATATATATATATATATATATATATATATATATATTTAGGTTACATGAACAAAACTTTGTGAAAGACTGAAAGTATATATGTTTATTCATATACATATTTAGTTCATTATAGTTATATCTTTTCTGCACATCTTCGTTTAGAATTTGGATTAACTTTATTTTTCATTTATTTTCTGTTTTGTCTTGTCTATTTTTTTTTTTCTTATAACAGAGATGAAATTATTGAAATTGATTATATTCTTTATTGTTGTTTTATTTATCTATACAAGATTCTAGTAATTATATTTTCAATATAAATTTATATATATATATATATATATATATATATATATATAGGCGTATCCCCGCTGTGTCCGTGTCCTATTTTTTAAAAATTTGTCGTGTCATACCCGTATCCCATATCCATGTCCATGCTTCATAGGGGGACATGGTTAGATGAATTGCATAAAACCAGAGTTTGACTTGGTGGGGGTGTTTTAGGCAAAAAGTTAAAAAATAACCCACCTCATTAGTTGAGAGAATTTTTTTTTTTTTAACAAAAGGAAATTAGTAAAAAGATTTATTGCAAACCCTACAAGTCAACGGGGTTAAATGTAGTTTACCCAATAAAATAAGATTAAAAAAAAAAACATAATGAATGTAACATATTGTATAATTTGTATTACTTTTGTACTCTCGATCCAAATATTCACGTAGTTAGATGAATGGCATGAAACTGGAGCTTGACATGGTAGGGGTGTTTTAGGCAAAAAGTCAAAAAATAACCCACCTCGTTAGTTGAGAGATTATTATTATTTTTTTAACAAAAGGAAATTAGTAAAAAGATTTATTCCAAACCCCACAAGTCAACGGGTTAAATGCAGTTTATCCAATAAAATAAGATTAAAAAAAAACCATAATTAACGTAACGTATTGTATAACTTGTATTACATCTGATAGTTCACTTCACATACACGTGTGAACAATGAGCACGGTTAGATGTAGTATGACACTTATTTGCCTATAAAATAAGATTAAAAAACTATATTAATGAACTATGGTGTGAAAAAGGATCTCACCCAATTTTTTTGACATGGGACCATAAAATTATCTTGCATGTTTACTTTGTACTCGCTATCCAAATATTCTCCGAAATCTAAAATGCATGAAATTGGTAAGGTTGTTGGAAATATGAAGTACTCTAAGAGACTTAAAATTAACTTGAGAAAGAGGTGGAATCATTTTCTCAGGTTGGGAATAAAACAAATATAATTGTGAAAGCGATGGAAAACAAAAATAAGAAGAAATAACAAATAAAAACAAAAAACAATCAAACACTGATAACTCAATATTCAAAAAACAATCAAAGGTTCCTTAACTTCTTCTTCTTTTTCTTTTTTCTTTTTTTTTTTTTTTTAAAAAAAGGGAGAAGTCATTTAAAACTAAATATGTTCATATATACATAATTAAGTTATTAAGGTGTTGTGAATTGATAATTCAATTCAATGCTTAATTTTTAATTTTATAAAACAGCAGAGCACATAAATAATGCAAAAAAAATATAATTATGTGTCCGAGACACACAAAGGGAAAGAAATAATGCGAAACAAATAAAAAAAAAAAAAAAAAATAAGACACTAACAAAGTTGAACCAAGTATAATCAGAAACCCTTTGATCTAATTAACTATAATAGAGGTAAGACCCAATGTATACACATTAAGAAATTAATCCAACTAGGACGGCCAAGCTAAGGGGATAGCTTACAAGGATGAAAAGCCCACAAATACAACACAAACATGACATTAATCCTATTTGAACTTGGTCATTGTAATTGCCTATCTCAGGCTTCTTATTTATATAAATTTACTTTATCTTTCAAAAAAAAAAAAATTAATCCAACGCACACATGCACTCGCTATTGTCCCAATGAAGACGAACCCTCAAGCTCCCAATGTTGAAGTAGGAGAATGAAATCTCTGCAGAAGGAAAGACTCTTGAAAACGTGGGACACTTGGTTAAACTATCTAATGCTTTCCACTTGACTGGGTGGTGTCATTTTCCTGTTTTTGAGGCTGAGAATGATCAAAAGACTTTGAATGAAGACTTGACTTACAACACCAACATTAGAATAGAAAATTAAAAAATTAAAAACGAAGTAGGAAGATACAAAGAAACTATCAAATATAATACAGAAGATGGATCAAGGTGCCTAATTATATATGGATGCAACCACAATTAACTATATTCAACTTTTTTATTATAATCATTTAAGTCAAAAATCTGTTTTTATAACCGTTTTCTTTTTATCTTTTTTTGCTTTATTTATTATTATTATTATTTCTGAGGACTTTTTTGTAAACTATAAATTACACATTACTAACTTCACTACTTAATTAGTAATTTTGAAAACTTTAAGGACTTGACGTTGTAAAATTTTTGGTACTCAAATATATATATAACTAGGAGTCCGAGGCACATAAAGGAAAATAAAAATTGTAAGAATTTGATAAGAAATAATAAATAAAAACAAAACGAAAATAGGACCACTTAGGATAACTCTCTCTCTCTCTCTCTCTCTCTCTCTCTCTATATATATATATATATATATATATATTTCATTGACTAGAAAAGTATAATTTGGGTCCATTTGGAAATGAAGATGCTTAAACCACCCACAAAACTTTAATCAACCAGAAAACTATGTCTACAAATCACCAATTTCACAAAAAATAAATAGGTGTTCTTAATTTATTAATTAAGGGGCTTCTAGGGCATTCCTCAATAGCATAATTGGTAGAGAGTTCAGTTCCCTAAATGAGTGTGTTTGTGTTAAAATCTCCCCTCTTCTTGATTTGCTAGGAAAAATAAAAATAATTAAGGGGAGATGACCTTAATAAGCTCCTTAAGTTGTTTAATTGATTGCCATTTTTTAAAGAAATTATATTGCCTGCGGAAAAGAAAATATATTAACTGCACTAGCAATGCTTCAGGAATTCTTCCATATGAATATTTCTGGCTATGCATACTAACATGTCGTTATAAAAAATAATGACAAACAAATTTAAAGCTAAACTGTATAATTCTAAAGTGAAGTTATAAGTTGAGTTTACATGCGGACGTGGCCGACCGATATTTCATGAGACTTCAGGGCCAAAAACTTACCAATCGAACCAATCACTTGGAGTTGAAACCAAAAAAATAAATAAATAAAAAGTTACATTTTGATTTCAAGACTCATTAGGTATTGAATACTTACTGAAAGTTTCTTCTAAAATTTAATCAATTATGCATATTACAAAACACATACACCACTATATTTTACACGGCGCTCGAAGTCATAGTACCTTAGTCTATATTTTGGTGGTGTCAGGATAAAAACTTTTGTCGAATACTTCTGGACCACTTATCACTGTCTGGAAACTTTTCATTAGAAAAAATATTCATTTAATACTTTTGATCTGAGAAATTATTATATGGTCCAAAATTATCGGACTAACCATATAATGATAAGTGAATAAAAAATGCAATCGAGCTTTATATGTGGCCTTGTAATTGACCACGCTGATAGTCCCATATCTATGTAATAATGGATGCACATGGATGGTAATGCTTGATGACTTGACTTAAAGTCTTCCAATAATTCAATGTGAGAAGTTATTGCACAATGCCAGTGATGACACTTCGTGTACACATCAATTTTAAAAAGCACATAACATTAAAGACTTGATGACTTGGAAAGCAACCCACCGTGAGTATCACGGGGGGGTCCACGACCACAAGATATGAGATTTCATCTTCTTGCTATCCATCTATCATGATAAAATCATAAAGAATAAAAACTAAGTTAAAAGAACACCAATAATAACAGTAAAAATATATATATATTATAAATTATACTGACCTCCTTCATATTTGAACAATAATTTTTTATTTAATTAAACAAAATAAAAGAAAAATCTATTATTTTATGTCATTAAATTACTTTTTGTAATTAAAATTTAATTTTATGCATCTAATTATGTTATCGAATTTTCAACTCATATATGTATGTGTATATATATATATATACACACACACACGTATTGTATAAAATAAAAAATATAATATAACTAATACAATAAGAGTAAGTCATTGTAATGACGGCAATTACATCTTATATGTAATTGTTGTCATTACAATGACTTTTTTAACAACAAAAATTTAAATTTTTTTTTTTAATTAAAAGTATAGTAATGCATATAACAAACATATATGTGTTCAAATATTATTTTTCAAGAAAGCAAAAAAAAAAAAAATAAATAAATTCACACATTTGGGGGAAAAAATGTTCTTATTCAAGAAAGAAAAAATAAAGAATCATTAGCTAAATTCACATAGTTAGATGAATTGCATAAAACCGGAGCTTGACTTGCTGAGGGTGTTTTAGGCAAAAAGTCAAAAAATAACCCACCTAGTTAGTTGAGGGAATTTTATTTATTTATTTATTTTTTTAACAAAAGGAAATTGGTAAAAAGATTTATTGCAAACCCTACAAGTCAAGGGGGTTAAATATAGTTTACCTAATAAAATAAGATTAAAAATAATAATAATTAACGTAACATGTTGTATAACTTGTATTACATCTGATGGTTCACTTCACATATGCGTGTGAACAATGAGTACGGTTAGATACAGTATGACACTTATTTGCCTATAAAATATGATTAAAAAAACTCTATTAATGAACTATGATGTGAAAAAGGATCTCACCCAATTTTTTTGGAATGGGACCATAAAATTATCTTGCCTGTTTACTTTGTACTCTCTATCCAAATATTCTCCCAAATCTAAAATGCATGAAATTGATATGGTTGTAGGAAAAATGAAGCACTCTAAGAGACTTAAAATTAACATAAGAGGGTGGAATCATTTTCTGAGGTTGGGAGTAAAACAAATATAGTTGTGAAAGCGATGGAAAAGAAATAACAAATAAAAACAAATAACAAATAAAAACAAAAAACAATCAAAGGTTCCTTTCTTTTTCTTTTTCTAAAAAAAAAAAAAAAAGGAGAAGTCATTTAAAACTAAATATGTTCATATATATAATTAAGTTATTTGTTCAAACTGATAAAAGAGAGAGAGAGAGAGAGATGGAGAGAGAGAGAGACATTTCATGGCTACAACAACTGTGTACTTCATATACATATATTCTAACCTAATAAGCCTATGTAGACTTATATAAAGGATACAAGGTTAACTAACTAACACAAAGGCCTACTAACTAAATGTAATTACATAATGACCCAACATCTATATTTATATATATATATATATATATATATATATATATATATATATAAACATTCTAACACTCCCCCTCAAGCTGGAGAATATTTATCAAATAATTCCAATTTGGAACAAATAGTTCTTAACCGGTTATGACCCAGTGCCTTGGTAAACATATCAGCTAATTGATCTTCAGACTTCACGAATAGAGTAGAGATGCTCCCACGTAATATTTTTTCTCGAATGAAGTGACAATCAACTTCAATATGTTTGGTCTTCTCATGAAACACAGGGTTTGATGCAATGTGAATTGCTACTTGATTATCACAGAACAATGGAGTAGGAGCTTCAATTGTTAACCCAAGTTCTTTTAGAAAATGCTGTATCCATGTCAACTCACTAGTGGTATGAGCCATTGCCCTATACTCAGCTTCAACACTAGATCGAGCTACCACCATTTGCTTTTTACTTCGCCATATAACAAGATTTCCTCCTACAAATGTGCAGTAGCCTGTAGTAGATCTCCTGTCTGAAGGAGAACCAGCCCAGTCGGCATCTGTAAAACCTTCCACCCTAAGATGACCATTTGATTTATTTAGTAACCCAAAACCTGGAGCTTGCCTGAGATATCGGATAATCCGAAGAACAGCAATCCAACGTCGCATTCTAGGGGCTCCATGAACTGACTTACAACACTAACTGCATATGAAATATCTGGTCGAGTGATAATGAGATAAATTAATTTCCCAACAAGACAACGAAATCTGTCTGGGTCATTAAATAGATCACCCTCATCAGACACAAGTTTTATATTTGAATCCATAGGAGCATCAATTGGACGACCACCTGTGATAACCCTTGGATCCGAGACATGGTTTGATCAGGCCCAAGCCCAAACCTGAGGGAATATCAAACAATCAATATTTTAATGAACACAGAATACAAAGTGAATAAGAAAAATATATTGAGCTAGAAGAAACTAAAATAATAAAATTAAAAATCCTCAATAATATAATTGTTAAAATCCGATAATCCAAACTCCATAAGTTTAACAACTCGGGAATCCATCCAGTGGACTCCTTATTAAAATCTCAACTGAAATTAAATCTGTTACTAAACATAGAAAAGATTCCTATGTAGTCGGAGGAATGAGTGTCTGTATCTGCTCTGCACGTCCAAGCTCTAACTCTGGAACTGATGAACACCTGAAAAATAAAGAGTGGGTCAGGCCCACATTTAAGTCCTGATCTACTACAACCCAAATAGGAATCCGATACGCAGATACATCTTAGAAAGATCCAACAATATCTAGAGTAGTCCATATATGTATATATAGTACACACTATAGGACGCTCGCTAGTCCAGCAGGTCTGTCTCAGCCTGAGTAGAGATACCATGCAAATCGCACATAACGTGGTCATGAGTACCTAGACCTACCAGGGAACAACACCTATGTCCAGTTATCCATCCTAGGCGATATACACGCCCTAACCATGGTCTTGAGACTCAAGCTCATACCATGGCACCATATAATAGATATATATAAAATCCGTACTCCTAATACAAAATATCAACCATCTGTATTATGGTTTGATATATGTAACAAATCCGTCCTAAATCCAAAGTAGGTTATTCAATTATTTTATTGATATGACACAAGTAGGTGATGGACTTAACCAATATGGTTAATCCATACCTTAATCCAAATTAGGTAGAACTTAGTGTTTGAACTAGTCCATACCTAATATATCACCGTCCCATACCAGTACATACAATCCTCCAGTTAACGTAGTTAACCATATGGTATTAAATAGTCATCAACTATACTCCAGAATATGCACAAGATAAATTTAATGCATATACATAAATAACAGGCATTCAATATAGAGCCTAAAATCCAATTCCAATAATGCAAACTGCTATATTAAATTCAAGCATTCACATCCTCCAACATAGTCCATGAATTGATACAGTTAATAGAAATTTAAGTATCAATTAAACCCAACCTAAGCATAGGTAATTTTAATTAATTCACTATACTTATAACCCTATGGAAACATGATTTTACATAATTAAATCATCCATAAAACTTGCTAAGTTCCAGTGGATACAACAGTGTGCAATTGACTAAGTTTTCTTTAAACTTTATATTGCTCCTTCAATTAATCCCAGATTAGATTAATGTTCCTCTATACTAAGTTTAGGTCTAAAACAGTTCCATACAATATTTAAAACAGTTTAAACGAAGTCCCAATACTCTGTACAGTCCAAACCACGCACAAAAATCACACAGTATGAAATTTCTGGGCAAGAGCAGGCTCCAAATTTTGAGAGCCTGCTCTATTAAGGTGAGAGCCGGCTCTAAGGTTGCAAGAGCCGGCTCCACACCCTTGGGAGCCGGCTCTAAGAGTAGAAGGAGTAGGCTCCTCCTCTTTTAGAGCCTGTTCTTCCTCCCTTAGATGCTGTCGTCTGTTTCTGCGTCTTCTTCTCCAACTCCGGTGATTAACAGAGCCTCTATGGTGTTTTTAAATCCTTGTTCTAGGTTCAAACTCAGTCCTAGGTACATCTTAAACCACTCACATCCCACCATAACATGTATTGAACACAACCTTTTGAAGCAACGACTACAGAATCTCAGTTAAAAACTTAAGTGATTCAAAACAGATTTATTCAGTGAAGTCGAATACTATTTTTAATACTTGATTCAGGGTTTAATCTTAGACCCAGATTCATTACAAGTCATCAATACATAATCATGATCTCAATTTTAATTAAAGCTTAAACGCAACCACAGAAAAGAACAAGTAACAGAAACATCAAAGATTATGTAAATCACTTATTTCAACGAGATTTATATAAATCATACATGCATACAAGACTTGATATAATGTTTGTTTAATCCGTTTTTAACCTTTAATTAATCCCTGGAGTCTAACTAGGCATGCACAGAACACGAATTAAAGGGGAAGAGAAGAACAGAGACTTGCCTTTTCAGAGTTGAAACACAAATTCCACGTCTCTGAGTTTTCCCTTACTCTGTTTTGCTATGCCCCCCTTGCTCACTCTCTGTTTCTTAGCAGTCCCTTGTGTTACAGACGTAAACTTATGTATTTCTAAAACCCTAAACCCTAGTAAGTGTACGTTTTTATAGGCTTAGATATAACCCTAATCCATGCATAACTCGGCCCATAGAACTATCTAGGTTAAAATACAATGTCGGCTAAGCTTAAACCTAATATAACTCTATGTGCCACCTTCCATACAGTCACGTAGAAAAAAAAATTAACTGTAAATAACACAATTCACTTTTAAACAATTAAAGTAAACTCATTAAATCATTTAAGTTAAGGAAATTAAGTTAAGTAAAGCAAACCAACTAAATAATTAATTTCAATTACAACAATTAAATAAATTAAATAAATGAAATTAAAACAAGTAAGTAATCAAATGCAACTAAAACAATTAAATCAAACCAAAGAAATAATCAAAAGCAATTTTAAATAATAAATTAAATACCAGGACTATCCTTTTGAAATTAGGGGTATTACACCACCCAACATACATGTTTCTTCTAATAAGTCCAACACATATTTTCGTTGGGATAAACTTATACCCTTCTTAGATCTAGCAACTTCAATACCCAAGAAATACCTAAGTTTACCCAAGTCTTTAGTGTGGAATCGATATTGCAGAAATAACTTCAGCTTAGCAATGCCTTCAGAATCATCACCTGTGATCACAATATCATCAACATACACCACAAGAAATATGAAGCCAGCTTTAGTGCGCTGGTGAAATACCGAATGGTCGGTCTGACATCTGTTAAGACCAATTTTTAATGCCGCCTTAGAGAATTTTCGAAACCAAGCCCGTGGAGACTATGTCAATCCATACAGGGCCTTTTTAAGGCGATAAACAGTGTGAAGATGCTCCCCCTGAGCAATAAGCCTAGGTGGTTGCTCCATATAAACCTCTTTTGCCAAGTCACCTTGCAAAAAGGCATTTTTAACATCTAACTGAAACAGAGGTCAATGCCTATTAGCAGCAAGAGAAATCAAAACACGAATAGATGAAATCTTAGCAACAGGGGCAAATGTCTCATCATAGTCAATACCATAAGTCGGGGTATAACCTTTGGCAACAAGCCGTAATTTTATTATGAGACAAGTTTAAAAATCGCAACGCATCAAGACTAGAAAAATCATCTAGGATTGAACCAGATAAATTATTATGTGAGAGATCTATGCTCGTAACAAGTCCAAGGATATCCTTGTACTCTGATTCTCTCCCTTTTGTCACCAATGAGAGAATATCTTTGTAGACTTCCATTGGAATATTATAAAAAGTTTCTCCACTTCCAAATATGTAATGATATGTAGAATTTGTGATAGTCTTCAACCATTTTGGTATCGGTCCTGATAGGTTATTATTTCCAAGACCAAGGATTATAAGCCCAGAAAGTTGGCATATTTGTGATGGTATATTGCTAATAAATTTATTGGATCTTAAGCTGAGAACCTTCAAGTCTAAAATGTCTCCAATCCAACTCGGAATGAGTCCGGTAAATTTATTTCCACCTAAATTAATGAGGCTCAAATAGGTGCAGTTTCGCATTGATAAAGGTATTTCTCCAAAGAAATTATTATCATACAATTGCAAAGATTCGAGAAACCTCAGCGAACCCAATGAATTTGGAATTTTACCAGATAGGTGGTTGCTTCCCACGTTCACATGGGTCAGATGTTGCCAATGCAACAAGCAATGAGAAAGTTCACCTAATAATATATTATTTGATACATCCAGAACCTCCAACATACTTTCTCCATTCATCTCTTGGCACAAGAATGAGGAAATGGGTCCAAAGAAAGAATTGTTTGCAAGGTTCAAATATCTAACATTTGGAGACAAACGTGGTAATGAACCCTCGAAACGATTAGAACTAATATCAACAAAACTATAGTTTAGGAACACGTTCGATATGTCTCCATTTATCTGGTTGTTGGAGAGATTGATAGAATCAATACCTGACACCCACTTCCACAACCATTCTGGAGCTGCACCTGAAATTCCCGATTGGGAAATGTCTAATACCCACAAAGATACTTGTGTTTGTAGCCATGAAGGAAAACTTGGACCCATATTGCAGGAGCTCATACTAAGCATCTCAAGTTGGAAGGGAGGAACCCAATTAGAGTTCACGTTGAAGAAAAGAGGGTTTGAAGACATATACAAAATCTTCAATTTTGAGAGTCTGGCAAAATTCACTTCGGAAACAATGCCTCCTAAGGAATTATGACCTACCAATAATTTCTCATGATTTGAGAGGAACCCCATACTTTTTGGAAAAGTGTCACTCAATTTATTATCAGAAAGATCTAAGAATCTCAAGGACGATAAGTTTCCAATAGATGCTGGAATGGGACCATACAATGAGTTCCCCGTAAGTGACAAATATTCAAGATGTTTCAATTGCCCAAGCCCATCTGGGATTTCCCCTGTAATTAGATGATTGTCTCCCAAGTCTAACTCTCTCAACAGGCGAAGATTTGAAATGATGCTAGGTATTTGACCATATAGGGAATTGCGGGATAGGAAAAGAGACTGAAGATTTGAAATGATGCTAGTATTATATATATATATATATATATATATATATATATATATATATATATATAATACTAGGAGTACCAGGCACATAAAGGAAAATAATTAAGTGGGCATCTAATTTTGGTTCCCAAAACTAATTTACACTTAAATTAAGGCCCCTTAAGTTGTTTAATTAATTGCCATATTTTAAAGAAATTATATTGCCTGTGGAAAAGAAAAATTAAAAATAATAATAGTAGTTAATTTGGCTTCTTCATATGAATATTTCTGGCTCTACATGTTAACATGTCGTTATAAAAATCACGACAAACAAATTTAAAGCTAAATTGCATAATTCTAAAGTGAAGCTACAAGTCGAGTAAAGTTCAAACTTTTACATGCGGACGTGTCTGACCTGATATTTCAAGAGACTTCAAGGCCAAAAAATTACCAATTGAACCACTCACTTGGAGTTGAAAACAAAAAAATAAATAAATAAAAAAGTTACATTTTGATTTCAAGACTGGTTAGGTATTAGATAATTGATGAAAGTTTCTTATGAAAATTTAATCAATTATAAATATTATAAAACACATACACCACAATATTTTACATGGTGTTAGAAATCATAGCAACTTAGTCTATATTTTGGTGGTGTCAAGATAGAAACTTTTACCGAATACTTTTGGACCACTTATTACCATCTGGGAACCTTTCATTGAGCAAAAGATTCATTTAATACTTCTGATCCACTTAGATGGGAAATTATTATATGATCCAAAGATTATTCTACGGACTATATGATGATAATGCAATTGACCACGCTAATAGTCCGATGTCCATGTGATAATGGACCCACATGGATGGGAATGCAAGTAATGCTTGATGACTTGACTTAAAGTCTTCCAATAATCCAATGTGAGAAGTTATTGCACAGTGCTAGTGATGACACTAAATGGACACATCAATTTTAAAAAACAGATGACATTAAAGACTTGTTGACTTAGAATGCAACCTACCGTGAGTATCACAGGAGAGTCCACGACCACTGGATGTGAGATTTCATTTTCTTTCTATCCATCTATTATGTAAAATTATAAAGAATAAAAGCTAAGTTAAAATTTTTTTAAAGAAATTACACTGACGTCCTTTAAATTTGAATAATTATTTTTTTTATTCAATCAAATAAAATGAGAAAAAAGTCTATTATTTTATGCCATTAAATTATTTTTTGTAATTAAAATTTAATTTTATCCATCTAATTATTTTATAGAATGTCCATCTCATATATATGTGTTTATATATATACATATGTATTGTATAAAATATAAAATATAATATAAATAATACAATAATAGTATATATAATATATAAGATTTAAACTTATATGCAATTGCAGTCATTACAATGACTTTTTTAACAACAAAAATTTAAAAATCTTTCTTTAATTAAAAGTATAGTAATGCATATAACAAAAATATATGAGTTCAAATATTATTTTTCTTCACACATAGAGGGGGGTTGGATGAATTGCATAAAACCGGAGCTTGACTTGGTGGGGGGTGTTTTAGGCAAAAAGTCAAAAAATAACCCACCTCGTTAGTTGTGAGTTTTTTTTTTTTTTAAAAAAAGGAAATTAGTAAAAAGATTAATTGCAAACCCTACAAGTCAACCGGATTAAATATAGTTTACCCAATAAAATAAGATTAAAAAAAAAAAACATAATTAACCTAACATGTTTTATAACTTATATTACATCTGATAGTTCACTTCACATGTACTTGTGAACAATGAGCACGGTTAGATGCAGTATGACACTTATTGGCCTATAAAATAAGATTAAAAAACTATATTAATGAACTATAGTGTGTAAAAGGATCTCACCCAATTTTTTTGGCATGGGACCATAAAATTATCTTGCATGTTTACTTTGTACTCTCTATCCAAATATTCTCCGAAATCTAAAATGCATGAAATTGATAAGGTTGTTGAAAATATGAAGCACTCTAAGAGACTTAAAATTAACATAAGAAAGAGGTGGAATCATTTTCTCAGGTTGGGAATAAAACAAATATAGTTGTGAAAGCGATGGAAAACAAAAATAAGAAGAAATAACAAATAAAAACAAAAAACAATCAGACACTGATAACTCAATATTCAAAAAACAATCAAAGGTTCCTTATCTTCTTCTTTTTTTTCTTTTTTCTTTTTTTTTTTTTTTAAAAAAAAAAGGGAGAAGTCATTTAAAACTAAATATGTTCATATATATATAATTAAGTTATTAAGGTGTTGTGAATTGATAATTCAATTCAATACTTAATTTTTAATTTTGTAAAATAGCAGAGCACATAAATAATGCAAAAAATATAATTATGTGTCCGAGACACACAAAGGGAAAGAAATAATGTGAAGCAAATAAAAACAAAAAGAAAAATAGGACACTAACAAAGTTGAACCAACTATAATCAGAAACCCTTTGATCTAATTAACTATAATAGAGGTAAGACCCAATGTATACACATTAAGAAATTAATCCAACGCACACATGCACTCGCTATTGTCCCAATGAAGACGAACCCTCAAGCTCCCAATGTTGAAGTAGGAGAATGAAATCTCTGCAGAAGGAAAGACTCTTGAAAACGTGGGACACTTGGTTAAACTATCTAATGCTTTCCACTTGACTGGGTGGTGTCATTTTCCTGTTTTTGAGGCTGAGAATGATCAAAAGACTTTGAATGAAGATTTAACTTACAACACCAACATTAGAATAAAAAATTAAAAAATTAAAAACAAAGAAACTATCAAATATAATACAGAAGATGGATCAAGGTGCTTAATTATATATGGATGCAACCACAATTAACTATATTCAACTTTTTTATTATAATCATTTAAGTCAAAAATCTGTTTTTATAACCTTTTCTTTTTATCTTTTTTTGCTTTATTTATTATTATTATTTCAGAGGACTTTTTTGTAAACTATAAATTACACATTACTAACTTCACGTACTACTTAATTAGTAATTTGAAAACTTTAAGGACTTGAAGTTGTAAAATTATTTGGTATATATATATATATATATATATATATATATATATATAGGAGTCCAAGGCACATAAAGGAAAATAAAATTTGTAAGAATTTGATAAGAAATAATAAATAAAAACAAAACGAAAATAGGACCAATTAGGATAACTCTCTCTCTATATATATTTCATTGACTAGAAAAGTATAATTTAGGCCCATTTGGAAATGAAGACCACAAAACTTTAATCAACCAGAAAACTATGTCTACCAATCACCAATTTCACAAAAAATAAATTGGTGTTCTTAATTCACTAATTAAGGGGCTTCTAGGGCATTCCTCAATAGCGTAATTGGTAGAGAGTTCAGTTCCCTAAATGAGTGTGTTTGTGTTAAAATCTCCCCTCTTCTTGATTTGCTAGGAAAAATAAAAATAATTAAGGGGAGATGACCTTAATAAGCTCCTTAAGTTGTTTAATTGATTGCCATTTTTTAAAGAAATTATATTGCCTGCGGAAAAGAAAATATATTAACTGCACTAGCAATGCTTCAGGAATTCTTCCATATGAGTATTTCTGGCTATGCATACTAACATGTCGTTATAAAAATTATGACAAACAAATTTAAAGCTAAATTGCATATTTCTAAAGTGAAGCTATAAGTTGAGTAAAGTTCGACTTTTACATGCAGACGTGGCCAACCTGATATTTCATGAGACTTCAGGGCCAAAAACTTACCAATCGAACCAATTACTTAGAGTTGAAAACAAAAAAATAAATAAATAAAAAGTTACATTTTGATTTCAAGACTGATTAGGTATTGAATACTTGATGAAAGTTTCTCATGAAAATTTAATCAATTATGCATATTACAAAACACATATACCATAATATTTTACATGAGGCTCGAAGTCGTAGCACCTTAGTCTATATTTTGGTGGTGTCAAGATAGATACTTTTATGGTATACTTCTGGACCACTTATTACTGTTTTGAAGCCTTCCATTGAGACAAGTATTCATTTAATACTTTTGATCCACTTTGATGGAAAATTATTATATGATCCAAGATTATCAGACCAACCATATGATGACAAGTAAATAAAAAATGCAATGGAGCTTTATATGTGGCCTTGTAATTGACCACGCTGATAGTCCCATATCTATGTAATAATGGACCCACATGGATGGTAATGCTTGATGACTTGACTTAAAGTCTTCCAATAATCCAATTAGGGCTGCAAATGAATCAAGCTGTTCATGAACAGCTTAGGCTCGGCTTGCTCCAGGCTCGGCTCAGGCTCGGTTCGCTAGTAAATGAGTCGAGCCCGAGCCCAATTTTTAGGCTCGTTTAATAAACGAGCCGAGCCCGAACAACGCTGGGCTCGGCTCGTATAGGCTCGTTATATATAATATAATATATAGTAAATGACACATTAAAAAACATAACTTAGCAAGTTAGCATAGCTCGAACCCAAGACTTCATTATGAGAGAATAGAACTCCTAACACTCCTCCAAAGCTACCACTAATCCACTTTGTGTCTTTAAAATACAACATTTTAAGACAATTTTTTAAATAGATTATCTAATATACTAATATACATATACTAAATAGATTATCTAAGACAATTTTAAGAGAATCAATAACTATACTACAATTTTTTTAATCATTATCGGTAGAAATGATAATTATTTTAAATTAATAATTTACATATCAAAAGCGAAACACCACAAGAATAATATCAAATAAAATAATATTGGAGAATCATCATCATGTTGATCTAAAGTTAAACACCACAATTTTGTTTTTATTAAGTATGAATGGAAATTAGAATTGGCTCTATGATCTTCAAAGACTCATCGATTTAAGTATGAATGAAAATCAAAATTGAGCACAACTTAGATAGATTTTTTGTAATATTTAAATTCAAATATTTATCTATATTATGTTATAAAATATTCAAATATGAAATAAGTATGAATGAAAATTAGAATTGACTCTATTATCTTCAAAAACTCATCGATCTAAGTATGAATGGAAATCAGAATTGAAGACAACTTCGATAGATATTTTGTAATCTTTAAATTCAAATATTTATGTTTATTATGTTATAAAATATTCAAATGTGAATTGTATGAATGGAAATCAGAATTGACTCTATGATCTTCAGAGACTCGTCGATTTAAGTATGAATGGAAATCAGAATTGAGCACTAACTTAGTCTGCTTATTTAATTTTAATTAGCGCATATTAATTAACTGAAATAAACTTTTTTAATAATTCAAGTCAATAGAACTAATCCAAACAGATGAATTCACCATCCAAGAGCATGTTCCTTGGTAAGTTTATAATTTATAACGAATATGTGCCAATGATTTACGACATAATACTACATTAAACTATGGTTTTTTTTTTTTTTTTTTTTTTTTTTTTTTTTTTTTTTGGGACAATTCGGTTATTTCAATTATTATGAGATGATTTTATACAAACTTCTTTAGGTGAGGATTTTTTTCATGTTGGATTATAGTCTATTTTTAAGCTCATTTAAGTTATGGAGTGGAAAAATTCATTGCTGTACTTGATTCTGTATCTTGTAGATGTCACTAGGTGTGGTTAAAAAGGGGCTGAAACTCTAATTTGATCTTTTGTATTTTTTTATTATTTATTTTTTTATTTTTTGTGGAATACTAATTAATTTTGAGAAGTAATTTAAAAAAAAAAAAATTAACGAGCCGAGCCCGAGCTTTTAACATTAAGACGAGCCCGAGCCCGAGCAGAATTTTCTGAGCTTGTCACGAGCCGAGCCCAAGCAGACCCTGTAAACAAACGAGCTGAGCCCGAGCAGACCCAAGCTCGGCTCAGCTCGGTTCATTTGCAACCCTAAATCCAATGTGAGAAGTTATTGCACAATGCCAGTGATGACACTTCATGGACACATCAATTTGAAAAAGCAGTTAACATTAAAGACTTGATGACTTAGAAAGCAACCCACCATGAGTAGCACGGGAGGGTCCACGACCACAAGATATGAGATTTCATTTTCTTGCTATCCATCTATTATGATAAAATCATAAAGAATAAAAACTAAGTTAAAAGAACACCAACAATAACAGTAAAAAAATATATATATATATTATAAACTATACAGACCTCCTTCAGATTTAAACAATTATTTTTTTATTTAATTAAACAAAATGAGAGAAAAGTATATCGTTTTATGTCATTAAAGGACCCACCACATCTATTCCCCATTAAGCGAATGGCCATGGATTTGTCATCGCATGTAAATCTTTGGCCGGTTGGTGCTTCATCGGTCCATAGCGTTGACATTTGTCGCACTTTCTGGCATATTCTTTGGCGTTTCTGGCTAGGTACGGCCAGAAGTAACCTTGAATCAAAATCTTATGAGCAAGGAACCTTTCTTCGGAGTGGTTGCCACAATCCCCATCATGTATTTGCTTCATTATTTCAAAGACCTCTATGGGGGTCAAGCACTTTAAGTATGGGCCTGAGAATGACTTTCGGTATAAATGGTTATTAATGATGGAGTATTTGACTGCTGCAAACCTCACTTTCTTGGCGTCATCCTTCTAACCAGGAAGGATTTCGTTTCTGAGATAATTCTCCAGTGGGTCCATCCAGCACGGCTCCCTCGAAGCTTCTGGGAGAAGAGAAAAGAGAGAGAATAGGAGGAGAGAGGAAATAAAGGGGACAAAAGAGAGAATAGGAGGAGAGAGATAAAATATTAATATTAATATTAATTTAATATGTGGTTTTAATAACTTAGATAAGCATTGAGAGACATGGTGGAATGGCCCCTAAAATTTTTGGATGAAAAAAATTTAAAAATAAGTTCTTCGAAATATAGAAAAGATATTATTAATGGCCCTTCCAAAACTACAAGGAACTTGAATCTGGACTCCCACCCTTTTTTTCTTTACTTTTTAAATTTTCATTTTAAAAGAAAGGCACAAAGAATATCTATATTTTCGTTCTTCTCATTTCATATACTTAAGAATTATGAATTATTTTTATTTATAAATAATCAAATAAATTTTCTTATATATTATGTACAATAAAACTCCTATTGTAAATTATAATTTTTTACAATTTATATATATATATATATATATATATACAATCTTTTTTATATTTTTGTTTTCAAATTGACTCCTCCAAGCAAAAGTTTTTGAGTCTGCTGCTAGTGATTAGTTATTTACCTAGCTACCAAAATTTAATAACTCAAAATTATTTAGGCTTAAAATTTACACTTTTCCTATATGATTCGTTTAAAATGATAATACATTGGGCATTGCTTTTTTCCTAGCAAGAAAAAACTATATTAGTGAACTGAGGATGAACAAGCATTTCTATTGGGCCGGCCAATTTTGGACTTGGACTCATTTAGCTTTTTTTCTTACTCGACATGGATCTGGCCCAATTGTCTAGCTGCATTTGGATTCACATTTTTTTTTTCTTTTGTTTCTGTTATTTAGGAATATTATTTTATCCTTCGATAATTTTATTATACAATTTTGCCTAGTATTTTTTTATATGTGTAAGTTATCCTAATATGTTTTATTTGATTGTAATATAAATATAAAAAATCTCGTGAGTGAATTGTTGAATTGTTGAGTATTATTGATGAAGTAGAAGCTAAATGCAGAATTACGTTCTACAATTGGCATTCAAAAGTTAAAGAGAAAATTGAAATTTTATCTATTTATGTGTAAATCCGCCATTGTATTCTAAAAATGATCCTATATTGGGACTATCTCTAAAAATTTAAGAAAAAATTCTAACACAAGAACTATTGTCTTATACTAAAATCTGGTGCGTGACTCACATCATACATCCACCAAAACCATGATTAAATCAGTAAGAATATATTTTATTTAAAAATCCATCAATCCAAAGGAAATTTATTACATCCCCAACTAATAAAAATTCCAACAACAAAATGAATCTTATTACAAAATGTTTGCTAGGAAACAATAATAAAATCAATATGTGAAAATCCGAAAAATCTCCATCTCCCCTTGAGCCTCCTTTGCAAGCTAAATCAATGTGCACCTGAAAGTAATAAAAGGGTGAGCTCACAAGCTCAACAAGAATTGCTAAACACTATCATCGTTCAGCAAATCAATTCTTACTTATAATCTGTATATATGTACTTATATAAGTGACCACGAAAATATTTACTAATCATTGTCATTCTATAACTTTAACTCAAACTGTGAGCCTGTAACCCAGTTAGAATTTAAATTACTAAGATTCCACTTAGCTCACATGAGCCCCTGGCTCCCCTCAACCAGTTGGCGTTCTAATGCCAATACCTCACATGAGCCCCTGGCTCCACTTCGAATAAATGGTGTGAATTGCATAATTCCTGACTACCAAATATACACATGTGGCTGGGTTGTACGTCTACTCAAATGGTCCCTAACCACATCCACATACTAAGGGCACCTTTAGCCCAATGGCTATAACAAAAGAGTAATTTCACTCCCGAAAACAGTCCCTGACTGTGCTCAACAACCTCACCATTGTATAAGTCACAAACTACTGCTCCAACTTGTTCAATCTCATCAATTAAACACTAAATACATTTAGATAATTTTGACTCATAATATCATGAGTTTCAAACACCTTAATTAATAATTAATTAATACTAACATACCAACTCATAATCCTAATTACAATAAGTTGCAAACCTATACTCTAAATTTCAACGTCAACATTATTCAAATTATTCTGCTACAGACTATGCTCATCTTCCTCAATACCCATTCTTATCCTATTATGCCAGAACTGATTCTTTACTATTTCGTAGCCAATTGACCAAACATACAAAATATATATTACTCTGTTTGTAGTCTGTACACACATAAGTGACCCTAAATCCACCCTCTGTAATGAAACTCCAAAGACGGAATTCATAAAAAAACACTCCTGTGATGCACCCAATTAATTTGATCACATGGTCCTTTAGTGGTCCGCCACCATCATTACCAATGTTTCCATCTTTCCCATGTATCAAACAATCAACAATCTCATTGCGTGCAAGAAATTTTGGCAAAGATTCGTAATGGCCTAGCACCATCATTACAAACAATTATCTCTGTACCAGGTAACATGTATTTCCTATACTTCTTTCAACGCTTACTGACCTATGTAATCATATATACATATATTTTTAAAAAAATGCACCTGTTCCCAGAATAAAATGATAAATTCACCCATGTAAACAATCTATGAGGTGATTAATATATATATATAAATATATCCGGTCGACATTCAATTATAACCCACACCCAATGATCAAATTTCATTAATCTCTAAATTATATAATTACACCAAATCGTTAATTCATATCATCAAAATAATGCTTTATTATTCAGATTCTCGCCTAACATGACTAACATTTAGTAGTCCACCAACTAGCCCTCTTACCATACTTTATAAATCATACTAGTAACACCATCTCTTTTTACAGGAAAACCCATAATAAAGAAACAATCTATTTTTGTAGATAAGATCTAGACTGCAAATGAAACAAATAGCAGCTTTGCAATTTAAGAAAAGTCACTTCCAGATTCAAGACTTATATATACGATTTCTACTACTCTAACCAAAATAAAACATCATGAGTGATAATCATCCTACAATCAATCATGTAATTATATATAGGATATAAGCAAGAATTAACTTGCCTAAAATGCAAATACTACTTGAGTTTTTCTTCGCTCCACAACAACGAACGCGTAATAATTCTTGGAACAGCAACGTAGGTAAAAAAAATCTCCGTTAAATAACGTACGTCAAATAAACTAGTCATTCCTGATCGTAGCTTTATCTCCTTTATATATATATATATATATATATATATATATATATATATATATATAGTGTTAAAAAAAAAATCACAGTTGTTACAAGAAAATTGAAATTTTATCTATTTATGTGTAAATCCGCCATTGTATTCTAAAAATGATCCTATATTGGGACTATCTCTAAAAACTTAAGAAAAAAATAAAATATGAAGCTAAATACTAGGGGTGGGCAAAAAATTCACCAATCCGCGAACCTGATCCGATCCGTACGGATCGGATCGGATTACCAGACCCACGGATCGGTGGCGGATTCTAAAAAATTGAATCCGTAGTCCACGGATCGGATCACGGATTGGGCTGTCAAAAATCAGATCCGATCCGTGAATCCGATCCGTGGCAATCCGTGGGTAATCCGTAATATATATATATATATCAACTCTATCCGTAGCAATCCGTGTGCCACATACCTGACGTTTTTTATTTTTTTATTTTTTTGGTAAATATTTACTGATCGTCTACGGTTTGAGGAGATTCATAGAGATTGTTCTGCTATCCCTTTTTTTTCACTGCACTGCTAGTCTGCTACTTCCTTTTTATTTTTTTGGCCTATGTGGTTCACTGCTATTTTTGGACCTTTGGTTATGTAATATTTGGCATATGGATTTGCTATCCCTTTTTTTATTTCACTTCACTGCTACTGTTATGT
Source organism: Cornus florida (assembly GCF_030987335.1). Lineage (NCBI taxonomy): Eukaryota > Viridiplantae > Streptophyta > Magnoliopsida > Cornales > Cornaceae > Cornus > Cornus florida. Next base: position 47,833,589 of record NW_026775573.1, read on the forward strand.
AATATTGGCATAGTCCTACTGTTTTTTCGGATAATTTGGATAACTACTATCCTCTTGGTTATGCAATATTTTACAGTTTGATTATTTTTGTTATTATGCATTTAAATTGGTTTAATCTATGTTTTATTTTACACTTCTGTAATTGAATATGAAATTGGCAAAAAATTAAAAATAGAGTAATTTAAAAAGTTTAGTCCGCGGATTGGATCCGATCCGATCCGTCATTTCACTGATCTGATCCGTGGACTAATGAATTGGTGGCAGATTCAACATTTTCCAATCCGTTGTGAGCAGATCGGATTAGGAATGATGCCTAATCCGATCCGTGGTCACCCCTACTAAATACTAAAATAAGATAACACTTAAAAATAAATTAAGAAGTAAAAAAAATCATGTGATCACGTGTTTTTTGCTTATACGCGTGTGCCTATATCTATATATATAGTTATATGCATAGGTACTTTTGAAGGCATATCCAATCTTTTCAAAGCTTGGAATAGCCAACTTTTGAATAAAAAAAATCTTGAAAAGAGTAAGCCGGAGCCAACCTTTTCAAAGATTGGAATGGCTACCTTGACCATATTAATTGCACACTTTTTTTTTCAGCTGAACCATTGATGATCAATAATATTGTAATATATATATATATATATATATATATATAATAGTATTATACTTATATTACGATTAATTAGTAAATATATTACGATATTGATTAGTAAATTTTTAATTACGTAGTACTAATTTGCCCATATTCTATAATTTTGGGAATCTCAAGCACTATAGTCACTTTTATTTTTTTAGTTCGCCTCCCAAATCAATATTTCTGGCTCTGCCCTGCTGCGTAGTGTCATTTTCTGTTTTCGAGGCTGACAATGATCACAGGACTTTGAAGATTGACTCACAACACTAACATTAGCATAAAAATTAAAAACTTAGGAACATACAACTAACTATATTCAACTTTATTTATTTATTTATTTATTTATTTTAGAGTAAATTACATTAAACTCTTCTTTTCTATTTGTATTTTTTTATTAAATCCCCTTTCTCTAATTTTTTTGCTAAAAAACCCCCTCAATTATCTAAGGGAGTGACTTAGCAAACGGACGTTAGATGAAAGGGAATTGAAATAGAAATTGACTTAAATATCCAATAGGCCTATCTGAAAATCTATTTTGTAGATGCGTCTTGATTTTTTTTTATTAAACAATCTAACGACATCATTCATATAAATTAAGACTTCTATTATTTTTTTTTAATATGTTAACATTTTACTAGACTGTCAAGTTCACATTAATCACGTAGAAGGAATATATTTTTTTTTTATAGAAAAAAACCATTTTAAAATATTAAAAAAAAAATAAGAAGAAAAACATGTAGGCATAAATAATATATATATAAAAAAAATAAAAAATTTAGGCATTATTTCTCGTAGTGTCTCTTTAACAAATCTGTATAAAATGAAAACCAATAAAATGAATGCACAATATAATTTTCAAATATATATATAGCGGATAAATTTAAAGAAAAAAACCAGATTTATATAGGTCTAAAAGTTAGTTGGAAATCCAAATATAGTATAAATAATATTTAATGGTACACCGTAAATTACATAAAGAGGGAGCGAGAGCGAGAGCGAGAGCAAATTCGAGAGCGAGAGCGTAAGAGCGACAAAATTAAATCATAAATAGTGAGAATTTGAATCAGAATGCGCACAGAGTATAAGAGCGAGAGCGCGTTTGAAGCGTGAGAACGATACCCGTTGAGAAAGATTGTGTGACATAGGATACACTCTTTTTTTATTATAATAATTTAAGTCAGAAAAATCTGTTTGTAGCAGAATTGGTACTATGGATTAGGCTTGGGCCACTTGTTTGTATAATCTGTTTGTCTTAACATTGGGCTTGGACAAATTGTGCCTTGTATATGCGTCATCATTCCTCACATTATTATTTTTTATGTGCTTGCTGAGGAGAAGGTTTGACAAGACAAATTTTTGTGAACCTTAAAAGCCAGACATTGATTGAATTTAGCAGGCTGTTTGGGCTTTTAAGAATAGAGATAAAGGGTCTTCGTAGACACATCCACTATGTTCTTTCATTATTTAAACAAAATATCTACAAAATTATGCCTTGTATATGCGTCATCATTCCTCACATGGGCCGGAGTTTGGGGCCTTGTACACTTACTCTAATGCAATTAACATTTACCTTTCAAAAAAATAAAAAAAAAAGTTTTAGAAGAGTTGAGTTTTTATTTTTGCAAATGTCATATTTTTTCTAAGCAAGAAAATAGATCTCCTTTTCCATATCTTAAGTATATATGTAATCTTTTAGTAAAATATGTAGAATTATACAGTTCATGAAAATTCTAGGTAAATAGAATTCGAAAATACAAGTTTTGGGTCAAATGATTTACAAGTTTTTATTTTTTATTTTTTTATTTTTTATTTTGGAGTGAAAAATGAAATACTTAGGTAGTTACGGGTAAAGTTATATAATTGACACCAATTTTTATTTATTCATATGTAATAGTTGGTTTTAGTAACTATGGTGATAAGCATTGAGAGACATGTTGGCATGACCCTTAATATTTTTGGGTGAAAAGAATTTTAAAATAGGTTCTTCTAAATATGAAAAAGATATTATTAAAAGAAAGGAAGAATATCTATATTTCGGTTCTTCTCATTTCCCTCCCTTTTGTTACCAATTGGAGAATATTTATATATACTTCACCTTATGAATACTTCACCATAATTATCGTTAAAAATTAATTCGCTCAACTTCATAAATCTTAAACCAATTCTTAAAATGTTTTTACATAATGATGTACGCTCATATTGCTTTATATGGTAATGAGAGTTAATTAGTTATCCAATAATTAAATTCCCAATAAAGTTCAAAAACAAATGAGAAAGGTATTAAACAAAAGCAAACTCAGAGCATAACTCTTCACTGGTTCAGATTGCTTGAATGTGACTCATGATAAAGCATGATATCACTTCATGCGCAACTGAGTTGGATATATTTCTTATATATTATTGTATTATTGTTTGTTGAACTCGTGCATGAATGCGAATAGATCCACAACCACATTCAAAATCTAGCTCCCGGTTGATCCAAAATGTCCAGCACGGAATTATTCATTGTATCGGCAATCTGCAATAAAATAAATTTAACCAAATGTCCAATTCAACACACAATCTTTACATTTGAAAGAAAATTACTTCCTAGTTTTTCTGAGGGAACTTAGAACTAAACCAGTCCACTTTTTCAAAACCAAAGGCTGTGGTGTACTTTTTCAAAACCAAAGGCTTGATCAGTAGTCAAAATGATTTTGGTTTTACTGAATCAGAGAGGGTTTGGTTTAAGTGGATATTTCAAAAAAAATTATTTCCTTTTCCTTGTTATTGTTGTTTTCATCTATTTGTGTTAGAAGGGTTTTTGCATAACAAATATAAGTTAATTTATATTTAAGTGATAATTCATATAACATTAGCATGACTACAAAAATAGACTACCAAGTGTACAGTATATTAGTAAATAGATAAAGAGCACGAACAGAGTAGCAACTACAATAAGGAAAAAATAAAAAATTAAAAGGAGAGAAATGTGGAAGCAAAACCTTGTACAAGATGATGATGGTCTTCATGTTTCATTAGATCTCTTGAACTTGCTGCGGAGCCAATTCACCTTTATCAATATAGCCACATAGATCCGGTCTTTCATATCATCAAGAAGCTGAAAATAAGCATGCCTCCATGTCCTTTTGAGGAGAAGAGTACCACAAACAATCCAAAATCCAACCACAAATCCTGGACCCATACTAATATAAAACCATACCATTCCATACTCTTCTTCCTCTTCCTCCATTGACGTCACACCTCGACCTTGAGATTCTTCTTCTCTTGTGCAATTGTTGTTGAGAGGGGCTCCACAAAGTTCAGCATTGCCAATGTAGCTAGTTGCATTAAAACTCTGAAGTTGGGTGCCCGTAGGAATTCTTCCATTAAAGAAGTTGTATGACAAGTCCAAGTAACTCAGAAATGTCAAATTCGACATGCTTTGAGGAATTTCACCAGAAAGATGGTTTCTCGAGATATCAAGGGATTCTAATATTGTCATGCCTCCAACGTTCTCCGGTATCTTTCCCGTAATTTTATTATGAGACAAGTTTAAAAATCGCAACGCATCGAGACTAGAAAAATCATCTGGGATTGAACCAGATAAATTATTATGTGAGAGATCTATGCTCGTAACAAGTCCAAGGATATCCTTGTACTCTGATTCTCTCCCTTTTGTCACCAACGAGAGAATATCTATGTAGACTGCAAATGGAATACTACCAATAGCACTTCCCATTTCCAATTTGTTATGATATGTAGAACTTGTGCTAGTCAACGCACTGATATTCTTCAAACATTTTGGTATCGGTCCGGATAGGCTATTATTCCCAAGATCAAGGATTATAAGCCCAGAAAGTTGGCATATTTGTGACGGTATATTGCCGATAAATTTATTGGATCTTAAGCTGAGAACCTTCAAGCCTAAAATTTCTCCAATCCAACTCGGAATGAGTCCGGTAAATTCATTTCCACCTAAATTAATGAGCCTCAAATAGGTGCAGTTTCGCAATGAGTTTGGAATTTTACCAGATAGGTGGTTCCTTCCCACGTTCACATGGGTCAGATGTTGCCAATGCATCAAGCAATGAGAAAGTTCACCTAATAATATATTATTTGATACATCCAGAACCTCCAACATACTTTCTCCATTCATCTCTTGGCACAAGAATGAGGAAATGGGTCCAAAGAAAGAATTGTTTGCAAGGTTCAACATTCTAACATTTGGAGACAAACGTGGTAATGAACCCTCAAAACGATTAGCACTAATATCAACAACACTAGAGTTTAGGAACACGTTCGATATGTCTCCATTTATCTGGTTGTCATCAGTACATCATTAAATCCTAGATCGAGACGACGAAGGCTCGATAGATTGGCAAGCTGATGAGAAATCGGCCCTTGGAGATTGCAGCTGGACAAACGTAGTTCTGAAAGGGAAGGAAGGTTGCTCAGTTGTCTATGCCAATCAACCGCCTTGCCAAGGTCAATCAAACTCATGTCAACGTATTCCAAGGAATGAAGACCAGCAGTCCAACTAAGGTCATCAACATAAAGTTGATCATTATTAGAAATTAGATCAAGAACACGAAGCCCAGAGAGATTCCCAAGTTGATGAGGAATCAATCCCTCAAAATAAGCATAAGAGAGGTTGAGATATCTCAAACTCGGCATAGAACCAAAGAAACTTGGAATAGTAGAACCACTGAAATTGTTCATACTCAAGTCCAAGTAAATCAGAGATTCTAATTCCACCAAAGATGAACTAATCTTCCCACCCAACAATTGCGTTTCATCAAAGTGATTGTATGGATTGGAGAGGTGAAGCTGGATGACTCGACCAGTAACATTGTTGCAGCGGACTCCAGTCCAAGTACAACAATCTTGTTGGAGTCCAGACCATGAGGATAGCCTGTTGGAAGGATCCCAACTGATACCTTGTTTGAAATTGAGAAGAGCTGTTTTTTCTTTTTCACTGCAAACTCCATGTGAAGTACCATCACATAATAATAATAGGGCAGTTGAGAATGATAGCAGCCAAAGCGTGACAAGCGCTATGCGGCTCCTCATCATCATCATCTTCAATTCTATCTGATTACAAATTTATGATATCAAATTCGTTGATCATATATGTAAAAGAAAACTCAGACATTATATATATACACACTGTATATACCTTCATTTCTGGATCTTTTACCAATGGGTGGGGCCCATGTAGAAATGAAGATCAACTGCCTACCACAAACTTCCTGCCACGATAATGGATCCATCCAATTTGACTTGGGATACTGTTCACTCATTTCATTGTCAACGCCAATTGCAAAACCAAAGTCTTGAATAACAGAAATTAAACATGGATTTTTTTATTTTCTAAAAGTTCCACTTGTCTGAGTATGGGGCTGAGAATGACCACTAGTCTTAGAAAACTTGACTTATAACATCAACGTTAGCGTAAAAAAAACATTAAATAACAATAAAAAAGATAATAAGATACAAAAACATAATCTGTTTAACTTCAAGTACTTAATTATATATGGATGCAATTATAATTAACTATATTTAACCTTTTTTATTATAATCATTTAAGTCAAAAATCTGTTTGTATAACTTTTTTCTTATTATCTTTTTTTGCTTTATTTATTATAATTATTTTAGAGGAGTTGTTTTGTAAACCGTAAATTAAACATTACTAAATTCAGTACTTAATTAGCAATTTTGAAAACTTTGAAGAGTTGAAGCTGTAAAATTATTTGGTACTCAAAGTGTGTATGTATAATATATATAACTGGTAGTTCAGATACATAAAGAGAAATAAAAATATCAAAAATTTAACAAGAAATAACAAATAAAAACAAAATGAAAATAGAACCACAACTAAATTATAAAGAAATCTCAATATTAACTTTTATTAAATTAGGCAACAAAGTATCAAATGAACCAAAATTATCTAATAATTAATTTCTCCCCACATGTCATATGGCTATGTCCAATAACTTCATTGACTTGACTTGGAGTCTTCTATTGAGAAGGCTTATTGCACAATTCCAAAGTGACAATGACACATGTTGCTGCACATCTCAAATTCGAAAACTTATTAGATGCTTGTGAACACCTTTCATAATCAATTGCACTAGTCTTCACTTTTAGCAAGCAATTGCCATTAAAATTAAATCGATTAGATAATGTAGTCAATAAACTTGTCAGTGAAAACAAAAATTAGTTAGCGTATAGGCAATACGCTTTCTTTGATTTTGATTTCATTAAATATGAAAATTAGAAAAAGAACATAGAGAAATATATTAAAGTTGCTTGATATTATTAGACTCAACTAAGTAGCACCATATGAGAAGTTTATCAGAATTATACTTGAAAACAAGAAATGAAGATGGAAGTATCACTTTTTAGCACATGGTAGTGTCATTTTCCTGTTTTTGAGGCTGAGAATGATCAAAAGACTTGGAATGAAGACTTGGAATGAAGACTTGACTATCAACACCAACATCAGAATAAAATAAAATAAAAATTTTTAAAAAGTAGGAAGATACAAAGAAACTATCAAATATAATATAGAAGATGGATTAAGTACTTAATCATACATGGATGCAACCACAATTAAGTTAATTAACTATATTCAACTTTTTTATTATAATCATTTAAGTCAAAAATCTGTTTTTATAACATTTTTCTTATTACCTTTCTTTGCTTTATTTATTATTATTATTTCAGATGAATTTTTTGTAAACTATGTATTACACATTACTAACTTCACTACTTAATTAGCAATTTTGAAAACTTTAAGGAGTTGAAGTTGTAAAATTATTTGGTACTCAAATATATATATATATATATATAACTAGGAGTCCCAGGCACATAAAGGAAAATAAAAAATTTAAGAATTTGATAAGAAATAAAAAAATAAAAACAAAACCAAAATAGGACCACTTACGATATCTCTCTCTCTCTCTCTCTCTCTCTCTCTCTCTCTCTCTATATATATATATATATATATATATATATATATATATATATGTCATTGACTAGAAAAGTATAATTTGGGCCCATTTGGAAATGAAGATGCTTAAACCGCCCACAAAACTTTAACCAACCGGAAAACTAAGTCTACCAATCACCAATTTCACAAAAAATAAATAGGTGTTCTTAATTCACTAATTAAGGGGCTTACAGGGCATTCCTCATTAGCGTAATTAGTAAAGAGTTTGGTTACCTAAACGAGTGTGTTTGTGTTAAAATCTCTCTTCTTCCTAATTTGCTAGGAAAAATAAAAAATAATTAAGGGGCATCTAATTTTGGTTCCCAAAACTAATTTACACTTAACGGGAGGAGAGGACCTTAATAATTAAGGCCCCTTAAGTTGTTTAATTAATTGCCATGTTTTAAAGAAATTATATTGCCTGTGGAAAAGAAAAATTAAAAATAATAATAGTAGTTAATTTGGCTTTTCCATATAAATATTTCTGGCTCTGCATACTAACATGTTGTTATAAATATCACGACAAACAAATTTAAAGCTAAATTACATAATTCTAAAGCGAAGCTACAAGTAAAGTAAAGTTCACATTTTTACATGCGAACGTGGCCGACCTAATATTTCATGAGACTTTAGGGCCAAAAACTTACCAATCACTTCGAGTTAAAAACAAAAAAAAAATAAATAAATAAAAGTTACATTTTGATTTCAAGACTGTTTAGGTATTAGATAATTGATGAAAGTTTTTTATGAAAATTTAGTCACTTATGCCTATTACAAAAAACATACACCATAATATTTTACATGAGACTCGAAGTCATAGCACCTTAATTTATATTTTGGTGGTGTCAAGATAGAAACTTTTATCGAATACTTTTGGACCACTTGTTACTGTCTGGGAGCTTTCCATCGGAAAAAAAGATTCATTTAATACTTTTGATCCACTTGAATGAAAAATTATTATATGATGTTAAGATTATTCGACCAACCATATGATGATAAGTAAATAAAAAAATGCAATCGACCTTTATATGTGACCTTGTAATTGACCACGCTAATAGTACCATGTCCATGTAATAATGGACCCACAAGGATGGTAATGGTTGTTGACTTGACTTAATAATCCAATGTGAGAATTTTAAAAAGCAGATAACATTAAAGACTGGTTGACTTAGAAAGCACCCCAATGTGTTTCACGGGTGAGTCCACGGTCATATGAGATTTCATTTTCTTGCTATCCATCTATTACGATAAAATTATAAAGAATAAAAGCTAAGTTAAAATAACACCAATAATAATATTAAAATCTATAGCATCCTCGATTTGTAGACTGAAGTGAGTCCCGAAGGAGCTGTGCTCAGGTGAGTTCTAGTGCCAGCCAAAAAAATAAAAAATAAAAACAATAATATTAAAAAAGAAAGTAAATTACACTGACTTTCTTAAGACGAAATGAGATAAAAGCTTATTATTTTATATCATTAAATTATTTTTTATAATTAAAATATAATTTTATCCATCTAATTGTTTTATCAAATGTCCATCTCATATATGTGTGTATACACAAACACACGTACTGTATACAATAAAATATATAATACAATAATAGTATATATATTATATAAGATTTAATCTTATATGTAATTGCAATCATTACATTGAATTTTTTAAAAACAAAGATTTTAAAATCTTTCTTTAATTAAAAGTATAAGATTAAAAAAGATTTAATCTTATATGTAATTTCAATCATTACATTAAATCTTTCTTTAATTAAAACAATGACACTTGTTTATCGATAAAATAAGATTAAAAAACTATATCAATGAACTATAGTATGAATAAGGATCTCACCCAATTTTTTTGGAATGGGACCATAAAATTATCCAAATATTCTCGGAAATCTAAAATGCATGAAATTGATATAGTTGTTGGAAATATGAAGCACTCTAAGAGACTTCAAATTAACATAAGAAAAAGGTGGAATCATTTTCTCAAGTTGAGAGTAAAACAAATATAGTTGTGAAAACAATGTAAAACAAAAATCAGAAGAAATAACAAAGAAAAACAAAAACAATCAAAGACTGATAACTCAATATTCAAAAAACAATCAAAGGTTCCTTATCTTCTTTCTTGTTCTTCTTTTTTTTTTTTTTTTTTTTAAAAAAAAAGAAAAAAAAAGAAGGGAGAAGTCATTTAAAACTAAATATGTTTATATATATAATTAAGTTATTAAGGTGTTGTGAATTGATAATTCAATTCAATGCTTAATTTTTAGTTTTATAAAATAGGCAGAGTACGTTAATAATACTAATATATAATTAAGTATCCGAGACACACAAAGGGAAAGAAATAATGTGAAGCATATAAAATCAAAAAGAAAATAAGACACTAACAAAGTTGAACCAAGTATAATCAAAAAAAATAAATAGGTGTTCTTAGTTCACTAATTAAGGGGCTTATAGGGCATTCCTCAATAGCTAATTGGTAGGGAGTTCAATTCCCTAAACGAGTGTGTTTGTGTTAAAATCTCTCCTCTTCCTAATTTGCTAAAAAAAATAAAAAATAATTAAGGGGCATCTAATTTTGGTTCCCAAAACTAATTTACACTTAACGGGAGGAGAGGACCTTAATAATTAAGGCCCCTTAAGTTCTTTTAATTAATTGCCCTATTTTAAAGAAATTATATTGCCTGTGGAAAAGAAAAATTAAAAATAATAATAGTAGTTAATTTGGCTTCTACTACATATGAATATTTCTGGTTGTACATGCTAACATGTCGTTATAAAAATTATGACAAACAAATTTAAAGCTAAATTGCACAATTCTAAAGTGAAACTACAAGTTGACTAAACTTTAGACTTTTACATGCGGACGTGACCGACCTGATATTTCATGAGACTTCAGAACCAAAAACTTACCAATTGAACCACTCACTTGGAGTTGAAAACAAAAAATAAAGAAATAAAAAAGTTACATTTTGATTTCAAGACTCTTTAGGTATTGGATAATTGATGAAAGTTTCTTATGACAATTTAATTAATTATGCATATTACAAAACACATGCACCATAATACTTTACATGACATTTGAAATCATAGCACCTTAGTCTATCTTTTGGTGGTGTCAAGATAGAAACTTTTATCGGATACTTTTGGACCATTTAGTACTGACTGGGAGCCTTCCATTGGAAAAAAAAATCATTTAAAACTTTTAATTCACTCAAATGAAAAATTATTCGACCATTCATATGATGATAAGTAAATATAAAATACAAGCGAGCGTTATTCGTGACCTTGTAATTGACCACACTAATAGTCCCGTGTCCATCTAATAATGGACCCACATGGATGGTAATGCTTGATGACTTGACTTAAATACAGAACGAGAGAAAAGTTTATTGTTTTATGAATTATTTTTTATAATTAAAATTTAATTTTATCTATCTAATTATTTTATCAAATGTTCATCTCATATATGTGTATATATATATATATATACACATATTATATAAAATAAAAAAATATAATACAAATAATACAATAATAGTATATATAATATATAAGATTTAAACTTATATGTAATTGCAATCATTACAATGAATTTTTTAAAAACACAAATTTTAAAATCTTTCTTTAATTAAAAGTATAGTAATGTATATAACAAAAATATATAAGTTCAAATATTATTTTTCAAGAAGGAAAAAAAAAAAAAAAACTAAATTCACACATTTGGGGGAAAAAAAATGTTCTTATTCAAGAAAGAAAAAATAAAGAATCATTAGCTAAATTCACATAGTTAGACGAATTGCATAAAACCCCAGCTTGACTTGGTGGGGGTGTTTTAGGGAAATAGTCAAAAAATAACCCACCTGGTTACTTGAGGGGTTTTTTTTTCAACAAGAGGAAGTTAGTAAAAAGATTTATTGCAAACCCTACAAGTCAAGGGGGTTAAATATAATTTACCCTATAAAATAAGATTAAAAAAATAATAATTAACATAACATGTTGTATTACATCTGATGGTCCACTTAACATATACGTGTGAACAATGAGCATGGTTAGATGCAATATGACACTTGTTTATCGATAAAATAAGATTAAAAAACTATATTAATGAACTATAGTGTGGACAAGGATCTCACCCAATTTTTTTGAAATGGGACCATAAAATTATCCAAATATTCTCCGAAATCATAAATGCATGAAATTGATTTGGTTTTTGGAAATATGAAGCACTCTAAGAGACTTAATATTAACATAAGAAAGAGGTGGAATCATTTTCTCAAGTTGGGAGTAAAGCAAATATAGTTGTGAAAGCAATGGAAAACAAAAATCAGAAGAAATAACAAATAAAAACAAAAAAACAATCAAAGACTAATAACTTAATATTCAAAAAACAATCAAAGGTTCATGTGAAAACATTGTTAACGCGGGGTGCGGAAGCTATTAGTTTATTTTAATTGTGATTAACTCCTTTAATGACCTAGATCTAATTATTAGGTCAACTTGCTCAATTTATGATTAATTAAATTGTATGATCAATTAAACATCGACAATCATAAATATAAATACTTAAAAGTAAAACAAGTTAAAGTTAGAGAGATTGCACCAGAAATTTTAGCGAGGAAACCCTAGTTGATAAAATATGTCAACTGTTTGCATGGGAAAAACTTCGTGGACTATTCAATCCAAAGTAAACCGATCCACTATATTTGAAATAAAGTACACCGAACTTTGACTCTGGCTCACACCCTACTATTCTATCAAACACCAATTGCTAACAATCATCTGGCTTTGCGACTCCCCGTCCAACAGTAACTTGACCTCAGGCTTATTCTTGATCTTTGTAGAAGAGTAGCAAGTAGATCAGACAACACTCCTCGAATGCTTCAATCCTTTCAAAGTGTGATCGTTTTTACTTTTATTCTTCAAGATCTGAACTAGATGTAAAAGAATTAAATCTTGTTTTTCATTCGGAATCTCTGAATCTTCAATATAGTTTTAATTCCAATGAGATAGAAAACAACACTACTAAATCACTCATGAATATATGTGTGTGCTCTCATAAATAAATTCAGAACAAACATATTTGATTTTCTGAATTTTCTCTCTCTAAAAGGCTTTCTCAAAATATATAATTGATGTTCCCTAAAGCCATAATTAAACCTAGAAGACTAACAAAGTTTATATAGAGTTTTATAAAATCCTAATCCCTCAGAAAATATAAAAAATTCCGTGCATAGGACTTGGAAAGAAGTTAGGATAAAAAAAGGAAACAATCAGAATAAGGTAACTGGAAACCTGATGCTGCTAAGACTACTTAAATCGGTTTAGAGGGGCTGAACCGGTTCAAGATGACCAGAAAAGAATCGACGTTATTCTTGAACCGGTTTAGCCCCATTGAACCAGTTCAAGATGACGAGTCTTGAAGGTCTGCTGATATTGAACCAGTTCAGCCCCGTTAAACCAGTTCAGGATGGACAGAATCTAAATTCTTCCTTAAAAGCTTCCAAAACCCTTTCTAAATATTCTTACTACCTCTTAAAACTTCTTAAAGCATTATTCTAATAACACTTGAACTTCTTCAAATTCACAACCGATCTTCAATCTTCGAAATTTTGAATCGAAAAATTATAACCCGATCAAACTTGTTTTGACAACGAATTTAGTCAATTACAAAATATATGTCTCACAATGTCTCCCTTTGGCAATTTCATGACAAAACCCTAAAAATAATTCAGCAATCTACCCAAGTTGGAAAGTAAATTACAATGATTGTTAAAGGAAATAAACCTCGGAAATTTTCTTGAACCTTATGAAGCTTCAACGTATATAGCAACCTGTAATCTGCACATTAGTACAAACACAACTACCCGTGAAGCTTAATCAAGAAAATAAACACAAACATAAAATAGCAAATTTTAATGCCTGAATATCAACGCAATTTAAATTACAATGATCAATGGTTCTCCTCCTCAATGTAAAAAGTTCTCCCCCTTAATGCAAAAGTATTTCTCACCTTAAATGATAAGTTTCTTAACTCTCTCCCCCTTTTTGTCACAAATGAATAAGGTTCATAAGGAAGAAATATCCTAGAAGTAGGAAGCAACCAACCATATAAATCTTGTAAATTAAAATCAATGAGAATGTAGACTCCACAAGATTATATGTTTCAACACAAATAACCAAGATCAATTCATTTAAGTTCTATAAACTTAGTAAGAGTAGTAAAATCACCACCAAGTTCCAAAAACATATGATTTGTCAATTGTTTAGATTTCAGATAATAAATCAATGATTTCACATATCCTTAGAAATCAAATCAAACAATCAACATGTGCAAAAGAAATATATATTTTTTATTTCTCTCTTTGTGCTCCATTTTTCTTTTTGCACATTGGTGGCTTTCACGCTTATGGGCAGCCAACTCTTTCCTTTATTTCTATCTGTTTTGAGTCAAGATAGCTTTTGGACAAATCCCAAAGGTAACTTTTTCCATCTCACCTTTTTTCTTTCAAAATAGCAAATTTTTTATTCTTTTTCTAAAACTTTTCATTCCAAGCTATTTTTCAATCTTTTCTTTTCTTTTCACTCTTTTGGTCTAAAATACATAAAGTAAGTTTAAATTCCAAGATAACGATCAATCATATCAACATTATTTTTCAGCAGAATAATGACATCAAACACAAGTAAATATACTATTAATGATTCATTTACTATACGAAATAAGTAAGCAAAACCAATTTTCATCAAATCATAGCCATAATATATTTTCCACAGATAATCCATGTATCATTAAACTCCTATGTTCAACATACTCAATCAATATGGTTTGCTTAACTTCCCAAAAATATAATCTAGACACTCAAGATATGTATGAAAATCCTTTCTAGACTATGTCCTTGCAATGCATCTAATCAAGACAACAGACACTAATAGATTTCCTAAAATGAGAAAACTTAGGAGTATCTAATGGTTTAGTGAGAATATCAGCCAAATTCTGATCAGTATGCACTTTTTTCAAAGACACGACATTTTGTTCAACAAGTTCCCTAAGAAAGTGATGTCAAACTTCAATGTGCTTAGTCCTAGAATGCAAAACTGGATTCTTTAAAATATTAATTGTATTAGTATTATCACAAAAGATAGCAATAGTACCTTGATCAACTCCATAATCTAGAAGCCTCTGTTTCATCCAAAGTAATTGTGTGCAACAATTTCCAGCAGCAATGTATTCAGCCTCACAAGATTATAAAGGTATGCAATTTTGCTTCTTGCTGTACCATAAAACAAGATTAGTACCAACATAAAAACAACCACCTGAAATACTCTTTTTATCATCCTTGTTACCATCCCAATCAATATCAGTATAACCTGCAATCTCAGAATTAGGTTTAGAAGAATAACGCAATCCATAATTCAATGTACTATTGACATAATGAATAATATGTTTGGCTGCAAGAATGTGTTGTTCTATAGGATCAGCTTAATACCTAGCACAAACACCTACACTAAATGAAATATCTGGCCTAATTGCTGCCAAATACAACAAGCTACCAATCATACTCCTATACAAGAAATGATCAACCTTGTTAGGATCAGAGTCTCTATCCAATTTGGAAGAAGTACTCATAGGAGTTTGAACATGCTTTGAATCTTTCATACCAAATTTCTTAACTGGTTCTTTTGTATATTTTAATTGAGATATGAAAATTCCATCATCAAGTTGTTTCACTTGAAGACCTAGAAAAAAAGTCAGTTCACCAACCATACTTATTTCAAAAGTATTACTCATATCTTTAGAAAAATTATGAATAAGGTTATCACATGTAGCACCAAAAATAATATCATCCACATATATTTAAGTAACAAGAAAATCTTTTCCTTTCCTAAAAATAAACAATGTTTTATCAGCTCATCCTCTTCTAAAGCCCTTGTGCAATAGATAAGAAGTCAACTCCTCATACCATGCTTTAGGTGCTTGCTTTAAACCATAAAGAGTATTTTTAAGATGAAAAATAAAATTAGGATAATATGGATCAATAAAACCTTTTGGTTGTTCTACATAAACTTCTTCCTGCAAAATACTATTTTAGAAAAGCACTTTTAACATCCATTTAAAACAATTTGAATTTAAAGTGACATGCAAGAGCAAAAAGAAGTCGAATAGACTCAAGTCTAGCAATAGGTGCGAAAGTCTCATCAAAATCAATTCCTTTAACTTGAGTGTATCCTTGTGCAACAAATCTAACTTTATTTCTCATCACAAAACCATATTCATCAAGTTTATTTTTAAAGATCCATTTAGCCCCTATGATATTAATATGACTAGGTCGAGGTACTAATTCCTAAACATCATTCTTCACAAATTGAAACAATTCTTCTTGCATAGCCATAAGCCAATCAGAACTTTGAAGAGCTTCATCAACATTCTTTGGTTCAAACTGAGCCATGATATGAATGTCCTATGTCATCTACAATGCATGAGTGTCCTAAATGATCACGGACTGTACTCGTAGTACCCGGCTTATCCTATGGACCTATCACATTATTAACTGGATAACTCGTTCGAATCTTAGAACTACTAGATGCGGGAATATCTAGAGATGGTGCAGGAATTCCTATATGTTCATTAATGGTAACCTCTAATTCGTCAACCTCATCTTCTTCGACCTCTTCACCTTCTCCACCTAAATTCTCAACTCTTTCTTCCTCATGAATTATAAGTTTTATTCTTTCTCCTGTAATTTTAAAATCAATTTCTTCTTCATCAAGTTAAAAAGAGGTTATCTTAGACTTTGTATCATCAAATACAACATTTATAGACTCCGTGACCACTTTGGTTCTAAGATTACAAATCCTATAAACCCAACTTGTTTGTGAATAACCTAAAAACACATCTTCATCACTTTTAGAGTCGAATTCTCCCAAGTGTTCCCTATCTCTAAGGATATAACATTTACTTCCAAAGACTTTAAAGTATTTAACAGTGGGCTTTCTATCATACCGCAATTCATATGAAGTCTTTTTGGTTCCAGGCCTAAGATAAACTCTATTTAGGATGTGACAAGCAGTATGTACTGATTCAGCCCAAAAGTGACTAGCAATTTTATTCTTATGAAGCATAGTACGAGTCATACCTGCAATTGTCTTACTTTTCCTTTCAACTAAACCATTCTGTTGTGATGTTTTAGGTGCTGAAAATTCATGCTTAATGTCATACTTATCACAATAATCAATAAACTCCTTAGGTTCGAATTCACCTCTATTGTCGCTCCTAATCCGATTAATTCGATATCCCTTCTCATTTTGAATAAGTTGGCAAATAGATTTGAAATTCACAAAAGTATCAGATTTTTCTCTCAAATATGCAACAAAAGTAAATCTAGAAAAATCATCAATCATAACAAGCATATATCTTTTTCCTTCAATGCTATCAGGTGTTAAACGACCCATTAAATCCATATGTATAAATTCTAAAGGTCGAGAAGTGACTTCATGAATAAATATCTTATATGACACTCTAGTTTGTTTCCTTAATTGACATGGATCACATATTTCTTTCTTAGGCATTTTCAATTTAGGCAAACCTCGAATAAGATCATTATTAGACAAATTCACTAAATCATTAAAATCCACATGTCCAAGTTTTTTATGCCATTAAACTGCCTCATCAATAACTGCAGAAAAACACATCAGTGAGGGATCTAAAAACACAACATAACAATTATCAGAAATTCTAGTTCCTTTCAAGATACATTCACCTTTTTCATTAATTACGAAACACCATTGTTGAGTAAAATTGACTTGAAACTCCTCATCACAGATTTGTCTAATACTCAACAGATTCACGGCTAAACCTTTAACATATAGAACATTCTTTAACTTCCCAATTCTTGAAAATTTGATTTTACCTTTACCACTTACAGTAGAAGTATTACCATCACCAAAAGTAATAGTACCAACTCAGCATTCCTTAAAAGTGGTAAACAATATTCTATCCCCTGTCATATGCCTAGAGCAACCACCATCAAAGTACCAACCACATGGACCAAATGCTCTAAGTGCAGTGTGCATAGCAAGACATTTAAAATTCCCTTTCTTTACCCAAACAATTTTAGATTCATTATGCAATGATTTCCTTATTGTTCTAGATAAAGTGTCACAAGGCTCAATAGTCCTAATCCTTTTCTTCTTCAAATTTGAACTCTCTAGATTTTTCAATTTCTTTCCTAGTTCAATTTTTCATTTCTGACACTTATACTTTATATGCCATTTTTCACCACAAAAGTTGTAATAACCTGGATTTTCACGGATAATTTTTTTCCGTTGTCTTGTCCTTTTTGGGTTCGATTTTTCATCACTTGATGTCGTCTCGAGTACTCTGAAATGATTTCCGAGACTCTTTTCCTTGGATTGACAACTTCCTTTGGGGATTGTGTCATTTCCATATTTTATTTTTTTCTGAACACTATTCACATTTTGTCTTTTTCTCGTTTATCCTTTTTCTTTTCACAACCTCACTTTATGTGCTTGGATTTGATTCCAGTTTTGCATGCATTCATGATATTTGATTTCCATGATAGTGGTATTTTTTACTTTTCTAGAAAAGTATGTTGATTGCTTACTTCCTTCATAAAGGGGCATTAATGCATACTTTAGTGTAATTCTTCTTAACTTATGGGGTTTTAGTGTAATTAAATAAAGTAATTATTTTTCATCTTGGGGACCATTTTGCAATCAAATTTGGAAGATATTTTCAAAAAGGACCTTTTTGTAATTTTTGAAAAGTGTGACAAGTGTCACACTTTCATTGGTCCACTTGTTGACATTTGTGTGGAAACATTTTGATGCATTGGATGATGATATTTGGAGGGTGAGGATTCACCCACTTGTTGGCCTAGGATTGGTGCACTTGTTGGCTTGGATGGTTGACAAGTGTAGGTGTGGGATTAAGCCTAGGAAGGAGCCATGGATTGGTAACAAGTGTAGGTTCACAATTTAGCCTTACAAATATCTTTGGGCCACTTTGGGATTATGGTTTTAAAGGAGGGTTTTTATGCAATTGGCCATAGATGTGTGTGTTGACCATGGTGTATGATCACATAGTGAGTGGAGGATTTCTATTTCCTCCACTCACACATTTTCACATTTAATCTCTTTCTTCCTCACCACAAAACCCTAGCCTCCATGGAGGAAGCTTGAAGCTTTAGGCATTGACCTTGATCTTTGAGGCCCTTCCACTTTCTTTAGACCATAAAGCTTGAAATATTTTTTGTTCCCCTCATCCTCCTCTTCAAAACCCTTGAAGGATCTATCCTAACTCCTAATTTTGCTTTGGTATCTAAAGATTCAATTCTCTAGTGAGGTATTGATCTATTATTTTGAAGTATTTTTATGTCATTATTGAGTGTTTTACATGCACAGAAGAAAATGACTTGTATTCTGCCCTTAAACTGTTTTAACTTGAAATAAATCTTGTCAAATTAAATATATAACATGAAAATATAATCAATTAGCTTCCATTTAGTTTTGGTTTCATGTAATTTGGATTTAAAATAAATTAGTTATGAATTTTTGAAGTTGCAAGCTAGTTGCTGGAAATTTAAATCTTTTCTTATCTAGTCCGGAAACGAATTTTATATTGAGCTGTGGTGCTTCAATTACTTTGAAATTTTTACTGGAACTTTCCCCATGGATTTTACACTGCTCAGACTATTTTCACGATTTTAGAGCATTTCTAATTTTTTTAAAAAATCCGAGACTATCTGCTGTCCATGTTTTTATTGCAGCTGGAAAACATATTTTTAGATGATTTATTTCATTAACCTTTTGACATTGGATCATGGCTTAAATTTCCAGTTTTACACTCTCATATGTTTAATTCCAAAATAAATTAGGTTTGCCCAATTTGGATGTCAAATGAATTTTTCATGAATTTTCAAAGTTAGAAGCTACAGGCTGAAAATGTGTTTTCTGGGCAGAATTTGTTTCAAAGTTGTGGGTTAAAACTGTTTCAATTGGAAAAATATTTTGTTAAACTAAATTGATATTATCAATTTACAGTGTTTAAGCTTTCATTAGGCTTTGGATTCATTCAATTTGGATTAGAATTGAATTTTTTATGAATTTCCCAAGTTGAAGGTAACAAGCTAAAATATCTGTCTTGCGGACCAAAAATTTAGGGCGATTTCATTTCGGTGGTAATTGGGATTTTCATTCCAATTGAGGTAGGAAATGTTTAGGATTTATATGTGTTGTATTGAGTGTTTCTCATGATTATACAACTTATATGTATGCCTTGTATCAAATTTAGAAAGTTGGTAATTTTTATTTCTTTGTATAAGATTTAAAATTCATGGTGATATATAACTTTGATTTGAATTGTGGCATGCTAGAAAATCATGTTTTAATATATTTGTTAACATATATTAAATTGGTATTGATTGAATAAAAATTGCATATTTTATTTAATATTTATCGTTTGTGAAAGATTAAATCCCATGGCCATACCTTGCAAGAAATTGACTCGTGATATGCTTTTAAATTATGTCTTGGTATGTTGTTTAACATACTTTAATTTGAGAACATTTGGACAAGTATGAAAATATAAAGATTTTAATTAAAATGATTAATTAAAATCTAATTAAGGGTTCCATTGGCCTAATTAAGTGTTTAACTTGATATTTGTGATAACTATGACTTATGTTCTAACATATGTTAATTTGGAACCATTTGATGTTGTTTTAAAAGTTAGAGATTTGATTATTATGATTTAATTAAATTTCACTTTATTATTCTTATGGCCTAATCGAGTTTTGATGTGGTGTATGTAATGACCATGCTATATTGTTTATCATGTATTAATTGAATGCCATTTGATTGAGATTTGAAACCTAGGGAATTTAATTAGTTTATAGATTAAATTTCGTTTCTATGGTATTATTGATTAACTCATGTATTTGACATTGATAGTATGTTTAAAGCATGACTTTTGACTTATAATGAATTTATGAGTTTATGTTTTCAATATTGGATTATATTGTTATAGCGTGTAACAAATCGCATTTCAAAGATTCGACATTGTCATCCTATAGTAGTTGTGGATTTAGAGCATGTGTTGTGTGGATACAATCTACTTGTGCATGGAAAGTGACTTAATGCATTATATAAATTACGTATAAGTTGTGAACTTATTTGATTATTTTGGAGTCTTGGGACATTGTTACTGTGATATGACTAAAGTTCAGCTTTAGTGCGGGAGGTATGAGTTCTCCCCAATTGAGACAGTGTGCACTAGGGTGGTCTTCCCAGTGGGTTAATGCCCGGAATAACCAATTTGTTCTTAGTTTAGTCCGAGACGTGATGTCCAAGTCTTCTGTTATTTGTTTTCGCATTCAATTCCAAGTTATCAATCATGTTTATATTGTGACTGTGGTTTTGGCTATTGGCGATTTGATGTTGTTAAGTACATCCATACTAAATTGCTATATTTAGTTGATTTAGCATTTAGATTTCAAGTTGATAACTTTGAGAATCTATATCTAGTTGCTTTGTGTAAGCATGTTTCTAACTAGTTGCTTTGTGTAAGCAAGTTATATCTTGTTGCTATGTGTAGCATGCTCTTGTGTTGTTGAAATTGCATAAAGGATGTGTTTTATGCTAGAAATGATCTTAGGTGGCTAGGATGCTCCCTAAGTCTCACATTTGACATAGACGTTAGGTGGAATGAACCACAATGATTAAATCATGTACACTTGTAAAACGTAGGTCGATGCATGCTCATTTCCTACGAGTAGCTTTATGTTACTCACCCCTACGATACTGGGGCATATTTCAGGTACAGGATACAAGATTGGATATTGCAATTACTTGGGTGATTTGCTGAGTTGAGCTTCTTTAGAAACATTCTTGTTCACATGCAAGTGTTAGCATGTTCATCATTTGTCTATGAAATGTAATTTTTCTAACTTGGAGGTCTGACATGTTAAATGTTGTAAATGAGTTGTAATAAGGCCATGGGCCATTGTAGCATGTTTAAAATACCATTTTACACTTGCGTGTATGTTCACATCATCACACAATAGAATATAATGCAATTTGATCATGCCATGGGGAGTCATTGGGATGACGTACATCTCTAGTGGCCACTTAGTTTCCTTCGTTTTCGCATTTCGGATCCGTTATCAGGTCATTCTTTCGGTTCATCACAGGACACACTGGGTTAAAAAATCTAGGGTCGTCACAGGTGGTATTAGAGCTCCTAGGTTCGAAAACTTTAAGACGACGGGTTTGGGTGCATATCATGCTTTTATTGCCATGCTCTATGTGTTTATATACTTTGTGATAACATGTTTTGGTTGATAATATGTTTATGTGCTTACGTGCTATATGTTGTATGCCGTTTGTTTAGCATTGTTTTATTGTAATGTAAAGAGTATGACATGTGACGTATGCTAGATTAGAATTGTATATGCATAATTGTGATGCACATTTGGCATGACATGTGATTGGTCATTGAGGCACGAGTTGACGTTGATGGTGATTGTAGTCACAGTTTCGTGGTAGTATAGGTTATTGTCGACCTAGTAATGGTTTTGAGGTGGGTGGATGGTCATCTTTTGTTTAGACTCTTGTGAGATGAGTCATTTGGCATTACCGTAATGGTGGATTTGTTGGTTTTGGGCCATTATGAGGTTATGGACCTCTTAGGTACCTTGATTGTCCAGAAAAATTCCTCTAGAACTTGCATTTTTCGTGGGCGGGTACGTTTGTGGGCAGGTGCATGGCATTGTCATGCTACCGTGCTGGCTAGCTACAAGCGTAATTCGGATGGAATCAGTGTTGGTTTTGTTTTGATAAGCGTTGTACTTTGATCGGTGATGATGATGGTTGTTTTGGAGATCATTCGTGGTGATTGATTTGGTTGTTGTTGGTATGGCTATAGTTGCCATTTTCTTTGAGTTCTCTTTACGCAATGACGCTTTTAGGATCAAGTCGATTGATAGATGCTTCGGGTAGAGAGAGCATTGCATTGTTAGTGTCACTTGTAGTGTCACCTTTAGATTCAGAGATGGATTGTAAGAGTCTTACCATTGTGGTAAGGGCTCACATTTGTTTTGAGACAGGTTGTTGTTGCATTGGTTTTTGGAGTCAGTGTATGGCTAGGACTGGTCCTTCCTTTTTACCTAGGCACTCCAGGACACGATGTCCATAGGGTTCATTGTTGCATCACTTTTGTTTTCTGCAGTTTCATTTACTACCATGTTAGTAGTATGATTTATGATATTGTGATGCATGAGTAGGTGGAGGTCTATCCACATTTTTCTTCTTGTTGTGTGGCGATAACATGCCTTTCTTATATGCTTCGAGATGCCATGTTGTTACTGCGCTTTAATGACATGTTTTTGTGTTTATGTGGAGACGTGCAGTATGTGCTTTTGATTTTCATCTATGTGAGTAGATTTTCTTTCTGGTAGTTGCATTCCTTGTCATATGCATGACTTCCAGGTTTGGTTTTCCCATTCGTTTCCCTTGGTCGTACGTAGCCTATATGCGGGTTTCCACAATGGTTTTGTGTTGGTTCGTGTTAAGGACTTCACAAGGAGTGAGTCTCTTCCCTCCGTTGCGTTATGCACTGTTTTGGGGTTGGTCGGTCCATGAGGATCATCGTTATTGTCTTGAGTCCTTGGTGAGGATTTGATAGATTTTGGTCGACTTACTTCCATGTAGGGGGTGAAGTCTTTGACCTTATTGTCTTTCATTTCAGAGATGGAGTCATGGTGTTGTCCTTTTTAGGACTAGTGGTCCCCTTTCTTTCGTGTCTTCTCTTGGGGAGTTCCTGCCGTGGTTATTGATGGTTGTGGTGCTCAAAGTGAGTTGATTGATGTGAGATTCTTTTTCGGGGACTTATGTCCATATCATTGAGGATTTGTTTGATTTGTGAGGTGAGCTCGATGCACTTTTGAGAATGTCTTTCGGAGACTTGTTTTCATTTTGGAGGCCTTGATGTGGTTGACTCTTAGGAAGAGTTTTGGAGGATCACTGTTAGATATGGCTTGTTGAGGAGTTTTCTCATCCTAGTTATGACTAGGCATAGTTTTGAGGAATTGTTGTTCCAGTGATGGTTCTTGGATTGAAATTGAGGAATTTTGATTTAGCTTGGTAATGCCAAGCACGGTTTTGAGAGATTCATTTTGTGACCTTGGTTGTTGGCATTTTGATGTGAGTGCCACTTAGTGGACTTGTATTTTGAGGATTTAGTTATCCGTGATAAGGTTGTGGATCTGATGTTTGATCATGGTGATTGGTCATGTAGTTGATCTGTTTCAGGGAGAAATGTAGGACTTTCGATGAAATGTCTTGTAGTGAGTTTCGTTTTAATTTTTGGAGGTCTTGATTCGCTTCTCAGGCTTTGGATTCTCGATTGATGTTGTTGGTAGTAGCATTTTGAGACATTAGAGTAGTCGGTTTTGTTGTATTGAGGATTTGGAGCCTTAAACATAATGGTGCCTATAACATTGTTGTCAGAGTTTGGGATTGGTCGAGTTGGCCCAGAACATCTTTGGACCATATTCTAACTCTCACAGATGCCTAGTTCCCATATTGCTTTTGGCTATGATCGTTTTGTGACATTGATGTCATTGGTATTGAGAGGTTTCATGGATAGACCTAGTGGGGGGTAGGTTATGAATTAGTGCCTTATACTGTCATACTATCGTACGAAGTTGTGTGTTGTGGGCGAGTACTAGTTGCCGTCGATGCTACCTTACTGACGAATAAGTGTGGGCGAGCACTAAGCACTGTCATTGCTACCACACATTTGAGTACGTCATGGGCGGGTTCTGGTCGCTATTCATACTGCCATGTCGTCTTTGTTCGGTACTTTGATTTGATTTGTGATGATCTTGGAGTTCAATTGGTGGTTGTTTATGGATCGGTTTGGAGGTTCATCAGGAGGAATGCTTATGGTTGTTGTTTTCCATTCTTTTGTTTGACCTTAGGTTCTGTGTGTAAGTTCAGACTTGTCGTGTGGCCATGTGGTCACTTTTCCTTTGAGAGGTCGTCTTGTCATGAGCACGTGGGTGCAAATGACACTGGTTTGTATGTTCCTTTCAGCTTTGAGGTCACTAGTGTGGCATGTTGTGTGGGATACTCGGAGATGTACTCTGTAGTTATCTTGGTTTCGCCTTTTGTTGGTTGGGGCTGGATTTCGGGGACGAAATCCCTTTAAGGTGGGAAGGTTGTAATAACCCGGATTTTCACGGATAATTTTTTTTCCGTTGTCTTTTCCTTTTTGGGTTCAGTTTTTCATCACTTGATGTCGTCTCGAGTGCTCTGGAATGATTTTCGAGGCTCTTTTCCTTGGATTAACAACTTTCTTTGGGGATTGTGTCATTTCCATATTTTATTTTTTTCCGAACACTATTCACATTTTGTCTTTTTCTCGTTTATCCTTTTTCCTTTCACAACCTCACTTTTTGTGCTCGGATTTGATTCCGGTTTTGCATGCATTCATGATATTTGATTTCCATGATAGTGGTATTTTTACTTTTCTATAAAAGCATGTTGATTGCTTACTTCCTTCATAAAGGGGCATTAATGCATACTTTAGTGTAATTCTTCTTAACTTGTGGGGTTTTAGTGTAATTAAATAAAGTAATTATTTTACATCTTGGGGACCATTTTGCAATTAAATTTAGAAGATATTTTCAAAAAAGCCTTTTTGCAATTTTTGAAAATTGTGACAAATGTCACACTCTCATTGGTCCACTTGTTGACATTTGTGTGGAAACACTTTGATGCATTGGATGATGACATTTAGAGGGTGAGGATTCACCCTCTTGTTAGCCTAGGATTGGTGCACTTGTTGGCTTAGATGGTTGACAAGTGTAGGTGTGGGATTAAGCCTAGGAAGGAGCCATGGATTGGTAACAAGTGTAGGTTCACAATTTAGTCTTGCAAATATCTTTGGGCCACTTTGGGATTATGGTTTTAAAGGAGAGTTTTTGTGCAATTGGCCATAGATGTGTGTGTTGATCGTGGTGTAGGATCACATAGTGAGTGGAGGATTTCTATTTCCTCCACTCACACATTTTCACATTTAATCTCTTTCTTCCTCACCACAAAGCCCTAGCCTCCATGGATGAAGCTTGAAACTTTAGGCATTGACCTTGATCTTTGAGGCCCTTCCACTTATTTTAGACCATAAAGCTTGGAATACTTTTTGTTCCCCTCATCCTCCTCTTCAAAACCTTTGAAGGTTCTAGCCTAACTCCTAATTTTGCTTTGGTATCTAGAGATTCAATTCTCTAGTGAGGTATTGATCTATTATTTTGAAGTATTTTTATGTCATTATTGAGTGTTTTACATGCACAGAAGAGAATGAGTTGTATTCTGCCCTTAAACTGTTTTAACTTGAAATAAATCTTGTCAAATTAAATATATAACATGAAAATATAATCAATTAGCTTCCATTTAGTTTTGGTTTCATGTAATTTGGATTTAAAATGAATTAGTTATGAATTTTTGAATTTGCAAGCTAATTGCTGAAAATTTAAATCTTTTCTTATCCGGTCCGGAAATGAATTTTTATATGGAATTGTGGTGCTTCAATTATCAAAGTGATTGTATGGATTGGAGAGGTGAAGCTGGATGACTCGACCAGTAACATTGTTGCAGCGGACTCCAGTCCAAGTACAACAATCTTGTTGGAGTCCAGACCATGAGGATAGCCTGTTGGAAGGATCCCAACTGATACCTTGTTTGAAATTGAGAAGAGCTGTTTTTTCTTTTTCACTGCAAACTCCATGTGAAGTACCATCACATAATAATAATAGGGCAGTTGAGAATGATAGCAGCCAAAGCGTGACAAGCGCTATGCGGCTCCTCATCATCATCATCTTCAATTCTATCTGATTACAAATTTATGATATCAAATTCGTTGATCATATATGTAAAAGAAAACTCAGACATTATATATATACACACTGTATATACCTTCATTTCTGGATCTTTTACCAATGGGTGGGGCCCATGTAGAAATGAAGATCAACTGCCCACCACAAACTTCCTGCCACGATAATGGATCCATCCAATTTGACTTGGGATACTGTTCACTCATTTCATTGTCAACGCCAATTGCAAAACCAAAGTCTTGAATAACAGAAATTAAACATGGATTTTTTTATTTTCTAAAAGTTCCACTTGTCTGAGTATGGGGCTGAGAATGACCACTAGTCTTATAAAACTTGACTTATAACATCAACGTTAGCGTAAAAAAATCATTAAATAACAATAAAAAAGATAATAAGATACAAAAACATAATCTGTTTAACTTTAAGTACTTAATTATATATGGATGCAATTATAATTAACTATATTTAACCTTTTTTATTATAATCATTCAAGTCAAAAATTTGTTTGTATAACTTTTTTCTTACTATCTTTTTTTGCTTTATTTATTATAATTATTTTAGAGGAGTTGTTTTGTAAACCGTAAATTAAACATTACTAAATTCAGTACTTAATTAGCAATTTTGAAAACTTTGAGGAGTTGAAGCTGTAAAATTATTTGGTACTCAAAGTGTGTGTGTATAATATATATGACAGGTATTTCAGATACATAAAGAGAAATAAAAATATCAAAAATTTAACAAGAAATAACAAATAAAAACAAAATGAAAATAGAACCACAACTAAATTATAAAGAAATCTCAATATTAACTTTTATTAAATTAGTCAACAAAGTATCAAATGAACCAAAATTATCTAATAATTAATTTCTCCCCATATGGTTTTGTCCAATAACTTCATTGACTTGACTTGGAGTCTTCCAATGAGAAGGCTTATTGCACAATTCCAAAGTGACAATGACACAAGTTGTTGCGCATCTCAAATTCGAAAACTTATTATATGCTTGTGAACACCTTTCATAATCAATTGCACTATCATCACTTTTAGCAAGCAATTACCATTGAAATTAAACCGATCAAATAATGTAGTCAATAAACTTGTCGGTGAAAACAAAAATTAGTTAACATATAGCCACTAAGTTTTCTTTGATTTTGATTTCATTAAATGTAAAAATTAGAAAAAGAACAAAGAGAAATATATTGAAGTTGCTTGACATTATTAGACTCAACTAAGTAGCACCATATGAGAAGTTCATCAGAATTATATTTGAAAACAAGAAATGAAGATGGAAGTATCAACTTTTTTCCACATGGAAGTGTGATTTTTAGTAATGCTTTCCACTTGCCTGGGTAGTGTCATTTTCCTGTTTTTGAGGCTGAGAATGATCAAAAGACTTTGAATGAAGACTTGACTTACAACACCAACATTAGAATAAAATAAAATAAAAAATTTTAAAAGTAGGAAGATACAAAGAGAATATCAAATATAATATAGAAGATGAATCAAGTACTTAATTATATATGGATGCAACCACAATTAAGTTAATTAACTATATTCAACTTTTTTATTATAATCATTTAAGTCAAAAAACTGTTTTTATAACATTTTTCTTATTATCTTTCTTTGCTTTATTTATTATTATTATTTCAGATGAATTTTTTGTAAACTATAAATTACACATTACTAACTTCAATACTTAATTAGCAATTTTGAAAACTTTAAGGAGTTGAAGTTGTAAAATTATTTGGTACTCACATACCTACATACCTACATACATATATATATATAACTAGGAGTCCCAGGCACATAAAGGAAAATTAAAATTTTAAGAAATTGATAAGAAATAAAAAATAAAAACAAAAGGAAAATAGGACCACCTAGGATAACTCTCTCTCTCTCTCTCTCTCTCTCTCTCCATGTCATTGACTAGAAAAGTATAATTTGGGCCCATTTGAAAATGAAGATGCTTAAACCACCCACAAAACTTTAATCAACCGAAACTGTCTACCAATCACCAATTTCACAAAAATATAATTAGGTGTTCTTAGTTCACTAATTAAGGGGCTTACAGGGCATTCCTCAATAGCTAATTGGTAGAGACTTCAGTTCCCTAAACGAGTGTGTTTGTATTAAAATCTCTCATCTTCCTAATTTGCTAGGAAAAATAAAAAATAATTAAGTGGGCATCTAATTTTGGTTCCCAAAACTAATTTACACTTAAATTAAGGCCCCTTAAGTTGTTTAATTAATTGCCATATTTTAAAGAAATTATATTGCCTGTGGAAAAGAAAAATTAAAAATAATAATAGTAGTTAATTTGGCTTCTTCATATGAATATTTCTGGCTCTACATGTTAACATGTCGTTATAAAAATCACGACAAACAAATTTAAAGCTAAATTGCATAATTCTAAAGTGAAGCTACAAGTCGAGTAAAGTTCAAACTTTTATATGCGGAAGTGGCCGACCTGATATTTCAAGAGACTTCAGGGCCAAAAAATTACTAATTGAACCACTTACTTGGAGTTGAAAACAAAAAATAAATAAATAAAAAAGTTATATTTTGATTTCAAGATTGGTTAGGTATTAGATAATTGATGAAAGTTTCTTATGAAAATTTAATCAATTATGAGTATTATAAAACACATACACCACAATATTTTACATGGCGTTAGAAATCATAGCAACTTAGTCTATATTTTGGTGGTGTCAAGATAGAAACTTTTACCGAATACTTTTAGACCACTTATTACCATCTGGAACCTTCCATTGAGCAAAAGATTCATTTAATACTTTTGATCCACTTAGATGGAAAATTATTATATGATCCCGAGATCATTCTACGGACTATATGATGATAATGCAATTGACCACGCCAATAGTCTGATGTCCATGTGATAATGGACCCACATGGATGGTTATGCAGGTAATGCTTGATGACTTGACATAAAGTCTTCCAATAATCCAATGTGAGAAGTTATTGCACAGTGCCAGTGATGACACTTAATGGACACATCAATTTTAAAAAGCAGATGACATTAAAGACTTGTTGACTTAGAAAGCAACCTATCGTGAGTATCACGGGGGAGTCCACGACCACAGGATATGAGATTTCATTTTCTTGCTATCCATCTATTATGTAAAATTATAAAGAATAAAAGCTAAGTTAAAAAAAAATTTAAAAAAAATTACACTGACGTCCTTTAAATTTGAATAATTATTTTTTTATTTAATCAAACAAAATGAGAGAAAAGTCTATTATTTTATGCCATTAATTTATTTTTTGTAATTAAAATTTAATTTTATCCATCTAATTATTTTATCGAATGTCCATCTCATATATATGTGTTTATATATATAAATATGTATTGTATAAAATAAAAAAATATAATATAAATAATACAATAATAGTATATATAATATATAAGATTTAAATTTATATGCAATTGCAGTCATTACAATGACTTTTTTAATAATAAAAATTTAAAAATCTTTCTTTAATTAAAAGTATAGTAATACATATAACAAAAATATTTGAGTTCAAATATTATTTTTTAATAAAGAAAAAAAAGAAAAGGAAAAAACTAAATTCACACATTAGGGGGGGGGGGGGGGGGTCACGGACACTCCTCCCAGGGGTCCCGTACCAGTGTCGGACACTTTTCGGATACCGACACCCGTGTCCGAGGCTCGGACACATGTCCGACACTTCTGTAAAGTGTCCAAATATTATTTTTTATTAGACACACGTGTCCGAAGCTCGGACACACGATCCGACACTTCTGTGAGACAAAATTTATTTTCTCTCACTCCTCTCTCAGTCTCTCATCTTCTTCAATTATCTATCTTTATGAACAACATATATATATATTTAGGTTACATGAACAAAACTTTGTGAAAGACTGAAAGTATATATGTTTATTCATATACATATTTAGTTCATTATAGTTATGTCTCTTTTGCACATCTTCGTTTGGAATTTGGATTAACTTTATTTTTCATTTATTTTCTGTTTTGTCTTATCTATTTTTTTTTCTTATAACAGAGATGAAATTATTGAAATTGATTATATTCTTTGTTGTTGTTTTATTTATCTGTACAAGATTCTAGTAATTATATTTTCAATATAAATTTATATATATATATATATATATATATATATATATATATATATATATATATGCGTATTCCCGCCGTGTCCGTGTCCTATTTTTTTTAAAATTTGTCGTGTCGTACCCGTGTCCCGTATCCGTGTCCATGCTTCATAGGGGGACATAGTTAGATGAATTGCATAAAACAAGACACGGCGAAAAGTCAAAAAATAACCCACCTCATTAGTTGAGAGAATTTTTTTTTTTTTAACAAAAGGAAATTAATAAAAAGATTTATTGCAAACCCTACAAGTCAACGGGGTTAAATGTAGTTTACCCAATAAAATAAGATTAAAAAAAAAAACATAATGAATGTAACATA
This sequence comes from Cornus florida, assembly GCF_030987335.1. Lineage (NCBI taxonomy): Eukaryota > Viridiplantae > Streptophyta > Magnoliopsida > Cornales > Cornaceae > Cornus > Cornus florida. Next base: position 47,864,585 of record NW_026775573.1, read on the forward strand.
TTGTATAATTTGTATTACATTTGTACTCTCTATCCAAATATTCACGTAGTTAGATGAATGGCATGAAACTGGAGCTTGACTTGGTAGGGGTGTTTTAGGCAAAAAGTCAAAAAATAACCCACCTCGTTAGTTGAGAGATTATTATTATTTTTTTAACAAAAGGAAATTAGTAAAAAGATTTATTCCAAACCCTACAAGTCAACGGGTTAAATGCAGTTTATCCAATAAAATAAGATTAAAAAAAAACCATAATTAACGTAACATATTGTATAACTTGTATTACATCTGATAGTTCACTTCACATACACGTGTGAACAATGAGCACGGTTAGATGTAGTATGACACTTATTTGCCTATAAAATAAGATTAAAAAACTATATTAATGAACTATGGTGTGAAAAAGGATCTCACCCAATTTTTTTGGCATGGGACCATAAAATTATCTTGCATGTTTACTTTGTACTCTCTATCCAAATATTCTCCGAAATCTAAAATGCATGAAATTGGTAAGGTTGTTGGAAATGTGAAGCACTCTAAGAGACTTAAAATTAACTTGAGAAAGAGGTGGAATCATTTTCTCAGGTTGGGAATAAAACAAATATAATTGTGAAAGCGATGGAAAACAAAAATAAGAAGAAATAACAAATAAAAACAAAAAACAATCAAACACTGATAACTCAATATTCAAAAAACAATCAAAGGTTCCTTAACTTCCTCTTCTTTTTCTTTTTTCTATTTTTTTTTTTAAAAAAAGGGAGAAGTCATTTAAAACTAAATATGTTCATATATACATAATTAAGTTATTAAGGTGTTGTGAATTGATAATTCAATTCAATGCTTAATTTTTAATTTTATAAAACAGCAGAGCACATAAATAATGCAAAAAAATATAATTATGTGTCCGAGACACACAAAGGGAAAGAAATAATGCGAAACAAAAAAAAAAAAAATAATAATAATAAGACACTAACAAAGTTGAACCAAGTATAATCAGAAACCCTTTGATCTAATTAACTATAATAGAGGTAAGACCCAATGTATACACATTAAGAAATTAATCCAACTAGGACGGCCAAGCTAAGGGGATAGCTTACAAGGCTGAAAAGCCCACAAATACAACACAAACATGACATTAATCCTATTTGGACTTGGTCATTGTAATTGCCTATCTCAGGCTTCTTATTTATATAAATTTACTTTATCTTTCAAAAAAAAAAAAAATTAATCCAACGCACACATGCACTCGCTATTGTCCCAAGGAAGACGAACCCTCAAGCTCCCAATGTTGAAGTAGGAGAATGAAATCTCTGCAGAAGGAAAGACTCTTGAAAACGTGGGACACTTGGTTAAACTATCTAATGCTTTCCACTTGACTGGGTGGTGTCATTTTCCTGTTTTTGAGGCTGAGAATGATCAAAAGACTTTGAATGAAGACTTGACTTACAACACCAACATTAGAATAGAAAATTAAAAAATTAAAAACGAAGTAGGAAGATACAAAGAAACTATCAAATATAATACAGAAGATGGATCAAGGTGCTTAATTATATATGGATGCAACCACAATTAACTATATTCAACTTTTTTATTATAATCATTTAAGTCAAAAATCTGTTTTTATAACCGTTTTCTTTTTATCTTTTTTTGCTTTATTTATTATTATTATTATTTCTGAGGACTTTTTTGTAAACTATAAATTACACATTACTAACTTCACTACTTAATTAGTAATTTTGAAAACTTTAAGGACTTGACGTTGTAAAATTATTTGGTACTCAAATATATATATAACTAGGAGTCCGAGGCACATAAAGGAAAATAAAAATTGTAAGAATTTGATAAGAAATAATAAATAAAAACAAAACGAAAATAGGACCACTTAGGATAACTCTCTCTCTCTCTCTCTCTCTCTCTATATATATATATATATATAAAGTATAATTTGGGTCCATTTGGAAATGAAGATGCTTAAACCACCCACAAAACTTTAATCAACCAGAAAACTATGTCTACAAATCACCAATTTCACAAAAAATAAATAGGTGTTCTTAATTTATTAATTAAGGGGCTTCTAGGGCATTCCTCAATAGCATAATTGGTAGAGAGTTCAGTTCCCTAAATGAGTGTGTTTGTGTTAAAATCTCCCCTCTTCTTGATTTGCTAGGAAAAATAAAAATATTTAAGGGGAGATGACCTTAATAAGCTCCTTAAGTTGTTTAATTGATTGCCATTTTTTAAAGAAATTATATTGCCTGCGGAAAAGAAAATATATTAACTGCACTAGCAATGCTTCAGGAATTCTTCCATATGAATATTTCTGGCTATGCATACTAACATGTCGTTATAAAAAAATATGACAAACAAATTTAAAGCTAAACTGTATAATTCTAAAGTGAAGTTATAAGTTGAGTTTACATGCGGACGTGGCTGACCGATATTTCATGAGACTTCAGGGCCAAAAACTTACCAATCGAACCAATCACTTGGAGTTGAAACCAAAAAAATAAATAAATAAAAAGTTACATTTTGAATTCAAGACTCATTAGGTATTGAATACTTACTGAAAGTTTCTTATAAAAATTTAATCAATTATGCATATTACAAAACACATACACCACTATATTTTACACGGCGCTCGAAGTCATAGTACCTTTGTCTATATTTTGGTAGTGTCAAGATAAAAACTTTTGTCGAATACTTCTGGACCACTTATCACTGTCTGGAAACTTTTCATTAGAAAAAATATTCATTTAATACTTTTGATCTGAGAAATTATTATATGGTCCAAAATTATTGGACTAACCATATAATGATAGGTGAATAAAAAATGCAATCGAGCTTTATATGTGGCCTTGTAATTGACCACGCTGATAGTCCCATATCTATGTAATAATGGATGCACATGGATGGTAATGCTTGATGACTTGACTTAAAGTCTTCCAATAATCCAATGTGAGAAGTTATTGCACAATGCCAGTGATGACACTTCGTGGACACATCAATTTTAAAAAGCACATAACATTAAAGACTTGATGACTTGGAAAGCAACCCACCGTGAGTATCACCGGGGGTCCACGATCACAAGATATGAGATTTCATCTTCTTGCTATCCATCTATCATGATAAAATCATAAAGAATAAAAACTAAGTTAAAAGAACACCAATAATAACAGTAAAAAAATATATATATTATAAATTATACTGACCTCCTTCATATTTGAACAATAATTTTTTATTTAATTAAACAAAATAAAAGAAAAATCTATTATTTTATGTCATTAAATTACTTTTTGTAATTAAAATTTAATTTTATGCATCTAATTATGTTATCGAATTTTCAACTCATATATGTATGTGTGTATATATATATACACACACACACGTATTGTATAAAATAAAAAATATAATATAACTAATACAATAAGAGTAAGTCATTGTAATGACGGCAATTACATCTTATATGTAATTGTTGTCATTACAATGACTTTTTTAACAACAAAAATTTAAAATTTTTTTTTTAATTAAAAGTATAGTAATGCATATAACAAACATATATGAGTTCAAATATTATTTTTCAAGAAAGCAAAAAAAAAATAAATAAATAAATTCACACATTTGGGGGAAAAAATGTTCTTATTCAAGAAAGAAAAAATAAAGAATCATTAGCTAAATTCACATAGTTAGATGAATTGCATAAAACCGGAGCTTGACTTGCTGAGGGTGTTTTAGGCAAAAAGTCAAAAAATAACCCACCTAGTTAGTTGAGGGGAATTTTATTTATTTATTTATTTTTTTAACAAAAGGAAATTGGTAAAAAGATTTATTGCAAACCCTACAAGTCAAGGGGGTTAAATATAGTTTACCTAATAAAATAAGATTAAAAATAATAATAATTAACGTAACATGTTGTATAACTTGTATTACATCTGATAGTTCACTTCACATATACGTGTGAACAATGAGTACGGTTAGATACAGTATGACACTTATTTGCCTATAAAATATGATTAAAAAAACTCTATTAATGAACTATGATGTGAAAAAGGATCTCACCCAATTTTTTTGGAATGGGACCATAAAATTATCTTGCCTGTTTACTTTGTACTCTCTATCCAAATATTCTCCCAAATCTAAAATGCATGAAATTGATATGGTTGTAGGAAAAATGAAGCACTCTAAGAGACTTAAAATTAACATAAGAGGGTGGAATCATTTTCTGAGGTTGGGAGTAAAACAAATATAGTTGTGAAAGCGATGGAAAAGAAATAACAAATAAAAACAAATAACAAATAAAAACAAAAAACAATCAAAGGTTCCTTTCTTTTTCTTTTTCTAAAAAAAAAAAAAAAAAGGAGAAGTCATTTAAAACTAAATATGTTCATATATATAATTAAGTTATTTGTTCAAACTGATAAAAGAGAGAGAGAGAGAGAGAGATGGAGAGAGAGAGACATTTCATGGCTACAACAACTGTGTACTTCATATACATATATTCTAACCTAATAAGCCTATGTAGACTTATATAAAGGATACAAGGTTAACTAACTAACACAAAGGCCTACTAACTAAATGTAATTACATAATGACCCAACATCTATATATATATATATATATATATAAACATTCTAACACTCCCCCTCAAGCTGGAGAATATTTATCAAATAATTCCAATTTTGAACAAATAGTTCTTAACCGGTTATGACCCAGTGCCTTGGTAAACATATCAGCTAATTGATCTTCAGACTTCACGAATAGAGTAGAGATGCTCCCACGTAATATTTTTTCTCGAATGAAGTGACAATCAACTTCAATATGTTTGGTCTTCTCATGAAACACAGGATTTGATGCAATGTGAATTGCTGCTTGATTATCACAGAACAATGGAGTAGGAGCTTCAATTGTTAACCCAAGTTCTTTTAGAAAATGCTGTATCCATGTCAACTCACTAGTGGTATGAGCCATTGCCCTATACTCAGCTTCAACACTAGATCGAGCTACCACCGTTTGCTTTTTACTTCGCCATGTAACAAGATTTCCTCCTACAAATGTGCAGTAGCCTGTAGTAGATCTCCTGTCTGAAGGAGAACCAGCCCAGTCGGCATCTGTAAAACCTTCCACCCTAAGATGACCATTTGATTTATTTAGTAACCCAAAACCTGGAGCTTGCCTGAGATATCGGATAATCCGAAGAACAGCAATCCAACGTCGCATTCTAGGGGCTCCATGAACTGACTTACAACACTAACTGCATATGAAATATCAGGTCGAGTGATAATGAGATAAATTAAGTTCCCAACAAGACAACGAAATCTGCCTGGGTCATTAAATAGATCACCCTCATCAGACACAAGTTTTATATTTGAATCCATAGGAGCATCAATTGGACGACCACCTGTGATAACCCTCGGATCCGAGACATGGGTTGATCAGGCCCAAGCCCAAACCTGAGGGAATATCAAACAATCAATATTTTAATGAACACAGAATACAAAGTGAATAAGAAAAATATATTGAGCTAGAAGAAACTAAAATAATAAAATTAAAAATCCTCAATAATATAATTGTTAAAATCCGATAATCCAAACTCCATAAGTTTAACAACTCGGGAATCCATCCAGTGGACTCCTTATTAAAATCTCAACTGAAATTAAATCTGTTACTAAACATAGAAAAGATTCCTATGTAGTCGGAGGAATGAGTGTCTGTATCTGCTCTGCACGTCCAAGCTCTAACTCTGGAACTGATGAACACCTGAAAAATAAAGAGTGGGTCAGGCCCACATTCAAGTCCTGATCTACTACAACCCAAATAGGAATCCGATACGCAGATACATCTTAGAAAGACCCAACAATATCTAGAGTAGTCCATATATGTATATATAGTACACACTATAGGACGCTCGCTAGTCTAGCAGGTCTGTCTCAGCCTGAGTAGAGATACCATGCAAATCGCACATAACGTGGTCATGAGTACCTAGACCTACCAGGGAACAACACCTATGTCCAGTTATCCATCCTAGGCGATATACACGCCCTAACCATGGTCTTGAGACTCAAGCTCATACCATGGCACCATATAATAGATATATATAAAATCCGTACTCCTAATACAAAATATCAACCATTTGTATTATGGTTTGATATATGTAACAAATCCGTCCTAAATCCAAAGTAGGTTATTCAATTATTTTATTGATATGACACAAGTAGGTGATGGACTTAACCAATATGGTTAATCCATACCTTAATCCAAATTAGGTAGAACTTAGTGTTTGAACTAGTCCATACCTAGTATATCACCGTCCCATACCGGTACATACAATCCTCCAGTTAACATAGTTGACCATATGGTATTAAATAGTCATCAACTATACTCCAGAATATGCACAAGATAAATTTAATGCATATACATAAATAACAGGCATTCAATATAGAGCCTAAAATCCAATTCCAATAATGCAAACTGCTATATTAAATTCAAGCATTCACATCCTCCAACATAGTCCATGAATTGATACAGTTAATAGAAATTTAAGTATCAATTAAACCCAACCTAAGCATAGGTAATTTTAATTAATTCACTATACTTATAACCCTGTGGAAACATGATTTTACATAATTAAATCATCCATAAAACTTGCTTAGTTCCAGTGGATACAACAGTGTGCAATTGACTAAGTTTTCTTTAAACTTTATATTACTCATTCAATTAATCCCAGTTTAGATTAATGTTCCTCTATACTAAGTTTAGGTCTAAAACAGTTCCATACAATATTTAAAACAGTTTAAACGAAGTCCCAATACTCTGTACAGTCCAAACCACGCACAAAAATCACACAGTATGAAATTTCTGGGCAAGAGCAGGCTCCAAATTTTCAGAGCCTGCTCTATTAAGGTGAGAGCCGGCTCTAAGGTTGCAAGAGCTGGCTCCACACCCTTGGGAGCATGCTCTAAGAGTAGAAGGAGCAGGCTCCTCCTCTTTTAGAGCCTGCTCTTCCTCCCTTAGATGCCGTCGTCCGTTTCTGCGTCTTCTTCTCCAACTCCGGTGATTAACAGAGCCTCTGTGGTGTTTTTAAATCCTTGTTCTAGGTTCAAACTCAGTCCTAGGTACATCTTAAACCACTCACATCTCACCATAACATGTATTGAACACAACTTTTTGAAGCAACGACTACAGAATCTCAGTTAAAAACTTAAGTGATTTAAAACAGATTTATTCAGTGAAGTCAAATATTATTTTTAATACTTGATTCAGGGTTTAATCTTAGACCCAGATTCATTACAAGTCATCAATATATAATCATGATCTCAATTTTAATCAAAGCTTAAACGCAACCACAGAAAAGAACAAGTAACAGAAACATCAAGGATTATGCAAATCACTTATTTCAACGAGATTTATATAAATCATATATGCATACAAGACTTGATATAATGTTTGTTTAATCCATTTTTAACCTTTAATTAATCCCTGGAGTCTAACTAGGCATGCACAGAACATGAATTAAAGGGGAAGAGAAGAACAGAGACTTGCCTTTTCAGAGTTGAAACACAAATTCCACGTCTCCGAGTTTTCCCTTACTCTATTTTGCTATGCCCCCCTTGCTCACTCTCTGTTTCTTAGCAGTCCCTTGTGTTACAGACGTAAACTTATGTATTTCTAAAACCCTAAACCCTAGTAAGTGTACGTTTTTATAGGCTTAGATATAACCCTAATCCATGCATAACTCGGCCCATAGAACAATCTAGGTTAAAATACAATGTCGGCTGAGCTTAAACCTAATATAACTCTATGTGCCACCTTCCATACAGTCACGTAGAAAAAAAATTAACTGTAAATAACACAATTCACTTTTAAACAATTAAAGTAAACTCATTAAACCATTTAAGTTAAGGAAATTAAGTTAAGTAAAGCAAACCAACTAAATAATTAATTTCAATTACAACAATTAAATAAATGAAATTAAAACAAGTAAGTAATCAAATGCAACTAAAACAATTAAATCAAACCAAAGAAATAATCAAAAGCAATTTTAAACAATAAATTAAATACCAGGACTATCCTTTTGAAATTAGGGGTATTACACCACCCAACATACCTGTTTCTTCTAATAAGTCCAACACATATTTTCGTTGGGATAAACTTATACCCTTCTTAGATCTAGCAACTTCAATACCTAAGAAATACCTAAGTGTACCCAAGTCTTTAGTGTGGAATCGATATTGCAGAAACAACGTCAGCTTAGCAATGCCGTCAGAATCATCACCTATGATCACAATATCATCAACATACACCACAAGAAATATGAAGCCAGCTTTAGTACGCTGGTGAAATACCGAATGGCCGGTCTGACATCTGTTAAGGCCAAAATTTAATGCCGCCTTAGAGAATTTTCCAAACCAAGCCCGTGGAGACTATGTCAATCCATATAGGGCCTTTTTAAGGCGATAAACAGTGTGAAGATGCTCCCCCTGAGCAACAAGCCCAGGTGGTTGCTCCATATAAACCTCTTTTGCCAAGTCACCATGCAAAAAGGCATTTTTAACATCTAACTGAAACAGAGGCCAATGCCTATTAGCAGCAAGAGAAATCAAAACACGAATAGATGTAATCTTAGCAACAGGGGCAAACGTCTCATCATAGTCAATACCATAAGTCTGGGTATAACCTTTGGCAACAAGACGTGCTTTTAAACACGCAACAGACCCATCTGGAAGATACTTCACAGTATATACCCAGCGACAACCAACAGGTTTGGCACCTGGAGGTAATGGAACAAGATTCCACATGCCATTCTGATGCAAAGCATCCATTTTATCTTGCATTGCTTTCCTCCAACTCGAATCAGACAAAACATCCTGCACAGTCTTAGAAACAAATGTAGTAGACAACTGAGAGGAAAAACATGAAAATGATGGCGATAAAGAATTATAAGAGACATAATGAGCAATAGGATGATTAGCGACACACGAGCGAATACCTTTACGAAGTGCAATAGGCAAGGAATCAGACATAGTGGATGGTGTTGGATCCAAAGACTCTGAAGACGATGGAGGTGGCACAACAGCAGATGGCTTTAGTCTTCGAGTGTATACCTGTAACGGGGCAGGCGAAGGAGATTGAGGTTGAAGAGACAGCGAGGGAAGAGAAACCACAGGAAGAGACGACTTAGGAGTGATATCAAGAATTGAATCAGGATCTGAAAAATATGGGATGGACTCACAAAAGGTTACATTCGCGCTAACAAAGTACCGTTGAGAAATAGGACTATAGCAGCGATAACCTTTATGAGAACGATAGTAGCCAAGAAATACGCATTTTATGGCACGGGGGCCTAGTTTATCAAAACCAGGACCAAGATTGTGGACATAACATACACAACCAAAAAATTTAGGAGTAAGAGAAAACAAGAGAGAATTAGGAAATAAAATAGAATATGGAGATTTGACATATAATACAGAGGAAGGCATACGGTTAATAAGATGACACGCAGTAAGAACAACATCACCCCAAAACCGTTTAGGCAGACGCATACGAAACAAAAGAGCACGGGTTACCTCTAAAAGGTGTCGATTCTTACGTTCTGCGACTCCATTTTGTTGAGGAGTATAAACACAAGAATTTTGATGAATAATTCCTTTATCACTAAGATATGTATCAAAGGGGGTTGCAGAATATTCCTTAGCATTATCAGAATGTAGAATACGAATTGGGCATCCAAACTGAGTTTTGATTTCTTTTCAAAATTTTTTAAAATTGAAAAATAACTCAGAACGATCTTTCATTAGAAACAACCAAGTCAGGCGAGAATAATCATCCACAAATGTCACAAAATAATGAAATTTATTGATTGAAGAATGTTTTATTGGACCCCATACATCTGAATGAACCAAATGAAAAGGACTAGAGACACGATTATTAACCCTAGACTTGAAAGACATGCGATGGTGCTTACTAAGTTGACAAACTTCACATGACAAAAATTTTAAATGACTAAGACGAGGAACTTGACACTTCAAAACTTGAAGTGACGGGTGACTAAGCCGACATTGCCACTGGAATGGAGACAAAGAAGACTGAAGAGCCACAGGATAAGGTTCCAAATCAAAGTAATATAAGCCACCAGCTTCATGTCCCGTACCAATCATCTTCTTCGTCTTTAGATCTTGAAACACACAAGAAGTAGGATAAAATATAACAGAACACTAGAGTGATTTAGTAAGTTTACTGATAGACATTAAATTAAAGGGAAATTGAGGAACATATAAAACAAACAAGAATCACTAAGTTAAGTTGACCCCAAACCTAAAACCATAGTGGACGAACCATTAGCAAGAGTGACACTTTGAGAGGAAGGTATAGAATTAAAATCAGATAGAAGAGAAGAACATCCAGTCATATGATTAGATGCTTCAGTATCTATGATCCAAGGACTGCGAGTGGAAGACAATAGACATGTGTGTGCAGTACCTGACTGGGCAAAAGTAGCCGTGGAAGATGAATTAGATGCTTGCTTATAAGACAAAAACTGAGTATACTCATCACGTGGAACAGGGACTGTATCTGATTCAGCTACATTGTGGGATCCAGAAGCAACATCATTTGGAGAGGAGGAAACTTGATTTGCATAACTAGATGGTTTGCCATGAAGGTCCCAATAAAAATTCACAGTATGATTAGAAAGCCACAATGAGTGCATTTTCGTAATTCCCTGCCACGTCCACATCCTCCCCATGAATCACAACCACCATTTGTGGAGCGTCCCCCACGACCGTCACGGTAAGCACTATGGTCACTCTTTGAAACTACCAATGCTGAACGATCACCACTTTGCCCAGTATTCAAAGTTGAGGTATCACTGGCAAGTGTAGCACGCTGAAGTCGAGAAAACACTTCAGCAAGAGATGGAAGTGTGGGACTGGACATAATCTGTGCACGAAAAGACTCATAGGCTGATGACAAACCAGTAAGAAAACGGACAACATTAAAGTCCTCACGTTGTTGTTGCATACTACGAACATCAGTGGTAATGGGCTGATACATATTCAGTTCCTAATAGACTCCCATAACTTTGGAATAATACTCTTCTGTACTGTGATTACCTTGTTCAAGACTAAAGTACTACTTACAGAGCTCATAAACACGAGTGATATTACCTGTTCCAGAATACAATTGTTGCAATCTGTCCCATATCTCCTTGGCAGTGTCCAAATAGAGTAAGGTTGAACTGATTTGAGGTTTAACACTATGTAACATCATAGAGATGATCTGAGCATCTTCCTTTTCCCATGTATCAAAAAAAACATCAGTGGCCTTGAGTTTACCTTTAGTCAGATGAGTACCAAGACCTCTACCCTTGAGAAAAATTGCAACAGATTTAGCCCACAGCATGTAATTCTTCCCATTGAGCTTAACTGAAGTCATAGGAGAATGAAGATGGGATGTGGAAGAAAGCAAACCTGAACTGGAAGCCATGATGAACCGATCAAAAAACAGAGAAGAAGAAAAAAAAAATGCAGAATATGTATTCTGGCCGAACCTGGGAAAATCGGCCGGGTCTGAAAAATGGGCCGGATCTGGTCAAACGGGCCGGGTCTGGCCAAATGGGCAGGGTCTGGTCAAACGGGTTCAGATCTGGTCAACTGGGCCAGATCGGAGCTATCCCAGGTTTAGTAAACTAGGGTTGGAATAGCTATCCCAAGTTTAGTAAACCAGGGTTGGAATAGCGTCACTCCTACAGCAAAACACCACCATTCTCCTTCACAATTCTCACCGGCGAGAACCAAAACTCTGCCACCGACAAGAAATTCCAGCACTCGAGATTCGCAATGGAAAAATAAGGCTAGTACACACCCTAGCCCTTGCAGCGGTGACGGCAACCCAACAAAAAAAAAAAAAACGATCTAACAACGGAGCGGAAATGGATCGCAATGATGGAACCTCTGTAACTTGCGATAGCTAAGGAATCCTCGGCCAGCAAAACGAAAGGCTTCAGATCTGAGAACGACGGATAAGAAGCACTGAACATAACGACAGCTTCAAACCTCCGGCTCTGAACAGAACGGCGGCCAAATCTTCAGTAAAGAACAGAATCGGCTTCGATCTTGATTTCGATTTGTAGAAGAACAACCCAGATGCAATCACAACTACAATCTTAGGTTCCTATTGTTTCGTACCGCTCTGATACCATGTTTAAACTGATAAAAGAGAGAGAGAGATGGAGAGAGAGAGAGACAGATCATGGCTACAGCAACTGTGTACTTCATATACATATATTCTAACCTAATAAGCCTATGTAGACTTATATAAAGGATACAAGGTTAACTAAATAACACAAGGGCCTACTAACTAAATGTAATTACATAATGACCCAACATCTATATATATATATATATATAAACATTCTAACATTATTAAAGTGTTGTGAATTGATAATTCAATTCAATGCTTAATTTTTAGTTTTATAAAACAGCAAAGCACGTAAATAATGCAAAAAAGTATAATTAAGTGTCAAAGGCACACAAAGGGAAAGAAATAATGTGAAGCAAATAAAACAAAAAGAAAATAAGACACTAACAAAGTTGAACCAAGAGTATAATAAAAAACCCTTTGATCTAATTAACTACAACAGAGGTATGACCCAATGTATGCATTAAGAAATTAATCCAACCCACACATGCACTTGCTATTGTCCCAATGAAGACGAACCCTCAAGCTCCAATGCTAAAGTAGGAGGAGACCTTACCAAGTCTTGGTGAAGCTCTAAATATATCTTGCTTGTGGGAAAACAAAATTAAATTTCTCTCTATCAATTATTCTTCAATAATTGCATTATTTGAATGGAATAATCCTACTTGTGGAAAAGTGAAACTTAATGGAAAGAAGACACGCTGTCAACTTTTATATTTCTAAATTCTGGTCTTCGCAACTATTTTTTTCCTAAGAAATGACATCCATAATGCTTGACTTTAGTTTTATACATTTAATTTTGTAAATAGAGATGGTGTCACTAAACCACATGTTTTGGTGCATTACAATCATTTTAAGTGAATATAGTGACTTGAATCCTCCACCATCGTCACACATTTATTATTGTCTCAATGAATACTTGAACCTTTAAACTTGGATGTCCGAAGTGGAGACCTTAATAAGTCTTCATCAAGTTATTTATACTAATATTTATATTTTAGTAAATTCATCAGAATATTTTTCTGGCCATCAATCACATTCAACGTACATCCACGCACACAATCAGTACTATAACATAACTGCACTAGCAATGCTTCAGGAACACCATTACCAACGAGACAGTTTTTTTAACAACCGAACAAAAATTATTTATGGTACAAGAATTATTTCACATAGAATATTGAGTATAGCCGAACTTATTTATGTATAAATGAGTATGCAGCAACTGCTTTTCCTCCTACGAAGCAAAGTTTTATAACAAAGCAAAGTTTATTTTTTATTTTATTTTATTTATTTTTTTATTTTTTTTATTCCTTGGATAAGAGAATTCGGCCTAGGAATAAGGTGGAATAAGGTGAAATTGTTGGAATAATTCTCTGTTCTTACAAATAATTAATATGATGTAATAATATTCTTATCACATATTATACTCCCCAAGTAAAATTATGTTGGAATTATATCATTTCAACACAAGGGTCATTTTTCTTGAAAATTGGAATCTATTAAAAAATAATGATGCCAACAAAAATTATAATATGTGTAGTAAATAGGCCTCCAATATCTTCTTAACTAGAATGCAAAAAAATTAAAGATATATTCACATACCTAAACCAAATAAAATAAAGAAAAAATAAAGAAAGAAATGAAAATAAAGATATACTTATCATGTTTTAATGTTTATTAATCTACCCATGTTAAAATAATATCTAAGCCCAAGTTTAAAGTTTATGAAGTAGAAGGGTGTCAAAACTATTTGGAGGTTTGTGTTAGGTTTTAATTAAATAATTTACATATAGATATCAAGAATATTATGTGAGATATATTTTATAATTGGCTAATTTCGTTATCAAAACAAATCCGATCAAGTTGTAATTTTTCGATTCAAAATTCTAAAAATTGAAGATCGGATGCGAATTTAAAAAAGTTCAAGTGTTCATGGGTTGCTACACTCTGAGATGATGAGAACAATGCTTTAGGAAGGTATGTGAGTGAGTGAGAACACATAGGAAGTTTAGAAGGTTGAAGGAAACAGAGATTTCACTTATGTCCATTGGGAACCGGTAGGAGAATCCTTGAACCGGTACCAAACCTTGGTCTACAATAGGTTTGGTCACTACCAACCTTGAATCGGTACCATAGTTAGGAACCGGTAGCCAAAATGCATTGAAAAGGCTTCAAACCTTCTTGAACCGGTACCAAGTTTGGGAACCGGTACCAAGAGTCCTGACAGCATTAGAATTTTCAGTTTCTTCTTCTGCTTGTTTCATTTTTGATCCCAACTTCTTTCCAAGTCATATGCACGAAAGTTTTCATATTTTCAGAGGGATTACGACATTCTAAACTCTATATAAACATTGGTAGGCTTCTTGGTTTATTTATGGCTTTAGAGAAAATCAATTCTATATTTTGAGAAAGCCTTTAGAGAGAGAAAAATTCAGAAAATCAAATCTAATTATTCTGAATTTATTTATGAGAGCACACACATATGTTCATGCGTGATTTAGTTGTGTTGTTCTCTATCTCATCGAAATTGGAGTTATATTGAAGATTCAAAGATTCCGAATGAAGAGCAGGATTTAATTCTTCTACATCGAGTTCAGATCTTGAAGAACAAAAGTAAAAGCAATCACACTTTGAAAGGGTTGGAGCATTCGAGGAGTGTTGTCTGATCTACCTAATACTCTTATACAACTACCAAGCATAAGTCTGAGGTCAAGTTGTTGTTGGATGGGGAGTCGCAAAGCCAGAGGATTGTCAGCAATTGATGTTTGGTAGAATGATAGGGTGTGAGCCAGAGTCAAAGTTCGGTGTACTTTGTTTCAAACATAGTGGATCGGTTTACTTTAGATTGAATGGTCCACGTGGTTTTTCCCATGCAAACAGTTGACATATTTTATCAACTGGGGTTTCCTCGCTAAAAATCCTGGTGCAATCTCTCTAAAATTTTACTTGTTTTACTTTACATATATTTATGATTGTGGATGTTTAAATTGATCATATAATTCAATCAATAATAAATTGAGCAAGTTAACCTAGTAATCAGATCTAGGTCATTAAAGGAGTTAATCACAATTAAAATCAATTAACTATTTTCAAACCCCACGTAACTCTATTTTCACAATTTGGTATCAGAGAGGGTAACTCGATATACTGAGTTAATCATAGTTGTTGATTAATTGTTGATTTTTGCATCATATTTAAAAATTTATTGGTTGATGTGTTGTCTTTACCTCCTATTTTTGATTCTATCACAAGCATGCAATTTGAGTGGTCAAAGTTTAAAAAGGATTTTAAAAAATTGTTAGAGAAATTGAATCTTACAGAATTTGATAGAGATATTTATAAGTTAGAAGTTTCTGTCTCTAATAAAAATTTGGAAGAAATTGGCCATAAGAATTTAAATCTTCTTCATAAAATTGATTTTCTGGAACAAAAGCTTAAGAAGGTAATTTTTTTTTAATAAATCACTGTAACTTAAAATTGATAATTTGAGTAGTGAATTTGTTAAATCAAAATAATCTTTTAAGAAAGTTGATATTGACACTTGCAAAATTGATAAGTTCAAAGGAGTAGTTGAGAATACTTGTAGTGACAAAGAACTGGTTTCAACTTGAAATGATTTGTATTTTCAAAAATCGAAAGATGTTTTTGTGAAAATTTAAACCAAACCTTGTGTTATTTCTAATTCTCCTAAACTTATTTCAACATGTCATTTTTGTGGCAAAAAAAGGCATATCAAGTATAAGTGTCAGAAAAGAAAAATTGAACTAGGAAAGAAATTAAAAATTCTAGAGAGTTCAAACTTGAGGAAGAAGAAGATTAAGATTGTTGAGCCTTATGACACTTTGCCTAGAATAATAGGAAAATCATTGCATAATGAATCTAAAATTGTTTGGGTAAAGAAAGAGAATTTGAAATGCCTTGCCATGGACACAGCACTAGAGCACTTGATCCATGTGGTTGGTACTTTGATAGTGGTTGCTCTAGGCATATGACAGGAGATAGAACATTGTTTACCACTTTTAAGGAATGTTCAGTTGATACTGTTACTTTTGGTGATGATAATGCTTCTACTGTAAGTGGTAAAGGTAAGATCAAATTTTCAGGAATTGGGGAGATAAAAAATGTTCTATATGTTAAAGGTTTAGCTGCTAATCTATTAAGTATTAGTTAAATCTGTGATGAGGAGTTTCAAGTCAATTTTACTCAATAAGGGTGTTTTGTAACTAATGAAAAAGGTGAATGCTTCTTGAAAGGAACTAGAATTTCTAATAATTGCTATGTTGTATTTTCAGATCCTTCACTAATGTGTTTTTCTGCAGTTACTGATGAGGCGGTTTTACGGCATAAAAGACTTGGATATGTGAATTTTAATGATTTAGTGAATTTGTGTAACAATGATCTTGTTCGAGGTTTACCTAAATTGAAGATGCTTAAGAATGAAATATGTGGTCCATGTCAATTAGGAAAACAAACTAGAGTGCCACATAAGAGACGTATTCATAAAGTCACTTCTCGACCTTCAGAATTGATTCATATGGATTTGATAGGTCGCATAACACCTGATAATATTGGAGGAAAAAGATATATGCTTGTTATGGTTGATGATTTTTCTAGATTTACTTTTGTTGCATATTTGAGAGAAAAATCTGATACTTTTGTGAATTTCAGGTCTATTTGCCAACTTATTCAAAATGAGAAGGGATATCGAATTAATCAGATTAGAAGCAACAAATGGAAGTGAATTCAAACCTAAGGAGTTTATTGAATATTGTGATGAGAATGACATTAAGCATGAATTTTCAACACCTAAAACAGCACAATAGAATGGTGTAGTGGAAAGAAAAAATAGGACAATTGTAGCTATGGCTCGTACTATGCTTCATGAGAATAAGATTGCTAGTCAATTTTGGACTGAATCGGTACGTGTTGCTTGTCATATCCTAAATAGAGTTTATCTTAGGCTTGGAACTAACAAGACTTCAATGAATTGTGGTATAATAGAAAGCCCACTATTAAATACTTTAGAGTCTTTGGAAGTAAATGTTATATCCTTAGAGATTGGGAACACTTGGGAAAATTTGACTCTAGAAGTGATGAAGATGTGTTTTTGGGTTATTCACAGTCAAGTCGGGCTTATAGGGTTTTTAATCTTAGAACCAAAGTGGTCATGGAGTCTATAAATGTGGTATTTGATGATACAAAATCTAAGATAACCTCTTTTCAACTTGATGAAGAAGAAACTAATTTTGAAATTGCAAGAGAAATGATAGAACCTACAACTCAAGCGGAAGAAAGAGTTGAGAATTTAGGTAGAGAAGGTGAAGAGGTTAAAGAAGATGATGATGAGGAATTAGAGGTCACCACTGATGAACCTATAGGAATTCCAGCACCATACTTAGATATTCCCACATCTAGTAGTTCTAGAGTTCGATCGAGTCATCCAGTTGACAATGTGATAAGCATATGGAATAAGCCGAGTACTAAGAGTACTGTATGTGATCATGTAGGACACTCATGCATTGTTGATGACATAGGACATTCATGTCATATGGCTCAGTTTGAACCTAAGAATGTTGATGAAGTTTTTCAAAATTTTGATTGGCTTATGGCTATGCAAGAAGAATTGCTTCAATTTGTGAAGAATGATGTTTGGGAATTAGTGCATCGACCTAGTGATGTTAATATCATAAGGACTAAATGGATCTTTAAAAATAAACTTGATGAACATGGTCTTGTGATGAGAAATAAAGCTAGATTAGTTGCACAAGGATACACTCAAGTTGACGGAATTGATTTTGATGAGACTTTTGCACCTGTTGCTAGACTTGAGTTTATTTGACTTCTTTTTGCTCTTGCATGTCACTTTAAATTCAAATTGTTTCAAATGGATCTGAAAAGTGCTTTTCTAAATGGTATTTTGCAGGAAGAAGTTCATGTAACACAACCAAAAGATTTCATTGATCCACATAATTCTGATTTTGTGTTTCATCTTAAAAAGGCTATTTATGGTTTAAAACAAGCACTTAGAGCATGGTATGAGAAGTTAACTTCTTATTTAATGCACATGGGCTTCAGAAGAGGAGAAGCCGATAAAACATTATTTATTTTCAGGAAATGAAAAGATTTTCTTGTTGCTCAAATATATGTGGATGATATTGTTTTTGGTGTTACATGTGAGAACCTTGTTCATAATTTTTCTAAAGATATGAGTAAGACTTTTGAAATGAGCATGGTTGGTGAATTGACTTTCTTTCTAGGTCTCCAAGTGAAACAATTTGATGATGGGATTTTCATATCTCAATCAAAATATGCAAAGGAGCTAGTTAAGAAGTTTGGTATGAAAGATTCAAAACATGTTCAAACTCCTATGAGTACTACATCCAAATTGGATAGAGACTCTGATGCTAACAAGGTTGATCATTTTTTGTATAGGAGTATGATTGGTAGCTTGTTGTATTTGGTAGCAACTAGGCCAAATATTTCATTTAGTGTATGTGTTTGTGCTAGGTATCAAGCTGATCCTAGATAACAACACATTCTTGCAGTCAAGCACATTATTCATTATGTCAATAGTACATTGAATTATGGATTACGTTATTCTTCTGAGTCTAACTCTGAGATTGTAGGCTATACTGATGCTGATTGGGCTGGTAACAAAGATGATAGAAAGAGTACTTCAGGTGGTTGTTTCTATGTTGGTACTAATCTTGTTTCATAGTACAGCAAGAAGCAAAATTGCATATCGTTATCATCTTGTGAGGCTGAATACATTGTTGTTGGAACTTGTTGCACACAATTGCTTTGGATGAAACAGATACTTCTGGATTATGGAGTTAATCAAGGTACTATTGCTATCTTTTGTGATAATACTAGTACAATTAATATTTCAAAGAATTCAGTTTTACATTCTAGGACTAAGCACGTTGACATTTGACATCACTTTCTTAGGGAACTTGTTGAACAAAATATCGTGTCTTTGGAAAAAGTGCATACTGAACCGAAAGATGGCCCAATAAAGGATCCAAAATGCGGAAGTGAAACCAAAAACAAGATCAATAGGGACATCAATCATCCCTAAGACACCCAAATGACTTTCCATGAAATCATGAAACTCAAAGAAATAACCAGAAGCGGAAACTAGAGGAGAAAGGGTCAAATGGTACCCCATGGCACCAATGACAACCAAGGGAAACAAAACCTAGTTCAACTGGACCATATATGCCGTTACATGGCCCAAACATGATTAACGAAGTTGAGTGTAAGTAAACCAATTGGTACAAGCCTGAAGAGACAACAACCAAACAAAATCAACATGGTAGCTCCATTTCGGTCGACTGAAATGGAGCATCGGTCTGCCGAAATAAACTTGGAAAAAGAAGAGAAAAGAGCTCTTAGTTCGGTCGACCGAAGTGACAAACCGGTCGACCGGTTTAAGGCTCGAGATAAAAAAAAATGAGTTTCGGTCGACCGATGTAGAGAACCGGTCGACTGAAATAAGCCTCGAAGTGAAAAAGGCTACTGGAATTGGGATTTTTGCTAAACCATGAAAACCAAGAGAGGTTCGGTCGACCGAAACAGGCCACCGGTCGACCGAAACTGGGTAAAAATGTAAAGATGAACACGCTATGCACCAGAACTGAAAAAGAAACTTTAAGCCTCACTTGAATCCCCCATAGCATGATCAAACTTAATTATATGCTAATGTGTGATGATGTGAACATACACGCAAGTGTAAGATGGTATTCTAAACATGTTACAATGGCCTATGGCCTTATTACAATTCGTTTACAATATTTGACATGTCAAACCTCCAAGTTTGAAAAATTACATTTCATAGGCAAAACTTAAACATGCTAACACTTGCATGTGAACAAGAATGCTTCTAAAGAAACTTCAATTCTGCAAATCACCCAAAACAAGTGCAAATCTCCAATCTTGTATCCTGTAACTAAAATATGCCCCAGTAACTTTGGGGTGAGCAACATAAAGCTACTCGTAGGAAATGAGCATGCATCAACCTATATTTTACAATTTATCATCTTAAGGTGAAACATGTTAAAGGGGCTCATACCACCTAACATCTATATCAAAATGAGACTCAGGGAGCATCCTAAGCTGCCTTAAACCATTTCTAGCATAAATCACATCATTCATGCAATTCAAGTAACATAGAAGCATGCTATACAAAGCAACAATATATAGATTCTCAAAGTTATCAAGTAGAATTCTAAGATACAAAAATGACAAAAGTGCGTCATGCCACCTAATGTCTACGTTCCAAATGAATTTATTGGATAATTCCTAAGCTATATTTGAACAATACAACATAATGTGTTTAACAACATCCAAGTTTACATTGATTCATCAAAAATCATAAAACATGAATGTACTTAACAACATTAAAAGCATGCTATGATTCATTCAAAACCATAATGCGTAAATGTACTTAACAACATTAAATTACCAATAACCAAAATCACAAGTCACAATTAAACATTGGTTGTCAACTTGGAATTGAATGCGAAAACAAATAGTGGAAGACTTGGACATCACGTCTCGGACTAAACCATGAACAAAATGATTATTCCGGGCATTAACCCGCTGGGAAAACCGCCTTAGTGCGCACTATCTCAATGGGGATAACTCATACCTCCCGCACTAGAGCCAAACTCTAGCCATATCACAGTAACAATGTTCCAAGACTCCAAAATAAATAAGTTAACAACTTCTATACGAAATATATATATATACAGCACGAAACTACATTCCATGCACAAGTAGGTTGAAACCACACAACACATGCCCTAAATCCACAACTACTATAGGATGACAATGTCGAATCTTTAGAGCACGATTCGTTACGCGCTATAATAACATCACATGTCGAATCTTCAGTGTGCGATTTGTTATACGCTATAACAATATAATTCAATATTGAAACATAATCGCATAAATCCATTACAAGTCTAAAGTCATGCTTCAAACATAATATCAATGTTAAACACATGATTTAATCAATAATGCAATAGAAACGAAAATTAATTATATAACATAATTAATTTCTCTAACTTTCATATCTCAATCAAATGAACCATAATTAACACATGTTAAACAATATAACTTATTCATTACATGAATCAAATCAAAAGCTTACTTAGGTCATTGGACCAATAGGATATAATTTAATTAAAACATGATAATTAAATCCCTAAATTCTAAAACAACATCAAATGGTCCCAAATTAACATATGCTAGTATACAAGCCTTAGGCATCACAAATATCAAGTTAAAAACTTAATTAGGCCAATGGAACCATTAAATGAATTTTAATTAATCATTTTAATTAAAATCTCTAGATTTTCATACTTATCCAATTACTCTCAAATTAAAGTATGTTAAAGGACATGCCAAGACTTAATTTAACAGAACATCACAAGTTCATTTCATGCAAGGTACGACCATGGGAATTAATCTTTCACAAAAGAAAAATATTAAATAAAAAGTGCAATTCTTATTCAAATAATTTCAATTTAATATATGTTAACAAACATATCAAATCCAAACTTTCTAGCATGCCACAATTTAATTCTAAGTTATACATCATCATGTGAATTAAATCCTAACCACAGAAATTAATTAAATTAAATTTTAGGACTTAAACAAAAGCATGCATACAAGTTGTATAATCATGGAAAACACTCTATACAACACATATAAAATTCTAAAACATCCCCTACCTCAATTTGAGATAAAAATCTCAAAAGCCACCAAAATAAAACAGCTCCGAATCCGACGATACCGCTGGGTTTTGTCGGGGACAACACGATGAACAAGAATCCCCAAGAAGCTCCATGAAAATCACAACTTGACTTCAAAATCAAACTCAAAAAATGGTTAGAAATGAGTTCTAATAAGGGTGAAAGATAGAGCACGACGAAGGGAACAATAAATGTTAAGACCGAAGACTTTTCACTTAGCAAAAATGGATTAAAGGATGAGAGAGAAAGTGGCAGCTCCATGGGCATCCATGGCTGCCGGCCAAGAGAGGAAGAAGAAGAGAAAAATATGATTTTTCTTCTTTAAGTCCCTTATTTATAGAAAATCTCAAAAAGTGCCCCTAAAGGGCCCCACTAGGTCTGGAAAAGTGAAATTTGAGCAAATGCACTCAAACGGAAAAACTCTGTGAATAAAAAAGATTCAAAATGAGAAAACATGAACAACGGAAGAAACGACATCAAAAACTGAGTTCCGAGCAGAGAGATATGTCTCGAACAAGTTTAGCGCAAACCGGGTTCAGAAACTCTGAAACTGGAGAAAAATGACCAGAAAGAAATTCTAAGAGTGCACGACTCGACGAAATGTGAAAATGAATCCCGAACGAGGATCCAGTCTCCAGACGAGGTATTTTTGCAATAACTTTCGTTAATTACACAATAGCTCCTCCAAAAAGTGAAAATTGCACTAATGGCCCAGAATGAAAATATCTTCCAAAAAATATTTTCTTAAAAATCCCTGAAATAAAATATCTTCAAAAGAAATTTACAAAAAATACCCCAAGAAAAGAAAAAGTTTCCAAAGAACTATGCATCCATGCCCTATGGACACTAGGAGCAACCAGAGTACTTTATTACAAAAGTAAAGATATGTATTTCGTGGAAACCACTCAAGATGAAGGTACATGAAGTCAAAAACCAACTCTGAGTATGAGAAGTGAGGTTACGTCAACAAAGTGACAAACGAGGAAAAGACAAAATAGGGAAAATGACGAAAAGTGAATAGTGTCAAAAAACGAAAAATGTAGAATTGACTCGGTCCTCAAAGGAAGTTGTCAATCCAAAGAAAAGAGTCTCGAAAATCACTCCAGAGCACTCGAGATGACACTAAGCGATGAGGAACTGAACTCAGAAAGGAAAAGATCAACGGAAAAAAAATATTCGTGAAAATCTGAGAAAAAGAAAGGAAGGAAAAGGACCGGGTCATTACAAAAGCATACAATGTCTATGAATTGATGAAATTGGTTTTGCTTACTTATTTCGTATAGTAAATGAATCATTGATAATACATTTACTTGAGATGTCATTGTTTTGGTCAAAGATAATGTTAATATGATTGATCATTGTCTTGGAATTTAAACTTGATTTTTGTGTTGTGGACCAAAAGAGTGAAAAGAAAAGAAAATTGAAAAACAGTTTGGAATGAAAAAGTTTTTGAAAAAGAAAGAAAAATAGTTGGTATTTTGAAAAAAGGTGAGATGAAAAAGGCTACCTTTGGTGTGACGACCCTGGATTTATATAAACCCAGTGTGTCCTATGATAACCCGAAAAGGATCCAAATTAAGGAAGCAAAGCAGAAACATGGCCTCTAGAGATGTATATCATCCCTAAGACACGAAAGTGGCTTTTTGAGGAGTCCCGAGACTCAACGGATGCAAGAATGAAACGAAGGTTTTAAAACCCTACAAGAATTGGACCAAGGGTAAAATGGTCATTTTATCCAAAAATGGGTGCTACCATGCACACTATTGGAAAGACAAAGAAAAATTAATGAAGTTAGACTCAAGAATCGCTTGATTCAGAGTCCAGACGGAAAAGATAAGAAGATAGAACAAAGTGGCATCCTCCGTTTAAGAGATACCACAAACCTATCTCACTAAAACTGTAAAACTCTCACTACGGTTGGAACTTTTATGTGCACTTGGAATCATTGGAAAGTTAACGTCAAGCTCTTAAATTTAGACTCAAGAATGACTTGATTTGGATTAGAAATGAAGGAGTTATGGCCCTCTAAAGTTGGTGTAAAAAAGCTATCTAAGAAAAACTGAAAAGGGAAGGCTTCAGGGAGGATCAGCAGGCTGACGGCAAGGATCAGCTTGCTGAAATTGCATCATCAGCCAGCTGACAGCAAGGATCAGCCGGCTGAAATGCCCTGTCCAAGCTATAAACTCACTGGAAATTGTCTACGAAGGCTATCAGTCGGCTGATGAACCTTATCAGCCGACTGATGCAACAGATAACAGCAAAATCTACTGCTGCAAAGTGTGGAAATGGTGCTTGGTCCACTCCTAATGCTATACATGCATCCCAAGTGTCCCGAGACAAGTTTAAAAATATCACATAGCTTTATACAAGCATCCATAACATGATAAACCAAGAGGAAACTTTAATACATACTCCAATGCATGAATTTTGCATAAAAACTCATAAATCACCCTATGAAAGTTCCAAAGCTAAAATTTAAAAGTTTCGTGAGATGTGGGCATACACGCAAACGTAAAAAGACATTTAAGATGCGTTCCAATGGCCCACGGCTTCAAAATACCCCCAATGCAAAATATGACCTCTCAAACCTCAATATTGCATAAAATTGCTTTAAAAGATGAAATATAACACCATATCATATAAATGAAAACGAAATGGTGTTCGGCCCTTGGCCACACCTCATACGTATCAAATGAGTCCTAATGAATGTGTTTGTGCACACTTTGCGCCACCCGATTTGGAAATGAACCTTTAAAGGCTTGGATTTTCCTATTTTAGCCCAAAAATGCAATATATGAAACTAAGATGTAAAACCTAAAACAAAATGGTGTTTGGCCCTTGGCCATACCTCATATATGGTAAATGAATGCCCAAGGATGAATTTCATACATAATGCACACTACGGTGTAAAAATGACATATTAAAACCCTAGTTTTTCATATTATTTCCATTTAAGGCAAATTTAAACATTTATGAACATACATGGATTTCAAATGAAGTTTGACCCTTAGCCACATATCATATACATAAAATGAATATCAAAAAGTGTGCTTAGGCATACATTACAAGTTCCAAGGCAAAAATGACATTTTGGCCTAACTATACAATCCAATTTAAAAAGTGGAACTCAGGCATGCTAACACTTGCATGTGAACAAGAATACATTTAAAAGAACTTCAACTCATCGAAACTGTGATACCCCTCGGATCCGAGACACTGGTTGATCAGGCCCAGGCCCAAACCCGAGGGAATATCAAACAATTAATATTTTATAATGAACACGGAATACAAAAATAAATTAAGAAATGAAATTAAAGCTGGAAGGAACTAAAAATAGAATCCGCAAAATATTATAATTATTAAAATCCATCAAACCCAAACTCCAAAACTCCATCAGTTTACAACCTGGGAATCCATCTCTAGTGGACCCCTATTAAACATCCAAATGGAAAATAGAACAACTGTAATAAACGTCCAGAAATAAAACTATAGAGAGAGCCCTACATCGTCGGAAGAGTGAATAGAGACATTTGCTCAGCACGAACACGTCTAAGCCTGGAACTGTCGTGTACCTGAAAAATAGAAGTGGGTCAGGCCCATGCGCAAGTTTTATACTACTACAATCCAAACAGAGGCCCGATAAGCATGTACATCCTAAACAATTCAACAATAGCTAATAGTCCGTAAATATATATATATAGTCACACTAAAGGACTCTCACTGGACTACAGGCCGGTCTCAACCTAAATAGAGGTAACATGCTAAAACGCACACGAAGTGGGCATATGTACCTATACCTAAACAGGGTACACCTCCAACCATCGTAGCCAGCTACACATCCCGATGCATATACGCTCCCTAGCCATCAGTCCTGAGGCTCAAGCTCATACCGAGGTACCATAACAGTACATATATAAAATCCATCCAAAATCCCTGGTATTGCCGCTCAACAAGTAGTTGCCATGACAATACAAATCCATGGGACTTAACTTTTAGTTAATCCCATCCTTATTCCAAGTAGGTGGGTAATGGTATTGTTTTAAAAACCAAACCCATCCTTAGTATGCCACCGTCCCATACCGGTGCCTACTTTCCAATCCTCCAGTAGTTAATAATACCAATAAATCAAGTATATATCAACTAAATTCCAACATCCAACATTCAATGTTAGCAGTGATAAAATAAGCATTGATAAACAGGGTCACAGCAACAACATATACATGCCCAATTTAAGTTGTTCCCTTTCGTCGGATATAAAGACAGAATTAATTAAAACTTCCATTTAACACCTTACAAATAACATACAGATATGTAGGGTATGTATCACAAAATCCTAACCTTCACAGTTGATACTAACTGTGATAATGTAAGCATCAAAACAATATTCACAGTATGTATGTAGACATGCTCAAATTATAGTGTTCCACAAAACCGATCTAGTGTTAAACTCAAATCCTCTTAGTATTTAAGTTCCAACAGTTGCTATTACAGAAGTTAAGATAGCTATCATCTAGACCCATCCTTCCAATAATTTATACTAGCAGTGGTAAGGAAAAACGTGAACCACAGAACCACAATGCATCCACAAACATGCTTAGTCTAGGTTGAACAAGCATACAACACTACTGTAACTACCAGTTTCATAGCAAAACAGATATCATTTTAGTTTGGTTTAATCTTCATTAATCCTGAAATCATTTAAGAGTGCAAAGAGTATGAAGCCTAAGGGAAAGAGTAAGGATAGAATCTTGCCTCAGAAACTTTTGTTCAAAGTTTCAACGTCGTCTTCTTAAAAAAAATCCAGGCGAGTTCCAAAACCCGATTACTGTTCACGGGTACGAAACACTATTCCTGAACTCAAAATCTGATCTCCACCATTCAGATTGTGCGACACTGAGTCATGAACCTATCCTCCAAATTTCAGCTCGATCGAACCACGGACGAAGCGGGATCGGATGTTTGATGAAATCTGGGCAGAATGGAAAAAAACCTGTGCGACCTAGTTACTGATCACGAGTACAAATAACTGTTCCCGAGGTCAAACTCTGATCTCCACCGTTCAGATTGTGCGTCACTGAGTCATGAACCTCTCCTCCAAAATTCAGCTCGATCGGACCACGGACGAAGTGGGATCAGATGTTTGATGAAATCTGGGCAGAATGGAAAAAACCTGTGCGACCCAGTTACTGTTCACGAGTACGAATCACTGTTCCCGAGGTCAAACTCTGATCTTTACCGTTCAGATTGTGCGTCACTGAGTCGTGAACCTCTCCTCCAAAATTCAGCTCGATCGGACCACGGACGAAGCGGGATCGGAGCTTTGATCAAACCTTGGTAGAATGTGAAAAACTGCGTTTTTCCTTCTCCACTTCCACAAAACGTGTGCTTTGTTTAAAAAAACCCTACACAGACGTCTACCTTATACTTATAAAGTTTTCCTAAACCCTAGGTTCATTTAAGTCCAACTCACAGTCCTAACAGGCCCATCCAATTAACGTAGAAACATATGACGGCTATAATATAAAACCCTAATTTATACTATAATTAAAACCATTGTTAGATGTATTTACCTAATTACCCTATTCACCATTAAATACTTAACAAATAATCTAATTGAACAAAATAATAATTAGTAAACCCAATTAAACCAAATAAGACACACATAAAATAAGACACACATAGAATAATTAAACCAATCACACTTAAACCATTAATGCCAATTAAATAATTAAAACACTAACAAGTAATTCCAATCAAATAACTAAACCAATTACACTTAAACCATTAATGCCACTTAAATAATTAAAACACTAACAAGTAATTCCAATCAAATAACTAAAAATAAATATCATTTAAATAAATTAAATCACCACAAAAGAAATAAATTAAATCACCACAAAAGAAAACAATTAAGCACCTAATAAAAAAAATAATGACACATAATCAAATAAAATACACTTAAATAATAAATTAAATACCATTAAATACCAGGAATATCCTTTTTAAAATTAGGGGTATTACAGAAACGACCTAGGGATGTTGTGCATCCCGAATCAAGGCATCCGTACTTAAAAATAACCCAATAACTTTGGGGGTGAGTAAACAAGTTACTCGTAGGGAATGAGTATGCATCGACCTAACTTTTTACAAAGTTTTCATATTAACATAACGCAATTCAAAAAGGTCATGCCACTTAACGCCTATGTCAAAGTGGGACTAAGGGATCATCTCAAGCTACACTAGCAATTGAAATGAACTACGGCATACAAGTATACATGCTCAAGTATACTAAACAATGTCAAAGCTTGTTATATGACATACAAGCATACATTTTCAAGTATACTAAACCATATTAAAACAAGTTATGCAACGTCTAAGCATATTTACACAAGTATTCATTTAATATGGAAAAATCGTAAATTAAGTACACAAACACAAGTATACTAAACTATTAGGATTGCGTATATGACAAGTATACATAACATAAGTATACTAAATGAAATTTAAACTCACGGAGCAAGTATTCAAGTTCAAGTATACTAAATAGGATTCAAATATCCAAGTAAGTATTAATTCTCAAGCTACAAGTAATCTATGATTAACAACTTGAAATTAAATGCGAAATCAAATAATGGAAAGACTGGGACATGCGATTGCTAAACCAAACAAGTATTTTCGGGTATTTACGACCCACATGGTACCACCTAGTGCGCACTTATGACTTAGAAGACTCTTGTCTCCGTACTAGAGCCAAACCCTAGCCATTACATAAATTATGTCCTCACAAGCTTTTTACCACATTCCATGCACAAGTAAGGTTGAATCCACACAAACCATGTCCTAGAATTCAAATCTAAATAGCATATGACATGTCATATCCTCAATATGCAATTTATACACAAAGTAAGAATATTTTACAATAATTGAGCCACATTACCATCCTAAGCCACAAGTACTAAATAAGCTTCAATTTAGTAACAAGCTTTCGAGGTAAACAATTGTAATATTCTAACAAGCTATATACCTACACAAGATATAATTAAACAAGTTATGCAAGTCAATGATATTCTATATCATGCTAAGTCCAATTACCATTTCAAGAGGTCACAAGTACTAATTCTACATCTAAGTAGTAATATGCTCACAAGGTAATTAATTTCACTACATTTCAAGGGATTTTCAACCTAACATGAAAAGTCTCTAAATTTCAAATCAATCCCAAATAGACTCAAATTAATATATATTAAAGGACATAACATGGTCTTCACATATATTATACCCCAAATCCATTTAAGTGACTACAACACTTAAAATAAAATTAATTAATTTTCTCTAGATTTTCAAACATCTCCAAATGTCCTCAATTTAACATAGGTTAAAGAACATATCAAAGTCCATTTTAATATCACATTTCAAGTTGATTTCATACTTGTTACAACTATGTGAATTAATCTTTCATAAAAGATAAATATTAAATAAAAGTTGCAATTCTTATTCAAATACTCCCAATTTAATATATGTTGATAAACATACCAAGGCCTAATTTATTATCATACCACAATTTAATTCAAAGCTATACACAACCATATGAATTAAATCTTAAATATAGAAAATAATGAAATTAAATTCTAAAACTTGAACAAAGGCATGCTCACAAGTTATAAATGCTTATAAAATAATCAATATAACTCAAATATAAACCTATGACATCCCTTACCTCAATTTGAGATAAAATCTCAAATCCCCACCAAAATGAAACCGCTCTGAATCCTACGAAATTTCAGGGTTTTGTTGGGGACAACAAGGGGATCATTAAACCCCAAGAAGGTCACACCAAAATCCTAACTTGGCTTCAAACCTTAACTCAAAAAATGGCCAAAACGGGATTCCAATTGGTTGGAATCAAAAGCCTCGTCAAAGCCAACAATAAACACTAAGGCATCATCACTTTTTAACAAAGGGAAGATGTCCAAAAGAGGAGAGAGAAGGTGGCAACCCCATGGGCTTCCATGGCTGTTGGCCAAAAGGGGAAAGAGATAAGAAAAATATGATTTTTCATTTTAGAGACCCCTATTTATAGAAAAACCCTAAAAGTGCCCCGAACGGGCACCACCGGGTCCGGAAAAGTAAAATTTGAGCAGACTTGCTCAAATGGCAAAACTCCATGAACGAAAAAGAACCGAAATGAGAAAATATGATCAAAGGAAGAAACAGAGTCAAAAACCATGTCTCGAGCAGAGAGATATGCTCCAAACAAGTTTGGCGTTATCTTGGGTCGAAAACCCAAAAACTATAGGGATAACCGCGAAACAATTCTAAGAGTACACAACTCGACGAAATGTGAAAATGAATCCTGTACAAGGATTCAAGCCCCAAGGAGACACTTAGCAATTAACTTTCATTAATTACGCAAAGGCCCCTACACAAAAGGATAACTGCGCAAGTAACCCCAAATGAAAATATCTTTCAAAAGATATTTTCTTAAAAACCCCTAAACCAAAATATCTTCAAAAGATATTTATGAAAAACGTCCCAAGAAACAAAAATGTTTCTGAAGAGTTTCTTCATCCACGCCCGTGCAGGAAAAAGAAACAACCGGCGAGCTTTTCTCCAAAAGTAAAGCTATGCCTTTCTAGGAAACCAACAAGAATGGAAGTATGTGCAGTCAAAACTCAACTCCGCGTGAAGGAAATGTCAACGAAAAAAATTTACCCGTAAAAATGAAGAAAAATTAGAGGAAGGAAAATGACCGAGTCATTACATTTGGGAATTGTCCGAAAGCTACCTTGACTCGAAACAAATGGAAATAAGGGAAATAGTTGGCTGCCCATAAGCGTGAAAGCCGCCAATGTGCAAAAAGAAAAATGGAGCACAAAGAGATATATATATATATATATATATATATATATATATATATATAAGTCTTTTGCACATGTTGATTATTTGATTTCTAAGGATATGTGATATCATTGATTTATTATCCGAAATCTGAACAATTGATAGATTATATATTTTTGGAACTTAGCGATGATTTTACTACACTTACTAAGTTTGTAGAACTGAAAATAATTGATCTTAGTTATTTCTGTTGATACATATAATCTTATGGAGTCTACATTCTCATTGGTTTCAATTTACAAGATTTATATGGTTGGTTGCTTCCTTCTTCTAGGATATTTTATTTCTTGAGACCCTTGTTAATTTGTGACAAAAAAAGGGAGAGAGTTTAGAGTTTTATCATTCAAAGGGAGAGATACTTTTGCATTAAGGGGGAGAACTTTTTGCATTGTGGGGGAGAACCATTGATATTGCATTGAGTGTCAAGTATTAAAATTTGTTGTTATTTTATGCTTGTGTTTATTTTCTTGATTAAGCTTCACGGGTAGTTGTGTTTGAGCTAATGTGTAGGTTACAGGTTACTACAAGTGTTGAAGCTTCATAAAGTTCAAGAAAATTTCCGCGGTTTTATTTCCTTTAACAATCATTGTAATTTACTTTCCTGCTTGAGTAGATTGCTGAATTGTTAAAGGAAATAAAACTACGGAAATTTTCTTAAACCTCATGAAAATTTAACACTTGTAGCAACCTGTAATCTGCACATTAGCTCAAACATAACTACCCGTGAAACTTAATCAAGAAAATAAACACAAGCATAAAATAACAACAAATTTTAATGCTTGACACTTAATGCAATGTAATGCAATGATCAATGGTTCTCCCCCACAATGCAAAAAGTTCTCCCCCTTAATGCAAAAGTATTTCTCCCCTTGAATGATAAGACTCTAAACTCTATCTCCCCTTTTGTCACAAATTAACAAGGGTCTCAATGAAGAAAATATCCTAGAAGAAGGAAGCAACCAACCATATAAATCTTGTAAATTGAAACCAATGAGAATGTAGACTTCACAAGATTATATATATCAACAGAAATAACCAAAATCAATTCTTTTAGTTCTACAAACTTAGTAAGTGTAGTAAAATCACCACCAAGTTCCAAAAACATATGATCTGTCAATTGTTTACGGGTAGTTATGTTTGAGCTAATGTGCAGATTATAGGTTACTACAAGTATTGAAGCTTCATGAGGTTCAAGAAAATTTCTACAATATTACTTCCTTTAACAATCATTGTAATTTACTTTCCTTCTTGAGTAGATTGCTGAATTGTTTTTAGGGTTTTGTCATGAAATTTTCAAAGGGGGAGATTATGAGATATATTTTATAATTAACTAATTTTGTTGTCAAAACAAGTCCGATCGAGTTGTAATTTTTTGATTCAAAATTCTAAAGATTGAAGATCGGATGCGGATTTGAAGAAGTTCAAGTGTTCATGGGTTGCCACACTCCGAGATGATGAGAACAATGCTTTAGGAAGGTATGTGAGTGAGTGAGAACACTTAGGGAGTTTAAAAGGTTGAAGGAAACAGAGATTTCATTTCTGTCCACTGGGAACCGGTAGCAAACCTTGGTCTACAACAGGTTTGGTCACTGCTAACCTTGAATCGGTACCATAGTTGGGAACTGGTAGCCAAAGTGCGTAAAAAAGACTTTTGACCTTCTTGAACTAGTACCAAGTTTAGGAACCGATACCAAGACTCTTGACAGCATTAGAAATTTCAGTTTCTTCTTCTGATTGTTTCCTTTTTGATCCCAACTTCTTTCCAAGTCCTATGCACAAAATTTTTCATATTTTTAGAGGGATTAGGAGATTCTAAACTCTATATAAACCTTGGTAGGCTTTTCGGTTTATTTATGGCTTTAGGGAAAATCAGTTCTACATTTTGGGAAAGCCTTTAGAGAGAGAAAAATTTAGAAAATCAAATCCGATTATTCTGAATTTATTTATGAAAGCACACACATATATTCATAAGTGATTTAGTTATGTTGTTCTCTATCTCATCGGAATTGGAGCTATATTGAAGATTTAGATATTCTGAATGAAGAGCAGGGTTTAATTCTTTTACATCGAGTTCAGATCTTGAAGAACAGAAGTAAAAGCAATCACACTTTGAAAGGGTTGGAGCATTCGAGGAGTGTTATCTGATCTACCTACTACTCTTCTTCAAATATCAAACATAAGCCTGAGGTCAAGTTGCTGTTGGACGGGGAGTCACAAAGCTAGAGGATTGTCAGCAATTGGTGTTTGGTAAAACGATAGGGGGTGAGCCAGAGTCAAAGTTCGGTGTACTTTGTTTCAAACATAGTGGATCGGTTTACTTTGGACTGAATAGTCCACGAGGTTTTTCCCATGCAAACAGTTGACATATTTTATCAACTAGGGTTTCCTCGTTAAAAATCCTGGTGTAATCTCTCTAAACTTATATTTGCTTTACTTTACATATATTTGTGATTGTGGATGTTTAAATTGATCATATAATTTAATCAATCATAAATTGAGTAAATTGACCTAATAATCAAATTTAGGTCATTAAAGAAGTTAATCACAATTAAAATCAATTCACTGTTTCCGCACCCCGCAGAACTCTATTTTCACATATTACAATTAATTAAAGAGATAATTTAGTCTGTACCTGATTGATAATTAAACCAGATAATACCTTTTAAAAATATCCATGTAATCCTCTGTGAGTTCTTGCAAAATATTTGAGCCCTTTACCCCCTTTTTAGAGTTGTCCTTCGATAGGGCTGAATAAGGGTTTAAGACCCTTATATATAACAACAGCAGAGGGGGACAGGTTCTCTACAAATGAACATACATAAGTCTCCATTCCTATCATGGAAACTTAGATATAAATGGTTAGAATTACATCATACCAAATAAGTTGGAAAACCACCATTCAACTGTATAAAATCATACTCCCAATTAGACCACCAAATTGGAAAGTACAACCCAATCCATCAAGTATCAATAATTATATTACAATCCTATTTTAGAAAACGTAGTGCATAGGACCATAAATAATTTTTATTATTTATATACATAAAAGTTTTCAACAATCTCCCACTTGGTCATGCACTTCAAGTTTTATAAAAATAAAAATAAAAAATGACACTATGGATTGCAACACACTTTAGAAAAAACGAGTGGCCACTTAATTTGTTTTATAAAAATACAATTATCAAAATAGATGGAATGATACTTTAGAACACTTTACCCCATAGACTTCGTTAATAGTGGATCATGAATGCGTAGACAAGTAATATATTAGTCTAAAGAGTTCCATGATCTCAAAACTGATTCCTTCTAGGATTCAAGCAGATATAGTGGTTTTTACTGTATTTCATGAGATGTGCAAACTGCATGTGGTCTAAACGCACACCTCACAATCCATCTTGCTTCATACCATCGCGGTATGTCACCTGAACATAGTACAACAAACCACCAACCTTCTGTTCAGTGTAATGGTTTACCGATATGGAGCTAATCCCATATCTAGCCCAAGCTATCCTCATGGAGTATGAAACACTCCCACAGGCAAACTTTAATATTTATATTTTGATTTACTAATGTAGTGTCAATCTCACATCTAGTCCAAATAACCTCATAAGTGAAATACTACTCCCAGACAAATCTTATGTTTGGATTTACCGATATGGTGTCAATCTCATATCTAGCCCAAACAACTGTATGAGTGAAATATCACTCCCATACAACCTTTAATAATTATTTTTTGGATTTACAGATGTGGTGCTAATCTCACATCTAGCATAAACATCCTCATTATGAAATACCACTATCAGGCAAACATAATAGCATGTGCATAAACCATATATATGATAATAATAATGATACATCATAAATTTATTTTGGATGCAAATAACTGTCACCATAAAGTGTAAACTGGAGGAAAAATAATTGTCACCACAAGGTGTAAAAAAACTAACTGCAATGTAGCATATATAAAAGAAATACCGGATATCATAACATAATGACTTTCGAACACCTATCCGAATCACGTGCTTTATAAATATTTTATTATCTTTGACTGAAAACCTTTAGTGAGAGGATCTGCAACAATCTTTTTATAACTATATGGGGAAATCTTAATGGCACTTAAACCTTAACTTTCTCACGCTTGAAAATGTCCTTTATGTCAATGGGCTTACTACGCTTGGTCACCCTTAAATTTTTTTCTTATACTTAATTAATATAAGTCTTTAGAGAAAGTTCAAGTATGCTAGTAGTGTGATCTCTATGTACCCTAATGCCAATGACATACTCTGCATACCCCATGTCCTTCATGTCAAAAACTTTACATGAAATTCTTAATATCATGTATCACATGAATGTCATTGCTACCTAGCAAAATATTATCAATATATAGAATAAGGAAAACAAAAAATGACTCCTACTGAACTTGAGGTATATGCATTTATCCATAACATTC
The DNA here is from genome assembly GCF_030987335.1 of Cornus florida. NCBI lineage: Eukaryota > Viridiplantae > Streptophyta > Magnoliopsida > Cornales > Cornaceae > Cornus > Cornus florida. Next base: position 47,899,883 of record NW_026775573.1, read on the forward strand.
TCTTTGAACCTACAATTAGCAATCATTGTATCAAAGTTCAAATACCACTGCTGTAAAACTTTCTTATGCCATAAATGAGTAATAATGAAAGAATGACTCTTAAAGAGTCCTTTAATGAAACTGGAGAAAAAATCTTGAAGAAATAAACACTTAACTTTTGCTTAAGAACTTAGCTATCAATTTTGTCTTATATTCATTATACACCTCAAAAACACCAACTATGGCACACTTCCAAGCTCTAGAAGATCTCCTAAGCTAAACAGACTTATGAACTACATTGGTAACTGAAGGAAAAAACTTGCAAAGGAGAAATAACTAAATGAGTGGGAATAACTGAAAGAGTGGGAATATGGGCTTTAACTGAAACCATTAAAGAAAGTGGAATGAAGCCTAAAATAAATAGAATAGATGCTGAAAATGCTTTTCTGCAAAAGAAGCTACAATAGCTTAAACTCCCATTGGATTCACCACTCTCATTAAATATGCATGACATATTCTAATAATCTCCATAAGTCTACAGGACAGTAAAATCTCGAATCCTTTAATCTTTCAAGATACCCAATAAAATAATCATTGATAGTGTGAGTATCAAGCTCCTTGATATCTGCATTATATAACTCTGTCTCTATAAGACATCCCCACACTTTCACTTTTCTGCAACTTTATTGTTTTTTTTCCCAGGAGAATTAGGAATGGTGTACCATGGTACAATGCTCTACTCTTTAAGTATGTACTGAAAGTACTATGATTTACACCCTCCTTACCATTCCCCCAATAAAACTCACCACCTTAGTCCGATCTTAAAACCATAATCATTATTCCCAATTACTTTCAACTTTAGTTTGGTATATTTTACACACATCAAGTACTTCGGACTTCTGGTGGATTAAGTACACAATCATACCTTGAGAACCCATCAATGAAGATAGTGAAATACGTACCTTTACTGCACTTGAGTTATAATAGGAAATGGACCACAAATTTTAGTATAAATATAGTCCAAAAGACCAAATGACCGACTAACCTCAAAAATTATGTTTCTTCTGTAACCTCCCATCAACACAGTCAACACATTAATCATAATCTGAAAAATTTAATGGTCTAATAATACCATCCTTGACTAAACATTCAAGTTTCTTTCGAGAAGCATTCCCCAATATCCTATGCATAGCATAGATAAATCTTCTCTAACTCAAGCACGTTTTAATTCGGAAGGCATTAAGTCTATTGAAAAACAAGAAGCCGGTAGGATCACCCCCGAATCCATGTACCATGTTTATACCTATACTTTTACCAAGTTAGGCTCAAATATTAACATGGCAATTTTCTTTCATGCTTTGTTTTTCTTTTCCACCACAATAGCATTTTTTTTTATGTCCTTTTATTTCTATAGAACCAACATTTATCATTCTATGATCAATGTCTTTTCATGTATTGTTCTGCCTTTCTTTATTCTATTTAGCCATAAATACTTTCTTGCCACCTAGTTTCTTCTTGAAACTATTCTTGCTGTCATGACAAAATGAGTTGACTCAGTTTTAACACCCTTGAGTCGCTCATTTTCAATCACACAAAGTGCTAACAGCTGGTTAATGCCACATTTAACTTCTTATGAATTATAATTCACTTTGAAAAACTAAAAAACCCTAAGTAGAGAATAAATCACCATGTGGACTAGTAACTTATCATCAAATATGATTATCTACTACCTTAGATCATTAACCAACTTGCACATCATATAGATATACTCCTTCACTAAACCGTTGCCATCATATCTGACTAACATAAACCACGTCAGATAATAGTATTGTAGTTGCTTCTTAATGCCCATTAACTCTTTCTTGATAAAATCAAGAAGCTCATTGGTAGTATCAAAAAACCAGAATACCACCCTGAATAGTATCATCGATAGAAGCATAAATTAACCTAATGGTATGGAAGTATCTTTAGTCCACATAAAATTGCAACAACTTTTCTACCTAAGAAGATTCTGCACTGGGCATATGGGTTTCTTCCTAAAAAAAATACACAGACTCGTGGTCCAAGAAACCCAATATAATATCAAAACCTGTCTTCTAGGCAATATAATTTTAACCATTCAATGGTTCAATCCCTATTAGCTTTCTTTAAATTGCGGAAGCGTAACCTGAATAGATGTTATTTGAATAACACCACATAAACAACATATAAAATAATATGTCACAGCTTTTGGGATTATTACTTTAATTCGTGTATGGGGTTTTAAGCTGAATTTCTCAAGGTGTTTTACTATTTGCAAAAAATCGTCCATCCTGCGGTAACAAATAAAATGCGATCAAAAAATCACCTTTTGGCAGAAATTTTGTAACGACCCAAAATGATACCAGTCATATAAATTTTATTTATTATTATTTTTTTTTGGGCAAGACCTCTGCTAAAAAGGGTCCTACAACAACCTGCTTAAATGCATAAAAAGGCAATGGCCTTTCTTGGACCTTCAAAACTTATCTAACCTGTCCCAACACACAATGCAAATAATATATTTCAACATTCCTTTCATCCATTCATTATGCCTCAATATAGTTCATTTCATGGTGGAACAATCATATACCATTTAATCCAAATATCATAATTACAGTCCCTAAAATCAAAAGTCCATGTCTTACAAAGTTTAAACAACATATATTAAAGTTACAGCCCATGAATATAATTACAATAACAAGAGTCCATAAGTCTCAGTACAGAATACAATATGCTAAGTTTTACAAAAATAGTGGGACTTAGACACAAAAGTAACAAAATGATCATCTAATCCATTCTAGGCCTGTGGTGGAACGTCATCCGCCACTTCTTTCCCGTTTTCTGAAAAATGTTAATAAATAAAGGGGTGAGCAAATTGCTTAGTAGGTGATGCCTGAGACACACCTCTTAAAACCCCGTAAATCCAAAAAAAGAATCGAGGAAAGGGAAATAGGATCATACCATTCCAGGGAAATAAAATAATAACATCAACTATAATAACCAAAGTCATGAATGAACCATGCCGTGCTATAAAGTGCAATGCCATACAATGTCGCTCCCTATTTTTCCAAAACCTTTTTCGTCATCATTTCCAAATCGTTAGTGCAACCCGGCCCATGGCAACTCCACGGTGCCACGAGAGAAGGATTGGCTAACTGTCCCTGACCCATGGCAACTCCATGGCGTCATTTGGGGCCCAGGTCACTCAACCATGCTAGGGCGCTCTCCCCAGTTCCCTCTAAGCCACACTAACGCCACGGTCCCTAGGCAACTCCTAGGCAGCCGGGTTTTCGTAAACCATTTCAAATTTTTTTCCAAAAACCCATTTTCATTTCTTTTAAAATCATTTCCCATATCCTCCCTGATGGATGCATGAATGTCTCATACTTTACAATGTAATGCCCATAGAGAATTTCATTCCTTGCAAATCAATCATTCACAATATACATGCCTATAGAAATTCCCTAAAATATGTCTCATATTTCTCATTCATAAAATTCAGCAATTAAACACAATAGGCATGAAAAATCGTCAATTAAACATGCATCCTCATAATATATCAACTAACATATAATCACATCTCGTCTACAACATATAACAAATATTGAATGAAATATACACAAATTAGGCATGTAATAACACAATTTATGAAGAATTGACTCACAAAAGTTCAAGAAGTTGTGGATTAGAAACCCTTACCTCAAAAAAGAAGAAAACCCCCAATTTAAATCCTAAAATTTGAAATCCCTAGGGTTGGCCAAATGGTGAATTACTCTTATCAACGTGTAGATCTCAACGAGCTCTCCATTTTGCCGCAAACAACACCAACAAACTCACAAAATTGAGCGAGAAATCATGGTTTGAAGTTGTAAAATAAAAGAAAAATAAAAAATCCAGCGAGAAAAAGAACTGGTCGTGAGAATGATTCTACTGAAGGTAATGGCTATAAAGCCATTATAATTGTTATAATATCATGTGGGTCCCTCCATTTTCTTTTTCTTTTCTTTTATAATAATCTTTAATGACATAAACTTATATATATTTATATGTATACAATAACTAGTTCACCACCATACCAATTAGCATATAAACAAATAATCTATGCACAAAAATAATAATGCAAGAAATACAATGGCCAAGACACAACCCTCATGCACAACAATCCCGGTAACGGGTCTCACTTAAAACCACCCAGCCCGAAAAAAGGAAAATGCCGAAATGACGACCATTGCATTTCCACGGTCTTGAACTCAAGAAAATGCCCCAATCAACTATCTGACACACCCGGCACACCACACGGTGTTCGGCACGTAAAACGAGAAAAGACTAAAATACCCTCTTAAAACAGATAATTCCAAAAAATGAAAAATGGAAAAAAATCATAAACATTACATTCTCCCTAACTTAAAAAGATTTCGTCCCCGAAATCAAGCCATTCCTAAGGGATAAAACAACTATGGATACTTGGAGCGAACCTCCTGTTCAAACTCCCAATTAGCCTCCTCAACTCCGTGATGCCTCCAAAGAACCTTTACCAAGGGTATCATCTTGTTCCTGAACTCCTTCAGCTGTGTGTCAAGGATCTGAACTGGTCCCTCCTCGTAGGAAACATCCTCATCAATGTCAACCTTAACCCAGCTCAAAACGTGAGATGGATCCGGTTCATACTTTCATAGCATCGATACATGAAAAATATTGTGGACTCTGTCCATCTGCTGTGGCAAAGCAAGTCTGTAGGCAACCTCTCCTACCCAGTCCAAGATCTCAAAAGATCCAATGAATCATGGCAATAATTGCCACTCTTCCCAAACCTCATCAACCCCTTCCGTGTAGAAACTTGAATAAAAACGTGGTCTCCCACCTCAAAGGATAACAGTCGTCACCATCTATCCACATAACTCTTTTGTCGGCTATGAGCTGTGAGCAACATCTGTCTGATCAGCTTAATCTTCTCAGTAGTCTCAAGTACAATGTCGGGTCCTAAGGCGGCTGTCTCACCTACCTCAGTCCAACAAACTAGAGACCTACAAGGGCTACCATACAATTTCCAAATGGAGCCATTTCAATGCTCGCTGATAACTGTTGTTATAGGCAAACTCAGTAAGTGGAAGGTGGTCTTCCTAACTACCTCCCAAATCAAGTACACAGGCTCGAAGCATATCCTCTAAGATTTGGATGGTACGCTCCGACTGGCTATCTATCTGTGGATGAAATGTCGTACTTGATAAGCGCCAAATATTGCATATTCAAGTGCCCTTATTTGCATTAGTTAAGTCCATTAGTTGATTATACTGTATATATTAGCCTTAACTGCATGTTTTTTTTTTTTTTTTTTTTTTTTAGTTTCAGGCTGGTTCCCCAAAGAGAGTGAAAAGTGACGTTTTGATAAGTTTTTGAAGATCAAAGTACGCCGTCGCTGTGAACTGTTATTTTGGCCAAGTCAAGTGATCCATGGATCTCATGACGCTCTATGCACAACGTCCAAGGAAGAAGAGTTACGTCAACAGTCCGTGCAAAAGGAGGTTCAAGAGCATAGTTATTCAGAGTAGAAACCAAGAAGTTGCGGGTGCCCGCTCAAATCCCATGGTCGCCCGCGCAATTGCCCAGTGTAGCTGAGGTTCTATGAGCGCCCGCAAGAAATCCATGGGTGCCTGCCAAAGTCTCTAGTAGCATCTTGCGCCTGCGAGTGCCCGTAAGAAAGCCACGGGTGCCCGTCTTTTTGACCAACAGCTTCGTGAACCTGCGGGCGCCCGCCTTGCGTTGGCCAGCGCTCGCCAATTCACAGACAAGGGGGCATGGTCTGCATTGTTTCCTTTAAGGCTGTCCCCATGACCCATTTTGTGTGGTGCTGTACTCTCCTAGGGATTATAGACCACAAAATTGGAGTGGTTAGGAGTCTATGGTGGCATATAGAAAGGCGAGGATGTTATTGTAATTGAGGGAGATCTCACTTTTGGCAAGTTCTAGAAAGAGAAATATTATAAGGTGAGAGGTTTTGTATGTCTTGGAGCTCTAGGTTCGAAAATGGAGTTGAAGATCACTCCTTCTCCTTCCTCCTTTGCATCTATGGGTAACTAACTCCCTATCTAGGGAGGTGATGAAGCCCTACTTTGTAAGCATGCTCTAGTTATTGGTTTATTTTGGGGGAATGATGTATATTTATGATTTTTTCACAATCTAGAGCATTCATTTTGATGTAATGAATTTTAATCTTTATAAATGATTATGTTGAAGCTATGGTCTTGTCTTATATTATAATTTCTCATGATTATATGGCTTGTTTTTTCATAGTGACAATGGAAATGAGGTTGTGGAATGGTTTTAATGGCATGAGGTTTAGGAAGTTTGATAGTCTATAGCTTAGGGCCTTCCTTTGATAGACTATTCTTGATTTCTAACTTCATGTGCTTTTATCATTTGATTAAGGGCTTGATAATCTCTAACTTAGTGAACATGTCTAAGGCTGCATCCTAGTTTAGGTAGTTAAAGCATGTAAAACTTTGATAGGTTATTCTTGCCTATTGATTTCATGAATTTCTTGAAGGTGATGTAGCAATGTTGTGTTGTTGTATTCCATGGTCATATATATATGTTGTTCTCCCATGTAAATCATTTTCTAGCATGTTTATAAGGTAGGTAGTGGATTCACTTCCCTAGTCCTCTCTACCTAGATTTCTTTCCTCTAAATTCCTTGCAAATTATTGTTTTATACAATTGTCAATTCTAGTTACTAAGTAACAAAACAATCAAAACTCTATACCCCTTTCATCAAACTAAAAGTGATTTTAAAGACCTTAGTTGCCATAAACTAGCAATCCCAGTGGTTTGACTTACCCGTTCAATAGCTCTATTTTACAATGATTTGTGCTAATTGCAAAAGGGTTGAATTATAATTGATAATTGAACACCGATCAATTTTTGGTGCCGTTGCCAGGGATTGCAAACGGTTTTGCAACCGAGTTTCTAAGATTAACTTTGGTTTGATTGTGACTATTGTGTCTTGTGAATATTTTCTTATCGATTTTGATAACATTGTGTTCTAAGTTTTCTTGTGAGATTCTAGGTACTCAAGGCTTGCCGAGGAAAAATTTTAAAATCACAAGTCTAGAAGACTTCAGGTAAGTTTTCGAAGTTCTAGTTTCAAATAGTGAATACCGTGCATGTGGTTAAATTAGAGATAGTTACATTGTGAAGCCCTTGTCGAGGCTATTTAATTGTTTCTCTATTTTGCAAAGCATCGGTCCTTGTCGTGGCCATTTAATTTCTGTATTAGTGATAATTGAGGAGAATGGGAACATCGTATGTGGAGGTTGTGGTGATGAATTGTTGTGTTGATTATGCAGTGTGTTGTTGATGTTTGGCCGTAGGTCGTTATCTTTGCCAACTCTTGAATTGCCCATTGATATAAATTCGCTTGAAAGGACTCTTAGAAGAAACCTTAGGGAATCTGCAAACATAAGAGGAATTAAACTTGAATTTAATACAATGGCCGGTAATGAAGAAAATGTTGGGAATGAGGGAATTAATAATAATAGGGATGAAATTCCAAATGTTGTACCTATGACTCTTAGGGACCATTTCATCCCTACAACTTATGCCTCTCCTTCTTGCATAGTGATGCAAAACATCGATGCAGCCTAATATGAGATAAAATCTAGTATAATTCAAATGCTTCCTTCATTTCATGGCTTGGAACATGAGGACCCCTATAAGCACCTTGATGAGTTCCTTGAAATTTGTTCAACCATCAAGTTGAGGGGCTTCCCTGAAAATGGTCTCCATTTACATCTCTTCCCATTCGCTTTAAAAGATAGGGCAAAATATTGGTTGAACTCCCTTACTACAAATTCCATCACTACATGGGCTCAGTTACAATAAGAATTCTTTAAAAAGTATTATCCTGTGAGTAAAACCAACCAAATGAGGCGTTCCATTCTTAGCTTTTCATAAAGTGATGGGGAACAACTCCATGAGACTTGGGATAGACTACAAGACCTCCTTAGAAAATGTCCGCACCACCTAATTCCAAAATAGCAATTGGTGCAAGCTTTTTATGTTGGTTTAACTGACCCACACAGATTCATGGTCGACTCATCATGTGGAGGGATGTTCATGTCTAAGAATGCAGATGAGGCTTGGACCTTACTTATGAATTTGAGTGAAAATTCATTACAACATAATTCTCATAGGGCTCTGACCTCAACAAATGCTAAGAATACCAATCCTTGTCAACCGAAAACAATGAGGGAAGAATCTTCTCAAGTGGATGCCATTACGCATAAGTTCTATCAATTAATGGCACCACATCTCTCTCCTTCTTTGTCTCAAAATTCTACAAGTGCGGTGTGTTCATCATGCACTAGTCCATTCCATCCTTCGGAAGATTGCCCCACGCAGGAGCAATTTCCTAATCCCAATCAAGAGCAAGCAAATGCGATGTTTTCCAGGCCCAGAAACAATCCTTATTCTAATACCTATAATCCGGGATGGAGAGATCATCCGAATTTCTCGTGGAGGCAACCCGCCCCACAAAATTCGATTTTTTAGAATCAAGGGCATTAAAATCAGCCCTCTTCTCAGTTTCAAAATAGGCAATTTTTGGCCTCTTCAAGTTACCATCCTCCGTATAATCCAAATGTATCAACTCCACCTCCTGTGTTTCCAACTAATGAGATTCTTGCTGCAAACAAGCAAATGATGGAATCTCTCAACAAGCAAATGTTAGAATCTAACAAGCAATTGTTGACATCATTGCAGCCTACTCTCCAAATGGTTCATTCTCATACTCAGTCAATTGCTAAACTTGAGAATCAAGTGGGACAAATAGCCACTTCAATGAACTAACTTATTCAAATAAATAAAGGAAAACTTCTCGCTCAACCATTTGAGAATCCTAGAGGGATGCATATGATTGACGAAACCCCTCCTCCGAGTGGGCCAACTCATGAACAAGTCCAAGCAATCACAACCCTTCGGAGTGGTCGAGTTGTGGACAACAAGGTTGATGGAAGAAACAATGAAAAAGTTCTTCCTCCCAAAAATCCAAATCTCATTTCTTCAAGTCCAAATTTCACTCCTGAAAATCCAAAGTCTAATGCTGAAAATTCCAAGCTTGTTACCCCGAATGTAGAGACTTCTTATGAGCCTAAGGCTCTGTTTCCTCAATGTCTCAAAGAGTCAACACATTTTGGGAACAAAAATTGTAAAATTCAAGACATGTGGGAAGTCTTCAAGCAAGTAAAGATCAACTTACCTCTCTTGGATGCTATCAAACAAATCCCTCCCTATGCAAAATTTCTCAAGGATTTGTGCACTCAAATGCGCACTTCCAAAAATCATTTGCCAAAGAAGGTAAGATTAACTGAAAATGTGAGTGCAATCATTCAACACAGTGCTCCTCCAAAGTATAAGGATCCAGGCGCCCTAACTATCTCGTGTGTCATTGGCGACAACAGGATAGAAAAGGCCCTCCTTGACTTAGTTGCGAATGTGAACTTGATTCCATATTCAGTTTACTTACAACTTGGGTTGAGAGATCTTAAACCAACCTCTGTGGTCTTGCAGCTTACCGACAGATCGGTCAAGCACCCACGGGGCATTCTTGAAGATGTCATAATCAAAGTGGACAAATTCTACTTTCCTGCAGACTTTGTGGTTCTTGACACAGAACCGGTCCATGATCCAAAGAAACATATTCCCGTGATCCTTGGTAGGCCATTCTTAGCTACTGCTAACGCTTCAATTAATTGCAGAACTGGGGTGATGGATATCGCCTTTAGATATATGCAAGTCAAACTCCACATTTTTCATGCAACCCAACATCCTTCCGAAGAGGATGAATGTTTTCTCATAGATGTGGTAGATGAAGTGGTCGAAGAATTTCTCCCCTTCATTCTAAGTAAAGATCCGCTTGAAACTTGCATGTCTCACTTTAATTTTGCAAACTTTGATATAGATCAATCCATCCAAGAAATGAATTCTTTGCTTGACATTAATGCTATCATGAATTGCCCTCCTTGGAAAATACCAAGAGAACCACTTCCTCAACTATCCACTACTCCTCCGGTCCCTTCCTTGAAATCTCCACCACAACTTGAGTTAAATCCGCTCCCGGCCCACCTTAAGTATGTGTTTCTTGGTGCAAATAAAACTCTTCCAGTCATCATTGCATCGGACCTTTTAAAGGACCAATAAAATAACCTTTTAGCGGTGCTACAAGAGCACAAAGAGGCTATTGGCTGGGCAGTGGCTGATTTGAAGGGAATCGACCCTTCTATTTGAATGCATCGCATTCATACGGAGGACGACGCTAAACCTTCTAGAGAGGTGCAGCGCTGGTTGAATCCCAACATGAAGGAAGTGGTTATGAAAGAAGTGATCAAGCTACTAGATGCGGGAATCATCTACCCCATCTCTGATAGCAAGTGGGTAAGTCCCACTCAAGTTGTTCCCAAGAAATCCGGTCTTACCATTGTTAAAAATTCATCAGGTGAGCTCGTACCACAACACACCACCACCGAGTGGCGTGTGTTCATTGACTACCGAAAACTCAACTCTACCACTAGGAAAGATCATTTCCCACTCCCATTCATTGATATTCCCATTTATTGATCAAATCCTAGAAAGGCTAGTCGGCCAAAGCTACTACTGTTTCCTTGATGGTTATTCTGGCTATAACCAAGTGGCAATTGATCCGCAAGATCAAGAGAAGACCACATTCACATGTCCCTTTGGAACATTTGCCTATAGGCGCATGCCCTTTAGACTATGCAATGCACTGGCCATTTTTCAAAGGTGCATGATGTCTATATTTTTCGATATGGTTGAAAAGTTCTTGGAAGTGTTCATGGACAATTTTTCCGTCTTTGGATCCTCCTTTGACTCGTGTGTCCACAATCTGTCCCTTGTGCTTTAAAGATGCAAGGAGACAAATCTGATTCTAAGTTAGGAAAAAGGTCATTTAATGGTCCAAGAGGGCATTGTCTTGGGATATGTCATTTCAAAAAGGGGAATTGAGGTTGACAAAGCCAAAGTCGAGTTGATCTCTAACTTTCCTCCTCTGAATTCTGTCCATCAAATCCATTCTTTCCTTGGACATACCGGCTTCTATCGCCGCTTTATCAAAGATTTTAGCAAAATCTCTCGGTCCTTGTGTAATCTTCTTGCCGCTTTATCAAGAAGCTACGCACTCTTCTCTCATCTACCCTAATCATGAAACCACCTAACTGGTCTCTTTCATTTGAGATCATGTGTGATGCATCCGATTATGCATTGGGTGCGGTTTTGGGCCAGCATGTGGACAAGCTTCCGCATGTCATCTATTATGCCAGCAAGACTCTTTCTAATGCTCAGTTAAATTACACCACCACTGAAAAAGAATTGCTAGCTATGGTGTACGCCTTGGATAAATTTCGTTCTTATCTTCTTAGATCCAAGGTTATTGTATTTTCGGACCATGCCGCCCTTAGGCACTTGCTTGCTAAAAAAGAGACTAATCCCCATCTCATCTGATGGATACTCTTACTCCAAGAATTTGATATTGAGATTCGGGATAAAAAAGGAACAGACAATGTTGTTGCCGACCATCTCTCTCGTTTACTCATTGAGAAATCCTCTGAATTTGCTACAGTTCGCGATTCCTTCCCAGATGAGCAACTATTTCAGATTTCTCATTTAAGTTTTCCTTGGTTCGCGAATATTGTCAACTACCTCGCGGTAGGAAAAATTCCATCCCAATGGTCCAAATAAGAGAAAGACCGGTTCTTCTCCCAAGTTAAGCATTTCTTTTGGGAAGATTCAGAATTATTCAAGTATTGCCCGGATCAAATCATTTGGAGATGCATTCCCAAAAATGAATTCATAAGTGTCCTAAATTTCTACCACACTCTTGCTTGTGGGGGTCACTTCAGTGCCAAGAAGACCGCTGACAAAGTCCTTTAAAGCGGATTCTATTGGCCTTCCTTGTTTCAGGATGCTTATAACTTCTGTAAATCTTGTGAGCATTGCCAAAAGCTCGGCTCCATGTCTAGAAGAGACATGATGCCCCTCACTCCCATCTTAATTATAAAAATTTTTGATGTGTGGGGGATTGACTTCATAGGACCATTTCTATCTTCTTATGGCTATGAGTATATTCTTGTAGCGGTGGATTATGTGTCTAAATGGGTTGAGGCCGAGGCTACCAAAACCAATGATCATAAAGTTGTGGTCAAGTTCATTCAATCGAACATTTTTAGTCGTTTTGGTACACCCCGAGCTCTCATCAGTGACGGCGGATCTCATTTTCGAAATCGCTACCTCAAATCCGTCCTTCTTAAATACTCCGTCATTCATAAGGTTGTCACACCTTACCACCCTCAAACAAGTGGTCAAGTGGAAGTATCTAATCGGGAAATCAAGCATATCCTGGAAAAAACAGTTCGTCCGGACCACAAAGATTGGTCATAGAGACTAAACAATGCGTTTTAGGCCTACCGGACAGCGTATAAGATGCCTATTGGCATGTCGTTGTATCGACTTGTCTTTAGCAAAGCTTGTCATCTCCCAATCGAATTAGAGCACCATGCTTATTGGGCCATAAAAAGGTTCAACTTTGATCTTAAATAAGCCGGCTCTAATCGTAAATTGCAGCTTAATGAACTTGAGGAAATTTGCAATGATGCTTATGAAAGCTCCAAAATTTATAAGGCAAAGACTAAAGCATTTCATGACAAACACATTGTCAACAAGTCTTTTGCCCCTGGACAGAAGGTTTGGCTTTTCAACTCTAGATTGAGACTCTTTCCCGGTAAACTCCGTTCAAGGTGGGATGGTCCATATGTCATCACCGCCGTCTTTCTTCATGGTTCAATCGAACTCCAAGATCCTACCGATGGATCTCTCTTTAAGGTTAATGGCCAACGGCTTAAGCCTTATGTTGATGGCATAGTCGCAACCCACAAAGTAGAGAAATTCCTATTGACAGACCCAATTTACGAGGACTAATGCGAAATATTGGTTCGTTTAGCTATTGACGTTAAATTTAGCACCCATGGGAAGTAATTATTTCAACTTCCGAGCTTCCTTCTTCCAAATTGCCATAACCAAGAATTTTTTGAAAATTCGCTAAGTTTAACCAAAATGTGAACTCATCCGAAATTGTCTCGTATAGCATTCCCTAGGTCACATTCGGTTTTCTTAGTCATTCAAAGGTCTCGGTACCATTTTCGGAATTTTTCAAGGTTATCCTGGCAACTTTCTCGACTAATCCAAACATCACCGGAAATTTGGGCCTCTGAAATAATCGCTTCTTGTAAATGAGATCTGAATCCCGTTCCGAAGGTTCTACAAGGTGTCTAGGGACAATGGAAGCTTAAAAATCAAATTGAGGAATTTTTTGACCCCTGCCCAGCCTCAGTTAGGCCAAAAGTCCTTTCAATGAAGTGTGTTACAGCAGCATTGCGGGCGCCCGCCCAGATCCCACGGGCGCCCGCCCACATGGACAGAGACCAGCGTACAACCGTGGGCGCCTGCCCATTTCCTGCGGGCGCTCGCCATTTTGGGCAGTGAACTCTTGGGCACCCGCGGGCGCCCGCCCCCCTTCGCAGCCTTCTTTAAATGGGTCTATTTTAAACCTATTTCATTTTTTTGTTATTTATCTCTCTCAATCCTGGCCAAGACTCTCTCCCTTACCCTCTAAACTTCATCTCCCACCTCATTTTCATCCTCTCCCATCTCCATCATCCTTCTACCCATCATACATTCATCTTCATCACCCTCAATCTCATCTCATCTTCCATCATGAAGCACAAGGGGCTTTTTAGATTCTTCCATTTTTGGTATGTTCTCTTCTCTATATTTCTCTAAATTTTTGATCAATGGAGGACGGGATTGCATATTTGGAGGATTGGTGATTGTTTAGAGGTGGTAGTTAGGTCAAAATTTTTAGATTTTCTCATCTCTAATCCCCTTTTGTCTCTTTTCCTAATTTTTGTGCACGCCAGGTGTTTGTTAAATTGCCTGAGCCAACTTCTTCATCCGAATGGTGCCCAAAACCTCTTCCAAGCGAGCCCGTTCATCTAAGGGACCTTCCAATGAACCTCCCATGCCAAATTGGGCGGATTGGCCCATTGCTACCGAGGCCAAATTTGTCATCCAAGACAGCTTCGAAGTCAATCTGGGAACGACGTGGGCGGTCCAAGAATTGATGAACCGTGGCCTCCAATCTCTATTCAAGCCACGCGCTCTCTTAGTATCCGCACATAGTCCGCCAATTCTTCTCAAACATGTTCCATTCATGTACCGAACTGGACATCATTAAGACCACCATAGATAGCGTGACTTTTGAATTCAACATTGAGGACCTTGCCAAGGCTTTGGCTTGTCTAATGGACTCTTTGGTGGATGGGGTGGGCCTGCCTCTGTATGTTGCTCCTCCAGATGGGCTGATAGTGTTTGACATTGTGGAAGAAATTTGCCACAATCAGTATACCGACACTCGAACCACAAGCACAAATAAATCATTACTTTCGTGCAAGCTCTGGTTCATGGACACTGTCCTTACAAAGAATGTCTTCCCCATCCCTGGGCATTCTGAGCGTAAGGGGGCTTTCCTAAACACCCTTTATGCCACTGAGAAGGAACAATGGTTTTGCGTCCCGCAGCTTGTCTGGGACCAAATTCTCAAGGTCTATAATGACCTAATTTTGCTGAGGATGAATAATGCCACCACTTGGGCGTATCCATTCCCATATCTTGTCACAAGGCTGCTCAAGAACCACGGGTTATGTTCACCCCGTCATGAGGAGAAGCTGACGGATGTGTTTAATTTTGACCTTGGGGTTTGGAAGTCGAATACTGTCCAGCTTAAGACATCTCGTCAAGCCCTCATTGGCAGTGTGCTTGATTGGGGAGCTTTGGCTGTTCCTGTCGCCCCTGCCCCTGCTCCTACTGTACCGGCTACTTCTGTTGAGCCGCCTCTGCCTACTATGTCCCGAGCTGATTATTTCTCTCTCAGTGCTCGTATTGATGCTCTTCACATACGAGTCGGGAACATCGAGAGCACCCTTAAAGAGACTAACAAGGGACAGAAAACATTATAGGGCATGTTGCAGACCTTGCTTGACAATGCAGCTGACGGAGCTGGTGGATCGTTATCCACTCCAATGATGGAGTGATTCTATGCTTTCCATAGCTATTTTGTTTTCTATTAATACTCTATTGCTTTATTTTGGGCCGCGTTTCGCATTCACTTTCAATTCCTCTTTTAAACTTATAACTGCAAATCTTTTGCTATTTTGCATGGATAGTTGGTTTTTAGGTAAATAAAATTGCAGTTATTTCTATTTGTCTAGATTTTTATGATGCTTGCTGTGTATAGATGTGTTTTGACAGATTTTTAGGATCAAATTTGGGGGCGTACTTTCGGAATTCACATGGTGGCATATTTTTCTAACCGCCACTGAATTTCATTCTCCACTTGGTACTATTGTTCTTTGTTGCCCTCTCTATTTTTCATTTTTTATCCTTTGTCTTCTCATATTGAGGACAATGTGACATTCAAGTTTGGGGGTGCATTTTGGTAGTATCTTTGATTGTACGTGCTAAATTGATCTTGTAATCTTGGAATTTGTTAGAGATTGAAGCATGTGTTTAAGACTTTGTGTATAGAGGCAAATGATAGTTTTGAAAATAAAGAAAAATCTTAAAGGATCATATTGATTCATATCGGTTTGTATAAATGCTTCAATTAGATTTTCGTTGGATTTCATACTCTTTTATGCTTCACACTGCACAGATGCATACCGGAAACTTAATTGTGAGGCATGCAACCTAATTGACCTTGACCTTGACTCAGTTGATTTGAATTGATGACCCTAATGAAGGGATACCTTTGGCATGTAAAAATAAAAAATAAAAAATAAAAAATAATAATAATTTTATTTTAAATAAATAATGATAATGACCAGTTTAAATTCATAGTTTTGCCAACTCGAGTCATTAAGCCCTTGGAGTGTCTTTACACTTAGCACCATAAAGCCATCTAGTTTGGGAGTTGCTGGCTAATGCTTGCTACATGGGTTAGTTAGAAAGCTTAAGGGACTTAGGCATTGCACGATCATTCACAAAAATAAATAAATAAATATGGTTCATTGGAGTTTGTAGCCTTGCCAATTCAAGTTATTAAGCCCTAGAAGTGTCTTTACACTTAGCACCCTAAAGTCATCTGGTTTGGGAATTGCTGGCCTAACACTTGCTACATGGGTTGGTTAGAAAGCTTAAGGGACTTCGGCATTGCACGACCATAATATGTATCATATGCAAAAAAAAAAAAAAAAGGAAGAAGAAGAAGAAGTTGTATTCTGAATAAATTCATGTCTTAGAGACCTCATTCAAAAGGGAAATTTAATGATTTGAAGCTTGTGTTTTGAAATTGGAAAAAGAGGGTAAAAGCCACATATTGGGAATCCAGTTCACTTTCATTGAAGTTAGAGTTGATTTCTATTAAAGAGATGACAATTGAAGTATTTATATAGACTATGATGATTGATGCATGAGAATTGAAATGTGTTTAGCTATTGTGTTATATCAAGACTTCATATACGCAAGGTAGTCAGCAAAATGATTCCGTCTCCAATACTCTGTCTGTTCCAAGTTGCTAGTGAGCTGTGTGTGTGTATTTTCTTGCACCATGATTGATGCATGTTTATAGCATTTCAAATGTTGTCATTTTGTCAAGAGGTTCATTTTTGGTTTTGCTATGGGACTAGCAAAATGTAAGTTTGGGGGTGTGATAAGCGCCGAATATTGTATATTTAAACGCCCTTATTTGCATTAGTTAAGTCCATTAGTTGATTATTTTGTATATATTAGCTTTATTTGCATACTTTTGTCTATTTTCAGGTTAGTTCCCCAAAGATAGTTAAAAGTGTGCTTTCGATGAATTCTTGAAGAATCAAAGTATGCCGTTGCTGGAGACTTTCATTTAGGCCAAGCCAGTGTCCCATTGAACTCTTGGTTATCCCTGCAGAAAGCACTAACCGCAATCACCACGTCAACAGACAGAGCCAAAAGTAGTCCAAGCATAATGAAGCAAGATTGTGAAGCTACGGGCGCCCGCTATGAACTCATGGGCGCCCACCAAAATGGGCCGAGAGATTATAATGCTGCAGGTGTCTGCCCCGAAGGCACGGGCGCCCACCCAAATGGCCAGTAGCCTTGTGAAGACGTGGGGGTCCACCCTGCGCCTGTGGGCGCCCACCAATCTGCAGACAAATGTGCGTGGGCTGTATTGTTTCATCCAATGTTCTCCCCTTGACCCATTGTGTGGCTCTGCACTCTTCTAGGGATGATAAACCACGAAAATGGGTGGTTGGGAGGATATTTTTGGCTAGATAAGAGGCTTAAAGGATGTATTACAAGGATCATCAATTTTTGGAAGATTCTAGAGAGAGAAATATTGTGAGTTTGAGGGTTTGTGTGTCTTGGGTCCTCTAAATGCGAAAATGGAAGGCTTTTTCATCTCTTCTCCTTCCTCCATTGCTCTTATGGGTAACAAACTTTCTTTCTAGGGAGGTGATGAAGCCCTTTCGTGTAAACATGCCTTAGTTTTGGTTTATTTTGGGGGAATGATGTATATATTTGGTCTATCCATAATCTAGAGCTATACACATGTTGTAATGGATATTAATGTTTATAAATGATCATTTTGAGTTTATTATCTTGTCTTAGATTGTTTTCTCTCATGATCATATGGCTTGCATTTTCATAGTGACAATGGAAATGAGATTATGGAATGGTTTAATGGCATGTTGTTTAAGAAATTTGATAGTTCATAGCTTAGGGCTTTCCTTTGATGGACTACACTTGATTTGTAATTTCATGTGCTCTTATCATTTGATTGAAGGCTTGATAATCTCTAGCTTAGTAAGCATGTCTAAGGCTACACCCTAGTTTAGGTAGTTCAAGCATGTATAACTTTGATAGGTTATTCTTGCCATTGATTTCATGAATTTCTTGAAAATAATATAACAACCATGTGTAGCTACATACAATGGCCACTTATGTATGTTGGTCTCCCATGTAAATCATTTTCTAGCATGTTTATAGGGTAGATAGTGGATTCATTTCCCTAGTCTTCTCTACATAGATTTATTTCCTCTTAATTTCCTTGCAATTATTGTTTTATGCACTCTTTAATCCCTAGTTCTAAGTGACAAATCAAACAAAACTCTATACCTCTTTCATCAAGCTAAAAGTGATTTTTAAAGACCTTGGTTGCCATAAACTAGCAATCCTTGTGGTTCGACTTACCCGAACAATAGCCCTATTTTACAATGATTTGTGCTATTGCAAAAGGGTTGAATTATAATTGATAATTGACCACCGATTAGTCCCTGACCCATGGCAACTCCATGACATCATTTGGGCTCAGGTAACTCAACCACGCTAGGGCAGTCTCCCTAGTCCCTCTAAGTCGCACTAACGCCACAAACCCTAAGCAAATCCTAGGCGCCCGGGTTTTCGCAAAACCTTTTATCAAAAACTTTTCCCCAAACCCTTTTTGTTTCCATTTCAAATCAACTTTCCTAATTTTCTTGCCCAATGTCATGCATGAATGTCTTTTACATTTCAATGCCATGCTTATAGAGAATTTCATGCTTCACAAGTCAAACATTAACAACATAACATGCCTTGTAGAAAATTTCTAGAAATAAACATCATGCTTCCATATCACAACATCTAGCACTTTAAACACCATAGGCAAGTAATATCATCAATTAAGCATGTTTCTTCGTAATATATCAATTACCACATAGTCACAAACCTCATATACATCATATAGGCCAAATTGTAAGGAATCTACACAATTTAAGCATGCTATACAACAATTTATGAAGAAACAACTCACAAAAATCAAAGAAGTTGTGGATAAGAGACACCTACCTCAATATGAAGAAAAAGCCCTAAAAATTACCCCAAAAATCAAAATTCCTATGGCGGCCAAACAGAGATTCGCTTCAATCAAAACGACGGTCTCGACGAGCTCTCCAAATTTACCTTAAGCGTTACTATCAAATTCTCAACGGTGAGAGAGAGATCAAAGCTTGAATTAGTGCAAAAAAAAAAAAAAAAAAAAAAGGAGAAGGAGAGAGAGAAAGGGGCGTGAGTCCAAAGAAAGGAAAAAAATGAGGCCACGAAATGGCCTCTTGGCCATTTAAAAAGGAAAAAGTAGGGGTCGGTTCCATAATAAAATAAAATATCTCCATTTCCTTTCCTTTTATATGTATATAATCTAATTTAGTTTTCAACCACACAAATTAAAGTCCCAATAACGTAAATATACACAAAATAAATATGCAAGTAATGCAATAGACCCGAGACACAACCCCCGTACACAATAATCCCGGTGACGAGTCCCACCAGAAACCTTCTGGCCCGAAAACAAAAAATTACTGAAATGGCAACCAGCGCATTTCCAAGAGTCCTGAACTCAAAAAAAATGTCCCACCCAACTCTCAGACACACCTGGCACACTCCACGGTGTCCGAAAAGGAAAACGAGAAAAGACGAAAATGCCCTCGAAAAAAATCAGAAAATTCCAAAAATTGAAAAATGGCGAAAAATAGAAACATCACAAGATTAACGGGAGGAGGCATAGAAAATAGTATATACAGTGATACAAAATGAAATGGTTGTTAATTACTAATTTCAAACCACTAGGTTATAAGTCGTACAAACAATAGAAAAAAAACATAAAAAATAGATATAACGAACCAAAATTTTGGCATGACGTCTGCTGAAAAAGTCCTATTACAACCTGCTACAAAAATATAAGAAATATACAATGGCCTCACTTGGACCATATAATTTATCTACCCTATCCCAAAGCACTGCTATATAACACATTCTAACATTTCAATCATCCATTCATTATACCCCAACATAATTCATTTCTCGATACATCAACCACATACCATCTAATCCAAATGCATCATAATTACAGTCCCAAAACATGATTTAGAATCCTGACATATACTGAGACATTTTACAAGAGTTACTCCATGCTCATCATTATAAGTACAAGGTTTCCAAACACAAAATTATATAGAACATAATTATATCATTACAACGTAAAACTTTGGTTGCAAAAACTAACAAAACGGTCTTCTAATCCAAACTAAGCTTGTGGTGGAACGTCGTCCGCCACTTCTTTTCCGTTTCCTGAAAAAAATGTTTAAGTAATGGGGTAAGCATAAAGCTCAGTAAAAGTCACCTCAAACATTAGTTTTGGACTCCCTTGAGCCATACAACACATAAGAGAATAGAAAATGGAGTCGGGGTCATGCCATGGGGTTCAAATAACATTTCCATTTAACAAGTAATTTTCCTAGTCACAAGCACAATTTTAGAATTAATGTGCGTGAAATGATATGAAATGTTATGTACCCATCCAAAATCTGGTCTATACCGACCCAACCCACACTTTTTTTAAAAATCCACTAACTGACTTTACCGAGGCGAGATTAATAACTATTCCAGGTTCCAAATCCAGCAACTGTTAAAGGGCCTAGAATCAACATTTTCACGCCTTACACCAGGCCGCGCTCTTTCTAAGTTAAGCTAGCCCCGGACTCACGAAATCCGGTTCATTTTAAAAAAAAACTTCCCCTTTTAAATAAGACTTTTCTTTTGTAAAACTTTTTTTCCCAAATCATTTTCAAAATTCTATTTTTTTTCCATGTCATGCAATGTAATGTTTTACATGATCTCAACCATCAAACTCACCAATCTGGTAATAAAAACATTAACAAAACATTTCTAATCCAATAAGTATGAACAAGATATTCTATATATATATATATAATCAATCAAGATCATGGCATGTTTAGAAAATTCAACACAATAAGGACATCATTATCTCAAGTAAGGTATATACAAGAAACCTTCTTAAGCATGTTTAACATAAAATTATATACACAATAACATGCCCTCAATTAAACAATGATATAATCTTCATACAACAAAATAAACCAGTCCCTTTGACACAAAGTTTATATAATCATGCTTTCACACTTAAAGACTTTCATAATAACAACAATTTTCATATCAAAATTCACAATTCTCAAGATGAAATAAAAAGAAATAGGAATTGCTCAAATACAAGGAAAAACTTGATGTATTAGGGAGAACCCAACCTCAATCAGAGAGCAACAAGAAGCCCCAATTTAAGCCCAAAATCCTAGAATTTTGAAATCCCTAGAGTGCACCAAATGATGAATTGCTTATACTCACACGTAGATCTTGCTGAGCTCTTCGATTTGCTGCAAACGGCACCCAAAAATTCCAAATGGTTGAAGAGTAATCAAAGATAAAAGTTATAAAAGAAAAAGAAAAAAGAAAATTCAGTGAGAGAAAGAGAGCTAGTCGTAATCTGCCGAAGGTAATGGCTTTAGCCATTACCATTGTTATAATAGCATATGGGTCCCACTATTTTATTTTCTTTTCTTTTATAATAATTTTTAATAACATAAACTTATATATATTTATATATATACAATAACCAATTCACCACCACACCAATTAACACCTAAACAAATAATTTATGCACAAAATAATAATGTAAGAAATGTAATGGACCTATGACACGACCCTCGTACACAACAATTCCGGTAACGGGTCCCACTTGGAACCTCCCGCCCGAAAAACATAAAATGCTAAAATGACAACCATTGCATTTCCACGAACCCTGAACTCAAGGAAATGCCCCAAGTCAATTCTCTGACACACCCGGCACACCACACAGTGTTCGGCACGTAAAACGAGAAAATTCTAAAATACCCTTATAAAATAGAAAATTTCCAAAAAAAAATAAAAAATGGCAAAAATCATAAATATTACATTCTCCCCAACTTAAAAAGATTTCGTCCCCAAAATCAAGCCATACCTGAGAGAGGAAACAATTCTGGATATTTGGAGCGAACCTCCTGTTCAAGCTCCCAAGTAGCCTCCTCAACTCCGTGGTGTCTCCAAAGAACCTTTACCAACTGTATCATCTTGTTCCTCAACTCCTTCTGTCATGTGTCAAAGATCTGAACTGGTCCCTCCTCATAGGAAACATCCTAATCAATGTCCACATCAACCCAACCCAAAATGTGAGATAGATTCGGCTCGTATTTTCGTAGCATCGATACATGGAAAACATTATGGACTCTGTCCATCTGTAGTGGCAATACAAGCCTGTAGGCAATATCTCCTACCCTGTTCAATATCTCAAAAGGTCCAATGAATCGTGGCGATAGCTTGCTACTCTTCCCAAACCTCAACAACCCCTTTCGTGAAGAAACCCATAGAAAGACGAGGTTTCCCACCTCAAAGGATAGCGGTTGTCTCCGCCTATCCGCATAACTCTTCTATCGGCTCTGAGCTATAAGCAATCTCTGCCTTATCAACTTAATCTTCTTGGTAGTCTCGAGTACTATCTCGGGTCCTAAGGTAACTGTCTCACCCACCTCAGTCCAACAAATAGGAGACCTACAAGGTCTACCATATAATGCCTCAAATTGAGCCATCTGAATACTCGCCTTATAACTGTTGTTGTATGCAAACTCAATAAGTGGAAGGTGATCCTCCCAACTACCCCCCAAATCAAGTACACATGTTTGAAGCATATCCTCCAAGATCTGGATAGTACCCTTCGACTGGCCGTCCATCTGTGGATGGAATGTCGTATTAAGGTGCAATATTGAACCAAACGTTGCTTGAAGTCCTTCCCAGAACCTTGAACTGAACTTGGCATCCCTATCTGAAACAATAGCCACTGGAACTATGTGCAACCTTACAATCTCTTTTACATATAGGACACCCAGTGCCTCTACGTCATCTGTTGCCTTAAGAGGCAAAAAGTGAGCCATCTTGGTCAATTTATCAATAATGAGCCATACGGCTTCATTTCCCCTCCGTGACCTTGGAAGACCTGTCACAAAATCCATAGCAATTTGCCCTTATTTCCACTGCGCTACCGGCAATGGCTACAATAAACCAGCTGGTCTCTGGTGCTCGGCCTTCACCTGTTAACAGGTAAGGCACTTAGCCACAAACTGTGCAACGTCCTTCTTCATCCCATTCCACCAATATTGACGTCTCAGATTGTGATACATCTTGGTACCACCTGGATGAACTGCAAAGCGAGAAGTATGAAACTCCCGTAAGACGTCCTCACGACAAACTGTGGGAACAACCAACAAACCCCTGAATTGTAGACCTTCATCTGCATGCAAGGTCCAATTTTTCACTGTCTCGCCACTGGAGATCAAAGTATGAATGTCATCCAAATTCGGATCCTATCTCTGTGACTCAATCACTCGTCCGACAAGAGTGGGCTGAGCCACGAGAGTAAACAAGAATGTTAATTCACTGCTGATACGGAATATTCGACTAGATAAGAATTTCAAGTGACATGGAGACTCAAAGGGCATGGATAAACTTAAAGAGATAGAAATAACAACTATTACCCTCTCCAATGACTCTTAAATCCATAATAGACAAGGAAAGTAAATTTATTTCATGATAGAAGACTACTACCATTAATGCTTCTATAAAAGAAGTCATTAGTTAACCTAAAAAGGTACACCATAAATCCCATATTTACTCCTTTATCGGATATTCAATCGTCAAGTACTAACTTGACCATCAGAGTGCACCCGGCCGGCACAACGCCTCTTGTAGGAATCGCCACCGACTCCGGAGCGTGTAGATTTATACATTAACAGTTGGCGCCGTTTGTGGGAAAATGATGTTTGGTGATAGTCATCCTCCCAAAAAACCGCCCAGAGTGGAGTTGATTTCGTTCAACAATCATATACAAAAAATCCTATTTTAGCTATTACAGTTTAATTATCTTTCTAAACCCCCATTAACTTGATCGTCAAAGGGTTTACGACCGGCACCACACCAGTGCCTGACTTAGCCGCTTTCATTTTACAGGAAACGGTGTCGTACCAGGCCACGACAAATTTAAACCCCTACAACTGCTAACATCATCATCAAAATAATACAATCTCATCTCTGCCAAATCCTCAAGCATCTTCCATTTCCGAATAGCTAAACTAGCCAAAGTCCCGCGAGACTTCCGGCTTAAGGCATTAGCTACCACATTTGTCTTGCCCGGATGATATTGCAAATCAAAGTTGTAGTCTTCTAAGAACTCAACCCATCACCTCTATCTGTTGTTCAAGTCCTTTTGGGAGAAAAGGTACTTGAGACTCTTATGGTCCGAGAACACCTCAAATCTCTCACTATACAAATAGTGTCTCTAACACTTCAAGGCAAATACAACTGCTGCTAATTCCAGATCATGAGTACGGTAGTTGTACTCATGAGTCTTCAATTGTCGAGACCCATAAGCCACAACCCTACCATCCTGCATCAGCACATATCCCAAACCATCACGTAAAGTGTCATAATAGATCACGTATCCTAAGCCACGCTCAGGTATCACCAACACTGGGGCTATAGTCAACCTTGTCTTCAATTCCTAAAAGGATGACTCACAAGCTTTGTTCTATGTAAACTTGATCCCCTTTTGAGTCAAGCGAGTCATAGGTGCTGCCAAACGGGAAAAATCCTTCACAAATCTACGGTAATAACCTGCTAGGCCAAGGAAACTCTGGATCTTAAAAACATTCTTGGGTTGCTCCCAATTCAAAACTGCTTCTATCTTCAATGGATCCACTAACACTTCACCTTCCGAGACAACATGCCCCAAAAATTTCACCTTTTGTAGCCAAAACTCACACTTTTCATATTTGGCGTACAAACGGTGCTCCCGTAAACTCTGCAACACTAAACTCAAATGGACCTCATGCTCCTCCCGAGTCTATGAATATACAAGAATGTCATCCACGAAAACTACCACAAACTAATCTAAGTAATCGTGGAAGGCACGGTTCATTAGATTCATGATGCCGCTGGTGCATTAGTCAGACCAAAGTACATGACAAGAAACTCATAATGTCCATACAGTGTATGGAATGCTATGTTTGGGATATCTTCATCCTTAATGCATAACTGATAGTAGCCTAACCTCAAGTCAATCTTTGAAAAATAATTGGCTCCCCTCAATTGATCAAACAAATCATCCATCCTTGGCAAATGATACTTGTTCTTGATGGTGACATGATTCAACTTCCGATAATCAATGCACAACCTCAAAAACCGTCTTTCTTTTTAGCAAACAAGACAGGTGCACCACACGGTGACACACTCGGTCAGATGAAGCCTTTCATCCTCAAATCATCAAGTTGTTTCTTCAATTCTTCCAATTCTATCGGTGCCATATCATATGGTGCCATAAAGATTAGCGCGGTACCCGGCATTAAATCAATAGCAAACTCTACCTCTCGGTCTGGAGGCAACTCTTTTAAGTCCTCCGGAAACACATCCAGAAAATCACGCACAACCTCTGGATACTCAACCCCACAAAACTCAACATCATCATTGGCAAAAAGGCTAGCCAAGAAGAACTCCTGTCGATCCCAACCTCTAACGCCGTAAAATGAAGGAGTAAGAGAATCACACTGATCCCCCACAAAACAGAAGCAATCCCCATCTGGGGTATAAACTGACACTCTACCCCTAAAACAATCGATATCGGCTCTGAAGGACAACAACCAGTCCATCCTAAGAATGACGTCAAACCCTGTCATCTCGAAAAGGATAAGATCGAACTCAAGTACACGTCCGGCAATCGTGATGGAACAACTCCGACAAACTCTACTAAGAGCAACGAAACCCTCGACAGGCATGTCAACACAAAGTGGTCTGTCTAACTGACTGACCTCCAACCCCAATGCCCGTACAAATGATGAAGCAATAAATGAATAGGAAGCACCAGAATCAAATAACACTCGTGCCCAAGAATGGGACACAAGAAACATACCCTTGACCACTGAAGGATTGGAAGATGGATGACGACGGCCGCTTGTATATGTCAAAATAATGTAGTGAATGTGCGGTTCAAGAAAAGCCTTTTAGGTCAATTTTAAATTTATAAAAACCACTACCACCACTACTACTAATGTAGCAAGAGTGAGTAGGGATCGTCCCAAGGGATTATACGTATTGGAATTTAACTTCAACTCTAGCGTATCACAAGATTGCAAAAAATAGAGATTGGTTTGATTAAACTAAGGTGCAATGAAATTAAAATACAATTAAAATAAACTAAGTTGAGATAGGGATTTAAGAGATATGAGGAGAGCTCTTAGGGTGTTGGAATCACCACTAAGCTCATGTAATTAACCACTCGCTTTTCATTAATGAGGAATACATTGTTGTGAACAAAATGCGACTACCAATTGCAATGTTAAGCATGAACCATCTAATTTATGCATGAATTGTCTATCTAAACTAAGTTAGCACAACCCATCAATTTTAAGCATGACCCATCTAAGTAGCAATAATTGTAGCACACATCAATCTAGAGAATCATGGAATTTGCAATAATAAGCCATGGAATATCTAAGCAAGCATAGATTAACTACCTACCTACAAACATGAATTAAATTGTAGAACAACCCATCAAGTATAAGTATAAATCATCAAATTAATTGACAAACCCATTCAATGAAAATCATGTTTAGCGATCACTAAATCCTTAATTAATCACACATACACATGCAACCAACATAGAGAATCTAGTGTAGAGATCAATTCCCCAAATAATCACACATAAGACAACATGTAATTAAAATAGAGAATCAATAGAAAGAATTAATCCATATGAATCATATAAGAAATAATTCCTAATTTAATCACACATAGACATGTAAATAAACTAGAGAATTAATAGGAAGAATTAAACCATAGAAATCATAGAAATATACCAAGATTCATTAAATTCACAAGACTAGAACACTAATCACAACAATATATATAAATCCCCAAAAATAGAAATACAAGGGTTTAGATTACACAAAACTTAGGGCTCATCCAAACCCTAAGTGTAGATCTAGCCAATCATGGAGGAGGTAGATGTGGTCATGAAATCAAGCTCGAAATATGGCTCCATCTTCTTCTTCTTTGAAGCTCTAGAGATGGAGAGAGAGTGTGATTTATAGATGGATCTTGAGATGTGCCTCCATTTCCCTCCTTTCTTCTAACCCTAGTCTCTAACTTTTCTAGAGAGAGAAATTAAAATTACAATGTAAAAGTAAAATAATAAAAAGCTCATTTACAAATGGGTCCCTTCCCTTTATATAGAATGTCCTTTTCTTAGTCACTAAGTCAGGAATATATCCCCAAAAATATCTAATCCCGTACTATGTGATAGGTGGACTTTTGGGCGCGCACGGAATAAAACAGCTCGCTGCCAGCAATGTTCGATCGATTTAACTTTGATTTTCGATCGATCCAACTTTCAGCAAAAGTTCAATCGATCCGACTTTGATTTTCGATCAATCCAACTTTGATCGATCTCACTTTTCTGATCGATCTCACGATCGATCTCACTTGGCAGCTTTTCAGGATCAGCCTATTTTTACTCCAAATCAGCCTCCTTTTGCACCGAATCCTCTCCAAGACTTAGTTTGGCTCCAAAAATGCCTTAAGAAACCATTTTTAGCCCATTTTAACATTATTGACCTAAAATAGACAAAAACATAAATAAGTACTAAAATGGGTAAATAAGATAGATAAAGGTCCTAGAATACTCAAGCTTAAGGAGTTTAAAAGTGTACTTTTCAGCGCTCATCACACCCCCAAACTTAAATATTGTTAGTCCCTAACAATGAATTACGAAGTAAAGAAATGAAATGAACAACTAAACAACTATAACTAGAAAGCAATAAATGGATAACGCCACTTTCGTAGGGAACACGATTGCATTTAGCATATGCAACAAGCCTTTTAAACCTCTAGGTTACCCCTAGTGGATGAGTGAAGTTTAGTGAGGGTTTTAAGAAATGATACCCATAAATATTAAGCTCATTCTCACAAAAGAGACACCAATATTACAAACAAGTATTGGGAGAAAACTACCTCAAGTATGCAATTTTTCAAACATTTCTAAGCAATCTCCCAAAATCTCAACATCAAGCAAGCAAGTATGGTCCTCCATACATCAAGAAAATGATTATGCAAATCAAAACAACTTTAGAATCATTTTGAGTGGACCGGCATCAAATATGTTGCTATCTAAGCCAATTAAAGAATTAATCACATCCTTACCCTCAAACTAGCACACAAATCTAGTACCGATCATCAAGACAAAAAAGTGGACCTTTTATTAAAGCTTCATTCATCTATGTGCGCTTATTCTTTTCACTCGATTTTTTTTTTTTTTTTTTTTTTTTAGGATCAAAGATGGAAGCATGGTGCAATGTTTTGATCTATTAAGCTTTCTAGCGATTCATGAGGTCGAGCGTTAAGTCAATGACTCCCAAACTAGACGACTTTAGGGCATTAGGTGTTCAAACACCCCTACGGACTTACAAGCTCAAATCAACTAGGCTACAAATCAAGACAACCTCCATCTAATCATTTCCCACTTCTCACCATTTGGGAGAAGTCCTCACTTTTTTTTTTTTTTTTGTAAGCAAGTTCAATTATTAACCTAAAGTTTGGACCCTCCACCTTTCGGCGCGAGAAATTCAGCGCTTGATGATGCTAGAATCCCGGCTACTTAGTGAAAAGGGATTGTTATCCACCTTTATCAAAAATGAAAGCTTTCAATGCACTACTAGCTCAATTGGGATATAACCAATTTAATAATCAACAAAGCATGTACCCCACAAATGAATACTAGTGTGCGCCTGTGCTAATGTAGAATCCTAGAGTGAATCTCAAAACAATCATAAAATCAAGATGATGTAGACCACAAGTGCAATCAAGATATCAATCTTTCGAAAAATTTACTCCTAAATAGCATCCACAAGGCATACAAGGAGTATTAGACTCTCAAGTCAAGCAATTTTTAAATTTTAAGCAATATAGTCCTCAAAAGATCAAAATCATAGCTAACATCAATCCCAAAACTCAATCATGCAATTAAAACTTAACTTTAAGTAGAATGCAACAAAACACCTTACCCCCAAACTTAAATCGCACATTGTCCTCAATGTACAATGAGAACAATGGAAAAGATGGAAAGAGTATACCATGGTGGTGAAAACGTGAAGCCCTGCAATGATCCAATTTGAAAGACGTTTCTCCCAAACTTGGAATCAACAACCTACTTTAATAACCACACTAGCAAACTCACATCAAATATCAAATGGGATAAGAATAATCAAGCATTCTAAGGCAATATAGCACAAGATGAAAGAGAGATGTGAGATCAAGCCCTAACTAAAGCATAAAGTATGCATGACTACACATAAGGGCACAATGGTGAATCTTTTTATATTTTTCATTTAATGAAAGCTAATATATACAAAATGCAAGAAAAATAAAGAATAAAATGCATGAACAAAATATAAAAAGAAAAATAAAGAAGGTAAAATGCAATGAAAAATATGTACAATGCAAGAAATGAAAAATAATATGCATAATGCAAGTATATACAAAATTTTCGTACTTTTTGTTTTTCATTTTTTTTTTATTTTTTATTTTATGACATAATAAGTATGTACACACACAAAAATAAAAAGGCAAGAAATAAAAATTCAAGAAAATAAAGAATGCAAAGAAAAAATTTATTTATTTATTATTTTTTGAAATTAAAAATTAAAAATTAAGAAAAATTAAAGTCAAACAAAATATTTTTGGATTTTTTTTTTTAATGAAAAATAAAATAAAATAAACTAAATAAAATAAAAGAAATATTTTTAGGATTTTTGAAATATAAACAAAAATAAAAATAAAAGTAAAAGTAAAAATAAATTTTCAAAACCTGCAGAGATGTCCGATCGATCTGACAAAATGCTCGATTGATTTGACAGAGAGGTAAAAATATGCAGGTTTTTGGGTTCAAAAATTTTCTAAGTGTTGGAACTTAAGATCGATCCAATAATGAAGTTGGATCGATCGAAGAACTTCAAATCGATCTTGAAATATTTTCGATCGATGGGACAGAGAGCTTAAATATGCAAGTTTATGTAGGCTCAAAATTTTTCTAAGTGTTGAAACTCAAGATCGATCGAACTTAATGTTTGGATCAATCGAAGGTCTTCTGATCGATCTAACTGAGAACTGAGATCTGAAGATTTTCTTGGATCGATGGGAGAGAGTGATTTGGATGCAGGTTTGTTGCAGGAATGAAGTTCGATCGATCGAACTCTCATTTGAGATCAATCGAACTTATGCAAAATGCTCAATTTCAACATGAAAGCTCATGCAATCCTTATCATAGTTCCTAGCAATGCATATGAACCCAAAACAAATATCTAGGCTTCGCAAGAAATGAAAAACAAAAAGAAATGAGGGAGGAATAGAGTTGTGAAACTCTGCGAATACTAGTGTTTAACGTCTCTAGCAAGACGTTGGGCCAACTTACTAATCAAAAACCGGATATAAAATATCCTTATTGATCCTCTTTTCACTTTTCTCATTTAATGTCCCACTTACAACAATGAAATCATCCTTCAAAAGAATGACTTGAAAAGAAATGAAAGAGCTGATATTGTTCCTTTCATTCACGGTCTTGAAAACAAAATCAAACATAGTTAGGCTTGCCTCTTTGTTATGTTCTTGAAACACATTAAAATGATCATTCACTTTGATAATTGGTGAGGCATTGTCTTTCAAAGACTCATTTGGAATATCAAGAAACACCTTCTCTTCATCCCTCTTCTCTTCCTCAAAAATAACCATCTCCTCACCTTCCAAGTTAGCTAAGGAGTCCATTAGAGAGTTCACTTCATTTATGGAGCTTTTAAAGTCAAAACCATAATTTTCATACATTTCCAAAAGGCATTCCTCAAGAGGGTCATTAGAGATAATAGAAGGAAGGCCCTCTTCAACAAGTTCCTCCTCCTTCTCTCCTACCTCAAGTATGGTCAACATCTCCTCACTCTCTAGAGTAGCAAGGTCATAGATAAAATCATAATCAAAATAAGGAAAGTCCTCATTAATCATGTTATGCTCTATTGGATTAGCCACTAACTCACTTGCCACTTCCTCCTCTATACAAGATAGAGTGCTAGGCATTAGCTCACTTGCCTCCTTCTTCTCTTCACTCTCATCATCCTCATCTATATATATTGAAGTTCTTGCCATTTTTTCATTTGCCTCTTCCTCCTTCTCTTGACGAGAAAGAGTACTTGTAATTTGCTCAACTTGAGCTTCAAGCTTGGCTAAAGTTTGAGAATGAGAATTAATAAGTGGAATTTGTGAAATATGCATATCAAGTAAAGCTAACACTTTTTCTTCAAATCCGGGTGAGTACCTAGAAGGTGGTGGAATTGGTTCACATCATAAAATGGTGGTGAAGGGCAATAGTCATAAGAAGGATTAAATGAGTGATCAAGTCCATGATAAGATGATGCATAAAATGAATTAAACTCAATCTCATAAGGATTAAAATATGATGGAGGCGCATAAGGTGAGGGAATGGAATTTCCTCCCAAACTTGGATCAAACAATTCCTCCATTCACAATTAAAATCCAAATGCAATAAAAAAAAAAAAAAAAAATTGGCCTCCACACAGGCCGATGCTTGGACAAAAAAAAAATAAGCAATATAATAAGCCTCAACAAGGGCTATCACAAGCATTCAAAGAAGTGAAACAATTAAAATACAAGAGTTCTAAGAATTGCTCACAATGATCCTTAAGCAATTTCAAATTTTAATATTAGCTTTAAGCTCTAATGATTACTTTAAAATCCAATG
Source organism: Cornus florida (assembly GCF_030987335.1). Classification (NCBI taxonomy): domain Eukaryota; kingdom Viridiplantae; phylum Streptophyta; class Magnoliopsida; order Cornales; family Cornaceae; genus Cornus; species Cornus florida. Next base: position 47,931,690 of record NW_026775573.1, read on the forward strand.
TGTGCTTTCCTTGTAGTCAAGTACCTAATTGAACAAATAATATCAAGAGTAAGAAAGGAATATACAATGAAAAATAAAATAAAAATAGAAGCAATCGAATGAACACTATTGTCTAATCTAATTCCAACAAAACCGTTAATTCCCCGGCAACGGCGCCAAAATTTGACGACGACCGCTTGTATACGTCAAAATAATGTAGTAAATGTGCGGTTCAAGAAAATCCTTTTAGGTCAAATTTAAATTTATAAAAACCACTACTACTAACGTAGCAAGAGTGAGTAGGGATCATCCCAAGGAATTATACGTGTTGGAATTTAACTTCAACTCTAGCGTATCACAAGATTGCAAAAGATAAAGATTGGTTTGATTAAACTAAGGTGCAATGAAATTAAAATACAATTAAAATAAACTAAGTTGAGATAGGGATTTAAGAGATATGAAGAGAGGTCTTAGGGTGTTGGAATCACCACTAAGCTCATGTAATTAACCACTCGCTTTCCATTAATGGGGAATACATTGTTGTGAGTAAAATGCGACTACCAATTGCAATGTTAAGCATGGACCATCTAATTTATGCATGAATTGTCTATCTAAACTAAGTGTAGCACAACCCATCAATTTTAAGCATGACCCATCTAAGTAGCAATAATTGTAGCACACATCAATCTAGATAATCATGGAATTTGCAATAATAAGCCATGGAATATCTAAGCAAGCATAGATTATTTACCTACCTACAAACATGAATTAAATTGTAGAACAACCCATCAAGTATAAGTATAAATCATCAAATTAATTGACAAACCCATTCAATGAAAACCATGTTTAGCTATCACTAAATCCTTAATTAATCACACATATACATGCAACCAACATAGAGAATCTAGTGTAGAGATCAATTCTCCAAATAATCACACATAAGACAACATGTAATTAAAATAAAGAATCAATAGAAAGAATTAATCCATATGAATCATGTAAGAAATAATTCCTAATTTAATCACACATAGATATGTAAATAAACTAGAGAATTAATAGGAAGAATTAAACCATAGAAATCATAGAAATATACCAAGATTCATTAAATTCACAAGACTAGAACACTAATCACAGCAATATATATAAATCCCCAAAAATAGAAATACAAGGGTTTAGATTACACAAAACTTAGGGCTCATCCAAGCCCTAAGTGAAGATCTAGCCAATCATGGAGGAGGTAGATGTGGTCATGAAATCAAGCTCCAAATATAGCTCCATCTTCTTCTTCTTTGAAGCTCTAGAGATAGAGAGAGAGTGTGGTCTAGAGATGGATCTTGAGATGTGCCTCCACTTCCCTCATTTCTTCTAACCCTAATCTCTAACTTTTCTAGAAAGAGAAATTATAATTATAATGTAAAAGTAAAATAATAAAAAGCTCCTTTACAAATGGGTCACTTCACTTTATATAGAAGGCCCTTTTCTTAATCACTAAGTTAGGAATATAGCCCCAAAAATATCTAATCCCGTACTATATGATAGGTGGACTTTTGGGCGCGTACGGAATAAGACAGCTCGCTGCCAGCAATGTTCGATCGTTCCAACTTTGATTTTCAATCGATCCAACTTTGTTCAATCTCACTTTTTTGATCGATCTCACGATCGATCTCACTTGGCAGCTTTTCAGGATCAGCCTCTTTTTGCTCCAAATTAGCCTCCTTTTGCTCCGAATCCTCTCCAAGACTTAGTTTGACTCCAAAAAGGCCTTAAGAAACCATTTTTAGCCCATTTTAACATTATTGACCTGAAATAGACAAAAACACAAATAAGTACTAAAACGGGTAAATAAGATAGATAAAGGTCCTAGAATACTCAAGCTTAATAGGTTTAAAAGTATACTTTTCAGCACTCATCAATGGATCAGCTGGAGTGACTGCAAACACACGACCCTGGGTCCTCCGCCCCTAAGAACCACCTGTCTGATAACCCGACTACTGAGTAGATGCACTGGAAGAGGCTCCTCTGCCTGGTCGAGAACTCTGTGATGACATAATTGGCTGAGATGGCTAAGGTAGTGGTGGCAGTCAAAACCCTGACTAGACTATGGCAGACTGTGTCTGCCTCTATTATGAACCCCGACCCCTGCCTGAACCATTGGCCCACTGTGGGCAATCTCTCACCTTATGGTCCTGCTGGTCACACCCAAAACATCCTCTCGATGCCATCTGAATCTATGGACACTGTGCCTTGTAATGCCCGAGTTGCTTGCGGATCTAGCTGACTGCTGTCCCCTAAACCTTGACTGTTCATTCTTTTGCTTCTTATGTGATTGACCCTCGGAGATAGCACTCATGCCCCTGTTGTGCTTATAGGACTCCCTGATAACTTTGCTGTCTTTACTTTCAGCTTCAACCACTAAGGCTTTTCGCACTCCTTTTGCATACTTTTTGGGTTCTAAGGCAGCCACAATTGGCCTAATAGTAAGATGAAGGCCATCAACAAACTTCTCTATATCTCCTTCCTCATCATCAGCAATCCCTAGTGCAAACCTTAAAAGGGACGTAAACTTGTTCTCGTACTCAGTGAGAGTCATATTTTCATACTTCAACCCATCCAACTCTTTCTTTAATTCTCTCCATTTAGGTGCCGAAAAGTACTTCTTATAGTACAACTTCTTAAATGTGTCGTAGGTCATTGTATCCAAATTGTGGGTGTGAGAAACGGTCTTCCACCAAATCTTAGTATCCCCAATAAAATTATAGGTCGCTAATGTATTCTTCAACTTATCTGTCGCTAAATTCATGGCGTTAAGATGCTTCTCCACCCTATCCATGAAATTATCCGCAACAAGTGGATCTGGACCACCCTCAAACAAAGTTGGCATCAATTTCACAAACTTAGAAATGTGATAAAGAGAATCATCTGTCTCACTTGTCTTTGGAGGTGGTGGTGGTGGTGGTGCCAGTGGTGGCACAACATGTGACGATGATGCCACTACAGTCCGAAATGTATCATGAAAGAATGCCTGTACAGCCAACTTAAGCAGCTCCTCACTTATCTGAGGAGGTGGCTCGAGGGTTCCCCTCTCTTGTTTCCCTCTTGGTCAGACCAAATCTCGCAACACATCTTCCTCAACCTGCTCATGATCCCTTTCCGTGGGATTGGAGCTAGAACTCTCCCCGGGATCCCTTCTTGGTGCCATGACACTATAAGAAAAAGGAAACGAGTCAAAAACGATGACACTAAAATACGTACGAGAACAAAGTCCTCACACGAATGACTTGACTAGAATGGAAACACATAAACACCTTCCATACTCCCGGAATACCTAACTAATGATAAACATGATCATGATAATAATATACATCAACTTTAAACATTTAGCACGTAATCATATAAGCAGTTAAACAATTAAGCAGTTAGACATGCTTTCAAACAATTAACTACCTTAATACATAAGTATATAAACATGCAATTCAACTTCCCCATGCAATCCTAGGTAGGCCTCTACCCATCGTCCTAATGGTATTCGAACCATTGCTTTGATACCAAATTTGTAACGACCCAAAATTTCAGCATGACCTCTGCTGAAAAAGTCCTACTACAACCTGCTGCAAAAATATAAGAAATATGCAATGGCCTCACTTGGACCATATAATTTATTTACCTTGTCCCAAAGCACTGCTATATAACACATTCCAACATTTCATTCATCCATTCATTATACCCCAACACAGTTTATTTCTTGGTACATTAACCACATACCATCTAATCCAAATGCATCATAATTATAGTCCCAAAACATGATTTAGAGTCCTAATATATACTGAGACATTTTACAAGAATTACTCCATGCTCATCATTATAATTACAAGGTTTCCAAACGCAAAATTATACAGAACATAATTATATCATTACAACGTAAAACTTTGGTTGCAAAAACTAACAAAACGGTCTTCTAATCCAAACTAAGCTTGTGGTGGAACGTCGCTCGCCACTTCTTTTTCATGTCTTGAAAAAAATATTTAAGTAATGGGGTGAGCATAAAGCTCAGTAGAAGTCGCCTAAGACATTAGTTTTGGACTCCCTTAAGCCATACAACACATCAACACATAAGAGAATAGAAAATGGAGCCGTGGTCATGCCATGGGGTTCAAATAACATAATAACATTTCCATTTAACAAATAATTTTCCTAGTCACAAGCACAATTTTAAAATTAATGTGCGTGAAATGATATGAGATGTGATGTACCCATCCCAAATTTGGTTTATACCGACCCAACCCACACTTTTTTTAAAAATTCGCTAACTGACTTTATCGAGATGAGATTGATAACTATCCCCGGTTCCAAATCCGGCAACCGTTAAAGGGCCTAATATTAAATTTTTCACTCCCTATACCGGGTTGCGCTCCCTCTAGGTCAAGCTAGCCCCGGACTCGTGAAATCTAGTTCATTTAAATAAAAAAAAACTTCCCCTTTTAAATAAGACTTTCCTTTTGTAAAACTTCCTTTCCCTAATCCTTTTCAAATTTCTCTTTTTATGCCACGTCATGCAATGTAATGTTTTACATGATCTCAACCATCAAACTCACCAATTTGGTAATAAAAACATTAACATAACCTTTCTAATCCAACAAGTATGAACAAGATATTCTATAAAAAAAATTTAAAAAAAAAATCAATTAAGATCATGACATGTTTAGAAAATTCAATACAATAAGAACATCATTATCTCAAGTAAGGTATATACAAGAAACTTTCTTAAGTATGCTCAACATAAAATTATATACACAATAACATGCCCTCAATTAAACAATGACATAATCTTCATACAACAAAATAAATCAGTCCCTTTAACACAAAGTTTATAAAATCATGCTTTCACACTTAAAGACTTTCATAATAACAATAATTTTCATATCAAAATTCATAATTCTCAAGATGAAATAAAAAGAAATAGAAATTGCTCAAATAAAAGGCAAAACTTGATGTATTAGGGAGACCCCTACCTCAATCGGAGAACAAAGACATAAGAAGCTCCAATTTAAACCAAAAATTCTAGAATTTTGAAATCCCTAGAGTGCACCAAATGATGAATTGATTGTACTCACACGTAGATCTCGCTGAGCTCTTCGATTTGCCACAAACGGCACCCAAAAATTCCAAATGATTGAAGAGTAATCAGAGATAGAAGTTGTAAAAGAAAAAGAAAAAAAAAAAATTCAGTGAGAGAAAGAGAATTCGTCCTGATCTGCCGAAAATAATAGTTTTAGCCATTACCATTGTTATAATAGCATGTGGGTCCTACCATTTTAATTTATTTTCTTCTATAATAATGTTTAATAACATAAACTTATATATATTTGTATATATACAATTACTAATTCACCACCACACCAATTAACACATAAACAAATAATCTATGCACAAAATAATAATGTAAGAAATGCAATGGACTCATGACACAATTCTCGTATACAATAATTCCGGTAACGTGTCCCACTTGGAACCTCTTGGCCCAAATAACAGAAAATGCCGAAATGGCGACCATTGCATTTTTCACGAGCCCTGAATTCAAGGACATCAACTCTCTGACACATCCGGCACACCACACGGTGTCCAGCACGTAAAACGAGAAAAGACTAAAATACCCTCGTAAAACAAAAAAGTTCCAAAAAAATGAAAAATGGCAAAAATCATAAACATTACAATAGAGTTGATTTAAGTGCAAAAAAAAACCCTTATACTATTGATATAGTGTAAAAAAGTCCTTGTGTGGTATAAAACATCTCTCTACTTTTAATTTGGTGCAAATACTCCCCTGTTTACATAACAAAATTATAATATCCTCTTGCCAGTAAAATGAAATAATATTTAAAAAATAAAATAAGGTAAAATTACCATTTTAGACAAGGACACATTTCTTTCAACCCTGATTGGTTAGGTGGCCCAATAGAAATAAATAAATAAATAAATAAACATGTGTACAAAAATTTATGTAATATTAAAAAATTAAAAACAATATGGAGAAGACTCATTGTTAAACAGGTAAAACCCAATTGATAAAAAAGGCAGAATAGAAAGAGAAATGGGCAAATTAGAGTTTCAAAATTTATTTTATGTCAATTTTAACCAAAAAAAAAAGTGATCAAATGGACTTATTTGCACCTTTTTAAAATTTTAGGATCTGAAATGCACATTTTAAAAAAGGAGACTATTTGTACATAAAACCTATTTTACATCGGGTTTTCTGCGCTTAACCCAAATCGAATTAGTATGTTGATAGAATACATGGAGACGATGCTTATTCATGCCAACAAATCTACATTTGATTCAGTCGCAATGCTAATTCCACCAAATGTTGTAAAGTCAACTTTCAAGCACCCTAACGTAGTATTCATACTCTGTCTTTTAACTTTGTTCTAGATTGTAGGAATAAAGTCAACATTATTTCCAAGGTGAGCACTCAAAACCCTGTTGTGGAAAAGAATAAAAAGGCCATAGCAGCACCAATTGATCAGATTAAAAGGAAAGATGATGATGTTGTCCAAACATTAGTCATCGCGTGCACTTGAAGAGGCTTCTAAGAATACAACTTCAGAGAACAGATGAGATGGTTTGAAAAATGTATACTCCAGTACATATGATGAAGTGCAATTTGATAACTACAGAGTTGGATGGTCTCGTGGTACGTGATAAGATTCTCATGGCTGTTCCGGTGTCCCATTATTTCATATTTAGTGACCATAATTGACTTCTAATTGAGATAAACATTCATTTTTTTTTTTTAAGGGGAGAAGATTGATGAAGATGGTTTTACTATTCATGTTTAACAATTAGATTTTATATATTATTATTAATTTTTTTAGTATTTTATAATTTTTAGGGAGAGTTTAATTTTAAATTGTTTCTTTATATTTTTAATTTCTTGAGCAATTAGTTTCTTTTTTGTTATTAGGTTTTTATATCCTATTTCTAGGGTTTTTTTTTTTTCTTTTTCTTTTTTTTCGGGTGGAAGTCCATGGTGGTGATGGCGACTGTAGTGGAAGGTAATGGAGGGGCCGACGGTGTGGCAGTTGAAGACGAGAATAATGGTGGCGGTGGCGGTGGCGGTGGCGGTGGCGGTAACAGTGGTGGAAGGTAATAGAGGTGGCGGTAGTGAAAGGCGGAGATGGTTGTGGTGGAAGGTGATCGTAGTGGTATTAGTGGCGATGGTGATGGTGGTTTTTGGAGGGAAGTTGATTTTTTTTTTTTTTACAAAAATTATTTAGAAATATAATGGTCATTTCATAAGTTTAGTAATAGAATGATTTTTCATTCTTAATAATGGATTTTCAATTTAATGGAATGACCAACGCAACATTACAATTATAAAGTTTTATTTATTATAAATAAATGTAGAGAAATCAATTCAATTACCAATCATATAATCTAAGTTATCCTTTTTCTTTTCCTTTGTATTTTCCACTACAAATCGAAAATTTATATCAATGGACTAAATTCTTTGAACCCACAATTAAATCGGGTGGGGGCTTGGAGGACTCCAAAAATCGCTTAAGAGTTGAGGCTCTAACGGATACCCATAGCAGTTTGGAAGAATGGGTTGGTGCCTCTGTAATGGTTGGTTTATTTAGGGTTAAGTGCAAAAAACCTCTCTACTATCGATATAGTGCAAAAAGGTCCATGTGTGGTATAAAACCTCCTATACTATCAATTTGGTGCAAATATGGTCCCTTTGCTGTATAAAATGACTATAATATCTTTACTTTAGTTAAATAAATTAATAACTATAAATATAGGCCATGTAAAATGACCCTTTTGTCTAATTTGTGTAAAATTGTGTTTGTTTAGGACAAGAATAAAATAAACCTCAATTTGTATAAAATTGGGACAAGCTAAACCAAGGAACCTAAAACTGGATATAATAAAAACCGAAACCAAACAGTCCCTAACACACACTAGCACTATTTATCCAAAAAAAAAAAAAAAAAAACCCAAAATCACCCATGCTGCCATAGCGGCCGCCTCCTCCCACCTCCTCCTACTTTGTCTGTCTAAGCTTAGACCTCCCTTTGAACCCATATATCTCATCATACTTGAAGTACATATTTTGGGTTCTTTTTATTTTTTGTTCACTGCAGATCAATCTTCTTTACTCTCTTTTTGCACCTACGAAGGCACTCTTAATTTCTCTCTCTCTCTCGTAGATTGATGTTGTTCTGGTGTATATGTGACTGGTTGGAATTACGTGGCAGTAAAAAAACACAGAAAGGCTTGCTTCGAAGTGAAACATTCCTGGGTCTATCCATTGTGTTTACCCTAATATAATTTTAATTTTATTTTATGTATCTATTGAATTGATAAAAAAATTTTAAAAAAAAAAAATACATGCAAAAGGAATATATATATATATATATATATATATATATATATCATAGAGAGAGAGAGAGAGAGAGGGGAGGGGGCGGGGGAACGGGGTTTAATATGCACATATGGGTAAGGGGCTAGAATGGGAATCAAAAGGGTAAAATAGAATTTTCATATTTAGTTTTTGTCAAAAGGTGGTCAGAGGGATTTATTTGCATTTTTTTTTTTTTAATTTTATTGACTAACATACATATTTTCAAAAAGTAAAGACTAATTCTACACAAACCCTATATATCAAGGGTGTTTTTTTGCACTTAACCCGTTTATTTATGCCATTTTTATTATTATTATTTTTTTACAACAAACTCATGCACTCATTCACGTAGCTCACGCAGGACACGCCCCCACTGTATTTCTAATTTAATTATATTTTCAATACAATTATTTTAACAATTATAGTTTTGCCCCACTGAACTCTATACAAATTTACAAAAGTCCTTCAAAATGCAACAATTCAAAAAGACCTCATTTTTTTTTTTTTGTTTTAATTCATTGGCTCAATAAGTTTCTTAAAATAAATAAATAAACCCATGTCCACCTGTGGAGCCATGTTATTTTCTATACACAATTTTTATAATATATTTGTGAACCCACTAAACTCTATATATAAGTTCACAAAAGTCCTTTAGAAAATATTATAAAATTCAAAAAGACCCCTCCTTTTTTATGTCACTGACCTAACAAGTTTCTCAAAATACAAAAAAAGACTGAGAAACAAAATTTTAACGAATTTGGTGTTGGGATAAAGGGTGTGTTTGGATAAATAGGGGAGAAAAGAAAAGAAATGATAGTATTAGATAGGAGAGAAAAGAAAAGAAAAGAAAAGATAGTAATAGTTTATATTCGTGTTTGAATACATAGGGGAGAAAAGAAAAGAAATGATAGTTATCCATTTCCAAAATCTTGTTTCTTTTTTATAGTTGAATGCCATGGGTAAAAACAAAAGTAAAAAAAAAAAATTAAAAAAAAAAAAGTATCACAAGACTAAGATGAACCATTCAACATGGTTGAAGGTAATAACAGTTTTTAACCTTTTTTATGAACATGTGAAAATTTTCTTTTTGTTGTATCTGTTATACCTATTCGACTTAATCCCTTTCCATCCTAAAATTTTTAATAACTTTTAGCATTGTCATATATCCTTGCATTCCACTAAGCATATTGAGATTTATATGTTGATTTATAAAGGACATTTTTGATATTAATAATTTGTAACTTACCATCCCTCTCCTATCTTCTCAAATTAGAAGAGAAAATATCCCTCTCCTATCTTCTCAAAGTAGAAGAGAAAATATATAAGGGATATATCTCTCCCTATCTCTCTTTTATCACCACTTAACCCATCCGAACTCACTCTCACACTATTCTCTATTTTCTTTTCTCTCCTGTCCCTCCAAATCAACCCTACCAAACACACCCTTCTTGATTTGAAGAAATTCATTAAGACTAAACTCTTGTGTTTGAATTTTTGAAGAACTTTTGGTAGGATTAGCATTGGCTATTCTTGTGTGGGTGTTTATAGATACAGTCATTTTGAGATTATAGCGAACGATCAAGGAAACAGAATCACTCCATCATGGGTTGCATTCACAGATACAGTGCGATTCATCGGAGAGGCTGCAAAGAATCAAGCTGCCAAAAACCCCGAACGCACAATTTCCGATATTAAGCGTCTTATTGGATACGTGAAAATCTATGTGGGTTTTGCATTATAATCTTTGTGGGTTTTGTGTCTTGAAATGTAATTTGATTTTGGTCTATTGCAAGTATCTTTGTGGGTTTTGTGTATTGAAGTGTAATTTGATGTTGGTCCGTTGTAAGTGAATTTCTACGTGTTCTTACATTATAATGTGGGTTTTGAGTAGTAAAGTGTAATTTGATTTTGGTCTATTGTAAGTGAATTTGTATGTGTAAACATACATTATAATCTTTGTCGTTTTAGTGTATTGAAGTGTAATTTGATTTTGATCTATTGTAAATTTATAAGTGAAATTCTGTGTGTTTACATTATAATCTTTGTGGGTTTTGTGTATTAAAGGGTAATTTGATTTTGGTCTATTGTAAGTGAGATTAAGTGTGTGTTTACGTTATAATTTTTGTGGGAAGTTCTCTCTAGGTAATTGATTGGCACCAAGAATCGTATCCTCTGGTATGGAGATTTCCCAGTTCTTCCCCCCTTTTCTGTTTTTTTCCATCACTTCCTTTTTTTCTTGACAGATTTGTCTTTGACGTTCTGTGTTCCTTTCAAATTTATTTTTTGTTGTTGTTATCTTTTCAAGTTTGATTGTTAGATCCATCAATTACACACACATATGCTTACATGTATGTGAATAAATACATGTCATATATGGCTGTTTCAAATATATGGTTGGCCAGCATAGAATTTAAATCTAGTTGATTCATCGCCAACCTAGTCCACAAATCATTCCGGAAGGCTGTCATTGTTCTGTTTTTTTCCAATCAATGAGGACCCATTTGAGGAGACTTAACCTTCAATTATGGAGACTAATGGCATTCAAACAAGGGGAAGAGTATGAGAATACAAGTCGAGTAACGGTCGGGAAGGAAATTGTACAAAAGTGTAAGGGAGTTCCTCTTTCCATAAGGTCTATAGGAAGCCTACTATACTATAAAGATACAGATGCTGAATGGTTGATTTTCAAAAATAATGATTTGTCAAAAATAGCTCAAGAAGAGGATGTTCTTTTACCAATACTAAAGTTAAGTTATAATCACCTTCCTCCGTATTTGAAGAGATGCTTTGTATTTTGTTCCTTATATTTGAAAGATCAAAAGATTGTTAAGCGAGAATTAATCCAGTCGTGGATTGCACATGGATTCATTCAGTCATTGTATGAAAATCAACTATTGGAGGATGTAGAAGATTTGTATTTTATGGGTTTATTGAGGAGGTCCCTCTTTCAAGACGTTGAAAGAGATGAATGGGGTAAAATAGCAAGTTGCAAAATGCATGATCTGGTCCATGACCTTGCACAATCGGTGTCAAGGCTTGAGAACTCCACTTTGAATTCAGGTGCAAAAAATGTTAGTGAAAGAACTCGTCATATGTCATTTGGTTTCTATTCATTTCGGAAAATTCCAACCCACTTGGTGAGAGCTAAGAAGTCGCGAACATTTATTTTGAAGAATACATATTTAGAACCCAAATCTTTTGAAATGACTGTTTCAACTTTTAAATGTTTCGCGTTTTGATTGTGTCCAACATGTATTTGTTAAATACCGTGCCAAATTACATAAGCAAGCTGAAACATTTAAGGTATCTTGATCTTAGTGGTAGTGATATCAAGGCTCTCCCAAATTCCATAAGCAAGTTACAAAATTTGCGGACTCTAAAACTGAATAGATGTTTCCATCTTGAAGAATTGCCAAGAGATATTAGAAAATTGGTCAGCCTTAGGCATCTTGAGTTTGACCAGTGTCTTAAGTTGAACAGCATGCTGCCATGGGGATTGGGCCAGTTGACGTCTCTTTTGACATTAACAAGGTTTGGAGTGGACTCAAATAGCCGGTTGAGTGAATTGCAAAGCCTAAACAATCTATGTGGACGCTTAACTATTGAAATTCTTGGACGTAGGGACTCAAGTAGCCCCCAGTGTTTGAAAAATGCAACAGCAAAGGGAGCTGAGGCAACGAACTACTTGGAGGCTAAAAAACACCTGAAGTCGTTGATATTATGTTTTGATAGGGTTGATCACGATGATGACGAGTTATTGTTGGAATCCCTACGTCCACACCTGAATCTGAAGGAGCTGAAAATAGAGTATTATGGGGGAATGAGTTTCCCAAGTTGGATGATGATGGTTGACAAAGTTGGCTTATCACTCCCGAATCTCATCAGAATTACTATAGACAGCTGTGACAAATGCAAACATCTTCCACTATTTGGGCAACTTCCTTCTCTCCAGTTTCTGTGTCTTTCTTTTATGTATTCCTTGGAGTACATAGACAACAGTAGTACTGGCAGTGATGGTGAGGTGTCTCTCTCGTCTTTACCCTCTTCTTCATCTTTAATAAGGAGATCAGAGCAAACACCAACACCAACATTCTTCCCATCCCTGAAAGAACTCCAACTCCATCCAATGCCTAATTTGAAGGGATGGTGGAGAGAAGCAGTAGAAGAAGAAGCAACAACAAGTAGTGCAACTCTACTAGACCAACAGAAACATCAACAACAGCATTATTGGCTCCCATCATTTCCTTCTCTTTCCAAATTAAACATCGAATATTGCCCTAATCTGACATCAATGCCTATTCTGCAACCATGTCTTGAACAACTACATCTCGAAAATGTCAGTAACAAGCTAGTTGAACAACAGTTAATGATGACGGTGCCCCCAATTGCATCCAAGTCATCATCCTCTTCATCTTCTTCGCTTCTTCATCTTTCCAAATTAAAGACTCTAAGTGTTGTCAACATTCAGGACCTAGTTACTCTGCCAGAGTGTATAGGCAACCTCACATCACTTGACCGACTTTTCGTTGGCAATTGCCCCAATTTGACATCATTGCCCAAAGGAATGCAACGGCTTGCTGCATTACAACAACTCACAATTACATCATGCACCGACGTTTTATATGATAGATGCCATAAAGAAACCGGGGACGATTGGCCAAAGATTGCTCACATCCGAAATGTTTATATTGCATAATTTCTTCCGTGGCATACCAGGTAAATCCTTTTTTATCTGAATTTTTTTAAGACCATAAAACTCCATCTTATTGCTCTATGTTCCTCCTCATTGTCAATCTCTTCGTTTAAGTTCAATAGATATTTTGTGGGACAGGTACAAACTCGGAAATGTTTCCATGTGTGGATCAAACTTATATAAAAATATAAAAATGGTCGTTTTAGCCTTCTCAGGCTAAGAAATTATTCCAAATAACCATATTGCTTTATTTGCATATAACCCCCTCTCTAACCCTTATTTTTGTGCTCTCTAGTATTTCTTCTTCTTCCTTTTTTATTTTTTATTTTACACTTAAAGAGGTATTTTTGAAGAGAAATATATTAATACTCATATAGATGTATATATGTTTTTCGCTCGTGCAACTTCCATGAATGTAGCTATAGAAAGGAGATAATACTATTGATATTGTCCTTTTACCATTATCTTATTTCTCATTTTGACCCTATCACGAAATGTCAAATGTTCTGTTTGTGCTGGTGTTATGGGGTAGCTTGATGAGCACATAATTGGACTTTGTTTAATCTCAAACGTGAGACATGCCATTAGCTTATTATTATTATTATTATTATTATTATGTAAGTTCTATTGACATGCTTGCAATTTTTTTACATTCTTTTCTACAATGATAACTATTTTTTGCAAATTTTGGCTCTAACGTAATAAAGTTCCACCTAATGAATGATTCTCTTAATTGTTGGGAAACAAATTACAGAAAATTGTGAATGCCAAAGAAAAATATAAGGATAGCTACTGCAGAGAGGAAAAAAATGTAAGGATAGCTGATACAAGGCAGAAAATTGTGAATGCCAAAAGGACAATTACGAAAACCAGCGAGCATGATCGAGCCTCAAAGCAATTGGCCAAGGCTATAGGGATGAGTGTTAGTAGTCTAGATACAAAATTGCGCAATGGAGGTGAGTCAGGAGAAAGAATTTTATAAAGTTACTGGAGACTTGTTGTCAATACTCGTGATCAAGGCAAAAGATTAAACTTGTAAGACCTGATTCAGGTAGTTATACATTTTGTTTTCCATTTTTCTGCCTGCGTTCCATGAAGGTTATTTTATTTTCTCTTTGGAGCACAGATATTCAATCCAGAGGGAGAATATAATCTGTGAACATATGTTTAGTGGTGGATGAGACAAGCTATTACTGGGGCAATAGCAAACAAGTATAGGATGATCAGATTACTGGTAAGACACTTTACGAATGAACAGATTTTTTTGAATTGTGCTTTACAACTAAATTATAACGATTTTCCTCCCAAGAGATTGCAGTTGTGAGCATGAATGTTTCAACTATTGTACTTGTTTTTGAAAGAAACTGAGGCCCAATTTCCAACTATTGTAAATTTTTCTCACTATTGTTTATTGATTAACGAAATTCTAAGATGCAAACTAAATGAAGTGAAACATTTTTACAGTTTTATTATGCAGTTTCTATGCCAGAGTGGATACGCAATCTCACATAACTTGAATAACTTCCTGTCAGAAATTGACATCACTGCCCATTGGGATTCGTCGGCTCACTGCATTACAACTCCTCAGAATTACGTCATGTGCCGATGTGTAATATGATAGATGCCTGAAAGAAACGGGAAGATTGGCCAAAGATAGCTTGCATCCCATATGTTTATATTGAACAACCTCTGTGGCATACAACTATACAAGGTAAATCTCTTTTGATCTGAATTTTTTCAAGACCATAAAACCCCATCTTATTCTTCTCTTTTGCTGTTCATTGTCACTCTCTTTATGTAAGTTCACTTCATCTTTTCATGGGACAGGTACGAAAGAATCATTGCTAGAAATATATTGTACAATATTCCACATTGCATTACAAATTCCAACTAAAAACTAGAAATTATCCTCGTATTTCTTTCTTCTTCTATTTTTTTATTTTATTTTACACTCTTTAACACATATTTTTGGATTAAAATATATTAATCTTCATTTTCTATATTTATATATATATATATTTGTGTCTCTTTTGCTTGTGGTACTTTCATGAATGTAGATAAAGAAAGGAGATGATTCCATTGAAATGATGAAACTAGGTCCATACACTCTGCCTACTAGCATTATGCACTAACAAAAGCAGACAATGGCACTGGTTAGAAGGATTATGAGATTATGTATCCAACTCTTTTGCTGGACTGACCATTTGCAGGTCTTTGTTAATTTCTGCCGGGACTCACCGTATGAATAACATATATATAAAGGTGCATCAAAAGACAAACTCGCTAACATCTGATTTTAGGGAGTGAGTGGTTCCGCTAGTATTTACTACTTGGTTTCTTCCACTCCTAAGTTACTAGAGTTAGCTTCCGACATATATATATCTTTGGCCATTTCTGAATATCCCTAAAAAAATCCACGATCTTTTAGCTACATTGAACTATTTAAAACTAGTTGATCATCATAACCTGAATCACAATTCACATGGATCTTTGATGCGGCACTTGATAGAAATTTGTAGCTTATTTTGTTCAGCATATTAGTATGAAGTTTCTGCAAATTTACAGCAAGAAACAGGGTGGAAGCAGCCGAAAGGGAGATTACAAAAATTATCGAGCATGAGCAGACACACAGAAATTGGCCAAGGCTGCTGACAAGATTTTGTGTACTGGAGACGAGTCGGGAGAGATTAAGGTTACAACACCTGATTCAGGTCACTATACATTTTATTTTCCATTTTTCTGCCTGCTTTAGATTAAGACTCAATTTCTTTCTTCCCATGTTGCGGGAAGGAGCAGGGATGTTCATATAAGTTGTGAACATATGTTTAGTGGTGGACGAGACAAGCTATTACTAGGGCAATTAGCAAACGAGTCGAAGATTATTAGATTACGTGTAAGACACTTTACCAGTGAACAAATTGTTTCAAATTGTGATGCCACACATTTTGATTCTAGAAGGAGTTACTTGTGATTTGTGAGAGTCTCTTATTGCTTATTGCATTTACTATCAGGAAGTACAGCAAGCTGCTCAGAAAGCTTACGATGTGGAAAGGGTTGATGAGATTGTAAAGAAAGCTTTAGCAGTGGCCAACAAAGGAGCCAATGCAGCTAGAGAAGGCTGTCCAAACTCAAATGCATCACAGAAAGTCGGTTGAAGCGAATGTGACTGATTGAGCAGCAAGATAGGTATCCTCCATTTTATGGCTTCGATAATGTGTAAATAGGCTTAGTTGGAGGTCTACAAGTGAAGGATATAGCTAAAGCGTTTGCGATACTCTAGGATTTTCTTCTCTGTGTAAGCATTTAAATGTATTTTTATGTGCATTTGGCCTAAATAAATTGGCCATCTAGACTTGCAACTTCATCGGAATCTTCAAACAGAGTCACTGTCTATATATATCAACTATGGCTTTTATGAGTAATGTGGCCCTCAAATGTGCTTTATACGTTCACGCTTTTCTTCTACAAACTCACTTAAGCAAGAAATGGAATTGCTTAACACATGTTTGCATTTTTTTTCTTCTGAAAATAAACATGTATGCCT
Organism: Cornus florida; assembly: GCF_030987335.1. Classification (NCBI taxonomy): domain Eukaryota; kingdom Viridiplantae; phylum Streptophyta; class Magnoliopsida; order Cornales; family Cornaceae; genus Cornus; species Cornus florida. Next base: position 47,948,307 of record NW_026775573.1, read on the forward strand.
TTGTGGGTAAATAGTTTAGATTTCTTTCTTTTTGTTAATTGACTGTGGATCATGTTCTATGCAAATGCCCTCAAACTCGGTCCATTTGGTGTTATAGCCTTCTTTGCCTTGATTTTTCTGATTTCTCGTGGCAGAGTAGATGGATGATGTTGATTCAAAAATGGAACCAGAGTGATAATCCGGCTGATTGCATTAGTTTAGAGGAAGGCGTGGAATTTTTAAGACAAAGTCTAGTCCTCGTGTTATTGTATATAGAATTTGCTGGGATTTTTATGATTTCTGAAATATCTCATATTACTGATGCACCAGAGTGCACCCATACTCTTGGGGCCCAGCTGGTTTACAAAGGCGGCTGCATAAAGAACCACATAGTAAAAGCAATATGTGGAGTGAGACTTATTCCCATCAATGGAAATCAATTTGGATTGAACCTGGAAGCCAGCAGCGACGCATGCATCACAGTAATTGAAGTCACTGAGATCCTGTCGACAGTTTAAGTCGATGGCGGTGGACGGCCCAAGGAGGTGGAGCCAGTCTGGCCGGGATTGGATATGGGCACATATGTCGGTGGTGCTAACGAACTGCTGGGGTTCAAAACACTCAGAAGTGTGATTGGAAGGCACAGAGAGAGAGAGAGTTGAGCTTCGTTTGGAATTGAGAGAGGCAAGAAATGGAGGTGGGTAAGTCAGGACGTAGGAAGAGAGAAGTGTCTTTGAGGTTTTGGGACAGGGCTACAACATATATGTTGAGGAGGGTTTGGGAACAATCTGTTATGGTGTTTGTTTGGTAGTTTTGGCAACTAGAGAAGTCCCATTGGTAGATTTGGAAATAGTCTAGGCTCATGGGACCTGCATGAGGTTGTGTTAGTTGGGGAAGAAAAGGCTGAGCTTTGAGAAAAAAATAAAGAGAGAGACCATTATTGACATTAACACAAGATGAAACTTCGTCTTGGAGAGAGAGAGTCTATGCAGCTACTGTTTGTTTGGTTTTTGTTTTTTTTCCTGACAAACAAAACCAAAACTACACAACAACACAATTACAAAGAACATCCATTGCGAACACAGGGATGTGATCAGACAAACAATAGACAACAAACAAAGCCACCATATGAGAGGAAATACCTGTGAAAATGTCTACAAAGCTACTGTTTTTTTGGGGGGCTTGAAATACCCGTGAAAAATGTTATGGGGTCATCTTGGTAATTTTGATAATTTGAAGCGTCCACTTTTCAAACTTCTACATCTTGACTTTTACATATTTGTGTGGTATGTATGTATGTTATGTCTGAAAAAAAATATATATATATATATATATATATATATATGTACACATACATAAATATCACTGCACTTGTGCAATTTGATATTGGAACATTTTTTTAAGAATTATTGTCTCTTAGGCTCCGTTTGTTTGGACGTAAAATATTTTTTAAAAAATATTTTTTATTTTTTTGGTATTTAATTGTCGTAAAAAATTTATGAAGAAAATAATTATTAAAATTTAACAAAAATAAATTATCCATCAATTTTTGACAAGTTATTTTACGTGTCCAGCTCGATGGACTCGACCTCAACCTCAACATAGACCTTTTCCAAACACCGACAAAGTAAAAATAAAAAAAATATTTTACTTGAAAAAAAAAAAGATTTCAAAAAGAATATTTTAGGTCAAAACAAACGGAGCCTAGTCAGAGAAGAATTTGTTACTAATATTGTTATATGACAAATTAGGATAAATTGTAGAAAAATATTCTTATACTATCGTGAATTGAAAAGTACTCCCAGTGATGCATCTAATTTCCTAGACTATAAAATAATAACAATAATAAATAAATTACAAGTACTCCCACCGGTCGCCTTGGGCCTCATATTTTGAGGCCCATACAGGGTGGAAAAAATAAAAAAATAAAAAGTTAGGGCAAGTTTCAGACGACACAATCTGCTTCGCACTCCGTAGGGCGCAGCCTCCGCCATCGCCTCAGGTGACAAGGTATGTTCATCCTCTATCTCTCTCTTATCCCTCTTTTTGCATGAATCGATCTTTTATATATGTTTCTTTCTTTCTTTCGTTCATCTCATCATTTGATTTGTTCTAACTTTGGTTCGTTTGATTCGGGCCTTTACCTTTGTTCCAATAGTGAAAAGTAACTAGGGTTTTGTGTGTGTCATTGTCTGTGATGGCTATCAAGAGCTGAATGAATATGCTATGGTTCTCTTAGTATTTTAATAAATGTGTGCCTTTCTACATGTGTCTTCCATGGCAATCGAGTACATAATCTATGGTAGGTACTTTTTTTTTTTTTTGCCCCCTCCCTAAGTCCACTCCAATCTCACAACAGCAGCAACCATACCCCTTTTCCTCATAATAGGCTTCTGGATCCTTTGGCTTATAGAGGCGTGTTTGGTTGACTGTGTCTTCTTGACCCATTTTTTGTTATGGCTAGAATACTTATGGCGATATTGAAGTTTCTTCTTCCTTTGCCCCCTGTCAGAATAACTAGTCTGAAAAATGTCAGCTCGTTGCTTCCGTGGTTTCTTTCTTGTCACCAGAGTCCATCCTTCTTCATCATCCTGAAGAAAGACCCTTCCAAAGATTGAAACGTCAAATGCACTCCATTTGCCAAGAAAGATGGGGATTGGTTCCAATGAGCCAAACTGGATGGTTGTGCAATATATCTCAGAAATTGAAGGTTGAGAACGAGCACTCCCCAAGACAGAGGTTGTCACAGTAGCAATAGTATGATTTGAAGTTACAATTTCATCCGTGTCCAACAAGATTTTTCCTTGTTTTGCCAGGTCATCACCACCTCCTTGAAGATAAAACACTTCTCAATTGGATGACTAACAATACTATCATATTTGTAGTATTTTGGATCGTTGACATGTCCCATTTCTTGAGGGCATTTGCATTCAGGAAGTTCTATAACTTTACTTTCAAGTAAACATTCCAAGATGCCAGGGACATCGAAATCGGGGAAGGGGTATTCCTTCTTCTCTAACTCCTTTAGCGTAGGACGCTATCTTTCCCTCTCTTAAAACTGGCGAGGCTTTTTATCATCCTTCTTGTCATCTTTAACAGATATCTTGTTTGGGTGGTTGAGATAGCCATGGAATCTTTAACAACTGTCTTTGACGACTTATCGCCCTTCTTCCAGTCTTTTTTATCCTTGCGTGGTTCTATGGCCACGGGACTTTTGCCTTCATGGGATTTCATACTGATCTCCATGTCATGGGCACATGTTACCAATTTTTCAAATGTGCGAGGTTTTATACCTTGCAGAATGTAAAGAAGGCCCCAATGCATTCCCTGCATACACATCTCCACAGCAAAGATTTCTGACAATCGGTCCTTGTAGTCAAGACTGAGTGCTCTCTACCGATTAATGTAGTCGATTACAGGCTCATCATTCCATTGCTTCGTGTTAGTAAACTCTATCATACTAACAATACGACGAGTTCTATAGAACCTGTTTAAGAATTCTCGTTCCATTTGGTCCCAACTATCAATTAACTCTGACTTTAGGTCAGTGTACCACTCGAACGCATTTCCTTTAAGGGAGCAGACAAACTGTTTAACTAGTAAGTCCCCCTCTGTTCTGGCATTGTTGCAATGCTCGACAAAATGGGCAATGTGTTGCTTGGGGTTACCTTTTTCGTCAAATTATTGAATCTTCGGAGGTTGGTATCCTACATACATCCTCATACTGTCAATTCTCTTTGTATAGGGTTTTGAGTACATGAGAGTGCTCTGTGAGACGTATCCATATTGGGCTCGGATTGTATTCTTTATCATATCTTGCAATTGTGCGATAGATAATGAAGAGACTGAAGAAGCGTGACTGGTTTGACTAACTGCCTGTTCTTTTACCGATGTCTGGTTTTAACTAACCACCTGTTCTGTCACCGGCGTCTGTTTGGGGTCCTCTATACGAGTACCTTGTGCGGTAGAATTAGGATTCTTCGTCGGCATTACCATGGAAGATGTAAGATTCCCAGACAGTGGTGGTGAGAAAGTTGCACGATTCCCATTTGGCGGTGCTGTGGAAGATGTAGGATGCCCAGATTGTACTGGTGATTCACCGAAGGTCTGAACTTCCAATTTGTTCATCAGCATAGCGATTTGTAAGTCCTTCTCTTCAACAGTCTTTGTGAGGTTCTTAATGGCACGAGACATAGTTGCTAGTTATTCCTCCACCGTGGTAGCTCCAATCATCATAGCAGCGACCACATCTGAGTATGATAGGCCTTGAGAGTCAACGTTTCTTGAAGTGATTGAATACTCCGAAGTCTGACGTGGTGACTCTGGGGGTGAACCGACACTAGAGCGAGAATCATTGATGGAATAAGGTGAATCTGGTGGCGGAATCTCCTCTGGAACAACGTCAGTGTTCTTGACATGTTGGGTTTTCACGTTTGCCGGCTTTGCAGGATTGGTTTTCACCAAATCTTGCTGATGTTTGGATGAAGCCATCACCTGGGACTTGCTACGTGTCACAGGGCCCGCCAAGCTACTTCCATCATTAGGTTTGGCCTTCGTGCCACTTTTCATTGTGGCTTTGGCGTCGACCTTTGTGGTAGCGATGTTCTTTTGGGCTTTCTTCTCTGTCGGAGTCTTAGGGGGAGCCATAAAATCTGATAGAAAAGAAACTTAATGGTAGGAGAAAGAGATGAGAGGCAAAGCAGGTCCCACCGGGCGTGCCAGAAATTTGTACACACAAATTTTGTACTCTGCAATAAAGACAAAATATGGGCAAAATAATAATTTATTAAATCAGAAATATTTGGAGTACAGTCCTTTGTGATATCTTTTACAAAAAGAATGGTCCTCTGATTCGATCTTCTTTTTGTTATTGATTGGATCCAAGGGCTGCACGAGCTTGTTCTTGAATCACCGTGAAATTTGATGAAGAACGGCACATCGTTGGATATGCTTGTTGTTGATCACCGTGGGATTTAATAAAGAACGGCACGTTGTTGGATGTGCTTGATATTCTTCGCTTTTGGGTTTGGATGTTGGGGATGAGAGTTTTTGTATTTCTCTCTAGAATTCTAGATTTCTGAATTCTCAATTTGTGTACCCCTTCTCCCTTTCTCCAGGCCTCTATTTATAGGCCTCTTGGATCCATAGGATGATGACACGTGTCCTCTCTGATAAGGAAAATATCATAATTGGGCCGGGCCGGATATATTATGATAATTATCCTTAAAAATAATTATTCCAAATATATTTTATTAGGAATAATTATTCTTTTTATTTAACCATCTGAACTGGGCTTAATTAAATAATTTAAGTGGACCAAACTTGGCCAATTAAACAGTAGGCCCATATTTTATGAGTCCATTTGTCCAAATCAAAGTCCACTAAAATTTTAGTGTCTACAATGGTCTTTGTATTAAGACACCTTTCATCCTTGTTAAAGACCTCAGTACTCCTGTGATTTTAGGAACTCCATTTATTTCTCTTCTTTACCCATTCAAAGTTGATAGCCAAGGCATTTCAACAACTCTGGTTGGACAAGAGATTTGTTTTCCCTTTGCCCATCCTATAAACACCAAGGATCTTAATACCATCAAGGATTTTCATGTTTCTCAGATCCCAGCTGTCAACAAGATTGAGAGCAAAACAAAGCATTTAGATTTTCTCAAACAAGAACTGACCTTTAAACAGATTGATGAACGGCTCAGTCACAAAAGTCTCCAAGACTCTATTCAAAGGTTTAGATTAAGACTAGCAAGTCAAGTTTGCTCTGATCTCCCAAACACTTTCTGGCACAGAAGACAGCACATTGTTGAATTACCTTATGAAAAATCTTTCAATGAAAAGGATATCCCTACCAAAGCCCGTCCAAGGCAAATGAATCAAGAACTTCTTGATTACTGCATGAAGGAAGTCCAGGAATTATTAAGCAAATCCCTCATCTGAAAAAGCCATTCCCCATGGAGCTGTGCTGCTTTCTATGTCGAAAGGAATGCTGAAATAGAAAGAGGTGTTCCCAGATTAGTCATAAATTACAAGCCCCTCAATGAAGTCCTTCAATGGATCAGATATCCCCTGCCCAATAAAAAGGACCTAATCCAACGTCTAGTTCATGCAACGATTTTCTCAAAATTTGATCTAAAGTCAGGATTCTGGAAAATCCAAATTACTGAAAAAGATAGATACAAAACAGCTTTCACAGTTCCTTTTGGCCATTACGAATGGAATGTGATGCCTTTCGGATTGAAAAATGCCCCTTCAGAATTTCAAAAACTTTTGAATGATATTTTTATTCATCTTACAAATTTTTCAATTGTTTATATCGATGACATACTAATATTTTCTTCTTCCATAGATGCACATTGGAAATATCTCAATATATTTGCTCAAACCATCAAGCATAATAGATTAGTTATTTCTTTATCAAAGTTAATCTTGTTCCACACCAAGATCAGGTTCCTAGGTTTCAGATCCATCAGGGAACTATTATCCCAATCAATAGATCCATCCAATTTGCTGACAAATTCCCTGATGAAATTAAAGACAAAACCTAGCTTCAAAGATTTTAGGGTGCCTAAATTATCTTTCGGAGTTCTTCAAAGATCTTTCCCTTCTTTGTGCTCCATTATGCCAAAGACTAAAAAAGACCCCTCCATCATGGTCCGATGAGCATACAAGAACAGTCAGAATCCTTAAAAGCAAAGCAAAAAACCTCCCTTGCCTATCTATTGCTGATTCAGAAGCCTTCAAAATTGTGGAAACTGATGCCTCTGAATTAGGATATGGAGGTATCCTTAAACAAAAGACAGGTAGCAAGGAACAACTAGTCCAGTTTGCCTCTAGCAGATGGAACCAGGAACAACAAAATTACTCTACAGTCAAAAAGAAAATTTTATCTATAGTTTTGTGCATTTCAAATTTTCAAAGTGATTTACTAAATCAAAAATTTTTGGTTCGTGTTGATTGCCAATCTACAAAAACTGTTTTAAAAAAAGACGTTCATAACATAGTTTCAAAACAAATTTTTGCCCAATGGCAAGCTATTCTTTTCGTATTTGACTTTGATATTGAATATATAAAAGGAGAAAACAATTCTCTTCCTGACTTTCTCACCAGAGAATTTTTGCAAGGAAAAGTAGGAGCTTAAGGGCGGTCACCATGCCTCCCAAGACAGGTAGAGGAGCCTCAGTTGCTAGCACAAAACCCCACAAAACAAAAGATGCCTATGCACAATCATCCTCTTCCCAAACCCCTCCCAAAATAAGCTGGTATGATAAAGTTGAGGATGAAGCAGCAATATGTGCGAGCCAATCTCCATTGAATACGAACCAGTTTTCAGCACTAACAAAAATTCCGCAACATATCATAGATATGTCCCCAATCCAGTATGATCCCATCCAAACATACTTACAATCCTAACAACCAATTTTTCCTCCCCTTCAAAAATCTTATGCTGTAATTTCTTCAACGTCAGACAAACAAATTTCCTCAAGAACTGTTTCGCAACAAGTGGTGGTTAATAATCCCACTCTAAAAAAATCTCGTTATTTTCAAAAACCAAATTCATCAACCATTTGTGTGGTTGAAAAAGAACTTTTTAACCAAAACCCAATTTTACTTTCTCAAAATCATTTTGTCAAAGGTTTTCATTATCCTACATCAGATTTTCGAAAAATACAAAATTTTTATAAGTTTATTTTAGTGGACACTAATTCCATCAAGATTCGAACTCATTCAAAACCAGGTGATGAGTCTTTCATTTCTCACACCACTTGTACAATTCAAAAAGTCCTTACTCCAGTAGCCTGGGTAAAAACATTAATGCTCTGAGGCAATTTTCTCAGCCTTGCAATTCTCAAACTTTCAATTACTGGAACTATCAGGATGCCTGGTACAATACCTTTTATTTTTAAAATTAAGATTATAGCCATTCTTGGCTTATCCTTTTCCAAAAGAATTTCAATCTGAATGTCCCCAGATGGTTCATTGACTGGTGGCATATGTTTGGTCCCTGCAAAGAAATTATCTCTGATTCTATATCCAAGGGATTTTCAATCTTCCAAGAAAAATTTCAAGCTCCTCCTGAGCTTTCGAAATTTCCCAAATCATTCTTATTTTTTGCAAATTTCGCATTATCATGGATAGTTTTTTGGCAATTCCAAATCCTCAATTCCCCTTCCAATCGTCCTCTTCTAGGAAAATTTTCAAAGTTAAATTGTGGGACCAGTTCTCCATCAAGGATGTTACTATAGAAGCAATTTCAGAATGGTTCTCAAAGCATCCTACAATCTCTTATTCTGGCTTAAGAGAGTCTTCAACTTTCCTCCTGTCCAAAAGCCAAACCCAAGCAAGGCTTTCTTCAGCAAAATCCCAAGTCGAGTATGAAGCCTTCCTTATGGAAGCTTTAGCCCAAGTCAATCCCATAGCCTTCTCAAGAATGGGCTCGAACAGAAGTGAAGGCTCAGGTTCATTCTATGGCTCCCAAACAGATTTAGCCCAACCCAATGAAGATGACTGTTTTAGTATTTTCACCCAACAGCTCCAGTAACAAAATTTTCAAAGAATAATCATTTCCCTTAAAAAAAAAAAATTTACAGTTAAAAAATTTTATTCAACGGTTCTCCATTTTCAGGCATCTAGCACCTTTTGGTGCTCAAGACAGACAAGCGTTTCAGAAAAGGAATCCAAGGCAAGTCAGTAGCCATCACTTCAATTCAGCCTTTCAGGCTTTGCACATGGCCTCCAGCATCATTCAGCAGCCATCAGATCAATTCAGCCTTTCAGCCTTTGCACATGGCCTGCATCCTTATCCCCAAAGAATCCAAGGCTTCCCAAGGCTCCTTCGAGGCCCTATAAATAGCATCTCCTCAAGACATTGAAGGCAGGCTAGAACCAAGTTTAGTTTATAGTTTCATTTCAAAAGTTCTTAGTTCAAATTGTAATATTTAAGTTATTAGTTTTACTTTATCCAAGAAGCTCAGCTCAGAACAAAGTATTGTATTCAAAGATCAAAGTTGTAAGTTCCATGTTTCAATCAAAGTTATTCATGTTCTATTGTTTATTTATTATTGACTTACATATACATATATATTTCTATATTTCATTGATTATTTAACCTTTTCATTATTCTGTTTCTTTCATAATTCATTATCAGTTATTTATCTTGGGTGCTTATGATAATAAAATAAAATAAAATTTTATTTACTATTCAAGTATAATTGAAAATTAATAAAATAGCATTTTTTATTTTACTATTCGATTCTAATAAAATATTTTAATTTTTACTTATTATTAAAGTATAATTGAAAAATAATAAAATAATATTTTATTTATTATTTGAGTATAATTAAAAATTAATTAAATAATAAATAATAGTACTTGAAAATCAAAGCTTCATTTTAAAGTTGTGGGAATTATGAAGGAATGACAGTTTTGACAATAGAATTATCAAACGAATTTTGTTGCCCTAATTTAAATATAAAAAAATAAATTAAAAACTATAACAAAAAATACCAAAACTGAAAACCTTATAAAAAAGGCCCTTAGTTTCAAGTTTCAACCCATTTAAATCGGGTTTCAACCCATTTAAATCGGGTTAAAAATATACCTCATGAAAGACCCAAATATAACCTTTGTTCCCCAAATCAGCGCTCCATGTCTAGCAACTTTTGTTCCCGGAAACCCTAAATCCAGCTGTGTCTTTCCCTCCTGTCTCTCTTAATGTCAACTGAAATTAGAACACAAAGACAACAAAACTATATCAGTCTTCCATAGAAAGATATATATATATATATATTTATGTATATATAAGCTAGAGAAATAAACCATATATAAAGAGAAAGCTAGAGATAGAACACAGAGAGAGTAACTTACCTTCTGTCACTGTGAGAAGAAGATCCAGGATGGAAATAATTTATGCATATATATATTTTTCACATATACATCTATATTAATATAGTTGTTGATTACTTACATTCGAAGTGTGTTTTTAAGCTTGAGGCTGAAGAGCTTCAGAGTGTAGGAGAGAAGGAGAGCGAAATCTGGTGGGGTTTCGATTGTGGCGGTGATTTTTGTTGTTTGATTTGGATTATGGTTGGTGAGAAATCTTGTGGGTTTTAGATAGGGAGCGGTGAAAAATGGGTATTGATTCCAAACATGCTTCACATGTTCGACGATTTGCTCCAGAGAACCACAACTTTTATAATCAAAACGATTTTTATAACTGAAATGAGACTGACGACGAAGAGGCCATGGAAGGAAAGGGCTTAGAGTTCAATAGCTTGTTTCGAACCAATCGGCCCACCATTGTGTGCGTATTGCTGCTTCATTACCTCTCCCTGTTAATGGCTAAAAGAGTAATGGGTTAAGTGCAAAAAACCAAAAACAAAAAAACGAAACCTCAACTACTGGTAGAGTGCAAAAAGGTACATGTGTGATATAAAACCAATCCGCACTATTAATTTGGTGCAAATAGGTTCATGATATAAAATGATATCCTCTCCCTTCAGTTAAATACATTAATAACTATAATTGCAAACCATGTAAAATGAGTCTTTTATTCAATTTGTATAAAATTGTGTTTGTTTAGGACAAGAATAAAATAAACCTCAATTTGTATAAAATTAGGATAAGCTAAATCAAAGAAACATAAAACGGGACATAATAAAAACCGAAACCAAACAATCCCAAAATCATCCATGCCGCCTCCTCCCCACCATGGTCGCCGCCTCCTTCCACTTCCTTCCCACCATGACCGCCGCCTCCTCCCGCCTCCTCCCCACTATGGCTTTGTAGATCAGAGCTTTAAATAGGTGAGTACTTTCTGAAATCCCTTCCAAAAACTCTCTCTCTAAATATATATCTGTGTTATTGTATCTTTTATCATTTTAAGCATGTTTTATCACGAATTCAAGTATACGAACTCAACTAAAGTCAAAACTTAATAATTTAGACATTCCTACCTCAAAAGTAGCCAAAATGCATCCCTGACCGGAAAGTCAATGTCGGTCAACGCAGGTCAACGACGGCGGAACGGAAAATTGTTCGGTGGGAACGTAGCCGACGACAAGGAGATTCTACTATTCCAAAGGCGTGCCTCTGGAATCCGACTCCAAGTGGCCTAAAAACCCATTCGAAGCCTTAAATTCAAAATTTTTAAAAATTCATAAAATAATCATCGCCTCTCCAAAAATTAAATCCTTTAACTATGTGATAGAGAATGACGAGAGGAACATTTTCTGTCAAGGAACCAAAACCAAGAACCCGATCTATTGGCGGAAAAATGGAGTAGAAATTGAAACCTCCAAAAGAAAAGAAAAATAAAAGAAAAATAGGAGAGAAAGGGAGGCTGCGAGAGAGAGAGAGAGAATCTGAAAAGAAAAAGGGGCTTTGACCCCTTTTAGCCACAAGTGCTCAAGTGGGGTCCACGAGACCCCAAATATCTTCCTTGCCTCCAAATATATATATATATATATATATATATAGAGAGAGAGAGAGAGAGAGAGAGAGACATAAGCACATGCCACAACACGCCTTTTGGTATGTAGCCACCCAAATATGCAACAAATAAATAAATACGAAGTGCATTGACATCAAAAAAAAATAATCTCATGCACAAAAAATCAGGGTACGCGTCTCGCCCGGGACCTCTTAGCCCGAAAAACTAAAAAAGGCCGAAATGGCCAATAATGAATTTCTAAAAGTCCTGAACTCAAAGAAATGCCCAAACCAATACTCAGTCACATCCTGCATACTCCACTATATTTGGCATGCAAAACGAGACAAAGTGAAAATAATCTAGAAAAATCAGAAAAAATCCTAGAAATTGGAAAATAAGAAAAATCGGAAACATTACATTAATTTATATCAAACGTTCTTAAAAACAAATGTTGGTTTAAATTATATCAATAACGATTTTTTATTACGTCAGTAAATAAAGTTATCAAAATACCAATATTTTCTTCCTTCAGAACGATTCATAGCTTTCAATACAAATAGAAAAGTTATTTCAATAAATTAAATTCTTTGAACCCACAATTAAATCGAGTGGTCACTGGATTTCTAATTTAATTATATTTTCAATACAATTTTTTTTAACAATTATAGTTTTACCCCACTAAATTCAAAAGTCCTTTAAAAATTCAACAATTCAAAAAGACCTCTTTTTTTTTTCTTTTTTTTTTTTTCATTGGCTCAACAAGTTTTTTAAAATTAAAACAAAAACCCATGTTCACTGGTGGAACCATGTTATTTTCTATACAAAATTTTAATAATTATACTTGTGACCCCACTAAACTCTATACAAGTTCACAATAGTACGTAAAAGATATTATAAAATTCAAAAGGACTCCTCCTTTTTTCATGTCACTGACGTGGACTAAAATCGTCTTCGGTGGAACAGTGCTCCTATTCCAGCCATTCCATGGTAAAAAGTAAAAAGTTTAAAATCTATATTTATGAAAATATAAATTATATACATAATATATATAGATTATAAACATAATATATACATATATCATAACAGTGTTGTAGCCAATTTGAAAATTGAAATTTCAAAAACCTGCCCTTCATTGTATCTTCTTCTCTCCCAAAGCCCAAAATAAAATCAGATCTTTCTTTGTTACCAAAACAAGAGAGAGGTCTCATCTCTTTCCCAAAATTTGTTCTTATTTCTTTCTTTACTTCTATAGATAATTGTTTCCAAAGAAACAGAGCAGTTGGTACATCATGCTGTGAATTGGCGGGTACATGAATAGCTGGAAAAGGAAAGTTATAAGAAGGAAGGGAGAGAAGAGAAAAACTTACATATTTTCAATATTGTAAGTTAAAGTCAGTTCCAATATATTAGGTTTGTTTTTTTTCTTTTTTTTTTTTTTTTTTTTTTTTTTTTTGTAATTTGTTGATGTATTTATAAGTTTATTCATGAACTGAACCATCATTAAAGGTTATATATATTGTATTGTATTTGAACTATAATTAATGTTGCAGACAAATATTGCATTTATTGTTCTTATGATTATTTGGGTTCGTATTTTGAAAAGAAAAAAAAAAAATTGGTTAATTTTTATTTAATTCTGAACCCTAATTAATGTTGGAAATAAATATTACATTTATCATTGTACTAATTCTTTAGGATCGTATTTTGAAGAAAAAATTTCAACCCATTTTAATGAGTTCTGAACCATAATTAATGTTGGAAACAAATATTGCATTTATTATTCTTACGATTAATTGGGTTCATATTTTGAAGAATAACTCTTAACCTTTTTTTTTATGACATGTGAACCCTAATTAATGTTGGAGAGGGATTTATATTTTTAAATATCAGTATATAGTTGATAATTAATAAATGGATGGGAAATTGTTCAAATTTTATTGCTGATACATACTAGAAAATAGTTGGGTTGTACTTTGTTATACGGAATGGACCATATGTTTTTGTTTGATATTATTTGTACTAGTAATTGGGAATTATGAGTAGTCGTAATAATTAGTAAATTAACATGGTTTTAATATTTAAGAAAATACCAGCCCAAAAAAAGATTTGAAGTTCATGCCTCAGTTGTAAAAAGTAAAATAAAAAATTAAACTGTCACATTATTGTACGAAATTAAATATATTCATTGACTTCAATTTTTTCTATAGTCCTATCCTAACTTTACGAAATTACTTGCTCCATGCTATCAAACTGCGTCCTCAATTCTTGTCTCTTAGTCTACGGGAAATACTTATCAAAGAAAAGACCCTTAAATGCATCTCAACTTATACTGTCGATATCGTGCATGCTAGTCATGGTCATCCACCATACTTCCATGTTGCCAACAAACTTATACGTAGCTAAGGTGATTTTCAATTGATCATCGGGCATGGCTATTGCCCTGAAATGTTTTTCACCTTGTTCAAACCAATCGTCTGCAACTAATAGATCTGGACCTCCTTTAAAGGCTACTTTCATTAGTTTGTCAAACTAGATAAGGTACCGAAGATTTTGTTCTATCTCCGCATTTTTGTACAGGAGGAGAGAGAAAGGGGGACGAAAATAGGAGGAAAGAGTTAATAATAATAATAATAATAATAATAATAATAACAAAAACGGAGGAGAGAGAATGTAATGGTTGTAATTTATATTTATATATGTAGGTGTATGTGGTAAAATTAAAAAGAAAAATCAAAAGGTGGTTTTAGTGGTAGGACGCACCACTAATATGATTTGTGTGGTCAAGAGGCCACTTAGCCTCTCATTCTCTCTTCCTCATTTCCTCTTCCGGCACCACCTTCCTTCCTTCTTTTCTATTTCATTTTCTTTTCACCTTGTTTCAAGGCTTCAAAATTTGATTACTCCCTCATTTGTGAGAATTTTTGGATGTCGTTTGCGGCAAAACGGAGAGTACGACGAGATCTAGGTATGAGTACAAGCAATTTCAGTTTTAGCCTCCCCTAGGATTTCGAGTTTTGAAACCCATTTTGAGGGTTTTTCTACAATTTGAGGTAGGGGTTCCTAATTCATGAAATTCTTGCTCCCTTGTGAATTATTTTTTGTTAATTATAACTAAGCATGCTTAATTTGAGATGAATGCCTCTAAAATGATTTGGTTTTGTATATGGAATTCATGATTATGTGTATAAGTAAATTTATGTGAAAAGCATGCTTAAATGTTGGTTTTATATGCTTGTGTACTTGATAACTTGTTTAAAACTTACTATGTGGTAAGCATGTTTACGCATTAATTTCTCATGCCTATGGTGTTAGTAACTTACTAGAAATTGTTAAATGGAAGCATGTTAATTGGTGTAGATAAATGAAAAATTGGGATTATTGGTTGTAAAAATAAATGTAAAATTGGGATTATTAGTTGTAGAAATAAATTTAGAATTTCTTCTCAAAATGTGAATATGACGTTGATGGAATATATATAATTTAATTGTTGGATTTGCAAATTAAAAATATGTAAAATGTCATGATTTGGAAATATGAAAATGCGGTATTGTGTGGAAATTCATGTTTTAAAACATGCTTAAATGATGCGGATAATATGTATGAAATTCTATGTTGTCATGGCATTGAAGGAATTGCATAATTCATGCATTGTCATTGGGAAAGTAAAAGGAAAAGTTTGTTTTAAAAACAAATGGAATTATTTTTGGGAAAAAGTTTTTCTAAAAATGTTTGCAAAAACCGGATGCCTAGGAGGCGCCTAGTGATCCGTGATATTAGTGTAGTCTAGAGGGGAGTATGGTTAAGCTAACTAGGCCAGATGCGAAGCCTTGGAGGTGCCTTGTGGTCGTGGATGGTTGGTCAATCCTCCTTTCGTGACGCCTTGGAGGTGCCTTGGGTTGGATTACACTAATGATTTGGAGGTTGAAACAGAAATGTTTCGGAACAGGGAGTAATACACATGACATTGCATTCCATAGCATGGCATGGTTTGTTACGACTTGGATTATTGTTGTTGATGTTGTTGTTATATTTATCCCGGTAATGGCATGATCCCAGTTCTTTTTCCTATTCCTTATTTGGATTCACGGAGTCATAAGAAGTATGTTTTAGGCACTACCTACTGAGCAATTTGCTCACCCCATATATTTTACATTTTTCATGTCATAGGAAGGAAGTGGCGGACGACGCTCCTCCACAGGGTTCGATGGGTTTGTGGACTGCTTTGACATATCTTGTAGTTATGATCTCTTTTTATTATTATTGCTATTACTATTTTTTTTTTGAAAACCCTAGGATGACACGTATATTATGTATTGAAGTAAGAAATGACGATAATGTCCTTAATTGACCTCGGATTCAGATAAGGACCCGGTTAGCGATTCGGACCCACAGATTTAGGTCGTTACAGTAAGTAGGTTGGGCAAAGCAGCGGCCATTCAACCATCTCTCAAAACAGTAAGCACTTTCTTAATGCTTTGAATAGCGCGCGAAGTCGTCAACAAGCAAAGAAGCGATTTGTACAGGAGGAGAGAGAAAGGGGAAGATAATAAGAGGAGAGAGTAAAAAATAATAATAATAACGGAGGAGAGAGAAACGGAGATCGAGAAGAGAGAGAATATGAGGAAAGAGAATAAAAGGGACAAAAGAGAGATTAGGAGGAGAGAGATTAAAGGGAGGAGAGATAAAATATTAATATTAATTTAATACGTGGTTTTAGCAACTAGATAAGCATTGAGAGACATGGTGGCATGGCCCCTAAAATTTTTGGGTGAAAAAAATTTAAAAATAAGTTCAGAAAAGATATTATTATTGGCCATTTCAAAACTACAAGGGAACCTGAATTTGGACCCCTGCCCTTTTTTTCTTTACTTTTAAAATTTTCATTTTAAAAGAAACGCACAAAGAATAACTATATTTCCGTTATTCTCATTTCATATACTTAAGAATTATGAATTATTTTTATTTATAAATAATCAAATAAATTTTCTTATATATTATGTACAATAAAACTTCTATTGTAAATTATAATTTTTTACAATTTATATATATGTGTGTGTATATATATATATATATATATATATACACACACACACACACAATCTTTTCTATATTTTTGTTTTCATATTTTCATATTGACTCCTCCAAGCAAAAATTTTTGAGCCTACTGCCAGTGATAAGTTATTTACCTATCTACCAAAATTTAATAACTCAAAATTATTTAGGCTTAAAATTTATACTTTTCCTATATGATTAGTTTAAAATGATAATACATTGGGCATTATTTATTTTTTTCTTAGTGAACTGAGTATGAACAAGCATTTCTATTGGGCCAGCCAATTTGGACTTGGACTCAATTAGCTTTTTTTCTTACTGGAAATGGATCTGGCCTAATTGTCTAGCTGCATTTGGATTCACATTTTTTTTCTTTTGTTTCTGTGATTTAGGAATATTTTTTTATCCTTCGATAATTTTATTATACAATTTTGCCTAGTATTTTTTAATATGTGTAAGTTATCCTAATATGTTTTATTTGATTGTAATATAAATATAAAAAATCTCGTGAGTGAATTGTTGAATTGTTGAGTATTATTGATGAAGTAGAAACTAAATGGAGAATTACGTTCTATAATTGGCATTCAAAAGTTGAAGAGAAAATTGAAATATTATCAATTTATGTGTAAATCCGCCATTGTATTCTAAAAATGATCCTATTTTGGGACTATCTCTAAAAACTTAAGAAAAAAAGTAGAATATGAAGCTAAATACTAAAATAAGATAACACTTAAAAATAAATTAAGAAGTAAAAAAAATCATGTGATCACGTGTTTTTTGCTTATACCTGTGTGCCTGTATATATATATATAGTTATATGCATAGGTACTTTTGAAGGCAGAGCCAACCTTTTCAAAGCTTGGAATAGCCAACCTTTGAATAAAAAAAATCTTGAAAAGAGTAAGCCGGAGCCAACCTTTTTAAAGATTGGAATGGCTAACTTCACCATATTAATTTCACACTTTCTTTCCCTATTTATATATATATATTTTTGATCTCTATATATATATATATATATATATATATATAGGGCGAAGCTAGATTCTGAAAGTAGGGAGGGCTAAAAAAAAATTTAAAGCAGAGGATTTATTGGGAAAAAAAAAATTCAAAAAGAAAAGATAATAATAATAACAACAACAATATCCATGAACATTTAAATAATGATAAATCGAGTCAGCATATGAAAAATCCCTAATTACAACTAATTTGAGTTAATGACTCAGGTTTGATGTAAAACACCAGAATCAATACGATGTCCGAGTCTGCACTGGTGAATTTGAATTGAGTACAATAGACATTTATCAATAAATCAAATGTCCGCTAAGAACAGGCTCGGACACCGTATTCAAATTCACCAATGCAATGGCTATCTCAAGATGCCTATTTTTGGTGTCATTAAACAAAACAGAAAGCTTCAAATCAATTAACCGAATCAAAAGTAAGAGCGACATCATTAAGTTTTGAACTAATAAGCAAATGAATGAAAACGCAATAAGATCTAATAGTGAATCTAACCCATAAGAATCAAAAGCAAAATGAAAGAAACTCAAAACAGTTTTTGAGTTCATTGATAAGTGTGTGTCAAAGAGAATGAATTGGGAAGGAGACAAATGGGCTATAATATCTTTACATTTAGAGGAATCTAGAAATGGGTTCCTAAAGTATGTCTTTGTTTCAATTTACAATTCGCCCATGTGTTGGTCTATAATGGTTGGTCCAACCTAATGGGTTTGGCCTTGGTTGGGCTCAGTTTTTGGGCTAAACTCTATTTATCATTTATATTTATTATGAATTGGGCAGCTTGGGTTGGGTTATGGCTGATTGGGTTGGGCTATGGCAGATAAAAAATAGTAGTACTAATTTTTTTTATTTTTTTTTAGACTTGGGCTATAGCCCAGGTTAGCCCACACATGATTCCGCCCCTGTATATATATATTACAATATTATTCTTATTAGTAAATATATTGAGCAAAATACAATCCAAAAAATGAGAAGAAATAACTTAAATAGTATAGTTTTTATTTTTTATATACAATATTATACTTATATTACGATTGATTAGTAAATATATTACGATATTGATTAGTAAATTTTTAATTACGAAGTACTAATTTTCCCATATTCTATAATTTTGGGAGTCTCTTGCGCTATTGTCACTTTTATGTTTTTTAGTTCGCCCCCCAAATCAATATTTATGGCTCTGCCCTGCTGAGGAGTGTCATTTTCTATTTTGGAGGCTGACAATGATCACATGACTTTGAAGATTGACTTACAACACTAACATTAGCATAAAAATAAAAAAGTTAGGAAGATACAAGTAACTATATTCAACTTATTTATTTATTTATTTTATTTGAGGGTGAACTACATTAAACTCTTCTTTTCTATGTCTTTTCCATTAAATCCCTTTTTTCTAATTTTTTTTGCTAAAAAAACCCCCTTCAACTATCTAAGAAGGTAACTTAGCAAACAGACGTTTGATGAAAAGCAATTGAAATAGAAATTGACTTAAATATCCACTACGCTTATTTGAAAATCTATTTTGTAGGTGCCTCTTGATTTCTTTTTTATTAAATAATCTAACGACATCATTCATATAAATTAAGACTTCTATTATTTTTTTAATATGTTAACATTTTACTAGACTGTCAAGTTCACATTAATCACGTAGAAGGAATTTTTTTTTTTTTTTTATAGAAAAAAACTATTTTAAAATATTAAAAAAATAAGAAGAAAAACATGTAGGCATAAATAATATATATATATATATATATAAATTTTAGGCATTATTTCTCGTAGTGTCTCTTTAACAAATCTGTATAAAATGAAAATCAATAAAAACCAATGAAATGAATGCACAATATAATTTTCAAATTTTAGGCATTATTTCTCGTAGTGTCTCTTTAACAAATCTGTATAAAATAAAAATCAATAAAAACCAATGAAATGAATGCACAATATAATTTTCAAATATATATATATATATATATATATATATATAGCAGATAAATTTAAAGAAAAAAATCAAATTTATATAGGTCTAAAAGCTGGTTGGAAATGCAAATATACTATAAATAATAATTAATGGTACACCATAAGTTAGCGACAGAATTAAGCCATAAATAGTGAGAATTTGAATCAGAACTCGCACGGAGTATGAGAGCGGGAACGTGTTCAGACTATAAGAGCGACACCTATTGGGAAGGGTTGTGTAACTTAAGGTACACCCGTTTTTTTATTATAATAATTTAAGTCAGAAAAATCTGTTTGTAGCAGAATTGGTACTATGGATTAGGCATGGGCCACTTGTTTGTATAATTTGTTTGTCTTAATATTGGGCTTGGACAAATTGTGCCTTGTATATGCGTCACCATTCCTCACATGGGCCGGAGTTTGGGGCCTTATACAGATACTCTAATGCAATTAACATTTACCTTTCAAAAAAAAAAAAATTTGAAGAGTTGAGTTTTTATTTTTGCAAATATCATATTTTTTCAAAGCAAGAAAATAGATCTTATTTTCCATATCTTAAGTATATATGTAATCTTTTAGTAAAATATGAAAAATTATACGGTTCATTAAATTCTAGGTAAATAGAATTAGAAAATACAAGTTTTGGGTCAAATGATTTAAAATGGATTTTTTTATTTTGGACACCAATTTACGGGTAAAGTTATATAATTGACACCAATTTATCCATATATAATAGGTGGTTTTAGTAACCATAAGCATTGAGAGACATGGTGGCATGACCCTTAATATTTGGGTGAAAAGAATCTAAAATAGGTTCTTCAGAATATGAAAAAGATATTATTAAAAGAAAGGAAGAATATCTATTTTTCCGTTCTTCCCCTTTCCCTCCATTTTGTCACCAATTAGAGAATATTTATGTATACTTCACCATAATTATCGTTGAAAATTAATTTGCTCAACTTCACAAATCTTTCGCTCAACTTCACAAATCTTAATCTAATTCTTAAAATGTTTTTACATAATGATGTAAGCTCATATTGCTTTATTTGGTAATGAGTCTTAATTAGTTATCCAATAATTAAATTCCTAAAAACAAATGAGAAAGGTATTAAACAAAAGCCAACTCAATGCATATTTCTTATATATTATTCTATTATTTAGGCTTAAAATTTATACTTTTCCTATATGATTCGTTTAAAATGATAATACATTGGGCATTGTTTTTATTCCTAGCAAGAAAAAACTATATTAGTGAACTGATTATGAACAAGCATTTCTATTGGGCTGGCCAGTTTGACCTTGGACTCATTTAGCTTTTTTTTCTTACTGGACATGGATCTGGCCCAATTGTCTAGCAGCATTTACATTCATTTTTTTTTTTTTTCTTTTGTTTTTGTGATTTACGAATATTATTTTATCCTTTGATAATTTTATTATACAATTTTGCCTAGTATTTTTTTATATGTGTAAGTTATCCTAATATGTTTTATTTGATTGTAATATAAATATAAAAAATCTCGTGAGTGAATTGTTGAATTGTTCAGTATTATTGATGAAAGAGAAGCTAAATGGAGAATTATGTTCTACAATTGGCATTCAAAAGTTGAAGAGAAAATTGAAATATTATCTATCTGTGTAAATCCGCCATTGTATTCTAAAAATAATCCTATTTTGGGACTATCTCTAAAAACTTAAGAAAAAAAATAGAATATGAAGCTAAATACTAAAATAAGATAACACTTAAAAAAAAATTTAGAAGTAAAAAAAATCATTTGATCACGTGTTTTTTTGCTTATATGCGTGTGTTATATACATGGGTACTTTTGAAGGCAGAGCCAACCTTTTTAAAGCTTGGAATAGCCAACTTTTGAATAAAGAAAATCTTGAAAAGAGTAAGCGAGAGCCCATTTCAACGATTGGAATGGCTAACTTGACCAGACTAATTGCCCTTTTTTTTTTTTTTCGGTTGGTCCCAGCTAAACCATCGATGATCAATAATATTGTAATATATATATATATATATATATATATATATATATATATATTACAATTATTATTCTTATTAGTAAATGTATTGAGCAAAATACAATCCAAAAAATGAGAAGATACAACTTAAATAGTATAGTTTTTTTTTTTTTTTTTAATACAATATTATACTTATATTACTATTGATTAGGAAATATATTACGATATTGATTAGTAAATTTTTAATTACATAGTATTAATTTGTCCCTATTCTATAATAATGGGAGTCTTATGCACTGTAGTCACTTTTATTTTTTTAGTTCGCCCCTAAATCAAAATTTTTGGCTCTGCCCTGTTGAGTAGTGTCATTTTCCTCTTTTGGAGGCTGAGAATGATCACCAGACTTTGAATACTTGACTTACAACACTAACATTAGCATAAATAATAATAATAATAATAATAATAATAATAATAATAATAAAGTTAGGAAGATACAGCTAACTACATTCAACTATTTTTTTTTTTTTTTTTAGGGTGAACTACATTACACCCTCCTTTTCTATTTGCCTTTTCCATTAAATCCATTTTCTTTAACTTTTTTGTCAAAAAACCCCCTTCAATTATCCAAGGGGGTGACTTAGCAAACCGACGTTAAATAAAAGGGAACTGAAATAAAAATTGACTTAAATACCCATTAAGTTTATTTGAAAATTTACTTTATAAGTGCGTCTTGATTTTTTTATATTAAATAATCTAACGACATCATTCATATAAATTAACACTTTTATTATTATTTTTTAATATGTTAACATTTTACTAGACTATTAAATTCACATTAATCACGTAGAAGGAATACATTTTTTTTTATAGAAAAAAAATTATTTTAAAATATTAAAAAAAATTAAGAAGAAAAACATGTAGGCATAAATATTATATATGTAAAAAATAATAATAATAATAATAATAATAATAATAAAAATAATAAAAAAAATTAAGCATTATTTCTCGTAGTGTCTCTTTAACAAATTTGTATAAAATGAAAATTAATAAAAACTAACGAAATGAATGCAAAATATAATTTTCAAATATATATATATATATCTAGCAGATAAATTTAAAGAAAAAAACCAGATTTATATAGGTCTAAAAGCTGGTTGGAAATGCAAATATAGTATAAATAATATTTAATGGTACACCCTTTTTTTATTATAATAATTTAAGTCAGAAAAATCTGTTTGTAGCAGAATTGGTACTATGGATTAGGCTTGGGCCACTTTTTTGTATTATCTGTTTGTCTTAGAATTGGGCTTGGACGAATTGTGCCTTGTATATGCGTCATCATTCCTCACATGGGCCGGAGTTTGGGGCCTTATATAGTAACTCTAATGCAATTAACGTTTACCTTTCAAAACAAAAAAAAAAAAATTTAGCAGAGTTGAGTTTTTATTTTTGCAAATATCATATTTTTTCTAAGCAAGAAAATAGATCTCCTTTTCCATATCTAAATATATATGTAATCTTTTAGTAAAATATGTAGAATTATACAGTTCATTAAATTCTAGGTAAATAGAATTAGAAAATACAAGTTTTGGGTCAAATGATTTAAAATAGATTTTTTTTTTATTTTGGAGTGGAACATGAATTAGTTACGGGTAAAGTTATATAATTGACACCAATTTTTATTTATCCATAAGTAATAGGTGGTTTTAGTAACTATGGTGGTAAGCAATGAGAGACATGCATGGTGGCATGACCCTTAATATTTTTGGGTGAAAAGAATCTAAAAATAGGTTTTTCGGAATATGAAAAAGATATAATTAAAAGAAAGGAAGAATATCTATATTTCCGTTCTTCTCATTTCCCTCCCTTTTGTCACCAATTAGAGAATATTTATGTATACTTCAACATAATTATCGTTAAAACTTAATTAATTTGTTCAACTTCACAAATCTTAAACCAATTCTTAAAATGTTTTTACATAATGATGTAAGCTCATATTGCTTTATTTGGTAATGAGAGTTAATTAGTTATCCAATAATTAAATTTCCAATAAAGTTCAAAAACAAATGAGAAAGGTATTAAATAAAAGCAAACTCATAGCATAACTCTGCAGTGGTTCAGATTGCTTGAATGTGACTCGTGATAAAGCATGATATCACTTCATGCGCAACTGAGTTAGATATATTTCTTATATATTATTGTATTATTGTTTGTTGAACTCAGGCATGAATGCGAATAGATTACTGTGTATTATTTCCTTGGTCAATGTGTTCATAAATGTGACTTTTAAGTGTGCTCTTCTTTTTCTTTGTTTAAAATTGTGCTACTCACCTTTGTTCACATAGAGCTTGTTTCAGATCTTTGAAGAGACAACCACCATGACTTCCAATTCTTTTCATGTCTCTTTGCTTGTTGCCTACGATCACGTAGCTAAATCTTGTGTCTATCTGCATAGCAATTTATTGTGCACAAATCAAACTTTAACCCAGGTTTTGCATTTCTTACTTGATGTCAAAAGCAAATGGGGAGAGAGAGTCATTTTTTTCATATACACTGCCAACCAATCATATTTCTAACTATTTATAACATAAAAAATTTAAACCTTTCTACTATGACTATAAATGCAACCAAAAACCCAAAAAAATAAATAAATAAATAAAGGAAAATCCGAAAACAAATAAATGAATCTATATGCTTCCAATTGTAAAACATCCACTGAACCTATCAGAAAGATCATTTCTTTGGTCAGGTACGAAGATGAAGAAAAGTGGAGCAAAAATAGCTTGGATTAAATGGTGCTGAACTTACCTCATCAGAAATACAAGCTTTTGGCAGATAAAAATCCCTTGGAATTCATACTGGAACTGGAGGAAACTCGAGAGAAAAAATCCCTCAACACTCTCACCTGTCCCTTTATCTCGGGAGCAAATCGGAACTTCCCACCATCACTCTTGGCTGCAATTCCAGAGCTTTCTCACAATCGGACCTCTTCTCACTCTACTTTCTTCAACAATCACACACACACACATTACGCACATTTGTTCTTCTCACTCTACTTTTCTGAACCTGGAAGTCACACACACACTCGTTTTTCCTAAGCAAACCAAATTTTATAACACAACCAGTCCACACAATACAATTGGATAGGAAGGCATACCCTCCTCAATACATTACCATAAAAGAAAACCACTTACTAGAGGGAAAAATTAAAAAAAAAAAAAAAATAATAAAAAAATAAAATAAAATAGCCCAAGAAAAGAAGAAAGACAAACAAACAAAGCAACCAAATTATCACACCAACAACGGATCCACAACCACATTCAAAATCTAGCTCCCGGTTGATCCAAAATGTCCAGCAGGGAATTATTCATTGTATCAGCAATCTGCAAAAAAATAGATTTAACCAAATGTCCAATTCAACACACATAAAATATGATTTTTGTTCAACCACAATCTTTACATTTGAAACAAAATTACTTCCTAGTTTTTCTGAGGGAACTTAGAACTAAACCAGTCCACTTTTTCAAAACCAAAGTCTGTGGTATTCTTTTTCAAAACCAAAGGCTTGATCAGTAGTCAAAATGATTTTGGTTTTCCTGAATCAAAGAGGGTTTGGTTTAAATGGATATTTCAAAAAAAAATTATTTCCTTTTCCTGGTTATTGTTGTTTTCATCTATTTGTGTTAGAAGGGTTTTTGCATAGCAAATATAAGTTAATTTATATTTAAAGTGATAATTCAAATAAACTTTAGCATGACTACAAAAATAGACTACCAAGTGTACAGTATATTAGTAAATAGATAAAGAGCATGAACAGAGTAGCAACTACAAGAAGGAAAAAATAAAAAATTAAAAGGAAAGAAATGTGGAAGCAAAACCTTGTAGAAGATGATGATGTTCTTCATGTTTCATTAGATCTCTTGAACTTGTTGCGGAACCAATTCACCTTTATCAATATAGCCACATAGATCCGGTCTTTCATATCATCAAGAAGCTGAAAATAAGCATGCCTCCATGTCCTTTTGAGGAGAAGAGTACCACAAACAATCCAAAATCCAACCACAAATCCTGGACCCATACCAATATAAAACCAAACCATTTCATGCTTTTCTTCCTCTTCCTCCATTGACGTCACACCTCGACCTTGAGATTCTTCTCTTCTTGTGCAATTGTTGTTGAGAGGGGCTCCACAAAGTTTAGCATTGCCAATGTAGCTAGTTGCATCAAAACTCTAAAGTTGGGTGCCCGTAGGAATTCTTCCATTTAAGAAGTCGTATGACAAGTTCAAGTAACTCAGAAATGTCAAATTAGACATGCTTTGAGGAATTTCACCCAAAATATAGTTTCTCAAGATATCAAGGGATTCTAACAGTTTCATGCCTCCAATGTTCTCCGGTATCTTTCCCGTAATTTTATTATGAGACAAGTTTAAAAATCGCAATGCATCAAGACTAGAAAAATCATCTGGGATTGAACCAGATAAATTATTATGTGAGAGATCTATGCTCGTAACAAGTCCAAGGATATTCTTGTACTCTGATTCTCTCCCTTTTGTCACCAATGAGAAAATATCTATGTAGCCTTCAATGGGAATATTACCAACACCACTTCCCATTTCCAATTTGTGATGATATGCAGAATTTGTGCTAGTCAACGCACTGATATTCTTCAAACATTTTGGTATCGGTCCGGAAAGGCTATTATTCCCAAGATCAAGGATTATAAGCCCAGAAAGTTGGCATATTTGTGACGGTATATTGCCGATAAATTTATTGGATCTTAAGCTGGGAACCTTCAAGCCAAAAATTTCTCCAATCCAACTCGGAATGAGTCCGGTAAATTCATTTCCAGCTAAATTAATGAGGCTTAAATAAGTGTAGTTTCGCTATGATAAAGGTATTTCTCTAAAGAAATTATTATCATACAATTGCAAAGATTCGAGAAACCCCAGCGAACCCAATGAGTTGGGAATTTTACCAGATAGGTAGTTCCTTCCCACGTTCACATGGGTCAGATGTTGCCAATGCATCAAGCAATGAGAAAGTTGACCTAATAGTATATTATTTGATACATCTAGAACCTCCAACATACTTTCTCCATTCATCTCTTGGCACAAGAATGAGGAAATGGGTCCAAAGAAAGAATTGTTTGCAAGGTTCAAATATCTAACATTTGGAGACAAACGTGGTAATGAACCCTTGAAACGATTAGAACTAATATCAACAAAACTCGAGTTTAGGAACACGTTCAATATGTCTCTATTTATTTGGTTGTTGGAGAGATTGATAGAATCAATACCTGACACCCACTTCCACAACCATTCTGGAGCTGCACCTGAAATTCCCGATTGGGAAATGTCTAATACCCACAAAGATACTTGTGTTTGTAGTCATAAAGGAAAACTTGGACCCATATTGCTGTTGGGAGTTATATGCCCTGGCATAGCAAATTCCTATCTGGATTATAGTGACATATGTTTCTGACATATCTGAAATATTTATGATTTATATAATTGGTGAATTCAATGTATTATGTTTCGATTCACTATGAAATTGATAGTGTCCCTATAATTACAAAAAATATTTATATATATGTATGTGATGGCAATCAATGCATGATATATAAATAGTAATTATAAATTGTTCATAGTCGGTAATTATGGATGGACTCATAATTAATTAAGACTTAAACTGGATCCGCGTTAGATTGAGATATATTGCGAGAGCCGTCATATGCAATTGCTCCCTATCACCGTCATGGCATTTGACTATTAAGCATGAGAAAATTATAGACTTTTTTATTAATTAATAATTACTTTGATTTGTTCGGCGGATTCTTCGGGATCCTTAGACCGACACTTTGGGTAGTTATGTGATTAATAGTTAGAGGGTTATATTTTCAAGATTTGTATCATTGCTACTTGTATTTATTTTGTATTGATTATGGTTGATCACAAAGTAAATTCGAAGGCCTTCGTATGTTTTTAGACAAAATGATTTATTATATATTTATTTATTTAAATTATTATTTTTGTCAAACAAATGTTTTATTGTGATTGAGCCAGAAATAATCAAAGGTACCAAAATAAATATATTAATTAAGTAGTCGGATTGATGGCTTTATTTATCCGATAACTAATTATGCATAGAGGGGTCAAAGTGTAATATTGACTTAGAGGTTATTTATTTTTAATTGGAGTTCAATTAATTTCTTTTAGTGGAGTAGAAATTAATTTATGAATTAATTGAATTGGATCCATGGACCGAGCTAATTATTAATTCATTGTAGCCAATAAAATAATAGGCCCAATGGATTCTCACTCATAACCCAACTTGATATTGGAATCATATTAGATTTGAGACATGTAAATTAGAGATTGAGAAGGATTCGTTGTTTCATTTTCTTTACCTTTATGTTGCCTATAAATATACATGGTCTATATATATTTTGGGTGATGATTTTTATGAGAAGGAAAAAGGAATAAATTTTCTCTCTCTAGAAAATTAGGGTTAGTGTTCTCATCTAATGGAGGCTCCCACAAGCCTAATTTTCCAAGGTCATTCATGGAGGCATATGAGTGATTCCTAAAGGCAAAACAATTACCAAGAGGATGAGGATCCAAGGAGAAGGCATCTTGCTAAGGGATTTACAATAAGTGAGAACATTCACTTTAGAGGAAAGATTTAAAGGTTTACTCAGACCTTTGATATAAGTATTCAATCCATTAATTGAATGATACATCATATTTTATTTTTGCATAAAACTTGTCTCTATGTGATGAATCAAGATCTATGAATCAAAATCCCTCAAAAAGTTTTTAAAACTAGCACGTTTCCTAATAGTGGTATCAGAGCATGGTTTGATTCATTACTAGAGATCATGTTTTTGTCAAAACTCATCATTCATGGATCCAATTTTGATATGCATATATATTTATTTATTAATGTATGTTGATGTATGAATTAATATATTGATATATAATGATGTATGTATAATTGTGAATGGATGATGATGTGTGTTTGGGCCATGGATGAAGCTTATAGGATAATTGAATGTAATTTTATCTTTGGATGAATGTAATTAAGGTTTTGATTTAGCCGTTTGAAAGTTCAATGATGTAATTTAATTTTTTTCATTGTATTTCAAATTGTAAATTTATTTAAAGCCATGTAATATTCATCAAAGGGTGCTATGCAGCTTCAAGATGGTCCAAGATGGTCAAATTAGGCTTCAGGAATTTTTTGGGATTTTTTAGAAATTTTTCGGAATTTTTCTGGAATTTTTTAAGGCCTAATTTAATTTCTGGAATTTTTTAATTAATTTATGGAAATTTTTCGGCGATTTTCCGGCGACCGGAAAGTTGCCGGCGACGAGGGAAAATAATCCAGTGGAGCAGCGCCCACGGTACACTGAAGAGGATAACCAATTCACAAGCGCGTGAGGTATACGCGCCAAAGCTGATAGCAGAATTGGCATTCTAGCACGTGTATTCACGCGCCAGAGAAGAACAAGCATTCCGGCGCATGTTCCTCACGCGCCAGACAAAGGCCACGGATCCAGGAGCGTGCAGGCGCGTGACACGCGCCTGCTTCCAACCACAGCGTGTTCCACGCGCAGCTCACTCCCACATGCGCGTAGGAGTGCGTGAAAGGCCCTACCACCTCCCTCCAGCGCGTGCATGCGCGTGGGGAAAGCCGTGAGCGCGTGGTAGGCGCGTGGTAGGCGCGTGGGGGCTCATCCAGGGTGCGTTTAACTGTGTTTTTGACTCCTGCAGGTGCGTTGGACATTACAGTGGACCTCCTGGCTTGTTTTAATATTTATTTAGTTTTTAATGTTAAAAGCTAAATCCATTGGCCATTTTATCTGCTTTATCATTTATTTATTTATTTATGTGATATATGTGATGCATGAAAAAATTAATTGCTAATTATTATTGTTCATGCATTGGATCCATGATATTTAATTAAAATGACTTGATTTATATTAATTAAATTATGAAAATTAATTGGATTTGATTACTAATTAATTTGAGGGCACTTATTAGGAAACAAAAAATTATTTTTGTAAATTATTTTTAAAGTGTGCTTCAAATTAAATATTAGTGAATCATTGAAAGTCCAAATATTTTCTAAATTTAATTGGATTAAAATCAAGACGTTTTGCATGCATTATATCATATAAATGAATAAAATGAAAACCCTAATTATGAATGATTAAAAATTGAGTGGGAGCGGGGATTTTTATACATTACCCCATGGCCTTCGTTATTAAAACCATTGTAATTAGATCTTCAAAAATAAGGCCCCACGCATGATTTGAAGAGTCTTAATATTACAAGAATGGTTATCTCATGAAAATAATAATATTAAATGTTCATTATAATTAGATCTTTAAAAATAAGGCCCTATGCATGATTTAAAGAGTCTAGATTATAATGACAAGATATTTAATGTTTTATTTTTCATTAGAGCATTAATAACGTTATACACTCAATCTAAAATCAATAGTGTTAGCTCCCCAACGGAGTGGTCTACACTAGGTGATTTTAGAAAAGCTAAACATAATCGGGAGTCATTTCATATATATAGACAATGCATTGTCTTAATAGATATGGAGATGATGGGATTTGCCCGCCAATAGTAATAATGAAGTTCACCAACCGAATAAGTTATTGGCGTATTGGTTATTCGATTTTTCATGCAGTGGTTAAGGGACCCACATACTATTTTAATGAAAGTGCTCGCCTAATAGTAAATGAATCTCAACAATTGTAATAATGAACTCCTCCAACAGGATAAGTTATTGACATATTGATTAGTTGATTTATTATGCTACAGAGTTGAGGGACCCGCATTAATTAAAAGGGATTGTTCACCAATAATGATAATGATCTCTTGTTCGATTGAGATTTATTATATTATGTGGTTAACAAACTCATTTTAATTTTAAATATGCATGACAGTATTAATAATTCACCTTGCATATTGTATGAATGCATTTATATTCAGATTAATTATGTCTAATCCAGTTTATCTGCTTGCTTACATATTCAATGTAACTGGACCTCATTAATATTGACTGGGAAAGGAACTTAGATATTTTATTCACAACGTAAGGGTACAAATGTATTTACTACTCCTAAACCTAATCCTTTTACTTTAAGATACCCAAGAGAACATTAATGTTTTGAATAAGTGAAATAAGGCAAATGAGATGACTTGGTGCAATATTCTAGAGTTTACCTCGAATACGCTCCAAAGCTAACATTTACATTATTTTATTTTCTTCAAGCATCATGTTAAATTTCAATAAGATGTTTTGGTGAGATTAGATAGAGAGTATGACAAAGTACTATGTTATGTCAGTCTTGAATAACATCAAGATAGCCTAAGGAACTCCAGTATGAAATCAAATTTTGGAAAATGATTGTTTATTATTTAAAAATTAGCTGGAGATCAATAGGGCTGACTTGGGTGGTAAGTTTCAAGTTGACATGATTATTGCCTTGTTACCAAACTCGTTCGACTTTGTTAGAGTGAACTAAATAAGGAATCAGTTTGAGATCACACTCGCTGATATTCTTATAGAATTGGTAACAGATGAAGGGATAATCAAGAGTATGAGCGTTCCTATCAATCTAACCTAGTCTATACCATCTTCTTCTAGGCCCAAGTGGATGGGCAAAGCAAAGAAGAAGGATGATAATAGGACTAGGCTAGCACAAAACATGAGTATTCAAAAAGGTTAAAGGGAATAAGGCAGTGTATGTTGAGGGCGAAGGAAATTGTTTCTTTTGTCGCTAACTATGACACTAAAGGACGAACTATCTAAGCAATGACGTGGCATAGGAAAATATATATTTAATCATTGAGCCATGTTATGTGGTTGTATCTATTAATTCCTGATGGATAGATTCTAGAGCCACTAAACATGTTTGCAATTCGTTGCAAGGATTTCAGGAATCCAGAAGCCTCGATGATATGGATATATATTTGCCTTTTAACCTGATGTCAAGGTTGTAGCTAAGTTAGTGGGAGTATTACATCTGAAATTAGAGAGTATGAGGATATTAGTATTAGAGAACTATCTTTATGTACAGATGTTAACCGCAATCTAATTCTTGTTTCATTTTTGGTTTATAAAAACTGTGTTGTTATTTTGTAAAACTGGTTTTATAAAATTGAATAGATATGCGATTACTTCTGGTGCATTGAAAGATGGTTAATATACTGTAACCATAAGTTCTTAAGATTTGCAGGATGTAGAAACTAATGTTGCATCTTCTAGATTGAAGGTTAAGAGAAAATTTATTATTTCTGACTCATTGTACTTTTAATATCTATTTTTGGGTTGTTATCAATCAAAATGAGATTCAAAGATTGGTTAAAGAAGATTTATTACCTAGCGAGGCAGAGGAGCCTAAACCAAACTTGTGAATCCTGTTTTGAAGGATAGATAACTCTAAGGGTTTAATCAACCAGATGAAATAGACATAAAGGACAATTGGAGTCGGTACACACTGACACGTGTGGTCTTATGAACATCTAAGCAAGATTACTCATGTTTTGGATAAGTTTATCTGATGCAACACAAGTCTTAAACTTTTGGTATATTCTGAGAAGGTCAAGACTGATGTGGAGCACAGATTAGGTAAACTTATCAAGACACTTCGATCTGATCGAGGATATGAGTATTTCTTGGGATAGTGCAAAGACTATATGGTAAATGAGGGTGTTGTGTACCAGTTTTCCGCAATTGACGCTAAATACATTTAGGTGTCAAATAGGAATAACAGAATTCCACTTAACATGGTTAGATCTATGATCAGTTATGCTATATTATCTCTTTAATTTAAGAGTCTAGCGTTAATGACATCGATGCGCATTATGAACTGCATTCTATCATAGTCTGTTTCAAGGATATCGTTGAGCTGTTTTTTTGACTAAATCTTAGTTTGAATCACATGCACATATGGGGTAGTCTTGCACGTGTGCGCTTGATATGGACAAGTAAGTTGGAAACAGATCATACGCATGATAGATTTGATAGCTACTTTAAAAGTCACTAGGATGGATTATTTTATGATCTCAATGATAAAAGTTGGTTGTTTACACTCACTGTTTATCTATAGGAGGATCATATTATGAATTACATACCTAGTAGCATAATGTTAGAGAATATGGTGTGAGTACCAGATGTACCACATGTGAACACACTTATTATAGAGATTGAGAATAATAAATGAATTCCCTATTGATGCGTCAGCATCACCTAGTACACAGATTCCTGCATCGGTACATTGAGGTAGTGGGAGGATTATCATCCAATCCGACAAAATCATGTTTTTAGGTGAGACCATTATGGACATCCCTGTTAAACATGAGTTGGACCCAGTAAGCTACACGGAAGCGTGAACCGATATGGATACAGATCGTTTTGACGAGTTACTATGAAATTAGAGTTGGAATCTATGTATTCTAATAAATTCTGGGATCTTGTAGAACTTTCTAGTAGGGTGATTCCTATGGAAGGCAAGTTAATCTACAGAAAGATACCAGAAGATTTCTTAGTGAATAAATCATGAGTGTACAAGGGAATGTCATTATTTTTCTGATTCTATATATATTGATGACATCCTACTCATTTAGAATGATGTGGAAGTTCCTCATCAATAAAGAGGTAGTTGTTCAATTACTTTTAAATGAAGGATTTTCAAGATGCAAGCTATATTCCTAAGATCAAGCTTTTGCAAGATCAGGTTAAAAGGAAAATAGGCTTATCTTAATAATCCTACATTGATAAAGTTTTGACCAGGTTTGGTATGCATAACTCAAAGAATGAGTTCTTGCTTTATTGATATGGATTGCTCTCTCTAGTAAGTAGTTTTCTAAGACTAGCAGAGGAGATTGAGCAAATGAGACTAGAACTATATGCTTTGGCATATGGGAGTCTCATATATACCATGGTCTATACCGAACAGGACATTCGCTACATTGTAGGGATAGTCAGATGATATCAGTCCAATCCTGGACTTGATAACTGGTCTGTTGTGAAAAATATCATTAAGTACCTAAGGAGAACCAATGATATCATACTCATTTATAGATGTGATGATATGGTCCTAGTCAGGTATGCTAGTTCTAATTTTCAATCAGAAGTAGATACTATGAGGTTCATGACTTAGTGTATGTTCATTTAATGGAAGGGAAATTAGTTGGTAGATTGTTAAGCAGATTTCAACTGCTGACTCAAACCTGCAAGTGGAATATATTGCAGCATTAAGGCGGCAAAGGAAGTCTATTGGTTTGATCTCACTGATTTAGAGGTTGTGGAGTATACTAGCCTGCCTATTGAGCTATGTTGTGACAATAGTGCAGAAGTAGTTCAAACCAATGACCCAAGGTTCTATAAAGGAACAAGATACACTGAGAGGAAGTATCATGTTCTACATGATATTGTCCGGCAAGAAAATGTACTTGTAGTTAGAATATTACATTGGAACACAACTTTGTTGATTCATTATCAAAGGTGTCATTGATCAATAATTTTGATTATCATCTGGATAACATTGGAGTTAGGTGCAATTTGAATTGGCTATGAGGGCAAGTGGGAGCTGTTGGGAGTTATATGCCCTGGCATAGCAAATTCCTATCTGGATTATAGTGACATATGTTTCTGACATATCTGAAATATTTATGATTTATATAATTGGTGAATTCAATGTATTATGTTTCGATTCACTATGAAATTAATAGTGTCCCTGTAATTACACAAAATATTTATATATATGTATGTGATGACAATCAATGCATGATATATAAATAATAATTATAAATTGTTCATAGTCGGTAATTATGGATGGACTCACAATTAATTAAGACTTGAACTGGATCCGCGTTAGGTTGAGATATATTGCGAGAGTCGTCGTATGCAATTGCTCCCTATCACCGTCATGGCATTTGACTCTTAAGCATGAGAAAATTATAGACTCTTTTATTAATTAATAATTACTTTGATTTGTTCGGCGGATTCTTCGGGATCCTTAGACCGACACTTTGGGTAGTTATGTGATTAATAGTTAGAGGGTTATATTTTCAAGATATGCATCATTGCTACTTGTATTTATTTTGTATTGATTATGGTTGATCACAAAGTAAATTCGAAGGCCTTCGTATGTTTTTAGACAAAATGATTTATTATATATTTATTTATTTAAATTATTATTTTTGTCAAACAAATGTTTTGTTGTGATCGAGTCAGAAATAATCAAAGGTACCAAAATAAATATATTAATTAAGTAGTTGGATTGATGGCTTTATTTATCCGATAACTAATTATGCATAGAGGGGTCAAAGTGTAATATTGACTTAGAGGTTATTTATTATTTAATTGGAGTTCAATTAATTTCTTTTAGTGGAGTAGAAATTAATTTATGAATTAATTGAATTGGGTCCATGGACTGGGCCAATTATTAATTCATTGTAGCCAATAAAATAATAGGCCCAATGGATTCTCACTCATAACCCAACTTGATATTGGAATCATATTAGATTTGAGACATGTAAATTAGAGATTGAGAAGGATTCGTTGTTTCCTTTTCTTTACCTTTATGTTGCCTATAAATATACATGGTCTATATATATTTTGGGTGATGATTTTTATGAGAAGGAAAAAGGAATAAATTTTCTCTCTCTAGAAAATTAGGGTTAGTGTTCTCATCTAATGGAGGCTCCAACAAGCCTAATTTTTCAAGGTCATTCATGGAGGCATATGAGTGATTCCTAAAGGCAAAATAATTATCAAGATGATAGGGATCCAAGGAGAAGGCATCTTGCTAAGGGATCTACAATAAGTGAGAACATTCACTTTAGAGGAAAGAT
The DNA here is from genome assembly GCF_030987335.1 of Cornus florida. Lineage (NCBI taxonomy): Eukaryota > Viridiplantae > Streptophyta > Magnoliopsida > Cornales > Cornaceae > Cornus > Cornus florida. The sequence goes on from NW_026775573.1 coordinate 47,983,590, forward strand.
TTAAAGGTTTACTCAGACCTTTGATGTAAGTATTCAATCCATTAATTGAATGATACATCATATTTTATTTTTGCATAAAACTTGTCTCTATGTGATGAATCAAGATCTATGAATCAAAATCCCTCAAATTTTTTTTTTAAAACTAGCACGTTTCCCAACAATTGCAGGAGCTCATACTCAGTATCTCAAGTTGAAAAGGAGGAACCCAATTAGAGTTCATGTTGAAGAAAAGAGAGTTTGAAGACATATACAAATACTTCAACTTTGAGAGTTCAGCAAAATTCACTTCTGAAACAATGCCTCCTATGGAATTATGACCTACCAATAATTCCTCAAGATTTGAGAGGAACCCCACACTCTTTGGAAAAGTGTCATTCAATCTATTTGAAGAAAGATCTAAGACACTCAAGGATGATAAGTTTCCAATAAATGGTGGAATGGGACCATACAATAAGTTCCCTCCAAGTGACAAATATTCAAGATGTTTCAATTGCCCAAGCCCGTCTGGGATTTTCCCTGTAATTAGATGATTGTCTCCCAAGTCTAACTCTCTCAACAGGCGAAGTTTTGAAATGATGCTAGGTATTTGACCATATAGGGAATTGCGGGATAGGGAAAGAGACTGAAGGTTACTAGTGAAATTAAACAACAAATCCGGTATCTTGCAATTGAAATTGTTATTATGAAGTTCAATGAATTTAAGAGATGTAAAGTTAACATAAGAAAGAGGTGGAATCATTTTCTCAAGTTGGTAGAAGCGCAAATACAGCTCTGAAAGGTAAGGAAGCATGCTCACCGATTGAAGCCAATCGACTGCCTTGTGAAGGTCAGCATCGATCATGTCAAGGTATTCCAAGGAACAAAGACGAGCAATCCAACTAAGATCATCAGCATAAAGTACATAATTAAATCCTAGATCGAGATGACGAAGGCTCGATAGATTACCAAGCTGATGAGAAATCGGCCCTTGGAGATTGCAGCTTGACAAACGTAGTTCTGAAAGGGAAGGAAGGTTGTTCAGTTGTCTATGCCAATCAACCGCCTTGCCAAGGTCGATCCAACTCATGTCAACGTATTCCAAGGAATGAAGACTAGCAATCCAACTAAGGTCATCAACATAAAGTTGATCATTATTAGAATTTAGATCAAGAACACGAAGCCCAGAGAGATTCCCAAGTTGATGAGGAATCAATCCCATAAAATAAGCATAAGAAAGGTTGAGATATCTCAAACTCAGCATAGAACCAAAGAAACTTGGAATAGTAGAACCACTGAAATTGTTCATACTCAAGTCCAAGTAAATCAGAGATTCTAATTCCACCAAAAAGGAACTAATCTTCCCACCCAACTGTTAGGATATGTGTGCCCTAGCATAGCAAATTCTAATTTTGGATTGTAAAAGTCATGGTTTCTTATCTGGATATTATTATTAAAGCATTATACAATTGGTGAATGGAATGTATTATTTTTCGATTCATTATGGAATTGATTGTGTCCACTTGATTACAAAATATATTTATATGTATGTAATGACAATTAATACTATGTTAAAAATTTGTAATCATAAATGGTTTAAAGTCGGTAATTATGGATGGACATTTAATTAGTTAAGACTTAAACCGAGTCCACGATAGATTAAGATATATTGCGAGAGCTGTCATATGCAATTGCTCTCTATCACAGTCATGGCTTTTGACTCTCAAGCATGAGAGAAGTATAGACTCTTTTATTAATTAATAATTACTTTGATTTATTCGACGGATACCTCGGGATCTTTAAATCGACACTTTGGGTAGTTATGTAATTAATAATTAGAGGTCTATATTCTCACTATTTGCATCAGTGCTATTTGTATTTATTTTGTTTTGATTATGGTTGATCACAAATTAAATTCGAAGGCCTTCGTATGTTTTAGACAAATGTTTTCTATATATATTTATTTAATAAATTATTATTATTTTTTGTCAAATAAATATTTTATTGTGATCGAGTCGGAAATAATCAAAGGTAACAAAATAATTATATTAATTATGTTGTCGGATTGATGGCTTTAATTATCCGATAAATAATTAAGCATAGAGGGGTTAAAGTGCAACATTGACTTAGAATTTATTTACTATTTAATTGGAGTGCAATTAATTTCTTTTAGTGGAGTAGAAATTAATTTATGAATTAATTGAATTGAGTCCATGGTTTAATGGACCGGACCAATTATTAATTTATAGGAGCCAAGAAAATAGTAAGCCCAAAAGGATTCTCACCAATAGCCCAAATTGATATTGGAGTCATGTTAGAATTGAGAAAGTTGAATTAGAGATGGAGAATAATTTATTGTTTCCTTATTCTTATTTTTATTTTGCCTATATATACATGAGTTCATGTATATTTTAGGGGTGACTTTGAGAACAAGAAAAAGGAATACACTTTCTCTCTCTAGATTTTAGGGTTTTGTTTTCTCTTCTAAAGGAGGCTACCACCAGCCTAGATTCCAAAGTCATTCATCAAGGCATATTGGTGATTCCTAAAGGGAAGATAATAATCAAAAAGAAGGAGAAAGGATCTTGCTAAAGGGATCTACAATAAGTGAGAACATTCACTTTAGAGGAAAGTTCAAAAGGTTTACTCAGACCTTTGATGTAAGTATTCAATCTGTTTATTGAATTATGCATCATCTTTTATTTATCTTTGCATAAAACTTGTCTCTATGTGATGAATCAAGATTCATGATTGCAAATCCCTCAAAAAGTTTTAAAGTTTGCACGTTTCCCAACAGTGATATCGGAGCACATGGTTTGATTCATTATTAGAGAACATGTGTTTATAAAAATCATATTCATGGATCCAAATTATATATACAGATATAAAATTATTGATATATGTTGATGTATGATTTATTATGTTGATATATATTAATACATGATGATGTATGTATAATTGTGAATGAATGATGATGTGTGTTTGGGTCATGGATGAAGCTTATAGGTATATAGAATGTAATTTTATTTTTGGATGAATGTAATTAAGGCTTTGTTTTAGCTGTTTGAAAATTCAATGATGTAATTTAATTTTTTCCATTGTATTTCAAATTGTAAGTATTTATTAAAGCCATGTAATATTCATCAAAGGATGCTATGAAGCTTCAAGAGGGTCCGAAAGGGTTAAATTATGCTTCAGTAATTTTCTGGAATTTTTTTGAATTTTTCAGAATTTTTCTGGAATTTTTTTGAGGCTTAATTTAATTTTCTTGAATTTTTCGGATTTTTTGGAATTTTTTCAGCGTTTTTCCAGTTGCCGGAGCTTCGCCGGCCGCGAGAAAGGGCGTCGGAGGTGGCCCGGATCAGGTGTGGCACAGACAAAGTGAGCTTGGCACGTGTTCCTCACGCGCCAGGAAGTGGCATATAAAGGCACATGCTGGCGCGTGCATTGCACGCGCTAGCCAAGGAGCATAGCTCTCCACGCCCGTGAAGGCACGTGGAGGCGCGTCCCACGCGCCCCAGGCGCGTGGGAGCGTATGAGGGCGCGTCCCACCCGCCCCACGCGCGTGGGGGCGAGTGCCGAGTCTTGCAGCCTGCCCTAGGCGCGTGCCAGCGCGTGTGGGGTCCTCTAGGCTCGTTTCAAGCGGCGTTTTGCTTCTTCTGACGCGTACAAGCTTCCTATAGGTGTTTACAGACAGTTGAAGGACGCCCGTACAGCAAGAATAGTTTTTAAATGTTAAAAACTGAATCCATTGGCCATTTATATTGCTTCTGTCTATTATTTGATGCATGGAATAATTTAATACTTATTATAATTGTTCATGCATTAGATCCATGATTTTTAATTAAATGGCTTAATTTATATTAATTAAATTATGAAAATAAATTGGATTAGATTTCTAATTAATTTGAGGGCATTTATTGGGAAACAGAAAAATTATTTTTTTGTAAATTATTTTTTGCCTCAAATTAAATATTGGTGAATCATTTAAAATCCATATATATTTTCTAAATTTAATTGGATTAAAATCAAGGTGTTTTGCATGCATTAAATCATGAATTGAAAACCCTAATTTTATATTATTAAAAATTGAGTGGGAGCGGGGATTTTTATACATTACCCCATGGCCTTCGTAATTATAACCATTGTGATTAGATCTTTAAAAATAAGGCTCCACGCATGATTTAAAGAGTCTAGATTACAAGAATGGTGGTCTCACGAAAATATTTATAACCATTATAGTTAGATCTTTAAAAATAAGGCCCTACGCATGATTTAAAGAGTCTAAACTATTAATGGCAATATATTTAATATTTGATTTTTCGTTGGAGCATTAATTATGTTATACACTCAATCTAAAATCAATAGTATTAGCTCCCCAACGGAGTGGTCTATACTAGGTGATTTTAGAAAGGCTAAATGTAATCGGGAATTATTTCATATATATATATAAGGCATTGTCTAAAGAGATATGGAAATAATGAGTTGTTCTCGTCAATAAGTAATAATGAATTCCGCCAACCGGATAAGTTATTGGCATATTGATTGTCCGATTTTTCATGCAATGTGGTTAAGGGACCCACAATTAATTAATTATTTTATACTTGCACGATTATTATTATTCACTTTATTTATTGTATGAATGCTTTTATTTTCAGATTTATCATGACTAGTCCATTCAGTCCACTTGCAAACATACTAAAACAAAATCGATTAACTGGACCTAATTATATCGATTGGAAAAGGCAACTAGATATTGTACTCACATATGAGAAGTTGAATTATGTGCTTACTACTCCTAGACCTTCTCCACCTTTGCCTGAGGATCCTCCTGAGGAGCATGAAGTTTTTAAGAAATGGAATAAAGCAGATGAGATGACTAGGTGCTACATTCTTGCTTCACCCTCGAATGTACTCCAAAGTCAACATCTTCAATATCTCGCTTCTGCAGACATCATGCTTAACCTTAAGGAAATGTTTGGGCAAATTGGTAAGAGTGCACGCCAAAATGCTATGACAAATTTGATGACCATTAAGATGGTCCAAGGTACTTCAGTTCGGGAACATGCTTTAAAAATGATTGGTTTTTATAAATGAACTGGAGATCCTTGGATGCAACTTGGATGGTGAACTTTAGGTTGACATGATTATCGCTTCATTGCCAGACTCATTTAACTCTTTTAGGGTTAATTATTATATGAATAAGCTTGAGTACACATTCACTGAACTATTGAATGAGTTGGTAACCTTTGAAGGGATAAACAAAAGCAAGGGTGCATCTATCAACTACACTCAGTCTGCTGGACCATCCACTTCTAGGCCCAAGAGGAGGGGCAAGAAAAAGAAGAAGGATGGTGCCAAAACTGTGGTTGTGCCAAGCAAAGTAATCCAAAAGGATAAGGGAAAGAAGAATGTGCGGGTTGAAGGCGAAGGAAACTGCTTGCATTGCGGTCAACAGGGTCACTGGAAACCTAACTGCCCAACACTTCGCACACAAGGCAAAGGAAAAGGTATATTCATTGTTGATGCATGTAATGTGGTTGAATCTATAGATTCCTGGTGCATAGATTATGGAGCCACTAATCATGTTTGCAATTCATTGCAGGGATTCTAAGAGTCCAGAAGCCTCAATGAAGAAGAGATATACTTGCATATGGGATTTAATGCCAAGGTGGAAGCTAAAGCAGTGGGAGTGGTTCATATGCAGTTTGATAGTGGGAGGAGTCTTATTTTAGAAGATTGTCTTTATGCGCCAAATGTTAGGCACAATTTAATTTCAGTTTCTTCGTTGGTTTGCAAAAATTATATTTTTACTTTTGGAAAAAATGTTTTAATTAAATTAAATGGTTGTGTTATAACTTCTGGTGCATTGAAAGATAATCTATATGTTTTAACTCCTAGCTCATATCAAATGCAAAATTATGAATTAAATGCAACTTCATCTAGATTGAATGTTAAAAGAAAAACAGTTTCTCCAAACTCATTGTATCATTGGCATCTACGATTGGGTCACATCAATCAAAATAGGATTCAAAGGTTGGTTAAAGAAGGTTTATTACCTTGTGAGGCAGAGGAGCCTATGCCAACTTGTGAATCATGTATTGAAGGAAAGATGACTCGAAGGGCTTACTCAGCCAAAGGATATAGAGCCAAAGAACAATTAGAGTTGGTGCACACAGACGTGTGTGGTCCCATGAACACCCAAGCCAGAGGAGGGTTTGAGTACTTCATCACTTTCATTAATGATTATTCATGTTTTGGATATATTTACCTAATGCGACACAAGTCAGAAGCTTATGGAAAATTCCGTGAGTTTCAGGTGGAAGTGGAGCATAGATTAGGTAAACTTATCAAAACACTTCGATCTGATCGAGAAGGTGAATACCTCTTGGGGGAGTTCAAGGATCATATGGTCAATGAGGGTATTGTGCGCCAGTTATCCGCACCTGACTGCCCTCAACAGAATGGAGTGGCAGAAAGGAGAAACAAAACTTTACTTAACATGGTTAGATCTATGATGAGTTTTGTTACATTACCTCTATCATTTTGGGGATTAGCCTTAGAATCAGCAATGTATATTTTGAACTGTGTTCCATCCAAGTCTGTTTCAGGAACGCCATATGAGCTGTGGTTTAGACATAAACCTAGTTTAAATCACATGCATATATGGGGGTGTCTAACACACGTGCGAAAGAAACAGGCAGACAAGTTGGAAGCAAGATCAGATGCATGTTTGTTTGTTGGCTATCCTAAGGGCACTAGAGGTGGATTATTTTATGATCCCAGGGATAATAAGGTTATTGTCAGCACTCATGCTGTTTACCTGGAGGAGGATTATATTATGAACTACAGACCTAGTAGCCAGATAGTGTTAGAGGAGATGGTTGGCACGTCAGATATACCCCCTGTGGACACATCTAATATAAATACTGAGAATGATGAGACACAAGAAGTCCCTGTTGAATTACCATCATCTAGTACATCGATTCCTGCACCGGTCCTTCGGCGTAGTGGGAGGACTATCATCCAACCCGAAAAACTCACACTTTTGGGTAAGGTCTATGAGGTCGTCCCCGATAAGCATGAGTCGGACCCAGTAAGCTATGCGAAAGCGTTGACCGATATAGATGCGAATCGTTGGAAAGATGCCATGAAATCAGAGTTGGAATCGATGTATTCTAACAAAGTCTGGGATATTGTAGAACTTCCTAGTGGGGTTCAGCCCATTGGTTATAAGTGGATCTACAAACGAAAGAGAGGAATGGATGGGAATGTTGAGACATTCAAAACTAGACTGGTTGCCAAAGGCTTCACTCAACGTGAAGGTATTGATTATGAGGATACATTCTCACCAGTTGCAATGCTTAAATCTATTCGCATTCTTTTGGCCATTAGTGCTTATTATGACTATGAGATATGGCAGATGGATGTTAAGACGGCATTTTTAAATGGCCATCTTGAACAAGACATCTACATAAGGCAACCAGACGGTTTCGTGGTTAAAGGTCGTGACGACTGTGTATGTAAGTTGAATAGGTCTATTTATGGACTTAAGCAAGCTTCACGCACATAGAACATTTGTTTTGATCAGGCAGTCAAATTATTTGGCTTTGAACAAAACGTGTTTGAACCTTGCGTTTACAAGAAAAAATAGGGTAATGTCATCATGATTCTCGTTTTATATGTTGATGACATCTTACTCATTGGTAATGATGTAGAGGCTTTGTCATCAGTTAAAAGGTGGTTGTTCAATAAATTTGAGATGAAAGATCTTGGAGAAGCAAGCTATATTCTTGGGATCAAGCTTATGCGAGATCGGGTTAAAAAGAAAATAGGCTTGTCTCAAGAGTCTTACATTGACAAAGTTCTGATCAAATTTGGAATGGAAAACTCTAATAAAGGGTTTTTGCCATTTAGACATGGGTTGGCTCTTTCTAATGATCAGTCTCCCAAGACTGATAAGGAAATTGAGCAAATGAGGCGGGTACCATATGCTTCGGCAGTTGGTAGTCTCATGTATGCCATGGTCTGTACCAGACCGGACATCTGTTACTCTGTAGCGATTGTCAGTAGATATCAGTCCAATCCTGGACTTGATCATTGGTCAGCTGTGAAGAATATCTTAAAATACCTTAGAAGAACTAAGAATCTAATGCTCATTTATGGAGGTGATGATCTGGTTCCAGTCGGATATACAGATTCTGATTTTCAATCAGATCCAGATGCCAGGAGATCTACATTTAGATATGTGTTCAAGTTCAATGGAGGGGCAGTTAGTTGGAAGAGTGTCAAGCAGGGTTGTACTGCTGACTCAACTATGGAAGCAGAATACATTGCAGCCTCTGAGGTAGCAAAAGAAGCTGTTTGGTTGAGAAACTTTCTAATTGAACTGGAGGTTGTGGAGCACATAGATCGACCTATGACGCTTCATTGCGACAATAGTGCAGCTCTAGCCCAAACCAAGGACCCAAAATTTCATAAAGGAACAAGACACATTCAGAGGAAACATCATGTAGTTCGTGATATAGTAAAGCGAGGAGATATACTTGTGGCCAAGATTGCATCGGAACATAACCTTGCTGATCCATTCACAAAGGCTTTACCGATCAAGATGTTTGATCGTCATATGGAGAACATGGGAATTAGATGTGATTCGAATTGGCTATAAGTGCAAGTGGGAGCTGTTAGGATATGTGTGCCCTAGCATAGCAAATTCTAATTTTGGATTGTAAAAGTCATGATTTCTTATCTGGATATTATTATTAAAGCATTATATAATTGGTGAATGGAATGTATTATTTTTCGATTCATTATGGAATTGATTGTGTCCACTTGATTACAAAATATATTTATATGTATGTAATGGCAATTAATACTATGTTATAAATTAGTAATCATAAATGGTTTAAAGTCGGTAATTATGGATGGACATTTAATTAGTTAAGACTTAAACCGAGTCCATGATAAATTGAGATATATTGCGAGAGCTGTCATATGCAATTGCTCTCTATCACAGTCATGGCTTTTGACTCTCAAGCATGAGAGAAGTATAGACTCTTTTATTAATTAATAATTACTTTGATTTATTCGACGGATACCTCGGGATCTTTAAATCGACACTTTGGGTAGTTATGTAATTAATAATTAGAAGTCTATATTCTCAATATTTGCATCAGTGCTATTTGTATTTATTTTATTTTGATTATGATTGATCACAAATTAAATTTGAAGGCCTTCGTATGTTTTAGACAAATGTTTTCTATATATATTTATTTAATAAATTATTATTATTTTTTGTTAAATAAATATTTTATTGTGATCGAGCCGGAAATAATCAAAGGTAACAAAATAATTATATTAATTATGTTGTCGGATTCATGGCTTTAATTATCCGATAAATAATTAAGCACAGAGGGGTCAAAGTGTAACATTAACTTAGAGGTTATTTACTATTTAATTGGAGTGCAATTAATTTCTTTTAGTGGAGTAGAAATTAATTTATGAATTAATTGAATTGGATCCATGGTTTAATGGACCGGACCAATTATTAATTTATAGGAGCTAAGAAAATAGTAAGCCCAAAAGGATTCTCACCAATAGCCCAAATTGATATTGGAGTCATGTTAGAATTGAGAAAGTTGAATTAGAGATGAAGAATGATTTATTATTTCCTTATTCGTATTTTTATTTTGTCTATATATACATGAGTTCATGTATATTTTAGGGGTGACTTTGAGAATAAGAAAAAGGAATACACTTTCTCTCTCTAGATTTTAGGGTTTTGTTTTCTCTTCTAAAGGAGGCTACCACCAGTCTAGATTCCAAGGTCATTCATCAAGGCATATTGGTGATTCCTAAAGGGAAGATAATAATCAAAAAGAAGGAGAAATGATCTTGCTAAAGGGATCTACAATAAGTGAGAACATTTACTTTAGAGGAAAGTTCAAAAAGTTTACTCAGACCTTTGATGTAAGTATTCAATTTGTTTATTGAATTATGCATCATCTTTTATTTATTTTTGCATAAAACTTATCTCTATGTGATTAATCAAGATCCATGATTACAAATTCTCAAAAAATTTTAAAGTTTGCACGTTTCCCAACACCAACATGTGCGTCTCATAAGATTCATAATCATCGTGAAAGTGATTGTATGGATTGGAGAGGTGAAGCTGGATGACTCGACCCGTAACATTGTTGCAGCGGACTCCAGTCCAAGTACAACAATCTTGTTGGAATCCAGACCATAAGAATAACTTATTGGAAGGATCCCGGCTGATACCTTGTTTGAAACTGAGAAGAGCTGTTTTCTCTTTTTCACTGCAAATTACAACATGTGAAGTACCATCACATAGTAATAATAAGGCAGTCAAGAATGATAGCAGCCAAAGCAAGACAAGCGCTATGCGATTACTCATCATCATCATCATCAATTCTATATGATTACAAATTTATGATATCAAATTAGATGATGATATATGTAAAAGAAAACTCAGATATTATATATATCTTCATTTTTGGATCTTTTACCAATGGGTGGGGCCCATGTAGAAATGAAGATCAACTGCCCACCACAAACTTCCCTGCCACGATAATGTATCTATCCACTCTGACTTGGGATACTGTTCACTCATTTCATTTTCAACACCAATCGCAAAAAAGTCTTGAATGACAAAAATTAAAAATGAATTTTTTATTTTCTAAAGGTTTCACCTTGTCTGAGTATGAGGCTGAGAATGATCACAAGTCTTAGAAAACTTGACTTACAACGTCAACATTAGCGTAAAAAAAAAACATTAAATAACAATAAAAAAAAGATAATAAGATACAAAGACATAATCTCTTCAACTTTAAGTACTTAATTATATATGGATGCAATTACAATTAACTATATATAACCTTTTTTTTATTATAATCATTTAAGTCAAAAATCTGTTTGTATAACCTTTTTCTTATTATCTTTTTTTGCTTTATTTATTATTATTATTTCAGACGAGTTGTTTTGTAAACCGTAAATTACACATTACCAACTTCAGTACTTAATTAGCAATTTTGAAAACTTTAAGGAGTTGAAGCTGTAAAATTATTTGGAACTCAAAGTATATATATATATATATATATCACAAGTCTTAGAAAACTTGACTTACAACGTCAACATTAGCGTAAAAAAAAAACATTAAATAACAATAAAAAAGATAATAAGATACAAAGACATAATCTCTTCAACTTTAAGTACTTAATTATATATGGATGCAATTACAATTAACTATATATAACCTTTTTTTTTATTATAATCATTTAAGTCAAAAATCTGTTTGTATAACCTTTTTCTTATTATCTTTTTTTGCTTTATTTATTATTATTATTTCAGACGAGTTGTTTTGTAAACCGTAAATTACACATTACCAACTTCAGTACTTAATTAGCAATTTTGAAAACTTTAAGGAGTTGAAGCTGTAAAATTATTTGGAACTCAAAGTGTATATATATATATATATATATATATATATATATATAACTGGTAGTTCAGACACATAAAGAGAAATAAAAATCTCAAGAATTTAACAAGAAATAACAAATAAAAAAAACTATATATATATCATTGACTAGAAAAGTAGAATTGGGCCATTTGAAAATGAAGATCACTTAAACCACCCATCAAGCTTTAATTAACCAGAAAACTACGTCTACCAATCACCAATTTCACCAAAATAAATAGGTGTTCTTAATTAATTAATTAATTAAGGAGATTTTAGGGCATTATCCAATGGCATAGGTGGTACAACAATTAGCTCCCCAATCGAGTGTGCTTGTGTTACAATCCCCCTTCTTCGTATTTTGAGAGGCCCCGAGGGAGGGGGGGTGGGGGAGTTTTGTTTGCATGGACACTCCCCTTATAAGAATCTATTATCTTCATAACAAGCACAATTAATTTTTTACTAAAAAAAAATAAAAAAATTATTCTTTGTTTTTGTTTTGGCAGAAAACATATAAGTACAAAATCACATAGGCCACAATATTTTGCATGAGGCTCGAACTCATACACATACCACAATATTCTACGTGAGGTTGGAAGTTACACCACCTTAGCTAATGCATTGGTGGGGATAAAGAAACTCTTATTTAATACTTTTGGACCAGTTAAGTTATGACTTGACTTGAAATCTTCAATTTGGAAAAAGAATAATTTAATACTTTCAAACCATCCATATGAGAGAAATTATTAAATGGTTCTGAACCATTAATACTCGGTGGACTAGTTAAATTCAGACCATTAGATTAAGAAAATGACCCCATAAAAGTGTATTAATATATTACAAATTGCCGAACCGAGTCTTGAATAACAAAAATTAAACATGAATTTTTTATTGTCTAGAGCTTCCACTTGCATGAGTAGTGTCCTTGTCTGTTTTTGACGCTGAGAATGATCACAAGACTTTGAAAACTTGACTTACAACATCAACATTAGCAAAAAAATAAAAAAAATGAAAACAATTTCCCCTCCTCCAAAACTAATTTTGGTGCTAAGAAGAAAAAAAAAAAATTAAGGAACTTCTAATTTTGGTTCTCCAAAACTAATTTTTTGAAGTATTTTACTCTTCGCGGGAGGGAGACGACCTTAATAAGCCCCTTAAGTTATTATTTGATTGCCATATTTTAAAGAGTTATCATGCTTGTGGAAAGAAAAAATTAAAAATAATTGTAGTTGTTAGTTCAGCTCTGCCTACTAACATATCATTATGAAAATCATGACAAACAAATTTAAAGCTAAATTGCATAATCTGTAAGTGAGTAAATCTTGGACTTTCACTTGCAAGCGTGCCTGACCTGATAATTCATGAAACTTCAGGTCCAACTAACTAACCACTCGAACCAATCCCTTAGAATTGAAAACAAAAAATAAAATAAAATAAGTTTCATTTTGATTTCAAGACTTGTTCGGTATTAGATATGCAAGGAAAATATCTTATAAAAATGTTTTCAAGTCTTCGAAAGTATTTGCCATGAACGTGCATGACACTCTCCTTATAAGAATCTATGTGCTTCATAACAAGCACAATTGATTTTTCACACACACACACACACACACACACACACACACATATATATATATATATATTGTACAAAATTACATACACCACAATATTCTACATGTGGATCGAAGTCATACATACACCACAATATTCTACATAAGGCTGGAAGTCTGACCACTTTAGCGTATACGTTGGAGTCGAGAAAGAAACTTTCGACCCATCCACATGGACTTGACTTGGAATCTTTTACTTGAAAAAATATTAATTTAATACTTTCGACCCCATTTACATGGGAGAAATTATTAGATAATTTTAGATCTTTAATACTTGGTGGACCAGTTAAATTCATACTATCGAATTGATAAAATAGTTCCACAAAAATATATTAATATATTTTTAAAAAATCTCAATATTAACTTTTAGAAAAATGATAAGTCTTCCGACCTTAATTATCGACTTTTCCTCCGAATATAACGTAATTGGATTCCGTTGGAACTCTTAAAAAAATTCCCGTAAACATCTCTTTCTCTTCGACTCATTCCCAACCACGTTATATTCGGAAGAAGAGTTAACAATTAAGGTTAGAAGATCTATCACTTCTCTAACTTATATTAAATTAGTCAACAAAGTATCAAATGAACCAAAATTGTCTAATAATTAATTTTTCCCCATATGACTATGTCCAATAACTTCATTGACTTGACTTGGAGTCTTCCAGTGAAAAGGCTTATTGCACAATTCCAACGTGACAATGACACATGTTGATGCACATCATAAATTCCAAAAATTTTAGCAAGCAATTACCATTGAAATTAAACCAATTAGATAATGTAGTCAATAAACTTGTCGGTAAAAACAAAAATTAGTTAGCATATAGCCACTATGCTTTCTTTGATTTTGATTTCATTAACTATGAAAATTAGAAAAAGAACAAAGAGAAATATATTAAAGTTGCTTGATATTATTAGACTCAACTAAGTAGCACCATATGAGAAGTTTATCAGAATTATATTTGAAAACAAGAAATGAAGATGGAAGTATCAACTTTTTACCACATGGAAGTGTGTGTTTTATTAATGCTTTCCATTTGCCTGGGTAGTGTCATTTTCTGTATTTGAGGCTGAGAATGATCAAAAGACATTGAATGAAGACTTGCCTCACAACACCAACATTAGAATAAAAAATAAAAAATAAATAAAAATTTAAAAGTAGGAAGATACAAAGAAACTATCAAATATAATTCAGAAGATGGATCAAGGTACTTAATTATATATGGATGCAATCACAATTAACTGTATTCAACTTTTTTATTATAATCATTTAAGTCAAAAATCTATTTTTATAACATTTTTCTTATTATCTTTCTTTGCTTTATTTATTATTATTATTTCAGAGGAGTTTTTTGTAAACTATAAATTACACATTACTAACTTCACTACTTAATTAGTAATTTTGAAAACTTTAAGGAGTTGAAGTTGTAAAATTATTTGGTACTCAAATATATATATATATATATATATATATATATAACTAGGAGTCCCAGGCACATAAAGGAAAATAAAAATTGTAATTAATAAGAAATAATAAATAAAAACATAACCAAAATAGGACCACTTAGGATAACTCTCTCTCTCTCTCTCTCTCTCTCTCATTGACTAGAAAAGTATAATTTGGGCCCATTTGGAAATGAAGATGCCTAAACCACCCACAAAACTTTAATCATCCTGCAAACTATGTCTAACAATCAACAATTTCACAAAAAATAAATAGGTGTTCTTAATTCGCTAATTAAGGGGCTGCTAGGGCATTCCTCAATAGCCTAAAATCTTCTCCCTTCCTAATTTGCTAGGAAAAATAAAAATAATTAAGGGGCTTCTAATTTTGGTTCCCAAAACTAATTTACACTTAATGGGAGGAGTTGACCTTAACAACCCCCCTTAAGTTGTTTAATTGATTGCCATAGTTTAAAGAAATTATATTGCCTGCGGAAAAGAAAAATTTTAAAATAATAATAGCAGTTAATTTGGCTCTTCCATACGAATATTTCTGGCTCTATATACTAACATGTCCGTTATAAAAATCACGATAAACAAATTTAAAGCTAAATTTCATAATTCTAAAAAGAAGTTACAAGTCAAGTAAAGTTCGGACTTTTACATGCGGACGTGGCCAACCTGATATTTCATGAAACTTTAGGGCAAAAACTTACCAATCGAACCAATCACTTGGAGTTGAAAGCAGAAAATAAATAAATAAATAAGTTATATTTTGATTTCAAGATTGGGTAGGTATTGGATAATTGATCAAAGTTTCTTATGAAAATTTAATTAATTATGCAAGTTACAAAACGCATACACTACAATATTTTACATGGCGCTGAAAGTCATAGCACCGTAGTCTATATTTTGGTGGTGTTAAGATAGAAACTTTTATCGAATACTTTTGGACCACTTATTACCATATGGGAGCATTCCATTGAGAAAAAGATTCATTTAATACTTTTGATCCACTTAAATGAGAAATCATTATATAGTCTCATGATTATTCGAGGAACCATACGATGATAAGTAAATAAAAAATGCAATCGAGCTTTATATGTGACCATGTAATTGGCCACGCCAATAATCCATTGTGAGAAGTTATTGCATAATGCCAATGATTACACTTCATGGACACATCAATTTTAAAAAGCAGATGACGTTAAAGACTTGTTGACTTGGAAAGCAACCCACCATTAGTATCACGGGGGAAGTCCACGACCATAAGATATGAGATTTCATTTTTCTTGTTTTCCATCTATTATGATAAAATTATAAAGAATAAATGCTAAGTTAAAATAACACCAACAGTAATATTAAAAAGGAAAGTAAATTACACAGACTTCCTTCATATTGGAATAATTATTTTTTTTATTTAATCAAACAAAATGAGAGAAAAATCTATTATTTTATGTCTTTAAATTATTTTTTATAATTAAAATTTAATTTTATCCATCTAATTATTTTATCAAATGTCCATCTCATAAATGTGTATATATATATACACGTATTGTATAAAATAAAAAATATAATACAATAATAGTATATATAATATATAAGATTTAAACTTATATGTAATTGCAATCATTACAATGAATTTAAAAAAAAAAAAAAATTAAAATCTTTCTTTAATTAAAAGTATAGTAATGCATATAACAAAAATATATGAGTTCAAATATTATTTTTCAAGAAGGAAAAAAAAAAAAAAAGAAAAAAGAAAAAAACTAAATTCACACATTTGGGTGAAAAAAATATTCTTATTCAAGAAAGAAAAAATAAAGAATCATTAGCTAAAACCCCAGCTTGACTTGGTGGGGGTGTTTTAGGCAAAAAGTCAAAAAATAACCCACCTTGTTAGCTGAGGGGTATTATTTTAACAAGAGGAAGTTAGTAAAAAGATTTCTTGCAAACCTTACAAGTCAAGGGGGTTAAATAAATAAATAAATAAATTTAAAATCTTTCTTTAATTAAAAGTATAGTAATGCATATAACAACAATACATGAGTTCAAATATTATTTTTAGGAAGGAAAAAAAAAAAAAGAAAAAAAAAAAAACTAAATTCACACATTTGGGGGAAAAAAATGTTCTTATTCAAGAAAGAAAAAATAAAGAATCATTAGCTAAAACCCCAGCTTGACCTGGTGGGGGTGTTTTAGGCAAAAAGTCAAAAAATAACCCACCTCGTTGAGGGGTTTTATTTTAACAAGAGGAAGTTAGTAAAAAGATTTATTGCAAACCCTACAAGTCAAGGGAGTTAAATATAGTTTACCCTATAAAATAAGATTAAAAATAATAATAATTAACATAACACGTTGTATTACATCTGATTATTTACTTCACATATACGTGCAAACAATGAGCATGGTTAGATGCAGTATGACACTTGTTTATCGATAAAATAAGATTAAAAAACTATATTAATGAACTATAGTGTGAACAAGGATCGAACCAAATTTTTGGGGAATGGGACCATAAAATTATCCAAATATTCTGCCAAATCTAAAATGCATGAGATTGATATGGCTGTTGGAAATATGCAGCACTCTAAGAGACTTAAAATTAGCATAAGAAAGAGGTGGAATCATTTTCTCAAGTTGGGAGTAAAACAAATATAGTTGTGAAAGCAATGGAAAACAAAAATCAGAAGAAATAACAAACAAAAACAAAAAACAATCAAAGACTGATAACTCAATATTCAAAAAACAATCAAAGGTTCCTTATCTTTTTCTTTTTTTTCTCCTTTTTTTTTTTAAAAAAAAAAGAAGGGAGAAGTCATTTAAAACTAAATATGTTATATATATAATTAAGTTATTAAGGTGTAGTGAATTGATAATTCAATTCAATGTTTAATTTTTAGTTTTATAAAACAGCAGAGCACGTAAATAATACAAGTAAATAATTAAGTATCCGAGACACACAAAGGGAAAGAAATAATGTGAAGCAAATAAAAACAAAAAGAAAGTAAGACACTAACAAAGTTGAACCATGTATATTCAGAAACCCTTTGATCTAATTAACTATAATAGAGGTAAGACCCAATGTATACACATTAAAAAATTAATCGAACGCACACATGCACTCGCTATTGTCCCAATTTTGAAGTAGGAGGAGACCTTACCAAGTCTTGGTGAAGCTCCAAATATATCTTGCTTGTGGAAAAACAAAATTAAATTTCTCTCTATCAATTATTCTTCAATAATTGCATTATTTGAATGGAATAATCCTACATGTGGAAAAGTGAAACTTAATAGAAAGAAGACACGTTGTCAACTTTTATTTTTCTAAATTCTGGTCAACCCAACTATTTTTTATGCTACGATATAACATCCATAATGCGTGACTTTAGTTTTATACATTTAATTTTGAAAAGACAGAAGATGACACTAAACCACATGTTTTGGTGAATTACAACAATTTTAAGTGAATATAGAAACTTGAATCCTCCACCATCGTCACACATTTATTCTTGTCTCAATGAATACTAGAACCTTTAAACTTGGATGTCCAAAGAGGAGACCTTAATAAGTCTTCGTCAAGTTATTTATACTGATATTTACATTTTAGTAAATTTAATTTACTTGTGAAAAACAAATTTATATGATGTTTTCAGAATATTTTTCAGGCCATCAATCACATTCAACATACATCTACGCACACAATTAGTACTATAACATAACTACACTAGCAATGCTTCAGGAACACCATTACCAACGAGACAGTTCTTTTAACAACCGAACAAAAATTAATTATGGTACAAGAATTATTTCACATAGAATATTGAGTATAACCGAACTTATTTATGTATAAATGAGTAGGCAGCAACTGTTTTCCTCCTAGGAAGCAAAGTCTTATTACAAAGCAAACCAAATCAACAACAGATCCAACAGCCAGATAGTTTGCAACCTGAACGTGCTATATGAAAATCTATCTCCCAGTTGATCCACAATGTCCTGCACGATATTATTCATTGTATCAGCCTTATAATAGAATTAACAATATTAATTCATTGATTAAGACTGTTCGTCACGTCAAATCTGATTTCTATAAAACCACAATTTCCATATGGATGAAACAAAGTTCTACTAACAAATTCGGTTCTTTTTCCACCAATTCTTCGCAAAGAAATTTATACTATCAAACTTCAATTTAAGAAGGCCAACAAAGTCCAACACAACCTTTTAGGAAACTCACACTGAAAAAAGAAAAAAAGGTCCTCTCATATTGATTGCAATGGCTCTTCCATTAATTTAAAGAGGATTATAAGTAAAATTAAACTCTCTCTCACACACACACCGAAAGTTCACGGCTTCTGTGGCATATTTTTTTGTTAGGCGAATTTGAATATGGCTGTGGACGAAGAGTGTAAGCTGAAGTTTTTGGAATTAATAGCATATCATAATTGAAATCCTTTAAAAAAATTAATTAATTAATTAATAAAATAAAAGAACCTTCAAATAAAATTTTCAAACCAATGAGTTAGAAGTTAGCAAGTCAGTGTGATAGAGCTGGATTTGTTATTTCTAAGAACTGAAATTTTAAATAGACAACATTTATATAATGTTTCTAGCTCCATATGTTGATTAACAGATCAAAATCAGAACAATCACGAGGACTAGAATGAATATACAATATAAATCATTGTTTACATGTTATAAATGTCTATAACATAATCCACTCCTCTTCCTGATTTAGTTTACATGTTATATATATCTCTCATTTGTTGACCTCCTATCACAAGGGTTAGAATGAATTCGATATAAATCATTGTTTTTATTAGCATTTCTTTTTTTGTACGAGCTCTGTTTTTTTTTTTTTCATTGCTCTTGGTTGGACAAGCGAGTTCGGCCTAGGAATAAGGTGAAATTGTTGGAATAATTCTCTGTTCTCACAAATAATAATATTCTTATCACATATTATACTCCCTAAGTAAAATTATATTGGAATTATATCATTTAATTTCAACACAATGGTCATTTTTCTTGAAAATTGGAATCTATTAAAAAATAATAATGCCAACAAAAATTATACTATATGTAGTAAATAGGCCTCCAATACCTTTTTAACTAGAATGCAAAAAAATTAAAGATATATTCACATACCTAAACCAAAAAAAATAAAATTAAATAAAGAAAGAAATTAAATTAAAGATATACTTATCATGTTTTAATGTTTATTAATCTATCCATGTTAAAATAATATCTAAGCCCAATTTTAGAGTTTATGAAGTAGGAGGGTGTCAAAACTATTTGGAGGTTTGTGCCTAATTTGTTTAATTACTACTAAATTCGCTTAAGCTATAATAAAGCATATGCTTTATGTTTGTGATGCATAAAGTCAGCGTATTTTTGTGGCCGTTTTCGGTTTTGTCAATGCCTCACATGTAGAGGCCTTTTTTGTGTTTGTATTGAACGAACCTCTATGGCATACAACCATACAAGGTAAATCTTTTCTGATCCGAGTTTTTTCAAGGCCATAAAACTCCATCTTATTCTCCTCTTTCGCTGTTCATTGTCACTCTCTTTACCGTAAGTTCACGTCATCTTTTCATGGGACAGGTACAAAAGAATCATTGCTAGTAATATACAAGATTCCACATTTCATTACAAATTCCAACTAAATACCAGAAATTATCCTCGTATTTCTTTCTTCTTCTTTTTTTTTATTTTACACTCTTTTACACATATTTTTGGATTAAAATATATTAATCTTCATTTTCTATATATATATATATATATATTTGTGTCTCTTTTGCTTGTGCTACTTTCATGAATGTAGATAAAGAAAGGAGATGATAACATTGAAGTGATGAAACTAGGTCCACACACTCTGCCTACTAGCATTATGCGCCAACAAAAGCAGACAATGGCACTGGTTAGGATTATGTATCCAATTTTTTTGCTGGACGTACTGACCATTTGCAGGTCTTTGTTAATTTCTGCCGGAACACACCGTATGAATAACATATATATAAAGGTGCATCAATCGACAAACTCGCTGTCTTCTGATTTTAGGGAGTCAGTGGCTGCCGCTAGTATTTGCTACTTGGTTTCTTCCACTCCTAAGTTACTAGAGTGAGCTTCCGACATATATATATCTTTGGCCATTTCTGACTATCCCAAAAAATATCCATGATCTTTTAGCTACATTGAACGATTTAAAACTAGTTGATCATCATCTTTGATGCGGCGCTTGATAGAAATTTGTAGCTTGTTTTGTTCAGCATATTAGTATGAAGTTCCTGCAAATTTACAGCAAGAAACAGGGTGGAAGCAGCTGAAAGGGAGATTACAAAAACTATTGAGCATGAGCAGACACAGAAATTGGCCAAGGCTGCTGACAAGATTTTGTGTACTGGAGACAAGTCGGGCGAGATGAGACAAGTCGGCCAATTTCTTTCTTCCCATGTTGCAGGAAGGAGCAGGGATGTTCATATAAGTTACTTGTGACTTGTGAGAGTCTCTTATTGCTTATTGCCTTACTATCAGGAAGTACAGCGAGCTGCCTCAGAAAGCTTACGATGTGGAAAGGGTTGATGAGATTGTAAACAAAGCTTTAGCAGTGGCCAACAAAGGAGCCAATGCAGCTAGAGAAGGCTGTCCAAACTCAAATGCATCACAGAAAGTCGGTTGAAGCGAATGTGACTGATCGAGCAGTAGGATAGGTATCCTCCATTTTATGGCTTCGATAATGTGTAAATAGGCTTAGTTGAAGGTCTACAAGTGAAGGATATAGCTAAAGCGTTTCCGATACTCTACGATTTTCTTCTCCGTGTAAGCATTTAAATGTATTTTTATGTGCATTTGGCCTAAATAAATTGGCCATCTAGACTTGCAACTTCATCGGAATCTTCAAACAGAGTCGACACTGTCTATATATCAACTATGGCTTTTATGAGTAATGTGGCCCTCAAATGTGCTTTATACGTTCGCGCTTTCCTTCTACAAACTCTCTTAAGCAAGAAATGGAATGGTTGGTGTATGTTTTGTATCTTGCTGAAGTAGAATGGCTTTCATTCATTACATAGTTTATAAACAACAGAACAGGCATCTAAAAGTAATTATTACAAAGAAATAAAAATAACACTATTGTTATTATTATTTATGAATAAATATATAACAATTACAAAGATAACTATGCATGTATACAAAGGACATTCCTCAGTTGCCTAACAGAAACAAAAATGGCCAAGAACCTTAGAAGGCACAAGAAAACAAGAGGGCAAGACAGTTACTCTCAAACCAAAACTGAACAAAGATTGAAAAACACAAATCAAAATATATAAACAAAACCACTGGGAGGACAAACAAAGAAAAGAGATATATAATATAAATAACAAGCTATAAACATGGTTTATTGGCCAGTACAAGCTACCTTGTTGGAAACTATCTACTAGAGTCGCACGTCGCACAAAAAAACTGATTGGGCATTGTAGCATTGCTTCAGTCCTTGGCGGTCTACATTGTTTAGCAACATATTTCATCAGTATGAAAGCTCAATTCAGGCCATATGTTCTACCACCATATTGCCCATAAAATGATTTTCAACATAATTACTCCGAAGTTATAAACATCACTATTTTCTGTCAATTGCCCATATAATGATTTCCAACATAACAACTCCGAACCATAAAATGCATATTCTGGGGCCAAGTAACTGTGTGTACCGGCCACTCTGGTGGTCATGAGATGAGGCTGCACTACTTGTCTGTGTTTCACTAACCCAAAATCTGTCACTTTTGCTGTCATATTTGCATTTAGTAGTATATCTGTTGACTTAATATGTGATGATCCGGATTTTTTTAAAATTTTAATTTATAATTTTATTTTATTATTATTATTTAAATTTTGAGTTTGTTTGGTGTAATTGTAATTTTCTTTATATTATATATATATATTTATTTTGCATCTGGAAATATATATATCATGTATATATATTTTTGTTTGCTGAAGTGATAAGAAATGGCGTTGCAGCCGAGAAAGGAAAGAAAAGTTTGGAAAGGTAGTGGGCGGGACCCATTTGGAAGCTTTTGGCAACTTTTTGACTTGAGCTTGATATCTCCACGTGGGTTTTGTAACTGAAAGTGGGATTGTGCGGTGATGAGAAGGAGAGAGAAATGGGTTATATTATTTTATTGCAAGGTGTAATTGTTCTGTGTGGTGGGCTGAAAAGTTGAGGGAGCAGGTTGACAGAGAAGGAAAGGTTGTAATGATTTGGGACTCACTTGGCCTTTGCTTAACTTTTTGCACGTGGGTTTGTTGGTTGATGTTTTTTTTGTTTGAAGTTGGTGGCATGTTGCCTATTTAAATGTGTGTTTGTGCACTGATGGGTATCGAAGCAAAGAAGAGAAAAATAGAGTGAGCCGAGACAGAGTGAGTTTGAGCAAACAGTGAGTGAGTCGAGAGTTGCAGAGGCGCAGCGAAAAACTTGGAGACTTGATGATCTAATGAGGAAATTTTTTTTTCAGTGTAGAGTTCTCCATACTTTGAATGGCGTAAGGAGGTTTTGTTTCAATGTTTTTATTAAATGTTTTCAAAAAATGCATATATATTTTGTTATACTCGTCTGTATATGTTTATTTTGTGAAACTATTTTGTTAAACTTTCATAAAAATTTTGTTATGATTTATTCTACTAGGACTTTTTGTCTCACCACCTTTTAATTTTAAGTACCGAAAATAGACGGGGATTGCTAGATTCGGGCTTAGGCTGAAGAGTTGACATTTCAAGATTTATTTTATTTACTTGGAGATTTTTTTGTATAATTGAGAAAATTAATTTTTTATAAAAAAGGACATTTCTTTGTGATCCGGATGTATTTTGATCTATCTCGACTTGTATAAACTGAGGATTTTATTGAAATTGTCTGGTCGTGACATAATATCTCTATGATATATTGCAGGCTCCACCCCATAGTGAAGGTAAGCCAGACCCTTCGCCACATCCAATATTATGCTCCTCCATGGAGGCCAAGTCAATGGTTTCGTCTCAATCCGATTTACATTTTCTGGCAAGAAAATTAAATTGTCTTTGAGATTCCCATTTGGCATGTAATCATAAACGAGATATCTACAACACACTCCATTTCCATTATGCTCATCTTCATCCGTCACACAACACCCTCTAAGCCGTACTAGATTCCGGTGCTTTAATGTGCTAATGATCTCAACTTCATTGCAAAATTCAGCAGCGCCTTGATTTTCTGATTCTGTGATCTTTTTAAAGGCTACTATTGTTCCATCTTGCAGTATCCCTTTGTAAACAATCACAAACTGGCCTCGCCCAATTTCATTCTTGGGCGAAAAATTATCAGTTGCCTTCTCAAGCCATTTCACAACCCCTTCTTTCAATTCACTGGCACAAATTGGTATGGCTTAGCAATGCTATTCCTAAACATAGCTTTTGTTTTTGGTTTGCTATACAAGAGAGGCTACTCACACAAGACATGCCAGCAAATCTATACACAATGCAACCCAATGTGTGTCCTCTGTGTCTAAATGCAGCAGAATCATATGAGCATATTTTCCACCGGTGTGTATACTCAAAAGATATGTGGAAAGGGATACAAATAAATGTGGGTTCTATACGAACCCCAACTCATGGAAGGGATTCCTTGTATGGGCATCATCAAATTGGAATTGAAGAAAAGTACGATCCTAACCTAGAAGCTCACTGTGGCAAGCTATGTGTATCACATTTGGAAGGAGATAAACTGCTTAGTGTTTCGAAATCAATCTTGTCTTCCTATCCGAACCTTGAATACCATTATTGAATCAGTGCGAACAAGGTTGTTCTCAATCAACCAGAGCAAATGTTCCCTTGCAAGATCAATTGCCAGTGAATGGAACCTGCCTGATACCTTCTTTGATTCTAGCCAATCAAACCAGTGAATGGAACCTGCTTGACATACCAGTTCTTATCTCCCATGGTGATCACCTATGTAACGAACCCTCCTCTGTTCTCTCCATGTTTGTTGATGGAACCGAACCGCCTTTGAGCTATGAATGTTTGGTAGAAAACTTATTTGGATTGGGCCATGGGCTTCTGTCATGGAGTTCTTTGGTTTGTACCTTGTTTAATATTTTTTGGACCTAAATCATGGACTGCCCCCTATGATTAGACCTGTCAACGGACCAGATTTGGACCGGATCATGGTCAATTCGATCCGAATCCGATAAGTATAATGAGTGATCCGATCCGGTCCGACAATTCGACGGATTTTTACAAAGCCAATCCGTATTCGATTTGTTTGATTATCGGATATCCGATCCGATAGTCTGGTTCGATAATGTAACTACACACTTTGCACAAATCAACAAACAAATTAGGTAGGAAACTTGAAAAAAAATTTGAGAGACAGTTTTTACAGATTAATTTATGAAAATATTTACACCAGAAAATTTAATAAAAATCAAATTGAGAGAGACAAGAATAATAGAAGGAAAAAAAAAAAAAAATTAACTAACAGATTTTATGAGATAGAAAAAAAAAGGAACATTACAAATTAGGGTAAAATATATATCAGTGTTCAGTAGGTAGCAAAGGACCAGTAGTTGGCGCAGATAAAACTCCACTCTCAATGGTTCTTCAACTGATCTTTTCCTCTGTTTAACCATCAGATACTCTTCGCTGCTGGGGTTGACTCCTGCTTGCCCTAGTTCTTGGGGATGCCGATGTTGAAGGCCTAGTTTAGGGACGGTGAGATTTGAGTGCACAACTTGAATATTACAGGCCTCTATTCCCAACTAACACAGATTGAGGGAAAAAGGTCATAAAAGAAAGAAGCTCGACCAAGAGCTTGAAGGAATCAAAGCAAAAATTCCGATAAAAAGTGAGATCGGATGAAAGAGAAAGGAAGAACAATAACCTGAAAGGAGTAATATTTTGCAGCGATCGCCGATCGATGGCTTCCTTTTTCTGATTTGTGTTGCAACTTTGCTACGTGGGATTGTGGGAGTGTTTGGAAAAAAGGTTGTTTTGCGGCAACGGTAGTGTGAGTGAGAGAACAGACGATAAAATGTGGTTGTGAACTTGTGAGCTAGGGTTTAGATAGATTAAAGGAGGCTTAATGGGCTTGGTAACAAGAAGTGGGCTTGAAAATGGATTTGGGGCTTGACTCATATATATATATATATGGGCTTGGAGATGGGTTTGGGCCTGGAGTGCTGAACTCTTATATATATATATATATATATATAAAATTTTAATTCGGATCGGATTATTATCGGATCGGATCGGTAAAATCCATATCCGATTTGTTAAGTAAACGGATTATCGGATTCGGATTATAAACGGGTTATCAAATTTTTTGTCTAATCCATATCCGACTAATCGGATCGGATTCGGATCAAAATCCAATCCATTAACAGGTATACCTATGATGAATGGGTTGCTACTGTTGGGCCTTGGGGCATACCACAAGTTTTTGTGTGACTATCTTTTTTTCTTTTATATATTCACTTACCCAAAAAAAAAAAAAAAAAAAAAAGAGTATGTATTGCAAAGAGCACAAGAGAAATCAATTCAATTATTAATAATATATCATAATTCTCTACGAATTTGTTCAACTTTTTGAATTCAAAGTTAACCAACTTTGTAGATTCAAAGTAACCCTTGTTTTTTGTGAACGTTTCATAACTTCTACTATGTCAGTTGGTATCAGAGTCTTAATTTACCACGCTCTGATGGTGACTGATCGTTTTGATAGCACCTACTTTGTCGACAATCATGGCACAGTGAAGGCCTGTTAGGTAGTCATGCAAACTCAGGAACAAACGGTCTGAACGGATGAAACACATGTGGCAAGCTATCCAACAGGGTGTCACTGGACTTGGGATTGGCAACAAGCAAGTTCATGGTTCAGTTCGGGATCATGCTGATGATGTGTCTCACAACCAATCAAACACGAGCCTCCAGCCTACGCGGATTATTCTGATGAGGAGGAGTTTGGATTGATCAAGATAGGCGCAACAAAAATGGTAAATTTCAATGGAAATATTTATGTTGATGACGATGTCTTGGACTAGCTTGATGAAGTTGAAGAATTTTTTGAGTATTTTAACATCCGAAAATAAGCAAGTTTCAATTGTAGCATTCATGCTTAAGCGAGGTGCTTCAAATTGGTGCGAACAAGTAAAGATTAACT
Organism: Cornus florida; assembly: GCF_030987335.1. Lineage (NCBI taxonomy): Eukaryota > Viridiplantae > Streptophyta > Magnoliopsida > Cornales > Cornaceae > Cornus > Cornus florida. The sequence goes on from NW_026775573.1 coordinate 48,010,279, forward strand.
GGAGGAGGCATGGAAAACAGTATGTACAGTGATATAAAATGAAACGATTGTTAATTACTAATTTCGAACCACTAGGTTATGAGTCATACAACCAATATAAAAAAAACACCAGAAATAGAGTTGGTTTAAGTGCCAAAAAAAACTCCTTGTACTATTGATATAGTGCAAAAAAGTCTTTATGTGGTATAAAACACTCCTCTACTTTTAATTTGGTGCAAATACCTCCCCGTCTACATAAAAAGACTATAATATCCTATTGTCAGTAAAATGAAATAATATTTAAAAAATAAAATAAGGTAAAATTACCATTTTAGACAATGACGCATTTCTTTCAACCCTGATTGGTTAGGTGGCCCAATAGGAAAAAAAAAAACACGTGTACAAAAATTTATGTAATATTAAAAAATTAAAAACAATATGGAGAAGACCCATTGTTAAACAGGTGAAACCCAACTGATAAAAAAAGGCAGAATATGAAGAGATATGGGCAAATTAGAGTTTTTAAATTTACTTTATGTCAATTTTGATCAAAAAGTGGTCGGGACTTATTTGCAACTTTTTAAAATTTTATGAATTAAAATACACATTTTAAAAAAGGAGAGGTTATTTGTACATAAAACCTATTTTACATCCGGTTTTCTGCACTTAACCCAAGTACAATTAGTATGTTGATAGAATACATGGAGACGATTCTTATTCATGCCAACAAATCTACATTTGATTCAGTCGCAATGCTAATAACACCAAATGTTGTAAAGTCAACTTTCAAGCACCCTAACGTAGAATTCATTCTGTGTCTTTTAACTTTGTTCCAGATTGTAGGAATAAAGTCAACATTATTTCCAAGGTGAGCACTCAAAACCCTGTTGTGGAAAAGAATAAAAAGGACATACCAGAACCAATTGATCAGATTAAAAGGAAAGATGATGATGTTGTCCAAACATTAGCCATCGCGTGCACTTGAAGAGGCTTCTAAGAATACAACTTCAGAGAACAGATGAGATGGTTTGAAAAATCTGGACATGGAACATTGTGTGATGAAGAGGATTCTAAGCTAGAAGACAACAAAGATGTAATCAAATGGCCTTAAAATCAATATGGGATGTTGTTATGTATACTCCAGTACATATGATGAAGTGCAATTTGATAACTACAGAGTTGGATGGTCTCGTGGTACGTGATAAGATGCATATCTCATGGCTATTCCATTGTCCCATTATTTCATATTTAGTGGCCATAATTGACTTCTAATTGAGATAAACAATTTATTTATTTATTTTTAAGGGGAGAAGATTGATGAAGATGGTTTTACTATTCATGTTTAATAATTAGATTTTACATATTATTATTAATTTTTTTTAGTATTTTATAATTTTTAGGTAGAGTTTAATTTTAAATTGTTTCTTTATATTTTTAATTTATTGAGCAATTAGTTTCTTTTTTGTTATTAGGTTTTTATATCCTATTTTTAGGGAGGTTTTTTTTTTTTTGGGTGGAAGTCCATGGTGGTGATGGCGACAATGGTGGAAGGTAATGGAGGGGCCGACTGTCAAGCCGGCTGGACCCTTAGGCGACAAAATTTTAAAATTTTCTTATATGAAGTTATACTATAATTATTTCCTAATATTGTTAAACTCTAATAAATATAAAAAAATTATATTAGGCCTCAAATATTTATATTCTAAAATAGCTTTTTGTCTCTTTCCCACCCGTTTTGATTTTATATTAGGCCTCAAATATTTATATTCTAAAATAACTTATTTTTTCTCTTTTCTATCTCTCCTCATTCATTCTGATTTTATATTAGGTCTCAAATATTTATATCATAATTTAACTCTCTTCATTTTTTCTTTTTCTTTTTTCATTAAGTTGAACTCTAATTGATACATAAATTTAATATTGGCCTCTAAAGATTTACATCCTTATATGACATTTTTTCCCTCCTTTTTTCTACTCTCATTCACTTTTACAATAAATTCTAGCCAATATAAAAATTTAATATTAGGCCCAAAATTTGTATCATTAAATATTTTTTTCCCTCTTTCTTTCTCTCTCTCATTCACGTTTTTTACAGCAGCACTAAAAACATTTTTGGGTAAGATACACCAACAGTAAAATATTAAATATCTATTTAATGTTGTTGTTTAGAAAAATGACGAAAACTTTTCATAATTATTTTATTTTATATGTTTTATCTTTTTATTTTCAATAAGTCTTCTTCTCTCACTCTCATCACAAGTTTACCGTTATTATGAACGCATTTTTATTCTATTGAAAAATTTGTAGAAGTATTGGATTTGAGTTTTCTAAATCAGGTTCAATGGTTATTTTTCTTTAATTATTTATTAATTTTATGCACTTTTGTTATTATAAAGTTGGATGTATATATATTTGTATATTTAATTTGTTTTTGAATTGTGACTAATTTTATTTATATTATTAAAAAGGCCTCTTTTTACTTTTTTGCCTAAAGCCCCAAATTAGATTAAGCCGCCCCCGCCACGGTGGCGGTGACAGTAACAGTGGTGGAATGTAATAGAGGTGGCGGTAGTAAAAGGTGGAGGTGGCTGTAGTGGAAGGTGATCGTAGTGGCGTTGGTGGCGACGGTGATGGTGGTTTTTGAAGGGAAGTTGATTTTTTTTTACAAAATTTTTTTAGGAATAGAATGATTATTTTATAGATTTAGATATGAAATAAATTTTCATTCCTAATAATGGATTTTCACTTCAATAGAATGACACATGCAACGTTACAATTATAAAGTTTTATTTATTATAAATATATGTAGAGAAATCAATTCAATTACCAATCATATAATCTTAGTTATCCTTTTTCTTTTCCTTTGTATTTTTCACTACAAATCGAAAATTTATATCAATGAATTAAATTCTTTGAACCCACAATTAAATCGGGTGGGGGCTTGGAGGACTCCCAAAATCGCTTAAGAGTTGTGGCTAACGGATACTCATAGCAGTTTGGAAGAATGGGTTGGTGCCTGGTTTATTTATGCCCTTTTTTTTATTATTATTATTTTTTTACAACAAGCTCATGCACTCACTCACGTAGGACATGCCCCCACTGGATTTCTAATTTAATTATATTTTCAATACAATTATTTTAACAATTATAGTTTTGCCCCACTAAACTCTGTACAAATTTACAAAAGTCCTTAAAAATTCAACAATTCAAAAAGATCTCATTTTTTTTGTTTTAATTCATTGGCTCAATAAGTTTCTTAAAATAAATAAATAAACCCATGTCCACCTGTGGAGCCATGTTATTTTCTTTACACAATTTTTATAATATACTTGTGAACCCACTAAACTCTATATAAGTTCACAAAAGTCCTTAAGAAAATATTATAAAATACAAAAAGACCCCTCCTTTTTTATGTCACTGACCTAACAAGTTTCTCAAAATACAAAAAAAGACAGAGAAACAAAATTTTAACGAATTTGGTGTTGGGATTTTCTGATTTAAAGAAATTCATTGAGACTAAACACTTGTGTTTGAATTTTTGAAGAACTTTTGGTAGGATTAGCATTGGCTATTCTTGTGTGGGTGTTTAAAGAAACGGTCATTTTGAGATTGTAGCGAACGGTCAAGGAAACAGAATCACTACATCATGGGTTGCTTTCACAGATACAGTGCGATTCATCGGAGAGGCTGCAAAGAATCAAGCTGCCAGAAACCCCGAACGCACAATTTCGGATATTAAGCGTCTTATTGGAAAAAAGTAAGTGAAAATCTATGCGGCTTTGCATTATAATCTTTGTGGGTTTTGTGTCTTGAAATGTAATTTGATTTTGGTCTAGTGCAAGTATAATTTTTGTGGGTCTTGTGTATTGAAGTGTAATTTGATGTTGGTCTATTGCAAGTGAATTTCTTTGTGTTCTTAAGTTATAATTTTTGTGGGTTTTGAGTGGTAAAGTGTAATTTGATTTTGGTCTATTGTAAGTGAATTTGTATGCGTAAACATACATTATAATCTTTGTCGTTTTGGTGTATTGAAGTGTAATTTGATTTTGATCTATTGTAAATTTATAAGTGAAATTCTGTATGTTTACATTATAATCTTTTTGGGTTTTGTGTATTAAAGAGTAATTTGATTTTGGTCTATTGTAAGTGAAATTCTGTGTGTGTTTACATTATAATCTTTGTGGGAAGTTCTCTCTTGGTAATTGATTGGCACCAAGAATCGTATCCTCAGGTATGGAGATTTCCCAGTCCTTCCCTCCTTTTCTCTGTTTTTTTCCATCACTTCGTTTTTTTCTTGACAGATTTGTCTTTGATGTACTGTGTTCCTTTATTATTTAATTGAAATTTATTTTTTGTTGTTGTTATCTTTTCAAGATTGATGGTTAGATCCATCAATTACACACACATATGCTTACATGTATGTGTATATATACATATCATATATGGCTGTTTCAACTATATGGTTGGCCAGCATAGAATTTAAATCTAATTGATTCATCGCCAACCTAGTCCACAAATCAGTCCAGAAGGCTGTCATTGTTCTGTTTTTTTTTTCCAATCAATGAGGACCCATTTGAGGAGACTTAACCTTCAATTATGGAGACTTTTCTCTTCGTTTTGTTTTCTATCAATCAGTGTTTATGAATTGTACTGTTCTGCATGCCAATTCTCTTTTTTATTAATTGTACTGTTGACTTTCCTTCCATCACTCGATTATAAAACATTGAGGAGGACTTGTCCAACAGCTCCACAGAGAATCTGTAAACCATCTATCTCATCAAGAAGAAATGGCTGAAACAATTCTTTACCATACTGTGACTCAAATTATCAAGAAGTTGGGTTCAACGGTTTTCCAAGAGATCGGACTGGCATGGGGTGTAGAGGGTGAGCTTCACAAACTTGAAAACACGGTTTCTACTATCAGAGCAGTACTTGCTGATGCAGAGGAGCAGCAAGCCACAAATTGTGAGGTTGCAGACTGGCTCGAAAAGCTTAATGATGCATTTTGTGATGCTGATGACTTGCTCGATGACTTCTCCACTGAAGTTCTTCGGCGCCAAGTTATGACTCAGAACAAAAGGCTAAAGAAGGTACGCAATTTCTTCTCAAGCTCAGCTATCAGTAGTAAGATGACTCGTGAGATTAAGGCCATTAAGGAGAGACTAGATGCAATTGCAGAAGACAGGAAAAAATTTCACCTTATTGAACGACCTATAGAGATGCGAGTTGGGAATACTAAGAGGGAGGAGACTCATTCTTTTGTTCATGCAGAAAGTGTTATTCGGAGGGAAGGTGATAAAAATAATATTGTAGAAATGTTATTGGACAGTAACATTCAAGAGAGTGTGTCGGTGGTTGCAATAGTTGGGATTGGGGGACTAGGGAAGACCACACTTGCAAAATTAGTATACAATGATGAAGTGGTCACTAAATATTTTGAACTTAAGATATGGGTTTGTGTTTCTGACCCCTTTGATGTGAAACTCATTGCACAAAAAATCATAGGTTCTGAAGAAGGTAATGGCCTCCAGTTCGAAGAAGTGCAAAATCAATTGAGGACAAAAATTGATGAAAAAAAATATTTACTTGTATTGGACGACGTGTGGAATGAGAATCGTGAGAGTTGGTTAAAACTGAGAGATCTGTTGAGTGGTGGTTCAAGAGGAAGTAAAATTTTAGTAACAACCTGTAGTGAATTGGTTGCAAACGTTACAGGACAAAATTCACCATATGTCTTAAAAGGCTTGTCTGGGGTGGTGTCATGGTCTTTGTTTAAGAAAATGGCATTCAAACAAGGGGAAGAGTATGAGAATACAAGTCGAGTAATGGTTGGGAAGGAAATTGTACAAAATTGTAAGGGAGTTCCTCTTTCCATAAGGTCTATAGGAAGCCTACTATACTATAAAGATACAAATGCTGAATGGTTGATTTTTAAAAATAAAGATTTGTCAAAAATAGCTCAAGAAGAGGATATTATTTTGCCAATACTAAAGTTAAGTTATAATCACCTTCCTCCGTATTTGAAGAGATGCTTTGTATTTTGTTCCTTATATTTGAAAGATCAAAAGATTGTTAAGCGAGAATTAATCCAATTGTGGATTGCACATGGATTCATTCAGTCATTGTATGAAAATCAACTATTGGAGGATGTAGGAGATTTGTATTTTATGGGTTTATTGAGGAGGTCCCTCTTTCAAGACATTGAAAGAGATGAATGGGGTGAAATAGTAAGTTTCAAAATGCATGATCTGGTCCATGACCTTGCATAATCGGTGGTTAGGCTTGAGAACTCCACTTTGAATTCAGGTGCAAAAACTGTTAATGAAAGAATTCGCCATATGTCATTTGGTTCCTATTCATCATGGAAAATTCCAACCCACTTGGTGAGAGCTAAGAAGTTGCGAACATTTATTTCGAAGAATACATATTTAGGACCCAAAGTTTTTGAAATGACTATTTCAACTTTTAAATGTTTACGTGTGTTGATTGTGTCCAACACGTATTCGATAAATACCGTGCCAGATTACATAAGCAAGCTAAAACATTTAAGGTATCTTGATCTTAGTGGTACTGATATCAAGGCTCTCCCAAAATTCCATAAGCAAGTTACAAAATTTGCAGACTCTAAAACTGAATAGATGTTTCCATCTTGAAGAATTGCCAAGAGATATTAGAAAATTGGTCAGCCTTACGCATTGTCACAACCTTGACCGTAATGCAGGTTGTGAACATAAAACAGAACAAAGAAATACTCATATTCAGAAATGTCTGACCGAGCCCTGGAATACTGTTCAAAATTTTAGATAAAACTTTAATACTCAAGGCTGATAATAAGAAAATCCCTTATTTCAAAAGTCATTTTAAATAAAGTACCCTGTCCCAATATTATCTGAAAATATAAAAGTAGGTTTCATAATTAAAATCTCATAACCCTTTAATTACAACATTTTAACACGATTTGTTTTGAAAAAAAATAATTATAAATATACATGTTGGACTCAAAATATACATTTCTCATTTATACAAAGATATATAACCAATTAGAATCCAACATCCATCCATGGCTATGGAGGAATTCCCTCTACGACCTCTTGTCCATAACCCGAAAAAAATGTATATATAATAGGAATGAGTAACCACAGCTCAGCAGGAAATGCCTAACCACCACTCCTTAATACCCCCATGAATCCAAACAAAGAATAGGAATCAGAGAAAGAGTTATGCAAATCAGGGAAAAAATAATCATCACATCATCATGCTGTCTCACAAAACAGTCAACACAGAAGAATATGAAGTACTATATACATAGAGTCTAAACTATTTCTCTTATTACAACGTTCTATACAAAGAATCACATTTCTCATTATCACAACCATCAGTCTAAAGGTATGCCCCTGTACCGTGAAAAGACTACCCCTCTATTAATACCTAAGGAACCCTTTAGTATTAATGATTTACTGTACCTATACAAAATGATAACCACTCATGTCTAATCATAAACACAAACAGAGAATATTCATCTCTATTACTTCATAATTACCACATTCTTTCCTGTCAATATCTTAGCTGGTCCTATGCTATGCTAGGAGAAAAATAATCACAATATCACATTTATAAACCAAGTCATGAATGGATATGCCATGCAATGGGTGCAATGTCATGCGATGTCGCTCCCCATTTTTTTTCAAAACCATTTCCATCATCATTTCCAAACATTTAGTGAACCTGTCCCATGGCAACTCCATGGCGGCACGAAAGGAGGATTGGCCATTGTCCCTGACCCATGGCAACTCCATGACGTCATTTGGGGCCCAGGTAACTCAACCACACTAAGGCGATCTCCCTAGTCCCCTCTAGGCCTCACTAACGCCGCGGTCCCTAGGCAAATCCTAGGCGGCCAGGTTTTTCCCAGACTTTAGTTCAAAACATTTCCCCAAAAAAATTCAGTTTGCTTTACATTCAAAACTCCTCCTTAACAAATCAGGTTTGTCCCATTGCTTCCCAATGTAATGCATGATTGACACATGCTTCACAATATTATAATACCACATCATTACTCACATCAAAATCCAATTCTATGGACACACTATGGCAGCAAATTTATCATGGCAGCATGTTTCATGGACAATGTATCATTCAGTTTTTGAATATTAATACAACACCAAACATAAAACAAAACAGCCCATAATTGAAGTGAACTAAATATATAATTTCCAGCTTGTCAAACAATAACAATACAACCATTGTGATTACTAGAATTTCAGTTTTAGGCATATAAACGCCAACAACATTTTAAGAGCTCAAATTCCATATTTAAAACACATAACACATCATTTCTGTCTATGCTACAAAATTTCAGATTTTTATTATACAACATGCTTGTAAAGAAAGCCTAATTCAAGTCATATAATGGTTCAATTTAAAGGATTTAATTCACAAGGAAACAAAGGGTGTGAGGGTTAAAACAACCCCTACTAGTTGTTAGCAATTCATATGCAACTTGTTACCTCCATCTTCAAAACTTCATAATAATTTCAATTCTATGTCAAATTGAGTGATTCCAAAGCCTAATGAAAGCTTAAACAATGTACTTTGAAAGTGTCAATTTAGTTTAACAAAATCCCTTCCCAATTGGAACAGTGTTGACCCAAAATTTCGAAATAAAATCTGCCCAAAAACTGATTTCCAGCCTGTAGCTTCCATTTTTGAAAAATCATAAAAATTTCAATTCTCATCTAAATTGAGTGAATCTAAAGGCCACTGAAAGTTCAAAGACTATATTTTCAAGATAAAATTTTACTTCACCAAAATACCTTACCATTTAAAGCAGGTTTGATGAGAAAAACTCAGACAGAATCTGCCCCAACCCAAAATTTCCACCAAGAACGCTCTAACTTTAGAAATTCATATTAAATTCATTGCTCAACCAATTTATGTGAAACCAATTCTCAATGAAAGCTAATTAACTATATTATCAGAATATCAAATCATCTCTAAATGATAGTTTACGAATTTACAGGAATTTGAGCAAAACAATAGCATGTAATTTCAGCCAAACAGTTTCAGCATGCTTTAGTTTAATTTTTATACACTTTTCAACTTAATTTGAAAGAGATTAACTCACTAAAGGTAAAGGAATTGAGGGTTAGACAATCCTACCTCAAGGGAGCTCAAACCCTAGGAACAAACACCTCAAAGCTATCTCAATGATAGATCGAATCACCAAACGGATGAAGAAAATTGAAGAACACTCCATTGAAGCACAATTAAGATCCTCCTCTTTTCAAGGCACTTTCTAAACCCCATGGATTAAGGAATGGTCTCAAATAATATATCAATGGAGACCTCATTTCCTCTAGCTCATTTTTCATTCACACCTCACCATCAAACTCTCACCACAAGTCTCTCAATTCTGAGCTTCAAAAACTCCTCTAATGGAGGACAAAGATGGACGAAGGAAGAAGGCAACTACAGAGACTAAATCCCAACCCACCTTCTGCATAAATGTGTTATACAAGGTAAGTTAAATGAATGTCATGTGGTGTCCATGTGTCAAGCCCACCATGAGTCAAATGTGTGACCATGATAAATGACCAAAATGTCCCCACCTCTTCACTTAATTACCAAAATGCCATTACAATCCTCAAATGACCATTCCACCCTTATGAATAAAAAAAATGACATCCAAGATAATTATTTTTCAATTAAGGAAATAAGTCCAAAACCCAAAAATCCTGGCGTGGGACCCACATGAGTCGCTCGGCCCAAAAATCCAAAAACTGTCTAAATGATTCCCGAAGCATATCGATGCATCCCGAACTGAACAAAACATTTCAGATCATTGTAAAACCTTTGTGACACACAATCACAAACATGGCACATAACCCAAAGTAATGAAATAATCACTTATGCTAAAATGAGAAATGCCCGAAAAAATTAAAAAAGTGATGGACATCACAGTCTACCCTCCTTAAAAAGATATCGTCCTCGAAATCTACCCTCCTTAAAAAGAAAAGATGATGTGCCTATCACACTCACAAAATTTGGCAGGAACTCTAACCAGCATCACCACACAATTTGCAGAGCCTATAGACTCACATCATACAATAGACACAACAGTCTACAAAATCCCCTCCAACTCTCCAGATACTAACGAGGAAAAGTGGATACAAACTCTCGTGATAAAATGCATCTACTGCCAACAGACTCTAATCTGCGAATCCAAAGCTTGATAAGTCTGTGCCCTCAAGCAACAATGGATTCGAATCCCACAAAACCGAGCTAGCTCAAATCATAACTGTCAAGATACTCATAACATTATTCCTGATGTCTACTCTTATCACCAGTTAAGGTAAAATCAATCTCTAGCATCAATCAGTCCTTATTAACAACCGGTATTCAACCGAAATGCAAGTCAATTAAATGATAACCCAAAATATCACCATATTATTCTACTATCGTCACCATCCTTATCCATATTCCAGAATTTATAATCATGACATTCTACAAAATTTAGAAATCCATAACACAATCCCCGAATACCAATGTGGCAATCCACCAATCCAGCATAACATCAATGAAAAAAACTGCCAATCCTCAATCATCATAATCATGAAAGGATACACCATACTATGATTTGCTAATCAAACTAGCAACTAGTGTCTGTTAACACATACTCAGAAGAATAGTAGCCTTGTCGGCGTCTAGAGCCTGCCCACACATACTCGTCAGCATGGTAGCATAGTCGGCAACTATTGTCCGCTCACAACGTCCTCATACGTAATGTGACATCACCAATGCCTAATACAATCCCATCACACACCCTTTTCCTGAGACACCTATGACGTCACCTGAAACCATAAGTGTCTCCCATGACACACCAACCGTCATCCTTGTCAGTGTCTTGAAATTGCGTTTAGAGCCGGGTATGGTCCACAATGTCCGGTCGGTCCATTTGTCCATCCCATGCCCAAACAACAATTGCATTATCACTAACCCACTTTCTTCGAATCACAAGTCACAAAGACTCAATTCTGCAATCAAAAACTTTTCTAACATCAGGATCCAACTCTGGACTCCTTACTACTAATCACACCTGAACGTTCCGCTGTTACATGAATGAAACACCCACATATGCTAAACACTAATCAGTGCACATCAAAACTATATCCTCATTGGTAGATACTCACAATGCCAGCTAAGTCGTGTCCAATGAGGACATCTGACAACGATGCAAAATGCCATGATACTCACACATGCTTATGCTGATAAGCCATCCACAAACGACAACGCTATTGGCATCAGTCTTACCACTCATTTCCCAGACCTCTAAGTGCTTGAACTTTCTTATGAGGTGACATACTACAGCAAAATAAAAGTCAACAACAATGACACTATCCACAGTCCCAAACTGACTCACATGGATACAAGCCGTTAAACATATAACATGCTTCATCTTTAAACAATTAAACAATTATTACGTAAGCACATAAGCATGCTTGCAAAGCCCAAACCAAATAAACACATAGCCACTTAGGCAGGTAAGCATGCTTGCAAAACAAGTAACAAGTAAGCACATAAGCATGTGAGAAAACACAAACTAGAAAACCCTTAACCGTAGACAGACCACTACCCGTCGTCCCTAGGTTAGATGAACCATGCTCTGATACCATTTTTGTCATGACCCTTGACCGCAATCTATGTTGTGAACATAAAATAGAACAAAGAAATACTCATATTCAGAAATGTCTGACCGAGCCCTGGAACATTGTCCAAAAATTTTAGATAAAACTTTAATACTCAAGGCTGATAATAAGAAAATCCCTTGTTTCAAAAGTCATTTTAAATAAAGTACCCTGTCCCAACATTATTTGAAAATATAAAAGTAGGTTTTATAATTAAAATCCCATAACCCTTTAATTACAACATTTTAACACGATTTGTTTTGAAAAAAAATATTTACAAATATACATGTTGGTCTCAAAATATACATTTCCCATTTATAAAAAGATATATAACCAATTAGAATCCAACATCCATCCATGGCTGTGGAGGAATTCCCTCTACGACCTCTTGTCCATAACCTGTAAAAAATGTATATATAATAGGAATGAGCAACCACAGCTCAGTAGGAAATGCCTAACCACCACTCCTTAATATCCCTATGAATCCAAACAAAGAATAGGAATCAGAAAGGGAGTCATGCAAATCAGGGAAAAAATAATTATCACATCATTATGTTGTCTCACAAAGCAGTCAACACAGAAGAATTTGAAGTACCATATACACAGAGTCTAAACTATTTCCTTTATTACAACATTCTATACAAAGAATCACATTTCTCATTATCACAACCATCAGTCTAAAGGTATGCCCTTGTACCGTGAAAAGACTACCCCTCTATTAATACCTAAGGAACCCTTTAGTATTAATGATTTACTGTACCTAGACCAAATGATAACCACTCATGTCTAATCATAAATACAAATTGAGAATATCCATCTCTATTACTTTATAATTACCACATTCTTTCTAATCAATATCTTAGCTGGTCCTATGCTATGCCGGGAGAAAAATAATCACATTATCACATTTATAAACCAAGTCATGAATGGATATGCCATGCAATGGGTGCAATGTCATGTGATGTCGCTCCCCATTTTTTTCCAAAACCATTTCCATCATCATTTTCAAACCGTTAGTGAACTCGTCCCATGGCAACTCCATGGTGGCACGAGAGGAGGATTGGCCACTGTCCCTGACCCATGGCAGCTCCATGACGTCATTTGGGGTCCAGGTAACTCAACCACACTAAGGCGATCTCCCTAGTCCCCTCTAGGCCTCACTAACGCTGTGGTCCCTAGGCAACTCCTAGGCGGCCGGGTTTTTCACAAACTTTAGTTCAAAACATTTCCCCAAAAAAATTCAGTTTGCTTTACATTCAAAACTCCTCCTTAACAAATCAGTTTTGTCCCATTGCTTCCCAATATAATGCATGATTGACACATGCTTCACAATATTAGAATACCACATTATTACTCACATCAAAATCCAATTCTGTGGACACACTTTGGCAGCAAATTTATCATGGTAGCATGTTTCAAGGACAATGTATCATTCAATCTTTGAACACTAATACAACACCAAACTTATAACAAAACAGCCCATAATTGAAGTGAACTAAATATATAATTTCCAACTTGTCAAACAATAACAGTACAACCATTGTGATTACTTGAATTTCAGTTTTAGGCACATAAACGCCAACAACATTTTAAGAGCTCAAATTCCATATTTAAAACACATAATACATCATTTCTGTCTAAGGTACAAAATTTCAGATTTTTATTATACAACATGCTTGTAAAGAAAGCCTAATTCAAGTCATATAATGGTTCAATTTAAAGGATTTAATTCACAAGGAAACAAAGGGTGTGAGGGTTAAAACAACCCCTAAGAGTTAACAATTCATACGCAGCTTGTTACCTCCATCTTTGAAACTTCATAATAGTTTCAATACTATGTCAAATTGAGTGATTCCAAAGCCTAATGAAAGCTTAAACAATGTACTTCGAAAGTGTCAATTTAGTTTAACAAAATCCCTTCCCAATTGGAACAGTTTTGGCCCAAAATTTCGAAATAAAATCTGCCCAAAAACTGATTTCCAACCTGTAGTTTCCATCTTTGAAAAATCATAAAAATTTCCATTCTCATCCAAATTGAGTGAATCCAAAGGCCACTGAAAGTTCAAAGACTATACTTTCAAGATAAAATTTTACCTTACAAAAATACCTTACCATTTAAAGCAGGTTTGATGAGAAAGACTCGGACATAATCTGCCCCAACCTAGAATTTCCAGCAAGAACACTCTAACTTCAAAAATTCATAGTAGATTCATTTCTCAACCAATTTATGTGAAACCAATTCTCAATGAAAGCTAATTAACTATATTATCATAATATCAAATCATCTCTAAATGATAATTTACGAATTTAAAGGAATTTGAACAAAACAGTAGCATGTAATTTCAGCCAAACAATTTCAGCATGCTTCAATTTAATTTTTATACACTTTGCAACTTAAATTGAAAGAGATTAACTCACTAAAGGAAAAGGAATTGAGGGTTAGACAATCCTACCTCAAGGGAGCTCAAACCCTAGGAACAAATACCTCCAAGCTATCTCAAGGCTAAATCGAATCACCAAACGGATGAAGAAAATTGAAGAATACTCCATTGAAGCACAACTAAGATCCTCCTCTTTTCAAGGCACTTTCTAAACCCCATGGATTAAGGAATGGCCTCAAATAATATATCAATGGAGACCTCATTTCCTCTAGGTCATTTTTCATTCACACCTTACCATCAAACTCTCACCACAAGTCTCTCAATTCTGAGCTTCAAAAACTGCTCTAATGGAGGACAAAGATGGACGAAGGAAGATGGCAACTACAGAGACTAAATCCTAACCCACCTTCTGCATAAATGAATTATACAAGGTAAGCTAAATGAATGTCATGTGGTGTCCATGTGTCTATGTGTCAAGCCCACCATGAGCCAAATGTGTGACCATGATAAATGACCAAAATGTTCCCACCTCTTCACTTAATTACTAAAATGCCATTACAATCCTCAAATGACCATTCCACCCTCATGAATAAAATAAATGACATCCAAGATAATTATTTTTCAATTAAGGAAATAACTCCAAAACCCAAAAATCTTGGCGTGGGACCCACACGAGTCGCTTGGCCCAAAAATCCAAAAACTGTCTAAATGATTCCCGAAGCATATCGATGCATCCCGAACTCAACAAAACATTTCAGATCATTGTAAAACCTTTGTGACACACAATCACAAACATGGCACATAACCCGAGGTAATGAAATAATCACTTATGCTAAAATGAGAAATGCCCGAAAAAATTAAAAAAGTGATAGACATCACAGGCATCTTGAGTTTGACCAGTGTCTTAAGTTGAACGGCATGCTGCCATGGGGATTGGGCCAGTTGAAGTCTCTTTTGACATTAACAAGGTTTGCAGTGGACTCAAGTAGCCTGTTGAGTGAATTGCAAAGCCTAAACAATCTATGTGGAAGCTTTACTATTGAAATTCTTGGACGTAGGGACTCAAGTAGCCGCCAGTGTTTAAAAAATGCAGCAGCAGAGGGAGCTGAGGGAACGAACTACTTGGAGGCTAAAAAACACCTTAAGTCGTTGATATTATGTTTTGATAGGGTTGATCACGATGATGACGAGTTATTATTGGAATCCCTCCGTCCATACCCAAATCTGAAGGAGCTGAAAATAGAGTATTATGGGGGAATGAGTTTCCCAAGTTGGATGATGATGGTTGACAAAGTTTGCTTATCCCTCCCGAATCTCGTCATAATTACTATAGACAGCTGTGACAAATGCAAACATCTTCCACTATTTGGGCAACTTCCTTCTCTCCAATTTCTCTGTCTTTCTTTTATGTATTCCTTGGAGTACATAGACAACAATAGTACTGGCAGTGGTGGTGAGGTGTCCCTCTCTTCTTTCCCCTCTTCTTCATCTTCAATAAGAAGATCAGAACAAACACCAACACCAACACCAACATTCTTCCCATCCCTGAAAGAACTCCTACTCCATCCAATGCCTAATTTGAAGTGATGGTGGAGAGAAGCAGTAGAAGAAGAAGCAACAACAAGTAGTGCAACTCTACTGGACCAACAGAAACATCAACAACAGCATTATTGGCTCCCATCATTTCCTTCTCTTTCCAAATTAAACATCAAACATTGCCCTAATCTGACATCAATGCCTTTTCTGTAACCATGTCTTGAACAACTTCATCTCAAAAATGTCAGCAACAAGCTAGTTGAACAACAGTTAATGATGACAGTGTCCCCAGTTGCAACCATGTCATTGTCCTATTCATCTTCTTTGCTTCTTCATCTTTCCAAATTAAAGACTCTATGTGTTGTCAACATTCAGGACCTAGTTACTTTGCCAGAGTGTATAGGCGACCTCACATCTCTTGACCGACTTTTCATTGACAATTGCCCCAATTTGACGTCATTGCCCGAAGGAATGCGACGGCTTGCTGCATTACAACAACTCATAATTACATCATGCACCGACGTTTTATATGATAGATGCCAGAAAGAAACCGCGGACGATTGGCCAAAGATTGCTCACATCCGAAATGTTTATATTGCATAATTTCTTCTGTGGCATACAAGGTAAATCCTTTTTTATCTGAAATTTTTTTAAGACCATAAAACTCCATCTTATTGTTCTATCTTCCTCCTCATTGTCAATCTCTTCATTTAAGTTCAATAGATATTTTGTGGGACAGGTACAGACTCGGTAATGTTTCCATGTATGGATTGAACTGATATAAAAATATGAAAATGATCGTTTTAGCCTTCTTAGGCTAAGAAATTATTCCAAATAACCATATTGCTTTATTTGCATATAACCCCCTCTCTAACCCTTATCTTTGTGCTCTCTAGTATTTCTTTCTTTTTTATTTTTTATTTTTTATTTTACACTCTTTAAGACGTATTTTTGAAGAGAAATATATTAATACTCATATATATGTATATATGTTTTGCGTTTGTGCAACTTCCATGAATGTAGATATAGAAAGGAGATAATATCATTGAAATTGTCCTTTTACCATTATCTTATTTCTCATTTTGACCCTCTCACGAAATGTCAAATGTTCTGTTTGTGCTGGTGTTATGGGGTACCTTGATGAGCACATAATTGGATTTTGTTTAATCTCAAAGGTGAGACATTTCATTAGCTTATTTATTTTATTTTATTTTTTTCATGTAAGTTCTATTCACAGGCTTGCAAATTTTTTACATTCTTTTCTACAATGACAACTATTTTTTACAAATTTTGTCTCTAACGTAATAAAGTTCCACCTAATGAATGATTCTCTTAATTGTTGGGAAACAAATTACAGAGAGGAAACAAATTACAGAAAATTGTGAAGGCCAAAGAAAAATATAAGGATGGCTATTGCCGAGAGGAAAAAAATGTAAGGATAGCTGATATAAGGCAGAGACTAGATCACTTTCCCTAAAACAACATTGGCTCCAGTTTTTATTGTATGCCTTACAACATTGGCTCCAGTTTTTTGTCATTATGTCCTTGCCATTTAACCTTGATCATCCTACTTTTGATCACAATTCACGTGGATCTTTAACTGGGATGTTCCCTTTGCTTGCTAGAAATTTTTTACATTTTTATTCCCGTTTCAGATTAGGACCCTTCTTGCATATTGAGATGAAGTTCTGCAAATTTACAGGAAGAAACATGGTAGAAGCAGCCAAAAGGACAATTACGAAAACCAGCGAGCATGATCCAGCCTCAAAGCAATTGGCCAAGGCTATTGGGATGAGTGTTAGTAGTCTAGATACAATTTTGCCCAATGGAGGTGATCAAAGCAAAAGATTAAGCTTGTAAGACCTGATTCAGGTAGTTATACATTTTGTTTTCCATTTTTCTGCCTGCTTTCCATGAAGGTTTTTTTTTTATTTTCTCTTTGGAGCAAAGATAATCAATCCAGAGGGAGAATATAATCTGCGAACATATGTTTAGTGGTGGATGAGACAAGCTATTACTGGGGCAATAGCAAACAAGTATAGGATGATCAGATTACTGGTAAGACACTTTACGAATGAACAGATTTTTTTTGAATTGTGTTATCCAACTAAATTATAACGATTTTCGTCCCAAGAGATTGCAGTTGTGAACATGAATGTTTCAACTATTGTACTTGTTTTCGAAAGAAACTGAGGTCCAATTTCCAACTATTGTAAATTTTTCTCACTATTGTTTATTGATTAACAAAATTCTAAGATGCAAACTAAATGAAGTGAAACATTTTTACAGTTTTATTATGCAGTTTCTATGCCAGAGTGGATAGGCAACCTCACATCACTTGAATAACTTCCTGTCAGAAATTGACATCACTGCCCATTAGGATTCGTCAGCTCACTGCATTACAACTCCTCAGAATTACATCATGTGCCGACATGTAATATGATAGATGCCTGAAAAAAACAGGGGAAGATTGGCCAAAGATCGCTTGCATCCTATGTTTATATTGAATAACCTCTGTGGCATACAACTATACAAGGTAAATCTTTTTTTATCTGAATTTTTTCAAGACCATAAAACTCCATCTCATTCTTCTCTTTTGCTATTCATTGTCACTCTCTTTATGTAAGTTCACTTGATCTTTTCATGGGATATGTAACGACCCTAAACTGATACCATTTAAAAAAAAAAAAAAAAATTCGGCATGACTTCCGCTAAAAGGGGTCCTACGACAACCTGCTTAAATGCATAAAAATGCAAATAATACATTCCAGCATCCCTTTCATCCATTTATCTAGCCTCAACATAATTCATCTCACGGTGGAGCATCCACATACCATAAAATCCAAATATCGTGATTACAGTCCCAACAATACATGGTTAAGATTTAAAGTCCATGTCTTACAACGTTTAGACCACTTATAATAAAATTACAGCCCATAAATATAATTACAATAACAAGAGTTCCCAAATTTCTATACCAAATATAATAAACTAAGATTTTACAAAAATATGGGACTTAAATACAAAAATAGCAAAACGATCTTCTAATCCAATTTAGGCCTGTGGTGGAACGTCATCTGCCACTTCTTTCCCATTTCTTGAAAAAAATGTTAAATAAAAAGGGGTGAACAAAATTGCTCAGTAGGTGGTGCCTAAGACACACCTCTTGTATCCCCGTGAATCCAAATAAGGAATAGGACAATAGGAATATGTCGGGAAAGTACAACATTAAATCCAATCTCAGCATACACAATATGATGCTAAGAAATGCAATGCATGCCGATGTCGCTCCCCATTTTCAACATTCAAATCCATAACTTTCAAACTGTTAATATAACCCGCCCTTTGGTGACCCCGCAGTGACACGAGAGAAGGATTGGCTAGTGTCCCTTACCCTTGGTACCCCCGCGGCGTCATTTTGGGCTCAGCTAGCTCAACTACGCTAGGACAATCTCCCTAGTTCCCTCTAGGCTATATTAACACACCGACCCTTTGGTACCCCCGCGGTGACCGGGTTTTCATAAAACATTTTAATCAAAGCTTCTTCTCCAAAATTCCCTTTTTCATTTCAAAATTTTTTTCCCCATTTTCATGCCCAATGACATGCATGAACATTAGATACTTTCTCAAATGCCATGACAAATGAAAGACTTTTATACTATACAATTTAACATGCTTCCATTTAATAATTTCTAATAAGTTACTAACACCATAGGCATGAAAAATTAACACATATACATGCTTTCCACATGGTAAGTTTTAACAAGTTATCAAATACACCAGCATATAAAATCAACATTTTAAGTATGTTTTTCACACAAATCCACATATATACATAATCATGAATTCCATATACAAAACCAATCATTTAGAGGCATTCATCTCAAATTAAACATGTTTAACTATAATTAACAAAGAATAATTCACAAGGGAGCAAGAATCTCATGGATTAGGAACCACTAGATCACTTTTATGCGCAAAACCCCCAATTTTCACCTCAAACCCTCAAAATGATCTCAATTTCGGACTCCCTAGAATAGCCAAAAGCTGAAATTGCTGGTATGGATTTGAAGACCTCGTCGTGGGCTTCAATTTGCCGTAAACGGCACTTAAAAACACTAAGAAATGAGGGAGAAATCAAGGTGCAAGGATTTGTGGCCAAAGAAAAAGAAAAAACGAGAGAAAGAGGGTGGGAGAGTGAACCAACGGGAGAAGAGAGCAATGAGACCATATGTGGTCTCTTTGGCCCTTAATTGGTTTAATGGTGGGTCCCACCATTTTTTTTAAAATTTCTTTTCTCTTTTTCTTTTGCTTTTAAATTACACCACACATACACAAATATATACACATATGCACTTATATTTATAATAAGACACAGACATTACATTCTCCCCAACTTTAAAAGATTTCATCCCTGAAATCAAGACATACCTGAGGAAGAAACAATGCTGGGTACTTGGAGCGAACCTCTTGTTCGAGCTCCCAAGTAGCCCCCTCAACTCCGTGGTGTCTTCAAAGAACTTTCACCATTGGTGTCATCTTGTTCCTCAACACCTTCTACTGTGTGTCAAGGATCTGAACTGGTCCCTCATCGTAGGAAACATCCTCATCAATGTCCACATTAACCCAACTCAAAATGTGAGATGGATCCGGCTCGTACTTCCGTAACATCGATACATGAAAAACATTGTGGACCTTGTCCAACTGTGGTGAAAAAGCAAGTCTGTAGGCAACCTCTCCTACTCGGTCCAAAATCTCAAACGGTCCAATGAATCGTGACGACAACTTGCCACTTTTCCAAAATCTCATCAGTCCTTTCCGTAAAGAAACCTATAGAAAAACGTGGTCTCCTACCTCAAAGGATAGCGGCTGTCTCCGCCTATCCGCATAACTCTTCTGTCGGCTTTGAGCTGTAAGCAATCTCTGTCTGATCAACTTAATCTTCTCAGTAGTCTTAAGAACAATGTCGGGTCCTAAGGCGGCTGTCTCGCCCATCTCAGTCCAACAAATAGGAGACCTACAAGGTCTACCATACAATGCCTTAAATGGAGCCATCTGAATACTCGCCTGATAACTGTTGTTGTAGGCAAACTCAATAAGTGGTAGATGATCTTCCCAACTACCACCCAAGTCAAGCACACATGCCCGAAGCATATCCTCCAAGATCTGGATAGTACGCTCTGACTAGCCGTCTGTCTGTGGATGGAATGTCGTACTCAGGTGCAACGCTGAGCCAAAAGCTGCTTGAAGTCCTTCCCAAAACTTCGAAGTGAACTTGGCAATCCCTATGTGAGACAATGGTTACTGGAACTCCATGCAACCTTACAATATCCTTCACATAAAGTACACCAAGCTTCTCTGCATCATCTGTTACCTTAATAGGCAAAAAGTGAGCCGTCTTGGTCATCAACGATGACCCATACAGCTTCATTGCCCCTCCGTGACCTTGGAAGACCTGTCACAAAATCCATAGCAATATGTTCCCATTTCCACTGCACTACAAGTAATGGTTGCAACAAACTGGCTGGTCTCTGATGCTCGGCCTTCACCTACTGACAGGTAAGGCACTTAGCCATAAACTAAGCAACATCTTTCTTCATCCTGTTCCACCAATACTGGCGTCTCAAATTGTGATACATCTTGGTGCCACCTGGATAAACTGCAAAGCGGGTAGTGTGAAACTCTCGTAAGACGTCCTCACGACAAACCGTGGTAACCACCAACAAACCTCTGAACTGTAGACCCCCATCTGCATGCAAGGCCCAATCTTTCACTGCCTCACCATTGGAGATCAAAGCGTGAATGACATCTAAATCTGAGTCCTGTCTCTGTGACTCAATCACTCGTACAACAAGAGTAGGTTGAGCCACAAGACTAAACAAGAATGTTGGCTCACTGTCAACATCGTCATCAAAACAATACAATCCCATCTCTGCCAAATCCTTAAGCATCTTCCACTTCCGAATAGCCAAACAGGCCAGAGTCTCACGAGATTTCTGGCTTAAGGCATCTGCTACCACATTTGCCTTACCCGGATGATGCTGCAAATTGAAATTGTAGTCCTTTAAGAACTCAACCCATCTTCTCTGTCTGTTGTTCAAGTCCTTTTGGGAGAAAGGGTACCTGAGACTTTTATGATCCGAGTACACCTCGAATCTCTCACCATACAAGTAATGTCTCCAACACTTCAAGGCAAATACAACTGCTGCTAACTCTAAATCATAAGTAGGGTAGTTAAGCTTGTGATTCTTCAACTGTCGAGACCCATAAGCCACTACTCTACCATCCTGCATCAACACACATCCCAAACCATCATGTGAAACGTCACAATAAATCACATAACCCTAGCCACGCTCAGGTATCACCAACACTGGAGCTGTAGTCAATCTTATCTTCAATTCCTGAAAAGATGTCTCACAGGCTTTATTCCAAACAAACTTGATCCCTTTCCGGGTCAAACGGGTCATAGGGGCTGCCAAACGGGAGAAATCTTTCACAAATCTCCGATAGTAACCCGCCAGGCCAAGGAAACTCTGGATCTCAAAAACATTCTTAGGTTGCTCCCAATTCAAAATTGCTTCAACCTTTGATGGATCTACTGACACTCCACCTTTTGAAACAACAGGCCCCAAAAATTTCACCTGCTGTAGCAAAAACTCACATTTCTTATATTTGGCATATAATCGGTGCTCCCGCAAAATCTGTAAAACAATAGTCAAATGGACCTCGTGCTCCTCCCGAGATCGTGAATACACGAGAATGTCATCCACGAAAACTACCACAAACTGGTCCAAGTAATCTTGAAAGACGCGGTTCATCAAGTCCATGAATGTCGCTGGCACATTAGTCAAGTCAAAAGGCATAACAAGGAACTCTTAGTGTCCATACCGTGTACGGAACGCTGTCTTTGGGATATCCTCATCCTTAACCCATAACTGATAGTAGCCTGACCTTAAGTCAATCTTTGAAAAACAACTGGCTCCTCTCAACTGATCAAACAAATTATCTATCCTTGGCAAAGAATACTTGTTCTTGATGGTGGCATGATTCAACTTCCGGTAATCAATGCACAACCTCAAAGAACCATCTTTCTTCTTAGCAAATAAGACCGGTGCGCCCCACGGTAACACACTCGGTCGGATGAAACCTTTCATCCTCAAATCATCAAGCTGTCTCTTTAATTCTTCCAATTCAACTGGTGCTATACGATACGGTGCCATAGAAATCGGCGAGGTACCTGGCATTAAATCAATAGTGAACTCCACTTCTCGGTGTGGAGGCAACTTTGTCAAATCCTCCGGAAACACATCCAGAAAATCATGAACAACTGCAGGATAATCTTCTTCCACAACATCATCTTCTTCGGCTATAAGGCTAGCCAAGAAGTAATCACTACGACTCCGTCCACGAACTCCATAAAATGATGAAATGTGGGAATCACTCCAATCTCCCGTGAAAAAGAAACAGAACAGTCGATCGTGGCACGAAAGGAAGCTAACCAATCCATCTCGAGAATGACATCAAAGCTAGTCATCTCTAAGAGGATAAGGTCAAACACAAAGGTCCACCCAGCTATCACAATAGAACAATCCCGCACAACTCGGCTCAAAGACACTGAAACCCCAATTGGCATATCAACATACAATGCCTGATCCATGAAACTGATCTCTAACCCCGATGCAAGTGCAAATGATGATGATATGAAGGAATGAGATACACCAGAGTCAAATAAAACACGCCCAAGAACCAAACACTAGAAATATACCTTGGAGAATGCAAAAACACGTCCCTGTGGTGCCTGTGCCTGAGAACTGCCAACCTGAACACCTAACCGCTGCACTGACATAGTAGGAGTGTCCCTCCTAACTGGCCGTGAACCCTGAGAAGACATGACAGGCTGTGGTGGTAGTGGTGGTTTGAAACTTGACTGAACTGTAGCCAACTGTGACGGCCTCTACCGTAACCCTCTGCCACTAGTGGTGCCTGCTTCCTGACTCGGACAGTCTCGAATCAAATGGCCCTATTGGCCACACCCATAATAAGCTCTCGATGGCGCAGAAACTATGGTTGAGTTTATAGGACATCTGGACTTGTAATGTCCAGGCTGCTGACACTGAAAACAAACAACTGCACTCTTATCTGAACCAGCTGGCATAAGAGTGGTAGGAGCAGATCGTGCAGACGGCTGCCTCGAAAACTGAGATGAACCACCCTTGTTCCTCATCCCTGAAGGTCCCTTTGGAAATGACCCTGCATTCCTCTTTTGCTTCCATTGTTCTCTTCTTGTATCTTTATCTTTGGCTTCCGCCTCTAGCATCAATGCTCTTTCCACTGCCTCAGAATAAACCTTTATGCCCTGTGCTATTAACAATGGCCTCATCTTGTAGTCAAGTCTGGAGATAAACTTCCGAACCTTATCAACTTCATTACTCACCATCTCTGGAGCACAGCGAGAGAGTGAGGTGAACTTGTTCTCGTACTCCGTCACTGACATATTGCCTTGGATAAGGCCAATAAACTTATCCTTTAACTCCCATCTCTTGGAGGCAGGGAAATACTTCTCATAGAACAGCTCTTTGAACCTATCCTAACTCATCTCTTCAATCTTATACTGATTTGTGACCGACTTCCACCAAAACTTGGCATCCTTTGAAAACTTGTAAGTGGTGAGGATGATTTTCAAGTGATCATCCATCACATCCGTAGAAGTCAATTGAGTTTCAACTTGATCCATATAGTCATCCACTTCCATTGAATCCGCACCACCTTCGAACATTACCGGCATCAACTGAGAAAACCCTTTAATAATCTTGAGACGTTTCTGTGCTGGCGTCCCTTTAACTTGGGTTACAGGTTGTGGTACTGATTGAGGTATCGGCTACGGATGTGTAGCAATTGTAACCCTCAAGGCTCTCTACAACAAGCGATTCAATACTAGTTCCGCTGAACTTTCACCCTCTTCAACGGGCGTTTCCACATTATCCCTCCTTATAGAAATAACTCTTAGGGCTATCAAATCCCTAAGAAGTGTGTCTTCATCAACTAGCTCTGCCGGATTAGAGCTAGAGCTCTCGCCAACATCACCCTTGTTGGCCTAGGGCCAACTTCCCCAGGTTCTTCACGCCTTGACATCGTTCTATAAAACAAAGAAAATGGTTCAATAACGATAACACCAAGGTCCAACCGTGAACAACTCAACATAAAAAGACACTATACTAACACTTAGCATACACATTAATATAAGCATATAAGCACATAAACACGTAAACAAGTAAACAGTTAAGCATGCCTTTTCACGTAGCAAAATACTTTTGCAAATAAGGAATTAACAATGCAAATGACTCCCCAGACAACCCTAGGTAGGCCTGTCATCCTAATGGTTTTCGAACCAAGGCTCTGATACCAAATTTGTAATGACCCTAAACTGATACCATTTTAAAAAAAAATATTTCAGCATGACCTCCGCTAAAAAGGGTCCTACGACAACCTGTTTAAATGTATAAAAATGCAAATAATACATTCCAGCATCCATTTTATCCGTTCATTAGGCCTTAACATAGTTCATCTCACGGTGGAACATCCACATACCATTTAATCCAAATATCATGATTACAGTCCCAACAATACATGGTTAAGATTTAAAGTCCATGTCTTACAACGTTTAGACCAGTTATAATAAAATTACAGCCCATAAATATAATTACAATAACAAGAGTTCACAAATCTCTATACCAAATATAACAAACTAAAATTTTACAAAAATATGGGACTTAAATACAAAAATAACAAAACGATCTTCTAATCCAATTTAGGCCTGTGGTGGAACGTCATCTGCCACTTCTTTCCCGTTTCCTGAAAAAAATGTTAAATAAAAAGGGGTGAGTAAAATTGGTCAGTAGATGGTGCCTAAGACACACCTCTTGTGTCCCCCTGAATCCAAACAAGGAATAGGACAATTGGAATATGTCGGGAAAGTACAACATTAAATCCAATCTCAGCATACATAATATGATGCTATGAAATGCAATGTATGCTGATATCGCTCCCCATTTTCAACATTCAAATCCATCACTTTTAAACTGTTAATATAACTTGCCCTTTGGTGACCCCGCAGTGACACGAGAGAAGGATTGGCTAGTGTCCTTGACCCTTGGTACCCCCGCGACGTCATTTTGGGCCCAGTTAGCTCAACCACGCTAGGGCAATCTCCCTAGTTCCCTCTAGGCTATATTAACACACCGGCCCTTTGGTACCCCCGCGGCGACCGGGTTTTCATTAAACATTTTAATCAAAACTTCTTCCCCAAAATTCCCTTTTTCATTTCAAAATAATTTTCCCCATTTTCATGCCCAATGACATGCATGAACATTTTATACTTTCTCAAATGCCATGACAAATGAAAGACTTTTATACTATATAATTTAACATGCTTCCATTTAACAATTTCTAATAAGTTACTAACACCATAGGCATGAAAAATTAACACATATACATGCTTTCCAGATAGTAAGTTTTAACAAGTTATCAAACACACCAGTATATAAAATCAACATTTTAAACATGTTTTTCACACAAATCCACATATACACATAATCATGAATTCCATATACAAAACCAAATTATTTTAGAGGTATTCATCTCAAATTAAGCATGTTTAACTATAATTAACAAAGAATAATTCACAAGGGAGCAAGAATCTATGGATTAGGAACCCCTACCTCACTTTTATGCAAAACCCCCAATTTTCACCTCAAACCCTCAAAATGGGTCTCAATTTTCGGACTCCCTTGAATGGCCAAAAGCTGAAATTGCTGGTACGTATTTGAAGACCTCGTTGTGGGCTTCAATTTGCCGCAAACGGCACTTAAAAACACTAAGAAATGAGGGAGAAATCAACGTGCAAGGATTTGTGGCCAAAGAAAAAGAAAAAAACCAGAGAAAGAGGGTAAGAGAGTGAACCAGCGGGAGAAGAGAGAAATGAGACCATATGTGGTCTCTTTGGCCCTTGATTGGTTTAATGGTGGGTCCCATCATTTTTTTTTAAATTTCTTTTCTCGTTTTGTTTTGCTTTTAAATTACACCACACACACACACACAAATATATACATATATGTAATTATATTTATAATAAGACACAGACATCACAGGACAGGTACAAAAGAATCATTGCTATAAATATATTGTACAAGATTCCACATTTCATTACAAATTCCAACTAAAAACTAGAAATTATCCTCGTATTTCTTTCTTCTATTTTTTTTTTTAATTTACACTCTCTAACACATATTTTTGGATTAAAATATATTTATCTTAATTATATATATATATAGATATACATACATATATTTGTGTGTCTTTTGCTTGTGCTACTTTGATGAATGTAAATGAAGAAGGGAGATGATACCATTGAAATTTCCTTTTACCATTATCTTATTTTTGCTTTTGTACCTTCTCAGGAAATGTCAAATGTTCAGTTTGTGCACGTGTTCTGGGGCAGCGTTATGAGCACATAATTGCATTAGTTTTAGAGTCTTCTTCTTCCTATTCATATTTGTTTAATCTCAAAGGTGAGACATCTTATTAGCTTAAACTTTTTAAAACTTTTTTGAACCAGCTTGTGAACTTTTTACATTTTTCCAGCCATGGTAACTTCATAATTTGGGAAAAACTTTCATATAATCTAACACAATGGAAAATGAAGTGTCATTCTCTTAATTGTTGGGTTAAAAAAAATTTGTGCAAATTGTTAAAGAGAGAAAAATATCTGGATAACTGATTCAAGACGGACTAAATCACTTTCCTTCAAACAATATTTACTCCAGTTTTCATGGTATGCATTACCTTACAACAACTTTGCCTGTAAGAAATGATGAAACTAGGTCCATACACTGTGTCTACTAGAATTATCCACTAACAACTCTTTTGCTGGACTGACCATTTCCAGGTCTTCGTTAATTTATGCCAGAACTCACTGTGTATGACTAACAGATAAAAGGTGCATCAATAGACAAACTCGCAATCTTCTGATTTTAGGGAGTGAGTGGTTGCCGCTAGTATTTACTACTTGGTTTCTTCCACTCCTAAGCTACTAGAGTTAGCTTCTGACATATATATATCTTTAGCCATTTCTAAATATCCCAAAAAAAACCATGATCTTTTAGCTACATTGAACAATTTAAAACTAGTTGATCATCATAACCTAAACCACAATTCACATGGCTCTTTAATATGAGGCTTTGTTTTTTTCCAATTGCTTGATAGAAATTTGTAGCTTGTTTTGTTCAGCATATTAGTATGAAGTTTCTGCAAATTTACAGCAAGAAACAGGGTGGAAGCAGTCAAAAGGGAGATTACAAAAAACTATGGAACATGAGCTGCCAGAGACAAAATTTTGTGTACTCGAGATGAGTCAGCAAGAATCAGAGATTAAGGTTACAACACCTGATTCAGATCAGGTCACTATACATTTTATTTTCCACTTTTCTGCTTGCTTTATATTAAGACTTTTTATTTTTTATTTTTTATTTTCCTTCCCATGTTGCAGGAAGGAGCAGGGATATTCAATTCCGATAGGGAATATAAGTTGTGAACATATGTTTAGTGCTGGAAGAGACAAGCTATAACCAGGAAAATAGAAAACGAGTCCAAGATGATCAGATTACCTGTAAGACATTTTACTAGTGAACAAATTGTTTCAAATTGTAACGCCACGCAATTTTGATTTTTGAAGGAGTTACTTGTGACTTGTGAGAGTCTCTTATTATGTATTGCCTTGCTATCAGGAAGTACAGAGAGCTACTTAGAAAGCTTACGATGTGGAAAGGGATGATGAGATTGTAAACAAAGCTTTAGCAGCGGTCAACAAAGCAGCCAATGCAGCTAGAGTTACTGCTGTGAAGGGTTGATCCACAGTCACTTGAATGACTTTACATAAATAAATTGGTCATCCAGACTTGCAACTTCGTCGGAATCTTTAAACAGAGCCACTGTCTATATATCAACTATGGCTTTTATGAGTAATGTGGCCCTCAAATGTGCTTTAAACATTCACGTTTTTCTTCTGCAAACTCACCTAAGCAAGAAATGGAATTGTTTAACACACACTTGCATTTTTTTTCTTTCTTTCTAAAAATAAACATATATGCCTTGCTGCGTAAATCGTTTAGATTTCTTTGTTTTTGTTAATTGATTGTGGATCATGTTCTTCTATGCAAATGCCCTCAAAATTGGTCCATTTGGTGCTATAGCCTTCTTTGCCTTGATTTTTTTGATTTTTCGTGGAAGAGTAGATGGATGATGTTGATGCAAAAATGGAACCAGAGTGATTATCCAGCTGATTGCATTAGTTTAGAGGAATGCGTGGAATTTTTAAGACAAAGTCTAGTCCTCATGTTATTGTATATAAAGTTTGCTGGGATTTTTATGATTTCTGAAATATCTAATGTCAGTGTAGGTGTTGGGAAATCCCAATCCCAGAGAAAGTCTCTGTCATTCAATGAAGTCCTCCTTCATATGGTTGTTTAAAGTTGAAGTTCTGATGCAGCTTATAACACGGATACAACTGATTGTGGTGGAGGAATCAAATGTTGCAAATTGCCTCCGTTTTTCAGCAGATTAGCTCATCGGTTTCAGCAACCGAAGCTCTGAGAGCTCTGGTTTTCCGAGAGGCTGAGGCTGATTTGTCAGTGGAACTTCGTCAATGTCATGGTTGAAGGCGACTGTAAGCCGGTTATACAAGGTAATATCCCGTAATATCATACGCCTAATGGCTTACCCAATATATATGGTACCACATTATATGTCTAATGCTTGGTGTATGTTTTTTCTTGTGGAAGTAGAATGGCTTTCATTAATTACAAAGTTTATAAACTACAGAACAGGCATCTAAAAGTAACTATTACAAAGAAATAAAAATAACTCTATTATTATTATTTATAAATAAATAAATAACAATTACAAAGATAACTATGCATGTATATAAAGGGTATTCCTCCATTGCCTAACAGAAACAATAAGGCCAAGAAGCCTCAGAGCATCTCCAAAGGGGCTGCTATATGGGCTGCTAATTCAAAATATAGCAGGTGAGCTAATTCAAAATATAGCAGGTGAGCTTCAAAATGGGCTCTCTAATGCAATACTATTTGGGTTGCTACATTTTAACTTTGCTATTTTTTATGCCAATTGTAACAAAACGTATAGCAATAGCTATTTTTGTAACTTCCTCCTTTTCTTCCTCGCTCTGTCCGCTATGGGCTTGCCTTTGGGGTTTTTGAGCTTTGTTCTTTCAGCTGCTCTGTGGGTGGGTTCCTCTTTCCTCAATCCTATCGGTCTCTCTCTCTTTCGTTGCCCGACCGTCTCTCTCTCGCTCTCATCCATTTGCAATGACCTCTCTCTCCCTCCCTCTCATCTGCAACAACAGCGATTATCGACGGTGGCTGGGTAAATTCTCAGATCTGTATTTTCTCTTCCCTTCTCATCCTCATATATGTATGTGTGTGTGTATATATATATATATATATGTAGATGTATATTTATACACATGTATTTTTTCTATTGACAAGATTTGGGTTTTCATTGTGCAAATTGGTGGGTTGGTAGTTGGAAAGATTAGGGTTTTCAGGGCTAGCTTATGATTGGGAGAGCTGAAGGCACTTCCTTACTATTTGTTCTATTTTTATTTATTGGGTGTAGTGTTTGGCTGTGGATTTGGGTGGCTCTTGCTATTGAGCACAACTCCATTCTTGTTTGACTTCTCATTTTTATTTTTCATTTATTTATTTATTATGATTATTTTTTTCTCAATCTTAATGGTGCTCCATGCCCATATTCGTATATGATAATTCATCATAGGATGTTTAATTGTTCTTTTATCTATGAATTGTTTTATATACTGTATCATCAAGTGGAAAGAAAATTAGTTTCATCCCCCCCCCCCCCCCCCCCCCCCCCCCCCCCCACACACACACACAGCCACTAAAATACTATAAAGTATAATAACTTCTTTTTTTTTTGGGTAAACTTTGCTAAAAGAAAGTTTCTTTTGTTTAAACATTGCATAAAACTATGTATATATTTTGTGGTTGAATTTTACTCTAAAATACTAAAATAACATTGAAATATATCATTGGTTTTCATGGAAACTATATATTGTATGTCATTTAAACACCAGCACCATCAGTGCAAGGATGTAGAGATATCAGTAAAACAAATGATAGAAAACAAATAATCACCGGAGGAATGTCCTAAAAAAGGATTTCAACTATTATAGCTTCCCTGAAAGAACTACCATGATTGCATTGCTGATTTCCCATTGTTCTGAAATATATATCGTGCAGTGTTAGTGATCTGTTCTGAAGCTAATCTAGATCTTACAGTATTTGTGATTCTTGGAATAATCTAGTGTGGAAGAGAGAATTAGCTTGACAAAATTTTCTCGTGACTTAATAAATAAAAAATTCATTAGTATTTTGTACACTAATTTTAGAAAATATTTTATCAGATTTAACATATTTGAAAATTTCATTCACTAAAAGATTTATAGAGGCTGCCTTTTTCCTTGAGAACATACCCATATAGCTCTCTTGGAGTAGAAACTATACTAACACACAATTAAGGTTTAGTTTTTTCTGTATATATCGTGTAGTGTTTGTGATCTAATTTTGATGTTGTTGCAGAGCTGGTTCAAGCTCTGGCTTCAAATGGAATGCCTTCAGGTTGTTTGTTTTGGAGTTTGGTTAATAACAATGGGCTGGTCTCATCTGATTTCAAGATTTTTACATGTTTGAGCAGGCCTTTGAATAGTTTTGCTGTTGCGCTTTTTTTTTTTTTATTTTTTATTTTGGTATTCTTGACAGTTTTTTGCTGGGGATGTTTCTGGTTTGAGGGAGTTTGTTGCAGAGATGCAAGTTTCTAGACCAAATGGAGTTTGGTTCAGGCTGGTTTTTAATGGACTTTAAGATAAATTTTTTTTAGAGAATAAACCTAGCTCTTGAAAACGTTCCACCGTTTTTGTACTTCTACTTTGTAACAAATTCATTCACGACACCAATGGAGACTGATACCTAGATCTCAGTTGTATTTAATTTCAAGCAAAACTCTAATTACTCCAAAAGTTATTTTTCCCTGTTCTCCTTTTTTAATTCCGCTGTAATGTTTTCCCTCTTTCTGCAGATATTGGTTATCAGTTGGTGCCCAGCCTTCGGACCCTGTCCAACGCCTACTTTTCAGAGTAGGTTTGCTACCCCCTCCACTGATGTTGGCAATGGGACGCAAAGGAGGGCCACAAGACACCCATCCAATAGATCATATAACCGGACGCCATTTGACATTCGAGAAGTTAGACAACACTGACCAATCAAAGGACTCTGAAGGTGATGGAGATGATGATGAAGACAGTGCAACCTCATGAAGCTTATACATCTCTGGTTTCTAAGATTAGTATTGGTAGGATTGATCTGCTCAGATCATTGAAGAGTTGTTTGAACTTTGAAGTTGTGTAGCTCGTGAATAACCCCCAATCTTAAGTAACAGAGCAACTTCCTTTAAGATTTCAGTGCTTAATCCAGATATAGGGCTATGATATATGTTCTGCTACTTCGTCTTGATGCAGAAAGAACTTTATTTTATATTTGTGTTAGCATATATTGGTTTCAATTTTTATCCATTCAGGTCACCCACACACATTCCGAATTGTAGTATTGAAATGCCAAACATGGGTTTGATGATTCAAATTTATTTATTTATTTTTAACAAGGCAAACAAGCAAAATAAAATATAAACACTCACAAAAAAAATAAAAAAATAAAATAAAATACACATTTGTTAGTTGAAAAAGAATGGTAGTTGGACATAATAGTTGAAAATGGTAGTTAGAAATGATAGTTGAAAATGAATGGTGGTTGTGTCAAAAAATAGCATTTTGCATAATATGCACTATTGGAGCAGAATTGCTAAAATGTAGCATTTTGACACTGTAGCACCTGTCAAAATATAGATTTGGCATGCAGAAATAGCTTTCAGCATTGGAGATGGTCTTAGAAGGCACACGAAAATAAGAGGGCAAGACAACCACTCGCAAACCAAATCTGAACAAAGATTGAGAAACACAAATCAAAATATATAAACAAAACCACTCGGAGGAAAAACAAAGAGAAGAGATATATAATATAAATAACAAGCTATAAATAGGGGTTATTGGCCAGTACAAGCTACCTTGTTGGAAACTATCTACCGGAGTCTCACATCGCACAAAAAACTGATTGGGCATTGTAGCATTACTTCAGCCCTTGGCGGGCTACATTGTTTAGCAGCATATTTCATCTATATGAAAGCTCAATTAAGGCAATATGTTCCGCCACCATAAACGAACGGATCTGAGATTGCAAGAACCTCCATATCTCCTTCCAACATCTTCAATGTGTCCAAAATGATAGGCCTCGAGGCCGTTATCGCGTGAGCACACAAAATCCCAACAAGTACAAATCTTACCATTATCTCCTTGGAAATTGGATTGGCAAATTCATTATCTCCTAACATTGAAGCACCTAAAACCTCCTCTACATTGCATGCTTTCATCAATGACCAGGCCCAATTTGTGATAAAAAAATGTGCACCGCGATCCTGAGGATGACAAATGAAGTGCTTTTCGCCCGGACATGATTTCCAACATAACTACTTCGAAGCTATAAACATCACTCTTTTCTGCCAATTGCCCGTAAAATGCATATTCTGGGGCTAAGTAACCATGTGTATCGGCCACTCTGGCGGTCATGAGATGAGGCGGCTGCACTACTTATCTGTTTTGTTTCACTAACCCAAAATCTGCCACTTTTGCTCTCATATCTGCATCTAGTAGTATATTTGTGGACTTAATATCTCTATGATATATTGCAGGCTCCACCCCATAGTGAAGATAAGCCAGACCCTTCACCACATCCAAGATTATGCTCCTCCTTTGAGGCCAAGTCAACGGTTTCGTCTCAATCCAATTCCCATTTTCTGGCAAAAAAAATAAATGGTCTTTGAGATTCCCATTTGGCATGTAATCATAAACAAGATATCTACAACACACTCCATTTCCATTCTTCTCATCTTCATCCATCACATAACACCCTCTAAGCTGCATTAGATTCCGGTACTTTAATGTGCTAATGATCTCCACTTCATTGCAAAATTCAGCAGCGCCTTGATTTTCTGATTCTGTGATCTTTTTAACGGCTACTATTGTTCCATCTTGCAGTATCCCTTTGTAGACTATCACAAACTGGCCTCACCCAATTTCATTCTTGGGCAAAAAATTATCAGTTGCCTTCTCAAGCTCTTGAATCTTGAACTTTTTCACTCCAAACTTGAGTCACCAATAAAGATGTGTTCTTTTATCATCTGAATCAAACCCAATATTACCTGAAGAACCGTTTGATGATTTATTCTTCTTCAACCTCCATCTCTTCCACCAGCACCACAAACCCAACAAACAAGTGGTCATGACACAAATGGTGACAGCAGCTCCAGCTGACCAATAAACCAGTCTCGATTTGCCCTTACTCTCTGATCCTGAACTTGCATATTTTCAACGCACTGCAACCACACTAATGCACCCTGTTATGAAATAAGGATCGAGTAGGAGTTTATAAGAACAATAGAAAATTAATGATAAGAAAAATAAAATGGTACTCACAAACGAGACAAGGATTTACGTGGTTCGGCTGTACCTACATCCACAAGGAGAAGACAGAACAATATTTCACTATGAAAATAGAGAGATACAACGCTTAAGTGACTCACACCCAAAACCCAATTACACCCAAAACTCTCTCACTCTTTGCTTTTCTTTACTAAGCAAATTTTACACTTAATTTTGGATGATACTTGGATGCCATGGGCTAGGCTATTTATAGGCAACATATCTACACACTGTTTGTATACTTGGTGACCAAGAAATGCTAGGACTTGGAGACCACACATGGGAAGCTTGCAGAATACACTCCTTGGCTGCCAAGAATGATGAAGTAATGGGTGTTTCAAAAAATGATGTAATTGCTGATGATGAGCACTGAAAAGTGCGCATTTAAACCCGTTAAGCTTAAGCATTCTAGTACCTTTATCTATCTTACTTTGCCGTTTTAGACTTATTACGTGTTATTTATATTTTCAGGCACTAATCCCAAAATTGTGCTAACTCAGCCAAATAAGAGCTTAATTGAAGCAATCCTGAGATAAACCAAAGGAGGGAGCAAAGTGGAGAAAGAAAGGAGTAAAAAGGAATCAAGTTGTGCAGCTGAAAAGTTCGATCGATCCAACTTAGAGTTTGATCGATCGAACATCTATGATCGATCACAGTACTTCTCGATAGATCCAACTTTGGCCTTTGCTGAAATTCCAAGTTCGATCGATCGAACATCACCTTCGATCGATCGACAGCTGTACGCCTACCAACCACTTTTGTCTTTTTCCCCATAAATATCTTCGAAATATCTCAGCCTTGTCCTTATTCGGAGGAGTCAGACCACTTCGATCGATCCAAGATGCAGTTCGATCGATCCAAGTTAAGGTTCGATCGATCGAACTTCCTCCAACGAGAAAAAGTTAAAGTCCAGCTCATTTATACCGTCCTTCATCCAATGATTGGAGAATATGCCTTGCACGACCACAGCTCATCATGGGGTGTATTTGACCTACCTATATAAGGAATATGATACACTTTTTGAGGGAGAGTCTCTTGTCACACATTAAAAAAATCATTTTAGAGGCTATTCTTGGAGAGGAGGAAGGTGGGAAGCTAGAGCACCATTGGAGGAGACCTTCACCAACAAGGAGCAGCCATGGAGTTAGCCCTTGAGAGTTGGATCATCACTACCATGAGTGGCTAGACATCCTCTTGGGGCTAGAGTTAGCCCCAAGCATGCTTTCTATACTCTAATCTTGTGTATTATTGAGGGATTAGTGTTGTATGATACATCTTGATATTCATGTATATATAAATCTTGATTATTTCATGGTTTGTATGGTTTAATGCTTCCAATTGACTATTCTATGCTATCCATATGTCTATGTATGCTAGAGTAGGATATTCATGTGCTTATCTCTAGATTTAGTGTTTTTGATGCATGTCTATGTGTATTGATGTTATAGATCTAGAGATTATCAAGATGATATGCTTAATGAATGCTATTTTGGTTCATTTGATGGTTTATGCCTATTCTTGATGGTTTGTGCCTCTCCCCTAGTCTAGATAGCTTTATTTTCATGCTAGTAGTGTAGATTTAGTGTAGTGGTAGTGTAATGTTAGATGGGAGGACAATCTACTCTTGATGTTTGATGTTCCATGCTTGTGAGTCCAAATGGCATATTCCTCTAATATTGTGTTGTATGTGGATTGTGAGCTTAATGAAGGATTAATGACTTGTTTTGATCTATTGTGCTATCCCCATATTGTCTAGACAATATATGCTCTATTGTTTAGATATATTGTGCTCTTCACATGATGTTTAGACAATACTTGCTTGATTTGTAATCCTTGCCAATTGAATCAACCTAATGCACACACACCCTTATCATATTGCAACACATCCATTACCCTCAATTGATCACTTATTAGTAGTATAGAAAAGTATTGCTTGGTGGTGATCTCTACACCCCAAGACCTCTCTCTCTCTTGTTTACTTCATATTATTTTATTTAGTTGAATTCAATTTAGCTTAATCAACCAACCAATCAATTGTGTGATCACTCGACCTACTAACCCTAATTACCATAGTTTCATAATTCGATACATCATCAAATCCCTTGGGACGATCCCTACTCGCCCTATCTATATTTTATATAGAGAAAGGTAGTAGTGGCTTTTTATAAATGTAAAACTTGGCCACCTCCTAAATTCACAACTCTTCAAGCTTGACTTGGTATCGCGACCCTTGTTGTAAAGGCAAGGACCGGTCAGCTGACATCAATTTGAGCCATAAAAGTCAACAAATCTCCACCTTGGCAAAAAATTCAAATGAGCCACTGTATTTATGCAAAATAAACTGTCTTCTCCACTAAGCCCCTAAGGGCAATTTCAACATTTGAGAATACCAACCTAGTCCAAGCAATGCTTGAACTTGAGAGCCGGAATGGACTTTGTCATCATATCCGCTGGATTTTCAGCTGTGCCAATTTTCTTTAATGTAGTAATTCCTTTTGATATGACATCCCGAATAAAATGATATCTGACATCAATGTGTTTGGTTTTCTCATGATAGATTTGATTTTTGATCAAATATATCGCACTCTGAGTATCACAATAAATAACAGTTGAGCTCTGCTGCAAACCCAAAACACTAACCAAACCTCTCAACCAAATGGCTTCCTTCACTGCTTCAGTGGCCGCCATATATTCTGCTTCTGTAGTAGAGAGAGCAACTGTAGATTGCAAGGTTGCTTTCCAACTAATTGCACAACCTGAGAGTGTAAAGACGTATCCTATCAGAGATTTTCTTCTGTCTAAATCACCAGCGTAGTCGGAGTCCACAAAACCAACAACGCTGCGAAAATCATCACTGCTCTTTTGATAAACTAAGCCAATATCTGCAGTACCTTTCAAATACCGAAGAATCCACTTTACAGCTAGCCAATGCTCTTTTCATGTATTATCCATATATCTGCTAACTACACTGACTGCATGTGAAATATCAGGGCAAGTGCAAACCATTGCATACATCAAGCTACCAACTGAACTAGCATAAGGAACACGTGACATGTGCTCCTTTTCCTCTTTGGATTGCGGTGATAAAGCTACAGAAAGACGAAAATGAGTAGCAAGTGGTGTGTTCACGGGCTTGGAATTCTGTATGTTGAATCGCTCAAGCACGTTCTCAATATAACTCTTCTGTGACAAACTCAATATGCTAGCTTGACGATCCCTCTAAATTTCCATACCCAAAATCTTCTTCGTTGCACTGAGATCTTTCTTCTCAAATTCAGTATTCAACTGAGATTTTAACTTGTTAATTTCTGACATGTCTTTTGTAGCAATAAGTATGTCATCAACATATAACAATAAGTATATAAAAGAACCATCTGAGAGCTTTCGGTAGTAGGCACAACTGTTATAACTACTTCTTAAGTAGCCATGACCAACCATAAAAGTGTCGAACCTCTTGTACCACTGCCTTGGAGATTGCTTCAACCCATACAAGGATTTCTTTAACAAATAAACATGGTCTTCTTTTCCCTAAACAATGAACCCCTCTGACTGATGCATATAAATTTATTCTTCAAGCTCACTATGTAGAAAAGTTGTTTTGACATCAAGTTGCTTAACCTCCAAGTCAAATAGGCAACCATGGCAAGTAACATGTGGATAGAGGTATGTTTCACAACTGGTGAGAAAACTTCATTGAAATCCACACCTTCTCTCTAACTATAACCCTTTGCCACCAAACGTGCTTTGAACCTTGCATCTTCAACACCTGGAGTTCCTTCCTTTTTCTTGAAGACCCATTTACAGCCAACAATCTTCTGGCCTTTAGGAGGTTTCACCATTTCCCATGTCTGATTCTTATGAAGTGATTCAATCTCCTCAATCATAGCAACAGTCCACTTGGCAGATTCATTTCCTGTAATAGCTTCTTGGTAGATGGAAGGCTCTTTATCTTCAATATTTTCTGCCACAGACAAAGCATAAGCAACTAAATCTGCATAAGCATACCTCTTAAGAGGTTTAATCTGCCTTTTCTGTCTCCCTGTAGCAATACTGTACTGTTGCTCATTTGGTACTTGATCATACTGCACCTCTTAAGCTGGAGTGTTGACTTGTTTCTCTGGAGCTTCAAAGTCATGCTCCACCTGCTGCTTAACACCCTGAAATTCACCTGTAACAAAAGACTCCTTTCTCGGGTGAAGTAAGACAAACTCATCAAAAATAACATCTCTGTTGGTAATAAACTTAGGTGACTTGGGATCAGGACACCACAACTTGTATCCCTACACCCCAGATGCATAGCCAGTAAAAATACATTTCTTGGCTCTAGGCTTAACTTTTCCTTCATTAACATGAGCATAAGCAGGACATCCAAAAACTCTTAAATTAGAATAATCAGCATGAGTACCAGACCATACCTCTTCAGGTGTTTTACACTCAATAGCAGCCGATGGTGACCTGTTTAGCAAATAGCAAGCTGTATTAACTACTTCAGCCTAAAATCCCTTAGACAACCCAACATTGAAAAGCATACAACGAGCTCTTTCCAAAAGAGTTCTATTCATGCGTTCTTCTACACCATTCTGTTGTGGAGTCTTTTGAACTGTATGGTGTCTAACAATGCCTTTATTTCTGTAGAAATCGTCAAACTCTCCTGAGCAATATTCTAAACCGTTATCTGTTTTGAGACGCTTGATTTTCTTTCCGGTCTACTTTTTAATCATGGCCTTCCACTACTTAAACTTAAGGAACACTTCATGTTTTTGCTTCAAGATATAGATCCAGACTTTCCTGGAGAAGTCATTAATGAAAGTCAACATATATCGAGAACCACCAAGAAAGGGAACTCTGGAGGACCCCAAAGATCTGAATGAATATAATCAACAGTGCCCTTGGTCCTGTGAACAGCTGTACTGAACTTGAGTCTTTTCTGCTTGCCAAAGACACAATGCTCACAAGAGTCCAGCTTTCCTGTCTTCTGTCCACCTAGCAAACCTCGTTTTCTCAATTCTGTTAAACCCCTTTCACTCATATGCCCTAAACGCATATGCCATAAATGGGTAGTTTCTAAATCTTGATCAACTGAAGAAGATACTGAAGCAACGCCTGTCACAGTAATGCCCTACAAAATAGAGGCCTTTTCTCTGTTTTCCCTTAAGTATAGTAAGAGCACCTTTAGAATCTCTCAAAACTCCACCTTCAGCTGAAAACTTATAACCATTAGAGTCAAGAGTACCAAGAGAAATTAAATTCTTTTTCAAATCTGGAACATGCCGAACATCAGTTAAAGTTCTAACAATACCATCATGTATCTTAATTTGGATTATGCCTATGCCAACAGTCTTACAGGGATTTTCGTTCTCCATTAAAATAGTACCACCATCAACAGAACGGTAAGTAGAAAACTAGTCCCTATTGGGACACATATGATAGGAACAACCAGAATCAAGAACCCATTCACTACTGCAGTGATAATCACTAACAGAAACTGAAAGAACATTTTTGACATCCGAGGAACTTTCCTTAGCAACCCCAGCAATATCAGAAGAATTACTAGTAGATTTATCCTTAGACTCCTTTTTATTCTTTTTATCTTTCTTCTTATTTTTCAATTTTGGACAATTCCACTTAATGTGCCCCTTTTTATGACAATAATAACATTCAGTATCTTTATGAGACCTAGATTTAGATCTCGATTTGCCCCTACTACCCTTTTTCTCACTTCTTCCCCTCACAACCAGACCCTCGACCTGTTCATCTCTATTATTTCCAGACACCTTTTTTCTCAACTCTTGAGAGTTTAGTGAGGATTTAACATCCTCCATACTAATGGTGTCTTTTCTATAGAGCAATGTGGTAACAAAATGCTCATAGGAAGGAGGCAAAGAACACAACAAAATAAGGGCTTGATCTTCTTCATCAATTTTAATATCAATAATTTTCAAATCCATAATAATAGAATTAAAATTATCAACATGTTCCTTAAGAGGCATACGCTCCTTCATACGAAGGGTGTAGAGTCTCTATTTCAGGTAAAATCTGTTGGGGAGAGACTTCGTCATGTACAGACTCTCTAATTTCAGCCACAACTTTGCCACCGTGTCTTCATCAATAACTTCGCGCAGCACCTCA
Organism: Cornus florida; assembly: GCF_030987335.1. NCBI lineage: Eukaryota > Viridiplantae > Streptophyta > Magnoliopsida > Cornales > Cornaceae > Cornus > Cornus florida. The sequence goes on from NW_026775573.1 coordinate 48,050,670, forward strand.
CCGGCAAGATTCAGGAGAATCGCACTGCGCGCCTTTTCATCGACCTCATTCTTGTCTTCATTGGATATAGTTTTTGGCAACTTGTCCTTCTCGAACAATACCTTCTTTAGACCTTGTTGGGTTAGCAGGGCCTGCATCTTGATGCGCCAAAGACTGAAACTAATCTTGCCGTCAAATTTCTCAATTTCATATCTGGTCGACATCTCAAAAAACTCCCCCAAAAATTCTTCGGTGAATAGTGCCGTATTTGTGAACAGTACGTGTACATAATACAATAACCAAGCTTTGATACCAGTTTGTTATGAAATAAGGATCGAATAGGAGTTTATGAGAACAAGAGAAAATTAATGATAAGAATAATAAAATGGCACTCACAAATGAGACAAGGATTTACGTAGTTCGGCTGTGCCTACATCCACGGGGAGAAGATAAAACAATATTTCACTATGGAAATAGAGAGATACAATGCTTAAGTGGCTCACACCCAAAACCTAATTACACCCAAAACTCTCTCACTCCTTGCTTTTCTTTACTAAGCAAATTTTACACTCAATTTTGGATGATACTTGGATGCCATGGACTAGGCTATTTATAGCCAACATATCTACACACTGGTTGTATACTTGGTGACCACGAAACGGCAGGACTTGGAGACCACGCATGGGAAGCTTGCAGAATACACTCCTTGGCTGCCAAGAATGATGAAGTAATGGGTATTTCAAAAAATGATGTAACTGCTGACATCAGTTTGAGCCATAAAAGTCAATACACCCGAGTGCACCCATACTCTTGGGGCCGAGCTGGTTTACAAAGGCGGCTGCATAAAGAACCATATAATAAAAGCAATATGTGGAGTGAGACTTATTCCCATCAATGAAAATCAATTTGGATTGAACCTGGAAGCCAGCAGCGACGCATGCATCATTATAATTTAAGTCACTGAGATCTTGTCGATAGTTTAAGTCGATGGCGGTGGATGGCCCAAGGAGGTGGAGCCAGTCTTGCCAGGATTATGTATGAGCACATTTGTCGGTGGTGCTAACGAACTGTTAGGGTTCAAAACATTCAAAAGTGAGATCGGAAGGCAGAGAGAGAGAGAGTTGAACTTGGTTTAGAATTGAAAGAGGCTAGAAATAGAGGTGGGTAAGTTCGGAAGTAGGAAGAGAGGGGTGTCTTTGAGGTTTTAGGACAGGGCTACACCCTATATGTTGTGGAGGGTTTGGCAATAATTTGTTATGGTGTTTGTTTAGTAGTTTTGGCAACTAAAGAAGTCCCATTGGTAGATTTGGAAATAGTCTAGGCTCATGGGGCATGAGGTTATGTTGGTTGGGGTAGACAAGGCTGAGCTTAGAGAGAAAATAAAGAAAGAGACCAATATTGACATTAACACATGATGAAACCTCATCTTTGAGAGAGTCTATGCAGCTACCGTGTGTTTGGTTTTTGTTTTTGTTTTTGTTTTTTTTTTTTCTTTTTTCTGACAAACAAAAACAACGCTACACAACAACACGATTACAAAGAACATCCATTGCAAACACATAGATGTGATCTGACAAACAGTAGGCAACAACAAAGCCACCATATGAGAGGAACACAATGATTTAACAAGCAGTCTATAAAGCTACTATTTTTTGGGGGGCTTGAAAATACCTATGAAAAATGTTATGGTGTCATCTTGGTAATTTCGATAATTTGAAGCGTCAACTAGATTGAAAAACCGCTAGCAATATTTTATAGCTCATGTAAGTTCCTAGAATCAGCATGCATCCACTTTTCAAACTTTGACGTCTTTGACTTTTACATATTTGTGTAGTAAATATTACTGTACTTGTCAAGTTTGACGAGAATACACCAAATTCAAAAAAAAATTCAAAATTTTTTTTAAAGAAGACTGGAACATTTTTTAGAATTATTGTCTCTTAGTCAGAGAAGAATTTGTTGCTAACATTGTTATATAACAAATTAGGATAAATTGTATAAAATTTTTCCTATACTATCATGAATTGAAAAGTACTCCTAGTGATGCATTTAATTTCCTAAACTATAAAATAATAACAATAATAAATAAATTACAAAAGTTACATTTAATTTTATTCAAATCAAGACACAAGAAGACAAATTTTATTAAAGGGCCCTGGACTACATGGTCGAGGACCATTTAATAATTTCTCCTAGTGCAGGCCTTTTGAGTGTGTCCACATGCACGTAGATAGGGCAAGAAGCTCGAGGTCATGGTCCTTTCATTTTGTGGTTAAATGGGAAGTTGTTGTGTGGTGTAGAGGGAAAATTATTAAATAAAAAATAAAATAATTAATTAAAATGAAGTAGAAGAATCCAGATTCCAAATGAATAAATTTGTGTGTGGTGGTGAGACTAATAAAGGTCTCGTGTTGTGTTGGGCACAGTTGCGATTGCGCAAACTCATCCTTTGAATTTTGTGAGCCCTATATAGCAAGACACAAAGATTTAAAGAGCAAGCTCAACGTTGAATCTTGATAATCACTACCAATGACATTCAGAAGTGAGATCGGAAGGCAGAGAGAGAGAGAGTTGAGCTTGGTTTGGAATTGAGAGAGGCAAGAAATGGAGGTGGGCAAGTCAGGAATTAGGAAGAGAAAAGTGTCTTTGAGGTTTTGGGACAGGGCTACATAATATATGTTGAGGAGGGTTTGGCAACAAGCTGTGGCTGTTATGGTGTTTGTTTAGTAGTTTTGGCAACTAAAGAAGTCCCATTGGTAGATTTAGAAAAAGTCTAGGCTCATGGGGCATAAAGTTATGTTGGTTGGGCTAAACAAGGCTGAGCTTAGAGAGAAAATAAAGAGAGAGACACCAATATTGACATTAACACAAGATGAAACTTTATCTTTAAGAGAGAGAGGGATAGTTTATACAGCTACTGTTTGTTTGGTTTTTATGTTTTTTTCCTTTTTTCTGACAAACAAAAACAACACTGCACAATAACACGATTACAAAGAACATCCATTGCGAACACACGGATGTGATCAGACAAATAGCAGGCAACAAACAAAGCCACCATATGAGAGGAACATAATGATTTAACAAACAGTCTATAAAGTGACTATTTTTTTTTTTGGGGGGGGGGGGGGGGGCTTGAAAATACCTGTGAAAAATATTTTGGGGTCATCTTGGTAATTTCGATAATTTGAAGCATCAACTAGATTGAAAAACCACTGGCAATATTTTATAGCTCATGCAAGTTCCTAGAATCAGCATGCATCCACTTTTCAAACTTTGACGTCTTTGACTTTTACATATTTGTGTAGTAAATATTACTGTACTTGTCAAGTTTGATGTAACGACCTGAACCCGGGGGTTTGAATGGCTAACCGGATCCTTGCCCGAACCCGAGGTCAACTAAGGACAACAACGTCATTTATTACATCAATATTTAACACACGAATCGGTCCAGGGGTTTAAAATACACCAAATGTACTATATACAAAGATAGTGAATGTGCGGGTCTATAAAGGGAAGGGTCAGTCGGCTGTTAGCCCTTAGTCGGCCGGCTGACAAGGCAGGATCGGCCGGCTGAAACGGTTGTGAAACTTGCATGCTCTCGAGACTTTTCAAAATAACTTGTCGGTCGGTTTATGAAGGGGGTTCGGTCAGCCGAATCTGGGGTTTCGGTAGGCTGATGGTGAGGATCAGCCGACCGAAACAAGGCTTCTCATGCTCCAACTCCCTGGAATGGTTCCTGACTATGTTTGTTACAAACCAAACCCACACTGGACCTGTTATGCAGTCAAATTTCCGAATTCACGACAAAAGAACATGATATAATATAATTGAAAGACATCTATAATTAATCAAAATATAACTCCATTTCCCATTCACCTCCACATGTCCACCTAGTTCCAAATATACATCAAGTGTTGTCAAAAGATTATAGTCACATTACAATACAATTACATTTCATAGGTTACAACTTTTCAAAAGAGTGGGCTAAAGGCAAAAGATAACAAAATATAAACTTCTATTCTTCTTCAAGCTTGTGGTGTGTCAGCGTCCACTACTTCTTTTCCTAGCCTTGAAAATGAAAAAAAATTGTTAAATAACAACGGGGTGAGCTTAAGCTCAGTAGGTGGTACCTAAGACACACTTCTTATGACCCCGTGAATCCATATAAGAAATAGGTAAAAGAGAAAACGGGATCATGACACAGGGGTTACATGTCAACAGCTATAACAACAAGTATATAACAATTGTCATTTAAACACATACACACCATATAGTCTAATGAAGTGCAATGTTATGCAAATGTCGCTCCCCGTTTCCGAAACATTCCTGTTTCAACTTCTAAACTGTTAGTGCAATCCGACCCAAGGCACCTCCAAGGCGCCACGAAAGGAGGATTGGCTAACTATCAATGACCACAAGGCACCTCCAAGGCATCGCATCTGGCCTAGTTAGCCTAACCATACTCCCCTCTAGACTACACTAACACCATGGACCATTCGGCACCTCTTAGGCGTCCGGGTTTTCGCAAAACCTTTCATTAAAATCATTTCCCAAAAACAATTTCATTTATTCTAAAACACTTTCCCTTTTCTTTCCTAATAGATGCATGAATGCTTCATGTCTCTAATTCACCAATTTACCGAGAAATTTCACACATAACTTTCAAAATAAACTTCTAAACTCATAACTCATGTTTTTATTCAACATTGATCTAACATAATAGGTTTATAAACACATGAATTTCTATTTCATATAGGCATGCTTTCCACAACACATCAATCATCACTTAGTCATAATCTCATATACAACATTTAAACAAGTTTGCATGAAATTATACAAATTAAGCATGCTAGTCAACAATTTAAGAAAGAATAATCCACAAAAGCACAAGAAATTATGTATTAGAGACTCCTACCTCTAATTTGAAGAAAAGCCCCAAATTCACCTCAAACCCTAAAATTTTGAGATCCCCAAAACGGTGACCAAATAAAGGTTGGCTCCGATCAAAACGTAGATCTCGTTGTGCTCTTCAATTTACTGCAAACGGCATTCAAAAACTCCAAAAGATGAAGGAGAAATCAAGAATTGAAGCTCACTTGGAAAGAAAAGAAAAAAAAATGAGATGAGAATTGGGAGAGAGAAAGACTAGCGGGGAGAGAGAGAATGAAGAGGAAAAATGAGGCCAAAATGCCTCTTGTCTCTTAAAAATCAAGAATGGTGGGTCCCACCTCCTTTTTATAAAATTTTCCATTTTTTTTCTTTTTCTTATTAATTCTCACCACAAATATGTATATGTACCAACTATATAATAACCACATATAATACATTAAATAAAAATGCATATGATGCAAATGGACCCAACCAAAATCCCCGTATGTAACAATTCCGGTAGCGTGGGACCGTCCGGCCCAAAAAATTGAAAAATGCCAAAATGACAAACCTTGCATTTCAAAGAGTCTTGAACTCAATGAAATGCCCCAACTAACTCTCGGACACAACCAGCACACTTCACAGTGTCCGGTACGCAAAATGACAAAAGACAAAAATGTCTTTGCAATGACAAAATTCTTAGAAAATGAAAAACGGTGAAAAATGGAAACATCACAATCTCCCCAACTTAAAAGGATTTCATCCCCAAAATCAAGCCATACCTGGGGAAGAAAACAACGCTGGGTACTTGGAGCGAACCTCCTGTTCAAGCTCCCAAGTAGCCTCCTTGACTCCTTGGTGTTTCCAAAGAACTTTCACTAACGGTATCGTCTTGTCCCTTAACACCTTCTGTCGTGTGTCAAGGATCTGAAATAGTCCCTCTTCATAGGAGACATCCTCATCAATGTCCACATCAACCTAACTCAAAATATGAGATGGATCCGGCTCGTACTTCCGTAGCATCGATACATGAAAGATATTTTGGACTTTGTCCATCTGTGGTGGCAATGCTATTCTGTAAGCAACCTCTTCTACATGGTCCAATTTCTCAAAAGGTCCAATGAATCGTGGCGACAACTTGCCACTCTTCCGAACCTCATCAACCCCTTCCGTGGAGAAACCTGAAGAAAAATATGGTTTCCTACCTCAAAGGATAGCGGTCGTATCCTTCTATCCACATAACTCTTCTACCGGCTCTAAGCTGTAGGCAATCTCTGTCTAATCAGCTTAATCTTCTCTGTAGTCTCGAGTACAATTTCGAGTCCTAAGGAGGCTGTCTCGCCCACCTCAGTCCATCAAATAGGAGACCTACAAGGTCTGCCATACAACGCCTCAAATGGAGCCATCTCAATGCTCGCCTGATAACTATTATTATAGACAAACTCAATAAGCAGTAGATGATTTTCCCAACTACCACCCAAGTCAAGCACACATGCCTAAAGCATATCCTCTAAAATCTAGATAGTACGCTTCGACTGGCCGTCGGTCTGTGGATGGAATGCCATACTCAGGTGCAACGCTGAGCCAAACACAGCTTGAAGTCCTTCCCAGAACTTCGAAATGAACTTGGCATCCTTGTCCGAAACGATGGTTACTGGAACTCTATGCAACCTCACAATCTCCTTCACATATAGAACACCAAACACCTCTGCGTCATCTGTTGCCATGATAGGCAAGAAGTGAGCCGTTTTAGTCAATCTGTCAATGATGACCCATACGGCTTCATTTCCCCTTCGTGACTTTGGAAGACCTGTCACAAAATTCATAGCAATCTGTTCTCATTTCCACTGCACTACAGGCAATGGTTGTAACAAACCGGCTGGTCTCTGATGCTCAGCCTTTACCTGTTGACAGTAAGGCACTTAGCCACAAACTATGCAACATCCTTCTTCATTCCATTCCACCAATACTAACATTTCAAATTATGATACATCTTGCTATCGCCTGGATGAACTGCAAAATGGGAGGTGTGAAACTCCCCTAGAACGTCCTCACGACAAACTGTGGGAACAACCAACAAACCCTTAAACCGTAGACCTCCATCCGCATGTAAGGTCCAATCCTTCACAATCTCACCACTCAAGATCAAAGCATGAATAACATTTAAATCGGGATCCTATCTCTGTGACTCAATCACTCGTCCGACATGAGTAGGCTGAGCCACAAGACTAAACAAGAATGCCGACTTACTGCAAACATCATCATCAAAACACTGCAACCCTATCTCTGCCAGATCTTTTAGCATTTTCCATTTTCGAATAGCCAAACCGGCCAAAGTCCCACAAGATTTCCGGCTTAAGGCATCTGCTACCACATTTGCCTTGCTCGGATAATACTGTAAGTTAAAATTGTAATCTTCCAAGAACTCAACCCATCGCCTTGTCTGTTGTTCAAGTCCTTTTGGGAGAAAAAGTACCTGAGACTCTTGTGGTCTGAGAAAACCTCAAATCTCTCACCATACAAATAGTATCTCCAACACTTCAAAGCAAACACAACTGCTGCTAACTCCAAGTCATGAGTAGGGTAGTTAAGCTCGTGAGTCTTCAACTGTCAAGACCCACAAGCCACTACTCTACCATCCTGCATTAGTACAAAACCCAAACCATCACGTGAGGTGATGTGTGTCAATAATAAATTAACCACTCACAATAGAATGAATCTTTATAGGATAGGGCATGGTTTATCGAGTCTTTAATTAATACTATTTTAATTTAGACAGAAGATTTGATTTATTGTGTTGTGTTGTAATTTAATAACATAAAATAAAATAAATGAATTAATAGGATTGAGATCAAGAGAAGAAATACTTAGGGATTGACTTCACCACGAACCTCATACTATGGTCAATTGTTTAACCTTGGGATTTCAACAATTATGTATAGTATGGAATTAAACTCAATAACATTCATCTAATTCAGATTTAAAGAAAGATTTTTCATGAATTTCAATTAATAATTACCTATCTTCGGTTGGCACGAATTATCTACCTACCTACTTCTAACTAATTTTGCAGTATAACTCATTTTCCCTAGGCATAGACTATGAAAACATTCATTCATGAAAAACATTTGAACACTATTGCATGATTTCCATTCTTATGTCCGACAGGGCTCTGCTAGATATTGTCCAATAAGAATGGGTTGAATATAATTTAAGAATAATTAAATCTAAGACAAGGTATTAATCATTCAAAAACTATTTAATAATTAAAACACCAATTGAATTAAGCAATTACCCAAAATCATGTAATCAAAATACATAATATATTAAATTCCCAAAGTATAGAACAATTAAACCATAATATTTAGATTCGGGCTATATCAACGCCTTAAGAGAGGAATTAGCTACTCATGACGACGCAAGATATCATATGTGTTGTTGTGGTCTTCATCGCCATGGACCGCCAAAACTCTTTTGGATTTTCTTCTTCAAAACCCTAAAAGCCGCCGTGAGAGAGATATGAGACAACGGATGGATAGATGATGGCCCTGTGCCTCCTTTTATAGAAGAATTAACTTCTAATAAGGGTTGGATGGGCTTTTAGGTCTTCTAGGGTAATATGAGCCCATAAGGAAACAAAGAAAGATGATTTTTGGTAATTCCCGCATGTATTTTCGACTTCCAGGACATCCAAGCTTGAGCTTTAGAGTCCTAGGCTCGAGCTTTTGGGTTCAGGCTCGAGTATTACCTGCTAGCAAATTGTTCCGACTTTGTAACGCGATTTTGACCCATTTATAGTGCGAATTTGGAAATGACTATTAGAGACAAAAATATCAGGCTTTGAGTCTTCTTTCCAAATCCTCTAAGTTTGCTGAATTAGAGTTCTGAGTCAAAAGTTATAGCTAAAATACTAAAGCGGGTTTAGAGTTTTTAGCCATGCTCGAGCCCGAAATGTTCGAGCTCGAGCCTTAAAGCTAAGGCTCGAGCTCTGGGAGCAAAATTTATCCGGAACATCTTTTTATTGATGGTGCTCGATCCTCTCTTCATGGTGCTCAATCCCAAGGTGTTGGGCTTGAGCTTCAGGGCTGTGGACTCGAGCTTTAGGTGTTAGTGCTCGATCTCTGAGTCTTGGCATGAGGTCTTGGGAGATTGGTTCAACTTTTCACATTCCGACGCATCATGTGCTCAAGCTTTTAGGCAAAGGCTCGAGCACCCTTAAGTTAGGCTCGAGCTTTGAGTTCAAAGCTCGAGCTTACCTGCCTTGGTGGAATTTCTCATTTTATGCTTGAGCCTTAAAACTGAGGCTCAAGCTTCTGAACTTAAACTCTTCCAAAATTCACCATTTTCACTCTCGGCTTGCTTCGAATGACCGGCAACGACACGGTAAACTTCACTATCATTCTTTTCATCATAAAAGCTTGGTTTTAACTGCATCTTTGGGAAAACACCTAAAAATATGAAATAAACATAAATCAGTATAAAACAGGATAGATATATCACTTTAGTTCTTTACATATGCGTATTTAGGGGCTCAAATATGCAATATTCAACGTTCATCACACCCCCAAACTAATATATTGCTAGTCCCTTAGCAATACAGACTAAAAAGTCATTTTCATGGGAATCACGGTTTCATTTAGCTTTCATTTAGCTTATGCAACAAGCCTTTAAATCCCTAGGTTACCCCTAGTGGACGAGTTGTAGTCTCGTGAAGGTTTTAAGTGAAGATACCCACAAACTTCAAATTAGTGCCTTAATTGCACGATAAGCTCATTCAATCCTATTTTCATATCATAATGTCCCAGCAATACATCAATCAGTCAACTACAACAAGTATAAGGAACTATATTAAACAGGAAAAATCTCCAACTTTCAATATCATATCAGCAGTCATGGTCCCCATATGTCAGTTTAATCACATGTTTAACAATCTCGATCCCTAAAATCATTTTAATAGTAAACTTACAATTTTAAACATGTGGCTTACTATCCATACTTATATCTAATTCCTATTATCCCTCAATTCACAAGTAAACCTCCCCAAGGTATTTTTCTTAATTTTCTAATGGTATGCATTTATTTCATTCATTACTTAATTTTTTTTTTTTTTTTCTCAAATGGGTACTATGCAATGCTCAGGTCAATTAAGCTTTCTAAATCACTCTTGTAACGAGTTTTCAGCCAATGACTCCCAAACCAGATGGCTTTAGGGCATTAGGTGTTAAAACACCCCCCTACGGACCTAATTCCTCAAGTAATCTAGGCAACCTAAACTTCTTATGTAACGAACTTTCAGTCAATGACTCCCAAACCAGTTGGTTTTAGGGCATTAGGTGTTGAAACACCCCTAAGGACTTAATTGTTCAAGCAATCAAGGTACAGACCCAAACTTGACCATTTTTCTCTCTTTTCATTTGGTTCTTTCACATTAGTGAAAAACTTTTTTTTTTATTACATACATACCATTTTATTTCTTTCATTTTTTTTTTTTATACCTTGGTTCTCAAAATCATTAAATTCACCTGCTTATCTTAGTTTAATATGAATTAGAATAAAACTTCAAGTTTATACCCCACAGAATTCATGCAAGTGTGAACATGTGCAAAGTGAAGTACTTTAGAGATCAAAATCATCAAATAGTAATCATCCTGACAAAGTGGACCACAGGCCACCAACTGATATGAAAAATTTTCAAAAATTCCTATTTAGCATGAATTCGGCATACAAGCCATCTTAAACCAATATCAAACTACATATGGACATCATAACAATCAACAGACTCAAAATCATGCTTAAACAATTAAATTGCATCCTCTTGTGCACAATATATCAACAAAAATTTTAAAAGGCACTGCCTTACCCCCAAACTTAAGATGCACATTGTCCTTAATGTGTGAAAATAGTTGTAGAGTTAGAAAGATATTACCAAATATGCAAAACCAGCAAGGATCAAGAATTGATAGCTCAGAGGAATGAAATCGTCACCTCACCCCCAAGCTTATTCCTTTGTACCTAACAAAAATATCACACTCCACAACACATATTAAAGTATCAAATATATAGAGTAATATAGATATATATCATTATGCATAAGCCAATTTTATTTTTTATTAATCAAATCAAAACAAAACTAACCTAATCTAAAAATAAAAGAAAAATACACAAAGAAACTAACTTTTTTTTTTTATCAAAACAAACCTAAACTAACCTAATTTAAAAATAAAAGAAAAATAAACAAATAAACTAAAAACCTAGAAAAACTAAGAAGAAAAATTAAAATAAACTAATCTAAAAAAAATAATAACTAAAAAAATAAAAATAAAAATAAAAATAAAAATAAAAATAAACTAATCTACAAGTGCTAAGTTTAACGTCTCTAGCATACGCGGGGGCGACTCGCTAGTCAAAACTATCAAAAACGGGATACAGAACATCCACGTTTAACCTCTTATCAATTTTCCCCATTACTTCCTCACTTACAAGGGTGAATTCATCTTCCAAAGGAATAATAGGAAAATAAATAGAAGATTTAATATCGTTCCCTTCATCCACGATCTTGAAAACAAAATCAACAGTGGTCTACATTGCATCATTGTTATACTCTTGAATATATTCAAAGAATTACTTCCTTTGTTATTTAGCAAGATAGTATCTTTCAAAGACTCAATTGGATCTTTAGGAAACTCACTCTCTTCATCCTTTTTCTCTTCCTCTAAATGAATCACCTTCTCCTCATTCTCTAAGGTGGCCTCAATGACTTCATGATCCAAATTACAAGGAATATCCTTATAAATCATGTTGTGCTCTATTGGATTGGCCATTGGCAGATTAGGCACTTCCTCCTTCTCTTGACAAGACAAAATATTCATTATTTGCCTAACGTCAACTTCTATTTGCTCAACATGAATTTTTATTTGCTTAGCATGAACTTTTAATTTCTCAACATGATCTTCTAGCTGGGCTATAAATGGAGAATGAGAATGAAGAAGTTGAGTACTTGCTTCGAGCTTATCTAACAGAGCTAAAACTTTATCTTCAAATCTAGGCGAGTACCTAGAAGGTGATGGAGTTGGTTCTACATAGAATTGTTGGGGAGGGTAATAGTTTTAAGGAGGATAAAAAGAGTAATCAAGTCCATAGTAAGATGGTGATGTTTGTAACGAATTAGACTCAATTTCATAAGGAACAAAACATGATGGGAGGTTATAAGTAGAAGGGATATAATGGTCCTTATAACCTGTATCTAAAAATTCCTCCATTCATGACAATCCTCTTCAACATAAAAAATAATAAAAATAATATACAACAAAAATAAGTTCAAGGATAAGAATAAGAAAAACTCACAAAATGTTCAGAAACTTCTATTCCCTCTGCTTCGTTGTTCCCATGCCTAAAATCTTGCACCTGAAAACAAAAAGAAATCAAAAGAAAATTATATACAAAGCCCAAAACTACAAATTAAAATAGAACTAATCTCAAACTCAATAAATTCATGACACAGTCCCCGGCAACGGCGCCAAAAATTGATGTGTGTCAATAATAAATTAACCACTCGCAATAGAACGAATCCTTGTAACATAGGGCTATGTTAAGGGTGTCGAACCTCAAGGACTGTAGTGGTTTATCGAGTCTTCAATTAATACTATTTTAATTTAGAAGGAAGATTTGATTTGTTGTGTTATGTTGTAACTCAATAACATAAAATAAAATAAACGAATTAAAAGGATTGAGATCAAGAGAAGAAATACTTAGAGATTGACTTCACCACGAACCTCATACTATGGTCAACTGTTCAACCTTGGAATTTCAACAATTATGTATAATATGGAATTAAATTCAATAACATTCATTTAATTCGGATTTTAAAGAAAGATGTTTCATGAATTTCAATTAATAATAACCTATATTCGGTTGGCACGAAATATCTACCTACCTACTTCTCACTAATTTTGCAGTATAACTCGTCTTCCCTAGGCATAAACTATGAAAACATTCATTCATGAAAAACGTTTGAACACTATTGCATGATCTCCATTCTTATGTCCGACAGGGCTCCGCCAGATATCGTCCAATAAGAATGAGTTGAATATAATTTAAGAATAATTAAATCTAAGACAAGGTATTAATCATTCAAAAACTATTTAATAATTAAAACACCAATTGAATTAAGCAATTGCCCAAAATTATGCAATCAAAATGCATAATATATTAAATTCCCAAAGTATAGAATAATCAAACCATAATATTCGGATTCGGGCTACATCAACGCCCTAAGAGAGGAATTAGCTACTTATGACGATGCAAGATATCATCTGTGTTATTGTGGTCTTCATTGCCATGGACCGCCAAAACTCCTTTTGGATCTTCTTCTTCAAAACCCTAAAAGCCGTCGTGAGAGAGATATGAGACAACGAATGGATGGATGATGGCGTTGTTCCTCCTTTTATAGAAGTATTAACTTCTAATAAGGGTTGGATGGGTTTTTAGGTTTTCTAGGGTAATCTGAGCCTATAAGGAAACAAAGAAAGATGATTTTTGATAATTCCCACATGTATTTTTGACTTCTAGGACGTCCAGACTCGAGCTTTAGAGTCCCAGGCTCGAGCTTTGAGGTTCAGGCTTGAGCTTTTGGGTTCAGGCTTGAGCATCACCTGCTAGCAAATTGTTCCGACTTTGTAACGGAATTTTGACCCATTTATAATGCGAATTTAGAGATGACTATTAGAGACAAAAATATTAAGTTTCGAGTCTTCTTTCCAGAGCCACTAAGTTTGCTCAATTTAGAGTTCTGACTCAAAAGTTATGGCCAAAATACTGAAGTGGGTTCAGAGTTTTTAGTCATGCTCGAGCCCCAAGTGTTGGTGCTCGAGCTTTCTGATTCGGGCTCGAGCCTTAAAGCTTAGGCTCGAGCTTTGGGAGAAAAATTTGTCTGAAACATCTTTTTATTGATGGTGCTCAATCCTTTTTTCATGGTGTCGATCCCAAGGTGTTGGGCTTGAGCTTTGAGGCTGTGGACTCGAGCTTTAGGTGTTAGTGCTCGATCTCTGAGGCTTGGCATGAGGTCCTAGGAGCTTGGATCAACTTTTCACATTTCGACATATCATGTGCTCGAGCTTTTAGGTAAAGGCTCGAGCACCCTTAAGTTAAGCTTGAGCTTTGAGTTCAAAGCTCTAACTTTCCTGCTTTAGTGGAATTTCTTGTTTTGTGCTCCAGCCTTAAAACTAAGGCTCGAGCTTCTGAACTTAAACTCTTCCAAAATTCACGATTTTGACTCTCGGCTTGCTTCGGATGACTAGCAACGACACGGTAAACTTCATTATCATTCTTTTCATCATAAAAGCCCGGGTTTAACTACTTCTTTGGGAAAACACCTAAAAACATGAAACAAACATAAATCAGTATAAAACAGGATAGATATATCACTTTAGGTCTTAACATATGCGTATTTAGGGGCTCGAATATGCAATATTCAATGCTCATTATGAGGCATCACAATAGATCACATAACCCAAGCCACGTTCGGGTATCACCAACACTGGAGCCATAGTCAACCTTGTTTTGAACTCTTTAAAGGATGACTCATAGGCCTCATTTCATGCAACTTGATCCCTTTTCGGGTCAATCTGGTCATAGGAGCTGCCAAACGGGAAAAATCCTTCACAAATCTTCGATAATAACCCGCTGGCCAAGGAAACTCCAGATCTCAAAGACATTCTTGGGTTGCTTGCAATTCAGAACTGCCTCTCTCTTTGAAGGATCAACTGAAATCCCATCTTCTGAGACAATAAGTCCCAAAAACTTCACCTCTTGTAGCCAAAACTCACACTTTTCATATTTGGTATACAAACGGTGCTTTCGTAAAATCTACAACACTATACTCAAATGGATCTTGTGCTTTTCCTGAGATTGTGAATACACAAGAATGTCATCCACGAAAACTACCACAAACTGATCCAAGTAATCATGAAAGACACGGTTCATCAAGTCCATGATTGCCGCTGGCATATTAGTCAAGCCAAAGGACATAACAAGGAACCCATAATCTCCATACCGAGTACGGAACGCCGTCTTTAGAATATCCTCATCCCTAACCTGCAACTGATAATAAGACCTCAAGTCAATCTTGAAGAAGTAACTGGCTCCCTTCAACTGATCAAATAAATCATTTATCCTTGGTAAAGGATACTTGTTCTTGATGGTACCATGATTCAACTTCCGGTAATCAATGCACTACCTCAAAGAACTATCTTTCTTCTTAGCAAAAAAGACCAGTGCGCCCTACTACGACACACTCGGTCGGATGAAACCTTTCATCCTCAAATAATCAAGCTATCTCTTCAATTCTTCCAACTCCACAGGTGCCATACGATACGATGCTATAGAAATCAGCGTGATACCGGGCATCAAATCAATAGCAAACTCCACTTCTCAGTGTGGAGGCAACTCTATTAAGTCTTTTGAAAACACATCCAGAAAATCACGCACAACCACTAGATAATCAACCCCACAAAACTCAACATCATCATCGGCGAAAAGGCTAACCAAGAAGAACCCTTGTCGATCCTGACCTCTAACACCATAAAACGCAGGAATGGGAGAATCACACTGATCTCCCACAAAGCAGAAACAATCCCCATCCGAGGTACTCACTGAAATTTTGCCCTTAAAGCAATCAGTAACAGCTCTGAAGGATGACAACCAATCTATCCCAAGAATGATGTCAAACCTTGTCATCTTGAGAAGGATGAGATCGAACTCCAGTACCCGTCCAGCAATGGTAATGGAACAACCCCGACAAACTCTACCAAGAGTAATTGAACCCCCAATAGGCATGTCAACACAAAGCGGTCTGTCTAACTGACTGACCTTCGACCCTAATGCCCGTGCAAATAATGAATCAATGAATGAATAAGAAGCACTGGAATCAAATAATACTCGAGCCCAAGAATGGGGCACAAGGAACATACCCCCGACAACTGATGGACTAGATGATGGCTCGGCTAGAGTGAGTGCAAACACACGACCCTGAGTCCTCTGCCCCTGAGAACCACTTGTCTGATAACCCGACTGCTGAGTGGGTACACTCGAAGAAGTCCCTCTGCCCGATCAAGAACTCTGCGCTGTTATAACTGGTTGGGGTGGTGGCGGCAGTTGAAACCCTGACTGAACTATGGCAGACTGAGTCTGCCTCTACTGTGAACCTCCACCCCTGCTAGAACCACTTTTTTGCTGGGGATAATCTCTCACCCTATGGCCCTGCTAGCTACAACCAAAACACCAACCAGATACCACCTGATACACTGGGACTTGTGATGCCCTGACTGCTGACACTTAAAACAGATCACCTGAGTAACCTGAGCCTGAGTGCACTAGGACTTGTAGTGTCTTGGCTAGCCGTATCTGAAACAAGTAACATTCGGTCTAGAAGACCCCATGGACACTGAAACTGTGGGTACGGATCTGGCTGACTGTTGTCCCTTGAACCCTGACTGCTCATGGTTCTGCTTCTTACTTGATTGACCCTCGGAGAAAGCATTCATAACCCTGTTGTGCTTCTAGGACTCCCTAATAGCCTTGTTGTCTTTGCTTTCAGCCTCAACCACTAAGTCCTTTCACACTGTTTTTGCATACTCTGTCGGTTCTGAGGCAGCTACAATTGGCCTGATGGTAAGATCAAGGCCATCAAAAAATTTCTCAATCTTTCCTTCCTCATCATTAGCAATCCCAGGTGCAAACCTCAAAAGCGACGTAAACTTATTATCATACTCAGTAACTGTCATATTCCCATACTTTAACCTATCAAACTCTTTCTTTAGCTCTCTCCGTTTGGTTGCTGGAAAATACTTTTCATAGTACAACTTCTTAAATGTATCATATGTCATTGTGTCCAAATTGTGGGTATGAGAAACAGTCTGCCACCAAATCTCAACATCCCCAACAAAGTTGTAAGTTGCCAAGGTGATCTTCAACTTGTCCGTTGCCAAATTCATGGTGTTGAGATGCTTCTCCACCCTATCCATGAAACTGTCCGCAACAAGCGGATCTGGACCACCCTCAAACAGAGTTGGCATCAAGTTCACAAACCTTGCAATGTAGTAAAGAGTCTCATCTAACTCACTTGTCTCTAGAGGTGGTACCAGTGGTGGCATAACCTGTGACGATGACACCCCTGCCGGCCGAAATGCATTGAAAAGAGCTGCCTGAACGGCCAATTTCAACTGCTCCTCATTTATCTAAAGAGGTAGATCAATGGTCCCCCTCGATTGTCTCCTTCTCGGCGAGATCAAGTCACGCAACAAAACATCCTCTCTAACCTGCTCTTGATCCCTTTCCGTGGGATTGGAATTAAAACTCTCATTGGGATCCCTTCGTGGTGGCATGACACTATAAAACGAGATAATGGATCAAAAATGATGACACTAAATACACACGAGAACGGAGTCCTCACATGAATAACTGGATGGTGTGGTCAAGACCGAAGCATATGAAAAAGTGTGTAGTGTGGCCAAGTTTAAATTTATGAAAATGCCACTACCACTTCCAACTAAAAATATAGCTAGAGTGAGTAGGGATCGTCCCAAGGGATTAGAAGCGTATTTCTGATGGAATCTAATGTCGGATTAGTAGGTCGAATGATCAAAGATTGATTGGTGATTGATTAATTAAATTACAATGCAATTAAAGATTAATGCAAGTAAAAAGAGAGCAATCTAGAAAGTAGGGAAAAGATATAGGAGAGAGGTCTTGGGGCTTTGAGTCACCACTAAGCTTCACTTCATCAAACACTAGCAATTGTACATTAATAGGGAAATTTAAATTGTAACTTATGTGTATGTGATGCGCACAAATGTGTACCACTTAAAAATAGCACTTATAACAATAACACATTCATCATTGTAGATTAATGCTAGAGTAGGGGGTTGTTGAACCACAATGATTGCTAGTTTATGGCAAACAGAATTATAGAACTACTTCTTCCATTTGATAAAAGAAATGATAAATCGATTGGTTTGTCACTTAACTTATGAATTTAACTTTCAGAAAATAGTAAATAATGTGAATAGGATGGATTGAACTTATAAAGAGAAGGCTAGGGAATTGACTTCACCTCAACCTCATAAATATGTAGAACTTGCACTCAACTTGGGGAGCATAAAACTACCACAACATCGTCAAGAAGATCATACATTCAGGACTAAGCATAACCCATCTTTGGTTAGCATGGTTCATCCACCTAAACTAGATTGTAGTATGAATTATTTTCCCTAGGCATGGCCTATCAAGGTCCTTCAGTAGTATGTTGCAGCACATGAAATCAATTAAATATCATAGATTATCTTCAGTTGGTATGGACCATCTACATAACTACATTAATCTAAGGGTGTAGTATGGTCCATCTTTCTTAGGTATAACCAATATAAATGCTCAATTTCATGCCAATATAACCATTCCATAAATTCTTTCCCACTGTCACTATAGGAAATCAAGTGTAATACTTGTATTAATATGATTTCTAAGGCAAGATAACAAACCAACACAAATATATATTCATATGATAAACACATGCATCAATTCAATGTAAAGAACATCAAGTTAATGTAAAAACTTTTAATTTATGAAACTAAATATATACAATAAAAATTCTCAAATTGAAATATAAATCAAACCATGTTTACTTGGTCTAGGTTACATCAACTCCCTAGAAAAGGGATTTAGCCTCTCATGAATATGGCAACAACCTTCAGGATTGAAGAAGAGAATAGAATCCCCTCTCTCACCATTGTTGCAAGCTTAGCCTCCAAGAACCCAAAAAATCCTCATCTCTCTGTATCTTTTCAAAAAAAAAAAAAAAAAAACAAGACATAGACTCCTTCAGTCTGTGATGGCCCAAGGTTTTCAACCCAGTGCGTTAGTGATGAATCAAAAAATGATCCGATAACGGATCCAAAATGCGGAAGCTAAAACTAGAATGAAAGGTCAATTAGTACCCTATAGCACCAATGACAACCAAAAGAATAAGATCTAGTTCAAACTAGACCTAGTACACCAAAAATGGCTTGAACGATGTAAACGAAGTCTTTATACAAACAACAAATGGAGCGAACATGCCTGAGCAACAAACCAACCAAAGCTCACAAGACAGCTCCATTTTTGGTCGACCGAAATGGAGCTTCGGTATGCCGAAATGGGCCAGAAAGAAGAAGGAAAAGAACCTTCACCTCGGTCGACCGAAATGAATAACTGGTCGACCAAAATAATCCTCTACAGTGAAAAGGCTACTGGAAATGGAGTTTTTACTGTTCAATTGAAGTTCGAGGAGGTTCGGTCGACCGAAACCAGTCGACAAAAATAGATTGAAATACTGAGAATGAACCTGCTATGCACAATTTCTGAAAATGGACCTTAAGTCTCATTTGAATCCCCTATTTCATGATTAAACTTCATTAAATGCTACCTTATAATGATGTGAGCATACACACAAATGTAAAATGACATTTTAATCATGCTACAATGGCCTATGGCCTTATTACAGTTCATTTACAACATTTGACATGTTAAACCTCTAAGTTAGAAAGATTACATTTCATAAGTAAAACCAAACATGCCAACACTCGCATGTGAACAAGAAAGCTTCTAAAGAAACTTCAACTCTGCAATTCACCCAAAGCAAGTGCAAAACTCCAATCTCGTGTCCTATACCTGAAATATACCCCAATATCATAGGGGTGAGTAACATAAAGCTACTTGTAGGAAATGAGCATGCATAGACCTACGTTTTACAATTTTATCACCTTAAGGTGAAACATGTTAAAGGGGCTCATGCCACCTAACGTCTATGTCGAGATGAGACTCCGGGAGCATCCTAAACTACCCTAGATCATTTCTAGCATAAAACACATCCTTTATGCAAATTCAACAACACAAGAGAATGCTACACATAGCAACAAGATATAACATGCTTACACAAAGCAACTAGATTGAAACATACTTACACAAAGCAACTAGATATAGATTCTCAAAGTTATCAACTTGAAATCTAAATGCTAAATTAACTAAATATAGCAATCTAGTATAATTAGAATATCTAATACCACACATCAAGACATAGATTCTCTAAGTTATCAACTAGAAATCTAAAAGTGTGAAATCAACTAAATATAACAATTTAGTATAGATGTACTTAACAACATCAAATCGCCGATTACCAAAACCACAAGTCACAATATAAACATGATTGCAAACTTGGAATTGAATGCGAAAACAAATAGTGGAAGACTTGGACATCAAAGCTTGGATTTCCGCCGAGACAAGGCAAATTTGGAGCTACTAACCCCCAGGCGGCCTACCCAACGCGCGAACTTCTTAGGGCTAATTTGGAGCTACTAACCCCCTAGCAGCCTACCCAACGTGCGAACTTTTGACTTAGAGGACTCACGTCCCCGTACTAGAGCCAAACTCTAGCCATCTGACAAAACAATGTCCCAAGTGATTCCAAAATAATCCAAATAAGTTCACAACTTATACATGATTTATATAATGCACGAAATCACCTTCTATGCACAAGTAGATTGTAACCATACAATACATGCTCTAAATTCACAACTACTATAGGATGACAATGTCGAATCTTTAGAGTGCGATTCGTTACACGCTATAACAATATAACCCAATATTGAAAACATAAACTCATAAATTCATTATAAGTCAAAAGTCATGCTTTAAACATACTATTAATGTCAAATACATGAGTTAATCAATAACATAATAGAAACGGAATTTAATTAATAAACTAATTAAATTCCATAGGTTTCAAATCTTAATCAAATGACCTCTAATTAATACATGATAAACAATATAGCATGGTCATTACATACACCACATCAAAACTCGATTAAGCCATAAGAACAATAAAGTGGAATTTAATTAAATCATGATAATCAAATCCCTAACTTCTAAAACAACATCAAATGGTTCCAAATTAACATATGCTAGAACATAAGTCATAGTTATCACAAATATCAAGTTAAACACTTAATTAGGCCAATGGAACCCTTAATTAGATTTTAATTAATCATTTTAATTAAAATCTCTAGATTTTCATACTTGTCCAAATGCTCTCAAATTAAAGTATGTTAAACAACATGCCAAGACATAATTTAAAAGCATATCACAAGTCAATTCCATGCAAGGTACGGCCATGGGATTTAATCTTCCACAAAAGATAAATATTAAATAAAATATGCAATTTTTATTCAATCAATACCAATTTAATATATGTTAACAAACATATTAACACATGATTTTCTAGAATGCCACACTTCAAATCAAAATTATATATTATCATGAATTTTAAATCTTATACAAAGAAATAAAAATTACTAACTTTCTAAATTTGATACAAGGTATACATATAAGTTGTATAATCATGAGAAATACTCAATACAACACATATAAAATCCTAAAACATTTCTTACCTCAATTTGAGATGAAAATCTCAAAAGCCATCAAAATGGAACGGCTCCGAATCCGACAAAACTACTAGGCTTTATCGGGGACAACGTTGTGAACATAACCCCCATGAAAGCCCCAGCAAAATCACAATTTGACCTCAAAACCAAACTCAAAATTTGGCTAGAAATGGGTTCTAATAAGGGTGAAAGAAGCGCGTAGTCAACACGAACACAAAATGCAAAGGTCTTACTATGTTCTGACAAAGGAATAAAGCTCAAAAGAGGAGAGAGAAGGTGGCAGCCTCCCTTGGGCTGCCAAAGAAGCTTCAGGTCGTGCAAGGGAGTGGGGAAGATGAAAAAATAAAATATCTCACCCCCCTTTTATAGAAATCTCAAAAAGTGCCCCGAATGGGCCCCGCCGGGTCCAAAAAAGTGAAATTTGAGCAGACGCGCTCAAATGGCAAAACTCTGTGAACGAAAAAGATTTAAAAGGAAAAAATATGAATAACGGAAGAAACAACGTCAAAAACTGAGTCCCGAGCAAAAAGTTATGTCCAAAACAAGTTTGGCGCAAACTGGGGCTAGAAACCCTAAAACTAGAAAACATCGACTAGGAGGAAATTCCAAGAGTACACAACTCGACGAAATGTGAAAATGAATCTCATACAAGGATCCAGGATCAAAACAAGACATTTTGCAATAACTTTCATTAATTGCACAATGGCCCCTCCAAAAAGTGAAAACTGCACTTATGGCCCAGAATGAAAATATCTTCCAAAAATATTTTCTTAAAAACCCCTAAAATAAAATATATTCAAAAGATATTTACGAAAAGCACCCCAAGAAAATAAAAAGATTCCAAAGAACTTTGCATCTATGCCCCTACGGACACCGGGAGTAACCAGAGTACTTTCTTGCAAAAGTAAAGATACGTATTTCATGGAAACCACTCAAGATGAAGATACGTAAAGTCAAAAACCAACTCCAAACACAAGAAGTGTGGTTATGCAAACAAAGTCACAAAAGGGGAAAAGACAAAACAGGGAAAAAGACGAAATAGGGAAAAAGGACAAAAAGGTGAATAATGTCGAAAAACGAAAAATGTAGAAATGACTCGGTCCTCAAAGGAAGTTGTCAATCCACACGAACGAGTCTCAGAAATCATTCCAGAGTACTCGAGATGACACTAATCAATGAGAAACCAAACTCAGAAAGGAAAGACAACGGAAAAAAAAAAAAAAAAAAAAATCCGTAAAAATCTAAGAAGAATGAAAGGAAGGGAAAAGACCAGGTCATTACACAGCCTTCCCCCCTCTTTATCCTCCCGTGAGTTCAAAATAAAAAATCCCACGTTTAAAATTCAAATCCCCCACTTAAGATAGACAAAATCGGATTAAAATAACATTGGGGCCGTGGTCTCGTGTCCGAACGCGAAAACCAGCGTCCGGACTCGAGCCCCTGATGATGTAGCGTCCAGACGCCATAACATGCATCCGGACGTGAGCTTATGGAAGGTGGCATCCGGAGGCTAGTTCTTACGTCCGGACGCCAGACTTGCTACTCTGGCACAAAATCCTTTCTTTAGCTCCGGTTGCATCCTTTGCTTCTTCATGTTATTTTCTTTTGATGATTACTTGAAATGTAAGCTCGAAATAACTTGTGTTGCAAAACCCTTTAAAACCTTATTTTTATTCCTTTTTCGCAATTAGACCTGAAAAAACACAAAAACATAAAAATGGAGTAAATCTCTATACATAGATCAAATAATGGGCTTAACTAATGCAATTAAGGGCGCTTAAATATGCAATATTTGATGCTTATCAGACCCCCAACCTTACATTTTGCTAGTCCCTTAGCAAAACAAAATTGAAACACAGACTTTTCCTCTTTCGCGGAAGTGACGATTGCATTTAGCATATGCAACAAGCCTTTTAAACCCCTAGGTATCCCTAGAAGACGAGTGAAGTCTCGTGAGGGTTTACCAAAAATGATACCCACAAACACTAAGCAACAAGGCTCATTCTAGTGTACATTGAAACATATGACTTTTGGGGAAAAACTTTATCAAGAAGACTACAACAAGTATGCATACAATGACATCTCAAAACAATATTCACTTCCCAGCCCTCATACATCAACAGATTAGTCCACATACATGATCTTCAACATCTCATTTATAATAGAATTTCATCTTAATATCCTTAGAAGTGAACCAAAATTTCATTTTCTTTAAGAATGTACTTTTAACCCTTTTATGGCTCATTCAACATTTTCCCATCCTTAATCAATCTTTTGAAATCATAATCCAAGGCATACATTTATTTGAACACATTCTGTGTTGTTGTTGTGTGTGTGTGTGTTTTTTTTTTTTTTTTTTTTTTTTTTTTTTTTTTTTTTTTTTGTATGATCTTATGCAATGTCCAAGTTTCTTAAGCTTTCTAACTGCCCCATGTAACAAGCGTTGAGCCAACGACTCCCAAACCAAATGGTCTTAGGGTGTTAAGTGTAAAGACACTCCTAAGGGTGTAATGACTTGGAATGGTTAGGTTACGAACTCAAACTAATCATACATCTTACATTCTTTCCTTGTCATCCTTTTTAATCAGTTGATATGTTGAAAGAATGCAGTTTTATTTATTTATTTATATATATTTATATTTTTTTATTTTTATATATATGCCAAGGATTATTTCATTCATCCAACCTACCAATTCAAGGAGTCAATTAAGTAAAGCCACAAGGAAGGGAATGCAATTTCGGTGTGCTCAATGTGCATTGTGAAGTCACTTAGAGAAGAAAGACTCCAAAACAAAACATTTAAATCATGCAATGAACCTTTTTCATTTGAATAATCATGCTGACAACTTTCAATCATTCCTTGATATCCTCTATAAGCATACAAGCTATATTAATCACATAAATTCCCTCTCAAACTTAGTTCCAATAACGCCAAAAATCATTTGCCTAAACATACAATTTTTTTTTTAACAAATCAATTCAACTATAAACAATTCAACCCTATTCAATAATGACAATCTGCCAACACCCCCAAACTTAAATGATACATTGTCCTCAATGTATGAAAACAGGTATAGAAATTAAGCATTCCAAGAGATGTAAAAGGAGAGAGACTACCGAGTGCGATATGATATCTTCAGTGCAACCAATCGTAGTGAAAAAAATGAAATTTCTTCCCCCAAACTTGGACCTGATAATCTGTTCACAAAAATTATATACCAAGCATAAAAGCATAGACAAATATAAAGATATAAATATGAAGTAATATGCCTTGCTTTATTTAAAACTAGGAAAAAAACCAAAATATATGCACATCAAAAAGTGAACCCACAATTGTCATGCCAAACATGGCCCAAATCCTAAAATTATTTAAAGCACACAAAACAGAAGTAAATAGCATGATCTAAATACGACTAAAGATAAAATCAGTTCACCCTACAAATTAGAGGTGAAGTGTCGGGTCCTTTAGGAGCATGATCATTCATTGATTGCACCAGTGCAAGTAAGAAGTTGCTCATTCCAATCCTTGAAATTGTAAACCTTCTTTGTAATTTCTCGTTTCTCATTACACTGAATCACCAACCCTTAGTTCTTAATAAGCTTCGTGATTAGATAAGGAAACAGAAATGACCAAGTCAAAAAGCTTTCCTTTTTGTGGACAATCAATTTGTTATAAACCTTCAAGAGTTGATTCATAATCAAAGTTGGCGATGAGCGCTGAAAAGTGTGTATTTAAACCCCTTAAGCTTAGGTATTCTAGAACCTTTATCTATCTTATTTTACCGTTTTGTATTGATTTCGTGTTATTTCCATTTTCAGGTACTTATCCCCAAAACAAGCTAACTCAGCCAAATAAGAGCATAATTGAAGCAATTCTGGGATGAATCAAAGAAATGAGCAAAGTAGAGCAAAAGGAAGTAAAAGGTGGAATTTCAGCAACTTCGATCGATCTCAAGAAAAGTTTGATTGATACAACTTTCATCGATCTCAGCACTTTAAGATGGATCTGAGCCATGTTTGTCCCTGTTCAAAGATCTCAAAAGTTTGATCAATCCAACTTCCTTCTCTGATCGATCGAACATTCTTGTCCTTATCAAAATGATTGATCTTATCCAGTTGTACCACTCTACCAACCACTTTTGTCCTTTTCCCAAAAATATCTTCAAAATATCTCAGATTTGTTTTTATCCAAAAAGGCGCCATCATCATGGATCGATCCAGCCTAAGTTTGATAGATCTTAGCCATGTTCGATCAATCCAAGTCCAAGGTTCGATCGATCGAACTTCCTCCAGTGCGAAAAAGTTAAATTTTTAGCTCACAAAAAGTTGTCTTTTATCCAATCATTGGGGAATATTTGCTGTACAGCCCCAGCTCATTTTAGGTGTCATTTGACCTACCTATATAAGTAAGGATAAGGATTACTTTTTACATCATATCGTATCATACCTTATAGAACTCTTAGGAAGGAAGAAAAAGAGGAGGAGGATGCTAGAGACACCATTAGAGACTCTTTATCAACCAAGGAGCAGATCTCTTCCAAGGAGCTTGCCCTTGAGGGTTGGAGGACATCATCTATAAGTGGATAGACATCCTCTTGGGGCTAGAGTTAGCCCTAAACATGCTTTATACTTTTTGATTTATGTATTTTTGAGGGGATTTGTATTGTGATTCATGTCTTGACACTTTTATATATATAGATCTTGTTTCTTCAATGATTTATGTGTTTTAATGCTTCCAATTGATCATTTCATTCTATCCATATGTCTATATATGCTAGAATAGATGTTCATGTGTTTGTCTCTATTTCTTGTGTTATTGATGCATGTCTATGTGTGTTGATGCTATAGATCTAGAGATTGTCAAGATATAGTGCTTAATGTCATGTTCTTGTGGTTTATTTGATGGTTCATACTTATTACTTGATGGATTGTACCTCTCCCTTAGTTTAATTAGTTTAATTTCATGTCATTAGCTTATTTGTAGTGTAGTTATTAAATGGGAGGACAATCCATGCTTATTGTTGATGTTCCATACTTATGAAAAACAAGTAACAAGTAACATATATCTCTAACCTTGTGATGTGTTTAGATTGTGAGCTTAAAGAAAGGATTAATGGCTTAATTTGATATGTTGTGTTATCCACTAAGTTGCTTAGACAATATATGCTTAATTTGTCATCCATGCTTGTTAGAACAACCACACACACACACTTTGTTGCAATACATGTTTTTCCCCTCATTAATCATTCATTAAAGGTGTAGAAAAGCTATGCTTAGTGGTGATCTCTAAACCCCAAGATCTCTCTCTCTTTTATTCTCTCTATTGCATTATTGTTTACTTAGTTTAATTTGCATCTAGTGTAATCCAACCAACCAACCACTATTTTGATCACTCGACCTATTAACCCTGATTTTGATTCCTCAACCTAGTACGACCCTCAATCCCTTAGGACGATCCCTACTTGCCCTAGCTATATTTTTAGTGAAAGGTAGTAGTGGCAATTTCTAAATGTAAAACTTAGCCACATTGCATAAACTTTGGGGTTCGACACCAGTTGGGACTAAAAACCAAAATTCATTCTCTATTGAAAAGAGACAATCCAAAAGAACACTGTTATTTGCTGTAGGTTTCCCAATCAAAAGAACATTCGTAGCCAGTAAAACCTCAATGAACCAAATCTGGGGTGGAACAAAAGATCTTTTAGGTGAAGTGCTATCTAAACTTTTGAGATTGCTATGTGCTACTTCTTTTAAAACATCGGTTAGGTCATCTAATAAATCAATAATATCGGTAGAGGAGTAAAGAGAGGCTGACCGTTAACATTGATTGGGGAGTTGATTAGACATCCATATGCAACTGCAATATCCTCTAATGTAACCGAAAACATAGTGCCATCAATTTCAGTGAAAAGCTTGGTTGGCTCCTACAGTTTGTATGAAAGATTCTGGTAAAACTGACGAACCTAACGAGGATGAACCACATTATGACATGGCTGAAAAATGGATGCCAGTCCCTGTTTCCTGAGATTTTTGACTGTCCAGTCTGTGTCAGCACGTCTACGAAAGACATTCCTAACATTAAATGTAGTTTCAAATTGAAAAGGCCATTAAACCAATCTGGATCAGTAGTTTCCTTAGAAGAACTTTTTGATTTGCGAGGGCACTTAGAAGCGGAAGAAGAAGCCATTTGAGTGATGAAAGTTGGTTCAGAACTTTTGTCGAACACGTGGTGTTCAAGACTGAAAAGTAAAGAACACTTGTGAATATTAGATTATTTGAATCCAACAAGCATGAATCTAGAATTAAAACACACCAATTTCTCACTGAATAAACTAATCGCCCACAAAATCAAGTTCTAATCTCTATGAAATAATCAATAGTTGAAATATAGAAGAGAAAAGAACTTACCTTAATTTGGGGATTTTTACTTTGCCCTCTTTGATTGAAAGATTATGATTATGATGGAAAAGGATGATTATAGATGATGGATGGAGGACAAATGGAGATAGAGAGAGTGAAATATGATTGTGATATGGATTGGAAAGGTAGGGTTAGAAAGTGGGAGGTGTAGGTTGTGAATGAGGAATGAAAAAATGGAGGTTATAAAATCCCGAGCTGGGCTTGGGTTGGCTTCATTGGCCTTCGCGTCCGAACGCAAGGTATGGCGTTCGGACGCGCACTGTAGCGGGGCTCGATTCTAGTAGCAATGAGGTTCGGGATTTGCATATGTATAGTGGCGTCCGCACGCGGGAGAGAGCAGGTGATGGCATCCGGACGCCAGAAACGGTGTTCGAACGCAGCATGGAGCAGGTGATGGCGTCCGGATGCCAGAAATAATGTTCGAACACAGCATGAAGTAGGTGATGGCGTCCAGACGCTAGAAATGGTGTTCGTACGTGACATTTGCCCAATACCTTAGATTGATTTCTGCTTGAAAAACTGCCGAAAATGTTTCCAAAACCTTTTATGATTTATAAAAATCCACGATGACTACTGGAATGGAAATCTAAATGATTCTTGAAGAATGCAAAGTGGAGTTTCTACATAAGCATTTTTAGAGATTTTTGGTTTACAATAACAAATAAATAAGGAAGCTTGCAATGGAAAGAATTTGCTTCCTTGAAGTGCTAAATTTAACATCGATAGCTAGACGTTATGGGAATCCTTTTAGTCCTCATAAATTGGATCCTTCAAGATAATGGAATCCACATATCCGACCGAGACTAGGTTATCAATGTAAGGCTTAAGCCGCTGATCATTGACCTTAAAAAGATTCCCATTCTTCAGGTCCTGTAGCTCAATTGCACCATAAGAGAATACCGAAGTGATTAGAAAAGGACATTCCCAGCGTGATCAAAACTTCCCTAGGAAGAGTTGCAATCTGGAATTGAAAAGCCAAACCTTTTGACCTGAAGCAAAAGACTTATTGATGATATGTTTATCATGGAATGCTTTAGTCTTGTCTTTATAAATTTATGCATTTTCATAAGCCTCATTCCGAATTTCTTCTAGCTTATTAAGCTGTAATTTTCTGTTAGAGATGGCCTGATCAATATTAAAATTAAATCGCTTTATGGCCCAAAATGCAAGATGTTCTAATTCAACTGGAAGATGACATGCCTTACCGTAAACAATTCGGTATGGTGACATGCCAATTGGTGTTTTAAACGCGGTTTGGTAGGCCCAAAGTGCATCATTTAGTCGTAAAGACCAATTATTGCGGTCCAGTCGAACCGTCTTTTCAAGAATATGCTTGGTTTCCCAATTAGAAACTTCCACTTGACCACTCGATTAAGGATGGTAAGGTGTGGCAACCTTATGAATGACAGAGTATTTAAGGAGAATAAATCGAAGATAACGATTGCAGAAATGAGATCCTCTATCACTCAAGAGTGCTTGAGGTGTGCCAAAATGACTGAATATGTTCTTTTGAATGAACTGGACCACTGCAGTGTGGTCATTGGTTATGATCGCCTCGGCTTCTATCTATTTAGATACATAATCCACTACTAAGAGAATGTAAAAATAACTATAGGAAGATGGAAATGGTCCCATAAAATCTATTCCCCAGACATCAAAGATTTCAATGATTAAAATGGAATTCAATAGCATCATGTCCCTTTTTGACATGGCCCCAAGCTTTTGACATCGCGTACAAGACTTGCAAAAGTTGTAGGCATCCCTGAATAATGAAGGCCAATAAAATCCACTCTAAAGAACTTTAGATGAAGTCTTTTTGGCATTGAAATGTCCTCCACATTCAAGAGTATGGCAGAATTTCAAGATGTTTTGGACTTCGGATTTAGGAATACATCTCCGGATAATTTGATTCAGACAGTACTTGAACAATTTTGGGTCTTCCCAAAAGAAGTTTTTGATTTGAGCAAAGAACTGGTCTTTCTCTTGCTTAGACCATTTGGATGGAATTTTTCCAACCACAAGATAGTTAACAATGCCAGTGAACCAAGAAGTTGACTCATAAGAAATCTGGAACAGTTCCTCATCCGGGAATGAGTCATAAACCGGAGAAAAATCAGAAGTGTTCTCAATTGAAAGCCTAGAAAGATGGTCTGCAACTACATTATCAGTTCCTTTCTTGTCCTTAATCTCAATGTTAAATCTTTGGAGTAAGAGTATCCAACGAATAAGTCGAGGTTTGGTCTCTTTCTTTGCAAGTAGATGTCTTAACGCGGCATGATCCATAAAAACGATGACCTTGGATCCAAAAAGATATGAACGGAATTTATCCAAGGCATAGACAACCGCTAGCAATTCTTTCTTAGTTGTTGTGTAATTCATTTGAGCATCTGAGAGAGACTTGCCAGCGTAGTAAATAGCATGAGGAGTTCTATCCACACGCTGGCCCAAAATAGCACCTAATGCATAGTCAGATGCATCACACGTGATCTCAAAGGGTGGAGACCAATTAGGTGGTTTCATAATTGGGACAAACGAGAGTAGTGAACGGAGCTTCTTAAAAGCTTCCAAACATGCTTCATCAAAGTTGAAATTATTATCATTTTCAAGAAGATGGTATAAAGGCCGAGATATCTTACTAAAATCCATGATAAAACGGCAGTAAAAGCTTGCTTGACCAAGAAAGGATTGAATTTGTCTCACCGAAGAGGGAAGAGGAAAGCCATGAATTAATTCAACTTTTGCCTTATCAATCTCAATCCCTCTTTTAGAGATAATATGTCCCAGGACAATCCCTTCTTGCACTATGAAATGACTTTTTTCCCAACTTAAAATCAGATTGGTATCTTTGCATCTTTGAAGGATGAGTGATAGATTATGGAAACAAGAGTCAAAAGAAGATCCAAAGATAGAAAAATCATCTATGAATACTTCAAGAAATTTTTTGACCATATCAGAAAATATGGACATCATGCATTTTTAAAAAGTGGCTGGCGCATTACACAACCCAAAGGGCATGCGACGATAAGTGAAAGTTCTAAAAGGACAAGTGAAGGTGGTCTTCTCTTAATCTTGAGGATATATAGCCACTTGGTTATAACCAGAATAACCATCAAGAAAACAATAGTAACTCTGACCAGCTAATCTTTCTAGGATTTGATCAATGAATGCGAGTGGAAAATGATCTTTCCTAGTTACAGAGTTTAGTTTTCTGTAATCAATGTACATACGCTAAGCAGTGGTAGTATGTTGTGGAACAAGTTCTCTCGCTAAATTTTTAACAACGGTGAGGCCAAACTTCTTTGGAACAACTTGAGTGGGACTAACCCACTTACTATCTGAGATGGGGTAGATGATTCCCGCATTTAATAGCTCGATTACCTCTTTCATGACAACCTCCTTCATGTTTGGATTCAACCGATGCTGCACCTCTCAGGAAGGTTTAGCTTCTTCCTCTAAAAGAATGCGGTGCATGCAAATGAAAGGGTTAATTCCTTTTAAATTAGCCACCAACCAACCAATAGCTTCTTTGTGCTCTTGTAGCACTGCTAGAAGGCTGTTTTCTTAATCTTTTGAAAGATCCGATGCAATGATGACCGGAAGAGTTTTGTTTATACCAAGAAATATATAATTGAGATTAACTAGGAGCGGCTTTAACTCAAGTTGAGGTGGAGATTTCAATAAAGGGACATGAGGAGTGCTGGAAATTAATGGAAAAGGTTCCTTTGGCATTTTCCAAGAAGGAAAGTCTGAGATTATATTGGCTTCAAGTAAAGAGTTGATTTCACAAATGAATTGATCAATATCATAATTTTCAAAGTCAAAATGAGCCAAGCAAGTTTCAAGAGGATCTTGACTTAAAATAAATGGGAGAGATTCTTCAACCATTTCATTAATGATGTCAAGAGAGAAACACTCATATTCCCCTTGAGGATGTTGAGAAGCACTAAAGATGTTAAGCTTCACCTTCATATTTCCAAAAGAAATATCCATCCCCCCAGTTCGGCAATTAATTGAAGCATTAGCTGTAGCTAAGAAAGGCCGACCAAGGATTACAGGAATATATTTTATTAGATTATAAACTGGTTCAGTATCTAGAACTACAAAGTCTACCGGGAAGTAGAAATTATCCACCTTGATGAGTACATCTTCAATGATACCATGAGGTTGCTTTACATATCTATCTGCAAGTTGCATGACAACAAAAGTGGATTTGAGTTCTCCTAAGCCAAGGTGCAAGTATACTGAGTAATGAATCAGATTTATACTTGATCCTAAGTCAAGGAGGGCCTTTTCTATCTCATTGCCTCTAATGACACACGAGATTGTCGGGGCACCCAGATCCTTAAACTTTGGAGGTGTATTATGATGAATGATAACACTTTCTTGCTCAGTTAACCTCACCTTCTTTGGAATATTTCTCTTACAAATGCATTTTTAAGTACACAAATCTTTAAGAAATTTTGCATGAGGTGGAATTTGCTTAATGGCATCAAGGAGAGGAATATTAATCTTTACTTGCTTAAAGACTTCAAACATATCCTGAATCTTATTACCCTTTTTTCCCAAAATATGTGGACTCTATGAGGCATTGAGGAAAAGGAGCCTTAAGCTCATAAGATGTCTCAACATTTTGGATTGGCGGATTTGAAATTTTTGGACTATCTTTTAGATTTTTGGATGAAGAAGTTGAATCCTTGGGAGCAAGAATTTTAGCTTTTTCATCAACCTTATTGTCCACAACTCTTCCACTCTGAAGTGTGGTGATTGCTTGAACTTGCTCAAGATTTGATCCACTCGGAGGAGTGATCTCATCAATCATATACTACCCTTCTGGGTTTACCACAAGTTGAGCTGGAAGTTTTCCTATATCCTTCTTGTGAAGCTGATTTATTAAATTAGCCATTTGTCCGAGTTGGGTTTCAATATTGGCGATTGATTGAGAGTGAGTATTAACCAATTGCACAGTTGATTGCAAACCACTAAGAGTAGCCATTATCTGTTTATTGGAAATTACTAGCTCATCCAATTGAGACTGTTGCGAAGGAACATGATTCGGATTGGAAAATTTTGTATTATAGGAAGGAGGACGATAACTTGAAGAAGCTTGAAATGGCCTGTTCATGGACTGAGAATTAGATTGATTTGATTGCCCATGACCTGGGAATAATGAATTTTGTGGGTCTTGTTGCCTCTATGAGAAATTTGGATGATCTCTCCAACCTGGATTGTATGTATTAGAGTAGAGATAATTTCCAGGGCGAGAGAACATGGCATTTGCCTGTTCTGGCATACCTTTAGAAAATTGCTCCGATGTAGGACAATCTTCTGCATTATGGAAAGTACTTATGTAATGTGCACACATAGCACCTGCTGATGAATTTTGAGAAGATGAGAGATGTGGTACCACAAGCTGAAAAACTTTGTGGGCTATAGCATTCACTTGAGAAGATTTTTTCCTAAGAGTCCTTGGTTGACACGAATTTAAGGGTTTAACCATATTAGATGTAGAAGCTCTACGAGAACTATGTTGCATAGAATTTTCGCTTATGTTCTCAAGTAGAGTCCATGCATCATCTAGATTTTTGGACATAAACATGCCCCCACATGAAGAATCGATTAATTGTCTATGTGGTTTTGTCAAACCATCATAGAAGGCTTACACCAATTGCCACTTTGGAATTTGGTGGTGCGGACACTTCCTCAGAAAATCTTGAAGTCTCTCCCATGTCTCATAGAATATTTCCCCATCAATTTGGGAAAAACTAAGAATGGAACGACGCATTTGATTGGTTTTACTCATAGGACAGTACTTTTTAAGAAATTCTTTTTGCAATTAGACCCATGAAGTGAAGGAATTAGCCACAAGAGAGTTCAACCAATATTTTGCTCAATCTTTTAAAGAGAATGGGAAGAGAAACATATGATGTGCATCTTGGGGGAAATCCCTCATCTTGATGGTGGAACAGATTTCCAAAAAATCATTAAGATGTTTATATGGATCCTCATTATCAAACCCATGATATGTTGGAAGTATTTGAATTGTGGTAGATTTAATCTCATAATGATGAGCCTCAACATTGGGCAATGACAATACATGATGGAGATATGTATGTAGAGGGTACAAAATGGTCCTTAAAAGTCATTGGTGCTAAATTTTCATGAGCATTAGGATTTCCGAGATTATTATGTTCATTAGCCATTTTATCTATTTTAATTTCAAGTTCTCTTAGAATTTCAGGATCCCTAAGGTTCCTTCTATGCTGCCTAAGAGTTCTTTCAAGTAAAGTGATATCAATTGGTTCCTCAAGATGTGGTAAAGACGATGATCTACGACCTACCATCAACTATCAAACACAACAATCATAACAACCCTTTCACCAATACATCCACATACATTGATCCCTTTCTCCTTAATTCAACAATAATTAAAATGAATTAAATTAGCCATAACAAGGACCTATGCTCTGAATAAAACAAGAAATTCACAATAGCCTCGACAAGGGCCAAACAAACAATAACTAGGAACTTCAAAAACTCACCCAATGTCCTTAAGACTTCAAATTTCACAACTAAATCTCCTAGCAAGTCTCTAGTCCCTAGTAACACAAACACATCAAAAACATGAATATATATATACAATCAAACAATGAAGCAATTTTTAAATTCTGATCACAAAATCGTATGCAATCCCTGGCAACGACGCCAAAAAGTTGATACGCATAAATGTGTACCACTTAAAAATACCACTTATAACAATAACACATTCATCATTGCAGATTAATGCTAGAGTAGGGGGTTGTCGCACCACAAGGATTGCTAGTTTATAGCAAACAAAATTATACAACTACTTCCTCCATTTGATAAAAGAAATGATAAATCGATTGGTTTATCACACTTAACCTATGAATTTAACTTTCAGAAAATAGTAAATAGTGTGAATAGGATAGATTGAACTTATAAAGAGAAGGTTAGGGAATTGACTTCACCTCAACCTCATAAACACGTAGAACTTGCACTCAACTTGGGGATTGACAATTATATATATAAAATGATGTGTAAGAGCATAAAATTACCATAACATTATCAAGAAGATCATACATTCAGGACTAAGCATAACCCATCTTT
Source organism: Cornus florida (assembly GCF_030987335.1). Lineage (NCBI taxonomy): Eukaryota > Viridiplantae > Streptophyta > Magnoliopsida > Cornales > Cornaceae > Cornus > Cornus florida. Next base: position 48,085,532 of record NW_026775573.1, read on the forward strand.
GGTTAGCATGGTTCATCCACCTAAACTAGATTGTGGTATGAACCATATTTTCTAGGCATGGCCTATCAAGGTCCTTCAATAGTAAGTTGCAGCACTTGAAATCAATTAAATATCGTAGATTGCCTTCAGTTGGTATGGACCATCTACCTAACTACATTAATCTAAGGGTGTAGCATGGTCCATTTTTCTTAGGTATAACCTATATAAATGCTCAACTTCATGCCAATATAACCATTCCATAAATTCTTTCCCACTATCATTATAAAAAATCAAGTATAATACTTGTATCAATATGATTTCTAAGACAAGATAACAAATCAACACAAATATATATTTATATGATAAACACATGCATCAATTCAATGTAAAGAACATCAAGTCAATGTAAAAACTTCTAATTTATGAAACTAAATATATACAATACAAATCCCTAAATTGAAATACAAATTAAATCATGTTTACTTGGTCTAGGTTACATCAACTCCCGAGAAAAGGGATTTAGCCTCTCATGAATATGGCAATAACCTCCAGGATTGAAGAAGAGAATAGAATCCCCTTTCTCACCATTAATGTTGCAAGCTTAGCCTCCAAGAACCCTAAAACTCCTCCCTGTCTCTGTATCTTTTCAAAAACAAAAATAAGACATAGACTCCTTTAGCCTTTCCTACTCCTTATCCTCCCGTGAGTTCAAAATACAAAATCCCACGTTTAAAATTCAAATCCCCCACTTCAGATAGACAAAATCGAATTACAATTATTCTCGCTTCCGGATCCAAGAACCAGCGTCCGTACGTGAGCCCCTAATGATGTGGCGTTCGGACGCTATACCATACGTCCAGACGTGAGCTTATGGAAGGTGGCGTCCGGACGCCAGTTCTTACGTCCGGACGCCAGGCTTGCTACTCTGGCACAAAATCCTTTCCTTAGCTCCGGTTGCATCATTTGCCTCTTCAGGTCATTTCCTTTTGATGATTACTTGAAATGTAAGCTTGAAATAACTTTTGTCTCAAAACCCTTTAAAACCTTATTTTTATTCGTTTTTCGCAATTAGACCTGAAAAAACACAAAAACATAAAAATGGAGTAAATCTCTATACATAGATCAAATAATGGGCTTAACTAATGCAATTAAGGGCGCTTAAATATGCAATATTTGATGCTTATCAGTGTGACATCAATTGAAACTAAGCATGAATGACAAATAAGTATAGATTGTCTAGCCAATTTTAATGAATAGCACAACCTATTAAATGAGATCAATATCCATTCAATTAAACCACAATTAATGCACACACAAATATCTAGAGATATGCACTCTTTGCATTCATAAGTATGGAACATCAAGAAACAAGAATGGATTGTTCACCTACCTAAAAAATTAAAGCAATTTCACTACAATTAGGCTAGAGACATGAAATTAAACTAATTAAACTAGAGATGTGATACAATCCCTCAAGAAATAAGTGTGAACCATCAAATAAATCACCAAAGTGTTCCATTAAGCACCATGCCTTGACCATCACTAGATCAACATCATCAACACACATAGACATGCATTAATTCCATTAAATCTAGAGATAAAAACATGAACATCAATTCTAGCGTACATAGATATATAGATAGAACTAAATAGTCAATTGAAAACATTAATCCATACACATCAAGTAGAAACCATAAGATATATATTTATTCATGGTCAAAACATTTATTACAACTAAAATCCCTAAAAATACACAAAAGCTAGGTTTGAGAAGCAAGCCTAGTGGCTATCTCTAGCCCCAAGAGAAGGATTTAGCCACTCATTGTAGTGGACATGGAACCCTCAAGGGCTAGCTTGGAGGTTGGCATCATCATCTTCATCCTTGCTTTCCTCTCCAAAACCCTAATTCTAGAGAGAAAAATTATCTATTCTATAATTGGTAATATTCCTATCTACTACAATGATGTTCAATAAATCAATTACACACTCCTGTGAGTAAGGACCAAGTCAGAATTACAGCCTCTGATTGGAGGAAATTCGCAACTATGCAAGGTAGGTAGAAATTGGCGAGTTCGGGAATTAGATAGCTCACTGCCAGCAGCATTTTCGATCGATCAAACACTTGGCTTCGATCGATCGAAGTTGACGTGGCTTGAAAATATCTTCCAGGCTTGATCCAATTGGCTGAGCTGGCATCGCCTTGTTTTGATCGATTGAAGACCACTTCGATCGATTGGGACTTCCCTTCGATCTATCGAAGTTCCCCTAGTGCATTTTTCTTGGCTTCTTTCCAACTTTGCTCCTTAGCTCCAAAAATGGTCTAAATGGCTCTTGTTAGCCTATTTGAACATTATTCACCTGAAATAGGCAATAACACAAATAAGTATCTAAGACATGAAAGTAAGATAGATGAATGGACTAAAATACCCTAGCTTAGGTGCTAAAATGCATCACATTTGAGCACTCATCACACCCCCAAACTTAGATATTGCTAGTCCCTAGCAATGAGCTATAAGGAAAGGAAAGAAATAAAGAATTATACAACTATGAACTAGAAAGTAATAAAATGATAACACCACTTTCGTAGGGAACACGATTGCATTTAGCATATGCAATAAGCCTTTTAAACCCCTAGGTTACCCCTAGTGGATGAGTGAAGTCTCGTGAGGGTTTCTAGAAATGATACCCATAAACATTGAGCTATTTCTCACAAGAGAGGCACCAATATACAAAACAAGCCTTGGGAGAAAACTACCTCAAGTATGTAATTTTTCAACCCTTTCTAAGCAATCTCCCAAAATCTCAACATCAAGCAAGCAAATATGGTCCTCCACACATCAAGAAAATGATCATGCAAATTAAAACAACTCTAGAATTCTTTTTGAGTGAACCGGCATCAAATATGTTACTATTTAAGCCAACTAAAGAAATGATCACATCCTTACCCTCAAACTAGCATACAAATCTAGTCCCGATCATCAAAACAAAGAGTGAACCTTTTATTAAAGCTTTATTCATCTAGGTGTACTTATTCTTTTCACTAGATTTTATTTATTTATTTATTTATTTTACCATCCTAGAGGATCAAAGATGGAAGCATGGTGCAATGTAGTGATCTATTAAGCTTTCTAGCGATCCATAAGGTCGAGCGTTAGGTTAATGATTCCCAAACCAGACGGCTTTAGGGTATTAGGTGTCTAAACACCCCCAAGGACTTACAAGCTCAAATCAAAACAACCTCCATCTAATCATTTCCCACTTCTCACCTTTGGGAGAAGTTCTCACTTTTTTTTTTATTGCTTTTATAACTTCTTCTTCTTCTTCTTCTTCTTCTTTTTTTTTTTTTTTTTTCAAATTAATTATTAACCTATAGTTTGGGATCTCTACCTTTCAGCGCGAGAAGTTCAGTGCTTAATGAGGCTAGAATCCCGGCTACTCAATGAAAAGGGATTGCTATCCACTTTTGTTAAGATGAAAGCTTCTAATGCACTACTAACTCAATTGGGATATAACCAATTCAATAATAAACAAAGCATGTACCCCATAAATGAATGCTAATGTGCGCCTGTGCTAGTGTAGAATCCTAAAGTGAATCTCAAAGCAATCACAAAATCAGGATGATGTGGACCACAAATGCAAGTAAGATATCAATCTTTCAAAAAATTTACTCCTAAATGGCATGCATAAGGCATACAAGGAGTATTGGACTCTCAAGTCAAGCAATTTTTAAAATCTAAGTATCAAGGTCCCCAAAATATCAAAATCATAGCCCAAGACTCTTAAATCATATCACATGCATAGAAATCAAGTGCGACATGTAAGATATGCTAATACACCCCCAAACTTAATCTTTACATTGTCCTCAATGTGCAAAGAAGCAACAGATAATGGAAAGAGTATACCAAATGGGTGAATCAAAAGGGACCCGACAACGAAGCTTAGCTTTGGAAGGCATACCCCCAAACTTAGATTCTGAAAACCTGTCTGAAAAATGGTGACACTAACAATAGTCAAAGCATAGGCATCAATGATATAAATGACAAGTGATACTGAGAACTGGGCAAAAATCATGGCATATAGCAAGATATAGCATAGGATGGCCAAAACTAATATCAAAGATCCAAAAATCCATAAATAGAAAATAAGCACAAGATCAAATATCCAGTGAAGCAAAATATCCAGAAATATCCAAGAACAAATATCTAAATAATATCCAAAAATAGTGCAAGTATCTATATAGTGCAAAAATATCACAGTCATAGCAATGCAGATATAAGATAGGCAATGAGCAAGAAAGAGAGAAAATGGTAGAATCAGATGGTAGGATCTGGAGTAAGCATGTCGGCAATATGCTGCAGCATGGCAGATATCTTGGTGCTATGGTGAGTGAGCGAAGTGGTAAGGTCAGTCCTTAAAGTTCCAAGCATCATGTCTCACCTGAACAAGAAATAGAGAGAATGGTGGAATCAGATGGTAGGATCTGGAGTAAGCATGTCGGCAATATGCTGCAGCATGGCAGATATCTTGGTGCTGTGGTGAGTGAGTGAAGTGGTAAGGTCAGTCCTTAAAGCTCCAAGCTCATGTCTCACCTCAGCTACCTCATCTCGTAACGCATCAGATCTTCGAACTAAGTCATCATGTCTCCCCACCAGATCGCCGTGCCTCCTCACCAGGTCATCATGCTTCTTTGTGATATCCTCGTGACACCCAGTCATATCAGCTCTAAAAGATATGAAATCTGTATGCAACTGAGCTACCTCTGATCGCTAGAATCAGTGCTGGTATGGGCTGTCGGCTCAGTAGGAGGAGCATGTAAAGGGCCAGTCTACTGAGATGCACCAGGTACATCTGGCTGGGAGGTAGAACCGGAAGTAGTAATGCGACGTCTCTATCTGGGAGGAGATCTATCAGTTGTGTCATCTTCTGGGATATTGCTTGCTGACGCTGCCTCTGCTGTTGCTCTCTGCTGCTGTGCCTGCAGTCTCTTGAAGTCTCTATTTGTTCTATTCTTGCAGCGGGAGTTGAAGGTCTTGTTCCACCAGGTCTAATCATAAGCTCTCTTTGCCCTGTTAGCGTCAAGCTTTGCAATCTCCTCGGGGTCAAACTGATACCCCCGGTCTAAGAGTAACTGTGTGATCAAATGGCCAAAAGGTAAAGGCCAAGTTTCTGCTCTAGTGGTAGGCTAAAAATGGAAGTTCTTCCAGAACTTGTGGATAAGCTCCCAGATGAGTGCAGGAATAAAGAACTAGTAACCCTGATCTACGCAGTATAAAGCCTGAAAGATCCCCTCTTTCCTCTGAGAGACATGATCGGTAGGGAAATCATTGAGGTGAAGCATGGAATCGAAGAACCAGTACCGGGGATCAATCTCGACCCGGTCTACAAAAGTATGCCCCTCATATGCCACCTGTGGAGATAATGTGGCTACTATGGTCAGCTCAGTAAGAAATGGTGGATGTGCAGGGTATAGAGACTCTTGAGTATCATCAGCCGATGGAGAAGTATGGGGGCATCGATTGGCAGTAGCTATGGCCAGAAAAGAAATGTCAATCTCTTGGCCGTCAATGGTAGTATGCAATAGAAATCAATCATCCTCATCCATTCGGAGGTGCTGGTAGAAGAGAGCAACCAATCGGGGGTAAACGACTGTGTCTGCTGGAGTCATGATGGCATCAATGCCCCGCCTCATAAACTCAGCATAAGACCACTGGGACTGATCCAAGGTGGAGAATAAATCTCGATCAAATCTGTACTTAGTCTCCCGTGTCATATTGGCGTAAGACTCAATAGGGACCTCTCTAATAATTGCATGCTTGGCATCCATGGCAGATGAAGAAGAAGATGATGAAGAAGAAGACTCTGCAACTGGAGATGCAGGCTATGGCACTCTAGGAACTTTCTTCCTAGTAAGAGTCTTTCTTCGAAGCTGCATCTGCAAAAACAATTATAAATCAGTCACAGGTAGAAAATATGGTAAGCAACTGATAAGGAAACATAAAGCATGCCTGAATCAGATAAGAACAAAGGATAGGCAGGAAAGATCATGCTTGTGCAAGAAATGAATAAGAAAGCTTTAGAATTAGATTAAAATATGCCTCAGCTAAACAAAACAGATTAGATATGCAATGATGGCATAGAGGGCAGAAAAGTCGCAGAAAATAAATGTGTTAAATGAGCAAAAGTGAAAATAAATGGTATGCCATCCATCCCAAAGGGCAGGATACTTAGCTGGTGCTGATCCAACATGGTGTGCTGGTAAATTTGTGTTCAATATATGAGATGGTTCTCCAAAAAATCCAGGCAGCTATGAAGGGCGAGAAGTATAAAGACCATTGACAAACAATGGAGAATTCGACCAACTTATAGGAGTTAAAGGATGATGCTAAAATGAGTTGAAGTTGTTCCACACATTACAATATCCAAGAAGAGGACAGGTTCCACTCTTTTAAAGAGCCAAAAACTGAGGAGGAAGATTTTGTCATGATCATGATCACCAAATTAATGAGAATAGGTTTGGAATATGAACATTTACTAAAACCAAAATTTATCCAACTATCTGTTAATTCAGAAGTAATGTTCAAATTCTTACTTTTATGACGAATTCAAGGCCAGTGACGACGTCATGCCACTACAACACTCATACTCTATAAACGAACACCCAACACCAACACAAAAAATTTAATCGAAGTGACAAAAATGTTAAAAATAGTTGAAATTTAATTTCAGAAGTAGGGTTTCTAAATCGAAGACAGAAATAGACCCAAAGTTATACCCAACATAAAACAAAATTGAATCAAAGTACTAGAACTAAAATTTCAGAAGAAGGGTTTCCAAATTCAAGACAGAAATAAACCCAAAATTATACACAACATAATAAAATATGAATCGAAGTGGGAAAACTTGAATTTTTGAAGTACGATTTTCAGATCCAAGTACAAATTCAACCCAAAATAAGACACAAGATAATAAAATCTAAATCGAAGTGAAAAAACTTGAATTCCAGAAGTACAGTTTCCAGATCCAAGCACAAATTGAACCCAAAATTATACACAAGATAAAAAAAATATGAATCGAAGTAACAAAACTTGAATTTCTGAAGTACGGTTTTCAAATCTAAGCACAAATTAAACCCAAAATAAGACACAAGATAATAAAATCTGAATCGAAGTGACAAAACTGGAATTTTAGAAGTACGGTTTCCAGATTCAAGCATAAAGTCGACCCAAAATTATACAGAACATGTCAAAAACCTCATCCAAGTAACTAAACTGAAACCCTCAACACTAGGGTTTCAGATCGAAAAAAAAAATACCATTAAGATGAAGAAGAAGAGGAACAAGAACAGAATAGAGTTATGTTTACCGATCGGAGCCTACAAGAACGTCGTTTGTAGCGACAGGATGGTTGAAACTATGTGCACAGTGGAATCGCCTCTGAATCACCCAAGGGTTCGCTCTTGTTTGCTTTCAAGATTTGTGGCTGGATATGGAATAATTGCTTCAAGTATTTTAGGCCCAATGATTCCACTAATGGGCTACAGCGCAGGAAACATTTTACCGCTACATTGCTAGAAGCAACAAGAAGTATCATTTTTTATGCTTCTAAAAATAGGCCCATTTTCAAAAGTGCTTTAGCCCTTTTTGGAAGCGTAGCAGTTTTCACCAAATATTCTCCATTCTATATCCAAAGATAAGTTGTTAAAAGCCCAATCACATAGGAGGTAGGCTAATTTGTCTACAAAATGAGACCAATATCTTCTAACTTCACATTGTAATACCCTAACCAGTTTGCTGCTTTTTTCCAAAGTCATGTAAAAAACTTGGCCCAAATAAGTATATACTCTTTAATTTAATTTTTCTTTTAGCCTAGTCTAGGTTCCTACCCGTTTGGTATGCGCTTTGTTTTAGGCGTTTTGTTTTTGGCTAAAACAGAAACAATGTTTTTACTGTAAGAGTGTTTTTGAAAAAAATCGGAAGCACGTTTGGGAGCGATGTTTTGCTATGGAAATGTCGGAAACAAAAACATGTACACTTATAGTTTTGGGCCATGAATAGTTGTTAAAATATAACAAAACATCTTTTTGGTGTTTTGGTTTTGGGTCACTGTTCACGAAGTGTTTTAACACTGTGTAAAATAAAACAAGGCCATATCAAACATGTATTGTTGCCAAAATTGATACTGTAGCAGTCTAAAAACAAAAACAGCAGAAACAAAACGCATTCAAATGGGACCAAAGGTTTTTAACACATCATTCTTAAGTTGTCAAAGAACTTGGCCCAAATAGATACTCCTCAATTGCGGGCTCTCTCGATTATGATGTTGAATGTTGGGTCTCTCCCATTTCATTACGATATATAAGTCATTTATGATCTTTATTAGGTACATTATAGTTGAAACTTGATTCATTTCCATCTCATCACACACTAAACATCCATTCCTAAAATCAGCTTTTAGGTAACAAGTTGCACAAGGGACTTCAAGCATCTCTAAGCTTCAAAGGACTCGAAAAATACCACTAATTTTACGGATTTGAATCCTCTCCAAGTGTGTTTTTTCTTTTCAATTTCTTCAAACTGCTATCTAATGATCAAAATCATGTCACATCATCATTGTTGTAACTACTTGTCATGTTTGGTTTCACACAACTTAATCCAAACAAAAATGATGATGTTATAAGATTTAGGCTTGAAAAAAGTAAAGAAAAAAAATTAGCAGAGAGGATCCAAGTTCCAATTTTACTTGCCAAATTTTCCATGATTGCCCTGTAAAGTGGGATTGTGCCATGAATATTTAGTGTGATTCTTACCAATTGAGAGTGTGATCTGGTCTATCTCTTTCTATTAATGTAATGTTTTTGATTTTCACCATTTTCCATTTTCTGGAATTTTCTGTTGTGTACGGGAATTTTATTTTTTAGATCCATTGCATTTCACATAGTATTATTCGATGTATTTTATGTGGTTATGTGTTTGTGCATGTATTGTGGTGGGTTTAGTGTATGTATTATTGTATATAATTATACAAAATAATATTATTTTTTCCGCTGGACCCACCACCACCTTTTTCATTACAAATGGCCTTATGGCCATCAGTTGGCCATTAGTTTCTCTCTGTTTCCTTATTCTCTCGGCAGATCTCTCTTCCTCTCTTCTCTTTTTATTTTTCTTTTCCATTTCAAAGCTTTAACCTTTGATCTCTCACTCATCTTTGGGATTTTACTAGTGGCGCTTTAGGCAAAGTTGTAGAGCTCGTCAAGGCCATCATTTTGATTAGAGCAAAAGTGTTTTTGGTGCACCCTAGGAATTTTGAATTCTAGGGTTTGGATTTGAGAAAATTGGGGCTTTTCTTCAATTAAGAGGTTGGGGTGTTCTAATTCATAATTTCTTTGATTTTTTGTGAATTTTCCCTTCTAAAGTTGGTTATAAGCATGCTTAGTTTTAGTTATTTTGAATATGGTGATTGTAATTAGTTGTGTGCATGATGATAAGTGATGTGGTGTGTTAATTGAGCCTATGAACTTAATTAATTTGTTGTGACAAAAAGCATGCTCAATCATAAAAAGTTGTATATATAATAATTGCCAATTGCTATGTAAAATTAGAATTATTAGTTGTGAAAATAAATATTTAAAATTTCTTCTCAAAATGTGAATATGACGTTGATGGAATGTGTAGAATTTAATTGTTAGAATTGTTAATTGAAAGTATGTAAAATGCTATGATTTGGAAATATGAGAATGCAATATTGTGTGGAAATTCATATTTTAAACATGCTTAAATGATGTGGATGATATGTATGACATTTCTATATTGTCATGGCATTGAAAAAAATTGCATAATTCATGCATTTCCATTGGGAAAGTAAAGGAAAAAGTTTATTTTTAAAAATAAATGAAATTATTTTTGGGAAAAGTTTCTAAAAAGTGTTCGTGAAAATCAGACGCCTAAGATGTGCCTAGTGGTCTGTGGTGTTAGTGTGGTCTATAGGGGAGTTAGAGAGAGACTTTAGTGTGGTTGAGCTACCTAGGCCCAGAGACGCCATGGAGGTGCCATGTGGTCGGGGAAAGCTAGCCAACCTTCCCTTCGTGACGCCTTAAAGGTGCCTTGGGTCGGATTGCGCTAACGGTTTGGAAGTTGAAACGGTGTTATTTCAAAAATAGGGAGCGACATTGTATAGCATGGCATTGCATTGGCTTACATTGTATATTTGGTGGTTAGACGAATTGCGTATGTATTTGTTGATTATTATCGTTACTTTGCTTGTTTGATCCCGTTCTCTCATATCGTATTCATTGTATGAATTCATGGGGTTATAAGAGGTGTGTCTTAAATGCTTCCTACTTAACTTTATGCTCACCCCATTATTTTAACATTTTTTTAGGTCACGGGAAGGAAGTAGTGGATGACGTTCCTCCACAGGTTTTGATGGGTTAGTGGACTGTTTGACCTATTTTGTAGCTATGATCTCATGTTATTATTATTATTATTATTATTATTATTATTATTTATAAACCCTGGGATGACACGTATATTATGTATTGCCATAGGAAAGGATGGTAACGTCTTTAGTTGATCTCGGATTCGGGTAAGAACCTAGTTAGCAATTCGGATCCTCGGGTTCAGGTCATTACAAATTTAGTATCACAGCAATGGTTCAAAAACTAGTTGGACGATGGGTAGAGGCCTACCTAGGGTTGTTTGGAAGGTGGATTGCATTGTTTATGTGCTTATGTGTTAAAGTGTTTGTGACCTGAGAAGCATGTTTACTTGCTTAATTGCTTTATGTGTTTACGGTTTTAAAAGTCATGCCTATTTGCTAAGTGTTCACATGCTTAAATGTTTAATTGCTAAAATATGTGTATATGGCCATGATGACAAAATGTATAAATAATTGAAAACATATTAATTATGATGTGATGACAAGTGTGATTTAGGTGGTAACGACAAGTGGTAGGCACGGTGTGTGCAGTTTTATTTTAAATAATAATGTGGCAAGTAGTGAGCACAGCAGGTGGAAGCATGTCTCATATAGTATTGTGATGGTTATTAGGCATTGTTCTGTAAGTATTTTTTTTAAAATGAAAGATGGGGTGTTTAAAAAAAAAAAATTTAAATGATGGGATATGATTGTATCATGGTATGGGATACGGTTATTTTATATATATATATATATATATATATATATATATATATATATATATATATATATACATGTATAAGAGTATGCGGTTGAGCATTGATAGTTGTGTGGGTTTTGACCTGAGTAGGCGAGGAGCTCGGTTGCTCTAGGGTTGTTTGGGGTGTCGGTTCTTATCGAACGAATAGCATAGACTTCTAACTCTTAGATTGAGCTATTCGGTGTGTAGTCATTTTGATTTTTTTGTTACATTTTGTGTGGTACTTAGGGCACGACTTTAGAACGGGTTCATATTTCATGGCATGGTGCCTTTATTGTGTGTGAGTTTCATGCATCGGTGGATGGGTTCCTATAACCGTAGAGGTCAGGTGTGCGAGTGAGGGTTTCGAGGGAGAAATGTATGACTTTAGAAGGTTAGTGTTTGTAACTTGGGTCACAATTTGGTGCGGAGGTTCTTTTCGAACCGGTCGTGGTAGGTGTGACAGAAGTTGTTTGAGTGATGAATGTAGTCTATGTGATGTAGATGTGTATTGCGGGTGTTCAGGTACGGTCTAAGAAAGTATGTTGGTTACGGTTAGTTAAGGTGTGATTTTCCATTTTGAGAAGTTGCGGGAGTCTGCTACGGGTAATCGACTCTCGGTAGGTCGATTGCATGGCTCGGTGGATGAGTGGAGTTATAGGTTGTCATGGTTGTCAAGAGAGTCTCGAGGTGGGGTATGGTAGTCAGTTTTAGTGGTGTAGTGCAGGATTGCACTATAAGGCAAGTAGTATGTAGTCATTATTATATTTGGTCGTTTAAGGATGAAATGATAAATAATAGGTTCTGTGCTACCAAATTGATTGTGTTTAAAATTTGGAAGCTGTGAATTGGAGTTGCATTTTGATTGTGTCTGGGGTATCAGGAGATAATGTTTGTTGTCTAAGGATCCAAAGAGATAGACCGATGATTAAAATGATTAGGATGAGGGTGATCTAATAGGTTAGCTGGTAGCCCCATTTGATTTTTGTGGGGGCCAAAGGTGTTCTAAAGAACAGTGCGGGGAAGATAATGATGTTGAACATAGGGCATGAAGTTTTTTTATTTTAGGCATATAAATTGTTTTACAAAGAGTGGTTTGATCGGCTGGTTAAGCGTTGGTGATTGATTGCATTGTTGATAGTTTCGAGGAGACTGTTAGGTGTTAAGCATTTTGGTTTTTGTGCTTAATTTTCTTTTAGGGATTTGTCGGCATGGCATTACTATATGGAGGTTCTTTTCTAGTAGTAAATAATGATCATTGTAGGGAGTAATAAGAGTAATGCTTACTCTCTTGTCGTGATGGTGTCATCCTAGGGATGCTTTGGGAGAGATGCCTTGGCGGTAGTCTATTGAGTTGATGGGATGTGAGTCCCAGTTGCCATTCGAGGATGATGGTAGTAGAAGCATTATGACGTGATGTCTTTGTATGGATGAGCATAATGGTTTAAGGTATGATCAGAGGGTGGATTGGAGAGTATGCATTGTTTACTATATGTTATCAGGTGGGTAATAGAGGTTGTGCATCAATCGAGGCGATTATAGATTGTTTAACCTTTTAGAGCCAGTGAAAACAATGTCGCCAAATAGGCACCTTTTTCTCTTAACAAGTCAGTGGGTTGTTGTAACTAAGGTCTTGGGTCTGGTGTGCACAGTGATCTAGGCAGTATCGTCTAGGAAGGTAGAGATGGAATGGGTGGTAAAAGCGTCGTTTTATAGCATAGAGATTGTCAATTGGGGTGACGTGTTCCAGATGGAACAAGACGTAGTGTTCGAAGGATTGTAATCGTTCTTAGTGTTAGTATGCTGTGAGCGTTGGTGCTCTTATCTGATGGTTGTGTTATGGGCTGTACCCTAGTACTCAAATGGGTAGGATGGATTTAACTTGATTTGGATAACATGGGTGTTGCGGAGTAGCATGTATAAGGTTCTGGTGTTGATTGCATTTGATGGTCTGTCAATGGCAAGATTGCTTAGATTTGAGGTCGCAGTCTCGTATGTGTTTCCCATTGGTTCTCCTCCTTGTGTGTAAGGAGTTCATTTCATCTCAGGTGAGATTATGCATCCATGGTTGGACAATTAATGTGTAGCGTGTGACCAAGTGTCAGATGCGTTCAGGTACAAGTCATTAGTCTCTTGTGAGGGCGGTGTTCGTTACCCTTTCCATTTATTCTAGTCCAGGCAAGGATGTCATTTATCGTAAATCTTATCCTCCATTTAGGAGTTGTGTGTGTCTGTGGGTAGACAGACCTGTGTGGGGTTTGTTATGCTGTTAGAGTTCATCGGTAAAGGTCCTGGTTAAATGGGTTGACTCACTTCCACGGAGGGAGGTGGAGTCTTTGGTTTTTATAGTTCTTATTCTGATAGTGGTCTTGACCGGTAGTGTGTGAGACAGGAGTTGCCAAAATAGGGATTGTATGTTTCCGGTGTTTAATACTAGCGGTGATGGCTAGGGAATAGGTCGTAAACAGCAGTTTGAAGATGAATAAGTGAAGTGATGTGAGTCATATACTCGGATGTTTTTATTTATTTATTTATTATTTTTTTTTTATAGGCGTTTGATTCGAGCAATGTCTTAAAGACAAGTATCGATGTTGCCTTAGAATTACATGTTTAGAGAAAGTGAAAGTGGGATTCCGTTGAGGAATAATGGGAAAGGTTGACTCTGGTTTTGTGGTCTCAGGCATGAAACAGTTGCATTGTGTGTTTTGATGAGGTAAGACTTAAATCGAGTAATGTTATGAGTTGTTTACCTGGCATAGGTATTATGAGGAAATTAGATATCTTTTGTGTTAGTTGATGAATGTGACATTTGGTTCCGTGTCATTTTTAGCTTGTTACAAGTTGTATGATTAAGAAATGATTGGGAATTTTAGAGCAGGTATATGATTGTGTAGTTGTTGAGGTTGTGTAGAGCAATGTATGGATAGTCAGTGGATTTCATGGTTAGTTTGTGGACTGTGTGAAATGGTGTTTGAAGTTTGGACCTGAGGACAAGAATGACGTCTATGTTGAGACCGGATCGAGGATGAGAATGGCCAGGCCAACCATTTCTCCTGAATCAATCCCTCTTCAGCACAATGTCAGGTTAAGGGTTAATAATTGTTTTGAGTTGTAACGGATAGTGAGCGTATGGTACTGTGCGTCGTGTCAGTGTGATAGTGTGGACTCAGCTGATTTGTCTCGGGTGACGAGGAGTGTTAGGAAGGATCAAGTCTCCGAGAAAGGGTTGTAGTACCACCATTGACTATTGAAGATCTTGTTTTGAGGATTTGCGACCTAGGTAAAGGATAATTTGTTTTATTGTTCTGGTGACTCATAAATATGTAATTGTTAGGAGATTCATTATTTAGTCATCTTGAGGTTATTAAGTGTAATGATTTTTGAATGGTGCGGTTGGTGGTCGCTTGTATCGATATGTTGTGGTGTAGCCGTGTGTTAGATAGCGAGTGCTCGGTTTGACGGAGATGTATAGAATTGGGGTTTTGTATGTCCTTTGAAAGATGAGTTAAGGTTAGGTGTTGTCATGGAGGGTAGAATGTAATGTTTCTAATTTTCATCATTTTCCATTTTCTGGAATTTTCTGAATTTTTAAGAGTATTTTTGTCTTTTCTTGTTTTGAGCGCCAAATACCGTGGGGTATGCCAGTTATGTTTAAGAGTTGGTTGGGGCATTCCATTGAGTTCAGGACTCTTGAAAATGCAGTGGTTGCCATTTCGGAAATTTTTAGTTTTCGGACAGGAAGGTTTTAGGTGGGACCCGTTACCAGGACTGTTGCCACTAGTTGGCCTTCAGTTTCTCTCTCTTCCCTTATTCTCTCGGCAGACCTCTCTTCCTTTCTTCTCTTTTATTTTTCTTTTCCATTTTAAAGCTTTAAGCTTTGATCTCTCTCTCACCTTTGGGATTTTGCTAGTGTCACTTTAGGCAAAGTTGTAGAGCTCGTCGAGGCCGTCGTTTTGATCAAAGCAAAAATGTTTTTGGTACGCCCTAGGAATTTCGAATTCTAGGGTTTGGATGTAGAAAAATTGGGGCTTTTCTTCAATTAAGAGGTAGGAGTGTTCTAATTCACAATTTCTTTGATTCTTAGTGAATTTTCCCTTCTAAAGTTGGTTATAAGCATGCTTAATTTTAGTTATTTTGAATATGGTGATTGTATTTAGTTGTGTGCATGATGATAAGTGATATGGTGTGTTAATTGAGCAGATGAACTTAATTAATTTGTTGTGATGAAATGCATGCTCAATTATAACAAGTTGTATATATAATGTTTGCCAATTGCTATATAAAATTGGGATTATTAGTTGTGGAAATAAATGTTTAAAATTTCTTCTCAAAATGTGAATATGACGTTGATGGAATCTGTAGAATTTAATTGTTGGAATTGTGAATTGAAAGTATGTAAAATGCCATGATTTGGAAATATGAAAATGCGATATTGTGTGGAAATTCATGTTTTAAACATGCTTAAATGATGTGGATGATATGTATGACATTTCTATATTGTCATGGCATTGAAAAAAATTGCATAATTCATGCATTGCCATTGGGAAAGTAAAGGGAAAATTTTGTTTTAAAAATAAATGAAATTATTTTTGGAAAAAGTTTTTGAAAAATGTTTGTGAAAACCAGATGCCTAGGAAGTGCCTAGGGGTCCATGGTGTTAATGTGGTCTAGAGGGGAGCCAGAGAGAGATACTCTAGTGTGGTTGAGCTACCTAGGCCCAGACGATGCCATGGAGGTGCCATATGGTCGGGGAAAGCTAGCCAACCCTCCCTTCCTGACGCCTTGGAGGTGCCTTGGGTAGGATTGCACTAACAGTTTGGAAGTTGAAACGGTGTTGCTTCGGAAATGGGGAGTGACATTGCATAGCATGGGCTTACATTGTATATTTGGTGGTTAAACGACGTGCGTATGTATTTGTTGATTATTATCATTACTTTGCTTGTTTGATCCCGTTCACTCGTATCCTATTCATTGTATGAATTCACGGGGTCGTAAGAGGTATGTCTTAGACGCTTCCTACTTAGCTTTATACTCATCCCATCATTTTAACATTTTTTTCAGGTCACGGAAAAGAAGTGGCGGACGACGTTCCTCCACAGGTTTTGATGGGTTAGTGGATTGTTTGACCTATTTTGTAGCTATGATCTCATTTTATTATTATTATTATTATTATTATTATTATTATTTATAAACCCTGGGATGACACGTATATTATGTATTGCCATAGGAAAGGATGGTAACATCTTTAGTTGACCTCGGATTTGGGTAAGGTCCCGATTAGCGATTCGGACCCTCGGGTTCGGGTCGTTAGAAATAATATTTGCAAAATAATGATTTAATGATCGAATTCAGTAGTTATCGAATTCAATTTATGTGATTGTGGTGGTGAGCCCCACTATATGATGTCATCATGACATCATGTGATGGGATCTACTACCTTTCTCACATAAATTAAATTCGATCCCTAAATCACTACTCTTATTTGTACAAATTAATTATATGCAGATTCAAAATCGTGTACTCGGTCTTGATGGTGATATCTAATTAAAACTTGTGTTAAGAATTTTTTATAAAAAAAACTATGATTAAATTGAAGTGTAATGAGTTTACAAATCATTTGAATCCACATTTCTTAATGGTGGTATTGTTCTTGTTGGAATATGAATGAATCTTGCGTGTGGATATATATATTACGGTAGACTATATGAATTGTTGCAGGCTAACCAATACAACCCAATGATCCGTTTCAACCTATATCAAGTGTGATGGTTGTGAGACGAAGAGTTGCAACTCAAAAAATAGGCACATAACGTGTTTAATATGAATGGTTGTAACCCTTTGGAGTAGATGTGTCTGGTAACAAATATACACTTACAAGCCTAATGACATCATGTTATTTTGGTAAAAAATTAATTAATTAATTAGTGACAGTATCTCACCAAATATACAAATGATCAATATGATATCACCATAATTGTATGCCAAGTTTCAAAACAATTGGAAAGAGTTGACATCACATTATTCTTAAATTCTACAGATCCCAACTTCTTCAATTTTCATCTCTTGTTAAACTGAATGCTTTCTAAATAGTCCCCCCCCCCCCCCCTTTTTTTCTCATTCAAGCATGACCTCATGCTTATAGGCTTATATTATTAATTATGACTAACTCAAATGTGCACACACTTCTGATATCAATTTAAAATGAAATGTTCTTACTTTATGCATCCCGGCAAAAAGGGCTTCCACAAAACCCAAGCAACTTCACTTTGTCTGTTATTACAACACTTGGTCTAGTTTCCTAACATCAAACACAACTTAAAAGTACTATATATGTGTTGGGATTTTGGTAGAATTTCATTGGATGAATGATACAATTATGGTGGTCAACTGTTTGGTCGTGTGGATGACTTAATGCACAAGTTAAGGGTTTGATAAGGTAATAAACAAACTTTAAGGAAAGTAATTGATAAGGAATGAATTGCTTTGTGCCAGCAACAAGTCAGCTATTCAAAGGCGGTAACTTTGGCCTATAAATTAGGCATAACACGTAGCAAAAGATATTTTTCGGTGAGATCCTTCAGATCCCAGAGAGATATTTTGATCAAGAGGGTAGAGTCAGAATAAGTTATATTGGTTTATTTGTGTGAAGAAATCCTTTTGTGTGCATTCTTCAAGAGAGATATTTGAAGTTTGTCTTTGGGTGGGTTTTCTTCTTTATGTAAAACATATAATTATTGGGGATTTTTCTTGAGAGCATTCGGTGAGATTTTCTTCGTTTGGTGGGTGATGTTTTGTTGTGAGAAGAGTGATTATTGTCTGAAAGAACCAAAACATTCTTTATTTTGTAATCTTCTTATATTTGGTGTTTTGGTTTTGGGCCACTGTTCACGAAGTGTTTTAACACTGTGTAAAATAACACTAAACATGTATTTGTTGCCAAAATCGACACTGTAGCAGTCCAAAAATAAAACAACAGAAACAAAACGCATGCCAAACAGGACCTAAGGTTTTTAACACATCATTCTCAAGTTGTCAAAGAACTTGGCGCAAATAGGTACTCCTCAATTGTGGGCTCTCTCGATTATGATGTTGAATGTTAGGTCACTCCCATTTCCTCATGATATATAAGTCATTTCTGATCTTTATTAGGTACATCATAGTTGAAACTTGATTCATTTCCATCGTATCACACACTAAACATCCATTCCTAAAATAAGCTTTTAGGTAACAAGTTGCACAAGGGACTTCAAGCGTCTCTAAGCTTCAAAGGACTCGAAAAATACCACCAATTTTGCGGATTTGAATCCTCTCCAAGTGTTTTTTTCTTTTCAATTTCTCCAAACTGCTATCCAATGATCAAAATCATGTCACATTATCATTTTTGTAACTACTCATCATGTTTGGTTTCATAGAACTTAATCCAAACAAAAATGACGATGTCATAAGATTTAGGCTTGAAAAAGTTAAAGAGAAAAAATTAGCAAAGAGGATCCAAGTTCCAATTTTACTTGCCAAATTTTCCATGATTGTCCTGTAAAGTGGGATTACGCCATGAATATTTAGTGTGATTCTTGCCAATTGAGAGTGTGATCTGGTCTATCTCTTTCTGTTAATATTTATAAAAGAATGATTTAATGACCGAATTCGGTAGTTATCGAATTCAATTTATGTGAGTGTGGTGGTGAGCCCCACTATATGATGTCATCATGACATCATGTGATGGGATCCACTACCTTTCTCACATAAATTAAATTTGGTCCCTAAATCACTACTCTTATTTGTACAAATTAATTATATTGAGATTCAAAATCGTGTTCTCGGTCTTAGATGGTGATAT
Source organism: Cornus florida (assembly GCF_030987335.1). Classification (NCBI taxonomy): domain Eukaryota; kingdom Viridiplantae; phylum Streptophyta; class Magnoliopsida; order Cornales; family Cornaceae; genus Cornus; species Cornus florida. The sequence continues at coordinate 48,104,503 of NW_026775573.1, forward strand.
CTAATTAAAACTTGTGATAATAATTTTTTTAAAAAAAACTCTGATTAACTTGAAGTCTAATGAGTTTACAAATCATTTGAATCCACAATTCTAAATGGTGGTATTGTTCTTGTTGGAATATGAATGAAACTTTCATGTAATGTGTGTATATATATATTACGGTAGACTATATGAATTGTTACAGGCTAACCAATACAACGCAATGATCTGTTGCAACCTATATCAAGTGTGATGGTTGTGAGACGAAGAGTTGCAACTCAAAAAAACATGCACATAACGTGTTTAATATGAATGGTTAGAACCCTTTGGAGTAGACGTGTAATGATCAGGTTATTTTCCTTCTTTTCCTTTTCCTTAAATTTCACGGATAATTTTTTTCCGTTGATCTTTTCTTTTCTGAGTTTGGTTTCTTGTCACTTAGTGTTGTCTCAAGTGCTCGAAAATGATTTCTGAGACTCTTTCCTTTGAATTGACAACTTCCTTAAAGGACTGCGTCGTTTCTACATTTTCACTTTTGGACACTGTTCACTTTTCGTCTTTTTCTCTGTACACTATTCACTTTTCGTCTTTTTCCCCATTGGTCACTTTTTGGCACAACCTTACTTTTTGTGTTCGGAGTTGGTTTTTGACTTCACGTACCTTCATTCTAAGTGGTTTCCACGAATTACGTATCTTTACTTTTATAGAAAAGTACACTGGTTACTCCCTGTGTCCATAGGAGCATGGATGTATAGTTCTTCAAAAACAAAATTTTTTTTCTTGGGGTGTTTTTCATAAATATCTTTTGAAGAAATTTTATTTCAGGAGTTTTTAAGAAAATATTTTTGGAAGATATTTTCATTCTGGGTCATTAGTGTAGTTAACACTTTTTGTAGGGGCCATTGTGTAATTAATGAAAGTTATTGCAAAAATGTCTCATTTTGAGCCTGGGTCCTCGTACGGGTTTTATTTTCACTTTTTGTCAAGTCATGTACTTTTAGAATTTCCTTCTGGTCGTTTTTCCCCAGTTTTAGGGTTTTTGACCCCGGTTGTCGCCAAACTTGTTCGGGGCATATCTTTCTGCTTGGGACTCAGTTTTTGACGCCATTTCTTCCGTTGTTCATATTTTCTCACTTTGGTTCTTCTTCATTCATGGATTTTTGCTGTTTGAGCACGTCTAAGCGAAATTCACTTTTTCAGACCCGGTGGGGCCAGGGCATTTTTAGGGTTTTTCTATAAATAGAGGGTCTTAAATTGAAAAATCAGATTTCTCTCTCTCTCCCCTCTCTTGGCCTGATTCCATGGCATCTAAGTGCTTCCACCTTCTCTCTCCTCTTTTGAACCATTTCCCTTCAGTAAAAAGTCGTAGTGCCTTAATGTTTAATGTTCGCCTTGGCGAGGCCTTCAATTCCACCGATTGGAATCCCGTTTTGGCCCTTTTTTGAGTTCAAGTTTAAAACCAAGTTAGGATTTTGGTATGCCTTCCTTGGGGTTTATTGTTCACCGTGTTGTCCTTGACAAAACCCCGAAGTATCGTCAAATTCAGAGCGGTTTCGTTTTGGTGGCTTTTGAGATTTTCATCTCAAATTGAGGTCAGGGATGTCTAAAGTTATTATTAATGTTGTATTGATTGTTTTAGAAGCTTATACAACTTGTATGCATGCTTTAGTTCAAGTTCTAGAAATTAATTTAATTATTTTCTATGTTTAAGATTTAATTCTCATGATGGTATTCAACTTAGAATTAAATTGTAACATGCTAGTAAATTAGGCATTGGTATGTTTGTTAACAAATATTAAATTGGGATTATTTGAATAAGAATTGCAACTTTTATTTAATATTTTTCTTTGGTGAAAGTTTAGTTCACATGATTGTAACTTGCATAATATCAACTTGTAATGTGATATCAAAGTAGGCTTTAGCATGTTCTCTAACCTATGTTAATTTGAGAGCATTTGGATAACTTTAAAAATCTAGAGATTTTAATTAAAAGAATTAATTAAAATCTATTTACTGGTTCCATTGGCTTAATTAAGTTTTTAACTTGATATTTGTAATAAGTAGGACTTGGTTACTATCATATATTAATTTGGGACCATTTGAACTTGCCTTAGAATCTAGGGATTTAATTATCATGATTTAATTAAATTCTTCTTTATTGTTCTAATGACCTAATTAAGTTTTTGAATTGATATATGTAATGATCAAGTTATGTTGTTTAATGTATATTAATTAGGGATCATTTGATTAAGATTTGAAACCTAGAGAAATTAATTAGTTTTTTTAATTAATTTCCATTTCTATTGCATTAATGGTTTAATCATGTATTTGACTTTGGTTGTATGTTTAAATCATGATTTTAGACTTGTATTAGATTCTTTAGTTTATGTTTTCAATATTGAATTATATTATTATAGTGTGTAACGAATCGCACACTGAAGATTCGATATGTGATCTTATTATAGCATGTAACGAATCACACTCTGAAGATTCAACATTGTCATACTATAGTAGTTGTGGATTTAGAATATGTGTTGTGTGGTTTCAACCTACTTGTGCATGGAGGGGGGTTTTGTGCATTATCTAAATTATGTATAAGTTGTGAACTTATTTATTTATTTTGGAGTCACTTGGGACATTGTTACAGAGATATGGCTAGAGTTTAGCTCTAGTGCGGGAGGTATAAGTTCTCCCCATTTTATAATGCGCACTGAGGTGGTATTCCAAGCGGGTTAATACTCGAAAAAACTGTTTAGATCTTGGTTTACTCCGAGATTTGATGTCCAAGTCTTCCACTATTTGTTTTCGCAATCAATTTCAAGTTAACAATTTAATGTTGTTAAATACATCTATACTTTATGATTTTAATGAATCATCGCAGATTTAATGTTGTAAGTACATTTATGCTTTATGATTTTAATGAATCATCGCAGTTTTAATGTTGTTAAGCACATTTAGGCATTGTGATTTTTTTTAATGAATCATTTCAAATTTTGATGTTGTTAAGTACATCTATACTATATTTTTCAAATGTAACTTAGGGAATGATCCTATAAATTCATTTGGAACATAGACGTTAAGTGGCATGACCCACTTTAATTGTTTTTGTATTTTAGATTGCAAGTTGATAACCTTGAGAATCTTTATCTGGTTGCCTTGTATAACAGGCTTCTATGTTATTTAAATTGCATGAATGATTTGATTTATGCTAGAAATGATCTAAGGTAGCTTAGAATGCTCCCTGAGTCTCACCTTTGACATAGACGTTAGGTGGCATGACCCTTTTGAATTGTTTCATATTAATGTGATAATCTTGTAAAACGTTAGGTCTTTACATGCTCATCTCCTACAAGTAGCTTTATGTTACTCACCCCAAAGTTACCGAGGACATTTTTCAGATGAAGAAATCAAGGTTGAGATTCTCATTATGCTTGGACAATTTATGGACTTGAAGGTTCCACTCTTGTAAAGGTTGGCTTGAAATGCCGCTTGTAGCCTTATATGTCAAAATGTGTATATTTGATTCTAAACATGTAATCTGTACATGAGTACACTCTTTGCAATGTATTTGACATGTATGAGATGAGGCTATAGGCCAATAACATCTAATTTGTAATCTATGCAATTTTACCTTCAAGGTTTATTCTGGAAATATTGAGAAATGTCAAGTTATTGCTTCACCATGTTTGCATTGGGTGTGGGAGTTCCATTTTTATTCTTTCATAGGGTTTTGTTAACCATGTATGAGGTATGGCCAAGGGCCAAACACCATTTTTTTTTTAGGTTTTGCATTTTGGTTTCATTTATTGCATTTCTAGGCAATTTTATGAAAAATCGAGGTTTGAGAGGTCATATTTTGCATTGGGGTTATTTTGAAGCCGCAGACCATTGGGACGTATCTTAAATGTCTTTTTACATTTGCGTGCATGTCCTCATTTCGTAAAACTCTTAAGTTTCAACTTTGGACTTATTTTTGGGTGATTTTATGAATTTTTATGAAAAATTCATGCATTGGGGTATCATTTGAAGTTCCTCTTTGTTTTGGCATGTTTTGGATGCTTGAATGAGGCTAGGGAATGTTTTTAAACTTGTTCGGATGATGTAGAATGCATGCATAGCCTTAAAGATGGACCGGGGACTATCCACACATAATCCAATAGCTTTTTCTACTGCAACAGATGTGTCGGTCGGCTGATGAGAGCCATCAGTAAACTGACAAGCCCTCGAGACTCATTCCAGTAGCCTTCTAGTGAAAATCATCATTTCGGCTAGCTGATAATGGTGGTTCAGTCGGCTAATGTTTGAGTTTCGGCAGATTGACCCTTGCCGTCGGTCGACCGATCCTCCCTGGAACCCTTCCTTTTCAGTTTCTCTTGGACAGCCCCCTTAAACCAACTTCAGAGGGCCATAACTCTTTCATTTCAGATCCAAATCAAGTCGTTCTTGAGTCTAAATTCAAGAGCTTGAAGATAGATTTCCAATGGTACTAACCACATCTCAAAACTCCAATTGTAATGGGAGTTATTATAATTTTAGTAAGATAGGGTCGTGGTATCTCTTAAACGGAGAATGCCACTTTATTCTTTTTCACATCTTTTCCGTCTGGACTCCGAATCAGGCGATTCTTGAGTCTAATTTTATTCATTTTTCGTTGTCTTTCTAATGGTGTGCACGGTAGCACCTATTTTAATTTTAAATGGCCATTTTACCCTTGGTTCATTTCTTATCGGGTTTGAAATCTTTGCTTCAGTACTTGGCTCACTTGAGATTCTGTGACTTCATGGGGAGTTATTTTGGTGCCTTAGGGATGATGTACGTCTCTAGAGGCCATTTTACTTTTTTCGCTTCCATATTTTGGATCCGTTATCGGGTTAACTTTCGAATCATCACTGACGCACCGGGTTGCAAAACTTGGGCCGTCACAAGATGTGTCTAATGACAAACATACACTTACAAGCCTAATGACATCATGTTATTTTGGTAAAAAATTAATTAATTAATTGGTGATAGTATATCACCAAATATACAAATGATCAATATGGTATCACTACAATTGTATGCCAAGTTTCAAAACCATTGGAAAGAGTTGACATCACATTATTCTCAAATTCTACGGATCCAAACTTCTTCACTTTTCATCTCTTGTTAAACTGAATGCTTTCTAAATAGCCCCCTCCTCTCTTTTTTCTCATTCAAGCATGACCTCATGCTTATAGGCTTATATTATTAATTAGGACTAGCACAAATGTGCACACACTTCTGATACCAATTTAAAATAAATTGTTCTTACTTTATGCATTCCAAAAGAACTTCCACAAAACCCAAGGAACTTCACTTTGTCTGCCATTACAACACTTGGTTTAGTTTCCTAACATTTAACAAAACTTAAGAGTACTATTTACGTGTTGGGATTTTGGCAGAATTTTAGTGATGGTCCTAGTTTTTCAAGCCAGTGCATCATGTGATGAACCGAAGATTGACCCGATAACGGATCTAGATGCGGAAGCAAGAAGCAGAGAACGGTCTCCCAAGGCACAACATACCTCTAAGACCTTAAGATGACCTTCCATGAGGTCACAAAACCCAAAGGAATAAAGTACGGATGCAAGACATAAACAAGTGAATAGAGATGTACTTCATCCCTGTAACGACCGAAATCTACTGGATCCGGATCGTTAAACGGGTTCTTACCCAGCCCAAAATCATCCAAAGGTATTGTGGTCCCTTCACGTTAAATTTGTAAATTAAAGTCCAAAAGGGCAAGGTGATAATTTGCCACAATTCAAATGGTTTGAAACTCAAAGGGGCATAATAGTCATTTACTCGTATCACATAAAAATAAAAAAGAAGAAGATAAAGTTCGGGGCAATACAGTCTTTTCTATGGTTAAAATATATTCATTGCATTATACCAAGTCATATAACGTGTAACAATACACTGAAGTGAGTGGGCGAGGGCAAAATGGAAAATAAGTCATAAATGTTTACTACACAGGAACCGGTCAACCTATAGGGAGTTACACGTCAACTGGTTAGAGACGTGTACAGTGGAAAACTCTCTGCCAAGATACCGGTCGACATGTGGGAATTTTATGTCGACTGGTTCAAGTCAACTAGTCGACGTGTGGAAATTTCACATCGACTGGTTCTGGGTTATCCACACTCAAAATGTTCACAGTCAGAGATACACCAATACTGGTAACCAATCAGCCAACACCACAATACCAACGTACATATTTTTATACATTGCAACACCTAATACAAAAGTAACAACAATAGTGTTGACATAATTTACAACACGTTACATAAATACACTAAAGGATTTAGTATAAATAAACTTAATTACATTGCCCCAATGGTCATATGCAAAATGAATCTAAATACTTCACATGCTGCAAAATGATACACTTTGGGTCAACACTTTACAAAATGAGGCCTAAATACAAAAGATAGTTAAAGAGACATTCTTCTAATCCAAGCTAAGGCTCTGGGGGATTGTCGTCTGCCACTTCTTTTTCTGAACCTGAAAATGTTAAAATAATGGGGTGAGCTAAACGCTCAGTAGGAAGTGTCTAAGACACACTTCTTATATCCTCGTGAATCTATGTAAGGAATAGGTCAAAGAAAACGGGATCATACCATGAGGTACATGGCAACAACTACAACGACAAGTATATAACAATTGTCATTCAAACACATACACACCATATATTCTAATGAAGTGCAATGTCATGCAAATGTCACTCCCCATATCCGAAACATTTCCATTTCAACTTCCAAACTGTTAGTGTAATCCGACCCAAGGCACCTCCATGGCGTCACGAAAGGAGGATTGGCTAGCCATCCACGACCACAAAGCACCTCCAAGGCGTCGCATCCAGCCTAGTTAGCTCAACCATACTCCCCTTTAGACTACACTAACACCATGGACCACTAGACGCCTCTTAGGCGTCCGAGTTTTCGCAAACACTTTTAGAAAAAATTTCCCAAAACAATTTCACTTGTTTTAATAAAAAACACTTTTCCCCTTTTTTCCTTCCCAATGAATGCATGAAATGTTCATACTTCAATTCATCAATTCCACCATAAAACTCTCACACATGCTGTACAAAGCAAATTTCTAAACTACATAACTAAAGTTCTCAATTAATATTAACTTTGCATAACAAGCATATATGACATGGATTCAACTTCATGTAAGCATGCTTAAACACTATAAAACAACTAACAATTAGTCACATATATTCCATACTTATCATTTAACAATTTTTACAAAAATTTATACCAATTGAATATGCTAGACATCAATTCAAGTTATAAAACTCACAAAAGTACAAGAAATCATGCATTATAACACCCCTACCTCAATGGTGATGAAAACCCCCAAAACTCCAAATCAAACCCCTAATTTCGAAAATCCTAGGATGGCTAAAAGTGTGAATTGCCCCTATCAAACTGAAGATCTCGACATGCCCTCCGTCTTCCTGCAAACAGCACCAAAAAATTCTTACGATTGAGAAAGTAATTAGAGGATGAAGATTAAGAACAAAAGAAAAAGAAAAAGAGAAGAAATATGAGGGAGAGAGAGAACTTACGGGGAGAAAGAGAAATGAGACCAATTGTGGTCTCTTTGCCACCAAAAATGGTGGTGGTGGGTCCCACCACTTTCAATTATCTTTTTCCTTTAAATTTTCTCCCACAATTTCATATACATGTCTTTAATCTACTACAACCACACAATTAAGAATTTGAACAATTTACTTTGGCACATAATAATTATGCATGGCATGCAAATGACCCAAGACATAACTCCCGTGCACAACAATTCCGTTAGCTGGTCCAACTCGGGACCGTCCGACCCGAAAAATGGAAAAATGCCGAAATGGCAACCATTGCATTTCTAAGAGTCCTAAACTCAAAGAAATGTCCCAACCAACTCTCAGACACACCCGGCACACCCCACGATGTCCGGCACACAAAACAAGAAAAAGACAAAAATGCCCTTGCAGCAACGGAAAATTCCAAAAATGAAAAATGACGAAAATTGGAAACATTACAATCTCCCCAACTTAAAAGGATTTTATCCCCAAAATCATGCCTATGGGAGAAAACAATGTTGGATACTTGGAGCAAACCTCCCGTTCAAGCTCCCAAATAGCCTCCTCGACCCTATAATGCCTCCAGAGAACCTTCACTAATGGTATCATTTTGTCCCTTAACACTTTCTGTCGTGTGTCAAGGATCTAAACTGGTCCTTCCTCGTAGGAAACATCCTCATCAATATCCACATTAACCCAATAAAGAATATAGGACAGATCTGGCTCGTACTTTCGCAACATCGATACGTGAAAGACGTTGTGGACTCTGTCCAACTATGGTGGCAATGCAAGCCTGCAGGCAACCTCTCCTACCTTGTCCAAGACCTCAAATGGTCCAATGAATCATGGCGATAACTTGCCACTCTTTTCGAACCTCATCAACCCCTTCTGTGGAGAAACTCGAAGAAAAATATGGTCTATACTTATCCGTGTAACTCTTTTATCAGCTTTGAGCCGTGAGCAGCCTCTGTCTAATTAACTTAATCTTCTCTGTAGTCTCGAGTATAATGTCAGGGCCAAAGGCGACAATTTCGCCTACCTCAGTCCAACAAACAGGAGACCTGCAAAGCCTGCCATACAATGCTTCAAATGAAGCCATCTGAATGCTCGCCTGATAACTGTTATTGTAGGCAAACTCAATGAGTAAAAGGTGGTCATCCCAACTACCTCCCAAATCAAGAACATAGGCCCAAAGCATATCTTCCAAGAACTAGATGGTGCGCTCCGATTGGCCATCCGTCTGTGGATAGAATGCCGTAATGAAGTGCAACGATGAACCAAACGCTGCTTAAAGTCCTTCCCAGAACTTCGAGGTGAACTTGGCATCCCTATCAGACACAATAGCCATTGGAACTCCATATAACTTTACAATCTCCTTCACATACAACACACCAAATGCCTCCGCAACATCTATTACTTTAATAGGCAAAAAGTGAGCCGTCTTGGTCAATCTGTCAATAATGACCCATACGGCTTCATTTCTACGCTGTGAGCTAAGAGGACCTGTCATAAAATCCATGGCAATCTATTCCCATTTCCATTGTGCGACCGGCAATGACTGTAATAAACCTGCTAGCCTCTGGTGCTCGGCCTTCACCTGCTGATAAGTAAGGCATCTAACCACAAATTGTGCAATATCCTTTTTCATCCCATTCCACCAATACTGACGTCTCAAATTATGATACATTTTTGTACCACCTAGATGAACTGCAAAGCGTGAAGTGTGAAACTCCCACAAGACTTCCTCACGATAAACTATGGGGACAACCAATAAACCCCTAAACCGTAGGCCTCCATCTGCATGTAGGGTCCAATCTTTTACTGTCTCCTCATTGGAGATCAAGGTGCGAATGGCATTTAAATCCAGATCTTGTCTCTACGACTCGGTCACTCGTCACAAGAGTAAGCTGAGCCACAAGACTGAAAAAAAATGTTGATTCATTACAAACATCGTGGTCAAGGCAATACAATCCCATCTCTGCCAAATCCTCAAGCATCTTCCATTTTCGAATGGCTAATCCAGCCAAAGTCCCACGAGATTTCTGGCTTAAGGCATCAGTTACCACATTAGCCTTGCCCGAATGGTACTGCAAGTCAAAGTTGTAGTCCTCTAAGAACTCAACCCATCGCCTTTGTCTGTTGTTCAAGTCCTTTTGGGAGAAAAGGTACTTGAGACTCTTGCGGTCTGAGAACACCTCAAATCTCTCACAATACAAATAGTGTCTCCAACACTTCAAAGCAAAGACGACTGCCACTAACTCCAGGTCATGAGTAAGGTAGTTAAGCTTATGAGTCTTCAACTGTCGAGACCTATAAGCCACTACTCTACCATTCTGCATCAGTAGACAACCCAATCCATCACATGACGGGTCACAATAAATCACATAACCCAATCCATGCTTGGGTATCACCAACACTAGAGCCGTAATTAACCTTGTCTTCAACTCCTGAAAGGAAGACTCACAAGTTTCATTCCATGCAAACTTAATCCATTTTCGGGTCAATCTATTCATAGGAGCCACCAAAAGGGAAAAATCTTTCACGAATCTCCTATAATATCCCGCTAAACTAAGGAAACTACGAATCTCAAAGACATTTTTGGGTTGCTCCTAGTTCAAAACTACTTCAATCTTTGATGGATCAACTGAAACCCCACCTTCCGAGACGACATGTCCCAAAAATTTCACCTCATGTAGCCAAAACTCACACTTTTTATACTTGGCATACAAACGGTGTTCTCGCAGAATCTGCAACACTATACTCAAATGGACCGCGTGTTCCTCCTGAGCCCGTGAGTACACAAGTATGTCATCCACGAAAACTACCACAAACTGGTCCAAGTAATCGTGGAAGACACGGTTCATTAGATCCATGAATGATGTTGGCGTATTAGTCAAGCCAAATGACATAACAATGAACTCATAATGTCCATACCAGGTACGGAACATTGTCTTTAGGATTTCCTCATCCCTAACTCGCAACTGGTAATAGCCTGACCGTAGGTCAATATTTAAAAAACAACCGACTCTCTTCAACTGATCAAACAAGTCATCTATCCTTGGCAAAGGATACTTGTTCTTGATGGTGGCATGATTCAACTTTCGGTAATCAATGCACAACCTCAAGGAACCATCTTTCTTCTTAGCGAACAAGACCAGTGCACTCCACGATGACACACTCGGTCGAATGAAGCCTTTCACTCTCAAATCATCAAGCTGCTTCTTTAATTCTTCTAATTCAATCGGTGACATATGATACGGTGCCATAGAAATTGGCACGGTACCAGGCATCAAATCAATGGCAAACTCCACTTCTCAGTGTGGAGGTAACTCTATCAAGTCTTCAGGAAACACATCCAGAAAATCACGTACAACCATTGGATAATCAACCCTACCAAACTCAACATCGTCATCGGTGATAAGACTAGCCAAGAACATCTACTAGTCTTGACCTCTAACACCACAGAAAGAGGGAATGGAAGAATCACACCAATCCCCCACAAAACAAAAGCAATCCCCATCCGGGGTACACACTGACGCTCTACCCCTAAAATAATTGATAACAGCCCTGAAGGAAGACAACCAGTCCATCCCAAGAATGATGTCAAACCCTGTCATCTCAAGGAGAATGAGATCGAACTCAAGAATCCGGCCGACAATGGTGATAGACTAACTCCTATAAACTTCACTAAGAGCAATTGAACCCTTAATTGGCGTGTTAACATAAAGCGGTCTGTCTAACTGACTGACCTCCAAACCCAATGCCCATACAAATGATGAAGTTATAAATGAATAGGAATCACCAGAATCAAACAACACTCAAGCCCAAAAATGTGACACAAGGAACGTACCCCTAACAACTGAAAGACTGGATGATGGCTTGGCTGGAGTGAGTGCAAACACATGACCCTGGGTCCTCTGCCCCTGAGAACGACCTACCTGATAACCAGACTGCTGAGTGGGTGCACTCGAAGAAGCTCCCCTACCCGGTCGAGAACTCTAGGCAGACATGGCTGGCTGAGACGGCTGAGGTGGTGGTTACGGTTGAAACCCTGACTGAACTGTGGCAGACTACATCTGCCTCTGCTGTGAACCCTCACCTCTGCCCAAACCACTACCCTGTTATGGACAATCTTTCACCCTATGGCCCTGCTGGCCACACCCAAAACATTCACCAGACGCCACCTAAATCTGAGTACACTGAGACTTGTAGTGCCCTGATTGCCACACTGGAAATAAACTATCTGAGATACCTAGGTCCAAGTGCACTGGATTTGAAATGTCCTGGCTGTCCACATCTAAAACATATGACATTCGGTCTAGAAGACCCCATAGACACAGAAGCTGTGGGTGCGGATCTAGCTGACTACTGTCCCCTGAACCCTGACTGCTCATACCTCTACTTCTTACTTGATTGACCCTTGGAGAAAGCACTCATACTCCTGTTGTGCTTATAGGACTCTCTGATAGCTTTGTTATCCTTGCTTTCAGCTTCAACCACTAAGGCCTTTCGCACTGCTTTCGCAAAATCTGTCGGTTCTGAAATTGCCACAATTAGCCTGTTGGTAAGATCAAGGCCATCAACAAACTTTTCTATCTTTCTTTCTTTGTTATTAGTGATCCCCGGTGCAAACCTCAAAAGCGATGTAAACTTGTTCTCGTACTCTGTAACTATCATACTTCCTTGCTTCAATCCATCAAACTCCTTCTTTAGCTCTCTTCGGTTAGGTGCCGAAAAATACTTTTCATAATACAACTTTTTGAACGTGTCATATGTCATGGTGTCCAAATTTTGAGTGTGAGAAACAGTCTTCCACCAAATCTCATCATCCCTAACAAAGTTGTAAGTTGCCAAAATAATCTTTAACTTATCCGTCACCAAATTCATGGCGTTAAGGTGCTTCTCCACCCTATCCATGAAACTATCCTCAATAAGCAGATCTGAACCACCCTCAAATAGGGTTGGCATCAACTTCACGAACTTGGCAATGTGATAAAGAGTATCATCTAACTCATTTGTCTTTAGAGGTGGTGGTGGTGGTAGTAGTGGTGCCGGTGGTGGCACAACCTGTGACGATGACGCACTTGCTGGCATTAACTTCACGAACTTGGCAATGTGATAAAGAGTATCATCTAACTCATTTGTCTTTAGAGGTGGTGGTGGTGGTAGTAGTGGTGCCGGTGGTGGCACAACCTGTGACGATGACGCACTTGCTGGTCGAAATGCATTAAAAAGAGCTACCTGAATGGCCACCTTCAATTGCTCCTCATTTATCTAAAAAGGTAGATCAACGGTTCCCCTCGCTTGTCCCCCCTCTTGGTGGGACCAAATCACGCAACAAAAGATCATCTTCAACTTGCTCCCGATCCCTTTGTATGGGATTAGAGCTAGAACTTTCCCCGGGATACCTTCGTGGTGGCATGACGCTATAAAACGAGAAAATGGATGAAAACAACGACACTTACACGCGTACAAGAACGGAGTCCTCACACAATTGACTCAACAAGAAATGACAACACTTAAACACTTTCCATACTCCCAGAAAAGAAATCCCACCAATGATAAGCATGATCATGCTAATAATATACAACAACGTTAAGCATAGCACGTAATTATATAAGCAGTTAAATAATTAAGCATGCCTTTCAAATGATTAAACACCTTAACACATAAGCATATAAACATGCAATCACATAAGCAATTAAGCAAGTAAACAAATACTTAACTCCCCATGCAATCCTAGGCAGGCCTCTACCCGTTGTCCAAATGGTATTCGAACCATCGTTCTGATACCAAATTTGTAACGACCCAAATCTACTGGATCCGGATCATTAAATGGGTCCTCACCCGGCCCAAAATTATCCAAGGGTATTGTGGACCCTTCACGTTAAATTTGTAAATTAAAGTCCAAAAAGGGCAAGGTGATAATTTGCCACAATTCAAATAATTTGAAACTCAAAGGGGCACAATAGTCATTTACTCGTATCACATAAAAATAAAAAATAAAAAAGTTCAGGGCAATACAGTATTTTCTATGGTTAAAATATATTCATTGCATTATATTGAGTCATATAACGTGTAATAATACACTTAAGTGAGTGGGCGAGGGCAAAATGAAAAATAAGTCACAAATGTTTGTTACACAGGAACTGATCTACGCATGGGGAGTTACATGTCAACTGGTCAGAGACATGTACAATGGAAAACTCTCTGCCAAGATATCGGTCGACGTGTGGGAATTTCACGTCGACTGTTTCAGGTCATTTGATCAACGTGTGGGAATTTCATATCGATTGGTTCTGGGTTATCCATACTCAAAATGTTCACTATCCGAGATACACCAACGTTGGTAACCATCACCTAACACCACCATACCAACGTACATATCTTTATACATTTCAACACCTAATACAAAAGTAACAACAACAGTGTTGACATAATTTACAACACGTTACATAAATACACTAAAGGATTTAGTGTAAATAAACATAATTACATTACCCCAATGGCCATGTACAAAATGAATCTAAATACTTTACATGCTGCAAAATGATACACTTTGGGTCAACACTTTACAAAATGAGGCCTAAATACGAAAGATAGCAAAAGAGACATTCTTCTAATCCAAGCTAAGGCTGTGGGGGATTGTCGTCCGCCACTTCTTTTCCCGAACCTGAAAATGTTAAAATAATGGGGTGAGCTAAACGCTCAGTAGGAAGTGTCTAAGACACACTTCTTATATCCCCATGAATCCATGTAAGGAATAGGTGAAAGAAAATGGGATCATACTATAGGGTACATGGTAACAACTACAACGACAAGTATATAACAATTGTCATTCAAACACATACACACCATATATTCTAATGAAGTGCAATGTCATGCAAATGTCGCTCCCTATATTCGAAACATTTCTATTTCAACTTCCAAATCATTAGTGTAATCCGACCCAAGGCACCTCCAAGGCGTCAAAAAAGGAGGATTGGTTAACCATCCACAACCTTAAGGCACCTCCAAGACGTCGCATCCGGCCTAGTTAGCTTAACCATACTCCCTTCTAGACTACACTAACACTACGGACCACTAGGCGCCTCCTAGGCGTCCGGGTTTTCGCAAACACTTTTAGAAAACTTTTCCCAAAACAATTTCACTTGTTTTAATAAAAAACACTTTTCCCCTTTTTCCTTCCCAATGAATGCATGAAATGTTTCATTCTTCAATTCATTAATTCCACCATAAAACTCTGACACATGTTATACAAAGCAAATTTCTAAACTACATAACTAAAGTTCTCAATTAATATTAACTTCGCATAACAAGCATATAAGACATGAATTCAATTTCATATAAGCATGCTTAAACACTATAAAACAACTAACAATTAGTCATATATACTACATACCTATCATTTAAACAATTTTACAAGAATTTATACCAATTGAACATGCTAGACATCAATTCAAGTTAAAAAACTCATAGAAGTACAAGAAATCATGCATTAGAACACCCCAACCTCAATGGAGATGAAAACCCCCCAAAACTCTAAATCAAAGAGCTAATTTTGAAAATCCTAAGGTGGGCAAAAGTGTGAATTGCTCCTATCAAACTGAAGATCTCGACGAGCCCTCAGTCTTGCCTCGAACAGCACCAAAAAATTCTCAAGATTGATAAAGTAATTAGAGGTTGAAGATTAAGAACAAAAGAAAAAGAAAAAGAAAAAGAGAAGAAATATGAGGAAGAGAGAGAACTTATGGGGAGAGAGAGAAATGAGACCAATTGTGGTCTCTTGGCCACCAAAAATGGTAGTGGTGGGTCCCACCACTTTCAATTATCTTTTTCCTTTAAATTTTCTACCACATTTTCATATACATGTCATTAATTTACTACAACCACACAATTAAGCATTTGAAAATTTTACTTTGGCACATAATAATTATGCATGGCATACAAATGACCCGAGACACAACTCCCATGCACAACAATTCCGGTAGCGGGTCCAACTCGGGACCGTCCGACCTGAAAAAGGAAAAAATGCCGAAATGGCAACCATTGCATTTTTAAGAGTCCTGAACTCAAAGAAATGTCCCAACCAACTCTCGAATACACCCGGCACACCCCACGATGTTCAGCACGCAAAACGAGAAAAAAAAATGCCCTTGCAACAACGGAAAATTTTAAAAATAGAAAATGACGAAAATTAGAAACATTATAATCCCTAAGACACAAAAGTGGTCTTCCGAAGAGTCCCGTGACTCAATACAAGGGAGACTGAAGTTAGGGTTTTTAAACCCTCCAAGGAATTGACCAAAGGCAAATGGTCATTCTAAACTAAAATGGGTGCTACCGTACACACCATTAGAAAGACAACGAAAAATAAATGAAGTTAAACTCAAGAATCACTTGATTCAGAGTCCGGATGAAGAAGATGATCAAAGTAAAAGAAAGAAAGGTTCTAAGGCATGGACGGACGCATGTTCAAAGCCCAAGCACCGAGCACCCGTTCGGCACCCATCAGCACCGAGCGCTCGTTCGGCACTCTTCAACACTGAGCGCTCATTCGATACTCTTTAACACTGAGTGCTCGTTCGACACACTTCAACACTGAGGGCTCATTTGGCACTCTTCAACACTGAGCGCTCGTTTGGCACTCTTCAACACTGAACACTCGTTCGGTACTCTTACAAGGTCGGTCATTCTGACCTACATGGTTAGGCGTTCTAACCTACATGGTTAAACGTTCAAACTTACTTGATCAAGTGCTCTGACTTACATGGTCAGGCATTTTGACTTCTGAACGACAAAATAAAAAGCAACAATCGGCCGAACGATGAAACAAAAAGGAACAATCAGCCAAACGTCGAAACAGAAAGCAACAATCAGCTGAACGACGAAACAGAAAGCAACAAAAGCTGCTACTGCAATGTATGGTGAAGTACTAGGTCCAACCTTAATGCTATATATGCATTCCAAATGATCTGAAACAAGTTTAAAAATATACTTGTGAACTTTAAAATTAATGGCCCTTGGCCTCATGTTATACACATAAAATGAATGTCAAAAGGTGTGCTTAGGCACACATTACATACCTGAAATTGAAAATGACATGTTAAACCAAACCTACATAACAACTTCAAAAGAGAAGATAAATATGCTAACAATTGCATGTGAACAAGAATACAGTTAAAAGAACTTCAATTTTACATATCACCCAAGGCGATTTCAAATCCCTAAATCTTGAATCCTATACCTAAAAAATGACCCCAATAACTTTGGAGTGAGTAACATAGCTACTCGTAGGAGATGAGCATGCATAGACCTAGTATTTTATAAGTTTGAATAATTTCATCATTGTGGTTCATTCCACTTAGTGTTTATGTCAAGAGTGAGACCTAGGGAGCATCCTAAGCTACCTTAGAGTATTTCTAACAAAAACCACATCATTCATGCAATTTAAACAACATAGGAGCATATAGTGTAACGCAAGAAGACATAGGTATCCACAGTTATTAACTTTTAACCTAGAATGCGATAACTACTGAAACGGTTCATGCCACCTAGAATCTAAGTCAAGATGCTTACATAGGATCATTCCTAAGTCATATCAACATGAAATAACATGAATCAAGATATCTATAAAATTAAAGAAGGCTGGGACATTCCATACAACACAACAAGATTTAAATCTTTAAGAATTACTACTTGTAATTTAAATAGTGGAATCAAGGTTAAAGCATGATGTCTATGTAGTTTAAACAAGGTTGGATCATTCCATATAACACGAAAAGTTCTAAATCTTCAAGGGATGTAATGCTTGAAATTTAAGAAGTGAGATCCAAGATGAAGCATAAAGTCTATGCAATTAAACAAGGTTAGAATATTTCATATGACACGAAAAGGTCTTAAATCTTCAAGGAATACAACACTTGACATTTAAGGAGTGAAATCACAGATGAAGTATATAATTTATGCAATGAAACAAGGTTGGAATATTCCATAAAACATGAAAAGGGTCTTAAATCTTCAAGGAATAACACTTAAAATTTAAAGAATGAAATCGAAGATAAAGCATAATATCTATGCAATTAAACAAGATTGAAACATTCCAATTAATACGACAAGAAGAACACTCGGATATAAATTAACAAGAATTATATTATCAATGCAATGAACATGATTGGAACATTCCAATTAACAAGACAAAAATAATACATGAAATCAAGGATAATGCATAATATCTATGCAATTAAACAAGATTGGAACATTTCACATAACATGATAAGTTTAAATCTTCAAGGAATAGCAACTTAAAATTTAAAGAGTGAAATCAACTAATGTGGATACTCGAATATCGCCCGGATTAAAACCGTACTCTTAGGATCACTTTAGGGCTACTAACCCATGGGTACCTTCCCCTAGTGCGCACTATAATATAGGGAGCTTCCTATCTCTCGTACTAGAACCAAGTCCTAGCCATGTCAATTCTTGATTGATATCACCAAGTTTCCAAAATCAATAAGTTGTACAAGTCAAGATAGTATCAAAATACAAGTAATGTATTAACCACATTTCATGCACAACCAAGATTTTGGAAACACACAAGTCATGCCCTAAGTTCTCAACTATGATGGTATGTGAAATGTCAAGAAATCATAGTGTGCATCTATATGGACTACAACTAAGATATATAGCACATGGAATCCATTGATGTAAATATACCACAAGTATAGAATTAATGATTTAATTATTTACTAAACAACACATGAGAAATTAAACCATTCTAAGATAATTGTGCAAGTTTATTAAGTACATTAACGAAACCAAGATACAAGGGGTCATAATGCTTGATAAAAAGATAAAAGTCTATGAAATAGAAGTCCGATTCATAAGTTTGACAAGAGTTCAATATCAAGGCATGATTAACTCGATGGAAGCATGAAAGGGAATTTAATCTACCTAAGGGATTAAATTCTCAAGATTACAAGGCAAGTACAAATATTCTACGGACAAGATATGTTAAAGATCATGTCAAGGACAAGTTCAATATCAAGTTACAAGTTCATTTCATACAAGACACAACCAAGTGAATTAAATTCCATACAAAGGAAATAAATAAATGTAAGTCTCAAAACTTATCTGATTATTCTTTATTTGATACAAGTGAATGAACTTGTCAAGGAAACCATGAATACTAAGTTAGAAACTTAATCAAGTCCATGGAACCATTGAATAGATTTTAATTAATTCATTTAATTAAAATTTCTAGATTTTGAAACTCATCCATATGCTCTCAAATTAAAGTATGTCATTAAACATGTCAAGACTTGATTTAATCGCATAACACAAGTGAATCCCATGCTAGATACGGCCATGAGTATTAAACTTTAATACAAGAAAATAAATAGTTGAAAGGTTTCAAAATCTAATCAAATATTCTTGATTTAATATATATAAAAGTATATGGCATGCTCATCAACAATATCAAATCGGAAACCAATGAAGTGAATAGTACACTTGGAATAAATTAATTAATTATCTCTAAATCTTAAAACATCTCCGAATACTCTCAAATTCACATATGTTGAAGAGTATGCTAGGGCCTAATATAATATGATATCATATATTGATTTCAAGCTAGATACGGCCACGTGAATTAAATTTTCATTCAAGAAAAATATTAAATAAAAATTTTAATACTTGTCCAAATGCTCTTAATTTAATGTATGTTAGTGATCATATCAAGGTGTAATATATTATCATGCCACATGTTTAAACCAAGCTATAATCAATCGGGAGAATCAAATCTTATACAAGAAAAATAAATAATAAAGTTTCTAGATTTGATATCAAGGCATGTAAATAAGTTGTATAAGCATCAATAGCATGCAATACATCAAGAATATAAACCTATAACATCTCTTACTTTAATTTGAAATGAAAATCTCAATTCCCCACCGAAAGAAAAGTGCTCCGAATCCGACGATACTCCTAGGTAATGTCAAGGACAACGAGAGGAACAACTTTAACCTTTGAAGTACCATGAAAATCTAAACTTGAGCTCGAAACTCGAACTCAAAAATGGTCAAAAATGGATTCTAATAAGGGGGAAAGGTGTGCGTTGTCAAGGCCTTCGATAAACGCTAAAACACTACGACATTTTACACGAAGGAAGAGGGATGAAATGAAGGAAGAAGAGGGGCAGCCATGGTTGCCATGGATGGCCTGCCAAGAGAGGGGAAAGAGATGATGAAAAAGTGATTTTTCACTTTAAGTCACCCTATTATAGAAAAACCCTAAAAGTGCCCCGAACGGGTCCCGCTAGGTCCGGAAAAGTGAAATTTGAGCAGACGCGCTCAAACGGCAAAACACCGTGAATGAAAAAGAGCCAAAATGAGAAAATATGAACAACGAAAGAAACGACGTCAAAAATTGAGTCTCGTACGGAAAGATATACCCCGAACAAGTTAGGCGGTAACTGGGCCCGAAATCCCTAAACCTGGGAAAAAATGACCAGGAGAAAATTCTAAGAACACATGATTCGATGAAATGTGAAAATAAATCCCATATGAGGATCCAGGCTCAAAATGACACTTTTTACAATAACTTTCGTTAATTACACAATGGCCACTCCAAGAAAAGGTAACTGTAAAATTAGCCCAGAAAGAAAATATCTTCTAAAAATATTATCTTAAAAACCCCTGAAATAAAATATCCTCAAAAGATATTTACTCAAAACACCTCAAGAAACAAAAATATTTCTGAAGAACTTTACATCCATGCCCTATGGACACCGAGAGCAACCAGTGAGCTTTTCTACAAAAGTAAAGATACGTATTTCGTGGAAACTACTTAGAATGAAGGTACGTGAAGTCGAAAATCAACTCCGAGTATGAAAAGTGAGGTTGTGCCAAAAAATGACAAATAAGAAAAGACGAAAAATGAATAGTGTCCAAAAAGTAAAAATGTGGAAATGACTCGGTCTTTAAAGGAAGTTGTAAATCCAAAGGAAAGAGTCTCAAAAACCATTTCCGAGCACTCAAGATGATACTAAGTGATGAGAAACTGAACTCAGAAAAGAAAATTTAACGAAAAAAAATTTATCCGTAAAATTTGAGGAAAAAAAAAAAAAAAAGGGAGGAAAATAACCGGGTTATTACAATTTCATTAGTTGAATGATACAATTATGGTGGTCAATTGTTTGGTCATCTGGATGACTTAATGCGCAAGTTAAGGGTTTGATAAGGTACTAAGCAAACTTTAAGGAAAGTAATTGATAATTAATGAATTGCTTTGTGCGAGCAACAAGTCAGTTATCCAAAGGCGGCAACTTTGGCGTATAAATTAGGCTTAACATGTAGCAAAAGATATAGATCCCGGTGAGATCCTTCAAATCCCATAAAGATATTCTGATCAAGATGGTAGAGTCAGAATAAGTTATATTAGTTTTTTTTGTGTGAAGAAATCCTTTTGTGTGCAATCTTTAAGAGAGATATTTGAAGTTTGTCTTTGGGTGGGTTTTTTTCTTTATGTAAACCATATAATTATTGGGGATTTTAATTTCTTGAGAGCATTCGGTGAGCTTTTCTTCGTTTGGTGGGTGACGATTTGTTGTGAGAAGAGTGATTATTGTCTGAAAGAACCAAAACTTTCTTTAGTTTGTAATCTTCTTCTATATAGTGATGCGTATCATCATCGCCTGTAGACATAGCTCTATTTGTGAGGGTGAACTACGTATAAATCTTGTCTTATGGTGTGTTTCTTTTAATCTTTATTCATATCTTGTTGTTATAGGATTTGTCATCATTGTGTGTATATTTGTTTGGATTTCTGTTTCTACCCAATAAATTGGTATCAAAAGCTTCCATTGTGCCCAACAAGTGGTATCAGAGCCTAGGTTGCAAACTAGGGTCTTTTGGGATGGCTTCCATATCCATGAGATATGAAGTTGAGAAATTTGATGAAAAGAACAACTTTGGGATGTGGCAAGTTGGGGTGAAGGATATTCTTGTGAAGGAAGGTTTGATAAAAACCTTAGATGATAATCATGATCCAACGAAGAAAGACGAATAGGAAAAGCTTTCTATGGAAGCTTGTTCTACGATCCGATTATGTTTGTCAAAGAAGGTGAAACATAACGTGATGACAGAGACGTCAGTAAAGGAGATTTGGGTGAAGCTTGAAAAACTCTATTTGGAAAAGTCACTTACAAATCGGATTAATCTCAAGAAAGAATTCTACCATTTCAGTATGAAGAAGGGTTCTACGATGCAAGACCATCTCAATGAGTTTAATAGGCTTCTCTCAGAACTATTAAACATGAAGGTAAAAATGGATGATATAGAAAAAATCTCGGTTCTCTTAGCTTCGCTTCCCACAAGGTATAATCATTTTGTGACTACTATGTTATATGGGAAGAAGACTGTAGTCCTGGATGAGGTCAAAATAACCCTTCTCTATCATGAGAATCGGAGGAAAGTGTTGGAGATTGACAGAAATGGAGAGGCCGCGGTCTTACCCATAAGGGGGAGGACAGAAAATTGAGTCTCAAATTCAAATAGCTCTAGGTCCAAATCAAGGAATTACAATGACAAGAAGTGTTACTACTGTTATGAGTTAGGGCACATCATTATGCAATGTCCAAACTGAAGGCAAATAATGGGAATGGCAAAGAGAAGGTTCAAGAAGCAGGTTTTGTGGGAGTTGATGCAACGACTGATTCGAAATATGATGATTATATTCTCGTGTTCAGGTATATGTCATTTAATGACAGTTAGATTCTTGATTCGGGTTGTTTTGTTCATATGTGTCCTAGTAGGGATTTTTTCTCCTTTTACAAAAAGGTGAAAGGTGGTTCTATTTTGACGGCGGATGGAAAAGTCTTCAAAATTTTAGGAATTGGAACAATCAAGATCAAGACGCACGATGGGTTAATGAGAACATTGTCAGGTGTGCGACATGTACCAAATCGACAAAAAAAAAAAAAAAAAAAAAAAAAAAAAAAAAAAAACCTTATTTCAGTAGGTGTGTTAGACTCCAAAGGTTACAAGGTTGTAACAGATGGTGGAGTTATGAGGGTCGTGATGGGTTCTCTTGTGGTGTCACAGGGAATCAAGATGTGAAACTTGTATATTCTCCAAGGGTATATAGTAACAGGTGGAGCTATTATGGGGTCTTCTACAGTGATCAAAAATCTGCAGTCAAGTGTTGGAAAAGGAGGAATTATAGAGAAGAGTGACGATCTTAGTTCTCAAAAGGGTTGAGAGGGGGCTACACAACGTTATGGGAGAATGAAATCCATTTTCAGATGGCAACCAAAATTGCAGCAGTCCTTACAGGAAGGCAGACCCATGAGGACAGATGTGGTGGTGACTTGGAACAATCTTGGTGGCAATAACATAGCCCATTTGAGTGCCATTAAGATGCGTGGGAAACAAGTAATTGATCACATTAGAGATGCGAGGGAAAGTCAAGGACATTATATTCTCCACAAGGGTTAGAAGATGACTTTTCATTACCAACCAGCGGTTTGTGGGCGGTTGGCGAAGGTTGCTAGAAGAGATGTCAGACTTAGAGTTTCTGATGGTGCTTTTGATAAACATTTAGAGTTTGACAAAAATACTGGAGGCATGCTTGTAGCTGCGCAAAACGTGTTTGGGTTGAAGAAGGATTGATGATTTATTGACCTTTTGGGAGTAAACGTCATCGATCATGAAATTTTTGTATCAAAGTTAGCGTGCTGCTTGCTATATTTATTTGGCGAGAGGAGATGATTGTAGAAAGACTTGAAGGCATGTCATATATTACCTTTTTTTTGCTCAATTGGGAAGGACTATTTGAGCCAGGATTAAAATAATTCAGTCAATATATCTCAAGTTCTGTCATTCAGATGCTCACTTGAGCTAATAAATCAGCTTTAAATAGCACAAACTAATACAAAAAGTACGTACTTTGGGATATTATTGAACAACCTTGTCAACAGAACACATCACTCTTATCATTAATGAAATGAAAAGTAATAATAAACTTACATAGTAAGAAAGAAAAGTACTAAACCTTTCAAGAGTTTTATTTGTGATAGTGTACTAGTGCCTATTTGCCACAGTTTTCAGAGACTATGACCAGCAAATGCAGCATCAATAAACTACTTATTTGGAACCACCACCATAGCGAGCTCGGAAAAAGCCTACTAGTTTATCTCTGGGAGGCAGACTTTCCTTGATAACACTGCAATTAACATACTCATTGATCCATTTAAATAAAACGGGAAATTTCTCTCTTGTCAGCATTTCAGTTCCACTGACTTCCTGGATCACACCAACCCAGAGAGATAAGACATTAGCCACAATGTCAGCCAATCCAATATCGTCTCCGCCAAAGAACCTCTTACCCTTGAGCTCATTTTCAAGGGTTTTCAGGAGCTCGTGTCCCTCTGCCATGGCTTCCTCTTTCTCCTTGTCTTTGCTCCAATTCGCCTTCCATATTGTAGTGAAGCACTATAACACACAGTACAAAATTTAATTTGGTGCAATATGCATAAAAAATCTTACAATAGAGTGTAATGTTAGGAGAGTGGAAGTATCAAAATTAAATTTATAATGTTTTATTTTTAAAAAAAACTAAAAGTATGACTATAGAAGATCCAAATGGTTTTGTTGAGTTGAATTGAGTTATGCATGAGAATCTTATAGGTAGGACTAGTCCTAATCAGTTTAGCTTAGTTGCAATGAGCAGTACTTGGAACATTGTAGTTCAACATATCATATAGATTTGCTAGAAAATTATTAGTAGCCAACAGTCCTTTCTACAAAAGTCAATATAAAAAGTCAACTTTGAACATGAAATTGATTCCGGACTTCTTGAAAACTATGGTGTCTTAGTTTACTTCTAATCAGTTCTAATTAAAAAAGACCTACTATTGTGAAATCTGAGGAGGGTCAGATGATGTGGGCAATAATGTAGTTAGAAGTCGTGGCTTCTAACCTTATGCCAAATAAGCCAAGTTGTTCCAAAACCTAAGGTTGAAAATGACATAAACTACAACTATACAATCTATAGTGTTTGGAAGTATCATGTGTATATAGAGATGGAAGACAGAACATACCTTGTCATCTATGAACTTAGCCCAGAAACGTGCCATGGCTCTGTCATAAGGATGTTTGGGCAAAATGGGATGGCCTTTCCATGTGTCGTCGATGTATTCAAGAATAACGACTGACTCACAAATGGCCTTTCCATTGTGGATGAGCACAGGAATTTTCTTGTGAACAGGGTTGGACTTGAGAAGCAAATCACTCTTCTTCCCAAACAGGTCTTCTTCTTCTATGAATTCATATGGGACACCTTTTAGCTTCAGAGCAATCTCAACTCTGCAACTAAAAGGGCTTCCACGAACCCCAAGCAACTTCACTTCGTCTGCCATTACAACACCTGGTTTAGTTTCCTAACACAAAACACAACTTAAGAGTACTATGTTGTCTAATTCTGATGTGGGTTTTTTATTCTGGGATTGATAAGTTTTTATAGAGGGAGCGTACCTTTTCGTTACTTGGCGGCCAAGACCCTGTCTATTTTGTATACTAATATAATATGAACATTTTGACCAAACCCATTCACTAGTAGAATTTTATGCCGCTGATCTATCAGTCAAATTTTGTATAAAAGTTAACAACATATATATATATATAATATGAACATTTTGACCAAACCCATTCATTAGTAGAATTTTATGCCGCGGATCTATCAGTAAAATTTTGTATAAAAGTTAACAACTATATATATATATGTGTGTGTGTGTTGAGAGGAAATGATTGGAGAAAGACTTGAAAACATGATCCAAATTATTAACAGTAATTAAAATGGTCAGTAAAAAAATTTGAATTATATGTTATGTTATTAAATACAAGGTAAGGTTAAAGGCGTATACCAAGTCACATAAAGCAGGACGGGAGTGAAAGTATAAAAATAATAAAATTAAATCACAAACAATGAAAATGTAGACGAAAGTGCACAGAAAGTGAAAGCAAGAAGAACTGTATCTTAGGGTGTATAATTTCACTTGCACTAGTAAGAGGATACATGCTTTTTCTTTTTCTTTTTCCTGTTTTTTTTTTTTTTGGTGCTGGATTATGATATATTTCCTAAACAACTGACCTATTGGGTGACCTCACCCACTTTATCCTTCAACCTAATCCTAATATATATATATATATATATATATTTAATCCCATAAAATATTAAAGTACTGATAACATTATAAATTTCATTGTTCAAACGTAAAGAAAAAGACAAGAAGAAAAATGAATTCACCTTATGGGCAATTGTCCTAGTTCCTTCTTATTCCTAGCATATTAAGACTTTTCGTTGGTGTCAAAATGATGTCGTTTGCTATTACGATATCGTCCTGAATTATCCATTTGACATTGAATGAATTCTAAGTTTCAACGCTCAACACCAACAACTTTACTTTGGTGCATTACAATGTCTCTTTTGTGGCAAATTTATAGCAACAATCTTTGAATAACTTTTATTTTTATGGTCCGGCAACAGTAAGATCTGCATCCAGAGCTTGACGAAGCCAGTTGGGCCAGATATTCCATTTCTAAATCCAAAGATGAGTTGTTAAAAGCCCAATTGCATGGGAGGTGGGCTCATTTGTTTGCAGCTCTTGGTGCCCAAACTAAATATCTTCTAAGATCACATTGTAATAACCTAACCATAGCCATCTTGTTCGCAAAGTTAGCTGCTTTTTTTAACAACATTCTAAAGTCATGTAAAAAATTTGGGCCAAATAGGTATATAATTCTATTTAATTTAATTTTTCTTTTAGCCAAGTCTAGGATCCTAAGGTTTTTATTTAACACATCATTCTAAAGTTGTCAAAGAACTTGGCCCAAATAGGTACTCCTCAATTACAGGGCTCTGTCGGTTGTGATGTTGAATATGTTGGGTCTCTCCCATTTCCTTGTGATATAAGTCATTTGTGATCTTTATTACTAACTGCTAAGCAATTCACTCACCCTCCACCCATGTTTGAATTCCTGAAATTTTTTAGAATGTGTATCAGGGCACCTCTTGGGAAATAAAGGGCTAATAACCGCCGGTGACGTTAATAGTTCAAATTTATTCATTTCCATCTAAGACACTAAACATCCATTCCTAAAATCAGCTTTTAGGTAACAAGTTGCACAGGCAAGCATCTATAAACTCCGAAGGACTTGGAAAAATACCCCCAACTTGGTGGATTTGAATCTCTCCAATTGTTCTTTTTCTTTCCAATTTCTCCAAGCTTCAATTTAATGATCAAAATCATGCCACATCATCATCTGTGTAACTACTCATCATGTTTGGTTTCACACACAACTTAATTCAAGCAAAAATGATTATATTGTGTTTTATAACCGCTAATTTTAGGCTTGAAAATATTAGTGGAGAGGATCGAAGTTTCAATTTTGCATGCCAATTTTTTTATGATTGCCTTGTAAAGTGGGATTGCGCCATAAATATAGATTATAGATTGTAATTCTTGAGATTGGCATATAAAGTGGGATTGCGCCATAAATATAGATTATAGTGTGTAATTCTTGTCGAGTGAGAGTTTGATCAGTGTTTAGTAGGTCTATATCCTTCTATTATTATTTGTATTAATTATATTGAGATTCTAAATGGTGTTCTCAATCTTGATGGTGATATCTAATTAAAACTTGTGCTAAGAAAAAAATATAATATAAATTTTGTTAAAAACTATGATTAAATTGAAGCCTAATGAATTTAGGAATCATTTGAGAATTTAGACAACAAGAAGCAACCCAACCGTTAGGTTACGAAGGCATTCGCTTGTTTTGAACGTTTATATTTAGACGTTTATGGTGATTAGGATTCTTATTTTAATTTTTAGTAATTTTTTTGAGAAAGTTGACTTTTATATTTCTTTACGTTGTAAGAATTTTTGATGGTGTTTGTTTCCTTATAATTTAGGTTTTCTTTTCATTATAAATAGAGTAAAATAACTAATTCTATTATCAATATTATACCAAATTTCTATACGGTTGATATTTGATTTTTCTTATTTGCTCCAAGTTTGAGATTCACAGGAAGATTTTGAAGACAAATGAACTCAAGCTCTCAAGTATTGTTCCAACTGTTGTGGTTTTGTGAAGTCTGATTAATTTTTAAAAAGATTTAATTATTGTTCCTGCTGATCTGTTTTTGATTTCTTATTGGTTTTGGACTCTACAAAAGCCAAGTTCTTGGGGGACAAGGGTTATTTATATCAACTCTAATCAGATCTTAGAGTGTGGTAAAAATAGAGAGAAGAAAAAAGAGAGGATCATCATACGTGTTGTGTGATTGATTAATTTGTGCCAATACAAGAGAGAGTAATTGAGAGAGATCGAGAGAAAATTCTCTATTATAATTCTTCATCTTCTTCATAGTGAATTTGTTCGGTGTGCTCCATAGACGTCGCCCTAAGATTTGGGTGAACCATGTATATCTTGTGTTCTTGTGTGTGATTTTTTTTTTATTCTTCGTGATTGCTTGTTTATTCCTTGAATAGCGTAGTTTATTTTGCGTTTCCACCACAACAACTGGTATGAAATCCGGTTGATTGTGCAGAGCAACTCTAAAAACTGGTATCAGATCCTTTGGTAGAAAACCTTGGGCACAGAAGGGGTGTGACGAAATTCCAAAAGTCTTTCGATCAAATCTGTCTGTTCCAGTGGGAGTAATGGCATCAGAAGATAAGACATTCACATCTATGATCGAGAGGTTCGATGGCACAAACTTCGGTTTCTGGAAGATGCAAATTAAAGACCTCTTATTTCAAAAAAATCTGTATCAACCATTAGGAAAGAAGCCAGAGGATAAAAGGATACAGAATGGGAATTACTTGGCAGAATGGGAATTACTCGATAGGAAGGCTCTTGGCACAGTCAG
Organism: Cornus florida; assembly: GCF_030987335.1. Classification (NCBI taxonomy): domain Eukaryota; kingdom Viridiplantae; phylum Streptophyta; class Magnoliopsida; order Cornales; family Cornaceae; genus Cornus; species Cornus florida. Next base: position 48,133,010 of record NW_026775573.1, read on the forward strand.
ATTAAAGTTGTCAAAGTCAGTTGCCTTCAACATCAAGAATGAGAAGATGACGAAGTCTCTCATGGCAGCCCTTTCTAGTATGTTTGAACAGCCTTCTACAGCGAACAAGGTGCACTTAATCAAGAAGTGTTCAACATGAAGATAGTCGAAGGTGGTAAGTTCAACGAACATTTAAATGCATTTAGCGAGATAGTTAGGCAATTAGAGTCTGTTGATATCGACTTCAAAAATGAGGTCCGAGCACTGTTAATTCTAGGACAGTTACCCGCGAGTTGGAGTAGCACAGTTACAAAGATCAGTAGCTCTACAGGGAAGACTAAGTTGAAGTTTGATGAAGTTGTGAGCATGATTTTGACTGAAGAAATCAAAAGGCAAACAACAGGGATTTCCACCAGTAGTTCAGCATTGAATTTTGAAAGTAGAGGCGAGGGTTCAAACAAGGAGAAGGGTAACTGTAATAGAATTACAGGCTGATCCAAGTCAAGGAATTGAAGGATATAGTCTCAAAATTTCAGGAATTCCACAGATCTCAGTGACATTGGGTGTTGAAATTATGGAAAGAATTGATATTATCGTGTTGATTGCAGACTTCCAAAGAAGGGAACCGAAAGAAAAACTGAAATAAGCGTTGTCTTAGAAGAATCAGATGATGCATTTATATGCTCTTTGGAGACCAAGGCGGAGTCATGGGTTTTAGATTTTGGTGTATCGTTTCATGGCACCTCAAGCAAAGAGCTATTTAATAGCTATGAACCGGGTAACCTTAGCAAGGTGTATCTTGGTGATGATCAGCCTTGCAGCGTCGTTGGCAAGGGTGAAGTGCAAATCAAGTTAAATGGGTTAACTTGGAAGTTGAAGGATGTGAGACACATCCCTGGCTTGAGGAAGAATCTGATTTCGGTTGGACAATTGTCAGAGGAAGGTTTTGTTAAAATCTTCAATGGAGACTCGTGGAAAGTTTCCATAGGCACGTGGTAAGAAGTCTGGCACTCTCAACACAACTGTGCTTGTGGGTCTATAGCAGTTGCAGAAAATAGAGAAGATCACAACCTTTGGCACCAAAGACTAGGTCACATAAGTGAAAGTGGGCTTAAGAGTATGCACTCAAAAGAAAAACTACCAAGCATACGGGAAATTGATATTGACTTCTGTTAGAGTTGCGTGATAAGCAAGTAGAAGGTCAATTTCAAGAAGAGTGGCAGAGATCTCAAAAAGGAGAAAGTTGAGCTAGTTTACACAGATGTCTGGAGGCCAACCACTGTCTCATCCAATAGCTGAAAATATTATTTCGTGACTTTCATTGATGATCACATGAGGACAGTATGGGTTTATTTTTTGAAGCACAAATCTGAGGTATTTGATGTGTTCAAGAAGTGGAAGGTCATAGTGGAGAATGAGACAGGTTTGGAGATCAAGAGGTTGAGGTCAGACAATGGTGGTGAGTATGAAGACACCGGATTCAAGAAGTTCTGTTTTGATAATGGGATCAAATTAGAGAGGACTGTACAAGGAACCCCACAGCAGAATGGGGTAGCAGAACAGATGAACTGAACATTGACAAACAGAGCCAGAAGCATGCACATACATTCGGGTCTACCCAAACAGTTTTGGGCAGAAGTAGTCAATACAGCATCCTACCTAATTAATCATGGACTATCGGTGCCTTTGAAGTATCGAATACCAAAAGAGGTATGGAATGGCAAAGAGGTAAATCTTTCAAGGTTGAAAGTTTTTGGTTATATTGCACATATTAGTGACCATGCTAAGGGAAAGCTCGACCCCAAGTCACTAAAATGCATCTTCGTTGGGTATGGCGGAGATGAGTTTGGTTATCGACTTTGGGATAATCAAAACAAGAAAAATATCAGAAGTAGAGATGTGGTTTTCAACGAGAAGGTGATGTACAAGGATAGAGATGCAGCACAGTCAACTAGTCCTGTACAGAGTAAGCCTGAGTTTGTTAAGTTGGATGATGATCCATAGAGCATTGACGCGGAACAGACAAATGAGGGTTCTTGGCTAGAACTCACAAAGCATAGTTCACCATGGATTCCAACTCCTACGCCTGCACTTAGAAAGTCCACGCATCCTCATGTACCGAATCGAAAAATTTGTGGATTATATGTTGCTCACAGATGGTGGTGAGTCTGAATGTTATGATGAAACATGTCAGGTTAAAGATGCTAGCAAATGAGAGCTTGCAATGGAAGATGAGATGAAATCCCCTATCTCCAACAAAACATGAAAACTAGCTAAGTTGCCCTTGGGAAGAAAGCTTTTCACAACAAATGAGTGTACAGGGTAAAAGAGGAACACGATGGTTCCAAGAGATACAAGGCGAGATTGGTGGTCAAAGGTTTTCAGCAAAAGCAAGGCATTGACTACACAGACATTTTTCCTCGTTGTGAAACTGAGTACCATTCACTCAGTTCTTAGCATAGTTGCAGTAGAGGGGTTGCACCTTGAGCAGTTATGCAACGCCCCAATTTTTTTAATAAAATGCTCTGATACCATTTTGTAACGCCCCAAATTTTCTAATAAAATACTTTGATACCATTTTGTCACGACTCGAAAATTCTAATAAAATCTTCAATTCATTCAAATCCAAATACATCAAAATATATCAGGATCATAAAAAAATGCCCTCTTTTATACAAAATCAATTTCCTCAAATATACACAAAAAATCTCCAAATAAATAAATTAAATCCTATAACGCCGTCTCTTCCATCTAAGCCCGAATCTAGAAATACCTATTCATCTTCGATACCTGAAACTGGAAGGCGGTGAGACAAAAAATCTAGTAGGAAAAACCATAACAAGAATTTCATGGAGGTTTAATAAAATAGCTTCACAAAATATACATATTCATGAATATATAAACAAAATACATATGCATTTAATTAAAATATTTAATAAAAAAACCATTGAAGCAAAATCACTCCAAGTCATTCAAGGTATAGAGAACCCCACACTGAAAAAGAATTTTCCTCACTGGATCACCAATTCCTCAAACCTCCGGCCTCCTCTGCAAGCTCTCGGCTCCCTCTCTATGTCTCATCTGCTCTCTCTAATTTTTTCTTTTCTCTGCCTCATCTTTATTCAGTGGCACAAACGCACATTTAATTAGGCAAATATCCATCGACACACTTTACACAAAAGCTCACCACACAAACAAAATATCAAATACATCATTACAAGTAAACCCCGCCACCACCACCCTATCTTATCACATCATATCTAACACACTCCAATACAATATCTCACTCCATCAGACCAAACCCACGTGAAGCTCAAGACTTTTGGCAAAATAAATCTTTGTGGGCCTGCCTATAACATCACCATTTTCCTTCATCATTTCCCACTTTCAGCTGCCCCCTTCATAACTCATCAGATTGCTATGTATATTATATATATAATATATAAACACAAAAGCAATAAAACCAAATCAAAATAAACTTTAGGTGGGACCCGTAAAAGCAACCATTTTCCTGTCTTCTTTCATTCCTCATCTCAGCTGGCAGCATTCATTTTGCTTCCTTCCATCCGACATACACACACACACACACATATATAATGGAACACAAATGAAATTCAACCCATTAAATATCAAGTGGGTAAATCCAATCAAAATTAAATACTCAATCTTGACAACTAAAAATCATAAAATTTAAAATTTAAAATCTTAAAAATCCAGGTTGTCATAATCTCCACCACTTAAAAAGAATTTTATCCCCGAAATTCAGATCCAACAGTCTTCGTATACTCGAAAACATCAATAACCACAAAACAAAATCCATAAATCCTTACCCCAGGCGATGTGAGATACCGTGATATGTAGGACGTTATGGTAGCTATCAGTGTTAGTCACCCGCCCACACACTCCATAACCGTTGTGGTAGCTAGTCGATGCGTCACCCGCCTACTAAAAAAAACAAAAACAAACCCGGGCTACCTGCCCAACTACACTAACCAACCATCCCAGTAATTACCAGTGAACGTCATCTATCCACACACACCCGGCTACGAGTGGTAACTAACCAGTACTACACACTCACCCACTCACACCCGTCTACATCATCACTACACTCACACTTCCGGCTGGGTACAAGCTCTGATACCATTTTGTCAATGCCCCAAATTTTCTAATAAAATACTCTGATACCATTTTGTAACGCCCCAAATTTTCTAATAAAATGCTCTGATACTATTTTTTCATGACCCGAAAATTCTAATAAAATTCTCAATTCATTCAAATCCAAATACATTAAAATACACCAGGATCATAAAAAAAAATTCCCTCTTTTATAGAAAATCAATTTCCTCAAACATACACAAAAAATCTCCAAATAAATAAATTAAATCCTGCACGCTGACTCTTCCACCTAAGCCCGAATCTAGCAATTCCCGTTCATCTTCGGTACCTGAAACTGGAGGGTGGTGAGACAAAAAGTCTCAGTAGGAAAAACCATAACAAGAATTTCATGGAGGTTTAATAAAACAGCTTCATAAAATATACATATTCATGAGTATATAGACAAAATACATGTGCATTTAATTAAAATATTTTAAAAAAAACCATTGAAGCAAAATCATTCCAAGTCATTCATTCAAGGTATAGAGAACCCTATGCTGAAAAAGAATTTTCCTCACTCCCTCAAACCTCCGACCTCCTCTGCAAGCTCTCGACTCCCTCTCTATGTCTCCTCTGCTCTCTCTAATTTTTTCTCTTCTCCGCCTCACCTTTATTCAGTGGCACAAACACACATTTAATTAGGTAAATATCCACCGACACACTTTACACAAAAGGTCACCACACAAACAAAATATCAAATACATCATTACAAGTGGACCCTGCCACCACCACCTTATCTTATCATATCATATCTAACACACTCCAATAAAATATCTCACTCCATCAGACCAAAGCCACATGAAGCTCAAGACTTTTGGCAAAATAAATCCTTGTGGGCCCCCCTATAACATCACCATTTTCCTTTATCATTTCCCACTTTCGGCTGCCCCCTTCATAACTCATCAGATTGCTATGTATATTATATATATATAATATATAAACACAAAAGCAATAAAACCAAATCAAAATAAACTTTAGGTGGGACCCGCCAAAGCAACCATTTTTCTTTCTTCTTTCATTCCTCATCTCGACTAGCAGCATCCATTTTGCTTCCTTCCATCCGACACACACACACGCACACATAATGTAACACAAATGAAATTCAACCTATTAAATATCAAGTGGGTAAATCCAATCAAAATTCAATACTCAATCTTGACAACTAAAAATCATAAAATTTAAAATTTAAAATTTAAAATCTTAAAATCCGGGTTATCACAAGTTAGATGTCAAAACTGTTTTTCTCCATGGTGACCTAGAGGAGGAGATTTACATGCAATAACCGGAGGGTTTCTCAATCAAAGGGAAATAGAAATTAATGTGCAAGTTAAAGAAAAACTTGTATTGTTTGAAGCAAGCCCCGAGGCAGTGGTACAAGAAGTTTAATGGTTTTATGAAGTGACATCGCTACAAAAAGTGCAGTGCTAACCATTGCTGCTACTTCAAGAGGTTCAAGTCAAGTTTCATTATCCTTCTATTTTATGTTAATGACATGTTAGTGGAAAGTTGTGACGTTCCCGATTTTAGTCATTTTTTTTTTATTTTTTTATTTTTCTGGAATTTCGTTAGCGCAAGGGTATTTCAGTCTTTTCACATGTTGCGTACGGGATTGTGGTTGGGTCCAATTGCATTTGGTACATTTTAATTTATAGAATCATGTAGTATATGCTTGGTGGTGCATTTATATGTGATGTGTATTTTTAAGTGAAAGAAAAAGTGAAAAGAAAAGAAAATGGGTGGTGGGACCCACCACTAACCTCAAAGTGGTCTAGAGACCACTCTCTTTCTCTCATTTTCTCTCTCCCCGCTACTCTCTTTCTCTCATTCTCAAACTACATTTTCCTTTTCTTTTTCAAACAAGCTTTGATCATTGATTTCTCAGTCAATTCTTGCCGGATTTAAGTGCCGTTTGAGGCCAAACGAAGAGCACGACGAGCTCTACGCACTAGTACCAGAAATTCCAACTTTGGTGTCCCTTTTGGATTTGGAAATTCTTGACCCATTTCTAGGGTTTTGCTCATTTTGAGTTAGGGGCTTCCTAATTCACATTATTCATGCACCTTTGTGAGTTATTCTACTTGAATTGTGTTATAGCATACTTATTGGTGTTAATTGTAGCTTAAAATGTCTTGATTGTATATATGTGATTATGTGAAGACTTGTCTTGATTGTGCTCTATGAGAAGCATGCTTATATAATGAGTTTTATGCCTATTGTATTTAGTGATAATACATTATTGTTTAAATATTAAAAGTATGAGAACATGTTTACTTGTGTTGTGTCAAATTCCTCATTTTCATAGTATTGAGATCATGAGACATGCATGTACACCATTGGGTTGCATGAAGGGAAGAAATTGTTTTTGAAATGAAAATGGGGAGTTTTAGGAAAGAATATTTTGATAAAAGTGTTTTGGAAAACCCGGTAGCTGCAGAGTCACCAACGGGCCGGTAGGTTAATATAACCTAGAGGGAACTAGGGAGATTACCCTAGCGTGGTTGAGCTATCTAGGCCCCATAATGACGCTGCGGAGTCACCAAAGGTCAAGGACAGTGGCCAATCCTTCTCTCGGCGTTGCGGAGTCACCAAAGGGGGTTACATTAACAGTTTGAAAGCGATGATTCTGATTGTAAAAAATGGGGAGCAACATCGGCATGCATTGCATCTCCATTGTATCTTATTATTTTGTTGAGAAGGTTAACCTTGTTGTATTCTCCCCTATGTGGTATGACCCAAACTCTTATTGGCCTATTCTTTGTTTTGGATTCACGGGGTCTCATGAAGTGCGTCTTAGGCGTCACCTACTGAGCAAATTGCTCACCCCACATACTTAATATTTTTCAGGTCTTAGGAAAGATCCGGCAGATAATAATCCACCTCAAAATTGAAAGTTGCTAGAAGACCATTTTTGCTACTTTTGTAATTTGTCATTCTCTTGTATATTCATAGACTTTTGGACATGTAACTATGGTGACACATTTGATCTTGTAACCTAAGAGTAAAGTTTAACTTCAAGTGATGTAAATGGAAATAATGTAAGCATGAGGTATATCCTTATGTAATCGTAAGCAAATGTTGATTTACGGGATCAAGGGTTAGTGTTTTGACCAAGACTATGAAATGACACATAATTTGATTGTACAGAACGAGTTTGGATCATCTTCAAGTTCCACTCTAGCTTCCCTTCCATTCTCATAGCATAGCAGGTTATCTTTGGGATCCAGGCTCGGGACCTCCATTTCGGTTGACCGAAATGGTGCATCGGTTGACCGAAATAGATTTGTTGGCTCTCGGAATCTCATGTTCGGACGATCGAAATGAGGTTCGGTCGACTGAACCTCCAGCTCACTCTCAGCTTCTCCATTTCGAACGACCGAATCTCCAATTCGGTCGACCGAAATAAAGCCTTGTGATCAAGCTTCCTTCTTCTCTTTATTGCTCTCGGGATCTCCATTTGGGACGACCGAAGCTTCACTTTGGTCGACCGAAATGAAGCTCCTTGATCATCTTCCTTTTTCTTCCCGGAAATAGTTTGATTCAACGACAGATTGGACCTTGAGGCTTAGTGAGGGTGAAATGCAAGTGTTGTGGTGGTGTTTGACTTTTGAAGGATCGAGTTTGGCGTAGGAGACCTCGGGTTTGAGCAAGAACCCGGTTAACGATTCGGAACCCCGGGTTCAGGTCGTTACAGAAGTCCTAATTTTGAAGAAATCAGCAAATTAAAGAAAAAGTTGTCTAGTGAATTCGAGATGAAGGATCTTGGTGTAGCAAAACAAATTCTTCGGATGAGAATTAACAGAGATGAGTATAAAGGTACTTTGTAGTTGTCTCAGACTGAGTACGTTGAACAGGTTTTGAAGAGGTTCAACATGAATAATGCTAAAGTAGTGAGTACTCCCTTAGTTAATCACTTCTGATTATCTCAAGATCAGTGTCCGAAGACAGAGGATGAGAAAAACTTCATGGCTAAAATTCCATATGCCTCAGCCATTGGAAGTTTGATATATGTCATGGTGTACACAAGACTAGACATTGCATATGCAGTGGGAGTAATAAATAGGTTCATGAAGGATCCGGGCAAGCTACACTGGGAAGCAGTGAAGTGGATATTGAGATATCTACAGGATACCATAGATATATGCCTATGTTTCAAAAGGGGCGAGGTGGAGCTTTATGGTTATGTAGATTCAGACTTTGCTGGTGAGATGGACCACAGAAGAATTACTACCGGGTATGTGTTCATGGTGGGTACAACTGTAGTTAGTTGGGTATCGCAAATACAAAGGATTGTAGCGTCATCTATTACAGAGGCAGAGTATGTGGCAATAACAGAGGGCAGTAAGGAGATGATTTGGTTACAAGGTTTGTTGACATAGTTGGGATTCGAACAGGTGAATAATGTTTTGCACAGTGATAGTCAGAGTATGTGATGGCTGTGTCATCTTTATCCTTTTTCTGACATTCATTTTATATATATATATATATATTATTTATTTAATTAATTTATCTATTTGTTCATTTCTTCACTTGTTGCCTTAGGATTTTGTGTTCGGGAGTATTTTCCGACATCGCTTGCATCCACTTCAATTTAATTTATTGTTAATGCCTAATTAAATTGTGTAGAAAAGCATGGTAGCTTGTTTTTATTTTAGAGGGGTGTGATTGCTTTTTTGCTTCAGAATCATATTCATTTTTCGGGGTGCTTTGTGTTATTAACTTTTTGAGATATTTTATCTTAGGAATCTTTTTACAATTATTTTGTGAGATATTTAGAAGAGGGACCATTTTATAATTTTTCAAAAGTGTGAAAGTGTCACCTTTTCTGTAATACCCCTAATTTTTAAAAGGATATAACTGGAATTTTTTTATTTATTTTATGTGCATTTTATTGATTTATTGATTAGTTGATTTATGTGCATTTAAATATGATTTATCTGGCTATGTGTTTAAGGGTTTTTATTTGCTTAATTGATAATTGTGTTTGTTTAAATTCATTGTAATTGTTTTTAATTTAATTATTGGTTAATTTAAAGTTTTGATTATTAGTGACTTAATTGACGTGTAGTTTTTGGTAGCTTATATAATTTAGGTGTGTTGTATTTATGGTTTAGATTTAGGGTTTTATTTTCGTGTAGTCGCCGACTTAAATTAGGTTTTACGTAAATCTTATAAATATACGGTTATATAATTTGACTTAAGGTTGGGACGTATATATATAAATCTTATACGTCTGCTAGGGTGAGGAAATTAAAACTCAATTCACGTAAGGGTTTATGAGGGGAAAAACAGAGAGGTTTCTTGAGAAGGAAAAACAGAGGGAAATTGAGAGAATCAATTAGGATTGCAGCCATGGATTGAAGGTGGGATCAAGGAAGAAAGATTCGATGGCTTGTGGAATAAAACTGGAACAGTGGGAGAGTTGTAGGTAGTCTACAGTTCGTTGCAGAATTTAGCAACGGCGATGAAGGTTTCAAACCGGAATCTTAAGGCAAGTTTCAGTCTATTCCTCTCCTGTAAACTTGTGTTCTGTGCATTCTAAATGGTCTCCAGGAAGTTAATTAAACATTAAAACGGATGTGTTATGCATGATTAAATCAAACTATAATCTGTAGTGTGCCTTTATTTAAACTGTAACTATTTCGATTGTGGCTAAGCTTTTGTCAAAAAAATTCATAAGGGATTTTAAAGAGTTTCTAGGACTGTTTGGATCTAAATTAGAACCTAAGAAGTTTTAAAAAAACAATTCAGACAGAGACTTGGAATTTTGCCGGTTTTAAATAACTAAAATCGGTTCGTACATAAACTGTTTTGGATTATGTATTAAACTTCTGTAAATTATTTTCCTAATGGAATGTGAGGAGTTTCTAGGATTGTTTAGATTTAAATTAGACCCTAAGAAGTTTAAAAACAATTGGGACAGTGACTGGAACCTTCGTCGGAAGTGAAGGGGATGAACGGACGAAGCAGAGGCAAGCAGAGACGGCTCTCAGGGAGAGAGCCGGCTCCCTAATGATGGGAGCCGGCTCCCATGAAGAGAGAGCCGGCTCTTCATGAGGAAGAGCCGGCTCTAGAAGCTTAGGAGCCGGCTCCAAGGGTTTCCAGAGCCGACTCCCCTGGTTGTTAACACCTATGGGTGTTTTCAGGCGGTTTTCTGGGTTTCAGGGACTTGGATGTGACTTTGGGAAAGTTGTGGGAGGTTTTAAAGGTTTAAAATTAACCTATTGAAGCTTGAAACCAGTTAGTATAAGCTAGTGTGCTAACCTTAAAAGGTGGATCATGAAAAATAAACACGTGATTATACATACTGTTAAAGAAGGAGGAAGGATGAAGTTGTTAATTTGTTTAGCAACCTAAACGAACTGTGAAATTTCTTATTTGATGTTATATAACGGATGTATATAACTTAATAAAGACCAAAAATATTGGTTTAGGATATGGTTATTGACCACATGAACTTTAGATGTTGAGTTGCATGCTGTCGGGAGTTGTAGAAGCTTTTGTTGCCAGTTTGGATTTAGTGATCTAAATGGACTGGTCTGGAATTTCATATAATGTGCTCAGCTCATATTTTCTGTGTATCATTATGTTATACTCTGGGATTATTGGAGGATAAATTAGACGTTATGAAATTTAATGTAATATGTTCAAGTTAAAATTCTGAATATTATTATGTCATGCTATATAGGTTAATTGAGGAACTGCTAAATTACTGTTCATTCAATTATGTGGATATGGATGATTTAAATTGTTGATTATGCTTTAGCAATTTAAATGGAAGTTTTATAATTATAATCATATACTGGATGCATAATAGGATTTTAATAATACCTGTTTTCTATTATGCTGGTTCATGGATATACTTGATGTTCTAATGAATGTGCATCATTGGTGGATCATTTACATTATATGTACCGGTATGGGACGGTGATATATCAGGGATGGATTAGATCAAAAAGCTAAGTCCTACCCCTTCATACATACGGAATGGATTAACTAAAATAGTTAAATCCTACATGGATGCATGGCCTGTCAACTAAAACAGTTGAACGACATAACGGATGTTTGTTTTATTTTTCTGCATTAGGAAAGAATTTATATATATTTATGGTACCGTGATACGAGCTTGAATCTCCTGATCACGGTTAGGGTGCGTATATTGCAAAGGTTGAGTAGCTAGATATAGCTAATGTTCCCTGGTAGGTCTAGGTACTTGACCGCTGAAAAGCGTGTTTTATATGTCACCTTCTACCCAGGCTGAACTATGTTATAGGCTAGTGAGCATCCTATAGTGTATGTATATATATATGGACTATGGTAAATATTGCCGAGCTATCAAGGATGTATCTGCGTATCGGGTTAATATACGGATTGTAGTAGATTGGAACTTGCATGTGGGCCTGACCCACTTCCGGTTACAGACACTCACTCTTCCGGTTACATAAGATTTCCTTTCTATTTTGGTTTTGGATTTTAATTCTGTAAATTTATTTAAAGTTTTGGAATTAGGGGTCCACTAGGTGGATTCCCGAGTTGTACGAATTTGGAGGATTTAAATAATATTGATTTATTATTCAAAGTTTGGGCATTGTTATTTTAGTTTCTTTCAGCGCATTATTCTTTATTAGTAATTCAGTTTTTTTTTTTTTTTTTTTTTTTTTTTTTTTCCTGCTTGTTTACATATTGATTGTTTGGTATCTCTCGGATCTGTGCTCGGACTTGATCACCCGTGGCTCTAGAATCGAGGGGTATCACATTTTCCTTGGAACCATTTGTTGACTTTTGGTTGAAATACTTGGAAGCTTAGAATGATAACATGTGTAGGGTTGTGATTAAACCTTGTGAGGATGCTTAGGATGGTGACAAGTGGAGGGGTAGGATTGAAGTGTGTATGTGAGAGATAGTGCTGGTGTGGTGAAGTGTATACAATACACTAAGTTAGTGGAAAAGTTAGAGAATTAAGTTGTCTTCTTCATTTCCACCATTGATGACACAGAACCCTAGACTCCATTGCTCTCTTTCAAGCCTCATCCCTTTGGCTTTTGTCTTACACCTTAAAGACAAAAGCTTCTTCAGTCCATTGTCTACGACACATTTTCTTGGATTTCCACTTTGCTTCCATTTCCTTGGGATTCTAGGGATTCAATTCTCTAGTGAGGTAGGGGTGTCCTATGTTTATATCTTTAGTGTTTTAATATGTTATTTGAGGTTAATATACACTGTATGCATGTTATTTAAATTCTAGGGTTGCATATAGATGAATCTTGTATGTATCTAACCTAGAGTTTCATTTTGTGCAAGACTTGTATATGATTAATCTGTTGTATAGTTGTTGTTTCATTTAGTAGAGAATTAAATTCTAGTATTATTTTGTTGTTGTAACTATAATATTCTAGAATTATTCCAGTCATTAATTATGTATGAAATTAAGCTATGTTGTTGTCTAAAATTAGGGATTTAAGCTTGTTTTGATAGCATGAATATATTACCTATGTTGACAACCTTATAGTAGTGTAGTTGTATTTACATTGAGAACTTGATATTTCAAATGCCATTGTAGTTTGATTGACTATTAAGTAGTTCACATTGTTTTAGTAATGTAAACTTATTGATATATAGTCTTTGTAAGTGAATCATTGTGTGTATATGTGCTACCTTGGCCTTAGGAGTATGGTGGTCATCATTTTGTTCAGAAAGTTCATGAGGTTATAAGTTGTGTGTGTACGACATGCATAACAAGGTTGAAGGATAGGCATTATCCGAACATTGAAACAGTGGACATCGAGTCAGTAGGGTGGAAGGTCCCTAAGAACACTTGGTCAGTAGGGTGTGTTGCTACACCAATCGTTTCATATACGGGATTTTAATTGATTCTGGCATGGATAATCATCACATTGCATCATGGAGTCGCATTCGTGAGTTGCATCATAGTGGAGTCTATGTCTGTGGGTTGAGTTATAGTTCTTGGAGTGGTATGAACTTTGTTATCCTACTAGCCTTGTGGTAGTTGCTTTTACAAAGTATTCTATTATGTGATTTCATAATTTAATTTCAGTTGACAACCAATTTATAATTGTAACTCGTGGTTTGGTACTTGATATTCTTAATTGGTTTAGCATACTCCTATGTTGTGGATTATAGTTAAAATGCTTCAAAGTTAGTTTTAGGATGATCCCCTAGCTTCACCTTGAAACTAGACATTTGGAAGCATGATCCACATGTGTTTGTTTATATTACACTTTTAAGACTTTTAAAACTTTAGGTTATACGCATATACATCCTCCTACGGAGTAATTCAAATTACTTACCCTAGTTGATCATTGTTTTTCAGGCAAGGAGACACTCTTCTTGGATGTTCATCATCCCTAGCTTGGCTTGAGTTTCATTTGAATACCTTTTGTATATTTTTGACATGCAAATGTTGGCATGATATAGCTCTTTTGAAGTAGTTAATCTATAACTTGTTTAGAAACATGCCTTGCTTCCCTTTGGATGTGTAATATGAATTTAAGTACTATATTTTGATGCTACTTTAATTTGTATGTATTGAGGCCAAGGGCGAAGAACTTTCTATGTATGTAAAGGATGTCATTTTTCAATATGCTTTTATCTTCTTGACATACCTTACACTCGGGGGCATTTAGGTTATTTTACATTATTTTTCATTTTTGGTTTGGACCATAGTTGATCAGAAGACTCATTTTTAGGGGAGGGTTTCTTCACAAACTTTTTTCAAAAAGTCTCATTTTAGCCCTGAAAATCAAGTGTTTTCGAAAAATTACTACTCGCAGCCAAATGTTTTTTCTTCTTGACATACCCTGCACTCGGGGGCATTTTGGTCATTTTACGTTACTTTTTATTTTTGGTTTGGACCATAGTTGATCAGAAGACTCATTTTTAGGGGGGGGGGGGGGGGGGGAAGGGTTTATTCACAATTTTTTTCCAAAAAGTCCCGTTTTAGCCTTGAAAATCACGTGTTTTTGGAAAAAAAAACTGCTCGGAGCCAAATTGATCGTACTAAGCACATTTTGGCAACTTTTTTTGTAAAACTTCAGAAATTCATATCTTCTTCGTTTTAACTCCAAATCAAGTGATTTTTGAGTCAAAGTTTATTAATTTTTCATTGTGTATCCAATGGTATGCACGGTTGCATCCATTTCTATTTGAAATGATAATTTTACCCCTAGTGGCGTCTTTGACCGTTTTAAACCCCAACTTCCGCATTTGTTTCCTTTTGAGTCTCGTGACTTCTCGGGAAGTCACTTTGGCATCTTAGAGGTGGTATTCATCTCTAAAGACTTCTTCTTTTTCATTGCTTCCGCATCTAGGATTCGTTATCGGGTCAGTTTTCGAGTTACTCGCTAACACACCTGGTTCTTTGAAATTCGGGCCGTCACAAAAGTGCGATACATCTGGCAAAGAATTTAGCATTTCATTCAAGGACCAAGCATATATGATGTCGGTATCACTTCATCAGATCTTTGTTAGAAGATGGGGTGTTGACACTTGAGCAAATACTTAGCACCAAGAATCCGGTTGACATGTTGACCAAGACAGTGACCATGGAGAAACTGAAGCTGTGCACAGCTTCAATTGGTTTTATAGCTTGAAGACAGAGAGAAACGCACCGACATACATGGGACATGGATGAGAAGAAGATGGAATGAGTTTATAAGTGCTCCAGTCTCCAAGTGGGAGATTATTGTGGCTTTGTGGAGTCTGACTAATTTTTAGGAAGATTTAATTATATTGAAAATTCAGTTTCCTGATCTATTTTTGATTCCTAATTGGTTTTGGACTCTATAAAAGCCAAGTTCTTGTAGGAAAAATTATTTGGGGCTATATATATCAACTATAATTAGATCTTAGAGTGTGGTAAAAATAGAGAGAAGAAAAAAGAGAAGATCATCTTACCTGTTGTGTGATTGACCAATACAAGAGAGAGCAATTGAGAGAGATTGAGAGAAAATTCTCCATTGTAATTCTTCATCTTCTTCATAGTGAATTTGTTCGGTGTGCTCCATGAACGTAGTTCTAAGATTTGGGTGAACCATATATATCTTGTGTTCTTATGTGTGATTTTTTTTGTTTTTTTGTTTTTTTTTTCGTGATTACTTATTTATTCCTTGAACAGAGTTGCTTATTTTGCGTTTCCGCTACAACAATTGGTATCAAATCCAGTTAATTGTGTAGAGCAACTCCAACACTAGCACATGTTGACATAATGACACTCGATATCATTGATTTATAGGAATCACTTTTTATAATAACTTTTAAAATATCAACAAATTAAATATTATTATGAAAAAATATGAAAAAAATTCAACAAGGTGAAAGAATACAAAAGAATAATTGTGTATACTTGCTTTGATATCGAGGCAATTCTAAATCTTCACTGGACATATTTTACTAATGTTTTCACACAAGTCCTTAACAATAATATTTTTGGTCTTGGTGACCAAGAAAGGGCATGCTCTGCCTAAAAGGTTCCTATTCAAAAATTTAAAACGATCAAAGTCAAACTTGTGTTGTGACGATTCACTAGGATTTCAACGAATCGGATATATATATATATATATATATATATATATATATATATATATTTTTTTTTTTTTTTCTTTTTGTGCCTTGAATCTTTGTAGTTATGCTATGAACAATATTTATCCATGAATATATTAACATCAATTACCAAGAAAAAATCTCATTGGTTTGTCTTGGTACTTTTTACTGCCAGTTCCTTGTTTCTTCATTTATAATGAAGCAATCAACTCTGGACTGTGTTACTACCAATGATCATTCTTAAAATACCTTCATATTTCTTGTCACTAATAATTTGGTGCTTATTCACTTCGTGTTCTATTTACTAGACTGTCACCATTTGTAGGCATGTTCAGGAGAAAAATGTTTAGTCTCATGCAGCGACGACCTAGAAATTTCTTTTAGTGGGTGTGATTTTAAACAATAATGAGGGCACGAGTGAGAGAAGAAAAAAATCAGTGGGGTAAAAGGATAAAGTTATGGGGCATTTATATATTTACCCCAAATTTTCTAGGTAAAAATAAAAAATTTTAAAATTCCCCACTGGTCCTCACATGGGCCCTTGGGTTCGTCCCTGGTCGCATGCTTGGGACGGTTATGTTTGCTTGGAACAACATGATAGGGATCATTTTAAATCATTCTCATAGCTGTGTACTCAAGTCTAATCTTAAAAAATATGTTGCCAAATGTCTGCTTCAAGCCAACAGTCTGACACTTGTTGTATACCTATGGACACGTTTCCGACATGAATTGAAATCTTTTTGAACTATGGTGGAGATGCCTGATCTTATTTTATGCATATCCTTCAAAAAATTTCAAGCATTTCAGTGTATGCTTGCATAATTCGAGAGTGTGTTTTTGAAGATACACTCTAATTACCGTTTTGTTAACATAGGATCTGTTTGTTTGGATATAATTTTTTTTAAAAATTTATGTTTTTAGTGTTTGGTTGTTGTAAACTAAAAAAATCTAACAAATAACTATAATTAACTCATTAACCCCACAAAATAAATTCGAACTACATTTTTATCAAAAATTAAATATATATATTTTACTTAAAAAAAAAAAAAAAATCTTTTCTAAAGAATAAGTGGGGTGACTAGATTATGGCATATGAATAATTAAAAATATCAGATTCATATTTGTAAAAGATAAGCAAATTTATGGTCTTTCTAGTGTCCATATTAATGAATTTATCTTTCTATTGTCATTCAAGAACTAAATATGCTAATGATAAAAAATAAAAAAATATATATATATATTTTTAATTTCGTCCTGAAAAGAACTTCCATAATGTTCTTAGGAAAACTTTTTCACTTACAAAAAAATTGATTGATAAACTAACCCCCTTGTATTTCAAAAAGTTACCCAATGCCCAATTCTACTACAGTATTTTTTATTTTATTTTTTCAGCAATTTACCACGCAAATCATCTGTGTCTTTTTTTTTTTTTCGAAAGATAAATCATCTGTCTTACGGAGTAGTACTAACTGCGGTTGAGAGAGAGTTGGATGGGCGCGAGGGAGAGTTGCAGGAATGAGCTTCGAACTGTATTCCGTCAGCTCAGCGATCGTTGCCTCTTCTCTGCCTCCAAAATGGTATCCAACAAAACCCAAAACCCAAAACCCTAATCCCCCATTCAAAACCCCTCTCTTCCATTTCAAAGTACAATCTTGAATTTTCACACACACACACACAACGCACACACACATATATTTATTCATGAGTACACGTTTCTGTGTATTTGTTTCAGATTACATTGAACTGATATATATATATATATATATATATATATATATATAATTCTACATTTGATTGTATAGCATTATTTATATGAGTTGAAATTTGAGACACAAAAACAATGTATTGTGTTTAGATGAATAAACAACTAGATCATGAATATTATAGTCAATCACTCGCCTAATTAGTTTCGAGTATTAAATTAATATCATCATCAATTCAATGGCGGAGTTTACGCCTAATTTGGAGAGGTGCACATGGTGTTTTGCTGGCCAATTTTCTTTTTGAGAATTGTTTAGAGAGATGCACATGGTGTTTTGCTGGGCAATTCTCTCCTTGTGAATTGTACTATTGACTATCCTTGTTCAATAGCTCCACAAACAATCTGTAAACCATCTATCTCATCAAGAAGAAATGGCTGAAACAATTCTCCACAACACTGTGACTGAAATTCTGAAGAAGTTGGGCTCGACAGTTCTCCAAGAGATCGCCCTGGTGTGGGTGGTAAAGGATGAGCTTCGCAGACTCAAAAACACGGTTTCTACAATCAGAGCAGTCATTGTTGATGCAGAGGAGCAGCAATCCACAAACCATGAGATTGCAGACTGGTTGGAAAAGCTCAATGATGCACTTCATGATGCTGATGACTTGTTTGATGACTTTTCCACCCAAGTTCTTCGGCGTCAGGTTAAGACTCAGAATAAAGGGCTAAAGAAGGTAGGCGTTTTCTTCTCAAGCTCTAACCAGCTTGCTTTTAGCCTTAAGATGGCTCATGAGATTAAAGCCATTAAGGAGAGACTAGATGAAATTGCAGAAGATAGGAAAAAATTTCACCTAACTGAGCAACCTTTAGAGATGCGAGTTGAGAATGGTAAAAGGGAGGAGACTCACTCTTCTGTTCATGCAGAAAGTGTTATTGGGAGGATGCTGATAAAACATCCATTATAGAACTTTTATTGGACGGTAACGTTCAAGAGAATGTGTCCGTTGTTGCATTAGTTGGAATTGGGGGACTAGGAAAGACCACACTTGCACAATTAGCATACAATGATGAGGGTGTCACTAAACATTTTGAACTTAAGATGTTGGTGTGTAAATTTGATGTTTTTGATGTGAAACTCATTGTAGAAAAGACCATAGAGTCTGCAACAGACGATAAGCCTGAAAACCTTTCCATGGATAAGTTGCAAGAAAAGCTTAAGAGAGAAATTATTGGAAAGAAATATTTGCTTGTGTTGGACGATGTGTGGAATGAGGATCGTGAGAGATGGCTAGAACTGAGAGTTTTGTTGATGGGTGGTTCTAGGGGAAGTAAGATATTAGTAACAACCCGTAGTGAATTAGTTGCAAATGTTATGGGTGCAAATTCACCATGTCTTTTTAAAGGCTTGTCTAAGGAGGAGTCGTGGTCTTTGTTTAAGCAAATGGCATTCAAACATGGGGAAGAGTCAGAGAATACATGTCGATTAACAATTGGGAAAGCGATTGCACAGAAGTGTAAGGGAGTTCCTCTTGCCATAAGGGCTATAGGAAGCCTACTATACTCTAAAGATACAGATGTTGAATGGTTGCTTTTCGAAAGTAATGATTTGGCAAAAATAGCTCAAGTAGAAGATGTTATTTTGCCAATATTAAAGTTAAGTTATGATCATCTTCCTTCAAATCTGAAGAAATGCTTTGCATTTTGTTCCTTATATGTGAAAGATGAAAAGATTGATAAGCAATCATTAATCCAATTGTGGATTGCAGAGGGACTCATTCAATCATTGTATGAAAATCAACACTTGTAAGATGTGGGAGATTTGTATTTTATGGATTTACTAAGAAGGTCCCTTTTTCAAGATGTTGAAAGAGATGAATGGGGCGATATAATAAGTTGCAAAATGCATGATCTAGTCCATGACCTTGCACAATTGGTGGCAAGGCTTGAGAACTCCACTTTGAGGAAAGCAGAAAATGTTACAGCAACAACTCGTCATGTGTCATTTGGTGTTTGTGATTCATCACGGGAAATTTCAACCCACTTGGTCCAAGCTAACAAGTGATGAACATTTATTTGGAAGAAGGATCAAGTTTTAGATGAATCAGTTTTTGAAAGAAATGTTTTAAGTTTTAAAAAGTTACGTGTGATGGTTGTCCACAAGTTGAAGATCCAGACCGTGCCAAGTTACATAAGCAAACTGAAACATTTAAGGTATCTTGATCTCAGTGACAGTGATATCTCGACTCTCCCAAATTCTATAACCAAGTTGCAAAGTCTGCAGACTCTAAAACTCAATCATTGTTACAGGCTTGTAGAATTGCCAAGAGATATAAGAAAATTGGTCAGCCTTAGGCATCTTGAGCTTCACTACTGTCATTATTTGAGTGGTGTGCCGTGTGGATTGGGCCAGTTGACCTCTCTTTTGACATTAACTAGATTTGTAACCGACTCAAATGGCAGTCGGTTGAATGAATTGCAAAGCCTAAACAATCTACGTGGAAGATTAAGTATTAGAATACTTGGACTTGGGGACTTAAGTAGCCGACAGTGTTCAAAAAATGCAACAACAGCAGAGGAAAGAATGGATGGAACAAACTACTTGGAGGAAAAAGAATACCTTAAGATCCTGGAAGTATATTTTTATAAGGATGAAGATAATCAGGTATTGTTGGAAACCCTACGTCCACACCCGAATCTGAAGGAGCTGAAAATATATTATTAT
This sequence comes from Cornus florida, assembly GCF_030987335.1. NCBI lineage: Eukaryota > Viridiplantae > Streptophyta > Magnoliopsida > Cornales > Cornaceae > Cornus > Cornus florida. The sequence continues at coordinate 48,153,124 of NW_026775573.1, forward strand.
CAGGGAGTGAGTTCCCCAAGTTGGATGATGGTTGACATTCATTTATTCATCCCAAATGTAGTCAATATTGATATAGAGAACTGGCATAGATGCAAACATCTTCCACTGTTTGGGCAACTTCCTTCTCTCCAATATCTTAAGCTTTATGATATGGATTCTATGGAGTACATAGACAACAATACTGGCTGTGGTGTGGAGACCCTCTCTTTATTGAGTGGAGAAGCAGCAGCAGCAAGAAAAAGAGAACCAACACTAACACCAACATTCTTCCCATTGCTGAAGACACGCACACTCTGGGACTTGCCTAATCTGAAGGGATGGTGGAGGAGCGATGCAGAAGAAGAAGCAACAAGAACAAGTACTATTGCAAGCTTACCAGACCAACAACATTTGAAGTCACTGCCTCATTAGCTCCCATCATTTCCTACTCTTTCCACATTATCCATTACTAATTGCCCTAATCTGGCATCAATCCCAATTCTGCAACCATGTCTTGAAGTACTACATCTAGATCGCGTCAGCAAGAAGCTAGTACAACAACTTCTAATGATGACGATGTCGTTGTCCTCTTCATCTTCTTTGCTTCTTCATCTTCCCAAATTAAAATGTCTGAGTCTTGGGAGAATTTACAATCTAGTTACACTACCAGAGTGGATAGGCAACCTCACATCACCTGAAAAGTTTCACATTTTTTACTGCCCCAAATTGACATCACTGCCCGAAGGGATGCGTTGGCTCACTACACTCCAAGAACTCAAAATTACATATTGTACTGACGTGTTAAATGATAGATGCCACAAAGAAACAGGGGAAGATTGGCCAAAAATTGTTCATATCCCAAATATTTATATATCACGATTACATTGACATGCAAGGTAAATCCTCTTTGGTCTGAAGTTTTTGATTACCATAAAACTCAGTCTTATTCTTCTATCTACTTGTTCATTGCCTCTCTATTTATTTAACTGCAATTGATTATTTATTTAATTTTTTTTTTAAATGGAACAGGTTCACAGGACTTGGTGGATGAATCATTGCTTGAAACAAAGAAGATAGCTCATTTTGTTCTTGGAATTGAAATTACCCCAGCTGGTAATTGTCCTCTCTTGTATTTTCTTTTTAGATTTTATTTTTGACTAGAAATATGTTGTTAATCCTCACTTTCCTTTATTTTTATATGATATATATGTTTTTAGCTTGTGAATTTCCGTGAATGACATATAGAAAGGAGACGATTCTTTCGAAATTTTCTTTAGTGTTATCATTTTTTTTTTCTTTTTTTTTTCTCACCTTCTTAGGAAATGTCAAATGTTCAATTTCTGCATGTGTTTTCAGGCAGCTTGAGGAGCACATAATTGGATTACTTTTAACTGTCTACTTCTTCCTGTTCGTGCTTGTTTAATATCAAAGGTGAGAAATCTTATTAGCTTTTTCCTTTTCTTCTCTCTCTCTTCCTCTCCCTTTTTTATTTTATTTTTTATTTTTTATTTTTTAACTTTTATGAACCAGGTTGTGAACTTTTTACATTTTTCCTACCATGGCAACTTAATAATTTAAGAAAAAATTCCATTAAACACAATGAAAAATGAACTGTCATTCTCTTGGTTGCTGGAAAAAATTGTGCAAGGATAATTGATTCAAGGTAGGGCCTAAATGACCTAAAACAATATATATATATATTTTTCATAATTTGTGTTTGTATAAAAAAGGAAAAAGAATAATTACAGGCGCACAGAGGGCATACCCTCAGAAAAGAATTGAAAGAACAATTCTTAAAATGAAAAAATTCAAATCAAAGCAAATCAACATTGTAGATATCAAGAACTTCAAATAAGATTTGTCTAGCAGCATCTTGAGGAAGTCTAAATAAATGACCATGCAACCTGCCGTTTCTTTCTTGCCAAATGCTCCACAATGCAGCCACAAAAATTGAATAAATCATCTTATTGGTCTGTTGAGAGAACCAGTAGAGCAAGTCTTCGAATGTGAAAAATAAAGAAATATCAAATTTCCAGCCCATAATATCCACAATCCATTTCCAGAAACTAATTGCATAAAAACACTCAACAAAAAGATGGTCTCTGGTATCACACTCCTGTAAACATAAAGAACACCTTGAAGCTAACTGCACCTTCCTGCTCTGAAGATTTACCATTGTACGAAGCCTATCTTGAAACAGAAAAACACCAAACACAGACCATCTAGGTCGAGATTTTCCCCAACAAAATTTAAACCAATCCACATCTGGATGAGTTAGTCTGCAACTTTCCCAAGCTGATTTGAAAGTAAAAGGACCTCCATCCCACATAAGACGATCTGCTCTAGCATGAATAATCAAAGTCTGTGCATAATCCTTAATTGGCCGAAACATAATGTCTTGTAAAAGCTCCAAATTCCATTCACCATTGTCCAAAAGATTAGACAAAGGAGTATCCCAAGTAAACCCCAGCCTTCTAACAATTCTATGACCAAATTTCTGAATCAATGTTTGGCCTTCACACCAAGGGTCTATCAAAATCTTAAAACTATGCCCAGTACCAATAGAAAAACTAATATTGAGATGCATAAGATCCCTGGAATTAATCAAATTCTTCCAAAGAATTGAATGAGAAAACTTTGGAACTGCATTCCAATAAGTAGAAGTAGAGGAGTACCTGTTCTTAAACCATGGAACCCAAATTCTGTCTGAGTTTTGCAAATAATTCCAAGCCAAAACGCACTAGGAAGTATGTTGTAAATCAAGCAATTTTCTGATACCCAGCCTACCTTCCTTTTTAGGTCGACACAATAGGCGATTTCAAGATTGAAAAGAATCTGTATATTGCCGTACTTTGAATGGTTTACAATGCTTTAGTTAAATAGGAAATACAAGGGGCCAAAAAAAGGAAACTACAGGCTGACTACAGGTTGTAACAGCAAACTACAGGCTGTAACTACAGGTTGTACACTAACAGAAGCTATAGGCTGTACACTAACAGAAGCTATAGGCTGTACACTAATAGAAGCTACAGGCTGTACACTAACAAAATTTCCTAATCTTACTCATTGACTATCTATATTTACACGCCTATTATATCCCCTAAAATCTGGTATTATTAAAACCGAATATCTCTTTTTCAACACTCCCCCTCAAGCTGGCTTGTACATGTCTTCTATAGCTAGCTTACTTTTTAAAACTTCAAACTGTCTCTTGTGTAGTCCTTTGGTAAGGATGTCTGCAGCTTGTTCAGTAGTAGAGACATAAGGAATGCAAATCATACCACAGTCAAGCTTTTCCTTGATAAAGTGTTTGTCAACTTCCACATGTTTGGTTCTGTCGTGGAGGACTGGATTATGAGCAATTGAAATGGCAGCCTTGTTGTCACAGTAGACTCTCATTGGAGGAGAAACAGTAACCTTCAAATCTTCAAGGAGTCTTTTTAACCATATAGCTTCGCAAATCCCATGGGCAAGTGGTCTGAACTCGGCTTCTGCACTACTCCTCGCTACTACATTTTGTTTCTTGCTTCGCCACATGACTAAGTTTCCTCCAACGAAGGTGCAATATCCTGAGGTAGATCCTCTATCAACTATACTGCCTGCCCAATCAGCATCTGTGTACACCTCCACTTGTAAATGACCTTGTTTCTTGAACATAAGTCCTTTACCTAGTGAGCCCTTTAAGTACCTTAGAATCCTGTACACTGCTTCGAAGTGTTCCTGTCCAGGAGAGTGCATGAACTGACTCACCATACTGACTGCAAATGCTATATCTGGGCGTGTGTGAGATAAGTAAATTAGTCTTCCCACCAATCTCTGATATCTTTCACAATCAACCATATTCTCGGGTTCAGCAGCTTCTAACTTCAGGTTGACTTCAATTGGAGTGTCAGCAGCTTTACACCCGAGTAGTACTGTCTCATTAAGCAAATCAAGTACATATTTTCGTTGATTCACGAAAATTCCTTCTCTTGACCTAGCAAATTCCATTCCAAGGAAGTATTTAATGCTCCCAGATCTTTGACTTCAAAATCTTTAGGAAGTTTCTTCTTCAGTCTGGTCAACTCTTTAATGTCATCACCTGTCAAAATTATATCATCCACATACACAATTAAAACGGCAATTTTCCCTTCCTCACCATGTTTGTAGAACATGGTATAGTCTGCCTGACTTTGATGATACCCATGACTCTTCACAGCCTTTCCAAAGCGTTCAAACCACGCTCTTGGAGACTGTTTCAAAACATACAAGGATTTTTGAGTTTACAGACTTTGCTCTGACCGTGTTTTCCTTCGAACCCAGGTGGCAAGCTCATAAACCCAGTAAACACTTCTTCTTCCAAGTCTCCAGTTAAAAAGGCATTTTTTATGTCCAATTGATGTAATGGCCAGTTAGAATTGATTGCCAACGACAATAAAACTCGGATAGAATTTATTTTTGCTACAGGAGCAAACGTCTCTTGGTAATTAATGTCGTACGTTTGCGTAAAACCTTTCGCCACAAGTCTTGCCTTGCACCTTTCCACACTACCATCAGCTTTACACTTAATAGTGAAAACCCATTTACACCCAACAGTTTTCTTTCCTTTGGGCAAGTCAACTATCTCCCACGTTCCACTCCTTTTAAGAGCATTCATCTCCTCTAACACTGCTAATTTCCAATTCAGATCATCTAGTGCTTCCTGAGTGTTTCTTGGAACAAACAAGTGAGAAATGTTTGAAGTAAAGGTCCTATGTTTATGGGAAAGTTTATCATAAGACAAGTATTTGGCAATGGGATGCTGGGTACAGGTTCGGATTCCTTTTCTAACAGCTATAGGGATATCAAGGTCTACAGGAACTTGGCTAGGTGACTCTGTACGATCAGAAATAGTAGAGACAACTGTAGACAAGTTAGGATTTAGAGTACCTTGAGTGTTCAGGGAGTCATTGCTCGGGACCTTTGATTGGCCTTGCTCAGGTACAATAGTAGGCTCTCTACTTTTTTGATGTGTCTTTTTCCTGTTATAAACCAGAAGCTCAGGATTCGGTTGTTTTGGAACCGTTGGTAGGATTTCTCCCCCTATTGGAGATACAGTAAGGCTCGACAGATTCGGACTAGGAGGCCCCGGGTTTCCAGATTCTAGAACATCATTTCCCTGTTTAAAAAGATCAGTGTTTGGAGTAATAGAGTGTGAGACAATAGTTTTAGGTAAGGGAATATTAGTAGAAATCTCCCAAAAATTTTCCTCACTCTCTTTCTCCCCCTGAAGAAAAGTTTTTTGAAAATAAGGATGATTTTCTAGAGAAAAGACATCCATACTAATAAATATTTTTTTTGTTTTCGGATTGAAGCATTTGTACCTCTTTTTATTCTGGGCATACCCAACAAATACACATTTTTCAGCCCGAGGATCCAATTTAGACCGAAGTCTACTAGGTAAATGGACAAAGACAGTGCACCCAAATACTTTCAAAGGCAGGTTGGAATAAATCCGAGTTTCAGGAAAAGATATTTTAAGGCTTTCAAGGCGTGTAAAATAGTTAAGAACACGAGTAGGCATCCTGTTAATCAAATATGTTGCTGTTAAAACGGCTTCACCCCACAAATACTTAGGAACATTCATTGAAAACATAATGGCACGAGAAACTTCAAGTAAATGTTTATTCTTTCTTTCAGCAATTCCGTTTTGTTGGGGCGTGTCAACACAAGTGGATTGGTGAAAAATTCCTTTTTCTGTTAAAAAACTTCCTAAAACTTCATTAAAGTATTCGGTGCCGTTATCAGTATGAAGAATGCGAATTTTTGTTTGAAATTGATTTTCAATCATCATATAAAAATCCTTGAATAATTTTTCAACTTTAGATTTTGCATTCATTAAATACACCCAACACAAACGTGTATGATCATCAATAAAAGTCACAAATCATTTTTTTCCAGAAAGAGTTGTGATCCTAGAAGGGCCCCAAACATCACTATGGATTAAATAAAATGGTTTTGATGTTTGGTAAGGTTTGGGAGAATACGTAGTACGATGACTCTTTGATAAAAAAACAATTCACATAATAAAAAGATGAACAATCCAATCCTTTAAACAAAGAAGGAAATAATTTTTTAAGATAAGGGAAACTAGGATGCCCTAGTCTAAAATGCCATAGCATTATTTGTTCTCTAACAGGGATAGAACGAAAACTACTCAAACCTTGAGCCTTTTTATTACTTGAAATATCATCTTCAAAATATTAGAGACCATCTATCATCTTAGCACTGCCAATCGTCTTCCCCAAGCTCTAGTCCTGAAATTCACAATAGGATTCAAAAAAGATAACACGACAATTAGAGTCTTTGGACAATTTACTAACTGGTAAAAGGTTACAAGCAAGCTTAGGGACATGAATTTAGACTTAAGATCAATAATTTTTGAAAGTTTTACCAAACCTTTGCCTGCAATAGAAGAATAAGAACCATCGGCTATTCTGATTTTTTCAGAGCTAGAACAGGGTGAATAAGTTTGAAATAAATGGAAAAAACTTGTCATATGGTCAGAAGCCCCTGAATCAATGATCCATGGGGTAACACTAGAATTTGAACGACAAGATAAGGCCTTCGGGTTGTTACCTGTTTGAGTAGGAGAAGCATTAGGAGTACCAGATGAGGAACTGAATTTCAGCAATTTTAGAAGATGATCCATCTATTCTTTGCTGAAGGGAAGTGCCTCAGCTTCATGAGCTGATGGGGCTCGGTTGAATCTGCCTTCCTGCTTACTCTTCCAATTCGCTAGTTTACCATGAATTTTCCAGCAGGTTTCACGAGTATGGTGAGGCTTGTTGTAGTGGTCACACCAAAGACGGGGCTTTTCATTATGTTTCCTGCCAATATTTGCTTCAGATGCAACCAGGGCAGAGGTCTCAACAACACCATTTGATAACTTTTTTCCAAGCATGACCAGCCTGCGACTTTCCTCTCTTCGAACCTCGGAGAAGACTTCACCGATTAAAGGCAAGGGTTGTCATCCAATTATTCTGCCTCTCACTTCATCAAACTCGACATTGAGTCCAATGAGAAACTTGAAGATGCGGTTGTCTTCCACCTTCTTTTTGTAATGGTTGCAATGTTCAGGCGATTTCCACTCATAATCGCTGAATAAATCAAGGTCCTGCCACAAACGTTTCAGAGAGTTGAAATATTTTGTAACACTATTATCTCCTTGACGGATCTCTCTGAGTTTCAGCGTTAGTTCATAGACTTGAGACTGATTTCCCAGGTCTGAATACATCTGGTTGACATTGTCCCAGAGTTCTTTTGCTGTGTGGTAACACATATAATTAGAACTGATGTCCTCCTCCATAGAATTCACCAACTAGGTCATTACCATCGAATTCTCTGCATCCCAGGTCGAGTAGGATGGATCTTCAGGTTTTGGTTCCTTCTTTTCTCATGTTAGGTAGCCGATTTTGCCTCTGCCTCGGATGTACATCCGCACGGACTGGGATCAGCGAAGGAAGTTTTCACCGTTTAGCCGAATTGTGGTAATCTGGCCGAATTGTGGTAATCTGGACCGAGTGTGTTTGAGAGTTTTGGACTTGGGACTCAAAGGTCTTGGTCTTGGACTTAGGTATGTCATTAAACATGGTGATTAGGGTTGTTTGGAAGAGAAAAAAAAAAAAAAAAAGAGACGGCTAGGGGTTTTTTTTCAAAAGAATCGGTAAGATGCTCTGATACCAAATAGGCGATTTCAAGATTGAAAAGAATCTGTATATTGCCGTACTTTGAATGGTTTACAATGCTTTAGTTAAATAGGAAATACAAGGGGCTAAAAAAAGGAAACTACAGGCTGCCTACAGGCTGTAACAGCAAACTACAGGCTGTACACTAACAGAAGCTACAGGCTGTACACTAATAGAAGCTACAGGCTGTACACTAATAGAATTTCCTAATCTTAGTCATTGACTATCTATATTTACACGCCTATCATATCCCCTAAAATCTGGTATTATTAAAACCGAATATCTCTTTTTCAACAGACACATTAAATCCCAACTCATAAGATGCAATTTCTTCATATTCTCTCTGCTGCCCCACAGAAAGTCTCTACACAACTTTTGAATGTGATTTAGAACAACAACTGGCAAGGGAAAAACACTACACCAATATAAACAAATTGGAGTAATAACAGTCTTAATTGACTCGGCCTTCCCTGCAACTGACAGTAAATTGTTACTCCAAACAGTGAGCTTTTTTGAAATTTTGTCGATAAGCACATTGCAATGAGCTTTCTTTAGACCTGTGGAACACAAAGGTATGCCTAAATATTTGAAAGGAAGCAACTCTTCTTTGCATTACAGCAAATCAATTATATTTCTTCTTCTTCTAACAGCCGTAGAAAAAATAACACTTGTCTTTTGATAATTAATCTTCAAGCCAGAGGCCTCACCAAAGATATTAAGCAAACCTTGCAAGGATCTAGAATTTGATATGGAAGCTTTACATGTGATCAATAGGTCATCTTCAAAGAAAATGTGACATGTAGTAGAACCAGCCTTCAAAGCCGTATGAAATAATTTAATCCTCCCATTATCAACTTCAGAGTTAATGAATTGAGTGAGTTGATCAGTCACCATAGTGAAAAGAATGGGGGAAAGAGGACATCCTTGATGCAGCCCCTTTGTAGGTTGAATAAATCCTGCAGGAGAGCCATTAAGGAGGACAGAATATCTTGTAGATGATAGAAGATTGGAGATCCATTTAATCCAATTGGAACTAAAACCAGCAGCTGTCAAAGTTTTTAAAAGAAAACTCCAAGAAACTGAATCAAAGGCTTTGGAGATATCAGCTTTCAGAGCCATAATAGGATGCTTATATTTGAATTCACTGACCATTTCATGCCCCATGATAATAGCATCCTGATTTTTTCTACCTTTTATAAAGGCATTCTGTTCCAATCCAACTAATTTAGGCAAAACCAGAGAAAGTCTAACAGCCAAAATCTTAGAAATGATTTTGTAAACTAAGTTACAAAGAGCTATAGGCCTATAGTCTTTTGGCTTAGCAGCATTACCTACTTTGGGAATCAAAGTAAGAAAGGAGCTAATCACCCCTGTAGGCAGATTTCCTGAATTAAAAAAGTGGTGAACAGCTGCACACACTTCAGTCTGCACAATAGACCAAAAAGATAAAATAGAGCAGGAAAGCCATCTGGACCTGGAGCCTTATCAGGTTTGAAATTCATAACAACAGCTTTAATTTCCTCATTAGTTATAGGGGCATAACCAATTGATCTTCAGCTGATAACAGATACCTAGTTTGAATATCAAATGGACCATCAACCTCTGCACCTTGGTAAATATCCTGATAATAATCCACAAAAGTTTTACTAACCACAGATGGATCAGTAGAGACATGTCCAGTATCAGTTTCAATAGATGTAATAGCATTGAATTGTTGATGCTGTTTCAACTTATGATAAAAGAAACCAGAACATCGATCATTCTCCTTTAACCATAAAATCCTTGACTTCTGCGCATATAGAATCTCCTGAGATGACAAAGCATCGTGATAGATGTCTCTAGCTTTTTGCTCTTCATCAAATAAGACATCTGTAGGGGAAGTTAAGAGGTCCACTTGAATATCTTCCAAATGCTGCTTTGATTGAAAAACCTTCTTTGCAATATCTCCAAATGTAGTCTTGTTCCAATACTTTATAGCTGCCTTAACATTTCTCAACTTTTTGACCAATATATGAATTGGATTCCCTGAAACCTCATCATCCCAAGCTTTTTGAATCACTTCCACAATACCCTCTTGCAAACACCAGATTTTTAACATTTTGAATGGCTTAGGACCAGTAGCAAATTGTCTAAAGATGTTGATAATGACCCCATAATGATCAGAAGAAGTAGAAGCTAAGTGAGACATTTTTGTACCTGTAAAAAGCTGAAGCCAAGCATCATTTGTAAAAACCCTATCAATTTTAGCTAGAATTCTTCTATCTTTTCTCTGTCTATTACACCAAGTCCACTTTCCATTAGAAGCAGTTAATTCCACCAGACCTGCTTTCTGAAGGCTTTCATTAAAATTATCAAGGAGTCTTTGAGGAACTGTTCGCCCTCCCTTTTTATCAGAGTGGTATCTAGTAGCATTCCAGTCACCAACAACAAACCAAGGACCAGTAACCATTGTAGCTTGCATAATCAAATGATCCCACAATCTTCTCCTACCTGTAACATAATTAGAGGCATACACTGGAGTACAAAAAATACCTCTCCAGTCTGGATTATATGAACTTGCAAAAGAATACTTTGATCCATCTCTGAAAGCACAGCAACTGAAAACATTATTGGATCCCAACCTATCCATAACTTGCCTAAGTCATGAGAATTATAATTGTGAAGCCAATTCCAAGATTTGTTAATTTTTCTGGAAATAGAATCAAATTTAGGCCTTCTCACCCTAGTCTCTTGTAATAGACAAAATGAGCTTCATTTGATTTAATCCATTGCGTCACCTCTTTTTGCCTTTTAGGCTTTTTCAAGCCTCTCACATTCCAAGAACAAATCATTCAGAATTTGGGGGATGGGAAGCACCCCCTTCACTTCTAGTCACTCTAGAAGTAGCCAACAATCCTGTGATATTCTTGTTCTTAATAATAGAAGGCTGTAAATCAACTTGAGGAGCAGCCTTTTCAGAGATATTAATCACTTCTTTCTCCTTAGGATCACCACAATCATCGACTTTTGCCTTATTATACCTAAAACAATATTTACTTGAGTTTTCATGGTATGTGCATTAAGTTATGGCAACTTTGCCTATTGTGATGAAACTAGATCCATAGACTGTGCCTAGAGGCATTATGCGTTAACAAAAGTATATGATGTCACTTCGATAGAAGAATTTCAAGCATTATGTACTTGCCATTTGACAGGCAATCCATTAAAACTTGTTGATCATCCGTACCTTAATCACAATTTACATTGATCGTTAAGGCGGGATTTTTTTTCCCTCACTTGATAGAAATTTTTTACTTGTTTGTTCAGCATATGAAGTTTCTGCAAATTTACAGAGAAACAGGGTGGAATCTGCCAAAAGGGTGATTACAAAAACCATCAAGCGTGAGCAGCCACAAAAAAATTGGACAAGGCTTAGGGATTATTATCAGTAGTCTATACTAGATTTTGTTTGATGAAGATGAGTCAGGAGAAAGAATCTTAGGCAGTTACTGGAGATTTGTTCTCATTGGTACTCGTGATCAAGGCTAAGAATTAAGGTTCCAAAACTTGATTCAGGTCACTATACATTTTATTTTACATTTTTCTGCCTGCATAAGACTTAATTTCTTTCTTCCCATGTTGCAGGAATGAAGCAATGGGCTTCTCTGTGGAGCACGGATATTCAATCCAGAGTGGGAGTATAAGCTGTGAACCTTAAGACATTTACAAGTCTAGGATTATCAGATTACTGGTAAGACGCTTTACCCTTCAGCAGATTTTTTCGAATTTTGCTTTACAACTAATAATACAGGTTGTCCTCCCTTATGGGGGAAATGATTGACCAACCTAGTGTCGTTTTTGTGAGTGATTTTATTAGTTCTCAGGCCAGAATTTGGATATTCTGAGTGGTTTGACAATATAAGTTTACCGTAATGCTGTGTTGCTCAAAAGTATGGCAAGTCAAGAACAGGAATGCTGTTTTGCTCCTCAGAATTTTCATAGATATGTTCTCTGCAACTTTTCCTTGTTTTCTGATATTCAGACGGTGCATTAAACACTATATTTCCCTATATTTTGTACTGATGTAAAGACAGTTTTTAGAATCAGTTATTTAATGATGAAATTCACTTGATGACAAAAGTTTAAGTATGACCACACCTTGAATGAGGTGAAAATTAAGAAAATATTGGTTGAAGATTACATGGATCTTACAATCACTAGAGATGCAGGACTAGATTGCTTGTAGACTGCAAGATCGTTCTAAATTTTATTAATTTAATACCACAACTCGACTTAATCCTGTGGATTGAATCTACATCACTTCATCTTAGATTCAAAGCATAATTCACAAGATTAGTAGGACTCGTTGACGTATCTTAACTTGTTTACTTCACAAATTGTTGCAGGAGAGTGTACCACAACCAGATGAAACAATGCCAGACACAATGGTGGGAAAACAGCTGATGAAGAAACAGGTAGAAAAACTCCTCCACCTGCTCTGTGATTGTCCTTACCCGAACCCGAGGTCAGCTCAGTCAAACTCATCATGTCTAGGGTCAACACATCATTCTCAAGTCTTAATTATGCTTAAAAAGGCTTTAAAACAACTCTCTAAGGCTTGGGGTTTAAATGAATCAAGGAAGGAACAAAAAAAGTTACCAGCTGCTACAGTTTGGTCGACCAGAATAGAGCACCGGTCGGCCGAAACGACACCCCCCCCCCCCCCCCCCCCCCCCCCCCGCGCGGAACCGGTAGACCGAAGTAGCCATTTCGGTCGGCCAGTTGTGACCCAAACAGTAGCTGAGGCTATTGGAATGGTCGGCCCCTTCGAGCTCAGAATCAGATACTAGATTGCTACAAGTGTAAAAATGAAGAAGAGCTTTGAATGGAACCCTGGAAACTGATCTAAATCTATCCCAAACACATTGAGAAGTAACATACTACGTTCCATGGTCATATACATCAAGAATAATTACAATGCAACATTTCTTTCCCCATTCAAATGAGAAATATGCAAGATCTTTACAATAGCCCCATTCACATCAAAATAGAGTCAAGAGTACTTAGTTATTTTACAAAGCCTTGTTAAACAAACTTGAATACATTCTTGCCATGAAGTTCTACAAATGAATGGCTCTCAATACAAAGGTTGCAAAATACACTTCTAATTCCTTTATGCTTGTGGTGGATTATCATCCGCCACCTTCTTTCTGTGACCTGAAAAATGTTAATATAAAGAGGTGAGCAAATTGCTCAGTAGGTGGTGCCTAAGACACACCTCTTGTGACCCCGTGGATCCATACAATGAATAGAAATAAAGACAACGGGATCATGCTATGCCGGGGAAAATACAACAACTTCAAATCGAAAATAAACAATGCCGTGCCATGAAATGCAATGCCATACTATGGATGTCTCATATATTTCAATGCCATGTCAATAGGAAATTCATGCCCTTTCAAATCAACATTCAATATCACACATGCCTTTCAAATTAAATTTCTAAAATACACATTTTAAGCCTTCATTCAACATTAATCTAGCTTGATAAGCATAATTTCTATTTCATAAAAGCATGTTTCATCTTAAGACGTCAATTAACGCACAACTACACATTTCACATACAACATCTAAGCAACTTTTGCAAGAATTTATATAAATTAAGCATGCTAGGCAATAATTTAAGAAGAAATAATTCACAAAAGTACAAGAACATGTGAATTAGGAACCCCTACCTCACTTAGATGCAAAAACCCCAATTCTCAAGCCCTAGATTCGAAATTGCAAGGTTGCCAAACAAGGAATTGTTTACATCAACGTGTAGATCTCGCCGAGCTCTCCGATTTGTCGCAAACGGCACCAACAATTTCTCAAAATTGAGAGAGAAATCAAAGTTGAAGTCTTGATAAAAAGGAAAAGAAAAATGGAAGGAAAAAGGGTGAGAGAGAGAGATAGCCGGGGAGAGCGAATGAGAGGCCAAAATGGCCTCTTGGCCACACTAATTACATTCCACCACTTCATAATATCTTTTTACTTCTTATTTCTACCACAAAATATATATATACAAACAATCTACATTATAACCACACAAATCACATTAAATAAAATAAATGAGATGCAAATGGATCCAAACAAAATCTCCGTACACGACAATTCCGGTAGCGGGTCCCATCCGGGACCGTCCGGCTTGAAAAATAAAAAAATGTCAGAATGGCAACTGATGCATTTCCAAGAGTCTTGAACTCAATGGAATGCCCCAACCAACTATTGGACACACCTAACACACCCGACGGTGTCTGGCACGCAAAACGAGAAAAGACAAAAATACCTTTTTAAAAATCAGAAAATTTCGGAAAAAGGAAAATGGTGAAAAACAGATATATTACAATCTCCCCAACTTAAAAGGATTTCGTCCCCGAAATCAACCCACCTCACAAGAGAAAGACGAAAGGATACAAAAACGGAGTACGTCTTTGAGTACCCCACGTAACATGCTATACCTCAAAATCCTAATCCAAAGAATCTCACATCCTACGTCACTCGTAACCTTGTGCTAGTGACCCAACGCAACCTCGACCGAACAGTGACCACAGCCACACATGATTACATCCTCTATTATACGACCCGAATCTGTGGGCCCGAACTGTTTAACCGGGTCCTTACCCGAACCCGAGGTCAACTAAGGGCAATTTCATCCTTTCCTACGCTCACTGGGGATACACAGATCATTCAAGGATCCAGAGTCTTTCTAAAACACAACTTAGAAGGAGAAGTCAAAGGTACAAGTTAATGGGCAGGGTTAGCCAGCTAATGGAAAGGTCAATCAGCTGATGGCCCTTCGTCAGCTGGTTGAAAGTGCGTAATCAGCCGGCTGATCCACAGGGTCGGTCGGCTGAAACGATCCCCAAAGTTGAATACTCTCGGGACTTTAGAAAAGAGGACTGTCGGCTGACCGATCATCTAACGTCGGTCGACTGACAAGGGGGGTTTGGTCGGCTGACTGTGCTTATTAGCCGGCCGAAACAAAATTTACTCTGACTCGACCTAGTGGAATACCAAAAATTGCACTGTCAGCCGGCTGATGGTCCTTGTCAACCGGCCGACAGGCCCTGAGAAGCTGCTATCTGCAGCAAATAACACTAAAAAGACTAGGCTTGTTATGAGCCAACCCGCACAAAACCTGATACGCAACCTAATTCCGAATTCAAAGCAAAACATACAATTGGAAGGCATTTATAATTTCTTAAAATATAACCTCATTTCCCCCATTGGCCCATTCAACATCATACATCTACATAGTCTCAAATTTACATCAAATTATTATCAAGTGTCATAATTACAGTACAACCATGCTTTACAAAAGAAATACATTTTTATGGTGACACTTTACAAAAGAATGGGTTTCCAAAATACAAAAGTTAGCAAAACTGAACTTCAAATCTCCGAACTAAGATTGTGGTGAACCGTCATTCGCCACTTCTTTCCCAAGCCCTGACAAATGTAGAGGAGTGAGCACAACGGCTCAGTAGAGATTGCCTCATCACCATCACATACAATGCAATGCATAAAATGTCAATGCAACCGCACCTCACACCATGCCCTTGCTTATTCACACATCCAATCCATACCATCATGTATCCACACTTCACTTCCCCACTATCACACATCTACACCCTCACCTCTTTTATACCTATCAATACCTTCTTCTATTCAACCCAATTAAAAAACAAGGCCAAGTATTTGGTGAAGATTGGATAAGGACAATATATTAAAATCCTATTATATTGGGCTGGACATGGGTGTAATCTTTATCAGGAAGAAGTTTGTGGTTATGAAGGTAGATCGCTTCTGCCCACACATATGCAAATATGGTACGAGTAGTGTACGCTTTCCCTAACCAAACCTTTAGCTGTATTAGGCCATCTCCAGCCCTCTTATTATAGGGCTGGTCTAGCGAGCCTGGCTAGCTCAATTTTGGGCCACAGCAGGCTCGCTTAAGGGAAGCGGGCCCACTAGTGCTCACGGGCCTGGCCTGGCGAGCTGGCACGTGATCGCTTAAATATTTTTTTTAAAATTCTTATTCAAAATGATGTCGTTTTGATGCTAGAATTAAAAAATAATAATAATAAAAATAAAAAATAAACAATTGCAAAACGGTGCCGCAACGGCTATTTTTTATTTTTATTTTTTTAAAAAGGAGGCAACGGTCCAAACAGTAAGGACCATGTTGCCCCCAAAAGCTATTTTTTCCATTTTTTTGGTATTTATTTTATTTAGAAAATTAATAAATAAATAATGTAGTCCTCAGGCACTATTTGATTGACCCAAATAGTGCCTAAGGACTATATTGACTTACAAAATAAATAAAAAATAATTTAAATTTTTTTTACCTAAAAAAAAGTGTTCCCCCCCCCCCCCCCCCCCCCTAACAACTATTTCTTTTGAAAAAAATGTGAAAAAAAAAAATATTATTCATCGTTATAAATAACTCCTATCATCATCCAAACCATATCCAACACATCTTTATTCTTCATTCTCTACTTTAAGCTTCATTTAAGAGAGCTCCAAATTTTTTGAAATTTTTTATGGTATCTTCCAAGAATCTCCTTTCATTCAAGTTCTTTGCCCTTTGAGTTTGTTGAGAATACTTCAATTTCAATTGTTGAGAACCCATATATTTGTTATGTGAATTGTGATATCTGTTTTTGGGCTCTGTTCTCATATAGGTATTCCAAATTGTTGTTATAAAGAAGAGAAGACTGTAGAAGAAATCAGAGGAAGTTTTTGTGTTCTGTGCTCATCTCTGATCTCCCGTACGTATGCGTGTGCATCTCTCTCTCTAAAACACACACTCTTTCTCTACCTCTTCTTCATCTCTCTCTAAATACACTTTTCCAATAATCTCCTTTCATTCAAGTTCTTTGCCCCTTTGAGTTTGTTGAAAATCAGAATAAATTTTCCGTAGGTATGCGTGTTCTTGCAGTCGACGATGATGGGTGTTCTTGTAGTCGACAATGCCAGTATCAGGGTTTGATTCCTTTTAGCTTCGCTTCCTTCATTTTATACGTATTTGTGTATTATCAAAGATAGGGTTGTTTTTATTGTTAAATTTTTGGCTTGTTTTGTCTATTTTAGTTTTTTATTTGTAATTGTTTTTAATTCATGATAATGGATATTGCATTATTTTTTTCGGTGAGGGCCGTGAGGCCAAAATTTGGAGAGCAGAAGTTTCTTACGTGGCTCTTGGAAAAACTGACGTGGCTCTGGAAAAAATTGAGAGGCGACTGCGGATGGCATTATGAACTAGGGATTATAAAACTGTCCACGAAAACTAGGTTTTCAAAAATTATCATAGAAATATGGGCTGACCTGTAACGACTCAAACTCGAGGGTCCGAATCGTTATCTGGGTCCTTAACCGAACCCAAGGTCATCTAAGGGCAATACAGTCATTTTCAAGGTTCAAGTATAATTAGAACGCATTCCTCGTCTTTATGGTACACCTTAGTATCGTGAAATAGGTTGGGACTGGGCAAAATGGATAAAAGAACAACAATTGGGGAAGCAACAAGAATCGTTCGACTTATCAATTTAGCAAGTGTCAGTGTTAAATTTCTGAGAAGACTGTTTTGATTTAACAAACTCAGTACTTAAATTATCAATTTTAAGTCCAAGTGATTTATTAAACATTTTTACCTGTTCAAGTTCCTTTTCCAGAAAATCAACCTTATGAAGAAGATTCAAATTTTTATGGCCAAGTTCTTCCAAATTTTTATTAGAGACAGAAACTTCTGACTTATAAATATCTCTATCAAGTTTTGCAAGATTCAATTTCTCTAACAAATTTTCAAAATCCTTTTTAAACTTAGACCACTCAATTTGCATGCTTGTGACAGAATAAAAAAAGGAAGGTAAATGCAACATATCAACAGAAGATATATTTTCATACATGATGCAAAAATTACAACAAATCAACAAATATGATCTACTCAATATATCGAGTAACCCGCTTTGATTCTAAATGTGAGGTTACGCGGTGCGGAAGCTGTTAGTTGATTTAATTGTTATTAACTTCTTTAATGACCTAGATGAGATTATTAGGTCAACTTGCCCAATTGTTGTGATTGATTAAATTACCTAAGCAATATGATCAATTAAACATCCATAATCACAAAGATAAATACTGAAAAGTAAAGCAAGTAGAGTTAGAGAGATGGCACCAGGATTTTTAGCGAGGAAACCCAATTGGTAGAATAGACCAATTGTTGTGGGAAAAACCTCGACTGTGCAGTCCAAAGTAAACCAATCCACTATGTTTGAAACAAAGTACAATGGACTTTGACTCAGACTCACACCCTATTGTTCTACCAAACACCAATCGCTGACAATCTTCTGGCTTTGCAAGGTCTCGTCCAACAGCTCTTGACCTCAGGCTTACTCTTGATCTCTGTAGAAGGATTGTTGGTAGATCAAACAACACTCCTCGAATGCTTTGACCCTTTCAAAGTGTGATCGTTTCACCCCTTTTCTTCAAGATTTGAACTTTGATGTAAAAGAAATAAATCTGTTCTTTTGGAATATTTGAATCTTTAATTAAGTTCCAATTTTGATAAGATAGAGAACAACACTACTAAGTTACTCATGAATATATGTGTGTGCTCTAAAAAATAAAATCAAAAAAATCAAATTTGATTTTCTGAAAAATCTCTCTCTAAAGGCTTTATCAAAATAATGAATTTTTGTTCCTTAAAGCCATACCTCAATAATGAATGAAAGAGGCATTATATAAAAGTTTGGAAGACCTAAGAATACTTGTAAAACAAGTGAAATTCGTGTATAGGTTTTAGAAGGAAATTTGGACCAAAAAGGAATCAAAACAGATCAGGAAACTGAAGTTACCAAACCTGATTAGAAGTCTTGA
Organism: Cornus florida; assembly: GCF_030987335.1. Taxonomy (NCBI): domain Eukaryota; kingdom Viridiplantae; phylum Streptophyta; class Magnoliopsida; order Cornales; family Cornaceae; genus Cornus; species Cornus florida. The sequence goes on from NW_026775573.1 coordinate 48,171,708, forward strand.
ACTGGTTCAAAGAATCTTTGAACCGGTTCAAGATGGCCAGTGCACAATTCGAAGAACCCTTTTGATTCTTGAACCGGTTCAAGAAAGGCTGAACCGGTTCAAGATGGCCAGTCTTGTGCCGGTTCAGGATTCTTTGAACCGGTTCAAGATGGCTAGTGCATAATTCGAAGAACCCTTTTGATTCTTGAACCGGTTCAAGTTGGCCAGTCTTGAATTTTTCACAGAACCCTCAGATGTTAAACCTGTTCGAAAAATTCTTGAACTAGTTCAAGTTAGGCAGAATGTAATTTCTCCCTAAAAACTTTCAAAACTTCCTAAGTGTTCTCACACACTCACAAAACTTCCTAAAGCCTTGTTCTCATCATCCCGGAGTGTATTAAAACATGAACACTTGAACTTCTTCAAATCCGCATCCGATCTTCAATCTTGAATTTTTGAACTGAAAAATTACAACTCGATAGGACTTGTTTTGACAACGAAATTAGCCAATTACAAAATAAATATTTTTACAATCTCCTCAATATATATATATATATCTCACAATCAATTACACACACACATGCTTACATGTATGTGTGTGTATATATATTGCTATTTCAAATATATGGTTGGCCAGCATAGGATTTAAATCTAGTTGATTCCTCGTCAACCAAGTCCACAAATCAGTCCAGAAGGCTGTCATTGTTCTGCTTTTGTCCAATCAACTATGGAGACTAGGGTTCAATTATGGAGACTTTTCTCTACATTTTGTTTTCTAGCAATCAGTGATGAGGACCACTTGAGCATACCAGCATTCAAAATATTTGGAGAGGTCCACATGGTTCTTCACTTCCACCATTCTCTTTTTTATGAATTGTATTGGTAGACTTTTCTTCCATCACTCAATTATAAAACATTGAGGATAACTTGTTCAGCAGCTCCACAGAGAATCTATAAACCATCCATCTCAACAAGAAGAAATGGCTAGAACAATTCTGTACAACACTGTAACTGAAATTATCAAGAAGTTGGGTTCAGCGGTTCTCCAAGAGATCGGACTGGCGTGGGGTGTAAAGGGTGAGCTTCACAAACTTGAAAACACGGTTTCTACGATCAGAGCAGCACTTGTTGATGCAGAGGAGCAGCAAGCCACAACCTGTGAAGTTGCAGACTGGCTTGAAAAGCTCAATGATGCATTTTATGATGCTGATGACTTGCTCGATGACTTCCCTACTGAAGTTCTTCGGTGCCAAGATATGACTCAGAACAAAAGGCTAAAGATATGCTTTCAGTAGTTGGATGGCTCATGATATTAAGGTCATTGGAAAGAGACTAGCGACAATTGCCAAAAATAGGAAAAAATTTCACCTCATTGAACAGCCTATAGAGTTGCGTGTTGAGAATACAAAGAGGGAGGAGACTCACTCTTTTGTTCTTGTAGAAAGTGTTTTCGGGAGGGATGGTGATAAAAGTATCGTAGAAATGTTATTGGACAATAACATTCAATAAAGTGTGTCGGTTGTTGCAATAGTTGGGATTGGGGGGACTAGGAAAGACCACACTTGCACAACTAATATACAATGATGAAGAGGTCACTAAATATTTTGAACTTAAGATGTGGGTATGTGTTTCCGACCCCTTTGATGTGAAACTCATTGCACTAAAAATCATGGGTATTGAAGCTTGTAAAGGCCTCACGTTTGAAGATGTGCAAATTCGCTTGAGGGAAAAAATTGATGGGAAAAAATATTTACTTGTGTTAGATGATGTGTGGAATGAGAATCATTACAATTGGTTGAAACTGAGGGATATATTGATGGGTGGTTCAATGGGAAGTAAGATTTTAGTAACAACCCGTACTGAATTAGTTGCAAATGTTACAAGGGCAAATTCATCGTATATTTTAGAAGGCTTGTCTGAGATGGAGTCATGGTCTTTTTTTAAGCAATTGGCATTCAAACAAGGGGAAGAGTCGGAGAATCCATGTCGAGTAATAATGGGGAAGGAAATTGTAAAGAAATGTAAGGGAGTTCCTCTTGCCATAAAAGCTATAGGAAGCCTATTATACTCTAAAGATACAGATGCTGAATGGTTGCTTTTCAAAAACAATGATTTGTTGAAAATAGCTCAAGAAGAGGATGTTATTTTGCCAATACTAAAGTTGAGTTATGATCACCTTCCTTCGAATCTAAAGAGATGTTTTGCATTTTGTTCCCTATATTTGAAAGATGAAAAGATTAGTAAGCGAGAATTAATCAAATTGTGGGTTGCAAATGGATTCATTCAGTTAGGATATGAAAATCAACAACTGGAAGATGTAGGGGAACTGTATTTTATGAATTTACTGAGGCGGTCCCTTTTTCAAGACGTTGGAAGAGATAAATGGGGTGACATAATAAGTTGTAAAATGCACGATCTTGTCCACGACCTTGCACAATCGGTGACAAGGCTTGAGAACTCCACTTTGAATTCAGGTGCAGAAAATGTTACTGAAAGAAGTCGTCATATGTCATTTGTTTATCGTGTAAATTCATTATTTGAAATTCCAACCCACATGATGAGAGCCAACAAGTTACGCACATTTATTTTGAAGAATTAAGATTTATAAGAAACAGTTTTTGAAAGGATTGTTTCTACTTATAAATGTTTACGCGTGTTGGATCTATCCAAGTTGAACATCAAGACAGTGCCGAGTTACATAAGCAAGCTGAAACATTTAAGGTATCTTGATCTCAGTGGTAATGTTATCACAACTCTCTCAAATTCCATAACCAAGTTGCAAAATTTGCAGGCTCTAAAACTCAATAAGTGTTACACACTTGTAGAAGCCAAGAGATTTTCAAAAATTGGTCAGCCTCAGGCATCTTGAGCTTGATGAGTGCGATGCCTTGACTGGCATGCCGCATGGATTGGGGCAATTGACATCTCTTCTAACATTAACAAGGTTTGTAGTGGACTCAAATAGCAACGGCTTGAATGAATTGGGGAGCCTAAACAATCTACGGGGAACGTTAAAAATTGTACGCCCACATCGGGACTCAAGTAGTCAGTGTGTTGAAAATGCAACAGCAGCAGCAGAAATGATCAAGAAAACAAACTACTTGGAAGGGAAAGAATACGAATACCTTAAATCGCTGTTATTATATTATGGGGAAGAGTCATCGTTGGATTCCCTACGTCCACATCCGAATCTGAAGGAGTTGAAAAATAGGGTATTACAGGGGAGTGAGTTTCCCGAGTTGGATAATGGTTGACCAAATTGGCTTATCCCTCCCAAATATAGTCACAATTTATATGTATGGCTGTCACAGATTCAAACATCTTCCACCATTTGGGAAACTTCCTTCTCTCCAATATTTGACTCTTTCTTTTATGGATTCCCTGGAGTACATAGACAACAGTAGTAGTGGCAGTGGCAGTGGTAGTGAGCAGTCTTTACCCTCTTCTCCATCTTCATCCAGTGGAGGAGGAGGAGCGGCAACAAGAACAAGATCAGAACCAACACCAACATTATTTCCATCCCTCAAAGAACTTGAACTCTCTTGGTTGCCTGATTTGAAAGGATGGTGTAGAAGCGAATCCGTAGAAGCAGAAGCAACAGCAACGGCAACTTTACGAGACCAGCAGCAGCATCAACAACAACATTATTGGCTCCCATCGTTTCCTTCTCTTTCTAAATTAACCATTGAATATTGCCCTAACTTGGCATCAATGCCTATTCCATGTCTTGAACAACTACAACTCAATAAGGTCAGCAAGGAGCTAGTTGAACAAGAGTTAATGATGATGATAGTGTCCCACACCCCAACAATGTCTACGTCGTCCTCGTCCTATTCATCTTCTTCGTTTCTTCATCTTTCCAAATTAAAGTCTCTGACTTTAGGTTCAATTGAGGATCTAGTTACTCTGCCGAACTGGATTGGCAACCTCACATCACTGGAATAACATTCCATTCGCCACTGCCCCAAATTGACATCACTGCCCGAAGGAATGCGTTGGCTTGCTGCATTACAAGAACTGAGAATTACATTTTGTGATGACGTTTTATATGATAGATGCCAGAGAGAAATAGGGGAAGATTAGCCAAGGATTGCTCACATCCCATATGTTTATATTAAACAATAAGATTAGCATCCAAGGTAAATCCTTTCTCATCTTAATTTTTTTATTACCATAGAACTCCATTTTATTCTTCTATCTTCTTGTTCATTGTCATAATTTTTTACAAATCATTATTTCAACTCCTCAAGTAAACAAGATCACGGTTCATTCTACGAATTGCAACTACCAATTAATAATTGGCCTCTCTTGTATTTCTTTTTTTAGATTTTATACTCTTTATGATGCATTTTTGAGTAAAACTATATATATATATATATGTTTGCTTGTGCAACTACCATGGATGTAGAGTTAGAAAGGAGATCATACTTTTGAAATTTTCCTTTACCATGATCTTTTTTTTTTTTTTTTTTCCTTTTCCTTTTGACCTTCTTGGGATATGTCACATGTTCAATTTGTGCATGTGTTTTCAGGCAGCTTGAGGAGCACATAATTGGATTACTTTTACGGTCGCCTTCTGTAACGTTTCCAACTTTCTCCATTTTTCATTTTTCTGGGAATTTTGTCGTTGCAAGGGCATTTTTGTCTTTTCACATCTTGCGTACCGGACACTGCGGAGTGTGTCGGATGTGTCAGAGAGTTGTTTGGGGCATTTCATTGAGTTCAGAGCTCTTTGAAATGTAAGGGTTGCCGTTTCGGCATTTTTCCCTTTTTCTGGCCGGACGGTCCCGTCTGGGACCTGCTACCGGTATTGTCGCGTACGGGGATTTTAGTTAGGTCCATTTGCATATCATATATTTTATTTTATGTGCATCATGTGTTTTATGTGATATGTGTATAATTGTTGTATATTTACATGTGTGGTGGAAAAAGAAAAGTCAAAAATTTAAAATGTTGGTGGTGGGACCCACCACTCACATACTTAGTGGCCTAGAGACCACATTTGGTCTCTCACTCTCTCTCTCCCCGTAACTCACTCTCTCCTCCTCTAGTTCTTCACTTTTTCTTTTTCATTTTGGAAGCAAACTTCAAGTCTTGATTCCTCCTTCATTACTTGGAATTTTTGGAAGCTGTTTGCGGCGTAGCGGAGAGCACGGCGAGATCTTCACATCTATATAAGCAATTTCAGTTTTAGTGCACTCTAGGGATTCCGGTTTTGGGACCCATTTTGGGAGTTTTTTCATCCTCCTTGAGGTAGGGGTTTCTAATCCATGCATTCTTGTGCTTATGTGAGTTAAATTCTTGCTATTTGTCGTTGATATGCTAGATTGTGTTGATTTTGTTTTAAAATGGCTTAAATATGTATATGAAGCATGTAATTATGTGTATTACTTTATTTGGATGGAAAGCATGTTTAAGTGTTAATTTTCTATGCTCATTTTGTTGTTAATTTGCTAGAAATGTTACGTGAGAACATGTGAAATTTTCTTGTGTAGTTTAAGTTGAAGAATGATGAATACATATGTATAGCATGACATGTCCATGCATGAGTGTTGGGAGGAAAAATGGGAATGGTTTGTTGGAAATGAAAAAGGGGAATTTTTGGGAAGAAGTTTTGATTAAAATGTTTTTATGAAAACCCGGTCGCCGCGAAGTCACCAAAGGGCCGTGGCGTTAATATAGCCTAGAGGGAACTAGGAAGAGTACCCTAGCGTGGTTGAGCTATCTCGGCCCCAAATGATGTCGCGGAGGTACCAAGGGTCGGGAACAGTATTCAATCCTTCTCTCGTGTCGCTGCGGAGTCACCAACGGACGGGTTATATTAACAGTTTGAAAAGTGAAGGATGGTTTTTTTTTTTTAAATGGGGAGCGATATAGTAGAAATGGGGTTATATTAACGGACGGGTTATGATTTTTTAAAAGAGCGAATTGCGTAAAGGCTTGAATGAGATAAATTACCCATTCACAGCTCTAGTATTTATAGATAAAATAAGCACATGTTCATATTACAAGAAAGGAAACTAAATCAAATCATTGCATATTCTATGCCTAGACATATGCGTAAATAAAGTCAAATACATGATTTGTGGTCATCATATCTCACAAATAATATGGTAAATCACATCCCATGATTTGGGCCTATCATATCTCGGCTATTATGGTAAGTTATACCATAAATCATGATATCATAAATGCTAACACTCCCCCTCAAGTTAGTGCGTGGATATCTGAAACGCCCAACTTGGACAATGCATTCTCAAACACAATCTTGCTAACGCCCTTTGTAAGAATGTCTGCAAGCTGCTGAGAGCTTGTGACAAATGGAGTGCAAATTTGACCCGAGATTTGCTGCTATGCTAATAGCAGACTTGTTGTCGCAGTTGAGTGAGAATGGAAGCGACACTGGAAGGCACAAACCTGTCATCAAGGTTTTCAGCCAAAGCAACTCACCTACCCCAAGAGCCATAGCCCTATACTCTGCTTCTGCACTAGATCGAGAGACAACATTCTGCTTCTTACTGCGCCAAGTAACCAAGGTACCACCAATAGTGGTACAATAACCTGAAGTAGACCTCCTATCTGAAATTGATCCTGCATAATCAGCATCTGTCTAAGCCTCAACACGTTAAGTGACCATGATTAGCAAACAAAATACTATGGCCTGGACACCCTTTTAAGTAGTGAAGAATCCGAATAGCTGCATCAAGGTGTGGGGCACGAGGAGAGTGTATGAATTGACTCATGACACTCACGGCATAAGCAATGTCAGGTCGAGTTATGGATAAATAGATGAGCTTCCCCACAAGTTGTTGATTTTGACCAATATCTGACAACAACTCCCCCTCAGAATCAGCCAACCGATGATTCTGCTCAATTGGAGTATCAGCAGGACGAGCGCCAAGCTGACCAGAAGCAGAAAGCAAGTCAAGAACATACTTGCGTTGAGAGATGAAAATGCAAGTCTTGGAGCGAGCCACCTCAATGCCCAAGAAGTATCGTAGGGGACCAAGATCCTTAATCTCAAACTGACGGCCAAGATAGCTCTTAACCTCATTAATTCCGGTAGTATCATCGCCGGTAAGAATAATATCATCGACATACACAATGAGAACAACTGTCTTACCGCCTGAATGACGTAAAAACAAGGTATGATTAGCTGCACTTTGATGGAAACCAAACTTGAGCATAACAGTGCCAAAGCGATCAGACCAAGCTCAAGGAGACTGCTTGAGGCCATATAGAGAACGACGAAGATGACATACCATACCAAAATGAGCAGGAGAACGAAAGCCCCCCGGAGGAGGAACCATGTACACCTCCTCCTGCAAATCACCATTAAGAAAGGCATTCTTGACATCTAACTGAAATAGAGGCCAAGATCGAATTGCAGTAATGGAAAATAATACACGGATAGTATTCATCTTGGCAACAGGGGCAAAAGTCTCTTGATAATCTATGCCATAAGACTGAGCATAACCCTTGGCAACCAATCAGGCCTTGTAACGAGCAACTGACCCATCTGGATTATACTTGACTGTAAACACCCAACGACAACCCACAGCCTTTCGTCCAATAGGAAGCGGAACCATGTCCTAAGTCTGATTTTTCTCAAGCGCTTGTAGTTCTTCTGTCATAGCATCATGCCATTGAGGTTGTGCTAGCGCATCTGCAACACTGGAAGGAACAGGAACCGAGGCAATAGAAACAAGAAAACTCCGATAGGAGGGTGAGAGAGCATAATCAGAAACAAAATTAGAAATAGGGTAAGTACAAGAACGTTTTTCCTTTCGAAGAACAATGGGCGATCATCAAGCGAAACAATAGCTTGAGAAGGCGGAGCTGGTGCCGAAGGAATAGGGCAGTCGATCGTGGGAGTAGAAGCTTGTACCTGTTGTCTCCGATTATAAACCTATGAAATTGGAACAATTCCCCCTACTGGAGGGGTATCACGAGGAGGAATTATAGAAGAAGAAACAGGTAATGGTAGAGGAGTTGAAGACGGAAGAAGGTGATCATCCATTATATTCAATGGGAACCATTCACTCTGAGAACCAACTGAACCACTATAGTATGGTGCATGCTCAAAGAGAGAAACATCCATGGATATAAACCGCCGACGACTGGGAGGATGGTAACACCTATAACCTTTTTTAGAGTAAGAATAGCCCAAAAACACACATTTCAAAGCCTTGGGGTCAAGCTTTGTACGAGTTTGCCCCTACTGCTGAACAAAGCACACACACCCGAAGACTCGTGGAGGAATAAAAAATAGAGATCAATTGGGATGTAAGATTGAGAGTGGGGCTGCAAAGTTAAGAATCCTAGAAGGAGTCCTATTAATGATGTAAACAGCGGTAAGAACTGCATCTCCCCAAAAGGACTGGGGAACATTCATGCCAATGCAGATTGCTCTGGCTAAGTCAAGGATGTGGCGATTCTTTCTCTCAGAACGACCATTCTGTTGAGGAGTTTTAACATTAGCCAGCTGATGCGCAATCCCAAATTCTGTACATAACCGTTGTACCTCCCCATAAGTGTACTTTGTACCCTGGTCAGATTGGAATTTTTTAATGGTACAACCAAATTGAGTCTGAACCATTGTCATAAAATTTTTAAAAATGGTGTATACCTCATTTTTGGTTTTCATAAGATAAACCCAAGTAACACGACTGTGATCATCAATGAACAACACGAAATATCGAAATACAAGACTAGAAGTAACTGGGCAAGGACCCCACACATCTGAATGAACAAGATCAAAAGGTGTTAAAGCAGATTTATTCCTACTAGCAGGATAATTGGAACGAACATGTTTAGCCATATGACATGTTTCACAGGATAAATCTGACACTGCCACGTTACAAAATAAGGAAGGAAATAAATGTTTCAAATAACCAAAAGAAATATGTCCTAAACGCATGTGCCAACGCATAAGCTGGGTTTTATTAGATGAAACAGTATTAGAAAATGAAGCTGAATGTGCTTGCGATGACAAAGGAGCATCCAACAGGTATAAACCATCCACTTCACGCCCAGTGCCAATCGTCCGTTTCGACACCAAATCTTGAAAAATACAATGAGGGAAAGAACGTTACACTACAATTTAATTGTTTGGTAACGCTACTAACAGAAATAAGATTTGTAGTCAACTTTGGAACATGAAGTGTATTTGACAAAGTTAATGAAGGAGTAACTGATATATGACCCTTCCCAGCAATGGAAGATGGAGAGCCATCCGCAAGGCGGACCTAGCGTTGGCCAGAGCAGATACTATAAAATTGGAAGAGTGAGGACATACCAGTCATATTGTCTGAAGCACCAGAATCAATGATCCATGGTGTTGAAGATGTAGATACACTATGTGCAGACGCAATAGTACCTGAGTGGGCATAAGTGGAGGTTAGCTGAGATGATGCCTCCATTTGGTTGAAGAATTGCTTGAACTTGTCCAAATCAGCTTGAGTCAAGGTAACTGTGGCAGAAGATGTAGAGCGAGACTGGTTGTGTAACAGAATATGCAGAGGATCGAGGCTGTTGTTTTTGTTACGGTGGACGTCCATGTAGAGCATAACAACGAGATTTGATGTGACTAATTTTTTCGCAATGGTCACACCGTCCACGTTGTGGTCCCAGAGGAGGACCTGTGGTAGTGCTTTGAACTGACCGGGATGGTGAAGTTCCTGAAAGGTTGGGAATCCGAACTGCCATAGCAGAACGATCAACAGAAGCAACTCCTAATGGATGAGTCCGGCGGCTCTCATCTGACAACACATAGGAATATGCATCCCCAAGAGTCGGGAATGAAGATAAGCCCAATAAATGAACACGAGCATACTCAAACTCGTCGTTCAACTCGGCAAGAAACTGAAACACTCGATTCTTCTCCACAATTCCTGCCTATAAAACTGCATCATCTGGATCCTTCTAAGAGTGGAAGGAATCATAATATGACATCTCCTCCCAAATAGCACGAAGCTTGGCGATGTAACCTGAAACTGTCAAGTCACCCTGAGAAATCCTGGTGATATCTCGCCCCAGCTGGAAAATTCGTGCATTATTCTGCCTCTGAGAATAAGTGCATTGAACTGAATCCCAAATCTGCTTAGCAGTCTTCATAAACATATAGCCAACAGCTATGTTTGGTTGCATCGAATTGACTAGCCAAGACATAACCATAGCGTTATCTGCAAACCACTGTGGATATGCATTCTCTGACTCAGCTGGCTCTTTCTCAGAACCAGTAATATAGCCAATCTTGCCTTTGCCACCAATGAACATCTTGGCAGACTGTGCCCAAATCAAATAGTTGGAACCATCCAACTTCACTGTGGTGATTTGAAGTCCTGGATTTTTGATGAGTTGGTGGGAAAAATGGCACCACCACCCACAGAACATGAACCAAGAGAATTAACAGTCGAGGACCCTGAATCTGCCATAATATGTCACACGACAATAAAAAGAACTCCAAAAACACCACAAATTCTGTTAATAAATCAAAGGGTCTCCTCAGACCATAAACAATGTCTCCTCAAACCATTCCCGAAAAATCCAAATACATACCTTTTTTAAGGAGCGCTGCCCGCTTACATATAGCCAAACAGCCTCCTTTTTAATATTCGGAGCCTCTTTGTAAACTATATTTTTTTTACCCAAGCCCTTCTAGGTGTTGGAAACCAACTATCCCAATTTACCCAATCCTAGAAGAGTGAAAAAGAAATTGTAAAACTTAAAAATACCTGTTTTCGTTCACAAAATAGCAACACAGAAAAACATGTGTAGGCAACGTCACACGATGTCACAAACAGCCTAAGGTAGCTGTCGCACAAGTAGCAAGGCTGCTGAAAGGTGTGGAAAGGTGTTGGCTCTGATACCAAGTAGAAATATATAAAAAGAAGAGAAAAGAGAGAATTGCGTAAAGGCTTGAATGAGATAAATTACCCATTCACAGCTCTAGTAGTTATAGATAAAATGAGCACACGCTCATATTACAAGAAAGGAAACTAAATCAAATCATTGCATATTCTATGCCTAGACATATGCGTAAATAAAGTCAAATACATGATTTGTGGCTATCATATCTCACAGATAATATGGTAAATCACATCCTATGATTTGGGCCTATCATATCTTGGCTATTATGGTAAGTTATACCATAAATCGTGGTATCATAAATGCTAACAGACATACATAGCATTGCATTTCATGGCACATCATTGTTCACTTTGAATTTGGAATTGATGTTGTATTCTTTCTCGGCGTAGTATGACCTCTATCCTCTATTCCTATTCATTATTTGGATTCACGGGGTTACAAGAGGTGTGTCTTAGGCACCACCTACTGAGCAATTTGCTCACCCCTTCATATTTAACATTTTTCAGGTCATGGGGAGGAAGTGGCGGATAATAATCCACCGTAAGCTTGAGGGTGCTAGAAGTCCATTTTGTTAACTTTTGTATCTTAGAGCTATTCTTTTGTAAAAGCATATTTTGGGATGTAATTAAACTTGCTATCATGGCCTAGTGCTTCAACTATGTGCTTTAGCACCATTTTGATGTAAACTAAATTAAAAAGAAATGACTATGATGAATCCTTATTTAAAAGCACTTTAATGATGTTGTGTCTTGTTAGAATGTTGATGTTCATGACAATAGTATATGGTTTTAGCACTTGAAATGTTTTGAGATCAAGTCTAGAGCATTTTAAAAAGGGTCCCTACATCATTAGTCCATTTCAGCATTTTCCAGTAGCAGGTGGGGCGCGCAGAGCCATTTCGGTCGACTGAAATGCCTGCTTCGGTCGACTGGTTCGTCCAAAGACTTTAGGAGCGGCTGAAGTCCCATTTCGGTAGACCGAAATGTCTGTTTCGGTCAACCGGTCCGGAAGTTGCTTCGGCCGACCGAAGCTCCACTTCGGTCAACCGAAGTGCATCTGTTTTGCTCTTTTTGTTCCTTTCTTCAAAGTAATCTATCCGGAGTCTTGGAAAATTGAAATGAGCAGTCGTAAAGCTTAACCATGACCTTAAGGGTGATGTTTTGACATTAGAAATTATGGGTTTGACATAGATGACCTCGGGTTCGAGTAAGGACCCGGCTAACGGTTCGGACCTCGGGTTCGGGTCGTTACGCCTTCTTCTTCTTGCTGTTTGTGTTTAGTTAATGGCAAAAAGGTGAGACATTTTTTTTTTTTCACTTCTATGGACCAGGTTGTGAACTTGTTACACTTTTCCAACCATGGTAACATAATAATTTAATAACAATGAAAATGAACTGTCGTTCTCTTCAGTTGTTGGAAAAAATTATGCAAAATGTATAAGAGAGAAAAAAATCAGGATATTCAAGGCAGGGACGAAACGACCATCCTTAAAACAATATTTAGTCCAGTTTTCATGGTATGCATTAGGTTATGACAACTTTGCCTGTGATGATGCAACAAGGTCTATAGAGTATAGACTGTGCCTGCTGTCATTATGTACTAGGAAAAGCAGATTACGACACAGAATAATTTCGAAGATTATGCACTTGCCATTTAACAAGCAATCCCATACAAAAGATAGTTCTCAACTTCTCATATATCGTAACAAATCTTGAGATTAGATTTGGTTTCAGTGTCTTTTAAAGGGTGTTTGTTAGACTCAGATGTTTCACATATCATAATAAATCTTGAGAGATCGGAATCAGTTTCAAAATGTTTAATAGGGTGTTTGTTAGACTTAAATAAGCATTTCTGAATATTTGTTTATCCTAAATTAGAATTAATGCAATCATTAATATTCACTGTTCTCTAATTTCCCGGCATGTGTTCTATGCTAAACAGCAAATTAATTATTCAAAAGGATAACAGAAAAAGGTAAAAGCAAATCAGTTAAGAAAAAGAACAGAAAAGTAAAGATGATTCAAACCTGGTCAGGACACTTTTCTTCGTCTTTCCTCTTTCTCATAGTTGCTCAACCTATACAGAAAACGACTTCTTGGAACTTCAATGTAAACTTTGGGGATATGAGCTATTTTCCTGTAATCCTTGAACCTCCTTGTTTTTTTTTCCATAATCCTTTGAACTACGTCAATGCAAAGGATTAAGGTTGCAAAATCTGTTCAGGTCACTATACTTTTTTACATTTTTCTGTCTTGCAATATATGAAGACTTGAATTTCGTTCTTCCCACGTTGCAGGAAGGAAGCATCGACAGATATATTCAATCCAAAGCGGGAGTATAATCTGTGAACATTGTTAAGTGGTGGACAAGACAAGCTATTACCAAGGCAATACGAAACAAGCTTAGGATTATCAGAATACTGGTAAGACACTTTATCCTAGAGGAGATTGTTTCGAATTGTGCTTATATGAGTGATTTTTTTAGTTCTCAAGTTAGATTGACAAACCTGGTGTCTTCTTCGTTTGCTTATATGAGTGATTTTTTTAGTTCTCAAGCTAGATTTTATATATTATTAGTTTGTTTGGCAAGGGAGGTAATACGTTCTTTCAGCCTATCAGACAAAGCTAGAGAAGTGCATCCAAATCCAAGTATGGTGAACCTTAAAAGCCAGACATTGATTGAATTTAGTACGTTGTTTGGGATTTACAAAATAGAGATACAGGATCTTCGTAGACACATCACTAGGTTCTTTCATTATTTACACAAAATAGCTAAAAAATTGTGCCTTGTATATGCGTCATCATTCCTCACATGGGCCGGAGTTTGGGGCCTTACACAGTTACTCTAATGCAATTAACATTTACCTTTCCAAAAAAAAAAAAAAAAATGGTTTTAGAAGAGTTGAGTTTTTATTTTTGCAAATATCATATTTTTTTCTAAGCAAGAAAATAGATCTCCTATTCCATATCTTAAGTATATATGTAATCTTTTAGTAAAATATGTAGAATTATACAGTTCATTAAATTCTAGGTAAATAGAAATCGAAAATACAAGTTTTGGGTCAAATGATTTAAAATAGATTTTTTTATTTTGGAGTGGAAAATGAAATACTTAGAGGTAGTTACAGTTATATATTTTCATTTATTCATATGTAATAGGTGGTTTTAGTAACTATGGTGGTAAGCATTGAGAGACATGTTGGCATGACCCTTATATTTTTTGTTGAACTCATGCATGAATGCGTATAGATTACTGTGTATTATTTCCTTGGTCAATCTGTTCATAAATGTGACTTTTAAGTGTGCTCTTCTTTTTCTTTGTTTAAAATTGTGCAACTCACCTATGTTCACATAGAGCTTGTTTCAGATCTTTGAAGAGACAACCACCATGACTTCCAATTCTTTTCATGTCTACTTGCTTGTTGCCTACGATCACATAGCTAAATCTTGTGTCTATCTATCTGCATAGAAATTTATTGTGCACAAATCAAACTTTACCCAGGTTTTGCAATCAGAAAAAAAAAAAAATTTGAAAAAAAAAATAATAATAACCCTCATCTCAAAAGGAGCATTGTAACAACATAAGGTTATTTACACTGCTAATTATTGAGTATGACGTTTTCAGCTACAACAAAGAGATGATTTACTTGATCTTCTGCACTTACAAATGCAATTAATCACCATCGTAAAGTAGCAGCTTCAAATTATTAAATGTACATAGAACTAGGTCTAAACCTCCCCACAATTCTTAACGAAGGTGCTGCATAGTCCTTGATAAATTAAGCAAGCCATACACAGTAATTCTGAGAAAAAAAAATCCCTAAACACTCACCTGTTCCTTCATCTCGGGAGCAAATCGGAACTTCCCACCATCACTCTTGGCTGCAATTCCAGAGCTCTCTCACAATCGGACCTCTTCTCACTCTACTTTCTTCAACAATCACACACACACACATTACACACATTTGTTCTTCTCACTCTACTTTTCTGAACCTGGAAGTCACACACATTTGTTTTTCCTAAGCAAACCAGATTTTATAACACAACCAGGCCACACAATACAATTGGTTAGGAAGGCATACCCTCCTCATTACATTACCATAAAAGAAAACCACTTATTAGAAGAAAAAAAACCTGCTGTCAAGAAAAGAAGAAAGACAAACAAACCAACAAAGCAACCAAATTATCACACCAACAACAGATCCACAACCACATTCAAAATCTAGCTCCCGGTTGATCCAAAACGTCCAGCAGGGAATTATTCATTGTATCAGCAATCTGCAAAAAAATAGATTTAACCAAATGTCCAATTCAACACACATAAAATATGATTTTTGTTCAACCACAATCTTTACATTTGAAACAAAATTACTTCCTAGTTTTTCTGAGGGAACTTAGAACTAAACCAGTCCACTTTTTCAAAACCAAAGTCTGTGGTATTCTTTTTCAAAACCAAAGGCTTGATCAGTAGTCAGAATGATTTTGGTTTTCCTGAATCAAAGAGGGTTTGGTTTAAATGGATATTTCAAAAAAAAATTATTTCCTTTTCCTGGTTATTGTTGTTTTCATCTATTTGTGTTAGATGGGTTTTTGCATAGCAAATGTAAGTTAATATATATTTAAAGTGATAATTCATATAACATTAGCATGACTACAAAAATAGACTACCAAGTGTACAGTATATTAGTAAATAGATAAAGAGCATGAACAGAGTAGCAACTACAAGAAGGAAAAAATAAAAAATTAAAAGGAAAGAAATGTGGAAGCAAAACCTTGTAGAAGATCATGTTCTTCATGTTTCATTAGATCTCTTGAACTTGTTGCGGAACCAATTCACCTTTATCAATATAGCCACATAGATCCGGTCTTTCATATCATCAAGAAGCTGAAAATAAGCATGCCTCCATGTCCTTTTGAGGAGAAGAGTACCACAAACAATCCAAAATCCAACCACAAATCCTGGACCCATACCAATATAAAACCAAACCATTTCATGCTCTTCTTCCTCTTCCTCCATCGAGCTCACACCTCGACCTTGAGATTCTTCTTCTCTTGTGCAATTGTTCAGAGGGGCTCCACAAAGTTCAGCATTGCCAATGTAGCTAGTTGCATCAAAACTCTGAAGTTGGGTGCCCGTAGGAATTCTTCCATTTAAGAAGTTGTATGACAAGTTCAAGTAACTCAGAAATGTCAAATTAGACATGCTTTGAGGAATTTCACCCAAAAGATAGTTTCTCGAGATATCAAGGGATTCTAACAGTTTCATGCCCCCAATGTTCTCCGGTATCTTTCCCGTAATTTTATTATGAGACAAGTTTAAAAATCGCAACGCATCAAGACTAAAAAAATCATCTGGGATTGAACCAGATAAATTATTATGTGAGAGATCTATGCTCGTAACAAGTCTAAGGATTTCCTTGTACTCTGATTCTCTCCCTTTTGTCACCAATGAGAGAATATCCATGTAGACTCCAAGTTGAATATTATTCAAACTTTCTACATTTACAGCAAATATGTCATAATGTGTAGAATTTGCGATAGTCAGCGCACTAATATTCTTCAAACATTTTGGTATTGGTCCTGATAGGCTATTATTCCCAAGATCAAGAATTATAAGCCCAGAAAGTTGGCATATTTGTGATGGTATATTGCTAATAAATTTATTGGATCTTAAGCTGAGAACCTTCAAGTCTAAAATGTCTCCAATCCAACTCGGAATGAATCCGGTAAATTTATTTCCACCTAAATTAATGAGTCTCAAATAGGTGCAGTTTCGTATTGATAAAGGTATTTCTCCAAAGAAATTATTATCATACAATTGCAAAGATTCGAGAAACCTCAGCGAACCCAATGAATTTGGAATTTTACCAGATAGGTGGTTGCTTCCCACGTTCACATGGGTCAGATGTTGCCAATGCATCAAGCAATGAGAAAGTTCACCTAATAATATATTATTTGATACATCCAGAACCTTCAACATACTTTCTCCATTCATCTCTTGGCACAAGAATGAGGAAATGGGTCCAAAGAAAGAATTGTTTGCAAGGTTCAAATATCTAACATTTGGAGACAAACGTGGTAATGAACCCTCAAAACGATTAGAACTAATATCAACAAAAATAGAGTTTAGGGACACGTTCGATATGTCTCCATTTATCTGGTTGTTAGAGAGATGGATAAAATCAATACCTGACACCCACTTCCACAACCATTCTGGAGCTGCACCTGAAATTCCCGATTGGGAAATGTCTAATAAGTACAAAGATACTTGTGTTTGTAGCCATGAAGGAAAACTTGGACCCATTTTGCAGGATCTCATACTAAGCATCTCGAGTTGAAAGGGAGGAACCCAATTAGAGTTCACGTTGAAGAAAAGAGAGTTTGAAGACATATACAAAATCTTCAATTTTGAGAGTTTGGCAAAATTCACTTCGGAAACAATGCCTCCTAAGGAATTATAACCTACCCATAATTCCTCAAGATTTGAGAGGAACCCCATACTCTTTGGAAAAGTGTCACTCAATTTATTATCAGAAAGATCTAAGAATCTCAAGGACGATAAGTTTCCAATAGATGCTGGAATGGGACCATACAATGAGTTCACCGCAAGTGACAAATATTCAAGATGTTTCAATTGCCCAAGCCCGTCTGGGATTTCCCCTGTAATGATGCTAGCTATTTGACCATATAGGGAATTGCCGGATAGGTCAAGAGACTGAAGGTTACTAGTGAAATTAAACAACAAATCCGGTATCTTGCAATTCAAATTGTTATAACCAAGTTCAATGAATTTAAGAGACGTAAAGTTAACATAAGAAAGAGGTGGAATCATTTTCTCAAGTTGGCACGAGGGCAAATGCAGCTCTGAAAGGTAAGGAAGCATGCTCACCGATTGAAGCCAATCGACTGCCTTGTGAAGGTCAGCACCGCTCATTAGAAGGTATTCCAAGGAACGAAGACGAGCAATCCAACTAAGATCATCAGCATAAAGTACAAAATTAAATCCTAGATTGAGATGACGAAGGCTCGATAGATTGGCAAGCTGATGAGAAATCGGCCCTTGGAGATTGCAGCCGGACAAACGTAGTTCTGAAAGGGAAGGAAGGTTGCTCAGTTGTCTATGCCAATCAACCGCCTTGCCAAGGTCGATCCAACTCATGTCAACGTATTCCAAGGAATGAAGACCAGCAGTCCAACTAAGGTCATCAACATAAAGTTGATCATTATCAGTTTTTAGATCAAGAACACGAAGCCCAGAGAGATTCCCAAGTTGATGAGGAATCAATCCCTCAAAATAAGCATAAGAGAGGTTGAGATATCTCAAACTCGGCATAGAACCAAAGAAACTTGGAATAGTAGAACCACTGAAATTGTTCATACTCAAGTCCAAGTAAATCAGAGATTCTAATTCCACCAAAGAGGAACTAATCTTCCCACCCAACAATTGCGTTTCATAAGATTCATAATCATCAAAGTGATTGTATGGATTGGAGAGGTGAAGCTGGATGACTCGACCAGTAACATTGTTGCAGCGGACTCCAGTCCAAGTACAACAATCTTGTTGGAGTCCGGACCATGAGGATAGCCTGTTGGAAGGATCCCAACTGATACCTTGTTTGAAATTGAGAAGAGCTGTTTTTTCTTTTTCACTGCAAACTACATGTGAAGTACCATCACATAATAATAATAAGGCAGTTGAGAATGATAGCAGCCAAAGCGTGACAAGCGCTATGCGGCTACTCATCATCATCATCATCATCTTCTTCAATTCTATCTGATTACAAATTTATGATATCAAATTCGTTGATCATATATGTAAAAGAAAACTCAGACATTATATATATACACACTGTATATACCTTCATTTCTGGATCTTTTACCAATGGGTAGGGCCCATGTAGAAATGAAGATCAACTGCCCACCACAAACTTCCCTGCCACGATAATGGATCCATCCAATTTGACTTGGGATACTGTTCACTCATTTCATTGTCAACACCAATGGCAAAACCAAAGTCTTGAATAACAGAAATTAAACATGGATTTTTTTATTTTCTAAAAGTTCCACTTGTCTGAGTTTGAGGCTGAGAATGATCACAAGTCTTGGAAAACTTGAATTACAACATCAACGTTAGCTTCAAAAAAAAACATAAAATAACAATAAAAAAAGATAGTAAAATACAAAGACATAATATGTTTAGCTTTAAATACTAAATTATATACGAATGCAATTTAACCTTTTTTATTATAATCATTTAAGTCAAAAATCTGTTTGTATAACCTTTTTCTTATTATATTTTTTTGCTTTAGTTGTTTTGTAAACCGTAAATTACACGTAAATTACACATTACTAACTTCAGTACTTAATTAGCAATTTTGAAAACTTTAAGAAGTTGAAGCTATAAAATTATTTGGTAGTCAAAGTGTGTGTGTGTGTGTGTGTGTGTGTGACTCTCTCTCTCTCTCTCTCTCCCCGTATATACAACTGGTAGTTTAGATACATAAAGAAAAATAAAAATATCAAGAATTTAACAAGAAATAACAAATAAAAACAAAATGAAAATAGAACCACAACTAAATTATAAAGAAATCTCAATATTAAGTTTTATTAAATTAGTCAATAAAATATTAAATGAACCAAAACTATCTAATAATTAATTTCTCTCCGTATGACTATGTCCAATAACTTCATTGACTTGACTTAGAATTTTCTAGTGGAATGGCTTATTGCACAATTTCAAAGTGACAATGACACATGTAGATGCACATCTCAAATTCGAAAACTTATCAGATGCTTGTGAACACCTTTCATAATCAATTGCATTAGTCATCAATTTTAGCAAGCAATTACCATTGAAATTAAACCAATTAGATAATGTAGTCAATAAACTTGTCGGTGAAAACAAAAATTAGTTAACATATAGCCACTAAGTTTTCTTTGATTTTGATTTCATTAAATGTAAAAATTAGAAAAAGAACAAAGAGAAATATATTGAAGTTGCTTGATATTATTAGACTGAACTAAGTAGCACCATATGAGAAGTTTATCAGAATTATATTTGAAAACAAGAAATGAAGATGGAAGTATCAACTTTTTACCACATGGAAGTGTGATTTTTAGTAATGCTTTCCACTTGCCTGGGTAGTGTCATTTTCCTGTTTTTGAGGCTGAGAACGATCAAAAGACTTTGAATGAAGACTTGACTTACAACACCAACATTAGAATAAAATAAAATAAAATAAATTTAAAAAGTAGGAAGATACAAAGAAAATATCAAATATAATATAGAAGATGGATCAAGTACTTAATTATATATGGATGCAACCACAATTAAGTTAATTAACTATATTCAACTTTTTTATTATAATCATTTAAGTCAAAAATCTGTTTTAATAACATTTTGCTTATTATCTTTCTTTGCTTTATTTATTATTATTATTTCAGATAAATTTTTTGTAAACTATAAATTACACATTACTAACTTCACTACTTAATTAGCAATTTTGAAAACTTTAAGGAGTTGAAGTTGTAAAATAATTTGGTACTCACATACATATCTATATATATATATATATATAATACTAGGAGTCCCAGGCACATAAAGGAAAATAAAAATTTTAAGAATTTGATAAGAAATAAAAAATAAAAACAAAACGAAAATAGGACCACTTAGAATAACTCTCTCTCTCTCTTTCTATGTCATTGACTAGAGAAGTATAATTTAGGCCCATTTGGAAATGAAGATGCTGAAACCACCCACAAAACTTTAATCAACTGGAAAACTATGTCTACCAATCACCAATTTCACAAAAAAATAATTAGGTGTTCTTAGTTCACTAATTAAGGGGCTTATAGGGCATTCCTCAATAGCTAATTGGTAGAGGCTTCAGTCCCCTAAACGAGTGTGTTTGTGTTAAAATCTCTCATCTTCCTAATTTGCTAGGAAAAATAAAAAATAATTAAGGGGGCATCTAATTTTGGTTCCCAAAACTAATTTACACTTAAATTAAGGCCCCTTAAGTTGTTTAATTAATTGCCATATTTTAAAGAAATTATATTGCCAGTGGAAAAGAAAAATTAAAAATAATAATAGTAGTTAATTTGGCTTCTCCATATGAATATTTCTGACTCTACATGCTAACAAGTCGTTATAAAAATCACGACAAACAAATTTAAAGCTAAATTGCATAATTTTAAAGTGAAGCTACAAGTCGAGTAAAGTTCAAACTTTTACATGCGAACGTAGCCGACCTGATATTTCATGAGACTTCAGAGCCAAAAACTTACTAATTGAACCACTCACTTGGAGTTGAAAACAAAAAATAAATAAATAAAAAAAGTTACATTTTGATTTCAAGACTGGTGATATTGAATAATTGATGAAAGTTTCTTATGAAAATTTAATCAATTATGCATATTATAAAACAAATACATCACAATATTTTACCTGACGCTCGAAATCATAGCATCATAGTCTATATTTTGGTGGTGTCAAAATAGAAACTTTTACCGAATACTTTTGGACCACTTATTACCATCTGAGAACCTTCCATTGAACAAAAGATTCATTAAATACTTTTAATCCACTTAAATGAAAAATTATTATATGATCCCAAAATTATTCTACGAACTATATGCAATCGAGCCTTGTATGTGACCTCGTAATTGACCACGCTAATAGTCCGATGTCCATGTGTTAATGGACCCACATGGATGGTTATGCTTAATGACTTGACTTAAAGTCTTCCAATAATCCAATGCGAGAAGTTATTGCACAGTGCCAGTGATGACACTTAATGGCCACAACAATTTTAAAAAGCAAATGACATTAAAGACTTGTTGACTTAGAAAGCAACCTACCGTGAGAATCACGGGGAGTCCACGACCACAGGATATGAGATTTCATTTTCTTGCTATTATGATAAAATTATAAAGAATAAAAGTTAAGTTAAAAAAAATTTTTAAAAAAAAACTACACTGACGTCCTTTAAATTTGAATAATTTTTTTTTTATTTTATTCAATCAAACAAAATGAAAGAAAAGTCTATTATTTTATGCCATTAAATTAATTTTTATAATTAAAATTTAATTTTATCCATCTAATTATTTTATCGAATGTCCATCTCATATATATATATGTGTATATATATACATATGTTTTGTATAAAATAAAAAAATATAATATAAATAATACAGTAATTGTATATATAATATATAAGATTTAAACTTATATGCAATTGCAGTCATTACAATGACTTTTTTAATAACAAAAATTTAAAAATCTTTCTTTAATTAAAAGTATAGGAATACATATAACAAAAATATATGAGTTCAAATATTATTTTTTAATTAAAAAAAAAAAAGAAAAGGGAAAAAACTAAATTCACACATTAGGGGGGGGTCACGGACACTCCTTCCAGGGGTCCCGTACCAGTGTCGGACACTTTTCGGATACCGACACCCGTGTCCGAGGCTCGGACACATGTCCGACACTTCTGTAAAGTGTCCAAATATTATTTTTTATTGGACACACGTGTCCGAGGCTCGGACACACGGTCCGACACTTCTGTGAGACAAAATTTATTTTCTCTCACTCCTCTCTGAGTCTCTCCTCTTCTTCAATTATCTCTCTTCATAAACAACATATATATATATATTTAGGTTACATGAACAAAACTTTGTGAAAGACTGAAAGTATATATGTTTATTCATATACATATTTAGTTCATTATAGTTATATCTCTTCTGCACATCTTCGTTTAGAATTTAGATTAACTTTATTTTTCATTTATTTTCTGTTTTGTCTTGTCTATTTTTTTTTTCTTATAACAGAGATGAAATTATTGAAATTGATTATGTTCTTTATTGTTGTTTTATTTATCTATACAAGATTCTAGTAATTATATTTTCAATATAAATTTATATATATATATATATATATATATAGGCGTATCCCCGCCGTGTCCGTGTCCTATTTTTTAAAAATTTGTCGTGTCGTACCCGTATCCCATATCCATGTCCGTGCTTCATAGGGGGACATAGTTAGATGAATTGCATAAAACCAGAGTTTGACTTGGTGGGGGTGTTTTAGGCAAAAAGTTAAAAAATAACCCACCTCATTAGTTGAGAGAATTTTTTTTTTTTAACAAAAGGAAATTAGTAAAAAGATTTATTGCAAACCCTACAAGTCAACGGGGTTAAATGTAGTTTACCCAATAAAATAAGATTAAAAAAAAAAACATAATGAATGTAACATATTGTATAATTTGTATTACTTTTGTACTCTCTATCCAAATATTCACGTAGTTAGATGAATGGCATGAAACTGGAGCTTGACTTGGTAGGGGTGTTTTAGGCAAAAAGTCAAAAAATAACCCACCTCGTTAGTTGAGAGATTATTATTATTTTTTTAACAAAAGGAAATTAGTAAAAAGATTTATTCCAAACCCCACAAGTCAACGGGTTAAATGCAGTTTATCCAATAAAATAAGATTAAAAAAAAACCATAATTAACGTAACGTATTGTATAACTTGTATTACATCTGATAGTTCACTTCACATACACGTGTGAATAATGAGCACGGTTAGATGTAGTATGACACTTATTTGCCTATAAAATAAGATTAAAAAACTATATTAATGAACTATGGTGTGAAAAAGGATCTCACCCAATTTTTTTGACATGGGACCATAAAATTATCTTGCATGTTTACTTTGTACTCGCTATCCAAATATTCTCCGAAATCTAAAATGCATGAAATTGGTAAGGTTGTTGGAAATATGAAGCACTCTAAGAGACTTAAAATTAACTTGAGAAAGAGGTGGAATCATTTTCTCAGGTTGGGAATAAAACAAATATAATTGTGAAAGCGATGGAAAACAAAAATAAGAAGAAATAACAAATAAAAACAAAAAACAATCAAACACTGATAACTCAATATTCAAAAAACAATCAAAGGTTCCTTAACTTCTTCTTCTTTTTCTTTTTTCTTTTTTTTTTTTTAAAAAAAAGGGAGAAGTCATTTAAAACTAAATATGTTCATATATACATAATTAAGTTATTAAGGTGTTGTGAATTGATAATTCAATTCAATGCTTAATTTTTAATTTTATAAAACAGCAGAGCACATAAATAATGCAAAAAAAATATAATTATGTGTCCGAGACACACAAAAACTTACTAATTTCCTTTTGTTAAAAAAATTGAAAAAAAAGTTACATTTTGATTTCAAGACTGGTGGTATTGAATAATTGATGAAAGTTTCTTATGAAAATTTAATCAATTATGCATATTATAAAACAAATACATCACAATATTTTACCTGACGCTCGAAATCATAGCATCATAGTCTATATTTTGGTGGTGTCAAAATAGAAACTTTTACCGAATACTTTTGGACCACTTATTACCATCTGAGAACCTTCCATTGAACAAAAGATTCATTAAATACTTTTAATCCACTTAAATGAAAAATTATTATATGATCCCAAAATTATTCTACGAACTATATGCAATCGAGCCTTGTATGTGACCTCGTAATTGACCACGCTAATAGTCCGATGTCCATGTGTTAATGGACCCACATGGATGGTTATGCTTAATGACTTGACTTAAAGTCTTCCAATAATCCAATGCGAGAAGTTATTGCACAGTGCCAGTGATGACACTTAATGGCCACAACAATTTTAAAAAGCAAATGACATTAAAGACTTGTTGACTTAGAAAGCAACCTACCGTGAGAATCACGGGGAGTCCACGACCACAGGATATGAGATTTCATTTTCTTGCTATTATGATAAAATTATAAAGAATAAAAGTTAAGTTAAAAAAAATTTTTAAAAAAAAACTACACTGACGTCCTTTAAATTTGAATAATTTTTTTTTTTTTTATTCAATCAAACAAAATGAAAGAAAAGTCTATTATTTTATGCCATTAAATTAATTTTTATAATTAAAATTTAATTTTATCCATCTAATTATTTTATCGAATGTCCATCTCATATATATATATGTGTATATATATACATATGTTTTGTATAAAATAAAAAAATATAATATAAATAATACAGTAATTGTATATATAATATATAAGATTTAAACTTATATGCAATTGCAGTCATTACAATGACTTTTTTAATAACAAAAATTTAAAAATCTTTCTTTAATTAAAAGTATAGGAATACATATAACAAAAATATATGAGTTCAAATATTATTTTTTAATTAAAAAAAAAAAAGAAAAGGGAAAAAACTAAATTCACACATTAGGGGGGGGTCACGGACACTCCTTCCAGGGGTCCCGTACCAGTGTCGGACACTTTTCGGATACCGACACCCGTGTCCGAGGCTCGAACACATGTCCGACACTTCTGTAAAGTGTCCAAATATTATTTTTTATTGGACACACGTGTCCGAGGCTCGGACACACGGTCCGACACTTCTGTGAGACAAAATTTATTTTCTCTCACTCCTCTCTCAGTCTCTCCTCTTCTTCAATTATCTCTCTTCATAAACAACATATATATATATATATATATATATTTAGGTTACATGAACAAAACTTTGTGAAAGACTGAAAGTATATATATTTATTCATATACATATTTAGTTCATTATAGTTATATCTCTTCTACACATCTTCGTTTAGAATTTGGATTAACTTTATTTTTCATTTATTTTCTGTTTTGTCTTGTCTATTTTTTTTTTTTTCTTATAACAGAGATGAAATTATTGAAATTGATTATGTTCTTTATTGTTGTTTTATTTATCTATACAAGATTCTAGTAATTATATTTTCAATATATATATATATATATATATATATATATATATAGGCGTATCCCCGCCGTGTCCGTGTCCTATTTTTTAAAAATTTGTCGTGTCGTACCCGTATCCCATATCCATGTCCGTGCTTCATAGGGGGACATAGTTAGATGAATTGCATAAAACCAGAGTTTGACTTGGTGGGGGTGTTTTAGGCAAAAAGTTAAAAAATAACCCACCTCATTAGTTGAGAGACTTTTTTTTTTTTAACAAAAGGAAATTAGTAAAAAGATTTATTGCAAACCCTACAAGTCAACGGGGTTAAATGTAGTTTACCCAATAAAATAAGATTAAAAAAAAAAAACATAATGAATGTAACATATTGTATAATTTGTATTACTTTTGTACTCTCTATCCAAATATTCACGTAGTTAGATGAATGGCATGAAACTGGAGCTTGACTTGGTAGGGGTGTTTTAGGCAAAAAGTCAAAAAAATAACCCACCTCGTTAGTTGAGAGATTATTATTATTTTTTTAACAAAAGGAAATTAGTAAAAAGATTTATTCCAAACCCCACAAGTCAACGGGTTAAATGCAGTTTATCCAATAAAATAAGATTAAAAAAAAACCATAATTAACGTAACGTATTGTATAACTTGTATTACATCTGATAGTTCACTTCACATACACGTGTGAACAATGAGCACGGTTAGATGTAGTATGACACTTATTTGCCTATAAAATAAGATTAAAAAACTATATTAATGAACTATGGTGTGAAAAAGGATCTCACCCAATTTTTTTGACATGGGACCATAAAATTATCTTGCATGTTTACTTTGTACTCGCTATCCAAATATTCTCCAAAATCTAAAATGCAAGAAATTGGTAAGGTTGTTGGAAATATGAAGCACTCTAAGAGACTTAAAATTAACTTGAGAAAGAGGTGGAATCATTTTCTCAGGTTGGGAATAAAACAAATATAATTGTGAAAGCGATGGAAAACAAAAATAAAAAGAAATAACAAATAAAAACAAAAAACAATCAAACACTGATAACTCAATATTCAAAAAACAATCAAAGGTTCCTTAACTTCTTCTTCTTTTTCTTTTTTCTTTTTTTTTTTTTTTTAAAAAAGGGAGAAGTCATTTAAAACTAAATATGTTCATATATACATAATTAAGTTATTAAGGTGTTGTGAATTGATAATTCAATTCAATGCTTAATTTTTAATTTTATAAAACAGCAAAGCACATAAATAATGCAAAAAAAATATAATTATGTGTCCGAGACACACAAAGGGAAAGAAATAATGCGAAACAAATAAAAAAAAAAAAAAAAATAAGACACTAACAAAGTTGAACCAAGTATAATTAGAAACCCTTTGATCTAATTAACTATAATAGAGGTAAGACCCAATGTATACACATTAAGAAATTAATCCAACTAGGACGGCCAAGCTAAGGGGATAGCTTACAAGGCTGAAAAGCCCACAAATACAACACAAACATGACATTAATCCTATTTGGACTTGGTCATTGTAATTGCCTATCTCAGGCTTCTTATTTATATAAATTTACTTTATCATTCAAAAAAAAAAAAAAAAAAAATCCAACGCACACATGCACTCGCTATTGTCCCAATGAAGACGAACCCTCAAGCTCCCAATGTTGAAGTAGGAGAATGAAATCTCTGCAGAAGGAAAGACTCTTGAAAACGTGGGACACTTGGTTAAACTATCTAATGCTTTCCACTTGACTGGGTGGTGTCATTTTCCTGTTTTTGAGGCTGAGAATGATCAAAAGACTTTGAATGAAGACTTGACTTACAACACCAACATTAGAATAGAAAATTAAAAAATTAAAAACGAAGTAGGAAGATACAAAGAAACTATCAAATATAATACAGAAGATGGATCAAGGTGCTTAATTATATATGGATGCAACCACAATTAACTATATTCAACTTTTTTATTATAATCATTTAAGCCAAAAATCTGTTTTTATAACCGTTTTCTTTTTATCTTTTTTTGCTTTATTTATTATTATTATTATTTCTGAGGACTTTTTTGTAAACTATAAATTACACATTACTAACTTCACTACTTAATTAGTAATTTTGAAAACTTTAAGGACTTGACGTTGTAAAATTATTTGGTACTCAAATATATATATAACTAGGAGTCCGAGGCACATAAAGGAAAATAAAAATTGTAAGAATTTGATAAGAAATAATAAATAAAAACAAAACGAAAATAGGACCACTTAGGATAACTCTCTCTCTCTCTCTCTCTCTCTCTCTCTCTCTCTATATATATATATATATATATATATATATATTTCATTGACTAGAAAAGTATAATTTGGGTCCATTTGGAAATGAAGATGCTTAAACCACCCACAAAACTTTAATCAACCAGAAAACTATGTCTACAAATCACCAATTTCACAAAAAATAAATAGGTGTTCTTAATTTATTAATTAAGGGGCTTCTAGGGCATTCCTCAATAGCATAATTGGTAGAGAGTTCAGTCCCCTAAATGAGTGTGTTTGTGTTAAAATCTCCCCTCTTCTTGATTTGCTAGGAAAAATAAAAATAATTAAGGGGAGATGACCTTAATAAGCTCCTTAAGTTGTTTAATTGATTGCCATTTTTTAAAGAAATTATATTGCCTGCGGAAAAGAAAATATATTAACTGCACTAGCAATGCTTCAGGAATTCTTCCATATGAATATTTCTGGCTATGCATACTAACATGTCGTTATAAAAAATATGACAAACAAATTTAAAGCTAAACTGTATAATTCTAAAGTGAAGTTATAAGTTGAGTTTACATGCGGACGTGGCCGACCGATATTTCATGAGACTTCAGGGCCAAAAACTTACCAATCGAACCAATCACTTGGAGTTGAAACCAAAAAAATAAATAAATAAAAAGTTACATTTTGATTTCAAGACTCATTAGGTATTGAATACTTACTGAAAGTTTCTTATAAAAATTTAATCAATTATGCATATTACAAAACACATACACCACTATATTTTACACGGCGCTCGAAGTCAAGATAAAAACTTTTGTCGAATACTTCTGGATCACTTATCACTGTCTGGAAACTTTTCATTAGAAAAAATATTCATTTAATACTTTTGACCTGAGAAATTATTATATGGTCCAAAATTATCGGACTAACCATATAATGATAAGTGAATAAAAAATGCAATCGAGCTTTATATGTGGCCTTGTAATTGACCACGCTGATAGTCCCATATCTATGTAATAATGGATGCACATGGATGGTAATGCTTGATGACTTGACTTAAAGTCTTCCAATAATCCAATGTGAGAAGTTATTGCACAATGACAGTGATGACACTTCATGGACACATCAATTTTAAAAAGCACATAACATTAAAGACTTGATGACTTGGAAAGCAACCCACCGTGAGTATCACGGGGGGTTCACGACCACAAGATATGAGATTTCATCTTCTTGCTATCCATCTATCATGATAAAATCATAAAGAATAAAAACTAAGTTAAAAGAACACCAATAATAACAGTAAAAAAATATATATATTATAAATTATACTGACCTCCTTCATATTTGAACAATAATTTTTTATTTAATTAAACAAAATAAAAGAAAAATCTATTATTTTATGTCATTAAATTACTTTTTGTAATTAAAATTTAATTTTATGCATCTAATTATGTTATCGAATTTTCAACTCATATATGTATGTGTATATATATATACACACACACACGTATTGTATAAAATAAAAAATATAATATAACTAATACAATAAGAGTAAGTCATTGTAATGACGGCAATTACATCTTATATGTAATTGTTGTCATTACAATGACTTTTTTAACAACAAAAATTCAAATTTTTTTTTTTAATTAAAAGTATAGTAATGCATATAACAAACATATATGAGTTCAAATATTATTTTTCAAGAAAGCAAAAAAAAAAAATAAATAAATAAATTCACACATTTGGGGAAAAAATGTTCTTATTCAAGAAAGAAAAAATAAAGAATCATTAGCTAAATTCACATAGTTAGATGAATTGCATAAAACCGGAGCTTGACTTGCTGAGGGTGTTTTAGGCAAAAAGTCAAAAAATAACCCACCTAGTTAGTTGAGGGAATTTTATTTATTTATTTATTTTTTTAACAAAAGGAAATTGATAAAAAGATTTATTGCAAACCCTACAAGTCAAGGGGGTTAAATATAGTTTACCTAATAAAATAAGATTAAAAATAATAATAATTAACGTAACATGTTGTATAACTTGTATTACATCTGATGGTTCACTTCACATATACGTGTGAACAATGAGTACGGTTAGATACAGTATGACACTTATTTGCCTATAAAATATGATTAAAAAAACTCTATTAATGAACTATGATGTGAAAAAGGATCTCACCCAATTTTTTTGGAATGGGACCATAAAATTATCTTGCCTGTTTACTTTGTACTCTCTATCCAAATATTCTCCCAAATCTAAAATGCATGAAATTGATATGGTTGTAGGAAAAATGAAGCACTCTAAGAGACTTAAAATTAACATAAGAGGGTGGAATCATTTTCTGAGGTTGGGAGTAAAACAAATATAGTTGTGAAAGCGATGGAAAAGAAATAACAAATAAAAGCAAATAACAAATAAAAACAAAAAACAATCAAAGGTTCCTTTCTTTTTCTTTTTCTAAAAAAAAAAAAAAAGGAGGATTCATTTAAAACTAAATATGTTCATATATATAATTAAGTTATTTGTTCAAACTGATAAAAGAGAGAGAGAGAGAGAGAGATGGAGAGAGAGAGACATTTCATGGCTACAACAACTGTGTACTTCATATACATATATTCTAACCTAATAAGCCTATGTAGACTTATATAAAGGATACAAGGTTAACTAACTAACACAAAGGCCTACTAACTAAATGTACTTACATAATGACCCAACATCTATATATATATATATATATATATATATATAAACATTCTAACACTCCCCCTCAAGCTGGAGAATATTTATCAAATAATTCCAATTTGGAACAAATAGTTCTTAACCGGTTATGACCCAGTGCCTTGGTAAACATATCAGCTAATTGATCTTCAGACTTCACGAATAGAGTAGAGATGCTCCCACGTAATATTTTTTCTCGAATGAAGTGACAATCAACTTCAATATGTTTGGTCTTCTCATGAAACACAGGATTTGATGCAATGTGAATTGCTGCTTGATTATCACAGAACAATGGAGTAGGAGCTTCAATTGTTAACCCAAGTTCTTTTAGAAAATGTTATATCCATGTCAACTCACTAGTGGTATGAGCCATTGCCCTATACTGAGCTTCAACACTAGATCGAGCTACCACCGTTTGCTTTTTTCTTCGCCATGTAACAAGATTTCCTCCTACAAATGTGCAGTAGCCTGTAGTAGATCTCCTGTCTGAAGGAGAACCAGCCCAGTCGGCATCTGTAAAACCTTCCACCCTAAGATGACCATTTGATTTATTTAGTAACCCAAAACCTGGAGCTTGCCTGAGATATCGGATAATCCGAAGAACAGCAATCCAACGTCGCATTCTAGGGCTCCATGAACTGACTTACAACACTAACTGCATATGAAATATCAGGTCGAGTGATAATGAGATAAATTAATTTCCCAACAAGACAACGAAATCTGCCTGGGTCATTAAATAGATCACCCTCATCAGACACAAGTTTTATATTTGAATCCATAGGAGCATCAATTGGACGACCACCTGTGATAACCCTCGGATCCGAGACATGGGTTGATCAGGCCCAAGCCCAAACCTGAGGGAATATCAAACAATCAATATTTTAATGAACACAGAATACAAAGTGAATAAGAAAAATATATTGAGCTAGAAGAAACTAAAATAATAAAATTAAAAATCCTCAATAATATAATTGTTAAAATCCGATAATCCAAACTCCATAAGTTTAACAACTCGGGAATCCATCCAGTGGACTCCTTATTAAAATCTCAACTGAAATTAAATCTGTTACTAAACATAGAAAAGATTCATATGTAGTCGGAGGAATGAGTGTCTGTATCTGCTCTGCACGTCCAAGCTCTAACTCTGGAACTGATGAACACCTGAAAAATAAAGAGTGGGTCAGGCCCACATTCAAGTCCTGATCTACTACAACCCAAATAGGAATCCGATACGCAGATACATCTTAGAAAGACCCAACAATATCTAGAGTAGTCCATATATGTATATATAGTACACACTATAGGACGCTCGCTAGTCCAGCAGGTCTGTCTCAGCCTGAGTAGAGATACCATGCAAATCGCACATAACGTGGTCATGAGTACCTAGACCTACCAGGGAACAACACCTATGTCCAGTTATCCATCCTAGGCGATATACACGCCCTAACCATGGTCTTGAGACTCAAGCTCATACCATGGCACCATATAATAGATATATATAAAATTCGTACTCCTAATACAAAATATCAACCATCTGTATTATGGTTTGATATATGTAACAAATCCGTCCTAAATCCAAAGTAGGTTATTCAATTATTTTATTGATATGACACAAGTAGGTGATGGACTTAACCAATATGGTTAATCCATACCTTAATCCAAATTAGGTAGAACTTAGTGTTTGAACTAGTCCATACCTAGTATATCACCGTCCCATACCGGTACATACAATCCTCCAGTTAACATAGTTGACTATATGGTATTAAATAGTCATCAAATATACTCCAGAATATGCACAAGATAAATTTAATGCATATACATAAATAACAGGCATTCAATATAGAGCCTAAAATCCAATTCCAATAATGCAAACTGCTATATTAAATTCAAGCATTCACATCCTCCAACATAGTCCATGAATTGATACAGTTAATAGAAATTTAAGTATCAATTAAACCCAACCTAAGCATAGGTAATTTTAATTAATTCACTATACTTATAACCCTGTGGAAACATGATTTTACATAATTAAATCATCCATAAAACTTGCTTAGTTCCAGTGGATACAACAGTGTGCAATTGACTAAGTTTTCTTTAAACTTTATATTGCTCATTCAATTAATCCCAGTTTAGATTAATGTTCCTCTATACTAAGTTTAGGTCTAAAACAGTTCCATACAATATTTAAAATAGTTTAAACGAAGTCCCAATACTCTGTACAGTCCAAACCACGCACAAAAATCACACAGTATGAAATTTCTGGGCAAGAGCAGGCTCCAAATTTTCAGAGCCTGCTCTATTAAGGTGAGAGCCGGCTCTAAGGTTGCAAGAGCTGGCTCCACACCCTTGGGAGCCGGCTCTAAGAGTAGAAGGAGCAGGCTCTTCCTCTTTTAGAGCCTGTTCTTCCTCCCTTAGATGCCGTCGTCCGTTTCTGCGTCTTCTTCTCCAACTCCGGTGATTAACAGAGTCTCTGTGGTGTTTTTAAATCCTTGTTCTAGGTTCAAACTCAGTCCTAGGTACATCTTAAACCACTCACATCTCACCATAACATGTATTGAACACAACTTTTTGAAGCAACGACTACAGAATCTCAGTTAAAAACTTAAGTGATTTAAAACAGATTTATTCAGTGAAGTCGAATATTATTTTTAATACTTGATTCAGGGTTTAATCTTAGACCCAGATTCATTACAAGTCATCAATATATAATCATGATCTCAATTTTAATCAAAGCTTAAACGCAACCACAGAAAAGAACAAGTAACAGAAACATCAAGGATTATGCAAATCACTTATTTCAACGAGATTTATATAAATCATACATGCATACAAGACTTGATATAATGTTTGTTTAATCCATTTTTAACCTTTAATTAATCCCTGGAGTCTAACTAGGCATGCATAGAACATGAATTAAAGGGGAAGAGAAGAACAGAGACTTGCCTTTTCAGAGTTGAAACACAAATTCCACGTCTCCGAGTTTTCCCTTACTCTGTTTTGCTATGCCCCCCTTGCTCACTCTCTGTTTCTTAGCAGTCCCTTGTGTTACAGACGTAAACTTATGTATTTCTAAAACCCTAAACCCTAGTAAGCGTACGTTTTTATAGGCTTAGATATAACCCTAATCCATGCATAACTCGGCCGATAGAACAATCTAGGTTAAAATACAATGTCGGCTGAGCTTAAACCTAATATAACTCTATGTGCCACCTTCCATACAGTCACGTAGAAAAAAAAATTAACTGTAAATAACACAATTCACTTTTAAACAATTAAAGTAAACTCATTAAACCATTTAAGTTAAGGAAATTAAGTTAAGTAAAGCAAACCAACTAAATAATTAATTTCAATTACAACAATTAAATAAATTAAATAAATGAAATTAAAACAAGTAAGTAATCAAATGCAACTAAAACAATTAAATCAAACCAAAGAAATAATCAAAAGCAATTTTAAACAATAAATTAAATACCAGGACTATCCTTTTGAAATTAGGGGTATTACACCACCCAACATACCTGTTTCTTCTAATAAGTCCAACACATATTTTCGTTGGGATAAACTTATACCCTTCTTAGATCTAGCAACTTCAATACCCAAGAAATACCTAAGTGTACCCAAGTCTTTAGTGTGGAATCGATATTGCAGAAACAACTTCAGCTTAGCAATGCCGTCAGAATCATCACCTGTGATCACAATATCATCAACATACACCACAAGAAATATGAAGCCAGCTTTAGTGCGCTGGTGAAATACCGAATGGTCGGTCTGACATCTGTTAAGGCCAAATTTTAATGCCGCCTTAGAGAATTTTCCAAACCAAGCCCGTGGAGACTATGTCAATCCATACAGGGCCTTTTTAAGGCGATAAACAGTATGAAGATGCTCCCCCTGAGCAACAAGCCCAGGTGGTTGCTCCATATAAACCTCTTTTGCCAAGTCACCATGCAAAAAGGCATTTTTAACATCTAACTGAAACAGAGGCCAATGCCTATTAGCAGCAAGAGAAATCAAAACACGAATAGATGAAATCTTAGCAACAGGGGCAAACGTCTCATCATAGTCAATACCATAAGTCTGGGTATAACCTTTGGCAATAAGACGTGCTTTTAAACACGCAATAGACCCATCTGGAAGATACTTCACAGTATATACCCAGCGATAGCCAACAGGTTTGGCACCTGGAGGTAATGGAACAAGATTCCACATGCCATTCTGATGCAAAGCATCCATTTTATCTTGCATTGTTTTCCTCCAACTCGAATCAGACAAAACATCCTGCACAGTCTTAGAAACAAATGTAGTAGACAACTGAGAGGAAAAACATGAAAAGGATGGCGATAAAGAATTATAAGAGACATAATGAGCAATAGGATGATTAGCGACACACGAGCGAATACCTTTACGAAGTGCAATAGGCAAGGAATCAGACATAGTGGATGGTGTTGGATCCAAAGACTCTGAAGACGATGGAGGTGGCACAACAGCAGATGGCTTTAGTCTTCGAGTGTATACCTGTAACGGGGCAGGCGAAGGAGATTGAGGTTGAAGAGACAGCGAGGGAAGAGAAACCGCAGGAAGAGACGACTTAGGAGTGATATCAAGAATTGAATCAGGATCTGAAAAATATGGGATGGACTCACAAAAGGTTACATTCACGCTAACAAAGTACCGTTGAGAAATAGGACTATAGCAGCGATAACCTTTATGAGAACGATAGTAGCCAAGAAATACGTATTTTATGGCACGGGGGCCTAGTTTATCAAAACCAGGACCAAGATTGTGGACATAACATACACAACCAAAAAATTTAGGAGTAAGAGAAAACAAGAGAGAATTAGGAAATAAAATAGAATATGGAGATTTGCCATATAATACAGAGGAAGGCATACGGTTAATAAGATGACACGCAGTAAGAACAACATCACCCCAAAACCGTTTAGGCAGACGCATACGAAACAAAAGAGCACGGGTTACCTCTAAAAGGTGTCGATTCTTACGTTCTGCGACTCCATTTTGTTGAGGAGTATAAACACAAGAATTTTGATGAATAATTCCTTTATCACAAAGATATGTATCAAAGGGGGTTGCAGAATATTCCTTAGCATTATCAGAATGTAGAATACGAATTGGGCATCCAAACTGAGTTTTGATTTCTTTTTGAAATTTTTTAAAATTGAAAAATAACTCAGAACGATCTTTCATTAGAAACAACCAAGTCAGGCGAGAATAATCATCCACAAATGTCACAAAATAATGAAATTTATTGATTGAAGAATGTTTTATTGGACCCCATACATCTGAATGAACCAAATGAAAAGGACTAGAGACACGATTATTAACCCTAGACTTGAAAGACACGTGATGGTGCTTACTAAGTTGACAAACTTTACATGACAAAAATTTTAAATGACTAAGACTAGGAACTTGACGCTTCAAAACTTGAAGTGACGGGTGACTAAGCCGACATTGCCACTGGAATGGAGACAAAGAAGACTGAAGAGCCACAGGATAAGGTTTCAAATCAAAGTAATATAAGCCACCAGCTTCATGTCCCGTACCAATCATCTTCTTCGTCTTTAGATCTTGAAACACACAAGAAGTAGGATAAAATATAACAGAACACTAGAGTGATTTAGTAAGTTTACTGATAGACATTAAATTAAAGGGAAATTGAGGAACATATAAAACAAACAAGAATTACTA
Organism: Cornus florida; assembly: GCF_030987335.1. Classification (NCBI taxonomy): domain Eukaryota; kingdom Viridiplantae; phylum Streptophyta; class Magnoliopsida; order Cornales; family Cornaceae; genus Cornus; species Cornus florida. The sequence continues at coordinate 48,208,007 of NW_026775573.1, forward strand.
AGTTAAGTTGACCCCAAACCTAAAACCATAGTGGACGAACCATTAGCAAGAGTGACACTTTGAGAGGAAGGTATAGAATTAAAATCAGATAGAAGAGAAGAACATCCAGTCATATGATTAGATGCTTCAGTATCTATGATCCAAGGACTGCGAGTGGAAGACAATAGACATGTGTGTGCAGTACCTGACTGGGCAAAAGTAGCCGTGGAAGATGAATTAGATGCTTGCTTATAAGACAAAAACTGAGTATACTCATCACGTGGAACAGGGACTGTATCTGATTCAGCTACATTGTGGGATCCAGAAGCAACATCATTTGGAGAGGAGGAAACTTGATTTGCATAACTAGATGGTTTGCCATGAAGGTCCCAATAAAAATTCACAGTATGATTAGAAAGCCACAATGAGTGCATTTTCGTAATTCCCTGCCACGTCCACATCCTCCCCATGAATCACAACCACCACGTGTGGAGCGTCCCCCACGACCGTCACGGTAAGCACTATGGTCACTCTTTGAAACTACCAATGCTGAACGATTACCACTTTGCCCAGTATTCAAAGTTGAGGTATCACTGGCAAGTGTAGCACGCTGAAGTCGAGAAAACACTTCAGCAAGAGATGGAAGTGTGGGACTGGACATAATCTGTGCACTAAAAGACTCATAGGCTGATGACAAACCAGTAAGAAAACGGACAATATTAAAGTCCTCACGTTGTTGTTGCATACTACGAACATCAGTGGTAATGGGCTGATACATATTCAGCTCCTCACAGACTCCCATAACTTTGGAATAATACTCTTCTGTACTGTGATTACCTTGTTCAAGACTAAAGTACTACTTACAGAGCTCATAAACACGAGTGATATTACCTGTCCCAGAATACAATTGTTGCAATCTGTCCCATAACTCCTTGGCAGTGTCCAAATAGAGTAAGGTTGAACTAATTTGAGGTTTAACACTGTGTAACATCACAGAGATGATCTGAGCATCTTCCTTTTCCCATGTATCAAAAGAAGCATCAGTGGCCTTGAGTTTACCTTTAGTCAGATGAGTACCAAGACCTCTACCCTTGAGAAAAATTGCAACAGATTTAGCCCACAGCATGTAATTCTTCCCATTGAGCTTAACTGAAGACATAGGAGAATGAAGATGGGATGTGGAAGAAAGTAAACCTGAACTGGAAGCCATGATGAACCCATCAAAAAACAGAGAAGAAGAAAAAAAAAATGTAGAATATGTATTCTGGCCGAACCTGGGAAAATCGGCCGGGTCTGAAAAATAGGCCGGATCTGGTCAAACGGGCCGGGTCTGGCCAAACGGGCAGGGTCTGGTCAAACGGGTTCAGATTTGGTCAACTGGGCCAGATCGGAGCTATCCCAGGTTTAGTAAACCAGGGTTGGAATAGCTATCCCAAGTTTAGTAAACCAGGGTTGGAATAGCGTCACTCCTACAGCAAAACACCACCATTCTCCTTCACAATTCTCACCGGCGAGAACCAAAACTCTGCCACCGACAAGAAATTCCAGCACTCGAGATTCGCAATGGAAAAATAAGGCTAGTACACACCCTAGCCCTTGCAGCGGTGACGGCAACCCAACAAAAAAAAAAAAAAAACGATCTAATAACGGAGCGGAGATGGATCGCGATGATGGAACCTCTGTAACTTGCGATAGCTAAGGAATCCTCGGCCAGCAAAACGAAAGGCTTCAGATCTGAGAACGACGGATAAAAAGCACTGAACATAACGACAGCTTCAAACCTCCGGCTCTGAACAGAACGGCGGCCAAATCTTCAGTAAAGAACAGAATCGGCTTCGATCTTGATTTCGATTTGTAGAAGAACAACCCAGATGCAATCACAACTACAATCTTAGGTTCCTATTGTTTCGTACCGCTCTGATACCATGTTCAAACTGATAAAAGAGAGAGAGAGAGAGACAGATCATGGCTACAGCAACTGTGTACTTCATATACATATATTCTAACCTAATAAGCCTATGTAGACTTATATAAAGGATACAAGGTTAACTAAATAACACAAGGGCCTACTAACTAAATGTAATTACATAATGACCCAACATCTATATATATATATATATATATAAACATTCTAACATTATTAAAGTGTTGTGAATTGATAATTCAATTCAATGCTTAATTTTTAGTTTTATAAAACAGCAGAGCACGTAAATAATGCAAAAAAGTATAATTAAGTGTCAAAGGCACACCAAGGGAAAGAAATAATGTGAAGCAAATAAAACAAAAAGAAAATAAGACACTAACAAAGTTGAACCAAGAGTATAATAAAAAACCCTTTGATCTAATTAACTACAACAGAGGTATGACCCAATGTATGCATTAAGAAATTAATCCAACCCACACATGCACTTGCTATTGTCCCAATGAAGACGAACCCTCAAGCTCCAATGCTAAAGTAGGAGGAGACCTTACCAAGTCTTGGTGAAGCTCCAAATATATCTTGCTTGTGGGAAAACAAAATTAAATTTCTCTCTATCAATTATTCTTCAATAATTGCATTATTTGAATGGAATAATCCTACTTGTGGAAAAGTGAAACTTAATGGAAAGAAGACACGCTGTCAACTTTTATATTTCTAAATTCTGGTCTTCGCAACTATTTTTTTTTCCTAAGAAATGACATCCATAATGCTTGACTTTAGTTTTATACATTTAATTTTGTAAATAGAGATGGTGTCACTAAACCACATGTTTTGGTGCATTACAATCATTTTAAGTGAATATAGTGACTTGAATCCTCCACCATCGTCACACATTTATTATTGTCTCAATGAATACTTGAACCTTTAAACTTGGATGTCCGAAGTGGAGACCTTAATAAGTCTTCATCAAGTTATTTATACTAATATTTATATTTTAGTAAATTCATCAGAATATTTTTTTGGCCATCAATCACATTCAACGTACATCCACGCACACAATCAGTACTATAACATAACTGCACTAGCAATGCTTCAGGAACACCATTACCAACGAGACAGTTTTTTTAACAACCGAACAAAAATTATTTATGGTACAAGAATTATTTCACATAGAATATTGAGTATAGCCGAACTTATTTATGTATAAATGAGTATGCAGCAACTGCTTTTCCTCCTATGAAGCAAAGTTTTATAACAAAGCAAAGTTTATTTTTTATTTTATTTTATTTATTTATTTTTTTTTTTATTCCTTGGATAAGAGAATTTGGCCTAGGAATAAGGTGGAATAAGGTGAAATTGTTGGAATAATTCTCTGTTCTCACAAATAATTAATATGATGTAATAATATTCTTATCACATATTATACTCCCCAAGTAAAATTATGTTGGAATTATATCATTTCAACACAAGGGTCATTTTTCTTGAAAATTGGAATCTATTAAAAAATAATGATGCCAACAAAAATTATAATATGTGTAGTAAATAGGCCTCCAATATCTTCTTAACTAGAATGCAAAAAAATTAAAGATATATTCACATACCTAAACCAAATAAAATAAAGAAAAAATAAAGAAAGAAATGAAAATAAAGATATACTTATCATGTTTTAATGTTTATTAATCTATCCATGTTAAAATAATATCTAAGCCCAAGTTTAAAGTTTATGAAGTAGAAGGGTGTCGAAACTATTTAGAGGTTTGTGTTAGGTTTTAATTAAATAATTTACATATAGATATCAAGAATATTTTGTGAGATATATTTTATAATTGGCTAATTTCGTTGTCAAAACAAATCCGATCAAGTTGTAATTTTTCGATTCAAAATTCTAAAAATTGAAGATCGGATGCGAATTTGAAAAAGTTCAAGTGTTCATGGGTTGCTACACTCTGAGATGATGAGAACAATGCTTTAGGAAGGTATGTGAGTGAGTGAGAACACATAGGAAGTTTAGAAGGTTGAAGGAAACAGAGATTTCACTTATGTCCATTGGGAACCGGTAGGAGAATCCTTGAACCGGTACCAAACCTTGGTCTACAATAGGTTTGGTCACTACCAACCTTGAACCGGTACCATAGTTAAGAACCGGTAGCCAAAATGCATCGAAAAGGCTTCAAACCTTCTTGAACCGGTACCAAGTTTGGGAACCGGTACCAAGAGTCCTGACAGCATTAGAATTTTCAGTTTCTTCTTCTGCTTGTTTCATTTTTGATCCCAACTTCTTTCCAAGTCATATGCACGAAATTTTTCATATTTTCAGAGGGATTACGACATTCTAAACTCTATATAAACCTTGGTAGGCTTCTTGGTTTATTTATGGCTTTAGAAAAAATCAATTCTATATTTTGAGAAAGCCTTTAGAGAGAGAAAAATTCAGAAAATCAAATCTAATTATTCTGAATTTATTTATGAGAGCACACACATATGTTCATGCGTGATTTAGTTGTGTTATTCTCTATCTCATCGGAATTGGAGTTATATTGAAGATTCAAAGATTCCGAATGAAGAGCAGGATTTAATTCTTCTACATCGAGTTCAGATCTTGAAGAACAAAAGTAAAAGTAATCACACTTTGAAAGGGTTGGAGCATTCGAGGAGTGTTGTTTGATCTACCTAATACTCTTATACAACTACCAAGCATAAGTCTGAGGTCAAGTTGTTGTTGGATGGGGAGTCGCAAAGCCAGAGGATTGTCAGCAATTGATGTTTGGTAGAATGATAGGGTGTGAGCCAGAGTCAAAGTTCAGTGTACTTTGTTTCAAACATAGTGGATCGGTTTACTTTAGACTGAATGGTCCACATGGTTTTTCCCATACAAACAGTTGACATATTTTATCAACTGGGGTTTCCTCGCTAAAAATCCTGGTGCAATCTCTCTAAAATTTTACTTGTTTTACTTTACATATATTTATGATTGTGGATGTTTAAATTGATCATATAATTTAATCAATAATAAATTGAGCAAGTTAACCTAGTAATCAGATCTAGGTCATTAAAGGAGTTAATCACAATTAAAATCAATTAACTATTTTCAAACCCCACGTAACTCTATTTTCACAATTTGGTATCAGAGAGGGTAACTCGATATACTGAGTTAATCATAGTTGTTGATTAATTGTTGATTTTTGCATCATATCTAAAAATTCATTGGTTGATGTGTTGTCTTTACCTCCTGTTTTTGATTCTATCACAAGCATGCAATTTGAGTGGTCAAAGTTTAAAAAGGATTTTAAAAAATTGTTAGAGAAATTGAATCTTACGGAACTTGATAGAGATATTTATAAGTTAGAAGTTTCTGTCTCTAATAAAAATTTGGAAGAAATTGGCCATAAGAATTTAAATCTTCTTCATAAAATTGATTTTCTGGAACAAAAGCTTAAGAAGGTAAATTTTTTTAATAAATCACTGTAACTTAAAATTGATAATTTGAGTAGTGAATTTGTTAAATCAAAATAATCTTTTAAGAAAGTTGATATTGACACTTGCAAAATTGATAAGTTCAAAGGAGTAGTTGAGAATACTTGTAGTGACAAAGAACTGGTTTCAACTTCAAATGATTTGTATTTTCAAAAATCGAAAGATGTTTTTGTGAAAATTTAAACCAAACCTTGTGTTATTTCTAATTCTCCTAAACTTATTTCAACATGTCATTTTTGTGGCAAAAAAAGGCATATCAAGTATAAGTGTCAGAAAAGAAAAATTGAACTAGGAAAGAAATTAAAAATTCTAGAGAGTTCAAACTTGAGGAAGAAGAGGATTAAGATTGTTGAGCCTTATGACACTTTGCCTAGAATAATAGGAAAATCATTGCATAATGAATCTAAAATTGTTTGGGTAAAGAAAGAGAATTTTAAATGCCTTGCCATGGACACAGCACTTAGAGCACTTGATCCATGTGGTTGGTACTTTGATAGTGGTTGCTCTAGGCATATGACAGGAGATAGAACATTGTTTACCACTTTTAAGGAATGTTCAGTTGATACTGTTACTTTTGGTGATGATAATGCTTCTACTGTAAGTGGTAAAGGTAAGATCAAATTTTCAGGAATTGGGGAGATAAAAAATGTTCTATATGTTAAAGGTTTAGCTGCTAATCTATTAAGTATTAGTCAAATCTGTGATGAGGAGTTTCAAGTCAATTTTACTCAATAAGGGTGTTTTGTAACTAATGAAAAAGGTGAATGCTTCTTGAAAGGAACTAGAATTTCTAATAATTGCTATGTTGTATTTTCAGATCCTTCACTAATGTGTTTTTCTGCAGTTACTGATGAGGCGGTTTTATGGCATAAAAGACTTGGATATGTGAATTTTAATGATTTAGTGAATTTGTGTAACAATGATCTTGTTCGAGGTTTACCTAAATTGAAGATGCTTAAGAATGAAATATGTGGTTCATGTCAATTAGGAAAACAAACTAGAGTGCCGCATAAGAGACGTATTCATAAAGTCACTTCTCGACCTTCAGAATTGATTCATATGGATTTGATGGGTCGCATAACACTTGATAGTATTGGAGGAAAAAGATATATGCTTGTTATGGTTGATGATTTTTCTAGATTTACTTTTGTTGCATATTTGAGAGAAAAATCTGATACTTTTGTGAATTTCAGGTCTATTTGCCAACTTATTCAAAATGAGAAGGGATATCGAATTAATCAGATTAGAAGCAACAAATGGAAGTGAATTCAAACCTAAGGAGTTTATTGAATATTGTGATGAGAATGACATTAAGCATGAATTTTCAACACCTAAAACAGCACAATAGAATGGTGTAGTGGAAAGAAAAAATAGGACAATTGTAGCTATGGCTCGTACTATGCTTCATGAGAATAAGATTGCTAGTCAATTTTGGACTGAATCGGTACGTGTTGCTTGTCATATCCTAAATAGAGTTTATCTTAGGCTTGGAACTAACAAGACTTCATATGAATTGTGGTATAATAGAAAGCCCACTATTAAATACTTTAGAGTCTTTGGAAGTAAATGTTATATCCTTAGAGATTGGGAACACTTGGGAAAATTTGACTCTAGAAGTGATGAAGATGTGTTTTTGGGTTATTCACAGTCAAGTCAGGCTTATAGGGTTTTTAATCTTAGAACCAAAGTGGTCATGGAGTCTATAAATGTGGTATTTGATGATACAAAATCTAAGATAACCTCTTTTCAACTTGATGAAGAAGAAACTAATTTTGAAATTGCAAGAGAAATGATAGAACCTACAACTCAAGCGGAAGAAAGAGTTGAGAATTTAGGTAGAGAAGGTGAAGAGGTTAAAGAAGATGATGATGAGGAATTAGAGGTCACCACTGATGAACCTATAGGAATTCCAGCACCATACTTAGATATTCCCACATCTAGTAGTTCTAGAGTTCGATCGAGTCATCCAGTTGACAATGTGATAAGCATATGGAATAAGCCGAGTACTAAGAGTACTGTATGTGATCATGTAGGACACTCATGCATTGTTGATGACATAGGACATTCATGTCATATGGCTCAGTTTGAACCTAAGAATGTTGATGAAGTTTTTCAAAATTTTGATTGGCTTATGGCTATGCAAGAAGAATTGCTTCAATTTGTGAAGAATGATGTTTGGGAATTAGTGCATCGACCTAGTGATGTTAATATCATAAGGACCAAATGGATCTTTAAAAATAAACTTGATGAACATGGTCTTGTGATAAGAAATAAAGCTAGATTAGTTGCACAAGGATACACTCAAGTTGACGGAATTGATTTTGATGAGACTTTTGCACCTGTTGCTAGACTTAAGTTTATTTGACTTCTTTTTGCTCTTGCATGTCACTTTAAATTCAAATTGTTTCAAATGGATCTGAAAAGTGCTTTTCTAAATGGTATTTTGCAGGAAGAAGTTTATGTAACACAACCAAAAGATTTCATTGATCCACATAATTCTGATTTTGTGTTTCATCTTAAAAAGGCTATTTATGGTTTAAAACAAGCACTTAGAGCATGGTATGAGAAGTTAACTTCTTATTTAATGCACATGGGCTTCAGAAGAGGAGAAGCCAATAAAACATTATTTATTTTCAGGAAATGAAAAGATTTTCTTGTTGCTCAAATATATGTGGATGATATTGTTTTTGGTGTTACATGTGAGAACCTTGTTCATAATTTTTCTAAAGATATGAGTAAGACTTTTGAAATGAGCATGGTTGGTGAATTGACTTTCTTTCTAGGTCTCCAAGTGAAACAAATTGATGATGGGATTTTCATATCTCAATCAAAATATGCAAAGGAGCTAGTTAAGAAGTTTGGTATGAAAGATTCAAAGCATGTTCAAACTCCTATGAGTACTACATCCAAATTGGATAGAGACTCTGATGCTAACAAGGTTGATCATTTCTTGTATAGGAGTATGATTGGTAGCTTGTTGTATTTGGTAGCAACTAGGCCAAATATTTCATTTAGTGTATGTGTTTGTGCTAGGTATCAAGCTGATCCTAGATAACAACACATTCTTGCAGTCAAGCACATTATTCATTATGTCAATAGTACATTGAATTATGGATTGCGTTATTCTTCTGAGTCTAACTCTGAGATTGTAGGCTATACTGATGCTGATTGGGCTGGTAACAAAGATGATAGAAAGAGTACTTCAGGTGGTTGTTTCTATGTTGGTACTAATCTTGTTTCATAGTACAGCAAGAAGCAAAATTGCATATCGTTATCATCTTGTGAGGCTGAATACATTGTTGTTGGAACTTGTTACACACAATTGCTTTGGATGAAACAGATGCTTCTGGATTATGGAGTTGATCAAGGTACTATTGCTATCTTTTGTGATAATACTAGTACAATTAATATTTCAAAGAATTCAGTTTTACATTCTAGGACTAAGCACGTTGACATTTGACATCATTTTCTTAGGGAACTTGTTGAACAAAATATCGTGTCTTTGGAAAAAGTGCATACTGATCAGAATTTGGCTGATATTCTCACTAAATCATTAGATACTCATAAGGTTTCTCATTTTAAGAAATCTATTGGTGTCTGTTGTCTTGATTAGATGCATTGCAAAGATATAGTCTAGAAAGGATTTTCATGTATATCTTGAGAGTCTAGATTATGTTTTTAGGAAGTTAAGCAAATCATTTTGATTGAATATGTTGAACACAAGAAGTTTAATGACACATGGATTATCTGTGGAAAGCTGTGACGGCCCAAGTTTTTTAACCCGGTGCGTCAGTGATGAACCGAAAGATGGCCCAATAAAGGATCCAAAATGCGGAAGCGAAACCAAAAACAAGATCAATAGGGACATCAATCATCCCTAAGACACCCAAATGACTTTTCATGAAATCATGAAACTCAAAGAAATAACCAGAAGCGGAAACTAGAGGAGAAAGGGTCAAATGGTACCCCATGGCACCAATGACAACCAAGGGAAACAAAACCTAGTTCAACTGGACCATATATGCCGTTACATGGCCCAAACATGATTAACGAAGTTGAGTGTAAGTAAACCAATTGGTGCAAGCCTGAAGAGACAACAACCAAACAAAATCAACATGGTAGCTCCATTTCGGTCGACTGAAATGGAGCATCGGTCTGCCGAAATAAACTTGGAAAAAGAAGAGAAAAGAGCTCTTAGTTCGGTCGACCGAAGTGACAAACCGGTCGACCGGTTTAAGGCTCGAGATAAAAAAAAATGAGTTTCGGTCGACCGATGTAGAGAACCGGTCGACCGAAATAAGCCTCGAAGTGAAAAAGGCTACTGGAATTGGGATTTTTGCTAAACCATGAAAACCAAGAGAGGTTCGGTCGACCGAAACAGGCCACCGGTCGACCGAAACTGGGTAAAAATGTAAAGATGAACACGCTATGCACCAGAACTGAAAAAGAAACTTTAAGCCTCACTTGAATCCCCCATAGCATGATCAAACTTAATTATATGCTAATGTGTGATGATGTGAACATACACGCAAGTGTAAGATGGTATTCTAAACATGTTACAATGGCCTATGGCCTTATTACAATTCGTTTACAATATTTGACATGTCAAACCTCCAAGTTTGAAAAATTACATTTCATAGGCAAAACTTAAACATGCTAACACTTGCATGTGAACAAGAATGCTTCTAAAGAAACTTCTATTCTGCAAATCACCCAAAACAAGTGCAAATCTCCAATCTTATATCCTGTAACTAAAATATGCCCCAGTAACTTTGGGGTGAGCAACATAAAGCTACTCGTAGGAAATGAGCATACATCAACCTATATTTTACAATTTATCATCTTAAGGTGAAACATGTTAAAGGGGCTCATGCCACCTAACATCTACATCAAAATGAGACTCAGGGAGCATCCTAAGCTGCCTTAAACCATTTCTAGCATAAATCACATCATTCATGCAATTCAAGTAACATAGAAGCATGCTATACAAAGCAAAAATATATAGATTCTCAAAGTTATCAAGTAGAATTCTAAGATACAAAAATGACAAAAGTGCGTCATGCCACCTAATGTCTACGTTCCAAATGAATTTATTGGATAATTCCTAAGCTATATTTGAACAATACAACATAATGTGCTTAACAACATCCAAGTTTACATTGATTCATCAAAAATCATAAAACATGAATGTACTTAACAACATTAAAAGCATGCTATGATTCATTCAAAACCATAATGCGTAAATGTACTTAACAACATTAAATCACCAATAACCAAAATCACAAGTCACAATTAAACATTGGTTGTCAACTTGGAATTGAATGCGAAAACAAATAGTGGAAGACTTGGACATCACGTCTCGGACTAAACCATGAACAAAATGATTATTCCGGGCATTAACCCGCTGGGAAAACCACCCTAGTGCGCACTATCTCAATGGGGATAACTCATACCTCCCGCACTAGAGCCAAACTCTAGCCATATCACAGTAACAATGTTCCAAGATTCCAAAATAAATAAGTTAACAACTTCTATACGAAATATATATATATACAACACGAAACTACATTCCATGCACAAGTAGGTTGAAGCCACACAATACATGCCCTAAATCCACAACTACTATAGGATGACAATGTCGAATCTTTAGAGCACGATTCGTTACGCGCTATAATAACATCACATGTCGAATCTTCAGTGTGCGATTTGTTATACGCTATAACAATATAATTCAATATTGAAACATAATCGCATAAATCCATTACAAGTCTAAAGTCATGCTTCAAACATAATATCAATGTTAAACACATGATTTAATCAATAATGCAATAGAAACGAAAATTAATTATATAACATAATTAATTTCTCTAACTTTCATATCTCAATCAAATGAACCATAATTAACACATGTTAAACAATATAACTTATTCATTACATGAATCAAATCAAAAGCTTACTTAGGTCATTGGACCAATAGGATATAATTTAATTAAAACATGATAATTAAATCCCTAAATTCTAAAACAACATCAAATGGTCCCAAATTAACATATGCTAGTATACAAGCCTTAGGCATCACAAATATCAAGTTAAAAACTTAATTAGGCCAATGGAACCATTAAATGAATTTTAATTAATCATTTTAATTAAAATCTCTAGATTTTCATACTTATCCAATTATTCTCAAATTAAAGTATGTTAAAGGACATGCCAAGACTTAATTTAACAGAACATCACAAGTTCATTTCATGCAAGGTACGACCATGGGAATTAATCTTTCACAAAAGAAAAATATTAAATAAAAAGTGCAATTCTTATTCAAATAATTTCAATTTAATATATGTTAACAAACATATCAAATCCAAACTTTCTAGCATGCCACAATTTAATTCTAAGTTATACATCATCATGTGAATTAAATCCTAACCACAGAAATTAATTAAATTAAATTTTAGGACTTAAACAAAAGCATGCATACAAGTTGTATAATCATGGAAAACACTCCATACAACACATATAAAATTCTAAAACATCCCCTACCTCAATTTGAGATAAAAATCTCAAAAGCCACCAAAATGAAACAGCTCCGAATCCGACGATACCGCTGGGTTTTGTCGGGGACAACACGATGAACAAGAATCCCCAAGAAGCTCCATGAAAATCACAACTTGACTTCAAACCCAAACTCAAAAAATGGTTAGAAATGAGTTCTAATAAGGGTGAAAGATAGAGCACGACGAAGGGAACAATAAATGTTAAGACCGAAGACTTTTCACTTAGCAAAAATGGATTAAAGGATGAGAGAGAAAGTGGCAGCTCCATGGGCATCCATGGCTGCCGGCCAAGAGAGGAAGAAGAAGAGAAAAATATGATTTTTCTTCTTTAAGTCCCTTATTTATAGAAAATCTCAAAAAGTGCCCCTAAAGGGCCCCACTAGGTCTGGAAAAGTGAAATTTGAGCAGACGCACTCAAACGGCAAAACTCTGTGAATAAAAAAGATTCAAAATGAGAAAACATGAACAACGGAAGAAACGACATCAAAAACTGAGTTCCGAGCAGAGAGATATGCCTCGAATAAGTTTAGCGCAAACGGGGTTCAGAAACTCTGAAACTGGAGAAAAATGACCAGAAAGAAATTCTAAGAGTGCACGACTCGACGAAATATGAAAATGAATCCCGAACGAGGATCCAGTCTCCAGATGAGGTATTTTTGCAATAACTTTCGTTAATTGCACAATAGCTTCTCCAAAAAGTGAAAATTGCACTAATGGCCCAGAATGAAAATATCTTCCAAAAAATATTTTCTTAAAAATCCCTGAAATAAAATATCTTCAAAAGATATTTACAAAAAATACCCCAAGAAAAGAAAAAGTTTCCAAAGAACTATGCATCCATGCCCTATGGACACTAGGAGCAACCAGAGTACTTTATTACAAAAGTAAAGATATGTATTTTGTGGAAACCACTCAAGATGAAGGTACATGAAGTCAAAAACCAACTCTGAGTATGAGAAGTGAGGTTACGTCAAGAAAGTGACAAACGAGGAAAAGACAAAATAGGGAAAATGACGAAAAGTGAATAGTGTCAAAAAACGAAAAATGTAGAAATGACTCGGTCCTCAAAAGAAGTTGTCAATCCAAAGAAAAGAGTCTCGGAAATCACTCCAGAGCACTCGAGATGACACTAAGCGATGAGGAACTGAACTCAGAAAGGAAAAGATCAACGGAAAAAAAATATTCGTGAAAATCTGAGAAAAAAAAAGGAAGGAAAAGGACCGGGTCATTACAAAAGCATACAATGGCTATGAATTGATGAAATTGGTTTTGCTTACTTATTTCGTATAGTAAATGAATCATTGATAATACATTTACTTGAGATGTCATTATTTTGGTCAAAGATAATGTTAATATGATTGATCATTGTCTTGGAATTTAAACTTGATTTTTGTGTTGTGGACCAAAAGAGTGAAAAGAAAAGAAAATTGAAAAACAGTTTGGAATGAAAAAGTTTTTGAAAAAGAAAGAAAAATAGTTGGTATTTTGAAAAAAGGTGAGATGAAAAAGGCTACCTTTGGTGTGACGACCCTGGATTTATATAAACCCAGTGTGTCCTATGATAACCCGAAAAGGATCCAAATTAAGGAAGCAAAGCAGAAACATGGCCTCTAGAGATGTATATCATCCCTAAGACACGAAAGTGGCTTCTTGAGGAGTCCCGAGACTCAACGGATGCAAGAATGAAATGAAGGTTTTAAAACCCTACAAGAATTGGACCAAGGGTAAAATGGTCATTTTATCCAAAAATGGGTGCTACCATGCACACTATTGGAAAGACAAAGAAAAATTAACAAAGTTAGACTCAAGAATCGCTTGATTCAGAGTCCAGACGGAAAAGATAAGAAGATAGAACAAAGTGGCATCCTCCGTTTAAGAGATACCACAAACCTATCTCACTAAAACTGTAAAACTCTCACTACGGTTGGAACTTTTATGTGCACTTAGAGTCATTGGAAAGTTAACGTCAAGCTCTTAAATTTAGACTCAAGAATGACTTGATTTGGATTAGAAATGAAGGAGTTATGGCCCTCTAAAGTTGGTGTAAAAAAGCTATCTAAGAAAAACTGAAAATGGAAGGCTTCAGGGAGGATCAGCAGGCTGACGGCAAGGATCAGCTTGCTGAAACTGCATCATCAGCCAGCTGACAGCAAGGATCAGCCGGCTGAAATGCCCTGTCCAAGCTATAAACTCACTGGAAATTGTCTACGAAGGCTATCAGTCAGCTGATGAACCTTATCAGCCGACTGATGCAACAGATAACAGCAAAATCTACTGCTGCAAAGTGTGAAAATGGTGCTTGGTCCACTCCTAATGCTATACATGCATCCGAAGTGTCCCGAGACAAGTTTAAAAATATCACATAGCTTCATACAAGCATCCATAACATGATAAACCAAGAGGAAACTTTAATACATACTCCAATGCATGAATTTTGCATAAAAACTCATAAATCACCCTATGAAAGTTCCAAAGCTAAAATTTAAAAGTTTTGTGAGATGTGGGCATACACGCAAACGTAAAAAGACATTTAAGATGCATTCCAATGGCCCACGGCTTCAAAATACCCCCAATGCAAAATATGACCTCTCAAACCTCAATATTGCATAAAATTGCTTTAAAAGATGAAATATAACACCATATCATATAAATGAAAACGAAATGGTGTTCGGCCCTTGGCCACACCTCATACGTATCAAATGAGTCCTAATGAATTTGTTTGTGCACACTTTGCGCCACCCGATTTGGAAATGAACCCTTAAAGGCTTGGATTTTCCTATTTTAGTCCAAAAATGCAATATATGAAACTAAGATGTAAAACCTAAAACAAAATGGTGTTTGGCCCTTGGCCACACCTCATATATGGTAAATGAATGCCCAATGATGAATTTCATACATAATGCACACTACGGTGTAAAAATGACATATTAAAACCCTAGTTTTTCATATTATTTCCATTTAAGGCAAATTTAAACATTTATGAACATACATGGATTTCAAATGAAGTTTGGCCCTTAGCCACATATCATATACATAAAATGAATATCAAAAAGCGTGCTTAGGCATACATTACAAGTTCCAAGGCAAAAATGACATTTTGGCCTAACTATACAATCCAATTTAAAAAGTGGAACTCAGGCATGCTAACACTTGCATGTGAACAAGAATACATTTAAAAGAACTTCAACTTATCGAAACTGTGATACCCCTCGGATCCGAGACACGGGTTGATCAGGCCCAGGCCCAAACCCGAGGGAATATCAAACAATTAATATTTTATAATGAACACGGAATACAAAAATAAATTAAGAAATGAAATTCAAGCTGGAAGGAACTAAAAATAGAATCCGCAAAATATTATAATTATTAAAATCCATCAAACCCAAACTCCAAAACTCCATCAGTTTATAACTTGGGAATCCATCTCTAGTGGACCCCTATTAAACATCCAAACGGAAAATAGAACAACTGTAATAAACGTCCAGAAATAAAACTATAGAGAGAGCCCTACATCGTCGGAAGAGTGAATAGAGACATTTGCTCAGCACGAACATGTCTAAGCCTGGAACTGTCGTGTACCTGAAAAATAGAAGTGGGTCAGGCCCACGCGCAAGTTCTATACTACTACAATCCAAACAGAGGCCCGATAAGCATGTACATCCTAAACAATTCAACAATAGCTAATAGTCTGTAAATATATATATATAGTCACACTAAAGGACTCTCACTGGACTACAGGCCGGTCTCAACCTGAATAGAGGTAACATGCTAAAACGCACACGAAGTGGGCATATGTACCTATACCTAAACAGGGTACACCTCCAACCATCGTAGCCAGCTACACATCCCGATGCATATACGCTCCCTAGCCATCGGTCCTGAGGCTCAAGCTCATACCGAGGCACCATAACAGTACATATATAAAATCCATCCAAAATCCCTGGTATTGCCGCTCAACAAGTAGTTGCCATGACAATACAAATCCATGGGACTTAACTTTTAGTTAATCCCATCCTTATTCCAAGTAGGTGGGTAATGGTATTGTTTTAAAAACCAAACCCATCCTTAGTATGCCACCGTCCCATACCGGTGCCTACTTTCCAATCCTCCAGTAGTCAATAATACTAATAAATCAAGTATATATCAACTAAATTCCAACATCCAACATTCAATGTTAGCAGTGATAAAATAAGCATTGATAAACAGGGTCACAGTAACAACATATACATGCCCAATTTAAGTTGTTCCCTTTAGTCGGATATAAAGACAGAATTAATTAAAACTTCCATTTAACACCTTACAAATGACATACAGATATGTAGGGTATGTATCACAAAATCCTAACCTTCACAGTTGATACTAACTGTGATAATGTAAGCATCAAAACAATATTCACAGTATGTATGTAGACATGCTCAAATTATAGTGTTCCACAAAACCGATCTAGTGTTAAACTCAAATCCTCTTAGTATTTAAGTTCCAACAGTTGCTATTACAGAAGTTAAGATAGCTATCATCTAGACCCATCCTTCCAATAATTTATACTAGCAGTGGTAAGGAAAAATGTGAACCACAGAACCACAATGCATCCACAAACATGCTTAGTCTAGGTTGAACAAGCATACAACACTACTGTAACTACCAGTTTCATAGCAAAACAGATATCATTTTAGTTTGGTTTAATCTTCATTAATCCTGAAATCATTTAAAAGTGCAAAGAGTGTGAAGCCTAAGGGAAAGAGTAAGGATAGAATCTTGCCTCAGAAACTTTTGTTCAAAGTTTCAACGTCGTCTTCTTAAAAAAAATCCCGGCGAGTTCCAAAACCCGATTACTGTTCACGGGTACGAAACACTATTCCCGAACTCAAAATCTGATCTCCACCATTCAGATTGTGCGACACTGAGTCATGAACCTATCCTCCAAATTTCAGCTCGATCGAACCACGGACGAAGCGGGATCGGATGTTTGATGAAATCTGGGCAGAATGGAAAAAAACCTGTGCGACCTAGTTACTGATCACGAGTACGAATAACTGTTCCCGAGGTCAAACTCTGATCTTCACCGTTCAGATTGTGCGTCACTGAGTCATGAACCTCTCCTCCAAAATTCAGCTCGATCGGACCACGGACGGAGTGGGATCGGATGTTTGATGAAATCTGGGCAGAATGGAAAAAACCTGTGCGACCCAATTACTGTTCACAAGTACGAATCACTGTTCCCGAGGTCAAACTCTGATCTTCACCGTTCAGATTGTGCGTCACTGAGTCGTGAACCTCTCCTCCAAAATTTAGCTCGATCGGACCACGGACGAAGCGGGATCGGAGTTTTGATCAAACCTTGGCAGAATGTGAAAAACTGTGTTTTTCCTTCTCCACTTCCACAAAATGTGTGCTTTGTTTAAAAAAACCCTACACAGACGTCTACCTTATACTTTTAAAGTTTTCCTAAACCCTAGGTTCATTTAAGTCCAACTCACAATCCTAACAGGCCCATCCAATTAACGTAGAAACATATGACGGCTATAATATAAAACCCTGATTTATACTATAATTAAAACCCTTGTTAGATGTATTTACCTAATTACCCTATTCACCATTAAATGCTTAACAAATAATCTAATTGAACAAAATAATAATTAGTAAACCCAATTAAACCAAATAAGACACACATAAAATAAAACACACATAGAATAATTAAACCAATCACACTTAAACCATTAATGCCAATTAAATAATTAAAACACTAACAAGTAATTCGAATCAAATAACTAAACCAATTACACTTAAACCATTAATGCCACTTAAATAATTAAAACACTAACAAGTAATTCCAATCAAATAACTATAAATAAATATCATTTAAATAAATTAAATCACCACAAAAGAAAACAATTAAGCACCTAATAAAAAAAATAATGACACATAATCAAATAAAATGCACTTAAATAATAAATTAAATACCATTAAATACCAGGAATATCCTTTTTAAAATTAGGGGTATTACAGAAACGACCTAGGGATGTTGTGCATCCCGAATCAAGGCATCCGTACTTAAAAATAACCCAATAACTTTGGGGGTGAGTAAACAAGTTACTCGTAGGGAATGAGTATGCATCGACCTAACTTTTTACAAAGTTTTCATATTAACATAACGCAATTCAAAAAGGTCATGCCACTTAACGCCTATGTCAAAGTGGGACTAAGGGATCATCTCAAGCTACACTAGCAATTGAAATGAACTACGGCATACAAGTATACATGCTCAAGTATACTAAACAATGTCAAAGCTTGTTATATGACATACAAGCATACATTTTCAAGTATACTAAACCATATTAAAACAAGTTATGCAACGTCTAAGCATATTTACACAAGTATTCATTTAATATGGAAAAATCGTAAATTAAGTACACAAACACAAGTATACTAAACTATTAGGATTGCGTATATGACAAGTATACATAGCATAAGTATACTAAATGAAATTTAAACTCACGGAGCAAGTATTCAAGTTCAAGTATACTAAATAGGATTCAAATATCCAAGTAAGTATTAATTCTCAAGCTACAAGTAATATATGATTAACAACTTGAAATTAAATGCGAAATCAAATAGTGGAAAGACTGGGACATGCGATTGCTAAACCAAACAAGTATTTTCGGGTATTTACGACCCACATGGTACCACCTAGTGCGCACTTATGACTTAGAAGACTCTTGTCTCCGTACTAGAGCCAAACCCTAGCCATTACATAAATTATGTCCTCACAAGCTTTCCAAAATCAATAAGTTCAAAACTTATACAAAATCAAATGCAAGTTACCACATTCCATGCACAAGTAAGGTTGAATCCACACAAACCATGTCCTAGAATTCAAATCTAAATAGCATATGACATGTCATATCCTCAATATGCAATTTATACACAAAGTAAGAATATTTTACAATAATTGAGCCACATTACCATCCTAAGCCACAAGTACTAAATAAGCTTCAATTTAGTAACAAGCTTTCGAGGTAAACAATTGTAATATTCTAACAAGCTATATACCTACACAAGATATAATTAAACAAGTTATGCAAGTCAATGATATTCTATATCATGCTAAGTCCAATTACCATTTCAAGAGGTCACAAGTACTAATTCTACATCTAATTAGTAATATGCTCACAAGGTAATTAATTTCACTACATTTCAAGGGATTTTCAACCTAATATGAAAAGTCTCTAAATTTCAAATCAATCCCAAATAGACTCAAATTAATATATATTAAAGGACATAACATGGTCTTCACATATATTATACCCCAAATCCATTTAAGTGACTACAACACTTAAAATAAAATTAATTAAGCAAATTAATTAATTTTCTCTAGATTTTCAAACATCTCCAAATGTCCTCAATTTAACATAGGTTAAAGAACATACCAAAGTCCATTTTAATATCACATTTCAAGTTGATTTCATACTTGTTACAACTATGTGAATTAATCTTTCATAAAAGATAAATATTAAATAAAAGTTGCAATTCTTATTCAAATACTCCCAATTTAATATATGTTGATAAACATACCAAGGCCTAATTTATTATCATACCACAATTTAATTCAAAGCTATACACAACCATATGAATTAAATCTTAAATATAGAAAATAATTAAATTAAATTCTAAAACTTGAACAAAGGCATGCTCACAAGTTATATATGCTTATAAAACAATCAATATAACTCAAATATAAACCTATGACATCCCCTACCTCAATTTGAGATAAAATCTCAAATCCCCACCAAAATGAAATCGCTCTGAATCCTACGAAATTTCAGGGTTTTGTCGGGGACAACAAGGGGATCATTAAACCCCAAGAAGGTCACACCAAAATCCTAACTTGGCTTCAAACCTTAACTCAAAAAATGGCCAAAACGGGATTCCAATTGGTTGGAATCAAAAGCCTCGTCAAAGCCAACAATAAACACTAAGGCATCATCACTTTTTAACAAAGGGAAGATGTCCAAAAGAGGAGAGAGAAGGTGGCAACCCCATGGGCTTCCATGGCTGTTGGCCAAAAGGGGAAAGAGATAAGAAAAATATGATTTTTCATTTTAGAGACCCCTATTTATAGAAAAACCCTAAAAGTGCCCCGAACGGGCACCACCGGGTCCGGAAAAGTGAAATTTGAGCAGACTTGCTCAAATGGCAAAACTCCATGAACGAAAAAGAACCGAAATGAGAAAATATGATCAAAGGAAGAAACAGAGTCAAAAACCATGTCTCGAACAGAGAGATATGCTCCAAACAAGTTTGGCGTTATCTTAGGTCGAAAACCCAAAAACTATAGGGATAACCGCGAAACAATTCTAAGAGTACACAACTCGACGAAATGTGAAAATGAATCCTGTACAAGGATTCAAGCCCCAAGGAGACACTTAGCAATTAACTTTCATTAATTACACAAAGGCCGCTACACAAAAGGATAACTGCGCAAGTAACCCCAAATGAAAATATCTTTCAAAAGATATTTTCTTAAAAACCCCTAAACCAAAATATCTTTAAAAGATATTTATGAAAAATGTCCCAAGAAACAAAAATGTTTCTGAAGAGTTTCTTCATCCACGCCCGTGCAGGAAAAAGAAATAACCGGCGAGCTTTTCTCCAAAAGTAAAGCTATGCCTTTCTAGGAAACCAACAAGAATGGAAGTATGTGCAGTCAAAACTCAACTCCGCGTGAAGGAAATGTCAACGAAAAAAATTTACCCGTAAAAATGAAGAAAAATTAGAGGAAGGAAAATGACCGAGTCATTACATTTGGGAATTGTCCGAAAGCTACCTTGACTCGAAACAAATGGAAATAAGGGAAATAGTTGGCTGCCCATAAGCGTGAAAGCCGCCAATGTGCAAAAAGAAAAATGGAGCACAAAGATATATATATATATATATATATATATATATATATATATATATATATATATAAGTCTTTTGCACATGTTGATTATTTGATTTCTAAGGATATGTGATATCATTGATTTATTATCTGAAATCTGAACAATTGATAGATTATATATTTTTGGAACTTAGCGATGATTTTACTACACTTACTAAGTTTGTAGAACTGAAAATAATTGATCTTAGTTATTTCTGTTGATACATATAATCTTATGGAGTCTACATTCTCATTGGTTTCAATTTACAAGATTTATATGGTTGGTTGCTTCCTTCTTCTAGGATATTTTATTTCTTGAGACCCTTGTTAATTTGTGACAAAAAAAGGGAGAGAGTTTAGAGTTTTATCATTCAAAGGGAGAGATACTTTTGCATTAAGGGGGAGAACTTTTTGCATTGTGGGGGAGAACCATTGATATTGCATTGAGTGTCAAGTATTAAAATTTGTTGTTATTTTATACTTGTGTTTATTTTCTTGATTAAGCTTCACGGGTAGTTGTGTTTGAGCTAATGTGTAGGTTACAGGTTACTACAAGTGTTGAAGCTTCATAAAGTTCAAGAAAATTTCCGCGGTTTTATTTCCTTTAACAATCATTGTAATTTACTTTCTTGCTTGAGTAGATTGCTGAATTGTTAAAGGAAATAAAACTACGGAAATTTTCTTGAACCTCATGAAAATTTAACACTTGTAGCAACCTGTAATCTGCACATTAGCTCAAACATAACTACCCGTGAAACTTAATCAAGAAAATAAACACAAGCATAAAATAACAACAAATTTTAATGCTTGACACTTAATGCAATGTAATGCAATGATCAATGGTTCTCCCCCACAATGCAAAAAGTTCTCCCCCTTAATGCAAAAGTATTTCTCCCCTTGAATGATAAGACTCTAAACTCTATCTCCCCTTTTGTCACAAATTAACGAGGGTCTTAATGAAGAAAATATCTTAAAAGAAGGAAGCAACCAACCATATAAATCTTGTAAATTGAAACCAATGAGAATGTAGACTTCACAAGATTATATGTATCAACAGAAATAACCAAAATCAATTCTTTTAGTTCTACAAACTTAGTAAGTGTAGTAAAATCACCACCAAGTTCCAAAAACATATGATCTGTCAATTGTTTACGGGTAGTTATGTTTGAGCTAATGTGCAGATTATAGGTTACTACAAGTATTGAAGCTTCATGAGGTTCAAGAAAATTTCTACAATATTACTTCCTTTAACAATCATTGTAATTTACTTTCCTTCTTGAGTAGATTGCTGAATTGTTTTTAGGGTTTTATCATGAAATTTTCAAAGGGGGAGATTATGAGATATATTTTATAATTAGCTAATTTTGTTGTCAAAACAAGTCCGATCGAGTTGTAATTTTTTGATTCAAAATTCTAAAGATTGAAGATCGGATGCGGATTTGAAGAAGTTCAAGTGTTCATGGGTTGCCACACTCCGAGATGATGAGAACAATGCTTTAGGAAGGTATGTGAGTGAGTGAGAACACTTATGGAGTTTAAAAGGTTGAAGGAAACAGAGATTTCATTTCTGTCCACTGGGAACCGGTAGCAAACCTTGGTCTACAACAGGTTTGGTCACTGCTAACCTTGAATCGGTACCATAGTTGGGAACTGGTAGCCAAAGTGCGTCAAAAAGACTTTTGACCTTCTTGAACTAGTACCAAGTTTAGGAACCGATACCAAGACTCTTGACAGCATTAGAAATTTCAGTTTCTTCTTCTGATTGTTTCCTTTTTGATCCCAACTTCTTTCCAAGTCCTATGCACAAAATTTTTCATATTTTTAGAGGGATCAGGAGATTCTAAACTCTATATAAACCTTGGTAGGCTTCTAGGTTTATTTATGGCTTTAGGGAAAATCAGTTCTACATTTTGGGAAAGCCTTTAGAGAGAGAAAAATTTAGAAATCAAATCCGATTATTCTGAATTTATTTATGAAAGCACACACATATATTCATAAGTGATTTAGTTATGTTGTTCTCTATCTCATCGGAATTGGAGCTATATTGAAGATTTAGATATTCTAAATGAAGAGCAGGGTTTAATTCTTTTACATCGAGTTCAGATCTTGAAGAACAGAAGTAAAAGCAATCACACTTTGAAAGGGTTGGAGCATTCGAGGAGTGTTGTCTGATCTACCTACTACTCTTCTTCAAATATCAAACATAAGCCTGAGGTCAAGTTGCTGTTGGACGGGAAGTCACAAAGCTAGAGGATTGTCAGCAATTGGTGTTTGGTAAAACGATAGGGGGTGAGCCAGAGTCAAAGTTCGGTGTACTTTGTTTCAAACATAGTGGATCGGTTTACTTTGGACTGAATAGTCCACGAGGTTTTTCCCATGCAAACAGTTGACATATTTTATCAACTAGGGTTTCCTTGTTAAAAATCCTGGTGTAATCTCTCTAAACTTATATTTGCTTTACTTTACATATATTTGTGATTGTGGATGTTTAAATTGATCATATAATTTAATCAATCATAAATTGAGTAAATTGACCTAATAATCAAATTTAGGTCATTAAAGAAGTTAATCACAATTAAAATCAATTCACTGTTTCCGCACCCTGCATAACTCTATTTTCACATATTACAATTAATTAAAGAGATAATTTAGTCTGTACCTGATTGATAATTAAACCAGATAATACCTTTTGAAAATATCCATGTAATCCTCTGTGAGTTCCTGCAAAATATTTGAGCCCTTTACCCCCTTTTTAGAGTTGTCCTTCGATAGGGCTGAATAAGGGTTTAAGACCCTTATATATAACAACAGCAGAGGGGGACAGGTTCTCTACAAATAAACATACATAAGTCTCCATTCCTATCATGGAAACTTAGATATAAATGGTTAAAATTACATCATACCAAATAAGTTGGAAAACCACCATTCAACTGTATAAAATCATACTCTCAATTAGACCACCAAATTGGAAAGTACAACCCAATCCATCAAGTATCAATAATTATATTACAATCCTATTTTAGAAAACGTAGTGCGTAGGACCATAAATAATTTTTATTATTTATATATATAAAAGTTTTCAACAATCTCCCACTTGGTCATGCACTTCAAGTTTTATAAAAATAAAAATAAAAAATGACACTATGGATTGCAACACACTTTAGAAAAGACGAGTGGCCACTTAATTTGTTTTATAAAAATACAATTATCAAAATAGATGGAATGATACTTTAGAACACTTTACTCCATAGACTTCGTTAATAGTGGATCATGAATGCGTAGACAAGTAATATATTAGTCTAAAGAGTTCCATGATCTCAAAACTGATTCCTTCTAGGATTCAAGCAGATATAGTGGTTTTTACTGTATTTCATGAGATGTGCAAACTGCATGTGGTCTAAACGCACACCTCATAATCCATCTTGCTTCATACCATCGCGGTATGTCACCTGAACATAGTACAACAAACCACCAACCTTCTGTTCAGTGTAATGGTTTACCGATATGGAGCTAATCCCATATCTAGCCCAAGCTATCCTCATGGAGTATGAAACACTCCCACAGGCAAACTTTAATATTTATATTTGGATTTACTAATGTAGTGTCAATCTCACATCTAGTCCAAATAACCTCATAAGTGAAATACTACTCCTAGACAAATCTTATGTTTGGATTTACCGATATGGTGTCAATCTCATATCTAGCCCAAACAACTGTATGAGTGAAATATCACTCCCATACAACCTTTAATAATTATTTTTTGGATTTACCGATGTGGTACTAATCTCACATCTAGCATAAACATCCTCATTATGAAATACCACTATCAGGCAAACATAATAGCATGTGCATAAACCATATATATGATAATAATAATGATACATCATAAATTTATTTCTGATGCAAATAACTGTCACCATAAAGTGTAAACTGGAGGAAAAATAATTGTCACCACAAGGTGTAAAAAAACTAACTGCAATGTAGCATATATAAAAGAAATACCGGATATCATAACATAATGACTTTCGAACACCTATCCGAATCACGTGCTTTATAAATATTTTATTATCTTTGACTGAAAACCTTTAGTGAGAGGATCTGCAACAATCTTTTTATAACTATATGGGGAAATCTTAATGGCACTTAAACCTTAACTTTCTCACGCTTGAAAATGTCCTTTATGTCAATGGGCTTACTACGCTTGGTCACCCTTAAATTTTTTTCTTATACTTAATTAATATAAGTCTTTAGAGAAAGTTCAAGTATGCTAGTAGTGTGATCTCTATGTACCCTAATGCCAATGACATACTCTGCATACCCCATGTCCTTCATGTCAAAAACTTTACATGAAATTCTTAATATCATGTATCACATGAATGTCATTGCTACCTAGCAAAATATTATCAATATATAGAATAAGGAAAACAAAAAATGACTCCTACTGAACTTGAGGTATATGCATTTATCCATAACATTCTCTTTGAACCTACAATTAGCAATCATTGTATCAAAGTTCAAATACCACTGCTGTAAAACTTTCTTATGCCATAAATGAGTAATAATGAAAGAATGACTCTTAAAGAGTCCTTTAATGAAACTGGAGAAAAAATCTTGAAGAAATAAACACTTAACTTTTGCTTAAGAACTTAGCTATCAATTTTGTCTTATATTCATTATACACCTCAAAAACACCAACTATGGCACACTTCCAAGCTCTAGAAGATCTCCTAAGCTAAACAGACTTATGAACTACATTGGTAACTGAAGGAAAAAACTTGCAAAGGAGAAATAACTAAATGAGTGGGAATAACTAAAAGAGTGGGAATATGAGCTTTAACTGAAACCATTAAAGAAAGTGGAATGAAGCCTAAAATAAATAGAATAGATGCTGAAAATGCTTTTCTGCAAAAGAAGCTACAATAGCTTAAACTCCCATTGGATTCACCACTCTCATTAAATATGCATGACATATTCTAATAATCTCCATAAGTCTACAGGACAGTAAAATCTCGAATCCTTTAATATTTCAAGATACCCAATAAAATAATCATTGATAGTGTGAGTATCAAGCTCCTTGATATCTGCATTATATAACTCTGTCTCTATAAGACATCCCCACACTTTCACTTTTCTGCAACTTTATTATTTTTTTTCCCAGGAGAATTAGGAATGGTGTACCATGGTACAATGCTCTACTATTTAAGTATGTACTGAAAGTACTATGATTTACACCCTCCTTACCATTCCCCCAATAAAACTCACCACCTTAGTCCGATCTTAAAACCATAATCATTATTCCCAATTACTTTCAACTTTAGTTTGGTATATTTTACACACATCAAGTACTTCGGACTTCTGGTGGATTAAGTACACAATCATACCTTGAGAACCCATCAATGAAGATAGTGAAATACGTACCTTTACTGCACTTGAGTTATAATAGGAAATGGACCACAAATTTTAGTATAAATATAGTCCAAAAGACCAAATGACCGACTAACCTCAAAAATTATGTTTCTTCTGTAACCTCCCATCAACACAGTCAACACATTAATCATAATCTGAAAAATTTAATGGTCTAATAATACCATCCTTGACCAAACATTCAAGTTTCTTTCGAGAAGCATTCTCCAATATCCTATGCATAGCATAGATAAATCTTCTCTAACTCAAGCACGTTTTAATTCGGAAGGCATTAAGTCTATTGAAAAACAAGAAGCCGGTAGGATCACCCCCGAATCCATGTACCATGTTTATACCTATACTTTTACCAAGTTAGGCTCAAATATTAACATGGCAATTTTCTTTCATGCTTTGTTTTTCTTTTCCACCACAATAGCATTTTTTTTTATGTCCTTTTATTTCTATAGAACCAACATTTATCATTCTATGATCAATGTCTTTTCATGTATTGTTCTGCCTTTCTTTATTCTATTTAGCCATAAATACTTTCTTGCCACCTAGTTTCTTCTTGAAACTATTCTTGCTGTCACGACAAAATGAGTTGACTCAGTTTTAACACCCTTGAGTCGCTCATTTTCAATCACACAAAGTGCTAACAGCTGGTTAATGCCACATTTAACTTCTTATGAATTATAATTCACTTTGAAAAACTAAAAAACCCTAAGTAGAGAATAAATCACCATGTGGACTAATAACTTATCATCAAATATGATTATCTACTACCTTAGATCATTAACCAACTTGCACATCATATAGATATGCTCCCTCACTAAACCGTTGCCATCATATCTGACTAACATAAACCACGTCAGATAATAGTATTGTAGTTGCTTCTTAATGCCCATTAACTCTTTCTTGATAAAATCAAGAAGCTCATTGGTAGTATCAAAAAACCAGAAAACCACCCTGAATAGTATCACTGATAGAAGCATAAATTAACCTAATGGTATGGAAGTATCTTTAGTCCACATAAAATTGCAACAACTTTTCTACCTAAAAAGATTCTGCACTGGGCATATGGGTTTCTTCCTAAAAAAAATACACAGACTCGTGGTCCAAGAAACCCAATATAATATCAAAACCTGTCTTCTAGGCAATATAATTTTAACCATTCAATGGTTCAATCCCTATTAGCTTTCTTTAAATTACGGAAGCGTAACCTGAATAGATGTTATTTGAATAACACCACATAAACAACATATAAAATAATATGTCACAGCTTTAGGGATTATTACTTTAATTCGTGTATGGGGTTTTAAGCTGAATTTCTCAAGGTGTTTTACTATTTGCAAAAAATCGTCCATCCTGCGGTAACAAATAAAATGCGATCAAAAAATCACCTTTTGGCAGAAATTTTGTAACGACCCAAAATGATACCAGTCATATAAATTTTATTTATTTATTTATTTTTTTTGGGCAAGACCTTTGCTAAAAAGGGTCCTACAACAACCTGCTTAAATGCATAAAAAGGTAATGGCCTTTCTTGGACCTTCAAAACTTATCTAACCTGTCCCAACTCACAATGCAAATAATATATTTCAACATTCCTTTCATCCATTCATTATGCCTCAATATAGTTCATTTCATGGTGGAACAACCATATACCATTTAATCCAAATATCATAATTACAGTCCCTAAAATCAAAAGTCCATGTCTTACAAAGTTTAAACAACATATATTAAAGTTACAGCCCATGAATATAATTACAATAACAAGAGTCCATAAGTCTCAGTACAGAATACAATATGCTAAGTTTTACAAAAATAGTAGGACTTAGACACAAAAGTAACAAAATGATCATCTAATCCATTCTAGGCCTGTGGTGGAACGTCATCCGCCACTTCTTTCCCGTTTTCTGAAAAATGTTAATAAATAAAGGGGTGAGCAAATTGCTTAGTAGGTGATGCCTGAGACACACCTCTTAAAACCCCGTAAATCCAAAAAAAGAATCGAGGAAAGGGAAATAGGATCATACCATTCCAGGGAAATAAAATAATAACATCAACTATAATAACCAAAGTCATGAATGAACCATGCCGTGCTATAAAGTGCAATGCCATACAATGTCGCTCCCTATTTTTCCAAAACCTTTTTCGTCATCATTTCCAAATCGTTAGTGCAACCCGGCCCATGGCAACTCCACGGTGCCACGAGAGAAGGATTGGCTAACTGTCCCTGACCCATGGCAACTCCATGGCGTCATTTGGGGCCCAGGTCACTCAACCATGCTAGGGCGCTCTCCCCAGTTCCCTCTAAGCCACACTAACGCTACGGTCCCTAGGCAACTCCTAGGCAGCCGGGTTTTCGCAAACCATTTCAAATTTTTTTCCAAAAACCCATTTTCATTTCTTTTAAAATCATTTCCCATATCCTCCCTGATGGATGCATGAATGTCTCATACTTTACAATGTAATGCCCATAGAGAATTTCATTCCTTGCAAATCAATCATTCACAATATACATGCCTATAGAAATTCCCTAAAATATGTCTCATATTTCTCATTCATAAAATTCAGCAATTAAACACAATAGGCATGAAAAATTGTCAATTAAACATGCATCCTCATAATATATCAACTAACATATAATCACATCTCGTCTACAACATATAACAAATATTGAATGAAATATACACAAATTAGGCATGTAATAACACAATTTATGAAGAATTGACTCACAAAAGTTCAAGAAGTTGTGGATTAGAAACCCTTACCTCAAAAAAGAAGAAAACCCCCAATTTAAATCCTAAAATTTGAAATCCCTAGGGTTGGCCAAATGGTGAATTACTCTTATCAACGTGTAGATCTCAACGAGCTCTCCATTTTGCCGCAAACAACACCAACAAACTCACAAAATTGAGCGAGAAATCATGGTTTGAAGTTGTAAAATAAAAGAAAAATAAAAAATCCAGCGAGAAAAAGAACTGGTCGTGAGAATGATTCTACTGAAGGTAATGGCTATAAAGCCATTATAATTGTTATAATATCATGTGGGTCCCTCCATTTTCTTTTTCTTTTCTTTTATAATAATCTTTAATGACATAAACTTATATATATTTATATGTATTCAATAACTAATTCACCACCATACCAATTAACATATAAACAAATAATCTATGCACAAAAATAATAATGCAAGAAATACAATGGCCAAGACACAACCCTCATGCACAACAATCCCGGTAACGGGTCCCACTTAAAACCACCCAGCCCGAAAAAAGGAAAATGCCGAAATGACGACCATTGCATTTCCACGGTCTTGAACTCAAGAAAATGCCCCAATCAACTATCTGACACACCCGGCACACCACACGGTGTTCGGCACGTAAAACGAGAAAAGACTAAAATACCCTTTTAAAACAGAAAAATTCCAAAAAATGGAAAATGGAAAAAAATCATAAACATTACATTCTCCCTAACTTAAAAAGATTTCGTCCCTGAAATCAAGCCATTCCTAAGGGATGAAACAACTATGGATACTTGGAGCGAACCTCCTGTTCAAACTCCCAATTAGCCTCCTCAACTCCGTGATGCCTCCAAAGAACCTTTACCAAGGGTATCATCTTGATCCTGAACTCCTTTAGCTGTGTGTCAAGGATCTGAACTGGTCCTTCCTCGTAGGAAACATCCTCATCAATGTCAACCTTAACCCAGCTCAAAACGTGAGATGGATCCGGTTCATACTTTCATAGCATCGATACATGAAAAATATTGTGGACTCTGTCCATCTGCTGTGGCAAAGCAAGTCTGTAGGCAACCTCTCCTACCCAGTCCAAGATCTCAAAAGATCCAATGAATCATGGCAATAATTGCCACTCTTCCCAAACCTCATCAACCCCTTCTGTGTAGAAACTTGAATAAAAACGTGGTCTCCCACCTCAAAGGATAACAGTCGTCACCGTCTATCCACATAACTCTTTTGTCGGCTATGAGCTGTGAGCAACATCTGTCTGATCAGCTTAATCTTCTCAGTAGTCTCAAGTACAATGTCGGGTCCTAAGGCGGCTGTCTCACCTACCTCAGTCCAACAAACTAGAGACCTACAAGGGCTACCATACAATTTTCAAATGGAGCCATTTCAATGCTCGCTGATAACTGTTGTTATAGGCAAACTCAGTAAGTGGAAGGTGGTCTTCCTAACTACCTCCCAAATCAAGTACACAGGCTCGAAGCATATCCTCTAAGATTTGGATGGTACGCTCCGACTGGCCATCTATCTGTGGATGAAATGTCGTACTTGATAAGCGCCAAATATTGCATATTCAAGTGCCCTTATTTGCATTAGTTAAGTCCATTAGTTGATTATACTGTATATATTAGCCTTAACTGTATGTTTTTTTTTTTTTTTAGTTTCAGGCTGGTTCCCCAAAGAGAGTGAAAAGTGACGTTTTGATAAGTTTTTGAAGATCAAAGTACGCCGTCGCTGTGAACTGTTATTTTGGCCAAGTCAAGTGATCCATGGATCTCATGACGCTCTATGCACAACATCCAAGGAAGAAGAGTTGCGTCAACAGTCCGTGCAAAAGGAGGTTCAAGAGCATAGTTATTCAGAGTAGAAACCAAGAAGTTGCGGGCGCCCGCTCAAATCCCATGGTCGCCCGCGCAATTGCCCAGTGTAGCTGAGGTTCTACGAGCGCCCGCAAGAAATCCATGGGTGCCTGCCAAAGTCTCTAGTAGCATCTTGCGCCTGCGAGTGCTCGTAAGAAAGCCACGGGTGCCCGTCTTTTTGACCAACAGCTTCGTGAACCTGCGGGCGCCCGCCTTGCGCTGGCCAGCGCTCGCCAATTCACAGACAAGGGGGCATGGTCTGCATTGTTTCCTTTAAGGCTATCCCCATGACCCATTTTGTGTGGTGTTGTACTCTCCTAGGGATTATAGACCACAAAATTGGAGTGGTTAGGAGTCTATGGTGGCATATAGAAAGGCTAGGATGTTATTGTAATTGAGGGAGATCTCACCTTTGGCAAGTTCTAGAAAGAGAAATATTATAAGGTGAGAGGTTTTGTATGTCTTGGAGCTCTAGGTTCGAAAATGGAGTTGAAGATCACTCCTTCTCCTTCCTCCTTTGCATCTATGGGTAACTAACTCCCTATCTAGGGAGGTGATGAAGCCCTACTTTGTAAGCATGCTCTAGTTATTGGTTTATTTTGGGGGAATGATGTATATTTATGATTTTTTCACAATCTAGAGCATTCATTTTGATGTAATGAATTTTAATCTTTATAAATGATTATGTTGAAGCTATGGTCTTGTCTTATATTATAATTTCTCATGATTATATGGCTTGTTTTTTCATAGTGACAATGGAAATGAGGTTGTGGAATGGTTTTAATGGCATGAGGTTTAGGAAGTTTGATAGTTTATAGCTTAGGGCCTTCCTTTGATAGACTATTCTTGATTTCTAACTTCATGTGCTTTTATCATTTGATTAAGGGCTTGATAATCTCTAACTTAGTGAACATGTCTAAGGCTGCATCCTAGTTTAGGTAGTTAAAGCATGTAAAACTTTGATAGGTTATTCTTGCCTATTGATTTCATGAATTTCTTGAAGGTGATGTAGCAATGTTGTGTTGTTGTATTCCATGGTCATATATATATGTTGTTCTCCCATGTAAATCATTTTCTAGCATGTTTATAAGGTAGGTAGTGGATTCACTTCCCTAGTCCTCTTTACCTAGATTTCTTTCCTCTAAATTCCTTGCAAATTATTGTTTTATGCAATTGTCAATTCTAGTTACTAAGTAACAAAACAATCAAAACTCTATACCCCTTTCATCAAACTAAAAGTGATTTTAAAGACCTTAGTTGCCATAAACTAGCAATCCCAGTGGTTTGACTTACCCGTTCAATAGCTCTATTTTACAATGATTTGTGCTAATTGCAAAAGGGTTGAATTATAATTGATAATTGAACACCGATCAATTTTTGGTGCCGTTGCCAGGGATTGCAAACGGTTTTGCAACCGAGTTTCTAAGATTAACTTTGGTTTGATTGTGACTATTGTGTCTTGTGAATATTTTCTTATCGATTTTGATAACATTGTGTTCTAAGTTTTCTTGTGAGATTCTAGGTACTCAAGGCTTGCCGAGGAAAAATTTTAAAATCACAAGTCTAGAAGACTTCAGGTAAGTTTTCAAAGTTCTAGTTTCAAATAGTGAATACCGTGCATGTGGTTGAATTAGAGATAGTTACATTGTGAAGCCCTTGTCGAGGCTATTTAATTGTTTCTCTATTTTGCAAAGCATCGGTCCTTGTCGTGGCCATTTAATTTCTGTATTAGTGATAATTGAGGAGAATGGGAACATCGTATGTGGAGGTTGTGGTGATGAATTGTTGTGTTGATTATGCAGTGTGTTGTTGATGTTTGGCCGTAGGTCGTTATCTTTGCCAACTCTTGAATTGCCCATTGATATAAATTCGCTTGAAAGGACTCTTAGAAGAAACCTTAGGGAATCTGCAAACATAAGAGGAATTAAACTTGAATTTAATACAATGGCCGGTAATGAAGAAAATGTTGGGAATGAGGGAATTAATAATAATAGGGATGAAATTCCAAATGTTGTACCTATGACTCTTAGGGACCATTTCATCCCTACAACTTATGCCTCTCCTTCTTGCATAGTGATGCAAAACATCGATGCAGCCTAATATGAGATAAAATCTAGTATAATTCAAATGCTTCCTTTATTTCATGGCTTGGAACATGAGGACCCCTATAAGCACCTTGATGAGTTCCTTGAAATTTGTTCAACCATCAAGCTGAGGGGCTTCCCTGAAAATGCTCTCCATTTACATCTCTTCCCATTCGCTTTAAAAGATAGGGCAAAATATTGGTTGAACTCCCTTACTACAAATTCCATCACTACATGGGCTCAGTTACAACAAGAATTCTTTAAAAAGTATTATCCTGTGAGTAAAACCAACCAAATGAGGCGTTCCATTCTTAGCTTTTCATAAAGTGATGGGGAACAACTCCATGAGACTTGGGATAGACTATAAGACCTCCTTAGAAAATGTCCGCACCACCTAATTCCAAAATAGCAATTGGTGCAAGCTTTTTATGTTGGTTTAACTGACCCACACAGATTCATGGTCGACTCATCATGTGGAGGGATGTTCATGTCTAAGAATGCAGATGAGGCTTGGACCCTACTTGAGAATTTGAGTGAAAATTCATTACAACATAATTCTCGTAGGGCTCTGACCTCAACAAATGCTAAGAACACCAATCCTTGTCAACCGAAAACAATGAGGGAAGAATCTTCTTAAGTGGATGCCATTACGCATAAGTTCTATCAATTAATGGCACCACATCTCTCTCCTTCTTTGTCTCAAAATTCTGCAAGTGCGGTGTGTTCATCATGCACTAGTCCATTCCATCCTTCGGAAGATTGCCCCACGCAGGAGCAATTTCCTAATCCCAATCAAGAGCAAGCAAATGCGATGTTTTCCAGGCCCGGAAACAATCCTTATTCTAATACCTATAATCCGGGATGGAGAGATCATCTGAATTTCTCGTGGAGGCAACCCGCCCCACAAAATTCGACTTTTTAGAATCAAGGACATTAAAATCAGCCCTCTTCTCAGTTTCAAAATAGGCAATTTTTGGCCTCTTCAAGTTACCATCCTCCGTATAATCCAAATGTATCAACTCCACCTCCTGTGTTTCCAACTAATGAGATTCTTACTGCAAACAAGCAAATGATGGAATCTCTCAACAAGCAAATGTTAGAATCTAACAAGCAATTGTTGACATCATTGCAGCCTACTCTCCAAATGGTTCATTCTCATACTCAGTCAATTGCTAAACTTGAGAATCAAGTGGGACAAATAGCCACTTCAATGAACTAACTTATTCAAATAAATAAAGGAAAACTTCTCGCTCAACCATTTGAGAATCCTAGAGGGATGCATATGATTGACGAAACCCCTCCTCCGAGTGGGCCAACTCATGAACAAGTCCAAGCAATCACAACCCTTCGGAGTGGTCGAGTTGTGGACAACAAGGTTGATGGAAGAAACAATGAAAAAGTTCTTCCTCCCAAAAATCCAAATCTCATTTCTTCAAGTCCAAATTTCACTCTTGAAAATCCAAAGTCTAATGCTGAAAATTCCAAGCTTGTTACCCCGAATGTAGAGACTTCTTATGAGCCTAAGGCTCTGTTTCCTGAATGTCTCAAAGAGTCAACACATTTTGGGAACAAAAATTGTAAAATTCAAGACATGTGGGAAGTCTTCAAGCAAGTAAAGATCAACTTACCTCTCTTGGATGCTATCAAACAAATCCCTCCCTATGCAAAATTTCTCAAGGATTTGTGCACTCAAATGCGCACTTCCAAAAATCATTTGCCAAAGAAGGTAAGATTAACTGAAAATATGAGTGCAATCATTCAACACAGTGCTCCTCCAAA
This sequence comes from Cornus florida, assembly GCF_030987335.1. Lineage (NCBI taxonomy): Eukaryota > Viridiplantae > Streptophyta > Magnoliopsida > Cornales > Cornaceae > Cornus > Cornus florida. The sequence goes on from NW_026775573.1 coordinate 48,242,726, forward strand.
GTATAAGGATCCAGGCGCCCCAACTATCTCGTGTGTCATTGGCGACAACAGGATAGAAAAGGCCCTCCTTGACTTAGTTGCGAATGTGAACTTGATTCCATATTCAGTTTACTTACAACTTGGGTTGAGAGATCTTAAACCAACCTCTGTGGTCTTGCAGCTTACCGACAGATCGGTCAAGCACCCACGGGGCATTCTTGAAGATGTCATAATCAAAGTGGACAAATTCTACTTTCCGGCAGACTTTGTGGTTCTTGACACAGAACCGGTCCATGATCCAAAGAAACATATTCCCGTGATCCTCGGTAGGCCATTCTTAGCTACTGCTAACGCTTCAATTAATTGCAGAACTGGGGTGATGGATATCGCCTTTGGATATATGCAAGTCAAACTCCACATTTTTCATGCAACCCAACATCCTTCCGAAGAGGATGAATGTTTTCTCATAGATGTGGTAGATGAAGTGGTCGAAGAATTTCTCCCCTTCATTCTAAGTAAAGATCCGCTTGAAACTTGCATGTCTCACTTTAATTTTGCAAAATTTGATATAGATCAATCCATCCAAGAAATGAATTCTTTGCTTGACATTAATGCTATCATGAATTGCCCTCCTTGGAAAATACCAAGAGAACCACTTCCTCAACTATCCACTACTCCTCCGGTCCCTTCCTTGAAATCTCCACCACAACTTGAGTTAAATCCGCTCCCGGCCCACCTTAAGTATGTGTTTCTTGGTGCAAATCAAACTCTTCCAGTCATCATTGCATCGGACCTTTTAAAGGACCAATAAAATAACCTTTTAGCGGTGCTACAAGAGCACAAAGAGGCTATTGGCTGGGCAGTGGCTGATTTGAAGGGAATCGACCCTTCTATTTGAATGCATCGCATTCATACGGAGGACGACGCTAAACCTTCTAGAGAGGTGCAGCGCTGGTTGAATCCCAACATGAAGGAAGTGGTTATGAAAGAAGTGATCAAGCTACTAGATGCGGGAATCATCTACCCCATCTCTGATAGCAAGTGGGTAAGTCCCACTCAAGTTGTTCCCAAGAAATCCGGTCTTACCATTGTTAAAAATTCATCGGGTGAGCTCGTACCACAACACACCACCACCGAGTGGCGTGTGTTCATTGACTACCGAAAACTCAACTCTAACACTATGAATGATCATTTCCCACTCCCATTCATTGATATTCCCATTCATTGATCAAATCCTAGAAAGGCTAGTCGGCCAAAGCTACTACTGTTTCCTTGATGGTTATTCTGGCTATAACCAAGTGGCAATTGATCCGCAAGATCAAGAGAAGACCACATTCACATGTCCCTTTGGAACATTTGCCTATAGGCGCATGCCCTTTGGACTATGCAATGTACTGGCCATTTTTCAAAGGTGCATGATGTCTATATTTTCCGATATGGTTGAAAAGTTCTTGGAAGTGTTCATGGACAATTTTTCCGTCTTTGGATCCTCCTTTGACTCGTGTGTCCACAATCTGTCCCTTGTGCTTTAAAGATGCAAGGAGACAAATCTGATTCTAAGTTAGGAAAAGGGTCATTTAATGGTCCAAGAGGGCATTGTCTTGGGATATGTCATTTCAAAAAGGGGAATTGAGGTTGACAAAGCCAAAGTCAAGTTGATCTCTAACCTTCCTCCTTTGAATTCTGTCCGTCAAATCCATTCTTTCCTTGGACATACCGGCTTCTATCGCCGCTTTATCAAAGATTTTAGCAAAATCTCTCGGTCCTTGTGTAATCTTCTTGCCGCTTTATCAAGAAGCTACGCACTCTTCTCTCATCTACCCTAATCATGAAACCACCTAACTGGTCTCTTTCATTTGAGATCATGTGTGATGCATCCGATTATGCATTGGGTGCGGTTTTGGGCCAGCATGTGGACAAGCTTCCGCATGTCATCTATTATGCCAGCAAGACTCTTTCTAATGCTCAGTTAAATTACATCACCACTGAAAAAGAATTGCTAGCTATGGTGTACGCCTTGGACAAATTTCGTTCTTATCTTCTTAGATCCAAGGTTATTGTATTTTCGGACCATGTCGCCCTTAGGCACTTGCTTGCTAAAAAAGAGACTAATCCCCGTCTCATCTGATGGATACTCTTACTCCAAGAATTTGATATTGAGATTCGAGATAAAAAAGGAACAGACAATGTTGTTGCCGACCATCTCTCTCGTTTACTCATTGAGAAATCCTCTGAATTTGCTACAGTTCGCGATTCCTTCCCAGATGAGCAACTATTTCAGATTTCTTATTTAAGTTTTCCTTGGTTCGCGAATATTGTCAACTACCTCGCGGTAGGAAAAATTCCATCCCAATGGTCTAAATAAGAGAAAGACCGGTTCTTCTCCCAAGTTAAGCATTTCTTTTGGGAAGATTCAGAATTATTCAAGTATTGCCCGGATCAAATCATCTGGAGATGCATTCCCAAAAATGAATTCATAAGTGTCCTAAATTTCTACCACACTCTTGCTTGTGGGGGTCACTTCAGTGCCAAGAAGACCGCTGACAAAGTCCTTTAAAGCGGATTCTATTGGCCTTCCTTGTTTCAGGATGCTTATAACTTCTGTAAATCTTGTGAGCATTGCCAAAAGCTCGGCTCCATGTCTAGAAGAGACATGATGCCCCTCACTCCCATCTTAATTATAAAAATTTTTGATGTGTGGGGGATTGACTTCATAGGACCATTTCTATCTTCTTATGGCTATGAGTATATTCTTGTAGCGGTGGATTATGTGTCTAAATGGGTTGAGACCGAGGCTACCAAAACCAATGATCATAAAGTTGTGGTCAAGTTCATTCAATCGAACATTTTTAGTCGTTTTGGTACACCCCGAGCTCTCATCAGTGACGGCGGATCTCATTTTCGAAATCGCTACCTCAAATCCGTCCTCCTTAAATACTCTGTCATTCATAAGGTTGTCACACCTTACCACCCTCAAACAAGTGGTCAAGTGGAAGTATCTAATCGGGAAATCAAGCATATCCTGGAAAAAACCGTTCGTCCGGACCACAAAGACTGGTCATTGAGACTAAATAATGCGTTTTAGGCCTACCGGACAGCGTATAAGATGCCTATTGGCATGTCGTTGTATCGGCTTGTCTTTGGCAAAGCTTGTCATCTCCCAATCGAATTAGAGCACCATGCTTATTGGGCCATAAAAAGGTTCAACTTTGATCTTAAATAAGCCGGCTCTAATCGTAAATTGCAGCTTAATGAACTTGAGGAAATTTGCAATGATGCTTATGAAAGCTCCAAAATTTATAAGGCAAAGACTAAAGCATTTCATGACAAACACATTGTCAACAAGTCTTTTGCCCCTGGACAGAAGGTTTGGCTTTTCAACTCTAGATTGAGACTCTTTCCCGGTAAACTCCGTTCAAGGTGGGATGGTCCATATGTCATCACCGCCGTCTTTCTTCATGGTGCAATCGAACTCCAAGATCCTACCGATGGATCTCTCTTTAAGGTTAATGGCCAACGGCTTAAGCCTTATGTTGATGGCATAGTTGCAACCCACAAAGTAGAGAAATTCCTATTGACAGACCCAATTTACGAGGACTAATGCGAAATCTTGGTTCGTTTAGCTATTGACGTTAAATTTAGCACCCATGGGAAATAATTATTTCAACTTCCGAGCTTCCTTCTTCCAAATTGCCATAACCAAGAATTTTTTGAAAATTCGCTAAGTTTAACCAAAATGTGAACTCATCCGAAATTGTCTCGTATAGCATTCCCTAGGTCACATTCGGTTTTCTTAGTCATTCAAAGGTCTCGGTACCATTTTCGGAATTTTTCAAGGTTATCCTGGCAACTTTCTCGACTAATCCAAACATCACCGGAAATTTGGGCCTCTGAAATAATCGCTTCTTGTAAATGAGATCTGAATCCCGTTCCGAAGGTTCTACAAGGTGTCTAGGGACAATGGAAGCTTAAAAATCAAATTGAGGAATTTTTTGACCCCTGCCCAGCCTCCGTTAGGCCAAAAGTCCTTTCAATGAAGTGTGTTACAGCAGCATTGCGAGCGCCCGCCCAGATCCCACGGGCGCCGGCCCACATGGACAGAGACCAGCGTGCAACTGTGGGCGCTTGCCCATTTCCTGCGGGCGCTCGCCATTTTGGGCAGTGAACTCTGGGGCACCCGCGGGCGCCCGCCCCCCTTCACAGCCTTCTTTAAATGGGTCTATTTTAAACCTATTTCATTTTTTTGTTATTTATCTCTCTCAATCCTTGCCAAGACTCTCTCCCTTACCCTCTAAACTTCATCTCCCACCTCATTTTCATCCTCTCCCATCTCCATCATCCTTCTACCCATCATACATTCATCTTCATCACCCTCAATCTCATCTCATCTCATCTTCCATCATGAAGCACAAGGGGCTTTTTAGATTCTTCCATTTTTGGTATGTTCTCTTCTCTATATTTCTCTAAATTTTTGATCAATGGAGGATGGGATTGCATATTTGGAGGATTGGTGATTGTTTAGAGGTGGTAGTTAGGTCAAAATTTTTAGATTTTCTCATCTCTAATCCCCTTTTGTCTCTTTTCCTAATTTTTGTGCACGCCAGGTGTTTGTTAAATTGCCTGAGCCAACTTCTTCATCCGAATGGTGCCCAAAACCTCTTCCAAGCGAGCCCGTTCATCTAAGGGACCTTCCAATGAACCTCCCATGCCAAATTGGGCGGATTGGCCCATTGCTACCGAGGCCAAATTTGTCATCCAAGACATCTTCGAAGTCAATCTGGGAACGACGTGGGCGGTCCAAGAATTGATGAACCGTGGCCTCTAATCTCTATTCAAGCCACGCGCTCTCTTAGTATCCGCACATAGTCCGCCAATTCTTCTCAAACATGTTCCATTCATGTACCGAACTGGACATCATTAAGTCCACCATAGATAGCGTGACTTTTGAATTCAACATTGAGGACCTTGCCAAGGCTTTGGCTTGTCTAATGGACTCTTTGGTGGATGGGGTGGGCCTGCCTCTGTATGTTGCTCCTCCAGATGGGCTGATAGTGTTTGACATTGTGGAAGAAATTTGCCACAATCAGTAGACCGACACTCGAACCACAAGCACAAATAAATCATTACTTTCGTGCCAACTCTGGTTCATGGACACTGTCCTTACAAAGAATGTCTTCCCCATCCCTGGGCATTCTGAGCGTAAGGGGGCTTTCCTAAACACCCTTTATGCCACTGAGAAGGAACAATGGTTTTGCGTCCCGCAGCTTGTCTGGGACCAAATTCTCAAGGTCTATAATGACCTAATTTTGCTGAGGATGAATAATGCCACCACTTGGGCGTATCCATTCCCATATCTTGTCACAAGGCTGCTCAAGAACCACGGGTTATGTTCACCCCTTCATGAGGAGAAGCTGACGGATGTGTTTAATTTTGACCTTGGGTTTTGGAAGTTGAATACTGTCCAGCTTAAGACATCTCGTCAAGCCCTCATTGGCAGTGTGCTTGATTGGGCAGCTTCGGCTGTTCCTGTCACCCCTGCCCCTGCTCCTACTGTACCAGCTACTTCTGTTGAGCCGCCTCTGCCTACTATGTCCCGACCTGATTATTTCTCTCTCAGTGCTCGTATTGATGCTCTTCACATACAAGTCGGGAACATCGAGAGCACCCTTAAAGAGACTAACGAGGGACAGAAGACATTACAGGGCATGTTGCAGACCTTGCTTGACAACGCAGCTGACGGAGCTGGTGGATCGTTATCCACTCCAATGATGGAGTGATTCTATGCTTTCCATAGCTATTTTGCTTTCTAGTAATACTCTATTGCTTTATTTTGGGCCACGTTTCGCATTCACTTTCAATTCCTCTTTTAAACTTATAACTGCAAATCTTTTGCTATTTTGCATGGATAGTTGGTTTTTAGGTAAATAAAATTGCAGTTATTTCTATTTGTCTAGATTTTTATGATGCTTGCTGTGTATAGATGTGTTTTGACAGATTTTTAGGATCAAATTTGGGGGCGTGCTTTCGGAATTCACATGGTGGCATATTTTTCTAACCGCCACTGAATTTCATTCTCCACTTGGTACTATTGTTCTTTGTTGCCCTCTCTATTTTTCATTTTTTATCCTTTGTCTTCTCATATTGAGGACAATGTGACATTCAAGTTTAGGGGTGCATTTTGGCAGTATCTTTGATTGTACGTGCTAAATTGATCTTGTAATCTTGGAATTTGTTAGAGATTGAAGCATGTGTTTAAGACTTTGTGTATAGAGGCAAATGATAGTTTTGAAAATAAAGAAAAATCTTAAAGGATCATATTGATTCATATCGGTTTGTATAAATGCTTCAATTAGATTTTCGTTGGATTTCATACTCTTTTATGCTTCACACTGCACAGATGCATACCAGAAACTTAATTGTGAGGCATGCAACCTAATTGACCTTGACCTTGACTCAGTTGATTTGAATCGATGACCCTAATGAAGGGATACCTTTGGCATGTAAAAATAAAAAATAAAAAATAATAATAATTTTATTTTAAATAAATAATGATAATGACCAGTTTAAATTCATAGTTTTGCCAACTCGAGTCATTAAGCCCTTGGAGTGTCTTTACACTTAGCACCATAAAGCCATCCAGTTTGGGAGTTGCTGGCTAATGCTTGCTACATGGGTTAGTTAGAAAGCTTAAGGAACTTAGGCATTGCACGATCATTCACAAAAATAAATAAATAAATATGGTTCATTGGAGTTTGTAGCCTTGCCAATTCAAGTTATTAAGCCCTAGAAGTGTCTTTACACTTAGCACCCTAAAGTCATCTGGTTTGGGAATTGCTGGCCTAACACTTGCTACATGGGTTGGTTAGAAAGCTTAAGGGACTTCGGCATTGCACGACCATAATATGTATCATATGCAAAAAAAAAAAAAAAAAAAAAAGAAAAAAAAAAAAAAAAAAAAAAAAAAAAAAAAAGGGAAGAAGAAGAAGAAGTTGTATTTTGAATAAATTCATATCTTAGAGACCTCATTCAAAAGGGAAATTCAATGATTTGAAGCTTGTGTTTTGAAATTGGAAAAAGAAGGTAAAAGCCACATATTGGGAATCCAGTTCACTTTCATTGAAGTTAGAGTTGATTTCTATTAAAGAGATGACAATTGAAGTATTTATATAGACTATGATGATTGATGCATGAGAATTGAAATGTGTTTAGCTATTGTGTTATATCAAGGCTTCATATACGCAAGGTAGTCAGCAAAATGATTCCGTCTCCAATACTCTGTCTGTTCCAAGTTGCTAGTGAGCTGTGTGTGTGTATTTTCTTGCACCATGATTGATGCATGTTTATAGCATTTCAAATGTTGTCATTTTGTCAAGAGGTTCATTTTTGGTTTTGCTATGGGACTAGCAAAATGTAAGTTTGGGGGTGTGATAAGCGCCGAATATTGCATATTTAAACGCCCTTATTTGCATTAGTTAAGTCCATTAGTTGATTATTTTGTATATATTAGCTTTATTTGCATACTTTTGTCTATTTTCAGGTTGGTTCCCCAAAGATAGTTAAAAGTGTGCTTTCGATGAATTCTTGAAGAATCAAAGTATGCCGTTGCTGGAGACCTTCATTTAGGCCAAGCCAGTGTCCCATTGAACTCTTGGTTATCCCTGCAGAAAGCACTAACCGCAATCACCACGTCAATAGACCGAGCCAAAAGTAGTCCAAGCATAATGAAGCAAGATTGTGAAGCTGCGGGCGCCCGCTATGAACTCATGGGCGCCCGCCAAAATGGGCCGAGAGATTATAATGCTGCAGGTGTCCGCCCCGAAGGCACGGGCGCCCACCCAAATGGCCAGTAGCCTTGTGAAGACGTGGGGGTCCACCCTGCACCTGTGGGCGCCCACCAATCTGCAGACAAATGTGCGTGGGCTGTATTGTTTCATCCAATGTTCTCCCCTTGACCCATTGTGTGGCTCTGCACTCTTCTAGGGATGATAAGCCACGAAAATGGGTGGTTGGGAGGATATTTTTGGCTAGATAAGAGGCTTAAAGGATGTATTACAAGGATCATCAAATTTTGGAAGATTCTAGAGAGAGAAATATTGTGAGTTTGAGGGTTTGTGTGTCTTGGGTCCTCTAAATGCGAAAATGGAAGGCTTTTTCATCTCTTCTCCTTCCTCCATTGCTCTTATGGGTAACAAACTTTCTTTCTAGGGAGGTGATGAAGCCCTTTCGTGTAAACATGCCTTAGTTTTGGTTTATTTTGGGGGAATGATTTATATATTTGGTCTATCCATAATCTAGAGCTATACACATGTTGTAATGGATATTAATGTTTATAAATGATCATTTTGAGTTTATTATCTTGTCTTAGATTGTTTTCTCTCATTTTCATAGTGACAATGGAAATGAGATTATGGAATGGTTTAATGGCATGTTGTTTAAGAAATTTGATAGTTCATAGCTTAGGGCTTTCCTTTGATGGACTACACTTGATTTGTAATTTCATGTCCTCTTATCATTTGATTGAAGGCTTGATAATCTCTAGCTTAGTAAGCATGTCTAAGGCTACACCCTAGTTTAGGTAGTTCAAGCATGTATAACTTTGATAGGTTATTCTTGCCATTGATTTCATGAATTTCTTGAAAATAATATAACAACCATGTGTAGCTACATAAAATGGCCACTTATGTATGTTGGTCTCCCATGTAAATCATTTTCTAGCATGTTTATAGGGTAGATAGTGGATTCATTTCCCTAGTCTTCTCTACATAGATTTATTTCCTCTTAATTTCCTTGCAATTATTGTTTTATGCACTCTTTAATCCCTAGTTCTAAGTGACAAATCAAACAAAACTCTATACCTCTTTCATTAAGCTAAAAGTGATTTTTAAAGACCTTGGTTGCCATAAACTAGCAATCCTTGTGGTTCGACTTACCCGAACAATAGCCCTATTTTACAATGATTTGTGCTATTGCAAAAGGGTTGAATTATAATTGATAATTGACCACCGATTAGTCCCTGACCCATGGCAACTCCACGACATCATTTGGGCTCAGGTAACTCAACCACGCTAGGGCAGTCTCCCTAGTCCCTCTAAGTCGCACTAACGCCACAAACCCTAAGCAAATCCTAGGCACCCGGGTTTTTGCAAAACCTTTTATCAAAAACTTTTCCCCAAACCCTTTTTGTTTCCATTTCAAATCAACTTTCCCAATTTTCTTGCCCAATGTCATGCATGAATGTCTTTTACATTTCAATGCCATGCTTATAGAGAATTTCATGCTTCACAAGTCAAACATTAACAACATAACATGCCTTGTAGAAAATTTCTAGAAATAAACATCATGCTTCCATATCACAACATCTAGCACTTTAAACACCATAGGCAAGTAATATCATCAATTAAGCATGTTTCTTCGTAATATATCAACTACCACATAGTCACACACCTCATATACATCATATAGGCTAAATTGTAAGGAATCTACACAATTTAAGCATGCTATACAACAATTTATGAAGAAATAACTCACAAAAATCAAAGAAGTTGTGGATAAGAGACACCTACCTCAATATGAAGAAAAAGCCCTAAAAATTACCCCAAAAATCAAAATTCCTATGGCGGCCAAATAGAGATTCGCTTCGATCAAAACGACGGTCTCGACGAGCTCTCCAAATTTACCTTAAGCGTTACTATCAAATTCTCAACGGTGAGAGAGAGATCAAAGCTTGAATTAGTGCAAAAAAAAAAAAAAAAAAAAAAAAAAAAAAGGAGAAGGAGAGAGAGAAAGGGGCGTGAGTCCAGAGAAAGGAAAAAAATGAGGCCACGAAATGGCCTCTTGGCCATTTAAAAAGGAAAAAGTAGGGGTCGGTTCCATAATAAAATAAAATATCTCCATTTCCTTTCCTTTTATATGTATATAATCTAATTTAGTTTTCAACCACACAAATTAAAGTCCCAATAACGTAAATATACACAAAATAAATATGCAAGTAATGCAATAGACCCGAGACACAACCCCAGTACACAATAATCCCGGTGACGAGTCCCACCAGAAACCTTCCGGCCCGAAAACAAAAAATTACTGAAATGGCAACCAGCGCATTTCCAAGAGTCCTGAACTCAAAAAAATGTCCCACCCAACTCTCAGACACACCTGGCACACTCCACGGTGTCCGAAAAGCAAAACGAGAAAAGATGAAAATGCCCTCGAAAAAAATCAGAAAATTCCAAAAATTGAAAAATGGCGAAAAATAGAAACATCACAAGATTAACGGGAGGAGGCATAGAAAATAGTATATACAGTGATACAAAATGAAATGGTTGTTAATTACTAATTTCAAACCACTAGGTTATAAGTCGTACAAACAATAGAAAAAAAACATAAAAAATAGATATAACGAACCAAAATTTTGGCATGACGTCTGCTGAAAAAGTCCTATTACAACCTGCTACAAAAATATAAGAAATATACAATGGCCTCACTTGGACCATATAATTTATCTATCCTGTCCCAAAGCACTGCTATATAACACATTCCAACATTTCAATCATCCATTCATTATACCCCAACACAATTCATTTCTCGGTACATCAACCACATACCATCTAATCCAAATGCATCATAATTACAGTCCCAAAACATGATTTAGAAACCTGACATATACTGAGACATTTTACAAGAGTTACTCCATGCTCATCATTATAAGTACAAGGTTTCCAAACACAAAATTATATAGAACATAATTATATCATTACAACGTAAAACTTTGGTTGCAAAAACTAACAAAACGGTCTTCTAATCCAAACTAAGCTTGTGGTGGAACGTCGTCCGCCACTTCTTTTCTGTTTCTTGAAAAAAATGTTTAAGTAATGGGGTAAGCATAAAGCTCAGTAAAAGTCACCTAAAACATTAGTTTTGGACTCCCTTGAGCCATACAACACATAAGAGAATAGAAAATGGAGTCGGGGTCATGCCATGGGGTTCAAATAACATTTCCATTTAACAAGTAATTTTCCTAGTCACAAGCACAATTTTAGAATTAATGTGCGTGAAATGATATGAAATGTTATGTACCCATCCAAAATCTGGTCTATACCGACCCAACCCACACTTTTTTAAAAAATCCACTAACTGACTTTACCGAGGCGAGATTAATAACTATTCCAGGTTCCAAATCCAGCAACTGTTAAAGGGCCTAGAATCAACATTTTCACGCCTTACACCAGGCCGCGCTCTTTCTAGGTTAAGCTAGCCCCGGACTCACGAAATCCGGTTCATTTTAAAAAAAAAACTTCCCCTTTTAAATAAGACTTTCCTTTTGTAAAACTTTTTTTCCCAAATCATTTTCAAAATTCTATTTTTTTTCCATGTCATGCAATGTAATGTTTTACATGATCTCAACCATCAAACTCACCAATCTGGTAATAAAAACATTAACAAAACATTTCTAATCCAATAAGTATGAACAAGATATTCTATATATATATATATATATATAATCAATCAAGATTATGGCATGTTTAGAAAATTCAACACAATAAGGACATCATTATCTCAAGTAAGGTATATACAAGAAACCTTCTTAAGCATGTTTAACATAAAATTATATACACAATAACATGTCCTCAATTAAACAATGATATAATCTTCATACAACAAAATAAACCAGTCCCTTTGACACAAAGTTTATATAATCATGCTTTCACACTTAAAGACTTTCATAATAACAACAATTTTCATATCAAAATTCACAATTCTCAAGATGAAATAAAAAGAAGTAGGAATTGCTCAAATACAAGGAAAAACTTGATGTATTAGGGAGAACCCAACCTCAATCGGAGAGCAACAAGAAGCCCCAATTTAAGCCCAAAATCCTAGAATTTTGAAATCCCTAGAGTGCACCAAATGATGAATTGTTTGTACTCACACGTAGATCTCGCTGAGCTCTTCGATTTGCTGCAAACGGCACCCAAAAATTCCAAATGGTTGAAGAGTAATCAAAGATAAAAGTTGTAAAAGAAAAAGAAAAAAGAAAATTCAGTGAGAGAAAGAGAGCTAGTCGTAATCTGCCGAAGGTAATGGCTTTAGCCATTACCATTGTTATAATAGCATATGGGTCCCACTATTTTATTTTCTTTTCTTTTATAATAATTTTTAATAACATAAACTTATATATATTTATATATATACAATAACCAATTCACCACCACACCAATTAACACCTAAACAAATAATTTATGCACAAAATAATAATGTAAGAAATGTAGTGGACCTATGACACGACCCTCGTACATAACAATTCCGGTAACGGGTCCCACTTGGAACCTCCCGCCCGAAAAACATAAAATGCTAAAATGACGACCATTGCATTTCCACGAACCCTGAACTCAAGGAAATGCCCCAAGTCAATTCTCTGACACACCCGGCACACCACACAGTGTTCGGCACGTAAAACGAGAAAATTCTAAAATACCCTTATAAAATAGAAAATTTCCAAAAAAAAATAAAAAATGGCAAAAATCATAAATATTACATTCTCCCCAACTTAAAAAGATTTCGTCCCCAAAATCAAGCCATACCTGAGAGAGGAAACAACTCTGGATATTTGGAGCGAACCTCCTGTTCAAGCTCCCAAGTAGCCTCCTCAACTCCGTGGTGTCTCCAAAGAACCTTTACCAACTGTATCATCTTGTTCCTCAACTCCTTCTGTCATGTGTCAAAGATCTGAACTGGTCCCTCCTCATAGGAAACATCCTAATCAATGTCCACATCAACCCAACCCAAAATGTGAGATAGATTCGGCTCGTATTTTCGTAGCATCGATACATGGAAAACATTATGGACTCTGTCCATCTGTAGTGGCAATGCAAGCCTGTAGGCAATATCTCCTACCCTGTTCAATATCTCAAAAGGTCCAATGAATCGTGGCGATAGCTTGCTACTCTTCCCAAACCTCAACAACCCCTTTCGTGAAGAAACCCATAGAAAGACAAGGTTTCCCACCTCAAAGGATAGCGGTTGTCTCCACCTATCCGCATAACTCTTCTATCGGCTCTGAGCTATAAGCAATCTCTGCCTTATCAACTTAATCTTCTCGGTAGTCTCGAGTACTATCTCGGGTCCTAAGGTAACTGTCTCACCCACCTCAGTCCAACAAATAGGAGACCTACAAGGTCTACCATATAATGCCTCAAATTGAGCCATCTGAATACTCGCCTTATAACTGTTGTTGTATGAAAACTCAATAAGTGGAAGGTGATCGTCCCAACTACCCCCCAAATCAAGTACACATGTCTGAAGCATATCCTCCAAGATCTGGATAGTACCCTTCGACTGGCCGTCCATCTGTGGATGGAATGTCGTATTAAGGTGCAATATTGAACCAAACGTTGCTTGAAGTCCTTCCCAGAACCTTGAACTGAACTTGGCATCCCTATCTGAAACAATAGCCACTGGAACTATGTGCAACCTTACAATCTCTTTTACATATAGGACACCCAGTGCCTCTACGTCATCTGTTGCCTTAAGAGGCAAAAAGTGAGCCGTCTTGGTCAATCTATCAATAATGAGCCATACGGCTTCATTTCCCCTCCGTGACCTTGGAAGACCTGTCACAAAATCCATAGCAATTTGCCCTTATTTCCACTGCGCTACCGGCAATGGCTGCAATAAACCAGCTGGTCTCTGGTGCTCGGCCTTCACCTGTTAACAGGTAAGGCACTTAGCTACAAACTGTGCAACGTCCTTCTTCATCCCATTCCACCAATATTGACGTCTCAGATTGTGATACATCTTGGTACCACCTGGATGAACTGCAAAGCGAGAAGTATGAAACTCCCGTAAGACATCCTCACGACAAACTGTGGGAACAACCAACAAACCCCTGAATTGTAGACCTTCATCTGCATGCAAGGTCCAATCCTTCACTGTCTCGCCACTGGAGATCAAAGTATGAATGTCATCCAAATTCGGATCCTATCTCTGTGACTCAATCACTCGTCCGACAAGAGTGGGCTGAGCCACGAGAGTAAACAAGAATGTTAATTCACTGCTGATACGGAATATTCGACTAGATAAGAATTTCAAGTGACATGGAGACTCAAAGGGCATGGATAAACTTAAAGAGATAGAAATAACAACTATTACCCTCTCCAATGACTCTTAAATCCATAATAGACAAGGAAAGTAAATTTATTTCATGATAGAAGACTACTACCATTAATGCTTCTATAAAAGAAGTCATTAGTTAACCTAAAAAGGTATACCATAAATCCCATATTTAATCCTTTATCGGATATTCAATCGTCAAGTACTAACTTGACCATCAGAGTGCACCCGGCCTGCACAACGCCTCTTGTAGGAATCGCCACCGACTCCGGAGCGTGTAGATTTATACATTAACAGTTGGCGCCGTTTGTGGGAAAATGATGTTTGGTGATAGTCATCCTCCCAAAAAACCGCCCAGAGTGGAGTTGATTTCGTTCAACAATCATATACAAAAAAATCCTATTTTAGCTATTACAGTTTAATTATCTTTCTAAACCCCCATTAACTTGATCGTCAAAGGGTTTACGACTGGCACCACACCAGTGCCTGACTTAGCCGCTTTCATTTTACAGGAAACGGTGTCGTACCAGGCCACGACAAATTTAAACCCCTACAACTGCTAACATCATCATCAAAATAATACAATCTCATCTCTGCCAAATCCTCAAGCATCTTCCATTTCCGAATAGCTAAACTAGCCAAAGTCCCACGAGACTTCCAGCTTAAGGCATTAGCTACCACATTTGTCTTGCCCGGATGATATTGCAAATCAAAGTTGTAGTCTTCTAAGAACTCAACCCATCACCTCTATCTGTTGTTCAAGTCCTTTTGGGAGAAAAGGTACTTGAGACTCTTATGGTCCAAGAACACCTCAAATCTCTCACTATACAAATAGTGTCTCTAACACTTCAAGGCAAATACAACTGCTGCTAATTCCAGATCATGAGTAGGGTAGTTGTACTCATGAGTCTTCAATTGTCGAGACCCATAAGCCACAACCCTACCATCCTGCATCAGCACATATCCCAAACCATCACGTGAAGCATCATAATAGATCACGTATCCTAAGCCACGCTCAGGTATCACCAACCCTGGGGCTATAGTCAACCTTGTCTTCAATTCCTAAAAGGATGACTCACAAGCTTTGTTCTATGTAAACTTGATCCCCTTCTGAGTCAAGCGAGTCATAGGTGCTGCCAAACGGGAAAAATCATTCACAAATCTACAGTAATAACCTGCTAGGCCAAGGAAACTCCGGATCTTAAAAACATTCTTGGGTTGCTCCCAATTCAAAACTGCTTCTATCTTCAATGGATCCACTAACACTTCACCTTTCGAGACAACATGCCCCAAAAATTTCACCTTTTGTAGCCAAAACTCACACTTTTCATATTTGGCGTACAAACGGTGCTCCCGTAAACTCCGCAACACTAAACTCAAATGGACCTCATGCTCCTCCCGAGTCTGTGAATATACAAGAATGTCATCCACGAAAACTACCACAAACTAATCTAAGTAATCGTGGAAGGCACGGTTCATTAGATTCATGATGCCGCTGGTGCATTAGTCAGACCAAAGTGCATGACAAGAAACTCATAATGTCCATACAGTGTATGGAATGCTATGTTTGGGATATCTTCATCCTTAATGCATAACTGATAGTAGCCTAACCTCAAGTCAATCTTTGAAAAATAATTGGCTCCCCTCAATTGATCAAACAAATCATCCATCCTTGGCAAATGATACTTGTTCTTGATGGTGACATGATTCAACTTCTGATAATCAATGCACAACCTCAAAAACCGTCTTTCTTTTTAGCAAACAAGACAGGTGCACCACACGGTGACACACTCGGTCAGATGAAGCCTTTCATCCTCAAATCATCAAGCTGTTTCTTCAATTCTTCCAATTCTATCGGTGCCATATCATATGGTGCCATAAAGATTAGCGCGGTACCCGACATTAAATCAATAGCAAACTCTACCTCTCGGTCTAGAGGCAACTCTTTTAAGTCCTACGGAAACACATCCAGAAAATCACGCACAACCTCTGTATACTCAACCCCACAAAACTCAACATCATCATCGGCAAAAAGGCTAGCCAAGAAGAACTCCTGTCGATCCCAACCTCTAACGCCGTAAAATGAAGGAGTAAGAGAATCACACTAATCCCCCACAAAACAGAAGCAATCCCCATCTGGGGTATAAACTGACACTCTACCCCTAAAACAGTTGATATCGGCTCTGAAGGACAACAACCAGTCCATCCCAAGAATGACGTCAAACCCTGTCATCTCGAAAAGGATAAGATCGAACTTAAGTACACGTCCGGCAATCGTGATGGAACAACTCCGACAAACTTTACTAAGAGCAACGGAACCCTCGACAGGCATGTCAACACAAAGTGGTCTGTCTAACTGACTGACCTCCAACCCCAATGTCCGTACAAATGATGAAGCAATAAATGAATAGGAAGCACCAAAATCAAATAACACTCGTGCCCAAGAATGGGACACAAGAAACATACCCTTGACCACTGAAGGATTGGAAGATGGATGACGACGGCCGATTGTATATGTCAAAATAATGTAGTGAATGTGCGGTTCAAGAAAAGCCTTTTAGGTCAATTTTAAATTTATAAAAACCACTACCACCACTACTACTAATGTAGCAAGAGTGAGTAGGGATCGTCCCAAGGGATTATACGTATTGGAATTTAACTTCAACTCTAGCGTATCACAAGATTGCAAAAAATAGAGATTGGTTTGATTAAACTAAGGTGCAATGAAATTAAAATACAATTAAAATAAACTAAGTTGAGATAGGGATTTAAGAGATATGAGGAGAGCTCTTAGGGTGTTGGAATCACCACTAAGCTCATGTAATTAACCACTCGCTTTCCATTAATGGGGAATACATTGTTGTGAACAAAATGCGACTACCAATTGCAATGTTAAGCATGAACCATCTAATTTATGCATGAATTGTCTATCTAAACTAAGTTAGCACAACCCATCAATTTTAAGCATGACCCATCTAAGTAGCAATAATTGTAGCACACATCAATCTAGAGAATCATGGAATTTGCAATAATAAGCCATGGAATATCTAAGCAAGCATAGATTAACTACCTACCTACAAACATGAATTAAATTGTAGAACAACCCATCAAGTATAAGTATAAATCATCAAATTAATTGACAAACCCATTCAATGAAAACCATGTTTAGCGATCACTAAATCCTTAATTAATCACACATACACATGCAACCAACATAGAGAATCTAGTGTAGAGATCAATTCCCCAAATAATCACACATAAGACAAAATGTAATTAAAATAGAGAATCAATAGAAAGAATTAATCCATATGAATCATGTAAGAAATAATTCCTAATTTAATCACACATAGACATGTAAATAAACTAGAGAATTAATAGGAAGAATTAAACCATAGAAATCATAGAAATATACCAAGATTCATTAAATTCACAAGACTAGAACACTAATCACAACAATATATATAAATCCCCAAAAATAGAAATACAAGGGTTTAGATTACACAAAACTTAGGGCTCATCCAAACCCTAAGTGTAGATCTAGCCAATCATGGAGGAGGTAGATGTGGTCATGAAATCAAGCTCGAAATATGGCTCCATCTTCTTCTTCTTTGAAGCTCTAGAGATGGAGAGAGAGTGTGATTTATAGATGGATCTTGAGATGTGCCTCCACTTCCCTCCTTTCTTCTAACCCTAGTCTCTAACTTTTCTAGAGAGAGAAATTAAAATTACAATGTAAAAGTAAAATAATAAAAAGGTCATTTACAAATGGGTCCCTTCCCTTTATATAGAATGTCCTTTTCTTAGTCACTAAGTCAGGAATATAGCCCCAAAAATATCTAATCCCGTACTATGTGATAGGTGGACTTTTGGGCGCGCACGGAATAAAACAGCTCGCTGCCAGCAATGTTCGATCGATTTAACTTTGATTTTCGATCGATCCAACTTTCAGCAAAAGTTCAATCGATCCGACTTTGATTTTCGATCAATCCAACTTTGATCGATCTCACTTTTCTGATCGATCTCACGATCGATCTCACTAGGCAGCTTTTCAGGATCAGCCTATTTTTATTCCAAATCAGCCTCCTTTTGCACCGAATCCTCTCCAAGACTTAGTTTGACTCCAAAAATGCCTTAAAAAACCATTTTTAGCCCATTTTAACATTATTGACCTAAAATAGACAAAAACATAAATAAGTACTAAAATGGGTAAATAAGATAGATAAAGGTCCTAGAATACTCAAGCTTAAGGAGTTTAAAAGTGTACTTTTCAGCGCTCATCACACCCCCAAACTTAAATATTGTTAGTCCCTAACAATGAATTACGAAGTAAAGAAATGAAATGAACAACTAAACAACTATAACTAGAAAGCAATAAATGGATAACGCCACTTTCGTAGGGAACACGATTGCATTTAGCATATGCAACAAGCCTTTTAAACCTCTAGGTTACCCCTAGTGGATGAGTGAAGTTTAGTGAGGGTTTTAAGAAATGATACACACAAATATTAAGCTCATTCTCACAAAAGAGACACCAATATTACAAACAAGTATTGGGAGAAAACTACCTCAAGTATGCAATTTTTCAAACATTTCTAAGCAATCTCCCAAAATCTTAACATCAAGCAAGCAAGTATGGTCCTCCATACATCAAGAAAATGATTATGCAAATCAAAACAACTCTAGAATCATTTTGAGTGGACCGGCATCAAATATGTTGCTATCTAAGCCAACTAAAGAATTAATCACATCCTTACCCTCAAACTAGTACACAAATCTAGTACCGATCATCAAGACAAAAAAGTGGACCTTTTATTAAAGCTTCATTCATCTATGTGCGCTTATTCTTTTCACTCGATTTTTTTTTTTTTAGGATCAAAGATGGAAGCATGGTGCAATGTTTTGATCTATTAAGCTTTCTAGCGATTCATGAGGTCGAGCGTTAAGTCAATGACTCCCAAACCAGACGGCTTTAGGGCATTAGGTGTTCAAACACCCCTACGGACTTACAAGCTCAAATCAACTAGGCTACAAATCAAGACAACCTCCATCTAATCATTTCCCACTTCTCACCATTTGGGAGAAGTCCTCACTTTTTTTTTTTTTTTTTTGTAAGCAAGTTCAATTATTAACCTAAAGTTTGGACCCTCCACTTTTCGGCGCGAGAAATTCAGCGCTTGATGATGCTAGAATCCCGGCTACTTAGTGAAAAGGGATTGTTATCCACCTTTATCAAGAATGAAAGCTTTCAATGCACTACTAGCTCAATTGGGATATAACCAATTTAATAATCAACAAAGCATGTACCCCACAAATGAATACTAGTGTGCGCTTGTGCTAATGTAGAATCCTAGAGTGAATCTCAAAACAATCACAAAATCAAGAAGATGTAGACCACAAGTGCAATCAAGATATCAATCTTTCGAAAAATTTACTCCTAAATAGCATCCACAAGGCATACAAGGAGTATTAGACTCTCAAGTCAAGCAATTTTTAAATTTTAAGCAATATAGTCCTCCAAAGATCAAAATCATAGCTAACATCAATCCTAAAACTCAATCATGCAATTAAAACTTAACTTTAAGTAAAATGCAACAAAACACCTTACCCCTAAACTTAAATCGCACATTATCCTCAATGTGCAATGAGAACAATGGAAAAGATGGAAAGAGTATACCATGGTGGTGAAAACGTGAAGCCCTGCAATGATCCAATTTGAAAGACGTCTCTCCCAAACTTGGAATCAACAACCTACTTTAATAACCACACTAGCAAACTCACATCAAATATCAAATGGGATAAGAATAATCAAGCATTCTAAGGCAATATAGCACAAGATGAAAGAGAGATGTGAGATCAAGCCCTAACTAAAGCATAAAGTATGCATGACTACACATAAGGGCACAATGGTGAATCTTTTTATATTTTTCATTTAATGAAAGTTAGTATATACAAAATGCAAGAAAAATAAAGAATAAAATGCATGAACAAAGTATAAAAAGAAAAATAAAGAAGGTAAAATGCAATGAAAAATATGTACAATGCAAGAAATGAAAAATAATATGCATAATGCAAGTATATACAAAATTTTCGTACTTTTTGTTTTTCATTTTTTTTTTATTTTTTATTTTATGACATAATAAGTATGTACACACACAAAAATAAAAAGGCAAGAAATAAAAATTCAAGAAAATAAAGAATGCAAAGAAAAAATTTATTTATTTATTATTTTTTGAAATTAAAAATTAAAAATTAAGAAAAATTAAAGTCAAACAAAATATTTTTGGATTTTTTTTTTAAATGAAAAATAAAATAAAATAAACTAAATAAAATAAAAGAAATATTTTTGGGATTTTTGAAATATAAACAAAAATAAAAACAAAAGTAAAAGTAAAAATAAATTTTCAAAACCTGCAGAGATGTCCGATCGATCTGACAAAATGCTCGATTGATTTGACAGAGAGGTAAAAATATGCAGGTTTTTGGGTTCAAAAATTTTCTAAGTGTTGGAACTTAAGATCGATCCAATAATGAAGTTGGATCGATCGAAGAACTTCAAATCGATCTTGAAATATTTTCGATCGATGGGACAGAGAGCTTAAATATGCAAGTTTATGTAGGCTCAAAATTTTTCTAAGTGTTGAAACTCAAGATCGATCGAACTTGATGTTTGGATCGATCGAAGGTCTTCTGATCGATCTAACTGAGAACTGAGATCTGAAGATTTTCTTGGATCGATGAGAGAGAGTGATTTGGATGCAGGTTTGTTGCAGGAATGAAGTTTGATCGATCGAACTCTCATTTGAGATCAATCGAACTTATGCAAAATGCTCAATTTCAACATGAAAGCTCATGCAATCCTTATCATAGTTCCTAGCAATGCATATGAACCCAAAACAAATATCTAGGCTTCGCAAGAAATGAAAAACAAAAAGAAATGAGGGAGGAATAGAGTTGTGAAACTCTGCGTATACTAGTGTTTAACGTCTCTAGCAAGACGTTGGGCCAACTTACTAATCAAAAAAATCAAAAACCGGATATAAAATATCCTTATTGATCCTCTTTTCACTTTTCTCATTTAATGTCCCACTTACAACAATGAAATCATCCTTCAAAAGAATGACTTGAAAAGAAATGAAAGAGCTGATATTGTTCCTTTCATTCACGGTCTTGAAAACAAAATCAAACATAGTTAGGCTTGCCTCTTTGTTATGTTCTTGAAACACATTAAAATGATCATTCACTTTGATAATTGGTGAGGCATTGTCTTTCAAAGACTCATTTGGAATATCAAGAAACACCTTCTCTTCATCCCTCTTCTCTTCCTCAAAAATAACCATCTCCTCACCTTCCAAGTTAGCTAAGGAGTCCATTAGAGAGTTCACTTCATTTATGGAGCTTTCAAAGTCAAAACCATAATTTTCATACATTTCCAAAAGGCATTCCTCAAGAGGGTCATTAGAGATAATAGAAGGAAGGCCCTCTTCAACAAGTTCCTCCTCCTTCTCTCCTACCTCAAGTTTGGTCAACATCTCCTCACTCTCTAGAGTAGCAAGGTCATAGATAAAATCATAATCAAAATAAGAAAAGTCCTCATTAATCATGTTATGCTCTATTAGATTAGCCACTAACTCACTTGCCACTTCCTCCTCTATACAAGATAGAGTGCTAGGCATTAGCTCACTTGCCTCATTCTTCTCTTCACTCTCATCATCCTCATCTATATATATTGAAGTTCTTGACATTTTTTCATTTGCCTCTTCCTCCTCCTCTTGACGAGAAAGAGTACTTGCAATTTGCTCAACTTGAGCTTCAAGCTTGGCTAAAGTTTGAGAATGAGAATTAATAAGTGGAATTTGTGAAATATGCATATCAAGTAAAGCTAACACTTTTTCTTCAAATCCGGGTCAGTACCTAGAAGGTGGTGGAATTGGTTCACATCATAAAATGGTGGTGAAGGGCAATAGTCATAAGAAGGATTAAATGAGTGATCAAGTCCATGATAAGATGATGCATAAAATGAATTAAACTCAATCTCATAAGGATTAAAATATGATGGAGGCGCATAAGGTGAGGGAATGGAATTTCCTCCCAAACTTGGATCAAACAATTCCTCCATTCACAATTAAAATCCAAATGCAATAAAAAAAAAAAAAAAAAAAAAAAAAAAAAAAAAATTGGCCTCCACACAAGCCGATGCTTGGACAAAAAAAAAAAAAGCAATATAATAAGCCTCAACAAGGGCTATCACAAGCATTCAAAGAAGTGAAACAATTAAAATACAAGAGTTCTAAGAATTGCTCACAATGATCCTTAAGCAATTTCAAATTTTAATATTAGCTTTAAGCTCCAATGATTACTTTAAAATCCAATGTGTGCTTTCCTTGTAGTCAAGTACCTAATTGAACAAATAATATCAAGAGTAAGAAAAGAATATACAATGAAAAATAAAATAAAAATAGAAGCAATCGAATGAACACTATTGTCTAATCTAATTCCAACAAAACCGTTAATTCCCCGGCAACGACGCCAAAATTTGACGACGGCCGCTTGTATACGTCAAAATAATGTAGTAAATGTGCGGTTCAAGAAAATCCTTTTAGGTCAAATTTAAATTTATAAAAACCACTACCACTACTACTACTAACGTAGCAAGAGTGAGTAGGGATCATCCCAAGGAATTATACGTGTTGGAATTTAACTTCAACTCTAGCGTATCACAAGATTGCAAAAGATAAAGATTAGTTTGATTAAACTAAGGTGCAATGAAATTAAAATACAATTAAAATAAACTAAGTTGAGATAGGGATTTAAGAGATATGAAGAGAGGTCTTAGGGTGTTGGAATCACCACTAAGCTCATGTAATTAACCACTCGCTTTCCATTAATGGGGAATACATTGTTGTGAGCAAAATGCGACTACCAATTGCAATGTTAAGCATGGACCATCTAATTTATGCATGAATTGTCTATCTAAACTAAGTGTAGCATAACCCATCAATTTTAAGCATGACCCATCTAAGTAGCAATAATTGTAGCACACATCAATCTAGATAATCATGGAATTTGCAATAATAAGCCATGGAATATCTAAGCAAGCATAGATTATTTACCTACCTACAAACATGAATTAAATTGTAGAACAACCCATCAAGTATAAGTATAAATCATCAAATTAATTGACAAACCCATTCAATGAAAACCATGTTTAGCTATCACTAAATCCTTAATTAATCACACATATACATGCAACCAACATAGAGAATCTAGTGTAGAGATCAATTCTCCAAATAATCACACATAAGACAACATGTAATTAAAATAAAGAATCAATAGAAAGAATTAATCCATATGAATCATGTAAGAAATAATTCCTAATTTAATCACACATAGATATGTAAATAAACTAGAGAATTAATAGGAAGAATTAAACCATAGAAATCATAGAAATATACCAAGATTCATTAAATTCACAAGACTAGAACACTAATCACAGCAATATATATAAATCCCCAAAAATAAAAATACAAGGGTTTAGATTACACAAAACTTAGGGCTCATCCAAGCCCTAAGTGTAGATCTAACCAATCATGGAGGAGGTAGATGTGGTCATGAAATCAAGCTCCAAATATAGCTCCATCTTCTTCTTCTTTGAAGCTCTAGAGATGGAGAGAGAGAGTGGTCTAGAGATGGATCTTGAGATGTGCCTCCACTTCCCTCATTTCTTCTAACCCTAATCTCTAACTTTTCTAGAAAGAGAAATTATAATTATAATGTAAAAGTAAAATAATAAAAAGCTCCTTTACAAATGGGTCACTTCCCTTTATATAGAAGGCCCTTTTCTTAGTCACTAAGTTAGGAATATAGCCCCAAAAATATCTAATCCCGTACTATATGATAGGTGGACTTTTGGGCGCGTACGGAATAAGACAGCTCGCTGCCAGCAATGTTCGATCGATCCAACTTTGATTTTTAATCGATCCAACTTTGTTCAATCTCACTTTTTTGATCGATCTCACGATCGATCTCACTTGGCAGCTTTTCAGGATCAGCCTCTTTTTGCTCCAAATCAACCTCCTTTTGCTCCGAATCCTCTCCAAGACTTAGTTTGACTCCAAAAAGGCCTTAAGAAACCATTTTTAGCCCATTTTAACATTATTGACCTGAAATAGACAAAAACACAAATAAGTACTAAAACGGGTAAATAAGATAGATAAAGGTCCTAGAATACTCAAGCTTAATAGGTTTAAAAGTGTACTTTTCAGCACTCATCAATGGATCAGCTGGAGTGACTGCAAACACACGACCCTGGGTCCTCCGCCCTTAAGAACCACCTGTCTGATAACCTGACTACTGAGTAGATGCACTGGAAGAGGCTCCTCTGCCTGGTCGAGAACTCTGTGATGACATAATTGGCTGAGATGGCTAAGGTAGTGGTGGCAGTCAAAACCCTGACTAGACTGTGGCAGACTGTGTCTGCCTCTGTTGTGAACCCCGACCCCTGCCTGAACCATTGGCCCATTGTGGGCAATCTCTCACCTTGTGGTCCTGCTGGTCACACCCAAAACATCATCTCGATGCCATCTGAATCTATGGACACTGTGCCTTGTAATGCCCGAGTTGCTTGCGGATCTAGCTGACTGCTGTCCCCTAAACCTTGACTGTTCATTCTTTTGCTTCTTATGTGATTGACCCTCGGAGATAGCACTCATGCCCCTGTTGTGCTTATAGGACGCCCTGATAACTTTGCTGTCTTTACTTTCAGCTTCAACCACTAAGGCTTTTCGCACTCCTTTTGCATACTTTGTCGGTTCTAAGGCAGCCACAATTGGCCTAATAGTAAGATGAAGGCCATCAACAAACTTCTCTATATCTCCTTCCTCATCATCAGCAATCCCTAGTGCAAACCTTAAAAGGGACGTAAACTTGTTCTCGTACTCAGTGAGAGTCATATTTTCATACTTCAACCCATCCAACTCTTTCTTTAATTCTCTCCATTTAGGTGCCGAAAAGTACTTCTTATAGTACAACTTCTTAAATGTGTCGTAGGTTATTGTATCCAAATTGTGGGTGTGAGAAACGGTCTTCCACCAAATCTTAGTATCCCCAATAAAATTATAGGTCGCTAATGTAATCTTCAACTTATCTGTCGCTAAATTCATGGCGTTAAGATGCTTCTCCACCCTATCCATGAAATTATCCGCAACAAGTGGATCTGGACCAACCTCAAACAAAGTTGGCATCAATTTCACAAACTTAGAAATGTGATAAAGAGAATCATCTGTCTCACTTGTCTTTGGAGGTGGTGGTGGTGGTGGTGCCAGTGGTGGCACAACATGTGACGATGATGCCACTACAGTCCGAAATGTATCATGAAAGAATGCCTGTACAGCCAACTTAAGCAGCTCCTCACTTATCTGAGGAGGTGGCTCGAGGGTTCCCCTCTCTTGTTTCCCTCTTGGTCAGACCAAATCTCGCAACACATCTTCCTCAACCTGCTCATGATCCCTTTCCGTGGGATTGGAGCTAGAACTCTCCCTGGGATCCTTTCTTGGTGCCATGACACTATAAGAAAAAGGAAACGAGTCAAAAACGATGACACTAAAATACGTACGAGAACAAAGTCCTCACACGAATGACTTGACTAGAATGGAAACACATAAACACCTTCCATACTCCCGGAATACCTAACTAATGATAAACATGATCATGATAATAATATACATCAACTTTAAACATTTAGCACGTAATCATATAAGCAGTTAAACAATTAAGCAGTTAGACATGCTTTCAAACAATTAACTACCTTAATACATAAGTATATAAACATGCAATTCAACTTCCCCATGCAATCCTAGGTAGGCCTCTACCCGTCGTCCTAATGGTATTCGAACCATTGCTTTGATACCAAATTTGTAACGACCCAAAATTTCAGCATGACCTCTGCTGAAAAAGTCCTACTACAACCTGCTGCAAAAATATAAGAAATATGCAATGGCCTCACTTGGACCATATAATTTATTTACCTTGTCCCAAAGCACTGCTATATAACACATTCCAACATTTCATTCATCCATTCATTATACCCCAACACAGTTTATTTCTTGGTACATTAACCACATACCATCTAATCCAAATGCATCATAATTATAGTCCCAAAACATGATTTAGAGTCCTAATATATACTGAGACATTTTACAAGAATTACTCCATGCTCATCATTATAATTACAAGGTTTCCAAACGCAAAATTATACAGAACATAATTATATCATTACAACGTAAAACTTTGGTTGCAAAAACTAACAAAACGGTCTTCTAATCCAAACTAAGCTTGTGGTGGAACGTCGCTCGCCACTTCTTTTTCATGTCTTGAAAAAAATATTTAAGTAATGGGGTGAGCATAAAGCTCAGTAGAAGTCGCCTAAGACATTAGTTTTGGACTCCCTTAAGCCATACAACACATCAACACATAAGAGAATAGAAAATGGAGCCGTGGTCATGCCATGGGGTTCAAATAACATAATAACATTTCCATTTAACAAATAATTTTCCTAGTCACAAGCACAATTTTAAAATTAATGTGCGTGAAATGATATGAGATGTGATGTACCCATCCCAAATTTGGTTTATACCGACCCAACCCACACTTTTTTTAAAAATTCGCTAACTGACTTTACCGAGATGAGATTGATAGCTATCCCCGGTTCCAAATCCGGCAACCGTTAAAGGGCCTAGTATTAAATTTTTCACTCCCTATACCGGGTTGCGCTCCCTCTAGGTCAAGCTAGCCCCGGACTCGTGAAATCTAGTTCATTTAAAAAAAAAAAAAAAAACTTCCCCTTTTAAATAAGACTTTCCTTTTGTAAAACTTCCTTTCCCTAATCCTTTTCAAATTTCTCTTTTTATGCCACGTCATGCAATGTAATGTTTTACATGATCTCAACCATCAAACTCACCAATTTGGTAATAAAAACATTAACATAACCTTTCTAATCCAACAAGTATGAACAAGATATTCTATAAAAAAAATTTAAAAAAAAATCAATTAAGATCATGACATGTTTAGAAAATTCAATACAATAAGAACATCATTATCTCAAGTAAGGTATATACAAGAAACTTTCTTAAGTATGCTTAACATAAAATTATATACACAATAACATGCCCTCAATTAAACAATGACATAATCTTCATACAACAAAATAAATCAGTCCCTTTAACACAAAGTTTATAAAATCATGCTTTCACACTTAAAGACTTTCATAATAACAATAATTTTCATATCAAAATTCATAATTCTCAAGATGAAATAAAAAGAAATAGAAATTGCTCAAATAAAAGGCAAAACTTGATGTATTAGGGAGACCCCTACCTCAATCGGAGAACAAAGACATAAGAAGCTCCAATTTAAACCAAAAATTCTAGAATTTTGAAATCCCTAGAGTGCACCAAATGATGAATTGATTGTACTCACACGTAGATCTCGCTGAGCTCTTCGATTTGCCACAAATGGCACCCAAAAATTCCAAATGATTGAAGAGTAATCAGAGATAGAAGTTGTAAAAGAAAAAGAAAAAAAATAAAAAAATAAAAAAATAAAAAATAAAAATAAAAATAAAAATTCAGTGAGAGAAAGAGAATTGGTCCTGATCTGCCGAAAATAATAGTTTTAGCCATTACCATTGTTATAATAGCATGTGGGTCCTACCATTTTAATTTATTTTCTTCTATAATAATGTTTAATAACATAAACTTATATATATTTGTATATATACAATTACTAATTCACCACCACACCAATTAACACATAAACAAATAATCTATGCACAAAATAATAATGTAAGAAATGCAATGGACTCATGACACAATTCTCGTACACAATAATTCCGGTTACGTGTCCCACTTGGAACCTCCCGGCCCAAATAACAAAAAATACCGAAATGGCGACCATTGCATTTTTCATGAGCCCTGAATTCAAGGACATCAACTCTCTGACACATCCGGCACACCACACGGTGTCCAGCACGTAAAACGAGAAAAGACTAAAATACCCTCGTAAAACAAAAAAGTTCCAAAAAAATGAAAAATGGCAAAAATCATAAACATTACAATAGAGTTGATTTAAGTGCAAAAAAAAAACCCTTATACTATTGATATAGTGTAAAAAAGTCCTTGTGTGGTATAAAACATCTCTCTACTTTTAATTTGGTGCAAATACTCCCCTGTTTACATAACAAAATTATAATATCTTCTTGCCAGTAAAATGAAATAATATTTAAAAAATAAAATAAGGTAAAATTACCATTTTAGACAAGGACACATTTCTTTCAACCCTGATTGGTTAGGTGGCCCAATAGAAATAAATAAATAAACATGTGTACAAAAATTTATGTAATATTAAAAAATTAAAAACAATATGGAGAAGACTCATTGTGAAACAGGTAAAACCCAATTGATAAAAAAAGGCAGAATAGAAAGAGAAATGGGCAAATTAGAGTTTCAAAATTTATTTTATGTCAATTTTAACCAAAAAAAAAAAAAAAAGTGATCAAATGGACTTATTTGCACCTTTTTAAAATTTTAGGAACTGAAATTCACATTTTAAAAAAGGAGACTATTTGTACATAAAACCTATTTTACATCGGGTTTTCTGCGCTTAACCCAAATCGAATTAGTATGTTGATAGAATACATGGAGACGATTCTTATTCATGCCAACAAATCTACATTTGATTCAGTCGCAATGCTAATTCCACCAAATGTTGCAAAGTCAACTTTCAAGCACCCTAACGTAGTATTCATACTCTGTCTTTTAACTTTGTTCTAGATTGTAGGAATAAAGTCAACATTATTTCCAAGGTGAGCACTCAAAACCCTGTTGTGGAAAAGAATAAAAAGGCCATAGCAGCACCAATTGATCAGATTAAAAGGAAAGATGATGATGTTGTCCAAACATTAGTCATCGCGTGCACTTGAAGAGGCTTCTAAGAATACAACTTCAGAGAACAGATGAGATGGTTTGAAAAATGTATACTCCAGTACATATGATGAAGTGCAATTTGATAACTACAGAGTTGGATGGTCTCGTGGTACGTGATAAGATGCATATCTCATGGCTGTTCCGGTGTCCCATTATTTCATATTTAGTGACCATAATTGACTTCTAATTGAGATAAACATTCATTTTTTTTTTTTAAGGGGAGAAGATTGATGAAGATGGTTTTACTATTCATGTTTAACAATTAGATTTTATATATTATTATTAATTTTTTTAGTATTTTATAATTTTTAGGGAGAGTTTAATTTTAAATTGTTTCTTTATATTTTTAATTTCTTGAGCAATTAGTTTCTTTTTTGTTATTAGGTTTTTATATCCTATTTCTAGGGTTTTTTTTTTTCTTTTTCTTTTTTTTCGGGTGGAAGTCCATGGTGGTGATGGCGACTGTAGTGGAAGGTAATGGAGGGGCCGACGGTGTGGCAGTTGAAGACGAGAATAATGGTGGTGGTGGTGGTGGCGGTGGCGGTGGCGGTGGCGGTGGTGGAAGGTAATAGAGGTGGCGGTAGTGAAAGGCGGAGATGGTTGTGGTGGAAGGTGATCGTAGTGGTATTAGTGGCGATGGTGATGGTGGTTTTTGGAGGGAAGTTGATTTTTTTTTTTTTTACAAAAATTATTTAGAAATATAATGGTCATTTCATAAGTTTAGTAATAGAATGATTTTTCATTCTTAATAATGGATTTTCAATTTAATGGAATGACCAACGCAACATTACAATTATAAAGTTTTATTTATTATAAATAAATGTAGAGAAATCAATTCAATTACCAATCATATAATCTAAGTTATCCTTTTTCTTTTCCTTTGTATTTTCCACTACAAATCGAAAATTTATATCAATGGACTAAATTCTTTGAACCCACAATTAAATCGGGTGGGGGCTTGGAGGACTCCAAAAATCGCTTAAGAGTTGAGGCTCTAACGGATACCCATAGCAGTTTGGAAGAATGGGTTGGTGCCTCTGTAATGGTTGGTTTATTTAGGGTTAAGTGCAAAAAACCTCTCTACTATCGATATAGTGCAAAAAGGTCCATGTGTGGTATAAAACCTCCTATACTATCAATTTGGTGCAAATATGGTCCCTTTGCTGTATAAAATGACTATAATATCTTTACTTTAGTTGAATAAATTAATAACTATAAATATAGGCCATGTAAAATGACCCTTTTGTCTAATTTGTGTAAAATTGTGTTTGTTTGGGACAAGAATAAAATAAACCTCAATTTGTATAAAATTGGGACAAGCTAAACCAAGGAACCTAAAACTGGATATAATAAAAACCGAAACCAAACAGTCCCTAACACACACTAGCACTATTTATCCAAAAAAAAAAATACCCAAAATCACCCATGCTGCCATGGCGGCCGCCTCCTCCCACCTCCTCCTACTTTGTCTGTCTAAGCTTAGACCTCCCTTTGAACCCATATATCTCATCATACTTGAAGTACATATTTTGGGTTCTTTTTATTTTTTGTTCACTGCAGATCAATCTTCTTTACTCTCTTTTTGCACCTACGAAGGCACTCTTAATTTCTCTCTCTCTCTCTCGTAGATTGATGTTGTTCTGGTGTATATGTGACTGGTTGGAATTACGTGGCAGTAAAAAAACACAGAAAGGCTTGCTTCGAAGTGAAACATTTCTGGGTCTATCCATTGTGTTTACCCTAATATAATTTTAATTTTATTTTATGTATCTATTGAATTGATAAAAAAATTTTAAAAAAAAAAATACATGCAAAAGGAATATATATATATATATATATATATATATATATATATATATATATATATATATCATAGAGAGAGAGAGAGAGAGAGAGAGAGAGAGAGGAGGGGGCGGGGGAACGGGGTTTAATATGCACATATGGGTAAGGGGCTAGAATGGGAATCAAAAGGGTAAAATAGAATTTTCATATTTAGTTTTTGTCAAAAGGTGGTCAGAGGGATTTATTTGTATTTTTTTTTTTTTTAATTTTATAGACTAACATACATATTTTCAAAAAGTAAAGACTAATTCTACACAAACCCTATATATCAAGGGTGTTTTTTTTACACTTAACCCGTTTATTTATGCCATTTTTATTATTATTATTTTTTTACAACAAACTCATGCACTCATTCACGTAGCTCACGCAGGACACGCCCCCACTGTATTTCTAATTTAATTATATTTTCAATACAATTATTTTAACAATTATAGTTTTGCCCCACTGAACTCTATACAAATTTACAAAAGTCCTTCAAAATTCAACAATTCAAAAAGACCTCATTTTTTTTTTTTTTTGTTTTAATTCATTGGCTCAATAAGTTTCTTAAAATAAATAAATAAACCCATGTCCACCTGTGGAGCCATGTTATTTCCTATACACAATTTTTATAATATATTTGTGAACCCACTAAACTCTATATATAAGTTCACAAAAGTCCTTTAGAAAATATTATAAAATTCAAAAAGACCCCTCCTTTTTTATGTCACTGACCTAACAAGTTTCTCAAAATACAAAAAAAGACTGAGAAACAAAATTTTAACGAATTTGGTGTTGGGATAAAGGGTGTGTTTGGATAAATAGGGGAGAAAAGAAAAGAAATGATAGTATTAGATAGGAGAGAAAAGAAAAGAAAAGAAAAGAAAAGATAGTAATAGTTTATATTCGTGATTGAATACATAGGGGAGAAAAGAAAAGAAATGATAGTTATCCATTTCCAAAATCTTGTTTCTTTTTTACAGTTGAATGCCATGGGTAAAAACAAAAGTAAAAAAAATAAAAAATAAAAAATAAAAAAAAAGTATCACAAGACTAAGATGAACCATTCAACATGGTTGAAGGTAATAACAGTTTTTAACCTTTTTTATAAACATGTGAAAATTTTCTTTTTGTTGTATCTGTTATACCTATTCGACTTAATCCCTTTCCATCCTAAAATTTTTAATAACTTTTAGCATTATCATACATCCTTGCATTCCACTAAGCATATTGAGACGTAAATATAATTACATTTTTATATGTTGATTTATAAAGGACATTTTTTATATTAATAATTTGTAACTTACCATCCCTCTCCTATCTTCTCAAATTAGAAGAGAAAATATATAAGGGATATATCTCTCCCTATCTCTCTTTTATCACCACTTAACCCATCCGAACTCACTCTCACCCTATTCTCTATTTTCTTTTCTCTCCTGTCCCTCCAAATCAACCCTACCAAACACACCCTTCTTGATTTGAAGAAATTCATTAAGACTAAACTCTTGTGTTTGAATTTTTGAAGAACTTTTGGTAGGATTAGCATTGGCTATTCTTGTGTGGGTGTTTATAGATACAGTCATTTTGAGATTATAGCGAACGATCAAGGAAACAGAATCACTCCATCATGGGTTGCATTCACAGATACAGTGCGATTCATCGGAGAGGCTGCAAAGAATCAAGCTGCCAAAAACCCCGAACGCACAATTTCCGATATTAAGCGTCTTATTGGATACGTGAAAATCTATGTGGGTTTTGCATTATAATCTTTGTGGGTTTTGTGTCTTGAAATGTAATTTGATTTTGGTCTATTGCAAGTATCTTTGTGGGTTTTGTGTATTGAAGTGTAATTTGATGTTGGTCCGTTGTAAGTGAATTTCTACGTGTTCTTACATTATAATGTGGGTTTTGAGTAGTAAAGTGTAATTTGATTTTGGTCTATTGTAAGTGAATTTGTATGTGTAAACTAAACATACATTATAATCTTTGTCGTTTTAGTGTATTGAAGTGTAATTTGATTTTGATCTATTGTAAATTTATAAGTGAAATTCTGTGTGTTTACATTATAATCTTTGTGGGTTTTGTGTATTAAAGGGTAATTTGATTTTGGTCTATTGTAAGTGAGATTAAGTGTGTGTTTACGTTATAATCTTTGTGGGAAGTTCTCTCTAGGTAATTGATTGGCACCAAGAATCGTATCCTCAGGTATGGAGATTTCCCAGTTCTTCCCTCCTTTTCTGTTTTTTTCCATCACTTCCTTTTTTTCTTGACAGATTTGTCTTTGACGTACTGTGTTCCTTTCAAATTTATTTTTTGTTGTTGTTATCTTTTCAAGTTTGATTGTTAGATCCATCAATTACACACACATATGCTTACATGTATGTGAATAAATACATGTCATATATGGCTGTTTCAAATATATGGTTGGCCAGCATAGAATTTAAATCTAGTTGATTCATCGCCAACCTAGTCCACAAATCATTCCGGAAGGCTGTCATTGTTCTGTTTTTTTCCAATCAATGAGGACCCATTTGAGGAGACTTAACCTTCAATTATGGAGACTAATGGCATTCAAACAAGGGGAAGAGTATGAGAATACAAGTCGAGTAACGGTCGGGAAGGAAATTGTACAAAAGTGTAAGGGAGTTCCTCTTTCCATAAGGTCTATAGGAAGCCTACTATACTATAAAGATACAGATGCTGAATGGTTGATTTTCAAAAATAATGATTTGTCAAAAATAGCTCAAGAAGAGGATGTTCTTTTACCAATACTAAAGTTAAGTGATAATCACCTTCCTCCGTATTTAAAGAGATGCTTTGTATTTTGTTCCTTATATTTGAAAGATCAAAAGATTGTTAAGCGAGAATTAATCCAGTCGTGGATTGCACATGGATTCATTCAGTCATTGTATGAAAATCAACTATTGGAGGATGTAAGAGATTTGTATTTTATGAGTTTATTGAGGAGGTCCCTCTTTCAAGACATTGAAAGAGATGAATGGGGTAAAATAGCAAGTTGCAAAATGCATGATCTGGTCCATGACCTTGCACAATCGGTGTCAAGGCTTGAGAACTCCACTTTGAATTCAGGTGCAAAAAATGTTAGTGAAAGAACTCGTCATATGTCATTTGGTTTCTATTCATTTCGGAAAATTCCAACCCACTTGGTGAGAGCTAAGAAGTCGCGAACATTTATTTTGAAGAATACATATTTAGAACCCAAATCTTTTGAAATGACTGTTTCAACTTTTAAATGTTTCGCGTTTTGATTGTGTCCAACATGTATTTGTTAAATACCGTGCCAAATTACATAAGCAAGCTGAAACATTTAAGGTATCTTGATCTTAGTGGTAGTGATATCAAGGCTCTCCCAAATTCCATAAGCAAGTTACAAAATTTGCGGACTCTAAAACTGAATAGATGTTTCCATCTTGAAGAATTGCCAAGAGATATTAGAAAATTGGTCAGCCTTAGGCATCTTGAGTTTGACCAGTGTCTTAAGTTGAACAGCATGCTGCCATGGGGATTGGGCCAGTTGACGTCTCTTTTGACATTAACAAGGTTTGGAGTGGACTCAAATAGCCGGTTGAGTGAATTGCAAAGCCTAAACAATCTATGTGGACGCTTAACTATTGAAATTCTTGGACGTAGGGACTCAAGTAGCCCCCAGTGTTTGAAAAATGCAACAGCAGAGGGAGCTGAGGCAACGAACTACTTGGAGGCTAAAAAACACCTGAAGTCGTTGATATTATGTTTTGATAGGGTTGATCACGATGATGACGAGTTATTGTTGGAATCCCTACGTCCACACCTGAATCTGAAGGAGCTGAAAATAGAGTATTATGGGGGAATGAGTTTCCCAAGTTGGATGATGATGGTTGACAAAGTTGGCTTATCACTCCCGAATCTCATCAGAATTACTATAGACAGCTGTGACAAATGCAAACATCTTCCACTATTTGGGCAACTTCCTTCTCTCCAGTTTCTGTGTCTTTCTTTTATGTATTCCTTGGAGTACATAGACAACAGTAGTACTGGCAGTGATGGTGAGGTGTCTCTCTCGTCTTTACCCTCTTCTTCATCTTCAATAAGGAGATCAGAGCAAACACCAACACCAACATTCTTCCCATCCCTGAAAGAACTCCAACTCCATCCAATGCCTAATTTGAAGGGATGGTGGAGAGAAGCAGTAGAAGAAGAAGCAACAACAAGTAGTGCAACTCTACTAGACCAACAGAAACATCAACAACAGCATTATTGGCTCCCATCATTTCCTTCTCTTTCCAAATTAAACATCGAATATTGCCCTAATCTGACATCAATGCCTATTCTGCAACCATGTCTTGAACAACTACATCTCGAAAATGTCAGTAACAAGCTAGTTGAACAACAGTTAATGATGACGGTGCCCCCAATTGCATCCAAGTCATCATCCTCTTCATCTTCTTCGCTTCTTCATCTTTCCAAATTAAAGACTCTAAGGGTTGTCAACATTCAGGACCTAGTTACTCTGCCAGAGTGTATAGGCAACCTCACATCACTTGACCGACTTTTCGTTGGCAATTGCCCCAATTTGACATCATTGCCCGAAGGAATGCAACGGCTTGCTGCATTACAACAACTCACAATTACATCATGCACCGACGTTTTATATGATAGATGCCATAAAGAAACCGGGGACGATTGGCCAAAGATTGCTCACATCCGAAATGTTTATATTGCATAATTTCTTCCGTGGCATACCAGGTAAATCCTTTTTTATCTGAATTTTTTTAAGACCATAAAACTCCATCTTATTGCTCTATGTTCCTCCTCATTGTCAATCTCTTCGTTTAAGTTCAATAGATATTTTGTGGGACAGGTACAAACTCGGAAATGTTTCCATGTGTGGATCAAACTTATATAAAAATATAAAAATGGTCGTTTTAGCCTTCTTAGGCTAAGAAATTATTCCAAATAACCATATTGCTTTATTTGCATATAACCCCCTCTCTAACCCTTATTTTTGTGCTCTCTAGTATTTCTTCTTCTTCCTTTTTTATTTTTTATTTTTTATTTTACACTTAAAGAGGTATTTTTGAAGAGAAATATATTAATACTCATATAGATGTATATATGTTTTTCGCTCGTGCAACTTCCATGAATGTAGCTATTGAAAGGAGATAATACTATTGATATTGTCCTTTTACCATTATCTTATTTCTCATTTTGACCCTATCACGAAATGTCAAATGTTCTGTTTGTGCTGGTGTTATGGGGTAGCTTGATGAGCACATAATTGGACTTTGTATAATCTCAAACGTGAGACATGCCATTAGCTTATTATTATTATTATTATTATTATTATGTAAGTTCTATTGACATGCTTGCAATTTTTTTACATTCTTTTCTACAATGATAACTATTTTTTGCAAATTTTGGCTCTAACGTAATAAAGTTCCACCTAATGAATGATTCTCTTAATTGTTGGGAAACAAATTACAGAAAATTGTGAATGCCAAAGAAAAATATAAGGATAGCTACTGCAGAGAGGAAAACAACTATTGTACTTGTTTTTGAAAGAAACTGAGGCCCAATTTCCAACTATTGTAAATTTTTCTCACTATTGTTTATTGATTAACGAAATTCTAAGATGCAAACTAAATGAAGTGAAACATTTTTACAGTTTTATTATGCAGTTTCTATGCCAGAGTGGATAGGCAATCTCACATAACTTGAATAACTTCCTGTCAGAAATTGACATCACTGCCCATTAGGATTCGTCGGCTCACTGCATTACAACTCCTCAGAATTACATCATGTGCCGACGTGTAATATGATAGATGCCTGAAAGAAACAGGGGAAGATTGGCCAAAGATCGCTCGCATCCCATATGTTTATATTGAACGACCTCTGTGGCATACAACTATACAAGGTAAATCTTTTTTTATCTGAATTTGTTCAAGACCATAAAACTCCATCTTATTCTTCTCTTTTGCTGTTCATTGTCACTCTCTTTATGTAAGTTCACTTGATCTTTTCATGGGACAGGTACACAAGATTCATTGCTAGAAATATACAAGATTCGACATTTCATTACAAATTCCAACTAAAAACTAGAAATTATCCTCGTATTTCTTTCTTCTTCTATTTTTTTATTTTACACTCTTTAACACATATTTTTGGATTAAAATATATTTATCTTAATTTTATATATATATATATATATAGACATACATATATTTGTGTGTCTTTTGCTTGTGCTACTTTCATGAATGTAGATGAAGAAGGGAGATGATACCATTGAAATTTCCTTTTACCAATATCTTATTTTTGCTTTTGTACCTTCTAAGGAAATGTCAAATGTTCAGTTTGTGCACGTGTTCTGGGGCAGCGTTATGAGCACATAATTGCATTAGTTTTAGAGTCTTCTTCTTCCTATTCATATTTGTTTAATCTCAAAGGTGAGACATCTTATTAGCTTAACCTTTTTTTAACTTTTTTGAACCAGCTTGTGAACTTTTTACATTTTTCCAGCCATGGTAACTTAATAATTTAAGAAAAACTTTCATATAATCTAACATAATGGAAAATGAAGTGTCATTCTCTTAATTGTTGGGGGAAATTTTTTTTTGTGCAAATTGTTAGAGAGAGAGAAAAATATCTGGATAACTGATTCAAGACGGACTAAATCACTTTCCTTCAAACAATATTTAAGAAATGATGAAACTAGGTCCATATACTGTGTCTACTAGAATGATCCACTAACAACTCTTTTGCTGGACTGACTATTTGCAGGTCTTCGTTAATTTATGCCAGAACTCACCGTGTACGAATAACAGATAAAAGGTGCATCAATAGACAAACTTGCAATCTTCTGATTTTAGGGAGTGAGTGGTTGCCACTTATATTTACCACTTGGTTTCTTCCACTCCCAAGTTACTAGAGTTAGCTTCCGACATACATATCTTTGGCCATTTCTGAATATCCCAAAAACAATCCATGATCTTTTAGCCACATTGAACAATTTAAAACTAGTTGATCATCATAACCTAAACCACAATTCACATGGATCTTTAATGTGAGACTTTGTTTTTTTCCATCGCTTGATAGAAATTTGTAGCTTGTTTTGTTCAGCATATTAGTATGAAGTTTCTGCAAATTTACAGCAAGAAACAGGGTGGAAGCAGGCTAGCAGCCAAAAGGGAGATCACAAAAAACTATGGAACATGAGCAGCCATAAAGAAATTGGTCAAGCTGTAGACAAAATTTTGTGTACTCGAGATGAGTCAGCAAGAATCAGAGATTAAGGTTACAACACCTGATTCACATCAGGTCACTATACATTTTATTTTCCACTTTTCTGCCTGCTTTAGATTAAGACTTTATTTATTTATTTTTTTTCTTTCCATGTTGCAGGAAGGAGCAGGGATATTCAATTCCGATAGGGAATATAAGTTGTGAACATATGTTTAGTGGTGGAAGAGACGAGCAATAACCAGGGAAATAGCAAACGAGTCCA
The DNA here is from genome assembly GCF_030987335.1 of Cornus florida. Classification (NCBI taxonomy): domain Eukaryota; kingdom Viridiplantae; phylum Streptophyta; class Magnoliopsida; order Cornales; family Cornaceae; genus Cornus; species Cornus florida. The sequence continues at coordinate 48,281,111 of NW_026775573.1, forward strand.
AGATGATCAGATTACCTGTAAGACACTTTACCAGTGAACAAATTGTTTCAAATTCTAACGCCACGCAAGTTTTGATTTTTGAAGGAGTTACTTGTGACTTGTGAGAGTCCCTTATTATGTATTGCCTTGCTATCAGGAAGTACAGAGAGCTGCTCAGAAAGCTTACGATGTGGAAAGGGATGATGAGATTGTACTTTAGCAGCGGCCAACCAAGCAGCCAATGCAGCTAGAGTTACTGCTGTGAAGGGTTGATCCACAGTCACTTGAATGACTTTACATAAATAAATTGGTCGTCCAGACTTGCAACTTCGTCGGAATCTTTAAGCAGAGCCACTGTCTATATATCAGCTATGGCTTTTATGAGTAATGTGGCCCTCAAATGTGCTTTAAACGTTCACGTTTTTCTTCTGCAAACTCACCTAAGCAAGAAATGGAATTGCTTAACACACATCTGCTTTTTTTTTTTTCTTTCTGAAAATAAACATATATGCCTTGCTGCGTAAATCGTTTAGATTTCTTTGTTTTTGTTAATTGATTGTGGATCATGTTCTTCTATGCAAATGCCCTCAAAATTGGTCCATCTGGTGCTATAGCCTTCTTTGCCTTGATTTTTCTGATTTTTCGTGGAAGAGTAGATGGATGATGTTGATGCAAAAATGGAACCAGAGTGATAATCCAGCTGATTGCATTAGTTTAGAGGAATGCGTGGAATTTTTAAGACAAAGTCTAGTCCTCATGTTATTGTATCTAAAGTTTGCTGGGATTTTTATGATTTCTGAAATATCTAATGTCACTGTAGGAGTTGGGAAATCCCAATCCCAGAGAAAGTCTCTGTCATTCAATGAAGTCCTCCTTCATATGGTTGTTTAAAGTTGAAGTTCTGATGCAGCTTATAACACGGATACAACTGATTGTGGTAGAGGAATCGAATGTTGCAAATTGCCTCTGTTTTTCAGCAGATTAGCTCATTGGTTTCAGCAACCGAAGCTCAGAGAGCTCTGGTTTTCCAAGAGGCTGAAGCTGATTTGTCAGTGGAACTTCATCAATGTCATGGTTGAAGGCGACTGTAAGCCGGTTATACATGGTAATATCCCGTAATATTATACGTCTAATGGCTTACCCAATATATATGTACCACATATTAGTATATGTCTAATGCTTGGTGTATGTTTTGTATCTTGCTGAAGTAGAAAGGCTTTCATTCATTACATAGTTTATAAACAACAGAACAGGCATCTAAAAGTAACTATTACAAAAAAATAAAAATAACACTATTATTATTATTATTATTTAGGAGGAAAAACAAAGAAAAGAGATAATATAATATAAATAACGAGCTATAAACAAGGGTAGTGCAAGCTACCTTGTTGGAAACTATCTACTGGAGTCGCACGTCCCACAAATAACCGATTGGGCATTGTAGCATTACTTCAGCCCTTGGCGGTCAGTACATGCTACATTGTTTAGCAGCATATTTCATCAGTATGAAAGCTCAATTCAGGCAATATGTTCCACCACCATAAACGGACGGATCTGAGATTACAGGAACCTCTATATCTCCTTCCAACATCTTCAATGCGTCCAAAATGGTAGGCCTCGAGGCCATCATCGCGTGAGCACACAAAATCCCAACAAGTACAAATGTTACCATTATCCCCTTGGAAATTGGATTGGCAAATTCATTATCTCCCAACATTGAAGCATCCAAAACCTCCTCTACATTGCCTGCTTTCACCAATGACCAAGCCCAATCCGTTATAAAAAATGTGCACCGCGATCCTGAGGATGACAAATGAAGTGCTTTCCGCCCACACATGATTTCCAACATAACTACTCCGAAGCTATAAACATCACTCTTTTCTGTCAATTGCCCATAAAATGCATATTCTGGGGCTAAGTAACCATGTGTACCGGCCACTCTGGCGGTCATGAGATGAGGCTGCACTACTTGTCTGTTCCGTTTCACTAACCCAAAATCTGCCACTTTTGCTCTCATATCTGCATCTAGTAGTATATTTGTGGACTTAATATCTCTATGATATATTGCAGGCTCCACGCCATAGTGAAGGTAAGCCAGACCCTTCGCCACGTCCAAGATTATGCTCCTCCTTTGAGGCCAAGTCAATGGTTTCATCTCAATCCGATTCCCATTTTCTGGCAAGAAAAATAAATGGTCTTTGAGATTCCCATTTGGCATGTAATCATAAACGAGATATCTACAACACACTCCATTTCCATTATTCTCATCTTCATCCGTCACACAACACCCTCTAAGCCGCACTAGATTCCGGTGCTTTAATGTGCTAATAATCTCAACTTCATTGCAAAATTCAGCAACGCCTTGATTTTCTGATTCTGTGATCTTTTTAACGGCTACTATTGTTCCATCTTGCAGTATCCCTTTGTACACGATCCCAAACTGGCCTCGCCCAATTTTATTCTTGGGCGAAAAATTATCAGTTGCCTTCTCAAGCTCTTGAACCTTGAACCTTTTCACTTCAAACTTGGGTCGCCAACGATGGCGTGTTCTTTGGTCATCTGAATCAAACCCAATATTACCCGAAGAACCGTTGGATGATTTATTCTTCTTCAACCTCCATCTCTTCCGCCAGCACCACAAACCCAACATACAAGTGATCATGACACAAATGGTGACAGCAGCTCCAGCTGACCAATAAACCAGTCTGGATTTGCCCTTACTCTCCGATCCTGAACTTGCAAATTTCCAACGCGCTGCAACCCCAATGATGCACCAGAGTACACCCATACTCTTGGGGCCCAGCTGGTTTACAAAGGCGGCTGCATAAAGAACCACATAATAAAAGCAATCTGTGGAGTGAGACTTATTCCCATCAATGGAAATCAATTTGGATTGAACCTGGAAGCCAGCAGCGACGCATGCATCACAGTAATTTAAGTCATTGAGATCTTGTCGACAGTTTAAGTCGAGGCCGGTGGACGGCCCAAGGAGGTCGAGCCAGTCTTGCCGGGATTGGATACGGGCACATTTGTCGGTGGTGCTAACGAACTGCTGGGGTTCAAAACACTCAGAAGTGAGATCGGAAGGCAGAGAGAGAGAGTTGAGCTTGGTTTGGAATTGAGAGAGGCAAGAAATGGAGGTGGGTAAGTCAGGAAGTAGGAAGAGAGAAGTGTCTTTTAGGTTTTGGGACAGGGCTACACCATATATGCTGAGGAGGGTTTGGCAACAATTTGTGGCTGTTATGTTGTTTGTATGGTAGTTTTGGCAACTAGAGAAGTCCCATTGGTAGATTTGGAAATAATCAAGGCTCATGGGGCATGAGGTTGTGTTGGTTGGGGTAGATAAGGCTGAGCTTAGAGAGAAAATAGAGAGAGAGACCAATATTGACATTAACACAAGATGAAACTTCATCTTTGAGAGAGAGAGAGAGAGGCTATGCCACTACAGTTAGAGAAGTTAATGAGGCCATCTTAGTAAGAGCTTCCTGGAGCTTTCCCCTGTGATTTCGAGGGTTGGAAACGTCAACTAGGTAGAAAATTCATAGATGCTTCTTTGAGCTTTCCCTTATTGTAATGAATAGGGACAAACTTGGGTCCCAGTTCATCCATCCAAAGGATGCAATAAGGGAAAGCTCATGGGTAGTTTTGGCAATTAGAGAAGTTCCAATGGTAGATTTGGATATATTTCTAGGCTCATGGGGCATGAGGATGTGTTGGTTGGGGAAGAAAAGGCTGAGCTTTGAGAAAAAAACATAAAAAGAGAGACCAATATTGACATTAAAGCAAGATGAAACTTCATCTTGGAGAGAGAGAGTCTATGCAGCTACTTTTGTTTTTTGTTTTGTTTTTTTTTCCTGACAAACAAAAACAACACTACACAATAACATGATTACAAAAAACATCCATTGCGAACACACGGATGTGATTAGACAAACAATAGACAACAAAAAAAGCCATCATATGAGAGGAACACAACGATTTAACAAACAGTCTATAAAGCTACTGTCGTTTTGGGGGCTTGAAAATACCTGTGAAAAATGTTATGGGGTCATCTTGGTAATTTCGATAATTTGAAGCGTCAACTAGATTAAAAAACCATAGATGCTGCCAATATTTTATAGCGCACGCAAGTTCCTAGAATCAGCATCCATCCACTTTTCAAACTTCTACGTCTTTGACTTTTAAATATTACTGTCCTTGTCAAGTTTGACCAGAATGCACCAAATTCAAAAAAAAAAAATCGAAGAAGATTGGAACAATTTTTTTTAGAATTATTGTCCCTTTGACAGAGAAGAATTTGTTACTAATATTGTTATATAACAAATTAGGATAAATTGTAGAAAAATATTCCTATACTATCATGAATTGAAAAGTACTCCTAGTGATGCATCTAATTTCCTAAATTATAAAATAATAACAATAATAAATAAATTACAAATAAGTTACATTTAATTTTATTCAAATCAAGACTCAAGGAGACAAATTTTATTAAATGGCCGGGACTACATGATTGAGAATCATTTAATAATTTCTCTTAACGTAGGACTTTTAGGTGTGTCCACGTGCACACAGACAGGGCAAGAAGCTTGAGGTCATGGTCCTTTCATTTTGTGGTGAAGTGGTATGTTGTTGTGTGGTGAAGGGTAATTTAAGAGAGAGAGAGTGTGTGTGTGTGGAGAGGGAAAATTATTAAATAAAAATAACATAATTAATTAAAAATGAAATAGAAGAATTCAGATTCCAAATGAACAAATTTGTGTGTGGTGGTGAGATTTATAAAGTTCTCCTGTTGTGTTGGGCAAAGTCGTGATTGCGCAAACTCGTCCTTTGAATTTTGTAAGTCCTATAACAGGATACAAAGATTTAAAGAGCAAGCTCAACCTTGAATCTTGTGAGTGCGATGACAGGATACACAAATTTAAGGATTGAGATTGAATAGTTGCTACTGCAATTCGTATTTTTGTACAAAATATAAATAGAGTGAAATTTTAAAGAAGAATAATAGGAAGAAAAAAAAAAAATCCTAAAAGACACTTTTCAATTTATTACCTTTAATTAGGGAAAAAAAAATTATTATACCTTTTATTCTTCCGTTGAAGCATTGGCTACCAATCAATCACTACACCCAAGCAAGCAGGAGTGTTAACTTTATTCCATTTTCCAAGTAAAAAAAGTTGTAGTTAGCTAGTGTTATATAGTTTCTGATCATATAATAAATTTTCGTGTTTTGGGGTCTGCTCATATGCCTATTAAGACATGCTTTTTGCTCATACTCGGACTCGAATCCCTCCCCACTCCCTCCTCTTTGAAGATAGAAAAGTTATTCCATTGAAGGATCATAAAATTTAAATAACCATTTTAACCCTTCATACACTAGAGGCTTGTTTGGTAAAGTTGTGATTTTCATTTGGATGTAATTTCATTTTTATGAATGACAAGTTTTGAAAAGTAGTGCTCTCATATTTGTCAAAATCAAATCAGCTTGGTAAGGTACATTTGTTTTTGAATTTTTGAAAAAACAAAAGAGAAAATATGTTTGATAATTTTTTTTTTTTATAAAAAAAATAACTCTTTTATTTAATATTTGGGTATAATTGAAAAATAATAAAATAATATTTTTAATTTAACTAATCCAGTATAATTAAAAAAATAATATTTTTAATTTAATTATTCAAGTATAATAATATATATATATATATATATATATATATTAATTTTATTTATTATTTGAGTATAATTGAAAAATAAGAAAATAAAATTTTATTTACTATTCGAGTATGACTGAAAATTAATAAAATAATATTTTTAATTTTACTATTCGAGTATAATAAAATATTTTAATTTTTAGTTTTTACTTACTATTCAAGTATAATTGAAAAATAATAAAATAATATTTTATTTACTATTCGAGTATAATTGAAAATTAATCAAATAATATTTTTAATTTTACTATTTGAGTATAATAAAATATTTTGATTTTTAGTTTTTACTTACTATTTGAGTATAATTGAAAAATAATAAAATAATATTTTATTTACTATTGGAATATAATTAAAAATTAATAAAATAAATATTTATAGTTTTACTATTACAATTTAATAAAATATATATTTTTAATTTTAGGGTAAAGTATATAGACACCCTCTGAGATTTGGGATAAGAACAGACAGCTAAAGCTTAACTTATTTTAGGACAAAGACATCTTTGATACAGTAACCAAAGACATCCCAATGGTAATGAATCGACATTTCTACCATTTAACTTTTATATTGACCCATATGAATATTGAAATTACCTTTCTAACCCCCCTCTCTCTCTCTATATATATATATATATATGTATGTATTTGTCTCTCAATAATTTGTATATACACATATATATCATCAACGAAGAAAACAGCGCGTCCTTTACCTCGGTGCCGACGATGGCCTGCTCCTCGCCGGCTCATGATTCTTGTACAGAGCTTCGACGAGTCCATGGCAGAGAGCTCCGCCGATGGTCGTGGCCCACTCCTCGCCGACGCATGATGTTCTACAGAGCTCCGGCTATTCCATTGCAGAGAGCTTTGTCGACTCTAGATCTTTCGAATCCAACGAGGCCGACTCTAGATCCGCGAGCACAAAGGTGACCGAACCTTCAACAACCATTCATGGTTCTTCCTCCGTGACCGTAGCCAAACTTGAATAGAACCGCGAGCTCTGAGCAACATCAAGCTCTACAATGAAGACCCAGCTCAGGCAAAGCACCGAACGAATAGCGACCTAAAATAGAGAACTTCAACGCCCCAGTTCCGATGGTGACGAGACCCACTTTATGATTTCAACCAATCTTCTGTCTAGAGAGAGAGAGAGAGAGAGGGGGGGGGGACAAACCCATATATTCAATGGTGAATCAAGTGTGCTATGTTGGGGTTTAAAAAGTCAAAAATGGCGACTCTACAGTATAAATCACCAAAAAAAAAAATAACAGAGGAAACGTTTCACAGTCAAATGCGAAGTCGCGGAGTCTCTAATTTCGTCATTCTTCACTGGAGACAACAATTTGAGAAACAAATTAGCGAAACAGAGCTCACAGGACGCGTTTTAGGTTAATTCTTCGAAGTTGTTTCCGAAAGATGTAGTACAGAAGTAGCCAAAGGTGATCAAGCCTTTGTACATTTAAGTTTCAAAGCGGTACAACGAGAAGACGAAGTTTTCAGATGAGTCGTTGATGGTGACTCTGATGTCGTCTCCCGCAACGGCGCTGGTTTGTTCGCCGAGAAAGCAAGCAGAGGAGAAATAGGGGAGTCGACGGTGGTACTCCGCCTATTTTTTCTCGTTTATTCCCTCCGATTGCTCCATCGATGAAGACACCAACAACAACAACCCAATCGGTGTCGATTTTATGCAATCACTCGAATACTAACGCCTTATACTCTCGCTTTCTCGTCGGGCACCAAAACCTCGTCAGTCGCCATGATCTAAATATCTAATTAGAAACTAAATTAAGCTTTCTTCGATGAAAATTCAAATTGCAATAAAGAAACAAGATGACCACAAATCACTGTTGTTAATATCGCTGCAAATTTTTTGGTACCAGGTAACTATGTCTGGAGAAGATGACCATATTTTATCACATGTTTGCCACGTCAAGGATGAGGGTATTTTTGACATAAAGATCATAAGAAAGAGGTTAGAAAAGTAATTTCAATATTCACATATGTCAATATAAAAGTTAAAAGGCAAAAATGTCATTTCATTACCATTAGGGTATCTTTGGTTACTGTATCAAACTTGAGGGGTGTCTTTGTCCCAAAATAGGTTAAGTTTCATCTGTCTGTCCTTACCCCAAACCTCAAGGGGTGTCTATGTACTTTACCCTTAATTTTATTTATCATTTGAGTATAGTTGAAAATTAACTAAATAATAAAAAATAGTATTTGAAAATCAAAGTTTCGTTTTAAAGTTGCAGAAATTATGAAGGAATTACGTTTAGACAATAGAATTATCAAACCAATTTTGTTTTCCTAATTTAAAAAATTTAAAAATTAAAAACTATAACAAAAAAACCTAAACTGAAAGCCTTATAAAAAAGGCCCTTTAGTTTCAAGTGTCAACCCATTTAAATCGGGTTAAAAATATACCTCATGAAACACCCAAATATCACTTTTGTTCCCCAAATCAACTGCTCCAAGTCTAGCAACTTTTGTTCCCAGAAACCTTAAATCCAGCTCTGTCTCTCCCTTCCTCTGTCTCTCTTAATGTCAACTGAAATTAGAACACAAAGACAACAAAACTGTATCAGTCTTCCATAGAAAGATATATATATATATATTATTTTTCACATATACATCTATATTAATATAGTTGTTGAGTACTTACATTCATTCGAAGAGCTTCAGAGTGTAGGAGAGAAGGAGAGCGAAATCTGGTGGGTCTCGATTGTGGCGGTGATTTTTGGTGTTTGATTTGGATTATGGTCAGTGAGAAATCTTGTGGGTTTTAGATAGGGGGCAGTGAAAAATGAATATTGATGCCAAACATGCTCCACATGTTTGACGATTTGCTCGAGAGAACCGCAACTTTTATAATCGAAACGATTTTTATAACTGAAATGAGACAATGACGACAAAGAGGCCATGGAAGGAAAGGGTTTAGAGATCAATAGCTTGTTTCGAACCAATCGGCGCACCATGGACGATAGCGTGCGTATTGCTCCTTCGTTACCTCTCCCTGTTAATGGGCAAAACAGTAATTTCAATTTTCTGTTAGTGCTTTTTTTTTTTTTTTGTTAATTTGGAGTCGACCAGCACTCATAATTCACTGCTTATCCGAATGAATTTGGAAGATGTTGGAAGGAGATATTGAGGTTCATGTAATTTCAAATACACCAGTTTATGGTAATGGAATATATTGCCGGTTTAAATAAGATCACATGCTCAGCTAAACTCATAGCTTGTGCTGGGTCAAGAAATACAGTTATTGCTGTTTCTTTGCAGCTAGCTAGCTAGCTAGCTTATTGTCATGGGCTTAGAGTTTTAGCACCATTCTAGCTACTTCTGTGCGGTACCAAGACGTTGTTTCTACTCTTGCAAATACTTGGTCAGCCTAACTTCAGTGCATACCTTAGCCAACGCACTCCCTCGTGCGCTTACTAATGTTGTAGTGGCCCTCGCCCTCTCCTCACTTGGCTTGCACACTCACACACACTAAGACACTTACGTTGGCAAGAAAAGAACATTTTTATTACTTCAAATAATGCTTTGTACAAGGCTAGCTCTCAAACTCTCTACAAGGCTCTCAAACTCACTTCTAGGACTTGATGGCTACAAAATGAAGTCCTACTCCTATTTATAGGCATCCCCATCCCTAATGGACGGCTATGATGCATTCTAACCGATAGTGGAGATCGATTCTCTGGAATCTTCTTCCACCTTTTTCACACTTCCATATATATTTACAATATTCTAGAACTCTCCATATTACTCCACACAATTTTGGAGAACTCTAGAATATATTACACATTTCTACACATATTTAAATCTTCTACACAAGTCTAGACTACTCTGGAAGACTCTAGAAACTCCATTCGCCATGCAGCGTCCAACTCAGCGTTTGCGTGTTGCCTGCGTTGCGTAACCTCGATAGGAGGGGCGTGACATTTTCCCCACCCATTTCCGTGACGCCCTCGTCATGGTTTCTTCAGCTGACCCAGCCTCTCGTAGGTCATCAGCACTTACGCATATGTCCTTGGCCCAAACGTACGCACGCTCTTCAGGAGATATGAGGTCCTCACGAGCTCCATCGTGTTGACTGCCACCTTTGGACTCTCCTTCCTGCCTACGAGCGGTACCATGCATGCGACATTGCCTTCCTCACCTTTAAGTATCATCAACGCACCAAGGTATGGTAGTGGTGTGGCGTTGTTCCTGTCCATGAGCTTCAACCCCAGCACCATGTTGTGGTCATCTATCTCCGCAACCTGGAAGTCGGCCTTACCTTTCCATCCTTGCATGTATAGCTTCACCTCCTTGCACACTTTATTCACGCGTGCCTCCTCGGAGTTAATAGCCTTGATCCAACCTTCCTTCTTACGCATCTCCAAGCCAAGTCGCTGCACCTCCTTCGGGGTAATGAAGTTGTGTGTGGCGCCCGTACCCACCAACGCTTGCACGGCTTTGCCACCAACCTGCGCATCTACATAGTGCACCCCGACTATCTTCTTCACCTTGCCCTTCTTCTTGGTGTCATGCGTCATGCTACTCAGCATCTGCATAGTCCCCATGCACCTGTCTTCATCACTAACCGCATCGTCTATCTTACCCTTGCCCTTATCTTTTACAAGGGCGCTTATGGTCTTTTTGTTTGGGCAGTGTCGCAATATGTGCGGCCCCTCTCACAAGTAACACTTCAGCTCCCACTTGCCTTTGTTACGGCGTTTCCCTTTGCCACTGGCCTTGAACCTCTCTCCATGGTCCTTGCCCTTGTCATAGCATGGGCGTCTCTCCTCATCGCTGTGCTCATCATCACTGAACTTGGGCGAACCCCTTTTCTTGAAGCACTGGTCTACCCCACCTTTGCCATGGTCCCTCCTGGGAGACGTGGCCCTCTTGTTATCGCGCCTAAAGTCTTTAAGGCGCTCCGCTATAGCCATTACGGATGCCAAGTCTCTAGGCTCTCTCCTCCTAAGCTCCGTGGCCACCCAAGACCAAATTATAAATAATTAAATACACGTATGTAAAATAAATTAATCCAACAATAATTAATTAAAATCCATTCAACGCTCGAGAATTTGGGGGTATCACACATATATTTTTTCATTTCCTCACAACACTCACCCTTAAATCACTTACATCTTTTTTTTTTTTTCTTTCCTCTAAACCTCTCACACCAATCTCTATTTATACAGTCTTCAAATCCAATTCTTTATTAGACAAAAATTTCACAACTCATCTACAATGAATTACCATATTAAGTATACAAATTTCGAGCCACAGACCCCACAATAGTGTGAAGAAAGGCCAAAAACTGGTGCCATTTTTGTCGATTTCTTATTTGATAGATAAGTTTTATTAGCAAAAATGAAAAAATTAAAAATTAAAAAAAAGGAAATGCATTGAGACTCGAAACATGGCACAAATATTCTAAGAAATGAAGAAACAAGATGACCAACCAACCAGCCTAGTAGAGATCTTTCCTTTGCAGGTAGACTACAGTTGATCAGAGCAATGCTTTTCTCCACACAAACCTATTGGAGCTCCAAATTTATCCTACCAGTAAGTATTATCAATGAGATGCACAACATCTTAAAGTCTTTCCTTTGGTTTGGTCCAGCACTAAAGAAGACAGGAGGTAAGGTAAATGGGAAACTTGTTGCCTTCCCAAAAGAACAGAAGGCTTGGGACTGCCTAACCTAATATCTTGGAATGAGGTGGCCATCATGAAACACTTCTGGCATATCATTAGCTCTAAAGACATGTTGTGGGTTAAATGGATCAACACCTACCTCTTGAAAGGCAGAAGTATTTGGGAAGTAAAAATCCCGAGTGTTCTTGGACTTGGAGGAGGGTTCTCAACCTTAGAACCACTTTTCAACCTCTTGTCAAAGTTGAAATTGGAAGTGGGAATAACTCCAATTTTTGGTTTGACAATTGGAGCAGCCTTGGTCCTTTGTATAAACTTGTATCCCCCCAACAGATCACTCGCTCAAATCATGACAGTAAAACCATGCTTTCTACCTTTATTGTCAATTCACAGTGGCAATTTCCAATTACCATCACCACACTAATACCTCAGCTACTTCCAATAGCTAACCTTCCAAACCCTAATCCGCACAATCAAGACAAGGTTATATGGTGTCCATCAAATGCAGCCAAATTCTCAATTTCCCAAACCTTGAAACACCTAAACCAACGCCTACCTTCCTTACCATGGACTCACCTAGCCTGGACCAAGCCATCAATTCCAAAACACTCATTTACATTGTGGGTTGCCATCCAAAACCGCCTCCCAACCTTAAACAAAAGATGCACTTCCCACATCAATGCCACACTGTGTGTCCTCTGCAACAAGGAATTGGAAACCCATGACCACCTATTCTTCAAGTGTGACTTCGTTAAACCTTTGTGGACATTTCTACAAATACGATGTGGGTTTCACATTCAGCCCTCCTCATGGTCTACTTTGATTAATTGGGCATCACACCATTGGTGAAGAAGATCAGGTTTCTACAGTGTCATAGCTTCAAAACTGGGTCTGGCATCACTTGTTTATAGCATCTGGAATGAACACAACAGAAGGATTTTCCCGAAAAATGTCTCTTCATGCAAACTCAATCTTATACCAAGCTCTGGAACCAGTTCGATGGAAATTGCACTCCATGCCAACAATTGACTTCTCGAACCCTAGCAGAATTGCAGAAAAGTGGGAGCTTCCGTCTATTGTGCCAACCACAAGACCACCGGCGAAACCACCTGGCAACAATGTAGGAGATTGAGGAGATCTTCTCCATGAGCCTCGCAACAGAGTTTGCCTCCAACGGTCTTCTTGACTCTTGGATGGGCTTCATTGATTGGGCCTTAGGTCCTTTCAATTATTTGGGTTGTAATGTCTGTTTTGGCAGTAAAGTCTGTCTTGTAATGTTTGGCCTCATTGGTTAGCATTGGGCTAGCCTTTGTTTGGTTCTCTTTAATAAAATCTGATTTTAACTTATAAAAAAATAAAATAAAATAAAATAATGACCAACCAGACTCAAATCACGGCATAAAGAATTGAAACCTGCCATTACACATACATACACACGCAAATACATGATGAAGCACACAAAAGCTCTTGTTATTCATAACTGAAAGTCTGTACCCATCAAAAGCTCTTGTAAATCTGAAATATACAAGCACTTCGTTCTCTTAATTTCTGAACTAACCGAACCCAATTCACAATCTAGCTTGTCCGAGCACGCGAATGACGCACCAAATCAAGCTCACGCCCACACATACATCTGTAACGAATGAAAATAAATAAATAAAAATTTCTATACAAATCAGTGGGTTTCCCAACTCAAACCAGCGAATTTGATGCAACATCCAGTGGGTTTGATTCCACCCTAATTTCACAAAACAAGAAGAGGATGGCGGTGAGATTGTTTAGGCATCACCTTCTTCTTCCCGATCACAACTCAATTTCTTATATAACTCGGATCGGTCTCTAGTTCGACCTTTTTACTTTGTTGACGGTCAAAAATTCGATCCACTGTTACCAAACATAACATTAAAAAACATTAACAATCAGTTAAACGTTTTGTTTCCAGTCCAAGACGAGTGTGTTTCTGTGATGTAGACTTGCTTTAATTTTTTCTCTTTTCGTACCTATCAATCAAATTGTGGCTGTGGCCAAATGCTTTCTACTTTTGTTTGTTCTGGTGTTCCAATAATAGCGTTTTAATTAGTCCAGTTCCAAGTGCCATGGTATTGTATATGATTAGATATTAATTTTAATTCCATCAGCTTTTAAGAGATTAGGCAAATCTTAATCCGTCACTAATTTGTTATCTTACAAATCGAACCGAATTTGTGTAATAATGAATTGGATTGGATTTTATCTAAATTATTATTATTATTATTTTATTTTTTATAATTAATATTATTTATTATTTATTTGTCTTTTAACCATAACATAAAATTTTAATTTATTTATATTAATTCATATATTTAAATAATTATTAACTAGTACATCCAATTCATTAAATTATCATTAACTAATTAAATTAACTAATATATTATTTAAAAATATATATATAAATTTCACAGATCGAATCGGATCGGATTGGACCTACCGATCGAATTTTTAATAGTCTAATCCGTAATCCGATCCGTGAGTTATGGATTCGATTTTTTAAAATTTGTCGCTAATTTGTGGATGTAGCAATACGATCCGATCTGCATAAATCAAATTGAATTCACGAATTATTTGCTTACTCCGAAAATTTATGGCATCATGATCATCAAAGAGTTCCAGAGTGGAGGTTTAGAATCATTCATGTATAACAGTTTCACAAATATAAAAAATCTTAGATGTCACTGTTATTACATTATTATTGTAACAGAAAAGGGGGTCCTACTTGGATCCTTAAATCCATTGGCTCTATTTTTAGACCCAAAAACAGTGATTTAAACACTAGTGGAATGGTACAATGGAGTCTCGTCATGCGCACCAACTTATTTGGGACACTTTAACGTGGATTTCCAATTAGGTCCATAAAGGAGGAAATAGAGAATATCATATATTGTCCACATTCACTGAGACATTAGTTCTTCACAGTCCATGCAATCAAAACACTCGAGCATCTCCAAAGGGGTTGCTATATGGGTTACCAATTCAAAATATAGCAGGTGGGTTTCAAAATAGACTCTCCAATGCAATGTTATTTGGCCTGCTACATTTTAACTTTGTTATTTCTTATACCAATTGTAGCAAAATATATAACAATTGCTGTATGGGCTGGGGCCACAGAAAAGAAGCGGACCGGCTCCTATTTCACTCTTTTATTTGTCTAGGGCAACAGAGAGAGAGAGAGAGAGAAAAGAGAACGGCGGCACAAACACACAGAGAAGAGACCGGCTCCTATTTGTCTAGGGCAACAAAGAGAGAGAAGAGAATGGTGGCACAAACACACAGGGAAGAGACCGGTGACCGGCGACAGAAAGAGAAGAAAAGGGGCGTCCTGTATTTTCTCTTCCCCTGTATATGTGTGTAGAGAGAGATGTGAAGCTTAATCTGATTTTTGTGTGCGGAAAGAGAAGAAGGGGCATCCTGTATATGTGTGTCACACCGAACTTGCAATGACCCCAAGTATTCTTTCAGTTACTCTGCTTACATATATGGAAAAATTGATGGAAAAATTGATTCATTAATATTATTATTTTTTTAAATGATCGCAATACGCGTGAGGGAAATTTTGGGTGAATTGGGTCTTTGATTTTGCTTGATATACAACAAGATTTTTTTAGTTAGTCTGAATCGAGGCTTGTTGGTACTTTTACAGACATACAAACATGGTGTTGCTGCTATGTAATTTCCATGCTTCAAATGTGATCAATGTAATCAACACTTACTTTTTCCCAATTCTGTTTTCAACTTTTATTTGAATTTTTGGTTTATAAATTGGTATAATATACCAAATACTAATACATACAGGTAGAGTTTGATGGTGGATATACTAGATATTTATGGTGCCTGCCTGTAGCATTCCAGTGGTTCTTTTAATCCTGCAGTTTTCTTTTCCAAACTTTCAGACATGGGGGGTTTTGAAAGCTTTTATTTACTTCATGGTATCTCTTCTAGTTTTCAAGACTCTGTATCGTATGTTTTTGTTTTTATGGAAAATGAGTGAATTAATTTTAATCTCATTAAGCATCATCATGATATGTGAACGACATTATAGCATAATTGCCTTCATCTTCATATATTTTCATAGCCTGTTTGTTCCCAGATTGTGGCATACATCCTTGTTGCACAAACTAGTTTTATACAACATTGTCCTACTAAATGAATGAAATGGTCCTTTGCTTTAGGCACATGCATACACATAGATACAAATAACATTTTGCATGAAATGCACCATTGGAGCATAATTGTTAAAATGTAACATTTTGACACTGTAACACGTGTCAAAATATAGATTTGGCATGCGAAAATAGCTTTTAGTATTGGAGACGGTCTAACCAGTGAACATAAATGCGACGCAGAATGGACACATCTTTAATATGGTTAGAAGTGTCTTAAAATTTAATTTTTTATTTTTCTTATTAGACTGGATGGGATATCAGCAAGTGCTCTGTACTCAACTTATGTACTGGATCGAGTTGTAGAAGTCTGCTTCTTGCTACACCAAAAGATGAGTGAATCACTAAGAAAAAAACAAGAACTTGTAGTGGAAGGATGATTTGTAGGGCTTCCTACCCAGTTGGCATCAGTGCACGCACGAAGTATAAGTGGTGATTGGGAAGAAAAATCAAGTCCATGAAATATAGTGCCCTTTAGATAACGAAAAATGCTGAGATAACGAAGAATGCAAAAAAAATGTAGCAAAATAAATGGACCTTGGTACAGCCATAAAATGACTAACTATATGAATGGCATGAGAGATGTCTAGATGAGTGACAGTGAGGTATACTAGACTGCGAACTAATTGTTAATACAAGATGTCATCCTAAAGAGGTTTGCCATCATGTGGAGTGAGTTTCACATTGTACTAGAGTGGGGTAGGTTAAACTCTAAAGGGGTTCCAAACCTCGCTTTCTCTTTTGAAGGCTTTAAAAGTATCAGAAAATCTGAGCTATACTTTGCTTGATCAAGATAATAGCCATCATCAGTTATAGTGATCTCGAGACCAGTAAAATAGTTGAGTGGTCCAAGATCTTTCAACTCGAACTGATGTTTGAGAAACTATTTGAGCTCCTGAATTTCTGTTAAATCATCTCCAATGATAATCATATTATTAACTTAAAGTAAGAGAAAAACAATACCACATTCAATGTGTCGGCTGAATAAAGCGGAGTCATAAGAGCTAGCTTTGTATTCAAGTAGATAGATAGTCGAGCTGAATTTGGCCAACCAAGCTCGAGGTGCCACTTAAGACTATACAAGGCATGACGAAACTGACATACCTTATTGGGAGGATGATGAAAACTGTAGGAGGCTTCATGTAGACTTCCTCAAGTAAATCACCATTGAGAAAAATATTCTTCACATCCATCTAGATTAAATCCCAATGTTGGGAACAACCACGATAATAAAAGTGCAAATAGAGGAGAGGTGAACAACTGGAGTAAAGGTATTTTCAAAGCCAATGCCATACTCTTGTCGGAACCCACTGGCGAACATTCAAAAGAACCATCTGAACAAGTCTTGATCTTATACATCCTACAGCAAAAATTCCATGAGGCAAGTCAACTAGACCCTATGTCGAGTTTTGTCAAGTGAATCTAACTCCTCATTCATTGCTTGCTACCCAAAAAGGTTAGAGGATGTCTTACAAAATGTGTGAGATTCATGTAAGGTGGTAAGAGCATGATAATAGTGAAAATCATTAAGATGTAGAGGTGGAGCTCTTACCTTAGTTGAACAACGAAGTGATAAGCGATGAATATTGCATATAAATGTATTTTTATATGCATTTGGCCTAAATAAATTGGCCATATAGACTTGCAACTTCATCGAAATCTTCAAACCGAGTCACTGTATATATATCAACTATGGCTTTTATGAGTAATGTGGCCCTCAAATGTGCTTTATATGTTCACGCTTTTCTTCTACAAACTCACTTAAGCAAGAAATGGAATTGCTTAAAAGTCTAGTCCTCGTGTTATTGTATATAGAGCTTGTTGGGATTTTTATGATTTCTGAAATATCTCAACTCAGTGTGGGAGTTGGGAAATCCCAATTCCAGAGAAAATCTTGGTCATTTAATGAAGTCCTCCTTCAGATGGTTGTTTAAAGTTGAAATTCTGATGCAGCTTATAACACGGATACAACTGATTGTGGTGGAGGAATCGAATGTTGCTAATTGCCTCTATTTTTCAGCAGATTAGCTATCGATTTCAGCAACCGAAGCTCTGAGAGCTCTGGTTTTCTGAGAGGCTGAGGCTGATTTGTCAGTGGAACTTCATCAATGTCATGGTTGAAGGCGAATAGGCGACTGTAAGCCGGTTATACAAGGTAATAATCGTAATATCATACCCCTAATGGCTTACCCAATATATATGTACCACATATTATATGTCTAATGCTTGGTGTATGTTTTGTATCTTGCTGAAGTAGAATGGTTTTCATTTATTACATAGTTTATAAACAATAGAACATACATCTAAAAGTAACTATTACAAATAAATAAAAATAACAATATTATTATTATTATTTATAAATAAATAAATAAATAAATAACAATTACAAAGATAACTATGCATATATACAAAGGGCATTCCTCAGTTGCCTAACAGAAACAAAAAGGCCAAGAAGCCTTAAAAGGCACAATAAAATAAGAGGGCAAGACAGTCACTCTCAAACCAAAACTGAACAAAGATTGAGAAACACAAATCAAAATATATAAACAAAACCACTGGGAGGAAAAAAAAAAAAAAAGATATATAATATAAATAACAAGCTATAAACAGGGGTTATTGGCCAGTACAAGTTACCTTGTTGGAAACTATCTACTGGAGTCGCACGTCGCACAAAAAACCGATTGGGCATTGTAGCATTACTTTAGCCCTTGGCGGTCAGTACATGCTACATTGTTTAGCAGCATATTTCATCAATATGACAACTTAATTCAGGCAATATGTTCCACCACCATAAACGGACGGATCTAAGATTGCAGGAACCTTCATATCTCCTTCCAACATCTTTAATGTGTCCAAAATGGTAGGCCTCGAGTTCATCATTGCGTGAGCACACAAAATCCCAATAAGTACAAATCTTACCATTATCCCCTTGGAAATTGGATTGGCAAATTCATTATCTCCCAACATTAAAGCATCCAAAACCTCCTCTACATTGCTTGCTTTCGCCAATGACCAAGCCCAATCGATGACAAAAAATGTGCATTGCGATCCTGAGGATGACAAATGAAGTGTTTTTCGCCCACACATGATTTCCAACATAACTACTCCGAAGTTATAAACATCACTTTTTCTGTCAATTGCCCATAAAGTGCATATTTTGGGGCTAAGTAACCATGTGTACCGCTTTGGTGGTCATAAGATAAGGCTGTAGTACTTTTCTGTTCTGTTTCACTAACCCAAAATCTGCCACTTTTGTTCTCATATATGCATCTAGTAATATATTTGTTGACTTAATATCTCTATGATATATTATAGGCTCCACCCTATAGTAAAGATAAGCCAAACCCTTTACCACATCCAAGATTATGCTCCTCCTTTGAGGCCAAGTCAATGGTTTTGTCTCAATCCCATTCCCATTTTCTGGCAAGAAAAATGAATGGTTTTTGAGATTCCCATTTGGCATGTAATACGAGATATCTAAATCACACTCCATTTCCATTATTCTCATCTTCATTTGCACACAAAACCCTCTAAGCCGCACTAGATTTCGGTGTTTTAATGTGCTAATAATCTCAACTTCATTGCAAAATTCAGTAACGCCTTGATTTTCTAATTATGAGATCTTTTTAATGGCTACTATTGTTCTATCTTACAGTATCCCTTTATACACAATCCTAAACTGGCCTCGCCCAATTTCATTCTTGGGCGAAAAATTATCAGTTGCCTTCTTAAGCTCTTGAACCTTGAACCTTTTCACTTCAAACTTGGGTCCCCAACGATGGCATGTTCTTTGGTCATCTGAATCAAACCCAATACCCGAAGGACCATTTGATGAATTCTTCTTCAACCTCCAGCACCATAAACCCAACATACAAGTGATCATGACATAAATGGTGACAGCAGCTCCAGCTAACCATAAACCAGTCTCAATTTGCCCTTACTCTCCAATCCTGAACTTGCATATTTCCAACGCATTGGAACCCCGATGCAAGAGAGTGCACCCATGCTCTTGGGGCCGAGCTGGTTTACAAAGGCGGCTACATAAAGGACCGTATAAAAAAAGTAATCTGTGGTGTGAGACTTATTCCCATCAATGGAAATTAATTTGGATTGAACCTGGGAGCATGCAGCGCTGCATGCATCACAGTAATTTAAGTCACTGAGATCTTGTTGATAGTGTGAGTCGAGGGCGGTGGACGGCCCAAAGAGGTGGAGCCAGTCTTGTCAGGATTGGATATCGGCACATATGTAGGTGGTGCTAACGAACTTCTGGGGTTCAAAACAATCAAAAGTGAGACCAGAAGGTACACAGAGAGAGAGAGAGAGAGTTGAGCATGGTTTTGAATTGAGAGAGGCATGAAATAGATATGGGTGAGTTGGGAAGTAGGAAGAGAGAGGTCTCTTTGAAGTTTTGTCTGACGGCCCTGGATTTACAAACCTAGTACGTCTTGTGATAACCCGTTAACGGATTCGAAATGCGGAAGTGAAACATAAATGAGTCATTAGAGATGTACTTCATCCCTAAGACACGAGAATGGCCTACAAAGGAGTCCCGTGACTCCGCGGAAGTAAGGCCAAAGATAAGGTTTCAAAACCCTCTGAGAAATGGACCAAGGGTAAAATGGTCATTTAAAACTAGATGTGGATGCTACCAAGCACACCATTGGATAGAAAACAAAAAAATAATAAAGATAAACTCAAGAATCACTTAATTCGTAGTCCGGACGACAAAGATATCAAGTCCCGAAGTCAAAGGAAGAGAAACCCCAAAAGATTCCTATCCCGATTCGAACCAAATCCTAACACTTCTTCACTAAAACTTGAATATCTCGAGGTACAAGTGGAATATAGAATTGTAATTGGTACCATTGGAAATTTTATTTCGACGCGGTCAGTTAGACTCAAGAACGGTCCAATTCGGAGTTAAAATGAAAGAGATATGATAATTTAAATTTGGAGCTAGGGTCAAAGCTGAGTGAAGGCTTGTTGCGCTCGTCCAAGAGTTGTGAGCGCTCGTCCAAGATATTGTGCTGGACGATCACTTGTCTGACTATCATGCGGCTATCGTAGTTAGGCCTGAGCACACTGCCCCGACTTGCAGCACTCGTCTGTTGCTTAATGCACCAGACCAGCCAACTTGAAATGCAATTTTGTGGCCTTTAAGGGGATTTTTTTGGAAAAAAGTTGTGAAGTGACCCCCACAAAAATCATGTTTTATGGTCAATCATGTCAAAACCAACATTTATTTTTCAAGTTAAATACCCAAAATGCCCTTTAAACCAGATTTGGCAAAAAACTAACTTTCATGAGGTTCGAGGTGCTCATTTTGTGCAAAACCATGTTGTGTGCAAAAATGAACATCCACGCAAACGTAAAAAGTATTTTTAAGTGCGTGTGAATGGTCCACGACCTTAAAATAACCCCGATGCAAAATACGACCTATTCGAACCTCCAAAACAAAAAAATTATCCTTTAAAAGAAAATTTTGAAGCCTACAACATCCATTTCATGCAAATATGATGTTGTGTGCAAAGTGAACATACACGCAAGTGTAATATACATATTTACATGTGTTCTAATGGCCTATGGCCTCAATACAAGTCATTTGCAAAATTTCACATGTCAAACCTCAAAATTTGTATTATTTGCCTTTAAAAGGTAAAATTTGAAACCAATGTGCATAGCCATAATTCATATGGTGTTTGGCCCTTGGTCACACCTCATACATATTAAATGAATGCCAAAAAATAAATTTGTATACATAATGCACACTACGATGCAAAACTTACATATTAAAACCCTTGGTTTTCGTATTATTCCCTTTAAAGGTAAAATTCCACATTTAAGTGTATACATGTGATTCAAATGAAGTTTGGACCTTGGCCACATATCATATACATAGACTAAGTACCAAAAAGTGTACTTAGGTACACATTACACATTTTAAGGCAAAAATGACATTTTTAACCTAACTATGCATTACAACTTAAAAAGACAAAACGATACATGCTAACACATGTATGCTTGTTAAAATATATCAAAGTACTCCAAAATAAATAAGGTGACCTAAGGATGTTGTGCATACCAAACCAAGGTATCCGTACCTGAAAAACATCCCAACAACTAGGGTGAGTAAACAAGTTACTCGTAGGAAGAAGTGCATGCGTATACCCTAAAGTTTCAAATGCCATGCAAGTTCAATATAGACCGTTACAAGGGATCATTCCTCCTAACGTTTATGTTCCAAGGTAAACAAAGGGTTCATCTCAAGCTACTCAAGTAATTGAAATGAAAGACAACATATAAGTACATATGCTCAAGTATACAAAATAATGTTGAAACACAATGCACGACATATAAGCATACCCTTACAAGTATACTAAACCATATTAAAACAAGATATGCAACATCTAAGTATACATACACAAGTGTACAATTAATATGGAAACCCTCGTAAATCAAGTATACAAGCACAAGTATACGAAACTAAATAAAATACACATAAGACAAGTATACACGGTTCAAGTATATTAAATGGAATTTAAACACACGGGGCAAGTATACAAGTTCAAGTATACAAAATGAGGTTCAAATAAACGAAGCAAGTATACAAGTTCAAGTATACTAAATGAGATTTAAATATACAAGCAAGTATACAAGTTCAAGTATGCTAAATGATATTTAAATACACAAGGCAAGCACCAATCACAAGCTACAAGTAATCCATGATTAACTACTTGGAAATTGAATGCGAAATCAAATAATGGAAAGACTAGGACATGTGGTCACAAACTAAGCAAGTTATTCTGGATAATTACGACCCATAAGGTACTACTTAGTGCGCACTTATGACTTAGAGAGATTCTTGTCCTCGTACTAGAGATGAACTTTAGCCATCATATATATTATATACTCACAAGCTTTCCAAAATCAATAAGTTTAAAACTTTACAAATAAATAATACAAGTAACCATGTTCCATGCACAAACAGGGTTGAATTCACACAAACCATGTCCTAGAATTCAAGTCTAAATGGCATATGACATGTCAAGTCTTCGATATGCGATTTATACATATAAACAAGAATATCTTATAATAACCAAACCAAGTTACCATCTTAAGCCACAAGTACTAAATATGCTACAATTTAACAACAAGCTTTCAAGGTAAACAATAGTGATATTTTAAATAAGTAATATACATATACACGATATATTTAAACAAGTTATACCAGACAATGATATTATATATCATGCTAAGTCAAATTACTATTATAGGAGGTCACAAGTATTAATACAAGTTAGTAGCATACTCACAAGGTAATTAAATGCATTACTTTACAAGAGAATATCATCCTAACATGAAAAGTCTCTAAAATTAAGTAACCTAGTGAATGAAAATTTTTTACTCACAGCAAGATATACATACTTCCAAGGCTTTGAATTATCAAACAAGCTTTATAATGCATATAAGCTATAATTCCACAAGTCACTAATTATCTTGTTATTTCTACACATTATATATATAAGCTAGGCATACTTTAAATCATGAAACAAGCTATTATATAAATTATAATTTGGCAAGCTACACATATATATACACCAAACATGCTTTTAAATCATTAGACCTTAAGTCATTTCAAGGACTTTCCATCTATACACAAGACTATGACGTAACAAACATGTAAACAATATATATTAAGCCCCAAAAACACTAAAACACTTAGAAAATAAACATACAACAACCCCCTACCTCACTAGAGAATTGAATCTTTATAATCTAAAGAAAGCAAGTGCAAAATGAAAAACCCTTTAAAGATTTTGTAGAGAAAGGTGAGAGGAAACTTTTACTTCCTAAGGTTTAAACTCTAAGGTGAGTGAAAGGAGACTAAAAATCAACAATTAGGTTTAGGGTCCAAACTTTGGCTTCAACAATTAGGTCTAGGGTCCAAACTTTGGCTATGGTGTTTAGAGAGAAAAGGAAAAAGTGGTGAAAAAGATACACTTTAGTGTATTCGTCCACTCACATATCCATGGTTGGATGGTTAACACACACTTCTACACCATTCCCTCACACACACTAAAAGCTAGACATTAATATGAAACCTACACTTGTCACCATCCCACACACCCACGTCTTTTAGAACATTCTAAAAATAATTACCAAAGGTCCCCTTTTCCAAAATATCTTACAAATTAATTTACAAATTGGTCCCTAAGATGAAAAATAATTACTTTAATTAATTACACAAAAATTTTAAAAATAAAGAATGTTTCTGAAGAAACTATGCATTCATACCATTTACAAAAAAATAAAGATACACATTTCATGGTAATAAAATATAATGGAGATACGCCAAGCCAAGATCAAATCCGAACAATAAAAGTGAGGTTACGCGAAAGAAATAATTTAATCAAATAAATAATTTAATTAAATAAATAATAAAAATAATAAAAATTTACACAAAAAAGAAAGTAGCTAGAAAGGTGAAAATGACCCGATCACTATATTTTGGAACAGGGCTACAGCATACATGTTGAGGAGGGTTTGGCGACAACCCTGAAAGGTGTCATCTATTATGGTGTTTGTTTGGCAACTAGAGAAGTCCCATGGGTAGATTTGGAAATAGTCTAGGCTCATGGGGTAGATTGTGTTGGTTGGGGTAGACAAGGCTGAGCTTAGAGAGAACATAAAGAGAAAGATCAATTATTGACATTAACACAAGATACAACTTCATCTTTGAGAGAGCGAAAGAGGGGGGCTATGCCACTACATGTTTTTTTGGGATTGGAATTGGAAGCGTCAACTAGATAGAAAATTCATAGATGCTTCTTTGACCTTTGTCAACTTGGGTCCCAGTTCATCGGATGCAATAAAGTTCAACCACTCTTTTTGGCCGGACAATTTTGCCCTTCTAATACCTAAAATGACATCTTTATCCTACTGACCAATACAAATTTACAAAATTATCCTTAACTTATAAACTCAAAAGGCCAACAATACCTTCCCTTAAACATATATTTCTGAGATATATATACATACACACACACATATTCATATATCATTTTTCTTTTTCTTACACACAGGCACACAAACTCCATATAATTCAAACTTTGTTTTATTAGTTATGGGTGAAGAGTGAAGACTAATGCAAAGTTAGGCTGTATAAATTGATTATATTTTAAAACTATTAATGAGTTCCCTTAATCCCAAGGCACCAATATGGTAGTCATAAGCACAATAACTGTCTCTCTCACACACACACACATATATTCACTGTACACACACAAGAACTGACTCTCTTTCTAATTTGGAAATGACGCTGCAACTCGAGGACTTTACGAGGGTCAAGTTCGACAGCGATAATAAACTTGCCGGCGTTGATGAGCTTTTCGGTGAGATTTTCGGTACCGGAACCGATCTTGAGGATGACATCGGAGCACAAGACGAGGATGCCCTTCAATTCCGCCCATCATCGCGGCCTTGTGATCCTCCACATGAACCCGAATCAGCGGCAACTTCGTGAGCGACGCTGGTGAGGCGGTCAAATTCTTCGATCATGTTTTTGAGGTCTTCGTCGGTGGTGAAGGAGATTAAGGAATCGAGGTCTTCTTGAAGAGATGGTTGGTAAAGTCGGAGAGGGAGGTTTGACGCTCGGCAATGACAATCCGGGTGTCGCCACTGATGTAGCATAGTGAGCTAGGTCCGACTTTCTTGACAGAGCATGAGACGAGGATACCCTTCCCCATGGCGGCGAAGGCACCGATTGCGCTGCCGTCGCGACTGTAATCCGACATCCTGCCGCCGAAAGAGATTGATATGACGCCGATGCCGTCATCAACGGTCTCCACTACCGCCATCAGTATGTCGAAGCTGAAACAGCCTCTGACCCAGCACATTTTGCAGATGGCAACCCACGCGCCGTCCCAGGAGCATACCCAAAAATTAAGGCCCTCATCGGTGACGGTGATCCCGCCGCCGCGACGGAGGTGTGGGTTCCATGGCAGCCTTCGTCAGTCGACGATTTTCCCTTGGCGATTTCGATTCTTTGGAGTCATCAATTGGACCGGTTCCTGTAAGGAACAATTTACTTACATATATATATATATATATATATATATGCGCGCGCGTGAGTGGGGGTATATTGGTATGGGCACAAATCATCTGCCGTGCGATTTTCATACTGTTTCCCATCGTGAGCGACTTAGTTTGGCCATGTTTGTAGTCTTAATTTGGCCATGTTTTACTCCACTTAATAGACATTAAGACTATGTTTGATAATTACACCACCATTTATAAGTAACATCACAGAAGTCTAAAAGTAATATCACATAATCTAAAATGTAATATCACCACCATTTATAAATATCGTCACACTCAAAACGCAGTGATGTTACTTTTTAAATTATGTGATATTACTTTTAGACATATGTGATATTACTTATAAATAGTG
Organism: Cornus florida; assembly: GCF_030987335.1. NCBI lineage: Eukaryota > Viridiplantae > Streptophyta > Magnoliopsida > Cornales > Cornaceae > Cornus > Cornus florida. Next base: position 48,307,081 of record NW_026775573.1, read on the forward strand.
GTGAAATATAAAAATATATATACATCTAAATATGCGACACCCAATTCAGCAAATTCAAGTTTTGGCCTAAATTTTAGACACCCAATTGAAAAAATCGATCTAATTGTGCGATTTTAACACTGGACATTATTTTGAGCACTCAACTAAGAAAATTCAAATAAAATTAAGAAATCAACCAAGGTTAGAATAATTTTTAGCATTTCCACAAATAAATTAATCAAATTAAGCATATATTCAACAAATTATGAAATTACTTATAGTGCTTGCATTTTAAAAAAATACAATTTTTTTTTAGAGGCATTAACTACAATAATTCAATAAAAGAGTACTACTTGTTTTAACAGAAAGAATTAATAACAATATACAATTCCCAGATTCTGAAATTTATAAATGGTGGTGATATTACTTTTTAGACTATTTTTACATTTCACCACAATTTATAAGTAACATCACAGAAGTTTAAAAGTAATATCACATAGTCTAAAAAGTAACATCACTACATTTTGAGGGTGAAGATACTTATAAATGGTGGTGATGTTACATTTTAGACTATATGATATTACTTTAGACTTCTGTGATATTACTTATAAATGGTTGTGAAATGTTACTTATAAATAATGGTGCAATTGCCAAACACAGTCTTAATGTCTATTAAGTGGAGTAAAACGTGGTCAAACCAAGGCCACTTACCTCTCACTGTAGAAAACAGCATGGGAATCGCACAGCAGATGATTTGCGTCCGGATAAGTATTTCTTTGTAATGTTTGTATAGAGAGATAAATATGGGTGTTTTAGTCTTTTCATTTAACCTACAAAAGATATATAAATATTAATATATAATTCATGGGTATTATAGTAAAATGAAATATTTCGGTTAGTAAAATGAACTGCCGTCATTGACAAGGGGTGTAAGAGAAATTATGAAACATGGAAGGGGTGTAGATGAAATATTAGTAAAAGTCAGGAGGTGTAAGTGGAATTTATCCCAGATGCAACTTATTTCCTAAACCCTACATACACTTTCATGACCACATGGTTCAGACCATTTGAGTCTTCTGTCTCTCTCTCAGCGGGAAGACTCCATTGGGGAGAGGCAAAGTAGGACATTTTTTTCCAAGACTCCATTACTTGGTTCAGTAGGGGCATGCTCCCCCACTAAAATTTTTGTTATTACATTTTACATTTTTAAATTTATATATTTTTTTTATATTTATATTAGTAAAATATTAAAATTGCCCTCACTAAAATTATAAAAAAAATTCCTCTACATAAATTTGTCCCCCCTAATAAGAATTTCTAGATCCGTTCTTGAAAGGAACCTTAGATTTGTTAAAAGCACAAAGCAATGTGCTACCATAGTAGACTCAAGGATGAGCAAGAGAAATCTACTGTTTTATTGCACATTCCTATCATATTTTTTAGTTATAAATTAAAATAACAATTTTAACCTTTGCTACAGTTGGTTTAAAGTTTAAATCCATATTTTTTAAGTAATAAAATTAAAATGACAACTTTAACTTTTCCTACTGTTGAAAAAAAATTAAAAAAAAAAAAAACTATTCAGACACCCAAGTCACACCATCTTTTTAAAGAGATGTATCTCTCACGCACGAAAAGTAAATCCTTTCATAATTTATGAATTTAATTTTGTCAATTCTCAAATTTACAACAATTTTTCATTCATCCAATTATGATGAATTATATGTGATATTTATTTTTGAAAGAAATTATTAAAATGTAGTGAATGCTAAATAAAAACGGTTAGAAATATATAGAACTAGAAGAGTAAACCTATAATACAAACAATAAAAAAAACACAAATCATTGTCATAATATTATTTGCTTTACATTGATCACTTTTGTTTCTTTATTTAAGTCTTAACATATTAAATATGTGTGTACAATATATAGACACATATAACTTACCAGAAATATAAATATATAGATACATATATAGTTGCAAACAAATTATACAAATATTTTTTAAACAAAATATACAAATATTATACAAAATATGCATTTTAAGGATAATTTACAGAAGAGAATGATACCTATAACTTGTGTTGGAGATCATGTGTAAAGCTCTTCATTCTTTGTCCCCAGAATCACATTGCACGATTTTTATCATGGGTTGGGCTTGGTTATTAGTGAAGTAGACAAAATAGTGGAGGTTTTGGATTTTTCAGTGTTAAGTGGTGATGTTGAATTTGCGAATCCAATTTCTAAGGAGATAATGGTAACATATGTACTTGTTGGTAATTTTGTGTGCTCATATGATGGTGGGTTTGAGGCCTACCATTTTGGGGATAAAAATCCTCTCCGGCGCAATAGTGTACCATTTGCTCCATTTTAAAATGAGTAGTCTAGAAATGGCCTCGTTAGTTATGTTTGGGATGTACAGTAAGAAAATGTTAGGATGCACTGTAAAAAAATGTTGGAATACACTGTAGGAAAATGTTGGGATGTATTTTTACTCACAAAAATAGAGGAAATGGACTACTGTTGCGCCGGAGAGGATATTGATCCACCATTTTGGACCCACTGAAGATGTCGGAACTTAGAATAAGGAGACATCGAGGTTCCAATAATTTCAAATAGATCGACCAGTTTTTGGTGATGGAATATACTGTCTTTATTAAGCAGGCCCTAGTCTTACATAGTGATGACATATTCAACAAAACAATATATAACTATAGCTTGTTATGGGCCAAGAGATACATTTGTTACTGTTTCTTTGCAGCTAAATAGCTTATATCCAATTTACACTTGAGCAAAACCTAAATCATTAGAACACCTTAATTTGTCAATGTGATTTCAAGGTTGGAGACCCCAATTAGGAAAATAAAAAAATAAAATACTTGAAAAGGTAAACCCAATGTATGAGACTCCTGCTATTGCAAGTTCTGGAGAGGGTATGTTAGGCGTATGTAAATTTACCTCCACATGCATGAATCAGTAAATTTACTCATGTTTGAGTATGTATGAATTAGTAATTCAGATTGTGTATTAGCATTTCATATGAGTTGAATCAGATTGTTGTTTAGACTAGCTTTCTCTTTTCTTTTCTTCATGGCTCTTATATCAGAACCTTAGCTTGGTCCTGGTTTGTTGCTCCATTCATGCAGGGGTTTTATTTGTTTTTGGTTGAATTTCTCTATCTTTGTTCGGTTTTGCTCGACCAATTGAAACTTCTCTGTACATCTAGATTGGAGAGCAATTGATGCACCAAGGAACTCATGTTTGTAATTGTTAAATAGTCCTGGACCATAGATTACTTTGTTACAACGAAAACTCATATATGTATGTAATATCTTTTTAAACTTATACTTTTTTAGTGAGGGGTTTTGATTAGATCAGACCATGATTCAGGATCATTTAATAATTCCTCCAATGAAATTCTGGGGACTTGGCCTTCTGTTTCACCATAACCTATCAACATTTGTGTTGATGCTAGTTTTCAGGAATCCCAACTGAGAAATTTGGTCACTCCTAACTTTTCACATACAACATCAATCTAGATATTGCTAACTTGATTTGAAACCCTACAAAAAGATCTAAACGGACCACAAACCTAGCACTTCCATCAATTAGAGTGATCACATAGTTTTAAGGCTCTCCAACTTTGAAATGATTAAGAATGTTCGGAGCAGGGTCAGCTTGACCCTTAGGTCCGAGCCAATAAGAAGTACCCAAAATTTTAGAATTTCCTTATATTAAGTTATATTATAATTATTTCCTAATTATTCTTAAACTCTAATAAATATAAATTTTTCTGTTAGGCCTCAAAGATTTATATCCTAAAATAGCTTCTTTTTTTATTTTTTATTTTTTTTATTTGTCTATCCCACTCGTTTCGATTTTATATTAGTCTTCCAATATTTATATCCTAAAATAACTCCTCTTTCCTTTTTCCCCTTTCCCCTTTCCCCTTTCCTCTTTTCTCTTTTCTCTCATTCCTATTTTATATTAGGTCTCAAATATTTATATCATAAAATAACTTTCTTTGTTTTCTCTTTTCTCTCTCATTGATATTGGATCCCAAAGATTTATATACTTATATGACTTTTTTTCCTTCCTATTTTCTACTCTCATTCACGTTTTACAATAAATCCTAACTAATATAGAAATTTAATATTGGACCCAAAAAATTGTATCACTAAATAATTTTTTTCCCCTCTTTCTTTCTCTCTCATTCACATTTTTTACACCAACACTAAAAAAACATTTTTGGGTAAGTTACATCAACACTAAAATATTAAATATCTATTTAATGTTGTTGTTTGGGAAAATGGCGAAAACTTTTCATATTCTATTTTTTTTTATTTATTTTTTATTTTTTATGTTTTATGTTTTATTTTCTTCTTTTTAGCAAGTCTTCTCCTCCCAGCTCATTACAAGTTTACAGTTGTTATGAACACATTTTTATTCTTTTGAAAAAGTTGTAGAAGTATTATATTAGAGTTTTCTAAATCAGGTTCAATGATTCTTTTTCTTTAATTAAGTTGTGACTAATTTTATTTGTATTATTGAAAAAATTATTATTTTTTTTCGTCTAAGGCCCCAAATTAAATTGAGCCTCCCCTAGTTCGGAGAACGGCCGTTGCACTAAATTAAGGTCAGAGGGCAACCAGCTGTCTCACACATTGGAGACTATGACTGCGATAGAGGCTAACCAAATACATGATGACTACCATAGAGATTAGGGGTTCGGAGAACATCAGTTGCAACAAATCAAGGTCGGAGAGCAGCTAGCTGTCTCATACATTGGAGAAGAGTCGCCCCTAGTTCGGAGAACAGTCGTTGCAGCAAATCAAGGTCGGAGGGCAACCAACTGTCTCACACATTGGAGACTATGACTTTGACAGAGGGTAATCAAATACATGATAACTACCATAGAGATTAGGGGTTCGGAGAATAGTAATTGCAATTATATACATCATGCATATCATCATCATATGAATAATTGTGTAAGCACATGCAGTGAAAATAGCACAAAATAACTATAAAAACAAGCCTGAAGGTCCACCATATGGTGTAAGCACATATAGGAGCCTAAAATCCAGTCTTATGCGCCTTGCACGTGCCCTACATGCGACTTACACGCAAGGTGCACCATAAGCGCACCATACCAGATCCGGCTAATCTAATATACTCCCACGCGCTTGCACGCGCCCTGCCTTGCTTTGTATTTTCCCTTTATATATATAAATTTGCTTCAATTTTTTTAAAAAAATAAAAAATTGAGTGAAAGAAATGGCACAAAGTATAGAAAATAGAAAATATAAGTTTGTATTAAAAATATACATGTATATAAATGTTCATAAGAAGGAAATTAATATGGTGATGTGTAACTAGAAAGAAAAATTATACCTTCATATTTCTTGGAGGACAAGAATAAATAAGGAAGCTGCTCTCTGAAAATGCAATCAAGCAGTAAACCCTAGTTTTATGGAGAAGATGGAGTCGACTTCAACGAGAACAACGTCAGTAGTAGTAGTTGTTGTAATTCCAGACTGCATAATTCCAGACTGCATTTATCTTTCTCTATTTCATTTTGTATGCAGGGTATGAGAATAGACGCCTCATCCCATGTCAGATTATATTCCCGTTATACCCTATTATTTACTAGAAAGCTTATATTCCACTCCATTAAAGATAAAAATATTCCTACACCAGTTGGTCCAGTCAAGGGAAGAATAAATAAATAATAATAAATAAATAAATAAATATAATTCAAATTTTAAAACCTTAAATTGTAACTTTTGGTAAATTTTTCAAAATAATTTATTCTAATTTTTTTAAACAGCTGCATTGATGATATTCTGTTTATGATGCACTTTTAAAGATTGAGATTAATTTAGTGAATTAAAACATGTCTGCAACAGCTGTTCTCAAAACTATGGGTGACTTATCTTCATTAAAGACATGTTTTAATTCACTAAATCAATCTCAATCTTTAAAAGTGCATCATAAAAAGAATATCATCAATACAATTGTTTAAAAAAATTAGAATAAATTATTTTAAAAAATTTACCAAAAACTACAATTTATGGTTTTGAAATTTGAATTATATTTAATTATTTATTATTATTATTATTATTATTTATTCTTCCCTTGACCGGACCAATCAGTGTAGGAATATTTTTGTTTGTAGTGGAATATAAGCTTTCCAGTAAATAGCCGAGTATGACAAGAATATAATCTTACATGAGATGAGACGTTTATTCCCGTACCCTGCATATAAAACAAAATAGAGAAAGAGCGAAATGTAGTCTGGAATTATAGCTAATACTACTGACGTTGTTCTCGTTGAAGATGACTCAATCTTCTCCATAAAACTAGGGTATACTGTTTGATTGCATTTTCAGAGAGCAACTTCCTTGTTTATTTTTGTCTTCCAAGAAATATCAAGGTATAATTTTTCTTTCTAGTTACACACCACCATGTTAATTTTCTTTCTTTTGAACATTTATATGCATGTATGTTTTTAGTACAAATTTACATTTCCTATTTTCTATGCTTTGTGTCATTTCTTTCACTCAATCTTTTAGTTTTTTTTTTTTTTAAAAAAAAATTTGAAGCAAATTTATATATATAAAGGGAAATACAAAGCAAGGTAGGGCACGTGCAAGTGCATGGGGGTAAATTAGATCAGCCGGATCTGGTGTGATGCGCCTATGGTGCACCCTGCGTGCAAGGCGCGCGTAGGGCGCGGGAGAGCGCATCCAAGAGTTTTGGATGATCGATAAATTCTCGTATTCGATTTCTGTGCATCCAGCTATCACGATAGCACGATAAAAAACTTGGCCCACATTCGATTTCTGTACCTATAAAGTTTTTTTTTTTTTTTTTTTTTCTTAGGGTTGAATAAAATCTGCCAAGCAATTAAGCTACACAAGTACAAATTAAACTACATTGAAATAAATTACATGAAATATATATATAATTAAAAATAAAAAATTGTATGTGACATACAACTCAATGAACAACATATCAATAACAATCCGCCCAAATATGAATAAAAATCAACAAACGGTCCTTCATTGTAAGCCAAAATGTGATTAATAACAATAGATTTAAATCATATCTGAAAAACTAAGATGAAACTAATAACCGTACTGAAATACCCAATACAAAAAGTGTAACAGAAGATGGAAACCATAAGGAAATAGACAATAATAAATAAATAAATAAAAATATATACAAAATGAATCCTAAAACAAAACCAAAAAGACTGACTACAAAAAGTATGTTTAATCTAAAAAAATCCAAACTATAGTTATACTATTATATATATATAATGTATCTCGATAAATTTATACAAAAGGTGATCAAGAGATATATCGTTAAAAGAAAAAATCAAAACCTAAAAACTCTTCTCCACCCTTCTCCTCCTCCGCAAGCATCCATCAAGAACCCTATCCCAAACCACCTAAAACCTCCCTTTACACCTCTTTACTCATATGACAATGACACCAAATTAATCACCTCCAAACCTGCTCATTCACATAACAAGGGCACCAAATTAACCACATTTAAACCTGCTCGTTCACACAACAAGGGCACCAACCTAACCACTTCATATCCTGCTCATTTTCAACAGACATTCACACACTCCACTCCATTAAGATTACTTACCAGACAACACCCCAAACGAATTACTAGTCCTGCTAAACAATCAATTCCTAAAGACCAAATTATTATTTATCCTCCCCCATTACCACATTCCCATAATGGCAAAACCCTAGACTACCTTCCTCCTCTATCTTCATATCCCATAAGGCCAATCCTCCCTAAGGAAACTCACCATCCTCCCAAACCTATAAAGGCGCGTGCAAGAGTTTTGGATGATCTAGAAATCTTCACATTCGATTTCTATCATCCAACTATCACGACAGCATGATAAGAAACTTGGCCCACATTCAATTTCTGTGCTTATAAATTTTTTTTTTTTTTTTCTCTTCTTAGGATTGAATAAGATCTGTCAAGCAACTAAGCCACACAAGCACAAATTAAACTACATTGAAATAAATAACAGGAAACATATATAATTAAAAATAAAAAATTGTGTGTGACATACAACTCAATAAATGACATATCAATAATACACCACCCAAATATGCATAAAAATCAACAAATGGTCCTTCATTGTAAGCCAAAATGTGATTAATAATAATAGATCTAAATCATATTTGAAAAACTAGGATGAAACTAAAACCGTACTGAAATACCCAACACAAAAAGTGCAACAGAAGATAGAAACCATAAGGAAACACACAAAAATAAATAAATAAATAAAAATATATACAAAATGAGTCATAAAACAAAACAAAAAAGGCTGACTACAAAAAGTATATTTGATCTAAAAAAATCCAAACAATAATTATACTATTATACTTTATTTTTTATTTTTATTTTTTTTTTATTTTTTTTCCTAAATAGTTATACTATTATATACATAAAACGTATCCCGATAAATTTATACAAAAGGTGACCAAGAGATATATCGCTTAAAGAAACAACTAAAACCTAAAAGCTCCTCTCCACCCACCTCCTCCTCAGCAAGCATCCATCAAGAACCCCATCCCCAACCACCTAAAACCTCCTTTTACACCTCCTCACTCACATGACAATGGCACCAAATTAATCACCTCCAAACCTGCTCATTCACGTAACATGGGCACCAAATTAACCACCTCTAAACCTGCTTATTCACACAACAAGGGCACCAACCTAACCACTTCCTATACTGCTCATTTTCAACAGACATCCACACACTCCATTTAGAAAAGGTTTATTCCATATTTCTTTCCTTTCAAGTTTATACATTTGTTACTGTTTCTTTGCAGCTAGATAACTTATATCCAATTTACACTTAAAGCAAAACCATAATTATTGGAACACCTTAATTTGCCAATGTGTTTTCAAGGTTTGGAGACCATAATTAAGAAAATAAAAAAATAAAATACAATACGTAAAAGGGCAAACTCAATGTACGAGGCTCATTCTATTGCAAGGTTCTAGAAAAGATTAGACGTATGTAAATTTACCTCCACGTGTCATGTGGAGGGACTGTTTTCTTGTTTCAAGCGTGTATGAATCATGTGTATTAGCATTTCATATGAGTTGAATCAGATTGTTATTTACACTAGCTTTGTCTTTTCTTTTCTTCATGGGTCTTATATCAGAACCCTAGCTTGGTCCTGGTTTGTTGCTCCATTCATGTAAGGGTTTTGTTTGTTTTGGTTGAATTTTTCAATCTTTGTTCGGTTTTGCTCTTGACCAAACTGAAACTTCTCTGTACATCTAGATCGGAGAGCAATTGATGCACCAAGGAAGTCATGTTTGTAATTGTTAGATAGTCCACGACCATAGACTACTTTGTCGTTACAACTAAAACTCATGTATGTAATATCTTTTAAACTCATACTTTTTTAGTGAGGGATTTTGATTAAATCGGACCACGATTCAGGATCATATAATAATTTCTCCAAGATGTTACCCTTGGCACAAGAAAGAGCGGTCATTAAAGTATCTAGGTTGATAGGCAAGCTTTAATTCATCTTCACTCTCCAACCTCCAACCCTACTTGTCCCAACTAACCCAGCTGATGTTAGACTTATCCTTAGGCCCAGCCCACCCGAATTTAATCATTTCACTTTTGAGATTTTTACACACACCATTAGGTATCTTGAAGCACCTGGAGATGGACTTTAGAACCCCTTTCTACCCTCCATTTGAACTCTTTCAATTTATAATTAAAATTTGAAGTTAAAGTAAAAACACACGTCCATTACCCCCAACGTGTCCGTAACGAAGTTCAAACTCTCAACCTCTACTTTGGAGATGATCGATGATATACGATCCACGCTTGAGCCCTAGTGATTCCCTTCAATTTATAATCGTTCCAAGATATTGAGAAAGTATGAGTTCTAAATAAAAGCCAGAGATTTGGCATGCCACAATCAACATTTCCAGTAAACTTAATAGTTATCAACATAGGCAAAATTGAATAATTGTTACAATGCTTGTGAGAGTGAGGAGGAAAAATATAAAAACAATAAGGCTCTGTTTGTTTCGAAAAATATTTTTTTTTTTAGATAATATACTTTTTTATATTTTTTAATTTTTCAATGTTTGACAAAGATTTAGGTTGAGATCTAGTCTATCAGCAGCTAGGGCGTGTAAAATAATTTATCGAAAATTAATGATAAGTTTTTTTTTTGGTTAGATTTTAGTATTTTTTTTTTCCTTCATAGATATTTTAATTACGACAACCAAACGAACAAAGAAATAGATCATAGATGCACTAATTGTCAGTGTTATTATTATTTTTTTTTTCAGGTAAAATATTTTTTTATTTTTTATTTTTATTTTTCAGTATTTGACAAAGATTTAGGTTGAGGTCGAGTCCATCATGGGGCATGTAAAATAGGTTATTGAAAATTAATTAATAAATATATATATATATATTTTTGTTAAATTTTAATATTTTTTTCTTTCATAAATATTTTACGACAACCAAACGAACAAACAAACAGATCATAGATGCATTAATTGTTAGTGTTAATATTTTCTTTTTTCAGGTAAAATATTTTTTAATTTATTTTATTTTTTAGTATTTGACAAAAATTTATGTTGAGGTCGAATCCATCAAGTCGAACGTATAAAATAATTTATTAAAAATTAATATTTCAATATTTTTTTATTAATAAATATTTTACAATAACCAAACAAATGACAAATGCATTAAATGTCAATGTTGTGGGATTGATTCTGGACAAGAAAAATATGCTCCTTTCGTTTCATGATAAGTACCCATCTGTATAATGTCGGCCATTGTGACCTGTGAAATGGGAGGGACAAACTTGTGAATGAATCAGAAATTTATTGGAAAAATTGCCTACCAATTACATGTGTGAAACGTTTTGCTTCCAAGGCAACCCAAGATGTGTGGTTCAAGTGGTGTGAACTGACTTTAATTTTCTCCTTTTTTGTACCTATCAATCCAATCTTTTTGTCTTATCAAATTTGGCTGAGGCCAATTGCTTTCAAGCTTTTGTTGTACGTGTTCCACCAAAATTACAGTGCTCAGTCTCAGAAAATACAAGAGAAAAAGAAAAAGAAAAAGAAAAAGGAAAAGGAGGGTTAGAGTGAAGCAATGAGGCCCAATAATATCGTGTGATCAGTGATCATGTGTGTCATAGCCTGTCGGATTGGAACGGAGGTCATTAGATTATATGAATAGAAGTGCGGTATTATCAAGTGTTCCATCATAGAGATTTTTTTACCGTTGATATTTTATTATTACTAGTATTATTATTTTTTAGCATGACCACAATTTATTATGAGAAAATTTTGTTTAGATAAGGGCATGTTTGGTAATTGATTCTACTTTGTGTTTTTTTACAATTTTACTTGATGATTGGTAACTAGCTTTGCGAAAGCTATCAATTTTGGTGTTTTTGGTTTTGCTTCGGGCGTTTGGCCCAGATGGTAGTGTTAAAAGTGTGTTTAATAATGTTTATTGCGATTTGAATAATATAAAAATCGTTTCCAAAAAGAGGCCAAAAGAAGAAGTATCAAAATCGATTGCTTTCACACTGTAGCAAAAATACGATTTATCCAAAATAAATAAATAAATAAATTCTAGAAGACTTTTTTAACTAATCATTTTATTTTTCAAAACTTGCAACACTTATTTTACAAAAAATATGCTTCCAAAAATCTTGCAACTAATATAGTTACTAAACATACTTCCAAATAATATTAAATCACCCTCTAAAAAAAAAATATTATTTCTACTTCGAGTCTAAGCACAAACAAATGTGTTGCCAAACTGGCAATAAGTATTATTGCTATTTTGAATTCAGAACAATATTTTACTGTCACAGCTAATTTGCAGAATTTCTACTTTCACTTTCTTCAAAAGTGGTTTGGAAAAAGCTGGTGAACAGTGAACAAAGTGAGAATCAAGTTTAAGCAATTGGTTGGATTATTTCTTTTTTTTGGGGGGGGTCATGTAAAAGGCAGAGGAGAGACCCACTATAATGTACTGTCATTGGTTGTGTTCACATGGAAGTCGAATTGTAGTTGATTCGTACAATGAAGCCTCATGCACACCAACTTATCTGGTATAAAGATATTTTAAAAGAATTATCAAAGATAATTCTTTAGTCGTTTTTTAACTGAGATTTTTAAAAATAATGTTGTCAACAAAATAAATTTTTGTATAATTTTAAAATTTTTAGTTCGTAGAAAATAAAAAATTATTATAAATATAACGCGAACAGAAAATGATCAATGGGGGCAGCCGCACCCTGACCTTAATGGCTTGGTGCCTGAATATATAGAGTGAAACTTTTGTATTTATTTTATATAAATATGAGGGTTTTTATTTAAGATGGTCTTTGTGAGAGAAAAGAAATAGAAAGAGAGATGAATATGTGTAGTTTAAGAGTTTGGAAAAAGTATTACTTTTATATATTTGTTGGTATAAAAATATTATAAAAATTAAAAATAATTCAAAACTCCATCATATACATTTATTTGTAGTACACAGTGACAAAAAATAAAAATAAGTCTAAAATCATAGAACCGAACTCAATCATGCCAAATCAATCATTTATAGTTCGATTTGGTATTAATGAGTCGTTTGGTCATAGTTTATCGAAGAACTTGACCAAAAGGGCCAGGGTGCACCAGAGCAAAGTGAAACAATGCTTGAGAAATTATTCGAAAATTCTAAAAGAGGTTGAAAATCTATCTCATTTTATTTATTTATCTATTTAACAGGCCCCAATGGTATTTAACCCTATGTTTTATCAGTGGAAAATAAAACAAAGAAAATGAGAGAATAGTATTAAGTATTAACTACTTATCATGTGTGGTAAATTAATGAAGAAAAATAAATGAAATGATAATAATTATATTTTGGGCAAATCCTTCATTTTCCTTACAACATTTTATATCAAACACAATTTCTCATCTCCTCCTCCATTATCATTCTTTTCTTTTATTTTCCTTCCATTTTTATTGTACCAAACTAACCCGAAGTTGTTCAATTTACTTTTCTCTCTTGGTACAATTTGCCTAAACCCATATGTTGTTGGTCAATTGATCTACCAAATGAAAAAAAAAATTAATAATAATAAATAAATTAAAAACAGTGTTTTAAAGTGTATGGTTCATGTCTCGTGAAATTCCTATCCACCATATGAAATGAAAGTTCAATGTGGCCCAACTATTGATTCCACTTTTATTAGAAACATAAACTCCATTAAAGTTACTAAACCAAATTTTGGAGGAGCATCTACACCCATCAGCTTCCATTAAGTGGACCCATTCAATGCTATTATTATTACCATTATGAGTAAATTACTCTGATGTTTTCTTTAATTACCCTCAAATTAAAGTTTTTAAATTACTCAACTTAATTCATCGTTTGGCCCAAAAAAAAAAATTAAAAAAAAATAAATAAATAAATAAATTACCAAATACCCTTTATCAAAAAGGAAACATAACATCTCTCCCATCTTATTTAAGTAGTATCTTCTTTCTGCAACTCCCACCACCACCACTTCCTCAAATGGACCCCTTCAGTGCTATTATTATTATTATTATTATTATTATTATTATTATGATGAGTGAATTACTCAGATCTTTTTTAAGGTTTTTTTATTTACCCTCAAATTAAAAATTTTAAAATATTATGGTCAACCTCTCAACTTAATTCATCCTTTGGCAGAAAAAAGAAATTGCCAAAACTACCCTCTATCCAAAATGCACGAAACATAGTATCTCCTTTCTGCAACTCTTCCTCTCTCTTTCTCCTCCATATCTCTCCTCCTCTACCACCAACCTCTCCTCCTCCTCCTCCCGCCCACCACCACCACTTCCTCTATGTTAAAAACCAGAAAACGGAAGCGAAGAGATAAATAAAACAAGTATAACATAAAGATATTACATGGTTCAGCTACTAGGGCCTACATCCACGACACAAAGAGGCCAAAGCGATACATCACTTTTATAATACTTTCTCAATTCATATATAATACAATGATGGAGGCTCCTTTATATAGGAGAAGAATTATTATGAGAATGGAAAGAAATAGAAAATAGGAAATAAGGAGGATTTTTCTCCACTGATCCCTCTATAACATCAAATCTTCAATAATAGGAAACAATATCAATTACTGACAGATTTTCTTCAACTAATTTCTCCATTAAATCTTTAATACTTCCCCTCAAGTTGGAGTATGAATACTCAACTTGCCATTGAGATGACGAGCAACAAGTGTGAATGATGAAAAGAGAAAACGAAGAACAATGCTACCAAATACATTGACAACCCAAACAAGTGAACAAAAAACTACCAGAGACACGAAAAAGGCGAGGACAATGTTACCGAACACGGACATTCCAAACAAGTTAATAAAAACTGCCAGAGACACGGTAAAGACGAAAACAATGCTACCGAATACACCTGTAGCTCAAACAAGTTAATAAAAACTGACAGAGACATAACAAAGGCAACGAATATTACTGACAAACAAACCGACAGCCCAAACAAGTCACAAAAACATCGAGAAACCCTTAGCGAAACCCTTAGTAACATTTTAGATGCTAGAATACCCCAAAATAGGGGTCCGAACCTAGGAAGAGAAATTAGGCTTTGATACCATGTTGTAAAGTATAAAACGGAAACGAAAAGATAAATGAAATAAGTTAAACACAAAGATATTACGTGATTCAGCCACTAGGACCTACATTCACTGCACGTACAAAGAATCCAAAGGGCTACATCGCTTTTATAATACTCTCTAAATTCATATATAATACAATGGTGGAGGCTCATTTACATAGGAGAAGAAATTATGAGAATGGAAGAGATAGAAAATACGAAACAAAGAGGACTTTTCTCCACTGATTCCTCTATAACATCAAATCTTCAATAATAGGAAATAACATCAATTACTGAAAGATTTTTCTCCATTAATTTCTCCATTAAATCTTTAATACTCTTTAATACCACCACAACAATTATTGGCCACCAATTAAGGTTAAATGTAACAAAATAATGTGCCCCAACTAGTGATTCCACTTTTATTAGAAACATTAAATCATGAAACCAAATTTTAGAAGAGCATCTACGCCCATCAGCTTTTACTAAGTGGACCCATTCAGTGCTATTATTATTCTTATTATGAGTAAATTACTCGAATCTTTCCTGAGGTTTTTTTTTATTAATTACTCACAAATTAAAGTTTTTAAAAAATTATGGTCAACCTCTCAACTTAATTCATTGTTTGGCAAAAAAAAGAAATTACCAAAACTACCTTCTATAAAAAATACACGAAACATAACATCTCTCTCATGTTCTACATAGTATCTCCTTTATGCAACTCTTCATCTTTCTCTCTCCTCTGTATCATTCCTCCACCACCGCCAACCTCTCCTCCTCCTCCTCCTCCTCCTCCTCCACCACCATCACCACCACCACTTCATCTCCAATACCACCACAACAATTATTGGTCACCAATTAAGGTTAAATGTAACAAAAAAATGTGGCCCAACTAGAGATTCCACTTTTATTAGAAACATCAACTCATGAAACCAAAATTTGGAAGAGGGCATTAGCTTTCATCAAGTGGGCCCATTCAGTGCTATTATTATTATTATTATTATTAAATTACTCCGATCTTTCCCGAGGTTTTCTTTAATTACCCAAAAATTAAAGTTTTTAAAATACTATGGTCAACCTCTTAACTTAATTCAACGTTTGGTAGGAAAAAGAAATTGACAAAATGCACCAAACATAACATCTCTCCTATGTTATCTACATAGTATCTCCATTCTGTAACTCTTCCTCTCTCTTTCTCCTTTGTATCTCTCCTCCATCACCACTAACCTCTCCTCCTCCTCCTCCTCCTCCTCCACCACCACCACCATCACCACCACCACTTCCTCTCCAATACCACCACAACAATTATTGGTCACCAATTAAGGTTAAATGTAACAAAGAAAAAAAAATTAAATAAATAAATAAATCAAAAAAATCACCGAGAATTGAAACCTAATGGATCAATTTTTCTTATGATGAATCTTGTTGGGACATGGTTGTTGGAGAAATTATCTCCCTCCAACCCACTCAATGGTCGGTTATTATTAATAGTTAAATCACTCCTTTATCACACATAATGAAAGTATCATCACATCACATCAATGCAAGCATATATAGAGATAACAATCGCACAACATAATATTTATATAGTTCACCCAATTCTAGAGTACTTACGACCATGCAGAGAGAGATTTTCACTATTATGAATCAAGGATGAGAATATACAACCAGATTTTAAAATCCCACTAACTCACTCATCATCTCTTTTGAGGCTACATGTATATACTCGGAAATTACATATCATCTCCTCACTGTTGGAGTTGCTGCACAATTAACCGGATCCTCTGATACCAGTTGTTGTGGCGGAAACACAAATAACAACATTGTTCGAGGAATAAATATAAGCAATTATGAAAGAATAAAAAAAAAAAAAAACAATCACACACAAAAACACAAAATATACATGGTTTACCCAAATCTTAGGGATACGTTCATGAAACGCACCAAATAATTCCACTATGAAAAAGATACAGAATTACAATGGAGAATTTTCTCTCAATCTCTCTGAATTGCTCTCTCTTGTGTTGGCACAAATTGATCAATCATACTATATGTATGATGATCCTCTCTTTTTTCCTAATTCTCAACCTAAAATTTTATTAGAGTTGATATATATATATATATATATATATATATATATATATAATCCTAGAACATAACTTGTCCTATAAGAATTTATCTTTTGTAGAGTTCAAAACTAATAAGAAAGTTAAATCGTTCTCAGAGTAGTTGAACCGGTTCAACTTACTTGAACTGATTCAACTTTGTTGCCCAAACGTGGTGCAATTCACTGTCCCCACTTGAACCGGTTCAGCCTCCCCACTTGAACCGGTTCAAGTATTCTGAACTAGTTTAATATTGACAGTTGCCAAAATCAGTAGCCAACATAGAAACCATTAATTTCCCAAATCATTTACGTAATAACACGTTAATAGATTCCACCAAATTACAACAATCTCATACTTGGGGCTGAAACACTTGCAAATCCCTTTCATCTTCTTCTCATATATGTTCGGTGCATTTTGGTGAACTTATCTCCGCCTTTAAGCTAGCTTCAAGCTAGAAGACCCCCTAAACTCTAAACCTACCAAACATAACATTAAAAAAATTAACAATCAATTATATGCGTGAAACGTTTTGTTTCCGATCCAAGACGTGTGTGGTTCTGGTGGTGTAGACTTGCTTTAATTTTTATTTTATTTTATTTTTATTTTCATTTTATTTTTATTTTTATTTTTTTTCTCTTTCCGTAACTATCAATCAAATTGTTTGGTCTAATCAAATTTGGCTGTGGCCAAAATGCCAAATGCTTTCTACTTCTGTTTGTTCTGGTGTTCCAATAATAGCGTTTTGATTAGTCCACTTCCAAGTGCCATTTGTAAATTTATGGCATCATGGTCATCAAAGAGCTCGAGACTGTTTGCTATATATTGTAGTGGAAGAATCATTTATATGCATAAGAGTTTCACAAATATAAAAAATTTTAGATGTTACTGTTATTACAATATTATATTGTAACAGCAAAGGATCCTACTTGGATACTTTAATTCAATGGCTCTATTGTAAATTTTTTATTTTTATTTTTTTTATAATAATTATTATTTTTTGAGACCCAAAAAGGTGATTTAAACACTAAGTGGAATGGTACAATGGAGTCTCGTATTGCACAGCAACTTATTTGGTACACTTTAACGTGGATTTCCAATTAGGTCCATAAAGGAGCAAAATGGAGAAATATCATATTGTCCTCATTCACTGAGACATTAGTTCTTTGCAGTCCATGCAATCAAAACACTCTTAACAAGTGAACACAAATGTGACCTGGAATGGACAGGTCAGGTTTTTAATATGGTTAGAAGGGTCTTAAAATTTAATTTTTTATTAGACTGTACAGGGTTATGTTTAAAACACTCGGGGATGACGGAGTAAGAAATTATGTTCAGGGACTCAATGCAATAAAAAATTTGAAGGGTAATTTTAAAATTTTAAAGAATTATATATACAAAAATGTAATTTTTTAAAAGTTGAAGGGGGTAATTTTTAAATTTTAAAGAAATATGCATACAAAAATGCATTTTTTTAAAGGCTGATGGGGTGAAATTTCAAAATTCTAAGGAAATATACATACAAAAATGAATTTTCTTAAAGTTGAGGAAGAGCAATTTTGAAATTTAAAAAATTTATACCTACAAAGTTGAAACTTAATTGGCTCATCGCTGGAAACACTTTTAAAATACGATGGGCTAGTTTTGTAATTCTATATTTCTTAAAAGATTGTGATTTTAATACAATTTTAAAATTATATAATAGTTTAATTAAAAAATTAATATAAAATTTTAAAAATAAAATAACATATAAGATTTAAAAAAATAAAATAACAACTAATTCTAAAATATTTTATTATTATTATTATTTAATTTTTGACCTATGCAGTTTTATCCGTCTTACTAGTGTTTGTATAACAAGGGCGTTGTAGCTATTTTTTCTATTTTTTAATGTGAATAGTGAGACAATAAAATAGCTAGTTTATTATGTATATATAAAAATATTTATATATACATAATTTATTGGTGTTTGTATCAAGTTGAAACCGTGCCTGGTGTGTCCATGTTTCCTACAGTACTCTATGGCTCCCTTTCTTATTGATGCTGGCCCATTCTCATTCATGACTTTTATAAAAAGATAAATGAGATACGCATCAATGTGAGACCCACGTCGTTTTATCCAACAGATGACATATAATGCTACACACACACACACACACACACACACACACACACATATATATATATACGTACTTTTTAATAAAAAAAAACTTGTTATGATTAGTGCTTTGACATGAGTTCGGTTCTCGTTCACTCACTCGAGTATTCCGGTATATGGTTCAAATAAGGTTCAATCTTACAACTGTTTCAACTTATGAAAACAGATGTTGAATACATGGAACTGTCTGTTGTATAGAATGAATGATGAATATTGCGTATCGTCCTATATATAGACTAGGAATGTGGTACGATAGAGCTGTACAAGAAATGTAGCTATACGTGGAACGTGGTAGGTAGGGTGTGTGGTTCAAGAAACCATAGCGTGCGGTACAAATTAAGAAATATATATTATCTAATAGCTCCACTTTAAAGTGGGTTATACCAAGTCATCTTGAGTTTGTAAATAAAATCTTGAAAACATCCTAGCGGAAGAGATTTGTGAAGATGTTTACTATTTGATCATGAGAAGTGATGGACTATATCTGTAAGACATTCTAAAGAAAGTGACACCGAACAAAATGATAATCAATCTCAGTATATTTGGTGTGCTCATGAAAAAATATTATTATGTGCACTCTGAATCGCACTCCTATTGTCACAATAGATAAAAGTGACACTGGATGACAATACCCCCAACGTAACCACAAAGGCTCTAAAGTTGTATCAGCAAGTGCTCTATATATACTCAACTTCTGTGCTAGATCGAGTTGTAGCAGTCTGCTTCTTGTTACACCAAAAGATGAGTGAATCATTAAGAAAAACGCAAGAACTTGTAATGGAAGGACGATCTGTAGGGTCTCCTACCTAGTCGGCATTAGTGCAAACATGAAGTATAAGTGGTGACTGGGAAGAGAAATAAAGTCCATAAAATATAGTGCCCTTGAGATAGCGAAAAAAGCAAAAAATTGTAGCAAAATAAATGGACCTCGGTACAACCATAAAATAACTAACTATATAAATGGCATGAGATATGTCTAGATAAGTAACAGTGAGGTAAACTAGACTGCCAACTAATTGTCGATACAAGGTGTCATCCCAAAGAGGTTCGCCATCATGTGGAGTGAGTCTCACATTGTACTAGAGTGGGGTAGGCAAAACTCTAAAGGGGTTCCAAACCTCGCTTTTTCTTCTACAGGCTTTAAAAGCATCGAAAAATCTGAGCTATACTTTGCCTGATCAAGATAATAGCCATCATCAGTTGTAGTGATCTCGACACCAATAAAATAGCTGAGTGGTCCAAGATATTCATCTCGAACTAATGTTTGAGAAACTATTTGAGCTCCTGAATTTCTGTTAAATAATCTTTAACTTAACTCAAAGTAAGAGAAAAACAATACCACAGTAAATGTAAATAAAGCGGAGTCATAAGAGCTAGCTGTGTATTCCAGTAGGTAGATAGTCAAGCTGAATTTGGCCAACCAAGCTCGAGGTGCCACTTAAGACCATACAAGGCATGACAAAACTGACGCACCTTATTCGGAGGATGATGATAACTATTGGAGGCTTCATGTAGACTTCCTCAAGTAAATCACCATTGAGAAAAATGTTCTTCACATCCATCTGGATAAAATCCTAATGTTGGGAACAACCACAATAATAAAAGTACAAATAGAGGGGAGGCGAACAACTGGAGTAAAGGTATTTTCAAAGCCAATGCCATACTCTTGTTGGAACCCTCTGGCTAATGTTCAAAAGAACCATCTGAACAAGTCTTGGTCTTATACATTCTATAGCAAAAATTCTAGGAGGCAAGTCAACTAGAGCCTATGTCTGAATTTTGTCAAGTGAACCCAACTCTTCATTCATTGCTTGCTACAAAAAATGGTTAGAGGATGTCTCACAAAATGTGTAAGGTTCATGTAAGGTGGCCAGGGCATGATAACAATGAAAATCACTAAGATGTGGAGGTGGAGCTTTTACCTTAGTTTAACAACAAAGTGGTAAGCGATGAATATTACATATTCGAGCCCTTAAACGTGCGTATGATAAGGCCTTAATGATACTTTTATCTTGGTTCTTATGTTTATTTTCGTTCATTTGCTATTTATAGGTTTTTACCCAAAGAGATGGACAATTACATGTATTTAGAGCTTATTGCAATGTTCCCGATGCTCAGAGACATGATGGGGGCCTTTCGGATCAACTCAGGATTCAAACGAGGAAGATTTGATAAAATTCAACATATAGGGCTCGAGCATACTCAATAGGGGCTCGAGCACCATGAAAGAAAAAGTTAGAAAGATAGCTAAGTATGGAGAAAAAAATGCTTTGGAACTTTTTGGGTTAAAATTTGGCTAAGTGTAAAAATAGGGCTCGAGCACCCTCAGCACAGGGCTTGAGCCCTGTCATCTGGGAATGTAAAAATACATGCAGGAAAGTTGTAAAATCAACTTTTTTGGTTCCATACGGGCCCAATTGTCCCCAAAAGTTGTAAAGCCCATCAAAAGGGGATTAACGTTTGTTCTACACTATAAAATAAGATGAGAAGACACATTGAAGCTTTCTCTTCTTCTCTCTATTGGTTCTCCTACTTTGTGGCGGCTTTTAAGGTTTTGAAGATTCCAATTAGCAGTACGTCCATAGAGATGGCTTCCACACCAACAATGATAACATTTTTCCTCTCTATGAATAGCTTAAATCCCATCTTAGGGCATTGATGTAACCCTAGTTCGAGTATCATTGTTTGATTGTTCTTAACTTTGTGGATTTTTATATGTATATTGATTGCATGGTTATGAGCAATTGACTTAGTATTCCTAAACAATTGAGTTTTTAATGAAAATAATTGATTTTTGATGAAATTGATCTCTTGTTTATAATTAATTTTGCTTCAATCAAATTCAAATTACTTTTATTGTGACAGATTGACGGCTAAGGGCTTCTCGTAACAGTTTAAGTAGTGATCATGCAATTGTGTTTAATTGAATATGTATGAATGAATGTTTTGATAATTCATGCATAGGGAAGATGAGTTGTACTGCACGCTATATTAGAGTAGTTAGGTAGATAATTCGTGCCAACCAAAGATGAGTTATAACTTAGTATTTATTCATATATGCATTAAAATGTGTTTGTAGCCATTTGATTCCCGAATATACATAAGTTTGAATTTCTCCATAGTTGAAGCAATTGACAATGTTATGAGGCTAGCGATGAAGTCAATCCCTAAGTTCTTCTCACTTTGATCTCATTCTTTGTTAAATTAGTTTAATTTAAGTTTTATTGCAATTTAGACATAGTTAAACACAAAATCATCTTTCTTCTTGAATTAAATTAGGATTAATTTTATATTTGACAATCCACCATAATCTTTGAGGTTCGACACCCTCAACATAGCCCTATCTTACAAGAATTTGTTCAATTGCAAGTAGTCTTTTATTATTGGCACATATCAATTTTTGGTGCTATTGCCGAGGACTATGTAACAGTTATTGTCAGGCTAAAGATTAGTTCTAGTTTAGTTTGTAATTTTGGAATTTCTTTATCCTCACCTTATTTCTTTTTCTTTTCAAGTGAATGAATTTAGGTACAAGAGCAAAGGAGCTTAAGGAAAATAAGTTACAGTTTCGAGACCTTTGGTGAGTTCTTGTGATTTTATTTCTTTGCTTGGAATTTTTATTTCTTTTATTTTATATTTTTATTTACCGTTGAACTTAATGCATGTTAGGTCCTCATTCCCTATCATTACCTTTGATTGAATACAACCCAGAACTTGAAAAAACTTTGAAAAAAAATTAAAAAACCTAAAAAGAATTCTAAATAATTAGGAGAATCTTCTAATAAAAACATGGCTAATAATGATGGTAATTGTGATACCCTTCGGATCCGAGACACGGGTTGATCAGGCCCAAGGCCAAACCCGAGGGAATATCAAACAATTAATATTTTATAATGAACACGGAATACAAAATAAATTAAGAAATGAAATTAAAGCTGGAAGGAACTAAAAATAGAATCCGCAAAATATTATAATTATTAAAATCCATCAAACCCAAACTCCAAAACTCCATCAGTTTACAACTTGGGAATCTATCTCTAGTGGACCCCTATTAAACATCCAAACGGAAGATAGAACAATTGTAATAAACGTCCAGAAATAAAACTATAGAGAGAGCCCTACATCGTCGGAAGAGTGAATAGAGACCTCTGTTCAGCACGAACACGTCTAAGCCTGGAACTGTCGTGTACCTGAAAAATATAAGTGGGTCAGGCCCACGCGCAAGTTCTATACTACTACAATCCAAACAGAGGCCCGATACGCATGTACATCCTAAACAATTCAACAATAGATAATAGTCCGTAAATATATATATAGTCACACTAAAGGACTCTCACTGGACTACAGGCCGGTCTCAACCTGAATAGAGGTAACATGCTAAAACGCACACGAAGTGGGCATATGTACCTAACCTAAACAAGGTACACCTCCAACCATCGTAGCCAGCTACACATCCCGATGCATATACGCTCCCTAGTCATCGGTCCTGAGGCTCAAGCTCATACCGAGGCACCATAACAGTACATATATAAAATCCATCCAAAATCCCTGGTATTGCCGCTCAACAAGTAGTTGCCATGACAATACAAATCCACGGGACTTAACTTTTAGTTAATCCCATCCTTATTCCAAGTAGGTGGGTAATGGTATTGTTTTAAAAACCAAACCCATCCTTAGTATGCCACCGTCCCATACCGGTGCCTACTTTCCAATCCTCCAGTAGTCAATAATACCAATAAATCAAGTATATATCAACTAAATTCCAACATCCAACATTCAATGTTAGCAGTGATAAAATAAGCATTGATAAACAGGGTCACAACAACAACATATACATGCCCAATTTAAGTTGTTCCCTTTAGTCTGATATAAAGACAGAATTAATTAAAACTTCCATTTAACACCTTACAAATGACATACAAATATGTAGGGTATGTATCACAAAATCCTAACCTCCACAGTTGATACTAACTGTGATAATGTAAGCATCAAAACAATATTCACAGTATGTATGTAGACATGCTCAAATTATAGTGTTCCACAAAACCGATCTAGTGTTAAACTCAAATCCTCCTAGTATTTAAGTTCCAACAGTTGCTATTACAGAAGTTAAGATAGCTATCATCTAGACCCATCCTTCGAATAATTTATACTAGCAGTGGTAAGGAAAAACGTGAACCACAGAACCACAATGCATCCACAAACATGCTTAGTCTAGGTTGAACAAGCATACAACACTACTGTAACTACCAGTTTCATAGCAAAACAGATATCATTTTAGTTTGGTTTAATCTTTATTAATCCTGAAATCATTTAAGAGTGCAAAGAGTATGAAGCCTAAGGGAAAGAGTAAGGATAGAATCTTGCCTCAGAAACTTTTGTTCAAAGTTTCAACGTCGTCTTCTTAAAAAATCCCGGCGAGTTCCAAAACCCGGTTACTGTTCACGGGTACGAAACACTATTCCCGAACTCAAAATCTGATCTCCACCGTTCAGATTGTGCGATACTGAGTCATGAACCTATCCTCCAAATTTCAGCTTGATTGGACCACGGACGAAGCAGAATCGGATGTTTGATGAAATCTGGGCAGAATGGAAAAAATATGTGCGACCCAGTTACTATTCACGAGTACGAATCACTGTTCCCGAGGTCAAACTCTGATCTCTACCGTTTAGATTGTGCGTCACTAAGTCGTGAACCTCTCCTCCAAATTTCAGCTCGATCGGACCATGGACGAAGCAGGATCGGATGTTTGATGAAATCTGGGCAGAATGGAAAAAACATATGCGACCCGGTTACTGTTCACGAGTACGAATCACTGTTCCCCAGGTCAAACTCTGATCTTCACCGTTCAGATTGTGCGTCACTGAGTCATGAACCTCTCCTCCAAAATTCAACTCGATCGGACCACGGACGAAACAGGATCGGAGCTTTGATCAAACCTTGGCAGAATGTGAAAAACTGCGTTTTTCCTTCTCCACTTCCACAAAACGTATGCTTTGTTTAAAAAAACCCTACACAGACGTCTACCTTATACTTATAGAGTTTTCCTAAACCCTAGATTCATTTAAGTCCAACTCACAATCCTAACCGGCCCATCCAATTAACGTAGAAACCTACGACGGCTATAATATAAAACCCTAATTTATACTGTAATTAAAACCCTAGTTAGATGTATTTACCTATTTTCCCTATTCACCATTAAATACTTAACAAATAATCTAATTGAACAAAATAATAATTAGTAAACCCAATTAAACCAAATAAGACATACATAAAATAAGACACACATAGAATAATTAAACTAATTACACTTAAACCATTAATGCCAATTAAATAATTAAAACACTAACAAGTAATTCCAATCAAATAACTAAACCAATTACACTTAAACCATTAATGCCAATTAAATAATTAAAACACTAACAAGTAATGCCAATCAAATAACTAAAAATAAATATCATTTAAATAAATTAAATCACTACAAAAGAAAACAATTAAGCACCTAATAAAAAAAATAATGACACATAATCAAATAAAATGCACTTAAATAATAAATTAAATACCATTAAAAACCAAGAATATCCTTTTAAAAATTAGGGGTATTACAGTAATCATCCACCAGGTGTGGTTGCACAACCTGCACCTACTCCTACGCCTTTGAGGGATCATTATATTCCAAGTTTCCAGCATCCTATACATCTTACTCATGTTTTCGATTCCCGGATGCTGATACAACCTATTTTGAGATCAAACTAGCTATGATCCAAATGGTCCCTTCTTTCCATGAGTCTGTAAGTGACGATCCCTGTAAGCACGTAGATGATTTTCTTGAAATCTGTTCGACGACCAAAATGACAACTTTATCTAATAATGATTTTAAAATTTGTTTTTCCCAATTTTCTCTCAAATAAAAAACAAGAGCATGGTTCCCTTCCAAATAACTCAATTGAATCTTGGGATAAATTACAATAAATATTCCTTAAGAAATATTTTAATGTTGGAAAAACCACCCAAATGAGAAGAGAAATCATGGCGTTCCCCAAATCTTAGGAGAGAAACTACATGACACTTGGGAAAGATACAATGATCTTCATAGAAAATTTTCACACCATGATATTGCAAAATGGCACTTGGTTCAAATATTTTATGATGGGTTAGATAAGCCTCATATGAACATGATTGATGCTTCTAGTAGTAGTGGGTTCCTTCACAAAAGTACAAATGAAGCTTAGGTATTCTTCGAGGACTTGAGCGAGAATTTTGTCCAATATGCTTCTACTTCTAGGTCTAAGTCCACTCCTAGTGTCCATAAGGTAGAAAGTCTGTTTGAAATTGAGAAAACTCGAGAGTTAGCTACTCAAATAGAAGTATTGACCCAAAGATTTGACCAAGTCTTAGCAGCGGGTTATGTTTTTATCCCTTCTTAGTACTTCTCCATACCACATGAGGTGTGTTCCATCTCCTATAATCCTTCTCATTTTTCAAGAAATTTTCCTTTAACGAGGAAATCGTTTGAAATTTTCAAGAACAGGCCAATGCCACATTCTCAAGACCGGACTACAATCTATATTCCAATACTCATAACCCATGGGATGGAGAGATCACCCAAATTTGTCATGGTGAAATCAAGGCCAACAAAGTCCAGTCCCACAATCTCAGGGATAATTTCAAAATCAGTTCACTCATTTTCCAAACAATAATTATTCTAATCCATCATCTAACTATCGTCCTCCTCCACAAGTTCAATACCAATCCAATCATCCTCCACCTCATAGAAATTATGCATTCGAAGAGAAGGTTTTGGCTGCACTTAGCAACCTTGAGTCTAACACTCAATTGTTGCATTCCTATTCCCAATCTATAGTCAAGCTAGAAGTTCAAGTTAGGAAAATAGCTAGTTTGTTGAGTAAGATAGAGGAAGGGAAATTGCCAAATTAGCCCATTACAAATCCAAAAGGGCAAACTTATATGTTTGATGAGACTAATTCTTCAATTACTCGTCATGAGCAAGTTAACGCCATCACCACACTTAGGAGTAGGAGAGTGATTGATAACAATGTTGAGGAGAAGTGAAATTTATAGGATTCCAAATCTAAAATTTTTAAATCCACTTGAGTCTTATTCGAATCCAAATCCATCCATCACTAAAGTTGTAAGGAATTAAATCACTTCTTCATCCACTCCTATCCTGGAGATGCCATATGAGCCACAAACTCCATTCCTTCAATGTCTTAAGGAGCTTTCCTACTTTAGAAAATAATGGGAGAAAATTCAAGACATGATGGAGGTCTTCAAGTAAGTAAAAGTTAATATTCCTCTTCTTGAAGCTATCAAACAAATCCCGGCCTATGCAAAATTTCTAAAAGACTTGTGCACCCAAAAAAGAAAATAAAAAAGGCCAAGTCTTTAAGAAAATCTGTCTTACCGAGCAAGTGAATGCAATAATCCAACATAGCACTCCTCCGAAGTTCAAATATCTTGGTGCTCCTACAATTTCATGTGTCATTGGAAATAATACAATAGAGATAACACTTCTTGATCTCGGAGTTAGTGTTAATCTTATTCCTTACTTGGTATATTTACAATTAGGCTTGGGAGAGCTTAAACCCACGTCAGTTATGTTGCAACATGTTGATCGATTTATGATACAACCACGTTAGATAATTGAAGATATTCTCATTAAAGTGAATAAGTTCTATTTTCTGATAGACTTTCTTGTTCATGATACAGAGCATGTCTACGATTCTAATAGATGTATTCCTGTGATCCTTGGTCGTCCATTTTTAGCTACAGTAAATACCAACATTAACTGTAGGACTGGGGCTATGGATATTTCTTTTAGGAACATGAAGGTCAAATTAAACATCATCAATGCCACTCCATATTCCTTGAAAAAAGATTATTGTTTTCTTCTTGATGTCATTGATGAGGATTCAGTCTTAGTCTTTCCAACAAAAGAGCCTCCTCCTTTGATTTCAAGTTCTCTTCTTTATCCTTCTCGGGAGTCTACTCACAAGCTTGAGCCTATACCACCATCGGATAAGCTTAAGTATTATTTCTTGGGTTCCAATCGACCTACACCGTTTCCTATTGCTTCAAATTTCATAAATACCCAAAGGAGAAGTCTTGGGATGGGGAGGTAGTTGAGTTGTTGGATGCGGGGTAGAGAGTGGCATTACGTCTAGTTAGAAATGTTAAACTTAGCATGTGATGGGGACACTGTCTCCATTGTAATTATTTTATTTTTATTTTACTTCTCTTATTTTTTGGTTGAGTAAAAAGTAAAAAAAATAATAATAAATAATTCATGACTCTTGACTCTATATGCATGATATTGTGAGATGGTTGCTTATTCTTTCATATATTTGTTCACTCTCACGTGGTGGTGTCTAGTTGTTTTCATTAAAAGGTTTTTACATTCAAGTTTGGGGGTACCACTATGCTTGACAATTGCCTATGCTTTGGACAGTTTGATTTTGACATTCATTACTTCAATGTTAATATTGTTCTAACCTTTCTTTTATTTTTGTTCTCATTGCACATTGAGGATAATGTGCAGTTCAAATGGGGGGGTAAGGCAATATGATTGCAAGTTTGTTGATTAATTCACACTTTTTGAAAAATTTGCAATTTACATAGAAAAGTTGAGAACATATGGTTTTAGCAATGATTTTATGTCTGTGAAGCTATTTTAGTGTCCCAAGTCAATTTTTAATGGATTATTACATCATATATGTCAAATTAATGCTATTTTAGGGATAAATTAAAAACTTTTGACATCGTGTATGCATAAGTGGTCCACACTATTAGTCTTTTCGCATTCTCATGATTTTTGACTTCTAGAGTACTTCACTTTGCATAGGAGCACACTTGCATCTATTTTGTGAGGTATGAATTTGATATCTTGTTATGTTCTGTAATTGACTACGATGATTGATTAAGTAAATTTTAAAATTTTAGGACTATGGCATAATGATAGGTTTGTATGCAAAAATTAGACTATTTTCCACTAAGTAACTGGGACTCTTACCTTATTGAGTATCGAGAACTCATGTCAAAAGGTGGAGAACTTAGGAAAAAGAAAGTTGAAGAGTTAGTTTGGATTCATAGCCTAGCTAACTCGAGTGATTAAGTTCTTTGGGGTGTCTTAACAACTAATGCACTAAAATCAGCTGGTTTAGGAGTCATTGACCGAAAGCTTGATACATGGGTTTTCTAGAGAGCTTAAGGGGTCCGAACATTGCATGCAACTCTTGTTAAAAAGAAAAAAAATTGAAAAAAAAATTACAGAAAAAAAAGATAAAAGAAGAAAATTGAAAAAAATGCATACTCTTGTTAGAATTGTTGTTGTGCCTTGGGATCAAAATTTGAAGAATTTGCTAACAAGTTGAGGAATGTTATGAAATATACATGTGCATGGATGGTAAACAACATAGATGGATGTAAGTTCACTTTTAAAAGGATCCTAGAGTTCGGAGTTATTTTATATGTGAATTTGAGCTTTATGTGGAGACTATATATATGTTGTGCATGATGTGAAAGGTTTGAGGTTGTTTCTGACTATGTATAATCCACATACTTATTGTAATTTTCTTATTAATGATTGTCAGGACACCTCTGCTTGTCGAACAAGTGATAATTGAGCTAAATTTGGGATGTTTGTGGGTACCATCTTTGGAACCCCTCACGAGACTATAAATCGTCCACTAGGGGTAACCTAGGGATTTAAAGGCTTGTTGCATATGCTAAATGCAATCGTGATTCCCACAAAAGCAGACTTTATGCTTTTGTTTTTATTTTTAATTTTAGTTTAGTTCTGTATTGCTAAGGGACTAGCAATATGTAAGTTTGGGGGTGTGATAAGCGATGAGTATTGCATATTCGAGCCCTTAAATGTGCGTACGATAAGGCCTTATGATATTTTTAGCTTAATTCTTATGTTTGTTTTTGTTCATTTGTTATTTGTAGGTTTTTACCCAAAGAGATGGTCAATTCCATGTATTTAGAGCTTATTGCAATGTTTCTGATGGCTAGAGACATGTTCGGGGCCTTTCGGATTAATTCGGGACTCAAACGGGGAAGCTTTGATGAAATTCAGTATATAGGGCTCGAGCACCCTCGAGCACCATGAAGGAAAAATTTGGAAAAATGGCTAAGCATGGAGGAAAAAAAGGCTTCGGAACTTTTTGGGTCAAAATTTGGCTAAGTGTAAAAATAAGGTTCGAGCACCCTTAGCAAAGGGCTCAAGCATACACCTTCAGCACAGGGCTCGAGCCTTGTCATCCCGGAACATAAAAATACATTCGAAAAAGTTGTAAAATCAGCCTTTTCGGTTCCATACAGGCCCAATTGTCCCCAAAAGCTGTAAAGCCCATCCAAAAGGGATTATGACTTGTTCTCACTATAAAATAAGATGAGAAGACACATTGAAGCTCTCCCTTCTTCTTCTTCTCTCTTGGTTCTCCTAACTTGCGGTTGCTTTTAGGGTTTTGAAGATTGAAAATTCCAATTGGCAGTCAATGGAGATGACTTCTACACCAACAATGATGACATATTTCCTCTCAATGAGTAACTAAATTTCGTCTTAGGACATTGACGTAACCCTAGTCTGAGTATCATGATTTGATTGTTCTTAACTTTGGGGATTTTTGTGACGGCCCAAGTATTTCAACCCGGTGCGTCAGTGATGACCCGAAAGTTAACCCGATAATGGATCCGAAATGCGGAAGCAAAAGATGGAACCATAGTCCTTTGAGATATAAACCATCTTTAAGACTTCAATGTGACATTCCATGAGGTCACGGAAGTTAAACAAAAGCGAATGGGCAAACGAGAGTCAAAACGGCCTAGATCCGTCAATTAAGGGCAAAAAGGTCCATTCACAATTGAGAAGAGATAATTGACTCTAAAAAAGTCAAACAAGGTGAATACAACCTAATCTAATCATTTTACAATATTTCAAGAGGTTCTAAGAACTTTAGACAAGAATCCCACAAAATGCTCTTTCCCGGTTTAAGTGAAAACTGACCCTACCTCACTAAAATATGAATATCTCTCACTGTGTTTGAATTTGAGGATTCGATTAGTACCATTGGAAAGCTGATTCAAAATATTTGAGTTTAGGCTCAAGAATCACCCCATTTGGATTAGAAATGAAGGAGTTGTACCCTTTTGAAGTTGGAACTTCAGTGTTGAAACCCAACTGGAAGCTGTGTGCGAGTTCAAGCTATTTTGGTTGACCGAAATAGAGTTTCGGTCGGCCGAACTGGACAATTTTTTTTTTGAAATCATGATTTTAAGGAGTCTTTGGTTCGGTAGACCGAATTGAACCATCGGTCGACCGAAATAGGCCATCGGTCGACCGAAATAGTTCTGAACAGTAGAAATGGCTACTGGAATTGAGTTTATATTGTGCATTGATGATTCCAATTGCCATCGGTTGACTGAAACACCTCGAAATGCTGCTGTAAGGCCTACTATAAGCCTAAGGTGTTAAGGTTCAACCCATACTTCAAATTCCCTCATGTAATGGATCAAAAATGAAAGTTTAAATATGATTTTCAACGAGATTTGAGTATGTGAACTTATCAACAAACTTCATATGCATATTTGAATATAAAATAATGGCTCATGGCCTTATACATGCTAATTATGAGAACTTAATATGTCAAACCACCAAAGTTGGCTAAAATGCCTTTTTGAAGCAAAAGTTAATACTAAATGAATACAAGTGCTAAAGTAAACATGCTTGGCCCTTAGCCTCTTTACTTACATGCTTATAATGTCAAAATTAAAGACTTAAGTATCATTACATATCTAAGTAGCTACATTGGCTTCAAAAATACCATACATCCATGGTATGCAAAATATAACATCAAAAGTAAAGCATGTTAAACACTTGCATGTTAAAATACAAAAATGCTTCAAATTGCTCATAAGCCTCTAAGGATGATGAGCATCCAAAAACATTGTCTCCTTACCTGAAAAACAACCCAAACCACTAGGGTAAGTAATCAAGTTACTCGTAGGAAGAAGCATATACGTATATTCTAAAGTTTCAATATCATTACAAGATCAATATAGACGAATACAAGGGAGCATTTCACTTAACGTCTATGTTCAAGGTGTTCTATGGGATCATCTTAAGCTAACTTAAATATCTCTTAGCAACACATATCACTATCAATGTACTTAATAACATCAATTCACCAATAAGAAAAATCAAAAGTTACAATTAAGCATTGGTTGTTAACTTGGAATTTAATGCGAAATCAATTAGTGGAATACTTGGACATCACGTCTCGGACTAAACCAAGATCAAAATGGTTATTCCGGGTATTAACCCGCTGGGAAGACCACCCTAGTGCACACTATCTCAATTGGGGAGAACTCATACCTCCCGCACTAGAGCCAAACTCTAGCCATATCACTTGTAACAATGTCCCAAGATAATCCAAAATCACAATTAAGTTCAAAACTCAAACACTATAATTAAGGCATATAAACCACTTTCCATGCACAAGTATTTTGAAACTACACAAATCATGTCTTAGGGTTCCAAGTCTAAAATGGCATACCAAATGACAAGTCCTCATCATGATATTTTGTATAATACAATACCATCAACTTATCAATTTAAATCATGCCTCAACAATAAGCTATATATACTATATTACAATATTATAGTATTAAGCTTCTAAAATAATCATAATTGTCATCAACAAGATTATAGAATTATCACCACCATAAATATAGCAATTTAAGTCAATATGAATTGTATACAACATTAATAATTCTACAAGAGTTCTATATCACTACACATGTGAAAATACTAGAATTTAGCATACTACTAAATTATATAATCCTTCTACATATGGTTTATACATATCATACATACTTAAATCAATAAACCCTAAGTCAAGAAGTGAGGGTTTCCTATAATATGAAAGACTATCATATTAAAAGCATGTATACAATATATATTAAACTCTAAGGATAATAAAACACTTAAAATATAAACATATTACCACCCTTACCTCAATAGAGAATTGAATCTCTATAATCCAAACAACCAAGCTCAAAATGGAAAACAAGTTTAGGGTTAATGAAGAGGAGAGTGAGGGGAAACTTTGGTGTTCCAAGGTTTTAAGTCTAGGGTGAATGGAAGGAGGCCAAAAATGAAGTCAAAGCTATTAACTAAGCTTTTCTCCAATGGTGGCTAGGCTAGGGTTCTTAGAAAACAAGTGAAAAATGAAGATGATAAAGTGAAAATGGTGAGTGGAGGATCTAGTATTCCTCCACTCACTATGTGCTCTTACACTATCTCTCACACACACACAATGCAAGATTTAATTATGGTCCTACACTTGTCACAAATCCAAGGCTCCTTTCTAGGCTTAATCTTAAGCCTACACTTGTCAACCATCTAAGCCAACAAGTGCTCTTATCCTAGGCCAACAAATGGGTGAATCTCCACCCTCCAAATGTCAAGAGATTACACATCCAAGTTCCTCCACCCCATTGCCAACAAGTGGCACCATGAGTGTGACGGCCCAAGTTTTTCAACCCGGTGCGTCAGTGATGAACCGAAAGTTGACCCGGTAATGGGCCCGAAATGCAGAAGTAAAAGGTGAACCAAGGTCTCTAGGGATAGGAGTCACCCCTAAGACACCAATGTGATCTTCCATGAGGTCACGGAACTTAAAGAGAGCAAAAGCGGAAACAAAGGTCAAAACGAGCAAAATTCGTTAACCAAGGGGCAAAATGGTCAATTCATAATTAAAGAGAGAAACTTGAATTTAAACAAGTCAAACAAGGTGAATACAACCTACTCTAATCATTTTACAACATTCTAAGAGGTTCTAAGAACATTGGCCAAGAATCCCACAAAATGCCCTTTCCCGGTTTAAGTGAAAACTGACCCTACTTCACTAAAACATGAATATCTCGTACTGTGTTTTGAATCTAAGGATGGCATTAGTATCACTGGAGAGCTGACTCAAAATCCTTGAGTTTAGGCTCAAGAATCAACCCATTTGGATTAGAAACGAAGAAGTTATGGCCTTTTGAAGTTAGACTATTAGTGCTGAAACCTACCTGGAAGCTGTGTGCGAGTTCAAGTTATTTCGGTCGACCGAAATAGAGTTTCGGTCAACTGAACTGGACAAATTTTTTTCTAAAAACATGTTTTTAACTGTTGGTTGGTTCGGTAAATCGAAATGAAGCATCGGTCAACCGAAATAAGCCATCGGTCGACCAAAATGGCCCTAAACAGTAGAAATGACTACTGGAAATGAGTTTTTACTGTGCATTGATAATTCCAATTGCCATCGGTCGACCGAAATAGAGTTTCGGTAGACCGAAACACCTCGAAATGCTACTGTATGACCTGCTATGTGCCAAGTGTGTAAAGGTTCAACCCATGCTTCAAATCCTCTCATGTAATGGATCAAAAATGAAAGTTTAAATGTGATTTTCAATGAGATTTAAGTATGTCAGCATGTCAACAACCTTTAAATGGATAAATGAATACAAAACAATAGCCCATGGCCTCATACATGTCCTTTACAAGATTTTCACATGCCAAACCTCCAAAGTAGGTGAAAAAACATTTTTGAAACAAAAGTCAGCACCAAATGGATACAAGTACTAATATACACATGCTTGGCCCTTGGCCTCCATACATACATGCTTCTAATATCAAAAGTAAGTACTTAGGTATCATTACACATTAAGGTAGCCACATTAGCCTAAAAAATACCATACACCCAAGGTATGCAAAAATATAACTTTAAAAGTAAAGCATGCTAAACACTTGCATGTTAATATACAAAAATGCTTCAAATGGCTCATGAGCCTCTAAGGATGATGAGCATCCAAGAACATAGTCTCCTTACCTGAAAAACAACCCAAACTATTTGGGTGAGTAATTAAGTTACTCGTAGGAAGAAGCATATGCGTATACCCTAAAGTTTCAATATCATTGTAAGATCAATATAGACAAATACAAGGAAACATTTCACTTAACGTCTATGTTCAAAGTGTTCTAAGGATCATCTTAAGCTAACTTAATTGAATCAAGCAACGCAATATCAAAATGGATGTACTTAATAACATCAAATCGCATGAAACCAAAATTACAAGTTATAATTTAAAAATTGATTGTCAACTTGGAATTGAATGCGAAATCAAAAAGTGGAATCCTTGGACATTTAAGCTCGGAATTTTGCCGAGACCTTAATAGTTGTTCCGGGCATTAACCCGCTAGGAAGACCACTCTAGTGCGCACTATCTCAATTGGGGAGAACTCATACCTCTCGCACTAGAGCCAAACTCTAGCCATGTCACTTGTAACAATGTCCCAAGAGAATCCAAAATACATCAAGTTCAAACCTTATACATAATATTAAGGCATATATACCACCTTCCATGCACAAGTATTTTGAAACCACACAAACCATGTCTTAGGGTTCAAAGTTTAGAATGGCATGATAAATGACAAGTCTTTAACATGATATAATGTGCAAAACAATACCACCAACTTATCAATCTAAATCATGCCTCAACAACAAGCTTTATACACTAAATCTTAACATTTTAGCAATAAGCTTCTAAAATAATCACAATTATTATCAACAAGATTATAGAATTATCACCACCATAAATATAGCAATTCAAATCAATAGGAATTGTATATAACATTAATAATTCTACAAGAGCCATATATCACTACCACATGTGAAATTACTAGAATTTAGCATACTACTAATTTATATAATCCTTCTACATATGGTTTATACATATCATACATGCATAAATCAATAAACCCTAAGTCAAGAAGTGAGGGTTTCCTAAAATATGTAAGACTATCGTATTAAAAGCATGTACACAATATATATTAAACCCCAAGGATTATAAAACACTTAAAATATAAACATATTACCACCACTACCTCAATAGAGAATTGAATCTCTATAATCCAAGCAACCAAGCTCAAAATGGAAAACAAGTTTAGGGTTAATGAAGAAGAGAGTGAGGGGAAATTTTTGTGTTCCAAGGTTCTAAGTCTAAGATGAATGGAAGAAAGCCAAAAATGAAATTAAAGCTATTAACCAAGCTTTTCTCTAATGGTGGTTAGGTTAGGGTTCTTAGAAAACAAGTGAAAATTAAGAGGATAAAGTGAAAATAGTGAGTGGATGATCTAGTATCCACTCACTATGTGCTCTTACACTACCTCACACACACACACACCATGCAAGACTTAATTATGATCCTACACTTGTCACAAATCCAAGACTCCTTCCTAGGCTTAATCCTAAGTTTACACTTGTCAACCATTTAAGCCAACAAGTGCACCAATCCTAGGCCAACATGTGGGGAATCTCCACCCTCCAAATGTCAAAAGATTACACATCTAAGTCACTCACCCCATTGTCAACAAGTGGCACCATGAGAATGTGACACTTGTCACATTTTCCAAAAATTGTAAAAAGGTCCTTTTTCAAAATATCTTACAAATTAAATTGCAAAAGGTCCCTAAGATGAAAAATAATTACTTTATGTAATTACACAAAAATCCAAAAAATAAGGAATAATTACAATAAAGTATGCGTCTATGCCCTTTATGAAAAAGTAAGCAACTAGAATGTATTTTCTACAAAAGTAAAAATACAAATGTCATGGAAATCAAATATCATGGATGCATGCAAAACCGGAATCAAATCTGAGTACAAAAAATGAGGTTATGCAAGGAAAAATGATAAACGGGAAAAAGACGAAATAGGGAAAAGATTAAAAAAAAAAAAAAAAAAAAATCGTCGAAAAAGGAAAAGGAGTAAAAAGACCGGGTCATTACAATGAGAATGTGACACTTGTCACATTTTCCAAAAATTGCAAAAAGGTCCTTTTTGAAAATATCTTACTATTTAAATTGCAAAAAGTTCCCTAAAACGAAAAATAATTACTTTATGTCATTACATAAAAATCCCAAAAATAAAGAATAATTACAATGAAGTATGCATCCATACCCTTTATGAAAAAAGTAAGCAACTTACATGCTTTTCTACAAAAGTAAAAATACAAATGTCATGGAAATCAAATATCATGAATGCATGCAAAACCGGAATCAAATCCGAGCACAACAAGTGAGGTTATGCAAGGAAAAACGATAAACGAGAAAAAAACGAAATAGGGAAAAGACAAAATAGAAAAATGACGAAAAAAGAAAATCGCCGAAAAAGGAAAAAGGAGGAAAAAGACCGGGTCATTACAATTTTTATATGTATATTGATTGCATGGGTGTGAGCAATTGACTTACTATTCCTAAGAAATTGGGGTTTTAATGAAAATAATTGGTTTTTGATGATATTGATCTCTTGTTTTAGAATTAATTTTGCTTTAATCAAACTCAAACTATTTTTATTGCGAGAGATTGGCGGCGAAGGGCTTTTTTTAACTGTTTAAGTAGTGATCATGTAATGGTGCTTATTTGAATATGTATGAATGAATGTTTTTATAATTCATGCCCAGGAAAAACGAGTTGTACTGCATCCTAGATTAGAGTGGTTGGTAGACAATTCGTGCCAACAAAAGATGAGTGATGGCTTAGTATTTTTTCATCTATGCCTTATTAATTGAATTAAAGTATTCTTGTAGCCACTTAATCCCCGAATACACATAAGTTTGAATTACCCCATAGTTGAAGCAATTGACCATGTTATCAGGTAGCGGTGAAGTCAATCCTAAGTTCTTCTCACTTTGATCTCATTATTTGTTAAATTAGTTTTATTTCAGTTTTATTGCAATTTAGACATAGCTAAACACAAAATCTTCTTTGACAATCCACCACAGTCCTTAAGATTTGACAACCTGACCATAGCCTTATCCTATAAGGATTCGTTCTATTGCGAGTGGTCTTTTATTATTGGCATACATAACGAAGGTCTGAAGTAGTTACATTGTTAGGTACCCAAGTTTGGCTAGATGACTAGGACTCAGTTGGCAGAGGTTCGACTATGTCTGATGATTCGAAAAGAGTAGAAATAGGAGAAATATCTGTAGAGGTTACCAATGTTTGTAGAGGTTACCAATGGACGGATTGGAAATGGGTGATCAGGGACACCACTAAAACTGGACAAGGTATGGAACATCTTGTGTTCCTAGAAAACAACATTGTGGAGAAATTTTGAGTCGTTTAGGGCCTATTTGGTACGCATTTTATTTTTACGTTTTTGTTTTAACCTGAAAGAAAACAAGTGTTTTGTTGTAAAGTGTTTTGAATACTAATTGGAAGCATAATTGGTAACGTCCATTTTTTGTAGGATTTTTAGAAGCAAAAACATGAAAACATGTTTAGTAAAAAAGTGTTGCAAGTTTAAAAATAATAATGGTTAGTTTTAAAATGTAATTTTTATAATTTAGAAT
Organism: Cornus florida; assembly: GCF_030987335.1. NCBI lineage: Eukaryota > Viridiplantae > Streptophyta > Magnoliopsida > Cornales > Cornaceae > Cornus > Cornus florida. The sequence goes on from NW_026775573.1 coordinate 48,345,452, forward strand.
GACTTTTTATCTAAAATATTCATGTGAATCATGAGAAATGATCAAGGAATATAATAAAATATCGTGATCCTCCCATATTAGTCATATTAGATAGTCCATATCAGAATGAATAAGATCAAAAGGAGTAGACGCAAAAGATTACTTTTATAAATAGCAAAACAAGTTGGTTGCCTAACTAAAATGAAATACAATCAAAAGACTCAACTTTAGCTTGACCTAACAAACCTTCAGATTATAAGGTTTTGACATGAGGTAGTGAAGTATAAACCAAACGAGAATGCCACAACAGAAAAGTAGGAGAGAAAAATAGTGTAGAAGTAGCAATGATAGTGAGAGTAGACAAATGTAAAGAGGAGAGCTTGAATATTCGAAGAAAAAAGATTAAGCAACTAATAAAAAATTAAGAGAAAGATTTAGAACAAAATAAATGTAAAGACCGGTCCCTTTTCTGATTTTTTGGATTTCTTTTTTCTTTTATTTTTGTGACATTGAGATACATGTACAGAATTCTTAGGATTCTTTTGAGCCTTTATTCGAGTTATAGACTATTAGAAATGCATTGCGGACCTTTTCTCCCATTTTCAGATTTTTGACCTAGGAGGTCACCGTGTGGGCCCGAGATGGATTTTTCAGCTCGGGATTATTTTTCGATACCGTTTATTTTGTTGTATGTTATTTTGGGCACCGATATTTTTACTTGTATAATTTTTAACCGTTTGAGCAAGTTTTGATAACTTTTACTTTTTGGGGTCGTGTGTGGCCTGCTCGTGGGATATTTTGGGCTAGTATAAAGGTGAGAGCAAAGATAGATATTAGAATTCTCTCCCTTTTTAACCGGATTCCTCTTTTTCCTTTCTTTTCTTTTTGTTATTCTTAGATCCACCCCTTTTCTCCTCCATTTGATCACCTTCCTTTGTAATTTGGTCTTTGCCATAGGAGAGTTTTATGTTCGCTTCGTTAAGGGCCATATTTCTATACGATTAATTTTTCATTTGGACCATTTTTGAGTTTCGGAGCAAGAGGGTTAGTTGTTCTCCTCGTTGTCCCCAACATAACCCCGACGTTTCGTCACTTTTAGAGCGTTTCCATTTTGGAGCTATTTGAGGTTTTCACCTCAAATTGAGGTAGGGGTATTGGAAATCATTAGAGTATTTTCACATGTGTAGTTCATGGTGTGTGTGCCACTTTGGCCATAGGTTCATTATGGTTATCATTATGTACATTAGTGTATTGGGTGCGTAACACGACATTCATGATTTATTTGACGGATAGATGCTATCAAAGTTTTAAAAAGAGGACTCGGTGCCCAAGGGTTGTGAACCCCTATGTACATTGGCCAATGAGGTGCGGTGGTGCACCATTTCATTCATGAGTGGTATCTGATTTTGGCATGGGGCATGTATCATCATTTTGCATCATAGCGTTCACATATGTGGGTTGTGTCATGGTGGAGTTCATAGGGTGTGTTGAGTTCATAATTATTGGGATTATGTGAAATTTGTTATCATTACGATTTCTTGGTAGTGATTATGTGATAATATGCTTTATTTGGCTTATAGTTCGTTGTGGATATTATTTGACAATTTAGTATATATGATGCATGGCTTGGTTATGTGAATTACTTGAGTCGAGTCAGACTATCATGCTACGAAAATTAGAGTTAGGTGTATGATCCCCTTCATTTCACGGAGCTTAGACTTTAGGTTTTATAACCATTCATCCTTGGGATGCCGAGAATTCTTGCATGTCCTTAGGGATTCCAAAAGATGCAGCATATTTGTGTAATCCATCAATCCTACTGAGCCGTTGTGCTTACCCCTATATTATAACCATTATTAAGGAAATGAGTTGCTTATGAAGACTTTTAGAGTTGAAGACTTACTTTAGACACATTTGTGGACCTGATCCACCATTCTCATTTTGGATGTATTTTTGATGTAAATGAATCTTCATGTACATTTTGGGATTTTAATTTAAATGTTGTACTTCTTCTCTTTTGTGTTTACAAACTCATGTATTACTTTTGGAATATTTATGAGTAGGTGATTTCAAGATGATGTATTTGAGGCCAAAGAGCCATTTTGTTTTAATGTATGCTTTGTATATAATTTGCACATTTTTTGTACGTTGCACACATTCATTTGGTTCATTATGCTTGGTGTGGACTCGGTCGTAGCCTCAAAATGATGTAAAAAGTGAGTGTGAGAAGTGGTCAACACATTTAGAATTTATAAAAACCACTTAACACTATACTATGTAGTATGAGTGAAAAGGGATCGTCCTAAGGGATTTGCAATGTTTACGGAATCAATATTGGATTAGTAGGTCGAATGATCAAAGAGGGGTTTGGTTGGTTGAATTAAGCTAATGATTTAATTAAAAACATACAAATTAAGAACAATATAGAGATTAAGGTATAAAGAGTGAGAGAGAAGTCTTGGGGCATAAAGTTCACCATTAAGCTTCACTTCACTAAACATTTAGCATTTGTTAATTTAGGGGGATTCCATATTGTAAATCAAGTGTATGTGCCATTAATTGAAATACTAAGCATGGATGGCAAATTAAGCATAAATTGTCTAATCAATCTAGTGAGTAGCACAACATATCAAATTAAGCCATTAACCATTCAATAAACCCATAATTAATACACACACAAAAATCTAGAGGAATGTTCTACTTGCACTCATAAGCATGGATCATCAAACAATAAGAATAGATTGTCTACCTATCTAGGAAATTAAAGCAACTAAACTACAACTATACTAATGACAAGGAAATTAAACTAATTAAGTCAAAGAGGTAGCACAATTGTGATACCCCCAGATTTTCGGATGCGGGTTGGCCAGGCCTACGCCCGAATACCTGAAGATATAAAAAACAAATCAGTAATAATTGAACACAAAGTATAAAATAGATAAATACGAATAAATAAAATGCTTAAATGAAACTAAAATGATAATCCAATAATTCCTCAAAATAAATTTCCATTAATAAAATCTTGTAATACAAATAATCCTCCAATTTATACAACTCGGGAATCAATACTATATGGACCCCTAGAAAAAGCAAAACTGAATAATCAACAATCAACAACTAAACACTGAATCATAAAAGAACTCCTATGTAGATAATCTGGAAGAATGAAGTAGATAATCCCTGCTTAGCATGAACAATCGCTACTTCTGACGAACACCTGAAAAAATAATAGTGGGTCAGGCCTACAAATAAGTTCTACTCTACTACAGTCCAAAATACCCGATACACAGATTCTTCCTAGACAACTCAACAATAGCAAAATAGTCCATGTATATATATATATATATATATATATATACACACACACACTATAGGACGCTTGGTAGACCATAGGTCTGTCTCAACCTGAATAAAAGGGCACATAAAGTGGGCATGAGTACCTAGACCTACTAGGGCACCCAGATGTCTACTATGTCCAGTTATCCATTCTAGGCAATATACGCGCCCTAACCATGATCTTAAGACTCAAACTCATATCATGGCTCATAACCATATATATATATATCTAATCCATCCTAATCCAGAACATAAAATAAACATCCAATATGTCATTCAACTATTTCAGTCGACCTAACATGAATATTAGTAGGATTTAACATTTATAGTTAATCCATTCCCTTATTCCAGAATAGGTAGGACTTAGCATTTTGAACTAATCCATCCTTAATATGCCACCATCCCATACCGGTGCATATAATCCATAAAATACAATAATTGATAGAATGAAAATAGTAGTTCATCAATTAAAATCCAGAATAAGCATAATGCAAATTATATAATAACATGATTATATTATATTGTTAGTCTATTATTAAAATCAATAAATATCCATACTAATTGCTAAGGTAAATTTAAGCAACTAAATCCTCCATTATCAGCATGCAAATTCAATTAGAATTTTATACTGATTAAATCTTTAGCATAATAAAATCAGAAATAACACATGATTACATTATACTTCCAACATAAGCATAATCCAATATCCATTTACATTGCTAAAGTAAAATTAAGCAAAATAAATCATCCATTAATAATATGCTAATTTAATTAAAATTCCATATTGTTTAAGACATTAACATAAGAATATAAATTATGCTTTTAGGGATTTTAACAACTCCATTATAATTATTTAAAACCCCAATGATCATCCAAAACAACCCTGGAACCAAAAATCCAACAACAGAATTAAAAATAGCCATCCTATTCTCAAAATACGAGAGCAGACTCTGCCTTCTTGGGAGCCGGCTCCCTCTAAGTGGGAGCCAGCTTTGTCCATGAGGGAGCCGGCTCCCTCTATTAGGGAGCCGGCTCTTTCCCTTGAGAGTCGTAGCAAAACCTTAGGGAGCCGGCTCCATGCTCTTGGGAGCCTGCTCTCGACCTGTTTTACGCATTGTTCTTCGTTTTTGGCATTCTCTGATCATTCCAATCATCCCCGTTTAGGTTCCTAACCTTCTTTTCTAAGTTCCAGACGATCCCCATTAATTATAAAGAGGCCTTATCCATCTTTTACACAAATCAAAGCAAGTTCATATGCAAGAATATTCAAGATCAAGCAACTTCGAATAAGAACATAAAATTCAGTTTTACTTACAACTAAACATGCATAAAAGATCCAATTAATATCTGGTTAATCCTGGAATTGACCTAGGCATGTACAGAACACGAATCTAAGGGAAAGAGTAGAAGTAAAACTTGTCTCCAAAGATTTCTGTTTGAAACCTTTAACCTTCTTCTTCCTAGGTTTTTTGGTGACCTTGGTTGCCGTAGAACCCTCTCTGTTGCTCTTGGTTTTACCCATGAACAAAACCTCTTCTGTCCTCCTTGGTTCGGCCTTCATTCCTTGGACAAAACCCTAGCTTCCTCTCTCAATTTGTCTCTTAAACTTTCTGTCTCTAAAAAGTGGCGTGAATAGGGTTTCTTCCAACCGTTAACAGACAAACCTAAGATGCATATATAGGCTTATAACAAACCCTAATTCTATTCATAACCTAAGTCTAATAATAAGAGAAGGAAAAATAAAAGAAAAATAAAAATAAAACATAATACATATATAAAGTCTGTACATAAATATATATATATATATATATATATATATATATTTAACTTATACTATATATATACATAAACTAACTATACTTATTAATATAATTATTTAATATACGAATAAGTATAATATCTATCAATATGCATATATACCCATATATATATGTACCAACATCCATGGGTAAAATATCCGTACCCGTTACTCATCCTATCCAAGCAGTCCATGTGACCCAAGTGAGTAGTCCATTACTACTATCCAAATCCATCCTTTTAAAAATATAAAATAAAATAAAATATAAAATAATTAAATCATTTAATCATAACAAATAATTACAATTAAACCACACATCATTTAACACACAATTAATCAAATAAATCATATAAGTAATTAAATCAAATAAGTATATAACATAATGCCACATAAGCACATAGCCACATAATCAATTAAAAATGCACATGAAATAAATAATTAAATTCTAATTATATCCTTTTGAAAATTAGGGGTATTACATTATTCTCCCCTAATAAAAGGAATTCCGTTCTCAAAATTCACGAAACTCTGAATTCTTTTCGTTAAAATTCATTTCCGTTCCGTTGTGGACTCTGCCTCTGTGTATGGGCTCCACTGAATTCCAAATCCTCATAGAAAATTTATGGTTCCTATATTTAAGAAATACAAAAATTATACTACACGTAGGTTGTATTTAACAACAATTCATCCTTACCCAATATTTATATAAGGGTATAAATCCATATTCTTCCAAGTTCCATAGCTTAAATTCACAAAACTTCTATGCACCCAACGCTAACGTTTTGGTAATGCTAAATTATAGGTTACTACCTCAATTTATAAACACAATCCATGAAAAGTCAATGTAATATATAAAACTGACCTTTCTCCAAAAATCTCCCTCCTTCCTATAGGGAAGACATCCCAATCAACCGTTTCCTGGCAGAAAATTATAGTGTACGAGTTCAACTATTTTAAAAAAAATCCTACTGCTACCTCCAAACCGCATGCAATACATTACAAAGGAGAGTATTTATCTCCGATGTATCCTTAAATGAAGTCAAGGTCAGATTGTACAACCCTTGTTTTCATTTCAAACCAACAGGTGAGAGATCTGTATTATATAATATACAAAACCTCAAACATTGTCACACTAACCACCTTGTGCCAATAATATGTCAAACAAAAATCTGAAAAGTGAAGTAAACACTTCCAATTATCTATGAAAACCTAGGGTATATATCCCAAGCATATCCTCTATGATCAAATTTACGTTCTTGATCAAATCCTCCGTTTAAAGATATGAAGCAAAACTGCTGCTCCAAAATCCTCTAAAGCTCCTTCTAAATTGCACTTTTCATCCATTATAATGGACAACCACATGTTACAACACTACTATCAGTGCGATGTAGAACTGATATGAAGTTCCAAAGTAAACACTACTCGAACAATGTCCAAAAGAGAACCTGTTCAATCTAGCATTCTTTAACCTATATAGAATTAAAATTCCAAATCAATGTTGATAATTCCTATTGACCATCTAGTCTTGATTAGTCCTATTCCCAATTTGAGATAGGAAGTGGCAAAAATCTCCAATGATATCCGATTATCAATTTTTCACCCTTCTAACAGGTGTTACTCTTATAGACAGTTATGTACATGTCTCTACCCAAATCTGTTCACTAGAACTAACATTTGATGTCTTGATGTACCTTATAATCATCTAAGTGTTCTGTGAAAAATTTACGAATTTGACATCTCAGTCACTTCGACATCATTCACAGAACCCACGAATCCTCCTCCAGTACCTTAAGTTCTATCTGAGTAAGGTAACAATGCCTCCAGTGTCAGCTCTGATATTCTAAGTTAACCTCTTTAATTACCTTGGTAATAGCAAGTGGCTTTATTATACATGCTATAAATTCAACTGATTTCTCAATAACTACCCGAAGGTTTAATTACTAGATCGGTTGTTAAGAGCATTCACTTCCATACTTACTTCCACCAGACAGAACTTAATGCAAAGTGTGAATCACCACTTTTATACATCTAAGCCGTCTCATGATCCATTTAATTCGTATGAACTGATATCCTACCAGTTCAAAATAGACAAAATTAAGCTGATTTAAGTTATCAGTCAACCAAAATCCTGACCCTTGTGTAAAATCAACAATCTCTCAATTAAAGCCATGGAAAATTATTTGTCATTTCCACTTCAGTATAAGAAATGGCTACAAGGATCTAGTGATCTCTGATGGTCTATCTCAGTTACTTAATAAATATTAGACTTAGAGATAAACTCACTATGTCCCTTTTCCTGCCTGTCCTCCAAACATCTATTGCATACTGTAAAGCATCATGTTCCCACCGGGATGAATAAAGAACTAAGAGTTATGAATCTCAGTCCGTACATCCTTCTTCCAATTTGACCACAGAAAGTACCGTAAGTCTAGTGCCATTAGCTTTCGTCTGCACCTATTGTTTAAATTGGAACATCTTCAAAAGCTAACTCTGCACTTGAATCCATGCACTACTGATCCGTGATAAACTTACCATTAATGAAAATTAACCAGTAATTCTTTTCATCGAAATTCAACTAGCTATGACTTTTCCACACACACCGTGCACATCTTCCTTATATGGGTGTTCGGTCTCACCTTCATGTCTTTGACACACCTTACTTCTTTAACACAAGTAAGTGTCTATTAGACTTCCTGTTTAACTTCAAAAGAATATGGAATCTTTCCATCCTCCAAATAGTCATCAATTTCCTAGCAACAACTATTTGTTGTGGACTGTGACCTAAAAAAATTCTCCATATTATTTGTGCAAGTGAATAAGACTTAGTTTCCTCCTCCATGTGCAACACCGGCAACTCCTCCAAATGACACGCCCTCATATATAAAATTTGATTAAGAATAGACTGATGATTTATTCAGTCTACTATCCTCAATCAATGTCATTCTAATAAGTACCTAAACAAGTACTAAATCCTTCTTCTAACTTGAGAACAACTTTTGAAATTTTTTAAAGAAGATGTTCTGCAAATCCGACACCTCCATTAAACCATCGTAGCATTACAGTGGTCTTTATTTACCATAACCTCATGAATACCGAAACATTAACAACCCCTATTATCATGGCGTTGTAAAAAGATACGAATTCATACCTAGCGTAAAGTATATCAAACTAATCGTTCTAGATTATTTGACTCGTATTGATGGTTTAACTATCCCATCCTAAATAACATACCATAATGACGCATGTCCAGGCCCAATAGATTTGCTAGATTTATGTGTATCTACTTAACCCTATGACCTCATGCTCACAATCTTAGCGTAAATAGCGCTATTACTCCATGTTATTAAAAAAACAGTAGTTGGCTGTTCACATACTTGTGTCCCCAACTAAACCACATATCAAATCCCGAATAATTAATGAAAATAAAACACGTATGACATATACAATAAAACAAAATAAAATCCTACTTAAAACATCGTTCTTTTAAGCAAAGAAAATCTCCTTTGAAATCAGTTGTACTAGATTGTTTCACAATTTCCTTTTATATTTTCGTAGTTAATCTTTCAACCTCGAAATATATCCTTTAAACATAGCTTAAAAACAACATTCGTTTCATAAGCAAATAACAAGGGCTTAGCCCTCATCCTCCTTATACGCGGAATACAAACCGTCTAACGTAGCTTTATAAAGCAACTTAGAACGTCACAACATAATACCAATGCTCTCCTGAATGTGATAGAAAATCATTTGTTTCGTTCTGATAAGAACTCCATCCGATCCCCAAACTCTAGAAGAGTACTTTTTATATATCTTTTTTTAGAAATGATAAGAAAGTTTAACTATAAATAGATTGATCAACACTTCTACTAATATCATTCGCTATACTACTAGCATATAAGATCACCCTCGCATGATCATTTATCTTCAAGATTTAGTACCCTCTTTCTTGGACATGCTGAAATTTACTCCATTAGGATCCTTTTCGGGCTCCTCCTCTTTGCTTGTCTCCTTTATGAGAAAAAAATTGAAGTTGTGTAGGTCCCAATATGCGGTGACCTAACACGCACACGTAAATCTTTCCTTGGCTTATACCTTAAAGTAGCGCCAATCAGAACTAAACCTTCGATCTCAAATGCTGCCTTCTAGTAAAAAATCGATAACGTACTCCTTTACTCCTTTGGGTCTTTATTGCTTTCGCCTTGGATCCCATCCTACTCCTAGTGTCACCCATTTCGTACCTACGGAATATACTTGACATCAGCTCCTCCTAACGAACCATAAATAGGGTACAACGAATCCTAATATGGCCTCTAAGTTTCAAGAGATGCAACGCGGAAGCCATATAACGAAAGATACTCCTAAGGACACTTGAACCTGGAGTTCTCTGATACCAGTTGTGATACCCCCAAATTTCTGGATGCGGGTTGGCCAGGCCCACGCTCGAATACCCGAGGATATAAAAAATAAATCGGTAATAATTGAACACAGAGTACAAAATAGATAAATAAGAATAAATAAAATGCTGAAATAAAAGTAAAATGAGAATCCAATAATTCCTCAGAATAAATTTTCATTAATAAAATCTTGTAATACAAATAATCCTCCAATTTATATAGCTCGGGAATCCATACTATATGGACCCCTAGAAAAACCAAAACTGAATAATCAACGATCAACAATTAAACACTGAATCTTAAAAGAACTCCTATGTAGATAATCCAGAAGAATGAAGGAGATGATCCCTGCTCAGCACGGACAATCCCTACTCCTGATGAATACCTGAAAAAATAATAGTGGGTCAAGTCCACAAATAAGTTCTACTCTACTACAGTCCAAGCAGGAAACCAGTGCGTAGATACATCCTAGACAACTCAACAATAGCTAAATAGTTTATACACACACACACACACACACACACACACACACACACACACACACACACACACACACACACTATAATACACTCGCTAAACCATAGGTCTGTCTTAACCTGAATAGAAGGCAACATGCAAATCGCACATAAAGTGGGCATGAGTATCTAGACCTACCAGGGCACCCAGATGTCTACTATGTCCAGTTATCCATCCTATACAATAAATGCGCCCTAACCATGATCCAGAAACTCAAGCTCATATTATGGCTCATAACTATATATATATATATATCTAATCCATCATAATCCAGAACATAAAATAAACATCCAATATGTCATTCAACTGTTTCAGTCGACCTGACATGAATACACGTAGGATTTAACATTTATAGTTAATCCATTCCCTTATTCCAGAATAGGGAGGACTTAGCGTTTTGAACTAATCCATCCCTAATATGCCATCGTCCTATATTGGTGCATATAATCCATAAAATTCAATAATTGATAGATAAAAATAAAGTAGTTCATCAATTAAAATCCAGAATAAGCATAATACAAATCATATAAAAACATGATCATATTATATTGTCCGTTTATGATTAAAATCAATAAATAATCGTTCTAATTGCTAAGATAAATTTAAGCAACAAAATTCTCCATTATCAACATACAAATTCAATTAGAATTTCATACTGATTAAATCTTTAGCATAACAAAATCAGAAATAACACATGATTACATTATACTTCCAACATAAGCTTAACATCATCAAATATCCATTTACATTGCTAAAGTAAAATTAAGCAAAATAAATCATACATTAACAATATGCTAATTTAATTAAAATTCCATATTGTTCAAGACATTAACATAAGAATATAAATTATACTTTTAGTAATTTTAACAAGTCCATTATAATTATTTAAAACCCCAATGATCATCCAAAACAACCATAGAACCACAAAATCTAACAATAGTATCAAAAATAGCCATCTCGTAGAAGTCCCAGCATGAGAGCATGCTCCCGAAATATGAGAGCAGGGTCTGCCCTCTTGGGAGCCAGCTCTGTCTATGAGGGAGCCGACTCCCTCCATTAGGGAGCGGCTCTTGGTGTGTTGCCGCACCAACGCTTAAAGATGTGCAAAAGATAATGAATGTGCAATGTAGCCAAGTTTTACATTTATAAACGCCACTACTACCATTAACTAAAAATATAGCAAGGATGAGTAGGGATCGTCCCAAGGGATTAGAGGGCTACTAGTAATGGAAACAATGCTTAGGGTTAGTAGGTCGAGTGATTAAAGGTAGGTTGTTTGGTTGATTAAACTACAATTAAGATTAAACAAGATCAATATAAAATAAGTAATTAAAGGATAGAGAATACAAGAGAGAGATGTCTTGGGACTTAGAGATGACCACTAAGCATCACCTTTCTATACACTCAATTCACAATTAATGAGGGAGAAAACATATATTGCAACAATAGTGAGTGTGTGTGGTTGTTTTAACAAGCATGGATGACCAATTAAATATATATTGTCTAAATAACACAATAAATAGCATAATACATCAAACTAAGTCATTAATCCTTCTTTAAGCTCATAATCCAAACACATCACATAATTAGAGAAATATACTACTTGCATTCATAAGTATGGAACATCAAACAACAAGCATGGATTGTCCTCGCATTTAACAACTAAGGTAGCTACACTATATCTAAGCTAATGATATGGAAATTAAACTAATTAAACTAAGGGAGAGGCACAATCCATCAAGAAATGAGTATAAACTATCAAATAAACCACAAGAGCATTCTATTAAGCACTATGTCTTGATAATATCTTGATCTATAGCATCAACATACATAGACATGCATCAACAATACAAGAGATAGAGATAAACACATGAACATCTATCCTAGCATACATAGACATATGGATAGAATGAAATGATCAATTGGAAGAATTAAACTACATAAATTATTGAATAAACAAGATCTATGTATATAAATATGTCAAAACATGTATTACAACACAAATCCCCTCAAAAATACATAAATCAAGGTATAGAAAGCATGCTTAGGGCTAACTCTAGCCCCAAGAAGATGTCTAACCACTCATGAATGGTGTCCTCCAACCCTTAAGGGCTATCTTTATGGTAAAGTGCTCTTCTAATTGAGGAAGATGGAAAACCTCCCAAGAATGTGTCTCTAGCTCCTCTTCTTTTTTCTTCCTCTCTAAGACAATCTCTAATATTATGTATTGTGTCTTGTGTATTGTGTATCTCCTCTTTTTATAAAAGTGGCTCATAATCCTTATATAGGTAGCTCAAATGTCACACCCAATGGTCTTGGCTCGTACACAAGGGCTCCTCCAATGATTGCACAATGAGACAACTTTTAATAAGCTGGAAATATATTTTTTTCAGATTCGAGAGGGTTTGATCGATCAAACCTGTTCTATGATCGATCGAACATGGCTGCCATCTATCAAACTTTGGCTGGATCGATCCTCTCATGGCGGCGCCTTTTTGGATAAGGACAGATTTGATATATTTTGGGGAAAGAGATAAAAGTGGTAGGTAGAGTGGTACAACAGGATAAGATGGAATCTTTTCGATCGATCTGAGAATTGTTGGATCGATTGAACTTTGTGGGATCTTTGGATAAGGACAAAAGAGCTTGGATCCATCTTAGAGAGTCTAGATCGATGAACTTTCGATCGATCGAAGTATTCTTGAGATCGATCGAACCTGCTGAATTTTCACACTTTGCTTCAATCTGCTTCCACTTTGCTCCTTTCTTCCATCCAGCTTGAGTTAGCTTCTTTTAAGCTCTTATTTTGCTGAATTAGCTTATTTTGGGGAGAAGCATCTAAAAAGGGCAATAACATGAAATTAGTTTAAAACGGGAAAGTAAGATAGATAAAGGTCCTAGAATACCTAAACTTAAAAGGTTTAAATGTGCACTTTTCAGCGCTTAGAAGAATATAGTCTGTTGTCTGATGGGGACTGAGCTGGATCAACCTTTATATAATCCTTTAGCTGCTCAAGCTGCTCAGGATCCGGGACCTGAGATGGTCCTACCAGATGCTCGGGTTGCTCCCGATCATGAGAGGGCTCACCTGGCCCCTCTAATTTGGGCCTGACTCGCAGATGATAATGTCCACGGGCAATAGTCTTGACCCTAGCCATGGCCTGCAAAACAGAAAGAAAAACACTTGCAATATAAGTTAGTATTGGCATTAAGAATTGAAACACAGTATATAGAAACATGTATGCCAAATAAGATAGACCACACAAGACATGAATCTACGCAAGTGATGATGGGGCTAAATAAACAATGACAGTAAGTGAAGCATGCTAAACAATATAAGTATGGAATGCATCAAATGTGGAAAACACAGGCATTGGGCATGTATGGGATAGCATGGAATCACAAAAGAAAGTGTGTGAAGTATGGAATGCAAATCTGTGAAGTTCAATCGATCACAAAAATGTGAGATCGATCTGAGATAAGTTCGATCGATCTTTGAATAATCGATTTGAGAAAACTTCAATCGATCGAACTGGGAAGGGAAATTCGAAAAGTCACAAATCTGTGACGTGGAAGGCACGGGGGCACCAAAGCAAACTTCAGGGCCCTCTCATACATCAACAACACAATATGGGTCACTTATTTGGCCCGTGACCATCAAAAATAGATTCAAAAATGAAATATATACAAAACTATATATATATAAATATATATACAAAAGCTTCAAAACGTCAAAAATGGAATGAATCAAACATGAAAACCTTAGATCTAGAATGAAAACATCACAAATAGATAGATTGAAACTCAAAATCAAGGGGAAAAACTCAGAACTTACCAAATCCGAGAGAGAGAAAGGTGGAAATCGCGATGGACGAGATCCGAGATGAGGGAGAGAGATTTGAGGCTCGGAATGGTCGCTGGAGGGCTTGCCAGAGATGGGAGATAGATGGTTTACAGCGGCGAGGGATGAGAAGGTCTTTAGATCGATCTTTGAATTGATCTAATGACCGTAGGGTTTTGTTTTTAAAAACATTTCCTGACCAGTTCGATCGATCAGGGAAAATTTTCGGTCGATCGAACATGGATCGATCTAAAAAATGTTAAGATCGATCTCACCTCGAATTTTTTTTTTTTTTTTTTTTTGAAATATTTTAAAATTTTGGAAATTTAAAAATTAAAATTACAACTAAAACTATTATTTTTGAATTTTTGGAAATAAAACAAAAGAAAATTGTTTTTGGGATTTTTGAAAATTTTGAAATAAAAATAAAAGTGAAAAATAGAATGAAAATCTTTTTGGTGTTTTTGAAAATAAAAATAAAATAAAATAAAATAAACACTAAAAACAAAAATAAAAATAAAAATAAAAATAAACTTGCAGTCAAAGTCAAAGTCAAGGTCAACAAAGGGTAGAGATCGATCAAGTAGAGATCGATCGAGAAGATGGTTCGATCAATCGAACTGGTGAAAACCTGCAGAGAAGTTCGAACGATGCATAGAGAAGCCTTTTTTCATGGATCTCAAAATTTTTTCTAAGTGTGGAGTAAAGATCGATCCAAGAAAAAGTTGGATCGATCTTGGAACTTTCAGATCGATCCAAAGGAATTCTCGAACGATACATAGAGGGCTGATTTATGCAGGAAATTTCAGATCGACGGAACAGAGCAATGATTGGATGCAGGGATGGGTGTTCGATCGATCGAACCTCATTTGAGATCAATTGAACAGGGACAAAATGCCTATTTTCAGAACGAAAGTGCATGCATACTCAATCAAAATTCCTAGCCATGTGTATGAATTCCAAAACATATCTAGACGACGCAAAAAATGAAAGATAAAACAGAAATGAGGGAGGAATAAGGTTGTAAACCCTACGAAGCATTTACTAGTCTTTAACGTCTCTAGCAAGACGTTGGGCTCTTTTAGCCTGGATCAAATATCTTGTAATGCATCCCCTCCTTGTCGGGGTGATAAGTACTTTGAATTCCATCCAACAAACGGTTCCCTAAAGAACTTGTTGGATTAGGTTCAACGGAATTTGTTGGTCCTTTGTCAATGTGATCTTTGGGCTTCCATGCCCTTTCAAAGCAAGATTTTGAAACATCATTTTTTGAATTCAAGGTTGAAGATGAACTTTTTAAAGTTTTGGTTTTAAGCAAAGACTCCATTCTTTCACATTCATTGTCTAGACATTTTTCTACAACATTTACTTCTTCATGTTTGTCAAATGAATTTGGGGTCGGATTGAAGATATTTAACTTCACTTTCATATGCCCAAATGAAATTTTCATTACCCCCGTCCTATAATTGATGTTGACATTTGTGGTTGCCAAGAAAGGACGGCCAAGGATAACAGGAATTTGGCTCTTGGGATTTGGAACTGGTTCCGTGTCAATGACAACGAAATCGACCGAGAAGAAGAATTTATCAATTTTAATCAAGACGACCTCAATGATACCCCTAGGCTTTTTGATGGGTCGGTCGGCAAGTTGTAAAACCACCGACGTCGGTTTCAAGTCTCCTAAGCCTAATTTGACATATACCGAGTATGGAAGAAGATTAACACTTGCTCCTAAGTCCAGAAGAGCCTGATTAATGACATGGTCACCAATGATGCAAGAAGTAGTAGGCGAACCGGGGTTCTTAAACTTTGGAAGGGTGTTATGTTGCAAGATTGAGCTCACTTGCTCGGTCAAGACCACTTTCCTAGGTGCTTGGCTCTTGTTCTTCCTCTTTTGGGTGCAAAGATCATTTAAGAACTTGGCATAAGCCGGAATTTGCTTAATTGCATCCAAAAGTGGAAGATTAATCTTCAATTGCCTAAACATTTCAATAATTTCATTGTTCTTGGTCTTTTGTTTATCAAGATAAATGGATCCTTTCAAGGCATCCGGAAATGGAGCTCTTGGTTCAAAAACTTTTTCTAAACTTTTCTTTGAAACATCATCAACACAAGAATTTTTAAAATCCTTTTTCAAAGCTTTGTTCAATTCATCTTTCAAATCAATTTTGGACTCACTGTTTAGATCACTTTCTAACACTTTCTCATTTGAATGATCATGCATATACAATGAAGGAGGAATATGATAAGAAACGGGACAGGTGTCAACTTTTGGTTTCACTGGTTCACTCTCTTCATTGGACACACCTACTTTGTTGTCCACAATCTTCCCACTTCTCAAAGTTGTCACCGCATTGACATGCTCAATTATGTGTCCTTCCGATGAGGAATGAGTCTCCACAACACATTATTGCTTTGGTGGAGCATTCAAAGGCATCTTCCCCTTCTCTCTAGCATTTAAGGTACTAGCTATTTGCCCTACTTGGGTTTCTAGCTTAGCAATGGATTGAGAATGCGAATGAAGCAATTGAGTGTTCGCCTCTAGAGTGCCTAGAGCGGTCAAAACTTTCTCTTCAAAGGCAGGACTCCTAGAATTTCCTTGGGAATATGATGGTTGATTAGGAAAATAAGAATTAGAAAATTAATTACCATGTGATTGAAATGATGATGATTTAAAACCTTGGGAACCTTGGCCTTGCATTGGTGGCGGAACATACTTCCCTTGAAAACCACCTTGGGGAGGGTTTGAGTCTTCCCCTTGGCTTTTCCAAGAAAAATTTAGATGGTTCCTCCAACTTGAATTGTAATGAGTGCCATAGGGATTATTCCCTTAATTAATAAATGTAGCATTAACTTGTTCATAGGGCTCACTTTGTACATGTCTATGGGGACAATTGGAAGTAGAATGCAAGACATTTGAACAAGTCATGCAAGATTTGTTAGATGCACGATAATGAATATGAGTAGGGGAGGAAGATACTTGATTTGCCGAATTTTGGTTGATTAAGAATTGATCAAACCTTTGAGACAAGGATTTCATCTCGGCGGCTATGTCATTGGAGTTGTCAACTTGATACAAGCCGACATTCTTCCTTCCACCTAGGTTTCTACCATTTTTAGAAGATAAGGACCTATGCATGGAATTTTCACTCATACTTTCATACAATTGCCACACATCATTTTCATACTTATCAAGATAAGAACCACCCATGGATGCATCAACCATACCCTTGTGATTATCCGATAAACTTGTGACGACCCTAGATTTTTCAACCCAGTGTGTCCTGTGCTGACCCGAACTGGATCCAGAATGCGGAAGCAAAAGATGAAACAATTGTCTCTAGAGATACAACACATCTCTAAGACACCAATGTGACCCTCAACGAGGTCACAAAACCCAAAAGAAATAAATGCGGAAGCGGCGTTTCAAAAAGGACAAGAATGAACCTAGGGTCAAAATGGTCATTTAAAACATGAAAGTGGGTTCTACCAAGCACACCATTGGAAAGACCACAAAAAATTAATGAACTTAGACTCAAGAATCACTTGATTCGGAGTCCGGATGAAGAAGATATGGCTAGCGGAAAAAAAGGGGCAAAAAGGTCAAAAAGAGCCAACTCTAGAACATCTAACCGGTTACCATACCTTTCTAATCGGTTAGAAGGCCAAAAATCACGACCAAAACATTACCCAAGCACATCTAACCATTTAGATAACCCCATCTAACCGGTTAGATGGCGAAAACCAGAATGCTCAACCCAAAAACCTGGCAGCAGGGGTTTTCAGCAAAAAATGGATTTTTGAGGGCCAAGATGACATTTTTTTAAAAAACACAAAGAAGAAACACCCCTCAAAATTGAGTTTTCTACATGGTTATGCAAAAGGAATCGAAAAATACTCACTGTAAGATGCCCAAAATTCCCCTCCATGAAATCAGGTCATGAGGGTCCAAAAAGTTGCTAAATGCAAAATTGAAAGTTGAACTTCGTAAACGATTTCCGGTACCAAGACGACATTTTCTGGAAAAATATGAAGAAGAAACCCCCCCCTAAAATCATGTTTTATATACAAAAATGTTATAAAAATAAAATAAAACCACTGTGAAAAGTTAAGAATGCCCCTAGATCAGATTATGCAATAAAAACGCAAAATGAGTCCATAGAAGGCTCAAATCACAAAGGATGAGGTTTTGCCTAGAAACGACTATGAACGCAAACGCAACTTTCCTATTTGAATGTACTACAATGGTCCATGGCTTAAAAATACAACCGATGCAAAATCCGACCCCCCAATAGCCAAAATGACAAAAATAGAACTTGGAATGAAAACTCGAAATTCAAAACTATGAAATGGTTTCAAAATACCATTTGGACCTTGGCCACACTTCATACATGAGTAATGAGACCCTATGGAAGAATCAAAATAGAATTCCCACATCCAATGCAAACATGGTGAAGCAAAAACTCAATATTTTTCAATATTTTCATAATATTCCATGAAGTCAAAAGTTACATAGGATACAAATTTTGTGTCATTAGCCTCCAGCTTCATCTCATACATGTTAAATATATTGTAAAGAGTGTACTCATGTACACATTATATATATGAAATCAAATATACACATTTTGACATATAAGGCTACAAGTGGCATTTCAAGCCAACCTTTACAAGAATTAAAAACCCTCAAGTCTACAATCATCCAAGCAATGATGAACATCACGAACCAAATCTTCGTACCTGAAATAGCCCCTCAGTAACTTCGGGGTAAGCAAACAAGTTTACTCGTAGAAAATGAGCATGCATGACTCGATTTCTGTAGAGATTTTTTCATTGACTTGAAATAATTCAAAAGGGTTATGCCACCTAACGTCTATATCAAAGGTTAGACTCAAGGAGCATCCTAAGCTACCTTAAAACATTTCTAGCATACATCACATCCTTCATGCAATTCTAAACGACATAAGAGCATACTATACAAGCAACAAGATAAAGGTTCCCAAAGTTATCAACTTGAAATCTAAGGTACGAGAACAACTAAATATAACCATTTAGCATAATTAAAATTTCTAATACAATGCATCAAGACATAGATTCCCAAAGTTACCATCTTGAAATCTAAAATACAATAACAACTAAATATAACAATTTAGTACAATTAGGATTTCTAAAACCACACATCAAGACATAGATTCTTTAAGGTATCAACTTGAAATCTAAAAGTGTGAAAACAACTAAATATAACAATTTAGTAAGGATGTACTTAACAACATCAATTCGCCAATAGCTAAAACCACAAGTCACAATTAAATATGATTGTCAACTTGGAATTGAATGCGAAATCAAATAGTGGAAGACTTGGATATCACGTCTTGGACTAAACCAAGAACAAAATGGTTATTCAGGGCATTAACCTGCTGGGAAGACCACCCTAGTGCGCACTATCTCAATTGGGGAGAACTCATACCTCCCGCACTAGAGCAAAACTCTAGCCATATCACTTGTAACAATGTCCCAAGACTCCAAAATAAACCAAATAAGTTCACAACTTATACATAATTTATATAATGCACGAAACCACCTTCCATGCACAAGTAGGTTGAAACCATACAATCCATACCTTAGAGTTTAAATTCTAAGATGGCATATATAATGTCAAATACAAAGTGTGCAATTCATTACACAAGCAACAATATATTCCATGAAGAAAACATGTTCTCATGAATATAAATATAACAATAATGTTATCCAATGCTCAAAACACAAACAAGTGAATACACAATAAGTCCAAGTCTATGATTTGAATATTGAAACAACTTCTAAAACACAAATAGATCCATGGAGCCATTAGATAGAATTTAATTCAACAAGATGATTAATTCTCTAAATTTCAAATCAATTTCAAATAACCTCAAATTAATATATGTTAAGCAACATATCATGGTCTTTGCATATATCAAATCAAAAGTGCAAGATGAGCAAGATATCATCAAATAGAATTTAATTAATTTAAATTAATTAAATCCCTAAATTTCAAAAGTTGTTCAAATGATCTCAAATTAATATATATCTAGCACTAAGTCATGGTCATACCATATATCAAGTCTAAAATGGAATACAAGCAAAACACAATTTACTAGAATTTAAATCAAATTAAATTCATTTAATCTCTAGATTTGAAAACTCATCTAAATCATCCCAAATTAATATATATCAAAGATCAACTCATGGCCATGCCATTTACCACGTCTAAAATGAGTTTTATGCAAGCTACAACAAATCATTAATTTCTCTAATTAACAAAAGGCATGCATATAACTTATATATCACTACAAAAACAAGAAATACCCTTAGGTAATAAATTATAACATGTAATACCCATAATTTTAAAAGGATATTTCTGGTATTTACATTTTTGGATTTAATTATTTTTTTTATTTGATTAATTGTTTACTTGTTTATTATGTTGATTAAATGGTATGTATTTTGTTTAATTATTTATTTGTTAATTTTTGCTCAAATGTTAATTATTTATTTGTTTTAATTATTTGATTAATTGTTAATTATTAATTATTTGTTAATGGTTGTTTATTTATTTATTTATTTAATTCATTGTTATTATATTTCTGGTACTTATAAACTTACGTAAGTTCTTATAGCCGACACTATTTTAAACCTAGGTTGATCAATGGGCCGAGTTGTATATGGATTAGGGTTTAATGTTAGGTCTATAAATATATAATATTACTGTGGTTTAAGGTTTTAAAGGAAGTTAAACGTTTTCTGTAAAACGATTACAGTGACTTAAGATATAGAGAGAAACAGAGAGGGATATGAAGGAAGGCTGGGGTTTTGGTCTAGACTAAGGTTGGACCAAGAAGGAGGAAGGAGAGGTTGTTCGTAGGTGATACCAAGAGCAACAGAGGTGGAACATTAGTTACGATTTTCGTCAGAAAATTTCAGAGACGATAGTTAGAGATTTTAAACCAAAGTCTTAAAGGCAAGTTTCTGTTCTATTCTTTCCCGTTAATTCGTGTTCTGTGCATGCCTAGTTAGACTCCAGGGATTTATTTAAAGACTAAAATGGATTAAACGAATTTTATATCAAGTCTTGTATGCATGTATGAATTATATTAATCTCATTGACATAAGAAATTTGCGTAATCTTTGATGAATCTGTTATTGGTTTCTTCTTGGTGTTAATGTTTAAGTTTTGATTAAGTTGAGATCATAATTATGTACTGATGATTAGTACTTAATTAGGGGCTGAGATTAATCTCTGAATCAAGTAGTAAAAATAGTATTCAAATTTCACCGAAGAAATCTGTTTTGAATCGAATAAGTTTAGAATTGAGAATTCTGTAATTGTTTGCTTCAAAAAGGGTTGTGTTCTATACAAGTTAGGATTGGTTAGTAATAGATTAAGATTACCCTAGAACTAAGATTGAACCCTAGAACAACCATTAAGAACACTACAGAGGTCTGGAAAACACCGGAGACGAAGAAGAAGAGCACTAACTGAGTCCCCTCAGTTCGCAACTGAGTTCCCTCAGTTGGCAATTCAGCCTCCTCAGTTAGCAACTGAGTCCCCTCGGTTAGCAATTCAGCCCCCTCAGTTAGCAACTGAGGTTGCTCAATTGTAACTTAGCTTGCTCAGTTGGGGTTTTGGTTTCAAACGCCCAGATTTGTTTTAAAACCTATTTTAATTAAATCAAATGGGTTAAATGGACTAGGGAAGGTTCTAGAGTGTATAATACATCTATTAGGCCTAAGGAATTGGACAAAATGGATTTAAAAATAATTTCTATAAATTATTTAAAGGATGAATCAGTATAAAAGCATACAACTTAGCATACTAATAATGGATGGAAAAAACCAAATAGCTTAGTTAA
Organism: Cornus florida; assembly: GCF_030987335.1. NCBI lineage: Eukaryota > Viridiplantae > Streptophyta > Magnoliopsida > Cornales > Cornaceae > Cornus > Cornus florida. Next base: position 48,367,205 of record NW_026775573.1, read on the forward strand.
ATTTTGGGCAACATAATGATTTGTAATAAGATTATAAATCTTATATTGGATGCATGATAGATCATTTTATGTTTAAAGTTTGAACTGTGCATGATCCGGATGTTAATTGTTGGAATATCAAATTCTCTAGTGCAATTACATGAATTAATGCTGGGATTTATATTGCTGAAATTTTAAATACTTTTCTGCAATGATATGGATAATGGTTTGGATTGTAAATTACTAGCTTATTATGCATGTGTTGTAATTTACAAGGATATGGAGGATTGTATGCACCGGTATGGGATGGTAACATACTAGGGATGGTTTAGCTCAAAACGCTTAAACCTAACCTATCGGATTAAAGGAATGGATTGAAAAACATTGAAACCTAATTGTGACTAAGTCAGATCAATTGCGACTAAGTTGAATGGCTTCCTAGATTAATGGATGGTAGTTAAGTCATATCAACTAAATAAGTTGAGTGACTAACTAGTTTGTATATTGTATGTCATCTTAATAAGTATTTGAATGACATACCCTGGTTTTGGATAGACTTTATATATATGTTTATGGTACCACGAGATGGGCTTGAGTCTCAGACTCGTTGTTTAGGGTGCATATATGCAGTGGATGCGTAGCTGGTTAAAGTAGGTTGAGGTGTACCCTGTTAGGTGTAGGTACTCATGCCCACCTTTGGGTGCGTTTTCGCATGTTGCCTTCTATTCAGGTTGAGACCCCTACTGTAGTCCAGTGAATGTCCCTTAGTGTGGATATATATATGTATGGACTAGATAAATATTGTTGAGCTATCTAGGATGTATCTGCGTATCGGATTACTGTTTGGATCGTAGTAGAATAGGACTTGCATGTGGGCCTGACCCACTCTTTATTTTCCAAGTGTTCGTCAGTTCCAGGGTTAGAGCTAGGACGTGCAGAGCAGATACAGACACTCACTCCTCCGTTTACGTATGACTACTCTCTATGTTTAGCTTTATGTTTCATTTCAGTTATTTCAGTTTCAGTTTGGGATTTTATTAGGGGTCCACAAGGATGGATTCCCGAGTTGTTAAACTTATGGAGTTTTGGATTATCGGATTTTAATAATTATAGTTTGAGGAATTTTAATAATTATAGAATTCTTTCAGCGTTATTATTTATTTTCTTCATTATTTTGTAATCCGTGTTCGTTTTAAAATACTTTAATTATCTGATATCCCTCGGGTTGGGCCTGAGCTTGATCAACCCGCTTTCCGGATCTGAGGGGTATCACATAACACTCCTTACCTCATAAGAGGATTGTTTCTCTTGAATCCAAGGCAAATCAATATAAAATGGCATCAAGGGTTATGATGAGGAGGATGAGGGGAACAAAAAGTATTCCCAAGGTTAAGCTTAAAAATCAATGGAAGGCTTTCAAAAATCAAGTCAAAACTTAAGGCTTTAAGCTCTATCTATGGAGGCTAGGGTTTTTGGTAAGGAAGATAATGAAACAATGTGAAAAAGTGTGAGTGGAGGAAATAGAAATCATGCACTCATTATGTGATCCTACACCATGGTCAACACACACATCTATGGTCAATTGCATAAAAACCCTCATTTTAAACCATAATCCCAAAGTGGCCCAAAAATAATTGCAAGACTTAATTGTGAACCTACACTTGTCACAAATCCAAGGTTCCTTCCTGGGCTTAATCTCAAGTCTACACTTGTCAACCATCTAAGCCAACAAGTGCACCAATCCTAGGCCAACAAGTGGGTGAATCTCCACCCTCCAAATGTCACAAAATGATGCATCTAAATCACTCCACCCCAATGCCAACAAGTGGCATAATGAGAATGTGACACTTGTCACATTTTCCAAAAATTACTAAAAAGTCATTTTTGAAAATATTTTCCAAATTAAATTGTAAAAAGGTCCCTAAGACTAAAAATAATTACTTTATCACTAAAACCCCACAAGTTAAGAATAATTACAATAAAGTATGCATTCATACCCTTTACAAGAAAAGTAAACACTTATCATGCTTTTTTAAGAAAGTAAAAATATACATTGCATGGAATTTAAATATCATGGATGCATGCAAAACCGTAATCAAATCCGAACACAAAAAGTGAGGTTGTGCAAGGAAAAAGGATAAACGAGAAAAAGACGAAAAGTGAATAGTGTCCGAAAAAATAAAAATGTGAAAATGACACAATCCTCAAAGGAAGTTGTCAATCCATGGAAAAGAGTCTCGGAAATCATTTCAGAGCACTCGTGACGACATCAAGCGATGAAAAACCGAACACAGAAAAAAAAAAAAAAGACAACGGAAAAAAATATCCGTAAAAATCTGAGAAAAAGGAAAGGAAGAAAAATGACCGGGTCATTACAAAACTTTTAAAGAAATATTGGACTAGTTGCCACTTAGGTATGTCATAATGAGGGTACTTTCTAAGCAAATCATTAAATCTTTCTCATGCCTCATGAAACATTTCCCCATCTCTTTGAGAAAATTCTTTAATTAAAGTTCTCATGGCATTGGTCTTAGAAACTGGATAGTACTTTTTCAAGAACTCTTGTTGCATTTCTGCCCAAGAAGTTATCGAAAAAGGCCTAAGATTGTTAAATCAATATTTTACCTTGTCTTTAAGGGTGAAAGGAAAAAGTTTAAGTCTTAAAACTTCATCAGGCATGTTTATGTATTTCACGGTGGAACACACTTCAAGAAACTCATCCAAATGCTTATAAGGTTCTTCACTAGGAAGTCCATGATAGTTTGGAAGCATTTGAATAGTTTGTGATTTAATTTCATAGTGATGTGCTCTAAATGGAGGCAATTGAATGCAAGTGGGTGCATTGTATTCATTTGGCACATAATGGTCTCTTAATGCAATGGGAGGATTCACAATTGGTGGTGCTAAACAAACACTTTGATTCGCTTGAACTATGGGGGGTTGTGGAGCAAATATTGGCTGAGGCATTCCTAATGGAACTTGGCCTTGTTGTTGTGGGTGAATGAATGGTCTAGGCATGCCTAATGATACTTGAACATTTTCATGATGCACATTAGGGTGGAGGTTGCCTTGTTGGTCTATATGACCAAGGTCCTCTACATGGTCGTCATTCAAATCCTCCATTGGTGAAATGGAGTGATGAGAACAACCTCTCCCCCTATGATTACGAACAACCGATTCAAGATGCAAATTAGGAGGGACAAGAGTAGGATTCAATGACCTACGACCATGCATACACTAGCAAAACAAATAACAAGCAAGTAACAATCACTTCGTCCCCACAATAATTCAATCAACAAATCTCCAACTTCAATGATCCCATGCTCCCATGCTTAAACAACATGCAAAGAAAAATAAATTGCCTCCACGCAGGCTCACGATTTATCTAATAAATGAAAAACAAGCCTCCATGCGGGCCGACGATTTAACTAGAGCTTGAGTTAGAAAGATCTTACAAAGGGTCCTTAAACAACTTCAATTCATTTTTAACTTTCAAGCTTTGCTATGCTTTGCATTTTTTAGAGTCTTAGTCCTTTTTGTGCTTAGCTTAGCTTCTTGCTTTGAATTTTCCTTTGCTTAACCTCCTTGCTCAATTTCACCTAGCCAAATAAGAACAAACACAATAAGTAATCAAAAATAAAAATAAAGTAAAGACACGATCGAAAGAGTACTAATCCCTAATTGTTTCCAAAACACAGCGTTGCCAATTAAATCTCCGGCAACGGCGCCAAAAACTTGGTGTGTCGCCGCACCAACGCTTAAAGATGTGAAAAAGATAGTGAATGTGTAATGTAGCCAAGTTTTATATTTATAAATGCCACTACTACCATTAACTAAAAATATAGCAAGGGTAAGTAGGGATCGTCCCAAGGGATTGGAGGGCTACTAATAATGGAAACAATGCTTAGGGTTAGTAGGTTGAGTGATCAAAGGTAGGTTGTTTGGTTGATTAAACTACAATTAAGATTAAACAAGATCAATATAAAATAAGTAATTAAAGGATAGAGAAAACAAGAGAGAGAGGTCTTAGGACTTAGAGATCACCACTAAGCATCACCTTTCTATACACTCAATTCACAATTAATGAGGGGGAAAACATATGTTGCAACAATAGTGAGTGCGTGTGGTTGTTTTAACAAGCATGGATGACCAATTAAGTATATATTGTTTAAATAACACAATGAATAACACAATACATCAAACTAAGTCATTAATCCTTCTTTAAGCTCACAATCCAAACACGTCACATAATTAGAGAAATATACTACTTGCATTCATAAGTATAGAGCATCAAACAACAAGAATGGATTGTCCTCCTAATTAACAACTAAGGTAGCTACACTACATCTAAACTAATGACATGGAAATTAAACTAATTAGACTAAGGGAGAGGCACAATCCATCAAGAAATGAGTATGAACCATCAAATAAACCGCAAAAGCATTCTATTAAGCACTATGTCTTGACAATCTCTAGATCTATAACATCAACACACATAGACATGCATCAACAACACAAGAGATAGAGATAAACACACAAACATCTATCCTAGCATACATAAACATATGGATAGAATGAAATGATCAATTGGAAGAATTAAACTACATAAATCATTGAATAAACAAGATCTATGTATATAAATATGTCAAAACTTGTATTACAACACAAATCCCCTCAAAAATACATAAATCAAGGTAAAGAAAGCATGCTTAGGGCTAACTCTAGCCCTAAGAAGATGTCTAGCCACTCATGAATGGTGTCCTCCAACCCTCAAGGGCTATCTCCATGGTAGAAGTGCTATTTTTCTTAAGGAAGATGGAAAACCTCTCAAGAATGTGTCTCTAGCTCCTCTTCTCTTTTCTTCCTCTCAAAGACGATCTCTAATATTGTGTATTGTGTCTTGTGTATTGTGTATCTCCTCTTTCTATAAAAGTGGCTCATAATCCTTATATAGGTAGCTCAAATGTCACAACCAATGGTCTAGTCTCGTACACAAGGGCTCCTCCAATGATTGCATAATGAGACAACTTTTAATAAGCTGAAAATATATTTTTTTTTGGATTTGAGAGGGTTTGATCGATCGAACCTGTTCTGTGATCGATCGAACATGGCTGAGATCTATCAAACTTTGGCTGGATCGATCTTCCCATGGCGGTGCCCTTTTAGATAAGGACAGATCTGAGATATTTTGGGGAAAGAGACAAAAGTGGTAGGTAGGGTGGTACAACAAGATAAGATGGAATCTTTTCGATCGATCTGAGAATTGTTAGATCGATCGAAGTTTGTGGGATCTTTGGATAAGGACAAAAAAGCTTAGATCCATCTTGGAGAGTCTAGATCGATGAACTTTTGATCGATCGAAGTATTCTTGAGATCGATCGAACCTGTTGAATTTCCACACTTTGCTTCAATCTGCTTCCACTTTGCTCCTTTCTTCCATCCAGCTTGAGTTAGCTTCTTTTAAGCTTTTATTTGGCTGAATTAGCCTATTTTGGGGATAAGCACCTAAAAAGGTCAATAACACGAAATTAGTCTAAAATGAAAAAGTAAGATAGATAAAGGTCCTAGAATACCTAAGCTTAAGGGGTTTAAATGTGCACTTTTCAGCTTTCATCAGCTCTCTCCCTTGAGAGCCGTTGCAAAACCTTAGGGAGCCGGCTCCATGCTCCTGGGAGTCTGCTCTCGACCTATTCTACGCCTTCTTCCTTATTTCTGGCATTCTCTGATTATTCCAATCATCCCTGTTTAGGTTCCTAACATTCTGTTCTAAGTTCCAGAGGATCCCCATTAATTATATAGAGTCCTTATCCATATTTTACATAAATCAAAACAAGTTCATATGCAAGAATATTCAAGATCAAGCAACTTCGAATAAGAACGTAAAATTCAGTTTTACTTACAACTAAGCATGCATAAAAGATCCAATTAATATCTGGTTAATCCTGGAATCAACTTAGGCATGTTTTAACACGAATCTAAGGGAAATAGTAGAAGTAAAACTTGCCTCTTAAGATTTCGGTTAGAAACCTTTAATCATCTTCTTCCTAGGTTTTCCGACGACCTTGGTTGCCGTAGAACCCTTTCTGTTGCTCCTGGTTTTACGCACGAACAAACCCTCTTCTTTCCTCCTTGGTTCGGCCTTCAATCCTTGGCCAAAACCCTAGCTTCCTCTCTTAATTTGTCTCTCAAACTCTCTGTCTCTAAAAAGTGACGTGAATAGGGTTTCTTCCAACCCTTGACAGACAAACCTAAGATGCATATATAGGCTTATAACAAACCCTAATCCTATTCATAACCTAAGTCTAATAATAAGAGAAGGAAAAATAAAAAGAAAACATAATACATATATGAAGTCTGTACGTTAATATATATATATATACACTAATATATACTATATATATATATATACATAAACTAACTATACTTATTAATATAATTATTTAATATATTAATAAGTATAATATCCATTAATATATATATATATACCCATATATATATGTACCAACATCCATGGGTAAAATTTTCGTACCCGTTACTCATCCTATCCAAGTAGTCCATGTGACCCAAGTGAGTGGTTCATTACTACTATCCAAATCCATCCTTTTAAAAATATAAAATAAAATAAAACATAAAGCAATTAAATCATTTAATCCTAACAAATAATTACAATTAAACCACACATCATTGAACACCCGATTAATCAAATAAATCACATAAGCAATTAAATCAAATAAGCATATAACATGAAGCCACATAAGCATATAGACACGTAATCAATTAAATATCCAATCCTTTTGAAAATTAGGGGTATTAGAACAATCTATTAAGAAATAAGTATAATCCATCAAACAAACCACAAGAGTAATCAATTAAGCACCATGCCTTGACCATCACTAGATTTACAATTCCAACACACATAGACATGCATCAAACTCATGAAATCTAGTGTAAGCATATGACCATTCATTCTAGCATACATAGACATATGAATTGAAATAAAAGATCAATTCGAAGAATTAATCCATACAAATCATGTAGAAACTCAAGATTTATATATATTCATGGTCAAAATATTATTTACAACATAAATCCCCAAAAACTACCAAATATTAAGTTTAGGAAGCAAGCCTAGGGGCTATCTCTAGCCCCAAGAGAAGGATTTAGCCACTTATGGTTGTTGTCATCTAACCCTCAAGGGCTATCTTCAATGCAGGCACCATCTTATTCCTTTTTGCTTTGCACCAAAAACCCGAAACTAGAGAGAGAAAATTATCTAATAGCTATGTCTAAAACTTCCACAAAAACTTAGAACACAATTGGAACCAAAATTGGGAACCCTATATTATTGGATTCATTTGATTTAAATTCAAGCCTCTTTAAGTAGGCAACAAGTCAGAAAATAGGCCTTTGATTGGTGCAATCTCGCAGCTACAAAAGTTGGTGGAGTTCGGGCACGCTCGGGAATTAAAACAACTCACTGCTAGCAAGGGCTTTGATGGATCAAAGATGACGAGGCAAAGATATTTTTGACAACTAGCGACCTTATCTACTGAACTGGAACCGCCTTAATTTCGATCGGTTGTAGATCTTTTCGATCAATCGGGACTTCCTTCAATCAATCGAAGACTGTCCAGTGCAGATTTTTCTGACTTCTTCTAAATTTTCTTCTTGACTCCAAAAAGGAGCTAAAAGACTCTTTTTAGCCTGTTTGAAACTTATTAACCTGAAATAGACAAAAACACAAATTAGAACTAAAATGGGAAAGTAAGATAAATGAATGGACTAAAATACCCTAGCTTAGGTGCTAAAATGTATCACATTTGAGCACTTATCAATGTTCCTTGCCATATTCTAGATGCTATGAGTTGGCTTTGCCTTGTATTTTTTACCGTTTGGACATATTTGGGACTCATTTATTTGATATAGGTGGAGTTAATGGCCATTACACCTTGTAAAAGGTCCATTTTTTCGCCCTTTGGAAGTTTCGATCGACTGGTGATATAAGCCAGCCGAGCGACGTGCCATTTTTGGCTCGGACAGATAATGCACCAGTTGAGAGGCACGTTTCAATGGGCTGACACATGCCATCAACTGAATGAAAGTGCAGTTTTAGCTTGCTGACCCTCACCATCAGTCGGTTGATCCTCCCTGAAGCCATCATTTTTCAGTTTTGGGGGACAGCTTTGTCATGCTAATTTCGGATGACCATATCTCCTTTAATTTTTTTTTTTTAATCCAAATTAGGTCATTCTTGAGCTTAAAGTTAAGGATTTTTAGTCAGATTTCCAATGGTACTAATCTAATTTTCATATTCCAATCCTACTGAGAGATAAACATGTTTGATTGGGATAGTGTTGGGAAATCACTTGACTGGGAGGGGGTATTTGTGAAAAATCATGACCAAGGGCCTTAGAACCTCTAAGGATGTTATATAATGATTAGAATGGATTGAATGGACCTCATTTAACTTGTTTAGAGTCAAATTTTATTCTTATTATGTAACTGACCTTTTTACCCTTAGTTAGCGGATTATGTCCGTTTTGACTTTAACTTCTACATTTGCCTTTGAGTTGAGTCTTGTGACTTCTAATGAGGCTCTCTTATTGTCTTAAAGGTGGTGTTTACCTCTAGTGATCTCTTCCTTTGTTTTCTGATGAGTGCTCAAATGTGACGCATTTTAGGACCTAAGTTAGAGTATTTTAGTCCATTCATCTATCTTTATTTTTCCATTTTAGTGCTTATTTGTGTTTTTCTCTATTTTAGGTCAATAAGGTTCAAACAGGCTAAAAATGGTCTATTACAGCCTTTTTGGAGTCAAGCAAAAGTTTCGAGAAGATTCTAGAAAAATCCGAAAAAAGGTTTAAAATGCTGAATTTTTGGATGGATCGAGAATTTTTTGATCGATCGAAGATTTCCCGATCAATCGAAAATACGTTGGCAGCAAGGTGTTTTATTCCTGCGCGCCTGAACTCTACCTACCACATAGCTGCGAGATTAGATATTTTAAGGGCTTATTTCTGACTTGTTCACTACTCTAAGGACCTTGTATTTAAAGGGAATTGAACCATTTTGTAATTTATCTTTTTATCTTCAATTTTATTTCGTTGTAATTTTATTTTCTCTCTCTAGAAAAGTTATAGATTAGGTTAGAAGAAAAGAGAAGAATGGAGGCACCAAGAACACATCTTAAGATCTACACACACTTTCTCTCTAGAATTCATCAAAGAAGAAGAGGAAGAAGATGGAGCCATGTTTGTGGCTAGCCCTTGAAGGTTCTAAGATCACACCCACCTCCTCTATGATTGGCTAGACTTCTCTTTGGGGCTTGGATGAGCCCCAAGTTTGTAATTTAAACATCTATCTCTTTCATGCTTTTTAGGGAATAATATATTGTGATTAGTGTTTTAGCCTTGTGAATTAATGAATCTTGGGTTCTCCTTTGATTTCTATGGATTAATTCTTTCTATTGATTCTCTATATGATTACATGTTGTCTTATGTGTGATTATTTGGGAATTGATCTCTACAGTAGTTTTTCTATATTAATTGCATGTCTATGTGTAGTTGAATAAGAATCTAGTGATGGTTAGACATGGTTTTCATTGAATGAGTTTGTCAATTAATTTGATGGGTTATGCTTATACTTGATGGGTTGTTATACAATTTAATTCATGCTTGTAGGTTGGTAGACAATCTTTATTTGATTTGATATTCTGTGGCTTATTATTGCAAATTCCATGATTCTCTTAATTGATGTGTGTTACAATTGTGGCTAGTTTGATGGGTCATGCTTAGAATTGATGGGTTGTTCTACACTTAGTTTATTTTTTGGTTAGGTAGACAATTCATTATTGAATTTGATGGTCTATGCTTAATATTGCAATTGGTAGTCGCATTTTGTTTACAAGAAGGTTTTCCCCAAATTTGTTGAAAGTGTGTGGTTTGGTGAACGAGCTTGGTGGCGATTCCAATACACCCCAAGACTTCACTTCTCATCTCTTAAATCCCTAACTCAACTTATTTTATTTTAACTGCATTTTAATTTCCTTACATCTTAGTTTAATCAACCAATCTCTCTCTTTACAATCAATTAGTACATTAGAGTCGAAATTAAATTCCAACACATATAATCCCTATGGACAATCCCTACTCGCTCTGCTTCATTAGTTGTAGTAGTGGTTTTTATAAATGTAAATTTGACTTGACCACATTCATATTTTGACCTTGCGAAGCGACCTCTCGCATTACAAAGTTCGTTTTCTAAACACTTAGAAAGGGGCTCGTCATTTTCGCTTCCGCATTTTGGACTCATTATCGGGTTAGGTCTTCGGGTTCATCATTAATGTACCGGGTCATGGGAATTTGGGTCGCTATAATAAACATTTAAAATAGACAACTGAGACAGCAAAACCATTCTTATATGACTAATGGCCATATGGACCCATTTGTTGTGTATATGATAGGTGAGTGAGAATTAAGAGTTTAAGTGGTAAGCAAAGTAGGGCATGGTGTCATGTGATTGCGGCAAATAGAGTCAAAATACCATGAGTAATGTTTAATTGGTGTGACAGAAAGAGTAGAGGAAGATTCACCTTGATATTGAGACAAAACATGGTTGAGAAGGGCCTCAAGGCCGGTTGCAGATGAGGCAGATGAAGACTTGCTAGAGGAGATGTTGATTGGTGCTAGGGTTAATAGTGGTGCAGACATGATCTTAGTTTTAGCCACAACTGTAGTAGAATGAGAGAGTCAAGCATGAGTGAGACAATGATCAATGGTATGACCCTGAATTTGAAAAAAAGTATAATAAAGACCAGAAGGATTAGTTTTGGAGAATGATCACACAAAGCTAGATCGATTATTGTGTCCGTTATTGAAAAGTTGATGATAAGCAATCAGATGCAAACTGAGACTACACTTGCTAAGAAGTAGAGGATAATGTGGCTAAGACAATGAGATTGGGTTGAGATAAAAGATTCTACAAATGTGTCTCTTCTCTAATAAGCTCATTGAGAGCTTAATCAAGCAAATGGAGAGGTAAGTGATGAAGAAGTTGATTGTGTATAGGCTCAAAGTCACCATGAAGGGACATCAGAAACTAGTGGAGACGAAACTAATTTTGATACTCCAAAATTTTCTTGGCCTCAAAAGGATGTTCCCATAATGGTTCTAAATGAAAAAATGATCTAAAAATATGGAATCAATATGAAAATTGGCCGCAACGGTGAGTTCAAATTTAATTTTTTCTGTTAATGTTGACATAGAGGTTAACATAAAAGTAGTGATGACGTGGCAAAAAGTTAAGAGTATGTAGACCGATGACATGGCATGAAATATTAACCCTGTGGATGATATGGATGCTAGCATGTCAGATGACATAGCGGCTGACCAGACGGTTCTACTAAATGGGGTAAAAAAGTCAAACCAATTTTGGACGTGGTGGATGACATGTCAAATGGCGTGGCACAAGTGCTAGTGGGTCTTCTAATGTTGTGACCAAGTAATTTGTTGCTGCTGATATGACATTCGGTCAAAACAATCGAGCGTGTAAAGGTGTGTGGCAGTGCGCGAAGAGATCTGGCGGCAACCTATAGACCAGGATCTTCCAATGGCGTACAGAGGCGCATATAGGATCCTTTTTTGGGTGATTTTCTGGCGATGTGAAGAATATATTTTGCCCATTTCATTGATATGATCATAGTTGGGAAATGATGAGTGGAGATACAAAAATTGATAATAAACAGTATATGAATAGTATTGATGTCCAAAGGTGATTTTGCCAGTGGCCGAAAAAGTACCTAAAAAAGGGAGAATGAGGTTTTACGCTTTGATACCATGTTTGAATATATGACACTAATGTTGAATATATGAAAATGTGTATTATATTGAATGAATGATGAATAATACACAAGGTCCTATATATAGACTAAGAATGTGGTAAGTGAGAGCTATACATGGAATGTAATACATGGAATGTGGGTGGTAGAGTTTGTAATCCAGAAAACCCTAGTGTGTTGTACAAGTTATACATATCATCTAACACTGTACATTTGTACACTTATTTTCTTGTCATTCCATAAATGAATGGAGATTGAGGAAAACGATAATAATTACGTATTTTTTTACTAGTGTATTCTAGCTTTTCTTTTATCACTCACAAAATAAATAAAAAAAAATCTTTTTCTTTCTCTCTATAGTGTCTTATCAGACATGATACAATGTGAATAATATATATATATATATATATATATATTTTCCTTTATATTCAATCGAACACACTAAGAGATTAGCATTGTACTTTCGAATCTTTTTCTTTTTCTCATAACTAATAACTATTTTTTCCCCTCATTTCTATTACACCAAATAATGCCTTCGTGTGTGAAGATGTTTACTAGAAACCCATTCTCTCTATTTCCTTTGTTTTTGCCCCATACCATTTGATTATTTATTAATGAAGAAAAATATTATATTTTTAAGAACACAACGTGCCAGATGAATCTTTTGTAATTGACTAATTTTGGTGCTAAACGTGTCCGATCGAGCCATAATTTTTGTTTTACTTTAAGTCTCGATGCTGTAAGCGGAACAACAAGTCCAACAAATATGAAATCATACTTTGATTCGATGAGAACGTCAATTAGAACAGATATGTTGAGTGAGGACACTTTATATTTCAAGTTTAGTGGGTTATTACTTAGGAAAATTTTGTTTTTAAATGAAAAATTCAAGTCTAGAAAAGTCCCACTAGTCAGAATTTTTCTCATAGGTCACAGTTGCAGAAATTCCCTATTTTTTAAAATTTGAAAAAGTCCCACCGGTTGCTTTTTTCCCAATATGTGTGAGATTTCATATTTTGGTAAGAATTTGAATCCTTTTGAACCAAACTTGTGGGAGACGTCCTTAATCATTTTTTACCTACGGTTTCTTATTTATCTACATATGGACTCTCAAACCTCTATAAATACTTTCCTTCTTTTGCGAAAAACTATAAGCTTGAGCATTAATATTTTTACAAGTAAGAGAGCTTTTTCAGAGTATTTTTAATAGAAAATTATCCTACATTTTTTTGAGAGCACATGTTAAGATGGTGTTCTCTGTTTGATCGAAGTTCGAGCTTGTTGAAGATTTAGTCGATTCCATTCAAAAGTAAGGTTTATTTTATTTTATTTTATTGATCTTTAGATCTTTAAAAGGATGATTCAACCGCACTACGAAAGGACAAAGTGCTCGCATAGCATAGTGTCTATCAGGGTTGAGGAATAAGCTTATCTACAATAAAGGGATGATGAGTTACAAGTTTGAGGCGTTCAATAACAGGTTCTTGACAGAGTGGAGAGGGTTTGAGGTTGTGACAAGTCTATTACATTTTGCTTCAAGATAGTGGATTGTGTTACCATGTTATATTATATTATAGTCATTACATAGTGATTGTTACCCTAATTAGTGTTGTAGTGTAGCCATGATTATTGTATAGCCGTTGATCATTAGCCTATATATATCTTCATTTGTATATGATTTATTCACACTTCAATCTATATCTGTCTATATCTCTCTGTCTCTCTTTCTTATATTCAACATGGTATCAGAGTCATCTATCGATTGATGGCCTGTGCTGAGTCAAGCCTCTTCATCACAAATCTGTACCATTAATTATTATTATTTTTTTCTGCACCATCAATCTTTATTATTTCTTTGAAATTGACTCACCTAATCTGAAACCACCATATATATCACGATGTCTCACCACCACCACCGCTCTCTACCGCCTATCTGTTGTTGCTCTCTACTGCGTCTCTGCTGGTGTTCTCTACATCGTCCACTATAACTAGGACCTTTGTTTTCAAGTCCACCACATATCATTCGAATATTGGGTCGTTTTCTTTAGGAAACTCACGTTGGCCACACGCACCACTAGTGCACCACTGGAAGCCTATATGCATCCCGCGCCTGCTGTTTGTTTTCCGATGGTTGATTCCTTCACCCCATCATTGACTCCATTGTCTGAATTATTGGTTTTGATTTCAATCTCCTACTAGTACTGATTCCAAGCCCAGCCCTCCCCTCAAAACTCATTACCACCATTGATTTCTCATCATAATCAACGAAGCCACCGACAATTGATTTTGTCGTCGAACTCGTAAGGTCAGAATTTGGTCTCTGTATTGATCGCCATTGTTGGTTTCATCTTGGTCTCTGTATTGATCGCCGTTATCGGAATTTCTTCAGTCCCTGCCATCCCCATCTTAAAACCAATCAACGTCGTCCTTGTAGATCACTCAATCACAACGCTGGCACCGATTGCCCTTAGCCCCAGCCCCTCTGCAGTCACTGATTCGGCTGCTGCCCCTCTGCCGTAGTTGATTGAGCCGTGTTCATCTGCTCCTCTGTCTTCCACTGTGTTATATAATATTATAATATATATATATATATAAATATTATAATATTTATATATATAAATATATAAATAGAGGTTTAGGATTTATTTTTCTGAGTGAAGATATAATATATGGGTGAAGATATAATATATATATATATATATATTTATAAGATATATTATATTATATTATGTTTATGGGGATATTATAACTATTATAATATTTATATATAAATATTGAGCTATTGGGCGTACATCGGGCTTATTTTTTTGGGGCAATCATAACTATTCATCAGGTGCACGTCTCATATATTTCCAGTTATGGACCGGTCCAAATTTCTCATCCTATTGGCACTATCTTGGAAGGTTGTTCAAACTCCATCCTTTGGTCTGAAGCTATATCTAGTTTTCTTAAAGGTAATAAGCTATGGCGCATTATTACCGGTGATGTCTTTGAGCCAGTACAAGTCGGAACAGAAATAAAAGAAAAAAATGGTGATCGTCTTAAAGAATAGGACAACAAAAATCATCAAATTATTACTTAGTTTCGTAACACCTGTATCTCATCCATTAGTATTGAATTTGGTCGGTTTAATTTTGCAAAATCCATATGAGATTTTTTAAAGCACCGTTAGACCACTACTGATCTCGCCCATCAATATTAACTTCTGACCAATCTTCATAGCAAAACTCAACAGCCTGGTCAATCTATCAGTACCTGTGTTTCTTAAATGCATGCTATTTGGGATCAACTATTTCTTTCTAAACCTACTTGGTTGTGTGCTTCTGATGCTACAAAGTTTACTACCTATCGAGATCGATAACGTGTCATCATGTTTTTTATAGCTCTTCAACCCTCATTTGAACCTGTTCGAGCCTCTCTCCTTCACCAGCATCCTTTGCTTACCTTAGAAGATGCTATAACCGATCTTCTTTCAAAAGAAACTCGTCTAAATACATCTCAACCTCAGGTTACAGACACAGTTCTTGCTACTCATTACCCTAGAAAGAAACTGACTTCATTTTTCTCCTCTTTAAAATAGTGTACCTACTATCACAAAATAAATCATGCTTTATTAACTTGTCCCACCAGAATCTGCAAGTTTTGTCACAAGAAAGGCCCAGGTCACTACCAGAGTGATTGTCCCAAGAACTGGCAATCTCTCACCAATTCTTCTAGAGGTTTTTCATCCAACCACAGTCATCCAACTTCGTCCATCACTGCTGTCACCATTGAGTGGTGCTGTCCTCCAGCTCTTACAGTCACAACGATGTCTACCAATGATATTGAGGCTCTTTTTAAGCAGATTTTCTTTAATAATGGTACTCCACCTTCCACTGATATGTCAGTTACCTTAGGTAATTCGTGGTTTTTTTATTTTTATTTTTTTATTCTAGTTGCTATAATCACATAACCTCTGATTCTACAAGGTTTTTTAAACATCATCCTGCCATCAATACACCTATAATTCATATAGCTAATGGATCTCACTTACATGTCAATCACATTGGTCAAATTTCCACCCCCAATGTCTCACTCTCAAATACCTTTCATATACAAAACTTACAATCAATCTTATCTATGTTGGTCAGATATGTAAACTTGGACTTAATGTCACTTTTTCTTCTTCCGGTTGTCATGTATAGGATCCACAGACGAGCAAACCTTTGGGATAGCTGTAAAGTGGGACGTCTCTTTGAGCTAATCTATCTTTACATTCCTTCTCATCGGCTTTCTATAGTTTCCACTGTTGCTTCAGCAATCTCTACTCCCTTACTTAGCCTTTGGCATTCCCGATTAGGTCATTTTTCTGTTGGGCGTTTACGCTTCATAATGTCAACTGGTCAATTAGGTTCAGTTAAATGATGATGTAATTTGTTTACCTTGTCAACTTGTAAAATAACCTACTTTACCTTTCAATAAAAGCACATCTATTACTTCTTCTCCTTTTGACCTAGTTCACTTTGATGTATGGGGACCTTCTCCTCATACTACAATGGGAGGACTCAAATACTTTGTTATTTTCATTGATGATTACTCATGATTTTCCTGGCTATATCTATGAAAAATCGCTCTGAACTACCTAACTTTATTATAATTTTACAAACATGGTCAAAACCCAATTTTCCCGATCCATCAAGATCTTCCGCGCTGATAATGCTATGGAGTAAAATGAAACAAATTTTCTAAAATTTCTTCGCCAACGTGGCACGATCTCTCACTCTTCTTGTCCTGGCACATCCCATTAAAATAGGCGGGCTAAACGTAAACATAGGCATATCTTAGACACTGTTCGTTCTCTTCTCATATCCAGTTCTTGTCTTGAGCGTTTTTGGGGGAAAGAAGCTCTCACTGTTGTATACACCATTAACCGTGTTCCAATGCTTATTATTGGCTATCAATCTCCCTATGAACACTTATATAGGATCTTTCCTACTTATAATCTTCTCAAAGTTTTTAGATGTGCTTGTTTTGTCTTACTTCAGCCTCATGAACGTACCAAATTAAAACCTCATGCTCGTCTATGTTGTTTTCTAGGTTATGGAATTGAACACAAAGGATACAAATGTTGGGATCCTATTTCCAGACGTGTTCATGTCTTTCGTCATTTCATCTTTTGGGAACATAAAATGTTCTTTCTCTATCCAAATTCCATCTATCTCCATCTTCTACTCCTTTATCCTTTACTGATTCTTTAGTTGAACTCTTCCTAGATGACATAGATACAATATCCTCATTTGAGCTTCCAAACACTATCGCATCTACTCCAGAAACAACGTCTCCATCCGAGCTCCCATAAATGGCCTTACCTGACAAATCTGTTTCATCTGATGGTCCTGCTACTGGATCTTCTTCATCAGATATCATCACTATTGTTAAACCTCCTCGCCAATCTAATCGAGTAAGAAAACCTCCTAGTCATTTACGTGATTTTCAGTGTTTCTCTACTATTATGTCTCATCATGAGCCTAAATCCTACCGTGAGGCTAGTTCTAACCCCTTTTGGCAGCAAGCTTTGGCAGAAGAATTACAACCTCTCACACAAGCTCATACTTGGGACATGGTTGCTCTTCCTTCCGACAAAACTGTTGTTGGTTGTAAATGGGTTTACAAAATCAAAACTAGTTCTGATGGTTCTGTGGAACGATACAAAGCTCGTCTTGTTGCAAAGGGCTTCACCTAAGAATATGGCATTGAATATGAGGAAACATTTGCCCTTGTTACTCGACTTACTTTTGTCCGTAGCCTACTGGTTGTTGCAGTAGCCCACATATGGACATTGTTTCAAATGGATGTGAAAAATGCCTTTCTCAATGGCGATCTCACTGAAGAAGTATATATGAAACCCCCTCCAGGATATGACCATTCGCCACACCAAGTTTGTAAATTCCTTCGATGGTCTTAAACAAGCTCCAAGGGCGTGGTTTGCAAAATTCAGTACTATAATTAGAGATTTTGGATTTATTTCAAGCTTATATAATTCCAGTCTTTTCATCCGTAAGACTGACTCTGGTATTACTCTTCTTTTACTTTATATTGATGACATGATAATCACTGAAAATAATCTTGCAGGTATCTCTGCACTCAAAATTTTTCTTAGTCATCACTTTGTTATGAAGGATCTTGGGCGCCTCAATTATTTCCTATGCTTAGAGATTCTCTCTGATTCAGATGGCTATTATCTCTCCCAAGCCAAGCATTCCTCTGACATTCTTGCTCGTGCTAGACTCAAGGATTGCAAAACAGCTCCCACTCCACTTGTGACCAATGTCAAGCTCAGTCCTCTAGATGGTACACTCCTCAGCGATGCTACATTGTATAGACAGTTGGTTGGCAGTTTGGTATACCTTACTGTCACTCGACCTGATATCGCCTATGTTATGTATCTTATCAGCCAGTTCTTATCTGCACCACGATCTACTCATCATGTTGTTGTATTACGCATCATTCGATACATTAAAGGGGCTATATTTCATGGCTTTCACCTTTCTTCTCATTCTTCACTTGAATTACGTGCCTATTCTGATGTTGATTGGACAGGTGATCCGACTGACCGATGTTCTCCTATTGGCTACTGCTTCTTTCTTGGGAACTCTCTCATTTCTTGGCATAACAAAAAGCAATCCATTATCTCCAAGTCTAGTATAGAGGCCGAATATCTTGCCCTTGTTGATTCCATACAAGAACTTATCTGGCTTCGATGGCTCTTAACAGATATGGGTGTTTCTCATTCCACTGGCACTATTCTCTGTTGTGATAACCAGAGTGCTATCTACATTGCTCAGAATGATGTCTTCCATGAACACACCAAACATATTGAAATTGATTGTCATATTGTGTGTCACCATGTTACTCGGGGCACTGTACATCTTCATTCTGTAACTTCCGCTGATCAGACCGTTGACATCTTTACCGAAGCACATCCGCTAGGTAGATTTCAGAAATTAGTTTTCAAACTCAAGTTGGTATCTACTCTACCACCTTGAGTTTGAAGGGGGATGTTATCATAATAATGTTAGATTTTATTATATCCATTACATAGCGATTGTTGCCGTAATTACTATCGTAGTATAGTCGTGATTATTGTATAACCGTTGTTGATCATTAGCCTATATATGTCTCTATTTGTATATGATTTATTCACACTTCAATATACAGAACATATATTGTATATCTCTGTCTATCTCTCTCTCTTATATTCAACAGTTTCGCTTGAAACGATAGTCTCAGTGATCTTTCTCCCGTAAGGGTTTCCACACTAAAATATTGGTGCCATCTCTACTTTATTTACTTTATCACACTTTACTTTATTATTTTGTGGACTTAATTTTAGTTTTATTCTAATAAGATTAAAATAAATAATTAAAAATCAAATAAAAGTGTGAGTCCAACCTATTCACCCACTCTAAATTATTGTTTTAAAATTTAACTTTCACAACTATTCCGCAACTCACACAACGGAATCCTTTCTCACAAACCATTGCACTTCGTGTTGAGAATTTTTTCAAAGATGTCCTTGAATTCAATGGAGATGTGAATAAAATTTAGGTTGGAAAAGAATATTATACTTCAAGATAGTTAAAAATAAGCTTAGATACGAAGATCTCAAATAGGACCCAACTAGACGAGAATAAGGTATATAAATACTCATGAAGGGTGGTAATCCTAAAAGGGTGGTAATCCTAGTATTGTGTTAATAGGTGACTGTTGATACAAGAAGGAAGTTTTCTATCCACACAAACCTATAATTTTAAATACAAAGAGATTAAAACAAAAACCACCATTGCAATGATGTGACATCCCTCCAACTTATTCCTTTAACTCATCACCCACAGTCTTTTTAAATTATTAAGTATTAAATTAAGAATTAGGCCTTAAACACCATACATTAAGATTTTTATTAAAATTATGACATCAAATTTAGCCAAGGCATATACAAACAAAGCTTGTTCTGATAAGGTAAATCTTTCAATTCACTTTTATGTTCACCATATACGATGAACGTTTTCACTTGTACCTCCAGTATATATAATGCTAAATTTTTTATATGGAAATGACCTTTGTGACAATAATTTACACACAAATCCAAAATATTGGACCCCCCACCATTGCATATTTAGGAGACCCTTATCACAAACATCAATCAATGCAGGTGTTCCCATTAAGCCATTCCCCCACACACACACACATACACACGCCTCATTTCATGGTCACTTCTACTTGAGAGGACCACAACCCACTCTCTCTCTCTCTCACCACAATTATATCATCACAGAGATCTCTCTAGCTGCTACTTAGAACCATTCCATTCCTCTAAATTAAATGTCCTTCCAACAACCTCTCTCTCTCACTCTATCTTTTACATGACCTGAAAAACATACTAAGATTTGTTTTTACAAATATTGGAGATGAACTTCACACCAAATGGTCTAAACTCAGGCTCTAACATGAACAGGGTTGGCCAGAAAAGCCAGCATGGCCGGTCGGAGAAGCCACACGACGATGACGACGAAGACGGCATGTCGGATCTCAATTTACGCAACCTGTCAAAGCTGATTCTGCCTCCATTGGGTGTTTCAAGTTATAACCAGAATCAGAATGAATCCAAAGGGAGGGTCATCTCTCCAGTAGATTCAAGATACAGGT
This sequence comes from Cornus florida, assembly GCF_030987335.1. Lineage (NCBI taxonomy): Eukaryota > Viridiplantae > Streptophyta > Magnoliopsida > Cornales > Cornaceae > Cornus > Cornus florida. Next base: position 48,387,705 of record NW_026775573.1, read on the forward strand.
AGGATATGCTCGACAGGTAAATTAAAGAAGAAAATCCCATATATGTGTCAATATATATAGCACTTGTTTATATCCATTCATGTTTGCATATCTGTGTCTGCATGAAAAAAAGAAAAGAAAAAGTGTTCTACTTTTAAACTTATACGAAAATTCATGCACCCGCTTGTTTTTACGGAAGTCGATCGAAGCCTTTACCTTCTACTTTATCAGGTAGAGAGTATATCATAGATTGAGATTTCTACGGAAATTGGAGCCTTTACCTTCTACTTTCGGAGGTAGAGGATATACCAGAGATTACGGTTTTGGTAATAATAAATCTTGATAAAAATATGATTATGTTGAGTGGGAGAACTTATGTATAGAAGTTTTTGTAGTTACATAATTGCAATAGCCTTACTATATATATATATATATATATAGTAATTAATAGAACTTATATATATTGCTTTATTTTTACTGACTATTGTTTGGGATTATAATGGTTTTAATTAATTAATGGGATTATAATCAATATATGCAGGTGTTGGGAGACATTAATGGTGCTTTTGGTAGCTTACTCTGCATGGGTATACCCTTTTGAGGTGGCGTTTCTAAGTTCATCTCCAAAAAGGGCACTATACATCGCAGACAATGTCATTGATCTATTTTTCGCAGTTGATATTGTCTTAACATTTTTTGTTGCTTACATCGATCACACAACTCAGCTTTTAGTTCGTGAATCCAGCAAAATTGCTAAGAGGTTAGTTTATTTTTACAGTTTTAATTTGATGGAACTGGTTTTGCAAACAAAAATTATTTCTACAGTTTGTGTTTTTACATGGACAAAACAAGAGAGAGAATAAGATATGCAACCAATTAATGTGTGAAAGTGTTTTTACATGTATATTGGTACAAAAAAGAGGATAAGATATGGGACAATTAAGCAACTTTTGTTATTTGTACATATATATAGGTGAGTTGGAATTAGGATCTATGAAAGAGTTTTCCATAACATTAATTTGATAAATAAATAAAAAAAAACCAAAATTTTAATAATTTTTAATCTTTTAATGATAAAGTATTTTCAAAACCCTAGACAGAATTTTTAATCTTCTTTTTTTCATATATATTTTGAAACTCCTCCGAATTAATCTTTTTATGTCAAATGCAAAATTAATATGTTGGAATTTCTTAGTCAGTGTCTTTATCACAACAAGAATAGTTAGACGGGACATTTCATTTGAATAATGATGGAAGGATAATTAGTGGTTGTCTTTTATCACGAATGCGTGAACGATTCTCTTTTTTTCTTTTTCTTTTTTTTTTTTCTTCTTTTTTTCATATATATTTTGAAACTCCTCCGAATTAATCTTTTTATGTCAAATGACAAATTAATACGTTGGAATTTCTTAGTCAGTGTCTTTATCACAACAAGAATAGATAGTGGGTACGGTTCCTTTTAATACTGATGGAAGGATAATTAGTGGTTGTCTTTTTTCATGAATGTGTGAACGATTCTCACTCATGAATCGCTTTTGGAATTTTCAATAGGAAATATTACAAAGAAGTCCTAGTCATCATTTTGTATTAATAAATAAAATTTTAATAATTTTTCAAGTCAATGATGAGTCTTGATTGTTTTATATTTAAAAATAGCACTTTTTTATTTTTTTTATTTTGCGTTCCCTATCGACATGAATATTATCACCAATCTGACCTCTTGTCAAAATTCTACTCATATATCAACATACAACTTTTTCTCTTTTTCATAAACTGCTCATGAAACCTAACAACACTAACATAAAAGTTAAAAAGTACTTTATTAAAATATAATGTTAGAAAAGGTTTTTACAGTGGAAAGCACAGTTTATATATTCTCTTATAATTTGGATTTCGAACCGAAATTACCAAAATGCCTCCATTTAACTGAAGTCATTAGATCAAGATAATATAGTGTAACATTTTGTTAATAAAAAGGGAGAATTACTCATGCACTAGGAGTGGTACATAAATGTACTAAACCTGGTACAAGTGTGTGCCTTTTAAAAATTATTTGGTAGTAGTGGGTAAATTTTTGATATTTACCTTTAGTGATGTTTAACTTTGAACCAATAATATGAGAATGTAAATAATTTGAGTAAAGCTATTTGGGATTCCTCGTAACAAGATATTTTATTATTAGATTGATGTACATATATATTTTGAAATGCGAAACTTTAAATGAATTATTTAATATATTTTTTAATTTAATAGTTAAATGTGAAGAGTTGAAGACTCTTCTCTTTAATATCATTACATAAATAATATAAGAATATTTCTAATTTTTTTACATTCAAAGTCACTTTTTCAGCCACCGAATAATGGGTTAAGAAAGGTTAAGTGATAAAATTTGAATAGTCTGTACATGTATAATTAGTTTGTCATCCATGGATTGAGAAACATTATATTGACATAGATAAACCACCACACATATAGGGGAAAAACCACCACACATTTCAAGCCCTGTTTATTATATATAGGAGTAGATAATAAAGAGTACAACAAAATTTAAACCTTACACCAAACTAATTAGGTAGTGCTATCATATTGTGTGTGTGTGTGAGAGAGAGAGAGAGAGAGAGAGAGATGCAGTGTGCTTTGTGTGTGTGTGTGTGTGAGAGAGAGAGAGAGAGAGAGAGAGAGGGGTATGCAGTGGGCTTTAGGTGGAAATGATTATGATGTACCATAAACCAATGAATGGGGCATGTGATATATGACAGGTACTCGTCCACATGGTTTTTGATGGATGTGGCATCAACAATTCCATTCGAGGCAGTAGTTTTCTTGTTCACGGGCAAATACCAAGTGGGTACCTCTTACTCACTCTTGGGTTTACTCAGATTTTGGCGTATTCGAAGAATGAATCAATTCTTCACCAGGTTGGTTTTGCCCCATTTTATATTTTGGTCACAGAACTTGACACTACACTTGTGCACTCTTTTAATTTTCCAAAAAAATTGACACACAGTTTCTCCTATTTTGTAGGCTTGAAAAGGACATCAGATTTAACTATTTCTGGGTTAGATGTGCTAGACTCTTATCTGTAAGTGACACTTGAAACTAATTACAATTCAAGTTTCTTTTTAAAATATTGTTTCTTCTTGAATTAATCTATCGATATTTATTTTAGAACTGAATTTTGTCCATTAGCAACTTCGTAACAAAATCAATGACTTCCTCTAACTCGGCCACTGTATCATAAGTGAAATCTTTCATTTTTGTGAAGAGGGAGAGATTGCGTGAAGAGAGTGAGGGGTGTCAAGATGAAGCAAAGAGAGACGTGGCGTTGGCCTGTGGTGAAGTGAGGAGGGAGAGGCCGTGGAACTGGGCCGCGATGAAGTGAGGAGGGAGAGATTGGAACGCTGGCCCGCAATGAAGCAAAGAGAGAGATAACGGGTTGGACCGCAATGACAAGAATGCTTTGTACGGTAGGAAGAAAGGAAGAGATGTGGAGGAAAAATAAGAAAAAAGGAACAAACTTTCTCGTTCGGTAGAGAGGAGATAAGAAGAGAAAGGATAATAAGAGGATGAGTTATAATTCTTCCTTTACAAATTTTCATACCTCTAAATATGGGCCAAAAATGAGGAAAAAACAAGTGAGGTTATAATAAAAGTTTTTAAATTACTACTAACCTATATTATACAAACGGAGTATTTTTTTACTATCCTAAATTAAAAATCTGCTTTCCCTTTTCTCATAACGAACATTGTAAATTGTGAGCTTATCCACTTCTCTTTCATCCAACCGAGCAAATAAAGAGAATGACACAATCTCATCCATCCTTTCTCCCCTCCCCTCCATCCATTTTTTTTCTTCCTTACTAAACGAAGCTTTTTAAGACAGTGAAGCAAAGAAAGAGACCGCAAAGCTGGAGGGAGAGGAAGGGTGTTGGGAATTTTCCCCCAATCATGACCTGCAAATATAAAAGAATGATAATAAGAAAAACAAGCATGTTAACCAAGATACAAGCAATGAGATAACACACCAAGTTTACGCGGTTCGGCAATACACACCTATGTCCACAAAGAGTAAGATTTCTACTAGAGGTTGTAAATACAAGTTAAAGGATTGCATAGAAATTTTCCTTGATCTATACCCTTAACCCTTTTATACCCAATCACTCATAAGGAAATACAAAGTTCTAAACTAGAACTATCTCAGACAAAGTATCATTTCCAAGACAATGAAACTAATCATCTCAAACAAGAGTTAAAGCTATTTAAAAATACAATGAAAGTAATCCTCTCAAACAAGATTGTTATTGCCCCACTATATTTTCCTTCTACTCCTGATGCCTATATTTATAGGTCTCTCTAACGTCTTTAGAGTCTTCACCGCTTTGACGTCTATTATAATGTGTATGAACCCCAATAATCTCCCCCTCCACCCACGAGGAAGAGAAGTCACGTAACATACCCGTAAAGACCAAGCTTCTTCTAAGTCCTTAGCTCCCCATGGCTAGAATTCACAAGTCTCAATGCACGGGACTTCTACTTTCAAATTCACAAGCAGTCCATTGGTCTTCCATATACCAGTTACACATAGCCTGAACCAAGTTCTAATACAAACTCCACCTTGATTCCATAGCCAATGCATACGTGTAGCTAAACCAAGTTAGCACGACCAAGTGACTTTGAAAGGGGACATTGATGAGATCGGATTTTCAAACTCATCATCATTTACGTCACCTCCATCTCTATTCTCAAGTCTTTAAAATGAATCAAAATATTATTTCACGAAGTAAGTATGGTTTGTAGAACCCGAATCTAATATCCAGTCATGTCGAGTAAGAGTGTTACCTTCGGAAATTATAAAAGCATCTCCAAAATCTTCGTCTAAAGCACATGCGATAGATGCATCATTCTTGCCGCCATCTTCCTTTTCCTTTTCAAGTGGACAGTCATTTTTTATGTGGCCCCATTCACGGCATCTATGATACTGCTTTCCCTTTCCTCCCATTGATCTAGACCAGCTATTGTTAGATCCATGAGTATACTGCTTTCTCCTATTATGACTAAGATCAACCATGGCTGAGTCGTGGCTCCAATCACCAGTGTCACCAGTGTCCCTCCTCTTATCATTAGACAAAAGAGTGACTCACCATCCTCCATCTTCAATGTTTCCTTTCCATATAAGATGGTAGTCAGAATGTTCTCATACGAATTTGGAAGTGAGGTAAGAAGTAATAGCTTCTTGCTTAATTTTTATGTCCACTTTTGCTAGTTGATCAATGATACCATGGCACACATTCATGTGTTCCAAGATATTTATGCCTTGCTCAACCTTCAGCTTATACAGATCAAGCTTCAAATTGAGTTTTGTGGTGGGACACTTCGCTAAATACAGATTCTCAAGCTTCTCCCACAATTTTGGTGCAGAATTCTCTCCTTTAACATTGTTCATGATAATATCTATGATACAGAGCTGAATAGTGCCAAGACATTGCAACTCTATATCTTCCCACTCATGCTCTGGCATCCTCTCTTTATAAAGCTCGAGGTAAGCCTTGTTGAACTAGGATGTCGTTCACTCTACTTTGCCAAAGAGTGAAGCTACCCTAGCCATCAAACCTCTCCACCTTAAATTGTGAGGCAATATTACCAGCCATGTTTGTTACAAGTGCCCAAGACAAACAACACCAGTGTTATGACAAAAACTCTAGATCAAGAATTGTGTGCTCTTCTATGGCTCTAATACCAATTGTTGGGAATTTTCCCCCAATCACGGCCCACAAATATAAAAGAATGCCTTTTTTCTTTTTCTTTTTTTTCCCTCTCCCCTCATGTTATGATAAACTTAAAGTCTACAAATGTCATGAGTGCACTATGTGACCAAAAGGCTGAAATAGAAAGAACAAAAAAATAGTAACTTTTTTTTTTTTGGGTTAGGATAAATGGTAGTTGAAGTCAATTGTTTTTTTCCCCATTCTTTTTCTTCTTAGATTTTTTTTTTTTTTTTTTTTTTTTTTTTTTTTTTTTTTTTTTTTTTCTTGCAATAAATTCACACAACCATATGATTATAGGGAACTATAAAGCATATGGATAAAGGACATGAGTACCAAAATTTGATAATCACTGCTCTCTGTGTAGGTGACATTATTTCTGGTGCATTGTGCTGCATGCCTGTGCTACTTGCTAGCAGACCGATACCCCAATGAAGGGAAGACATGGATTGGGGCTTCAAATCCAAATTTCAGAGAAACTGGCCTTGGGATTCGATATATTTCTGCATTATACTGGTCTGTCACCACCATGACCACTGTTGGTTATGGTGACCTTCATGCTGTCAACTCAGTGGAAATGATGTTCATAATCTGCTACATGCTCTTCAACCTTGGCCTAACTGCATACTTAATTGGTAACATGACAAATCTAGTAGTTGAAGGGACACGTCGTACCATGGAATTCGTAAGTTTTATTTTTTATTCTATGTTCCTACATGTTAATTTAACATGGTGATAATTGTCATTGAATTGTGGGATTTTATTTTTGTAGAGAAATAGCATTGAAGCTGCATCAAACTTTGTTTGTCGCAATCACTTGCCTCCAAGGCTGAAAAAGCAGATATTGGCTTACATGTGCCTCAGATTTAAGGCTGAGAGCTTGAACCAGCAACAACTTATTGAGCAGCTACCAAAAACAATATGCAAAAGCATCGGTCAACATTTGTTTCTGCCAACAGTCGAAAATGTGTATCTTTTCAAGGGTATCTCAAGGGAAATTCTCTTACTTCTGGTATGCAAATTGCATCCCTTTTAGTCCGCACCAAAATTTGAAACATAAATTAGTTGTAACATGCATTAGAAACTCTTTCTATTTTTTTTTTAGTTTTTTATTTTTAATATGTAATGGAATTGATTAGGTTGCAGATATCAAGGCCGAGTACATACCACCTAGGGAGGATGTGATCATGCAAAATGAGGCCCCAGAAGATGTTTATATCATTGTATCAGGAGAAATAGAAATAATTGATTGTGATACTGATCAGAAAGAGCGTGTTGTTGGGACTTTACACTCTGGGGACATGTTTGGAGAAGTTGGGGCACTTTGTTGCAGACATCAAAGCTTCACATATCGAACCAAGACACTTTCGCAGCTTCTGAGGCTGAAAACCAATGCTCTGATAGAAGCAATGCAGACCAAACAAGAAGACAATTTAACCATGTTCAAAAACTTCCTTCAGGTTTGTAGCTAGGTAGTTCAAGACAAGTCTATGTTTCTTCAATTTCTCTCTTCAAAAAAGAAAAAAAAAATGTTACATAGAAAAACCCCACTTCAACAAGTTTTCTTTATACATATATATAAATTCTTAGGTTAATTACACCCCCTCTATCAATTGTTAATATGGTATCATAACATGAGTTCTTGTGCACAAATCATGAATTTTCATTGAGAAATAACATATATGTGCACATATTTTTATCCACTAACAGAGGGCAAATGATATGATATCCATGGAAAAAAGTACATTTCAAAAATGTGGTGCACTTAATTTGAATTTCAATATCGTAATTTTTAATCAATTCTGTTTTGCAGCATCACAAGAAGCTCAAGGATCTAAGTATTGGAGATTTATTGCTTGATAGTGGGGGAGAAGATGGTGATCTGAACATGTCTATGAACCTGCTTACCGTTGCCAGTACAGGCAATGCGGCTTTTCTTGACGAGCTTCTCAAGACAGGTTTGGATCCAGACATTGGAGACTCCAAAGGAAGGACCCCATTGGTATGTTTCTATTTTCAAATTGATCAGCCTCTTAAAATTAAATTTTAACAAATTGAATAATGAAAATATCCTTAACTTAGTCATTTCTCTATACGATTTACTGCATTTGAATCCTAATCAAATCTAAAAGTTGAAATGCTCATTATTATTGTTGTTTCTTCTTGTGGTCACTCTTTTATATGGTCCTTTTGTGTTGCATCAGCATATAGTAGCATCAAAAGGGCATGAAGAGTGTGTATTGGTACTCCTCAAGCATGCATGTAACATACACTTGAAAGGTAAAACACTATTATTGTTCTCTTAATTTCTTTTACAACATCAAAATTTTGTTGGATTTTTTTATTCTTGATCTCATCTAATTATCATTATATATGCATTGCAGACATAGATGGTAACACTGCATTATGGGATGCTATAGCAGCAAAGCACCATTCCATATTTCGGATCCTCTACCACTACGCTGCAACCTCTGATCCCTATATTGCCGGTGATCTTTTATGTGCAGCCGCAAAGAGAAATGATCTCACAGCGATGAAGGAACTCTTGAAACAAGGACTGTACGTGGACTCAAAGAATCGAGAAGGATTAACAGCTATCCAAACCGCGATGGTAGAAAACTACAAAGATATGATAAATATTCTAGTCATGAATGGTGCAGATGTCAATAATGCAAATGAGAAAGACTTCCCTACAGTGAATCTGAATGAAATGCTTCAAAAGAGAGAGGTTGGACATCGAATAATTGTGCCAGATATGATACCAGATGAAGTGCTTCTTAGAAGGCATGAAGTTGAGCAGGAGTGTTGCAACTGGGTAAGATCAAATGGGCTATGTTATCCAAGAGTCAGTATTTACAAAGGCCATCCCGTGGTCAGGAGAGACACTTGCTGCACACAAGCTGGGAGGCTCATTAGGCTGCCAAATTCACTAGAGGAACTCAAGAACATTGCAGGTACATTTTGTCAAGTCCTGTCTATGAATTGCCAAAATCATGCTTGATTTTTAGAGTTGGTTTCTGAAGTTGTTTGCCATTATATCACTTGGGTGAGTTATTTTTAGTGAGTATGTGGTTTCAAGGATACAAATTTGAGTTAATTTCATTGACTGTTTTATTTCTGACAGGTGAAAAGTTGGGATTTGATGCAAGAACCATATTGGTATTGGATGAAGGGGGGGCAGAAATTGACTCAATTGAAGTGATAAGAGATAATGATATGCTTTTCATAGTTGAAGACTCTTAACTCCCTAATGTAATCAAAAGTTAATTTCCAAGTCCTGAATTAATTAGGACTAGCAATTGATATATACACATTTAACGCAATGAATATAAGTCTTTTTCCTTTTTGTAAATTCTGTATTGGGCAATAGGAGTGCCTTCTTCCTTTCAGTAGTAAATTTTATTCTTTAAGGCATCACCAGGACATTTTCCTACTCATCCTCTAGTTATCTATTAATGCTAAAACCCTCCTAAGAACCAGTAAATCAATGTATAATTGTCTGATACATACTTATGCCAGTTTGGTTCAGTTTGCACAAAAAATTGTCTGTTTAACATTTTTCTAAAATCTGGTTTTTGAAGCCTCTGTTGAAGAAAAGGCTGTCTTCATATAACAACCATTTACACTTCTCTAAAAACAATTTTTTGTCTTTTGAGTTCTTTGAAAAACTCCTTTTTAAGAAAATGATTCTGATGGGGTATACGCAACTTTTTTGGATAATTTTGTGAGATATTAATTTGTAATTGACAAATTTTGGTGTCCAAATGTGTCCAATCGAGTTGTAATTTTTATTCCATCTTGTGTCTTGACGCTGGAAGCGGAACAACAACTGCAACCAATATGCGCTCAAATTTGATTCGGTTGAAAACATCATGTTAGAGAAGGTATATTGGTGATGACACATTATTTTTATAACTGGCGAGTTTTGGTGGTAGGGACTTGGGAAATTTTCAAAAGTTTCACGTTTCAAAAGTGCATTGCCAAGGTAACGATGGTTTTACCCTTTTTCTCTTTGTCTGAGGCGATTAGGGTTTCCTAGGGTTTCTTTGGATTTTTACGTGATCATGGAGGAGGGGTAACCCTCCTCTCCGGCGGGTGGTGGTCATCCCGTTACAATCGCACCTTCTCTTAACCGTCCTTCATGGAGTTCACTACTGGTTGCTTCAAACTCGACGGGGTTTATCCCATTGAAGTATTATAGCGAAAGTAGAGGTAAAGATATTATGATAATTGAGGATGAAGATATTATGGAGGAGATGAAGTATTGGGAAAACTCAGTGGTTTGCTATGTGCTAGGGAGAAAACCCTATTTTCCTTACTTTAAAGCCTATGTTCAGAAGAGGTGGCATAAGGATGCTGTGGTTGTGTCGATGAAGGAAGGGTTTTTTCAAGTTGGATTTCCATCTGAAGATGATTTGTTACAAGTTCTAGCAAGATTTCATACTTTCTAGGGGCGTACTATAATCGTGAAGAAATGGCATAAGAGTATTCAACTGGAGAGAGATATACTATCTACGGTTCCAATATGGATGAAAGTTTGCGATTTGCCAGTGCATGCCGTAGTGGGACTTCGATTTCTAAGATTGTATCTAATATTGCTCAACCAATGTATATGGAAGATGTGATACAAAGCCGTGACAAAGGTTTATATGTTCGTGTGTTGGCTGAAATGGAGGTTGATGGAGTTTTTCCAGAAACAATATGTACTAGACTACATGGATTACCTTGCAAAGTGCAGGTGGAGTATGAATGGAAACCTCAAGTTTGCACCATTTTAAGAAAGTGGATCATAATGCAGCTGTGTGCCCCATTAACAAGATCAAACCTGATAAACTGAAGATAAAATGGGTGGTGAAGGCTAAACCACTTGAAGTTAAGGATATGGTGACTTTATCTACCATTGTGCTAAATGATACTAAAGATGATTTAGATGGATTTTCAGTGCAGAAAAAAGCAAAGGGAAGGGAAAGGTGGGACAACCAAAGACCCAAAGAATATCATTACTTCTAATGTATTTCAAGTGCTTGAGGAAAGTGTTGAAAGAGAAGAGAATATGGTGATTGAGTCAATCAATGTTGATACTGAGAGACAAATTATTAAGGAGAATATTGTATCCCTAGTTCAAATGGGAAATAAAGATCAGGTTATCAATGTGGATGTTTCACAAGAGATAGTTCAGAAGACTCCAGAGGGTGAATGTGAAAGTATTCAAGGAGATCATGAAATTGAAGGGGTTCCTTTAGTTTCTGTATCAATTCAAGCTGATCAAGTGATTGAAGGGGATTCTATTCAAGGGGATCCTGTATCACCTGGAGGAGGTAAGAAATTGAAAAAGAAGAATAGGAAGACGGAAGTAGAGGTTGACCCAACTGTGGTGAGAGTCACTAGAGGAATGGTTGTTGGTGGGGTTGCACCACCTAAACCAATTGTTTAATGATTGGTTTATGGAATATAAGAGGAATCAACAGAAAGGCTATGCAGAAAGAAGGTAAGGCCTGGTTGAGTAGTTCTTCTTTAGCAATGTGTGGACTTGTGGAAACTAGAGTTCAGGGTGACAAATTTCAGAAAGTAGTAGATCTTATCAGAAGGAATTGGAGTTGGGTTAACAATTATTCAGCTGATTCAGGAGACCGTATCTAGCGTGGTTGGGATCCAGTAAAGATGATTGTTAATGTTATTGCGGTTAAAGCTCAGATGATTCTATTGCAGGTGGAGATTAGAGGGTCTTCTATTAAGTTCTTTGCTACATTTGTATATGCAAAAAATACAACTAATGAAAGACTTCTTTTGTGGAAGGATCTTGTGGATAGTGCTCAGTACATTAATGGTCCATGGATTTTACTTGGGGATTGGAACATTGTCAGGCTTAATTATGAGAAATTAGGAGGCAAGCATCACTCTACTAAGGTATTTCAAGATTTTAACAATACTATTGACAAGTTGTGCTTATCTAATATTCCAGTTACTAAGGGGGTTTACACATGGTGTAATAAAAAATTTAGTACTAGAATAATTTATGCTAGATTAGACAGAGGTTTGAAGAATGAGGATTGGGAGCACGCTTTTCCTCACTCTCAAATTGAACTGACTCCTCCTTTGACATCTGATCACTAGGGGTTGAGGGGTTAAAAGTCCATTGAAGATTGTAGATGGTCCAAAGCCTTTTAGATTTCTATCTGTGTGGAATCATCAACCTGCAGTGAAAGATTTAATTACTAAAGTGTGGAAGGTGAGGACTAATGGTGATCCAATTAAGCAGTTCTTATATAAGTTAAAGCTAGTGAAACAAGCTGTGAAGTAGTGGAACAATGGTAAATTTGGTTCAGTGTTTGAACAGGATATTGGGTGTAGGAATTCTCTTGCTGAGACTCAACAGTCACTAAATACCGATCCTTTAAATGCAGATTTGATTAAGCTTGAGGAGGAAGACAGGATGAATTTGGAGACTACTATATCCAATGAAACTATGGTATTAGCTCAGAAATCTAGAATTCGATGGACAAAGGATCAAGATAGATGTTCAAAGTATTTCTTCCAGAAAATTAAACAGCACAGATTAAACAATAACATCATAGTTTTACATGATGAGGGTGAGGTGATTTTTGACACTACAAGGATCAAAGACAAATTTGTGGAGTACTATAAGTCTGCTTATGCAAATGCTTAGCCTATGCAATGCAGCCCTGAAGGTAAATTTATCAGAACTACTTTGAACACTAAGGAAATTAGGAATTTAGAAGCTCCTATTTCCAGAGAGGAAGTGAAGAGCACTGTTTTTTCAATGGGGCCTGATCGAGCTCCTGGTCTAGATGGATTCACTGCAAGATTTTTTTAAAATATTGGATTATTATGGGTGAGCAATTTACTGATGCCATTCTTTCTTTCTTTGAACACACTGATATGGGGAGAGGTATTTATAGTACCTTTATTACTTTGATTCAAAAGAAAAAAGTGGCATTAAAGGTTTGAGATTATAGACCTATTTCCTTATGCACTACATTTTACAAGGTTATTGCAAAGATTCTATCTAATAGATTGGCAGGGGTTTTGGTAAGGATTATTGGTAAAGAGCAGACTGCTTTTGTTCAAGGTAGAAGAATCCAAGATAACATTATCATGGCTCGAGTTGTTGAAGGGTTTTGGTGCAAAACATGCTAAACCTCTTTTAGCTTGGAAGATTGATTTGAGGAAGGCTTAAAACACAGTCCAGTGGTCTTTTCTTTTGAAAATTATGGAATTGTTTGGCTTTGGAACTAAATGGATTAATTGGATTTTCAGATGCATTTCCACAGTTTGGTTTTCAGTGATTGTTAATGGTTCTTCTTATGGGTTTTTTCAACCATAGAGAGGTTGAAGGCAGGGCTGTCCATTATCTCCCTTGAAATTTACATTAGTCATAGAATACTTCTCAGGTATGATTGCAGCTAAGGTGCAATGCGGTAAGATTGTTCCAACTAAAGCTGCAGTACAAGCTGGTATACCTATTACACATCAGTTTTTTGCTAATGACCTGCTGATGGTGGTAAGAGCAAATATGGCTACTGTGTTAACTTTGAAAAAAGTTTTGATTCAGTTTGAAAGTACTACAAGGCTTGCTGTTAGTAAGGAGAAATTTGAGGTATTTCTCACTCAATCTATTAGAAGAAGGGCTGTGATTATTATAAGTCTTGGTTTTAAAGTTGGAAAATTTCCTTTTACATACCTTGGGGTGCCTATTTATGATAAAATGTTGTGTAGCAGAGATTGCGCTGAGCTGATTGATAAAGTTATCACTCTCACCACTAGATGGAATGGTCTTTACATTTCTATGGCTGGTAGAGTGGAATTGTGTAGAGCCTGCATCCTGCCTTTAGTTCAGTATTGAACTTCTGTGTACTCACTTCCTTCTGTGGTTATTAATTTGATTAAGAAGAAAATGAGGAATTATATATTGGGTCATGTGGAAGATAAGAAGAAGACGCATGGTTTAAGATGGAATAAGCTAGCAGCTCCTAAGGACGAAGGGGGTTTGGGATTGAGAAGATTGGTGGACATTGATAAAGCTTCCAAGTGTAGTATTGCATGTGATTTCTTGCTGTCTAAATAAAGAATTTGGGTGGCTTGGTTCAAGAACAAGTATCTGAAAAATGCATCTTTTTGGAATATTATACAGAAGGATGCTGATTCTTCTATATGGAAAAGTATTATTGCTGTTAGAGATGTCATAAAAGCTAATTGCAGATATAGTATAGGTAATAGACACAACATAAAAGCTTTCTTCGATCCATGGTGTGATGGTAAATGTCTTGGTGAGCTTTTTAATCATAGAATTTTGGGTTTTCTTAGTAGAAATAAAAACCTTCTACTGAAGGATCTGATTATTGATGGACAATGGAATGATGAGCAGTTATTTAACACCAACCAAGATCTGATTTAGGTGTTTCATAATCACAGAATTCTAGGTGGAGAAGATCAGATGCGATGGAAGACTCCTTTCAGTTTTAAAGCAGCTTGGGAGGCCTGTAGAAGTCCAAGCCAAGGTGTTTATTGGGCAGGTTTGTGTTGGAGTGGAGGTAGGCCGAGATGGCCTACTCACTATGTGCTTGTTCTACAGAGAGCTATACTCACTCATTGTTATCTGAATTATAAAGTATTCTCGCTTGTTTCTGGATGCTATCTGTGTTACCATAATGTTGAAACATTGGACCTCCTGTTTTGTAGCTGTAATTATGCTTGGGAGATGTGGTATAGCATTTCCGGAATTTTTGGTTGTGAACTACAGAAGGTGAATGTAGTGCAGGATTTGGTTGCTATGTTCAATCAGAGATTTAATGGTAAGAAGAACAAATTGGCCAGTATTGTTTTCACAGCTGTGTTATATTTTATTTGGAAAGAAAGGAATGAAAGGATGCATAATGATCTATGTAGAGCTCCTTTGGAATTAGCTAAGTGTATTATTTGGGAGGTTCTTGATGTCATGGGGGTTACTCTTCAAGATGTTTTGTAATCTTTTGTTAGCTTTGTGTTTTCTTGGCCTGTTTTTCTAATAGGTTTTGATTTTGTATAGTAAGGGTATGCCCTTACTAATTCTCCATTTACAGGGGCGGAGCCATGAATAGGCTAACCTGGGCTATAGCCCAGGTCCAATTAAAAAAAATATTTAGTACTACTAAGCCACTAAGCCCATGTACTATTTTCATTTTCCTATCAGTCATTTAGCCTAGCTCAATTCATAATAAAACATTCACCCAGCCCAATCCAAACACATTGTTGCAAACGCAAACACATTGTCACCTTAAACTCTCTTTTTCTCAAGCTGCAGAACCGTGTGAACAATTTGAATGTTCAAACTTATAAACAATTAAAGCTTCCTCAAATTGTATGGCAAAGCTCAACTTGGTATCAAGTAATATAGACACTTAAACTTTACTCTTTTGAACACAATTTTTAAGTGAAAAAAGTAGCTTTGTATGTTTCTAATCCAGATCGTTTTTTGTTTGAATATTTTTTTTTTCCAATAAATTCTCTACTTGAAATTTATCTTTAGCCCCCCATACTTTCAAATCCTGGCTCCGCCCCTGTCCATGTACTATATTGTTTATATATTTTTATAAAATCCTTCATTTAGGGAAAAATAAATAAATAAATAAGTGCATTGCCACATCGGAACCGATCGCTCTTAAGCACAACCGGTCGCGATTAGGCTCTCATACCAATTGTTAACCAGTAAATGACTATAGAGGAGTTTTATCAATACAATACCAAATGATTCGATATTCAAAAGTGCACTTCAATTAATAATTTAAATCAAGTAAATTTATAATGAAAAGATATAATAAATTCAATCACAGCATAAAAGAAAGAGAAAGAAAGAAAAAAGCAAACAGTGATTTAATGAGGTTCGGTAACTCCTACCCCTCGGCTCAAGGTCCCTCTTGAGACTTTCCAAGAGGCTCAAGAAGCTCACGGATTCTACTTATTCTTGCTAATTCAGACTTTTGCTGGGTTATGCCAACCCTTACAATTGATTCAATATAAAAGTTTGAATCTCAAGAAAACTCTCAAGGATTTGATACTCAGATCAAAGCTCACAATCCTATAGCATATGAGAATATAGCAGTAGATCAAAGCTTAATGGGATTCAATGAATGAAGCAATGACTATGAATGCTTGAATGTTTCTTTAGAAAAGGTTTTCTCTCTTAAAGCAAAGATTAATTTCTCAAAGCCTTAATGATGAGCATTTATAGATAATATGTGTGGCATAAAATAGGAATGGAAAGTAATGCCAATATTACCATTTGAGAGGAATTAATTCAGTCAGATTTGAAAATAGAACTTATTTAATCGGTTATATGTTCCATCTGTACGCCACTTGGACTCGTCTAATCGGTTAGATTAGAGCTTTGTTCGGTAGGATCAGATTTTGGATTGATCGGATATATGTTTCATCTGATCGGTAGCTTGGGCCTATTTGATTGGTTAGATTAGTAATATGTTCGGTTATATGACGAACTACGATGATCAGTTGACCTTCTGTTTTTGTCATCTGATCGATTACATGAAGTAATTTGATCATTTACTTGATATGATCTGATCGAACACAAGTGATAATATGTTCGGTTAGATGACATTGGGGATAAGTTACATCTTTCTATTGTGGCCATCTAAACAATAACATGGAGTAATGCGTTCGGTTACATGGTAACATCTGATCAGTTACGTGGCTAGTGCAGATAACATCTTAATGAATACTCTTTATTATCTATTTGGTTAAATGATCTGTGAAGAACTTAATCATTTATGTAGTGTCGTTAAAGCC
Source organism: Cornus florida (assembly GCF_030987335.1). NCBI lineage: Eukaryota > Viridiplantae > Streptophyta > Magnoliopsida > Cornales > Cornaceae > Cornus > Cornus florida. The sequence continues at coordinate 48,404,246 of NW_026775573.1, forward strand.
TTTCGTTGGATAAAATGCATGAAATGGGTGAATCCAAAGCTTTGTATTATATGTTATAAACCAATGCTTTACAATTATTCTAACTCTCACCATTCTATACTACCCCTTTGATGAGTTCTGCAAATCCTTTCTTTGTGCTTTACTTTCCATAAATCATCCTTGATAGGCTTATGATCATTCCTGTTGTTGCACTTTTAGAAAAGATGTTAAACACATTTTCTTCTTTATTTGTAATCATTAAAATTGTAAGGAGTGCAAGGTTGAGACATCTTTGTGCCAACACTTTTGTATATTTTGGAATATGTGTATGACGACAATGGAACCACTCTTGTATATTGTTAAGGAGGGACGATGAAGGCCAGATTATGTTTGATTAAAGGATGTGTATATTTTTATAAAAAATTATATATATCAATGTAGATGGTGTTCATTTGGTGTATCTCATCTTTTATATAAGTTTCGGGTCATTTCGAAATCCATGTGATTGACACAAGTGGAGTCCATGGCCATTACATCTTGAAAATGACCCATTTTCCAGCTCCTAATGTGTTTCGGCCAGCTGGTGATATAAACCAGCCGACCGATAGTGTATTTTTGGCTTGGGCTAAATGATGGGGGTCTGGAGCATTATTTAAGCTGAGCTATCATTGTTAGCCAACCCTGCCTTGAGTTTCATCCTGACACAAGTTTCAGCTGACTGAAACTTTCAGCTCACCTGCAGTTTTGACCCAACTCAAATAGTAATATCTCCTTCATTTCTTACCCAAATGGTTCAAATTTGAGTCCAAATTCAAGGATTTTGAGTTATATTTCCATTGGTGCCAACCTTATCCAAAAAAAATCAGCTGTACAGGAAGTTTTGGCAATTTTAGTACGGACAGCTCCGGAAATCTTTTAAACCAAAAAGGCATGATTATGTGAAAACAATGTCTTTGCATCTAGAACCGCACCAAATGAGTTTATATGGCTACGTTGACTTAAATAGATCCCCCTTGATTTATTTAGAGTCAACTCACTCCTCTCCTTCACCTTGTAATGACTATATTACCCTTGGGTGTTCTCGGGTTCGGGTTAAGACCTGGTAAGCAATTCGTATCCATGGATCTGGGTCGTTACTGTGAGATGTACACAGCGGAATATTTAGAAAGTTTTATTTCTTTAGAAACAAATCTATGTCTTTCTAACTTTACTTCTTTTAGCAATTAATCATTTAATCATATGCAAGATAAAATAAGGCAAAGTAATAGAGTTAGAGATGATTGCACCATGATTTTTAGCGAGGAAATCCCAATTGGTAAAATAGACCAATTCTTTGCGTGGAAAAAACCTCGTGGACTTTATAGTCGAACATAAATCGAGCCACTATGTTTGAAACAAAGTACACTGAACTTTGACTCAGGCTCACATCATATCGTTCTACCAAACACCAATCGCTGACAATCTTCTGGCTTTGCGACGTCCTGTCCAAAAGCACTTGACCTCGGACTTATTCTTGATCTCTGTAGAAGGACTATCGGTTGATCAAACAACACTCCTCGAATGCTTTGACCCTTTCAAAGTGTGATCATTTTTACTTCTATTCTTCAATATCTGAATTCGATGTAGAAGTATTTTATTTTTCTCTGATCGTTGTAGATACAAGACTGTGATCATGATCAGGATTTAAACAATACTCTAAAATCACTCTTGTGTTTATGTGTTTGTTCTAAAAAGATTGACAGAGAAATCAACTTGGATTTTCTACAAAAATAATCTTCCTAAGGCTTTTATGAAATATGAAGTTGTGCAAAAGCTGTACTAAACCTAGATGTATATCAGGGTTTATATAGAATTTTTAAAGATCCGATCCTTCATAAAATAAAGAAAATTTTGTGCATAGTACTTTTGGTAATATTCTAAACCAACTAGAAAGTTTGAAACAGAACAATACAAAGTTACCTTAATCTAAAACAGTAGTGGTACCGATAGCCAATATGTGGAACCGGCTCCCAAAGAAAAAAAATGGATTCCTTCAAAGTTATGGTTCTTGAACCGGTTCCCAAATGTTAGTACCGGTTCCCACTTGACAGAATTCTAATACAACTTGGAAAACTCTATTTTTGGTAACTTCGAAAATCATACCATGTAGGTATTGTGTCCTAAGTGAGAAACGACTTCCTAAAAGTGTTGTTTTTTCCTGTTTCGATGATCTCATTATTTCATCTTTGAACAACCTTCCAATTCCGTAGTCGATGTCGATCTTGATATGGCAACTTGAAATTATTACTCGATCAAGACTTGTTTTGATATCGAAATTTGCCAATTACAAAATATATATCTCACAATTTTCCCATTTGACAATTTCTTGACAAAACCCTAAAAACAATTATGTAATCTATCAAAGGAGAAGAGTAAATTACAATTTTGTTAAAGGACACCACGGAATTTTTCTTGTTTGTTCTCTTCTTATCTTAGACAAAATTTTAACTAACTTCCTGCACATGGATTAAGCAAAACTACCAGTGAGAGTTTAATAAATTAATCTGTAAAAACTCCCCCAGAATAAATTATCCAAATTTTCAAAATTTTCTCCCCTTTAATTAACCATTGTTCTCCCCCTTTTTGGAACAAAATTGACAAAGTTATTAACAATGATTAGAGCGAAAAATAGAAGAGAAACAATCAAACAGTTTATAACATCTCATTAATCAAAAGATAATATCTAAAAATAATAATGACAATGTATGAATTGAAAAAAAAAATGATGCATGTATGATATGAACAGATAATCAAGCATTGCCCTCAGAAGGAACAGTAGTAGTCAGAATATCCTCATCATCACCATCATCACTACCACTACCATCCTCATTATCATCACCACCATCATCATCAGTCTCATTACCATCCTCATCCTCATCCTCAATAGGTAAAAACGGCACTGGAGGTACCGGTTTGTAGACGTCCTCAGAAGTACTACTAGTCCTCTACTCTTGAAGAAATCTGAACCTTTATTGACTTTCCTTGCATTTGCCTTAGTAGATTTAAACTTGTTCAAAGCATAATCTCTATATGATGAGCTCGAGGAGGAAGTATAATCTTAAACTTCCTAAACAGTCTCATGATGATCACAGGGAATGGAGATGACTTCCTCTTGGTGTTATTCGTGTAATGAGTTACCATCAAACCAAAGATGGAAGCAGCAAGATGGATCTGTGCTCCAGTAACAAGAAGAAATAATACCTTAGCCCGATCCAATGAAATAACATCCTTTTTCCCGAAATAGCCACCATAGCAGATAAATTCAGAAACACCGCCTCATCAGTGAGATAGCAAGAAGGGATGTGGTTGGGATATCTCAGAGCGTTCGGAACACATAAATCATTACATATCTCCTCCTATTTAAGCCTTAACTTTATAAGAGGAAGAAAATACCCTGACTCGGTAATCCTCTTAGGAACGTCTAAAACATCATTAATGACTTCTCCATTGACCAAAAAGATAAACCTCAAAATATCCAAAGTCAAAAACTTTACGGATATTGGAGTTGAAATAGTGTACCATGTCCGGATAGTAGCTACACTCCATAGTAGTGAAGAAGAGCCAGTTGTTCTTCTCGATGTATTCAACGAGCTTTTGACCCGCACCATCTCTAAGCTTTTTCAAATTCACATTCCGTTCCGACTTGATCGACCCGCCTTTGTACACTTTCGTGTACACTTTCCACGCATACTCATTGTAAAAGTGATCCTGAGCAAACTCAACCTTCCCAATATCATAAACTTAAAGATACCCAGCTGGTACCTCAGCAGTAGGAGAACCCATGTCTATTGGAGACGTCGGAATGTCCCTTAGAGCATTCGAACTCTCTTGTGGTTCACGGATAGAAATAGTGGTTCTTGCTCTCTTGGGAGGCTGTGGAACTTCAATTCCTTTTCATTTGGCTTTTCTAGACAATTTTGGAGCCATTTGATGTTCGGAAAAATTTGGTTTAACACCTTGAAACTTTCTTGGTAATTTTCTCAAACACTTGGCGTGTACCACAACTTAGTTATTTGAGAAAGCTTGATTTGATTACTCAAATCCCCCAAATATCAACAACAATGATGCAATCAAGTTCACAATGTCAAACCCGAGTCTTCAATCTCGATCTCAACAAAGATTTTCAACAAACTTAACCAAATCCTCTAAGTTTTTTCTTTCAAATCCCAAACTCCTAATTCAATCCTTAACCCACAATGTCAGTCTTCAAATCATCAACTTCAATTTTAGAAATTAAGTATGTAATTGCAATAAGATGATGAGAATTATGCAATTTGATGATGTATGAGATGATATATATATATATATATATATATATATATATATATATATATATATATATATATATATATATATATAGGTGTTGGCACCAAAACTTGGCAGCCACTTCAGCAGCGACGTGGACCAATGGGAAGCCGATAAGTGTTAAGCATGTCCAAGAATGGTCGGCCAATGGAGAAATAGTAGGAGAAGATTTAGGAAGATATATTTCAGCCACCTAATGATATGGTAGTTGCTAAAATATAGCAACTCACATTTGACTTTTTTTCAAAATAGGCTGTTAACAGAAAAGGAAAAGGCTAGAGTTTGGATGAAACTCAATAACTAAATTCCTATAAAATAGGAAGTTTAGTTTGATGAAAGAAGGAAAGCTTTGAAGACATGTATAGAAGGTTGGCAGCATGAAGTGAACAAATCTAATTGTGACAAGTGGCCTTGACATGGCGCTAAAGGATGGGCCATTTGGGATAAAACACGGCTGCCAAGTTTGTAAAAGGAAGTTGCTAGAACTTAGCAACTTTTCAGCAACATTCTAGCAACTTACATTTGACTAGATCAAAGAGAGTTTCCAGCAAGGATTTTCTTATTGAAACAAGGAGCAAGACGAGATAAGAAGCAAAAGAATACTGGGTTTTGACCTAGTTTGAATAACAAAGTGAAGAAAATCAAGGGAATGAGAGATTTTCTGGCAAGAAGTTAGGAAAATAAGTTGAGAAAGAATTCTATAAGTAGGAAAGATGTAATCCTATTTCAAGGGTCCAGCACCACCACAAAACATGCATTTCAACTAAAAATGTTTTCAATTGACTCTACGTCATTTTCCTATCAATTTCTTTATTTTAATTTAATGGCAATTGATTAGATCCTCGTCAACTATTTCGATTCAGCCATTTACTTTCTTTTAATTTCAATTATGCCAATTTTAATTACGCAATTTTAGTTAGGCTTTCAATTCAATGGCAATTGATTAAATTCTTGCCATTGAATCGTAGTGACAATTGATTAAATTCTTGTCATTACTTGGCTGATGGCAATTGATTAAATTCTTGCTATCACGTTTCAGCGGCGATTGATTAAATTCTTGCCATTGTGTTTGGCTGATGGCGATTGATTAAGTTCTCGCCATCACGTTCGGCCGGCGATCGATTAAGTTCTTGCCGCCTGTCTTCACTCGGCCATTCCATCCATTCAAACATTCATCAGCTGTTGCATTTCTTTAGACACTCTAAAAAGTCCTTACTACAAACAAGGCATAAAAGAACCTTGCTGGGAGTTCTTACTAGTCTCTTTCCCACACAATCGCCTGAGAGTCAGCCATCGGAAAAAGGGATAGGCTGGTGTTCAATTACATATTTTGGGTATTTTGTACAAATACTCTGGCACGCCCGCGAAGAGTCCATCGACCGGCATAGGGAACAAAAACTGCGCGAACAGTAGGTAATATGTGAAGAGAGAGAGAATACACGAAGAGAGAGAGAAATGGGTTTGATGTAATGCCCAACAATGCACTTACGAAGTGTTAAAAGCCAAAATCTCGCTGCCAGGAACTGATAACCAACTTGGGAACGAGTTCCCAAAAGACAGCGAACTCTCGTAAAACGGACAAGTCTCTTGTACCAGTACCCAACTTTGGTACCAGTAGCCAACATCCAATGAGGTTGGCCTTGCACCCTTGAACTGGTAGGAAGAGGCAGAATTGGTAGGGACTGGGCAGAAAGTTTTTCACAGACTTGAAATTATTTTTTTTAGAAAATTATTTTTTCTTCCATACTTTTAAACACCCAATAATCAAAACAAATAATAAAAAAATCTACAACTTAAAAATCAATTACTTTTTGAAATTTTCAGAGTTTTTTAATTTTTTTTTCTTTTTTTTTTAAAAAAAAAATAACGAAACAAATCATTAAGCCTTTAATCATCATCTTTCAAGTCCACACAAGATTTAAAATTTCTAGAGAATTTTCAGAGATATCTATGAAAGCAAATATTCGACTTCACGTAAACTTAAATTAATTTCAAATCTCATAAAATAATCACAACATGAAATTTAACTTGCAAATATTGCAGAAATATTTAGAAATTAATCTAGCAAGTTTATGTGTGTGTGTGAAACCCAATCTCATCAATTTTCAATCAAATTCAACAAATCATTGTCAAAACCATATAGATCAAAAAACGTCAAGATAAGATTATTTTTAAGCAATTTTTCTAAGCAAGGTCGCTTTCACTCTAAAGAGCAGACAACAATTTCCCAGTTCAACTTGTCTCTACCTTTCTTTTTACTTAGTTGGCTCCTCTTCAATGTCTAATAAGAGCTTTCGACCCAAACTCAATAGGTAGCCTTTTCCTCAACAAGGAATTCATCAAAATTTTCAATTTTTTACATGCTGAATATTGTTTTTTTTTTTTTTTTTTTCAAACCATAACCTTTATAACTTTTGGTGTCAATATACTCTAGTCAACAATTCAAAGATTTTAAATCAAAATTTTCAGAGATAGACTAGTGCACAAAAACTATGAACTTAAGAGAATCAAATAAAAAAATCTCCTAATCAATGCAAATTATCCTTCATTGTATAGATTACAAGTTAAGAATCTATTTTTATCAAATCATCATATGTCTCAATTTTCATTCAAAGATAAATCATGCATTCATTGAAAGAATTTTCACATATGTATCATGAAGACTATGATAAAAAACTCAATACCTTAACCAAGCCTTAACAAGTGATCTAATGGCAATAAAATTTTCATTTAAGCGCAAACCATGATCACTAATCATCCTAGGACTCAGTTTAAAGGTAAAGTCCTTTTGGAAACTAGTTCTACGGACTCAACCAGGACATAATTGATATAATCTTTCTTTCTGATCCATACAGTTCTCACTCACACTTCCTGAAATTCTCTTTCATACTTTACCTCTTTCTTATGCAAATTTTCAGCTTTTGAATTTTTAAGTGACACAACATCCTTTCTTCCTAGAATGCACCTTTTTTTTAGCATAAACATTATAAGAATGAAATTTAGAAAAATCTTTCTTTTTCCTATGAAAACATGAGTGATGCAACATTTTAGGCACATAAGACATCAGAATGCAATGCATTAGTCAAATATGGATCAGGCATAGATTTATCAGCAGGTTTAACAAAAATTGTTTTACCTTGACTAATAGATGAGCCTTCAACAAATCCTAACCCAGTTTTATCATTCACATCCTTACCCATGTTGATCAATTTATTCAAATAGTCTTGTCCCATTGTAAGCCCTTTTCATTTTATCTTATGCAGATTTCAATCAAGTTCAAGAAAATGAATTTTTAGACCAAGATATTCTTTCAAGGAGTTAGCACTACTTACCTTATCTTCAAGAATGATGATCTTCATGTTAAGCTCAGTGATAATTTAATCATTTTCAAACTTTTCTTTTTTCTTCATCAATCTGTTTTCTTAGTTCTTTATTGTCCTCTTTTGCTTGGATAAGTTCCTTTGCAAACTTATTGACACTAGTTTGACTTCAATAGTTTCTTCGACCATCTTTTTTTAATCTTTCTTCATCATTTTCATCTCCTTGAACCTGTTCATCAAGAGCTTTATTGTCTTCATTATCTAAAATATCATAGTCAGATTAAGTAAAACATGAGGACCTTTTTCAAGAAAAGCGGCATAAGAAAAATTATTGCAATCGTCATGAGGATAATCATTATCACTAGAAGTAGAATTTTCAGAATTAGTAACTTTCATTGTTTTTCCTTTATTCCTATCATTTTGATCTTTTATAGGACTAGGACAAATATTAGATGCGCGACCTTTGCCACCACAATTCCAGCAAGTGAATTCAGATTCTTTTGACTCTTCAACTTTCTTTTCATTAAATCTAAATTTCGACGCCTTGTCAAAATTTTTAGGATTGGCCTCATTGCCATTCCTTCTCCTCTGTTATCTTTACAAGATCTGATTGAATTGCCTTCATAGAAAAGCAAAATCATCATCAGAATTGTCATCGACAAAATTCTCAACCTGTGTTGATTTTAAATCAGGATTCTTCTCCTTCTAATTTAAACCAAAATTCTGCATCTCAAAATTTTTTAATGAGCCTACAACTTCATCAACTTTAAAGACAGACAAATCCCAATATTCAGTGATAGTTTCTACCCTTATTTGAAATCTTTTAGACAAAGACCTTAAAATCTTCTAACAGATTAGAATAAAAATGTCAAGAAATAATGTCAAGAAGATTAGAATAAAAATAAGAAAATGATTCATCTTCTTTTATCACGATGTTCCCAAAGTTATGAGAAAACATCTGAATTTTGGATAACTTCACTTTTGATGTCCCTTCATGAGTAACCTGCAAAATATCCCAACCGTCTTTAGCAGTTTTACAATCAGAAATTTTAGCATATTCAGATAGAACTGCAGAATTAATAAATACATATAAAGCTTTTCCAATGGCATCATTACGCTCAGTTTCGACAGTAGTAAAAGCAACGGCATGTTGTAAAACTTTGACTTCTTTACCATCCTCAGTTTTATCTTATGTAGGTGGTATATAGCCAGATTCAACAATAGTTTAAGATTTACCTCTTGATTTTGCAAATAAGCTCTCATCTTTGCTTTTTAAAAATTATAATTGTTTCCTTCAAATAAAGGACTATGTTTATTAGAACCACCTTCTTTCAACGCATAAGATATGATGAAACAAATTATTTAAAAACAACTACAAGGATTGTAATGACCCAAATCCATGGAATCCGGATCCCTAACCGGGTCCCTACTCAACCCGAATTCATACGAGAGTAACACGGTCATTTCATATTAAATTACAACTTTAAAGACCAACGAGGACAAATTGATAATTCACCATAATTATAATGGTTTAAGGCTCAAAGGGGTACAATAGTAATTTACTCGTGTCATACAATGTGTGACAATAAACTTGAGTGGGTGGAAAAGGGCAAAGATGAAAAATAAACCACAAAGATATAATATATAGGAACCAGTCGACGTGTAACACTTACACGTCGCCTGGTTTATGATGTGTACAGTAGAAAAGCCCACTGTCCAAATTTTGGACATACCGGTGGACGTGTGAGAACTTCACGTCGACCGGTTTGGGTTATCCACAATAAAAATGCTCACTGTACAAAAACCTGAGATACTAGTCGACATGGAATGCTCACACGTCGACCGAAACCTACCAAAAAAATAATTTGTTTCTTATGTTTCTTTAATCACTCCAACATTGGTAACAACCACCCAATACCACCATTGCACGTATACATAGTTATATTCATTTCTACATTTACGTGATATCACCCAATATAATAACAACATTGTTAACCTGATTTTAGGTAATTCACAACCACGTTCCATAAAATACAAAAAAGAAAAAGATTTAGTAAGATTATATTTAATTACATCTCCAAATACGTCAAAATATATATATCAAAAAAAAAAAAAAACAGTCACTCCACTATGGTGACAATTTCAAATAATACGAGTTGTCCTAGTTATTACAAAAATAATACATTCTTCAACACCGACTACACAGGTAGAGGAACATCATCGAGTACCTCCTTCCCGTGACCTTGAAAAAAAAAAATAATAAAGGGAGGGGTGAGCAAAGCTCAGTAGAAGTCACCTAAAGCGTCAGTTTTGGACTCCCTTGAGCCACGGAACACATAAGGAAATGGAAAAGGAGCTGGGTAACATAATGGGAGTCTGTACAACATATACAACATAATAATCGACAATCTCAAACACATAACATAATTCATCAAACTGATGTTCATGATATGTAAAGTGATGCACCCATCCTAAATTTGGTCAATACCGACCCAACTCTCACTTTTTGAAAACCCATTAACTGACTTTACTGAAGCGAGATTGATAGTTATCCCCGGTTCTAAATTCGGCAACCGTTAAAGGGCCTAGTATCAACTTTTTCATGTCTTACACTGGGTCGCGCTCCCTCTACATCAAGCTAGCTCCAGACTCCCAAAATCCGGTTCATTTTTTTTAAAAAAACTTCCCATTCCAAATAAAGGCATTTCTTTTTTAAAAAACTTTCCTTTATAACCCTTTTGAAAATTTCCTCCCTTGCCATGTTATACAATGCACCATGTTACATCCTCCTAGCATCAAACTCATCACAACAACAATAATATAAACATGGCAAGGATAATTCAATGGATATAAACAACATAATCTATAACGATATTCAGTTACATCGTAGCATGCTCATCTTGAAATCACATACCTAATATCATGCTTTAACACTTAAACACATTCATCAAGCAACAACTTTCATTTTAAAGATAAAACAATAAATTTTCATTTCAAGGTTTTAAATTTTAAAAGTATAAGGCAAAGAATTAAAAATGGTCAACCAAAAGACAAAACTTGAGGCATTAGGAAAACCCCTACCTCAATTGGAGAGCAAATATACAAAAAGCCCCAATTTAAGTCCAAGAACCCCATATTTTGAATTCCCTAAGGTTGTCTAAATGACACTGCTCCAATCAAAATGAAGGTCTCGACACGTACATCAACTTTTCCTTAAGTGGCAAGATCAAATTCTTAAGAATCGAAGAGAGATCAAACATTGAATTGTTAAAGAAAAAGAAAAAGATAAGTAAGAGGGAGAGAGAATGGTGTGAGAGAGTGAAGGACTGAGGCTGTAAAATTATGATACTCCTCGATTCTAGAGCCACAGGTGATCAAATCCGAGCACAGATACGAGGGATACCAAATAATTAAGTATATAAACAAGCATAGAATACAAGAAAAATTAAAGAATAAATAATAATTACGCTGAAAGAAAACTAAATAATAAATCCATTACTTAATAAATAAATCATCCTCTAAATAGAATAATTCAAAACCTCCGATATCATTACAACTAGGGAATCCATTTAGTAGACCCCTAATAACATCCCAACTTGAAACATAACTGAACTGAAATCAAATCCAAATCTAAAACAAAAAGAAGAGTCCTACATAGACGAAAGAGTGAATAATTGTCTCTGCTCGACACGAACAAGCTCTAAGACTGGAACTGTCGAACACCTGAAAAATAATAGAGGGTCAGGCCCACGAACAAGTTCTACTATACTATAATCCAAATAGAGACCCGATACACGTATACACCCTAATCAACTCAAAAATAGCTAAGTAGTCCAGATATATATATAGATACACACTATAGGATGCTCACTGGTCTATAGGTTTACCTCAACCCGAATAGAAGGCAACATGCAAATCGCACATGAAGTGGGCATAAGTACCTCGACCTACCAAGGCAAACAGATGTTTACTATATCCAATTATCCATCCTAGGCAATATACGCACCCTAACTATGATCCCGAGACTCAAGCTCATATCATGACACAATAATCATATATATAAAGTCCGTATAAACATAAAATAAAAATGTCATCCGTTTGATAAGTGGTCTGACATAAATAAGGAGGACTTAACTCTATGGTTAATCCATTCCTTTATAAATAAATAGGTAGGACTTAACTTCTTTGGTTAGTCCATTCCTAAAATGCCACCATCCCATATTGGTACATTAAATCCATACAGTCCAATAATTGATAAAATAATTAAACTAACACATCAATTAATTCCAAAAACAAGCATAATAAAAATCAAATAATAGCATGATCATATTAAACTGTCAACGGATGATTAAAATCATATATCATCAATTTAGATTGCTAGAATAATACTAGGCAATTAAACCATCTATCAACAACATGTAAATTTAATTAAAATTTCACATTGTTCATCGTTCCATAGCATATAATTATTAATTGTGCCTTCTAGGTATTTAACATGCTCATAGTAGTCATTTAAATCACACATAATAACCCACGCAGCCTTGGAACATCCCAAACCTCAAAATAGTAGCCGAAAATCCCAAAATATTAAAGTAACAGCAATGGAGCATGCTCTTAAATTATGGAGCAAGCTCTGTCCACTTGAGAGCAAGCTTTCTCCTCGTGGGAGCAAGCTCTGTCCACTTGAGAGCAAGCTCTGTCCCTTTAAGAGCAAGCTCTCGTCTTGAGGGAACAAGCTCTCGTCTTGAGGGAGCAGGCTCTCAACTCTATGGAGTCAGCTCTCTCTCTTTCTCCCTGAGAGTCGTCATAATAATTCCCTTTTGGGAGCCGGCTCTCACTCTGTTTTGCATCATCTTCCTCGTCTCCGACGAGTTCCAATCTCTCTGTTCTCCATTATTAATGGTCCTAAGAGTCTGAACTAAGTCCCGAATTACTCCAATAATTCAATAAATCAATTATGTATCATTGACATCAATTAAAACAAATACTTATGGCATAAATTGCAAGATCAATCAATTACAAATAAATTCATCTAACATTGTTTTAAACCAGAATTTACATGCATAATAGATCAATTTAAAGTCTAATTAGTTCCTGGAATTAACTTAGGCATGTATAGAACACGAAGCCTAAGGGAAGGAGATAGAAGAAAAACTTGCCTTTAGGTTTCGGATTGAAACCTAAAGGCAACGACTTTAGGTTTTCCAACGACTTCGGTGTGCCGTCAAGACTCTCTGTTGCTCCTGGTTCAACCCGCGAGCAAGCTTCAATAACCTCTCCTTGGTTCAGCCCTTGTTCTTGGCCAAAACCCTAATTCTCCCTATCTCAGTTTCTCTCTAAAACTCTCTATATTTTTTTGCCTCCACTATTACGTGAATAGGGTTCTAAACCCTTGGCAGACTATACACACGTATATATAGGCTATTATAGTTTAACCTAATTCTAATTACCTAAGGAGAAGGAAAAGAAAAATAAAATAAATAAATAAATATATATATATCTGCACCTTAAACTAACCGTGATATAAGAATATGTATACCAACAGTATAAATATATATATATATATATATATATATATATAGATAGATAAATCTAACTAAAGTTAAAATAATATTAACTACTTTTAATAAATAATAAATATACAGCTATATATATGCATATAAATCCATATATATATGCAAAACAATTCATGGGTAATATTAGTACCCATTTAACTCCTATCCAAGAAGTCTATGCAACCCATTTGGTGGTCTATTACTACTATCTAAGTCCATCCTTAAAAATAATAAAAATTAAAATAAAATAATTTAAATCTAACAATTAATTACACATAATATACATTATCAGATAACAAATAATGCAGTAAATCATTTAAATTCAAATTAATCAAATAAGCCCATAAAATTACATTTAAACACTTAATTAAATTAAACACATAAACAAATAATCAATTAATCAATTAACTAATTTAAAAATGTGAAATAAATAAATGTCGAAACTATCCTTTTAAAATTAGGGGTATTACATTCTTCCCCGCTAACAAAAGGAATTCCATCCTCAGAATTTGCCCTTACCTTCATCCATTATTTCTAGAAAGTGTGAGCGAATGACATCCTCTCGTTCCCATGTGGACTCGGCCTCATTATAATGGCTCCACTGGACACGCACTAAAGGTATAACCTTATTGTAAAGAATCTGATCCTTACGATCTACAATACGACATGGTGGCTGTAACTCAATCTCACCAACATTGATATGCTAATAATGATCTTCATCTCGCAGAAATTTTCGTAACATGGAAGCATAAAACACATTATGCACACAATCTAAATTATCCGGAAGTGCTAATCGATAAGTTACCGCTCTAATTCGATCCGTAATCATAAATGGACTGACAAAATGTGGTGACAACTTCCCTTTCTTCCCAAAGTGCATTACTCCTTTCATAGGAGACACTTTGAGTAAAACCTGATCTCCCACCTGAAACTCCAAAGTACAAGTACAACGTTCTGCATAGCTCTTTTGCCTACTCTGAGCAGTGCACAAGTGATCCTTAATAAGAGCAATCTTTTCCGAGGTATCTTTGATAAATTCAGAACCCAAAAGTCTACTCTCTCCAACCGCCATCCAACAAACAGGAGATCGACACGGTCGGCCATATAATGCTTTAAACAGTGCCATACCAATAGTCTTCTGAAAACTATTGTCATATGCAAACTTCACCAGTGACAAATAGTCCTCCTAATGACCCTTAAAGTCAATGACACAAGAACGAAGCATATCCTCCATGATCTGATTAACCCACTCGGTTTGTCCATCTGTCTGTGGATGATAAGTAGTGCTAAGATGCAACTCTGTACCCAAAGCCTGTTGAAAACTCTTCCAAAACCCTGATACAAAGCTCGAATCCCTGTCCGATATAATAGATAACCGAATGCCATGCAACTTCACAATCTCTATAATGTAAAGTCTCACCAGCTGTTCTGAAGTGAATCAGTGCAAATAGGCAAGAAATAAGCTAATTTGGTCAACCTATCCACGATGACCAAGATGGAATTGTGATCTTTAAACAAAGTAGGCAATCCCTCCACAAAATCCATAGAAATACTCTCCCATTTCCACGCTGGTATAGGTAGTGGTTGTAGAGATCCTGGCGGCCTCTAATGACCGATCTTGACCATCTGACAAGTACTACACTGAGAGACAAAAATAGCAATGTCCTTCTTCATACCTGCCCACCAAAACTATCGCTTCATATCCTGATACATTTTGTCACCTCTTGGATGAACATAAAACTCAGAATGATGAGTCTCAGTCATCACTTCCTTCCTTAAATCATTTATACCTCAAACCTCCATCAGTCCCAACATAGTAAAATGGAAACTCCACAGAAGCTATCTCTGTAACTTTGTCAATGCATTGCTGATCCGTGACTTGTGCCTTCAGGACCTTATAAATGATAGAAGGTGTAACTACCATGTAAGCCATAAAAGCATCAGATAACTCATCAATGGTCTTTAAAGCATTCCACTCAGCTGTAAATAAAGCAGAAAGACTCGCATAGGGTCAGCGACTGAGTGTATCTGCCACCACATTCGCTTTCCCTAGATAGTACTGTATAGAGAAATGATAGTCTTTCACAAACTCTTACCATCGGTGCTGTCTCATATTCAACTCCCGCTAAGTGAACAAATACTGCAAACTTTTGTGATCACTAAATAATCCGAAGGACTCTCCCAACAGATAATGCCTCCAAATGCGTAAGGCAAAAACCACAGCTGCCAACTCCTAATCATGTGTTGGATAATTAAGCTCATAAGGCTTAAGTTCACGAGATCCATACAAAATTGGTCATTACTCTTATATCAAAACACGCCTAAGACCTTGCAAAGAAGCATCTGTTTAAACCAGATATTCTATCCCGCTCTGTAGAGTAGACAAAACCGGTGCAGAAGTCAACTTATTCTTTAGCTCATCAAAAGCTTTCTGACAGTGTTCATCCCACACGAACCGTACCCCCTTCTTAGTCAAGTGAGTGAGTAGTCACGCTATCTTCGAGAATCCCTGAATGAATCTACGATAGTATCCTGCCAATCCGAGGAAACTCTGAATCTCGGTAGGTAAAGTAGGCTGTCCCCACTCTACCACTGCTGAAACCTTGGCTGGATCTACCGCTATTCCCCTTTCTGATAGTACATGACCTAGAAACTTCACTCTCCACTACCAAAATTCACATTTCTTTTACTTGGCATATAATTGGGGTTCATGAAGCGTCTGTAACACTGTGCGAAGATATTTAACATGATCATCCTCTGTCTTTGAATAGATCAAAATATCATCAATGAAAATAATGAAAAACTGATCTAAGTAAGCCCTGAAGACTCTGTTATTAAATCCATGAAGACTGCTGGTGCGTTAGTCAATCCGAAAGGCATGACACGAAACTCATAAGAACCATATCTAGTGAGAAACGCTGCCCGAGGAACATCTTGCTCACTAACCCGAAGTTGATGATATCCAGAACGCGGATCAATTTTAGAGAAGTATGTAGGTCCTTTTAACTGATCTAAAAGATCATCGATCCTGGGCAAAGGGTACTTATTACGAATAGTAACCTTGTTCAACTCCCTATAATCTATACCCAGGCGAAGTGAACCATCCTGCTTCTTCACAAACAAAAGTGGTACTCCCCGGGGTGACGTACTCCTACGAATAAAAACCTAATTGAGTAATTACTGAATTTGATCCCTCAGCTCTCGTATCTCCACTGGTGTCATCCTGTATGGTGTTCTAGCAATAGGCATAGTGCCTAGAGGTAAGTTAATCATAAAGTCTATCTCTCGACTTGGTGGCAACCCTGGAAATTCTTGAAACATATTCAAAAATTTCTATACAATTGGTATGCTATCCAGTGCCACAGAAATCTCTTCCTCGGTCTCCTCCTCCACATAGAACAAATAGGTGCTAGAAACCCCGTTAGAACGTGGCATAACGACAATGTACATATCCTGACAAGGTATAGTGAATACAATAAACCTATTATAACAATTAACTTGGGCATGGTAGTGAGATAACAAGTCCATCTCGAGTAACACATCATAAGAATGCATGTCCAAAATCAATAGATTGGCTAAAAATCTAAGTCTACCAATATCTAGTGTCACAGGCCCATCACTCTCATGTAAAATGGCAGTATCGCCTATCAGTATAGAAATACATGTGGTCGATCACATACTTATATCACCAACTAAACTATAAAAACCAAAATTTCTGAATACTCCATAGGGCAAAACACATAAAGTATACAAAATACTCCGAAATTTACTCACATTTAGAATATCGATCTTTCTTGGGAATTCTTCCTTTAAAATCAAACTTACAGTATTGATTTGCACAAGTACTTTTATAAACTCATTGGTAATCATCTCGTGCCCACACAACGTACTTATAAACAAAAAAAAATTTGTTTAACTGCCTAAATACCAATCACTCCACTGTGATAATCCTTTATTATCGCATCATACACTTTGCAATATAGTTTAATAAAACCATTTATGTAAATATCACTAAAAATACTGTTATAAAACACAATAGAGATACCAAAACCACCAGTTCACTTTATTAAGAATTTCTTTAAACCATAAACTTCCAAAAGAATAATCGTTATATATATTCTTTAAAATAATACTAGTGTACGTGATTTAAACAGGACTACACTTCTAATAATACTTCAACTGCTACTAGTAATAAAAATCACTTTTAAAAGAGACTTCTTCTTTGTGATTCGGTACCCTCCTGCTTGGATGGCCTGTATCTCCTCATTTAAGACACTGCTTGAAAGTGTGACCAAACTCTCCACAAGTATAATAACTACCTGGAAAGTACCAAATTTCCACCTCTATTGGTTAGCCTATGGCTGACCCTGTCCTACTTGTAGTCCCTCATTCTGCTGTCTCTGAGCTAACCCAGGACATTGTTTGGCTGTATGCCAATAATCTTCGCAGGCAAAACAATGACCTTTAACTATATTCTGCACCACTGGTAATGTTTCTAGTGTCTGCTGAACGTGTGGCTGATTCTGAAGTACAATTGTTACGCCTGCTGCTACAGCCTGAGTAATGATGTAAACTAACTGAGGAGAATACTCTAGATTCCTGCCCTAATTGTAGTCCCCATCCTGAGACTCTTGAGTCTGTTGTACGTCCTCCTGCTCCTTTTCCTTAAACCTTGGCAGTTGTTGTTCTTCTTCAATTTGTTGATGCCTTAGGAAATCCTGCTGCCTACGTGCCGCTCCTATTCGCTGCCTTTTTCTCTGATTGACTCGTCTTCTTCTAGCGTTAACCTTTTTATTAACACCGAAAGATAGACATCCATATGACTAAATGGACCGTAAAGGAATACAACGAATCCTAAACTTAAGCTCTAAACAAAAGAATACGCTACGCAGAAGTCGTATACGAACGAATCCCAGAGATACTTGAACCTATAGTGCTCTGATACCAACTATGATACCCCTCGATTCTAGTGCCACGGGTGATCAAGTCCGATCACAGATCCGAGGGATACCAAATAATTAAGTAAATAAACAAACATAGAATACAAGAAGAATTAAAGAATAAATAATAATTAAGCTGAAAGAAAATTAAATAATAAATCCATAACTCTATAAATAAATCATCCTTTAAATAGAATAATTCAAAACCTCCGATATCATTACAACTCGGGAATCCATCTAGTGGACCCCTAATAATATCCCAACTGGAAACATAACTGAACCGAAATCAAATCCAAAGCTAAAACATAAAGAAGAGTCCTACGTAGTCGGAAGAGTGAATAACTGTCTTTGCTTGGCACAAAAAAGCTCTAATAATGGAACTGTCGAACACCTAAAAAATAATAGTGGTTAGGCCCACGAACAAGTTTTACTTTATTACAATCCAAACAGAAATCGGATACACGTATACACCTTAGTCAACTTAACAATAGCTAAGTAGTCCATATACATATAGATACACATTATAGGACACTCACTCGTCTATAGGTCTACCTCAACCTGCATAGAAGACAACATGCAAATCGCACATGAAGTGGGCATGAGTACCTCGACCTACCAAGACACATAGATATATACCATATCCAATTATCCATCCTAGGCAATATACGCACCCTAACCATGATCCTGAGACTCAAGCTCATATTATGGCACGATAATCACATATATAAAGTCTGTATAAGCATAAGATAAAAATGTCATCCATCTGATAAGTGGTCTGACATAAATAAGGAGGACTTAACTCTATGGTTAATCCATTCCCTTATAAATAAAAGGGTAGGGGTTCACTTCTTTGGTTAGTCCGTCCCTAGAATGCCACCATCTCATACTGGTGCATTACATCCATACAGTATAATAATTGATGAAATAATTAAAATAACACATCAATTAATTCCAAAAACAAGCATAATAAAAATCAGATAATAGCATGATCATATTATACTGTCAATGCATAATTAAAATCATATATCATCAATTTAGATTGCTAGAATAATACTAGGCAATTAAACCATCCATTAACAACATGTAAATTTAATTAAAATTTCACATTGTTCATCGTTACATAGCATATAATTATTAATTGTGCATTCTAAGTATTTAACATGCTCATAGTAGTCATTTAAATCACCCATAATAACCCATGCAGCCCTGGAACATCCCAAACCTCAAAACAGTAGCCGAAAATCCCAAAATATTAAAGTAGCAACGATGGAGCAAGCTCTCAAATTAGGGAGCAAGCTCTATCCACTTGAGAGCAAGCTCTGTCCCCTTGAGAGCAAGCTCTGTCCACTTGGGAGCAAGCTATCATCTTGAGGGAGTAGGCTTTCAACTCCAGGGAGCTGGCTCTTTCTCTCCCTGAGAGTCGTCAAAATAATTCCCTTTTGGGAGCCGGCTTTCACCCCTTGGGAGCCATCTCTCACCCTGTTTTGCATCATCTTCCTCATCTCTGACGAGTTTCAATCCCTCTGTTCTCCATTGTTGATGGTCTTAAGAATCTGAACTAAGTCCTGAATCACTCCAATAATTTATATAAATCAATTATGTATCATTAACATCAATTAAAACAAATACTCGTGGCATAAATTGTAAGATCAATCAATTACAAATAAATTCATCTAACATTGTTTTAAACCAGAATTTACATGCATAATAGATCAATTTAAATTCTGATTAGATCCTGGAATTAACTTAGGCCTATATAGAACACGGAGCCTAAGGGAAGGAGATAGAAGAAGAACTTGCCTTTAGGTTTCTGATTGAAACCTTAACCTCTTCTTCTTAGATTTTCCAACGACTTCGGTCTGCCATCAAGACTTTCTGTTATTCCTGGTTCAACCCGCGAGCAAGCTTCAATAACCTCTCCTTGGTTCAGTCCTTGTTCTTGGCCAAAACCCTAATTCTCCCTATCTCAGTTTCTCTCTAAAACTCTCTGTATTTTTCTGCCTCTACTGTTACGTGAATAGGGTTCTAAACCCTTGGCAAACTATACACACGTATATATAGGCTATTATACTTTAAGCTAATTCTAATTACCTAAGGAGAAGGAAAAGAAAAATAAAATAAATATATATATATCTGCACCCTTAACTAACCGTGATATAAGAATATGTATACCAACGGTATAAATATATGTATATATAAATAGATAAATCCAACTAAAGTTAAAATAATATTAACTACTTTTAACAAATAATAAGTATACAGCTATATATATGCATATAAACCCATATATATACGCATAACAATTCATGGGTAATATTAGTACCCATTTAACTCCTATCCAAGTAGTTTATGCAACCCATTTGGTGGTCTATTACTACTATCCAAGTCCATCCTTAAAAACAATAAAAATTGAAATAAAACAACTTAAATCTAACAATTAATTACATATAATACACATCATTAGATAACAAATAATGCAGTTAAATCATTTAAATTCAAATCAACCAAATAAGGCGACAAAATTACATTTAAACACTTATTTAAATTAAACAGATAAATAAATAATCAATTAACTAATTTAAAAATGCAAATAAAACAAATAAATAAATGCTGAGACTATCCTTTTAAAATTAGAGGTATTACAAAAATGGCCTTATGGCCATTAAAATAGAAACATTGATGGGTCCCAATATAAAAAAAAAATAATAAATAAAAAAAATAAATAAAATCTTCGATACCAATTATTAATATATATATATATATATATATACACACACACACACATTTAACAATCGCCATTTCAATTTAAAACCATGTAAGTGAACATAAAATAATGATGCATAAAATGCACTGGACTCATGACATAACACCGGTAGTGGGTCCTGCGGACCTCCAGGCCCAAAAAATAGAAAAATGTCGAAATGATAACCAATGCATTTTCAAGGGTTCTGAACTCAATGAAATGTCCCGATCAACATTCTAACACACCAGGCAGACCCTACAGTGTCTGACATGCAAAAGAAGATAAGGACGAAAATAACCCTAAAAATTTAAAAATCTAAAAAAATAGAAAATGGGAAAAAAAATAAAAAACATTACATTCTCCCCAACTTTAAAAAGATTTCATCCCCGAAATCAAGCCATACCTAGGGAGAAAACAGCGCCGGATATTTGAAGCGAACCTCCTGTTCGAGCTCCTAAGTAACCTCCTCAACTCCGTGATGTCTCCAAAGAACCTTCACTAATGGTATTGTCTTGTCTCTTAACATTTTTTGCCGCGTGTCAAGGATTTGACCTGGTCTCTCCTCGTAAGAAACATCCTTATCAATGTCTACATCAACCTAACTCAAAATATGAGATGGATTTGGCTCGTACTTTCGTAGCATCGACATATGAAAAATATTGTGGACTTTATCCAACAGTGGTGACAACGCCAGCCTATGGGCAACCTCTCCTACCCAATCCAAAATCTCAAAAGTCCCAATAAATCATGGCGACAACTTGCCACTCTTCCCAAACCTTATCAACCCCTTCTGTAGAGAAACCCGAAGAAAAATGTGGTCTCCCACTTCAAAGGATAGCGGCCGTCTCCGCGTATCCGCATAACTCTTCTGTCGGCTCTAAGCTGTGAACAACCTCTATCTGATCAGTTTAATCTTCTCAGTAGTCTTAAGTATAATGTCGGGTCCTAAAGCGGCTGTCTCACCCACCTCAGTCCAACAATCAGTAGACCTACAAGGTCTGCTATACAACACCTTAAATAAAGCCATCTCAATGCTCGCCTGATAACTATTGTTGTGGGTAAACTCAATAAGTGGAATGTGATCCTCCCAACTACCTCCCAAATTAAGAACGCAGGCCCAAAACATATCCTCTAAGATCTAGATGGTACACTCCAATTGGTCATCCATATGTGGATGGAATGCCGTACTAAAATGCAATGGTGAGCCAAATGCTGTGTGAACTCCTTCCCAGAACTTCAAAGTGAATTTGGCATCACTATCCGAAACAATAGATACTGGAACTCCGTGTAATCTCACAATCTCCTTCATGTACAGTCTACCAAGTATCTCTATGTCATCCATAGCCTTAATAGACAAGAAGTGAGCTGTCTTGGTTAATTTGTCAATGATGACCCATACGGCTACATTTCCCCTCTGTGACCTAGGAAGACTTGTCACAAAATTTACTTGGTGCGTGCCATCCCAATGTACCAAATTGTATGCAAAAGTGGAATGTAGTATGGCCAAGTTTGAATTATAAAGTGCCACTACTACCTCTAACTACTAATATAGCTAGGGCAAGTAGGGATCGTCCCAAGGGAAAGGTGGCAGTATTTGTATGGAAATAATGTTGGATTAGTAGGTCGAATGATCAAAAGATGGTTTGTTTGGTTAATTAACTACAATGTCAATTAAATGGATGCAAGGTAAAGCAATTGAAATAGATTAAAATGTAGAGAATAATAGAGAAGGGTCTTGGGACTTAGAAGTCACCACTAAACATCACCTTCCTTGACAATTAATGTGTAATGAATGAGGGGGATTATGTGTTATAATACTAGTGTGTGCCATTGATTAAATCAACAAGCATGGACGACTAAATAAGTATATATTGTCTAGACAAACTAGTGAAAAGCACAACATACATATCAAATTGAGCCATTATTCCTTCCTTTAAGTCTACAATCAATGCACATCATTAAATTAGAGAAATATACTACTTGAATTCATAAGTATGGAACATCAAACAACCATGAATTGTCCTCCCATCTAAAAAAATAAAGAAACTACACTACAACTAAGCTAGGGATATGAAAATTAAACTAATTAACTAAGGAAGAGGCACAATCCATCAAGAAATGAGTATGAACCATCAAATAAACCTCAAGAGTATTCGATTTATGCACTATGCCTGGACCATCACTAGATTCATAGCATCAACACACATAGACATGCATCAATATCACAAAACCTAGATATAAACACATGAACATCTATTCTAGCATACATAGACACATGAATAGAATGAAATGATCAATTGGAAGTATTAAACTATACAAATCATGGTAGAAACAATATTTATATATATATATATCAAAGGTCAAAACAATAATTACAACACTAATCCCCATTAATTACAAAACATCAAAGTCTAGGAAGCATGTTTAAGGCTAGCTCTAGCCCCAAGAAGATGTTTAACCACTCATTGATGTTGTCATCCAACCCTCAATGGTGATCTCCATGCTAGAAATGATTTTTTTCCTCCTTGGTGGAAACCCTAGAAAAGAGGAAGAACTTTCCCAATTTGTGTATTCTCTCTCTAATCTCTAGCTAAGTCTCTTTAATCTCACCAACCTCCTTACCCAAAATAGCCAAAATCCTTATATAGGTAGCTCAAACGTCACACCCAATGGTTAGACCTTGTGCACTAGGACCTCCCAATGATTGTACCACGAGCACACATTTAATTTGGCTTGAAATTAACTTTTCACTCAACTCGAGGTAGTTGGATCAATCTCAAGGCTGGTTTGATCGATCGAACCTTGGTAGCGCTTTTTTGGAATAAAGACAAGCCTGAGATATTTTGGGAAGAGGACAAAAGTGGTAGGTGAGGATAAGATCAAAGATGTTCGATCGATCAAAGAATTGTTGGATCAATCAAAGAAGGACTTTTGTTGAGGATAAGGACAAAAGGCTCGATCCATCTTGGCATTATTGGAACGATCACTGTGTGATCAATCTAAGATCTGTTCGATCGATCGAAAAGGCTTCCTTTCACCAACTTGCTTCCACTTTGCTCCTTTCTTCCATTGAGCTTGAGATTACATCTTTTATGCTCTAATTCAGCTATATTAACTTATTTTGGGGATAAGTGCCTGAAAAGGGAAATAATATGAAATTAGATTAAAACGGAAAAATAAGATAGGATAAGGTACTAGAACGTTCAAGCTTAAGGGGTTAAAATGCGCACTTTTTAGTGCTCATCACTACGCAACATCCTTTTTCATCCCACTCCACCAATACTAACATCTCAAGTTATGATACATCTTGGTACCACTTGGATAAACTGTAAAGTGGGAAGTGTGAAACTCCCGTAAGACGTCCTCATGACAAACTGTGGGAACAACCAACAAACCCCCGAATCATAGACCTTCATTTGCATGTAAGGTCTAATCTTTCACTATCTCACCACTAGAGATCAAAGTATGAATGGCATCTAAATCCAGATCTTATCTATGTGACCCAATCACTCGCCTGACAAAAGTGAGCTAAACCACGAAACTAAACAAGAATGCTGACTCATTGTTATCGTCATCATCAAAGCAATACAATCCCATTTCTGCCAAACCCTCAAGTATCTTCCATTTTTGAATGGCCAAGCTAGACAGAGTCCCACGAGATTTTTGGCTTAAGGAATCCACTACAACATTTGCCTTGCCTAGATGATATTGTAAGTCAAAGTTGTAGTCATTGGTTAAGTCCTTTTAGGAGAAAAGGTACTTGAGACTCTTGTGATCCGAGAACACCTTGAATCTCTCACCATAAAGATAGTGTCTCTAATACTTCAAGGTAAATATAACTGCCGCTAATTCCAAGTCATAAGTAGGGTAGTTATGCTCATGAGTTTTCAATTATCGAGACCCATAAGCCACTACTCTACCATCTTGCATTAACACCAACCCAATCCATCAGAAGCGTCATAATAAATCACATAACCCAAGCCACACTCAGGTATCACCAACACTGGAGCCATAGTCAACCTTGTCTTCAACTCTTGAAGAAAGACTTACAGACTTCATTCCATGTAAAATTGATCCCCTTTCAGGTTAATCTAGTCATAGGAGCTGCTAAATGGGAAAAATCCTTCATAAATCGGCGATAATAGCATGTTAGGCAAAAGAAACTCCGAATCTTAAGTACATTCTTGGGTTGCTCCTAATTCAGAACTGCCTTTATCTTTGAAGGATTTACTGACATTCCACCTTTCGAGACAACATGTCCCAAAAACTTCTCCTATTGTAGTCAAAACTCACACTTCTAATATTTCGCGTACAAATGGTGCTCCCGTAGAATCTGCAACACTGTACTCAAATGGATTTCATGCTCCTCCTGAGTCCATGAATACATAAGGATGTCATCCATGAAAACTATCACAAACTGGTCCAAGTAATCGTAGAAGACACGGTGCACTAGGTCCATAAATGTCGTTGGCGCATTAGTCTGACCAAAGGGCATAACAAGGAACTTTTAATGTCTACACCGTGTATGGAGTGCTGTCTTCAGGATATCCTTATCCTGAACCCACAACTGATAATAGCCTGACCTCAAGTCAATCTTCGAAACTTGCTCCCCTCAACTGATAATAGTTAACCCTACAAAACTCAATATCGTCATCAACTAAAAGACTAGCCAAGAAAAACCCCTGTCAATCCTGACCTCTAACACTGTAAAAGGAAGGAATGAGAGAGTCACATCAATCTCCCATAAAATAGAAGCAATCCCCATCTGGGGTACAAACTAATACCGTATCCCTGAAATAATCAATGACGACTCTGAAAGACGACAACCAGTCCATCCCTATGTCATAATCTGTTATCTTGAGAAGGATGAGATCAAACTCGAGCACCCATCCTACAATAGTGATGGAACAACCGCGACAAACTCTACTAAGAACAACTGAACCCCTAATAGGCGTGTTAACAAAAAGTGGTCTGTTTAACTAACTGACCTCTAACCCCAATGCCCGTGCAAATGATGAAACAATAAAATAGTATAAAGCACCAAAATCAAACAACACTCTGCCCAAGAATGGAAAACAAGGAACATACCCCTGACAATTGACGGACTGGATGATCGCTTGGCTGGAATGATTGTATATACATGACCTTGTGTCCTCTACCCCTGAGAACCACCGGCCTAATAACCAGACTGCTGAGTTAGTGAACTAGAAGAGGCTCACCTGCTTAGTCAAGAACTCTAAGCTATCATAGCTGGTTGAGATGGTTGAGGTGGTGATGGTAGTCGGAACCCTTACTAAACTATAGCAGACAGCGTCTGCCTCTGCTGTGAACCTTCACCCCTGCCTGAACCACTGTCCCGCCATAGGCAATTTCTCACCTTGTGGACTGCTGGCCACACCCAAAGCATCCTCCCGATGCCATCTAAATCTATGAACACTGTGACTTATAATGCCCGGGCTGCCTGTACTTGAAACACACAACATCTGGCCTGGAAGACGCATTGACACATAAGCTGTGGGTGTGGATCTGGCTAACTATTGTCCCCTAAACCCTGATGGTTCATTCTTCTGCTTTTTCTATGACTGGCCCTCAGAAGTATCACCCATACTTCTGCCAAGCTTGTAAGACTCTTTAATAGCTTTCCTATCCTTACTCTTAGTCTTAACAACTAAGGCCTTCCTCACTGCCTTTGCATACTCTATTAACTCCGTAGTGCCACAATTAGCCTGATGATGAAATCAAGGCCATTAACAAATTTCTCTATTTTCCCTTCTTCATCTTTAACAATTTCTGGCACAAACCTCAAAAGAGATGTGAACTTGTTCTCATACTCTGTGACTGTCATATTCCCTTGCTTTAAGCCATCAAACTCTTTTTTCAACTCTCTCCTCCTTGGTGCCGGGAAATACTTTTCATAGAAAAGTCTCTTGAAAGCTTTATAAGTCATGGTATCCATATTGTGGGTATGAGTCATGGTCTTCCACCAAATCTCTGCATCCCCAGTAAAATTGTAGGTTACCAAAATAATCTTCAACCTGTCTGACGCTAAATTTATTGCATTAAAGTGCTTCTCTACCCTGTCTATAAAACTATCCGCAACAAGCGGATCCAGATCCCCCCGAACAAAGTCGGCATCAACGACCCAAATCCATGGAATCTGGATAGCTAACCGAGTCCCTACCCAACCTGAATTCATACGAGAGTAACATGATCATTTTATATTAAATTACAACTTTAAAGCCCAACGAGGATAAAATGGTCATTCATCATAATTATAATGGTTTAAGGCTCAAAAGGGTACAATAGTAATTTACTCATGTTATACAATGTGTGACAATAAACTTGAGTGGGTGGAAAAAGACAAAGATGGAAAATAAACCACAAAGATATAAGATACAGGAACCGGTAGACGTGTAACACTTACACGTCGACTGGTTTGTGACATGTATAGTAGAAAAGCCCACTGTCCAAATTTTGGACATACCAGTTGACGTGTGGAAATTTCACATTGATTGGTTTAGGTCATTCGATCGACGTGTGAGAACTCACGTCGACCGGTTTGGGTTATCCATAATAAAAATACTCATTGTTCACCTGAGATACCGGTCGACGTGTAATGCTCACAAGTCGGACCGAAACCTGCCAAAAAAATAATTTTTTTTCTTCTGTTTCTTTAATCACTCCAACATTGGTAACAACCACCCAATACCACCATTGCACGTGTACTTATTTATATTCATTTTTACATTTACGTGATATCATCCAATATAATAACAACAATGTTAACCTAATTTTAAGTAACCACATTCCATAAAAAAAATAAAAAATAAAAAATAAAAGATTTAGTAAGATTATATTTAATTATATCCCCAAATACATCAAAATATATATATCCAAAATAAATAGTCACTCCACTATAGTGACGATTTCAAAATAATACAAGTTACCCTAGTTGTTACAAAAATAATATGATGAGCACTGAAAAGTGCGCATTTAAACCCGTTAAGCTTAAGCATTCTAGTACCTTTATCTATCTTACTTTGCCATTTTAGACTTATTACGTGTTATTTATATTTTCAGGCACTAATCCCAAAATTGAGCTAACTCAGCCAAATAAGAGCTTAATTGAAGCAATCCTGAGATAAACCAAAGGAGGGAGCAAAGTGGAGAAAGAAAGGAGCAAAAAGGAATCAAAGTTGTGCAGCTGAAAAGTTCGATCGATCCAACTTAGAGTTCGATCGATCGAACATCTATGATCGATCACAGTACTTCTCGATAGATCCAACCTTGGCCTTTACTAAAATTCCAAGTTCGATCGATCGAATATGACCTTTGATCGATCGAACCCTATTTTATCCTATTCAAATGATTGATCTTATCCACAGCTGTACGCCTACCAACCACTTTTATCCTTTTCCCCATAAATATCTTCGAAATATCTCAGCCTTGTTCTTATCCGGAGGAGTCAAACCACTTCGATCGATCCAAGATGCAGTTCGATCGATCGAACCCATCTTCGATCGATCCAAGTTAAGGTTCGATTGATCGAACTTCCTCCAGCAAGAAAAAGTTAAAGTCCAGCTCATTTATTCTGTCCTTCACCCAATCATTGGAGAATATGCCTTGCACGACCATAGCTCATCATAGGGTGTATTTAACCTACCTATATAAGGAATATGATACACTTTTTGGTGAGGAGGCTAGAGTCTCTTGTCACACATTGAAAATCATCTTGGAGGCTATTCTTGGAGAGGAAGAAGGGAGGAAGCTAGAGCAACCATTGGAGGAGATCTTCATCTACAAGGAGCAGCCATGGAGTTAGCCCTTGAGGGTTGGATCATCACTACCATGAGTGTTTAGATATCCTCTTGGGGCTAGAGTTAGCCCCAAGCATGCTTTTTTTACCTAATCTTGTGTATTATTGAGGGATTAGTGTTGTATGATACATCTTGATATTCATGTATATATAAATCTTGATTATTTCATGGTTTGTATGGTTTAATGCTTCCAATTGACTATTCTATGCTACCCATATGTCTATGTATGCTAAAGTAGGATATTCATGTGCTTATCTCTAGATTTAGTGTTTTTGATGCATGTCTATGTGTATTGATGCTATAGATCTAGAGATTATCAAGATGATATGCTTAATGAATGCTATTTTGGTTCATTTGATGGTTTATGCCTATTCTTGATGGTTTGTGCCTCTCCCCTAGTCTAGATAGCTTTATTTTCATGCTAGTAGTGTAGATTTAGTGTAGTGGTAGTATAATGTTAGATGGGAGGACAATCTACTCTTGATATTCCTCTAATATTGTGAGTCCAAATGGCATATTCCTCTAATATTGTGTTGTATGTGGATTGTGAGCTTAATGAAGGATTAATGACTAGTTATGATATGTTGTATCTTTCACATGTGTTTAGACAATTTATTCCTCTCCCAATAGATAAATTGTGGCATCTCACATGATGTTTAGATAATGCATGTTTAACTAAGTCATCCTTATGGATTGCTTGGACTATGAGCTTAATGAAAGGTTCAATGACTTGATTTGATATTTTGTTCTCTTCACATGATGTCTGGACAATATATTCCTCTACCAATAGATGTATTGTGGCCTCACACATGTTGATTGAGACAATTTGCACTTGTTAAGTCACCCTTACCAATTGAATGTCTTTTACACACACAACATTGTTGCAACACATTCATTTCCCTCATTAGTCACTTGATTATGGTTTGGAATAGTATTGTTTGGTGGTGATCTCTACACCCCAAGACCTTTCCTTCTTACTTACTCTTAATCTTAATGCATTTTAATTAATTCTTTTCTAGAAGTAATCAACCAACCCAATTCTCTTTTGCAATCATTTGGTATGCTAGAGTCGAAGTTGAAATTCCAACACGTATAATCCCTTGGGACGATCCCTACTCACTCTTGCTACGTTAGTAGTAGTGTTGGTAGTGGTTTTTATAAATTTAAATTTGACATAAAAGGCTTTTCTTGAACCACACATTCACTACATTCAGTTTGGCGTATTGGAACGGCCGTCGTCAGATTTTGGCGCCGTTGCCGGGGATTTTAAATTGGCAACGTCGAATTGTGAAATTCAATTAGGATTAGTACTCTTTTGATCGTGTCTTTACTTTCTTTTTATTTTATGTTTTTGATTACTTATTAAGTTTGTTCTTCATTAACAAGGTGCATTGAGCAAGGAGCTAGCAAAGAACTTCCAAGCTATGGAGCAAAGCAAAGCAAAGGAAAAATGCTTAAAATGAAGAGTTGTTAAAAAATAAATTTTTGCTAAGCTAAGCTTTTAAATTTGGAGTTGAAGTGCTAAAGGACTATTGTGAGACCTTCTTACTCAACCTCCTTAGTTAAATCGGGGGCCCACATGGAGGCATTTATTTGACATACATTGCATTTGAAAATTATGGTTGTGAAGTTTAATTGCATTGTTGAGAAAGTTGCTTATTCGTGTTGCATTGTGCATGCATGGTCGTCGTTCATTGAGACCTACTCTTGTCCCTCTTGATTTGCATTTAGGATCTATTATTAGGAATCCAAGGGGAAGAGGAAGTTCACATAGAACCAATCTACCAATGGATGCTCTCAATGATGATCATGTTGAAGACCTTGGTCACATAGACCAACAAGGCATCCTTCACCCTAATGTGCAAAATGATAATATGCAAGTTCCATTAGGCATGCCTAGGCCATACATTCATCAACCTCCTCAACAACAAGGCCAAATTCCAATGGGAATTCCAAGGCCAATGTATGTACCACAACCCCCCATCATTAATCAAGCTCAATATAACCAAGGTGTCCATGTTGCACCTCAAGTTGCTAATCCACCACTCGCATTGAGAGATCACTATGTGCCTAATGAGTATAATGCACCCACATGCATTCAATTGCCACCATTTAGAGCACACCATTATGAGATTAAAGCACAAACTATCCAAATGCTACCTAACTTTCATGGACTTCCTAGTGAAGAACCTTACAAGCATTTGGATGAGTTTCTTGAAGTTTGTTCTACCGTTTGATACACGGACATGCCGGAAGAAGTTTTAAGGCTGAAACTTTTTCCATTTACCTTTAAAGATAAGGCGAAGTATTGGTTCAACAACCTTAGGCCTTTTTCTATAACTTCTTGGGCAGAAATGCAACAAGAATTTTTGAAAAAGTACTATCCGGTTTCAAAGACCAATGCTATGAGAACCGCCATTAGGGAATTCACACATGGGGAGGGAGAAACTTTCCACGAGGCATGGGAACGCTTCAATGAATTGCTTAGGAAGTGTCCTCACTATGACATGCCTAAATGGCAATTGGTCCAATTCTTCTTTGAAAGCTTATCGGACAATTATAAAGGCATGGTTGATGCTTCAATGGGAGGTTTTTATATAGACCGGCAAGAGGAAGACGTGTGGCGTCTTTATGAGAGCATGAGTGAAAACTCTTTGCATAGAACATTGTCATCTAGGAATGGTAGAAATTCTCAAGGTAGGAAGAGTGTTGGCTTACATCAAGTTGACCACTCAAATGATATAACCGCCGAGATGAAGTCTTTATCTCAAAAATTTGATCAATTGATCAATCAAAACTCGGCGAATCAAGTGTCTTCCTTTCCTAATCATTCTCCTAGAGCTCAAAATGAATCATGTATGACTTGTTCTAGTGTTCTTCATTCTACTTCTAATTGTCCTCATGGACAAATTCAAAATGAACCCATTGAGCAAGTTAATGCAACATTTGTGAACCAAGGGAACAATCCTTATGGTAATCATTACAATCCCGGTTGGAGGAATCATCCTAATTTTTCTTGGAAAAACCAAGGGGAGGGCTCAAACTCTTCCCAAGGCGGTTTTCAAGGGAAATACATTCCACCTCCACTTCAAAACCAAGGATCCCAAGGTTCAAGACCATATAACTCACAAGGAAATCAATTTGCTAATTCTCATTTTCCTAACCAATCATATTCTCAAGGAAATTCTAGAGGTTCCGCTTTTGAGGAAAAGGTTTTAAATGCTTTGGGCACTCTAGAAGCAAATACTCAATTGTTGCATTCTCATTCTCAGTCAATTGCCAAGCTAGAAACCCAAGTAGGGCAAATAGCTGAAACACTTAATGCTAGAGAGAAGGGAAAGATGCATGTGAATGCCCCAATCAAACAAGAATGTGTTGTAGAAACCAAATCCTCATTGGAAGGGCATAATGTTGGGCATGTCAATGCGGTAACAACCTTGAGAAGTGGTAGGGTAGTAGACAATCAAGTTAGAATGCCTAATGAAGAGAGTGAATCGGTACAACCTCAAGTTGTCACCCGTCCCGTTCCACACACTATTCCTCCTTCATTGCATGTGCATGATCTTGAGAATGAGAAGCCCTCAAATTGTGAGTTGAAAGATGATTTCCAAAGAGATTCATTGAAAACAGTGTTGAAAAATGTGTTTGAGAAAAGTTCTTTGAAAAATGTTATTCATGATTCTTCTTTGAAAAGTGATTTGAAATCCAATGAATCGAACAAGTCCAATGCTGAAAATTCTTTGAAAGAAAATGCTGAAAGAGTTTTTGAAAATGCTCCATTTCCGGACGCCTTGAAAGGGTCCATTTCAAAAGAAAGGCAAAAGACCAAGAACAATGAGATAATGGATATGTTTAGGCAAGTCACAGTTAATCTTCCACTTTTGGATGCAATTAAGCAAATTCCGGCTTATGCCAAATTCTTAAAAGACTTATGCACCCAAAAGCGGAAGAACAAGAGCCAAACATCAAAAAAAGTGGTCTTAACCGAACAAGTGAGTTCCATTCTACAACACAACACTTTGCCAAAGTTTAAGGACCCCGGTGCACCTACAACATCTTGTGTCATTGGTGAACATGTCATCAACTGGGCACTTCTTGACTTAGGGGCTAGTGTTAACCTTCTTCCCTATTCTGTTTATGTCAAATTGGGCCTAAGTGAATTGAAACCGACATCGGTGGTTTTACAACTTGCCGACCGATCCATTAAGAAGCTTAGGGGGATAATTGAGGATGTGTTGATTAAGATAGATAAGTTCTTCTTCCCGATTGACTTTGTCGTCATTGACACGGAACCGGTGCCCAATCCAAAGAACCAAATTCCGGTTATCCTTGGCCGTCCTTTCTTGGCAACCTCAAATGCCAACATAAATTGTAGGACGGGGATAATGAAGATTTCTTTTGGGCACATGAGAGTGAAGTTGAACATCTTTAACCCCACACCCAATCCATTTGACAAATATGAAGAAAAGGTTAATGTGGTAGAGGAATATCATGATCTTGCTTGTGAAAGAAATGAGCTTTTGTGCATGAACAATGTTTCAAAGCCTTCATCTTCATCTTCAGCATTACATGCCAGAAAAGTGATTTCGAACTCTTGTTGTGAAAGGGCGTGGAAGCCCAATGAAGGTTTTGACAAAGAACTCAAAACGTCTTTTGAGTTTACCCCAACAAGTTCTTCTAAGAACCATTTGTTGGGAGTGACTCAAAACATCTCTCATCCCAAAAAGGAGGGGATGCATTGCAAGATCTTTGATCCGGGCTAAAAGAGCCCAAGGTCTTGCTAGAGACGTTAA
Source organism: Cornus florida (assembly GCF_030987335.1). Classification (NCBI taxonomy): domain Eukaryota; kingdom Viridiplantae; phylum Streptophyta; class Magnoliopsida; order Cornales; family Cornaceae; genus Cornus; species Cornus florida. Next base: position 48,437,737 of record NW_026775573.1, read on the forward strand.
AGACTAGCACCGAAATTCGTAGGATGTCAAAACCCTATTCCTCCCTCATTTCTATCTTGCATTTTGATTCTTGCGAAGTCTAGATACTGTTTTTGTGGTTCATATACATTGGAAGGAATTGAGTAAGGGATTACATGAGCATTCAAGTCATTTTGAGCATTTAGACATAATTTCGATCGATCCAAGTCTTGGTTCGATCGATCCAACTATGGACTCGATCGATCCAGCTCTCATTTTGCACCCAACACTTAGAAAAATTTTGGCCCTGCATCCAAATTCCAAAATGCATGCTCTCGGGATCTCCAAATTCTCAAAAGTTCGATCGATCGTAAACCATTTCGATCGATCGAACTACCTTTCGATCGATCCAACATGTGGTTCGATCGATCATGAGTCCCAACACTTAGAAAAATTTTGGACCTGCATCCAAATTCCAAAATGCATGCTCTCGGGACTTTTCAAAATTTTTCATGTTCGATCGATCGAATTCCAAGTTCGATCGATCCAAGGTTCCAGCACATATCAACTCTTGAACCCTTAAACTTGTACATTCTTTATCCTCTTCGATCGATCGAAATCTTTCTTCGATCGATCGAAATTTGCATCTCATAAAAAAAAAAAAAAAAAAAATGCCATTAAGAGTGGAGACCTAAGTTCGATCGATCGAACTCCATCTTCGATCGATCGAACTCTGCATATCGTGTTTTTAAAAATATAACCGAGTTGGATCGATCACTTTGGATCGATCCAACTTCAAAAGGAAACCACAACCTAGTCTCCCTCTTCTCTCAATCTGGCTAACCTCCATTCCAATCATCTTCCCCATCTCCGGCGAGCCAATTCCGGCAAGGTAGAGCCTTATTTTCACCGCGGCTTCGCACCCTCTCTCTCATCTCTTCCCTCTCGGTTTTGAGGTAAATCGCGAGCCACTTCTTGATTTAAAAGTTTAATCAATGCATGATTCATGATTTTCTATATTGATTTATGTTGTATGTATATTAATCATCCATTTTGAAGCATCAATTTCATGATTATGGTATACATATTCACACATGCATTCGGCCGAACCAAATTGGGGATTTTTGATTTGATTTGGCATTTGGGGAGTGTTTGGATGTTGAAGATGGGCTGTTTGGTGTGTAGATGGGCCCACAAACACGTTTGTGTGGGCCCCGTGCTCTAGATCTCACAGATCTGTGACTTTTCAGATTCGGCATTCGCACAGTTCGATCGATCGAACTTGTGCTTCGATCGATCGAAGTAGTGAACTTCATTTCACTTTCATGCTTCGATCGATCCAATCTTGTGCACTTTCATGCTTCGATCGATCCAAGTGTTAGATTGATCCAATTTACTTCGATCGATCCCACTTTTGAACATTTTTCCCTTCGATCGATCGAAAATTTCTGTGATCGATCGAACTCCATCTTCGATCGATCGAACTTTCACAGATCATACATACACACTCCATTCATCTTGTGTCGTCTTCATGCTATCTTTATATGCACAATGCCTGTGATATTCCACATTGGATGCATTTCATACCTACATTGCTTAGCATGATTCACATATCATCATCATCATAGATTCATGTCATCCGTATTTTGTCTATCTTATTGACATACATGTTTCTATTATGCACTTAAATTCTTATATCTGGCACTAACTTATATTGAAATTTTTTTGTCTTTTTACAGATCATGCCTCCGCGGTACAAGAGTACAGCCAGGAGATCTTCGGGGCCACAGCGACCCCGCAGACATATGCGGCCCAGGATAGAGATGGTTGCAGAGCCATCTCATGCTTAGGCGGAGCCCACACAGGCTACTCCCCCTCAGTCCCCATCCCACGAGGCTGAGGAGGGAGCTGACCACATGCCATCTACATCCCAGGCTCCTCCAGCCTTCACACCATCACCTTCGCCTGTGCGCCATCAGGCAGATGCTGACCACATGTCATCACCGCAGCCACCTCTACCGGCTCAGCACCGTGACCAGTTGCTGCCGAGATATGCAGCCATGACCATGGCTCAGGAGTCGTACTTCGATACTGCATACTTCTCTGAGTCTATCCTGACCCGGTCTGGCTATCAGGATATCATGCAGCGGGGCCTCTCAGCCATCTTTGCCCCAGTCACCGGCCTTGTATACCCGCGACTGGTGTGGCTATTCTTTCAGCATCTCCGGCCCTCGCCACGATCTACCGCAGAGATGATCACTACACTGGACGGCCACGAGATTGTCATCACAGTTGACACTCTGGCCCGTGCTTGCCGGTGCCCACACCGGTGTCCACCTGAGCTTACAGAGACATACCCGAGGCTGCATAGGCCTTCATTTTCTGACATGGCTGTCTCCTTGACAGGCCATCATGCCGGCCGTCAGACATTCGCCACCAGGACCTTCTTGCCTGACGACCTCTGGTTCATCGACACAGTTCTTTTCCAGAACATTTACATGGCGGGCCACAAGATCCAGAGGCGTCATGACTACTTGACAGCTCTTTACGCTTTTTACACGGGCTACTGGGTATCTATCCCAGTCCTCATCTGGAGCGTGATGAGGTTGCTGTATGATTCTTTCATTTCCAGGAAGGACCCTAAGCGGTCCAAGGTCCTGCCCTTCGGACACCTCATCACGCAGATCCTTCTTGCCCCTTGCACGGTCCAGCTTCTATAGGAGGAGCGACTGGAATAAGAGCTACAATGCTCTTATTCGGAGTCTTTAGGAGCCAGCTGTAGAGGCAGCAGCTGACTTAGAGGAGGAGGAGGCAGCCCAGGCACAGCCGGCACCTCCAGCAGCAGCAGATATCGCAGCGGACGACGCACCAGTCGATCCGGCTACCGATCGCATAGACATTGACCTGGAGCGGCCTGCGGAGGAGTATGCCGATGCTGCAGATAATGCTGATGCCGATGATACCAGTGATCGAGCCGCTGCTCAGGAGCGAGTTCGGGAGTCTTCTTCAGAGGCATCTCTGCCTGAGTCTCCAGTTCCCACTCCCGGATTTGGAGCACGCTTGCAGACACTGGAGGAGGAAGTAGCAGCCATGCGAGCCGACATCACTGCCCACCGAGCTGAGTTCACCTCTTTCAGGGCGGATGTCATGGCTTGCTTTGCCGATCTCTCCAGCCGACTCCCTGCACCTGCATCCGTACCTGCACCTCCAGCCACTGCAGATCTTCACGATCAGGCCTCCTGAGACTCCACCTCCAGTTGTTCTATGCTTTCATTTCTTTTATTCTGGATCTGTATTATACTGTCACTGTTACTGTATTATATTTTACGGCCGGTCTGTCGGCTTTATTATTTTATTGATGTACCTGTACTTTATATTCTCTATATATTACTTCTTGATTATGGATGTCTCTTAGTATCTCATATTTGTATGTTTGACTCCATCAGGTACACCACAGTGACTTCAGTGAGAGAGTGCTGCCTAATTTTTCAGGACCACTCTTACACCTCTCTCTCTATTCTCTATTTATCCCATCTTACACTTGCATGTCCACTGTGCACTGATTATCCTATCTTGTTATCTAATGAGTTTATCCGAGTGCAAACATTTCAGGACCGCAGTTTATCCCAAGTTTGGGGGGGCCATGTCACCCACTTTGGATACTTCTATCCCGATCATTCATGTCTAAAGCACTGGTATACTCTTTCCTTTGTTCTCTTCACACATTGAGGACAATGTGCAGTTTAAGTTTGGGGGTATTGGTGTATGTTTTAGTGTTACTTTAAAATTCAAATTTTGAGCATGTCTTGTGTATTTGAGGGATATTTTTATACTTGGTCCATTTCTAGCTATGATTTTGATCTTTTGAGGACTATATTGCTTAAAATTTAAAAATTGCTTGACTTGAGAGTCCAATACTCCTTGTATGCCTTGAGGATGCCATTTAGGAGTAAATTTTTCAAAAGATTGATATCTTGCTTGCATTTGTGGTCCACATCATCCTGATTTTGTGATTGTTTTGAGATTCATTCTAGGATTCTACACTAGCACCGGCGCACGCTAGCATTCAATTGTGGGGTACATGCTTTGTTGATTATTGAATTGGTTATATCCCAATTGGGCTAGTAGTGCATTGAAAGCTTTCATTCTTGATAAAGGTGGATAACAACCCCTTTTCATTGAGTAGCCGGGATTCTTGCCTCATTAAGTAGTGAACTTCTCGCGCCGAAAGGTGGAGGGCCCAAACTCTAGGTTAATAATTGAATTGAAAAAAAAAAAAAAAAAAAGAAAAAAGAAAAAGAAGAAGTTGCAAAAAGCAATAAAAGTGAGGACTTCTCCCAAAAGGTGAGAAGTGGGAAATGATTAGATGGTTGTTGTCTTGATTTATAGCTTAGTTGATTTGAGTTTGTAAGTCCGTAGGGGTGTCTTAACACCTAATGCCCTAAAGCCATCTGGTTTGGGAGTCATTGACCTAAAGCTCGCTACATGAATCTTCTAGAAAGCTTAAGAGATCAACACATTACACAATACTTCCATCTTTGATCCTCAATAAATAAAAAATAAAAAAAATAGAGTGAAAAGAATAAGCGCACCTAGAACAATAAAGCTTTAATAAAAGGTCCACTCTCTTATCTTGATGATCGGTACTAGATTTGTGTGCTAGTTTGAGGGTAAGGATGTGATTACTTCTCTAGTTGGCTAAGATAGCAACACACTTGATGCCGGACCTCTCACATGGATTCTAGACTTGTTTCGATTTTCATGATCATTTTCTTGATATGTGGAGGACCATACTTGCTTGCTTGATATTGAAATTTTGGGAGATTGTTTAGAAACGGTTGAAAAATTGCATACTTGAGGTAGTTTTCTCCCAATGCTTGTTTGCAATATTGGTGCCTTTTTTGAAAGAATGAGCTTAATGTTTGTGGGTACCATTTCTGGAAACCCTCACGAGACTTTACTCGTCCACTAGGGGTAACCTAGGGGTTTAAAAGGCTTGTTGCATATGTTAAATGCAATCGTGTTCCTTACGAAAGTGGCGCTATCATTTTACTTGCTTTCCAGTTTATACTTGTTTAGTTATTCATTTCATTCCTTTACTTCTTAGTTCATTGCTAGGGACTAGCAATATTTAAGTTTGGGGGTGTGATGAGCACTGAAAAGTGCGCATTTAAACCCGTTAAGCTTAAGCATTCTAGTACCTTTATCTATCTTACTTTGCCGTTTTAGACTTATTACGTGTTATTTATATTTTCAGGCACTAATCCCAAAATTGAGCTAACTCAGCCAAATAAGAGCTTAATTGAAGTAATCCTGAGATAAACCAAAGGAGGGAGCAAAGTGGAGAAAGAAAGGAGCAAAAAGGAATCAAAGTTGTGCAGCTGAAAAGTTCGATCGATCCAACTTAGAGTTCGATCGATCGAACATCTATGATCGATCACAGTACTTCTCGATAGATCCAACCTTGGCCTTTGCTGAAATTCCAAGTTCGATCGATCGAACATGACCTTCGATCGATCGAACCCTATTTTGTCCTATTCAAATGATTGATCTTATCCATAGCTGTACGCCTACCAACCACTTTTGTCCTTTTCCCCATAAATATCTTCGAAATATCTCAGCCTTGTTTTTATCCGGAGGAGTCAGACCACTTCGATCGATCCAAGATGCAGTTCAATCGATCGAACCCATCTTCGATCGATCCAAGTTAAGGTTCGATTGATCGAACTTCCTCCAGCGAGAAAAAGTTAAAGTCCAGCTCATTTATTCCGTCCTTCACCCAATCATTGGAGAATATGCCTTGCACGACCACAGCTCATCATAGGGTGTATTTGACCTACCTATATAAGGAATATGATACATTTTTTGGTGAGGAGGCTAGAGTCTCTTATCACACATTGAAAATCATCTTGGAGGCTATCCTTGGAGAGGAGGAAGGGGGGAAGCTAGAGCACCATTGGAGGAGATCTTCACCAACAAGGAGCAGCCATGGAGTTAGCCCTTGAGGGTTGGATCATCACTACCATGAGTGTCTAGACATCCTCTTGGGGCTAGAGTTAGCCCCAAGCATGCTTTCTTTACCTAATCTTGTGTATTATTAAGGGATTAGTGTTGTATGATACATCTTGATATTCATGTATATATAAATCTTGATTATTTCATGGTTTGTATGGTTTAATGCTTCCAATTGACTATTCTATGCTACCCATATGTCTATGTATGCTAAAGTAGGATATTCATGTGCTTATCTCTAGATTTAGTGTTTTTGATGCATGTCTATGTGTATTGATGCTATAGATCTAGAGATTATCAAGATGATATGCTTAATGAATGCTATTTTGGTTCATTTGATGGTTTATGCCTATTCTTGATGGTTTGTGCCTCTCCCCTAGTCTAGATAGCTTTATTTTCATGCTAGTAGTGTAGATTTAGTGTAGTGGTAGTATAATGTTAGATGGGAGGACAATCTACTCTTGATGTTTGATGTTCCATGCTTGTGAGTCCAAATGGCATATTCCTCTAATATTGTGTTATATGCGGATTGTGAGCTTAATGAAGGATTAATGACTAGTTATGATATGTTGTATCTTTCACATGTGTTTAGACAATTTATTCCTCTCCCAATAGATAAATTGTGGCCTCTCACATGATGTTTAGATAATACATGTTTAACTAAGTCATCTTTATGGATTGCTTGGACTATGAGCTTAATGAAAGGTTCAATGACTTGATTTGATATTTTGTTCTCTTCACATGATGTCTGGACAATATATTCCTCTACCAATAGATGTATTGTGGCCTCACACATGTTGATTGAGGCAATTTGCACTTGTTAAGTCACCCTTACCAATTGAATGTCTTTTACACACACAACATTGTTGCAACACATTCATTTCCCTCATTAGTCACTTGATTATGGTTTGGAATAGTATTGTTTGGTGGTGATCTCTACACCCCAAGACCTTTCCTTCTTACTTACTCTTAATCTTAATGCATTTTAATTAATTCTTTTCTAGAAGTAATCAACCAACCCAATTCTCTTTTGCAATCATTTGGTACGCTAGAGTCGAAGTTGAAATTCCAACATGTATAATCCCTTGGGACGATCCCTACTCACTCTTGCTACGTTAGTAGTAGTGTTGGTAGTGGTTTTTATAAATTTAAGTTTGACATAAAAGGCTTTTCTTGAACCACACATTCACTACATTCAGTTTGGCGTATTGGAACGGCCGTCGTCATAATACATTCTTCAACACTGACTACACAGGTGGAGGAACATCATCGAGTACCTCCTTGCCTTAACCTGGAAAAAAAAAAAATAATGGGAGGGGTGAGCATAAAGCTAAGTAGAAGTTGCCTAAAGCGTCAGTTTTGGACTCCCTTGAGCTGTGCAACACATAAGGAAATGGAAAAGGAATGGGGTCATCAAGATGATGTGCATGATATGGAATGTGATGCACCCGTCCCAAATTTGGTCTATACTGACCCAACTTTCACTTTTTGAAAACCCGCTAACCAACTTTACCGAGGCGAGATTGATAGCTATCCTCAGTACTAAATTCGATAACTGTTAACGGGCCTAGTATCAACTTTTTCATACCCTACACCGAGCCGCGCTCCCTCTAGGTCAAGCTAGTCTAGGACTCGCGAAATTTGGTTCATTTTTTTTTAAAAAAAACTTCCTATTCCAAATAAAGGCTTTTCTTTTTTAAAAAAACTTTCTTTTACAACCCTTTTGAAAATTTCTTCCCTTGCCATGTTATGCAATACACCATGTTACATCCTTCTAGCATCAAACTCATCACAACAATAATAATATAAACATGGCAAAGATAATTCAATGGATATAAACAACACTTTCTATAATGATATTCAATTACATCATATCATGCTCATCTTGAAATCACATACCTTATATCATGCTTTAACACTTAAACACATTCATCATGCAACAACTTTCATTTTAAAGATAAAACAACAAATTTTTATTTCAAGGTTTTCAACTTTAAAAGTATAAAGCAAAGAATTAAAAATGATCAACCAAAAGACAAAACTTAAGGCATTAGGAAGACCCCTACCTTAATTGGAGAGCAAACACACAAAAAGCCCCAATTTCTATCCAAGAACCCCAAATTTCAAATTCCCCAAGGTGGTGCAAACGACACTTTACTTCGATTCAAACGAAGGTCTCGACACGTACATCAACTTTGCCTTAAGTGTTAAGATCAAATTCTCAAGGATGGAAGAGAGATCAAGCCTTGAATTGTTGTAGAAAAAGAAAAAGAAAAAGATAAGTAAGAGGGAGAGAGAATGGTGTGAGAGAGTGAAGGACTAAGGCTACAAAATGGCCTTATGGCCATTAAAATAGAAACATTGATAGGTCCCATCATAAATAAAAATAAATAAATAAAAAAATCTTCCTTGCCAATTATTAATATATATATATATATATATATATATATATATATATATATATAAATACACACACACACATTTAATAATCACCATTTCAATATAAAACCATATAAGCGAATTGGTGGTTATAGCGGGCACCAACGTTTAAATATACACTAAGAGTGTGAGTGTGCAATGTGGCCAAGTTTTAAATTTATAAAAGTCACTACTACCTTCAACTAAAAATAATATATCTAGGGTGAGTAGGGATCGTCCCAAGGGATTGTGGGCGTGTTGCAATGGAAACAATGTATAGGGTTAGCACGTCGAATGATTAAAATATGGTTTGTTTGGTTGATTAAATTAAACTACAATGCAATTGAAATTAAAGCAAGTAAGAGGTAACAATTTAGAGTGTAGGTAAAAAGATATAGAGGAGAGGACTTAGGGTACTAGAGCTCACCACTAAGTTTGACTTCAATGGACACTAGCAATTGTATATCAATGGGGAAAATTGAATTATAACTTGTGTATGTGTGTGACATTAATTGAAACTAGGTATGGATGGCAAATAAGTATAAATTGTCTAGCCAATTCAAATGGAAAGCACAACCTATCAAATGAGACCAAAATCCATTCAATGAAACCACAATTTATGCACACACAACTATCTAGAAGCATACATCATTTGCATTCATAAGTATGGAACATCAAGGAACAAAAATAGATTGTCCACCCATCTATAAATCTAAAGCAACTACACTACATCTATACTAAAGACATGGAAATTAAACTAAGTAAGCTAAAGGTGTGGCATAATCCATCAAGAAACAAGTGTGAACCATCAAACAAATTGCAAAAGTGTTCAATTAAGCACTATGTTTTGACCATCTCTAGAATAACTTCATCCATACACATAGACATACATAAACTACACTAAATCTAGAGAAAAACACGTGAATCATCCATTCTAGCATACATAGACATATGGTTTGAAATAGATAATCAATTGAAAGCATTAATCCATACACATCAAGTAGAAACCAGAAGATATATATATAAATCCAAGATCAAAACATTTATTACAAACAAATCCCCAAAAATATACAAAACACTAGGTCTAGGAAGCAAACTTAGGGGCTACTCTAGCCCTAAGTAGATGTCTAGCCACTCATTAAAGTAGTTATCCAACCCTCAAAGGCTATTTCCATGGTAGGAATGACCTCCTTCTTGATGAAAACCCTAAAAGAATGGAAGAACTCCCAAAGATGTGTAAAAGCTCTCTAGTCTCTAGCCTCCTTTCCAAGATATGAGATATGATATGTGTAATGAAGATATGTTCAATTATTTGATATGAATGGCTCAAAATCCTTATATAAGAGGCTCAAGTGTCACACCCAATGGTTTAGATTTGTACACTAGGGTCCTTGCAATGATTGCACCATGAGCTAACTTTAATGAGCTGTAATTTATTTTATTTCGGACTTGAGGAGGTTCGATCGATCGAACTATGTTGAGATTGATCGAAAATTGGTGAGATCCATCGAATGTTGTAAAGATCTACCATCCTTGGCGGTGCCTTTTTGAATAAAGACAAATCTCTAAGATATTTTGGGATATTTTGGGAAAGAGACGAGTGGTAGGTGGGGAGGTAGGTGTGGATAAGATCGAATAATTTTGATCGATCTGAGAAAGGTTGGGTTGATCGAAAATGGTGAGATCTTTTGGATAAGGACAATTGCTTGGATCCATCTTGATATGTCTAGATCGATGTTGCTCTGATCGATCGAAGGAATGTTGAGATCGATCGAACTTGCTGCTTTTCCACACGTTGCTTCCACTTTGCTCATTTCTTCCATTCAGATTGAGATTGCTTCTTTTAAGCTCTTATTTGGCTGAATTAACTTATTTTTGGGATAAGTACTTAAAAAGGGCAATAACATGAAACTAGTCTAAGACAGGAAAATAAGATAGATAAAGGTCCTAGAATACCTAAGCTTAAGGGGTTTAATTGTGCACTTTTCAGTGCTCATCACACCCCCAAACTTAAATATTGCTAGTCCTAGCAATGAACTACGAAGTAAAAGAATAAAATGAATAACTATACAACTATGAACTAGAAAGCAATAAAAGGATAACGCCACTTTCGTAGGGAACACGATTGCATTTAGCATATGCAACAAGCCTTTTAAACCCCTAGGTTACCCCTAGTGGACGAGTGAAGTCTCGTGAGGGTTTCCAGAAATGATACCCATAAATATTAAACTCTTTCTCACAAAAGAGGCACCAATATTGCAAACAAGCAGTGGGAGAAAACTACCTTAAGTATGCAATTTTTCAACCATTTCCAAGCAATCTCCCAAAATTTTAACATCAAGCATGCAAGCATGGTCCTTCACACATCAAGAAAATGATCATGCAAATCAAAACAACTCTAGAATCCTTTTTGAGTGGACCGGCATTAAAAATGTTACTATTTAAGCCAACTAAAGAAATGATCACATCTTTATCCTCAAACTAGCACACAAATCTAGTCTCGATCATCAAAACAAAGAGTGGACCTTTTATTAAAGCTTTATTAATCTAGGTGCGCTTATTCTTTTCACTCAATATTTTTTTTTTTTTTTTTTTTTTTTTTTTTTTTTTTTTTTTTTGTATTATCCTAAGGATCAAAGATGGAAGCATAGTGCAATGTATTGATCTATTAAGCTTTCTAGCGATCCATGAGGTCGAGCGTTAGGTCAATGACTCCCAAACTAGACGACTTTAGGGTATTAGGCGTTCAAACACCCCTAAGGACTTATAAGCTCAAATCAACTAGGTTACAAATCAAGACAACCTCCATCTAATCATTTCCCACTTCTCACCTTTTAGGAGAAGTCCTCACTTTTATTGCTTTTGCAACTTTTTTCTTTTCCTTTTTTTTTTTTGGTCAAGTTATTAACCTAGAGTTTGGGCCTTCCACCTTTTAGCACGAGAAATTTAGTGTTTGATGAGGCTAGAATCCCGACTACTCAATGAAAAGGGTTTATTATCCACCTTTATCAAAATGAAAGCTTTCAATGCACTACTAGCCCAATTGGGATATAACCAATTCAATAATCAACAAAGCATGTACCCCATTAGTGTGCACCTGTGCTAGTGTAGAATCCTAGAGTGAATCTCAAAACAATCATAAAATCAAGATGATGTGGACCACAAGTGCAAGTAAGATATCAATCTTGCGAAAAATTTGCTCCTAAATGGCATCCATAAGGCATACAAGGAATATTAGACTCTCAAGTCAAGCAATTTTTAAATTTTAAGCAATATAGTCCTCAAGAGATTAAAATTACAGCTAGTTATGGACCAATCATAGAAAATCCCTCAATTACACAAGTCATACTTAAAATTTTGAATTGAAAGCAAACATTGCAATTAACACCCATTACCCCCAAACTTAAATGGCATAGTGTCCTCAATGTGCAGAGAGAACTAAAGGAAAAAGTATACCAGTGCAACTAAGGCAAAGAATGGCCGGGACACAAATATCCAAAGTGGGTGGTACAACCCCCCCCCCCCCTAAAAAAAAAAAACTTGGAATTGACTGCGGTCCTAAAAAGATGGCACTTGGATAAAACTTATCAGATAACAAAGGGATAATAACAGTGCATAGTGGACATGCAAGTGTAAATGGGATAGTAAATAAAGTAAAGAGAGAGGAATAAGGGTGGTCCTGAAAGAAAATTTTGGGCTGCACTCTCTCTTACTAAAGTCACTAGGATGTACCTGATAAATGGAGTCAATCACAGATAAATGTATCAATATAAAATCTAGACATCCAAAAATATCATGTATAGAAAAAGAGAAATAATGTACAGCACATCACAGTATTAGGGCCAACAGACCAGCCACAAAAATATCATAACAGTAGCAATGTAACAGTAATGTATCACAGATATATCAAATGAGGAGAGTAAAGAGATAGAGAAATCAGGCAGAGGAGGTAGGGCGAGCAGGGCGTGATCCCTGGATTTCTCTGGATATGTCACGCAGTGCAGCTAAGACATCCGCATGGAGAGTAGAAATATCTACTCTGAGAGAGACTACTACATCCTCTAATGATTGGACACGCTCTCCTAGGCCTGGTGTCGGAACTGGAGCCTCAGGTATATCTGGATCATGAAACTGTGGTACATCCTGACCTTGCTCCTGGAAATGAACTGGTGACCTAACTAGAGAGTGATGCTGTAACTCCTCTGGAGGCTGCTACTCCAAGTCTATATCCATATGTGCTGCAGCCGCCGGTGCAACTGTTGAATCGTCCATTGCTGCTGCCATCTCTGCCTCTTCAACCTCTGTAGCCTCCTCCGCTGCTAAAATAGTGTCCTCCTCCAAGCTCTTAATAAGAGCATTGTAGCTCTTGTTCCAGTCCTTCTTGCCATAGTGGCAAGCCCCGAACTCAGAACGCTCCTGTATATAGAAAGGGTAGCGCTGGTCCTGGAGGATCTGAGTAATAAGATGAGCGAAGGGGAGATACTTAGCCCGCTTGGGCTTGGCCTTGGTAATATAATCTATATAAAGCTGCATCATGACACTCTAGTAGAGTGCAGGAATGAAAAACCAGTGCCCGGTGTAAAATGCATAAAGAGCTACCAGAAAGTCTTAACGTCTCTGGATCTTATGGCCTGCCATAAATACATTTCGGTATAATACCGAATCAAAGAACTAGAGATCATCAGGGAGATAAGTCCAGGTGGCGAAAGTCTCGCCATCTGCATAATTTCCAATGAGGGAAATGGCCATGTCTGCATCAGAAGGCCTCCTCATAATAGGATAATCAAGACCTAGAGGGTAAACATGTGGGCACGGAGAAGATGTGGCTAATGTATCAACTATAATGTAGATAGGATATCCATCGATGGTAGTCTGTAGCTCTGATAGATTACTCGGGGCCGGTCGAAGGTTCTGGTAGAACATCCAAACAAGTCGTAGGAAAATAGGGTAAGTAACTAGCGCCAGAATGGCTAATATGCCGCGCCGCTCAATATCGTCAAAAGCTGCCCAGGTCAAAACTAACCGGGAGAAGAAAGCTATGTCAAATACGAACTCATACGACACTGAAAGGCATCTGAACTTCCAAATAGGTCGATCTCGGACCTGGCCAGGCTGTGCCGGTGGTGGAGAAGAAGAAGATATATGCTCATCCTCATCAGAATGGGATGAAGATACAGAGGTGGTAGAGGCAGAGCGGTCAGACTGAGCCGGAGCTGGCTCCTCATATTGCTCTAACTGCTCAGGCTGCTTAGCCTGCTCTGGATCTGGATCCTGAGCATGAGAAGGCTCAGCTGGATCCTCTACTCTCTGCCAAACTCTCCTCTCATACTGTCGACGGGCGACTGTCTTAACCCGTGCTATGGCCTGCAAAATAGAAAAGAAACACTTGCAAAATAAGACAGATAATAGAGAATTGAAGCACAGTATATAAAAACATGTATGTTAAGTAAGACAGACAACTCAGAGTAATCGACATGAATCTGCACATGTGATGACGCAAACAAGTAAACAGTGACTAAGTGAAGCATGTTAAATAATGGAGGTATGGAATGCATCCAATGTGGAAATCATAGGCATTGTGCATCAAGAAACTAGCATAAACACTATGGATGGTGTGTAAAGTATGCATATGCAAATCTGTAAAGTTCGATCGATCAGGAAAATATAAGATCAATCAGAACTAAGTTCGATTGATTTTTCTTTGATCGATCAGAGAAAACTTCGATCGATCAAACTACTGTGAGAAATTCGAAAAGTCACAGATCTGTGACGTGGATAACACGGGGGCACCCAAGCAAGCTTGTGGGTCCCTCTACACCTCAACAACATAAGAATGGTTACTTGAATAGGCATGTGACCCCCAAAATCTAAATTGAAATCAAAATATATATAAAACTATATACAAATATATATACATATATATACATGCTCAAAATCATCAACAATGGCAACAAATCCAACATAGAATCTCAGATTAAGTACGGAAACATGGAAATTATCAAGATGGAGCTCGGGATCTAAAATAAAACTCAAACTTACCAAATCGGGGAGAGAAGTGGACCGAGAGAGAGAGAGAGAGAGATGAGATTTGAGATGAGGAAGAGGGATTCGAAGCTCTGGAAGCTCGCCGGAGATTCGCCGGAGGTTGGGAAGAAGGTGTGTAGCGGCGAAAGGGAGCTAGGATTGAGATCGATGTGCAAATCGATCAAAATGACCCTTGGCTTCTATTTTTAAAAACTGTTTCCGACATATTCGATCGATCTGGAAAAATTTCAAATCGATCGAACATAAATCGATCTTGAAGAAACATAGATCGATCTAACCTTCAAAATGACATAGAATATTTTTGAAATTTTAAAAAAAAAAATTTTTAAAAAAAAATAGAAAAATAAAAATAAAATGTTTTAGATTTTTTTTTTTTGAAAATATTTTTGAAATAAAAATAAAAATAAAGGAAAAATATTTTTGTATTTTTATTTATTTTTGTATTATTATTTTATTATTTTTTTAAATTCCTTACAACTAAAAGTATTTTTGAAATTTTTAAGGGTAAAATAAAATAAAGTTTGAAAATATTTTTGTTTTGTTTTGTTTATTTGTTGTTTTTTTTTTTTTTTTATAAAAAAAAGAAATAATAATAAATACAAAATTCAAAAAGGGCAGTCAAAGTCAAAGTCAACAAAGGGAAATAGATCGATCATTCCAAGATCGATCTGGAAGATACTTCGATCGATCCAACAGGTGAAAACATGTAGACAAGTTCGATCGATACATAGAGAGGTGATTTTCATAGGTTTCAAAAAAATTTCTAAGTATAGAATGGAGATCGATCTGAGAGAATTTTCAATCGATCTTAGAACACTCAGATCGATATGAACTAAAGTTCGCTCGATACACAGAGAGCTAATTTATGCAGGAAATTCTCAATTGATGGGACTGAGAGATGATTGGATGCAGGGATGGATGTTTGATCGATCGAACCTCTTTTGAGATCAATCGAACAAGTGCAAAATGCCTATTCTCAGAATAAATGTGCATGCATTCTCAATCACAGTTCCTAGCCATGTGTATAAACCTCGAATATATCTAGATGATGCAAGAAATGAAAAGTAAAATAGAAATGAGGGAGAAGTAGGGTTATAAACCTTACGGAGCATTGCTAATCTTTAACGTCTCTAGCAAGACGTTGGGCTCTTTTAGCCCGTATCAAATATCTTGTTATGCATCCCCTCCTTGACGAGGTGAAAAGCACTTTGAACCCCACCCAACAAATGGTTCTTTAAAGAACTCGTTGGATTTGATTCAAAAGACATTGATGGTCCTTGGTCTATGCAACTCTTGGGCTTCCATGCCCTTGGAAACCTTGCTTTTGAAACAACATTCTTTGCTTTCAAGTTTAAAGATTGATCTTTTGAAGTTTTATGTTCAAGCAAAGACTCGACTTTATCAAATTCATTGGCTATGCATTTTTTAATAACACACACATTTTCATGTTTATCTATTGAATTCGGGGTTGGATAAAAGAGGTTCAACTTCACCTTCATGTGGCCAAATGAGATTTTCATTATCCCTGTCCTATAATTGATGTTGGCATTTACGGTTGCCAAGAAGGGACGGCCAAGGATAACTGGAATTTGGCTCTTGGGATTCGGAACCGGTTCTGTGTCTATGACAACGAAATCAACGGGGAAGAAAAACTTATCAATCTTAATCAAAACATCCTCAATGATACCTTGGAGCTTTTTGATGGATCAGTCTGCAAGTTGTAAAACCACCGATGTTGGTTCCAAGTCTCCTAAGCCCAATTTGACATATACTGAATATGGAAGAAAATTGACACTTGCTCCTAAATCTAAGAAAGCCCGATTGATGACATGGTCACCAATGATGCAAGATGTAGTAGGTGAACCAGTCCTTAAACTTTGGGAGTGTGTTGGGTTACAAAATAGAGCTCACTTGCTTAGTTAAGACCACTTTTCTTGGTGCTTGGCTCTTGTTCTTTCTCTTTTGGGTGCAAAGATCTTTTAAGAACTTGGCATAAGCCAGAATTTGCTTAATTGCATCCAAAAGCAGAAGATTGATCTTCACTTACATTTCAATGATTTCATTGGTCTTGGTCTTTTGTTTGTCAAGAGAAATTGATCCTTTCAAGGCATTCAGAAATGGAGCTCTAGGCTTAAAAGCTTTTTCAAAATCTTTCTTTGAAGAATCTTCAACACAAGACTTTTTCAAATTGTCACAAGAATTTTTCAAATCATCTTTCAAAACTTTATTCAAATCATTTTCATTACTTTTTCAACAAAGGGGTCATGCACATGCAATGAAGGAGGAATAGGATGTGAAACTGGACGGGTGACAACTTTGGGTTACACCGATTCAGTCTCTTCATTGGAAATACATACTTGGTTATCAATAATTCTCCCACTTCTCAAGGTCGTCACCTCATTGATATGCTCAATTGTGTGACCTTCCGATGAGGAATAAGTCTCCACAACACATTGTTGCTTTGGTGGTGCATTCAAAGGCATCTTCCCTTTCTCTCTAGCATTCAAAGTACTAGCTTTCTAGCATAGCAATGGATTGAGAATGAGAATTAAGAAATTGAGTGTTCGCCTCTAGAGTTCCTAGAGCGTTCAACACTTTCTCCTCAAAAGTGGGACTCCTTGAGTTTCCTTGAGAATACGATAATTGGTTAGGGAAATGAGACTTAGAGAATTGATTACCATGTGATGATTGAAAAGAAGATCTAAAACCTTAGGAACCTTGGTTTTGCATTAGATGTGGAATATACTTGTTTTGAAAACCACCCTGGGGAGGGTTTTCACCTTCCCCTTGGCTTTTCCAAGAGAAGTTTGGATGGTTCCTCCATCCTAGATTATAATGTGAGCCATAGGGATTATTCCCTTGGTTAGCAAAAATAGCATTTGCTTATTCATGGTTCTCGCTTTGCACATGCCCATGGGGACAATTGGAAGTAGAATGCAAGACACTTGAACAAATCATGCAAGATTCATTAGATGTATGATGATGAACATGATTAGGGGAGGAAGATACTTGATTTGTCGAATTTTGGTTGATCAAGAATTGATCAAACCTTTGAGATAAATATTTCATCTCGGCGGCTATGTCATTGGAATTGTCAACTTGATATAAGCCAACATTCTTCCTTCCACCTAGGTTTCTACCATTTTTAGATGACAAAGATCTATGCATTGAATTCTCACTCATGCTTTCATATAATTGCCACACGTCATTTTCATGCTTGTCAAAATAAAAACTACCCATAGATGCATCAACCATACCCTTGTGATTATTCGGTAAACTTTCAAAGAAATATTGAACTAGTTGCCACTTAGGTATGTCATGATGTGGGCACTTCCTAAGCAAGTCATTAAACCTTTCCCATGCCTCATGAAACATTTCCCCATCCCCTTGAGAAAATTCACGAATGGGAGTTCTCATGGCATTGGTCTTCGAAACCAGATAATACTTCTTCAAGAACTCTTGTTGTATTTCTGCCCAAGAAGTTATCGAAAAAGGTCTAAGATTTTTTAACCAATATTTTACCTTGTCCTTAAGGGTAAAAGGAAAATTTTTGAGTCTTAACACTTCTTCTGGCATGTCCATGTATTTCACGGTGGAACACACTTTAAGAAACTCATCCAAATGCTTATAAGGTGCTTCACTTGGAAGTCCATGATAGTTGGGAAACATTTGAATGGTTTATGGTTTAATCTCATAGTGATGTGCTCTAAATGGGGGCAATTAAATGCATGTAGGTGCATTGTATTCATTAGGCACATAATGGTCTCTTAAAGCAATGGGAGGATTCACAACCGGTGGTGTAACATAAGCACCTTGATTAACTTAAACCATGGGAGGTTGTGGAGCAAAAATTGGCCGAGGCATTCCCAATGGAATTTGGCCTTGTTGTTGTGGTGGGATGAATGGCCTAGGCATGCCTAATGGTACTTGAATATTTTTATGATGCACATTAGGGTGGAGGATGCCTTGTTGGTCTATGTGACCAAGGTCCTCCGCATGGTCGTCATGTTGCTCCTCCATTGATGAAATGGAGTGATGCGAACTACCTCTTCCTCTAGGATAACGAACAACCGATTCAAGATGCAAATTAGGAGGGATAAGAGTAGGATTCAATGACCTACGACCATGCATGCACTAGCAAAACAAATAACAAGCAAATAACAATCACTTCGCCCTCACAACAAATCAATCAACAAACATTCTCCACATACAGTGATCTTATACTCCCATGTTTGAACAATATGCTTAAAAAAAGTAAATTGCCTCCACGTGGGCTCATGATTTATCTATGAAATGAAAAACTTGCCACCACGCAGGCCGACGATTTAACTAGCGATTGAGTTAGAAAGATCTCACAAAGGGTCCTTAAGCAACTTCAATTTAACTTTGGATTTCCAAGCCTTGCTATGCTTTGCAAATTCTATATTTTAGCTCCTTTTTACTTTTGCTTAGCTTCACTTGGCTTCCTTGCTTCATTTGCTTTTTAATTCCTTTTGCTTGACTCTCTTAGCTCAATACACCTAGCCAATCAAGAACAAACACAATAAGTAACAAAGAAAAAAAAAATTAAAGTAAAGACATGATCAAAAGAATGCTAATTCCTATTTCTTTCCAAAACAATACGGCGTTGCCAATTCAATCCCCAGCAACAATGCCAAAAACCTGGTGGTTATCGCGGGCACCAACATTTAAGGATGCACTAAGAGTGTGAGTGTGCAATGTGGCCAAGTTTTAAATTTATAAAAGCCACTATTACCTCTAACTAAAAATAATATAGCTAGGGTGAGTAGGGATCGTCCCAAGGGATTATAGGCGTGTTGCAATGGAAACAATGTATAGGGTTAGTACGTCGAATGATCAAAAGATGATTTGTTTGGTTGATTAAATTAAACTACAATGCAATTGAAATTAAAGCAAGTAAGAGGTAACAATTTAGAATGTAGGTAAAAAGATATAAAGGAGAGAACTTGGGGTACTAGAGCTCACCACTAAGCTTGACTTTACTAGACACTAGCAATTGTATGTCAATGGTGGAAATTGAATTGTAACTTGTGTGTGTGTGTGACATTAATTGAAACTAAGCATGGATGGCAAATAAGTATAGATTGTCTAGCCAATTCAAATGGAAAGCACAACCTATCAAATGGGACCAAAATCCATTCAATGAAACCACAATTTATGCATACACAACTATCTAGAAGCATACACCATTTGCATTCATAAGTATGGAACACCAAGGAACAAGAATAGATTGTCCACCCATTTATGAATCTAAAGCAACTACACTACATCTACACTAAAGACATGGAAATTAAACTAAGTAAGCTAAAGGTGTGGCACAATCCATCAAGAAACAAGTGTGAACCATCAAACAAATTGCAAAAGTGTTCAATTAAGCACTATGCTTTGACCATCTCTAGAATAACTTCATCTATACACATAGATATGCATGAACTCCACTAAATTTAGAGAAAATCACATGAATCATCCATTCTAGCATACATAGACATATGGTTAGAAATAGATAATCAATTGAAAGCATTAATCCATACACATCAAGTAGAAACCACAAGATATATATATAAATCCAAGATTAAAACATTTTGTACAAGCAAATCCCCAAAAATATACAAAACACTAGGTCTAGAAAGCAAACTTAGGGGTTACTCTAGCCCCAAATAGATGTCTAACCACTCATTGAAGTAGTCATCCTATCCTCAAGGGCTATTTCCATGGTAGGAATGACCTCCTTCTTGATGGAAACCCTAGAAGAATGGAAGAACTTCCAAAGATGTGTAAAAGCTCTCTAGTCTCTAGCTTCCTCTCCAAGATATGAGATATGATATGTGTAATGAAGATATGTTCAATCCTTAAATATGAATGGCTCAAAATCCTTATATAGGAGGCTCAAGTGTCACACCTAATGGTCTGGATTCGTGCACTAGGGTCCTTCCAATGATTGCAACATAAGCCAACTTTTAATGAGCTGTAATTTATTTTATTTTGGACTGGAGGAGGTTCGATAGATCAAACTGTGTTAAGATCGATCGAACATTGGTGAGATCCATCGAATGCTGCAAAGATTAATTGTAATACCCCTAATTTTAAAAGGATAGTCTCGGTATTTATTTATTATTTTTATTGTATTTTTGCATGATTATTTGGATTAATTATTTTTATTTATTGTTTTGATGTAAGTGTTTACCTATGTGTCATGTGTTTTAAATTGAGTTAGGTTTTAAATTGAATTAAGTTATCTTCTATTCTTTAATTTGTATTTTATTTTATTTAATTGATTATTAAAGGTTTTAATTTAGGAAGTAATTTAGGAAGTTTTTTAATTAACTATTTTTCATAATTGAGGGTTTAGTTTGTTTAGCCGACACAGGATTTAATTACGTTCTATGGGCCGATTAGGATTTAGTTAGGGCTTTAATTAATTTAGGGTTTTGGTATAACTCTATAAATATATAGGTATACGTCTGCCGAGGGTTTCTAAAACCCTATTCACCATATTCCCGTATACAGTAAAGAGAGAAGTTGAGAGAACAGAGCGTCGTAACGGTCTGTCAAGTAGAATAACAGAGAGGACCAAGGGAGGTGTTTGGTGGATTAGATCAGAACCAGAGGAGGCTAGAAGGTAGTCAGTGGTTGCTGGAAAGCTTAGAACAACGGCGACAAGGTTCTGTTAATAAAGCTGTACAGGCAAGTTCTTCCCTTTCTCCTTCCCTTTGGCTCGTGTTCTGTGCACCTAGATAGTCTCTAGGGATTAACTAATTAGTAAATGAAACTTATGTGTTTAATGTATGCTTGTTGATGATTTGTTTGCATTGAATCCAAATCTGTTTATAGTTCGTGTATTATTGCTTCCTGTTCTGTTCATTAAAGCATGTTAAAAATCTGTTGAGTTTAGGTTATGATTCTTGCTTCTATCTTCTGTAAACAAACCCTAGGGATGTTAATGGGATGTTATAAGACTCCTAAGATCAGTTTGTGAAGAGAAACAGAGAGGTTGGAATAGAATTATAATTTCAGTTTTGTTCCTAACGCAGGTTAGTTCGGTAGCAAATTTAGTCTCTGTAATTGCTTTTAATTGTTGTTATCAAGCCATTGGGATGCTACTGGGTATTAATATGACACCTAAGTTTAGTTTTAATGTAATAACCCTAATTTTAAAAGGATAGTCTCGGTATTTATTTATTATTTTTATTGTATTTTTGCATGATTATTTGGATTAATTATTTTTATTTATTGTCTTGATGTAAGTGTTTACCTATGTGTCATGTGTTTTAAATTGAGTTAGGTTTTAAATTGAATTAAGTTATCTTTTATTCTTTAATTTGTATTTTATTTTATTTAATTGATTATTAAAGGTTTTAATTTAGGAAGTAATTTAGGAAGTTTTTTAATTAACTATTTTTCATAATTGAGGGTTTAGTTTCTTTAGCCGACACAGGATTTAATTACGTTCTATGGGCCGGTTAGGATTTAGTTAGGGCTTTAATTAATTTAGGGTTTTGGTATAACTCTATAAATATATGGGTATACATCTGCCGAGGGTTTCTAAAACCCTATTCACCATATTCCCGTATACAGTAAAGAGAGAAGTTGAGAGAACAGAGTGTCGTAACGGTCTGTCAAGGAGAATAACAGAGAGGACCAAGGGAGGTGTTTGGTGGATTAGATCAGAACCAGAGGAGGCTAGAAGGTAGTCAGTGGTTGCCGGAAAGCTTAGAGCAACGGCGACAAGGTTCTGTTTATAAAGTTGTACAGGCAAGTTCTTCTCTTTCTCCTTCCCTTTGGCTCGTGTTCTGTGCACCTAGATAGTCTCTAGGGATTAACTAATTAGTAAATGAAACTTATGTGTTTAATGTATGCTTGTTGAAGATTTGTTTGCATTAAATCCAAATCTGTTTATAGTTCGTGTATTATTGCTTCCTGTTCAGTTCATTAAAGCATGTTAAAAATTTGTTGAGTTTAGGTTATGATTCTTGCTTCTATCTTCTGTAAACAAACCCTAGGGATGTTAATGGGATGTTATAAGACTCCTAAGATCAGTTTGTGAAGAGAAACAGAGAGGTTGGAATAGAATTATAATTTCAGTTTTGTTCCTAACGCAGGTTAGTTCGGTAGCAAATTTAGTCTCTCTAATTGTTTTTAATTGTTGTTATCAAGCCATTGGGATGCTACTGGGTATTAATATGACACCTAAGTTTAGTTTTAATGTATTACCCCTAATTTTTAAAGGATAGTCTCGGTATTTATTTATTATTTTTATTGTATTTTTGCATGATTATTTGGATTAATTATTTTTATTTATTGTTTTGATGTAAGTGTTTACCTATGTGTCATGTGTTTTAAATTGAGTTAGGTTTTAAATTGAATTAAGTTATCTTTTATTCTTTAATTTGTATTTTATTTTATTTAATTGATTATTAAAGGTTTTAATTTAGGAAGTAATTTAGGAAGTTTTTTAATTAACTATTTTTCATAATTGAGGGTTTAGTTTCTTTAGCCGACACAGGACTTAATTACGTTCTATGGGCCGGTTAGGATTTAGTTAGGGCTTTAATTAATTTAGGGTTTTGGTATAACTCTATAAATATATGGGTATACATCTGCCGAGGGTTTCTAAAACCCTATTCACCATATTCCCGTATACAGTAAAGAGAGAAGTTGAGAGAACAGAGCGTCGTAACGGTCTGTCAAGGAGAATAACAGAGAGGACCAAGGGAGGTGTTTGGTGGATTATATCAGAACCAGAGGAGGCTAGAAGGTAGTCAGTGGTTGCCGGAAAGCTTAGAACAACGGCGACAAGGTTCTGTTTATAAAGGTGTACAGGCAAGTTCTTCTCTTTCTCCTTCCCTTTGGCTCGTGTTCTGTGCACCTAGATAGTCTCTAGGGATTAACTAATTAGTAAATGAAACTTATGTGTTTAATGTATGCTTGTTGATGATTTGTTTGCATTGAATCCAAATCTGTTTATAGTTCGTGTATTATTGCTTCCTGTTCTGTTCATTAAAGCATGTTAAAAATTTGTTGAGTTTAGGTTATGATTCTTGCTTCTATCTTCTGTAAACAAACCCTAGGGATGTTAATGGGATGTTATAAGACTCCTAAGATCAGTTTGTGAAGAGAAACAGAGAGGTTGGAATAGAATTATAATTTCAGTTTTGTTCCTAACGCAGGTTAGTTCGGTAGCAAATTTAGTCTCTGTAATTGTTTTTAATTGTTGTTATCAAGCCATTGGGATGCTACTGGGTATTAATATGACACCTAAGTTTAGTTATAATGTAATACCCCTAATTTTAAAAGGATAGTCTCGGTATTTATTTATTATTTTTATTGTATTTTTGCATGATTATTTGGATTAATTATTTTTATTTATTGTTTTGATGTAAGTATTTACCTATGTGTCATGTGTTTTAAATTTAGTAGGGTTTTAAATTGAATTAAGTTATCTTTTATTCTTTAATTTGTATTTTATTTTATTTAATTGATTATTAAAGCTTTTAATTTAGGAAGTAATTTAGGAAGTTTTTTAATTAACTATTTTTCATAATTGAGGGTTTAGTTTCTTTAGCCGACACAGGATTTAATTACGTTCTATGGGCCGGTTAGGATTTAGTTAGGGCTTTAATTAATTTAGGGTTTTGCTATAACTCTATAAATATATGGGTATACATCTGCCGAGGGTTTCTAAAACCCTATTCACCATATTCCCGTATACAGTAAAGAGAGAAGTTGAGAGAACAGAGCGTCGTAACGGTCTATCAAGGAGAATAACAGAGAGGACCAAGGGAGGTGTTTGGTGGATTAGATCAGAACCAGAGGAGGCTAAAAGGTAGTCTGTGGTTGCCGGAAAGCTTAGAACAACGGCGATAAGGTTCTGTTTATAAAGCTGTACAGGCAAGTTCTTCTCTTTCTCCTTCCCTTTGGCTCGTGTTCTGTGCACCCAGATAGTCTCTAGGGATTAACTAATTAGTAAATGAAACTTATGTGTTTAATGTATGCTTATTGATGATTTGTTTGCATTGAATCCAAATCTGTTTATAGTTCGTGTATTATTGCTTCCTGTTCTGTTCATTAAAGCATGTTAAAAATCTGTTGAGTTTAGGTTATGATTCTTGCTTCTATCTTCTGTAAACAAACCCTAGGGATGTTAATGGGATGTTATAAGACTCCTAAGATCAGTTTGTGAAGAGAAACAGAGAGGTTGGAATAGAATTATAATTTCAGTTTTGTTCCTAACGCAGGTTAGTTCGGTAGCAAATTTAGTCTCTGTAATTGTTTTTAATTGTGGTTATCATGCCATTGGGATGCTACTGGGTATTAATATGACACCTAAGTTTAGTTTTAATGTAATACCCCTAATTTTAAAAGGATAGTTTCGGTATTTATTTATTATTTTTATTGTATTTTTGCATGATTATTTGGATTAATTATTTTTAGTTATTGTTTTGATGTAAGTGTTTACCTATGTGTCATGTGTTTTAAATTGAGTTAGGTTTTAAATTGAATTAAGTTATCTTTTATTCTTTAATTTGTATTTTATTTTATTTAATTGATTATTGAAGGTTTTAATTTAGGAAGTAATTTAGGAAGTTTTTTAATTAACTATTTTTCATAATTGAGGGTTTAGTTTCTTTAGCCGACACAGGATTTAATTATTTTCTATGGGCCGGTTAGGATTTAGTTAGGGCTTTAAATAATTTAGGGTTTTGGTATAACTCTATAAATATATGGGTATACATCTACCGAGGGTTTCTAAAACCCTATTCACCATATTCCCGTATACAGTAAAGAGAGAAGTTGAGAGAACAGAGCGTCGTAACGGTCTATCAAGGAGAATAACAGAGAGGACCAAGGGAGGTGTTTGGTGGATTAGATCAGAACCAGAGGAGGCTAGAAGGTAGTCAGTGGTTGCCGGAAAGCTTAGAACAACGACGACAAGGTTCTGTTTATAAAGCTGTACAGGTAAGTTCTTCTCTTTCTCCTTCCCTTTGGCTCGTGTTCTGTGCACCTAGACAGTCTGTAGGGATTAACTAATTAGTAAATGAAACTTATGTGTTTAATGTATACTTGTTGATGATTTGTTTGCATTGAATCCAAATCTGTTTATAGTTCGTGTATTATTGCTTCCTGTTCTGTTCATTAAAGCATGTTAAAAATCTGTTGAGTTTAGGTTATGATTCTTACTTCTATCTTCTGTAAACAAACCCTAGGGATGTTAATGGGATGTTATAAGACTCCTAAGATCAGTTTGTGAAGAGAAACAGAGAGGTTGGAATAGAATTATAATTTCAGTTTTGTTCCTAACGCAGGTTAGTTCGGTAGCAAATTTAGTCTCTCTAATTGTTTTTAATTGTTGTTATCAAGCCATTGGGATGCTACTGGGTATTAATATGACACCTAAGTTTAGTTTTAATGTAATACCCCTAATTTTAAAAAGATAGTCTCGGTATTTATTTATTATTTTTATTGTATTTTTGCATGATTATTTGGATTAATTATTTTTATTTATTGTTTTGATGTAAGTGTTTACCTATGTGTCAAGTGTTTTAAATTGTGTTAGGTTTTAAATTGAATTAAGTTATCTTTTATTCTTTAATTTGTATTTTATTTTATTTAATTGATTATTAAAGGTTTTAATTTAGGAAGTAATTTAGAAAGTTTTTTAATTAACTATTTTTCATAATTGAGGGTTTAGTTTCTTTAGCCGACACAGGATTTAATTACGTTCTATGGGCCGGTTAGGATTTAGTTAGGGCTTTAATTAATTTAGGGTTTTGGTATAACTCTATAAATATATGGGTATACATCTGCCGAGGGTTTCTAAAACCCTATTCACCATATTCCCGTATACAGTAAAGAGAGAAGTTGAGAGAACAGAGCGTCGTAACGGTCTATCAAGGAGAATAACAGAGAGGACCAAGGGAGGTGTTTGGTGGATTAGATCAGAACCAGAGGAGGCTAGAAGGTAGTCAGTGGTTGCCGGAAAGCTTAGAACAACGGCGACAAGGTTCTGTTTATAAAGCTGTACAGGTAAGTTCTTCTCTTTCTCCTTCCCTTTGGCTCGTGTTCTGTGCACCTAGACAGTCTCTAGGGATTAACTAATTAGTAAATGAAACTTATGTGTTTAATGTATACTTGTTGATGATTTGTTTGCATTGAATCCAAATTTGTTTATAGTTCGTGTATTATTGCTTCCTGTTCTGTTCATTAAAGCATGTTAAAAATCTGTTGAGTTTAGGTTATGATTCTTGCTTCTATCTTCTGTAAACAAACCCTAGGGATGTTAATGGGATGTTATAAGACTCCTAAGATCAGTTTGTGAAGAGAAACAGAGAGGTTGGAATAGAATTATAATTTCAGTTTTGTTCCTAACGCAGGTTAGTTCGGTAGCAAATTTAGTCTCTCTAATTGTTTTTAATTGTTGTTATCAAGCCATTGGGATGCTACTGGGTATTAATATGACACCTACGTTTAGTTTTAATGTAATACCCCTAATTTTAAAAGGATAGTCTCGGTATTTATTTATTATTTTTATTGTATTTTTGCATGATTATTTGGATTAATTATTTTTATTTATTGTTTTGATGTAAGTGTTTACCTATGTGTCATGTGTTTTAAATTGTGTTAGGTTTTAAATTGAATTAAGTTATCTTTTATTCTTTAATTTGTATTTTATTTTATTTAATTGATTATTAAAGGTTTTAATTTAGGAAGTAATTTAGAAAGTTTTTTAATTAACTATTTTTCATAATTGAGGGTTTAGTTTCTTTAGCCGACACAGGATTTAATTACGTTCTATGGGCCGGTTAGGATTTAGTTAGGGCTTTAATTAATTTAGGGTTTTGGTATAACTCTATAAATATATGGGTATACATCTGCCGAGGGTTTCTAAAACCCTATTCACCATATTCCCGTATACAGTAAAGAGAGAAGTTGAGAGAACAGAGCGTCGTAACGGTCTATCAAGGAGAATAACAGAGAGGACCAAGGGAGGTGTTGGGTGGATTAGATCAGAACCAGAGGAGGCTAGAAGGTAGTCAGTGGTTGCCGGAAAGCTTAGAACAACGGCGACAAGGTTCTGTTTATAAAGCTGTACAGGCAAGTTCTTCTCTTTCTCCTTCCCTTTGGCTCGTGTTCTGTGCACCTAGATAGTCTCTAGGGATTAACTAATTAGTAAATGAAACTTATGTGTTTAATGTATGCTTGTTGATGATTTGTTTGCATTGAATCCAAATCTGTTAATAGTTCGTGTATTATTGCTTCCTGTTCTGTTCATTAAAGCATGTTAAAAATCTGTTGAGTTTAGGTTATGATTCTTGCTTCTATCTTCTGTAAACAAACCCTAGGGATGTTAATGGGATGTTATAAGACTCCTAAGATCAGTTTGTGAAGAGAAACAGAGAGGTTGGAATAGAATTATAATTTCAGTTTTGTTCCTAACGCAGGTTAGTTCGGTAGCAAATTTAGTCTCTCTAATTGTTTTTAATTGTGGTTATCATGCCATTGGGATGCTACTGGGTATTAATATGACACCTAAGTTTAGTTTTAATGTAATACCCCTAATTTTAAAAGGATAGTCTCGGTATTTATTTATTATTTTTATTGTATTTTTGCATGATTATTTGGATTAATTATTTTTATTTATTGTTTTGATGTAAGTGTTTACCTATGTGTCATGTGTTTTAAATTGAGTTAGGTTTTAAATTGAATTAAGTTATCTTTTATTCTTTAATTTGTATTTTATTTTATTTAATTGATTATTAAAGGTTTTAATTTAGGAAGTAATTTAGGAAGTTTTTTAATTAACTATTTTTCATAATTGAGGGTTTAGTTTCTTTAGCCGACACAGGATTTAATTACGTTCTATCGGCCGGTTAGGATTTAGTTAGGGCTTTAATTAATTTAGGGTTTTGGTATAACTCTATAAATATATGGGTATACATCTGCCGAGGGTTTCTAAAACCCTATTCACCATATTCCCGTATACAGTAAAGAGAGAAGTTGAGAGAACAGAGCGTCGTAACGGTCAATCAAGGAGAATAACAGAGAGGACCAAGGGAGGTGTTTGGTGGATTAGATCAGAACCAGAGGAGGCTAGAAGGTAGTCAGTGGTTGCCGGAAAGCTTAGAACAACGGCGACAAGGTTCTGTTTATAAAGCTGTACAGGCAAGTTCTTCTCTTTCTCCTTCCCTTTGGCTCGTGTTCTGTGCACCTAGATAGTCTCTAGGGATTAACTAATTAGTAAATGAAACTTATGTGTTTAACGTATGCTTGTTGATGATTTGTTTGCATTGAATCCAAATCTGTTTATAGTTCGTGTATTATTGCTTCCTGTTCTGTTCATTAAAGCATGTTAAAAATCTGTTGAGTTTAGGTTATGATTCTTGCTTCTATCTTCTGTAAACAAACCCTAGGGGTGTTAATGGGATGTTATAAGACTCCTAAGATCAGTTTGTGAAGAGAAACAGAGAGGTTGGAATAGAATTATAATTTCAGTTTTGTTCCTAACGCAGGTAAGTTCGGTAGCAAATTTAGTCTCTGTAATTGTTTTTAATTGTTGTTATCAAGCCATTGGGATGCTACTGGGTATTAATATGACACCTAAGTTTATTTTTAATGTAATGCCCCTAATTTTAAAAGGATAGTCTCGGTATTTATTTATTATTTTTATTGTATTTTTGCATGATTATTTGGATTAATTATTTTTATTTATTGTTTTGATGTAAGTGTTTACCTATGTGTCATGTGTTTTAAATTGAGTTAGGTTTTAAATTGAATTAAGTTATCTTTTATTCTTTAATTTGTATTTTATTTTATTTAATTGATTATTAAAGGTTTTAATTTAGGAAGTAATTTAGGAAGTTTTTTAACTAACTATTTTTCATAATTGAGGGTTTTGTTTCTTTAGCCGACACAGGATTTAATTACGTTCTATGGGCCGGTTAGGATTTAGTTAGGGCTTTAATTAATTTAGGGTTTTGGTATAACTCTATAAATATATGGGTATACATCTGCCGAGGGTTTCTAAAACCCTATTCACCATATTCCCGTATACAGTAAAGAGAGAAATTGAGAGAACAGAGCGTCGTAACGGTCTATCAAGGAGAATAACAGAGAGGACCAAGGGAGGTGTTTGGTGGATTAGATCAGAACCAGAGGAGGCTAGAAGGTAGTCAGTGGTTGCCGGAAAGCTTAGAACAACGGCGACAAGGTTCTGTTTATAAAGCTGTACAGGCAAGTTCTTCTCTTTCTCCTTCCCTTTGGCTCGTGTTCTGTGCACCTAGATAGTCTCTAGGGATTAACTAATTAGTAAATGAAACTTATGTGTTTAACGTATGCTTGTTGATGATTTGTTTGCATTGAATCCAAATCTGTTTATAGTTCGTGTATTATTGCTTCCTGTTCTGTTCATTAAAGCATGTTAAAAATCTGTTGAGTTTAGGTTATGATTCTTGCTTCTATCTTCTGTAAACAAACCCTAGGGGTGTTAATGGGATGTTATAAGACTCCTAAGATCAGTTTGTGAAGAGAAACAAAGAGGTTGGAATAGAATTATAATTTCAGTTTTGTTCCTAACGCAGGTAAGTTCGGTAGCAAATTTAGTCTCTGTAATTGTTTTTAATTGTTGTTATCAAGCCATTGGGATGCTACTGGGTATTAATATGACACCTAAGTTTAGTTTTAATGTAATGCCCCTAATTTTAAAAGGATAGTCTCGGTATTTATTTATTATTTTTATTGTATTTTTGCATGATTATTTGGATTAATTATTTTTATTTATTGTTTTGATGTAAGTGTTTACCTATGTGTCATGTGTTTTAAATTGAGTTAGGTTTTAAATTGAATTAAGTTATCTTTTATTCTTTAATTTGTATTTTATTTTATTTAATTGATTATTAAAGGTTTTAATTTAGGAAGTAATTTAGGAAGTTTTTTAACTAACTATTTTTCATAATTGAGGGTTTTGTTTCTTTAGTCGACACAGGATTTAATTACGTTCTATGGGCCGGTTAGGATTTAGTTAGGGCTTTAATTAATTTAGGGTTTTGGTATAACTCTATAAATATATGGGTATACATCTGCCGAGGGTTTCTAAAACCCTATTCACCATATTCCCGTATACAGTAAAGAGAGAAGTTGAGAGAACAGAGCGTCGTAACGGTCTATCAAGGAGAATAACAGAGAGGACCAATGGAGGTGTTTGGTGGATTACATCAGAACCAGAGGAGGCTAGAAGGTAGTCAGTGGTTGCCGGAAAGCTTAGAACAACGGCGACAAGGTTCTGTTTATAAAGCTGTACAGGCAAGTTCTTCTCTTTCTCCTTCCCTTTGGCTCGTGTTCTGTGCACCTAGATAGTCTCTAGGGATTAACTAATTAGTAAATGAAACTTATGTGTTTAATGTATGCTTGTTGATGATTTGTTTGCATTGAATCCAAATCTGTTTATAGTTCGTGTATTATTGCTTCCTGTTCTGTTCATTAAAGCATGTTAAAAATCTGTTGAGTTTAGGTTATGATTCTTGCTTCTATCTTCTGTAAACAAACCCTAGGGATGTTAATGGGATGTTATAAGACTCCTAAGATCAGTTTGTGAAGAGAAACAGAGAGGTTGGAATAGAATTATAATTTCAGTTTTGTTCCTAACGCAGGTTAGTTCGGTAGCAAATTTAGTCTCTGTAATTGCTTTTAATTGTTGTTATCAAGCCATTGGGATGCTACTGGGTATTAATATGACACCTAAGTTTTGTTTTAAAAACTAACAGAGGGTTAGGAATAAGCCGGAGAAGGAGCACAAGAGCTGAAACACACACCGGGGACGAAGGCTCTCAAAGGAGGTGAGAGCCGGCTCCATGGAAGTGGGAGCCAGCTCCCACAACAAAGTGGAGCCTGCTCTAGGGAGTCCTAGAGCCGGCTCTAGGCTGGAAAAGAGCCTGCTCCAAATTCTGGAGCAGGCTCCCTTGTTATTTTTGATTTCTTTTACGATTTTTTTTTAATTTTCTACATACTATGTTCACTGTTGGAGCATGGAGACTGTTTGAATGAATTTGGAACTTTACAGAGGGATCAAGGATTGAATTTTAAGTGTTATTAAGACCCTAAATTGAGTAAAGTTTAATTCTATGTTGTCGGGACAAACAGTGTAAAAATTAAGGCACTTAACAAATGGAAGTTGAATTAATTGTTGAATTAAAATTCAGCAATTTGATGGAACATAATGTGTTTATAAAACTTGTTTTAGAATGCATTCAGTGCATGATAAGGTCCTTTAATTATTAATTTTGATCTATGCATGCTTAGGAGGCTAGTTGCTGAATTATTAAGTTGTTTACTGCAACTATATGGTTAATGCTTGGATTTAAACTGCTGAAATATTTAAACAATCTTCTGAGTTATTTTAGCAAATTTATTGGTTAATAATAGGATTATTTAACCTATTCACATGCATGATGGAGTCCCTGACGTATTAAATTTGGTCTATGCATACTCTGGATGTTAGTTGTTGATTTGTTAAATTGTCTCCTGCAACTATATGGTTAAATGCTTGGATTTAAATTGCTGAAGCTTTAAATATTTTTCTGCAATTATTTGGATGGTAGTTTTTGGTCTGTAAATTATTGAACTGTTATATAGGTTGTAATTTACATGGATATAGAGGATGGTATGTACCGGTATGGGACGGTGACGTACTAGGGACGGTTTAGCTCAAAACGCATAAACCTAACCTAATGGATTAATGGAGTGGATTGAAAGATATTGAATCCTAATTGTGACAAAGTCATATCAGCTGTAAACAAGTTGGATGACTTCCTGGATTAACGGATGGTAGTTAAGTCATATCCACTGAATAAGTTGAGTGACTAACTAGTTGGTTTATTGTAGGTCAGTTTAATAAATAGTTGAACTGCTTACCCTGGATTTGGACGGACTTTAGATATATGTTTATGGTACCACGAGTTGAGCTTGAGTCTCAGACTCGTTGGTTAGGGTGAGTATATGCAGTGGATGCGTAGCTGGTTATAATAGGTTGAGGTGTACCCTGTTAGGTTTAGGTACTCATGCCCACCTTTGGGTGCGTATTCGCATGTTGCCTTCTATTCAGGTTGAGACCCCTATTATAGACTGGTGAATGTCCCTTAGTGTGGATATATTTATACGTATGGACTAGATAGATATTGTGAGGTGTCTACGGTGTATCTGCGTATCGGGTCACTGTATGGATTGCAGTTAGATTAGAACTTACTCGTGGGTCTAACCCACTCCTTTATTATTCTTTTCAGGTACAGGACGGTTCCAGCCTTAGAGCTTGATCGTGCTTGTCGAGGACAGTCTCACCTTCATCTGATTACGTAGGGATTCTCTCGATATTTCTAGCATTATCTATTTTCAGTTTTCAGTTTCAGTTGAACTTTTGGTTAGGGGTCCATCAGTGGATTCCCAAGTTGTAACCTTGAAGTTTTGGAGGATTGGGTTTTCAATTTTCAGTTATACATGGAGGATTTTATAATTAATATTACTTTCAGTTTTATTCCATCACTTTTGTTTCATTTTGTCATCTGTGTTCACTTTAAAATACTTTAAATTGTTTGATATATCCTCGGGTTTAGGCCGGGCCTGATCAACCAGTGTCTCGGATCCGAGGGGTATCACAGTTGGTATCAGAGCACTCTAGGTTCAAGTGTCTCTAGGACGTTTCGTATTAAGCCTTCCGCGTAGCGTTTTGTTTATATAGAGCTTATGTTTAGGATTCGTTGAATTCTTTTACGGTTCGTTTAAACTCGTACTGATGTCTGTCTTTCTATGTTAACAGCATGGTTAACACTGGAAGAGGACAGAACATGAACAGTCGACAGAGGAGAGCGGCACGTAGACAGCAGGAACGTCTACAACATCGACAAATGGAAGAAGAGCAGCAAATGCCAGGGTTTCAGGAGGAGCTGGAGAAAGTTCAACAGACTCAGGGTTAGGACAGAGATTCAGAGATTCCTCCACACCTCAATGACCTTGTTGCTCGGGCTATAGAGGCTGGGGGAACAGCTGCACTCCGGAACCAACCACAGGTTCAGTAGGCACCTGTACCAGCACTAGTGGTTCAGACGAATTCTTGGGGAAAGGCAAGGAGCTCTTTCACAAAGGGGAGTCCACCTGTGTTCTCAGGCTCCACCGATGCGAGAGCAGCTCACCAGTGGAAACAAGACATTGAGCGTCATCTTCGTTTGGTTCAGTGCACGGAGGTTCAAAAGCAGATGCTTGCTACTTTAAAGCTAGTTGGGGATGCACTACAGTGGTGGGAGTCAGTTACCACCCCAGAGGAGAGGATGACATTGTCTTATGATGAGTTCAGTGTTCGCTTTGACGAGAAATATTTTCCCTATGCAGTCAGGGCAGCTATGAAGACTGAGTTTCTAAGTCTGCAGCAGGGAAACATGACAGTGGCAGAGTATGAGCAGCAGTTTACACGATTGTCTCTCTTTGCACTGGAGGAGGTGGATACAGAGGAGAAGAAGCGTAACAGTTTCGTCAAGGGACTGATGTGGTCTATCAAGAGAGCTATTACAGGTAGTCCAGCCTATACTACCTATGCTCAGGTGTTAGACGCCGCGCTCCAACAGTATCAGTTGATTGTGGACATCAGACAGGCTCGTGGTGAGAAGCGGGGTGATAAAGACTCTACTAACCAGTCAGCTGAAAAGGGGAATGGCAATGGTCACCGGCAGAATGACAAAGGCAAGTTCCAAGGGCAACAGCCTTGGAAGAAGCACAAGGGTGGTTCAGATGCTCACCGGAATGGGGCACCTATTCAGAGGCAACAGAATGGAAGACTACAGGCAGGACAGGGTCAGCCACAGGCTAACCGACAGAGGAGGCCATTTGGTACTTTCCAGGGTAGTTGTTACACTTGTGGAGAGTATGGTCATACCACCAAGCAGTGTCCTAAAGCAGGACAGGGACAGGGACAGGGATAGTATGTGCAGCAGGGACAGTGGGCGCCAGTGCCTCTACCAGCTCCACAGGTTCCACGGGTTCAGGGACAGACACATCTGGCTTTACCGGCACCGCCGCAGACTCAGGGACAGGCACCACAGCAGTTGCATTATGGCAGGGTGTATAACCCCAAACCACAGGATGTTCAGGCACCTCAGACTATTGAGGGTAAGTTTCCTATTCATGGTTTAACTGGACGTGTTTTATTTGATACGGGTGCTACACACTCATTTGTAGCTAGGACTTTTGTTGCTTTATCTGGGATGAGGACGAGGGTATGCACTAGAACTCAGGGTATTTCTACACCATTGGGTGATACAGCTATTATACATGAGAGTGATGGGCCTGTGACACTAGATATTGGCAGACTCAGGTTTCTAGCCAATCTACTGGTCCTGGACATGCACACTTATGATGTGATACTTGGGATGGATTGGTTGTCTCACTACCATGCCCAAGTTGATTGTTTTGATAGATCTATTATTTTTACCATACCTGGTCAGGATATGTATTAGTAGCTATGCCACGTTCTAAAGGAGGCGGTAGCACCTATTTGTTCCATGTGGAGGAGGAAAAGGCTGAGGGGATTACGGTATCATTGGATAACATACCAATTGTACAGGATTTCCCGGATGTATTTCAGGAGATTCCAGGGTTGCCACCTAGTCGCGAGATTGATTTTGTGACAGACTTAGCTCCAGCCACTGCGCCTATTGCTAGGGCACCCTATAGGATGGCACCGGTAGAGATGAGAGAGCTGAGGGATCAGATTCAGCAGTTACTCAGCCAGGGTTTTATTCGTAGGAGTACATCACCTTGGGGAGCACCGGTTCTGTTTGTGAAGAAGAAGGATGGTTCGCTTCGTCTGTGTATAGATTACAGGGAGTTGAACAAGGTTACGATTCGTAACAAGTATCCTTTACCCAGGATTGATGACTTGTTTGATCAGTTAAGGGGAGCCACATACTTCTCCAAGATTGATCTGCGTTCTGGGTATCATCAGCTGAGGGTTAGGGAGCAGGATGTTCCTAAGACAGCGTTTCTCACGAGATATGGTCCTTATGAGTTTCGTGTTATGCCGTTTGGGACGACTAATGCACCTGCAGTGTTCATGGACTTAATGAATAGAGTCTTCCGGGCTTATTTGGATCAGTTTGTTATTGTCTTTATTGATGACATCTTGATCTATTCTCGGTCAGAGGACGATCATGCTAGACATCTTTGCATAGTCTTGCAGACGCTTCGTGAACACAAATTATATGCCAAGTTCGAGAAGTGTGAATTTTGGCAGCGGGAGGTGAAATTTCTGGGTCACGTGGTGTCAGAAAAGGGGATAGCAGTGGATCCGGCCAAGGTTTCAGCGGTGGTTGAGTGGGGACAGCCTACATCACCTACTGAGATTCGGAGTTTTCTCGGTCTGGCCGGATATTACAGGAGATTCATCCAGGGGTTCTCCAAGATAGCAGGACCACTCACTCATTTGACCAAGAAGGGTGTACAGTTCATGTGGGATGAACACTGTCAGCGAGCTTTTGATGAGCTGAAAAGGAAGCTGACTTCTGCACCGGTTCTGGCTACTCCGCAGAGCGGGATAGAGTATCTTGTTTACACGGATGCTTCATTGCAGGGTCTTGGATGCGTATTGATGCAGGAGGAGCGACCGATTTCTTATGGATCTCGGAAACTTAAGCCTCATGAGCTTAATTATCCAACACATGATTTGGAGTTGGCAGCAGTGGTTTTTGCCTTGCGTATTTAGAGGCATTATCTGTTGGGTGAGTCCTTCAGATTATTCAGTGATCACAAGAGTCTGCAGTACTTGTTCACTCAACGGGAGCTGAATATGAGACAGCGCAGGTGGTTGGAGTTTGTAAAAGACTATCATTTTTCTATACAGTACCATCCGGGGAAAGCGAATGTGGTGGCGGATGCACTCAGTCGCCGACCTGTTGGTAGTCTTTCTGCTCTATTCGCTATTGAATGGAATGCTTTGAAGAATGTAGATGAGTTGTCAGACGCTTTTATGGCTTGCATGGTGGTTACACCTTCCATCATTCGTAAGGTTTTACAAGCACAACTCACCGATCAGCAGTGTATCGACAAGGTCGCAGAGATAGCTTCTGGAGAGGTTCCATTCTACTATGTTGGGGCTGATGGAGGTTTAAGGTACAAGGGACGGTTAGTGGTACCTTCTGCTGATAATTTGAGGAAGGATGTGATGACTGAGACTCACCACTCTGAGTTCTCTGTTCATCCAGGGGGTGATAAGATGTATCAGGATATGAAACGGCAGTTTTGGTGGGCAGGTATGAAGAGGGACATTGCTCTTTTTGTTTCTCAATGCAGTACTTGTCAGATGGTTAAGATTGATCATCAGAGGCCGCCAGGAGCTCTACAGTCACTACCAATTCCGGAGTGGAAATGGGAGAGCATATCTGTGGATTTTGTAGAAGGGTTGCCAAATTCTTTCAAGGGGCATAATTCCATATGGGTCATTGTGGATAGGTTGACCAAGTCAGCTCAGTTCTTGCCTATTTGCACTGACTACACTTCGGAGCAGTTGGCGAGGCTTTACATTTCAGAGATTGTGAAGCTACATGGCATTCCATTGTCTATTATATCGGATAGGGATTCGAGCTTTGTATCTGGATTTTGGAAGAGTTTTCAGCAGGCTTTAGGTACGGAGTTACACCTTAGTACTGCTTATCATCCTCAGACTGACGGACAGACTGAGAGGGTGAATCAGATTATGGAAGATATGTTTCGGTCGTGTGTCCTGGATTTCAAGGGCCACTGGGAGGAATATTTGCCACTTGTGGAGTTTGCTTATAACAATAGTTTCCAGAAGACTATTGGGATGGCACCTTTTGAGGCGTTATACGGTCGATCGTGTCGATCACCTGTTTGTTGGATGGAGGTTGGAGAGAATCGATTCTTAGGTCCTGAGTTCATCAAGGATACCTCTGAAAAGATTGCTCTTATTCGAGATCGCATGCGTACTGCCCAAAGTAGGCAGAAGAGCTATGCTGATCGTCGCACTCGTGCTTTGGAGTTTCGG
Source organism: Cornus florida (assembly GCF_030987335.1). Classification (NCBI taxonomy): domain Eukaryota; kingdom Viridiplantae; phylum Streptophyta; class Magnoliopsida; order Cornales; family Cornaceae; genus Cornus; species Cornus florida. Next base: position 48,475,226 of record NW_026775573.1, read on the forward strand.
GTTGGGGATCAGGTTCTTCTCAAAGTATCTCCTATGAAGGGTGTTATGCGCTTTGGGAAAAAAGGGAAGTTGTCACAGCGGTTTGTCGGTCTATTCAAGATTACGGATCGAGTTGGAGCTGTCGCTTATCGGTTGGCACTTCCGGATAATTTGGATCGCGTCCATAATGTGTTTCATGTTTCCATGTTGCGGAAATTTCTGCGTGATGAGGATCGGTATCAACATATCGATGTTAGGGAGATTGAGTTGCAGCCGGATGCAACTTATTTGGAGCCACCATGTCATATTGTTGACCGTCGGGATCAAATCCTTCGCAATAAGGTAATCCCTTTGGTTCGTGTGCAGTGGAGCCATCACAATGAGGCCGGGTCCACTTGGGAACGGGAGGATGTCATTCGCTCGCAGTTTCCTGAAATATTGGAAGAAGGTAAGGGCGAATTCCGAGGACGGAATTCCTTTTATTAGGGGGGAAGAATGTAATACCCCTAATTTTAAAAGGATAGTCTCAGTATTTATTTATTATTTTTATTGTATTATTGCATGATTATTTGGACTAATTATTTTTATTTATTATTTTGATGTAAGTGTTTACCTATGTGTCATGTGTTTTAAATTGAGTTAGGTTTTAAATTGAATTAAGTTATCTTTTATTCTTTAATTTGTATTTTATTTTATTTAATTGATTATTAAAGGTTTTAATTTAGGAAGTAATTTAGGAAGTTTTTTAATTAACTATTTTTCATAATTGAGGGTTTAGTTTCTTTAGCCGACACAGGATTTAATTACGTTCTATGGGCCGGTTAGGATTTAGTTAGGGCTTTAATTAATTTAGGGTTTTGGTATAACTCTATAAATATATGGGTATACGTCTGCCGAGGGTTTCTAAAACCCTATTCACCATATTCCCGTATACAGTAAAGAGAGAAGTTGAGAGAACAGAGCGTCGTAACGGTCTGTCAAGGAGAATAACAGAGAGGACCAAGGGAGGTGTTTGGTGGATTAGATCAGAACCAGAGGAGGCTAGAAGGTAGTCAGTTGTTGCCGGAAAGCTTAGAACAACGGCGACAAGGTTCTGTTTATAAAGCTGTACAGGCAAGTTCTTCTCTTTCTCCTTCCCTTTGGCTCGTGTTCTGTGCACCTAGATAGTCTCTAGGGATTAACTAATTAGTAAATGAAACTTATGTGTTTAATGTATGCTTGTTGATGATTTGTTTGCATTGAATCCAAATCTGTTTATAGTTCGTGTATTATTGCTTCCTGTTCTGTTCATTAAAACATGTTAAAAATCTATTGAGTTTAGGTTATGATTCTTGCTTCTATCTTCTGTAAACAAACCCTAGGGATGTTAATGGGATGTTATAAGACTCCTAAGATCAGTTTGTGGAGAGAAACAGAGAGGATGGAATAGAATTATAATTTCAGTTTTGTTCCTAACGCAGGTTAGTTCGGTAGCAAATTTAGTCTCTGGAATTGTTTTTAATTGTTGTTATCAAGCCATTGGGATGCTACTGGGTATTAATATGACACCTAAGTTTGGTTTTAAAAACTAACAGAGGGTTAGGAATAAGCCGGAGAAGGAGCACAAGAGCTGAAACACGCACCGGGGACGAAGGCTCTCAAAGGAGGTGAGAGCCGGCTCCATGGAAGTGGGAGCCGGCTCCCACAACAAAGTGGAGCCGGCTCTAGGGAGTCCTAGAGCCGGCTCTAGGCTGGAAAAGAGCCTGCTCCAAATTCTGGAGCAGGCTCCCTTGTTATTTTTTATTTCTTTTACGATTTTTTTTTAATTTTCTACATACTATGTTCACTGTTGGAGCATGGAGACTGTTTGAATGAATTTGGAACTTTACAGAGGGATCAAGGAATGAATTTTGAGTGTTATTCAGACCCTAAATTGAGTAAAGTTTAATTCTATGTTGTCGGGACAAACAGTGTAAAAATTAAGGCACTTAACAAGTTGAAGTTGAATTAATTGTTGAATTAAAATTCAGCAATTTGATGGAACATAATGTGTTTATAAAACTTGTTTTAGAATGCATTCAAGTGCATGATAAGGTCCTTTAATTATTAATTTTGATCTATGCATGCTTAGGAGGCTAGTTGCTGAATTATTAAGTTGTTTACTGCAACTATATGGTTAATGCTTGGATTTAAACTGCTGAAATATTTAAACAATCTTCTGAGTTGTTTTAGCAAATTTATTGGTTAATAATAGGAATATTTAACCTATTCACATGCATGATGGAGTCCCTGACGTATTAAATTTGGTCTATGCATGCTCTGGATGTTAGTTGTTGATTTGTTAAATCGTCTCCTGCAACTATATGGTTAAATGCTTGGATTTAAATTGCTGAAGCTTTAAATATTTTTCTGCAATTATTTGGATGGTAGTTTTTGGTCTGTAAATTATTGAACTGTTATATAGGTTGTAATTTACATGGATATAGAGGATGGTATGTACCGGTATGGGACGGTGACGTACTAGGGACGGTTTAGCTCAAAACGCATAAACCTAACCTAATGGATTAATGGAATGGATTGAAAGATATCGAATCCTAATTGTGACAAAGTCAGATCAGCTGTAAACAAGTTGGATGACATCCTGGATTAACGGATGGTAGTTAAGTCATATCCACTGAATAAGTTGAGTGACTAACTAGTTGGTTTATTGTAGGTCAGTTTAATAAATAGTTGAACTGCTTACCCTGGATTTGGACGGACTTTAGATATATGTTTATGGTACCACGAGTTGAGCTTGAGTCTCAGACTCATTGGTTAGGGTGCGTATATGCAGTGGATGAGTAGCTGGTTATAATAGGTTGAGGTGTACCCTGTTAGGTCTAGGTACTCATGCCCACCTTTGGGTGCGTATTCGCATGTTGCCTTCTATTCAGGTTGAGACCCCTATTATAGACTGGTGAATGTCTCTTAGTGTGGATATATTTATACGTATGGACTAGATAGATATTGTGAGGTGTCTACGGTGTATCTGCGTATCGGGTCACTGTATGGATTGCAGTTAGATTAGAACTTGCTCGTGGGTCTAACCCACTCCTTTATTATTCTTTTCAGGTACAGGACGGTTTCAGCCTTAGAGCTTGATCGTGCTTGTCGAGGACAGTCTCACCTTCATCTGATTACGTAGGACTTCTCTCGATATTTCTAGCATTATCTATTTTCAGTTTTCAGTTTCAGTTGAACTTTTGGTTAGGAGTCCATCAGTGGATTCCCAAGTTGTAACCTTGAAGTTTTGGAGGATTGGGTTTTCAATTTTCAGTTATACATGGAGGATTTTATAATTAATATTACTTTCAGTTTTATTCCATCACTTTTGTTTCATTTTGTCATCTGTGTTCGCTTTAAAATACTTTAAATTGTTTGATATTCCCTCGGGTTTGGGCCGGGCCTGATCGACCCGTGTCTCGGATCCGAGGGGTATCACATTAATCATCCTTGGCGGCGCCTTTTTGAATAAAGACAAATCTCTGAGATATTTTGGGAAAGAGACAAGAGTGATAGGTGGGGTGGTAGGTGTGGATAAGATTGAATAATTTTGATCGATCTGAGAAAGGTTGGATTGATCAAAGATGGTGAGATCTTTTAGATAAGGACAATTGCTTGGATCCATTTTGATATGTCTAGATCGATGTTGCTCTGATTGATCGAAGGAATGTTAAGATCGATCGAACTTGCTGCTTTTCCACACTTTACTCCTTTCTTCCATTCAGCTTGAGATTGCTTCTTTTAAGCTCTTATTTTGCTGAATTGACTTATTTTTGGGATAAGTACCTAAAAAGGGCAATAACATGAAATTAGTCTAAGACGGGAAAATAAGATAGATAAAGGTCCTAAAATACCTAAGCTTAAGGGGTTTAATTGTGCATTTTTTAGCGCTAATCATGAATATAAAATAATGATATATAAAATGCAATAGACCTATGACACAACCCCTATGCTTAACAACCCCAGTAGCGTGTTCCACCTGGGACCTCCTAGCCCGAAAAGCAGAAAAATGCCGAAATGGCAACCAATGCATTTCCAAGAGTCCTGAACTCAAAGACATGTCCCAATCAACATTCTGACACACCTAATACACCCCATGGTGTTTGACACACAAAACAAGATAAGGACGAAAAAAACCCCGAAAATAAAAAAATCCCAAAAAATGAAAAATGGGAAAAAAATTGGAAACATTACAAGGATCAACTCAATGTGTACAGATTGGCTTTGATACCAATTTGTAAGTTGTACGCAGCGGAATAATTAGAAAGTAAGTTTTTTTTAGAACCAAATATGTGTCTTTCTAACTTTACTTATTTTAGCAATTAATCAATTAATCACATGTAAGATAAAATAAAGCAAAGTAATAGACTTACAGATGATCGCACCAGGAATATTAGCAAGAAAACCCTAATTGGTAAAATAGACCAATTGTTTGCGTGGGAAAACTTCGTAGATTGTGCAGTCCAAATTAAACCGATTCACTATGTTTGAAACAAAGTACATTGAACTTTGACTCAGGCTCACACCCTATCATTCTACCAAACACCATTCACTGACAATCCTCTGGTTTTGCGACGTCCTATCCATCAGCACTTGACATTTGTAATACGCCTAATTTTAAAAAGATAGTCTCCGTGTTTTATTAATGGTTTAATTGCGTTTTTAATTCTTTAATTGATTTCTTGGCTATTTGTTTAATTGTTTATATGAATTAATGGATTATGTGTTTATTTGAAATACTTGTTTAGTTAAATTATGTGTTAATTAATGTGTATTTGTGTTCTTAAATGTTAGGTGTTTTCTTGTAACAAAATGGTTAGGAATTAAATGTCTTAAATGGTAGTTTATTTTATTTCATTTTAATTTTAATGGTTATAGATAGTAGTCGTGGGTCAACCAATTGGGTTCCATGAATTACTTGGATAAGGGGTTTAATGGGTACGGATAAATACCCATGGATAGGGTATATGTATATATACATAATTAAATATACATATATTTATTTAAGGAAAGTCCTTTAGTAATAATCTAATGTATTTATTTTATGTAGATAAAAATAATATGCATAGATTATACGTAGCATATATTTTAGTTACCTTTTTAGTTTTTTTTTTTTTAATTTTATTTTTCTTTATTAATTGGGTGTGGATTGGGAAAAGGAATAGGGTTAATATGTAGCCTATAAATGTATAACTATAGAGTTAGAAAAAGGGGCTAGCAATATGTCACGTATCTTTTAGAGAGAGAGAAAGAAAGAAAGAGGAAGAAGGAAGAAGGAAGAGGAAAAAGAAGAAGGAGGCTAGGGTTTTAATCAAATCCTTAAAGGCAAGTTCTTGTTTTACACTTCTCCTTTAATCTATGGAATTTATATCTCTAGTTTAATCATATGATTATTTAAAAAACTATTAAAACTGGAATTTATAATTTAACTGATCTAGAATGTAGGTTTTATAAATTATATTTTTCATGATTGTTCTTGCATATAAATTGATAAATTCATGATTTGATTTCATTAATTTATGATTTGTTACATGTTTTACATGATGTATTTTCATATCTGTATATTGATGGAACCTAGAAACATGTCTTAGATTCCTTAAACAATAAATATTTGGGTTCACAGTAGAATTCTGGGTTGAATTGCGTAAATAGGAATTGAGTCTCGATACAGTGCTCGAGCCTTGGGGTCGAAGCTCGAGCTATGGATGAAAAGCTCGAGCCTGTAGGGAAAAGCTCGAGCAATTGGATGTAAAGCTTGAACCTGAGAAGGAAAGGTTGAGCAATTAGGTGAAAGGCTAGAGTTTGAAGTAGGATGCTCGAGCCTGAAGCAGGGTGCTCGAGCAATTGGGACAAAAGCTCGAGCCTTACCTAGAGAATTTTCAGAAATAACGTTGTATTATTTTTTTTATTATTGAATTTAAAGAGTCCTAAATATCAAATAAGGACCAGGAATGAGTTTAAATAAATTTTAAACAAACTTAAATATATCAATGCATGCTATTTAATTCTTTGAGGAATAAATGGATTTAGTCTTTGGTTTGTTCTAACCATTAAGATTAAAGGTATAACATGAATGGTATATGGAGAATGCTTACGTGATTGTATAATAAAATATCAATCTGTTTAAGATGCAGTATGTATAGGATATGTGATGTAAGAAGCTTAAATAATTTTATAAGTTATTCATTTTTTGTGATAACATGATATCATATTGTTATATTTATTTTGGATAATTTGATGTACTCCTTTAATTATTACATCAACTGTTGGATTGTGTGGATGTAGTGCACCAGTATGGGATGGTGGCACTCTAGGGATGCTTTAACTTATCAGTTAAGTCCTACCTATTTTATAAGGGAACGGATTAACTAAAATTTTAAGTTCTACTTATATTTGTGTCAGGTTAGCTGATCAAGTTGGATGATACATAGTGGATTAATTTAGATTAGATATATATATATATATATATATATATATATATATATAGACATATGCTATGATATGAGCTTGAGTCTCAAGATCAGTGGAGAGGGTGCGTATATTACCAGGGATGTGTAGCTAGATATAGTGTGGTTGTGTGCCCTGATAAATCTAGGTACTCATGCCCACTACATGTGCGTTTTGAATGTTGCCTACTATTCAGGTTGAGGCAACCCTAAAGTCTAGTGAGGTTCCTTTAGTGTGTATATATATTATGGCCTATATAGTTATTGCATGGGTTAACTATAGATATATAGTTTTTCCGGTTTCTGTTTGGATTGTCGTAGAAAAAACTTGCTCGTGGACCTGGCCACTATTATTATTTTTCAGGTGCTCATCAGTTCTAGACATAGAGTTTGTTCGTACTAAGTAGAGATAGTCCACATCATTCTTCCGGTTCTACGTATGACTCTCTTTATATTTTTGAGTTGTTTCAGTTAGAGTATCATTAGGGGTCCACTAGATGGATTCTCAAGTTGTAATGATAATTTAAGGTTTTGGATAATTCATTTAGAGGATTTATTATTTAGTTTTCTTTTATGCTATTTATTCATTCTTAGTTATTTATTTTGTATTCTATGGTATCTCTCGGATCTGTGTTTGGACTTGATCACCCGTGGTTCTAGAATCGAGGGGTATCACAGTTAGTATCAAAGCACTCTAGGTTCAAGTGTCTCTAGGGATCTATCATTTTAAGACTTTCGCATATCGTATTCTCTTGTGTAGAGCTTAAGTTTAGGATTCGTTGTATTCTTTTATGATTCATTTATAATCGTGCTGATGTCTGTCTATCTATGTTAACATAATGGTTAACGCTAGAACCAGACGGAATAATGGGTAACGAAGGGAAGCGGCACGTAGGCAGCAAGATCTCCTACAACGTCAGCTAATAGAGGAAAAGCAGCAATTGCTTGGATTTCAGGACGATGGTGGTCAGTTACATGAAGAGCAGGAGGAAGTTCAGCAGACTCAGGATCAGGGAAGAGACCTAGAGTATCCTCCTCATCTTAATGACCTTATTGCTCGGGCTATAGAAGCAGGAGTAACAGCTGCACTTCAGAATCAGCCACAGGTTCAATAGGCACCTATTACCAGCACCAGTGGTTCAGACTGATCCTTGGGAAAAAGGCTAGGAGTTCTTTCATAAAGGGGAGCCCACCTGAGTTTACAAGCTCCACCGATGCGAAAGCAGCTCACTAGTGGAAGAAGGATATTGAGCAACATCTTCACATGGTTCAGTGCATAGAGGTTCAAAAGCAAATGCTTGCTACCTTTAAGCTTGTCGGAGATGCACTCCAATGGTGGGAGTCAGTTACCACTGCAGATGAGAGGACTTCACTGACCTATGAGCAGTTCAGTACTTGCTTCAATGAGAAGTACTTTCCATATGCAGTCAGGACAACTATAAAAATAGAGTTCCTTAATCTAGAGTAGGGGAACATGATAGTGGTAGAGTATGAGCAGCAGTTCACGCGCTTATCTCTTTTTGCTCTAGAGGAAGTGGATATAGAGGAAAAGAAACATAATAGTTTCGTTAAGGGACTTATGTGGTCTATTAAGAGATCTATTATAGGTAGTTCGGCCTACACTACTTATGCTCAAGTGGTAGATGCTACTCTACAGCAGTATCAGTTGACTGTGGACTTCAAACAGGCTAGGGGTGAGAAGCGGGGTGATAGAGACTCTACTGATCAACCAGCTGAGAAAGGGAAGGGCAATGGACACCGACACAATGATAAGGGTAAATTCCAGGGACAGTAGTCTTAGAAGAAGCACAAGGGTGGTTCAGATGCTCACAAAGATGGGGTACCTATTCAGCGGCAGCAAAATGGGGGACCACAGGCAGGACTGGGTCAGCCATAGGCTAACCAACAGAGGAGGAAATTTGGCACTTTCCAGGAACATTGCTACACTTGTGGAGAGTTTGGTCATACTTCTAGGCAGTGTCCTAAAGCAGGACAGGGATAGGGACAGCATGTGCAGTAGGGACAGAGGGCACCATTACCTTTACTCGCTCCACAAATTCCACGGACTCAGGGACAGACATATTCAGCTTTACCACCATTGCCACAGCCGCAGGGACAGGCACTGCAGCAGTTGCATTTTGGCAGGGTGTATAACCCCATGCCACAGGATGTTCAGGCGCCTTAGGCTGTTGAGGGTATGTTTCCTATTTATGGTAGATCTGGTCATGCTTTATTTAACACAGGTGTTACACATTCATTCGTGTCTAGTACTTTTATTGCATTATCCAGGATGATGATGCGAGTATGCGATAGACCTCATGGTAATTCTACACTTATGGGCGATACATCTATTTTATATGAAAGTGATAGGCATGTGACACTAGATATTGGTAGACTTCAATTTTTAGTCAATCTATTGGTCCTGGACATGCACACTTATGATATGATACTTGAGATGGATTGGTTATCTCATTACCATGCCCAAGTTAATTGTTATGATATGTCTATTATTTTGGTCAGGATATGTATGTCGTTGCTATGCCACATTCTAACAGGGTTTCTAGCCCTTATTTGTTTCACATGGAGGAGGAAATTGAAGAGGAGATTACTGTGTCACTGGATAGCATACCAGTTATACAGGAATTTTCAGATGTTCTTCAAGAGTTTCTAGGGTTGCCACCTAGTCAAGAGATAGACTTTATTATTAATTTAGCTCCTGGCACTACGCTTATTGCTAGGGCACCATATAGGATGGCACTAGTGGAGATACGTGAACTGAGAGATAAAATTTAACAATTGCTAAATTAGGGTTTTATTCGTCGGAGTACTTCATCTTGGGGAGTGTCAGTTTTGTTTGTGAAGAAGAAGGATGGTTTACTTCACCTGTGTATAGATTACAGGGAGTTAAATAAGGTTACTAAGTATCATTTGCCCAGGATCGATGATCTTTTTGATTAGCTGAAGGGAGCTACATACGTCTCTAAGATTGATCTGCGTTCTAGATATCATCAACTTCGAGTTAGGGAGCAAGATCTTCCTAAGACAGCGTTTCTCACTAGATATGGTTCCTATGAGTTTCGTATCATGCCTTACGGATTAACTAACGCACCAACAATCTTCATGGATCTAATGAATAGAGTATTCAGGGCTTGCTTAGATTAGTTTGTCATCGTGTTCATTAATGATATTTTGGTCCATTATAAGACAAAGGACAATCATACTAGACATCTTCGTACAGTGTTGCAGAAGCTTCGTGAACACCAGTTATATGCCAAATTCGAGAAGTGTGAATTTTGGCAGAGAGAAGTGAAGTTTCTGGGTTATGTAGTGTCAGAGAAGGGGATAGTGGTAGATCCGGTCAAGGTTTCAGCAGTGGTAGAGTGGGGATAACCTACCTCACCTACAGAGATTCGGAGTTTTCTGGGATTGGCAGGATACTATCATCGATTCATTCAGGGGTTCTCGAAGATAGCGGGACCACTCACTTATTCGACTAAGAAGGGTGTACGATTCATATGGGATGAACACTATCAGAAAGCTTTTGATGAGCTAAAGAATAAGTTGACCTTTTTACCAATTCTGTCTACTCCACAGAGTGGGATAGAGTATCTTGTCTACATAGATGCTTCTTTGCAAGGTCTTGGGTGTGTTTTGATGCAGGAGGAACGACTAATTTCGTATAAATCTCCTAAACTTAAGTCTCATGAGCTTAATTATCCAACACATGATTTGGAGTTAGCAGTTATGGTCTTTGTTTTACATATTTGGAGGCATTATCTATTGGGCAAGTCCTTCAAATTATTTAATGATCACAAGAGTTTGCAGTATTTGTTCACTCAGGGGGAGCTGAATATGAGACAGCGCAGATAGTTAGAGTTTGTGAAAGACTATCATTTCTCTATACAGTACCATCGAGGGAAAGCGAATGTGGTGGCAGATGCACTAAGTCGCCAACCTTCTGGGAGTTTTTTTGCATTGTTCGCTACTAAATGGAATACTTAGACGACCGTTGATGAGTTGTCTAATGCTTTTATGGCATGCATGGTAGTTATACCTTCGATCATTCATAAGATATTGAAGGCACAACTCACGGATCAGCAGTGCATTGATAAGGTTGCAAAGATAGTTTCTGAGAATGTTCCATTCTATCATGTTGGGACTGATGGAGGCTTGAGGTACAAGGAGCGTTTAGTAGTACCCTCTGTTGACGATTTGAGGAAGGACGTGATGACTGAGACTCACTGTTCTGAGTTTTCTATTCATCCAGGAGGAGACAAAATGTATCAAGATATAAAGAGGCAGTTTTGGTGGTCAAGTATGAAGAAGGACATTGTTATTTTTGTCTCTCAGTGTAGTACTTGTCAGATGGTCAAGATTGATCATCAACGGCCGCCAGGTTTTCTACAACCAGTACCTATACCAGAGTGGAAATGGGAGAGCATTTTTATGGATTTTGTTGAGGGATTGCCTGATTCATTTAAGGATCACAATTCCATTTGGGTTATCAATGATAGGTTGACTAAATCAGCTCATTTCTTGCCTATTCACACTGATTACACTTCAGAACAGTTGGCAAGACTTTACATAATAGAGATTGTGAAGTTACATGGCATACCATTATTTATTATATTAGATAGGGATTCGAGCTTTGTATCGGGATTCTGGAAGAGTTTTCAGCAGGCTTTGGGTACCAAATTGCATATTAGTACTACTTACCATCCTCAGACTGATGGACAGACCGAGAGGTTAAATCAGATCATAGAGGATATGCTTCATTCTTGTGTCCTTGACTTTAAGGGTCATTGGGAGGACTATTTGCCACTTGTGGAGTTTGCATATAATAATAACTTTCAAAAGACTATTGGTATCGCACCGTCCGAGGCTTTATATGGCCGACCTTGTAGATTTCCTGTTTGTTGGATAGAGGTTGGTGAGAGCATATTTTTGGGTCTTGAGTTCATTAAGGATACCTTTGAAAAGATTGCTCTTATTAAGGATTGTATACGCACTGCCCAGAGTAGGCAGAAAAGTTATGCAGATCGTCGTACTCGTGTATTGGAGTTTCAGGTGGGAGATCAGGTTTTACTCAAAATGTCTCCTATGAAAGGAGTAATGCGCTTTGGGAAGAAAGGGAAGTTGTCACCACGTTTTGTTGGTCCTTTTATAAGTACGGATTGAATTAGAGCGGTAACTTATCGCTTAGGACTTCCGAACCAGTTAGATCATGTCCATAATGTGTTCTATGTTTCTATGTTACGAAAATTTCTTCACGATAAAGATCATTATCAGCATATTGATGTTGGTGAGATTGAGTTGCAGCCAGATGCAACCTATGTGGAACCACCATGTCGTACTGTCGACCGTAGGGATCAAATTCTTCGTAATAGGATCATCCCTTTGGTACGTGTCCAGTGGAGTCATCACAATAAGGCTAAATCTACTTGGGAATGAAAGGATGTCATTCGCTCAACTTTTCTAGTCATAATGGATAAAGGTAAGGGCGAATTCCTAGAACATAATTCTTTTTGTTAAGGGGGAAGAATGGAATACCCCTAATTTTAAAAGGATAGTCTCGGTATTTTATTAATGGTTTAACTGTGTTTTTAATTCTTTATTTGATTTATTGGCTATTTGTTTAATTGTTTATTTTAATTAATGGATTATATATTTATTTGAAATACTTATTTAGTTAAATTATGTGTTAGTTAATGTGTATTTGTGTTCTTAAATGTCAGGTATTTTCTTGTAATAAAATGGTTAGGAATTATATGTCTTAAATGGTTATTTTATTTTATTTTATTTTATTTTAAGTTTAATTGTTATGGATAATAGATAAAACTAATATGCATAGACTATACGTAGCATATATTTTAGTTATCTTTTTAGTTTTTTTTTTAATTTTATTTTTCTTTATTAATTGGATGTGGATTGGGAAAAGGAATAGGGTTAATATGTAGCCTATAAATATATAACTATAGAGTTGGAAAGAGGGGTTACAAATATATCACTTATATTTTAGAGAGAGAAAGAGAAAAAGAATGAGGAAGAAGGAAGAGGAAGAAGAAGAAAGAGGTTATCAAATCCTTAAAGGCAAGTTCTTGTTCTACACTTCTCCTTTTATCTGTGGAATTTATATCTCTAGTTTAATCTTAGGATTATTTAAAAAACCATTAAAACTGGAATTTATAATTTAATTGATCTAGAATGTAGGTTTTATAAATTATATTTTCATGGTTGTTCTTGTGTATAGATTGATAAATTCATTATTTGATTTGATTACTTTATGATTTGTTACATGTTTTACATGATGTATTTTCATATCTATATATTGATGGAACCTAGAAACATGCCTTAGAATCCTTAAACAATAAATATTTGGGTTCACAGTACAATTCTAGGTTGAATTGCGTAAACAGGGTTTAAGTCGCCGATACAGTGCTCGAGCCTTGGGGACCAAGCTCGAGCCATGGATGAAAAGCTTCAACCTCTAGGGAAAAGCTCGAGCCTGAGAAGGAAAGCTCGAGCAATTCGGTGAAAGGCTCGAGCCTAAAGTAGGATGCTCGAGCCTAAAGCAGGGTGCTCGAGCAATTGGGATAAAAGCTCGAGCCTTAGAGAAGTTTCGGAAATAGCATTGTATTATTTATTTATTGAATTTGAGGAGTCCTAAACATCAAATAAGGACTAGGAATGAGTTTAAATAAATTTTAAACAAACTTAAATATATCAATGCATGCTATTTAATTCTTTGAGGAATAAATGGATTTAGTCTTTGGTTTGTTCTAACCATTAAGATTAAAGGTATAGCATGAATGGTATATGGAGAATGCTTACGTGATTGTATAATAAAATATCAGTCTGTTTAAGATTCAGTATGTATAGGATATGTGATGTAGGAAGCTTAAATAATTTTATAATTTATTCCTATTTTGTGATAACATGATATCATATTATTATGTTTATTCTGGATTATTTGATCTACTCCTTTACTTATTACATCAACTGTTGGATTGTGTGGATGTAGTGCACCAGTATGGGATGGTGGCACTCTAAGGATGGATTAACTTATCAGTTAAGTCCTACCTATTTTATAAGGGAATGGATTAACTAAAATATTAAGTCCTACTTATATCTGTGTCAGGTTAACTGAACAAGTTGGACGATACATAGTGGATCAATTTATATTGGATATATATATATATATATATATATATATATATATATATATATATATATATATATGCCATGATATGAATTTGAGTCTCAGGATCAGTGGATAGGGTGCGTATATTGCTAGGGATGTTTAACTAAATATAGTGTGGTTGTGTGCCCTAGTAGATCTAGATACCCATGCCCACTACATGTGCGTTTTGCATGTTACATACTATTCAGGTTGAGGCAACCCTATAGTCTAGTGAGGTTCCTTTAGTGTGTATATGTATTATGGCCTATGTAGTTATTGCATGGGTTAGCTATAGATATATAGTTTCTCCGGTCAAAGTTTGGGTTATCGTAGAAAGAACTTGTTCGTACGCCTGACCAACTATTATTATTTTTCAGGTGCTTGTCAGTTCCAGACATAAAGTTTGTTCGTGCTAAGCAAAGACAGTCCATATCATTCTTTTGGTTCTACGTAGGACTTTATTTATGTTTTAGTTTCAGATTATAGTTATTTTTTAGTTGTTTCAGTTGGAATATCATTAAAGGTCCACTAGATGGATTCCCGTGTTGTAATGATAATTTAAGGTTTTAGATAATTCATTTGGAGGATTTATTATTTAGTTTTCTTTTCTGCTATTTTATTCATTCTTAGTTATTTCTTTTGTATTATGTGTTCATTTACATACTTAATTATTTGATATCTCTCGGATTTGTGCTTGGACTTGATCACCCGTGACTCTAGAATCAAGGGGTACCACAATCTCAGGCTTATTCTTAATCTTTGTAGAAGGATTATAGGTTCATCAAACAACACTCCTCGAATGCTTTGACCCTTTCAAAGGATGATTGCTTTTACTTCTGTTCTTTAATATCTGAATTCGATGTAGAACTAGGTCTGTTTTTCTCTGATCGTTGTAGATACAAGACTTTGATCACGATCAGGATTTGAACAACACTCTAAACTCACTCTTGTGTTTATGTGTATGTTCTAGAAAGACTGATAGAGAAATCAACTTGGGTTTTATGCAAAAATAATCTTCCTAAGGCTTTTATGAAATATGAAGTTGTAATGCAAAAGCCGTACTAAACCTAGATGTATATCAGGGTTTATATAGAATTTTCAAAGACCTAATCCTTTATTAAATAATGGAAATTTCGTGTATAGGACTTTTGATAATATTCTAAACCAACTAGGAAGTTTGAAACAGAACAGGACAAAGTTACCTTAATCTGAAATGGCAGTGGTATTGGTATCCAATATGTGGAACCGGTTCCCAAAGGATAGAATGGATTCCTTCGAAGCTATGGTTCTTGAACCGGTTCCCAAATGTTGGTACTGGTTCCCACTTGACAGAATTCTAATATAACTTCGAAAACTCTGTTTTTTGGTAACTTCAAAAATCATACCATGTAGGAATTATGTCCTAAGCGGGAAACGACTTCCTAAAAGTGTTATTCTTTTCTGTTTCGATGATCTCAGTGTTTCATCTTCGAACAACCTTCCAATTCCGCAGTCGATGTCGATCTTGATGTGGTAACTTGAAATTACAACTCGATCAGGACTTGTTTTGACGTCAAAATTTGCCATTTACAAAATATATATCTCACAGTTACACGGCCTTTCTGGCTCCCTATGGCGCATGAATGGATAACCTACGATCAATATATTGTAAGGCACCCTATGCTTGATCGTAGATCCATGTTGCCTCATCTTTCATTCGTGCTCCGGGAGCTTGATTTCATTGATGTACTTTGACCTGGACATAAACTGTCATGACCAAAAGACTTATTTGAGATAAGAAACAAGTTGTTGGATTGAGAAATGACCATTTTATCCTTAGTATGCCCCCGAGGTGGGGCAAGGACCCATAATCATTTCATGGCCTATTAGTCAATCGAATCCTGCAGAGTAGTGTTATTACATTTCCTTTTCAGCCATAAGAAAAATCTCGAAGTCCTTTGTTGCAGAGAAAAAAAAAAAGAAAAAAAAAAAAGAAAGGAACATGAAGATAGTCATTCCAAACTTTATTTCAATCTCCTGATCCTTTTAATTTTTCATCTGGAATATAGTTTGGATTTTTAATTGGAACTTCCTGAATTCCTGGCATGCCAGTTTTTCTTGAGATTATGTGGCCAAACAGATACATTTACCCCTCTTACTAGGATGTATATTGTTGATGCCTTCTTGCTATAGCTTTTATCTACAAAAATCCCTTTCTTGGCTCAAGCAAAGCTTTTATGATTGGTTTGCTACATTTTTCAAAGCTTTTATTCATATTGGCTTCAAACAATATATAGACGGTTATTCTTTATTTACTTTAACAAAATGGAAATTTTCTCACTCTGCTTGTTTATGTGGATGATATTTTTTTCCCAGTTGATACTCTCCCCCTCTCAAGGAATTGTTTGAACCCAAAAGGAGTTGAACCTTAAATTTGATGCTTCATGAGGTACCAAGGTCAAGTCACTTGACCATTTGAGCTAACCCCTTAGGGTTGTTTACGTGAACTTAGAGTTATTTACGTGAATAATATTGTCGTGACAGGAAATAATATATTGGCAATTAATGCACTCAAGGCATTCCTTGAGAATTGGCTCCACGTCAAAGATTTTGGTCCTTTAAAATATTTTTTGGGCATTGAAATGACACGATGTAAATGTGGTATTTTCATTAACAGATTTTTCTTGGAGTAAGGCCTGCTTCTTCTCCTATGAAGCAAATATTTGAAGTTAGCTTTTACGGGAGATTCTCTAACGGATTTGGCACAATATAGGCATCTCATGGAAATACTTTTTTTTATGTTACCATAACTCGCCCAAACATTGTTTATTCGATTCAAGTTCAAATTCAAGCCTCGGAAACCTCACCTTGATGTTGCTTATAGAGTATTACGTTACATCAAGTCTACACATGAAAAAGGTTTTGTCCCATCTTATAGTGCACTTCAAATCAATGCATATTGTGACTCTGATTAGAAAAGTTGTACTGAAACTCAATGACCCCTTATTAGATATTGTGTTCGTGAGGGACTAGTCCTGTCTCTTGGAAAAGTAAAAAAGCAGTACATCCATTGTTTGTCATGTGAGATATATATTTTGGGAAGATTATAAAAATATATATTCTATAATTGGCAATTTTCGGAAACAAAACAAGTCCTTATCAAGTTGTAATTCAAGTTACTATATCCGGATCGACAGCAACTGCAGAAGGGAAAGGTTGTTCAAAGTTACCATAACTGTGATCTTTCAAAGAAGGTAAGAATAACATATTAAAAAGGATTCTAAAAAGGTTAGGACAGATTCTACACTTGGTATTTAGTTCAAAAACTTACTATAAAGTGTTTTTCAGCCTTATTAAACCAATATTCAAGTTTTGGTAAACTTGAACCGGTTCAGCCCCTCTGAATCGGTTTAATGCTTCAAGTTGGCTTTGCAATAACCAACTATCAACCTTGAACCGGTTCAGCCCCTCTAAACTGGTTCAAGGTGTCCTGATCAGATTCTAACTGATAGTTTCCTTATCCTGATTTGTTTCCATGTTGTTCTAGAATTGTACCAAGTCCTATGCACAATTTTTTTCATATTTTAAGAGGGACTAGGACATTCTAAACTCTATATAAACCTTATCATACATCTAGGTTTATTCATGGCTTTTGCATACAATATTCAGATCTATTAGAGAGCCATCTTTGAGAGATATTTTTTATTTGTTCAGAAAATTAATCTAATTTTTCTGATTTTATTTTTTAGAGCATACACATAAAAACAAGAGTGATTTAGAAGTGTTATTCTCTATCACATCGGAATTGAAGCATAACTGAAGATTCAAAAATTCTGAAAAAGCAGAATTCATTCGTTCTTCGTCAAATTCAGATCTAGAAGAAAATGGGAGAAGTGATCACACTTTGAAGGGGTCAGAGTATTCATGGAGTGTTGTCTAATCTACCTGCAACTCTTCTACAGAGATCGAGAGTAAGTCTGAGGTCGAGAGCTGTTGGACAGAGGAGTCGCAAAACCAGAGATTGTGAGTAATTGGTTTTTGGTAGAATGATATGGTGTGAGCCTGAGTTAAAGTTTAATATATTTGGCTTCAAACATAGTGGATCATTTATATTAGGACTGTTTAGTCCAACGAGGTTTTTCCTGTTACAATTGGTCTATCTCAAACTCTATTTACTTTACTTGTGCTTTATTTTTGCTTTGTGGTTTGATTTTAGTTTTATTTTGGTAAAATTAAAATAAGTAAAAATTAGATAAAATAGCAAGTTAAATATATTTACCATCCTCTAGGTTATCTATCCATATTATATTCCACAACCATTCTGCTGTGCACACTCAACAAGTGGTACTAGAGCCATCCTCTATACATTAAGTTGTTCCTAGTGGAATTTTTTTTTGAAAAAAAAAAAAAAATCTCTATTTTTGTTTTCAAATTTTGATATGGATAGTGTTCTTAAGGAAGGTGGATCTATTCAACGTACTCCTTTGTTAGATGGTGATAACTACGCTTTTTGGAAACCTAACATGACAGTTTTTCTTATAACTCATCGTGAATATGTTTGGGCTGCAATTGAAAAAGGTTATAAAAAACCTACAGTCACAAAGGATGGTGTTACCATTGAAAAGGAAGAGTCTGAGTGGACTCAAGCTGATAATAATGCTCAACAAGGAAACACCAAAGCTTTGTTTTGTTTATTCAAATCTGTTATCCAATTTGAGTTAGCTCGTATTGCTCATTGTAAAATTGCAAAGGAGGCATGGGATATACTTTAACTTACCCATGAGGGTACAGATGAAGTCAAATCTTCATAGATTGAGATGCTTATGTTTCAATTTGAAAATCTTAAGATGGAAGAAGATGAAACCTTTTTTGAGTTTTACATGAAACTCAACCATATTATGTCTGGCCTTCGAAATCTAGGAAAGAAAGTGATAGATAAGAAGATTAACAAGAAAATTCTTAGGTCTTTGCCTAAAAGGTTCAGAATCAAAGTTGAAACACCGCAAGCAACTCAAACATCACTACCATATAAGTTGATGAGGTTGTAGGTCATATTAAGAACTATGAGATAAAGTACTATAGAAATTCCCTAAAACCTAAGAACTTAGCCGTAAAAGCTTCAAAGTCTGATTCTTCCAAGTCTGAGGTTAGATATGATAGTGAGTCTGATGAAGAAATTGCTCTCATCACTAGGAAGTTCAGAAATTTAATCAAGTCTGAAAAGATGAATGCATTTAAGAAAGGGGGAGAGTCAAGGTTTAGGAATAAAGAGTTTTCATCTAAGGGAAGTGAGAGATAAGATAAAAGGAGAGAAGAAGAGTCTAAAGGAACTAAGATTAAATGTTGGACATATGGTAGTATAGGTCATACATCAACAGTTTGTCCAAGTCCTAAAAATACCTTTATTGCTAGGAAAGAGTCCAAAGATAAAAAGAATGGTAAAACAATGAAAGTTTCAGTTTCTAAGGATAATGATGCTTCTTTTTATGATGATGATTCTTCTTGTGATAATGATAATGATAATCCTTTTGTTTTTGTTGCTTTTGTGAATAATGATGCTTCTAAAAGATTTCCTTGTCTGATGCAAATGACTCGGATTTTGAGGATATGGTAAAACCTAAGATGAAGATTGTTACAAGGAAGCAACAAAGGAAAATTATAATAAAGCCTTCAAGAATTGTATGTTACATAAACAAAGAAAGGTTTTAATAAACAAGGTAGAGAATTGAAAGAAATTGAGAAGTAAAGAGATGCTCTGAAAAAATAAAATGAATAGAAAAATAAGGAAATAAAAGATCTTCATGGAAAGGTAAGATTCCTAGAAGGTGAGGTAAGTCAAGTTAATTCCGCAAAAGAATCTTTTGTTTCTAAATTGGAATTTCTTGAAATTGAATTGAAAAAGTCACAAGAAAAATTGTTTGGATTTACTTCTAGGAAGATTAAACTTGATGAGATACTTAATGTTGGTAAGAATGTGAATGACAAAATTGGCTTAGGTTTTAATGAGGCTTCATCTAGCAGTAAGGGTAAAACTGTTTTTGTGAAACCCAATAACTTGAATGTGCCTAAAAATAAATTTGAGATTGTTGATTCATCACATGCTAATATGTCTTATGTGCCTACTATTTTGCATTGCACTTATTGTGGTAGGAATGGACATAGCCAATATTATTGCTTTAGGAAGAAAAGAGAAACTTTTTCTGAATTTCATGCTTTTGGTTCTTATGCTAAGAATAGGGTTCATGCTAGAAAGTAAAATTTTGTGAATCAACCCAAAAATTCTCATGCTAAGGATTACTCAAACAAGAAAAAGGTTGAAATTGAAAAGTCTTTTCAAAAGTTGAATGTAAAGACTGTGTGGATCAAAAAAGAAGACTTGGTTAATTATGTGCTTGTTGATGCTATAGGACTTGTTTCTATTAGGTCTATGGGTGCAAACCCCCCTAACTAAGTCCTAAAGAGTTTTTATGGCCATGGACTATGCTTTGATGAATATCTTGTTTCTATTGGACCATATCTTGTAATTTAGAATTTAGGTTGTTTTTCTTTTTATGAGAAAGTGATGATCATGTTTTTTCTTATCAATGCATGAGTGATAATTATTTCTCTTGAATTAATTATTTTTGAATGCAAATTAGGGACACATGATTATTTGATGAAAAAATTCTTGATCTGTAATCTATATGTTGAAAGACAATTTACTTTATTTATTTCTTTTTAGAGATGAGTCTCTCGAGTTCATATTTTTCATGTGCACTAGTCCAACTCTGAGAAATTTAATTGGAAATCATTATGAAGTTGACTATGTCATATTGCTCATAAAAGCTGTAAAGGTTATTTAAAAAGATAATATAGAAAGAAAAAAAAAAGGGAGCATGTGTTTTAAAAAAAAAATGAAATTTCAGCATGAAAAGAAAAGAAAAATCAAAAGAATACTGAAAATCTTGCTAAGGAAAAGGTTACCTATTGAGACTAGTTCGAAAGCTCCTACTAGACTTTGAAGATAAGCTAATTGAGTAAAAAGAAAGGAAGAGGCAAGTTGAAATATGGAATTGCTATCTACTTTTTAGAGTGAAAGCCACCTTGCTTAGAAAAGTTTGTTCAAAACAATCTTATCTTGATGTTTTTCGATCAATATGGTTTGGACAGTTGATCAATGTGATTTGATTAAAATTGATAAGGTTGGATTGCACACACATACATATGAGCTTGCTAGGCAAATTTCTAAATCTTCATAAAAATTGCAAGTTGAATTTCATGTTGTGATTGCATACTTAAGAATTGATTTGATTGAATAATTTGTAAGGTCTAAAAATTGTGTTTAAAAATTCTCTTGAATTCTTCAGAAATTTTTGGATATTATATATGCTTGAAATTCATGGAAATTGGTATCTCATTTTTTATTTTTATTTTTGTTTCGTTTTATTCGAACATCAGAAAAATAAAAATAAAAACTGAAAAATAAAAAAAATCCAAAAAGATTTTCCTTTTTGTTTTTATTAGGAATTTTTGTTTTTGATTGGATGGAGATATCATGTGTGATTTTGAACTTGATTGGTGGATGGAACATGTGTTATCTTAGATACTTGTCTGTGGTTCCATTGCTACCATATATCATCATGTTTTTGTGCTTATTGCAATATCTTATGCATGGATGATAGTTTTAATCTCTCTTCTTGTTAATTCTTCCATATTATTTCTTTTCTTTCTTTGTTAATTTGTAACAAAAAGGGGGAGAAGTGTGCATATTTGCGGGAGAGAGTTTCTAGAATTGAGAGGGATATATATATTGATATTCACATATTGATATATGTTGATTGTTTATCTTTCTTGATTAAGCTTCACGGATAGTTTTGTTGAGCTAATGTGTAGATTACAGGTAGCTACATGTGTTAAAGCTTCATGATGTTCAAGAAGAGTTCCATTTTATTTCTTTGACAATCATTGTAATTTGTTTTTTCTGCTTGGGTAGATTACATGTTATTTTTAGGGTTTTGTCACGAAATTGCCAAAGGGAGAGATTGTGAGATATATATTTTGGGAAGATTGTAAAAATATATATTCTGTAATTAGCAATTTTCGGAAACAAAACAAATCTTTGTCGAGTTGCAATTCAAGTTACCATATCCGGATCGACAACGACTGCAGAAAGGAAAGGTTGTTCAAAGTTACCATAACTGAGATCTTTCGAAGAATGTAAGAACAACACATTAGGAAGAATTCTAAAAAGGATAGGACACATTCTACACTTGGTATTTATTTCAAAAACTTACCATAAAGTGTTTTTCAGCCTTATTGAATCAATATTCAAGTTCCGGTAAACTTGAACCGGTTCAACCCCTCTGAACCAGCTCAAGGCTTCAAGTTAGCTTCGCAATAATCAACTACCAAACTTGAACCGGTTCAGCCCCAACCTGTTCAAGGTGTCCTAATCAGATTCCAACTGATAGTTTCCTTATTCTGATTTGTTTCCATGTTGTTATAGAATTCTGGAAAAGAAGAATTTATTCGTTCTTCGTCAAATTCAGATCTAGAAGAAAAGAGGTGAAGCGATCACACTTTGAAGGGGTTAGAGCATTCGTGGAGTATTGTCTGATCTACCTGTAACTCTTCTACAGAGATCGAGAGTAAGCCTGAGGTCGATAGCTCTTGGACGGGGGAGTCGCAAAGCCAAGGATTGTCAGCAATTGGTTTTTGGTAGAACGATAGGGTGTGAGCCTGAGTCAAAGTTCGGTATACTTTGCTTCAAACATAGTGGATCGTTTATCTAAGGACTGCTTAGTCCAACGAGATTTTTCCAGTTACAATTCGTCTATTCTACCAATTAGGGTTTCCTCGATAAAATCCTGGTGTCATCTCTCAAGCTCTATTTGTTTTACTTGCACTTTATTTTTGTTTTGTGATTTGATTTTAGTTTTATTTTGATAAAATTAAAATAAGTCAAAATTGGATAAAATAGCAAGTTAAATATATTTACCATTCTCTAGGTTATCTATCCATATTATATTTTACAACCATTCTGTTGCGCAAACTCAAAATGTCATTCTTCCGCGGAAGATGAATATCAATCTATGGCATTTGTGACGTGTGAAATTATTTGGTTTAAAAGTTTATTACGTAATCTTGTGATTTCTCATCCACAACCAGCTTCTCTCTCTTGACAATAAGGTTGTTCTCCATATTGCTGCCAGCCCATATTTAATGAACACAAAGGACACGTTGTGTTGGACTATCATATTATTCGGCTAGAAGTTCAAGCTGGTCTTATTCGCACAACTCATGTCCCGTCTTAATTACAACTGGCGAATGCACTCCAAGCCTCTGGGAAAAGATCATTTTCAACTCCCTATTAAGCAAGTTGGGTGCTTGTAAGGTTAACGCTCCAACTTGAGAGAGAAGTATTTCAAGATGTGCATCACAAAATAAGAATAAGAAATGGCACCCTATTTGTATTCTTTAGTTTCCATTTTGACCCTCTTTAAATGGATTCTAATTATAACATCACTGCCCCATTTTTACTTTAAAAACAAATAAATAAATAAAAAATATTCTTTTGTGTGTGTCTCTATTCGAGCTGTCTACATCCTTGTCTGTAACTTCTAATCTAACCTCCGTATGAATTGTTAGGGAAAAAGTGTGGCGTTATTGCTAAAGTGATAAAAGAGTCCGGCTTAAAGTGCCTCCACCCTATTGATTCTAGGTTCGATTCCCTCCTCCAACTAACTACTAACCATTACAAACATGTAAATCAAATTGTTATATTTTGAAATGTAGAAAGAAATGTCTATTTCCGAACACAAGATCAGACCCTTTACTTTTATCATATGTTCACTGTCCCAATCACTCGGCATATACCATTGCCGACACCCCTCCTTGAGCTGGCCCAAATTTTTTTTTTTTCCTTCTAATTCCTCCTTTGACAACCATCACTACATATATTCTTCCTTATCAAAAACATCAATCAGTGCATATATTCTCTCTCTCTCTTACCACAATTCCTCTAAGAAACGTCACTGCATATATTCTGACCACATAGCTTTCTCTTAACTTTTTGGCCCTTAACACTTCCCTATAGCGCGCTACTTCTTAGAACCATTCCCCTAAATTAAATATCATTCCAACAATCTAGGAAAACATAATAAGATTTTCTTTTTATCAGATGGAGATGAAGTGGGGTGGCCGAAAAAACCAGAATGGTCGATCGGAGAATTCGCACGAGGATGTCGACGGCAGCAAGTCGGATCTCAACTTCCGGAACCTGTCAAAGCTAATTCTGCCGCCATTGGGTGCTTCAAGTTGTAATCAGAATCAGATTGAATCCGAGGGGAAGATCATCTCTCCAGTAGATTCAAGATACAGGTAGGATGACAAATCAGATTGCATGGTAAAGAAGAAAAAATATCATATTATGTGTCAATGGTACGTGTTTATATTCATGCGTGCATGACAAGCACTTAAAAGAAAACAAAAACAAGAAAAGTAATTTATATATATATATATATATATATATATATATATATTTTTTTTTTCATTGACAAGAAACTCATACATTATTTTTAGAAAAACTCTCACATTTCACTTTGAGAGCTAGAAGACTGTACCAATGCCTTTGATAGTTGATGATTTAAAAAATAATAATAATAAAATTCAAAAAAGAGTATTTTTATTTGTATATATATATCCTTGTTAGCATGGCGGGTCCTGATATTCCCATAATTTTGAGTGGCCCTACACGAACTTTCAAATACCACACTCTTTATGCATAATTTTAATTTTTTTCGGCTCATGTCCTATTTTTTTTTATTTGCCCAAATTGAAGGTCCTAAGTAACCACCTATGCCCGGCCAGGGCCGGCCTCGCTTTTGGATATGCAAGTAGTCATAAACATGGTCTACTTAATCCAATTGGTTTTAACCTCGTAAATAACACACAACATACGTACTCACTTGTCCTTGTGAATTTGAACATTTGAAAAAGTATTACTACTTCCATCTCAAAAAAAATGTCGTTAATGGGGAATCGTATCAGTTCAATTTATAAGAGTTACGATTCTCTAAAAGTGACACTTTTTATGGAACGGCGGGAGTATTAAACTACAACTTTTATCACTAAAATTATTGATTATATATAATTAAAATATGATTGTGTTCAGTGGGAGAACTTAACTATTGTAATTAGCGCGCAGTAGCCTTGTCATATATATATTAATTGATTTTTAATTTATATATATATATATATGCAGGTGTTGGGAGACATTAATGGTGCTTTTAGTAGCTTACTCTGCATTGGTATACCCTTTTGAGGTGGCATATCTAAGTTCATCTCCAAAAAAGGAACTATACATCGCAGACAATGTCACTGATCTATTTTTTGCAGTTGATATTGTCTTGACATTTTTTGTTGCTTACATCGATCAGACAACTCAGCTATTAGTTCGTGACCGAAAAAAAATTGCTAAGAGGTTAGTTTAATTTACTGTTGAATTTGATGGAAATGGTTTTGTAACTATTCATGTATTCTCTCTTCCTATCTTATAATTTGGAATTCAATCTGAAATGACCAAAATGCCTCCAAGCTGGGAAGTATTGATACTTCTACAAAAAGTGATGTACTATTTTGTATCTGTATCAGATACCGATACTCTTAGAATACTGGTGAATGTTACTTTCTAAACGTATTTATAATTTTAAAATATATATATTTTTTTTGCTTCTAACATGTACGTATCCAATGGCGGATCTAAGGTAAGACTGGGCTCCAGCCCACTCCAAATTTTTTTTTTTTTAATCACTATCAGTAAATTTAGCCCAGCACCCAAAAAAATTAAAAAATAAAATAAAATAAAATTGATTAATTAATTAATTAATTATTAGTATTAGCCTACCCAAACAAGTCCAAGGCTAAAATAAAAGCCTAATCCAAACAAGCCCAAATACATGAACTAGTGCTATGTTCCTAGTTCTAAGAATTGCAATTCGCAGACCTCTGTTCTCATCTCCACAACTCCACTGGTCCACCACTGTCCTCCTCTAACCTCAAATATTTATATAGATTATGTTATATAAAAAAAAAATTATATAGATTATGTTATAAATATATATATATATATATATATATATATATATATATAGATTATGTAATCTTTGAATTCAAATATTTATATAGATTATGTTATAAAAAAAAAAATTCTTATTATGTTTAATTTTAGTTCACCCCATTGTCAATTCCTAGATCCGCCCTTGTACGTATCTGATACTTCTGATATACTTCGATGGTGTATTTGATGCTTGTCATATATTTAATAATACATTTTTAACAAATTTTGAACATTAATACAATGTAACTTTTCTAGCAATAATATGATTTTTAAGAAAAATTAAAACAATATTTATGAAATAAGTATTCATACAAAGTTTATCCATGCAAAATATGCAATAAAACACTTAACTCTTATTTTGTTGGATAATCATAATATTTTATTAAGAAATGTTAATAACAATATATATAATATAAATAAGTATTATTTAAATGCCTCAACATGAAATAAGATGATAAACTAAAGCTCGGAAAAATTTCCGAGCACGAAAACCCGGTCATAAGCCCACACGGGACCTTCGGGACTAGAAGATCCAAAATGAGCAAAATGACTCAAAATGTATTTCTAAGAGTTCTAAACCCGAAAAAACACTCAAAATAAAATCCTGGAACCCACGTGGCACGTATCCCCATGTACATATACATTAAGTAGGAAAAATGGAAAAATGCCCATAAAATAAAAAATTAAACCGGGCCTCACAAATCTTTAGTTGAGGTGGAGCCAGGTTTGATGATTGTTAGGATGTTTCTCAAATTGTTAAAGACTAATTTTATTCGAAGAAGTCAGACAAATCGCACT
Source organism: Cornus florida (assembly GCF_030987335.1). Classification (NCBI taxonomy): domain Eukaryota; kingdom Viridiplantae; phylum Streptophyta; class Magnoliopsida; order Cornales; family Cornaceae; genus Cornus; species Cornus florida. Next base: position 48,501,726 of record NW_026775573.1, read on the forward strand.
AATGCGGACCAGCCACACTTTCCTGATATGTGTACGTTGGATTTATTTCCTTATTTGAGAAATTGTTTTCCTAGAGGCTACAGACTTGTACGAATTGTAACCCGTGTCCAACCAAGAATGTGTTGAAAATTCTATAAATGAAGGTGGAGTTGTTTAAAGAAGGTAAAGAAAAAAAAAAAGGTTTGGTTGAGTGAGGAGAGGAGAGAGTGGTTGAGAATAGAGAGATATAGCCTCATAGAAGAAAGGGTTTGATATGACTTTAAATGAGCTGTGAGAGTTAGGAGTGGGTGACTGTGCATTCTCTACTATTATAATATTCTCTTCTTGATTTATTATAGTGACGACTCTTCTTTCCGCAGACGTATTGATGTGCCGATAATAAATTAACCACTCACAATAGAACGAATCCTTATAGGATAGGGTTATGTTGAGGGTGTTGAACCTTAAGGACTATGGTGGTTTATCAAGTCTTCAATTAATAGTATTTTAATTCAGAAAGAGGATTTGATTTTGTGTGTTGCAATAATATAAACAAAAAATAAATAAAGTAAAAAAAAAAGAAAAAAAAAAGAAAGAAAGATCAATGGTAGAGATACTTAGGGATTGACTTCACCACGATCCTCTTACTACGGTCAACTGTTCAACCTTGGGATTTCAACAATTTATATATCATATGAATTAAACTCAATAACATTCATTTAATTCGGTTCTAAATAAAGATGTTTCATTGAACTTAGCTAATGATAACCTATCAAAGTTGGCACGAATTATCCGCCTACCTACTTTTAACTAATGTTGCAGTGTAACTCGTTTTCCCTAAACATAGATTATGAAAGAGTTCATTCAAGAAAAACGTTTGAACACCATTACATGATCTCCATTCTTATATCCGGCAGGGCTCCACCAGATACCATCCAATAAGAATGGGTTGAGAATAATTTATGAGCAGTTATATCTAAGACAAGGTAATAACTATTCAGAAACTATTAATTGATTAAAACACCAATTAAGTTGGCTCAATTGCTCAAAATCATGTAATTAAAATATATAAACTATTAAATTCCCAAAGTATAAACAATCAAACCATAATAATCGGATCGGGGTTACATTAATGCCTTAAGAGAGGAATTAACCACTCATGACGACGCTAGATATTATCTGTGTTGGTATAGTCTTCATCGTCAAGGACTGCACTTCTCTCTTGGGGACTTCCCTTCAAAACCCTAAAAGCCGCCATAAGAGAGAGATATGAGAGATGAGAGATGGATGAGAGATGATTTTTTGTGGCCTTCTCCTCTTCTTATATAGTGGAGAACAAGTCTCAATCCCCTTTGGATTAGTTTTCTAGCTTTTTGTAACAATTGGGCCCATAAGGAAATAAAGAAATATGATTTTTGGTAATTCCCGCATGTATTTTCGACTTCCAAGATGTCCAGGCTTGAGCTTTAAAGTCCCAGGCTCGAGTTTTAAGGTTCAGGCTCGAGCTTTTGGGTTCAGGCTCGAGCATCACCTGCCAGTAAATTGTTCCGACTTTGTAACGCGATTTTGACCCATTTATAGTGTGAATCTCGAGATGGCTATTGCAGACAAAAATATCAGGCTTCGAGTCTTCTTTACATAGCCGCTGAGTTTGTTCAATTTGGAGTTCTGAGTCAAAAGTTATGGCTAAAATACTGAAGCAAGTTCAGAGTTTTTAGCCATGCTCGAGCCCGAAGTTTTAGTGCTCGAGCTTTCTAATTCGGGCTAAAGCCTTAAAGCTCGGGCTCAATCTCTGGGAGCAAAATTTGTCCGGAACATCTTTTTATTAATGGTACTCAATCCTCTCTTCATGGCGCTCGATCCTAAGGTGTTGGGCTCGAGCTTTAGGGCTGTGGGCTCGAGCTCTAAGTATTAGTGCTCGATCTCTAAGGCTTGGCACGAGGTCCTAGGAGCTTGGATCAGCTGTTCATATTCCGACGCCTTGTGCTCGAGCTTAAGGGTCAAGGCTCGAGCACCCTTGGTTAGGCTCGAGCACCCTTAGTTGGGGCTCGAGCTCAAAGGTACAAGGCTCGAGCTTTGGATCCTGAATTCTTCCAAACTTCACCATTTAAGTTATTGGCTTGTTCTGGATGACCGACAATGACGCGATAAACTTCATTATCATTCTTTTCATCATAAAAGTCCGGTTTTAACTGCTTCTTTGGGAAAACACCTAAAAACATTAAATAAACATAAATCAGTATAAAACAAGATAGATGTATCACTTTAGGTCTTAACATACGTATATTAAGAGGCTCGAATATGCAATATTCAGCGCTCATTACGTATCCCTAGAGGATGGGGTGAACCGCATTAAAATATTATGTTGTGATTAATTTGTGTATGATTGTATCTCAATATATGCGTGTTTGATGGTTGTGTGATGATATGCTTCCGTTATGCTGAATGAAGGGGATTTAATTCCCAACAACTATTATCAAAACTAGTTGGAGGGAGTTGATATTCCCAACAATGGGAACCTAGGAAACCCAAATACTTCTCTTAGGATGTCGTTGAGGTTTGAACACTCAGGCACTTCTCTAATACATGGATACGGGTCAAACACATGTCGAATATGACTAGAATTATCCTAAAAATTGAATATCTTGTTTCATGGCTAGACACGGTGCGGACACTGCAAGGATACATTTTAAACATTTTCAGGATATGGCAGGATGGTTTTGTAAATTTTTATTTATTTTTTGTAAGAATGGGATTCAATACAATTTAAAGTATATTATAGGTGTTAATTAGAAAAATAATATAAATTTTAAGAAACATCTAGTTCTAGGTTCCAAATTAGTGATTTTATTCATTATTATATGGATAAATGTCAATATATATATAAAATTTTACCAGTGTTCTATGATTTTTTATTTTTTTATTTTTTATTTTTTATTTTTTTATTATCGTATTTGTATTCGTATCATGTCATACTCGTATTTGTTTTGGTGCTCCTGAGATGAGCACCAAAACAAATGTCAATTGGTTGCAAGTAGTGGAGGTTTTGCTATTATATTGACAAGGGTTGGTTTTGGGGGGAAATTATTATAATGTACCATAACAAATGAATGAGGCTTGTGATATATTATAACAGGTACCTGTTAACGTGGTTCTTTATGGATGTGGCTTCAACAATTCCATTTGAGGCAATAGCATCATTCTTGTTCACGGGCAAATACCAAGTGGGTTCCTCTTACTATTTCTTGGGATTGCTCAGATTTTGGCGTATTCGAAGAATGAATCAATTCTTCACCAGGTCGGTATTAGCCCCATTTGTATTTTGGTCACAATACTTGACACTAGTCACCAGTGCACTACCTTTGGATTTTCTTTTTATTCTTTTTTTAAATTTAAAAATAAAAAAAGAATTGTTACCCAAAATAATAAAAGCTTAAAAAATAGTCTTGCTAAAACGAAACAACAAAAGAGAAATTATAATCGAGCTTCCCATTCTGAAAATTAAAACACAATTTTTTCTACTTTGCAGGCTTGAAAAGGACATCAGATTTAGCTATTTCTTGGTTAGATGTGCTAGACTCTTATCTGTAAGTCAAATTTGCAGCTATTTACAATTCAAAACAGGGCACACCAATTTGCTATGTGCACCCACTGAAAATTTTCCTGATTAGTTTGGTTCATATCAGTGCTTCAGTGGTGTGGTGAAGACGGTGTACATCCTCACCGATGATGACCGAATTATTGTTATAGGGGAAATATAAAGCATGGATAGAAAAGATGTCACCGCACAGGACATGAGTACCAAAACATGATAATTGAAGACTTTAGTGTACTAGTGATACCATATAATGGGTGTTATCAACCAATTATATCTAACTACATAAGTAAAAAATGTATCTTCATTAGTTCAGTGAGTTCTATCATTATATGTCTGGCATTTAATAGAACCACGATACCATGTCATCGATATTCTAAGAGCGTTAAAGTTTTTTTCCTGTGTGTAGGTGACACTGTTTCTGGTGCATTGCTCTGCATGCCTCTGCTACTTGCTAGCGGACCGATACCCACAAGAAGAAAGGACATGGATTGGGGCTTCAAATCCAGATTTCAGAGAAAAAAGCCTTTGCATTCGATATATTACTTCATTATACTGGTCTGTCACCATCATGACTACTGTTGGCTATGGTGACCTACATGCAGTGAACACTTCGGAAATGATGTTCATAATCTTCTACATGCTCTTCAACCTTGGCCTAACTGCATACTTAATTGGTAACATGACAAATCTAGTTGTTGAAGGGACTCGTCGTACAATGGAATTCGTATGTATTTTATTTTTATTTATTTTTTTATTTTAGAGATATGTTACATACATATTAATGCAATAGGATTATAAATGTCATGGTATTGTTGGCTTTTATGTTTGTAGAGAAATAGCATTGAAGCTGCATCAAACTTTGTTAGTCGCAATTGCTTGCCTCCCAGGCTGAAAAAGCATATATTGACTTACATGTGCCTGAGATTTAAGGCTGAGAGCTTGAACCAGCAACAAATTATTGAGCAGCTACCAAAAACAATATGCAAAAGCATCTGTCAACATTTGTTTCTGCCAACAGTCGAAAATGTGTATCTTTTTAAGGGTGTCTCAAGGGAAATTCTCTTGCTCCTGGTATGCAAGTTGCAACATTAGTCCGCGCCAAAAATTGAAACATATTTAGTAGGAACATGCATATTTGAATGTTTCACAACATATAAATATCTAATCTGATAATGTTTTAGTTGAAATTTTGTAGACTTAATTAGTGACCTACTAAATTTATGTGATGGAATTGATTAATTAGGTTGCAGATATGAAGGCTGAGTACTTACCACCTAGGGAGGATGCAATCATGCAAAATGAGGCTCCGGGCGATGTTTACTTCATTGTATCAGGAGAAGTGGAAATGATTGATTGTGATACTGATCAGAAAGAGCATGTTGTTGTGACTTTAAAATCCGGGGACATGTTTGGAGAAGTTGGTGCACTTTGTTCCAGACATCAGAGCTTCACGTATCGAACCAAGACACTTTCACAGCTTCTAAGGCTGAAAACCAATGCTCTGATGGAAGCAATGCAGACCAAACAAGAAGACAATGTAACCATGTTCAAAAACTTCCTTCAGGTTGGTGGCTAGGTAGTTCAAGAAAAGTCCAAGTATATTTCTCAATTTCTCTCTTCAGAAAGGAACAAAAATGTTGACATTAAGAAAAGCCCACTCCCAAATAAGTTGTCTTTATGAAATATGAAATATGAAATATGAAATATCATTGAAAATTGACATGTATATGCACAAATTGATCCACTCTCAGAGGGCAAATGACATGATATATATCCATGCAAAGGTACATTTCAAAAATGTGGTGCACTTATTTTGAATTTCAATATTGAAACTTCTTAATAAATTCTGTTTTGCAGCATCACAAGAAGCTCAAGGATCTAAGTATTGTAGATTTATTGCTTGATGGTGGGGGAGAAGATGGTAATCTGAACATGTCTGTCATCCTGCTTAGCGTTGCCAGTACAGGCAATGCTGCTTTTCTTGATGAGCTTCTCAAGACAGGTTTGGATCCAGACATTGGAGACTCCAAAGGAAAAACCCCATTGGTATGTTTCCATCTAATCTCAAAATGTTCAGCCTCTTCAAACTAAATCCACAGAAGGCGCATTAAATTTGAAAAAATTGAATAATGAAACATTTATCGCCTAGTCGATTCTTTATGCGATTTACTGCATTTGAGTCATAGTTAAATCTAAAAGTATACATTTTGAGAACCAACAAATATGCCCCAAAAATTGAAATGCTAATTGTTGTTGTTGTCAGTGTTATATATGATCTTTTTGTGATGCATCAGCATATAGCAGCATCTAAGGGGCATGAAGAATGTGTATCGGTGCTCCTCAAACATGCATGTAACATACACTTAAAAGGTAAAACACCATTGTTGTTGTCTTAATTTGTTTTACATCACAATTTTTTTTTTTCTTTCTTTTTGTTGATCTCATCTAATTATCATTATTTATGATTTGCAGACAGAGATGGTAACACTGCATTATGGGATGCTATAGCAGCAAAGCACCATTCCATATTTCGGATCCTCCACCACCACGCTGCAATCTCTGATCCCTACATTGCTGGTGATCTTTTATGCACAGCCGTTAAGAGAAATGATCTCACGGTGATGAACTCACTCCTGAAACATGGATTGTATGTGGACTCAAAGAATCACCAAGGATTAACAGCTGTCCAAATCGCGATGAAAGAAAACTACATAGATATGGTAAATCTTCTTATGAACGGTGCAGATGTCAATGCTGCAAAAGAGAACGACTTCCCTCCGGTGAATCTGAATGAAATGCTGCAAAAGAGAGAGATTGGACATCGACTAATGGTACCAGATATGATGCCATATGAAGTGCTTCTTAAAAGTCATGAAGTTGAGCAGCAGTGTTGCCACTGGGGGGGATCAACTCGGCCATGTTATCCGAGAGTTAGCATATACAGAGGCCATCCTGTGCCCAGGAGAGACAGTTGTTGTGCAGAAACTGGGAGGCTTATTAGGCTTCCAAATTCTCTAGAGGAGCTCAAGAACATTGCAGGTACATTTTGTCAAGCTCTCTCTGTTGCCAAAATCATGCTTATCTAATTGTTTTTTTATAGTTAATTTCTAAAGTTGTTTGTCATTACATCATTTTGATGAGTTATTTTTAGTGGATATGTGGTTTCAAGGATACAAATTTGAGTTCATTTCATTGATAGATTTATTTCTGACAGGTGAAAAGTTGGGATTTGATGCAAGAACCACATTGGTATTGGATGAAGGAGGAGCAGAAATTGACTCCATTGAAATGATAAGGGATAATGACAAGCTTTTCATAGTTGAAGACTCTCAACTTCCTAATGTAATCAGAGATTAATTTTTTATGTCCTGAATTAATTAGGACCAACAATTGATATTATACATATTTCTCCTAATGAATAGAAGTCTTTTTTTCCTTTTTGTAAATCGTGTGTTGGGCAATAGGGGTGCCTTCGTGCTAAAAAAAATAGGGGTGCCTCCTCTTTTTCTCAGTGGTAAATCACTAAATTGTATTCTTTGCAAAGGGCATTTTATTATTATCATGGGTAAAGTACACTAACACCTCCGGAGGTTTGTTTAAAGGACACGTAGATGAAACTTAGACTATTTTGGTACAAAGTCACCCCCTCAAGTTTAACACAGTTACCAAAGACACCCCAATGGTAATGAATTGACATTTTTACCCTTTAACTTTAATATTGACTTATTTAAATGTTAAAATGACATTTTTAACCTATGCTCACAAACCCTTCCTTCTCCCACTTCTTCGTACTTGTCGAAACAGTTTCTTTCACCGTCACTAACGACCACCACTTTCGCAGTGTGCATTTTTCTTTCTGACAATGATTTCAAGTGCAAACATAACGAACCCATAAACATCAGATTTATGACCGGCAACCTCTTTAACGACTCCTTGAAAAGACAGTTCCTGTCGTCCTTCACCGTCCTCATCATTGCCGGACTCCTTGCATCGCCGTTCCTCAATGTTAACGCTAAAATCGGCTGGGTAGATCCGATTCTAAATTGATGTAATACGGGTGTGCCAGAACCAATTATATGGTTCAAGTGTAAATTGTCAACTGCAGTCCCTTTAAGAAGGTTGACTTCCAGATGATGCGAGGAAAAAGGGAACAGTAAAACTCCTATTTTGAGTTCAAAATTGCCTTAATTAAAAGGACTTTTACAATGAATAATTTATAGTAATAGATTGAGAATAGAAAGGGGAGAAAATCTAGATGAGATAGAGGGAAAGAAATAGAGGAAGAGAATTAGAACGAGATAGAGAGAATCAGATCGATAGAGATAGAGAAAAATAGCGAGGATGTTATCTAGGGAAAGGAGCTTGAGAAAGCAAACACAGTAAATTAAAGATTCTAAGGGTGCTGGACCTCTTTCAAAACATGCCTCTACAATTATTTATAAAATAAAGTAAAAACAAAAATACTAACTTCAAGTACTTGACTGACTTGATGACTCTATCACATTACAAACAATATATTTAAATTAAACTATCTTAAGGATAACTACTAATATTTAACTAAAACCAACGAAAAGATAAATACTAAAACTATGATCCCTATCCATCACTTTATTCAAAGGCTTTTCTCATCTTTATCGCTCATCCATGAAATTCCAACTTTAATCCAAGTGAAAATACAATCCACCTGTAGTTAAAAAATTGTCACGTCACTACCCATGTGGTTTTACCAAAAAGGGTGTCAACAATGCTCCCCAATTTTAAATGCCTTATCGGCTGTCAGCTGCCCAAGCCAATAAGTGACGAGCCCCTTTCTATGTGTTCAGAAAACGAACTTTGTAATGCGAGAGGTTGCTTCGCAAGGTCAAAATATGAATATGGTTTCAGAAGCCGTTAAAAGTCAAATTTACATTTATAAAAACCACTACTACAACTAATGAAGCATAGTGAGTAGGGATCGTTCACAGAGATTATACATGTTGGAATTTAAATTCGACTCTAATGTACCAAATGATTGCAAAGGAGGGTTAGTTGATTGATTACTCTAGAAAATAATTAATTAAAATACAATTAAAACAAACTAAGTTGAGATAAGGATTTAAGAGATGAGAAGTGAGGTCTTGGGATGTGTTGGAATTGCCACCAAGCTTATTCACCAAACCACACACTTTCAACTAATTTGGGGAAAACCTCCTTGTGAATAAAATGTGATTACCAATTGCAATATTAAGAATGGACCATCAAATTCAATAATGAATTGTCTACCTAACCAACAAATAAACTAAGTGTAGAGCAACCCATCAATTCTAAGCATGACCCATCAAACTAGTCACAATTGTAGCACACATCAATCTAGAGAATCATGGAATTTGCAATAATAAGCCATGAAATATCAAATCAAGTACAGATTATCTACCTACCTACAAATATGAATTAAATTGTAGAACAACCCATCAAGCATAAGAATAATCCATCAAATTAATTGACAAACCCAACTAATAAAAAGCATGTCTAGCCATCACTAGATTCTCAATTCATCACACATAGACATGCAACAAACATAGAGAAAATAATGTAGAGATCAATTCCCCAATAATCACACATAAGACAAAATGTAATCATATAGAGAATCAATAGAAAGAATTAATCCATAAAAATCAAAGGAGAACCCAAGATTCATTAAATTTACAAGGCTAAAACACTAATCACAAGATATTATTCCCCAAAAAGTATGAAAAAGATAGAGGTTTAGATTATAAACTTGGGGCTCATCCAAGCTCCAAGGAGAAGTCTAGCCAATCATGGAGGAGGTGGGTGTGATCTTGGAACCCTCAAAGGCAATCCCCAAACATGGCTCTATTTTCTTCCTCTTCTTCTTTGTTGAATTCAAGAGAGAGAGTGTGTGTAGATGTTGAAATGTGTTCTTGGTGCCTCCACTCTTCTCTTTTCTTCTAACCCTATTCTCTAACTTTTCTAGAGAGAGAAAAATAAAATTACAAGGTAAAAGTAAAAATGATAAAAAGCTCTCTTGCAAAAATGGTTCATTTAGATTATATAAAAGCCTCTTTGAGTAGGCACCAACTCAAAAATATAGCCTATGATTGAAAGAAATTCGTAACTACACAAGTTAGGTAGAGACCGGCGCAATCGGGAATTAGATAGCTCACTACCAGCAGCATTTTTGATCAATCGAAGATTCTCGATCGATCAAACACTTAGCTTCGATCGTTCGTAGCTGACGTGGCATCAAAAATATCTTCTGGGCCTTATCCACTTTGTTAAGCTGGCACCGCCTCATTTCGATCGATTGTAGATCTCTTCGATCGATCGGGATTCCCTTCGATCGATCGAAGCTCCTCTAGTGCATTTTCTTGGCTTATTTCCAACTTTGCTCCTTAACTCCAAAATTGAGCTAAATAGCTCTTATTAGCCTGTTTGAAGTTTATTAACCTGAAATAGACAATAACACAAATAAGTATCTAAGACATGAAAGTAAGATAGATGAATAGACTAACATACCTTAGCTTAGGTGCTAAAATGCTTCACATTTGACCACTCATCACACCTTCAAACTTAAATATTGCTAGTCCCTAGCAATGAACTACAAGGAAAAGAAAGAAATGAACATTTAAGTAACTATGAATTAGAAAGTAATAAAAGGATAATGCTACTTTCGTAGGGAATACGATTGCATTTAGCATATGTAATAAGCCTTTTAAACCCCTAGGTTACCCATAGTGGATGAGTGAAGTCTCGTGAGGGTTTCCAGAAATGATACCCATAGACATTAAGCTCTTTCTCACTAAAGAGGTACCAACATACAAAACAAGCATTGGGAGAAAACTACCTCAAGTATGCAATTTTTCAACCATTTCCAAGTAATCTCCCAAAATCTCAACACCAAGCAAACAAGTATGGTCCTCCACACATCACGACAATAATCATGCAAATTAAAACAACTCTAGAATCCTTTTTAAGTGAACCTGCATCAAATATGTTGCTATCTAAGCCAACCAAAGAAATGATCACATCCGGCCTCAAACTAACACACAAAACTAGTACCGATCATAAAGACAAAGAATGAACCTTTTATTAAAGCTTTATTCATCTAAGTGTGCTTATTCTTTCACTCGATATTTTTTTTTTTTTTTTTTTTTTTTTTTTTTTTTTTTTTTTTTTTTTTTACCTTAAAGGATCAAAGATGGAAGCATAGTGCAATGTGTTGATCTATTAAGTTTTCTAGCGATCCCTGAGGTCGAACGTTAGGCCAATGACTCCCAAACCGGACGGCTTTAGGGCATTAGGTGTTTAAACACCCCTAGGACTTACAAGCTCAAATCGACTAGGCTACAAATCAAAATAGCATCCATCTAATCTTTTCCCAGTTCTCACTTTTCGGGAGAAGTCCTCACTTTTTTTATTTGCCTTTGTAACTTCTTTCTTTCTTTCTTTTTTGCTCTCTCTTTTTTTTTTTTTTTTTTTTTTTTTTTTTTCTTCAAGTTATTAACCTAGAGTTTGGGCCCTCCACCTTTCGGTGCGAGAAATTCAACGCTTGATGAGGCTAGAATCCTGGTTACTCAATGAAAAGGGATTGTTATCCACTCTTGTCAAGATAAAAGCTTTCAGTGCACTACAAGCTCAATTGGGATATAACCAAATCAATAGTCTACAAAGCATGTACCCTACAAATGAATGCTAGTGTGCACTTGTGCTAATGTAGAATCCTAGAGTGAATCTCAAAACAATCACAAAATCAAGATGATATGGACCACATGCTCTTTTTTTTTTTTTTTTTTTTTTTTCTTCAAGTTATTAACCTAGAGTTTGGGTCCTCCACCTTTCGGCGTGAGAAATTCAGTGCTTGATGAGGTTAGAATCCTGGCTACTCAATGAAAAGGGATTGTTATCCACTTTTGTCAAGATGAAAGCTTTCAGTGCACTATTAGCTCAATTGGGATATAACCAAATCAATAGTCAACAGAGCATGTACCCCACAAATGAATACTAGTGTGCACTTATGCTAGTGTAGAATCCTAGAGTGAATTTCAAAACAATCACAAGATTAAGATGATGTGGACCACAATTGCAAGCAAGCTATCAATCTTTCTAAAAATTTACTCCTAAATGGCATCCACAAGGCATACAAGGAGTATTGGACTCTCAAGTCAAGCAATTTTTAAATTCTAAGTATCATAATCCTCAAAAGATCAAAATCATAGCTAAAATGGATTTCACATCTTAATCATGCAATTAAAGCTCCAACTTAAGTAGAATGCAGTAAAGTCACCTTACCCCTAAACTTAAAACGCACATTATTCTCAATGTGCAATGAGAACAATGGAAAAGATGGAAAGAATATACTGTGGTGGAAAAGACATGAAGCCCGGTAGTGATCCATTAGGAAAGAGTGCACCCCCAAACTTACAATCAACAACATACTTGAATAACCATGCTAGCAAACTCACATCAAATATCAAATGAGATAAGATAAGTAAATCAAGCATTCTAAGGCAATATAGCATAAGATGAAAGAGACATATGAGATCAAGCCCAAGATAAATCATAAAGTATACATGACTACAGAAAAGGGCACAATGGTGAATTTTTTTATATTTTTCATTTAATGAAAGCAAGTATATACAAAATGCAAGAAAATCAAAGAATAAAATGCATGAACAACATACAAAAAGAAAAATAAAGAAGGTAAAATACAAAGAAAGAATATGTACAATACAAGAAATGAAAAATAAAAAGTAAGAAATGATGCAAGAACAAAATAATGAAAAATGAAAATAAAAACACTTTTTTTTATATTTATATTTTAGACATAACACATATGTACACACACACAAAAATAAACACAAATAAACATGTAACGAATGAAAATACAAGGAAAGAAGGGATGCAATTTTTTTTTTTTTTTTATGAACAGTGCTCGATCGATCGAAAAAGGGCTCGATCGATCGAAAAGCTTGAAGAATGATGCCCTGGGAACAAAATTTTTGAACGCAATTCTAATCGATCAAAATAATTTTGATTGATTGAGACCATTTTCGATTGATCGGAATAAGCGTTGATCGATCGAGAAAGTCTTCGATTGATCGAACTAGGCGCTGCCTGAGCACAAAATGTTGAATTTCGAAAAAAAATTCAAAGGCAGAAATTTTTCTAAGGCCCCAAAATGCATGAATATGGTCTAAAAACCTGATTTTTAACAATGAAGTGCAATGGAACATATCTAGACAACACAAGAAAAAAAAAAAAATGTGGAAAGAATAGAGTTATGAAACTCTATGAATACTAGTCTTTAACGTGTGATACCACCGAATTTCTGAATGCAGGTTAGCTAGGCCCACGCCCGAATACCCGAGGATATCAAAAATAAATCGGTAATAATCAAACACAGAGTACAAAAGAATAAATAGGAATAAATAATTTGCTGAAAGAAAACAAAAATAATAATCCAATACTCTTCAGAATAAATTCTTATTAATAATAAAAACATTCTGACACAATTAATCCTCCATTAACACAACTCGGGAATTCATACTATGTGGACCCCTAGAAAAATCCAAAATAGAACAAGTAACAATAATGACTGTCTAAATGAGACATAAATAAATCTCCTAAATAAACTCAGAAAAGTGAAGTATACTAATCCTTGCTCAGCACGAACAATCCTCTACACCTGAAGAATACCTGAAAAATAATAGTGGGTCAGGCCCACAAACAAGTTCTACTCTATTACAATCCAAGCAGAGGTTTGATACACGTATACATCCTAGTCAATCCAACAATAACTAGTAGTCCGTATATATATATATAAATACACACTAAAGGAACCTCACTAGACTATAGGGTTGCCTCAACCTGATTAGTAGGCAACATGTAAAACACACATATAGTGGACATAAGTACCTAAACCTACCAGGGCACACAACTACACTATATCTAGCTACACATCCCTGTCGATAGACGCACGCCCTAACCACTGATCTTGAACTCAAGCTCATATCATGGCACCATAACTATATATATATAATCCAGTAACCATCATATCCAGTATAAAGTAATCATCTACAAAAAATCATCTATAAGTCATTCAACTTGTTTAACTGACCTGACTTCAATATAAGTAGGACTTAACATTTTAGTTAATCCATTCCCTTATAAAAAAATAAGTAGGACTTAACTGATAAGTTAATCCGTCCCTAAAGTGCCACTAACTCATACAGGTGCACCACATCCACCCAATCCAATAATCGATGTAACAAATAAAATAATACATCAATTAATCCAACAATTAACATAATAATAAAATATCATGCTATCACAAAATAGGAATAACTTAATAAACCTCTTTAAGTTTCCTACATCCTGTATTGTAACGACCCAATCATTTTGCCTTCCTTTCCTTTTTCCTGAAATTTTACGAACGAATTTTTTTCGTTTAATTTTCTTTTCTGAGCTCTGTTTTGTGCCGCTTAGTGTCATCTCGAGTGCTCAAAATTGGTTTCTAAGACTCTTTCATGTGGATTAACAACTTCCTTTGAGGACCCAGTCATTTTCCCATTTTTCGTTTTTCGGACACTATGCGCTATTTCGTATTTTCCCTATTCTGTCATTTTCCCTATTTCGTCTTATCTCCGTTTGTCAGTTTTTGGCACAACCTCACTTTTCAAGCTCGAAGTTGGTTTTTGACTTCACGTATCCTTATCGTGAGTAGTTTCCACGAAATACGTATCTTTACTTTTGCAAGAAAGTACTCTAGTTGCTCCCGGTGCCCATAGGGGCATGGATACATAAATCTTTGGAATTAATTTCATTTCTTGGGGTGTTTTTCATAAATATCTTTTGAAGATATTTTATTTTAAGGGCATCTAAGAAAATATCATTTGGAAGATATTTTCATTCTGGGGCAGTTTCGCAGTTAACCCTTTTTGTAGGGGCCATTGTGTAATTAACGAAAGTTATTACAAAATGTCTCGTCTGGAGCCTGGATCCTCGTACAGGATTCATTTTCACTTTTTTGTTGACTTGTAAATTCATAGAATTCCGTTCTTGTCATTTTTCCTCCAGTTTCAGAGTTTCTGGACTCGGTTACCGCCGAACTTGTTCGGGGCATAACTTTCTACTCGTGACTCAATTTTTGACGCTGTTTCTTCTGTTGTTCATATTTTCTCATTTTGAATCATTTTCATTCACGGAGTTTTGCCATTTGAGCGCGTTTTCTTAAATTCCACTTTTCCGGACCAGGCGTTGCCCTTTCGGGGCACTTTTTGAGATTTCTATAAATAGGTTGCCCTAATTTTTAAAATCAGATTTTTAGACCTTCTTCCACCTCTTGGCTGGAAGCCATGTGAGCCCAAGGGGCTGCCTTCACTCTTTCTTCTCCTCCACTTGATTTCCTTGGTAGAAATCCTTCGGCCTTAGCATTTGTTGTTCGCCTCGTCGTGCTCTACCATTACCCCTTATTAGAAACCATTTTTGGCCAAGTTTTGAGTTTGGCTTTGAAGTCAAGTTTGGATTTTCATGGGGCTTTCTTCGGATTCATGTAGATAGTGTTGTCCCCAGCTTAACCCTTCGATTCGGCGGATTCGGAGCACTTTTTTTTCAGTGGGGATTTGAGGTCTTCATCTCAAATTGAGGTAGGAGGTGTTATAGGTTTAATTCTTGTTATATAACATGCTATTGATGCTTATACAACTTGATTGCATGCTTAAATATGAAATCTAGAGATTTTATTATTTAATTTTCTTGTATTGGATTTGATTTTCCCGGTTGCTCATGACTTGGTTTAAACATGTAGCATGATTTTATATTGCCCCTTGATATGCTCATTGTCATGTATTAAAATTGAAACATTTGAATAAGTATTAAATATTTTATTTAATATTTATCTTAGGTGAAAGATTAATTCACATGGCCTTAACTAGCTTAAAATCAATATGTGTTAGCATATTGAATTAGGCCTTAGCATGCTCTCTAACATAGTTGAATTTGAAAGTAATTGGAGGTGTTTTGAAAATTAGTAATTATTAATTAATTTAATTAATTAATTTGCCCCGAGTGCACTATTCACTCTATTTGAATTCCGACTTGATATTCTTGATTTACATGCCATATAGCTTCACATATCTTTGATTTAGAATATTCGGTTAGGTTTTGAAACCTTTCATTTAATTAAATTCTTTATTTAAGATTTAATCCTCATGGTGATATACAATTTGGAATTGAATTATGGCATGCTAGAAAATTAAGTTTTGGTATGGTTGTTCACATATATTAAATTGGGATTAATTATATGAGAATTATAACTTTTATTTTATATTTACCTTTAGTGAAAGTTTAATTCACATAGTCATAGATTGAATGAAATAAACTTGTAATGTGATATTACATTAGTCCTTGGCATGTTCTCTAAGATATGTTAAATTGAGAGCATTTGGTTAAGTTTGAAAATCTAAAGATTTTAATTAAAAGAATTAATTAAAATTTATTTTGTGGTCCCATTAGCTTAATTAAGGTTTTAACTTGATATTTGTATTGATCATGACTTGTTTACTTGCATGTATTAATTTGGGACTATTTGAAGTTGTTTTAGAACCTTAGGATATAAATTAGCATGATTTAATAAAAGTTCTACCTTGTTGTTGTATTTAAACTCACGAGCTTATGTTTTCAATATTGAATATATTGTTGTCTTGGGTAATGATTTGCACACTTCATATTTAACATTATTCATGCATAGCGTGTAACGAATCGCAAACTGAAGATTCGACATTCATCATATCATATTAGTTGTGGACTTAGAGCATGTATTGTATAGGTTTCCAAAATTGGTTATGCATGGTAGATAGTTGATTATTTTGTATATACATACTGATATATACGTTGTTGCACAATTTGTTGATTTTGGAAACTTGGGGATGTCGTTGTTTGGCTATGGCTAGGACGTGGTTCTAGTACGGGGGATGGTCCTCTATATAATCTAGTGCGCACATAGGGAGGTTACCCATGGGCTAGTAGCCCTAAAGTAACTATGTTGTCGGTCTGATCCGACGTGACGTCCGAGTATCCACTTTGTTTGATTTCGTATTTCATTTTCAAGTTAATAACTAGATGATGTTGTAACTTGTTGTTCCTTATTTGTCGTTCCATTTTAAGTTACATGATGTTAACTTTGCAAAATTGTGTTTTATGCGTTGTATTGGAAGTTCCAATATTGGTTAAATTGCATCGATATTGAAAATTGTGTTTTGACATTCTAACAAAGCTTAGGATTGATCATATTGATTCATTTAGAACTTAGACGTTAGGTGGCATGAACCACCATTGTTATTTTATGCTTTAGATTCTAAGTTGATGGTTTTGAGAACTTATACCTTGTTACATTGTATAACATGCTCTTTTGTTATTGAGTTGCATGGATAATATAATTCTTATTAACTTGTATTCAAATATGCTTTTGTCATGTTATATGGATTCCTCTAGACTTTGTTCAATTACATTGATAATGTGATCCGTGTTAACTATAAACTCGTTGTATTAATCGGATTACTCCAACTTTGATTTGTTTCATTCATATATTTATATCATAATTCTTGTTGCTTTGTATAACAAGTTTCTATGTTGTTGAAATGCATAGATGATGTGATTTATGCTAGAAACACTCTAAGGTAGCTTAAGATGCTCCCTGAGTCTCATTTCGATATAGACGTTAGGTGGCAAGAACCCCTTTAACATGTTTCACCTTAAGGTGATAAATTTGTAAAACGATAGGTTGATGCATGCTCATCTCCTACGAGTAGCTTTATGTTGCTTACCCCTACGATACTGGGGCATATTTTAGGTACGAAGACTTGGTTCGTGACGCCTAGCATTCCTTGGATGTCGTGTAGCTTTCAAGTTTCCATTTCATACAAATGTTAGCATGAAATGTCATTTTGTAGACTTATATGTCAAAATATGTATATTTGATTCCATGTATGTAATGTGTACTTAAGTGCACTCCTTTCAATGTATTTGACATGTATAAGATAAGACCGGAGGCCAATGACATGTGTATTGTATTCTATACAACTTTTTAACTTCATGAAATATTATGAAAACCTTGAAAAATCACAAGTCATTACTTCACCATGGTTGCATCGGGTGTGAGAATTCCATTTTCGTTCTTTCATAGGGTCTTATTAATCTTGTATGTCATTTGACTCCATTTTATATTTTTGGATTCCATGTTTTCCATTCCAAGTCCATTTTTGCCTTTTTGCCCGTTGGGGGTTCGAATTTTGCATCGGCTATATTTTTAAGCCATGGACCATTGTAGTGCGTCTAAATAGGTAAGTTACGTTTGCGTGCATAGTCATTTCCGGGCAAAACCTCATCGTTTGTGTTTTGAGCCTCCTACGATTTCATTTTGCGTTTTTGTTGCATATTCTGATCTAGGGGCATTCTAGACTTTTTAATTCAGTTTTATTTCCTTATTTCGACATGGTTGAATAGAAAACGTGATTTTAGGGGGGTTTCTTTTTTGTGTTTTTCCAGAAAATATCGTCTTGGTGCCGGAAATCGATCGCAAAGTTCAGCTTTCTGTTTTTTTTTTAGCAGCTTTTTGGACCTCCATGACCAGATTTCATGGAGGGGCATTTCGGGCATTCTATATTGCATTTTTTTTTTTATTTTCTCGCGAGTCACGTAGAAAACTCAATTTTGAGGGGGGTTTCTTCTTTGTTTTTTTCCATAAAAATTCATCTACTAGCCCGTTTTTACTCTCTGTTCTGGCTATTTATGGAAAAAAATGCTTGTAGCAGCTTTTTGGGTCCATCTTGACCTAGGCAGTTCAAGGGGCATTTTAGGGACTTTACATCATATTTTTTTGGTTTCTTCTGCATAGTCGGGTAGAAAACGTGATTTTAAGGGGGGTTTCTTCTTCGTGTTTTTCTAGAAAACTCGTTTAAGGGTCCGTTTTTAGCCTCGGTTCTGGAAAAAAATTTAATTGGTGCTTGCTGTTAAAACACTATTCCTGCCCAGATTTCTTACCCGGAAAATAAGTCTAATTTTTTGAAATTTTGAGGCTTCATATCTTCTTCGTCCCGACTTCAAATCAAGTGATTTTTAAGTTTAAGTTTATTAGTTTTTGCTTGTATATCCAACGGTATTCACGGTTGCATCTAATTCTATCTAAAAAGACTTTTTTACCCCTTGTAAAGTACCCTTGCCGCACTGATTTTAAACTCAAAGGTTGGTTTTTTTGAAATTTTGACGTTTCATATCTTCTTCATCCGGACTCCGAATCAAGTGATTCTTGAGTCTAGATTCATTAATTTTTCCTAGTTTATCTATCGGTATGCTCAGTTGCATCCAATTTTGTCTAAAAAGATCATTTTACCCCTTGTCAATTACCCTTGCCGCACTGTTTTGAAACTAGAAAGTTAGTTTTTATGAAACTTTGGAGCTTCATATCTTCTTCATCCAGACTCTGAATCAAGTGATTCTTGAGTTTAGATTTGTTAATTTTTCACTGTCTTTTCAGCGGTGTGCTCGGTGGCATGCGAATCCACATTTTTTGAAAATGACTATTTTGCCCCTGAGGGCTTATTTGTCATATTTTCGATCTTTTGCTTCCGCATCAGTTCTTATTGAGTTCCACGACCTCATGGAAGGTCACTTGACTTCTTAGAGTCTTGTTTTTTGTTTTCGCTTCCGTATTCAGATTCGTTATCGGATCATCCTTACGGTTCATCACAGAACACGCTAGCCTAGAAATCAGGGTCCTCACATGTATCCAACACAAACTGAATCTTAAACATGCTGATATTTTATTATATAGTCACATAAGCATTTTCCATATCTAATTCATCCTATACAATTAATCCCAATCGCTAGAACAATTTAAAATATTAAATCCATTCGTTTGTTTAAAACATTCAAACAGCAAGCATCTTTATGATCAAGTCTATTTATAATTTATTTAAACTTATACCTAGTCCCTATTTAATGTTCAAGACCCTCTAAAATCAATTAAGATCTATTTAACACTATTTATGAAACTACCCCGGTAAGGCTCGAGCTTTTATCCTAATTGCTCGAGTATCCTGTTTCAGGCTCGAGCTTCCTGCTTCTGGCTCGACCTTTACATCCCAGTTGCTCAAGCTTTACATACAAGGCTCGAGCTTTTCCTTTCAGGCTCGAGCATTTCTTTTCAGGCTCGAACTTTTACATCCATGGCTCGAGCATTGCCTCCAAGGCTCAAGCACTGTAACAGCGGATCAAGCATTATTACACGAATCTGCCCAGAATTTCTACAATGAACTCAATCTTTATTGTTTAAGGATTCCCAGGCATGTTTCTAAGTTCCATCAATCCACGGATATGAAAAACATCATTTAAACATGTAAAAATTCATAAAGGAATCAAATCAAAATAATGAATTTATCAATTCATAAAACAAGAACAAATATGAACCAATTTCATAAAACCTATGTTTTAATCCAATTAAACATGCATAGTTATTAAATTTTATGTGTTTAAGAAATCCTGAAATTTCCTAGGCATGTATAGAAACACAAATCTAAGGGAGAGAGATAGAAGAAGAACTTGTCTTAAACTTTCAGATCGAAAGTTAAACTTCTTCTTCCTTGATGTTCTTCTCTAAAGATTCTTCTCCTGCTTCCTTCATCTTCCTCCTTTTCTCTCTAACTCCCTCTCTCTAAAATATATAACGTGATATATTTTCACCCCCTTTTACAACCTATAGTTGTATATTTATAGACTAAAATATAACTCTATTCATTTTCCCAATCCAAGTCAACTTAATAAATCCCAATCCAAGTCAACTTAATAAAGAAAATTAAAATTAAAATATTGAAAAAGTAACTTAAAATATGTTACGTATATAATCTATGTATATCCTTATTAAATAAATAAAATATATACATCAGATTATTTATTAACAGATTATTTAATAACACTTAAGTTACCATAATATTAAAAGATAACTTAAAACATGATACGTATAAAATTTATGTTTATCTTGTTATATAAATGTAAAATATATACATCAGATTAAATATTAATACTAAAGTTACCATAAAAGTAATTAATAAATACCTTCCCTTTTATATATATATATATATATATATATATACATATACAACTATCCATGAGTAATTATTCATACCCATCAACCATTCATCCAAGTAGTCCATAGAATCTAATTGGTTGGCCCATTACTACTAACCATAAAATAAAATAAAATATTTAATCATTTAATTTATAATTAATTACAATTTATCAAACACATCATTTAAGCACACAATCTAATTAAACAAATAATACAAATAACACCTAGACAAAATACAAATAACACATAGATAATTAATCAAATAACACTTAATTCAATTAAACACATAAACAATTAGTCAAATAATCAATTAAACAATTAAAAATGCATTAAAAATAAATAAATAAATACTGAGACAATCCTTTTAAAATTAGGGATATTACATTCTTCCCCCCTAACAAAAGAAATTTTGTCCTCGGAATTCGCCCTCACTTTCTTCCATTATGTTTGGAAACTGTGAGTGAATTACATCCTCCTATTCCCAAGTAGACGCAGCCTCACTATGAGGGCTCCATTTAACTCTAATGTATCAAGTAATATATATGGTTCCTATATTTAAGAAACACAATAATCATACAATGCATAGGTAATGATCTATATTCCTCCAAGTACCATAGAATATACGCACAAAACTCCTATGCACCCAGCGCTAATGATTTGGTAACGTTAATCCAGAGGCGACTGCCTCAAATTATAAACACAATCCTCTAAAGGTCAGTGCAATAAGTAAAATTGACCTTTCTCTAAAAATCGCCTTGCTTCCTAAATGGAAAACAGAACGAGCAACCTACTCCCTGATAAAATAAAAAAAAACTCTAGTATACAAGTTCGACTATTTACAACATCCCACTGCCACTCCTAAACCGCGCGCAGTCTATTACAAAGGGAAGTATTTCTCTCCAACAAATTTTTAAATGAAGGCAAGGTTTGATTGTACCCTTGCTTCCATTTCCAACCAACAAATGAGAGGTCTGCATTATGAAGGATACAAAACCTCCAAAGGTGGCACACTCCAACCTCCTTGTGTGAACATTACCACAAACAAAACTGAAAAACGAAATAAATACTTCCAATTGTCCATGAAAACCTAGGATATACACCTCAAAAATATCCTTTATGGTCTAATTTAATCTTTCCAACAATTCCTTCGTCTATAGACATGAAACAAAGCTGGTGCTCCAAAATTTTCATAAAGCTCCTTGGAAATAGCACTTTACATCCACTATAATGGACATCCACATGCTATAACACCACTATCTCTATATTATAGAACTACTATGAAGCTCTAAAATGAACACCACTCCAATTAATATCCGCAAGTGAACTTTCTCAATCCACCACTCTTATTCCATATGGAAATTGAAATTCCAAATCAATATCAATAATTCCCACCAATCGTCCACTCCTATTTCATCCAACTTCCATATTCGTTATAGAAAGTGGCTAAAAATTCCTATGATATCCGATGATCAACTTTCCACCTTTCTAACAGATGTTACACTTAGTGCAATTATATACACGTCCCTATCCGTACATATTCACCAAAACCGACATTTGATGTCATGATGTACCTTCTAACCGTCTGAGTGTACCAAGAAAAAAAAATAAAAATAAAAATAAAAATAAAAAAATTCCATCTCAGTCGTCTAACCGTCATATCACTATTTACAAAAACTACTAAATCCTTCTCTAGTACCTTAAACTCTGTATGAGTAAGGTAATACCTTCTCTAAAAGCAGCTCTGATATTTAAAGTTGACCTTCTCAGCTACCTTAGTAATAGCAAGTGTTATTATTACACATGCTATAAATTCATCTCATAACTCAACAACTAACCGAAAGATTTAAATATTCTATCATTTGTTGAGAGCATCTATTTCCATCTTCGCTTCCAACAGACGAAACTTATCGTCTAAACTGTAAAAGTGTGAATCACCACTGTAATCCATCAAAACCATCTCGTGATCCATTCTATTCGTATGAACTGAAGCCCTACCAATTCAAAATAGACAAGAATTAAGCTAACCTAATTTAATCAGTCAACCAATATCCCATCCAAAATCCTAACCCTTATGTAAAATCAGCATCCCTCAACTAAATCTGTAAAATGCTCTCTTATTTCCACTTCAGTATAGGAAATGGCTGCAAAGGGTCCGGTGATCTCTGATGGTCTATCTCGACGATCTAATAAATATTACACTGGGAGACAAAATCACTATGTCCCTCCTCCTGCCTGTCCTCCAAACATCTGTTTCATACGTGAAGCATCATATTTCCACCAAGATGAATAAAGAACTAAGAGTTGTGAAACTCAGTCCTTTCATCCTCCATCCAATTTGTCTACAGAAAGTACCATTAGTTCGATACCACCAGTTGTCGTCTGTACCCATTGTTTAAATTGGAGCATCTTCAAAAGTGAACTCTGCAACTGAATCCATACATCATTGATCTGTGATAGACTTACCAATAAAGAAAATCGACACCACAAAATTCAATAAACTACGACCCTTCCATACATACCGTGCACCTCTTCTTTATATAGGTATTTGGTCTCACCATCTTGTCTTTGACACACCCTACTTCTTTAAGATAAGTTAGTGTCAATCCGACATCTTCATCTAACTTCAAAAGAATATGGAATCTCTCCATCCTCCAAATAAGTCGTCAATTTTTTAGCAACAACTAATTGTTACAAATTATGACTAAAAAAAATTCTATATTATTTATCTAAATGAAGAGACTTGGTTTTCTCCTCCATATGCAACACCGGCAACTCCTCCTAATGACACACCCTCGTGAATAAATTCTTGATTAAGAATAGACTGATGAAGATTTATTCAGCCTACTATCCTCACTCAATGTCATTCCAATCAGTACCTAAACCAATACTAAATCCTCCTTCTGACTTGGTAACAACTTCTGTAATTTCCAAGAAGATGTTTAGCAAATCCGGCACCTCTGATAAATCATCATGACGTTATAGTAATCTTTATTTACCACCACCTCATGCATTTTGAAGTATTAACAACCACCATTATCATGGCATTGTAATATGATACGAATCCATACCTAGGGTAAAGTATATCAAACTAATCGTTCTAAATTATTTAACTCGTAGTAATGGTTTAACTATCCCATCCCAAATAACATACCATAATGAGACATGTCTAGGTCCAATAGATTGGCTAGATTTATGTGTATCTACCAAATCCTATGACCGCATGCTCACAAATCTAGCGTAAATAGTGCTATTACTCCATGTTATTAAAAATGATAGTTGGCTGATCATATACTTGTGTTCCCAACTAAATCACATACTATTAACTAAAATAATCAACGAAAATAAAACACGTATGACAAACACAATAGCACAAAATATACTCCTACTTAGGACATCGTTCTTTCTAGAAAAAAAAAGTCTCCTTTGAAATCAACCTTAGTAGATTGTTTCACAATTTTCTTTTATAATTTCGTAGATAATCATCCAATCTCAAAACATATCCTTTATAACATAGCTTAAAAGTAATATATGTTTGCCTAAGCAAATACCAAGGGCTTAACCCTTATCCTCCTTATACAAAAAAAAAAAAACTATCTAACTTGGCTTTATAAAGCGAATTAGAATATCACAAAATAATCCCCATACTCTCCTAAATGTGATACAAAATCATATGTTTCGTTCTGATAAGAACTCCATCAAATCCCTAAACTCCTGAAGAGTACTTCTTATATATCTCTTTTAGAAATGATAAGAAAGTTTAACTATTTGTAAATTGATCAACCCCAATTCTACTAATAACATTCGCTATACTACAAGCAAATAAGATCACCCTCGCGCAATGATTAGTGTTGAAAAGTGCGTATTTAAACCCCTTAAGCTTAGGTATTCTAAGACCTTTATCTATCTTATTTTACCGTTTTGTATTAATTTCGTATTATTTCCATTTTCAGGTACTTATCCCCAAAACAAGTTAACTCAGCCAAATAAGAGCATAATGGAAGCAATTCTGGGATGAATCAAAGAAAGGAGCAAAGCAGAGCAAAAAGGAAGCAAATGGTGGAATTTCAGCAACTTCGATCAATCTCAAGAAAAGTTCAATCGATCTAACTTTCATCGATCTCAGCACTTCAAGATGGATCTGAGCCATGTTTGTCCCTGTTCAAAGATCTCAAAAGTTCAATCAATCCAACTTCTTTCTTTGATCGATCGAACATTCTTGTCCTTATCCAAATGATTGATCTTATCCAGTTGTACCACCCTACCAACCGTTTTTATCTTTTTCCCAAAAATATCTTCAAAATATCTCAAATTTGATTTTATCCAAAAAGGCGCTGCTATCGTGGATCGATCCAGCCTAAGTTCGATAGATCTCAGCCATGTTCGATCGATCCAAGTCCAAGGTTCGATCGATCGAACTTCCTCTAGTGCGAAAAAGTTAAATTTTCAACTCACAAAAAGTTGTCCTTTATCCAATCATTGGGGAATATTTGTTGTACGACCTCAGCTCATTTTGGGTGTCATTTGACCTACCTATATAAGGATAAGGATTACTTTTTACATCATATCATATCATACCTTGTAGATTCATCTATAGGGGATTTTTAGAGAATTCTTAGTGAGGAAGCAAAAGAGGAGAAGGAGGTTAGAGACACCATTGGAGACTCTTCATCAACCAAGGAGCAGATCTCTTCCATGGAGCTTGCCCTTGAGGGTTGGAGGACATCATCCATGAGTGGCTAGACATCCTCTTGGGGCTAGAGTTAGCCCTAAGCATGCTTTCTACTTCTTGATTTATGTATTTTTTAGGGGATTTGTATTATGATTCATGTCTTAACACATTTATATATATAGATCTTGTTTATTCAATGATTTATGTGGTTTAATGCTTCCAATTGATCATTTCATCCTATCCATAAGTCTATGTATGCTAGAATAGATGTTTATATGTTTGTCTCTATTTCTTGTGTTATTGGAGCATGTCTGTGTATTGATGTTATAGATCTAGAGATTGTCAAGACATAGTGCTTAATGGCATGTTCTTGTGGTTTATTTGATGGTTCATACTCATTTCTTGATGGATTGTACTTCTCCCTTAGTTTAATTAGCTTAATTTCATGCCATTAGCTTAGTTGTAGTGTAGTTGTTAAATGGGAGGACAATCCATACTTGTTGTTCATGTTTCATACTTATGAAAAGCAAGTAACATATATCTCTAACATTGTGATGTGTTTGGATTGTGAGCTAAAAGAAAGGATTAATGGCTTAATTTCATATGTTGTGCTATCCACTTTGTTGTTTAGACAATATATGCTTAATTTGTCATGCATGCTTGTTAGAACAACCACACACACACACCTTGTTGCAATACATGTGTTTTTTCCTCATTAATCATTCATTAAAGGTGTAAAAAATTTATGCTTAGTGGTGATCTCTAAACCCCAAGATCTCTCTCTCTTTTATTCTCTCTCTTGCATTATTGTTTACTTTAGTTGAATTTGCATCTAGTGTAATCCAACCAACTAACCACTATTTTGATCACTCGACCTACTAACCCTAATTTTGATTCCTCAACATAATACGACCCTCAATCCCTTGGGACGATCCCTACTTGCCTTAGCTATATTTTTAGTAAAAGGTTGTAGTGGCAATTTCTAAATGTAAAACTTGGCCACATGGCAAAAACTTTTCGTAGTGCGACCTCCACGACAAACACCACGTGATCATCCATATTCAAGATTTAGAACCCTCTCTCTTGGATACACATAAATCTCCTCCATTAGGATCCTCTATGGGCTCCTACTCCTCGCTTTTCTCCTTTTTGAGAAAAAATGAAGTTGCGTAGGCCCCAAGATGTAGTGACCTATCACGTACACCAAAATCCTTCCCTGGCTTATACTTTAAAGTAGCGCCAAACGAACCTAAACCTTCGATCCCTAATTCGGCCTTCTAGCAACGAAATCGATAACGTACTCCTTTACTCCTTTGGGTCTTTATCGCTTTCGCCTTGGACTTCATCCTATTCCTAATGTTAACCATTTTGTAACCACATAATGTAATTGACATCAGCTCCTACAAACGAACTGTAAATAGAGTACAATGAATCCTAATATGGGTTCTAAGTTTTAAGAGACGTAACGCGGAAATCACAAAACGAAAGACACTCCTAAGGACACTTGAACCTGGAGTGCTCTGATACCAATTGTGATACCCACACCCGAATACTCGAGGATATCAAAAATAAATCGGTAATAATCGAACACAAAGTACAAAAGAATAAATAGGAATACATAATTTGCTGAAAGAAAACTAAAATAATAATCCAATACTCCTCAGAATAAATTCTTATTAATAATAACAATATTTTGATACAATTAATCCTCCATTAATACAACTTGGGAAAACATACTGTGAGGACCCCTAGAAAAATCCAAAATAGAACAAGTAACAATAATGACTGTCTATATGAGACATAAATAAATCTCCTAAATAAACTCGAAAGAGTGAAGTATACAGATCCCTGCTCAGCACGAACAATCCTCTACACTTGAAGAATACCTGAAAAATAATGGTCGGTCAAACCCACAATCAAGCTCTACTCTACTACAATCCAAGTAGAGATTCGATACGCATATGCATCCTAGTCAATCCAACAATAACTAGTAGTCCATATATATATATAAATACACACTAAAGGAACCTCACTAGACTATAGGGTTGCCTTAACCTGAATAGCAGGCGACATGCAAAACGCATATATAGTGGGCATGAGTACCTAGACCTACTAGGGCACACAACTACAATATATCTAGCTACACATCCCTGGCGATATACGCGCCCTAACCTCTGATCCTGATACTCAAGCTCATATCATGGCACCATAACTATATATATATAATTCAGTAACCATCCTATCCAGTGCCACACAATCCAATAATTGATGTAACAAATAAAATAATATATCAATTAATCCAACAACTAATATAATAATAGAATATCATGCTATCACAAAATAAGAATAACTTAATAAACCTCTTTAAGCTTCTTACATCCTGTATCCTACACAAACTGGATCTTAAATATGCTGATATTTTATTATACAGTCACATAAGCATTCTCCATATCCATTTCATCCGACACATTTAATCTTAATTGCTTGAACAATTTAAAAGATTAAATCCATTTGTTTGTTTAAACCATTCAAATATAAAGCATTGTTATGATTAAGTCTATTTAAAATTTATTTAAACTCATACCTAGTCCCTATTTAATATTCAGGACCCTCCAAAATCAATTAAGATCTATTTAACATTATTTACGAAACTTCCCCAGGTAAAGCTAGAGCTTTTGTCTTAATTGCTCCAGCATCCTGTTTCAGGCTCGAGCTTCCTACTTTAGGCTCGAGCTTTACATCCCAATTGTTTGAGTTTTACATCCATGGCTTGAGCTTTTCCTTTCAAGCTTGAGCATTTCTTTCCAGGCTCGAGCTTTTACATCCATGGCTCGAGCTTTGCCTCCAAGGCTCGAGCACTGTAACAGCGGATCGAGCACTATTACACGAATCTGCCTAGAATTTCTACTATAAACTCAATCTTTGTTGTTTAAGGATTCCTAGGCATGTTTCTAAGTTCTATCAATCCATAGATATGAAAAACATCATTTAAACATGTAAAAATTCATAAAGGAATCAAATTAAAGTAATGAATTTATCAATTCATAAAACAAGAACAAATATGAACCAATTTCATAAAACATATGTTCTGATCCAATTAAACATGCATAGTTATTAAATTTTATGTGTTTAAGAAATCCTGAAATTTCCTAGGCATGTATAGAAACACAAATATAAGGGAGAGAGATAGAAGAAGAACTTTCCTTAAACTTTTGTATCTAAAGTTAAACTTCTTCTTCCTTGATCTTCTTCTCTAAATATTCTTCTCCTACTTCCTTCATCTTCCTCCTTTTCTCTTTAACTCTCTCTCTCTCTCAAATATATTACGTGATATATTTTTACCCCCTTTTACAACCTATAGTTGTATATTTATTGGTTAAAATATAACCCTATTCCTTTTCCCAATCCAGATCAACTTAATAAAGAAAATAAAAATTAAAATATTGAAAAGGAAACTTAAAATATG
The DNA here is from genome assembly GCF_030987335.1 of Cornus florida. NCBI lineage: Eukaryota > Viridiplantae > Streptophyta > Magnoliopsida > Cornales > Cornaceae > Cornus > Cornus florida. Next base: position 48,530,560 of record NW_026775573.1, read on the forward strand.
TTACATATATAATCTATATATATCCTTATTAAATAAATAACATATATACATCAGATTATTTATTAACAGATTATTTAATAACGCTTAAGCTACCATAATATTAAAAGGCAACTTAAAACATGATACGTATAAAATCTATGTATATCTTATTATATAATATAAAATATATACATCAGATTAAATATTAATACTAAAGTTACCATAAAAGTAATTAATAAATTACTTTCCCTTATATATATATATATATATATATATATATATACATATACAACTATCCATGGGTAATTATCCATACCCATCAAACCTTTTATCCAAGTAGCCCATGGGACCTAATTAGTTGGCCCATTACTACTAACCATAACCATAAAATAAAATATTTAATCATTCAATTTACAATTTATCAAACACATCATTTAAGCACACAATCTAATTAAACAAATAATACAAATAACACCTAGACAAAATACAAATAACATATAGACAAAGAGCCAATTAATTAAGCAACACTTAATTCAATTAAACACATAAGCAATTAGTCAAATAATCAATTAAACAATTAAAAAATGCAATAAAAACAAATAAATAAATACCGAGACTATCCTTTTAAAATTAGGGGTATTACATAACGTCTCTAGCAAGACGTTGGTTCAAATCACTAGTCGAAAGTATCAAAGACCGGATATGAAACATCCTTATTGACCCTCTTTTTCATTTTCTCATTTATTGCCTTACTTACAACAATATACACATTCTCCAAAAGATGACTTGAAAGAAATTATGAAAGATACAATTTGTTTCCTTTCATCCACGGCCTTGAAAATAAAGTCAATAATGAGCGGTCTTGCACTTGGCATGGCAAAGTCTTTCAAAGACTCAATTGAATCAATAGGAATTGCACTATCTTCATCCATTTTCTCTTCCTAAAAAATAACCATCTCTTCACCTTCCAAGTTAGCTAAGGAGTCCATTAAAGAGTTTATTTCATTTTTGTAGCTTTCAAGGTCAAAACCATAATTTTTATACATTTCAAAAAAGAATGTCTCAATAGGGTCTTTGGAGATAATATAAGGAAGGTTCTCTTCAACAAGTTTTTCCTCCTCCTCTCCTACCTCTATAGTGGTCAACATCTCCTCACTCTCTAAAGTATCAAAGGCCGAAATCAAATCATGATCAAAATAAGGAAAATCCTCATAACTCATATTGTGCTCTATCAGAATAGCCATTGGTGGACTCATTAATTCCTCAATTTGCTCACTTACTACTTCTTCCTCTTCACTCTCATCATCCTCATCTATATAAATTGAAATTCTTGCCATTTTTTCACTTGCCTCTTCCACCTCCTCTTGACTAGAAAAAGTACTTGCAATTTGCTCAACTTAAGCTTCAAGCTTGGCTAAAATTTGAGAATGTGAAAGGATAAGTTGAGTTTGTGAATTAAGCCCATCAAGTAGAGCTAACACTTTTTCTTGAAACTCGGATGAATAAAGTGATAGAGGTGGTTCTTCAAAAAATGGTAGGGGAGGGCAATAATCATAAGGAGGATTAAAAGAGTGATGAAGCCCATAATAAAATGATGCATGTTGAACATTGGACTCAATCTCATAAGGATTTAAATATGATGGAGGAGCATAAGTTGAAGGGAGATAATTTCCCCCCAAACTTGGATCAAACAATTCCTCCATTCACAATTAAAATCCAAATGTAAAAAAATATTAGCCTCCGCACGGGCCGATGCTTGGACAAAAATTTAAGCAATATAATGAGCCTCAACAAGGGCTATCACAAGCATACAAAGAAATGCACAATTATAATACAAGAGTTCTAAGAATTGCTCACAAAGGTCCTTAAGCAACTTCAAATTCCAATATTAGCTTTAAACTCTAATAATTGCTTTAAGATCCAATGTTTGCCTTCCTTGTAGTCAAGTACCTAATTGAACAAATAATATCAAGAATGAAAAAAGAATATACAATGGAAAATAAAATAAAAATAGAAGCAATCAAATGAACACTATTGTCTAGTCAAATTCTAACAAAACCATTAATCCCCGGCAACGGTGCCAAAATTTGACGAGCCCCTTTCTATGTGTTTAGAAAACGGACTTTGTAATGCGAGAGGTCGCTTCGCAAGGTCAAAATATGAATGTGATTTCGGAAGCCTTTAAAAGTCAAATTTACATTTATAAAAACCGCTAGTATAACTAATGAAGCATAGTGAGTAAGGTTTGTCCATAGAGATTATACGTGTTGGAATTTAATTTCGACTCTAATGTTCCAAATGATTGCAATGGAGGGTTGGTTGATTGATTACTCTAGAAAATAATTAATTAAAATACAATTAAAATAAACTAAGTTGAGATAGGGATTTAAGAGATGAGAAGTGAGGTCTTGGGGTGTATTGGAATTGTCACCAAGCTTGTTCACCAAACCACACACTTTCAACTAATTTAGGGAAACCCTTCTTGTGAATAAAATGAGACTACCAATTGCAATATTAAGAATGGACCATCAAATTCAATAATGAATTTTCTACCTAACCAACAAATAAACTAAGTGTAGGGCAACCCATCAATTCTAAGCATGACCCATCAAACTAGTCGAAATTATAGCACACATCAATTTAGAGAATCATGGAATTTACAATAATAAGTCATGGAATATCAAATCAAGTATAGATTATCTACCAACCTACAAGCATGAATTAAATTGTAGAACAACCCATCAAGTATAAGAATAATTCATCAAATTAATAGACAAACCATGTCTAGCCATCACTAGATTTTCAATTCATCACACAAAGACATGCAACAAATATAGAGAAAATAGTGTAGAGAACAATTCCCCAATAATCACACATAAGACAATATGTAATCATATAGAGAATCAATAGAAAGAATTAATCCATAAAAATAAAAAAGAACACAAGATTCATTAAATTCACAAAGCTAAAACACTAATCATAAGATATTATTCCCCAAAATGTATAAAAAAGATAGAGGTTTAAATTACAAACTTAGGGATCATCTAAGCCCCAAGGAGAAGTCTAGCCAATCATAGAGAAGGTGGGTGTGATCTTGGAACCCTTAAGAGCAATCCCCAAACATGGCTCTATCTTCTTCCTCTTCTTCTTTGTTGAATTCAAGAAAGAGTGTGTGTGTAGATGTTGAGATGTATTCTTGGTGCCTCCACTCTTCTCTTTCCTTCTAACCCTAATGATGTCTTGACTTGGGCGGTGCACAAAACAATGCACAACACTTTGAGTTTGGAGATTAGTGTCAAGTGGGCATCATAGTTAAATTTATAAACCGCTTAACACCTATACTATGTAGTATGAGTGAGAAGGGATCGTCCCAAGGAATTATGGGGATTGAGCAATGTCGTGGAATCATAATTAGGGCTAGTAGGTCGAGTGATCAAACATTTGGTTAGTTGGTTGATTAAAGAACAACTAAATTAAACTAAATAATAGCAAAAAAGTACAATTAAGAGTAAGTAAGAGAGAGAGAGAGATCTTGGGGTTTAGAGATCACTACCAAGCAATGCATTTCTATATCATTGACAAGTGATTAATGAGGGCAAAAAGTGTGTTGCAATATTGGTGTGTGTGTATTTGGTTGATTCAACAAGTATTTATGACTAGTTAAACATGTATTGTCTAAACATCATGTGAAAGGCACAATATATCTAAGCAATGAAGCATATATTGTCTAAACAACATGTGAAAGGCACAATAAATCAAAACAAGTCATTAATCCTTTCATTAAGCTCACAATCCAAATACAACACAAGGATAGAGATATATGCTACTTACATTCAAAAGCTTGGATCATCAAACAACAAGCATAGATTGTCCTCCCATTTAACACTACACTACAACTACACTACATCTACACTACTAGCATGAAAATAAACTAAGGGAGAGGCACAATCCATCAAGAGATAAGCATGAACTATCAAAAGAATCACAAAAGCATTCCTTTAAGCACTATGTTTTGACAATCTCCAAATCTATAGCATCAATACACATAGACATGCATTAATAACACAAAGTCTAGAGATAAGCACATGAACATCAATTCTAGCATACATAGACGTATGGATAGAATGAAATGATTAATTGAAAGCATTAAACTACATAAATCATTGAATAAACAAGATCTATATATATCGAAGTGTCAAAACATCAATTACAACACTAATCCCTCAATAATACACAAGATTAAGATATAGAAAACATGCTTGGGGCTAACTCTAGCCCCAAGAGGATGTCTAGCCACTCATGGTGATGATGCTCCAACCCTCAAGGGCTAATTCCATGGTTAAAATCTGCTCCTTGTTGATGAAGAGTCTCCAATGGTGTCTCTAGCCTCCTCTTCCTCTCCAAGAGATGATATGAAATATTGTTCTCCTCCTTTGTAAAAGCAATCCTTATCCTTATATAGGTAGGTCAAAAATGACACCCAAAATGAGCTGGGGTCGTGCACACAATATTCCCTAATGATTGGATAAAGGATAACTTTCAATGAGATGGAATTTTTAACTTTTTCGCACTAGAGGAAGTTCGATCGATCGAAACTTGAACTTGGATCGATCGAAAGTAAGTGAGATCGATCAAACTTAGGCTGGATCGATCCAACTGGCTGAGCTTTTTGGAAAAAGACAAATCTGAGATATTTATGGGAGATATTTATGGGAAAAGGACAAAAGTGATTAGTGGGTGGTACAGCGGTGGATAGGATCAATCATTTGATTAAGGACAAAAGTGTTCGATTGATCGAAGGATGGTATTGGATCGAACGAACTTTTGAAACTTTATGATTTTGGGTCAAGGCTTGGATCTATCTTAAAGTGCTGATATCGATCGTTGTTCAATCGATCGAACCTTGAACTTAGATTGATCGAACCTTGTTGCTTGCCACCTTTGGCTTCATTTGCTTCATTCTTTCTCCACTTTGCTCATTTCTTTGATTAATCCCAGAATTGCTTCAATTAAGCTCTTATTTGGCTGAGTTAGCTTATTTTCAGGATAAGTGCTTGAAAATGGAAATAATACGAAATCAATCTAAAACGGTAAAGTAAGATAGATAAAGGTACTAAAATGCCTAAGCTTAAGGGGTTTAAATACGCATTTTTCAGTGCTCATCACACCCCCAAACTTAAATATTGCTAGTCCCTAGCAATGAACTAGAAAGTAAAGGAATGAAATAAACAACTATACAAGTATGAATCAATAAAACAATAAATGGATAACGCAATTTTCGTAGGGAACACGATTGCACTTAGCATATGCAACAAGCCTTCCCTAGGTTACCGCTAGTGGACGACTGAAGTCTCATGAGGGTTTCTAGAAATGGTACCCACAAATATTAAAAGAGGCACCAATATTGCAAACAAGCATTGGGAGAAAACTACCTTAAGTATGTAATATTTCAAACATTTCCAAGCAATCTCCCAAAATTTCATCAAGCAAGCAAGTATGGTCCTCCACACATCAAGAAAATAATTATGCAAATCAAAACAACTATAGAATCCTTTTGAGTGGACCGGCATCAAATGTGTTGCTATCTAAGCCAACTAAAGAATTAATCACATCCTTACCCTCAAACTAGCACACAAATCTAGTACCGATCATCAAGACAAAAAGTGGACCTTTTATTAAAGCTTTATTGTTCTAGGTGCGCTTATTCTTTTCATTCGATTTTTTTTTATTTTTTTTTATTGAGGATTAAAGATGGAAGTATAGTGCAATATGTTGATCTATTAAGCTTTCTAGCGATTCATGAGGTCGAGCGTTAGGTCAATGACTCCCAAACCAGACGGCTCTAGGGCATTAGGCATTCAAATACCCCTACGAACTTACAAGCTCAAATCAACTAAATTACAAATCAAGACACCAACCATCTAATCATTTCCCACTTCTTACCTTTTGGGAGAAGTCCTCACTTTTTTTTTTTTTGAATAAACACGTTCAATTATTAACCTAGAGTTTAGGCCCTCCACCTTTCGGCTCGAGAAGTTCAGTGCTTGATAAGGCTAGAATCCTGGCTACTTAGTGAAAAGGAGTTGTTATCCACCTTTATCAAGAATGAAAGCTTTCAATGCATTACTAGCTCAATTGGAATATAACCAATTCAATAATCAACAAAGCATGTACCCCACAAATGAATGCTAGTGTGCGCTTGTGCTAGTGTAGAATCCTAGAATGAATCTCAAAACAATCACAAAATTAAGATGATGTAGACCACAAATGCAAGCAAGATATCAATCTTTCAAAAAATTTACTCCTATATGGCATTCATAAGGCATACAAGGAGTATTGGACTCTCAAGTCAAGCAATTTTTAAATTTTAAGCAATATAGTCCTCAAAAGATCAAAATTATAGTTAGGTACGAACCAATCATAGAAATATCCCTCAAATATAAGAGTCATGCTAAAAATTTGAATTTAAAACTATCACTGTAGACCACCATTCCCCCCAAACTTAAATGGCACAATGTCCTCAATGTGCAAGAGAACAAAGGAAAGAGTATACCAGTGCAACTAAGCAAGAATGATCAAGACTGAAGTATCCGAAGTGGGTGGCATTACCCCCCCAAACTTGGGATGAACTGTGGTCTTGAAAATTGGCACTTGGATAAACTTATCAGATAACAAAATGGGATAATCAGTGCACAGTGGACATGCAAGTGTAAATGAGATAAACAAATAACAAAATAAGAGAGGTATAAGGGTGGTCCTGAATATTGGGTAGCACTCTCTCACTGAAGTCACTGTGATGCACCTGATGGAGTCAAACATACAGATATGAGAATACAATCATATGACATCCATAGTAAAAATAGATATATATAAAACGGATAAAGTACCGGTACAAAAATATCAAAGCTGACAGACCGGCTGTAAAATAATATAGTGACAATAATAAAGTATCAAAAGGAGAGAGGGATCAAAAGATAGAGAAGACTGGGAGCTCAGGAAGACGAGGTAGGATTGGCAGGTCTGGCTCCATGGATGTCTCTGGATAAATCTCTAAACATGGTCTCGACATCCGTGCGGAAGGTAGCAAACTCAGATCTATGGGCTGTGAGGTCAGCTCGGATGGTAACAACAGAATCCTAGAGTGTCTGCAAACGTACTCCAAAGCCGGGGGTCATATCTGGAGTCTTAGGCATAGATGAATCAGAAGAAAGCTCCTAAGTCTGCTCCTGCTCATGAATGGGCAACCTGGCTGGAGAATCCTGCTTTGCATCTTCTGTAGGGCGCTCTAAGTCGATGTCTAAATGCTCGGCAGCTGGATCGACTAGTGCGTCGTCCGCTGCGGGATGTGCTACTGCTGCCTATGCCGGTGCCTCTGCCTAGGCCTATGTCTGTGCCTCCTCCAGCTCCAACTCTGCTACAGCCAGTACCGCGTGGTCCTGCAACCTAGTAATAAGGGAGCGGTAGGTCTTGTTCCAGTCCTTCCTGAGGAAGTGACAGGAACCTCTCTCGGGGTGCTCCCGAGGATGGATGGGATAACGCTGGTCAATGAGAATCTAGGTGATGAGGTGGCTGAAAGGAAGAGACTTAGCTCGTCCGGGCGTCTCCTTGCTGATGTACTCGTCATACAGCTTCATCATCACGCTCCAGATAAGCGTAGGGATAGACACCCAAGGGCCGGTATAGAAGGCGTAGAAGGCTGCTAAATAGTCACCTCGCCTCTGAATCTTGTGCCCCGCCATATAAATGTTTCGGTAGAGCACCGAATCTATAAACCATAGGTCGTCTGGAAGGTATGTCCGGGTGGTGTAAGTCATGCCACTAGCATGGTGACCTGTGAGGGAGACTGCCATGTCAGCATATAAAGGCCTGAATAGCCTCGGATATGTGTCCTGAAGCTCTAGAGGACATTTGTGTGGACAGCGGCAAGAGCGGGCTAAAGTGTCCACTGTAATGGTGATCGGATGGCCATCAATAGAAGTGACCATCTCGGCTGTGGTACGTAGTGATGATCGGAGGTTCTGGTAGAATAACCAAACCAGTCGTGGTTAAATTGGATCCATGACTGGGGCAAGAATAGCAGAGAGGCCCCTTTAGACACTATCCTGGTAAGCAGATCGGGTCAGCACCGATCGAGAGAAGAATGCGGTTCGAATGCTAACTCGTGCTCGATCATCATGTGTGTATATCAAGGCACGAGCCTATCACGCGCCTGATGAGCTGGCTGAGCAGGTGGAGCCAGCTGAGCTAGCTGCTCAGTGTCGGTGGAGATGTTGATGGAGTGAATGCGGGACGAGCCGGAAACTGGGGCGGAGTAGGGTGTAAGGGCTCTTCTGAATAAGAGGACTGTGCAGTCTCCCCAATCCGCTGTCGAACTCTCCTCTGAGTATCCTCGGGACTAGTATCCTGGGTATGAGATGGACCGGCCTCGTCGTCTAGTCTGCGTCTGGTGCCGTGATGGTGTCTACGCGTTACAGTCTTGACGCGAGCCATAGTCTGCAAATAGAAATTCAAGGGTCAGTGCCAGTAAATAAAATGTAAAGCACAATATAGAAATATATATGTCAAATAAGATCGACAAAACAAGATATAACATAAATCTATGCAAGTGGCAGGGTATGAAACATGCTAAACAATGTAAGTATGAAATGCATCCAATGTGGAATATCACAGGCATTGGGCATATATAAGATAGCATGAACATGAGATAAGATGAATGAAGTGTGTGTATGAGATCTGTAAATTCGATCAATCAGAAAAAGAAATGAGATCGATCACAAAAGTTGGATCGATCTAAAGTAGGGTTGGATCGATCGAAAAAAAGTTAGATCGATCGAATATTAGTTGGATCGATCTCAGACCTTCGATCGATCATAAATGAGTTCGATCGATATAACAATGCGACACTGAAAACCTAACAGTCACAAATCTGTGACTTTTAAAGCGCGGGCCCACACGAATGCATTCGTGGGTCCACCAACACAATAAATCAACAATTTCTAACATCCAATCATGGCCCATCTTTCCAAATCGAATCAAAATACAAAAATATATACGCATATATAGAAATATATACAAATATATACAATTATACTTCGAGCTTCAACCATGGAGGATTTGATCATGAAAATGACATGGATTCGGCACATAAAGCATAAATACATGAGATTGAAACTTGCAATCAACTATGGTGTTTCGGATCTTACCTCAACCGAATGAGAGAAGTGGATGCGGAGAGGGGGTGAGATCCAAAATGCAAGAGAGAGAAAGAGAGTCAAAGCTCGCTGTGTTTCGCCGGAAAACACGCCGGAGATGATGAAGATGGTTGAGGCTCATAGCGGCGCAGAGAGGGAGTGAGGGATAGGGTTTGAGAGGGTTAGATCGATCTAAAAACCCTCGGTTCTATTTTTAAAAACATTCTCGACAGAGTTCGATCGATCGAACTCAACTGTGATCGATCGAACTTTGATGAACTCTCTTCAAAGTTTTTTTTTTTTTTTTAAAATAAATTGAATAAACACTTAATAATTAAAAATTAATTAAGATATTTTGGGATTTTTGAAAATGTAATAAAATAAAATAAAGTAAAATGAAATAAAATAAAATAAAAATATTTTTGGATTTTTGAAAGTTTGAAAAGTCAAAATAAAGTTAAAATAACAAAATGAAGATTGAGATTGATCAAAACAAGAGTTTGATCAATCAGACAGAGAGCAAAAATATACAGGTTTTTTGGTTCAAAAATTTGGCTAAGTATTGGAACATGAGATCGATCGAACTGGGAAGTTGGATCGATCGAAAAACTTTTAGATCGATCTTGGAATGTTTCGAACGATCAGACAGAGAGCAAAAATATGAAGGTGGATGCAGGCTCAAAATTTTTCTAAGTGTTGGGTCATGAGATCGATCGAACATGGAAGTTGGATCGATCAAAGGTTTCTTGATCGATCTAAGAGTTAGTTAGAACGATGGGACAGAGAGGTGATTTAGATGCAGGTTTCTGCAGGTCGAAAATTTTTCTAAGTGTTGGATACAGAGAAGAGTTCGATCGATCGAACTTAAGTTTAAGATCGATCGAACTTTGCAGATTGCTCAATAATGACATGAAAGCTTATGCAATCCTCACCAAAGTTCCTTGAAATGCATATGAACCAAAAATAAGTATCTAGACTTCGCAAGAAATGAAATGAAAGATAAAAATGGGGGAGGAATAGGGGTTTTGACACCCTACAAATGTTTTTGCTAGTCTTTAACGTCTCTAGCAAGACATTGGGCTCTTTTAGCCCGGATCAAAGATCTTATAATACATCATCTCCTTGTTGGGGTGATAGATGCTTTGAACTCCCCCCAACAAATGGTTCTTTGAAGAACTTGTTGGATTAAGCTGAAAGAAGTCTTTAGTCCCTTGTCTATGCAATTACAACTTTTGGGCTTCCATGCCCTTTCAAAGCAAAAGTTTGGAACAAGACTTTTAGAATGCAAGGTTGAAGATGATCCTTTAGAAGTTTTGGTTTTACACAAAAGCTCATTTCCTTGGCATTGAAGATCATGACATTCATCTACAACATTAACTTCTCCTTCATATTTGTCAAATGAATTGGGTGTGGGATTAAAGATGTAACGACCCGGTCATTTGCCTTCCTTTCCTTTTTCTTGAAATTTTACGAATGAATTTTTTTTGTTTACTTTTCTTTTCTGAGCTCTATTTCGTGTCGCTTAGTGTCATCTCGAGTGCTTGGAATTGGTTCCTGAGAATCTTTTCCGTGGATTGACAACTTCCTTTGAGGACCGAGTCATTTTCGCATTTTTCGTTTTTCGACACTATGCGCTATTTCGTCCTTTTCCCTATTCTATCTTATCTCTGTTTGTCAGTTTTTGGCACAACCTTACTTCTCATGCTCGGAGTTGGTTTTTGACTGCACATGCCTTCATCTTAAGTGGTTTTCACAAAATACGTATCCTTACTTTTGCAAGAAAGTACTCTGGTTGCTCCCGGTGTCCATAGGGGCATGGATGCAAAGTTCTTTGAAATTATTTTCTTTTCTTGGGGTGTTTTTCATAAATATCTTTTGCAGATATTTTATTTTAGGGGTTTTTAAGAAAATATTTTTGAAAGATATTTTCATTCTGGGCCATAAGTGCAGTTTTCACTTTTTGGAGGGGCCATTGTGCAATTAACGAAAGTTATTGCAAAATATCTTATTTTGAGCCTGGATCCTCGTACGGGATTCATTTTCACATTTCATCGAGTTGTGTACTCTTGGAATTTCCTCCTGGTCGATGTTTTCCAGTTTCAGGGTTTCTGGCCCTAGTTTTCGCCAAACTTGTTTTGGGCATAACTTTCTGCTCGGGACTCAATTTTTGACGCCATCTCTTCCGTTATTCATATTTTATCATTTTGAATCTTTTTTTTTTCACAAAGTTTTGCCATTTGAGCACGTCTGCTCAAATTTTACTTTTTCAGACCCAGCGGGGCCCGTTCGGGGAACTTTTTGAGTTTCTATAAAAGGGGGGTGAGATATTTCATTTTTCATCTTCTCCCCTCTTCATGCACGACCTGGAGCTCCTATGGCAGCCTAAGGGGTGCTGCCATCTTCTCTCTCCTCTTTTGGTTCACTTTTCCTTGATGGAAAGACTTCGGCCTTAACGTTTGTTGTTCCCCTCGCCGTGCTCTATCTTTCCCCCTTATTAGAATTCAGTTTTGACCATTTCTTGAGTTTGGTTTTGAGTTCAAGTTATGATTTTGATGGGGCTTTCATGGGGGTTATGTTCACAGCGTTGTCCCCGACAAAACCTAGTAGTTTCGTCGGATTCGGAGCCGTTCCATTTTGATGGTTTTTGAGATTTTCATCTCAAATTGAGGTAGGGGATGTTTTAGGTTCAAATTCTTGTTATATAGCATGCTTGTGATGCTTATACTACTTGTTTGCATGATTAAATATAAAATCTAGAGATTTTATTATTTATTTTTCTTATACGGGATCTAATTTTTTCGGTTACTCATGACTTGATTTAAACATGTAGCATGATTTTATATTGCCCCTTGATATGCTCATTGTCGTGTATTAAAATTGGAATATTTGAATAAGTATTAAAGATTTTATTTAATATTTATCTTAGGTGAAAGATTAATTCAGATGGCCTTAACTAGCTTAAAATTAATATGTGTTAGCATATTATATTAGGCCTTAGCATGCTCTTCAACATAGTTGAATTTGAAAGTAATTGGAGGTGTTTTGAAAATTTGTAATTATTAATTAATTTGCCCCAAGTGCACTATTCACTCCATTTGAATTCTGACTTGATATTCTTGATCTACATGCCATATAGCTTCACATATATTTGATTTAGAATATTCGGTGAGGTTTTGAAACCTTTCATTTAATTAATTTCCTTGTTTAAGATTTAATCCTCATGGTGATATACAACTTGGAATTGAATTGTGGTTTGGTAGAAAATTAAGCTTTGGTGTGGTTGTTCACATATATTAAATTGGGATTAATTGCATGAGAATTGCAAACTTTATTTTATATTTAACTTTAGTGAAAGTTTAATTTACATAGGTGTAACTTGCATGAAATAAGCTTGTAATGTGATATTACATTAGTCCTTGGCATGTTCTCTAAGATATGTTAAATTGGAACATTTGGTTAAGTTTGAAAATCTAGAGATTTTAATTAAAAGAATTAATTAAAATCTATTTCGTGGTCCCATTAGCTTAATTAAGGTTTTAACTTGATGTTTGTATTGGCCATGACTTGTTTACTAGTATATATTAATTTGGGACTATTTTAAGTTGTTTTAGAATCTTGGGATTTAAATTAGCATGATTTAATTAAAGTTCTACTTTGTTGTTCTAACAACCTAATTGAGTTTTAGAATGGATATAGGTGATGACCTTGACATGCCCTTTAACATGTATTTAATTGAGGTTAATTGAAATTGAATCGGAAATCTAGAGAATTTAATTGTGTTTATCTATTTAAATTCTATAAATTTGCTCCATGATCTAGTTGTGTTTTAGATGTAGTTTCTATATTCAAATCATGGACTTAGACTTGTTGTATATTCATTTGGTTATGTTTTGAACATTGGATAACATAGTTGATATGTTTGTATTCATGAGAATATGTTTTCCTTATTGAATATATTGTTGCCTTGTGTAATGATTTACACACTTCGTGTTTAACATCTTTCATGCATAGCGTGTAACGAATCGCACACTGAAGATTCGACATTCATCATATCATATTAGTTATAGATTTAGAGCATGTATTGTATAGGTTTCCAAATTTGGTTGTGCTTAGTAGATAGTTGATTATCTTGCATATTCCTGTTGATATATGCGTTGTTGCACAACTTGTTGATTTTGGAAACTTGGGGATGTCGTTGTTTGACTATGGCTAGGACGTGGTTCTAGTACGGGGGATAGTAACTCTATATATAGTCTAGTGCGCACATAGGGAGGTTACCCATGGGCTAGTAACCTTAAAGTAACTATGTTGTTGGTCTGACCCGGCGTGACGTCCGAGTATCCACTTTGTTTGATTTCGCATTTCATTTTCAAGTTGATAACTAGATGATGTTGTAACTTGTTGTTTCTTATTTGTCGTTCCATTTTTAAGTTACATGATGTTAACTTTGCGAAATTGTGCTTTATGTGTTGTATTGGAAGTTCCAATGTTGGTTAAATTGCATCGATATTGAAAATTGTGTTTTGACGTTCTAACAAAGCTTAGGATTGATCCTATTGATTCATTTATAACTTAGACGTTAAGTGGCATGACCCACTTCTGTTGTTTTCATGCTTTAGATTTCAAGCTGATAGCTTTAAGAAATTGTATTTTGTTGCCTTGTATAATATGCTTTTATATGGTTAGACTGCATTGAAGTTGTTATTTACGTTTTGATTGTTCAGCATGGCCTAGGATGATCCCTTAGACTTATTTAGAACATAGATTTTAGGTTACATGATCACTTTAGTTGTTTCTGTATTCGAGATTACAAGTTAGTACCTTTGAGAACCTATATCTTGTTGTTTTGTATAACGTGCTTCCATATTGTTTAAATGGCATAGATGATGTGATTTATGCTAGAAACACTCTAAGGTAGCTTAGGATGCTCCCTGAGTTTCATTTCGATATAGACGTTAGGTGACATGAACCCCTTTAACATGTTTCACTTTAAGGTGATAAATTTGTAAAATGCTAGTTCGATGCATGCTCATCTCCTACGAGTAGCTTTATGTTACTCACCCCTACGATACTGGGGCATATTTCAAGTACGAAGACTTGGTTCGTGACACCTAGCATTCCTTGGATGTCGTGTAGCTTACAAGTTTCCATTTCATGCAAATGTTAGCATGAAATGTCATTTTGTAGACTTATATGTCAAAATATGTATATTTGATTCCATGTATGTAATGTGTACATAAGTGCACTCCTTACAATGTATTTGACATGTATGAGATGAGGCCGGAGGCCAATGACATGTATATTGTATCCTATGTATCTTTTATTTTCTTGAAAAGCTATGAAAACCTTGAAAAATCGCAAGTCATTGGTTCACCATAGTTGCATCGGGTGTGGAAATTCCGTTTTCGTTTTTTCATAGGGTCTTATAAATCATGTTTGAAGTGTGGCCTAGGGCCAAACGGTCATTTGATCCCGTTTTGTATTTTTGGATTCCGAGTTTTCATTCCAAGTTCCATTTTTGCCTTTTTGCCCGTTGGGGGGTCAGATTTTGTATCGGTGGTATTTTTAAGCCATGGACCATTGTAGCACGTCCAAATAGGTAAGTTACGTTTGCGTGCATGGTCGTTTCCAGGCAAAACCTTATCGTTTGTGTTTTGAGCTTCTTGTGAATTCATTTCGCATTTTTTTTCCATATTCTGATCTAGGGGCATTATAGACTTTTCACGGTGGTTTTATTTTCTTCTTTCAACAAAGTCGAATAGAAAACATGATTTTAGGGGGGTTTCTTTTCCGTGTTTTTCCAAAAAATGTCGTCTTGATATCGAAAATCGCTTACGAAGTTCAGCTCTCAATTTTTCAACATAGCAGCTTTTTAGACCTCCATGACCAGATTTCATGGAGGGCATTTCGAGTATTCTACATTGAGTTTTTTTTTTAATTCTCACGCAAGTCACGTAGAAAACTCAATTTTGAGGGGGGGTTTCTTCTTTGTGTTTTTGCAAAAAAAATTCATCTAGGCCTCCAAATTCAGCCTCTGTTCTCGACTTTTCTGAAAAATAACCCCACAGCAGCTTTATGGGCTGCTGCTGCCAGCCATGGTGCAACCAGCGTGCTCGCGGCGTTCATGGGCGCGCGCATGGGCGTGTGCATGGGGCTGTCATGGCCCCTCGTCGGGCCGCCGCGATATCAATTCTTCTTTTGGGCTTTTCTCCTTCGTCCGGACTCCGATTCAATTGAATTTTTTTTTGAACTTGACTAATTTTTCACTGTCTTTCCAACAGTGTGCTCAGTTGCACCCGGTTCTTCCTAGATAATTACCAGTTTTTTGCTTTAAGTGCTTGTTTTTCTTCGTCATGCCGTTTCTCCTTCGTCCGGACTCCGAATCATGCGATTCTTGAGTCTACCTTGATTAGTTTTTTTTTGTCCTTCTAGCAGTGTGCTTGGTGGCACCCGAATCTATAGTTTTTAGAAATGACTATTTTGCCCCTGGGGGCTTATTTGTCATATTTTCGATCTTTTGCTTCCACATCATTTCTTGTTGAGTTCCACGACCTCATGAAAGGTCACTTTGACTTCTTAGAGTCTTGTTTTCTGTTTTCGCTTCCGCATTCGGATCCGTTATCGGGTTATCCTTACGATTCATCACAGGACACGCTGGCCTAAAAACCAGGGTCGTCAGAAAAGATATTCAACTTCAGCTTCATGTGGCCAAATGAGATCTTCATTATCCCCGTCCTACAATTGATGTTGGCATTAGCGGTTGCCAAGAAAGGACGGCCAAGGATAACGGGAATTTGGCTCTTAGGATTGGGAATCGGTTCTGTGTCTATGACAACGAAATCAACCGGGAAGAAGAATTTGTCAATCTTTATCAAAACATCCTCAATTATACCTCTAGGCTTCTTAATGGATCGATCAGCAAGTTGCAAAACTACCGACGTCGGTTTCAATTCACCTAAGCCCAATTTGACATAAACCGAGTATGGAAGAAAGTTAACACTTGCTCGTAAGTCAAGAAGTGCCCGATTAATGATATGATTGCCAATAATGCATGATGTAATGGGTGAACCGGGGTCCTTAAACTTTGAAAGAGTGTTATGTTGCAAAATTGAGCTTACTTGCTCGGTCAAAACCACTTTTCTTGGTGCTTGGCTCTTGTTCTTCCGCTTTTGGGTGCACAAGTCTTTCAAGAATTTGGCATAAGCCGGAATTTGCTTGATTGCATCCAATAGTGGAAGGTTAACTTTCACTTGCCTAAACATTTCCAAGATTTCATTGGTTTTTGCCTTCTGCTTGTCTTTTGAAATGGATCCTTTTAAGGCATCTGGAAATGGAACATTTGGTTCAAACACTTTTTCAAAATTTTCTTTTAAACTCTCTTCAACACAAGAAGTTTTCAAATCATTTTTCAATAAAACCTTTTCAACATCATTTTTCAAAACTTCTTTTTAAAACACATCTTTTAAAACTTTCTCATTTACAAGATCATGTATATGCAATGAAGGAGGAATAGGATGTGAAACGGGACGGGTGACAACTTGAGGTTGTACCGGTTCACTCTCTTCCTTAGACATTCCAACTTGATTGTCCATAATCCTACCACTCCGCAAGGTAGTCACCACATTAACATATTCAATGGTGTGACCTTCCGATGAGGAATGGGTTTCCACAACACATTGTTGCTTAGGTGGGGCATTTATAGGCATCTTTCCCTTCTCTCTTGCATTGAGAGTGCTTGCTATTTGCCCTACTTGGGTTTCTAGCTTTGCAATAGATTGAGAGTAAGAATGAAACAATTGAGTGTTAGCCTCTAAAGTGCCCAAAGCATTCAAATTGAGTGTTAGCCTCTAGTATTACCTTGGGAATAAGATTGGTTGGGAAAATGAGAATTAGCAAATTGATTCCCTTGTGATTGATAAGGTCTATAACCTTGGGATCCTTGGTTTTGAAGTGGAGGTGGAATGTACTTCCCTTGGAAACCGCCTTGGGAAGGGTTTGAGCCCTCTCCTTGGTTTTTCCAAGAGAAATTTGGATGTTTCCTCCAACTTGGATTATAATGAGTACCATAAGGATTGTTCCCTTGGTTCACAAAAGCCGCATTGACTTGTTCATTAGGTTCGTTTTGCATTTGTCCGTGAGGATAATGAGAAGTAGAATGAAGAACACTAGAACAAGTCATACATGTTTCATTTGATGCACGATGAGAATGGTTGGGGAAGGAAGATACTTGGTTCGCCGAGTTTTGGTTAATCAAAAATTTATCAAACCTTTGAGACAAAGACTTCATTTCGGCGGCTATTTCATTTGAATAGTCGACTTGATATAAGCCAACACTTTTCCTACCTTGCGAATTTCTACCATTCTTGGATGATAGTGTTCTATGTAAATAATTTCCACTCATACTTTCATAGAGACGCCACACGTCATTCTCATGCCTATCAATGTATGAGCCACCCATGGAAGTGTCAACCATGCCCTTATAGTTGTCCGATAAGCTCTCAAAGAAGTATTGAACTAATTGCCATTTGGGCATCTCATGATGTGGACACTTCCTAAGCAATTCATTGAAGCGTTCCCATGCCTCATGAAACGTTTCTCCATCCCCATGTGAAAATTCTCGAATTGAGGTCCTCATGGCATTGGTCTTAGAAAGTGGATAGTACTTCTTCAAGAACTCTTGTTGCATTTTTGCCCAAGAAGTGATTGAAAAAGGCCTAAGATTGTTAAACCAATACTTTGCCTTGCCTTTTAAGGTGAATGGAAAAAGTTTGAGTCTTAAAACCTCTTCCGGCATGTCCGTATATTTTACGGTGGAACATACTTCAAGAAACTCATCCAAATGCTTGTAAGGTTCTTCAATTGGAAGTCCATGATAGTTAGGAAGCATTTGGATGGTTTGTGGCTTAATTTCATAATGATGTGCTCTAAATGGGGGCAATTGGATACATGTAGGTGCATTATACTCATTAAGCACATAATGGTCTCTTAAAGCAAGAGGTGGATTAGCTACTTGAGGTACAACACGAACACCTTGGTTTTGAATTCCTTGATTGTGGATAGGAGGTTGTGGAGCATACATTGGCCTTGGCATTCCATATGGAACTTGGCCATGTTGTTGTGGTGGTTGGTGAATGAATGGCGTAGGCATGCCTAATGGTACTTGTATGTTCTCATTGTGCGCATTGGGATAAAGGATACCTTGTTAGTCTATGTGACCAATGTCCTCAACATGATTATCATTATGGTCATCCATTGAAAGGTTGGCTTTATTTGAACTTCCTCTTCCCCTAGGATTTCTAACGATAGATTCAAGATGCAAATCAAAAGGGACAAGAGTTGGTTTCAATGAATGACGCCCATGCATGCACAATACAAAACACAACAAACACAAAGAATGACAAACACTATGCCTTCACAACAATGCAATTGGACTTCTTCCACAAACATTTAATTCATACTCCCATGCTTTAACAACAATGATACAAGACAATTAAAAATAAGCCTCCATGCGGGCCGACGATTTAACTAAGGGATTGAGTAAAAAAAGTCTCACAAAGGTCCTTTAGCACTTCAACTCCAAATTTTAAAGCTTAGCAATTTTAGAATTTTTAGCTTTTTACTTTCTTTGCTTGCTTGAATTGAATACTCAATGGCTCTTTTGCTTGCTTCCTTTCCAACAATGCACCTAGTTAAGTAAGAACAACACAATAAGTAACCAAAAAAGAAAAATAAATAAATAAAAAGAAAGTAAAGACACGATCAAAAAAGTACTAATCCTAATCAATTCCACAAATCCGACGTTGCCAAATCTAATCAATCAATCCCCGGCAACGACGCCAAAAACTATGATGTCTTGACTCGGGCGGTGCATAAAACAATGCACAACACTTTGAGTTTGGAGATTAGTGTAAAGTGGGCATCATAGTTAAATTTATAAACCGCTTAACACCTACACTATGTAGTATGAGTGAGAAGGGATCGTCCCAAGGGATTATGGGGATTGAGCAATGTCGTGGAATCACAATTAGGGCTAGTAGGTCGAGTGATCAAACATTTGGTTGGTTGATTGATTAAAGAACAACTAAATTAAACTAAATAATAGCAAAAGAGTGCAATTAAGAGTAAGTAAGAGAGAGAGAAAGATCTTGGGGTTTAGAGATCACCACCAAGCAATGCATTTCTATATCATTGACAAGTGATTAATGAGGGCAAAAAGTGTGTTGCAATATTGGTGTGTGTGTATTTGGTTGATTCAACAAGCAAGGATGACTAGTTAAACATGTATTATCTAAACATCATGTGAAAGGCACAATATATCTAAGCAATGAAGCATATATTGTTTAAATAACATGTGAAAGGCATAATAAATCAAAACAAGCCATTAATCCTTTCATTAAGCTCACAATCCAAATACAACACAAGGATAGAAACATATGCTACTTGCATTCAAAAGCTTGGATCATCAAACAACAAGCATAGATTGTCCTCCCATTTAATATTACACTACAACTACACTACATCTACAATACTAGCATAAAATAAACTAAGGGAGAGGCACAATCCATCAAGAGATAAGCATGAACCATCAAAAGAATCACAAAAGTATTCCTTTAAGCACTATGTTTTGACAATCTCCAAATCTATAGCATCAATACACATAGACATGCATTCATAACATAAAATCTAGAGACAATCACATGAACATCAATTCTAGCATACATAGACATATGGATAGAATGAAATGATCAATTGGAAGCATTAAACTACATAAATCATTGAATAAACAAGATCTATATATATCAAAGTATCAAAATATCAATTACAACACTAATCCCTCTATAATACACAAGATTAAGATATAGAAAGCATGCTTGGGGCTAACTCTAGCCCCAAGAGGATGTCTAGCCACTCATGGTGATGATGCTCCAACCCTCAAGGGCTAATTCCATGGTTGAAATCGGCTCCTTGTTGATGAAGAGTCTCCAATGGTGTCTCTAGCCTCCTCTTCCTCTCCAAGAGATGATATGAAATATTGTTCTCCTCCTTTGTAAAAGCAATCATTATCCTTATATAGGTAGGTCAAAAATGACACCCAAAATGAGCTGGGGTCGTGCACACAATATTCCCTAATGATTAGATAAAGGACAACTTTCAATGAGATGGAATTTTTAACTTTTTCGCACTGGAGGAAGTTCGATCAATCGAACCTTAAACTTGGATCGATCAAAAGTAAGTGAGATCGATCGAACTTTGGTGGATTGATCCAACCGGCTGAGCTTTTTGGAAAAAGACAAATCCAAGATATTTATAGGAGATATTTATGGGAAAAGAACAAAAGTGGTTAGTGGGTGGTACAGCTGTGGATAGGATCAATCATTTGATTAAGGACAAAAGTGTTCGATCGATCGAAGGATGGTGTTGGATCGATCGAACTTTCGGAACTTTATGCTTCTGGGTCAAGGCTTGGATCTATCTTGAAGTGCTGAGATCGATTATTGTTCGATCGATCGAACCTTAAACTTGGATCGATCGAACCTTGCTGCTTGCCACCTTTGGCTTCATTTGTTTCCTTCTTTCTCCACCTTGTTCCTTTCTTTTATTAATCCCAGAATTGCTTCAATTAAGCTCTTATTTGGCTGAGTTAGCTTATTTTCGGGACAAGTGCCTGAAAATGGAAATAATACGAAATCAATTTAAAACAATAAAGTAAGATAGATAAAGGTACAAGAATGCCTAAGCTTAAGGGGTTTAAATATACACTTTTCTGTGCTCATCACCCAATCTCTAACTTTTCTAGAGAGAGAAAAATAAAATTACAATGTAAAAGGAAAAATGATAAAAAAAAAAAAAAAAAAAAACTCTCTTACAAAAATGGTTCATTTAGATTATATACAAGCCTCTTTGAGTTGGCACCAAGTCAGAAATATAGCATTTGATTGGAGGAAATTCGCAGCTACACAAGTTAGGTAGAGACCGGTGCGCTCAGGAATTAAACAGCTCACTGCCAGCAGCATTTCGATCGATTGAAGATTCTCGATCGATCAAACACTCAGCTTCGATCGATCGAAGCTTACGTGGCATCAAAAATATCTTCTGGGCCTTATCCACTTTGCTAAGCTGGCACCGCCTCATTTCGATCGATTGTAGAACTCTTCGATCAATCGAGATTCCCTTCGATCGATCAAAGCTCCTCTTATGCATTTTCTTGGCTTCTTTCCAACTTTGCTCCTTAGCTCCAAAATTGAGCTAAATAGCTCCTATTAGCCTGTTTGAAGTTTATTAACCAGAAATAAATAATAACACAAATAAGTATCTAAGACATGAAAGTAAGGTAGATGAATGGACTAAAATACCCTAGCTTAAGTGCTAAAATACGTCACATTTGAGCACTCATCAATAAGATATTTAAAATTTAAAGTACATTGGAAGGAAATTTTGAACAAAGGTTGCGCTAGTCACTTGGAATTAGATTGCAAATCAACGAGCTCCAAAACTTTATTTCTTCTGAATCACTTCTAAGATGATCTTTATTTCATATTAGCCAAATCTGCCGATTTAGGCTTTTCCTAGATTTCCAGATAGTTTGCTGATATTGCCAGCCCATAAACCAATGAAGGACTTGCGCCCCATACATTTTTCAACTCCACTAGCAAATCATGATTATGATCGACAGAAATTAAATTATTGTGAAGCATCATTCTAGCTGACCTGCCTATTAGTTGTGTAACGACCCGAACCCGAAGGTCCGAATCGTTAACCGGGTCCTTACCTGAACCCGAGGTCATCTAAGTCCATCCACATCACTTCTAATGTCATACATCACCATTACACCTTAATTATACTTTAAGAAGGTTTCGAACAACATCCCAAAACTTAGAATAGTTCAAGAATAAAGGAGGAGACAAGGAAGTACAAACAGCTCTATTTCGGTCAACCGAAATGGAGTTTCACTTACATAAGTTTTATACATAGTCTTCATAATTGGTTCAATTTACAACAAAATAAAGTCAAGCTCAAAGCTATAATACAAATCCACGCTAAACTAACTCAGTACATTCCATGTCATAGTGCAATATAAAAATAGGCTCAACTTTACAAAATACTTTCAAAATACACATCAAGTCCTCTTATGCCTGTGATGAATCGTCATCCGCCAACTCCTTGCCGTGTCCTGAAAAATGTTAATATAAGGGATGACCAAATTACTCAGTAGGTAATGTTAAGGCACACCTCTTGAGTCCCCGTGAATCTAGACAATGAATAAAAACAAAGTAATAGAAATCATGCTTTGCCGAGAATAAAATAGCCACAAAACATCTTTAACATATCAAGAATCATGGATGTAAATACCGTGGAATAGGCTGCAATGTCATACAATGTCACTCCCCACTTCCAAAACCATATCCATCGGTATTTCTAAAATGTTAGTGAAACCCGTTGGTGTGTCGTCGCACCAACGTCTAAAGATGTGCAAAAGAGTGTGAGTGTGCAATGTGGCTAAGTTCTAAATTTGTAAAAGCCACTATTACCTTTAACTAAAAATATAGCTAGGGTAAGTAGGGATCATCCCAAAGTATTTTAGACATGCTTGCAATGGAAACAATGTATAGGGTTAGTAGGTCGAGTGATCAAAAGGTGGTGTGTTTGGTTGATTAGACTACAAACTAAACTAAACAAGTTCAATGTAGAATAAGCAAATTAAATGAAATTTAGAGAAAACAAGAGAGTAAGGTCTTGGGGTCTAGAGGTCACCATTAAACATCACCATTCTAGATATTCAATGTATAATTAATGAGGGGAAATGTAATGACCCGGTCTTTTTCCTCTTTTTCCATTTTCGGCGATTTTCTTTTTTCGTCTTTTTCTTATTTTGTCTTTTCCTTATTTCGTCTTTTAGTCGTTTTTCATTTTTCCTTGCATAACCTCACTTGTTGTGCCCCGATTTAATTCCGGTTTTGCATGCATTCATGGTATTTGATTTCCATGACATTGGTAATTTTACTTTTCTCGAAAAGCATGCTAAATTAGTACTTTTCTTGTAAATGACATGAATGTGTAATTATTTATGACTTTTGGGGTTTTGTGTAATTACGTAAAATAATTATTTTTCGTTTTAGGGACCTTTTTGTAATTTATTTTAGAAGATATTTTAAAAAAGGACCATTTTGTAATTTTTGAAAAATGTGACAAGTGTCACATTCTCATGAAGCCATTTGTTGGCATTTAGGTGAAGGGACTTGGCACCATGATTTCTTGACATTTGGTGGGTGGAGATTCATCCATGTGTTAGCCTTGGATTAGTGCACATGTAGCCTTTGATTTGTGACAAGTGTGGGCTTGGGATTTAGTCTTGGAAGAGACATTGGATTAGTGACAAGTGTAGGATCAAGGTTTAGTCTTACATTGTGTGTGTGTGAGAGGTAGTGCAAGAGCACATAGTGAGTAGAGGATTTCTAGCCCTTCCACTCACCATTTTACACTTTACCTTCCTCGTTTCATTATCTCTCTTGAACCCTAGCAAATCCACCATTGGCGGAAAGCTTAGTTCATAGCTTCTTCCTTCAATTTGGTTCACTTCCTTACACCTTAGAGTAGAAACCTTGGGAGAGAAAAGATTCCTTTCACTCTCCTCTTCAATAACCCTAAGCTTGTTTTCCATTTAGGGCTTGGTTGTTTGGATTATAGAGATTCAATTCTCTATTGAGGTAGGGGTGGTTATATGTTTTTCCTCTTTGGGTTTTATATATATTGATTACATGCTTTAAAATTCTTGTATTTGCATATGAGTAGAGTTTTTGTATGCTTGACTCAGGATTTGTGAATTAAAGCATGTATATGACTATTAAATTATATAAGTAGATTATTGCTTAATGATTTGCCTATTACTTGTGATTTCATTGAGGATTTATAATGAATATCTTGAAATTACTTTTGTATTGTTAAGTAATATAGATTTCATTGAAAGACTTGTAAGTATTACTTGAAATTGCTTGTAGGTAAATTGCTATATTGCATAATTAGTAATTGTGGCCTACATTAATATTAAATCTACGTGGCATAATGTGTAGTATCATTAGCTTGCCACTTTAGACATGAAACCTTAGGGCATGATTTATGTGGTTTTACCCTACTTGTACTTGGTAGGTAGTTCATGCATTGAGATTGTATAAATGTCATGAACTTGTTGATTTTTGGAAGCTTGTAAGGATATGAAATGTTTGATGGCTAGAGTTTGGCTCTAGTACGGAGGATGGGAATTCTCCTAAGCCATAGTGCACACTAGGTAGTACCCTGTGGGTCATAATTACCCAAAATAACTTGTATGGTCTCATGGCCACATATCCTAGTCTTTCCATACTTGATTTCGCATTACTTTCCAAGTTGTAAATCATGAATTTCTTGTAGCATGTGATTTGGTAAATCTTAGTTTTAATATGGTTAGTGTACTTGCTTATGTGTACTTGGATGTTACGTGTGTACCGTTTCAACATTTGTATAGCTTGAGATGATCCCTTAGAGCACCATGGGAACATAGACGTTACGTGGAATGCACCCTTGTGATGGTCTATGTTTGGTTCACATTATACTTGAAACTATAGGGTATGCGCATGCACCACATCCTACGAGTAACTTGATTACTCACCCTAGTAGTTTGGGTTGTTTTTCAGGTAAAGAGACTATGTTCTTGGAGGATCATCATCCTTAAAGTTTTTGAGCTATTTGAAGCATTTTTGTATATTAGCATGCAAGTGTTTAGCATGACTTGACTTTAATATCATATCTTGAATGCTATGGGTGTATGGTACTTTTGGAGCTTGGTAGCTTTCTTGATATGTAATAACACTCAAATATTTG
This sequence comes from Cornus florida, assembly GCF_030987335.1. Lineage (NCBI taxonomy): Eukaryota > Viridiplantae > Streptophyta > Magnoliopsida > Cornales > Cornaceae > Cornus > Cornus florida. The sequence goes on from NW_026775573.1 coordinate 48,555,585, forward strand.
CTTTTAGACATTATAAACATGTATGTAAAGAGGCCAAGGGCCAAACATGTATACTTTTGTACTTAGACACTTTTAGTATCAACCTTTGCATCAAAAGTGTATTTAAATCAAAGTTTGAGGTTTGACATATAAAATCTTGTAAATGATGTGTATGAGGCCATGGGCCATGGTTTTATGTTTATTTATTCATATCAAGGTTGTTGACATGTTCACATTCTCAAAAAAACTCATGAAAAATCAGCTTTTACATGTTCATTGTGAACCAAAACATCATGGGATTCAAAGTTAAGGTTGAACCTTAACACCTTGGACTCATAGCAGGATTTTTAGCAGCTTTTTGTGGTGTTTTGGTCGACCAAAACTCCATTTTGGTCGACCGATGGCAAATGGAATTGCCAATGCACAGTATAATCACATTCCAGTAGCCAAATGCACTGTTCATGAGTCATTTTGGTCGACCGAACCTTCATTTCGGTCTACCGAAGCAATATGAGCCTTTTCTTCATGATTTCAGGCCTCAGCACTTTCATTTCGGTAGTCTGAAAGTCCATTTCGGTCGACCGAAATAGCTTGAAATCGAGCCTAGTCTCTGTGGAGTTCCAGCACTGGTTATCCAACTTCTAAGGATCATAACTTCTTCGTTTTTAATCCAAATGGGGTGATTCTTGAGCCTAAACTCAAGGATTTTGAGTCAGATTTCCAATGGTACCACTCCCATTCTCAAATTCCAAATATGGTGGGAGTTATGTATATTTTAGTGAAATAGTGTCAGTTTTCACTTCAACCGGGACAGGGCATTTTATGGGATTCTTAGCCAATGTTCATGGAACCTCTTGGAATGTTTCAAAATGATTAGAGTGGGTTGTATTAACCTTGTTTGACTTGTTTAAAGTCAAGTTTCTCCTTTTAATAGTGAATTGACCTTTTTGCCCGTTGGATAGCAAATTTTGTTCTTTTTGACCTTTGTTTCCGTTTTTGTCCTCTTTAAGTTCCATGACCTCATAGAGGGTCACATTTATGTCTTAGGAGTGACTCCTATCTCTAGAGACCTTGGTTTATCATTTGCTTCCGCATTTCGGATCCATTATCGGATCAACTTTCAGTTCATCACTGACGCACCGGGTTGAAAACTTGGGCCATCACAGGAAACATGTGTTGCAATTTAAGAGTGTGTGATTGATTATTTCAATAAGTATGGATGACCAATTAAGCATATATTGTCTAATCAACCTAGTAAATAACACAATACATCAAACTAAGCCATTAATCATTCTTTTAAGCTCACAATCCAAACATATCACATAGTTAGAGAACAATATTACTTGCAAAAATAAGCATGGAACATCAAACAAAAAGCATAGATTATCCTCCCATCTAACCACTAAGGCAATTACACTACAACTAAGTTAAGGGCATGAAAATTAAACTAAATAAACTATGGGAGAGGCACAATCCATCAAGGCATAAGTATGAACCATCAAATAAACAACAATAGTATTCTATTAAGCACTATGCCTTGACAATCTCTAGATCCATAGCATCAACACACATAGACATGCATCAATAACACAAAAACTAGAGATAAACACATGAACATTTATTCTAGCATACATAAACATATGGATAGAATGAAATGATCAATTGGAAGTGTTAAACCACACAAATCATTGAATAAACAAGATTCATATATAAAATAAGTGTCAAGACAAGATTACAACACAAATCCCCTCAAAAAACAAAGCATTGGAGTCTAGAAAGCATGCTTAGGGCTAACTCTAGCCCCAAGAAGATGTTTAGCCACTCATTGAAGTAGTCATGTGACGACCCTGGTTTTTAGGCCAGCGTGTTCTGTGATGAACCGAAGATTTGACCCGATAACAGATCCGATATGCGGAAGCGAAAACAGAAAACAGGACTCTAAGAAGTCAAAGTGACCTTCCATGAGGTCATGGAACTCAATGAGAACTGATGCGGAAGCAAAAGGTCAAAATATGACAAATAAGCCCCCAGGGGCAAAATAGTCATTTTTGAAAAATATGGATTCGGGTGCCACCGAGCACACCGCTGGAAGGACAACGAAAAACTAATCAAGATGGACTCAAGAATCGCATGATTCGGAGTCCGGACGAAGGAGAAACAGCATGACGACGAAAAATGGACACTTAAAGCTTTAAGGAAAAACTGGTAATCATCCATGAAGAATTGGGTGAAACCGTGCACACCGTTGGAAAGACAGCGAAAAATTAGTCAAGTTCAAAAAAAAGTTCACTCGATTTGGAGTCCGGACGAGGGAGAAACGAGGGTTTGAAGTTGAGACGTCACGGCGGCCCGACGAAGGCCATGGCGCACACGGCCCCCATGTGTGAGCCCACCGGCGCGCATGCCGGCGCCCAAAGACATGGCTGGTGGCAGCCCTTGGCTACTGCTACATTTTTTTTTATCTACCCAAAACTGAGGCTTGAAATGATGGTCAAGACGAGTTTTCTGGAAAAATACGAAGAAGAAACCCCCCCTAAAATCGAGTTTTCTACCCGACTTTGCGAACGGAATCGAAAAAAACTCACTGTGAAATCCCCAAAATGCCCCTAGATCAGAACTGAACAAGAGGGTCGTAAAGCTGCTAAATGAAAACTGGAAGCTGAAACTTCGCGAGGGATTTCCGGTACCAAGACGACATTTTCTGGAAAAACACCAAAAAGAAACCCCCCCTAAAATCATGTTTTCTATTCAACCATGTTAAAAGAAGAAAATAAAACTGATGTGACAGGTCCATAATGCCCCTAGATCAGAATATGCAAAAAAAATGCGAAATGAATTCACAAAAGGCTCAAAACACAAACGATAAGGTTTTGCCCGGAAACGACCATGCACGCAAATGTAATTAACCTATTTAGATACGCTACAATGGTCCATGGCTTAAAAATATAGCCGATACAAAATTCGACCCCCCAACGGGCAAAAAGGCAAAAATGGACTTGGAATGGAAAACATGCAATCCAAAAATGTAAAATGGAGTCAAATGACCGTTTGGCCCTTGGCCACACTTCATACAAGATTAATAAGACCCTATAAAAGAATGAAAATGGAATTCCCACACCCGATGCAATCGTGGTGAAGGAATGACTTGCGATTTTTCAAGTTTTTCATAACATTTCATGAAGTTAAAAAGTTGCATAAAATACAATATGCATGTCATTGGCCTCCGGCCTCATCTCATATATATCAAATACATTGAAAGGAGTGTACTTAAGTACACATTACATACATGGAATCAAACATACATATTTTGACATAGAAGTCTACAAAATGACATTTCATGCTAACATTTGCATGAAATGGACACTTGAAAGCTACTCGACATCCAAGGAATGCTAGGCTTCATGAACCAAGTCTTCGTACCTGAAATATGCCCCAGTATCGTAGGGGTGAGTAACATAAAGCTACTCGTAGGAGATGAGCATGCATCGACCTAGCATTTTACAAATTTATCACCTTAAGGTGAAACATGTTAAAGGGGCTCATGCCACCTAACGTCTATGTCCAAATGAGACTCGGGGAGCATCCTAAGCTACCTTAGAGTCTAAGCAACAAGAATCATGATATACATACGTGTATGAAATGAAACATGGTTGGGATAATCCAAAGAACACGACAAGAAGAATGCTTGAGCATAGATTAATATGAATTGCATTTTCAATACAATTGAACTAGGTCTAAAGTAATCCATACAACATGACAAAAGCATATTTGAATACAAGTCAACAAGAATCACATTATCCATGCAATTCAACAACAAAAGAGCATGTTATACAATACAACAAGGTTTAAGTTCTCAAAGCCATCAACTTAGAATATAAAGCACAAAATAACAGTAGTGGTTCATGCCACCTAACGTCTATGTTATAAATGAATCAATAGGATCAATCCTAAGCTTTATTAAAACGTCAAAACACGATTTTCAATATCGATGCAATTTAACCAACATTAGAACTTCCAATACAACGCATAAAGCACAATTTTGCAAAGTTAACATCCTGTAACTTAAAATGGAACGACAAATAAGAAACAACAAGTTACAACATCATCTAGTTATCAACTTGAAAATGAAATGCGAAATCAAATAAGGTGGATACTCGGACGTCACGCCAGATCAGACCGACAATATTGTTACTTTAGGGTTACTAGCCCATGGGTAACCTCTCTATGTGCGCACTAGACCATATAGAGGAACTATCCCCCGTACTAGAACCACGTCCTAGCCATAGTCAAACAACGACATCCCCAAGTTTCCAAAATCAACAAGTTGTGCAACAACGCATATATCAACAGTAATATGCAATATAATCAACTATTTACTAAGTACAACCAAATTTGAAAACCTAAACAACACATGCTCTAAATCCACAACTAATATGATACGATGAATGTCAAATCTTCAGTGTGCGATTTGTTACACGCTATGCATGAATGATGTAAAATACGAAATGTGCAAATCATTACGCAAAGCAACAATATATTCAATAAGGAAAACATATTCTCAAGAATACAAACATAGCAACTATGTTATCCAATGTTCAAAACATAACCAAATGAATATACAACAAGTCTAAGTCCATGATTTGAATATAAAAACCACTTCTAAAACACAACTAGATCATGGAGCAAATTGATAGAATTTAAATAGATAAACACAATTAAATTCTCTAGATTCCGATTCAATTCCAAATAACCTCAATTTAATACATGTTAAAGGACATGGCATGGCCATCACCTATATCCATTCTAAAACTCAATTCGGTTGTTGGAACAACAAAGTAGAACTTTAATTAAATCAAGCTAATTTAATTACCAAGGTTCTAAAACAACTTCTAATAGTCCCAAATTAATATATACTAGTAAACAAGTCATGGCCAATACAAATATCAAGTTAAAACCTTAATTAAGCTAATGGAACCACAAAATAGATTTTAATTAATTCTTTTAATTAAAATCTCTTGATTTTCAAACTTAACCAAATGCTCTCCAATTAACCTATGTTGAAAAACATGCCAAAGACTAATGTAATATCACATTACAAGTTTATTTCATTCAATTTACGACCATGCGAATTAAACCTTTCACTAAAGTTAAATATAAATTAAAAGTTGCAATTCTCATGCAATTAATTCCAATTTAATATATGTGAACAACCACACCAAAGCTTAATTTTCTAGCATGCCACAATTCAATTCCAAGTTGTATATCACCATGAGGATTAAATCTTAAACAAGGAATTTAATCAAATGAAAGGTTTGAAAACCTAACCGAATATTCGAAATCAAACATATATGAAGCTATATGGCATGTAAGTCAAGAATATCAAGTCGGAATTTAAATAGAGTGAATAGTACACTCGGGGCAAATTAATTAATCAAATTAATTCATAATTACTAATTTTCAAAACACCTCCAATTACTTTCAAATTCAACTATGTTGGAGAGTATGCAAAGGCCTAATTTAATATGCTAATACATATTGATTTTAAGCTAGTTAAGGCCATGTGAATTAATCTTTCACCTAAGATAAATATTAAATAAAATCTTTAATACTTATTCAAATGTTCCAATTTTAATACACGACAATGAGCATATCAAGGGGCAATATAAAATCATGCTACATGTTTAAACCAAGTCATGAGCAACCAGGAAAATTAGATCCCGTACAAGAAAAATAAATAATAAAATCTCTAGATTTTATATTTAATCATGCAAACAAGTAGTATAAGCATCACAAGCATGCTATATAACAAGAATTTAAACCTAGAACATCCCCTACCTCAATTTGAGATGAAAATCTCAAAAGCCATCAAAATGGAACGGCTCTAAATCCGACGAAACTACTAGGTTTTGTCGGGGACAACGCCGTGAACCTAATCCCCATCAAAGCCCCATCAAAAACATAACTTGACCTCAAAACCAAACTCAAGAAATGGTCAAAATTGAATTCTAATAAGGGGGAAAGGTAGAGCACGGCGAGGGGAACAACAAACGTTAAGGCCAAAGACTTTCCATCAAGGAAAAGTGAACCAAAAGAGGAAAGAGAAGATGGCAGCACCCCTTCGGCTGCCATGGGAGCTCCAGGTCGTGCATGAAGAGGGGAGAAGATGAAAAATGAAATATCTCACCCCCCTTTTATAGAAATCTCAAAAAGTGCCCCGAACGGGCCCCGCCAGGTCTGAAAAAGTAAAATTTGAGCAGACGCACTCAAATGGCAAAACTTTGTGAACAAAAAATATTCAAAATGATAAAATATGAACAATGGAAGAAACGGCGTCAAAAACTGAGTCCCGACCAAAAAGTTATACCCAAAACAAGTTTGGCGCTAACCGGGGCCAGAAACCCTGAAACTGGAAAACATCGTCCAAGAGAAAATTCCAAGATTACACAACTCAACAAAATGTGAAAATGAATCTTGTACGAGGATCCAGGCTCAAAACAAGTCATTTTGCAATAACTTTCATTAATTGCACAATGGCCCCTCCAAAAAATGAAAACTACACTTATGGCCCAGAATGAAAATATCTTCCAAAAATATTTTCTTAAAAACCCCTGAAATAAAATATCTTCAAAAGATATTTACAAAAAACACCCCAAGAAAAGAAAATAATTTCAAAGAACTTTGCATCCATTCCCCCTATGGACACCGGGAGCAACCAGAGTACTTTCTTGCTAAAAGTAAAGATACGTATTTCAAGAAAATCACTCAAGATGAAGGCACGTGAAGTCAAAAACCAACTCTGAGCATGAGAAGTGAGGTTGTGCCAAAAACTGACAAACTGAGATAAGACAGAATAGGGAAAAGGACGAAATAGCACATAGTGTCGAAAAACGAAAAATGTGAAAATGACTCAGTCCTTAAAGGAAGTTGTCAATTCACGAAAAAGAGTCTCAGGAACCAATTCTAAGCACTCGAGATGACACTAAGCGGAACAAAACAGAGCTCAGAAAAGAAAATTAAACGAAAAAAATTCATTCGTAAAATTTCAGGAAAAAAGAATGGAAGGCAAATGACCGAGTCGTTACAAGTCATCCAACCCTCAAGGGCTATTTCCATGGTATGAATGACCTCCTTCTTGATGGAAACCCTAAAAGAATGGAAGAACTCCTAAGAAAGTGTCTCTAGCCTTTCCTCCTCTCTTTTCTTCCTCTTTAAGAATGTTTTTTTTAAGTATATGTCTAAGTATTATGATATGATAGCTATGTGTAAAAATGGCTCAAAATCCTTATAGAAGAGGCTCAAGTGTCACACCCAATGGTCTAGACTCTTGCACAAGGGTCCTCTCAATGATTGCACCATGAGCCAACTTTTAATGAGCTAGAACTTCTTTATTTTTTTTTGGGACTTAAGGAGGTTTGATCGATCAAACTGTGTTGAGATCAATCAAACTTAGGTGAGATCCATCAAATGCTACAGAGATCGATCATCATTGGCGGTGCCTTTTTGAATAAAGACAAATCTCTGAGATATTTTGGGATATTTTGGGAAAGAGATAAAAGTGGTAGGTGAAGTGGTAGGTGTGGATAAGATCGAATATTTTCGATCGATCTAAGAGATGTTGGATCGATCAAACTTGGTGGATTCTTTTGGATAACAACAAAGGCTTGGATCCATCTTGAAGTGTCCAAATCGATTAACTCCAGATCGATTGAAAGATTGCTGAGATCGATCAAACATGCTGAATCTCCACACTTTGCTTCATTTTGCTTCTACTTTGCTCCTTTCTTCCATTTAGCTTGGGATTGCTTCTTTTAAGCTCTTATTTGACTGAATTAAATTATTTTTGGGATAAGTACCTAAAAAGGACAATAACATGAAATTAGTCTAAAACGGGAAAGTAAGATGGATGAAGGTCCTAGAATACCTAAGCTTAAGGGGTTTAATTGCGCACTTTTCAGCCCTCATCACCCATCCCACGGTGACCCCCTGGCACAAGAGAGGAGGATTAGCTACTGTCCCTGACCTATGGTAACCCTGTGGCATCATTTGGGGCCCTGATTGCTCAACCGCACTAAGGAAATTTTCCTAGTCCCCTTTAGGCCTCACTAACACCACAGCTCTTCGGTAACCCTTAAGCGACCGGGTTTTTCACAAAATCTTATTCAAAAACTTTTCTTCCCCAAAATCCCTTCTTTAATTCTTTCAAACTTAATTTCCAATTTCTTTCCCAATGTAGTGCAAGGATGATTCATGTTTTCCATGCCAAGCCAACATTCATCATTCTACAACTAACCCAAACTCATGCCATTTAACATGCTTTACAAGAGTTTCCAAAAAGTGATGACATTCCAATTTATTTCCCAATGTAGTGCAAGGAGATCCGCTTGTACGAGATCAAAGGAGATTCGTTTGTTGCCAGATTTGTCGGGGATATGATTTACCCCTTTGACGTCCTCAAATTGTGCCAAGGTTATCCTTACCCTGTTGAGCCACGTCATCTTTCATTATCTTTGATAATAAAATATTATTATTCTTATCTAATGGAAATATCATTGTTCGAAAGTCGAAGAAGTCTGGCGGCTGGTCAACACTTAGTTGCCTCTATTGTTAGGTAAAAGTAGGTTAGGTTTATTTTTCCATATCTGTTGCCCCTCATTCCCAAGTTTGCTCGTCGAGCTTTAGGAAGGTAAAATTTATTTATTCACATTCGAGTACTGTTCCCGCAGTTTTTTTTTTTTTTTTTGGTACCCTTGGGCACTCTTCCCTTGGGTAATGTTCCCTTGGGTAATCTTCCCTAGGGTGCTCTTCCCTTGGGTACTCTTCCTGTAATACCTCTAATTTTAAAAATGATATAATTGAAATTTAATTATTTTATTTTATTGTATTTTAGGTGCTTACGTGGCTATGTGTTTATGTGGTTTCATGTTATATGTTTAATTGAATTAATTATTTAATTATAAGTGTGTGCTTAAGTATTGTATGAAATTATTTGTTATTTGATTTTGATGATGTCTTAGTTTAATTGTAATTTTATTTGCTAAATTAAATGTGTATTTTATTTTATTTTATTTTTAAGTTTAAAAGAATGGATTTGGATAGTAGTAATGGACCAACAGTAGGTCTCATGGACTATTTGAATAGGGGTTATTTATGCGTACGGATAATTACCCACGTATGGTTGGTTGTATATATGATAAACGCCGAATATTGCATATTCAAGCGCCCTTATTTGCATTAGTTAAGTCCATTAGTTGATTATACTGTATAGATTAGCTTTAATTGCATGATTTTGTCTATTTTCAGGTTGGTTCCCCAAAGAAAGTTAAAAGTGACGCTTTGATGAGTTTTTGAAGATCAAAGTACGCCGTTACCGGGGACCTTCGTTGTGGCCAAGCCAGTGTCTCATCGAACTCTTGGTTATCCCTGCTAAAAGTACTGAGAGCAATGATCGTGTCATCAGGCCGAGTTGAATCCAGGTCAAGAAGTGTTTCTGGGCCAAAGTTCAAGTAACCGTGGGCACCCGCAAATCAAGGCAGTATGCTTAGGTTCTCACGGGGCCCCACCTTGCCTTGAGGGACCCCGCCGTGTGCCGCGGCTCGCATCAAGGACACCCTACGGGCACCCGCCAGGATCCCGCGGGGCCCCGCCAAAATGGCCAGTAGCCTTCTAAAGCTGCGGGCGCCCGCCAATCTGCAGACAGCTCTGCGTGGTCTACATTGTTTGGTTCAAGGCTGTCCCCTTGACCCTTTTGTGTGGTCCTAAATTCTCCTAGGGTTGTTTAGCCATGAAAATGGAGGGAAAATGAGAATATTTTTGGCTAGATAGGGGGCTTGAGGCTTGTATTATCTCATATCTCACATTTTGGCAAGTTTTAAAAAGAAATATTGTAAGGTTAGAGGGATTTTGTGTCTTGGAGCTCTAAGCATGAAAATTGAGGGGTTCTTTATCCTTTCTCCTTCCTATTGCATCCATGGGCTACTGACTCCCTTTCTATGGAGGTGATGAAGCCCTCTCCAGTAAGCATGTTCTAGTCTTGATTTATTTTGGGGAAAATGATGTATATATGTGGTTATTTCATAATCTAAAGGCTACACTTGATGTAATGAACCTTAATTCTTATAAATGATTATGTTAAATCTATTATCTTGTCTTAGATCATATTTTCTCATGATTGTATGGCTTGTATTTTCATAGTGACAATGGAAATGAGATTGTGGAATGGTTTTAATGGCATGTTGTTGGAAAACCTTGATAGTCCACGGCTTAGGTCCTTCCTTTGATGGTCTATATTCGATTTCTAGCTTCATGCGCTTTCATCATTTGATTAGGGGCTTGATAATCTCTAGCTTAGTGAACATGTTTAAGGCTACACCCTAGTTAGGTAGTTCAAGCATGTGAAACTTTGATAGGTTATTCTTGCCTTTGATTTAATGAACTTCTTGAAGATAATGTAGCAACCATGTGTTGTTACATATCATGACCACTATTTATACTATTTTCCCATGCAAATCATATTCTAGCATGTTTACAGGGTAGGTAGTGAATTCACTTCCCTAGTCATCTCTTCAATTCCTTGTAATTATTGTCTTATGCAATTTTAATTCCTAATCCTAGTAACAAACCCAATCAAAACTCTATACCCCTTTTATCAAACTAAAAGTGAATTTAAAAACCTTGGTTGTCATAAACTAGCAATCCCAATGGTTCAACTTACCCGACCAATAGCCCTATTTTACAATGATTTGTATTATTGCAAAGGGTTGATTATTATTGATAGTCTATGAGACCGATCAATTTTTGGTGCCGTTGCAGGAGATTGCAAACGGTTTTCTAACTGAGGTTTTAGGATTAACTTTGGTTTGATTATGAATATTATGTTCTTGTGGATATTTTCTTGTTGGTTTCGATTAATTTGTGTTTCAAGTATTCTAGTGAGATTCTAAGTACTCAAGGCTTGCTGAGGGAAGGTACTCAAGGCTTGCTGAGGGAAGGCTAGCAAATTTGTAAGTCTAGACGACTTCAGGTAAGTTTTCGAAGTTCTAGCTTCAAAGTTGTGAATATCTTGCATGTGTTTAATTTAGAGATACTTAGCTTGTGGAGCCCTTGTCGAGGTTATTTATTGTTTCTCTATATTGCAAAGCATCGGTCCTTGTCGTGGCCATTTACTTTTCTGTCTTGATTAATAATTGAGGAAAACAGGAATATCATATGTGGATGTGATGGTGAAGGGATATTATGTTTGTTATGAATTGTGTTGTTGTGTTGGGCCGTAGGTCATTATCCTTGCCTGCTCTTGAAGTACAAATTGATATAAATTCACTTGAAAGAACTCTTAGAAGAAACCATAGGGAATCTGAAAATTTAAGAGGACTTGATCTTAAGCTTAATGCAATGGCTAATAATGAAGAAAATGTCAGGAATGAGGGAATTAATAATAATAGGGCTAAAATTCCAATTGTTGTTCCTATGACTCTTAGGGACCATTTCATCCTTACAACTTATGCCTCCCCTTTTTGCATAGCGATGCCAAACATCGATACAGCCCAATATGAAATCAAATCTAGTTCAATTCAACTGCTTCCTTCCTTTCATGGCTTAGAACATGAGGATCCCTATAAGCACCTTGATGTTTTTTGAAATTTGTTCTACCATCAAGCTGAGGGGCTTCCCTGAAAATGCTCTTCATTTGCATCGCTTCCCATTCGCCTTAAAAGATAGGGCAAAATATTGGTTGAACTCCCTTGCTGCAAATTCCATCACTACATGGGCTCAATTGCAACAAGAATTTCTAAAAAAGTACTATCCAGTGAGTAAAACCAACCTAATAAGGTGTTCCATTCTTAGCTTTTCACAAAGCGATGGGGAACAACTTCATGAGACTTAGAAAAGATTACAAGATCTCCTTAGAAAATGTCCGCACCACCTAATTCCAAAATGGAAATTGGTGCAAGCTTTCTATGCTGGTTTAACCGACACCCATAGATTCATGGTTGACTCATCATGTGGAGGGATGTTCGTGTCTAAAAGTGCAGATGAGGCATGGACCCTACTTGAGAATCTGAGTGAAAACTCATTGCAATATAATTCTCGTAGTGCTCCAACCTTAACCAATACAAAGAACACCAACCCTTGTCAACCAAAGATAATGAGGGAAGAGTCTTCTCAAGTGGATGCCATAACTCATAAATTATAGCCATTAATGGCACCACATCTTTCTCCTTCCTTGTCTCAAAATTCAGCCAGTGCGGTGTGTGAATCATGCACTAGTCCTTTCCATCTCTCAGAAGATTGCCCCACACCAGAGCAATTTCCTAGTCCCAATCAAGAGTAAGCAAATACGATGTTTTCCAGGCCCGGAAACAATCCTTATTCTAATACCTTTAATCCAGGATGGAGAGATCATCCGAATTTCTCGTGGAGGCAACCCGCCCCATAAAATTTGAATTTTCAAAATCAAGGGCATCAAAATCAACCCTCTTCTCAATTTCAAAATAGGCAATTTCAGGCCTTTTCAAGTTACCGTCCCCCTTATAATCCAAATGTCTTTAATCAACCTCCTATGTTTCTAACTGATGAGATTTTGGCTGCAAACAAGCAAATGATGGAATCTCTAAACAAGCAAATATTGGAATCCAACAAGCAACTCTTGACATCATTGCAGCCTACTCTCCAAATGGTTCATTCTAATACTCAGTCGATAGCTAAACTTGAGAATCAAGTGGGACAAATAGCTTCTTCAATGAACCAACTTCTTCAAAGAGATAAGGGAAAACTTCCCGCTTAACCATTTGAGAATCCTAGAGGGATGCATGTGATTGACGAAGTCCCTCCTCCGAGTGGGCCTACTCATGAACAATTTCAAGCAATTACCACCCTTCGGAGTGGTCGAGTTGTGGACAACAAGGTTGATGGAAGAAACAATCAAAAAATCCTTCCTCCCAGAGATCCAAATCTCATTCCTGAAAATCTAAAGTCTAATGCTAAAAATTCCAAGCTCGTTACCCCAAATGTGGAGACTTTTTATCAGCCTAAGGCTCCGTTTCCTCAATGTCTCCAAGAGTCAACACATTTTGGGAACAAAAATTATAAAATTCAAGACATGTGGGAAGTCTTCAAGCAAGTAAAGATCAACTTGCCTCTCTTAGATGCTATCAAGCAAATCCTTCCCTATACAAAATTTCTCAAGGATTGGTGCACTCAAAAGCGCACTTCCAAAAATTATTTGCCAAAGAAAGTAAGATTAACTGAAAATGTGAGTGCAATCATTCAACACAATGCTCTTCCAAAGTATAAGGATCCGGGCGCCCCAACTATCTCGTGTGTCATAGGCAACAACAAGATAGAGAGGGCCCTCCTTGACTTAGGAGCTAGTGTGAACTTGATCCCATATTCAGTTTACTTACAACTTGGGTTGGGAGATTTAAAGCCAACCTCTGGGGTCTTGCAGCTTGCCGACAGATCTGTCAAGCACCCACGGGGCATTCTTGAAGATGTTATAATCAAAGTGGACAAATTCTACTTCCCAGTAGACTTTTGTGGTTCTTGACACGAAATCGGTCCATGATCGAAAGAAGCATATTCCCGTGATCCTCTGTAAGCCATTCTTAGCTACGGCTAACGCTTCAATTAATTGCCGAACCAGGGTGATGGATATCGCCTTTGGAAATATGCAAGTCAAACTCCACATTTTCCAAACAACTCAACATCCTTTCGAAGAGGATGATTGTTTCCTTATTGATGTGGTAGATGAAGTGGTTGAAGAATCTTTCCCCTTCATTCTAAGTAAAGATCCTTTGGAAACTTGCATGTCTCATTTTGACTTCTCGAACTTTGATATTGACCAAGCCATCCAAGAAGTGAATTTGTTGCTCGACATTGGTGCTATCATGGACTTTCCTCCTTAGAAGGTACCAAGAGAACCACTTCCTTAACCTTCCACTACTCCTTCAGTCCTTTCCTTGCAATCTCCACCACAACTTGAGTTAAAGTTGCTCTCGGCCCAACTCAAGTATGCGTTTCTTGGTGCAAGTCAAACTCTTTCAGTCATCACTGCATTATACCTTTTAAAGGACCAAGAAAATAGCCTTTTAGCACTGCTACAAGAGCACAAAGAAGCTATTGGCTGGGTAGTGGCTGATTTGAAAGGAATTGACCCTTCTATTTGCATGCATCGCATTCATATGGAGGATAACGTTAAACCTTCTAGAAAGGTGCAACGCCGGTTGAATCCCAACATGAAGGAAGTGGTCATGAAAGAAGTGATCAAGCTACTAGATGCGGGAATCATCTACCCCATCTCAGATAGTAAGTGGGTAAGCCCCACTCAAGTTGTTCCAAAGAAATTCTGTCTCACCGTTGTTGAAAATTCAGCGGGTGAGCTTATGCCACAACGTACCACCACTGGGTGGCGTGTGTGCATTGACTACCGGAAGCTAAATTCTACCACTAGGAAGGATCATTTCCCACTCCCATTTATTGATCAAATCCTAGAGAGGTTGGCCGGCCAAAGCTACTACTGTTTCCTTAATGGTTATTCCGGTTATAACCAAGTGGCAATTGATCTGCAAAATCAAGAGAAGACCACATTCACATGTCCCTTTTGAACATTTGCCTATAGGCGCATGCCCTTTGGGCTATGCAATGCACCGGTAACTTTCCAAAGGTACATGATGTCCATATTTTCTAATATGGTTAAAAATTTCTTGGAAGTATTCATGGACGATTCCTCTATTTTTGGATCTTCCTTTAACTCCTGTGTCCAAAATCTATCCCTTGTGCTTCAAAAATGCAAGGAGACAAATCTGATTTTAAGTTGGGAAAAGAGCCATTTTATGGTCCAAGATGGCATTGTCTTGGGACATGTCATTTCTAAAAAAGGGATCGAGGTCGACAAGGCTAAAGTCGAATTGATCTCTAGTCTTCCTCCTCCAAATTCTGTCCAACAAATCCATTCCTTTCTTGGTCATGCCGGCTTCTATCGCCACTTCGTGAATGATTTTAGCAAAATCTCTCGGCCCTTGTGTAATCTTCTTGCCAAGGATGTTCCATTCAATTTTGATGAAGCCCGTTTGGACACTTTTAAGAAGCTCCGTACTCTTCTCTCATCAGCCTCAATCATGAAACCGCCCAACTGGTCTCTTCGATTTGAGATCATGTGTGATGCATCCGATTATGCATTGGGAGCGATTTTGGGCCAGCGTGTGGATAAGCTTCTGCATGCTATCTATTATGCTAGCAAGACTCTCTCTGATGCTTAGTTAAATTACACCATCACTGAAAAAGAACTGCTAGCTATGGTGTACGCCTTGGATAAATTATGCTCTTACCTTCTAGGATCCAAGGTCATTGTCTTTTCAGACCATGCCGCTCTAAGGCATTTGCTCACCAAAAAAGAGACCAAACCCCCTCTCATTCAATGTATACTCTTACTCCAAGAGTTCGATATTGAGATTCGGGATAAAAGAGAACAAACAATGTTGTCGCTGACCATCTCTCTCGTTTACTCATTGAGAAATCCTCTGAATTTGCTACGGTTCGCGATTCCTTTCCGGATGAGCAACTATTTCAGATTTCTCATTCAAGTCTTCCTTGGTTCGTGGATATTGTCAACTACCTTGCGGTAGGAAAAATTCCATCCCAATGGTCCAAATAAGAGAAAGACCGGTTCTTCTCCCAAGTTAAACATTTCTTTTGGGAAGATCCTGAATTATTCAAGTATTACCCAAATCAAATCATCTGGAGATGCATTCCCAAAAATGAATTCACAAGTGTCCTAAATTTCTGCCACACTCTTGTTTAAGGGGGTCACTTCTGTGCCAAGAAGACTGCTGACAAAGTCCTTCAAAGCAGATTCTATTGGCCTTCCTTGTTCGGGATGCTTACAATTTCTGTAAATCTTGTGAGTGCTGCCAAAAGCTTGGTTCTATGTCTAGAAGAGACATGATGCCCCTCACTCCCATCTTAATCATAGAAATTTTCAATGTGTGGGGGATCGACTTCATGGGACTATTTCCATCTTCTTATGGCTATGAGTTTATTCTTGTAGTGGTGGATTATGTGTCTAAATGGGTTGAGGCCGAGGCTACCAAAACCAATGATTATATAGTTGTGGTCAAGTTCATTCAATCGAACATTTTCAGTCGTTTTGGTACGCCCCGAGCACTCATCAGTGACGGCAGATCTCATTTTCGAAACTATCTCAAATCCGTCCTCTTTAAATACTCTGTCATTCATAAGGTTGCCACACCTTAGCACCCTCAAATTAGTGGTCAAGTGGAAGTATCTAAACCAGAAATCAAGCATATCCTAGAAAAAATGGTTCGTCCGGACCGCAAAGATTGGTCATTGAGACTAAACGATGCGCTTTGGGCCTACCAGACAACGTATAAAACACCCATTGGCATGTCACCATATCGACTTGTCTTTAGCAAAGCTTGTCATCTCCCAGTCGAGTTAGAGCACCGCGCTTATTAGGCCATAAAAAGATTCAACTTTGATCTTAAACAAATCGGCTCTAATCGCAAATTGTAGATCAACGAGCTCGAGGAAATTCGAAATGATGCGTATGAAAGGGCCAAAATCTATAAGGGAAAGACTAAAGCATTCCATGACAAGCACATTGTCAACAAGTCTTTTGCCCCTGGACAGAAGGTTTAGCTTTTCAATTCTAGATTGAGACTTTTTCCCAGTAAACTCCGTTCACGGTGGGATGGTCCATATGTCATCATCGCCGTCTTTCCTCATGGTGCAATCGAACTCCAAGGTCTTACCGATGGATCTCTCTTTAAGGTTAATAGCCAACGGCTTAAGCCTTATATTGATGGCATAGTCCCAATTCGCAAAGTAGAGAAAGTCCTACTGACGGACCTAATTTACGAGGACTAATGCGAAATCTTGGTTCGTCTAGCTATCAACGTTAAATTTAACACCCATGGGGAGCAATTATTTTTACTTCCAAGCTTCCCTCTTCCAAGTTTCCATAACCAAGAATTTTTCCAGAAATTCGCTAAGTTCAACCAAAATGTGAACTCTTTTGGAATTGTCTCGTATAACATTCCCTAAGTCACATTCGGTTTTCTTAGTCATTTAGAGGTCTCGGTACCATTTTTGGAATTCTTTAAGGTCATCCCGGTAATTTTCTTGTCTAATCCAAAATTCACGGGACATTCGGCTCTCTAGACTATCGCCTTTGCACTTTCACTCTAAATCTTGTTCCGCAGGTTCTACGAGGTGTTATGGGTCCATAGACACTTAAATTTCAAAATTCGGCATTCTTCGACCCGGCCCGGCCTTTGTAGGCCAAAATTTACTTCAAAAAGTAGTTTCTACATAGCACCTTCGGGCGCCTGCACCAGATTCGTGGGTGCCCGCCAAAGCGAGCAGCATGATCAACAAGCACCGCGGGCACTCGACGGGATCCCGCGGGCGCCTGCCAAAATGGACAGTAGGCTCATGGAGATCTGCTGGCGCCCGCCTTGCGTCCGCGGGAGCCCGCTGCCATCGCACCCCTTTTTAAATAGGCTGTCAAGCCCATATTTTTTTTCTAACTCCTCTAAACCTCTCTCTCTTTCTTAACCTGCGACCCAAATACCCCCCTCCTACATCTTCTCACCTCACTTCATCTCTTCCTCTCCTATCTCCATCATTCTTCTACTCATTCTTCCTTCTCCCATCTCCCTCTCATCCTCAAGATCCTCCCTCACCAAGCACAAAGGGCTTTTGGTTTCTCCATTGTTGGTAAGTTTTTCTCTATCTCTTACTCTAAATTTTTGATCAATAGAGGCCAGGATTGCATGTGTGGAGGTTTTGTGATTGATGGGAGTTGTGTATTGTGGATTACAAGGTAAAAATTTTTGGGTTTTTCCATCTCTAACCAACTTTTGCCTCTCCCCCTAATTTTTGTGCATGCCAGGTGTTCGATAAAATTCCTAAGCCAACTTCTTCACTTAAATGGCACCTAAAATCTCCTCAAAGCGTGCTCGTTCTTCCTAGGGACCCTCTGGGGAAGCCCCCACACCAAATTAGGTAGAATGGCCCATTGCCACCGAGGCCAAATTTACCATCCAAGATGGTTTCAATGTCAATCCAGAAACGGCGTAGGCGATCCAAGAATTGACAAACCATGGCCGCCAATCTCTATTCAAACCAAGCGCCCACTCTTACTATCCGCGCATAGTCCGCCAATTCTTCTCAAACATGTTCCATTCATGTGCCGAGCCGGACATCCTTAAGACCACCATAGATGACGTGACTTTTGAATTCAACATTGTGGACTTTGCCACGGCTTTGGCATGTCCAATGGACTCTCCAGTGGATAGGGCAGGCCTGCCTCTGTACGTTGCTCCTCCAGATGGGCTAACATTATCTGACATTGTGGAAGAAATTTGCCACAACTAGTATACCGGCACTCGAACCACAAGCATAAATAAATCATTCCTTCCTTGCTGGCTTTGGTTCGTGGACTCTGTCCTTGCAAAGAATGTTTTCCCCATCCCTGGGCATTCTGAGCGTAAGGGGGCTTTCCTGTACACCCTTTATGCTGCTGAGAAGGAGCAATGGTTTTACGTCCCGCAGCTTGTCTGGCACCAAATTCTCAAGGTCTATAATGACCTAATTTTGCTGAGGTCGAATAATATCACCGTTTGCGCGTTCCCATTCCCATATCTTGTCACCAGACTCCTGAAAAACCAAGGGTTCAGAGCGCCCCGTCATGAGGAAAAGAAGACCGACGTATTTGATTTTGACCTTAGGGTTTGGAAGTCCAGCACAGTTTAGCTTAAGACTGCCCGTCAGGCCCGCATAGGTGATGTGCTTGATTAGGGAGCTCCGGCTGTCCCGGTTGCCCTAACCCCAGCGGCTCCTGCTGCTCCTCCTGCTCCTGCCCTGTTGTGCCACCTCCACCTGCTATGACCCGTGCTGATTATTTCTCTCTCAGTGCTCGTGTTAATGCCCTTCACATGCAAGTCAGGAACATCGAGGGCACTCTTAAAGAGACTCTGGAGGGGCAGAAGACGTTGCAGACTATGCTCCAGACTCTGATTGACCGCACCCCAAGAGGCACCGGTGGTTCATCCTCTACTCCAATGATGGAGTGATTTTATGCTTTCCATATCTATTTTAATTTCTAGTAGTACTCCATTGCTTTATTTTGGGCCGCGTTTGGTATTTACTTTCAATTCCTCTTTTTCAACTTATAACTGCAAATCTTTTGCTATTTTGCATGGATAGTTGGTTTTTAGGTAAATAAAATTGTAGTTATTTCTATTTGTCTAGATTTTTATGATGCCTACTGTGTATAGATGTGTTTTGACAGATTTTTAGGTTCAAGTTTGGGGGAGTGCTTTCCGAATTCACATGGTGGCATATTTTTACAACCGCCACTGAATTTCCTTATCCACTTAGTACTATTGTTCTTTGTTACCCTCTCTCTTTTTCATTTATCATTCTTTGTCTTCTCACATTGAGGACAATGTGACATTCAAGTTTGGGGGTGCATTTTGGTAGCATTTTTAATTGCATGTGCTAAATTGTTCATGTAATTAATAAAATCATTTTTTTAGAAATCATTTTTTCTTTGGGAAGCAATGATAGAGTAATCTTGGAACTTGTTAGAGATTGAAGCATATGTTTAATACTTTGTGTGTAATGACCAAGTCATTTTCATTCCTTTTCTTTTCTCTGATTTTCACGGATATTTTTTTTCCGTTGATCTTTTCCTTTCTGAGTTCGGTTTCTCATCACTTAGTGTCATCTTGAGTACTCGGGAATGGTTTCTGAGACTCTTTTCGGTGGATTGACGACTTCCTTTGAGGACCGAGTCATTTTCACATTTTCACTTTTGTGACACTATTCACTTTCGTCTTTTTCTCGTTGTCACTTTGTTAGCATAACCTCACTTTTCGTGTTCGGATTTAATTCCGGTTTTGCATGCATCCACGATAATTAAATTCCATGCTGTGTGTATTTTCACTTTTGTAGAAAAGCATGCTAAGTGCTTCCTTTTCTTATAAAGGGTATAGATGCAAGACTTTTTTTGTAAATTTCTAAACTTTAGTGGTTTTGTGTAATTACTGTAAAGTAATTATTTTTCATCTTAGGGACCATTTTGTAAATTTAATTTAGAAGATATTTTCAAAAAGGATTTTTTTGCAATTTCCGGAAAGTGTGACAAGTGTCACACTCTCATTGGTCCACTTGTTGTGATGTGTGTGGAAACACTTTGAGGCCTTGGATGAGGACATGTGGAGGGTGGAGATTTAACCACTTGTTAGCCTAGGATTGGTGCGCTTGTTGGCTTGGATGGTTGACAAGTGTAGGCTTGAGATTTAGCCTAGGATGGAGCCTTGGATTTGTGACAAATGTAGGCTCACAATTTGATCTTGCATTAGTATGTGTGTGAGACGTAGTGTAAGAGCACATAGTGAGTGGAGGATCTCTATCCCCTCCACTCACATTTCATCTTCATCATTTTTCATTTCCTCCCTCTTTTGTAAAGAAAACCCTAGCCTCCATGGATGGAGCCTAAAGCCTTAAGCTTTGACCTTGATTTTTGAGAGCCTTCTATTGATTTCCAAGCTTGAACTTGGGAATACATGTTGTTCCCCTCATCTTCCTCTTCATAACCCTAGAAGGGTTTGCCATTTTGTGTTGATTTTGCCTTGAATTCTAGAGAGACACTTCTCTAGTGAGGTAGGGAATGTTATAGGGTTATATGTTTGTTGTCTTGCATGTTTTTGATGCTTATACAACTTGTATGCATGTAGTGTATTAATTTGAGAAATTATGATTAATGGTAGTTTGCTTATAACTCATTTTAGACTTGGTAAATGGCATGGCCATGAGTTGATCTTTGATATATATTAATTTGGGTTGATTTAGATGAGTTTTCAAATCTAGAGATTAAATGGATTTAATTTGGTTTAAATTCTAGTATATTGTGTTTTGCTTGTAATCCATCTTAGACTAGATATATGGTATGATCATGACTTAGTGCTTGATATAAATTAATTTGAGATCATTTGGACAACTTTTGAAATCTAGAGATTTAACTGATTTAAATTAATCTAGAGAATTTAATCACCTTGTTTAATTAAATTCTATCTAATGGCTCCATGGATCTATTGGTATTTTAGAAGTTGTTTCTATATTCAAACCATGGACTTGAACTTGTTATGTATTCACTTGATTGTGTTTTGAGCATTGGACAACTTTGTTGTTATATTTATATTCATGAGAACATGTTTTCTTTATAGAATATATTAATGCCATGTGTAGTGAATTGCACACTTTGTAATTGACATTATGTATGTCATTTTAGAATTGAAACTCTAAGGCATGGATTGCGTGGTTTCAACCTATTTGTGCATGGAAGGTATTTTCATGCATTATATAAGTTATGTATAAGTTGTGAACTTATTTGGTTTAATTTTGGAATCTTGGAACATTGTTGAGTTGAGATGGCTAGGGTTTGGCTCTAGTACGGGGACGTGAGTCCTCTAAGTCATTGAGATAGTGCGCACTTAGGGTGGTCTTCCCTGCGGGTTAGTGCCCGGAATAACCATTGAGGTCTCGGTAGAATTCCGAGCTTAGATGTCCAAGTCTTCCATTATTTGTTTTCGCATTCAATTCCAAGTTAACAATCATGTTTATATTGTAACTTGTGGTTTTAGTTATTGGTGATTTTGATGTTGTTAAGTACATCTATGTTTATGATTTTAATGAACCATTTTGATGTTGTTAAGTACATCTATACTAAATTGATATATTTAGTTGATTTCACACTTTTAGATTTCTAGTTGATAACCTAGAGAACCTATGTCTTGATGTGTGGTATTAGATATTCTAATTATGCTAAATTGTTATATTTAGTTGATGTTGCATTTTAGACTTCAAGTTGATTACCTTGAGAATCTATATGTTGTTGCTTTGTGTAAGCATGCTCCTATATTGTTGCTTTGTGTAAGCATGACCCTATGTTGCTAAAATTGCATGAATGAGGTGATTAATGCTAGAAATGATCCTAGGCAGCTAGGATGCTCCTTGAGTCTCACCTTTGACATAGACGTTAGGTGGAATGAACCACAATAATTAAATCATGCAAACTTGTAAAACGTAGGTCGATGCATGCTCATTTCCTACGAGTAGCTTTATGTTACTCACCCCTATGATACTGGGGCATATTTCTGGTACAAGAATCAAGGTTGCGATTCTCGTCATGCTTGGATGATTGGTGGACTTGAAGATTTCCATTTCTTGTAAAGGTTGGCTTGAAAAGCCACTTGTAGCCATATATGTCAAAATATGTATATTTGAAATTAAACATGTAGTGTATACACGAGTACACTCTTTACATTATATTTGACATGTATGAGATGAGGCCGGAGGCCAATGACATGTATTTGTATCCTATGTAGTTTTGACTTTATGGTATATTATGAAAATATTGAAAAATGTTAAGTTATTGTCTCACTATGTTTGCATCGGTCGTTTCTGGGAGCCGTGGACCATTCCCGCGTGCTCAAAATCACTTATTACATTTGCGTGCATATTTGTTTCAGCCTAGAAGTGTATTTGGGGTCAAAAGTATGCTTGGTGCAAACTTACATCTTTTCGCCTTTTTAAGCCTAAACTGAGTATAAGGGAATTTTGGGGTTTTCACTTGAAAAATAAAGTTTTATTTTGGCATGGTTGGCTAGAAAAAATGATTTTGAGGGTAGTTTCTTCTTTGTGTTTTTCTCAAAAAGGCCCAGAAAGTCCTCAAAATTGCATTTCAAGTCAGCATTTTAGGAGCAGCCTATAGGAGTTCGAGCGCTCTAAATGGGGAGTTCGAGCGCTCAAACTTTGGGTAGATTTCTTAGGGCAATTTCTGAGCACTCGAAGTCCTTGTTCGAGAGCTCAAAGTACTGTTCATAGGTGTGTGTGTGTGTCATGGTTCAGCGCTGCACCTCCGATTTCAAATCATCATAACTTCTTCATTTTAACTCCGAATTGGTCCGTTCTTGAGTCTAAATTGATCGCGTCGAAATAAGCTTTCCAATGGTACTAATTAGAGCCTCATATTCTTCTTGTGGCTCAAGTTATTCAAGTTTTAGTAAGGTAGTGTTTGTTTTTGGTTCGAACTGGGATAGGGTTTCCCTTCCTTCGACTTCAGAACTGGATATCTTTGCCGTCCGGACCCTGAA
This sequence comes from Cornus florida, assembly GCF_030987335.1. Classification (NCBI taxonomy): domain Eukaryota; kingdom Viridiplantae; phylum Streptophyta; class Magnoliopsida; order Cornales; family Cornaceae; genus Cornus; species Cornus florida. The sequence goes on from NW_026775573.1 coordinate 48,578,741, forward strand.
TCAAGTGATTCTTGAGTCTATCCTTATTAATTTTTCGTTGTCTTTCCAATGGTGTTCACGGTGGCACCCATTTTAGTGTGGAATGACCATTTTGCCCCTAGGTTCCTTCTTATCCGTTTTTGAAATGTTGCTTCCGTATTTTCTTCCTTTGGGTTTTGTGACCTCGTTAAGGGTCACATTGGTGTCTTAAAGGAGTGTTGTATCTCTAGAGACCATTGTTCTATCTTTTGCTTCCGCATTTTGGATCCGTTTTAGGACATCACAGGACACACTGGGTTGAAAAATCCAGGGTCGTCACATTATATATAGAGGCAAATGATAGTTTTGAAAATAAAGAAAATTTTGAAATGATCATGTGGATTCAAACTAGTTTGTATAAATGCGTTAATTAGATTTTCGTCGGATTTCATACTCTTTTATGCTTCACACTGCACAGATGCACACCGGAAACTAAATTGTGAGGCATGCAACCTGATTAACCTTGACCTTGAGTCAGTTGATTTGAATTGATGACCCTAATGAATGGATATCTTTGGCATGTTTAAAAAATAATAATAATAAAAATAAAAATAAAAAATAATAATAATAATAATAATAATAATAATAATAATGAATAAGAATAATGACTAGCTTAAGTTCGTAGCCTTACTGACTCGAGTTATTAAGCCCTAGGAATGTCTTTACACTTAGCACCCTAAAGCCATCCAGTTTGGGAGTTGCTGGCCTAACGCTTGCTACATGGGTTGGTTAAAAAGCTTAAGGGACTTAGGCATTACACGGTTATTCACAAACATAAAAATAGATATATATGGTTCGTTGAAGTTCGTAGCCTTGCCAACTCAAGTTATTAAGCCCTAAGAGTGTCTTTATACTTAGCACCCTAAAGCCATCCAGTTTGGGAGTTGCTGGCCTAACGCTAGCTACATGGGCTAGTTAGAAAGCTTAAGGGACTTCGGCATTGCATGACCACAATATGTATCATACGTCTTTTTTCAAATAAAAAATAAATAAATAAATAAATATCATGCCTCAGTGAACTCATTTAAAAGGAAATTCAATGATTTGAAGGCTTATGTTTTGAAATTGGAAAAGAAGGTAAAAGCCACATATTGGGAATCTGGTTTACTTTCACTGAAGTTAGAGTTGATTTCTATTCAAGAAATGACAATTGAAGTATTTATATAGACTATGAAGTTGATGCATGAGATTTAAAAATATGTTTAGCCAATTTGTTATATCAAGGCTATATATATGCAAGGTAGTCTGATAAGTGCTTAAATGTTGCACATTTCAGCACCTAAGTTAGGGTATTTCAGTCTTTGCATCTATCTTAATTTCATATTTTAGTCCTAATTTATGTTTATGTGTATTTCAGGGCAATAAAGTTAAAATGAGCTACGAACGGTCCATAAAAGCCTTTTTGGAGTCAAGAAAAGATATTCAAAAAAAGTTCAAAAAATGACAAAAAGAGGTTGTAGCCCATTACTCGTATAGTGTGTTTATTCTTCGAAAGTGGTCAATCTTAGGCCTTTGATGATGTTCCCACAAATGAAGAAGCAAACCAATGAGCTCGGGGCCAAAATGGAGCCAAATAGGGCTTAAAAGAAATTTCCAACTCTACCCTGGGGGATCGATCCCCCAGGGCTTGGCAACATTATAGGATTTTCTTATTGTTTGGGCTTATTTTGTGAACTATTGGGCTTTAATAGGGTTATTATTTAAGGTCCAGTGAGCCATTAGTTTAGGGTTAGTTTTTTTTTTTATTTAGGAGAGAGTTTTATTATTTTATTATTAAGTTTTTTTATTAAGGATTATTTTATTCAGCACCGGGATATCACGTTCTCTCTAGGAAAAAGCAAAAGCTAGGGTTTGAAGAACATTTTTATAGAGGCTTTGTCTACAATTGAAGGAAGAAGAAGAAGGAGCCAAAAGATGGAGATGGAGCTTGTTGACACCATGATCATCTTCTCCATGAGCTAGTTCTTCACTTAGGGCTTGGATGAGCCCTAAGTTCATGTAACCCTAACCTTTGTATTTCTTTTCTTGGGGAATTATTATGTTATAATTAAATTATATGACCTTGTGATTTCTTTATATATAGATGCTTGATTTGATAAATTAGGGTTTGTATTGATGAATTCTTCCATTGAAATCTCCAATTGATTGTATGTCTATGTATGATTAATTAGGGATTTTATTCTTCATTAGATGATTAGAACTTAATTCTTTCATTAATTCTATATGTAATTTGCATGTCTATGTGTGATTGCTTTAGGATTATATTCTACATTAAATACTTCTTGTAGTTGTGTTTAGTGATGGCCATAACATGATACTTATTTGATACAATTGTCAATTAATTTGATGGATAAAGGCTTAATCTTGATGGGTTGTTCTACAAAATAGCTTTCTTGTTATTAGTTAATTGTAGTTAAGTAGGCAATTTGTGCTTGATTATGTTAATCCATGCTTCTAATTACAATTAGTATTATTCTCTTGATTGATGTGTGCTCTTATTTGATACATTTGTGAATGTGTATGATGGGTTATGACGTAGTCTTGAATGGGTTCTACACTTTAGTTTAATTGTCATTAAGTAGACAACTCATTCTTGATGTTGATAATCTATGCTTACAATTGTGATTTGTGATGATAATGTGGCTACATCTATAATTACACTAATGAATTCCCCATTAATTGAAAGCATGTGGTTAATTGCATGAGCTTAGTGGTGAATCCTAACCCTAAGACTCTCTTCATATCTCTTTAATTCTTAGTTTAATTTAATTTAATTTACTTGCAATATCATTTCCATTTCCATGCTTTCAATTGAACTCTAGTTTAATCACTCCACCAAAATCTTTTTCTCTCACACTCTTCCTCTCTCTTTTCCCTCTTTTACAATCTAATTAACTTTAAAACCAAGTTTAATCCCAACACGTGTTCAATCCCTTGGGTTCGATCCCTACTCGCTTCATACTACATAGTATAAGTGTTTAGTGGTTTTATAAATTTTAAAATATGATGCCCACTTGACATTATTTCTAAACCTAAAGTGTGGTACATTATTTTGTGCACACGCTCGGGTCGTATCATAATTTTGGCGCCGTTGCCAGGGATTGACGGTTTAGTTGGAATTGAATTAGGCATTAGGGCTAATTTGATTGTTTTCTTTAAATTACTATTTTCTTACAAATCCCTCTTGTTCAATGAGGTACTTGAAAAGAAGAGGAGCAAGCATTGGATCTTGGCACCATTGTGACGTTGTTGCTACAGACTTTTGTGAGCTTCCTTGAATTTCTTTTACTATAGTTGTTCAATTCTCTACATGCTTGCGAGATAGCCCTTGTCTAGGCTATCACATTGTTTAAATTCTTGTTCAAGCATAAGCCCAAAAGGAGGCTATTACTCTCTTGATAGAAAGCATCGGCTCGTGTGGAGGCAATTTAATTTTGTGCATTAATATAACATGGGAGTATGGGAACATCGTACGTGGAGGTGGTGAATTATTGTTGATTGTTGTTGTGGTTTGTTGTTTCTAGGAGAATTCTTCCCATTCTTGATTATCCCACATTTAATGAAAAACCAATTCTAAAATCTAGGGCATATGGATAATCTAGGCAAGTATCACCCTCTTAATGGACATCCACCTCAAGGTGTGCATCCACCCTTGAGAATTCCACATCTTAATGTGTTTCCACAACCCAATCAAATGCAACAACCTCTAATAATACAAATCCATCCTCAAGATCATGTAGTTTATCCCCCAAATCCTAAATTATCTCTTCGGGATCACTACACTCCAAATGAATACAATGCACCAACATGCATCAGGTTGCCAAACTTTCGGGCAACCTATTATGAAATCAAGCCCGCAACCATCCAAATGTGCCCCATTTTCTATGGGGTGAGCAATGAAGAACCATATAAACATTTGGATGAGTTTTTGGAAGTTTGTTCAACCGTGAAAATCACGAACCTTCTGGAAGAAGTCTTAAAAATAAAGTTTTTCCCTTTCACTCTTCGGGAAAAAGGCTAAATATTGGTTCGATAACTTGAGGGCAAATTCAGTCACATCTTGGGCTCAACTACAATATGAATTCCTATTAAAATTTTACCCCGCAAGTAGAACCGATGCTATGAGAGCTTATATCCATGAATTCTCCCAAAATGAGGAAGAACCTTTACATAAAGCATGGGAGCGTTTGAACGATTTGCTACGGAAGTGTCCACATCACGACATTCCAAAGTGGCAGTTAGTTCGCTGCTTCTATGAAAGCTTATCCGATACCCAAAAAGATATGGTTGATGCTTCATGTGGAGGAGCCTATTTGGACAAAAATGAAGACGATTTGTGGCATCTTTTTTATCGCATGAGCGAAAATTCAATGCATCGTTCTTCATTGTCCCGATTTGGCCAAAATTTGAATGAAGGAGGGAAGAAAACCTCCAGTCTTTCTCAAGTGGAAAGTTCCATGGAAATTGCCGTCGAAGTCAAAAATCTTACTTAAAGGTTCGATAAATTTCTTTCGAGCCAAAACCCGGTAATTCAATCATCCAACTCTTTCCATTCTGAAAGTGTGATGTGCATGACTTGCTCTAGTTATACTCACAATACTTCCAATTGTCCTCTTGGACAAGTTTTTCCGAGTGAGTATCAAGAACAAGTCAATGCTATTTTCATTCATCCGGAAAGTAATCCAAATTCTAACTCCTACAATTCTGGATGGAATGATCCTAACTTTTCTTGGAGAAATCAAGGAGGAGGTATCATTCCTCCTCTTCATAAAAATTCTCAAGAAAAGTATGTACCTCCCCACCTCCGAATTGCAAACTCTCAAGCGTACCTCTCTCTATCTTATCTTCCTCCAAATGTGAATCAATTCTCCAATTCTCAATCTTCAAATCATCAATTTTACTCTCATCCACCTCAAGAGCCTCCTAGAAATCCCACTTTTGAAGACAAGGTTTTAGAAGCTTTGGGTGATCTTCGAAAGGAAAATCAAGTGTTACATTCACATTCTCAATCAATTGCAAAACTTGAAGCCCAAATTGGGCAACTGGTTCAAACAATGAAAGGGAAAGGGCCTATTCAACCCAAACTTAACCAAAAGGCATACTCCATTTCCACTTTGAGAAGTGGGAGAAAAATTGATAACAAAGTTGAGAGACCTAGTGAAGTTAGTGTTCCGGTGCAACCAAATGTTAGCTCATTTACCGATCCCAATTCCATCCCTACTTCACTAGAGGCAAGTGGTCACGTTGAGGAGCCAATTCCATCATCATCATCTTCCTCCCATGTAGAGAAGCCTTATGAGCCAAAAGCTCCATTTCCTCAAGCTTTAAACTCTACTCCATTTTCGAGGCAAGAAGGAAAAATCCATGACATAATGAAAGTTTTTAAACAAGTTAAAATCAACCTTCATCTTCTTGATGCTATTCAGCAAATTCCACCATATGCCAAGTTCTTGAAGGACTTGTGTACTCAAAAGAGGAAGAACAAGGGACCAAGCCCAAAGAAAGTGCTTCTCACGGAGCAAGTGAGCTCTATCATTAAGCTTAACACCCCACCTAAGTTCAAAGACCCCGGCGCGCCAACCATCTCTTGTACCATAGGGAACCATGAGGTCGAAAGGGCTCTTCTTGACATAGGGGCTAGTGTTAATGTTATTCCTTACTCCGTGTATCTTCAATTAGGTTTGGGAAACCTTAAGCCAACTTTGGTAGTTATTCAACTCGCCGATAGGTCTACAAAACAACCAAGAAGAATTGTTGAGGACATCCTCATCAAAGTTGACAAATTCTATTTCCCGGTTGATTTTGTTGTGCTTGACACTGAGCTGGTTCCCAATTCTACCACTTACATTCCAATAATCTTAGGAAGACCATTCCTTGCCACTACTAATGTGACAATCAATTGTAGGTCCGGCATTATGGACATATCTTTTGGCAATATGATGGTTAAGCTTAATGTGTTCAACACGAGCCAACATCCTATCAATGAAGGCGAGTGTTTCATGGTGAATGTCTTAGATGAAATTGTTGAAGAAGCTATTCCTTCCATTCATTCTATTCTTTCTAAAGATCCACTTGAGGCATGCCTCTCTCACTTCAATATGGATGCATTTGACATTGAAAGCTCCATATATGAAGTGAATTCTCTAATGGACTCCGTGGCCATCTTAGACTTCCCGCCATAGAAAAACTCAAAAGAACCTCTTCCTCCAATCGTAAGTACTCTTTCTTATCAAAAAGAGGAAGAAGTTATAAGTTCACCAATGGCCAATCCAATTTATGAGGACATTCCTTGTAATATTGAGCATGAAGTCATTGAGGCGACCTTAGTGAAGGAGGGGAAAGTGATCAATGTGGAAGTTGACAAAAAGAATGAAGAGATTGAGTTTCCTAATAATCCAACCGAGTCTTTGAAAGACATTACCTTGCCAAGTGCAAGGCCGATCATGATGGACTTTATTTTCAAGACCGTGGATGAAAGGGAATATATTGCATCTTCCATCATTTCTTTCCAAATTATTCTTTTAGGAGAAGTATTCATTGTTGTGAGAGAATATCCATTGGGGAAAATAGATAAATGGATCAATGAGGATGTCTCATATCTGGTTTTTGATTCTTTCGACTAGTGAGTCGCAACAACGTCTTGCTAGAGACGTTAAACACTAGTTTTTCGTAGAGTTTCCTGACTTTACTTCTCCCTCATTTCTCTTTATTTTATCTCGTACATTTTCGTCTAAATAAAATTTTATTTTATTTTATTCTTTTACTTTATTTTATTTTTTGTATAATTCTGCTTTCAAAAATTCAAAATAAAAAAATAAAATAAAATAAAAAATTTGTAATGGGTGATGTATGTTAGTATTTTATTTTATTTTTAATTTAATTTATTTTTATGTATATATTTCTTTTTAATTTTGCTTTGTTTAAAAAAATAAAATAAAAAATAAAAGGGATTGATCAATCCCATGCCGGGCAGAAAGCACCAAAAAAAAGGCCCTAATGGATTGATCCCCCACCCACGTGGATCGAACCCCTTTTAACTTGTGCTTCAATTTTCTATAACACAGTGAAGGGACAAATTTTTGTCTAAATTTATGGATCCCTCACTTAAGGTGATCGAGATCCTCATTCTTTAGCCTTGCCTTCCATTCACTGTCCTAAGCTTTAATTCCCAACTACATTCCTCTCTTCCCCGTCGAATTCCTCAAGCAAATTTCTATTCCTCCCTATAAATTTCTTCACCCAATTTTCTTCCTGGCGTTCGAGTGGAACACGAACCGAAATCTCCCGCTGTTCTCTTGTTCTCTTCAACTCGTCGCATCTGTTCGCTGTTCTTCGTCGAATCTGGGTCGTTCTTCGGCGATCAAGGCTGTTTCGGCCTTTATTTTTTCGGCGTTGCGATCTCGGCTAGGACGCTATTCTTTTCTGATCGCGTCTGTTCTATTCTTCTTTGGTCGCACCATCTGATCGCCTTTCCGGCGAACAAATCTGTTCGTACTCCGGTGTTGGATATGCGTCACAGCTGCTTCATATTCCAGCGATTTTGACTGGGCTTATGCAGCGATTCGCAGCTGGTTCTTCTCACATCGCAACTGGATTGCGGGTCTTTCCGGCCAGAATGCGAAACGTCGTTCTCTAGTGATTTTGGCTGGATTTCGACTGGTTCTGTTTCAGATCTCAGTTGGGTCGCGATGGGTCGTTGTTCTTCGCTGATTTTTCTGGGTTGCGTTTCCTTCTGGCGAATTTCTGAATCGCCGTTTTCTTCCGGCGAGCTTTTGAATCGCCGGGTTCTTCTCTGATCGCGATCGCAGCTGGGTTTTCGCCGGCGATTTCGGCTTAGTCGCTGCGTTTCTTCGGCGATCAAGGCTGGGTCTTTGCGGCATCGTGGCTCTTCGTTGTTCTCGCCGGCGATTCTTGGCCGGTTTACCCAGCTCTGCCGGTTGTCTTCTCCGACGAGCTTGTGATGTTTAAAAAAATAAAAAAGAAAAAAGAAAAGGAAAAAATTAAATAAATAATTAAAAAAAAAAAGAAAAGAAAAAATAAATATAAAATAAATTAAATATAAAAATAATAATAATAAATTAAATAAAATATATATATATATATATAATTTATTCTTCTAAAAAAAAAAAAATTTGCATTCATGTTTTAAAAAAAATATATATGTATCCCCGTTATGCCCTTCTGCTTAGTTATGCATGTTTTCATCTTTTACAAAGAGCTTAATATCATATCTCTTCGCATCTTGTTCTATATTGTTTTGGAATGTATGCTTTACTTATCTCATTTGATATTTGATGTGAGTTGCTAGTGTGGCTTTTCTAGTAGGTTTTTGCATCCAAGTTTGGAGGAGACCTCTTTCGTCATGGATCATTGCCTAGCGTCATTAACTTTTGCCATCACGGTATACTCTTTCCATTTCTTCCATTGTTCTCATTGCACATTGAGGATAAAGTGCAGTTTAAGTTTGGGGGTAAGGTAGTCATGTTACATTCTACTTTAAGTTGAGCTTTAAATATATAATTGAGATTTCAGATGTGTTTGGCAATGATTTCGAACTTTTAAAACATAGTGCCATTGAAAAGCAAGTTGTTAGAGTCTAATACTTCTTGTATGCTCTAAGATGCCATTTAGGGGTAAATTTTAATTTTTGACATCATGTTTGCTTTTGTGGTACACATCATCTTGTTGGTTGAAAATGCTTTAAAAGTTGATTCTAGAATTCTACACTTACACTTGCGCACACTAGCATTCAATTTGTGGGGTACATGCTTAGTTGATTATTGTCTTGGTTTATCCCAATTGAGCTAGTATGCTTTGAAAGCTTTCATTCTTGATAAAATGACCTTGTAAAGAAAAGAAATAAAAGCACTCACCAAAGGTGAGGAAAAAAAAAAAAAAAAAAAAAAAAAAAAAAAAAACTGCATTCTTTCAAAATGTCAACTGATTAAAAAGGAAGACAAGGAAAGAATGTAAGTTGTATGATTAGTTTGAGTTCGTAGCCTAGCCATTTCGAGTCATTACGCCCTTAGGAATGTCTTTACACTTAACGCCCTAAGACCATCTGGTTTGGGAGTCGTTGGCTCAATGCTTGTTACATGGGGTGATTAAAGAGCTTAAGGAACTTGGACATTGCACATGGTCATACATAAAAAAATAAAAAATAAAAATAAAAATAAATAAAAATGAAATCAATAATAAAATAAATAAATAAATAAATAAATGTTTGATTGAATAACAAGGTTCATTCAATGTCTTAATGTCTGGTACTATATCTGTATGCTAGTTTGAGGGTAAAGCTATGCCATTACTTTGATTTGCTAGGATAGCAACACATTTTGATGCCAGTTCACTCAAAAAGGATGATAGAATTGATTCAATTTGCATGATTAATTAATTGATGTGTGGAGGACCATTTTTGCTTACATGATGTTGAAATGTTGATAATAGCTTAGAAATGGCAGAAATTTGCATACTTGAGGTAGTCTACTTTCAACACTTGTTTAATATGTGCCGTTGCTTCTCAAATAAGAAAGAGCTTTTGATGTTTGTGGGTACCATTTCTGAAAACCCTCGCGAGACTTCACTTGTCCACTAGGGGTAACCTAGGGGTTTAAAAGGCTTATTGCATATGCTAAATGCAACCGTGATCCCTACGAAAGTGGTGTTATCTTTATTTGTTTTATTAGTTCATAGTTGTATATATGTTTGTTTTATTTCCATGCTAGGGACTAGCAATATCTAAGTTTGGGGGCGTGATAAGTGCTTAAATGTTGCACATTTCAGCACCTAAGTTAGGGTATTTCAGTCTTTGCATCTATCTTAATTTCATATTTTAGTCCTAATTTATGTTTATGTGTATTTCAGGGCAATAAAGTTAAAATGAGCAACGAACGGTCCATTAAAGCCTTTTTGGAATCAAACAAAGATATTTAGAAAAAGTTCAGAAAATGACAAAAAAAGGTCGTAGCCCATTGCTCGTATAGTGTGTTTATTCTTCGAAACCGGTCAATCTCAGGCCTTTAATGATGTTCCCAAAGATGAAGAAGCAAACCAATGAGCTCAGGACCAAAATAGAGCTAAATCGAGCTTAAAGGAAATTTCCAACTCTTGGGGGATCGATCCCCCAGGACTTGGCAACATTATAGGATTTTCTTATTGTTTGGGCTTATTTTGTGAACTATTGGGCTTCAATAGGGTTATTATTTAAGGCCCAATGAGCCATTAGTTTAGGGTTAGTTTTTATTTTATTTAGGAGAGAGTTTTATTATTTTATTATTAAGTTTTTTTATTAAGGATTATTTTATTCTGTACCGGGATATCACGTTCTCTCTGGGAAAAAGGAAAAGCTAGGGTTTGAAGAACATTTTTACAGAGGCTTTATCGACAATTGAAGGAAGAAGAAGAAAGAGCCAAAAGATGGAAATGGAGCTTGTTGACACCATGATCATCTTCTCCATGAGCTAGTTCTTCACTTAGGGCTTGGATGAGCCCTAAGTTCATGTAACCCTAACCTTTGTATTTCTTTTCTTGGGGATTATTATGTTGTAATTAAATTATATGGCCTTGTGATTTCTTTATATATACATGCTTGATTTGATAAATTAGGGTTTGTATTGATGAATTCTTCCATTGAAATCTCCAATTGATTGTATGTCTATGTATGATTAATTAGGGATTTTATTCTTCATTAGATGATTAGAACTTAATTCTTTCATTAATTCTATATGTAATTTGCATGTCTATGTGTGATTGCTTTAGGATTATATTCTACATTAAATACTTCTTGTAGTTGTGTTTAATGATGGCCATAACATGATACTTATTTGATACAATTGTCAATTAATTTGATGAATAAAGGCTTAATCTTGATGGGTTGTTCTACAAATTAGCTTTCTTGTTATTAGTTAATTGTAGTTAAGTAGGCAATTTGTGCTTGATTATGTTAATCCATGCTTCTAATTACAATTAGTATTATTCACTTGATTGATGTGTGCTCTTATTTGATACATTTGTGAATGTGTATGGTGGGTTATGACGTAGTCTTAAATGGGTTCTACACTTTAGTTTAATTGTCATTAAGTAGACAACTCATTCTTGATGTTGATAATCTATGCTTACAATTGTGATTTGTGATGATAATGTGGCTACATCTATAATTACACTAATGAATTCCCCATTAATTGAAAGCATGTGGTTAATTGCATGAGCTTAGTGATGAATCATAACCCTAAGACTCTCTTCATATCTCTTTAATTCTTTGTTTAATTTAATTTAATTTACTTGCAATATTATTTCCATTTCCATGCTTTCAATTGAACTCTAGTTTAATCACTCCACCAAAATCTTTTTCTCTCACACTCTTTCTCTCTCTTTTCTCTCTTTTCCAATCTATTTAACTTTAAAACCAAGTTTAATCCCAACACGTGTTCAATCCCTTGGGTTCGATCCCTACTCGCTTCATACTACATAGTATAAGTGTTTAGTGGTTTTATAAATTTTAAAATATGATGCCCACTTGACATTATTTCTAAACCTAAAGTGTGGTGCATTATTTTGTGCACACGCTCGGGTCACATCATAGTCTGCATAATGATTCCATCTCTAATTTTCTGTCTGTTCCAAATTACATTTGAGCTTTGTAGGTATTTTCTTGCTCCGTGATTAATGCATGTTGATAGAATTTCAAATGTTGTCATATTGTCAAGAGTTTCATTTTTGGTTTTCCTATGGGACTAGCAAAATGTAAGTTTGGGGGTGTGATAAGCGCCGAATATTGCATATTCAAGCGCCCTTTTTTGCATTAGTTAAGTCCATTAGTTGATTATACTGTACAGATTAGCTTTAATTGCATGCTTTCGTCTATTTTCAGGTTGGTTCCACAAAGAGAGTTAAAAGTGACGCTTTGATGAGTTTTTGAAGATCAAAGTACGCCGTTGCCGGGGACCTTCGTTGTGGCCAAGCCAGTATCTCATCGAACTCGTGGTTATCCCTGCTAAAAGCACTGAGAACAATGATCGTGTCATCAGGCCGTGTTGAATCTAGGTCATGAAGTGTTCTGGGCTAAAGTTTAAGCAACCGCGAGCGCACGCCAATCCCTTGCGGGCACCCGCCAATCAAGGCAGTGTGCTTAGGTTCTCGCGGGGCCCCGCCATGCCTCGCGGGACCCCGCCGTGTGCCGCGGCTCGCATCAAGGACACCCTGCGGGCACCCACCGAGATCCTGAAGGTGCCTGCCAAAATGGTCATTAGCCTCCTGAAGCCGCGAGCGCCCGCCCTGCACCGACGGGTGCCCGCTAATCTGCAGACTACTCTGCATGGTCTGCATTGTTTGGTTCAGGGCTGTCCCCTTGACCCTTTTGTGTGGTCCTAAATTCTCCTAGGGTTCTTGAGCCATGAAAATGGAGGGAAAATGAGGATATTTTTGGCTAGATAAGGGGCTTGAGGCTTGTATTATCTCATATCTCACATTTTAGCAAGTTTTAGAGAGAGAAATATTGTAAGGTTAGAAGGTTTTGTGTCTTGGAGCTCTAAGCACGAAAATTGAGGGGTTCTTCATCCTTTCTCCTTCCTTTATTGCATCTATAGGCAACTAACTCCCTATCTAGGGAGGTGATGAAGCCCTCTCTAGTAAGCATCTTCTAGTCTTGATTTAATTTGGGAAAAATGATGTATATATGTGTTATTTCATAATCTAGAGGCTACACTTGATGTAATGAAACTTAATTCTTATAAATGATTATGTTGAATCTATTATCTTATCTTAGATCATATTTTCTCACGATTGTATGGCTTGCATGACATAATGACAATGGAAATAAGATTGTGGAATGGTTTTAATGGCATGTTGTTGGAAAACCTTGATAGTTCATAGCTTAGGTCCTTCCTTTGATGGTCTATGCTTGATTTCTAGCTTCATACGCTTTCATCATTTGATTAGGGGCTTGATAATCTCTAGCTTAGTGAGCATATCTAAGGCTACACCCTAGTTAGGTAGTTCAAGCCTATGAAACTTTGATAAGTTATTCTTGCCGTTGATTAAATGAACTTTTTGAAGACAATGCAGCAACCATGTGTTGCTACATGATGAGCGCTGAAAAGTGCGCATTTAAACCCCTTAAGTTTAGGTATTCAAGGACCTTTATCTATCTTATTTTCCCGCTTTAGATTGATTTTATATTAATTCCATTTTTAGGTACTTATCCCCGAAATAAGCTAACTCAGATAAATAAGAGCATAATTGAAACAATCTTGAGATGAATTAAAGAAAGGAGCAAAGTGGGAGCAAAAGGAAGCGAGTGGTGAAAATTCAGCAAGTTCGATCGATCTCAAAAAATATTCGATCGATCGAAATTTCATCGATCTCAGCATTCTAAGATGGATCCAAGCTCTTTTGTCCTTATCCAAAGATCTCACAAAGTTCGATCGATCCAATTTTCTTCCGATCGATCAAAAAGATTCCATCTTATCCACTTGTACCACCCTACCTACCACATTTGTCTCTTTCCCAAAAATATCTTCAAAATATCTCAGATTTGTTTTTATCCAAAAAGGCACTGCCATAGAGGATCGATCCAGCTTAAATTCAATAGATCTCAGCCATGTTCGATTGATCTCACCATAAGTTCGATCGATCAAACTTCCCAAAGCCCGAGAAAATCCAATTTCCAGCTCATTAAAAGTTGTCTCATATCCAATCATTGGAAGGAATATTGGTGTACGAGCCCAGCTTATTTGGGGTGACATTTTAACCTACCTATATAAGGAATATGAGCCACTTTTTGAGAGGATATACTTGAGAGTAGATAGAGACACAATTTCCATATTATTAGGGAGGAAGAAAAGAAAGAAGGAGGCTAGAGACACAAGCTTGGAGTTCTTCCATCAACCAAGAAGAGGAGCAATCTCTACTATGGAGTTAGCCCTTGAGGGTTGGAGGACACCATCCATGAGTTAGACATCCTCTTGGGGCTAGAGTTAGCCCTAAATATGCTTTCTACATCTTGATTTATGTATTTTTTAGGGGATTTGTATTGTGATAGATGTTTTAACATATTTATACACATAGATCTTGCTTATTCTATGATTTGTGTGGTGTAATGCTTCCAATTGATCATTTCATTATATCCATATGTCTATGTATGCTAGAATAGATGTTCATCTGTTTGTCTCTATTTCTTGTGTTATTGATGCATGTCTATGTGTATTAATGCTATAGATCTAGAGATTTTCAAGACATAGTGCTTAATGGAATGCTCTTGTGGTTTATTTGATGGTTCATACTCATTTCTTGATGGATTTTACCTCTCCCTTAATTTAATTAGTTTAATTTCATGTCATTAGCTTAATTGTAGTGTAGTTGTAGTGTAGATGTTAAATGGGAGGACAATCCATGCTTGTTGTTTGATGTTCCATACTTATGAAAGCAAGTAGCATATATCTTTAACCTTGTGATGTGTTTGGATTGTGAGCTTAAAGAAAGAATTAATGGCTTAGTTTGATATATTGTGATATCCACCATATTGCTTAGACAATATATGCTTAATTTGTCATCCATGCTTGTTGAAACAACCACACACAAACACTATGTTGCAATGCATGTTTTCGCCCTCATTAATCATTCATTAAGAGTGTAGAAAAGCTATGTTTAGTGGTGATCTCTAAACCCCAAGATCTCTGTCTTATTTTCTCTCCATTATATTTGATTGCCCACTCTAGTTTAAATTGCAACTTAGTATAATTCAACCACCAACCAATCTTTTGATCACTCGACCTATTAACCCTAATCTCGATTCCACAACCTAATACGACCCACCAATCCCTTAGGACGACCCTACTTGCCCTAACGATATTTTTAGTGAAAGATAGTAGTGGCAATTTCTAAATGTAAAACATGGCCACATTCATCATAGCTTTACACCATTATCTTTTGGTGCACAAACTTTGGATTTTGGGGTGCGACACCCGAAGGTCCACACCAAGTTTTTGGCACCTTTGCCAGGGATTGATTGAAGGTAACGTCGTATTTGTGGAATCAATTAGGAATTAGTACTCTTTTGATCGTGTCTTTACTTTGTTTTCATTTTGGTTACTTATTATATTGGTTCTTGTTTGACTTGGTGCATTAAAAAGAATGTGAGCAAAGGAGTATTTCAAGCAAGGAGCTAAGCAAAAGCAAGGAAAAGGCTAAAATTTAAAAAATTTGCAAGGCTAAAATTAAAAATTGAATTGAAGTGCTTAAGGACCCTTTGTGAGCTCTTTCTTAACTCAATCTCTAGTTAAATCGTCGGCCCGCGTGGAGGCTTGTATTTCAATTCTTAGATAAATCGTGAGCCCACATGGAGGCAATTTACTTTTCTTTGCATATTGATTGATAGCATGGGAGTATGGGAACATTGTATGTGGAGGAAGTTTGTTGATTGTTGATTTATTACAAAGGTGAAGTGTTAGTTCATTACTTGTTGCTTGTTGTATTTTGTTGTGCATGCATGGTCGTAGATCATTGAAACCTACTCTTGTCCCTCTAAATTTTCATCTTGAATCCATTGTTTGAAACCCTAAGGGAAGAGGAAGTTCTAGTCAATCCATTTCATCAATGGAAGGACATAATGAGGACCATGTGGAGGACCTTGGTCACATAGACCAACAAGGCATCCTCCACCCAAATGTGCATCATGATAACATGCAAGTACCATTAGGCATGCCGAGACCATTTATTCACCCACCATAATAACAAGGTCAAGTTCCATTGGGAATGCCAAGGCCAATCTATGCTCTACCACCTCCCATCATTCAAGGCAATCAAGGTACCCATGTTGCACCTCCAATTGCTAATCCTCCCCTTGCTTTAAGAGATCACTATGTGCCTAATGAATACAATGCACCCACATACATTCAATTGCCACCATTTAGAGCACACCACTATGAGATCAAACCACAAACCATTCAAATGCTTCCTAATTATCATGGACTTCCAAGTGAAGAACCTTACAAGCATTTGGATGAGTTTCTTGAAGTATGTTCCACCGTGAGATACACGGACATGCCGGAAGAGATCTTAAGGCTTAAACTTTTTCCATTCACCCTTAAAGACAAGGAAAAATATAGGTTTAACAATCTTAGGCCTTTTTCAATAACTTCTTACGCAGGAATGCAACAAGAGTTCTTGAAGAAGTACTATCCGGTTTCTAAGACCAATGCCATGAGAACCTCAATTCGAGAGTTTTCACACGGGGATAGGGAAACGTTCCATGAGGCATGGGAAAGATTTAATGAATTGCTTAGGAAGTGTCCACATCATGACATGCCCAAATGGTAATTAGTTCAATATTTCTTCAAGAGCTTATCGGACAATTATAAGGGCATGGTTGATGCTTCCATGGGTAGCTCTTACATTGATAGGCATGAGGATGACATGTGGCATCTTTATGAGAGCATGAGTGAAAATTCTTTGCATTGAACTTTATCTTCCAAGAATGGTAAGAATTCAAGTGGAAGGAAGAGTGTTGGCTTACATCAAGTTGACCATTCTAATGAAATAGCCGTTGAGATGAAATCTTTATCTCAAAGGTTTGATCAATTCTTAATCAACCAAAACTCGACCAATCAAGTATCTTCTGTCCCTAACCATTCCCATCATGCATCCAATGAGACATGTATGACTTATTCAAGTGTTTTACATTCTACTTCCAAATGTCCTCATAGACATGTGCAAAGTGAGCATCATGAACAAATCAATGCAGCTTTTGTTAATCAAGGGAACAATCCTTATGGCAATCAGTATAATCATAGTTGGAGGAATCACCCGAATTTCTCTGGAGAAACCAAGGGGAAGGCTCAAACCCTCCCCAAGGTGGTTTCCAAGGGAAGTATATTCCACCTCCAATGCAAAGCCAAGGTTCCCAAGGATATAGAATATTTCAATCACAAGGAAATCAATTTTCTAATTCCCATTTTCCTAATCAACCATCATATTCTCAAGGAAATGCTAGGAGTCCCGCTTTCGAAGAGAAAGTTTTGACCGCTCTAGGCACTCTAGAGGCGAACACTCAATTGTTTCATTCTCATTCTCAATCGCGTCATTCTCATTCTTAATCCATTGCTACGCTAGAAACCCAAGTTGGGCAAATAGCTAGTACTTTAAATGCTAGAGAGAAAGGGAAAATGCATTTAAATGCCCCACAAAAGCAACAATGTGTTGTGGAGACTCATTCCTCATCGGAAGGTCACACAATAGAGCATGTCAACGCGGTGACGACCTTGAGAAGTGGGAAGATTGTGGACAAACAAGTGGGTATGTCCAATGAAGAGAGTGAACTGGTGCAACCACAAGTTGACACGCGTCCCGTTTCACATCCTATTCCTCCTTCATTGCATATGCATGATCTTTCAAATGAGACTATCTTGAAAAGTGATTTGAAAAATTTTGAAAAGAAAAATTTGCAAAATAATTTCAAAACTTCTTATGTTGAAGAGAGTTCAAAGAAAATTTCTGAAAAGGTTTTGAGCCAAGAGCTCCATTTCCGGATGCCTTAAAAGGATCCATTTCAATTGACAAGCAAAAGGCCAAAACAAATGAAATTATAGATGTGTTTAGGCAAGTGAAAGTCAATCTTCCACTTTTGGATGCAATCAAGCAAATTCCGGCTTATGCCAAGTTTTTTAAAAACTTATGCACCCAAAAGAGGAAGAGCACAAGCCAAGCACCTAGGAAAGTGGTTTTAACCAAGCAAGTAAGCTCAATTTTGCAGCATAACACTCTTCCGAAGTTTAAGGACCCCGGTTCACCTACCACTTCATGCATCATTGGAGATTATATCATTAATCGGGTTCTTCTTGACTTAGGAACAAGTGTTAATCTTCTTCCATACTCGATATATGTCAAATTAGGCTTAGGAGACTTGAAACCGACGTCGGTGGTTTTGCAACTTGCTGACCGATCCATCAAAAAGCCTAGGGGTATCATTGAGGACGCATTGATTAAGATTGATAAATTCTTCTTCCCCGTTGATTTCGTTGTCATTGACACAGAACCGGTCCCAAATCCTAAGAGCCAAATTCCCGTTATCCTTGGCCTTCCTTTCTTGGCAACCGCGAATGCTAACATTAATTGTGGGACGGGGATAATGAAGATCTCATTTAGCCACATGAAGGTGAAGTTGAATATCTTCAATCCGACCCCCAATTCATTTGACAAGCATAAAGAAGTGAATGTTGTAGAGAAATATCATAACCTTAAATGTGAAGGATTAGAGTCATTGTGTGACACCAAAATTCCAAAAAGTCCATCTTTAACCCTGAATTACAAGAAAGTTGTTTCAAAACCTTGTTTTGAAAGGGCATGGAAGCCCAAGGATGATGTTGACCAAGAACCAAAAATTTCTTTTGAGCCTAATCTAACAAGTTCTCTAGGGAACCATTTATTGGGTGGAGTTCAAAACACTTATCACCCCATCAAGGAGGGGATGCACTACAAGATGTTTGATCCGGGCTAAAAGAGCCTAACGTCTTGCTAGAGACGTTAAAGACTAGTACATTTCGTAGGGTGTCACAACCCTATTCCTCCCTCATTTCTATTTTAAATTTCATTTCTTACGAAGTCTAGATATTTGCTTTAGGTTCATTTGCATTGCTAGGAACTGTGATTAGGATTGCATGCACTTTCATGTTAAAAATGAGCATTTTGCATAAGTTTGATCGATCTCCCAGGAGGTTCGATCAATCGAATTCCATACCTGCATCCACCTGCATCCAATCACCTCTCTATCCAATCGTTCAAAGAAAACCTGCATATTTCAACTCTCTGTCCCATCGTTCGAACTTGTTCCTAGATCGATCTTTAGCTCTTCGATCGATCCAACTTCATCTTGGATCGATCTGCAGTCTCAACACTTAGAAAATTTTTGAACTTGTATCCAACCTGCATCAAAAGGCTCTCTGTCCCATCGATTGAACATGTCTGCAGATTTTTGCATGTTCGATCGATCGGAGTCATTCTTCGATCGATCTTGGAGAGATCGATCTCTGTTCTTTGATTTAGTATTTTAAGTTTGATTTTTTTGTTTTGAATTTTAAATTTAAAATAATAAATTATATATATTTTATTTTGTTTTATTTTTATTTTTGTTTATTCAAAAAATAATTATTATTATTATAATAATAAATAAAAAATTTCAAAAGCTTCAAAACAATTTGTCTTTTAGTGAAGAGAGATCGATCACAGTTCGATCGATCTGAGATTTCAGTTCAATCGATCGAACTGGTAACGAAATGTTTTTAAAAATCAAATCCAGGGTTATTAGATCGATACCACATATCGATCTAACACCCTCTCCTTCATCCCTCGCCGCTGCAACTCACCTCCCCACCTCCGGCGAACCCTCCAGCGACTCCATCTCACCTCGAATCTCTCCACTTCATCTCGGATCTCAAATCTCATCTTCATCTCATCTCATCTCTCAGTTTGAGGTAAGATCCGAACCCCCCTCTTTTGATTTCAAGCTCTAATTTCATGAATCCAAGCTTTAAATGTTAGATCGAAGGTGTTTTGAAGATGAATCTTGCCATTGATGAAGCTTGAAGCTATGTGTATATATGTATATATATGTATATATAGGCTTTGTATTTTTTTTAATTTAATTTCGATTTTGGGGGTCACGGGCCATGGAAAGTGACCATATTTGTTGATTTATTGTGTAAAGGGGCCCACAAGCTTGTTTGTGAGGCCCCCGTGCCATCCACGTCACAAATCTGTGACTTTTCGAGTTTCACCTCACAGTTCGATCGATCGAACTTTTTCTCAGATCGATCTGTAATAGATCGATCTCACTTATTCTCAATCGATCGAACTTACATCGATCTAATATTTTTGTGATCGATCGAACTTCACAGATTTACTTTACACATTTCACACACCATCTCTTGTGTTTCATGCTATCTCATACATTCCCAAATGCCTATGTTTTTTACATTGGATGCATTCCATACTTATACTGTCTAGCATGTTTTACATCATGTCACTCATTCCTTGTCACTTGCATAGATTCATGTTCCTTATCTATTTTGTCTATCTTATTTGACATACATGATTCTATCAACTGTGCTTTAATTCTTTATACCGGTACTAACTTCCTTTTTACAAGTTTTCCTTTTATTTTCCAAGCCATGGCTAAGGTAAAGACTGTTGCTCGTGGAAATTATCACCACAGGGCCAAGCGGAGATTGGATGACAAGGCAGGTCCATTTCACGCCCAGGACCCCATTCATGAGTCCGAGCCAGAGCCCTCTCATATTCAGGAGGAGCTAGCAGAGCCCACTCAACCTCAATCTCCATTCGCTGACAGTCGACTACAGCCTTCAGCTAAGCATCCTCTTCACAGGCTGACGCTGAGGCTGAGCACATACCATCTCCATCACCACCGCCAACTCAGCCAGCCCAGGCCTTAGACCGGCCATTGCCGAGATACTCACTCCTTCGGGTGGCGCACGAGTCGGTCTTTGACATAAACTACTTCTCCTGGTCTGTTCTTACTAGGGCAGCATATGACGATATAGATCGGAGGGGCATCTTAGCCATACTAGCCCCTGTCACATACCCAGTATACCCGAGGTTGGTCCGGATGTTCTTCCAGAACCTCCGACCTACTCCGAGTAACCTGGCGGAGCTGCAGACTACCATTAACGGCCACCCTATCTGTATCACGGTGGACACTCTTTCCGGATCCTGCCGTTGTCCACACATTTGCCCTCTCGATCTCCAGGATACCTATCTTACTCTATGGAGGCCCTCATATGCAGACTGGCTATTACACTCATAGGTCACTATGCCGGTGACGAGACCTTCGCCACCTGGACTTATCTGCCAAACGACTTATAGTTCTTCGATTCGGTGCTATACCGAAATGTTTTCATGGCCGGCCACAAGATATAGTGGCACGGCGACTTTCTAACAGCTTTATCCGCCTTTTATACTAGGCACTTGATATCCATTCATGTGCTCACCTAGAGCATTATGATGAAGTTGTATGTTGACCATATCAGCAAGGCCATGCCCAAAAGGGCTAAGTATCTCCCATTCGACTATCTCATCACACAGATTCTGAGAGACCAGCGCTATCCCTTCCAGCCACAGGAGAGTACTGAGTCTGGAGCCTACTCATTAAGGAAGAAAGATTAGGATAAAAGCTACCAGGCATTTATCAAGAGCCTATAGGACGACGTTGTAGAGGCAGCTAAGGAGATAGAGAGAAAAGAGATGGAGCAGGCAGCGGCAGCAGTAGCAGAACAGGCGGCAGACGATATACCAATTGATCCGCTTGCCATGCACATGGATATTGACATAGAGCAGCCCACAAAGGACCAGGAGCATCACTCTTCGGCTGGGTTGCCCATTCATGGTGAGGAGCAGACTCAGGATGCACATCATTTTCCTGACCCAGCGGTACCTGAGGCTCCAGTGCAGACACCCGGCTTTGGAGAGCACATCCAGGCTTTGGAGGATGTCGTAGTCTCTATCCGAGCTAACATTACTTCACCCCGTACAGATGTCATGGCTGCGTTACGAGACCTATCCAGAGACATACGCGAATCACGCCCTGCTCGTCCTTCCTCCTCCACTTGATCTGTCCATTCTTCTTATTCCTCTTATATATCTGTGATATCTGCATATTTTTTATACTGTTATATTATTTTTGCGACCAGTCTGTTGGCCTTCATATCTCACTAGATGTACTGTACTTTATTCTGTTTTTCTATTTTATCCATGATCTTTTGGATGTCATATTCTTCCATTGATATATCTGTCTGTGACTGACTCCATCAGGTGCATCCCAGTAACTTCAATAAGAGAAAGAGAGTGCTGCCAAAAAAATTTAGGACTATTCTTATACTTCTCTCTATTTTCAGTTGTTATCCCATTTACACTTGCATATCCACCGTGTACTGTTATTATCCCTTTTATTATTTGTTGAGTTTTATCCAAGTGCCAAATTCTCGGAACCACAGTCAATCCCAAGTTTGGGGGGGCTATGCCACCTACTTTGGATACTTCTGACCCGGCTATTCTTTGTTATAGTTGCACTGGTATACTCTTTCCTTTTGTTCTCTTTGCACATTGAGGACACTGTGCCATTTAAGTTTGGGGGTAATAGTGTGATTTGCAGTGTTTGCTTTAAATTCAAAATTTTGAGCATGACTTGTGTATTTGAGGAATTTTCTATTATTGGTCCATAACTAGCTATGATTTTAATCTTTTGAGGACTATATTAATTTAAATTTAAAAATTGCTTGACTTGAGAGTCCAATACTCCTTGTATGCCTTGTGGATGCCATTTACGAGTAAATTTTTTGAAAGATTGATATCATGCTTGAAAACTTTTGATGAGCACTGAAAAGTGCGCATTTAAACCCGTTAAGCTTAAGCATTCTAGTACCTTTATCTATCTTACTTTGCCGTTTTAGACTTATTATGTGTTACTTATATTTTCAGGCACTAATCCCAAAATTTAGCTAACTCAGCCAAATAAGATCTTAATTGAAGCAATCCTGAGATAAACCAAAGGAGGGAGCAAAGTGCAGAAAGAAAGGAGCAAAAAGGAATCAAGTTTTGCAACTGAAAAGTTCGATCGATCCAACTTAGAGTTCGATCGATCGAACATCTATTATCGATCACAGTACTTCTCGATAGATCCAACCTTGGCCTTTGCTGAAATTCCAAGTTCGATCGATCGAACATCACCTTCGATCGATCGAACCCTATTTTGTCCTATTCAAATGATTGATCTTATCCACAGTTGTACGCCTACCAACCACTTTTGTCTTTTTCCCCATAAATATCTTGAAAATATCCCAACCTTGTCATTATCCAGAGGAGTCAGACCACTTCGATCGATCCAAGATGCAGTTCGATCGATCGAACCCATTTTCGATCGATCCAAGTTAAGGTTCGATCGATCGAACTTCCTCCAGCGAGAAAAAAGTTAAAGTCCAGCTCATTTATTCCACACTTCATCCAATCATTGGAGAATATGCCTTGCACGACCACAGCTCATCATGGGGTGTATTTGACTTACCGATATAAGGAATATGATACACTTTTTGAGGGAGTCTCTTGTCACACATTAAAAATCATCTTGGAGGCTATTCTTGGAGAGGAAGAAGGGAGGAAGCTAGAGCAACCATTGGAGGAGATCTTCACCAACAAGGAGCAGCCATGGAGTTAGCCCTTGAGGGTTGGATCATCACTACCATGAGTGGCTAGACATCCTCTTGGGGCTAGAGTTAGCCCCAAGCATGCTTTCTATACTCTATTCTTGTGTATTATTGAGGGATTAGTGTTGTATGATACATCTTGATATTCATGTATATATAAATCTTGATTATTTCATGGTTTGCATGGTTTAATGCTTCCAATTGACTATTCTATTCTATCCATATGTCTATGTATGCTAAAGTAGGATATTCATGTGCTTATCCCTAGACTTAGTGTTTTTGATGCATGTCTATGTGTATTGATGCTATAGATCTAGAGATTATCAAGATGATATGCTTAATGAATGCTATTTTGGTTCATTTGATGGTTTATGCCTATTCTTGGTGGTTTGCGCCTCTCCCCTAGTCTAGATAGCTTTATTTTCATGCTAGTAGTGTAGATTTAGTGTAGTGGTAGTGTAATGTTAGATGGGAGAACAATCTACTCTTGATGTTTGATGTTCCATGCTTGTGAGTCCAAATGGCATATTCCTCTAATATTGTGTTGTATATGGATTGTGAGCTTAATAAAGGATTAATGACTTGTTTTGATCTATTGTGCTATCCCTATGTTGTCTAGACAATATATGCTCTATTGTTTAGATATATTGTGCTCTTCACATGATGTTTAGACAATACTTGCTTGATTTGTCATCCTTGCCAATTGAATCAACCTAATGCACACACACCCTTATCATATTGCAACACATCCATTACCCTCAATTGATCACTTGTTAGTAGTATAGAAAAGTATTGCTTGGTGGTGATCTCTACACCCCAAGACCTCTCTCTCTCTTATTTACTTCATATTGTTGAATTCAATTTAGCTTAATCAACCAACCAATCAATTGTGTGATCACTCGACCTACTAACCCTAATTACCATAGTTTCACAATTCGATACACCATCAAATCCCTTAGGACGATCCCTACTCGCCCTATCTATATTTTATATAGAGAAAGGTAGTAGTGGCTTTCTATAAATGTAAAACTTGGCCACCTCCTAAATTCACAACTCTTCAAGCTTGACTTGGTATCGCGACCCTTGTAAAGGACCGGTCAGTTTTTGGCGCCGTTGCCGAGGATTTTAAATTGGCAACATCGAATTGTGAAATTCAATTAGGATTAGTACTCTTTTGATCGTGTCTTTACTTTCTTTTTATTTTCTGTTTTTGATTACTTATTGAATTTATTCTCCATTGACTAGGTGCATTGAGCAAGGAGCTAGCAAAGTAATTCCAAGCTAAGGAGCAAAGCAAAGCAAAGGAAAAATGCTTAAAATGAAAAATTATTAATTAAAATTGCTAAGCTAAGCTTTTAATTTTGGAGTTGAAGTGCTAAAGGACTATTGTGAGACCTTCTTACTCAATCTCCTTAGTTAAATCGGGGGCCCACGTGGAGGCATTGCATAGCATCATTAGATAAATCGGGGGCCCACATGGAGGCATTTATTTGACATACATTGCATTTGAAAATTGTGGTTGTGAAGTTTAATTGCATTGTTGAGAAAGTTGTTTATTCGTGTTGCATTGTGCATGCATGGTCGTCGTTCATTGAGACCTACTCTTTTCCCTCCTGATTTGCATTTAGAATCCACTATTAGGAATCCAAGGGGAAGAGGAAGTTCACATAGAACCAATCTACCAATGGACGCTTTCAATGATGATCATGTTGAAGACCTTGGTCACATAGACCAACAAGGCATCCTTCATCCTAATATGCAAAATAATAATATGCAAGTTCCATTAGGCATGCCTAGGCCATACATTCATCAATCTCCTCAACAACAAGGCCAAATTCTAATGGGAATTCCAAGGCCAATGTATGCACCACAACCCCACATCATTAATCAAGCTCAATATAACCAAGGTGTCCATGTTGCACCTCAAGTTGCTAATCCACCACTCGCATTGAGAGATCACTATGTGCCTAATAAGTATAATGCACCCACATGCATTCAATTGCCACCATTTAGAGCACACCATTATGAGATTAAAGCACAAACTATCCAAATGCTACCTAACTTTCGTGGACTTCCTAGTGAAGGATGAGTTTCTTGAAGTTTGTTCTACCATTCGATACACGGACATGCCGGAAAAAGTTTTAAGGCTGAAACTTTTTCCATTCACCCTTAAAGATAAGGCGAAGTATTGGTTTAACAACCTTAGGCCTTTTTCTATAATTTCTTGGGCAGAAATGCAACAAGAATTTTTGAAAAAGTACTTTCCGGTTTCTAAGACCAATGCTATGAGAACCGCCATTAGAGAATTCACACATGGGGAGGGAGAAACTTTCCACGAGGCATGGGAACGCTTTAATGAATTGCTTAGGAAGTGTCCTCACCATGACATGCCTAAATGGCAATTGGTCCAATTCTTCTTTGAAAGCTTATCGGACAACTATAAAGGCATGGTTGATGCTTCAATGGGAGGTTCTTATATAGACCGGCAAGAGGAAGACGTGTGGCATCTTTATGAGAGCATGACTGAAAACTCTTTGCATAGAACATTGTCATCTAGGAATAGTAGAAATTCTAAAGGTAGGAAGAGTGTTGGCTTGCATCAAGTTGACCACTCAAATGATATAACCGCCGAGATGAAGTCTTTATCTCAAAAGTTTGATCAATTGATCAATCAAAACTTGGCGAATCAAGTGTCTTCCGTTCCTAACCATTCTCCTAGAGCTCAAAATGAATCATGTATGACTTGCTCTAGTGTTCTTCATTCTACTTCTAATTGTCCTCATGGACAAATTCAAAATGAACCCATTGAGTAAGTTAATGTAACATTTGTGAACCAAGGGAACAATCCTTTTGGTAACCATTACAATCCCGATTGGAGGAATCATCCTAATTTTTCTTGGAAAAATCAAGAGGAGGGCTCAAACTCTTCCCAAGGCGGTTTTCAAGGGAAATACATTCCACCTCCGCTTCAAAACCAAGGATCCCAAGGTTCAAGACCATATAACTCACAAGGAAATCAATTTGCTAGTTCTCATTTTCCTAACCAATCATATTCTCAAGGAAATTCTAGAGGTTCCGCTTTTGAGGAAAAGGTTTTAAATGCTTTGGCCACTCTAGAAGCAAATACTCAATTGTTGTATTCTCATTCTCAATCAATTGCCAAGCTAGAAACCAAAGTAGGGCAAATAGCTGAAACACTTAATGCTAGAGAGAAGGGAAAGATGCACATGAATGCCCCAATCAAACAACAATGTGTTATAGAAACCAAATCCTCATTGGAAGGGCATAATGTTGAGCATGTCAATGCGGTAACAACCTTGACAAATGGTAGGGTAGTAGACAATCAAGTTAGAATGCCTAATGAAGAGAGTGAACCGGTACAACCTAAAGTTGTCACCCGTCCCGTTCCACACACTATTCCTCCTTTATTGCATGTGCATGATCTTGAGAATGAGAAGCCCTCAAATTGTGAGTTGAAAGATGATTTCCAAAGAGATTCATTGAAAACAGGGTTGAAAAATGTGTTTGAGAAAAGTTCTTTGAAAAATGTTATTCATGATTCTTCTTTAAAAAGTGATTTTAAATCCAATGAATTGAACAAGTCCAATGCTGAGAATTCTTTGAAAGAAAATGCTGAAAGAGTTTTTGAAAAAGCTCCATTTCCGGACGCCTTGAAAGGGTCCATTTCAAAATAAAGGCAAAAAACCAAGAACAATGAGATAATGGATATGCTTAGGTAAGTCAAAGTCAATCTTCCACTTTTGGATGTAATTAAGCAAATTCCGGCTTATGCCAAATTCTTGAAGGACTTATGCACCCAAAAGCGGAAGAACAAGAGCCAAACATCAAAGAAAGTGGTCTTAACCGAACAAGTGAGTTCCATTCTACAACACAACACTTTGCCAAAGTTTAAGGACCCCGGTGCACCTACAACATCTTGTATCATTGGTGAACATGTCATCAACGGGGAACTTCTTGACTTAGGGGCTAGTGTTAACCTTCTTCCCTATTTGGTTTATGTCAAATTGGGCCTAAGTGAATTGAAACCGACGTCGGTGGTTTTACAACTTGCCGACCGATCCATTAAGAAGCCTAGGGGGATAATTGAGGATGTGTTGATTAAGATTGATAAGTTCTTCTTCCCGGTTGACTTTGTCGTCATTGACACGGAACCGGTGCCCGATCCAAAGAACCAAATTCCGGTTATCCTTGGCCGTCCTTTCTTGGCAACCTCAAATGCCAACATAAATTGTAGGACGGGGATAATAAAGATTTCTTTTGGGCACATGAGAGTGAAGTTGAACATCTTTAACCCCACACCCAATCCATTTAACAAATATGAGGAAGAGGTTAATGTGGTAGAGGAATATCATGATCTTACTTGTGAAAGGAATGAGCTTTTGTGTATGAACAATGTTTCAAAGCCTTCATCTTTATCTTCAGCATTGCATGCAAGAAAGTGATTTCGAACTCTTGTTGTGAAAGGGCGTGGAAGCCCAAGGAAAGTTTTGACAAGGAACTCAAGACGTCTTTTAAGTTTACCCCAACAAGTTCTTCCAAGAACCATTTGTTGGGAGTGACTCGAAACATCTCTCATCCCAAAAAGGAGGCGATGCATTGTAAGATCTTTGATCCAGGTTAAAAGAACCCTAGGTCTTGCTAGAGACGTTAAAGACTAGCACCGAAATTCGTAGGATGTCAAAACCCTATTCCTCCCTCAATTCTATCTTGCATTTTGATTCTTACGAAGTTTAGATACTGTTTTTGTGGTTCATATACATTGGAAGGAACTGAGTAAGGGATTGCATGAGCATTCAAGTCATTTTGAGCATTTAGGCATAATTTCGATCAATCCAAGTTTTGGTTCGATCGATCGAACATTGGTTCGATCGATCCAACTATGGACTTGATCGATCCAGCTCTCATTTTGCACCCAACACTTAGAAAAATTTTGGACCTGCATCCAAATTCCAAAATGCATGCTCTCGGGATCTCCAAATTTTCAAAAGTTAGATCGATCGTAAACCATTTCGATCGACCGAACTACCTTTCGATCGATCCAACATGTGGTTCGATCGATCATGAGTCCTAACACTTAGAAAAAATTTCAGGCCTCATCCATTTTTCAAAAATGTATGCTCTCGGGACTTTTCAAAATTTTTCATGTTCGATCGATCGAATTCCAAGTTCGATTGATCCATGGTTCCAGCACGTGTCAACTCTTGAGCCCTTAAACTTGTACATTCTTTATCCTCTTCGATCGATCGAAATCTTTCTTCGATCGATTGAAATTTGCATCTCATTAATTTAATTTCCTTTGATTTTTCAAAATTCAAAAAAAAAAAAAAAAAAAATTTAGAGTGGAGACCTAGGTTCGATCGATCGAACTTAATGTTCGATCGATCGAACTCTGCATATCGTGTTTTTAAAAATAAAACCGAGTTGGATCGATACACTTGGATCGATCCAACTTCGAAACAAACCCTAACCCTAAGTCTCCCTCTCTCTCAATCTCAAGCTCAATCCAGCCAACCTCCATTCCAATCATCTTCCTCATCTCCGGCGAGCCAATTCCGGCAAGGTAGAGCCTTATTTTCACCGCGGCTTCGCCCCCTCTCTTTCATCTCATCCCTTTCGGTTTTGAGGTAAACCGCGAGCCATTTCTTGATTTAAAAGTTTAATCGATGCATGATTCATGATTTTCTATATTGATTTATGTTGTATGTGTATTAATCATCCATTTTGAAGCATCAATTTTATGATTATGATATACATATACACCCATGCATTCGGCCGAACCAAAATTGGGGATTTTTTATTTGATTTGAAGTTGGGAAGTGTTTGGGTGTTGTTGAATGTATGAATGGTGTGTAGATGGGCCCACAAACACGTTTGTGGGGGCCCCGTACTCTAGATCTCACAAATCTGCGACTTTTCAAATTTGGCATTCGCACAGTTCGATCGATCGAACTTGTGCTTCGATCGATCGAAGTAGTGAACTTCATTTCACTACCTTCGATCGATCCAATCTTGTGCACTTTCATGCTTCGATCGATCCAAGTGTTGGATTGATCCAATTCACTTCGATCGATCCAGCTTTTGAACATTTTTCACTTCGATCGATCGAAAATTTTCGATGATCGATCGAACTTAAAGTTCGATCGATCGAACTTTCAAAGATCACACATACACACTCCATTCATCTTGTGTCGTCTTCATGCTATCTTTATATGCACAATGCCTGTGATATTCCACATTGGATGCATTTCATACCTATATTGCTTAGCATGACTCACATTTCATCATTATCATAGATTCATGTCATCCATATTTTGTCTATCTTATTTGACATACATGTTTCTATTATGCATTTAAATTCTTATATATCTGGCACTGACTTATATATTGAAATTTTCTTATCTTTTTACAGATCATGCCTCCGCGGTTCAAGACAGTAGCCAGGCGATCTTCGGGGCCACAGCGACCCCGCAGACATATACGGCCCAGGATAGAGATGGTTGCAGAGCCATCTCATGCTCAGGAGGAGCCCGCACAGGCTACTCCTCCTCAGTCCCCATCCCACGAGGCTGAGGAGGGAGCTGACCACGTGCCATCTACATCCCAGGCTCCTCCAACCTTCACACCATCACCTTCTCCTGCGCGCCATCAGGCAGATGCAGCCGCCATGCCATCACCGCAATCACCTCTACCGGCTCAGCGCCGTGACCAGTTGCTGCCGAGATATGCAGCCATGACCGTGGCTCAGGAGTCGTACTTCGATACTGCGTACTTCTCCGAGTCTATCCTGACCCGATCTAGCTATCAGGATATCATGCAGTGGGGCCTCTCAGCCATCCTTGCCCCAGTCACCGGCCTTGTATACCCGCAACTGGTGCGGCTATTCTTTCAGCATCTTCGGCCCTCGCCACGATCTACCGTAGAGATGATCACTACAGTGGACGGCCACGAGATTGTCATTACAGTTGACACTCTGGCCCGTGCTTGCCGGTGCCCACACCGGTGTCCACCTGAGCTTGCAGAGACATACCCGAGGCTGCATAGGCCTTCATTTTCTGACATGGCTGTCTCCTTGACAGGCCATCATGCCGGTGGTTAGACATTCGCCACCAGGACCTTCTTGCCTGACGACCTCTGGTTCATCGACACAGTTCTCTTCCAGAACATTTACATGGCGGGCTACAAGATCCAGAGGCGTCATGACTACTTGACAGCTCTTTACGCTTTTTACACGGGCTGCTAGGTATCTATCCCAGTCCTCATCTGGAGTGTGATAAGGTTGCTGTATGATTCTTTCATTTCCAGGGAGGACCCTAAGCGGTCCAAGGTCCTGCCCTTCGGACACCTCATCACGCAGATCCTTCTTGACCAGCGCTACAGAGTGCCCCCAGATAAGGAGCCCCTTGCACGGTCCAGCTTCTATGGGAGGAGCGACTGGAAGAAGAGCTACAATGCTCTTATTCGGAGTCTTCAGGAGCCAGTTGTAGAGGCAGCAGCTGAACTAGAGGAGGAGGAGGCAGCCCAGGCACAGCCGACACCTCCAGCAGCAACAGATATCGCAGCGGACGACGCACCAGTCGGTCCGGCTACCGATCACATGGACATTGACCAGGAGCGACCTGCGGAGGAGTATGCCGATGCTGCAGATGATGCTAATGCCGATGATACCAGTGATCGAGCCGCTGCTCAGGAGCGAGTTCGGGAGTCTTCTTCAGAGGCATCTCTGCCTGAGTCTCCAGTTCCCACTCCAGGATTCGGAGCACGCTTGCAAACACTGGAGGAGGACGTAGCAGCCATGCGAGCCGACATCACTGCCCACCGAGCTGAGTTCACCTCTTTCAGGGCGGATGTCATGGCTTGCTTTGCCGATTTCTCCAGCCGACTCCCTGCACATGCACCCGCACCTGCACCTCCAGCCACTGCAGATCTTCACGATCAGGCCTCCTGAGACTCCACTTCCAGTTGTTCTATGCTTTCATTTATTTTATTCTGGATCTGTATTATACTGTCACTGTTACTGTATTATACTTTGCGATCGGTTTATCGGCTTTATTATTTTATTGATGTACCTGCACTTTATATTCTCTATATATTGCTTTTTGATTATGGATGTCTCTTAGTATCTCATATTTGTATGTTTGACTCCATCAGGTACACCGCAATGACTTCAGTGAGAGAGTGCTGCCTAAATTTTCAGGACCACTCTTACACCTCTCTCTCTATTCTCTATTTATCCCATTTTACACTTGCATGTCTACTGTGCATTGATTATCCTATCTTGTTATCTAATGAGTTTATCCGAGTGCAAACTTTTCAGGACCACAGCTTATCCCAAGTTTGGGGGGGCCATGCCACCCACTTTGGATACTTCTATCCTGATCATTAATGTCTAAAGCACTGGTATACTCTTTCCTTTGTTCTCTTCACACATTGAGGACAATGTGCAGTTTAAGTTTGGGGGTATTGGTGTATGTTTCAGTGTTGCTCTAAAATTCAAATTTTGAGCATGTTGTGTGTATTTGAGGGATATTTCTATACTTGGTCCATTTCTAGCTATGATTTTGATCTTTTGAGGACTATATTGCTTAAAATTTAAAAATTGCTTGACTTGAGAGTCCAATACTCCTTGTATGCCTTTTGAATGCCATTTAGGAGTAAATTTTTCAAAAAAAAAAAAAAAATTATTAATATCATGCTTGCACTTGTGGTCCACATAATCCTGATTTTGTGATTGTTTTGAGATTCATTCTAGGATTCTACGCTAGCACCAGCGCACGCTAGCATTCAATTATGAGGTACATGCTTTGTTGATTATTGAATTGGTTATATCCCAATTGGGCTAGTAGTGCATTGAAAGCTTTCATTCTTGATAAAGGTGGATAACAACCCCTTTTCACTGAGTAGCCGGGATTCTTGCCTCATTAAACAGTGAACTTCTCGCGCCGAAAGGTGGAAGGCCCAAACTCTAGGTTAAAAAAAAAAAAAAAAAAAAAAAAAAAAAAAAAAAAAGAAGAAGAAGAAGTTGCAAAAAGTAATAAAAGTGAGGACTTCTCCCAAAAGGCGAGAAGTGGGAAATGATTAGATGGTTGTTGTCTTAATTTGTAGCCTAGTTGATTTGAGTTTGTAAGTTCATTGGGGTGTCTTAACACCTAATGCCCTAAAGCCATCTGGTTTGGGAGTCATTGACCTAAAGCTCACTACATGAATCTTCTAGAAAGCTTAAGAGATCAACACATTGCACAATATTTCCATCTTTGATTCTCAATTAAAAAAAAAAAAAAAAAAAAAAAAAAGAAGAAAAGAAAAAAAAAGAAGAAAATGAATGAAAAGAATAAGCGCACCTAGAACAATAAAGCTTTAATAAAAGGTCCACTCTCTTATCTTGATGATCGGTACTAGATTTGTGTGCTAGTTTGAGGGTAAGGATGTGATTACTTCTCTAGTTGGCTAAGATAGCAACACACTTGATGCCGGACCTCTCACATGGATTCTAGACTTGTTTCGATTTTCATGATCATTTTCTTGATATGTGGAGGACGATACTTGCTTGCTTGATATTGAAATTTTGGGAGATTGCTTAGAAACAGTTGAAAAATTGCATACTTGAGGTAGTTTTCTCCCAATGCTTGTTTGCAATATTGGTGCCTCTTTTGAAAGAATGAGCTTAATGTTTGTGGGTACCATTTCTGGAAACCCTCACGAGACTTTACTCGTCCACTAGGAGTAATCTAGGGGTTTAAAAGGCTTGTTGCATATGCTAAATGCAATCGTGTTCCCTACGAAAATGGTGTTATCATTTTACTTGCTTTCCAGTTTATACTTGTATAGTTGTTTATTTCATTCCTTTACTTCTTAGTTCATTACTAGGGACTAGCAATATTTAAGTTTGGGGGTGTGATGAGCACTGAAAAGTGCGCATTTAAACCCGTTAAGCTTCAGCATTCTAGTACCTTTATCTATCTTACTTTGCCGTTTTAGACTTATTACGTGTTTTTTATATTTTCAGGCACTAATCCCAAAATTTAGCTAACTCAGCCAAATAAGAGCTTAATTGAAGCAATCCTGAGATAAACCAAAGGAGGGAGAAAAGTGGAGAAATAAAGGAGCAAAGAGGAATCAAGTTTTGCAGCTGAAAAGTTCGATCGATCCAACTTAGAGTTCGATCAATCGAACATCTATGATCGATCACAGTACTTCTCGATAGATCCAACCTTGGCCTTTGCTGAAATTCCAAGATCGATCGATCGAACATCACCTTCGATCGATCGAACCCTATTTTGTCCTATTCAAATGATTGATCTTATCCACAGCTGTACACCTACCAACCACTTTTGTCTTTTTCCCCATAAATATCTTGAAAATATCCCAGCCTTGTCATTATCCGGAGGAGTCAGACCACTTCGATCAATCCAAGATGCAGTTCAATCGATCGAACCCATTTTCGATTGATCCAAGTTAAGGTTCGATCGATCGAACTTCCTCCAGCGAGAAAAAAGTTAAAGTCCAGCTCATTTATTCCGTCATTCATCCAATCATTGGAGAATATGCCTTGCACAACCACAGCTCATCATGGGGTGTATTTGACCTACCTATATAAGGAATATGATACACTTTTTGAGGGAGTCTCTTGTCACACATTGAAAATCATCTTGGAGGCTATTCTTGGAGAGGAAGAAGAGAGGAAGCTAGAGCAACCATTGGAGGAGATCTTCACCAACAAGGAGCAGCCATGGAGTTAGCCTTTGAGGGTTAGATCATCACTACCATGAGTGGCTAGACATCCTCTTGGGGCTAGAGTTAGCCCCAAGCATGCTTTCTATACTCTAATCTTGTGTATTATTGGGGGATTAGTGTTGTATGATACATCTTGATATTCATGTATATATAAATCTTGATTATTTCATGGTTTGTATGGTTTAATGCTTCCAATTGACTATTCTATTCTATCCATATGTCTATATATGCTAGAGTAGGATATTCATGTGCTTATCCCTAGATTTAGTGTTTTTGATGCATGTCTATGTGTATTGATGCTATAGATCTAGAGATTATCAAGATGATATACTTAATGAATGTTATTTTGGTTCATTTGATGGTTTATGCCTATTCTTGATGGTTTGTGCCTCTCCCCTAGTCTAAATAGCTTTATTTTCATGCTAGTAGTGTAGATTTAGTGTAGTGGTAGTGTAATGTTAGATGGGAGGACAATCTACTCTTGATGTTTGATGTTCTATGCTTGTGAGTCCAAATGGCATATTCCTCTAATATTGTGTTGTATGTGGATTGTGAGCTTAATGAAGGATTAATGACTTGTTTTGATCTATTGTGTTATCCCCATGTTGTCTAGACAATATATGCTCTATTGTTTAGATATATTGTGCTCTTCACATGATGTTTAGACAATACTTGCTTGATTTGTCATCCTTGCCAATTGAATTAACCTAATGCACACACACCCTTATCATATTGCAACACATCCATTACCCTCAATTGATCACTTGTTAGTAGTATAGAAAAGTATTGCTTGGTGGTGATCTATACACCCCAAGACCTCTCTCTCTCTTGTTTACTTCATATTGTTGAATTCAATTTAGCTTAATCAACCAACCAATCAATTGTGTGATCACTCGACCTACTAACCCTAATTACCATAGTTTCACAATTCGATACACCATCAAATCCCTTGGGACGATCCCTACTTGCCTTATCTATATTTTATATAGAAAAAGGTAGTAGTGGCTTCCTATAAATGTAAAACTTGGCCACCTCCTAAATTCACAACTCTTCAAGCTTGACTTGGTATCGCGACCCTTGTAAAGGACCTGTCAACTTTCATTCTTGATAAAGGTGGATAACAAACCCTTTTCATTGAGTAGCCGGGATTCTAGCCTCATCAAGTACTGAACTTCTCACGCCGAAAGGTGGAGGGCCCAAACTCTAGGTTAATAAATGAACTTGAAAAAAAAAAAAAAAAAAAAAAAAAAAAAAAAAAAAAAAAAAAAAAAAACTGGTTGCAAAAGCAATAAAAAAGTGAGGACTTCTCCCTAAAGGTGAGAAGTGGGAAATGATTAGATGGAGGTTTTCTTGATTTGTAGCCTAGTTGATTTGAGTTTGTAAATCCTTAGGTGTGTTTGAACACCTAGTGCCCTAAAGCCGTCTGGTTTGGGAGTCATTGACCTAACGCTCGACCTCATGAATCGCTAGAAAGCTTAATAAATCAACACATTGCACCATGCTTCCATCTTTTATCCTAAAAAAAAATCGAGTGAAAAGAATAAGCGCACCTAGAACAATAAAACTTTAATAAAAGGTCCACTCTTTGTCTTGATGATCGGTACTAGATTTGTGTGCTAGTTTGAGGGTAAGGATGTGATCATTTCTTTAGTTGGCTAAGATAGCAACATACTTGATGTCGGTCCACTCAAAAAGGATTCTAGAGTTGTTTTGATTTGCATTATCATTTTCTTGATATGTGGAAGACCATACTTGCTTGCTTGATGTTGAAATTTTGGGAGATTGCTTGGAAATGTTTGAAAAATTACATACTTGAGGTAGTTTTCTCCCAATACTTGTTTGTAATATCGGTGTCACTTTATTAAGAATGAGCTTAATGTTTGTGGGTATCATTTCTGGAAACCCTCACGAGACTTTACTCGCCCACTAGGGGTTTAAAAGGCTTGTTACATATACTAAATGTAATCGTGTTCCCTACGAAAGTGGCGTTATCCATTTATTGCTTTCTAGTTCATAGTTGTATAGTTGTTCATTTCATTCCTTTACTTTCTAGTTTATTGCTAGGGACTAGCAATATTTAAGTTTTGGGGTATGATGAGCGCTGAAAAGTGCGCATTTAAACCCCTTAATGTTAGGAATTCTAGGACCTTTATCTATCTTATTTTCCCGCTTTAGATTGATTTTGTATTATTTTTATTTTCAGGTAATTATCCCTAAAATAAGATAACTCGGCTAAATAAGAGCATAATTGAAGCAATCTTGAGATGAATCAAAGAAATGAGTAAAGTGGGAGCAAAAGGAAGCAAGTGGTAGAAATTTAGCAAGTTCGGTCGATCTCAGAAAAATATTCGATCGATCGAAAGTTTATCGATCTCAGCATTCTAAGATGGATCCAAGCTCTTTTGTCCTTATCCAAAGATCTCACAAAGTTTGATCGATCCAACTTTCTTCCTATCGATCGAAAAGATTCCATCTTATCCACTTGTACCACCCTACCTACCATATCTGTCTCTTTCCCAAAAATATCTTCAAAATATCTCAGATTTGTTTTTATCCAAAAAGGCGCCGCATAGAGGATCGATCCAACTTAACTTCAATAGATCTCAGCCATGTTCGATCGATCTCACCACAAGTTCGATCGATTGAACTTCCCAAAGCCCGAGAAAATCCAATTTCCAACTCATTAAAAGTTGTCTCATATCCAATCATTGGAAGGAATATTGGTGTACGAGCCCAGCTCATTTGGGGTAACATTTTAACCTACCTATATAAGGAGTATGAGCCACTTTTTGAGAGGATATACTTGAGAGTAGTTAGAGACACAATTTCTATATTCTTAGGGAGGAAGAAAAGAGAGAAGGAGGCTAGAGATACAAGCTTGGAGTTCTTCCATCAACCAAGAAGATGAGCAATCTCTACCATGGAGTTAGCCCTTGAGGGTTGGAGGACACCATCCATGAGTGGCTAGACATCCTCTTGGGGCTAGAGTTAGCCCTAAGCATGCTTTCTACATCTTGATTTTTGTATTTTTGAGGGGATTTGTATTGTGATAGATGTTTTGACATATTTATATACATAGATCTTGTTTATTCAATGATTTGTGTGATTTAATGCTTCCAATTGATCATTTCATTATATCCATATGTCTATGTATGCTAGAATAGATGTTCATGTGTTTGTCTCTATTTCTTGTGTTATTGATGCATGTCTATGTGTATTAATGCTATAGATCTAGAGATTGTCAAGACATAGTGCTTAATGGAATGCTCTTATGGTTTATTTGATGGTTCATACTCATTTCTTGATGGATTGTGCCTCTCCCTTAGTTTAATTAGTTTAATTTCATGTCATTAGCTTAATTGTAGTGTAGTTATAGTGTAGATGTTAAATGGGAGGACAATCAATGCTTGTTGTTTGATGTTCCATACTTATGAAAGCAAGTAGCATATATCTTTAACCTTATGATGTGTTTGGATTGTGAGCTTAAAGAAAGGATTAATGGCTTAGTTTGATATATTGTGATATCCACCATGTTGCTTAGACAATATATGCTTAATTTGTCATCCATGCTTGTTGAAACAACAACACACACACACTATGTTACAATGCATGTTTTCCCCCTCATTAATCATTCATTTAGAGTGTAAAAAAGCTATGTTTAGTGGTGATCTCTAAACCCCAAGATCTCTCTCTTATTTTCTCTCCATTACATTTGATTGCCCACTTTAGTTTAAATTGCATCTTAGTATAATTCAACCACCAATCAATCTTTTGATCACTCGACCTATTAACCCTAATCATGATTCCATAACCTAATACGACCCACCAATCCCTTGGGATGATCCCTACTTGCCCTAACTATATTTTTAGTGAAAGGTAGTAGTGGCAATTTCTAAATGTAAAACTTGGCCACATTCATCATAGCTCTACACCATTATCTTTTGGTGCACAAACTTTGGATTTTGGGGTGCGACACCCGAAGGTCCACACCACTACATATCATGACCACTATTTATAATGTTTTCCTATGTAAACATATTCTAGCATGTTTACAGGGTAGGTAGTGAATTCACTTCCCTAGTGATCTCTTTATCATTTTCATCTCTTCAATTCCTTGCAATTATTGTCTTATGCAATTTTAATTCCTAATTCTAGTGACAACCCCAATCAAAACTCTATACCCCTTTTATCAAACTAAAAGTGAATTTAAAAACCTTGGTTGCCATAAACTAGCAATCCCAAATGTTCAACTTACCTGACCAATAGCCCTATTTTACAATGATTTGTGCTATTGCAAATGCTTGATTATTATTGATAGTCGACGAAAATAATCAATATATACTTGAGTATATATGTTTGAGAGGATAGAATATTATTTTTATTAATTATTTATTTTTTTAATGATGCTAATAGTAATATTATGTTGATAGGTTATATATATTTATATATATTATTATAAATTATATGTATATATTTGGTTAGCACGTATAGGACTGTATATGTATATGTAATTATATTTTCATTTCCTTTTCTTTTCTTTTATGATTAGCCGACTTATTATCGGGTTAGGATTAGGGTTTGTATTAACCTATATATATGTAAGGTTGTGTCTGCCAAGGGTTTTAGAACCCTAATCACGTAACAGCGGAGGCAGAGAGAAAGAACAGAGAGGAGAGGAGAGAAACTATGAGACAAAAGAGAGGGTTTGGGCAAAATAATTAGGCCAGACCAAGGAGAAAGGTTGAGCGTTATTCGAGGGTTAGAACCAGAGCAGTAGGAGGCTTGGACGGCGGCCAAGGATCGCCGGAAAGAAACTAGGAAGAAGAAGTTAAGGTTTCAATTCAAAACCTATAGGCAAGTTCTAACTCTAATCTCTTTCCCTTAGACTTGTGTTCTGTGCATGCCTAGATAATCTCCAGGATGAAATCGGACTTTAATAAACTGAACTTGGTTGCATGCTTAAATTGATTTAAAACAGATTTTATATGTTAGTACATATTTTTGCTTGATCTTGAGAATTGTTGTGTACGACTTTGTTTTGGTTCATGTTTAAGATACATGTTATCTGTATAAATAATGGGATCCTTTGGAACTTAGAACGGAGGTTTAGAACCTTTAACAGTAATAATTAGAATGATCGGAAAACGCTGGGGACAAAAAAGAAGGAGTAGAATAGGTTGAGAGCAAGCTCCCGATTAAGCTTTTACGGCTCTCAGAGGAGAGAGCCAGCTCCATGGAAAAGGGAGCCGGCTCCCTTAGGCCGAGAGCATGCTCTTTTAGTTGAGAGCTTGCTCTATTAGTTTGAGAGCATGCTCTATTAGTTTGAGAGCTTGCTCCATTAGTTTGAAAGCTTGCTTCATTAGGTTGAGAACTTGCTCTATTGAGGACAGAGCTTGCTCTCTCAAAACGAGAGCATGCTCCATCACTGGGAACTTGAAGATTTTGTTTTTTAAAGGTTCTATTTGACTGTTAGGGTGGTTCCAATGATGTTTAATTCAATTTGGATGATTTATATGATTTAAATAAATTGGATTCATAACTGAAATGCATAATCTAGGACTATATGCTATGGACTTGAACAATATGAAGTTTTAAATAAATTTGTATATTGTTAACCAAAGATTTCACTGCTTAATATTATTTAGCAATTTAAACGGAGGAATAATGGAGTTAAACTAATTTAATTAATTTAATTAAATTTAAATAGTTTAACTATGTCTTGGAGGTTAAATTAATCTATTTGAGATACATGTTAATTTATGATTGTAAAGATTAAATGCATTCTACTTAGAGTTATTATTTTGCTTGAGTAGTGATCTGATTTTGATTATATTTGTTTATGGAATTAATTGATGTGTTATGTTAATTATTTCATCAATTATTGAACTGGATGGATGTAATGCACCGATATGGGATGGTGACATTCTAGGAACGGATCAACCAAAGAAGTTAAATCCTCCTTATTGTGGATTATATGCACCGGTATGGGACGGTGGCATATTAGGTACGGATTAGATCAAAACGCTAATTCTTACCTATTCTGGAATAAGGAAATGGATTAATTATAACATTAAATCCTAATTATATGTCGTGTCAAGGCAACGAACAGTTGAGCGGCACTACTTTGGTTTTGGATGAAATTTATATATATAATTATGGTACCGCAATATGAGCTTGAGTCTCAGGATCGATGGTCAGGGAGCGTATATGCATTTGGATGCATAGCTGGCTCAGATGGTTTGAGGCGTACCCTATTAGGTTTAGGTACACATGCCCACTCTAGGTGCATTTTGCATGTTGTCTTCTATTCAGGTTGAGACCCCCTTTGTAGTCTAGTGAGAGTCCTTTAGTGTGGATATATATATATATATATATATATATATATATATATATATATATAGCTATTGTTAGGGTTATCTAAGATGTATCTGCGTATCGGGTCTCTGCTTGGACTGTAGCAGAGTAGAAATTGTTTGTAGGCCTGATACACCATCATTTTTCAGGTATTCATCAGGCGTAAGGATTGTTCGTGCTGAGCAGGGCTCGTCTACTTTATTCTTCCAGATTGTCAGCATAGAAGTTTCCTTTGTGATTTTTGTATCTAGTTGTAGACCGTTGATGGTTTAGTTTTGGTTTCCAGGGGTCCACATATTATGGATTCCCGAGTTGTATTTTTATGAGAGGAATACTTGTATCAAAAGAATTTATTAATGGAAATTTAGTTTGAGGTTTTATTTCCCATTTTAGTTTCTGATCAGCATTTTGGTTATTCTTATTTTCATTTGTTGTATTCTGTGTTCGATTATTGCCATTTGTTTTTGATATCCTCGGGTATTCGGGCGTGGGCCTGGCCAACCCGCATCAGGAAATCCGGTGGTATCACGCTTCCCTTGAGTAATATTCCCGCGGGTAAGTTTTTTTTTTTTTTTGGTACCCTTGGGCACTCTTCCCTTGGGTACTATTCCCTCGGGTACTATTCCCAATGGTGGAATTAATACAGATACCGAATCAAGGTTCTTTTTAGGAAGGGCATGAATTCAAACCCATGGTCAATGACTCTTAGTGATGTAAAACTGGATTTTTTCTTTTGAAAATCCAATATACAATTTGTATACTTTATGGGTTTCAGTCAACCCATCCCTTTGGCAAGGGAATAAATTTTACGAGCTTCACTCAGCTCATCACTCCTTTAATAAGGGAACAAGTTTCACTCAGCTCGTCCCTTTAGTAAGGGAATTAGGTTTTACGAGCTTCACTCAACTCGTCCCTTTAGTAAGGGAATTATGTTTTACGAGCTCCACTCAGCTCGTCCCTTTAGTAAGGGAATTAGGTTTTACGAGCTTCACTCGGCTCGTCCCATTAGTAAGGGAATTATGTTTTACGTGCTTCACTCATCTCGTCCCTTTAGAAAAGGAATTAGGTTTTACGAGCTTCACTCAGCTCGTCCCTTTAGTAAGTGAATTATGTTTTACGAGCTTCACTCAGCTCGTCCCTTTAGTAAGGGAATTGTTTTCACGAGCTTTACTTGCTTAATCCCTTTAGTAAAGGAGCTTGGTTTTTTGTTAGCCTTCTGTAAAGCATTAATTACCACATAGGTAGGTAACTAAAAACGTAATATTTTATTGCGTAAAAAATGAGGGTCATCCATCTCATTGGTGATGGTGACTTTATTGGAAAACAAAAGAACACGTGAGGGAGCTACCATCCATTTAAAATAATTAACTGAGATGCCCCTAGTCTTTATTTTGAATGACTTGATAAGGCTAATTCTAGCTGTGAGACAATTGTTAGTCGGTATACTTCTCCTAGTCTTTCTCACGAATGAGATGTCCTATCGCTTTGGGTGAAGAATGATCTCTTATAGTTGGTATCCTTTTCATCCCTGGCGAGATGGGCTAACCTCTTCTTGTCCTTTCCTTCCTTTCCCTTCCTTGCATTCATGGCGTCTTCAGCGTTTATGTGTTTCTGCACTTTGATCAACAACTCTGTCATGCTGGTGGGAGGTTCTTTTGATAAGGAGAACAAGAATCTGGAGGTTTGGAGTCCTCCTATGAAAGCGGTCAAAGCCACCTTGTCGTCCACCTCTTCTACCTACAACATCTCTATGTTGAATTGGGTGATGTATTCCCGAATCAACTCTCCCTTTTGTTGCTTCACAGTAAGCAAGTAGGTGGTCATCCTCTTATGCCTCTGACCTGCAATGAAGTGGCTCACAAATTGCTTACTCAGTTCTTCGAAGATGTTAATAGTTCCGGGCTTCAGCTTGCTGAACCAAAACTCTTGCTGATCCCCTAAGTGTAGTGGGAAAAGCTCGGAACATGATTTCATCTGGCACGGCGTGTAAATGTATAAGATCAGCTTGAAAGGTCTTCAGGTGATCGAGGGGATCTTTGGTCCCATCGAAGCTTTCGAATGAAGGCATCCTGAACTTGCTAGGCAGGGGGCATTTCATAACGGCGGGATTGAACGGCAAGTTAGTCCTCTGTACCAGGCCATCTATGGCGGTAGGACCTTTCCCTTTTAGAGTCTGCATTACATCTTCCATTTTTGCCCTGAGATCCTCGATCTGTAGGTCGAAATAGGTAATTTTATCTGTATTTTCCTTAACACAGAAGGTTGTGCCTGTTTAAGACTGGGGATTCCGCGGAGGTGGGGAAGGAGATTCTCTGTGTCGGTTTCTGACTTGGCTTTGTTCTGCCTCGAACTTGTGAGGAGGATCGTTTTCTCGGTCCTCCTCATTTTCTCCCCCATCATTCAGATTGGGAGGATATGGGTTGGACAATTCTTGATGAGGTGGTGGTCCCGCTGGGATAAGATGTTGCAGGATCTCTACATTTTTCAGAATCAACTGGTCCATACCCTGATTTAGAGTTTGGACTTGTAGTTCTAACACTGTAAGCCATTCCTAGTTATTCGGGACATCTGGGTGTTCACCCGACCCTTCTCTTTAACTGGATCCCTACAACGATGTTTCTTTTCCATTTACTATACCAGATTGCAAGTGCATTGATAAGCGCCGAATATTGCATATTCAAGCGCCCTTAATTGCATTATTTAAGTCCATTGTTGTTTAATTATGTAGATTACATTCATATGCATGTTTTTGCATATTTTCAGGTTCATTGGCCAAAAAGAAGCAAGAAGGATGCTTTGTGGAGTTTTGAACATCAAAGGTCACAATGCTGAATTTCTGGCAGCAGTGGAACCTGGACTTTGCTCGCCATTTTGACCTTGAAAACTCGAGAACTGGACTTCCCTCATAACATGACATATTTAGAGCTCTGAATCAGCTTTCCAAATCTTCAAGCGGTTCATCATTCGGAGTTTGGAGCAGAGAGTTATGATCTTCTTATCATAGGTGCTTAGAACTGCCTGGCAGCAATGAATTTCTGCCTTGCTCTTCAATTTCGACCTACCATCCCTGAGAATTGGATCTCCACCAAAACATAAAGTTTTTAGAGCTCTGAATTAGCTTTCCAAATCTTCAAACGGTTTATCATTTGGAGTTCAGAGAACAAAGTTATGGCCGTTTTACCAAAGTAGGTCCGGGCGGAGCAAACCAAGCATAAGGCATTCTGGCCAATTTTCGAGTGCTCGAGGCCTTATTTCGAGTGCTCGAAATTAGGGCAGATTGCTTCACGAGATCAGCAGTGGAGTCAGGACTTTGCTCACCATTTTGACCCAGAAAGCTCGAGAACTGGACTTCCATCATAATATGAAAGATTTAGAGCTCTGAATTAGCTTTCTAAATCTTCAAATGGTTCATCATTCGGAGCTCGGAGCAGAGAGTTATGGCCTTGTTACCAGAGGTGCGCAGAACTGCCTGGCAGCACTGAAGTACTGCCTTTCTCCCCATTTTCGACCAACCAGACTTGAGATTTAGGTCTTCATCAAAACATGAAGTTTTTAAAGCTCTGAATCAGCTCTCCAAATCTTTAAACGATTCATCATTCGGAGTTTGGAGCGCAATGTTATGGTCATTTCATCAAAGTAGGTCTGGGCGGAGCAAGTGAAGCATGGAGCTTTTTACACTAAATTCGAGTGCTCGGGGCCCTATTTCGAGCACTCAAAATTTGGGTAGTTTGCTCCACGAGACAGCCCACTTGTGCTCTGAAATTTCCAACTTTGGATTTCCCTATTAATGAGGTGGTTGGGGATGTTTTTGGAGGAGAGAGAGAGCCTAGTTTGGTGGTAGATAAGAGGGATAAGAGCCACACATTTCATAAGCTTCATTCTACAAGATTAGAGGAGAGAGAAGAGAGCAAGGAGGGAGAGTTCTTCAAGCTTTAAGAAGGGAGCACGAAAATGGAGGAGGTCTTCAAGCTTCTTCCTTCTTCCATTGCTCCTATGGGTAACTAAATCTTCTCTAGGGAGGTGATGAAGCCTCCTCTTTTGATCATGTTCTAGATTAGGCTATACTTTTGGGGACTATAATGTATAATGTATGGTAGTTTCATAGTCTAAGAGCATATTCCCTCTTGTAATGAATTTTAATGTGTAAATGGTTGATGTAAGTTCATTGTCATATCTTTGATGATTCTTGGATCAATCTTATTGCTTTTATTTTCATAGTGACAATGAAAATATAGACTATGAATGTTTTTCAAGGTATGTTAATTTTCAAACTTGATATTCCATTGCTTAGGTACCTCCTTTGATGGTTTATACTTGATTCCTACCTTCATGTGCTTCATCATTTGATTGAAAGCTTGATGGTCTTTTGCTTGAGATAGTGTATTTGATTCTACACCTTAGTTTAAGTAGTTCAACTATGGTAGCTTTTGATGGATCATTCTTGTTTTGATTAAGTGAACTTCTTGATGATCATTAAGCAACGGAGTTGCTTCATATTTCTTGACCATTGCATATATGCTATTTATCCCCAAAATTTAGACCTAAT
This sequence comes from Cornus florida, assembly GCF_030987335.1. Taxonomy (NCBI): domain Eukaryota; kingdom Viridiplantae; phylum Streptophyta; class Magnoliopsida; order Cornales; family Cornaceae; genus Cornus; species Cornus florida. The sequence continues at coordinate 48,623,615 of NW_026775573.1, forward strand.
CTAGCATGTACTTAGGGTGTAGTGTGGATTCATCTCCCTAGTCTTTTCTACTTGTATCTCACTTCTTCAATTTCATTGCAATCTATTGTTTTATGCATTTTAATTTCTTAGTTTAGTGACAAACACACAAACCCTTTATAAACCCCTCATCACTCTAGAATGATTCTAGACATTTAGGTTGCCTTAGACTAGCGCAGTCCCAGTGGTTCGACTTACCCGACCAATAGCCCTATTTTACAATGATTCGTGCTATTGCGAAGGTTGATGTATAGTTGATCAACTGATCAATTTTTGGCGCCGTTGCCGGGGACTGCAAACGGTTTAGCGACCAAAGTTCTAGGGTTAATTTTAGTTTGATTGTTAACATTGTGTCTTGTGAATATTCCTTGTGTGTTTTGATCATCTTCGTGTTGTAAGATTCTAGGGACTCGAAGCTCGCCGTGGGATTGCTAGCAAATTGTAAGTCTAGAAGACCCCAGGTAAGTCTCGTGACTTCTAGTTTCGAATTATGGATATTGTGCATGTGTTAAGTTTAGAAGTAGTTAATTTATTTGCAAGCCCTTGTTGAGGCTATATTATTGTTTTAATTTCGTGTTCAAGCATCGGTCCTTGTCGTGGCCATTTTAATTTTTGTCTTGATAATTGAGGAGAAAGGGAATATCATTGTATGTGGAGTTGATGATAAAGAATTGTTGTGTTGATTATATTGTGTGTTGTTGATGTTTAACTCCTAGATGGAGAATAATTATCTCCCAACTCAATTCTACACACCACATGCGTTTTGTGCTTTTTGCTCTAGTAATACACATCATACAAGAGATTGTCTTCCAACGAGACAATTCTCGGATTTTTATCTAGAGCAACCAAATGCAAATTTCTCTGAACCGGGTAGTGATCCATACTTCAATGGTTATAACTCGGGTTCAGGAGATCATCAAAACTTCTTGTGGCATGACATAGGAAATTCAACCCCACAATCTCATATGCAACCTTTTCAACCCAATGATCATTCTTTCCCGCCCTCTTCTCCTTTTCCACCGTCTCCATTGGATGAGCAAATTGTTGCTAATAAACAAATGATGGAGTCTATGCACACGCAAATGATGGACTCCAACAATCAACTATTGGCCTCCCTTGCTAGTATGCAATCCACAGTAGAGTCTATCAATCAAGTGGTACCATATCACCAGTCCCAAGTTAGTGCAATGATAGATGACCAAATATCTCAAATTCAATAAAGGATTAATGCTAAAAATCATGAAGAGGAGGAAACATTTTCATTTGAATTTATAGCCAATCCAAAAGAAAATTCTATGAATGATGAGATTACTCTTAGTAACTTTCATCATGAGAATGATCAAGTGGTTATTACATGTGAAAATGATGAAATGGTGGTTGAAGATCAAATTGTTGCCACTCATAAAATGGAAGAATTTGTGGTTAAAAATAAGGAAAAAGATGATGAGATTGCATCCTTTAAAACTCCAGAACAACCCCTAAATAATAATTTGCTTGATGCACCTCCTTCAATGGAGGATCCTCTAAAAGCTTGTTTGGCTCATTTCAATTATGAGGATTTTAATGTTGAAAATTCCATTTCGGAGGTGAATTCTTTGCTTAATATTCATCCACCTATTCATTCTCTTCCTTGGTCAACATCAAATGTATCTCTTTCTTGGGAGCTTGCATCTCATCCCATTCCCTCATTTGAGTTATCTCAAGTTGTTGAGCCCGAACCGCCGGATAAATGTGAGGAGGATGTTGAAATTTTGAAGGATAAGTTGTCGAGCATTCCCGTGCTCAATATGACCCTTCAAAAGCCTTTGCTAGGTGCACTCTCACCTACTCTATCTTCCTATAATCCAAATTAGCCCCATAGTCCAAAGTTCTTCATTGAGGATGAAGAGTGGATTGAGGTCTTTCCATTACCTCTTTCCAACTTTTGTCTTCAAGCTCTTTTCCTTCCGCTTCCAAAAGAACTTTCTTACTTAGGGAAGCTTGAATCTCTAGAGAGACATGGTATAGGGTAAGGAGGACTAACTTGATCTCGGTGTGTCTAGCTATCGAGATTTTTGAGGATTAGTGCCTGCTCTAACTCGTCTAGCTATCGACATTAAATTTAGCAACTCAAGGGAAGCAATTCTTTCAATTTCCAAGCTTCCTTCTCTTTGAAATTGCTCGTGCCTTGCAAAATTTTCTGGGAAACGATTTAGAAAAGCCAAAAATTTGATTTTTCTTAGACCTTCTCAACTCTAATTTTCATTCCCGGAAGTCTTCATCGCTTTCTAGCAATTTCATTAGATTTTTCAAATGCGACTCATGTGCATATTTTCTCATTTTTAATGAAAAGTTTGAAAATTTTCTCAAAATTCTTCATGCATTTGAGATGATTAAAAAGTTGAAAAATTGCAAGGTTTCAAAACAAAACTTTCAAAATTTCCCATCCATTGGAATGGAATGAATTTGCAAGTTTAAAATTTTCTCTAGAAATTTCATTCATGCATTGTGTGATGTTGCAAAGGTTTGAAAATTTTCTTACATCCACCCATGCTTTGTGTGATGTTCTGAAAGTTGGCAATTTTTCCATGCATTAGAAATTGCAAAGTTTGAAAAGTATAAATAAAAATAAAATAAAAAAGAGAGAGTTCTTTTCAAATTTTCCATCCATTTGAATGAGAGGATGTTGCAACGTTTAAATTTTTCCCATACATTGGCTTAAATCCATTAACATTGCATGCATAGGAATTTCATGCTTCTCAAAAATTTTATCATGATCTGCAAAGTTCCTTGCTTGCATGCATTTCTATATTTCATGCATGGTTGCATGCATTTCTCTGATGCATGCATTCCTTCCTATCTGAGCCCACTGCTTAAATTCTTTATGCTTCCATGTATTAATGATCTCATTCCTTGAACCATCCATGCAAGCTCATGCAAGGCCATGCAACAGCATTCAAGCTCCATGTCGAGTGCTTTAGTTTTCAAGCTTCACTTTAATTTGGCTGCAATTTTTGAGCAATCCCATTTCCCATTTGAGTGCTCGCAGCTTTCAAAGCATCAATCCTAGCTCACTGCCTCAATTTAGAGCAATCCAATTTCCATGTGGAGTGCTCGAAATTCCTTGCAGCTGCAATCAAGGTTCAACACCAAAATCACGAGCCTATTGCTTTCATTTAGAGCACTCTAGCTCCCATTTGGAGTGCTCTAAATGTGAACCAATCTTGCATGCACTCACTGCCCAATTTTAGAGCACTCTAAATTCCATTTGGAGTGCTCTAAATTTTCAGGCCAACTTCCGCAGCTACTGCCTCAGAATCGAGCACTCGTAGGCCAAGCTTCGAGTGCTCGAAGCTTCACCATTTCCTAAGCCTGCTCGCTGCGTAATTGTCGAGCACTCTAGATCCCCTGTGGAGTGCTCGAAAATTGCTATTCCTCTCATCTCCAACCAAAGCTCCCACAACCAAAACCACCCTCTCATCAACCCAACTTTCTTTCTCATTTTTCTAAACCCAAGTAACCCCACACATCATGCATGCCACCCCTCGGCAAAACCAACCAACCCTCCCTAACCCCATAACCTCGCACACACAACATTCTCTCTCTCTCTCCCCAACCATCCCAACACTCATCATACAACTCCTTCTCTCTCTCACCTCACCACCATCCCCTCATGCATGCCCATCATGCATGCTCTTCTCTCTCTCTCAACCAACATCACACACACCTCCCCATCCACTCTTCACCACCCGGCAGCTTCACCCTCACCACCATGCAATCTCCACTAACCCGTCCCTCTTAACTCATCCCACACTCCAAGCCACACCTCTCGGCCACCCTCTCATCACCCACAAACTAACCTCTCAGCAACCCCTCATCATCCTCAACCATGCATGCCTTCCACGGCCACCCTCCCAACACAATCCCAACCATTCACATCAACACCATGCACACACCAACCAAACCGACCACCACCCCAACCTTCACCCCTCTCATTCACCAACCAACCCTCACACAAGCCTTCTGCTCCTTGTTGATGAAGAACTCCAATGGTGTCTCTAGCCTCCTCCTCCTCCTCTAAGCTTGCTCTCCAATAGATGATATGAAAATGATATTGGCTCCCCCTTGTAAAAAATCAATCCTTATCCTTATATAGGTAGGTCAAATGACAGCCAAAATGAGCTGGGGTCGTGCACACAATATTCCCTAATGATTGGATAAAGGACAACTTTTAATGAGATGGAAATTTAACTTTTTCACACCGGAGGAAGTTCGATCGATCGAACCTTGGACTTCGATCGATCGAACTGGCTGAGATCCATCGAACTTAGGCTGCATCGATCCAACTGGTTGAACTTTTTGGGAAAAGACAAATTCGAGATATTTTGGGAGATTTTTTAGAGAAAAAGGATAAAAGTGGTTAGTGGGTGGTACAGCTGTGGATAAGATCAATCATTTGAATAAGGACAAAAGTGTTCGATCGATCGAAGGGTGGTGTTGGATCGATTAAACTTTTGGACTTTATACTTTTAGGCCAAGGCTTGGATCTATCTTGAAGTGCTGAGATCGATCATTGTTCGATCGATCGAACCTTAAAGTTGGATCAATCGAACTTTGCTGCTTCCCACCTTTGGCTTCATTTGCTTTCTTCTTTCTCCACTTTGCTCCTTCCTTTGTTTAATCCCAGAATCGCTTCAATTAAGCTCTTATTTGGCTAAGTTAGCTTATTTTCGAGATAAGTGCCTGAAAATGGAAATAATACGAAATCAATCTAAAACGGAAAAGTAAGATAGATAAAGGTGCTAGAACGCCTAAGCTTAAGGGGTTTAAATACGCACTTTTTAGCGCTCATCACACCCCCAAACTTAAATATTGCTAGTCCCTAGCAATGAACTAGAAAGTAAAGGAATGAAATAAACAACTACACAAGTATGAGTCTAGAAAAGAATAAATGGATACGCCACTTTCGTAGGTAACACGATTGCACTTAACATATGCAATAAGCCTTTTAAACCCCTAGGTTATCCCTAGTGGACGAGTGAAGTCTCGTGAGGGTTTCCAGAAATGGTACCAATAAACATTAAACTCATTCTTTCAAAAGAGGCACCATTATTGCAAACAAGCATTGGGAGAAAACTACCCCAAGCATGCAATTTTTCAAACATTTCTAAGCAATTTCCCAAAATCTCAACATTAAGCAAGCAAATATGGTCCTCCACACATCAACAAAATGATCATGCAAATCAAAACAACTCTAGAATTCTTTTGAGTGGACCGGCATCAATTATGTTGTTATCTTAGCCAACTAAAGAAATGATCACATCCTTACCCTCAAACTAGCACACAAATCTAGTACCGATCATCAAGACAAAAAGTGAACCTTTTATTAAAGCTTTATTGTTCTAGGTGCGCTTATTCTTTTCACTCATTTTTTTTTTTTTTTTTTATAGGATCAAAGATGGAAGCATTGTGTAATGTGTTGATCTATTAAGCTTTCTAGCGATTCATGAGGTCGAGCATTAGGTCAATGACTCCCAAACCAAACGGCTTTAGGGCATTAAGCATTCAAATACCCCTATGGATTTACAAGCTCAAATCAACTAGGCTACAAATCAAGATAACAACCATCTAATCATTTACCACTTCTCACCTTTTGGGAGAAGTCCTCACTTTTATTGCTTTTGCAACTTCTTCTTTTTTTTTTTTTTTTTTTTTTAATTCAATTATTAACCTAGAGTTTGGGCCCTCCACCTTTTGGCACAAGAAATTCAATGCTTGATGAGGCTAGAATCCCGGCTACTTAGTGAAAAGGGGTTGTTATCCACCTTTATCAAGAATGAAAGTTTTCAATGCTCTACTAGTCCAATTGGGATATAACCAATTCAATAATCAACAAAGCATGTACTCCACAAATGAATGCTAGTGTGCGCCGATACTAGTGTATAATCCTAGAATGAATCTCAAAGCAATCACAAAATCAAGATGATGTGGACCACAAGTGCAAGCAAGATATCAATCTTTCGAAAAATTTACTCCTAAATGGCATTCATAAGGCATACAAGGAGTATTGGACTCTCAAGTCAAGCAATTTTTAAATTTTAAGCAATATAGTCCTCAAAAGATCAAAATCATAACTAGATATGGACCAATCATAGAAATATCCTTCAAATACACAAGTCATGCTCAAAATTTTGAATTTAAAACTAACACTGCAAAACACCATTCCCTCAAACTTAAATGGCACAATGTCCTCAATGTGCAACGAGAACAAAAGAAAGAGTATACCAGTGCAACTAAGGTATAAAATGATCGGGACTGAAGTATCCGAAATGGGTGGCATGGCCCCCCCAAACTTGGGATGAACAGTGGTCCTGAAAATTGGCACTTGGATAAACACAGCAGATAACAAAATGGGATAATTAGTGCACAGTGGACATGCAAGTGTAAATGGGATAAACAGATAAAGAAATGAGAAAGGTATAAGGGTGGTCCTGAAAATTGGGTAGCACTCTCTCACTAAAGTCACTGTGATGCACCTGATGGAGTCAAACATACAGATATGAGAATATAATCATATGACATCCATAGCAAAAACAGATATATAAAATAGATAAAGTGCAGGTACAACAAAAATATCAAAGCCGACAGACCGGCTGTAAAAATAATAATGTACAGTGATAAAAGTAAAGTATCAATAGGAGAGAGGAATCATGAGATAGAAGGAACTGGGGACTTAGGAGGATGAGGTAGGACGTGCAGGTCTGGCTCTGTAGATATCTCTAGATAAATCTCGGAACATGGTCGCGACATCCGTGCGAAAGGCAGCAAAATCAGCTATGTGGGATATGAGATCAGCTCGTATGGTAACAACAACATCCTCAAGCGTCTGCAGACATACTCCAAAGTCGGGGGTCAGATCTAGAGCCTCAGGCATAGATGAATCAGAAGAAAACTCCTGAGTCTGCTCCTGCTCATGAATAGGCGACCTGGTTGGAGAGTACTGCTCTGTATCATCTGCAGGGCGCTCTAAGTCTATATTTATAAGTTCGGCAGCTGGATCAACTGGTACGTCGTCCGCTGCGGGATCTACTGTCTCTACCTCTGCCTCTGCCTCTGCCTCTGCCTCTGCCTCTGCCTGTGCCTCCTCCTTCTCTAGCTCTGCTGCAGCCACTACTGCGTGGTCCTACAGGTGAGTAATGATGGCTCGGTAGCTCTTATCCCAGTCCTTTTTCAGGAAGTGACAGGAACCTCTCTCGGGGTGTTCGTGAGGATGAATAGGGTAGCGCTGGTCTATGAGAATCTGGGTGATGAGGTGGCCGAAGGGGAGAGACTTAGCCCATCCGGGCGTCTTCTTATTGATGTACTCGTCATAAAGCTTCCTCATCATGCTCCAGATGAGCGTGGGAATGGACACCAAGTGCCCGGTGTAAAAGGCGTAGAGGGCTGTCAAAGAATCGCCCCTCCTCTGAATCTTGTGCCCCGCCATGTATATATTCTGGAAGAGCACAGAATCGGTGAACCAAAGGTCATCTGGAAGGAATGTCCGAGTGGCGAAGGTCTCGCCACTGGCATGATGACCTGTAAGAAAGACCGTCATGTCGGCGTATGAAGGCCTGTATAGCCTCGAATATGTGTCCTGAAGCTCCGGAGGACATCTGTGTGGACAGTGGCAAGAGCGGGCTAGTGAGTCCACTGTGATGGTGATCAGATGGCCATCTACAGAAGTGACCAGCTTGGCTGTGGTACGCGGGGATGGTCGGAGGTTCTGGTAGAACAACCGTACCAATCGCAGGTAGACCGACTCTATGACTGGGGCAAGAATAGCTGTCAGGCCCCTCTGAATGATATCATAGTAAGCGGATCGGGTCAGCACCTATCTAGAGAAGAAGGCCGTGTCGAACACTGACTCACAGTCGACCGTCATATGCGCATATCTAGGCGCGGGCCTATCACGCTCCAGATGAGCTGGCGAAGCTGGCTGAGGTGAATGAGCAGGCTGAGGTGAATGCTCAGCTCCGATATATGGTGGAGATGGTGAAGGTGTAAATGCAGGATGAGCCACAGAGGTGGATGGTATATGGTCATCCTCAGCCTCATAAGATGCGGTGGGGTAGCCTGTGCTGGCTCCTCCTGTGCATGAGAGGGCTCTACTGGCTCTTCTATCCGTGGTCTAATGTGTCGGTGGGGCCCGTGTTGCCTGTTGGCAACGGTCTTCCTCTTAACCATGGCCTGCAAAAAAAAAAAAAAAAAAAAAAAACTTGCAATGGGAGTTAGTACCAGAGTAAGAAATTTTAAGCACAATATAGAAATATGTATATCAACTAAAATAGACAAAACAAATATGACATGAATTTGTGCAAGTGGCAGGATGTGAAACATGTTAAACAATGTAAGTATAAAATGCATCCAATGTGGAATATCACAGGCATTGGGTATATATGAGATAGCATGAACATAAGATATGATGAATAAAGTGTGTGTGTAAGATCTGTGAAGTTCGATCGATTATAAAAAGGAGTGAGATCGATCACAAAAGTTGGATCGATCAAAAATAGGTGAGATCGATCTCACAACTTCGATCGATCGAGGACATGAGTTCGATCGATCTCTTAAGATCGATCTAAGATACAAGTTCGATCGATCGAACTGTGCGACGATGAAAACTCAAAGGTCACAGATCTGTAACTTTGGAAGCACGGGGCCCACACGAACGTGTTCGTGGGCCCATCAATACAACAAATCAATCAATCCTAGCCACTGTTCAAAGCCCATACTCCCAAATCGAATCAAATCATCAAAAATATATACACATATATATATAGACACAAATGTTTTAAGCTTCAACAATGGAAGATTTTGCCATGTATATAGCATGTATTCAACATATAAAGCATATATGCACAAGATTGAAGCTTAAATCATGAGGGACATTCTCGGATGTTACCTCAAACGATGAGAGAAGTGGAGATGTGGAAGAGTGAAAATGAATCCGAGAAGGGAGAGAGAGATTGATGCTTAGATACTCGCCGGAAAGTTCACCGGAGGTGGGAGAGGTGATGGCACAATGGCGACGGAGAAGAGGGTTAGGGTTTGCAGAGAGGGTGAGATCGATCTAAGGTATCGGTCTAGAAAACCCTCGGTTCTATTTTTAAAAACATTCCCAACAGAGTTCGATCAATCGAACTTCAACTGAGATCGATCGAACTTTGATGAACTCTCTTCAAAGTATTTTTGGATTTTTGAAATTTTTGAAAATTGCAAAATTAAAATTAAAAATTGGAATTAAAATTAAAAATTGTAAAATAAAAATAAAATAGAATAAAATATTTTTGGTTTTTTTTTTATTAAATTAATTGAATAAATAATAATAATTAAAAACTAATTAAAGTATTTTTGAATTTTTTGAAAACTTTTTGAAAAATAACATAAAATGAAATAAAATGAAAATAAAATAAAATGAAATAAAAATGAAAATATTTTTTAATTTTTGAAAATTTGAAAAGTCAAAATAATAAAATGGAGAACTAAGATCAATCGAAACAAGAGTTCGATCGATCAGACAGAGAGCAAAAATATGCAAGTTTTTGGCTCAAAAAATTGGCTAAGTGTTGGAACTTGAAGATCGATCGAACTTTGAAGTTGGATCGATCGAAGAACTTCTTGATCGATCTTAGAATGTTTCGATCGATGAGACAAAGAGGTGAAATATGCAGGTTGTTACAGGCTCAAAATTTTTCTAAGTGTTGAATCATGAGATCGATCGAACTTGAAAGTTGGATCGATCGAAGGTCTCTTGATCGATCTAAGAATTGGTTCGAACAATGGGACAGAGAGGTGATTTGGATGTAGGTTTCTGCAGTTCAAAAAATTTTCTAAGTGTTGGATGCAGAATGGAGTTCGATCGATCGAACTCAGGTTTGAGATCGATCGAACTATGCAGAATGCTCAATAATGACATGAAAGCTCATGCAATCCTCACCAAAGTTCCTTTCAATGCATATGAGAACCAAAAACAAGTATCTAGACTTCACAAGAAATGAAATTTAAGATAGAAATAGGGGAGGAATAGGGTTTTGACATCCTACGAAATGTCGTTGCTAGTCTTTAACGTCTCTAGCAAAACATTGGGCTCTTTTAGCCCAGATCAAAGATTTTATAATGCATCCCCTCCTTGTTGGGGTGATAGATGCTTTGAACTCCACCCAACAAATGGTTCGTTGAAGAACTTGTTGGATTAAGCTCAAAGGAAACCTTTGGTCCCTTGTCTATGCAATCACAACCTTTGGGCTTCCATGCCCTTTTAAAGCAAGAATTTGAAATAAGATTTTAAGAATACAAGGTTGAAGATGATCCTTTGGAAGTTTTGGTCTTACACAAAAGCTCATTTCCTTGACATTGAAGATCATGACATTTATCTACAACATTAACCTCTCCTTTATATTTGTCAAATGAATTGGGTGTGGGATTAAAGATATTCAACTTCACCTTCATGTGGCCAAATGAGATCTTCATTTTCCCCGTCCTACAATTGATGTTGGCATTAGCGGTTGCTAAGAAAGGACGGCCAAGGATAACAAGAATTTGGCTCTAAGGATTGGGGACCGGCTCCGTGTCTATGACAACAAAATCAACGGGAAAGAAGAATTTGTCAATTTTAATCAAAACATCCTCAATTATACCTCTAGGCTTCTTAATGAATTGGTCGGCAAGTTGCAAAACTACCGACATCGGTTTCAATTCACCTAGGCCCAATTTAACATAAACCGAGTATGGAAGAAGGTTAACACTTGCTCCTAAGTCAAGAAGCGCCCGATTAATGATATGATCACCAATAATGCATGATGTAGTGGGTGAACCGGGGTCCTTAAACTTTAGAAGAGTGTTATGTTGCAAAATTGAGCTTACTTGCTCGGTCAAAACCACTTTTCTTGGTGCTTAGCTCTTGTTCTTCCGCTTTTGGGTGCACAAGTCTTTCAAGAATTTGGCATAAGCCGGAATTTGCTTGATTGCATCTAATAGTGGAAGATTAACTTTCACTTGCCTAAACATTTCCATAATTTCTTTGGTTTTTGCCTTTTGCTTGTCTTTTGAAATGGATCCTTTTAAGGCATCCAGAAATGTAACTTTTGGTTCAAACACTTTTTCATAATTTTCTTTTGAACTCTCTTCAACACAAGAAGTTTTTAAATCATTTTGTTTCAAATCATTTTTCAACAAAACCTTTTCAATATCATTTTTGAAAACTTCTTTTTCAAACATATTTTTTAAAACTTTCTCATTCACAAGATCATGTACATGCAATGAAGGAGGAATGGGATGTGAAATAGGACGGGTGACAACTTGAGGTTGCACCGGTTCACTCTCTTCATTGGACATTCCAACTTGATTGTCCACAATCCTACCACTCCGTAAGGTAGTCACCGCATTAACATGTTCAATGGTGTGGCCTTCCGATGAGGAATGGGTTTCCACAACACATTGTTGCTTAGGTGGGGCATTAATAGGCATCTTTCCCCTCTCTCTTGCATTGAGAGTGCTTGCTATTTGCCCTACTTGGGTTTCTAGCTTCACAATAGATTGAGAGTGAGAATGAAGCAATTGAGTGTTAGCCTCTAAAGTGCCCAAAGCATTCAAAACTTTTTCTATAAAGGCGGGACTTCTAATATTACCTTGGGAATAAGATTGGTTGGGAAAATGAGAATTAACAAATTGATTCCCTTGTGATTGATAAGGTCTATAACCTTGGGATCCTTGGTTTTGAAGTGGAGGTGGAATGTACTTCCCTTGAAAACCGGCTTGGGAAGGGTTTGAGCCCTCTCCTTGGTTTTTCCAAGAGAAATTCGGATGATTCCTCCAACTTGGATTATAATGAGTACCATAAGGATTGTTCCCTTGGTTCACAAAAGCTGCATTGACTTGTTCATTAGGTTCATTTTGCACTTATCCATGAGGACAAAGAGAAGTAGAATGAAGAACACTAGAACAAGTCATACATGTTCCATTTGATGCACGATGAGAATGGTTAGGGAAGGAAGATACTTGGTTCGCCGAGTTTTGGTTAATCAAAAATTAATCAAACCTTTGAGATAAAGACTTCATTTCGGCGGCTATTTCATTTGAATGGTCGACTTGATGTAAGCCAACACTCTTCCTACCCTGTGAATTTCTACCATTCTTGGTTAAAAATGTTCTATGCAAAGAATTTTCACTCATGCTCTCATAAAGACGCCACACGTCATCCTCATGCCTATCAATGTATGAGCCACCCATGGAAGCATCAACCATACCCTTATAGTTGTCCAATAAGCTTTCAAAGAAGTATTGAACTAATTGCCATTTGGGCATGTCATGATGTGGACACTTCCTAAGCAATTCATTGAAGCGTTCCCATGCCTCATGAAACGTTTCTCCATCCCCATGTGAAAATTCTCAAATTGAGGTTCTCATGGCATTGGTCTTAGAAACCGGATAGTACATCTTCAAGAATTCTTGTTGCATTTCTGCCCAAGAAGTGATTGAAAAAGGCCTAAGATTGTTAAACCAATACTTCACCTTGTCTTTTAAGGTGAAGGGAAAATTTTTGAGTCTTAAAACCTCTTCCGGCATGTCCGTATATTTTACGGTAGAACATACTTCAAGAAACTCATCCAAATGCTTGTAAGGTTCTTCACTTGGAAGTCCATGATAATTAAGAAGCATTTAAATTTTTTATGGCTTAATTTCATAATGATGCGCTCTAAATGGAGGTAATTGGATGCATGTAGGTGCATTATACTCATTAGGCACATAATGGTCTCTAAAAGCAAGAGGTGGATTAGCTACTTAAGGTGCAACATGAACACCTTGGTTTTGAATTCCTTGATTGATGATGGGAGGTTATGGAGCATACATTGGCCTTGGCATTCCATATGGAACTTGACCTTGTTGTTGTGGTGGTTGGTGAATGAATGACCTAGGCATGCCTAATGGTACTTGTATGTTCTCATTGTGCACATTGGGATGAAGGATACCTTGTTGGTCTACGTGACCAAGGTCCTCAACATGATCATTATTATGGTCATCCATTGATAGATTGGCTCTATTTGAACTTCCTCTTCCCCTAGGATTTCTAACGATGGATTCAAGATGCAAATCAAGTGGGACAAGAGTTGATCTCAATGAACGACGTCCATGCATGCACAATGCAAAACACAACAAGCACAAAGAATGACAAACACTATGCCTTCACAACAATGTAATTAAACTTCTTCCACAAACACTTAATTCATACTCCCATGCTTTCACAACAATGATGCAAGAACAATTAAAAATAAGCCTCCACGCGGGCCGAAGATTTAACTAAAGGATTGAGTAAAGAAAGTCTCACAAAGGTCCTTTAGCACTTCAACTCCAAATTTGTAGCTTAGCTTAGCAAATTTTTAGAATTTTTAGCTTTTTTTTTTCCTTGCTTGCTTAGCTTGAATGCTCCTTTGCTTGCTTCCTCTCCAACAATACACCTAGTTAAGTAAGAACAACACAATAAGTAACCAAAAAGAAAAATAAAAGTAAAGTAAAGACACGATCAAAAGAGTACTAATCCTAATTTATTCCACAAATCTGACGTTGCCTAATCAAATCAATCAAATCCCCAGCAACGGCGCCAAAAACTTAGTGGTTGTGTCTCCGCACCACGAGCTTAAGAGTGTGCATTAAGGCGAGGGCCAAAAGTTTTACATTTATAGATGCCACTACTACTTTTCACTATAAATATAGCTAAGGCGAGTAAGGATCGTCCCAAGGGATTATGAGGATCGAACAAGGTCGTGGAATCGCTATTAGGGCTAGTAGGTCGAGTGATCAAACAATTGATTGGTTGGTTGATTAGAGAGCAACTAAATTCAACTAAGTGATAACAAAGGAATTCAATTAAGAGTAAGTAAGAGAGAGAGAGATCTTGGGGTTTAGAGATCACCACCAAGCAATGCATTTCTATACCGTTGACAAGTGACTAATGAGGGCAAATGGTGTGTTGTAATATTGAAATGTGTGTGTGTGTTTGGTTGATTCAACAAGCAATGATGACTAGTTAAGCATGTATTTTCTAAACATCATGTGAAATGCACAATATATCTAAGCAATGAAGCATATATTGTCTAAACAACAAGTGAAAGGCATAATAGATCAAGACAAGTCATTAATCCTTTCATTAAGCTCACAATCCAAATACAACACAAGGATAGAGACATATACATCTTGTATTCAAAAGCTTGGATCATCAAACAACAAGCATAAATTGACCTCCCATTTAACACTACACTACAACTACACTACATCTACACTACTAGCATGAAAATAAAATAGGGAAAAGGCACAATCCATCAAGGAATAAGTATGAACCATCAAGAAAATCACAAGAGCATTCCTTTAAGCACTATGTTTTGACAATCTCCAAAACATAAAATCTAGAGACAAGCACATGAACATCTACTCTAGCATATATAAACATATGGATAAAATGAAATGATCAATTGGAAGCATTAAACCACATAAATCATTGAATAAACAAGATCTATATATATCAAAGTGTCAAAACATCAATTACAACACTAATCCCTCAATAATACACAAGATTAAGATATAGAAAGCATGCTTGGGGCTAACTCTAGCTCCAAAAGGATGTCTAGCCACTCATGGTGATGTTGTTCCAACCCTCAAGGGCTAACTCCATGGAAGAAATCTGCTCCTTGTTGATGAAGAACTCCAATGGTGTCTCTAGCCTCCTCCTCCTCTAAACTTGCTCTCCAAGAGATGATATGAAAATGATATTGGCTCCCCCTTGTAAAAAGCAATCCTTATCCTTATATAGGTAGGTCAAATGACACCTAAAATGAGCTGGGGTCGTGCACACAATATTCCCTAATGATTGGATAAAGGACAACTTTCAGTGAGATAGAAATTTAACTTTTTCGCACTGGAGGAAGTTCGATCGATCGAACCTTGGAATGGATTGATCGAACTGGCTGGGATCCATCGAACTTAGGCTGCATCGAT
This sequence comes from Cornus florida, assembly GCF_030987335.1. NCBI lineage: Eukaryota > Viridiplantae > Streptophyta > Magnoliopsida > Cornales > Cornaceae > Cornus > Cornus florida. The sequence goes on from NW_026775573.1 coordinate 48,638,642, forward strand.
CCAACTGGTTGAGCTTTTTGGGAAAAGACAAATCCGAGATATTTTGGGAGATTTTTTATGGAAAAAGGACAAAAGTGGTTAGTGGGTGGTATAGCTGTGGATAAGATCAATCATTTGAATAAGGATAAAAGTATTCAATCGATCGAAGGGTGGTGTTGGATCGATCAAACTTTTGAACTTTATGCTTTTGGGCCAAGGCTTGGACCTATCTTAAAGTGCTGAGATCGATCGTTGTTCGATTGATCGAACCTTGAAGTTGGATCGATCGAACTTTGCTACTTCCCACCTTTGGCTTCATTTGCTTTCTTCTTTCTCCACTTTGCTCCTTTCTTTGTTTAATCCCAAAATTGCTTCAATTAAGCTCTTATTTGGCTGAGTTAGCTTATTTTCAGGATAAGTGCCTGAAAATGAAAATAATACGAAATCAATCTAAAATGGTAAAGTAAGATAGATAAAGGTGCTAGAATGCCTAAGCTTAAGGGGTTTAAATACGCACTTTTCAGCGCTCATCACCTCTATCGTTAGGTCAAGGTAAGTTAGGTTTATTTTTCCCTATTAAATTCAATATCATTCAAGCATGTTATTACACATATATCAACTAGAACATATAGTCATGTAATTTTTTTTAATCAATTTAATCATTTACTAGGAAATCAACTCAAATTAGCATGCTAAGTAGCAAATTACGAAGGAAATTCACAAATGAGTAAGAGATTTGTAAATTAAGAACCCCTGCCTTCAAGAAGATGAAAAATCCCCAATTTATGCCTTAGAATTCGAAATCCCTAGGGTGCACCAAAGCTGAAATTGTTTATATCTATGTGAAGATCTTGCCGAACTCTTCATTTTGCCGCAAACGGCATCCAAAAATTCCCACCGGTTGAGAAAAAAATCAAAGATAAAAGTTTTGATGCAAAAAGCAAAGAAAAAAGAAGAGAAGAGAAAGAGAGAGAGGTTCAGTCTCTTGGTCATACAAAATGGGTGAGTGGTGGGCCCCACCACCAAAATCCTACTTTGACTTTTCCTTTTTCTTTTCTACCACGCATATATATGTATACACACCACAATAAATCATATGAACACATCAAAATAAAGTGGATGAAATGCAAATGAACCCCACTAAAACTCCTGTACCCGACAATGCCGACGGCGGGTCCCACACGGGACCGTCCGGCCCAAAAAATGAAAAAATGCCTAAATGACAACTCTTGCATTTCCAAGAGTTCTAAACTCAATGGAATGCCCCAACCAACTCTCTGACACACCCCACGGTGTCCAGTACGCAAAACGTGAAAAGACAAAATTGCCCTTGCCAAAAACAGAAAATTCCAAAAATAGAAAATGATGAAAATTAAAAACATCACAAGTTGTACTAAATGAATAAAATTATGCCAACAAGGAGTTTTCTTAGCTGATTTCCCTTCAGCCGATTTTACATTTAGCTCAATCGGCAGGACTGCATCATGTCCAAAAGTCCATTGATCGGCAAACATAACCTCACTACAATAAGCAGGCTGAAGTAAAGGGTATGAATCAACTAACTTTTGTTGGAGGTTAGCAATCACATGCCCCCCAGTAGCCGCTGGTAGTGCTGGTGGACATTGCTGAACTACCTCAGCCTGGATTAGGGCTAAAAACTAAGCTATCATTGCTTTAATCTCCTAATTCTCCTACTGATAATTGGCAAGTACTTGATTAAATTCTCCCATTTGGAGATTTAGTTGGGATCTTATTTCTCTCATTTGTTGATTTATTACATACCGATAATTGGCTGCTAAAACATACCGATAATCGACTGTTGGCGTCTACCGATAATCGACTGCTGGAACATGCCGATAATCAACTGCTGGAATATGCCGATAATCAGTGGCTGTTGGCGTCTGCTGATAGTCGATTACTAAAATATGCCGATAATCAGCGATTGTTTGCATCTACCATTTATCGAATGTTGGCGTCTGCCGATAATCAGCTATTAGAACCTGCCAATAATCAGCTGTTAGAACCTGCCAATAATCTACTGTTGGCATCTGCCGATAATCGACTATTAGCGTCTACCAATAATCAGCGGCTGTCGGCGTCTATCGATAATTGACTACTGGAACATGCCGATAATTAGCAACTGGTTGCTGATAAATGTCTGGCCAACCATATGGCTGATTAGAATACTGGTACATCAGCTGATTTGACTGATCAGAATACTTGTACATCGATTGAGAAGTCAACTGCATATTTTTACTAGAAATCACTCACCTAGTGGGGTCCCACCGGGCTTGCCAAAAATGTTGACGCTAAAATCAACTGGTTAGATCCGATTCTAAATCGATGTAATACGGGCGTGCCAGAACCAATTACATGGTTCAAGTGTAAATTGTCAACTACAGTCCCTTTAAGAAGGTTGACTTTCAGACGATGTGACAAAAAAGGAACAGTAAAACTCCTCTTTTGAGTTCAGAATTGCCTTAAAAGGACTTTTACAATGAATAATTTATAGTAATAGATTGAGAATAGAAAGGGGAGAAAATCTAGATATAGAAAGAGATATAAGGAAAGAAATAGAGGGAGAGAAATAGAACGAGATAGAAAAATTGCAAGGATGTTATATAGGGAAAATAGCTTGAGAAAGTAAACATAATAAATTAAAGATTCTGAGGGTGTTGGACCTCTTTCAAAGCATACCTACAATTACTTATAGAATAACGTAAAAACAAAACTACTAACTTCAAGTACTTGACTTACTTAATGACTCTATCACATAACAAACAATATATTTAAATTAAACTATCTTTAGGATAACTACTAATATTTAACTAAAACCAACTAAAAGATAAATACTAAAACTATGATCTTAAAGGCTTTTCTCATCTTTATGACTCTTACATGAAATTCCAACTCTAATCCATGTGAAAATACTATCCACCTGTAGTTCAAACACTACCATGTCATTACCCATGCGACTTTACCAACAAGGGTGTCAACACTCAGCCCCTTGCGCATATGGGCTCAATCACCGTCGGGATCCAGATCATCCAACAAGACGGCACCGATTGCGCAGTCTTTTCTGAAGCACGACCATCTACCGTCCCTCCTCTCCGGCTATTCAAGCCACCGGCAACATCGTGACCGTCGTCCTATAATCCACCACCATCCCACATTTACCTCCTCTATCAACCCTTTTCATGCTCTCTGGCGCCGGAATCCGCCACTTCCCAAATCGTATAATATGTAAAACACCCAAATAAATTAAACCACCCAAAATTTATATTGCTAATGGTTGTTGAATAAACAAATTATGCACAATTTTTTCTTAAACTCTAGGGTTATAATACAATAATTTTGTTTGGTCAAAGCCATGATTATTTATTACTGCAATTACTTAAAATATATATTTTTTAATTGTATGATTGGATATATGTGGAGTGTTGTACTTTATTTATCTGGACAGAGTTAATGCATTTTGAATTTTCTGAGAACCAGCCCGGCGACGACATGGCATTAGGTTTGGAGGCAGAGATGAAGGTGAAGGTGGAAGAGAACAGGGTGAGGGAGAGAAGAGGGCAATTGTGTCTTTTTATTATATCTGATATTTCATAATAAATCTGATTTTAATATTAAGGGTAATTTCATCTTTTCAGAAGATTTAAGGCCTTATTTGGATAGAATTTCATACGAGGGGGTGTCTTTGTCCCAAAATAAGTTAAGTTTCATCTGTGCGTCCTTTTGGCAAACCTCAGGGGTGTTGCTGTACTTTACCCTGTTATTATTATTACTATAACACTTTATCAAATAAACATGTAGTTTATCAAACATATTCTAAAACTTTACCACTTAGCCAATCACATAGTCGCTTTGCACATAAACACATTTCAACTGAGCATGCTTAAATTTAATAGCTACATCATCAATTAATTACATAATAACTAGTCATGTTTTCAACTCTACAAACAAATATCACGTAAGCATGTAATAGCATCAATTCAAATTCTGATTCCCATCGAGGTCAACCTTACCCATCATCCTTAGGTTTTTGAACCTAAAGCTCTAATACCAACTTTGTAACGGCTCAAATCCGGGGGTCCAAACCATTATCTGGGTCCTTACCCGAATCCGAGGACACAAAAGGCGAAAGGGTCATTTGGGGTCTAGAAGACTCTTGAAGTAGTCCTCACTAAAACCATCATAACTTCCTCTACAATTGGGTTATATGGATGAGATTGGTCCCATTGGAAAGCCAACTTAAAATCCATGAAATTAAACTCTAGTTTGACCCAATTTGTTGTTAAAATGAAGGAGATAAGGTCAAATGAAGATGGGTCTTAAAAACTTGTGACTGGGCTATTTTGATCTGCTGAAACCCTATGTCAGCCGGCCGAAACTGGAGATTTGGTCGACTAACAATGACGGTCAGCCGACCGAAACAATAATCCTGAAATCCAAAAATGCACTGTCACTCGGCTAGCTTATATCATCAGCCAGTCGACAGGCCTTGAAAGCATGAGAAAATATCAGTTTTTAGTTTCTCAAGACCTTTAACACACCCGGGCTCATTTATGAACTTAAAAATGAAGTGACCCTATCCCAAAAACATCTATTTAATCGAATACCACGACAACTTGACATCCATGTATTTATATAAACGTTAAACGAACTTAATACATCACATAGGATAAAATGAATCCGGTTACATTTTTATATGGCCATAAGGCCGTACAAGGGATAGAAATCCTAATGAGACCACAAAAGGCAAATGAATGGTCTCAAAACCAATTCTAACTGCAAAATTAATACAAGTCATAGCTTAAGCTTAAAACAAAACAAGTACATACTTCATTATAATTTTTCCAAACTTAAGATAATACTTGGTTCCAAAAGTATAATTTACAATTATTTCAATTTAAACAAAACAGTTGGTAGCTATCCAAAATAAATCCCCATCCTCACTCTGTTCAATTCTAAGTCTCGGTACCTAAAAAATGGTTATAATAAAGGGGTGAGCACCACCGCTTAGTAGAGTATGCCAAAGGCATGGCTCTTAAAGCCCCGTGAATAAACACATATAGAACGGGAGATCAAGAAAAGAGGATCATGTTATTCCGGAGAAAATAATAAAATAAACTATGCATGGCATTAGCGACAATATAAATGTATTAACTTGATCACATTCACACACACACAAGGCCATCATGAAACTAACAATGCAATCAATGCTTATGCCACTTTGCACATTTTTGGGCATTGCTACACAAACCTATCTCCCTATATATTGCATACTCTCCCTTTATCTTATGTAATGTTTCCAATTTTTACCATTTTTCATTTTCTGGAATTTTTTTATTTTTCGAGTGTATTTTTGTCTTTTTTTGTTTTGCGTGTCAGACACCGTGGAGTGTGTTAGGTGTGTCTGAGAATTGGTTGGGGCATTTCATTGAGTTCAGGACTCTTGGAAATACACTGGTTGCCATTTCGGCATTTTTCCGTTTTCGGGCCGGAAGGTTTCAGGTGGGACCCGCTACCGGGGTTGTTGTGTACGAGGGTTGCGTAGCGGTTCCATTGCATTTCATGTATTGTTATTTTATGCATAATTTTATGGTGGTGTGTTAAAATTGTGTGGTTGGAATTTAATTTATATATATATATATATATATAGTAAAAGGTGTTATTTTTTAAAGTGAGTGGGACCCACCATCTTTATTTCTCTTAATGGCCTTAAGGACATTTTTTTTTCACTCATCAAATCACTCTCTCTCACACCACTATCTCTTTCCCTCATAATTCTTTTTTTCTTTTTCTTTTGCCATCAATTTAAGGCTTGATCTAGCTTTCCCCTTGGGAATTTGATAGTGCCACTTAAGGCAAAGTTAGAGAGCTCGTCGAGCTCTTCATTTTGATCGGAGTAAATCACCATTTGGCCAACCCTGGGATTTTTTAAATTAGGGCTTGGAATTGAGGCTTCTTGCATCCTTTGAGGTAAGGGTTTCCTAAGGCCCAATCTCTTTGATTTTGTGAATTATCTCTTCAATTGAATGTATAAACTTGCTTAAATTTTTTATTAAATTCTTGAGACATGTGTTTTATGTGTATATACATGATCTTATGTGTTGTTAAATGTATGTGACTATGTGTTGATTATTGTGTTATGAAAAAACATGTTTTAAGTGATTTTATTCCATGCCTTGTGTATTTAAATTATCATAATTATAATGTGAAAGCATGGTATTTGTATTGCACAATTTCTCTTAAATATGATATGTGGTTTAAATGTGAATATGTGAAGAATTATGGTATGGAAAGGCATGATGCATTCATGCATGACATTGGGCAAGAAAAAAGGAATTTTTTGATTTAAAATGGAAAGAAAGAAAAATGGTTTCGGGAAAAAGTTTTGATGAAAAGTTTTGCGAAAATCCAGTCTCCTAGGAGTTGCCTAAGGTTCGTGGCGTTAATGCGACCTAGAGGGAACTAAGGAGACTGCCCTAGCGTGGTTGAGTTACCTAGGCTCCAAATGACGCCATGGAGTTGCCATGGGTCAAGGACAGTTAGCCAACCTTTCTCTCGTGCCGCAATGGAGTTGCCATGGGACGGGTTACACTAACGGTTTGGAAATGATGACGGAAAAGGTTTTGGAAATAGGGAGCGACATCGCATGACATTGCATTCCATAGCATGGCATGGTTCGTTTATGACTTGGATTATTGTTGTTGATATTATGGTTATATTTTTCCCTTGAGTAGCATGATCCCGTTCTTCTTTGTTCTATGTTTTGTGTGGATTCACGGGGTCATAAGAGGTGTGTCTTAGGCACCTCCTACTGAGCAGTTGGCTCACCCCTTTATTAATAATATTTTTTAGGATACAGAAAGGAAGTGGTGGACGACAATCCACCACAAGTTTAGTCAGGTTGATAGAGACTTGGACTTCTTTTGTGCTTGATGTGTATGTATATATACCACCCTTTTGTTGTAAATTATGTTAGGTGCCTTTTGTATCTAATTCATGGGTAGAAATGGTTTTGAGACCATCTTCTTGTATCTTGTGGTCTAATTATGATTTTGAAATCCATATAAGGCCTTAAGGCCATATTTTGATGTATGACGGACTTATTTAACTTTAAATGGTGTAACGGACTCATGTATGGTTTCATTTCAATGTATTGGTACCCAGTTGTGTTGTTTTCATCACCAAATTTATGTTTTGGGACAGGTTTAAACTTTGAATAAGGTCACCAAGGGACCAAATAGGGTACCCATGTTTATGTTCACAATTTTAGGCCTTTTCTGGGTAAAAATTTAGGTTCTAGTCATCTTGGACCGATTCAGCCCTATTAAACCAGTTCAAGAGGTACTTTTGGTTCACTGTTGGGCACACTACCCATGTTGAACCGGTTTAGCCCCATTGAACTCTTTAAGTCCCCCAGCGTGAACATTTTATCTTGGCAGCTTGTCAGTTTTGATCACCTGACTTCGGGCGGTCATAACTTCTTCGTTCCGAATCCAAATAGGGTCATTCTTGAGTCCATTTTTAAGGATTTTGGGTTAGCTTTCCAATGAGACCAACCTCATCTTCAAATTCCATTCATGTTGATATATATGGTTATTTTAGTGGAATAGTGTCAGAATTTCCCTTGAACCTAGTAAAGGCACTTTTCGGAAATCATAACTATTAACTGTATCACCTCTTCAAACATCATGGAATGACTACAATGATTGTTTTTAACTTCATCTGACTAGTTTAAGGGTAGATTATCCTCTCATTTTGTAAAATGACCATTTTACCCCTAGTGTGTCCTCGGGTTTGGTTAAGGACCCGGTTAGCAATTCGAACCTCCGATTCGGGTCGTTACATCTTACTTCCATCATTTATATACATCTCATATACATCTTCAAGTGCATAATTCTCATTATATTATTGCATACACTCAATTGCATATCTTGATTATTGCCTTGACATTGAGTATTGAAGATTAAAACTTGGGATTTGAAGATTAAATTTGGAGTTTGTGTTTGAAAGAGAATTTTAAAGGATTTAGTTGCGATTGAGTTGAGATTTTGGGTTGTTGAAGTGATTGAAGACTTGGGTTTTAACATTGTAGAATTGATTTTTGGGGGATTTGAAGGTCTAAACTAAGAATTCTCAAGTACAAAGTTCGGGGTGCACGCCAAGTGTTCGATAAAATTACCAAGTGAAGTTCAAAGCTTCAAACCAAAATTTTTTTAACATCAAATGGCTCCAAGAATATCCAAAAAAAGCCAAGGATAAAGGAATTGCAGTTCCAAGGCCTCCCAAAAGAGCGAGAACCACTATCTCCATTCGTGAACCTCAAGAGGGTTCAAATGCTCCTAGGGACATGCTGTCGTTTCCTATGGACTCGGGTTCTCCTACCACTGAGGTACCAAATGGGCATCCTTCAATCTGATACTAGGAAGGTATTATTCACTCATGATCACTTCTATAATAAGCACACATGGAAGGTGTATACAAAAGTTTACAAATGCGGGCCAATGAAATCTGAACGAAATGTGAATCTAAAGAAGCTCAGAAATAGTGCGGGTCACAAGCTCGTAGAGTACATTGAGAGGAACAGCTGGCTCTTCTTCACTACCATAGAGCGTGCTGGAGTTATGTGTTTCAAATTAATTACTTATTAATTTCCTAAAATTCCAACAGATGTCTTAATGAAGTTTTAATAAACTATAAATAAAGTTTTCTTCATTTAATGTATTAACTTACTTTAACTTATATGTTATTTATGGAAATTAAATACCTTCATTAATATAAGTTAATTACATCCCCATTACTATCCCCATTACTACTAGTATAAATAGTAGGCTTACGAATCCTACAATATACACTCTCTCTAAACTAGTTAGAGTTAATTAAAAGATATTTGAAAAGTGTTTTTTTTCAAATTATTGAGTTTGAGTGTGTGAGTTTCATATTTTCTGTTGATCGGACGGAGATAAATACACAGGTTCATAAAGAAGAAGTGCAACCTTTATGAACATACAGTTTTGATATCTGGGCTTAGTTGAATCCCGGAGATAGTGCTGCCACTTGTCTTCCGTTGCACGTGGGAGAGGCTTCAACTATCTTCAAGAAGCGATTACGCGCCTCTAAGCCTTGATATTCCCCGTTTTAATATATTGGTTCCAACAATTTGAAGATAGTTTTCTCTCCAATGGCTTCATCATCGTTGCTGTCCAACGCTATTTCTTCAGTTTTTCAACCGAATATCGAGGCTTTTGATGGTAAAAATTACTTTCGTTGGAAAGGAAAAATGGAATTTTGCCTTCGACAATTGAAAATTGCTTATGTCTTGACTGAGCCATGTCCAACTCCTCCAGGAGACAAGACGCCATCTGATCAAGTTAGTTCGATCAACGAGAAGATCTCAAGGTGGATTGACAATGATTACTTTTGTCGTAATCATATCCTTAATGGTATGGTTAACACCTTTTATGATCAATACTCGAAGAAATGCAAGACCGCCAAAGAGTTGTGGGACATTCTCAAATTAGTCTACACAACTGAGGAGGCTTGCACCAAAAATTTCTTGGCTTCTAATTATGTGGGCTTCAAGATTGAAGATGGAAGGTCAATCTTTGAGCAAGCACAGAAATTTCAACTCATAGCAAATGATATTATTGCTGCTGGAATGTCTCTTGATGAGAACTTCCATGTAGGGGTTATTATTACAAAACTCCCTCTATCTTGGAAGGATTTTAGGAATAAACTCATGCACAAAAAGGAAGATATTACTCTAGAGCAATTAATGCAACACATCTTCATTGAAGAAGAAACCAAAAATCGTGATGTCAAGCAAGATTCTAAAGAAACAACAGTAAAAGCTCATGTTGTTGAGGAAAGGTCTCACAACAAAACCATTAAGAAGAATCACAAGAAGAATGATTTGAAAGCCAAGTCTTCTGAAATACGTTTTGGCTCCGGTGCAAATCCAAAAGACAAAGGGTGTTTCTATTGTCATAAGATCGGTCATTTTGCTAAAGATTGTCGAAAACGAAAGGCTGATCTCATGAACCAGAAAGAGCCTAAGAAATACGCTAAGGAAGATCTAACTGCTGTAATCACTGAGGCTTTTGTCATTGGAACCTCAGTGGAGTGGTGGATTGATACTGGAGCAACTCGTCATATTGCAACGAATCTTAACTCTTTCAAAACCTACGAAATAGTGGGGGATGGAATGTCAATGTTCATGGGAAATTCTTCCTCTTCCAAGGTTGTGGGTAAAGGAAGCGTGGACTTAAAGTTTACTTCCGGAAAAGTGATTACTCTGAAAGATGTGCTACATGTTCCAGATATTCGCAAGAATTTGGTGTCTGGTGCCCTCCTCTCCGAGCATGGATTCAAGATGGTTTTTGAATCTGATAATTTCATTCTGTCTAAGAATGGTGTGTTTGTCGAGAAAGGCTATGCTGCAAATGGTATGTTTAAACTTAATGTTGAAAATGAAGTAATTTCTGCTTATATTGCTGAGTCAATTGATTTATGGCATGGTAGATTAGGCCACGTGAATTTTAAGTCTATTAATCAAATGGTTAATGAGGGGTTAATCACAGTTTGTGATAAAACACATATGGATCAATGTGTGACTTGTAGTAAATGCAAAATTACTAAGAAAACCTTCTATTCGATAGAGAGGAAATCCACTCTATTGGAATTGATCCATACTGATGTATGTGAAATGGACTTTTTATCACGTGGAGGGCATCGTTACTTTATCACATTTATTGATGATAATTCTAGATATACCTATGTCTATACTTTACGATCTAAAGATAAAGCTTTAGACAAGTTCAAGGCATATAAAGCAGAAGTTGGAAAGCAACTGAATTCAAACATAAAAGTTATTCGATCAGATAGAGGAGGAGAATACATCAAGTCTGAGTTTCAACATCTATGTGAAGATGAAGGAATCGAAAAACAACTGACAGCCTCTTATACTCCTCAACAAAATGGAGTAGCTGAAAGAAAGAACAGAACTTTGACAAAAATGGTGAACTCAATGCTTACCAATTCGGGCATACCTAAAAATATGTGGGTAGAAGCTTTGTTATCTGCTTGCCACATTCTCAACAGAGTCCCACATAAGAAAGTCAATATGACTCCATATGAAGTGTGGAGAGGAAGAAAGCCGAATGTTAATTATTTCAGAGTCTGGGGTTGCTTAGCTCATGTTAGACTACCATATCAGCAGACGTCGAAGATTGGTCATAAAGGCATTGATTGTGTATTTATTGGTTATTCAACAACCAGTAAAGCCTATAGATTCTTGAATTTGGAGTCTCCTTCGCCTCATACAATCATCGAGTCAGTTCATGCGAATTTCTTCGAGAATATTTTTCCGAAGAGAGAAGGTAAAAATGAACATGATATTCCTTTAGATTCTAATACAATGAAGAGAAAATCCTCTGATCCTTCAGAAGAAATTGAACCAAGGAGGAGCTCTAGAATTGCTAAGCCAAAGTCCTTTGGACCAGACTTCTATACTCTCATGATCGAGAATGATCCTGTAACTTATTCCGAGGCGATGTCCTCACATGATGCTCCATTCTGGCGAGAAGCAATCGATGATGAAATGCATTCAATTATATCCAACAATACTTGGATATTGGTGGATCTTCCTCCTGGTTGCAAGCCAATTGGTTGCAAGTGGATCTTCAGGAAGAAATTAAAGTCAGACGGAATGCTGGATAAGTACAAGGCTAGATTGGTAACAAAAGGTTTCAAGCAGAAGAAGGAGATTGACTATTTTGACACTTTTGCTCCTGTTGCAAGAATTTCTTCTATCAGGCTTTTGATTACCTTAGCTGCTATCAATAATTTGATAATTCATCAGATGGATGTAAAGGCTGCTTTCCTCAATGGCGATCTAGCAGAGGAAATCTATATGGAGCAACCTGAGGGGTTTGTATTACCTGGACAAGAAAAGAAGGTGTGCAAATTAATCAAGTCATTATACGGCTTGAAACAAGCTCCTAAGCAGTGGCACGAGAAATTTAAGAAGGTGATGATATCTGCTGGATTTAAGATTAATGGAGGAGATATATGCATCTTCAGTAGATTTCAAGGAAACTCTGGTGTTATAATCTGCCTCTATGTTGATGATATGCTCATTTTTGGGACAGACATGGAAAATGTCATAGAAACTAAGAAGTATTTAACTTCTAGTTTTGACATGAAAGATCTTGGCGAGGCTGATGTGATTCTAGGAATCAAAATCGTGAGGTTCCAAAATGGTCTAGCACTTACGCAGTCCAGCTATATCGAGATGATTCTGAAAAAGTTTAATCACTTTTCAGATTCTGCAGTCTCTACTCCAATTGATCCTAGTGTGAAGTTGGTACGTAATCAAGGTAAAACGATGGATCAACTCGAATATTCTCGGATTATCGGCAGTCTTATGTATGCAATGTACTGCACAAGGCTAGATATAGCCTTTGCAGTGGGTACTTTGAGTAAGTACACAAGCAATCCAGGAAAGGAGCATTGGAATGCTTTGCTGAGAATCCTAAAGTACTTGAAAGGTACTATGGATTATGGATTGCACTATGGCAAATTTCCAGCTGTAATCGAAGGGTACAGCGATGCTACATGGAACTCTGACAGAGAAGACTCATTATCTGTGACTGCCTGGATCTTCACATTGGGTGGAGCAGCGATTTCATGGAAATCAAAGAGGCAAACATGTATAACTCATTCCTCTATGGAATCGGAGTTTATAGCACTTTCCTCTGCCGGAGAAGAAGCTGAATGGTTGAAAAGCATATTGGAAGATATCCCGATATGGAACAAGCCAATACCACCCTTGACAATATATTGTGACAATATGGCTGCAATACTTCGAGCTAACAGTGAGTGTTACAATGGAAAATCTAGACAGGTGCGATTAAAGCACAATCATGTGAGAAGGATCCTAGCTGATGGAATTATTTCTACTCAGTATGTGAAGTCCAAATCAAAATTGGCAGATCCATTGTCAAAGGGCTTGGGTAAGGACCAAGTGTTCGAGACATCGAAAGGGATGGGATTAAAGCCTGTAATTGAATAAGTTGTACTGTTATGGGAACCCAACCCAGTGATATTTCTCCTGGGTTCAATGGGAAAAACAAGTAACATAACAACTTGTGTGAGCACATCAATGTTCCTTTCCCTATAATGTGATGTGGTACTCAATCCTGTAACCGAGGAGGTTGAGATTTAGATCTCTTAATGAATCTATAGATCGATTTTCGATTGGAGTGTACAGGATCACTCTTGATAGATTCACCGTATAATCAATGAGGAGGCTGAGACATGAGTCTCTTAATGAATTCTATAGATCGGATTTCCGATTGGGGTGTACACAATCACTCTTGATAGATTCACCGATTTATCTTGTAATGAAGAGGGTGAGATTAAATTCTCTTAATGAGTCCATAATCGATATTCGGTTGGAGTGTGCAAGGTCACTCTTGATGGACACACCGATCTGAGTGTGGAAGTAGGGTCGCTTCTATAGGATCCAGACAGGCTTGATCCTTAACGACACTCAGAAGTACGGATTCCGGACACATGGCCGAAACGTGTCAAGCTTTAGTACTTTATCTCCGAACAGTAATGTGTGTGTAGTATTTCTTCTTCATCAATGTGGTTCTTGGTTCAAGACATCGTTCACCAAGTTCCTAGATGAAATCAAGGATACTTATACTAGGTAATGGTTCAAGTCCAAAAGACACCATTATTGATGCACATAACTGTACCGATCAACAAACTGAATTTGAAACAAGTGGGGGATTGTTGGAGTTATGTGTTTCAAATTAATTACTTATTAATTTCCTAAAATTCCAACAGATGTCTTAATGAAGTTTTAATAAACTATAAATAAAGTTTTCTTCATTTAATGTATTAACTTACTTTAACTTATATGTTATTTATGGAAATTAAATACCTTCATTAATATAAGTTAATTACATCCCCATTACTATCCCCATTACTACTAGTATAAATAGTAGGCTTACGAATCCTACAATATACACTCTCTCTAAACTAGTTAGAGTTAATTAAAATATATTTGAAAAGCGTTTTTTTTCAAATTATTGAGTTTGAGTGTGTGAGTTTCATATTTTCTGTTGATCGGACGGAGATAAATACACAGGTTCATAAAGAAGAAGTGCAACCTTTATGAACATACAGCTTTGATATCTGGGCTTAGTTGAATCCCGGAGATAGTGCTGCCACTTGTCTTCCGTTGCACGTGGGAGAGGCTTCAACTATCTTCAAGAAGCGATTACGCGCCTCTAAGCCTTGATATTCCCCGTTTTAATATATTGGTTCCAACAGAGCGTAGCTACTCTTCTGACATAATACACTATTTCTACTCCAATATCCATCGAGTTCATGACGATGGGTATTTTGAGGTTTCTATTTTTTGGGACTGACTACCTCATGAAAGAAGGTATCTGTGACATCTTGGGCATTCCGAAGAAGATTAGCAGTACAAGCTATGTTCTACCTCTTACAGAGTCAGGGCCTAAATGGCAGGAGATTTATAATGCCTTATGCATTCCAGGCTCTCCGAGATATACTGACCACTTCCCTTCTCACTATCTAACTAATAAGGCAGCATTTCTGAATTTGTTTGTTATGGCCAACCTTGACTATTTTGGGAATAAAGATGTGATTATTTTAGATCAGGCTCAAATGTTATATCTTCTTGCTATTGGAGCAAAGATTCACATTGCCCCTTCTATCGTGAATTTGATGGTTGTTCACTACAAGAGCAATACCAAAAGGAAGTCTTCTCCATTCCCTATGATCATCATGGGACTCTATAGGAAGTTTCAGATTATGCTTCCTCCCCGAGCTCATCATAAGGAGATTATGTTTAAGTTAGATCTTCGTGCCTTAAACAACTAATTCTGCAAGGGAGAATGCAAGGAAAGTTCTAAGGGGTTCAGACACTGCTCCATCTCATATTTCGAATATTACATAGATATTTCCCTCCAAAGGGAATTTCATGAGAGATTATGTGAATCTGTTGTATTCTCTACTTCTTCATAATTAGTAGGCCATGCTTGATGCGATTTATGATCTCCAAGCTGAGGTGAGATTGCTTACAGGACAGCAGGCAGGTGGTTCTACTAAGGATATCTACAGACCTGCTCCTCCAGATCCATCTTTAGTTGTTGAGGATAAGGAGACAGATGATGATGATGATGAGGATGGTAGTGGTAGTGATGGTGGTGATTTTGATGTTATTCTGACTACTACTGTTCCTTTTGAGGGTGATGTTAATGTTTGATCGTTTGTTATCTCATTTATACATTCATGCATCATACTTTGTTCAGTTAACTTTGTCATTATTTTTGGATATTATTATTTTTGATTAATGACATGTTTTAACTGAACTAACTATTTCTCTTCTATATTCTTCGCTCTAATGATTAATTGTTTTGTCAATTTTGTTCCAATAAGGGGGAGAACAATGATTAATTAAGGGGGAGAAAATCTGAAATTTTGGATAATTTATTCATGGGGAGTTTTTATAAATTATTTTATTAAACTTTCACTGGCAGTTTTGCTTTATCAATGTGCAGGAAATTCGGTAGAATTTTGTCTAAGAAGAGAAGAAAATAGAGAAGAAAAATTCCGTATCCTTGACAATTTGTAATAATTTTTTTTTTTTTTTTTTTTTTTTTGCGTGGGTAGATTATATTTGTTTTGAAGGTTTTGTCATGAAATTGCCAAATGGGGAGATTGATAAGCGTCAAATATTTCATATTTAAGCACCCTTAATTGCATTATTTAGTCTATTTAGCATGTTAATCAAGTATGTTTTATATAGCTTTTAGTTTATTTGTCATTTTTAGGGCTTACCTCCAAAATGGTGTAAAGGGGATATTAATGGCTTTTTATAGAAAAGGGAATTGGTGAGCTACGGAACCCGACAAAAATGGACTTAGAGCCTAAAGATCATAGTCAGCCTAAGAATGAAGTCAGACCTGGGAAGCTAAGCAAAAGAATAATTCAATTTCAAAGGAACAAGCCTTACGTCCGGACGCACTCTCCTAGTGCATTTCTTGCGTTCGGACACCCTTCAGAGCTCAAGATCAACAATTAAAGAATTGAAATTCCAATAGCCTCGTAAATTTACGTCCAGACGCCCAATGCCACAGCCCTGCGATACCAGCACCCTGTGCGCGCACCAAGGAAGCCTTGGACACTCAGCGTCCAAACGCACTTCCTGGCGTTCGGACGCAAGCTTGCGAAGCCAATGATTTCTAATGAAAGATGGCCCAATGGACCATGGTTACACTCAGCATTACAAGGAGGAAAAAGGTTGGATTCATTGGCCCAAGTTCAATATCAAGCAAAATGGCCATTTCCGTGAAGAAGTAAGGAGCAATTCTAGCAAAAACCTACATTGCACTCCTATAGAATTTTGGCCATAACTATCTGCTCCGACCTCCAAATGCTGCACTCTTTGATTTTGTGGAAAGATAGCTCAGAGCTTTAAATATTTCATGCTTTAATAGAAGTCCAATTCTCACGTTTGAGAGGTCAAAACTGGTGAAGAAAGTTGCATGCCACTACTGCCAGGCTGACACTCAGCATTTAGCACCTGCGGTAAAAAAGGGCATAACTCTCTGGTTAAAAATCCAATTGACGCAAGGTTTGATTCTGTGCAATGCTGACTCATATCTCTAAATATTTCATATTTTAATGGAAATCCAATTCCACGTTTGAGAGGTGAAAAATGGTGAACAAAGTTACATACCTCTGTTGCCAACCTGCTAATTAATGACTGAATTCAAAATGGGAGTTATTTTTCTCTCTCCTCTCCACTTCAATACATGATTTTAATGGAGGATTTTGACTGATTCTGGCAGAAGGGGTTACATAGAGATTGCTACATTGTATTTGGTTATATATATCTCTCATCTTATGTATATAACTCATATACATATCTTGGAATATCATATATCATTTTTAGAGAAAAAAGTTGTGGATTCTAGAGATAGAAAGTAAGAATTTGCTGGGATTCTTGAGTGTTCTTGGTATTGGGTTGCCATGGAGTCGAAGATGGAGTCTTCCTCTTTAACCATCAGAGTCCCTGCCACCACCAGGATAAGCTAAATCCCCTTCTATGGGATTGAGGTAGCCTCGATTAATAATCATGTAGTCTTGTATTTTGTTTTAGGGAAAACAATTGTATGTTATAGATTTCATGAATAAAGATGTTGATGTATTTATGAATTGATGTTTTTACATTGAATTGATTTACAATCTGGGTAGAATATTTATATATGAGTATATATATTATGTAAGTCTTGTCTTAGAAGCATGATTGACTACTTATACACTTTATATTTTCATATCTGACAAGGGAAATTGTTATTCATGAAATGGGATTATAGGCATGATTTATATAAATTTAGATAGATTATGCCAAGGGAAGACAGATCATACTACAACCTTAGATTAATGTAGTTAGTTAGACAGTCCGTGCTAACCAAAGATAGTCTATGCTAGAGGATTTAATTCATGTGTTAAAACTTGTAATGTCAAAGACCTTGATAGGCCATGCCCAGGGAAGATGGCTCATACCACACCCTAGTTTAGGTGGATGAGTCATGCCAACCGCAGATAGGTTATGCTTAGTCAATGACTTACATGATTTTCTAGAAAAGTGTTGTAGTTGTTTAATATTTCTATACCTTACACATCACACGTAATTGTATCCCCAAGTTACTTACAAGCATGCATGATTACAAGGTCTTGGTGAACTCAATTCCCTAGCCTCCCTCTAATTGATATTTCATTATTTGAATTCAATTTAGTTATCTTAATTTTTATGCAAACAACAAATCAAACAAATCAACCTATCTCTTGTGATAATAACAAACTCGAAATTAATCTTTGGAACTTGATTACCATAAGTTCAGCAATCCTCGTGGATCGGTACCCTACTCAGCCATTTTCTTAGGAAGTTGTGCTCTTGTGTAGTGGTTTTATTATTGATAGCTCCCGAGCACACATCAGAGATTATGAGATATAATTTTTGTAATTGGCAAATTTCAATATCAAAACAAGTCCGACCGAGTTGTAATTCTCAAAGTTACCATATCAACATCGAGATCGGCTGTGGAATTGGAAGGTTGTTCAAGTTTGATAATCTTTGATCTATGAAAAAGGTATGAACAACACTTTAGGAAGTTGTTTCCCACTTACGACACTATACTTACGTGGTATATTCTTCAACGTCACCAAAACAGAATTTTTTCTAAGTTTTAAACCTTCTTCAGAATTTTGTTAAGTGGGAACGGGTTCAAGAACCTTAACTGCAAAGAATCCATTATGTCCTTTGGGAACCGGTTCCACTTCCTGGCTAGCGGTTTCAACTGCTAATACAGTTTAGGTAATTGTTTCCTGTTCAGTCTAAACTTCCTATTTGGTTTAGAATTCTTCCAAAAGCCCTATGCACCAAAATTACCTTTTCCTATGTATATCTAGGTCTTTGAAAATTCTATATAAACCTTGATTTACATCTAGGTTGATACAGCTTTTGTACTACAACTTCGGAATTCTTAAAAGCCTATTAGAAAGATATTTTACAGAAAATCAAAGTTGATTTTTCTATCTTTATTTCTAAAACACATGAGTCAGTTTAGAGTGTTGTTCAAATCATGATCGTGATCAAATTCTTGCATCTACAGCGATCAGAAAAAGCAAATCTACTTTTTCTACATTAAATTCAGATCTTGAAGAACAGAGGTAAAATCGATCGCACTTTGAAAGGGTCAAAACATTTGAGGAGTGTTGTTTAATCTACTAGCAATTTTTCTACGGAGATCAAGACTAAGCCTGAGGTCAAGACCTATTGGACGGGACGTTGTAAAGACAGAGGATTATCAACAATTGGTGTTTGGTAGAACGATAGGGTATGAGTTTGAGTCAAAGTTGATTGTACTTTGTTTCAAACATGGTGGATTGGTTTACTTTGGACTGCACATTCGACAAAGTTTTTCCCACACAAACAGTTGGTCTATTTTACTAATTGGGGTTTCCTCACTAAAAATCCTGGTGTCATCTTATAATGTTACTCACTTTTCTATTTTCCATTTTCGGGGATTTTTTAATCTTCTGGAATATTTTAATCCTTGTCTCGTTTTGTGTGTCGAACGCCGTGGGGTGTGCTGGGTGAGTTTTTAGGGTTGGTTAAGGCATTTCTTTGAATTTAGGACTCTTAAAAATGCATTGGTTGCCATTTTGGCATTTTTTTATTTTTCGGGCCGGGAGGTCCCAAGTGGGACCTGTAATCGGAGTTGTGGCACACGAGAATTGTTTTTCGGGTTTGTTGCATTTCATGCATTGTTATTTGGTATACAATTACATGGATTCATGTTTATTTAAGTGGTTATTTTATGTTTAATTAGTATATATAACTATATATATATATATATATATATACACACACACATATTAAAATGTCAAAAGGATGATATTTTTAAAAAACGAAGTTGTAGGGCCCACCATTGTATTATGTGATTGCAAATGACCTTAAGGTCATTACTGAAGCTTCATTTCTCCTCTTTATTCGTCAGTTCTCTCCCTCTCTCATTTTTCTTTTTTTCTTTTGCCACACTTATAAGCTAAGATCTAGGCTTCACCACTGAGAATTTGATCTTGCCACTGAAGGCAGAATCGACGAGCGTAATGAGGGCATCGTATTAATCGGAGCAAAGCCCCATTTGGCCCATTTTCTGATTTTTGAAAATTTGGAGGTTTACATGGATTGCTCTTCTATTTGAGGTATGGGTGTTCTAATCCATATCTTCTTTGATTTTTTGTGAATTTTTCCTCTTTAATTTCAATCTAACCATGCTTAAATTGATAATTTTGTTTATGGTTTAAGTGTTTTAAGTAAAAATGTGTTTTATGTGATTATGTGGTTGAAAATGCATGTTACTTGGAATTTTGTGATGAAGTATGCTAAACTAAATTTTTTTGTCTGCATTGTATGTGTATAAATGCTAAAACTTTATTTTGTCAAGGTATGAAATATAACCACTATGTTGAAGGTCTTGGATTTGTTATATGAAAGCATGATACGTCTATTTCTAGAATTTTTATAAAGGCATATTATATTGTTGTGATTAATTTCAAACTATGGAAATTTGTATAATGTCATGATTGTAAATGGCATGAGGTATTCATGCATTTCATTGGGAGGAAAAAGGGAGAAAGTTGTTTTAAAGGAAAATGAAAATTATTCTGGAGAAAATGTTTTTGAAAAGTGGTATGTGAAAACTCGGGCGCCTAAGAGCTGCCTAGTGGTCCGTGGTGTTAATGTGATCTAGAGGGAACTAGGGAGAGACCCTAGCATGGTTGAGCTACCTAGGCCCGAAACGATGCCTTGGAGATGCCATATGGTCAGGGATAGCTAACCGATCCTTCTCTCGTGGCGCCATAGAGCTGCTATGGGTCGGGTTGCATTAACGGTTTGGAACGGTGAAACAAAGATGTTTTGGAAATGGGGAGCGACATTGGCATGTCATTGCATTACATTCGCATGCATTGTATTCATATGGCTGGATGACCTATTTTGTTGTTATTGTTGCTATCATAGTTATTATGCATTCCCCTATAGCATGATCCCGTATATCTTTACTCTATGCTTTGTGTGGATTCACAGGGTCATTAAGAGATGTGTCTTAGGAACCTCCTACTGAGCCATTGTGCTCACCCCTTATATTATCATTTTCAGGTCACGGGAAGAAAATGACAGACGACGCTCCTCCACAAGTTTAGATGGGTTAGTGGACTGTTTTGACATATTTTGTAAGTGTGATCTCATTTTTAGTATAAGCCTTTGGATGGCACATATATTGTGTATCGACATTAGAATTAACCATAATTGCCTTGGATGACCTCGGGTTCGGGTAAGGACCCAGTTAGCGATTCGGACCCTCAGGTTCAGGTCGTTACAAATTTGGTATCAGAGCTTTAGGTTCCAAGACCTTTCAAATGACGGGTAGTGGCTTACCTAGATGGGATAGAGAGTTGACTTGCATCGTTTATCTGCCTATGTGTTAAAGTGCTTAACTATTTAAGAAGTATGCTTATTTGTTACCTGTTTAAATGTTTAATGTTTTGAAAGGCATGCCAATTTGCCAAGTGTTTACGTGTTAAATGCTAGTATACGTAAATGAAGTGTATACGTGATCTAAAAACATGTTAATTATGATAAGATAACAAGTCTAAGGTGTATGGTAACGGCGAGTGATAGGCACAGTTTGTGCAGATTTATTTTAAATGATAATGTGGCAAGTAGTGAGCACGATATATGCAACCATATTTTGTATGGTATTGTGAAGGGTAGTGAGTCATGGTTGTTTAGATCTTAAATGATAGGACACGATTGCATCATGGTATGGGGTATAGTTATTATATATATGTGTTCATGTGTGTGCATATGGTTGAGTACGAGATAGTTACTAGTACGGTAGAGTACTTGTTGCAGCATGGATGGTTATGTGAGTTTTGACCTGAGTAGGCAAGGAGCTCGGTTGCTTCAGGGTTGTTTGGGTACCGATTCTTATCGAACAAATGACGTGGACTTCTAGCTTGTGGTTGAGCTATATGGTGTGTAGTCATTTTAATATTCTTGTTACATTTTGTGCAGTGCTTAGAGCACGACTTTAGAATAGGTTCATATTTCATGGCATGGTGTCTATGTTGTGTGTGAGTTTCATGCATCAGTGTATAGGTTATTGTGACTGTGGAGGTCAGGTGTACGAGATGGAGTTTTGTGGGAGAAATGTATAACCTTAGGAGGTTAGGGTTTGTGACTTAGGTCACGGTTTAGTATTGAGGTTCTCTTCGAACTGGTTTATGATGGGTGTGATAGAGGTTGCTTGAGTCACGAGTATAGTCTATGGGTTGTAGACTTGTATTTCGGGTATTCTGGTATAGTCTGAGGAAGCGTGTTGGTTACGACTGTTAAGGGGACTTGTTGGACTCTGTAGGTCTAGGGTGACATAAGACCAATTGCAGGATGTGGATCATTTCGTGGTCTCATAAGAGTCTATTTTAGAGATTGGTCATTTCGGAGAGCTACAGAAGTGTGTTGCGGGTAATTAACTCTCAGTGAGTTGATTACATGGCTCGGTAAATGAGTGGGGTAATAGGTTAGCACGGTTGTCGAGAGAGCCTCGAGGTGGTGTAGATGGTCAGTTTTGGCCATGTAGTGTAGGATTGCATGATAAGGCAAGTAGTATGTGGTCATTGGTATGTTTGGTCATTTGCAGATGAGGGGGTAAGTACTGTGTTACCATATGCATTGTGTTTTAGAAATTAAAATATGTGGACTGGAGTTGTATTTCATGTTGCATCAGGGGTATTAGAAATAGTGCTGGTTGTTTGAGGATCCAAAGAGATAGACTGCCAATTTGAAATGATTGGGACGAAGTTGATCCCGTAAGTTTAGCTGGTAACCCTATTTGACTTTGTCGAGGCCAAGGGTGTTTTGAGGAATGGTGAAGAGGGGAGGTAATGATGTTAAACCTAGAGTGTGAAGTTTTCATGTTTAGGCACGTAAGTTACCTTAGAAATAGTGGTTTGAGTAGCCGATTAAGCATTAGTGATTAATTGCATCGTTGATGGTTTTGAGAAAATAGTTGGATGTTGAGCATTCTGGTTTTTGTACTCATTTTTCCTTGGAGATTTGTCGGCATGGCATTGCCATATAGAGGTTCTTTTCTAGTGGTAAGTAGTGGTCATTGTGGGGAGTATCAAGAGTAATGCTTATTCTCTTGTTATGATGGTGTTATCTTAAGGATGTTTGAGGAGGAATCGTTTGGTAGTGGCTTTATGATCTGGTGAGATAAGAGGTTCGAGTTGTCCTTCGGGAAGAATGGTAATAGAGGTGTTATGGTGTGATGTTTATTGCTGGTGAACAGAATGGTTTAAGGTATGATCTAAGTATGGATTAGAGAGGTGAGTTATTTGTTGTACATTATCAGGCAGGTGATTGGGTTATGCGCCAGTCGAGGCGATTGTGGACGGTTTAGTCTCTAGAGCCAGTGAGGGCAATGTTGCCATATAGGCACCTTTTTCTTTTAACGAGTCAGCGGGGTGTTATGACTGAGGTCACGGGTCTTGTGTGCACAGTGTTTAAGGGAGTGTCGCCTTGAAGGGTAAAGGTAGAATGGGTGATCAATGTCATCATTTAGTATAGAGGTTGTCATTTAGGAATGACTGGTTCCAGATGGAGCAGGACGCAGTATCCGAAGGGTTGTGATTTTTTTTTTTAGTGATAGTATGCTATATGCATTAGTATTCTTGTCTGATGGTCATGTTGTGAATTTTATCCTAGTACTTGATAAATGGGTGGTGTGGATCTGATTTGTTTAGCATGGGTATAACGGTATAGCGTATGACGGTCCGTTAGTGGCGAGATCACCTAGAATTGAGTCCATAGTTCTATACGGGTATCCAGTTGGTTTTCCTTCTTATATGTAAGGAGTTCATTTCATCTCAGGTGAGATTGGGTGTATGCGGTTGGACGATTGGTAAGCAGCATGTGACAGGGTGTCAGGTGTATTTAGGTACAAGTCGTTAGTCTCTTATGAGAGCGGGGTTCGTTACCCTTTTCGTTTGTTCTAGTCCTAGCAAGGACGTCGCTAGTTGGGAGTCCTGTTCTCCGTTTAGGAGTCAAACGCGTCTGCGAATGGACTAACCCATGTGTGGCTTGTTATGCTGTTAGAGTTCACGGGTAAAGGTTTGGTTGAATGGGTCGACTCACTCCCACAGAGAGAGGTGGAGTCTTTAGTTTTTGTTATGCTTGTTCTGAGAGTGGTATTTACTAGTGGTGTGTGAGGCACGAGTTACCGAATAAGGATTGTGTGTTTCCAGTGTCTGTACTAACGGTAATGGCTAGGGGATGTGTTGTGAACTGTAAGTTTGAGAATGATTAGGTGATGTGATGTAAGGCATGCACTCGGATGTTTTTATAGACATTTGATTCAAGTAATGTCTTAAGGATAAGTGTTGGTGTTGTTTGGGTGCTAAGCAGTTAGAGATATGAACGTGGGATTTCGTAGAGGAATAATGGGAATGATTGATTTTGGTTTTAAGATCTCAGGCTTGAGATAGTCGTATTATGTGTTGTGACGAGGTGAGAATTGAATCGAATGATGTTAGGGAATTGTTTATATGGTATGGGTGTTATGAAGAGATCGGAGAGCCTTTATGCAGGCCGATGATTGTGGTATTTGGTGTCGTATTGCTTTTTGCTTGTTATGGTTGTGTAATTGAAGTATGATTGGGATTTTTAAAGCAGGTATATGACTATATAATTGTTAAGGATTACGTGGAGTGATAGATTATTAGTGAGTGGATCTTATGGTTATTTTGTGGACTCTGTGAGATTGTGTTTGAGGTTTAGACCTGAGGACAGGAACGACGTCTGTGTTGAGATCGAATCGATGATGAAAATGGCCTGGCCAGCCATTTCTCCTAAATCGGTCCCTCTTTAGCACGATGTCGGGTCAAAGGTCAATAATTGTCTTGATTTGTCTGCGATAGTGATGGCATGGTACTGTGCGTTATGTCGGTGTGACAGTGTAGATACGGGAAGTTTGTCTCAAGTGACAAGGTGTGTAAGTAGGACAAAGTATCCGATAAAGGTTTTTCGTGCGACCATTTGATTATCGATAATCTTGTTTTAAGGATTTGTGTTCTGAGTACAGGGTAGTACACCTTATTTATTTGGTGACTCATGTTTATGTAGTCGTTGAGAGAATTGTTGTTTAGTCATCTTGAGGTTGTTAAGTATAATGATTGCCAATAGTGCGGTTGGTAGTTACTGGTGCAGATATGTGATGGTGTAACTATGTGTTAGATAACGAGTGCTTGATCTGACAGAGATCTATGGATATGAGTTTGAGCTTGGTTATGAGATAGACGAGATTCCTTGTATGGGGTCTAGAGTATCCTTTAAAGGATGAGTTGTGATTGGATGTCGTCATGTTCGGTGGTTTGGTGACAGTTCTTCTTTCATGCTTTGGAGCCTTGCGTAGCGGTATAGAGTGGACCAGTGTCGGTTTTGAGTTGGGCATAGAATCCAGTTGGTTTTGTGCTATAATGTAGTGAGTGATAAGTAACCTCATAAGGTGGTAAGCATTGTGTTTTAGTGGTAATGGTATGTGATTGCCTGTTGACGTCTGGTGTCAAAGATAATAAGGTTAGTGAGCTCTAAGTTTTGCAGTTTTGTAGGGTGTTTCTCGGAAAGGCGTGTGGCCATGAGTCTTTTTCTTTAAGAAGGGTAGATTTTGAGAACGAAATCTCTTTAAGAAGGGTAGATTGTAATGTTACTCACTTTTCTATTTTCCATTTTTGGGGATTTTTTAATTTTCTGGATTATATTAATCCATGTCTCGTTTTGTGTACGGGATACCGTGGAGTGTACCGGGTGAGTTTTCAAGGTTAGTTGGAGCATTTCTTTGAGTTCAGGACTCTTAGAAATGCATTAGTTGCCATTTTGGCATTTTTTTTATTTTTCGAGCCAGAAGGTCCCAAGTAGGATCCGTAACTGGAGTTGTGACACACGGGGATTATTTTTCGGGTTTGTTGCATTTCATGCATTGTTATTTGGTGTACAATTACATGAATTCGTGTTTATTTAAGTGGTTGTTTTATGTTTAGTATATATGAATATATATATATATTAAAATGTCAAAAGGATGATATTTTTAAAAAAAAAAGTTGTGGGGCCCGTCATTATATTATGTGATTGCAAATAACCTTAGTGTCATTACTGAAGCTTCATTTATCCTCTCTATTCATTAGTTCTCTCCCTCTCTCATTTTTCTTTTTTTCTTTTTTTCTTTTGCCACACTTATAAGCTAAGATCTAGGCTTCACCATTGAGAATTTGATTTTGCCACTGAAGGCAAAGTCGACTAGCATAACGAGGGCTTCATATTGATCGCCCCATTTGGCCCATTTTTTGATTTTCAAAATTTTGGGGTTTACATGAATTACTCTTCTATTTGAGGTAGGGGTGTTCTAATCCATATCTTCTTTGATTTTTTGTAAATTTCCCCTCTTTAATTTCAGTTTAACCATGCTTAAATTGATAACTTTGTTTATGGTTTGAGGGTTTTATGTAAAAATGTGTTTTATGTGATTATGTGGCTGAAAATGCATGTTACTTGAAATGTAGTGATGAAGTATGCAAAACTGAATTTTTTTGTTTGCATTGTATGTGTATAAATGCTGAAGCTTTATTTTGTCAAGGCATGAAATATAACCACTATGTTGAAGGTGTTAGATTTGTTATATGAAAGCATGATACGTCTATTTCTAAAATTTTTATAAAGGCATGTTATATTGTTGTGATAAATTTCAATTAATTTCATTTTATTTATTTACAAACCGTTATGTATATGGCTTAAGGCATTCATGCATTTCATTGGGAGAAAAAGGGGAAAAGTTATTTTAAAAGTAAATGAAAATTATTTTCGGGAAAATGTTTTTGAAAAGTGGTTTGCGAAAACCCGGGCGCCTAGGAACTACCTAGTGGTTCGTGGCGTTAATGTGATCTAGAGAGAATTAAGGAGAGACCCTAGCGTGGTTGAGCTACCTATGCCCCAAAAAATGCCTTGGAGATGTCATGTGGTCGGGGATAGCTAGCCAATCCTTCTCTCATAGCGCCATAGAGCTGTTGTGGGTTGGATTGCATTAACGGTTTGGAATGGTGATACGGAAATGTTTTGAAAATGGGGAGCGACATTGGCATGTCATTGCATTACATTAGCATGCATTGTATTCATATGGTTGGATGACCTGTTTGGTTGTTATTGTGTATTCCCGTATATCTTTACTCTATGTTTTGTGTGGATTCACGGGGTCATTAAAAGGTATGTCTTAGGCACCTCTTACTGAGTTGTTACCCCTTATATTATCATTTTCAGGTCACAGAAAGAAAGTGGCGGACGACGCTACTCCGTAAGTTTAGATGGGTCAGTGGACTTTTTGACATATTTTATAGGTATGATTTCATTTTTTGTATAAGTCTTGGAATGTCACGTATATTGTGTATCGACTTTGGAATTGACCATAATGCCCTTAAACGACATCGGGTTCAGGTAAGGACCCAGTTAGCGATTCGGACCCTCGAGTTTGGATCGTTACAAATCTCTAACTTTATTATTTTGCTTTATTTTATCTTGCATATAATTATTTAATTAATTGTTAAAATAAGTAAAGTAAGAAAGATACAGATATGTATCTAAAAATACAAAACTTTCTAAATTTTTCGCTACACATACTCACACATATCGTCACACATCAATCACACATAGTATGGAGATATGGTCATATATCAATCAAACACAACACAATATTTAACGTGGTTCACCTAACCTCTAGAGTTAGCTGTGAGAACTTTCATATTATGAATACACGAGTATAGATGTCCAATCTCACTCACTCATCATCTTTTGAGGATTACAAATACTATCTCATCTCCTCAAGGCACTTTTCCTTTCAACCCGTCTTCTTCTCCCTACCTTCTCCAGCCAAATCTACCTCTATTTATGGAGTCTTCCATATCTTGTCTAACAAGAAATTACCAAATCAATCAAAACTTTTAAATAGAAGTAACCCAATGAAAAACAACATCCTCCACAAACCTAGGCCTTTGGAGAGTGCAAAACATAAAAGTAAACTACTTCCGGCACATATCAGCAAAGTGCGACCTGTTCGTAATAGTGCCACCCGTCGCACTCTAGAACATCATGGCTGAAATTCGGACGCCTCTGTAATAATGGTACATGTCCGACTTCTCCTGAACAACAATTTTCAAGAATTTGAGCCACAAAACAGATAAATTTAACAGGTGACTTGTTGCAAAATGTAAATCTTCAGTTTGATGAAAGCTTGATTGGATTATTCTTGTATATGTATAGATACATTTTGAATAATGAACAATACCTGTCTCACCATCTTAAAGGGTGAACTTAAAGAGCTTTATTGACTTATGGTAAAATGTCCTTAACATGTGTAAAATGGGTGTTTAAGTGAATGAAAGTTTCACACTTGGAGATCCCCAACATTTTTAACTTTGTGGATTGCTCTGTAGACCATACCTTAAGAGAATATATAAAACTAGTACAACCCACCAATTTGTGTGGCAGAGCACAATCCACCAATTTTGGCTAAATGGAAACCTTGTCCCCTTCTGTTTCCCATCAAATATCACTTTGGTTCAATAAGTTTTTGGCTTCTAATCAGTCCCCTCAGACTGGATTTGATTGATTGCTAGGGTGGCAACATATTATTAGGCCTTGATAATAACCCTCTCCACCCATGATCCTTCCATGAAATAAAACTTGATGTGAAAGAGTAAATTGGCATTTCCTCCTTTTTGTGGGTGTGAAAACAATTTTTTTATATTGTAGGATTCTTTCCCTATCAAAGATCATGTGGGGCCCAATCCCCATCTTTTGGGCTTCAAAAATGTGGACTTAGCAACCATGCAGAACTTGATGTCCAATGTGCTAGGTTCAGAGAATCTTCAGGTATGTGAGTGACCTTTTACTGAGGCCCCATTCAGAATTATATTGTGTGGGAGGGAAATATAGGTCTTATTTTGCAGTATTATATACATGAATGTAACGAGTCTGCCTATTACACACCTTTTTTTTATATTAAAAAAAATGAACAACTTTGGTAAATGGCATGAATAAAACAACATAGGAAGCTTGCATTAGGGTACACAAAAAATCGAACTGAATCGAACCAAATCGTTATTTCAGTGTAATTTCAAAATAAGTAACCGCTAATTTACGATTTTAGGTCGATCGAGCCTGTTAACTAAATATATGTATATCTAAATATATGTATATGGCTTGCATTGTCTAAATATCAAAATATCCCCTTCAATTCAATTTGAAGCATCTTCATACCATGTAATTAGTAGGGTCACAGTGTAACTTTAAGTAATTATAGTACTGCTAAACATTGCTATAAGGGAGGGCATTCTCACCACTTCCAATCTAATCACTCATTCTGATGTCCATTTCAAATTTCCCTGGTACATTTGGTTGAAGACTCAAATCAACAAAACATTTTAGGTAAGATCAAAACCCACCACATATTTGTGAAAAGTACCCTTAAGAGATTTCTTTCAACTGCAAGCTTTTTAAGCAAATCAAGTTATGCCTCTAATCAAAAGATTTTGGTACGCTTTCTGGTGTGAATGTGACCTTGTTGTTATGGGGCATGGTCCATTCTTGTCTAGTATCAATGTATTCCTTTTAATACCCAAAAAACATAAATTAAATAAATAAATAGAAAGAAAAATAAAGAAAGAAAGAAACAAGAGGAATCTGCACTCTAAAGAGAAAATCTCCAACACAAGGAACCTCATCATTTGTTTCCTTTATCTAGCAGACCAAAATATACTACATATATTTATAGAAATGGTACACCAAAAAGATTGAATTAAAAAATATGAAGAATGGTGAAGGAAGAGAAAAGGTAAAGAAGCCAAAGAGAACTCAATTCCAAAGGCAACCAAATCAAAATAGAAGAAAGAGAAGAAGAATCTCAGTCAAAGTAGTCAAACTTTTACAGCCCAAGAAACATAATCTAGCATCATAGAATATAGAGCTGAAAAAGATTGAAGATTTTCTCTCTAATTATCATCATCTATTGAAAGTCTGCAGATTAAACAAACACAAAATAAAGGTCATGACTCCATGTATTCCCATTGTTTTACATTTACACTTTTTCCTTTGTGCTTAGTCTTGTATTGTTTGAAATTCTCACTCAAGTACCTCTCTCTCTCTCTCTCTCTCTCAACCTTTTTTCATCATATACAATTCTGCCCATTAAACAATGCTAATGGAAGATTCCCAATCATCCCTTCCACTCTAAAGGAAACACACATAATTGCACCCAACAATCAATTCTTTCCATCATATAGAAACCTGAGCTCTCTCAAGCTATATATATTCACTAAATTGTTTTACTTCTTCCTCTTCTTCTTAAATATCTATCAATCTCTATCACCTTTTTTCACACCACACCATCTTTTAGTTTCCCACTTCCCATGATCATGAATCATTCTAATTCCTCAGCCACCACTTCTGTCAATGGCTTCTACAATTTCCTCACCCGGTGCCTCGACGATCTTGACTGCTCCTTTCCCTCCAATAACTTCATGTCCATTCAGTTCCTCCAAAGGGTTCTCTCATCACTCCAATCCTTTCACTCTCAGCTAACCATTTTGGTCCAAAAGCTTCACTTGCCTGTTGGAGAGAAGTGGCTCGACGAGTACATGGACGAAAGCTCGAGGCTCTGGGAAGCCTGCCATGTCCTGAAAGCAGGCGTAGCCGGTATGGAGAGCGTTTACTCTGCCGGAGCCAACATAGCTTCCTCCCTCAACAATCACAGCATTATAAACCCTCAGCTTTCACGTCAGGTTTATACTGCAACTACTTGGTGTCGACTACATAAATATATCTATATTAAATTACCTCGTAACTAAGGCTTAGTACTTCAACTGCTTGGCGTCGACTACTTGAATGAATCTAATTTT
This sequence comes from Cornus florida, assembly GCF_030987335.1. NCBI lineage: Eukaryota > Viridiplantae > Streptophyta > Magnoliopsida > Cornales > Cornaceae > Cornus > Cornus florida. Next base: position 48,669,245 of record NW_026775573.1, read on the forward strand.
CTAGCTTCAGTTTATATATTGATTGAGTTGGTTAAATTTTTGACAGATTATACGATTGATCGCCGGTTGCCAAAGGGAGATAGTGGGGTTGGAAGAGGAGAATAGGAGCTTAATGGAGACAAGAATCCAACCACTGTCTCTAAGGTTTGATGAGAATGTTTCAATCCAATCAAAGTTCAATGGTTTCAATGGTTTTAGAGGTGTTCTATATGCAATGAGGAATGTTAGCTCTTTGCTTCTAATGATCTTACTTGGTGGCCTAGTGTACTGTTGGCCTGTGGAGAGCTTTTGCCAAGGTGGTTATGAAGGACACATGGTTTTTGGCTCATCTTTTATGGTCTCAGCAGCAAGATTGCAGCAAAGAGTTGCAGGGGAGATGAACCAGATTGATCATGGGCAGACAGGGGTTCTTCTTTTCGAGTTCAAAGAAGCGCGAATCGCAATGGAAGAGCTGAAGGAAGAACTAGAGAGGATTGCAGACTATGGCACAACAGAAGATTACAAGGACATCCATGACAAGGTTGAGAACTTGAAGACTTGCTTTGGGGTCTTGAAATGTGGGGCTGAGAACATAATTGGGCAGCTTGATGACTTCTTTGATGAAATAGTTGAAGGGAGGAAGAAGCTTTGGGACATGTGCACTCATAGGTAGAGAGAGAAAGAGAGAGAGAGAGATGGTGCAGCCATGGGTAGGTAGAGAAAAGTGTGTAAGAAATCACTTGATCATGGGGTAGTGTTAGAGTTTTAGTTTTTTGCCCATTTCTTTTTCTTCTTTTTTTCTTTTTTCTTTTTTTTTTTTCACTTTATGCGGTCTCTGTGTCTTTTCTCTTGAAGGCAATTAGTTTTGGAGCTAAAATAGAGTTGAAGCTCTGAGGAGAGTCTCTCTTGAAATTTCAGGGAAAAAAGAATTTGAGGGAAAGAGAATGTGATTCTTTTCTTTCAAAGAAAAGCAAGATTACTATATGAATAGAAGAAACAAGAGGAATATTTTGAACACAGTTGGCTTCAATTGAAAGCAAAAAAAAAACATCACATCCAATTAGCCAAAGGACATATTCTTCTCATTTGTAATGGCAAACATGATATTCTTGTTTCACCCACATGACCAAGAGCTGCAGATAACTGGAATGTCAAATGTGTTGCATATATGTGTGTTTGTGTGTGTATGTGTGTGTTTATATATATATATATATATATATATATAATTGAACACTTTTGAACAGAGAACTCTGCATCAAGTGGAATGGGGTTGCCAAGGGACATTCAAAACTTGACAACAGAATCAAGGGAGTGATGGATTCTTCTATTTTTTGGCCCCAAAAGAAAATAGATTGAAAGGCTTGTGAGAATTCTAATTTCTCAAGACAACAAATTAAATTTAAAGAAAGTACACAACAAAATTCAGCTATTTGGCCATTTCGTCATTCACTCATCTTGCAATTTGGATGCAGAATCATTAAAAATCAGTGAATTTGATTAAGTTGGACTAAAAACAGTTCAACCATGGCATCAAAAGTTGGTATTTTAGCTACAATGAAGGATTATTTTGGAACACGAGGTGTATTTCATTTCGAATTAAGTCATAAGAAACTTATTGTCAAGTCTGCAAAATTCCAATAAAACTTCAGCAATTTGGACAGTTCAATATCCAGTGAAGGAAAAAAAAAAAAAAAAAAAGGAGTGTCCATTTTTTTTATCTTACACATGATGGAGACAAAACGAAAAATGGTGTGACAGTAATGATGAGAAGCACGGAGCTGATACTATCGTGCATCTGGCCTTCACAGATCCAAGCCCTAATTCTATAGAAGTATAGTAGTAGCCGTGGTTAATTATTCTGAGAAATCTCATCTACTATGTGGCCGTAACCCTAATTTTGGATGATAATTATTATGAACTACGCAACTCTTTTCACTCTTCAACATAGTGAAATCTCAGCAACGGACCCTAATTTTGGGTGATAATTATTCTGAGCTGTGTAATTTGTTTCACTCTTCACCATAGTGAAATCTCAATAACTCCTTGGTCGTAACCCTAATTTTGGCAGATAATTATTCTGAATTGTGTAATTCATTTTACTCTTCACCGTAGTGAAATCTTGATAACTTCATGGCCGTAACCCTAATTTTAGGTGATAATTATTTTGAACTGTGTAATTCGTTTCACTCTTCACCGTAGTCAAATCTCAATAATTCCATGTTTGTAACCCTAATTTTGGATGATAATTATTCTAAATTGTGTACTTCGTTTCACTCTTCACCGTAGTGAAATCTCGACAACTACGTGACCATAACCCTAATTTTGAATAAATCGAGTAAATATGTGTGTTTTCTTTTTGTGTTAAATTTCACAAGAAGTACTTCTAGGATTCAATTCATAAAGATGGCCTAGAAAATAAAAATTGAAGTTTTCTAAGGCTTCAAGAATGCAAAAATGACGAGTGTTAAGGGAATAACTAAATGTAACTTAATCTTTGTAGAAAAGTAGTGTTACCATACAAGGTTAAGATAGAAGAGAGAATATTATTAGATACAAGAAACCTCCAAGGAAGGGTTTTGATTTCCTACAGAAACAACACAGATTGACAGATGCTTCTCCTGTCAAGTAAAAAGAATATAATCATACCAAAATAGAGAATGATGCCTCCTGCCTACATGACAATCTCAAAAACTATATGAGATAGTGACAGATTTACCAGTGAGTAGGAAAAATGAAGGACAGCTTTTGATTTTTTGTGGGGCACACCTAATGGCCAACTTTCAACCCACTCAACTTTAGTTGTCTCCCTCACCTTAAACTAACTTTAGGCAGGGATTGTTGGGAAAAACATATACTGGGGTAGGTCAAAACAAATAAATTATTGGACTAACACTATGTTCATGTATACCTATTATAATTTTCATTCTAATTTAATGTGAAATAAGTTTTACTTGTACCATTATGCCCTCATTCGAATTCATTACAGTTGGGTCACCTTATCTATTCAGAAAGGTACACTTGGACTTTTTCAAACCGACTTGTAACATTCTGTTACACCCGAGCTCGTTACGGTCAGGCCACCTTACCTATTCGGGGAGGCACACCTAGACTCCTTTAAATCTGGCGTTTGGCGTGATAACAGATCAAGAATTGAGTTTGACTCTGATCTCAATTATAACAGGTCGGATGTTTCGCGATCCAACTTAAAAATTTAAACTATTAGGTAAAGTTAATACATAATCTATATACACCCATTACAATTGATGTGGTCAAGTCACACTTGTAATACTTAGTTAGTAGAGCGTCCAACTCCTCGAGCGGGTGTGTTCGTGTTCGAGTCTCTCTCTTCTAATTTGCCAGTACAAAATATATATATATATATATTTGCAAGGAAATTTCTTAAGTCATAGCATTGCTTTTTGGCCTAATATTTTCCATTCTTGGTTTTTTCTGAGTTTGTCTTTCATTGTTTTGAGAAATTTTCAAAAACAAACTTTTACACAACTTATGATTTGAGGAATTAAAAACTAGGTTTTGACAATAATCACACTAGTAAGGAAGAAAATTAGAAGAAGAAAAGCAATAATATGTTTTAAGAATTCTAGAATAATAATAAGGAAATTTATTAGAAAAGAGATACTCCATGATACAGGAGTTTGAAATTTTCAGAATTGGAAAAATTAATTTTTTTAATTCGAAACTTTTATGGGACCACATCAAGAAATTAAAGAATATTAGTACATCACATAAAATCCAGACATGAAATTATTATGAAATATGATTGGGCCTTTCTTAGGTGGGACCCTAAACAATTGCCTAAACTGCCCAGGGCTTTACCGCTTTAGCCGCCCGCGGTGCAGAGATGGTTGACTTTGTAAATGACTAATAATTATCAAACTTTTGGAAATAAGAGGACTCTAGGGTGAATTTTTTTTTTTTTTTCTTATGACAACGAGTTAGGAACCTAGTAACTATCCGATCTTTAAACTTGTAATTACTGGGTAAATTTTCAGTTACTCATCCCGACTTCACAATACAAGTAACATTTTAAGTCGAGATTAATAAAAAAGGTAGGAAGACTTAAACACTGGCCGATGCAAGTCAATGTCTTCATCTTACCAACTCATCCAAGTCTCCGGAGACTAAGGTGGTTTATTTGATAAAACTAAAAATGAAGTAAATCTTTGGTCCGGTTGGGTTGGGGGATAATGGAAGGAAAGAAAATAAAGGCAACGGGAGGAAAATAAAATATTATGTTTGGTATAAATTATTAAAGGAAAAGAAAGGATGGGAGGAAATCAAATGATATAAATTTGCTATCATGAAAGGTAATCCTCGCATTTTTTAAGTTTTATTAAAATAGTTTTATTTCTTATCTTTCTTAAACATGATTACTATGGTTTTCTATTTTTTTTTTATTAACCAACCAAATATGATAAATTATTAACAATATCATTTCATTTCTTTTCTTTTCTCTCCTAACTATTATCTTTTCTTTTCTTTTCTTTTCCGCTATTCCAAACATAGCCTAAGAGTATAACCTAATGGCAAAGCTCTCATCTAAAATTCTGGAGGTTGAGGATTTAAATCTTCTTTGGACTATTCTCACATAATTTTCCTGTAATTACTTGGTGATGTGGGATGAGGGGACTAAATGTAGTCGATGGTGGATTGTAGACAACTTTCAGAGACCCGACGCCATCATAGTCGACCATATATAAGAACAAGTTTTATTTTGTAATTTTAAATTGAAATTTTTTCAAATATTTTTAAAAAAAAAATTGAAGTATTTTCAATAATAAGTGAAGTAATTGTCACTTAAAATTTTACCAAGTGACATTTATTTTTTAATTGATATTTGAATTGGTTTGTCAAACTTACTTTATTAATAATTCAGAATTAAGTGTTAAATTCGGTTATCAAACATTATTTTAAAAAAAATGAAAACAAACATGAAACAAGTGCTACTATACCAAGAAAAAGGAGGTGGGAAAACATTGGAAAAAGGAACAGGAAATGACTAATCATTAAGAAAGAAAGAAATATAAATTTTATTTAAAAAAAATAGAAGAAATATATTTTAAAAAATAGAAATAAATAAAAATAAAAGAAAGAAAAATCTTATGCAATATTTCAACTTTAATACTGGTGGAGGGCAATTCCCACCAAAATCTTATGCAATATTTTGACATGAGATTCTTTTGAGTTGTGATAGTAAATGACTAATCATTCCAGTTGTGAAACAATGATGGAATAGTGGGTGTGGAATAGGTGGAAGGAGAGAGAGAGAGACAGAGAGAGAGAGAGAGATTCCTGTGTACTTATGCTTTTGTGATAAAATTTCAAAAAAGCAGTTTTTCTTTCTCTGTGGAAGCTTTTGTCTGATCCTAGTCTAGTTTGAGTTGGAAGGCAATGGGTATTATTTGTTGTTTGTTGTTGATGATGATATATATATCTACATCTATATCTATATATATATATATATATATAAAGATATATATATATAAAGCTTCTCAAAGTCTATAGGAGCATCAACACCAATAACCAACCAACCTGACAGCTACTCTTAATTGATTCATCAGTTCTTCTTCGTATTCTCTCTTTTAACAGAAGGGTTGTGCTTTCACCAATGTTGAAATCACGTTTTTCAGTTAGCAATTTTCATGTGTATTGAGGAAATTTGTAAAACATTGCATCCAGTAAACAAAAATAAATAAATAATATTTAAAATTTCAAGAAAACAAGAGATTGTTGCAACCGCTTAATTTGCTTGAATTTCTTTTGAGTGGTAATATTTGGACGTAGAGCAGAATCATTTGATTGAATACATCTGAGTAGTCATTAATGCAAGACATAAGTAAAAGATGTCACTTCCATATTTGGTATGCATCGACAAATTAAAAACGTTGGATAAAGTATTCTATCCAACTTTAAAATCATTTTTTATCCTTTTTTCTTTTTTTAGCAAAACCACTTCTTGAATATGATCGTTATTGAGTGCAACAGTTTCTCGTAGTTTCCCAATCAAATGTTCAATACTAAGAGTAAAGTGGGTACGTGAGTTTTTATTTAAATTAAAATATATATATATGTTATGTTTGATGGTACCGAATTGAGATCTTGAATTTGGGATTGGAACAAATTTAGTACAAATTTTGAACTAATTTTTTTTTTATTCCAAATCTAAAGTATCAATTCCGTGCTACCAAATATAACAATATTGTTTTCTCAATATATGATTACATGGAGAATGCCAAGTGTAGTCGTTAGTGGATATAATCTTAACCCTTAAATTTTAAACTCCGATAAAATTCACAAAATTTAAAAACTGAGGTTGCACCATCACGACTGTACTTAGCATAGTTCATAGTTACGTAAACGTTAGCCTTATTGATAATATTTAAACATTTTGTATAGCTTCTCAATAGGTATTAAGGGTCGTTACCAACGCTAGTCTCACTACATTGGTCGGTAGTTGCAAATGACAAGCGACCAACCTCATTTTTGACATACTTTTCTTTAGTTACTTGATGAGCACTGAAAAGTACGCATTTAAACCCGTTAAGCTTAAGCATTCTAATACATTTATCTATCTTACTTTGCCGTTTTAGACTTATTACGTGTTATTTATATTTTCAGGCACTAATCCCAAAATTGAGCTAACTCAGCCAAATAAGAGCTTAATTGAAGCAATCCTGAGATAAACCAAAGGAGGGAGCAAAGTGGAGAAAGAAAGGAGCAAAAAGGAATCAAAGTTGTGCAGCTGAAAAGTTCGATCGATCCAACTTAGAGTTCGATCGATCGAACATCTATGATCGATCACAGTACTTCTCGATAGATCCAACCTTGGCCTTTGCTGAAATTCCAAGTTCGATCGATCCAACATCACCTTCGATCGATTGAACCCTATTTTGTCCTATTCAAATGATTGATCTTATCCACAGCTGTACGCCTACCAACCACTTTTGTCCTTTTCCCCATAAATATCTTCGAAATATCTCAGCCTTGTCCTTATCCGGAGGAGTCAGACCACTTCGATCGATCCAAGATGCAGTTCGATCGATCGAACCCATCTTCGATCGATCTAAGTTAAGGTTCGATCGATCGAACTTCCTCCAGCGAGAAAAAGTTAAAGTCCAGCTCATTTATTCCGTCCTTCACCCAATCATTGGAGAATATGCCTTACACGACCACAACTCATCATAGGGTGTATTTGACCTACCTATATAAGGAATATGATACACTTTTTGGAGAGGAGTCTAGAGTCTCTTGTCACACATTGAAAATCATCTTGGAGGCTATTCTTGGAGAGGAAGAAGGGAGGAAGCTAGAGCAACCATTGGAGGAGATCTTCACCAACTAGGAACAGCCATGGAGTTAGCCCTTGAGGGTTGGATCATCACTACCATGAGTGGCTAGACATCTTCTTGGGGCTAGAGTTAGCCCCAAACATGCTTTCTTTACCTAATCTTGTGTAATTTTGAGGGATTTGTGTTGTAATGCATATTTTGATTCTTGAACTTATGAAGATCTTGATTATTCATTGAGTTCTATGGATTAATGCTTCTAATTGATCATTTTCTCTATCTATATGTCTATGTATGCTAGAGTAGATGCTCACCTCTAGATTTAATGTTATTGATGTATGTCTATGTGTATTAATGCCTTTAATCTTGAGATTGCCAAAATATGAAATTCTTAATGTAATGCTCTTGTTATGTCTCTAGATGGTTCATACTTATTCCTTGATAGATTGTGTTTCTCTTTTAAGCAGTGTAGTGTTAGTTGGGAAAACAATTCATGCTTGTTCTTTGATGTTCCATGCTTTTGAATGCAAGAAGCATATGCTCTAATATTGTGGTGTAATGGAATTTTGAGCTTAATGAAGGATTAATAATTAGTTATGATATGTTGTATCTTTCACATGTGTTTAGACAATTTATTCCTCTCCCAATAGATATTTTGTACCTCTCACATGATGATTAGATAATGCATGTTTAACTAAGTCATCCTTATGGATTGCTTGGACTATGAGCTTAATGAAAGGTTCAATGACTTGAATTGTTATTTTGTTATCTTCACATGATGTTTAGACAATATATTCCTCTACCAATAGATGTATTGTGGCCTCACACATGTTGATTGGGACAATTTGCACTTGTTGAGTCACCCTTACCAATTGAATGTCTTTTACACACACAACATTGTTGCAACACATTCATTTCCCTCATTAGTTACTTGATTATGGTTTGGAATAGTATTGTTTGGTGGTGATCTCTACACCCCAAGACCTTTCCTTCTTACTTACTCTTTATCTTATTGCATTGTTTTATTATAGTTTAGCTCATTTAGTATAATCAACCAATCAATCAACAATTGTGTGATCACTCGACCTACTAACCCTAATTACCATAGTCTCACGATTCGATACACCATCAAATCCCTTGGGACGATCCCTACTCGCCTTATCTATATTTTATATAGAGAAAGGTAGTAGTGGCTTTCTATAAACGTAAAACTTGGCCACCTCCTAAATTCACACACAACTTTCAAGCTTTGTTGGTTGTGGCGACTCCATCAAGGAAACCAACAACATTACTTCTAGATGGGTGAAGATTGACCGGTTTGTCACCCGTAGTGTTATAAAAATTAACCATTTTCAAAAACAATGAGTAGGCTCTCCTTGTCAAAAAATTTAATAATTATTTGAAGAATATATAAAGAACCTTTTTTTTATAATTATTATTAGGATAAATTACACGGACCTCTTTTATAATTTGTTATAATTATAGAGATCTTTCTTGTGATTTAGAAATTTATTCGGACCTCTCCTAAAAATGAAAAAATATCTTACTTGGTCCATTACTAGGAGGAAAAGTCCGTGTAAGATATTTTTATTTTTAAGAGAAGTCTCTATAATTATGACAAATTATAGAGAATGTCCGTGCAATTTACCCTTATCATCATCATCTTGGGAAAAAATTAGTCTTGAATAATCAAACCTTCTACTTTAAAATATGAAAACATTAAGATTCGATACAATTAGAAGATGGTTTGATGATAAAAGTGGTAGAGTTCTTTAGGAAGTCATAGTAGGGTTTAAACCATCTCAATTGTTTGCATTATTTGTCATTTGCACAAGTTTACAGAGTAAGATTTTTGTCTTGAAGAAAGAAAAGTTGAGTTTTATGGATTAAAACCCTCTCCAACCAAATAGTAGTCTTGTCACCTCCAATGAGTGATGTATGTTACAAAAAAGGGTACGGTTCAATATCACAATATATTCGTAAAAAAAATTATTAACCAGACGAAACAGGATACTGTTTTGTAAGAGAGAATTTTAGTCCGAGTTTTATGCATCATTTGAGAAGTAAGTAATGAGCATTGTATATTGAAAAATAATTAAAATTAAATAAAAAGTATAAAATTTTAAAAAATTATAAATAAATAAAAAGAGAGTAAGATTGTGGGGGAGAATCGAGTGAAAATTTGATTTAGTTGAGAGGCATGATTATGTAACTGAGAATGCAATGATAGAATATGATTTCGAGCCAGAAGCCCAGAGGCTGAGTCACTGGCATGTGTCTGGATCTAATTATTGAATTGATGAGAGGACAACAGAACAACAGTGCCTACTCACTGTCAAATGGGAGAGTTTCCCAAGTCTACCAATTTCCTTCTTTTTATTGCCTTTTGGGAACTAAAATCTCTTCTTCCCTCAATTAATTTGTCCTTTCTTTTTATCACACAATGGACGTGATTGCATCTATTGTCCACTTTTACCCTTTATGCCTCACAGAATCATTGTCTCAAAGACTAACTATAAATATATATATATATATATATATATATATATATACACTGGTATATTTTATATACATGCATTTTGTTTGTTTTTGTCAGAGAAATGTAACGAGTCGCTTCATCATATGGCATGATATTATTTATTTTGGACTTGTTCGCACGGTTTTGCTCTTGAATATTACCCCAAAATGTCTCGTACCAATTGGAAATAACACCACCACATATAAGCATTTCACCATTCCCTTATCCAGACGATGTGAGATTGTACACCCGTAGCCCCCCAGTGTGGTAGTCTACCAGTACCTCGCACTGGCCCACGACACACCCACCCACCATTTAAGGAGTGCGATTCGAAAGCGAGATTTTAAGAATTTACCTCCTAAATCCCTGCCAACGTCACTATGCCCCTGAAGACAACATTGACTTTATTACTTCTCGGATCCCTGCCAACGCCGTTATGCCCCTAGAGACAGCATTGGATTTATTGGTAGAACCAATGCCGTAACTAAAAATTATAAGTTTTACTAAAAGTTGTTAATTTTTCTCAAAATGTTTCTCACATAAAACACTAAAAAATTTTAGTTTCTCGTGAAAGTTGTGACTCTATATTTTAACTTCCCATTATACCCCTTATCAATTGATGATTTGTATATGTGATTAACTCTTTATAGACTTATAATATAGTTGTATATGACAATAACTTAGAACACTAATTATAAAAAAAATTTGTCACGTAACTTTTCAAATATTTGTGTTACTATGTATTTTTGAAATAAGCCTCTAAAATTAACTGCTAAAACTTTTCTCACATATAAACAATTTAAAATTTAATATGAATAATTATATTATAATTCTTAATAATTTAATTTTTTATCATTATTATCATTATTTATTTTTATTGTTTTTAAAAATGAATATAAATAATTGGGTAAGGGAAGTAACACAATTTTATTTTATTTTTAGTATTTAAAATCACAAGGGTAATTTTAGTAAGTACAATTATTTTCTTTTCTATTTGTTTTCCAAATTAATAAAATAATATTTTCTCATTCAATTTTCCGACTAACCAAACGTGTGCTACAAACTTGATTTTATTTTCCTTCACTTCACTTGTTTTTTACTTTCACTTTCCATCATAAATTTCCGTCTAACCAAATAGCCCCTTATAATAATTGTTGAATATAATTATTATATATTTTTATATATATAATTACCTTCTTTACATTCATAGTGATCACGTATAGTGTGTATGAATTTTTTATTCATTGGTGAATAAGATATCATTATCCTATATACAATTATACAAATATAAATTCACAAAGCATTGCTTTTCACATAAATTAGGCACATTTTTTTCTAAGAATGCTCCTATGCAATTAAGGCGTACCTTGAGTCAGTTGTTGGGTCTGTCGGAGGATGGGTTTCAGACAAAGTATCTAGGGTTGCCAACGATAATTGGTCGGTCCAAATATGATATGTTCAAATTCTTGCTCCAACGTATGCAGGATCGTTTAGCGTCTTGGCAGCAACATGCTCTCTCAGATAAGGGTAAGGAAGTTTTAATTAAGACAGTGTTGAATGCTCTCCCAACATTTGTTATGTCTGATTTCAGGTTACCTCGTGGTTTGTGTTTTGAGTTATTGAAGCAGGTGCGCTCTTTCTGGTGGCGGAAGTTTGGTAAATGCAATTCCATTCATTGGGCTCCTTGGGATCTATTGTGTCAAAGTAAAAGGGATGGTGGGTTAGGGTTTCGTGACATTGAAGCTTTTAATTTGGCTTTATTGGCTAAGCATGCTTGGAAATTCCTAGTGTCTAAGCAAGGGGTGGTTTATCATTTATTCAAAACGAAATACTTTTCATCGTGTTCATTTGTTGATGCGACACTTGGTTACAATCCATCCTGGGCTTGGCGTAGTATTTGGTCGGTGCAGGAATTGCTAAGGCATGGTTTGCGTTGGGTGGTGGGAAATGAAAAATCTATCCACATTTGGTGAGATAAATGGATCCCAGGTCTATCACTGCCTTTGGGGCCGCGGGTGGCTGGGTTGGGTTTTTCTTGGGTTGATGAGCTTATTGAAAGTAATTGTAACGCGTGGCGCATGGATGTGTTGCGACAATTATTTTCGTCCATGGAAATTCATCACATATCAAAGATTTCTTTACGTCATAGGCCGTTGGAAGATATTCAAATTTGGGACGTTGATTGTTCAGGCAGGTTTAGTGTTAAATCTACATATCAGTTAGCCGTGTCTCTTATTACCTAGAATCTGCAAAGGATGACATGGGAGGTTACACCACGGGTGTCGGGGCAGTTATGGAGTAAGTTGTGGAGTTTTTCTTTATCTTCTAAAATCAAACACTTTATTTGGAAATGTTGTTATGGTGCTATTCCAACAAGGTATGCATTAGTCCGCCGAGACTGCTTGTAAGATCCGATGTGTCTGAGGTATGGGCTGGAGGTTGAGGATATTAGTCATCTGTTTTTTCGATGTTCTCACTCAGTTCAGGTATGGAAGTTATCTCTCCTTCGCTGGGATTTTTCTCAACATTCTCCTTCTTCTTTTGTTGAATGGTGGAATAGAATTTCGAGCGATGTTTTGCATTCAATGGCAAATAAATGTGCTATGATTGGGTTGGCTTCCTTTTATATTTGGCTGATTTGGAATGCTAGAAATCACTTGGTTTTTGCAAATGAAGTGTGGGATCCTTTATTGGTGGCTAATTTAGCTGCAGCTCGTTTTTGGGAATTTATAAAAGTGCAGCAAAAATGTAAACAGCTGCTTTCTCCATTGAATCCTATTGTATCCTCTAACTGTTGGAGTCATCCGTTGCGAAACATGATTAAATGTAACGTGGATGCTAGTTTTTCCAAATCTTCTTTGTTAGGGGGTGACAGGGCGGTGTTTCGAAATTCAGATGGCTCTATTATTCAAGCTGTGATCTTTAAGTCGTGTTCATCCTCGTCTGTATTTAAGGCTAAGACTTTTGCATTCCGTCGTGCTGTTTACTGGGCTAAAGTCTTTAATTTTCAGGCGGTCTGTTTTGAGTCGGATGCTAAATTGGTGGTGGAGGCTTTAACAGGAGTTCGCTCTGTGGAGGGTGCAGTAGCTTCTTTAATGGTTGTTGTACAACAAGAGCTTAAATCTTTTCATACATTCTCCATTGCTCATGTGAGAAGGGAGGGTAATATGGCTGCCCATGCTTCGACTTCTCTATCGAGTGTTGATATGGATGCCGATTCAGTGTTTAGTTCTATGCCGTCATCATTTCTTCGCATTGTGGAGGCGGATGCTGTTGCTTGAGTTTTTGTGGGGCTTTGTCTTTTTGTGATATGGGTTGTTGGGTTGTTGCTGTCGCTGCCGCCGCCGCCGCCGCCAGGAAAAAAATAAATTAAATAAATTAAAAAAAAATTAGGCACATGAAATGGGTGGGACCCACCACTCCATGTGTCTATTGGGCTCTAGCTAAACATACACCAGTTTTTATTAAATTTTCTCATTTTCTTATATAAAAATCATGTTCTTCTCCCGAATAAAAATGCCCTGATTATTGACTTTTCACATTTAATTACTTTCTCACAAGTGACAAATAAATTTAAGATGAGATTAAAATAATAAACGCTAAATAATTTAGTTTAAGAAAGATTAAAATAATAAACGCTAACGGTTTGACTTTTAGTTAACTTTTTACCAGGAAAGAATGAAAAATTGTATTACACAGCCCCTTTCTTTTTTTCCTTGTTTAACCCAAGGAAAGACGCTAACAGTTTGACATGAACAGTCCATAAGGCCAATAAAATATTATCTACGATCTGATTTAATAATTTGACAAATTATTTGTTGTTGAATTCATTTTGTAATTTATCAGATATTTGATCCGACAACCCATTTTTTTAAAGAGAATTTTATTAAAACTCTCAAAATAATCTTAAAACGTGAGAGAAAGAAAATAGCCAATATATGAACAAAAAGGGAGAAAAAAACTTAATTGTTTGATTATTAGCTATTAAAAAAAAAAAAACATAAAGAGTGAAAAAAAAAAAAAAAAAATTATTGAAAAACTGGAATAATTAATATTTTACTTATTCCTCTTGCACCTAAGGCCCACACACCCAAACCTTTAGATACCACCAAACACACCCAAACCACTACAGACCCCCTCAGTCGCTCTCTTAAAACATGAACGATCTTACCCTCACCCTCACAATTAATGTTATTATAACTTGTTTTTAATTTTTATTGTGGTTGAGACTGAAGCTGTATACTTACAGTATACTTTAGCAGTGATGTTATAACTTTTTTTTGACCAAGTTCATTTTGATCGAGATGCACTATAAGTGCAGCGTACCTTTATTTTTATTTTTATTTTTTTTTTTTGGGCTCATTTTGGTTGATTACGTTCTTTATCTGTAATTTATGTTACATGCAGTTGTATGAGTGGTTGTGATTGGCTCCTTGAATTTCCAACCAATTCCATATCTATTAACACAATATTTAATAGCAAAGCAAAGAGGGAAAAAAAAAAATGAGAAAACAAATTATAAGAGCAAAGCAAAGAGGAAACAAATGAGAAAAACATTCAGAAAAAAAAAATAATAAATAAGAGAGTGAGATTGGCCGATAGAGAAATTTTACACAGAAAAATAAAATTAGAGAGATAATATTGGCAGCAAACGGATTTTTAGAGAGAAAAAACAAAATTAGAACAAAGAGATATTATAGAGAGAAAATAAAATAAAAAATTAGAGAGACGGCCACAAAGAGATATTATAGAGAGAAAAAAAAAATTAAAACAAAGAGATATTTTAGAGAGACAACAAAAATTTAGAGAGAATTAGCGATATATATATATATATATATATATGGGCGGTCACAAAAAAATATTTTAGAGAGAGAGAATTGAGGTAGAGAGATGGCCACAAAGAGATATTATAAAGAAAAAAAAAATTTAGAACAAAGAGATATTATAGAGAGAAAAAAAAATTGAACGATAAAAATAAAAAATAGAGAAATGATAGGTCTTCCGACCTTAAGTGTCGACTCTTCCTCCGAATACAACGTGGTTGGATCCCGTTAGAACTCTTAAAAAAAATTTCGTAAACATCTCTTTCTCTTCGACTCATTCCCAGAGATATTATAGAGAGAAAAAAAAATTGAACGATAAAAATAAAAAATAGAGAAATGATAGGTCTTCCGACCTTAAGTGTCGACTCTTCCTCCGAATACAACGTGGTTGGATCCCGTTAGAACTCTTAAAAAAAATTTCGTAAACATCTCTTTCTCTTCGACTCATTCCCAGTCACGTTATATTCGAAGGAGTAGTCGGCAATTGAGGTCGGAAGATCTATCACTTCTCTAAAAAAATAATTAAAGAGACATATACATGGGCAGCCACACAAAGATATTTAGAGAGAGAAAAAATTGAGATAGAGACAGCACAAAAAGATATTATAGAGAGGAGAGAAAAAATTTAGAACAAATAGATATTATAGAAAGAAAAAAAAAATTAGAGAGATAATACCGCAATCACAAAAAGATATTTAAGAGAGAAGAAAATTGAGAGAGATAATGTTTTACTTGGACAAGTCTTGAAACACACCCAAACAGACCCATTTAATGTTTAAATGTATACAAAATTGGTAGGAACATTCTTCTCACATAAAAAGGGCACTTTTGGATTTTTAGAAATAGATGAGATCACCAACGGCTCTTTTTCAATAGATCTATTTAATAAAGGGCAAATTGCTCAAATGATGAATAATACAAGGAGTTATATATAATTTTTTTTCCAATAGGAATGTTTCTTGCACATTTTTTAAATAGCAAGGCAATTTTTTTTGTCCTTAACCCTAATAATTTTAATACCATATCTAAACATCATTTTTCGTTTAATGTTCATGAACTAAATTGCATACCAATTGAATAATAGATAATATATGCATGCATATTATATATCATGTTTATTCGGAAGTAAATAAATAAATAATCATAAAACAAGTAAATATCACCGATTTCCATGCTTCCAACCCGTGTTGCTTCCAAACATAGCAAAATAGTGTATTTCCTATTGAATAATACAAAACAAACACTGAACTGGCATTTTTGCCTACACCAAGAGTTTTAAATGATGAGTTTTAATGACTTTTTTTTTTTTTTTAATCCGGTAAACTAGAAGGAAGGGGAGACTTGAACACGGTCATATCCATTCCGGGACTTGAGCCTTCTACCCATCTATCAACTAGGCCACTTGGTAATGCCCGGAAAAAAAAATGACATACGAACACCATTTTGTGTAAAAATAATCAATAAACTCACCTGCATTCCACACCATATATAACACATTTGAACTTCAAAATTTTCAAGCCCAATATGCCAATTCAACAACTTCACAGCAGCACAAGTCACACGCTTTCCTTTCTGTAACCAGACCAATTTGACAAGTCCCAAAGAACAATTGACAAGATCAAAACCAAGTACAAAGTTTTTACAGACAACTACAATTAAATATACCAAATCCATCTAAATATTAAGAATGAAGAACAAAATGATCTCTGTTTTATATCAATATATAATTTAGCAGTTATTGTAAAACATGAGCAACTGTGAACAAAGAAGATTATTGACCCAACTTTGAACTCAAATGTATCATATGCTAGTAGAGGATTTGGCTTTCACATTTTCCCCCAATATCAAGGTTTACTATATTTACCAAGCTCTCCAAAAAAAATTTAATTTGTGTGGATCAATAGAGCCACTCCAGAATCGTATTCACATCCCACTGTAATCCTCACCCTTTCTCCAATCACGGCATGTGAAATCCGGCACAAGAGCAATCATCGTTTACAAAACCAGCAGAACGGATGGCGTTACCAAAATAGTACCACTTTATCATGGAGTGAGGACGAGTATTTTGATGTGGCTTGCTGTGATTTGCTAAAGGTTGGCTGATCACAAAGGGTAGCAAAAACAATCATAGAGAAGCCAAACCAGTGCAGAGGAAAGAATTGAACTCAGACTTTTGCATTTCTTTATCCTGTGGAGCAGAGATCCGTCCTCGGATGCAGAAAGACATTCGCCCACAAGTTTACCGCCAAAAATGGCATTTACACGTCAAATCCGGGCATTGCAAACTGAGTGGCAAAATTTTCAACTCGGCTACGAAGCTCAACAATATCTTTGTTGTTCTGAAGACCCTTCAGGAAAGCCTTCTGCAATTTCCCATGCTCTCTCGGCAATGAACTCGCAATCTGGGCAGCTCTGAGGAGAAAGTCGGCCATTGTCTCGAAATCAGCCTCCAGACAACCTCTCGAGGTCATGGCAGGTGTACCTGAGGGCAGGAACACAAAAATTAATAGAAGCACAGACTGCTCATGGACAGACAACCCAACTCGTTCAAGTTAATATTTTGCACATTGACATGCAGTAATTTCTTCACTTACCAATCCTTATACCACCTCCCGGTGTAATAGTGCCATTATCACCAATTATAGCAATTTTATTAATTGTAATGTGACATGCCTCACAGACCTTCTCAAAATTCTTACCTACAAAACACAAAAACAGAGAAGAGATAAGGACACGTAAGAGAATCAGGTGAACAAATAATAGACATGATGAAATTCAAAAACTTCATGGTATATTATTCTATAGGAAGAATGGAAAATTGGAAGAAGGAGAATGTAGGAGGGATTAAAGAAGCATACATAAAGAAAAAATAACAAGCATTTAACTGATTTCTGTCAAATACTTTGGAAATAAGGGAAAAAAAGAAAAAAAGAAGAGGAGGAGGAAGGAAGGAAGAGGCCAGGGGGGGGGGGGGGGTGGGGGGGTGGGTGTGGTTGTGTAATTATTGATTGATTAGATCATGATACCATAAATGTAAAAAAAGTCTAAAGGGAGGAAATATGCTTCCTTCCCTTTCTCTGCAGACTTTTAAGCAGAAAATAGAAAACTGTATAGCTCCCTCCTCCCATATCCCTATCCCATCAACCAAATAGGAAGGTCCTCTCTCCTTCCCCTTCTCCATAACCCCCTTCCTCTTTTTTTTCCAGACCATACACACTGTTAATCTCAACAAATATACACAAGCTAATAAATACATTTTCTTTGGAAGTGAAACCCCAGGCCTGCCAGCATTATAATCCGCTAAGGAGATTAGTAGAGGAGATCGATCAGATGGTACTCTAGAGCTCTAGGTAAACACACTGGTGGAGGCAAAGGGCTTTTATATAGAAGCGGGAAGATGTGAAGGCTTACAAGCACCAAGGAGATGAGCTCCATTCTTCTGTCATTTGACAGCAGCCATCTTTTCCAACTGCTACTTCAGAGATTGAACTTGTCCAAGAGACAGAGACAGTAAGAGTGGGACCTGGCCAGAGGGTGCTTTTGCCCCTATCATCAGCTCGGTGGTCCATATAGGAACCCTCTTTGCAATAGGGACAATGAAGATTCCACTGGCTTTAACCACTAGTTGGACCCCTATAGAATCAGTAACTTCCTAGCAAGGCAGTTAACTGTAGCCATCAACTAGTTGAGATTGCCCAGATGCTAGCACAATTGGGGGTAAGAAAGCTCCTTAAGTGATTTCAATTGAGTGTGCTTCCAGATCATACAGGTGTTTAATCCAAATCAACTACAGCTAAATGAAATAAAAAGCAAAGCTTCAAAACTTAATTCCTGGCAGCTAGAGCTAAATCTAAGGCTACTACCATAGCTGTTCTAGTATCTCCTTGAATTTAGCATGGGGAGTAGGGAAGCTCTATAAGGCAATAGTTTTGAATCTTTGGAAGCTACATTATATAGGAAGAGCTGGCAGCGGCTGGCTACTAGCTCTGCTTTTGCTATTAGCTCTTTTTAGTGCTTTAAACCATCTTCTTTAGGGACTAGGGAGGTATTTAATATAAAGAATTGCGGATTCTGAATAGCTAAATACAGTAACTTAGAAGCAGAGCAATGACTTAATGCAAACAAAGGGTATAAAACTCCTTAAATCACTTCCAGTCAATAAAGGATGAATTCATATCAGTCTAGACGGAATAGTACGCTGGGTATAAAATCCATGTTACTATGACTATTCAAAAAATGCATCATGTAACCCTAACCCTGAATTTGATGCAACTTTTCTACATGGTCATGAGATGTGCCTCACAAGTATGGTTAGACATGCACCTAACAAAAGAATCCAGCATTTCAAATTTATTATATACTGTTTTATATGTTGCTTTTGGTAGAAAATATTGAAAACATTATTTTAATCATGAAAATGAAAGGAAGATATTAGATAATATAAATATTTAGTCAGATCTATAACTCGATATACTTCAGCAGAGGATGGAGATATCACTTTTGGATTCACTGTATCTGTGCCCTTGGGTTTGAGAAGTTGATAACTACGACGTTTACACACATACCCACACCCGAAACACGTGGCCAAGTCCCTGTATCATAGCACAAAATAAAACAAAACACTGATTCCAAATTTATTACATCTCCGCAACTGCAATTGTGGAGATTCCCAGCAAAGATGCCAATATTCCAATCAATGAATCTATTTTAATTCCAATGTTTCTCAATAGCTTACCTACTTCCTAACAATAAACATTTTCCATATAATGCACAAGTCTATGGCCAAAACCCGTTCATATTCTCTAAACCTAGTCCTTATCCCAAAATTAAGAAAGTACAACACGATGCCGAACATATTACACCAATACCAAAGAAAATTACTGTGAACCTATAAAATATAAATGTCCATTCAAATAGCTCTATTAATTTTAATAACGGTTGCCACGTTGTATGCACATGATTGAAAACTCACAAATTAAGAGATCGTCACAAATAAATAAATAAAAATTTGCAATATGATATTTATAAGAATAAAGAAAATAATACTGTAGAGAAAAGAAGGGGTAATAATACACTAGGGAAAGGGATGAAGGATTTTTCACAAGTGTGTGTGTGTGTGAGAGAGAGAGAGAGTGAGAGAGAGAGAGATGACAGCAAAAATACCCAACAACTGACTTGTCAATCTTCAACAACGTAAACATTACCTCCTCCAAAAGAAGAAAGAGTGGTTGAACAAGTAATCTTATCTAACCTTTAATTGCAATTCACAACTGCTAATTCATTGTAAATAATGCAACAAACCCATAAGATGATACTCAGTTTCTGAAAAAGGAAATGATCAAAGGTGTTGTTACTTTGGTATCACTGTCAGTTACAACCTTGAAAACAGGGTTAGACATAGCTAAGGGCTCGGAGAGGCCCCTAGCCCCTCGAGCCTAAATCTCCTTCACATAACTATTAATAAATATGTCACATGATCACATCAAAAAACTTAAGATCATCACCCAACTTAATGTATTTTAAATTTATTTAAGAGCTACAAAAAAAAAAAATCAATACATGCTTTGGCATCAACGAGGGCCACAATGAAATTTTGCTAAGTTCATCCTTGCATGTAAATTACTCAGATTCGCATACTTGACTACGTATGGACTTAACTACAATTAACGATGTAGAATGGGACGAGCCAAGATGGCAAAATGGAGGCCCAAGGTCCGCCCGGCCAGGGTCTGTCAGGCCCTGCCCTACATCACCAGTAATTTCTTTCTATGCAAGTATATAAATTTATATATATAATTTATCGTGATAATATTCACACACTACTTTTATACATTTGCACTCCGCTTGAATTTTTAAACAAATGAAAAGAAAATTATTACTCAAAAGTAAGGGCACCTTTTTTAATAATTGTGGAGTTTAAATGTATTTTTAAGGGAGATTATGTCATTTCCTTGTTAAAAAAAAAAGTAAGTGGAGTGCAAGTGGAGAAAAGTGGAATGCAAATATCTTTTATAGAAGTATAAGGTTTATAACTTTATATGAACACATTTTATACAATTATAAACTTTTTTATAGTTTAAAACTTTAAATGTAATTTTTACATATTAACTTATATACAATTTACAAGTATAATGTTTACTTTATATAAACACATTTTATATGAGCAAACTTTTTATAGTTTAAAACTTTAAACGTAATTTATACATATTAACTTTTTTTATAGAATTTATATTAACATATATAATTATAATCTATACACAATGGTCAATAAACATAACCTAGCCTAAAAAGTATTAGCTTAAGAACTTGACAACGTGTAACTAAATTACTGATACTAATAAAGTACAAGTAAACAATGTGTTATACTTTTAATTACTTATACAGTACACTTGTCAAAATATATATACACATATAATACTTACTGGGCAATATATTAATATAAGTAGTGCTTATAAGTTTAATAATTATATATTACTAAAACTATAAGACTTACCGTAGAAGTTATACAAAACTTATAAAATATATATTATAGTTAAATCGTATATCCATACTTGTATTATACTTTCATGTCTATATATGTTGTTAACATATATAATATAATAATACTTAAAATGTTTGAATACATATACATATATATATATATAACTTGTTAGACTAATTTTTATTTATTTTTTGATAAGTATTACTTGTTAGACTAAAATAATCTTTAAAGGGTACTTATATGTATATCTATATCTCTATATAAATCTCAATATGATTTTATTTTTTATATCATCATCCTTGCCTTTAATTATTTTTTATTTATATTTTATGAAATAAACTTCTAATTAATTTAGGATTCTAGGAGACACACAAAGAGTCAAGCTTCATAAACTCTCTTCAGTCTTCACTCACACAAATAGTCAAGCTTCATAAACTTTCCACTCCATGACTTTAAGATATCTTAAGGATAATAGAAGTATTTAAAATTATCTCAACAACCAACAGTGGCACAAGTGCGGTTTACCAGAGAGAATTAATTATTTTTAAAATACCAGGAATTCCATCTTCATTTTTTGGTGATCATAACAGTTTTTTTTTTTTTTTTTTTTTCATGTCTCAAAATAAAGTTAAATTCTGGAATTTACATCTTTCAAATCAATGACTTGGATAGACTGATAACTATAGTTATCAATTAAAAAGAATCCTACATGAACAAAAAATGCGTGAGAGAAGTAGCATAGACAATATTTTTTTATAAGCAATATCTCCAAAGGGGAGCGCATCCCAACTCACAAGAAACTACACACAAGGACAGACATCCAATTCCACTATATAAACAACGTGGCCACAAAATCAACTATATGTCCTACAGATTTACAAATTGACCCCTGTACCCAAAAAAATAAAGAACTAAGCGTAGAGAATTTCAACAGACCGCCTGTTCCGCTCCCACCATAAGCCCCACTAGATACAAAGGGGCACCACTCTCCAAGTATCGGGGGCTTGCTTCTGCACTATACAACCAACAATATTTTTATATTGTTAAAGCTCTATCGCAAATGTAGTTCAATTATTATTACATTATGTTTTCTTAAATTGATTCACACAAAAAACGGATAAGTATACATTACATTTATAACAAAATAAATAAATAAATAAATAAGTTGAAAAAAGGAAGAAGAAAAATAAGTTTTTCTTTTCCCCAAAGGAGCACCTGCACGCAAATAAAACACTAACAGAAAATGGAAATAACAACCAAAACAGATTATAAGCAGAAAGTCAGGGATTCCTCAGAATTCAGAAAACACAAATTCTTGATTTTCTTCAACAAAAAAAACCATACAAAATGTAGCAAAAGGAAAAGGAAAATTTTGATCAGTTGAGACAGTTGAGATCAAGAGAACTTGAGTGATGAAAAGAGAAGATAGTTGTGATAACAAATGAACCATTAGATCCTAATTTCTAAATTTTTTGTCAAACCGCAATTTGGTTATTTTGAAGGTCTGGAGGAGAGGGAGGGAAAAAAAAGTCCATTTTGACAATCAGGGCTTGGTAACGGTTTCCTATTTTTCCCTTCTTCAAACAATCGGGCAATTTTTCAGGATGTTTTCAGGCCAGTCCAAAAGTTTGGCATCAAGGATATTTTGGGCCACGTCTGGGACCTTAGGGGACCCAGGCTGGCACTCAGGTCAAGGGGAAGCCCAACCTCATGCCCAACAGCCTAGAACCATATGTTTATGCATGATATGTTAAGCCTGGACCTCCATGTTGTATATCTAAGAGTTCTTTCTTCTCCTTCACCGATTTTGTTCAGTCTAGGCATTTGTTACCTACTCCACTCTGCTCTCTCATAAATGTCTCGTAGATTTCACATAACTAAACAATTGGTATGTGAATATATAATGCATAAAGAAGATTACAAAAAAAGTACCAAAACCAAAATCCATTGATTGAATACAAAACATCCAAGCACTGCATGATTGCATCAACATAGTTTCTAATTCATTTTATAAAGAAAATGGAAAAAGCACCAAGCATAAAATTAAAAATATATATATATGACGTGAAAAAAGGACATATTACCTGTTAGTCCAAGATTCCTTAAATCCCAAAGTAACAAATGATTATCGGTGCCTCCTGTTACGAGTCTGCAATTTCTTCTGAGCAAAGCGGATGCTAGAGCCTGGGCGTTTTTCTTCACTTGCTGCATATATGACTTGTATTCAGGAGTGGCAACTTGTTTTAAGGCTGTTGCAAGGGCGGCAATGTGATTATTATGTGGTCCACCTTGTAGTGCTGGAAAAACAGCAAAGTTTATCTTTTCCTCAAAATCATATTTGTCACTGTCACCATGACTCAAGGGCATCCCTCTCTTCCTTGGCTTTGAACCTTTCCTGAAAAAAATAATGCCACCCCTAGGACCTCGAAGACTTTTGTGAGTTGTTGAGGTAACAATGTCACAGTATTCAAAGGGACTTGCAGACTCCTGTAGAGAAACCAACCAAACCCACTATGAAAAAAATGATCAACAGATCATGAACAAAATTTCCTTAAAGAAAAAAGGTAAACAGGACACCAAAACAATAACAAAAAGCAACTTAAAACAGTCTAGCAGATATGAAAATTTGAAAGAGGAAAGACTAGGACAAGAAATTCAAGATTACATATTCAGCTTTTAAGATAAAAGGGCGGAAAATATTCCTTTTGTGAGGAGACCAGAAGCAACTTTTGTAGATCAAGATCCCAGTTTCAGAATAAAAATATATAACCATACAAATGCTTCTAAAAAAATTCAATAATAGGGATAAAATGCAACTTATGACCATAATTGTTGAATATTTTCAAATAAAACTATATTTTTCACCAAGCCATCCTCCAATAATGAAATGTCACCAAAGCCATCCTTCAACAATTGTTGAATATTTTCAAATAAAACTATATTTTTCACCAAGCCATCCTCCAATAATGAAATGTCACCAAAGCATGTGGCCTAGTGGTATCTCCTCTTCTGAAAGGTGGCAGTTTCAAATCTCTCCAAGAACATTGTGGGAGTTATTTTCCACGAGAGAGGGAAAAGAAAAATAAAAAATAAAAATCCTCCAACACTGAATTAGATAAAACACTAACATGTAGGACTAAAATTGAACAAAGACTAGCCAACATTTGAGTTGTTCAATCTTGGCTCACCAAAGTCAAACACAAAAAGGTGTTCCACCTCTGCTCATATTAAGACGAGTTTGAGCTTGACCTCAAACGAATTGCATCTGTATATATACATAGACAAATATAATCTCTAAATATTGTCATATGTTTCTTAAATATATAATCTCTACATATAACCGAATATGTATATATAGGTAAGAGTCACATACCCAAAGAACAAGAAGCTTCAATCGCCCCTAAAGGTTGCAAGCTAAGGAGAGAGATGCGAAACTTGATCGTTGCAAGTTGATGAATAGATATGAAGAGTGTATAGGGTTCCATTCTTTTCTTCTATAATTGTAGCCTTCAAACTTCATAGACTCTAAATCCACAATTTGTTTAAAAGCCTAAGACAATATACAGGCCTTTTATTTTTAAAGGCCAAGAAAAATATGAGACATAACAGGTTTAGCCCATAGTTGAATTACATTGTTATTGGTAGATTCTAATATTACTCAATAAAATATTTTAAAAGTTAAACCAGTATCTTATGGGTTGTAACTGTTCACAGGTTCACTGAACCAAGTTGGGTCTGATTAGGTCCTGGTTGTTATTACAAAGATTAAATATTAGGTTCAGGCTTAATTTGTTTACCAACTAAAGGACCCCACTAGAGAGCCAAATCAAGTTGCTCAGGAACAGGCTTGTTTCAATGGCAAGCAGGCTTCCAGCTAACCTATCATGTGAATACATAACCTAAATTATAGTCTAGAATTCCAACAGAGAATGGACGGAATATATCATATTTGTTAATCGTCAAAACAAAAGTCTACTTTGAAACCACCACAAAGAGGATCACATAAACTTTCTGATTTAGAATCAGTCAAACTGCAGCAGATGAGACGCACAAAGATGCAACTATAGTACTAAAAGAAATATGACTGCTGAAAATTTTGAACCAAACCACCAAACTTGTCCAGCAACTTCGGTTGTGGGTTGCGACACTAATAACAGGCGAAGTTCCAGTCAATGTTTCAAAAATTAAATTCTTAATAAAGAAAATTCTTAGAAAATTTCATCAAACATGAATTTGAATGTCTCATGTGAAACAAGATTGATTGAGAACCATAACAGAGTTCCCTAAGTAAAGTAGGTCACAACATATTATTCTTGAAGCATGAAATTCCCATTCCATATGTGATACATGTATTGACTATTAGATCATGATTAAATATCAGACTTTCACTGAAGCATCCCCTAACACCACTTGGGCCATCTGCAAGATGTAAGAAATAGGCATGTTTTATGGAATGTTTCACTGGAGATTTTGTTACACGCAGTTCAACTTCTGAAAACCATCATGATCTTACAGAATTTAGTTTCACCTCTGAAAAACTGAAATTGAGATGTTAAAAATTTCGCATAATTATTCCCTAGGCATTCCCAAAAGATGATAAGGTAAATGACTATGGATGATGCAAAAAAAATAAAATAAAAAATCCCAAGACCGGCAAGTTGAACCCGGTGCTGGTTTCATAGCTAACCAACATAGTAAAAAGGATCTGTTCCTTCCAGTTAAAACCATTCGTTTTCCCAATTAAAAGTATTCCCTTGACAATATTCACTATTATGAAGAACCAAAAAACAAATACCCCTAGTTCAATAGACAGACAGAACTCCAAACAACTAAATCACTAAAAGAGCAACCAAGCATCATCTCTAAAATAGAATAAACATCTGATGTATTAATTAAGAACACATAATCAATTTGTAAATAAAAAATAATTCCTTAGGCAAAGCAAATAAACAAGGATAACAAATTTGCACCTCAGCTGCAATAAGACCACTAATTTGAGCCATATCACACATCAAAACCGCTCCACACTTATCAGCAATCTGTCTAAAACTTGCATAATCCCACTCCCGAGGGTATGAACTACCACCACAAATAAGTATCTTGGGCCGAAAATCAAGTGCCCTCTCCTCGAGCTTGTCAAAATCTATATACCCCGTTTGCGGGTTCACCTTGTAGGGGAGGCTTTCAAAAAAAATAGAAGCCCCAGAAACTTTCCTCCCATTTGGTGTATAGTATCCATGACTAGTGTTTCCTCCGCAAGGTGTATCCAATCCCATTATTCTATCACCAGGCAACAGTAGCCCCGTATAGACTGCAAAATTTGCAGAAGTACAAGAATACGGTTGAACATTCACACCCCAATTCTCTGGATCAAGATTGAAAGCAACCAAAGCACGCTTGCAACACAGTATTTCTATCTCATCTATGTACTGATTACCAACGTAATACCTTGAACCCGGCATTCCTTCTGAGTATTTATTCGTCAAATGGCTCCCCAGAGCTTCCATAACAGCTTGGCACACGAAATTCTCTGACGCTATCAATTCAATTCCTTTGAATTGCCTCTTCTTCTCCTTCTCCATAATCTCAAACACATCAGGATCTGCAACACGGAGTGATTGATTGCCCCAAGCACGTACGGCATTTCGCCGCGATTCCAGGCTATGTTGATCAACCGAAATGCGTTTCAAAGACGAAGACTCACATTCCCTTTTCCTCTTCAAACACATTGAGTGGCCCAAAATCCTGAATTCCTCGACTTCTCTCTCCTCACCACCACTCTCTCTCTCCTGATTCTGGTTCTCATCCTTATCATTTTCCGTCTGTTGCTCCATCAATTGGAGGGGAATCGGAACCGGGTGCGACAGATCACGGAAACCCGAGTCAATCTGAAACGTAATCGAATCATCAGCGATTTTCGTTCGGTGAGGCGTCGATGTGTGAGACAGAAACCCTAGAGAGAGATTCGATTGCGAATGCGTCATATCCATAGCTTCGAAAATCGAATTGATCAAAAAACAAGAAAACCCTAACACAATAAGAGCAAAATTCAAAGCAGACAACAACAAGAACAACGTCTAAAACAGTCAAATTCGCAGTATAGGTACGTAGATCGACCACAAGATGAGTGAATCGCTGAAACTTCCATGAAATTATTGCAACACCTTACAAACACATATACAATGTATGTGCGAGTGGCTGTGAATATATAGAGAGATTAGAGAGAGATATGCGTAGCTTAAACGAAGATCAGTAGATTCGTGGGGGAATGAATGTGGACGAGTTTTAGGCTGTTTGGATTGAGGGATTTAGGGGGATTTGGAGAGAAAGAAAGGGAAGGATTGTATTTAGGGTGTTTGGTTGGGAAGAAAAAGAGAGAAAAGAAAAAAATTGGAGAAATAGCTATCCCTCAAAATTCCCCATTTGGAATTCCTCTAAAATTGACAAGATTTGGAGGGATTTGGAACAAATTACAGAAGGGGCAGTTGAGAGAGAACCGGTTATATATATATAAAGTTTACAGTTGGAGAGAGAGAGAGTGGGAGGCTGATAACGAGATGGAAGCTATTGGGGAGGCTGAAACAGCGAGTGATGGAAACTGATAGATATGGGTTTTGATTTTTTTAACAATCTGAAATGATACGTGGATATGGGTTTTGATTTTCACAGTTGCACAGAGAGGAGGGGGAGGCTGAGAACGAGATGGAGGCTTTTGGGAAGGCTGAAATATATATATATGTAGTTTGCAATTGCAGAGAGCGAGAGATAGAGTTGCAAAACAAAAATTACACACCTTGATTAGTTGATTTTGATTTTTGGAACAATCTGAAATGATATGCTGATATAGGATTTGATCTTCTGATTCCTATAGATTTTGTAGTTTGCTGTTGGGGGGAGAGAGAAAGAAAGAGAAATGATCTGTAAGAATGAGAATGAAAATGAGAATAGAGAGATGGAGGCGATTGGTAATTCTAGAGAGAGAACGGTGAACGAGAATAGGGAGGCTGAAATGATTTTGCCCTACTTACTAACCCTACCAAAAAGGGTAAAATAGTAATTTTATTATTATCATTTCTCTTCTTTTCTCTCATTTGTGTTATCCAAACAACAATATTGCCAATTCCTTTCTTTTCTCTCCTATCTATTTAATGAGGAGTCTTCAGAAGTTTGACCGTCACACAAAGCTGTAAATCAAGATAAACTCCATTATCTTTGATAAGGATAAAAATACGTTCTCCCTTCCGTGTTGGAAAAGTATAAGGAATACTACTCCTTCTTTAATACAACTTGGCACCCCCATAAAGAGGGCTTTCGGGTTAACATAGAAGGGACAACACAAATCCCTAAGAGAGTTTTGAACTTTCTTTCCACCCTTCTTCTAGCGCCAACTGATGATGCGGGATTCCGCGGCGACCCGAAACGACGTCGTACCTGAAAAGGGAAGAGAAAGATGATCGAGTACCGGAGTGGTACCGGCGTAAGAGCCTCCGACAATCAAGTCAGTGCTAGATTAGGAAGACGGAAAGAAAGTTCAAAACTTTCTTAAGGATTTGTGTCGTCCCTTTTATGTTAACCCGAAAGCCCTCTTTATAGGGGTGTCAAGTTGTATTGAAGAAGGAGTAGTATTCCTCATACTTTTCCAACACGGAAGGGAAAACGTATTTTTATCCTTATCAAAGATAGTGGAGTTTATCCTGATTTACAACTTTGTGTGACGGTCAAACTTCCTGACAATACTGAATGACTATGTTTATATTTTCCTCCGCTTCAGCTGGCGCACCCAAAGTACGAAAACCTAGAAAAAAGAAACAGTACGTGTCATCCGCCATGTAATAAAATATGCATGCATAAGTAACTCACCATTGAGGTCTACTTGACCCCAAGTACGGGGAATGGAAATTCCTAGTTCGGTACGGGTATCTTGGTCAGAAAATTCCCAGTTCCTTCCTGAAACGAAGAAGAATCGGCTTCTCCACTCTGAATTTGATTTGGATAGTCCCTCAATTAAGTGACACTTACATCAGCTGGTTAGGTTCCACCACGATCGATTTACCTTCGTTGGAGTATAACATAGCAAGACCTTGTTAATAGTTAAAGGAGGGTTACCACATGCCTTCCATAAGACAACACACCCTATTAATATGATACCTCTCGAATCCGAAACATGAGTTGATCAGGCCCAAGCCCAAACTCGAGGGAAATATCAAACAATTAATATTTAAATGAACACAGATTACAAAAGGAAATAAGAAATAAATAATTAACAGCTGAAAGAAATCTGAAATATAATCCTTTAAAATGTAATACCTAAAAGCTACAACCTCTAATAGTTGAACAACTCGGGAATCCATCCATTGGACCCCTAATATGAAAATCCAAACTGAAATGAAAATAACTAAAAGAACATCTAAAATTAAACCACGGAGAGAAGTCTTACGTCGTCAGAAAAGTGAGTGATAGTCTCTGCTCAGCACGATCAGGTCTAAGACTGGAACTAGTGAATACCTGAAAAATAGAAGTGGGCAAGGCCCAAGAACAAGTTTCATCCTACTACAATCCAACAGAGACTCAATACGCATGTATATCCTAACCAACTCAACAATAACTATGTAGTCCGTACATAAATATATATCCACACTATGGGACTCTCATTAGACTATGATGAGGGTCTCAACCTGAGTAGAAGGCAACAGGCAAAACGCACCTGAGTAGGCATGACTGCCTAAGCCTAACAGGATATACCTCAATTAACATAGCCAGCTACGCATCCTACTGCATATACGCTCCCTAACCGTCGATTCTGAGACTCAAGTTCATATCGCGGTACCATAAATATATTTTTAAAATCCGATCATATCCATCCATAAGAAATCTAGCTAGTCATTCAGCTTGTGCAGCTTCTTTAACTTAGCATAAATAACAAGTAATCTAATTAGTCATTCAGTTTGTGCAGCTTCTTTGACTTAAATATAAGTAGGATTTATTTTATAATCCATTCCCTTATTCCAGCACAGGTAGGATTTAGTATTTTGAAACAAATCAGCCCCTAGTATGCCACCGTCCCATACCGGTGCATACAATCCATACATCCAATAGTTGATAATACAAATAACGAATACAAATACCAACTAATCCACAGAATCCACATAATTATCAGAACATGGATAAATGTTTACTTCAATTAATTTCATAGCAAGCTTAATAACATTGGCCAATTATCATGCTTATATTCTCAATCCAACAATTGATGCGATAAATGCTGAAATTTAAACATCAATTTAATCCTTAACAAACATAACAAAAATAAAAGATTTGACATGCTTATTTCTTTTTCCATTGATATATGATTTGAAACATAAAATCACTAACAGAAAATTGCTAAAATAAGTCCAAGCAATTTAATTATCCATAGCTAAAACTAGTAGACACAATTGTTAAGAAATTTCGATTATTCAAATTCCTACCAATATAGAACTGAGGATACATTCTGTATTTTAACCTGTACCTCTAAACCATCCAAAACCTACCATCATAGTCCCTAACTGAAGTCTGAAACCCTAAAAATCCATTCACTGTAGCCCAACACTCACTGGAACTAACAGAAAAATAAAATAAAAAAATAGAAAAAACCAAGAGGGAGCCGCCTCCATCACTCATGGAGCCGACTCCCTTTTTGAGGGAGCCGCCTCCCATGCCCACAGAGCCGGCTCCCCACCTTGGGGAACCGCCTCTTTGTTTAGGGGAGCCTGCTCCCTTATTGTGATGACCCTATGGGCGGGTGTGCCGTAGGCGAGTGCGAGAGACACTGTCAGGCTATCATACTGGCGAGTTACTGGTGCACAAGTCCCACATCGCCTGGGTAGAGGAAAGGTGAAATGCTTATATGTAAGTGTATCATCTCCAATTGGTATGAGGCCTTTTGAGGTAAAGTTCATGAGCAAAACCCTGCGGGCTCAGGCCCAAAGCGGACAATATCATACCATATGGTGGAGTGGGTCATTACAAATGGTATCAAAGCCTGACCCAGCCGGAAGTATGCCGATGGAGACGTCGGGCCTCCAAGGGGGGTGGATTATGATGACCATGTGGGCGGGTGTGCAGTGGGCGGGTGTGAGAGACACTGTCAGGCTACCACACTGGCGAGCTACAGGTGCATAAGTCCCACATCGTCTGGGTAGAGGAAAGGTGAAGTGCTTATATGTAAGTGTGTCATCTCCAATTGGTATGAGGTCTTTTAAGGTAAAGTTCAAGAGCAAAATCGTGCGGGCTCAGGCCCAAAGTGGATAATATCATACTATGTGGTGGAGTAGGTCGTTACAATTAAGGCCTTCCAGGCATTTGGGGTCAGTTGTCCTGGGGTAATTCTAAGGAAGGAGAAAAATTCTCTAATCAATGGGGGAAAGGGTAGGTGTAACCTAACAAGAAAGGCATATTCAAAGAGACAAATTTCACCATTTGGAGCATCGGAGGCTCTTTCATGGAGAGGGGAGCCCGGATGTGGATATAAGAAGGAATAGCGTACAGAAATCGAAATTTTTTCAGATCAGACTCCGAAATTGAAGACTGAGTGTTGTCTCCCATGTCTACATTAACACTATCCATCACATAGAAAAAACAATGGGAGAAAAAGACATTTACCTTGAAAGATTATGAAGGTAGCAGCTTACTCTTCTATTTTCCTTAAATAAGGCGAATAGGTGAAGAAGGAGTGTCGTCCTTTCCCGATGAGAATAGTTGATTTAAAAAAAAAAAAAGAGAAAAAAAAAAAGAAGAAGTCATAATGAAGGCGTGCTTGATTTCTCAGGCTTTATTTGATGTCTCTGGTGATTCTTCTGCTCGTGATTTTTCTGAAGACTTTACTTTTTTGACCCTATAAGAGCATCCTACTTTACTTTTCTATATAAATATATTTTGATGTGATGCCTACTGCTATACAACATACAAGTGTTGCAAGCTGTGCCATGTGGCATCTCCTCACCGCCACGTGGCAGCCCATCTCCTCGCCGCCACGGGGCAGCCTCTCTTAAGTATGCCACATGGCAGCCTCTCCTACATTGCCACGTGGCTACCTCTTTTAATTTAAAAGAGTATTTCGGCGCTTGAAGGGAGTTTTGAACCCATGACCCCTGTGACCAATGTGGAAGGTCTTAACCATATGGGCTACGTGAGCCCATGTGCATTTCTCCAACAAGTAAAGTATATATGTGTTATCTTTACTTGTTGGACAAAAATAAAAATATATAATAATATAAATGTAAATATATATATGGCATGGTGAAGAATAAGTTAAAGGAATAAATCTTTACATTCTCTATGTTTGACATACAAACCCAAGAATGGGGGGCAACTAATGAGGAGTCTTTAGCCACGAAGTTTAACCATCACACAAAGCTGTAAATTAGGATAAACTCCACTATCTTTGATAAGAATAAAAATACGTTCTTCCTTCCGTGTCGAAAAAGTATGAGGAATATTGCTCTTTCTTCAATACAACTTGACACCCCTATAAAGAGGACTTTTGGGTTAACATAAAAGGGATGACACAAATCCCTAAGAGAGTTTTGAACTTTCTTTCCACCCTCCTAATCTAGCACTGACTTGATCGTCGGAGGCTCTTAGGCCGGTACTACTCCGGTACTCGATCATCTTTCTCTTTCTTTTTCAGGTACGACGTCACTTCGGGTCGTCGCAGAATCCCGCATCATCACTATTCAAACATGAATATAAATTATAGCTATCATTTCATTTCCTTTCCTTTCTTTTCTTTTCTCTCACAATCCTTTCTTTTCTTTTCTCTCGTAATCTTTTCTTTTATTTTCTCTCCTGTGTATCCAAACGAAGCCTTAGGGTTCTTATTCCGGTGACTTGGTTGTCACTTCGTTGGCCCCCACTTTCTTCATCGAATCTATGCAGAGAAAAATTTTAGTATGGTGGTCATATAGGATGGGGTGGCAAATTATGACACGACAACACGATATGGAAACGACACGAGTTAAAAAGGTTTGAGTTTGGTATAAACGAATTTGGGTTATAAAAAGGTCGACACGATTAACCCGTTTACTTAACCGTGTCGGGTTAGGATTGAGGAGTTCAACTCGTGTAACACGTTTATGACCCATTTAACTCAACATGTTATAATCGTGAATATGACCTATGTAATATGTTATTTTTTTAAAATCCAATTAATAAGGATAGTTAAATCATTTTAACATAAACCTTGTTTATGTCTTATGATTTTTCTTTTTATTTTGAATATTTGGGGTAATTATAACAAATTATTTCTATTATTTAGTATTTGATTAAATATTAAATGTTTCGTTTTGATAAACAGGTCATTAAATGGGTTAACAAGTTTACCTGTTTAATAAATGGGTTGGGTTAGTGTTGAGGATTCTTGACATGATTATTAAATGGGTTGGGTTTGGGTTTACCTATTTAGTATAATACCCTTACATCGACACGACACGAACACGAATTGCCACCCCTATATTGGGTAACAACCATGTCCATATTTATACATCAATCATCATTAATATCTTAATCCTATCGTTTTATATTCAATAATATCTTAATCTTATCATTTTATATTCTCGTCTTTACCTTAAAATGGGATTTTTTTTTTTTTTTTTAATCCTCACAAATTAGGAAAAGAGAGACTCGGACATAGGCACAAATGTTCGGGAGCTATACGCACTTCCAACCAAGCCACTAAGAGCATCTGCACAGGCCTCTCCGGATTTTGATTCTTCAAAAATGTCATTTCAGCTTTTCCAATTGCCACGTCAGCAGTTTTCGCTCTCTAGAAACATGCACTCTATCAGGCTATACGGATTTTCACTCTCCAAAAATATATATATATAATTAAATTTAAAAAATTAATTTTTTCCTGATTGCTATATTTCTAACCGCTATATTGCTAACGGCTATATTTTTCATGTTATATAATGAATACTCATTTGCCCATCTGAAAATCATCACTACATTCATCTTTCTCCATTGTATCAAAATATTATTATCCATCTTTTTTAATTTTGAAATTCCAATAACTTCGTCATCACAAGTTTTTCCTTTGGCAGACTCTAATTTTTCATCTTCCTCATCATACTCTTCGGAAGATGACTTTATCGCCGCGTTGATTCAACAAGATCAAGACGAATTCTATGAGATTATGAATTCAGTGAGGCCAGAGATAGTTAAGCAAGTATTTAATGTCCGTAATAAGAAGCGGTACATTCATCGTAATCGAAAGGAAAGCCACTATCAGCTAATGAAAGACTACTTCGACAAGAATTGCACATATCCACTGAAGTACTTTCACAGGCAATTCCGGATGTGATGAGAAATTTTTCTTCGTATCCTTAATAATGTCAAAGCTTAAGATGACTACTTTGTCCAAAAAAAAAGGATGCGACTAGTCGTCTGGGGTTGTCTTCTATACAGAAGATGACAACTGTTGTTCATATACTCGCATATGGTTGTGCAGCAGATCACTATGATTAGTATATTAAAATCGACTAAAGCACTGCCATTAAACATTTGAAGGCATTTTGTAATGTTATTATTGTTGTGTATGCATAGGAATATATGTGCCCACCCGATGAAGCCGATATAGCGTGGTTGCTTCAAGAAGGGGAGCAGAGAGGATTGTGATACCCCTCGATTCTAGAGTCACGGGTGATCAAGTCCGAACACAGATTTAAGGGATACCAAACAATTAATATGTAACCAAGTAGGAATACAGAATAAAATAAGAATAAAATAACAAACTGAAAAGAATTCTAAATATAAAAATCTTCCAAAAATATAGATTAATATAATTTAATCTTCCAACCCGTACAACTCGGGAATCCATCCAGTGGACCCCTAATAATCCCAAATGAATAATAAATTACAGAACCACAATCCAAAACTAAAATAAGAAAGCAAATCCTATGTAGTCAGAAGAGTGAGTAACTATATTTGCTTCATCATGATTAAGCTCTAAGCCTGGTACTAACGAACACCTGAAAAATAAGAGTGAGTCAGGCCCACATGCAAGTTCCATCCTACTACAATCCATACATAAACCTGATGCGCAGATACATCCTAGATAACTCGGTAATAACTAAAATAGTCCATATAGATATAGATACATACTATAGGACGTCACCAGCTTATAATGTAGTTCAGCCTGAATAGAAGATAACATGTAAATCACACATTACGGTGTGCATGTGCCCTAGACCTATCAGGGAACATCAACTATATCTAGTTACTCATCATTTGTGATATACGCACCCTAACCATGATCCTAAGACTCAAGCTCATATCACGGTACAATAAGTATATATATAATTTCTCATCCAAAACCAATGTAGTGCTGCTCAACTGTTTGTTGCCAAGACACTACATAAAATTAGGATTTAAATATTTTAATTAAATCCATTTCGTTCCTAATACAGAATATAAACAAACATCCAATATTTTGTTCAATTGTTTTAGTTGACAAGACATGCATCCATGTAGAATTTAACTGTTTTAGTTAATCCATTCCGTATGTATGAATAGGTAGGACTTAGTGTTTTGATCTAATCCATCCCTAATATGCCACCGTCCCATACCGATGCATATAATGCATATGATCCATAAATGAGACACACTCATTTGAACATCAAATACATCCAGAGACAAACATAATAACAATCAAATATAGACAAAATCCTATTATACATCCAGCATATGATTATAATCATAGAACCTCCTTTTAAATTGCTAGAGTAATGATAAACAATTTAAACTATCCACATCCATATAATTGACCGAATAGAAAATTATAACAGTTCATCAATTAGCATCCATAGCACAATATAATGATAATCAGAAGTATACGCTGAGAACATTATATGAAATTCCAAAAGTATTCTCATAATAGTCCAGTTCGTTTGCTAAAGTAAAACTAACAATTAAACTTGCACAATCCTTGACGGCATGCTAATTAATGTTTAAATTTCATGACGTCCCTTTTTATCCTCAATTATAATTCTTGTGCCAAATATAATGACACACAAAAGTCTACCAGGAGTACATTGCATGAAACCCCAAAAGTATTCCCATACTAGTCCTTTTAGTTTGCTAAAATAAAACTAGCAATCAAAATTTCTACAACTCCTGACAGCATGCAACTTATTATCTAAAGTTCATGATATCTATAACCAGATCCTAAACCAACCTTTCTGGTCTTTATTAAATTATATATATCAGTTATATAACATCCCATAGGTAATTTCATACCAGTACGTTTAAGTTGCTAAAACAAACTAGCAATTTAATTCTTCCTCCTTTCTTGACAGCATGCATATTATATGTTTATATTTCATGATGTCCCCTTAAGATTAGCACACTAGCTTATACTAACTATTTTAAGGTTTTAACAGGTTAATTTTAAACATTTAAAACCTCCCACAAATTTCCAGAAATTACCTTTAACCCCTGGAACCACTAAAACCTCAAAAAAACACCCCGTAGGGGTGCACCATCAAGGGAGCCGGCTCCCCCTTCATGGGACCCGGCTCTCAAGCTTCCAGAGCCGGCTCTCCCTCATGGAGCCGGCTCCCTTCCCTAGGGAGCCGGTTCTCTCCTTGAGAGCCCCTCTTCTCCGCATTTGTTCTTCTTCTTCGCTTCCGGCAAAGTTCCCAGTCTCTGTCCCAGTTGTTTTTTAAATTTCTTAGGGTCTAATTTAAATCCAAACAGTCCTAGAAATTCCTCACATTCCATTATGATTTAATTTACCAAAGTTTAAAACGTAATCGAAACAGTTTATGCAAGAGAAGAAATTTCAGTTCCAAAACGTAAAACAGTTTTCAGCCTAACTATCATGCATACACATCCGTTTTAAAATTTAATTAGATTCCTGGAGACTATAAAGAATGCACATAACACAAGTTTACAGAAAGGAGAAAGAATAAAATTTGCCTTCGGTTTCAGTTTCGAAACCTAAATCACCGTCTCTGAGTTCAACCCCAAGACTGTTCTCCTCATCTAATCACTGTTCTCTTCCTTTGTTGCTTCTTGGTTCAACCCACAAGCAAATCCCTTTATAAATTCCTTGAGCCTCTCTGTTTATCTCTCAAGACCCTCTCTGTTTTGCCTCTCAAATCACTACTACGTGAATAAGGTTTTCCAACCCTAGCAGACGTATATTGTTCTATATATATATATAGGCTGTTATTAACCCTACTTCTAATTCCAACCAAATTATACGTCGGCTACCACAACTTCATATAGTAAAACCCTAAACCTAAACTATATACGGCACATACAAAACTTAAACCAATCAAGTCCACCTAAGCATACAGTCTTAATACAAATAATCTATACAAGCCGTAAAATAAAACATGTTAATAAGAACACCAATTAGTCAACTAATTAAATTAAATAACAATTAAACAATTAAGGTAAAACAAATACACAATTTCAAATAAATAATTAATTTAAATAAACATAATTAGTCAATTAACCAAATAATAAAATAAATTCATAATTAATCAATTTAGCAAATAAGCACATAATTCTTAAAAATGCAATAAAAATCTAAAAATCATAATTTAAAATACTAAGACATCCTTTCTAAAATTAGGGGTATTACAAGGATTCTCGAGTATATTTGGTTCTATCGACTGTATGCACTGGGAGTGGAAGAATTGCCCAGTGGAGTGGCACAACACACACAGGGGACGCTCTAGTAAGAATATTGTCATATTGGAAGCAGTTGCCTCATAAGATTTTTGAATCTGACATGTATTCTTTAGAATGCCGGGTTCACGTAATGATATAACTGTGTTGGATCATTCATCAGTATTCAATGGTATTGTTAATGTCCAATTACCTCCGGTTAATTATGTGGTGAATGTACATCACTATAGAATTGGGTATTACCTGTCTGATGGTATATACCCTAAGTGGACAACTTTGATGCAGACCATCCCACACCAAACCACTGGAAAAGACAAATTATTTGCTCAACGACAAGAGGTATTTAGGAAAGATGTGGAATGGGCTTTTGGGGTATTACAGATCAAGTGAGCAAAACGCAATAACCAATGCGCTACTGGGAGAAAGGTGACTTACGCCTTATAATGAAAATGTGCAGCATCCTTCACAATAGGATCATTGAAGATAAGCGTCACAAAAATGTGGGAAGATGGACTCCGCCACTGGAAGAGGCAATCCCGATTTCCACTTTAAGTCAATGCCCATCAGTTTTAAAGCCACGCATATTCTCTTGCCAACTTCAGGTTCGCAATAAAGAAACAAATACGCGGTTGAGGAATGATTTGATGAAAAATTTGTGGAAGGCCCATGCCCGAATACCTGAGGATATAAAAAACAAAAGTTAATAATCGAATACATTATACAAATATGATAAATAGAAATAAATAAAATTGCTGAAAGAAAACTAAAACGATAATCCATTAATGAAATCCTCAGAATAAATTTTTATAAATAAGAAAATATTCTAGTACATCCAATCCTCCATTACCAATACAACTCGGGAATCCATACTATGTGGACCCCTAAAAAAATCCCAACTGAACGAGTGACTACTTCAGAACACTGAAACATAAAGAAAACTTTTATGAAAATAATCCGGAAGAGTGAGGTAGACGATCCCTGCTCAGCACGAACAATCCGTACTCCTGACGAATACCTAAAAAATGATAGTGAGTCAGGCCCACAAACAAGTTCTATTCTAACTACAGTCCAAGCAGAGACCCGATACGCAAATACATCTTAGATAACTCAGCAATAACTATATAGTCCATAACTATATATATATAAACACACTAAAGGACTCTCACTGGACTACAAAGGGGGTCTCAACCTAAATAGAAAACAACATGCAAAACGTACCTGAAGTGGGCATGTGTACCTAAGCCTAACAGGGTATACTTCTACCATCATAGCCAGTTATGCATCCCAATGCATATACGCTCCCTGTAATACCCCTAATTTTAAAAGGATATTCTCGGTATTTATTTATTTGTTTTAATTGTATTTTTAATTATTTAATTGATTATTTGACTAATTACTTATGTGTTTAATTGAATTAGGTATTACTTAATTATTTGATTATGTGTCTATGTATTATTTGTATTTGTATATGTGTTAATTGTTTAATTAGATTATATGCTTAAATGGTATTTTGATTAATTGTAAATTAAATGTTTTCTTTTCTTTTATTATTATTATTATTTTTTCTTTTATGGTTATGGTTAGTAGTAATGGGCCAACCAATTGGGTCCCATGGATTACTTGGATAGGAGGTTGGATGTGTATGGATTATTACCCATAGATAGTTGTGTATGTATATATATAGATATATATTATAAACATATATAAAAAGGAAAGTAATTTATTAATTACTTTTATGATAACTTGGGTAGAAATATTTAATCTGATGTATATGTTTTATATTAAAATAATAAAAATATACATAGATTTGATACGTGTTATGTTTTAAGTTACTTTATAATATTATGGTAACTTAAGTATTATTGGATAATCCATTAATAAATAATGGAATGTGTATAATTTAATTATTTAATAAACATATACATAAATTATATACGTAACATATTTTACTTACTTTTTTTTAATATATATAAAAGGGAAATTAATTTATTAATTACTTTTATGGTAACTTGGATAGTAATATTTAATCTAATGTATATGTTTTATATTTAAATAATAAAAATATACATAGATTTGATACGTGTTATATTTTAAGTTACTTTATAATATTATGGTAACTTAAGTATTATTGGATAATCCATTAATAAATAATGGGATGTGTATAATTTATTTATTTAATAAAGATATACATAAATTATATACGTAACATATTTTACTTACCTTTTTAATATTTTAATATATATATATATATTTTTTTAAGTTGACTTGGATTGGGAAAAAGGTTAGGGTTATTTTATATAGCCTATAAATATATAGGTATAGGTTGTAAAAGGGGGTTAGAAATATTTACGTGATATATTCTAGAGAGAGAGAGAGTTAGAGAGGGAATGAGGAAAATAAAGGAAAGAGGAAAAAAACCCTGTAGAGAGAAGATCAAGGAAGAAGAAGTTTAACTTTCGATCCGAAAGTTTAAGGCAAGTTCTTCTTCTATCTCTTTCCCTTTGATTCGTGTTTCTGTACATGCCTAGGAAATTCCAGGATTTATTAAACACATAAAATTAAATAATTATGCATGTTTAATTGGGTTAGAACATAGGTTTTATGAAATTAGTTCATATATGTTCTTGTGTTATGAATTGATAAATGTATGATTTTGATTTGATTTCCGGTGTGAATTTTTATATGTTTACATTATGTATTTTTTCATATCTGTGGAATGATGGAACGTAGAAACATGCCTAGGATTCCTGAACATTAAATAGGAACTAGATTTGGGTTTAAATAAATTTAAATAGACTCAATCATAATGATACTTGCTATTTGAATTTTTTAAACAAACGAATGAATTTAATCTTTTAATATGTTTTAGCAATTGAGATTAAATATGTAGGATGAATTGGATATGGAGAATGATTATTTGACGGTTTAATAAAATATCATCATATGTATAAGATTCAGTTTATGCTGGACATATGATATAGGAAGCTTAAATAAATAATAAGTCATTCATATTTTGTGATAACTTGATATCATATTATCATAGTTATTTCTGGATTGTTTGATGTATTTCCTT
This sequence comes from Cornus florida, assembly GCF_030987335.1. NCBI lineage: Eukaryota > Viridiplantae > Streptophyta > Magnoliopsida > Cornales > Cornaceae > Cornus > Cornus florida. The sequence continues at coordinate 48,710,097 of NW_026775573.1, forward strand.
AATCGTTACATTAATTGTTGGATTGTGTGGTTTAATGCACCGGTATGAGACGGTGGCATTCTAGGGACGGATTAACTTATCAGTTAAGTCCTACCTATTTTATATAAGGGAATGGATTAACTAAAATGTTAAGTCCTACTTATATTCAAGTCAGGTCAGCTGAACAAGTTGAATGACTTATGGAGGATTAATTTATTATATAAGGGAATGGATTAACTAAAATGTTAAGTCCTACTTATATTCAAGTCAGGTCAGCTGAACAAGTTGAATGACTTATGGAGGATTAATTTATACTGAATAGGATGGTTACTAGATTTTATATATATAAGTATGGTGCCATGATATGAGCTTGAGTCTCAGGATCAGTGGTTAGGGTGCGTATATCGCCAGGGATGTGTAGCTAGATATAGTGTAGTTGTGTACCCTGGTAGGTCTAGGTACTCATGCCCACTATATGTGCGTTTTGTATGTTACCTACTAGTCAGGTTGAGACAACCCTATAGTCTAGTGAGGTTCCTTTAGTGTGTGTATATGTATATACGGACTACTAGTTACTGTTGGATTGATTAGGATGTATACGTGTATCGGATCTCTGTTTAGACTGTAATAGAGTAGAACTTGTTTGTGAGCCTGACCCACCATTATTTTTCAGGTGTTCGTCAAGAGTAGAGGTTGTTCATACTGAGCGGGGATCAGTCTACTTCATTCTTCCGATGCTACATAGGAGTTCCTTTATGATTCAGTTTCCTGATTCAGACAGTTATTGCTATTATTTGTTTAGTTTGGATTTTCTAGGGGTACACACAGTATGGATTCCTGAGTTGTATTTTGGAGGATCAGTTGTATCAGAAGAGTTTATTAATTAATGGAAATATATTCTGAGGTTTATTATTAGATTATCATTTTAGTTTCTTGTTAGCATTTTATTTATTCTTCTTTATTCTTTTGTACTCTGTGTTCATTTATTGCCGATTTTGTTTTTGATATCCTCGGGTATTCGAGCGTGGGCCTGGCCAACCCGCATTCGGGAATCCGATGGTATCACACTCCCTAACCGTCGATCTTGAGACTCAATCTTATATCGAGGTACCATAATCATATATATATATATATATCCTATTCATCCATAAGAACTCCAGTTAGTCATTCAACATTCAGCTAATCTGACTTAACTATAAGTAGCAAGTAATCCAATTAGTTATTCAACTTGTTCAGCTGATCTGACTTAAATAACAAGTAATCCAGTTAGTCATTGAACTTGTTCAGCTGATCTGAATTAAATATAAGTAGGATTTAAATTTTATAATCCATTCCCTTATTCCAGAATAAGTAGGAGTTAGCGTTTTGATCTAATCCATATCTAACATGCCACCGTCCCATACTGGTGCATATAATACACAACACAAACCAATAATTGATGAAACAGATAAAGCAATTCAACAATTAAAATCTAGAATCACATCCATGTAATTGATAGAATGGAATTTAACGGTTCATCAATTAAAATCCAAAATAACATCCATGTAATTGACAGAACAGAATTTAATAGTTCATCAATTAAAATCCAGATAAATATAAATAAAGTCTGATAAGTATATGACTCTATTATGCATCCAATACAGATTTAAAAATCATGTCACAGTCCGTTAAATTGCTAAAATAAAATTAAGCAATTATATCCCTTATATCCGTTAACAGCATGCACAATTGTTTAAACTTTCATACTGTTAAATCCATTAGTATACAAATATTAATTATGCAATATGGGGTTTAATATTACATGAAATAATGTTTAGAAACCTTAATAATAACCTAGAACAGTCCAGAAACTTCAAAAATATCAAAACCGTGCTTAAAAATAGTTCCAATACACATTTAGGTATGAGAGCAAGCTCTCAACCAATGGGAGCCATCTCTGTGACTTAAGGAGCCAGCTCCCTCAATCTATGGAGCCGGTTCTCTCTCTTTCACAGAAAGCCGTGGCCAAAAATCTTAGGGAGCCAGCTCTATTCCCTTAGGAGCCTGCTCTGTCCCTGCTTCCTGTCGTCGTCTTCGTCTCTGACGATGTTAAAAACCTTTGTATTGTCTTAGTTTAAGTTCTTAGAGGTCCAACTATGTTCCAAATCATCTAGAAAAATTATAAAATCCAATACGCATCGTTACAAGAAATTTAAAACAGAATTGAAACAAGTTATACAGAAAAAATCAATTTCAATAATTCAACACATATATTACAGTTTAAAATCTGAATTAACATGCATACTTAATCAATTTTAATATCCGTATAGTTCTTAGAGACTACCTAGGCATACACAGAACACAGATCAAAGGAAAAGAGCAAAAAATAGAACTTGCCTCTGATTTTAGTTTTGAAACCTTAACGTCGTCTTCCTAATTTTTTTGGCAATCCGAGACTGTTCTCAACTCCTTTATTATTCCTGGTTCAACCCACAAGTAAGCGTCCAATACCCTTCCTCGGTTCAGCCCTTGTTCTTGGCCAAACCCTAACTCATTCTCTCTGTTTTCTCTTAAACCTCACTATTCGTGAATAGGGTTTGTATATTTAAACCCTAAGCAAACATAATACGATATATATAGGCAAAATAGTTTTAACCTAATTCTATTCATGTGAGGAGTCGACAAAGAAAAACATAGAAATAAAATATAAAATACATATATGTATATAAGTCGGCAATTTTAATGAATTATCTAAAATCCTAAAACTTGATATTACATATATATATAGAAAAATAATAATAATGAAGCTAATTTAATTATTAACAATTACTAATAATTAAACTAACCCAAAATACATATATACCCATATATACATGTATATCCATCCATGGGTAAAAACTGTACCCATTTACGCTAACCAAATAGTCCATTGATCATATCCAAGTCCAACTCCGTTTAAAAATAAAAATAATATAAATATTTACTTTCAATTAAACAAGTAAAAAAATTTAAACAATTATACAAAATAACAATTAAATAATTAATATTAAACAATTAAACAATTACAACTAGCCAAATAACTAATTAAACAATTAATTCAATTAAACACATACCATCAAGCCACATAAATCATTAAAATACACAAGAAAATAAAAAACTAAATTCTAATTATATCCTTTTGAAAACTAAGGGTATTACATATAGTGATGTTGACGTTGAATTTATGTTGCATTTTGTTAGTTTTTTAGATGTTATGACATTTCGTGTATTAGAACTTTTATTATGTAATTGTTTTTTAAGATTAAAAATAATGAAATTGTATTTCAATGACAATATTTTTCAATTTGACAATATCTTTACAAATTATTAAAAAAGCTAGGATTGATATTATAAATTTAAACAATACATTATCCATTACAGATTAAAAAAAGACAAAAAATAAATTAAACAAAATAATTAAAAATAACTTAAACAATACAATATCTTAAATTAAAATAAGAAAATAAATAGTCTAAGGATTACAAAATCATATGGGAATAAGAAAATGAATTTTAATTAAAAAAAATTTTTTTTTTGAAAAAGTTTTAAAATTTTGATTTTTTTAAACAATTTTTTTTAAAAAAATTATAACCGTTAAGGCACTGTTTGTGGCATAAATTTAAAATTTAAACCAAAAAAAGTAATTAAAAAAAGCATATATATAGGAATTTTGTATATATAGGAATTTCTAGCAAAAAAAGTAATATATATATATATATATATATATATATATATATATAGATAATGACTACCAAAGACGGATCTAGGAATTCATATGGGGGGGAGGGAAATTATATAGAGGAGTTTTTTCATAATTTCAGTAGGGGCAATTTCAAAATTTTATTGATATAAATACAAAAAAGTATAAATTTAAGGGTTTAAAAAACAATAATAAAAAATTTCAGTGGGGGCACCGACTAAGCCTTTCACAGATCCGTCCCCGGTGACTACAGAATCCTCTTTGCAAACAACGAACTCATCACCAGAATCAAACTCCTAACATAAACTAGGAAAAAATTATATAATCATGTTCCCAACATTAACTAGTGAAAAAAAGATAAAATCAAACTCCGATCGTGAACCTTTTACTTTGTGCTGATATATATACATTAATACATATACATGTCGTGCTCAACTACATATACATATATGTCGTGTATATATTAGATGTCCTCTTCCTCTTTCTCACTCTTTCATCAAATTTATAAGCTCTTGTATACCCACACCCGAAAATCCCCAATTCTTTAGAACCCTAATTTAAAAAAATCCCAAAATTGATTCCTCAAATGAACATCCAATGATGGGGTACTGGGTGGACTTTGATTGAACTGATTTAGCCATTCTATTTCTCTATCTTTATCTCCTATAATGATTTCTTTAGGGATATTAAATTTAAAGTTCTGAATGTCTTCAAGGAATTGTTTGGCTTCGGCTAATTATTGAACCGAATACGAAGGATAGTCATTGGAAAGTTGTGTGACGAAGAGCATTCGTCCATCACATACTGTGATATCCCTAGATTTCCGAATGTGGGTTGGCCAGGCCCACACCTGAATACCCGGAGATATCAAAATAAATGAACAATAATCGAAGATAGAGTACAAAAGAATAAATAAGATGTTGAAAAGAAAACTAAATTGATAATCCAATACTTAAAATCCTCATAATATATTTTCATTAAATAATAAATCTTCTGATACATCTAATCCTCCAAAATACAACTCGGGAATTGTGATACCCCTCGGACCGGAGACATTGGTTGATCAGACCCAGGCCCAAACCCGAGGGATGTCAAACAATTAATATGTAACCGAACACAGAATACAAGATAAAATATGAAATAAATAAAAAAATAATAATAAGCTGGAAGAATCTAGAAATACAATCCTTTATAATTAAATACTTAAAACCTGATAATCCAAAATTTCATAAGTTTACAACTCGGGAATCCATCCATTGGACCTCTTATTTAAATTCTCCAAAAGATACTGAAATAATAAAAATAAAATCCAAAGCTAACATAGAGAAGATTCCTACATAATCGGAAGAGTGAATAGCTGTATCTGCTCTACACGTCCAAACTCTAACCCTGGAACTGACGAGCACCTGAAAAATAAAGAAGTGGGTCAGGCCCACATGCAAGTCCTGATCTACTACAATCCAAACAGTAATTCGATACGCAGATACATCCTAGGAAGACTCAACAATATTTAGAGTAGTCTATATATGTATATAGTACACACTATAGGACGCTCGCTAGTCCAGTAGGTTTGTCTCAGCCTGAATAGAAGGCAATATGCGAATACGCACCCTAGGGTGGGCATGAGTACCTAGACCTACCAGGGAACAACACCTACGTCCAGTTATCCATCCTAGGCGATATACGCGCCCTAACCATGGTCATGAGACTCAAGCTCATTCCACGGCACCGTATAATATATATATAAAGTCCGAACTCCTCCTAATACAATATACCACCCATCTGTGTGGTGGTCTGAAATATGTATAACCAATCCATCCTGAAACCATAGTAGGTCATTCAATTCACAATTGATATGACACATGTAGGTGATGGACTTAACCTTTATGATTAATCCATACCTTAATCCAAATTTAGGTAGGCTTAGTGTCTGAACTAATTCGTACCTAGTATGACACCGTCCCATACCGGTGCATACCATCCTCCAGTTTACATAGTTAATAACACAGTATATCTATTTATTAATCACATCCTAGAATAAGCATAAATATAGTTTAGCATGTATACAACCAATTTATGCCTCCAATATAACATTTAGATATCCCATTGCAGTTCTTTATAAAAATAAAAGACTATACACTTAGCTCCTCCAGTTAGCGTAGTTGACGAAAACAGTATCAAATACTAACCAACTGAGATACCCCTCAGATCCGAGACACGGGTTGATCAGGCCCAGGCCCAAACCCGAGGGAATATCAAACAATTAATATTTTATAATGAACACGGAATACAAAATAAATTAAGAAATGAAATTAAAGCTAGAAGGAACTAAAAATAGAATCCGCAAAATATTATAATTATTAAAATCCATCAAACCCAAACTCCAAAACTCCATCAGTTTACAACTTGGGAATCCATCTCTAGTGGACCCCTATTAAACATCCAAACGAAAGATAGAACAACTGTAATAAACGTCCAGAAATAAAACTATAGAGAGAGCCCTACATCGTCAGAAGAGTGAATAGAGACCTCTGCTCAGCACGAACACGTCTAAGCCTGGAACTGTCGTGTACCTGAAAAATAGAAGTGGGTCAGGCCCATGCGCAAGTTCTATACTACTACAATCCAAACAGAGGCCCGATACGCATGTACATCCTAAACAATTCAACAATAGCTAATAGTCCGTAAATATATATATATAGTCACACTAAAGGACTCTCACTGGACTACAGGCCGGTCTCAACCTGAATAGAGGTAACATGCTAAAACGCACACGGAGTGGGCATATGTACCTATACCTAAACAGGGTACACATCCCGATGCATATACGCTCCCTAGCCATCGGTCCTGAGGCTTAAGCTCATACCGAGGCACCATAACAGTACATATATAAAATCCATCCCAAATCCCTGGTATTGCCGCTCAACAAGTAGTTGCCATGACAATACAAATCCACGGGACTTAACTTTTAGTTAATCCCATCCTTATTCCAAGTAGGTGGGTAATGGTATTGTTTTAAAAACCAAACCCATCTTTAGTATGCCACCGTCCCATACCGGTGCCTACTTTCCAATCCTCCAGTAGTCAATAATACCAATAAATCAAGTATATAATAACTAAATTCCAACATCCAACATTCAATGTTAGCAGTGATAAAATAAGCATTGATAAACAGGGTCACAACAACAACATATACATGCCAATTTAAGTTGTTCCCTTTAGTCTGATATAAAGAAAGAATTAATTAAAACTTCCATTTAACACCTTACAAATGACATACAGATATGTAGGGTATGTATCACAAAATCCTAACCTCCACAGTTGATACTAACTGTGATAATGTAAGGATCAAAATAATATTCACAGTATGTATGTAGACATGCTCAAATTATAGTGTTCCACAAAACCGATCTAGTGTTAAACTCAAATCCTCCTAGTATTTAAGTTCCAACAGTTGCTATTACAGAAGTTAAGATCGCTATCATCTAGACCCATCCTTCCAATAATTTATACTAGCGGTGGTAAGGAAAAACGTGAACCACAGAACCACAATGCATCCACAAACATGCTTAGTCTAGGTTGAACAAGCATACAACACTACTGTAACTACCAGTTTCATAGCAAAACAGATATCATTTTAGTTTAGTTTAAACTTCATTAATCCTGAAATCATTTAAGAGTGCAAAGAGTATGAAGCCTAAGGGAAAGAGTAAGGATAGAATCTTGCCTCAGAAACTTTTGTTCAAAGTTTCAACGTCGTCTTCTTAAAAAATCCCGGCGAGTTCCAAAACCCGGTTACTGTTTATGGGTACGAAACACTATTCCCGAACTCAAAATCTGATCTCCACCGTTCAGATTGTGCGACACTGAGTCATGAACCTATCCTCCAAATTTTAGCTCGATCGGACCACAGACGAAGCGGGATCGGATGTTTGATGAAATCTGGGCAGAATGGAAAAAACCTGTGCGACCCAGTTACTGTTCACGAGTACGAATCACTGTTCCCGAGGTCAAACTCTGATCTCCACCGTTCAGATTGTGCGTCACTGAGTCGTGAACCTCTCCTCCAAAATTTAGCTCTATCAGACCACGGACGAAGCGGGATCGGAACTTTGATCAAACCTTGGCAGAATGTGAAAAACTGCGTTTTTCCTTCTCCACTTCCACAAAACGTGTGCTTTGTTTAAAAAAAACCCTACACAGATGTCTACCTTATACTTATAGAGTTTTCCTAAACCCTAGATTCATTTAAGTCCAACTCACAATCCTAACCGGTCCATCCAATTAACGTAGAAACTTACGACGGCTATAATATAAAACCCTAATTTATACTGTAATTAAAACCCTAGTTAGATGTATTTACCTAATTACCTTATTCACCATTAAATACTTAACAAATAATATAATTGAATAAAATAATAATTAGTAAACCCAATTAAACCCAAATAAGACACACATAAAATAAGACACACATAGAATAATTAAACCAATTACACTTAAACCATTAATGCCAATTAAATAATTAAAACACTAACAAGTAATTTCAATCAAATAACTAAACCAATTACACTTAAATCATTAATGCCACTTAAATAATTAAAACACTAACAAGTAATTCCAATCAAATAACTAAAAATAAATATCATTTAAATAAATTAAATCACCACAAAAGAAATAAATTAAATCACCACACACATAATCAAATAAAATGCACTTAAATAATAAATTAAATACCATTAAATACCAGGAATATCCTTTTTAAAATTAGGGGTATTACACCAACCATACTCCAAAATTTGCATAAATATAGTTTAACATGTGTATAACTAAATTGTGCCTCCAATAACAATTTTAGAATCCGAGTTCCAATCCTTTAAATTGACAAATCAAGATTATACAATTTATTTCTCCATATAATACCATAACTGATGCTGGTATGTTAGTTTGTAAACATCAGTTAATTCCAGCTAAGAACACATATATTTTAACAGTCATATGCTCTTAACACAGCTAACAATATGATTCATAATTAAGATCATGTAATAAAACCAATTGCTAAAACAGTAAGCAGCGTAATGTAAATATTTAACCATTCATCTACGAGCCCTCTATTTGATCTTAAATTAATTCCTATCCTCAATAACTGAATGTGAACTCACTTCTTAACATTATTATAAGTCTCAAACACATATTTACAACATTCAGTAGCTTCAACCAGTTCCAGAAAATTCAATTTCAGCCAAACGAACCACAAAAAAACAGTTTCAGGACCTTTTAAGAGAGAGCAGGCTCTAGAAATTAAAAGAGCCTGCTCTTCTTTTCTTCAGAGCCGGCTCTAGGCTCATTAGAGCCGACTCCACAACATCCTAGAGCCGGCTCTACCTTTTAGGAGCCGGCTCTAAGGGGTTATAAGAGCCTGCTCCCTTTTCCCCTTAGCAGCTTCGTCCGCTTCGTCGTCTTCTCTATTTTCTCTAAGTACCAGTTCTTGTAGAAAATTTTAGTGCATGTTTTAAGGCCTAATTCAGTTCCAGATTGATTGTAAAACAATGATATATCATCAAACTAGAATTGAAAACAAAATACTACACAACGAAGCCAAATTACAGAACTACAGTTTATTTACTATCTTTCTGAAACAACGAAGAACAGGTTCAATTCCATGAAGTTAAACATTGATTAAATATGCATAAAAGTTGTAATTAAGCCTTAGTTTAATCCCTGGAGTCTTCCTAACCATGCACAGAACACAGATTAGAGAGATAGAGAAGAACAAGACTTGCCTTGAGTTTCAGACTTTGAAACTCTAATTCCACAGTTTATGTAGTCTTCCATGAACTGCTCTACCAATTCCCTAAGTTCACGCTCTGTTTCTTAGCAGCCCTTGGTGATACAGACGTAGCTTTATGTTTTCTAAAACCCTAAACCCCAGTATGTACATGTATATATAAGCTTCAATTTACCAAATCCTATTCCAACTCAGACTATAAGTCAGCCAACGATAAATCCTAAAACCCTAAATTTAGATAAATAAAATAATTACACCGTGAAAAACTTAAACATTTAAATTAAACTAATTAAGTTAAATAAATTAAATTAAGTCAATTTAAAAATAACCCATTAACATAAAAATGAAAATACTCAATTAATCAATTCAAACAAAACCAAAAAATCACACAAAAACTTAAACAAATTAAATTAAGTCAATTTAAAAACAACCCATTAACATAAAAATGAAAATACTCAATTAATCAATTCAAACAAAACCAAATAATCACGCAAAAATACAATAAAAATAATAAATAAATGCCGAGACTGTCCTTTTAAAATTATTTAAAATTAGGGGTATTACATTCTTCCCCCCTAACAAAAGGAATTTCGTCCTCGAAATTCGCTCTTACCTTCTTCCAATATTTCAGGAAACTGCGAGCGAATGACATCCTCCCGTTCCTAAGTGGACTCAGCCTCATTGTGATGACTCCACTGCACACGAACCAAAGGGATAACTTTATTGCGAAGGATTTGATCCCGACGGTCAACAATACGACATGGTGGCTCCAAATAAGTTGCATCTGGCTGCAACTCAATCTCCCCAACATCGATATGTTGATACCGATCCTCATATCCCAGAAATTTCCGCAACATGGACACATAGAATACGTTGTGTACGCGGTCCAAATTATCCGGCAGTGCCAACCGATAAGCAACAGCTCCAACTCGATCCGTAATCATGAATGGACCAACAAACAGCAGAGACAACTTCCCTTTCTTCCCAAAGCGCATAACACCCTTCATAGGAGATACTTTGAGAAGAACCTGATCCCCAACCCGAAACTCCAAAGCACGAGTGTGACGATCAGCATAGCTCTTCTTCCTACTTTGGGCAGTACACATGCGATCTCGAATAAGAGCAATATTTTCAGAGGTATCCTTGATGAACTCAGGACCTAAGAATCGATTCTCTCCAACCACCATCCAACAAATAGGTGATCGACACGGTCGACCGTATAACGCCTCAAAAGGTGCCATCCCAATAGTTTTCTGGAAACTATTGTTATAAGCAAACTCCACAAGTGGCAAATATTCCTCCCAGTGGCCCTTGAAATCCAGAACACACGACCGAAGCATATCTTCCATAATCTGATTCACCCTCTCAGTCTGTCCGTCAGTCTGAGGATGATAGGCAGTACTAAGGTGTAACTCCGTCCTAAAGCCTGTTGAAAACTCTTCCAAAATCCAGATACAAAGCTCGAATCCCTGTCCGATATAATAGACAATGGAATGCCATGTAGCTTCACAATCTCTGAAATGTAAAGCCTCGCCAACTGCGCCGAAGTGTAGTCAGTGCAAATAGGCAAGAAATGAGTTGACTTGGTCAACCTATCCACAATGACCCATATGGAATTATGCCCCTTGAAAGAATTTGGCAACCCTTCCACAAAATCCATAGATATGCTCTCCCATTTCCACTCCGGAATTGGTAGTGGCTGTAGAGCTCCTGGCGGCCTCTGATGATCAATCTTAACCATCTGACAAGTACTACACTGAGAAACAAAAAGAGCAATGTCCCTCTTCATACCTGCCCACCAAAACTGCCGCTTCATATCTTGATACATCTTATCGCCTCCTGGATGAACAGAGAACTCAGAGTGGTAAGTCTCAGTCATCACATCCTTCCTCAAACCATCAGCAGAAGGTACTACTATACGCCCCTTGTACCTTAAACCTTCGTCAGCCCCAACATAGTAGAATGGAACCTCTCCGAAAGCTATCTCTGCGACCTTGTCGACACACTGCTGATCTGTGAGTTGTGCTTGTAAAACCTTGCGAATGATGGAAGGTGTAACCACCATGCAAGCCATAAAAGCGTCTGACAACTCATCTACATTCTTCAAAGCATTCCACTCAGTAGTGAATAGAGCAGAAAGACTACCAACAGGTCGGCGACTGAGTGCATCCGCCACCACATTCGCTTTCCCTGGATGGTACTGTATAGAAAAATGATAGTCTTTTACAAACTCCAACCATCTGCGCTGTCTCATATTCAGCTCCAGCGGAGTGAACAAGTACTGCAGACTCTTGTGATTACTGAATAATCTGAAGGACTCACTCAACAGATAATGCCTCCAAATACGCAAGGCAAAAACCACTGCTGCCAACTCCAAATCATGTGTTGGATAATTAAGCTCATAAGGCTTAAGTTTCCGAGATCCATAAGAAATCGGTCGCTCCTCCTGCATCAATACACATCCAAGACCCTGCAACGAAGCATCCGTGTAAACAAGATACTCTATCCCGCTCTGCGGAGTAGCCAGAACCGGTGCAGAAGTCAGCTTCCTTTTCAGCTCATCAAAAGCTCGCTGACAGTGTTCATCCCACACGAACTGTACACCCTTCTTGGTCAGATGAATGAGTGGTCCTGCTATCTTGGAGAACCCCTGGATGAATCTCCTGTAATATCCTGCCAGACCGAGAAAACTCCTAATCTCAGTAGGTGATGTAGGCTGTCCCCACTCAACCACCGCTGAAACCTTGGCCGGATCCACTGCTATCCCCTTTTCTGACACCACATGACCCAGAAATTTCACCTCTCGCTGCCAAAATTCACACTTCTCGAACTTGGCATATAACTGGTGCTCACGAAGCGTCTGCAAGACTATGCGAAGATGTCTAGCATGATCGTCCTCCGACCGAGAATAGATCAAGATGTCATTAATAAAGACAATAACAAACTGATCCAAATAAGCCTGGAAGACTCTATTCATTAAGTCCATGAACACTGCAGGTGCATTAGTCGTCCCAAACGGCATAACACGAAACTCATAAGAACCATATCTCGTGAGAAATGCTGTCTTAGGAACATCTTGCTCCCTAACCCTCAGCTGATGATACCCAGAACGCAGATCAATCTTGGAGAAGTATGTGGCTCCCCTTAACTGATCAAAGAAGTCATCAATCCTGGGCAAATGATACTTGTTACGAATCGTAACCTTGTTCAACTCCCTGTAATCTATATACAGACGAAGCGAACCATCTTTCTTCTTCACAAACAGAACCGGTGCTCCCCAAGGTGATGTACTCCTACGAATAAAACCCTGACTGAGTAACTGCTGAATCTGATCCTTCAGCTCTCTCATCTCCACCGGTGCCATCCTATAGGGTGCCCTAGCAATAGGCGCAGTGCCTGGAGCTAAGTCTATCACAAAATCAATCTCTCGACTAGGTGGTAACCCTGGAATCTCCTGAAATACATCCGGGAAATCCTGTACAATCGGTATGTTATCCAATGGCACAGTAATTCCCTCCTCATTTTCCTCCTCCACATGGAACAAATAGATGCTACTGTGATACCCCTCGGATCCTAGACAGGGGTTGATCAGGCCCAGGCCCAAACCCAAGGGATGTCAAACAATTAATATGTAACCGAACACAGAATACAAGATGAAATACGAAAGAAAAATAATAATAAGCTGAAAGAATCTAGAAATACAATCCTTTATAATTAAATACTTAAAACCTTATAATCCAAAACTCCATAAGTTTACAACTCGGGAATCCATCCATTGGACCCCTTATTTAAATTCTCCCAACGATACTGAAATAATAAAAGTAAAATCCAAAGCTAACATAGAGAAAATTCCTACATAATCGGAGGAATGAATATCTGTATCTGCTTTGCACGTCCAAGCTCTAACCCTGGTACCGACGAACACCTGAAAAATAAAAAAGTGGGTCAGGCCCACATGCAAGTCCTGATCTACTACAATCCAAACAGTAATCCGATACGCAGATACATCCTAGGAAGACTCAACAATATCTAGAGTAGTCCATATAAGTATATACTACACACTATAGGACGCTCGCTAGTCCAGTAGGTTTGTCTCAGCCTGAATAGAAGGCAACATGGGAATACACACCCTAGGGTGGGCATGAGTACCTAGACCTACCAGGAAACAACACCTATGTCCAGTTATCCATCCTAGGCGATATATGCGCCCTAACCATGGTCAGGAGACTCAAGCTCATACCACGGCACCATATAATATATATATAAAGTCCGTACTCCTCCTAATACATAATACCATCCATCTGTGTAGTGGTCTGATATATGTATAACAAATCCATCCTGAAACCATAGTGGATCATTCAATTCCCAATTGATATGACATATGTTGGTGATGGACTTAATCTTTATGATTAATCCATACCTTAATCCAAATTTAGGTAGGGCTTAGTGTCTGAACTAATCCGTACCTAGTATGACACCGTCCCATACCGGCGCATACCATCCTCCAGTTTCCGTAGTTAATAACACAGTATAATTACTTATTAACCACATCCCAGAATAAACATAAATATAGTTTAGAATGTACACAACCAATTTATGCATCCAATATAACATTTAGATATCCCATTACAGTTCTTGATATAAATGAAAAGACTGTACATTTAGCTCCTCCAGTTAACACAGTTGATGAAAACAGTATCAGATACTAATCAACCATACTCCAAAATTTGCATAATTATAGTTTAACATGTGTATAACTAAATTATGCATCTAATAACAACTTTAGAATCCCAGTTCCAGTCATTTAAATACATGAAATAAAACTGCACATTTAATTCCTCCAAACAGAACCATAATTAATGCAATCAATGGAAAAGGTAATCATCAATTAATTCCAGCTAAATAGATTTATATTTTCGGATAAATAACTATATACTTGTACACAGTTAAGACATGTTTAATGTCTTTAATTTAGACAAAGAACCCCAATTGTTTCAGAAAATAGTAAGAACAATATACTAGTTTCAATCCTTTCATCCACTATTTCCCAAACAGGTTTAGTGTTGAACCTTATTTTTGTGCATGCTTCAACATAATATCAATAACATGCTTCCCAACAGTTTATACATCTCTGGAATAATTATACAGATCATCCACATTCCCTGAACCAACCCAGAAACCTTCCTACAGGCCAAATCGGACCCAGAACCATGCAAAACCTCAAGAAAATGGGTTGGAGCCGCCTCCAGAAAGTTGGAGCCGGCTCCCCCCTTAGTGGAGCCGCCTCCACTTCATGTGGAGCCGGCTCTACAAGTCCTAGAGCCGGCTCTACCCTTTTGGTGAGCCGGCTCTCCTCTTTTGAGAGCCGCATCCCCTAACCTGTTCGTCTTCTTCGCCTCCGGCGAAGTCCAGAGCCTCTATAGTATTTTAAACTCCTATTCTGGTGTTTATTTAATGTCCCAGATTTATTTGAAAGCCCCCCACATGCAACAATAATCCCAATTAAACCAAGCTTAAACTCAAGAACGGCATGCAACAAATCACAGAAACTTTAAGAACTTGCACCAGTTTGGTTCACGAGATTTATTACAGTTTAAACATGCATTCAAAATAAATTTTAACATTTATTTAATCCGTTTTAATGTTGGTTTGATCCCTGGAGTCTTTCTAAGCATGTACAGAACACAGATTAAAAAGATAGAGTGGAACAGAGACTTGCCTTGAGTTTCAGACTTTGAAACTCTAAACCTCCGTCTCTGAATTGTGCGTCAGCGTCGTCGACTACCGTCCTACTCCTCTGACGCTCTTGGTTCAACCCAGAAAACACCCCGTCCAACCTTCCTTGAACCTCTCTGTATAATACTCAAGTTCCCTCTCTGTTTCTCTGCTCTCACAACTCTCTGTATCACTGTATACGGGAATAGAGTTTTATGTATTTTTTTCTCAAACTCTAAACCCACATAAGGTCATATATATAGGCATAGTAATCCAACCCTAATCCTTGTATAATTTGAGCCATAATGCAACACTTAGTCGGCCCAAGAATAACCTAAGTTATAACCTATGTCGGCTAATACGTGAATATACAGAAAACACAATTCTAATTTAAACCAATTTAATTAAATAAAACCAATTATTAATTAAGTCAAATAAAATATCATAAAATAATTTAATTTAAAATAATTTAATAAAACAAAACAAAACAATTTAATCAATTAATTAAAACAAAAATCAAATTTAAATAACCATGGAAGAAACACACAATTAAAATAACCAATTAATATATAACACACAATTAAACAATTAAATAAAAGATTAAACAATTAAATAAATGCCAGGACTATCCTTTTAAAATTAGGGGTATTACTTTCTTCCCCCCTAACAAAAGGAATTCCGTTCTCGGAATTCGCTCTTACCTTCTTCCAATATGCCAGGAAACTGCGAACGAATGACATCCTCCCGTTCCCAAGTGGATTCAGCCTCATTGTGATGACTCTACTACACACGAACTAAAGGGATAACCTTATTGCGAAGGATCTGATCTCGTCGATCGACAATACGACATGGTGGCTCTAAATAAGTCGCATCCGGCTGCAACTCAATCTCCCCAACATCGATATGCTGATACCGATCCTCATCTCGCAGAAATTTCCGCAACATGGAAACATGAAACACGTTGTGAACGCGATCCAAATTATCAGGAAGTGCCAACCGATAAGCCACAGCTCCCACTCGATCCGTAATCATGAACGGACCAACAAACCGCGGAGACAACTTCCCTTTCTTCCCAAAGCGCATAACACCCTTCATAGAAGATACTTTGAGAAAAACCTGATCCCCAACCCGAAACTCCAAAGCACGAGTGCGACTATCAGCATAGCTTTTCTGCCTACTTTGGGTAGTACGCATGCGATCTCGAATAAGAGCAATCTTTTCAGAGGTATCCTCGATGAACTCAGGACCTAAGAATCGATTTTCTCCAACCTCCATCCAACAAACGGGTGATCGACACGGTCGGCCGTATAACGCCTCAAAAGGTGCCATCCCAATAGTCTTCTGGAAACTATTGTTATAAGCAAACTCCACAAGTGGCAAATATTCCTCCCAGTGGCCCTTGAAATCCAGAACACACGACCGAAGCATATCTTCCATAATCTGATTCACCCTCTCAGCCTGTCCGTCAGTCTAAGGATGATAAGCAGTACTAAGGTGTAACTCCGTACCTAAAGCCTGCTGAAAACTCTTCCAAAATCCAGATACAAAGCTCGAATTCCTATCCGATATAATAGACAATGGAATGCCATGTAGCTTCACAATCTCTGAAATGTAAAGCCTCGCCAACTGCTCCGAAGTATAGTCAGTGCAACTAGGCAAGAAATGAGCTGACTTGGTCAACCTATCCACAATGACCCATATGGAATTATGTCCCTTGAAAGAATTTGGCAATCCTTCCATAAAATCCATAGAAATGCTCTCCCATTTCCACTCTGGTATCGGTAGTGGCTATAGAGCTCCTGGCGGCCTCTGATGATCAATCTTAACCATTTGACAAGTACTACACTGAGAAACAAAAAGAGCAATGTCCCTCTTCATACCTGCCCACCAAAACTGCCGCTTCATATCTTGATACATCTTATCGCCTCCTGGATGAACAGAAAACTCAGAGTGATGAGTCTCAGTCATCATATCCTTCCTCAAATTATCAGCAGAAGGTACCACTAACCGTCCCTTGTACCTTAAACCTCCATCAGCCCCAACATAGTAGAATGGAACCTCTCCGGAAGCTATCTCGGCGACCTTGTCAACACACTGCGGATCGGTGAGTTGTGCTTGTAAAACCTTGCGAATGATGGAAGGTGTAACCACTTTGCAAGCCATAAAAACGTCTGACAACTCATCTACATTCTTTAAAGCATTCCACTCAGTAGTGAATAGAGCAGAAAGACTACCAACAGGTCGGCGACTGAGTGCATCCGCCACCACATTCGCTTTCCCTGGATGGTACTGTATAGAAAAATGATAGTCTTTTACAAACTCCAACCATCTGCGCTATCTCATATTCAGCTCCCGCTGAGTGAACAAGTACTGCAGACTCTTGTGATCACTGAATAATCTGAAGGACTCACCCAACAGATAATGCCTCCAAATACGCAAGGCAAAGACCACTGCTGCCAACTCCAAATCATGTGTTGGATAATTAAGCTCATGAGGCTTAAGTTTTCGAGATCTATAAGAAATCGGTCGCTCCTTCTGCATCAATACACATCCAAGACCCTGCAACAAAGCATCCGTGTAAACAAGATACTCAATCCCGCTCTGCGGAGTAGCCAGAACCGGTGCAGAAGTCAGCTTCCTTTTTAGCTCATCAAAAGCTCGCTGACAGTGTTCATCCCACACGAACTGTACACCTTTCTTGGTCAGATGAGCGAGTGGTCCTGTTATCTTGGAGAACCCCTGGATGAATCTCCTGTAATAGCCTGCCAGACCGAGAAAACTCCGAATCTCAGTAGGTGATGTAGGCTGTCCCCACTCAACCTGTAATACCCCTAATTTTAAAAGGATAATCTCGGTATTTATTTATTTATTTTTATTGTATTTTTTTAATTGTTTAATTGATTATTTGACTAATTGTTTATGTGTTTAATTGAATTAAGTGTTACTTGATTAATTGGCTACTTATTTATGTGTTATTTGTATTTTGTCTATGTGTTATTTGTATTATTTGTTTAATTAGATTGTGTGCTTAAATGATGTATTTGATTAATTGTAATTAATTGTAAATTAAATGATTAAATGTTTTATTTTATTTTATTTTATGGTTATGGTTAGTGGTAATGGGCTAACTAATTGGGTCCCATAAACTACTTGGATAGGAGGTTGGATGGGTATGGATAATTACCCAAGGATAGTTCTATATGTATATATATATATATATATATATATATATACATATATATAAAAAGGAAAGTAATTTATTAATATTATAGTAACTTTAGTATTAATAAATAATCTGATGTATATATTTTATATAATAAGGATACGTAACATATTTTAAGTTACCTTTTTAATATTATGGTAACTTTAGTATAAATAAATAATCTGATGTATATATTTTATTTATTTAATGAGGATATAGATAGATTATATACGTAACATATTTTAAGTTACCTTTTAATATTATGGTAACTTTAGTATTAATAAATAATCTAATGTATAATAAGGATATACATTGATTATATACGTAACATATTTTAAGTTACCTTTTTCATATTTTCATTTTTATTTTTCTTTATTAAGTTGACTTGTATTGGGAAAAGGAATAGGGTTATTATTTAGCCTATAAATACACAACTATAGGTTGAAAAAGGAGTGAAAATATATCACGTAATATATTCTAGAGAGAGAAAGTTAGAGGGAGAAGGAGAAAGAGGAAGGAATGAGGAGAAAACCCTTTAGAGAGAAGATCAAGGAAGAAGAAGTTTAACTTTCAATCCGAAAGTTTAAGGCAAGTTCTTCTTCTATCTCTTTCCCTTTGATTCGTGTTTCTATACATGCCTAGGAAATTTCAGGATTTATTAAACACATAAAATTAAATAATTATGCATGTTTAATTGGATTAGAACATAGGTTTTATGAATTTGGTTCATATCTGTTCTTGTGTTTTGAATTGATAAATGCATGATTTTGATTTGATTTCCGGTGTGAATTTTTACATGTTTAAATTATGTATATTTCATATCGGTGGAATGATGGAACGTAGAAACATGCCTAGGATTCCTGAACATTAAATAGGAACTAGGTTTGGGTTTAAATAAATTTAAATAAACTCAATCATAATGATGCTTGCTATTTGAATGTTTTAAACAAACGAATGAATTTAATCTTTTAATATGTTTTAACAATTGAGATTAAATGTGTAGGATGAATTGGATATGGAGAATGCTTATTTGACGGTATAATAAAATATCATCATATGTATAAGATTCAGTTTATATAGGACATATGATATAGGAAACTTAAATAAATAATAAGTCATTCCTATTTTGTGATAACTTGAATTCATATTATCATAGTTATTTCTGGATTGTTTGATGTATTTCCTTTATCGTTGCATCAATTGTTGAATTGTGTGATTTAATGCACCGGTATGGGACGGTGGCATTCTAGGGACGGATTAACTTATCAGTTAAGTCCTACCTATTTTATATAAGGGAATAGATTAACTAAAATGTTAAGTCCTACTTATATTCAAGTCAAGTCAGCTGAACAAGTTGAATGACTTATGGATGATTAATTTATTATATAAGGGAATGGATTAACAAAAATGTTAAGTCCTACTTATATCCAAGTCAGGTCAGCTGAACAAGTTGAATGACTTGTGGAGGATTAATTTATACTGGATAGGATGGTTACTAGATTATATATATATAAGTATGGTGCCATGATATGAGCTTGAGTCTCAGGATCAATGGTTAGGATGCGTATATCGCCAGGGATGTGTAGCTAGATATAGTGTAGTTGTGTACCCTGGTAGGTTTAGGTATTCATGCCCACTATATGTGCGTTTTGCATGTTACCTACTATTCAGGTTGAGACAACCCTATAGTCTAGTAGGTTCCTTTAGTGTGTATATACATATATATACGGACTACTAGTTACTGTTGGATTGACTAGGATGTATACGTGTATCGGATCTCTGCTTGGACTGTAGTAGAGTAGAACTTGTTTGTGGGCTTGACCCACCATTATTTTTCAGGTGTTCGTCAGAAGTAGAGGTTGTTCGTGCTGAGTAAGGATCAGTCTACTTCATTCTTCCGATGCTACATAGGAGTTCCTTTACGATTCAGTTTCCTGATTTAGACAGTTATTGCTGTCATTTGTTTAGTTTGGATTTTCTAGGGGTCCACACAGTATGGATTCCCGAGTTGTATTTTAGAGGATCAGTTGTATCAGAAGAGTTTATTAATTAATGGAAATATATTCTGAGGTTTATTATTAGATTATCGTTTTAGTTTCTTGTCAACATTTTATTTATTCTTCTTTATTCTTTTGTACTCTGTGTTCGTTTATTATCAATTTGTTTTGATATCCTCGGGTATTCGGGCGTGGGCCTGGCCAACCCGCATTCGGAAATCCGGGGGGTATCACACAACCACCGCTGAAACCTTGGCCGGATCCACTGCTATTCCCTTTTTTGACACCACGTGACCCAAAAATTTCACCTCCCGCTACTAAAATTCACACTTCTCGAACTTGGCATATAACTGGTGCTCACGAAGCGTCTGCAAGACTATACGAAGATGTCTAGCATGATCGTTCTCCGACCGAGAATAGATCAAGATGTCATCAATAAAGACAATAACAAACTGATCCAAATAAGCCCGGAAGACTCTATTCATTACGTCCATGAATACTGCAGGTGCATTAGTCGTCCCAAACGGCATAACACGAAACTCATAAGAACCATATCTCGTGAGAAATGCTGTCTTAGGAACATCCTGATCCCTAACCCTCAGCTGATGATACCCAGAACGCAGATCAATCTTGGAGAAGTATGTGGCTCCCCTTAACTGATCAAACAAGTCATCAATCCTGGGCAAAGGATACTTGTTACGAACCGTAACCTTGTTCAACTCCCTGTAATCTATACACAGACGAAGCGAACCATCCTTCTTCTTCACAAACAGAACCGGTGCTCCCCAAGGTGATGTACTCCTATGAATAAAACCCTGGCTGAGTAACTGCTGAATCTGATCCCTCAGCTCTCTCATCTCCACCGGTGCCATCCTATAGGGTGCCCTAGCAATAGGCGCAGTGCCTGGAGCTAAGTCTATCACAAATTCAATCTCTCGACTAGGTGGCAATCCTGGAATCTCCTGAAATACATCCGGGAAATCCTGTACAATCGGTATGTTATCCAATGACACAGTAATCCCCTCCTCATTTTCCTCCTCCACATGGAACAAATAGGTGCTACCGCCCCCTTTAGAACGTGGCATAGCTACTACATACATATCCTGACCAGGTATGGTAAAAATAATAGATCTATCAAAACAATCAACTTGGGCATGGTAGTGAGACAACCAATCCATACCAAGTATCACATCATAAGTGTGCATGTCCAGGACCAATAGATTGGCTAGAAATCTGAGTCTGCCAATATCTAGGGTCACAGGCCCATCACTCTTATGTATAATAGCTGTATCACCCAATGGTGTAGAAATACCCTGAGGTCTAGTGCATACCCTCGTCCTCATCCCAGATAAAGTAACAAAAGTCCTAGCTACAAATAAGTGTGTAGCACCCGTATCAAATAAAACACGTCCATACAAACCATGAATAAGAAACTTACCCTCAATAGTCTGAGGTGCCTGAACATCCTGTGGCATGGGGTTATACACCCTGCCATAGTGCAACTGCTGTGGTGCCTGTCCCTGAGTCTGTGGTGGTGCCGGTAAAGCCAGATGTGTCTGTCCCTGAATCCGTGGAACCTATGGAGCTGGTAAAGGCACTGACGCCCTCTGTCCTTGCTGCACATACTGTCCCTGTCCCTATCCTGCTTTAGGACACTGCCTGGTGGTATGACCATACTCTCCACAAGTGTAACAACTACCCTGGAAAGTACCAAATGGCCTCCTCTGTCGGTTAGCCTACGGCTGACCCTGTCCTGCCTGTGGTCCCCCATTCTGTTGCCTCTGAATAGGTGCCCCATTCCGATGAGCATCTGAACCACCCTTGTGCTTCTTCCAAGGCTATTGTCCCTGGAACTTGCCTTTGTCATTCTGCCGGTGACCATTGCCGTTCCCCTTTTCAGCTGACTGATTAGTAGAGTCTTTATCACCTCGCTTCTCACCACGAGCCTATCTGATGTCCACAGTCAACTGATACTGTTGTAGAGCGGCGTCTACCACCTGAGCATAGGTAGTATAGGCTGGGCTACCTGTAATAGCTCTCTTGATAGACCACATCAGTCCCTTGACGAAACTGTTACGCTTCTTCTCCTCTGTATCCACCTCCTCCGGTGCAAAGAGAGACAAGCGTCTGAACTGCTGCTCATACTCCGCCACTGTCATGTTTCCCTGCTGCAGATTTAGAAACTCGGTCTTCATAGCTGCCCTGACTGCATAGGGAAAATATTTCTCGTCAAAGCGAGCACTGAACTCATCATAAGACAATGTCATCCTCTCCTCTGAGGTGGTAACTGACTCCCACCACTGTAGTGCATCCCCAACTAACTTGAAAGTAGCAAGCATCTGCTTCTGAACCTCCGTGCACTGAACCAAACGAAGATGACGCTCAATGTCCTGTTTCCACTGGTGAGCTGCTCTCGCATCGGTTGAGCTTGAGAACACAGGTGGACTCCCCTTTGTAAAAGAGCTCCTAGCCTTTCCCCAAGAATCCGTTTGAACCACTGGTGCTGGTAGTGGTGCCGGCTGTACCTGAGGTTGATTCCGAAGTGCAGCTATTACCCCTGCCTCTATAGCCCGAGCAATAAGGTCATTAAGGTGAGGAGGAAACTCTGGATTCCCTTATTGATCCCCAATCTGCTGAACTTCCTCCTACCCCTCATAAAACTGACCTTCATCCTCCTGACGCTGCCTACGGGCCGCTTCCCTTCGTTGCCGATTGTTCCATCTGGTTCTTGCGTTAGCCATTCTGTGAACATAGAAAGACAGACATCAGCACGATTAAACCGAACCGTAAAGAATACAATGAATCCTAAACTTAAGCTCTAAACAATAGAGAACGCTACGCGGAAGTCTTATACAATAGAATCCTAGAGACACTTGAACCTGAAGTGCTCTGATATTAACTGTGATACCCCTCGGATCCGAGACAGGGGTTGATCAGGCCCAGGCCCAAACCCGAGGGATGTCAAACAATTAATATGTAACCGAACACAGAATACAAGATAAAATACGAAATAAAAATAAAAATAATAATAAGCTGGAAGAATCTAGAAATACAATCCTTTATAATTAAATACTTAAAACCTGATAATCCAAAACTCCATAAGTTTACAACTCGGGAATCCATCCATTGGACCCCTTATTTAAATTCTCCAAAAGATACTGAAATAATAAAAATAAAATCCAAAGCTAACATAGAGAAGATTCCTACATAATCGGAAGAGTGAATAGCTGTATCTGCTCTGCATTTCCAAACTCTAACCCTGGAACTGACGAGCACCTGAAAAATAAAGAAGTGGGTCAGGCCCACATGCAAGTCCTGATCTACTACAATCCAAACAGTAATCCGATACGCAGATACATCCTAGGAAGACTCAATAATATCTAGAGTAATCTATATATGTATATAGTACACACTATAGGACGCTCGCTAGTCCAGTAGGTTTGTCTCAGCCTGAATAGAAGGCAACATGCGAATACGCACCCTAGGGTGGGCATGAGTACCTAGACCTCCCAGGGAACAACACCTACGTCCAGTTATCCATCCTAGGCGATATACGCGCCCTAACCATGGTTATGAGACTCAAGTTCATTCCACGGCACCGTATAATATATATATAAAGTCCGAACTCCTCCTAATACAATATACCATCCATCTGTGTAGTGGTCTGATATATGTATAACTAATCCATCCTGAAACCATAGTAGGTCATTCAATTCACAATTGATATGACACATGTAGGTGATGGACTTAACCTTTATGATTAATCCATACCTTAATCCAAATTTAGGTAGGCTTAGTGTCTGAGCTAATTCGTACCTAGTATGACACCGTCCCATACCGGTGCATACCATCCTCCAGTTTACATAGTTAATAACACAGTATATCTATTTATTAACCACATCCCAGAATAAGCATAAATATAGTTTAGCATGTATACAACCAATTTATGCCTCCAATATAACATTTAGATATCCCATTGCAGTTCTTTATAAAAATAAAAGACTGTACACTTAGCTCCTCCAGTTAGCGTAGTTGACGAAAACAGTATCAGATACTAACCAACCGTACTCCAAAATTTGCATAAATATAGTTTAACATGTGTATAACTAAATTGTGCCTCCAATAGCAATTTTAGAATCCCAGTTCCAATCCTTTAAATTGACAAATCAAGATTATACAATTTATTTCTCCATATAATACCATAACTGATGCTGGTATGTTAGTTTGTAAACATCAGTGAATTCCAGCTAAGAACACATATATTTTAACAGTCATATGCTCTTAACACAGCTAACAATATGATTCATAATTAAGATCATGCAATAAAACCAATTGCTAAAACAGTAAGCAGCGTAATGTAAATATTTAACCATTCACCTACGAGCCCTCTATTTGATCTTAAATTAATTCCTATCCTCAATAACTGAATGTGAACTTGCTTCTTAACATTATTATAAGTCTCAAACACATATTTACAACATTTAGTAGCTTCAAACAGTTCCAGAAAATTCAATTTCAGCCAAACGAACCACAAAAAAACAGTTTCAGGACCTTTTAAGCAGGCTCTAGAAATTAAAAGAGCCTGCTCTTCTTTTCTTCAAAGCCGGCTCTAGGCTCATTAGAGCCGGCTCCACAACATCCTAGAGCCGGCTCTACCTTCTAGGAGCCGGCTCTAAGGGGTTATAAGAGCCTGCTCCCTTTTCCCCTTAGCAGCTTCGTCGTCTTCTCTATTTTCTCTGAGTACCAGTTCTTGTAGAAATTTTTAGTGCATGTTTTAAGGCCTAATTCAGTTCCAGATTGATTGTAAAACAATGATATATAATCAAACTAGAATTGAAAACAAAATACTACACAACGAAGCCAAATTACAGAACTACAGTTTATTTACTATCTTTCTGAAACAACGAAGAACAGGTTCAATTCCATGAAGTTAAACATTGATTAAATATGCATAAAAGTTGTAATTAAGCCTTAGTTTAATCCCTGAAGTCTTCCTAACCATGCACAGAACACAGATTAGAGAGATAGAGAAGAACAAGACTTGCCTTGAGTTTCAGATTTTGAAACTCTAATTTCACAGTTTATGTAGTCTTCCTTGAACTGCTCTGCCAATTCCCTAAGTTCACGCTCTGTTTCTTAGCAGCCCTTAGTGATTCAGACGTAGCTTTATGTTTTCTAAAACCCTAAACCCCAGTATGTACATGTATATATAGGCTTCAATTTACCAAATCCTATTCCAACTCTGACTATAAGTCGGCCAACGATAAATCCTAAAACCCTAAATTTAGATAAATAAAATAATTACACCGTGAAAAACTTAAACATTTAAATTAAACCAATTAAGTTAAATAAATTAAATTAAGTCAATTTAAAAACAACCCATTAACATAAAAATGAAAATACTCAATTAATCAATTCAAACAAAACCAATTAATCACGCAAAAACTTAAACAAATGAAATTAAGTCAATTTAAAAGCAACCCATTAACATAAAAATGAAAATACTCAATTAATCAATTCAAACAAAACCAAATAATCACGCAAAAATATAATAAAAATAATAAATAAATGCCGAAACTATCCTTTTAAAATTATTTAAAATTAAGGGTATTACAGGAATCCATATTGTGTGGACCCTAGAAAATCCCAAACTGATAATCAACAGTAATAACTATTTACATCTAAATATTGAAACATAAAGTAATATCCTATGTAGAAGAACCGAAAGAATAATGATGACTGGTCTCTACTCTGCATGATCAAAATCTATATATACCTGAAAAATAAATAGTGGGTCAGGCCCACAAATAAGTTCTTTTTACTACATCTAACAAAGACCTAAGGAATGAATACATCCTAGTCAACTCATGCAATAGCTAAGTAACCCATATATATATAGATACATATTAGAAAAACTTCACTAGACTATAGGGTTGTCTTAACATGAATGGTAGGCAACATACAAAACGTACATATAGTGGGTATGAGTACCTAGACCTATCAGGGTATACAAATACACTATATCTAGCTACATATCCCTGACAATATATGCATCCTAACCATGATCTTAAGACTCAAGCTCATATCATGGCATATAACTATATATATAAAATACATCATATTCAAACATAAAAGTAAACCATGGTATGTCATCCAACTATGATGTTGACCTGACACGAAATAGGTAGGACTTAACATCTTTTGGTTAAATCCGTCCCTATAATATACAAGTAGGTAGTGCTTAACATTTTTGGTTAATCCGTTCTTAAAATGCCATCATCCCATACTAGTGCATTAATCCACATAATTTATAAAAAAAGTAGGACTTAACTTATTAGTTAATTCGTCTCTAATATGCCACCATCCCATACTGGTGCATATAATGTATATAATCCATAAATGATGCTACAATTATAATATCACATCAAATAAATCCATACATAGCGTGATATAAATCATACAGATATTCCTTTGCATTTAATTGAGCAAAATGTAACAATTTTAAGTAACATGCATTTAATTTACGTCATAAGAAATTAACATGCATCTCAATTAAATTGTACACCTCCACATTTTGACTAAATTAATTTAAATCTAAACAATTGATTAAAACAATTTAATTCAACCATATTTAATTAATATGTTATCAATGAGCGTAGCTTATTAACTACCTCCATGATCACGTCCCATATAAATATTTAATCTCATCCACAATATTATTTCAGAGATAGATTAAATACCACAGCCATAGACCATTTTTATATAGCAGAAGGACATCCATTTATAGAATTAAATCATAATTAATAATATGAATTTAATTAAATACATATAACATTATCCCAAAAATGATTTACAATTTAATAATTAATAAAATCATTTATTAATCTAATTATGTGTATTAAAATAAATACCACGCTATTCCCAATTTAAACATTATCTTTATTTTCCACTAAAGTGATAAAACCAACCAATCACCAACTAGTGTCCAAAAGTGGTTATATTAATAAACCACATGTCACGTTACACATTATATTATCTTATTAATTATAACAATTTTAGGATAAAATGTGTATCAACAAATTAATATAATGTACAATATAATTTTACTACGTAACAATACAACGTTACCCAAATACCTAATTTACCACTTAACCACCACTTAACAAAAAACCAACTACTACTTACAACATTTAAAACAATTCCAAAAAATCATTAAAATCAGATAACAAAAGATATTGCCTAAACAGGTTATTTCGGTCAACTGATTCCCTACTTCGGTCAGCCGAAATACCTTCATCGGTCGGCCGAAATACCCACATCGGTCGATCGATACACTCTATTGGTCAACCGAAATAGGTCATCTTCTTCATCGCGACTATTGTTTCAGACCTGCAACTCGTTTGTTTGGGTCCTAAATTGTTGTATTGAAGTCTAATATGATTATCAATGTTACATATTACAAAAATACACCAGCCCCACAATTAAAACAAAGAATTATGCATGAATTTACAAAATCACATAAAATCAAGAACAAAATATACACAAATTAATTCTTTGTTTTGATACGATTAAAGCATGCATATAGATTCATTAATCTTATTTAATCATCCTAAAGCAATCCTAGACATGCGTTGAATCTCAGATCAAAGAAGAGGAGTAGAACAAAGAACTTGCCTTTAAGGGTTTTGAATTAAAAACCCATCTCCTTTCTTCTCCGGCCAATTCCTCAACGCCAGCGACCTTGGATGCTATCATCCTCCACCCTGCTGTTCTGGTTCGTCACCCACAGCAGCCCTCTGCCTTCTTCTTCCTTTAGTCGTGATTCACAACCTTCACGCAACCTCTCTCTTCCTCTCACAACTCACAGCTATCTCTCTGTTTTTCTCTCTTTAAAAGTCACGTACAAGCAGCCCATCTAACAGACTAATATATATATATATATATATATATAGGCTAATGCATACTAACCCTAAAATTATTCCTAATCCTTCCCCACATCAAACTTACAGAAAAAGAAAAATAAAAATAAACTAATTACTATAACAATAATCCAAATAAAATGGTAATTCTGTATATATATATATATATATATATATAGTTATATGTACACAATATATTCATATATATATAACTAAATCCACCATGCATTATTAATAATTATAACTAATAATAATACATATCATAGTAATACACGTATACATATACATATATATATATATACCCATTACTATATATATTACTACTCCATCTATTATTATTATTATTAATAATTATTATACAAATAATAACATCCATATATATATACACATTAATATATATATATATATATATAAAACCAATGCCCATGGGTCATAATCCTACCCATTTAGGCTCTTATCCAAGTAGTCTATGTGACCTATTTGGCTGGTCCATTATTACTATCCAAATCCATTTCTTTTAAATGAAAATAGAACAAAATAAAATAGACAATTAAACATTTAGCTAACACATTAATACAAACAAATACACAGCTAAGTCACATAGATTGCATCGCACAAATGCACACAATTAAAACACACAATATAAATCAAACAATGTAAATCAATTAGGCACATAACATATAAATACATAACCACATAAGCACGTAGCCACATAATAAAATAAAATGCAATAAAATAAATAATTAAATCCAATTTATATCTTTTTTAAAATTAGGGGTATTACACATACCATGAAGGATCTTTGAATAACACCTCTAATGATACTTGTTGTGCTTTTGAGATTCATTAGACTGTTGATACAATATTGATGGGACAAATCCTCTCAGCTAATTCTTGAGAATTAAGCAATGGTTTTTGCTCAAATTCGTTATTCTCCGTTGTTTCAAGTTACCAAATTTGATATGGTTGAAAAAAACTTTTTCTCTCTAGCCAATAGAACTTGATACTCACTCCACTTAATATTGGTTCATGCTGGAATTCCAAGAAGATGATAGCCCAAAACCATACAAAGCGTCACCACAACATTCCATTCCTTGATCAAGATATTACCACAAACCTAGTAATCTCAGCATGCAATCAATTTATTCGCTTCCACCACTGAATCCCTCTTTTTGCTCACCAGCCTTATCAATAACTTAGAAGATGATGATGGTCTCTCATAGATGTTGCCTCTTTGTGGTTCTTTTTCTTCTATTTCGTTAGCCATGGACGTCTCTGGTCTCTTCCTTCTTTATCTTTCCACACTTTTTGTAACAACCCCCACCCTATCCGAACATAATATTGTTCATTTTTTGCTTACCCAGACCAGACATTTCCTAGAGGGTAACCCATCCTAGTACTACTCCAGGTTAAACAAGATTAACTCTGGAGTTTTGGTGGGTACTTACTCCTAGTACTACTCCAGGTTAAGCTAAGGGTGGCAATTCGTGCTGGCGAGTCGTATTCGTGTCAACACGATTACGACACAAACACGATTAGGGTCGACACGAATACGACATGATTATTAATCATGTTAAAACCCTCAACTTGAACACGACACTATTATAAACAGTGTTAACACGACATGACACTTTTGACACATTTAATAAAGGTCAAAATTCAACTAACACGACATGACCCATTTAACACGTTTAATAAATAAGTCACAATTCAATACGCCACGACACAAAATTTCTTATTTGGGTCGCACAATCCACATAACTCATTTTTCACCTGTCACTCGTTTATGACCTGCTTTTATTTTTCTTATTTGAGTAGCACAACCCACACAACTCATTTTTGACAGTCACCTAGCTATAACCTGCTTTTATTTTTAATTTTGTAATATAAATATGATTCAAAATATAAATTCCAGAAAGACGAACTAAGGAGCATTACAAGTCCTTCAGTAAGAAATTACAAGTCCTTCCAACAATCCACACCAACAGAAATTACCAACAGAAATTACAAGTCCTTCAGTAAGAAATTCACAAATATAATCCCATAACAAAATAAACCAAAATAACTTAAAGTCACAAAAGAAACTTAAGAACATCTGGGGATAGTTGTGAACATCCTAGCATCATCAGTGTCACCATCTACTATTGTCAAATGTCAACCTTTCACCATTGGAGAAACTGGAAAAGAAAAACCACAAAAGATTAAATAATCTGATAGTAAATTAAATTGAAATGTACACAAAAAAAAATGACACAAAATAATCAAATTGTGTGTTGTACTTTGAACCTAATATAATTATAACATTTTTCAAGCTGCAACATTACCCAAAAACTAGCATTCCTTAAGTTGCAACATTACCCAAAAACTAGCATTCGTTAAGTTGCAACATTACCCAAAAGTATTTGTTGTCTGCAATGAACCCAAGCACAGAAACACTTTAATAAAGATTAAGCTTAAAAAAAGGAAATTAAAAAAAAAAATGGTTATACATAATAGAGAAAGGCAACAAACTTGTAAAATAAAAATCAAAGCAAAAAAAACAAAAGCACAAACAAACAAACACCTAGAAAACAATACCCATTCAGCCACAATGTAAATCAGCAAAACTTATGGAAGAAAATATAAAAGCCTAATTAAATGAATCAAATATGCCACGAGACTAAATATAATGATACCTCACTGGACACTACTCCACCATATCAATAGCGTTGGAACATTCAGTTGAAGTAGGATCCCCTTTGCTGATATTAACATTTTTAAGATCCACAATAAGCTTTTCCAATTCAAGTTCCGAGCTCTCTTCATTTAGGCCAAAAAAAAAAAAATGTTAATAAGAACAAATCAAAATAATTTATAACCAAATTCATTTCAGTCATTGTAAGTATGAATTATTTACCTTTCAAATTAAACAACCAATCTCTAGACCTCCTCAAAGAAATCAGATTTTAGAACCTCCTCAAAGAACAACAAAAAATAAATCGATCAATGAAGGGCAGAACAAATAAAAAAAAGAGAGAAAAAAAATTAGTAGAACAAAAAATAAATCAAAGGGCAGAACAAATTAAAAAAAAAAAAAAAAAAAAAAAAAGAGAAAAAAAAAATCAGTTTAAGAAATTAAAATTACATCATCGGTTTGGTGAAGTGCATGATGTACTTTTAAGGTAAGCTTTCATAAGAGAATTCTGAAGCTGTAAGTGCTCACCATTCCGATAGAAGGTCTGTTTTATGAAGCTAATTCTCAACAAAAAGTGTCCCTAGCCTGGGATTTTCTTTAGGATGGAAGAACTGATGGAGATGCTGGAGGAAGCGACGTCTTTGAAGGTTGAACAAATTTTTTTTTTAAAAAATAAAAACAAATAGGGTCCAGTTTGATGTCCATAGAAGGAAAAAGAAACATCAAACATGGATTCAAAAAATAAATCGATCAATGAAGGCAAAACAAATAAAAAAAAAAAAAAAAGAGAAAAAAAAATCAATTTAAGAAATTAAAATTACGGTTTGAAGGTGAACAAATTTTTTTTTTAAAAAAATGAAAACAAATAGGTCCAGTTTGATGTCCATAGAAGAAAAAAAAAACATCAAACATGGATTCATTGAGATTTGAGATTAATCAGTAACAAAAAAAAAAATTAGGGTTACGAATTAGGATTTAACTTGCCTTCCAATTTGAGACAATAAGAATCTGGAGTGACTACTGACTAGTGACTAGAGAGTAGTGATGTATCACAATCGCTGATCAACTAAGTGTTTTTTTGCTCAGAATCGTAGAAGATCAAATGACAAATGAGAGACTTGCTGAGCTCGCCTCTTGATTTTGTATTTCTGACTTCTGAGGCTCAAAATAGTTAACAACACTAAAATAGGCAGCATTAGGTTAGGGCATCTTTCAATAAATTTACAAAACTACCCATTTATCTTTTATAATATTGCATTATAATTTAACGTGTCAATATGGGTATAAATGTGGTATTGTGTAAATATGGGTATAAATGTGTTAATGTGTAAGCATGTCTAAATGGGTCTTATCTGTGTCAACACGACACGACACGTATATTCAATCAGGTTAATTGTGTCATGATCGGGTTAGTAGGTTCAAACACGAACATGACACGATTAGTTGACGAGTCATTTCGTGTCGACACGAACACGATTAGTTGACGAGTCATTTCGTGTCGACACGAACACGATTAACCCAAACTCAAACCCACTTAACCCGTGTCGTGTTCGTGTCGTGTTAGCGTGTTGTGTCAATTCTTGCCACCCCTAGGTTAAGCACGCTTAAACTTGCCCCTTCCACACCCAGGCGATATGACACACCCCGCCCACAAGGTCGTCACAATCACTCCCTCCCTTTAGGGCCCAACTTCCTCGTTGGCCACACTTACGGATGGGCCAGGCTCTGATACCATTTGTTCTTCATCCTATCCAGACACAATATTGTCCGCTTTTAGCTCACCCAGATCAGACACTTCCCAGGGGGTCACCCATCCTGGAACTACTCCAGGTTAAACACGCTTAACTCCAGAGTTTTAGTGGGTTCACGACCATCAAGGCTTTAAAACATGTTGTGTCATAGAAGGATGTTGATTCTACATATAGTACTTGCCCCTTGCCACACTTTCATTTTTCTTTCTATTTTATTTAGTTGCTTGTTGTGGTTTGGGTCATGTTTGGTACACGGTTAAGTGTAAAAGTTTGATTAAAAAAAAAAAAATGTAGTGTATATGTTTAAAACGACGTCATTTTTTATAAGGGTAAAGTGGTCTTTCATTTTTTCCGACATCAGAAGCTTACCTAGTGGGGTTAAATGCAACAAAAACATAGTTCAATGGTTTTTTTTTTTTTTTTTTGCAGTTCAAGAGGTTTTTTGCAATATTTCAATAGTGCAGGGAGTTTATTGTATATATGTATAAGCTTATAACAGTTGGGTCCTGGATTCCAAATCAAAACCAAACCGTAAAACTATGGTTTCAAAATTTTAAAATTGGGATTGGACCAAAATGTAAGAAAATTGAACCGAAACGGACTAGTCGGTATGGTTCGATTCGATTTGTTGGTTGGGTCGGTTTTTTTTACACCCCTGCCCGACCGGTCTAGCAATGGGGACATATTGGTCAATTTAACTTTCAGGCAGTCGAATATGAATGGCATATAGTAGGGTTGGCGCATCTGACTTATATATAAGCAACTTAAACTGTAGAAGATTACTAAGCACTAGGGTTTCTTATTGCCTCCGCTGTCGTGCCTCTGCTTCTGAAGGAAACCCTAACCTAACCAGCCTATTCACTAGCAACCATGGCAGTCGGGTAGTTCTCATCTTTCTCTTACATTCTCTATATACTTTCTCTCTCTACAACTTAGTTGATAACCGTATTGTTTGTTTTTCCCCCTTTTCGCAGAAAGAATAAGCGGATTTCTAAGGGAAAGAAGGGAGGAAAGAAGAAAGCGTGAGTGACATTCAATCGCTAATTTCAGTATATTATATATATATATATACATATATTTTATACTGGTATTGTTTAGATATATATACACACATCATACCGATTCGAGTGGTTTAAGATTTGATATTGTTACAGGGCCGATCCGTTTGCTAAGAAGGATTGGTATGACATCAAGGCACCTTCACTCTTCAATATCAGAAATGTTGGCAAAACCCTAGTTAGTAGAACTCAGGGTACCAAGGTATAAATTTGCTTTTAACTATATATATTTTGATGCTCAACTTTGATGGTTTCTTCTGTAATGATCACTACTTATAGTTCGATTCCCCAGATATATGTCATGGGTTAAGGGATCTGTTTCAATTAGTTATTTTTTGCATAGTTAAATAATATATTTAGAATATTTTTGAAATTTTACACACGGGTTATAGCTGAAAATTCAGGAATCAGATTTGTTTAGTATACATTGAGAGTCAATTATCACTAGTTTCTCCAAAGGGTTTAGCAAGCAGCTACGAATTAAGCATTCTAGTTTGTTTAGTTTACATTGAGAGTCAATCATTACTAGTTTCTCCAAAGGGTTTAGCAAGCAGCTAGGAATTTTGTTTCTGGGTTTTTTTTTTTATTTTTTTAATTTTTTTATAGCTGTAGCTGAATTGGTTTGAAAGCTTGTAGCAGTTTGGAGCACACTAGATTGACCTCACACAGGACGTCTATCTGTTGATTTCTATCTAAATTTCCTAATTCCTTCATTCTCCTCTGTCCGCAGATATAAAATGTTTGGCTGACTCAGAGCTTCTCTAACAATCTAAATTTGACCTCCTGTGGCATTATATCAAGTGTAGAGGAATTTGGATTGTGTTTAGTTGCTGTAAGAATGTATGAAACTGGAAGGAAAATGATGTGTTGAATTCAAAATGTTTTAGAAGATAAGCCAAGAATTTTTTTTGCCTTCATTAGCACTCTGATTTTATTATGTGACTTAGTTGAGGCAAGTTTGTTGTTATTGGTTGACAAGCATGGCCATAAAGCTTTAAGGAACAGTTTTTGCTTTTAATTTTTTAACTTTAAATTACTTTCCTTGGCAAGTAAATTGCGTACAATGTTAGATTTCAGGAATTTGGTTAGTAAATACTCTTGAAGTGCTTATGAGAATAAAGGAATGGGATTTGTTTTAGGAAGTAGGAAATATGAAAGAGAATGCAAGACTGGAAAGATCAATGTTATTCTCAATACGGTTTTGTTGATTGTTATGTTAACGATCAAATTAAGACACAGTTTATATATTTTGTGACGCTGGTTTAGTGATGAACAAGGCATTTCAAGTTTTCAACCCAAGATATTAAATGGAGATTCCCTAATTTACAATATGTTTCATCGTGTTTAAATTTGTTTGATTTATTCTCAATTTAGAACACAACATTCGACCTTCATGAGTAAAGCCTATTACTGGGATTTCTTTAGAGTCAAGATTAAGCCTTCTTTTGAGTATGATTAAGCCTTGCGGTCATAGAACCTGGTTAGCTTAGTGTTTAACTTTCCGACCTTATGTGGAACTTGTTTCTCTCATGAGTTTTGCTACTTAATTTAGTTTTAGTGAGAAAGTAGTATTTAATTGATTTATACTTGTATCGTTTTTGACCTACTCGAAATGGATGATGATTTCTGCTGCATCACTTATTGATATTTAATATTGATGCAACTTCAATCCCTTGTCTGGTGTTCTGATCTTTTATCATACAGATTGCTTCTGAAGGACTCAAACATCGGGTTTTTGAGGTTAGTCTGGCTGATCTTCAGAAGGATGAGGATCAGGCCTACAGGAAGATCCGACTGAGAGCGGAGGATGTACAGGGCAAGAATGTGCTCACGAACTTCTGGGTATGTTAGCCATTTTTGTCGAACTTTTTACATTACGCTAAAGAGATAAAATTATGATTTATATGTCTAAATTTAATGTAAATCTGAAAATGGGTCTTCTCCTGGGTTATTTCAGGGAATGGATTTTACCACAGATAAGTTGAGGTCTCTTGTTCGCAAGTGGCAGACATTAATTGAGGCTCATGTGGATGTGAAGACGACAGACAACTACACTCTTAGGATGTTCTGTATTGCATTTACCAAGAAGCGTCAGAATCAGCAGAAGCGAACTTGTTATGCCCAGTCCAGCCAGATCCGTCAGGTTTGGTTTAGATTTCTGTTATATTTTTCATTTTGTCGTTGAAGTTGTATGTTTTCGTGTTATAATATTGGTTCTTTTTATTGTCAGATCCGTCGCAAGATGGTAGAAATTATGAGAAACCAGGCAAGTTCCTGTGATCTCAAGGAGTTGGTGGCCAAGTTCATTCCAGAGTCGATAGGTAGAGAGATTGAGAAGGCAACTTCAAGCATTTTCCCGCTACAGAACGTATTCATTCGGAAAGTCAAGATCCTGAAGGCTCCTAAATTTGATCTTGGCAAGTTGATGGAGGCATGTTTCTCGCCCTTTCTAGTTTTACTGTTTTCTCCTGTTCTTTGTTTGGACTACAGTATCAATTGTTTACATTTACACTGGTGCTACTTTTGATTTATCAAACATTTCTAGAGAGTGAATATGCTAATTCTTTGGCGACAATCATGGGTTATGTCTCAATTTCCAGTTTTGTTACTCATGTAGGTTCATGGTGACTATTCAGAAGATGTTGGTGTCAAGATGGAAAGGCCAGCAGAGGAGACCGTGGAAGAGGGAACGGCAACTAACGAAGTAGTTGGAGCTTGAAAAGATTTTTTTTTCTTCATCAGATTGGAATCATATGCATTGCTCTTAGACTCCAGAGATATGAATCTCTGATTAGAAGTTTATTTGGATAAAAGATGATGCCTTTCTTGAGGTTGGTTTCAGGTTATGACCTATTTAAATTTTGGATTTGGTTTATGTTTTAATTTATAGATGCGCCTTTTTCTCTATATGGCCTCTTCCTTGATATGCTGTCTACTTTTTATTGCACTATTATTTTTTGAGTTGACCCAGTCTGAAGAGTTGCAGGGAATTGACCGAATGGTTTTGATTGGTTATTTATGCAACATACAAGCAAGTGGAGGGTCCAGTCTCTTATTTATTGCATAGATAACCAATTAAAAGCTACCAAGTGTAAATTTTTTTCCTTAACCATGCATTCTTTCGCAAATGGTCTATTTGATATACTGTATCAACATCATGGTCGTTTTGCCTACAGTAGCTGTCTTTAAGATGATTTTCATTGTGTGGTGGTTGTATAACAGTGAAGAACAAAATTCATTTGACTTGGTTGTCGGGGCTGCAATTTGGTTTATTATTCCATCATAAAGACACTCTTGTTGCTTTTTGCTTGTTAGGTTTTGAGGTATTTTTTGGTTTAGTAATTCCTGTTACTATTGAGTGAAAACATCAACTTGTTTATTATTAATAGCATGCATAAATGTATCCCGGAAGAGCTCTATGATGGTCTCTCTGATAACTCTACATTTTTTTTTTTTTTCTTCTTCTTCTTCTGGGTCTTGGCAAACTGGGGGTAGGAGATTCGAATACGGGCACACCTGCTCGAGAGATGGGGGAGAGCTGGACGCTCTGCCAATTAGGCCACCCTGGAACCAATATGTCTCAAAATATGCTTTTTCAGCACCCTGCTATTCCCCATGTTGTGTGGCCTTGCTCCCGATTTTCACATGACTAAGTGAGACATCACCAATTGTGTTAGCTTTTTCCAACTTTTTGTTTGCGTATAAATTAGCAATTGGCCAACCCTCTCTCTTTCTACAACTTTTTCTTTCGCCTCTCTCTAAACCTAGCGGCCCCCTTCGTTCTTCCCTCTGTTTTGCTCTCCACCCCCTCCCACGGGGGTGAGGAGGTGTCTATCCTCGCCTCCCACCGCGTAAAAAACTCGACGTGGTGTACATAGTCGTTTGGTGGATGCGTTTGTTGTACATAGTCGCTCCGTGGGTTGGTTTTTTATGCCGTTTTGTTGTTGTTTTGTTAGATCTGCTCTTGTCAGGCTTGTTTCTGGCTTGACGGGGTAGATCTGTTTTTGGTTTTCCGGTTACATCTTCGATCTATGTCGGGTCCCCGCCTCTGTGTGGGTTTTGTGGTTCCCACCTCTGTGTGGTTTGTGTTGTCCCTGCCTTTTGTGTGGGGTTGGGGGGTTTCTTCCTCGTCGGTGACGCCTTGTGGATGTAGTCTTGGAGCAGTTGCCTTGCCGATGGCTTGATCTGTGAGTTACTTTCGTTATTGCTTTCTTCCCTTGGTGGTTTCTGCTGGTGCGTTGTTTTTTCAGCAAATTTGGAGCCCGTTCTTCAGTTTTATTCTCTTGTTTTATGATATTTGTTGTTGTACGGCCATTTTTGAAAAAAAAAAAAAAAATTAGTAATGGGCCGTTACTAACTATTTTTTTTTATTCTCTCATTTTTCTCTTATTTGGATTGAAAGAATGACAAAACTACCCATGATTCTTTTAGCACTTTGAAATAAACATTAGACATGGCCTCAGGGAGTTGGTTTATTTCTCTTTGATGGGTTATTGTTAGGCACTCAACTTGTTTTTGAGCCTTATAGCAACTCTTATGTGGTAAAATTAGGGGTCATTAAAATTAAATCATTTGAGTATTCAAATATAATTAAATGGGTCAATAATGGGTAAAAAGTTGGGACCCATTTAATTCAATGGTGGGTTAATAGTGGGTTTGTTTGAGTCGGTTAATCCGCTCAAACAAAACCCTCTCCTCTTTACAATAATCATCATTTTTGGCTTGGAGAGTAAGGCAGCCTTTGGAAAAGGAAAGAAATATAATTTTTTTTTTTTTGAAAAAAAAAAATTATAGTTTGGTTAGATAGAAAATGATAAGTTGTATAAAATTAAGATTTTTGCAATCCTTTATTTTATCCATTTCTTGCACAAAACATGAGAAATTTTATTTTTTCGGTTTTTTTATTTAGTGTTCCTATTTTACCTAACAATTTCATTGATATTATTTTACTTAACAACTTCATTTATATTTACTGGGTTTCAAATAATTAGAGTCGAGCAACAACTTTATCAATGATAAAGTTTTAATTAACTTCCATTTCTACTTGTTTTTCATCAAATATGAATAATAGTAGTTTGGAACGCAAAAAATTCCCTTTATGAATATTTTTAACAAAAAATCTCCCTTAACTATCCGAAAGGGGTGACTTTAACTAACGTCCATTTAGTTCTTAATTTTTTTTTTGGTAACCGTCTAAAACAAATTTTATTTCTTTTTGTTCGCGTTTGGACTCAATCTAGAGGCCTATCCTCCCTAAACTAGTTGTTCACCTTGAGACTTTGGTATTGAAAGAGTTGATCACATATCAAATAGTGAGGGATCATGATTCTTATTTGGATTTTATATGCACGAGTCTTGGCAAAATCAATTTTAGTTGAAATTTGATAAATGACTAAGCAGATTACTATAATTATTTAATTTTTATGCAATCTCGGATAAAAATACCCTCCTTTACATAAACATATAATATGGTTTCATATTAATTTAAGATGATATTAGGGAAAAATTATCATATGAATATGATATGATTAAAAATAAAATAAAATAAAATAAACTTGACTTATAATATGGTTTCATACTGATGGGATAAAAGTAAATAAAATAAATTTGATTTAATTTTCACACGTATATAGTATTATAGTATATATGATTCAATTATAATATTGAAGGATCACTCTTTACATTCAACAGGCCCACCTGCGTAAAAATATATGATTCAATTATAATATTGAAACACTATTGTATGAATAAAATAGTATGAAGAATATGCTGACGTTGTAAATAATAATAAAAAAAGTCCTTTACTGTTAAGGGACAATTTCGTCCAAAAAAATGGCTAAACAAATTATTTAAACGGACGTCAGTTAAAGTCATCCCCTCCGGATAGTTGAGGGGGATTTTTTGCTAAAAATATTTATAAAGAGTGTTTTTTACAAACAGGTGAAAGTTGAGGGGTTTTTTTAGCCATTCACCCTATATTTTATTACTAATTCTTTATTATTTTTATAAAATAAAAGTAATTTAGGTATCCAAATTAAAATTCTTGAATAAATTTTCATCCTAACCAAATTCATATTAAAAAATAAATTTGCTTTTCATTTTTCATTTCATTTCTTTTCTTGCTATTGTCATCTGAGCAAACAGAGCCTAAGGGTCAAGGAATTTGTTTTTTTTTTTTTTTTTTTTCCAAAAGTTAAAGGAACTTGTTGGAGATAGAAAATTGGAGAAAAAATTAGCCTTGTAGAGAGAGAAATTTAAAAGAGAAAGATCAAAAAGGTATGTCATTTAGATGATGATTTGTAAAGTTTTGTAAAAATTTATTCATTTTTTTTTTATTGGTCCACACTGCCTCTCTTATTAAATAAATCTCTCTTTTTTTTTTTTTTTCCTGTATTGTTCCTTCAATTTATATTTTACTGGATTAAAAAAATATGAGAATATATGTCAAAGCTCCTTTGTTTATATGTATATATATAAGTGACTTTTTCGAATTAAAAAAAAAAAGAAAAAAAAAATTGTAATGCTGGAAACCAATAAATTAATGGAAAACTGTTACATGAAATTATTTTTTAATTTTTTTTTTTTTTTTTGGGGTAAAATTTTCATATATTACCGGTCAAAGCTGCTTTTTCTATTTATAGATATAAGTGAGTTTTTCTCTCTCATCTCGGTTTCTCTCTGTACTGGGCCGTGTTTTTTCCTCTTGTTTCTGTTTTTTTTTTTCTTAACATTGTTTCTCTCTCTTTTTTCCCTCTCATCTCGGTTTCTCTCTATTAGCCGGTGTATTTATTTATTTATTGCTATTAATTAAAATTTTTGATAATAATTCAATTATTAAACATTTTAATAGAATTCATTATTAAACTTTTTATATATTTTCTTGTCTAATTAGAGAAAATTGATTTTTTTTTTTATTTTTTATAACTTTGTGTCTCACAGAATATAATGCTTTGATACTATATTTCTTTCTAATATTCATTATTTTTGTTTTTTTGAAAAGTTAAAACAAATGTATGGATATAAAATAAAATAAAAAAGTATAAAGGTAGGCCTTAACACCAATTTTTTATTTATATATATATATATATATATATATATATATATATATTTTTTGTAGATGTAAATATCTATATCACAACTAAAAGCAGTTATAAAATAAAATAGGTAATTTGATATAATTAGGTTATATGTGATAGAGTTTTATAAAAAATAAAATAGGTAATTTGTGGAAGAGATTTATAAAAGTTATTATATTTTTTTTAAATATATCCTTATCTAATTAAATTTTATTTTAACTCATAATAAATAGATAAATAAGTAATTTGTTTTAAAATTTTATAGAAATTCTTTAAAAAATTATTTTTATATCAATTAGTAAATATATATTTTATATTAATAAATAAATACTAAAATTCTTATAAAAATTATTTTATTTTCTTTAAATTTATTCTTATCTAATTAATTTTTTTTTTATTAAATAACTTATAATTGTAATAAATAAATAATTTATGGTAGAGTTTTATAGAAACTCTTCCTTCAACAACAAGAGTGAAGCCGTCATACTTAATATACAATATAGTTTGATTGTTTTGTGAATGAAATAAATGGTGAAAGTTTCTTTGATAACGTGTTCCGTGAAGTGAGAACTGAGACTCCACTTTTTTATTTCTCAATCTTTAAAAATTCTTTTTATATTAATTAATAAATAAAATTTTATATTAATAAATAAATACTAAAATACTGAAACTCTTATAAAAATTATTTTATTTTATTTAAATATATCCTTATTTAATTAAAAAAAATTTATTAATAAATTTAAATTTATAATAAATAGATAATTTTTGTTAAAGTTTTATAAAAATTGTTTTAATTTTTTTTTATATTAATAAATAAATACTGATTTTTTTATTTTTATTTTTTTTACAGTTTTATATTATCAGGACCTTGATAAACCCATCTTCACAACCAGATTAATTTGGTACTTTCAAAACCTCTTTGTATATATATATATATATATATATATATATATCTCGATAAGCAACATCTTGCTTGCATTTTTCACTTTGGTTTAGACTTGGTTTGAAACATTACAGGCATATATGTTGCTACAGTTCACTTTATTAAAAACTTGTTTAATGATTAATTAGTCATCTAAAAGCTTCTTTAACATTTTCAATGTCTGTCCTTTACATAGATGATTACTTGAATAGTGCAGCTGTATGGATATTTGAATTAACAAAAAGTGTGAAAATTTGAATTACAACCGAGAAATCAAAGTATTCTTGGAGTTAAATAATTGCAATTGTCTGTTTTCGGAAGGAAAAAAAACACACTATTTTAACCCGAGGAACTAACAAGAAAAACAACTACATAACATTTACATAATTAACTTAAAAATTGATGGTTTATTGATATCAATTTTATGAGATGTCCTTGCTCGGGTGAAAGCCATAGCTTTACCCAACTCACGTGGAGGGGGCACTTTACTCATGCCAGTGTGCCGTGTGCCAAGATTTAGTAGCCCCGGATACCCCGGTCACTTAAGAAAAAAATGTTACAATAACACGAGAAAAAGAATTGTGTTTGAGCCTCATACTCTTAAGCATGGATATTCACATGGTATTGAGTATGTGGGTAACAATTAATGATACAGGTCTTACTCAATTGTGCCGTCTACTTATATTATGTTCTATTGCATGAAATTGGTACGCGCCCTTCAAATTAGAGAAAAATTAGTTCAAAGTTTAAACTAAATTTTCTCCAATGTACCAATTCCAAACACTACTAATGTTTATTTAAACAATTCCTTACCGTTTATTTACCATAAAACACCTGTTTTCATAGGAAGTTCTTTTACATTTCTAAAGGCGTCTAGAGGATTGTCTTATAAAAATTAAAATAGA
Source organism: Cornus florida (assembly GCF_030987335.1). Lineage (NCBI taxonomy): Eukaryota > Viridiplantae > Streptophyta > Magnoliopsida > Cornales > Cornaceae > Cornus > Cornus florida. Next base: position 48,752,798 of record NW_026775573.1, read on the forward strand.
ACTCTTATATGCATATATATAAATAAACCCAAATAATTGGGCAAAGGCTTGGTTGTTGTTGTATTTGTATGCATATATAAATAAACATTAGTGGCAGGATTTGTTTATCTAACTATTATCTTTGTGTACGTACAGCTTTGTGCATGGTTTGAATTGTTCAGTCGCGAACAGTTCAATTGATATGGATCATAAGAATATAAAGATATCCTAGATTCTTTTGTTGATATTCCTCTTGCTATAACGTACGTTGTATACGTTGTTAATGATGCTTGGTGGAACATCGGATAATTCAAACTTCGAAAGATTCAATGATGTAAGGGAACTTCCTCACCGTAAAACTGGAACTTCAGGATCAGTTGTATTGCAAAAAAATTTAGGTATGAAGGAGGCTAATTATGACAAGTTCCATTCATTTTACTGGCCCCATTTCAATACGGAGCTAACGAAGCAGCTTGATCCTACTGTTGTGTATACTGAGATAATTTTTCATATAAAAGGTGGCCTGCAAACAGGGGAGTCCCTTGATGGTAAACTTAGTAGAGAGAATTACATGTTACTGTCCGAGGGTCGGGTGTCCACTTTGAGCAAGCGGAAGAGGGAGGTAATCTATGATATCTATCAAGATTATGAAAAAATGAAGATAGAAAAAGGCGATACCGGTATAGATGATTTAGTAATTGATCTTCATCATCGACTACAAAAGGAAATGTTTGAGGATCATGAAATGGATTGAAGAAGTGCAAGATCTTAATTACCATGAGATATATTGCTCTTTTCAAATATGTCTGGAAAGCAAGCTCTTGTTTTGACTGTAGGGGAGTGTAAGGGCCTAGAATTTCAGGTGAAGTTTTTTTCTCTAGACTCTTAAAACAACTCTATGAAACATTATTTTGTATTCATTGACTCCTCATGTAATATTATTTGTAGGATGTATTGCTGTACAACTTTTTTGGGTCATCCCACTGAAAAATCAGTGGAGAGTAATATATGAATTTATGAAGGAACAAGAAATGCTTGATGCTGCTACTTCTCCCAATTCAATTCCGAAATTTAGTGAGACAACACATGGTGGCTTGAAGCAGCAGTTGGCTGTTTGCGTCCTGAAATATTTGATTCAACTGGCAGAGCTGAGTCTGCAGGGGCGGCTCGAACCTTAGGCAAGTTAGGCGGCCGCTTAAGGCCCCAGTTAATAATTAATATATTGCATATTATGATATGAAAAGATCACTTTTTATTTTTCGCCTAAGGTCCCGAGTTACATCAAGCCGCCCCTGTGAGTCTGCTGCTGCATGTTTTCCTGATTCGGGGGAGTATGAAAGAGCAGGTATTATTTTTCTCCTGCTAATTTAAAAGTGATCAGTTTGAAAATATTGTCTATACCATTAGAATATTATTGTCTGCTATTCTCGATATATGTAGTGTTTTATGATTTTCGTTTCATGAGAGGCTACCTAAATGGTTATAGTTTCTGGTGTATATCAAATTTGAGTATTACAGATTTTTCTGGAGAGGAGAATCTTAATTTGAGATCAAAATAAAAATAAAATTAAAAAAATACATAACAAAAAACAAACAAAATGAGATGAGTTCTAGTAGTGTTTGGATTATAAATCATCCGAAGAACAATTTTTTTAGCCATTGGTTTTTCCCAGGAAATGATTTCTGGGCAGTATGATGGCAATGAGATGAGTCTTCTAATGCTATTCTTTCTTTTTTAAAGGCTAAAACTTAAATCTCAAGTCAAATATCTTTAAAATTTGTAGCATGGTCATTATCGCATTCTAATGTTCTTGTTATTATAATTTTCAGGTCTTTGGTATTTAAGCAGAAATTTGAATCCATATGCTATTTGCTTGTTACAGAATTGTTCTCTTACTCCCTAATGTGTAAAAAAATGTATGCACACCTGAAGTAATAACCGTCAGATTCTATTTGGCAGTTAAAAAGGTAATTTATGTTTTTATATCCAATGGTAATGATTTAATTCGTGTATGAATTCCTTGCATACCAATGAGCAAGTGAACAGTTCTCCGGTTTGTTATATTCTTCTTTTCTAAATTTATCATCATCTCTGAGAGCTCCAGTGTAGTGTGTACCAGTTGTGGAAGAACTCGTGTGGAGGAAAATTACTTCCCCACCAGCAAAAAAGCGACACATTAGCACATAAGGGGACCACCACAAAATCTTTGACCATTCAACTTTCAATTTGGGCCTCTACAAAATGCTTGGGCCGAATTAGCTAAGCACAGTGGGCTGAACTGATTAAGAAGACCCGAAATAATAGAACTCCAAGCCCGAATTACTTCTAAACCCATTCTTAGTAACAGTTATATTAAAAGATGGTTTATAATATAGGGAAAATTACATATAAATGGAGTCAAAGTTTCATATTTACTTAGAGGCTGAGTCAAAGTTCCATATTTCTCTAAAATGGATTGCTGAGGTGGCACATGATTTTTTACTGTTTAAAAATTGTGGTGTCTAAAATACCCTTCCGCGAAGGTACTACTTTTTCTTCGAAGGTACTACTTTTTTGAACTGAAGGTACTACTTTTTGGCGTCCAGGTACCATGTTTTTTAAACACCCGCGAAGGTACTACTTTTTATCCGAAGGTACTACTTTTTTGAACTGAAAGTACTACTTTTTTGCACTGAAGGTACTACTTTTTTGTTAGAGAAGGGCATTTTAGGCACCATAATTTTCTAAACAGTAAAAAACCATGTGACACCTCAGTAATCCATTTTAGAGAAATATGGAACTTTGACTCAGTCTCTAAGTAAATATGAAACTTTGACTCCATTTATATGTAATTTTCCCTATAATATAAGGAAACCAAATCGTGTAAATCCAATATTCTTTAGGAACAAGCCATGCGGGTCCTAAAATGACTCAATTGCCTATAAATTGCTTATAAATAGGGGCTAAGACCTCGAATAAAGATATATAATTTTCACCAAATCAATTTTAGTTCTGATTCAATAGGTTCTTTCTCTTTGTCAATTTGTGTTTTTTTAGTGTTGTGTGGAAACCAAGGGCTTGCAATGGAGAAGCAACAGGTTTCCTCCGGTATGGCCGGAGTTGTTGGGGCGGATGCTGCAGTGACAAAGGAACGAATTGTGGAGGAGTTGTTTTAGCAGCCAGTCGTGATGTGCAAACCTCGGAGTCTCCGGTGTCGTCACACGAAGATGTGAAGATTAATGAGGATGACCTTTGGAGTGAGATTAATGAGGGTGACCTTGTGAGTGAGGAGATGTGGAATGGCGTTGTAATCGCTTCCGACTTGGCCCGTTTTTCAAAGGTAGTATCCTTGTGTTATCCAGAGACTTTCAAACCTCTATGTGGCTATGATGTGTTCGTTCGGCGTTTTGCACTTGAATGCGTTGGAAGAATTTTACAGATCTTTGATGGTGGTAACTACGAAGAGCCTTTGTGTTTTTTTTTTTTTGATAAGTAAGAATGTCTCTTTTAGTGAACTATGTTGTTATGTATATTTATAACCACCCCACCACCGCCCGTCGCTGTTGCCGCCGCCGCCGCCGCCGCCGCCACCAAATCAGAAAAATAGGTAATAATGACATGATAAGCATTGTGCTTCAAATTGAGATTCAGTTCTGAACCATAAAAGTTGGCAAACAGCTTTGAACCAAGCCCCAATAGTTATTGATTACGATCTCTCTCAAGTAGGTATATCAACCTACTAAACAGGCAATCCATTAGGATAAATCCATTAGGATTTTTGCAGTTTAACAAAACACAAAGAAGGGAAAAAAAAACACACACACAAATACTACTGAAAATTAGTGAGCATGATGAGTTTGTCAAACTGGAAAAGAATTCAACTGCTAAAACAGACTTAAAAAATTACAGAGAATATTAAAACATTTATTATATGAAGAACCATTGAACAGTATCTTATATTCAATTTTACAGATCAAGGACAGAAAAAAGTCACATTTGGAGTGAAAAACAGCATAATTATATATGAATTCGAAAAGAGATTTATGTGATATTTGGGTTTTGTACAATATGATATATATACACATTTTAAACATTAATTCTGATAGCATAAGCAACTTTTGATATTAACCATTTTTTACCTTTAACAAAAAAAGAAATAAACCATAAACGTCAAATGGTAGCAAATATATATGGAACAAGTGCACAACGCATATAAAAAAAAACCGCATATTATTTTTATTCCTATTTAATAAAGAACAAGTGCACAACGCATATAAAAAAAAAACCGCATATTATTTTTATTCCTATTTAATAAAGTTATGCAAAAGACAACCCTAAATTTTTAACATTGTACAAAAATACTCCTCAATCAGAAATCTCACATAAATTAGTATTATAATACATAATCAGAAATTTCAAATAAAGTAGTATTATAATACATATTTTACCTTTTTATTCTTTAAAAATGTCTAAAAGAATATATATGTTGCTAATCGCGATAGTGATATTTATGGATGGCTAATAAGATCAGTGGCTAGTAATTTGTTGCGATCGATACGAATTGCATCGAACTTGAAAGTGTCATATCGAAATCATTTCATTTCATGCTCCGACGAACTTGAAAGTCGCGACCCATTTCATTTCATGCTCCATCCTAAAGATATATAGACACATGGATTATTGATAGGCTGTTTTGAGAGATGGTGTTTGTGTGATGTGATAACTCTTTGATTATTGATAGGCTGTTTTGAGAGGGGCTCAAATCCTGTGCTGTGAGTTACCCTGTAGTTCCCTGCTGTGAGCTGATAAAGGCCTTAGTTTGGCCCCGTGTGCTTCAGTTTGTAATATGTCTGTGGGCTCTACTAAAATGGTGCAAAACGCATTATTCCGTTAAATCAGCCTTCCGTTAAACATCCATCTCTCGGCATCTCTGAAAAAGCCCAAAAGAGCCGGCTCTACAAATTAATTGAGCCGTCTCCAAAAAATTAGGTTAAGCCGTCTCCACATTTCTTCTTGAGCCGGCTGTCCATTATTTTTTTTTTCTTTTATTTTTATTTTTTTTTGCTTGGCAAGGAGCCGGCTCTAAAAATTCTGATCACAGGAACTCTGATCACCTTCACCATCAAAATAAACTATTGACACAGTTCTGTAAAACTAATTTCACACCTCTGTAAAACTAATTTGACACCTAAATTTAACATTTTTTAATTCTTTTATTTGTCATCTGTTAGTGTAAATTATGATATTTTTCTACTTGAAATTGATATTGGTTAAGCATTCTAGCATATTTGAAATGTTGGATAATTGTAGGATTTTTTTTCTATAATCTTCAATAACCATTCTAGTTAATGTAAAATCTTATATAATTGTTTTTTTTAACTGAGTTGACTTCATTAGGTACCAATTTGTTATCCAAATATTTTTTCTTCTCATATATGTGGCAATTACATATTTCACAGGTTATTATGTGACATTTATGAGAAAAAATACATTGTGAAGTTTAATAAGTAGGGACACTGATTACCTTCACCATCAAAATAAGCTATTTACACAGTTCTACTAAACTAATTTCACACCTCTGCAAAACTAATATCACACCTAAATTTAACATTTTTTAATTCTTTCATTTGTCATCCGTTAGTGTAAATTATGATTTTTTTTTACTTGAAATTGACATTGGTTAAACATTCTAGCGTAATTGTAAGATTTTCTTCAATAATTTTCAATAACCATTCTAGTGAATGTAACATCTTCCGTAATTGTTTTTTTTTTTTTAACTGAGTTGGCTTCATTACGTACTAATGTGTTATCCAAATATTTTGTCTTCTCATGTATGCGACAATTACACATTTCACAAGTTATTATGTCACATTTCTGAGAAAAAATACATTGTGAAGTTTAATAAGTAGGGACACTGATCACCTTCACCATCAAAATAAGCTATTCCCACAATTCTAACAAACTAATTTCACACCTAAATTTAACAGCTTTTGGGATTTAATGGAACCGGCTCTTGAAGTTCAATGGAGCCGGCTCTAATTTGTTGAGCCAGCTCATAATAAATATGGAGCTGGCTCTCAGAATTTTTAGAGCCGGCTCCTTGCCAGGCAAAAAAAAAATAAAAATAAAAGAAAAAAAAAATAATGAACAGCCGGCTCAAGAAGAAATGTGGAGATGGCTGAACCCAATTTTTTAGAGACGGCTCAATTAATTTGTAGAGCCGGCTCTTTTGGGCTTTTTCAAAGATGCCGAGAGATGGATGTTTAACGGAAGACAGATTTAACGGAATAATGCGTTTTGCACCATTTTAGTGGAGCCCACAGACATATTACAAACTGAAGCACACGTGGCCAAATTAAGGCCTTTCATCAACTCACAGCAGGGGATTGTAAGGTAACTCACAGGGGATTTGAGCCCGTTTTGAGAGATGGTGTTTGTGTGACGTGATAAGTCTTCTATATTCTTGACGTTGCAGTTGACAAATGGAGTTCCATTGTCAGAAAATATCCTCTTTTTACTTTTTTTGATCTTTTTTTCTTTTCTTCTAATTCTTCACCATTGCAAATATTGATGCAAAAATTCGCACCGTCTAGGGGGTGACCTGCAAGATGGCTGGCACCACGGCGGTGGTTGGGTGTAATTTAACAATCAAATTAGTACTTAATAATAAATATAGAAATGGTGTCAACCGAATAACCTGATGCATTTTAACAATTAAGTTAATAATGAACAATAAATATGGTGTTAAAAAGACACTTTGTATTTAATTTGTGTTGTACCTTTGGAGTTGGCTGACAACACTCTTTAAATGACCCATGCATATATAAAAACACGGCACTTAGCATTCTGCAAATGCATTTAGGACATCAGCATATAGGAAATAATATCATGATGTTTGGCCTTTACATTTGGAATTGTTGTGAACTATTTTTAATTTAAAATCTAAAATAAAAATCATTTTACAGAAAACTTAAAATTTCTTAATATAAAGGCATTTTCGTATACTAGAATTTTTCAATATATGAAATGATACACTTATCCTCAAAAAAGTGGAGTGCATCTATACTTTTAAAGTAATTGTATTATGCTATCATTCTTGTAAGGGTGATGTGTAAAAAAACAAAAAAAATCTTGTTATATGAAAAATGTTCCAAAAACTATCGGACTATATTTAGTATGTGCATATAAATCCCTCACATTTAAAAAAATGTGCAAATTGATCCCTAATATCTATCGACTATGGATCCAAATTTTTTATAAAAATTCCAAAATATCCTTAATAATCTCTTTTAATAATTTCTCCCCCTTAATTTTTTTTATATTAATAAATAAATACTGAAACTCTTTATACTTTTAATAATATATATATATATATATAGAGAGAGAGAGAGATAGAGAGATTAATATTATTCGCAGAGTAAATTGAATAAGGAAAAAAAAAATGTAGAGCGAAAATGCTACCGGACTATATTTATTATTCATCATAAATTGGTTAATAATAGGTTATTGACCCATTATTGACTCGCACATTCATGAACAATACAAAATCCATCCAAACCCACTCAATTGTCACGCTAGTAAAATCAATGTATTGATATTAAAAAATAATTTACATATTATAAAACTATATATAAAAAAATAATTTACATATTATAAAACTATTACTCTCAGTATTGGTTGAGTTCCAAATAATAATAATAATAATAATAAAGAAAAAAGAAAAAAAAAGAGAGAACAGCTTTGAACATTTCTTCATGCCATTTAAGAAACAGATTTGAACAAATCTTCTCTTGTATATATTTTTTAAGAGAATTTGTAAGCATGCTAAATACTTATACCTATAGGATAAGTTTAAAAAAAAAAAACATAAATAATAATAATAATAATTAAGAATAATTAGTATGATTTAATAGTTCTTTCTACCAAAAAAAAAAAAAAAAATTAATACTCTACTTTTGTCCGCTTAATAAACGAAATGATAAAAATTCTCATTCCCCTAGGAGGATGAAACTTTTCCTCTCATATGATGTGGTCCAATGCTATTTAAACACCAGTCTAAAATTAAAAGAATTTAGAGATGTGTATTATTCTTGAATTGAAACTCAAGGGTAATGAATGTTTCTCCAGAGGAGATTATCCAAGGCTCTGAGTTTATTATTATTATTATTATTTATTTATTATTATTATTATTATTGAGATTAGGGTGTACACAAAAACTTCTTTGTGAAAGTATTTTTAAATGATGGTTATGTAATTTTATTTGTAAGAAAAGGAAGTGGAGCATAATGTAATAACCATCATTTTAAAATATTATATATAAGTTTAACACGTAGTAGTGAAAGTAAAACATTAGTAAAAAAATTGCGCACAAAACCAAACTTATAATCTCAGCTGATATTGGTGCGTCACCATAAAGTTTAATTACTAAATTATTTCACCTTCAACCACAACTGTTCTATTTGGTAGGAAAGAAAAAAAAAATTAGATGAAAGGGAGATAAGAAGGAAAGGATGAGAGTATGAAACATTATAGGGAAAAGATTGTGTATTTTTTTAGTTAAATAAAAGAGAAGAGAATGAACTCATAATTTACTATGTTGGTAAAAAATAAGAAAAGAGAAAGTTAAAGATTGTGTATCATTCGTAATTTACTATGTTTGTTAAGAAAGAAGAAACTTAAAATTTTTAATTATTTTTATCATTATATCGAATAATATATACTATAATATTGTAATTTATAAAGGATATTACTGTTATTTAAAATTTATATAATTTAAGATAATATTTAATTTAAAATTTCTATAATAGTACACTTTCCTTCCCTCTTTTCTTTTGTATTATTTCTTTTCCTTAGCTCATTTTTGGCTCAAATTCTTTTTTTATTTTTTATTTTTAGATCATCTCTATTAAATAAAGAAGTTTGTTGCCACTGGGACTTAGCCCGTGGAAGAAGACAATATATAATTACAATATTGTACCAATTTTTTTTTAAAAAACCTAGCATCAATTAGGAATCACGATTTAAGAAAATTACTAACAATAACTCACTATATCAACCCATAAATAGAATAAATCCCATAAATCTCTCTTTTCCACCAACACATACTTTATAATTTTCTAATTAAAAATTCATTTCTCTCGCATATGAAAATTTTCATTACTTGAGATTAAAAGATTTTACTTGTAATTAAAATTAAGGATTGAGTGTTATTTCATATATATATAAATATTATATACTAGTATAACTTGTGGAAAGTGATGAATATGTTTTGACATTCATTATTCATAAAGAACAACTCTTTCAAGGGCACCTGTAGTTGCTGACAAGGTCTTTACCATTTAATAACATTAAAACATTTCCATTGAATGAGATGTACCATTTTTGGAAAACCACCCACTTAGTACAATGGATATATTATAACCATTTCTTCCAAGTCAAAGTGTGTGGACATTCAAGTTATATACTCCAAATGGTTTGTTTGGTAGAAATGTTTGGTAGAAAGGAAAAGGAAGGAAAATATTTATTCCTGTCTTTCGCGGAAGGAAGGATGAGGTGTGCGACAGAAAATAAACAGTAATGAAGGAATTTTTTTTGTTCGATAGAGATAATATAAGGAAAAAAATATATATATACAAAAAGAATAGAAATTTTCATCATTTCTCTTTTATATATTTTCATTCGTTCAAAAATGGGCTGAATAAAGGAAAAAGATAAATGGATTATAATAGAATTATTAAATTAAATATTATCCTAAATTATACACTTTTAAATTACAGTGTGTCTTTTATAAATTATAATATTTTAGTAATTATTGAATATAATGATAAAAATAATTAGAACTTTCTCTTTTCTTTTTTCTTTGCTAACATAATAAGTTATATAAGTTTATTCTCATTTTTTATCCGATCGAACAAAAAGAAAAAAATATATAATCTATTCTTCTTTCAATTTTGTTCTTTCCTTTTCATTCAATTTTGTTCTTTCCTACCAAACATCGCATTAAAAATACACTGACAAAATAAGATTAACACTTATTTTGTATGATAAAAGAGAGAATATATTTAAGTGATATAGAAATGTCAAATCAAAATATTAATTTTCATAAAAGTTGAGGGACTGTGCGCCGATTAAAGTTGACTTGTGATCAAATAATTAAAAATGACTTTACTTAAAGTAAGAAATTGACAAGATAGGCTTAAATTTACAAAATTAAAATCTAAAATTAAATTAAATTTCTTTTCGGCAGGAATATTTGATCCCAAAATAGCCGACACCAAAACAACATTGACTTTGAAATTGGGAAAGCTAAAGATGTGAAGCCAGAAAATGGGGGCAGAATTGGACTTTAGGCCCAAAATTTTAGCCATTAATTTGGGGATTAAGACTAGTAAGTAATTAGAGACCCTTTCTCCATTAGCAATATAATACTCTATAATATGCTATTGTTATAATTGTACTATGCTATTGTTATAATTGTACTATATATATATATATATATATATATATAAAGCATGGTTGGTGGTATAGTTTGATACATAATTTCTATCGGTTTGTTTACACCGACTTTTTTCGATATATTGTTGTCACGTCCCAAAAATTCTAACACAAGAACTATTGTCTTATAGTAAAATCTGGTGCGTAACTCACATCATACATCCACCAAAACCATGATTAAATCCATAAGAATACATTAAAAATCCATCAATCCAAAGAAAATTTATCACATCCCCAACTACTAAAAATTCCAACAACAAAATGAATCTTATTACAAAATGTTTGCTTGGAAACAATAATAAAATCATAGTGTAGAAATTCGAAAATCTCCATCTCCCCTTGAGTCCTTTGCAAGCTAAATCCATGTGCACCTGAAAGTAATAAAGGGGTGAGCTCACAAACTCAGCAAAAAATTGCTAAACACTATCATCGTTCAGCAAGTCAATCCTTATACTCCGTATATATGTACTTAAATAAGTGACCTCGAAAAGATTTACTAATTATTGTCATTCTACAACTTTAACTCAAATTGTGAACCTGTAACCCATCTAGAATTTAAATTACTAAAATTCCACTTACCTCACATGAGCCCCTGCCTCCCCTCAACTAGTTGGCATTCTAATGCCAATACCTCACATGAGCCCCTGGCTCCACTACTAATAAATGGTGTGAATTGCATAGTCCCTGACTACCAAATACACACATGTGGCTGGGTTATACGTCTACTCACCCAGATGGCCCCTGACCACGAACACATATTAAGGGCATCTTTAGCCCAATGGCCATAACAAAAGAGTATTTCACCCCCGGAGACAGTCCCTGACTGCGCTCAACAAACTTATCATTGGGTAAATATACTTAATCAACTTTTACTCATAATATCATGAGTTTATCCAACACCTTAATTAATCATTCACTAATTAATTAATTAATACCAACGCATAGTACTAATTAGAATAAATTACAAAATTATACTCTAAATTTCAACCTCAATATCATTCAAAATTGTTCTGCCATTAATTATATATAATACTCCATAAATAAACAACTGAAACCAAATCCATGAATCCCACTCAAACATAACGTCAACTGTAATAACCTATTTTTTATTGTTTTGTATTAAATTACTGTTACTGATCGATTTCATTGTTCTGGATCCTTTTCGTATTCCCAAAGAAGTCCCTACTTCGTAACCCAGTTCTTCTGTTTTGAATTTATGATTCCAGTCACCTTAGCCAGCATTGCATCTAATTACCTAATAAAAACTCTCATGCAGCCAAAGCCAAAGATTTGGATTTTTTTGCTACACTTTACTGGGTCCCACCACATCATTATTACCATTATTTATTCCAATTCTTTTCTCCACCTTCCAGGCTTCTATGGATTCCTGGCCTTATTATTTCATATCTCCTTTACTAAATTAACACTAAAAACAAAAACTATCATTAACCCCAATTACTAAATTTCCTTTATATAACCCCACAATCCATCAGTATAAATCTATGCTACTCTACAACTCCAATTAAACAAAAAGAAATAATGAATCAAATAAAATTCCTAATCACTCAATAACTCCTTGTATAATCTCTATATCTCCAATTAGAAATAATTATCATGAGTTCTACAATTAAATCATAGTTAATAATCTAACTATTAAAACATAAATAAATATTATGAGCAAGTATTAACTTGCCTGAACTTTTCTTTGCTCCACCACAACGAATAATCCTCGGGATAGCAAACTGAATACACAACTTAGTCTAGATATATCTATATATATATCCAATAGTTGAGTTCAATAAGACCTCTTTTAATTTTCAAAGTAAATTAAATGATAACTCTGTTATCCCCTTTTAAATACAATCACCTATTTATCCTTTTTTTTTTTGTTTTAAAAGATAACTCATATATAACAATATGCATCCATAAATATATATATATATATATATATATATATATAATAACAATAATTTACGGGGTATTACAATTGTTATGTTATAATACCAACTATTATTAGTTCAATGGTATAACATTTCTCTTAATGCAAAAAAATTATTATACAAAATTGACATATTTGTTTGGATGCAGAGGCTAATCTCAAAGAGAAGACGGAGAGTTTGAGTATCTGTGAAATGTATATTAGTGTATATATATATATATTTTCTTCTTGTATTGCCTAAACAAAAATAAAAAATATTGAAAATTATATAAATGTGGCTCTTATAACGTGCATCATATAGATACACCTTAAGTATTAGCTAGATAATTAATTTATACTTTTATATCTAACTATTAATATTTAAGTCGTACATAAACTCCTTAGCCACCAATAAATAGTTGAATTAGTGTATGTATATTGTTAGTGCTATCTATATGTATATATTACTATATATTTATGGCTCTATGCACTTCACGTAGATGTCAAAGAAATATACGTAGTACACTATAACATGTGACTCATATAATAAGCATCAACAATATTATATATGGCGCATATATATATAGTATTATATACGTGTATATTAGTGTATATACCATATATGTGTATATTAGTAGTATATATATACTATATATGTATTGCTCAATCCACTGTACACATAGATGTCAGCCATTTAGAGGCGCTCTTTTCATGATGTCCCAAAGATAGGTTCTTTATTCACACAATGGGTCCCACATGCGACAGAGACTCATACGGTTGAAATTCCTCCTTTGCGTACTATGCACACGTGGTCAAACGACGCGTGCCCTTACGTGGCAAGGGCTGTATTCAAGTCATAACTTATAAGGAAACGATTATATACGCTACGTTCCACAGTAATAAAGATGATCTAACCATTCGTTTTGTAACAAGTCACCACATTGTTTTGGTAGGTGAGCGAGTATAGTTGATTTTGTACTTTCGCGAGTAAGGTTGATTGGGGATTGCGGTGGATGATGACTAGGCTTTCCATGTGGCGAAGAAACGCGTAATCCTCACCGCGAAGCATTATAACTTCATGGGTTAGTCAAATGAATTTAGAAATTTAGGAAAATATGTTGCTCAAATTACGGTAATGTCCCTATGTTTCAATTTTGTAAACATTACCTTCTTTATTTTTACTTTATTTTTTAAAACTTTATCTTGCTCAATAATCTAATTCTTTCTTTCTAATAAAAGTAAGTATTGAGTTTTTTTTTTTTTTTTTTTTTTTTTAATTTTTTTTAAATGGGCAAAGTGAGTTGTTTGGCTAGTTTTTCACTGCACCATTAGTAAGAAAAAAAATTTGGATGAAAGAGCGGGAATAATGGATGGATAAAACATCTATATTGAAGAGATTTTTTTTATTTTTTTATTTTTTTTTATTTTTATTTTTTTTTTGTCGGTTGAATGGAAGAGAAGAAAATAAGCTCCCAAATTATCATGTTCTTTATGTGTGAAGAAAATATAAAATATAAAATTATTTTTACCATTATGTTAAGTAATATATGTAATATTGTAATGCATAAAATATAGTACTATAATTTAAAACTTGTGTAATTTAGGATAGTATTTAATTTAAACTTCTATAATTGAACACTTTTCTTCCTCCTCTCTTCTGTTTATTTTTGGATAGATGAAAATTTATAAAGAATGAAGAAACATTCCTCATATTATCTTTTCTTTTCCAAGTTTGTTGATTCCTTCTTATTTTTTCTTTACACCTCTTCTTTTCTTTCTTCCCACCAAACAAAGCATGTGTGTCTTGGACTCCCCAATTCCAACCCAATTCAAGTCCAATTTAATTTTTAACGAACTAAAAGCAATTATTTTTCCAATTATAGTTGGATTTGAATAGAAAATTTTCAATTCAAACTTAATTAAGGTTGAGATTGGATTGAGATTTTCACAACATGAGCTCAATTTGAATTTGAATTTGAATTTGAATTTTATTTTTTAAAAAAATTTCATATTTATTTTTTGTAATTATATTTTTCAATTTCAAATAAGTTATATACATTTTAAATTATGATCACTTTTTTTTTTTTTTTTCTTTTTAAATCTTAATCCATTATATATGAATATTTTGGATAATTGATTTTTTAAGAATTTGTTTGTAATTTTTTTGAAACTTCAAGTTTTTTTTTTTTTTATTACTTGGAAGTATTGTAATTCAAAGCTAACTTACGATCAACTCAATTTTCAACCTGAATTCTCTTGCTCGAGCTTAAGACAAATTTATTAACTCGAGCATTGGTTGGACTCAATTAGAGATCTTGGGTTAATGGTTGGCTTGATTGAGCTCGTGTTAAAGCTTTTATAATTTGAGTTGAATTCTTACTCTTCAATTCACTCGAGTTGCATCCCTTATTTAGAAGAAGTCTCTTTTCTTTCAAAGTGTTACAATAAAATAATAAATTACTAATAAAGTCATCCATATCCGTGTCATTGCATTTTATCATTTTATTCAATCAAACAAAATGAAGACCATGCTTTTTTTTTTTTTTTTTTTTTTTTTTTTTTTTTTTCTGCTTTGTTTTAATAAATATACCTCTACCTTCGTATGTCTATTTTGCATTTTCGTTTAAGTATTTTAAAATTTTTCAATTTTGGAGCAAAGGAAGATTTATTTGAACAATTTACCTCTCTAGGGTTTGTTGCATTTCTAACAATAAGGATTTTTTTTGGTGTAACTTGTATAAAAAATATTAATAATTAATATGATCATAGTACAACAAATCTTCAATTATCATAGTACCATGTCTCATTCCAAGTAAACATTGATTGACATGAACTTGAGATGAAATTAAAGGCACCTAAAATCAGTCATTATTTGCCACAAACACATTCCACTTTAGCCATATTTAATACATGTGACCCATCATGATAGTTTTTACTTTTTTTAAAGTGATATTGATTAGAAATCCATAAGCAAGGATGGATCATCTTTATGCTATATTTTCCACAATTAGTCATTTTTTTTTTTTAAATATCATATTAATTATTGTTAATACTTTTTTTTTTTCAAAAAAAAAATATTATTGTTAATACACTTTGTGTGGTACATATAGCAAAGTACTGTTGTGGAATGTTGTCTTTGGTTAGGAGAAAATATATTATATTGTACTTGTTCAGTGTACTGAGTATATCGTAATCGTTCGTGTTGTACATACATCTGCACACTTACAATACAAATGATTGTAATGTGTCCAGTGCATCGAAGAATACCTACCCTTTGATTAGGAGGTAATGAACCACTGCCCATTAGGCAATGAACCACTGCCTTTGTTTCCAAAATAAATTTTAAAAAAGTTTGCCTTTAAGAAAACTTTTGAAGCACTAAACAAACCACAATTATTGGTCAATCCACTTTTAGTGATGAACAAGACTTCCTGCCATGGGTAGGTCATCCTGATGAGTGATGGCTAATGTAGTTCAATCATAAATATATAAATAATTTGTAATTACAAAATAAGAAGGTAATAATAAGGATAATAATTTTTTTAGAATAAATTCAGTCACTCTTTCTAATTTTTTTATTTATTACTTTTTAAATTTTGTAATTATCGAATTATTTGTACATTGTGATCGGATGTTAGTAGGGATAACTTACTCTCTAATTTCTTTATTTATTACTTTTCTAATTGTGTAATTAAAGACTATTTGTATATTGTAATTGGACTACTTACTCCACCTGTAATAGAGAAGTGTTGTTCTTTAGTGATTATGTGGCACATGATGTTAATAATTTCATCATTTTGAAAAAATAAAATTAAAAAAATGCTTATGTAGATTAAGCCTTACCAAGCGTGAAATAATTGTGAGTTGCAAGCTTCACTTGTTAAAATATTATTTTTATTATTATAACTATATTGATAATAAAGTAACAAAGTTTGATTTTAAATGCATTGATCACGTGGTAAAGAAAAAAAAACATAGAACCATTGTATTTGACAACTAACTTTTAAAAGCAAAAGGAATTTTAATTCCTAAACTTAACATAAAAAAGAAGAAGATAATAATAAGTTTGACTCTAAAAGTTAAGAGTCTAAAATAATGAATTATAAAAAGGTAAGAGTGACTTTTAACTTGTAAGACCTACTAAAAGGATTAATTTATATATATTTTAAGAAAGAAATTCACACTTCACTTTTATTTACTTATAATTTACTTATTTTTATTTAAAAATAAAATGACATAATTACCCACAACTACACATTAAAACTTGAGAGTTATTTCAAATATTCTTATACACTCAATTTTATAAGTAATTTAGTCATTGAATAGCAAGTTTTGCAGAATGTATATATGATCTCCTCCCTATGTAACGTATGATTTCATTTGTCTCCCTCAAGAAAAGTATATACTTATCCAATTAAATTGCCCCAACACTCCTTAACTATTAAGTTATTGTAACATCCAACCCTCAACTACAATTGAAGTCTCATAATGTTGCACTAAACCAAACACATCTAATTTAACCATTAAAATATGTTAATGACAAAAATATCCATGTTATACTTTTTAGTTTTTTACCCTTATTTATCAAACATTTATTTGATAAAAAAGGGTAAATAAGGGTAAAATAAGTATAATTATAGATACATTATACATTGACCAGATATGATGTTTGGACAAATTACACATAATATATGATGTGACGTTAATAAAAAGATTAATATGTCCTAAATTTTCATAAATATTACACCTTTTTTTTTTTTTTTTTTTTTTTTAAGTATTAACATATTTAACTTATAATTAAATTAAGAAAGCAAACAAATTAAAAAATGAGCAGATGATATATATACATATTTGTGTAAATTACCCAATGAAAGAGAAGATGAACATTAAATTGCGTTTCTCTCTAATTTTCTTTTCTCTACTTTTATTATATATATATATATATATATATATATATATATATATATATATATATATATATATTATCTTTTGCATTCTCGACTTTATAATTATGATAAATATGAAGTTGATTATTTATTTATCAAATTATTTACACATGTAGATTATTGAGAAAATTAGGATTATGTATTTATCTAATTATTTACACATAGAAATTGGTTCACAAAATTAGGGTTCTTATTAAAGAGAAAGAGTTAATTCTGAAGACGTCCCCTCTAAAGAATTATTTTAGGGTTCAAATTTTACCATAAATATTTTTTTCCTATTTTTCTCTCATCCTACCATATGTTTCTGGACAAAATCAATTTCAGAATACACAATGTTACGTTACCATATTATTCCACACAAAATTGCCAAAACATCTGCCATGTAATTCAAGTTATTTTTGTTATACAATAATTGTGAAACATGAAGGATTTAACTTCTTGTTGTTTTTTTTTTACAACATTTAACTTGTTGTTTGATAAAATTGAAAAATAAGTATTCAAAATTTTAAATACTAATACTGAAATTTTTAAGTGATAATTAAAAAATAAATATTTTTAAAAATCTTATTAAATTTTAAGAGTTTTTGTCACTTAAATTTTTTTATCTTATTTTAAATGACGCTTACTATTTTAAATAATATTTATATTGGGTTATCAAACACAATTGAAAGCATTTAATTTGTTTAGAAATAAATACTGAATTACGTTTTCAAACAGCACCCACACTTATTAATCCGCCGAAAATAAATTTTCACTTTTCCAATCTATCAGTG
Source organism: Cornus florida (assembly GCF_030987335.1). Classification (NCBI taxonomy): domain Eukaryota; kingdom Viridiplantae; phylum Streptophyta; class Magnoliopsida; order Cornales; family Cornaceae; genus Cornus; species Cornus florida. The sequence goes on from NW_026775573.1 coordinate 48,770,888, forward strand.
AATACCGTCTTCAATTAAAAGAAGAAAAAGGGCAAAATAGTCAAATTGCACGGAGTAGTCAGAGTCCAAGTAACATAGAGCCGTTGTGTAAGTGATGACGTGTCTAGCTTTGTAGATAAACAAATTAGAGTACACGTACTTAAATCACACACAATAAACGCAAAACCAAACTCATAGAAAAGCTTTTCCTTTCAACAGACACAAACACTGTAAGTTTAGAGAGAGAAAGAAAGAGAGAGAGAGAGAGAGACGTCGCGTCCTTTCCCTTCTGTCTTAAATCACTTCCTCCCCGCAGCCCTCCTCCTCCTCTCTCTCTCCTCTTTTTCTCTCTCTACATATCTATATATGCATATATTTTCCTTCTTTCTTTAATCACTTCCCTCCTCGGCCCCTTTCTCTCTCCTCTCTCTATATCCTTATATTTACACAAGCAAACAGATATATACTTGTAATTAACATCGTCTTTGATATAATCGGAGTTCGAGCGATCGGAATGGAGTCGCCGGAGACGGAGAGGATGACCGGAATCGCGATGGATTTTCCGGCGAGTGACTGCACGCCGTCGTCTTCGCCGAGGACGATGCCTCGGAGGCTTCGTAGGAGGCTTTTAGAGAGCAAGTCGTCACCGTCTACTGTTGAAGAAATCGAAGCCAAGCTTAGAGACGCCGATCTTCGTAGACAGGTCTCTAACCTTTTTCTCTAAATTCTTGTAAATTATAGTAGTTTGTAATTTGATTCTGTGAAAATTTTCTTGCTTTGTACTTTTCTGTGTAATTTTCTGGCCTATGTTTGGTCCGTGAGAAAGTTGAGAAACTGAAAGTCGTCGAGACTAGAAAATCTTTTAAATATCGAGTCTTTTGTTAGTTGGACTTATTGAATTTAGCTGCGCAGTTTGTAATTTGATTATTGAGAATTTCTTGCCCCGTGTATAATTTTTCTGGCCTCTGTTTGGTCAGTGAGAAAGTTGAGGAAAGGAAAGTAAAGACGAGAAAACCTTTAGAATATTGGGTCTTTTGTTAATAGGACTTGTTTGGTCAGTGAGAAAGTCTTTTGTAACAGTTGTGTTTGGTATTTAGGTTCGGTTTAATAGAGGTTTCTAAACCACGAAGACTATATTATTATCCATCTCTTTTGTTTCTTTTCTTTTTCAATATACTTGCCAATAACGAAAGGAATTGTTGGTTCTTATTCTTTTGGATACTTTTTTCTTCAATTTCTTTGAATCTCTTTACCTTTGTGTTGAAGGTTTTTCTTAAGTTAGGTGGGGTAGGTGCTTTTCTTGTTTGAATTTTGTTCTATACTTCTCTTTGGTAGTCTTTTTTCACATTGGACTCTCTCTCTCTCCATCTATTGTTAATTTTATTTACCGTCCAGTAGTTCTCTTCTCAAAGCCGTTTCTTTTTTCATTCTCTCTTTCTATCGTTGAATTTATTTAGAAGTTTCTTTTTAAAAATTGTAACTTTCCTACATGGTTCTTTTGGGAGGTTTTAGTTTGGAAGTATAAATCGTTTTTGAGAATCATTTTTTGCATTTCCTCTAGAGTTTACTCTATTATCTTTTTATGTTATAAATTTTGATTGTTTCTGTGTGTGTCTCTCTTTCCTTGTTTAATTTCCTTCTTGTGGTGGTTTATTTTTAATCAATTGCAGTATACATCTTTTGGCAAATTAGGTTGAATTGGGTACCAAAATTGTTTGTGGATACCATTGCAGATTTTCCTTTAGTAAATAGTTCAATATTTGTATTGTATGCATCGTTCTTTTGTTGAGTAGTTGTGGATTTTTAGATGAACCTGCTTGAGAGAATTCTCTCTCTCTGTGTTTTACTTAATTCAATTTAACGTCTTTGTTGTTGAATGCAGAAATTCTATGAGAATTTGTCAAGCAAGGCTTGCCGGAAGCCGAGAAGCCCCTCACATTCTTCCTCTCATGAAGAAGACCTTGGTGAGAGGCTTGCTGCAAAGCTCCAAGCTGCCGAGCAAAAAAGGTGAAAGTCTCTCTCTCTCTCTCTCTCTCTCTCTAAAGATTTAGTGGGCCTTATAGAGAATAGAAGTTTCTATTCATTTTATTTAAGTTATCTAAGATGTGTATAAAGATACAAGTAATAGAGTTCATACTATATTGGGAAAATTAATGATTAAAAGTAGGATCACGTAGTTTTCGGGATGCGTTTCCCTTTTGTTCTAAAACATCTTCACTTAAAAAAGAAAAGAAAAGAAAGTAGGAGCATACTAAGGATCAACGCTAGTCTCTTTGTTGATGACATAGTTCTCTTAAACACTTAAACAAACCCTAGTAATAAAAACGAAAGCCCTGGTGATGATTAATCTATAAGATGTGAAGTATAAGACTCAACGTTATTTTATAAGATGTAAAATATAAGAAGAAAAGGGTTCATGGCTCATGAGTCATAAATCATCGTTCTTTATTTATAAATGATTACATGGCTTGAAAAAATTCAATTTACATATGAAAAAATTATTTTAAAATACTCAATAGGAGAAAATTTTAAGAACACTTGTAGAGTTTGTATAGGAAGAGAGAGGGACAAGTTGATTGGTTAGAACTTAGAAGCAGTGTATTTGAATATCCTTAAAGGTCGGTTTCTCAAGCATGAAGGTATATTACTTCCTTAATGTTCTTGTATATGCACTAAACTCTTGCATCCTTTGTAATGTGATTTCTAATATTGGCTTCTGTAGAATTGCTGCAATATTGTATGTGTTACATCAGTGTTAAAGTTCCTTTTGACCTATTGTCTGTTTGTCTAGCATTGATGTATTTTTTAGATAGAAAATGCTGTAAAAAAACATAGCATGGTTCTGGTACCTGCTTATGCTTGACAAGACAAAGGTTAATTGAAGAGCACCGTTTCCACTTACTAAAATGTCATTGTAAATGAAACTAGCATGGATCCTGCATATTGTAAGGTTCATATTCTCTATGATGACTTACTGTTTTTACGCATTAATTGGCCAAACTTATAGGTTGAACACTCTGGCAAAGGCTCAAATGCGCCTAGCTAAGTTGGATGAACTGCGGCAAGCAGCAAAAACTGGGGTAGAAATGCGCTTTAAGAAGGAACGTGCAGAGTTAGGTTCAAAAGTCGAATCACGGGTTCAGCAGGCAGAGGCAAATAGAATGCTTATGTTGAAGGCTCGCAGGCTACGGAGGGCCTCACTGAAGGAGAGGACATCTCAGTCACTATTACGAAGGATGGCCAGAGAGAGCAAATATAAGGAGTGTGTGCGAGCTGCAATTTACCAAAAACGGGCAGCTGCTGAGAAGAAGCGATTAGGTTTGCTTGAAGAAGAGAAGAAGAGGGCACATGCTAGGGTCTTGCAAGTGCAAAAGGTAGCGAAGTCTGTCTCTCACCAACGCGAGATTGAGAGGAGGAGAATGAAGGACAAATTGGAAGACAGACTGCAAAAGGTATGCTCATGATTTGAAGTTAAAATAACATATTTCACCAAATTTTATTGTCATTCTGCAAGTGGCTCTTTCCTGATTGTTGCATATTCTTTTGGCTCCTGGGATTTGATAACAATTAGGCAAGGAGACAGAGAGCAGAGTATTTAAGGCAGAGAGGAAGGCTGCACAATTCTGTTCGTCTTAACAGGAATAAGATGCACAAGCAGGCTGACCTTCTTTCCAGAAAATTAGCAAGGTATCTAAAGCAATTGTTTATTTTTATTTTTTATCTTTCATAAGTGATAAATTTCACATCTTTGAGAGCTTTTGAATTCATTCTATTATTTTATTACACTTGACTATTATTGTGAAGGCATTTTCACCTGGACCAAGCTATATAGAACTCTTTCTTGCGGCTAGCTTGATACAATCACTTTTAACTTTTTTAACTTGTGGAGTGTTTTAATAATTACAACTATTTTCTTGTTGGAGTTAAAAATTGTATGTACTTTTGGGGTGGGGATTTTTTTTGTATTTTTTCCTGGTGTGACTGGAATGTTTATATAGTAATAATGCTGTCAAATTAAACAAAATTTGAAATTAGCTACTTTTGGGGGCTTTACAATATATGTATATATATATTTAAAGCTATGTTTTGTTTTTATGTTATTATTTAGTATTTAAAATATCAAAACCATAGAAATTCTCAAACACATGTATCTAAAGTTTTGGGTAGATGTGTGGAACTTGATTTTTTTTTTTTTTTTCCTTTTTTGTACTCTCTCTCTCTGTCTCTCTGTCTCTCTTGGGGTCTGTGTGCAAGATAAAGCTCCTATAGCTTTAATCTTTAATTACTGTGTGTGTAGGTGCTGGAGGCGTTTCCTTAGACATAGAAGAACTACCTTAGATTTAACAAAAGCTTATGATGCTTTGAATATTAATGAGAAATACGTGAAGTCAACTCCTTTTGAGCAATTTGCACTTCTGATAGAATCGACCACTACCCTTCAGACTGTGAAAGCTTTACTTGACCGACTTGAGAGCCGCTATAAATTATCACGGGCTGTTGCTGCTACCAGTGGTCATTCCAGTTGGGATGACATTAGTCACCTTCTCAAGCGAGTTGCTTCCCCAAATAGGAGATGTCCACCCAGGAGATCCCCTAGGAGCAGAGATGCAAAGAAACCAGCATCCATTGGAGAAGCAACCAAAAATCTGGTTAAATTACCAAGGTACCAAGTCAGGGTTGTGCTCTGTGCTTATATGATATTAGGTCATCCAGATGCAGTTTTCAGTGGTCAAGGAGAGCGCGAGATTGCTCTTGCCAAGTCTGCTGAAAATTTTGTTCGAGAATTTGAGTTCCTGATAAAGATAATATTAGACGGGCCCATACAGAGTTCTGGTGAAGAGTATGACCCAGCATTGGCAAAACGTTGGACTTTTAGATCTCAGCTTGCAGCTTTTGATGCAACATGGTGCTCGTATTTGAATAGTTTTGTGATGTGGAAGGTTAAGGATGCCGAATCATTAGAGGAGGATTTGGTGAGAGCCGCTTGCCAGCTTGAACTCTCTATGATTCAAAAATGCAAGCTGACCCCAGAAGGAGAGAGTGGTGGTGCTCTCACTCATGATATGAAGGCTATTCAGAAACAGGTCTTGCTCTTAGCCTTTATTCTTTTTAAGGAAAATCATTACAAATGAATGACACCAAGTTTTCTTCACTGAGGAAATAATTTCATCTTTGTAAGGCTCTTACAGCTGGATCCTTTTTTGGTGCTTAAAACGGCATCTTGACAATTTTCATTTCCAAATCCAAAAATCTCGTAAGATTTTTGCAGTTTGCACCATTTGGTTTGCCATCAAGCGGCATTCTGAATTTTCTCATTTAAAGGAAGGATTTGCTATGAGTTAAATTACTCTTATGTTACAGAGGGTAATGTTTCTTCTTTCCTATTTATGGTTAATGGTCAATACTGAAACTTCTGTTGATGCAGGTTATGGAAGATCAGAAACTCTTAAGAGAGAAAGTGCAACATCTGAGTGGAGATGCTGGGATTGAACGTATGGAATATGCTCTTTCTGATACACGAAACAAATACTTTCAAGCAAGGGAGAATGGAAGTCCAGCAGGGTCTCCTATCAAACACATTGTATCTCAAACCCTGTCTAATTCCTCAGCTCAGCCTTCTTCTGTTGGCAGCTCAGATGGAACAAGTGATGTAATTGAGGGTAATGAGAGGCCAAGCCATGTAGTTCGCTCCTTATTTAGGGATGTGGCATCTCTCCCACCAAAAGAAGTTGGTTTGTCCTCCACTCCTAGTAGTAGTTTAGAGAGTCAGTTCAATAATTCTGGTGAGAAGTTGACCATGGAAAATGAGTTGGTTGTGAATGAAATTGTTCATGAGCAGCGCCATGAGTTTGCTGATAGCTTCAATGACACTGAAGACGACCAAAATGGTATCAAGGTTAGTGCATTGTCTTAGTTTGAACGCAACAAACAACAGAAGCTATACCAAAAAGAAGAAATAGAATTTTGGCATATATTTTATATCGTAAGAGTGTCACGGCTTTCTCCTTTTTGCAGTTCTTATATAACACAATGGGTGGGAATGCAAATTTGGTAACAAGCATAGGGATAACATCTTTAAAATGGAAACCACTTTAAAGAGATTCCTACTAGATTCTGAAACGTGTCCTATATATGTATATATATGTTGACATTTATACCAAAGCATACCTTAATCCATAATTGGCCATAGAACAGTCTGACAGATAAGATCAAAATTCTTCATTTGATTTCTCACTTGTTCACTGTTTAGGCAAAGATAAGAGAGACAATGGAGAAGGCTTTCTGGGATGGCATCACAGAATCTATGAAACAGGATGAGCCCAACTATGATCGAGTTGTCGACCTAATGAGAGAAGTGAGGGATGAAATATGTGACATGGCTCCTCAGAGCTGGAAACAAGAGATTATTGATGCTATTGATCTGGACATTCTCTCTCAGGTATACACCAAATTACTGAGATTATTTTTGCTCCCAGGTTTCTAATTTATTTGTAGTGTATACTAAGTATAAATTTTTCCATAGGTGCTGAATTCGGGAAAGCTAGACATGGATTACCTTGGAAAGATTCTGGAATTTGCATTGGTCACTTTGCAGAAGTTATCCGCTCCAGCGAGTGAGGATGAACTTAAGGCTGCTCACCAGAAATTATTGGAAGAACTTGCTGAGATATGTCAGGCTACAGATGGATCAAACTATTCACATGTTATTGCGTTGCTCAAGGGTTTGCGCTTTCTCTTAGAGCAGATACAGGTAAATCTCTATGCTTGTTTTCCCTCTAGATTTTGTTTTATTTTTATTTTGTAAATCAATGTTAGCTGCTGTTTAGGAGAGATGCTTGTCTGGGTAGCCATGGTACTGATGAATAATTTTCTAGCAGTCAACATGCCATTGACACGGGGGTATACCCACAATGGGATGGTCACGGTGGAGACTATTTTTTTTCTTTTATTTTGGGGTGTTCATTTTACAGAAAATGAGTAGAAAATCAAAACTAATAAAATGTGTAGGATACTTCTAGTAAATAAGAGATAGGTAGTGGAAAATAATGTCTGCATTTAAACAGTAAAAAATATATATAAGCCAAATTCTTAAGTGGTAGGAAAAATATTACTAAATGGATGATTTAAGCTCAATATAGGACTGACTTTCCTTTATTGAAGTTTGATACACAAAACTTCATGAATGATGAAGGGAGGGACAAATGAGAAACAGCAGTAGAAATAGATGAATGAAAGGCTCAATATAAAGTTGACTGACTTAGATTTGTTTTTAAAGTTTTCTGAAAGCATATGAAAGTCAAAATTTCAGTCCTAGGAGGAATAAATATTAAAAATATATAAATAAATACTTCCTCATAATTAATTGAACAGCCAGACTGATTTTAGAAGTTAATTAAAATGCAACTGACAGTATATAAACAGATGAATATCCCATAGAAGAGCACTACGTGATCAGACCAGCAGAAAGTAAAATACCTCCCTCATAACTGCTACCATGGCTTTTAACAGTGAAAAAAGAAGGTTAATTTTAAAACTTTATTTAAAGGTTCAAAGTAACTGTATAACATCCCATGAGTTAACACTCATCACAGCATCGTCATTTATTTCTATTTCGAATTGTAATAATAGCCATTTTATTGGTAATGCCTTAGATGTCCAAGCAATTGTATTTTGTATGACATATTGGTCCTGAGGTGTGTCTTAGTTGTTGAAAACTCTTTCTATTGCCATTAGTTTTTCTTAGCTCTGTGCGCTTGTATTTAGCCTGGATTATTTTTAACGAGATACATGGGTAGTACCCGTCACGTGTTGTGCCTTTTAACTTATCTTGAATTCACTTAACTGCCAACATTACATATTTTCCATGTTCATGTTTCATGAGAAGATATCTGTAACAGTAACTGCCTGCTGTGTACAGTTAATTGCCTCCTATGGTGTATTGTTCAAACCTATGTTACACACTCTTCACTTTTGGTTGGACATGTACTTAAAAGGCATGCCCAATCATTCAATTATATTGTATTACTACTTAAAGTGAGTTAAAAGCCTAAATTGAACTCTATATTAGATAAAAACATTACATTCCTCTAGAAAATATAATAAACTAGTTAAATAAAATAAATATTTAGCAGAGTCTGTGTGTCCTGTTTAGAGATTTGACACGTCCGACGCATGGACACATACTCGTACTCGACACACGTACCCGAGTCCATGTAACACAGGTGCAAACTATTTGCAGTCTGCTGCCTTCTATCCTTATAGAAAATGATTTAAATTTAAATTAGGTTCTGCAGTGAAAAGAAGTATATTTTATGAGCCAGCCTTCACATTGTCATTTGAAATGGAAGCATGTACCTTTTCACAGAACATACATACATGTTAAATATACATGTGCATTTCTGTACAATGTGTAGCTTGTGCAGAAGAGAGTTTCAAGATATATATTTTTTATGACAGGAACTCAAGCAAGAGATCAGCAAGGCTCGAATAAGACTTATGAAACCATTTTTAAGGGGGCCTGCTGGTTTGGATTACTTGAAGAAGGCATTTTCCATCCGTTATGGACCTCCATCTGATGCCCTGATTGCTCTACCATTGACAATGCAATGGCTTTCATCTGTGTGTGAGAGCAAAGATCAGGAATGGGTTGAACACACGAATGCTCTCTCGGAGTTGACAAGGATCCAAGAAAGTTCGTCTCAAAGACTTGTTCCTTCTACCACCCTTAGAACTGGCGGAAGCATCTCAGTCAAAATCAGTGGAAACCAAGAGGCTTCATATTCTTCGGCCTCGTTCGCTACGAACACTACAGGTAAAAATTTGAACTTTTTTTTTAAACTAAGAAATCTGTACAAAATGCGGCAAAGATATGTGTATTTGTGTGTGTGTATATATATATATTTCTTAACATTATCTTGTTTTTTGGCTGTAGGTGGTTCAGATTATCAAAATCTTAAATGCAAGGGGGAAAAGGTTGATTTGATGGTGAGGCTCGGGCTGTTAAAGTTAGTAAGTGGAGTAGCTGGCCTAACAGAAGAAGCTTTACCTGAAACTCTGAAGCTCAACCCCTCTAGGCTAAGGGGTGTCCAGTCCCAAATTCAGAAGATCATTGTAATTTCTACCAGGTAGGTGAATTAGATTTCCATCTCTCTTTCCTTCTAAAACTCTCCGAGACTCTATTTTCTTGACACCGACTGATATCTGTGTAAACTGTGTAGTATTCTGGTTCTGCGGCAAACTATTCTGAGCGAGCAAATGGCAGCAAACCCTGCATATGTCGAAAGCACGGTATTGAGTTGTGAGAGAAAACTTTCTCAACTCCTGGACACCGTAGAGGATGCAGGTATTAAAGAAATTGTTGAAATACTCGGTAAACTAGCAGATGGTGATAAACCTGCCGACGCCACGAAACTTGGGACAAGGAAGAATGTGATGGCCAGTATGTTAACCAAAAGCTTACAAGCCGGGGATCCTATTTTTATCCGGGTGTCTCGTGCTGTATATTTGGCTGCAAGAGGAGTCATCCTCGAGGGGAACGGGCCATGTGGAAGAGAATTGGCGGAAAGGGTGCTCCGGCAGGTGGGAGCAGCGGTTTTAACCGATCGGCTGGCGGAAGCTGTGATGGTGTTGGGGGTAGCAGCAAATGTGTCTGTACATGTTCATTTGCCTTGGTATGCACAGCTGACTAAGAACATGTGAAGGGACAAATAGTAACAACCTTGTACATATTAATAATATTAGGTTTTGCTTATATTATGTAGTGTAATTTAAATGGCAGAGGTGCATAAATTGAATGGTGTGTACAAACATGAATAGAGGGGAGGTAGAAAATGTAAATTGTATTTGAACTGGATGAAAAGAAATAAATGCTCCTCTTCTATTCTGATTTGGCTTTCTTCATGATGATGCATTTGTGCAAGGGTGGAATAAACTGATGTCGAGCACATGGTAGTGCCGCTCGGCCTCACCTAATTTGCCGGGAAAAAAAAGAAAAAAAATGGTTAAATGGATCCCTCATATGGTTCAATCAGTATCAAAAGTTTGTCGCAGAATCAGAATACTTAACAAGTGTGTCTATATTCGAGTTCTTCCTCACCTAATTTAAGAATTTTTTTTTTTTATTTTTACTTTTTTATTATTATTATTTTTTATAGTTGTGCTTTAGTAAGTGGTAAAAAGGATCTTTGATAACGATGTTACAGTACCACTTGCTTTAGGAAAAAGTCCTATATATACACACACCAAAAAAACACTTGCGTTGCAAGAATTCAAAATAATAGTACCGGGATGTTAAATATCTCATCACAACTGAAAATTTTAAAAAAAGGAAAAAAAAAATATCATTTTTAATTATGAAATTGAATATATATATAAAATACCATTTTAAATTATGAAATTGAATATATATATATATATATATATATTAATGGAAAAAAAATACAAAATTACAAAATTATTAACACGTTCGATACGAAACTCATTTTAAATATTCAATAGCATTTTCATTACCGTACAATAGACAACCTAAATATAGGGTTTCCAATGGCTCTTTTAACCTGAATCCGGTTTAATTTACTCCCATATCTCAAATAATAGTAAAAAAAAATTATATAAAATTTAAAATCATAAAACATTTAGTGCTCAGGATTTGATTATAATTTGCTATCAATAGTGGAACAACTTCATTTTTATAATAGACTTTGATGTGTTTTCCATTTGAGTCATACAATTTATATTTTGCACGTATTCCCGTGATAGCATTTTGACAGATACTGGAACCGGCTTTCTCTAATACACCACCAAGTAGAGAGCTGAATATTTGGCCACCTCTGGCTGGTTGGATATGAGTCAGGGTGAGCATGGATGTTTTAATTTTAAAGTAGGTTGTAGAGAGATTTTACGCGGAGAGATTTTCAACCCTAGAACAACCCTCCATCTCTACTCGCTTGACATGTTCCCATGATTTCTATTTAGTCTCTCCCTACTTTCTATGAATGAAAATTATTCTGAACTTAAAGAATAGAGAAAAAAAAAAAAAATTGGTATTTTTGTTAATCCCTCTCTTCAATTCCCAAATAAATTCTTAAATTAATGTGTTATTTGGGTGAATTCGTTCTTGGGTTTTTGTTTTCTTTGATTTTTTAAATCTGGGTTTCGTCTGCCGTCTCCCCTGTTTTGGTTTTATTCTGTCAATATGTGTGTCACTGTGTGTAATCACTTGTATAAATTTCTGGTTGAATTGAGTGCTTCTTATTATGTTTTTTTTTCTCAGTTTGTTTGGACGGAAAATATTATTAATATATATTTTTTTCAAGTAAAATATTTTTTTCTTTTTACATATAAAATAACTTGTAGTAAAATTTATAAATAAATTATTTTTATTAAATTTTAATATTTTTTTCTCTCATAAATATTTTATTACAATCAAACATCAAAAAATAAAATATTATTTTCTAAAAAATATTTTACGCCAAACAAAACAAAACCATTTTTTTTTTTTTTCAGCTTATTTTTTTTGGCCCAATGAACCTTTATGTTCATCAGCAGGGCGTTCATTGTGAATCATTATGGGAGTTCTAGGTTGGTGGTCCCACATGTTGTTCCTAATCACAACAACTAGGCATCTGCTAATGACTCACTGATTATGGAGTCTCCACAGCCGTCTGATCTGAGAGCGAAAGCTGCTAAAGTAAGAAAACACATAATGATAGCGTTTAAATAAATTTTGTTATATCTTTATTATTCTTGTTATATGTTCATTGCATTCATCGTATATCTAAAATGTAAATTTGAGAACCTCTATAAAAATTTTACCTCATTCTTATTTTAGTCTCAGTGTTTTATTGTTCTTTTTTATTTTATTTTTATTTTTTGAATTTCAATTATTGGTGTAGTGTGTAAAAAAATTCAGATTGTTTGTGAAAGTTGAAATGTGCAAATGGTGCCTGATGTCAAATGTTGTGTTTTGGTTGGAGGGAGAAAAGAGACGAAAATTCCACTTCGGATATGGCCTTACTTGCCCTCATCGGTGGCGTTCAATCCAATTTAGTCAATAACGTAATTTGGCTCAAAATCACACCAAATTAATGGCATATAACCAGTGAGTTTCATCTAAGACAAAAAGTTCATTGGTTTCCCATTTTGGGGGGTAAAGGTAGGAAAGGTCATATAATCGTAAATTATAGGATATGGCAGAGGCAGTCGGTTTGGGCTCTGCGGTGGTGGAAGACGCTACAGGACTTTGGAGGTTAGCAAGTTTAAGATTTGAGGTTCGAGTCCCGTTAGATGTTCTTTGTAACTAGTCTTCACTGCCTATGTAGTGACTTATGAATCCGGATAGGGTGCCATTCTTTCAGATTTAGTTGGAAGGAAAGGAATGATAACACTTGTAATAATTGATTATATCAGAGGAGTAAATATGTACAGGCCCAGTTAATGAGCCGAAGTAACAAAAGAGGGCTTTAGCCCATTACATGAAGCCCAAACTTTTCCCAATTTGAACAACAACCTGCAGTTGCAGCCTTGCACACATGGCAAGAAACTTACCTTAATAGAAAGGATATTATTGTAAATTCAAAAAAAATTCTTAAGACATTATTGTAGAAATGACATTAGGTGTTTATGGAAAATAATTTTTGAGGAGAATTTTCCTACAAATTGTAACCATTTTAAAATAAATATCATCTAAGAAAATATTCCTATTATAAAAAAATTCTACTCTCTTTCTTTTCTTGCTATTTTTGTTTACTGTTTATGAATGTTTGATGGAACCTTGAGTTTAAAATATATATATATATAGACCACCCACACGTAAAGTATATAAATTGGTTAAATACATATTATATATTTATACATATATAAAGTTTTTCACATGAATATTTTTGTTCTCCCTTATAATATAGTGGGTATGACATTTCTTTAATTATTGGTCAGGTTCTTTACAACCGTAAATATCATATATATATATAGCACTAATATTGAAAGTAAAATCCTCCAATCGAGTCCGACATAAAGGACATTTTTGGTTCAATTTTTTTATAAGTAGTTCTAAAAAACGCAGAAAATACTAATTTGTTGTCTTTTAAAAAAACAATCTCTCTCTTTTTTTTTGGAAAACAAATTACAAAAATAGTTAACTAAACATATTTTTTGTACATTTTACCTGATTTTCACAAAATAAAATAAAATTAGAATTACAAAACAGACCCTACGATCTGGCCTAAGCTATCTCATGGGCTTATTGGACAAGGGCCTAATCCATGAGGTAAAGGTAAAAGCCTAAAGCGTTTGGGATATGTATTATTTATTTGTTTATGAGAAGGTTGCAAATAATTTGGCAAGTTTGATGTTTGTTAACCAAACCAATCCAATCCCTATTCATTTTCTTTTTCCCTCTTCTTGTTTCAGATCATTTTTTGGGATTTCCATAAAATTTAAAATTATCGTTTGGAATATATATATGTGTGTGTCAATTTAAATAATATTCTCTTTGTTGTTTATTTTCCTTGCAGAATTCTTTTCCCCTGTTATTAATAGTCCCTTGGTATTATTGGCCTAGCATTTTTCACCAAACATGCTTTGGGCCAGAATTGTGTTGCAGTAACTGGCTCAAAGCAAAACACATGTGGCAGAAGCAACCACCAAACAGGACCTTACTGTCACGAAGTTTTGGTAATTTGGTCGGGTTGTTTCTTTTGATAAAAATTTGAGTCAATGATTTTTTTTAGAGAACTCCAAAAGAGGAGGGAAGATTTGAGAAAAATCTAGGCTTTTGCAAAAATGAGTTTCTAAACATCATTGGATGAAAATTTCAAATTAAAAATGAAGAATATGTAGAAAAGGTTAACTAGTAAACAAATTATTAATTTTACTGTGAAATTAAAAAAATTAGAGAAATTTAGAAGGTGAAAGTGGGCTATAAATATCAACAGAGTTGCCCATGAAAACAATACTATCAAAATATTGTTGGGTTTATTTCCTTCTATATGGAGGAAAGCCTAAGTGGGTTTTATTAAAACTTTAAGCCCAGTTTTTTAGGGTGAATAACCCTAAGGAAGTCAGAATAAAAAGAGAGGGAGATCAGCCGTAGTTTTTTTATAAGAGAAAGAGGAAAAACGCAGTTTTTCTATATACTGCCCAGGTTTCATCAAACCTCCGATTCCGTTTCGTCCGTACTCCGATCGAGCTGAAATTTAGAGGAGAGGTTCATGACTCAATGAGTTAAAATCTGAACGGTGAAGATCGGATTTGAGCTCGGGAACAATGATTCGTGCCCGTGAACAGTAACTGGGTTTTTGGTATTTTTCTCTCTAATTCTCTTTGTTTTTTGCCAAGATTGGTGATATCTTGATGAGATGTATTGTAGCCTCTAATTGTGATTAGAGAAAACTTTTTGTACCCATTATTTGGTTGATAGAGGAGATTTCAACTGGACTAGGTCTCGTGGTTTTTCTTTCTGACACTGGGGAAGTTTTCCACGTAAAAAATTGCTTGTGTTCTTGTGGCTTGGTGTGATTGATTATTTTTCTATTATTTTCAGCACATGTAAAAGTAGAGATACACTATATTTGCTTGCATATAGGGAGAAGAGTTATTTCACTGTATTTGTTTATTGTTATCTCTCCCAACAAAGTGGTATCAAAGCTCCAGGTTGACAATTGTCAGGTTGGCAGTTTGAGTTATTGAAGCAAATACGAGTAGAATGATTAATCTCAATGGTTCAAATTATCACATATGGAAAGGAAAAATGGAGGATCTTCTTTATGTGAAAGATTATTACCTACCGGTGTTTAGTGCTGAAAAATTAGAAAATAAGTTTGATGTGGAATGGACTTTGTTACATCAATAGGTGTGTGGGTATATCAGGCAGTGGGTAGATGATAATGTTTTGAACCATATTAGTGTAGAGACAAATGCACGTTCTCTATGGAGTAAGCTTGAACAGCTATATGCTAGAAAGACTGGAAATAATAACTTGTTTCTGATTAAGCAGATGATGGCTTTGAGATACCAGGACGGGACTCCTTTATCTGATCACCTGAATACATTCTAAGGAATTATTAATCAGCTGGCTGGAATGTGTATTAAGTTTGATGATAAGATACAAGGGTTATGGTTGTTTGGTTCATTACCAGACTCGTAGGAGACGCTCAGAACTTCATTGTCTAACTCCACTCCAGAAGGTGTAATCACAATAGATATGGCCAAGAGTTGTTTGCTAAATGAAGAGATGAGAAGAAAAACACAGGGATCTTCTTCACAGTTAGAGATCTTGGTTATAGAAAAGAGGGGGAGAAGTAAGAGCAGAGGTCCGAAGAACAGAGATAACAACAGAAGCAAGTCCAACAAGTTTGCAAATGTTAAGTGTTATCATTGCGGGAAAAAGGAACACATCAAGAAATATTGTAGGCAATTGAAGAAAGAAAACAAGAATGAGAAAGGGAAGGGAACGAAGAATGGAGATGACAAAGATGGTGATGACAGAGTTGCTACCACTACTCCTGCAGACATCCTCATTGTTTATGATGATGAGACGATAAATGTTGCATACTGTGAGACCAGTTGGGTGATTGACAGTGGTGCCTCCATTCATGCTACATCACGGAAGGATTTATTTACATCTTATAAATTTGGTGATTTTGGAACAATAAAGATGGGCAACGATGGCTTGGTTAAAGCCATTGGAATTGGGGATGTGTATCTGAAGACGAATAATGGCACGAAGTTAGTTCTCAGAGATGAGAAGCATGTTCCTGACATTAATTTGAATTTGATTTCTGCAGGTAAACTTAAGGATGAAGGGTATTGCAACACTTTCAGTGATGGCCGGTGTAAGCTCACTAGGGGTGCTATGGTTGTGGCTCGAAGCATGAAGCATTCTGCACTGTACGTTCTGCAAGTAAAGATCTCCAACAACATTGTTAATGCGATGGAGGATAATGATACAACAGAGTTGTGGCACAAGAGACTGGCTCACATGAGTGAGAAAGAATTAGCTCTACTTGGGAAGAAAAGTCTACTATGTGGACTAAAAAGTACACTTCTTAAAAGGTGTACTCATTGTTTGTCAGGGAAGCAGAGCAGAGTCTCCTTCAAGAATTCCCCTCATTCGAGAAAGTCAGAGATGCTGGATTTAATACATTCAGATGTGTGTGGCCCTATGAAGACAAGAACATTTGGTGGCTCCAGATACTTTGTGACCTTCATAGATGACCATTCAAGAAAGTTGTGGGTATATACCTTGAATTCAAAAGACCAAGTGTTGGCAGTATTCAAGCAATTCCAAGCCCTAGTTGAGAGACAGACTGGGAAGAAACTAAGATGCATTCGTACTGATAATGGCGGAGAGTATTCTAGTCCTTTTGATGAGTATTGTAGACAGCAGGGTATCCGGCATCAAAAGACAACTCCGAAAACTCCTCAGTTGAATGGTGTAGCAGAAATGATAAATAGGATACTGGTTGAAAGAGTGAGATGTTTGCTTTCACAAGCCCAGTTGCCAAAATCCTTTTGGGGGGAGACATTGAGCACAGTTGTTCATGTGTTGAACGCTGTGTTCCTCTACAGTTTGATGTGCCAGACCAAGTTTGGACAAGTAAGGATGTTTCCTATAATCATCTACGTGTTTTTGGGTGCAAAACATTTGTGCATATTCCAAAAGATGAAAGGTCCAAACTTAATGTGAAAACGCGACAGTGTATATTCCTTGGCTATGGCCAAGATGAGTTTGGGTACAAGCTTTATGATTCAGTTGAGAAGAAAATTGTGAGAAGCAGAGATGTCGTGTTTATAGAAGATCAGACGATTCAGGATATTGAGAAAGCAGGGAAATCTACGTCTCAGCAAGGTGATATCTTGACTAACGTAGATCCAGCTTTTCTGAAGAATCTGCCAATTCAGGTTGAGAATGATGTTCAGGATGACCACCAGTGTACAGGTGATGTGGATGTTCTTTTACAGGTTTAGGGAGATGTTGAGACTGATGAGCAGTTGATAGCGCTAGAGATTCCACCAGAGATTCCATACAGGAAGTCTCCCAGAGACCGACGTCCTTCCACTTGGTATTCAGCAGAGCAGTATATGTTATTGATTGATGGGGGAGAGCCCCAGTGTTTTGCAGAAGCCATAGAAGATGGACACAAGACAGAGTGGGTTGAGGCCATGCAAGATGAGATGCAGTCATTGCATGATAACCACACTTTTAAGTTAGTAAAGTTACCTAAAGGAAAAAGAACTTTGGAAAACAAGTGGATTTACAGGAAGAAGCCAAATGGGTTCTCTTTACGGCCACGGTACAAAGCTAGATTGGTTATCAAAGGGTTCGGTCAGAGAAAAGGTATTGACTTTGATGAGATCTTCTCTCCAATCGTAAAGATGTCATCGATCCGTATATCACTCGGCCTAACAGCTAGTCTTGACTTGGAAGTTAAGCAGATGGATGTGAAAACTATCTTCCTTCATGGTGATTTGGAGGAAGAGATTTATATGAAGCAGCCAGAGGGTTTCAAAGTGAAAGGGAAAGAGGATTATGTGTGCAAGCTGAAGAAAAACCTATATGGTTTGAAACAAGTACCAAGACAGTGGTATAAGAAGTTTGAGTCTGTTATGGAGGAGCAAGGCTACAAGAAGACAACTTTTGATCACTGTGTATTTGTTAAAAAAAAATTCTCTGATGATGATTTTATTATTCTACTGCTTTATGTGGATAACATATTGATTGTTGGCAAGAATGCTTCAAGGATTGACTAGTTGAAGAAGCAATTGAGTAAGTCATTTACTATGAAGGATTTGGGGCCAGCAAAGAAAATTCTTAGCATAAGAATCAGTCGTGACAGGAGTGCCAAGAAGTTATATTTGTCACAGGAGGAGTACATTGAAAAAGTGCTTCAGAGGTTTAATATGGACAACACTAAAGTGGTTAGCTCTATTCTTGCTACCCACTTCAGACTGAGTACAAAGCAATGTCCTTCTACAGATAAGGAAAGGGAAGACATGGAAAGAGTTCCTTACGCCTCAGCAATAGAAAGTTTGATGTATGCAATGATTTGCACAAGACCAGATATAGCCCACGCAGTTGGTGTAGTTGGCCGATTCTTGTCAAATCAGGGAAAAGAGCATTGGAATGCAGTGAAGTAGATCATGAGGTATCTTTGAGGCACTTCCCGTTTGAGACTTGGTTTGGGAAACGGACAACCATTGTTAGTTGGTTATATAGATGCAGATATGGCAGGGGATGTGGATACTCGTAAGTCTACTTCGAGTTATTTGATCACTTTTGCAGGTGGGGCTGTAGGTTGGCAATCGAGACTTCAAAAGTGTATTGCTCTTTCTACAACAGAGGCAAAGTTTATTGCAGCAACGGAAACGACTAAAGAGTTGCTATGGGCAAAGAAGTTCTTGAGAGAACTTGGTTTCAAGCAACAGAGGTATGTGTTATTTTGTGATAGCCAGAGTGCTATTCATCTTGCTAAGAATTCCAGTTTCCATGCAAGATCTAAGCACATTGATGTACGATACTATTGGATCAGAGATGCGTTGAACAATAAGTTACTTGAACTTGAGAAGGTTCATACTGATGATAATGGTTCTGATATGTTGACAAAGACCCTACCAAGAAAGAAGCTTGAAGTTTGTTGTTCGATCGCCGGGATGGCGATTGCCTCCACATAGTGGAAAGGGGGAGATTTGTTGGGTTTATTTCCTTCTATATGGGGGGGGGGGGGGGGGGGGGGGGGAAAGCCCAAGTGGATTTTATTAAAGCCCAAAGCCCAGCTCTTTAGGGTGAATAAAAAGATAGGGAGATCAGCCGTAGTTTTTTACAAAAGAAAGAGGAAAAACACAGTTTTTCCATATACTGCCCAAGTTTCATCAAACCTCCGATCCCCGCTTCGTCCGTGGTCCAATCGAACTGAAATTTGGAGGAGAGGTTCACGACTTAATGAGTTAAAATCTGAACAGTGGAGATTGGATTTTGAGCTCGGGAATAATGATTCATGCCCATGAACAGTAATCGGGTTTTTGGTATTTTTCTCTCCAATTCTCTTTGTTTTTTGCCAAGATTGGTGATATCTTGATAAGATGTATTGTAGCATCTAATTGTGATTAGAGAAAACTTTGTGTACCCATTATTTGGTTGATAGTAGAGATTTCAATTGGACTAGGTCCCGTGATTTTTCTTCCTCACACTGGGGAAGTTTTCCACGTAAAAAATTGCTTGTGTTTTTGTGGCTTGGTGTGATTGATTATTTTTCTATTATTTTCAGCACATATAAAAGTAGAGATACATTATACTTGCTTGCATATAGGGAGAAGAGTTATTCCGCTGTATTTGTTTATTGTTATCTTTCTAAACAAAGATAACTTTTCACCTCCCAAATTTTCTTATAATGAGAATTAGTGTTTAAAAGTGCCTAAATATTTATAGGACAGATTTATAAAAAGTAAGATTAGGTGGGATTTTACATCTTTTTTTTTTTTTTTTTTTTTTATTTTTTTTATTTTTTTTCCTTCCCTTCTTATGTGGCCCCCGAGTTACAATTTGTTGATAGAAAATGCTAACATTCATTTTAAGAGTTAGAATTTGTTGATAGAAAACGCTACATTTCATTTTAAGAAGCACAATCCGTATGATTATATGAATCTTAATAATGACTTTCAAAATGATCTGAATTTGCGCTATTTCATGGTTCAAAATCAATTGGTAACACTTTATTCAGAGTTTGTTTTAGTAAGCCATTTTTTAAAATTTGAATTCCAAAAAATAAAAAAATTAAAATTAAAATTAATCATACATAAAATATTGAAGGAAATTTAATAATGACTATCATGGAGTCTCCACATCCGTTTGATCTGAGAGCCAAAGCTGCTGAAGCACGAAAGCACAGAATATAAAAAATTTCTAATCTCTTTCTTTTCTTGCTATTTTCATTTGCCTAAGAGTAACTTTCCAATTTACAACTGCGTTTGAATGTTTGATGGAACCAACTTGAGTTAAATATATATATATATATAGATATATATATAGACCACCCACACATACAGTATATAAATTGGTTAAATATACCAATATTGTCCTTACTGTACCAAGCTCCTACTTCTCAAAGAGAGGCCAGGAGTTCGAGCCTTAGTGGAGGCACTAGGGGAAAAAAAAAAATTGGTTAAATACATATTATATATTTATACATATATAAAGTTTTTCACATTAATATTTTTCTCCCTTATAATATAGTAGGCATGACATTTCTTTAATTATTGGGGTTCAGGTTCTTTAGAACCGTAAATATCATATATATATATATATAGCACTAATATTTAAAGTAAAATCCTCCAATTGAGTCCAACATAAAGGACATTTTTGGTTCAATTTTTTTTATAAACAGTTCTAAAAAATGTCAAAAATACTAATTTATTGTCTTTTAAAAAGCAATGTCTTTTTTTTTTTGGAAAACAATTTTCAAAAATAGTTAACTAAACATATTTTTGTACGTTTTACCTGATTTTCACAAAATAAAATAAACAAAAAGACAATTACAAAACAGACCCTCAGATCTGGCCTAAGCTATCTCGTGGGCTTATTGGAGAAGGGCCTAATCCATGAGCTAAAGGTCCAAGCCTAAAAGCGTTCGGGATTACCGGATAAGTATTATTTATTTGTTTATGAGAAGGTTGCAAATAATTTGGCTACTTTGAAGTTTGTTAACCAAACCAATCCCTATTCATTTTCTTTTTCTCTCTTCTTGTTTCACATCATTTTTTGGGATTTCCATAAAATTTAAAAATATCATTTGGAATATCTATATATATATATATATATATATATACTTCACCCGCTGGTTATTTTTGGACTCTCAATAGCTTGCAAACTCTGGATCAAGGCAATCACCCACAAAAAGCGTGCATCATTTAAACTCGGCCCTCTCAGGTGAGACTCTAACCGGAGACCCGGCCCATTCTGGCTTAAATTTAAATCCAACAAGTTTGTCTAGCTTTCTTGCAGATTAAATCGAAGTAAATAGTTTTCTTTACCCAGTCAAAGAACACGATTGCCATACAAACTCAAATCGGTTCAAATTGTATGGCAAGCTTCTAGTATATCAGGTGTGAATCACGCATTCTCATCCGTGGTGCAGTGAGGTGGATAACGAAACCCTAGAAACAATGAATCACTTATTAGCAACTAAATATTCCTTTCGGAAGAAGACCATTTTCATCCCATAGCAAGAGAATGTGCAACAAATAATAGCTAATTTGAGAAAATGAGGATTGAATACATAAACCTAAGAGGCAAAGCAAAACGAAACAACATGAAAAGTTCCGGGCCAAGGAATTACTCTACACTCTACAGAAGTTACATGGCATTTTCTTGGTCTTCTGTTTCAGCATAACATATAGACATTTGTGGTCATAATGGTATCACCATTTCAGGAATTGCAACTAAGAAATTTTTACTACTACTCTAGTACCTAAAATATTTCCTTTTTATCACACCCCACCTTTTCGGGTCTTTTTCCCTTGAGAAACAAAACAAAAAGGATAGAACAGCTCCAATATTTTGTTCATATGCACATTCAGTTATACACATCAGCAGGCACACTCAACACCACCAAGAAAACATCAGCATCAAGAATCTGAGTTTCAAGGTTTAGACTGAGGACAGCAGTAGCAGTAATTCAATAATGGATGGCAGCCAACCTTACCCCATCTTGGAGACGACGAATGCGACAAAGACCAATCAAATATAGGATGACTACCAAAGCGGTAGCACAGTAGTCGAAGAAGTCTACAGCGGCACTCAAATCCCCTGTAGAACAGCAGCCATCAGTTTAGAAATGAAGATATCACACATTGAGCAGAATGTCTAGGACCGAGGGATTTGAGTCTTGCTCTCTCCCATCGTCTAAAAACACAAACAAATTACCACTGAGATAGATCTTTAACCAGATAGACTAATAGATAGATGCTCATGAGGTGGAATGCGACCCATTCATTTTGCATCTTAATCTTTTATTTATGGGTTAATTTCATTGACACCACCTGACCCTGAGGTTTGGACAAATCTCACAAGGAGACATGTTTCGAAAATTTCTATCACTCGCATTACAATGACTTGACCCTTTTTAGCTCATGCCCGAACGTCACTTTTTAGTAGTGTCAGAGTACTTTTTGTATGTAAAATGACATTATTACCCATTTGATTTTGTGTTGACTTACTAATAGGTTATTTTATGTATAAAATGACATTTCTACCCCCCTCCTCTCTTTCTTCTCTCACTAAATATATATATATAAATATATATTATATCTTATTGAGAAATGCTACAAATTAAAGCCCAAAATTATATATTTACATAAATAATAATGTTAACATTAAATAAAAAATTAATTAAATATTAAATATATTCAAAAATTAAATAAATTATATATACATTTTTATTTAAATATATATGTTAAGAAACTTTATATTAAATATGCTAATAAATATGTATATATATATATATATATACATACATATATATACCTGATGAGGGCAAATTTGTCCTTCAAGTTTACAGATATTTGAATTAAAATTGACTAAAAATATGCGGGTAAAATTATCATTTCGCGCATTTTTAATGGTAAAAGTGACGAAAAAGTCATTTGGGGTCACAAAGAGAGTAATTTTCGAAAGGTGTCTCCATGTGAGATTTGTACAAACCTCAGGGGTGTCAATGAAATTAACCCTTTATTTATTTATTTTTGATAAGTCTATCTTGATCTTTTATTTTAAACTCATGTGCATAGGAAACTGTACTTCTAATAGTTTGAGTGCTACCAAAAATTAAAATTGAAGCAAAATACCTATTTTAGGGAAGTCAAAGGAGCAGAAACTGTAGAGGGCAGCCAGCGATATCTGCAAAGAAGTAAAATGGTAATCAAAATTTGCTTGAAGTAAAAAACAGACAAGAAGCGAATGTTCAGAAGAAATCTTAGTAAAGTTATTGAGTTTTACTTGCTAGGCATCAAGTTATCGATGCTTACTCTATGAAGTTTTCATAATTGCAAGCAGTAATTGCTGGCACACACTGCATTCACCTTAATTTCAAACCTAATTGCTAATTGGCACCACCAGAAAGCTTCTAGAAAAACTAAATAAAATCTTAGCTCCATTATGACAACTCCCATTCTATGATTTAAACTCTAAGCTGATATTTACAGAGTAACTGCATGAACAGCTTGTACAGCAAAACATGCTACTTAAGTATTCTTTTTGACAAAAGATGTATTCTTTTATCATAAACAGGTACTACAACAAGATATAACTTACTTCATTTATGAAAAAGGAAAATTACTAGTCTATTTCGCATGTCTAGGAAACATTTCGATGCAAAAATACATAACTACAGAAGTAATGAAAAAAAATATTTACACATAACATTCAATTTGTATAACTGTTGGATAAACTTACTGCAACAAAGCATAATTTGTGAAGGTGATGAAATATTCTCTTGATGATCAGTGGTAACACAAGTCCCTTCTGCAGAAAAGAAAGGAATAAAAATCTAAATGCTTAGTAAGAACACCTTCATACTTGCTTAACACATGATTGCCTCTCAAAAATAATGAAATACTCAAGACAGGTTTAGCCATGTATATGAAATAAACAAAATGGTCATGCACCTAACACTGTAGATCTAAAAGCATGTGTTCGCCAACTAAATAACACTCAATCCATACACTGGAAACATATCTTTTTGTGAAAAGATTATATTAAATATGATACAGAACATTGAAAATTAATATTCTAATCAGACTTCACATGAATTCATGAATATTTAAACAATTCAGATAATGATAAGTAGGTAGTTTCATCAATGTTTATATCAAGTAAATTTACTAGTTACTACGCTATGATGATATAGTACTAATATCTCAAATGAAATGACAATTATCGTCCTTTGTCCTTGGAATAATCATCACCAATGGAATATTGACTGAACAGACAACACATTCAACTTCTTAAGATTATCCATGAGCCCTTTGAACCAACCATTCTCAACTACTAAGAAGCTCACCACATTTTTTTTTTTGCTTTCTGGTAAGTAACTAAGAACCTCACCACTTTACTAGAAGCATGCAACTTTGACAATGAATCTATTCATTCCAGAAGATACTAAGAATTTTGGCAATGAATCTAAGCAAGCTCAGAGGAACACTAACTGAAAAATATGAGAAAATTCTGGTTAGGAATAACAGGAGACATGTAGGAAGTAGAATGTTGATAATGGCAGTTTTACATTGCAAGGCAAAGCAGGTGTCTGGGCAAGGCTAACAACTTAAATGGAGAAATGACGAAAGCCAAACAAGTTCAGAATGTGAATCAAGATGGCATCATATTTGGGTACAAATCAGGTAATATGAAATATATGCTGGATGATGAATTCAAGACCAGAAAATAAATACCACCTCGATTATTAACCATATGTTTTCGATACTGACTTCTGGAGACCTCAGTTCAGATCTAGGTTTAGATCTCCGGTGAATTGGTCCAGGCTACACGTGTTTTAGTGAGAAACACTCTATCAGTAATTCAGAATTTCAGTTTAGTAGAAGACCCTTCATTTAATGTTGATCTGTTACTCAAACATGTACCTGTCTGGTTGTCTTAATAAAATCTCATATTCTCATTAAAAAGAAGGGAAATGAAATTAATAATAAAAAAAGGCTCAAAGACCTCAAATTTCACCACCAAAAGATTTGGCTTGAGTGGTACGCCTCTCCAAAAGGGAGGTTGAGGGTAAACAACAATATATATACATCTGCTCAACTTTACCCCAAAAATTTTTTTAAAAAAAAAAAAAAATAGAATTTAATAATATGATTATATTAAATAGAAAAATGAAATGCACAAGATACACCAAGCAGATGCTTTTGGTCTAACAATCAAGCATATAGTTCCTCCTTAAAAGAACAAAGGCCCAAACATGAAATGAAAAGGGATATCCACAAAATCCTTTGGAACAGAGGATCAAAATTTTATATGGAAGTAAAAGAAAAGAAGAGATATAGAAAAGGTTTGGGGATGCAATAATCTGAGCAGGCGGTAGTAATCTGAACTTCAAAGATAAAGGACTTGCTCAACTTACCATCGCAGCAAAAATATTACTAAAACAAATATGCTAATTTCCAATAATCAAACCATTCTTATAATTAAATTACTAACAAGAAATGAGGATGCCTTTTTCACATAATATAGCAAACATGTATTATTTAACAAAACAAAGATTTCCTATTTTCATGTAGTATAATCAAAATGCCCCAGTTGATTCTATATGTAAGAAGTCTAAAGGAATCATTTAGATGCCACACAACCAGTTTGGCAACAAAGTAATCTTGATTGGGGTTCAGCAACATGTACAATGGTAAAAAATGGTGAGTAGACTTCACCAGCCCTGGAAATTTCTCAAAAACACTGCGGCTTAATTTTCCTCATACTAGCTAGCTGAGAGCCTGAGATTGTGTGCAAACTCAACAAGTTAATTTCCATTTTTTTCCCAAACTGCGTTAAAGTTTACATGCACTAAGTTGATCCTTCAATTTTATCATGCATCTACAAAAGGTTCATTTGGTCGATGAAGGGGTGAAACTGGGAGTTTTTCAACAGGATCTGGGGCCATTAAATACACATGTCTTGTCTTTAAAGTCATTATTTCAGCAAGAAATAAAATTTTATCCATACCAAAAATTAATTTTAGTTAAAAAGAAGGTATTATGGGCGGGTGTATAAAGGGAAAGTGTGTATCTCCACTAACACAAATCAAAGCCAAATGTATGACTACAGTTTTTACTTTTCTGATTGGATTAGCCATGTCCTTGAAGTTAGGCCTCACAATTGTGATTGTTCTACTGTTTGTTGATCGTTTGGCTGAGAGCCTTAAGAGCACAGAAGCTATCCTAGATAGATATTATTCTAGTTGCCTCAATTACGTCCTTATTGACTGCCAAGCTAAAAATGCATATATCATCACCGCATATACACGTCAGAAAAAGAGTTTTAAAATACCATGGCAAGTGTTGGTGATGAACTTGCAGTTACCTTAAATGTCAATAATATTTCATCAAATTCTAGATGAGTGCAATTTATGTGTTCAAAGACTTCAAACATCAATATCTGCTCGACTTTACATCTTTGCCCCAAAAGTGAGAGGTGACAATGACTGCAAATTCCCTTTTTCCTTTTTGTAATGAAGGAATTTAGCAAATAAAAATGAAATGTACACTATGCACACAAACAGATCACTACAGCCTAATAATGAAGTCCCACTGGACAGAAAAAGCCCAAATGTGATTAAAAAAATGAAAAGGAATATTCACAAAATCCACAGGAATAGAGGTTCAAGAGGCTTTGTGGTAGAGAAAAACAAAAAGAGGAAAAGAAAGGGACTCGTGGATGCCATAACCTCAGTGAGATGCTGATCTTGAAGAACAAAAACCTTCTCCACTTAATGGGCCAAATGTAGAACTAATTTTTTGTTATACAATTAACTGTTGGATACAAAGATTTAAACCCTACGTAGAAGAATGGGGATACTGCTTAGCTGCTATTTTTCTTTCCTTCTTCTAATTTTGGTGGATGGGGTTTGTGAAGTTCATGGTGAATAAAAAATAAAAATAAAAAAACCACAAAAATATTAGATAGTATTTCCAAGACTCTTTAGCAATAATATTAATTAAAATAAAAAATAAAAAATTACTTGAAAAGATACCACTTTTCAAGCAAACATGTCTTGAAGAGAGTGCAATAGTATTGCTAAGATAAGTGTTTTTCAATTGCAATTGTACTACTAAAATGAGAATTTTTTTCATATGTACTTGCAGAAAAAAAAAAAAAAAAAAAAAAAGTAAGTTTTTTTAATGTAGTACAATTGAACTTTCCAGTTGATATGTATGTAACAAGAAGTCTAAGGGGATCATTGGGAAGCCATACAACTAGTTTAGCAACATGGATATCTGAAAATGTTCAAGCATGCAAGAATTTTTTTTTTAAAAAAAAAAAAATCAAAAAACAAGAACAAAAACAAAAAAGTGTGGAAACTTCAAGTGTGCTAGAAGTATTCCAGAAAAACTGTGACTTGGGTTTCCTCACAATAGCTAGTTGAGATTGTATGTGAACTCAACAAGGCAATTTTTCATTGCCCCAGACAGCACTCAGGTTGGCAGCTATTTAAAATTGGTTCCTTACAACTCGTGTACTTGGAAAAGGTTCTGCTCAATGAACAAAGTGAACTTAAGAAATTTAATGGATTTGGGATCATTAAATACATTTCTTGTATTTGAGCCTTTGAGGTACACTTCAACTAGAATTGAAATTTAACGTACATATGTATGTGTTGGATTGTTGGTGGATCAAGGGGAGAAGTGTTATTGCATGATGATCCACAAACACTAATCAAAACCAAATGTGTGTGTCTACAAGGGGTTTGTTGAGCAGAGAAACGGGGCACCTCCACCACTCTTGTGCCGGCACCAAATGTAAACCACTGCTACCACCATTGCAACTACCACCACAATCATCCTTGTCCACTGCCCACCAACTCTATATCTGGTTGACATGACCAATGAAAATGTTAATCTAGTACCACCTACAACAAGTTGTGCCCCCACCACCATACACCACCATGGTGTCCAAAGATTCCATCTTCATGACCACCAATTTTCCAATGTTACATATCATCATCAACAATAACAACAAAGCACAAAGCCTTTTCCCCACTACTTGGGGTCGGCTACAAGAATCCTATATGACAATAACAACAAAACACAAAGCCTTTTTCCCAACCACTTGTGGTCGCCTATAAGAATCCTATATTCTCATTCTACTCTAAGGTAATAGGCTCAATCAAAAAATAAAAAAAGGCAATCTAGTGCATGAGGCCATTGCGAAGTCTGCGGAGTGTTAGGCGTATGCGAACCTTACCTCTGCATGCGGAGGTGTTGTTTTCCATTTTTAATCTGCACCTCTAGGTCGCAATAGAGGAACCTTACCGTTGTGCCAAGGCCTGCCCTCCCTCAATCAAACGACATGTAATCATATATTTTGACCTTCCCCTTTCTTGGCATTATCCTCAATGTAGACCATGTCACTCTCCTTAACTAGTGCACCTAGTTGTCTTCTTTGCAAATGTCCAAAACATTTTAAGTGATTTTCTCTCTTTTTTTCCTGGTGAATGCTATTTCAACCATCCCACAACCACTATGAACAATGTTAGATATCAATTATCCATATCATAGATGAGATTTAGCAAATCTAAGAACTTTTGAATCTCTTTAGTTTTACGTACTCTTCTAATAGGATAATCCGCAAGTACTCAACCATGCTGTTCAAATTCAGGTCTCCAAATTCATGTTTCCACAAACACGATGTTTCTCCTTCTTGTTGATCATCTCTCTGGCTCAAAGTTTTAAGAGCATATACGCTATCCTAGATAGAGATTGTGCTAGCTGCGTAGACAACACTTATTGTTGCCAAGCTAAAAATGGATAAGTTGTTTCCAAATATACATGTCAGCCACAGTTTCCCAAAATAGCAAGGCAAGAGCCACTAACGTCCTGCTGTTGCCATGGCAGTCAATAATATACTTAACAATCCTAGAGAAGTGCAGTTTATATGTCAACTCATCATACTAATTGCCTGGGATTGCCCAAATCATGAACCAAGTGTTGATGACTCGTAAGTAGTTATATCTTAACTATCAAGGTACGTTCTAGCTTTTGCAAATATCACAACAGCACTAAGGTTTGCTGTTCAATTTTGCTTCTACTTTCCTCGTAAAATATATCAAGATGAACCGTATTTTGTTTCTATGGCCAGTTCTTTTTTTTTCTATCTACAGAGAATGCTAAAATGGCAGTTCCAAATATGTGAACAGCCACATTTTCAAAGAACATATGCAAAAGTTGCAAGAAAGGAATGCTCTCCAAATTAAAAACCTCACCAAACTACATAGATCTATATATATAATTATATTACAAACATGGAAAGGTTCAAGAAGTGAGAAAACTACACCACTATACAGTATGCAGGCACTTTGACTCATCAAGTTCTAAAATCAAGCAAATACATTTGCAGTAATTAAAAACATCAAATGCCAGAAAGTTCCAATTAACTATACAGCACCTATAAATCAGCTTATTACCGTAAAAAGAACATCTGGAATGGAATCACCAGGCCTAGAAGCCATGAATGTCAGAGAGAGAGAGGAATAAAAATGGATGAATAAATAATAAGTCAAGAAGTTGAGGTGTGTGTGTATATATATATAATTCACAAAAGAAGAGGCATGTCAACCCACGTGGATGAGACCATATGTGCCTCCAACCAGCTATATTGCATTACCTTTGGGCCGAAAAGGCGGTTATATTTCCTAATATTTTCCAAAGCCTTAGTAACCCCCTCTTCCTGCTGGTGGTGCATCGATGTCACTGTTGTCAACTTACTAATGGGTCGAGAGCATAAGGGGCACTTGCAAGGCTTTGAACCATCATTCCACCACCGCAAAATGCAACCAGCTGTACAAGGAAAAACACCAACTTCACGACAAATAACTTTAAAGCAAAAATTCCAATTTGATGGCAAAGAAGAAGAGTAGTAATTTAAACACGATATATTTTCCTAAAAGTAAACTAGTTTTTTACTTCGAACTATCTGTTGAAAGAACATGTTTTAGTAGAAAAGTGTCTTCTCCCAGATGCTAGAGTTGTGGGATCCAGAGCACTGGCGCAGAACAGGAAACCAACAACATCCCTACTGTGAAGATGAAATTTCAGACATTCCCCAAGTCAGACTGACTGTAACATTGAAATTTATTTACTTAGTTCTTAATAAATAAATAAATAAATCATTTTTGCTTCCTTGGTACTGCTACAGGTCATTCCAGATAACTCACCCAAAAAAAGTTTAATCTCGTTAAACATGAAAATAAGAGATCAAAAGGGACACAGGCCTCAGAGAAATAGAGAACTTTGAACCATCTTATTGCCAACATTTTAATCGACGACACCTAAATTAAGTTAGTGTAAGTGGGCATGTCAAGCTGACTATGGAATAAGATTTTCTTCATAATTTATGAAGTATAAAATAATATCTGTTTTTGTATTTTAGTCGATGTTACTACAGGTCAATCTAGGTGCAATTCACATGTCCAGAAAAAGTCTTGTCAAACACAAGTTTCATAGAGATGTAGAGAATTTTGGCCCATCTCTTGATTCTTTCGATTCATGATACTAGAATTAGCGAAAGCATTTACTTGTGCTTGTGGTGAATCGTTCAATCATTACATAGAATTGAGTCGTTTCTAGTTCCCGAAGGAACTAAACCCCTCCCCCACCACACATACACACCCAAAAACTACGCAGGAAGGAGCAACACAAATGTTATTTCAAGTGACAAATGTCAACTACATTATATAGAATTGAGTTGTTTCCTCAATAATTGGGATAGTGGGATACCGATTCATGATAACAGTCTGCTGGACGACATTAAAATTTAATATCAATACAAACATTTTTCTATCCAATCAAAATACTCATCCTTACTCTTCCACTTGCAAGCTTGAACCCTCCTGCTTCACATGTATTACTACTAGCTCCAAACCTACAAAGGAACCCCAAGTTCTCCAGAATCCAATATTTTCTAGGGGAGCCGAAATATTGGTTATTCTCCAATTGAGTACTCATTCGCAAGGCATACCTTTTGTCTAGAAGACCATTCAAATATTCTAGATTAACTCTTTAAAAAGTGAGGATAAAAGGTAAATTTTATACAAGGGATACTGTGTAAAAGATTGATAAATGGGGATTTAGAAAGGAAAAAAGTCGAACATACTTTTTCCTACCAAAATATAATAGATTAACTCGGTAAACAGGGAATTATTGTTCAACAATCTTTCAAATAAGAAGGGTTATTTGCAAGAATCTTAATAAAGCTCAACAGTCAGAAACCAGAAATTCCGGAAAAGATAATCGAGCGTGCCAGTTGCCACACATCATTAACCAAAATTATAAAAACAAGCAAGTAATTCACCATCTCAGGTCCAAAATGAAATATCTCACATTCAAATTTCTCCCCTTTTTCCTATAGTTTCTCATTAACCAAACGAAACCTCATGCAAGAAACAAGCAACAAAAATATGTAAATCCTTTTTAAAACTTCAGGAAACAAATGAAATGCAAGACAAATTAGACAATCCTCATGCTTGTTTGGTTGCCGAGAAAATGGAAGAAAGGAAACAGAGGATCGGGAATTTTGGTACTGAGAACTCACCGCAGTACCAGTGGCCACACTGAGTTCGGGAAGGAATGCTGAAGGCGCCCAAAGGCCCCAAACAGATTGGACAAGAGCCATCGGAAGGAGGAGCGTTGGAGTCTCTCGTGCTAGGGTTTGGATCGGAACCTACCATTCTCTCACTAGGTCCCTCCTCCATCTCACTCAATTTATATCCTCCACGTCGCTCTTCTCCTCTCTAATAAAAGTGTCGGAAGCTTTTTCCTTCTACTTCAGGTTTTGATTCGACTTCTTAAGCTTACGCATTCAATAATTTCGTCATATATATCTATATACGTACATATATATATATATATGCATAAATCCAACTGAATTGGATGTGTTATGCTGTCCTGATGGCGGTAAAGTCTAAAATGATGAGCTCCTGTCAATTTTAGCTTCGTGCCAATTCTCGCTATTTGTCTTTTGCGCTTTCAACAAAGAGTCACTTAAAAGGCCCTCAAATGGATCTAAATTACCAATAGGCCACAACAAAGGCTAAATGACTTCAAGATTTGTCCAATTATCAAGAGGGCAACAAAGGCAAAAGCGCGCACATTATAAATGCTAGACATAGCAATTGATTTTTTATTTTTATTTCTTTTATTTTATTTTATTTTGCAAGAAAAACAATCCATACACTAAATCCCTCTCTTCATGAGAATGGGAATGTTATATTTTTAGGATAGTACAAAGCATTTATGGAAGCATGGTTTGTGTCAAAAATAAGAAAACATTAATGAAAAATGAGTACAATAGCATTCAAGTTTTTTTTATCCAAATATACTGCTGAATTAAGGCTATGTTTGCAACTATTTTTATTTCATATTTTTGTTGCCAAATCAAAAAAAAAAAAACAAAAGATTAACATAATAATGAAAAATGAACACAACATCATTCCAATTCTTATTAATCTAAACATGTTGGTTAATTAAGGATCTATTTGACAATCAATTTTATTCAAGTTTTTTATTGTCAAAGTCAATAAAATATAAAACAATGTTTGTTACTTAGTAGCATGATTGTAATTTAGAAATAAGATGGATATCATTGGAAAGAAGATTTCAATGCGGTCAGTTTAGGCACAAATTTGACCCAGCCGGTTTTAAATTAAAAAAGTTAAGGCATTTAAGGTTAAAAATCAAAGCGCGAATCTGCTCAGAACCGATTCGCTTTGGATTTTGGATGGAAGCCCATCAATAAAACCCAAATTATACAATGCAACTGGTTCCGAGGAGCGAAACCAGTTCCCTATGGTCAGAATGCATACAAATTGGCCCCAACCAGCTTGTTTTGAGTTGCACACTGTTGCATTTGTTTTAGGAACCAAAAATAAAAAGGAAAAAATAGGTTTTTACTTACTTTTGCTATTGTAGTTACAGTAAGAAGAAAAAATAAACTAGGTAAAGTACAGCAATATTCTTTTTGAGGTTTGTCACATATGAAATTTAGCTACTTTTAAAACAAAGATACCTTTGATACAATTATCAAAGATACTCAAGGATAATAAATTGATATTTTTTTCCTTTTAAATGGACCAATTTAAATATTAAAATAACCTTTCTAACCTTCCTAATCTATTTCTTTCCTTCTCTCCTCTCTCTGGGTTCTCTTCCTCTTGCAACACCAACACACATCTATATATATATATATATATACACACGTATATACAGATACATACATACATATATATATATACACGTATATACAGATACATACATATATATATATATATATATATATATCCACACACACAAGGCGACGACGAGCTGTCGTCAAGGAGAATAGCACCGGTGAATTAGATGATGATGTTGGTTGCAACAGATCGCGTGAACTTCACGCGCCCACAATCGTCTTCTTCCTTCAATACCCACTGCAGCCGCCGCCGCCACAACACCCACCACCACAACCACCGCCACACAATCGTCTTCTTCCTTGTAAACTGGGCTTCATCGTAGTTGGTAGTTGATGCACTCTTTGATGGGTCACGGAATACAGGATCTACTGTCCTGTCCTATAGCAGCAAGTCTCCCAAGCAAGGCCGATTCCATATTCAATTGAACATAAAAAAAAAATGTCTTTGGCTGTGAAGGGACCAAGATTGCTGGGTCTACCATTTGCTTGCCCAATCGCACACGGTAGGGATTGAATTGTAGGCAATCAGTTAGATCAATCATTCTTTTAGTAGCAGAAATTGCGGAAAATGGGGGTCAGAATGGAACTTCTGACCACCGGCTTCACTTCATTCTTGAAAAAAACACCCCACTGATTATTGGCGGCAAGGTTGGCCTTCTAAGCAGCTGAATTAACGGCATCGGGTAAGACGAGCTCTAAAGATGAAAGGGTTTTTAGGTTCCTTCTCTCTTATGCTTAGTTTCTTATCAAATTCTACTCTACCGCACCCACACCCACACCCCTATATACCACCATCATCACCGGACCACCACCACCGACCACCACTCTTTTCAACACCATCCCTCCTGAAAATTAACACCCAAAAGCCATACCCAATTTTCTTTTTCTGTGTTCATATACATATATATATACCACTCGTTTCATTAATATATACTGAAGAAATTTGTTGTGTTGTCCTTTCTTGGTCGGTTTTCTTTCTTTGTTCGTTGTGTGGCTGTGAGAGAGATAGACGCGACGGTACTTTAGAGAGAGCGGGCAAGGGTCACAAGCACGATGGTGCTCAAGCCTGAGCTCCCATTAGACCACTTCTCGGAGAGAGGGGGCATAACTATTATACCCTGAAGATGTCTAGAAGCATATCCCAGCAATCTCCAGCCATTGGAACGATGAACGAGAAGATGGTCCAGCGTTTCCTCCTCCATCTTGCACATGAAGCACCGGTTCATAAGGGTCGGCCCCTTCTCTTCAAGCCAAATTATTTTCCTGGTCCAACTTTTCATTTCTTTATGATGATGCGTATGTAAAAAATGGTCCATGATCGAACTTTAGTCTCATGGTCCAATCATTAGCCTAATGATGTTCTTTGCTAACTTCACTGCAAAACCAAGTTTCAAATATAAATGCTATATGTCAAGATGTTCTTTGCTAACTTCACTGCCAAACCAAGTTTCAAATATAAATGCTATATGTCAATATTGGGTGCCGTTGTTCTTTTATCTGCAATAGTTTTCGAAAGAAAGAAATAAATAAATAAAAACATTTTGATACTGAATCCATGCCCATCCAAAACCTTGTCCTTATTCCAAAAAGAATTATTTATTAGGGAACACTTTAAATTCTTCAAAAAAAATCCAAGAATCCTTAATTGAAATGGGATTCCAACTCAATGCCTTTTGAGTGAAATTTTGAAAACAGTTACGAAGAGTTTTAAGCTATATTCAAGAAAAATTATTATTTATCGTTACCCTTTACTGAGGTAGAATCACTCGGGGACCTAATTTACTCTCTGATTGCGGATGTCGACACTTCAAGTCTGCTTGTCTCTAACTCAACTTCACCTATACAAAGTTATATAATAGCACCCAATTAATTCAATTAGCATAAATTAAGATTAGAAAAAAAAAAAAAAAAAAAATTAGTGTCAACTATATTGATTTATTCATATTAATCCTAATGTGTGAAGTAAAATTTGCTTCCACTTATCGCCTTGCAAAAGTCCCTACCATGGTTGTTCCTCTCACCCCAACTGTCAACTTTGACATCATGTACAATTTAAGTACTTTTTGATTTTTTTTAACCTAAAGATATCAAAAAACTAAACTACCCCTAAATGTTTTGAAATTTTATAATTATATATATTCATATATATATATATATATACACACACACACATATATAACCTAAAGATATCAAAAGACTAAATTATCCCTAAATGTTTTGAAAATTTACAATTATATATATTCATATATATATATGTACGGTATATATTTGAGGCAATTTTTTTTTTTTTCTCCTATATATTTGAGGCAATTACAGATACCCTTATTAATAAGGAAAAGTGAAAAAATACACTCCTGAATTATTGACTTTTTGCAACTAACCCCCCTAAACTATTGATTTGTTACCATTAAGGACAAATCCATCACAAAAGACTATTTTACCGTTTCTTATTAAATTTGCCATTTTTTATTAAATTATTTTTTTATTATATTTTCTCATATTTAAATATTAATTATACTTAAAATTAGTATCAATTGATTATAAAAATAGAAAAAAAATAAATAGATTTGTAGCTATCATTTTCTAAAATGATTAACTTATTATAATAGAACTTATTATACTCACTTTAAAAAAATTTAATATAAAAATATATCTTCTTTTCCAAACAATATTCCTGAAAAAATAATAAATTACGTAAATAAAAAATATCTTCTTTTTAATGCAATATATTCATGAAAATTAAGAAATTACTTAAATTGTTTCAAAATTTTCTATTTAAGATTTTTATTTAAATAATTAATTAAAAAAATTAAATCCAAACTTATGCAAATTTAATGAAAAATATTTCATCAAATTAGCGTGAATCTTTTTCATAATTTATCTCAACAAGAAAAATATAAGTGTAATTTAATAAGAAATGGTATTATGGTCATTTAATGAAAATAGGTAAGATAATGGGACATTTTGCAACTAAATATGATAATTTAAGAGATTTTATGTACAAAATATAATTTAGGTGGTTATTTACAAATTTAAACATAGTTGAGGATGGATTACTTTATCCTTATTAATATTACCCACCCTTATGTCTAGGAGGGGCTGACTAGAAAGATATACCCACTAGTGATGAAATAGAAAGAAAACTATTCCTCCACTACTTGATAAAGCAGCAGTTCTCAACCGATTAACAGAAGTGTTTCTAACAGAAGTGCTTGTTGAGATGCTTAACACATGAGAGTCTAACAATGTTCATAAGCTCAAAAGCCATACAATGCCCCTTCTTTCTTTACCGTACCGAACCATCACTAAAGCTGTGGACATGAATGTAATTTCAAAATCCTACTCACCTCATTCTCCCCTATCTCGAACACAACCATTTTTACTCCCGTCAAAAGCAGCGACCACCTTCTACACAACCACCACCGCAACCGGTAACTGCCGCAACCGGGGACGGAATCAGAATTTCAAGTGAGGGGGGCACGTTGTCAAAAAAAAAAAAAAAAATGGAGTGTGTGTGTGTAACTATTATAAAATTTGAAAGACAAAGGAAAAGAAAATTATTCAAATATGCAGGTTAAAAAGAAGAATTTTAAAAGTAGAAGTAGAAAAAGAAAAATGAAAGAAAAATGAGAGAATTTTAAAAAGAAAAAAATTAAAAAGCTTCAATTGAGGAAGGAAATTTTGACTTTTTCTAATTAAGGAAATTTAACGAATTTAAAGAGTAAAAAAGAAAATAAAGAGATAATTTTAGGAACTACAAAATTCAAGGGTGGCACTATATATTTTTTTTATATATATGAAAAAAATTTAAAAAATTATCAACTATATTATAGAGTGCTGGCCAACTCAGGAAGCACATGTACCCGAAGCCTTCATTGACTTCGTCCCTGGCCCGCAGCAGCAGTACAGCCGCAACACCATCCCCATCTCATAGCCGCCGCCGCCGCCGCCGCCGCCACCTCACCCCACAACCTCCTACAGTATCTCATTATAGACTGCCACATCATTAAAAACTGGGACATTTTAGTAATCTTAGAATCCTAACATCCCTCCATTTTCCCTCTGCCTGCCATCGACATAAATAATGGAAGGGAATTTGAACAGGTTGTTTGACATGGAATTTCAAGACGCAAGTGATCTTAATACAATATTTAGGTTTTTATTCTTTTTTTTATTTTATTTTAAAAGATGATACCAAGAACCTATTTGGTATGCGTTTTATTTTTGCATTTTTATTTTAATCCAAATTAAAACAAGTGTTTTTGTTGACAGCCAAATACCTATTGAGATTTTTTTGAATATATTTTTGAATGTTTAAGTGTTTATTATTAAGTGATACATGAAATCGGTGTCACTTAAAATTGTGCCCAATTTTAAATGATATTGAAATTACGTTAATAAGACGCTCATAAATAAGTGCTGAATTAATGAATTATCAAACAATACGTAATTCTAGTATTAAGAATGGTTAATGAAATTCCAAATATGAATGCTAGGATGGTAAAAATCAGAACTCATTTGGCAATACTCATGAGATTGAGAATCAATAGGCATCCACACCAATTTTCTTCATGATCTTCACATCCTCCTACAACGTGGTTAAGAAAGTTCCCACTAAATCTTACAATAGTGGTTTAATAAATATATTTGAACTCCTAAAAGGTGATTGATCAATTAATAGCCTAAATGAGACACACATGATGTCAAATTGGGTTACACAAAGTTCGAGCAAAAACCTTGTACTGATGGTAAGAATCAGTTGCCTCGTTTGGACTTTCCATTAGTACCGTCTTGTATCCTACCTGTCCTCATCGCACCATAAAAACATGTCTAAGAATAAAACATTTTTAACAAAAGAATACTCACATGTTTATGTGCAGTAGTAATTAAAGATTTGTGAATGGATCGAATTTTAATTTTAATTTGATTTAATAATTCAAAAATAAATTGAAAATTTAATTCAAAAATAAATATCCTTTGGGAAAGGTTACATCTGAGAAGAGTTCAAAGGCAAGTAAATCTTTGTTATATTTTATTTTTAATTGTATGATATTATAGTTTTATTATAATTGTGAGTTATTAATGAGGCATAAGACTGTTAGTATAACATGTTCATTAGGAATTAACGATGGAGTTTTAGGCTAAATAAATCTCTGGACATGCCCATGAGAGTTGAATTTATTTTAATTGATTTATGTGGATTATTTGATTGCACGATTATATACATGTATAGTCTCGTATACATACACACACGTGGAGCAAGGCTGTTTTGGAAAGACCTTGGTTAATGATAGCTAAATATGGACCGATAGTGATTTAGGTAGGGTTTGTAATTTTCTGATTCCATATATATATGTGTGTGTGTGTGTGTGTGAGAGAGAGAGAGCATTAACTTAGTTACTGTAATTCAGTAGATCAAATGGTGATTTTTGGGTGGTGACTAGATGTGATTTGAAATAGGTTGCCAAGGAATTAATCTACTGGATATTTGTATGGAGATGAGCATTTAATTTCTGAACCTTAATATTTCATCCTTGAGGTCAAATCTTTAGAATTAATCTATTGAGGAGTGGAGAGTTAACCATATATATGTTCTGATATAGGTTTGAGGTTGATGAACTTGGAAATTTTAATGGTAATTTAACTTGAATTTGGGTGTGCGGACATCAGAGAGGAAGATATATGATATTAAATGTTCTGTATATTGTTTTATCTATGGGAAATAAGATAAATATAGCTATAAATGTCAGGGAATCCCCTAATAATTACAGGCAATTTATTATGGGGTGTGATTATTCATATAGAAATTGGACTTAATTTAATAGATGGGTTTTGGGTCTATTTGATTAAACAGTTCCAAAAAAGTTTAACATTTGGGAGAAATAAGAATTGTTGTTAATTAATTATTTATTTAATTATGTTGGATTGTGATGGTTATATGAAGTTATAATCTAAGTACTTTAAGAATTATATCAAGTAGTTGTACTCATTTCATAATTAGAAGCCAAGGGTGGGATTCGTTCCTTATCTATTATTGGTTGGTTGAATTCGTTCCTTACTACATACTGAAAGGTTTGATTCATTCCTTACTTATTTTTGGTTGGTTGGATTCGTTCCTTATCACGTATAAGTAGGTTGGATTCGTTCGTTATTCGAAATACCGAAATTCAAGCAAGTACTTGTGTGATAATTGATTAATTATCGAAAGGTTAATGGTACCTTAATTATTGAAGTTGGGAAGCTATTTACTTCATATAATAAAACCAAGGGGGAAGAAGGTTTATAAGTATTGTATGCTATGATATTCTGTACAACCGATTGTAACGTGTAATAAAGGTT
Source organism: Cornus florida (assembly GCF_030987335.1). Classification (NCBI taxonomy): domain Eukaryota; kingdom Viridiplantae; phylum Streptophyta; class Magnoliopsida; order Cornales; family Cornaceae; genus Cornus; species Cornus florida. The sequence goes on from NW_026775573.1 coordinate 48,810,138, forward strand.
TACTTGTTGAGCTGTGAGATCATCCTTTATTTAAACATTTTAGGTAAGGTGCCTATGGAGCATAATTGATGATGTTATGACGAGCTTATTTGATAATTGTTTTAGTTGATATCTATTTTATGTAGACATTTATTGAGTAGAATAATGTAATTATTAGATTTTGTTCCTTGTTGTTTATATGGAATACTTTATCTTTTGCTTATATGTATGGTTATTTATTTCCAGTAAAAAAAGTTAGTTATTTGTTCAATGATGAGATTTAAGCTTTGGTCATGCCATGTAATGTTTTTGGGTGACAAAACTCTTTATTGAAATTGAGGCGTGACAGTTTTTAAACATATATTATTAATACTATAATATATACTACTAATATTTACATGCTGTCAGAATGATTTTATAATAATTTTTTCTTCTTCCTCTTTCCATTTTTTCTTAAGTATTTTTTATTTTTATTTTTAATAAATAAGTATTTTTTATTTAATTAATAACAAATTGAATATAAATTTATTAATGAATTATTCATCAAATTATTCATCCTAATAAATAATCGGATTCGGATCCAACTAGTCCAATTCGCAATATGTTTACGGATATAGTGGTAAAAGTGAAGAGAGAAAAGAGACCAGGGTATCTTTGTGTGAAAATTCAAAATATCCCATATTGGATGAGGATGAGTCGGCTGTTTACAGCTTTTATATAGCCGTTATAAAATGCCCTTCTGCATTTTCTCTCTCGTCACAACCCCTCCCTCTCCAGATTACCGCCTCTTCTCTCTCTCTCTCTCGGGCCTCACCACCGCCGGCAGCCCTCAACCCCACCTCGCCGTGATCTCCGACGATCAATTTCGTCAACCTCCTATCTCTTTGTGGTGCCATGGACCGTATTCCCGATACCGCAGTTATTCTTGTCGTAGCCGACGATGATCCTATGGAGATGGACGAAGACGACGAGGAGTCGGTGCTTCCGACTAGTAATGATGAGTCGGTGGATGATGATGATGATGATTCGATGCCTCCGACAAATGACGAGGCTTGGGTGGCTCCGACTAATGATGATGAGTCGGTCTACGATGATGAGTCGGTCGATGATGATGATGACGATGACGACTGGGTGCCTCAGAATAGTGACGAGGCTTGGGCTTATTATGAAGATGTTGAGGATGGGTCGGTGCCTGCAACTAATGAGGAGGCTTGGGCTTGGTACTATGATGAGGCTAATGAGGAGGCGGGTTGGGCTATGCAGGACTCCATGGACTACTATGTCTTGAAGCTGGTACCAGCGAGTGAGTCATCCATTCAGGCGTTGGACAAACTGAAGTCTTCTCCTGATGATTTATGCACCATTTGTCTTGAAAACTTCTCTGATGGTGACTTGAGTACTCGGATGCCCTGCTCTCATATATATCACGAACACTGCATCGTTCAGTGGCTCAACACGAATCACTCCTGCCCAGTCTGTCGTTTCGAGATGCCAACCAACTTAACTTGATAGGTTGTATTAAAGATTGTAATTTGAAGCTCAATGTACCTATTTGTATAAAGTTTATTCTTTTGGCATATAATGAAACTTTATTTTACACTCCATTTCTGGTTTATGCTGTTGTTTACTGTCATTGTTTCATAACCCAATTACTTGTTTGATAAATTGCAAAATACTCTCTGATAATTGCAATCCTGCCATACATGCTTATAGCAAATTCACAGAGTCCAAGGAAGAAAAAGAAAAGTTAAAAAACATGCTCATAGTTCATTTGCATCCAAAGCTAAAACATTAAAGGGAATGCTGCATAGCATGACCACAAATAAATTAAAACAAAGACTCCTACTATTACCGCTTCTAATACCATTATTACATAGTTTTATTGGATTTAACAAGGTCACCATTAACAACTTCTCTCCTGCTTCCCTTTATTTTCCATTGGGGCTGTCTCCGTCAGTATTTAATGCAACTTCCGGTCAGGACACATTCCCTATCAAACAGAGCTGACACAACTGCAACACCTTTGAGATTTGGGACGGTTTATTTCCATTACAGACCGTGCATTTGAAATCCCGACACCACCTATGGCAACCACTGGCAACTTTGAGGCCAAACAAACAGTTAATGTAATCAGAGCCATCTGTCTATGCTTGTTGAGCTTGCTCCGTTGTCTTGCATGATACACCAATGATCTTTTCAGGCCCAAGAAGAGAGCGGACAACATGGACAGGCAAGTCAGACTGGCCAACATGCACGCCGTCAGCATCTCAAGCCATAGCAACGTCAATTCTGTCATGAATCAGCAGAGGTACACTGCGGGAACGACAAATTTCCAAACATGTTTTGGCTGCTTCCAGAAAGTCCCGTGTTTCAGCATCCTTTTCCCTTTAAACATGAGAATTTTACAGTTAACACCAATAGATGCGTATGACAGGTCAAGCTAAGATTCTAACTATTCATAAACTTGAAAAGCTCTTGGAAATCACATCCCATGTGTTGTATACTGATTAATTTTGGAGGAGATTTGACCAGATATTTGTACTAAAGTCGTGAGGAAATTGTCCACATAAACAGAAGAAACTAATTGTACGTAAATGGGACACTCATAATGCATTGACAGCATTTTCAAAACCGAGTTCTTGTATACACAACTCTTCTTAATTATGTATGGTACTTTTTTCCCACCAAAAAGTGTGAAATGTAGAATCATCTTCCCCAAATCCACTTATACTAAATAACTTAATAATGTTCCAACTTTTATGCAGAAATCCAGGTCCAGTTACTTTCTGTTACTGCCAAATCAGTCAGTAACAAAATAGTATTAGGGTACCCTTGCATATGACCTACATATTTGAGTAACTGAACAATAACTGGGTTTGACCATGTAAGTTTCAGCATCCCGATAGATGAGTTTCCTGAGTCAATTAATCAAAAGCCTAAACCAGATCAATCACCAATTCTCTCTCTATATATATATCAATCAGCCAAGAACTTGAAGAAAAAAAAAATAACAATCACAATCACAACCACCATCTGCAGCTGCTTCTTCTTCTTCTTTGCCTCCAAGCTCAACCACGACCACCAATCAATCACGGGAACCATAACACCACCACCACCACCTGAATGCCCGAAATGACCCTCTCATACCACCACCACTCTCTCTGCCCACTGGTCCTTCACACCACCTGCCAAATTTCCCAAATTTGCGACCTAACAATTTCGAGAGAGATTGGAATCGTGGTGATAGACGGCTCGACGGTGGGGACTTTATCGGCGATGTGACTTTATCTGCGATGAATCCACACCATAGCCGACAGTGTGGTTTTATTTTCTATTTTTTTGGTTATGGTGTGGATTCAAGATTAGGGATTGTATTCTCAAAGCCCTATGAATTGAGTTAGTTTGAAGGTATATTGGTGGCCTGATTTGAAGGAGGAAGGGCTAGGGTTTGGTGGAAAAGTTGCAGAATAGGTACTAGCATTTGGGAAGAAGACCCAAATTTTGGGTTGGTTGCACTTCCCCACTCACAACAGGGTTGTTTTGTGTTTCTTCTCCGATGAACACTTCCTCTGAAAATTCTTGTTCGGACAATCTTTAATTGAAGAATTAACAAGCTATACATATATATATACACAGAAAGAATAGAGGAGAGAAGAGACATTCAGGGCGTGGTCAACCAGAATATCCGATGTGAAGAAGATGAACAGTAATATATATATATACTCGTATTATATAAATGTGTGCGTGTGTGTAGACCACTTATTTTCTCTAAACCTCCAGTAGAGTTCATGTCTTTTTTTCTTTTCGTTCTCTTTATCTTCATTCCCCTAGATCTTGTACCAGCTCAATCCTAGGCCATGTAATATGGTCAAAACATTTAATCATACCATATTACTCTGTACATCTATTGCATGAATGCATCCGTATCCATCCTATTCTTCTCTTGCAACCCATTGCATCCTGTCGATTTTGTACTGTCAAGAATGGCAGGCCCTCTAAGCCAATTGAGGATAAGAAAAGAGAAGCCTAATAAACCAAGCCAATTGGATATGATTCAGGTCTATCATCAACTGCAAGACTCAATTAAAAGCAGTCCCACTGTTTATATCATTATTAACAGCCAAATACTGAGATTAGGTCTTACTTTTCTGAAATTTCAAGTTACTAAACTATAAGAAACTTTTTGGGGCTCAGAAATAAAAGCATATAATTCATTACCTCGACAGCAGTTAGCATTGGAGAACCTTTTGCTAGATCAGCTGCTATACATGAAGCTAAACTGCAACCAGTACCACGAGTATTCCAAGTTTCTACTCGTGATGAACATAGCTCAAAGAAATTTTCACCTACAAGAATAAATCACAGAATAAATTAACCTATGCACAAGCGAGTGCATACACATGCTCACACCTAAGGGCAGGTAGCAAAAATTCTATTACTGCTCAAAGATTCTATAGAATATGTAGAACATACCATCAAAGAAAACATCAACAGCATTCAATGAAGCAGGGAGGTGACCTCCTTTTACAAGTACATTTCTCAAAGCAATATCAACAATATGTTACATTTTATTTTATTCTTCTTCTTCCTCTTAGTTATTCTAAAAGTAATTTTCATTACGAAAGTAAATGGAACACCATTAAGTAAACACCTGGAGTATGCAGAAAATAGCAGGAGGACCAAAAAGAAAAGTAGATGCAACAGGAAATGGTGATCCAGTGAGGAAGGAATCATGTAAACACTTCAAGAATGATCAGAATGGTACAATGTCATGTGATTCACATCCATTATCCATACATTCAAGGAAAAGTGAGGTGACCACAAACCACAGGAGGTCAGGTCAATGTGTAATTTTCCCACTCATGGCAGAGAGTTGCAGAATACAGTTTCAGTAGCTTCGTGAAGGTATGCATAATTATCAAAAAGATGCATAATTATCAAAAAGCTAAAAAGTTCCACTGGATTTTGCAAGAATTAACCTTGGGCCCATATCATGTATGCATTTTGCAGCAGAACACATGTCAGCAACAGTTTCCAATTGTACACTACCAAGCAAAGCAGATGCCTCTTTTAAATTTGGAGTTACTATGTCAGCCATGTGAAGAAGCACCTCCCTATATTCAGGAACCAAATAAACCATGATTACATGATTCATGAACAAGTAAAATGGATTAAAATGAGAAGTAATAATTAGAGAAATATCATAAGATAAAGTACCTTAATCACACCCCACCCACCCCACAAGAAGCACGTAAACCAACTAGGCTTTTTGCTTAATGAACCTTCTAATGAAGGTTGCTAAACAAAATTGGCCCTAAAAGCATGGATATGTCTCATCTTTAACTTCAAGTATTGACACGAGCAGGAACTGACCCATACTCAAGTGCATCAGACGGGGAGCTTTATTCGGCCACAGATTTGTACTATCTCCTTTTGGAGAGAGTATCACCGCTCTATGTTTAGATATAAAAGAGTAGTGCTTCTCTCTCTCTTTCTCGCTCTCACACACAAACAAACAAACAAAACAAGCACGCTGCTTGCATTAATTTCCAGAAATTTTAGTTGCTGGAAATTCAGATGATTGATTATTCAGGCTTAGGATGTAATTTTAGTTGCTGGACATAATGACAGGGTGATGCTCAAGAGGTGTTACTAGAGTCTCTCTTCTATGAATTAAACTTAACTATTTTGAGCACTGAAACAGACAAAAGCTGTCCATTTAACCTTGTGAGTTAAAGGATATGCAAGTCCCTAATGCCTAAGTCCTTCATGGAGGTTAACACATCAGTTTGCGACGTCGGCTCAAAACCCTGCACTGCACAATTCGACTGGAGGCAATTCGTGTGCCAAAGATGATTGGAACTTGTTGAGAGACGAGATATACTGGTTTGTTCCACAAAGTGGTAGCGAGAACTTTCTGTCCTGATGGGAGGAGCATCTAACTCGGGAGGATGATTGGTGGGAAAGTGGCAATGCCTCTTTTTGAAAAGACAAAGTTTGTTATATTTTAGAACATAAGTAATATACATGAATGTCTCATGTTTAATCAATAATCCGGCTTGGAGGAGCAGAGTGATCATAATTACATGAACCATGTATATATATGTGTGTGATGTCCTTCCCGCCTTTTGGGAATTTACCTTGTTCACATGTCCAATTTGCAGGGCCGGCCCTGGCCCAAGGCGACCAAGGCGGTGGCCTTGGGCCTCAGATTTTAGAGGGCCTCAAGGGGATGGAATAAAAATAAAAAAAAATTAGTTAGGGCAAGTTTCAGACGACACAATCTGCTTCGACACTCCGCAGGGTGCAGCCTCCGCTATCGCCTGAGGTGACAAGGTATGTTCATCCTCTCTCTCTCTTCTATTCTCTCTCCTTTTGCATGAATCGATCTTTTATATATGTTTCTTTCTTTCGTTCATCTCATCATTTGATTTGTTCTAACCCTGGTTCGTTTGATTCGGGCCTTCCAATAGTGAAAAGTAGCTAGGGTTTTGTGTGTGTCACTGTGTGTGTGATGGCTATCAAAAGCTGAATGAATATATTATGGTTCTCTTAGTATTTTAATAAATGTGTGCCTTTCTACATGTGTCTTTCATGGCGATCGAGTCCATAATCTATGGCAGGTACTTTTTTTTTTTTCCCTAAGTCCACTCCAATCTCACAACAGCAGCAGCCATACCCCTTTTCCTCATAATTTTTTGCATTTTCACATTCAATCCCACGAAAATTAAGGATCCCTTCTAGTGGGTTGAGGTAATTATCAACTTTTTCGATCTCTAAATTATGCTCATAATAAAAAGTGCCAAATTAAGGGTATTTTTATTTTTATTTTATTTTTATATGAAGATACATACCACCATTATTGATGTTATTTGAAGTTGGCTCAGCTAGAATTTCAGTTAATAATACTGTCAAAGCACTTGCCATCAGAATGTACAAACACATGGAAATCAAGAGCAGGCTTTAACAAAACAAAAGTTAATGGTTTTTTCTATTAATTTGTACAGGTCTTCTGTAGCAATGATCAATCAATCACTGCGGATTATTGGCTCCCAAAAAAACACACAACAAAGTGTAGTATAGTTAATATATGTGGCCTCCACTATATATGATAGTGGAGGCCACATATAACCTAAAAGTCCCACTACTTCTTCAGTACTACAAGTTCAGCCTCCTATATATATATATATATATATATATAGTCACCTCATCTCCACATATTTTTGTCATCTGTAATCATCAAATTTTAGTAGCTATATAAACAATGAATGTAAAAGAAGCTGCAGTTTTCTGAAACTGTTCTCTTCATTTTTTTATTTTGTGCCTGTGAAAATTTCGCACTCTTTAATTGATAAATTTATTGTTATTAGTTAGCTGTCTTATGCACATTGCACACACGCACAATTATTTATTGGTGGTGATAAAAATTTATAGTTATTAGTTAGTTGTCTTAAATACACAACACATGCGCACAATTATTTATTGGTAGTGATTGATTTATACTTATTAGTTAGTAGTCTTATGCACACTGTACAGGCGCACAATTATTTGTTGGTGGTGATAAATTTATAGTTATTAGTTAGTTGTCTTTTGCACAATGCACAAGGGCACAATTGTATTAGCTATAGAATTTGAAAACATCGTGTTAAAATTTTGCACTCTTATAATTCTTTTTTGCGCATGTGAAACTCAAGGCCTCACATTTGAAAGTTCGCCTAGGGCCTCTCAAAATATTTGGAATCTCAGGGCCGGCCCTGCCAATTTGTGTTTGTTGTGATCGTAATCGGATCACACATCCTTGTCCATGCAAAAAATTGCTAGACAGTTATTGTCAACTCCAAAACAAGTATTATATGCTATAATTATCTACAATGACAACATTGTAAATCGTGGATCCAATACACCGCATAAGGAACTCGAGTATCTCAAAGCTAAGGACATAATTCATGGATTCAATATTATGATTGATTCAAGATATAGAATTCAGCTCGTAATAATTTAAATAATAATAATAATAATAATAATAATAATAAACACTTTTAGATCAAGATAAACCAGAGGAAACCATAAAACTGAAACATGAATGGCAATCCTTAATATTGACTTACAACATCAACATGCATATCAGATAGCACAGACTTCAATTGCTCCGCAACAAACTCCTCTGGCACGATGTTCACACCCTGACAACAAAATGAACTTTTGAACCCAAATCAGAACATAAACTGACAAAAAAAAAAATAAAAAACTTTCACCAGAATCAGCTATAATACGAGTCTCCAAATTGCAATCAAACCTGAATACCAATGGTGTTTTGTGCAGTGACAGCAGTGATCACACTCCGCGGCAGCACAAGTCTTGAGATCAGCCTGAATTCCGGCCCCGGCCCCGGAATCAGAGCCAGCAACTGTCAGAACATGCGGAACTTTCAAACTCCTGTCTTCTTGCATTGCCACAAAGCTCGGTGTTTGGGGGACTTTTGAATTCGCAGACAAAGTGCTTGAAACCCTAGATTGATGAAATCCTCGGGGAGGAGCTTGTATTGTACTGAATCGCGAGCAACTCTAACAAAATTTCAATGCAAATTCTAAAAAATTGAATTGCATATTATGCATTGATAAGGAAGAGAGTACTAAATTAAAGTATTTTACTAAATGAGACAAAACCATGAGAAATTGTCCTTTTGGTTGGTCAGAAAATTAGATGGAAAATTATATAAAAATAGTACGCAAACTGTCGGGGTTTATACCTTAAAAAAAAAAAAAAAAAAAAAAAAAGCCCACACTACTACTAACTACTTTTGGGTTTATTTTCTCTGGACGTTTTTTTTTTTTTCAAGAGCAAACCTAACTAAATTCTGTGTTTGGTTAGTGAGAAAATGGAACATAATACCTTGGTGATGAAGAAGGAACCCGATAGGGCTTGAGAGCACTAGTGACCCATGGAGATGACCATTGTATTGCGTTCTAAGCGCACTAAGAGAGAGGTCCATTTGACCTCCAAGATCAATTTCTATACACTACCTTAAAAATATTCTTTAGGGTAAAACCGGATCAAATTAGACTATATAGTTTGAATTGGTTTGCTAAAGGTTTGGTTGGGTCACAGTTCTAAATTTGTGAAATGTAAAAATACAATTTGGTCACTATTTAAGGTCATTTTGGACTAAACCGAACCGTTAAATTATATGTATGTTATATAATATAATATAATCCTACGGTGGCTAATGCATGTGTTTTTTTATTATTATTATTGATTTACAGTAATTGAATTTTGTTAGTTTTTTGGATTGTGGCTAAATGTTAGTTATTGAATTTGTAATCCTGAATGTATTATGTTATTAGAATGTATTGAATTCAATTCAAGAAGTAACAGAGAATAATAAATTAAAAGTACTGAATATATTAGTAGTTATGAATATGTTGGTTAACTTGGTTTTTCTATAAAATCTTGAAGTTGATCATCAAACTCATCTATATCTTTTTTGAGATATATCATGGGTTTTACTCGGATAATAATATGAGAATCTTTAAGTTGTAACCTGCAAAAACGAGGACTACATTTCCAGAGATTTAAAGGATTCTCATAAAAGTTTTGTCTTAAAATAGCATATAGCCAATGTTTTTCATTTAAGACAAAAATATCAGTATTTTCTCTTTTGGGTGGAGAAAAACTACTATCGCAAACAAAAGTTAAATTTTCTTGAATTAAAATTTCAACAACTGTTGGATCTTTTAAAGTTAAAGAAATTGGTTTTTTTTTTTTTTTTTTTTTTTTTTTTTTTTTTTACTGTAAAGGAAGATAGATGTAAATGAAATTACAACCTAAGATAAAATCATCATGCATAAATGGAAAGTAAAGTAATTTTGGAATGATGAATTTTTTGTCACCAAATAGAAATATCTTTAGCTTTAAATGGGATGACAGTATGCGGTGCTTCCGCATCAATACCTTGTACACCAATGGGGTGTTTCATCTGTCACCATTTTTCTGCTGGAATGGCATTATACCTGCAGCAGCTTGTGGTTGCTCTAGTGTCAATGAGAACACAAAGACTATATGATTTATAACCTTTGAAGTTGAGGATACCATTGACATAGGTATACTTCGGCTTTTTCCCTTGCGATGGAGCAATAAGGATTTCATCTTTTCCGTGTTGGAAATGAAAAAATCGAGCGGATCGCATAGAAAGGTTTGATCCGGGAAGGAAAGGTGCATCATTTTTGTTGATAATCTCTTTTCCTTTTTCTGCCCAAGTAAATCTTCGTCAAGGTAGTTCGGAAGATTGGACATTGGATGATCGTGGAGGAAGCAGTTTATCCCATCCACACTTGTCACCGGAAAGTCTTGCTTAAGCTGATTTTTGCAGCTGAGGTTTCTCTTTTTTTGTTATATAGAGATTTGAACCAGAGGCTTGAATAGTGGTAACTGTGGGTTCTTCTATGTGTAGCTTTGGTTCAGCATTGATTCCTTCAAATAGTCAATTTCATGGTATTTCGAGGTCTGTCCATTGCAATAATTTGGGTTCAATTATTGAATCGAAAGGACGTGGTTTGGACAAAGTGACTAGTTTTGAATCAATTGGAAGTGTAGAGGTTTCAGGTTCTAGAGTGAGTTCATAAAGAACTTTCTATTGAATTCCTAAACCTGGAGAGTCACGATCCATTTTGAGATTTGAAAGTTGAATTTTGACTTTTAATACTTTTTCAATATTGGGATTAGTAATTGAAACAAAGTAGTTTGGTGTGAGTTTGAACCAAATAACATTGTTAACAAGATTTGATTGAATACCTCCGATTAAGGCATCAATAGAGTTATGAAATCGATTATCCATAACAAGAACAAGAATGGGTTGATCAGTTACTTTGCGAAATAGGGAAGTGATCTTGATTTGAACCGAAATTACTATAGAAGTTGACTCTTTTCAAACACAATCTTAAAGAGGACATAAGTCTCATAGAGAAGTAGAGAAATATGGCCCAAATTCTTTTCCTGGTCCAACTTTTCATTTCTTTATGATGAAGCGTTTGGAAAAAATGGTCCGTGATCGAACTTTAGTCTCATGGTCCAATCAATAGCCTAATGCATTTTTATCTGATGAAAATCGTACCCATCATTGATGTTCTTTGATAACTTCACTGTAAAATCAAGTTTCAAATATAAATGCTAGATGTCAATATTGGGTGCAGTTGTTCTTTTATCTGCAATAGCTTTCGATCTCGAAAAAAAAAAAAAAAAAAAAAAAAAAAAAAAAAAAAAATCCATTTTCATACTGAATCCAAGCCCATCCAAACCTTGTCCTTATTCGAAAAAGCTTTATTTATTTACTATTTATTAGGGAATACTTTAAATAATGCAGTACCTTCTGAGTAAAATTTTGAGAAAAATTATTATCTATCGTTGGCCCCTACTATGATAGAATCAGTCCAGAGTACCTAATTTATCCTGTAGCGGCGAATGTCGACAATTCTTGTTCAACTCTTGACAATTCTTGTTCAACTCTTGAACTTCACCGATACAAAGCTACTAGTATATAATAGCACCCAATTAATTCAATTAGCATAAATTAAGATTAAAAAAAAAATTTTAAATTTAATCTGTAATTTTCGGAGTACTTAGTGTTCTCAGTCCATATAGGGTCATATTTATATAGATCCAACAATTTTGTTTAGCTAGCTGCATGCAGGGGAAATCAAAATTAAATTGTTTTTCTTGCCCCCAATCTTAGAATTCCATTGCCTTGCAAACTCAACTCAGTTCAGTTAAGATTGTAGCTAACAAATATCAGGTGTCAGTCATGCTGCATTCTCATCCATGGTGCAGTGACGTAGATAACGAAACCCTAGAAACAATGAATCACATATTAGCTACTAACATCCCTTTCCGACGAGAACCATCGTCATCCCATAGCAAGAGAATGTGCAACCTAAGTCGTTAAGAAACGAAACAAGGAATTACTATACAGAAGTTACATGGGCATTTTCTTGGCCTTCTGTTTCAGCACAACAAATAAGACATTTGTTGTTACAATGGTTTCAGGTACTCCAACTAAGAATTTATTGTGAGAATAGTACCTAACATATTTCGTTTACTTTCTATTGAGAAACAAAACAAAAAGGATCGAACAAATAGAATGTTTTGTTCATATGCAAATTCAGTTGTATAGAGCAGCAGGCACACAAAAAACCACCAAGAACACATCAGCATCAAGAATCTTTCCGAGGGTTTAGACTGAGGACAGCCGTTGCAGTAAATTCAAGATCGGATGGCAGCCGACCGTACCCCATGTTGGAGACGACGGATGCGACAAAGACCAATCAAGTATAGGATGCCTACCAAAGCGGTAGTACAGAAGTCGAAGAAGTCAACGGCACTCAGATCCCCTGCAGTACAGCAGCCCATCAGTTTACTTTGGATGAAATGAAGAGATCACACATTGAGCATGACAAACGCAGCGAAAATCAAGAAACATGAGAAAATAAACACGTCACACACAAAATACACAATGATTTAGCGGGGTTCCGCAAAGCCTACGTCCACGGTGAAGATCCGGCAAAAGAATCCACTACTGTGCGAAAATCTGGAGATTACATGTTTCAACCCGAAAACCCTAGCTCTCGCTCTTACTTTGGTTTTTTTCTGCAATTTTCAATGTCTCTCAATAGTACCACTCCAAACCCTAAGCGCCCTAATATATCGGGTTATAAGAGAATACTAAATAGGGTTCACGACCTGCAAGCAAACGGGTCGCAACTTGATCCGGCACCAAATTCGGGCCACTTTAGGACCGAGGGATTTTAGTCTTGCTCTCCCATCGTCTAAAAACACAAACAAATTACCACCGAGGTCCAAACGTAAGGAATTGTAACAATTTCTTTAACCAGATAGACTAATTGATGTTTATGAGGAGGTGTGCGACCCATTCAGTTTGCATCTTGATCTTTTATTTATTTAACTACTTTTGATAAGTCATCTTGATATTTTATTTTAAACCCATGTGCACAGGAAACTGTACTTCTAACAGTTTGAACTCCCTAAAATTAAAATTGAAGCAAAATACCTGTTTTAAGGAAGTCAAAGGAGCAGAAATTGTAGAGGGCACCCAGCAATATCTGCAAGAGAAGTAAAATGGTAATCAAAATTTGCCTAAAGAAGAAAAGACACGAAGCGAATGTCCAGAAGAAATCTTAGTAAAGTTATTGAGTTTTACCAGCTAGGCATCAAGTTACTGATGCTTACTCTATGAAGTTTTTATCATTGCAAGCAGTAATTGCCTACACGTATATTAGACATTACCGGCACACACCGCATTTACCATAATTTCAAACCTAACCGCTAATTGGCACCGCCAGAAAGCTTCTAGGAAAAACTAAAGGAAATCTTAGCTCCATTATGAATTTATGACAACTCCATTCTATGATTTAAATTCAAAGCTGATATTTACAGAGTAACTGCATGAAAAGTTTGTACAGCGGAACATGCTACTTATATATTCTGTTTGACAAAATTTATTTTCTTTCATCATTAACAGGTACTACAACAAGATACAACTTACTTCATTTACGAAAAAAGGAATGAAAAAAATAAATAACTACAGAAGAAATGAAAAAAAAAAATTTACGTATAACATTCAGTTTGTATAACTGTTGGATAAACTTACTGCAACGAAGTGTGCTTTGTGAAGGTGATGAAGAGCTCTATCAGGATTCATCATATCTCGATATATTCTCTTGATGATCAATGGTAACACAAGTACTTTCTGCCGAAAAGAAAAGGAATAAAAATGTAAACGCTTAATAAGAACACTTTCCTACTTGCTTAACACGTGATTACCTTCCAAAATGAAATACTCAAGACAAGTTTAAGCCATATATCTGAAATAAACAAGATGGTCATGCAACTAACACTGCAGATCTATAAGCATAAGTTCACCAACTAAATAATATACACTGGAGACATATTTTGTGAAAAAAATTATATTGAAGATAAAACAGAACATTGACAATTAATATTCTAATCAGACTTCACATGAATTCATGAATATTTAAATAATTCAGAAAATGATAAGTAGGTAGTTTCATCAATGTTAATATCAAGTAAATTTACTAGTTACTACGCTATGGTGATACTAGTACTAATAATATCTCAAATGAATTGATAATTATCATTGTCCTTGGAATAATCATCACCAATGGAATATTGACTGGACGGACAACATATTCAACTTCTTAAGATTATCCACTAGCCATTTGAACCAACCATTCTCAACTACTAAGAACCTACCATTTTAAGTAACTAAGGGCCTCACCACTTGACTAGAAGAATGCAATTATGACAATGAATCTATTCATTCCAGCAGATACTAATAATTTTGACAATGAATGTAAGCAAGCTCAGAGGAACACTAGCTGGAAAAGATGAGAAAATTCTGGTTGGGAATCAACAGGAGACATGTACGAGTATAATTTTGAAAATTCATTGCTTCAAACAGCACTCAGGTTGGCAGCTATTTAAAATGGTTCCTTACCATTCATGCACTTGGAAAAGGTTTTGCCCAATGAACGAGGTAAACGTAAGGTATTTAATGGATTTGGGATCATTAAATATATTTCTTGTATTTGAGCCTTTGAGGTACACTTGAACTAGAATTGAAATTTAATATGACATATATGTGTTGAATTGTTGGTGTATCAAGGGGAGAAGTGTCATTGCATGATGATCCACAAACACTAATAAAAACCAGATGTATGCGTCTAGACGGGGTTTGTTGAGCAGAGGGAGGGGGCACATCCACCACTACTCTGCCAGCACCAAATGTAAACCGCTGCTGCCACCACTGCAACAACCACCATAATTGTCCTTGTCCACTGCCCACCAACTCTGTATCGGGTCATCATGACCAATGACACTGTTAATCTAGTACCACCTCCAACAAGTTGTGCCCCCACCACCATACACCACCATGGTGTCCTAAGATTCCATCTTCACGACCACCAATTTCTAATGTTACATATCACAAACAACAATAACATCAAAACACAAAGCCTTTTCCTAACTACTTGGGGTCGGATATAAGAATCCTATACAACAATAATAACAAAACAAAAAGCCTTTTTCCCAACTACTTGTGGTCACCTATAAGAATCCTATCTTCTCATTCTGCTCTAAGGTTATAGGCTCTAGGTCACAATGGAGCAACCTTACCAAACTGCCAAGGCCCACCCTCCCTCAATCAAACAACATGTAATCATATATTTTGATCTTCCCCTATCTTAGCATTATCCTTAAAGTGGACTATGTCACTCTCCTTAAACTAGTGCACCTAGTTGTCTTCTTTGTACATGTCCAAACCATTTTATTATTTTAATCGTTTCTCTCTTTTTTTTCCCGGTGAATGTCACTTCAACCATCTCACAGCCACTATGAACAATGTTAGATATCAATTACAATATCAAAGATGAGATTTAAGAACTTTTGAATCTCTTTAGTTTTATGTACTCTTCTAATAGGATAATCCACGAATACTCAACCATGCTGTTCAAATTCAGGTCTCCACAAACACGATGTTTCTCCTGCTTCTTGCTCATCTCTCTGGCTCAAAGTTTTAAGAGCACAAACGCTATCCTAGATAGATATTATGCTAGTTGCCTAGACAATACTTATTGTTGTCAAGCTAAAAATGTATACGTTGTTTCCAAATATACATGTCAGCCACAGTTTCCCAAAATAGAAAAGCAAGAGCCACTAATGGCCTCATTTCGCCATGGCAATCAATAATATCCTTAACAATCCTAGAGAAGTGCAGTTTATATGTCTTAACACATCATACTGATTACCTGGGATTGCCCAAATCCTGAACTAAGCTTTGATGTCTCAAAAGTAGTTACATCCCAACTAGCAAGGTGGTCACATTCTAGCTTTTGCAAATACCACAACAGCCCAAAAGTTTGATGTTCATTTTGCTTCTAGTTCTTGATTTCCTCATAATATATATCAAGATGAACCATATTTTGTTTGTATGGCCAGTTCATTTTTCCTATCTGCAGAAAATGCCAAAATGGCAGTTCCAAATATTTGAACAGCCACAATTTCAAAGAACAAATGCAACAGTAGCAAGAAAGGAATGCTCTCCAAATTTAAACCTCACTAAGCTACATAGATCTATATATACAATTATATTACTAACATGAAAAGGTTCAAGAAGTGAGAAAATTATACCACTATACAGTATGCACACACTTTGACTCATCAAGTTCTAAAATCGAGCAAATACAAAACTTGGATTTGCAGTAATTAAAAACATCAAATGCCAGAAAGTTACAACTAACTATACAGCACCTATAAATCAGCTTATTACTGTAAAAAGAACATCTGGAATGGAACCACCAGGCCTAGAAGGCATAAATGTCACAGAGAGAGAGAGAGAGGAATAAAAATGGATGAATAAATAATAAGCCAAGAAGCTGAGGTATATATATAAAAAAATTCACAAACGAAGAGACATGTCAACCCACATGGATGAGACCATATATGCCTCCAACGAAAAGGTGGTTGTATGTCCAAATATTTTCCAGAACCTCAGCAACCCCCTCTTCCTGCTGGTAGTGCATCGATGTTGCTGGTGTCAACTTACAAATGGGTCGAGAGCACATGGGGCACTTGCAAGGCTGAAGCTCTGAACCATGTTTCCAGTACTGCAAAATGCAACCAGCTGTACAAGGAAAATCACCAACTTCACGAAAAATAACTTTGAAGCAAAAATTTCAATTTGATGGTAAAAGAAGAAGAGTAGTAATTTAAACACGATATATTTTCCTAAAAGTAAACTAATTCTTTACTTCCAACATTATCTGTTGAAAGAACGTGTCCTAGTTGTAAAGTGCCTTCTCCCAGATGCAAGAGTTGTGGGTTCCAGAGCACCGGCACATAACAGGAAACCAACAACTTCCCTACTGTGAAGATGAAATTTATTTACTTAGTTCTTAATAAAAAAATAAAATAACAAAATCATTTCTGCTTCCTTGGTACTGCTACAGGTCATTTTAGATAACTCACCCAAAAAAAGTTTAATCTCGTTAAACAAGACACTAAGAGATCAAAAGGGACACAAGCCTCGGAGAAATAGAGAACTTTGAGTTTGAACCATCTTATTGTCAACATTTTAATTGATGATACCTAAATTAAGTTAAGTGTAAGTGGACATGTCTAGCTGACTATGGAATACATTTTTCTTCATTATTTTTATGAAGTATGAAATAAGATTTGTTTTCGTATTTTAGTTGTTGTTACTACAGGTCAATCTAGGTGCGATTAACATATCCAGAAATAGACTTGTCAAACACAACCGTAAAGGGGACATAAGCTTCATAGAGAAGTAGAGAATTTTGGCCCATTTCCTGATTCTTTCAATTCAAAAATACCAGAATCAGTGAAAGCATTTAGGAGTACAATCAAATTAAAATATTACTAACCCCCACCCCCAACACACACTCCCAATAAAATAGGTAGAAGGAGCAAGGCAAATGTTATTCAATGTCACAAATGTCAAATGCATGACATAGAAGTGAGTCGTTTCCTCAATAAATGGGATAGTGGGATACCGATTCATGATAACAGCCTGCTGGACAACATTAAAATTTAATATCAATACAAAAAAAATAAAAATTGTCCAAGCAAAATACTCATCCTTACTCTTCCACTTGCAAATTTGAACCCTCCTGCTTCACATGTATTACTAGCTCCAAACCTACAAAGGAACCCCAAGTTCTCCAGAATCCAATATTTTCTAGGCGAGACAAAATATTTGTTATTCTCCAATTGAGTACTCATTCGAAGGCATACCTTTTGTCTAGAAGACCATTAAAATATTCTAGATTAACTCAGTAAAAAGTGAGGATAAAAGGTAAATGTTATACAAGGGATACTATGTTAAAGATTGATAAATGGCGATTTAGAAAGGAAGAAGGTCGAACATAGTTTTTCCAACCAAAATATTCTATATTTACTCTGTAAACAGTATAGAATTATTGTTCAGCAATCTTTCAAAAAAGAAGGGTTATTTGCAAGAAATTTAATAAAGCTCAACAGTCAGAGACCAGAAATTCCGGAAAAGATAAATGAGCATGCCACACATCATTAACCAAAATTATAAAAACAAGCAGAGTTATCCATCACCTCCGGTCCAAAATGAAATATCTCATATTCAAATTTGTCCTCCCCTTTTCCTATATTCTCTCATTAACCAAACGAAACCTCATGCAAGAAGCAAGCAACAAAAGAAAATCCTTTTTACAACTTCAGGAAACAAATCAAATGCAAGACAAATGATGATCCTCATGTTTGTTTGGTTGCCGAGAAGATGGAAGAAACGAAACAGAGGATTGGGAATTTTGATACCAAGAACACACCGCAGTACCAGTGGCCACACTGAGCTTGGGAAGGAATGACGAAGGCTTCGACACAGATTGGACAACAGTCATCGGAAGGAGGAGCATTGGAGTCTCTCCTGCTAGGTTTTGGATTGGAACCTATCTCGCTCTCACTAGTTTCTCTCACCTTACTGTTTCTATCACTAGGTCCCTCCCCCATCTCACTCAATTCGACCTCTACCTCACTCTTTCTCTCGTGTTGGAAGTTGTTAATTGGACAATTCCCGAAGTTAAAAGTTAATGATTTATATTTTCCCGAATTTGAATTAAAACAGACTTAGTTCTGGTAGGACTTAAACCTATGACCGACACAAGATAAAGACGTCCCTCTTGGTTAACCTCCGAGACTTTCGTCACTTAGGATTCGAAGAGTCCTTACTTGGCATGGTGGAAACAAGTCTCTGTCAAGGACCAGTTTAATTTAACTGTTATCCTAATTTTTCTGTTGTCCTAAATGACCCTCATATATTAGATGTTCTGACAATTCATGTCCAAACGCAAAGATATCGCATGAAAACCAATGCGAAAAATATTAATCTCAGTTACAGAATCTATGACAAAACCATGACCACCATAAATCCTCAGTTTATTAAACCAATCCAACCTGAGGACGCCACTGTTCTTGTCCAAGCCAACCTTGAAAAAGCCACAGTTGCAACTCCCAGAACACTCAAATGGAGTGATATTCCCCCACTTGAATCATGAATCTTAGCTAATGCTACCACTACTGAGGTACCTCAGAAAAATCAAATATTTCCTGAGGTATTTGAAGTCTTGAACCCTCCTGCTTCACATGTATTACTTGCTCCACACCTACAAAGGAAACCCAAGTTCTCCAGAATCCAATATTTTTTAAGCGAGACAAAATATTTGTTATTCCCCAATTGAGTACTCATTCGGAGGCATACCTTTTGTCTAGAAGACCATTCAAATATAATTCTAGATTAACTAAGTAAAATTCGAGGATAGAAGGTAAATCTTATACTCGTACTAGGGATACCGTATAAAAGATTGATAATTGGGGATTTAGAAATAGGAAAAAGGTCGAACATACGTTTTTCCTACTAAATTATCAATAAACAATGTAAAGAGTATGGAACTATTGTTCAGCAATCTTTCAAATAAGAAGGGTTTATTTGCAAGAATTTTAACAAAGCTCAGCAGTCAGAAACCAGATATTCTGGAAAAGATAAAGCGTGCCACACATCATTAACCAAAATTACCAAAACAAGCAGAGTTATTCACCATCTCAGGTCCAAAATGAATCATCTCATATTCAATTTTCTCCCATTTTCCTATAGTTTCTCAGTAACCAAACGAAACCTCATGCAAGAAGCAAGCAACAAAAATGTAAATCCTTTTTAAGACTTCAGGAAACAAACCAATTGCAGGACAAATTAGAAAATCCTCGTGCTTGTTTGGTCGGCGAGAAAATGGAAGAAATGAAACAAAGAGGATCGGGAGTTTTAATTGGTATCGAAATCTCACCGCAGTACCAGTGACCACACTCAGCTTGGGCAGGAACGACGAAGGCATCGAAACAGATCGGACAACAGTCGTCGGAAGGAGGAGTGTTGGAGTCTCTGTAACTAGGGTTTGGATCGGAACTTCTCATTCTCTCACTAGTTTCCCTCACCTCAGCGTTTCTCTCACTAGATCGTCTCTCCACCCCCACTCAATTCATCCACCACCTCGCTCTTTCTCTCTCTAAAAGAGTCGGAAGCTTTGATTCGACTTATTAAACCAATCGCATTTAAGAATTTTATCTCTATATACGTGTATATATGTAAGTATATATCTATCCAAGCAGTAACGATCACTGAGTTGGGATCGTACAGCATGCATGCCGTGACTGCCGTCCGAAGGCAGTCTAAATTCTGATGAGATCCTCTCAATTTAAGCTTCGTACAATTCTTTTTTTTTTTTTTTTTAAAATAAAGTAAAGGGGGGTAATAATGAAATCTTTTAGTAATTTCGAGGGTCAATAATAATATTTTTGTTTTACTCATGTCAACGTAGCCTATGGGTCCATTCCTGGTTGTTACTACTGTAATGTGGTGGAAAGAAAGGTACAAGGCATGGGCAGTAAGGTTGGTACGCGCCGCCGAAATTGATGTTAAAATCAAAAACTTAAAAATTTTATTTTTTTTTTGATTCAGTACGGTGGCAAAATACTATTAAAAAATTAAAATAAAATTTTTGACTAGTTATTTAAAATTTCAAACTTACAAAATTTTTTATTAAATATATTTTTAAGTTTTTACTTTCAAAAATCTTACAAAAAATTTTCGTGTAACGTTAAACACACTTTAAAGTAGAAACACTTTAAAATAGAAACATTACTTGTGTGTTTTTGCTTTGGGTGAAACCCTGAAAGCAAAAGAAATTGTCAAACCACCCTAAAATGCCAACAAAGGCAAAATGATTTCAAGATTTGTCCAAGTATCAATAGCTCAACAAAGGCAAAATTGTTATAAATGTGGATGTGGGGTTTACAAAATAGTGTACATAATACTACTTCTATCTCATTTTAAAAATTCACTTCAAGTGACCTAACGATATTAGTTTCTTATTTTTTAAAATGAGGTAAGAGATTCAAGTCTCAGAAAAGATAAATGTATATGAGTATCAACTAAAAAAAAAAAAAAAAAAATCAGAAATGTGTTCACTTCGAATACTGTGTCAAATTGAGAAAAATTAATGAAGGTGAACACGAAAATATTTAAATTCTTAATTAAAAAAACAATGAGCTAAAAACGCAACAATTATTAAAAATAGTATGCTGAAATAGGGATGTCAATTTTTACCGCCCCGCCGGGGCCCCGCCCCGTCCCGCCCCGTTAATAACGGATATGAGAACACTTGTTATACCGTTGGGGCGGACATGGATACAAATTTTGTACCCGTCGAGGGTCACGGGGCGGGTAAGGGTTCAATATACATATCCTAGGGGCCCCGCCCCGCATATAACTATATTTAATATATATATATATATATATATATATATATATATTAATAAGTTATTTTAGCGGCTTACCTAATTACCCATTTCTTATAATCCTAATTTGGGATGTAAACTTGGTATTAAATTTGCTTTTGTTTTGGTTATGGTGGAAGTTGGAGCTTAGAACTTCTTGTGATTTGGTTGTATTAAACTTTTATTTTTGTTTATTATGTTCTCTGAATTATGTTATGTGCATGTTATTATTATTATTTTTTATTAGGATACATAATTTTATTTATGTTGTGTCATTCCTAGGCTTTGCACATTTAAATAGCAGGAGTTTAAGTTCCAAAAAGTGGAAGAAAAAAATTTGTTAGTGGGGCGGGCACGGGGGCACAGTATTTCCTAACGGGGCGGGGTTGGATATGAAAATCCAACCCGTCGCGGGTCTCGGGGCGGGCATGGACTTGACAAAAATTAAAAGGGGCGGGGCGGGATTTAGAGAAACCCGCTCCAAACCCGCCCCGTTGCCATCCCTATGCTGAAAGCAGCACAACTATAACTGGCAATTAGAATTAACACGTGTTTACTTTGTTTGACTCGCATCACCACAATGCACTCTACAAGTCATCATTCATATTTCCCTGATGTGAAGTGTAAAATTGTATTTGACAAGCGTGAAAATAAAGTCCGATTAAGGCTTTCACTATTTGGATGTAAAATATTTTTTTAAAAATATTTTTTTTATTTTTTGATATTTAATTGTCGTAAAATATTTATGAAGAAAAAATATATTAAAATTTTACAAAAATAATTTATTCATCAATTTTTGGTAAATTATTTTATACGTCATATCCGAAGGACTTGACCTCAATCTCGACCTAAACCTTTGCTAAACACCTAAAAGTACAAATAAAAAAAAAATTTATTTAAAAAATAAAAATATTTTTTGAAAAAATATTTTATGTCGAAACAAGCGGAGACTAATTTTTAATCTTTGATTTACTTTTGAGTCGTAAGATCGGAAAAGAACAATAAGAAAAAACTGATTCGGAATCATTGAGAGATCACTTAGAGAAGATAAGTGAAGCGATGACACTATTTTAAATTTATATGTTATGTTTTTCATTAAGGGCTAAGTTTTCGGAGTCAAAAGTTGTGTTTTTTTATTCTCACAAAAAAAATATACTATACTAGTAACTCTCAATAAGAATGCAAAGATTGTATTTGAAACCTTTTTTGATTGGGTTTTAAAGGGAATTTTTTGCATGAAATTGCTAACATTTCCTGAGGCCTTTAGGGTTCTCTAAACACTTATAAATAAATATGTGATTCACAAAATCATTATGGCTTTCAATATTCAAGTTTTCAAAACCCTAGGGGAGCTTTTGAGAGATTTTGCAGAGTTTGTTTATTTTTTTGTTTGAGAACAAACGCACCACACACACGAGTGATTTAAGACGTGTTTCTCTTTGTGATCAGTGTTAGTTCTCATCGAAGATGTTTTGCTACTGGTAATCAAAGCAGTTTGTACCCACAACTTCAAAAATTCTGATTTGAAAACAAGGAGGAAGAAATCACACTTTAAACGTTAATTAAGGCGTTCGTGGAGTGTCATTGATCTTCTAGCAATCCGTCTACAAGAGTTAAGGGAGTACGCATGAAGTCGAGTGCTATTAGACGGAGGAGTCATAAAGCCAAAGACATTCAATGAATGGTTCTTGGTAAAGTGAAGCAGTGTGAGCTTGAGTTGAAATTCATTGTACTTGCTTCAAATATAGTGAATCTTTTTGCTCTGTGACATTCTTCGAGGTTTTTCTTGTGGTAGGTGGAATTTTCACCAACTAGGTTTCATCGCTGCAGACACTAAAATTTTAATGGATTTTGGTTTTGACAAATTGACCCATCAAATATGGGTATAATGTTTAATTAAGTTATTTAATTGGCCCATGCTTAGTTCACTTAAATTATTTAATTAGCCCAGCCCTGAGGATTAAATGAAAAAATAATTATTCCTAATAAAATATATTTGGAATAATTATTTTTAAGGATAATTATCATAATATAACAGGCACGGCTCAGTTATGATTTTATCCTTATCAGGAGATGACACGTGTCATCATCCTATTAATTCAAGAAGCCTATTATAAATAGAGGCATGTAGGAAGGAGAAAAAGGGGTCTAGAAATTGAGAGACTCAGAAATCCAGAGGGCAGAAATCCGAGAGAGAAATACAAAAGTTCTGCCAACATTCATTCCCAACATCCAAACCTGAAGGCAAAGAGCAACAAGCACATCAAATCGTGTCGTTCTTCATCAAAATTCCACGGTGATCAACAATAAGCACATCCAAAGCCGTGCCGTTCTTTATTAAATTTAACAAATTCTCTCTGAAGGCGAAGAATAATAAGCACATCCAAAGTCGTGCCGTTCTTCACCAAATTCAACAAATTCTCTTATGAAGACGAAGAACAACAAGCACTCTTCTTCAAATTCAACAAAAGACAACAAGCACATCAAAATCATTCCGTTCTTTCTCCGTGATTCAACAAGTTTGACGAATCACCACATAATATTGTCCGAGATCAAGCTTCATCAGCCCTCGATCAGAAATCATCAGCGATCTTCTTCAATTATAAATATTTGAAGAAAATTGTTAATAACCCAATTCAAGATCAAGCTCCAAAAGCCCTTGAATCCAACCAGCAAAGGAGGTCGAATTAGAGGATATTTTCTTTCTTTTGTAAAGAATACCTCAGAGGATTGTACTCGAATTTTCATAAATTAATAAATTATTATTTGCTCTCTATTTTGTTCTTTATTTGCAGATTGCGAAATTTGTGTGTACAATCGCTAAAAACCCGGTTTCTCTTTAACTTTACTCTTACTTTACTTGCATCATTTAGTTTGCTTTGTAGGTTGATCAATTTACCTAAATCCAGTAAATTTAATTTAGGCAAAAATTTGGGTAAAGGAGCAAGTTCACATTCAACCCCTCTCAGTTCTATTTTTTTTTTTTTTTTTTTTTTTAAAAAAACTAAATTACGCAACTTATTCCACACCACGCAACTCACACCTAACTCTAGGGGTGTACACAGTTTAGGTTCCCCAGAATTGTTGGGACATGGAATCTGAATCGAATCGAACCGGTTCCCCGGTTCGGGTTCGGGTTCGGGTTCGGTTTAGTTCCGATTCAAGTTCTTCTTCCATTTTTTTTTTTTTTAAATATTTAATGACTCTAAACTCATTATTTAATGGTTCCTGTTCCGAAGTCTGAAACCGGAACCGAACCGTTATGTAACGGTTTCAAAATTTCAGAACCGGAACAGAAACCAGAACCGTGAGAATCAAAATCGAAGCACTGGTTCTAGTTCCGGTTTGGTTCCACAGTTTTTTTTGTACACCCCTTACCTAAATCTGTGCATCTTTGTGTAAGCCATTCAAATATAGAAATGCATTTAGGTGTAGTTACAAAATTTACACATAGTATAATTATGAATAAAAATATCATGATAACACTATTATAATGAACCGTATATCCAAGCATGGATGTACCATGGGTTCAGTGGGGGCATTGGCCCCCAATGAAATTTTTTTGTTATTGCAATTTACACATCTAAATTTGTATTTTTTTTTTGCATTTATACCAATAAAATTTAAAAATTGCCCCATTAAAATTATAAAAAAATCCCTCTATATAAATTTATCCCCCAGATGTGTCTCTACACATATCATTATGCAACTATACATCCGATGCTAGACATTTATAGAAGTTGCATCCGTTATTTGGTAATTTTTTATATATAAAGTTTTATGGGACCTCTCCAACGTGCAAATGGTGGTTCCTCAACCTCTACTTGGTACGGTACTGCATATTGACCTAGTTATTGACATGCAACCATGATTGAAATACATAAATGTAATTTGTGACACTAGAATTTTGAGAATGTCTTGTCACGGTCTCATGGGTCAAAGAGAAAATCTCTTAATAAAGTCTGCAAATGTGGTTCACCTATGGACATGTGTCAAAATCTTAAAGGTTCATACCTTTAGAATTTTAACTCTTTGACCCATGACTAATAATATCCTTTGTTTTTTTTCCCTGCTGTTTGGAACCTAAGTCACATAATTCGCTTAAACTACTAGTGCTCTATCGTTCTGCGCGTGAATTGGTGTTTTGAGAGCGAATTCGTCAAAAATTCATGCTCTCATGTTTTTGAATTCGGAAATTCATACATGTTTTTGAATTCGCGAATTCAATTTAAGAATTCGCCGGTTTTTAAAATTCAATTCGACAAATTGTATAAGGTAAAATTGCGTATTTTGTTCAAGAATTCGACGACTTTTGACAATAAATTCACGAATTTAGTATGAATCTTGAGAAATTTCGATTTTACCCCAAGCTTAAATAGACACAATAAAGTTAATTATGTTAAAAAATAATCAATTTAATTTAATTAAGTAAACTCTGTCCTTTATAAATAAAAATCAAATAATATAAGTTATATAACAATATACTTAATATTTAATAATACTTCGGCAACTTACCTTCATTAGATAATACTTATTTAACCTACTTTCATTAACTTTTGGGTTTGGAAGTTTGGATATTTCGTGTCTAATTTAAAGTTTAGCAGTAAATTCATTTGCTTTTGAACATTGCTAAACAATATACTTAATATTTAATAATACTTACGCAACTTACCTTCATTAGATAATATTGATGTAACCTACTTTCATTAATTTTTGGGTTTGGAAGTTTGGATATTTCGTGTCTTTTTTAAAGTTTAGCAGTAGATTCTTTTGCTTTTGAACATTGCTATTTCAAGAACAATGATTGTCATCTTGAGAGCTTAAAGCAGGTTAAATGTATAAAAGACAATACTTTTGAAATTTTCTTTTTCTATTATGCCTTATTCACTGTTATGTTTTTATTTTTATAAAGCAGCTTATTTGATTGTCATATTTGTTAATTTATACATTTTTATAAAGCAGGTTATATTTGTTGTAATGGACTTATATTTGATTTACTATTCTGTCTTTTTGTTTGCATAAAATTTGTTTAAAACATATATTTATTATTATAAATTAATATTTTATATATTTATAATGCGGCGCTCTAGCGGCGCTCCTGCTCTAAGATTTTTTAAGATATGCCGCTCCCGTGCTTTCGCTCTCGCTCTTGCTCCGCTCTATGTGACTTAGCTTAGAACATCACAAGATTCCAATTGTAAAAGACTTTGAATCCAAAATGACATAGAGGTCCATTTTTAATGCATTCATTGAACATAAGAAGATTCCAATTGTAAGCGACTGTGAATCCAAAATGACAGAAAGATCCATTTTTAATGCATTCATTGAACATCAGAAGATTCCAATTGTAAGTGACTTTGAATCCAAAATGACAGAAAGGCCCATTTTTAATGCCTTCATTGTTGATACTAAATCCAAGCCTACCCATACCTTGTCCTTATTCGGAAAAACATTTTTTCATTGGAGGAACACCTTAAGCCCATTCCACAACTATCCAAGTCAATTAGTGTCAACCGATATTAATATATATATATATAATTATATACATTGTCAACTAAATTGATTAATTAATCTTAATCCTAATGTGTTGTACATTTTGCTTCCTTATCACGGAAGTCCAGGCTAACTTAGGTGAACCTATATAACTAATGGACAAAACGATCTGATACACCCATCACCATTTGGTTCCATTCAAGCAATCACCAACTTCTGAGTTCTACCACTTTATTCCAACCTAACCCAAACAATTTCCAACATCGGCTTGCCACAAGATCTCAAAGCAGTAATTTTTAGAGTACATGGTGTTTTCAGTCCAAATAGGGTCATATCTATATAGATCAAAAATAAATTTAGCTGCATGCTGATGAAATCAAAATTTAAATGGGCTAAATTCCATTTTTGGAATTGATTTTCTTGGCCGAGTCTAAGAATTCGATTGCCTTAAAAACTCAACTCAGTTCAGATTTTAGCTAACTCAACAATCAAACACAACATCGCGTATGGCAAGAAAATGCACGACAAATAATAGCTATTCCGAGAAAATGAGGATCGAGTACAGAAGCCCAAGCCACACTAAACAGGGAGTCCTTACCATTGCCGGAGCACAGTGAGCAAGACTACGTGCATATCGACATTTGTGGGTCATATTGGTTCATATGCACATTTTCTGTGAACAAATCCAATGTTTTTGTTCATATGCACATTTTCAGCTGTACACAGCAGAAGGCACACAAAAGACCACCAAGAGCACATCAGTATTGCAAGGTTGATTTGAAACTGTACAAAAAGATCCACACGGACCACAAACCTAACACTCCCACCTATCCAAATGATCACATAGTTTCAAGACTCAGTTCCGAAGCTGAAGAGACATGACGGAATGGTTTAGAGGACAGCAGTTGCAGTCAGTCAAGGTTGTTGGATGGCAGCCAACTGTCTCACATGTTGGACACGACGACGCCTGCGACAGAGGCCAACC
The DNA here is from genome assembly GCF_030987335.1 of Cornus florida. Lineage (NCBI taxonomy): Eukaryota > Viridiplantae > Streptophyta > Magnoliopsida > Cornales > Cornaceae > Cornus > Cornus florida. The sequence goes on from NW_026775573.1 coordinate 48,838,000, forward strand.
AAATAAAGGATGAATACCAGAGCGTAAGCACACGAGTCGAAGAAGTCTACGGCATTCCGAGACCCTGTAGAACAGAACCCATCAGTTTACTTTGGATGAGATGAAGTGCTGCATATGAGTTGAAGATATCACACTTTTGAAAAACTAAATTGAGCAGAATATCTTGGACCTAGGGATTTGATCTCTCACATCATCTAAAAACCAAAACAAGTTACCACTGAGGTCCAAACCTGACAAATCGGCATAATTTCTTTAACCAGATAGACTGATAGATGTTTATGAGGAAGCATGCGATCCATTCATTTTGCACCTTGATCTTCTATTTGAAACCCAGGTGCACTAGAAACTGTAGTTCTAATAGTTTGAGTGCTACCTAAAATTAAAATTGAAGCAAAATACCTATGTGAAGGAAATCAGAGGAGCAGAAACCGTACAGGACACCCAGCGTTATCTGCAGAGAAGTAACATGGTAATCAAAATTTGCCTGAAGAAGAAAAAACACGAAGCGGATGTTCAGAAAAATATTAGTAAAGTTATTGAGTTTAACCAGCTAGGCATCAAGTTATCGATGCTTACTCTATGAAGTTTTCATAATTGCAAGCAGTAATTGGCTACACCTATAATAGACATTACCAGCACACACTGCATTTACCGTAACTATCAAACCTAATTGCTAGCTAATTGGCACCACCAGAAAGCTTCTAGAAAAACTAAAGAAAATCTTAGCTCCATTATGACTCCTATTCTACAATTTCAAACTTCAAGCTGACATTTACAGAGCAACTGCATGAACAGTTTGTACAGCAAAATGTGCTACCTAAATATTCTATTTGACAAAAGATATAAACTTCTATCATAAACAGGTACTACAACAAGATACAATAACTTGATTCACTTATGAGTAAGGAAAAATGCTTGTCTATTTCGCATATCTAGGGAACATTTCAATGTAAAAATAAATAGGGTTAATTTCACTGACACCCCTTCAAGTTTGACCAAATATCATATTGAAACACCTTTCGAAAATTACTATCACTTGGGTCCAATTTTACTTTTCTGTTACTAACACCAATAAAAACACGCGAAGAGACAATTTTGCGCCTAATTTTTTTTAATACTTTATATTCCAAAATATCAACAATTTAAATTGACTATTTTGCCCTTGTTAAATCTTTGATTTTGCTTGCAGGTATTGATCGGCCTGAACTTGGTCTTTAACCTCTTCTCTTGGGTCTTGTTAGAGAGTCCCACTAGATCAACTTGCTTACTTAAGCTACAACTCATTTATATTGAATTATTGACTATATTAGTGGAAGACGGGTGTGAATCCTTTTTTGGTACTGGATTCTATATTTTGCTTCATGGATGATTATCAAAATGGAAGATTTGCTTTCTATTTGGGATCTGAACTTTCGTCTCAACGCTCTGAGCCTCACCTACCCACTCCTCTCTGTCACATCTCTCTCTCACGCACACAGCTTTACACACAGCCATGCCCACCACCACCACTTTGTACAGTCAACGTCTCTCTCTCATCTCATCTTTGTACAATCGATTGATGATGGATAAGAGAAGATTGGCGACATCCAATCGACGGTGACGAGAAATATTCAACGAAGGTTGACCATTGATCAACGGCGATGGCTTGATATGCACCGGCAACGGCTTGATTTGTGTTGGCGATGACTTGATTTGTATGATTTTGGGGTTGATTTGTGTTGGCAAAACTGCAACGACACCGCAAACCCAATATCAAAATAAATCTGCACCTAATCTCCTCTCTCAACTCAATCGGAATCGTCCCCCTCTCTCTCTCATGGAACCCAGTCTCTTAGCCGTGAACCACGCCGGCACGTCGTGCGGCACCAATGCTTCCGCCGAGCAAGAATGTCGGTGTGGTTGTTTCACTGGAATGAACAGTGGTATTGGTGGTGGTTGTTGTAGGGGTGGGAAGGGTGGTGGTTGTTGTGAGGGTGAGGATAGTGGTGATAACGCACTGGTTATGGTTATGGGATTCATTCGCCGAAATACAGTGGTTGTAGGGTGGAGGTGGGGATGGTGGTGGATCACGCCAGAATACACAATGGTGATTGTGGGTTTGGACATGGTGGAGGTGGTTTGGGGTGAGGATGGTGGTGGTGGTGGTGGTGGTGATTGTGGGGATGGGTATGATGATTGTGCTTGTGGAGGTGGGAATGGTGGTGGTAGTACAAAACATGTCTTGTTGGAAACCATGGAGCCATGGCCGTGGATGGTTACAACGGTTATACCAAGTCATTGGTACAACCAACCAATACAAACACTTCACTAAAGTAAAATGGTTAGATTCATCACAGTTTACTAAGCGATTGTGGGACCATTTATTTTAGTGGAATTTTTGTATTGGTGGATTGTACCAATGACTTGGTACAACCGTTGTAACCAATAATTTCTCCCTTGGCTGAGTGGTTGCAAATAAGGAAAACGCACCATTGGTGTAAAGATGAAAAGAATAAAAAATAAAAATCAAATATAAAATGACAGAAATAGACTTCAATTGACATGCTAAAACAATAAAAAGCTGGGGCTTTTGTTGTCCAAAAAATATGAGGACAACTACTGGACAAGCCTATATATGTATATATATGTATATAGTATATAAAAAGTAATAAAGATATATAATTTAATTTGTAAATTTATAAAATATTTAGGGATATTTTAGTCTTTTTATCAAATTATTTAGGTTAAAGAGTTATTTTGTCAAAGTCAAAGGGTATCTAAGTCATTTTACATCTTTGACACCATGTGCAGTTAACAGTTGGGGTGTGAGTGAAAGACGAAACAAACGTTTGTGGGGTGTGAATGAAAGACGAAACAAACGTTTGTAATGTAAGTGATAGTAAATTTCGAAAGGTGTTTCAGTGTGGTATTTGGCCAAACCTGAGGGGGTGTCAGTGAAATTAACCCAAATAAATAACTATATAAGTAATGAAAGAAAATATTTACATATACTATTCAGTTTGTATAACAGTTGGATACACTTAACTGCAATAATGCGTGCTTTGTGAAGGTGACGAAGAGGTCTATCAGGATCCATCATATCTCGAAACATTCTCTTGATGATCAATGGTAACACAAGTACTTTCTGCCAAAAAGAAAAGGAATAAAAATCAACACCTGCCTACTATGAACTGCTTAACAAGTTATTACCTCTAAGAAATAATGAAATACTCAAGACAAGTTTAAGCCATATATATATAATAAACGATATGGTCATGCAACTAACACTGCAGATCTATAAGCATATGCTTTGTCTAAAATTATAGTAAAGATGATACAGAACATTGACAAATAATATTCCAATCAGACTTCACATGAATTCATTAATTTTAACCAATTCAGAGTATGATAAGTAGGTAGTTTCATCAATTTTAATATCAAGCAAATTTACTAGTTACTACACTATGATGATACCAGTATTAATATCTCAAATGACTTGACAATTCTCATCATCCTTGGAATAATTATCACCAATGGAATATCGACTGAACAGACAACGCATTCGACATCTTGAGATTATCTATTAGCCCTTTGAACCAACCATTCTCAACTACTAAGAACCTCACCACTAAACCTGAAGCACGCAATGATAATAATTTTGACAATGAACTATTCATTCCAGGGATACTAATTTTCACAATGAATGTAAGCAAGCACAGAGGAACACTAGCTGGAAAATATGAGAAAATTCTGGTTGGGACATGGAAATCAACAGGAGACGTGTAGGAAGTAGAATGTCGATAATGGCAGTTATATATTGAAAGGCAAAGCAGGTGTCTGGGCATGGCAAATAACTTAAATGGAGAAATGATGAAAGCCAAGTTCAGAATGTGAATAAGCTGCTCACATCAAAACAGTAGCCGCTCAAGATGGCATCATATTTGGGTACAAATCAGGCACTATGAAATACAATGGTGATGGTGAATCATTCTAGAGCAGAAAAGAAATAGTATCTCAATAATTTACCACATGTTGTCGATACTGACTTATGGAGACCTCACTTAAGATCTAGGTTTAAATCTCTGGTGAATCAGTGCCAAGCTAAAAATGTATACATATGTCGTTTCCAAATATGTATCAGCCACAGTTTCTCAAAATAGCAAGGAAAGAGCCACTAATGGCCTGATGTCGCCATGCCCTGACAGTCAACAATATCCTTAAAAGTCCTAAAGAAGTGCAGTTTACAACTTTACATGTCAACTCATTATACTAATTACCTGGAATTGCTCAAATGAACTAAGCTTTAATTTGAACTTAGAACATCAACAGAGCACCCATGAATCTTCCTTGGGTCCCATTGCCTTGCCTTGTAATATACCTTAGACACCCACAATTGGTAAAAAAAACAATATGCCATACATATGTCTCATAAGTAGTTACATCGCAATCAGCAAGGTGGTCACATTCTAGCTTTTGCAAATACAGAAGTCCTAGCTACGTTTTAGCTTTTGCAAATATCGCAGCAGCACTAAAGTTTGATGTTCAATTTTGCTTCTAGTTCTTGATTTCTTCGTGATATATGAACCTTGTTTTGTTTCTATGGCCAGTTTATTTTTTCTATCCGCAGAGAATGCTAAAATGGAAGTTCCAAATATGTGAACAGACACATTTTCAAAGAACAAATGCAAAAGTTGCAAGAAATGAATGCTCTCCAAATTTAAAACCTCATCAAGCTACATATTTCTATAATATAATTTACATTACAACATGAAAAGGTTCAAGAAGTGAGAAAATTATACAACTATTCAGTGTGCACACACATTGATTCATCAAGTTCTAAGATTGAGCAATGTGCCTCCAAGAAGGTGAGGTGTATATATATATATATATATATATATATACACACACATGTATATAAAATCACAAATAGAAAGACATGTCAACCCACATGAATGAGACCATGTATGCCTCCAACGAAAAGGTAGTTATATTTCCATATATTTTCCAAAACCTCAGTAACCCCCTCTTCCTGCCGGTGGTGCATTGAAATCACTGTTGTCAACTTATTAATGGGTCGAGAGCACATGGGGCACTTACAAGGCTGAAGCACTGCACCATGGTTCCAGTACTGCAAAATGCAACCAGCTGTACAAGGAAAAACAACAACTTCATAACAAATAACTTTAAAGCAAAAAGTCTAATTCTATGGTAAAAGAAGAGTAATAATTTAAACATGATTAATTACCAAAAAAAAAAAAATTAAACATGATATATTTCCCTAAAAGTAAACTAATTCTTTACTTCCAAGGTTGTCAGTTGAAAGAACATGTCCTAGTAGAAAAGTGCCTTCTCCCAGATGCTAGAGTTGTAGGATCCAGAGCACCGGCACAGAACAGGAAACCAACAACATTATTAATGTGAAGAAGAAATTTTTAAAAATCCCCAAGTAAGACTGACTGTGACATTGAAATTATTTACTTAGTTCATAATACAAAATCCTTTCTGCATTGTATTTTAGTACTGCAACAAGTCATTCCGGATAACTCACCTAAAAAAAGTTTAATCTCGATAAACAAGACATTTGAAGAGATCAAAAGGGACAGAGTCCCCAGAGAAATAGAGAGCTTAGATCCATCTCCTTATTGTCAACATTTTAATTGATGACACCTAAATTAAGTTCTGTAAGCGGACATGACAAGCTGACCATGGCATAAAATTTTCTTCATTATTTATATGAACTATAAAATAATATCTATTTTTGTATTTTAGTTGATGTTAATATAGAAGTTACCTCACAGAGAAGTAGAGAAATTTACCCCATTTCCTGATTCTTTTCCTGCTCCAACTATTCATTTCATAATAGTACAGTGAAAGCATATAGGGTACACCCAAATTAAAATATTATCAAATATTACCACCCAACCCCCAATGCAGGGGGGAAAACTAGGTGGAAGGTGCTGGACAACATTAAAATTTTATATCAATACAAACATATTTTTTGTCCAAGCGAAATACTCATTGTTACTCTTCCACTTGCAATCTTGTCCCCAAGAACATTTGAAGGTGCTTCACATGTATTACTAGCTCCATACCTACAAAGACACCCCAAGTTTTCCAAAATCCAAAGACTATTTTCTAAGCGAGACAAAATATCTGTTATTCTCCCATCATGTACTCATTTGAAGGCACGCCTTTTGTCTAGAATACCATTCAAATATCCTAGATTAACCCACTCCACAATATTAACTGTTTTAAAGCATGTAATTAAAACTTCAAAGCACTAATTATGCTCTGTTAGTCTGTTTTCGAATAACCCAACCAAAGATAAAGGAAGAACTTGTAGGTAGAGTCTAAAGCAATGTCAATTGCTCTCCATTTGTTAGATTTATGTCTCAAGCAACTGCTTTAATCTGCAACTAAATTGAAGATTATAACCTCAATGGTAGTTTAAATTATTTGCTCCAAACTATGCATCAACTAGGTGAGAAGGGAGAGTATCGGTCAGGGTATATGGAACAAGGATTGGATGTTTTCAATTGTTATAAAACTATAAAAACATACACTCTAGCACAAGTTAATAATGACTTCCAAAGGATATTTCAAACGAACTATAAATACTTGTAACCTATGTTAATTTGATTGTGCATTCACTCCAGGTTACTGCATAGATGATAGTTTAATGATTCATCAATTTCTGCACAATTAGGATATAGTAACACAGATAGTCAAAGTGGCCAACAATTAGGTTATGTGTATTACTATGTAAAAGATTGACAAATGGGGCTTTAGAAAGGAAAAAGGACGAACATAAGCTTCCCCTACCAAAATATCTATAACCAATGTAAAGAGTATGGAATTATTGTTCAACAATCTTTCAAATAAGAAGGGCTATTTGCAAGAATATTAATAAATCTCAACAGTCAGAAACCAGAAATTATTGAAAAGACAAAATGAGCATGCCAAATACCATTAATAAAAAATTATAAAAACAAGCAGAGTTATCGTCATCTCAGGTCCAAAATTAAATCTCCCATACTCAATATTTTCCCCTTTCCCTAAAGTTTCTCAGGAACCAAACGAAACCTCAACCAAGAAGCAAGTAAGGAAGATGTAAACCCATCGTTAAAGCTTCTAGAAACAAATCAAATGCAAGAAAATCATCACGCTTGTTCGGTTGCCAACAAAATTGGGGAAACGAAACAGAGGATTCGGAATTTTGGTATGGAAAACTCACCGCAGTACCAGTGGCCGCACTGAGCTCGGCAAGGAACGGTGAAGTCGCCGAAACAGATTGGACAACAGTCGTCGGAAGGAGGTGCGTTGGAGTCTGTCTTGCTAGGGCTTGAACAGGAGACTATCTCTCTGTCACTAGTTTCTCTCACCTCACTGTTTCTCTCACTAGGTCCCTCCATCTCACCAAATTCATCCCCCGACTCGCTCTTTCTCTCTCTAACAGAGTCGGAACCTTTTTCCATTTCCATCAGATTTTGATTCGTTCGCCTTCTTAACCGCATTCAGGAGAATTTCATCTCTCTGTATATATAATATATATATATATATGTATCTCTATATATATATGTACTCTCTCTTCATATTTGCGCTCTCTCTCCAAGTAGCAGGAAGGATCACTGTCGGGATGTCCTAAAATCCCCCTGAAGGCAACGAAAGTCCAATTTTTTGGTTCTTTAGAATTCCAAAAATGCCCACAGATGAGATGTGAATTACCAAATAGGCCATAGAAGGGTATATTTATGTGTCATGTTTTTTTTTTTTTTTTTTTTTTGGGTTAAATGGTAAAGCTTTCATTTATGTGTCATGTTGCTTGCTCGGGATAATATAATTCTGATGTGTGTAAATAAGTAAAAATTAAATTAAATGTAAACTTGAATTGGTATATATAGCACGAAATGTGATTGATGTATGAAGCGGACAAAATATTTTTTGAAAAAGAAATTATAGAATTCAAAACACCTGATTGTTCGGGTGTCTCACACAACAATTGTTGTGGTGCTGGTCATATATTTTGTGAGATACTCAATTAATTAAGTGTCAATTAAAATAACAATGATCTTTTTCAAATTGAAATAAACTTGAGGTGTTAACATGTCCTACGGAGCAAGAGATATGATTGATGCATTAAACCGTGAAAATGTGTTTGTATATCTATTTTTATTACTTTTCTTATCTTTTACTTTCTTTCGTGTCCCTTTTAAAACCCAACTTTTTAGTAGTGTAGATTTTAATTAATTAATTATTATTACAGTGATAGGGAATAAATTTCTAAATATACCATTCCATGATTGATTAACTTGATATCATTGTTCTTATAACTTCAAGACAAGGTTAAATGAGGAATATATAAAATGATTCATTAGATTGAGATCATTATTTTGGAACAAACTAAAATAAAAAGTGAACATGTGTTTTTTTTTTTTTTTTTGAGAGGGAGGGAGTATTGTTTTGCACAATAGCAACTTATCTTGTGGTTCCACACTTGCACCTTCTCTTATTTTTATAACTCCAGCTTCTCTTATAACTTTATCAATACCCTCAGTCAGAAAAAAAAAAAAAAAAAATGGCCAAACCCTCCCAGTCCTGTATTAAAGTCCACTTTAAAAACGGTGATTCACACAATTTTTGTCATATATTAAAAGTTCACTTTAAAAACTGTGATCCGCACAATTTTTGTAAGAATTGTGAAATTTACTTTCAAAACTGTGTTTCCAAATTGAACTTTTAATATGCAAGGAGGAAGTACTAGGCCAACAAAGACTTTAAAATTTGTCAACAACTCAAAGTGAAAGGTAATAATTACGGGTTACTTCAAAATTTGGCCATTTTGGATCAAATTCTGCGAGCCCGATTCTCCAATGGGCTTGCCGAATTTTGGGCCAATTTTTTGAAATAGTTCGTCAAAAACGGTAACTTAGGAGTAGTTTGATTAAAAAATATGCCAAATTTTATTTTATTTTTATTTTATTTTTCCCCCTTGAAATATACTGAGATTAAAGCGGCACCCAAAAAAATAATTTTAATTTTTTTAAAAAATAATTGTTTAATTTCTTTTATTTCATAGATATTATTTTATTTTATTTTATTTCTATTTACTATAGCCTTTTAAAATAGAGCCCTTGAAAAAAAAATGTAAAAAATTAAAATTAAATAGTAAAATATTTTTTATTTTTGGAGAGCGAAAACGCACTATTAGAGAGTCCAAAATACGACGTGACTCTTAAAAAGGCTAATGGGCTCCTAAAAAATGCTAAGGTGACAATGCTAGATTGTCAAATTTTAACAAAGCCATTGGAGATGCTCTCTCTTACATATCAAAATGTCATTCATCTAATTTTAGATTTTAAGTTCATTTCATACTTTCATATGTGATATATCACTCAGATGATGACATAATTATGAAAACAATTGTCCATAGTAAGAGTTGTTACTTAGTGATACTTATCTCCTAAAGTGAAAGAAGCCTTCAGATTACAAGTGTAAAAAATGAGTGTCTAATTGATAATTTTTTTTTTTTTTTTTTTTTTTTTCTTTTAGCAAAAAAAAGAGTAACAAGGGCAAGCACATATTTAACATATTTAATTTAAGAGTAGTCTAATGCTAAACTTCGACCATCTATTTCTACTAATATAACATCTAACACTTCTTGCTTTACAAAAAGAGAGCACAACATTAATATTGGGAACTCTCATCATTCTTTGCTGCTTTCTGATCATTTTTTAAATCCTGATAAGAGATTTTAGAATAACCAATATTAAATTTGTTTCTCTCATTTAACAACTATGATTTAAGTTGTAGATTAAGAGAGAATATATAATAATTTGAAATACTTTATTGGTAAAATTGCATTAAACACCCCTGTATTGTAAAAAAGTAGCAAATTATGACAGTATTAGCTTTTGAAATAGAACCATCTTCATCTCATTGCAATCAAACACAACATCACATAGCAAGGGAATGCCCAACAAATAATAGCCAATTCGAGAAAATGATTATCGAGTCCAGAAACCTAAGCCAAACTAAAAAAAATTGAGTAAAAAATTAAATGAAAAACTCCGAGCCAACGAATTCCTCTACAGAAGTTATACGACCTCTTCTTGGCCTTTTGTTTCATCAATCCAGATATTGCCAGGTTGATTCGAAACCCTACAAAAAGATCCAGATGGACCACAAACCTAACACTTCCATCAATCCGAGTAATCACATAGTTTCAAGGCTCTCCATCTTTGATATGATTGGGAATGTTCGGAGAACAGCAGTTGCAGCAAGACAAGGTCGGAGGGCAGCCAGCTGTCTCACACGTTGGAGAAGACTATGACTATGACTGCGACAGAGGTTAACCAAATGCATGATGACTACCATAGAGATTGCACAGTAGTCGAAGTAGTCTATGGTATTCAGACTCCCTGTAGAACAGCAACCATCAGTTTACTTTGGATGAGATGAAGTGAATGCATATGAGTTGAAGATATCATGCATTTGAAAAACTAAATTGAGCAGAATATCTTGCACTGAGGGATTTGAGTCTTGCTCTTCCATCGTCTAAAAACACAAACAAATTACCTGAGGTTCAAACCCGAGGAATTGTCGTAATTTCTTTAACCAGATACACTAATACTCCCTTCTTCCCACAAAAAGTGTCAAACTTTTCTATTTTTGGTTGTCCCAAAATAATTGTCCCACTTCAAAATTCAATGTACTAATTTTTAAGTATTCCTAAATTACCCTTCTTGCCTTGAAGTTATAAAAGCATTTAAAATTTGAAATAAAACCTCATGTGGACCCAATATAGAAGGGTATATTTGAAAATTCATTCCCTACCATTATAATAAAAAACATTAAAAACTACACTCAAAAAGTTAGATTTCTAAAAAAGGGCACTTTTGTGGGACGGAGGGAGTAGATGTTTATGAGGAGGCATATGATCCATTCATTTTTAACTTGATCTTCTATTTGAAACCCATGCGCACAAGAAACTGTACTTCTAATAGTTGAAGTGCTACCGAGAATGGAAATTGAAGCAACGTACCTATTTTAAGGTCCTTAGAGCAGAAAGTGTACAGGGCACCCATGATTAACTGCAGAGAAGAAACAATGTGATCAAAATTTGCCTGAAGGAGAAAAGACACAAAGCAAATGTTCAGAAGAAATCTTAGTAATGTTATTGAGTTTTACCAGCTGGGCATCAAGTTACTAATATATACTCTATGAAGTTCTCATGATTGCAAGCAGTAATTGCCTACACCTATATTAGAAATACCATAATTATCAAACGTAATTGCCAATTGGCACCACCAGAAAGATTCTAGAAAAAACTAAAGAAAATCTTAGGTCCATTATGACAACTCCCATTCTACAATTTCAAACTCCAAGCTGATACTTACAGAGAAAACATGCTACTTAAAACATTTTTTTTGACAAAAAATATAAACTTTTATCATAAACAGGTACTACAATAAGATACAACAATTTAGTCATTTATGAGAAAGGAAAATTACTTTTCTATTTCATATATTAAAGGAACATTTCGATGCAAAAATAAATAAGTACAGAAGTAAAGAAATAAAATATTTACATATAACGTTCAGTTTGTATAAATGTTGGACGAACTTAACTGCAATACTGCGCGCTTTGTAAATCTGACGAAGAGCTCTATCAGGATCAGTCATATCTTGAACTATTATTTCGATGATCAATGGTACCACCAGAACTACTTTCTGCCCAAAACCAAAGGAATAAAAATCTAAACGCTTAACAAGAAAATCTTCCTTCTATGAAATGCTTGACAAGTGATTACCTCTCAAAAAAAAAAAATACTCGAGACAAGTTTAAGCAATATATATGAAATAAACGACATGGTCATGCAACTAACACTGCGATCTATGAGCATATGTTCATCAGCTAAATAATTCTCAATCTATAAAGTGGAAACATATGTTTTGTGAAAAAAATTACATTAACGAATGATGCAGAACATCCACAAATTAAATTCCAATCAGACTTCATATATATTCATTAATTTTTAAACAATCCAGATTATGATAAGTAGGTGGTTTCATCAATGTTAATATCAAGTAAATTTACTAGTAACTACACTATAATGATACTAATATTAATGTCTCAAATGACTTGATAATTATCATCGTCCTTGGAATAATCATCACCAATGAATTATTGACTGAACAGAAAACACATACAATTTCTTGAGATTTTCCAATAGCCCTTTGAACCAACCATTCTCAACTGCTAAGAACCTCACCACTTAACTAGAAGCATGCAATGATAATAATTTTGACAATGAATCTATTCATTCAAGGAGATACTAATAATTTTCACAATGAATGTAAGCAAGCTCAGAGGAACACTAGCTAGGAAGTAGAATGTTGATAATGGCAGTTTTACATTGCAAGACAAAGCAGGTGTCTGGGCATGACTAATGGGCAATATTAGCACAAAGTGAATCAGCTGATGGCATCATATTTCGGTACAAATAGGCAATATGAAATATCAAGCTGGATGGTGAATCATTCAAGAACAGAAAAGAAATAGCATGTCGATTATTTACATGTTGTTAATGCTGAGGTATATATATTATAAAAAAAAAATTTAAATAAAAATTGCAAATGGAGAGACATGTCAACTTACATGGATGAAACCATATGTGCTGTCACCGAACAGGTGGTTATATTTCCAAATTTTTTCCAAAGCCTCATTAACCCCCTCTTCCCGCCAGTGGTCCATTGATGTCATTGGTGTCAACTTTCTAATGCGTTGAGAGCACATGGGGCACTTGCAAGGCAGAATCACTGCACTATGACTCCAGTACTCTAAAATGCAACCACCTGTAAAAGAACAAAAACAACTTCATGACAAATAATTTCGAAGCAAAAACTCCAATTCGATGGTAAAAGAAGAATAATAATTCAGGCAAAAAAAGAAGAAGGAAGAATAGTAATTTAAGAATGATATACTTCCATAAAAGTAAATTAATTCTTTACTTCCAATGTTGTCGGTTGAAAGAACGTGTCCTAGAAGAAAGTGCCTTCTCCCACATGCTAGAGTTGTGGGAACCAAAGCACCGGCACGGAACAGGAAACCAACAACATCACTACCGTAAAGATGAAATTTCAGACATTCCCCAAGTCAAACTGACTGTGACATTGAAATTTATTTACTTAATTCTTAATATAATATAATTTCTGCTTTGTATTTTAGTTGGTACTGCTACAGGTCATGTGGTAAGTCGCCCAAAAAAAGTTTAATCTCGTTATGCACAACATTACGAGTATATCTGATCCATCTCTTGTTTTGAACATTTTAATCGATGACACCTAAATAATGTTAGTGTAATTGGACATATCAAGCTGACCGTGGCATAAAAATTTCCTTATTATTGATATGAACTATAAAAAAAATACCTATCTTCGTACTTTAGTTCATGTTAATACAGAAGCCAACTCTTATCAAACACAACCCTAAAGGAGACACAAGTCTAATAGAGAAGTACACAACTTTGTTCCATCTCCTGAGTGTTTAGCAGTTCCAAATACAGAGGGGGAAAAACTAGGTGGAAGGAGCAAGACAAATCTTATTCAATGTCACAAATTTCAACTGCATTGCATATAAGTGAGTCGTTTCCTCCATAAGTGGAATAGCCCTTCATGATAACAGACTGTGGACAACATTAAAATTTAAATATCAGTACAAACATTTTTTTGTCCACACAAATACTCATTCTTACTCTTCCAATTGCAACCTTGTCCCTCTTGAACCCTCCTGCTTCACATGTATTACTAGCTCCACACCTACGAAAAAAAACCGATGTACTCCAAAATCTAAAGACTATATTCTAAGCAAGACAAAGTATCTGTTATTCTCCCATCGAGTACTCATTCAAAGGCATGCCTTTCTGTCTAGAAGACCATTCAAGTATTCTAGTCTCTGTCAGAGCTCCCCAAGGTTAACGGTTTTTAAACATATAATTAACATTTAAAAGCACTAATCACACTCTGGTTTCGAATAACCCAACTAAACATAAAGGAAGAACTTGTAGCTAGAGTTTAAAACAATGCCAGTTACTCTATATTTGCTTGATTTGTGCCTCAAACGACCACTTTGTCTGGGTATATACAACACAGATCGGATGTTTTCAATTATTATAAAAATATTAAAAACATACGCACTAACACAAGTTAATAATGACTTCAAAAAGATGTTTCAAACGAACTATAATTACTTGTAAAACCTTGGTTAAATTAGGTAACTGTGTAGATGATAGTTTAATGATCCACATATACGAACACAAATTCTGAGTATGCCACATATCATTAACCAAAATTATAAAAAACAAACAGAGTAATTCATAATCTTAGGTCCAATATGAAATCTCTAATACCCAATTTTCTCCCCTTATCCTAGAGTTTCTCAGGAACCAAACAAAACCTCAACCAAGAAGCAAGCCAAAAAATATGCAACTCCATCTTCAAAAAGGTTCTAGAAACAAATCAAATGCCGAGAAAATAGAGAAAACGAAACAGAGGATTGGGAATTTTGGTATGGAAAACATACCGCAATACCAGTGGCCACACTGAGCCCGGTAAGGAACGACGAAAGTGCCAAAACAGATTGGACAGTAGTCATCGGAAGGAGGTTCGTTGAGGTCACTCTTGCTAGGGTTTGAATCGGAAACTATCTTTCTCTCACTCAACTCTGTCTCTCCCTCTCTAACAGCGTCGGAAGCTTTTTCCTTCTCCTTCAGGTCTTGATTCCTTCGCCTTCTCGCAATAGCCCTTCGCCTTCTCATCTCTCTCTCTATAAACACCTCTCTCTCTCTCTCTCTCTCTCTAAGTAGCTGTAACGATTATTGTCGTCGTCTTAAACTAACAGCTTTCAAGAATTTCAGAACTCTCTCTATATATATAGGTGTGCTTTTGTCCAAATCCTTTTGAGATTTGAATTTGAATTCAAGAATTGAAGTTGAATTATAATACAAATAATATTATACCATATTTGCCCTTACTTGAAATTACATTTTTTCCCTTATATGAGCAATTAAATAATTTTTTTATATTAATAAGTTTCACGTATCACTATCAGAAAACAAAAGGTATACCGTGTATATATATATATATGATCCGTTTGAAAGAAATTATAAAAAGTTTGAAAGAAATTTTGCAAAAGTTTTCTAGGAAAAAGAAATTATAAAAAAAGAAAGAACATCCTAAAAAAAATTTATAATTATAAAAAAATTATACTAGATTGGCAACTAAAAATATATATATAAAATAAATTTGACATATTTGTTATTGATCAGACCACGTACTCCCTCAACCATCTAATAATTTCTTAAAGCAGAACTATTTCCTACCATTTTCATTATCCACTTTGAATTTTATATTGTTTTAGGAGACAATGCATTTAACTTTTTAAAATTCCAAAATTACGTTTGAAGTTAAATATATAGAGCATCAAGTTTGAAAATTTTATTTAACTTCTCTTAACTTTCATATGGGATAACAAATTTGGATAATCACAAATAGAAAAGATAAACTATTAAAATGGAACAATGGGAGTATGATTTAAGTTTAATATCTAACAAATTCAAAATGATATATATAATAATTTGGAATACTTTATAGGCCAAATTGCACTAAACACTCCTGTATAACAAAAAGTTGTAAGTTTTACCTGAAAACTACAAGCCTTCATTTTTTTTTTTTTTTCGAGAGGTAAAAAAAAATAAAAGATAAATAAATAATGGGTATGTAATTGAAAGGATGAGGGTATTTTGGGAGAAATTATTACATGATTATGAGACCATTGATGATTTGCACTAATCACTACTTGACATCTAAGTGTATATATACATATAAAATCTTATTTTTATTCAACTTTTTAATTACATATTAACTAATAATTGATCAGAATCATGTAATAATTTTTCTTTCTATATTTTATTAGGAGGGTTTTGAAGAGAATTTAGTATGGTCATAGAATAGTCGAATCTCACTAATTTTGTCTTTTCATCCAAGACGCAGCGAATCATATTTTCAAAAGTTATATTTACCACTTCTGTTTTATCATTTATCTGCGGATGAGTAGTGCTGTTTTACTTATCAAATTTATTTGTCATTCAAAACTGTGCATACTAAGAACGGTGAAGTATATTAAAAAAAAATAAAAAATCAATCCTCCAATTTGGGCTCATTTTAAACTTGATTTTGAATTCTTCTCACTTTATGGGAATATAAAGTATTTATAGTTTCTAAATAATCTCTTTCATTATATTATTATAGTAATTATATGTACTAAACCTTAAGTTGTTAAATTTATCAACAAAACTGCTATCTTCTATCAAAAGTTTGGGTAGTTTCTAAATAATCTCTTTCATTATATTATTATAGTAATTATATGTACTAAACCTTAAGTTGTTAAATTTATCGACAAAACTGCTATCTTCTATCAAAAGTTTGGGAAACCCTCCTAATAAGATTTTATAAATAAATGAGAGCACATGAATTAAAATATATAATTGCGGCCAAGCTATTAATTGGGCTCTACTATTAGCTGGGCCCGATTAATCTCGAAATCCCCCACATTTATAAGTATTTCTTTTAAGATGAGGTAACTCGTAACAAATTTCATGGATTATATCCTCCACAATTTTGGTATTTAATTTATGGTAGTTGAAAAATCATAATAAATACATCAAAGATAAAATTTCATTTTTACTTCGTAGCAAATATACATAACAGTATCTTGTGCAATTATTGATAAAAGTAACGAAATATCTTTTTCCACCTCTAGTTGGCACAAATTTAAGATAATATAATATGCTACATAATATCATATTACAAAATTAAAATAATTCAACCAATAATGAATTATATAAATAATGCAATAATCTACTTATATAGCATGCTTCAATTTCACATAATATTGAATACATCAATATTTAGCATATTTTCATATAATAATCTATATAACATTATTTTATTATATCTTAATTATTAGTATAATCTCTACTTATTAATAATAAAATTTACACAAGAAATAAATTATTTTAAGATTGTTGAAAAATATATGTTTCATATGGCATCTAAGATATAACTAACATTAAACTAATATGTCTAATTAATAATATGTTAAAATAATTAATTAAATATGCAACTCGATATTTAATTAAGCATTCAAATTGAAGTAATAAAATAATAATAATAAATAAAGAACCTAGACAGAGGCTAGTATTGGTTACTACGTCCTTAAGATAATTTACGTCTCGTATGGTGCTGACGGACTTTGTGACGTTTATCTCCCAAGATACAACGGTCTACATCCACCGGTAGTAGCACTACAATGGATATAGCGAACCTCCTCCATATAATACCATCTCTGACTTAAAAATGCATCTATACTATATAAATGCTGAATTGAGTGCACTCCGAAACAAATGGTTCACACTAATCTTAATATGGCTCGATAAAATTAGATTAGGGTCTAAGTGGCTCGGACCACTTGACCTATGGTTTGAACCTACATGGGTTGGGTTCAAGAGAGGGAGAGAGAAGAAAATGAATTGAACAAATTGCAAATGACAGCTCAATGGGGTATTTATATTTATAGAAATAGAAGTATTTTTTTAGATTGGGTGTTTTTTCATCATTGAACACAATCATTCATATGTGTCCCTTCATCACTGGACATAACCATTTTTATGACACAACCATTTATACGTGTCTCTTTACAATTGACACAACCATTTATATGTATCCATTCATCATTGAACACAATCATTTATATGTGTCTCTTCATCACCGGACACACCTATTGTATTAGGTTGCAATGATTCGCATTGAATAGGTTATGTCTGTTGATTTTGAGTTGCATCTTTTCATCCCACAAACAACCAGTGATCACACCTGTTCAGTCAAAAACATCTATTAATTACTAATGAAAAAATTTTCATTCAAAAATTCTATCAAGTAAGTGCAGAGGCTCGAGAGTATGGGGATTCAAATTCTACGGGAGGCCCTTATTCAACTGGGTTGTGAGGCATCTATAAGGAGCAAATATAAGTTGCCAAATAATCCCTGTGTACCAAAAACATAACAATAATAATTGCCCTTTTGACTTGACATTTTAATAGTGTAATTTTTAATATTTTTTTACCCACATAATTTGAATTGTTTTTAGAACTTCAAAGTAATGAGGGTAAATTAGGAATATTAAAAAAGTAATGCATTGGAAGGAGAAATTGGACAACTATTTTGGCCAACCAAAAATGAAAAGGTGAATGATTTTTTGTGGGATTGAGGGAGTGCATAATTATATTGTATATTGTGCTAAAAAAATGGTATATACCAATACTTTTTTAATACAGTGTTATTTGTAATATAGGCTAGAAAGTTGTCAAAAAATTAAATTTTTCCTTATTTGTTTCTAATAAAAGAAAAGGCTAAACACGAGCAATCAACTGATATAATAAGCCCCTATGCATGAATGTTCCTTTTGAATTCCAAAGTTTGGCCTTGAAAACCAATTTATGATCACACTTCAAAAGCACAAGAAGCAACTGCTTTTCCATGGGGACTTTGGTTTATCATGTCGTCAAAGTTATAATGTAAATCTGTGTTAACTTACCCTGCATGAGTTTTGATAAAGAGTACGGTAACTAATAATTTTATGTAAGTAAGAATTAACCTCATCATAATTTCTGATGTTTCGATAACATCAGTATTTATCGCTCACGTGAACTTTCCAAAATTTTAAACAATGGAAACATAGCTACCCATATACTTCACAAGTGCATCAACACGTTACTAAATACCAAACCATAATAAAAACTCTTCCACGATTAAACACTCTTTCTCGTATCCTACTCGTGGTGGGTATACCCATCATACACCATTCTAACAGTTCATAAATGAATTCCACCCATTTAGGAAAAAAAAAAATTCCACCCAACTTCTTAAACAAAGTTCCATGCCCAAATAGTTCAAACAAAACCGTGTCTAAAGTCACATTGTTCAAGTTGGGCAAGAGAGTTAGAATATATTATAAGCACAGTTTATGGAATGACTTATTATATTAGCAGGGATTTAATTATGCTATGAATAAGATGTAATTTGATTTAATTTCCTTTTGTAATATGAGCATGTGTTTTTTATATCTATAAATATAAGAGTCGGGAAGAAGTGATATATCTCATTTAAAATTTCAAACCTTTTACATATTTCTCTTATCTTTCTTCTATATTGTATTTATACTTATATATACATATTTTGTAATTCTCATTGATTTATTGCTTATACCAGTGTCAAACTCTTTATTAAAAAAAAATTATTCCGTACCATTTTAATTATCCACTTTGAATTTTATAACTTTTTAGGAGACAATGCATTAACCTTTTAAAATTCCAAAATTACCTTCGAAGTTAAATATGTAGAGCATCAAGTTCAGAAATTTTAAATTGACAAATTAGTCCATAAAATTTCCTTATAGGTCACGGATATATTACCTACCAAAATTGGCACTTTCCATATCCATATTATCGATCACCGCCTTTTCGAAAACACTTTCCATATCCATATTATCGATCACCGCCTCTTACTCCTTCCTTCACCAGGTTACATTATATATATATATATATATATATATATATATAAATCTAACTGCCCTCTCCTGTAGTTGTATAGTGCCGTCTTCTTACTGTCTTCATCGTCTTCTTCTTACTCTGTTTCAATCATTCAAAGCATGGAATTGCCTAAAAAACCTGTAATTGTGAGAGAAGTATGGAAGAATAACATGGTTGAAGAGTTCTGTTTGATTCATCAAGCCCGAATTGAATACCCATACGCCTCGATCGATACTGAATTTCCTGGAACCATCGTTCGTCCAAACATCAACCAAAACCTACCCTATCAAAATCGATCCATCCAAAACTACCATTTTATGAAGTTAAATGTGGATCAATTGAAGCTGATCCAGTTGGGGCTCACCCTTTCAGATGCGCAAGGGAAGCTTCCCGATTTTGGTACAAATTCAACCTACATCTGGCAATTCAATTTCTGCGATTTTGACATTGATTCTGATAATCACAATAGGGACTCGATCGACTTGCTTCAACGCCAAGGTATCAATTTCGTGAAGAATAAGCAACAGGGTATTCATGGAAGGGACTTTGCTGTGATGTTGGGTTGGTCTGGATTGATTTTCAGGAGGTGTCCTTTGACTTGGGTTACATTTCACAGCGCCTATGATTTTGGGTTTCTGATCAAGTTGCTGATTGGCAGAGAATTGCCTAATGATTTGAGCGACTTCATGCGGTTAGTGGGATTTTATTTTGGGATGAGAGTTTATGACATCAAACATATGATAAGATATTGTGATGGCCTGTTTGGTGGTTTGGAAAGAGTAGCCAAGGCTTTGAATGTCAATCGTGTGGCCGGGAAGAGCCACCAGGCTGGTTCGGATAGCTTACTCACCATGCAGACGTTCCACAAGCTGAGAAATGTTTATTTCAATCCGAAGGTGGACACAAAGTTGAACAAGTTTGATTCGGTATTGTTTGGGTTGGAAGTAAATTGATAGTTGATTTAATGTTCTTGGTACAGTTGTGTCTCTCTTGTAGTTATCTCTGTAGTTGTTGTTACATGTAATTTCGAAATTGAAAATATGCAATCTTAGGTTCTCTATTTCAGTTCTTACAATATTTGCATTTTTTGTTATCTCTGGCATTATGTTACACTTTTGATCTCAAACTAGCTACCAGTGCATACACAGACATCACGGTAGACATTAGATCAGAACAAGCTTTCATTGCGTAGACTTTGAGTACGTACAATGGATCAGTGTGGGGCATACCCCCACATATATAACACTCCAGATTTCCAATGCAATTAAAAAACCAGATCAGGAAACATAAAAATAAAATTACTAACATTTGGAAGTTTAGCCCAGCGGCATCTACAACCATGTAACAGGTAGCCTCTTCAACGGATGAGCACACCCCTTGGTGGTATCTCTTATTTCTCTCACCCCACAAAGCCCATAGCACAGTTGTGGATTGCAAGAACCAGGGTGAAAGTGGTGCATCTCGGCAAGCCCCAAACAAAAACATCCCTGCCCCTATGATTCTGTTTAACAGGCTGCATCTGCTCTTCCACCAACATTCCGAGACCCCATCTACCATCCTGCATCAAAACCTGCAGAGTAGCAAACCGAACCAGATCCCAGTTTAGGACTTCACCAAACCAAGTCCAGAAGGCATGAGCAAACTGACAAGACACAAACAAGTGATCCCTACAATCAACCTCTTTATGACAGTTTGAGCATCTTGCAGCCTCCTCCTGTGAAGATTAACCGTAGAGGAGAGTCTATCAAGCATCACAAATACAGCAGTTACAGACCATCGAGGCCTAACCTTACCCCAGCACAGATGATGCCAATCCACCTATTCACAGGGCAACATTCCCAAGCCTTTTCAAAAACAACCAAAATCCCACAAAATTTTATCCTTAGCAGCATAAATAGGAACAGCAGAAATAAATTCTCTGAATTGCTGCAACAGATCATCTTGTAAGAGCATCAACTTCCAGCTTCCATTGAGCAGCAAACAATCCAGACCATTCAGCAACTGTCAAACCATCACACCAAGGATCTAGGAAGGTATAGATAGGCCTCGTAATACTTCCTCGGTTTCCAAAGTAGGAGATCATAAGTAATACAATATACCTAAGGGCTTTCACTAATTTCTATAACAAGTTCAACAAGAACCTAAACAGAAATAAGGAAAAAAAACACACCCGGAAATGAAAAGTTAACAAGAAATGCAAAACAGAAACCCTTGCAACCAATAATGTGCAGCAGGAGTTTTTTTGACAGTTTGATTGGTTAAATGGGTACAGCAAACTGGCTTAAAGTTTTAAGAGCACATACGCTATCCTAGATAGAGATTATGCTAGTTGCGTACATAATAATAATTGGTGCCAAGCTAAATCTGTATATGTTGTTTCCAAATATACATGTCAGCCAGAGTTTCCCAAAAATAGCAAAGGGAAGAGCCAGTAATGGCCTGATGCTATCCTTAACAATCCTAGAGAAGTGCACTTTATATGTCAACTCATTATACTAAATACATGGGATTGCTTAAGACATGAACGGAGCTTTGATGTGAACTTACAACATCAACAGAGTACCGCATGAATCTTCCTTGGTTCCCGGAAGAGGAAGAATGAAGACAGAAAGGGATGAGATTGTGGTGGTGGTTTTTGGTTGAAAGCAAGGGCGGATCCAGGATTGTTGATTGGGGTGGGCTAATATAGGATTGGGCTAATTATGGGTAGGCTAAAATTTTTTTTTTTTTTGGGCTGGGCTGAAAGTAGTGTAGTAAAAAAAAAAAAAAAAAATTTTGGGGTGGGCTGAAGCCCACCTTCGCCCACCCCTCCCTCCGCCCTTGGTTGAAAGGACAGTCAAAAACCCTAGCTTTGTCTTCAGATGATTCTTATAACCAACTCTACCCACTCTTTATCCTACAGTTTCTCAGGAATTAAACAAAAACTCAAGCAAGAAAGAAGCAAATCCATCTTTATAAAGCTTCTAGAAGCAAATCAAATGCAAGAAAATCCTCGGGCTTGTTTGGTTGCCGAGAAAATGGAGAAAACGAAACAGAGGATTGAGAATTTTGGTATCGAAATCTCACCAGAGTATCAGTGGCCATACTGAGTCTGGGAAGGAACGAAACGAGGAAGGTGTGGAAAAGATTGGACAACAGTCATTGCAAGGAGGTGCGTGCTTGGGTTTGAAATGGAACCTATCTTTCTCTCACTAGTTTCTCTCACATCACTGTTTCTCTCACTGGGTGCCTCCTCCATCTTACTCAATTCATACTCCAGCTGGCTCTTTCTCACTCTAACAGAGTTGGAAGCTTTTTCCTTCTCCTTCAGGTTTTGTTTCATTCGCCTTCTTTCTAAGCTCTTCTAATTCTTTCCAAAATTAACAGAGTTGAATTATGATACACAACACTAGAATACTTAATTTCATTAATTAACAATATATATATATATATTAATTTATTTATTAGCAATGCGTGGTCACAAATACAATCTGTGTAGTTCCAATTTGTGAGGATGCCACTAAAGAGACCTCTGTGAATTGTTCTTCCTAGCATGTTGACGATCCCTTATATAACTATGCTGCTTAATTAAATGTTATATATATATAGCTAGAGAGAGAGAGAGAGAATAGATGCACATACCTACAATTTGCCATATGGTTTCACAATTATTTTTACAGTACTCCCTAATTAGCTGATTTATAAATCAAAATTAACTACATTTAACATAAACAGAAGAAAATTCCTCAGAAATAGTACTACCATGACAGGAATTAGGAAATAGTAATGTTATCGGAAGCTATTTAATGATTGAGAAAACTTATAAAAAATACAGAGAGGAAGAAAAATCATCAAATACTTTTTACTGACTTAGAGAAAGCCTATGATAGGATACCTATAAATTTAACATGGAGAGTTTTAGAAAAGAAATGAGTCACAAAGAGATATATTAACGTGATAAAGTACACGTATGATGGTAGCATGACTATAATTAAAACAACTGTGAGAAATCAAGTGAATTTTCAATTTCTGTTGACTTATGTCAAGGGTTAGCATTAAGAATATCGTTTCCCTTAGCTATGGATAAACTGATGAGATAGAATCAGATTCCATGGTATGTGTTATTTGATGGCATACACTCGATAACCCATTTTCAAAATTATGATCAAATTAATGAAGCAAGGTTAAGATTAAAGATTAAAACCCTATGTGAGGAGATGGACCTCTAATCGGAAATTAAGTTGGAAAACCATGTAGAAATAGGAACACCCTATCCATCAAAAAATTTAATTCCGTGAGATAAATCATGGGATAATTCACAATCAAAGTATATATTAATGCAAAAACAAATAGAAAAGAAAGGACCTAATACTACTATGTCATAATCTTATGATTTTGTTAATGTAGAACACGACTCACAGTCCCAAAGCGCAAGACAAAACATACTAAGTCAGGGGAATATAATATATGTAAATAAATGACATCTCAAAATATAATTCAAATAAATGCTGAAGGATTTAAATCGAATTCAAACACTAAGGTCTCGAAGTAGTTACCTTGCTTAAACAACCACATTTGAAGGTCTCTAAGGAGCGAGCCTACACAACTCTAATGCCCATTCCTTTTGAAAAGAACAATAAACCTTAGCATGATAAGTGTTCTTCACATCAGCATCAGTTGCCTCAAAGGTGATATACCACATTTGACCAGACACGCACTGTCTATTTGCCTTGATCACTCTCACAAACTCAAGATTTGAATTCTGTGACATGCAGCTTTAATTACATTCAATGAAGACAAATCACCCACATAAGGTACACAAAAATCATAAATTTTTTGGACATTCGATTTGAAGGAGTTTACACAGGGTGGGCAGAAAGGACAAATACAAATGATATATCACCCACATAAGGTTCATTTGCAGTTTAGACAGAGTGGGAAGGAAGGAGTTGGAGAGGCACGTTAGAGAGTTCATATTGAAATTAAAATAGCATTGCTGCAAATGCAGTGAAGTTAATCGGGTCATTTAAAAAAAAAAAAAACTTTAGAGGGATGAACTTGCCTATTCCTCCTTTTCCCAAAAGGTTCTACAAGCTACTACCCAACTTGGGGAAAATTACCAATAATCAATATGGGAAAAAGTTGCTTGCAAAAGCCCTAATCCATGTGGGTATACCATATATAGTCGAAAAAATCCAAAACAAACACAACCCTGATTTTAACTTCCTACATATTACCATGGGGTGGTTGGGATAAGGTAGATTCTTTTAACAATGACTAGCAGAAGGACAATACAGCAATAATAATAAAGTGATGGACTAAGAACACATTTAACAATGACTACTAGAAAGACAATAAAGATAACAAATCACCCACAAAAGGTTCACAGAAATCATAAATTTTTTTGAACATTCGATTTGAAGGTGATATACCACATTTGAACATATGCAGCTTTAATTACATTCGATTTGAAGGTGGTACTAATCACAGTGTAAGCTAGGTTTAATTACACTAGATTTGAAGGTGATATACCACATTTGAACATATGTGGCTTTAATTAAATTGAATGAAGACAAATCACCCACATAAGGTTCACAGGGATCATAAATTTTTTGCATTTTACACATCACAAACACAGACACAGTGGGAGCGAAGGAGTTGGAGAGGCACATTAGATATAAAATTGCATTGCTGCCAAAAAAACAAAAACAAAATCTCAATCTAAATCTAAATCTAAACCTGTTAGTTGTTGTGCAGCTCGAGAAGGGTTTAGTTCCTAGTCAAACCCTCTGTAATTGTAGTAGATATTTATGTAGATTTGAAGAGAGAGAGAGAGATAATACCTTTTTGTCGACGAAAAGCCCAGTCTCCAAATTCCGTAGGCGGCTGCACATACCACCCGGAAGAGGAGGAATGAGGACAGAAAGGGCTGAGATTCTGGTGGTGGTTTTTGGTTGAAAGGCCACTCAAAAGCCCTAGCTTTGTCTTCTTCAGATGATTCTTATAACCAATTCTACCCACACTCTCAGGCACACAACGAAGAGCCATGGATGGATGCGTACGGATTCAGCGGCGGAGGAGGATATTTTCAGGCGGTCGGATTGAGCTGCGGAAGAAGCCTTGGGAAGATTATGAAATGAGCAAAAATAATATAAGTGGAATCGCTTGGGATGTGTGTGAACTGCGAACTGTGAAGCAGAAACAATGTGATGTTTGAAGTGTGTTCAAATACTCTTTCGAAATTTGGTAACATATATTTGTTGTGAGATTTTTAAAAACAAAAATATCAAAACAATTTTGATAAAAAGGTGTTTCAAATTTGAAAAAATAAATGATTAGTTAAATCCCTATTATAATGGTTTTGGTAAAGCGCCGGAGCAATCGGAAGGTGTTTTTAATTTTGGCCTTTTTTTCGGAAATATTTTGGAATTATTCAAATCACAACTAATGTTACCAAACAAGTTTCATAGCAATGCGGTTGCCAAACAGCCCCTTGATGTACCAAATTTTTTTTTTTTTTAATTAGTAATGTATGATATAAAAAAATGAGATTCTCCATTTCTTAATATTTGATAAAGCAATTCACTTATGAATCTAAATATCTTTTTTTTTCGGTCACAAATTACGAAAAATAAAACAACCCAATTCGTATTTAGTCATCAATTCAAAGGAGGAAATATAAATGTCAAATACATAATTATATTGTGTTGGAGCAATGATACATATCACGAAATATTTCGGTGATATGCATCACGAACCACATTATAAGAAGTCGCCACAATTCTTCCCTTCTCTCTTTTAGTACTCATTCTTGACTCAAGAGCTAAGATGGGATACGAGACAAGGACATCGCACGATATGAATACAATCACACTTCAAATTCTAAAAAAGTATAACATTGACACAACGTGGACATGACTGTATAAATATTATCTATATTTATATATATTGAATGAGGCAATCATTGAACTTTAATTAATTAATAAATTCTATACTAAAGTTACACAAGTTAGAGGATGACCAATATCAAAAAGAAGATTTTATATTATAGATGATATTACTATCCTATCTTGTTATCATAATTATATTTTTGTTCCCGACACTTTGATGTATGTTCAAATGTTGTTTTCGAGATTGTCATGCTTTTGTTTTTTTATGTTGGCTAAATGTTTTAATATGTCGACCAATTGTCCAGCATGTGTTGGCCAAGTATTCGAAATAATAAAATTTTATTTTTAAATACTCGACAGAGTCATTAGTGTAGACACATACTCCAGTGTCCACGGAATCACGACAAACATATAAGTGTATGTATTTCTTAGCTAACGAGTCATGACATCTCAACCAACAAGTCAGTGTGAAACTATGAAATGGGTGGTCAGTGACCCTGCTTGGTTAACATGAAACTGTTTTTAGAGAATTATAAAAGACATTTATAATTGAGTTTTCATAAAATAGATATAAGCAAACTAAAAAAAACAGAGTTTTTGTATAATTTTTCAATTTTCAATTATCTCCTGATTTTCTTGGTCCAATTTTTTGTCTTTAAAAAAATGAAGTAATGGACTCCACAAAATACAACAATTTGATTGTGACATTTTATGTTTAGAGAGAGATGTAAACTCTCTTCGAACATTGATTATGCAAAGTTCTTTGGCAAATTTTTGCAGTTTCGGTTGAAAATTGATTTCCGACCATCAAAAAAATGCTACTCACAACAAGATTATAGCCAATATAAATCACAGATATGGGGTTGTAAATTGAGATTCTAAGAAACATAGATGAAATTTCAGTATTTAAATATGTTGACAAAAACATTGATCCCTACCCATTCAAGAGTAACCATTTTCTAAACCAGATTAAGAAAACCATCAATGTTTTGATCGTTGAATAACCCATTTTATGAACCAGATATAGAGATTAAGATAATCATCAATGGCTTCTGTCGATTATCTTTGGGATATGTCGAATACTGCATTTTTATGCATAAATGCGGAGTAACGTAGACAAGTAAAATGTTTTGTACTTCATTGTTGTGCACACTTCATTTGGAGAAGGTATTGGGTGTCTCCGGCGCACCATACACCAAGCTCATCCGAACCTTACTTGTTATGCAATATGCACGTACGACTTGGATGAGCTGGTACACCGTGCACCCGACACACGCAATATCTATTTCTCCGTTTGGATGCACTCTCAGAATCAAAATAATAACAAAAAAAACTTTAGAGGGATAAACTTGTCCAACACCAAGGGCCTTTTGGCCCAGTGGTATCCTCTACATCTTAAAGTGGATAGTGAAGGTTCTAGTCTCCAAAATAGCAAAGTGGGTGTGTCAATAATGTGTGTAAGTTTTTTGCCAATGATAAAAATAAAAATAATAATAATAATAATAAAACTTGTCCAACAACCGCCATGCCCCATCATTCAAGATTAACATCACAGAAAAAATTTTTATCCAAAATTTTCTTATATGCACTTTGTGTGGAAGAGAGAGAATATACTCCACTTCACAAACAAAAACTCTTCCACCGTTAAATATTCTCTCTCCTATCATACATCACTCTTTAACAGTCCAGAAATGAATTCACTCTACATAAAATTCTTTTTTTTTTCCGTAAAAATCTTAATAATAGTAAAGGGACAAGAATTGAGCATGAAATTCGAGCTGTCTCCTAATCAATTCATAAATACCAAACAAGTAATGCTATATAACACAGGGCTTTCACTAATTTCTACAACAAGAGCCCATACAGAAACAAGGACAAACATGCCCCCGGAATTCAAATGTTTACAAGATATACAAAAGAGAAACCCTTGAAACAAATGTTAGCTAGAGTTGAAGGGTTTATTCAAGTAAATTCTACGAACTGCTCAATAGGAGCAGCAAAATGTAACTGTAACCTTCCAAGAGTTAATCTTTGGATTCCGGTGTACCTAAAAACAAAAAAGAAGTAGTGCATCTGTACTAGAAACTTGTAGTTGAAAAATACCACTGTTAGGCAGCAGCCAAGAGCCTCACACGATGCCTAAGTAGTTGTCTGCGGCAGATGCCAACCAACCATAGGACAATGACTAAAGTAATAGCACAATAACCAAACAATCTTAAATGTAGAGCAGAAGCTGTTAGTTTTTGGTTTAGAGAACAAAAGAATGACCAGACAATAGATAGTCCACCAAAGGAAATGAAAGATGGCTCCCAGCACCATAATTAGAAAGAAAACATAGTTTGAAAATGGAAGACTAGATAGGCCCTAATTAGGAGATTATCAATTATGAAAATCATCATGATCACATGATTTCGAACCAATAGCTTCTGAATTTACATGTCAGTGTTTAATCATATCAAAACATGTCCTTCGAAACAATGTAGTCTAAACAAAAGATCATTTGAACTTCTTATCACATCGATGTCTACGAGAATGTGAAAACTATTAAAATCGCATCCTGATCTTCTATAGGCAATCACTTTGTAGAAGTAACTTTGTGCAATGGTACCAATTTTATAATTTCAAAAATTAGTGCAGCAAAATACCCAATGGAAAGAAGTTAAAATTGCCCATCTGGTAGAGGAGACTCAGAAGTAACTGCAAACAAGAATGAATCAGAATTAACAAGGGAATTTTTAATTAAAACAATTATGAGAAATCAAGGGAATTTTCAAGTTATGTTGACTTATGTCAAGGGTTAGCATTAAGAATATCTTTTGCCTTTGCCATGGATGAACTGATGAGATAGAATCAGATTCCATGATATATATTATTTTCATTGATGAAACTTGAGAAAAGATAAGTGCTAAATTGGATGTTTGGAGGAAAGGTCTAAAACTTAAAGGAATCTAGATAAGCAGGAATAAAAGTGTATATGGATTGTAACTTTAATTCAGATAACTAATTAACAATCACGAAACATGACAGAAAAATAAAAATGCCACACAAAAAGATTTAGCTTGGTTCGACACAAGGTGTGTATCCACGATGGAGATCCCGCGAAAGATTTTACTATCCGAAAAACAGAAGATTATAAGCTTCAGCACCCAAATCCTAGCTCTTGCTTTCACTCTCTGCAATTTCCAATGTCTCTCTATATCACTTCAAGAGATTAGTAAACAGGGTCCACGACCAGCAACAAAAAAACTAACCAAAAATTTTCCCTTTTTTTTTTTAGTTGGGATTCACACACACTGTCCCAATTGAGGTTCGAACCCTGACCTCCCTTTGGAAAGTAGGAGCCTTTTACCACTAGGCCACAAGCCTTTAACTATGGTAACCAATAAATAATGTACCTGATGAGAAAATAAAAGAATTTCTTCTTGCATAAAAAATGGATATCAAGTGTATAATGTCGATAACCCATTATCAACATTATGATCAAATTAATGAAGCAATGTTAAGATAAAAGGTTAAAATCCTATGTGAGAAGACGAAGCTCTAATTAGAAATTAAGTTGGAAAAACATGTAGAAATAGGAACACCATATCCGTCAAACGGTTTAACTCCTAAGATAAATCATGAGATAATTCACATTCTATTATGGTATCATCTTATGATTTTTTTTTTTATTTTTTTATTTTTATTTTTTTTTATGTAGAACACGATTTACAATCCTATTCCCATTAACTAATCTACTCTTTATGCAAAAAGAACTAATCTACTCTCTATGCAAAGAGAAAGAGAGAGGCATACTAAGAAGGGAATATAATAAATGATATCTCAAAATATAATTTAAATAAATGCTGAAGGATTTTAATCGAATTCAAACACTGAGGACCTGAAGTAGTTACCTTGCGTAACAACTTGATTTGAAGGGCTCTAAACAATGTTAATTTCCATTCCTTTTAAAGAGAACAGTAAACCTTAGCTTGGTAAGTGTTCTTCACACCAACATCATCAGTTCTCTCAAAGTGATATACCAATTTCTACTGAGACGCACTGTACGTGTAATACCCCGATATTTTAAAGGATTAATTACTTTTATTTTATTTTTAAATAATTTGTTTGATTTAATTGAGATTAATTGCTTTTATTTTATTTTTAAATGATTTGTTTTAGTTAATTGAGTGTTATGATTTAATTGTCTTATTTGTATTAAATTATATTTTGTGATTATATTTGATGAATTGGTGTGATGTTTTGCTTTGTGGAATGCTAAGATTGAATTATTTATTTGACTATATGTGATTTTATACTTGTCTGATTTTATTGTGAATTATTTGTATTTAATAGGTTTAATTTGATTATTTTATTTATTTAAATTAATTCGATTTGGGTTTAAGGGAAGTTTGACCAAATGATGTGGTATTAGGCTTGGATGAAGCCTAGTTGGATTAATTAATAAAGGCACATGGTTATGTGATTAATTAAATGGTTATCTTTGCATAGTTATATATATATATATATATATATATATATATATATATATATATATATATATTATATAATATGTGTGTGTGTGTGTGTGTATATATATATTATTTAAGTTATTATTATTTTATTTTGTAGTCATACTAGGAATATGATTGGTTATTAAGGTGTACACATAAGGTTTTATCGTGAAAAGGTTTTCACGATAGAAAAATAAGGAAGGCAAAGAGAAAGAAGAAGAGGAAGCTGACAAGGAGGAGGCCGGATCCGAGAAGAGGACGCCGAAATTGGAAGAGACAATCAAAGCTTGAAGTGTCGGTTTCGTTTCGAAACTTTCAGACGAGTTCTTCTCTATCTTTCCTCTTAGAATTCATAAGGATTTCACCTTGAGTATCAAGACTTTAGGTTAAATGTATTAATTAAATCATGGTTAAAACGGATTAATCAAGAGAATAAATTATTATATTTTATTTTTTTGTAAATTTTGGATTTTAAATTGATACATGTATGTGTTGTATTTATTTTTAAATCAACTATGATGCTTGATCTATGACACAAGAGTGTTATTTAGGGTTTATAGAATTTTGAATTTTCTGGACTGGTTTTATATTTTTAGAAAATTATTAGATTTGTTTTAGAATTATTCTGGGCATATATATATATATATACAAAAAGGGCTTTGATTTGGTGCGGCAAGTTGCACAGCGTCTTGGTGTGCTTAAGTCAGGACCACTAGATGCTCTTGATGATCAGCTTATAATTCAGTGTATTACGGGGCATCGTAAGGTAGTACACATGCTGATCTTGACCACTACATTATTTAATCTTAAGTGAATTGATCAGGTGGATTGCGGCCTATGATAAGATGCTACACACGCTGATCTAGGCCAGTGGATTAATTTAGTGAAAGTTAGAATGATTCGGTGCATTACGGCGTATGGAAAAGGTTACCCACGTGCGTCTGGACTGTAGATGTGGTCCAGTCAACTTAGAAATGATCCGGTGCAGCGAGGTCATAGCAGCTGAAAGATTCCAGCCAATCAGAACGCGCCAGCACACACAGAGCTTAGATCCAGCGCGTAGGAAATCCATGTTGGCCTATTTCAACACTTGAAATTGAAACGGTCATAACTTAGTCATCTTAAATCAAAATTGGGTCATTCTTGAGCTCAAATTTAAAGATTTTTCTTCCTCTTTCCAATGGTACCAATTTCATTCTTAGATTCCTATCATACTAAGACATATTTACGTTTTAGTGAGACGGTGTCGGAAAATTATTTAAATTCTATAGGGCCTAGAACCTTGTGTTATGATAATTGATGGGAATGATTAATATTATTATTTTTATTTGGTATATCATGGTTGATAGGGAGTATGGTTGATTTAATCATAATAGGTTGGTTATTAAATTAATGATATACTTGTAATATGCATGGAATGCCTATGTATGGTTTGTTTTATTGGTAAATTTGTTTTAAAATTTGGGACATGGTTGAATTATAGGCATTAATAAGTTGCTTATTATTTGTATGAATAAATTGCATATATGGGAAGCATGGATGAGTTATTAATTAAAAGTATAAATATATATATTTAAGGAGGCATACTTGAATTGCCAATATATAAATAAATATATTTATAATGGCATGGTTGATTTGTCAAAACATAATTAAATTGTTATGTATTAGATGATTACAATTTCATCTATGAATACTGTATGTATAGATTGGATTAGGATTAGATATTCTTAAATTAGAATAATCTATTACTTACAGGTTAGTGTATTATTTTATATATATTAATAAGATAATATTGGTGGAGACATGGATGATTTGTCAAAACCTATAATTTGGCTGTGTGATTTAAATAACTAAATCATTATTGAGTTTTGAATTAAATATAATATTGTTTAATTATATTATTTAAATGTTTAATTAACTGTCTAGAATGGGATTGAGGTTAAGAAACTTTTCTTTTAAAGAAATAGTGGATTGGTCTAGGAATGATTATTGTTTATTCATTGGTAATGGTTTTGGAATTAATGAACCTAGAAATAGATGTGACTGTTGTATTTATATATATGTGCGTATCATTGTTTATTACAGATAAAAACTTTATTAGGTTTGGTTTTGGTTAGAGATAATTTTTTTATTGGTTTTTAGAGGCCTGGTAGAGAGAACTTGCTCGTGGGTTTAACTCACGATTTATTTTTTAGGTTATTAGAAGTTCCAGTCTCGAGGTTGAGGATCCGCAGCTGAGAGATTGTCATTCATCTACTCATCTTGTTTATTTTTATGTAGTATTGTTTTTTATGAGATAATATTTTTAAGGGTTCTTGAATTACGGGATTCCCGAGTTGTAATTTTGGAGAAGTATTTAATGGAATTATTATTAATAGATTTTTCTTCAGCGGGTTATTTATTCTTTTTATTTATTTTTGTAATCTGTGCTTGTTTGAAATACTTTAATTGTTTTGATATCCCCTGGTTTTGTGCTCGAACTTGATCAAAATGAATTTAAAACACATCCAAGCTACAGTGGAAGGTACATCCACAAAGAGAATATCCTTTCCTGAAAAATATGAAATCAACGGGTGTGAGTAATTTAAATTACTCCATAGGAAATGGATTATAATAATAAACTAGGTTTCTTTGGTCTCGCAAATATAGCATATACTATATAGGTATGGGACATTCCTCATAACATCTAATTCAAGGTGATCCAAAAGGAAGAAACCTAGAACTAGCAAGTGAACCAAATATACCAAGTCCATTTCAAATATGTGCAAGTATAAAGAAATGCAAAGAAACAAAATACGCCAAGTTACAACTACACATGAATGTCAACTTGGAAAAACAATATCTGAAATCACATAATGGGATAACTTCGACACACCCGCACCCCCGGTCATACCTACTGCATGAACCAGAAAAATAGTTATTCTTAGTCTACTAAATCGTGGAGAACAAACCTAATAGCCATTATAAACTTGGGGAAACCCGAGTTTCGTCCGCTAATGCCAAGCCTTACCATTCTCAAAGTAACAAAAAGTCCCAAGTATCTCCCAAAAAATCATCAATCAATCCCACAATGTATCATATACATTATAATTAAGTAATGCACTTCACAATCACACCAAACCTCAATACGCATACAATTCATGCCCTATAGTGTCCCATGCTAATCATTGCATGGATTTCAATACAATGACATCAACATGCATTTGTAATCGTCAAGTAAGTATAGTTATAATCATGCTAGCACTTCATTGTAATACCCCTAATTAACATTCATCCATAATGGTATACTAACAACTTAATACTTCACAAAATCGTGCTCTCAAGTAATCATTCATAAAACCTTACATAAAGCCACAAAATACATATAGCTTTTAATTAACCTTTATGCAAATAAGATGTGTAAAAATACAACTATATAAACATATACCACAGATAACCAATCTCTATTCCACCTCATTCCTCAAGACATCAAATTAAAACTAGGTTATGAATAAGTTTAAGTTAAAAACACTTACAACTCTCACAATACATGCATAGAACACACTATACCTCAAAACACAAAGAAATAACTAATTTAGGATTATACTACACCCCCTACCTCATTTGAGATGATAATCTCAAAAACTCCAAAATAGAAAATACTCCAATTGAGCCACAACCAAGGGTTTTGCTCCCCTTGGTGTCTCCGTCATAAAACTCTTCTACGGCAGCTCAAGAATCAAAGTGGAAGAAAGAAAAAATCAAGCTTGAAAGCTTGAAGGAAAAAAGAAAACAATGGAGAAAGGAGATAGAAGAGAGAAAAAGGGAGTGTTTGGCAACCAAAATAGCCATACACCCACACACATATACATCACACACACACACACACACACACACACACACACACACAAATATCTAACTTTAGTCTCATTGCGAATGTGACCTCACTAAAATTCAAAAATCACACTAATGGCCCCAAAAGTAAAATAAATGCATACATGCGTATGGAATGCCCCAAAAGTGATATGGAAGATAAAATGTGCCCCAAATGAATAAATGAAGTGTCGGGAACTATTCCCGAGCACTTGACACGGTCTGGGCCCACTTGACCTGAACACAAAAATAAATAGAAAAAGAAAATAGATAAAATGAAAAAAAGAAACAGGTCATCACACTCAAGGTATAATATAGATAAGAAAATAAGGACATAAACACTTGGTTCAATCATTTTGATAAACTGCATATCTTTCCTATATTCTTATATACATATAGATAAGAAAATAAGGAAATAAAAAAGGAAACTACAGTGTTGTGCCGCTATCACCATGCATGGCCTAAATCACAAGAAACTAATGCTCAGCCAGAGTACTAACTCATTAACAAAACCATATTCTGGCATTCTACTGCAATTTTAACTCCTAAAGCTTCAACAAAGAACACAAAAGTTCAATACTGGAATGGACACTTCCCAATATTGGTACCTTGCACAAATCTATTTGTAATTTTAAAATGTTTAGGCTCAAAATAGATGCCCATTGGCACCCCCTAGCTATTATAAAGTTGAATTCAAAAAAATATGCAGTATGACACAAATGGCCACAATGAAAGCATCAGGAAAGACAATTTTGGTCCATAAAAGGTACTAGGTCATCAATTGATGCTGCTAAGTTTGTTCTCTTACAAAAGATAAGCTTCTTTCAGGAATTGAAAGACAGAGCACTGCCTTTTCCATTGTTGCTTTTAAAAAATCAGGCCTCCCCAGTTGTTACAATGCGAGATTTGTAACACATTGGATCCGAATGGGAGAATGATTGGATACAAGGGCGGATCCAGGATTTCTAGTCGGGGTGTGCTAATTTTAGTATGTTGGCTAAGTTGACTTGGGCTTGATTGGGGTGGGCTAATACTATATATATATATATATATATATATATATATATATATATATTGGGCTGGGCTAATATTAGTATAGTTTTTTAAATTTTTATTTTTTTGGGGTGGGCTAGGCCCACCCTTCTATTAGCGTTTGATTGGATACAAATGAGTAGATGTGCAACATTATCTAACAGTTTAAGTTTTTAGATAAATAAACGAACACCCACATGTTACAGTTGATATTGGAGCCAGACCCAGCTCTTGATCCAGTACTACAACAAGCGCCCAACCCGAAAGGCGTCCGGGTGAGTCACCCGGATGGGCAAGGTAGCCCGACCGCAACGAGGACGGTGCGAGTTCGGGTGGAGGAGAATATTAGAAGGGAAGATTTGTCACACATCGGATCCAGATGGGAGAGTGATTGGGTATAAATGAGTAAGTAGACAATATTACCCAAGAACTTAAACTTTTGGATAACGGGCAAGCGCCCACTTGTTGTTACACCAATCCACTATACAAAAAATGACCTCTGGCCAAGAAGTGTTGGAGACCACATGCATGTGTTTCACATTTTCAATGGCCAAAAAGAATCAAGAAAACAATTGTGATTCAAAAATAACATTACATGAAAACTAAACACTGAAATTCAAAAATGTTATTCAAAGATAACTTTACATGAAAACTAGGGATGGAATTATTAAAATTAGAACAAGAAGAAGTATTTTATTTCATTGCAAAGCAGAATAGTACATGTATGTGCTACATTGACTTGCAATTTGCATATTTACTAAAATCATTTCAGGTACAATGCCAGTACAAATTCTAATATTTCAATATAAGATTAAATTACTGTTTCAAGGTTTAAAAGAGGGAGGCTTCCTGATCTTAGTAGCCTGCTCGAAGCCATAAGCAATCTCAATCAGTTTAGGCTCTGAACCCTTTAATCCTCCAAAAGTAATACCAAATGGCGTCCCCTCGTCGTCGTACCCAGCCGGAACAATAATACCCGGGAACTGGCCCTTCGCGAGAATGAGAGAAAGAGAGTTCAAGGGTGACACCAGTGCATCTAACTTATTTTTTTTCATCAACTTTATGAACCCATCTTTGGATCCTCTTGTTAAGTTTAATAACGCTTTCTTTTCTAGTTTGCCAATCCCATTTGTTTTCTCAGCTTCCAAAAAGTAGTATTGGCCATATTCACGGATCATTTCCTGCATGCAAAAGCCATTCAATGGCACATCTCAATAATCTTATTAAAGCAATATGTTTGTAAGTAAATTCAGAAAAATAAATAATGACTTCTAAATATCACCATATTCACTTTACATCATCATATATTGTTTCTAAGGAAACATTAAAGGTCAGTCTTGCTTAGTTTCTGAGAGCTGAAAATAAAAAATAAAAAATAAAAACTTCACAAAAATCTGTTTGGTTGAGATTTATCGAAAAAGTTTTCTGAAAAATTGATCCAAAAAAAGTTTGTTTTTCATATCACTGTCTTTTATATTACTATGGAAACTATTTACTGATTTCATTAGAATTGTTCCTAGAAAAATGAATCAAACAAACCCAAAGTGGCCTTGAGCAAATGTTACATTGGCACATTTTGACATCATACCAAAGCTGCTTGTTTGTCCATGAGTTAGGATCAAATTAATATAAGCTCAAATCAAAAGTAAAACCTCGAAAGTTTAATTTGCATTTAGTGTAGTATAGATTAATGCAGGCAAAGTGATTGTATAGAATTGGTAAATATTAATGTACTGATCAGTTTATAAAGAAAACAATCTAATTCATTCTTTGCATGATCTAAATTAATTAATAATGATTATGTAAAGTGGTGCTTACCAAATCCGAGTGTTTATTGTTGAATGCTATTGCATCTGCCAAGGATCGCACTGGAGAAGTGACTAGCTGCTTGAGATAATCATTTATAGCCAACTTGAACTCAGCCTTCATCGCAATGTCTTCGTCAATTCCTAGGTAACTTACCATGGCATGCAAGTTGGGTATTTCCAGATGGTCTACCAATATTGCACCTCCTTGCCTTATTTTGCACAGGATTAACAATGTATATGATGTTAGGTTAATACTTATTGGTTAGTGTAACCAATGCAAGTCAAGGGCCAGAGTTAGGTGAGCCTGCCCTTTAATGCTTATTTATTCAACAAAATCAGACCCACCAGTTAGCCAATTCGGCTTCGCGGATGGTTTGCAAACTCCGGATGCATACAATCACCAGCAAACCACATTCATCATTTAAATAATTAAATCCCAACCCTCACTTTCGGTGAGACACAACCCAGTGACCTAAAGGGAGCACCCCCAAAGGCCTTACTAGTCGAGCTAGCCAGAAACAGTGAAACCAAACCTTTTTTACTTCAACTTAAAAAGGTCCCTTCCTTACCCAAAAATAAATAAAAATAAAAATAAAAATAAGATAAAATAAAAAGGTTCTTTACCTTAATGTGTTCAAATGATGTTCAAAAAATGGAAAAATGTCAGAGTTTTCAGGGAAACCGAAGGAGGGGTCACTTGTTATCCCTAATCTCTTTCCCCTGAGCCCATCAGCCTTGAGAAATTGCAGATAGCCACCTTTTGGAATATACTTCGAAGCTCCTCTTGTTTCCACAGCATCATATGGATCAAAACCCACAATGGCATCAAGAACATAAACAGCATCTGACACTGTCCTGCAAATTGGGCTGTCTTGTCCGACATGGTATAAATGTGATCAATTAGAACGATAATCATATCAAATCAAGTTAAACTAGCAAGTGCAAAGTTGCATCACTTACCCGACTGTATCCTGTCTAGGTGTGATTGGGACGACACCCGATCGGCTGGTAAGGCCTACTGTGGGTCTGATCCCAACCACTGAATTCTGATTTGATGGACATAGGATGGATCCATCCGTTTCTGTACCTAGTGTTACTGCAGCCATGTTTGCGGCTACTGATATTGCTGATCCACTGCTTGATCCACATGGATCTGCAGAAGCTATGTATGGATTCTGCATAAATTAACAACGATAATATCACAATGTAATAGTTGAATCCCAACTAAAAGATATTCAGAAACTAAATTCTTAACATTTGGCCAAGATGGTGTACCAAGATTTTTAGCTCTTATCTGAGTGATAGTATTGGATTTGTAATTTAGAATATTACACTAGAAGATTGTGCCATTATACTCCACAAAAGGACAGGTACCAATCTCTACATTAAATTGCTGAAGGCATTGTGACAAAAAGCAACTAGTGAATCATTTTATAAAATGTGCATAAACATTTGAACCATAATTGAAATATACACTAATCCTTAATTTCTTCATATGACACACATATGAAATTGGGTGTACAGTACTATTCCATTTCTAGTGAGACTTTTTCCACACATTTAAGACATTCTTTTCTTTTTTCCTTTCTATTGCTATGTCATAATGAATAATGAAAGGAAAAAGCTTATTTAAAATACCACACAATCATGTTATAACGAGGAAAAGATTGCCTGAAATTCCACAATTTTAACATTTCTAATGCCAAAATGGTGAAGAAATATATCTTTGATAGTCCATTCTCCATCCGGTTCCTCATTTCCATTTGACATATATATTTTGACAGGAAAAGGGTTAAATTTCATAAGTGTGTGTGCGTGTGTATCACAATACCGTAATGAGCCAAATATATTATCCAGGACCCTATGGACTTGCAACATTATCCCATTCTAGAACCACTGTAGAAACAAATTGGTGACTTACCACACCTTGGCCAACTCTGGCATTCCAACCACTGGGTGCAGTGTTTGATCGGAAATAAGACCACTCACTCAAGCTCGCTTTTCCCAATATGATTGCACCAGCTTTCCTCAGCTTCACCACCACACCAGCATCCCGAGGCACAACAGATCCTAGAAGCGCAAATGATCCAGCCGTAGTGTTAAGCCTATCTTTGGTTGCAATATTATCCTTGACCAGAATGGGAATACCATGCAAACCAGACAGTGATCCAGGTCTCTTGGTCTTTCGCTCTTGGTCAGCCTTATCTGCTAAGTAGAGCGCATCCGGGTTCACTTCTATGACCCCTCTAAGAACAGGGTTGAGTCTATGAATCTCTCTCAGGTAGAATTCAACAAGTTGCCTCGAAGTGAGTCTGTTTTGCTTGAAAGCAATCTGGATATCGTGCACGGTAGCTTCTTTGATTGAGAATCCAATGCCTTTAGCGTCAATGCTGAATCCAAATAAAGCCATTCCCAGAAGTATAAGCCCGATGTGATTGGCCATAATGAAATAATCGAAAGAGAGAAACAACCACAATCTTTGAAGATACAATGTGATTATGGAAAGAATTGAAAGAGAGAAACAATCACAATCTTTGAAGATAGAATATCATCAAAGGTTCACTTGTAATAATAAAAAGCTTATGTTGCTGAGAATATTCTTTCAAGTATATGCTTACTCTTTGAATGGATAAGCTTCTTTCCAGAAGTGGATGATCAAAACATTGACCCACCAATAATGTTTTCCTTGTTGGATTCCGTATTAGCCAACCCCACCCAACAAAAACTGCTGCAAATAATAATGGACATCAACATATGCATTTTCACACTTCCAAAATGCACTGTTGATTCAGTCCTATAATATAGATAAGAAAATAAGGAAATAAACACTCAGTTCTAAGCTCACTCTTAGTCTTAGAAACACTCTGTTCAATCATTTTGATAAATTGAAGATCTTTCCTATATACTTATATACATATAGATAAGAAAAAAGGGAAATAAAAAAGGAAACTACATTATTGTGCTGCTATCACCTTACGTGGGCTAAATCACAAGAAACCAATGCTGAGCCACAGAGTAGTAACTCATTACCAAAACCGTATTCTCGCATTCTGCTGAAATTTTTTACTCCTAAAGCTTCAACAAAGAACACGAAGGTTCAATATTGAAATGGACGCTTCCCAATATTGGTAGCTTGCACAAATCTATTATTAATTTTAAGAAGTTTAGGCTCTGAGCCATTCAGTCCTTCAAAATTGATGCCAATTGGCACCCCTTAGCTATTATGCAGCAGAGACACTAATTCTGTAATTCCTAAATTTCCAACTATATAGCTGAATTCAGATTAACGCATAACCAGATAAATATGCAGTATGTCAAAACATGGCCACAATGGAAGAATCAAGAAAGACATGTTTGGTCCATATAAGATACTAAGTCATCAATTGATGCTGCTAAGGTTGTTCTCTAACAAAAGATAAGTTTCTTGAAGGAAGTGAAAGGCAGAGCACTCACATACCCTTGACTTTTCTTTTGTTGCTTTCAAAAATTAACCCTCCCCACTAAACAAAAAATGGCCACCAAGAAGTGGTGGAGACCACATGCATTCCTTTCACATTTGCAAATGCCCTGTCATTTCAATGGGAAAAAAAATATCTAGGGAACAAATGTTATGAAGCTGATGCAGTAAGGATGTAAGAATGCTTGAGGTAGTAGTATTGGGACAACAGTATTAGTAGGTGCAAACAATTCCTTAGGGGCCACACGCGGACATAGTCTAAGCTTGAAATACCTTGCACCAAGTCTCCCGGAAGAAAAAAAAAAAAAAAAAAAAAAGGTTATTCATCAAACAAATTTTTGGGTCTGGTAATTCTGGCTTGGTCATTTGAATAAGTTTCCCCTAAAAAATAAAAAAGATAAATAAAAGACAACAACAATGCTCAAATTCATCTCCCTCCAACAGTGGATATATTGTGGAAAGAAATTACCTTTTTCCTACCGTGAAATTCATTGCTCACAAGCTTTGGGTGAAGAAAGAACTGTTTGAATTTGTTAGGTGATGAGAAAGGTTTCTTCTTCTTCTTCTTCTTCTTCCTCCTCTTCGGTTCAGTTGAGACGCGTGATGGAGAAAGGTCCGTGGCATTCCCTTCAACTTCACCAGGTTGTGAAAAATTTGAAAGCTGTAGTGGTTTGTCACGACTCATTGTGTGCAAAAGGGTAAAGCAGATACACATCCAAACTCACACCATACCCTAATGTGATTCCTACTCTCAATCTCTACTTGGAGGAAATATTATAGGAAAAAATGACCGATTAGCCCTAAACAAATTTCATAAGACAATGAAATTCTACTTTTGATTTAAAAAAATATTAACAAAATTTATAACAAGGAACACTTTCTTGTTATAAACAATTTCTTTTTTATTTTTATTTTTTTATTGATAAAAAACACATTCACACTCACTTTTACCCCTAGGAGACTTGAACTCTCAATTTTTAACTTTGAAACTTGAGAAAGTACCATTAGATAACAAGGCTATTGGTAATGCAATTTCTCTTTTACGTACCATTTTCATATATAATGTATTTTGTTTAACTAATATTCTCCAAACAATTTTTCTAAAAATTTGATTAAAAATTAATAATTTAGGAAAAAAATATTTATTTCAAATTGATATATTAAGATAATTTAATAACTTTTCTAGATTAAGTCATCTCAAATTTATATAGATTTATTTTAGGAT
Organism: Cornus florida; assembly: GCF_030987335.1. Classification (NCBI taxonomy): domain Eukaryota; kingdom Viridiplantae; phylum Streptophyta; class Magnoliopsida; order Cornales; family Cornaceae; genus Cornus; species Cornus florida. The sequence goes on from NW_026775573.1 coordinate 48,880,360, forward strand.
TTTTTTATTATTATTTTTAAATATGAAGTAGAAAATTAAAAATTAACGAAAAAAATTCATTTATTATTCATTAATGTAATTGGCATGCGCACCCATGTGTGGAGGCTTTCCGTATCCGTCTTCGCGAAGATCTCCAGATGGTTCTCAGCGAGGTAGGTAATTTGACAAGAAAGAAAGTTTGAATTTTGAACTACATTCGGCCTGATTCTCATCACACTTGACTTGAGATACATATGCATCCGACTCCTTTCTAATCGAGTGGTCAATTGAGAACCATTTTCTTATTCATTTGAGTGAAACACCAAGCAGATTCACCCTCAGATGTCGCCTAATCTCGTAGATCAGGGCTAGCCACTAAGCAAAGAGGACGGAAAGATCAAGCAACCAGACTGACTCCTTATTTGACAGAAGGGTTAGAATGGGCAAAGAAGGTTAACGAATCCGCAAAGCTGTGTAAACAGGGAGAGGAGGAAAGATTTGTGCATTGAAGGAACGGATAAACAAGAATGCAATGTATTACATGTAAGGGGTTCTTTACAAGAAACAATTATGAAGGTCTATTTTCGTAGGGTTTCAAACAAAGAAACAGACACTTCTACGAAAGAGTTGTACTCGTGTTGGACACCGACACTCCTCGACAATTCACACTTGTATTAGATAGTTCACACTTTTACATGCAAATTGTGTTTATGTTTGTGGCCACATCTAGATTACAACAATGTATTCCCCATTAATGGAAAATAAGTGGTTAATTACATGAACTTAGTGGTGATTCCAAAACCCTAAGACCTCTCTTCATATCTCTTAAATCCCTATATCTCATTAGTTTACTTTACTTGCATTTTAATTAATTGGATCTTAGTGTAATCAAACAACCAACCCTTCTTTGCAATCTTTTGATACGCTAGAGTCGAAGATAAATTCCAACACGTATAATCTCTGCGGACGATCCCTACTCGCTATACTTCATTAGTTGTAGTAGTGGTTTATAAATGTAAATTTAACTTTCTAAGCTTTAGAAACCAAAGTTATATTTTGACCTTGCGAAACGATCTCTAGCATTAAAAAGTCAGTTTTCTATCACACACCAAGGTTGACCACCAGTGTGCATCCACCATCTTTGTGCACTACCCTATCTTATGTCCTATAGGGCGAGCATTGGCCACAAGGACTGTAATACCCCTAATTTTAAAAGGATAGTCTCGGTATTAATTTGTTTGTTTTAATTGCATTTTTAATTAATTACTTGATTACTTGGCTAATTGCTTAATTGTTTAAATTAATTATGTGCTTAAATGATTTGTCTTAATTAATTTAGTAATTAATTTGCTTGCTTTGATAAGGTGTAATTTGTTTGTATGATTTTACTTGCTTAGATGATGTATTGCTTAATTGTAATTTTGTGTTAGGATTGAATTATTTTAATTATTTTATTTTATTTTATATTTTAAGGAGTATGGAGATGGATAGTAGTAATGCACCAAACAATTGGGTCGCATAGACTACTTAGATAGGAGGTGTAATGGGTACGGATATTAGCCATGGATGGTTGTACATACATATATGGGTATATATGTATAGGAAGATAATTTATTAGTATTATCATTATTGTTAAATAATTAAACATAAAACAAAAATATGGGCTGGCTCATGGGTTAAACCAAGTGCGGCGGAGGAGGTTCAACGGCAACTAAGATCGCCAGAAAACCTAGGAAGAAGACGGTTAAAGGTTTCAAACCATGTTCCGAAATTAGGGGGTATCACAGTATGTTCGCCTTGACCACTCTCATAAACTTAAGATTTCGAACAAATACAAATGATAAATCACCCACATAAGGTTCATTTGCAGCTTACACAGAGTAGGCAGGAAGGAGTTGGAAAGGTACATTAGACAGTTCTCTATCTTTCAAATGATCTTTATATTAACTATGCCCAATCTTTGTGAAATATTTGCTTTTTGGAAGATATGCCATCAAAGGAAAGCATACACTATCTCATATAGACCATCAATACGTGTTATTTCATTTGAACCTTATCAAATATATCAAAGTAGCAATGTCCACAAAAAGTCATCTATATGCTTTTGTAATCTTAAATGCTTTATCCACACTTTATTGTGTCACTTCTATGCATATAGAAAATGAGGTTATTCAACTTGAAAAGGTTTAGATGATAAATCATATAGGTCCTATCTTAAATACCTAAAGGAACAAATCTCATTGGAAGAACCATCTCATGAAAAATAAGAATGAGAATTTCTGATGCCTTCCTAAGAGACTCAACTCATGAAAACTTCTTGGAAGAGCCATCTCATGAAAATAAAGAATGAGAATTTATAATGCCTTCCTAAGAGTTGATGTATTTACCACCATCCAATTAATCATTCATTGGTGAACATTCTATATGTGCTAGATAAAGGAACTAATTAATTCTTAAAAGTTGATATACTTTTAACCATGTTCCTTTACCATGTGATCACATCATGATAAGTATCTTGAGTATCATTTGTAACTAAGCTAGACTATTAGCTCCCAAAGGTTACACCAAGAAGAAAAAATTGAATACATGTCTTTGTGCACATAAGACTTTCAATTGAAGCAATAAAAATGCTACATGTTTTTGTATGAAATGATTTTTAATTGATTTCATTTATATATATATATAAAAAAAAAAGACTATGAAGAAAAATCACCCGGAATTTAAATGTATAAAATTTTGAACTATATGTTTAAAATTATCTATCGTCTTATGTGATTAAAATGAGCTCCTAGAGGTCTCTTTGAAAAGCATAGTGATTTTCTCAAGATTGATGGTTTTTGACAAAATTGATATATATATGTGTGTGTGTGTGTGTGTGTGTGTGTGTGTTTTCAAAACCTTTCATGAAAACATGTTGATTGCACTTATATACTATCCTTAAATCAATATTTATGATTTGTGCAAAGAATCTTACCTTTAGTATGCAAAATAAATTAAAATTAGTATGATGAGCAAACTTAATTTCTTCTAAAGATTCAAGTTCCTTAAGTGTCATGAAAATTAAATTTCATATATCTATTTGACACTTTAGTCTTGGGAATATGTTATTCAAAGAATACTTTATTTTAGCTTAGATGATTAATGTGATATCACAAGTGCTAATTTATTTGATATATTCATTTTTAGCACTTTAGAACTTCATATAATGTTTTTACATCACTTCTTATAGAATGTGTCTAAAAGAGATATATTAAGCTCATTCACATGGACAAGCATGTAGCCAATCTCTCACCACATCTCTTAAAAAAAGATATTTTGGTATCAAGACCTTCTGTTATATATCATTCTTAACACCTTAGGATTCCATAAGATGCTTTGACATGACTCCTTGAGAATTATGTATAAGAGAAATATTGAGCTCATCCACATGGAAAATCATGCGGCCAATTAACTCTAATCATATAAGTTCAAGAAAATATATTTTTGCATAATTAGGCCTTCATTGCACATAACTAGGTCTAGTGACACTAGTTTCATATGCTTTATATCTTTCATACCTTATATGATTCTAGAAATGTTTTGGTCATTAAAATCATATAACAATTCACATTCTTTAATGTCATAATACCTTTTGGTATCATTGCCTTATTCCATATATCATTATTTTATTGCATATCCAATGCATGATATATGATAAATGAAAGCATATTCATAGGGGGAGATTATTGATAATGTCTTAAGAATAAATATTGCATGATTTGCTAATCTTTATTGATTTATCTTGTATATTGTCAAACATGCTACAAAATGACTTTTTGGTCATTATATTTATTCTATATGAACTTTTATGATTTTGACGATATTTTCCTCCTTCTGGAGGATATAAAATGGGGAGAAATATATTAGGTTTGAAGTAGTCTTGAGTTCTAAGATTTGCCTTTAAAAGGTTGTTTGTCTTTTGGCTTATTCTAGTATATGCTTCATTTTTGTTTCATGTTTGATTATGTATACTATTGTATATGGCATGAACCTTAAATGATGTATTGAACTCATATTGTCAATGAAATTGGTATCTTATGATATAATTGCTTATATGTTGCACTCTAAAGTGACTGGTCTTGTCGCACGGCCATTAAGTTTGGAGTGTGTGCGTTAAGGCTAGGGCCAAGAGTTTTACATTTATAAGAAGCCACTACTACCTTCACTAAAAATATAGTTAGGGCGAGTAGGGATCGTCCCAAGGGATTGTGGGGGCAAACAAGGTTGTGGAATTGCAATTAGGGCTAGTAGGTCGAATGATCAAACAAATGGTTGGTTGGTTGATTAGACTAGATGCAACTTAAACTAAGTGATATCAAAAGAATGCAATTAAGAGTAAACAAGAGAGAGAAGAGTCTTGGGGTTTAGAGATCACCACCAAGTAATGCATTTCTATACTATTGACAAGTGACTAATGAAGGCAAATGGTGTGTTGCAATATTGGTGTGTGTGTGTATTTGGTTGATTCAACAAGCAAGGATGACCAATTAAGCATGTATTGTCTAGACATCATGTGAAAGGCACAATATATCAAGTAATGAACCATATATTATGTAAACAACATGTGAAAGGCACAATAGATCAAAACAAGTCATTAATCTTTTCATTAAGCTCACAATCCAAATACACCACAAGGTTAGAGACATATGAGTCTTGCATTCAAAAGCATGGAACATCAAACAACAATCATGAATTGTCCTCCCATTTAACACTACACTACAACTACACTACATCTACACTACTAGCATGAAAATAAACTAAGGAAGAAGCACAATCCATCAAGGAATAAGTATGAACCATCTAGTAAATCACAAGAGCATTCCATTAAGCACTATGCCTTGACAATCTCTAGATTCCTAGCACCAATACACATAGACATGCATCAATAACATAAAATCTAGAGACAAGCTCATGAATCATCTATTCTAGCATACATAGACATATGGATAGAATGAAATGATCAATTGGAAGTATTAGAACATACAAATCATTGAATAAACAAGATCTATATATAACAAATAGTCAAAACATTAATTACAACACTAATCCCTCAATAATACACAAGATTAAGGTATAGAAAGCATGCTTGGGGCTAGAATAGCCCCAAGAGGATGTCTAGCCACTCATGGTGATGTTGTTCCAACCCTTAAAGGCAAGCTCCATGGATGAAATCTGCTCCTTAGAAGATGAAAGACATCCAATGGTGTCTCTAGCCTCTTCCTCATTTTGCTTCTTCTCTAAGAATAGCCTCTCTAAGAATTTCTAAAGCATATCAAAAGTCTCCTTCATAAAGTGCATCATATTCCTTATATAGGTAGGTCAAGTGACACACAAAATGAGCTGAGGTCGTGCAAAGCATATTCCCCAATGATTGGATAGAAGACAACTTTAATGAGCTGGAGTTTTAACTTTTTCGTACTGGAAGAAGTTCGATCGGTCGAACCTTGGACTTGGATCGATCGAACTTGGCTGAGATCTATCGAACTAAGGCTGGATCGATCCAACTGGTTGTACTTTTCGGGAAAAGACAAATCCGATATATTTTTGGAAGATATTTTGGGGAAAAGGACAAAAGTGGTTAGTGGGGTGGTACAAATGGATAAGATCAATCATTTAGATGAGGACAACGGTGTTCGATCGATCGAAGGATGGTGTTGGATCGATTGAACTTTGAACTTTCTACTTTGGGTTAAGGTTTTGATCTATCTTGAAGTGCTGAGATCGATCAATGTTGGATTGATCGAACCTTGAAGTTGGATCGATTGAACTTTGCTGCTTCCCACTTTTGGCTTCTTTTTGCTTCTTTCTTTCTCCACTTTGTTTCTTTCTTTGTTTCATCTTAAAATTACTTCCTTTTTGCTCTTATTTGGCTGAGTTAGCTTATTTTCGGGATAAGTGCCTGAAAATGGATAACATGAAATCAATCTAAAACGGTAAAGTAAGATAAATAAAGGTACTAGAATACCTAAGCTTAAGGGGTTTAAATACGCACTTTTCAGTGCTCATCATAAAGCATATTATAGTCATTACTAATTAATTATGTTAGCCCTAAGACTAATTTTGACAATCATAAAACATTAATGATGTTTTAAGGACTAATATTTGCCTTGAGAATATATAACAGGTTCGCTATTTAAAGTCCAAAAATGAAGTAGAAAACAAGGAAAGCTAAAGCCAAGTAAGATACATTCTATGCATTCCAAAGATAAAAGAAGACAAGCCATTTAATCCCAAAGCCTCAAGGATGAAACACGAAGATCAAAAGTGATTAAGACCGGCGATTCAAATGGGGTAGATAGGATTGGTGAGGTTTTTAGATTTTAATGTCAAAGTAGTATATAAATTTCATGAAGCTCATCCTGATGAGTACTGAATATATGCATATTTGAACCCCTAAATATACGTATGTTAAGGCCTAAAGTGATACTTTTATCCATAGTTAGACTAATTTATGTTTAATATGTGTTTAAAGGTTCTTTCCCAGAGAAATGGTTAAAACCAAGATTTTATAATGATATCAAATCTTACAGAGTCATTGCCGGTCATTCAGAGCAAACAGAGAGCTTAAATGATGAAGTTTGAAGAAATTCAGGCCCCAGAGCTCGAGCCCAAGTGTTGAGGCTCGAGTATCACAACAAAGAAAAGAAAAAAGTCAATAAGGCATTAAAGCTTAAGCCTTGTACCTTGGTGCTTGAGTCTTACCTAAGGGTGCTCGAGCCTTGACCCCCAAGCTCAAGCATGAGGCGTCGGAAGTTGAAAAGTTGATTTTAATTAAAAGGCTATGCTCCCAGGTTTCGTGCCTCACCTTCAGGATCGAGCACTATCTATTAAAGCTCGAGCCTGGAGTCCCAAATGCTCAAGCCTGGTACCTAGTGCTTGAGCCCATGAAGCTTGGATCGAGCAATGTTAAAAGATTTCAATCCCAAAAATATTCCAAGTGTTGAAGAAAAAGACGCTTCGAAAAATAGTTGAAGAAAATTCGCTAAGTGTCAAAGTGAAGATCGAGCACCAATTCTTGAAGCTCGAGCATCAATCCAGAGAAGCTCGAGCCTTGTTCCTAAAGCTCAAGCCTGAACCATAAAGCTAGAGCCTCTGTTCTTAAAGCTCAAGCCTTCCGTGACATGTCAGATTTAAAGTACGTGATTGCTCTCTTTATCAGCCGTATCTCGTCCTAGATGGGCTAGAAGACCTAAAAGCCCACCAAATCCTTATTTTCTTCTATTAAAGAAGGCGTAAGCCTTAATAGAAGAGGTCCAAAATTTCATGTTCTTTTTACGGTGTTATTCAAAAGGCTGGTAGCGTGGTGACTTTTAAGGTTCTTACAACCTTGAAAGTGAAGATCCTGAGAAGAGAAGTGCCGTCCGTGACGATGGAGACAACTCCAACACAGATGACATCCGACATCATCATGAGTAGCTAATTCCTCTCTTAGGGCACTGATGTAACCCAATCTGATATTATGGTTTGATTGTTTAACTCTGAGATTTTATTTTAATATACAATGTTTTCTTGATTATATGACTATGAGTAATTGAGACAACTCAATTGGTTTTCATTCTTTAGTAGATTATAAACTATTATTTCTTTGTCTTAGATGTAATGGTTTATTGTCTATTCTCAACCTATCTTGTTGTGCGGTATCTGGCGGAGCCTTGCTGGATATAAGAATAGAGGTCATATAATGGTGTACCAATGTTTTTTGCAAAAGAATGTTTTCATAGTCTACACTTAGGAAAGGTGGATTGTTTACAAAGTAGTTAGAGTAGGTAGGTGGATAGTCCGCGCTAATCGCAAATAGGTTATAGTTAACTGAATTTTGTACAACATCTTTCTTTAAAATCCGAATTGAACAAATGTTATTGAGTTCAATTCATTTGAAAACATAATTGGTTAAATTCTCAGAGATGATTCAATTTACCATAGTATGATGATTGTAGTGAAGTCAAAGCCCTAAGATTTTCTCTCTAATTACTTATTTTAATATTTTAGTTTAACTTTAGTTTGTTTTTAATCATGACAACCAACAAACTTTCCAACCAAGTTACCTATAAACCATGAAACGAAATTAAAGACTGAAATAAATCTCATATCCCTGTGGATTCGACATCTCTTTCTATAGTACTATTCTACACGGAATCGTCCTATTGTGAGTGGTAAAGTTAAACACGATCAAGTTTTTGGCGCCGTTGCCGGGGAGGTTAGTTTTTAATTTAGTTTTTAATTAGTTTATTTTGGTTTACCAGTTTTTGGACTTTCTGATATCTCACCTTAATTCTTTTTCTTTTTAGGTACAAAGAAGTAGCAGTGAGGACAAAGATGCTTAAGGGAGCAAAAGCTTCGGTTTATTAAACCCTTTTGTGAGTTTTACTGTTTTTCTTATTACTTGGAAAATTTTATTTTTGTCATTGTTTAGGATTAGTGGAATGACTGCGTGTTAACTCGCCAAACTAGGTCGAAACCTTTAGTACATGATCCTAAAATATAGAGAACTTTTGAGTCAGTTAATAAAACTTTAAAAGCATTTGAATAATATAGATAGTTCCTCTGATAATATGGCTGAACAACGTAATGCACCAGGTAATGGCAATGGTAATGGTAACGGAGGACGGGATCCACCTGTACCTCTGCCACAACCACAATTGAGGGATCATTTCATTTCTACCACATATATTTCCCCTTCGTGCTTTGTTTTTTCGGATGCTGATACAACCTATTTTGAGATCAAGCTTGCTATGATCCAAATGCTTCCTACCTTCCATGGGTATACAACAAAGGATCCTTATAAGCACTTGGATGTGTTTTTGGAATTGTGTTCAACTACCAAGTTGACCACTCTTACCAATGATTCATTCAGAATGCGTCTTTTCCAATTCTTTCTCAAGGACAAAGCAAGAACTTGGTTGCAGTCCCTTCTAAAAAATTCCATATCTATATGGGACATGTTGCAACAGGAGTTCTTGAAGAAATACTACACTGTGGGTAAAACCACACAAATGAGAAGAGAAATCATGGCATTTTCCCAAATCCCGGGAGAACAGCTCTATGATGCATGGGAGAGATATAATGATCTTCTAAGAAAGTATCCACACCATGATATTGCTCAATGACACTTAATATAGATTTTGTGTGATAGTCTTACAGATTCTTAAAGAAATATGGTAGATGCATCTAGTTATGGAGCTTTTCTGCGTAAGAATTCGGCTGACGCTTGGGAACTGTTTGAGGCCCTAAGTGAAAACTCACTGCGACATGCTTCTTCCTCTAGGTCTTGTCTTCACCTGGAATGCATAAGGTTGAAAAACTTTATGAGGTAGATAAATCTAGTGAGTTAGCCACTCAAATAGAAGCCTTGAACCATAGGTTCGATCAAATCTTATCATCTGGCTTTACTCCTGTTGCTAATCCACAAACTGCATTGCCAAAGGAAGTTTGTTCAATCTGTGTTAATTCTAACCATTTTGCTGACACTTGCCTTATGCTGGGACAATTATCTGAGATCTCATAAGAGCAAGTGAATGCTGCATTCTCTAGACCAGCTTATAATCCACATTCTTCTACATATAATCCTGGCTGGAGAGATCATCCTCATCTATCATGGCATAATCAAAATCAAGGAACCGCTGTTCCTCAATCACAGGGGCAGTATCAAAATTCATCAAATCCTATGCCATAAAATAATTCTTTCGACCAATCTGGTTTTTACCGTCCACCTCAGTTTAGGAATCAACCTACTCAAGCTCCTAATCTTCCACCTCCTCCTAGAAATTCTGCTTTGAGGAACAAATACTCAATGCTCTTGTTGATATTAAAGCCAATACCCAACTTTTTAATTCTCATTCTCAAGCCATAGCAAAGCTAGAGGCACAAGTTGGGCAAATAACGAGTACTCTATCTCGAAGAGATAATAGAAAGCTGCCTAGTCAGTCAATAGCCAACCCGAAAGGGCAGACTTACATAATTGATGAAACCAATTCCTCAGGTATTCACCATGAGCAAGTTCAGGCTATCACTACATTGATGAGTGAAAAAGTGGTTGATAACCAAGTTGAAAAAGGACAGGAGGAAAAAGAAAGGCTTAGGATTCCCATTGTTCCTATCATTCATAATCCACATCCCAAGGTTGTTTCCTCAAATTCTATTCCACAATCCACAAGAGGAGTCGAAGGTGGAGTCAATTCTTCATCTATTCCTAACCCTGAGACAGCTTATGAGCCAAAAACACCTTATCCTAAACGTCTCAAGGAACCTTCCTACTTTGGTAAACAATGGGAGAAAATTCAAGATATGATGGAGGTCTTTAAACAGGTCAAAATCAATCTTCCTTTGCTCGATACTATAAAGGAAATTCCAGCTTACTCCAAATTTTTAAAGGACTTGTGTACTCTTAAGAGAAAATTCAGAAGCCAAGTTCCTAAGAAAGTTTGTTTCACCGAGTATGTCAGTGCTATTCTTAAGTATAACACTCCTCTTAAGGTTAAAAATCCTGGTGCTCCTATAATTTCTTGCATCATTGGAAACAATGTGATAGAGTGAGCACTTCTTGATCTTGGAGCAAGTGTAAATATTATTCCTTACTTGGTGTATGAGAAGCTAGGTTTGGGAGAGTTAAAACCTACGTCGGTTGTTCTACAGCTTGTTGACAGTTCTGTTAGACAACCATAAGGTATTGTTGAAGATGTACTCATAAAAGTGGATAAGTTCTATTTTCTGGTCGATTTTCTAGTTCTTGATACAGATCTGGTCCACGATTCCAAAAAGTATATTCCAGTCATTCTTGGGTGACCTTTTTTAGCCAGAGCAAATGCTTGCATTAACTGTAGGACTGGAGCCATGGATTTATCTTTTGGGAATATGAAAGTCAAGTTAAACATCTTCAATGCTATTCATCATCCCCACGATGATAGTGAATGCTTCTTCCTTGATGTTATTGATGAGTTGGTTGAGGAATCACTCCCAACTATTTTATCCAAGGATCCTTTAGAAGCTTGTCTGAATCATTTTAATTATGAAGAGTTCGATATCGATTCTTCAATAGTTGAAGCGAATTCTTTGCTCAATTCCACTCTCATCACAAATTTTCCTCCATGGAAATCTAGGTTAGAGCCTCTTCCATCACTTTCTAGTACTCCGTCTATTCCTTTTTTTGAGTTTCCACCTAAGCTTGAGCTTAAGTCACTACCGGAAAAGCTCAAGTATGCTTTCTTGGGTTTAAATGACACCCTCCCAGTGATCATTGCTTCCAATCTTACAAGTTCCCAAGGAAGTAGTCTCTTAAAAGTTCTTGAGCAGAATAAAAAGGCTATTGTGTGGAGTGTGGCCGATTTAAAAGGAATTAGTCCTACCATTTGCATGCATCAGATTCATTTGGAGGAGGATTCCCGAACATCTCGGGAACTCCAACGAAGATTGAATCTTAATATAAAGAAGGTAGTTTTGAAGGAAGTTGTGAAGTTGCTAGATGCGGGAATAATCTACCCCATCTTAAATAGCAAGTGGGTGAGTCCTACTCAAGTAATACCTAAAAAGAGGTATTACAGTAGTTGAGAATTCCGAGGGAGAATTAGTTACTACCACTGGATGGCGTGTGTGTATTGATTACCGAAAACTAAACTCCGCTACTAGAAAATATCATTTTCCACTTCCATTTATTGATCAGATTCTAGAGTGATTGGCTGGCCAGAGTTATTATTACTTTTTAGATGGATATTCCGGCTTTAATCAGGTGGCCATTGATCCTAAGGATCAAGAGAAAACTACTTTCACTTGTCCATTCGGTACGTTTGCATATAGTAAGAATCCTTTCGGATTGTGTAATGCGCTAGCAACATTCTAGAGGTGTATGATGTCTATCTTTTCGAACATGGTTGAAAAGTTTCTCAAAGTCTTTATGGATGACTTTTCTGTTTTAGGGTCCACATTCGAAAACTGTCTCCAAAATCTTTCCCCTGTGCTTCAACAATGTAAAGAAACCAATCTTATTCTTAGTTGGGAGAAGAGCCATTTTATGGTTCAAGAGGGTATTGTTTTAGGACATATAATTTCAGAGAGAGGTATTGAAGTTGATGAGCTAAAGTAGATTTGATCTCTAAATTGCCTCCTCCTACCTCCGTAAGGGGAGTGCGATCATTTCTTGGGCACGCCAGGTTCTATCGACACTTCACTAAGGATTTTAGCAAAATTTCCCGTCCTTTGTGTAATTTACTTGCAAATGACGCTCCTTTTGTCTTTGATGAATTATGCCTTGACGCTTTCCAAAAGCTTCGTTCTCTTCTGTCTTCAGCTCCTATAATGAATCCTCTGGACTGGGCTTTTCCATTTGAGATTATGTGTGACGCATCTGATTATGCTATGGGTGTTATCTTGGGACAACGAATAGATAAAATTCTTCATGTTATTTATCATGCAAACAAAACTCTTTCAGATGCACAATTGAATTATACCACAACTGAAAAAGAGTTGCTTGCAGTTGTCTTTACTTTGGACAAATTCAGATCATATCTATTGGGTTCCAAAGTCGTAGTCTATTCTAATCATTCTACTTTGAAACATCTTCTTTCCAAAAAGAAAACTAAACCCTATTTGATTCGATAGATCCTCTTACTTCAAGAGTTTGATTATGAAATCCTGGATAAGAAAGGGTCATAGAATGTGCTAGCTGACATTCTTTCTAGAATTCTGATTCAGGATACCTCAACTTCACTTCTAGTTTGTGATTCCTTTCCGAATGAACAACTATTTGAGATTTCTCATAACGATTTGCCTTGGTTTACTGATATTGTGAATTACCTCGCAATAGGCAAAATTCCTTTGTTTTGGTAAAAGTAGGAAAAAGATCGATTCTTCTCCCAAATAAGGATGTACTATTGGGAAGATCCCCAGCTATTCAAATACTGTGCTGATTAAATCATTCGTAGATGCGTTCCTGAGAGTGAGTTTCATAGTATTCTGGCCTTCTGTCACAGTTTGGCATGTGGAGGTCATTTCAGTGCAAAGAAAACTGCAGCTAAAATTCTTCAGTGTGGTTTCTTTTGGCTTTCACTCTTTTGGGGTGCATATTTATTCTATAGATCATGTCTTAGATATCAGCAGTTAGGATCAATTTTTAGAAGAAATATGATACCCTTAACTCCAATCTTAATTATTGAGGTTTTTGATGTTTGGGGTATTGATTTCATGGGTCCTTTTGTTCTATCCAATAAAAATGAATACATTCTTGTGGATGTTGATTATGTGTCTAAATAAGTTGAAGCAGTAGCTACTAAAACTGCTGATCACGCAATTGTGGTTGAGCTCATTCAAACGAACATTTTTAGTTGGTTTGGTATGCCACGAGCTATTATTAGTGATGGGGGTGCTCATTTCTGTAATAGGTATTTCCGTACTTTGGTGCAAAGATACTCCGTCACTCATAAAGTTGCTTCTCCCTATCATCCCCAAACAAGTAGCCAAGTTGAAGTATCCAATCGTGAAATTAAGAGAATTCTTGAGAAAACGGTTAAGCCAGATCGTAAAGATTGGTCTTATAGACTGAATGATGCTTTGTGGGCTTACTGTACTGCTTTTAAGAATTCGATTGATATGTCACCTTACCGTCTCGTCTATGGTAAAGGGTGCAATCTTCCTGTAGAGTTAGAACACAGAGCTTTCTGGCCATAAAAAAGCTCAACTTTGATAGGACATCTGCTGATTCTAACAGGAAGCTTCAACTAACTAAGCTTGAAGAATTACGTAATGATGCTTATGAGAGTGCTAAGGTTTACAAATCAAAGACTAAGGCATTTCATGACAAGCATATCTTGCGTAAGACTTTTGAGCCTGGGAAGTTAAAGTCACGTTGGGAAGGTCCATACATGGTTATTTCTATTACACCTTACGGTGCAATAGAGATACAAGATTGCAAGACTGGATAACTGTCCAAGGTCAATAGATAGAGACTTAAACCCTATATAGAGGGTAGTGTGCAAAGAGGCATAGTTGAGGCAGTAGAGCTTCATGATCCTATTTACTTGGACTAGAGATGTCAGGTTTTCGTCGAACTGTTGATGTTAAACTTAGCATGCTATCGAGCTATCGACGTTAAACTTAGCATTTGTATGTTGTACTGTAGTTTATTTTAATTTTTATTTCGCTATTTTAGTTTTGATTTAGTTATTTTCTTTTCTAGGTTTTAGATTTATTTTAGTCTTCACTTAGGTTTAGATTTGAATAAAATAGAAAAAGAAAATAAAAATTAAAAAATATAAAAAATCCAAAAATTTGTCTTAATGCTCAAGCTTGAAAGTTGGGGCTCGAGCATTAGCTACTAAAGGCTCGAGCATCAGTACCATAAGCTCGAGGTTTCCATCATCGTGAATTGTAAGGATTTGTGTCGGCAGGCTTGAGCTCGAATCCTTCATGCTCGAGCCTTAGGATCTATAAGTTTAAGATGAGGAAACTGGGTACTCCAACTTCTAACACATGAAGGACACACTTCCCCTATAAGATCCTTCCACATTCTCTCCATATTTGTGTCCGGTGAAGTTTGCTATTCTTGTCACAGATCTGCAGGAAACATACATAGAGGTAAAGTTCTTCTTCCTCCTCTTTCCATTGTTTCTTCCATAGATGCATGAATTTCTAGATCTAGAGAGAAAAACCGGAGTTTAAATAAATGGATGAATGATTCTTTGATGAGAATACATTTTTGGCCTATAATAATTGCTTAATTCAATTAATAAGCTTTTGATGATTGATTTGCACGCTAATTTCTGAGAATTGCTTTGATGAAGTCCAAGTGAAGCTCGAACCTTGATATTTAAAGCTCGAGCATTGGTTGAAGCTCGAGCCTGGAAGCTCGAGCTTGAGCATTAATTTCCAGATTGCAGAATTTTGGGGATTTTGGGTGATTTTTGGGATTTTAAGTGCAAGATACTATTTATTGAACATAGGAATGGTTCGTCCTACTCCTGTTAAGTGCACTAGAGGTATGAAAGATGTGTTGCCAAGTGCGTGGCAGACAATCCCAATTTCTTATGAAACGACCTTTGATTATCAGGCGTTCATCAATGATCCTCGCACTAGATGAGCTATGAAATCTTTCAGTTGCGGGCACCTTTTTCATCTCATGGTCCCTGTTACTCATGTTACTTATCATCGTCTTGTTCATTTGTTTTACCTCAATTTGGTTTATAGTGAGGATGACCCTCGGGAGCTTAGGACTATGATTGATGGGCAACTTGATTATTAATCCTGATGTTATTGCTGCAGCTCTAGAATGTTATCATACGTTTCATGAGGTTGTAGATGAGAGGCATAACTGTCCTACTTTCACACCTTTCCCTAGAGTACCAATTGCAGAAAATCTGATTAAAAAATTGTGTGATGGTAGGTTTGCTAGGAGAAAGTGTAGTAGTACTACCAAAGCAAAAATTCCTAAGAGATTATGGATTTTAGATTCCATTATCTCAGCTAATGTTCATCCTCTTGGGCATAAGAAAATTAGGAATACTAACTTTCTCCAGGCGCTTTATGCTATTCAGTTTGAACACTGGTATTCATTCCCTAGGATGATTTTCTGCCAGATACTGGAGTTTTGGTCCGAGATTGGGCCACATAAAGATATTCCTACACATGCGCTTCATTTTCCATATATGATTACCAGGCTATTAGAGCTATAGGGTTTTGTGATATGTCACCGAGAGGAGTCGTGTAATAAGTCACCACAGTTTGGAATGAAGGAATGGGATAAGGTGTGGAGATATATGCTGGCACATCAGTGGAGTTTGGTGACGAGGGTTATATTACAGTTACTGTTAAGAAGGATGATGATGATGATGAGGCTACGGACAAGGAGATGGATCTCTCCGATAGCCAGTCCTCACTGAGGAGGAGGCCCGCTCCTGCAGCCCAGCCTGAGAGTTCTTCTTAGGCTGAGATTAGAGCTTTACAGGCCAGGGTGGCGGAGTTGCAGGATGGTCAAATGGTGCTGCGGCAGATGCTGACTGCGCAGCAGAGCATATTGGAGGAGTTACTGCACCGCACTCCGTCCGCTCCATCTAGTTCTTCTGATCCACCACCTCCTTCTACGGATTAGCTTTCTAGGGCTTTTTTGTATTTTTGTTGACTGGGGCAGTCTTTTTGATGTATTTATTTCCATATGATATATATCTGCCCTAAGTCTTTCTTTCTAAAGCATTGTACTGGTTTTTGATATATATACATGTTTTTTGCTTATATTCTCATTGTGTTGATATTTTAGTTCACTATGATATTTTTCTATGCTTACTCCATATACTTGATACTCTGATGTGTGTTGAAGTTTATTGATTTTTCCAGATACTACAGATTAAGTTTAGGGGTGATTTGCCTAACAGCACCATTGGGTGGATCACTACAACAAATCGCATAAATAAAGAAGTAGGGCCCTTCACTTACATGTATTGTGCATAAATAATTAATCGGAAACATTCAGTTTGGTAATTCACTGTAACAAATAGGTGCAAGTATCATTACTCTAAAAATAATAATATAAAAAAAAACTTGTCCAACAACCGCCATGCCATATCATTCAAGATTAACATCACATAAATTTTTTCTATCCAAAATTTTCTTATATGCAGTTTAGGTGGAAAAGAAAGAATATACTCCACTTCACAAACAAAAACTCTCTCCTATCATACACCACTCTTTAACAATCCAAAAATGAATTCACTCTACATAAAATTCTTTTTTTCCTTAAAAATCTTAATAATAGAAAAATGGACAAGAATTGAGCATGAAATTCGAGCGGTCCCCTAATCAATTCATAAATTCCAAACAAGTAATGCTATATACCACAAGGCTTTCACTAATTTCTACAACAAGAGCCCATGCAGAAACAAGGACAAACATGCCCCCAGAATTCAAACGTTTACAAGATATGCAAAAGAGAAACCCTTGAAACAAATGTTAGTTAGAGCTGAAGGATTTATTCAAGTAAATTCTACGAACTACTCAATAGGAGAAGCAAATGTAACTGTAAACTTCCAAGAGTTAATCTTTGGATTCTGGTGTACCTAAAAACAAAAAAGAATCAGTGCATCTGTACTAGAAACTTGCAGTTGAAAAATGCCACTGTTGGGCAGCAGCCAAGATCCTCACACGACGCCTAAGTAGTTGTCTGCGGCAGATGCCAACCAAACATAGGACAATGACCAGAGCAATAGCACAATAACCAAACAATCTTAAATGTAGAACAGAAGCTGTTAGTTTTTGGTTTAGAGAACAAAAGAATGACCAGACAATAGATAGTCCACCAAAGGAAATGAAAGATGGCTCCTAGCACCATAATTAGAAAGAAAACATAGTTTGAAAATAGAAGACTAGATAGGCCCCAATCAGGAGATTGTCAATTATGAAAATCATCATGATCACATGATTTCGGACCAATAGCTTCTAAATTTACATGTCAGTGTTTAATCATATCAAAACATGTCCTTCGAAACAATGTAGTCTAGACAAAAGATCATTTAAACTTCTTATCACATTGATGTCCACGAGAATGTGAAAACTATTAAAGTCGCATCGTGATCTTCTATAGGCAATCACTTTGTAGAAGTAACTTTGTGCAATGGTACCAATATTATAAAAATTAGTGCTGAAGAAGCAAAATACCCAATGGAAAGAAGGTAAAATTGCCCATCTGGTAGAGGAGACTTAGAAGTAACTGCAAACAAGAATGAATCAGAATTAACCAAGGGAATTTTCAATTAAAACAATTATGAGAAATCAAGGGAATTTTCAATTTATGTTGACTTATGTCAAGGGTTAGCATTAAGAATATCTTTTGCCTTAGCCATGGATGAACTGATGAGATAGAATCAAATTCCATGGTTTATATTATTTGATGATATTATTTTCATTGATGAAACTAGAGAAAAGATAAGTACTAAATTGGATGTTTGGAGGAAAACTCTAAAACTTAAAGGAATCTAGATAAGCAGGAATAAAAGTGTATATGGATTGTAACTTTAATTCAGATAACTAATTAACAATCACGAAACATGACAGAAAAATAAAAATGCCGCACAAAAAGATTTAGCAAGGTGTGTTTACATCCACGATGGAGATCCCGCGAAATTTTTTACTATGCGAAAAATAGAAAATTACAAGATTCAGCCCCCCAAACCCTATCTCTTGTTCTCACTCTCTACGCTGTAATTTTCCGTGTCTCTCTATATCACTTCAAGAGATTAGTAAACAGGGTCCACGACTCGCCGCAAAAAAACTGACCAAAAATTTTCTTTTAACTATGGTAACCAAAAATAATGTACTTGATGAGAAACTAAAAGAATTTCTTCTCGCATAAAAAATGGATATCAAGTGTATAATGTCGATAACCCATTATCAACATTATGATCAAATTACTGAAGCAATGTTCAGATAAAAGGATAAAACCCTATATGAGAAGACGGAGCTCTACTCAGAAATTAAGTTAGGAAAACATTTAGAAATAAGAACACCGTATCTGTCAAAAAGTTTAACTTGTGAGATAAGTCATGAGATAATTCACATTCTACTATGTCATAATCTTATGATTTTATTTATTTATTTATGTAGAACACGATTATCTACTCTTTATGCAAAGAGTACTAATCTACTCTCTATGCAAAGAGGAAGATAGAGACATACTAAGACGGGAATATAATAAATGATATCTCAAAATATAATTTAAATAAATGCTGAAGGATTTTAATCGAATTCAATCACTTAGGACCTGAAGTAGTTACCTTGCTTAACAACTTGATTTGAAGGGTTCTAAACAACGTTAATTTCCATTCCTTTTGAAGAGAATAGTAAACCGTAGCTTGGTAAGTGTTCTTCACACCAACATCATCAGTTCCCTCGAAGGTGATATTCCAATTTCTACCAGAGACGCACTATATGTTTGCCTTGACCACCCTCACAAACTCAAGATTTCGAACAAATACAAATGATAAATCATCCACATAAGGTTTATTTGAAGTTTACACAGAGTAGGCAGGAAGGAGTTGGAGAGGCACATTAGACGGTTCTCTATCTTTTAAATGATCTTTATATTAACTATGCCCAATCTTTGTGAAAGATTTGTTTTTTGGAAGATATGCCATTAAAAGAAAGTATACACTATCTCATGTAAACCATCAATACATGCTATTTCATTTGAACCTTATCAAATCTATCAAAGTAGCAACGTCCAAAAAAAAAGTCTATCATCTATATGCTTTTGTGATCTTAAATGCTTTATCCACACTTTATTGTGTTTCTTCCATGCATATAGAAAATGAGGTTGTTCAACTTGAAAAGGTTTAGATGATAAATCATATAGGTCCTCTCTTGAATACTTAAAGGAACAAATCTCATTAGAAGAGTCATCTCATGAAAAATAAGAATGAGAATTTCTAATGCCTTCCTAAGAGACTCAACTCATGAAAACTTCTTGGAAGAGCCATCTCATGAAAATGAAGAATGAGAATTTATAATGCCTCATTCCTAAGAGTTGATGTGTTCACCACCACCCAATTGATCATTCATTGGTGAACATTCTATATGTGCTAGATAAAAGAACTAATTAATTCTTAAAAGTTGATATACTTTTAACCATGTTCCTTAACCATGTGATCACATCATGATAGGTATCTTGAGTATCATTTGTAACTAAGTTAGACTACTAGCTCCCAAAGGTTACACCAAGAAGAAGAAATTGAATACATATCTTTGTGCACATATGACTTTCAATTGAGACAATAAAAATGCTACATGTTTTTGCATGAAATGAATTTTAATTGACTTCATTTTTCATATAAAAAAAAAAAAAAAAAAGACTATAAAGAAAAATCACTCGGAATTTAAATGTATAAAATTTTGAACTATATGTTTAAAATTATCTATGGCCTTGTGTGATTAAAATGAGCTCCTAGAGCTCTCTTTTAAAAGCGTAGTGATTTTCTCAAGATTGATGGTTTTTGACAAAATTGATATATATGTATGTTTTCAAAACCATTAATGAAAACATGTTGATTGTACTTATATATTATCTTTGAATCAACATTTATGATTTGTGCAAAGAATCTTACCCTTAGCATGCAAAATAAATTGAAATTAACATGATGAGCAAACTTAATTTCTTCTAAAGATTCAAATTCCTTAAGTGTCATGAAAATTAAATTTCATATATCTATTTGACACTTTAGTTTTGGGAATGTGTTATTCAAAGAACACTTTGTTCTAACTTAGATGACTAATGTGATATTACAAGTGCTAATTTATTTGATATATTCATTTTTAGTCCTTTAGAACTTCATATAATGTTTCTACATCACTTCTTATATAATGTGTCTAAAAGAGATATTAAGTTCATCCACAATGTAGCCAATCTCTCACCACATCTCTTAAAAGAAGATATTTTAGTATCAAGGCTTTGTGTTATATATCATTCTTAGTACCTTAGGATTCCATAAGATGCTTTGACATGACTACTTGAGAATTATGTATAAGAAAAATATTGAGCTCATCTACATGGAAAATCATGTAGCCAATTATCCCTTATCATATAAGTTTAAGAAAATATGTTTTTGCATAATTAGGCCTTCATTGCACATAACTAGGTATAGTGACACTAGTTTCATATGCTTTATATCTTTCATACCTTATATGATTCTAGAAATGTTTAGGTAATTAAAATCATATAACAATTCACATTCTTCAATGGCATAATATCTTTTGGTATCATTGCCTTATTCCATATATCATTATTTTATTGCATATCCAATGAATGATATATGATAAATGAAAGCATATTCATAGGGGGAGATTATTGATAATGTCTTATGAATAAATATTGCATGATTTGCTAATCTTCATTGATTTTTCTTGTATATTATCAAGCATGCTACAAAATGACTTTTTGGTCATTATATTTATTTTATATGTGCTTTAATGATTTTGATGATATTTTCCTCCTTCTTAAGGATATAAAATGGGGAGAAATATATTAGGTTTGAAGTAGTCTTGAGTTCTAAGATTTGCCTTTAAAAGGTTGTTTGTCTTTTGGCTTATTCTATGATATGTTTCATTTTTGTTTCATGTTTGATTATGTATACTTTTGTATATGGCAGGAACTTTAAATGATGTATTGAAGTCATATTGTCAATGAAATTGGTATCTTATGATATAATTACTTATATGTTGCATTCTAAAGCATATTATAGCCATTGCCACTTAATTGCCATTTCTTGATAATCATTGCTTCACTATGACATTTCACTATGCTTAATGACATATGCTAAATGAAGTTGTCTAAGCCTCCCACCTTTTTGAGATAACAAAGGGGGGAGAGAAACGTGATGTGTAAAATGATCTTGTATGCATATTAATGTCTAAAAGGAATTATGAAATATCAAGCATGCTATTTTATGACGTTATGTTCAATGTATGAACTTTGATAGGAGGAGCATTTTTCAAATTCTAGTTATTTTATGACATTATGTTCAATGTTTGCACTTTGATAGGGGGAGTATTTTTCAAATGCTACTCTATTTGCTTATAAACACATCAATGTTTTGTCTTTATCAAAAAATGGGAGATTGTTGACCATAAGGGTTCATCCAAGGACAATCAAGATGTTTTTATGATAACAAACCATTAATGTTATTTAAGGACTAATGTTCACATTGAGTGGTATAGATGATTTACATTTAAAGAAGAACCTCAATGAAGATCACAAAAATTATTTTAAGTATTCCATTACTCAAGATCACATCTATGGAAAGCAAAGGAGACAAAGGAACATGAAGTTGCGGGGAACCAAATACAAAGTCCATCCAAAGATAGCTTGGACTACAACAAATAAGAAAGCAACTTAAAGAAAGGAAGGAGCAAGATACCTCAAAGCCTAAGCGATCATTGATAAAGCTTGAAGAAAGGGGTAGATAACTTGGTGAGTGTTAATGTGTGTTTTATTTTATCAACAATAAATACCACTCGCAATAGAATGAATCCTTATAGGATTG
Source organism: Cornus florida (assembly GCF_030987335.1). NCBI lineage: Eukaryota > Viridiplantae > Streptophyta > Magnoliopsida > Cornales > Cornaceae > Cornus > Cornus florida. The sequence continues at coordinate 48,902,385 of NW_026775573.1, forward strand.
GGCTATATTGAGGGTGTTGAACCTCAAGGACTGTGGTGGTTTATCAAGTCTTCAATTAATTGCTATTTTAATTAAGAATGAAGATGATTTGATTTGTTGTGATGCAATAATATGAATAGAAAATAAACAAAGTAAATGGATTAAGATCAAAAGAAGAAATACTTAGGGATTGACTTCACCACAAACCTCATACTATGGTCAATCATTTAACCTTGGGATTTCAACAATTATGCATTATATGGAATTAAACTCAATAACATTCATTTAAATCAGATTTAAAGAAAGATGTTTCATGAACTTCAACTAACTATAACCTATCTTCGGTTGGCACGAATTATCTACCTACCTACTTCTAACTAATGTTGCAGTATAACTCGTCTTCCCTAGGCATAGATTATGAAAATATTCATTCATGAAAAATGTTGGAAAACCATTGCATAATCTCTATTCTTATGTCGATAGGCATCCACCAGTTCAGTACAATAAGAATGGGTTGAGAACATTTTAAGAATAATTAAATCTAAGACAAGATATTAATTATTCAAAAACCATTATTTCATTAAAACACCAATTGATCCGTAATCAATTGTTCATAACTATGCAATCAAAATACATAATAAATTAAATTCCCAAAGTATAGAACAATCAAACCATAGTATTCGAATTCAGGTTACATCAATTCCCTAAGATGGAGTTTAGCTACTCATGGAGAGGAAAGATGTCTTCGTTGATGTTGTAGAGGCCATCTTCATAGACCACCAAAAACTCATTTGGATATTTGTCTTCAAAACCCTAAAAGCCGTCACTTAGATCTAGAATTATTTACAAAAGAGAAAGAGATAGATAGATAGATCCCCTTAATGTGTCTTCTCCTCTTCTTTTATAATGGAGAACAAGTCATAATCCCATTTGGACAAGTTTTACAACTTTTGGTAATAATTGGACTAATAAAAAAATAAAGAGGGATGATTTTAGGTAATTCCCTCATATATTTTTAACCTCCAGGATACTTGGGCTCGAGCCCAACATTTTGGGCTCGAGCATAACCTGTCAGCACATTGTTCTAAAATTGTAACGCGATTTTGACATCTTTAAAGTGCGAATCTCGAAATTGCTATTAGAGACAAAAACATCGGGCTTCGAGTTTTTTTTCTATAGCCCTGAGTTTGCTCAATTTGGAGTTTCGAGTCAAAAGTTTTGCCCAAAATACTGAAGCAGGTCCAGAATTTTCATCACTGCTTGAGCCCTATAGAGTTAGGCTCGAGCTCTGGGAGCAAAATTTGTCCAAAACGTCTTTTTATTCAACACTTAGCCATTTTGGAACTTGTTCTTGAGGGTGCTCGATCACCTTTGATGGTGCTCAAGCCTTGGGGCTTCGACTCGAGCTTTTTGGCTTTTGGCTCGAGTTCTTTGGAAAGGTGCTCGAGCCCTTAAGTCTTAGCACGAAGTCCTTGGAACTTGAATTTTCTAAAGCAACTCTTCATATTCCGACGCATGTTTGGCTTGAGATTTTAGGCAAAGGCTCGAGCACTATGAGGTTGGGCTCAAGCCCTAAGAATCTGGGCTCGAGCTCTTTTGCCTTAGTGGATTTTCTTGCTTCTTTCTGTTATGCTCTAGCCATGGAACTTAGGCTTGAGCTTCTGAACTTAAACTCTTCCAAGATTCACTATTTTGATTCTTGACTTGCTTCAGATGATCGGCAACGACTCTGTAAGCTTCGATATCAGTCTTTTCATCTTAAAGTCCCAGTTTTAACCGTTTCTTTGGGGAAGTACCTACAAACACGAAATAAACATAAATCAGTCTAAAACTGGATAGAAGTATCACTTAAGGTCTTAAAATACGTATATTTAGGGGCTCGAATATTCCTAAACGTTTTTTTATTCAACATTTAGCCATTTTGGGACTTCTTTTTGAGGGTGCTCGATCACCTTGGCTTGGTGCTCGAGCCTTGGGGCTTCAGCTTGAGCATTTTGGCTTTCGGTTTGAGCTCTTTGGAAAGGTGCTCAAGCATTTGAGTCTTGGCACAAGGTCCTGGGAACTTGAATTTTCTGAAGCAACTCTTCATATTCTGACACACGTCTGGCTCGAGCTTTTAGGCAAAGGCTCAAGCACCTTAAGGTTGGGCTCGAGCCCTAGGAATCTGGGCTCGAGCTCTTTTGCCTTAATGGATTTTCTTGCTTCTTTTTGTTGTGCTCGAGCCATGGAACTTAGGCTCGAGCTTCTGAACTTGAACTCTTCCAAAATTCACCAATTTGACTTCTGGCTTGCTTCGAATGATCGGCAATGACTCTGTAAGTTTCGAAATTAGTCTTTTCATCTTAAAGTCATGGTTTTAACCGTTTCTTTAAGAAAATACCTATAAACACGAAATAAGCATAAATCAGTCTAAAACTGGATAGAAGTGTCACCCCCTCACGTTTGCCTTCTAAACACCTTATATTAATATGTGTTCTTCTAAAGGGTGAAATGTTGTGACACCCCATCACGTTTGCCTTTATTGTTCTTAGATTAAACTAGTGAAAATATGAACCCTAACCTCCTTTAAGATTCAGTTCACCTTGCTCTAACACCCCCTTTGTTAATTGACTATTTAAAAAGTCAAAAGTCAACTAATTAAAAAACATCTAATTTCAAAACTACCATTTATACCATTTTAGTTATTTTTATTTGAACACAAATACGGATCTAAATTAACTATATATACAGATTTAGACAGTTTTAGCCGCCTCCACCACAATTGCCGGCTCCCTAGTGCATTGGCAGATCAAGAAGCCCACCCCCTAAAAAAACAAACAAAATATATTTTACCAATTCATTATAACAGTCATTTATTCACAAGTTGCTTTCCAATAAAAAATTTGAGACAACCTGCAAAAACTATTTAATATGTTGTTTTCAATGAAAAGTTATAAAATTATTAAATCATTAAACAAGAATTGTTTAAGGGGCCGGTGGTGTGGTTTAGATGGGAGAAAGAGAGAGAGAGGGAACTTGCGGTGGGAAGTAGTGTGGTGCTAGAGGTGGCGACTAAGGGGCCGATGGTTATGGTGGAAGTAGCGACACTGAGGAGTCGGCAGTTGTGGTGGAGGTGGCCTGAACGGTCTAAATCTGTATATATATCAGTCATATATTATATATATATATATATAGTTAATTTAGGTCCGTATTTGTCAAATAAAAATAACTTAAATGATATAAAGGGCAGAATTGACATTTTTATTTTTTTAAATTAGTTGACTTTTACTTCTTTTTAACCATTAGCTAAAATAGGAGTGTTAGAGTAAAGTACTTTTATTTTTGGAGATGTAAATTTTATTTTATTCTTCTTAATTTTCATATTTTACTTTTTCTGAATATTATGTGATAAAAACCTCTTTTCAAAAAAAAACATGTACAAATACAAAACTGCCCCGTCAAGGGACTGGCTCGCCACTACACAATTTGGCCAACTGTATAAAGTTCCGGTTCAAATAGGGTCTTTATCCGGCGGTTTGACCATGCCATTTCCTCCCATAAAGCTAACATAGGTGGTGCACGCCCATCAGAGTAAACCCTCTCTTCGGTGTCGGCCTCTGGCTCCTGTATCTCTATCTCTTGGGGATTTGATTTCTTTCATTAATATGAGCTTTTTAACTTTTAAAAAATTAAATATATATAAATAAGATGTCATAAACTCTCTTTAAAAAAAATAAAAACTCTTTTTAAAAATTAATTAGAAATTAAATGAAAACTCAAGAGTGGATAGAAACTCTTTTGTTGTTTGGCAATTTGGTTCAGAAGCCTTTGCACCCGGTTACATGCACTTCTGTGTTTCTGGCTGCTGCTCACTCAAATCAAGTCGATTTCATACATTTGAGTCAACATTGTACTACTGAATTAGCGTTCAAAGAACATAGCGGCTTGAAAGTGAGACTCAGTTTTTGTCAAGGTAAGCATCACCAAAAAAAAAAAAAAAAAAAAATTACTACTTTTCCTATCCTGTTATTTAAGCAAGTGTGACATCAATAGAATATATACCCCCCAAACGCATTGGAGCTGGAGTTGGGATCCTCTTCACCCGGTTCATCCCCATCACCTGTAGTAGAAACACACCAAAAAATACAAAATAAAATATACAATAAATAAAATTGAATAGAATATAAATCACCATCCTCAACATAAAGAGAAAAGGGATAGAGAAAAAGAATTATGTTAAAAACTATACCACTAGTCTACTGCTTCCAAAGTAAAATGGTCACATGAAAGAAAAGCCTATTTCACAGAAATTTTTCCATACAATCCCATCCTTAAGCCTCTAAACAGCATTCCACCTTCTTGACTTACAACCTTGTTACCCTTTTACTATTTTACTACATGCCCTAGAAATAAGAATCAACTAGAAGCAACAACTGAAGTTTAAATATTAATACCCCAACTCAGTCAAAATACCCCAACTGAAGTTTATCAAACCATCTCAGTCAAAAATCCCCCAACTCAGCAACAACTGAAGTTTAAATATTAATACAGTGTTCAATCGTGGACATGCTTTTGACATTAGCAATATTCATTCAATGAACAACCTATCTAACTTTTAACAAATTGATACAATTTTATACAGTTTTTTTATGTTTCTGACTAAGCACATAAAAGTTCACTGAATTTTTAGGTTTCTTTTTCTTTTCAAATTTGAATATATAGTGGTCCGTGCATGGAAGAAACTAATAAAATCTATCAGCCTATCAAACTTCAAGATAAGTATGATTTCATTCCAAAATAACATGAAAACATAGCAGGCAAATAATGCACCTGATAAGACATTAAGAGAATTGTTCTCCCAAACAACTCACTCTAAGGCCAATTGATATCTATGCATAATTGACCACGACCTTTCACAAAGGTCAATCCCAACTGCGAAACACATATATTGAGACTCTAGGCAAAATATGGAAATTTTGTTTCAAAGTTTCACAATTCTACTTTGATCGTTATGGATTGGTATAGGCATTTTTCATAAGTTGAGTTGACACTTGCCAAAACCTTATCCAAGGGTACCTGATCATGATAATCACTTGCCAATATTAATCAGGGAAAAAAAGAGAGAGAGAGAGAAACTAATGGCCAATGGTAAGATGCAGAGATGTTAAAAGGAAAAGATTTATTCAAATGTGTGTTTTATTATTGCGTAAATGATGTCACTAGGGGCGATTTTGGGGCGATTGCGGAGAGATTAGGTTAGAGATGCAATCCTTTCTTGAGATTGCAAGGATTCCAAGGATCTTGCTTGGGGGGAATGTAAAGACAGCAATCCCTTATCGAGGGACAGGGAATCTGTCGGAGGAAGAAAGGCGGTGCTTTCATCTTATTTGGTTGGACGATTCGATAAGGAGGTTGGGGGATGTGATCAAGTGGAAGAGTGGGTGGCACAGGCATGGAATACAGCGTGTGGGGTGGGGGTGACGCCCTTATCTGACTTGCTGTTTCTTTTTATGTTTCCATCTCAGGCGGAGGCTCAACGGGTGTTGAAGGAAGGCCGGCGACAGTGGGGATCATCCTCCAAAACCCACGAGCATGACCTCCGACAAAGCATCCTCTCCAAAGCCTCCATCAGTCCTCTCGCAGATCTAGACATCACCCATGAAACCCCAAACATGCCTACCAAAAGACACCAACAGTCAAAAGCCACTGGACAGTGCAAAAGAAGATGATCTACCGATTCTCCATTACATTTGCACATACAACACCAGTTAATTGTGATTTGTCTTCGCCTCCTCAAATTGTCAAGCATCAATATCTTGCCCCACACCACTGTCTAAGTAAAGAAAGCCATTTTGAGTGGCACCTTAGATCTCCACACTGTTTTCCACGGAAACGTAATCCCTGAGAGACAACGGAAAAATGAACTCACTTCAAACCTTCCCCGAGTAAAAGGCACCCAGACAAGCGAATCTCCACCTCCGTTACGGATTTCATGCCGATACAGGCGCTCTAACAACCCGCAAATGTCGTCCAACTCCCAATCTTGGAAAGCTGTCACAAACCGCACATCCCAAGTCAACCTCCCGCTATCAAACCGATAACAGTCAGCAACCGAGACATGCCTGTCAACAGCAATCCTAAACAATCTGGGAAAGAACAGGCCAAAGAACAATCACCACACCAAAGATCCTCCCAAAAGCACACGTCCCTACCATCCTGAACTCTGAATCGGATGTGTTTTGAGAACTCATTCCATCCTTTTCTAATGGATTTCCAAACGCCAACTCCACCAGGAATCCTCACCAACCACGAATGGAACCTGGAAGAGGGATAGAAAATATGTAGGAAGACTTGAAAGCGTACTTTTCAAAAAAGTGACCTCCCCACCTTTCGATAAGTACTGCTTCTTCCACCTTGCCAGTCTCCTCTGAACCCTCTCAACCACTGGATCCCAAGCACCCACAGTCCTCGAAGAAACTCCCAAAGGTAACCCCAAGTATGTAATTGGAAAACTACTCATTCCACATCCAAGAACAAAGGCTAACTTACCTATATTATGCACCTCCCCCACTGGAATCAAAGCACTATTCCCTACATTCACTTTCAAGCCTGAAACCACCTGAAAACAAACCAACACCGACCTCAAGTACCTCATCTGGGACACCTCCGCCTTACAGAACACCAAAGTATCATCCACAAACAATAAGTGAGATATCCCCGGGTGATGAGCAGCATCCCCACCCACCATGAACCCCTTAATAAAACCCAATTCCACCGCCCTCCCCATCAACCTACTCAGGGCCTCCATAACCTGGAGATATCTCACACACACAAAACACAGTCATATACGAGGCTCTCCAACTCTCCAAAGACTTCGAGTCAAGCACACACACACAACACAGTGATATACGAGGCTCTCCACCTCTCCAACAACTCGTGATTGCAGCAATCTCCGGCCAGCTCTCTCTCCGGCAACCAGGTAAGCTTTCTGTTTCTCCTTCTGCTCTATTTTTTCTCTTTCTTCTTTTCCTTTTCTCTTCTCTCTCACTCTTCTTCTCCTCTGTTTTTTTTTTTTTTTTCCCTTCTGCTGTGTTATCTCTCCTTCTTCTGTCCTTTTTTGTTTTTTTTACTTCTGCAATTTTTTTCTCCCCTTCTTCTTCTGGTCTATTTTTTTCCTTCTACCGTGTTCTCTCTCTCCTTCAGTCCTGCAGTGTTTTTGCTTTTTTCCTCTCTTCTTCTTCTATTCAGTTTTTTTCTTTCTCTCGCTCTTCTTCTTGCCTATCCCCCCTCAGCCCCTCTTCTTATTCTTCATCCTATTCTGGTCTTTTTTTTTTTTTCAGACCTAATTTACAAATGCTTTTGAACTTTAGTGCTTCACTATAAAAGTATAATACATGATTCTCCTTTTTTACGGTGAAAGTGCCTACTATTTTTTGCTATGGCCTATAAAAATGCCTGCTATATATTGCTGTGAAAATGCCTGCTATATTTTGCTGTGAAAATGCCTGCTACAGTGTTGCTGCTGATGAACTTATGTATTTGGGTTAGTTGGGTTTTGTATCTTTATGTTAAGTGTGCTCACCTTTTTTTCCCCTCAATTTGCGCCTCGCCTTGCGCCTCTAGCTCCAGGAGGACTTTGGCACCTTAGTGTGCTTTGAGCCTTTAACAAAACTGAGGCCACCTAACTGAATTGGCCTACATACCAGCTTCTAGTGGACAAGATGATAATTGAATTCCTCCCCAAATTGCCCCATAAGAAATTCCTATGAATACTCTCAATCCTACTGCCCACCAAGGAAGGAATCAGAAAAAGAAAGGAAATAAGTAGGAAGGCTCGAAAGCATGCTTTCAACAGGCAACCTTCCCACCCTTCGAAAGATACTTCTTCTTCAGCCCAACAAGTTTCCTCACAAACCTCTCAACCACAAGGTCCCAACCACCTACAAATGAGCTAGCCTGATTGTGGTTGAACTAAATATTATATTAGTTTAATGAATACCATTCCTTCAACAGATGAACTAGCCTAATTGTGGTTGATCTAAATAATATAATGCCTTAATGAATACCATTCCTTCAACAGATCAATGAGCTTAATTGTGGTCAAATTAAATTTTTTGTTTTTTATAAGTAAAAAGTATATTAGAAAAGCGTTCAAAAGGGGAACGCGTCCCTAATACAAAAATTAAAAAAGGACCTAAGAACCAATAGCATCCAAAAGATAAAAAAAGTCATCAATCGAGGAGCATGCGCTTCCTCTTACGTAAGAGAAATTAATTGTGGTCAAACTAAATAATAAATTAGTTTAATGAATACCGTTACTTCAACAGATGAGCTAGCCTAATTGGGGGTCAAATAAATAATATATCATACTTATCAAATATATATATATATATATATATCTCAAACTTAATGATTACCAAACCTTCAACCGATGAACTAGCTTAATTGTGGTCGAACTAAATAATATATTACCAATTTACCATTATGAATACAATCCCTTCAACAGATCAACTAGCCTTGTTTTTCTTTTCTTTTTTGTTCCCTTCTCTCTTCTTCTTTCCAACTTGCACCACATTCCAGTGAAGTCCGCACTTCGCCTTGCACCTCAAGCTCCAAGAGGCCTTGGCGCCTTAGTGCACCTAAGCCTTTTACAACTATGGTAACCAATAAATAATGTGCTTGATTTGAAAATAAAAGAATTTCTTCTCCCATAAAAAATGGATATCAAGCGTATACCCTCGATTAGCCATTATCAAAATTATGATCAAATTAATGAAGCAGGGTTAAGATTAAAGGTTAAAACCCTATTTGAGAGGAAGGACCTCAAATCAGAAATTAAGTTGGAAAAACATGTAGAAATATGAACATATACGTCAAAAAGTATAATTTCGAGAGATAAGTCATGAGATAATTCACAGTCAAAGTATAAACTATATATGCAAAAACAAATTAAAAAGAAAGGACCTAATTCTACTATGTCATAATCTTATGATTCTGTTTATGTAGAACAGAATTCGCAATCCTATTCCCATTAACTTATCTACTGTCTATGTAAAGAGGAAGAGAGAGACATACTAAGACGGGAATACAATATATGATAATAAATGATATCTCGAAATATAAAAAAATAAACGCTGAAGGATTTTAATTGAATTCAAACACTAAGGTCTGGAAGTAGTTACCTTTCTTAACAAGAGGTATCTGAGGAGCAAGCCTACACAGATATAATGTCCATTTCTTTTGAATAGAAGAGTAAACCTTAGCTTGATAAGTGTTCTTCACACCAGCATCAGTTGCCTCAAACGTGATATACCACATTATACCAGAAACAAGCTGTGAGTTTGCCCCGACCACTCTCACAAACTCAAGATTTAAATTAGGACAACTACAAAGATGAATCAGCCATATAAGGTTCACATGTCTAATAATTTTTTTGCATTTTACACATCAGAGGCACATTAGACATTAGACAGTTCATATTGGAACTAAAATAGCATTGCTGCAAATGCAGTAAAGTTAATTGGGTCATAACCATTGGGAAAACAGAAAACAAAAACAAAAACAAAAATCTAAACCTGTTGATTGTTGTGTAGCTCCACAGCCATACGGGCGGCTTCTGTAAGCCTCGGACCATCCAAAGGTCCCGGGAAGGGTGCAATTCCGCCAACGAAGGGGCTAATCAAATCATCGTACGATTCAAACCCCTGAAACTGCAGTAGATATTTATATACATATGGAGAGAGAGAGAGAGAGAGAGAGAGAGAGATACCTGAAACATTTGTGATTTGTGTCGACGAAAAGCATAGTCTTCAAATTCCGTAGGCGGCTGCGCACCCATCCCGGAAAAGTGGGAATGACGACAGAAAGGGCTGAGATTCTGGTGGTGGTTTTTGGTTGAAAGGCCACTCAAAAACCCTAACTTTACATGATATTTTACATATAGAGTCTTATGGTCTTCTGGATTTGTCTTCAGATGATTCTTATAACCAATTATACCCATTCCCCCATGCACACAAGGAAGAGCCATGGATATGATGGGTGCGGACGGATTGAGCGGCGTACAGTTTTTTCAGCGGCTGCGATCGGCGGAAGTATCCTTCGCGGACCCTTTTTATATTAATTGGGGAAATGACCAACACACCCTTTACTTTCACCCATTCACAAATTACGAAAAAATAAAATTCTATACTATTATTAAAAAACCTCTTTTTTAAAAAAAATAAATATATTGTAGAATAAAAAAGGATATATTTGATAAAGTTTTATAGAAACTCTTCTAATTTTTTATTTTATTATTATTTTTTTGTGATAGAGTATTATAGAAACTTTTCTAAAAATTCTAATATGTTAAAAATAAATCTTTTTAAAATTAATTAAAAATTATATAAAAACTCATAATTGGTAGTTCTAATTACTTTTTGGATTTGCACATGAAGCTTTAATAGTATAAGAAATATAGGTATCAAAGATAAATAAAATGAAATTTTGCTAGACATAATTTTTTTTTCTAATATTCTTTTTTCAGAAATCTAGGGGATTTGGAGAACATATGGGAACTCAAATATCATAGAAACTCTATTTATAAAAACTGAAATTTTGTTGGAGACGTAAATTCTATATTTATTTTTCCAGATTTTTTTTTTTTTGAAAGAGATAGGAAGATTATGTGATAGAAACTCTTTTTTAAAAAATAAGTAAGTATATAATAGAAACTCAAACTATGATAGATAATATGTGATAGAGTTTTTTTTCTAAAAAACTATTTTTAAAAATAAATGTATATATAAATAATATGTGATAAAGTTTTATTAAAACAAAAAATTAAAAAAATATATAGTTTGTGGTAAAATTTTAATATTGAAACTCTTCTAAAAACTCTTTTTTAAAATTAAAATACAAAATCTTTTTAAAATAAATTAAAAATTGGATGAAAACTTGAAATTGTATAGAAACTTTTTGTACTTTTAATAATAATAACTAGTAAAACTGTACGTGAATAAAATCTAATTTAAAATTAATATTTAACAAAGTAATTAAATAATTTTAAATTCGAAAATATCCATAAACATAAAATTCACATAAGATAAAAGAGATAAAAATATAATTTTTAACTGAACTTTACAATAGGAATTCAATTATTGAAAGGTGTATTTTCAAACTCCTAAAACAATATCAAACTCAAGATTATTTTTTACTACAATCTACTAATATTTTATTTATTTATATATTATTTATAAAATTAGAAAAGATGTGGAGGCTAAATAGACTAAATTATTTATATTTTTTATATATTTCCTTGCGGAATTAGAAAGGCTAAGTTATTTATTTTCTTTATATATTTCTTTATCTAATTAGATTTTCTTTTATGAAAAAAAAAAACTCATAATAAATAGGTACTTTGAGTTTTATAGAAACTCTTCTAAAGAGGTAAATTGAGCGTTATAGAAATTTTTTTAAACACCTTATATTAATTTTAAAATAAAAACCCATAATAAATAGATAATTTATGTTATTCTAAAAGGAAACATATATAAGGAACATATAAATTTATTATTAAAAAATAATGTACTATTGCATATGAGTAAAATCTAGTTTAAAATTAATATTTAACAAAATAATTAAATAATTATAAATTCTAACGTATCCAATGACATAAAATTGACACAAGGTAGAACAATACAATATACTTCACAAGTGCATCAACACATTAGTAAATACCAAACAATAATAAAAACTCTTCCACCATTAAACACTCTTTCTCCTATCCTATTCAGGGTGGGTATACCCATCATACACCATTCTAACAGTTCAAAAATGAATCCAGTCCACATAGTTTCATCCAACACCCTCATTACACATGCAAATTGTAAATTTTGAAGAAGAGTGCTAAGATCGTGTCTGAAGGTGCATTGTTCAAGTCATATATAATAGTTACAATTTATGAAATTAGCATATATAATAGCTACAATTTATGAAATTACTTACCATATTAGTAGAGATTTAATTATGCTATAGAATATAATGTAATTTGATTTAGTTTCCTTACTTGTAATATTAACATATGCTCTTTATATCTATAAATATTGGAGCCATGAATGAGTGATTTATATCATTCAATGTTTCAAGCCATTTGAAGTATGAGTCTTGATACTCAGGCACAAAGATTAGACCGATTTGTTTATGGTTAGGCACAAATTAATATGGCAATCATATGGTTCCACTAGAATGTCATGAACTTTCAAAGACAAAATTACCCTTATGACAAAATTACCCTTATATTACCTTCTCGTATCCATCCTATCATTTGTAGGATTACTTTTTTGTTTTATAAATTTTATCATAACATTATCTCTCTCTAAATAGATATGCAATTCAATCCCTTAAATTTGTTTTTAAAATTTTATCAAAACACTCTTCCTCTCCTTTATTTATTTATTTATTTATATATATATATATATATATATATATATAGATGTTTAAGAATATGCAAAATTATATAGATGGATGTAAAAGAATATACAAAATTTTGCAAAACATAAAAAATAATAATAGTAAAAATAAACACCATAATATGTATTTTACTATATATATGTAATAATAAATTTTACACAAATGTTAGAAAATGCCCTCCCTAAAATTTTAAATTTCTAAAAATATATGATAAATTTTTGTTGTACTTTTTAAATTCTTTTGATTCCTTATTAGAAAAAAATATTATATTCCCTTTTTTAGTTAAATCCTAATTTTGTTTTCCTTTCAAAGTTCTTTCTTCTTTTTTTTTTCTTTTTTTTATTCTTCTTAAACTTTTTTAAATTTTTTTTTTTTTTTTTTAAGATACACTTCTATATTTTGGATTTGTGTCTTGTTGCATTGTTAGTTTCAATACATTTTTTTTAAAAATTGATTTATGTTTGTCACTGCTTTTATTAAGACTATGGTGCATCATTAAAGCGACTAAGGCCAATTAAATTAATGAAAAGCATGGGGTAGAGTATACTACATCCCTTGAAATCCTGGCTCTGCCCTGATCAACACTCTTATGCAGGAAACCAATAATAGACTGAATTGGCTCATCAATCGAAAACCCTCCTCACTAAGTTCTGTAAAGTGATATATTTGTGTATCAGGAATCAATGATGGCAATGGAGAAAAAGGTGAGAAGAAAATAAAGAATGGTTTGACTATGAGATAGATTTGAATGATGAGAATGATGAGAGATATTATTAGTAATTGAGATTTTTTGATAATTAGAATTTTGTAAGGATAGTTTTGTCTTTAAAATTTTATCTTTATGTAGTACAACTGTAACAACTCTAGTGACACATCACCATCGTCTTAAGTTATCATTTTTCTTTACGTATTTCTCTTTATCTTTCTTCTATATTATATTTATACTTATATGTGTATATACATATTTTGTAATTCTCATTGATTTTTTGCTTATATTAGTGCCAAACTCTTAAAAAAACAACTATTCCGTACCTTTTAATTATCCACTTTGAATTTTATAATTTTTTAGGAGACGATGCATTAAACTTTTAAAATTTCAAAAGTACCTTTGAAGTTGAATATATGGGATAACAATTTTGGGATAACCACAAAGAGAAAAGATGAATTATTAAAATGGGACAATGCCAGTATGATTTAAATTCAATAATTAACAAATTAAAAATAATATATATAATAATTTGGAATACTTTAGAGGCCAAATTGCAAAAAACACTCCTGTATAACAAAAAGTTGCAAAATACACCCCTTTACTTTTATTTAATGATAAATTTGAGGTAATAGATGGGAATATTTTGTAACTTATTTGATAATATAATGAGTTTAGCGTAATGTGACAAATTAAGTCCATAACTTTTCTTATAGGTCACATATAAGTAATAGGTCACATATATCCCTACCAAAATTGGTAAATTAGTCCTATATATGTATTAAACCTACAAAGGCAAATTAATCCTACTTATAACAGAATTTCCATATCACCGCCTCCTTCACTAGACTTTCCATTCCATAGGTTACATTATATATATAAATCTCATCGCCTCTCCTGTTGTTGTAGTTCTGTCTTCTTCTTTTCCTAAAATAATTTAGAATAATATGTTTTTTAATAATACTAAAATCATATTTTCTTTAGACAATAATATTTTCTTTTAAAATAAAACTTTCTTAAAACAAAGTTTCTTGAAATAAAGCTTTCCTAAAACCTATTGTTTTTCTAAAAGAATCCAAGCTTCACCTTTTTTATATAAATATTTGATTCCAAAATTAAAATTAAGAATTAATTATATAAAGTTTCATATTTTCTACTAAATCAAATTTTCTTTTGAAGATAATATCTTCTAAAAATAGTATTATTAAAATAATATTTTATTAAATCGCATTTTTTTGGAAGATCATTTCCTTTACATAACTAATATATTTAGATATAAAGTCATAATATTTTTAATAAACACTACTATGAAAGCATTGATGTTTATTTTCACATACATAGAGCCAAGTTTACGAATCATAATTGAATAAATATCTCTAAGTATTGAAACTACACATGTACTTTTTGGAATGCAATATAAAAATAAGGTAATTGTGTTTCATGGGTGTGGTGGGTGCCTAACACCTTCCCTATGCACAACCAAACCCCCGAGCCCATTAATCTAGTTTTCGTAGACTAAAATTTCAAATAAAAAATATATTAAATATGAAGTCCTTAGACATTTTAAGGTGACCTAAACACACCAATAAACCCTATGTTAGGTGGCGACTCCAAATAAATAATAATTGGCCATAGCCACTCGTCGCATTAAACCCACTTTTCTAACCCATAAGTGTTTAATATAACTCTTAGAGAGGGCGAGGAAAAATCCAGGCGCGACAGCCGACTCCGCTGGGGATTAGCATATGCTTAAGTGGGTTTAAGCCTAAAAATATTATTATATTGCATTACTTTTATAGCATCATATTGCATTTTATTTAATAATAATATTATAATATTCATTTTTGCCCAAGGCATTTAACATAATGTCTTTTCATAAAATATCAAAAATATTATTTTTATTCATATTATTGAATTATTATTATTTTTGAATATTATTGAATTATTTTTATGCTTTAAATAATTATTATATTGTTATAAAAGCATGTTTGTCTCTCTTTTAACTACACACATTACATTTATTTTGCATTGCATAACCCTATTTAACCTAGTAAGTTAGATAGAGGAGGCATGTATGCTGGCCGCCCATTGGACATTGGCGTATGCCGGAGGTAATGGTAGCGCAACGGAACCTCCCTCGCTCAAATCACCAACCCAAGATGGACCCATTTTCACTTCCTCGGGGAGAAGGAAAGTGACCGGAGGTTTGAAGATTTGGGGACCGAGCCTTGTTAGGTTGCATTAGCCAACCATGAACCTTATGCTGCACATAGTATAAATGTTGCATTTAGGGCACTAAAAGAGAGAGATATCTTGTTATTTAACTAACCTCTTATTTTATCTTTATTTATCATGCATATTGTAACTGTTATGCATAACTAAATAAACTTTAGGAGAGACTACCTTAGTTAGTCTCATGTAAGAAGACTTACCCAATCAAGTCTAAGGGTTATTCACAACCCTAAGACGTTATTCTATGCGTTCATATACTGCCATAAATTAAACGGATGGGTGAGCAACAAGTCAAAAGATTTCAAGAAAAAAGATGTCTGAAAAGCCATAATTGTACAAGACACTTTATTTTTCATGTATTTCTGAGGATGTAACAATAGATTTCCATTTTTGACAAATGTACCCCGATCCCCCTTTATGTAAAGTTCAATTTTAATGTATTATTTCCCTGTATTCCAATTTTAAGGTTGTAATCTAAGCCCCTAACTGGGGCAGTTTTTATGAGTTTTATTTCTTATAATATTCATAAGATGCAAAAGCTTCCATTCAAGGAGAAGGCCCATCCCTCAAACTTCTACATTTCATATTTAGAGTTCCTTCATAAAAGAAAACTACCATTAAGGCATGCATTGCATAAAGTAAATAGTTTTCAATAATACTAATTCATTTTCCTTTTTCTTTCTCTTATTTGAAAGGTTAATAAGTTAACAACATTGTTCCAAAGAAGCAACTATATTTTATTTTGCAATCCAATATTTACCAAAGGCTATGTACTTTTGCAAGTATTCAATCTAACAAGACATGCACTAACCATGGAATCAATCAAGAAGTTTTCAACAAACTATCACAGAATCTTGTTAAACTAGCCAGCATTCCTAAGAATCTTTCAATTCACACAACAGCCAAGTCATCCCTCCTACAATGGTTAAAAAACAAGCTTCTCATCTTACGAATAAAGGGAAGTCTCCCATAGCAAAATAAGACATGCCTACTCCTAATCAAGATGATATCAGCCTCAAGATCCGTAGATTTGAGGAAGCGGTCAAGTCCATTGAGGGCATGGGTTACCTAAATGTTTGGCTCATCTCCAATGACAAGTTGTCTGCTGAGTTCGGAACCCCAAACTTCAAAAAGTACAGTGGCACGAGCTATCCACGAACTCATCTAAAAGTTTAATGTGGTGAGTTGAGTTCCTATGGTAAGGACGAGAAACTTCGTATCCAACTTTTCTAAAGGAGTCTCGTTAGGCCTACAGTAAAGTGGATTATAAAACTCGACTCTCATAAGATTGCAATTTGAATGACCTCACCAATGCAGACATTGTCGAATGGCATTCACATCATCAACAAAGTAAGAAATATTAGTACAATCACGTTCAAACTGAACTGAGGGACTTTCTAATATGAACCTCGGAGCTCTTTTTAAGGCAGATGATCTCACAACTCATACTTTTTGTGATACCCCTCGAATCTGAGACATGGGTTGATCAGGTCCAAGCCCAAACCCGAGGGAAATATCAAACAATTAATATTTAAACAAACACGGAATACAAAATGAAATAAGAAATAATACAAGCTGAATGAATTCTAGAAAAATAAAATCCTTTAAAATTAAATGCTTCAAATCCAGCATTTCAAAACCCTCCAATAGTTTAACAACTCGGGAATCCATTTCTAGTGGACCCCTAATTAAAACCAACTGAAATGAAAGCAAACTGAAAGAACATCTAAAGTTAAACCACAGAGAGAAATCCTACGTTGTCGGAAGAGTGAATGATAGTCTCTGCTTAGCACGATTGAGTCTACGACTGGAACTGTCAAACACCTAAAAAATAGAAGTGGGTCAGGCCCACGAACAAGTTCTATCCTACTACAATCCAAATAGAGACTCGATACGCATGTATATCCAAACCAACTCAAAAATAACTATATAGTCCGTAAATATAGATATATTCACACTAAAGGACTCTCACTGGACTACAGGCCAGTCTCAACCTAAATAAAGACAACATGTAAAACGCACCAGAAGTGGGCATGTATACCTAAGCCTAACAAGGTACACTTCCAACCATCATAGCCAGCTATACATCCCAATGCATATACGTGCCCTAACCATCGATCCTGAGACTCAAGCTCATATCGAGGTACCATAACAATATATTTAAAATCCATCCAGAATTCATAGTAGTGCCGCTCAACTATTCCTTGCCTTGACACTACAAATCAATAGAATTTAACTTTTAGTTAATCCATTCCTTAATTCCAGAATAGGTAGGATTTAGCGTTTTTGAGCTAATCCCCCTAGTATGCCACCGTCCCATACCGGTGCATACAATCCATCCATCCAGCAGTTGATAATACAGACAATGAATGTAAATATCAACTAATCCATAAATCCAACAATTGATAATAAAAATATTAAATATAACCATCAATTGTTCCATAATAAGCATAATAAAATTATGTATTTTAACATGCTGATTTTACATTACTCAACCAAAATTCAACAATTGATAATACAACAGTATATGTAAATATCAATTTATCCCCAAAATTCGTTTAATTGACAGAACATAAATAAATGTACACATCAATTAATTCAATGGCGAGTATAATAAACGTAGGCGAACTATCATGCTTCTAATACCAGTCCAACAATTTATGCAATAATTGCTAAAATTGAAACATTAAGTAATCCTTAACAAGCATAATTAAAAAATATATATTTTAATATGCTTAACTTATTCCACTGTTACATGATTAGAATTGGATAATCATTCATAGAAAAATTGTCAAAACAACATAGGCAATCGCATCCCCTAACAGTTTGCAGCTTTGTTAAGAACTATATAACGTTCAACCTATAAACCCTAGGTGGTTTATTATCCATTCCCACATCCTCTGGAGCTTTAATACAACCTCAAATCTCATCTAAGTTCCCATGTACAATCCCTGAATACTTCAGAAAGTTCAAAAACCAACCCAGAAGCAAGAATACGCCAAAAATGCATCAAAAGGGGTTGGAGCCGCCTCCCCCACATGGGGAGCCGCCTCCCCCTTGAGTGGAGCCGGCTCCACACCATATGGAGCCGCTTCTACTTCCCTTGGAGCCGGCTCTACCCTTGTGGGGAGCCGGCTCTACTCACAAGAACCCATACTGCTTGTTTCCTTCACCCGTTTCACCTCCGGCGACTTCCATTCCTTCTGTACTCCATAGTTAAGGTTCCTACCGGTTAATACTAAGTCCTAGTGTGTTCCAGAGATTATAAAATTCATTATTTGATAAACAACATCAATTACAACAAGAATTATGCAAAGAAGATTTCAAATCAAACAAATACCACATCGCGGACACCTACTGATTTAATCATATAAAACATGCAAACTAGTTTTAATTTAACTATTATTTAATCCTGGAATTGTGTTAGGCATGTAAAGAACACAAGCCAAAGGGAGAGAGTTATGAATAGAACTTGCCTTTGAGATTTGGTTCAAAATCTCAACGTCGTCTTCCTAAGGTTTCCGACGAACGTTCTGTTTTCTCTCTCTGTCTTCTCCTTGGTTCAACCCTTGAACAACACTCCTTTAATCCCTCTTTGGTTTAGCCTTAGTCCTAGCTAAACCCTAACCAAAGTACTCTGTTTCTCTCTGTCTCTCTGTATACGTGAATAGGGTTTTTGATTTCTAAACCCTAAGCCGACGTCTAATGATAAATTTATAGGCTTAAGAACCTAATTCCCCATCATAAGAAGAAACTAAGTCGGCTAACCATGAAAAACTAAAACCCTAAAAACAATAATAAATAAGAAAACAATAAAACAATTAAATCAAATTTCCATGTAAACATATATTTAAGACAGAACATAATTAAAACAAAAATTCAATTAAATAATTCAAATAAATACAACAATTAAATAAAACAAATACTGCAATTAACTCAATTAATTAATAACAATTAAAACAAACAAGCAAACAACCAAATAAATACATAAAAATGCAAAAATTACAATAAAACCATAAAATAAACTATCGAGACTATCTTTTTTAAAAAGGGGTATTACACTTTTACTCCTCTGTAAATAAAACACAAGCTAAGCAAGTCGGAATCAATATCCTTGCTCAAGTTCAAGAAGCTTTGGTAAAAGGAGAAAGCCCCGCGACTCCTCCTAAGCATTTACTTTTAGCACAAAGTTATATATATATATTTTTATAATGAATAAGTTGCATAAAACTTCAATTTTGTTAAAGAAGTTTTATAAAGTTCTAGTTTTATCTAGTAAAATAATTCGGATATTATATTATTAATATCCTTCATAAAAAAAAATCCAAACTCTATTTTCAGGGTTCCTAAAACATTTTCTTTTAGCATAATATTATTTCTGCTTTAATAAGTTTCGTAAAAATTCAATTCTGATAAAGGGCTTTGTAAAGTTTCAGTTTTATTTAGTAAAACAACTCAGATATCATATTATTAATATCCCGCACTTTTTAAAAAATCTAAACTCAATTTTAAGGAACTATAAGCATTTAGTCTTAACATTATATTATGCATATGTTTCTGCTGTAATATGTTTCTTAAAAACTTTGAATGAAGCTTTGTAAAACTATAACTTCAGATATTATAATATTAATATCCCTATTAGAAATTACATATAATAATAATCTAAACTCTAATTTTTTTTTTTCATTGTCAGGATGCCACGTTTGGAATGCTGTGATCCTTGGGGCGTCATTGTCCTCGCTCTCAACGACCTTAAAAAAATCGTGGACATGAGCAGTCCACCAAGCCCACCTCCCAAAACCTTAAAGACAGACACCGTTAGTGGATAAATAACAGAATCCTAATAGAGATAAACATAGGTCACATACCTACCAAGCAGTAACAAAAGGAAATGATCAACTTTCCTACTATCTTATTTGAATAGACATACATGAAGAATTCAAGAAAAGCTTATCACACTTAAGCTATATATTTTTATAATCAAGATTATCAATAATCAAATTATTTTCATCAAGTTGCAAACTCTCAAGATCAAGGTTATTCTCAATATCAAAGTGTTTATCTCAAGCTGCAGACCCTCAAGATCAAGGTTATCCTTAATAATCAAAGCATTTTCCTCAAGTTGTAGTTGAGGTCATATTCGACAATCAAAGTATTTTTCTCAAGCCGTAGACTCTCAAGATCAAAATAATAGTTAATGATCAAAATAACTTTTCTCAAGCCAAAGTCTCTCAAGATTAAAGCAATCACAGAACTACACATGACTTAATTCTTGACATAATCAAGATACGTAGGCAGCTTTGGTCGTTCCCTAAGCTCGGTCATCGCAGCAAAAAATCTCCATTGAAGGTCAAGATATGTACTATGTTTTGAAGCAATGATCAAGTAAATTTTGTTCATACTAAGATAGTGAGATGCTAATAAGCAAGAGCTTCAATGCGTAGGTGATTATACCTAAAAGGACTAGAGACCATCATTTCTGATATCCTATACACTATTATCCATTGCTAGCCTCTCGTGCTATAATAAATTTTCATTTCATGAAGCCCACCGATGATCACACCCTACACTGGGGCAAAATTTGAGGTAATATTTTATAATCTCGTGTTAGGCTAGTTTAAATTTTTTATATTAAGTAATTCAAATTAAAATGAAGAGAAGCTATCATTTCTATTATCTATAATTCATCATAATCCCCTTTAACAAGCCCGTAGAGCTTTGTTACGCTACTTCTTCATAACCTACCAAGGATTATTACAAGTATATCATTCTTTCACAAGAAAGTGAAAACAAGAAGAATCCAAGATGCTCGGAATACGAATCAAGCAATGGTGCCAAAAAGAATAATCAAACAAATTTGCCAAAAGAAGAATCAAGCAAAGGTGCCCAAAAGAAAAAAAACAAACAAAGGTGCCAAAAAGAAGAATCAAGCAAAGGTGCCAAAAAGAAGAATCAAGCAAAGGTGCCCAAAAGAAAAAAACAAACAAAGGTGCCAAAAAGAAGAATCAAGCAAAGGTGCCAAAAAGAAGAATCAAGCAAAGGTACCTAAAAGAAAAATCAAACAAAGATGCCCAGAAAGGCAAATCAAGCACTTGGGCCAAGAAGAAAAATCAAGATAAACTCCGAAGAATAGTCAAAGACCAAAATGAAGGACACAAAAGCACAAGTTGATGAAAAATGATCCTTGGTCAATTTACCCCCAATTCACACTAATCTTTGGGCCTTCATACATTATTTTCAGCACCCTAAACCTATGGCCACGCTACAACCTATATAAAGTCCTCACTGATTAAGGATGATTGCTTAGTTATAAAATATTTCATCTAGATTAATATGAGAAACCTTACCCCAAGCTGGGCAGGTTGTTTTTATAGTGATCACGGTTTATGAACCTCATATGGAAAGTCTGGTGAAGAAATGAGTAACATGAGGCTGACTCTTTTTAGCTAAGCTTCCGGATGGCACTGCTATCTCGATAGGAAGAACCGCCTCTGTACTGTAAACTAAGGAGAAAGGCGTGGCGCTTGTGGCTCCTCTTACAATAGTTCGGTAAGCCCAAAGTGCGAGAGGCAATTGCTCTGCCCATTTGTCATACTGCTACTTTAGGGTCCTGCTTAAGATCCTAAGTAGGGTCATGTTGGTGGCTTCCGCTTACCCATTACCCTTGGGGTAATAGGGTGTTGACTTATTATGGGTCACGTGATATCTTTGGAGGAGCGCTCGAACCTCGTTGTTGACGAAAGGAGTTCTGTTATCTGATAGAATTACTCGAGGTACGCTGAAGCGGCAAATGATGTTCTCTTTAATGAAATTAGCCACGAACTGTCCTGTTGCTGTCGAGAGGGCCACCGTTCTACCCACTTAGTACAGATTTCCATCGCCACTAATATCCATTTCTTTTTCCTTGAATTTGGGGAGATCAGGCCTATTAGGTCCATGGCCCAGGTGTGAAAAAGCCAAGGAGGGCTCAGGGAATGCAACCCGACTGCTGGTGCATGAATAACATGATTATGGATCTGACATTCTCAACACTTTTGCGCTTGCCTCCTGCTATCCTCCTATATAGTAGGCCAGTAATAGCCTAATTGTATAATCCGGTTGTACAGTTTCCTCCATCCCTGGGGCTCATCTTCCTGAGCTTGCTTGAGTAATTCCCGTGCTTCTGGGATGCTTACACAGCGCTTGGCTCTCCCATCAAAACCTCGTCTCATTAATTCCCCATTGCTGATAAAGAAATGGCTCGTGTCCTTTTTCAACGTGGTAACCTCTTCGCGATCCTGTGGGAGTAGGTGTCGCTCGAGGTAATCTAGGTATTTTTGCCTCCAGTCCTCATTGACACAGGCGACACTTTGTGCTCCCTCGAAGACTTCTCTACATCTTAGGCATTCCTTCTGAACGGCGCTTGCTTCCCTTGCCATGGATGGCCAGAAATACCCTTATCTTTGTACCCTCCGGTACAAACTCAGCGAGTCATTGCCACATGTTTGTTTGTGAATTTCGGGCAATACGCGGTCGGCCTCTTCGATTCCAACACACCTCACCAGAACGCCACCAGGTGCTCTATAATAAAATGTTCCGAAGTATAGGGTAAAGTCTTTTAAATTTTGGTCAAGGGGATTTTGCCTTCGTCGTTTTTAAATTGTGATTCATAGGCATTCCTCCAGTCCTCTTTCCCTCTTTCATCAGCGAACTCGTCGCTATGCAAGCAAGATACATCCTTCTTCTGAATTTTTATGTCTACTGATTCCCCTGCTATTTCAACTTTGGAAGCTAGAGTGGCCAGGGCGTCTGGATGTCTGTTGGCTGTGCGAGGTGCGTGAGTTATGCGTAGCTCATCAAAGTGGCTGCTGAGTCTCTGTATGATGGTCCTGTAAGCCGCCAATGACATCTCCTTGATGGCATACGAACCATGCAGTTGCTTCACCACCATGTTCGAATCTCCCTGCACATGTAGGCGTCTGACCCTAGCTTCTCAGGCTGCCAACTAAGTCTTCATACTCTGTCGTATTGTTAGAGCACACAAAGGTTAATTTGTACGAGAAATCCTGAGCTTTTCCTTTTTCTGATGTTAGCACTATTCCGGTGCCTCCTCCTTGTGCTGTCAACGATCCATTGAATAATAACGTCCAGATTGCATCCTAAGTAGTGCAACACTTCGACTCGAGGTCCTCATAGGGGAGATCGGCTTTCATGGGCTCGTATTCTCTTGACGGGAACTGGGCCATCAGATCTGCTAAAGCCTGGTTTAATATGACGCGGGGCAAAGAGATATATCGAATTCGGCCAGAGTCAGGAGCCATCGTGCTACTCACCCGAAATAACGGGTCGTGAGAGCAGATACTTCAGTGGGTCGCAACTTGTGATAAGATGAATGGTATGAGCAAAAAAGTAGTGACGAAATTTCTTTACCGCAAAAGCCATAGACAAACAGTGACATTCAATTGGTGAGCACCGTGCTTCCGCGCCTTGAACAACTCAGCTGATGTAGTAAACAGGGCATTCACGACCTTACTTCTCCTGAGCGAGCAACGCCCCAATGGAGTGTTCGGTGGAGGTGATGTACAGCCTGAGTGAGGTACCTTGCCAAGGAGCTATCATGGTGACTGGCGAAGATAGCAGGTTTTTGACTTTGTTGTGTAGCACGACAGCCATACGAACGGCTTCTGTAAGCCTTGGATCATCCAAAGGTCCCGAGAAGGGTAAAGTTCCGCCATAGCCGACAACCGTACCAGTGTTCTCTAAGTCAAACCCCTGTAATTGTAGTAGATATTTATGTAATGAAGAGAGAGAAAACGATATACCTGAAACATTTGTGATTTTTGTCGACAAATATTGTAGTCTCTACTAAATTCTGTAGGCGGCTGCGTATGCCTCCTGCAAGAGGAGGACTGACGACAGAAAGGGCTGAGATTGTGGTGGAGGTTTTGGTTAAAAGACCACTCAAAAACCCTAGCTTTGTCTTCAAATGATTCTTATAACCAATTCTACCCACTCTCTCAAGCACACAACGAAGTGCCATGGATGATGACGGGTTGAGCTGCTGCGATCAACGAAAGAATCCTTCGCGTACCCTTTTTATAATTAATTGGGGGAGAATTTTGAAATGACCAATACACCCTTTATTTGTTTATTTTTGTATTTATTTTATTTTATTTAGCAAGACTGCTAAACTATGTAGCATGCACACGGACACGGGACACAAACATGATACGACACGGATAGGTCGACACGTCAAATTTTAAAAAAGTAGGACACGGGTACGGTGTGGACACAAGCTAGATAATAATATAATATTTTTATTATTATACATCTATGCAGTAATAGTATTATAAAACTTTAATTCATTTATAATTTTTATATTAAGAGTTGCTCTAAAATGAATTAGAAAATGAAATTATGTTATTATTGTAATAATTTTTATATCATATATACTATTATTTCACTACTTTGTTATGATGGTATTCATATTATTATCAAGATTACTGGGTAAACTTGTGTTAGAAATGTCCGATAAGTGTCGGCGAAGTGTTCGGAAAGTATTGGTGAAGTGTCCAGAAAGTGTCGGCGAAGTGTCCGAAATAATAAAATTAATTTTTATTTATGGACACGTATATGAAATATCGGACACGTATTCGAGGAGTGTCTGAAGAGTGTCGGTGTCCGACATAGGTATGGCTCCTTCGTAGAAGTATCCGTGCTTCCTAATTGTTAAATGTTAAATTAAGTTACTCTGGTTAGGTGCAAAGGCCAGCACTCCAATTTCAAGGGGAAACTCTTATCCATATGAGCTATTAGGCATCTGCAAGAGCAAATCTAAGTTGTCAAATAATTTTTACCCACATAATTTGAATAATTTTTAGAACTTCAAAGTAACGAGGGTAGATGAGGAATATTAAAAAAGTAATACATTGGAAGGAGAAATTGGATGATTATTTTGGTACAGCCAAAAATAAAAGGGTGAATAATATTTTGCCGGACAGAGGGAGTGCATAAATATATTGTATATTGTGCTAAAAAAAAAATGCTATATACCAATACTTTTTAATACAGTGGTATTTGTAATATAGGCTAGAAAGTAGTCAAAAATTAATCTTTTTCTTATTTGTTTTTAATAGAAAACCATTTGAATTCCAAAATTCAACAAACAAATAACAAAGTTTGGCCTAAAACCAATTTATGATCCACACTTAAAAAGTACAAGCAACGATTTTCTGCATTCAATAAAAAATTGCAACTTTTTGTGGAGTAGTAGTATATTTTCTGCACGTTATGATAAAGAGTACGACAATTAATAATTTTATGTGACGTCATCATAATTTATGACATTATGATGACATCAGTCACCGTTCACTTTTGCACTACTGAATAATCAGTATCCCTCCTGAATAATAATCATTATCATCATCAAGTAATAAACTTTCCAAGATTTCAAACAAGGAAGCATAGCTACCCATCGTACACCAGTCCAGAAATGAATTCATGATGGATTTCTACAGCAGCAGGCTTTCACTAATTTCCTTATTGCTCAGCAGCAGGTGACAGATACAAACAATAAAAGTTCTTCCAAGAACGATTAAGAATAGCTTAAAAAGACGACGTAATCAAACAATAAACTTGAACTCTCATATTATATATAGAGCAACCACATACAAACAACAAACAATGCATAAGCATCATCAAACTTATATACAACATATTTCATGCTTGACCTTATGTTAACAGAGCTGTAGGGTTGATTCAAGTAAATTCTACAAACTTCTCAACAGGAGCAGCGAATGTAACTGTTTCTTCTATTTATCCTTGTAAACTTCCAAGAGTCAATCTTTGGATTCCGGGGTACCAAAAAACAAAAAGGAAGCTGTGCATCTGTACTTGAAACTTGCAGTTGAAACACATCACTGTTTGGCAGCAGCCAAAAAACAAAAAACGAAGCTGTGAATATCTGTACTAGAAACTTGCAGTTGAAACACGTCACTGTTGGGCAGCAGCCAAGAGCCTCACACGACGCCTAAGTAGTTGTTTGCGGCAGAAGCCAACCAAACATAGGACAATGACCAGAGCAATAGCACAATAATCAAAAAATTTTAAAATCTCCTTGCGCCCTGCAGAACAGCAGCAGTTAGTTTTTGGTTAAATGGAAAAAAGAACGACCGGACAATAAATAGTGCACCAAAGGAAATCAAAGATGGTTCCCAGCACCATAATTAGAAAGACAACATAGTCTCAAAATGGAAGACTAGATAGGCTCCCCTTAGGAGATTATCAATTCTGTACATCATCATGATCACATGGTTTCGGACCAATACCTTCTGAATTTACATGTCAGTGTTTAATCATATCAAAACATGTCCTTTGAAACAATGTAGTCTAAACAAATGATCATTTGAACTTCTTATCACATTGATGTCTACAAGAATGTGAAACCTATTTAAGTCGCATCCTGATTTTCTATAGGCAACCAGTTTGTGCAACCGTACCAATATTAAAATTTCACAAAATTAGAGCTGGAGAAGCAAAATACCCAATGGAATGAAGTTAAAATTGCCCATCTCGTAGAGGAGACTCAGAAGCAACTGCAAACAAGAAAGAATTCAGAATTAACCTGGAGAAAGAAGCCATGAAGCCAATTTCAATGTAACACAATAGTACATAAACAGCTCGCAAGATGCAGATGTATATGGTAAACACATATTGACAGGTAACTGAATTGATGAAAGTTAATGGAAAGTTCCTCACAATTGGAAGTATTCGCCACCTTATGTTAGATACCACACCTGTCTACAATTTTCAAATGGATTCTGCAATTAGTTATGCACATACCTACAATTTGCCATATGGTTTCACAATTATTTTTATAACACTCCTTAATTAGCTAATTAACAACTCAAAATTAACTACATTTAAAATAAACAAAAGAAAATTCCTCAGAAACAGGGAGTGATAGGAATTAGGAAATAGAAATGTCATCGTAAGCTATTTAATAATTGAGAGAACCAATAAAAAGATATAGAGAGGAAGAAAATGCATCGTATAATTTTTACTGATTCAGAGAAAGCCTGTGATAGGATACTTAGAAATCTAACATAGAGAGTTTTAGAAAACAATTGTGACTATAATTAAAACAATTGTGAGAAATGAAGTGAATTTTCAATTTCTGTTGACTTACGTCAAGGTTTAGCATTAAGAATATCTTTTGCCTTGGCTATGGATGAACTGATGAGATAGAATCAGATTTCATGGTACTCCCTTTGTCCCAAAAAGAATGTCCTTTTTGGAGAGTAGAAATTTTTAAGGGGACATGTGGACCATTTATTGTCCCCCTGGAAAGTTACTAAATTGCCCTTTTAAGTTTTGAATATTCAAGTTTGAAATTTTAAACTCTAAGGACATATATGGAAAGATGTAAAATATATTGTTTGAAAAAGGAAAGTGGACAATTATTTTGGGACAACCCAAAAAGGAAAAATGGACATTCTTTTTCGGACGGAGGAAGTATAACTTATTTGATGATATTATTTAATTTATTTTCAGTTATGAAACTAGAGAAAAGATAAGTGTTAAACTGGAGGTTTGGAGGAAAGGTCTAAATCTTAAAGGAATTCAGATAAGTAGGAATAAAACTTTATATGGATTGTAACTTTAAGAGATCTAAAAATAAAAATAGAGATGTAGTGAAAATTGAGGATCAAGAGATACTAAAAACTGAACATTTCTGCTATTTAGGCTCGATTATTTACACCGATGGAGAAATTGGAGATTATTTGATCAGAAAAATCAAGGCAGGATGGATTAAATGAAAAGTGCATCTAGTATATTATGCGAGTGGCACGCCCCTCTTAAGATTGAAGAAAAGTTCTATAAAGCAATTATTAGACCACCAACACTTTATGGGACATAATGTTAGGAAGTTAAGAAACAACATATGCATAAAATGAGTGGCAGAAATGTGAATGTTGAGATGGATGTGCTGCAAAACAATAAATGATATAATAGAAATTAACGCGTTGGGAGATGGTTAAGTAGCACCCATTGAAGATAAAATGAGAGAATTGATTAAGATGGTCTGGACGTGCTAAGAAGACCACTAAGTGTATCAGTTAGGAACAGTGATGTAATCCATGTTAAAGTAATGCTAGAGGAAGGGGAAGACCAAAATTAACATGGCATGACACCTACGTAACTGTTCTGAAGTTCGATGTGTCAAGTTTAGTAATTTAAGCTTGATAGTAAAGCAATTAAACTTGAAACTTTAGCTTGACCTTGGCTATTTTTATTGGCAAACAAGCTTCTTAATTAGCTGAGAGCATGCTGTTCAAATAGTTCCGTAAAACTCAACAAAGCTCAATCCCCAGAAAATTGTGAAAACAAGATTTGCTTATTCTACCAAAAAAATTAAACTAAGAACAAGTTTGTTTCCCCTTTTTTTTTTTTTTCTTCTGTTTTATGTGAATAATGGTAAAACTAAAAGAACAATAGTTCAAGGAAACTCAATGCAGATGCATTCACGGTTTAGACAGCAGGGCTAGGACACTTTTTTAGCAGAATAAAGTTGTTGACTATACAATGTATTTGGTAGGTCAAAAGATCCTTCGACAGGAGATAATCTATTAGTTCATTGCTTTTCAAAGCAACTCTTTGCAATCAATTTATAAGCATACATAGCCCTTGTCTATGTTCCTTCTGAGTGCATGTGCACAGATGGTGAATTATAAAGAGCACCTGGATAATAGTCAATCATTCTGATTTCAGACACCATCTTCACCCAACTTCATTTCGTATCATCGTATGCTAGTCAAAGATAAATGCATACACCTGACAGCCACACACACACACACAGAACTTGTCTACTCCAAATCCGATCAAGGAGGGCATCCTAATCAATTTTTTTTCCCCCAAAGAGAGCTTCCTAATTTTTAATTGACCTGCAGCAGAAGCAAATCAGGGAATTCCATAAGGCAGCTCAAGTTAGTCTAACACAAATTTTTAATGTTATCTGGCTAAACAATCGCGAAGAATATCAGCACCAAAGGAACCCATGGTAACCTATTGGGTTTCACCCCCATAAAATCTAGCCATTTCATAGGACTAAAAGATTATCATGTGAGTTTGTCTCTTGATGCAACTACCATAAACACTACAACAGAACACCAACTTCATGCAAGTAAGATTTCATGGAATTAGATTGTCTGTACGTATGTATTGGGTTTTTTTTGCAAGCGAGATAGATATACAAGATTCACATGAATACATACAAGACAAATCCGAATTGTTCTCAACATCGCCCTCAAGCTCATGTGGTAGCCACTGCTTGGTTAGAGAAACATATGTATATCCTCTTTCTAAGAAGCACCAGATATGGACACGTGAGAGGATACACAAGATACGGATGCAATGATAGGACGAATCCTAAAAAATTTAAAACACGGACAAAGAAAGAGCATGGCAAATAATAAATATGTAATTTTATATATCTGATAATATATTATAAGGTATATTACACTGACACCCTTGAGGCTGTGCCTAATTACACATGGTGGTCAAATACGGGCCTAATAACACCGTGTACCCCTTAAATTAGGTGCATGTCCTCAACGACCCCCTCCCGTTAACCAGCAGTTAGAATCGTCCAATTTTTTAAATATAATGACAGATTTGCCCTTCCTTTCCTGAAAAGACATTAGTAGCCTTCTTAGATTCAAAAATTTACCAGTGTTATCCAAATTTCCTCGTCGAATTTGCCTTTCCCCTTCTTGCATGGATATGGCTCTTTGATGGCTCCCTTGTGCTTCTCATTAAAAATCAAAGCGAACCCTCAGATTGACATTTTATCATCCACTTAGAAATCGAGCAGCTCAGAAACATGGGACAACCAACAAATAAAAAGCTGGGGATATGGAAAGATACAAAGATTTTCCAACTAACTACTCTCAATCAAAACTTGTATTTAGTTCCTTCCACTTATATATATATATATATATCCCTGTTATTTCCTTTTCTCCGAACACTAACATGAATTATTGAACCTCATTATCGCCACAAATCTACGGTTTTTTTGGCTCAAAAACCAGATTTTTTAGTTTCATTTCCATAAGATCTGATTCTTCAGCAAACAGTGTGTGAGTGTGTATATATATGTATATACATATTTTGTAATTCTCATTGATTTATTGCTTATATCAGTGTCAAATTTTGTGAGAGGCAGTGGTTGTCGTCGAAAGATGATAATCTATAGACCTTTAACCCCTGGTCAAGTTTGTGATTTTGGAGATAATAGTCGGTTCATTGTCTAGAGCTTGTACATTGTCAGATCTTGCACTTCTTATATGACTCAATATATACAAACTGTTTATAGTTTTAATCAGTTGAATTAAAACACATAATTGTAGTTACATTGTAGTTTAGATAACTACTCTTTAAGGTGTACATAAAAAATCAAAGTGAAGCCTCAGGTTTTGTATGAACAGAAACCCTAATCTCACAGAAAAAGGGAGAGGAAATAGAAGGTGTAAGAGACAGAGAAAGATAGACCACCAAGTGTTTTTTATATATAAGGAGGTAACATGGTAATTTGTCTTAGAATATATTTTTTGTACTTTAATCTCATAAAAATCAGGGGTACAGTTGATATTTCATCCTCATTTTTGACGTCTGGTCAATGTAATAAATGCCATTTTTGACCACCGAGTGTAGTTAGGCCTAACCTCAGGGGGTGTAAGTGTAATTTACCCTATATCATAAGATTAATATTACTTTTCATTAAATTAAGAATAAAAAAATCCCATATCCAAATAGCTAATGAAATATAACAAGAATTCTATCATATAAAAATTTGTTATAATCAAAATCCATAACTAAACAAAAGATTACAGTTTCTATAAAGATTGAAATAGAAGGGGAGAGAGAGAGAGAGAGAGAGAGAGAGTAGGCTGAAGTGGAATTTCTCAACCCTTTTGAAAATTAGGGTTTTGTTGAAGAAAAGGAAAGAGAATTTAATTAGGAGAGAGAGAATCTGTTAACAAAAAATAAAGAAATAAGGAGAAAAGTAAGGTATTGAGAAAAGAAAAAATCTTTGGCGATGATAAAAGAGAGGATCTGAGGAGAAAGAAAGGGATTTGTGATAGGAAAAAAAGGCCAAAGAAAAAAAAGAAGATAGAGAAAGATAGTTTATTGAAAAAGAAGGACAACATTCGTCAACAGTCAAGCTTCAAGAGCTTGTTTGTAAAATAGAGCAAGATTCTTACCATTTTCTCTGCGTGAACTTTTACCTTAACAGTGTCATCTTGCATTCTTAAACCTTAAGCATGATTTACTTGACTCACTTGGACACTAAAAACAAAATATAACTTGCTTTTTTAACGAAAGTTGCCAAAACAAGACAATAAAGCTTCATTTGGATAAATGAATGAATTTGAAGTCAAGAATTTGAGCTTAAATAAATGATTGGCCATTGAAGCCGGATTTGGAATTCGCATTCTGAACTCAAGGTGCTCCCTAAATACTGCCTCCTACTCAAACAAGTGTATTGAACACTTGGATATCAATGTTAAGTTGGTATAGTAACTTCTTCAAGTATTATAGAGTTGCGATCACAAAGTTGTATTCCTTGGGAATTGAGCTTTGAATGCTTAACCTTGTGTTACACTGGTGGATGACTACAGTAGATAGATATGGGCTGCCGTTCGTAAGTCAAGGCATACAATGGCCATAAGTAATTTGGAGGGTCTCTAATCTATCATATGTGTAACCATATCCACATCACGAGGAAGATGGAAAATTCAACATGTGCCTTTTGGAGATCATTTATTGCTTTTCTTGCAAACCGTGTCATAATGGGTCATCTAATGTTCCAATGTTTTACCATTGTGGCAATACACGTGTCACTCAATGTGGATATACATGTCGTAATTAACCTACTTCTACACCCAACAAGCTATTTTCTTTAAAAAAAAAAAAAAAAAAGGAAAGAAAGTGATTTATTACTCATAAACCCTAAAGCAATTCTAAACCAAAGCTTGCTATTAAACTAGCTGAATGCAGCATGCATTATTTCAGAACTGTAAGCTTGTCGTCATAAAAGCCCTTCAAAAACTATAATTTACTACATGTTTATTAATTGTTTGTTTTGTCAAATACAATACACACACCCACTTCGTCCCAATTCAGACTTGGATCCTCCAACTTCCTTTGGTGCTAGAAGAGGTAGCACTCGGTACAACAATTACTCTTAACCAGACGAATTTTTCTCAGAATATGTTTATCCCACCACCTCCCTTCTTTAATTAGAATTTAGTGCTAAAATCAGAAAGAAAAATAATTCAAAATGATTTGGATACAACTGAAGTATTAATATGATGGACCCAGTCATTTTTGTATGCTAACATGGAAAGATTTACGGCTCATATGGACTCTGGCAAATAAGGGATTGAGGAGAAATGGAATCCAATCTTAGACATTAATAACTGAAGCATATAGTACACAAAAAAAAAATAATAATAAAATAAAATAAAAAATAAAAATAAAAATTTAAGTAAAGGAGCCTCCACCTTCCCTTTGGTGATGGAAGAGATGGTAAATGTTTTGCATGCACTCAAAGTACTAATAATAGAAAACCATCATATGATGGACCAAATAGTTTTTGTATACTTACATGGCAAGATTTACAGCTCAAAACATATTCTGGAAAATAAGGCAGTGGGGAGAAAGTATGGAACACAGTAATTACATGCTAATAACTACAGTTTAGAGTACACATCTAAGTAAAAGACATAATTTAGAGTCCAGGAAGTATACCTATTACATTATGCTACCTGTTATGTTGCCAGAAATCTTGACTAATTTACGGCAGTTACTCATCAAAATGTGAAACTATGTTTAATTTCACTTCCTCCACTTTCTGAAATATCTATCAAACTGAAAAGATATTGGCATACAACAAAATTCTGACACATTTACAGAAAAGTCCACTAAAATTTTGAAATCTATGATGCCAACTATTATCAATGATGAGAAAATAATACCAAAACTGCATGAATGACTCATATGAAAATCTGAAGCATGCTTCACTTGTACATTTTTTTTGCAAAGAGATGCATAAAATGCATGCATTACAACTATGGCAGTAAGATACCGAGATCAAATTCAGTCCGAGGAAAGAAAAAACAATTAAATCCGCTACACATCAAGAGAGAACATTTAAATGTTAAAAATAAGTACCAATATGTTTATGTAAAATATTGCCCGAGTAGGAAGAACTTACTGCAAGATGGCGCATCAAGTAATAGTTTAATCTGAGTCTACTAGGATCCATCAGTCCTAGAAACATTCTCTTCATGACCAGTGGCAACTGAAGCACTTTCTGTTGAGAAAAGAAGAAAGAAATTTTTTTTATATGAGTTTATAATACAACACCATATTCTTGTTAAGTGCTTGAAACAAGAATAAACAATAAGTCTCCAAGAATGCATAAGGATTCATGCAAAAAAAATTGCGACCAAATTTTTTTAGTATTCTTTCCACAGGGTAAGTGGATATTAGTTCTCCTCTCCCCCCCCCCCCCCCCCGCCTCCCTCTTGCACCGTTGGTAAGCTCATTGAGCAATTAAAAGTTAAAAGTGTTGAAATCTAATATTGCTCTGGCTCTTGCTAGTACACTAAATCATGAATTATGACAATGGGTAGTGATTTAATGTATTAAAATTATATCTAATGCTACCGTGTTATTTTCACCCTTACCACCACAAAAAGACAAATTAATGGCAAGAATAAACATCCAAATTATTGGGGACACTCCTACATAAGTCATATGAATCAAAATTTATATGTAATACTACTATAAGCTTAGTGAAATGTAAGATCAGTATATTCAGAAACATAGAAAATTATTTTGAGTAACTTGACCCAGTAGTGATTTAATCATAAATCCCCTGCCATTTGTTTTTTGTCAAAAGTTTAAAAGTAGGAAAGGAAGATGTACAAGAGAGATTCAAATGAAGGCCCACAACTAGCACCTTGAACTCCTAATTAGAGTTCTAAGCAGGAGTACAATAATGACCAATAACATAAAAAATGAAGCAAAAAAGTTATAAAAAAAAAACAACTCAGAGAAAAAGACATCTAGAGGCTATGTGGAGAACAAACCATCATCAAGAACAAGTCTGTTAAGGAATATGGTATTATCGCCTAAATTAGAGTATGAGAATAACAATGTGCCATTGTTTGTGAGACGGCTACAATTTTTGACAATGATACAATTCACATTTATAGTTTTTTACCTTCCTCTATCCACACAGCCAGTCAATTTTCTTGAGAGGACCATACACACCCTTAATTTAATCAAATGAGATTCTTTCAACATTGTTGTTAGATTGCAAAACTGTTTTCCGCAACGGATAAATTGAAAATTATAAATTTTCACAGCCAGTCAACTTTTATGAGAGGAACAAAAAATCCTTAATTGAAAAACTATACTCAGCATGCCAATGATGATAGTATTAGTGTCGAGGGGGTATTGAGGTAATGACATTATTACTGTAAAAATCCTAACAAACCTGCTTCTCTAGCGATTTCGGTCTCAGCCGCTAATTGTCAAGGCTTCAATCTCAGAGGTGGATTGAATTATTGTGTTGAACTCTTTGTATGAGTACGCAACAATAGTTGACATATGTCAACACACGAATTCACACTCACCAAAGCTAAGAATGTTGAATGCAAATATAAATCTAAAGATGCACTCTAAAACTCATAGAATATTCTCTCTATATATAATTATGTATATGAGTTGCCAATAGAGATGTCAATCAATCTGCCCAAATAATGTATATATAGGCAACAGAATCGTATAGAGACATTAGGGCAGGCAAAGTTTAAAACCAAGTTGGAAACTGATTTTCCAAATAGCTCAATTGATCGAATCAAGAGGGCCTCGATCTATCCCTCAATAGATCAAAGTCTACTACAGTTCAATACTTGGAAAAGTTTTCAAGAAGGAAGTTTTCAAAACTCTTTCGATGCAGAACTTAAGAAATTTTGGGAATCAAATCAAGTTAAACTCATGAAAACATGGAAACCCTAATTATACATTCATGAACACCAATTTTGTGAGTGTATCAATGTGTTAAATTACCTTTATGCCCTTGTGAACAAAGAATACCAAATTATCCTTAAATGAAGTATGAAATTCCATCTTCAATCTTGGGAGGTAACAAACACTAACTTTTGAAAATTTCTAAACTACCCTAGAAATGAAAATAGTTACCCAAAAAAGCTAGAAATTAAAACAAAAGTTACACACTCTAGTTTTGATCTACGAAAATTTCCAACATAAGTCTATTGACCTAACAAAAAAGGAATTAAAGATTAAAGGAAGTTACAAAATAGTAGAAGGATATATAGATGAAAACATAATCAAAATAGGTATATAAATATTAATGTCACGGAGGTACGAATGTGCAACCATATTGGTGCGCGTCATTGTGAGAACAAAAACTTTAAAAGGCGGGAAGCAGCAAAAGATACATTTGTTGTTGAAAGAAAATTAAATGCCAGAAATTCTCCACCAAATTGCAGCAAAGACGACTGCATATTATTTTGAAAATATCTTTAAGTTGACATAATCAGCCATTTTTGATATTAATGCCAAATAGACAAAAAAAAATAAAATAAAAAATTGTTGAGAGAAAGAAAGTCTAACAAATCTATAAATAGACAAAAAATGTAAACCCACCTGATTGAAGCCGTGGATGCCACCAACAAAAAGGTGATTATAACTCTCAACATTTTTTAGGACCTTAATAACTTCTTCTTCCTGCTGAGTTAATGATGCTGCTGGTGTCAACTTATTGATGAGGCAAGTGCAAATAGGGCACTTGCAACGCTGAAGTGATGGTGCTGCGCTATAGTTCCAGTACTGCAAAATGCAATTGCCTGTACAAGGAATTACACCAGCTTTATGAAAAATGCTTCTTTTCTTCTTCTTCTTCTGTAATTTTAGAACAAATAGTTTTAACACCAAATGATTAATTATTTCAAACTCAAAGATGCAATTTGGTGGTGATTAGAGTATATGAGTTCTCTAGCTTTCTTAACTTCCACAACTGAATTTAGGATTAATTATTTTCCTTTCAATTTTATCAATTAGAAGAACATCATGTCCTACTTGAGAGTTGAGAAACAGTTTCTTCCCAGATACAGGAGCTCTGAGAATTTCTGCTAGGCCCATTTGAAACAAAGTTAGAGTTAGCATAACAGAATGTATGACCATCCAATCAAGGGATGGCTTAAAGACAATACTTAAGTCAGAGGACAAGTACGAAAGAAGGGACGTTCTTCTTAAAAACACTGTATTTTTTCCCTAAGACTTCTTGTGTTGATGTGAAGATACTACCGGGAAACATAATATCCCAAAAGCAATATATTTTGAAGTGCAACTATATATTTTTCTGAAGCTTATTAAAGAGGTCATGTTAATAATTTGATTTCACCATGATTACACACAGAGGTCAAAGGAGCATCAAACAAAAAGAAATGTGGAAAAAGTAGGAACTCTTTTCTATATTTCCACATCAATAATTATCTTATTTAGAAAAGAAAAAAAAAAAATAAATAATTTTTTTTTTTTGATAAGTAAAAAAAGAAATAAATAAATAACAATGCCTCCAACACAAGGCCATTAAAAATTCATTTAACCCCAATCAATTTTTTTTTTTTTCCTTTTGGGTAAGTGACCCCTATTGAAATTGATTACACTGCAAACTGGCGGAAAAGAAAATAAAACTTGTTCTCTGTTTAAGCATAACAATAACTTCTTCATCCTTGCCTTTGTCCCATATGGATGGGGTCGGGCACATTTATTGTTCAAGGATAACAATAAATTAAATAAATAAAATCCTCAACTGAACAAAATGAAATGGTTAAAATAGCATTTCAAGTGAAGTTAATCAAATCCATGTCCCTAAACAAAACAAAATAACTAAGGATTTACTGATTTGTTTACTTTCTCCTGTCTTTAATTCTCTCAGAAACCAAACTATGTTCTCTTACAGAAAAATCTATCCAGCAATAAGTGCATCATATATTTGCCCCATTTGTTTGCTAAGAAAGTGTAAGAAGAGAAAGAAAAGAAAAAACAATATTTCTGTCTTCTTCTCTTTCTTCTTCGGTTTTTCTCTTCTTTATTCCAAGCAATGAAACTCAGTAAACTTATCAAAAAAATGGAACTCATTCAAGGTTTTAAACTACACAAAAACCCAGGTTTCATAATTTAATTCTCTTGCCCTCCTCCACATATTCAAGGTTTTGCAATGCAATGCGTATGCAAATCAATAATAGGGAATTGAAAACAATTTGTTATACAAAAACTCACCACAATACCAGTGCCCACAGTTTGTTTTGCAGGCAATGGTGAAACTCCCGAAGCAGATTGGGCAACAGTCATCAGCAGGAGGCGTATCCGTCTCTCTCCTCATCTCTCTAACAACCAGGGTTGTGGGGTCCTTGGGGCTTCCAATCTCTCCGTTTCTCTCTCTAACCAGAGAATCGGGGTTTTCCACAGCTTCCTTTCCCTCTCCAAACATAGAATTAGGGCTTTCCATCTCCTCCTCTCTCTCTCCAACCAGAATGCTAGGGTTTTCCATCTCTTGCATTCTCTCTCTATTCAGGGTTTTAGGGTTTCTCACCTCTCTATTCCTCCCTGCAATATGAATATCCATTTCACTTTTTCTCTCTCTAGCCAGGTTGGAAATGGAAACCAACTTTCTCTCTCTAAACCTTGTTCAGAGTTTCCATCTCATCCTCCTCTCTCTCTAACGAAATGAACAAATGCGTCACTCTTCTGTCTCTCTCATCATCTGAGCTGTTGTTTACCATTCTTTATTACGCTGAAGGCGGCAAAGACCGGGAAATAAAAATAAGGGATATTATTACCTGAACTAATTTGTCATACGGACACAGCATAATCTAGGATAAATGGATAATATTAGATGTAATAATTATCTTATCAATTACTCCTATTTGGTAATTTACTTTTTTTAATAAAAAAATAAATAAATTATAATTATCATTCCCTTTTTCTTTTCTCATTTTCCTTTTTTTTTTTTTTAATCTTTACACACACTTACTTTTAGCCTTTTAGGGGACCTTCTAAATAAATAGCTGAAACGGGTGAGCGATTAGCCATTTACCCAAAAGCTTGAACTATTGGGTAGTGCTGCATACCCACCCATTTATACCCAATCACTTTCCCATCCGATTCCGATGTGGGACAAATGACCCTTGTTACATTCTCCCCCACCCAAACCGCAACGCCCTGGTTACGGTTCGGGCCACCCTGCCTACCCGGGATGCTAGCCTGGACGCCTTCCGGGCCGGGTGCTTGGCGTGACACCGGATCAAGGATTAGGTCTGGCTCTGATACCAACTGTAATGGGTGGGCGCTTGCCCATTTACCCAAAAGCTCGAACTATTGAGTAGTGCTGCATACCCACCCATTTATACCCAATCACTTTCCCATCCGATTCCGATGTGGGACAAATGACCCTTGTTACAGTAGTCTACATTTGTGGGTGGTAAAGAAGATCACTTACTTTTAGCCTTTTAGGGGACCTTCTAAATAAATAGGTAGTCTACATTTGTGGGTGGTAAAGAAGATTTTTCATTAGATTGATTATAAATATGTAATATTTTTAAAATTTACACTAATTCAAATATATATATATATATATAGGTTTTCTAGTTAGGGTTTTAGTGGATAGGGTTCGAGAATGAGTGAGATGAGCACTGCGATGGTAGCTGGTACTCTAATGGCGCAAATGGAGTGTGTTAGACAATCTTATCTCTCTGTTATGTGTTATCCCTGTAATGGCGCCAATTGTATTCGCTCTTGAGATGTTCACTTTACACATCAGCAAGGTAAGTGTATTAAGCCTGAAATTGTGTCCCATTTTTTAAGGGTAAACTTGTCTTTTGACTTTTTCGACATCGGCGGTTGAGCTGGTGGGCTTAAATGCAAAAATAAATAAATAAAATAGTTCAAGGTGTTGACCTAAGGGCAACCTAGTAATTTTAATTATTACAAACTATTAATGGTGTTTAGGCACTAGTGTCTACATTGAGTATTGTGCGAGATATGATCACATTTTCAAGATAGCCCTATATGAAGCAAAGATGAACTAAGACATGTTTCAATCATTTCATTACACTTGAAGATATCAATGGTCGAGCAATGGACATGGAAATAAGTTAAAGTTGCAAAAGGTCAAAGCTAGAAGCATTCGAAGTTGACTATCCCCTTAACGATCAAGGATGCAACTCAATAAGCAAGGAAAAAACCTCAACAATCACATATCAATGCCAAAACTTGAATTATGGGGTACATAGGTTGGTGAGTGTTTATGATTTATTGTCAAAGTATTTTTGAATCTCTTTTTGAAACTTACTTCTATAGGATATAGAATCACGTATATGCATTCAAATTTCATAATTGATACCAACAAGCTAGTGACCTAGCGGTACCAAGTTCCTACTTCTCAAAGAGAGGTCAAGGGTTCGAATCTCAATGGAGGCATGCGTGTGTGAGTACCAATTAGGAAAAAAAAAAATCATAATTGATCTTTAAACAACTTAGAAATAGGTCTTGAACATCATTCATATACATACAAAGACCTAAATCAAATTCAAGGCTCAAAACATCTTTAAAAGTGTGCAAATTTAATGCCTAAGGTCAACAACCGACCAGTTGAACCTAAGGAGCCTACTAATTCATCCACAGAGTTAAGAATTAATTGGTGTAGCTTTTTAGCCGATTGATACAATGTATTAGCCGAATGGTTTGAGAACCAAAAATTGATGCTTTAAACAAGCCGACTGATTCATGGTATATTTTAATTCACTATATTTGCATTTAATGCACCCCCACTACCTCCAACAATTCTTTTCGGCCATAAATGTCTATATATATGGCTGCAGCATTTT
The DNA here is from genome assembly GCF_030987335.1 of Cornus florida. Lineage (NCBI taxonomy): Eukaryota > Viridiplantae > Streptophyta > Magnoliopsida > Cornales > Cornaceae > Cornus > Cornus florida. The sequence continues at coordinate 48,942,696 of NW_026775573.1, forward strand.
AACCATGATAGGTATAAGTTATGAGATACATTTATGAGACTTTAAGAGATATTATTTGAGCATTTAATACACTTTCCACTCTCTCACTCATTTCACTCAATAAACTTAAGCTTCAACTTGAGAATCATCAATACTCTAGATTCGGCTCCTCTCAGTTAAAAACTCTCTCCCAACATTTGCCATAACGTCCAACGGACCCAGATCTGCCACATCATTATTTTAAAAATAACACTCAAAACGTTATTGTTCCACTTATTTGTGTTAATGCCGTCTTCAAACATCATATTCACGATTTCCCTACTTACTAAAATTGTTCCCTCCACTTTGATTTCCATTCAACTCACGATTTCTCTCTCAAGATCTCTAATCTACCAAAAGATCTTACTTTCTCTAAACTTTTCCCTCAACGTGGAATTTTAAGAACATGATTGTGCTAGCTTCCATTAAAGCATATTTGTAATTGAGGTATGTAGATTTTCATCTTTCAAAAGAAATTTAGCCAACCCATCAGTATTTTCACCATATTTTATTATTTATTTTATTTTAATTAACTCAAGAAGTTTAGTTTAAAATAGGACAAATAATTCAAATTTATTCCAAAAGTTTAGGTGATGTTCTGTTTTACGAATATTTATTTAGTTTTTTTAATTGTTAACTACTCTATAAATAGTTACACATTCTGTGAGGAAAAAAAAATAGAGGTTGTTGTTGAACTTAAGGATTTCATCCAATGACAATCTAGTTGTTTTGATGATAACAAACCATTAATGGTGTTTAAGGACTAATGTTCACATTAAGTGTCATAGATGACTTATATTCAAAGAAAAACCTCCATGAAGATCATAAAGACCATTCCAAGTATTCCATTATTCAAGATCACATCAAGGAAAGAAATGGATACAAAGAAGAGTTGAAGTTGCAAAGAAATATAGCTTGGACTACAATGACCAAGAAAGCAACTCAAAGGAAGGAAGAAAGCGAGACTACCTTAAAGCCTAAAGATCATGGACAAAGCTTGAAGAAAAGGGTAGATAGGATGGTGAGTGTTTAGGATTCAATGTCAAAGTATCTATGAATCCATTTGAAGCTCAACTCTATAGGACCATGCATATCATATCATCATTCATATACTCCTATATCCATTAGTAATTGACTATGCACTTCATTCATATACAAATGACATATGGAGTCTTTGCTAAAGAATGAGTTAGTTCAAGCTTGCATAAGCTTTGAAAGAACTCATCACTTGTGTTAGAAATGCTAAGACCATGTACATCAATCATAAAATTCAATTGGTCAACAATTAAGGCATGAGAAGCCTTTATTACCATGAGTTGGTAATGGACATTGGACCTGAGAATGCACATCATGAAAAACTGTGTTTTTGGCTAAGTGTGAAAAATGAATTTTTGAAATAATGATTATTTCAAAATAATTTTTCCCGGTAATAACTCTTTATACTTAAACTAGCCTAAATTGATTTTATCAGAATTTTTGACCAAGTCTACATTGGTCTACATAAGGATTCAATTTTACTAAAACTGTCGGAAATCCAAATTTGTACTAAAACTGAATTTCTACATTTTGATTTAGTTGGATTTCAATTTTCTAGTATTTTTTATTGAATCCAAATGGGGGGTACTTCCTTATTTACATTGTAAACTTAAAGTAAATGAACATATAAATTAAAGTAAAGACATTTACTCAAATGTTTTCAATGGAAATAAGTTCTGTGCAGATGTCCTGTACTGAAAGTCCTAAGCATAAACCTGTCATCTGTCAAAACTGTCAATGCACCAGAAAACGTCGACTGGTTTGATGCATACGTCGATCGGTTCATAAAGCATACGTCGACCGGTTTGAAGCATACGTCGACTGGTATCTAGGCAGTACTGAAATTTTAGAAACATAACATACGTCGACTGGTTTGTAGTATACGTCGACCGGTTTGTGCCATACGTCGACCGGTTTATGCCATACGTCGACCGGTTCTTGTCGGATCTGTAGATTTCAAAATGCAACGGCTCTTTTCTCCTCGACCTTTGTGCATTTATCTCTTAACAGCTATATTGAGCTTGCAAACTCTATTAATATAGTGGGAAAAGTCTAAATAATTAAGAGACATCATTTGAAAGCCTTCACATTGCATTAAAGAGAGCTTTTGTTCTCAAATCTTCTCTTCATCTCTCTCATTCACTATTATTCTATCTTGAGAGATTTAATTAAGCACTCAAAGGGCTTTTGCTTTTGCTTGAATCTTCATAGAGTTTTTGCTCTATTATACACTTGAGAGATTATAAGAGGTTACATTCTTCACTTATATCATCTCCTCTCATTCATTTCATTCATAGAGTTTGAGCTTCATTTATATTCATCATTACTCTAGTTGTGAGCTGAAAATTTTACTACTATCTTTGAGAGATCTATTGTACTTTATTGTTCTTGCTATTATCTATTGTAAGGGTTGGTGTGACCCAAAGGAAGACTAAGGGAAGGTTGTTCTCTTAGTAAGGAAAAGAAGCAAGGTCTTGCTTCATGTAAAGGTTTGCTTTCCACCCGTAAGGAGAAGCCATAGTGGATTGGGAAGTCTCAAGAGGAGTCTTGAGCCGAGGAGTAGGAGTTTTCGAACCTCGCTAAAATCACCGAGTCAATGTTTGCAATTTCTCTTTCCTTATCTCTCTTATAATTGTGCTATTTAATTGCTTATTTCATATCTTTATAATTGCACAATTGTGTTAAGTACTTTGCTTGAAATTGTTTTTCTATATTGCAAATATTATCCATTGTTTATCATTGACTCTATTCACCCCCCCTCTAGAGTCAATACTTAGGCAACAACTGGTATCAGAGCCTAACTGTAATTAAAAGACTTAATTGTCTTAGAGTACGATTATGGCCAACAATGGTAGTATCAAATACTTAGAAGGATAATCCAATGATCAACCTCTTTGTTTTGATGGAAATGATTATATCTATTGGAAAATTAGAATGAGGGCCTTTTTAAAAAGTATTGATATTGATTTATGGAAAGTTGTAGAAAATGGTGGTTATATCACAACCAAAGTTATTGAAGGAAATAAAATTCCTAAATCAAAAGAGGAATGGGATGAAAATGATCATAGATTAATTCAATATAATACTTTAGCCATATGTTATCTTTATTGTGCATTGAGCAAAAATGAGTTTATAAAATTATCTTTTGTAAAACGGCTAAAGAAATTTGGGACTTGCTTGAATTAGCCTATGTTGGATCAATTCATGATAAAGAATCATATATGCATATGCTTATTGATAAAGATGTATCTTCTTGCATAAATGAATATGAATCAATTAGTGAGATGCACTCTAGTTCTACTAACATTACTAATTCTCTTGGTAGAACCCACTCATCTTCATATAGTGAAAAAAATGATGCAAATCAAAAGAATAATATAGCTCTCCAAGCTACTAGCAAAGAATCAAGTGGAATCAAAGAGATGGTTGAGTACCATGAAGATATTGCTCTTTGTCTAATGGCCGACAAGGATAAGGTAAATTCTAATCATGAATCCTTCGATTTAGAAACTTCCTATAATGAATTAGTTGATGAACACAATGAATTACTTGATGCGTTTAAAGAGTTACAAGGTGTGCTAGAAAATATACTTGTGAAATGTGTTTCCTTTAAAAAGGAAAACCATGATCTCATTCAAATATATGAAAAAGTTCAAATACAAAATGACTCTTTGAAAAAGGAAAATCATTATCTTATGCAAAAATTAGAAAAGATTCAAATAAAAAATGAGTCATTGAAAAATGAAATGAAATGTGTATTCTCTAAAGAGTCTTCATCAATTGATCTTATTTTCGAAAATAAGTCTTTAAAGAAAATTATTGATGATCAAAATGACATTTTAGCAAAATTTACCAAATAAAAAGAGAATTTGAGTATTATACTTGGTAATCAAAGAAGTGTCTTCTTAAAAAATGAGATAGGATATAATCCTCATGTTAAAGATGCATGTTTATTAGAAAATAGAAAATCTTTGAAAGATTCTTTTGTAAAGAATTCTTTTACATGCTATTATTGTAAAAAGTTTGGACATAAAGTTTATAGTTGTCCAATTAGAAAGAAGACAATAACTAAAAGGATTTGGGTTCCAAAAGGAACTTATGTTCCATTGCCTAACTCATATGGACCCAAGAAAATTTGGGTGCCAAAAGGAGAATTTGTAACCTTTCATTGTAGGGTTGTTTGATGGAATCTTCTTCAATCAAGGATTAAGAAGGAAGCATCACACTTGGGAACATCTCAAGGGCAAGGTAATTGGTAAAACTCCACACAATATTTTCATGCTATGAATTGCTTGATTATTTACTTGCATAGCATGTTGGAATCAATTATGATTATTAAAAGGCTAAATGAAAATGTATCTCAAGGCTTTAGATTATTATATATGGAGAGTCTTTGTAGATGAATTTGTTGTACCCAAAAGACCATAAATGATATGCATTTTCCAAAAGATGAATCTAGATCATGATGTGCTATATTTATATATTATTGGATTCTTATATTATCTTGTTTACTTGGTACAAGTTTTCATTGATCATGTAATTTTGTTTTTAATGCACGATTTATTGGTTGAAAATAGTTATATATATGCATTACCTACTTGAAATTGCATTTGAATTGCTACAATTTGAATTTGATAAAATTGCTTTAAAAAGTGTAAGTCTCAAAAGAGCATTACTTTCCAATATGCTATCATTCTTTGAAATGTAAATTTGAATATGGAAAGAAATGTATCTTCCTTATAATTGTTGAATCCTTTAAGGATTTCAAATTTGGGCACTTTATTTGTCCTTGCCCATTTAGGAAGAATCTTGCTTATTTTGTCAATTCTAGATTCTATCATGGATAATGCACATGGTACTTTTTATTATGATCAATAAATGAAGTTGTGTCACTTATTAATTTCATTTTGGTTCATTGAGTTGTATGTAACCATAAGCATATCTATTCTTTGAATTGACAAATATTTTAACATGTTAGGAACTTTCAAATACTTAATTTAAAATGAAGCATGTTAAACCCACTTGTGCATCTTATTGAATTTAGTTCCAAAAGGAACCATATCAATATGTGCTAACTTATATGGACTCCTAAGGAAATGGGGTACCAAAGAATGCTACTTGAGTATGTTGCGTAGGTATAAAAATGATTTTCACTCAAGGATAAGTGGATTCTCAAGTTGGTGCCTATAGCACTAAAGAAATACTATGTCAAGAATTCATTTCATTCACAAAATGGAAAGAGTGCATTACATTGAGAAAACAACTCCCAAGCTAATGAAGTTAGTACCATGGGTAAAGAATTCCTTTCTCATTAATGTGCTTTTATATGAAGAATTCAATCATGAAATTCTAAGCATGACGCTCTTGATATGCTACTTGTTGCTAATAGATATAAAAATGTCTATGTTATAGATTTTGATATTTTACATGAAAGTAGTGTGTTTTTAGCATATGAGTTATGAACATGCTAACATGAAATGATTCTCTATCTTTCAAATAATCTTTAGATTAACTATGCCCAATCTTTGTGAAAGATTTATTTTTTGGAAGATATGCCATCAAAAGAAAGCATACACTATCTCATAAAGGCCATTAATGCTATTTCATTTGAACCTTATCAAATCTATCAAAGTAGCAATGTCTAAAACATCATCTATATGCTTGTGTGATCTTAAATGCTTTATCTATTTTATTGTGTCACTTCTATGCATATAGAAAATGAGGTTATTAATCTTGAAAATGTTTTGTTGGACTTTAGATAATCAAATAAGTCCTTACTTGAAAACCTCAAGAAGTGAATCTTCTTGGAAGAGACATCCCATGAAAATGAAGAATGAAAATTTATAATGTCTTCCTAAGAATTGAAGAAGTGTTCACCACCATCCATTTGAGCATTCATTGGTGAATACTCTATTGTGCTAATTAAAGGAACTACTTCTTTCTTAAAGTTGTTATACATCTTTGTTCCTTTACAATCAAATCAAGATAAGTATCTTGAGTTGTCATTGGTAACTTAGCTAGACTATTCCCAAGAAGTCAAACCGAAAAGGAGAAATAAATTCTATGTCTTTGTGCACATGTGTTTTTTAATTGAAGGAATAAAAATGCTACATGTTTTTGCATGAAATGAGTTTACTCAAATGCATAACTTGTTGTCTTCATATCTAAAAAGTCTTTTGAGGAAAAATCACCCGGACTTGAAATGCATAAATTTTGGACTAGATGTTTAAAATTTTCAATGGCCTTATATGATTAAAATAAGCTCCTAGAGCTCTCTTTGAAAGGCTTAGTGATTTTCTCAATATTGATGGTTTTTGACTAAATTATATATATGTGTTTTCAAAACCATTCATGAAAATATGTTGATTGATCATATATACTATCATTGGATCAACATTTATGATTTGTACAAAGAAGTTTACCTCAAGCATGCAAAATAAATTGATATTAGCATGATAAGTGAACTTAACTTCTTCTAAGGAATGAAGCTCCTTTAGTGTCATGAAAATTAAAATTCATATATTTATTTGACACTTTAATCTCGGGAATATGTCATTCAAAGAACACGTTATTCCAGCTTAGATGACTAATGTGATATTTCAAGTGCTATTCTACTTTGACGTATCCATTTTTAGCACTTTAGAATTTCATGTGATATTTCTTGATCACTTCTTAAAGAATGCATCTAGAAAAGATAGTTAGTTCATCCACATGGAAATTCATGTAGCCAATCTCTCACTACATCTCTTAAAGAAGTTATTTTGGTATCAAGACCTTATTTTTGATGATTTTAGCCATACTTGCTCCTATGTGTTATAATTACATCTCTTTATTGGCTTATATACTTTTGGGAAACCCATGATCTTCAAATAATACATCTTATTGTTTCCATTAATGAATTAAGGGTTTTTAAGTATGACTTATTTCATGATATATCTTAAGCATACTTTACCAATCATTGCTTCATTGTTCAATTAGTTGCATAATCATTGAATAATATAGGATGTAAATGAAAGCATATTGATAGGGGGAGATTATTAGTAATCTCTTGTGAAGGAATATTGCATATTTTGTTAAACATGTCTTAAAATGACTTTTTGGTCATTATATTCATTCCTATGTACTTTCATGATTTTGATGATATTTCGCTCTTTATTGAATACATCAAATGGGAAAAATATATTAAGATTGAAGCACACTTAACTTCTTAGATTTGCCTCTACAAAGGTTTTTGCCTTTTGGCTTACTCTAATCCTTGCTTCATTTTTATTTTTGTTACGAACTATTATGTATACTTTTGTATACCTTTGCTTAATTGAGTATAAATTCCATCTTGAGTTTATTCTTTATATATACTTTTGTATATGCCATGAACCTTAATGATGTATTGAACTCATGCTTTCATTGCTTCATTATACTAAATACTAATGTTTAATGAAGTTGTTTAGACCTCCCACCTTTTTGAGATGCCAAAGGGGGAGAGATATGTGATATGTTAAATGATCTTAAACGCATGTTTATGTATAAAATGATTTATGATATATCAAGCATGCAATTTTATAACATTATGTTCATTGAATGCACTTTGATAGGGGGAGCATTTTTCAAATGCTACTCCATTTGTTTATGAATACATCAATGTTTTATCATCATCAAAAAGGGGGAGATTATTGAACTTAAGGATTTCATCTAATAACAATCTAGTTGTTTTGATGATAATAAACCATTAATGGTGTTTAAGGACTAATGTTCACATTGAGTGTCATAGATGACTTATATTCAAAGAAGAACCTCCATGAACATCATAAAGACCATTCCAAGTATTCCATTATTCAAGATCACATCAAGGAAAGAAATGGATACAAAGAAGAGTTGAAGTTGTAAAGAAATATAGCTTGGAGTACAATGAGCAAGAAAGCAACTCAAAGGAAAGAAGAAAGCGAGACTACCTCAAAGTCTAAAGATCATGGACAAAGCTTGAAGAAAAGGGTAGATAGGATGGTGAGTGTTTAGGATTCAATGTCAAAGTATCTATGAATCCATTTGAAGCTCATTTCTATAGGACCATGCATATCATATCATCATTCATATGCTCCTATATCCATTAGTAATTGACTATGCACTTCATTCATATACAAATGACATATGGAGTCTTTGCTAAAGAGTGAGTTAGTTCAAGCATGCATAAGCTTTGAAAGAATTCATCACTTGTGCTAGAAATGCTAAGACCATGTACATCAATCATAAAATTCAATTGGTCAACAATTAAGGCATAAGAAGCCTTTATTACCATGAGTTGGTAATGGACATTGGACCCCAAAATGCGCGTCATGAAAAACTGTGTTTTTGGCAAAGTGTGAAAAATAGATTTTTGAAATATGCGCGTCATGAAAAACTGTGTTTTTGGAAAAGTGTGAAAAATAGATTTTTGAAATATGCGCGTCATGAAAAACTGTGTTTTTGGCTAAGTGTGAAAAATAGATTTTTGAAATAATGATTATTTCAAAATAATTTTTCCCGGTAATAACTCTTTATACTTAAACTAGCCTAAACTGATTTTATCAGAATTTTTGACCAAGTCTACATTGGTCTACATAAGGATTCAATTTTACCAAAACTATTAGAAATCCAAATTTGTACTAAAATTGAATTTCTACATTTTGATTTAGTTGGATTTCAATTTTCTAGTATTTTTTATTGAATCCAAATGGGGGGTACTTCCTTATTTATATTGTAAACTTAAAGTAAATGGACATATAAATTAAAGTAAAGACATTTACTCAAATGTTTTCAATGGAAATAAGTTCTGTGCAGATGTCCTGTACTGAAAGTCCTAAGCATAAACCTGTCATTTGTCAAAACTGTCAATGCACCAGAAAATGTTGACTGGTTTGATGCATACGTCGACCGGTTCATGAAGCATACGTCGACCGGTTTGAAGCATACGTCGACCGGTATCTAGGCAGTACTGAAATTTCAGAAACATAACATACGTCGACTGGTTTGTAGTATACGTCGACCGGTTTGTGCCATACGTCGACCGGTTTATGCCATACATCGACCGGTTCTTGTCGGATCTGTAGATTTCAAAATGCAACAGCTCTTTTCTCCTCGACCTTTGTGCATTTATCTCCTAACAGCTATATTGAGCTTGCAAACTCAATAAATAGAGTGGGGAAAGTCTGAATAATTAAGAGACATCATTTGAAAGCCTTCACATTGCATTAAAGAGACCTTTTGTTCTCAAATTTTCTCTTCATCTCTCTCATTCACTATTATTCTATCTTGAGAGATTTAATTAAGCACTCAAAGGGCTTTTGCTCTTGCTTGAATCTTCATAGAGTTTTTGCTCTATTATACACTTGAGAGATTATAAGAGGTTACATTCTTCACTTATATCATCTCCTCTCATTCATTTCATTCATGGAGTTTGAGCTTCATTTATATTCATCAACACTCTAGTTGTGAGCTAAAAATTGTACTACTATCTTTGAGAGATCTGTTGTACTTCATTGTTTTTGCTACTATCTATTGTAAGGGTTGGTATGACCCAAAGGAAGACTAAGAGAAGGTTGTTCTCTTAGCAAGGAAAAGAAGCAAGGTCTTGCTTCATGTAAATGTTTGCTCTCCACCCATAAGGAGAAGCCATAGTGGATTGGGAAGTCTCAAGAGGAGTCTTGAACCGAGGAGTAGGAGTTTCCGAACCTCACTAAAATCACCGAGTCAATGTTTGCAATTTCTCTTCCCTTATCTCTCTTATAATTGTGCTATTTAATTGCTTATTTCATATCATTATAATTGCACAATTGTGTTAAGTACTTTGCTTGAAATTGTTTTTCTATATTGCAAAATTATCCATTGTTTATCATTGACTTTATTCACCCCCCCTCTAGAGTTAATACTTGGGCAACAGTTGTGATTTAGTTTTTTAAATTTACAATATTTTATGTGAAATTACGCTAATTTAATTTTTTAGGGCTTTAACTTCAATATGGTATTCTAATATCAAGTATGTTAATGAAAATATAATTTTTTCCCTTATAATTAATTTTGTTGTTTATCCATATATAATTGTACAGTTAGACTAATCCCAACTCATTAATTTTTTATACAGTTAGTTGCTTATTTGATACAACCAAAATGGATAGGAGTCTAGTTGATTGGAAACCATGTATCGAATAGAGTTCAATTCTAAAGAAATGGCTTTTAAATTCTACAACGAGTATGGACGTAAAGTTGGATTTAGCAAGAGAAAAGATCTTGCCAACAAAAGTTCCGCTACCGGAGAAGTTATGTCACGATTGTAAGTTTGTTGTATGGAAGGTTTTTGAAGGAAAGATAAGCGAGATTATTTGACAAAGAATCCTAAAGCTAAGACTAGGATCGGTTGTGGTGCTCTGGTGAACCTTAAACTAAACAGAACTAATGAAAAATATTGGATTAATAAATTTGTGGAGGAGCACGACCATTCATTGGTTATGAAAGCATGTGTTTATATGATGCCATCACAAGGGAAACTGTAGTGAAGCTGCTCATCTTTTTTGCTTTTGAAGTTGTTACCCTTATTTTTTGGTTGTTGCTCTTATTTTATTTACTCCAAATTTGGTTCATGCAGCAAAAAAAAATTTGGTTTATGCGTCAGTAGTCTTTGGTTGATGTAGTGGTAATCTTTGAAACTATTGCTGAAATTTTTTGGTTGATGTCTTTCTCATGTTTACTCCAGATTTTTGTTGATGCAACAGTAGTCTTTGAAGTTGTTGCTCTTATTTTTTGGTTGCTTCCCTTCTTGTGTTTCCTCCATTTTTTGGTTGATGCAATAGTATGTTAGAAATTTATCACTTAAATGTGGCATTTACATGATTATATATATATTACTAGATACATCCATGAAGAGGGTTATAAGAAATTAATTGGTAGGTGATCCAATATTAAGTGCACCCAGTATGTATGAAAAACCAAAAGTGTAAAGATTGATACACTTAAAACGTAGTTTGAGTTACATACTCTTTTATAAACTAAGTGATTAATACTTCATTAATGAACTTGGAGTTAGTAGTCACTTAATGAAGAGTTAAGTGATCATTTGGTAACTCTTGAAGTTAGTGTTCACTTAATGAACAATTTATGGAGAGTTAGAGTTAATGAAGAATTAGAAGTCTCTTGTATCAGCGCCAAGGTTCTCAATTTTGATGGATGAAACTTATTAAATTTCTTGGGTATCTCTATAAATTATTGTGATGGTTAATTATGTATAAATAAACTAATGTTCAAAATTGATGACTATATATTATAAAATTATTTTTGGTTCACATTATGAAGTTGTGTTGATAAGCCCAACGGAGGGTCAATGCTATGAATAGTTAGACATTATGAAATAATTAAACCATATAAATTTAGGATGTGAGCAACCCAATGGAAGATCCCTACGGTTAAATGAATGTTATGACTAATGTAAAGTATATTGTAATTTTTTTTTACCCAACAGTGATATAATTCTATTAGGAATATGCTATTTATTACATCTTTTCCAACCTCATTTCTATGGTGACATAGGTAAGGATGATTCTTATGTCTTACACCTTTTTTGCTTTTTGAATATATATTAATAATATATTGTAATCGGCCCAACGAAAGAATTATAATTGTATATATTATTGGTTTCTTATGATGATATGGTGAATCTATTGATTTTATAATATCTAACTACTTACGATTTTAGTTAGATTTATTGAAAGTGTGGTGTTAATTTGCATGCATGAAATATTGTTAATTAGATTATTTCTTTGCAGCTATGAATCCTACGACAATTACTGGTTACTTGTCTGGTATTGGGGCTTTGAGTGGAATAAATTTTAAAAAATAGAAGGAATATATTGGAATTATTCTCGGTTGTATCGATTTAGACTTTGCATTACTGGAGCCTGCACATATAAAGCCTATTGCTGAAAGTACTATCGAACAAAAAGCTTTATATGAGAAATGGGAGCGCTCTAATTTCATGAATCTAATGATTATGAAAAGCTCAATTATGCCTGCAATCAGATGAGTCATTTCTGACTCTGATAATACAATGAGCTATATGAAATCAGTTGAAGAACAATTTTTAGGTACTTCTAAATCTGTTGCAAACACTCTAATGATAAAAATGATGACAATGAAATATGATAGTCAAAGTGGTGTCTGTGAGCATATCATGAAGATGAATGATATCGCCTCTCAATTGAAAGGATTGGAAATCTCTAAAGGATTTCTCGTTCACTTCATTATGACTTATTTTCCTGCATAATTTGGACCATTTAAAATTAATTATAATATACAGAAAGAGAAGTGGAAGATGAACAAGTTGTTTGCCATGTGTGTTTAAGAAGAAGAGAGGCTCAAAGCTGAAAAACTCGATATGGCTCACCTCACCATTAGGGGTTTAAGTAGAAGAAAGTTCAAGAAAGGTAAATGTAAGAAAACTACACATGTTAATGTTAATACTCACCAAGTCCAAAAGGAAGAGAATAAGACGCGTTGTCATCTATGTCATAAGAAATGTCATATGAGAAAAGATTGTCAGGGTTTTAAGTCTTGGTTGAAAAATAAAGGTAAAACCCAATGCTTTGTGTATTATGAATCATATCTTATTGATATTCCACCAAACACATGGTGAATTGATATTGGTGCAAGTATTCACATAACAAATTATATGCAAGGATATCTTGTAAGCAAGAGACTAAATAAATAAGAGCGGACCACTATGTTAGGAAATAGAACAGAAGTGGATATTGAGACCATTGGGACTCTACGTCTGATTTTGGACACTGGTTTCATTATAGATTTAGTAGATACACCTACGTTCCTTTATTTACTAGAAACCTTACTTCAGTTTCAAAACTTAATTTTTATGGTTATGAATTAAAATTTGGAAATAATAGAGCTTCTTTATTCCATAATTCTCATTTGGTTGGCTCTGGTACCCTACAAGGTAATCTTTATTCATTGAATTTAGATTCAAATTGTGTACAGTCTCTTTTATCCTTTAATGTGAATGATGTTACCAATAAAAAGAGAAATTGGGTGAGTGAGAATTCATCCATGTTGTGGCATAAGCATCTAGGCCACATATCAAGAGAAAGGATGTCACGTCTTGTTAAAGATGAAATTCTTGATTCATTTGATTTTTTTTTTTATTTTGATGCTTGTGTGGATTACATAAAATGGAAGCACACAAAGATTAAGATAAAGGGTGCTTCATGTACCTCATAATTGTTAGAAATAATTCATACTGATATATGTGGACCTTTTCTAATTTCAACCTCCAATGGACATAAATATTTCATTACGCTTATTGATGATTTTTCTAAGTATTCTTGTTCATGACAAAACTGAGTCACCTGATAATTTCAAAATCTATAAAGCTGAAGTTGAAAATCAACTGGACAGACAGATTAAAAGTGTGAGATCCGATAGAGGCGGTAAATATTATGGTAGATTCACCGAGTCGGGTCAAAATCCGAGTCATTTTGCCTTATATTTGAAAAAGAATGGTATTGTTGCAAATTATACAATGCCAAGCACACCTGAACAAAATGGTGTTGTTGCACGTCGAAACTGTATTACAATAGAAATGGTGAAAAACATGATATATAATTCCTCTTTACCTGAATTTTTGTAGGGTAAAGCTTTGAGAACTACTGTATATATTTTAAATTGGGTTCCTAATAAAGCTGTGCCTAAAACTCCTTATAAGTTATGGGTTGGTAGGAAACCGACTTTAAACTATTTTCATATTTGGGGATGTCTAGCACAAGCTAAAATATTTAACCCACAATTAAAGAAATTGGAATCTAGAACTATAAGTTATTATTTCATTGGTTATCCAGAACGATCGAAAGGGTTTAGATTTTTATTGTCCTACTCATAGTACCCGAATTGTTGAAACTAGACATGTTGTGTTTTTAGAAAATAAGGATGTTAGTGGGAGAATTGAGCGTAAAAAAATTTCCTTTGAGGAAGACCAGATTCTTATGCCATTACCGGTGGTACAAGATAAGGTAGCACAAACATCTATTATGGAAAATGATGGTGCTTCCCACATTAAGGAATTTACCCCAATTGTAGAAGTACATTTACGCATATCCCAGCAGAAAGAAGGCCTGCTATATCAAATGACTGTGAAATTTATTTAAATGAGTGTGATTATAATATTGGCTTAGAAAATGATCTCATTTCTTATGCTCAAGCCATAAGTAGCGATAAATCAACTTTATGGCTTAATGCCATAAATGAAGAGTTAAAATCCATGAAGGATAACGAAGTCTAAGATCTCATAGAATTTCCTGAAGAATCCACAATTAATGGTTGCAAATGGATTTTCAGAAACAAACGTGATTCCAAAGGCAATATTGAAAGATAAAAGGCCAAATTAGTTGCTAAATGATAAATTAAAAAAGAAGGGATTCATTATAAGGAAACATTTTTAAATGGACGTCAAAACAACCTTCTTAAATGGTGACTTGCATGAAGTGGTCTATATGGACTAACCTGAAAGTTTTCAGGATAAAGGCAAGACCCATAAGGTGTGTAGGCTTACAAAGTCCATCTATGGTCTAAAACAGGCTTCTCGACAATGGTATCTTAAGTTCTATGACGTTCTAAATAACTTTGGTTTTAAAGAGAATCTAGTGGATTCATGTATATACCTTAAGATCAGTGGGAGTAAGATCTGCATTATAGTGTTGTTTATTGACGATATATTGATTGCCATCAATAATATGGGAATGATACATGAGATAAAATAATTATTGTCAAGGAATTTCGATATGAAAGATCTGATGTTTCATTATTGGTGTTGAAATTCACCGGGATAATTCTCGTGGTCATTTAGGATTTACCCAGTAAGCCTATATTGATAAGGTTCTTAAAAGATTCAACATCAATATTGTTCTAATATTGTTGCCCTTATTGTTAAGAGTGACAAATTTGGTGAATTCAAATGTCCCAAAAATGATATTAAAAGGGAACAAGTGAAGGGAATTCCTTATGCTTCTGCAGTTGGGAGTATTATGTATGTTCAAGTTTGTACACGTCCCAATCTAGCATATGTGGTAGGTATGCTTAGTCGATACCAAAGTAATCTAGGCATTGACCATTGTAAAGCAATTAAGAAAGTGTTGCGTTATCTGCAAGGAACTAATGATTACATGCTTAAATACAAAAGGACAGATAACCTTGAGGTTATTGGTTATTCAGATTCTGACTATACTGGATGCACGAATAACCAAAAATATACTTTTGCATATGTTTTTATGCTAGCAGAGGGTCCTATTTCATGGAAGAGTAAAAAAACAATCACTAGTTGTTTCTTTCACTATGGAGGCCACATTCGTAGCATGTTATGAAGCCACATGTCATGCAATATGGTTAAGAAATTTTATTATAGGATTAAGTGGTGTTGGTTCGATTGTAAGACCCTTGAAAATTTACTATAATAATGATGCTAATATTTGATTCTCCAATAATAACAAAACTATTTGAGGATCGAGACAAATTGATATCAAGTTTCTTACTGTGAGAGAAAGGGTTTTGAATCAAATTGTCTCAATTGAATATATCAGTATTACACTCATGTTAGTAGATCCGTTAACAAAAAGTCTCTCACATAACCTCTTTTAAGGATCATGTTACGCGCATGGACTTGGTGGAAAGTCTTTTGTGTCTAGGTTAAAAGTGTATTGATGTTTTATTGTGATCACATTATGTTTATGACAATATAATGATTATGTTGTGTTACTTTCAACTTTTATGCATATTTAAATATAAAAGCAATACTTGACCGTTAATAACGAATTAACACTAATCATCATTACTTTGCTAATGTCATCAGTATTTGTTAAATCTCACCAATTCATGTTGATGAAGGTATTAATGCTATAACTATTGAATGGTATTGAATTGATAAGTGATTCAATAACTGAAATGGTTTAGCATTAGTAGTTTAATTGAACAGAATCTAATAGAGATGGTGCAACCTCTTCTTTGGAAAATTGTGATGGCCATATTATGTAAATAATTTAGTAAATGGTATAATTATGGAGGCCAAATGGGAGTTTGATAGAAATTTATCACTTCAATGTGGCATTTATATGATTATACATATATTATACTAGATACGTCCATGAAGAGGGTGTAATACCCCTAGATTTTGAAGGAATTATTTAATTAAATAGATTGTCTTGAAATGGATTTAATGGATTTACTGGTTTAAATTAATTTTATTTGTTTGTTTGATTTATTAGAATGATGATTGTGTGTATGTAGGAGCTTGATTGTTGATTGATTTGTTGATGTGTTGACCTTGGTTGTATGGAATGATTTTGTTGTTGTGATCCTTGTTTGTGTATGTGATGTGTGTAATTAGTTATTTAATTATTTGATTTATTTATTTATTTTATAAAATGGACTATAATTGGAGATAGGTTAAAATTTTGGTAATGGGCCATAATGGGAAGTCTTAGAGGATTTATGACGCTTAGAGACCCATGAATTTATGCATGAATATATATATATATATATATATATATATATATATATATATATATATATAATATTATGTATAATAAATAGATTGAATTATATGGGGGATTATATATATATATAGTAATTATATATATACATGTATAATGTAAATACACATAATTATCATTATTGTGGGATTTATTATATATATATATATATATATATATATATATATATATATATTAATTGGAATATATATATAAATATGATAAGTATATATACATCATATATATGTACGTATCTTTAAACTATTATTTAAGGAGGATTTAAATAGTTATATTTATATATGTATGTTACGTATATATATATGGGGAATTATCAGATTAGGGTTAGGAGGCTGGGTATATGTCTATATATATATACCTATTGTATAACCCTTGAAGAGGGTTAGTATGTACGTGAGAAAGAAGGAGGCAATGAGAGAGTTTGCCGAGAGAGAGAAAAAGAGAGAAACCGAGAAGGAGGCTGAGCAAGGAGCAAGGCCGAATCAAGGAGGAGGACGCTGGCGACTGGGAAGGCTGTCGAAGACAAAGAGGACAACTGGGGAAGCTTGCGGCGCGTCAGTTTGAAAATTCAGGCACATTCTTCTGTACCTCTCCTCTTAGAACCCATGAGTTCTACACCTCAGGTATTATAATCTATACTGTAATTGCATGCTAATCACCTAGACTTAGGGTTAAAAGCATTGAAGAAAACTAGTTGCATATATATGTATATATGTATTAATATGAATTGGGTTTGGTTGTTTTGATGTGGATGAATCATGTTATATCATGTTTATAATGTGTATTAGATGCTAAATCATGTATTAGATCATCCTATAATTAATTAGGATTGTTCTTACACGATTCGGAGGCGAAACGGACAAGTTACAGAGGCCGGAAGCTGTTGTCGCGAGGAAGAAGACGACCCAGGCTCAACCGAGCCGACTCAGTTGTAATTGAGCCGACTCGGTTGGCAATTGAGCCGACTAGGTTGGGTAGAGATCCGACTTAGTTGGTAACTAAGCCGACTCAATTGCCCTGCTACTTGGTTTCGAGTTTTGGTTGCCCAGAATTGATCTATGGTGTTTTAATAGAGTTTTAGGGTTTTAATGGACCTAATTAAATACTGGAATGCATATAAATATTAAGAACGATAAATGGATTGACAAAGGAATAAGTAAATTAATTCATAAATTAATTTAAAGGAAAGTTTGGATGCTTATGTGGCTATTGGTTTTGGAAGCATGTTTAGACAATTTATTAAATTGTTCAATGATATTTATAGTATGTTGACATGCTGTAATTGGGATGGAAATCTTACAGGATAATTGTTATATCTTTTTATGCATGCTTGTATTGTACCTATGTTGCTTATTGTATGCTTTATTATTCTTTTAATTTATGCTTATGGGATATGGTTGATTGGCATGAATTATTTGCCAATGTATGAATATAATTGTTATTTAATTTGTATGGTGAAAATATACTTCAGGAGGCATGGATTAATTGCCAGAGATATAAATAAATTGTAATTAACTAAGTATGGATAAGAACATACTATTGGAGGCATGAATTATTTGCCAAAGATTTGAATAAGTTGTCATTAACTAAGTATGGACAAAAATATACTATTGGAGGCATAGATTATTTGCCAGGATATAATTGGAATGTCAATTGGTTAAGTATAGATAAATATTATATTTGTGAAGGCATGGATGAGTTGCCAAAACATAAATAAAATGTTATATGAATTAGATGATTAAATAAACATATATGGTTATGGTTATGTGAATATGAGGAAATAAAATACTCCTAAGATTAAGAATGGTATTATTAATGGTTAATCAACCATTCAGACTAGTTTTGGGTAAGAGGAGTTCCATGTGATAGGAACGGTTTATATTAGGAATGGTCATATGTATATATATAAAAACGTGTATATATATTTATTAATCTACGGTTTGGGATTATGGAAGTATTAATTAATATTGGTGATATTATGTATTATTATTATTTATCACTATATATTAAAGGCTAAAATTGAAATTAGGATGGTTGTGGTTAGAGATGTATTATTTATCGATTTTCAGGGGCTTGTTAGAGGGAACTTGTTCATGGGTTTTGACCTACCTTATTTTATTTTTTAGGTTCGTAGAAGTTCAAGTCTCGAAGTTGAGGATCTGTAGCTTGGAGGCTTATCTATCATCTACTCTTTTATTTTAAAGTAGAATGTTGTTAAGTCATTTGACTTTAGTTTTACTTATGGATTTTGGATTAATGGATGTTGGTTAAGGGGTCCTTAAATTATGGAATTCTTGAGTTGTAACCTTTGGAGAAATTATTATTTAATGGAATTATTATTTATTATTTTTCTTCAACGTTTTATTTATTATTTATTTATCATCTTTGTAATCTGTGCTTGCTAAATATTAATTATTTTGATATCCCTTGGTTTTGTGAGCGTAGACTTGATCAACCCATATCTCTGAAATTAGGGGATATCACAGAGGGTTATAAGAAATTAATTGGTAAGTGATCTAGTATTAAGTGCACCTAGTATATGAAAAACCAAAAGTGTAAAGATGGATAGACTTATAACGTAATTTGAGTTACATACTCTTTAATAAACTAAATGATTAATACTTTACTAATGGAATTGGAGTTAGTGGTCACTTAATAAAGAGTTAAGTGATCCTTTAGTAACTCTTAAAGTTAGCGTTCACTTAATTAAGGATTTATGAAGAGTTAGAGTAATGAAGAGTTAAAAGTATCTTATAACTCTTGGTTTTCTTATGAAAATTTAAAAGTCTTTGATGGGAATACTAAGACTAATGTTATATATAAAGGTCCCAAATCATACTCTCTTATACGTGATTTGTGAAATGAAACACCACATTTAGTACCCATTAACTATAGAGATAGAAGTGGTTTGAAGATCTTATATTTTTATACAATATTCATAATAGATAAAACCT
Source organism: Cornus florida (assembly GCF_030987335.1). Classification (NCBI taxonomy): domain Eukaryota; kingdom Viridiplantae; phylum Streptophyta; class Magnoliopsida; order Cornales; family Cornaceae; genus Cornus; species Cornus florida. The sequence goes on from NW_026775573.1 coordinate 48,962,272, forward strand.
ATCTTTTGGCTCAACTTGAAGTTTAGTAACATCAACAACTAAGGTTCAAATTCTCTTACTCATAAAGGATCAAGGTAAGATATATATCACTTCTAAATTTTATAGCTCACAGTGTTTTGTGCATCAAAGTTGAATCCTAATGGACAAATTATTATTAAATTATATCTTAATGTTTCCAACATAGTAGCCTTTGTAGTTGTTGCTATTATTTTTTGGCTTCGACCCTTCTCTTATTTACTGGACAAATTTTCTCTATTGTTTGAATTGGATTTTGGCAATGTTTGTAGAAGATTTTAATGTTTCCAAAGTATTATTGTTATATTTACCGGACAATTATAGTGTTTTTTTTCACCATTCATTTGGAAGACAACATAAATAACCCCTGTTATTCAAGGTAAAAAAAAAAAAAAAATTACTATATCGGACCTTCCTATTACTCGCTTGTAAGTAGGTCCCACCTCCTTATCTTCCATTCACTGGTAGGTGGTTCAAGGAGTGTCAATGTTTGTAAAGCAAGTTCAAAGTATTGGGCAAAATAGAGAAGAGCTAATTTAATGGGAAAAGTAGTTAGAAGCAAATTCTAATATTTTAGTTGAAATAAGGTAATGGTAAGCAACTAAATAAGAATCAAATCGATGACTGTCAATAACTTGAGAAATTTGAAATGAGATTGGTTAGATAATTACGGTTCTATAATTAAGATTTGAGAGCCTTCCTCTCCCTCCCTCCACTACATCATGTATGGCACCAAGGTTATCACCACCAAATAATCTCCATAATTGAGTTCAATTAACATCCAAGTCATTGTCTTGGCGTAACCCGATACAAGTTCCACCATCAGTAATGTCACAACATCGGAGTTTTCACCGTTCATGTTGCCAACAACCCAATATATTTGTTCCTAATTTAGGTTTATATTATCAGAAAAGCAGTTTGCAATTTGCCATTTAAAGACGACGTTAATACAAATAAGTGGAACGATAACGTTTTGGGTGTAATTTTTAAAATAATGATGTGGAATATCTAAGTCTGTTGGATGTTATACTGGCATATCATCGGAGAGAGTTTTTAACTAAGAAGAGTCGGAACCCAATACTGTGAGGACCTGTCCCTTTTCATTTTTCTTTATTTTCTTTTTCTGTTTATTTTTCGGGTTCGAGGTTTGTCGGACCGGACCGAATCAAGTGTTCGGGAATAGTTATTGACACTTTTTTCATTTAATCTTTGCATATTTTACCTTCGCATCATTTCAAATTTATATTACATTTGTATACTTTTTACCTTCTGTTAATTGGGGGTATTTGTGTGATTATCTTTTGGAGATATTTTCTTAGAGGGACTTTTGTGTAAATAGGAAAAGTTGGGACAAAGGTCTTGTTTTGATTGGGCCATATGTTGAAGTGGGATCGGAAGCATATGGAGGGCTAAGATGTTGACAAGTGGAGGGTGTTGATGGATGTGTGTTAGAGAGGTAGTGCTAGGGTAGGTTTTTATGATATATATATCATCACCCTTATACTCATTTTTCTCCTAATCTTCTTCTTCCTCACTTTCTCTCACAAACTCCATTGAAGCTCTGCCTTCCACATTCATTTTATTCACCTTCCATATATTTTTTAGACTAGCTAAAGAAGGGAAGAAGCTTGAGGACTCGAAGGCCATCAAAACCCTTTTCCTTAGATTTGGCATTGTGACATTTTCTTCTTGGATTCATAGGGTTGTTTTTCTTAGTGAGGTAAGGGGTGTAATATAATTATAACCTTGATTTTTCGTTGTGTTTTGGAGAGTTTTATATGCTATACTTGTGTTGCGTGAGTTTTGGAGGGTTTTACTTATTTATACTTTCAACCTAAGCTTACATGATGTTCTAAAAGCATACGTATATAATATTGTGATTAAATTGTTCAAGTAACGAAGTAATTTGCTTTTATTTAACTTCCTTAATAATTATATGTTGTTGCTTTTATATTGCTCTCATATGTATGATTTGTTATACATTGTGTATTAAGCCTTGTATAAGTCATGTGGAAATTGTATATTGGTTCAAGGATCCTACATTGATGACTATATGTATTAGGTTGTTAGAATATTTTGGAGGAAATGTTATTAGCATGATGATATTCTTGTTGCTTGGACATTGACAATTTCAATATATGACATTTTGTCTATATTCATGCCATGACTTAATGTTAAATATCTTCGGGCATGGTTTATGTGAATTACAATCTTGGTTCGCTTATGGAGTGCATTATTCCTCTTGAAATGTATATGATATCTTATTGATTTTGGGAGATATTTGGGACCATTATTACTTTAAGAATGCGACAGCTTGGCACTCGCGGATGAGACATGAGTTTCCCCAATTTATATTAGCCAATTGGGTAGTTCCCCGTGGGTTAGTAGCCCGAAAAGAGTTTGATTTTCTCGGTGCTTGTTTTTTGCATGATCGGGTATGTATTTGCGTCCAAGTTATCCCTATTATGTGATTTCGTATTTGGTTTCCAAGTTGACTTTTTAATATGGTTGTTGTGATACCCCTCGATTCTAGAGTCACGGGTGATCAAGTCCGAGCACAGATGCAAGGGATACCAAACAATTAAATATATAAACAAGCATAAAATGCAAGAAGAATTTAAAGAATAAATAAGCTGAAAAGAAACTAAATAATAATCCTTAAAAATTTAATTAAATTATCCACTACTTCCAAAACCTCAAATATTATTACAACTCGGGAATCCATCTAGTGGACCCTTAATAATATCCCAATTGAAAATAAACTAAACTAAAAAGGAAAACCAAAACTAAAACATAAATAATAGTCATACGTGGTCGGAAGAGTAAGTGACTGTCTCTGCTCGGCACGAACAAGCTCTAAGACTGGAACCGCCCGATACCTGAAAAATAATAGGGGGTCAGGCCCACGAGCAAGTTCTACTCTACTACAATCCAAACAGAGACTCGATATACATGTACATCTTAAACAACTCAACAATAGCTAAATAGTTCATATATGTATAAATAAACACTATAGGACGCTCACTAGACCATAGGTCTGTCTCAACCTAAATAGAAGATAACACGCAAATCGCACATAAAGTGGGCATGTATACCTAGACCTACCAGGGTATCCAGATGTCTACTTTGTCCAGTTATCCATCCTAGGCGATATACGCACTCTAATCATGATCCTGAGACTCAAGCTCATATCACGGTACCATAATCACATATATATAAATCCATCCAAAACTAAGATATGTCATTCAATTGTTTATTGACCCGACACAAATATAAGTAGGACTTAACTTTTATAGTTAATCCATTCCTTTATAATAGAATAGATAGGTCTTAGTGTTTTGAACTAATCTATTCCTAATATGCCACCGTCCCATACCTGTGCATATAATCCACAAATCCAATAATTGATGAAGTAAATAATAAATTAAAACATTAATTAATCCAAAATAAGCATAATAATTTTTAAATAGTCAACTATGCTTATTACACTGCTGAAACATGATTAATACTATTTAATCATACATAAAAAAATTGTTAGAATAATAATAAGCAATTAAATCATTTATTCAAGGGTAAAGTGAAAAAAACCTCCCTGAACTTTACTCTCTCTTTCTCAAAAATCCCCTCTGAACTTTTATTTTAACAGAACCCCCCTAAACTATCTCCTTTTTTGCAAAAAACACCCGACGACACTGTTCCGGTAGGTTTTGGCAGTAAGACACGCACGTGACCTATGTTATAATTTAAAAATGGCATTTTTGCCCTTCAGACTGCTCCAACCTTGAATTTTCGAATTGAAATCCTTAACCCTAACTTCCACTCCCATTTGCTTCATTCCATACCAAATCGCCATCTCTTCCTTATGTAGGTCGCATTCTTTGCATCCTAACTTTTGTTTTGTAGGTGAAATTACTGCAATTTACCATGAGAAGGTGAAGCTTTATGTTGTCAAAGTCTCACTTATATGCCAAAATGATTCTATGACAGTTTATATATATGCACACACACACACACACACACACACACATATATATTATATGGGTAATACAAACCATTTTGCTGGAAGTCAATTGTTTGTTTGCTTATTAGAAAATGAGGAATATGGCCCAATCATTAATTGTTGGAGGAAAAAAAAAAAAAAAAAAAAACCCAACAATTTTAAGGTACCAAAAGATAACAAATAATTGAAAAACAAAGCTTTTTTCCCCAAATCAACCCATTATCACCTCCAATTGAAAAACAAAGCATTGTTGTTTTTTCCCCAGACCACCGCAACCCATCATCACCTCCAATTATCCAAACAAAGCCTTTTTTTGCCCAAATCTTCAAACCCAACAATTATGGACAATGCAATCATAGCGGCATCGGATTTCGGTAGCCATGGCTGCTGGGAGAGGAAAAGCACTAACGACAAAAGTAAAATCCAGAGCTTCAATTTGTCAATGAGTTAATTAATGTTGATTTTGTGACTAGTTTGGTTTGATTTGCCAAATCGGGTCCCAAAAGTCGGCAGTGGTTGTCTCTGGTGATGGTCGTGAGTTGATCGGCGAAGCCAGTCGTCGGCGATATCATCGGCTAGCTACCGGATAATGAGAGCATAAAGAGATAGAGCGTAGAGATCAAGAGAGCGCGCGTAATCTGTACGAGTGGAGTAAGGATGTGTTTGGTGCTAACATGAAGTAGTCCCAGGTGGTGTTTGGCACTAAACTGATAAAATGGTGGGTGGTGATTGTGATAAGGTCATGTGTTGTCCTAATGTTTTTGGTAGCTGAGATTATCTTTGATACATCAACAACATAAGCCATTAAAACACTAAAACGGTGGTGTTCAAGTCAAGGGTAATTTTGTAATCTTATATTTCCAATGACTTCCGACAATGAAGATTTTGAATTTGTCCTTCAACTGCACTTTTTAGATAGTTTAGGGGGGTATTAATTAATTAAGGGGGTTTTTATGAAATTGGCTGATAGTTCAAGGGGATTTATTACACTTTAACCTTTATTCAATAATCAACATGCAGATTTACTGTTGAAAGTCATGTTGCTCCATTCCTTAGCTTATTAATGTAAATCATGCTTCCAAGTATTTTTACATGTTTATAACAATCATTTAAATCATTTATAACAACTTAAACAACTTAGAACTACTCCAGATAGCCAAACGGAACCCAAAACACGAAAAAAAAAAAAAAAAAAAAAAAAAAATTTGAGGAAGGGAGCCGCCTCCCTAACAAAGGGAACCGCCTCCTTCCATCATGGAGCCAACTCCCTTTGTAAGGGAGCCTCCTCCCCACCACCTAGAGCCGGCTCCCCCTTAAGGGGAACCACCTCTTCTCCCTGGGAGCCGCCTCCCTCCAAGAGGGAGCCGGCTCTCTGCTTGGTATCTTCTATCGTTCTCATCTCTAGTGACTTCCAATCATTCCATCCCTCTCTGTTAAGATCTCTAATGGTCCTAACTAATTTAAACACCAATTTAAACAAGTATTTATGCAAGAAAAACTTAAGTCCAAGCAATTAAAAATTCATTAACACACATACTGTTATAATTTGAATCAACGTGCATAATAAGATCAATTTAAAATTTAGTTACTCCTAGAATTGTTTTAGGCATGTAAAGAACATAAAGCCTAAGGGAGAGAGTTAGAAGAAGAACTTGCCTTTGAAATTTCGGATTAAAATCTCAACGTCGTCTTCCTAGATTATCCGGTAATCCTTAACTGTTTTTAACTCCTCTGTTGCCCTTGGTTCAACCCACTAGCAAGCTTCAATTACCCCTCCTCGGTTCAGCCCTTGTTATTGGCCAAAACCCTAACTTGTTCTCTCTATTTTTCTCTCAAACCTCTCTGTATACGGCTCAACCTCTATGTGTACGTGAATAGGGTTTCTAACCCTTGGTAAACATATAACATATACCTATACTATTATTAAATGTGCAAAGTGTTTCAGTATTTATTTATTTATATAAAAAAATATTTATTAATTGATATACAAATAGTTTTTGTAAAAATAGTTTCTATAAACCTCTAAAAATTACCAAATAAAATCAATCACATTCTATATACAACTCTTATTTTTAGTTATTTTTTTTTATGGATAATTATAGTTTCTATAAAACTCTAAAAATTACCTAATAAAATCAATCACATCCTATATAAAACTCTTATTTTTAGTTATTTTTATGAATAATTATCACAATATAACCGGCCCGGCCCAGTTATGATTATGTCATTATTAGAAAAGGACGCATGTCATCATCCTATTCATCCAAGAAGCCTATAAATAGAGACATTGAGGAAGGAAAAAGGGGTACAGAAATTGAAAATTCTAGAAATTCAGAATTCCAGAATAAAATACAGAAGCTTTGCCAAAGAGTTTCAGTATTTATTTATTTATATAAAAAAATATTTATTAATTGATATAAAAAGAGTTGAATTCCAGAGTAAAACACAGAAACTCTGTCAAAGAGTTTCTATCTATACTATTATTAGATATGTAAAGAGTTTTAGTATTTATTTATTTATATAAAAAAATATTTATTAAATGATATGAAAAGAGTTTTAACAAAAAAAAAAAAAAAAAACCTAAAATATGCCTAATAAAATTTAAATTAACCTATTTATCTATTTATTATTATCCATTTTTTAATAAAAGAAAATCTAATTAGACAAGTATATATATTTAAAGAAAATAAAATAATTTCTATAAAACTTTATTACAAATTATCTATTTTATTATCAATAAAACTCTATCAACAAAGATATATTTAAAGAGTTTCTATAAACTCTAACACAAATTACATATTTATCAATTTATTATGAGTTTTTTAAGAAAATGAAACCTAATTAGACAAGTATTATTAACATAAAAAATTATTTATTAACTGATACAAAAAGAGGTTTTAAAAGAGTTTTTAAAAAACTCTAACACAAATTGCCCATTTATCTATTTATTATGAGTTTTTTTTTTTAATAAGAGTAAATCTAATTAGACAAGAATTATTAAAATAAAAAATATTTATTAATTGATATAAAAAAAGTTTTTAAAAGAATTTATATTAAACTCTAACACAAATTACCTATTTATTTATTTATTATAAGTTTTTTAATAAAAGAAAATCTAATTTACCTAATAAAATCAATCACATTTTATAGAAAACTCTTATTTTTAGTTATTTTTTATAGATAATTATAGTTTCTTTAAAACTCTAAAAATCACCTAATAAAATCAAGCACATTGTATATAAAACCCTTATTTTTAGTTATTTGTTATAGATAATTATCACAATATAACCGGTCCGGCCCAGTTATAATTATGTCATTATCAGAAAAGGACACATGTCACCATCCTATTCATCCAAAAAACCTATAAATAGAGGTATGGAGGAAGGAGGAAAGAGTACAGAAATTGAGAATTCTAAAAATCTAGAATTTCAGAGTAAAATACAGAAGTTCTGCCAAAGAGTTTTTAGTATTTATTGATTTATATATAAAAAAAAAATTTATTAATTGATATAAAAATAGTTGAATTCTAGAATGAAATACAAAAGCTCTGTCAAAGAGTTTAGTATTTATTTATTTATATAAAAAACTATTTTTTAATTGATATAAAAAGAGTTTTTATCTATATTATTATTAGATGTGTAAAGAGTTTCAGTATTTATTTATATAAAAAAATATTTATTAAATGATATGATAAAACACTAAAATCCACATAATAAAAATTTTAACCTATTTATTTATTTATTATTATCAATCTTTTAATAAAAGAAAATCTAATTAAACAAGAATTATTAATATAAAAAATATTTATTAATTGATATATGTTAAATCTAATTAGACAAATATATATTTAAAGAAAATAAAATAATTTCTATAAAACTCTATTACAAATTACCTATTTTATTTTCAATAAAACTCGATCAACAGAGTTTCTATAAAACTCCAACACAAATTACCTATTTATCTATTTATTATGAGTTTTTTAGTAAAAGGAAACCTAATTAGAAAAGTATTATTAATATAAAAAATTAAATGATACAAAAAGAGGTTTTAAAAGAGTTTTTAAAAAACTATAACACAAATGACCTATTTATCTATTTATTTTTGAGTTTTTTTTAATAAAACTAAATCTAATTAGACAAAAATTATTAAAATAAAAAATATTTATTAATTGATATAAAAAGAGTTTTGAAAATAGTTTATATTAAACTCTAATACAAATTACTTATTTATTTATTATAAGTTTTTTAATAAAATAAAATCTAATTGGACAAGAATTATTAATATAAATTTTTTTTAATTGATATAAAAAATAAAATAATTTTTCTAAAACTCTATCACAAATTACCTTTTATTATCAGTTTTTTTTAATAAAAGCTAATCTAATTAGATAGGAATTTTTAAAATATAAAAATATTTATTAATTCATATAAAAAGAGTTTAAAAATATTTTTTATAACACCCTAACACGTATTACATATTACAATTTTTTAATAAAATAAAATCTAATTTTCAGAGTAAAATACAGAAGTTCTACCAAAGTGTTTCCGTATTTATTTATTTATATAAAAAAATATTTATTAATTTATATAAAAAAAAGTTTTTATCTATACTACTGTTAAATGTGCAAAGAGTTTCAGTATTTAAATATCTATTTATATAAAAATATATTTATTAATTGATAAGAAAAGTGTTTTTATAATAATAAAAAAAAAATCTCTATCAAACTCCAAAATCTATCTAATAAAATTTAAATTAACCTATTTATCTATTTATTATTATGAATTTTTTAATAAAAGAAAATCGAATTAGGCAAGAATTATTAACATAAAAAATATTTATTAATTGATATATAAAATAAAATAATTTTTCTAAAACTCTACCACAAATTAACTTTTATTATGAGTTTTTAAATAAAATTAAATTTAATTAGACAAGGATATATTTTAAAAAAATTAAACATTAAATATGCAAAGAGTTTCAGTATTTATTTATTTATACAAAAATATTTATTAATTGATATGAAACGAGTTTTTATATAAAAAAACATAATAATAATAATAAAAACTCTAGAAAAATCTAAAATCTACCTAATAAAATTCAAATGAACCTTTTTATCTATTTATTACTATAAATTTTTTAATAAAAGTAAATCTATTATTAAATGTGGAAAGAGTTTCAGAATTTTAGTATTTATTTATTTATATAAATAATATTTATTAATTGATATGAAAAGAGTTTTTATATAAAAAAAACTCTATAAAACTCTAAAATCTACCTAATAAAATTCAAATTAATCTATTTATTATTATTAATTTTTTATTATAAAATACAGAAGTTCTGCCAAGTTGTTTTAGTATTTATTTATTTTTATAAAAAACTATTTATTAATTGATATAAAAAGTTTTTATTTATAGTATTATTACATGTGCAAAGAGTTTCAGTATTTAATTATCTATTTATATAATAAAATATATATATTTATTAATTGATATGTAAAGAGTTTTTATAAAAAAAATTGTCTATCAAACTCTAAAATCTATTTAATAAAATTTAAGATAATCTATTTATCTATTTATTGTTATGAATTTTTTAATAAAAAAAATCCAATTAGACAAGAATTATTAATATAAAAAATATTTATTAATTGATATATAAAATAAAATAATTTTTCTAAAACTCTACCATAAATTAACTTTTATTATGAGTTTCTTAATAAAATTAAATCTAATTAGACTACAATATATTTAAAGAAAATAAAATAAGTTTTATAAAACTCTATCACAGATCATATATTTTATTTTCAATAAAACTGTATCACACTAGACAAAGATATAATATTTAAAGAGTTTCTATAAAATTTTAGTACAAATTTCCTTTTTATATATTTATTAAGAGTTTTTTTAATAAAAGGAAATATAATTAGACAAGTATTATTAACATAAAAAATTATTTATTAATTGATCTAAAAAGAGGTTTTAAAAGAGTTTCTATAAAATTCTAACACAAATTACCTATTTATCTATTTATTATGAGTTTTTTAATAAATGGAAATCTAATTAGACAAGCATTATTAAGATAAAATATTATTTATTAATTAATATAAAAAGAGGTTTGGAAAGAGTTTTTATAAAACTCTAACACAAATTACCTATTTATCTATTTATTATGAGTTTTTTTTAATAAAAGGAAATCTAATTAGAGAAGAATTATAAATATAAAAAATTATTTATTAATTAATATAAAAAGTGTTTTTTAATGAGTTTCTATTAAACTGTAACACAAATTACCTATTTATTTATTTATTATAAATAGATTTTTAAAAAATAAAATAATTTTATAAAACTCTATCACAAATTATCTATTTTATTTTGTTTAAAATTCTATCACATATAACTTGTTTTAATCTATTTATTATGAGCTTTTTAATGAAGGAAAGCTGATTAGAGAACGATATATTTAAAGAAAATAAAATATTTTTTTTAAAAGAGTTTATATAAAACTCTAATATAAATTACCTACTTATGTATTTATTATGAGTTTTTTTAATAAAGTATAATATAACTACACAAGAATTATTAATATGAAAAATATTTAATAATTGATATAAAAAATAAAATAATTTTTCTAAAACTCTACCACAAATTATCTTTTATTATGAGTTTTTTAATAAAAAAAAAAATTAATTAGATAAAGGATATATATATTTAAAGAAAATAAATAATTTATATAAAATTCTACTACAAATTACGTATTTTATTTGTAATGAAACTCTATCACATTAGAAAAGAATATATTTAAAGAGTTTTTATAAAACTCTAACACAAATTACCAAAACTTTAGCACAAATTAACTATTTTATTTTCTTTAAAACTCTATCACATATAACCTGTATTTATCTATTTATTATGAGTTTTCTAATAAAAGAAAATCTAATGAAATAAGGATATATTTAAAGAAAATAAAACGATTTCTATAGCTCTATCACATTATAGAAGGATATATTTAAAGAAAATATATAATAATATAATAATACATAAAAGTAAAATATAAATGTTAAAGAATTTGAACATTTTAGTGTTTATTTTTTATTATATAAAATATTTATTAATTAATATAAAAAGAGAACTCTATCACATATAAGTATATAACCTTGTATTTATCTATTTATTATGAGTTTTTTAATAAAAAAAATCTAATTTTACAAAGATATATCTAAATAAATTAAAATAATTTCTTTAAAACTCTACCATAAATTACCTATTTAAAGAAAATAAAATATAACCTAGGGTCTTCCAAAAATCACAAACTCCATATAATAAATTTTTATATCAATTTCAATCTAATGTATGATTAGTGTAATTGAATTTCTATTTTAAAATTTAATTAAAAATTAATATAATTGAATTTCTATTGTAAATTAAAAATTATACTAAATTTCAAATTACCTAAAAAAATTTGTTACTTTGCAAAACTCAAATATTTCACTATTAAAATAAAAAATTATTAATTAATAAAAAATAAAATATACATATTTCTGTATTAATATAAAAACGTAAAAGAATTTATTAATTTATGATACCTAAACTGTATCACCAATTTCAAAATATTTTAGAATTTATTTATTAATATAAAATAAGTATTTATTAATCAATATAAAAAAGAGTTACAAAAAATTGTAATTTATTTGTAACGTTTATTGTTACAAGCTTTAAATCAACAATTAGAAAGAAAAAAAAAATGAAAAAAAATTTTTTATAAGTTACAAAACATTTACCACGTGCATTGCACGTGCCTTTTCCTAGTATATCTATATATATATATATATATATATATATATATATATATATAGGCTTATAAAACCTAATTCGAATTATATTAAGAGCAAAAAAGAAAATATATTTAAAATAAATATGTAACTAAGTCGACTATCCCACCCTGTGATTTCATAAATATATATAAAACCCTAAAACTATAATATATATATAATGCATAATGATACTAATCTAATCATTAATAACAATTAATAATTAAACTAACCCTATATACATATATACCCTTATATATATGTATAACCATTCACGGGTAATAACTGTATCCATTTAACCTCCTATCCAAGTAATCCATACTATCAAAGCCCAACTCCTTAAAATAATAAATAAACATTTTATCACATAATTTAATTAACCAATTTATTCATTTACTAAAATCAAACAATTATTTCAATTTCCACATAAGCATACAATGTAAATGAAAACAAATAATTAAATTAAACAATTAAACATATAATCAAATCATCAATTAATCAATTAAATAAATAAAAATGTAAATAAAAGAATTAAAAGAAATACAGAGACTATACTTTTAAAATTAGGGGTATTACAGTTGTAGTCGGGATTACTTTGTTATTATGATATACTTCTTGCATTATATACATACTTGAGTTAGTTCCTTATTTCATGATTCTAATGTTAATTCTAGGATGATTCCTTAGACTTACCCTTGAATTAGATGACTAGGAGGCATACACCACACTTGTATTTCTTGTGTTATTCTTACAAGGCTAATGATCCTTGGGTTATCTAGCTTTATAATGCACCTTCATACAGAGTAATGTCAATTACTCACTCCCGTTAATTAAATGGTTTTCAGGAAACGACGTGCTTTGCATCGATGTACCTTCATTTAGCTTGGATGTATTTCTTTTGCTTCCATTTGAGTTCTCTTGTATATTGGATAGCTTCTAGGTGTAATTTACTCTATAAGTGTTGATGTAATTTATTTTAAGCATATCGTATTTGGGGATTCATTTAATGCAATGTAATGAGACCAAAGGTTATTTTATTTCAAGGCATGATTTTAGTTCCATAAATGTATTCTTGTATGATTTCATCTCATTTATGCATCATTTTTCACTTGGGTTGGATTTTGGGGGTTCTAAGGACCATTTGTGTCAAATAATGGACATAATATTTTTTTTTTGGATTTCACTTGGTGGCCTCGGGTACTGTTTACTAGTACCCAAACTGGTTTAACCGAGCACTTGCAAGCCACCTCTAAGTCCTCGGGGCTTATCAAGCCTTGGCGCGGTTGCACGCGCGGAGGAGCACCCAGACGTTATGTGAGCACTCGCACAGTATCCTTCGAGTGCTCCCAGGTCCTCTTAAGGCACATTTTTGTTATCTCATTTCAATGTTGCTTATAGGTATTTGTTTCCATCATTATTGACTTTTTTTTACTCACGAGACTATAATGGACCTAGTTATCTATAATATGGTGTCACAATGACCATTTTACCCCTAGTTCTTCATAATAATCGTTTTGACCTTCGCCTTTGTCCTTAGTTTCAGCATTGTACCGCATTCGTGTCTCATTGATTCTACTTATGGTCCTATTATTGCCATAGAGATAACTTTCATCTCTAATAGCTTATTCCCTTGTTTCGCTTTCGCATTTTGATAAGCGCTGAATATTACATATTCAAGCACCTTTATTTGCATTAGTTAAGTCCATTAGTTGATCATATTATACATATTAGCTTCATTTGCGTGTTTTTGTTTACTTTCAGGTTGGTTCTCCAAATATAGTTAAAAGTGTGGCTTTGTTGAGTTGTTGAAGAATCAGAGCATGCCGTTGCCGGGGACCTTCATTTTGTCCAGGACTAGTTCGTCGGTCATTTTTTGACCTACCACACTTGAGAATTGGACTCCTATTAAAACATGATGTACTTATATCTTTGAGTTAGCTTTCTAAATCATCAAACGGTTAGTCATTTGGAGTTCGGAGCAAAGAGTTATGTCATTTTTACCCCAGGTGTGCAATGCTGAAATTTACAGCCTGACAGCAGTGAAGTTCGACTTTATTCTTCATTTTTGACCCACTAAACTTGAGAATTGGACTTCCATTAAAACATGATGTACTTAGATCTTTGAGATAGCTTTCCAAATCATCAAATGGTTCATCATTTGGAGTTTGGAATAAAGAGTTATGGCCTTTTTACCAAAGGTGTGCAGAGCTAAGGACACCTGCGGGCGCCTGCAAGAAACCCGCGGGCGCCCGCCAAAAGGGGCAGAATGCTCACCGCGGGCGCCCGCCCAGAACTTGTGGGCGCCCGCCCAATTGGCCAGAAACATCATAAAGGCGCGGGAGCCCGCCATTTCGCAGACAAGTGGGTATAGGTTTGCATTGTTTCCTTCAAGGCTGTCCCCTTGACCCATTGTGTGGTCCTGAATTCTTCTAGGGATGTTAGGGCTTGAAAATGGAGGGAAAATAAAGAGATTTTTAGCTAAATAAGGGCTTGGAGGCTTGTATTAGAGCTATCACACATTTTAGCAAACTTCTAGAGAGAGAAATATTATAAGGTGAGGGGTTTGTGTATTCTTGAGCTTAAGGTGCGAAAATGGAGTTGAAGATCACTCCTTCTCCTTCCTCTCTTACATCCATGAGCAACTACCTCCCTATCTAGGGAGGTGATAAAGCCCTCTCTAGTAAGTATGTTCTAGTCTTGGTTTATTTTGGGAAAAATGATGTATATATGTGATTATTTCACAATTTAGAGGTTACACTTGATGTAATGAACCTAAATTTGTATAAATGATTATGATAAATGTATTATCTTGTCTTAGATCATATTATCTCATGATTGTATGGCTTGCATTTTCATAGTGACAACGGAAATGAGATTGTGAAATGGGTTTCTTGGCATGTTGTATGAGAATCTTGATATTCCATAGCTTAGGACCCTCCTTTGATGGACTATTCTTGACTCTTGACTTTATGTGCTCCTATCATGTGATTAAAGGCTTGATAATCTCTAGCTTAGCAAGTATGTCTAAGGCTACACACTAGTTTAGGTAGTTCAAGCATGTGTAACTTTGATAGGTTATTCTTGCCATTGATTTCATGAATTTCTTGAAGGAATGTAGCAATTTTGTGTTGTAGCATTTCTTGGTCACATATTTATGTTGTTTCCCTAAGTAAATCTCAACTAACATGTTAATAAGGTAGGTAGTGGATTCACTTTCCTAGTCCCCTCTATATTATTTTTATCTCTTTAATTATTTGCAAGTATTGTTTTATGCAATCTCTAATTCCTAGTTTCTAAGTGACAAACCAACTAAAACTCTATACTCCTTTCATCAAATTAAAAGTGAATTTAAAAATCTTGATTGTCATAAACTAGCAATCCTAGTGGTTCGACTTATCCGACCAATAGCCCTATTTTACAATGATTTGTGCTTTTGCAAAGGGTTGATTTATTATAGATCAAATCTTAACCGATCACATTTCGAACTTGGTGTCAGGGTTTCGGATCATTGTCGATGATGCAACGGATCATGGGATTCGGGGCGTCACAAATACTCTAGTCTTGTGAGCATCAATTTGAACTATTTATTTTTAAGAGATATATTCAATTTACTCCAATCTTCTTACAAATTATTTGCAAGGGTTAATTTGATCCAAATGAAATATAAGAGAAGGCAGTTCTCTTAGTAAAAAGAAAGGAGAAATAAGTTTTCTTTTTGTAAAGGTTTGCTCTCCACCCGAAAGGAGAAGCTATAGTGGCAGGGTCGGCCTCGAGATTCCCAAAACTTTAAGAGGCCCTAGGCGAACTTTTAAATATGAGGTCTTTATACATAAGGTTTCACACAAGTAAAAAATTTATAAGAGTGCAAAATTTTCATTTAAATGAGACGATAAGCACATGAAATATATTAATGTTAAAAATACACAAAACAAAACCCAGTTTTAGTGCTTTATAATGAACATGATCTAGTTTACATCAAAAAATTGAAAGGAAATATTCAACTCAACTTAGTCACAAAAATCAAAATTCAACTTCGTATTAAAGTAAATGTGACCGTCTTGTATTTTGAATTGCAAAATTATCAATTAAGATGCTTTAATCAAGTTTCTCCAACATCTCTTTTTCAATAGAGATCATAGCCAACCCATTCAATCTCTCTTGTGACATCATCAACTCTAGGTAAGATTTAATCAACTTGAAATTTGAAAAGCTTCTTTAAGCAGATGCAACCGTAACTTGGATAGTCAATAATACTCTATATGTAATCCAAGCATTTGGAAAACAATAACCTAACCTTTTTATAAAATCCAATACTTTAATTGCTTTGTTTGTCCCTTTTGGTAAAGCTTCTATTAAGACTTGAAGCTGTCATGTTTTAGGAGATCCTCAAATAGGGCTGCAAATGAACTGAGCCGAGCCGAGCCAAGCCTTGCTTGGGCTCGGCTTGGACTCGTGCGAGGTTGGACAAGCCAAGCTCGAGCTTGCCTCCCAAAATTTTTTATTTTATTTATTTTTATTTTTTATTTTTTATTTTTTTTTTCCTGATTAAGATCTTACATATCCAAAAGATAAAAAATCTTGCCTATATATCCAACAACATAAAAAAAAAAATGGAAGAGTCTCATATCTAAATAAGATGGAAAAAATCATTGTTCTCTCTTTCGCCGATCTCCGATCATCTTCCTCAAGAATTCAATGGCAATAATGATTCCATCAACACTAAAAGGGGATTGAGAGACATGAGAGGGACCTCTATGGGAGACTGGTTACCGAAGAGAGAGAGCGAAAGAACTCTGTTGGAGAACCGTCACTGGAGAGAGAAAGAGGGGAAAGATTTGTTGGAGAATGAGATACTAGGATTTAACGCTAATAATGGAGTTAGACTTAAGGAAACAAAATAGAGTTAAGCTTAATTGAATATGTTCGAGTTTGGGATTACAGTGAGTAAAAGAGTTGGGCTTATGAAAGATGTATGAGTTTGGGGTAAATTTATATGGATTATGGAATGGGACTTTATTATACGAGCTTGTTCACGAGCCTAATGAGCCTAGCCCATCATTGTTCAAGCTCCGCTCATTGATGTGTCTGTTTTCAATAGTAAAAATCACTTGCAATAGAACGAATCCTTTTAGGGCTATGTTGAGGGTGTCGAACCTTAAGGACTGTGGTGAATTGTCAAGTGTAAAATTAATTACTAATTTAATTTCGAGAAAAAATTTGGTTGTTTTGTTTATGTCTAAATAACATGAAAGAAAAAATAGGTAACTATAACAAAGATTGAGATCAAGAGAAAAAATACTTATGGCTTAACTTCACCACGAACCTCATAATATGGTCAATTGATTCAACCTTAGGGATTTCAATATTTATGCATGATCAGGAATTAAATGAATTAAAATCCAATTTAATTCAATTTCAAGAAGATAAATCATGAATTTAAGTTAAGCAATAACCTATCTTCGGTTGGCAAGAATTATCTACCTAACTACTCTAAACTAAATTGTAGAATAATTTGCCTTCCCTAAGCATAAATTATCAAAACATTCATTCACAATTCAATTTAAGTACTATTGCATGATTATTATTCAAATCGTTATGAGAAGCCCTTAGGGCCCGTTTGGCGTGCACTTTGTTTTTGGCGTTTTGTTTTTGGCTAAAACAGAAACAGTGTTTTTGTTGTAGTAGTATTTTGGAGAAAAATTAAAAACACGTTTGGGAATGATATTTTAGGTATTTTGTTTTTGGCCCGTGTTGAGTTACTGTTATGGTTTTGGGTCATGAACAATTATCAAAACAAGAAAAAATAATTTTTTGGTGTTTTGGTTTTGGGCCACTGTTCATGAAGTATTTTAGCACTATGTAAAATAAAATAAGGCCGTACCAAACATGTTTTTGTTGCCAAAATCGACACTGTAGCAATCCAAAAACAAAAACAGCAGAAACAAAACGCATGCCAAACGGAGCCTTAGCTGCAAATCTCAAACAATAAGAATAGTTCGGATTTGATTAAAGTAAAATCAATTCTAAGATAAGACATTAATTTCATCAAAAATCAAGTTTATTCATTAAAACTCCAATTGCTTAGAAATCCTAAGTTAATTGCTCATAATAATGCAATTAAAATACATAAATAATGAAAATCTCCAAAGTCAAAGAACAATCAAACCATATTGTGGAGGGAAAAAACCCCACCAATTGCAACACACCACGTGGCGGTGAAAAACAGCCCACAACCAAATTAAGATAACCAGAAGCCCACAATCAATTAGAGGCCCAATAGAAGAAGCCTTACGCATGTACCAGTTCAGCCCAACTAGAGTGAATGAAGTTTTACTTAATTTAAAGGCTAAATGGGCGGCCCAATCTTAACAAGGCCCGAATTCCATAACGTCTACCATAATGGTGAATGCACGATCTGCAGATATAATTACCCACGTTTGGGAATAAAAGCCAAGAAACGGCTCTATGTAAATCTCTGAGGAAAAACTTATAAATAGAGCTTGAATGAGAATGAAAAGGCATCGGATACCCAATACTGCTATTCTTTCAAAGATTTATTTGTTCTCTTCTTGATTGTTCTGTGTGTTCACTATAATTTATCTCCTTGGGTGTTCGGGTGTGAGAAATTGCACCCACACTTTGGCGCCGTCTGTGGGAACTCCGATACAAGAAGTCCGTTCTCTATCTCTTGCGCGCGACATCACTCCGGAATGGCAACAGAGCCAGACATTGTTCAACCGTAGCAGCAAGAAACCATATAGAAAATACGTGAAGAAATGCAAATGCAACTTGACGTCCTTCAACAAGCAAATGAAGCGAGCGCTGAGCAAATCAATATGCTAAAACAGGCTCAGGAAGCCAGCGTAGCGCAAATCAGCACTCTGCGCAGGGAAAACGAAAGACTTCGAGGCAACGCTCGACGGGATGATCAGCCGATCAACCCTCGGCCCGAACGTCAGAACAAAGATCCCCCTATAGAGCCGGGCACTGATAATCCACCTCACCAGCAGAAGGCTCCACGCCAACAGCTCAATGGAACGCCGGAGGACATCAACGATATCGCAAGTCAATCTCGCACCTTAGGGAACTCCAATGTTGGGGGACTGTGGAGGGAAAAAAAATCACTCCAATCGCAAAACAACACGTTGCGACAAAAGGCAGCCCACAACAAAGTTAAAAAAAGCTAGAAGCCCATAATCAAACATAAGCCCAGCGAAGGAAGGCCTACTTAAAACAAAGGCAGAATGAACAGGCCTAATCTTGACAAGGCCCAAACTCCATAACGCCTGCAATAATATCGAATGCACGATCTGTAGGCATAAATTACCCACGTTTGGGAATAAAAGCCAAGAAACGACTCCATGTAAATTCCTAAGCCAAAAACACTTATAAATAGAGCCTGAACAAGGGTGAAGGCCATCGAACTCTGAATATGACTACTATATCAAAGATTTGTTTGCTCCATTCTTGATTTTTTTCTGTGTGCTCTCCGTAGTTGATCTCTTTAGGTGTTCGGGTGTAAAAAATTGTACCCACACTTTGGCGCCGTCTGTGAGAAAATCGATACAAAAAGTTCGTTCCCTATCCCTTGCATATAGCATCACTCCAGAATGGCAACAGAGCCAGACACTGTTCAACCACAGCAACAGGAGACCATGCAAAAGATACGCGAAGAAATGCAAGTGCAACTGGACGTCCTGCGACAAGCAAAAAAAGCCAGCGTTAAGCAAATCAATATGCTAAGGCAGGCTCAAGAAACCAGCGTGGCACAAATCAGCACTCTATGCAGAGAAAACGAAAGACTCCAAGGCAACGCTCGGTGGAATGAACAGCCGAACGACCCTCGACCTGAACGTCAGAACGAAGATCCCCCAATGGAGCCAGGCAATGATAATCCACCTCACCAACAAAAGGCTCCACGCCAACAGCTCAATGGAACGCTGGAAGACATCCACGATGCCGCAAGTCAATCTCGCACCTTGGGGAACTCCAATATTGGGGGGCCTCAAGTCACTAAAGCTGGTAGTCACCCCAAAGTTTGTGCAAAAGAGAGTGGTGTTTTGGAATACGGTGAGTGTGGCCAAGTTTTACATTTATAATATGTCACTACTACCTTTCACTAAAAATATAGTTAGGGCGAGTAGGGATCGTCCCAAGGGATTGGTGGGTCGTATTAGGTTGTGGAATCGAGATTAGGGTTAGTAGGTCGAGTGATCAAAAGATTGGTTGGTGATTAAATTATGCTAAGATGTAATTTAAACTAAAGTAAACAAATAAATTTAATGGAGAGAAAATAAGAGAGAGATCTTGGGGTTTATAGATCACTACTAAGCATAGCTTTCTACACCCTTAATGAATGATTAATGAGGGGGAAAACATGTATTGTAACATAGTATGTATGTATGGTTGTCTCAACAAGCATGGATGACAAATTAAGTATACATTGCCTAAGCAACAAGGTGGATAGCACAGTATATCAAACTAAGCCATTAATCATTTCTTTAAGCTCACAATCCAAACACATCACAAGGTCAGAGACATATGTTACTTGTTTTCATAAGTATGAAACATCAAACAACAAGCATGGATTGTCCTCCCATTTAACATCTAAACAACAATTACACTACAATAAAGCTAATGACATGAAATTAAACTAATTAAACTAAGGGAGAGGCACAATCCGTCAAGAAATGAGTATGAACCATCAAATAAACCACAAGAGCATTCCATTAAGCACTATGTCTTAACAATATCAAGATCTATAGCATCAATACACATAGACATGCATCAATAACACAAGAAATAGAGACAAACACATGAACATATATTCTAGCATACATAAACATATGGATAGAATGAAATGATCAATTGGAAGCATTAAACCACACAAATCATTGAATAAACAAGATCTATATATATAAAAGTTTCAAAACATGTATTACAATACAAATTCCCTAAAAAATACATAAATCAAGATGTAGAAAGCATATTTAGGACTAACTCTAGCCCCAAGAGGATGTCTAGCCACTCATGGATGGTGTCCTCCAACCCTCAAGGGCTAACTCAATGGTAGAGATTACTCCTATTCTTGGTTGATGGAAGAACTCCAAGCTTATGTCTCTAGCCTCCTCTCTTCTTTTCTTCCTTACTAAGAATATATGGAAATTGTGTCTCAAGTGTATGTATATGTCCCCTCAACATATGGATCATATTCCTTATATAGGTAGGTTAAATATCACCCCCAATGAGCTGGGCTCGTACACCAATATCCCCCCCAATGATTGGATATGAGACAACTTTTAATGAGCTGGAAATTAGATTTTCTTGCGCTTTGGAAAGTTCGATCGATCGAACTTGTGGTGAGATCGATCGAACATGGCTAAAATCTATTGAACTTAAGCTGGATCGATCCTCTGTGGCGGAGCCTTTTTGGATAAAGACAAATCTGAGATATTTTGAAGATATTTTTGGGAAAGAGACAAGTGTGGTAGGTAGGGTGGTACAACTGGATAAGATGGAATCTTTTCAATCGATTGGAAGAAAGTTGGATTGATCGAACTTTGTGGGATCTTTGGATAAGGACAAAATAGATTGGATCCATCTTGAAATGCTAAGATCGATGAACTTTCGATCGATCGAATATTTTCTGAGATCGATCGAACTTGCTGAATTTCCACCACTTGGTTCCTTTTGCTCCCACTTTGCTCCTTTCTTTGTTTCATCTAAAGATTGCTTCAATTATGCTCTTATTTAGCTGAGTTAACTTATTTTGGGGATAAGTACCTGAAAATGGAAATAATACAAAATCAATCTAAAGCGGGAAAATAAGATAGATAAAGGTTCTAGAATACCTAAGCTTAAGGGATTTAAATGCGCACTTTTCAGTGCTCATCACCGCCTCATCATCATTCTCAGTTTCATTAACATTTACCTCGCCAATTAGCTTTCATTTGTGTTAATTGTGAATTTGTGAGTATGCAGTGGATGATGTTGGTTCTCTTCTTCTACTGCAACTTTGCTTCTGTTGATCCTAGTTGCAAGCTTGCTGATGTAACTGGTGATGCCTTGCGTTGGTCAAAAACTTTACCAATTCATAGTCGCTTTGCTGATGTAAATATGCATCATTTTCGGTATACGACCTTATCCATGGCTTCCTCAATCCAAACCCATTTCACACATTACAATATCATCGATTTACCAACCACCTAAATTCAATTTCCCAACAAATTTTCAACTTTTTTTTCATCAGCAACAATACCACCAAAAACAAAGAAGAATACCACAAAATATATATACACACACACAGTTGTAAACACGTACACATAGATACATATAAAGAGAGAAAGTAATCAAAGTAGAAGAACTATCTTCTCTGTTTTAGAGAGAGAAGCAAAACCTAAAAACCCGGTGACGGCGAACTAATAGTAGTTCGGCGACTACAGGCTTGAAGAGCTTGACCATGTGGAGAAGAACATGCCCGGTACCAGTGGCTTCGATGATAGCGGGCTCGGCGTGCTCAAGGAGCCACCAGATAGTCTTTTCGTCGGACTTGTGGCCGAGTTCTCTAGTCAATTGGAAGATTCTGGCGGCACACGTCGCCGACATGTGGACTCTCCGACTACAGCCTTCCACCTTAGTGTGGCGGTCCTTCGACGCTACTAATGATGTTGATTTAGATGGGTGGGCAGTGGAGGGGAAGATTGGCGGTGGTGGCGGAGGGGAAGATAGGCGGTGCCGGTGCCTGTGTGGATATATATATATATATATATATATATATATATATATATATATATATATAAAGATGAAAAAGGTAATTTGGTCTTTTAATAATTTTGATATTTTATAATTAAAATTAATAAAATAGTGAACGGTAAAATTGGACTTTTCGCATGTTTTAAGGCTCTGTTTGGTTTGCAAATTTCATAAGGTGGTGTCATTATCCCAAAATATGGTAACTTGTATGTGGGTGTCTTTTTAGCAAACCTCAGAGGCTGTTTCTGTACTTTACCCTTATTTCTATATCATGTTGTTTTTGTTTTCATGAATGAGGCATATACTCAGTTACTAAACATAGATTGTTATTATTATAATGCAGATACTCAACAACCAAACATAGATTGTTATTATTATTATTTGAATGACTGTAGAAATAGTGGCTGCTTTTTTTTTTTTTTTTTTTACTCCCAGGTGGTTGTGGTGGTGTATGGGTTGGGCATGGCTGCATGAGTGTTTCTTTCTTCTTTATATATATATATATATATATATATATATATGGTTTTGTGGTGGTGGTGGTGGTGGTGGTGGTGGTTGGGCTGATCATTGCTTGTTTTTTGTTCTTCTGGTGGTTGCGGTGGTGTTTGGGTTAGCCATGGAAGGATAGTTAGGTGGTGTTTGGGTTGGCCTGGAAGGACATCTAGGGTTATTTTTGTCCCTTAAATTGGCTTAGAAAGTTTAAAAAAGTAATTTCGTAATTTAAATAGGTCAATTCAGGAGTCAAAGGGCATTTTAGTCATTTTATTATGTGTCTTAGTGCTAAAGGGTGTGTTTGTCAGATGAAGCAAACTTGTGGGGGTGTCATTATTCAAAAAGGTGTTAACTAGCTTTCATCTATTTGTCAATAAGGTACGGGGGTGTGAGTGTAATTAATCCAAAAAAGAAAGGAGAGGAAATTTGTGGAGCCAATGTTGAAAAACTGAAGTGTCTCGCTATATATGAAATGAGAATTGCAATTGCATTAAAATTTAATCAGCTGATACAAGAAATTCCAAATGAGAGTGACAAATTTAAATAAATTTTGAAGTTTTGTGGTTTTAGTAGTACCATTACATTTCATTGAGACTTACTCTTTTGCATGTTTATCAATGTATAACATATTGTGGATTTAATGGCCTGACCCTGGTGGGTTAGGGTTTCTTTTTCTTTTATCGGTGAGGTAAGTAGTACTTACACACTTTTTGATCAGTTTGGAGCTTGAATTTTGCACTTTTTTGAGGATAGAGAGATTATACCAATAAATTATAAACCCTTTGATACTTGGTAGGTCAAGCTACAAATATTCAATATGAATAAGTTAAATTTTATGAGTTAATTTAAGACTAGTTTATGAAATATTGGGTCGTTGCTAATTAGGAGCAATGTTCAAAAGTGGAACAAATTGTAGCATATGTCTGAAAACTATAGTTATATTTGAATTCGATTCATCACTCTGCAGCAGCTTGCTTGGCTAATAATTCTAAATAAATACACTATCCATTCTGGTAGAAGCATCAAGCATCAAGCATATGTTTTCTATTTATTTGACAGGAAAGATGGCATAGGACTTTTGCAGTACATGCAGGGGCGGAGCCAGGATTCAATGTTGGGGGGGGGGGGGGGGGGGGGGGGAGTGTGCAACATTGTGGAAGAACAAAGATATTGCTCGCATTTATCAAGTAAAAATGCTATATCCTCATTACCTTCATTAATCAAAACCAACAAGAACAACAAATAATTCCTAAAATTGTTTTGGAAGATTGTAAAAAAACATGGTATTTACACCATGTTGGTTTTTATTTAATAAATAATGACTTCAAAAGATTTTGAGTTTTATCTGTGTTTATAACTAATACTGGTATATGACATGGTGTAAGTATATAACTATATATTGCATCAGTTCTAACTTCTGAGGGTTAAACATATGATATGCATAACTGATATATAAACAAAAACAGCCTGAAGCACTTTCCGAAGGAAAAAAAAAAAAAATGGAGCCTGAAGCAAGGCCTGAAATAGGGTAGCGTGCATTCATGAATAATGTAAACTTCAAGTGCTTTAACATAAAAAGCTGTTTTTAATTTGTGCATCAAAGACATGGAATGGAATCAAGATATATATATAATATATTAAATAGTTCCAGGCAAGAATTTGTTGTTGACAAAAAGACCATACTTCTCTGTTCATATAAAAGAGATCATCATGTTTTTGATTTGTAGTTCAATTCCCCTCAAATGTATAACTCTCTCTCACTGGAAAACCACAGCAAAAAATAAAAATCAGACCAGACATAGCTCACATTTAAAGCTCAGATGTTGAATTTCAGAATAAAAATTGGAAAAGAATTCCATCAAAAGGAGAAATAAAGCAAAATTTCAAATAATCAACTTCATTCATCGTGAAGAAATATAGCAACAATGGCAAATCGCAAGGCAAATAGCAAGAACAACAAACAGAGAGAATGGCAAATCGCAAAAAAATAAAAAAATAAAAAAAGACCTTTTCGATAGTCTTCCAGAGTCCCAGACCATGTCCTAGATTGCAATTTGCATCCTCAGCAAAGTGGTGGTCCAACAGATTGTCAGTTTGTGTGAAGCCTAAAGGTGGAGGAGAATGGAGATTCGGGAGAAGGTGAAGAACAGAGGGTTAGGACAAGAGGGAAGGGCGGAGGGAAATTTTGGTGTGCCCTAATTTGAGGGCTGATTCGGCTTAATGTTTTGTGTGGGGGGGGGGGGGGGGGGGAGGCCCCTGCTGGCCCACTCCTCCCTCCGCTGTACATGCCATTAAGTTATATTAATTTGCATTTTCAACTGGAAGGTCTTAAATTGCCTGTGAAAATAATGTTATATGATATCTGTTTGAACCCCCATCCAACCATCTTAATGCAACTGGAGTCATAATTATGGAATCTCTTTATTGATTTTCCAAACGTACTATTGTGTGGAGTGGAATCTTGACTTGGAGACATTCGTTATACAGAAATTAAAAGGTGGGTCTGCAAATTGAAAGAGAAAGGGATAGAAGTGAACAAATCTTCTTGTCCAAAAGCGAAGAGTCATTTTCTAGAGGAAACTTCCATGTTTGAAGACTTTGACGTGGTCAAGGTCTGCTTTTCCGTGAACCAGGGGATAGCTTCCGATTATGGAAATATGCGAAGACTTAAAAGACGGCCATATATATCTCATCAGAATTGCTAATCAAAGCGGAAGAGAACTAGACTAAATTCATCATATTAATACCACACTTAACCTTCCTCTTCTGATTCACCTCGACCAGCTGTGTCACCTTTTCATGATGGAGAAAACTAGCTCCCTTGTTTCTGTTACATTTCCATTGTTGGTGCACTACTACTACTACTCTCTCATGGCTTGCTTGGCTGTGACGGTGAGTACTAGTAGGACTGCAACCATTGTCACCACTGATCAATCGGCTCTTCTTGCCCTGAAATCCCACATCACTAGCGAACCCTCGCAACATTTTGGCCAACAATTGGACCACCTCAACCTCCCATTGCAATTGGATTGGTGTCCATTGCAGCATTCGCCACCACAGAGTTGCTGTCTTGAACCTTTCTTACATGGGCCTAAGAGGCACCATCCCTCCACACATTGGAAACCTCTCCTTTCTAGCCTTACTAGACATCAGAAACAACAGTTTCTATGGTAATGTCCCTGAAGAGATTGGTCATTTGCGTAGACTAGAATACATCAATTTCTTTTCCAATGACTTTACAGGAAACCTTCCTAAAGAATTCGGCAAGCTTACTAGTCTAGAGTTTTTGGATACGACATGGAACCAACTTTCGGGCTCCATACCTGCCCCCATCTTCAATATATCCTCACTGGAAACAATTGCTTTCGCAAGTAATAGTCTGTCGGGTAATCTTCCGGCTGATATGTGCTATCTTATTCCAAAACTCTCTTGGCTTGATCTGTCCTACAACCAGTTCGATGGCCAAATTCCTTCCACTTTATATGATTGTTCCAAACTTCAGATCTTTTCATTGGCATATAATAAATTCAGTGGAGCAATACCAAGAGAAATTGGAAACTTAACCTTCCTGAAAGGGTTATATCTTGGTGCAAACAATTTAAAAGGTACGATAAATTTTGCTTTTGTTTTCCTTACTATACCCATATGTGCTTACATATGGGCAAGGACTTTATTTTATAGTGACAAAATTTTGCATAAGGATGGTTTGGGAATTTGTGCTCTATTAATGAGGTATATTAATTAACTACTAGGATGAATATTAAATACGCAACCTCTCCATCTTGCTATCCCTCGACATTAAAAAGTTAGAAACAATAATTTCTGTTATGATATCCCTAAGGAGATAGGTAATTTGTGTTGACTAGAAATATATCGATCATGATTTTCACTCTCAATGACTTTACAGGAAACATTCCTATAGAAATTGGCAAGCTTGTTAATCTGAAAGTTTTGGACATGGGGTGGAACCGGCTTTCGGGCTCCATACCAGCCTCCATCTTCAACATCTCCTCACTGGAAAGAATTGGTTTAGACAATAATAGCCTGTCGGGTAATCTTCCAACGAATATGTGCTACAGTCTTCCAAAACTCTACTGGCTTGGTTTGTCCTCTAACCAGTTCGATGGCCAAATTCCTTCACTTGAATGCTCCGAACTTCAAACCCTGTTGTTGTCAAATAACAAATTCAATGGAGAAATACCAAGAGTGATTGGGAATTTAATCTCCCTGAAAGAGTTATATCTTGGTAGAAACAACTTGACAGGTATTATAAAATCTGTTTTTGTTCTCCCTTACTATGCACCCAACTTGAAAGGTATGATAGAACTCCTAATGCACAATGTCTTGCTTGCTATTCCTTTATCTTGTTTCTCCGTTATTAGGCTCAGCTTGGTTAGATGGAAATAAGCAAGAAAAAAAGAAAAGAAAAGAAAGTGAAAGTGAATGAAAAGTAAAGAGATTTTCTAGCATAAATTTGGTTAGCATGAAAATTTATCCAAGAAAATTTTAGAAAAATATTAGTTTGTTAGTTTGGATAGCATGAAAGTGAAAAAAAAATGATTATGCATACCAAAACTACCCTTACGTAGGAAAATGATGGATTATTTAATTCGAATATATAATTGTTTATATTCATTTTTATTATTTATATTTAGAATAAGGCTTCATAGTATTTTCTTAAGTAAAACTAATTATTAGTTTAAGATAAACAAATTAAAAAAATAAAAAATTAGAGATGAAGAAGCAATACTATTATTTGGGAGAAAAATCAAATATTTCACCATACATATATATATATACGGATTATAAGTGGCTAGAATTGCAACATAGAACAGACAATTAAAAAAAATAAAAAAATTCTATTTAGAAGCATGATCTATTTTGAGCAATTTTACACAAATTATCATTGATAGTAAAATAGGAACTGCAAATAAATAGGGGTTTTTTTCACGCAAAATTTTTTTGAGAAATTTTGAGGGAAAATACTCAATTTGGGAAACTAAATTTTCCATTAGGTTTCTCTTTCCATTTATCCAAACTCTAAAAAAACAAAATTAAAAATAGCTTTTTCCACCTAACCAAACAAAGCCTTACTGTTTATTGTTTTTTTTTTCTTTCTTTGTTTATTGTTTTCTTTTCTTTTCTTTTCTTTCTTTGTTGGATGAAGTAAAATATTTATAAATTATTTTCAAAATTTCAGTTATTCTCCTTTTATTATGAATCTAGAAATAATATAACTTGTGTCATATTAAAATTTGTATTTGGACCTATAAAACTTACTTTTTAAAGTGAGAATATTGTAAAATAAAAAAATAAGTCCATTATTGGTAGATTTTATTACAATATATCATTATTTTATAATATCTACATATACATAAGTATAATATCTATTGTATGAATTTAAGGGAGAAAAAATTTACTCTAATGGTGCCTCATACTCAATAAAAATACATCAGCCTTCTTTACTAATCAGGAGAATAGTAGTAAAAAGTAAATATTATGATACCAACGTGATAAAAATACCAATAATGGACATGCATTTTTTTTTGGGCAAAGAAATGACTTGTATTTTTCAAAGTGGAATTGACCTAACCAAATTTAAAATTTTTTTTTTTTTGAAACAATAGTTGAATAAATTTTTAATTCTTGAAGAATGTTTTTTTGTTTACAACTTCTTCTTTTTACCGGTAACTTATTGCTTCCTCCTCTCTAGTTTTTGCCATTTTCATATCAGTTTTCATAGCTATATTTTTAGGTTCATTTTTCTCAATTTTTATTGTATTTTCCTCAATATATATACTAATAAAAATAATATTATAAAAAATATATAATACAATAGCTTTATAAATTTATTAATTGTTAATTATATAGTACTGGTTCAACATCTCTCACTCTTGCACTGGACTGTAAAATTTTTTCCTTCCATTTTTTCCTTTTTATAATTCGGCCCCCAAATGAAGATTGCAGCTTCGCCCCTGGCCACCAGAGTTACTAAACATCCGAAACAACAGTTTCTATTGTCATTTGCGTAAAATAGAATACATCAATTTCTTTTCCAATGACTTTACAGGAAACCTTCCTAAAGAAATTGGCAAGCTTGGTACTCTAGAGTTTCTGGATATGAGGTGGAACCAACTTTCGGGCTCCATACCTGCCCCCATCTTCAATATCTCCTCACTAGAAACTATTGCTTTCGCAACGAATAGTTTGTCGGGTAATCTTCCGGCAGATTTGTGCTACCTTATTCCAAAACTCTCCAGGCTTTATCTGTCCTACAACCAGTTCGATGGCCAAATTCCGTCCACTTTATATGAATGCTTGAAACTTCAAAGGTTGTCATTGGCATATAATAAATTCAACGGGTCATACCCATCCTGAAAGAGTTATATCTTGGCGGAAACAACTTGAACGGTATGGTAGATTCTGCTTTCGTTCTCCCTTACTATATCCAGGTCAGCAGTTTACATATATGGAAGGACTTTATTTTATACAGTGATTTTGAAAGTTTTGCAAACCAGGAAGGTTTGGAAAATTGTGCTATATTAATGTTTTATATTAATTACTTAGAGGAATAAAAGTAGGAAAACGATATTCGTACTCCACTTTTCTCCAATTGCATTATATTTATATATTTTTTTTATAAAGGAAATGACAAGAACATCTTTCAATTCATTAATGCACTATCCTAAATTTATAATGTTATAACTACCCTTTATACAACTTTAACATTTTTTTACCTTCTTTACTTTATTTACTATTTTTTTTTTCCTTTTTTATTTGTTTTTTCCAGGGTTCTTCTCAAAGAAAATAATTTATTCCATTTTAATAATTTAATTTTTGACGGTCAAAAGAAATAATTTATTCCACAATGACTTCTTTTTTTTATAATTTTTTATAGGTCCTGTCAAATGGAATCATTATTAGATTAAAATAACTTCTTTTTTTTTTTGGTTTTATCAAAAGAGATAATTTATTCAATTTAGATAATATATATATAATCCTCTTGTTTTAGTACTTTTTTCCTTTTCTTTTGGGAATGTTGACCAAAAATATAATTTCTTCAATATAAATTTTTTTCGGTGTTTTTTTTTTTTTTTTTTCTTTTCATATCAAAAGAGATAATTTTTTTAATAGTTATTTTTTATTTTTTTGGTATGGTCAAAAGAGTCAATTTATTCAACATAAATTTTTATATCTTGGTCCCGTAAAAAAATATATATATTCAATTTATTTTTTGTCTTGTCAAAAGAGACGTAAAATAATAAAGATTAGAGATAAGGAGAAGAAATCTAAAATGATAGTTTTGTAATTTAAAAAGTAATAATTATTTACTTGTAAAGTTAGGTTTAGAATTGCCATTGCATTTTAAATTGTAGTGCAAATGTTGAAAAGTGGAGTGCAGATATCGTCTCCTTAAAAGTATTGAGTATATATTCAAAAAATCATAAAAATAAATAATTTGTCAGTAAAATTTTTCTTTATACTAAAAAAATGTGTACTTTTCTAATCGCTCCCGGAATTATATTTTTAATAAATTATTTGCAATGCAGTTACAGAACTAAGTTGATTAATTCATAACTTACGTCCCAAAGGGCGTTCTGATTCAGTTTTGGTTTAGTGTATATTGAAGATTTAATGGAGGAATTAGTGTTGAAAAATATTTCAATAAGTTATTTTCTTTCCTATTATTGAAGATTTGGTATTACTAGAAAAATAAGTGGAGAAAAATCCTCTTTGTTTTTCATTTTCTAATTCTTTCCATTCTCATAATTACTTCTCCTATATAAAGGAGCTTGTATTGTACATGAATTGAGAGAAAATTATAAAAGTGATGTAGCCTTGGGTTCTTTGTGCCGTAATGTTCTATCGATTTGTTTGGGAGTAATGTTCTTGGCCCTGTCTCCGACATGTTTATTGACTTGTTTGGATTGCTGATGTGTTCGGTAACATTTTCTTCGTTTTGGGCTGCTGGTGTGTTCGGTAGCATTGTCTTCACCTTTGCCGTATCTCCGGCAGTTTTTATCAACTTATTTGGGCTACCGATGTGCTACTTTGTCGTGTCTCTGGTAGTTTTTTGTTGACTTGTTTGGGCTATCGGTGTCTTCAGTAGCATTGTTCTTTGTCTTATCTCTTTTATCTTTATCATTCACACTTGTTGTTACTGGCAGGTGGGCATTCATGCTCCAACTTTAGAGAGAGTATTGAAGATTTAATGGAAGAATGAAAATATTTCAGTAATTGATGTAGCCTTTTAGGCTCTTTGTGCCGTGGATGTAGGTCCTAGTAACTGAACCACATAATATCTGTGTGTTCTACTTAACAACACTATATAAAAGCAACAGAAACATAACATAAAAGGATGTGGTTAGATTAAAAAAAAAATGGACATATATAACCAAAATGTTAAAGATTATTTAATCTTAGGGTTTCCAGGAAAAGGTGATTAAAATGATTCTGTATGTAAAAAGACAAGGATTTGTGAGGAGACTGGTAAAAGACCATGAAGTAGAAGAGTCACTTCCTAATTCCAAAATACAGCCTCTACGTAGCACCACTTGTTTCATTCATTGAACTCCTTAGTTTAAATTAAGTGAACAGATTAGCCGTAGCGCTTAAGTTTCACATGCTTGGTCGTAAATAGCTGAATTAAATCACAACCTTAAGTTGCTGAATAAAGGATGATGCTAGATAGATGGATCTTATTCGCTCTAATATTTGTTACTCTAATAGGCGTGTCTCAAATTACATTATATATATGTTGGAAAGCAGCTTTGTTTAAATAGAAAGCCTAGAATATTTTCTAAGTGGTTTAATTTTATTATTTATTATCTACTTGAAAAAGAGGTTTGTTGGTAATTTTTTTTATTAATATGTAGGTAAAATTCCACAACAGCTGGGAAATCTTCAGAATTTAGAGATATTAGCAATTGAGGAAGCTGGCCTCACTGGTACCATACCATCTTTTGTCTTTAACACTTCTTCTTTGAAAGAGATTTATCTCTATAGCAACAACTTCACTGGTAGTCTGCCATGGGGTATGAGCTGGCATCTTCCCATGCTCGAGAAAGTTTATCTTTACAGAAATGAACTGTATGGAAGCATTCCAAGAGAAATTGGAAACTCAACTTCACTAATTCAATTATATCTGAACGAGAATAGTTTGACAGGTACCCTCTTAATTATCAAGCATATCCAACTTTCTTTAACTGTTCGAACGAAAAAAATAAAATAAAATAAAATAAAAATAAATAAATAAATCAATGGAATGGAATGTATTAGAACATGTTCGCAAAAACTTTGCTCATCGCAAGTATGCTAACACACAGATAGATGTAGTGCGTGCTAAAATGTAAATAAGATTGGTAATCATTGCTACTTGTAGATGCCAACAGTTTTTTTTTTGGAAGGTAGATGCCATCAGTTAACTTGTTTGTGTGTGTTATAATACATTTTAATTTGCAGGTGCAATTCCACGAGAGATTGGAAACCTTTGCGATTTGGAGCATTTAATTTTAGGTTTGAATAACTTAAAAGGTCCAATCCTGGAAACAATTTTCAACATGTCGAAACTACGGTTCCTTTCATTGGTTAACAATTATCATCTTTCAGGCAAACTTCCGTCAAGTATTAGATTACCCAATCTTGAAGGATTATACCTTGCTGGAAATAGCCTCAACGGAATTATCCCTCACTCTATCTCAAATCTTTCCAAACTCACTATTTTAAGCCTTTCCAGCAACAATTTCAGTCATTCAATTCCCAACTCACTTGGTAACTTGAGACAACTCGAATTTCTAGACCTAGTAGGAAACAATTTCAACAGCGAATCTCCAAACCAAGAATTAAGCTTTATCACTGCCTTGACAAATTGCAAACACTTGAGAATATTGTGGATAGATAACAATCCTTTGAATGGCATCCTTCCAGTTTCCATTGGGAATTTTTCCACTTCGCTCCAAGATATCCGGGCAAGTTATTGTGAAATTAAGGGCAGCATTCCCAACCATATTGGTAACTTGACCAATTTAGCTTTCCTATGTCTAAGTGGCAATGGCTTCACTGGATCTATTCCAACGACAATGAAAGAGTTGCAAAAGCTTCAAATTTTAGATCTTGGAATTAACAGGATACAAGGCCCCATTCCAAATAATCTTTGCCACTTACACAACTTGGGTTTATTAGCTCTGCATGAAAATGAACTTTTTGGTCCGATTCCAACTTGCTTAGGGAATATTACATCTCTAAGAGAACTTTTTCTGGGTTCCAACAAATTAACTTCCACGGTGCCCATAAATTTGTTCAGCCTCAAAGATATTTTGTATTTGAACTTGTCCTGAAATTCTTTAAGTGGTTATCTTCCCTCAGAGATTGGAACTTTAAAGGCCGCAATACAAATAGATATGTCACTGAATAGATTCTGTGGTGATATTCCTAACACAATTGGAGGTCTGCAAAGCTTAATCAATCTTTCTTTGGCACACAATAAACTACAAGGACCCATTCCTCAGTCATTTGGCAACTTGATAAGCTTGCAATCCTTGGATGTATCTTACAACAATCTCTCAGGCATAATTCCAAAGTCAATGGAGTCATTGCTGCTTCTTCAGTATTTCAATGCATCCTTCAATAGGCTAAGAGGAGAAATTCCCAGCGGAGGACCATTTATAAACTTCACAAATCAATCCTTCAAGTCAAATGAAGCACTCTGTGGTGCCCCACAGTTCCAAGTCCCACCATGTCACTCAAGCTCTCTGCACGGATCAAGTACAAAAAAAGTTGTTCTAGTTGTTTACATTTTATTGCCAATTGCTTTAATTGCCTTGATCTTCACATTTGTCTCAATAAAATGTCGAAAGAAAGACAGAATTCCAATTGAAACAGATTTGTTACCCACGTTACCACATGGAAGAATTTCACACCAAGAACTTCTATGTGCTACTGATGGTTTTAGCGATAAAAACTTGCTTGGAATGGGAAGTTATGGTTCTGTTTACAGAGGGAGATTAATAGATGGGACCATTTTTGCCATTAAGGTATTCAATTCGCAACTAGAAGGTGCTTCCAAGAGTTTTGATACTGAATGTGAAATGTTACGCAACATTCGTCACAGAAATCTCACCAAAGTTATCAGCAGTTGCTCCAACCTAGATTTCAGAGCTTTGGTGCTCCAATACATGCCTAATGGGAGTCTTGAAAAGTGGTTGTATTCTCCTAACTATTTCTTAGATATCTTACAAAGATTAGAAATAATGATTGATTTGGCATGTGCGCTCGATTATCTCCACCACGGTTGTTCAATACCGTTGGCTCATTGTGATTTGAAGCCCAACAATGTTCTGTTAGATGAAGATATGGTTGCGCATCTCAGTGATTTTGGCATTTCAAAGTTCCTGGGTGAGGGTGAGAGTATTGCACACACCAAGACTCTTGCTACATTAGGATATATTGCACCAGGTGAAGCTTTTAACTTATGTTTTCATTCAAATTTTTACTTTAATGTTTCTTTTTATAGTAACAAAATTTTTAATTGGAGTTCTAATTTCCCTGTACATGTTAATTCTAATGTTGGATGTAGAGTACGGATTGGAAGGATTAGTATCCATAAGATGCGATGTTTACAGTTATGGTATTATGTTAATGGAAATATTTACAAGAACCAAGCCCACTGATGATATGTTTGTTGGAGATTTGACCTTGAAGGTATGGGTAAGTGAGTCACTACCTAATGCAATAATTAAGGTTATAGATGCCAGCTTGCTCAGTCGAGAAGAAGGACAACTTGGTGCAAAGGTACAGTGTGTATCATCCATCATGCAATTAGCTCTGAAATGTTGTACAGAATCACCCCAGGATAGGATAACCATGGAAGAAGCCTTGGCAACACTAAAGAAGATCAAACATATGTTTCTTGTAAGCCGTGAAGGTAATAACCACGAAGGTATTTGTTTTATGTTACATTTAGTTGCAAATATCAAATTTATTATGGCCATATTTAGAAGTTCACCTCATTTTAAGAGGGCATTTCTTCAAAGTAGTCTGTTAATAAAATAATTTATACAATTAACTTCCAAACAATAGGAAAGCATTGTGATTTCACCTTCGTATGTGCCACTAGTACTAAGTTTTTAATTTTTCTGTCAAAGAATATCTGTATCAAGGATAATAACTTAAATAAAGAAATTCAGATGTTATGTTCTGATAGCATGATTCTATTGCAACAGATTGCATTGCTTTGAGAGGTGGAAGCGATGGTGGCTCCTCTGCTCCATGATATCAGAACTACGTCTGAAAGGGAGTTTGTGCTGTAAAATTGATATATGACATTGGTGGAGGCACATATATGTTGTTCCCTTTTTATTAAATTTTTTTGGATATATATGGTGTGTTATGTCACAGTTCATTTAATTTATTGTCTTTAGGATCTAGTGGTCATGTACTGCTTCGCTGTTTTTATTCTGTGTATTCTAGCTGTATGCTGCATGTATGTTTTTATGGTATCTATACATATTGTTTTTATTTATTTATTATGGCGTAGCCTTGATGTGTTCAGAACATTTCTAATGGGAGCTGTCCAAAGTGATTTCATTCTAACAATGCTTATCTTGCATTTGCTTTACAAAATCTTAATCATAGTGATTTGAATTAGCTAGCCAAGTAAAATTTAACCTATATGATAACATGGTTACCCATGTAGGTGACTGGCATGACAAAGTTTTGAACTGAAACTGAGTCTATGATACAAACCCAAAACCTATTTATGATTGGCTTTTTATGACACCAGGTTATTTCACACTACAATATTTGTTAAACCCCAGTGTGCATTTTCAACTACTCATCAAAGTTATCAGCAGTTCTTCCAACCTAGATTTCAGAGCCTTGGTACCCCAATATATGCCTAATAGGAGTCTTGAAAAGTGGTTCTATTCTCATAACTATTTCTTAGATATCATACAGAGATTAAACATAATGATAGATGTGGCAAGTGCGTTGGACTATCTCCACTATGGTTATTCAATACCATTGGTTCACTGTGATTTGAAGCCTAAGAGCATCTCCAATGCTCTTTCATTTTGGGCTCTCAAACTCATAATTTGAAAGATGGGTAAAAAAAGCTCCTCTAATGGCCTTTCATTTGGCCTCTCAAAATTTGAAAATCTCAAATTTTCTCTCAAATGTAAGAACTGCCAAATTTTTTTGACAGCTCTCTAACACCGACCCCACCACCAATGCTGATGAACCATGCGATGCCTCTACTCGGCCAAGCTCCGATTAGAGGAGGAGTAGCTCTATCAGCCTCTGCAAGTGTGCAATTCAGCAACCCAAATCCACCATTGTTCTCCAATCGCCGTTCCAAGTTCTTCCCCAGAACCAAAAGATGCCTCAATTCCTTCACCGTTGTTGCAAACGCCGACGCCGGTGGCGGCGCTCCTCCAGCCACCACCGCCAAATCTAACCCTCCTTTCAACTTTGACAACTCGGTTTCATTTGTCGGCCAAGAAAGTGTTCCCTTGGAAGGTGTTATTCAGTTCGACAAACCCAATTCGTCTTCTCTTATCAACAAGTGGGGGTACGCTTATCCATTCCATCCAACTCTCAATTTCATATCTATTGCTACAAATATATATATATGGATATGTGGTTCAAATTATGCTATTGGGTTTTGTATATTCAGTTGTGTGGCTCTGCTTGCTTGTGGGGATGGGTTAGCTTTGCTTCTGTTCTCTGCAATCGGAAGGTTCAGCCATGGTTTTTCTGTTTTTGACACTGAAACCCTAAGAACGACTGACCCTTTTGTAGTTGGTATATGTGTGTGATTGTTGTATGTTCCTTTTTTTATTATTATTTATTTATTTTATTTGGCATAAATTTGATGATTTGGAGCTGAATTGTTGCTCTTGTTTTAGGGCATTTGGCATTTAACAGGATGGTTTTTGGGTGCTAATATCCTTGGGGGAGGAGGCCGAGGAATGAATGGTTTTGAACCTTGGATTCTTGTAGACAGATAGATAAACTGAAATATATAGGTTTTGAACTTCTGATTCTTGTAAATTTTGTAGTTTGCAGTTGCAGAGAGAGAGGGAGAGGGAGGGGGGGGGGGGGGGGGAGCAAGTTCTCAGAGTTGAGAATGAGATGGAGGCGATTGGGGAGGCTGAAATGATTTGCCCTAAAAATATATATATTTTTAATAATTATATAATCAAATATATATAATATACATATATATATATATATATATAATATACATATATATATATATATATATATATATATTTAAAATTTCGAAAAAGAAAAAAAAATTATATAAAAAATTAATTCACAAATAGTGGTAAAAAAATTATAAAAATTTTGTTTTTGTTTTTTTTTTTTTTTTGGTTCCTTTTTTGACCAGATATTTTAGATTTTTGCTTCTTTTTAATTAGGTTTAATTTTAGTTTCCTTCTAATGTCTACAACTTGACTTAGAATGTACCTAATATTAATATTATTAATGCAAATATGAATGGTGGGAATGATAGTTGAAAAAGAATGGTGGTTGTGCAAAAAAATACCATTTTGCATGAAATGCACCATTAGAGCAGAATTGCTAAATTGTAGCATTTCTACACCTGTAAAAATATAGATTTGGCATCTGAATTTAGCTTTTAGCATTGAAAATGCTCTAATAATGTCCTGTTAGATGAAGATATGGTCGCACATGTTAGTGATTTTGGAATTTCAAAGTTCTTGGATAAGGGGGAAAGTTTTGCACCCACCAAGACTCTCGCTACTTTGGGATATATAGCACCAGGTGAAGTTTTAACTTCTGTATTTATTCAAATCTTACTTCAGTTATTTATTTATTTATTTATTTTCATGCAAGTACTTTAGGTTTTCATTTTAGCTTAAATTTTATTTATTTATTTATTTGAGTAGTTTTACTTTCCTTCCACATATTAATTCTTTTGATTAAATCTAATGTTGCAAATAGAGTTTGGATTGGAAGTATTGGGATTTGTATACCCTGGCATAGCGAATTCCTATTTGGATTAAAGTGACATATGTT
Source organism: Cornus florida (assembly GCF_030987335.1). Classification (NCBI taxonomy): domain Eukaryota; kingdom Viridiplantae; phylum Streptophyta; class Magnoliopsida; order Cornales; family Cornaceae; genus Cornus; species Cornus florida. The sequence continues at coordinate 49,000,377 of NW_026775573.1, forward strand.
TCTAACATATCTGAAATATTTATATTTTATATAATTGGTGAATTCAATATATTATGTTTCGATTCATTTTTGGAATTGATAGTGTCCACTTGATTACAAGAGATATTTATATGTATGTGATGGCGATCAATACATGAACATAAACAGTAATCATAAATAGTTCATAGTCGGTAATTATGGATCGACTCATTATTAACTAAGACTTGAACTGGATTTGAGTTAAGTTGAGATATATTGCGAGAGCCGTCGTATGCAATTGCTTCCTATCACTGTCATGACATTTGACTCTTATGCATGAGAGAAGTATAAACTCTTTTATTAACTAGTAATTACTTTAATTTGTTTGGCGGATTCTTTGGAATCCATAGACCGGCACTTTGAATAATTATGTAATTAATAGTTAGAAGGTTATATTTTCAATATTTGCATCATTGTTATTTGTATTTATTTTGTATTGATTATGGTTGATTACAAACTAAATTCGAAGGCCTTTGTGTGTTTTTAGACAAATGATTTTGTACATATTTATTTATTTAACTTATTATTTTTGTCAAACAAATATTTTATTGTGATCAAGCCGAAAATAATTAAAGGTACCAAAATAAATATATTAATTTAGTAGTCGGATTGATGACTTTATTTATCCGATAACTAATTATGTATAGAAGGGTCAAAATGCAACATTGATTTAGAGGTTATTTATTATTTAATTGGAGTTCAATTAATTTCTTTTAGTGGTGTAGAAATTAATTTATAAATTAATTGAATTATGTCCATGGTATAATGAATCGGGTCAATTATTAATTCATTGTAACCAAGAAAATAATAAACCCAGAGGATTCTCACTCATAGCCTAACTTGATATTGGAGGTCCATTAGATTTAAGATATCACGTGAACTTTAGGGATTGAGAAAAATATATTGTCTTCAATTATTATTTTTTATTTTGCCTATATATATATGGGTTCATATATATTTTAAGTTACGTCTTTGTGCAATAATTTTGAGTAAGCAAGAAAAGTTTTTCTCTTTCTAAGATTTTAGGGTTAGTGTTCTCATCTGATGGAGGCTCCCACAAGCTAAACTTTCCAAGGTCATTCATGGAGGCTTATGGGTGATTCCTAAAGGCAAGATCATTATCAACAAGATGGAAATCCAAGAAAGAGGCATCTAGCAAAAGGGATCTACAATAAGTGAGAACCTTCACTTTAGAGGAGAGATCTAAGATTTACTAAAACCTTGATGTAAGTTTTTTTTATCTCTAATAGAATGAATCATCATGTTCTTTATACATAAAACTTGTCTCTACACATGAATTAAGATCTTTATTTGAAAATCACTTATAAAGTTTTAAAAATTTTCGTTTCCCCAATAGTGGTATCAGAGGCAGATTTGATTTATGTCTAGAGATCATATTTTATTGAAGAAAATCATAATTCATGGATCCAAATTTATATATATATATATATATATATATATTAATATATGATGATGATATATATTTGTGATTGGATGATGATGATGTATACTTGGGCCATGGATGAAGCTTATAGGTTAATTAAATGTAATTAAGGCTTTGATTTAGCCATTTGAAAAAATATATATATATATTTAGCCATTTGAAAGTTCAATTATGTAATTTATCTTTTTTTCATTATATTTCAAATGTAAAATTTATTTAAAGCCATGTAATCTTCATCAAATGATGCTATGAAGCTTCAAGAAGGTCCAAGGGGGTTTAATTTGACTTCTGGAATTTTTTGGAATTTTTGTGAATCTTTCTGGAATGTTTTGGGCCAAATAAAGCATTCTAGACCTTTTTTTTTTTTTTTTTTCTGGATTTTTTGGCAGCCAGAGCGCCACCAACGGCAAGGGAGTGCCAGAAGGTGGACAACTGATCCAGTGTGGTGCGGTCCACATGCTCCCGCACCAGCAGCGCTTGGATCACATCTTAATGGAGGAATGGATCAAGTGAGGCGCACTTACAATGCAACCAAGGCGCACCCAACTAGCTGGCGCGTGAAAACCATGCGCCAGGCATTACAAGCTTTTCCAAGCGCGTGGCAGTGCGTTTGCGCTGTTGCCTGCTCTAGGCGCATGGGTGCGTGTAAAGAAGCTTGGTCAGCTCGTGTGGGCACGTTGGATGATGTTTTGGCTCCTGTAAGTGCATAGGACCTTATGGTGGACCTCCAGACTCGTTTTTATGATTATTTTGTGTTGTTTTCACTCATTAAAAAGTGAATTATTGCCCCAAAGTGGATTTTAAAGTTATTCTCCACTACTTAAAGATAGTGGGAGTTATTTAGGGTGCAATCATTATAGCACTTAGTAATTATAGCATTTAAATGTTAAAAGCTAAGTCCATTGGCCATTTAATTATTTATTTGATTATGTCTGTCATTTATTTATTTATGTGATGTATGAAATGCATGAAATATATAATTGTTAATTATTATTTATTTAAATGACTTGATTTATATTAATTAAACTATGAAAAAATAAATTGGATTTGATTACTAATTAATTAGATGGCACTTAAAGAGAGAAATGAAAATTTATTTTATTTTTTAAAAGTGTGTCTCAAATTAAATATTAGTGAATCATTTAAAGTCCAAATATTTTCTAAATTTAATTGGATTAAAATTAAGGTGTTTTGCATGCATTTTACAAGGAAAAAAAAAAAAAAACACCCTAATTCTATTATATTAGTATCTTTATAAAGAAAAAAAATAAGGAATTAATTAACAATTAGTGTGTTGTCGAGACCCAAAGTTATACCAGAAAATTGTTGCCAAAGTTAAAATACCCAAAAATAGTTTAATCCAATGATTGTTAATTAATTCTTTATTAACAGTCGATTAAGGTTGTCTCCATATAGGGCGATTTCCATCGCCTGGTAAGACGGTTCTTGAATAAAAATAAAATAAAGCTGTGTCACCTAACTCACCTAATACACATGTCGACTATGCATGTGAAATGTTACATGAGTATAAATTAGGAATTTTTTTCTTTTCTATCTCTTGGTATTTTGAGTTTGATCGATTTTATTTTATAAAATTATTTTCTGTTCTTTAGTTTATTATTCTATAAAAATGAATTTTAAGTTATAGTTTTATGCTTATATCATGATTCGCAATTACGGTCGCGGTGTAACGGATTCGGACAAAATCAATGTAAAATGACCGATACATATAACGTACATGATTTTAAAAAGTGTCACATATCGACCGATGCGGAGAATCATAATTTATATAGGCTTATAGTTTAGTTTTATTTTCTCACTTTATATAGTAAAAAGATTAGAGCATAAAGAAATTTGTGGTTATTTGGGTTATTCATATATCCAACCATTTTTTAAATTCCTTCTTGCTTTCAATTTAATTTCTTTCATATTATAAGAGTATTTTGCATTTGTCGGCTTTCACGAGGTCTTCTTTCACTCTCTCTTCAAGAAAAGTAAACCATCAAGTCTTCATCCTAATGGGCAACCATATATCGTACAATTCACCGAGGAAACCCCTTATTTTATCTAGGCTTGTAATTGTAGAGTTATCAAAGTCTTGACTTATGTAATCAAATTTTTTGTTTTGATATATGATTTCTTCTAAATTTAACTTAATTAAATACAACTTTCTAACCCACAGATAAGGGGTTTCCCGGGTTGGGTGAATTGTATACTCATGTTTACATGATGCGTGAGCTTTCTAACTTGCACGACAACTTCTATTTTACCGGACATTTTTTTCCCCTCATTTTTTGACTAAACTGATTTACAAATCTTGGTTAGATTCTGAATTAACCATTTTGTGTTAAGTGTGAGATATATATTTTAGGGAGATTGTGAAAAATATATATTTTGTATATTGGCAACTTTCGGTGTCAAAACAAGTCCTAATCGAGTTGTAATTCAAGTTACTGTATCGGGATCGACGGCGACTACGGAATTGGAAAATTGTTCAAATTTACCATGGTTGAAGATCATTTGAAGAAAAAGGTAAAAACAACACATTCGGAAGGATTCTAAATGAGTTAGGACACATTCTACACTTTCCATATTTTTTAGAAGTTTTCGTAGTGTTTTTAGGCTGAATGAACCAATGTATCAAGTTTTGGCCAACTTGAACCAGTTCAGCCCCTCTGAATTGGCTGAACCTGTTCAAGGTGTCCTGATCAGATTCCAACTGATAGTTTCCTTATTTTGATTTGTTTCCAAGTTGGTCTAGAATTGTACCAAATCCTAGATATGAATTTTTCCATATTGTCAAAGGGATTAGGTCATTCCAAACTCTAGATAAATCTTGTCATTCACATAGGTTTATTCATGACTTTAAGGAACATCAATTCCATATTTTGAGAAAGCATTTTGAGACATATTTTTATACACAGCTTTTGCTTAGAAAATTCAGATCCAATTGAGAGCCATCTTTGAGAGATATTTTTATTCAGAAAAACAATATAATTTTTTTGATTTTATTTTTGATAGCACACACATAAACACAAGAGTGATTTAGGAGTGTTGTTCTCTATTTCATCTGAATTGAAGCATAATTGAAGATTCAGAAATTCCAAAAGCAGAATTCATTCGTTCTTCGTCAAATTCAGATTTAGAAGAAAATGGGTGAAGCGATCACACTTTGAAGGGGTTAGAGCATTCGTGGAGTGTTGTCTAATCTACATGCAATTCTTCTATAGAGGTCGAGAGAAAGTCTGAGGTCGAGAGCTGTTGGACATGGGAGTAGCAAAGTCAGGGATTGTTAGCAATTGGTTTTTGGTAGAACGATAGAGTGTGAGGTTGAGTCAAAGTTCGGTATACTTTGCTTCAAATATAGTGGATCGTTTATCTCAGGACTGCATAGTCCAACGAGATTTTTCCTATTACAATTGGTCTATTCTACCAATTGGGGTTTCTTCGATAAAATTCTGGTGTCATCTCTCAAACTGTATTTACTTTACTTGCACTTTATTTTTGCTTTATGGTTTGATTTTAGTTTTATTTCAATAAAATTAAAATAAGTTAAAATTGGATAAAAGATCAAGTTGAATTTATTAACTACTCCTCTAGGTTATCTATCCATATTATATTCCACAACCATTCCGTTGCACACAAACTCTCAACAAGTGGTATCAAAGCCATCCTCTATACATTGAGTTAATCCTTGTGGAAGTTTTTTTTGAAAAATATATTTTTTTTTGTTTTCAAAAATTCATGACGGAAAATCCTATGAATAAAAAAGAATTGGATTTTGTTTTTGATGGTTTTGATGGTTTAAGTTCTGATGAGGAACTTTCTCGTTTATCTAAAAGATATGGAAGACTCCTTAAAAATAGAAAGAACAAAAATTTTAGTAAAGGAGATTCTTCTAAATTTAAAGATAAGAAAAATTAGAAAGATGTTTCTAATGCTTTTCTTGCTAATGTTGATAATGATACTGCTAATAATTCTCCTTTTTGTGTAGGAGATTCTACCAAATTTGGGACATTGAGCAAGGTTGGTCTTATGATTCGGATGATAAGAAAATTAAAGAAGAACCAAGTGAAAACAATACATTGAAAATCTTTGGGGCAATGTTAAGGCTAGTCAGAAGCAGTCTGAGGAACTAGAGTTAATGAAAAAGGAGAATGATACCTTGAAGAAGGAGAATAAGCAAAAACAGAAATTGCCTGAGGAGAACAAAGTTGAAATTCAAAATCTTCAAGGTAAAGTAAAAATTCTCGAGAGTGGGGTAAGTAAAGCTAATTCTGCTAGAGAATCTTTTGTTTTCAAATTTAATTTTCTTGAGCTTGAATTGAAAAAGTCACAAGAAAAATTAATTGCTTTTACTTCTGGATAGATTAAACTTGATAAGATGATTAGTGTTGGTAAGCATATGGGTGATAAGACTGGATTAGGTTTTAATGAGGCTTTATCTAGTAAAAAGGGTCAAACTGTTTTTGTTAAATCCATGAACTTGAATGTGCCTATTAGTAAGCCTAAGCTTTTTGTTGATCTTATACATGCTAAGAATGTGTCCAAGGTGCTTTATTGTTCTTATTGTGGTAGAACTAGACATAGTCAACATTATTGTTATAAAAGGAAAAGGGATAATTTTTGTTCTAATTTTCATGATTATAATTCCTTTGCACAAAATAGGTTTCATGCTAGAAAGCAAAGTAATTGGAATAAAATTATAAATTTTCGTGCTAAAAGGAATTCACATAAGAAAAAGAATATTCTTGATATTCCTAAAAAATCTGATCAAAAGTTGAAAGTGAAAGCTGTTTGGGTGAAGAAAGAGGATTTGAGGTTATATATGCCTATTGATGCTATGAAAATTTGTTTCCAATAGGCCATTGGGTGCAAAACCCCCAGAATAATTCTTAAAGAGGTTTTGTGGTCATGAACTATGCTTTGATGTCTATCTTTTCCATTGGACCATATCTTGTAGTTTTTCTTTAATGAGAAAGTGATAATCATGTTTTTCTTGTCAATGCATGAGTGATAATTATTTATCTTGAATTAATTATTTTTAAATGTAAATTGCGGACAGATGATTATTTGTTGAAAAGATTCTTGATGTGTAATCTATATGTTGAAAGACAATTTGTTTTGTTTATTTCTTTTTAGAGATGAGTCTCTTGAGTTTATATTTTTCATGTGCAGCAGTCCAACTCTGAGAAATTTAATTGGAAATCATTGTGAAGTTGACTAGGTCATATTGCTTATAAAAGCTATAAAGCTTATTGTTTTTTTTTTTTTTTTTTTTTATAAAAAAAATAGAGCGTGTGTTTAAAAAAAAAAATATGAAATTTCAGCATGAAAAGAAAAGAAAAATCAAAAGAATGCTGAAAATCTTTGCTAAGGAAAAGGCTATCTATTGAGACTAGTTCAAAAGGTTCTACTAGACTTTAAAGAGGAGCTAATCAAGTAAAAAGAAAGGAGGAGACAATTCAAAATAGGGAATTGATGTCTACTCTTTAGAGTGAAAGCCGCCTTGCTTAAAAAAGTTTGCTCAAAACAATCTTATCTTGATGTTTTTCGATCAATTTGGTTTAGACAGTTGATTAATGTGATTTGATTGAAATTTGATGAGATTGGATTGCACACACACACATGTGAACTTGTTAGGCAATTTACTAAATTTTTATAAAAATTGCAAGTTGAATTTCTTGTTGTGATTGCATGCTTGAGAAATTAATTTGTTTGAATAATTTATGGTGTCTAAAAACTGTGTTTTAAATTCTCTTAAATTCTTCAGAAATTTTTGGATCTCACGTAAGCTTGAAATTCATGAAAATTGCTATCTCATCATTTTTGTTCAAATATCAAAAAAATAAAAAAAAATGAAAAAAAAATCCAAAAAGATTTTCCTTTTAGTTTTTATTAGGAATTTTTGTTTTTGATTGGATGGAGACATCATGTGTGTGATTTTGAGCATGTTTGGTCTTATTAATCTTGTTGATGGAACATGTGTTATCTTGAATCCTTGCCTTTGGTTCCATTACTACTATATATCATCATATTTTTGTGCTTAATGCAATATCTTATTTATGGATGATAATTTTAATCTCTCTTCTTGCAAATTCTCCCATATTATTTCTTTTCCTTTTTTGTTGAGCTTTATTTGTCAATTTGTAACAAAAAGGGGGAGAAGTGTGCATATTTGAGGGGGAGAGTTTCTAGAATTGAAGGGGAGATATATATATTCATTGATATGTTCAAATTGATGTTTATTGGTTATCTTTCTTGATTAAGCTTCACGGGTAGTTTTGTTGGGCTGATTTGCAGATTACAGGTTACTACATGTATTGAAGCTTCATGACGTTTAAGAAGAGTTCCATTTTATTTCTTTGACAATCATTATAATTTATTTTTTCTGCTTGGGTAGATTACATGTTGTTTTTAGGGTTTTGTCACGAAATTGCCAAAGGGGGAGATTGTGAGATATATATTTTGGGGAGATTGTGAAAAATATATATTTTGTATATTGGCAACTTTCAGTGTCAAAACAAGTTCTAGTCGAGTTGTAATTCAAGTTTCTATATCGGGATCGACGGCGACTACGGAATTAGAAAGTTGTTCAAATTTACCATGGTTGAAGATCATTTGAAGAAAAAGGTAAGAACAACACATTAGGAAGGATTCTAAATCAGTTAGGACATATTCTACACTTTTAATATTTTTCAGAAGTTCCCGTAGAGTGTTTTTAGGTTGAATGAACCATGGTATCAAGTTCTGACCAACTTGAACCGGTTCAGCCCCTCTGAACCAGTTCAAGAACTCAAGACAGCTTCAAAAATTCTTGCTGCCAAACTTAAACCAGTTCAGCCCTTCTGAACCAGTTCAAGGTGTCCTGATCAGATTCCAACTGATAGCTTCCTTATCCTGATTTGTTTCCAAGTTGGTCTAGAATTATACCAAATCCTATGCATGAATTTTTCCATATTTTCAGAGGGATTAGGTCATTCGAAACTCTATATAAACCTTGTCATTCATACAGGTTTATTCATGGTTTTAAGGAACATCAATTCTGTATTTTGAGAAAGCCTTTTGAAAGATATTTTTATATACGGCTTTTGCATAGAAAATTCAGATCCAATTGAGAGCCATCTTTGAGAGATATTTTTATTCAAAGAATCAATATGACTTTTCTAATTTTATTTTTGAGAGCACACATAAACATAAGAGTGATTTAGGAGTGTTGTTCTCTATCTCATCGGAATTGAAGCATAATTGAAGATTCAAAAATTCCAAAAAGCAGAATTTATTCGTTCTTCGTCAAATTCAGATCAAGAAGAAAAGAGGTGAAGCGATCACACTTTGAAGGGGTCAGAGCATTCGTGGAGTGTTCTCTGATTTACCTGTAACTCTTCTACAGAGGTCAAGAGTGAGCCTGAGGTCGACAGCTGTTGGATGGGGGAGTCGCAAAACTAGGGATTGTTAGCAATTGGTTTTTGGTAGAACGATAGAGTGTGAGACTGAGTCAAAGTTCGGTATACTTTGCTTCGAACATAGTAGATCATTTATCTCAGGACTGTATAGTCCAACGAGGTTTTTCCTGTTACAATCAGTCTATTCTACCAATTGGGGTTTCCTTGATAAAATCCTGGTGTCATCTCTCAAACTCTATTTACTTTGCTTGCACTTTATTTTTGATTTATGGTTTGATTTTAGTTTTATTTCGGTAAAATTAAAATAAGTTAAAATTAAATAAAAGAGTAAGTTGAATCTATTAACCACTCCTCTATGTTATCTATCCATAGTATATTCCACAACCATTCTGCTGCGCACAAACTCTCAACATTAAAAACTTAGAATATTATGAAGTTAAGTTTGGATCGTATAAGGTTGGTTTGTAGTCATGTACCTATATTGGCACAAGTTATCTCATCATTATATAACTGCTATAAATGGGTTAGTCTCAATTTTTCCTACATGCTTCCATGATGGAAAACAGGGTTTAAGAAAACTTACAAATAATAACGTTTAGAAGTAGGGTTTAAGTAAAATTTGTGAAGCTAACGTCATTGGGAGCCATCAAATTATAAAAGGAAATAAGATTTCATTTTTTAACTTACCAAAATTATTTTATTACAAATATTTTTCACATATCTCTCACCCTATAAATCTCTTTTATAGCTCTCATAAAATGTTATAAAATTTATTTTTTTGTCAAACACCTTTTTACAAATTCTAATTTTTCTTTTTTTTTTAATATATATATATATATATATATATTACAGTGTTGGATTTATAAACCTTAATTTGATCTTTTGATTTGATTTTTATTTTTTTTTGTCAATGTGAGATATATTTTTGTAAATTGGCAAATTTCGGTAACAAAACAAGTCCTAGTCGAGTTGTAATTTCAGTTACCATATCAGAATCAACATCGACTACGGAATATGGAAGGTTGTTCAAAAGAAGAAAATACTGTTGATCATCAAAAATGAAAGAACACATTAGGAAGTCGTTTCTCACTTAGGGCATAAATACCTACAAGGTATAATTTCCAAAGTTGCCAAAAAATGAAAATCCAAGTTATAGTTGGATTCTGTTAAGTGGGAACTGGTACCAGAAGTTGGGAACCGGTTCAAGAAGCTGAGATTCAAAAAATCAATTCCGTCCTTTAAGAACCAGTACCAAGATCCTCCTACCGGTACCACTGTTGTTTCAAATTTAGGAAACTTTGTCCTAATTAGTTTTGAACTTCCTATTTGGTTTAGAAGTTTACCAAAAGTCTTATGCACATAATTTCCTTTATTTTCAAAAGGAATAGGACTTTGAAAACTCTATATAAACCCTGATACACATCTAGGTTTATTAATGGCTTTTGCACTATCAAGTCATTATTCATAAAAGCCTTAGGAAAATTATTTTTGCAGAAAATCCAAGAGATTTCTCTGTCATCTTTCTAAAACATATACACGTAAACACTTAGTGAGTTTAAAGTTGTGTTATTCAGAATCCTAATCATGATCATACAGTTGCATCTATAACAATAAATCAACAATTTTGGTCACTTTCCTTGGCCCGTGACCCCCAAAATCAAAGTTAAAATCAAAAAATATAAAATAATATATATACACATATATCCATAGCTTCAAAGCTTCATCAATGGCAAGATTCATCATTAAAACATCATAGATCTAACATATAAAGCAAGGATTCATGAAGATAAAGCTTGAATCAAAAGAGGGATCTCGAATCTTACCCAAAACCGAGAGATGAAATGAGAGGGAGATGAAATTTGAGATCCAAGATGAGGAAGAGAGATTCGAGATAAGATGGACTCGCCGGAGGGTTCGCCGGAGGTGGGGAAGTGAGTTGCAGCGGCGAGGGATGAATGCAAGGGTGTTAGATCGATCTGTGGTATCGATCTAATAACCCTAGGTTTGGTTTTCTAAAAACATTCCGTTACCAGTTCGATTGATCTGAGCAGAACTCCGATCGATCGAACATGCAAAAACCTGCAGATATGTTCTATTGATAGGACAGAGAGGCCTTTTGCAGAGGGTGGATGCAGGTTCAAAATTTTTCTGAGTGTTGAGACTGCAGATCGATCCAAGATAAAGTTGGATCGATCGAAGAACTAAAGATTGATCTAGGAACAAGTTTGATCGATGGGACAAAGAGCTGAAATATGCAGGTTGGATGTAGGTATGGAGTTCGATCGATCGAACTTCTTTTGAGATCGATCGAACTAATGCAAAATGCTCATTTTCAACATGAAAGTGCATGTAATCCTAATCACAGTTCCTAGCAATGTATATGAACCTAAACCAAATATCTAGACTTCGCAAGAAATGAAATTTAAAATAGAAATGACGGAGGAATAGGGTTGTGACACCCTACGAAATGTACTAGTCTTTAACGTCTCTAGCAAGACGTTGGGCTCTTTTTGCCCGGGTCAAACATCTTGTAGTGCATCCCCTCCTTGATGGGGTGATAAGTGCTTTGAACTCCACCCAACTAATAGTTCCCTAGAGAACTTGTTGGATTAGGCTCAAAAGAAATTTTTGGTCCTTAGTTAAAATGATCTTTGGGCTTCCATGCCCTTTCAAAATAAGCTTTTGAAATAACTTTCTCGGAATTCAGGGTTGAAGATGAACTTTTTGAAATTTTGGTTTCACATAAAGACTCTCTTCCTTCACATTCATGGTCATGATATTTTTCTACAACATTCACTTCTTCATGCTTGTCAAATGAATTCGGGGTCGAATTGAAGATATTCAACTTCACCTTCATGTGGCCAAATGAGATCTTCATTATCCCCGTCCTATAATTAATGTTGGCATTCGCGGTTGCCAAGAAAGGACGGCCAAAGATAACGGGAATTTGCCTCTTAGGATTCAGGACCGATTCCGTGTCAATGACAACGAAATCAACGGGGAAGAAGAATTTATCAATCTTAATCAATACGTCATCAATGATACCCCTAGGTTTTTTAATGGATTGGTCGGCAAGTTGCAAAACCACCGATGTCGGTTTCAAGTCTCCTAAGCCTACTTTGACATATACTGAGTATGGAAGAAGGTTAACACTTGCTCCTAAGTCAAGAGAGCCCGATTAATGATATGATCTCCAATGATGCATGAAGTGGCAGGTGAATCGGGGTCCTTAAACTTTGGAAGAGTGTTATGCTGCAAAATTGAGCTTACTTGCTCGGTTAAGACCACTTTCCTAGGTACTTGGCTTTTGTTCTTCCTTTTTTGGGTGCATAAGTCTTTCAAAAACTTGGCATAAGCCGGAATTTGCTTGATTACATCCAAAAGTAGAAGATTGACCTTCACTTGCCTAAACACATCCATAATTTCATTTGTTTTGGCCTTTTGTTTGTCAATTGAAATGGATCCTTTTAAGGCATCCGGAAATGGAGCTCTTGGCTCAAAAACTTTTTCAGAAATTTTCTTTGAAGTCTCTTCAACACAATAAGTTTTGAAATTATTTTGCAAATTTTTCTTTTCAAAATCACTTTTCAATACATTCTCATTTGAAAGATCATGCATATGTAATGAAGGAGGAATAGGATGAGAAACGGGACGGGTGTCAACTTTAGGTTGCACCGGTTCACTCTCTTCATTGGACATGCCCACTTGGTTTTCCACAATCTTCCCACTTCTCAAGGTAGTCACCGCATTGACATGCTCTATTATGTGACCTTTTGATGAGGAATGAGTTTCCACAACACATTATTGCTTTTGTGGGGCATTCAAAGGCATTTTCCCTTTCTCTCTAGCATTTAAAGTACAGTTATTTATCCTATTTAGGTTTCTAGCTTAGCAATGAATTGAGAATGAGAATAAAGCAATTGAGTATTTGCTTCTAGAGTGCCTAGAGTGGTCAAAACTTTCTCTTCAAAAGCGGGACTCCTAGAATCTCCTTGAGAATATGATGGTTGATTAGGAAAATGAGAATTAGAAAATTGATTTCCTTGTGATTGAAATGATGATCTAAAACCTTGGGAACCTTGGCTTTGCATCGAAGGTGGAACATACTTCCTTTGGAAACCACCTTGGGGAGGGTTTGAGCCTTCCCCTTGGTTTCTCCAAGAGAAATTCGGGTGATTCCTCCAACTAGGATTATAATGATTGCCATAAGGATTGTTCCCTTGATTAACAAAAGCTGCATTGACTTGTTCATGATGCTCACTTTGCACATGTCCATGGGGACAATTGGAAGTAGAATATAAAACACTTGAAAAAGTCATACATGTCTTATTGGATGCATGATGGGAATGGTTAGGGACAGAAGATACTTGATTTGCCGAGTTTTAGTTGATCAAGAATTGGTCAAACCTTTGAGATAAGGATTTCATCTTGGCGGCTATTTCATTGGAATGGTCAACTTGATGTAAGCCAACACTCTTCTTTCCACTTGAATTTCTACCATTCTTAGAAGATAAAGTTCGATGTAAAGAATTTTCACTCATGCTTTCAAAAAGACGCCACACGTCATCCTCATACCCATCAATGTAAGAGCCACCCATGGAAGCATCAACCATGCCCTTGTAATTGTCTGATAAGCTCTTGAAGAAATATTGAGCTAATTGCCATTTGGGCATGTCATGATGTGAACACTTCCTAAGCAATTCATTGAATCTTTCCCATACCTCATGGAACGTTTCCCCATCCCCGTGTGAAAACTCTCGAATTGATGTTCTCATGGCATTGGTCTTATAAACCGGATAGTACTTCTTCGAGAACTTTTTTTGCATTTCTGCCTAAGAAGTTATTGAAAAAGGCCTAAGATTGTTAAACCAGTATTTTGCCTTGTCTTTAAGGGTGAATGGAAAAAGTTTAAGCCTTAAGACCTCTTCCGGCATGTCCGTGTATCTCACGGTGGAACATACTTCAAGAAACTCATCCAAATGCTTGTAAGGTTCTTCACTAGGAAGTCCATGATAGTTAGGAAGCATTTGAATGGTTTGTGGTTTGATTTCATAGTGGTGTGCTCTAAATGGTGGCAATTGAATACATGTGGGTGCGTTGTATTCATTAGTCACACAGTGATCTCTTAAAGCAAATGGAGGATTAGCAATTGGAGGTGCAACATGGGCACCTTGATTGCCTTGAATAATTGGAGGTGGTGGAGCATAGATTGGCCTTGGCATTCCCAATGGAACTTGGCCTTGTTGTTATGGTGGGTGAATGAATGGCCTCAGCATACCTAATGGTACTTGCATGTTATCATGATACACGTTGGGGTGGAGGATACCTTGTTGGTCTATGTGACCAAGGTCCTCCACATGGTCCTCATTATGTCCTTCCATTGATAGAATGGATTGACTATAACTTCCTCTTCCCCTAGGGTTGCTGTAGACACTAAAATTTTAGTGGACTTTGATTTGGACAAATGGACCCTTTAAATATGGGCCTAATGTTTAACTAAGTTGTTTAATTGGCCCAAGTTTAGTCCACTTAAATTATTTAATTAAGCCCGGTCCAGATGGTTAAATAAAAAAAGAATAATTATTCCTAATAAAATATATTTGGAATAAGAATAATTATCATAATATAACCGGCCTGGCCTAGTTATGATATTTTCCTTATCAGAGAGGACACGTGTCATCATCCTATAGATCCAAGAAGCCTATAAATAGAGGCCCGGAGGAAGGGAGAGGGACACATAAATTCAGAATTCAGAGACTCAGAAATCCAGAGACTCAAAAGTCAGAGACACAACTTCAGAATCTAAAGTCAAAAGCAAAGAACATCAAGCACATCCAATAACGTGCCATTCTTCATCAAATCCCACGGTGATCAACAATAAGCACATCCAACGACGTGCCTTTCTTCATCAAATTCCACGGTGATTCAAGAACAAGCTCGTGCAGCCATTGGATCTAACCAACAACAAAAAAGAGATCGAATCAGAGGACCATTCTTTTTGTAAAAGATATCACAAAGGATTGTACTCCAAATATTTTTGATTTAATAAATTATTATTTTGCCCATATTTTGTCTTTATTGCAAAGTACAAAATTTGTGTGTACAATTGCGAACAACGGATTCAAGAGAGTAGGTTTCAATAATCTACGACCACGCATGCACAACAAAACACAACAAGCAACAAGTAATCAACAATCAACAAACTTCCTCCACATACAATGATCCCATACTTCCATGCTATCAACAATATGCAAAGAATAATAAAATTACCTCTACGTGGGCTCACGATTTATCTAAAAATTGAAATACAAGCCTCCACGCGGGCCGGTGATTTAACTAGAGATTGAGTTAAAAAAGAGCTCACAAAGAGTCCTTTAGCACTTCAATTCAATTTTAAGTCTTAGCCTTGCAAATTTTTAGATTTTAGCTTTTTCATTGTTTTTGCTTAGCTCCTTGCTTAAAACACTCATTTGCTTACCTTCTAGCTCAATGCACCTAATCAAACAAGAACCAACACAATAAGTAACCAAAATGAAAATAAAGTAAAAACACGATCAAAAGAGTACTAATTCTTAATTGATTCCACAAATACGACGTTGCCTTCAATTAATCCCCAGCAACGGCGCCAAAAACTTGGTAGTCACCCCAAAGTTTGTGCAAAAGAGAGTGGTGTTTTGGAATATGATGAGTGTGGCCAAGTTTTACATTTATAATATGCCACTACTACCTTTTACTAAAAATATAGTTAGGGCGAGTAGGGATCGTCCCAAGGGATTGGTGGGTCGTATTAGGTTGTGGAATTGAGATTAGGGTTAGTAGGTCGAGTGATCAAAAGATTGATTGGTGATTGAATTATGCTAAGATGCAATTTAAACTAAAGTAAACAATTAAATTTAATAGAGAGAAAATGAGAGAGAGATCTTGGGGTTTAGAGATCACCACTAAGCATAGTTTTTCTACACCCTTAATGAATGATTAATGAGGTAAAAAACATGTATTGCAACATTAGTGTGTGTGTGTGGTTGTTTCAACAAGCATAGATAACTAATTAAGTATATATTGTCTAAGCAACATGGTGGATAACATAATATATTAAACTAAGCCATTAATCATTTTTTAAGCTCACGATCCAAACACATCACAAGGTTAGAGACATATGCTACTTGCTTTCATAAGTATGGAACATCAAACAACAAGCATGGATTGTCCTCCCATTTAACATCTAAATTACAACTATACTATAATTAAGCTAATGACATGAAATTAAACTAATTAATCTAAGGGAGAGGCACAATCCATCAAAAAATGAGTATGAACCATCAAATAAACCACAAGAGCATTCCATTAAGCACTATGTCTTGACAATCTCTAGATCTATAGCATTAATACACTTAGACATGCATCAATAACACAAGAAATAGAGATAAACACTTGAACATCTATTCTAGCATACATAGACATATGGATAGAATGAAATGATCAATTAGAAGCATTAAACCGCACAAATCATTGAATAAATAAGATCTATGTATATAAATATGTCAAAACATCTACCACAATACAAATCCCTTCAAAAATACATAAATCAAGATGTAGAAAGCATGCTTAGGGCTAACTCTAGCCCCAAGAGGATGTCTAGCCACTCATGGATGGTGTCCTCCAACCCTCAAGGGCTAACTCCATAGAAGAAATTGCTCCTCTTCTTGGTTGATGGAAGAACTCCAAGCTTGTGTCTCTAGCCTTCTCTCTTCTTTTCTTCCTCATTAAGAATATGGAAATTGTGTCTCTAGTGTATGTATCAAGTATATCTCAGGAATGGCTCATATTCCTTATATAGGTAGGTTAAATGTCACCCCTAATGAGCTGGGCTCGTACACCAATATTCCTTCCAATGATTGGATATGAGACCACTTTTAATGAGCTGGAAATTGGATTTTCTCTGACTTGAGGAAGTACGTTCGATCGAACTTGTGGTGAGATCGATTGAACATGACTGAGATCTATCGAATTTAAGCTGGATCGATCCTCTATGGTGGCGCCTTTTTGGATAAAAACAAATCTGAGATATTTTGGGGAATGAGATAAAAGTGGTAGGTGTGGTGGCACAACTGGATAAGATAGAATCTTTTCGATCGATCGGATGAAAGTTGGATCGATCAAACTTTTTAGATCTTTGGATAAGGACAAAAGAGCTTGGATCCATATTGAAATGCTGAGATCGATGAACTTTCGATCGATCGAATATTTTTGTGAGATCGATCGAACTTGCTGAATTTCCACCACTTGCTTCCTTTTGCTCCCACTTTGCTCATTTCTTTGATTCATCTCAAGATTGCTTCAATTATTCTCTTATTTAGCTGAGTTAGCTTATTTTGGGGTTAAGTACCTGAAAATAGAAATACTACAAAATCAATCTAAAGTGGCAAAATAAGATAGATAAAGGTCCTAGAATACCTAAGCTTAAGAGGTTTAAATGCACACTTTTCAGCGCTCATCAAAAGCCCATCCATCAGATGACGCGAATTCAGGTAAAAAAAAAGTGTGGACCCCAGTAGCTGATCAGCCGTCTTTGGGGAACGACTTTATCACTAGGCTCTAGAAAGAAATGGACGAACGAATCAAATGGCTGAAGGCCCAAATGCCCGAAGACATAGCGAGAGAATTCACTACATCAATAGTGAAAACCCCTTTCATAGATGAGATAGAATGGGTCGCAAGACCCAAGAAATTCATAATGCCCAAGTTCATCAAATTCAATTGTACTGGAGATCCCCTCCAGCACTTCAACCACTATACTTAGGAAATGACACTAGAGGCTCACAATGATCTATTCATGTGCAAAATATTTCCATCCAGCCTGACGGCGGTGGCCCTAGAGTGGTTCAAAAATCGCCCGTGCAAGTCGATCCCAAACTTCGGATCACTATGTGTCGCGTTCTTGGCCCAGTATTGTGGAAATAAAAAACAGAAGAAAACCATTGCCAGTCTCTTTACGATTCGGCAGATAGAGGGAGAAGGCCTGCAAACCTTCCTCACCCGATTCAACATGGAGTCTTTGGGCATACCAGATTGCAATCAAGACACAGCCATAGAAGCGTTCAAGATAGCCATGGTGCAAGGCTCACGTTTCCATTCTTCTCTGGTGAAGAAGACCCCAACTAACATGTCAGAGCTGAATTCACAGGCACAAAACTACATCAAACTTGAAGAAAATAAAGAGACCAGAATAAACACTGGCCACAATAGAGAATTGACCGAAGGAGCGATCGAGCACCCCAAGGGCCCATCAGGAACCCCCAACTATTGACGGACAAGCCCCTGAAAAGAAATCCCGAACAACCGAAAGAGTCACGCCGCTCAAAGTAACACTGGCCAGACTGTACCAAGAAACCAAGGCAAAAAACATCTTCCAGATCCTACCACCAATCAGACAGCCAATGGAGTAAAGAGACCAGAATAAACACTGTACATTCCACAATGATTTTGGTCACCTGACCAATGATCGTAGGAGCTTAAGAAGACAGGTGGAAACGTTAATAGCCAAGGGCGAGTTAACTGAATACTTAATTACCCTAGGGCAACAAAGGTAGCAAGATCGAGCCTGGGCAATTCCAAAAGCCGCAATAGAGAGCCATCATGTCTAAGTAATCAACACAATTTATGGTCGTCCAGAAGAAGACAAGCAATCGGGAAATTCCTACAGGATCTAGCTCAAACAAGCCCATAAGCTACGGAGGATTGGGGAAATCAATACCGTCGACTGCAAACCTAATTCAGCACAAGTTTCTTTTCATAAAGGGGATCTCAGAAGAGTGTAACACCCGCACGAAGACCCATTAGTAGTTAGTCTACTAGTGGCCAACTCTCTGGTCAGACGAATACTGATTGACCCCGGCAGTAGCGCTAATATCATGACAAAGTGGACGTTCGATCAGTTAAAATTAGCCGCAGACCAGATTCATCCCACTAAAAGCTCTTTGGTAGGATTTGATGGAAGAAGAGTGGAGCCCACAGGTTTGATCACGCTATTAGTCACTACTACTAAAAGATCTCTGAAAGAGAACTTCGTGATTGTGGATATTCACCCGACCTATGATTTGCTAATGGGTCGAGGATGGATCCACTGCATAGAAGGAGTCCCATCAACCCTGCACCGAGTCATGAGATGCATAAGCCCGAATGGTCAAGAGGTCATTGATATATGGGGGGACCAAGTAACAATAAAGGAGTGCTAGCACACAACGGTTTATCCTTCCGAAAAGGGCAAGAAATTGCTGAAATTGCAATTACCGAGCTCTTCCCCTCCAAAAGAGATGGAGGAACCAGAATTAGAGCATCTTACTATAGAACCCCTAGAAGCCATGCAGATAGTCGCAGAGGACAAGTGCAAGCTGACCTATAGAGGGACTCTCCAGTCAGTTCGAGAGAAGGAAGAGCTGGTAGAAATCCTAAGGAAGAACGCAGACATCTTCGCTTGGAATCACTGGGACATGCCGGGAATTGACCCACGGACGGCCTGTCACAGCCTGAACGTGGACCCCAGACACCATCCAGTGAAACAAAAGCAAAGAATGTTTGCCCCCGAAAGGAATAAAATCATTGTCGAAGAAGTCAATCGACTTTTAGAAGCAGGGTTCTTCAGAGAAGTCTAGTATCCTCAATGGTTGTCAAATATGGTGGTTGTCCAGAAAAAGAATGGTAAATGGCGAGTATGCATTGACTTCACCAACCTAAACAAAGCATGCCCAAAAGATAGCTTCCCACTCCCCAAGATCGATTAGATGGTAGACGCTACGACCGGATATGACAAACTGACTTTCCTTGATGGTTATTCGGGCTACGACCAAATCCCGATGAACCCTTTGGACGAAGAAAAGACTTCTTTCATCACTGAACAGAGGACCTATTGCTACAAGGTAATGCCCTTCGGGTTAAAAAATGCGGGTTCAATTTATCGGAGGCTGATCAACAAAATGTTCGAAGAACAGATCGGCTGAACGGTCGAAGCTTACATAGACGATATAATTGTGAAAAGCAAAGTTAAGAAAGATCATCGGCAACACCTGTAGGATGTGTTTGATACTCTCAGGAAATATAAAATGATGTTAAACCCAGCAAAATGTTCGTTCGGAGTGTCCTCGAGACAGTTCCTCGGTCACCTGGTGAGCAAAAGGGGAATAGAGGCAAGTCCCACTCAGTTGGCAAAATTGCTACAGAGTCAAAAGCCCCAAACGGTGAGAGAAGTCCAAATCCTCACTGGAAGAGTAGCCGCTCTTAGCCATTTTATATCTAGACTATCAGACAAGTGTAAACCGTTCTTCAATGCAATCGAAGCTAGAAAAGGAGATATCTGGGGGGCAGAGCAGAGGGAAGCTCTCGTGAAACTCAAGGAATACATGACAAGTCCCCCAATTCTATTTGCTCCAAAACCCGAAGATCCATTATACCTCTACTTAGCAGTATCTCAGTCAACAACCAGCTCAGCCTTAGTGAGAGAAGTGGGAAAGAAGCAACACCCGGTCTTTTATTCCAGCAAGGCCATGACCGACGCAGAAAGCCAGTACTCAATGGCAGAAAAAATCATCCTTGCTCTAAACCAGACATCTCAGGTCAAATCACCAAATGGGCAATTGAATTAAGCTCCTTTGACATCCAGTACGAATCGCGCACCGCCAAAAAGGGGTAAATAATTACGAATTTTCTCTTGGACATTGACCCAGGGGAAGAACAGCAAACCACAGAAGAGCCTTGCTGGGAATTATACGTCAATGGTTCTTCAAGTCAAAACGGAGCCAGAGCAAGAGTAAAGATAAGAACCCCCGAGGGGACCAGAATCCAACAATCAGTCTGACTAGAGTTCTCAGTCACAAACAATGAAGCTGAATATAAGGCACTGTTGGCAGGGCTCAGATTGGCTAAGGAACTCCAAGTAAAGCACCTCAAAGCCTATAGCGATTCGCAGCTCATCACAAGGCAAGTGACAAGAGTACACCACCAGAGAGGGCAGAATGAATGCATACTGAGAAAAAGTTAAAAAAAATGACAAAGTACTTTGATACAATCAAATTTCAGCAGATCCCTAGGGAAGAAAACCCGATAGCTGATCATTTGGTGAATTCAACATCCATAGCGGACGAGTCACTCACCAGGGTCATCCCCATTGATGTCCTAGATACACCGAGCATCACAAGGGGAGTGCAGGTGTTGGGCATCCCATGGGAACCTAGTTGGATAGATCCAATATTGGCTTACCTTGAGAGAGGAGAACTCCTCAATTCTAAGGAAGCAGCCTGACAGCTAAGGATTAAAGCTGCCAAATATTCTGTGGTAGGAGGACAGCTCTTCGGGCGATCGCATTCCGGACCCTACCTCAAGTGTCTGACCCCAACGGAGTCCCAAGAAGTTCTAAAACAAATACATGAAGGGGAGTGCGGGAATCATTCTGGGGGTAGGTCATTGGCTTATAAAGCTCTCACTCAAGGTTATTTCTGGCCCTACATGGCAAAGGAAGCTGAAGAATACTCTCGTAGATGCGACAAATGTCAAAGGTATTCCACCCTCGTCCATCTACCCCTGGAAGAAATACACACCATAAGCAGCCTATGGTCGTTCGCACAATGGGGAATGCACGTGGTAGGACCCCTACCAATGGCGGTATCGCAAAAAAGGTACGCCTTATTAGCCACTGATTATTTCACTAAATGGGTAGAAGCAGAGGCATATGCAAGTGTGACTAATGTCCAAGTGAAAAAATTTGTTTGGAACAACCTGATCTGCAAATTCGGAATCCCAAAATCCATTATCATGGACAACGGGCCGAATCTGGATAATCAATACACTCAACGTTTCTTTGATAAGTACGGTGTCAACCAGAAAGTATCAGTTGTATGCCACCCCCAAGGCAATGGGCAAACAGAGATAACCAACAGGATGTTCTTTGCCTGCATTAAAAAAAAGCTTAAAGATAAAAAAAAAGGGAAGTGGTTAAAAGAATTGCCAAATGTCCTATGGGCATACAGAACCACCCCGAGATGTCCCACTAGTGAAACCCCTTTCTCCCTAGCTTACGGCACTGAGGCCGTAATCCCTACCGAAGTGGTATCACCCACCATCCTAAGCTTAGCTTTGAACCAGGAGTCAAATAATCAGCTTCTGGAACACAGTTTAGATCTATTGGAAGAAAAAAGGGAAGCCGCAGCCATCCGACTAGCCTACCAGCAAAAGATATCGAATAGTTATAACAAAAGGGTCAAAAGGAGAAGCTTCAATCCGGGAGATCTGGCGTTCCTGAAATCAGAAAAGTACGTCAGCAAATTGGAACCTAACTAGGAAGGGCCATACCGAATATCAGATGTGATTGGAAAAGGAGCTTACAGACTTCGACACTTGGATGGCACCGAAATGACCAAGCTGAGGAATGCAATGAACCTGAAAAGGTACTTTCAATAAAGTAAATTATACAGTGTTTTCCAGTACTCTACTTTTTGAATAAATAAAGCTGCTGACAGCCTTTTTCAAATGTCCCACATCGAATAAAAACAAAACTTCTGACTATTATTTAAAGTGGAATAACACGAGATCTAAACAGTGGAGTGGACCCCCTGATGGTAGGCGACCCATAACGGTACCTACCATCAGAGGTCTCCACTTCACACTTTTTATCTTTTATCTTACCATAAATAAGGTCTTATCACCTACGAGAAACGATGTCCCACATCATTCAAAAAGTGGAATCTAACGCTTTTTTTTTTATAAGGATCCACACTTACCTCCTATCAGTGTGTGGGACCCATTGACAATGGGACCCCACTTACGACACTAAAGTGCCCCATTGTCAGAGGTCTCCATACACTCCCCACATATTTTTCCCTTTTTTAGAAAGTACGGTCCCACATCGATTAAAAAGGAAAAGAATCCCTTATTATTATAATATAACCTGTCGAGTATACAATCAGCGGGTGAGGGCCCTAAATTACGAGGCCCAAGGATAGTCTCAGCTCATTATCAGAGGGGGTCCGTAATGTAGGGTCTTCCCTGCTTTCTTTTGGGATAGGTCACTTCTTTTCAAATTCCTATCTCACTTTAAACAGAAAATGGGTTTTCAATAAGACAAAAATTGTTTAAATTCTAAACGTCGGCAAGGGAACGCCCATACAAAGAAGGCCCAATAAAAGGGGTCAACTCACAACGACGCACTTAAGATGGACTTACAAATAGGCGAAGGCCTCAAGAGCCTAACGCCCGAACGGGCTTGACCGAATAAACTGCTTAAGTTCAAAAAAGCCAAACGGCTCCAAGAGCCGATCGCAAAATAGCCGAAGGCCCCAAGAGCCTAACGACCGAACGGGCCTGACCGGATAAACCGCTCAAGTCCAAAAAAGCCGAACGGCCCCAAGAGCCGATCGCAAAATAGGCAAAGGACCCAAGAGCCTAACACCCGAACGGGCTTGACCGGATAAACCGCTCAATTCCAAAAAAGCCGAACGGCCCCAAGAGCCGATGGCAAAATAGGCAAAGGCCCCAAGAGCCTAACGCCCGAATAGGCTTGACAGGATAAACCGTTCAAGTCCAAAAAAGCTGAATGGCCCCAAGAGCCGATCATAAAATAGGTGAAAGCCCCAAGAGCCTAACGCCCGAACGGGCTTGACCGGATAAACCGCTCAAGTCCAAAAAAGCCGAACGACCCCAAGAGTCGATCGCAAAATAGCAAAGGCCCCAAGAGCCTAACGCCCGAACAGGCTTGACCGGGTAAACCGCTCAAGTCTAAAAAAGCCAATCGGCCCCAAGAGCCGATCGCAAAATAGGCGAAGGTCCCAAGAGCCTAACGCCCAAATAGGCTTAACCGGATAAACTGTTCAAGTCCAAAAAAGCCGAATGGCCCCAAGAGCTGATCGCAAAATAAGGGAAGGCCCCAAGAGCTTAACGCCCGAACGGGCTTGATCAGATAAACCGCTTAAGTCCAAAAAAGCCAAACGGCCCCAAGAGCCGATCGCAAAATAAGCGAAGGTCCCAAGAGCTTAACGCCCGAACGGGCTTAACCGGATAAACCGTTCAAGTCCAAAAAAGTCGAATGGCCCCAAGAGCCGATTACAAAATAGGCGAAGGCCCCAAAAGCCTAACGCCCGAACGGGCTTGACCGGATAAACCGCTCAAGTCCAAAAAAGCCGAATGGCCCCAAGAGCTGATGGCAAAATAGAAGAAGGCCCTAAGAGCCTAACACCCAAACGGGCTTGACCGGATAAACCGCTCAAGTCTAAAAAAATCGAACGGCCTAGGCGAAGGCCCCAAGAGCCTAACGCCCGAACGAGCTTGACCGAATAAACATCTCGAGTCCAAAAAAGCCGAACGGGTTTGACCGGATAAATCGCTCAAGACCAGAAAAGCCGAACGGCCCTAAGAGCCGATTGCCAAATAGGCGAAAAGACAATTACAAAATAGGCGAAGAGCTAGTCGCTAAATAGGCGAAGGCCCCAAATGCTTAACGCCTGAACGCTAATTGCAAAGTAGACAAATACATCGAATCACAAGCAATAATGTAAGGAAAAGCAATCCCAAAGATTGTCAAAAGAAAACCTTCATATTCTTACAAGTAGGTGAGGGTTTTTATAAAAGAGGCAGGGCATACCCAACACCTCCAAAAAAAGGGGGGGGGGAGGGGAGCTATGTAGGATCACCATTAGGCACAGCTCCACCCTCTGCATTGAACCTCTGTGTAAATGCATCAACCAACTCTACTCTGGCTGGAACAGATTAAGGGGTATCGAGCGACAAGGCAGGTAATCCCTGAAGGGTAATGAAGAGAAGGCGAAACCTCGTCAGATACCTCACCCTTTAGTAGAGCAGCAAACTATCTCTCTAGGGCCAGCCGAAGGCTTGGCATACTCACCTGTAACCAAAAGCCCCTGTTCGGCATCATGCTCGTCAGCATCACCATAATCTCTCTCCTCAGAAGGAAGTTACCCCTGAGCAAAACCAAGCCTGAAGCCTTTGGCATAGCAGAGATTCGCAATCTGGGAAAAACGCTTCAACATCTCCAAACCCCCATCCTTGCAAGTTTGAATAAGAGAGTTTGCCTTCCCAAGCTGCACGTTAAGCTCAGTTGTTTTGTCCTCAAACTCCCTATCTCTTTTGCCGAAATACTCAATTGACTTAAGCTGCTGAGCTTTTTCCCTATTCTCTTCGACGAGAGAAGCCTCCAAAGCACTTATCCTCTTCTAAAGGGCAGCAAACTGGTTCGCATGAAGGGAGTCAGCTAAGAGCTTCTTCATAAGAGCAAACAGTAAGAAAGAGCTCTGCGCAAAAACAACATGGAATTATTTATAAATAAAAAAAAAAAAAAATAGAGGGATGAGAAAGGGTTACCTCCATTATAGATTTGGGAGTAAGGGACAACAGATCATCAATACTTATTTGTTGTTGTAAAATTTCATCTTTGGAGGCCACATCTCTCTAGCCAAACCCATCGTCTCTGGGTCTTCGGCTCTAGAGTCACTGATGAGCACTGAAAAGTGCGCATTTAAACCCGTTAAGCTTAAGCATTCTAGTACCTTTATCTATCTTACTTTGCCGTTTTAGACTTATTACGTGTTATTTATATTTTCAGGCACTAATCCCAAAATTGAGCTAACTCAGCCAAATAAGAGTTTAATTGAAGCAATCCAGAGATAAACCAAAGGAGGGAGCAAAGTGGAGAAAGAAAGGAGCAAAAAGGAATTAAGTTGTGCAGCTGAAAAGTTCGATCGATCCAACTGAGAGTTCGATCGATCGAACATCTATGATCGATCACAGTACTTCTCGATAGATCCAACCTTGGCCTTTGCTGAAATTCCAAGTTCGATCGATCCAACATCACCTTTGATCGATCGAACCCTATTTTGTCCTATTCAAATGATTGATCTTATCCACAGCTCTACACCTACCAACCACTTTTGTCCTTTTCCCCATAAATATCTTCGAAATATCTCAGCCTTGTCCTTATCCGGAGGAGTCAGACCACTTCGATCGATCCAGGATGCAGTTCGATCGATCGAACCCATCTTCGATCGATCCAAGTTAAGGTTCGATCGATCGAACTTCCTCCAACGAGAAAAAGTTAAAGTCCAGCTCATTTATTCCGTCCTTTACCCAATCATTGGAGAATATGCCTTGCATGACCACAGCTCATCATAGGGTGTATTTGACCTACCTATATAAGGAATATGATACACTTTTTGGAGAGGAGTCTAGAGTCTCTTGACACACATTGAAAATCATTTTTTGGAGGCTCTTCTTGGAGAGGAGGAAGGAGGGAAGCTAGAGCACCATTGGAGGAGATCTTCACCAACAAGGAGCAGCCATGGAGTTAGCCCTTGAGGGTTGGATCATCACTACCATGAGTGTCTGGACATCCTCTTGGGGCTAGAGTTAGCCCCAAGCATACTTTCTATACTCTAATCTTGTGTATTATTGAGGGATTAGTGTTGTATGATACATCTTGATATTCATGTATATATAAATCTTGATTATTTCATGGTTTATATGGTTTAATGCTTCCAATTGACTATTCTATTCTACCCATATGTCTATGTATGCTAGAGTAGGATATTCATGTGCTTATCTCTAGATTTAGTGTTTTTGATGCATGTCTATGTGTATTGATGCTATAGATCTAGAGATTATCAAGATGATATGCCTAATGAATGCTATTTTGGTTCATTTGATGATTTATGCCTATTCTTGATGGTTTGTGCCTCTCCCCTAGTCTAGATAGCTTTATTTTCATGCTAGTAATATAGATTTAGCGTAGTGGTAGTGTAATGTTAGATGGGAGGATAATCTACTCTTGATGTTTGATGTTCCATGCTTGTGAGTCCAAATGGCATATTCCTCTAATATTGTGTTGTATGTGGATTGTGAGCTTAATGAAGGTGTAATGACTAGTTATGATATGTTGTATCTTTCACATGTGTTTAGACAATTTATTCCTCTCCAAATAGATATTTTGTACCTCTCACATGATGTTTAGATAATGCATGTTTAACTAAGTCATCCTTATGGATTGCTTGGACTATGAGCTTAATGAAAGGTTCAATGACTTGATTTGATATTTTGTTCTCTTCACATGATGTCTAGACAATATATTCCTCTACCAATAGATGTATTGTGGCCTCACACATGTTGATTGAGACAATTTGCACTTGTTGAGTCACCCTTACCAATTGAATGTCTTTTACACACACAACATTGTTGCAACACATTCATTTCCCTCATTAGTCACTTGATTATGGTTTGGAATAGTATTGTTTGGTGGTGATCTCTACACCCCAAGACCTTTCCTTCTTACTTACTCTTTATCTTATTGCATTTTAATTAATTCTTTTCTAGAAGTAATCAACCAACCCAATTCTCTTTTGCAATCATTTGGTACGCTAGAGTCGAAGTTGAAATTCCAACACGTATAATCCCTTGGGACGATCCTTACTTACTCTTGCTACGTTAGTAGTGGTGTTGGTAGTGGTTTTTATAAATTTAAATTTAACATAAAAGGCTTTTCTTGAACTACACATTCACTACATTTAGTTTGGCGTTTACAAGCGACCTCGTCAGATTTTGGCGCCGTTGCCGGGGATTTTAAATTGGCAACGTCGAATTGTGAAATTCAACTAGGACTAGTACTCTTTTGATCGTGTCTTTACTTTCTTTTTATTTTCTGTTTTTGATTACTTATTAAGTTTGTTCTTCATTAACAAGGTGCATTGAGCAAGGAGCTAGCAAAGTAATTCCAAGCTAAGGAGCAAAGCAAAGCAAAGGAAAAATGCTTAAAATGAAAAATTGCTGAGTAAAACTACTAAGCTAAGCTTTTAATTTTGGAGTTGAAGTACTAAAGGACTATTGTGAGACCTTCTTACTCAATCTCCTTAGTTAAATCGGGGGCCCATGTGGAGGCATTTATTTGACATACATTGCATTTGAAAATTGTGGTTGTGAAGTTTAATTGCATTGTTGAGAAAGTTGTTTATTCGTGTTGCATTGTGCATGCATGGTCGTCGTTCATTGAGACCTACTCTTGTCCCTCTTGATTTGCATTTAGAATCCACTATTAGGAATCCAAGGGGAAGAGGAAGTTCACATAGAACCAATCTACCAATGGATGCTCTCAATGATGATCATGTTGAAGACCTTGGTCACATAGACCAACAAGGCATCCTTCACCCTAATGTGCAAAATGATAATATGCAAGTTCCATTAGGCGTGCCTAGGCCATACATTCATCAACCTCTTCAACAACAAGGCCAAATTCCAATGGGAATTCCAAGGCCAATGTATGCACCACAACCCCCCATCATTAATCAAGCTCAATATAACCAAGGTGTCCATGTTGCACCTCAAGTTGTTAATCCACCACTCGCATTGAGAGATTACTATATGCCTAATGAGTATAATGCACCCACATGCATTCAATTGCCACCATTTAGAGCACACCATTATGAGATTAAAGCACAAACTATCCAAATGCTACCTAACTTTCATGGACTTCCTAGTGAAGAACCTTACAAGCATTTGGATGAGTTTCTTGAAGTTTGTTCTACCGTTCGATACACGGACATGCCGGAAGAAGTTTTAAGGCTGAAACTTTTTCCATTCACCCTTAAAGATAAGGCGAAGTATTGGTTCAACAACCTTAGGCCTTTTTCTATAACTTCTTGGGCAGAAATGCAACAAGAATTTTTGAAAAAGTACTATCCGGTTTCGAAGACCAATGCTATGAGAACCGCCATTAGGGAATTCACACATGGGGAGGGAGAAACTTTCCATGAGGCATGGGAACGCTTCAATGAATTGCTTAGGAAGTGTCCTCACCATGACATGCCTAAATGGCAATTGGTCCAATTCTTCTTTGAAAGCTTATCGGACAATTATAAAGGCATGGTTGATGCTTCAATGGGAGGTTCTTATATAGACCGGCAAGACGAAGACGTGTAGCGTCTTTATGAGAGCATGAGTGAAAACTCTTTGCATAGAACATTGTCATATAGGAATGGTAGAAATTCTCAAGGTAGGAAGAGTGTTGGCTTGCATCAAGTTGACCACTCAAATGATATAACCGCCGAGATGAAGTCTTTATCTCAAAAGTTTGATCAATTGATCAATCAAAACTTGGCGAATCAAGTGTCTTCCTTTCCTAACCATTCTCCTAGAGCTCAAAATGAATCATGTATGACTTGTTCTAGTGTTCTTCATTCTACTTCTAATTGTCCTCATGGACAAATTCAAAATGAACCCATTGAGCAAGTTAATGCAACATTTGTGAACCAAGGGAACAATCCTTATGGTAACCATTACAATCCCGGTTGGAGGAATCATCCTAATTTTTCTTGGAAAAACCAAGGGGAGGGCTCGAACTCTTCCCAAGGCGGTTTTCAAGGGAAATACATTCCACCTCCACTTCAAAACCAAGGATCCCAAGGTTCAAGACCATATAACTCACAAGGAAATCAATTTGCTAATTCTCATTTTCCTAACCAATCATATTCTCAAGGAAATTTTAGAGGTTTCGCTTTTGAGGAAAAGGTTTTAAATGCTTTGGGCACTCTAGAAGCAAATACTCAATTGTTGCATTCTCATTCTCAATCAATTGCCAAGCTAGAAACCCAAGTAGGGCAAATAGCTGAAACACTTAATGCCAGAGAGAAGGGAAAGCTGCACGTGAATGCCCCAATCAAATAAAAATGTGTTGTAGAAACCAAATCCTCATTGGAAGGGCATAATGTTGAGCATGTCAATGCGGTAACAACCTTGAGAAGTGGTAGGGTAGTAGACAATCAAGTTAAAATGCCTAATGAAGAGAGTGAACCGGTACAACCTCAAGTTGTCACCCGTCCCGTTCCACACACTATTCCTCCTTCATTGCATGTGCATGATCTAGAGAATGAGAAGCCCTCAAATTGTGAGTTGAAAGATGATTTCCAAAGAGATTCATTGAAAACAGTGTTGAAAAATGTGTTTGAGAAAAGTTCTTGAAAAATGTTATTCATGATTCTTCTTTGAAAAGTGATTTGAAATCCAATGAATCGAACAAGTCCAATGCTGAAAATTCTTTGAAAGAAAATGCTGAAAGAGTTTTTGAAAAAGCTCCATTTCCGGACGCCTTGAAATGGTCAATTTCAAAAGAAAGGCAAAAGACCAAGAACAATGAGATAATGGATATGTTTAGGCAAGTCACAGTTAATCTTCCACTTTTGGATTCAATTAAGCAAATTCTGGCTTATGCCAAATTCTTAAAGGACTTATGCACCCAAAAGCGGAAGAACAAGAGCCAAACATCAAAAAAACTGGTCTTAACCGAACAAGTGAGTTCCATTCTACAACACAACACTTTGCCAAAGTTTAGGACCCCGGTGCACCTACAACATCTTGTGTCATTGGTGAACATGTCATCAACCGGGCATTTCTTGACTTAGGGGCTAGTGTTAACCTTCTTCCCTAATCGGTTTATGTCAAATTGGGCCTAAGTCAATTAAAACCGACGTCGGTGGTTTTACAACTTGCCGACCGATCCATTAAGAAGCCTAGGGGGATAATTGAGGATGTGTTGATTAAGATTGATAAGTTCTTCTTCCTGGTTGACTTTATCGTCATTGACACGGAACCGGTGCCCAATCCAAAGAACCAAATTCCGGTTATCCTTGGCCGTCCTTTCTTGGCAACCTCAAATGCCAACATAAATTGTAGGACGGGGATAATGAAGATTTCTTTTGGGCACATGAGAGTGAAGTTGAACATCTTTAACCCCACACCCAATCCATTTGACAAATATGAAGAAGAGGTTAATATGGTAGAGGAATATCATGATCTTGCTTGTGAAAGAAATGAGCTTTTGTGCATGAACAATGTTTCAAAGCCTTCATCTTCATCTTCAGCATTGCATGCCAGAAAAGTGATTTCGAACTCTTGTTGTGAAAGGGCGTGGAAGCCCAAGGAAAGTTTTGACAAGGAACTCAAGACGTCTTTTGAGTTTACCCCAACAAGTTCTTCTAAGAACCATTTGTTGGGAGTGACTCGAAACATCTCTCATCCCAAAAAGGAGGGGATGCATTGCAAGATCTTTGATCCGGGCTGAAAGAGCCCAAGGTCTTGCTAGAGACGTTAAAGACTAGCACCGAAATTCGTAGGATGTCAAAACCCTATTCCTCCCTCATTTCTATCTTGCATTTTGATTCTTGCGAAGTCTAGATACTGTTTTTGTGGTTCATATACATTGGAAGGAACTGAGTAAGGGATTGCATGAGCATTCAAGTCATTTTGAGCATTTAGGCATAATTTCGATCAATCCAAGTCTTGGTTCGATCGATCGAACTTTGGTTCGATCGATCCAACTATGGACTCGATCGATCCAGCTCTCATTTTACACCCAACACTTAGAAAAATTTTGGACCTGCATCCAAATTCCAAAATGCATGCTCTCGGGATCTCCAAATTTTCAAAAGTTCGATCGATCGTAAACCATTTCGATCGATCGAACTACCTTTCGATCGATCCAACATGTGGTTCAATCGATCATGAGTCCCAACACTTAGAAAAATTTTGGACCTGCATCCAAATTCCAAAATGCATGCTCTCGGGACTTTTCAAAAATTTTCATGTTCGATCGATCGAATTCCAAGTTCGATCGATCCAAGGTTCCAACACGTATCAACTCTTGAACCCTTAAACTTGTACATTCTTTATCCTCTTCGATTGATCGAAATCTTTCTTCGATCGATCGAAATTTGCATCTCATTGATTTAATTTCCTTTGATTTTTCAAAATTCATTTCAAAAAAAAAAAAAAAAAAAAAAGAGAAAAAAAATCCAAAATTTCAAAAAATGCCATTAAGAGTGAAGACCTAAGTTCGATCGACTGAACTCCATATTCGATCGATCGAACTCTGCATATCGTGTTTTTAAAAATATAACCGAGTTGGATCGATCACTTTGGATCGATCCAACTTCAAAAGGAAACCAAACCCTAGTCTCCCTCTTCTCTCAATCTCATCTCAATCCGGCCAACCTCCATTCCAATCATCTTCCTCATCTCCGGCGAGCAAATTTCGGCCAACTCAAGTCTCATTTTCCCCGCGGCTTCACACCTTTCTCTCATCTCATCTCTCTCGATTTAGAGGTAAACCGAATGCAATTTTCTTGATTCCAAGCTTAAATTAATGCATGTTATTGATTTTCTATGTCGAATCATGTTATAAATGTGTAAATCGTCCATTATTGAAACTTGAATTTCCTGTTAAATGATATACATATACATATCCATTCGGCCGAACCGAATTGGGGATTGTAATGTGATTTGTGGAGATTGGGGAGTGTTTGGGTGTTGAGGATTGGATGTTTGGTGTGTAGATGGGCCCACAAACACGTTTGTGTGGGCCCCGTACTCTAGATCTCACAGATCTACGACTTTTCAGATTCGGCATTTGCACAGTTCGATCGATCGAACTTGTGCTTCGATCGATCGAAGTAGTGAACTTCATTTCACTACCTTCGATCGATCCAATCTTATGCACTTTCATGCTTCGATCGATCCAAGTGTTGGATTGATCCAATTCACTTCGATCGATCCAACTTTTGAACTTTTCCACTTCGATCAATCGAAAATTTTCGGTGATCGATCGAACTTAAAGTTCGATCGATCGAACTTTCACAGATCACACATACACACTCCATTCATCTCATGTTGTCTTCATGCTATCTTTATATGCACAATGCCTGTGATATTCCACATTGTATGCATTTCATACCTACATTGCTTAGCATGATTCACATTTCATCATCATCATAGATTCATGTCATCCGTATTTTGTCTATCTTATTTGACATACATGTTTCTATTATGCACTTAAATTCTTATATCTGGCACTGACTTATATTGAAATTTTCTTGTCTTTTTACAGATCATGCCTCCGCGGTACAAGAGTACAGCCAGGAGATCTTCGGGGCCACAGCGACCCCGCAGACATATACAGCCTAGGATAGAGATGGTTGCAGAGCCATCTCATGCTCAGGAGGAGCCCGCACAGGCTACTCCCCCTCAGTCCCCATCCCACGAGGCTGAGGAGGGAGCTGACCACATGCCATCTACATCCCAGGCTCCTCCAGCCTTCACACCATCACCTTCTCCTGTGCACCATCAGGCAGATGCAGCCGCCATGCCATTACCGCAGCCACCTCTACCGGCTCAGCGTCGTGACCAGTTGCTGCCGAGATATGCAGCTATGACTGTGGCTCAGGAGTCATACTTCGATACTAAGTATTTCTCCGAGTCTATCCTGACCCGGTCTGGCTATCAGGATATCATGCAGAGGGGCCTCTCAGCCATCTTTGCCCCAGTCACCGGCCTTGTATACCCGCGACTGGTGCGGCTATTCTTTCAGCATCTCCGGCCTTTGCCACGATCTCTCGCGGAGATGATCACTACACTGGACAGCCACGAGATTGTCATCACAGTTGACACTCTGGCCCGTGCTTGCCGGTGCCCACACCGGTGTCCACCTGAGCTTGCAGAGACATACCCGAGGCTGTATAGGCCTTCATTTTCTGACATGGCTGTCTCCTTGACAGGCCATCATGCCGGTGGTCAGACATTCGCCACCAGGACCTTCTTGCCTGACGACCTCTGGTTCATCGACACATTTCTCTTCCAGAACATTTACATGGCGGGCCACAAGATCCAGAGGCGTCATGACTACTTGACAGCTTTTTACGCTTTTTACACGGGCTGCTGGGTATCTATCCCAGTCCTCATCTGGAGCGTGATGAGGTTGCTGTATGATTCTTTCATTTCCAGGAAGGACCCTAAGCGGTCCAAGGTCCTGCCCTTCGGACACCTCATCACGCAGATCCTTCTTGACCAGCGCTACAGAGTGCCTCCAGATGAGGAGCCCCTTGCACGGTCCAGCTTCTATAGGAGGAGCGACTGGAATAAGAGCTACAATGCTCTTATTCGGAGTCTTCAGGAGCCAGCTGTAGAGGCAGCAGCTGAACTAGAGGAGGAGGAGGCAGCCCAGGCATAGCCGGCACCTCCAGCAGCAGCAGATATCGCAGCGGACGACGCACCAGTCGGTCCGGCTACTGATCCCATGGACATTGACCTGGAGCGACCTGCGGAGGAGTATGCCGATGCTGCAGATGATGCTGATGCCGATGATACCAGTGATCGAGCCGCTACTCAGGAGCGAGTTCGGGAGTCTTCTTCAGAGGCATCTCTGCCTGAGTCTCCAGTTCCCACTCCCGGATTCGGAGCACGCTTGCAGACACTGGAGGAGGACGTAGCAGCCATGCGAGCCGACATCACTGCCCACCGAGCTGAGTTCACCTCTTTCAGGGTGGATGTCATGGCTTGCTTTACCGATCTCTCCAGCCGACTCCCTGTACCTACACCCGCACCTGCACCTCCAGCCACTGCAGATCTTCACGATTAGGCCTCTTGAGACTCCATTTCCAGTTGTTCTATGCTTTCATTTCTTTTATTTTGGATCTGTATTATACTGTCACTGTTACTGTATTATACTTTGCGGTCGGTCTGTCGGCTTTATTATTTTATTGATGTACCTGCACTTTATATTCTCTATATATTGCTTTTTGATTATGGATGTCTCTTAATATCTCATATTTGTATGTTTGACTCCATCAGGTACACCACAGTGACTTCAGTGAGAGAGTGCTGCCCAATTTTTCAGGACCACTCTTACACCTCTCTCTTTATTCTCTATTTATCCCATTTTACACTTGCATGTCCACTGTGCACTGATTATCCTATCTTGTTATCTAATGAGTTTATCCGAGTGCAAACTTTTCAAGACCACAGTTTATCCCAAGTTTGGGGGGGCCATGCCTTTGGATACTTCTATCCCGATCTTTCATGTCTAAAGCACTGGTATACTCTTTCCTTTGTTCTCTTCACACATTGAGGACAATGTGCAGTTTAAGTTTGGCGGTATTGGTGTATGTTTCAGTGCTACTTTAAAATTCAAATTTTGAGCATGTCTTGTGTATTTGAGGGATATTTCTATACTTGGTCCATTTCTAGTTATGATTTTGATCTTTTGAGGACTATATTGCTTAAAATTTAAAAAAATTGCTTGACTTGAGAGTCCAATACTCTTTGTATGCCGTGAGGATGCCATTTAGGAGTAAATTTTTCAAAAGATCGATATCTTGCTTGCATTTGTGGTCCACATCATCCTGAATTTGTGATTGTTTTGAGATTCATTCTAGGATTCTACACTAGCACCGGCGCACGCTAGCATTCAATTGTGGGGTACATGCTTTGTTGATTATTGAATTGGTTATATCCCAATTGAGCTAGTAGTGCATTGAAAGCTTTCATTCTTGATAAAGGTGGATAACAACCCCTTTTCATTGAGTAGCCGGGATTCTTGCCTCATTAAGCAGTGAACTTCTCGCGCCGAAAGGTGGAGGGCCCAAACTCTAGGTTAATAATTAAAAAACAAAAAAAAAAGAAAAAAGAAAAAAGAAAAGAAGTTGTAAAAAGCAATAAAAGTGAGGGCTTCTCCCAAAATGCGAGAAGTGGGAAATGATTAGATGGTTGTTATCTTGATTTGTAGCTTAGTTGATTTGAGTTTGTAAGTCCGTAGGGGTGTCTTAACACCTAATGCCCTAAAGCCATCTGGTTTGGGAGTCATTGACCTAAAGCTCGCTACATGAATCTTCTAGAAAGCTTAAGAGATCAACACATTGCACAATACTTCCATCTTTGATCCTCAATAAAAAATAAAAAATAAAGAAAAAAAAATAGAGTGAAAAGAATAAGTGCACCTAGAACAATAAAGCTTTAATAAAAGGTCCACTCTCTTATCTTGATGATCGGTACTAGATTTGTGTGCTAGTTTGAGGGTAAGGATGTGATTACTTCTCTAGTTGGCTAAGATAGCAACACACTTGATGTCAGACCTCTCACATGGATTCTAGACTTGTTTCGATTTTCATGATCATTTTCTTGATGTGTGGAGGACCATGCTTGCTTGCTTGATATTGAAATTTTGGGAGATTGCTTAGAAACGGTTGAAAAATTGCATACTTGAGGTAATTTTCTCCTAATGCTTGTTTGCAATATTGGTGCCTCTTTTGAAAGAATGAGCTTAATGTTTGTGGGTACCATTTCTGGAAACCCTCACGAGACTTCACTCGTCCACTAGGGGTTTAAAAGACTTGTTGCATATGTTAAATGCAATCGTGTTCCGTACGAAAGTGGCGCTATCATTTTATTGCTTTCTAGTTCATAGTTATTTAGTTGTTCATTTCATTCCTTACTTCGTAGTTCATTGCTAGGGACTAGCAATATTTAGTCACCAATGGTGATAGAGGACCATGAGACTTCATCATTTCGTGGAACCACTTCTCGATAGACCCCGCGAAATCACCCTCAGCGACATCAACAGTGCCAGGAATCAAAACAATTTTTCCTCCGAAGGCCCCAGCCATTAACTTGGGACGCTTCGAAGAAGAATCATCCTTCGCTAATGGACGCTTAGTCCTTAACTGGGCCCTTTTTTGCTTTTGAGAGGGAGAAAGCTTGCTTGCCTTGACAAGAAGGTTCTTCTTTTCTTGTAACAACTTAGCGGCCGCTTCCCTCTCCTTCTTTGTTGTACGGGGTTTTGGAAGAGGAAGTTCCATCACTGATTGAGAGAGGGTAAGAGGGGCAGGCAATAAGATAGCCTCAGAGTCGGAGGCATCAAGGTCAATGGGCTCTTCAGGATTTAAAGCAATTACTGGAGGATCTCTCGAGATCACCTCAAGAAGAGAAGAGGAGAGAAGGATCTTGACAGAAGGAACGTCGCTCCAAACTCTTTCCTGTAAGTAGGTAAGACGATTATCAGCAAATTTTGAAGAGAAAAAATTAGTTTTGTGACCTAGGAAGTCATATATACAACAAAAATGTTTTACGACACAAACAAAGCAAGAAGACTCGCCCGAATCATCAAATGCGGAACAGATAGGGCATGAAAGCTCAATCGGATGAATAAATCCCGAACGGAAGAAGACCGTTGTAATACCCCTAATTTGAAAAGGATAGTCCTGGTATTTTAATTTAGTATTTTGTTGTATTTTTAATTATTTAATTGTTTTGTTGCTTGGTTATTTGAGTTAATTGTTCTTATTTGATTTAATTGATTACTTGAATTAATTGACTTATTTGATTTAATTAATTATTTGAATTAATTAGCTCATTTGATTTAATTGCATTCTTTGATTTAATTGACTTAAATTATTTTATGTAATTATTTAATTATGTAAAATAAGTTGAATGAGTTTTTTTAAAAACAATACGTTAATTACCTAGGGTTCTCTAAGAAGTCAGTATGTGTAGCCAGCATGGATTAACTTAGGATGTTCAATCTATGGGCCGACTAAGATTTTCATTAGGGCTCTGGCTCTAGTTATACAAGGATTAGGGTTTTAGTGTTTTAAGCCTATAAATATAATTATCACGTTGGTTTAGGGTTTTGGAAAAATAGAGAGTTAGTTCATAAACAGAGGGTTTAGAACGGAGGCACCATAAGGGCTGTCAAGGAGAAGAATACAGAGGACCAAGGAAGGGTTGTGGTGGATTAGAACGGAGCAATAGGAGGCTTGACAGTATTTCAGTGTTACCGGAAAAGTGGACACAACGCCGAGATTTCATAACTGAAATCACAGGTAAGTTCTTTCCTTCCTCTTTCCCGTTGGCTTGTGTTCTGTGCACCTAAATAGTCTCTAGGAGATTTATTAAAGTTGACCTTTAAGTCTATGGGACAAACAGTATAGAATTAATGAACTTTCTATGCTGTTAATGGATGGAAGAGAAATAAATCGCTTAATTAAATTTTAGCAATTTAATGGGATTTCGTATGTTTATAAAACTTATTTTAAATGCATGATAGGGTCATTTATTTATTTGTTTTGATCTATGCATGCTCTGGATGTCAATTGTTGAAATATTTAACATTTTCTGCAATTACATGGATTAACGCTTGGATTTTAGTTGCTGAAATATTAAATACTCTTCTGCAATTATTTGGATAGTGGTTTTGGACAGTAAATTACTAAACTATTATTTATGTGTTGTAATTTATATGGATATGGAGGATTGTATGCATCGGTATGGGACGGTGGCATACTAGGGATGGTTTAGCTCAAAACGCTAAGACCTAACCTATCGAATTAAAGGAATGGATTGTAAAATATTGAATCCTAAATTGTGTTTAAGCCAGATCAACTGACTAAGTTGAGTGACTTCCTGGATTAGTTGGTTGTAGTTAAGTCATATTAGCTGAATGAGTTGAGTGACTAACTGGACTGTGCTTTGTATGTCACCTCAATAAATAATTGAATGACATACTATGGTTTTGGACGGACTTTAGATATATGGTTATAGTACCATGAGATGAGCTTGAGTCTTAAGCTCGTTGGTTAGGGTGCGTATATGCAGTAGATGCGTAGTTGGCTATAATAGGTTGAGGTGTACCCTGTTAGTTCTAGGTACTCATACCCACCTTTAGGTGCGTATTCGCATGTTGCCTTTTACTCAGGTTGAGACCCCTATTGTAGTCTAGTGAATGTCCCTTAGTGTGGATATATATAACCTTATGCACTAGATAGCTATTGTGAGGTATCTATGATATATCTGCATATCAGGTCACTGTATAGATTGCAGTTAGAATAGAACTTGTTCCTGGGCTTGACCCACTATTTTTTTCTTTTCAGGTACACGATGGTTCCAGCCTTAGAGCTTGATCGTGCTCTTCGAGGACAATCTCTTATTCATCTACTTACGTAGGACTTCTCTCGATATTCTAGCTTAGTTTTATTTTTTTTTTCTTTCATTCAGTTCAGTTGGGATGTAATGACCTGGTCATTTTTCTTCCTTTTCTTTTCTCAGATTTTCACGGATATTTTTTTTCCGTTGATCTTTCCTTTCTGAGTTCGGTTTCTCGTCACTTAGTGTCATCTTGAGTGCTCGGGGATGGTTTCCGAGACTCTTTTCCTTGGATTGACGACTTCCTTTGAGGATCGAGTCATTTTCACATTTTCACTTTTGTGACACTATTCATTTTTCGTCTTTTCTCGGTTATCACTTTGTTGGAATAACCTCACTTTTCGTGTTCGGGTTTGATTCCGGTTTTGCATGCATCCACGATATTTAAATTCCATTCTATGTGTATTTTTACTTTCTTATAACAGCATGCTAGGTATTTACTTTTCTTGTAAAGGACATGGATGCATAAATTTTGGTAAATATTCATAAATTGAGGGTTTTTGTGTAATTAAATAAAGTAATTATTTTTCGTCTTATGGACCATTTTATAATTTAATTTGGAAGATATTTTCAAAGAGGACCTTTTTGTAATTTTCGAAAAGTGTGACAAGTGTCACACTCTCATTGGTCCACTTGTTGACATTTGTGTGGAAACACTTTGATATCTTGGATGATGACATGTGGAGGGTGGAGATTCAACCACTTGTTGGCTTAGGATTGGTGCACTTGTTAGTTTGGATGGTTTACAAGTGTAGGCTTGAGATTAAGCCTAGGATGGAGCCTTGGATGGAGCATTGGATGAGTGGCAAGTGTATGCTCCAAATTAAGTCTTGCAATTAATTTTTGGGCCACTTTGGAATTATGTTGTTAAGAGGGGTTTTTAGTGCAATTGACCAAAACTTGTGTGTGTTGACCTTGGTGTAAGACCACATAGTGAGTGGAGGATTTCAATTTCCTCCACTCACATTCTTTCACACTTAATTTCTATCTCTTCCCTCTCTTGTAAAGAAAACCCTAGCCTCCATGGATGGAGCTTGAAACCTTAGGCCTTGACCTTGATTCTTGATGGCCTTCCACTCACCTTAGACCTTGAAGCTTGGAACACTTTTTGTTCCCCTCATCCTCCTCTACATAACCCTAGAAGGGTTTGCCATTTTGTGTTGATTTGCCTTGAATTCTAGAGAGACTCTTCTCTAGTGAGGTAGGGAATGTTATAGGGTTATATTTTTGTTTCTTGCATGTTATTGATGCTTTTATAAGTTATATGTATATCTTTTGTTAATTTGAGAAATTAGTGATTTATCATACCTTGCATATAACTCATTTTAGACTTGGTAAATGGCATGGCCATGAGTTGATCTTTGATATATATTAATTTGGGATGATTTAGATGTGGCGGCCCTTAAACGAATTTTTCTGCAAAAACACGAAGAAGAAACCCCCCTTAAAATCACGTTTCCTACTCGGTCACATGGAAGAAATAAAAAAAAAACACGCTATAAAATCCCTAAAATGCCCCTAGAACAAAGTAGGTCAAGAGGGACCCAAAAAGCTGCTACAAGCATTTTTTTTCCTGAAACAGCCAGAACAGAGAGTAAAAATAGGCTAGTAGATGAATTTTTCTGGAAAAACGCAAAGAAGAATCCCCCCTCAAAATTGAGTTTTCTACATGGTTGTCAAGAGATTAAAAAAAAAACTCACTGTAAAATGCCCAAAATGCCCCTAGCTCAGTAAGGGGTCAAAAACTCAAAAAAAATGCAACTTTGCACCAAGTATGCATTTGGCCCTAAATGCATTTCTAGGTTGAAACGAATGTGCACGCAAGTGTATTTAGTGTTTTTAAGCACGCGGGAATGGTCCACGGCTCCCGAGAAAATCCGATGCAAAATCCGACCCCCAACGGCCAAAAAGGCGAAAATGCACAAGAATTGGGAAATTTGAAAACAAAATTAACAAATGATTTCAAATTACCATTTAGCCCTTGGCCACACTTCATACATGATTAATGAGACCCTACGAAAGAACAAAAATGAAATTCCCACACCCGATGCAAAAGTTATGACACAATGTCTAAGCATTTTTCAACATTTTCATATTAAGCCTTGAAAACGAAAGTGCATAGAAAGCAAGATACATGTCATTGGCTTCCGGCCTCATCTCATACA
Source organism: Cornus florida (assembly GCF_030987335.1). Lineage (NCBI taxonomy): Eukaryota > Viridiplantae > Streptophyta > Magnoliopsida > Cornales > Cornaceae > Cornus > Cornus florida. The sequence continues at coordinate 49,041,194 of NW_026775573.1, forward strand.
TGTTAAATACATTGAAAAGAGTGTACTCATGTACACTTTACATAAATGGAATCAAAAGATACAAGCTTTGTCAAAATAAACAAAAGTAAACATGATATGCTAACATGTGCATAATCAATGTCATCAAAAATACTTCAAGACTTCTAGCATGTCTAAGAGTGTTGTGTATCCCACAACAAAACTTCTTTACCTGCAAAACACCCAGTAACTTTGGGGTGAATAAACAAGACTAACAAGTTTATTCGTAGGGGATGAGCATGCATCGACTCGATTTCTTTAGAGATTTTTAGGACTAACATGATATAATTCAAAAGGGATCATGCCACCTAACGTCTATATCAAATATTAGACTCAGAGATCATCCTAAGCTACCATGGAGTATAAGCAACAAGAATCATGATATATATACATATATAAAACAAGTCAAAGTTGGGATAATCCAAGAACACGATGAAAAGGATACTTGAACATAGGTTAACATGAATTGCATTATCAATACAATTAAGCAAGGTTTAGAATAATCCCATACAACACGACAAAAGGATACTAGAATACAAGTATCACATTATTAATGGAGTTGAACAAGGTTTGGAACATACCAATTAACACGACAAGAAGTATACTCGAATACAAGTTAACACGAATTACATTATCAATGCAATTAACATGATTAGAGCATTCCAATTAACACGATAGAAGTAATACACGAAATGAAGAACAAGACATAATATCTATGCAATTAAACAAGAATGGATAATTGCATGAAACACAAAAAAGAATATACATAAATCAAGAACAAGGCATAATATCTATGCAAGTAAACAAGATTGGAGTATTTTACATACACGACAAGTTTAAATCTTCAAAGAATAGTAACTTGAATTTTTAAAGAGTGAAATCAACCAATATGGAAACTCGGATATCGCCCGGATTAAAACCGTACTCTTGAGATCACTTTAGGGCTACTAGAACCAAGTCCTAGCCATGTCAATTCTTGATTGATATCACAAGTCCCAAAATCAACAAGTTGTGCAAACCAAGATAGTACCAAAATACTATAAATGCATTAACCATGTCTCATGCATAACCAAGATTTTGGAACACACAAGTCATGCCCTAAGTTCATCAACTATCGTGGCATGTAAAATGTTAAGAAATCATAGTGTGCATCTATATAGATTACAACTAAGATATATATAGCACATGGAATCCATTAATGTAAATATACCACAAGTATAAGATTAATGATTTAATTAACTACTAAACAACACATGTGTAATTAAATCATTCCAAGACAAATATGCATGTTCATTAAGTACTTTAACGAAACCAAGATACAAGGGATCACGATGCTTGATAAAATGATATAAGTCCATAATTTAAAAGTCAAATTCACAAATTTAACAAGAGTTCAATTTCAAGGCATGATTAACTCGATGGAAGCATTAAAATAGAATTTAATCTACTTAAATGATTAAATTATCAAGATTTCAAGGTGAGTCAAAATGTTCTTCGAACAAGTTATTTTAAGGGTTATGTCAAGGCCAAGTTCGAGGAAACCACTCAAGATGAAAGCACGTAAAGTCAAAAACCAACTCCGAGCACGAAAAGTGAGGTTGTGCCAAAAACTGGCAAATGGGGAAAAGACAGAATAGGGAAAAGGACGAAATAAGAAAAAGGACGAAAGTGAATAGTGTCCCGAAAAGTGAAAATGCGAAAATGACTCGGTTCTCAAAGGAAGTTGTTAATCCACACAAAAAAAGTATTAGAAGCCAATTCTGAGCACTCGAGAAGACACTAAACGACAAGAAACAGAGTTTAGAAAGGAAAATTAAACAAAAAAATTTCATTCGTAAAATTTCAGGAAAAAGGAAAGGGAGGTAAATGACCGGGTCGTTACATTTGATGAATTTTCAAATCTAGAGATTAAATGGATTTAATTTGATTTAAATTCTAGTAAATTGTATTTTACTTGTATTCCATTTTAGACTTGAGATATGGTATGACCATGATTTGGTGCTTGATATATATTAATTAGGGATCATTTAAATAACTTTTGAAATCTAGAGATTTGATTAATTTAAATTAATTAAATTCTATATGATGTTATCTTGCTCATTTGACACTTTTGATTTGATATATGTAATGAGCATGCTATGTTGTTTAACATATATTAATTTGAGGTTATTCGAATTTGATTTGAAATCTAGAGAATTTAATTATCTTGTTCGATTAACTTATATCTAATGGCTCCATGGATCTATTGGTATTTTAGAAGTTGTTTCTATATTCAAATCATGGAATTGAACTTGTTATGTATTCACTTTGTTGTGTTTTGAGCATTGGACAACTTTGTTGTTATATTTATATTCATGAGAACATGTGTTTCTTTATAGAATATATTGATGCTATGTGTAATGAATTGCACACTTTGTAATTGACATTATATATGCCATTTTAGAATTGAAACTCTAAGATATAGATTGTGTGGTTTCAACCTACTTGTGCATGGAAGGTGGTTTTCGTGTATTATATAAATTACGTATAAGTTGTGAACTTATTTGATTAGTTTGGAGTCTTGGGACATTGTTACAAGTGACATGGCTAGAGTTTGGCTCTAGTGCGGGAGGTATGAGTTCTCCCCAATTGAGATAGTGCGCACTAGGGTGGTTTTCCCAGCGGGTTAATGCTCGGAATAACCATTTAGTTCTCGGCGGAAATCCAAGATGTGATGTCCAAGTCTTCCACTATTTGATTTCGCATTCAATTCCAAGTTGACAATCATGTTTAATTGTGACTTGTGGTTTTGGCTATTGGCGATTGATGTTATTAAGTACATCCATACTAAATTGTTATATTTAGTTGTTTTCACACTTTTAGATTTCAAGTTGATAACTTAGAGAATCTATGTCTTGATGTGTGGTATTTGAAATTCTAATTGTACTAAATTGTTATATTTAGTTGTTATTGCATTTTAGATTTCAAGATGGTAACCTTAAGAATCTATATCTTGATACTTGTGTAGTATGCTTCTATGTTGGTTAATTGCGTAGATATTGTAATTTATGCTTTGTTGTTCAAATGTGACTTTGGAATGATCCTATAGATTCATTTGGAACATAGACTTTAGGTGGCATGATCCACTATAATTGTTTTAGCATTTTAGATTTCAAGTTAGTGACCTTGAGAATCTACATATTGTTGTTTTGTATAGCATGCTCCCATGTTACTTGTATTGCACGAATGATGTGATTTGTGCTAGAAATGATCTTAGGTAGCTTAGGATGCTCCCTGGATCACACTTTGACATAGACGTTAGGTGGCATGAGCCCTTTTAACATGTTTCTCCTTAAAGTGATAAAATTGAAAAAAGTTAGATCGATGCATGCTCATCTCCTACGAGTAGCTTTATGTTACTCACCCATGTTGTGGGGACATTTTTTAGGTACAGGAATTAAAGTTGAGACTCTCATTATGCTTGGATGGTTTGTAGACTTGGAGGTTTCCATCTTTGTGAAGGTTGGCTTGGAATGCCATTTGTAACCTTATTTGTCAAAATGTGTATATTTGATTCCATATATGTAGTGTGTACATGGGTGCACTCCTTACAATGTATTCAACATGTATAAAATGAGGCCAGAGGCCAATGTTATGTATTTTGTATCCTATGTAATTTTTGACTTCATGAGATTTTGTGAAAATATTGAAAAATCACAACTTATTGTTTCACCATGGGTGCATCGGGTGTGGGAATTCCATTTTCATTCTTTCATAGGGTCTTATTAATCATGTATGAAGTGTAGCCAAGGGCCAAACAGTCATTTGAAGTCATTTGTTCATTTTGGTTTTCAAAGTTTCCATTTTAAGTTTATTTTCGCCTTTTTGGCCGTTGAGGGGTCGGATTTTGACTCGGCCATTTCTGGGAGCCGCGGACCATTCCCGCGTGCTCAAAATCACCATTTACATGTGTGTGAATGATCGTCTTCATGAAAAACTCTTTCGTTTGTGTTTTGAGCCTCCTATAGATTCATTTCACCTTTTTGTTGAAAAATTCAGCTTAAGGGCATTTTGGGAAATTCTTTTGGGAAATAAATTCCGTTCTTAACTCCGTCACATAGAAAATATGATTTTAGGGGGATTTTCTTCATGACATTTTTCCGAAAAATGTCATCTTGACCTCAGAAATCGTGTCGCAAACTCATTTTTCTGCTAGAACACTGTTTCTGCTACATTTTGGGTGTTCTGTTCAAGTTAAACCGGTAGAACCGGTTTAAGGTGTCATTTTGGTTCAGCTTGGGCGTACTGCCAATGTTGAACCGGTTCAAGTTCTCCAGAGTTTTCAGTTTTGGTCATCCAATTTCAATCTGATGTAACTTCTTCGTTTTAACTCCGAATTGGTCCGTTCTTGAGTCTAAATTGACCGCGTTGAAGTAAGATTTCCAATGGTACCAATTTTAGTTTCAAATTCTTCTCCTAACTCATGATATACTTATTTTAGTGAGAGTATGTCAGTTTTGGTTCGAACCGGGATAGGGTTCATTTGGGATTTCTTTTCCTTTGGCCTTAGGACTTCATATAAAGTTACCAAAGGATGTTTTGTTGATGTTTTTGATCTCATTCGACTTATTGGGAATCAAATTCCTTCCTCTTAGGGTAAAATGACCATTTTACCCTTGGTTTTTCTTTTGGTAGGGTTTTGATAACCTTGTCTTCGTTTTGCTTCTACCGAGTCTCAAAATTCCTTGAAGGGCCATTCTTGTGTCTTAGGGATGATGTACATCTCTAAGGACTTGGTTTTGTTTTGCTTCCGCATTTTGGATCCGCTTCGGGTCATCACAGGACACACTAGGTTGAAAAATCCAAGGTCGTCACATGGGATTTTTATTTAGGGGTCCAATGGATGGATTCCCAAGTTGTAATCTTGGAGGTTTTGGAGAGTTAGATTAATAATATTCATTATCATTTGGAGGATTTTATATTTGATATTTCTTCCATCTTTATTCTACTTCTTATTTCATTTTTATATTCTGTGTTCGCTTTAAAATACTTTAATTATTTGATATTTCCCTTGGGTTTGGACCTGGGCCTGATCAACCCATGTCTCGGATCCGAGGGGTATCACAGTTGGTATCAGAGCACTCCAAGTTCAAGTGTCTCTAGGATGTTTCGTATTAAGATTTCCGCGTAGCGTTTTCTCTTTATTAGAGTTTAAGCTTAGGATTCGTTGTATTCCTTTACGGTTCGCTTAGAACGTACTGATGTCAAGTTTATTCTGTAATTTCAGAATGTTTGGCACTACGAAAAGGATGTGGTCTGTGATGAAAGCAAAGAAGGACCCAAGGAAGAAGAAGGTTACTCCGACGATTCCCCTGCGAAGGCCGACTAAGAAGGCGGAATTGGAGACCAAGGAATTGGTTCCAATAGGTGTTGTTTCGGAGTACAAGTCATGAAAAGTTTCTGGTGTGCGAGATTGGCCACTATACTGTGGACCTAACACAACTTCAGTGGTGCTCGAAGCTAAGCCAAGCGGAGAGGAAAACCCCGAAGAAGATCAGGATGGAGGAGATACCGGAGCATCCAAGATGGAGGGCACCGGAGTTCAAGGATGACTGCTCTTTTAAGAGTACTTTTAATTACTAGTAGTGGAGGAGGTATTAGTAGAAGTGTAGTACGGATTTAATCACGTACACTAGTATTTTGTTAAAGAATATCTTACGTTTATTCATTTGACAGTTTATGGTTTGGAAAAGTTCTTAATAAAGTGAACTAGCGGTTTTGGCTATCTTTATTGTGTTTGTGGTTGCATTTTTTTTATGTAATATATACACATACGGTTTTATTAGACTATAGTGGAATGTGTATGTTATGATAATAAATGGTTATCACAGAGGAGTGATTGGTTTTTAGACAGGCAAACAAATATTTGTTTGTGGTACATTGTGTTGAGACAGGACAATTACCAAGGAATTTATAAACTAACTTGTGTAGGTCGATATGGTAGGTTTGTTTCCGAAGGATGAATTTCCAAGATAGCACGATAATTTAAAAGGGGTAGCTTCGGAGTATTTTAGTTACCTTAAGTGTTTTGCTCTACGGAGTATTCAGCATTCTGGTTTGGATAATTTAGTTGGTGACACTAGATGTTGCAGGCTCAAATTTCTAGCCAATCTAGTGGTCCTGGACATACACACTTATGCTGTGTTACTTGGGGTGGGTTGGTTAACCTGAAGATGAGCCAAATTCAACACCGACAAAACCCGAAGATAAAAAGGACTTGAGGGGTATTGAAAGACGGGAAAATGCAAAGCTGAGAAAAGCATTTTGCCCTCCTCCAAACCCTCACCTATACTAACGTTCAAATCATGGTCATACTCCTCAAGGGTAACGTCAGAAGGAACATGATTCTTCTTTCTCAACTAAGAAATCAAAAAGGACTTCCTTTCTACAACATCTGCAGGGAGGACTATGGGACCCTCGGCATAATTGCTCAGACTCGCCGCCATAGTTCCCGACTCAGAATAAGACATGTGAACACTATGAGTTCGTTCACTACTTTCTTAACTCATAATATAAGAAAGATGGAACGAAAAGAAAACTAACCTCGGTGAATGGAATGAGATGTCGAAGTAGCTAGCAATCGGATTCTAGCCAAAACTCAGGAACAAAATCACAGATACAGATGCCGAAATCACGAAAACGCAGTATATAAGCTAAAAGGGGCAGATAACGGAAGGGCAAACACAAAGTCCCAGAATCAACAGCACGAATGGTAATGATCAGCAATAACAGCCGCGAAAACTTCTCCACTTCCCGAAAATGGTTACAATTCCTTTTATGAATCAAATTCATAAAAAAGAATCAGGGGCAAAGTGTAGAGGGAAAAAAAAAATCACACCAATCGCAAAACAACACGTGGCGACAAAAGGTAGCCCACAATAAAGTTAAAAAAAGCTAGAAGCCCATAATCAAACATAAGCCCAGCGAAGGAAGGCCTACTTAAAACAAAGATAGAATGAACAGGCCCAATCTTGACAAGACCCAAACTTCATAACGCCCGCAATAACGTTAAATGCACGATCTGTAGGCATAAATTACCCATGTTAGGGAATAAAAGCCAAGAAATGGCTCCATGTAAATTCCTAAGCCAAAAACACTTATAAATAGAGTCTGAACAAAGGTAAAGACCATCGAACTCTGAATATAACTACTATCTCAAATATTTACTTGCTCCCTTCTTGATTTTTTCTGTGTGCTCTCCGTACTTAATCTCTTTAGGTGTTCGAGTGTAAAAAATTGCACCCACAGGGACTTCGAGCCACCAAAGCCCATCCATCAGATGACGCAGACTCGGGTAAAAAAGAAGTGTGGACCCCAGCAGCTAATTAACCGTCTTCAGGGAATAACTTTTGTCACCAAGCTCCGGAAAGAAATGAACGAGCGAATCAAAGGGCTAAAAGCCCAAACGCCTAAAGACATGGCAAAAGAATTCACTATGTCAATAGTGAAGACCCTTTTCATAGATCAGATAGAACGGGTCGCAAGACCCAAGAAATTCACAATGCCAAAGTTCATCAAATTCAATGGAACTGGAGATCCCCTCCAACACCTGAACCACTATACTCAAGAAATGACACTAGAGGCGCACAATGATTTATTCATGTGCAAAATATTTTCGTCCAGTCTGATAGGGGTGGCCCTAGAGTGGTTCAAGAATCGCCTGTGCAAGTCAATCCCAAACTTCGAGTCACTATGCGTTGCGTTCTTGGCCAGTATTATGGAAATAAGAAGCAGAAAAAAACCATTGCCAGTCTTTTCACGATTCGATAGATGAAGGGAGAAGGCTTGCAAACCTTCCTTACCTGATTCAAGATGGAGTCTTCGGGCATACCAGATTGTAATCAAGATACAGAGCCATAGAAGTATTCAAGATAGCTATGGTGCAAGGCTCACGTTTCCACTCTTCTCTGGTGAAGAAAACCCCAACTAACATATCAGAGTTAAATTCGCGGGCACAAAACTACATCAGGGTAAAAGAAAATGAAGTAACTAGACAGTAGAGAATGACCCTGGTTACAATAAAGAACCGACCGAAAGAATGATCGAGCACCTAGAGGGTCCATCGGGAACCCCCAGCCAATGAGGGACGAGCCCCTGAGAAGAAGTCCTGAATGGCCGAAAGAGTCACACCTCTCAAAGTAACTCTGGCCAGACTGTACCAAGAGACCAAGGCAAGAAACATTTTCCAGATCCCATTACCAATCAGACAGTCAATGGAGCAAAGAGACCAAAGTAAGCAATATGTATTCCACGGTGATTTTGGCCACCTAACCACTGATTGCAGGAGCTTGAGAAGACAAGTGGAGGCGTTAATAGCCAAGGGCGAATTAACTGATTACCTGATTACCCTAGGACAACAAAGGCAGCAAGATCGAACCCAGGCAATTCCAAAGGCCGCGGTAGAAAACCATCATGTCCGAGTAATCAACACAATTCATGGCCGTCTGGAGAAGGACGAGCAATCGGGAAATTCCCACAGGATTCAGCTTAAACAAGCCCATAAGCTGCGGAGGATTGGTGAAATCAATGATGTTGACTGCAAACGTAATCCAGCACAAGTTTCTTTTCATAAAGGAGATCTCAGAAGGGTACAATAGCCGCACAAAGACCCATTAGTAGTTAGCCTACTAGTGGCCAATTGCCTGGTCAGATGAGTACTAATTAACCCTGGCAGTAGTGCCAATATCATAACAGATTGGACATTCGATCAGTTAAAATTGGCCACAGATCATATTCACCCCACTAGAAGCCCTCTGGCATGATTCGATGGAAGAAGAGTAAAGCCCACAGGTGTAATCACACTGTCAGTCACTGCTGCTAATAGATCTCTAAAAGAGAACTTCGTGATTGTGGATATTCACCCTACCTACAATTTGCTAATGGGCTGAGGATGGATCCACCGCACGGAAGGAGTCCTATCAACCCTGCACCAAGTTATGAGATGCGTGATTCCGAACAGTCATGAGGTCATCGATATCTGAGGGACCAGGTAATAGCAAATGAGTGCTACCACATGATGAGTTATCCCTCTGATAAGGATAAGAAATTGCTGAAATAGCAATTACCGAGCTCTTCCCCTCCCGAAGAGAGGGAGGAACCGAAAGAGGAGCATCTTATCGAAAAACCCTTAGAAGCCGTGCAGATAGTCACAGGGGACGAGCGCAAGTTGACCTACATAAGGACTCTCCAGTCAATTCAGGAAAAGGAGGAGCTGACAGAAATCCTGAGGCAAAACGCCGACATCTTTGCTTAGAATCACTGGGATATACCGGGAATTGACCCACAGACGGCCTGTCATAGCCAAAATGTGAACCCTAGCCACCATCCGGTAAAACAAAAGTAGAGAAGGTTTGCCCCCAAAAGAAATAAAATTATTGCTAAAGAAGTCATTCGACTTTTAGAAGCAGGGTTCATCAGAGAAGTCCAGTACCCTCAATGGTTGTCAAATGTGGTGGTTGTCCAGAAAAAGAATGGCAAATGGTGAGTATGCATTGATTTCACCAACCTGAACAAAGCATGCCCAAAGATAGCTTCCCACTCCCCAACATTGATTAAATGGCAAAAGCTACGACTGGGTATGAAAAACTGACTTTCCTTTATGCTTACTCAGGCTACAACCAGATCCCGATGAACCCTTCGAATGAAGAAAAGACTTCTTTTATCACCGAACATGGGACCTACTGTTACAAAGTAATGCCCTTCGGGTTAAAAAATGCAGGAGCAACGTATCAAAGACTAATCAACAAAATGTTCGAAGAGCAGATCGGCCGAACGGTCGAAGCTTACATAGACGATATGGTTATAAAAAGCAAAGATAAAAAAGATCATCGGCAATACCTGCAGGATGTATTTGATACTCCCAGGAAACATAGAATGATGTTAAACCCAGCAAAGTGTTCGTTCGGAGTATCCTCGGGTCAGTTCCTCGGTCACCAGGTGAACAAGAGGGGAATAGAGGTAAGTTCCACTCAGTTGGCAAAACTACTACAGAGCCAAGAGCCTCGAACCATGAAGGAAGTCCAAATCCTCACTGGGAGAGTAGTAGCTCTTAGCCGTTTTACATCCAGACAATTAGACAAAAACAAGCCATTCTTCGACGCAATCAAAGCAAGAAAAGGAGATATTTGGGGGGTAGAGCAAAGAGAAGCTCTCGTGAAACTCAAAGAGTACATGATAAATCCCCTAATTTTATCTGCTCCAGAGCTCGAAAAGCCATTGTACCTCTACCTAGCGATATCTCAGTCAGCAACCAGCTCGGCCCTAGTAACACCCGGTCTTCCACTCCAGCAAGGCCATGACCGACGCAGAAAGCCAGTACTCAATGGCAGAAAAAATCATCCTTGCTCTAGTTCAGGCCAAAAGGAAACTTCGACACTATTTTGAGACTCATCGGACAGTAGTTCCCATGATACACCCTATCAAGGCAATTCTCAGTAAACCAGATATCTCAAGTCGGATCCCCAAGTGGGTAATCGATTTGAGCTCCTTTAACATTCAGTACGAATCGCGCACCGCAAAAAAAGGGCAAGTGATTACAGATTTTCTCTTAGACACTGACCCAGGGGAAGAATAGCAAACCACCGCAGACCCTTGTTGGGAGTTATACGTCGATAGTTCCTCGAGCCAAAATAGAGCTGGAGCAAGGCTAGAGATAAGAACCCCTGAGGGAACCAGAATCCAATAGTTAATCTGACTAGAGTTCCCAGTCATAAACAATGAAGCTGAGTATGAGGCGCTATTGGCAGGGCTCAAATTGGCCAAAGAACTCCAAGTAAAGCACCTCAAAGCCTATAGTGAGCAACTCATCACCAGGCAGGTGACGGGAGAGTACACCTCCAAAGAGAGCAGAATGAATGCATACCAAGAAGAGGTTAAAAAATTGGCAAAGTACTTTGATACAATCAAATTTCAGTAGATTCCTAGGGAAGAAAATCCGATAGCTGATCGCTTGGCGAATGCAGCATCCATAGTGGACGAATCACTAACCAGGGTCATCCCAATTGATGTCTTAGATATGCTAAGCATCATGAGAGGAATGCAGGTACTGGTCATCCCATGGGAACCAAGCTAGATAGATCCAATATTGGCCTACCTTGAGAGAGGAAAACTCTTCAACTCTAAGGAAGCAGCCCGGCAGCTAAGAATGAAAGCTCCCAAATATTCAGTTGTAGGAGGACAGCTCTTTAGGTGATTGCATTCCAGGCCCTACCTCAAATGTTTGACCCCTATGGAGTCCCGAGAAGTTTTAAAATAGATACACGAAGGGGAATGCGAGAATCATTCTGGGGGCAGGTCATTGACTCATAAAGCTCTCACTCAAGCTTATTTTTGGCCCTACATAGTAAGGGAAGCAGAGGAATACTCTCGTAGATGTAACAAATGCCAAAGGTATTCCCCTTTGTCCATCTACCCACGGAAAAATATACACAATGGGGAATGGACATGGTAGGACCCCTACCAATGGCTGCATCGCAAAAAAGGTACACCCTGTTAGCCACTGATTATTTCACCAAATGGGTAGAGGCAGAGGCATACGCAAATGTGACTAAAAAGTTTGTTTGGAACAATCTAATATGCAGTTTCGGAATCCCAAAGTCTATCATCATAGATAACGGGCTAAATCTGGATAATCAGTACACTCAGAGTTTCTTCGACAAGTATGGAATCAGCCAAAAAGTATCAGCTGCATACCACCCCTAAGGCAATAGGCAAGCGGAAATAACTAACAGAACAATCTTTGCCTGCATAAAAAAGAAGCTTGAAGATAAAAAGGGGAAGTGGTTAGACGAATTGCCAAATGTCTTGTAGGCATATAGAACCACCCCAAGACGTCCCACAGGCGAAACTCCTTTCTTTTTAGCTTACGGTACCGAAGCCGTAATCCCCACCAAAGTGGTAGCACCCATCATCCAAAGCTTAGCTTGGGACCAGAAGTCAAATAATCAGTTTCTAGAACACAGTCTGGATCTATTGGAAGAAAAAAGAGAAGTTGTAGCCATCCGGCTAGCAGCTTACCAGCAGAAGATAGCAAATAGTTACAACAAAATAGTTAGAAGGAGAAACTTCAATCTAGGAGATATGGTACTCCTAAAATCAGAGAAGTATATCGGCAAATTGGAACCCAACTGGGAAGGACCATATAGAATATCAGACGTGATTGGAAAAGGAGCTTATGGACTTCGACACCTGGATGGCACCGAAATGACCAAGCCAAGGAATGTAATGAACCTGAAAAGGTATTTTCAATAAAGTAAATCATTCGATGTTTTCCAGTACTCTACTTTTTGAATGAATAAAGCTACTAACAGTTTTCTTCAAAAGTCCCACATTGGATAAAAAAAAAAACTTCTGGCTGTTATTTAAAGTAGAATAACACGAAATCAAAACAGTGAAGTGGACCCCCTGATGGTAGGCAACCCATAATTGGACCCACCATCAGGGGGCTCCACTTCACACTTTTTATCTTGCCATAGATGAGACTTCGTCACCTATAAGAAACGATGTCCCACATTGTTTAAAAAATGAATTCTTAAGCTTTTCTTATAAAGTCACCCACTTGCTTATCTGTCAGTGTATGGAACCATTGACAATGGGATCCCATTCATGACATCAAAATGCCCCATTGTCAGAGGTCTCCATACACTCCCCACGTCTTTTTAGCAAAAAGTTATTTTTTGTTCCTAGAACTTGGGGTCCCACATCAACAAAAAAGGAAAAGAATCATTTATTATTAAAATATGACCTATTAGATGTACAGTTAGCGGGTGCGGGCCCTGAATTATGGAATCCATGGGTAGATACAGCCCATTATTGGAGGGCCCATAATTCAGAGCCTTCCCCGTTTTTCTCTAGGAAAGATCTTTTCAATACGATGCCCCATTTTAAATAAAGAAATATATATATACGTGCATATATGTTTTTTGTAAGACAAAAATGCTTGAATTCTGTGTCGGCAGAACAACTCCCTTAGAAAAATAGAAACCTGATACCTATGTTACCAACAGAGGCCCAAATAAAAGGGGCCAAAAAAAAAACTAAATGGCCCCAAGAGCCGATCGCAAAATAGGTAAAGGCCCCAAGAGCCAAATGCCCGATCAGGTTTGATCAGAAAAATGATCAGGCCAAAAAGCCGAATGACCTAGCCGATCGCAAAATAAGGGAAGGCCTCAAGAGCCAAACGCCCGATCAGGTTTAATCAGAAAAATGATCAGGCCCAAAAAGCCGAACGGCCTCAAGAGCCGATCGCAAAATAAGCGAAGGCCCCAAAAGCCAAACACCCGATCAGGTTTGATCAGAAAAATGATCAGGCCCAAAAAGCCAAACGGCCTCAAGAGCCGATCGCAAAATAGACGAAGGCCCCAAGAGCCAAATGCCTGATCAGGTTTGATCAGAAAAATGATCAGGCCCAAAAAGCCGAACGGCCTCAAGAGCCGATCGCAAAATAGGGAGGCCTGAAGATCCAAATGCCAGATCAGGCTTATCAAAAAAATGATCAGGCCCAAAAAGCTAAACGGCCTCAAGAGCCAATCGCAAAATAGGCGAAGGCCCCAAGAGCCAAAAGTCCGATCAGGTTTGATCAGAAAATTGATCGAGCCCAAAAAATCGAACGGCCTCAAGAGCCGATCGCAAAATAGGCGAAGACCCCAAGAGCCAAATGCCTGATCAGGTTTGATCAGAAAAATGATCAGGCCCAAAAAACCGAATGGCCTTAATAGTCGATCACAAAATAGGCGAAGGCCCTAAGAGCCAAACGCCTTATTAGGTGTGATCAGAAAAATGATCAGGGCTAAAAAGTTGAACGGCCTCAAGAGCCGATCGTAAAATAAGCAAAGGCCCCAAGAGCCAAACGCCCGATCAGGTTTGATCAGAAAAATGATCAAGCCCAAAAAGCTGAATGGCCTCAAGAGCCGATCGCAAAATAGGGAAGGCCCCAAGAGCCAAATGCCAAATCAGGTTTGATCAAAAAAATGATCAGGCCCAAAAAGCTGAACAACCTCAAGAACCAATCGTAAAATAGGCGAAGGCCCCAAGAGCTAAACGCCCGATCAGGTTTGATCAGAAAAATGATCAGGCCCAAAAAGCCGAACGGCCTTAAGAGCCGATCGCAAAATAGGCGAAGGCCCCAAGAGCCAAACGCCTGATCAGGTTTGATCAGAAAAATGATCAGGCCCAAAAAGCCGAACGGCCTCAAAAGCCGAACAGCCTCAAGAGCCGATCACAAAATAGGCGAAGGCCCTAAGAGCCAAACGCCCGATCAGGTTTGATCAGAAAATTGATCAGGCCCAAAAAGCCGAACAGCCTCAAAAGCCGATCGTAAAATAGGTGAAGGCCCCAAGAGCCAAACGCCTGATCAAGTTTGATCAGAAAATTGATCAGGCCCAAAAAGCCGAACGGCCCCAAGAGCCGATCGCAAAATTGGCGAAAACCCTAAGAGCCAAACGCCTAATCAGTTTTGATCATGAAATTGATCAGGCCTAAAAAGCCGAACGGCCCGAAGAGCCAATCGCAAAATAGGCGAAGGCCCCAAGAGCCGAATGCCCGATCAGTTTTGATCATGAAATTTATCAGTCCCAAAAAGCTAAGCGGCCCCAAGAGCCAATCGCAAAAGAGGCGAAGGCCTTAAGAGCCTAACGCCCAAACAACCTAAAAAACCGAATGGCCCCAATAACTGATCGCAGAATAGGCGAAGGCCATAAGAGCCTAATGCCTGATCAAAATTAATAAAAAAAAAAAATCAAGTGCAAAAAGCCAGAGCAGCCACATAACACAATCGCAAAATAGACAAATGTATCGAGATCAAATCACAAGCAAGACCATAAGCAAAAGCAATCTCAAAGATTGTTAAAAAGAAACTTCCATATTTTTTAAAATGGGTGGGGGGTAGGGCATACCTAACACCTCAAAACAATAAAATAAAATAAAATAAATAGCAAGGAGCTACGTAGGGTCATTATCAAGCTCAACTTCACCTTCCGCATTAAATTTATGTGTAAAAGCATCAACTAACTCTACCCTGGCTGGAGTAGAGGAAGGGGCATCAAACGACAGAGCAGGTAACCCTTGGGAGCCCGAAGGATATTAGAGAGGAGGCAGAACCTCACTAGCCACCTCACCCTTCAGCAGAGCAGTAAATTCAGTCTCTCTAGGGCCAGCCGAGGGCTCAGCATATTCACCAGCAATTAAGAACCCCTGTTTGGCATCATGCTCATCAGCATCACCATAATCTCTCTCCTTAGAAGGAAGCTGCCCCTAAGCAAAACCGAGCCTGAAGCCTTTGGCATAACGAAGATTCACAATATAGGAAAAACGGTTAACATCTCCAAACCCCCATCCTTGCAAGTTTGAATAAGAGAGTTTGCCTTCCCAAGCTATAGGTCAAGCTCAGCTGCTTTGTGCTCAAGTTCCTTAGCTCTTTTGTCAAAATACTCAATTGACTTAAACTGCTGAGCTTTTTCCCTCTTCTCCTCTGCGAGGGAAGCCTCCAAAACATTTACCCTACTCTGAAGGGTAGTAGACTGGTTCACTTGAAGGGAGTCAGCTGACAGCTTCTTCATAAGAGCGAACATTAAGAAAGAGCTCTGTGCAAAGATAACAAAGAATTGTTAATAAAAAAAACCCCTTAGTAAAAGGAAAGCAGAGGAATGAGAAAGAGTTACCTCTATTATGGACTTGGGAGCAAGAGACAACGGATCGTCAATACTCATTTGCTGCTATAAAATTTCATCTCTGGAAGGCCACATCCCTCTGGCTAAACCCGTCAAAGTCTCCAGGTCTTCGGCTTCAGAGTCACCAATAATGATAGGGGACCCATCAGACTCCATTATTTCGAGGAACCACTTCTCGGTAGACCCCTCAAAATCACCCCCGGCAATATCAGTAGCGCCAGGAATTAAGACACTTTTTCCTCCAGAGGCCCCAGCCATAAGCTTGGGATGCTTTGAAAAAGAATCGTCCTTCGTTAAGGGACGCTTAGTCCCTGACTGGACCCCTTTTTGCTTTTGAGACAAAAAAAGCTTGTTCACCTCAACAAGGAGGTTCTTCCTTTCTTGCAACAACTTAGCAGCTACCTCCCTCTCCTTCTTTGTTGTACAAGGTTTAGGAGGAGGAAGTTCTATCACTAATTAAGAAAGGGAAAGAGGGGCAAGCTATAAAAGGATAGCCTCAGAATCGGAAGCGTCAAGATCAATAGGCTCCTCAGGATTTTGAGCAATTACTGGAGAATCCTTCGAGATCACCTCAAGAAGAGAAGAAGAAAGAAGGACCTTGGCAGAAGGAATATCGCTTCAGACTCTTTCCTGCAAATAAGCAAGACGACTATTTGCAAATTTCGAAGAGAAAAAGTTAGTTTTGTGACCCAGGAAGTCATATATATAACAAAAATGCTTTACGACACAGACAAAGCAAGAAAACTCACCCGAATCATCGAATGTAGGAACGGATAGGGCATGAAAGCTCGATTGAACGAAAAAATCCCGAGCGGACGAAGATTGCCACGCCCCTCCGACCTTAACAATTTTGTATTTCCATTCTTTGTCAAAGGTATTAAAGTGAGAGAAAATAGTTCTACCTGGTCTAGAATGAAGGTGGAATCTACCCTCTCCTCCTTTCAATCTATCAAATGAATAGCAAAATAGAAGATCGGCAAGATTCAAGGTTAAACCTCGAACCCTGTTCAAAGCGAGAAGACAGGAAAGAATAAAAAAAAAAATAGGGTTAACTTTAAGAGGAGCCAGATTCAACACCGACAAAACCTGAAAGTAAAAAAGATTTAGGAGGAATCGAAAGGCGGGAAAATGCAAAGCTGAGAAGAGCATCTCGCCCTCTTTCAAACCCTCACCTGTACTAAAATTCAAATCATGATCGTATTCCTTAAGGGTAATGTCAGAAGGAACGCGATTCTTTTTTCTCAATTGAGAAATTGAAAAAGACTTCCTTTCTATAACATTTGGATAGAGGATTATAGGACCCTTGGCATAATCACTCAGACTTGCCGCCACAGTTCCTGACTCAGAATCAGACATATGAACACTATGAGTTCGTTCACTACTTTCTTGACTCATAATGTAAGAAAGATGGAACGAAAAGAAGACTAACCTCAGCAGATGGAAGGAGATGTCGAAGCAGCAATCGGATTCTCTCCAAAACTCGAGAACAAAACCACAGATGCAGATGTCCAAATCATAAAAAACCCCAATATATAAGCAGAAGGGGGCAGATAACGAAAAGGCAAGCACGAAGCCCTAGAATCGACAGCACGAATGGTAATAATCAACAGTAACAGCCGCGAAAACTTCTCCACTTCCTGAAAGCAGTTACAATTCCTTATATAAATCAAATTCATAAAAGGAATCGGGGCAAAGTGTGGAGGGAAAAAACCACCCCAATTACAACACACCACGTGGCGGTGAAAAGTTGCCCACAACCAAATTAAGATAACCAGAAGCCCACAATCAATTGGAGGTCCAACAGAAGAAGCCTTACGTATGTACCAGTTCAACCTAGTTAGAGTGAAGGAAGTTTTACTTAATTTAAAGGCTAAATGGGCGGCCCAATCTTAACAATGCCTGAATTCCATAACGTCTGCCATAATAGTGAATGCACGATCTACAGATGTAATTACCCATGTTTGGGAATAAAAGCCAAAAAACGGCTCCATGTAAATCTTTGAGGAAAAACTTATAAATAGAGCCTGAATGAGAATGAAAAGGCATCGGATTCCCAATACTACTATTCTCTCAAAGATTTATTTGTTCTCTTCTTAATTATTCTGTGTGTTCTCCATAATTTATCTCTTTGGGTGTTCGGATGTGAGAAATTACACCTACACATATTATTTGGATTTGGGTTACATCAATGCCCTAACAGAAGATTTAGCTACTCATGAAGATGGACGATAATATCATTGTTGGTGTAGAAAGCATCTCTATGGACTGCAACTCTTCTTCTTGGGAGCTTCTTATTCAATCTTTAAAGAGAACTCCAAAACCCTAAAAGCCGCCACAAGATCTAAAAATTGCAAAAGTGAAAAAGAGATTTCTTTATGACCTTTCGTTTTCTTCTTTGTTTTTTTTTAGGATAAATTGGCTCATACTCCTTCTTGAATGGGCTTTAGGACTTCTGGGGTCATCTCGAGCTCTACAACATGTGCTCGAGCACAAAAATTTGTGCTCGAGCATTTTTTCATCAATTATTTTCGAAGCGTCTTTTTTTCCAACACTTCGCATTTTTTTTCTGATTTTTTGAATTTGTGTTTGAGCATAAAGATTTGTGCTCGAGTATTTTGGAAAATGCTCAAGCTCTGGGACCTGGAACTTGCGAAGCGTCTTTTCATATTCCCAGGGGAATTTGTGCTCGAACACCAAAATATTTGGCCAAAATTCTCTGGTTTCTTCAAACTGTGTTCAAGCACAAAAGGTCTGTGCTCGAGCTCTAGGACTAGTATTCCTTCGATCACCCAAAAATAGCTTCAGAATAAGCTCGGAAGGTCCGATACATTTCTATCAACTTTGGAAACATTCTTTAAGCTCTAGAATCATGGTTTTGTCCTATTCTTCGGGAAATGATCTACAAAAGACAAATATTTTAAAATAAGTATAAAGACCGAGATAGAGACAATGTTAAGGTACTAACTATGCATGCTGAAGGGCTCAAATATGAAATATTCAACGCTTATCACTTATTTAGTAAACGAGCCTAAAAAATGTGCTCAAGCTCAGCTCATTTACTTAATGAATGAGCCTAAACCGAGCTTTTAATGAGTCAAGCCCGAGCTGTTCATTTGTAGCCCCATCCTCAAGGTTATTTTGGAGAATGTGACAGTTGATTGCACCCATGAGTTAAAAATTTGATTGTTTGGAGTGGGTTGAACGGAGCTTGTCATGCATGCACATGAGCCAAAAAATAATATAATAATAAAAATAAACAAGTTTTTGAGTTTATATATATATATATATATATATATATATATATATATATATATATATATTGAAGGAATGGACAAAAACAAATTATTGTATTATATATATGAATAAATATTTTAAGGACGTGTTACTACTGTTAAGTGGGACTATGGAAATCATTGAAATTTTAGACCTATACTACTATATGCACAATGATCCTAAGTTTGAAGCCCTTCTAAATTGGAACCTAGGCGACTACTTGGGTTGCCTATGCCCAGGCCGGCCCTACATAATAGAGTTGGAAAAGTTTCAAAAGGGATTTTGAGCCAAAGGGTAGGAGTTCCAAACCTTGCTAAATTGTCATTTGTGTTTGATTCCTTCTTCCATTATCTCATTTATATTATGCTTGTTTTGAATATTGTCACTTCTTATTATTACACAATTTAAATAGATATTCATATTGTCTTGCATAATTTTTAAATTAAAAAAGTAGCTATTATTTGCTATATACTTTAGGGATAAAATCATAAAACACTCACTACATTCAAATTTAGATCATAAAACCCTAACATATTTCAGAAAACCCTTATACTTTTAAAAAGTGATCACACTGCCTCAATATCCGCATCCAACCCTTTAACCGAGCCATGAGATGACAAATTTAACCTTACTATTTAATATTAAATTAAAAACTAAAAATTATTTTTAAAATTATAAAAATATCCTTTAAAATTGCATAAATTATGTTTGAGAGAGAGAGAGAGGGGTGAGAGTTTTAGAGAGAGAAAGAGGGTGAAGAAGAAGATTAAAGGATATTTTTATAATTTTAAAAAATAATTTTTGTTTTTATAATGTAACATTAAATAGTAAGGTTAAATTTGTCATTTCATAGCATGGTAACGGTTAGATATGGATATTGAGCAATGTGATCACTTTTTAAAAGTGCAGGGGATTTTTGAAATAGGTTGGGATTTTATGATCAAAATTTAAAAATAGCGAGAATTTTATGATTTTAACCTTGTACTCTCCTTTATTCACCCTTGTGAGTCTTTGAGCAACACATAGTTTACCTTTTA
Organism: Cornus florida; assembly: GCF_030987335.1. Taxonomy (NCBI): domain Eukaryota; kingdom Viridiplantae; phylum Streptophyta; class Magnoliopsida; order Cornales; family Cornaceae; genus Cornus; species Cornus florida. The sequence continues at coordinate 49,061,226 of NW_026775573.1, forward strand.
ATTCGGAGGGCCCAATAGTTCAGGTTTTTTTTTCAAAACTATTTTGTCTCACTTTACATATATATTTTCAAAACAAATTGAAGTAGGACAAACATATGCAATTAAATATGTGGAACAATCACAGGTGGTTTTACAACAATTTTTGAGTGTCTCCAAAATAAATATTTGGATAAAGCGCAAAAATAACCCCTTAAATTACTGGCCAAAATGCAATTAACAGTACAAAAACTTTAATTAACCCCTGAATTAAGCAATTTGGTTGCTTTTAACCCAGTCCGGTCACCCATAAAAAAAAAAAATTTGATCGTTAATAGGCGCATAAATGACCATTTAATCTTTATGAAATAATTTAGTTTCTCACTTCAAAAAAAAAAACCAAGTGTCCATTAAACCCATTCTTTATTTCTCTCTCTCTCTCTCTCTCTCTCTCTCAAAATCCCCAACTGCCTTTCACACACACACACACACACAAAATAAAAATAAAAATCATGATCAGATTTCTCTCTTTTCTGTGTGCATATATATATATATATATATATATGCACGTGTGATGTGTGTCTTTGTATACATAGTTGAGTACAGAAATTGACGATGGCGATGGCGATGGGGGAGGAAGGCGACCGGCGGTAGCTACGAGTAATCAAAGAGAAGATTATGGCGATGATAGCAATCGGGAAGCTCGCCGAACTGGGTTCACCCACTAGAAAACCCACTCCGTCGGCTAAGTTGTGAAAGAATGTGTATAAATAGGGCAAGATTGCACACAAAAATGAAGTAGTTAAAAATGTCAAGAACAACCCAAAACATTGCTCTGTCATCTCTTTGGTGGTACAAACTCTCTGGTGATGGACCTCAATTGTCAGCAATCCAGTCACTAAACCCCCCATGAATATTTTGTCACTGATCACCAAGAAAACCCAATCGCAAAATCCTTAACCCATAGCCAAACCCATATTATGACAGCCACGTCGACGGGTCTTATCGTCAAAACACCATCACATTCTTCCCACAGCCATCGCCATTTCCATCGCCGATTATCAAGCCCTTTATCGTCGTTACCAAAGTCTAGAGATAGAAAAGGAAAAAGAATTCTTGTTGTTGCCATCGAAATCTCTCACTGTCACCTTCCTCACCAAATCTTTGCCGTAGTTGGGTCTGTTATGCACGTTGGAATTTCGCCCCAAATTGCTTTCCAGTAGGTGATCCTGATGGTGGTGAGGATGTCGACTTTACAGAGGGAGACATCGGTAATCAGTCGGCAGTGGAGTCGCAGCTGATACCGTATCAGTTGGCGCAACAATAGTGCCGGTCTAGGAGTCGAAGATGGGATCCCTTAATACCTAGAATTACTGAGGTGTTGATTTTTTGATGGCCCTTCAAAATTACAATCCTTCATGTCCATTGAGTAAGTTTTATAATATCAAATAATAATGAAATTACGTGGTTTTGTTTAAGGGTATAAATGTCTTTCAACAATTTAGGTAAGAGCAATTGTCCAAAAAAATAATTGCCGTCCTTAATTGCACCAAATTAATAATTCAAAGGGGTATGTTATAGTTCAAGGGGATTATTTGCAAAACGCCAATAGTTGAGGGTTTTTTTAGGTGTGCGTACGGTTTGGTTTGGACCGGTTTGAGATTTTTTAGAACCAAATCAGTCTAACGGTTCTAAAAAATTTGGAACAAAATCGGACCATTTGACCAAAGAAACCGAACGAAACCAAACCGTGAGAAACTAGTTTGGTTTAGTTCGATTCCACGATTCCTGTAACTTTTTTTTCTTCTTAACGAAGAATTAATATCTTAAAATCCAAATGTATAATAATAAACTAGGTTAACCAATATATTCATAACTGTTAATATATTTAGAACTTTTAATTCATTCTTCTATATTATTATTTCTCGAACTAAATTTAATACATTCAAAATTGCTAATAACATAATACATTCAGAATTATTAATTCAATAACTAGCACTTCGCAACAATTTAGAAAAAACAATTTAGAAAACTAACAAAATTCAATTACTGAAAATCAATAATGATAAAAAAAAAAAAAAAAAAACACATGCACCAGCCAGAGTAAGATTATACGGTTTGGCTCGGTCCAAAATAATCTCAAATCGTGATCAAATTATATCTCCACTTTAGAACCGTGAGCAAATCAAATCGTTAACAAACTAATTAATTGAACTGTCCAGTAAAATCTAATCCAATTTGAATTTTCAATTTGAAGGAAATTTTGTGCGCCCTAGGTGTTTTGCGCTCTAATCTAATTTTTTTGCACTTTACCCTAAATATACTTTTAGGGTAGTGTATAGAAATTGATCTAAGGAGATCAAATGGACCTCTCTTAGTGCCGCTTGGAACGCTATACAATAGTCTTCTGCATGGGTCACTATTGCTCTCAAGCCCTATCCGGTTCCTTCTTCATCCCCAAGGTATGGTCACCGTATCATCATTTATGTTCTATTTTCTCACTAATAAAACACAGAATTTAGTTAGGTTCGCTATTGATTTTTTTTTTTAAAGGTATATACCCCGACAGTTTGCGTACTACTTTTATATAATTTTCCATCTAATTTTCTGACCAACCAAACGAGTAATTTCACATGGTTTTGTCTCATTTAGTAAAATACTTTAATTCAGTACTCTCTTCCTTATCAATGTATAACATACAGTACAATTTTTTAGAATTTGCATTGAAATTTTGTTAGAGTTGCTCGCGATTCAGTACAATACAAGTTCCTCCCCAAGGATTTCATCAATCTAGGGTTTCAAGCACTTTGTCTGCGAATTCAAAAGTCCACCAAACACCTAGCTTTGTGGCAATGCAAGAAGACAGGAGTTTGAAAGTTCCGCATGTTCTGACAGTTGCTGGCTCTGATTCCGGGGCCGGTGCCGGAATTCAGGCTGATCTCAAGACTTGTGCTGCCCGCGGAGTGTACTGTTCTACCGTGATCACTGCTGTCACTGCACAAAACACCATTGGTGTTCAGGTTTGATTGCAATTTGGAGACTCGTATTATAGCAGATTCTGGTGAAAGTTTTTGGTTTTTTGTTTTTGTTTTTGTCAAAGTTTGTGTTCTGATTTGGGTTCAAAAGTTCATTTTGTTGTCAGGGTGTGAACATCGTGCCAGAGGAGTTTGTTGCGGAGCAATTGAAGTCTGTGCTATCTGATATGCATGTTGATGTTGTAAGTCAATATTACGGATTGCCATTCATGTTTCAGTTTTATGGTTTACTCTGATTTATCTTGATCTAAGAATTTTTTTTTATTTATTTATTATTATTTAAATTATTATGAGCTGAATTATATATTTTGAATCAATCATAATATTGAATCCATGAATTATGTCCTTAGCTTTGACATACTCGAGTTCCTTATGTGGTGTATTGGATCCACGAATTTACAATGTTGTCATTGTAGATAATTATAGCATATAATACTTGTTTTGAAGTTGACAAAAACTGTCTAGCAAGTTGTTGCATGGACAAGGATATGTGATCCGATTACGATCACAACACAAATTGGACATGTAAACAAGGTAAATTCCCAAAAGGCGGCAAGGACATCACACATACATATATGGTTCATGTAATTATGATCACTCTGCTCCACCAAACCGGATTATTGATTAAACATAAGACATTCATGTATATTACTTATGTTCTAAAATATAACTAACTTTGTCTTTTCAAAAAGAGGCATTGCCCCTTTCCCACCGATCATCCTCCCGTGTTAGATGCCCCTCCCATCAGGACAGAAAGTTCTCGCTACCACTTCGTGGAACAAACCAGTATATCTCGTCTGTCAACAAGTTCCAATCATCTTTGGCACACGAATTGCCTCCAGTTGAAATTGTGCAGTGCAGGGTTTTGAGCCGATGTCGCAAACTGATGTGTTTACCTCCATGAAGGACATAGGCATTTGGGACTTGCATAACCTTTTACTCACAAGGTAAAATGGACAGCTTTGTCTGTTTCAGTGCTCAAAATAGTTAAATTTAATTCATAGAAGAGAGACTCCAGTAACACCTCTCGAGCATCACCCTGTCATTATGTGAACACAAATCTGGTTCTTGGACTAGATGAGAATTTTTGATCCCTTTTTCTAACAATGGTAGGACTGAAGTTTTAAACCGATCTGGTTCAGAGTAATCACAATTGCTTTTTGGAAGGGAAGATTTTTTTCCTGACTTGTGCTTAGACATTATGAACTTGTATCTAAACAAGTTCTCCGGCACATTTGAATTATCATAAAATGAGAGAGAGAGAGAGAGAGAGAGTAATGTACTCTTCTGGAAAATTGAAGAACACCCTACTCTTCAATTTGTTATTTCAGATACATGTGTCTTTTTTTCTATCTCTGATCCTTTATATATTATCTTAATTAAAATTCCTAAAGATTCATTGCACATATTATATCGTTCTTTGGTTACTTTGCCATTTAACCTGAATTGCTTTTGACCTTTTGCTCCTAATTAAAATCATATTATTAATATTATTGTTAAAAATTCATCTAACCAATGCTGAAATCAACTTAGGTGAAAACAGGCATGCTTCCTTCAATTGGCATAGTCAAGGTCCTTCATCAGAGTCTTAAGAATTTCCCAGTTCGAGGTATGCAGTGTTTTTTATTTTCTGGTTGCAATTGTGGTGGCTTTGAGTTGACTCAAGTGATTCACTGAAGGCAGCTTTAGTGGTTGATCCTGTTATGGTATCTACAAGTGGAGATGTGCTGGCTGATTCTTCCATTCTTGTTGGATTTCGGTATGCATTTATTTGGATGCTATGTAGATTTATGGTGATTTCCATCATTGAGTTCCGTATTGTTGCATCAATTTATTTTGATCGTTTTTTTGCCACTCACTTTAAATAATAAACATCTAATGCTTTAGTATTAAGATGGTGTCTCTCCAGATTCCACTTTGCTTTAGTTCTGTGTTAAGCACCAATTACTCTACAAGCATAAGTGATTCAAAGTGGCTTTAGCTTATTTCTATGCATTTCATTTGGTTTAATCACCTGACTTGTTGAATAGTTTTTTGGGTCCAATATGACAACCACAATGTCAATCTTCCTCTATTACGGAGCAGAGCCTTTTTGTTGATCTTATATTACATCCTAAGCCTGAATAATTAATCATCTGAATGATTTCTGGAAATTAATGCAAGCAGCGTGCTTGCTTTGTTTGTTTGTTTGTGTGTGAGAGCGAGAAAGAGAGAGAGATGCACTACTCTTTTATATCTAAGCATAGAGCCGTGATAATCTCTCCAAAAGGAGATAGTACGAATCTGTGGCCGAATAAAGCTCCCCGTCTGATGCACTTGAGTATGGGTCAGTTCCTGCTCGTGTCAATACTTAAAGATGAGACATATCCATGCTTTTAAGGCCAATTTTGTTTAGCAACCTTCATTAGAAGGTTCATTAAGCAAAAAGCCTAGTTGGTTTACATACTTCTTTTGGGTTGGGTAGGGTGTGATTAAGGTACTTTATCTAATGATATTTCTCTAATTATTATTTCTTATCTTTAATCCATTTTACTTGCTCAAGAATCATGTTTTCATTGTTTATTTGGTTCCTGAATATAGGGAGGAGCTTCTTCACATGGCTGACATAGTAACTCCAAATTTAAAAGAGGCATCTGCTTTGCTTGGTGGTGTGCAATTGGAAACTGTTGCTGACATGCGTTCTGCTGCAAAATGTATACATGATATGGGCCCAAGGTTAATTCTTGCAAAATCCGGCGGAACTCTTTAGCTTTTTGATAATTATGCATACCTTCACAAAGCTACTGAAACTGTATTCTACAACTCTCTGCCACAAGTGGGAAAATTACACATTGACCTGACCTCCTATGGTTTGTGGTCACTTCACTTTTCCTTGAATGTATGGCTGTGAGTCACGTGATATTGTACCATTCTGATCATTCTTGAAGTGTTTACATGAGTCCTTCCTCACTGGATCACCATTTCCTGTTGCATCTACTTTTTCTTTTTGGTCCTTCTGCTATTTTCTGCATACTCCAGGTGTACTTAAGGATGTTCCATTTACTTTCGTAATGAAAATTACTTTTAGAATAACTAAGAGGAAGAAGAAGAATAAAATGAACTGTAACATATTGTTGATATTGCTTTCAGAAATGTACTTGTCAAAGGAGGTCACCTCCCTGCTTCATTGGATGCTGTTGATGTTTTCTTTGATGGTATGTTCTACATATTCTATAGAATCTTTGAGCAGTAATAGAATTTTTGCTACCTGCCCTTAGGTGTGAGCATGTGTATGCGCTCGCTTGTGCATAGGTTAATTTATTCTCTGATTTATTCTTGTAGGTGAAAATTTGTTTGAGCTATGTTCATCACGAATAGAAACTCGGAATACTCATGGTACTGGTTGCAGTTTAGCTTCATGTATAGCAGCTGAGCTAGCAAAAGGTTCTCCAATGCTAACTGCTGTCAAGGTAATGAATTATTTGCTTTTATTTCTGAGCCCCAAAAAGTTTCTAATAGTTTAGTGGCTTGAAATTTCAGAAAAGTAAGACCTAAATCTCAGTATTTGGCTGTTAATAATGATATAAACAGTGGGACTGCTTTTAATTGAGTCTCACAGTTGATGATAGACCTGAATCATATCCAATAGGCTTGGTTTATTAGGCTTCTCTTTTCTTATCCTCAATTGGCTTAGAGGGCCTGCCATTCTTGATAGTACAAAATCAACAGGATGCAAGGAAATATTATACAAATGCATATAATCTAGAATGACAATGTTGTGATGGATGAGTTGCAAGAGAAGAACAGGATGGATACGGATGCATTCATGCAATAGATGTACAGAGTAATATGGTATGATTAAATGCTTTGACCATATTACATGGCCTACGATTGAGCTGCTACAAGATCTAGGGGAATGAAGATAAAGAGAACGGAAAGGAAAAAAAAAAGACATTAACTCAACGGGAGGTTTTGAGAAAATAAGTGGTCTATACTTCGAAAGATGTTAAGACCCTTGACAGGGTATAAATGAAAAGGATATTTAGTGTATCTTGGAAACTGGCATTCATTTTGTGATAGTTGCCAGTATCCATTATATGAAAATTACAAGGTTCATATCTTGATAGAAGCAAAATTTCAACTACTATGCTTACAATTAATTTTTTTCTAAATTTTCCCGGCATTAACTTCATTTTCTTTTCTGTTCCCTCCACCCTGTGACTGGAGCATCTTTAATTTTTAGTTTATGTGAGTTTATATGATTCTTGGCAGGTAGCGAAACGTTATGTTGAGACAGCCTTGGACAACAGCAAAGACATTGTCATTGGAAATGGACTTCAGGGTCCTTTTGACCATCTATTTAAGCTCAAGAGTAATATCCATAATTCATGTAGGCAGAGGGCATTTGATCCATGTGATCTCTTTTTGTACGCTGTTACTGATTCTGGGATGAATAAGAAGTGGGAACGTTCCATCACAGATGCTGTGAAAGCTGCAATAGAAGGCGGTGCCACAATTGTACAGCTAAGGTATATATACATATATTTAAAAAAATTGTTTGTATGCATAACAGAGTTTCTATGTGGTGTAGGCTCTTGCATTTAGTTCTATACATACTCAATGGTCAGCAGAGGTGCTTGTTTGAGTTATAATATTAATCTAATATATTGCATGCCAATATTTAATAAGGCTGTCTAAAATTCATTTTAATGTGCTGACGGTTTATTATGTCATTTACAAAGCATTTTTATTTATTTTCCGAAGAAAAATTCCAAATATTCACATAGTGCGTGTTATGAATAAATTAGCTACCTTTCATATAGTTTACTACTTATTGGTTTCTTTTTGTTGTTTACGTGAACTATATGTAAATACTTCTATTCTTAAACTCCTTTTGTAGAAGTAGTTGTATATATGATGTGTTCTTTTAGTTCTATCTTTCACAGGGTTATGCCATAACATTTCAACTTCAGTTTTACTTTTTGTATGGTGGTGGAAGATGTTTGGAGCCGACCTCATCATAATTGTGAAACTGGAACTAAAGAACTGCACTGCTGAAAAAGCATCTAGTCCCCTTTATAAACAACTAGTGATATATCTTTTTTTACCAGAGTTGGAGTTAGCAATCTGAGATTCATAAGCTCCCAAGTATTCTCCACATTTTCTTCCCTCATTTGAAATTTAACAGCGAAGGGAGATGGAAGGAAAGAAATCTGGGGGGTAGGGGTGATGCGCAAGTAACACCATGCAAGAAACACTAGAAATGAAGGTTGTGAACGCCAAGCACAAAGCTTGAACTAATATTAGAGCAAAAACCATGCTGCCACCTCATGATGTTCCATATATCAAAGCCTACATCTCCTCAACAAAGGAGTCTCCAGAGACAGTTTACCTACATGAACTTCTATACTTTTACCAAAATATCTTTCTGTCCGAATTTTATGCTCTTCAATAAACTTTCCTGTATCAGCTCATTTACTGCCAGCCTGTTGCTTCGCATAGATTGATTTTTCAGAAATTATTTATGAATTTATTATGCCTTTTCTGCTTGAAAGCAAAATATTCCAAGTAGACCAGTGTGTTGCCTTTGTCAAAACGCACAGTTGATAGTCGTTAAGAGTTAAAGAGTGTTTAGTATTTTCCTTGTTTACTTTGGGGTTAATTGTAATTTTCTTTTCTCAATATATATATATAGAAGAGGTGGTGTAGAAACCCTACAACCATCAAATTACATTCCTTATTTTTCTTCTTCTCCTCCTCTTCTTCTCTTCCTTAAACCCTAAAACACATACACAGATTCTAACTTGGTACTGGGTAGAAGAGCCAAAGGTCTCGAGTTCGAACCTCACCATCACCCTAGTAATTAAAATTGAAACACGTGTTGGACCAAAAAGAAGGCCACACGTGAGAGGGCGTGTTGAAAGATTTAAATATTTAAGTTACACCCTCTCTAACAGCTTAAGCTTTTGGAGTATATGGTTGTTAATTTGGAAATATCCTTCATTATGGAGTAGCTGTACTCAGTGACAGCAAACTTGAGATTATCATTGCTAGGTCTGACGGTTGAATTTCAATCTAGATTTCTGGAGGTAGCAAAAGATGTTCTCTAATTTAGTCCCCAAGGATATTCCTTTTCTAAGGCTTTGATTTGCTGCTCTTCCAATTAATTTATCAAATTTTGTTTTAAAGAATGAGGCTCTGTTACATTTGTAACATTTCCTGCAGCTTCTATGAATTGGAAGTAGGTGTAGTGCTAAATCCACCTGATGTTTTGAGGGTCCATGTAGCATTTAGCAAACATTGGGCGACATAGGCCTGCCTTTCAAAGAAATCCATGTCATCTTTTGTCTACTTCGGAAGATTTCATGACCTGTTCCTATATTTATTCATGGGGTAAAATGCAAAAAAACCCCCTGAACTATTGAAGAATCAGCAATTAACCCCCTAAACTACTAAAGTTGCAACTAACCCCCTGAGCTATACATTTTTGTTGCATATTGCCCCTTCCGGCAAACTTCTGTTCCAAAGTTGCCATCAAACGACCATGTGACTGTCACGTGACCCTCAATATTTAATTTAATGACTATAATTCCCTTATAAGCATGAAAAGACTTTAATGCCCCTTATTGTGCCCATTACACACCCAAACAAGCCTTTTTTTTTTTTTTTGCCACAAACCCAAACACACCCTTATACACCTGTTATTCACACAAACACACCTTCAGTTCTGTCTACACACACACACACATTTATATAATACGAGTATATATATATATATTACTGTTCATCTTCACATCGGATAAAAAAAAAAAATCTGGTTGACCACGCCCTAAACGTCTCTCTCTCCTCTTCTCTTTCTGTCTATATATATATATAGCTTGTTAATTCTTCAATTAAAGATTGTCCGGACCAGAATTTTCAGAGGAAATGTTTGCCGGAGAAGAAACACGAAACAACCCTATTGTGAGTGGGAAAGTGCAACCAACCCAAAATTTGGGTCTTCTTCCCAAATGCTAGTACTATTCTGCAACTTTTCCGCCAAACCCTAGCCCTTCCTCCTTCAAATCGGGCCACCAATATACCTTCAAACTAACTCAATTCATAGGGCTTTGAGAATACAATCCCTAATCTTGAATCCACACCATAACCCGAAAAAGAAAAAAAAAAACCCACACTCTCGGCTATGGTGTGGATTCATCACAGATAAAGTCACATCGCCGATAAAGTCTCCACCGTCGAGCCGTCTACCACCACGATTCCAATCTCTCTTGAAATTGTTAGGTCGCAAATTTGGGAAATTTGGCAGGTGGTGCGAAGGAGTAGTGGGCAGAGAGAGTGGTGGTGGTATGAGAGGGTCATTTCGGGCATTCAGGTGGTGGTGGTGTTGTTATGGTTCCCATGTTTGATTGGTGGTTGTGGTTGAGCTTGGAGGTAAAGAAGAAGAAGAAGCAGCTGCAGATGGTGGTTGTGCTTGTTATTTTTTTTTCTTCAAGTTCTTGGCTGATTGATATATATAGAGAGAGAGAATTGGTGATTGATCTGGTTTAGGCTTTTGATTAATTGACTCAGGAAATTCATAGCAGACATGAATCAAGAAATTCATATAGATAGAGAGAGAATTGATACGCGTAAACCAGAGGCTTAAACCCATAAATTACCATGTGGAGGATTGACGGTATAATCAATTAGGTGATGTTTTGGTTTGTTTGATGCAAAGGAGTTTAAGACAAAGTGATAAAGGTTACATATATGCTGTCATAGTGTTATTAGTCAATGAGATTATACCTTTCCAAGTCATCCCCCCAACTCAAAGACTCCAAAACTATGTAGTTTTAGTAAGGGTAAATGAGTCTTTTTGTTTTTCCAGCCAACTCTCCTGCCGGATTGTCCTTAAATGTAACAAATTGATAGTTCAGGGGCTTTTTTTGTAGCTCACGGGGTTTGTTGCAACATGCCAATAGTTCGGGGTTTTTTTTTTTTTTTTTTCACCTAATATTTTTCTAAAAAAGGAGTTTAAGCATGCCAAAATTGTTTAGTTTTTTTATAAAAAAAAACACTAGGAGCTTTTATAGGTTGTATCAGTTGTCCAATGGTGAATACAGAGGTTCCACAAGGTAATTAGTTCAGTTTATGTGGCCTAGGGAACCATAACAAGCAGTATCATACTCATCAACTTATCAAACCATTTCCCCAAATATTTGGCATCGGATACAGAACCCTGTTTCACATTCTGCTACAAGGCCCACACGCTCTTGTCACACTTGTACCAAATCTTATACCTAGGGAGATTTTCCCTTTTGTTTGTATGTACGCACTACTTAATTTTACACCAAATGTCTGTTCTGAAACATCTATATATTTATTTTTTATTTCTTTTAATGTTTGTTACTAGTTCTTATATTTGTACCTCTGAATCAGAAGTCTCCATTTTTTCCCTCTTTATCTTTTTTATTTTTCCAAATAGATAGACCATCCCCTAGCTTAGCATCAAAGACTAGAAGCTTTAGATGACATGGAGCTTAAACAAGTATTAGAGAGCTGCCAGTAATTAGCAACTAATATGCATTTTTATTTAAAACTGTAAAATTCTTAAAAGGATCTAGCTTCTTTCAATTAAGACAGGTCTAGTAAGTTATGGTAGCTAGCTTAGTGCTCATCATCCCAACATGAGAAGGAAGAGTTAGACCCTCCTCCTAGTGGGCTGGGCTGTTCAATGAATCAGCTAGCCAAAATTCAGCCCGATAGATGAGTTTTATTTCCCCACCTTACTGCTATTTTTGACATTTTATGCCTTTTTTCTTTCCTTCAAAATTGTTGTAATATAGAGTATGAATGGGATGCTGAAACTTACATGGTCAAACCCAGTTGTTGTTCAGTTACTCAAATATGCAGGTCATATGCAAGGGTAGGGCCCTAATACTATTTTGTTACTGATTTGGCAGTAACAGAAAGTAACTGGACCTAGATTTCTGCATAAAAGTTAGAACATTATTAAGTTATTTAGTATTAGTTGATTTGGGGAAGATGATTCTATATGGGGGAAAAAACGTACCATACATGCTTAAGAAGAGTTGTGCATAGAAGAACTTGGTTTTGAAAATGCTGTCAATGCATTATGAGAGTCCCATTTACGTACAATTGTTTCTTCTGTTTATGTGGACAGTTTCCTCACAACTTTAGTACAAATATCTGGTCAAATCTCCTCCGTAATTAATCAGTATACAACACACTGGGAGATTTCCAAGAGCTTTTCGAGTTAATGAATAGTTAGAATCTTAGCTTGACCTGTGTCATACGCATCTATTGGTGTTAACTGTTCCATTCTCATGTTTAAAGGGAAAAGGATGCTGAAACACGGGACTTTCTGGAAGCAGCCAAAGCATGTTTGGAAATTTGTCGTTCCCGCAGTGTACCTCTGCTGATAAATGACAGAATTGACGTTGCCATGGCTTGTAATGCTGACGGCGTGCATGTTGGCCAGTCTGACTTGCCTGTCCATGTTGTCCGCTCTCTTCTTGGGCCTGAAAAGATCATTGGTGTATCATGCAAGACAACGGAGCAAGCTCAACAAGCTTGGACTGATGGCGCTGATTACATTGGTTGTGGGGGTGTATTTCCAACCAATACAAAAGCAAACAATCGAACCGTTGGTTTAGAAGGATTAAGAAGTGTTTGTTTGGCATCAAAGTTGCCAGTGGTTGCCATAGGTGGTATCGGGATTTCAAATGCACGGTCTGTAATGGAAATAGACGTCCCAAATCTCAAAGGTGTTGCAGTTGTGTCAGCTCTGTTTGATAGGGAATGTGTCCTGACGGAGACTCGGAAGTTGCATTCAATACTGATGGAGACAGCCCCAATGGAAAATAAAAGGAAGGAGGAGAGAAGTTGTTAACGGTGACCTTGTTAAAGCCAATAAAACTACGTAATAATGGTATTAGAAGTGGTAATAGTAGGAGTCTTTGTTTTAATTTATTTGTGGTCAAGCTATGCAGGATTGATGTTTTAGCTTTGGATGCAAATGAACTATATGTTATTTAACTTTTCTTTACTTCCTTGGACTGTGTCAATTTGCCATAAGCATGTAGTTTGATATTGTGATTAAATTTAAAGGAACTGGATGTTGTGGTGGCTATCAAACAATGACAGTAAACAACAGCATAAACCAACAAATGGAGTCTAAAATAAACTCTCATTATTTGCCAAAAGAATAAACCTTCATACAAATAGATACGTGGAGCTTCAAATTACAATCTTTAATACAACCTAGCTAGCTAATCAAGTCAAGTTGGTTGGCATCTCGAAACGACAAACTGGCAGATGTGATTCGTGTTGAGCGGTTTCAAGACAAATGGTGCATAGATTATCACGAGAACACTTTAGTATCACACTATGCCCAGGCACCGAACTCATAAGACCAAACCTCGACAAAGAGACAGGAGGTGACGAAACATGGTGAATCCTTCACTGTGCGGACTCCTGCTAGAGACAAAGCGGACAAAGCGATCGAAGTATCTGCGTGCCCAGTCGGCGGATTCTAGCCATGAGTCGGCATGTTGTGCCTAATCCGTGGATATTATTATTATTATTTTTTTATTTAAGTTGGGTATTCACACTCACGTATTTTCACCGAAGCTCGAACTTGACCTCTCTTTAAAAAGAAAAGAAGGGCTTCTACTGCTAGACCACTCGCCTGTGAGTCATCCTTGTCTCCTTTAAAATACCATATTCAACACAGAAAATTGCACAAAACTGAAAGGGATTTATCAATGTAAGGAATTAGGGCGGCGGTGATCGATTTAAAGGGAAGGGATCGCTGAATTCTGGAATTAGGTTTCTAATGGCTCTATAAGGCGGCAGTGATCGATTTAAAGGTAATCAAATTAAAATTAGTAATTGCAATCAAAAGTTAAAAAGATTTCTGAAAGGGATCGATGATGTAAGTATAAAAGGGGCGGCGGTGATCGATTTAAAGGGAAGGGATCGCTGAATTCTGGAACGGCTATATAAAGGGAAGGGATCGCTGAATTCTGTAAATCTGGAATTAGGTTTGTAAGTTCCAAAATAAAATTTAATTATATATTTTTTTTTTTATTTTTTTTTTCAAAAATGAGATTTTAAGTTGGATCTTTGAAAGGAATATGGGACATTTTTAGTCGGGCCCTTAATTTTGACAGTCCTAAAATATAAAAATTATTTTAGGGGCTTCTTTTTCCAATACTACTAACTTGCACTTATGTATAACAAGTTTGTTTATGAGCTAACATATGAATAGTTGAATTCATTTACAGTCTTATTTTTTATTTTACTTTTTAAAACTCAAATATTGTAAAAGAAAATTTTCACAATATATACACAGCAATATGATTTTTTTTTGAAATATATATATATATATATATGGATATGACATGAATATGTCAAATAATATAAATAATAATTTTTGCTCAATATTTATATAACTGTGAACCAAATTCACTAATTTGGAACTAAGAGTTCAATATTTGTTATTTTTCTATTTATAAATTTTATGCTATATTTTTAATCAATCCATAATATATTTTAAATTATATTGAATCTCAATTTTTTTTTTTAAATAATAATAATTACAAAATCACCTTATTTGTTTTGTAAAAGTGTTTAAACATATTTTTGATGTGTCCCAAGTGCCAATCATATCCAACCAAGAAAATAATATATTTATTTTAGGATACTTTTATATGTTTTCGACACGTGTTCGGATCATATATGTGTATTTGATACCATCATGACACACCCCAGGGTGAAGTACCTGTGCTTCCTAAGTTAAGAGAAAATGTGGCGCTTGACTCTTCTTCATCTGCATCCGGTCACATCTAAAGAGCAAGGGCTTTCATGTCCGTTGAAAAACCTAGTGGGTGGAGTTACGAGGTCTAGGAGGTGGACAAAGACAATCAAGTGGAATTTCCGATCTAATCACAGATCGTCGAGCTTCATATTGAAATTTAAAGATGAAGATGATACGATACTATGGAAAGTCTCAAATTAACTGTTTGACGTTGGTGGATTGTTATGAATTTACATATTTATCCTTAAGAATTAAACCATTTATTTTATGAAAAAATCTAAAAAGGGTTGTGTATTGATAAGTTACATTTTTGCTCTTCTAGAAAAATATATAGTTTGGACTCCTTTCTCTTTCTTTCCCCTCTTATATATATATATATATATATATATATATATATATATATATATAGGGATACACATATATACATATATAACTCGCCACCATTGAGACACTCTCTCTTAAACCACCTTTTGATTTGATACAAATATTTGTGGATATATGTATTTGTATATAACTCGCCACCATTGAGACACTCTCTCTTAAACCACCTTTTGATTTGATACAAATATTTGTGGATATATGTATTTGCATATATATATATAGGGCTAAAAACACAAAACCCCCTATTGTTTATAAAAACTACATATAATTCCCTCTATTATTAAAAAAATTCCTGAACTAACATAAACTATCACGTTATCCCATTTTCGTGACAGAACAGTTAAATTATTGCGAAATAACAATAATACCCTTGATAGTATATTAATATTTTATTAAACTGAAATTGTTGATTTCAAATGACAATTATGCCTTCCATGTCTACACTCGCACATGTGTCAATAGCCTATTGGCTACTGACTTTAACTTTCTTTTTTCTTTTTTTCTTTTCAATTAGGCTCTCTCTCTCTCTCTAACAGTAATGAAGCCTCTGGGCTACAGATTTAACAACTAAAAATTCTAATGTGAAATTCCAACAGAAAAATTCATTCACAAGTGAACTTTTTAATGAATTCCCTTGACATACATACAGAATTGGAGTTTTCATTCTCTGGATCTTTCAATGGAAATTATAACTTGAAATTCTACTTTGGATTGTGCTTTTGATGTAGTGGCTGATTCTAATGCTTGTGATGCTTTGACCGTGCACTTTGCTAATTGATAATTTCCATGGTAGATATAGGGCTTTGTTTGTTTGATTTGCTCCACTGTTTCGATCCCTTCTGGTCTTATTAAACCCACTCATTGATCTCTTGGCCCCAACCATTTTAACTGGTTAAAATCTTGACCATTGTGTTTTATATGAAAATTGGAATTTCATGTCGTTTTGGGTCAAATTGAAATTGCATGTTGTTCTCTGTCAAATTGAAATTGGAATTTCATGTTCTTAAAAACAATAATCTTTAAATGATGTGTATCCCCCATTTTCAGAAGTTTAATCTAATTAGTGTTTTAAACATTTTATTAATTATGAAATCCGAGTCTCTCTCTCTCTCTATATGTATATTTATATATATCTGTACGTGTTGAGAGGTTTTCATTTATAATATGATTGGACATGCTCTTGTGCCTTTTCTTGTTATTTCTCCCCCTCCCCTCAGTATTCCATCACATTCTTCTGAAGGTTTGAAACAACAGCCACAAGTTTTGTGCATATATTGAGCGATATAGAGAGAGAAAAAAAGAAATAGTTTTAGAGAGAGAAAGTGAGTATATCCATACATTTGTTTTTAGGGTTAATTCCACCTACACCTCTTGACGTTTGCCTATATTCCACCTACACCCCTTCTACATTTCATAATTCCACCTGCCACCCCTCTTAGTAACGGCCGTTTCTTTTACTAACAGAGATATGTGATTTTACGATATTGCCCATAATTATATATTAATATTTATATAAAAATTTGTAATTTAAATAAAAAGACTAAAACACCCTAATCCTCTCAATATACCACATTACATATGAACCCAGAAAGTTGAGACCCATCAAGCCATGAACTATGACCCGATTGAGGCTCATGACAACCGCGACCAGTTCCTACCATTGGTCTATTTTGAGTGAGGTTTATAGAGAGATAGAAGGTGGGTTTAGGAATTGGGACCCATTAACAAAAATTAGTTCTTCTATTTCAAGTGAACTTCGACGAAATCTTGCGGCGTCGATGTAGCGTCGAGTTCCAGTGGTGATGGTGCTGCCGTCTTTGATTACTCCTCGACGGCGTCACAATCGATGTCTCTCGGCGGCGAGACGTCGGATTACAGTTTCGATTGCATCACAATGATGTCTTTTAGCAGCGGGATGTGGGATTACTCCTAACAAAGTTGCAATCGATGTCTCTCGGCGACGAGATGTCGGATTACAGCATCGATGGCATCATAATGATGTCTCTTGGCCGCGGGATGTCGGATTATAGCCTTTATGGTGTTGCAATCGATGTCTCTTGGTGGCGGGACGTCGGATTATAGGCTTACAACCTTGACGGCGTTGCAATCGGCGGCGAATATCCGTGTCTAGTACTCCGTCGGGAGGGCCGGCTTACGCATCTGCGTCTCGTGCTCCGTCAGGAGGGTCTGTGATGTGTGCCTGTGTGTGGGAGGAAGACTATATATATATATGGGAGTTAACAAAGGCTAGTTTTGTAATTATGTATTGGTCAACGAGGATAAAGATGTCATTTTAGATATTAGAAGGGTAAAATTGACCTTCTAACAAATTTATCATGTTGACATCAGCACACAGCATTAGTTGCTTAACGGCAGGGGGTATTTTGCTATGTAAATCAAAACCTCAGGGGGTGTAGGTGGAATTTTGAAACATAGAGGGGGTGTGAGTGAAATATTAACAAAGTTCAAGGAGTGTAGGTGGAATTAATCTTTTTTTTTAACTTTCGAAAAAATATATATATGTATATATATATATATATATATATTCTTAAACAAAGAATAAAATTATATTAATTTACACAATAACACACTCAATTATATGTCCCCACTTCCAGTTTGCTCATCAATAGATTCATCAGCACCAGTTAAAGAGCTTCTAATGAAGAAGATCCAAGAGCTCGAAGCCGGATATGCCCACCTCAAACAAGAGATTTCAAAGCCCATGACTTCCAATGAAAAAAAATGGGACCAAATTCAACAACAGCAACACAAACACATGACAAGTCGTTCTTGGAATCAATAGACGCTATGGTCACCAGAATCCATGGAGCACACGTGCAAGTATAAGAAAGGGTATTTTGGTCATTGTAGACACTAAAATTTTAGTGGGCTTTGGTGTTGACAAATGGACCCATTAAATATGGGCCTAATGTTTAATTAAGTTATTTAATTGCCCAAGTTTAGCCCACTTAAATTATGTAATTAGCCCAGCCCGGATGGTTAAATAAAAAGATAATTATTCCTAATAAAATATATTTGGAATAATTATTTTCAAGGATAATTATCATAATATAACTAGCCCAGCCCAGTTATAATTTTATCCTTATCAGAAGATGACACGTGTCATCATCCTATCAACCCAAGAAGCCTATAAATAAAGGCCTGGAGACAGAAATCCAGAGTCCAAAAATCCAGAGATTCAGAAATCCAGAAGGTCCAGAAATTGAGAGAATCAGAAATCCAGAGGGCCAGAAATCCCGAGGGCAACCTGAAGGCGAAGAATACCAAACACATCCAAAGTCGTGCCGTTCTTCACCAAATTCAACAAATTCTCTCCTCTCTGAAGACAAATAACAACAAGCACATCCAAAGACGTGCCGTTCTTCCTCAAATTCAACAAAGGACACAAATTCAGAATTCAGAAGTTCAGAAATTCAGACACAAATTCAGAATTCAGAAGTCTAGAAACAAATGACACAAATTCAGAATTCAGAAGTCCAGAAATCCAGAGACTCAGAAGTCAGAGACACAAATTCAGAATCCAAACCCAAAAGCGAAGAACATCAAGCACATCCAAAGTCGTGCCGTTCTTCATCAAATTCCACGGTGATCAACAACAAGCGCATCCAACGACGTGCCGTTCTTCATCAAATTCCACAGTGATCAACAACAAACATATCCAATGACGTGCCGTTTTTCATCAAATTCCATGGTGATTCAAGAACAAGCTCGTGCAGCCCTTGGATCCAACCAACAACAAAAAGGAGATTAAATCAGAGGACCATTCTTTTTGTAAAGAATATTATTACAGAGGATTGTACTCAAATTTTTCAAATTAATAAATTACTATTTACTCCATATTTTGTTTCTATTTGCTGACTTATAAAAATTGTGTGTACAGTCATTACATCATTACAATGATATTTTGGTCAATAAAAACTAACAAGTGATTGACACATGATTTGCTCTGTTAGTTTGTGACGTAAAAGTAACAAGAAGGTGGTGATATGATAGACTTTTAAAAACATTAGGTGTAATATGATAGTTTCTTTAGTTAAAGGAGTTAGTTGATAGTTTTGGAAAACAACAAGGGGTTTTGTGTTTTTAGCCCGTTAAAAAACCTAGTGGTAGAGTTACGAGGTCTAGGAGGTGGACAAAGACAATCAAGTTGGATTTCCCATCTAATCGCATATCGTCGAGCTTCATATTGAAATTTAAAGATGAAGATGACACGATACTACGGAAAGCCCCAAATTGACTGTTTGACGTTGGTGGATTTTATGAATTTACATTTTTGTCCTTAGATAAACCATTTATTTAATAAATAAAAATCTAAAAAGGATTGTGTATTGGTAAGTTACGTTTTTGCCTCTTCTAGAAAAATATAAAGTGGGATTTCCCATCTAATCATAGATCGTCGAGCTTCATATTGAAATTTAAAGATGAAGATGACACGATACTACGGTATACACACAAATTTTGTAAGTTTGCAATATAAACAAAATATGGAGCAAATAATATAATTTTATTAATTTGATAAATTGAGGTACAATCTTCTGTAATATTCTTTGTAAAAGAAAAAATTGGTCCTTTGATTAAATTTCCTTTTTTTGTTGGTTGGTTGGATTCAAGGGCTGCACAGGCTTGATCTTGAATCACCGTGGAATTTGATGAAAAACGGCACGTCTTTGACTGTGCTTGTTGTTGATCACCGTGGAATTTGATGAAGAACGGCACGATTTGATGTGCTTGGTGTTCTTCGCTTTTGGGTTTGGATGTTGGGGATGAGAGTTTCTGTATTTCTCTCTGAAATTCTAGATTTCTGAATTCTGACTTTGTGTACCCCTTTCTTCTTCCTCCAGGCCTCAATTTATAGACTTCTTAGATTAATAGGATGATGACACGTGTCATCTCTTGATAAGGATAAAATCATAACTGGGCCGGGCCGGTTATATTGTGATAATTATCCTTTAAAATAATTATTCCAAATATATTTTATTTCCATTTAATTATCTAAGCTAGCCTAATTAAATAATTTAAGTGGACCAAACTTGAGCCAATTAAATAATTTAATTAAATATTAAACCTATATTTAATGGATCAATTTGTCAAAACCAAAACCCACTAAAATTTTAGTGTCTACATACGGAAAGCCCCAAATTGACTTGTTTGACATCGGTGGATTGTTATGAATTTAGATTTTTGTCCTTAAAGTTAAACCATTTATTTAATGAAAAAATTTAAAAAGGAATGTGTATTGGTAAGTTACTTTTTTGCCTCTTCTAGAAAAATATAAAGTGGGATTTCTATCTAATCACATATCGCCAACTTCATATTGAAACTTTAAGATAAAGATAGACACGATACTACGGAAAGCCCCAAATTGACTGTTTGACATTGGTGGATTGTTATGAATTTATATTTTTGTCCTTAAGAGTTAAACCAATTATTTAATGAAAAAATCTAAAAAGGATTGTGTATTGGTAAGTTACATTTTTGCCTCTTATAGAAAAATAGGGTAATGTGCAAAAAAATCCCCTTGAACTTTACTATCTCTCCCAATCCCCCTCCCCGGGAACTATTTTTTTAACAAAAAACTCCCTAAACTATCACACTTTTTGCAAAAAAAAAGCCAGGTGACATTGTTCCAGTAAATTTTGGCCGTAAAATAGTCACGTGCATATGCTGTAAATTGAAAATGCCAATCCTACCCTCTTTGTCTCCCTATGTCTAAATTCTTTCCCCAAATTACAGACATTGGAACCTGCAATTTATTGTTCTGCAACAAGACATTCACCAATTTGGGAAGAGAACTCAGCGTCGGAGGCACGACACCGGTGAACTAATTATCCTGGAGCTGCAAAATGAAGAGATTCGCACACTGAGACAGGTCCGGGATAGGACCTGTGAACCGTCGCCGATCTCTCCATCTCCAAGCTCACTGCGCCTACCAAAAGCTCATCACACAGCCGCCGGACCAGAGCTCATCACACAGCCGCCGGATCTGTTCTCACAGCCGTCGTCTTATCTCCCCCAGATCCGTTTCGAGCTCGATCCACCACCGCTGGATCTGTTTTCATCAACCTCGCAATCGCAGCCTCCTTCTCTCCGATCCACCACTACCTCATCGATTATGGCTCAACTGAATCCATCACGGTCGACGTTGACAACCGTCGTTTCGCCGGCGACTCTCCGTAGTTCGAACGATCTCACACAGGGATTCGAACCCACTTCCGAATTTTGTCCCGTTCCATTGTATGCCAGTTCCGGCCCAAGTTCTTGGCTGTAATAAAACAAGAGAATCGACATAGAAAGAAAAGATCTAAGCATTAACGGTGCAATCGCAGCGGCTAAAGTGAAGTCTCCGGCCAAAAATTGGTGCACTAGCAGCAGCCAAACCACTAAAGTCTCCGGCAAAAGAGGAGCGGTGCTACACCGAAGTTGTTGATGCAGAGGTCTCGGTAGGAGGAAAATTCTCCACATTGATGGTGGTTGTGAGCTGGCCGCCGGGCGATTCTGGTGACTTGGAGACCTGTACCACGGCGACACAAGGTCGCCGAGTAGTAGGTTTGGACATGGGTTGCCATGAAGTCGACCTTTCCAAGCTATGATGCACCTACGTATCCGCAACCTTGCAGTCGCTTTTTTGCGACGCCGATGACCACTGCGGGAGCAGTGCCTCCATCGCCGGCCATGAAAAGGAAAGAGATGGGAAAAGAAGGTTAGACAGAAGAGAAAGATAGAGAGAGAGGAGGGGGAGGTTCGTACAGTAGCTATGTTGGTGTTGCAATAGATGAGTTAGGGTTTCAAAGCTTAACTTTCACTAGTTGGTTCGGCGACGACTCTGTTTGGCGTAAAAGTTTTGGTAAAGTGATAATGAGTTGTCCAAATATTATTGATTGTTCACAATTTGTTTGACACATCAGCAATAGAAGCCCAACAAACGCCCAACAAACACTAAAACGACATCCTTTTATAAAAAGGTAATTTTGTAATTAAACATCTCCGGTGACCTTTTGTGCCGGAGACTATTAAATTGTACATTTTTAATAAATCAGGGGGTATTTTTTAGTTTAGGGGGGTTTTGTATTTTTTTGCTGAAAGTTCAAGGGGGTTAAATACACTTTACCCAGAAAAATATATAGTTCAGTCTCATTTCTCTTTCTTTCCTCTTATATATATATATATATATATATATATATGTACACACACACATATACAGTTATACACATAGTAGGGACGCAATCATACACATATATAACTCGCCACTGTTAAGACACTCTCTTAAACCACCTTTTGATTTGATACAAATATTTGTGGATATATATAGATCTGAAAATGCATATATATATCTATACACACACACACATATATATACACCCCTATATATATGTATATACAAAGACACTTATTTGCCATATTTGATTTTTGGGTATATGTTATTTGCCACTTTTGGTGATATAGGTTTTCAATTTTGGGTCAATCTCACCCTCTACTTCATTTAAAAAAGAAACTCATAATTTTTTTTGAAATAAAACAGCTAATCAGAAAATTAGTAATCACAACCAAATGTAATCTCAAATGCCACCTTCAATAGCCTAACATGACTTTGTTTTGCATCGCTTCCGTTCACGAGCTTGTAAGCCTTCAATGGTAGATACATAAATGTGATCCAGTAACATGCCTTTCTCCTTGATGAATAAATTAGAGAGAAGTTTTTTAAGTAGAGATAGAAATAGCAACTTTCGGTAATGATAATAGGTGGGTCATGTGATCCAAATGGAAGAAGGGTAATTTTGTCTGGGTGAAGACATAATTTCAGTTGAAATTAATGAATAATTTAGTCTTCTCACAATAAGAAGGTTAGTATTGTCCAATTTTTTTTTTTTTACCCCAAGTTGATGATTTTAGGTTCAACTCACAAATGGATGTTATGTGTAAGCCAATGAAATCACAAGGATAGTTGACCAATATATTATATCACATTATATTATATATATATATATATATGCATTCAATAGATGAAAACTTGAGGGGTGGTTTGTGTAATTTTCCTAAAAGGTTATTCTTATATGGTTAGGCTTGAATCTTTCTATGGCTGGGAGAGTGGTGATAATTAGAGCTGTTGTTGTCTCTATGGTGCATTACGGGGCTTCTGTATATTCTATTCCTATTGTTGTCACTAATATCATTGAGAGGAGGATGAAAATTTTCATTTGGAGTTATGTAATGACCCATATCCGGTGCATTCGAGTCATTATCTGTTACAGTTACAAATTCGGTTTCTATCCAAGTCCTCAAACTAAGCCAAAGGTAAAAGTTCTTTTTATTATTATTATTTTAATTAAGGGCAAACATGATGATTGCTCTTTGACTTCCAAGACCTCTCTATTTGATACTGAAAATGGAAGGTCAACTCCAAGTTCAATTTTATTTTCTCCATCCCAACCAAATGCTTCTGGATTTTACATCACAAACCGAAACGTCTTGGAAGACAATGTAGTCGTTTATGATCCAGTCCAATGCATATGTCAGTTCCCCAGCAAAAGTTTTCACTTTAGTTGCTGCATTGGCACTTGAATGATTCGCACCAATTCTAATATCCTCCAGAAGTTCATCAAGGCTTCTTTTCGAGACACTGTCATGGTCCAAGATGATCTTCAAGAAAAGTTGAAACCAATTAGAGGATTCTTCAGTTGTTCCATCTCATTTGGTTTTCCGGTTCCAAGTCTACGGAATCAACTTGTACTGGAACTACCATACCCGCGGATATATCCAAATCATCCTACTTGATGCACGACTTGTTGCTGAAGGAACACGCTAGCTTTCTCCATCTCAACAAAATCATCTATTAGGCTCATGTCCGAAACCCTAGTTTTGTTTTCAGGTATATTCTTGGCTTCCTCATGGCAGAAATGCTCCAATTCTCAAATTAAGGCAAAACTCTATGACCCAGAGCCAATAGTCTCAGCATCATTGCCCAAATCATAACCGGACGTAAGAGGGAGTTCATTTGAAATAGGACTACACCTAGCCAACTCCATAGATTGGTGATCCTTTGAAAGCTTCCTAAGTTGAGCCTCAAACCTGTGATAATTTGGAAGCTGTTCGAGCACATTTGATTATTGAAGAATGAAGTTTAGTTTCTTACCTTCCTAAAATTTCTTTGAGAATTTTGTTTTCTTCTTCCACGTCACACAGTCACTGTATCAAGAAACTGATCTTCTTCACTTCTTGTTGGGAATTTCAGGAGAGTTGTCTCGTGGCATCTCTAACAACCAAAACTCCAGTTATAGGATTCAACTTACTTCTCATCTCCATTTGATTTCTTCCCAGCATTTCACCTTCAATTTTATTTTCAACAAAGAAGTAGGACCTGGAAACCGTTTTCCTACAAGGAGACGTAATCTCTGACATTCTGACTCTAACTTGGTGTTTCCCGTGTGATGCATTGGCAGATTGACGATGAAATTCTACATCCTCATTTCCAATCTCCAGCTCCTTCTCAAGCATGTAAAACTTGTACATTAGAAAAGCATTTTGCTTTTCAACAGAATCTAGTCTGGTCATTAATGTATTGAACTTTGTAAGCCTTTTAGAGGTTTCTATATATTGTTCCTCTAATTTTCTCTGTGATTTCCAAATTCTCATGATGTCTTCATAACAACATCATGCACTCTTTGTTCCTGTTCTTCACGAACAGAACTTAACTGCTACATATATTCCTTCAATGCTGCATTTAAATGAGTTAACCTTTCATATTTGCAGCAGGTCTCTGCTGTGATGCTTCATCTAGTTCTTGTTATAGAGACACTATCTCCGACTCTGCCTTGTCCCGGCCTAAAAGAAGATTATTCATTGATGATACAGTCAAATGCTAAAAATCTTCGATATAAAAGTTTTTTTTTAAAAAATGAACTAAAAATAATTTGTTAGAAAAAAAAAAAAAAAAAAACCATAAACCAAGAAACAATCATGAAACACGCAAAAACAAGCACCATACACAAGACAAAAGATTTACGTGGTTTGGCTTTAAAGCAAGCCTATGTCTACGATGAAGATCCGGTAAAAGAATTCGTCATGCAAAAATAGGAGATTACAAGTTTCAGCCCCCCAAACCCTAGCTCTCTTTCTCACTCTATTTCCTGCGATTTTTAGTGTTCTCTCATCTTACACCCCAAACCCTAAGCGCCCTTGCATATAGGGCTACAATAGGGTCTAAACAGGATCCATGACCCGCAATAGAAAAAATGGGTCAATTAGGTCTCAACGCAGACCGGGACAAAACAAAATTTGGGCCACAACATCACAAAATTGATCACCAAAAAGATGAGATACAGAAACCAAGCACTTTGAGCATTATATAGCAAAAGAAAGATAACAGAAGATCACCTGCAATGGCTTATTTTGCCTTGTTTGACCGCCAGCTTAAACAAGAAGTGAATGAAAATTTTTGCTTAGTGTTATCCCGGCTAAATCATTCAATTGCAATTTTTTTTTCTGACATAAGAATCCAATGTTTTGTTACATATGAAATGTCGAACCTTTCCCGGACTTAGTACACTATTAGACCAAGAAAGACACGAGTAATAATGAACCTTCCATCATCTTTACCTCTGACATTGATTTTGGCCTTACAATTGGTGTTGGTTGAAGGCCTTGGATGAAAAGAGTCTTTTGCCTTTGATGTTGCCTTATCATATTGACCAGAGGCAAGTGAAAAGTAAGTTGACTTTCCATCACTTCTATTTTTTGTACTTATTTTTACTACATCAAAACCCAAATGCTTCGCATAGTTCATATAGCAATTACGAACTTCTTCCTCAGAATAAAAAATCATCCCTACCATATCCACTTCATCATCAACTAATGAAAATTTTGCAAATCTTGTTCATTCACTTCATCATTATTACCACTTTCCTCATTGCAAGGCATCTCGTATATGTCAAATGACAATTTAAGTTAAGAGTGAACACAATAAAGAGTAAGTGAAAATCTTAATATATGAAACACATCCAAACCAATATAAAGTAAAAGGTTAGCAAGGCCTCTAAAGAACCAATGTAGCAATACAACAAAGACAAGAGAGAGAATCCAATTCTTAACACTCTAAGAGAAAGCAGAGAGAGATTAGAATGGACAGATTATGGAGAGATTGCAGGTGACATGGTAGTGACCACTACCTTGGCAGAATAGCTTGACCGCCTTGACAAAAAATGAAGTTGGAGGAAATGTTAGACTATTTGAAAAAGACGGAGATGTTTCCAGTGCAACCATATAGTCAAAGACTCAAAGGCTAATATAGAAGTCAAAGACGCAAACGATTGTTGTAGAGATTCCATTGTCACAAATGCATGATCTTTCTTTCATGCTCGAGAACAATCTCTCAGTCCCCTCAAAGTTAGATGGTTTGTCTTTCATTTTTGCAAGAATCAGACCAATTCTAGTGTTACTGAGCTTCTATTACATAATGTTCATTACCATTCCGATTTCTAGTTCAAGTAGTTACACAATCTATTCTTTGATATCCTACACGTAGAGTATGATACCACTTAGCTGGATCATGAAGGAAATGTTGTGAAATTGGTGAGGAATGAGTGCTGGTGCATCGGAAACTTTTCTGATATACTATTAAAAATTCTCATTTTTTCTTGCTTAGCATGCGAAATTGGAATTAACATGTACTCCATGAATTAACGGTCTCTAGCAAGGAGACAATTGAACAATAGTGTAAAAGTTTATTGCAGTATTTGAAAGTCCAAAGACTATAAAATGGGAACTTAAAAAATCTTCTTAAAAACAAAGAATAGCATACTAAACATTGGAAGTTTAAATTATTTGTTTGAGAATTGTTGTATAGAAGTTGTAATATATGTAGAACATGACAAAATAATGGTGGAGAGCATAAAATCATGCCTGTGATTTAGAAAATAAGATCATGGCCTTTATAAATTAATATATATATACACACACACACATACATACTGACCGTTTCATAACAAACAGAAACTAAACTCAATACCTAACCCCATACTAAAGGTGCCAAAGCTTCTTCTAGTCATCAAGTAGATATACAATCAATATGACTATGATTTAATCCCACGCAAGAAAGAATCAATCAAACAAAAATCTCATTAAAACATCCCCGAGTCATACACCTTATTTGATTTCTTATCAACATATAAGAAAAGTCGCCAAAATGAATACAATATACAAAAACTAAAAAAATATATTGGAAAAAGATTGAATTCATACCTTCAATCAAATAGAGAACTTTGTTTATATTTTTTTCCCCTTTGATTTTTTACAAACCAGCACAAGACAAATACCCTGCTTTCACTTTTGATGATTTTGCAAAATCGAAGAGAGAGCCAGAAACGGAGAGAGGGGGAATCGTGCAACGAGAAGTGAGAAAAGGAAGAGGAAGAGGAATAAGAAGAAGAAGAAGAATAAGAAGAAGAGGGAGAGATGGGAAATCGAAGAGAGAGAGAGAGAGACAACTTAGAAACTCTCTTAACTTTAGGGTCCATTTGGCAACCACAGTTTGCTTTGTGTTTTTGTTTTTACCGAAACAGAAGTAATATTTATGTTTTAAAGTGTATTTAATACTATATAAAAGTTTATTTGGTAACATAAATTTGTTACAAGATTTTTAGAAGCAAAAATATGAAAGTATGTTTGGTAAAAGTGTTCAAGTTTGAAAATTTGAATGGTTAGTAAAAAATGTTATTTTAGAAGAAAAAAAAATTGAACAGTGCTTTGCTAGAGTGCAAAAGCAAACAAAAGCATTATTTTTAGCCTCAATTTTGGAAGCACTTTGCTACTATTCAAAAGCACAACAAATATTACCAAGCATGCTTCGTGCTTTTGCTTCGCTGCAGTACACTAGCAAAAGCAAAAAACACGAAGTAAAAATACTAAACAAACAGGCCCTTAAGTTTTCTAGTTTTTGCCTTGTGCTTGCAAATTTTTTTTTATTTATCAATTTAGGTTCGAGGATGTATCATTTGTTGAAAAAATTATGTATAATTTCCATCACTTCGTCCCAGTCAATTAAGTTGATATGCAATTAAATAAATATATGTATATATTTTTAATTACATATCAACTTGTGGTTGATTGGGAGCATATAAAAATTATCAATTTAAATGTCTAAAATATACACACATATTTTATATATATATATATATATATATATATTGTTTATGGCTACATTTGGTTTGCTGAAAAATAATAGTAGAAAGTGAAAAGTAAAAGAAAGTAAGGAAGGAAAGAATAATAATAATTTTATCATCTATTTGGTTAGCATAGTATGAAACTTATCATACAAGGCTAAGTTCATAAAACTCAAAATTTTCCTGTATTGTTTTGAGGAAATTTTTATGGAAAAATTATATGGTTATGAAAAGTATTTTTTTCTCAAAACTATTCCTTTATGCTAATTAAACTTGTAAAATGTTTAAAAAGTTTTAATTTCCTTTATTTTCTTGTTATTTCCATTTAAACTAAACTAGTTTTTATTGGACTCAAATTTATGTCATTGGAAGCTCTATTATTGCATGTCTAGATATATATGTATGTTTTAGATGCTAGAGAGTATTGCAATTGCGAGTGAGCCCGCTACTTACAAATTGTACTACAAGAGCATTCATCGATCAAAAAGCATTCCATAATTTTTTCCTAAAAATATTAAACATTTTTTTTAAAATAATAAATTAATAAAATAATAAATTATAATAAGTTTGCGATAGCGAAAAACTGTAGCTAGCCACATTAGCACAATTGCTGACTTAGTTAGCTATCCACGTATACATTGCCTTAACTTGCCCCAACCGTGTCCAATTAGAAAATAGAATATTCAATTTTCATGATACTTATAACCATATCTCACACGTGTCTGTCACAACACCCTAAGAAAAAAAATTGTGCTTCGACTGTATCACCTTAGTAAATAGCACCCATTTGGGATTAAAGGGGCTCCTAAAGATGATGAAATCTTTCAAACAATTGAAGATATTTTTTTAAAACAACGAAATGATTTAAAGCTCTAAATAATAAGGGCTTCTGGTACGGTGGTATCTCATATATCTCTTTCAAAGTGGAAGTGATGATTCGAGTCTCTAAAGAGGCAATTGGGTGTGTGAGTGATGTGTATTTCTTGCCAACAAAAAAAAAAAAAAAAAAAAAAAAAAAAAAACAAAAAAGAATTATATGGTTATGAAAAGCAATTTTTTCTCAAAACTATTCCTTTTTGCCAATTAAACTTGTAAAATGTTTAAAAAGTTTTAATCTTAATTTTCTTGTTACTTCCATTTAAACTAAACAAGTTTTAATTGGACTCAAATTTATGTCATTAGAAGCTCTATTATTGCATGTCTAGATATATATATATATATGTATGTATGTATGTATATATATATATATATATGTATGTATGTATGTTTTAGACGCTAGAGAGTATTGCAATTGCGAGTGAGCCTGCTACTTGCAAATTGTACTACAAAAAGCATTCATCCAGTCAAAAAACATTCCATATTTTTTTGCTAAAAATATTAAATATTTTTTTAAAATAATAAATTAATAAAATAATAAATAGTGATTGACTCATATAATAAGTTTGGGATAGCAAAAAACTGTAGCAAGCCACGTCAGCACAATTGCATACTTGGCTAGCAATCCACATATACATTGCCTTACCGTGCCCTAGTTGTGTTCAATTAAAAAATAGAATATTCAATTTTCAATATACTTCTAACGTGTCTGATATTGTCACAACACTCAAAGAAAAAAATTTGTGCTTCGATTGTATCACCTTAGTAAATAGCACCCATTTGGGATTAGAGGGCTCCTAAAGATGATGAAATCTTTCAAACAATTGAAGATATTTTTTTCAAACAACGAAATGATTTAAAGCTCTAAATAATAAGGGCTTTTGGTATAGTGGTATATTATCTATCTTTTCAAAGTGGATGTGATGATTTGACTTTCTAAAGAGGCAAATGGGTGTGTGAGTGACGTGTATTTCTTGTCAAAAAATAAAAATAAAAATTCAACCCTGAGTTGGAATTCTTCGAGCCCACCTCTAGAGAATTTTTCGAGTAATTGCCCAGAGTTGGAATTTCTTTGGGATCACCCTAGAAATTTTTTTAATAAATACTCAATGTGCCAATGAAAGTGGGACGAAAGTGTATGTGCTCTGAGGTGGATTATGCGGCGTTCTAAATTTCCCCGTACCACCGTTGTGGATGGGGAAAAAAATAAATTCCTAATTATATTTATTTATTTATTTATTTATTTTTGTAGTATAATTTAGCCAATAACAATTGTCTTTTTGAAATAAACGGGGTGGACTTGTGTATACAACAAAGTGCAACACAAATTTGTACTGAAAAGTAACCTCTTCCGCCAAAAGGTAAAAAGCCCACTCAATTCATGCCCTAATAATTCCAATGAAATGCAAATCCGTGACGTATTTTAGTTGACTGAAACCAATGCTCACAACTAGTCACAAGTCGAAAATCTACGAACTCCGACTGTGATCCGTCTCACTCTAACCCCTTTCGAAGAAGGCCAAATCGAAGCAAATCCGAGACAAAGTTCTGACCTCTCCAGCCCTCAATATCCACCATTAGATTCAAACCATCGCCGGCGATCCCCATGCTGCCCATCATCCAATCCTTCTCTTTCTTCGCCCTCGCCGTCCTCCTCATCGTCTTGCCGGCGTTCGCTTCTGATTCCGATCATAAGGTACAGTTCACTTGCTCTCCAAACCCTAATTTTAACTAGCTTTGTTGTTGCTATATAACATTTCAATTCGTAGATCGAGTTGTTCATTTCATAGTATTTACATTTTATATAGATCTATATATATGTGTAGATCTTGAATAAAGATACAGAAAATGATATTCAGATTATGAGGTTTTGGTATGTGTATTGTTTGAATTACATTGCTATCCCTTCAATTGCTATCCCATGGCCTGACTGTTGGTGGTCAAGTACTTTAAATATCGTTTCTTTGGGTTTATTTATGTGCAGTATGGTGTGCAATTTAAATTTCAAGTAGTTTTTGTTTATGTTGTCTCTCTCTCTGATTCTCTCTACCTACCTGTATATGTATGCATGTATGTAGATCCAATGCGTAATGCACATTAGGCATTTGAAATTGTAGTGAGGTCATGCAAATTGACTGTGTGGCACCGATGCTGTTAGTGCTAGCTCGAGGTGGGGTAGGCATGTATGACAAGATATTGTGATCTTCTGGGTAATGTCGTGACCTTAGTGGTTGAGTGGCAGCTGCATGGGCTTTTCTTGTTGAAACAAATTCTTGCTCATGGACGCACTACAATTACTTTAATAGAGATGCTGGGTAGATTCAGAGAATTTGAAAATAGTCCATTTGACTCTTCACTATAACTTCAACAGCACCAAGTTGACTTTTCTCTTATGAATTATCAATTTAAATTTTCTTCAATTGATTCACGCAGTGGTCAGGGGTTCTGTTTGGTTTGGGCTCCATGTTGGTTCTTTTTCTTGGGAGATCCTAACTGGCAGTCCATGCATGAGTATATTGTTTCATGTTCTGAATGCGACTTGGCAGATTGTAAGTGGACTTGCCCCCGTTTGTAAACTTGGAATTCCCAATCTGTACTCTCCAGCTTTCAATCCTTGGAATCTTTTATTCTTCATTGAATTTTCACTTTTCATGATTTATTAAGTGTTGAACTATCAATAGTCACAAATCGTGGGAGCCCATGCTCATGAATGCTGGTGGGTTGTTCCCTTTTGTGTTTCGTGGTGCATTTGGAAGGAGTGGAATAGAAGATCTTTCGATGGGAAGGAATCTTCCATTGGGACTTTGAAATTTGTTATCATTAGTTCTCTTTTTAGTTGGGTTATGGGGAGAAATTGTAAATCTATAGAGGAGATTATAGATTTTTTGGGTTCTATGGGTTCGTAGGACCATTTCTTTGGCTTCGGCCTTATACAGTGTTTGGGATGTGTTCCTCTTTTGAACGCTTTCTAATATAATCTTATTTATCAAAAAAAAAAAAAAAAAAAAAAAGATCTAATGTTCACTCTAGGACACATGAGAGATAGAGAGAGAAGAAGAGAGTTAAAAACAGAAGATAGAGAAGAAAAGAGTCATGCTATTAATAACCTAAGTGCTATTTGAATCTCACATAGTTAGGATTTGAGTTAGATATGCACATGACATGATTGTTGTGTGATTTAGTTGTTTGAGTAGCTGACCATGTATCCAGTACTCTTCAACCACACAATCTCATCTTATTGAAGATTGTTTCAACTTGAGGTTTAGCTTATTAGAATGAAAATTAGTTTGTGCCTTTTAATAAGGCTCTTATGAGGAAGTGGTTGTGCTATGTTCATTGGACTTGGGTACGTGTGTCGTGTATGGGTATGCATCCACATGTTGGACATTGAAAATCCCTGAAGAGGACACATGGACACTACTAAATATTCATCTTTATATTTTTATTTTATTTTCAAAAGTAAAATAATGTATTTAAGTAACATAGGGTTTAGTATAGGTATTTCACTTATTTTGAAGTAATAACATAATAAAATTGAATTATTGGATATGTTTTCTGGGTACATGTCCAACATAAAGTCCGACCATACCCATGACTGAGTAATGTGTGTTCAACACGGGTACTTCTTTCTATGGCTCCGATTTTCCCTGGAAGATGGTTTGGCGCTTAAAAGCTCCTCTTAGAGTTCATATCGGGATGCATTCCCCTGTCTATATTATTCTTACTTATAAATATATATATATTATCTCAAATAAATAAAAATTAATAAAACATAAACTCCCTCTGTCTCAAATTAAAAGTGCACTGGGAATATTACGAGTAATAAATAATTTTCTTATTTTTTTACTATTATATAATATACTATATTTTAAAACAATTTTAATTATTAATTATTAATTAGGTCATATGAGTGGGCTTGGGTGGCGGATCCTCATGGTAGATTCGGGGTTTTATCCTTTTACATGAGGTTGATGTGTGTGCAGGAGCCTCAGTTCCCTCGGAAGGCCATTTGGAAGTCCAAAGCCCCCCTTAAAGGAGGTTTTTTGGGTGGATAGTTGTTTCAGAGAGGATATTGACTATTGATAAATGTATTAAAAAAAAAAAAATTGACTATTGATAACCTTAGAAGGAGGCGTCATGTTATGGTTAATTGGTGTTGCATGTGGAAGAGAGATGAGGAGCTGGTGGACCATCTTCTCTTGCATTGTCCTAGTGGCTCGGCATGAATGGGGATTGATTTTTGCCTTGTTTGGTGTGTTGTTGGTTGCACTGCTTTCCACGAGGAGCTTGCCTAAAGTTTGGGATGAGTGGATAGTGGGAATGCTTGGAGGGCTGCCCCTCTATTATCTTTGGTGGGGTCTTTGGAGGTCACAGGTTCGAAACATGAAATAACATCTCCGCATGTGGAGGTATGGTTGCGTGCATCAAACCCTCTTGGCGGGGTCCTCATTTATTGGGCTAGCCATTACATATGGTCAATAGTGTATATTTGTGGAGGAGCTTATGTCTTTTGTTGATAGTATGAGGATATATCAGTTCTTTTGTTCTTTTCTTTGTAAGCGGGATGAGCTCCTCTTTTGAATGCTTTCTTTGTATATGTTGGGAATTATACCCTTGGCACAGCGGAAGCAAATCACAAGAAACACACACAATAGCACAATATTTTAAGTGTTTCGGCCGAACTTGACCTACGTCCATGGAGAGAAGAAATTTCACTATAATGAATGAAGAAGAGAATATACAACTGTAAAGAATGCCCACCCATTTATAGTCCCTCTACCCTCTTACACTCTCTTTTCTCCTCACTCGATCCTCTTCTTTTTCTCCTCTACCTTCTCCACACAACTCCCTCTCTATTTATAGAGAGTTCCTATCCCTAGCTTGGTGAACAAGTAATACAAATCCTTGTTAGGCAAGGAAAACAACTACTTGGGGCTCAAGTAGAATTACTTTGGGCCCAAGTTTAAGAACACATCCCTAAACCAATACAACTCAAGACCCAACCCATTCATAATATGAGACATACGTAACAATACATCCTTTACTTATATAAAAAAATACGTAACATAAGTCTATGTTATATATACTAATACAATTTATGTTATATATATTTAATATAAATTTATCCTAAATTACTTGTTAGATATTATATATTAATACAATTTACATTATATATTTTAAATATAAATTTTATCTTAAACAATAAGTAAAAATGTATTAGAAAGCATTCAAAAGAGGAATGCATCCCGAAGGCTACACAAAGGGCAAAAGCCAAGAGGGACCCTAAGGACCCAAAGAACCCAAAAAATCAACTAATTCCTCTATAGATTTACAATTTCTACCCATAACCCAGCAAAAAAGAGAGCTAACAATAAGAGATTTTAAAGCCCCAATAGAAGATTTCTCTCCATCAAAGGATCTTCCATTCCGTTCCTTCCATAGTCACCACCAAATGCATAAGGGTGCCACCCTCCAATAATTGCAAGCGTGGGATCCACAAGGCACCCTCTCCAAGCATCAATCAAGCATGTTGAAGACCGAGGCATGACCCACTGAACTATAATATATGTAATATGATAGATATATAATATGGTTTATATAATATCTTATACAATATATGTAATAAACACATTACGTTAAATATGTCATTAATATATAGAAAATAATATATAAAATATATAATAATTTATAATATGTAGTATGAGTAATATATTATGATTATATAAATATATATATTTCTTAATTATATAGCGCACATATATATCCTTTGATGGAGAGGAATCTTCACTTTGATGTAATTGATCATGAAATCTTTGCAAAATGGATTAACACACTTGTTCTTGAATTTCTTGATTAGTGATAACATGTTTTCGATACAAAATACCTCTCTATTAGGAAAAATGTTCCCAAGAACATTCCGGTAGAAATCAATAGATATCTCAATGGATGGACAAAGAATAGAGATGTGATTCATTGTCTTTAAGTGAAGAGGATTTTCTTGTGCTGTACTTCATTTTCTGGTAATCAAACTTCGAAGAATTGAAGACCCTGAAACTAAAAGCTTATGAAGGATGAGGGAGAAAATCAAATGGAAAGAAGCTAGAAATTGATTCATGAGGATATAAAAGAAGCATGTGGATACTCAATTGATGAAGTTTTTTTTAAAAGTTAGTTGGGTATATATCATGTTTGTGTGTGAATATACACACACATTTAATTATTTATATATGTTATAGAATTTTGAAAGGAAGAAGAAGAGAAAAAGAGCGAAATAAAATTGAGGGTATTTATGTTGTTTCACAGAATATACCAAGGATAATGATGTCCTTACATGCTTTACAAGTGGACAATTGTCATTTTAGAATTTTAAGTTAATGACATCAGTAAATACTGTTGTGACCATCATTGACCGTCAGGAGAAGAGGGAATCTATTACAAAATTACATCTGATAGGAGAGGTCAGTGTTATTTTTCACACTAGAAGGGAGGTCTCTGTAATTATGGCAAACCTCAGGGAAGGTAGGTGTTTATTTTTCCTTTAATTTTTTTTTATCAATTTTGTTCTTATGACACTAATTGCAAGTACAGCTCTTTCTTTCATTCCAGTGCATTGGATCTTATGTATTGGTCCTCATTCACATATTCTGGTAGCTACCTATACCTTTCTTTGACATCTGATATGTTTATCTTGCAGTATCAACCGGAAGACCCTGTTACCCTTTGGGTAAATAAGGTTGGGCCTTACAATAATCCACAAGAAACATACAATTATCATATCCTTCCGTTTTGTCATCCATCTGGTAATGCTGCTCACAAATGGGGAGGTCTTGGTGAGGTCCTGGGTGGAAATGAACTTATTGATAGCCAAATTGACATGAAGTTTGGAAGTATGTAATTTTTTTCTTGTCATTTCGTTTTTATGATTATTCTTGGTATGGTTATATGATAACAATCGCATATTGACTTCATTTGGCAGAAAATGTGGACAAAAGTACCATTTGTGACCTTGAACTTGATGAAGCAAAGGTGAAACAGTTCAAGGATGCTATTGAGAATAATTATTGGTTTGAGTTCTTCATTGGTATGTTGTTTGATTGAGCGCACTTTTATGATACTTGTAAAAAAAAAAAAAAGTTTTCCATTGGTATGTTGTGCTTCTCTTATATGCGCTAGTACCATGATGGTGGATGAATGAGCTACCATTCTTGATGAATGAATGGATTGCTATTGAAAAGTCAAAATTACACTACTTATTGATGTACATTGTATGCTGTAGAAAACCAGACATGCTTAAATTTCATGGGGACTTGAATTCTGTTTTTTTTCTGAAAGTTGATGTAGAATATGTTACAAGATAAAAGCATTATTCTGATTGAAAAGATTGAGAGAGATGCAACTATTTACATATATGCATACTGCACAAATTTGCTACTGACATCTATATTACTGCTGGAAAGTATGGTTGCATCTTTTAATAGCAAAAAGTAAATCGAGGATATATTCAATAAGATTACCACGCCATTATGTACCAAAAAAAAGAATATTCCCTCGTCAATTCATGTTTGTGCGTTGTAAATTATGCATAACTAAAAGACCATCATAGAGTTCTCCAAAATTAAGCATACCGAGTTGGTTATGGAAAGCTCTTAATCCAAGAACTGGTTAGCCTTGCATTACCATCTACCATATGATTATCTAACGCAAAATAGTAGCTTATATAAATAATTAAATATGTGCATACATAATTAAATAATTAATTATTACTACCCCCATAATGGCTGTCATACGATAGTATTCTCTCTCCCTCTCTCTCTCTACGTCTTTAGAGCCTAAAGATTATTTAGAGAATTTAGAATATAAATTAAATGATGATCTATGTGTAAGTACTTACTGGCATGACTTGCCTAATCATTTTATGTCTGAATAGAAGTTATAATTCTGGACACATTTGCATTAACTACAAATTTTATCGGTGTACTGAACTTAATATGCGTAGATGCTAGAAAAAAATGAAACAATGCAAGCATAATCAAGAGTATTAGGGTATTATATTGCATCGGTATTCCATCAAGTTTTGAACATGATTGAACTTGCAAGGGTTTAGTTTATTGTATGTTGACCTTTGGGAAATGGAGCTCTTTAACATGAAATAGAGGCTTTACATCTATATGCTGTATTCCTGTCAGCACGTTATTGGCCAATGAACACCAATAAGTTCCACTGTTATAGGCTTGGGTAATTTAATATTGTGGCCGTAATGGGTCTATTCTACATATAAATTG
Organism: Cornus florida; assembly: GCF_030987335.1. Taxonomy (NCBI): domain Eukaryota; kingdom Viridiplantae; phylum Streptophyta; class Magnoliopsida; order Cornales; family Cornaceae; genus Cornus; species Cornus florida. The sequence goes on from NW_026775573.1 coordinate 49,098,751, forward strand.
GGAAATATCAGTATGGAGCTGCTCTTTTGGTTGTATGCTTCTTTGTTGTCTTTAATGTTTTGTTTTGTTTATATAATTTTTTGGTGCTCTATTCTCCACCTTATTCTCCTTTCTGATCTGATCTTCCTTGGTTTCTGCTTTGCTGCACACAAATTCAGACGATCTGCCTTTATGGGGTATGCACACATTTATCTCTATCTTAATAATTTCAGTTTGTTCTTGTATATGATTTGGTAAATAATTTTTTAATGTATCAATGTTTATATCAATGTTTTAGGTTTTGTTGGTGAGCTGCATCCTGATAAAAACAGTGATAATAAGAAGCATGTGCTTTACACACATAAGAATATTATTGTTAAATACAACAAAGATCAAGTTAGTGGGCTCCAAACTCCTGTATGATTTTTCGATGAAACCCAACATGTTGATATATTTTAAATATTTTTTTCCTTTCAGATCATTCACGTTAATCTCACTCAAGAGAGCCCAAAACCATTGGAAGTGGGGAAAACATTGGACTTGACATATTCTGTCAAATGGATCTCAACCAATGTCACTTTTGCACGCCGTTTTGATGTTTACTTGGACTACCCTTTTTTTGAGCATCAGGTGAATATCGGTATATGTGGCATTTTCTCCTCAACGTGTACTCTTGATCCTGCCAATAATGGAAGAGTGGGCAGTGCATTTACGTGTTCATTTTTCTTTTTGTTTCTTTTTTCTTCATAGAACCTCTGCTGATTTGCAACATCACTATCTACACGGCTTTTATACTGTTGTCTTCATTGCAGCCAATGGCTTGTATACTGTTGTCTTCATTGCAGCCAAAATTTTTAGAGGATGCCTAATACTAGATGCTGCTTAAAGATACATTTGAATCCTCTATAAGAAATCCACTTTCTGAGTTGCATTTCTATTTTGCAGATCCATTGGTTCTCCATATTTAATTCGTTCATGATGGTTATCTTCCTCACTGGTCTGGTTTCAATGATATTGATGCGGACTCTTAGAAATGACTATGCAAAATATGCCCGGGAAGATGATGATCTGGAGACTCTGGTAATGCTCCCTAAAATTTAATGGATTATTTAAATGTATGTCAATTTTTTCATAATTCATATTGTAATTAGAAGTTATTAGATAGAGCTGCTTCAGGTTTTACATAGAAAATATTACTATTACTCTATTCAAAATCGCATGAGCAACCATTAGTCTTTACTAAGAGACATCCTGCTATCTGTATTTAGTCATTCGAAGGTCTCTTTTAATAGTTTATTGGTAATTAGTTTTATAATGAAAGCTGGCTGCCTTATTGATTGCCGCTCTACCACTGGACTTTTTGTCTTCCTTCCTTTGAAACTCTCTTATTTCCTGGAAGAGCAAAAAGCAGGACTGCAACAATTACTTATTTGTTGAGAAAATATCCATGGGAAGGGCTGATTTGAGGATGAGCCGATGAGGAATTAGCATACCGACTTGCTTCTGTCCGACCCATTATTAGTCCAAGGGAAACCTTATTTTAGGTTAGGTAGTGTTGTAATGAACGAGGTAATTCACAATTTCTAAATTGAAACTTTATTTAGAAATAGGAAAATATATAAAAAAATTATAAGTAGCAAAAAGAACTTTGTTCGGTTTTTTAGTCTTGAAAAATCACCTGGCATTCCTCTAGTTAACCTGTTGCTGGGTAGGGAGGTCCCTCTACTTCAGAACCTTTCTCCCAAAGCGCTCCCTGATTCGACTTTGTGCAGGCCATGGTGCGAATAAAAGCCCAAACCATTTTGGTATCTTTTTGAACAAAAATGGTGGTGTTCTTTGTCCATTGATCCAGACTTTCGATTTTTGGGGCCATTCCTGCTTCTCACATCTCTCTTGATCAGCTACTTAGACCGTGCCTATCAAGGTGACAAACCCATTCTCTGTACTATCAATAGGATCAATTATAACAAGTCACACACTTGTATTCTAGAAAAACAGAAACAAAGAAATTCGGTAATCGAACTACCAAAGTAAAATGGACTAGAAATCCGAGCTCTAAATGATTTATTTTGTATTTGAAACCTAGGACTTCAGAGTTCTTGTGGATCTAATTACAATAAAATTTGTTTGTTCTTGCATATCCCTTACCCCTTTTCCGAATTAATCCCGCAGATATATATAATTTAGAAGAATATGTGAGTGATTCATACACAACATCTCTTTCTTTTATGAATGGTTCTACCAATTGATACTTTACACAAATAATTGAAATTCAATTTCTTGATCTGTACCTTCAATTTTTGGAAACTTATAAAATTCTTCCATCAAGCCCTGATCAATGAACTTACAAAATCTTTCAAATTGTATCCGCTTAAACTCATCCATTTTTTGATTGCAGAATCATAAGAACTTTTAGCAATCCAAAATTTTACTACTATTTCTAGAAGTAAAATGTTGGTGACTATTTGATGATCTCTTTTACAGGAAAGAGATGTGAATGAAGAGTCGGGTTGGAAACTTGTTCATGGGGATGTTTTTCGGCCTTCTCGCAATTTAGTTATTCTCTCAGCTGTTGTTGGCACAGGTGCTCAGCTGGCATTGCTAGTTCTCCTCGTCATCTTGTTTGCAATTGTTGGAATGCTGTACATTGGGTATGTTGAGAACTAATTATAAAATATTTGGAACATTGCTGTTCTTTAGGCTGTTTATATTTATGCCTGGCTGTCTCGTTATAGTTGTGAACTGTTCTGTATGGATCGGGAAAATATAGTTTACCATTTTAAATGACTCTCTCTCTCTCTCTCTCTCTCTCTCTCCACAAGCATACACACTCACACACACTTCTATATTTGTTTTACTGGAGTATAGCTTCATAAATGCCATCTTTCCATCTTTCCTTGCCTTCTGTTCTGTAGTATTAACTATGTGTATATATATCATATTTCTCCATCTATACTATGGTCTATAATCTGTGTGTTGTCAGAAGCTAGTACATTGTATGTCATATCTTTCAATCCAAGTGTGTTTCGATCTGTTTTTGAGTTGTGTTTGCAGAACCCAACCTTTGATTGTCACTTGTAAATATATTTTCAAAGTATTTCCCATATATAAATTCCTCCTAGTTTCTGGCTTTAAATTATCGACTCTGATGCTGTTTATATGCTTCAGGAGAGGAGCAATTGTCACAACATTTATATTATGTTATGCTTTCACATCGTTCATTTCGGGTTATGTGAGTGGTGGGATGTACTCACGCCATGGGGGTATGTGCTATATTTATCAATTGGCTTATTTTCTTGATATTCTAAGGTTATTTTGGTTAGTGCATTTTGTGCTTGATTTTGATGTCTTAAAACATACTTTTTTTTTTTTCCTCCTCTCTATAAAACATACCGACTGTCATCAGATAAATTTTCTGAAATATTATTTGTCTGGCCACTTGTCAGGTAAATCCTGGATAAAATCGATGATCCTCACTGCCTCACTTTTTCCATTTATGTGCTTTGGGATTGGTTTCGTTTTGAACACAATTGCTATATTCTATGGGTCTCTAGCAGCCATTCCTTTTGGCACAATGGTGGTTGTATTTGTCATTTGGGGTTTCATCTCATTCCCTCTGGCACTTCTTGGTACTGTTTTTGGAAGAAACTGGAGTGGTGCGCCAAACAATCCATGCCGTGTGAAGACCATTCCTCGTCCAATCCCAGAGAAGAAATGGTATCTCACACCATCTGTAGTCTCAATGATGGGGGGATTGCTACCCTTTGGTAGCATATTCATAGAGATGTATTTTGTCTTCACATCCTTCTGGAATTACAAGGTAAATTTTGGAATCCTCACTTGTAAGTTCTTATTAGGGAACATAGAAAATATACTCATGGTGTCATTTTTGACAGTGAGATTAAAAGTTCTGAATATTGCAACATTTGGTCTTATTTTGGGTACTGAAATGAAAACGTCACATTGTCGTGGAGGATCTTAGGTCCTTTTTAGTAGTTTTAGGGAGCAATGAAGACTTGCCGTTGAATTTAATTATTTGATTCTGTTCTTTAAAGCGTTTGAAGGTGTAAGAAATCCTCTAGAAGTCAGTATAAAGCCAGAGTTGTCATAATACTTGATTGTACAATATAAACAATATTCTCTTAAAATCCTTACAATTTTCATGCGACTAGGACATAGATATGGGTTAGGCTGAGCCGCGGAGGACAACCACAGCAATCTGGTGGTTAATAGAAATGCCTGCAGCTGCGTCAAATTGTCTTTGGGTTGGGGTTGCCCAGTCCTTGCCTTTCTAATAGCTTTGATTCAACATTCTTGTAAACGAACATTTATATAGGAATTGTAGTTATGTATTAAAAATGTTCTAAATGGGAAGTTCACGAAGTTCACAAACCAGCTTTAAATTTTTGGTGACAAAAAGTCCATGGGAATATGTTTTGTTCATGGATCATGGTACTTTTATGAACCATCAGAAGCTAAATCTTTTTTTTTTTTTGGGTGACTTATAGGTGTACTATGTCTATGGCTTTATGCTCCTGGTTTTTCTGATTCTCATAATTGTTACGGTTTGCGTGACAATTGTTGGGACATATTTCTTGCTAAATGCCGAGAACTATCATTGGCAATGGACTTCATTCTTCTCTGCTGCCTCAACAGCTTTCTATGTGTACTTGTATTCAATATATTACTTCTCCGTGAAGACTAAGATGTCAGGCTTCTTCCAGACGAGCTTCTATTTTGGATACACTCTGATGTTTTGTCTTGGTTTAGGAATCCTCTGTGGTGAGTTTTTCTGCATTTATAAAGTTTTGTTTTTATTAGTGCGCTTCTGTCTCGCTGCTTTATCGAGTATGAAAGGTACCTATTTTTCTGCTGTTCTGAAACTTATCCCTTTGTCAAGTTTTTTGATGGAACACTGATCCCTCCTATGGATTTGGTATACGATTTTGTTATCACCTATATTACATGGACTTGAGTGCCCATGTTCTAGTATTGTGTGTCCAACATGGGTACATCACCTTACCTCTGAAGAGTTCATGTAACAAATTGTAAATCAGCAGTTGAACATGGTCAAAATTTTGAATTGGTCTGAAATCGGAGTAAGCTTGAAGTTTTGTGAATCTGTTGAAACTTGCTTCAATTAGGTTCTATATATGAAATTGGAACTTGCTTCAATTAGGTTCTATATATGAAAAAATATTTTCACGTTCTACTCTGTTTTGTGGTTGACCTCTACCTCAAATGCTCGTTGGCGTTTCTTCTCTTGAAGATTTGAGGGGCCCAATTCTCATAAATCCGGGATCTGGGAACTGCCTGCAAAGGCTTGTATTGGTGGAGTTTGCTGCCAGTACATGACCTGTGGTAATGTCTTTCTGGGTTGCCTATTTAACCTGAGACAGTTTTGTACCTGGAGTGCCTCAGTTTTTGACAAAAACAATAAGAAAATGTCATGCATTTAATTTTATTGACAGTATATTAACTTCAGTTGAATGTCTTTTTAAATGTGCAGGAGCTGTTGGATATTTGGGCTCTAATCTATTTGTGCGGAGGATCTACAGAAACATCAAGTGTGACTAGGGTCTTCCCGAGAAAGGCCATGATGGTGCTTTCTCAAGCTTTTGATGGTAGGAAATGAAAACTGGGAGGGGACCAAATGTTATTTACAGATGAAATGATATAATTTTGGTGATGGTATTCAACTGTTCTGTTTAGGACGAAGCCCCGAGATAATTTCTTTCTCCACCCCCGGGCTGCAATTGACAGCCTTCTTAATTTAGAACACACAGCATGAAATCAGACTCACTTTAGATGTAGTTATATTCCCCTTCTTTCCCCCTACACTGGATGTCCCATGTAATGGCTGCTGCTTAACTCTCTCTCTCTCTCTCTCTCTCTTATGTTTTTCTTTTCTTTTTTATTTATTTATTTTTCTCGACTCGATTATGGTATTTGTATTTGGTAGGAGAAGGTACTTCTTAAAGGGAGATTGAAGGAATGAATTTGTTGGGATTTAACATTTGCAAGCAACAATTGTTTCTATAACTCCCGAAAAACAAACAATTGTTTTTATCTTTACCTTGGCCATAAGCAAGTTGTGAATCTTCAAAGCACTAAAATTCCTCTCTCTCTCTCTATCTATATATATATATATATATCTATGTTTATATACACTAGTATAATTCACTTGCATCGATGCAAGTGATTGAATTAGCATTATTAAATAATGATTTTTGAAAATATTATGAACTTATATAAATGAGCATGCATTGTATAAATTTATAATTATAAATAATAGGGTTAAGTGCCCTCCTGAACTTTCTTCTCTTTGTCAAAAAAAAAAAAAAAAAAAAAAAAAACCCCGAATTATTAAAAAGACTTAATCCCCTAAACTTTTCTGTTTGTTGAAAAAAATTTCCAAAACCGTTAGTTTGCCTTTTGAAATCTTATAAGTTACAAGAAGGCACATGACACATGTGACCATGTAAAAAACAAAAATAACCTTATGACTATTAAATAAAAGAAAATAATTTTTTTTTTTTGATGGCTCAGGAACTCCACGCAGGGACCTACCGTGGGTACAAACCTGGAGGGTGGAGCCCTGCTCAATGACACCTCCGGTTGAGTCCAGAAACGCAGAGGTTAAGAGTCGAACCCGAGCGTGAAAGCCCAAGCTCCAGAAACGCGTAAGTTAAGAGTCGAACCCGAGCGTGAAAGCCCAAGCTCTAACCACCATTACTACGCCGGGGCAAAAGAAAATAATATTTGTGCGAATTATTTAGACAGATTTGTTAGGAGAAACACGTGGCTGTCCAGTTGTCAACTTTCCTTAATTTCTCTTTCCTCTCTCTTCTCTTTCTCTTTCTAACAAACCCATTTTTTCCGTATGGGTTGGGTCTGTGAGATCGGCGGCACAAGGACGTTGCTGCAGAGTCCGTCGAGCAACACGGTGAAGAGAACTTGGAGGACGGCAACCTCGGTGATGTGGTGATGGCAGTGAGCAGACAGTCGGCAGCGGGGCTGGAATGACCATGAGCAAAAGAAGACCCCACTGGCGACGATGGAGGAACGGCCTAACGGCGGCGACAGAGCGACTAGAGAAGTCGCTATTCCGGCGAAGGGAGGGATGACGGTGAGAAGGACGGCGAGGATGAAGACGGGCTCAGATGGAGCCAGTCGGTGGAGACAGTCTAGCGCAGATGGAGACGGTCGGTGGAGAGCTAGGAACTGCGGCCGGCGAGCAAGGTCTGATCCTCGGACTAGAGAGGATTCCGGTGGTAACAGGGACAGCGACGAGTGAAGTCACGATTCCGGCGATGGCTGTTAACTGCGGCTTCGGATGATGGCGACCAAAGAAGATTCCGGCGACTGTTCACTGTAGTTTGATGGTTTTGTTTTTGTTTTTGTTCAGAACTCCTGCATCAATACTGTACTTATATATATATATATATATATATATATAGTGATGGGTTAAAAAAAAAAAAAAAGCTGGAAACAAAAAATCGGTGGTGATGGATTTGCAATTCTTCGGATCAAGTTTTGGGTTTTGTTTGGTTGGTTGTGGTTTGTATGACGAAAATTGGTTTGATTCAGAAGGTGATTTTGGTGTGGTGATGGAAGGTTGTGGGTTGCCCTTGGTGATGATGAAGGTTTGGGTTTGCAGTCTTGCAGGTCACGCCGGACTCCTCAAGAAGGTGAAATCGACGTCGACTGAGGAGGGAAGAAGCAAAACAGATTTTTTTTTTTTTTTTGGTAAGTTGGATGCCAGGTGGACTACGATTCTGTCAAAGAAATCGGCCAAAATGATCGATCCCTCCATCTAAATTATATATACATATACGTCTCTCTTCCCTAAATCATCTTCCACAATCCCTCTTTCTCTAAGCAACTCCACCAATCGTCCATGGCCGCAACGATCTCTCTCCCCCCAAAAGATTCTTCTTTGCTCACAACACCCCCATCGTCCACGATCGCCACCACCCCCTCTCTCTCTAGGCCACCTCCCTTTTTTCTTTTCTTTTTTCACTCTGCGACGACAAGAACGACGAAGAGGTGGAAAATCATTAAAGAGAGATTTGCTTTTGTTGATGAGATCCGCAGACCTACGTCGCCGAAGATGTGGCAACGAGTGTTGAAGCCTTAGGGTTTTGCAAATTTCTGTGTTAGAAGGGGAATTGATTGCAAAAATAGCATGTAAGAAATTGCAAAGATTGTGGTCAGAGATCGCCATTGTGGATTGCTAAAATACGAGATTGATAAATTAGGGTCTTAATTGGCCTTAATGACAAATTGGGGGTGGAAATTACTCACTCTAACTCAAAATTTTTCAATTTGCGGGGCGAGTGTGAAAACCATTTCAATTTGTAGAGGTGAGTGTTGAAACCATTTTAATTTGTATTTCTACGGTGGTGCTTCATACTATGCTTTGATTGTAGTTTTGAATTTTATTTATAGGTTAAAAGTATAATTATAAAAAAATTATTGGATAAAAGTATAATTATAAAAAATTTCTTGTATAAAAGTATAATTATAAAAAAATTGTAGGTCAAAAGTAGATTTAAAAAAAATTATAGGTAAAAGTATAATTATTCAAAATTATTAGATTAAAAGTAGAATTATAAAAATTTATAGGCTAAAAGTATAATTATTAAAAATTTATAGGTTAAAAGTTGAATTATTCAAAATAAATTGACGAAAACTATAATTATTCAAAATTTATAGGTTAAAAGTATAATTATTCAAATTTTATAGGACAAAAGTATAATTATTCAAATTTTATAGGATAAAAGTATAATTATTCAAAATTTAATAATTATAATTTTACCTATAAATTTTTTTATAATTATACTTTTACCTATATAATTTTTTATGATTCTATTTTTACCTATAAAATTATGAGTAATTATACTTTTACAAATAAAATTTTTATAACTATACTTTTAGCTATAAAATTTTGAAAAATTATACTTTTAGCTATAAAATTTTGAATAATTCTATTTTTAACTATAATTTTTTATAATTATACTTTTACCTATAAATTTTTTTATAATTCTACTTTTACCTATAAAATTTTGGTTAATTATACTTTTAAATATAAAATTTTGAATAATTATACCATTATAAATAAAATTTATAATAATTCTACTTTTAAAATTTTAATAACTATAATTTTACCTAATTTTTTTTTTATAATTATACTTTTAAATATAAAATTTTGAATAATTATACCATTATAAATAAAATTTATAATAATTCTACTTTTAAAATTTTAATAACTATAATTTTACCTAATTTTTTTTTTATAATTATACTTTTTACCTATAATTTTTCAAAAAAAAAATTCTATTTTTACATATAAATTATGAGTAATTATAATTTTACATTTAAATTTTTTATAATTATAATTATACCTATAAAACTTTTTATAATTATACTTTTACCTCTAATATTTTTGATAATTCTATTTTACCTATTAAATTATGAGTAATTATACTTTTTACCGATAAAATTTTGAGTAATTATACTTTTAACAATAAAATTTTGAATAATTATACTTTTACCCATAAAATTTTGAATAATACTTTTACCTATAAATTTTTTTATAATTATACTTTTACCTACAGATTTTTTTATAATTATACTTTTACCTACAAATTTTTTTATAATTCTACTTTTACCTACAAAATTTTGAGTAATTATACTTTTAAACATAAAATTTTGAGTAATTTTACTTTTACCAACAAAATTTTGAATAATTGTGCTTTTACCTACAAAATAATGAGTAATTGTACTTTTTACCTTGTGTTATTATACTTTTATCTATAAAAGTTTAAATACTTGTACTTTTACCTATAAAATTTTGAATAATTATACTTTTACTTATAAAATTTTGAATAATTATACTTTTACCTATAAATTTTGAATAATTCAACTTTTACCTATAAATTTTTTATAATTCTTCTTTTACATACATAATTTTTTATAATTCTACTTTTACGTAGAAAATTTTGAGTAACTATACTTTTCCCTATAAAATTTTGAATAATTATACTTTTACCTTTAAATTTGTTTATAATTCTACTTTTACCTATAAAATTTTGAGTAACTATACTTTTACCTATAAAATTTTGAATAATTATACTTTTACCTATAAAAGTTTGAATAATTTTAATTTTACCTTTAAATTTTTTTATAATTCTACTTTTACCTATAAAATTTTGAATAATTATACTTTTTTTACCTATAAATTTTTTTATAATTCTACTTTTACGTATTATTTTTTTAATAAAATTATTCTTTTACCTATAAAATTTTGAGTAATTATATTTTTACCTATAAAATTTTGAATAATTATACTTTTACCTATAAGACTTTGGAGGATATTTTGGATCTTATCAATAATTCTTGATGCATTTGTAATTATTTAATTTAATTCAATTAAAATAAAAAATCTTCTTTTAAAATAAAGTAATTTGTGATTTAAGACTCATAACTCTCTACCTATATATAGTTTTTCCAAATTTCAAATCATATAATTAAAAAAGAATTCTTTTTTATTTTATTTTCTCTTTATATGAATTACTAATTTTCTCACTTTAGACTCCTAATTCCTCTCTCTATCAACTAAGAACTAAATAACTAATTCTTTGTTTTTTTTTTCCTCCAAAGAAAATAATTAATTCACAATCTCTTAAACAACATCAAGTCTATTTTTTCTCTCTCATCGTCACTCCTTCACCTTCACCCCCCTGACCATATGACAAAGTTTCAAACCATTTAATTTTATAAGAATTCTTTTATATATATGTCATTTTCTCACTCTATAAACTACTAATTTTCTCATTTTAGACTCCTAATTCCTCCACGGACTAAATAACTAATTCACAAACTCTTATACAACATCAACTCTATTTCTTTTTACTATTCATCACTCTTTTACAATTCATGCCTACACAAGTTCTCATTATCCTCTAATTTTATTTATTTATTAAAGAAAAACTCTTCTATTTTATTTATTTATGTCTATAACAATTTTTTCCCTTTTTTGAATTATTTATTTTATCAAAAAATGTATAAAAGAGTTTTCATTAAACACAAAATCTTCTATTTTATATATCAATCTATATCCATAAATATATTATTTTATTATAATAACATTATATTAAAATAATATAATATGAATTAAATATCTTTTTGAATTAAAAAACTATTGGTTTTGTTTTTTTTAACTATATCTATTAAAATTTCATTTTAAGTTTAATAATTTGGCTATTAAATTATATTATACCATAATAGGATTATAACATTAATTTGTTAAATATTGTTAAAAAAGCAAATTTATTAATTTATATAAGAATTTTAATTAAAATTATAAATTCACCTCTCACAAGTGCATTACACATGCACGTACAAAAATATATGCAAAGATGGATTAGAATTGTGACCATGTTACAGGTTATTGAGACCCTAAATTGAAACCCTAGAATTAAAATAAGCATCGACACTACAAATTAGAGCACTGATCTCAAATTTATATCACATATGCATCACCCTATTATTTTTTTATTAATGTGGGATATGCATATTTGATTGTCAATAGAAATCGAAGCATAGTCCGATTCAGTTCATACTGATTACTAATTTAACTGTTTTTTTGTGCACCCCTAATACCATCTACTAATTTTCTCACTTTTACCTACCTAATTTCTGAGTCTACTAACTATTAGTATGAACTAAATCACAAACTCTTTAACATAAACTCTATTTGTTTTCTCTCATTGTCACTCTTTTAAACTTCATGACTAAAACAAAATTATCTTATCCTCTAATTTTTTTATTTTTTTTAAAAAACTTTTCTATTTTTATTTATCTATGTCAGTAACAATTTTTTTCCATTTTTTGAATTAATATATTTTATCCAAAAAGGTGTAAAAGAGTTTTAATTAAACACACAATCTTGTATTTTATACCTATATTTATATCTACTAGGAAAAGGCACATGCGTGTTGAATATTTTTGTAGATAATGTGATAAAAATTTATAGAAAATAAAACAGCCAATTTGTGGTAGATTTTATAAAAATTATTTTATTTTTTTTAATTATATTTTCTTTTATTAAAAAAACTCATAATAAATAGATAAATAGGTAATATGTATTAGAATTTTATAAAAACTCTTTTAAAAACTCTTTTTATGTCAATTAATAAATATTTTTTATATTAATAATTCTTGTCTAATTAGATTTCAATAAATAAATAAATAGTTAATTTGTGTTAGAGTTTTATAGAAACTCTTTTAAAATATCTTTTTATATCAATTAATAAATAATTTTTTATATTAACAATAGTTGCCTAATTAGATTTCCTTTTATTAAAAAACTCAAAATAAATAGATAAATAAGTAATTTGTGGTAGAGTTTTTCTAGTCTAATTAGATTTTCTTTTATTAAAAAACTTATAATAAATAAATAAATAGGTAATTTGTGTTAGAGTTTAATAGAAACTCCTTTAAAAACTGTTTTTATATCAATTAATAAATATTTTTATATTAATAATTCTTCTCTAATTAGATTTCTTTTTATTAAAAAAACTCATAATAAATAGGTAAAGAGGTAATTTGTGTTAGAGTTTTAAAGAAACTCTTTTAAAACCTTTTTTTAGATCAATTAATAAATAATTTTTTATATTAATAATACTTGTCTAATTAGATTTCATTTTATTAAAAACTCTTAATAAATATATAAATAGGTAATTTTTGTTAGAATTTTATAGAAACTCTTTAAATATTATATCTTTGTCTAGTGTGATAGACTTTAATTGAAAATAAAATATGTAATTTGTGATAGAGTTTTATAAAAATTATTTTATTTTCTTTAAATATATCATTGTCTAATTAGATTTAATTTTATTAAGAAACTCATAATAAAAGTTAATTTGTGCTAGAGTTTTAGAAAAATTATTTTATTTTATATAATAATTAATAAATATTTTTTATATTAATAATTATTTTCTAATTAGATTTTCTATTATTAAAAAATTCACAATAATAAATAGATAAATAGGTTAATTTAAATTTTATTAGATAGATTTTAGAGTTTGATAGAGTTTTTTTTATTTTATTTTATAAAAACTCTTTTCATATCTATTAATAAATATTTTTTATATAAATAGATAATTAAATATTGAAACTCTTTGAACATTTAATAATAGTATTGATGAAAACTCTTTTTATATAAATTAATAAATATTTTTTTATATAAATAAATAAATACTAAAACACTTTAGATTTTCTTTTATTATTAAGAATTTTTTAATAATAAACACTTTAGCAGAGCTTTTGTATTTTACTCTGAAAAATAGATTTTTTTATTAACAAATTCATAATAATAAATAGATAAATAGGTTAATTTGAATTTTATTTGGTAGATTTTAGAGTTTTATAGAGTTTTTTTTTTATGAAAATTCTTTTCATATCATTTAATAAATATTTTTTATATAAATAAATAAATACTGAAACTTTAGATTTTCTTTTATTAAAAAATTCATTATAATAAATAGATAAATAGACTAATTTTAATTTCATTAGGTAGATTTTAGAGTTTTATAGAATATTTTTTATATTAATAATTTTTGTCTAATTAGATTTTTTTTTATTAAAAAATTCCTAATAATAAATAGATAAATAGGTTAAGTTAAATTTTATTATGTAGATTTTATATCAATTAATAAATAAATACTGAAACTCTTTTCACAAAGGCCGAGAAAGTAATACTACACTTTATTTTAGCCAAAAGACCAAGAAAGGTTAGCCAAAAGGCTGAAGAGGTGTGATTATTATTTCTTTAGCTCAATAGTTTTATAAGAAACTTTCATGTAATTCTTTTTACTTAAAATCAATGTGGGACTTTGTAAAATCACAAAATTTACATGTGGGGCTAGCTCTAATTTGTTGTCTCAGACTCTCAATATATATAAGATCTCTTGTGACGTGCCTATATAAAAAAGAAAAAATGCTTAACAACCATATATTGAAAAGTGAACTATTTTTTTTTTTTTTTTTATGCTTCTTTTAATTTTATTAACCTTAGACCTTGTTTAATTCTATAATGTAGCGGTTTATGATGCATGTGTTGATAATTTATTCAATTGATAGGTTTTTTTTTTTTTTTTTTTTTTTTTTTTAAAGAAAAAAAACTCTTTTCATATCATTTAATAAATATTTTTTTATATAAATAAATAAATATTGAAACTCCTTGCACGTTTAATAAAATTTGTGTATATAAATAAATATTGAAACTATTTGGCAGAGCTTCTATATTCTGTATTTTATATATAAATAAATAAATACTGAAACTTTTTGGCGGAGCTTCTGTAATTCTAGGTCTATGGCCTTCTGAATTTCTCTCTTTATATCAATTAATAAATATTTTATAATAAATAAATAAATAGATAATTTGTATTAAAGTTTAATATAAACTCTTTTAAAAACTCATTTTATATCAATTAATAAATATTTTTTTATTTTAATAATTCTAGTCTAATTAGATTTCTTTTTATTAAAAAACTCATAATAAATAGATAAATAGGTAATTTGTGTTAGCGTTTTATAAAAACTCTTTGAAAACCTCTTTTTATATTAATTAATAGATCATTTTCTATATTCATAATATTTGTCTAATTAGATTTAATTTTATGAAAAACTCATAATAAAAGCTAATTTGTGGTAGAGTCTTTTTTTAAAAAAGGTAATTTGTGATAGAGTTTTATAAAAATTATTTTATTTTCTTTAAATATATCCGTGTCTAATTTAATTTAATTTTATTAAGAAAATCGTAATAAAAGCTAATTTGTGGTAGCGTTTTAGAAAAATTAATTTATTTTACATATCAATTAATAAATATTTTTTATATAAATAATTATTGTTTAGTTAGATTTTCTTTTATTAAAAAATTCATAATAATAAATAGATTAATAGATTAATTTGAATTTTATTAGGTAAATTTTAGAGTTAGATAATTTGTGATAGATTTTATAGAAAATTTTTATTTCCTTTAAATATATTATTGTTTAATTATATTTTTTATTAAAAAAAAACTCATAATAAATAGATAAATAGGTAATGCGTGTTAGATTTTTATAGAAAATATTTTTAAAACTCTTTTTATATGAATTAATAAATATTTTTATATTTTAATAATTTTGTCAAATTAGATTAGCTGTTATTAAAAAAACTAATATTAAAAGATAATTTGAATTTATTATATTTTGTGTGAGTAGTAGTATATTGCAAAATTTAGTACTACATTTGATCTTAGTCAAAAGGCCAAGAAGGTGTGATTATTATTTCTTTAGCTCTATAGTTTTATAAGAGGCTTTCTTGTAATCATTTTTACTTAAAACCAATGTGGGACTTTGTAATTTGACTTAAACTCTTTTCATATTTTGTTAATTTGAATTAATTTTTATTTTATTGAGTAATTTTGAGTTTTATAGAATTTTTATCGTGGGATATAATAATTAATGAGAGCTCTTTATTGTGAATTAAACTCTTTTATATTAATTTTGAGTTTTATAAAATTTATATCAATTAATAAATAAATACTGAAACTCTTTACACAAAGGCCGAGAAAGTAGTACTACACTTGATCTTAGCCAAAAGACCAAGAAAGGTTAGCCAAAAAGTCGACCCAAAAAAATTAAGTACTACACTTGATCTTAGCCAAAAGGCCGAGAATGTGTGATTATTATTTCCTTAAATCTATAGTTTTATAAGAGGCTTTCATGTAAACCTTTTTACTTAAAACCAATATGGGACTTTATAATTTGAATTAAACTCTTTTTATATTTTGTTAATTTGAATTAATTTTAATTTTTTTAGGTAATTTTGAGTTTTATAGGATTTATATCAAATAAATAAATAAATATTTATTTTGTTAATTTGAATTAATTTTAATTTTATTAGGTAATTTTGAGTTTTATACAATTTATATCGTGGGATATAATAATTAATGAGAGCTCTTTTTTTGTCAATTAAACTCTTTTATATTTTGTTAATCTTAATTAATTTGAATTTTATTAGGTAATTTTGAGTTTTATAGAATTTATATCGTGGGATATAATAATTAATGAGAGCTCTTTTTTTGTGAATTAAACTCTTTTATATTTTGTTAATTTTAATTAATTTGAATTTTATTATGTAATTTTGAGTTTTATAAAATTTATATCAATTAATAAATAACTACTAAAACTCTTTGCACAAAGGCCGAGAAAGTAATGCTACACTTGATCTTAGCCAAAAGACCAAAAAAGGTTAGCCAAAAGACCGACCCAAAAAAATGTAATACTACACTTGATCTTAGCCAAAAGGCCGAGAAGGTGTGATTATTATTTCCTTAACTCTATAGTTTTATAAGAGGCTTTCATATAATCCTTTTTACTTAAAACCAATGTGGGACTTTGTAATTTGAATTAAACACTTTTTATATTTTGTTAATTTGAATTAATTTTAATTTTATTAGGTAATTTTGAGTTTTATAGAATTTTTATCGTGGGATATAATAATTAATGAGAGCTCTTTATTGTGAATTAAACTTTTTTATATTAATTTTGAGTTTTATAGAATTTATATCAATTAATAAATAAATACTGAAAGTATTTGCACAAAAGTCCAGAAAGTAGTACTACATTTGATCTTAGCCAAAAGACCAAGAAGGTTAGCCAACAGGCCGACCTAAAAAAATTTAGTGCTACACTTGATCTTAGCCAAAAGGCCGAAAAGGTGTGATTATTATTTCTTTAGCTCTATAGTTTTATAAGAGGCTTTCATTTAATCCTTTTTACTTAAAACCAATGTGGATTAATTTTAATTTTATTAGCTAATTTTGAGTTTTTATAGAATTTATATCAATTAATAAATAACTACTGAAATACTGAAACTTTTATAAGAGGCTTTCATCTAATCCTTTTTACTTAAATCCAATGTGGGACTTTGTAATTTGAATTAAACTCTTTTTATATTTTGTTAATTTGAATTAATTTTAATTTTATTAGGTAATTTTAAGTTTTATAGAATTTATATCAATTAATAAATAAATACTTATTTTATTAATTTTAATTTTATTAGGTAATTTTGAGTTTTATAGAATTTATATCGTGGGATATAATAATTAATGAGAACTCTTTATTGTGAATTAAACTCTTTTATATTTTGTTACTTTGAATTAATTTGAATTTTATTAGGTAATTTTTTGTTAATTTAAATTAATTTGAATTTTATTAGGTAATTTTGAGTTTTATAGAATTTATATCAATTATTAATAAATAAATACTGAAACCCTTTGCACAAAGGCCGAGAAAGTAGTACTATACTTGATTTTAGCCAAAAGGCCGACCCAAAAAAATTTAGTATTACACTTGATCTTAGCCAAAAGGCCGAGAAGGTGTGATTATTATTTCTTTAACTCTATAATTTTGTAGGAGGCTTTCATGTAATCATTTTTACTTAAAACCAATGTAGAACTTTGTAATTTGAATTAAACTCTTTTTTATATTATGTTAATTTGAATTAATTTTAATTTTATTAGGTAATTTTGAGTTTTATAGAATTTATATCAATTAATACTGAAACACTAAAACACTTTGCACATTTAATAATAGTATAGATATTCATATATATATATATATATATATATATATATATATATATCCAAAAAGGTATTAAAAGTCTTTTTGAATTTAAAAACTAATGGTTGTATATATATATATTTTTCCGCTTGTTTTTACTGTATGTATTAAAAGGTCATTTTGAATTTAATAATTTGGTTATTAAGTTATATTATAACATTTTAGGTTGATGATTATCAGATAACTTCTCACGGTTTGATTTCTGGTTTGCTTTAAACAATTTTTTTTTTCCCCTTGTCCCCACAGTAGAAGAATCAGTTCTCTCTCTCCACACATTCCAAATTCCTATTTTAATTATTATTTGGCATTGGAATTTGTTTGATAAAAATAACAATGAATTGGATTTAAAATTCTATAAATATATATATTAGGTTTTGAAAATGCGATGGACATGAGTAGCCTCAGGCGGATAGAATGCAGAAGAGATATTCGTTAATGATTGATGAAATGACAAGAACATTGACAGCAAAAAGAGTCCTAAGTTACCAAAGGTCTAGCGGTATCATTGTTTCCTCCCCAAAGATGGCGCAGCGCGGCCCGGAGGGGGGAATTGTTCGAATCTCTGTGGTGAAGGTAGGGTGTAATTGCTTGACTTCCAAAAAAAAAAAAGTGAGTGAGTTACAACTTATCATGTGTCCATTTAGAAAATTAGATTAATTTGCAAAACTCGGAGACCACTCAAAAAATTTAACATTGCATCCCTCAAAAAATTTATTAGTAGAGAACAACATCATCACATAAAATAATCAGATTAGTCCAAGAGTCGGAATATGTATCACTAACTCTAATTAAAAAGCACCAGAAAAAACCAGATTCATACCATTGTCTAGCCTATCTTTCGATTCATTCATGTATCAACTACCCAAATCATTAGTTCATAAGCTCCTTGAAAAGTTCGGTGTTGTTGGTAGCTAAATCAGAAATCTCCTGTCAGAAATGAAACATGATCTCATCCTAGATTGGGAATACTGTCAACTCACCCTGGAAAAATGGGGTATGTCATGTCTTCTGAAACAACTCGAAAAGAGTACTGACTTCGCCTACTTCTGTGTCATCCACATTGTCTTCTGGTATTCGGAAGGAATATTCGTATTGGGGTGGGTTGGAAGTCCCGAAGAGGGTCTCCGGTTGTTCAATTGATGTCTCATTTAGCTCGACTTGATCCAGTGACATTGCAGATGAGCACCGGGATACAGTATTGGAGGCAACTGTGATGATTTCGTCGTCCTCGTTGATTGTAAAATCAAGCGAGCATGTAGACCTTGTGGTAACTGAATGCAATGCATCGCGTTTGGACCTCTCCTTCACTCTCTTGCACCAACTATGCAGTGAATCCCGGACACTCTCAGCAATCAAGGCTTTCTTACATCGAGATCCCATCTGATATCATCAAGGTTTGAATTATTAACGTATTCCTTATACCTTAAAATCCATATCATAATGAATTATTAACATATATGTACAGAAAATATATATATATAATATTATCTAACATTTCCTCAACTTATTATTTGTTTAAATTTTTCACACGTTTAGGTTTAGATTTTACTTTCGATGTTAAAGCTAATAGGTAACAAACATTTTCTCCTCTCCATGAAATTGGGGTTACGATACTTCTGAAATTGAAATTTAATTTACCAATTGCAAATATATGATAGACAAGTACGTCAATTTTCATATATAATATTATTTAACATTTCTCCAACTTATTATTAATTTATTTCAATTTTTCACTTATGACAAAATCAGTTCTTCATTACACCCACTTGACAAGAATAGAATTTACTATAGTTGTTTAGCTTTCTCTATCGAAAAAAAACCAGAAGTAGCAGTGACTATACAAGACTTGATAAGAGAACAGACCATATAGAATAACAAACATATATCTTCTCCATATTAGATAATGAAAGAAAATTTTTTGGTTGGTTTTTTCCAGTATCTCAAATTGCATAATTAACTTATCCATTCCACTCCCAAATAATAAGTTAACAAATTAGGTTTCTATTAGTCAACACAGGCAAAATTTTATAACCCAAAGTTAGAAGCATTCAATCTTCACACCATCTGAATGATGTAACCCATAGTCATGCAATGGAAACGTTCACACAACCGTTAGTATAATGCAAAACTAGTATTTATACTGTATTCTAGAGATAATACTTATATAAGCTCATAATTATAGGATGAGTTGATACACCTTTGCTTCTAATTAATTTTCAGAATTTGATTTTATAAGTTAGTAAAATAATGCAACTGCAGTCATGGCAAGTGCATCAAACCGCACCACTTCATAGTAGTAGCACTCATTTACCACTATATATATATATATATATATATTTAGCACACCACTATATAGTAAATTACTTTATTTTGTTTGTACTCGCTTCTTTTTGTAATCATCAAGGTTTGAATTATTAACATATTCATACAAAAGCAAAAAGAAAATTATACCTTATGAATCTATATGATATTGAATTATTAACATGTGTATAGATAAAAATATATATATACCTTATGAATCTATATGACGATATCACATGCTTATAATGTTCTAGTACATTTGTCATAAGAGGGAAAAGGAAAATGAATAACACTCTCATGAGTATATTTGGGATAAAACAGTTTGAGGTATACCTTCAGAAGAATCCATAACAAAGATATACTTATATTCACTTAACCTAGAAAATAAGGCTATATTTGGTTTGTGGACAAGGACAAAAAAATTGTAAAAATCGATAATTGGTCGTTCGAAGGTCTTCTATTTCATTTTCTAATTTATCTTTGTTTTATTTCACTCTCTGGTTTCTAATTGTTGCTTTGTCATATATGATTATATTCAGGTACTTGAGATTCTGTAGTTAGGATTTTAGCTTTCCAGAACAACTTGAACTTCACTCAAAGGAATTCTCGGAAAAATAAAAACTAGTCTGTAGCCTGTGGAAAGCTATTGAGCAAGTGTTGGACTAACCTAGGATTAATAATGAATATCAAGAATAGGACTTCTAGGTTTTGCTTTGATGCTAAAGGTAATACGTACACAAAGCTCATTAGGGAACATGAGCTAACCACTAGTTAGAGGAAGCATGTGCGAGCTATGAATACCAAATCATGGAAAGTTAATCACCGGTTGAAGACATGCGGCATATGAAGAGATTGTTCTAGATGCAATGCATGCTTGTTTCATTGTGATGCATTTAAATTCAAAATACGAGGTAAATATACTCATTTGCTTCATAATTAAACTTCTTCCAAGTGTAATTGTGTAAACGAACCTGTGTAATAATTACATTCAGAGGTACTGTGCTGTAGCTACACCAGAATTGCACAAGAACCCTGCAAAAACAAAAAGAAAATTCAAAATATTGATTATCATATGAGAATAACACAATTTGTAAAGAGGAAGTATATTTTTTTACCAACAGATCTATCACAAATTTTATAAAACTATCACCTCAACTCAACGAGGCGTAGCCTTGCTATGAGAACTATATGTAAGGACCACTGATACCTTAAGAACTATGCATTCCGATTAAGCACATCCTTTTTTTTTTTTTTTTTTGATAAGTTGATTCGGCACGTTTTTAGATTTTCTATGATAGGGATTAAATCCATATCCCACCATGTGAACTTAACCATTTTTAATGTTTCAAGAACCAAATTTATCTTAGAGGGTCAAACACTGTTATACGAAAATAGACGTGTATCACAATGAAAGACCTAAAAATAACCAAAATACAACTTGAACAAGGACAATGATAATAAAGTTCATTCCAGTAACACAGAGGAAGTCCTGGCACAATTAAACAACAAATATTAATACCGGAATTTCAATGTTCAGCTTCTAAACCTTCCTGGCTCATTGGCAATTTCAAGTGGAGCCCAGAGTGGCGCATACTGGCTGAAAGTGTTTAATACATCAAAAGGACATTTCCAGTGTGGTCCCCATTAATTGAGAATGCTGAGAAGTGGGAGTTATAGATTGGATACAAATCTCTCATCTTTGGTATTATTTGCAAAAAACCAAGCTTAAACCAAAGTCTTTACACTTGGCAGCCCAGCTGGAGCAAGCAGTGACCCCTTTGTTCAAGGAATAAAATATTGAAGAAATCTACCAATAATAGCTTATCATTATCAGAACTGAGGTTCTCTCTCTAGACCTGTTAATGGATTAGATTTTGATTGAACTCCGATCTGAATCCAATCCGACAATTCAGATGAATTAGAACATTCAATCTGATAACTCATTTGCGATCCGAATATGTCATCCATTAGCTAAACAAACCGGATATGAATCATTATTGATTTGGTCCAATAAGAATCCGACTCAATATAATATAATATATAATATACTATAAATATAATATCTAACACTATAATAATATGTAATATTTACATATTATTAAAATATTTTTTATCATTATTTTCTTCTTAATCTATTTTTTTATAAGTATTTTCTTCTTAATCTTCTCTTTCCCATTTTTGTCTCTTTGTTTTTTTCTTCAACAAAAGTCAAATACCTAATTTTCTACTCTCTTTTTTCCTAATCATTTTTTTTTGTTTATAATTTTTTTTTTCTTCTTTTTTAAATCCTTTTGGGATCAGGTTTTCAGATATTAATAACAAATTGGATATGGATACAAACTAAACTAATACATCGGGTTATTGGATCAAACATGATCTAGTCCGAATCCAATCCGCCTCTCTCTCTCCTTCTTCACTGTGTTCTCTTCTATGTTAAATGAATTGACAATGCGAAGCACCTACAAGTCCCTAAGATCAAACGCCAAAGGTTTAACATCATAATACAAAGTTTCATGCAAAATATCTAGTAAACAAGCTTTTTGTTCCATGAATAAAAATCGAATATTGCTTTGCCGAAATATAAACCTACAAGAGTTTCAAGTACATGTATAAAAAACTTAAAACTGTTTCGAGCAAACAATGTTCATCATATAATCCATTCAATTCTAAGGAATGCCTTGCACCCAGTTTCCTGACAATAAAAGGGAATAAACAAAAAAAGTCACATCCTGTGAAGGAAAACAGGAAAAATGTACTCCGTACAAAGTTGCTAATGAAGTGCATCATCAAATTGGGCATGAAAATGAAGAGACTTTGCACAATACGGCACTGCCATAATTTTTTTAATAGTAGATTTATATCAAGGCAACTACCACCAAAAGGTGCAACTGGATGCAAAATTTAGCCTCCTGAAAAATGAAAACTAACCGCAACATGTAGTGCACAATAAGGGAATTTTACCAACTCCAATCTTATGCATAATTTAGTATAGTAAGATGAGAAGGATACACTCTATTAATACTATGGATCTTTCTTCTCCTTTTTTTAAAAAATAAAATAAAAATAAAAAAATACCATGTATCTCATTGCCTTGAATAAGAATTTCCTATCACCAATTTGATTAGATTATGACATTATGATGGATTTCATTCAAGTAGATGACATAATATTTTTGTATTAAAATAATAGTAAATCTAGAATTAATTCATTTTCGCTAGTTCTTTTCCCCCAACAAAGGGTTTATTTATTTAAATTTGATTTTGGAGTAAAAATAAAGAGGGATTGTGTTCAATTCATTAAGTGTGTTTGGTTGTATTTTGAAAATTATGTTGCACCCTTGTATATTATAAATATTTTTAATTACAACTCCATCATCCTCAATGGGTCAATAAAGAAAATGGCCCTTGTTGGATAATTTTATTATAGGAACCCTTAAATTACTCCATGTTCTTGACAGAATATTGATATGAGAATATCATAGGAGTGATTTTAGACCAACTCTAGATGGTTACGAAAGTAGGCAACCAGCATGGGGACATCCAACATGGATGACCCAAAATCCCTAACATGTCCTCTGGATTATTATACTCATCAGCATGTAAAAGATGGAGTAGATCAATAAAAATTTAGCAAGCAAAATTGTATAACAAATTCAACAATATTCTTTCAAATGATTTGCTAAATTTACTGACACTTCCTTGATGTCCACTACTAATCTTATACGAACTTCTTCAGTTTCATCCATGATCTAATGCAGTTGCAAGCCAAAATATAAATGACAAAATGCGAAAAATATTAATTAATGGACCTAAAAAGTATGCTCATCATGATAGATTATTCTTCCAAAACAGACAAATTAAAGGAATGCAAGATTCACAATCAAAGCACACTTCCTATAAAGTTGAAGGTTGGGATGATACACTTTAGGACTAATATAGAACTAAAAAAAGATTTAACCCTATAAAAAAAAAGTTCGCTTTCATTAATTTGAAAGAGCCAAAGGTAGATTTAACCCTATAAAATAAAAGTTCGCTTTCATTAATTTGAAAGAGCCAAAGGTTAGATATATATCCAATCTGCCCCTCCCAGCACTCAAGAACAAGTTGGTCAATGACCCTTTTTATTAACTAGTGTCAATATGTCCGAGTGGTTAAGGAGACAGACTTGAAATCTGTTGGGCTTCGCCCGCGTAGGTTCGAACCCTGCTGTTGACGGTTTATTATTATTATTATTTTTTTTTTTTTTACCAAAAACAAAGAAACAAGAAGTTAATTCCCTCCAACCCACTCAACACAATTTTACATTGTTCACCCAACTCTAGGACTACGTTCATGGAAAGAGAGATTTCCACTATTATGAATCAAGGAAGAGAATATACAACCACGTGTCAAGACCTCACCCACTCATCATCTCTTTTGAGGCTACATGTATACACTTAGGAATTACATATACCCTCCCCTTTCCTCACAACACTAACCCTTAAGCCCCTTAAATCTTTTCTCTCTTCTCTCTCTGTAAACCTCTCATACGGTCATACCCATCTCTATTTATAGAGTCTTCAAAACTCAATTCCTTGTTGGACAAGTATTCCCTAACTTACCTACAAGGAGTTACCATATCAGTCTTCAACTCTAAATAAAATAGCAGGTACAATTTCTTCCCCATATCTTCATCATTTTTCCCAAGTCTTCTGGCTTCCAAAACTGATTAGGAAACTGTTTCTCGCAGCTTCCCAATAACTCACTGCCGAAGTGGAACCGATTCCGTCCCATGGAACCTGTTACACTTTGGCAGTAGTCAAACCTAAATCTGCAACGTCACACGCAGAACTGGTTCCGCCCTACGGAACCAGTTGTAATATGCCAGTAGCCAATGTAGACACCTACAAATTTGAACCTCCCAAATTTTCCATGTAATCAACAAGTGATCAGACTATGTCTTCACGTGATCCACCATAGCTCCACCTCAACTAAAGATTTCTATACCTCAAATAAAGCACTATGATGAAATTGAGAAACACTCTAACATGATATCCAATCTGCCCCTCCCAGCACTCAAGAACAAGTTGGTCAACGACCCCTTTTATTAACAAGTGTCAATATGTCCGAGTGGTTAAGGAGACAAACTTGAAATCTGTTGGGCTTCGCCCGCGCAGGTTCGGCGGTTTTTTTTTTTATATTTTTTTTCTTACCAAAAACAAAGAAAAAGAAACCCTAACCAACATGAAGTTAATTCTCAAAATTCACATGAAGTATGAACAATGAACATGTCCAAAAGCATACATAATTGAGCTACAAGGCCACCTGTTTGCATGTTTTAATGAAAAAATTGGAGGCATCTTAAGAAGATGATTCAAGAACAACTAACCAAAAGTGACTTAATGCATGGAACATTCCAAATGCACCATTATAGTAGGTCAACGTTTGAATAAATGTGAACTCCGAACTCCATTCAGATCATGACGTTCGTAACTAATGTAGTGAGTGTGTCTACTTGCAAGAGTATGAATTTAAAAATAATAATAATATTTTTTCTTTTTTTCTTTTTTTTTCTCTCTTTCTCCAAATGGAACTATAGGAGTGCATTTATAAGAGAGAAACGTACCCAGAAGTCAACCGAATGACTATCATTACATGGTTTTTCATGAAACACGATCGCTGCTTGAATCCCCACTATACAACAGGGAAAAAAAATCATAACTCAATTATATGATTAATAATAAAGCATATGATAAACTGCAGTTTACAAGAAAGAAAGTGAAATTTCAAGTCAAAGCTCCTCAAGGGCCAGAAAGTATCAGTAATTTGATATTGTTGTCATATAGTGAACCAGCATCTAAAAATTGTGTAAGTTAATGGCGATGTGCAAAGCTGAAGTGAAGGCAAAAATTCTTAATTTGAAAATTTATCATTCATTAGGAACTCAATCAAAGTTATCCCACAAAATCACATCCTGTAAGCCATCAAAACTCACAACGATATATACTTTTATGAGATAAGTTAAGCACTGTCTATCAGCCGCCTTCTCAATGATAGGTGTGATAATAATATTCAATTTCATAGCTTCTCCATAAGTACATAATTTTACCTACACCACCCCACACCCCCAATAGATCAATTGAATTTCACAACATCTCTCTAACTACATAATTTTATCTACCACTACCTTATAAATCAGTTCACATTATATATAGAGTATTGCTTCACCTATATTGCTCTGGAGTCCGTTGAAAAAGAAGAATACAGGCCGTATCATTTGTACCTCTTCAATAAGGAGTGAATACAGGCATTTCATGTGTTATGCTCGATTAGTTGATAACCCTTCTAGGAGCTTAGAGTGCATGATTATATGTATAAGGAGCATAATTTCTTTTCTTTCTTTTTTTTGTTGGTACATGGATGGGGTTTGGGAAAGCATTCCTTAGTATGTATCTGTATCAAGCATCCATGTAATGCCACTGACAGATAAAACAATTAAATGTAAGCCAGCCTTCTCATCTCTTGCTACTCACTAGTTGTCTTCCCGTAATTTAAATTTTTTTCTGGGAAAGGACGTCTCATCAAATTGAAGCTAGTCTCTCCCATCTGTTGTTAGACATTTAGTACTTTCTGATAATTCTTTCTTTATTTCCCTCCCATAAGCATTAGTTCCTCAAGGTTCCCTTGGGCATTTCAAGTAAATCTGGTAAGAAAGCTACTAGTGCTTCATTCTCAACTTTGATGGATTTATGCTCATAGATGCTTATGAGACTCATAGATTTCTATGTTACGAACCATCGGCATTTTAAGCCCCTTATGTGATATATAAATTGTAGACCTACAAACTCTAAGATAGGGGGGAAAAACCACAGAGAGAGAGAGCTAGAGAGTATAAAAAGGATCTCCACTTACCAAGGACCATATAAATGTTGCCATCTCAAAGGAATTCTGCACATACAAGAAAAACAATCACTAAACCAAAGGAATAGTTATCTAATTCATCAATGAGAAAAAAATGTGCTACAAAATCATCACCTGAAATGATATAAATTGAATTAACCATAACAATATTTCTGGTTTTCCAAACCAAAAGAGATCATCACGTGGCTTCACTTGAGTTCCAATTGATGTCTCCTTTGGCTCCACAATCTCAAGTGCTAACAAGGAGACAACATGCTGGAGTTTTGTTCCGACCAACATGACAAGCTTTGACAGGTGGAATAATTAATATTAAAATTATTAGCCAAAAAAGAACATTCTAGTTTACAATAAAGACAACAAAAGTAGGAATGAACTTACAATGGCAGGGATAAAAGAAAGCCAGAAGTAAATATTAAGACCTGCGACACATTAGGCCAAAAGGTGTTATGAAGTTTGAACCCAAGAGAACCAGAGATTCATATTTACTTTCAGATAAAAAGCTCAAGTTACCATTAATATTTATGAAGATGCATAGTATGGCATAACCCCATAGTGGCCAACTGCAAAATAAATCAGTTGATCAATTCAAATAATTTAGAATTCCCACACTTTACATTGATCAACATTGGAAGCTGGCATGTCAGACATACTTGCATAACCTGATCTAGGTGGACTTCAATTGTTCAACACTGGAGCTCAATTGAATAAAGTCATTAACTATGCAAGGTGGCAAAAAAAGGATGACACATGGCACAAGGACCCCATGCACCTTCACCTTTATATAAGGGACCCCTCTCTCCAAATCAGCCATGCTAGAGAGACCCCAAAACCTATATATTTTTGGAAAATATATGTATTGTGTCGTTTCTGCTGGTGGGCCTTTTAGGAATTTTAAAATTCTTGTCCTGAGGTTTATACAAAAAGTTAGAGTAGATATGTCTTGAGGTAGAAACTTGGGCTCCTTCACAAATGATTATGAAGGATTCCTGGTTTTTGAATCATGAAATTTCATTTTAATGGGAAAGGTAGAACAATAAGCTTCCTTGTAAGAACATGTTACACTCAAAAAATGTTGGAAGATATATATTATTTCCCTTTATTTTAGGGATTTGATTGATTTCTCACCATGGTAAATTTAGAGCAAGATTGTAGGACAGATTAATTGCAGTAAATTAGGATAGATTGATTGCTTTAAATTAGGATCAGATTTGTAGGAATATTTTTTATTCTTTTCCTTGTATAGCTTTTCCTCTTTCCTATATATACTTGTACAAGATGTTAATGTTAATATACGAGGCAGAGAGAATTTCTACAAGGTATCAAACCAATAGTGCGAGAAAGAGAGAAAAGTTTCACGGGTCTAAGCCATTACCGCTGACCTATTCTCTTTGTCCTCCTATTCTTGTTCTCTTGGTGTGCAATTGTCTTGGACAACACCCTAAAGCCTAGATTCTAAACACCATACACATCGAAACATGTCTGTCGTTACCTCTAAATCTTCTGATTTTAGTACAGCACCGCCCATTCCTTCGATTGTGACAAATCAACTTGATAACATGAGTGTGCATATGACTTCTTACAAATTTGATGGGACGAATTATTTTGCCTGGTCCCAGTTTTTGAAGTTGTACATCACAAGAAAGGGAAAGTTGGGGTATTTGACTGGAGTGAAGAAACAATCGGCGGATACTAAACCTTCCTTCTCTACTTGGAGGAGAATGCCATGTTGATGTCATGGCTTCTTAACTCAATGACTCCGGACCTTCCTTCTCTACTTGGAGGAGAATGCCATGTTGATGTCATGGCTTCTTAACTCAATGACTCCGGATATTAGCACCAGTTTTCTACTTCCCACAGCTCATGCTATTTGGGAAGCCGTGGCTCAAACCTATTTTGATGGCAGTGATGCTTCTGAGATTGATGAACTGAGGCGCAGGGCAAATGAGACTCGACAGAAAGGGAAGAAATTGGTTATCTATTTTTCTGCTTTGCAGGTCATTTGGCAAGAGGTGGATTTTCTCCAGCCATGTGATATGGAGTATGTTGGGGATACAACAAAGCTAAAGAAGAGAATTGAAAATGAAAGGCTCTACGATTTCCTAGCCGGCCTCGACCCAGGGTTTGATCAAATCAGAGTACAGGTTTTAGGGCATGATCCTCTTCCTAATCTTCGCGGTGCACATGCCTATATTCGACGTGAGGAGCTCCGTCAGGCCACCATGCTTACAGGTGTCTCACAGGACAGTTCAGCCTTGGCCACTATGCAGACTCCAAACCTCTTTCTCGAGGAAACTTGAGAACAAAGAGGAGAACAAAGAGTCTTTGTTCTGTACACACTGTAATAAGGCAAGACATACTCGAGAGACTTGTTTTAAGGTTATCCAAACTGGTTCCGTAAGAAAGGTGGAAACAAGGGGGATAACTCAAATTCTAGAGCACTCTATACAACCTTTGACGTGCAGTCTGATGCACAATCTTCTTTTGCAGCCCAGGTAGATAAAATGATGCAAGAGTATGCTCAGAAGCTATCCTCAAAAGAGGCTTCATGTAACTCAGCCAAAAGCATATCTGGCAAAAGAATTTGAGATCAAAGACCTTGGGTCTTTACAATACTTTTTGGGTATTGAAGTTGCTAGGTCAAAGAAGGGAATCTTTGTTTCCCAACAAAAATATGTCTTAGACTTATTGGCTAAGACTGAAACGTTGGCTTGCAAACCTGTTGATACTCCAATTGAACAAAATCATAGGTTAGGTGAATGCATAAATGATACACCTATAGACAGAGATAGATACCAAAGGTTGGCTGGGAAGCTAATATATTTGGCACATAATCGCCTTGACATAGCCTATGCGGTGAGTGTAGTAAGTCAGTTCATGCATGCTCCTTATGAAACACACATGTTGGTTGTGCACAGGATTCTATTCTCAGGTATTTAAAATCAGCTCTTGGGAAAGGTCTGTTATTCTCCAACCATGGTCATCACGAAGTGGAAGGATACATAGATGCTGATTGGGCAGGATGTGTAATAGATAGAAGATCAACTTCAGGATACTGCACCTTTGTGGGAGGGAATCTAATCACATGTGTAGTAAGAAACAATCTGTTGTGGCCAGATCCGGTGCTTAAGCAAAATTTAGAACCATGGCTCATGGTATATGCGAGATGTTGTGGCTGAAGGCTTTGTTAAAGGAGTTGGGCTTTAATTCTAGGGATCGAATTAAGCTTTTCTGTGATCACAAAGCTACCATTAGCATTGCTCACAATCAAGTTCAGCATGATCGTACTAAACATGTTGAAGTGGATAGACACTTTATCAAGGAGAAGTTGATAGGTGGATTAATTTGCTCTCCGTTTGTGAAAACAGAACATCAGCTTGCAGATTTTTTGACAAAGGGAGTGTCAAGTACGACTTTCAATTTGGCACTTGACAAGCTGGGCATTCGAGACATCTATACTCCAGCTTGAGGAGGAGTGTTGGCAGATATATATTATTTCCCTTTATTTTAGGGATTTGATTGATTTCTCACCATGGTAAATTTAGAGCAAGATTGTAGGACAGATTAATTGCAGTAAATTAGGATAGATTGATTGCTTTAAATTAGGAACAGATTTGTAGGAATATTTTTTATTCTTTTCCTTGTATAGCTTTCCCTCTTTCCTATATATACTTGTACAAGATGTTAATGTTAAGATATGAAGCAGAATATTTTACAGAGAGAATTTCTACAAAAATTACATTAACTAATGGAAAACATATGAAATGACATTTGATCCAAATGTCAAACTCCATTAACCGATAAGATGACAACATAAACCACTAAAATTGACTGGACTATTGTTAGCCGAGATATGATAGGCTAGAATCATGGATAAAACTTACCATATTAGCTGAGATATGTTAGGCTAGAATTATGATATTTGACTTTATTTATGTATATGTCTAGGCATAGAATATGCAATGATTTTATTCAGTTTCTTTTCTTGTAATATTAACATGTGCTCTTTTTAGTATATAAATACCATAGCTGGGAATGAATGTTTAAATCGTCGTTCAAGCCTTTATACTTCTATTCTCTTTATCTTGTATTTCTTTTTGGTATCAGAGCTAGGGTGGTCCGACCGCCACGAGGGCATTGCAAATTCAGCACCACCCATTCAGGAATGGTCTGAGGAGACATTGTTGATTGTTTGTGGTCTAAGGAGACATTGGTGATTCTTCCATCTACATATTTTTAAATATGTGTATGAAGGGGAATGGTGTAACGAGGCATTGTTGATTATTTATGGTCTGCGGAGATATTGTTGATTCTTTCATCTACATATTTTAAACATGTGTATGAAGGGGAAATGTGGAATGGTGTGATGAGGCATTGTTGATTATTTATGGTCTGAGGAGATATTGTTGATTCTTTCATTTACATATTTTAAACATGTGTATGAAGAGGAATGGTCTGAGGAGACATTGTTGATTCTTCCGTCTACATATTTTAAACATGCGTATGAAGGGAAATAGTCTGAGGAGACAATAATGGTTGTTTATGGTCTAAGAAGACATAGTTGGTTGCTTATGGTCTGAGGAGAAATAGTTAATGGTTCATGGTCTAAGGAGACACCAGCTGAGTTATATTAGACGTATCCCCAGTTGGAGAAAACGCTATGGTTATGTCTTGGCTAGTCAATTTAATGCAGCCAAACATAGTCGTTGACTCTATATTTTTAAAGACCATATTTGAGGATGCATTATCTACGTTGGGCGTCTCAAATATCCATGCACCAACTTGATGGGGTGTGTTAGTCGATATATGATAGATTGATAGGTTAGAATCATGGATATAACTTACCATATTAGCCGAGATATGATAGGCTATCATGGGATTTGACTTTATTTAAGCATATGTGTAGGCAATGGGCATAAAATAGGCAATGATTTTATTAGTATCCTTCCTTGTAATAGTATGCTCTTTTTAGTATATAAATACCAAAGTTGTGAATGAGTGTTTAAAGCCTCATTCAAGCCTTTACATATTATAATCCTAATTCAAGCCTTTACACTTCTAGTCCTCCTATCTTGTATTTCTTCTAGTATGATGAACCAATTCAGATTAGCCACCATTACCTGATCCCCACAATGCCATAAAATTCATCTTCCATGCTCCGCACCATATATTTATGAAAATTATAAGAATGTGGCAGTTTGTGATTCTGCAAAATAGCGTCAAGATTAAATGCTACATTAAGACCTCAGCACAACAACGCAGCAGTCTACAGTAAAACATTAAACCGATGATATCAGTGATGAAGTAACATAATATGACTAACATATGCTGAAACTATGTACTATAATAGCATTAACACCACATCTATCCAGGATTCCATGTGCTACAGGCAAGAAAGAAAGATAACCAAGGAAGGAGAACATTCTAAGTAAATATGAAGAATGCTTCATAATTCCAACTATGTCAAATAATTTTTTCTGCATACATGAAAGTTACGGTAACAAAAGTATTCTTGAGTGATTAATTAGCTGTCAACTTCTTCTTTTTTTCATTTCTTTTCTTTTAAACTGCAAGAAATTAGACTACATTTTCTTTTTTTTAAGATAATTTACTCCATTATAAGAGGACAACTTGAACTCTTAAAGAAAAGGAATTGTGGCAACTGTGTGAGGGAATATCAATCCTCGTGGCTACTTAAGCATTTCTTTTACATTGATATGTATCAAATGCTGGTGCTGCCATAGCAATCTCAAATATTTTATTCTCCAGATTACCTTTTGGACACTTTAAAGTCGTTATAGATCCTGATGCTTGTGTCTATTTTTGCTGAAAAGGACTACTGTGACATCTAGACCTCTACTTTTTTCTTCCTCTTATATGCACAACTTATTCACCATATATCTTGGTTCTTATTATTGATAGTAAATAAGAATTGGTGACAAAGCATGTCAGTAGATAGGAAACACAAAAGAAGGTATTATGAATATTAGATACCCACGGTGATGAAACCTAATCGGAGAGCCAAGTAATCTGACTTCTGTATTGAACTCTTGAATTGTCGAAGAAAGCAAAGCTGCATCATTAGACCATAAAATTAAGTTTAGCATTCCACAATATAAACAGTAAATTAACTCAATAACAAAACAAACATCAATGGTGAACCCACCCAAGGCATCAGAAATTAAGCTACAGTCAAAACCATTGCATGTCTTTTTTTTTTTTTCTTGGGAGACCGGGGTGGGAGATGGTTGAACAAAAAGAACAGAATCAATACACCATGCAATAGAGAGAAAAGGAAGAAGATAATTCTTTTATGTCAATTAGTTCTTTTAAGAGCAAAGCAACCACATACTAAATGTGTTTGTTTAAATCAAAGCAAACTAATTAAACCAACCAAAGATAAGAAAAAAGCAAGACAAAATACTTTGTATGGTAAATCACTATTTTTTAAATCAAAGCATGGAAAGTGACTTTACTACGTCTCATTACGACAACCCCATCTAATGTGCTTTTCATTCAAAGTCAGCCCTACCTTTATCTTTGACCCTGTGCATTCGTTCAAGTCTCAAAGAGATGAAGACTTTCCAGAAGGCCATTACTAACATTAACAAAAAAAGGAGGGGGGCTAGCCCAATGCACGAGGCACCCGCCATTGCGGGCTTGGGAGATGTACACCGCATGAAAAGGCTGTTTCCGATTTCGAACCCATGACCGGAGCAACCTTACCTCCAGGTCACAATAGAGCAACCTTTCCGTTGCGTCAAAGCCCACCCTCAAGGTCATTACCAACATTGTTGATGTCAAATGTTGACACTGTGCTTCTTGAACTTAAACTCCTTTCATCATGAATTTTTCCACGAGAGGTTTTGACCACCTAGAATGCCAACACACCCAAAGAAACCATTGGCTTTGAGATAGGCTGGTGAAAGTTCCATGAACTCCACATTCTTCAGCCTGGTTTCCAGCAAAATGGGCATCCAAAACTTCCAAGCATTGGCCATAGATATCGTCGCATCATCTTCCAAGCATCACAACTTTTAAAACACAAAAATGTGTTTGAAGGTTATTCATGAAGCTTCAGATGGTTCAATTCAAATTACCCAAGCCTTTCAGGTTGCAATGATATGCAAAGGATATTTCAAAAGTTGAGAGTAGAAGAGCTTCTGTTTCATGTAACTTCCGTGGTGAACTTCGGAGATCTTTTAAAAACCAATATTCAGCTCACACTTCACACACGCCTACCCTCAGATCACTGAAAAGGCTTAATATTTTATCTTGAAAGGTGTAGAAAACTGAAACTAGTGAGTACTATAATATATTATGAGATACTGTATCATATGAGCTTTCAAGTGAAATTTTTATCACAGCCTCACTCAGCAAGTAAAACTTTAAGATAAAAAATCAATACTGCAACATCTAAGTGTCAGAAATAGCTCTCAGTAACTGTGGAAGGGCAAAAAACATATAAAATTGTCAGTCATTCTTTAGTCATTTGTGTTCTGTCCTTGCTTTGTTCCGAGGATGTATGCAATCGTGCTTCCACATAGGACACAAACCTTCTAAAATTCTTGAAATATATATAAAAAAAATTTAAAAAAAAGAGAGAAAGCACATCCATACAAGGTAGTTCAGATATTATATTCTAGGGTGCAAAAAACTTTCACATCTTTCATATTGATAAGCCTGTTCCTTTCATGCATTTCATGTTAAGCAATCCCATCAAAAGAAGAAAGCACAATAATACAAACAAAGAAAAAAGAGTCTCTTGTTACTATGTGGTATAAATATATCAGAAGCATGGACATTCACCATCCAAATGAGAATACGGCTCCTGCTCCATGGATGAGATGTGTGATGTAAAACAAAGGTGGATTGTCGCCTCATCACCTTGTTCATCTTTCCTATAAAAGAAAATAAAAAACAAACAAAGAGTTGCACACCACTTAGCCTACAATTACAAAATAACTGCATTCTATTCATTCAATTGGAAATGGAAGCTTCAGTTACAGGGAAACTAATAATATTTCTGACAGGACGTCGCATTTCGTTTGATGGATTTATCAATTTTAAAAGAAGACATGAATGCAACAAGTCAATTAATAGCCTGCAATGTTTTTGGTTTGCTCAAGAATACAGACCCAAAATAGTAGCAAAAGAAAGAATTAATACTGTGAGATATTCTGAAGTAAAATCAAGATTCAATATAACAACAAAAGACGGTGCTGCATGGAGAACAATGGTGTAACGACCCACTCCACCACATGGTATGATATTGTCCGCTTTGGGCCTGAGCCCTCACGGTTTTGCTCTTGGGCTTCACCCCAAAAGGCCTCATACCAATTGGAGATGATGCACTTACATATAAGCACTTCACCTTTCCTCTACCCAGGCGATGTGGGACTTGTGCACCCGTAGCTCGCCAGTGTGGTAGCCTGACAGTGTCTCTTGCACCCGCCCACGACACACCCGTCCACAAGGTCATCACAATCCACCCCCCTTGGAGGCCCGACGTCCTCGTCGGCACACTTCCGGCTGGGTCAGGCTCTGATACCATTTGTAACGACCCACTCCACCACATGGTATGATATTGTCCGCTTTGGGCCTGAGCCCTCACGGTTTTGCTCTTGGGCTTCACCCCAAAAGGCCTCATACCAATTGGAGATGATGCACTTACATATAAGCACTTCACCTTTCCTCTACCCAGGCGATGTGGGACTTGTGCACCCGTAGCTCGCCAGTGTGGTAGCCTGACAGTGTCTCTTGCACCCGCCCACGACACACCCGTCCACAAGGTCATCACAAATGGGCACCCAAGGTACCTCGTAGCTTCAATCTGACATATATCCATATAGTACATTCTTAATCTGAGTGTAAATTAAAATTACTTGTCATTCATCAGAAAAGGGAAAATACACTGGATAATAGTAGAAAAATCAAAAATAATTCCAGACAGTCTAATGCAAAGGCTGGAATCAACTAGCATGCTTGGTTTAATTGACTTTAAAATATATTCATGTTGGTTTCTATGTGACCCAGAGATCTAGTTTTCTTCAATTTATTCCATACCTTGCAAATTCCCATCAGGTACTAGGCTTGCTTGGTTTTCCCATTTCCTCCAGCTGTAAATCTACAAAAATCATACAATAGACAACCATATATACCCTTGCAAACTGAATTTATTTGACACATGAATAGAAACATTTCTGAAAACAAATTTGTGAATCCCATTTTGAGTGATGTCTAAGACCCAAAATAATTGGTGATATCCTAATTATCAAACTAAGAATCTCTTAAAATAATCCCGCAGATGGAGATGGAGACTGTACCTTAGTCATAGCTAACGCAACTGCAACACAACTATACAAAACATGAGTGATACCGAGAACAAACAAAAACTGGTGAAGCTGTTCAAGACCTTCTTTCGAAACAAAAGGTTCGCGCCCCTGCAATCAATCATTCGTCTTAAAAAAAGTAATTCAACCACAATACCACGCAAAGAAATAAGACCAAAGATGGAAGCTAATTACCTCATCACAATGATTAGATGAAGGATTGTTAATTCCTCTTGGAGGAATAACAGTCTCGTTTGGAGATGACAGAGATTTTATGAATGACATATTCTCTTCAATGCCATAATCATTCTCAGAACAAACATAGAACCGAGTACTGAAAAGAGATGAATTCACACAAATCTGAGAAATAGACCTTGCCCATTGCCCCAACAACAATGATATAAGCCCAAGCAACATTAGCTCTGCCAAAAAAAAAAAAAAAAATGTTATATCAACAATATGCCTACAAAGAGTTAAATCTCACTGTATACCACATCAGCTATAGAGGCAAAAGAACAAATTTCTCTTTTTTCCTTTTTATCTTTTTGCTTGGTGGAAGAGAACAAACTTATAATATACATAAACATATAGACAAATAAATCAATTCAAATCGCAATTCCCATTTTAATAATCCTACAAAATTGCTTCAATATGTATTTATGCCAATAGTCCTTAAATTCTCAATCATTCGATATATGTATATATGCCATCAAAATACAAAAACCCAAATCATTGCACACTCAAACATACACTTGAGCAATCGTTATACCACTCACTGACCTTCCTTAATCTTCTCCAAAGAAGCAAACAGAGCCTTCCTCCTAGTCCTCTTCAACCACTGTACAACAAACAACAAGAGTACAAAAGCAAAATAAATACAAGCAAGCTTCAATGAAACAAAACAAAACAATTGATGACTCTTTTGTTCACTAATTCAACAGCCCACCTTTCCGAATCGATAGATGGATCGTTCGACCAGAAGGCAGACGAAAACCATAACAGTAGTGACTGTTGCGACCGACCACGTTGGTGTATCGGCGAGAGACCTCCCCTCCCTTATCACAGCCCCCTCCATTTCTCACATCAACACCAACGACCCATGAACTTTCACAGAGGAACTTCCAACACTTTCTTCGAGAAAATCAGAGACTTTCTCGGGAAATATGAGAGAAAGTGTAAGATCCAGGAAATGGAGCGCTGTGCTGCTCTTGAAGCCAAACGTTGTCTTCTTGATAATAATATATATATATATATATATATATATATATGTGTGTGTGTGTGTGTGTGTGTAAATGTATATGTTATGACGATTGATTCTGGAATCTTCAACACCAAATCTGAGTGTTTGGTGAATTACGTCACTTCCATGAAAGCCAACTTCCAAATGCGTTGGAATTGCTGCCATCTCTCTCTCTTGCTTCCCCAAGTACCACCTCGCACATGGAGGCTCTCTCTCTCTCTCTCTCTCTCTCTCTCTCTCTCTCTCAATATTTTAGAAATTTTAAAAAGTTTACGAGCGAGAACTAAAACTGTAGTTTTTGTAGTATATTTTAAGTATTTCTTTTTGGTTTAAAAAACAGAAAAACTATATCACTTCGGTCTTTAGAAAGAAAAAAAAAATGTCTCTTTTTTATAACCGTATCAGTCTACTTTGTAAGTTTCACAATTCTTTATAAGTAACATTTTTTTATAAAACGAAATGAATGGTAATTAAAAAAAACAAGTACCATGAAAGAATCTTTTTCAAAAATAGAAAAAGTATTGTATTATATTCCTCTGTCTAAAACAATGCCTCTTTTGAGAGATTATAGGCATTGGCTTTGAGACAGAAAAGTAATCAAATGTTGTTGTTTTTTCTTTAATTTTTATTTCTTAATTATATTGGGCATCTTTCGTCAACCATAAAAATCTATTCAAATATGGAAGAATAAAAAGATAAATACTAGATTGGACAGCTAGTTAAGAAAAAAAAAAATAGTATAATAATTTTAAAGTGTTTAGATCTTCGATAAAGCCATAAAATTTAATCTTTTTTGGACTTGGCCATTTTGAAAAGCTACTTCTAGCTTTTTAAAAGTTATTTTTGACTTTTTAATGGGGTTTTTGGAGGAACTTTATGATTTTAAAATTCTAAGGCCTTTGAAGAAGTGAGTTCGCTGATTGGAATTCAAAATGAAAATAAAAAACAAACTCTTCGATCGTTTAGTAACGCTTTTACTTTCTTACTTTTACTTTCTTCAAAAATAAAATTAAACTTTTCATTCTTAAAATTAAAATATAAAGTAAAATTATGTTTACTAATTTTTTATATTTTTAAAACAAAAAATTAGAAAGTAAGTTTAATA
The DNA here is from genome assembly GCF_030987335.1 of Cornus florida. NCBI lineage: Eukaryota > Viridiplantae > Streptophyta > Magnoliopsida > Cornales > Cornaceae > Cornus > Cornus florida. The sequence continues at coordinate 49,137,282 of NW_026775573.1, forward strand.
ATTATAATTTTAATTTTGCTATTAATTTGACAATCAATGTTATATTCTCTCTCTTTATATATATATATATATATACACACACATACATATACAGTGCACTCTCTCATTCCAGAAGGCAGATATGGAATTTTATTTTTTTCATTCCAATCTCTTTGTGGCTGGTGGCGGAATTGCAGCAGTGATTCTTCATATATATACATATACAGTGCACTCTCTCATTCCAGAAGGCAGATCTGGAATTTTATTATTTTCATCCCAATCTCTTTGTGGCTGGTGGCGGTCTATTCCGGTGTCAATTGCAGCAGTGTGTGTGTGTGTGTATATATACATCATCACTCTGCAAAACAAAATTTTCCAAAGAATCAGACCCAACACCCCAACTAAACACCAACTCAACCCCACTCATCCACAAACCCACCTCACCCAACCCCATCTCAGTCTCTCTCATCACCCTCCTCTTCGTCTCTCTCTCTCGCCTCACCCCACAAGACCCCTAAACCTGGTTCCTCACTTTCCCCACCACTCTCCGCCACCACTACTCCACCGATCGAACCATCAAGGTCCAGACCACCCCAAATCACCCCCCAATTGAAGTCTTCGCCATTCAAGATGGTCGTGGCAGGGGCTATGGTGATAGGTTTTGGCGTGTATGAGAGGGGAGAGATGGCCGTGGCAGGGGCTATGGTGGGACGTGGCGGCGGTGGGTGGAGGAGATGGGGAAGGAGATGGTTAGAACTTTTTTTTTTAAACAGTATTACAGTAGAGGGAGTAATTTTTGTAAACAGGGTAGAAAATAAGAAAGTAAGGACTTTCTCTTTTCTTTACAAATTTAGAAAGTACTTTTTTTAAAATAAAAAAGTGAAAATATTTTATTAAACAAGATTTTTACTTTTGATTCTCAATTTTAGAAATTGAAAGTAAAAAAAATTATTCCTCTTGCTAAACAGGCCTCAGCAAAGACATTTTTTTAAGTCATTTGAGGATAAGGAATAATTTTTAATTTTCAATCTCAATTTTGTAATTTATAATAGAAAAAATTATTTGCTACGCAGCCTCCTTCTCTCCGATCGACCACTACCTCATCGACTGTGGCTCAACTGAATCCATCACCGTTGACGTTGACAACTGCCGTTTCGCCGGTGACTCTTCGCAGCTCAAACGATCTCACACGGGGACTCGAACCCACTTCCGAATTTTGTCGGCCGTCCTTTGCTCGGCGGTCCATTGTATGCCAGTTTCGGCCTAAGTTCTTTCCTGTAATAAAAAAAGAGAATCGACATATATAGAGAAAGAGAGTAGGGGAGGGAAAAGAGAGAGAATCGACAAAGAAACAGAAAAATAATAAAAATATGAATCAAAAGGCATGAGGCTCAAAAAAACAAAAAAATAAAAAATAGCAAGGCTGCTGACACCTCACATGATTGATGGCGCTAGCATCCCTCGAAAAAAAATTGGCTCTTGATATCAAAAGTCCTTCATTATAAATTCCTTTGGAAAAGTGAATTTGATAAAAATAATTCAAAATTAAAAAATTGTTTGCTGAAGAATTTTATTAAAGTGTCACTTGAGAATTAAAAATATTTTTTATTTTTTTATTTTCAATTTACACTTCTACACAGGGTGCTCGTTCTAATTTGGAGCTTTAGGCGAAAAAAATAAAAGGTGGCCTTTCAACAATATAAATAAAAATAGTTATATATATATATATATAGACAAATTTATAATAACAAAAGTTAATAAAACTAAAAAAATTATTAAAGAAAAAAACCAAAAAAAACTAACTTAGAAAATCCAAATTTAATACTCCTACAAAATTTTCAATAGAATCAAAGTGCGTTCATATTGAGAGTATATAATGAGTATGGAGTTGAGAAGAAAAGACCACTGCAAACTTATATTGAGAGGGGGAGGAGAAGACTTGTTGAAAAAAAAAAATGATAAAAGATAATATATATATATATGAGAAGTTTTCGCCACTTTCCCAAAAAAAAACAACGTTAAATACATATTTAATATTTTAACTTACCCAGAAATTTTTTTTTTTAGTGCTGCTGTAAAAAAAACATGAATGTGAGAGAAAGAAAGAGGGAAAAAAAAATTAAAAATTATTTAATTATACAAATTTTTAGGCTCAATATTAAATTTCTATATTGGTTAGGATGTATAGGAAAACATGAATAAGGAGTAGAAAAGAAGAATAAAAAAGTCATATAAGATATAAATCTTTAGGTGCCAATATTAAATTTATGTATAAGTTAGAGTTCAACGGAACGAGTGAGGAGAGAGAATAAAAAAATAAAAATAAAATTTATTTTAGGATATAAATATTTGAAGCCTAATATAAAATCCCAAAGAAATTATTTTAGGATATAATATTTGAGAACTAATATAAAATGGAAATGAGGAGAAAAAAAAAAAAAAAAACTATTTTAGGATATAAATCTGGGCCAAATATAAAAATTTTGTATTTATTAGAGTTTAATAATATTAGAAAATAATTATAATATAACTTAATATAAAGAAATTTTAAATTTTTTAGGGTTTCTTATTGGCTGTGCCGGCCTTCTACACTGCACTTAATAAGAAGGGCCAATCAAGGGCATGTTTCTTTGGTGAAGACTCTCACGTCATCCCTCAACGCTCCAATTATACCATTCATTCTCCAGTTATACCATTCATTCTCCATTTATGTTATACCATATCTACCTTCTCTCTCTTATTTTATAATCTTCAATCAATTAGATAATTGATCCAAAATTATTTTGGGTTTCATTTATATGGTGGTGGTATTAGGCTGAACTGGAGATAAGTGACAACTAATAACCCATTGCCAATGAAGTTAGCCGGTGGTGGTGGTGGTGTAGAGTGATAAGTGGCGATATAAAGGTGGAGGATCGTTTGTGGCCAAGTTTTTTCTAACATTAGAAGCAATGGAGTTTTAGAGAGAAACGAGATAAGAGTAAGAACCGATAAAGAGGTAAAACAAGGATAAGATTGTATTTTACTTTCATTGTGCCTATCGTCGCCGGAAGTAAGTTTTAAAAGTAACTTTTAGTGGCTTTTACTAAACGAGCTTTAAAACAAGCAGATTTTGGTCAAAGTCCATTTCAAATTTTTGCCAAACAATTAAACTATTGGTGAAACAATCTTTGGGATTTACTTTCATTGTGCAAGAAGTACCTCTAAATAGGGCTAGGTTAATTCTACTCTTGCAATTTATTTCCATCAAATAATACCTTATTTGCCCTTTTGATTTAGTAATAAGCAATTTTTTTTTCACACGCATTCGTCTACTATTGTTCGCATCTTCCATACGCCTCTGTCTTTTCTCAACATCTCTTTTTACTACTTTTCTTAACATCTTTTTCAGTTATCTTCAACTCGATTTAGATGAATCTATTTACCCGGTTAGATAGATCAACCCTCCATTTTGACCTGTACAGATAAAAGAATCCATCTAACACCCTTACTGTCCATTCATCTAACCGGGTAGATGGGAGCTTCTACCCAGGTATATGGCATTCTAACTAGTTAGATGGGTTAGATATACCCATCTAACCGGTTAGATGGGAGAATCCCATCAAACTCACATATTTGTCCATTCATCTAACCAGTTAGATGATGCTCACGGTGAATTGGTTAACATGTTTGCTTCCCAAACATTCAAATGCAACCACAAAGCATCTAAACATATAAATAAAGCCCCATGGACATCATCAACCTCAAAACATTGCATTGAATCATCAAAATATCTTCATACATGCATCACTGATAGTCAAATTTATATTTAAACATTCATACATTTTTGACGTGATAAAATGTAATCGAAAGAATAGGATTACATGCCAAGGCCTTCGTGGCCACAAATACAACAGTTTCGCTTGAAACCGGTAAAAGAATAAAGTCATTACATGTTTTTGAAATTCAAAGGAATGCCTTTACAAAATGATTACAAAAGATATCATCAAGTTACATCTAAACTTGTAGGGGTACATCATCTATCACGTCCTTGTCATTTCCTGAAAATGTTAAATACAGGGTAAGCACAACGTGTAACGACCCTCACTCTAGCCAGACATAACATTATCCGTTTTTGGCTCCCTCGGACCACAGACTTCCCAGGAAGTCATCTATTCTGGTACTACTCCAGGTTAAGTACACTTAGTTCTGGAGTTTTGGTGGGTTCAAGACCATCACAACTTTAAAACATGTTGTGTCATAGAAGGGTGTTGAATCTACATGTAACACTTACCCCATTTACACCCAGGCGATGTGGGATTGTGCACTTGTAGCTCGCCCAGTGTGGTACCCTACTGTTGCCGCCTACACATGCTCACACACACCCGCCCACAAGGTCGCCACACAACGGCTTAGCATAGATAGCCTAAAATACATCTCTTGTAGTCTCGTGAATCACATACAAAGAATAGGATACAAGAAAAAAAGTTCATATAAATTGGGGAGAAAAACGACAATCAAGGATCAACATTAAACTTCCATGATTTTCAATAATGAGATGAACACCACGAATGCACTCTCACCATTTCCCCAAAACCATTTCCATCATAACTCAGCCCACACCGAAAATGTTAACACAACCCGACCCTAGGTAGTCATTTGGGGGCCTAGGTAGTTCAATTATACACGTCCAAGCCTTCTTGTGCCCCCTTCTACGTTGCCTAACCCTGGACCATATGGCGTCTCCATGGCATCGATCCGTTTTCATAAAAACTATTTCCAAATCTTTTTCATAATTTTCCAAAATCAAACTTTACAAATAGTTGGAAAACCATCAAGAAATCTTTTCCAACCCAAGCCCAACCAATGACCATGATATGCATTGTATACATCATTCATCATCATTTATAAGAATTTAAGATACATGAATCATCATCAATGAATATATCAATTCTCAAGAAAAACAATATATGATATCATCATGGCATTTCTCAAAGAAATCAACACATACATATCACTATTGATAGGGAAAAATAAGCCTAACCTATCTTGACCTAACGATAGAGGCAACTAAGTGTTAACCAGCTGCCAAATCTTTTCTACTTCCGAAAGATAATATTTCGTTATCAAGGATAACGATTTCCATTGGATAAATTCCATGGGATAATGACAAATTTTATCAAGGATAAGATTTCCATGTGATAAGTTCCATAGGATAAGGATTATGATATTCCCTTATCAAGAATAAGGGAAGTGACGATAAATAGGAAGACGACTCGGGAATAAGGTACGAGAAAAAACTCCTAAACAGAATATTACATAATTATTATGTGATACGATTACAGGTACTAACTTGATTGTCGGAGGGTCCTGGGCTGGCACCCCACCGGTGCCATTCGGGGTGACGTCCCTTTGTTTTGCAGGTAAACGTTGTCGTTTTGAGTCGCGAGGATTTTCGCCTCAACAGCTGGCGCCGTCTGTGGGAATCGATTAGTTCTCTGAATAAATAACAATCCTGACGCGACTTGGCTCGGATGGTAAGACGAAAGTTTCCGATCATGGAAACCATCCCAAAGTCGTCAGTTGACAACGGGTTTCCATGTTCTTATATAAAGACATGTCTCTACATCATGATTACCCGTCTATCATATTGGAGACAAAACGGTGGGTTGCGTGATGCCACCCAGTGTCAGATGACGATAATCAAAATTTAGCACGTCGACCCAGGCAGTCCAGTCTGGTGTTTTCCATCTAGCGATGCTTGGTCCCCTCACTACTGAGGTTTGGTCGTCTAAAACCAAACTCTATCTTATACCTGGCATCAGCCAACTACCAAGGCCTGATTATTGAAAACTAAGGCTTGGTCCTTCTGCGCCTACATAAGTGAGTTGGTCTCCACCCCTCAAGAGGATCATTACCAATAAGGGGGTTTCTACCTACTAGTAAAGCCTCTACTACTGAGGATGTCTCTAGCAACGGAGTCTCATTACTCCGTCTGTTCGTACAATCAGGGTGGCCTTCTACACCCAAGAATGTATCGAGGCCTTCAGGTCCAAGGAGGTCTAATGTCCCTCCAAATCCCATGAGGTTTATATTTCCAAGGAGGTTCCTAAGTGAAGGGCGATCATTGGACCCAACGAGGTACTGGCCACCAGACCATCATCTGTCAGCCGTTGGGTACCACGCCCCCATCACGCCAATCGCTGGACACCAAGCTTCCACCTACCAGACGACAGTCGTCACCTCTCTTCCTTTGCAGGAATTGCCTATCGACTTCAGATTATGTATAATTTTTTATTGATAATCCAGGGCAAGTTAATTTTTAGTAATCATTTCTAACACAATTTAATGTTTTTAGACAACTGTAAATTGTTATAGTACCAGGCCCCCTGTCCGCTATATAAACGTCTATAGAATGGGTAATCACCCAAGATCCCACCATCGGGGGCAGAATAGTGGATCACACAATATCAATCGCCAATCTACATATGATGACAAGGTTTAGAAGATTGATGTACCAACCTTGGTACATCGAGCTAGTCGGGTTTCTAGTCTCTCTCCTTTAGTGACCCCTCGGGGGCACTAGTCGTCCAGAACGAGAGGCCAATAACACATTTTTCCCTTATTACAAGGACAAGAAGTCGACTACTCTTTCTACACAGAAGGGTGAAATAATTAAAGTTTCCTTTATTTACTAGAAAGACGAGACGACTACCTCTAGTAATAAAGGGGTCATCCTCCTTCAGACTGCACCTCTTTCCCCATAAAGGAACGAAGGGTCAATTTCATCTTCTTCCCTCGGTAAAGAGACGACGGGTTAACTACTCCCTTATTAAAGGGAAAGCTCACAACGCTCGAGCAAATCCACTTCCCTTATTAAAAGGGGCAAGAAAGTAATCATCAAACATACTTAGCTCAGTAGTACTTGGCATTCCTGACGCTTGACAAAAATCTAATTCCCTTACTAAAGGGATACAAGGGATGATAATGAGTGTTCTGTATTAAAAGGACCCGGGCTGAATGAATCCCGTAATTAATATTCCCGTACTATAAGGGATAGTAAATAAATGTCCTGTACTACAAGGACCCGGGCTGAATGAATCCTATAATTAATATCCCCGTACTCTAAGAGATAGTAAATAAATGTCCTATACCTACAAGGAGCCCGGCTAAATGAATCCAGTAATTAATATCCCCGTACTATAAGGGATAACAAATAAATGTCATGTACTACAAGGACCCGGGCTGAATGAATCCCGTAATTAATATCCCCGTACTATAATGGATAGTAAATAAACGTCCAGTACTACAAGGACCCGGGCTGAATGATTCCCGTAATCAATATCCCCTTACTATGAGGTATAGTAAATAAAAATTCATTACTAAAGGGATGAGCTGAGTAAAGCTCGTAAGATTTAATTCCCTAATTAAAGGAGTGACGACCTGAGTGAAGCTCGTACAATTTATTCCCTTGCCAAGGGAAGAGTACCCAAGGGTACCAAAAATAGTACCCAGGGGCAGAGTACTAAAGGGTACTAAAAATAATACCCAACCTAGGGGCAGAGTACCCAAGAGTACCAAAAATAGTACCCAGGGGCAGAGTACCCAAGGGTACTAAAAATAGTACCCAACCTAGGGACAGAGTACCCAACCGAGGGGCAGAGTACCCAAGGGTACCAAAAATAGTACCCAGGGGGAGATTACCCAAGGGTACCCAAAAATAGTACCCAGGGAAAGAGTATCCAAGGGTACTAAAAATAGTACCCAAGGGAAGAGTACCCAATGATACTAAAAATAGTACCCAAGAGAAGATTATCCAAAGGTACCATAAATAATACCCAAGGGTACCAAAAATAGTATCCAAGAAAAGAGTATTCAAGGGTACTAAAAATAGTACCCAAGGAAAGTTTACCCGAGGGAAGATTACCCAAGGAAATAGTACCCAAGGGAACATTACCCGATGGCAGAGTACCCAAGGGTAAGAAAATATATATATATATATATATATATATATATATATATATATATTACTGTTCATGTGAACAGTACCCGCGGGTACTGTTCCTAGGGCAAGGAAAAAAAAAAAAAGTAGTTACTGTTCATGGGAACAGTACCCGCGAGTACTATTCCCAGGGCAAGGGGGGGAAAAAAAAAGGTAGTTACTGTTCCTGTGAACAGTACTCGCGGGTACTGTTCCCTAGGGAACAGTGCCGCGGGCAAAAATAAAAAAATAAAAAAAAATATTACATTCCCAAAGCTAGACGAGCAAGCTTGGGAATGAGGGGCAACTGATAGGAAAAAATAAACTTAACCTATCTTGACCTAACGATAGAAGCAACTAAGTATTGACCAGCCGCCAAATCTCTTCTACTTCCGAAAAATAATATTTCGTTATCAAGGATAACGATTTCCATTGGATAAATTCAATGGGATAATGACAAATCTTATCAAGGATAAGATTTCCATGTGATAAATTTCATGGGATAAGGATTATGATATTCCTTTATCAAGAATAAGGGAAGTGACGATAAATAGGAAGATGACTCGAGAATAAGGTACGAGAAAAAACTCCTAAACAGAATATTACATAATTATTATGTGATACGATTACAGGTACTAACTTGATCGTTGGAAGGTCCTGGGCTGGCACCCTACCGGTGCCATTCGGGTGACGTCCCTTTGTTTTGCAGGTAAACGCCGTCGTTCTGAATTGCGAGGATTTTTGCATCAACAACTATCATCATAATAACAAGCTTTTGCTCAAATTAAACACATATTCACATATACATATAACATGAACTCATGTGAAGCAAAACAAAATCTCAAGAATTTTATCAAACAAAACACATATTTCACATAAGCATGCTTTCCAAAAAATCATATAGAGAAAACTTACAAAAAACCTAAGACTTTGTGATTTAGACTTCCCTACCTTAAATGAAGAAATCAAGCTCAAGGTCCAAATATGAAATCCCACCAAAGTGATGCAAGATTGGAGTCAAAATGTTCCCCTTTCGAAGCTCTATCACTTCTATAACTATGGCTTTGATCAATTTCCACCCATGTGTGTTAGATCTTAGAGAGAAAAGTGTGGAAGAAAAGAAAAAGAAGAATGGTGAAGAGAGAGTGAGACTGTCGAGAAAGAGGGAGAGAGGTGTGTGGTCTCCCCCTCCCCCTCCCCCTCCTAAGTCGGTCTCCCATTGACTTGGCAATGTACCAAAATGACCTTCCTTTCCACCACAAACTACATACATATGTGTGATACCCCTCGGATCCGAGACACGGGTTGATCAGGCCCAGGCCCAAACCCGAGGGAATATCAAACAATTAAAGTATTTTAAAGCGAACACATATGACAAAATGAAATAATAAAGATGGAATAAAACTAAAAGAAACATTAATTATAAAATCCTCCATGTATAACTGAAAATTGAAACTCCAATCCTCCAAAACTTCAAGGTTACAACTCGGGAATCCACTGATGGACCCCTAACCAAAAGTTCAACTGAAACTGAAAACTGAAAATAGATAATGCTAGAAATATCGAGAGAAGTCCTACGTAATCAGATGAAGGTGAGACTGTCCTCGACAAGCACGATCAAGCTCTAAGGCTGGAACCGTTCTGTACCTGAAAAGAATAATAAATGAGTGGGTCAGACCCACGAGCAAGTTCTAATCTAACTGCAATCCATACAGTGACCCGATACGCAGATACACTGTAGACACCTCACAATATCTATCTAGTCCATACGTATAAATATATCCACACTAAGGGACATTCACCAGTCTATAATAGGGGTCTCAACCTGAATAGAAGGCAACATGCGAATACGCACCCAAAGGTGGGCATGAGTACCTAGACCTAACAGGGTACACCTCAACCTATTATAACCAGCTACGCATCCACTGCATATACGCACCCTAACCAACGAGTCTAAGACTCAAGCTCAACTCGTGGTACCATAACCATATATATAAAGTCCGTCCAAATCCAGGGTATGCAGTTCAACTATTTATTAAACTGTCATACAATAAACCAACTAGTTAGTCATTCAACTTATTCAGTTGATATGACTTAACTACCATCCGTTAATCCAGGAAGTCATCCAACTTGTTTACAGCTGATCTGACTTAGTCACAATTAGGATTCGATATCTTTCAATCCATTCCATTAATCCATTAGGTTAGGTTTATGCGTTTTGAGCTAAACCGTCCCTAGTATGTCACCGTCCCATACCGGTACATACCATCCTCCATATCCATGTAAATTACAACATATATAACAGTTCAATAATTTACAGACCAAAAACTACCATCCAAACAATTGCAGAAAAATATTTAAAGCTTCAGCAATTTAAATCCAAGCATTTAACCATATAGTTGCAGGAGACGATTTAACCAATCAACAACTAACATCCAGAGCATGCATAGACCAAATTTAATATGTCAGGGACTCCATCATGCATGTGAATAGGTTAAATAATCCTATCATTAACCAATAAATTGCTAAAACAATTCAGAAGATTGTTTAAATATTTCAGCAGTTTAAATCCAAGCATTAACCATATAGTTGCAGTAAACAATTTAATAATTCAGCAACTAGCCTCCTAAGCATGCATAGATCAAAATTAATAATTAAATGACCTTATCATGCACTTGAATGCATTTTAAAACAAGTTTTATAAACACACTATGTTCCATCAAAATTGCTAAATTTTAATTCAACAATTAATTCAACTTCCATTTGTTAAGTGCCTTAATTTTTACACTGTTTGTCCCGACAACTTAGAATTAAACTTTACTCAATTTAGGGTTTTAATAACACTCAAAATTCATTCCTTGATCCCTCTGTAAAGTTCCAAATTCATTCAAACAGTCTCCATGCTCCAACAGTGAACATAGTATGTAGAAAATTAAAAAAAATCGTAAAATAAATCAAAAATAACAAGGGAGCCTGCTCCAGAATTTGGAGCAGGCTCTTTTCCAGCCTAGAGCCGGCTCTAGGACTCCCTAGAGCCGGCTCCACTTTGTTGTGGGAGCCGGCTCCCACTTCTATGGAGCCGGCTCTCACCTCCTTTGAGAGCCTTCGTCCCCGGTGCGTCGTTTCAGCTCTTGTGCTCCTTCTCCGGCTTATTCCTAACCCTCTGTTAGTTTTTAAAACCAAAGTTAGGTGTCATATTAATACCCAGTAGCATCCCAATGGCTTGATAACAACAATTAAAAACAATTACAGAGACTAAATTTGCTACCGAACTAACCTGCGTTAGGAACAAAACTGAAATTATAATTCTATTCCAACCTCTCTGTTTCTCTTCACAAACTGATCTTAGGAGTCTTATAACATCCCATTAACATCCCTAGGGTTTGTTTACAGAAGATAGAGGCAAGAATCATAACCAAAACTCAACAGATTTTTAATATGCTTTAATGAACAGAACAGGAAGCAACAATACACGAACTATAAACAGATTTGGATTCAATGCAAACAAACCATCAACAAGCATACATTGAACACATAAGTTTTATTTACTAATTAGTTAATCCCTAGAGACTATCTAGGTGCACAGAACACGAGCCAAAGGGAAGGAGAAAGAGAAGAACTTGCCTGTGATTTCAATTATGAAATCCCTGTGTCGTCTCTAAGTTTTCCTGCAATTCTGAACGCCGCCAAGCTTCCTATAACTCTGTCTCTAATCCTTACTCAACCTCCTTGGTCCTCTCTGTACAAATCCTCTTAAGCCTCACTCTATTTTCCCACAACTACTCTCTGTTTCTCTCTCTCTGTATCTCACGGTCTCTGTTGTTTTTACAGAAATTACGTTTAATTATTCTCAAACCCTAAACCACCGTGACACACATACTTATAGGCTTAGTGATTAAACCCTAATCCATGTAACCTTAAAGCCAGAGCCCATCTCGGCCCATAAACCGACCTAAGATAAATACCTACGTCGGCCACCTATGTAATTGCAACCCTAAATTTAACTGTAACTTAAAACAGAATTAAATGAAAAAAAATAATAAATTGAATTAAATCCACTTAACTAATTAATTCCAATTAAATAACCCAATTAAATAATTAAAAACACTTAAACAATAAAATGCCAATTAAAGAATAAAAGATAACTTAATTTAATTTAAAACACATGACACATAGGTAAACAATTACATCAAAACAATAAATAAAAATAATTAATCCAAACAATCATGCAAAAATACAATAAAAATAATAAATAAATGCCGAAACTATCCTTTTAAAATTAGGGGTATTACAATATGTCACATAAAAATCTTCATCCACTAACCATCCTCACACACACACATATATATAACACCTCAATGTCCTCAAATAAATAAATAAATGGGTTAATTACAACGACACCCCATGAGGTTTACCATATTGACAACCATATACAACTTAGTCGTTTTTTAGACAAAGACACCCCTCAAGTTTGTAAACATGAACAATGATACCCCAAACATGATGAAAATACATGTTTACCCTTTGACCATGTAAAATGACCAAATTACCCTCGATCAAAAAATTCCTTCTTCCAAATTTTTCATCTTCCCATTCCTGTAAGCCTTTCTTCCCCACCGTCCATCAAAGCCGCCACAGCCCACAGCCAAGGTCATCACCGTCCCGCTATCACCCTCATCCGAGCCATCCACAACCGCAATCTATTACCCTCCTTGAGTCACATATGGTCTATTTGATTATTAGAAACAAAGCTCCAATATTTCAGTTGGTGTAATGTAGATTATTGAGTCAATTTAAAGATAGATGGAGTTAGAGTTTGGGTGAAAAAAAAATTGCAGAAAAGATAACAGGGGTGGTGCGTAGTGTGTGAAGATGATGGTGGATGGGTAGATTGATCATTTGGCAGTTAAAAAATCTTCAGCCATGCCAAGGTGGGGATATCTAACTCTTTGTTTCTTCTTTTTTTTCTCCTCTTTGAATGTCCAAACACTAGAAACAATATCAAACTGAATATGAAAATAAACTTTTGCAATTTGAAACTTATAGAACACCTGGATTAATAAAAGGATGATACAGAGCTTGAATTTTTGCTACAAAATATTATAATAGTATAATATTTGATTGAAATGGTCAAAGCGATATAAAATCTACTCCGACGCGCTCTCTCTCAGAATCCTGTCAAAATCCCACCTTTCCCGACGACAGGCTCAAGAACCACAACATCATTGATTCAGTCCCGGTGAAGTCGAATGGGAAGCTCAAGACCCAAAACGACGTCGATTCGATCTCGGCGAAGTTAGACTGTTATATTAAGGATGCAGACGTTTTGATTAAGAGTGGGGTCCTCCACGATAAGGTCGTTCTGAGGTCGTCTTTGACGACGAGGGAGCTTGCACGAGTCAAGGATCGGAATTTGATAACTCGGTTTCGTATTGAGTCGAATATCGAAGAACTCAGTGATGGTGCTTCACGGGATCGTTCCGATGCTCATTGATAGAACTCCATCTTTTCCGGCGTATTCCATTCTTGCCGTTGTTTGCTTAGAGCATAGAGAGGTTAGAGAGAGAGAGAGTACAGGGTTTGAGAGAGCTCGCTGCCATCATCCGCAAGCTCACAGCCGAAGCCACAACCAGCATATCGCCGTCACAACTAGCCCATCTCCACGTCGGGGTTCATAAGCCCATCGCCGTTCCGAGCCAAACCAGCCCGTCGCCCACGGCCCAACTGTCTGCCGTCCCCATCTCCCCACCATCCGAGCAGGCTGCCATCAAAACCAAGCTTGCAGCCACCTCCACCAAAACTGATCTTCTTCTTCACGGCCGACTCCTCCACGGTCGTCGCTTTCTCCACAGCCGCAAGCCACCTTCGCCATCATCCACGGCCGAGTCCACCGCGCTGCCATCTCGTCGTGAACCAGACCATCACGGCTGAGTCCTCCCCACAACCCATCGCCGGCACCACCATGCCCGAACCAGCCCGTCCTCACCGACAGCTATGGAGCACATTTTTTTGTCAATTATTTTATTCATATAAGGCTGTGATTGGTCAAAAGGGACGGAAAGAGAAACGACAGAGAGAGAAATGAGATGAGAGGGTAGTTTGGTCATTTTAGGTGAGGATTAAAATATATCTTAGGGCATATTAGACATTTCATATCACTTAAGGCTGTGTTTGGCTCCGTTTTTTTAAAATGGAGTGTCATTGTTCAAGTTTGCAAACTTAAGGGATGTCTTTGTTTAAAAAGTGGCTAAGTTGTATATGCCTCTCAATATAGCAAACTTCAGGGGGTGTCGTTATAATTAATCCTAAATAAATACATGCAACAAAATAACCGGGTCTCACATGGCGCACAAAATGAGGTATAGAAAAATAAATAAAATAAAATACCAAAAAATTCAAAAATATCTGAGACACCATACACTGGACCATAAGGCCATAAGCGATCGAAACAGTTTCCATTTACAAATGTGTGCATATATATATGTATATATATATAAAGTGCAAAAATAAATTAATAAAATCTTGAATTATGTCTGAATTTGCAAATATCTCATTGAAGTATATTTTGTGCATAATATCGATCTCTTGAACCATCACATTTCGTTGCAAAATATCTAAATGTCTAGACTATTTTTCATTAAATGGCCATAATGTATTTTCTTATTGAATTACACTTAATCTATTTTTAAATAATTTAAATAATTTCTTTATTTTCATGAATATATTGCATGAAAAAGGAAGATATTATTTGTTTAAGTGATTCATTAATTTTTTATGAATATAAAGGTTTTTTTTCTTATGGTAAAAAAGTTTAAATTGAGTATAATATAAGTTTTAGTATTAATAATAAAGTTTTAATAATAAATTAAACATTTTATAAAATGATAATTACAAATCTATTTTTTTTTTCCATTTTATGATAAATCGATTACTAATAATAAAATTAAGGTAAATAGTATAATTAATAATTAGACAAGACAAAGTATAATAAAAATAATTTAATAATAAATGACAAATTTAATGAGAAATTGTAAAATAGTCTTTGTAATGAATTTGTCTCTATTTGCAACAAATCAATAGTTCAGAAATGCATTAGGTAGTTGAGAGGTTATTTGGGAAACCACAATAGTTCAAAATGATTTTTTACACTTTACACCCTGGACATACATATAAATAAAGTAACTTGGTTGATTATGTTGAATTCTTGACACTCAAACCCTCTCAGCTGAATTCTTGGAATTGGAATTTGGAGGATGATTCTTCACCTCCGAAGCCTTGCCAGACCATTAATCAAACATGTCGTGGGCAGCGGCAGCGACACATCCTTATGGCATGATCATTGGCTCCCTTTAGGTCCTCTTGACCAGAGGATTGATGGGGAGGTTTCTCGCGCCATCCAATAGTGCTTGAAATCCAGAAAGTCATGTTACGACTGAATTTCAGTGAGCTGTTGTTTTGTATGGCTACGGTGTGGAGATTACCTCAAACCTTCAGAGATATTTGTCAATGGTGTGACTAGGGAGCTTCTTCCTATCATCAGAGATTGTAGTGATTCTACTCAGTGGATTCTGCCTACTTCGGCCAGATTTAAGCTTGGCGACACGTACAGAGCTCTCATTCCTCCATCGCCGGTGGTTACCTGGTCCGATGTCATATGGTTCTCCCACCATGTGCTGAGACACTCCTTTATTGCTTGGATTGCTTTCAGCAACAGGCTCTATACCCCTGTTTTTGAACTACACTAGTTCTTTGCTCTTGACTGTTCACCAACCGTTTTTTTTTGGTTTTAAATTTCTGTTGACCAACTGTCTTGGGTTGTTTTGGGCTTTTGAGTTCTGGTCCTTTCTGTTGGACTGGGCCTCTCTGTTTTGTACAGTTTTGTTTTGTATGAATGAATTGATTTACAAAAAAAAAAAAAAAGGGAATGTAAAGGTGTAAATCGATTGATGCACCAATTGAAGGAAAAACACAAATTAGGAGTGCTTAAGAATTTATATATTGGCGATAACAACCTGGAAGGTACTGTTACACATACTATCTTCTTCTTCTTATTTTATTTTATTTTATTTTTTATTATTATTATTTTTAATCAATTCATACAACCATATTTGCTTAAGAAAATATGATTGTATGAATACAATTTTTTTCCCCTTCTTGATTGTATGAAAATTATAATATATGATTACTAATTAAAGAATTGGTATTGCTGGTAATTGTTATGAATAATGCGATTATTTTATTTTATTTTTTTTATCAATTCATACAATCATATTTGCTTAAGAAAATATGATTGTATGAATAAATTTTTTTTACAACATAAATTTTTAGATTTCAATTCTAATGACCATGAGAAACACTAGTAACTCCCTGAATCTTTGCTAGTTGAGGAAGAAAGTATGAACCAAACACACAATCAAATCGAATTCCAACCATTAAAACAACATTGTTCATGTGTTTACATCTACGATGGAGATCTAGCGAAAGTTTTCATTATATGAAAAATAGGAGATTATAAGTTTCAACCTCTCACTATTGCACTCCAAATCCTAAACGCTCTTATATATCCGAAACAAGAAATTACTAATTAGGTCAATGACCCACAATAAAAAAGGGTCAAGGTTGTTACGACCCGACATCGAATTCAGGCCACAAGGCCCACAACATCAAATTATGTAGTGCTTATAGTACGTGTTGGCACCAAAACTTGGCAGCCACTTCAGCAGCGACGTGGACCAATGGGAAGCCGATAAGGGTTGAGCATGTCCAAGAATGGTCGGCCAATGGAGAAATAGTAGGAGAAGATTTAGGAGGATATCTATATATATTCAGCCACCTCACCAAAAGGGTTGTTACTAAATAACCGAGATTTGTGTTAATTTTAAAAGGAAATTTCGTCAGAAATAGAACATTGGGAGAGGTTGGCTGAGGTGATATAATTAAGTTCCTAAAAAATAGGGATTTAGTTATAAGAAAGGAAATTGAATCCTTATGGAAATGAAATTCAAAAAGAAAGGGGCAGCCACGTGAGTGTATGGGTCAAGGCTATAAATGGTTTTCCAGCCATTTAAAGGAATATTTCAGTCAAAGCTTGAAGAAAGAAGTTGCTAAAAATCAGCAACTTACTAGCAATCTTCCAGCAGCTTTCTGCCGACTTCTTAGCAATTAATATTTTCTTCAACAAAGGTATTTTATTTGAAGTAAGACGAAACAAGAGGAGAAAAGATGTGAAAGACTACTGGAATACGACTTATTTTCAGCAACAAAGTGAAGCAAATCAAGGAAAAGAGAGATTTCAGTAAAGACTTTCCCATTGAAACTGGAGCATCGATATTGAAGGCGAGGAATGTTGGGCCGTAGCTCGGTTTGAATTTCAAAAGAAAAAAAAATGATTGAAGCAAAAGAGATTTTCTAGCAATTAATTAGGAGAATAGGTTGAGATAGAACTTCTATAAATAGAAGTATTGTATTCCATTCCAATCTGTCCAGCACCACCACAAAACATGCATTTCAACTAAAAATGTTTTCAATTGACATTACGTCATTTTTTCCTATCAATTTCTTTATTTCAATTTAATGGCAATTGATTAGATCATTGTCAACTATTTCAATTCAGCCATTTACTTTCTTTCAATTTCAATTATGCCAATTTTAATTACGCAATTTTAGTTAGGCTTTCAATTCAATGGCAATTGATTAAATTCTTGCCATTGAATCGTAGTGACAATTGATTAAATTCTTGTCATTACTTGGCTGATGGCAATTGATTAAATTCTTGCTATCACGTTTCAGTGGCGATCGATTAAATTCTTGCCATTGTGTTTGGCTGATGGCGATTGATTAAGTTCTCGCCATCACGTTCGGCCGGCGATCGATTAAGTTCTTGCCGCCTGTCTTCACTCGGCCATTCCATCCATTCAAACATTCATCAGCCGTTGCATTTCTTTAGACACTCTAAAAAGTCCTTGCTACAAACAAGGCATAAAAGAACTTTGCTGGGAGTTCTTACTAGTCTCTCTCCCACACAATCGCCTGAGAGTCAGCCATCGAAAAAAGGGATAGGCTGGTGTTCAATTACATATTTTGGGTATTTTGTACAAATACTCTGGCACGCCCGCGAAGAGTCCATCGACCGGCGTAGGGAACAAAAACCGCGCGAACACGTTTTGGCACGCCCGGTGGGACCACGACTAGAGTGTTATAAAAGAGGCAAATATGCCGCGGCCCACAAAAAATTCTAAGGCCGTGGCTACTGATGAAGATTTGGAGGAAGGCGATCAGCCAGTACAGGCTGAGAACTCTGCAGCAGGTCCTACTGATGAGTTAGCCGTACTTCAAGCACAGGTTAGCTCCTTGGTAGATGCAATGGGAAGGATGGGAGCACGCTACAACGACTTGCATGAAAATATGTCCCAACTCTCAGCCTTTATTTTGAACAAGCCGACTCAAGCTAGCAGCTCCAACAATCAGGAGTCGGCTTCTCAGCCGAATCTATCACAAGCTGCTCGGCCAGAGAGGGCCATTGAAACATCACAGCCATGGCCGCCAGTAGTGACACTCCAACTAGGTGCAACATCAAGTCAGCCAGTTCATACGCTACTCACCTGGGCAGAAAGCTATCCTCAGCCTACGTTGGCAGGTTCTAATCAGCCACCAGTAGTAGGTTCGCAGCCACAGGTAATTCTACCAAACCCTCCTCGGATGCCTTTGAACTCGGGGGGTAATCAGATCAGGTAGAGGCCACCGAACCCACTGTATACTCATGTGCCGCCACAGGTAGGGCTCGGGGGGCAGAATATGGCTAATCAGCCACATGATTGGCCGAATTGCTATCAACCAGCGGCTAATCAGCCGCCAGTTTTTAATCAGGTACCACCAATATTAAATCAGCCACCTCAAGTCATGTTAGATAGAAGACAATTAGCTGATTTACTCACAGAAGAATATGGCCTGGAACTTAGAGGTGCCGGCCGACCAATTTATAGAACTCCTTATCCAGAAGTGGTAGACCAAGTTGAGTTCCCTAGAGGATATAAAGTCCCTAACTTTGTAACCTTTAGTGGAGAGGGGAATCAATCGACCGTGGAACACATTGGCCGATTCACAGTTCAATGTGGAGAGGCCAGTGTTAGCCCGTGGTTGAAATTGAGACTTTTTCCTAACTCTTTGACAGGGGCAGCTTTTTCATGGTATATTCGTCTACCTCCTAACTCTGTTTTTAATTGGCCACAGATGGAGGACTTATTCCACAATCAGTTCTACCGTACGGAGATAGAACCTACTCTGGCCGATTTATCCAGGCTAAGTCAATTGCCTAGCGAATCGGTCGAAACATTCATTGCAAGATTCAGGAGAGCAAGATTAAGATGTCGTGTACCTCTTCCAGAACAGGTGTACATTCGTTTGGCTTTGAACGGCCTTGATTTTGAACTTCAGAAGAGGTTTGAAGGAGTTCCATTTCGTGACATGTATGACCTGGCCGAGAAAGCTACCAGGTATGAGTTGGTTCTCAAAGAGGAGAAAGAACGAAAAAATTCCTCTAAAGGTACGTACTATAGGGACCCCAACTATGAAGTTTATTCAACTGATGTGGTTGAAGAGGAAGATTTTGAAGCTAATTTAGCCGAAGTCATTCTAAAGAAACCTTATGTATGTGACGCTTTAACAAAACCAAATGTATCCACCAGTGGTACTCAGCCATCGACTTCATCGACCAGGAAGGGTACGGCTGATACTGGTAAGGTTTATACGTTTGATCTGGCCAAAACAGAACAAATTTTTGATCATTTGTTGGCCGACAAACAAATCATTTTGCCAAAAGGACACAATATACCATCGACCAATGATTTAAAAGGAAGAGAGTTCTGCAAATTTCATAATTCATGGAATCATACTACTAACAATTGTTATGTATTTAGAAATGTATTGCAGAAATCTATCGATGAAGGTGTATTGAAATTCCCTGAAAAGAAGCCAGATGTAATGGGGGTCGATGGTGATCCATTTCCTAATATTGTCAGTACCAATGTAATCAGCCTGGCAACTGAAAAAGCCGCTGATAATGGTAGACAGGAAAGATTACCAAAAGTTCTTGGTAGTTCATCGGCCAGTAATGATGAGCAGAAAGTTAAGGACTTGGAAATTCAGTTAAGAGAAGCTCAAATTGCCCTCATCAACCATGGTTGTTGTCCAAATTGCAAAGGCCAAAGGAATGACTCAGACAAGAGGGGCTATTTTCAATCAACCAGAAAGCGCAGTGTCCATGAAAGGTTAGGCCATCAGCCTAGACAGAATCACGAAGAAATCAATTGATCAATATTTAGAGAAAATGGGCCGAGGGCAGTGAGAATCATTCGGTCATCGGTGGCCGATAGAGTCCTGCCAGAACAACATTTTTATCCTAGTTTCAAAAGGAAACCAACAATTCAGTCAGAAATATGGGTTCAAAAAGGAGAAGAATCTAGCCGTGTAAGAACGGTTAGACCTCCTTTGGTTGACCATGGCAGATGGACTCGAGTAAGTCACCCAAAGTTTCCTAAGCAGCCTCCTACACGTACTCAAAAAAGGAGGATGCAAAGGAAAAATGCAGAACTCAAAAGGAAAGAAGACAAGATCGACCATGATCAACTAGAAAGGAAAATTGAACCAGTGGTGGCTGAAGACATGGAGGTCATTACATCCTTTGAGAATAAGGCATGCTTTTATGAAGAAAAAGATGATCAGCCCGACCAGGATCCAAAGCATGCGGCCAAGTACAGAATTCGTTTTGGTTCTCTCCCGGATAAGGTAAATTGTAACATGGTATTTGTTTTGCCTTCTGTGTTTGAAGCAAGGATAGAACCAACGGTGAACAGGGATGTTGAGTCAGCCAAGCAGGAAGAAAAGGCTGAATCTTCAGAAATTAAGAACGATTCGACAAGTTCATCGGCCGGGATAGGATTGATCTCTCAGGATCAGCCATCTAAGGCCGATAAAATCATTTTTGAAAAACCACCTTTGTCCATGACACAGCAGTTGAGGCCGTTGTATGTTAAAGTATGGGTTGAGGGTCAGCCAATCAATAGGGTTTTGGTTGACAATGGTTCGGTGGTGAATGTCATTCCATCAACTACTTTGAAGAAATTGGGTAAAACCATGGATGATGTAGTTCCAACCGACGTGGCCATTAGTGGTTTTAATGGAGGATCTAGTAACACCAAAGGTATTCTACCTTTGGAAATTACTATTGGCGGTAAGACATCCTTTACGGCTTTCTTTATTATTGATTCAACCGCGGCTTATAATCTCCTTTTAGGCCGAGATTGGATTCATCCTAACATGTGCATCCCATCAACCTTGCATCAAATGTTGATTTTTTGGGACGGAAATGAGGTAAAAATTGTTGAGGCCGATAACAAACCCTTTATAGCTAGGGTGTATTCGGCTGAGGCTACACTTTATGATGAAACTGTTGTACCTATCAAATTTGTTGGCATTAACAGAATGGGACGACCAGCAGCGGCAACAATGAAGAAGAATTTAATTAATGCTGATATTAAAGAATTATTGTCAGAAGCAGCTCGGCCGAAAATTGATATTTTCAGGTCGACCATCAAGGACATTGAAGATGTTACTGATGGATCACAAAACCAATGAAGACAAGAAGCGGCAAGCTTTCAGGGCCGCTTGCATCAGACTGAAAGCATATCTGGCTGAGAACAGACTGGCCAAAGAAGAACAACTATATGAAGAGGTATCGGCCAGCACGGCCGATATAATTGAAGAAGGTTTCGAAAAACTGGATGCAATCCAACTTGAAGATTTGGAGTCAGCCCCTTCCAGGATGGAAGATAATAAAGCAGAGGTGCAAGATCCTTTATTGGAAATAAATGTTGGTACTAAAAAAGATAATCGGCCATTATTTGTTAGTGCTTTGCTTGAGCCTAAATTCCAGGCCGATTTGATTAAATTATTAAATGAATATAAGGATTGCTTTGCTTGGAGTTATGAAGAGATGCCTGGCCTGTCTAGAAAATTGGTAGAACATAGATTACCGATCAAGAAAGATTTTCAGCCATATAAACAACCACCAAGAAGGATGTCTTCGGAAGTAATGCTCAAAATTAAAGAAGAAATTGAGAGACTTCTTAAGGCAGGATTTATTCGAACAGTTAGGTATGTTGAATGGTTGTCTAATGTTGTTCCTGTAATGAAGAAGAATGGCAAACTTAGAGTTTGTGTGGATTTTCGCAATTTAAATAATGCCACTCCAAAAGATGAATATCCAATGCCTGTGGCCGATCAACTTATTGATTCGGCCGCTAAGCATGAAATATTGTCTTTTATGGACGGCCATTCAGGTTATAATCAAATCTATTTAGCCAAGGAGGATGTTCATAAAACGACTTTTAGATGTCCTGGGTCAATTGGTACTTTTGAGTGGATTGTGATGCCATTTGGCCTAAAAAATGCTGGGGCTACTTATCAAAGGGCAATGAATTCTATCTTTCATGATATGATTGGCCGATTCATGGAAATTTATATAGATGATGTGGTTGTGAAATCATCGGCCAAGAGATAGCATTTGGAACACTTGAAAAGGGCCTTTGAAAGAATGAGGATTCACAAATTGAAAATGAACCCATTGAAGTGTGCATTTGGACTTTCAGCCGGGAATTTCTTGGGGTTCTTGGTACATAAACGAGGTGTTGAAGTTGATCAGAACAAGGTCAAAGCTATTATAAATGCTAGGGCCCCAGCCAACAAAAAACAAGTGCAAAGGTTCCTCGGCCAGGTAGGTTTTCTTAGAAGATTTATTTCTAACCATGCTGGCCGAGTGCATGTCTTTTCGACTTTAGTGAAATTAAAGTCACATGAGAAATTTCATTGGGACGAATCCCATCAGAAGGCCTTTGACAAAATAAAAGAGTATTTGGCAAACCCCCCGGTTGTAATGCCTCCAAGAAAGAAGTGGCCGTTAAAGCTTTATTTATCGGCCGCAGAAGAATCAATTGGTAGTATGCTCGCACAAGACAATGAACATGGAAAGGAGCAGGCTGTCTACTACCTGAGTAGAGTACTAACTGATGTAGAATGCAGATATTCCTCAATTGAGAAGCTTTGTTTATCTTTGTACTATTCGGCCATGAAGTTGAGAGTATACATGCGGCCTGTTGATGTTTACATTCTTTGTCAGACTAACGTAATCAAGTATATGCTATCAAGGCCATTGATCACTGGCCGAATAGGTAAGTGGGCTTTGGCTTTGATGGAATTCAATTTTATCTACGTCTCACAAAAATCAGTAAAAGGAAGGGTTCTGGCTGATTTTTTGGCCGATCATCCTTCAACTGATATTGATCCATGGGTTTACGATGAATTGGAGTCATCAGCTATATTCTTAACTCCTTGAATCTTGATGTTTGATGGATCAAGCACGGCTGATGGAGCAGGAGCAGGTATTGTTATTATTTCGCCAGCTGGCAGAAAGGCTTCATTCTCTTTCTTTTTAGATTTTAAATGTTCAAATAATCAGGCCGAATATGAAGCACTTATAATCGGCCTGGAGATTTTAATTGAAATGGCTGTTAGAGATGTAAAGATTTTAGGAGATTCAAACTTAGTCCTTAGCCAAATTTCTGAAGATTTTAAGTGCCTAAGTTGGCAATTAAGGCCGTTTCATTCTCTGGCCACTTCATTAATTAATCAATTTAATAATGTTCAACTTAAGTTCTGGCCGAGAGGGCAGAATAAGGAGGCCAACAGCATGGCTCAAGCAGCCTCTGGAATAAGAGTACCAGCCGGAATAGAAGATCAGTTGATAAAGATAACACAAAGATCTTTGCCATCGGCCGAATTGAGAAATACTATGTTTGATACTTGGACAATTGATGTAGAAGATTTGGCCGACGATGACTGGAGGATACCATTTATAATGTTTCTTCGAAATCCAAACATCAAGGCTGATAGGAGTATTAAAAGAAAAGCGATCAACTTTGTGCTTCTAGATAGGGATCTATACAGAAAAGGGTTAGAAGATGGGCTTCTACTACGATGCATAAGCAAGGAGGAATCACTTCAGGTTATGGCCGAGGTACATGAGGGCAGTTGTGGGGCTCACCAAGCTGGGATTAAAATGAGATGGATGATTCGCAGGTATGGATATTATTGGCCGAGAATGAGAAAAGATTGCATAGATTACTCAAAAGGTTGTCAAGCTTGTCAAAGACATGGGCCGATTCAGAATGTACCAGCAAAAGAATTACAGCCAATAATCAAACTTTGGCCATTCAGAGGTTGGGGCCTTGACCTTATTGGTAAAATTAATCCACCATCAAGCGAAGGCCATCACTGGGTGATTGTTGCCACAGATTATTTTACTAAATGGGTTGAGGCCAAGGCTTGCAAAACGGTTGATCAGCAAACAATGATTAATTTCATGGAGCAAAACATCATCCACAGATTTGGGATTCCAGAAACACTTGTTTCAGACAATGCAACAGTATTTAGAGCAACTGATGTACTACAATTCGGCCACAACATGAATATTCATATGTCAGCTTCTACGCCATACTATGCTCAAGCAAATGGCCAGGTCGAATCTTCAAATAAGATTCTAATTGAGATCATTGAAAAAATGATCAAAGATAAGCCAAGAAGGTGGCATGAGACTTTGTCTGAAGCCTTATGGGCCTATAGGAACTCAAAAAGAACAGGCACAGGAGTTACACCATACATGTTAACTTATGGTCATGATGCTGTTCTGCCTATGGAGATAAAGGTTAAATCAGCCAGAGTTGCTTTTCAAAATAATCTAACTCCAGCTGATTATACTCAAGCAATATTGGTAGAATTGGAAGATCTGGATGAATTTAGAAGGGATGCCTTGGATCATATCATAGCTCACAAGAAGAAAGTGATGAGGATCTACAACAAGAGGGTAAAACCTAAGTCTTTTGCTGAAGAAGATTTGGTTTGGAAAGTTGTTTTGCCAGTGGGTAAAGTCGATAGGAAATATGGGAAGTGGTCCCAAAAATGGGAAGGGCCATACTTAGTCCATCAAGTCTTAAGTGGAGGAGCATATAGGCTGAAATATTTCAGTGGCCGATTACATAACTATCCCATTAATGGCAAGTACCTCAAGAGGTACGTACCGGCAATCTTTGAAAGGGAAAATTAGTGTTAGCCAGTACTTATGGCTGACCATGTGTACCTTTATGTAATAAAAATCGGCCTATTTTTCTAGGCTGATTTGGTTATTTTAATAAATTCTTTCTCGCTAGAATGTCGATGCTTGTTTGGAGTAACAAAAAAGGCCATTTATTCATTGAAGTATAAAAGATTACATCATTTAAAGATCATACACTAAGATGGCCACAAAAGGAAGCTAATTAAAAAAAAAAAATCATATGTTTGCAAATTTTTCCTTGAAATCGGCCCAAATAACTAAGGACCGATTGAAGGCCACCATGGCCTGCCTCTTTGACTCTTCCAATTGAGGTAATTCTCCACGAAGATTTGCATGCTCGTGAGCAAGGTCTTGAGCTTCAAACTGCAATGTGGCAGCTTTAGCAGACAAGATGGCCTTACGAGCATGGATCTGGTCGATCTCTTTCTGAAGGACATGTTCTCTTTCCTCAAGGCCGATGAACTCTGTATTCACTCTTTCAAAGGAGGAAGCTTGAATTAACAATTGGTTAGCAAGGGTATCCTTCCTGTTTTTACTCTTGTTGAATTGGTTGATTGCTTCATTGGCTTGGAAAATATCATCGGTCAGAGTTGGTAACTGGCCTTTAAAGGTAGCAATAGTGGCTTGAAGATCAACCGGAAAGTCTGGGTACTGGCTGAGTGTAGAAAGCACTGCTGTGAGCTCACTTTCAAAATTAGGAAGATCAGCAGCATCCCTTTTCAAGATCTCAAGTAAAGATTTTTTGGTCTCTTCTAAGGATTGTATAGGGATATTGGTTGAAGTGACTGGAGTGGCTCCAGAAGATTCACTTTCTTTCTCTTCGGTCACTAAAGCCACCACATCCTTAAAAAAATTGCTCAAGGCCAATAGGGATGAAACAGGAACTTTTTGTGGAGGAAATAAAGGAATAATTTGAGTTTTCTCATACACAACCTGACAAAATGAGGAAAGATTAGATCTTAAGTTTTTTTTTTTTTTTGGGACATGAGATAGTCAATACCTTAGATGATTCGGCTATGTCTGTCACTAAGAGTGGCTGATGACTGGTTTCTGGAGGAGGAAATTATGGCTGAACCGCTGTGCTATCTCCCTGGGATGAAGTTTTAGCAGGAGTGACTTGAACATTGAAGGGCACCTCAATGGGATCATGAAAATCCTTCAGAGGGCTGAAATTTCTAACTGGGCTATAGACCAAGTCAAGAAGAGGAGATTGCTGCAAAAGAGAAGAAATTAAGGACCATATTAATTGAAAAGTTTGAAAATTTCAAGTACAGTTATCTTTACCTCTTTTTCATCTGAGGAATGATCAGAAGGAGTGTCAGCCACATTAATTACGGGATCATCGGCCACGTCTTCTGTAGGATGAAGGCTTTCTAGATTTTCTTCCACTTCCTGTTTCTTACGTGTGCTCAGTCTTGTTCTTTTTAAAGTGCCATGAGCAGTTGATTTCTTTCTTTTTCCCTGGAGATGGAAGCTTTATTAAAGTTTGTCTCGGCCAATAATAGTTGTGGCTGAGAATTAGAAATCAATATTGGCTAAGTATTTTAACAATTGAGCCGATATGATTGTCTTTGTGTGTTAATAGAAAAAAAAAAAAAAAAAAAAAACTTTTACCTTTGGAGGAATTGGAGGAACATCAGGGATGATGGCTGATTCAGTTATTGAAGGCTGAGGAGGTTGGCTGGAGGAAATCTCATCATCTTGGGGCTCAACGTCTTCTGGATTAAGCGAGGCTGATAAAGTTCCACTGTCTGAATCTGCGAAAAAAGAAAAAAAGAAAAAAGGGGGGTAAGAGAATTTCAATTAAAAGTTTATATATATATATATATATAAATAAAGGAAGATCGTACCCTTGAGGAGGCTGACAGTGGCTTTGGCCTTAGCTTTTCTCTCTTTATTGGTCCTTGTTGGAGCATCTGTTGGCTGAGAGAAAGGGAGTTTCTTGGCCGTTTGTTTTTTTATCTTTGGGAGGATCTTTTTGAGGCATCTTCTTTGGGGTAACGGCCCGGGAAATTACGAATGCCCCTTCAAAGGCCACAGATATGAACTTGAAAGATTCCAATATTTTAACAACAAGGGACTGGCTATTAGCCGTCCTTGTAGAAGTGATGTAAGAAGACCACCATTGATCAAAACTAGAATCTGAGGCTGGGTTTTTGATGAAGGGTTGGAATTGGAATCCGGCTTGCAGATTTGAGAACCGGGAGGACACGTTCTTTACATAGGAGTCATCTGGAAATACCACACGCCTATAAAAGTTTTTGTTGAAAGAGAAATAAGGGGGCATGGGGATCATTTGAGTCAGACCAAATTGCCTAGCAAGTTGGTTTGGATTGTAGAACTCAACTCCAACTTTTGAGTTTACTGTGCCTAGAGGGCCAGTGTTGAAGTGAAGGTCTCTTGAAAGTAAGAAACTAGCCCACATGGCCGAATGCTTATCAGCTGATTTTTTGGTAGACACTCCTTGAGGAGGAGTCACCCATCGAGGTGCTTATGAGCAATGAGAAAATGGAAGGAATTGGCTGATAGTCCTCTGTTCACAACCGGAGTAAAAGAAATTGAAGCAATCTCCAAACGAATGGGATTTAGGTACGGCTGATGCGTAACTTACAGAAAGTAATGGGTCATTGGCCGAAGGCCTTACCACAGGTCCGAGTTCATGAAAGTACACTTGAAGCCAAATTTGAAATAACCAGAGGGGACCACCATAGCGTCCGAAGTTGGAGGTAAGCAAGTCATAAATCCCTCTATATAAATGAGAAAGCACCAAGGGGGCAAGAGCAAGGTGTTTACCTCTTGAAAGGGCAACGGCCACATGAATGTAATCCTTTGTGACTTGAAAGGCCGGTACGCATAGAAGAAACTTGTTCAGCCACGCCAACAAGAAGGCAATATGTTCAGCATCATTCACAGGGACGCGAGGATCCATGGTGGAAGTTAAGTATTTGCCATAAGAGGATTCAGATGATTTGGTTCCAGTTTGCTTTGAAGGGAAGATGAAAGGAGAATCCTTTTCTACCAATAAGGTACTTACATCAATCCCAAAGGGTTTGAGGCCGGTTAGATAGCACACGTCTTGAATGGTTGGAGCCATCATGCCACATTTCAAGTGTAAGGAGTTGGTGGTGGTCGACCAATTAAACATGGCTGCTATCATCATGGCTCTGTCTTGGGCGATGTCAGTTTTACTTAGCTGAATGGCATCATATATGCCACAATCCTTCCATATTTCTCCCTTCACAGCTCCAACTCGGTCGACCCAATTGATCCAAGCATCATTTGGGCTATGCCATGTTCTAAAATGAAAGTGTGGCAAACTGCCATTTTTATTAGGAGGGAAGGTTTGAAGGAATGGAAGAACGTCGGCCGAAGGATAGAAAGGTGAGATTGATGAAGGAGCTTTATCAAGGAAAGTAGGACCTAAGCCTTTGAAGTCAGTACGAAGATCGATAAGGGTATTGAGACAGTATTTGTAAGGAGATAGAGTTTTTAGGGATTTTTCTATGATGTTGCCATAAGTTGAAGGATCGGTAGGATGAGGGATAGAGGTGGAATCAGTTGATTTAGTTTTCTTAGGAGCCATAGAGGACGTCAGGAACGATTTCGCCGAGAAAGAATTTCAGAGATAGAAAGTTTAAGGAAAGAAGAATGATTTAGAGATTAGAGGGTATCAAGCTAAATACTTGTTGGATGTAATAGCGGATTAGTGTAGTCGCCGCTTTAATTGGGAAAGATAACCATTAAAGCAGGTGGTTGGGAAAAGGATTTATTACTAAAATTTGAATTACAATTTTAGGCCAATTCAAATTCCAAACGCTTCGTATCATAAGTGATAAAAGCCTTTGAAATTCAGGGGGCATTTGTTGGCACCAAAACTTGGCAGCCACTTCAGCAGCGACGTGGACCAATGGGAAGCCGATAAGGGTTGAGCATGTCCAAGAATGGTCGGCCAATGGAGAAATAGTAGGAGAAGATTTAGGAGGATATCTATATATATTCAGCCACCTCACCAAAAGGGTTGTTACTAAATAACCGAGATTTGTGTTAATTTTAAAAGGAAATTTCGTCAGAAATAGAACATTGGGAGAGGTTGGCTGAGGTGATATAATTAAGTTCCTAAAAAATAGGGATTTAGTTATAAGAAAGGAAATTGAATCCTTATAGAAATGAAATTCAAAAAGAAAGGGGCAGCCACGTGAGCGTATGGGTCAAGGCTATAAATGGTTTTCCAACCATTTAAAGGAATATTTCAGTCAAAGCTTGAAGAAAGAAGTTGCTAAAAATCAGCAACTTACTAGCAATCTTCCAGCAGCTTTCTACCGACTTCTTAGCAATTAATATTTTCTTCAACAAAGGTATTTTATTTGAAGTAAGACGAAACAAAAGGAGAAGAGATGTGAAAGACTACTGGAATATGACTTATTTTCAGCAACAAAGTGAAGCAAATCAAGGAAAAGAGAGATTTCAGTAAAGACTTTCCCATTGAAACTGGAGCATCGATATTGAAGGCGAGGAATGTTGGGCCGTAGCTCGGTTTGAATTTCAAAAGAAAAAAAAAATGATTGAAGCAAAAGAGATTTTCTAGCAATTAATTAGGAGAATAGGTTGAGATAGAACTTCTATAAATAGAAGTATTGTATTCCATTCCAATCTGTCCAGCACCACCACAAAACATGCATTTCAACTAAAAATATTTTCAATTGACTCTACGTCATTTTTTCCTATCAATTTCTTTATTTCAATTTAATGGCAATTGATTAGATCATTGTCAACTATTTCAATTCAGCCATTTACTTTCTTTCAATTTCAATTATGCCAATTTTAATTACGCAATTTTAGTTAGGCTTTCAATTCAATGGCAATTGATTAAATTCTTGCCATTGAATCGTAGTGACAATTGATTAAATTCTTGTCATTACTTGGCTGATGGCAATTGATTAAATTCTTGCTATCACGTTTCAGTGGCGATCGATTAAATTCTTGACATTGTGTTTGGCTGATGGCGATTGATTAAGTTCTCGCCATCACGTTCGGCCGGCGATCGATTAAGTTCTTGCTGCCTGTCTTCACTCGGCCATTCCATCCATTCAAACATTCATCAGCCGTTGCATTTCTTTAGACACTCTAAAAAGTCCTTGCTACAAACAAGGCATAAAAGAACCTTGCTGGGAGTTCTTACTAGTCTCTCTCCCACACAATCGCCTGAGAGTCAGCCATCGGAAAAAGGGATAGGCTGGTGTTCAATTACATATTTTGGGTATTTTGTACAAATACTCTGGCACGCTCGCGAAGAGTCCATCGACCGGCGTAGGGAACAAAAACCGCGCGAACAGTACGAAAAGATTATATACGTAACTGATCGTGAATTATGAAGTACTTTAAGACACTCAAGATTATGTTGACAAAAATATAAACAGTTTTAATTTGTTAGTAGCGTAATGTACATTTTAAAAGTAAATGGTTGTAACACTTGCCACACACTCGTCTTATATTGCTTATGTACCTAGTGTTATTAGCCAACTTATGCATGCATCATGTGATTAGACTGGATCAATTTTAGTCGAATATCCATATCTGGTTATTGCTCTTTTATTAGAGGTAATCTAGTAACATGGCACCAAAAAAAAAAAAAAAAAAAAATTAGTCGGATGTTGCTAAATCTAGAATTGGTTCATTGAATACGTGAGTTACTTTGGTTGAAATTGTTGTTGCAAGCATTGGGGTTTGATTCCAACGATCCAATGATGTTGTACTGTGAAAAAAATAAATAAATAAATAAAACGCATTAAACATTGCACACAATCCAATCCAACATGATAGAACTATTAAAGTTGATAGACACTTTATTAAGAACAATTAGGAATGCATGGATGTTCAATGACCAAATGTGCAATGTTATAGATATTGCCAACTCTTTAGAGGTCCAGTGGGGCACCATGGACTCCTAAGAGGCCGGGGGGAGGGGGTTGTTACAGACAGTGGGGGTAATTTGGGTAATTTGCAATTATAATTTGGGTATATCAGGTTCATTGTTCGAGTTTTTCAGGTTTTATAATTTGGGATGGACTTGAGTATGGCTTTGGTTGCTCCGTCATGGTAACTGAATTTTGTTATTTTTGAACCTGAATTGATTGGCTGATCCTATGGTCAAAACTGCCATTGCAGATGAAACAAGTATATAATAGAGGAGTAATCTCTAATTAAATTTAAATTTGGTGGAATATATATATTTATCGTTAAGTTAAAATTATGAAACTTTAGTAACTTTTAAAATCCTTGGAAAATGTTGGATGTAATACTTTACTAAACTAAAAATCACACTTTATCCAACCATATCCCCACTTTGGAATCTTAAATTCCAAAGATTAAAAAAGAAAAAGAAAAATAGAGAGTCTCTAAACCCTTTTATGATTTCTTTACTTTTAAAAGGATTTGAAGCTTAAATCTTAATAAAAGTTGAAGCTATTAAGACTATATGAACAAAATTAAATAAGGCTAGATAAACTATGTACAAGGAACAAGAACACCAAAAGGCTATTAAGAACAGGGGAAAAGAATTGTACAAGGAAATAAATCAAAAAATAATAGTTATCCCAAACGCTTTAAGGCTTTTACCTTTACCTCATGGATTAGGCCCTTCTCCAACAAGCCCATGAGATAGCTTAGGCCTGAACTTAGGGTCTGTTTTGTAATTCTCATTTTATTTTATTTTGTGAAAATTAGGGTTTTTTTTTTTTTTTTTTTTTCACTTAACCCAAAATTAGAGAGATTATTAAGTATGACTAGAATGTTTTTGTTGCCGAATTTTGTGAAGGATTGATTGTGTAATGAGATGGTTGAAATCTTCAAATAATGTATATAAATAGGGAAGACATCAAAATAATGAAGATGATGAGGTAGTCTAATTTTTGTTTTATTATTATAAATCTTTTTTTAATAATTTATTTTAAATAAAATTATTTACAGTAGTATGAAATGCTAAGAACCAACCGCATTTATCCATTAGGCTGGCAGGGCTAATTTATTTTTGAGTTAATATCAAAACTAATCATTATAGAACTTATATAATTCATATGAATACACACCATTACGTTAAAAAAAAAAAAAAAAAAAAAAAAAAAAAAAAAAAAAAAAAATCATTTGTCTCACCAGTGAAAAACCATTTATGAAATCAAAATTACAATTAACGAATTTAATTGAGATTTTAAATCTTCATTGATGTGGTGGCGCATGTTATTATTATATTGTTCAGTGAAAAACCATTTGTCTCACCAGTGAAAAACCATTTATGAAATCAAAATTACAATTAACGAATTTAATTGAGATTTTAAATCTTCATTGATGTGGTGGCGCATGTTATTATTATATTATTCAGTGTAATTTCTTAAGATATATGAGGATGTTTTATTTTATTTGTATTAAAGTCATTTATATTACAGTGAAATTAAGTGTTCCATAATATTTAAGTTTAGTTTATGTGCATTATAAAGAAATTGTTAAACTTAAATAAATGGAATTTCTACAGTTTAGGTTCTTCCTTGGGGTTTAGGAAGAACGGTAAAATGACCGTTTCAAATGTGGTAGCCAAAGTGGGTGATGCCTGCCAAAAGGTGATACGCTCACGGAGGTTATTATTTCTTTGAAAATTTTAAAACATTGGTCTTATTGAGGTCTCACAGTACACTTACCTACATGAGGGCATTTTTCTGCCAAAAGGTAATCAATGTCTTAGTGTGCAATAAGTGAGTAGAATATTTGAGAGTGCTTAAATTATAACTAAATAACCCTCTTGCCAAAAGGTAGTGGAAGTGTTTAGTAATAATTCAAGTATAATCAAATAGGTCTATGTGCGATTTTATCGCAGGTTTGGGGGTAAAGTAAAAATCTAAAATTCTGCCAAAAGGTGATTTTTAGATGACATTTTATTTGTTTCCATAGGGTGGATGGTTTTGCACATAGTAAAACACCCTGAGAAATTCGACTTAAAACCCCAAGCACGAATTAAAGTAAGAATCCCTCAAGTTATGACATATTATTTTATATGTTGTTTATGTGGTGTTATTCAATATAACATTTATTCAAGTTACAGACGCTTCCGCAATTTTAAAGATAGCTCATAAGGATTGAACCATTGAATGGTTAAAATTATATTGGCTAGAAGATATGTTTTGATATTATATTGGGTTTCTTAGACCATGAGTCTACGTTTTTTTTTTAGGAAGAAACCCATGTGCCTAGTGCGGAATCTTCTTAGGTAAAAAAAGTTATTGCATTTTTAGGTGGACTAAAGGTACTACCATGTCATTAGGTTAATTTATGCTTCTATTGGTGATACTATTCAGGGTGGTATTCTAGTTTTGATACTGCAAAGAGCTTCTGGTTTTTATCAAGAAAGAGTTAATGGGCATTAAGAAGCAACTACAGTACTATTATCTGACATGGATTATGTTAGTGAGATATGATGGCAATGGTTTAGTAAGAGAATGCATCTATAAGATGTGTAAGCTGGTTAATGATCTGAGTTTTTCAAGGTGAATTATAATTCATAAGAAGTTAAATGTGGCATTAACCAACTGTTAGCACTTTGTGTGATTGAAAGGAAGCAACTCAAGGGTGTTAAAACTGAGTCAGCTCTCTTGCCATGACAACAAGAATCGTTGCAAGAATAAACTAGGTGGCAAGAAAGTGAATAAGGCTAAACAGAATAAAGAAAGGCAGAACAATATATGAAAAGTCATTGATCATGGAATGATAAATGTTGATCCTGTAGAAATAAAAGGACATCAAAAGAAAAGGTTATTGTGGTGAAAAAGAAAACCAAAGCAGAAAAGAAAATTGTCATGTTAATAGTTGAGCCTAACTTGGTAAAAGTATAGGTATTGATATGGTGGATGGATTCAGGTGTGATTCTACTTATTTCTTGTTTTTCTATAAACTCGATACCTTCCGAATAAAATCGTGCTTTGGTTAGAGAGGATTCATCTATGCTATGCATAGGATATTGGGGAATGTCTCTCCAAAGAGACTTGAACCCTTGGTCAAAGATGAGATTATTTGGCCACAAATTTTATGCATTGGTTGTATCAAAGGACAAATGCAGAGAAACGCAATTTTGAGGTTAATCGGTTATTTGGTCTTTTAGACTATATTTATATTGAATTTTGTGGTCCATTTCTTATTGTAACTCGTTTGCGGTAAAGGTATTTCATTGTCTTCATTGATGGGTTCTCAAGGTATGATTGTGTACTTAATCCACCAGAAGTCCGAAGCACTTGATGTGTGTAAAAACTACTAGACTAAAGTTGAAAGTAGTTGGTATAAAAATTATGGTTTTAAGATCAGATTAAGTTGGTGAGTTTTAATGGGAAAATGGTAAGAAGGGTGTAAATCGTAGTACTTTCAGTACATACTTAAAGAGCAGTGCATTATACATCACTCCTAGTTTTCCTTAACAGAATAAAGTTGCAGAAAATAGAAGTGTAGGTGTAATACCCCGTAATTTTAAAGAATGTATTTAAATTAATTTTGTGTTAGGTTAATTAATTTTATTTATTTGTGCATACTACATTATTTTATTAAATTCATTTAATTGTGCATGTAAATTAATTGTGTATGTTAAAATAGTAAATTTATTCATTTAATTGTGCATGTATTATTTTAATTACTTTTATTTGTTGATTATGTTTAATAAAGCTATATTAGTTAATTAGAGTATTATATTTGTGTTATATAGTATTATGATGATATAATGTATTATTTTGTAATAATAATAATTATATTAGTTTAATAATAATAATAATAATAATAATATAATAATAATAATAATTATTATAAAAGTTTATTAATAATAATATTAGTAATAATAATAATAATATTTATAATAATAGTATTAAACCAAAGTCATGATGAAATTAGAGATTAGGATAGGATTGCATCAATGGTTATGGTTGGAATTAAAGCCATATAGGTAGGAATATGAGAAATGGGTGAGAAGTTATTATAAATTAGATATTTGTAATATTTATATTATATATTTTGTGTATAAATTAACTAGCTTGCCTTAGAAAAAAATAAAAGGGAGTTAGAAGCAAAGTATAAATTCTAGAGAGCTATTTTATAAGAGTGAAAGGAAAAGAGAAAGAGAAAGAAGCTTGGACCGGTGTAGGCAATTTTACCCGACTACGCGCAGACCGGCGGATTTATTTTAAATCCAAAAAGGCAAGTTATTATCTACTTTTCCCCTTTGAATTAATAAATTAATTGTTTAGCTTAGTTTTATGCATAGAGCCAAGGTTTAGAGGTTAATAAATTATTAGTTTTATTTTATTCAATTAATGGAATTTTAATTATATAGGATGGTATATATTTATTTAATGTCCTATGAAATTAATAATGGCTAAAAATAATTAAATAAGACTTTAGGGATTTTTCTAGAATTTTCTAGATTTTTCCGGGCATTTTCTGCAATTTCCGGCGACCTTCCGGCGAGTTTTTCCGGTCGCCGGCAGTGGGGGAGACGACCGGAGTGATCCGGTGCGACGCGGCACACCATAGGAGGGTGTACGCGCGCATCCTGGCCATTAGTGGAGTCTGATTGATCCGGTGCATCGCGGTCCATGATACCGCGGTACACCCGGATCTGTGGGCGTTGGATGGAGGGAAGATAGGGTGAGATGATCCGGTGTGACGCGAGTACGGAATCCGGATGCAGCCAACCAACCAGGAAGTGACACGTCAGCAAGGCACCCTTAGTGCGCGCGTGGCAGCGCGTGCGCGCGCGTGGGAGCGCGTGGCTGATGCCAGACGCGCGTGGAGGCGCGTGGGAGAGTGGGGAAGGTTGGGCTGCGCGTGGGGAGGCTCTGGGAGGCGCGTGAGGGCGCGTGTGGGGTCCCTACAGCTGCTGGAAATTACCAGAATACCCCTAGGGCCTGTTTTGTAAATTCCAGAACCTTAAACTTGGATTTTTAGGTACTGTGTTGGTAATTACGGGTTTAACGGGCCACGAAATTATTATTTTAACACCCGTTACTTATTCTTATGGCCGATTAATCTTTTCTAAGCATTTATTGGCTCGTTCGCAGTACGGATACTAATGTGATTTATTTAACGACATTGTTAAATATAAAAAGTGTTATTATCGTATTTAATGGTATCAAACATTACTGTTAAATTAAATAAGGCCATGGTTTTAGTCAGATAAATTATCCATGATATCTTATAGGATGTTTATACTGTTAATTGATATATAAACCATGATTATTATGCTGTGTGCATTTCAGGAAATAAATGGACTGTTTAATTATGTCGCATTTATATTATATGGATGTGTTGCCATATAGAACCATATGAGCTGGCTAATAAGTTTAGACTCATTTATACCTTATGCATTCGTTGCGATAGACAGATGTGTGGCTGTCGGGGTATGTGGTTTAATATTATTGGCATGTGTTGCCTAACTGACATACTTGGTATATTTATTAATATTATTGGCATGTGTTGCCTAAATTGACATTCTCGGTATCTTTATTAATATTGTTGGCATGTGTTGCCTAATTTATATGCTCAGTATATTCATCAGTACTTTGCGAGGTGTTATCACTGTGTAGTTCGTTATAGTCTGTGTTGTCAGTACCGTGCACCATGTATAATAGCTGATTTCCCGGGTAGGGAAAGGCGACACTTAACCACCTAGTGTGAGTCTAAGTGATCACCGTCTATTCTGGTTGAGGTCATGTTATACATCGGATAGTTCCCGTAGGATGTATACAGATATAGTACTCATCCGATTCATAATGATTAATTTATTTGATTCTCTGATTTGGGTCATAGTAGAGAGGACTTGCTCGTGGGGTTGACCCACCATTGTTGTTATTTCAGGATACGGTCAGTATCCGTTTCAAGGCTGAGGTTAGCAGTGTGGGACCATCATCCGAACTCATCTACTCTTACGATCCAGTGCAGGGTAGAAGTTTTATGTAATACTTCAGTTTCAGTTTTTATTTACTTTTGACGTTGAACTCTCAGGGTTATATTTAAGGATCCCTGACGTAGGATTTCCAAGTTGTAATGAAGTACTGCATTAAATAAAGGTTGGATGGATGTTGTATTATTTAATGTTTCTTTCCTGTCTAAATTCTTTTAATTCCATCATTTTGTATTCCATGCTTGTATATTGCCAATTGTTTTTGATATCCCTCGTTTTTCGTGTATAAGCCTGATCAACTTATGCGTGGAAAATGTGGGGGTGTTACAGTTGGTATCAGAGCATTCCAGGTTCGAGTGTCTTAGGGATCTGTGATTACTATACTTCCGCGTTGTGTATTCTGATAATTAGAGCCTAAGTATTAGGGTTCTTTGTATTCTTTTAGTCGGTCCATGATAATGTACTGA
Organism: Cornus florida; assembly: GCF_030987335.1. Classification (NCBI taxonomy): domain Eukaryota; kingdom Viridiplantae; phylum Streptophyta; class Magnoliopsida; order Cornales; family Cornaceae; genus Cornus; species Cornus florida. The sequence goes on from NW_026775573.1 coordinate 49,174,775, forward strand.
CGTTAGATTTTTCTGAATTTAAAAGAAGGATGTCTCGGCGTGGGACAAGGAATGCGAACCGTCATCGCAGTATTTCCCCAACTCAAAATGAGAATCAGGAATTTTCTCCTCAAGTTGCTGACATCATTGCACGAGCTGTGGCAGCAGGAGTAGCATCTGCTCTACGAAACCAGCAACCTCCTCCGATAGTACCTGTTCCTGAACCAGTGGCACAGCCAATGTCATGGGACAAAGTTCGTCACTCGTTCATTCGGGGAAATCCACCGACATTTGCGGGGTCCACAGATGTCTTGTTAGCATATCAGTGGAAACAGGAGAGCGAGCGTCATCTTCGGATGGTAATCTGTACCGAAGTGCAGAAACAGATGCTGGCTACGTTTATGCTGATAGGCAATGCATTGCAGTGGTGGGAGTCTATTACTACTGTCGATGAGAGGACCAGATTGACGTATGCTGAATTTCAGACTCGCTTTGACGGCAAGTATTTTCCTATGTCAGTAAGATCAGCGATGAAGACCGAATTTCTGGATCTGCAACAGGAAGATATGACTGTGGCTGAGTATGAACAGAAGTTCATAAATTTGTCATTATTTGCACCAGAGGAGGTCAATACGGAAGAAAAGAAGAGAGACCGCTTTGTGAAGGGGTTAATATGGCCGATTAAAGTGGTGATCTTAGGTAGTCCTGCATATACTACTTATATCCAGGTGGTTAATGCCGCCTTACAGCACTGCCAGATGAGGAGTGATTACCGGAAGTCCAAGGGAGATAAGCGGACTAACCGAGACTACCAGACAGTGGAGAAAGGAAGCAGCAGTGGTGCCAAGTCCAATGATCGGGGCAGATTTCAAGGACATCCACCTTGGAAGAAAAACAAAGGAAACCTAGATGTGCAGAGGGATGGAGTCCCTAATCAGGGTAGACAAGGTGGGATACCTCAGACCGGACAGGAACAGTGGTCGGGAAATCAACAGAGAAGGCAGGCAGGTCCTTTTACGGGACGTTGTTATCACTGTAGAAAGATTGGGCATCCGGCCAAGATGTGTCCCAAAGCTAAGCAGGGACAGTATGGGCAGCCGAGACCTAATCAGCCATTACCTCTACCGGCCCCACCGATGCCACGTGGGCAAGTTCAGAATTTTCCGGCACTTCCAGCACCACCATTTCCTCCGGGACAACCTCCACAGCAGTTGCATCATGGCAGAGTTTATAACTTCATGCCACATAATGCGCAAGCTCCTCAGGCTATTGAGGGTATGTTTTCTATACATGGTCGAACTGCTCGTATACTGTTTGACACTGGTGCATCACATTCTTTTGTGTCTAGATCTTTTGTTATCTTATCTGGTATGACGACTCAGTTATGTGACCAACCTCTTAATATTTATACACCATTGGGAGTTGGCGCAATTTTACGAGAGTATAGCGGTGATATCCTTATAGATATGGGCCGGCTTCGATTTCTTGCAAATTTGTTAGTGTTAGATATGCATTCGTATGATGTTATACTTGGGATGGACTGGTTATCTCAGTACCATGCTCAGGTTAACTGTTACGAAAAGTCTATTGTATTTTCCATACCAGGACAGGAGATGTATCTTCTTGTTGTACCACAACCTGATAGAGGGCCTAGCACTTATTTATTCATTCTTGAGGAGGACTCACAGGAAGCGACTGCGGTATCTCTTGACAGCATCCCGGTAGTACAGGAATTCCAGGATGTATTCCAGGAAATTCCAGGCTTGCCACCGAGTCGAGAGATAGATTTCGTTATTGATTTAGCTCCAGGCACTACGCCTATTGCTAAGGTACCGTACCGAATGGCACCAGTGGAGATGCGAGAGTTGAAAGATCAAATTCAACAGTTGCTCAGCCAGGGATTTATTCGCAGGAGTACTTCACCATGGGGAGCACCAGTACTGTTTGTCAAGAAGAAGGATGGATCTCTTCGTCTTTGTATTGATTACAGAGAACTGAACAAGGTCACTATTCGCAACAAGTACCCGTTGCCCAGAATTGATGACCTGTTTGATCAGTTGAAGGGAGCTACTTACTTCTCAAAGATCGATTTGAGGTCTGGTTATCATCAGCTACGAGTCAGAGAACAAGATGTTCCAAAGACAGCATTTCTCACGAGGTACGGATCTTATGAGTTTCGTGTTATGCCTTTCGGTTTGACGAACGCTCCAGCTGTCTTTATGGACTTGATGAATAGAGTATTCAGAGAATACTTAGATCAGTTTGTCATTGTTTTCATTGATGATATTCTGGTTTACTCTAAGTCGGAGAAGGACCATGCCAGACATTTACGCACAGTATTGCAGACACTTCGAGAACATCAGTTGTTTGCGAAGTTTGAGAAGTGTGAATTTTGGCAGAAAGAGGTCAAATTTCTGGGACATGTAGTGTCAGAAGAAGGGTTAGCAGTAGATCCAGCTAAGGTTGCGGCCGTTATGGAGTGGGGACAGCCTACCTCACCGACAGAGATTCGCAGTTTTCTGGGATTAGCGGGGTATTATCGCCGGTTCATCCAGGGATTTTCCAAAATTGCGGGTCCACTTACTCATCTAACTAAGAAGAATGTACCATTTGTATGGGATGATTCTTGTCAGACTGCTTTTGCTGAATTGAAGAGTAAGTTAACTTCTGCACCTGTCTTAGCCACACCACAGAGTGGAATCGAGTATTTAGTATTTACCGACGCTTCTCTGAAGGGTTTGGGTTGTGTGTTGATGCAAGAAGAGCGACCAGTTTCTTATGGGTCTAGGAAGCTTAAGCCTCATGAGCTTAATTACCCGACTCACGACCTAGAGCTCGCCGCAGTGGTTTTTGCCTTGCGTATTTGGAGACATTATCTTTTGGGGGAGACTTTTCGATTGTTTAGCGATCATAAGAGTCTACAGTATTTGTTCACACAGAGGGAACTGAATATGAGACAACGCAGATGGTTGGAATTCGTGAAAGACTATCACTTCTCTATTCAGTATCATCCAGGGAAAGCGAATGTTGTAGCAGACGCACTCAGCCGCCGACCCTATGTCAGCCTTTCAGCTTTGTTTACAACAGAGTGGGATGCTTTGAAGACGGTTGATGAGTTAGCAGACGCTTTTATGGCATGTGTGGTAGTAACTCCTTCTATCATTCATCAGGTCATTCAAGCGCAACTCTCAGATCAACAGTGTATTGATCGGGTTTCGGAGTTAGCCTCCGGAGATGTTCCTTTTTATTCTATAGGGACTGATGGAGGATTGAGGTACAAGGGACGTTTAATTGTGCCTTCAGCTGATAATTTGAGAAATGTTGTGATGAGAGAGACACACACTTCTCAGTTCTCTGTACATCCAGGGGGAGACAAGATGTATCAGGACATGAAACGCCAGTTTTGGTGGGCCGGCATGAAAAGAGATATAGCTATCTTTGTCTCTAAATGTAGCACCTGTCAGATGATTAAGATTGATCATCAGAGACCGCCAGGATCGTTACAGCCACTTCCCATACCAGAGTGGAAATGGGAAAGTATTTCCATGGACTTTATAGAGGGATTACCTACTTCACAGCATAATCACAACTCTATTTGGGTCATTGTTGATAGATTGACCAAGTCCGCTCACTTTCTGCCTGTTCGTTCAAACTTTACGTCAGAACAGTATGCTAAGCTGTATATTGCAGAAATGGTGAAACTTCATGGTGTACCATTGTCCATCGTATCAGATAGAGATCCGAAGTTTGTATCAGGATTTTGGAGGAGCTTTCAGCAGGCTTTGGGTACAGAACTATATCTTAGCACTGCTTATCATCCTCAAACAGATGGACAGACTGAGCGAGTTAATCAGATTTTAGAAGACATGTTGCGGGCATGTGTTCTTGATTTTAAGGGCAATTGGGAGGAATATTTGCCGCTTTCAGAGTTTGCTTATAACAATAGTTATCAGAAAACTATTGGTATGGCACCATTTGAGGCTTTGTACGGCAGACCGTGTAGGTCTCCTGTCTGTTGGCTTGGAGTTGGCGAGAACAGCTTTCTGGGTCCTGAATTTATTAAGGACACGTCAGAAAAGATCGCTATCATTAGGGATCGGATGCGTACAGCTCAAAGCAGACAGAAAAGTTATGCTGACCGTCGAACTCGTGCTTTGGAGTTTAAGGTTGGTGATCAGGTTTTGCTTAAGGTTTCTCCCATGAAGGGAGTAATGCGGTTTGGGTCAAAGGGTAAGTTATCGCCTCGTTTTGTGGGTCCTTTTATGATTACAGATCGGATTGGGGCAGTAGCTTATCGTCTGGCTCTACCAGATAATCTTCATAGGGTACATAATGTTTTTCATGTATCTATGCTGCGAAAATTTCTACGGGATGAAGATCGATACCAACACATTGATGTGGGTGAGATTGAGTTGCAACCCGATGCAACCTATTTGGAACAACCTTACTGTATTCTCGATCGTAGGAATCAGATACTGCGCACGAAGACTATTCCATTAGTACGTGTACAGTGGAGTCATCATAGTGCTACAGAGTCTACTTGGGAACGGGAAGATATTATCCGTGCCAAGTATCCAGAACTTTTTAAGACAGGTATGTAGTGAATTTCGGGGACGAAATTCCTTTATTAGGGGGGGAGAATGTAATACCCCGTAATTTTAAAGAATGTATTTAAATTAATTTTGTGTTAGGTTAATTAATTTTATTTATTTGTGCATACTACATTATTTTATTAAATTCATTTAATTGTGCATGTAAATTAATTGTGTATGTTAAAATAGTAAATTTATTCATTTAATTGTGCATGTATTATTTTAATTACTTTTATTTGTTGATTATGTTTAATAAAGCTATATTAGTTAATTAGAGTATTATATTTGTGTTATATAGTATTATGATGATATAATGTATTATTTTGTAATAATAATAATTATATTAGTTTAATAATAATAATAATAATAATAATATAATAATAATAATAATTATTATAAAAGTTTATTAATAATAATATTAGTAATAATAATAATAATATTTATAATAATAGTATTAAACCAAAGTCATGATGAAATTAGAGATTAGGATAGGATTGCATCAATGGTTATGGTTGGAATTAAAGCCATATAGGTAGGAATATGAGAAATGGGTGAGAAGTTATTATAAATTAGATATTTGTAATATTTATATTATATATTTTGTGTATAAATTAACTAGCTTGCCTTAGAAAAAAATAAAAGGGAGTTAGAAGCAAAGTATAAATTCTAGAGAGCTATTTTATAAGAGTGAAAGGAAAAGAGAAAGAGAAAGAAGCTTGGACCGGTGTAGGCAATTTTACCCGACTACGCGCAGACCGGCGGATTTATTTTAAATCCAAAAAGGCAAGTTATTATCTACTTTTCCCCTTTGAATTAATAAATTAATTGTTTAGCTTAGTTTTATGCATAGAGCCAAGGTTTAGAGGTTAATAAATTATTAGTTTTATTTTATTCAATTAATGGAATTTTAATTATATAGGATGGTATATATTTATTTAATGTCCTATGAAATTAATAATGGCTAAAAATAATTAAATAAGACTTTAGGGATTTTTCTAGAATTTTCTAGATTTTTCCGGGCATTTTCTGCAATTTCCGGCGACCTTCCGGCGAGTTTTTCCGGTCGCCGGCAGTGGGGGAGACGACCGGAGTGATCCGGTGCGACGCGGCACACCATAGGAGGGTGTACGCGCGCATCCTGGCCATTAGTGGAGTCTGATTGATCCGGTGCATCGCGGTCCATGATACCGCGGTACACCCGGATCTGTGGGCGTTGGATGGAGGGAAGATAGGGTGAGATGATCCGGTGTGACGCGAGTACGGAATCCGGATGCAGCCAACCAACCAGGAAGTGACACGTCAGCAAGGCACCCTTAGTGCGCGCGTGGCAGCGCGTGCGCGCGCGTGGGAGCGCGTGGCTGATGCCAGACGCGCGTGGAGGCGCGTGGGAGAGTGGGGAAGGTTGGGCTGCGCGTGGGGAGGCTCTGGGAGGCGCGTGAGGGCGCGTGTGGGGTCCCTACAGCTGCTGGAAATTACCAGAATACCCCTAGGGCCTGTTTTGTAAATTCCAGAACCTTAAACTTGGATTTTTAGGTACTGTGTTGGTAATTACGGGTTTAACGGGCCACGAAATTATTATTTTAACACCCGTTACTTATTCTTATGGCCGATTAATCTTTTCTAAGCATTTATTGGCTCGTTCGCAGTACGGATACTAATGTGATTTATTTAACGACATTGTTAAATATAAAAAGTGTTATTATCGTATTTAATGGTATCAAACATTACTGTTAAATTAAATAAGGCCATGGTTTTAGTCAGATAAATTATCCATGATATCTTATAGGATGTTTATACTGTTAATTGATATATAAACCATGATTATTATGCTGTGTGCATTTCAGGAAATAAATGGACTGTTTAATTATGTCGCATTTATATTATATGGATGTGTTGCCATATAGAACCATATGAGCTGGCTAATAAGTTTAGACTCATTTATACCTTATGCATTCGTTGCGATAGACAGATGTGTGGCTGTCGGGGTATGTGGTTTAATATTATTGGCATGTGTTGCCTAACTGACATACTTGGTATATTTATTAATATTATTGGCATGTGTTGCCTAAATTGACATTCTCGGTATCTTTATTAATATTGTTGGCATGTGTTGCCTAATTTATATGCTCAGTATATTCATCAGTACTTTGCGAGGTGTTATCACTGTGTAGTTCGTTATAGTCTGTGTTGTCAGTACCGTGCACCATGTATAATAGCTGATTTCCCGGGTAGGGAAAGGCGACACTTAACCACCTAGTGTGAGTCTAAGTGATCACCGTCTATTCTGGTTGAGGTCATGTTATACATCGGATAGTTCCCGTAGGATGTATACAGATATAGTACTCATCCGATTCATAATGATTAATTTATTTGATTCTCTGATTTGGGTCATAGTAGAGAGGACTTGCTCGTGGGGTTGACCCACCATTGTTGTTATTTCAGGATACGGTCAGTATCCGTTTCAAGGCTGAGGTTAGCAGTGTGGGACCATCATCCGAACTCATCTACTCTTACGATCCAGTGCAGGGTAGAAGTTTTATGTAATACTTCAGTTTCAGTTTTTATTTACTTTTGACGTTGAACTCTCAGGGTTATATTTAAGGATCCCTGACGTAGGATTTCCAAGTTGTAATGAAGTACTGCATTAAATAAAGGTTGGATGGATGTTGTATTATTTAATGTTTCTTTCCTGTCTAAATTCTTTTAATTCCATCATTTTGTATTCCATGCTTGTATATTGCCAATTGTTTTTGATATCCCTCGTTTTTCGTGTATAAGCCTGATCAACTTATGCGTGGAAAATGTGGGGGTGTTACAGTAGGAATGTCTTATAGAGACAGAGTTATATAATGCAGATATCAAGGAGCTTAATCTTACACTATCACTTATTGTTCTGTTGGGCATCCTGAAAGATTAAAGGATTGAATATTTTACTATCCAGTTTACCTATGGAGATTGTTGATATATATCATACAAATTTGATGAGAATGGCGAATCCAATGGGAGTTTAGAATACTGTAGTTTCTTTTTGCAGATGAGCAACTTTCAGTATCTATTCCGTTTATTTCAGACTTCATTCCACTTTCTTTAGTGGTTTTATTTATAATTCCTATTCTCATTTTTTTTGCTATTCCCATTCATTTAGTTATTTCTCATTTGCAGTCTCTTCTTTCAGTTTTCAATCTAGTTCCTAAGCTAGTTTTAGCTTAGGAGATCTTATAGAGTTTGGAAGTATACTGTAGTTGGTGATTTTGAGGTGTCTTGTGAATATAAGACAAAATTGATGGCCAAGTGCTTAAGCAAAAGTTAAGTGTTGATTTATTTGAGATTTTCTCCAATTTCATTAAAGGACTCTTTAAGAGTCATTCTTTCATTATCACTCATTTATGGCTTAAATAAGTTTTACAGCAGTAGTATCCAAAATTTTGATACAGTGGTTACTAATTGTAGATTCAAAGAGAATGTTATGGATAAATGCATATACCTCAAGTTCAGTGGGAGTTATTTTTGTTTTCCTTGTCCTATATGTTGATGATATTTTGCAAGGTAGCAATGACATTCATGTGATACATGATATTAGGAATTTTATGTAAAGTTTTGACATGAAGAACATGGGTAAGCAAAGTATGTCCTTGGCATTAGGATCCATAGAGATCACGCTATTAGAATACTTGGACTTTCTCTAAAAGCTTATATTAATTAAGTATATGGAAACAATTTAAGGGTGACCAAGTGTAGTAAGTTCATTGACATAAAGTACAATTTTAAGCGTGAGAATGTTAAAGTTTAAGTGTTATTAAGATTTTCCTATATGGTTACAGAAAGATTGTTGCAGATCCTCTCTAACTAAAGGTCTTCAGCCAAAGATAATAGAGTATTTATAAAGTACGTGATTCGGATAGGTGTTCGAGAATCATTATGTTATGATGTTCGGTATTTCTTTTATATATGCTACATTACAGTTAGTTTCTTTACGCCTTGTGGTGACAGTTATTTTTCCTCCAGTTTACACCTTATGGTGACAGTCATTTGCATCCAAAATAAAGTTATGATACATCATCATTATTATTATTTTGATATATATGGTTTATACACGTGCTATTATGTTTGTCTGGGAGTAGTATTTCACTCATGAGGTTGTTTGGGCTAGATATAAGATTGACACCATATCGGTAAATCCAAACATAAGATTTGTCTGGGAGTGGTAATACACTCATGAGATTGTTTGGACTAGATGTGAGATTGACACCATATCGGTAAATCCAAACATAAATATTAAAGTTTGCCTGTGGGAGTTTTTTTTTTTTTTTTTTTCACACTCCATGAGGATAGCTTAGGCTAGATATGAGATTGACTCCATATTGGTAAACTCTCACACTGAACAGAAGGTTGGCGGTTTGCTGTAATATGTTCAGGTGACATACCGCGATGGTATAAAGTAGGACGAATAGTGAGGTGTGCGTTTAGACCACATGCAGTTTGCACATCTCATGAAATACAGTAAAAACCACTATATTTGCTTGAATCCTAGATGTAATCGATTTTGAGACTATGGAACTGTTTAGACTAATATATTACTTGTCTACGCATTCATGATCCATTATTGAATAAATTTATGGAGGAGAGTGTTCTAAAGTTTCAATCCATCAATTTCGATGATTGTGTTTTCTAAATAAAAATGAGTGGCCACTCGACTTTTATACAGTGTGTTGCAATCCATAGTGTTATTTTATAAAACTTAGAGTGCATAAAACCAAGTGGGAGATTGTTGGAATTTTATATATATATTTAAATAATAAAAATTATTTTATAGTCCTATACACTACGTTTTCTAAAGTAGGATTGCAATGTGATTATTGATACTTGATGGATTGGATTGTTCTTTCTAATTTGGTGGTCTAATTGGGAGTATGGTTTTTATATCGTTGGATTATGGTTTTCAAACTTATTTGGTGTGATTTAATTCTAACCATTAATATCTAAGTTTCTATGATAGGAAAGGAAACTTAGGTATGCTTGTTTGTAGAGAAGTCGTCCCCCCCCCCCCCCCTGTTGTTGTTCTATATAAGGGTTTTAAAACCCTTATTCAATCCTATCGTATCGACAACTCTCAGAAGGGGGTAAAACGCTCTAATATTTCGCAGGAATTTACAGAGAATTACACGGATATTCTAAAGGTATATGTGTGTTAATCATCAACCAGGTACGAGTCTGAATTACTCTTTAATTAATTAAAGTATTCTTAATTTTTACATGAATTAATTTGATTAAAACCCAACAGTCATGTCCTTCTCTGCTAAACTTTGCTGTCGATCGACTCCGGTGTCTATCAGCCAAGTGTCTGTGATTTTGTTTGAGGACTTCTTTGGCTAACTTGGAGTTGGAGACGACAACATTTAGGGTAGACCCGAAACAAACCGATATGATAGGACCGCAGGACTCGGAGTTTAGGTGTTGTTGACGGTGTGTTAAATAACGGAGAAACACTGAATTCACTTTCACTGTTTCATTGAAAACTAGCCATGGATATGGAATTTTAAGTTCTTGTGCATCTACAGAATTCTGGGAGGAAAAAGAAAAGAAAAGAAAATTGCAATCCATAAATAAAATAGAACTAGGATCTCAATTTCGTGCCTGTGTCAAAAAGAAAGAAATTTATACAAAAATTATTCATGGAAAACTGCAGCAATAAAAGATGGAACTTACGGATTCTCGACTCCAAGTAGTCCTTCCCGTGGTAGGTTGTTACAGCTGGGGTCAAGCTTGTCGCTGTGTGTTTTGGTTGCCCGTCGGTGTACCACAGTTGCCGAGAGCTTGCCCGTTGTTGGTCGGAGCTTTGCGGGTTATACTTATGCCGTCGGAGTGATGATGTAAGCGTATAGGATTAATTTTTTTGCCAGCTGGATGCCACATGGATTTTGTCTAATTAATCGGTTAGATGTTTCTGCCGGACTATCACTAGTCTTTTTTCTTCCCTCATCTTTTAATCTATCCATATGAAAATGTGTGTGTACATATATAAAAAAAAAAAAATTAGATAATTTGAAAGGCTATTTTTGTTTTAAAAAATAATATTTATAGAATCTTATAAAAATAGAAATTCAGATAGTTAATAAATTTAAAACTAACAAATTCTAACGGAGACATGAGAGAACAATCGCATGCCTGATTGCACTCTCTATATTTTGACTATATGTTTACGAAGTTAATCATTATAATATCTAGTTGGTATGGTTGCATATAAAGATGGTATGTATTTGACAATCAGCAAAGATGATTATGGCTTGCTTTTATATATAAGTAGTAATTTTGATGTAATCATCATCTGAGTAATTACAGCAACATTGTCCCATGAATTATTAGTACTAAATTCAACAAATTTTAATGATCAGCCAATGCACGATGTTAGATTGTAAAAGTAATATAAAATTCATTACCTACCACCTATAGGGTTAGTGTTTCTTGTGACACACATCTCTCCTACCATTCATGTATCACATGCCATACTTAGCTGTCACCTACCACACTCATAGTTTATATATAGAACCTTTTGTACTGTTCATTAATATACAATGCAATATAATATACGTTTTCACATATTCAATGTGGTATTAGAACCAACGCGGGGATGGCACCAAAAGTCTCATTCCCGGTGGCGGGCATTCACCACCCACGTGATCTTGCATCAGTCTTAGTAATTTGATCATAAGTTTTGAGTCGAATATTGGAAGGACCCAAACTCTTCGGCTGTGAAGAAAGACTTGAAACCCGTTATATTTGTATTCACGGTCGTAAAAATCACTCCAAATAGGTTAAAATTGGGTTGTAAGTTGACACAAATACGAAAGACAAATTGTGACTAAATTCGTTTTTCGCACTTTCCTGTTTTCTTTTTCTCGGAGAAAATCCTACCTTATGTCTAACATAAATTATGATCAATATTATTATTGTATTTCAGTTTATTTTTTTTATTATGAGTTATTGAACTTTTTTTGCTAAGATTAAGAGTGAAACCACAATATTGATATGGTGTCTGCTTAATAATTTTTTTTCGTTTTATTTAAGTTTTTATATTTTTCAATTGATTCTACTATTTTGGAAAAGTGTTTGTTCTGTATAATTATTTGATTTATCATTAACTCCAGATACGATGAATGCTTAGGATTCCATACAAATCAAATTACTAGTTTGTCAAGTTATGAATCAATTAATTTTATGAATTCATCTTTTGAAAAATATTTAATATTTTGATAAAATAACTTTCAATATCTTCTGGTTCGGATCATGCTTCGTATGCTCAATTGAATTATAAAAGAATCGTTATCAAATATCATGAATTTGTTGTGTGTAAATCACAAAAACCTTACTGTTTTGAAATATATTTTTTTTAAAAATCAATTATTTGTTATCAAACCTCTAAATATTGAAAACGTTTTAAATACATATATTTTTCACCATAAATTGTTGTTTTCTCTTTTTGTTAGACTCACCGAGAACATTTTACTACGCGACATTCACATTTGAGAGCATTATTAGAAGTAACAGCATGCAAGGGATTGGCCCCCGGGGGCTTAGCAGTGACGGTAAGGTGTTGGCTTGGGTCATCACTCGGCCCAGGTTCGAGCTTTTCCCCCTGCTAAGATTCTCTCGACTCACCTGGTGTATGGTGGGGGTAGCCCTACACCTCCAGTTTGATGCCACATGTTGGGATTCGTAAGGGCCGCTTCGTGGGGAGTTTTGGATTATCCAAAAAAAAAAAAAACATGCAAGGGATTGGATTGGTTTGGTTAAGAAACATCAAAGTTGCCAAATTATTTGCAACCTTCTCATAAACCAATAAATAATACTTATCCCAAACGCTTTTAGGCTTTTACCTTTGCCTCATGGACTAGGCCCTTCTCCAATAAGCCCATCAGATCCTTTTTGCCAGATCTTAGGGTCTGTTTTGTAATTGTTATTTTATTTTATTGTGTGAAAATCAGGTAAAATGTACAAAAATATGTTTAGTTAACTATTTTTTAAAATTAAAGAAATGTCATGCCTGATATTAATGTGAAAAACTTTATAGATGTATAAATATATAATATGTATTTAACCAATTTAAATACTTTATGTGTGGGTGGTCTATATATATACATATTTTAAACTCGAGTTGGTTACATCAAACATTCATAAGCAGTTGTAAATTGGAAAGTTATCTTGGCAAACGAAAATAGAGAGTGAAATTTTTTATAATAGGAATATTTTCTTAAATGATATTTATTTTTAAAAGATTACAATTTGTAGAAAAATGAAAATTTTATAGAGCTTCTCAAATGCACATTTTAGATATTTATTTAAAAGTTATTGGTTTCATGACTCTGAAGTAATGCTTCATTCCTTCATTCCTTTGATTACTATCATTCATAATGATTCACAATGAACGCCGGCTAATGAACCAGATATGGAGCTGTAAAAAAAAAAACATAAAAAAAGAGGAATTTAAAAAGGCAGACAAAACAAAAACCAACGAATTCAACGGAAAAAAACACATTATTTTAAGAATTTATTTGGAAATTGAAGAGAAGAGAACAGAAAGAGGGATTAACAAAAATACTTTTTTTTAGAGGGTTTGTTGTGCGAGAGCTGTGCCTCTGGTCGGATTCACTTGGCTAGAAAGAGAGAGTCTTCGCCGGATTGACGACTCACTTGGCTAGAAAGAGAGAGTCTTCGCCGGATTGACGACGAAGTTGGTCCCTCTCTGTTCTCCGCGGCAGAGGTTGTGACAATCTCCTCCTTTGTTGCCCCACCGCAAACGAGTATAATTAAATTTCCTCCAATATTTCATTTATGATTATTTTTTTTTTTTTTTCAATTCAAATTTTAAAAAATGGCTTACTAAAACAAACTCTGAATAAACTGTTACAAATTGATTTAGAAACATGAAATAAAGCAAATTCACATCAATTTGAAAGTCATTATTAAGATGCATATAATCATGCGGATTGTGCTTCTTAAAATGAATGTAGCATTTTCTATCAACAAATTCTTTAAAAAAAGTAAAATATATACTGCCATATATGATTTGTAATTTTTTTTCATCTTCAGCAGTCTGTTAAGATACCGAACCCCTTCACACAGTCACGTAAGCATTTTTTCATTCTCCTCCCCCTTTTCCACTCGCGGTTCTCTTTCTTCTCTCTCATTCCCTTTCGAGAGCGGCATAGAGAAAAATTTGTAATTGACAGCAAGGTAAGAACTGCTCGACCATCTGCTATCATTGCAGTAGATTATAGGGTTTTTTAAGATAGAATTCTGGTGGCGGCGATAAAGGTTTACTATTGACGGGATGGGAAAGTAAAATATAGGGGGAAATTATTTTTTTTTTTCTAATTGAAGAGAATTAGGACGTAAGGTTTAATCACGAAAAGTTAATCAAGTAGGTTTGTAAAAGTTATATAGGGTCTTGGGTATGATACGTGGTTGGTTATTATTGGGGAATAGCTAAAAATAGGTAATACAAAATTTTTGTGTAAATCTACTCTGATACGTTAGATTTACACAAAAATATACTAGTGTCGGAGATGCTCAAAAATAATAATAATAACAATAATAATAATCCCACCTAATCTTACTTTTTATAAATCTGTCCTATAAATATTTAGGCACTTTCAAAACTAATTTTAATTATAAGAAAATTTGGTTAGATTTACACTTTGGCAAGAGTTGTGTCAAAATGAAACATCTATAACCTATATAATGTCTTTGTAAATCTTTAGGGTCTAACTGATTGGTAACTCTAAAAATAATTATAAAAATTCAGAGAACTAAAAACTGTTGTTAGAGAATTATAAAAAACAGTGTCTGAAAATAAACCTACCTTTTTATAAATGAGTTTTCATTATACAATTTTCATGCATGTTTTTTTGTATAATTTTTTATTTTCCGAAAACATAAAAATATTCCCAAAGTTATAAATCAAGCAGGGCCTTAATTTCCCGTGATATAAAACAATGGATCCGATACAACTCCACGTGCCTTTCTCCATTTAAATCTGTTTCTGGGTTAGTTTTTGATGATTTTGGAAGGTACATAATATAATATAATATAATATAATATATCTATATATATATATATATATATAAAACTCCCTCCGTTCTAAATTAAATATCCACATTTTTATTTTTTTTAGTCCCAAAATAAATCAAAGTAGTAAATTTTTGCAACATTACCACTTTAACCTTATTTGCATTGAACTTATAAAAAAACAGTAAATCATTACATCTGTCTCATTTTAGTATGGACATATTTCATAATTCATTAACTATCAATACAATAAAAAATATTAAAATCCATCCCCCTTAAAAAGTTAAATTCTTAAGAAAAGAAGTTTAGTTTAGTCCGGACTGAGTAATATTTATGTTGTATATTGTACGGTAATGGAAATGCTTTTGAGTTCTATATTAAAATGAGTTTCATATACTTAAGAATTTCAGGATTTTGTATTTTATTTATTTATTTATTTTTTTTTTTGCATAAATATATATCTTCAATTTCATATTTAAAACTGGCAATTTTTTTTTTTCTTTTAAAATTTTCAGTTGTGATGAGGTATTTCACAGCAGGTCTTGTCACAACGAAATGAAAGAAAGATGATGTTTATTGATTTTATTATTATTATTATTTATTTATTCTTTTCGTTTTCTCATGGTGCAAACGCGTTAGTAGAAAATTTATAAACATTTCGTTTCATACTTTACTATTATTTTGAATTTTAAAATTTTTTGTTCACTCTCAACTCTACTTCAATCAAAGTAATTTATGATTTCAAATGATGAACTTTTCTTATTCTCGGAAATTAACCACTTGCAATGCAAGTGTCTTTTTGGTGTGTGTATATATATATATATATATTGGTACAGAGTTGTTAAGTAAAATTTGGGACTTTTTTCTAAAGCAAATGGTGCTGTAACATCGGTATCAAACTATCCTTTTAAGCTTTTGGTAAACATACTGGCCATCACGTTCTTCCTTGTCTGAAGTTTCTTGGCGTCGACAGGTTTATCACCTTCTGCTAGTTTACCGAGTATTTCAACAATTTCTTTAATACCTGCATCCTCTACGGTGTTTACCTTCTGCTAGTTTACCGAGTATTTCAACAATTGCTTTCGACATATGCAGGGTTTGCTGCCATTTGCTCGCTGAGAATAGTTTGCCGCAGAACCAGAATACTGCGCAGTTTACACAAATATCAGTCAGTGTCGAGAAAATTGAGAGTCGGAGAGTTTTAGAAGGAAAGAGAGATGGAAATCTAATTCACCTACCTGGTAGAAATTACAATGATCTTCTGAATTTGAGACTGGACACCCCCTTAGCCTATAGAGGTTGAGCTTCAGAGTTTCAGGTACAGCTTCTTCTGTTAGGCCAGCTACTCCACTTACTAACTTTAACAACCCGAGCCTCACCATCAAATCAACCTTGTCCCCCTTGCATTTAAGATGTTGATAATCTGATGAACCACCTACAGCCAAAAAACAAGATAATGTTAAGAAATATAGATATATATATATACACACATACATATACATATCTGTGTCGCATTTTGTACCGATTTCTTTCTTTTAAAAAAAAATTAAATAATATTTTTACCTGTAGTGTTCGTAGAGGCCTCAGAATATGAAGCCTCTTGGTTTCCACTGATTTTGACTGAGATGCTTCCGCCAGTTCTAAGGGGGGTGGAAGGAACAAGTCTTTGAGACGAACTATCTGTTGAGTAATATTTTAATAAAATAAATATATTTATTTATTAAAATATTACTCAACAAACCCCACCTATATTAATAAAATAAGTAAAATATATAATTGAGCAACTTTGTATTATGCAATAGGCATAGATGCTTTCTGGGGTTGAAGTTACGCTTAGTATGATAATCTCCATTTGAGGACATGAATGAATTAAGCTTTAAATTCAGTCCCTTGAGCCAAATTTTAACATACCACACACATAGTATTGACGATAGACTTGGTTTGGAGAGTTAGTACGATTAATGGCCATGCGCTGATATCTTGATTCTCATAAAAGCTCTAAGGAACAGCCCAACTCCCACGGTCGTGGCCTCGCGACGACTTTCATTTATGTGAAACCTCCAAGGGTATATGTGACCTATACCTTGCGAGAGTATGTTTGCCTCGAATTCATTCAGGGTAAAACCCTTCCTTAACGTCACATCACAACACGGATGCCATAGGGATGTGAAGGAAAGAATATACTCAAGAAACCTCCTAAAAAGAGTGTTAATGAGTCACGCTGTACAGATTGTTTTTACATATTGAACCTTTCATCATGTGTGATGTTTTTAATTTTCAAAATTTTTCATTTTTTCTAGAAATTCGTTAGTGCAAGGGTATTTCTGTCTTTTCTCATTTTGTGGTTGGGTCCAATTGCATTTTGTGCACTTTAATTTTTATGGTTGTGTGGTGTTTATTTGGTGGTGTATGTATTTAAATATATATGAGGTGTAAAATGCAAGACAAAAGAAAAAAAAAAAAAAAAAATTCAAAAGTGGTGGGACCCACTACAATCTCAAAAGTGGTCTAGAGACCACATTTCCTTTCTCATTTTCTCTCTCCCCGTAGCTTCTCTTTCTCTCTCTATTTTCTCTTCATTTTCTTTCTTTTGGAAGCTAGCTTTGATCTAAGGTTTCTTACTCAATACTTGATGATTTTAAGTGCCGTTTGAGGCAAAATAAAGAGCACGACAAGCTCTACGCGTGTGTACCAGAAATTTCAGCTTTGACCCTCCCTAGGGATTTCGAAATTTTTGACTTATTTTAAAGGTTTTGCTCAAATCAAGGTAGGGGTTCTTAATCCATGATATTCTTGTGCTTTAGTGAGTCAACTCTTCATAAATGGCTAATTAGAATGCCTAATTTGGGTAGTTCCTAGACAATTGTTCAGTTGTTATGTATTTTATTAATTGTGGGATTATGTGAATTAAATGATCTATGTGATGAACATGCTTATGTGTTGAACTATGTATGCTCAAAATGCTAGATTATTGATGTATACGAGCATGTGATAAATTCCTTTGAAATTCTTGTGAACTATACTTAGTAGTCAAACTTGAATTAATTGTGAAATGATGAACATTGACAAGACATTAATGCATTTACATTGGGCAAGAAATGGGAAGAATTGATTTTGGAAATGAAAATAGGGAATTTTGGGAAAGTGTTTTGTTGAATCGGTTTTATGAAAACCCGATCGCCACGGGGGTACCAAAGGGCCGAAGTGTTAATATAGCCTAGAGGGAATTAGGGAGTCGCCCTAGCGTGGTTGAGCTAGCTGGGCCCCATAATGACGCCGCGGGGGTACCAAGGGTCAGGGACACTAGCCAATCCTTTTCTCGTGTCGCTGTAGGGTCACCAAAGGGCGGGTTATATTAACAGTTTGAAAGCGATGAATTTGAATGTGAAAAAAATGGAGAACAACATCGACATGCATTGCACTCCCATTGCATCAAATTGTGTATACTTGAGACTGATTATTATGCGATATTGTCCCGACATTGTATGATCCCCATTTCCTATTTTGTCTATTCTTTGTATGGATTCACGGGGACATAAGAGGCGTGTCTTAAGTGTCTTCTACTGAGCAATTTGCTCACCCCATATAATTAACATTTTTCAGGTCATGGCAAAGAAACGGCGGATGAAAATCCACCACTGAATTAAAGGAACTTGGAGAGCATTTTGGATGTACTTTTGTAGAGCTTGAACTTGTTTTATGTAGCACATGTAACAAGATATATTAAGTTCTTTTGGCCTGTAATGATGTAACAAGAAGTTTAAACTCGTTTTTAATGTAAATTATCCATGACGTAAAATCTATATTTTAAACTTATGCAATTGATTCCAAATGATGTTTAATGTGACCACGTGTTGGTTCTTTCGTCTGTGATCATAGAGTAACACTTGATTGATGACCTATCTCGAGTTCAAACCATTGCTAAGTCTCCATTACAGCTTCCCTTCCATTTTCACAAAGCAGTATGCTAAATTCAGGACCAAGGCTCAAGGGAGTTGTTTCAGTCGACCGAAATGGCTCATCGGTCGACCGAACTGAGTTCACACTCTTAGTATCTCCTGTTTTGGTCGACCGAAATAGGGTTCGGTCGACTGAACCATCTTCATACTCTCAGGATCTCCTGTTTCGGTCGACCGAAATAAGGTTCGGTCGACCGAACCATCCTGCTGCTCTCGGGATCTCACTGTTGGACTCTTGGTTTCATTTGGGGTGTGCTTCGATCGACCGAAGCTCTCCATCGGTCTACCGAAATGCACTGGTTGATTTCACCTTGTTCTTCTTTCCCCGTTTATCCATCCTTGACCCTTGGGTTTGCTTAGAACCTTGAGAGAACTTAGTTTTGATCCTAATGCGTTGTTTTGACTCTAGTAATGATGAGTTTGACGTAATTGACCTCGGGTTTGAGTAAGGACACGGGTAACGGTCCGGATCCACGGATTCTAGTCGTTACATCATGTGATATAAATTACAATCAAAAGGTTGGGTTACTGCTGTATGTGACTCTCTTGGGGCTTAGGATCATCCCCCTCGACATATATAGGACTGTGTCCTAATAAGACACTTGGTTTTTTTAACTTTCTTTTTTTTCCTTCACAACCCAACTATTGGGTTTTTCTTTCTTTCTCCTCAAATTTTTTTTTTTTTTCTCTTCATATTTTTCCTTTCTAAAAACAAAATGATTCATCACTGAATAATACCTCACCGGAAAAATTTTGGAGATGGATGATTTGATAGCTTGAATTGTTAGTGCATCCGAATGCATTTGTTTTTCCTTTATGTTTGTTGCAACATTACAAATTAGGAATTGGCATGATGAGGGAGAATGCAAGCACACATAAACACACACCATATCAGATGAGAGAACTCGGGACATGCAACTCCCGTGCGATCTCCCTCCACCACACAAAACTCAAATTTTATTATGTTGTGACCCACCATGCAAGCTTACTTGCCATGACAAAGGTCATATTGCATATACTATACTTTTGTTTTCTTTTTTTCATATTCACTGTGCACTGTGTCTGTCCCTTGCATTCATGCGCGCCTTGTACATGACTATTAGGTCCTTATCATGTCAATGTCAGTATGTCTTTGAAGCTTGCATTGGATTGCATCATCTCTTGTTGGACCGCAACATGTGCTCGGATAGTGAGGTGGCCAGTTTTTATATTCTTCAAAACATGTTTTTAGCATTTGCCATATACGTCATATTAAACCTCCATATGACACAGAAGGAAGAAAAAATCATTTGTTTTAACAGTCATTATCAACCCCACCTATTGAGTAATCAATGCCTCACAAATTTCTCGACTCAGTTTAAATTTTTTATTTTAGTTTTCTATAGTATCGCGAGTCACTAACCTTTTAAATACCATTCAAATAATAATAATAGAACTGACATACTATTACAGAATTACTCCATTATAGAAACACAATTTTCACTAAATTAAATCATATGAATAAACATTGCAATGAGAGCGGCAATAATATGTAACAGCTTAACATTAATTGTATAGCATAATTGCAATCATGATTAAATGAAATGTAAGCAGGTATTAAAACACATTGTAACGGCTAAACATGTAAATGTATTCCACCAGCTTTCTCTCTTTATAATGTTAGCAGTTATATATCAATAAAATATCCATTTAACAGTGCTATATAACTCATGGCTATTTTAATTTATATGTAATGCAATTTTAATTACACTAATGGACTTAACTACTGAAAGAATTAAGCATTATTCCAGAGGTAACAAATACATGGAAAATAAACTAGCAATGTACACGAAGCAAATAAATTTATATTAATTTATAATATCGAATTTTTCTTTTCAGAGTATATGCAAAAGTGATATCCAAATAAGGCCATAAAACTCATGCCTACAAGCACACGCGCGCGCGTGCACACACACATATATATATGTAACTATATTTCCTTCTTGTATAAGGCCGGAGGAAAAGCAGAATTCACAAATATGATATAGCGAATGCCTAGCATAAACTTTCTTTAGCAATACTTTATATTTTTCTATAACTGATACACCTATCAAATAAATTACTGACAATTCAACGTGTATTTAGATGCATAGGGTCAACAATTTGTTACTATTATAAATTTTCAATTTAAACATTGCATTTATTTATCATTTGATATATGGTTAGTTTCTAAAGATCAAAAAATACTCATTAATTAATGTAACTCATGATGCAGAAACAAATTCAAACATATTCAAACATAACATTATTTTTCAGAATCAAATCACGATGATTGGGAAATAATAGCAGAACCACTAAAATAATTTTAATTGTAAGCAAGAAAACAATTTTTTTTTTTTATCCTTCCAAAAACATAATACAGCAACACGTATTCTTAGTAAAGCGGGTATTTTTAACAGTTTTCAAAATTTCTAAAAACTATTTTCGTTTTGGACAAAAACTTCAAAATCAATTTTTGCAAGGAAAACTTATACAATTTTTAAATCTTTTGTAACTTGTATGTAAAAAGGATAATTATGACTTTAGATAGGAAACATATCAGCTTTAGACTGTTGTGGAAACTTCACATATTTTATAAAATAACACAAATACAGTAAATCAATTCAACATTGTGTATTCATTACAGAATAATTTTGAATAATACATTAATAACACTTTGCAATTCTTTCAATAAAATGAATACAACAATATGAACAGCATGATATAAAGATGAATAAGGATTTAACAATATAATAATTCTGGAATAGAAATTATGAAATGAAAACAATATTAAAATATTATTAAATACAATTTAATAGAATTGTTTATTATATTTATATTGATGAAATAATTATATTTAAATTCTCTATTTATGTCGCTATAACCGTTACACTCTTTTGCACTATAAAAATATTATATGTTTTTCATTCTAGAGATTGAAGTATGGATACGTATATCTAGTTTGAGTGAGACTCTAAAAGAATAGTTTTTATCTCTCTATTATACTCTTCTATATATATATACGTGTATACTGTATTTGAGAGTATTTTATTTATTGAGTTTATAAGCAACTAGACTTATATAAACTTGAACTTAGTCTTTCTGTGGTCGTACACATAGAGGAGACGTCGCTGTAAGTTGATTGGGTTGTATCTTGGAGCTGACTAATTTCGCCAATACTCGCACGAAGGGGAGGACTGCCAGTTTTAGATCAATGTGTTTACACATATTTCAACAATCAGGCCAGTACTTTCTTACCTATTTTATTATTATTGTTTTACTTCTTAATTTATATTATTGAGTTAATATTAATATTATATTGTTGAATTATTTATCTTGTTAAATTCATGTTCATGGTTATTTTTATATTATTCAAATAATGTATTATTCAGTGTAATGAAATAATCGTTATTAGATTATCAATTCATTGGTAGTGTTGTTGATTATCTTAAATCATGTATGAATATTGTACTTTATACTTTTTCTAAATATGTGAAATTTTCACAACACTTTCTTAGATCCTTGTCAACTCCGAGAAAAAGACGATTCCAATATTAAAGAAATGCTATCACGGGAATACCTGCAAAATATAAATTGTATGACTCATTAAAGGAATGGAAAACACATGAAAGTCTATTATAAAAATAAAGTTGTCTCACCATTCATAGTAATTTATAATCAAATTTTGAGCACTAAATGCCTTACGATTTTAAATTTTATATAATTTTTTCTTACTATTATTTGAGATATGGGAGCAAATTAAACCGCAGTCAATCGACTCAACCTTATATCTTGTTAATCTATTGTGCTTAACTAACTGTAATTGTGTGTAACTGTGCTATGGATACTAGAACAAGCATCTTTCTTGAAAGAAATAAACCAATTTTGTTTAGGGTGAATTTACTCTGACCCAAATAAACTTACCAAAATTCGATTACCCCGAATCTTGAAAGAAATAAACCAATTTTGTTTAGGGTGAATTTACTCTGACCCAAATAAACTTACCAAAATTCGATTACCCGAATCTTTAATGAAGTTACAAAATTATCCCCATGACTTGTGTACGTAACTTTTTTTAAATCTTTTACTTTTCAATCCATTCTCAATTTTAATTTTAAATATATATAGAGAGATGGTTATCCCTCAATTTTAATAAGACTTTTTTATTCTTTATTTTTATTTTTCCAACATCAAATTATTTGTTCGAAACATGTTTGTTAAGTAAAATTTTTAAAAAGTAAAAATATATAAACAAATTTAGTAAAAGAAGTGTTAAATGAGTCTGGTTAAAATATGCATATTCGCTACATATATGATATCGTGATGCACCAGATGACTGTTGATCATCCCGTCCGAACGAGGAAAGACCACTGGCCCCAAGATACACAAGGCCAAAGCAGGCATTTGGCTGCGCGGCCACTGATTGCGCCCCCTATTGAAGTCAGGTTAACCTGCGTCGGTGTCAACAAAACCCTACCGAGCAGCTACCATCGGCCCTGGCATCTACAGACCTCTTAATCAAAAGTAACTTGCTTACCCTCGGACCCATGTCCCCATCCTCAGGAAGATGCACAAACACGCTCAACTTTTCATCCATATATTATATTGAAATTTTCATTTGAGATACGTTTGATATATCCATGATCAGCTTTCCAGGAATATATATATACTATACATGTACAATATATTAAGCATATCCCCACATTTTAAAATATATTGAATTTAAATCAAATATAAATATGGTACCCGATCTTGCAAAACAAAATGTATCAATGGTCGTATAAAAAATAAAAAAATAAAAAACAGTAAGTTACACAAAGTCTTTCCCCAGTAGAACAAGGCCCTCGTGCTCTTGCTTTGTGGAGTTATACACTGATGATTCTCAATTGATTTAACAGATCCTTGGAAATGCATCTAATTTCATGGCAATTGTAGAAACCTCAACTTTAACGAAATTTAGTTCCTGTGTTCGGTTTTGTCAGCATCTCAATAAATCTGTACATCCAACGATCTAGCATTCCTGTCGACACAACAGAACAGTAGGTAATGTCATGGATGACAAAGAAGCCTTCACTCAAGAAACCAACCAGGAAAGTAATCAGCAGATTCATCCAATAATGTCAAACATCAACCTCTTCAAACTCTTCCGAGACCAATTTTCTATTTTCAAAGTACACAAAAATTGAAAATAGTACGAAAATTCATTTGGTTGAGTTTTCCAAACAATATTTTTTGAAAATTGAGTTAAAAAGAGGATGTGTTATCCAAGAACAGCATTTTGTTTTTATGACAACAGAAAAACTGAAAACAGTCCACAGTACTCTAAAAATTATTGTCGGAAAATTGAGTTAAAAAAGACTTCATATCATGGAATAATTGGACAATTTTCTTTTTTCGAAGTTCAATTCAAACATTTCTACGTGAATTTCTATTTGAAACCAAATTTGTAAAATTTGCCAAATATAATGATCTTACTTTCGCAATTTTGTCAATTTTTGATAAGCACATTTTCATGGTTACCCAAATTGAAAAAAATAAATAAATAAATTGAAACTCACATTTTAGAATTAGTTTTAAATTTCACCATTTTGGACAGAAGTACATCTATTTCTTCCGGACGAATTTTTTACCCGTTAAAAGTTCACATCATCATCATCATCATCATCATCCTTACCTTTATCACGAAGAAATGGGACGGCCAAATCCTCATTTTATTTTGCTCATGCTGCACAATTTATGTCAAATTCAAAGACCGTGGTAAAAGAACAAAAAACATACCTGTTACAGCAAAAGTACCACCTAATACTGCACAAAGCCGAGTGATGAAGTGAAGAAAATTACGACGTTCTTCTTTGATAGTCACGGTAATTGGTGACAAATCATACAAAAAGTAGACAGCTGTATCAAACAGTAAAACAAGGGCTTAGTTATTGATGCCCACTACCACTGAAAAGATGGGAACCGAGAAGATTGAAAAAGACTCCATGTGAAGAATGGTTGAGACAAACCTGGCCATGTCCTATCAAACTCGTTCATAGGGGAGAAATATTCCGTAACAGAGAATTGATTAGTTGGCAAAACTTCTTTCGAGAGATATTTGTACTCAGTCGGAACAATCTACATCACAATTAATAGAGTTCATAATGTACAACTGCAAGGGGAATGCGAAAACATTAAGTAGAAATCTCAATTCAAACAGGAAACTAAATTAAAATAAATATTCTGTATCTTTCATTTTTTTTCTTTCTTAAAGGACAAAGTTGAGGCTATGGATTTCTTGAACAAATGAACAAGACGATTAGTATGAAATAGACCAATTTTGCCTTCTATTGCATTTTATATGATTCTACTTGCATTTATTTCTAGGGGCCATAGCTTGGATAAAACGTAAAATTTTCAAGTAGCCAAGCATGAGAATGCAGGTTTGTGTATAAGAGCCAGACACTTTGTGGAAATTATGCCAATAATTAAGTCCTCGTTCAGTATATGCCCCTCAGCATCATAAATTATTAAGGCCAAAACTGGGCAACGGCCTGCATATGTTATTGTTGTGAATATAAGAAAAGCATATTAAGATTATTCCAATAAATAGTTGGTTCCCGATTCCTTTGCCGTTTACTCTTATATCTCTATATTACAGTATTACACTATAAATTAGCTCGCCAAATGGTATTCAAAATCAACTGATTAAAAACATCTTTAAATTGACTAACAGTAAAAGCCACTAGTTTTAAGAATACATAGAGTATCACAACTCTCCTCTGGATTGCCAATTTGACAACAAACAAAAATTATTTGACAGTTAAAGAGAACAAAGAATTCTTGTAACATGATGCATTGCTCAATCATCACAACAGGATCATTCATTCTAGAGTAAAAGGAATACTCAATTTCCTACTTGTATGAAATTCCTTTGACTACCGTTTTTGGTGCCAATATTGGGTCTTCTCACTTAAGCTGGGCACCATAAGATGGAGAGTGCAATTAGACCGTTAAGGTAATTATAAAGGGGAACTGAACCAGTACAAGGTTTGGTACAGAATATAGGATCATCCTGCCAAAGCTAAGCTTTATATACATTATACATGGTAGAATCAGACCCTTAGAGGCTTGTAAACTCTCTACAGTAAAAATAATCTTATTAAAGGAAATATCAAAAAAATATATTTACAAAATCCATAGGTATATAAAAGAAAGCTCAGCATTCATACCTTTATGTAATATTTGAATGTTCCACTTGCACTGTGAAGAATTCGTGCAGTCCCATCCAGCGGATTATGAAGTCCCGGATATTTTGGCCCGAATGACATGTCATGAACAATATGACTTACATTGACATGAGTAGCTCCTTCAAAAATCTGTGGGGAAAATGAAACAGTACTCTATATGAAAAAGAGAACTAAGAACGATAGACAAAAAAAAGATGCAGTTTCTAGAAGATACATAAAAAAAACCTGCCTAAGAGCCAGTAAACATACTTCAATCTAGAAGATGCCACTGGTAGTGAGATCGAAGAAGCTCATTAGAAGGATCAAAATATTAAATAATCTAGCATTTTCTTGTAAAGCAACACTTGTGTGTGTGAGTGTTTTGTTTGTGGGGTGAAGGAGAGGGGGAAGGGGGTGATCCTTACCCACTTATCTTGCCAACTTGCCAAACAAAACTGTTTTTACCACCTGGCCTGTGGCATGGGTGGAAACCTCTAACTCTACGTCCCCAAAAGGGAGGTTAAGGGTCCAAACCCCAAGTAGGGTAAAATGCGTGTGCAAGGTACTATATATTACTATTATTATTATTATTTGAACTCATCTGAGGTGTTGAATGCCTCGTTTAAAAAACACGTAAGAGTTCACAAACTGATCTACTACTACCCTTGGACAATTGCTAAGAATGTTTGTAAAAGGAACAGAGCAATGTATTTGTGTAGGAGCACAAATAAAATTAACTAAAGGCAGTGTTCGACCTGATAAGGTGGTAGTATCTCTGTGAGCAATGTAATATACAAATGTGGTTCATTTTGGGAAAAAGGTAAACGCTTAGACCCTGACATTTATGAGTGATAACATGCTTTTGACTTGTCAGGGTGCCCAAGCAAAAGAGTTGGTGATCAGTGACAACCTCCTTTAAAGTTGCATTAGTGGAGTGAAAAGCACGGTTTTAAGGCCCAAACCTTAATTTGATCAAGTTGGATCATTTATTGGTCTTTTAATGTGGACTTTTAAATCAGTCAGCCCTGGTGTCTTTTATGCGCTTTTGTTCATTTTATTAAAATGGTTAAAAGATTAGAAGTCTACAAGACATGATCAACACTAGTGCAAATCATGGATTACCTCCATTATAACATAAGTGTAAGAGTCATGCTGAGTAGGAACTACTATAAAAAGGGCGTAATATTTTACTCTACCAATGATTGATTGAATGACTAAGCCTTACAAAATCTTGTGCCAGATTCACAAACTTTGAGGGTGTTAACCCTTCCCTAACTATGATGCCTAGGCCTTACTGGTGGGACTGCCATAGTTTCTTGCTTATCCTTCCCCTCTAATTTTAAATGGTAAATTACAATGACCCTCCCTCTAGTTTAGCAAAATTACAGAGACCTTTCCTATGTATTCAAATTTACTCACTACCCTTGAGGGTTATGGTATGGACCTATGGTAATACTTTCCCATTTTGTTACCGGTGAATGCTAGTCAATGCCAAAAGTTGATTATGTCAGCAAAATATTTGATTAAAAAGTCCTTTTTATCCTTAAAATGTGCAAAGATAATAATGTGAGAGAAAATTAGTAAAACTGCAACTTCCATTAACATTGTCCAATGACAAGATCTGACTAGGAAATACTGTAATTTCGCTTAACTTGAGGTGAGGTCAATATAATTCACCCAATTTTATTGTCTAATATTTTTATTAATTTTATAAAGTAAAATATTTTATTTATGTTAAATAGTGTTTAATATAAGCATTTCACTTGTTTTCAAGCAAAAATATAATAATATTGAATCATTAGATATGCTTAAATGGTGCATTTCCATCCAAAAGTGTCGGGGACATATCCCATATCAATGGCCCAATATAGCGTGTCCGACGCGGGTACTTCAACTACTTTTTAAGAGTCCGAGTACTATAGGTGCTTGAACTATCATTTTTTAGCAATTTACTCTCTGAATTTCTAATTTTGCAACAAACCCCCCTGAACTTACTCAAAAGTTTGCAATCTCCCCTGCTGTTTGCTGAAAGTCAGAAAAGTGACAAAAGAATAATCATGTGTATTTCACGTGGCAAATCAGTTCTAAAATCTTTTTTTGGTCCTTTTTTATTGACTAAAATGTAAATGGATTAGTTTATGATCCATAAAACAAGGGGTTGTGGCTCTATTTAAAAATAGAAATTGGAACTATCAAAATAGCTCAGCTCCCGGACTCAAATTCGTAGATTCTAACTGAATGAAAATGATGGCTGATGGCTGAGGAACTAATTCTTTCGAAATTCCTAGGCAAGCCCTTTTGGCTTGAGGGTCAGAATTACCTTGGATCAGATGGGTATCGAGTGTGACCACAAAGAAGAGATTTGTTTAACAAAAGCCCTTCACGGTGAACCCAATTCATAAGAAAATTCCTGCGCTGATTCACAATGGTAAACCTATGTGAGAATCACTAACGATAGATCAGTATATTTACGAGGTTTGGAAGGGCGGATCTCCTTAATTTCCTTTTGATAATTACCAGAAAGCACAAGCAAGATTTTGGGCTGGCATAATTGACAAAGAGGTCTGTTATATAGTATGCATATACGTGTCAAAGTTTACCATGTGTATATATTATTTTTCTTCATCAAAGTGCATAGAAGAAATGGTGCATACATGTGTGCTTAAGGATATAACCAAAAGTAATTGGGTGGTTACCCCAATGTTAAGTGGTGGAATTGTAAGTCGTAGACCAAGTCTAGGAAGGCATCCTAGGTTCAATATCTCCCTTCTAGCTAGTCTCACGTGTTGTTTTTTGGATTAAAATTAATTCATGACACTACCTAGGACATCTAATATGTGTATGAAAAACAAGAATGGACACATACCATTCACAGCATCTGTTATCATCGGACCTCAAATAAAATGAACACAATAGTTACTGGAATGATATTGTGTAATTAACGTTTGCGCGCGTGAGGGGGGAGAAAGAACGAAATTTTCATTCCAACCCGTCAAATAGAGGTTGTTTTGATTGCTACATATATTTCCTCTGGCGATGGCATTTTCGTCAATTAAAGCATTGTAATGCCGATGTTCCTATTTGAAGGGACTGCAATTTTTTTGGTAAGTCTAGGGGTTTGTTACCAAATTAGAAGTACAGGAATGTAAGTAGCAAAAACTGATAGTTCAGCAGGGTTATTTGCAGTTTGACCTTTTGTGATAAGTAAAGATTGTATGAAAAGCATTTAAAAGGGGAACGCATCCCCTCAAAAGCTACACAAGGCCAAATAGGGCCTCTAAATTCTGTGCATATTTTTGTGTATGCAGATATTTGTAAATATATATACACAATAACTTGATGATCATTACTAATTATAATATTAGTTGGAATTGATACTTTAGATCCACATAGATCCTATTCTTGTTTTTTTTTTTTTTTTTTTTTTTTTGTCAATCAACGTTTCTTCTTTTGCGCTGCTTAATAACCAAACAATTGAATCGCTTATAATGATTACTATCCAATTTATATCTTCTTTTGATACTCATTTTTTATCATCACAGTATTCTTCAAAAAATTTATTCTACTCCTCGACTAGGGTAGGGTAGTCAATGAATTTTTTTTGGAATAGTTGATATTTTGATAGAATGATAGAAAACGTATTATTTCGTCTAAAAATCTGAATAATATTCATTACTTGAAGTGGTTCTTTCAGGCATTGGAGACGCTTCGAATTTGACCAATTGAGATATATACCAACTCATTTGATAAATCTCCTTGTATCTTTTGTTTTCAAATAGAGAAAATTACAAAACTCCTAAACGATCAGTTTTTTGCAATAAAACTTCTAAACTATTAAAATAGCAAAAGAACCCCCGAGTTTTCACAAATTGCAAATAGACTCTTGGTGTGTGTTGTCCGTAGTGAAGAAATGGAAAGTATATTACGTGATGTGCATGTGAAAAACTTAAAATCTTGAATGACCATTTAACCCTTTTTGATTAATTTATTAAGGGTTCATTTTTGAATGACCATTTAACCCTTTTTGATTTATTTACTAAGGGTAAAACTTTAAAGAACCCTTTGAATTATTCAATATTTAAATAGCCCCCTGAAGTTATTAAAAAAAAAAAAAAAAAAACTAAACTATAAAAAAATAAATAAATAAATTGCAAATAATCCCTTCTTCAAATTCAACTTGATGAAATTACATAACTCTCTTTAAAAATAAGAATGAAAAATTTTAGTTTTGATATCAGATCTTTTTTCAGGTGGGTCACAAATGCCCGTGGATCCCTTCCCATGGAGGGCTATTTGGTGCTCAAAGGCCCCAATCAAAGTGGCTTTTTTGTTTGGACCTTTGTCTTGGGGAAGATATTGGACTCAGGATAACCCGGATAAGAGGAGGCAGTTTGTGATCAATTGTTGTTGCATGTGTAAAAAGGATGTGTAAAAAGGATGAGGAAACGATTGATCATCTTCTGTTGCATTGTCCTGTGGCTTGGGATTGCTGTTTTATGATGTTGGGTTTTGCTTGGGATTCCGTGTGTTATGCCCAGGTCATCCATAGGCTTGGTTGAGGCTTGGAGAGGTTGTATAGTGGGTGTCCGAGTCCGTGATTTTTGGAGGGTTGCGCCATTATACGTTTGGTGGTGGTGTCTATGGCTTGAAAGAAATAGGAGATCCTTCAAAGGTTCATTTGCCATTTTATTTTATTTTTTACATTTTGCCAATTAAGGTAATTCGTAGATTGAAGGACAACTAAATTATTTTACTACAGAACTAACAGCTAGCAAACAGCCTATCCTGATTTGCTAACTTCAATAGTCTAGGGACAATCAGAAGCTCTACAAATTATCTGCAAATCCTTTAACACATCACCAATTACACTATAACACCTTTGAACATTAATATACTTTGGAACCATTTTGACCACCAAAGGTATTGCAAAAATGCCAATTCCACTTTCTAGCTGTTCATGCTACCAGCCTACCAGGAGGACCATTTGCTTAACACTGGAGTACCCATGTCAACACGACACAGGATGGGTAAGGATACCCATCCCAACACTTCAAAATAATATAGAGTCTAAGCAGAAGTATCCAACATCAAACACAAGGTGTTCAAGCAACATAAGCAGCAATCAGGATCCAAATTGATACTATGCGCCTAAATACGGTTTTTCAGAACTGGTACCACTAACACAACAAGGAAAGACCTATATAAATGTTGAAGGATTTAAATATTAGATGGTTGTTAAAATGATATCAGAGCAGGCAAGGTCCTGTGTTCAAACCTCACCATCAACCTGATAATTTAAATTGAAACACGTTAGACCAAAAATATAGTTCACACATGAGGGGGCCGTGTTGAAAGATTCAAATAAAAAAGTTACACCCTCTCCAACAACTTAAACTTTTAGAGTAGATGGTTGTTAACATTAAATGTATAAACTAAACTAAGCTAGTTGGATGCTCTGATTCGATTAAAGATATAAAAAATAAAGCTCAGGAAAACTGACCATTTGTGCCACAAAAATGTTTAACCCATGAACTGAAATATGAAAGTTCCCAGCAACCCTTTGGACATCTAAAACACCATAAACCTGTAAGAAATTTAACACCATAAATTATATTATGATTATGTAATATGTTGAAATTCCAAAGTGGGACCAAATTGAAGAATACCCGACATCCTTCTCCAACAGACAGTGCTTGCTTCACCTTCTTAATCATATTTTCAGCATCTTGATCAAAACCATGCAGATGATTGTTGTCCTCATCTGCATTCCATGAAAATCAATTTATGAAACAAAAACCATGCTGGCACAGTGGCCCAAAGAAATTTAAATAACTAACACCTAACATTTGGCAATATTTGTTTGAAGTGGATAATCCCAAACACAATCTCATGATTTCATGCCTAGCAAGCTGAGCTTTTACAAAGAAAATGAAGATCTTTATTTTAACTGACCATAACAAACATTAAATGAAAATCCCTCAACTATGAAATAATTTCAGGCCATGGCGTCCATTGCTCAGAACATAACTAAATCATCAGCAACACAAAGGTATCCTGAATAAAATATAGTCCACTATAAAGGCAACTGTGGCCAATCTTGATGGTAGCTAACTCTTAGCAGACCACGGTAACTGGCTTTTCCACACAGAGAACTGTCTGTGTAGACAATCTAGCAGCTATGTTGTAAAAGTCCTAAGTTATTTATATTTATTTTGATTATAAAGGGAGTTTAAAATGAATCCAAACAATACATCAAAAGTTAGTAGAACATAGAGCCTAACAACAAAACATCAGAAACTCTTCTTTGCCAGAATACGTACCTGAGATATATTCAAAGAGGAGACACAAAACAAATCTTGGAGAAAGAAGATCAAAGTGAAATTTTTGTAAAGAAATCTGTGTGTGTTATCTACTCTTTCTTGCTACGTAAAACAATAAAGATTTTTAAGAACAAAAAAAAGGGTTTGAACGAAATGTTTTTACTGTATGACTATTTCAAGGTGAATAAAATTTGTCACATACAAAAGTATCTAAGAGGTTGCCTTGTCATTGTTGTCATATAAATTGGCGTAACCAACCTTTAACAAATATTTTTAAAACAGAACACCTAACAGAATTTAACTGATCAAAAAAGAAATATTATAGAAATTTATACCACAATGAGAATCACAGTTACAATACAAGCATTTAAAATCACATTTTTCAATTTGGAGTGATCCCTATTGCAAATCCCTTTATCATCTTCATTTCAAGTTTTACCATGTCAATGCCATCCACCCATGACATTATAGCATTGGAACCAATATGACCACAGCCACCAATTCCAAACAAACAAAACAATAGAATCATTAGTTCTAAACAGGGAATAAGCCAAGATTTCAAATCAAATGACTCATTCTTGGGAACAAAATCATTACTCAGGCTTAGCTTTACATGAATGTTTGAATTCACATTAACGGTTCTCCAAATAGAACAAATAAAAATATTGCTGAAAGCTGTATCCCATCATTCAAATGAATTTTTGCATTCGAAGTATAATATGAAGGCAACTTTGCCAATAGATTCAGCTTACCAGGCAACACATAAGAGACAACGGCAAGCATGTGTGGCATGCCAGTGTAGATAGGACATGCTGACTTTGAGAACAAGTCAATGTGCAATGATTTAGGTATTCGGTGATCAGTTTTAGTCAAGAGGTAACTGGGAGTTAAAGGATATGTGAACTTTAACTTAGTGTAATATCTCAATCTGATAGTGGATTTATCTGACTTGACTTGAGTTTTGCCATGTAAAAATCATGGTGTCCTATATTCATGATTTATATTGCTTTAATTTACTAACGTTTAAATGATGTTTTGATTGGGATGTTGGATTGAATGGTATCCAATTTTTTTATTTTAATTTGAACTAGATAATTCAGTAATCAAATTAAAAGTTCAAAAAGTTGTTAAAATTAGTTAAAGCTACCATCAAGATCTATTCACCTCATCTCGATTTCAGTTGTTACCCCATCAGTTAGCTTTAATGTTTTAATAAATTAACAATTATAAGCATGCATTTCTTTCTTCAGAAACTCAGATTTAGCCATCAAAATTCAATTGAAATTGCAGAAAACAAATTGGGGTAGCACTTACATTATTAATAGCAAAGAGGATAAAAAAGAAAGCATAAATAATGTTCTAAGTCAGAAAACAATTATAAAATGCAGCAACAACAATACCATGCTTACGAACAGTATGTTCCTTTTCCACAAGGTCCGACAAATATTCAGTGCCAATGACATAGCCATCACTATTCAGGCGAAGCTGCAGAAATTATCAACTAGTTAAGAGAATGACATAACTGGTGAATTGAACTCTGAGTGTGTGTGTGTGAGTGAGAGAGAGAGAGACCAACATAAAAAATAAATAAATAAATAAATAAGCAAATATTGATAACATGGAAGGCATGGAATTAATGGTTGGAAAAAGTGGAGTCACCTCCTAAAATACTGAAAATATAAACTGATATATTGCCACTTTACTGTGAACACAAGTAACATAACTGATTCAACACAACGTTAATACCGCAAAGGCATACATTCAAAATCACCACTACCTACCAGCAAGTTTTGAACAGATAATTCTTTTCAAAAAAAAATCCTATAAGAATTAGGAATCTTGACAAAACTCATCAATGGGCTAAGCTCAAGTATTGGGAAATTCAGAGGACTTCCTGCAAGTAGTTCAAGCAATAAAACAACCACTCCTTTTGGATCAAAGTTTCAAATATCATTAGACTCCAAAATTCGTAGTTAACAAGAAAAAACATCAATACATTGAGAGTTGAAACACATGAATTTCTCCCAACATTCCAACACTTGAAAGAATATACATTGAACCTAAGTGCCCTAATCTGTCCTTCCAGGTGGGCGGAGGAGAAATCAGCAGGCAGAACAGCAAGTTGAGAGTAAATCTGGGATTAATTCTCAAATTCAGTTTTCTGCATCCATGGAGTCTTATTGGTTTTATTGACCTATCACATGTGGCACTATGCTGAACTACAATACACCAGAAAGCACCAAGCAACTGGATCAAGCTACACTCAGTTCAAAATTGCACAAAACTCTGACCAATAAGAATGGAACCAATGGTCAGAAGGAAGAGGAAGGCATGGGATGCAGCTACTTTGTGCTTAATGTGGTGTACTTGGGCAAAAAAGAAAAAAAGGTGGTCATTAGATGGGAAGAAGAATTCTGTTCTTTTAGTTAAGAGTATTTTCGGGTATTTTGTTTAGTTGGATGATGGGAAGGGTTAATCCCTACTCGAATATTCTTTTTCTTTTATGCTTTTATTGGAAAATTATACATTATATAGGATTGTGTCATTATATAGGACTGTGAAGTACAAAACTTTTAATGAAATCACCTCGTTGCAGTCAGAGCAAATGAGAAGTTTTGGTCATCTCAATTTTCCTTACATTTATATATATAATAAATAAAAGTGACTCGAGAATTACAAAAACAGAGTTCAAATTTGCCTCACATGTCAAGGATGGTCAAGTCTGATTAGCTGATTGATTGTAATGACTTGATCTTGATCACAATGAGCTCTGCTAGCCTCAGCCAAGATCAAGCACAAATTGGACACGAGTAAGCCAATCCAAAATATTTCATAACTTTGCTACACTTATTTCAACTCTATCCCTAAAATAATGAAGCTTTTAAAAATGAACAAAGGAAAGAGGAACGAGAAAAAAGAATTTTTTGTTTGATCAAAAAAGAGAGGACATTTACGTTAAAAACAAATCTACATGATGCAAAATGGATGAGATGCTCTGAGAATCCATATAATGATCTAGGACGAATTAAAATAAATAAATAACTTATCACACATTTGCAAATAAACCTAGGACAAAATTAAATAAATAAATAAATTGCATATCATGCATTTGCAAATAACCTCACTCTACTACCCAAAAAAAATCCCTAAACAATAAAAGATTTGCAAATAAAATTTTATTGTCACTACTGTTAACGGACTAAGAGGATTACATAACTAGCCCTTACAAAATGAGATGACAAACTGCAAAAGAAAACTCCTGAACAATCACTCTTTTATGATTAACCCCATCATACGACAAAAACCCCTGATCAATCAAAAATTTACAAATAAGTAAAGACAATAGTTTGGCATTCCTTACTGGTTGGATGGATTTTTATTTTCCACGTCAAAGGAGCACATACAAAGCAAAGAGCTTTGAGGAGAAGGGGATTGCCTTTGCCCTCAGGATGTCAATTCTGGGGAAGACTCAAAACGATCATCTATTTTGGACCTGTAATTATGCTTCTCAAGTTTGGAAGTGGTTCATTCAGCTTTGCATGTGCCATGTGGGAATGTTCACAGAAAATGCAGTCCTTCAATTGCTTACTATACCTGCTACTTTTTATTGAACTTTACTAGTCCTCAATCGATGGCCCGATTGATTGAGAGGTTTGTCAGTAGTGTCTATCGTTGCCTCAAACTATCAAACCTTACATAAGTCTTTTTTTGGCAACTCACTCTAAACAAATTTCCACAAGGGATCCAAATCATCCAACTTACCAAAACGATTGGATCTTCTATATTTTCTATATATCACTCTGTCCAGGGTATATATTCTGTGTCTCTAAGCATCTAAGAGAGAGAAAAACCTTGTGATGTAGAGGGAATTTGTTTTACTACTCAATCTGAGTTTTCCTTTAGATATAGCATATGTGATTGCATGATCAGCAAGGAGAAGATTATCTTACCGCCGAGGCAAATCAGTCACAGAGAAGCAGCTTGTGTGACAAAGAAATCAGTTGACAGACCAGATCAAAGGCCCGAAAGACTGTAAGTATGAGTTTGACTATGGTCTGTGTCAAGAGGTAACTAGGGGTTCTATTGTGTGGGAACTTTCAACCTAGTTACATTCCTCATAGTGGATTGTTCATGGCAGCACTAAGTCCCATGGTTTTACCCTGTTTAGGTTTTTTCACGTAAAAAAATTGTCTCTGCTCTCTATTTATTTTTGTGGCTGTGTCATTTAATTTGTCTCTACAAGGAATAACTGAAACAAACTAAATTCAAATCACCATCATCAAACATCTACTGTATAACTAATATTTGAAATTAGTATCCATAAGACCTATTCAAACCCCCCACCCCCAGCCCCTTCTACGTCATTCACTGTTTGCATTTTGACATAATCAGATCTTCAGGAACAGTATCAAGATGCAAGAAAACCCTAAAGATCTACCATATCTTCTTAAAAACTAGACCCACTCATTATACTAAACAAAGAATACTCAAATTGGATTATAATAAATATATTTGAAAATATATATAAAATAAAAACTAAGCTATTAACAGGGAGGATTTCAAGCCCAAAAAAAACTACAACCTAACACAGAGGACTACGATAATGTAGAAAATCTAACTAATAGAGCAACGGAATATTGAAAATTCTAAATGAATATTACAAAACACCACTCAAGTGTTTATTAAAAAAAAAATCTTTGGTAAAAGCTGATGAGATATGTAATTGCTTGCAACTTGCTCTCCTCTTCCTGTTGCCACTGCATCAATAAATCAGCCATCTAGGCCAAAAACTATTGCTGCCTCTAGAAGCATTTAGCTACGCCCAACAGATGGAAACAAAGTCTCCAACAACAAAATTATGTTCACACTCTGCAAGTCTCCAATCTAACCTCACTTTAGATAAATAATACTCATCAATTAACACAAAAAAAGATCTTGCTCCACTTTCAACAATTTTCTACAACCCCACACTCTTCACATCATGTCATTCATATTTCAGTTTTCTTTCCTCCTTTCCAAAAGATAGCAGTTCCAATGTTTAAGACACTCATTTATCAACACCTCCTTTCTGAACAGCAGCCTAAATATAAGATCCAACATCAAACAGATCCTACAATATTAAGTGAGCTTCTCCAATCAACATTGGGATGTGGCAGATACAACACCACAATGCACATGCAATCATGCACATATCCACAAATGTTCACACATTAAAAAAAGTTATCGTTATTTACCCTAAAGAAGGAGGAGAGTTCAGTATAACATGTGCAACATGTGATTCTGCTTCCTTGTTGATTTTCTCCCCAGGCTTTCTCCAGAGACTTTTAGACTAGAATACTAAGATATGTATACATTGTTACATTCCTATTTCAAAACAAAATATTTCCAAAACACTCCTATATAGCCACTTCCAATGTATTTTGGAATCCAAATTAGATATGTCATATTGCAATCGGTTGTCCACATTCAGATGATTAAATACCTGACATAAATGTAAATTATTCTCTTCATAGCTAAATAAAAATGCTGCTAGAAATGTATGATTAATTCATATTTTTCATTCACGCATATACAGCATCAAATAGAAAACAAGTTCAAATGCAATATATATCTATATATATTATCTTCATAAGAAAAACAATTGCCTTACTTTCCATATATTCGTATCAAGATCCACTTCATGCTTGCCTGACATATCAATGGCATCCACACTTAACACTGCCAACATATATATATATATATACACGTGTATATACACATATACAAATAGATAAATGTGAGCATTTTGAAACATATTTAGAGGCAGTAAAGCTGACAAAAAAGATGTAACTAAAGGAGAAGAAAACAAGCATGGCAATTAAAAATAAAAAAGAAACATGCTAACCGTCACAAGGTAGGGAAGGGAATGTCATATTAATGTGGATTGGAAGAGTTTCCCCGCGTTTTAAATCAACAGCCATCTGCCAATATAAGAAATTCAAAATCCAAAATTGAAAAGAGAGAGTATAATAAAGATCAACAACTAAATTGCAGTGTAATTATAACTCCTCGCCAAAAGTATAAGAATGAACACAAAACATTATATATAGGAACTTGAGTTAATTAGCAATGAACCTGATGAACTGTATATGTGGAAAGATAATATCTCAGCTCATGCAAGAATAGTGTGGCCATTATCACTAGACCAATAATTGAAACTACAAGAATTGAGAGACATAAAAAGGCTCAAGTCAGTAGCTAGAATCAATAAATCAAGTAATAGAATAAAGAACAGAAAGATTTACAAGTTGCTAATCTTTTCTGACACCTTCCCAACTGATTTGATATAAATGGAGTACAAAGGAGGCCCCAAATAATATGGATCTATTCAAGGCACTATATAAAATTTTAATACTCATTTTACTCGAGAAAAGAAAACAACCCATGGCTACTGAATTTGCTGGAGATATCACTGTGATGCTAGAACTAGTTAGTTTCTAAAGTTTAAGCAACAAAGTTGGTCAACCTCTATAATTCAAGGAGAGTTATTTTCTAAGGTTTTGGGGAAGTAAGACCTAAAAGAATTTAAAGCAGATATTCAAGTAGATTCCAACTTTTCAGTGTCGTATACAAGATAGAAGAAAAAACTGATTACCAAACCAGGAAGTGCCCAAATAAATAGACTAAACAACCTGTGTAAATATCCCTTAAATTACAAGCAAAGAATCAGTACCAAGCGCTCCCGATTGAGTTTTCTGCAACAAGTGCTCTTCTGCACGCGGAAACGCATCAAGGCTTTTTAATGCTTGTTTTACACCCATCCCTTCCTCGTTTGGAATATAAACTACCTGTGATATGCATCAGAATTTTATAAATTATATGGATGACCATATCATGTTTCAAAAAAATCAATGTTGTCAAACCCAAGGGCTACCTCAAAGAGCTAAGATCCTATATGTCTGAAGCACTGGGCACAAGAACAACTAATTTCTTAAAAAATTTACAAGCATCTTTTACTTTGTGCATGTATAGAGATATAGTGCTTGATAACTCTATCAGACGTAACAGAGAAAAATAAAAGAACTCAGCATTATGACTAGAACTGTGAAAGAAAAACAAAGAACTATAGAATGAGGCATAACAACACATAGAGGGACCACATGATGATTTTTATTTTATTTTTGGTGTGTGTGTGTGTGTGTTGTGGGGGGGAGGGGGATGCAAGACAACTTCAAATTTTTAGAAAAAAACAAAAAAAAAAAAAAAATCTAGGTTATTACTTATTCTAAGCATAACAAAAGTTTTGAATAGCAGGATCTTGTAAATCATCCCAACAAGTCCATTCCATAGCAGTAATTGCAGATATAACAAAGATAGATAGATATTAAATCAATACTAATTTTTTTTAAAACAAAAAATAGAACCCAAAAAACAACAATTGGTAACAGAATTCAGATTTTATTATTGTTATGAACAAAATTTCTAGAATCTTTTTTTGAAAACCAATCATGACCTGAAATCAATGTTACATGTACTCAAGTACGTGTATCGGGTTTGTGTACAAGTGTCAAAAATATAAAATCTCTAAACAGGACACAATAACACTTGCTAAATATTTACTCCGTATATTATTAATTTTTTATGTTATGTTCTAATGATGTAACATAGTGTTCAACTAGGCCTTGCACCTGTTTTCAAGCAATAATGTGACAAAATTTTAAGTTATTGGATGTATTTTTTACACGCATGCCCAGCCAAGTAAGTCAGCCACGTATCTCATACCCATGTCCGAGTGTGTTCTGTTTGATATGGGAACTTCACACACTTTTGAAAAGTTCACGTAACATAACTCAGAATCACATAAATATAAAATATTTTAGTGGTAGTTTAATCTATAAAAAAAAAATTCCTGAATGGTGTATATATTATTGATACAAATAAATCAATATTATACATAAGGATTAAACTATCTGTATCTACGTCGACTAATTTCATTGCCTTAGTAACAAATGCTATGAACTAATTCTGTTTTTATCTTCATTTTAAAACATGCAACTTTCAAAAACCAGTTTTCAGAAAAAATAAATAAATAAATAATAATAATAATAAATGTTTTAATCCAGTTCTCTGAAATTAAGACCTGTTTTTTTTAACTGTTGAAAACAATTTTCAAAAACTGTCAATCAAGTGAAATTCTTGTTCAGTTCTCTGATTGAAAAATAAATAAACTGTTATGAAAACTAAACCAAACAGGCCCAAAACATCTCACAGTTTTCTTTTCATTTTTTTTCCTTCGGTAAGTAACCAACACACGCATTTGCCCCTGGTAATTGAACCCTAGACGTCCTCCCATTGGAATCTCAGTGTTGACGAAATAAAAATACACAATATCAAACAAAACATTCAAACCTAATCCATGTGAAGCATGATATCATAATTGAGAATTGAGAAATTGACCATGGCAACAATATCAAATCCATCTATAGATCAACACTTACTAAAGAAATTGATGAACTTTATGTGACAGTGATAAATCAAACTTCTAAAGTCAATTTCGCACCAATGATATAGCCAACCAGTGATGTAGTATGGATGTTGAAAATTACCTGATCGGATATCTCGCCGGAGAGTCGTCGGAAAGTATCGAATGGAAATTCGCGATCGGCGGGAGAGGTTTGCAGATATTCAAACGTTATTACGAGAGAAGAAAAAGGGATGATTCTCTCCGTTAGCTGATCAGTCCGCTATTTTTCGCTGTGACTATCGAGTGGCCGACAAAAGGCCACGTCAAATATAATACTCCAATTACAAAACCAAAACCACTAAAAGCTCCGTTTGGTTAACAGAAATAGCAAGAAAAAAATTTTAATGGAAAATGAAAAAATAATGTAAAGTGAAGGGTGTAAAAAGAAAATTAATTTTTTAACATGCATTTGATTAAGATGTATATTTATTGAGAAAATTGTAAAAAAAATATTTACAATTTAGAATACCTAAATTGTCTTTATTTTATAAAAATAGTAAAATATAAATATAAATAATAGAATAATAAAAAATTAATTAATAGTGATGTATATAAAAAAATATAGAGAGAG
This sequence comes from Cornus florida, assembly GCF_030987335.1. Taxonomy (NCBI): domain Eukaryota; kingdom Viridiplantae; phylum Streptophyta; class Magnoliopsida; order Cornales; family Cornaceae; genus Cornus; species Cornus florida. The sequence continues at coordinate 49,215,990 of NW_026775573.1, forward strand.
TTTTCAATTAATTCAAACCTTGCAAATTACTATTTATTTACTTTCCATGTATGATGGATAACCACTATAGGAATGGAAGTCAAGTTAATTAAAATTTTACCATTAATAAAGTTGTTGGACTGCGTAACAAAAAAAAATTGATAAAGTTCTTGATGGTCTGCAATTATCCTTGAAGTTCTTGGGTAAAATAGGAGCGCAAAAAAAAAGGCCGAAGCAAGTGTTTTGTGCTGGAAACGTTTTGGGGAAAAATATGGAGATGCTGAATCCTAATTTTCAATAATCTTTCCTTTTCATTCTATCCAGACTCCCAAAAAAAAAAAAATTAATAAGATTTTTTATTTCCTTTCTCTTCTCATGATTCTATCTGACCAAACTATGCCTTATGCAAGCATTATGGGCTTAGCTGTGTCGGCAAGGTTTTTCCATCCTTTTTAATTATTATTATTTATTTTATTTTATTTTATTTTTATTTTTATTATTTTGTGTATGTGTTGTAGCCTTCAAAATTTGAGAAAATCATGTGTTTATTCAAGATTATACATCATTCTCAACGTATGATATTTTCTCTCATTCACCTTCATCTTCTCCTTCTTTCCCTTTCGTACATTCTTATTTCATTTTTTCTAAGGTGTAAAACCCTAAACCCCAATTTATTTTAAACCCCATGTCTTCGAATCTTTGGCAATAATAAAAGAGAATTAGCACGAGTCATCCAATGGTTAAAAGATCTAATTGGTAGGGATAACAATTTCCCCCCGCGCCCGCCGAATTTGGTAGCCCTTAAATGGGAGTAGGGGAGGATGTGGTAATTTAATGTAAAACCCGACGCAGGTTCAAAGCAGGGATAGTTTAGTGTCACCCCCGCCCCCGACTCCACCCCATTATATATATATACCCCTTAAAATTGTATTAATACCCTTATTCTATTAAAATTTTTGTATACCAGCCCCTCATATATATATATATATATATATATATTTAGCTAGAGTTAGTGCAGCTCTTCATTCTTTAACATTCACTTTTTTAGAAACATCTAAAGAAAGATCAAAGACACAGTGACTCACACAAACCCTATCCCAACTACCAATTTGCCACTCCTCTAAAGAGAAGACTAAAAAGATACCGACCGGCCTAACGGTGATCTAAAGCTTTGACGTCATACAGCCAATGGTTATCTAAAGATACGACATCGTCAGTACAGTACTCACTTGTTGCTTGTCACTGAATCAACGACAATCTCAAAATCTCACCCGATCTGTCCTTCTGTCCTCGCGATAGTCATATCTGAACGTCGCCAGCACTGCAATTCTCACTTCTCAAACCTCAATTAAATAATCGGTCCTCACCCCTCTCCTCTGGTACATTGGTATTATCTATCTGTCTCCCCCCCTTTCTATCCTGCTCGAGTTTGACTTCATATTTGTACAAAATTGTCATTATTAAGAGGCATATTCAAATAAAAAAGAACATTCACACACACACACACACATCGAGAGAGTATTTATGTGATGAACATTCACACACACATACACATCTGGGCATGAGTTTTATGCTGATAACTCTGTGATTATCATTAGGGTTCCAAACCTCAATGTATGAAACTCTGAAGTAATTGGAACACAAATTCGTGAAACTCTCTTTCTTATTAACGGGTTTGTTTAGGGATGCCAACGGGGTGGGTTTGGGACAAATTTGTCTAAACCCTACCCCACCCAATTTGGAAAAATATCAATACCATCTGTAATACCCCTAATTTTCAAAGTATTTGTTTATTTTATTTTATTGCATTTAAATTATTGTTTGGCTATTTGTCTATTGATTGATTGAAGCATTTGAATTATGCTTTGTTTGTAGCATGGGTTGTTTGCAGTAAATTGTTTGTTAATTGTGTTAAAATGAAATTGTTTAATTGTTAATTGATGAGTTTATTTATTTGCTTGTTTTTTTATTTTTATTTCAAGTCAATTGATTTGGGCTTGTAGTAGCTGGGCAATTGAGTTGGTCTTAGATTACTTGAAGAAAGCTTCGATGGGTTTGGATCATAGCCCATGGTTGGATGCATGTGTGTATGTGTGTGTGTGTTATGTATTAGTATTATTGTTATACGATTAATAGGATTGGGTTGAAGGGATAGGGGTGTAATGTAGTTATATATATATTAGTTCTATTATAGGGTTTACAAGCTCGTGTGTAAAGAGAGAGGTGGGAGTTGAATTAAGGAAGGAAGAAAAGAAGATTACGTGTGGGGTAGCAATCGGACCAGCAGAGCAAACGATGGCAACTCGAAGGCTGCGGGCATTAGAGAAAAAGGAAGTTGGGTTTTCGATCCAAAAACGGTTAGGCAAGTTCTTCATTCTACACTTCTCCCTTTGATTTTGTGTTCTATACGCCTTTAGTATAGCTTTAGGAATTTTTAGACAGGATTATAATCTAGTTAATTTGCATTATTTAAAACGGATTTAAATGAAGTAATATATATGTATAGTTATATGTATATGAAACTATTAAATCTTGTATGTTTATGCATTAAAATTTGGATTTAGGCACTCTAATGTTGATTAATTGCTCCGTAATAATGTTGGACATCAATTGGGACATAGAGGCATGTTTTTGGACCATTAACGGCAAATTTCTAGACTTGGAATGGACCTCCCGAGCTGTTTTTCTGAAACAGGGCTCGAGCACTACTTTCTAGAAAAACAGCGCTCGAGCGCTATTTAAATAGGGCTTAAACACTGTTGTTTAGGGCTCAGGCGCTGGGGCATGTTCTGAACAAACCCGAATTGATTTATTAAGGTTATGAACATGTTACAGAGACTCGGGAACATTAATATGTGGATTTTATGGCATGAAACTCAACTGTGCCTGACACAATGAGATTAAATAAACTAAGAAGTTGTAAATTGAATCTTTAAATTATTTAGACCTGGCATTTAAATGTTTTAGCATGGTTAATGATTATAGTCATCTTAGTTGTTGAAATTGTGGGTTATATGAATGCTCCATGGTTGTAATTTTGGTTTGCTATGACTGGAAGCAGTGGACTTAAATAATTTATAAGTTGTGCATGTTTTATGTTTGCAGTTTTATTATAACAATTGCAATGAATGATAATATGATTATAATCACGTTTGGGACTGAATCAAATGATCTATTTTTGTTGTTTATGTCGGGTCATTGTCAGTATATGGCTTAATGATGTGTGTTGTGTGGTTGAGCTGTCAAATGAGTTCAGACCCACTCTATGTCACTGTTAAGAAATGGTTGTGATATGTTAAATGTTACTTGTGTCATTGTTAGGATATGGTTACAATATGTTATATGTCATCGTGCCATTGTCAGGATATATAGTTACGGTAGTTTATGGTTGGTGTGCCATTGTCAGGATATGGCTAGATATATATAGTTATGTGTGCCCTAATACGAACTTAAGGTATCGGGATCAGTGGTTAGAATTGAGGCGTGTATTGCAGGTCGAGATAGGTAACTGGATATAGGGACGTGTGTGCCCTTGTATAAGGAGGACTCGTAACTACCTTGTGTGCGCTTTTCACAAGATACTCACTATCCAGTTGAGTCTGCCTTTTAGTCCAATGAGAGTCTTTAATGTGTGTGTGTGTGTGTGTGTGTGTGTGTGTGTGTGTGTGTGTCTCTATCGACTACTTAGATATTGTATGAGTTAGTTAGGGATGTATCATTTCTCGGGTCTCTGTTTGGGTTGTTATAGAAAGGACTTGTTCGTGGGTTTTCACACACATTTGTTATATTTTTCAGGTCCTTATCAGTAACAAGCTTAGAGGTTGTCCGATGTGATACCCCCAGGTTTTCAAATGCGGGTTGGCTAAACCCGTGCCCGAACACCCAAGAATATCAAAACAAATGGCAATAAACAAATACAGAATACAATTATGATAAATAGAAATAAATAAAAATTGCTGAAAGAAAACTAAAATGATAATCCAATGATGAAAACTTCAGATTAAATTTTTATATATAAGAACTATTCTGTTACATCCAATACAAATACAACTTGGGAATCCATTTAGTGGACCCTTAATCAAAACCCAACTGAAGATATACTAAACTAAAAAGAAAATCCAAAACTAAATACAAATAACAGTCCTACGCAGTCGGAAGAATGAGTGACCATTTATGCTCAGCACGAACAAGCTTTAAGATTGGAACCGTCCGATACCTGAAAAATAATAGTGGGTCAGACCCACGAACAAGTTCTATTCTAATTACAATCCAAATAGAGACCCGATACGCAGATACATCCTAGACATCTCAACAATATCTATCTAGTGCATACACATATATATCTACACTAAATGACTCTCACTGGACTATAATGGGGGTCTCAACCTAAATATAAGACAACATGCAAAACGCACCAGTGGTGGGTATGAGCACCTAGCCCTAACAGAGTACACCTCAACCATCATAGCTAACTATGCATCTCAATGCATATACGCTCCCTAACCAACGATCCCGAGACTCAAGCTTATATCGTGGCACCATAAATATATATCTAAACTCCGTCCAAAACCAAAATATGTCATTCAATTGTTCATTGATCTGACATAAGACTTCCATTCCAGTTAGTCACTCAACTTATTCAGTTGATCTGTCTTAACTACAAATAACAATTTAATCCGTGTAGTCACTCAACTTACTCAGTTGATCTGACTTAAATATAAGTAGGATTCAATATCTTATAACCCATTCCCTTATTCTAATAAGGTAGGTCTTAGCGTTTTGAGCTAAACCATCCCTAGTATGTAACCGTCCCATACCGGTGCATATAGTCCATAACATCCAGGTAATTGACAGAACATAATATAGTAGTTCAGCAATTAAAATCCACAACAGTAATCCATGTAATTGAAAGAACGTAGTTTAATAATTTAGTAATTAATAACCGAAACAATAATCCATGTAATTGCAGAACATCATTTATTATTTCAGCAATTAGAATCCTAAGCAAGCATAGATCAAGTCTGATAAATATATGTTCCTATTGTGCATCCAAAGCAAGATTTATAATCCGCTACAGCCCGTTAAATTGTTAAAACAGAATTAAACAATTTGATCTCTTTTTATCCGTTAACAGCATACAAGATTGTTTAAACTTTCCTACTGTTAAATCCATTATCATAAAAATATTAATTCTGCCGTATAGGTTCTTATACAGCATAATAGCATGTTTAGAGTCCATGCTACAATCCATTAAATTGTTAAAACAAAATTAAACAATTTAGTCATTTTCATCTGTTAACAGCATGCAAAGTTGCTTAATTTCATATTGTTCATTCTATTAGCCTAACGGTGTAAATTATGCAACATGAGATTTTAGAATTCCATGAAATTACATTTAGAACCCTTAGTACAGTCCTCAAAACAATCCAGAATACCAAACTCGTCCAAAAAATGCCCAGAAAAGTCCCGATTACAAGTATATAAGAGAGCCTGCTCTTAAACCTTTATGCTATGTTTGGTTGGAGGGAAGGATTGAGGAGGGATGGATGAGAAAGGGGATAAACTAACTTTTTCGTGTTTGGTTGGAGGGAAGGGAAAAACGGGAGGAAGCAAGGAGGGATGCTTCATCCCTCCTTCATTTGTATTTCTTTATTCTCCCAAAATTGGGAGGAAGAGGAGAGAGAAAGAAATAATAACTAACACAAATATCGATTTTCCATTTCTAACTTTCATAAAAATTTGGGATAGATATAAAATTTTAAAATGCTGAGGCTATATTAGTAAAAAGAATATAAAAACCCTATTTCCCTTTCTTCCAACCAAACAAAAAAAATGTGTCACCCCATCCATCATTTCTACTATCCATTCTATTAAAGCAAATAAAAAGTGAGAGAGACACCTTCCATTCCCTATGGATGCCTCATCCATCCATTCCCTTATCCCTTCCATCTATTTTTCCATCCCTCCAACCAAACGAAGTATTAGAGCAGGCTCCAACCAAGCTTGGAGCCGACTCCATGCCCCTTGGAGCCGGCTCTGCACTTGAGGGAGCCGGCTCTTTCTTCCATGGAGTCGGCTCTCTCACTCTCTGAGAACCTTGATCCGTTTCTGACCTTCTGCTTTGTCTCTGGCCACTTCCAACTCTTCCGTTATTCATTAATATTGACCTTAAGAGTTTAAATTGCATCCAGTATCACCCCAGTTATTCATTCCAATCAGTTTGCATTAAAAAGAATAATTAAAACAATTACCGATTCATTATGTTTTAATATCAGACAATAAAACCTAAAATTGCACAAACTATTCCAGATCACAGTAAACACATACAGGCAATTATATTAACATATACTAAGCATGCACAATTTATTTAAAGTCCGATTAAAACTCTAGAGATCATCTAGACATGCACAGAACACAGGTCAAGGGAAGAGAGATATAATAGAACTTGCCTATGTGGTTTTGAATCAAAACCTTGTTGCCGTCTTCCTAAGTTTCCCGGCGACGTCCGTTCACTGTCAACCTTCTACTGCTCAACCTTCTCTCCTCCTAGATCCGTCCTTTAATCCACAGTCGAAACCCTAACAGAACTCTCTCTGTTTTTCTCACAATTCCCTCTCTGTTTCTCTCTATGTCTCTGTACGTGAATAGGGTTCTAAAAACCCTTTACAGACTTATAACAGTATATATATAGGCAAATATAAAGCCCAAGTCTAATTGTAATTAGAGACGAAAACCCAACTAAACCCTAGTCGGCCAATACGTGATCCATAAAAGACTAAAACCCTAAATTTACATTACAATTATAAATACTAATTTAATCCAATTAATTCCATTTAAATAAACTAATAAACCATTTAAAATAATTAAAACAAGTAATTCAATTAAAGAAAATAAAAATACAATTAAATAACCAATTAAACAAACAATTCAATTAAATAAAACAGTTATATCAATTAATGAAAAAAAACAAGCAAATACACAAATAAACAACTAAAAATGCACTAAAATAATTATTAAAAATACTGAGACTATCCTTTAAAAATTAGGGATATTACATCCGAGCAGATCGGAGACTACTCTTTATCCTCATTTTTCTAAAGTCGTTGACGTAGGATATTGCCTTTGTTTGGTTTATGTAGTAGACTATCTTTGTTTGGTTTGCCCTTGTTTGGTTCATGAGATGGATTCCCGAGTTGTCTTTTGTAGATTTATTATTTATGATTCGAAAATTTGTATCAGAGATTTATTATTAATCCTTATTTTTATTTTCAGCGTTAATTATAATTTTATTATATTCCTCTTGTATTTTGTGTTCATTTATTACTCAATTATTTTAATATCTCCGAGTTTTCATGTGTGGGCCTAGCCAACCTACACATGAAAATTCAGGGTATCACACCATCTCTGCCTCTAATCCAAGACGGGTTTGTAAACGGCACACCATCACTGCCCCACCAACTCCATTTAATGATGGGGCAAGTGTAATATCCCTAATTTCTGGAGGTTTATTTAAATTATTTTAATTGCATTTTTATATAATTTTGTGGCTATTTGTTTTAGTTATTTTATTTTTGTTCAACTTAAATTTAATGATGTAGCTACTTGTGTGTGTGTATTCTCTTAATTGATTTCATGCATATTTTGTGCGATGTGTTTTGTTTAATTAAGTTGCTTTTAAATATTTAATTGTGTAGTTAAATGTTTAGTTTATTTTTTATTTTTATTTATTTTTAATTTTAAATGATGGATTGGGCTTGTATTCTTTGGACCAACTAGATGGGTCTTCAACTATTTAGAAGGGATCCTGGATGGGTTTGGATATTGGTTGTGGGGATGAGTATATATATATTTAATGTTGTGTGTGTATATATATATATAGATATTATGTTTTCATATAATAATTATATTATTATTATTAGTTTTATTTTTCTTTTGTCAGACGTGTTGTAAGATTGGGGTATAGAATATATGTAGTGTGTGTGTATATATATATATACACATACATATATTGTTGGTTTGGAAAAGAAAAGAAAAGGAGAGAGGGTGAGAGAGAGCGAAAAAAAATAAAAGGAATAAGAAGAAGGAAGGTACGTTCGTGGGTAGATCGGATCAGCGGAGTGGACGACGGTAACTCGAAGGCTACCGGTGTTAAAGAAGAAGAATAAGAAAGAATGAGTTTTGCTTTCGATTTGAAAGCTTAAGGCGAGTCTTTTGTTCTACATTTCTCCCTACAACTTGTGTTATGTATGTCTCTAGTATAACTTTAGGGATTTTTAAAGGATTAATTGAATTTGTCTTTATGTTTAAATGGATCTATAAAATAGGTTTTGTGAATATATGTTCATCTTTTTACATGTTGAATGTTTTTGGGTAAAATAAAGGATTATTTCTACTTTTTTACATGTTAAATTGATGTAAATTGGTTCATGGATGGTTATGAGACTTAGTAACATGACTTAGGACCCTTGAAAATGAAGAACAGGGTGAAAAAATGGAGTTTTCAAGCTGTTTTCCGAAATAGTGTTTGAGCACTCTTAAGAAGGCTCGGGTGCCATTTTCTGAGAAATAACACTCTTGCACTATTTAGCGCTCGAGCCCAGTAAAAAAGGTGCTCGAGCATTGTTATGTATTTATGGCCCAAACATGTTCCGTTCGGGTCCAAATTGATTATTTAAGGTCCCGAACACTAAATAAGGACTTAAGGACAGTGGTATGTGAATTAAAAGACGTGATGATTAATTATGCATGCTAATTTGGATTAATTCAATTATGAACCTGTAAATTTAATCCTATAAATTGTTTTAACAAGTGAGATTAAACGTTTAGCATGAGATATATTTGTAAATCTCTTTATTTGCTGAAAAATAAATTGTCAGCATGTGTATTGTTTTGTTTATTGTGAAATAAATGATCTAGAAGGTTTTAAATAACTCATAAGTTATTCTTGAGGTTTAATAACATTAAATTGTATGTTATTTTCTATTATACGATATTGTGAATTTAATTATGGGTATAACTATATTTTATGATGTTAAACATGATTTATATATATGTATGGTTTATTTAGGAACCATTGTCAGGATATGGTTTTATATCATGCTATTGTTAGGATATGGATGACATGCCATTATTGGGATATGGCTATTTTAATTTATATGTTCCCAACTGGTGTGCTCCGTCGTCGTGCACCAAATTGCAATAAAGTGTGTAGTGCGGCCAAATTTGAATTTATAGAATGCCACTACCACTACTAACTATTAATGTAGCTAGAGTAAGTAGGGATCGTCTCAGTGGAAATTGGAATGTACTTTTGCTTGGAAATCAATGTAGGATTAGTAGGTCGAATGATCAAAGATGGTTTGGTGGTTGAATTAGACTACAACTTAAACTAAATAAATGCAATGTAAGGCAATTAAAGTAAAATGAGGTGTAGAGAATATAAAAGAGGAGTCTTGGGACTTAGAGTTCACCACTAAGTATTACCTTCCTAGACATGCAATGTTTAATGGATTAGGGGGACTATATGTTGTAAATGAAAGTGTGTTCCATTAATTGAATTAACAAGCATGGATCGCCAAGTAAGTATACATTGTCTAGCCAAACTAGTAAATAACATAATATATCAAATCAAGCCATTATTCATTCCTTTAAGTCCATAATTAATGCACATCATCAAATTAGAGAAATATACTACTTCTATTCATAAACATGGAACATTAAACAACAAGTATGGATTGTCCTCCTATCTAAAAAAGTAAGACAATTACACTACAACTAAGCTAGTGAGATGAAAATTAAACTAAGGAGGAGGTACAATCCATCAAGAAATTAGTATGTACCATCAAACAAACCACAAGAGTAATTTATTTAAGCACCATGCCTTAACCATCACTAGATTTATAGTATCAACACACATAGACATGTATCAATATCACAAAATTTAGAAATAAACACATGAACATTCATCTTAGCATACCTAGACATATAAATAGAATTAAATAATCAATTGAAAGTATTAAACCACACAAATCATTGTAGAAACAAGATTTATATATATAAGATGTCAATGCAACAATTACAACGCAAATCCCCTTTAATTACAAAATATCAAAGTCTAGGAGGTATGTTTAGGGCCATCTCTAGCCCCGAGAGAATGGTTTAGCCACTCATTGATGTTGTCATCCAACCCTCAAGGGCTATCTCCTTGGTAGAAATGATCTTCTTCTTCTTGGTAGAAACCCTAGATGAGTGGAAAAACTTTCCCAAATGGCGTGTATCTTTCTTTCCCTTTCTAAACTCCTCAAACCTCTATATTGTATGCGATTCCCTATTAATTCTCTATATTTCCTCCAAATAGCCAAAATCCTTATATAGGTAGCTCAAATGTCACACCCAATGGTCAGACCTTGTGCACTAGGACCCCCTAATGATTGTACCACGAGTACACCTTTTAATTGGTTGTAACTCTATTTTTTCTCACACTTGAGGTAGTTCGATCGATCACAAGGGTGCTTCAATCGATCGAACTATGGCGGCGCCTTTTTGAATAATGACAAAGCTGAGATATTTTTCGAGATATTTTTGGGAAAAGGACAAAAGTGGTAGATGATGATAAGATCAAAAATATTCGATCGATCAGAAGGGATGTTGGATCAATCGAACAGGGAAATGTCCTGAAGATAAGGACAAAAGGCTCGATCCATCTTGGCATGGTTGGAACGATTACTGTGTGATAGATTTGGAGCTTGTTTCGATCGATCGAAAAGGGCTTCTTTTCACCACTTTGCTTCCACTTTGCTCTTTTCTTTCACTATGTTTGATATTGCTTTTTTTATGCTCTAATTCAGCTGAATTGACTTATTTTGGGGATAAGTGCCTGAAAAGATAAATAACATAAAATTAGACTAAAACGAGAAATTAAGATAGAATAAGGTCCTAGGACGTTTAAGGTTAAGGGGTGTGCACTTTTCAGTGCTTATCACCAACCAATTGTTAGGATATAGGTACGACATTCGGTTTTGGTATGCCATTGTCAACATATGGTTAGTTATATACATTGATATTTTATGTACCATAATACGAGCTAAAGGTCTCGTGATCGGTGGTTAGGAAGGATGCGTATATTGCCATTAGGATGGGTAGCTGAATTTAGGGATGTGTGTGCCCTGGTAGAAGGAGGACTTATGACTACCTCGTGTGTGCATTGCATGAGTCTGCCTTAATCCAGTGAGAGTCTTTAGTGTGTATATTTATATTTATCGATTATGTAACTATTGCATGAGTTAATTATAGATGTATAGTTCATTAGGTCTCTGTTTGGGTTGTAGTAGAAATGACTTATTCATGAGTTTTGGCTCACCTTGTTATATTTTTCAAGTCCTTGTCAATAGCAGGATTAAACGTTGCTCGTGTAAATTAGAGACTTGTCTTCATCACTCTTCCGGTGTCGTCGATGTAAGATTCTACTTCATAATTATATATTCAATTTTAGACAGTTATATTTACTTCAGTTATGAGATTTTTATTAGGGGTCAACGCTGAGGATTCCCGAGTTGTATTTTGGAAAATTAATTATATTTCTGAATTTGTGGAATATTCTTCAAAGGATTATTTATCTTTGGGAATTAATGGATTTATTTAGATGAGTTATTACTTGGGAGGGGGAGGGGGAGCGAGAGCCGAGGGGTGGGGGGGTTGGACAGTTTAGCATTTTAACCAAGTATTATGATGAGATTGTAAGTGATGCTAATAATTAAAGTAAGGTGAGTGCGAAAACAAAGTTGGACTATTACTTGGCTGAAAATGTTGTGCGTTGCAGTACATATTTTGATATTTTAAATTGATGGAAAACAAATGGAGCTAAGTATCCAACATTGACATCAATGACTAGAGACATGTTAGCCATTCTTGTATCTACAGTTGTATCCAAGTCCATATTTACCATGAGTGGTAGGGTGCTTAGCTCACATTGTACTAGACTTGGTCCCAATATTTTATAGGCATTTATGTGTTTGCAAGTTTGGATTTGGGATGAGTTTGAAGGTAATTAATTTAATCAGCTTTTAATTTTCATATCAATTCTAACAATATTGTAATATAATATTTTTACTTTATGTTTTTAGTTCAACCATTCATGGCGGAAGCAATTGGAGATTCTTCACCACCTTTTAGGTCAATATCTACGGCCACTCACGAAGAGCCAGTCAATTACTACCTCTATCCCTAAATAGAAGTCCATGTTTAGAAATTGGAGTTTTTAAGGAGACATACAATTAATGCATTGTCCCTTTTTAAAATTACCAAATTATCCTTTTTAATTTAAATATATATAGTTACAAAGTTTGAATTTTTTTAAAAAGATAAAGGATAAGGATGAAAATATAATGAAAAGATGTTTTGACTTTTCAAAGAGGACAACTAATTTGGGATATGTAAAAAGAGAAAAATGGACTACTAATTAAGGACGGAGGGAGTATGATAAGGATCATAATGTTTCTTTACTCACTTTACTCATATATTCATTACAGTGTTCACCGTCCATACCTTATTGTAATTGATTTATGAGTCATTTTGTTTATTTGTTTATTTTTATTTTTGAAAGACTCTTAATGAAGGTAGCCAGGATGAAAGGCTAAACACAAAGGTTGGCAGTATGGCAATGTTTATCTCATCAGTTTAATATAGTTGTTTGATATTTTAATGTATTTGTGGACTAGCGTAATTTATTTTATAATTTGATTTAGACTTGCAGTATTTTGCTGTATGGCTTTAGTGAACAATATATGTTATTCATAAATTGTTTAATTTTATGTTGTGGCGAGTTGTTTGTTGAATTTTGTTGTGGTGCTATTACTGGTTGTTTAACAGGTTTTATTTAGTTTATTAAGTATATTTTTTCTATTATTGTGGCAAATATTGGGATGTTAACTTTTAACAAGTTTAAGAGAATAAATTGTAATACGATGTTGTAGTTTTGTGACAAGTTGCTTAATTTTATGTTGTGACAGACATGTTATTTAATTTTATTATGGTTGCAGTATTGGTTTTTTTAATAGTTTTTTTTTATTTTTTATTTTTAAGTTTATTATGTATATTTTTGCTACTTTATTAGGAATTTAGAATGTTAAGTTTTAACATGATATTTGTCAATTTGTGGACAATATGGGTTTTAGAGACAAGTTGAGTACATGTTGATATTGTATGACATTAACATTGGGCTGCCCAATTTGGACAAACGGTATTGGTCCTAAAGTTCTTTATGCAGTGTTTGCCTCTTTAATGTCAAAAATCAGTGTAGCAGTGGTTTCTTCATTATTAATGTTGCTTGAAATAAGACTCAAGGGTTGTGTGGTCATTTTCACATCAGTGATTCATACTCCATATCTGTCCTGAAAAATACATCACGGTGTACTAGCTTGTTCTTGCTGAAATTGCTGAATGTTGTGTGGACTTAGTTCATAAAGTTGTCTTAGATGGTTCCAGGGGTAGCATTATCATTTCTCAGTTGTATTCAATATAGATACGTATGTTCAGGATGCTGCATTGCACTGGAGTGATCTCATTGAAGCTGCATTGTCACTTATACAGTCTCAGGACTTTTTCTTAGCTGAGAAGATATAAATCTGTTGCAAGGGTATCTTGGTAATTTTTCTCTATGCTCATGTGTATGTCACGCTCCAGTGGTCCCAGAGCAAGTGAATATGCAAGAATATTGCATTTCTTGGTGGCTAAGTCTAGAGCTGAATGGAATTTGCGGCATTGTAGTGTATGTGTGTACTTTAGTGTGTATAGGGACAAATCTGCTGAGGTGGCCTTCTATGATTGGCTCTTGCTCTTGGAAATATCTGCATTGCACTGTGTCAATGATTGGCTTGAGATGACAGGTGTAATCTGTGGGTGTATGAAGGTCCGTGCATTATGAAAATCCATATATATATGCTGTTATAGCCTTTTTAGGGTTTTTAGCCTTGTGAGAGAGAAGTGTTTTTGAGCTGCAGCCTGCATTAACTCGAGAGCCTTGAGTGAATAAGTTTGTCTGAAGCTTTTGATGATGATTCAAGCACTGATTGATTATGACTTGTTGTATGATAAGCTTTTAATCCTCTAGCAAGTGTATTTTGATGAATCTTGCATGTTGAAGTTGGATTTGTGATAGAAATTTGGTCTGTAGCATTTTTCAGTTCTTAACCCTTAGTCATAGAATATGTTTTTGCTGAAACAAGGGTAATGTTGATTCTATATGCTAAACTCATGCTGCACTTCAGCGATTAAAAGTCACGAACATGAGTACTACAGTGAATGAAGACTGAGTATGAAGCTATTGAATTAATCTCGAGAGGAAATTCCCTTTTTACCCCTCAAGACATAAGTGCTGAAAATTGGTGTTATGAAGTGCTAAATTGAAATTCTGAGTTGTCAGTTTCATTTCAATTGAAGAGAGGATATGAGATTGTTGTTTTACATTTGTTATAATGTATTTGGTGAGCTTATAGAGCTTGTTTGGTCCTGGCAGGGTTGCCTAGGACAGGGCGAGTGTTTGTATACACTTTGTTGAGCTAATGTGTGAAGTGAAGTGTGTGAAAACTAGTGTCTACATCTGATATAAGGGTGTGTGCAGAGTGTGAGACAGCTGAGTGTGTAACAGCTTACTTACAACTAGTGGATGTTTGCATTGGCTGAGGCCAAGACCCAAGGTTTTCCCTAATTGAAAGGGTTTCCTTGTAAAACCTGTTGCTTTGCAGTCTATACTTGTTTTATGTTATTTTCCAGCTTCAATTGAAAATGGTTTGACCAATTCACCCCCCCTCTTGGTCCAACAAACGGGATTGGCAGGGTGTGGTTGGTAGTCTGTTTCCCCCCGATGGTAATGGTATAATACCGTTTACAAACCCGTCATGGATTAGGGGCGGGGATTATATTGATATTTTCCCACTGGGTGGGGTAAAGATTTAGACAAACCCATCCTGAACGCGCTCTATTGCCATGCATCCCTACTAATGGGATGAGCCGTAAACTCAAATGTTTTTATTCGACTATCACAAAATGTAAAAGCACCCGAGAATAAAGAAGAAAAAGGCAAAAGTAGTGAAATGAATTGAGGATGGAGACCGAGTTAAGAGTATTCACATATGTCGTTTGTATTCATTAACTTGTCAAAAACAATTACAACAATTAACCTCGACAAACAATTATTTGCATAAATTTGTGAAGATCATTAGCATTTAATCATTTCGTGGATCATTGTAAAATGCTTTTAATCACTATGTGGATCGTCGAGAGGTTGAGTATTCTTTGAGCTCTGGTGGGAGCAAAAATATATAATGGGGTGTGTATTTGCTAAAATGTCCAGGATTTTAAATACAAGTTTCATGAATGCAATCTTAACACTAAGGCCTAATTTGTTTGGAGATAAATGAAAGGAAAAGAAAAAAGAGGTCATGGAGGGGAATGCTATATTGTATTGGTTGTGCTTTGATCTCTCTAACCTCATATTTGCTGAATAAAGCTTACTCAGAGCTGTAACTTATATTCTGCTTGTTATGTGTTGGCTGCTGGTAACTTGTACAAGCATATTATGTTGAGTCAAGGTTGTGAAAACCTAGCGTGAGCCACTCGCTTGGGAGGCTTGTCGAACCAGAGGTCTTCTGGTTCAGCATCATTTGGAATGGTGGCCATCCAAGGTGGTCTACTCATATTGTTTTGTCTTTAATTTATTACTTACGCATTTGTCCTTATTCCAGTTCACTGACAGTTGTAACTATCGGTTTAAGAGTTTAAGGCACTTGTGTTTGTGTTCATCGGTTGGCTATTGCTTTCACACGATCTTATAAGATGGGACTATTGTGACATTTGTGGCGGCAAGGAAAGCTTTAAATTGAACTTTGCTCCGATCAAATCGAAACTCTTGATGCGCTCTCCGACTTTGCCTTCTACGGCAACATCTAAAGAAAAATAAAGGAATTTGGAATGATACAAATTAGGTATGAAGGGTGAGTTTTTATTATGCTTCCAAAACTGAGCGGAAATGGAAAGAAATGAAAGTATAAGGGCTACAAAGTTTAATAAAACTTTTCCAATTCCGATTTTACCGCTATTATTTGTATTTTTATAAAACACAAAACTTATAGAAAATGGTACGTTAGTAAATTTATTAAATAGTATCATTTTCTTTCATTCCCTAAACATGATTACTATCCATTTTTTTTTTTTTCCTTGTTAATCAACCAAAATACACGGTTAACACTATCTCCTCCTTTCATTTATTTTATTTTCTCTCCTAATTAATGTTATTCTTTTATTTTCCATTGTACCAAACATAACCTAAAGTTTTGTTTTGTGTTTTTGATACCAAAGCGATGCAAAACGAAAACAAGTAACGAAAGTATGTTTCACAAGGTTGGAAGCGTTTTGACATTTCATATCTGTTTTGCTCATATTCAAAAGTAAATAACACTCATTTTTACAACAAAATTTTAGTTACAAAACATGCTATGTTTCAGAATAATTCATAAAGAAAACAAAATTAAAAAACTAAAGTGGTTGTCAAACAAGTCGCAGTAATCACATTGTCATCTATAACCTGGAGTGGAAGTCATCCCGACTAAGGGTTGGATGAGTAGGAAATTTTACTCTTTTTTCAATTAAACAAATGACTCTTAACTATATATGTGTTTTTTAAATCTATTTTTTTTCTTAGTTAATTCTAATTTCCCTTACTAATGCTAGAAAGGAAAAAAAGAAGAAGATAATTTCAATTTTACTTCCTCTCTATCCTTTTTTTTTTTTTTTTTCCTCTTATATTTTCCCTTCAATTTCACTTTGCAACCAAAAAGTAGAAAATAAAATAAATAAAGCTCGTTTGATAACCATTTATGTTTACTATTTATTGTTTATATAAATAAATTTTTAGAAAAACCATGTTTGTTAATTTTGTTTTTGTTTATAGATTATATAAATACCCTTAAACGAACACTGTAGCTAATGCACAATTAAATACTTAAATGCTCTCCCCATCTTTATTTTGTTTATATTTTTCTATTCCTTTACCAATTTATAAGAAGGTTAACTCAACTAAAATATTTTTAGGGTACTTCTAAGGGTGCATTTAGTAATGTTTTCGTTTTCTGTTTTTGCAGTCTTAAGAAAGCATAAACATAATTTTATTTTCTTGAGTGAAAATAGAAAACATAAATTATATTTATTAACACTTGTTGTTGCTACAAATTTGCAAACATAAAACAATAATTGTGTTTAGTAATACAACATATTTGTTACAAAATGTACATAATATTCTTTAAATTTTATTTATCAAAAAAAAATTTATTTTATATATATATATTTTTTCATTTCTATTTTATTTTTTTCATGGCAAGAATTTTAGAAGTTAGTAATTAAAGGGGAGGGTAGATGACTTGAACACGAACTTTCGGACACAGGGAGCAACCCAATCACTCGTACACGACACTTGCTTCCATTAATATAAAAAAATCATAAATCTAGAAAATTTAATTTAAAATTATAAATCTTAAAAATACCCAATACATCATAAGTACAAAATTAGATACACCAAGATAAAAACATTCCCACCAATTATATATATAAATACATGTAGATGCGTGATGTATACATTTATTATGTGATATATAATATATTTAGCATATGATAATTTATTATGAATAAAAAATATTAAATAATATATCTTATATGTAATAAAATATATATTATGTTATAATATTGTAAATTAATTATAATTTAATATTTACATATAATATAACATAGATATGATATATAATATATAAAATATTCACCGATCAATAATTTAATAACATTATATTCTATATCAAAAATTATTTTGTCACAAAAAATCATATACATTATTATTTAAAATATTATATATTAAAATATATTTTTATCAAATAAAAAATAATATACAATATTTAATTTATTATATATTAAAAATATATATTTTTATTAACATTTAGTATGCAACTTAGTATATAACACAAATAATATGAATTTTATTTGAAATGAATAATATTTGTGCAATAACAATAGTGAAAACGTTTATTTGCTACAGTGCCGAAAACATAAGAAATATTATTTTGATGTTTTCTCTTTTCTTCACAAAAATTGAAAACGTATTCTGTTATAGAAAAACAAAAACATTTTATTGAACGTGATTTTTGTTTTCGTTTTGCCTTTTTAGATATTGACAACAGAAAATAAGAAACGTTTTTTTGTTACTAAACGCAGCCTAAATAATTTTTATTATTTATTTATTTTGATTATTGTCGACTCCCACCACACCTTTTGGAGTACGCACTCATGTTACCCCTTATATAAATGCAAATTTACCTTAATGTCCCTTCAATAAAAGTAATTAAAAGTTAAAATAATAAGAATAAAAAGAACGAACTACAGACTCCCAATTAACACACTCGAGCTCACACTCAAGCTCGTAGTCGTCGCCCTCTCTACCCTCTTGCGCCAAAAATACAAATCAAACACCATCGGTAAGTCCCCTCTTTCTCTCTCTATACATACACATCTCTATGTCTATCTGCTGTTTTGTGACGACGGATTTAGGGTTTGCTTCCGATGGAGACAGCTGGGGTTTCTGGTTCCATTGTGCAGCGCTTGGTTTGTTGACCTAGGGTTTAATCTACTCTCTTTTGTTTCGGTAGGTGCTGTAATCGAGACGACAGAGAAGACGGTATAAAACGCTCTTTATATAATATGCAGAGAATTACCGGTTTAGGTTCTAGTTGTTGGGTTCTTTCATCCGTAGATTGTAATTTATATTCTGTATAATGCATTTACATGGTTCTAGTTGTTGGGTTAAGGTTCTTTCATCATATTCTGTATAATGCATTTATATATAGAAACTGTCATTTGTCAATTTACGTTCCTTGCCTCTTCCTGAACCCATATCCATGTCTCTATGCATCAATCCGTTCTTTTGTGGGTGTGATGAATTTGTACTTCCATTTGTGATTTTCGAAAATTTCAGTTTTCAATTAAGTCTATTGAAGAGACATTTGGGTGAATTTGCATTTATCTCAATGACTTAAGTTATGCTACTGTTTGCAACTTTTAATAGTACGGGAGTGTATTTTGGTTGAGTTGGTAGTTCAGGGGTACTTTGCCCCAAAGTGATAGTTCAGGAGGGTTTAATGCAATTTAGCCCACATATATATATGAATAAAATGCTCATGTGAACTCAGAGTTTTGCTCAATTTGTACTCATAAATTTTTTGAGCAAACAGTACCATATTGTTTTATACTCCGAGTGTAAAACACAATGATGATTGATGAACATCTTCGAGTTAGGGTTTTAGCCTTTGTAAGCCTGCCTTCTCCCTCCTTATACTTCATTTCTCTACATTATTTCCATACACTGTAAGTTCTGTTTTCTTTTTCTTGTTGAATAATTTTGGCCAATTACTTCAAATATTTACTATCAAATGTTTGCATTCCCTTCATCTGGTTACCTTGAAACTGAAGGAAAATAAAAGGGAATGTAAAATTGAAGTTTTGCATTCTTTTTTCGTATTTTTTAATTCTTCTGTATTATTTCAGCAACCAAACTGTGATTTTTTATGTTGTTGTGGTTTCAACTATGCACTTAGTGAGGTCATGTTTGGTGGCTAATAAGAAAACAAAATTTGAGGGCTTACAAGAAACTAAGAAAGTAACTAGACAATAATTGATTTAGTTGTTGTGTCCATTTTATTTTTATTTTTCTATGGGCTTTTTGCAACCAAACGGACGATCATAGCTTTCAATCTGGGTTATAGGAATTATATTCTTTCTTGAAGCTTATAAGGCACATTTGAGTTCAAATTTGTTTTTTTTTCCTTGTTATTTATTTGGCAGAAAGGAGAGTTATTTATATCATTTGATTTTCGCAGTTTATTGAGGGGGTTCTGTGTGATTGTTGAGTTAGAGAATGGCTTCAACAGGACAACCGCCGTCCTCTTTGAAGAAACGCGATTCATCAGCAACAAGAGAAGGGGATCAGCTGATTATAACCCCTTTAGGGGCTGGCAATGAAGTGGGTCGGTCCTGCGTGTACATGTCTTACAAAGGGAAAACTGTTTTGGTATAATGAATTAAACCCATTTTGCTTTTATTTGAACTACTGAGCTTTTGAGTTCTGTTGCTAACTTGTATGCCTTCTATTCATTTATTTATTTTTATAGTTTGACTGTGGAATTCATCCGGCTTACTCGGGCATGGCTGCTTTGCCTTACTTTGATGACATTGATCCTTCAACCATTGATGTTCTTCTTGTCACCCAGTATGTACTTCTTTTCACTCAGTTTTCACTTGTTATGTATCAATCAGCTAATGGTATGCTTAATTAAAACAAAATTCAGAGTTGCTGTGAAAAATTTAAAAGAAGTTGCTATTTTACATTAGACCTATTTGCATTTGGGTCCTCAGCTTTGCGAATTATACTTAAGTGATCTACGTGATTTGTTAGGTTGAATTTGTGTTGGAACTACATACTTTCTTTAGCTAATTTGTGTTCAGAGTTGGAACAGATTCTTTGAGGTCAGTGGAAATATAGATCACTCAGTCAAGTGACTACTATCACCCTGTAGCCGTTTTGTGTTTTTATTTTTATTTTATATTCCAAAGTAGTGAATACAGAGGCTTCATTGAGCGTTTCTTTGTGGCTCTAGGTGCATCTCCTATTTTCAGTTTTCAGGTGATCTTTTTGTCTTGTTTATGATGCTTCTATTGTCAATTTTGGGTGGTAAGATGTTTTTTTGATGTTTGAACTAAATCAAGATGATTTAATAGCAGTCGTAGTATTATTTGAAATCTTGGTAATAGGGGAATGGATTTCTTCACTATGCTTGCAATTAGCTGAGCTCAAGGTAGTGTCTAGATTCTAGGTACGTTTTAGAGTGTTACCTGTTATGGACAGAGTGAGGGAAAGATAATGTGGGAGAGTTTCTTCTTGGAAGTAAGCTACCTTTGAGGGGTGAAAATCTGACTCTGGTAAAGAGTTGTTTCTTCAATATACTTGCTTGTTTTTCTATTTAGAACTCTAATTCCCCTTGCTACTAAATTTTATAAATGTTAGTGATTTTTTTCCCCATATGTTGTTTTGAATGATGATATTGGCTGTCACCGATTCACCATGCTGTATGAGTCATGAGGTTAGGTTTTGGTGGGGAAGTACTATGATTATATTACGATTTTGGAATCAAGAGATCTGAATGTGGAATACACACACACACACACACACATATTGATAAGTAAATCTTAACATAGATAGGATGTGTTTAAAAATAGCTGTGGCATTTTAAAGATGACTTATTTAGCTTATAGATGTTCTTCGTGCAATAAAGTTTGGAGGCGGTGATCTAAGGATGGAGAGTTACATGTCAAGATGTCATTAGAATTTAGCATAGGAAAAAGGTTGGCTGGTAGTTACCTCATAAAGATGCAAGATGCAGGATGTAAGTTGTGTTGAATTGTAGGTTTTACTTTTTGTGAGTGCGGACATCTTGGTCAACTATTCCTACAACCTGACACTCAGATACAGCCTGGATTTGGAGGGAAAGTAGTTTGAACGTTTCCTCTATCTTTTGTTCATAGGGTTATCAGCTAAGGGTGGTAGATATTTTTTATTAGAACTTCATAGTTTCTAATTTCTTTGTGGCTTTCACCATGTGGAAATAATATGCAACACCTGCCATAAAGTTGGATTCTTTCTAGAAGTCATTTTACATTATAATAAAGGCCCCAAAGAGTTAGACTACTAACTACTTCCTTTATTCTTTGCTCTGCATAATTTGATATACTTTCCTAGCTATGTTAGTGGTCATTCTATGTCTACATGCGGAGGTAAGCTGCGTACATCTGACCCTAGACCCCGCAATGGCTGGAGCCTCGTGCATTGGGTTTGCCCCTTTATCATGCATGCACGAAGAAATGCTCCTGTGCAATGTTATTTTGCTATCATATTATCTTCGTGGGAAGAGATAGAAAGATGCTGAACGAGGGTGAGTATTAATTATATATGGAGTGCAAAGGGTATGAACCATCCCTTGCAGAATGTGAAGTGCTGGTGGGTGTGAACCATCCCTTGCAGAAGTCCTTATAGTTGAGTTGGGACGTTCACTTGGGCAGTTATGGAGATGTGTTATCCCCACTACAGCTTTGTGTCCATCATTAGACACTTCTGTGCGTTTTTTCACACCAACTCTCTTAGATGCATGCATAATGGATTGATGGCTATTTCTGCACATTCTTTAACCACGATATTATGGCAGTCAGTATGTTATTAGGACATTCCCGCTTACACATGTTCAAGGATACTGATGCGCTCAAAGTAAATAACTTTGGTCTCAGTTGATGTTGTTATCGAAGCCATGCATGCTCCACAAAAGCTCAAATTAAAGGATGGTATCCGATCCAATCCCAATACTTAGTCTCTGGAGAATGCTAAGTATGGCACTGTTGCACTTACCATGTTACATGTATCCTTATCCGGTAGTCTCTTTTGAAAGCCCTTTAATCCGTTTTGGGCACGTGGGATAGACTGCAAAAAAGATCACACTTAGGTTTTTGACACCTATGGTTAGTTTTGCATCACACTATTTTAAGAGTCTTAAAAACTTAAGAAACTTTTTTTAACCATTCACTTTCGAATAAATTCATGGTGTAAGGAGGCTGCCGGATTTTTTTCTTCTATTTCAACAGGGATTTTGACTTGAAATTTAATCCTGTGATCTATAAAATCTATCTAAACCAACTAAATACCATGTAAAGGATTCAATAACATAACATGTTTCAAAATATGACTCATGTAACTTACTCTTAGTCATGTGTAGCAAATTTGAAAATTACCAATGCATAATACCATTAACTCGAAACAACTTAACATGAATTCATCTAAAACTTGACACCAAGGATGGCACTATTGTACTTACCTTGTGTCAAATCTTGTAGTCTCATGTAATAGCTTCTTAAGCTGTTTGGGCGCGTGGGATAGCGTGCAAAAAACATCTCACTTAAATTTTGACACCTAGGGTTAGTGTTGAATCACACAAGCTTAAGAGAGTTCTAAAAGCTTCAGAAATTTCTTTAGACCATTCCCTTTCAAATAAATTCATAGACGTAAAGATGCTGCTGGATTTGGGATTTTGACTTCAAATTGGAATTAAAACATGTGATATCTAAAACATATCTGAACCAGCTAATTGCCATGTAAAAAGATTTGATAACATAATATAATCTAAAATATTACCCATGTAACTTCCTATTTTCATGTCCAGCAAATTAAAAATTACCAATATACCATTAACTCCAAACGCCTAATATGACCTCTCTAAAACTTGACCTAATAGGTCACTGTCTGGTCCCTTTTAAATCAAATTAAAGTCCACAATTTTCATCATCATCTGGTTTGTTTTTTCTTGAGCTTCTTGTTGAGTGAATCACTTTGCTTACTAATTTCATACATGGAGCTACAACTTTTCTCACTGTTATAAGAACTTTGACTTGAATTAAAAATTAAAATTTTGAAGTTTGAAAACATATCCAAACCCAAAAAAGACTGTAGGAAGATTATGAATGTAACTTGATCCAAGATATAAACCATGTAGTCTGCTGCATTCCATTTGCCAACACTTCATGAATTGCCAAAAAGGTTAACTCTAAGGAACTTCCTCGTCTTTAAGTTTGCTTTTCCTTGAGCTTCTCATGGACTAAATTGCTCCTGCTTATAGAGTTATCTTATTGGTAGAAAAGGAAAATGAGGGTCTCGCCACACCTGGAACCATATTGGCTAAGATTTTTCCAACTCTTTAGTGCTCTCTTGCTGCTTGAATATCTAGTTGTAACTTGTAAGTAGCTATACATATGCATGAGTGCTGTTTAGATTCCCCAGTTCAGTTGGCGATCTGCTTATTCTTTATAAGACTTTCCTTAGCTTCTTCTTAAAGTTTAGCAGTTCCTATGGAAGTAGGGAGTCTGGTAGTTACTTTACATTTTTGAATGTTCTCCTCAAGTATGAATTTGTGCTGAAGTTTCATACTTTTAGGCAACAACAATGGGAGGTTCTTTCCTAAACATGACATGTCTTTGCAAACTGACTTCATCCGTGAACAGAGCTTTGCGCTTGTGAATTTTTGAACTTTGGATGAACTTGCCTTAGGCTGTTCTAAATCCAAGGCTGCATTTTCATGAAAAGCTTGAGATCGACTTACGTGTGACTTATGAGCCCATTCAAGCTTTCTAGCCTCATTGATTATAAAATGAACCAAGCTAAAGCCTTATTTGAAGCTCACTTGTTAAACTAGCTGAGGCTGCACAAGGCCACGCATGGCTTGATAGACTAGTGAAAGAAGGTTCTACAGCTCATATGTAATTTTGTTTTAGTTCTTGTCTAAATAGTTGTTTCGAAAACTATTTAATTGAGCATGTTTGCACTGTGTTTAATGTAAAAGCATTTTAAGTATTACGGATGAAGGGAAAGCTTACCAATTCTTACACCTTGGAGTACATCATGCTGTCCATTTCTGATTTCTGTTTCTTGATTTAAAAATTTCTGATATCAGACAAACAGAAATTTGACGAATGACTAATGTTTAAGGGCCATAGCATGTGGCCTGGCTGAGCTGCCTTAGCTTGCAAGCTTGTTGAGCTGCTCCCAACCCAAGCTCGAACAGAAGTTTGAAAGCAAGTACGATATTGGGCCACACTTTGATAATGTGAGCTCAAACTGCCTGATACTTGGCTTGCTTGGTCCATTTGCAGCCCTTAATCATATCTTGTACAAGCTTTGGATTGGAAGAGAGAATTATCAACAAACATGTCTGGAGACTGGCAGGCATTCCTTCTACTAGCTGAAAATTCTCCAGCAAACCCATCTTTACTTCTAAAATACATAGAGAGCTTGCCATTTTTTTTTTTTCTGAATAATTTTCTTTTTTATTTTAATAAATTTGTAATAATTTCAAACATAGTTGTTAAGGGCACATCTAGACTCCAAAAAAGCCATAGGATTGTGCCCCTTCATTCAAACAGCCACAAAGCTCTCAACTGCGCTCATTAGTAGATTAGTAGGCACGGGGCTATAAAAAGAGTGTTTATCATTCAATTGTATCTTCTTTTAATGTGACCGCTTATTAGCTCTCTTGGTCATAATCAATTTATCATATATTTAAATCCTAGTTGATATTTGGTTTTTAGAATTTATAAATTTATGGTTGGTTACTTTCATTAAATATGTCCAGTGAATATGATAAGATAGCACGTTTTATTTTATTTTATTTTATTTTTTTGTGATAAGTGATAATATAATGTATGTTTGAAACTTTGCACTTGTAATGGTATTTGATTAGTTCATGCATTTGCATCAATTTAGCTGACCCTTTTAATCTTTGATCTGCCAAAAGACTCCTTTAAGTTTTGTATTTTGAATTGTTTCAAGCTTACATTGATTTAATGAAGGCATATGCAAATTGAAAGGATATATACACTAATTTAGTTTATGCATTTGCATCGATTTAGTTGACCCTCTTAATCTTTGATATGCCAAAAGACTCCTTTAAGTTGTGTATTTTGAATTGTTTCAAGTGTACATTGATTTAATTGAAGGCATATGCAAATTGAAATGATATATACACTAATTTAGCTATAAAGGGCTAGCCTTGTGCATGAGGCTCCCACCATTGCGGGGTCTATGGAGGATCAGATGTACATAGCCTTGCCCTCCGCATGTGGAGAGGCTGTTTTCCGTTTGAAACCTATGATCTCCAAGTCAAGATGGAGCAACCTTATTGTTGCACCAAGGCCCATTTTCACTAAATTAGCTATTAGGTTTAAAAATTCAACCATCTTGATGTTGACTACTTGTATTGCGTATTTAATTTTTTAAAACTTTTTTAGTATACATTGTAATCACGCATTATGTTTTAATGCTTAGGCTTGCACCTATGTTACGCCTTTACCTTAGACTCCAAAGATCTTGGCACTTTAGTGCTCCTGGAGCGTGCCGGCTGCACATTACTTCTTGCTGTTGGGATGTATCAGCCTATGTTAGAAACTTAATGGAACCATGTATATATTAATAGTGGGTAGTCTACTGTAACCTTAATATACTAACCGTAATTATATCCCCTTTATTGGGTATTCCACTGTAATTAATTTCTCATGTGCATGAGTTGTCTCATGTGTTTATGAAATGTATTTGTGGAATCAGTTTTGACCATAATATTTGAAACTACCATTTTTTATTTAATTAATTTTGTCAATTGATCCATTGTACAACAATGCTTTCCGTGTGCAGCTTTCACTTGGATCATGCTGCTTCCCTTCCATATTTCTTGGAGAAGGTTTGTTTGCATTCCTAATTAGATTTTATTCAATTATTTTATTCAGGTCTTTTGCAGATAAGCTGAAATGCTTGGATTTCTTTTCTAGACCACATTCAAGGGGCGAGTTTTTATGACTCATGCTACAAAGGCTATCTACAAGTTACTTTTGTCGGATTATGTAAAAGTGAGCAAAGTTTCAGTTGAAGATATGTTGTATGATGAACAAGATATCCTTCGCTCCATGGATAAAATTGAGGTGTGTTTATTTATTGTTATTGTTATTTTTTATTTTTTAATCTCCATCTTGTCAGAGTTTTTCTCCCAATTAAAATTTGGTTTCCGTTTGGGATTGGATTGCAATTATTCTGAATTTAGACTTAGAAGTGGATCACTTATCAAGAACTTTCCATATGACATTTGTTTTTGTTTTCGCGCACTGATTTTTTTTGATAAGTTTGTTTTCACACACTGATGGTAGAACATCAGTCCGTTGTTTGCATATCTCTTATCACTCAAATCTCTCTTAAGCTTTTCTTCTGTCAGTGTTGCATTGAATCCTTTAAAAAAAAAGTTTCGACATTGTTTCATTGATTTCATGAATATGGATGTGGTGATTGTTTGTTAGCTATCATTGTGGTACATTGCAATATTTGTATGTTAGCCATAGTTGTGTTTCATTGCAATTTTATTACATCTGAACTTTCTGTCTGATATTCTGGAAAATGTTTTTATATAAATAGTGTATGATCTAATTCAGGTTAGAGTAATGCTCCTAAGAGGACCCTCTGATGAGAAGAGCCATGAGGTCTCATTATTTAACCATTGGATTGGAACAGCTTTTTGAGATATGTGAAAAGTCAAATGAATTATTTAATGCATTTTTCAATCCAATGGCTAAATAGGGAGAGCTCATGGCTCTTCTCATGAGAGGGTCCTGCATTACTCTTCAGGTTATATGCCAGCATTTTTTTTTTAATGTTGCTAAATGACCCCTTGCTTATTCATCATTTTTAACAATACAATTGTTGTATACATCTAACTTTTTTTAGTGAAAAAAATGCTGGTTGCAAAGCTATCTTAAAGTAAATAAGAAGTTTGTCATACATTTGGCTTTTCTTGATGTAAGTTCTATGTCAGAGGGTTCTATTGGTATTGCTTGTGTAGAATAACAAATGTTAAATAATGATTGGACTTGTTTCTTCTTCTAGAAAGTGGTAAAGACTTGAAGTTCCTTTCCCTTTGAAGGTTATGCATAGGGACAGAATTATTGTCACTGGTTCTGCCACAGCAAAAGTTCTTGTCGAGCACTGGTGGACATGACACATTGTGTCCGCCACATATCTGGCACCTGTTATACACTTGCAAAAGATTTATTTACTTTGAGATTACGGAAAAGAACTAGTGAAAGATGCCTTGTGTTAGAATTCTATTTAAAAGTTGTCGGTTAATTCGTTCTTTAGTTTAAATGCATTTGAAAACTCGGAAGGGTATGAATTTGATATAGAAAACTTATAAATCCTTGCATCTAGAATCGTCTGAGTGTCTAAATTTTGTGGAGCTGCCACATCCGACCTATCAGTTCCATGTCATTAAACCGGCAGATAAATTATTTTCAAGAAAAATTACACTTCTTTTTGCATGTGATCAGAGTCCTCATGGTTGTTTGTTACACTTCAAGCATCAGATTTTGCAATGCTTGGTTTGAAATAGGAACTGGGTTTGGGACCTAGTTCAGTTTGAGCGGATTTCACTTCCCAACCTGCAATTTGCTGGCTAACTTGAATATATGGAAGTACATCAAAAAGCAATTTAAAATTATGTTCACAGTATCAATATGATTTGAAATATGTTTGGGTTACATGTCGTTCAGTCTCCAGACTCGATATAATTATGATTTTGTAGTTGAGATACTGAACCACAAGTACGTTTAAGTATTATTTTTATCCTCTAGCATACCCTTTAGTTCAACCTTAGTTTGGCCATTGTACCCTATAAAATTTTAAATCCCGGGCAATCATATGTTGAAGCCTATTTATTTTACCATAGCTAGCTCTGATGCATTTATTCTCTCAAGTTTATATTGACAGTGCCCGTATCCTGCTTCTGTTTTTATCAACTACTTTAACCTGAAGCTTTTTTACATGCCTATCCAGACCTGGGGACCTTAAGCATAGCTTCTGCGTAGCGTAACAAGTCTCACACCCATCCTGAAACTCTACCAGCTTCTTCTTTTTAGTTGGCTTCTCTACATCACTTTAACTATTGGGTGAAGGGCTTCTTGGTGTTCTGGATTTTAGGAGTCGTGGACAAACTTGACATAAGTGGAACTATCTTAAGATGTAGAAACTTGTATCAGCTATATGTATGCATTGCACGTTATCATTCTAGTAATTATAATTGTGATTGCATCGCTTCTTAAAGATCTTTTTTCAGATGATAAATTGGAGAAATATATAGCTTGTTACAGAAATTTAAAATAAAATATAATTTGAAAAGCAGAAGATTATGTTCTCTATATAATCTCTCATATGGAAAATTATTGGTTGACATAACACCAAACAGTTGCTGCTGCAATTTTAGGAACATTGACAATTACAGTAATTAGCTTATGCAAATAAATGAAACTTAATTGTGTATCTGTTGAGTCTCATTTAACACCCCATAAATCCCTCTTTGGCAGGTTATTGACTTCCATCAGACATTAGAAGTAAATGGTATCCGCTTCTGGTGTTACACTGCTGGTCATGTCCTTGGTGCTGCCATGTTCATGGTGGACATTGCTAGTGTCCGAGTGCTCTACACTGGAGACTATTCTCGTGAAGAAGACAGGCATCTCCGTGCTGCTGAGCTCCCACAATTCTCCCCTGACATTTGCATTATTGAATCCACCTATGGTGTTCAACTGCATCAACCACGACATGTTCGAGAAAAGCGCTTCACTGATGTCATTCACTCTACCATTTCTCAAGGGGGTCGCGTTCTGATCCCAGCATTTGCCCTTGGCCGTGCCCAAGAACTCCTCCTGATCCTTGATGAGTATTGGTCGAACCATCCTGAGCTCCATAATATTCCTATATATTATGCTTCACCCCTCGCAAAAAGGTGCATGGCTGTTTACCAGACATACATCAATTCCATGAATGAGAGAATCCGCAATCAATTTGCCACCTCGAACCCTTTTGATTTCAAGCACATATCACCATTGAAGAGTATTGAGAATTTCGATGATGTAGGCCCGTCAGTGGTAATGGCAAGTCCGAGTGGCCTTCAGAGTGGGTTGTCTCGCCAACTATTTGATAAATGGTGCACTGATAAGAAAAATGCTTGTGTTATACCTGGATATGTTGTGGAAGGGACGTTGGCCAAAACCATCATTAATGAACCCAAGGAAGTTACTCTCATGAACGGTTTGACTGCTCCTCTCAACATGCAGGTCCATTACATTTCCTTCTCAGCTCATGCGGATTATGCTCAGACGAGTGCTTTCTTAAAAGAGCTTATGCCTCCTAATATTATTCTTGTTCACGGAGAAGCTAATGAGATGGGAAGGCTTAAGCAGAAGCTTATCTCCCTGTTTGCTGACCGCAACACCAAAATTATCTCCCCTAAGAATTGCCAGTCGGTTGAAATGTATTTCAACTCTGAGAAAATGGCGAAAACTATTGGAAAGCTGGCCGAAAGGACCCCAGAAGTTGGTGAAACCGTCAGTGGTTTGCTGGTAAAGAAAGGCTTCACTTATCAGATCATGTCCCCTGATGATCTCCATATCTTCTCGCAGCTATCCACTGCAAATGTCACTCAAAGGATTACCATCCCTTACTCAGGTGCCTTTGCTGTGATAAAGCACAGGCTCAAGCAAATATATGAGAGTGTAGAGTCATCTGTTGATGATGAGTCCGGGGTTCCAACTTTGCGAGTGCACGATCGAGTGACGGTGAAGCAGGAATCGGAGAATCATATTTCTGTGCATTGGGCAGCAGATCCTATTAGTGACATGGTCTCAGACTCGGTTGTGGCTCTGGTTTTAAATGTAAGTCGGGAGATGCCCAAAGTAGTTGTTGAGGAGCCAGAAATAAATGAAGAAGAAAACGTGAAGAAGGCTGAAAAAATCTGCCATGCCCTTCTCGTTTCACTCTTTGGAGATGTGAAGCCTGGAGAGAATGGGAAGCTGGTGATAAGTGTTGATGGGAATGTGGCGCATCTTGATAAACAGAGTGGCGATGTTGAAAGTGAAAATGAAGGCCTTAAGGAACGAGTGAGGTTGGCATTTAAGCGTATCCAAAATGCAGTGAAGCCAATCCCTCTCTCTGCATCTTAGCTTTTCTTTTACTTATTTTCTAGTTGTTCTCAACTTTTGATATCGAGTTAACGCGTGAATTTAACTTGTATGCTATGTAGAAGGAACTGATTACTAGAATTCTCAATGCTTATATAACTTAGTAGCAAAGTGGATCACAAATAGCTGCTTTTTAATTCATATTATTCTTTGATGTGCTGATGTTGATTTTTTTTTTTTTTTTTCTATATAGATTTCCAGCGTTAGTGGGCATGAAAGCCATATTTTCTGCTTCCACTCATGCTTCTCTCTCTTTAAGCAGCAGCAAGAAGCCATTTGAATTTATGCATCCACTAGGAGAGTATTATATTGACTAGGGTGTCCTTTCATCTCTCTCTCTCTCTCTCTCTCTGTGTGGTTATGTATGCACTTTTCCAGGTCAAGGTTAGGGTTTTTTCTACGCATGAAAATTCCAAGAGTTGAGGAAGGAAAATGTGTGGACTGATATTGGATCATTGCCTGCCGTAGGCTACGAAGAGCTTCAGTATTAGCAATTTTTGGCCATGAGATTTTTAGGGAAAGCTGAATTTACCCTCATTTGGTGTTTTGGTTGACTGTCCAAGGCAATATTAGCAATTTTTATGAAGATGATATATATATATATATATATATATATATATATATTTTTTTTTTTTCTCCCTACAATAAAATCTACTTTTATTGGACTACCTCTGTCTTGGTAGCTTTGGGTCTTAAAGGTTCAAATTCTATGTCAAGTTTTCTAATTCTTTTCCTAAATGAAAAAAGAAAAAAGAAGAAGAAAAAAATAATTGCAAATAGAAGAATCTAAGGCTATGGTGCGATAGTGTAGTGGAGTGTGCTGCATGTTTAAGAATTTGTTATTAGGCAGCTCCTTTAAATGAAATTGTTGAAAAAAATTGAAACATTATCCAACTCCTTGAAATGAAACTGTGATCGATGCGATGCTGTAAAATGACCGCTAACAAATGTTAGCACAAGCTGTATTAAGATTTGGTAAATAATGCCCCCAGGGGCGCCAACAGAGTTGGTGGGAGGGAACCTCTAAGTGCTAGACCACCAAATTTAGTGCTTGGGTATGGGTTCGATTCTCCTCCAGCTCTATAAGTTCCTGACTTACCTGTTACTTACATTGTGGGGGCCGGGATGAGTAACCGGAGATTTACCCGATAGTTAGAAGTCCAAAGGACAGATAATTGCAGACGTTCCCACGTCATAAAAAGAAAAAAAAGAAGAAAAGATTTGGTAAATAATTATTACTACTTCTCGATCTAATATATGGATATAAAAATACTAACCTGGGGATAAAACCAACTTTGAAGATGGTTGTCAAATTTGTGCTAAATCAAAAAGTAAAAATCGAGTCACATGGGATGCATAGGGAGAAGTTAAAGGTGCTTGTAGAGTTACATGGGGGTATGGGAAAAAGCATTAGTAGTGGTTGGGTGAGGTGTATAAGTCGTTTCACCATACACAACCAGCCTCCATAAATGCGATTGCACTCACTCTATACGCTCTGCAATAACTCCTCCCTCTCACATCTTCATCCGTCTCTTCCCTTTGGGCTTTCCCTTCTTCCCTCTCTCTCTCTCTCTCTCTCTCTCTCTCTCTCTCACACACACACACACAGAGTCAATACCGCCTTGAATTTTCCGATGACCTGAAAACCAGATCTGAGGCTTCTCTCATTTGAGCGTCCCATAACTCTTCCCTCTCTCTCTCTCTCATAGTCAATACCGCCTTGAATCCTCCTTTTAGACTCCAACAAGTGAAAACCAGATCTGAGCTTTCTGTCATTTGAGCGCCCCATAACTCTTCCCCTCTCTGTCTCTCTCGCCATTTACCAGCAAGCCAAAGAAAGCAGTGAGAGATTTCGTTAAGAAAATGGTCCGGAAAGGTATACCTCCTTCTCCTTCTAAATAGATGTGTTTCATTTGGAGTGAAATGGGTCCGGATTTGGTTTTTATTGCAAAATTGTTTATTTTGATAATGTATAACTTTGTGATTCCAAACCTGGACCTTCCTGTTTGCATCACCTGCAGCATTAACATAACAGTCCTTTGCCATTGTCTAATAAATAGATCCCACATCTACTAATATTCTTCTAAGCACACACCCTCTATCATTCAAAAATATAGTCCACAGAATAAAGGACTAAATATCGATTCTATCTTTTTCAGAAGTACTGACGTGAATATATATATATATATATATATATATATATATATATATATATAACAACAATATATAGTATTAAGCATGTATATGATGCTGCTTCTTAATGGACTTAAACACCTCTTTTTTGCAAGGGCATAGCTTTACACCTTAAAATGCCCAGAAATTTGTACTATCACAGCACACTTCCAGAACTACATATTAAAAAACATTCAATTCACTGTTGAGAATTATATCCTGTAGACAGGTTCAATTCCGAGTTGATTGAAACATTTTCTCATGACAACAGTTGTTGCTTAGCACAACCTGCCTTATTTCTCCAAATAAGGATTCATTGAGAAGGCAACAATACCATATTCATAAATCAAATTTTATCTTCAATTAGAAAAAGTAAACCCAAGTAAATGCTATGCTTTTCCAAAGTTCCTAAAACAAACTTAAAACAAATCCCATATTTTCTTTTCTTACCTCTTTTTGTTAGCCCAATGGATGATCCATTGCATCCAAAATAATTAGTAGATCTTGATCACATCAAATGTTCTCCGCTACTACTTTTCCCAATAAGACAGAACGAATGAAAAAGCCAACTAGCCTACTGGTAAATCTCTACTGAAGTGAGGTTTTCATTTAGAAAAGGATGTTCTTGACAGAAAAGGAATATTAGAAGTCCTTTTAAGATGCAAAAGTTACTTCTCATCTCTCATCCACCTAATCTGTCCGCTGCTTCTAAAAAATGTCTTTCCCACTAGCAAAAGTTTCTCTCCAACCAGTCATCTCTATGCATGTATGTATAAGTCCCTCAATCTTGGTACAACAATTCTGTGTGTATCTTGTAACTTGTTTATGTAGTTGTATATTACTGTTCTTATTTTAGTCTAGCATAAATTATGAAATAAAATATTCACATTTCAACATCAAGTTTCTAATATGTTATGTGCCTCAATTTTAATGATGTAGGTTTAAATTTTGGAAAAGAAACAAAAAGACCAACTGAAATGAGTAGAAACGGGAAAAAAAAAGAAAAAAAAAGGAGGTAAATTCTTTCAACTTATTCTAATTGTTCTAGTAGTGGTGCTATATTGTTCATCAATTAATTTTTTCATCTATTAAAAAGAATGTCTCATTTTATTAGTATATAGCTTTATTTTTACTTTAAATTTGAGTTGATAATCACAACGGTTGTCACTTTTATCAATTGATTTGTTATTTTTCTTACACACCGGTGCATTAAAATTTTTAGTTTGGGCACCTCACATTGCTTGTCCTGGGTACCAACTTGATCTTCTTTTTTGTGTAGTTTGTTTCAATTCTTTCACATGGTCAATTTGATCCTTTTCAATCAGATTTCACAAGGGTGAGAGAGCTTGTGAACAAAATTTGACAGCCCAAAGGTCTCCATTGAATGTGAAAAAAAAAAAAAAATAAATAAATATCCCTCTTGGAACTTTGTTTTGTTCCCTCCCAAAAAAAAAAAAAAAAAAAAAATTTCTTATTTTGGGTTTGATTTGTCTGATATTAAATGAAACTAAATGTTGAAATTATATCTTGTCTTTTAAAAGTTTAGAATCAAAATTTGGAAGAGGATTTGAAGTTATTGTTACATGTCTTTTAGACTTTTCTGGAATCACAATCCAAAACTTTTTCAATAAGCATTCTGGGGCGTTACCCTTTTAAAAGCAAAGATTTTCAACTAATTTTTCGTTTCTTGCTGTGAAGCATTTAAGCATATAGCATATTCACATCATAAATAAAGCAAGTTCATGTCAAACTTGGAAAAAGGAAACCATAAATGGAGAAATTTTCTTACAGTGTCCCCACAATTCACATTCTTTGTAATTTTTGTCAAGATTTCGTAATACGTGTAATGATTTCTTGACCTTTTTTTAGTTCTTACCTTGGACATTTTTATAGTAACAATAATTATTTTATTGTAATGAAATAGAAATTTGTACTTACATTTTGTTGTAAGTGTAATTTTTTTAAATTGAAATGTAACATGAACATAATTAATCAGACCTAAAAAGAAATAAATAAATAAGTTTTTTGAAAACTTTAGTATAGGGCACATTGAAGCCTCCACAATCGATTGAGGCACATGGGGATCGATCGAGATGTACTAATGCTCAATTCTAAGCATATGGGAAAGGAATCTGTTGAAGAATTTAAATATAAAAGTTACACCCACTCGTAGCTTAAACTTTTGGAGTATGGTTTTTTAATAGAATGCAACTTCGTAAAGCAAATGGTGGGGTTAATGACGGGAGAGGAAGCTCAATACCTGGGATTATTGCCAATCTTTGCTTCGGTAGGGGTTATTGATCCCTTGTGTACCCAATCTATCTCAAGCCCTTTATATAAATTTTGTAACAAAATAATATTATTCTTAGTTTAGAAGTCTACCAAATAAAGACAAAATTGTAAATTAAAAAATAATAAGAGAGATAAAAACCAATAGGCTGCCCCCATACTAAATTAAAGGAGTTAAGCCGAGAAACTGTTCTACTACGAACTGAATATAAGGTGTCTACAACAAAAACAAAAACCAAAACCAAAACAAAAGTACTTCCTTAGTAACTCGGAAAGAGAACTTAATAATGCTGTTGTGGAAAAACAATCATATCTGATATTAACAAACCATGCACTTACTGCATTTTTGTTTTGGTCCTTTTGGAAAAGCAAACACATTTTGTTTCCGTAGATCATTCTGAAACAAAATATTGTGTTGTTGCTGTTTAGAAGGCTAACAAACAATGAAAAATTATAACTTAAAA
This sequence comes from Cornus florida, assembly GCF_030987335.1. Taxonomy (NCBI): domain Eukaryota; kingdom Viridiplantae; phylum Streptophyta; class Magnoliopsida; order Cornales; family Cornaceae; genus Cornus; species Cornus florida. The sequence goes on from NW_026775573.1 coordinate 49,251,569, forward strand.
AATAATAAATAAAAAAAAAAAGAAAAAAATTGTTTACCTGTGAATGTGAAAATACCAGGAATATGTGGAGCAATCATTCTAGAGATGGGTTTCCCAAGACTTGAAATCATCTTGGGGGCTGCAAAAATAAAAAGGTAATTTATATTAATTTAAAACAATGTGTCTATAAAGTTTTTTTTTTTTCCTCTTCTTAGGATTGAATAAAGTCTGTCAAGCAATGAAGCCACAGAAACACAAATTAAATTAAGTAGACTAAAGTAACAGGAAACATATATAATTAAAAATAAAAATTTGTGATGTCTGACATACAACTCAATAAACGACCTATCAATAATAATCCGCCCTAAAATATGCATAGAAATCGTAGAAATTAACAAATGGTCCTTCATTGTAAGCCAAATACTAACTAATAACAACAGATCTAATAGAATAATATTTGGAAAACTTGGATGAAACTAAGAATCTTACTGAAATACCCCACACAAAAAGTGCAAAGTACAGAAGATGGAAACCACGAAGGAAACACAATATATATATATATATACACACACACACACACACAAAATGACATATCAATAATAATCTGCCCCAAATATGTATAGAAATTATAGAAATCAACAAACAGTCCTTCATTGTAAGCCAAATACTAACTAAAAACAATAGATCTATAAACAAAATAGAATAATATATGGAAAACTAGGATGAAACTAAGAACTGAAATATCTAACACAAAAACTGCAACGTACTGAAGATGGAAACCACCAAGGAAACACAATATATATATATATAAACAAAATAACGTATCAATAATAATCTGCCCCAAAAATGTATATAAATCATAGAAATCAACAAATGGTCCTTCATTGTAAGCCAAATACTATCTAAAAACAGTAGATCTATAAACAAAATAAAATAATATTTGAAAAATTAGGATGAAACTAAGAACTGAAATACCCAACACAAAAACTGCAACGTACAGAGATGGAAACCACCAAAGAAACACAAAATCTATATATATATACACACACACAAAATGAATCGTAAAACAAAACCAAAAAGACTTGACTAAAAAAAGTATGTTTGATCTAAAAAATGGAACAAACTTATACTATTAAGTATATATATATATAACGAATCTCGATAAATTTATACAAAAGGTGACCAAAAGAAATATCGCTTAAAATATAATAATATATATGTATATATTTGTTCATAAGCAGGAAACTAACTGAGCAACTAGAAACTTAAAAAGAGAGTCATACCTTAGATATTTCTATCTTGGAAGTCAAGAATAAACAAGAAGCTGCCTTGTGGAAATTCGATCAAACAGTGAACACGGAGTCGCTTTCAACAGAGTTCTGATGTAGCAGTGGCTGGACTGATGCATTTATCTTTATCTCTCTTTGGTTTTGTATGAACTGTACTGGCTCCTCACGTGTCAGTGTGTCCCTAAATCACTTGTCTTCTTTCCTATTGTATCCTTAATTATTGTACTTTACCCTTGAATTTAAAACAACAACTTGGTAATTTTAAATGTCCTAATAACAAAACAAAAGTTATGGAGAGAGGGAGCAATAAAAAGCATGTAGGAAAGCACACTATGAGCTAAGCTAACTTGTAACACTTACGATATAAGTAATTGATAGGGTTAAAATATATAACTACTTCATATAATTAATTAAAATAATTATAATTTTTTATTTAATATTAGAAATTTATAAAAAAATATTTAATAAATTAAAATGATAATTTTTAAGTGGAATAAATATATATAAGTAAATATATGGGTGATATCTATACTAAAGATAAAAATTACCTGTTGGTCCGATTAAGAAAATAATAAATAATAATAAAAACAATAAATAAATAATAATAATAATTCAAATTTCAAAACCATACTAGTGTAGCTTTTGGTAAATTTTTCAAAATAATTTATTCTAACTTTTTTAAATAATTGTATTGATGATATTTTGTTTATGATACACTTTTAAAGATTGAGATTGATTTAGTAAATTAAAATAACAATGTTATTATGCAAAATGGTGACATTTTAAGATTTGAATTTTTTTTTTTTCTTTTTTGGAAATGTATTTGGCTTAAAAATAAAAAATAAAATCCTTAAGGGCGAGGTTTGGTTGTATGAAATTAAAAAAATTGATAAAATTGGTAAAATTTTATGTCAAACCCCTAATTATATACCAGCGAACAAAACCTAAATTTCAAATCCATCTCAAACAATTGATGAACTATATGTTATGCTCTCATAAGTCATACCATATGTTTTATTTAGGTAATTGTAGACCACATGATTTTTTAACTGCTTTTGTGAAAGGCACATGAATAAAGCAAAAAAAAATATGTCACGTGTTTATAGGTTTATTGTATCAAATTGAATTTTACACAAAATAATTCAACCAAAGAGAGATAAAGATAGTAGCATTAGTCCAGCTACTGCTACATCAGAACTCTATCAAATTAATTCAACCATAGAGAGATAAAGATATATAATAATAAACAAGAACTCTTATCAAAATAATTCAATCAAAATAATAATATACATATATTATTATATATATGTATATTATTTTCTTAACTGGACCAACAGGTAATTTTTATTTTTAGTGTAGATATAAGGTTTTCAGTAATTAGGGATATAATGGGAAAGAAGAAAAGTGATTTAGGAACACGTTGGTACGTAAGTTCATACAAAATTAAAGAGAGATAAAGATAAATGTATCAGTTCAGCTACTGCTACATCAAAACTTTGTTAAAAGCGACTCCGTGTTCACTGTTTGATCGAATTTTCACAAAGTAGCTTCTTGTTTATTCTTGGCTTCCAAGCTAGAAATATCAAGGTATGACTCTCTTTTTAAGTTTTTAGTTGCTTAGTTAGTTTCCTGCTTCTTATGAACATATATATTATTATATTTTTAGGTAGCCAAAATCGCGAAGGAAAAACTCGCCGGAGAAATTGAAGAAGGATCGCCGGAAAGTGCAGGAAGGCAACGGAGAATAAAAGCAAGGTATGTTAAAGGAAGATAAAAGTTGAGAGGATCGGAGTTTTTAAAGAGAAGAAATGGAGGCGACACAGAATTCAAAAGTTCAAGGCAAAAGTGGCACAACAGATCTCGAAGTCTGGGTCTTTGTGCCAGCCGTTCGATTCCTCGTGTCATCGTTCCGAGCCGTCAGACCAAGATTGTGTCTTTTCAAATAATCTCACCCAAATAAATAAGGAGAGAGATTATTGGGGGCAGATGAAGACACCAAAAATGATCCGGGCTTGGTATGGTTCGTATTGCTAAGAACGGGTCGGGTATGGATAGCCACGATGGAGCAAGTCCACGCTGAATGGGCCCAGATCCAATAAGTCATTGCGGAAGCCCATGTTATGATGAAAGAAGTAGAGTCCAGCCAAAAGAGAATAAGATAGGTCTAGCTCAGTGGCGGTTATAACTATTATAAATAAAGGGAATTGAGGGGGAAAAGTGGTTAAAAAATTATTGGGAGTGTAAAGTCTCTCTCTACAATTAGGGAAATTTTTTTTTGTACTTTCAAAGATGCAATCTTAAAATACACCCACAAGACCCCCGAAAGTTTTGGATCGGTCGGCACATTTTTCAAAAAAAAGTCGATGAATAGTACCAAGTAGACTTGTATTAAAAATTAGCAAAAACCTGGCAGCAAGGATTTTTCGAAAAAATATGGGTTTTTGAGGACCAAGATGATATTTTCTGGAAAAACACAAAGAAGAAACCACCCCCTCCTCGAAAATCGAGTTTTCTACCCGACAGAGCGGATGAAAATGAAAAAAGTACACTATAAAATACCCAAAATGCCCCTGGAAGAGAAAAGGGTAAAAACTAAAAAAAAAATATAACTTTAAGTTTTTGTTTCACCAAGAATGGTATTGTGTGTTAAAGTGAACATGTAAGCATATGTAATATTATAAAGTAGACGTAATACAATGTCCTACGGCCTCATTACAATCCATTTACAAGTTTTGACATACCAAATCTCAAATTCTCACAAATAGGCTAAAATGATAATACTTTTTTTTTTTTTTTTTTTTTTTTTTATCTAAATGAAGGATTGTATTAAATATAAACAAAAAGTACATAGAGACAATGGGGGCATATCCTCAATAAAAACAAAGTAAACACCACACACCTTACAAAGGCAAAATTATAATCAGTCTAAACCCAAACAAAAGCTAGGTAATGTCTTGAAGGTTGACCTCCATGACATCAATAACTTCAAACAAAATACCCTTAGCAATATCTAACGGTTCTGTAGAGGTATCCTTATGTATCCTGTTATTTCTTTCCATCCATATGAAATAAAGAGTAGCAGTAAAAATAATCCTTGCCATCTTGTTTTTCCTTTTACCTTTGAATTTCTGAATAAACATGTCAGCCAGCTCTTAAACTGAAATATATCTTTGCAATTGCCATCCACAACAATCTGATAGACTACTCCACACCCTCCATGTGAACTCACAATTGCACAAAACATGATCCAAAGTTTCCTCATGACCTAAACACAGACTACATCTAGAAGCTAGAGAATACCCTTTACTCTTCATGTAAGACTGAGTTAAAATAGCATGATGCATCACAAGAACAGATTGTGTTAACTAACGAGGTCTCCCTCCACTCGAATAGATCCCACTCCAGCTAACCTCGGGATTTTTGGTTCTGCAAATCTCCCAAACAGCCTGAAAACTGAATGTATTCTTCTAGGTCAATACATCCACTCCACCGTGGATCTTCTGATTATGGAACTCCTGCAGCACCTCCTAAGAAGCATTCATCAATACCTCATCATTCCATTGATTGTTGACAATAAAGTCACTTAAGCAACACATTTTGTTTCTACTGATAGAACTCAGTAATCTGTGATTAAATAGCTCCCTCAAGAACAGACCATCACACCAAGGGTCTAAAAACACCTTGATATTAAGTCCAGACCCAATTCTATATCTGCAATTAAGCCTTATTACATCCCTTACTGCAATTATACTCTTCCATATGGAAGAACAAGTAATCTTTAGAAAAATATTCCAAAAAGAAGCCTACTTTAGATAATGCTTTTCAAACCAAGCCACCTAAATTCTGTCCTTAGACAGTAAAAAATCCCAAGCCAAATAGCATTTTGAAGCTGAATCAATGTCTGCTATTCTTCTTATTCCCAACCCACCTTCTTCTTTAGGAGTTGCTAACTTCTTCAATCTCAGACCATGCATCTTCTTTCTATCTTCTACATGCCCCCAAATAAAATTCCTCATTCGTCTTTCAATTAAGTTTATAACCATAGCAGGTAGCGAATAAACTGAGGTCCAATAGAGCACCATAGGAAGAATTACTGCCCTGCTAGCTCCACTCTTCCAGCCATAGATAAGTGCATGCCATTCCATCTGGTCGTAGAAGCTATAACTTTATCAATCAAGCTAGTACAATCTTGCCTTCTCAGCATCTTATCAGAGATAGGTAAGCCCAGGTAATTAAATGGAAGAGAGCCCACCTTACAACCCAAAGCTCGTATCACTGCAGATCTTCTTCTCACAGACCTGGTAAAATAAAGTTCTGACTTCTCTTTGTTAACAGCAAGTCCAGAGAGTTTTTTAAATTGCACCAAAGTTCTTTTCAAACATAAGACAGTAGCCATATTAGCTCTGATTACCATTAGCAGATCATTTGTAAAAAACTGGTGTGTGATAGATAAACTAGCTTTTATAACCGAATCTGTAGGAATAATTGTACCACTCTTAACCTCAGCATCAATCATACCTGAAAAATATTCAGTGACCAGAGTGAAAAGAAGGGGGGATAATGGACAACCTCGTTGAAGCCCTCTTTCAGGCTGAAAAAAACCATTAGGAGAACCATAAATAATGATTGAAAACCAAACAGAGGATAAGCACACTTGAATCCAAGGAATCCAAGTATTTCCAAAGCCAAAGAGCCTCATTATATCTAACAAAAATGACCATTGAACTGTATCATACGCCTTCCTCAAATCAATTTTCCATGCTAATGTTGGTTTTGCTCTCTTAGCACCAAACCCTCTCAGAAGCTCATAAGCCATAATGATGTTGTCTTGTATCTTTCTTCCTTGAATAAAAGCATTTTGCTCTTTATCCACAATCATCCCTAATACCTTAGCAAGTTTATTTGCCAAGATCTTTGCAATGACTTTATAGAATACATTACACAATGATATTGGCCTATAATCACCCACCTTGAGAGAATCTTTCTTCTTTTGTATCAAAGTAATGAAGGTACTGCTAGTCTCTCTTCCCAATTGTGGATGGGAGAAAAATTGCAAAACTGCTTCAATAAAATCTTCACCAATAGTTCTCCAGAAATGTTGAAAAAATCGTGAAGTGAATCCATCAGGACCTGGAGCTTTATCAAGTCCCGTAGAGAACACAGTATACTTTATTTCTTCTCTAGTGATAGCATCTTCTAACATAGTAACCTCTGTAGCAGACAATTTGTTTCTTATACATCTAGCTTCTGGAACACAAAGGGCAGGTTGATCATTAGAATAAGCTCTTTGAAAATGATCCACAAACTTGCTCTTAATGATACTTGGATCAGTAATGGAAACCCCATCCTCTTGAATAACAGTGATATTGTTTTTTGCTCTGTGTTGCTTGATTTTTTGGAAATAAAATTTAGTACATCTATCTTGCTCCTTCACCCATTTGATCTTAAACTTTTGAGCCAGTAAGATTATTTCATTTGATATAACAGCTTCAAGAGACATCCTACCTTCCTTTTCAATTTGAATAAGCCTCTCATTCATTGAATCATCTCGCAACTGATATTGAATGTCAGCTAGCTTCTTCCTACAAGAAATAGCTTCTTCATAAACAGAGCCAAACTTATCCTTGTTCCATTCTCTAACAGCTTGTTTAGTGAGCTTTAACTTATATATACAAATCATTGGATCCCTACTGGTCTTGGTCTTCCATACCTCAGCAATCAAGTCTTTCACCACAGGTAGTTGATTCCACACACAAAGAAATCTAAATGGCTTTGGCCCATCAGCAATCTATAAAGGAAACATCATCTTTAACCCCCAATGATCTGAGGTTAAATGAGGGGTTAACATTATATGAGAATTTGGGAAAACCTGTCCCCACTCCTCATTCATTAAACCTCCATCCAACTTTGCATAAATCTGCTTATTAGAGTATCTGTTATTACACCAAGTAAACACACCATTAGATGTTGGCACTTCAGATAAACATAAGTTATCTATGGTCTGATTAGAATCCTGGAAAACTCTCAGCGGATGTTGTCTCCCCCCTTTCTTCTCTTCATTAACTCTAATTATATTCTAATCCCCTAATAAAAGCCATGGCCCATCAATAAGCTGAGCACTATCCTCCAGATTTTTCCACAAGGCTTTCCTTTGTTTATCAGTATTCTTAGCATACACAAAAGTCACAAACAATTTGTTATTAGACCCTCTAACCACTACCTGTAATAACATCATCTGATCTCTAGTTTGTAAAACTGAAACATTAAGTCTCAATGGATCCCAACTACACCAAATTCTTCCACCTACATCAGCTGAATAATTATTATCCCAACTCCAATTATTCCTAATTCTATCTTTCAATCTCTGGAACTTACTACTATTGACTCTAGTTTCTACCAAACCACATAACTCAATCGAGGATTCACTCAACCAGGCCTTCACTTCTTTCGGTATAGCCAGCCTATTGAGACCTCGAACATTCCACAATCCAATCATTTAGACAAAGAAATTGGTGGAATCACCCTAACTGCAATCATACCCTTGTGACTTGAACCATACTAGGATCAATCTCTACCTCCTTCTTGTTATTCTTTTTTTCTGCTTCTTTGAGGAAGAAGTACCTCCCTCTGGTGATACTGGAACCCCCACCTCTATCTCCTGCACTAGATTTTGCACTTTATCCGTAGTTTGGAGATCACCTTCAGTAGCACAATCTTGAATTTTTTCCATAGACAGAATGGCTACCTCATTACACTTTTCAATCTCTATAGCACGGTCTGACTTGGGATCCCCTCCCTCTTCCCTCTCTCAGTTAATTCATCAAGAACTTGGAATGCATTCAAAGAGACCACTTGTGACTGTGAATCTTGAGGCACTGCATTTACTTTGCCTTATGATTTTCGTTACACTGTAAAGCCATCCACCTCTTCAGTCATCTCTATTACAGGACTCAACATATCCTTATCCCCCTCTGAGATACCCTTATCACTCATATTCATGGATATTGCCATGTTCTCCTTATCAGGTTTTTTCACCACCCACTTCTCCTTAGGTTTAGAAATTCTAATCTTGTTTAATGGACACAAACTCTCATTATGATCCATCTTCTTGCACAGACCACATATTTGAGGCTTCCATTCATATTCAACTTGTACTCTACAAGGTAGTCCATGCAACGTTGTATTGATTACTTCTGGGAATTTACCATCCACTCCCATCTCTGCCAAAACTCTAACATATAAACCCCTCTCTTGACAAAGAGCAATATCATCCATATATATAGGTTTAGCAATGTTTGACACCACTTTGGAAACTGAAATTCCACTTCGTGCATGAACTGGAAGGTTATACACCCTCATCCATATGGGGACGGCTAAGATATCACGCTCCAATTGTATACTTTTATGCCATTTCTTCACGATGGTGGCTCTACCTTGGAATGTATAAAATCGGGATAGAACTTGTAATAGCTCATCCTCAGACGAAAAACGGACCTGGAAAAACCCATCTTTCATCGACACTACCACAACATCCTTATTCCATCTTTTCTGAACATATGATTTGAAGTAGGGGAAGTAAGGCTTACTTCCTAAGACGTAACATACCACATAATTTGCCCAGTACTGTAACTCTTCAGTGATATCTTCATCTTTAATAACCACACACTCCTTATTCTGATTCTCACTATAATAAGTTAATGGCGTAAAGCCATTAGTCGTAGAAATCTGGAGTAAAGAACTCCATGAAGGGCGGCGTGATGGGGAAGAAGGAACATGTACACTACCTACGATGGAGGAGGGTTGCCCCTCCTCCATGGAAGTGATCATCGTCCCCGAAAACCCTAGTAACCCTAGAGATGCCAATGTCGCCTTAGCTTGAGAGAAAAAGGGTAAAAATGTAAACTATTTCAACTTACAAAACTAATAACTACAATGGCAATACTTTAGTTTTTAAAAAAGCATACTTGTAATCTTTAAAGTTAATGGCTCTTGGCCTTATGTGATACATATAAAGTAGGCATCAAAAAGAGTACTTAGATAGACATTACAAGAAAGAAGCCATTTTAGCTTCTAAAATACTATATATCCATGGTATATAAAAGTATAACATCCAAAAGATAAAGCATGCTAAACAAGTGCATGTCCATATATAAAAATGCTTCAAATTGCTTATGAACCCTTAAGGATGATGAGCATCTAAGAATATTGTCTCCTTACTTGTAAAATAACCCTCACAACTAGGGTGAGTAATCAAGTTACTCGTAGGAAAAAGCATATACGTATATCTTAAAGTTTCAATATCATTATAAGATTAAAATAGACGAATACAAAGAAACATTCCACTTAACTTCTATGTTCAAGGTATTCTAAGGGATCATCTTAAGTTAATACAATGATTCCATCATAACACAATAACAATATTAATGTACTTAACAACATCAATTCGCAAATAATCAAAATCACAAGTCACAATTAAACATTGGTTGTCAACTTGAAAAAAAATGCGAAATCAATTAGTGGAATACTTGGACATCAAATCTCGGATAAAGCCAAGACCTAAACGATTATTTCGGGCATTAACCCGCTAGGAATACCACCTTAGTGTGCACTAAAAATGGGGAGAACTCATACCTCCCGCACTAGAGCCAAACTCTAGTCTTGTCACTTGTAACAATGTCTCAAGAGAATCCAAAATAATAATTAAGTTCCAAACTTATACACAAATATTAAGGCATATACACCACCTTCCATGCACAAGTATTTTGAAACCACACAAACCATGTCTTAGGGTTCCAAGTCTAGAATGGCATAATAAATGACAAGTCCTCCTCATGAAATAATGTGCGATACAATACCATTAACTTATTAATTCAAATCATGCCTCATCAATAAGCTTTATATACTAAATCTTAACATTATAGTAAGAAGCCTCCAAAATAATTGCAAATAGCAACCAATAAGTATATAGAATTATCATTACAATAATTATAGCAATTCAACTTAACAAGATTTGCATATAACATCAATAATTCTACAAGAGTCCTATATCACTACCACATGTGAAAATACTAGTATCTAGCATACCACTAAATCATATACTCTTTCTACACAAGATATATACATATCATACATGTTTAAATCAATAAATCCTTAGTCAAGATGTGAGGGTTTCCTATAATATGCAAGACTTTCATATTAAAATAATGTACACAATATATATTAAACTCCAAAGGACTTAAAACACTTGAAGTATAAACATACTACCACCCCTACCTCAATAGAGAATTGAATCTCTATAATCCCAAGCAACTAAGCTCCAAAATGGAAAACAAAACAAGGGTTTTTAAGAGGAGAGTGAGAGGAAACTTTTGTCTCCCAAGTTTAATGGGCTAAGGTGAGTGGAAGGAGGCCAAAATGAAGAAATAAGCTATTAACCAAGTTTTTCTCCAATGGTGGCTAAGTTAGGGTTTTGAAGAACAAAGAAATGAAAAAGATGAAAATGAAAATGGTGAGTGGAGGATCTAGTATTCCTCCACTCATTATGTGCTCTTACACTACCTCTAACACACATACAATGTAAGACTAATTTGTGAGCCTACACTTGTCACAAATCAATTGCTCCTTCCTAGGCTTAATCTTAAGCCTACACTTGTCAACCATTCAAGCCAACAAGTGCACCAATCCTAGACGAACAAGTGGGTGAATCTCCACCCTCCAAATGTCACAAGATTATGCTTCCAAGTCTCCCCACCCAAATGCCAACAAGTGGCTCCATGAGAGTGTGACATTTGTCACACTTTTCAAAAATTACAAAATGGTCATTTTCCAAAATATCTTCCACATAAAATTGCAAGATGGTCCCCAAGACGAAAAATAATTATTTTACATAATTACACTAAAATCCCAAAATCAAGAATAATTATAATAAATTATGCATCCATGCCCTTTTATGAAAAAGTAAGCAACTAGAATGTATTTTCTACAAAAGTAAAAATACAGTTATCATTAAAATCAAATAAGTCGGAATCAAATCTGAGCACGAAAATAAGGTTATGTAAGGAAAAACGATAAACGGGAAAAAGACAAAATAGGGAAAAGATGAAAAAAAGAAATTACCGAAAAAAAAAGAAAGGAAGGAAAATGACCGGGTCATTACAGACAAGGCATCTCAAGTGAAATAAATGAGTATCTTTGAACCAAATTAGTGTGTCCTTCGTGACAGCATTGCCCATACATTAATTATATTTCCCAATGAACAATGAAAGGGGCATAAAGTAGTTATGTACATATATACTTGCATAAGTTATAAGTGGGGCATAACACATGATTTATATCTGAAGTAATGTGGATGCAAGTACTATATTTGTTACGAATTTATTAATGGGATATTCATTATAATTTGGAAGGAACTTCTATTTATAAAGATTAGAGGATAATTTGTACACATATAATTGCATAAGCTTACAACTTAAAAGGTGTATTTGAATTAGATTACGAATGGCCAAAGAAAATTGTAAAATCTCCTAATACTCAATTTTAGGATTAGAGCAATTTTGGTAGAAAATAAATAATAATAATAAAAAAAGATTAGAGCAATTTGGCTTAAAAGTCACTAATATATTTTTAATCTCCCACAAGCTAGCAAATAGGTGCACATCAACATAAGATACCAAAAGTGACCATTTCTATAGTTGTGGATGGGTTTGTCCATAGTAGGAGGGAAGTGGAGCTATAAATTGCTCTTAACCTCGGAGTACTCTCAATAAAGGAAATAATTACATTTATATTTTGTCTTCATCAAATATTTTGGTCAAATTGCACAGAGAGTTATTGTTATTTTAAAAAAAAAAAAAAAAAAAAAAAAACTTAGTTATGAGTTAGGCTATTAAATGACAACGGTTCATAACGAGCAATTTTTTTTTTTTTTTTTTTTTTTTTTTTTTTTTTTGACTTTGATACATGATGTTTTATACAAATATCAATTCTTGCAACAATAAAGAGTTCATATCAATTTTTGCACCAAGAGAAGTTCATGTTAAAATTGTTTTGTTACACAAGGAAAAAGAGCACACTTTCTCCTATTAAAGGTAATGCGGTATATGGACAGTACTCAAATAAAAAAAATTCACTAAACCCATTGCTGATAAATCCCTACGTCAATTCCAGAGGAAGGATTACTCCGCACATTCTTCATCCTGCAAAACCTAATTGATTAGTTATTGGCAAGAGGCGGTCCAGTCCAATTGATTGGAGACATGTTCGATCCATTTAATGGTTGATCGATAAGTTGAATTATGTACAGAAATGATGAACCTTTTTAGTTCACGAGAAAGGTTAGAACCATGCTATCGTCTCATGATTGTATGAAAATAATTAAAAGGCAGCACAATGAATTTGAGATTCACCATTAAATTGAACCAATATGCAATAATAAAATTAGAAACATTTGAATCAATTCTTCAATACACTAGAAATATAATCAAACGTGAATATATAGAAGAGAATTTTAACACTAGTAAGTGCCATTAATTATTGAACTCGCTGATAGGTTCTAGCCTTAGATGGTATAAGCATTCTCTCTTCAAAAGAGAGTGTGTGCGTAAACGACCGCATGTGTTAAGTGTGATAGTGTAGTAGAGTGTGCTGCTCAAATCTTGGCTTATATTTTCTTAATTGCCCAAACCTTGAGTTTGACATTTAAGTTGCTTAAGAATATCTTTGTTGGTGCAAGTCTATCAACTATTTCATAAATACTTTCTAAAAAAAAAAACACATGATTTCATAAAGTGTTTTAAGGGAAAAAAATAAAATAAAAAAGCGCCCATTTTTTTTAATTGGTCACAATAGTTATATTTAGGGCTTTGAGAACACTTTTATTACATGAATTTTTTAAAAGTAGTGAAATACTCGTGTCGCACACATATTATTCGGACATGGATATGTGATATGTATCCGACACTTTTAGTTAGATATGTACTTATAAAAACATATCAAATCATTCAATTTCATTACATTATTACTTTAAAATGAGTTAAATACCTATATTATTACATTATGGTAGATAAAAACATTACTTTACTCTAGAAAATAAAATAAATAAAAAAAAAACATATCCACTCATTCAATTTCATTACATTTTTTTTTTCTAGTCGTTCTCAGCTTTTGATATCGAGTTAACTTGTGAATTTAACTTGTATGCTATGTAGAAGTAACTGATCACTAGAATTCCCAATGCTTATATTATTCATATTATTCTTTAATGTGCTGATGTTGATTTTCTTTTTTCTATTTAGATTTCCAGTGTTAGTGAGCATGAAAGCCATATTTTCTGCTTCCGCTTCTCTCTCTTTGAGCAGCAACAAGAAGCCATTTGAATTTATGATGCATCCACTAGGAGAGTAATATATTGAATAGGGGAGTCCTTTCATCTCTCTCTAGTTATTTATGCACTTTTCCAGGTCAGGGGTAGGGTTATTTCTACACATGAAAATTCCGAGTGTTGGGGAAGGAAAATGTGTGGACTGATATTGGATCATTGCCAGCCTTAGGCTACGAAGAGCTTCAGTATTAGCAATTTTTGGCCATGAGGTTTTTAGGGAAAGCTGAATTTACCTCATTTGGTGTTTTGGTTGATTGTCTCAGGCAATATTAGCAATTTTTATGAAGATGATATATATATATATATATATATATATATATATATATATATATATATCCCTACAATTAAATCTATTTTTACTGGACTACCTCTGTCTTGGTGGTTTTGGGTCTTGAGGTTCAAATTCCATGTCAAGTTTTCTAGTTCTTTTCCTAAATGAAAAATAAAAAAAAAAAGGAAGAAAAAAATCATTGCAAATAGAGGTTTATCTTTTCTCCAAACCATCGATTGTTTAACAAAAATTGAAATACCCAATGTCCTGTTCAAAACAGGGGATGGGTCAATCAGTAAAATTGTTCTTGAGTCCTTGGTGGAAGGGCTCTACCTTGATTCATGCTTTTGGACGTAGAGTGGTTAGTTGGTTTCATCTGTTGTAGAAGGCAATTGCTGCAAGGAAACAGTTGGTTGAATGTTCTAAGATCCCATTAAATCTTTTGACTCTTTTCATTCAAATCAGCTCAGAAGAATCTGAGGCTATGGTGCGATAGTGTAGTGGAGTGTGCTACATGTTTAAGAATTTATCATTATGTAGGCAGCTCCTTTGAATGAAATTGCTGAAAAAAATTGAAACATTATCCAACTCCTTGGAATGAAACTGTGAGATGATGTGTGCATATGGATGTTGTAAAATGAATGATAACAAATGTTAGCACAAGCCTTATTAAGATTTGTTACATAATTATCGTTAATTGAATGCTTACATTATTCTATCAACTCTCTCACAACTCCGCTTAGAAAAGAAAGAATATATATATATATAAAATTCAATTCTCTAATATATGGATATAAAAATACTAACCTCAGGATAAAACCAACTTTAAAGATGGTTGTCAAATTTGTGCTAAAACAAAGAGTAATCAATTAGCCCCAAAAATATATAAAATTAAAAAAGAGGGAAAATGGAGAAGAAGAAGCAAAGAAAGTCAGAAACAAATAAATGGTGGTTGTTTAAACAGAGTAAAAAGCTTCTGGTTCGTTTGGCAACCACAGTTGCTTTATGTTTTTACATTGACTCAAAATAAAAGCAATGTTTCCGCTTTAGAATGTGTTCAACACTATTTAGAAACTTGTTTGCTAATGTAAATTTGTTATAAGATGTTTGGAGCAAATACGTAAAAGTATGTTTGGTAAAACGTGTTGCAAGTTTGAAAAATTGAATGGCTAGTTAAAAATGTTAATTTAGAAAGATTTTTTATTATTATATTTTTTTGAATAGTGCTTTGCTACAATGCGGAAGCAAACAAAAACATCATTTTGATACTTCTGATTTTAACCTCAATTTTGGAAGCGCTTTGGTACTATTTAAATTAGAACAAACGTTACTAAACATGCTTCGCGTTTTTACTTTGTTACAATATATTAGCAACAAAAAAAAAAAAAAAAAAACACAAAACAAAAGCATTAGCAAACAGCCCTTCAGTCTCTAAATTTTTATAATAAACAATTTGTGTGAATTATATGTTTATGCCATGTGGGAGTATAACTAGAATTCGGCCAAAATGGTCCGAGAGAGTATCATTACCCCAAAAAAAAAAAAAAAAAAAAAAAAAAAAGGCAAAAGAGTAAAAAAACCCCTCAAACAATCTCATTGTTGCATAATGTTCCCTAGAATTATTTTTGGGAGCAAGTTGCCCCCTTAGAACTATCAAAGTATGCAAAATGCCTCCTTAAAGGCTACCATAAACTAGTTTCTGACCAACTGAAGAGCACAGTTACTAATTTACTCTTACTTTTTAATTTATTATAAAAAAATCAAAATACATGCTATTATGAAATGACCACTGTGCCCATATCTTCTTTCCCCTTTCATTTTTTTTTTTTTCCCTTTCTAACACGTGGCTGTTTGGTTCCAGAATAGCCGCATAAGGTGGAAGACCTAGTAGCTGGAGAGAGATTACGGCGCCCTCAAAGCCAATTATGAAGCTCTTAAGCACAATTACGAGTCTTTCCAACTTGACAACGAAGCTATGCTCAAAGAGGTGAATATATAGTGTCCTAACTATACATAGGACATAATTTATGAACTTTCTTGTTTTAATTTTCTGGAAAAAAAAAAAAAAAAATTACATTACCCCATAAGACTCTTATTCTCTGTTTAAATAAAATCTGACATTGTCTCACTAAAATATAAATATCTCCCACTATGATTTGAATCTGAGAATGGAATTGGTACCATTGGAAAGCCAACTCAAAATCCTTGAATTTAGGCTTAAGAATCACCCCATTTGGATTAGAAATGAAGAAGTTACGGGCCATTTGAAGTCAGAGGAACAAAGCTGATAAAAAACTGAAGGGCAGCTGTGTGTGTGCTATTTAGGTTGACCGAAATGGACCCAGAATAAACAAAAATCTGCAAAATGAAAGAAAATCACTTAGGTCGACTGAAATGAAGAACCGATCGATCGAAATGGACCTAAATAGTGCGAAAGCTACTGGAAAATGAGTTTTTAATGTTCAAATGAATCCCAAAAGCCATTGATCGATCGAAATGACTCTAAATGGTGCTGAAATACCTGTAACACACCAAAAATGTTGAGGCTTAACCCAAGCCTCAATTCCCACCATAAATTGGTCCAAAAACAAATCTTTAAAGTTGTGCAAGCATGCTAATAAATGTACTTTATATATTGAAATGTGTTACAACGGCCCATGGCCTCATTACATATCATTTACTCCAAATCACGTGCCAAACCTCCAAAGTTAGGAAAATTACATTTCAAAGGCAAAACTTGAATCTAAATGTATACGCTTGAACTTTAAAATTTGTGGCATTTGGCCTCAAATCATACATATCAAATAGGTTCTAAATAGTGTATCTAAGTGCATTTTTACATATTATAAGGCAAAACTTTAACATGCTAACACTTGCATAAGAGTAAGAATACATTTAAAAGGACTTTAAATCTACAAATCACCAAGGCAAATGCAAATCCCCAAATCTTGAATCTTGTACCTGAAAAATGTCCCCACTACGTGGGTGAGTAACATAAAGCTTATTGTAGGAAATAAACATGCAAAGACCTAATGTTTTACAAGATTATCACATTAATGTGAAACAATTCAAAAGGGTCATGCCACCTAACGCCTATGTCAAAGGTGAGACTCAAGGAGTAACCTAAGCTACCTTACATCATTTCTAGCATAAATCACATCATTCATACAATTCAACAACATAGAAGCATGTAGTACAACGCAACGAGATATTCGATATACAAGTATACAAAACATAAGTATACTAGGTAAGAATGAACTATCATGCACCAAAACACAAGTTAAAAGTAATCACCTATATCTATGATGTTTACTGACATTGAAACTCCCAACACAACGCAATAAAATATAAACTCACAAAGTTATCAATTTGGAATTTAAAGTGCGAAATCAAACCAAAGTGGATACTCGGATATCACGCCGGATCAGACCAACAACATGGTTACTTTAGGGTTACTAGTCCACGGGTAACCTCTTTATGTGCGCACTAGATTTTAGGGGGACAATCCCTCGTACTAGAACCATGCCCTAGCCGTAGTCATACGTAGTCATACAACGACGTCCTAAGTTTTCAAAATCAACAAATTGTGCAACAACGTATATATCAACATATATATACAAGATATAAGCTATCTACCACGCACAACCAATTTTGGAAACACACAACACATGCGCTAAGTCCACAACTACTATGGCATGTAAAATGTCAAATTCAAAGTGTGCATTTTATTACACAAGACAACTATATATTCAATATTGAAAACACATTCTCATGAATATAAATATAACAACAATGTTATCCAATGTTTAAAACATAACTAAGTGAATATACAACAAGTCCAAGTTTATGATTTAAACATAGAATCAACTTCTAAAACATAATTGAATCCATAGAGTAATTAGATAGAATTTAATTAAATAAAATAACTAAATTCTCTAAATTTCAAATTAATTCCAAATAGTCTCAAATTAATACTTTTTAAAGAATATAGCATAGTCATCAACAATATCAAATCTAAAATCCAATTAAGTGACTAAAATACTTAAAATAAAATTAATTAAACTAATTAATTAATTTTTTCAAGATTTTTAAACGACTCTAAATGTCTTTAAATTAACATAGGTTGAAGAACATACTAAGGCCTATTTTAATATCACATTACAAGTTGATTTTATGCTAGTTACTACCATGTGAATTAAACTTTCATAAAAGAAAATTATTAAATAAAGGTCTCAATACTTATTCAAATCCTCCCAATTTAATATATGTTAATGAACATATCAAGGCTTAATTTAATAGCATGCCATAATTTGATTCCAAGCTATATACTATCATGTGAATTAAATCTTATACAAAGAAATAATTATATTAAATTTCTAGATTTAATACGAAAGCATGTATACAAGTTATATAAGCATCAATAGCATGCAAGACAACAAAAATATGAACTTATAACATCCCTTACTTCCATTTGAGATGAAATCTCAAATCCCACCGAAAGGAAACCGCTCTAAATTTGACGATACTCCTAAGTTTTGTCGGGGACAACAAGGTGAACATTAAACACCAAGGAGGTTACACTAAAAATCCAAACTTGGCTTCAAACTCGAACTTGAAAAATGGCCTAAATCGGATTCTAATAAAGGGGAAAGGAAGATCTCACCAAGGCCTACAATAAACGCTAAGGCCCTGCGGCATTTACCACGAGGGAAGAGGCCGAAAAAAGAAGAAGAAGGGTGGCAGCTCCTTGGCTGCCATGGCTGCCGGCCAAGAGTGGGGAAAGAAATGAAGAAAATCTGACTTTTCATTTTAAGTCACCCTATTTATGGAAAAACCCTAAAAGTGCACCAAACGGGTCCTGCCGGGTCTCGAAAAGTGAAATTTGAGTAAACGCGCTCAAACGGCAAAACACTGTAAACAAAAAAGAACCGAAATAAGGTTAAAATGAACAATAGAAGAAATGATGTTGAAAATTAAGTCCCAAGCAAAAAGATATGCCCCAAACAAGTTCGGCGGTAACAAGGGTCAGAAACCTTAAAATTAGGAAAAACGACCAGAAGACAATTCTAAAAGTACACGACTCGATGTAAAGTGAAAATGAATCCCGTACGAGGATCCAGGCTCAAAACAAGGTATTTTGCAATAATTTTCGTTAATTACACATTGGCCCCTACAAAAAGTGATAACTGCAAAACTGCCCCTACCAAAAGATATTTTCTTAAAAACCCCTATAATAAATATCTTCAAAAGATATTTATGAAAAATACCCCAAGAAACAAGAATGTTTCTGAAGAATCCTTTCATCCACGCCCATACTGGAAAAGGAGAAAACAGACGAACTTTTCTCCAAAAGTAAAGTTAGGCATTTCAAGGAAATCAACTGGAATGAAAACTCATGAAGTCAAAACTCAACTCCGAACATGAAAAGTGAGGTTATGCCAACAAAGTGACAAACGGGGAAAAAGACGAAAAGTGAATAGTGTCCAAAAAATGAAAATGTGAAAATAACTCAGTTCTTAAAGAAAGTTGTCAATCCAAAGGAATGAGTCTCAGAAACTATTTCTAAGCACTCGATACGACAACAAGAGATGAGAAACCGAACACAGAAAAGGAGAGACAACGGAAAAAATTTATCCGTAAAATCTGAGAAAAAAGAAAGAAAGGAAAATGACCGGGTTATTACAACCTTCCCACCTTAAAGGGATTTTATTCTAGAAATCTAGCCCCAACAAAAAATAAAAAGGCCAACCCAAGATAACTATAGAGTACATCTCCTAGTAATCCACACAATGCGTTACACCAGCAACCTCAAAATTGAAAGAAAACCCATAAACCAATGTCATTTGCACCCATGTGCTCTTGACAAGACAATTTCTCAAAAGAAAAGTGACCACACGGCCACATGACAAGTTGAAACTCACACACAGAACCTAAGGTCAGACAAAAGAACGGAAGACAACAACCGTAAGCATCCCTCTTGACGAACCATCATACCCATAAAAACAACCACAAAAAAAACTCCAAAATGACCACGTATCAAATCTGGGTACCGGAGAAAGACGATGTGGCAGTACGAATAGCAACCTGAACCTGCCCACGATGTACTCAAATGTGTGGTAGCAATGACAGTGCCTAGTGCCTGCCCATATTTACTTGTCAGTAAGGTAGCCTTGACGGCAACTAGTACTCACCCACAACACACAACTTTGTACGGTAGCATAACAGTATAAGGCACTAGTTCATAACCTGCCCCCCATTAGGTCTACCCATGAAACCTCTCAAAACAAATGACATCAATGTCATAAATCTTCATCACCAAAAGCACCACGAAGACCAGACATTTTGTGAGAGTTGAGATATGGTCCAAAGATATCCGACTGGACCATTTTGGCCAATCCCAAAACTTTAACAATAATGCCATAGGTACCGCTATGCTTAAGGCTTTAAATCCTCAATACAACAAAACCAACAACTCCCATGTCTCAAAATACTACAATCAACGACCTCAATCGAGATTCCAAAGCCTGACAAGCAAATCAACACCTCTAAAAATCAAAACGAACCTCCTAACAAGACATTTCATCAAAAGTCTTACATATCTCCCTGAAATAGATTAATTACAATACCACACTGTAATCAAACATCAGATCCACATCCCTATCACGGATAACTAGATCCACGAAATACAAGTTCAAAAAGTGGCACACACATCAAAATCCTGACAACCAAGGTCAAAAAATGAGTCACTCAAAACCATACTTGACAACATCAAGCTAAATGAAAATTCCTCAATTTCCATCCAAGAACAATCATTGGAACTACGATTCCTCAAAACCATGCCTAGTCATAACTTGGACGAGAAAGCTCCACAAACAAGCCATATCCAACAACGATCCTCCAAAACTTCTCCTAAGAGTCAACCACATCCAGGTCTCCTAAACTGAAACAAATCTTTAAAAGATATTCTTAAACAACGTTAAACTCACACAACGAGTCAACTAAATCCTTAATCAAATGGACACAAGTCCTCGTAAAATGATCTCACACCAATCAACTCACTCCGAGCACTATAACTTCATCAACAACCACGACAAAAACTCCCCAAGGGAAGACACAAAATAAAGGAACCACTAGTCCTAAGAAGGACAACACCACTACTCCATCTCTGAAATGAAAGATAACAAGGTCAAAGACTTTGCCCCTTACATGAGAGTAAGTCGACCAAATTCCATCAAATCCTCACCAAGGACTCAAGACAACAATGGTGATCCTCACAGACCGACCAACCCCAAAACCGTGCACAAGGCGACGAATAGAAGAGACTCACTCCTTGTGAAATCCCTAATACGAACCAAGAAAATAGAAGAAACCTTATTCTCCCACAAGTGTCAACATGACAAACATTAAATGGAGCATTCTTCCCACCTTAGGGAAGTGGGCAGCTCAAGATAAAACAAATGTGATAACTCCTTTACAAGGAATTTCACAACGAAACCATTATGGAAACTCGCATACACACTACGTGTGACCGAGGGAAACAAAAAGAGAAAACTAAACATAGAAGTTATGCAAATAACAAGAAAATGAAACTACCAAGTAAGTAAATCTACTCACATAGATAAAATCAAGGGTACATACAACACGTTGAAAAGCGCCGAATATTGCATATTCAAGCGCCCTTTCTTGCATTAGTTAATTCTGTTAATGGAATTTAATGTACAGTTTTAATTCATTTTTGCATTTTTGTCTTGTTTTAGGTCGGTCTCCCTGCATTTGATCAAAGAAGTGGTTTCGGCATAAATTGTGTTGAAATACGTGCGCCGTTGCCTAGGAGTCATCTTTTGGATCTGACTTCTTTTGTTGCCGTTTTGTGAAGTCATGACTGAGTGTTCGTCATGGAAGCCGCGTCAACACTCCGGCTAGGAAAGGCTTACGAGAAGCCTTGGTTTGAAGTACAGGTGCAAGGCCCCGCGGGCGCCTGCCAATTCCCTCATCTCTCTGCCCCTTTTCGCGGGGCCTTGTTGAGCCCCCGCGAGCCACTGCGGGCGCCCGCCGCGGCATCGTGGGCACCCGCCAAACACCCCGGTGCCCTCTTCAAATTTGAGAGCCACCGCGGGTGCCCGCCGATCTGCAGCAGGCAGCTCAACTGCCCCTGAATTTCAGCATCTTGGTCCCCTTATCCTTCTTTTGTGTGGTCTAGCTTCATGCAGATGGGGGAGCTCGGGATTTTGAGGATGGGGAGTAAGTTTTGATGTATAAAGAGGGGGGAGGCTCATTCTTAGAGGATATCTCACATTTTGCTAAGTTTTAGAGGGAGAAAGAGTGACTTTGGAGGGTCTTGGGTGTTCTTGAGCTTAAAGTGTGGAAATGGAGAGGGATTCTTCATTTTCTCCTTCATTCTTTGTCTTCATGGGTAACTAACTCCCTATCTAGGGAGGTGATGAAGCCCCATTTTGTAAGCATTGCTATGTTTTGATTTATATTTGGGGTATAATGTATATATGTAACTTTTCCATGAACTAGAGCACTTTATATGATGTAATGAATCTCTTTATCTTTAAATAATCATTTTGGGTCAAATATCTTGTCTTAGATTGTTTTTCTCTCATGATTATATTGCTACATTTTCATAGTGACAATGGAGATGAGTTTATGGAAGTGTTTTTATTAGCATGATATTTAGGAATTTTGATAATCTATTGCTTAGAGCTTTCATTTGATAGATTCTTCTTGATTTCCATTTCATGTGCTCCTATTATGAGATTAAGGGCTTGATAATCTATAGCTTGGTGATCATGTCTAAGGTTGCATCCTAGTTTAGGCAACCAAAACATATAAGCCTTGATAGGTTATTCTTGTATGTTGTTTTCATATATTTCTTGAAGAGAATGTTTTAATGCTATGTTGTTACATTCCATGATTACTTATATGTATTTTTCCCCAAGTTAGTCATTTACTAGCATACTTATTGATGGGTAGTGGATTCACTTCCCTAGTCTCCTTTTACTTGTCTTTGCCTCTTTACTTCTTAACATTAATGTTTTATGCACTTTTCAGTTCATAATCTTAGTGATAATCCACCAAATCCTCTATAACCCCCTTTATCACTCTAAAAATGACTCTAGACACCTAAGTTGCCATAAACTAGCAGTCCCAGTGATTTGACTTACCCGACTAATAGCCCTATTTTACAAAGATTTGTGCTATTGCAAAACAGGTTGATTTATAATTGCAATCGATCCGTCGATCAATTTTTGGCTCCATTGCCGGGGACTCCAAATGGTTTAGCAACCAAAGTTCTAGGGCTAATTTTGGATTGATTGTTAATATTGTGATTTGTGAATATTTCTTGTGCGGTTTTGACCATCTTGGTGTTGTAAGTTGTTTGTGAGATTCTAAGGACTTGATGCTTGCCGAGGGAACGCTAGCAAATTTGTAAGTCTAGAAGACTTCAGGTTAGTCTCTCAACCTTCTAGTTTCGAAATTGTTAATATCGTGCATGTGTTAAAATTAGCGATAGTTAAACTGTGAAGCCCTTGTTGAGGCTATTTATTATTAATTTACATTGCAAAGCATCGGTCCTTGTCGTGGCCATTTAATTCCTGTCTTGATAATTGAGGAGAAAGGGAACATCGTATGTGGAGTTGATGATGATAAATTGTTGTGATGATTGTGTTGTGAGTCGTTGATGTTTGGCCGTAGATCACTTTCCTTACCAATTCTTGACTCGCCAGTTGACATAAATTCGCTTGAAAGAACTCTTAGAAGAAACCTTAGGGAATCTTCTAGTATAAGAGAACTTGAAACTAAATTTAACACAATGGCTGAAAATGTAGGAAATGTCGAAAATGAGGGAATTAATAATGATAGGGCCGAAATTCCAAATGTAGTGCCAATGACTCTCAGAGACCATTTCATCCCTACCACCTATGCTTCACCCTCATGCATAGTGATGCCAAACATCGATGCGGCTCAATATGAGATCAAATCTAGTACCATTCAAATGCTTCCATCCTTCTATGGTTTTGATAATGAAGATCCATATAAGCATCTTGATGAGTTCCTTAAGATCTGTTCGACCATCAGGTTGCGAGGCTTCCCTGAAAATGCACTCCATTTGCATCTTTTCCCATTTTCCTTAAAAGATAGGGCTAAGTATTGGTTAAACTCCCTTGCTGCAAATTCCATCACTTCTTGGGCTCAATTACAGCAAGAATTCCTCAAGAAGTACTATCCAGTAAGTAAAACCAACCAAATGAGGCGTTCCATTCTTAGTTTTTCTCAAATTGATGGAGAACAACTCCATGAGACTTGGGAAAGGTTGCAAGATCTTCTTAGGAAATGTCCGCACCATCTAATTCCAAAATGGCAATTGGTGTAAGCCTTCTATGCTGGGTTAACTGACCCACATAGATTCATGGTTGACTCATCTTGTGGGGGGATGTTGATGTCTAAAAGTGCGGATGAGGCATGAACCTTACTTGAGAATTTGAGTGAAAACTCGTTACAGCATAATTCTCGTAGTGGTCCAACCTCAACCAATACAAAGAACACCAACACTTGTCGACCAAAAACAATGAGAGAGGAATCATCTCAAGTGGATGCCATAACTCATAAATTTTATCAATTGATGGCACCACATCTCTCCCCCTCTTTGTCTCAAAATTTGGCAAGTGCGGTTTGTGCATCATGTACTAGTCCATTCCATCTCTCAGAAGATTGTCCCACACCAGAACAATTTCCAAATTCCAATCAAGAGTAAGCAAATGCAATGTTCTCAAGGCCTGGAAATAATCCATATTCCAATACTTACAATCCCGAATGGAGAGATCATCCGAATTTCTCGTGGAGGCAACAAGCCCCACAAAATTCAAAATTTTAAAATCAAGGGCAATAAAATCAGCCCTCTTCTCAATTTCGAAATAGGCAATTTCAAGTCTCCTCAAGTTACCGTCCTCCGTATAATCCAAATGGCTCTAATCAACCTCCTGTGTTCCTAAAGGATGAGATTACGGCTGCAAATAAACAAATGATGGAATCCCTAAATCAGCAAATGATGGAATCTAACAAGCAACTCTTGTCATCTTTGTAAACCACTCTCCAAATGGTTCATTCCCACACTCAGTCTATTGCTAAACTTGAGAATCAAGTGGGGCAAATAGCCACTTCAATGAACCAACTCCTTCAAAGAGATAAAGGGAAACTTCCCGCCTAACCTTTTGAGAATCCAAAAGGAATTCATGTGATTGACGAAACTCCTCCTCCGAGTGGGCCAATTCATGAACAAGTCTAAGCAATCACCACCCTTAGGAGTGGTCGAGTTGTTGACAACAAGGTTGATGGAAATAAAGATGAGAAAATTTCTCCTCTAAAAAATCCAAATACCAGCTCTTCTAATCCAAATCCTACTCATGAAAATCCCAAGCTTGTCACCCCAAATGTGGAAACTTCTTATGAGCCAAAAGCTCCGTTTCCTCAATGTCTCCAAGAGTCGACACATATTGGGAATAAGAATTATAAAATTCAAGACATGTGGGAAGTTTTTAAGCAAGTGAAGATCAACTTGCCTCTCTTGGATGCTATAAAGCAAATCCCTCCCTATGCAAAATTTTTCAAGGATTTGTGCACTCAAAAGCGCACTTCCAGAAATCATTTGCCAAAGAAAGTAAGGTTAACTTAAAATGTGAGTGCAATCATTCAACACAGTGCTACTCCAAAATATGAGGATCCGGGCGCCCCAACTATCTCGTGTGTCATTGCCGACAACAAGATAGAAAGGGCCCTCCTTGACTTAGGAGTTAGTGTGAATTTAATTTCATACTCAGTTTACTTACAGCTTGGGTTGGGAGATCTAAAGCTAACTCTGTGGTCTTGCAGCTTGCCGATAGATCGGTTAAGCAACCACGAGACATTCTTGAGGATGTCATTATCAAAGTGGACAAATTCTACTTCCCGGTAGACTTTGTGGTTCTTGACACGGAACCGGTCCATGACCCAAAGAAGCATATTCCTGTGATCCTCGGTAGGCCATTTTTAGCTACGACTAACGCTTTAATTAATTGCCGAACCGAGGTGATGGACATTGCCTTTGGCAATATGCAAGTTAAACTCCACATCTTCCATGCAACTCAACATCCTTCCGATGAGGATGATTTTTTTCTTATCGATGTGGTTGATGAAGTGGTCGAAGAATCTCTCCTCTTTATTCTAAGCAAAGATCCTTTGGAAACTTGCATGTCTCACTTTGACTTCTTAAACTTTGATATTGACCAATCAATCCAAGAAGTAAACTCCTTGCTTGACATTAATGCTATCATGGATACTCCTCCTTGGAAAATCCCAAAAGAACCGCTTCCTCAACTTTCTTCTACTCCTCCGGTCCCTTCCTTGAAGTCTCCTCCACAACTTAAGCTAAAGCCGCTCCCGGCTCACCTTAAGTATGTGTTTCTTGGTGTAAATCAAACTTTTTCAGTCATCATTGCTTCTGACCTTTTAAAGAATCAAGAAACTAGCCTTTTAGCGGTGCTACAAGAGCTTAAAGAAGCTATTGGTTAGGCAGGTGCTAATTTGAAAGGAATTGACCCCTCTATTTGTATGCATCGCATTCATATGGAGGAGGACGCGAAGCCTTCTAAAGAGGTCCAACGCCGGTTGAATCCTAATATGAAGGAAGTGATCATGAAAGAGGTGATCAAATTGCTAGATGTGGGAATCACCTACCCCATCTTTGATAGCAAGTAGGTAAGCCCCACTCAAGTTGTCCCCAAGAAATCCGGCCTCACCGTTGTTAAAAATTCAACGGGTGAGCTCGTGCCACAACGCACCCCCACCTGGTGGCGTGTGTGCATTGACTACCGGAAACTTAACTCTACTACTAGGAAAGATCATTTTTCACTTCCATTCATTGATCAAATCATAGAAAGGCTAGCTGGCCAAAGCTACTATTGTTTTCTCGATGGTTATTCCGGCTATAACCAAGTGGCAATCGCCCCCCAAGATCAAGAGAAAACAACTTTCACGTGTCCCTTTGGAACTTTTGCCTATCGACGCATGCCTTTTGGGCTATGCAATGCACCAGCAACGTTTCGACGATGCATGATGTCCATATTTTCTGATATGGTTGAAAAGTTCTTGGAAGTCTTCATGGACGATTTTTTCGTCTTTGGATCCTCTTTTGACTCGTGTCTCCAAAATCTATCTCTTGTACTTCGAAGGTGCAAGGAAACAAATCTCATTCTAAGTTGGGAGAAAAGTCACTTTATGGTCCAAGAAGGCATCCTTTTAGGACATGTCATTTCTAAAAGGGGAATTGAGGTTGACAAAGCCAAAGTGGAGTTAATCTCTAATCTTCCTCCTCCGAATTCCGTCCGTCAAATCCATTCCTTCCTTGGCCATGCCGGATTCTATCGTCGCTTCATCAAAGATTTTAGCAAAATCTCTCGTCCCTTGTGCAATCTTCTTGCTAAGGATGTTTCATTCAATTTTGATAAAGCTCGCATGAAAGCTTTCATTAAACTTCGCACTCTTCTCTCATCCGTGACCGGTCCTTTACAAGGGTCGCGATACCAAGTCAAGCTTGAAGAGTTGTGAATTTAGGAGGTGGCCAAGTTTTACATTTATAGAAATCCACTACTACCTTTCTCTATATAAAATATAGATAGGGCGAGTAGGGTGGTCCCAAGGGATTAGATGGTGTATCGAATTGTGAAACTATGGTAATTAGGGTTAGTAGGTCAAGTGATCACACAATTGATTGGTTGGTTGATTAAGCTAAATTGAATTCAACTAAATAAAATAATATGAAGTAAACAAGAGAGAGAGAGGTCTTGGGATGTAGAGATCACCACCAAGCAATACTTTTCTATACTACTAACAAGTGATCAATTGAGGGTAATGGATGTGTTGCAATATGATAAGGGTGTGTGTGCATTAGGTTGATTCAATTGGCAAGGATGACAAATCAAGCAAGTATTGTCTAAACATCATGTGAAGAGCACAATATATCTAAACAATAGAGCATATATTGTCTAGACAACATGGGGATAGCACAATAGATCAAAACAAGTCATTAATCCTTCATTAAGCTCACAATCCACATACAACACAATATTAGAGGAATATGCCATTTGGACTCACAAGCATGGAACATCAAACAGCCAGAGTAGATTGTCATCCCATCTAACATTACACTACTACTACACTAAATCTACACTACTAGCATGAAAATAAAGCTATCTAGACTAGGGGAGAGGCACAAACCATCAAGAATAGGCATAAACCATCAAATGAACCAAAATAGCATTCATTAAGCATATCATCTTGATAATCTCTAGATCTATAGCATCAATACACATAGACATGCATCAAAAACACTAAATCTAGGGATAAGCACATGAATATCCTACTCTAGCATACATAGACATATGGATAGAATAGAATAGTCAATTGGAAGCATTAAACCATACAAACCATGAAATAATCAAGATTTATATATACATGAATATCAAGATGTATCATACAACACTAATCCCTCAATAATACACAAGATTAGAGTATAGAAAGCATGCTTGGGGCTAACTCTAGCCCCAAGAGGATGTCTAGCCACTCATGGTAGTGATGATCTAACCCTCAAGGGCTAACTCCATGGCTGCTCCTTGTTGGTGAAGATCTCCTATAATGGTGCTCTAGTTTCCCTCCTTCCTCCTCTCCAAGAATAGCCTCTAAGATCAATTTTCAATGTGTGACAAGAGACTCCCTCAAAAAGTGTATCATATTCCTTATATAGGTAGGTCAAATACACCCCATGATGAGCTGTGGTCGTGCAAGGCATATTCTCTAATGATTGGATGAAGGACGGAATAAATGAGCTGGACTTTAACTTTTTCTCGCTGGAGGAAGTTCGATCGATCGAACCTTAACTTGGATCGATCAAAAATGGGTTCGATCGATCGAACTGCATCTTGGATCGATCGAAGTGGTCTGACTCCTCCGGATAATGACAAGGCTGGGATATTTTCAAGATATTTATGGGGAAAAAGACAAAAGTGGTTGGTAGGCGTACAGCTGTGGATAAGATCAATCATTTGAATAGGACAAAATAGGGTTCGATCGATCGAAGGTGATGTTCGATCGATCGAACTTGGAATTTCAGCAAAGGCCAAGGTTGGATCTATCGAGAAGTACTGTGATCGATCATAGATGTTCGATCGATCGAACTCTAAGTTGGATCGATCGAACTTTTCAGCTACACAACTTGATTCCTTTTTGCTCCTTTCTTTCTCCACTTTGCTCCCTCCTTTGGTTTATCTCAGGATTGCTTCAATTAAGCTCTTATTTGGCTGAGTTAGCTCAATTTTGGGATTAGTACCTGAAAATATAAATAACACGTAATAAGTCTAAAACGGCAAAGTAAGATAGATAAAGGTACTAGAATGCTTAAGCTTAACGGGTTTAAATGTGCACTTTTCAATGCTCATCCCACCCCCAAACTTAAATATTGCTAGTCCCTAGCAATGAACTAAGAATTAAAGGAATGAAATAAACAACTATACAAGTATAAACTGGAAAGCAAGTAAAATGATAACACCATTTTCGTAGGGAACACGATTGCATTTAGCATATGCAACAAACCTTTTAAACCCCTAGGTTACCCCTAGTGGACGAGTAAAGTCTCGTGAGGGTTTCCAGAAATGGTACCCACAAACATTAAGCTCATTCTTTCAAAAGAGGCACCAATATTGCAAACAAGCATTGGGAGAAAACTACCTCAAGTATGCAATTTTTCAACCGTTTCTAAGCAATCTCCCAAAATTTCAATATCAAGCAAGCAAGTATGGTCCTCCACATATCAAGAAAACGATCATGAAAATCGAAACAAGTCTAGAATCCATGTGAGAGGTTCGGCATCAAGTGTGTTGCTATCTTAGCCAACTAGAGAAGTAATCACATCCTTACCCTCAAACTAGCACACAAATCTAGTACCGATCATCAAGATAAGAGAGTGGACCTTTTATTAAAGCTTTATTGTTCTAGGTGTGCTTATTCTTTTCACTCATTTTCTTCTTTTTTTTTTTTTCTTTTTATTTATTTATTGAGGATCAAAGATGGAAATATTGTGCAATGTGTTGATCTCTTAAGCTTTCTAGAAGATTCATGTAGCGAGCTTTAGGTCAATGACTTCCAAACCAGATGGCTTTAGGGTATTAGGTGTGAAGACACCCCAACGGACTTACAAACTCAAATCAACTAGGCTACAAATCAAGACAACAACCATCTAATTATTTCTCACTTCTCGCCTTTTGGGAGAAGTCCTCACTTTTATTACTTTTGCAACTTCTTTTTTTTTTTAATCAATTATTAACCTAGAGTTTGGGCCCTCCACCTTTCGGCGCGAGAAGTTCACTGCTTAATGAGGCAAGAATCCCGGCTATTCAATGAAAAGGGGTTGTTATCCACCTTTATCAAGAATGAAAGCTTTCAATGCACTACTAGCCCAATTGGGATATAACCAATTCAATAATCAACAAAGCATGTACCCCACAATTGAATGCTAGCATGCGCCGGTGCTAGTGTAAAATCCTATAATGAATCTCAAAACAATCACAGAATCAAGATGATGTGGACCACAAGTGCAAGCATGATATTAATTTTTTTTTTTTTTGTTTGAAAAATTTACTCCTAAATGGCATTCAAAAGGCATACAAGGAGTATTGGACTCTCAAGTCAAGCAATTTTTAAATTTTAAGCAATATAGTCCTCAAAAGATCAAAATCATAGCTACAAATGGACCAAGTATAGAAATATCCCTCAAATACACAAAACATGCTCAAAATTTGAATTTTAAAGCAACACTGAAACATACACCAATACCCCCAAACTTAAACTGCACATTTTCCTCAATGTGTGAAGGGAACAAAGGAAAGGGTATACCAGTGCTTTAGACATGAATGATCGGGATAGAAGTATCCAAAGTGGGTGGCATGGCCCCCCCAAACTTGGAAAAAACTGTGGTCCTGGAAAGATTGCACTCGGTTAAGCTTATTAGATAACAAGATAGGATAATCAGTGCACAGTGGACATGCAAGTGTAAAATGGGATAAATAGAGAATAGAGAGAGAGGTGTAAGAGTGGTCCTGAAAAATTGGGCAGCACTCTCTCACTGAAGTCACTGTGGTGTACCTGATGGAGTCAAACATACAAATATGAGATACTAAGAGACATCCATAATCAAAAAGCAATATATCGAGAATATAAAGTGCAGGTACATAAATAAAATAATAAAGCCGACAGACCGGCCGCAAAGTATAATACAGTAACAGTGACAGTATAATACAGATCCAGAATAAAAGAAATGAAAGCATATAACAACTGGAAGTGGAGTCTCAGGAGGCCTGATCGTGAAGATCTGCAGTGGCTGGAGGTGCAGGTGCGGGTGCAGGTGCAGGGAGTCGGCTGGAGAGATCGGCAAAGCAAGCCATGACATCCGCCCTGAAAGAGGTGAACTCAGCTCGGTGAGCAGTGATGTCGGCTCGCATGGCTGCTACGTCCTCCTCCAGTGTCTGCAAGCTTGCTCCGAATCCGGGAGTGGGAACTGGAGACTCAAGCAGAGATGCCTCTGAAGAAGACTCCCGAACTCGCTCCTGAGCAGCGGCTCGATCACTGGTATCATCGGCATCAGCATCATCTGCAGTATCGGCATACTCCTCCGCAGGTCGCTCTAGGTCAATGTCCATGCGATCGGCAGTCGGACCGACTGGTGCATCGTTCGCTGCGATATCTGCTGCTGCTGGAGGTGCCGGCTGTGCCTGGGCTGCCTCCTCCTCCTCTAGTTCAGCTGCTGCCTCTACAGCTGGCTCCTGAAGACTCTGAATAAGAGCATTGTAGCTCTTCTTCCAGTCGCTCCTCCCATAGAAGCTGGACCGTGCAAGGGGCTCCTTATCTGGGGGCACTCTGTAGCGCTGGTCAAGAAGGATCTGCGTGATGAGGTGTCCGAAGGGCAGGACCTTGGACCGCTTAGGGTCCTCCCTGGAAATGAAAGAATCATACAACAACCTCATCACGCTCCAGATAAGGACTGGGATAGATACCCAGCAGCCCGTGTAAAAAGCGTAAAGAGCTGTCAAGTAGTCATGACGCCTCTGGATCTTGTGGCCCGCCATGTAAATGTTCTGGAAGAGAACTGTGTCGATGAACCAGAGGTCGTCAGGCAAGAAGGTCCTGGTGGCGAATGTCTGACCACCGGCATGATGGCCTGTCAAGGAGATAGCCATGTCAGAAAATGAAGGCCTATGCAGCCTCGGGTATGTCTCTGCAAGCTCAGGTGGACACCGGTGTGGGCACCGGCAAGCACGGGCCAGAGTGTCAACTGTGATGACAATCTCGTGGCCGCCCACTGTAGTGATCATCTCCGCGGTAGATCGTGGCGAGGGCCGGAGATGCTGAAAGAATAGCCGCACCAGTCGCGGGTATACAAGGCCGGTGACTGGGGCAAGGATGGCTGGGAGGCCCCGTTGCATGATATCCTGATAGCCAGACCGGGTCAGGATAGACTCGGAGAAGTACTCAGTATCGAAGTATGACTCCTGAGCCATGGTCATGGCTGTATATCTCGGCAACAACTGGTCACGGCGCTGAGCCGGTAGAGGTGGCTGCGGTGATGGCATGACGGCTGCATCTGCCTGATGGCGCGCAGGAGAAGGTGATGGTGTGAAGGCTGGAGGAGCCTGGGATGTAGATGGCACGTGGTCAGCTCCCTCCTCAGCCTCGTGGGATGGGGACTGAGGGGGAATAGCCTGTGCGGGCTCCTCCTGAGCATGAGATGGCTCTGCAACCATCTCTATCCTGGGCCGTATATGTCTGCGGGGTCGCTGTAGCCCCGAAGATCGCCTGGCTACTGTCTTGAACCGCGGAGGCATGATCTGTAAAAAGACAAGAAAATTTCAATATATAAGTCAGTGCCAGATATATAAGAATTTAAATGCATAATAGAAACATGTATGTCAAATAAGATAGACAAAATATGGATGACATGAATCTATGATAATGATGAAATGTGAGTCATGCTAAGCAATGTAGGTATGAAATGCATCCAATGTGGAATATCACAGGCATTGTGCATATAAAGATAGCATGAAGACGACACAAGATGAATGGAGTGTGTATGTGTGATCTTTGAAAGCTCGATCAATCGAACTTTAAGTTCGATCGATCACCGAAAATTTTCGATCGAAGTATGAAAGTGCACAAGATTGGATCGATCGAAGGTAGTGAAATGAAGTTCACTACTTCGATCGATCGAAGCACAAGTTCGATCGATCAAATTGTGCGAATGCCGAATTTGAAAAGTCGCAGATCTGTGAGATCTAGAGTACGGGGCCCACACAAACGTGTTTGTGGACCCATCTACACACCATTCATACAATCAACAACACCCAAACACTCCCCAACTTCAAATCAAATCAAAAACCCCCAATTTTGGTTTGGCCGAATGCATGTGTGTATGTATAGCATGTAATCATGAAATTGAAGCTTCAACAATGAATGATTCATACATATTGAACAGGATTTAACATAAACAATCAATAACATGCATCAATTTAAGCTTAGAATTAAGAAAATTGCATTCGGTTTACCTCTAAACCGAAAGAGATGAGATGAGAGAGAAGGGGCAAAACCGCGATGAAAATGGAGCTTATCCTTGGCGGAATTGGCTCGCCGGAGATGGGGAAGATGATTGGGATGGAGGTTGGCCGGATTGAGCTTGAGACTGAGAGAAAGGGAGACTTAGGGTTAGGGTTTGTTTCGAGGTTGGATTGATCCAAGTGTATCGATCCAACTCGATTTTATTTTAAAAACACGATATGCAGAGTTCGATCGATCGAACCTAGGTCTCCACTCTAATTTTTTTTTTTTTTTTTTTTTTTTTTGAATTTTGAAAAATCAAAGGAAATTAAATTAATGAGATGCAAATTTCGATCGATTGAAGAAAGATTTTGATCGATCGAAGAGCATAAAGAATGTACAAGTTTAAGGGCTCAAGAGTTGACACGTGTTGGAACCTTGGATCGATCAAACTTGGAATTCGATCGATCGAACATGAAAAATTTTGAAAAGTCCCGAGAGCATACATTTTTGAAAAATGGATGAGGCCTGAAAATTTTTCTAAGTGTTGGGACTCATGATCGATTGAACCACATGTTGGATCGATCGAAAGATAGTTCGATTGATCGAAATAGTTTACGATCGATCGAACTTTCAAAAATTTGGAGATCCCGAGAGCATGCATTTTGGAATTTGGATGCAGGTCCAAAATTTTTCTAAGTGTTGGGTGCAAAATGAGAGTTGGATCGATCGAGTCCATAGTTGGATCTATCGAACCAATGTTCGATCGATCGAACCAAAACTTGGATCGATCGAAATTATGCCTAAATGCTCAAAATGACTCGAATGCTCCTGCAATCCCTTACTCAGTTCCTTCCAATGTATATGAACCACAAAAACAGTATCTAGACTTTGCAAGAATCAAAATGCAAGATAGAAATGAGGGAGGAATAGGGTTTTGACATCCTACGAATTTCGATGCTAGTCTTTAACGTCTCTAGCAAGACCTAGGGTTCTTTTAACCCGGATCAAAGATCTTGCAATGCATCCCCTCCTTTTTGGGATGAGAGATGTTTCGAGTCACTCCCAACAAATGGTTCTTGGAAGAACTTGTTGGGGTAAACTCAAAAGTCGTCTTGAGTTCCTTGTCAAAACTTTCCTTGGGCTTCCATGCCCTTTCGCAACAAGAGTTCGAAATCACTTTTCTTGCATGCAATGCTGAAGATGAAGATGAAGGCTTTGAAACATTGTTCATACACAAAAGCTTATTCCTGTCACAAGCAAGATCATGATATTCCTCTACCACATTAACCTCTTCCTCATATTTGTCAAATGGATTGGGTGTGGGGTTAAAGATGTTCAACTTCACTCTCATGTGCCCAAAAGAAATCTTCATTATCCCCGTCCTACAATTTATGTTGGCATTTGAGGTTGCCAAGAAAGGACGGCCAAGGATAACCGGAATTCGGTTCTTTGGATTGGGCACCGGTTCCGTGTCAATGACGACAAAGTCAACCGGGAAGAAGAACTTACCAATCTTAATCAACACATCCTCAATTATCCCCCTAGGCTTCTTAATGGATCGGTCGGCAAGTTGTAAAACCACCGACATCGGTTTCAATTCACTTAGGCCCAATTTGACATAAACCGAATAGGGAAGAATGTTAACACTAGCCCCTAAGTCAAGAAGTGCCCGGTTGATGACATGTTCACCAATGATACAAGATGTTGTAGGTGCACCGGGGTCCTTAAACTTTGGCAAAGTGTTGTGTTGTAGAATGAAACTCACTTGTTCGGTTAAGACCACTTTCTTTGATGTTTGGCTCTTGTTTTTCCGCTTTTGGGTGCATAAGTCCTTCAAGAATTTGGCATAAGCCAGAATTTGCTTAATTGCATCCAAAAGTGGAAGATTGACTTTGACTTGCCTAAACATATCCATTATCTCATTGTTCTTGGTCTTTTGCCTTTCTTTTGAAATGGACCCTTTCAAGGCGTCCGGAAATAGAGCTTTTTCAAAAACTCTTTTAGCATTTTCTTTCAAAGAATTCTCAGCATTGGACTTGTTCAATTCATTGGATTTCAAATCACTTTTCAAAGAAGAATCATGAATAACATTTTTCAAAGAACTTTTCTCAAACACATTTTTCAACACTGTTTTCAATGAATCTCTTTGGAAATCATCTTTCAACTCACAATTTGAGGGCTTCTCATTCTCAAGATCATGCACATGCAATGAAGGAGGAATAGTGTGTGGAACGGGACGGGTGACAACTTGAGGTTGTACCGGTTCACTCTCTTCATTAGGCATTTTAACTTGATTGTCTACTACCCTACCACTTCTCAAGGTTGTTACCGCATTGACATGCTCAACATTATGCCTTTCCAATGAGGATTTGGTTTCTACAACACATTGTTGTTTGATTGGGGCATTCATGTGCATCTTTCCCTTCTCTCTAGCATTAAGTGTTTCAGCTATTTACCCTACTTGGGTTTCTAGCTTGGCAATTGATTAAGAAGGAGAATGCAACAATTGAGTATTTGCTTCTAGAGTGCCCAAAGCATTTAAAACCTTTTCCTCAAAAGCGGAACCTCTAGAATTTCCTTGAGAATATGATTGGTTAGGAAAATGAGAACTAGCAAATTGATTTCCTTGTGAGTTATATGGTCTTGAACCTTGGGATCCTTGGTTTTGAAGTGGAGGTGTAATGTATTTCCCTTGAAAACCGCCTTGGGAAGAGTTTGAGCCCTCCCCTTGGTTTTTCCAAGAAAAATTAGGATGATTCCTCCAATCGGGATTGTAATGGTTACCATAAGGATTGTTCCATTGGTTCATAAATGTTGCATTAACTTGCTTAATGGGTTCATTTTGAATTTTTCCATGAGGACAATTAGAAGTAGAATGAAGAACACTAAAACAAGTCATACATGATTCATTTTGAGCTCTAGGAGAATGATTAGGAAAGGAAGACACTTGATTCGCCAAGTTTTGATTGATCAATTGATCAAACTTTTGAGATAAAGACTTCATCTCGGCGGTTATATCATTTGAGTGGTCAACTTGATGCCAGCCAACACTCTTCCTACCTTGAGAATTTCTACCATTCCTAGATGACAATGTTCTATGCAAAGAGTTTTCACTCATGCTCTCATAAAGACGCCACACGTCTTCCTCTTACCGGTCTATATAAGAACCTCCCATTAAAGCATCAACCATGCCTTTATAATTGTCCGATAAGCTTTCAAAGAAGAATTGGACCAATTGCCATTTAGGCATGTCATGGTGAGGACATTTCCTAAGCAATTCATTGAAGCATTCCCATGCCTCGTGGAAAGTTTCTCCCTCCCCATGTGTGAATTCTCTAATGGCGGTTCTCATAGCATTGGTCTTAGAAACCGGATAGTACTTTTTCAAAAATTCTTGTTGCATTTCTGCCCAAGAAGTTATAGAAAAAGGCCTAAGGTTGTTAAACCAATACTTCGCCTTATCTTTAAGGGTGAATGGAAAAAGTTTCAGCCTTAAAACTTCTTCCGGCATGTCCGTGTATCGAACGGTAGAACAAACTTCAAGAAACTCATCCAAATGCTTGTAAGGTTCTTCACTAGGAAGTCCATGAAAGTTAGGTAGCATTTGGATAGTTTGTGCTTTAATCTCATAATGGTGTGCTCTAAATGGTGGCAATTGAATGCATGTGGGTGCATTATACTCATTAGGCACATAGTGATCTCTCAATGTGAGTGGTGGATTAGCAACTTGAGGTGCAACATGGACACCTTGGTTATATTGAGCTTGATTAATGATGGGGGGTTGTGGTGCATACATTGGCCTTGGAATTCCCATTGGAATTTGGCTTTGTTGTTGATGAGGTTTGATGAATGTATGGCCTAGGCATGCCTAATGGAACTTGCATATTATCATTTTGCACATTAGGATGAATGATGCCTTGTTGGTCTATGTGACCAAGGTCTTCAACATGATCATCATTGAGAGCGTCCATTGGTAGATTGGTTCTATGTGAACTTCCTCTTCCCCTTGGATTCCTAATAGTGGATTCTAAATGCAAATCAAGAGGGACAAGAGTAGGTCTCAATGAACGACGACCATGCATGCACAATGCAATACGAATAAACAACTTTCTCAACAATGCAATTAAACTTCACAACCACAATTTTCAAATGCAATGTATGTCAAATAAATGCCTCCACGTGGGCCCCCGATTTATCTAATGATGCTATGCAATGCCTCCACGTGGGCCCCCGATTTAACTAAGGAGATTGAGTAAGAAGGTCTCACAATAGTCCTTTAGCACTTCAACTCCAAAATTAAAAGCTTAGCTTAGCAATTTTACTTAACAATTTTTCATTTTAAGCATTTTTCCTTTGCTTTGCTTTGCTCCTTAGCTTGGAATTACTTTGCTAGCTCCTTGCTCAATGCACCTAGTCAATGGAGAACAAATTCAATAAGCAATCAAAAACAGAAAATAAAAAGAAAGTAAAGACACGATCAAAAGAGTACTAATCCTAATTGAATTTCACAATTTGACGTTGCCAATTTAAAATCCCCGGCAACGGCGCCAAAA
This sequence comes from Cornus florida, assembly GCF_030987335.1. Taxonomy (NCBI): domain Eukaryota; kingdom Viridiplantae; phylum Streptophyta; class Magnoliopsida; order Cornales; family Cornaceae; genus Cornus; species Cornus florida. The sequence continues at coordinate 49,289,663 of NW_026775573.1, forward strand.
ACTGACCGGTCCTTTACAAGGGTCGCGATACCAAGTTAAGCTTGAAGAGTTGTGAATTTAGGAGATGGCCAAGTTTTACATTTATAGAAAGCCACTACCACCTTTCTCTATGTAAAATATAGATAGGGCGAGTAGGGATCGTCCCAAGGGATTAGATGGTGTATCGAATTGTGAAACTATGGTAATTAGGGTTAGTAGGTCGAGTGATTACACAATTGATTGGTTGGTTGATTAAGCTAAATTGAATTCAATTAAATAAAATAATATGAAGTAAACAAGAGAGAGAGAGGTCTTGGGGTGTAGAGATCACCACCAAGCAATACTTTTCTATACTACTAACAAGTGATCAATTGAGGGTAATGGATGTGTTGCAATATGATAAGGGTGTGTGTGCATTAGGTTGATTCAATTGGCAAGGATGACAAATCAAGCAAGTATTGTCTAAACATCATGTGAAGAGCACAATATATCTAAACAATAGAGCATATATTGTCTAGACAACATGGGGATAGCACAATAGATCAAAACAAGTCATTAATCCTTCATTAAGCTCACAATCCACATACAACACAATATTAGAGGAATATGCCATTTGGACTCACAAGCATAGAACATCAAACATCAAGAGTAGATTGTCCTCCCATCTAACATTACACTACCACTACACTAAATCTACACTACTAGCATGAAAATAAAGCTATCTAGACTAGGGGAGAGGCACAAACCATCAAGAATAGGCATAAACCATCAAATGAACCAAAATAGCATTCATTAAGCATATCATCTTGATAATCTCTAGATCTATAGCATCAATACACATAGACATGCATCAAAAACACTAAATCTAGGGATAAGCACATGAATATCCTACTCTAGCATACATAGACATATGGATAGAATAGAATAGTCAATTGGAAGCATTAAACCATACAAACCATGAAATAATCAAGATTTATATATACATGAATATCAAGATGTATCATACAACACTAATCCCTCAATAATACACAAGATTAGAGTATAGAAAGCATGCTTGGGGCTAACTCTAGCCCCAAGAGGATGTCTAGCCACTCATGGTAGTGATGATCCAACCCTCAAGGGCTAACTCCATGGCTGTTCCTTGTTGGTGAAGATCTCCTCCAATGGTGCTCTAGCTTCCCTCCTTCCTCCTCTCCAAGAATAGCCTCTAAGATCAATTTTCAATGTGTGACAAGAGACTCTCTCAAAAAGTGTATCATATTCCTTATATAGGTAGGTCAAATACACGCCATGATGAGCTGTGGTCGTGCAAGGCATATTCTCCAATGATTGGATGAAGAACGGAATAAATGAGCTGGACTTTAACTTTTTCTCGCTGGAGGAAGTTCGATCGATCGATCAAACTGCATCTTGGATCAATCGAAGTGGTCTGACTCATTCGGATAATGACAAGGCTGGGATATTTTCAAGATATTTATGGGGAAAAAGACAAAAGTGGTTGGTAGGCGTATAGCTGTGGATAAGATCAATCATTTGAATAGGACAAAATAGGGTTCGATAGATCGAAGGTGATGTTCGATCGATCGAACTTGGAATTTCAGCAAAGGCCAAGGTTGGATCTATCGAGAAGTACTGTGATCGATCATAGATGTTCGATCGATCGAACTCTAAGTTGGATCGATCGAACTTTTCAGCTGCACAACTTGATTCCTTTTTGCTCATTTCTTTCTCCACTTTGCTCCCTCCTTTGGTTTATCTCAGGATTGCTTCAATTAAGCTTTTATTTGGCTGAGTTAGCTCAATTTTGGGATTAGTGCCTGAAAATATAAATAACACGTAATAAGTCTAAAACGGCAAAGTAAGATAGATAAAGGTACTAGAATGCTTAAGCTTAACGGGTTTAAATGCGCACTTTTCAGTGCTCATCAATCCGCCCCAATCATGAAACCGCCAAATTGGTCTCTTCCTTTTGAGATCATGTGTGATGCATCCGATTATGTGTTAGGCGTGATTTTGGGCTAGCATGTGGACAAGCTTCCACATGCTATCTATTATGGGAGCAAAACTCTCTCTGTTGCTCAGTTAAATTACACCACCACTAAAAAAGAATTGCTAGTTGTGGTGTATGCCTTGGATAAATTCCATTCCTATCTTCTTGGATCCAAGGTCATAGTCTTTTCGGATCATGCCGCTCTTAGGCATTTGCTCGCCAAAAGAGAGACCAAACCCTGCCTGATTCGATGAATACTTTTACTTTAAGAGTTTGACATTGAAATTCGGGACAAAAAAGGGACCAACAATGTTGTCGTAGAGCATCTCTCTTTCTTACTCATTGAGAAATCTTCTGAATTTGCTGCTGTCCGTGATTCCTTTCCAGATGAGCAACTTTTTCAGATCTCCCATTCCAGTCTCCCTTGGTATACGGATATTGTCAACTATCTAGCGATAGGCAAAATTCCATCCAATTGGTCCAAACTAGAAAAAGAACGTTTCTTCTCCCAAGTTAAGCACTTCTTTTGGGAAGATCTGGAACTATTCAAGTATTACTCGGATCAAATCATCCGGCAATGTATTCCCAAAACTGAGACCACAAGCATTCTAAATTTCTGTCATACTCTTGCTTGTGGAGGCCATTTCAGTGCCAAAAAGACAGCCGACAAAGTCCTTCAAAGCGGATTTTATTGACCATCCTTGTTTTGGGATGCTTACAACTTCTACAAATCTTGTGAGCGTTGCCAAAAGATCGGATCCATGTCCAGAAGAGACATGATGCCCCTCACTCCCATCCTAATTATTGAAATTTTTGATGTGTGGGGGATCGACTTCATGGGACCATTTCCATCTTCCTATGGCTATGTGTACATCCTTGTAGCGGTGGATTATGTTTCCAAATTGGTTGAAGTCGAGGCTACCTGAACTGATGATCATAAAGTTATGATCCAATTCATTCAATCAAACATCTTTAGTCGTTTTGGTACGCCCCGAGCAATCATCAGTGACGGTGGATCTCATTTCAGAAATCGTTACCTTAAATCCGTCCTCTCCAAGTATTCTGTCATTCATAAGGTTGCCACACCTTATCACCCTCAAATGAGTGGTCAAGTGAAAGTATCTAATTGGGAGACTAAGCATATCTTGTAAAAAACGGTTCAACCGGACCACAAAGATTGGTCATTGAGACTAAACGATGCGCTTTGGGCTTAACGGACAGCTTATAAGACACCCATTGGCATGTCGCCATATCGACTTGTCTTTGGCAAGGCTTGTCATCTCCCTGTCGAACTAGAGCACCGTGCTTATTGGGCCATAAAAAGGCTTAACTTTGATCTCAAACAAGCCAGCTCTACTAGTAAATTGCAACTCAATGAACTTGAGGAAATTCAAAATGATGCGTATGAAAACGCCAAAATCTATAAGGCGGAGACTATAGCTTTTCATGACAAACACATTGTCAAAAAGCCTTTCGCTCCTGGACAAAAAGTTTGGCTTTTCAATTCTAGATTGAGACTCTTTCCCGGTAAACTCTGTTCACGGTGGGATGGTCCATATGTCATCACTGCCGTCTTTCCTCATGGTGCAGTCGAACTCCAAGATCCTACTAATGGATCGTTGTTTAGGGTTAATGGCCAACGGCTTAAGCCTTACATTGACGGCATAATCCCTATCCGCAACGTGCAAAAAGTCCTATTAATGGACCCAATTTACGAGGACTAGTGTGCGTTCTTGCTTCGTCTAGCTATCGACGTTAAACTTAGCACTCATGGAAGCAATTCTTTCATTTTTCAAACTTGCATCTTCTACATATCCATTGCCATGAATTTCTTGGGAAAGTTGTCCAGTTTAACCAAGAATATGTGTGCTACCGGAATTGTCTCATCGGGTATTCCGGCAGATACAATTGGTGGTCTTCATCATTTCCAAATCCATATTCAACTTCTGGGTATATTCGAAGTCGTTTGGACATGTCCCCCGTTCTATCCAAAGTTCTCATAGTGTTTGCATCTCATGATTGTCGTTGTGGATTAGCTCGTTCTTTCTCATTCTGTGATACCCCCGGATCTCCGGATGCGGGTTGGCCAGGCCCACACCCGATTACCCGAGGATATCAAACCAATTAGCAGTTAACGAACACAGAATACAATTAAGAAAACAAGAATATATAAATTGCGGAAAAGAAACTACAATGATAATCCAAAAACTGAAACCTCAGAATAAAATTTTATTGATAAATAAAACTATTATGTTACAACTGATCCTTCACGAATACAAATCGTTCTCCAAATTATACAACTCGGGAATCCATCTAGTGGACCCCTAAAATATCCCACTGAACTTAAATGACTGGAAAAAAAACCAAAGCCTAAAACATGAAACAAAATCCTACAGCATCGGTGGAGTGAATGCCTGTATCTGCTCAGCACAATCCAGCTCTAAGACTGGAACTAACGAACACCTGTAAAAATAAGAGTGGGTCAGGCCCACATGCAAATTCTTCTCTAACTGCAATCCAAACAGTGACCCGATACGCAGATACACCCTAGATATCTCAACAATAGCTATCTAGTCCATACATATATATATATATATATATATATATATATATATATATATATATATCCACACTACGGGACATTCACTGAACTACAGTAGGGGTCTCAACCTGAATAAAAGGTAACATGCGAAAACGCACCCAAAGGTGGGCATGAGTACCTAGACCTAACAGGGTACACCTCAACCTACTATAGCCAGCTACGCATCCACTGCATATACGCACCCTAACCGACGAGTCTGAGACTCAAGCTCATCTCATGGTACCATAACCATATATTTAAAATCCGTTCATATCCATCCATAAGAAATCCAATAAGTCGTTCAGCTTATTCAGCCGCACAGACTTATATAAGAGATCCAGTAAGTCGTTCAGCTTATTCAACTGCATAGACTTAAATATAAGGAGAATTATGTTTTTATAATTCGTACCCTTATTCCAAAATAGGTAGGACTGAGTATTTTGAATCAGTCTGTCCCTAGTATGACACCATCCCATATCAGTGCATACAATCCACAAAATCCATATAATTGATAAAACATATAAAACTGTTCACCAATTAAAATCCATAAGGTAGGAATTAGCGTTTTGAGCAAAACCATACCTAGTATGCCACCGTCCCATACCGGTGCATACAATCCTCCATATCCATATAAATTACAACATATAAATACTAAGCACGTAATTTATAGTCCAAAACCAAATATCCATATCCTTGCAGAAAAGTGTTTTAAGTTTCAGCAATTTAAAATCCAAAACCATGTAAATTACAACATATAAATACATGTTAGTAATTTACAATCCGAAATCATTCCAAACAATTGCAGAAGAATATTTATTATTTCAGCAATTTAAATCCAAAAGTTAAACCATGTATTATTTAACGGTTCATCAACAAGCATCCAAAGCATGAATAAATTAGTTTTAATAAATCAACTATTCTATCATGTATTCAAATAAGATTTAAAATCATAATATTATCCAAGAATTTGCTAAAAATTAGTTCTAGCAATTCAGTTCCTTTTATCCGTCAATAGCAAGCTAGGTTACATACTTGTATATTGTTTTGTTGTTTAAGCACCCAGCCACAAACTATGCTACGAGTCCAATTTATTAATTAAAAGACTCCCTTATGCATCTAAAATTTAATTTAGAACATATATAACACCTTAAATTGTCAAATTAAAATTAAACAATTTATTTCCTTCCAGCCGTTAACCGTACGCAAAATTGTTAATTAGCGCATTGTTAATTCCATTATTACAACGAGGGTAGTTTATGCAATTTAAGATCTTAATTACATGATAGATTAATTATTTAAACCCCCATTAAAGTTCTCGATTTTTTCAAGAACCCCAAGTGCCCAAACAGTAGCAAAAAGTTCGTAAAAACATTAACTGAATATGCAAAATGAAGGGAGCCTGCTCTAATCCTAAAAGAGCAGGCTCTTTTAGAGGTAGAGCAGTCTCTTTTAAAGGTTGAGCCTGCTCTACTTCCTCTAGAGCAGGCTCTACTCATGGGGGAGGCGGCTCCTCCCTCCATGGAGCCGTCTCTCTTCCCCTATGAGCCTCAATTCAGTTACTTCTCCATTTCCGACCGTTCTGCTTCTTCTCCGGCCTTTTTCCACCATTCAATTGATTTTAAAAACTAATCCTAAAGGTCTTATTAATACCAAAGAGCATCCCAATGATTTGAAAACAACAATTAAAATCAACTACAGAAATTAAATTCTCTACCGAATTAACATGTGTTAAAAACAAAACTAAAACTATTTTTCAACAACAATTCTACTGAACTTTGGAGCCTTATCAAATTTAATTAATTCAAGGTCTTAATAACATCCAAAATCAACCTTCTAATCATTCTGTGAAACCCCAGAATCAACAGAAACATTCCCATGCTCCAAAGTAACAAACAGTTCGTAGAAAAGTTTACAGAACATTCACTATTGAAGAGAGCATGCTTTAAGTTTTAAAGAGCAGGCTCTTTTGAGCCTGGAGATGGCTCTATAGATTTTAGAGCCGGCTCTTTAAGTGTGGGAGCCGGCTCCCACATCCTTGGAGCCGGCTCTCACGTCCTTTGAGAGCCTCCGTCCCCGTTCTGCTCCGTTTCAGCCTATCCGCTCCACCTTCGGTCATTCCAGTTCCTCTGTTTCTCTTAAATACTGAACTTACTAGTCTTATAAATACCTAGTATCATTCCAATGGCCTATCTACAGTAGTTGGAAACAATTACAGAGGCTAAAATTGCAACTAACTTAACATACTTTAAGAACAGAATGCTGAAACGAAAGCATGCATAAATTTTGTTTTACAGAATTGATATCAACACCTACAGATCATTGATATAACATGTACCAAACATATAATTTCCAATTAACGTTCAATTAAACCCTAGAGACTATCTAGGTGCACAGAACACAAGCCAAAGGGAAGGAGAAAGAGAAGAACTTGCCTGCAGTTTTGGTCTCAAAACTTTGTCGCCGTTTTCCTAATTTCTTGCAAACACTGACCACCTCAAGCCTCCCATGGTTTTATTTTAATCCACCATAACTCTCCCTAGGTCCTCTCTAATTTCCTCCTTGACAATCCTTACGATGCTCTGTTCCTCTACCCTCTGTTTTTATATAACAACTCTACGTGTATGCTATGTGATATATCGTAAACCCTAAGCTTAAAGCATAATGGTATATTTATAGGCTTAATACCAAAACCCTAATCCTTGTCATAATAGAGACAGAGCCCTAAACTTAATCCTAATCGGCCCATAATAAAGCTTACGATTAAATTCTATGTCGGCTACACCAGATGACGTCCCAAAACTTGTAAGTAAAAATAACTTAATATTTTTAAAAACTCACGTAGTTTAATTCACATAAGAATTCCAATAAGTCAATAAATGCAAACAAACAATTTCAATTAAATCACTATAATGCAATTAATTCAATTAATGCAAATAATTCAAATAAATCAAATAATAAACACAAATAAATAATTTGACACATAAACACTTAGCCACAAAATAAATAAATAAAATAAAATAAAAATGCACATAAAATAACATTTAAATTCCAATTTTTATCCCTTTTAAATTAGGGGTATTACATTCTTCCCCCCTAACAAAAGGAATTTCGTCCTCGGAATTCACGAAACTTTGAATTATATATATATATATATATATATTTATGATTATTATTATTTTTTATTTTATAATTATTATTTTTTTACTCCGTTCCGTCTTGGATTCTGCCTCTGTGTATGGGCTCCACTGATTTCCAAATCTGTAAAGAAAAATATCGGTCCGGTATAAAGGGCACATAAAAAAAAATTTATCCAGCTCGTAAGTTGTATTTAGCAACTACTCATCCTTACCCAAATTTGTTTATAAAAAATTCACATTCTTCCAAATTCCATAGCATAAATGTGTAAAACTTCTATGCATCCCATCCCAATGTTTTAAAAACACCAATCGATAGGCTATCGCTTAAAAGGAGAACTATCATCCACAAAAAGTCAATTTAAGACATAAAAATTGACCTTCCTGAAATGCACACTTCGTTTCTGATACGGAAGACATCCCTAATCAATTGTCTCCTGATTGAGAACGCTAGTGTAAAAGTGTACCAATTTACAAAATCGTACTGCCACCGCCTAACCACACGAAATCCATTATAAAGGGGAGTATTTCTCCCCGATGTATCTTTTAAGGAAGCCAGGGTCTGATTATACAACCTATGCTGCCATTTCAAACCAACAGGAAGAGGTCTACTCTATTAATATATAAAACCCCAAAAATGGTCACACAAACCTTCCGGTGCCATCAAGATAAGAAATGAAGTAAACACTTCCAACTTCCCATAAAAAACCTAGGATATCTATCCCAAGTATCTTTTTCATGATCAAATGTACCCTCTCGATCCAATCCTCCATCGAGAGATATGCAATACAGTTATACCTCTGTTAGCAATGCAATGAAGACCTATTGTGAAGTCCAAAAGTGAACATTACTAGAATTTAGGCGAGCAGAAAACTTGCTCAATCCACCACTCTTAATCCGTAGGAAATTAAACTTCCAATAAATTTTGATGATCTCAACCAATTATCCACCCCTGACTAGGCCTACTCTCTTTTCCATCTACCAAAAGTACCATTAGTCTGGTACCACCAGCTTCCGTCTGCATCCAATACTTAATTTGGAGCATCGTCAAAAGCTAACCCTGCAGCTGAACCAATACAGTACCAATTAGTGATAAACTTACCGATCATAAAATCAACCGGAAATTCCAGTCATCGAAAGTCAACTTACTATGACCTTTTTCACATACACCGTGCACCGCTTCCTTGTGATATGTGATCAGTTTCACCATCCTATCTTCGACACACCCTACTTGCTTAATATAAGTAGTGTCAATTTGACTCCTTGTTTTGTTCCAAACAAATATGAAACTTTTCCCATTCTCCATATAATCATTAATGTCCGAGGAACAACAAATTGTTGCAAATTAGGACCCTAAAAATTTTCACATTTTATTCTCAGTGTAGAAACTTAGATTCCTCCTTTAAGTGCAACACCTGCAACCCCTCCAAATGACACTCTCGTGAATCGTGTCTTAATTACGAATAGACTGATAAATATTTAATCAGTCAACCCTCTTTTCTTGACGACATTCAAATAAATATCCACCAACACGAACTCCTCCTTTCGACTTGGTGGTCACTTCAGAAATTTCTCTGAAGATATTTTGCACCTCCAACACCTTTCACAAATCATGGTGGCATGACAATGGTCTTTATCTACCACAACCCCATGGATATAATTATAATAACATCCACCAATCTCAGGGTGTTGCAAAAAAAACAAATCCCTATCTAGTGTGAAGCATATCAAACTAATCGTTTTAAGATAGTTGACACGTATCGATAGTTTAACTATCCCATCCCATATAGCATACCATAATGCTACATGTCCAAGTCCAAAAGGTTGGCTAAACTCATGTATATTTACCACATCCTATGACCACATGCTTACGAATCCTAGCGCACATAGCGCTATTACTCCATGCTATAAATACAATAGTTGACGGATCACATACGTGTGCCCCAACTAAAACATAATCCCAATCCAGACTAATAAAATAAAAATAAAACACGTAAGATACATAAAATGACGAAAATGAAACACATAAGACACACAACCTAAAACAAAAATATAATTCTACTTAAAACTTCGTTCCTTCCAGAAAAGAAAATCTCTTTTGGACCCAACCTTACCAAATTGGGTTCACTATTTCCTTTTCTAGTTTCGTAGGTAATCATCCAACCTCGAAACCTATCCGTTAAACATAACTTAAAAGTAACCATCAGTCGTCTAAGCAATAACCAAAGCTTAACTCTTATCTTCCTTATATGCGAAGAACAAACCGTCTAACGTGGCTTTAATAAGCAACTTAGAATGTTATAACCTAATCCCCATACTCTCTAGAACGTGATATATAATCTGGTATTTCGTTCTGCGAAGAACTCCATCCGATCCCTAAACTCCTAAAGAGTATCTCATTCATATTTCTCTTAAAGATGCTATGTAAATTTGACTATATGTAAATTGGTTCACTCCAACTCTACTTGTATCCTTCATTCCACTATGAGTGAATCAAAATCATCCTCGTGTAATCCTTCATCCCGAAGATTTAGTATCCTTTCCCTTGGATACTTTGAAATCTCCACCCTTAGGATCCTCTTCGGACTCCTACCCCTCACTTACCTCCTAGTTGAGATTAACTGGGGTCGTTTTGATCCCGATAGGCGGCGACCTAACACATACACCTTAATCCTTTCTTGGCTCATACTTTCTAAGTAATGCCAACCTCAGAATTAAAACTTTGATCCCAAGTTCTATATCTGGCAAAAAACTCGATCACACACTCCTTTACTCCTTTGGGTCTCTATCGCTTTCGCCTTAGACCCAATCCTCCCTCCTAGTGTCAACCATTCTGTATCTATAGATTATAATTGACATCAGATCTTCCTAACGAACTGTAAATAGAGTACAACGATTCTTATTATGGCTCTAAGTTTTAGAGAGATGCAACGCGGAAGTCCTATAGCGAAAGACACTCCTAAGGACACTAGAACCTGGAGTGCTCTGATACCAACTGTGATACCCTCGGATCTCCGGATGCGGGTTGGCCAGGTCCACGCCCAATTACCAGAGGATATCAAACCAATTAGCAGTTAACGAACACATAATACAATTAAGAAAACAGGAATAAATAAATTGCGGAAAAGAAACTACAATGGTAATCCAAAAACTGAAACCTCAGAATAAAATTTTATTAATAAATAAAACTATTCTGTTACAACTGATCCTTCACGAATACAAATCGTTCTCCAAATTATACAACTCGGGAATCCATTTAGTGGACCCCTAAAATATCCCACTGAACTCAAATGACTGGAAAAAAAACCAAAGCCTAAAACATGAAACAAAATCCTACAGCATCGGTGGAGTGAATGCCTGTATCTGCTCAGCACGATCCAGCTCTAAGATTGGAACTAACGAACACCTGTAAAAATAAGAGTGGGTCAGGCCCACATGCAAATTCTTTTCTAACTGCAATCCAAACAGTGACCCGATACGCAGATACACCCTAGATATCTCAACAATAGCTATCTAGTCCATACATATTTATATATATATCCACACTAAGGGACATTCACTGAACTACAGTAGGGGTCTCAACCTGAATAGAAGGTAACATGCGAAAACACACCCAAAGGTGGGCATGAATACCTAGACCTAACAGGATACACCTCAACCTACTATAGCCTACTACGCATCCACTGCATATACGAACCCTAACCGACGAGTCTGAGACTCAAGCTCATCTCATGGTACCATAACCATATATTTAAAATCCGTTCATATCCATCCATAAGAAATCCAATAAGTCGTTCAGCTTATTCAGCCGCACAGACTTATATAAGAGATCCAGTAAGTCGTTCAGCTTATTCAACTGCATAGACTTAAATATAAGGAGAATTATGTTTTTATAATTCGTACCCTTATTCCAAAATAGGTAGGACTGAGTATTTTGAATCAGTCTGTCCCTAGTATGACACCGTCCCATACCGGTGCATACAATCCACAAAATCCATATAATTGATAAAACAGATAAAACTGTTCACCAATTAAAACCATAAGGTAGGAATTAGCGTTTGAGCTAAACCATACCTAGTATGCCACCGTCTCATACCGGTGCATACAATCCTCCATATCCATATAAATTACAACATATAAATACTAAGCACGTAATTTATAGTCCAAAACTAAATATCCATATCCTTGCAGAAAAGTGTTTTAAGTTTCAGTAATTTAAAATCCAAAACCATGTAAATTACAACATATAAATACATGTTAGTAATTTACAATCCGAAATCATTCCAAACAATTGCAGAAGAATATTTATTATTTCAGCAATTTAAATCCAAAAGTTAAACCATGTATTATTTAACGGTTCATCAACAAGCATCCAAAGCATGAATAAATTAGTTTTAATAAATCAACTATTCTATCATGCATTCAAATAAGATTTAAAATCATAATATTATCCAAGAATTTGCTAAAAATTAGTTCTAGCAATTCAGTTCCTTTTATCCGTCAATAGCAAGCTAGGTTGCATACTTGTATATTGTTTTGTTGTTTAAGCACCCAGCCACAAACTATGCTACGAGTCCAATTTATTAATTAAAAGACTTCCTCATGCATCTAAAATTTAATTTAGAACATATATAACACCTTAAATTATCAAATTAAAATTAAACAATTTATTTCCTTCCAGCCGTTAACCGTACGCAAAATTGTTAATTAGCGCATTGTTAATTCCATTATTACAATGAGGGTAGTTTATGCAATTTAAGATCTTAATTACATATTAAATTAATTATTTAAACCCCCATTAAAGTTCTAGAATTTTTCAAGAACCCCAAGTGCCCAAACAGTAGCAAAAAGTTCATAAAAACATGAACTGAATATGCAAAATGAAGAGAGCCTGCTCTAATCCTAAAAGAGCAGGCTCTTTTAGAGGTAGAGCAGTCTCTTTTAAAGGTAGAGCCTGCTCTACTTCCTCTAGAGCAGGCTCTACTCATGGGGGAGGCGGCTCCTCCCTCCATGGAGCCGTCTCTCTTCCTCTATGAGCCTCAGTTCAGTTACTTCTCCGTTTCCGACCATTCTACTTCTTCTCTGGCCTTTTTCCACCATTAAATTGATTTAAAAACTAATCCTAAAGGTCTTATTAATACCAAAGAGCATCCCAATGATTTGAAAACAATAATTAAAATCAACTACAGAAATTAAATTCGCTACCGAATTAACATGTGTTAAGAACAAAACTAAAACTATTTTTCAACAACAATTCTACTGAACTTAGGAGCCTTATCAAATTTAATTAATTCAAGGTCTTAATAACATCCAAAATCAACCTTCTAATCCTTCTATGAAACCCCATAATCAACAGAAACATTCCCATGCTCCAAAGTAACAAACAGTTCGTAGAAAAGTTTACAGAACATTCACTTTTGAAGAGAGCCTGCTCTAAGTTTTAGAGAGCAGGCTCTTTTGAGCCTGGAGATGGCTCTATATGTTTTAGAGCCGGCTGTTTAAGTGTGGGAGCCGGCTCCCATATCCTTGGAGCCGGCTCTCACGCCCTTTGAGAGCCTCCGTCCCCGTTCTGCTCCGTTTCAGCCTATCTGCTCCACCTTCGGTCATTCCAGTTCCTCTGTTTCTCTTAAATACTGAACTTACTAGTCTTATAAATACCTAGTATCATTCCAATGGCCTATCTACAGTAGTTGGAAACAATTACAGAGGCTAAAATTGCAACTAACTTAACATACTTTAAGAACAGAATGCTGAAACGAAAGCATGCATAAATTTTGTTTTACAGAATTGATATCAACACCTACAGATCATTGATATAACATGTACCAAACATATAATTTCCAATTAACGTTCAATTAAACCCTAGAGACTATCTAGGTGCACAGAACACAAGCCAAAGGGAAGGAGAAAGAGAAGAACTTGCCTGCAGTTTTGGTCTCAAAACTTTGTCGCCGTTTTCCTAATTTCCTGCAAACACTGACCACCTCAAGCCTCCCATGGTTTTATTTTAATCCACCATAACTCTCCCTAGGTCCTCTCTGATTTCCTCCTTGACAATCCTTACGATGCTCTGTTCCTCTACCCTCTGTTTTTATAGAACAACTCTACGTGTATGCTATGTGATATATCGTAAACCCTAAGCTTAAAGCATAATGGTATTTTTATAGGCTTAATACCAAAACCCTAATCCTTGTCATAATAGAGACAGAGCCCTAAACTTAATCCTAGTCGGCCCATAATAAAGCTTACGATTAAATTCTATGACGGCTACACCAGATGACGTCCCAAAACTTGTAAGTAAAAATAACTTAATATATTTAAAACTCACGTAGTTTAATTCACATAAGAATTCCAATAAGTCAATAAATGCAAACAAACAATTTTAATTAAATCACTATAGTGCAATTAATTCAATTAATGCAAATAATTCAAATAAATCAAATAATAAACACAAATAAATAATTTGACACATAAACACTTAGCCACAAAATAAATAAATAAAATAAAATAAAAATGCACATAAAATAACATTTAAATTCCAATTTTTATCCCTTTTAAATTTGGGGTATTACACATTCTTCGTAGTCATTAGGATCCCCGTTGCACTCCAATTCATGTTGGACGTTTACATGCTTTCGTCCGTGCCTTGAAAAATTCGAGTATGCTGCAAAAGGCAGCATTTCAAGAGCCCCGCGGGCGCCCGCCAAAGTGAGCAATAGGCTCAGCATTCTCGCGGGCACCCGTCATCGTGCCGCGGGCCCGCAGCCCTGCGCAGCTGTTTTAAAAATGCGCTTTCATGCTTATTTTTCCCTCTATTTATTTTTCTTTAAAACCCTCTCTCTCCCTCTAACCTCTCGTCTCCAACCTCTTAACCTCTCAAACCCTTTCCCATCATCCTCCAATCTATCTCTAACCTCCTGCCTCATTCATCTCACCCATCATCTTCTATCCTCCCTCATCATCTTGCATCATCCTCAAGCATAAAGCAATTTTTTTCATTCACATTAGGTATGTCTCTCTTCTCGTTTTGTTCTTTGATTTTGTGATTAATGGAGGATGAGATTGATGTGGTAAATGTTGTAGAATTTGTTAGGGTTGTGCATGGTTGATTCTAGGTACAAATTTTTGGGAATTTTCATCTCTAACCTCATTTTTGCTCTCTTCCCAATTTTGCTGCACACCAGGTGTTTGTTAAAAGTCCTGAACCAATTTTCCTCCTTCCCATGGCTCTTAAGGTTGCTTCCAAGTATGCTCGCTCTTCCGAGGGACCTTCCAATGCGCCTCCGCTCCTAATTAGGCTGAATGGCCAATTGTGCCCGAAGCTAAGTTCGCTATCAAAGATGGTTTTGAAAACAATCATGAAACGGCTTGGGTGGTCCGCGAACTGAAGGCGCGTGGTCTTGAAGCTCTCTTTAAACCACGTGCTCATTCTTATTTCCCACGCGTGGTCTGTCTCTTCTACGCCAACCTATCCTATTCATGTGAGGAACCAGACATAATTAAAATGACCATTGATGACTATGATTATGAGTTCACTCTCGACGACCTTGCTTTGGCCATAGGTTGTCCTTTGATTTCACCGGTCGCCGAAAATGGCTTACCTCTTTATGGGGATTTTCCGACTCAGTACAAATTACCGGACATTGTGAGGGACATGTGCCACAATCAGTACACTGGCAATCGCACCACCAGCACAAACAAGTCTTTCTTGCCATGCCGGCTATGGTTTCTTGACTCGGTGCTTGTCAAGAATGTTCTACCTATCCCGGGCCATTCCGAGCGAAAGAGGGATTTTCTGAACACACTCTACTCCGCTAAGATGGAATGCTGGTTTTGCATCCCACAGCTCGTCTGGGACCAAATTCTTAAAGTCTATAATGAGCTGATTCTTGCACGGTCAAGTACGACTACCACTTGGGCATTCCTATTCCCTTACCTTATCACCAGGTTGCTTAAAAATGCCGGATTCATTGCACTCCGTGGTGAGGAGAAAAAGAAGGATATGTTCAACTTCAATCTTGGAGTTTGGAAGTCGAGCACGGCTCAACTGAAGACATCCCGTCAGGCCCGCATTGGGGACAAGTTGGATTGGGGTGCTCCAGCGCCCCTTACGGCTCCTGCTTCGTCTGTTCTTGGTGCTCCTGCGCCTCCGCCATTAGATGTCATGACTCGAGCTGACTATCTCACCTTGAATGCTCGTCTCGATGCATTTACCTTGCGCTTTGACGCCATAGAGGGCGCCGTCTAGAAGACTCAAGAGAATCAAGAGATTTGATAAGCTATGCTCCAGTCATTAATTGACCATGCACCGGGCACACTTGGTGTTTCCTCCTCCACTCCAATGATGCAGTGATTTTATGTTTTCAGTTTTATTTCCCTTTTCAGTAGTACTTTTTAGACTTATTTTGGACCGCGTTTGGCAATAGCTTTTCAGTTTTTCTTTTGAACTTCTAACTGCATCACTTTTGCTACTTTGCATGGATTATAGTTTTTTGATGAATAAATTGCAGTTATTGCTAATGATTTTTGGATTCAGGTAGTTTTTGCTTTGTATAGATGTTCTGACAGGTTGTTGCATTCAAGTTTGGGGGTATACTTCTAGCATTTATGCAGTGGCCTATTTTTGCTCCGCCACTCCAATCCTCTCAACTTGGGTACTATTGTTCCTTTCCCCCTTTGTTCATTTTCTTTTCTATCCCTTGTCTTCTCACATTAAGGACAATGTGACATTCAAGTTTGGGGGTGCATGTGCATATTTTTATATTTTTGGTGTATGTGCATGATAGTTATTTATTGATAACTTTTGTTCATTTTTTAATGCTTGTGAGCGACTAAAATCATTTTTTTCAAGTAATGAGATTGTAAGTTGGAACTTGTTGGAATTTGAGCATGTGTTTAATACTTTGTGTATAGAGGCCAAGGAAGAAATTTTTTTGAAAATAAAGCAAATTTTGAAATAAGCATCTTGATTTGTTTCAGTTTGTATAAATACTTCAATTACAATTTCGTCAGTTTTTATACTCTTTTCTGCTTCACATTGCACATTTGCACACCGAAAACCTAATTGTGAGGCATACATCCCAAATTGACCTTGATCGGAACTCAGTGATCTCAATTGATGTCCTTAATAAATGGATACTCTTGGGTAAAAAAAAAAAAAAAAAAAAAAAAAAAAAGAAAAAAAGAAAAAATGATGACCAGTTTGAGTTCGTAGCCTTTTCAACTCGAGTTATTAAGCCCTAGGAGTGTCTTTACACTTAGCACCCTAAAGCCATCTGGTTTGGGAGTTGTTGGCCTAACACTTGCTACATGGATTGGTTAGAAAGCTTAATGAATTTAGACATTGCACAATCATTAAAAAATAAGTAAATTTGGTTCGTCGAAGTTCATGGCCTTTCCAACTCGAGTTATTAAGCCTTATGAGTGTTTCTACACTTAGCACCCTAAAGCCATCTGGTTTGGGAGTTGTTGGCCTAACACTTACTACATGGGTTGGTTAAAAAGCTTAAGGGATTTTGGCATTGCACAACCATTGCATGTTTTCTTTTGTGTTGATAAAATTTCCAATAAAGCAACAAAAGTTGTGCCTTGGGGACCTCATTTAGAAGGGATTGAATGATGTGAAAATGTGTTTTCGAGATTGGTAAAAGAGGATAAAAGCTGTATATTGGGAATCCGGTTCACTTTCACTGAAGTTAGAGTTCAAATCCATTCAAGAAATGATAATTGAAGTGTTTATATGATCGTTGGTGATTGATGCATATATATAAAAGAAATAAAAATAAAAATAAAAATAAAAATAAAAATAAAAAATAAAAAAATAAAAAAATATAAATATATATATATATATATATATATATATATATATATATATATATATATTTGAAATGTGTTTTGTGTATCAAGGCTTCATATATGCAAGGTAGTCTGCTTAATGTTTATTTTCGAATGCTCTATTGTTCCAAGTTGCAGTTGAGCTTCATCAATATTTTTGTCCATGAATGACGCATGTTGTCAGCATTTCAGTGGTTGTCATTTGCGTTGAGCTTTTTATTTTGTTTTACTTAGGGACTAGCAAAATGTAAGTTTGGGGGTGTGATAAACGCCGAATATTGCATATTCAAGCGCCCTTTCTTGCATTAGTTAAGTCTGTTAATGGAATTTAATGTACAGTTTTAATTCATTTTTGCACTTTTGTCTTGTTTTAGGTCGGTCTCCCTGAATTTGATCAAAGAAGCGGTTTTGGCATCAATTGTGTTGAAATACGTGTGCCGTTGCCGGGGAGTCATCTATTGGACCTGACTTCTTCTGTTGCCGTTTTGTGAAGTCGTGACTGAGTGTTCGTCGTGGAAGCCGCGTCAGCACTCCGGCTAGGAAAGGCTTACGAGAAGCCTTGGTTTGAAGTGTAGGTGCAAGGCCCTGTTGGCGCCCGCCAAGCCACCTCGGGCACCAATTCCCTCATCTCTTTGCCCTATTTTGTGGGACCTTGCTGAGCCCCCGTGGGAGCCCCCGCGAGCCTCTGCGGGCGCCCGCCAAACACCCCAGTGCCCTCTTCAAATTTGCGAGCCACCACGGGCGCCCGCCGATCTGCGGCAGGCAACTCAACTGCCCCTGAATTTCAGCATCTTGGTCCCCTTATCCTTCTTTTGTGTGGTCTAGCTTCATGCAGAGGGGGGAGCTCGGGATTTTAAGGATGGCGAGTAAGTTTTGATGTATAAAGAGGGGGGAGGCTCATTCTTGGAGGATATCTCACATTTTGCTAAGTTCTAGAGGGAGAAAGAGTGAGTTTGGAGGGTCTTGGGTGTTCTTGAGCTTAAGGTGTGGAAATGGAGAGGGATTCTTTATCTTCTCCTTCATTCTTTGTCTTCATGGGTAACTAACTCCCTATCTAGGGAGGTGATGAAACCCCATTTTGTAAGCATTGCTATGTTTTGATTTATATTTGGGGTATAATGTATATATGTAACTTTTTCATGAACTAGAGTACTTCATATGATGTAATGAATCTCTTTATCTTTAAATGATCATTTTGAGTCAAATATCTTGTCTTAGATTGTTTTTCTCTCATGATTATATTGCTACATTTTCATAGTGACAATGGAGATGAGTTCATGGAAGTGTTTTTATTGGCATGATATTTAGGAATTTTGATAATCTATTGCTTAGGGCTTTTCTTTGATAGATTTTTCTTGATTTCTATTTCATGTGCTCCTATTATGAGATTAAGGGCTTGATGATCTATGGCTTGGTGATCATGTCTAAGGTTGCATCCTAGTTTAGGTAACCAAAACATATAAGCCTTGATAGGTTATTCTTGTATCTTGTTTTCATATATTTCTTGAAGAGAATGTTTTAATGCTATGTTGTTACATTCCATGATTACATATATATATTTTTCCCCAAGTAAATCATTTACTAGCATACTTATTGATAGGCAGTGGATTCACTTCCCTAGTCTCCTTTTACTTGCCTTTGCCTCTTTACTTCTTAGCATTAATGTTTTATGCACTTTTCAAATCATAATCTTAGTGACAATCCAACAAATCCTCTATAACCCCCTTTATCACTCTAAAAATGACTCTAGACACCTAAGTTGCCATAAATTAGCAGTCCCAGTGGTTCGACTTACCCGACCAATAGCCCTATTTTACAATGATTTGTGTTATTGCAAAACGGGTTGATTTATAATTGCAATCGATCCGTCGATCACACGTCTCCACGTGAGCACAAAATCATGTCATTAAAGTACAGTAACAACATGGCATCTCTAAGCATATAAATAAGGCATGCCAATGCCTTATAACAAGAAAGCAAATGTGGACACACCTCCACCTACTCATGCATCACAATATCCTAAATCATACTACTAACATGGTAGTAAACGAAACTGCAAGAAATAAAATGATACAACAATGAACCCTATGGACATCATGTTAGAGTGTCTAGGTAAAAGGAAAGACCAATCCTAGTAATAAATTGACTCTAAAAACCAATGTGACAATAACCTGTCTCAAAATAAATGTGAGCCCTTACCACAATGGTAAGACTCTAACAATCCATCTCTGAATCTATAGGTGACACTATAAGTGACACTAACAATGCAATGCTCACTCTACCTGAAACATCTATCAATCGACTTAATCCCAAAAGTAACATCACGCCAAAGAACTCAAAGAAAATGACGACAATAGCCATACCAACAACAACCAAATCAATCACTACAACTGATCCCCAAAACAACCATCATCATCATTAATCAAAAGTACTATGCCTATCAAAACAAAATCAACATTGATTCTATCTAAACTGCACTTGTAGCTAGCCAGTATGCTAGCATGACAATGCTATGCACCTGCCCACAAACGTACCCGCCCATAAAAATTGTAATCCTAGAGGAATCATCCCGAATAACCAAGGATCCTAAGAGGTCCATAACCTCATCATGACCCAAAACCAACAAATCTAGCACTACGACAATGCTAAATGACTCACCTCACGAGAACCTAAACAAAATGTGTCTCTACACCTACCTTTAAATCAATGCTAGGTCGATAACAACCTATACTACTATGAAACCATGCCGACAATCACTATCAACCTCAACTCAGTCATCCTATGACTAATCCCATGTCATACCAAAAAATGCAACACAGTTATGCATATATAAATCTAATCTAGCATACATCATATGTCATGCTCTTTACATTAAAATAAAATCATGCTAAACAAATGGCATACCATATATAGCATATAAGCACGTAAACATGTTATTAGACTAAAACATGTTATCATAAAGCATATAAACACATCGAGTATAGCAACATAGGCATGATATGCACCCAAAACCCATCATCCATAGGTTTTCGAACCTAAGAGCTTTGATACCACTTGTAACGACCCTGATTTTTCAAGCCAATACGTCCTGTAATGACCCAAAAGTTGACTCGGTAACGAACTCAAAATGCGGAAGCAAAAGATAAAACAAGGGTGTCTAGAGATATAAATCATCTCTAAGACTCCAAAGTGACCTTCTATGAAGTCACGAAACATAAGGAGGACGAAAGAGAAATTGAGTGTTGAAACGGGTAAAATCCGTTAACCAAGGGCAAAATGGTCAATTTATAAATGAAAAGGAAGATTTGAATCTAAGCAAGTCAAATAAGGTCTATACAACCTAAACTAATCATTTCATAACATTCCAAGAGGTTCTAAGAGTTTTGGTTAAGAATCCCATAAGACTCCCAATTCTGGTTTAAACAAAATCTGATATTGTCTTACTAAAACATAAATATCTCCCACTATGATTTGAATCTGAGAATAGCATTGGTACCACTGGAAAGCCAACTCAAAATCATTGAATTTAGGCTCAAGAATCATCCCATTTGGATAAGAAATGAAAAAGTCATAGTCATTTGAAGTCAGAGGAACAAAACTGATACAAAATAGAAGGGCAGCTGTGTGTGTGCTATTTTGGTCGACTGAAATGGCCATTTAGATCAACCGAAATGGACCCAGAATCAACAAAAATCTGCAAAATGAAGGAAAATCACTTAGGTCGACCGAAATGGAGCTAAACAGTGCGAAAGGTACTAGAAAATAAGTTTTTACTGTTTAAATGAATCCCAAAAGCCATCGATCGACCAAAATGACCTTTCGGTCGGTCGAAATGACTCGAAATGGTGCTGAAATACCTGTTACACACCAAAAATGTTGAGGCTTAACCCAAGCCTCAATTCTCATGATGAATTTGTCCAAAAACAAATCTTTAAAGCTGTGAAAACATGCCAACAAATGTACTTTACATATTGAAATGTGTTACAAAGGCCCATAGCCTCATTACATATCATTTACTCCAAATCACGTGCCAAACCTCCAAAGTTAGGAAAATTACATTTCTAAGGCAAAACTTGAATCTAAATGCATACACTTGAACTTTAAAATTTGTGGCCTTTGGCCTCAAATCATACATATCAAATAGGTTCTAAATAGTGTATCTAAGTACATTTTTATATATTATAAGGCAAAACTTAAACATGCTAACACTTGCATAAGAACAAGAATATATTTAAAAGGCTTTAAATCTATAAATCACCAAGGCAAATGCAAATCCCCAAATCTTGAATCCTGTACCTAAAAATTGTCCCCACTACGTGGGTGAGAAACATAAAGCTTATCGTAGGAGATAAACATGCAAAGACCTAACGTTTTACAAGATTATCACATTAATGTGAACAATTCAAAAGGGTCATGCCACTTAACGTCTATGTCAAAGGTGAGACTCAAGGAGCATCCTAAGCTACCTTAAATCATTTCTAGCATAAATCACATCATTCATACAATTCAACAACATAGAAGCATGTAGTACAACGCAACGAGATATTCGATATACAAGTATACAAAACATAAGTATACTAGGTAAGAATGAACTATCATGCACCAAAGCACAAGTTACAAGTAATCACCTATATGTATGATGTTTACCGACGTTGAAACTCCCAACACAGCACAATAAAATATAAACTCACAAAGTTATCAACTTGGAATTTAAAGTGCGAAATCAAACCAAAGTGGATACTCGGACATCACACCGGATCAGATCGACAATGTGGTTACTTTAGGGTTACTAGCCCACGGGTAACCTTCTTATGTGCGCACTAGATTGTAGGGGGACAATCCCCCGTATTAGAACCATGCCCTAGCCGTAGTCATACGTAGTCATACAATGACGTCCCAAGTTTTCAAAATCAACAAATTGTGTAACAACGTATATATCAACATGTATATACAAGATATAAGCTATCTACCATGCACAACCAATTTTGGAAACACATAATACATGCGCTAAGTCCACAACTACTATGGCATGTAAAATGTCAAATTCAAAGTGTGCATTTCATTACACAAGACAACTATATATTCAATATTGAAAACATATTCTCATGAATATAAATATAACAACAATGTTATCCAATGTTTAAAACATAGCCAGGTGAATATACAACAAGTCCAAGTCCATGATTTAAACATAGAATCAACTTCTAAAACATAATTGAATCCATAGAGTAATTAGATAGAATTTAATTAAATAAAATAACTAAATTCTCTAGATTTCAAATTAATTCCAAATAGCCTCAAATTAATTCATGTTAAAGAACATAGCATAGTCATCAACAACATCAAATCTAAAATCCAATTAAGTGACTAAAACACTTAAAATAAAATTAATTAAACTAATTAATTAACTTTCTCAAGATTTTAAAACAACTCCAAATGTCTTTAAACTAACATAGGTTGAAGAGCATACTAAGGCCTATTTTAATATTACATTACAAGTTGATTTTATGCTAGCTACTACCATGTGGATTAAACTTTTATAAAAGAAAATTATTAAATAAAGGTCTCAATACTTATTCAAATCCTCCCAATTTAATATATGTTAATGAACATATCAAGGCTTAATTTAATAGCATGCCACAATTTGATTCCAAACTATATACCATCATGTGAATTAAATCTTATACAAAGAAATAATTATATTAAATTTCTAGATTTAATACGAAAACATGTATACAAGTTATATAAGCATCAATAGCACGCAAGACAACAAAAATATAAACCTATAACATCCCCTACCTCCATTTGAGATGAAATCTCAAATCCCACCGAAAGGAAACTGCTTTGAATCTGATGATACTCCTACGTTATGTCGGGGACAACAAGGTGAACATTAAACACCAAGGAGGTCACACCAAAATCCAAATTTGGCTTCAAACTTGAACTCAAAAAATGGCCTAAACCGGATTATAATAAGGGGGAAAGGAAGATCTCACCAAGGCCTACAATAAACGCTAAGGCCCTACGGCATTTACCACGAGGGAAGAAGCCAAAAGAAGAAGAAGAAGGGTGGCAGCCCCTTGGCTACCATGGCTGCCAGCCAAGAGAGGGGAAAGAGATGAAGAAAATCTAACTTTTCATTTTAAATTACTCTATTTATAGAAAAACCCTAAAAGTGCCCCGAACGGGTCCCGCCTGATCCGAAAAAGTGAAATTTGAGTAGATACACTCAAAAAACAAAATATCGCGAACAAAAAATAACTGGAATGAGATAAAATAAACAATAGAAGAAATGGTGTCAAAAACTGAGTCCCGAGCAAAAAGATATGCCCGAAACAAGTTTGACGGCAACTGGGTCAGAAACTGGAGAAAACGACTAGAAGACAATTCTAAGAATACACGACTCAATAAAAAGTGAAAATGAATCCCGTACGAGGATCTAGGTTCAAAACAAGGTATTTTGCAATAACTTTCATTAATTGCACAATGGCCCCTACAAAAAGTGATAACTGCAAAATTAGCCAGAATAAAAATATCTTCCAAAAGATATTTACTTAAAAACCCCTAAAATAAATATCTTCAAAAGATATTTATGAAAACACCCCAAGAAATAAGAATGTTTCTAAATAATCCCTTCATCCACGCCCCTACGAGAAAAGGAGACAACTGACGAACTTTTCTTCAAAAGTAAAGCTACGCGTTTTGAGGAAACCATCTGGAATGAAAACTCATGAAGTCAAAACTCAACATGAAAACCATCTGAACATGAAAAGTGAGTTATGCCAACAAAGTGACAAACGGGGAGAAGGTCGAAAAGTGAATAGTGTCTAAAAAATGAAAATGTGGAAATAATTTAGTCCTTAAAGGAAGTTGTCAATCCAAAGGAAGGAGTTTCAGAAATCATTCCGAAGTACTCGAGACAACACCAAGAGACGAGAAACCGAACACAGAAAAGGAAAGACAACGGAAAAAATTTATTCGTAAAATCTAAGAAAAAGGGAAAGGAAGGAAAATGACCGGGTCATTACATCAATATACATCATGTGCCTTGTCGATAACGCACGGTGCCTGATCCGAAAAGAAAAAAATGACATCATCTTTGCTACTTGATCCAATGGCTCAAATGGAGGAGTCAACTTGCATGTTTTTAACGACGCCATACACACTTATTACACACACCTTCTATAACCATATATAGTTGTGTCTATGTACAGCTGTATATGAGACTGTATAAAGTAGATATGTACGTATTTTTATATGCACGTGTATTTTTTTATATGTGTATCCATAATTCCATATCTATACTACATCAAAGTGCATGCAAGGGTGGATGTAGGGGTAGGCTCTAGCCCACTAAAAAAAAAAAAAAAAAAAAAAAAAAAAATTATTAATAGAATTAACCCACCCGATCAAGCTCAAGTTAATTTAACCACCATACTAAAATAAAGGCCCAAGCCAAATAATGCTAGTGCCGGCCTTGACCCAAGGCGACAAAAGCGGTCACCTAGGGCCTTAAAATTTATAAGCCCGTGGATGATGGGTCACCAAAAAAACAAAATATTTGTAGGGCCAATAATTTTAGCCTCCCCAATCGCCTTCATCTCTATTTTCGTTCGACTCTGAACTTGCCCCCCTCTCTCTCTCTCTGCAACTGCAAACTACAAAATCAACAAGAATCAGGAGTTCAAAACCCTTATATTTCAGTTTATCTATCTGTCTGCAAGAATCAAAAGTTCAAAACCTATTACCTATATCAAAACTAGGGGTGGCAAAATGGGTCAGAAACCATTAACCCGCCCATATCCGCCCGCTTTTAATGGATATGGATGAACCACATTTAAGATGGGTCAAAAATGGGTTAGATAATTTTTAACCACTTAATTTGAGGGTCAAGATGGGTTGGATATGGTTATTTATATTCAACCTATTTTTCATCCATCACATAATGGACACACAACACACAACACACATTTATTTTATATTACACTCAACTCATTTCTCTCTCCCATAAAAGGGCTGTAAGTTGGGCTGAAGGAACTGGCTCGTTGCGTCCCGCCACGCCTAAGGTCGATAAGGCAGCATCGCGGATTGCTTGATAGAATATGAAGCGCAGAAATTTACCTTTTCCTTTAAAGAGAAAAGGGGTGAACTTTAGGCTCTAGATACCCCACAGGTATGGTAATAAGTGCTGCGAAGGACCAAAGAGACTATTAAATGTAGCGAGAAAGCAGGGAGGGCCCAGCCTAGCCCAGACACAGCCCATATTTTGGGCGGGTCATGCGGGTTTCACGGGTCAAATTTTTTTTTTTTTTTTTTTTAAATATACAAATTACATTTTCCTTTTCCATGTTTGTAAACATCAAATTTTTTAAACATCAAAATTTTGGGTGGGTCGGTTGGGTTTCACGAATCAATTTTTTTTTTTTTTTTTTTCAAATATGCAAATTACATTTTCTTTTTCCATGTTTGTAAACATCAAAATTTTTAAGAAAATTTTATTTTTAAACATCAATATTTTGGGCGGGTCGATCAGGTATCACGAGTCATTTTTTATTTTTTTTTTACAAATATACAATTTACATTTTCCTTTTCCATGTTTGTAAACATCAAATTTTTTAAGAAAATTTTATTTTTTAAACATCAATATTTTGGGCGAGGCGGTGGGGTTTCACGGGTCAATTTTTTATTTATTTTAAACAAATATACAAATTACATTTTCCTTTTCCATATTTGTAAACATCAATATTTTGGGTGGGTCGGGCAGGTTTCACGGGTCATTCTTTTTTTCTTTTTTTTTTTTACAAATATGCAAATTACATTTTCCTTTTCCATGCTTGGAAACATCAAAATTTTTAATGGGTTCATGAGTCATAACATGTTGACTCTATACATTTTTTATCCGCCCATTTTTAACCCGTTCTGAGCGGGTTGAACATGGGTCTTGACTTATATTTGACCCGCCCATTTTAAACTTAGACCAAATCTGACCAAACTCGCCCATTTGCCATCCCTAATCAAAACCCATATTGCTCTTGACATGATGTTGGATTGTTCATGAGAAAGAGGTGCAAAAGCAATCTTACCATGGTTGAGTGATTTAAACAGCCAGGAGTTCATTTGATCATGAAGGACATTCATCCAGTTGACACTGATATGAATCATTAGATTTTATTTCTCAAGTAGCTCATTTCAAAATAATGCACATGCCAGATTGAACTGTATTATTTTCTTCTCAATAACCAGTGATTTTTGTTTGATTTTTTCCTTTTAGTTTCGGTTTTTTTTTTTTTTTTTTTTTTTTTTTGAGATGTTTCCACCTCAAGTGTAATGCACAACAAATTAAATATTTGTGTAAGACGAGAGCTGATCATGTGATGTCTCACACGGGGAGAAGTTGCTGGCACTTATAAGGGAATGGCTCCTACTTGTGTAAATGTATTTAAAAAACCGTGAACAAGGAGAGCGTGTGAAATCGTTAATATCTACATGGGACAGATCTTAACAGTTGGTATTGGAGCCAATCTTCAGCCATAAATCAATTAGTGTGCTCAATTTCGTGAGGGTTAGGCAAGTGATTTGATGTGAGCTTTTATTTTCTTCAAAATTAAAATTTCAATCTGCACTTTGTTAAGCAAAACAACAAAGCGAAATGAGTGGAATCAGAAAAACAAGAAGGTAAATTCTTTCAACTTGTTCTTATTTTACTTGTAACACTAGTGCTATATTGTTTATTGGTGTGTGTCGTGGGTAACCAACTAAAATGTGCTAAAGAGTGGCCAAGTTTAAATTTGTAAAGTGCCATTACTTCCTCTAACAACTAATATAGTTAGGGTGAGTAGGGATCGTCCCAAGGGATCTAGGGCAAAAGGTTATGGAAACAAGGTCGGACTAGTAGGTTGAGTGATCAAAAGATATTTTGATTGGTTAATTAAACTACAATGTAAATAAATTCAATACAAAGCAACTAAAGTAAACAAAGGGGTAGAAAACAAGAGAGAAAGATCTTGGGATTTAGAGGTCGCCACTAAATATCACCTTTCTAGATACTCAATGTATAATAAATGAGGGGAAATATATATTGCATTATCCAAATGTGTGATTGATTGAATCAATAAGCATGGATGACTAATTAAGCATATATTGTCTAGACAACTTAATGAATAGCACAATATATCAAACTAAGCCATTATTCCTTCATTTAAGCTCATAATTAAACACTTCAACTAGTTAGAGAATTATACCACTTTCCTTCATAAGTAAGGAACATCAAACAACAAGCATGGATTGTCCTCCTATCTAAGAAAATAAGGCAACTACACTATAACTAAACTAAGGACATGCAAATTAAACTAATTAAACTAAGGTAAATGCACAATCCATCAAGAAATGAGTATCAACCATCAAACAAGCCACAAGAATATTCCATTAAAGCACTATGCCTTGACAATCTCTAGATTCATAATATTAACACACATAGACATGCATCAAAATCACAAAACCAAGAGATAAATATATGAACATCTATTCTAGCATACATAGACATATGAATAGAATGAAATGATCGATTGGAAACATTAAACAACATAAATTATTGTAGAAACAAGATTAATATATAAATCAAATGTCAAGATAAGAATTACAACATAAATCCCCTCATAATACAAAACATCAAGATCTAGAAGGCATGATTAGGGCTAACTCTAGCCCCAAAAAGAAGTTTAGCCACTCATTGATGTAGTCATCCAACCCTCAAGGGCCACATCCATAGTAAAGTTGATCTTTTTCTCCTTGATAGAAACCCTAGATGAGTGGAAGAACTCCTAAAATGGTGTGTGTATCTCCCCCTAATCTCCAAGCTCTAAGATGATATATGATGATCCTCTCCTCCAATACTCCCCTTATGAAAAAATGGCTCAAAATCCTTATATAGGTAGCTCAAGTGTTACACCCAATGGTCAAGTCTCGTGCACTTGGGTCCCTTCAATGATTACACCATGAGCTATCTTTTAATGAGCTAGACTCTGTTTTATTTCAGATTTGAGGAAGTTTGATCGATCAAATTATGATGAGATCGATCGAAGAATAGACAGATCGATCAAAGTTTGGCTAGATCGATCAAACCTTGGTGGCGCCTTTTTGGAATAGGACAAGTCTGAGATATTTTTGGGATATTTTGGGAAAAAGACAAAAGTGATAGGTGGGGATAAGATCAAAGGATCGATCGATCGAAATAGAAGTTGGATCGATCAAAGATAGAAAATCAAGATGATAAGGACAAGGGGTTTGATCTATCTTGGTGAGGTTGGATTGATCACTGTGAGATCGATCGAAGGTATGTCTGATCGATCGAACCTTGCTGTTTTTCCACCACTTTCCTCCTTTTTGCTCCTTTCTTCCATTCAGCTTGAGATAGTTTCTTTTATGCTCTAATTTGATTGAATTGACTTATTTTGGGGATAAGCACCTGAAATGGGCAATAACACGAAATTAATCTAAAATGGGAAAATAAGATAGATAAAGGTTCTAGAATACTCAAGCTTAAGAAGTTTAAATGCACACTTTTCAGCGCTCATCACACCCCCAAACTTAAATATTGCTAGTCCTTAGCAATAAACTACAAAGTAAAGGAATGAAATGAACAACTATACAACTATGAACTAGAAAGCAATAAATGGATAACACCACTTTCGTAGGGAACACGATTGTATTTAACATATGCAACAAGACTTTTAAACTCCTAGGTTACCCCTAGTGGATGAATGAAGTCTCGTGAGGGTTTCCAGAAATGATACCCACAAACATTAAACACTTTCTCACTAAAGAGGCACCAATATTGGAAACAATCATTGGGAGAAAACTACCTCAAGTATACAATTTTTCAACCATTTCCAAGCAATTTCCCAAAATTTCAATACCAAGCAAGCAAGTATGGTCCTCCACACATTAAGAAAATAATCATGCAAATCAAAACAACATTAGAATCCTTTTGAGTGGACTGGCATCAAGTATGTTGCTATCTAAGCCAATTAAAGAAATGATCACATCCTTACCTTCAAACTAGCACACAAATCTAGTCCCAATCATCAAAATAAAGTGTGGACCTTTTATTAAAGCTTTATTCATCTAAGTGTACTTATTCTTTTCATTTAATTTTTTTTTTTTACTATCCTAAGGATTAAAGATGGAAGCATGGTGCAATGTGTTGATCTATTAAGCTTTCTAGCGATTCATGAGGTCGAGCATTAGGTCAATGACTCCCAAACCGGACGGCTTTAGGGTATTAGACGTTTAAACACCCCTAAGGATTTACAATCTCAAATCAACTATGCTACAAATCAAAACAACCTCCATCTAATCATTTCTCACTTCTCACCTTTTGGGAGAAGTCCTCACATTTTTTTTATTGCTTTTGCAACTTTTTTTTTTTTTTTAGCAAATTCAATTATTAACTTAGAGTTTGGGCCCTCTAACTTTCGGCGCGAGACATTCAGTGCTTGATGAGGCTAGAATCCCGACTACTCAATGAAAAGGGATTGTTAGCCACTTTTGTCAAAATGAAAACTTTCAATGCATTACTAGCCTAATTTGGATATAACCAATTCAATAATCAACAAAACATATACCCCACAAATGAATGCTAGTGTGCGCCTGTGGTAGTGCCTGTGGTAGTGTAGAATCCTAGAGTGAATCTCAAAACAATCACAAAATCAGGATGATGTGGACCACAAGTACAAGCAAGATATCAATCTTTCAAAAAATTTACTCCTAAATGGCATGCACATGGCATACAAGAAGTATTGGACTCTCAAGTCAAGCAATTTTTAAATTTTAAGCAATAAAGTTCTTAAAAGATCAAAATTATAGCTAATATGGATTTCATATCTTAATCATGCAATTAAAGCTCTAATCTTAGGTAAAATGCAACAAAGTCACTTTACCCTTACACTTAAACTGCACATTCTCCTCAATGTGTAATGATAACAATGGAAGAGATGGAAAGAATACACCGTGGTGGCAAGGACATGAAGCCCGGCAATGATCCAATTCGAAAGACGTCTCCCCCAAACTTAGAATTAACAATCTACTTGAATAATCACACTAGCAAACTCACATCAAATATCAAACGGGATAAGAATAACCAGGGCATGCAATCTAAGGCAATATAACACAAGATGCAAAATAGATATGAGATCAAGCCTTAGCTAAAATATGAAAGTATGCATGACTACACATAAAGGCACAATGGTGAAACAAATTCTTGTATTTTTCATTTTATGAAAGCATGTATAGAAAAAATGCAAGAAAAACAAAGAATATGATGCATGAATAAAATACAAAAAGAAAAATAAAGAAGGTAAAATGCAATGAAAGAATATGTACAATGTAAGAAATGAAAAACAAAAACTAAGAAAGGATGCAAGAACAAAATAATGAAAAATAAAAAATCTCTCTT
The DNA here is from genome assembly GCF_030987335.1 of Cornus florida. Classification (NCBI taxonomy): domain Eukaryota; kingdom Viridiplantae; phylum Streptophyta; class Magnoliopsida; order Cornales; family Cornaceae; genus Cornus; species Cornus florida. The sequence continues at coordinate 49,320,634 of NW_026775573.1, forward strand.
TTTTTTTTTTTTTTTTTTTTAAACAAAAAAAAACACGCAAAGAAAAATGAAAAATGCAAGTAATACACAAAATGAGTGCTAAGTTTAACGTCTCTAGCAAGACAGAATGCCTCTTTTGAATTAAGAAAAAATATATATAAAGCAAATTCAAATTCAAATAGGAAGTCAAAAGTCAACCAGAGCATCCAGATCCATCGAACATAGATCAATCAAAGTTCGATCGATCCAACAGGTGAAAACCTGCAGAACGATCACACAGAGAGGTGAAATATGCAGGGATCCAAAAAATTTCTAAGTAAAGAACTTTGATCAATCCAATGGAAATTGGATCGATCAAAGATAGCTTTGATCGATTTGGAAGGAAGTTTGCACAATGGAACAGAGAGCTGAAATATGCAGGAATTTTCGCACGATGGGACAGAAAGATGATTGGATGCAGAGATGAACTTCGATCGATCGAACATGCAATAACATGCAGAAAACTGAACTTCTCTTGAGAACATTGAGGCATCACTATATCTCTTTATAAATAGGATCCACCAGAAGGGCAGCTTCCGTATGCCTTTGAAAAACTTATCCTTCAATGTAAGGCTTTAACCTTTGTCCATTCACTTTGAATATATTTCCATTTTTCAAACTTTATATTTCAACCGCCCTATGCGGCGCAACTGAAATGATTTCAAATGGGCCTTCCCATTTGGTCCGTAACTTGCCAGGAAAGAGTTTTAAAATAGAGTTAAAGAGCTATGCTTTTGACCGGGTTCAAAAAATTTATTCACAATGTGTTTATCATGGAAAGCCTTAGTTCTTTCTTTGTAAAGTTTGGCATTATCATAAGCATTATGTCTCAACTCTTCCAACTCATTCAAGTATAGCAAACGATTTTCTCTGGCCTTGTCAAGATCAAGATTGAGCTTTTTAACCGCCCCCATGGCTTTGTGTTCTAGCTCAACCGGGAGATGGCAAGGCTTTCCAAAAACAAGTCTATAAGGAGACATGTCAATGGGAGTCTTATATGCAGTTCGGTAAGCCCACAAAGCATCATTCAATTTGCGCGACCAATCTTTCCGAGTTGTGTTAATTGTTTTCTCAAGAATTTATTTTATTCCCGATTTGACACTTCTACTTGCCCACTTGTTTGAGGATGGTATGGGGTGGAAACTTTATGAGTAACGGAGTACTTAAGAAATAAGTGCTTCATGAATTGATTACAAAAATGCTTTCCTCCATCACTAATCATAGCTCTTGCCATACCAAAACGAGCGAAGATATTAGATTTAATGAATTGAATAATCACGGAATGGTCATTTGCTTTGGTAGCACAAGCTTCCACCCACTTAGAAGCATAATCAACAGCAAGTAGAATATATTGGAAGCCATAAGACATAGGAAATGGACCCATGAAATCAATGCCCTAAATATCAAAAACCTCCACAACAAGAATATTTGTTAAGCGCATCATATTTCTTCTTGTCATTGATCTCATTTTTTGACACCTTTCACACTCCTTGCAAAAATTGTAGGCATCTCTATGAATGGTAGGTCAAAATAGCCCACTTTGAAGAACCTTCAAGGCGGTCTTCTTTACACTAAAATGCCCACCACATACAAGAGTATGACAAAATGCAAGGACACTAGGAACTTCACTCTCCGGAATACATCTCCGTACAATTTGATCCGGGCAATATCGAAACAAAATGGGATCTTCCCAATAATATTTTTGGATGTTGGTAAAGAATCGATTCTTTTCTTGCCTTGACCAATTTGTGGGAAGTTTGCCAATTTCCAGAAAGTTCACAATATCGGCAAACCAAGGCAATTGTCCATTAGATATTTGGAACAGTTGTTCATCCGGAAATGAATCACGAATTGGTGGACTTGGGGAAGATTCTACTATTAATCTTGAAAGATGGCTAGCAACCACATTTTCGGTGCCTTTCTTGTCTTTGATTTCAAAATCAAATTCTTGAATAAGCAAAATCCATCTTATCAAATAAGGCTTTGTTTCCTTTTTAGTCAAAAGATGCCTCAAAGTAGCATGATCAGAATAGACAATGACTTTTGACCCTAAGAGATAGGATCTGAATTTATCAAGGGTGTACATAACGGCAAATAATTCCTTCTCGGTAGTGGAGTAATTCAATTGAGCTCCTGAGAGGGTCTAGCTTGCATAGTATACAGCGCACGGAAGTTTGCCTACCCTTTGTCCCAGTACCGCTCCCATGGCATAATCAGAGGCATCACACATAATTTCAAATGGTAATGACCAATTGGGAGGTTGCATAATAGGAACAGATGACAATAAACTACGCAGTTTATAGAAAGCATCAAGGCATGCTTGATCAAAGATGAATGGTGTCTCCTTGGCCAGAAGACTGTGCAAAGGTCTAGCAATTTTGCTAAAGTCTTTAATGAAACGGCGATAAAAGCCAGCATGACCTAGAAAGAAGCGAACATCTCTCACCGTAGAAGGTGGAGGCAATTCAGAAATGAGCTCAACTTTCACCTTATCCACCTCAATTCCCCTTTTTAAGATGACATGCCCCAAAACAATACCTTCTTGAACTATGAAATGGCTCTTTTTCCAACTAAGAACAAGATTTATTTCACGACATCTTTTAAGCACCAAATTTAGATTTTTGAGGCATGCATCAAATGAAGACCCGAAGACAGAAAAATCATCCATAAAGACCTGTAGATACTCTTCCACCATGTCCGAGAAGATTGACATCATACACCTTTGAAATGTGGCGGGAGCATTGCACAAACCAAAAGGCATTCGTCTATAAGCAAATGTGCCAAAAGGGCAAGTAAAGGTGGTTTTCTCTTGATCTAAGGGGTCAAGAGCTACTTGATTGTAACCCGAATAGCCATTAAGGAAGCAATAATATTATTACATAGCCAATCTCTCTAAAATTTAATCAATACATGGCAAAGGGAAGTGATCTTTTCTAGCGGCGGCATTCAATTTGCGGTAGTCAATGCATACACGCCATGAATTGGCGATACGCTTAGAAATTGCCTCACCTTTTGTATTCTCAACCACTGTAATCCCCGATTTCTTAGGAATTACTTGAGTTGGACTCACCCATTTGCTATCAGAGATTGGATAAATGATGCCGGCATCCAAGAGCTTAACAACTTCTTTCTTAACCACTTCTTTCATGTTTGGATTCAATCTTCTTTGGGCATCCCAAAAAGGTTTCTCATCTTCTTCCATAAGATTGCGATGCATGTGAATGGAATGGTTAATTCCCTTAAGATCCGCCACACTCTATCATATTGCTTCCTTATTTTCTTTAAGCATATTTAAGAGAGCATTCTCTTGGTCTTCCTTAAGGCTAGAGGAAATGATGACCGAAAGGGTCTCCTTCGAGCCTAAGAAGGCATACTTAAGAGTGGAAGGTAGAGTTTTAAGCTCAAGAGTTGGTGGAGAGATTAGAGATGGAACCGGTGGAGTGCTTGAAAGTGGAGGAAAAAGTTCTTAAGGAGCTTTCCAAGGTAGCAAATCCAAGCTTGCAACGGATTTCATTAAATCATTTACTTCATTCATTGATCCCTCAATATCAAACCCATAATTACCATACATTTCAAGAAGACAAGATGCAAGAGGATCCTCAGAAAGGAGAGATGAAAGATTAACCTCGGTTGGTTGTTTTATTACCATGGTAGGAATGGACTCCTTGACAACTTCATCCAAGACATCTATGAGACAACACTCGTCTTCATCTATGGGATGTCGACTTACATTGAAAACATCAAGCTTAACCATCATATTACCAAAGGAAAGGTCTATGACACCGTATCTACAATTAATGGTAGCATTTGCGGTGGCAAGAAATGGCCTTCCTAAAATGATTGGGATGTGGTTGGTGGGATTAACAACCGATTCGGTGTCAAGAACCACAAAATCAATCGGGAAGTAGAATTTATCAACCTTGATGAGTTTGTCCTCAACCATGCCCCTAGGTGTTTTGATGGATCTTTCGGCTAGTTGAAGCACCACCGAGGTTGGTTTCAATTCATTATACACGGAGTAAGGAATCAAATTAACACTTGCTCCTAAGTCAAGAAGAGCTATACAAACTTCATGGTTTCTAATCACACATGATATGGTCAGAGCACCGGGATCTTTGAACTTATGTGGAATGTTATGTTAAACGATGGAGCTCACTTGTTCCGTGAGAAACACTTTTTTAGGGCCTTGTCATTTACTCTTCCTCTTTTGTGTATAAAGGTCTTTCAAAAAATTTGTATAAGGCGGAATTTACCTAATTGCATATAAGAGAGGAAGATTTATGTTAACTTGCTTGAAAACCTCCATCATATCATGGATTATTCCTTCTTGTCTTCCAAAAGGCGAAGTTTCTTTCAAAGTATAAGGAAATGGAGTTTTTGGCTCATAAGACCTTGCAACTTGAGGAGATGATGATGAAGATTGAGAATTTCTATTTGGAACATTTTCCTCCAAGGAAGTAGGAGTATGATTGGAATCGGGATGGGTTTCAACTTTTGGTTGCACCGATTCACTAACTTCATTTAGTTTTTCAACCCTATTGTCAATTTTCTTGCCACTTCTCAAAGTAGTAATGGCTTGCACTTCTTCTTGGGAAGGACACCCGATATAGAGTTTGCTTCCAAAAAATATTGGGCTTTTAGGTTCCTTTTGGGTTAGCTTGGTAACTTACCAATCTCTCTCGCATTTAATGCATTAGTTATCATCCCGATTTGGGATTCAAGCTTCGATATCGATTGAGAATGAGAATGCAACAAATTGGTGCTCATTTCCAAACTACCCAAAGCCACCAAAACCTTATCTTCAAATGTGGAATTGCTAGAAAGTCCATGAGGATGACTAGAATTACTTTAAGAATTATAAGCTTGAGGATGAGAGAAATGATTCATTCTTTGATGGTAAGAAGAAGATGAAACAAATCCTATTGAACCTTTATTCCTTTAATGAGGAGGAATATATCGGTTTTAAACATTTTTAGCTTGCAAAAGAATTTGAATGTTCACTCCACACCGGAACATAAGCATTCGAAAGAGGGTGAGCAAATGCGGTATTAACTTGTTCGTAGTGTTCGTCTAGTACATATCCATGGGAACAATTGGAAGTAGTGTGCAATACACTTAAACAAGTCATGCATGGCTCACAAGAATGATGGAGATGGTGATTAAAAAGAGGAGATGATTGAATTACCGGTTTTTAACTCAATAAAAATTGATCAAGTTTTTGAGTGAGAGTTTTGACCTAGGCAACAATCTCCATTGAACTCTCAATTTGACATACTTTCAAATTTCTCTTTTTGTTAATAGAATCATGACTCAACCGAGAAGTGTGAAACTTATGCAATGAATTTTTACTCATTTTTTCAAAAAGGTGCCAATCATCATCTTCATGCTTTCCAAAATATAAACCTCCACATGATGTATTAACAATGTCCTTATGAATGTTGAATAGGCTTTCATAGAAATATTGAACCACTTGCCATTTAGGTATGCCGTGGTATGGGCATTTCCTTAGCAAGTCATTCAATCTTTCCCAAGCCTCATGCAAAATTTCTCCTTCCCCTTGAGAAAATTCTGTAATGGCGGTTCTCATTGAATTGGTCAAACTTACGGGGTAAATTTTTTTCTAAAATTCATTTTACATTTGTATCCAAGAAGTTATTGAATTTGCCCCCCAATTATTGAACCAATGTTTCGCCTTATTTTTAAGAGTAAATGGGAAGCGAAGTAACTTAAGAACTTCCTCTGGGACATTCATGTATTTCACGGTGAAGCATATCTTAAGAAATTCATAAAGATGTTTGTAAGGTTCCTCATCATTTAAACCATAGAAAAGTGGACACATTTGAATAGTCTCGAGCTTAATTTCATAATGATTTGCCCCAAAATTAGGAAGCATGATACAAGTTGGTGCATGATATTCATGAAGGTTGTAATGATCACGAAGGATCATCGGAGGAATTGGAGCTTGAACTCCGGGAGGAAATTGGTTGAAAGGTGGATGTTCCATGAAATTCGGATCTAAATAACCAAGATGACCCTCTAGATTTTCCATTAAAATGATGAAGGGTTGATTAAGACCACACAAAAATCAAGCAACACCACAACAAAATCAGCAAAGCAAGTACTTCGCCCCCACAACAAATCAATCAATCAAATCTCCACATACATTGGTCCCATACTTTCAATCCACACGGGCTCACGATCTATCTAAGAAATAAAAAACTTGCCTTCACGCGGGCCGACAATTTAACTATAGATTGAGTTAAGAAAAGCTCACAAAGGGTCTTTAAACAACTTCAATTCATTTTTCAATTTTCGCTTAGCTTTGCAAATTTTTTAGATTTTAACCTTTTTATGCTTAGCTTAGCTCATTGCTCTTCAATTCTCCCTTGCTTGACTTTCTTTTGCTCAATTCACCTAGCCAATCAAGAACAAACATAATAAGTGACTAAAAATAAAATAAGGTAAAGACAGGATCAAAAGAGTACTAATTCCTAATTGTTTCCAAAACATAGCGTTGCCAAATTGATCCCTGGCAACGGTACCAAAACTTGGTGTGTGTCATAGGCAACCAACTAAAATATGCTAAAGAGTGGCCAAGTTTAAATTTGTAAAGTGTCACAACTTCCTCTAAGTACTAATATAGTTAGGGTGAGTAGGGATCATCCCAAGGGATCTAGGGCAAAATGTTATGGAAACAAGGTCGGACTAGTAGGTCAAGTGATCAAAAGATGGTTTGATTGGTTAATTAAACTATAATATAAATAAATTCAATACAAAGCAACTAAAGTAAATAAAGGGGTAGAAAACAAGAGAGAAAGATCTTGGGATTTAGAGGTCACCACTAAACATCACCTTTTTAGATATTCAATGCGTAATAAATGAGGGGAAATATATGCTGCATGATCCAAATGTGTGATTAATTGAATCAATAAGCATGGATGACTAATTAAGCATATATTATCTAGACAACTTAATGAATAGCACAATATATCAAACGAAGCCATTATTCCTTCCTTTAAGCTCACAATCAAACACTTCAACTAGCTAGAGAATTATACTACTTGCCTTCATAAGTAAGGAACATCAAACAACAAGCATGGATTGTCCTCATATCTAAGAAAATAAGGCAACTACACAATAACTAAACTATGGACATGCAAATTAAACTAATTAAACTAAGGTAGCGGCACAATCCATCAAGAAATGAGTATCAACTATCAAACAAGCCACAAGAGTATTCCATTAAAGCATTATGCCTTGACAATCTCTAGATTCATAGCATCAACACACATAGACATGCGTCAATATCACAAAACCAAGAGATAAATACATGAACATCTATTCTAGCATACATAGACATATGAATAGAATGAAATAATCGATTGGAAGTATTAAACAATATAAATTATTGAAGAAACAAGATTTATATATAAATCAAATGTCAAGACAATAATTACAACATAAATCCCCTCATAATACAAAACATCAAGATCTAGAAGGCATGCTTAGGGCTAACTCTAATCCCAAGAAGATGTTTAGCCACTCATTGATGTAGTCATCCAACCCTTAAGGGCCACCTCCATAGTAGAGTTGATCTTCTTCTCCTTGATGGAAACCCTAGATGAGTGGAAGAACTCCCAAAATGGTGTATGTATCTCCCCCTAATCTCTGAGCTCTAAGATGATATATGATGATCCTCTCCTCCTATGCTCCCCTTATGTAAAAATGGCTCAAAATCCTTATATAGGTAGCTTAAGTGTCATACCCAATGGTCAGGTCTCGTGCACTATGGTCCCTTCAATGATTGCACCATGAGCCATCTTTTAATGAGCTGGACTTTGTTTTATTTTGGATTTGAGGAAGTTTGATCGATCAAATTATGATGAGATCGATCGAAGAATGGACAGATCGATCGAAGAATGAACAGATCAATAAAAGTTTGGCTGGATCGATCAAACCTTGGCGGCGCCTTTTTGGAATAAGACAAGTTTGAGATATTTTTGGGATATTTTGGGAAAAAGACAAAAGTGGTAGGTGGGGATAAGATCAATGGAGTTCGATCGAAGATAGAAATTCAAGAAGATAAGGACTAAGGGTTTGATCTATCTTGGTGAGGATGGATCGATCACTGTGAGATCGATCGAAGGTATGTCTGATCGATCGAACCTTGTTGTTTTTCCACCACTTTGCTCCTTGTTGCTCCTTTCTGCCATTCAGCTTGAGATAGCTTCTTTTATGCTCTAATTTGGCTGAATTGACTTATTTTTGGGATAAGCACCTGAAAAGGACAATAACACGAAATTTATCTAAAACGGAAAAATAAGATAGATAAATGTTGTAGAATACTCGAGCTTAAGGGATTTAAATGCGCACTTTTCAGCGTTCATCATTTATCATTTGAATTTTTCTACTATTAAAAAGAATTATCTCATTTTGTTGGTATATTGCTTATTTTTACTTTAAATTTGAATTTCTATGAAACTTGTTTGTTAGTTTATCAATTGATTTTAATTTTTTTTTTTTTTTTTTTTTTTTGGCATGGTGCAATATGAAGTTATTTTATTTTTTTTTTTATTTTTTGAAATCATAAATAGGGATCGAATTACTTAATACTCCGTAAAAGATTTGGAGTAACCAACAGACCCCTAAGGAAAAAAAAAATTAGACACATTGTTTTAAATTAATATATACTGAATTTTTATTTTTGCATTCAGCACTATTGTTTCATTTTGTTCGACAACCATCTCTGTAACTTTTATATTTATATTCTTCAACAGATTCCTTTCCCATATGCTTAGAATTCAGCATTAGTATACCTCGATCGATCCCCACATGCCTCAATCGATCGTGGACACTTCAATGTGCCCTATATTGAAGTTTTCAAGAAACTTATTTATTTATTTATTTTTAGGTCTGATCAATCAATCTATATATATATATATATATATATATATATATATATATAGATTCCTTTCCCATATGCTTAGAATTGAGCATTAGTATACCTCGATCGATCCCCACATGCCTCAATCGATCGTGGACACTTCAATGTGCCCTATATTGAAGTTTTCAAGAAACTTATTTATTTATTTATTTTTAGGTCTGATCAATCAATATATATATATATATATATATATATATATATATATATATTTGTTAGCCTTCTAAACAACAACAATAATATTTTGTTACAGAATTATCAAAGGAGACAAAACGTGTTTGCTTTTTCACAGAAATGCAATAAGTTGTTTGTTAATCTCATATATGATTGCTTTTCCACAACAGCATTATTAATTTCACTTTCTCAGTTACTAAGGAAATACTTTGTTTTTGTTTTTTGATTTCGCTGGAGACACCCTATCTTCGGTTTTGGGTAAAACAGTTTCTCGTCTTTACTCTAATTCAATATGGGGCAGCCGACAGTAAACAAGATTATCTCTCTCTTAATTATTTTTTAATTTATAGTTTTGTCTTTATTTGGTAGACTTCTAAACTAAGAATAATATTATTTTGTTATAGAATTTTTATATGGTCTTGAGATTAATTGGGTACAAAAGGGATCAATGATCCCTGTTTAGGACCAATCAACGCATTGCAGTAGGTTATTTCTTATTGAGTTTCTATTGAAATTTTCCTTTGCCTTTAATCTTGTTTATTTTTTGTTAACTTATTAGTTTATTGTATTTTCTTACTTATTTATTTTATTGCAGATTCATGTTGGGCCTTAGCTGCCAACACAGCTTGCTCGGCCAAACATCACATTACATATGGTGAATTACTCATCTTTTCATTCCAGGAGTTAAAAGATAACATCGAACGGGATGAACGGTATGGAGGATGGCCTGAACTTGCAATGGCTTATATCCATGAAAATGGAGTAGCTTTAGATAGGTTCTACCCATACAATGCAAAGATTAGCAGTCCCAGGTATTGAGCTTCCTCTCCTGTCATTAATCCGACCATTTGCTTTTCGTAGTTGTATTCTGTTAACAACCATACTCCTAAAGATTAAGCTATTAGAGTGCGTGTAACTTTCATATTTAAATTATTCAACAGATTTCCTTCCCATATGCTTAGAATTGAACATCAGTATATCACGATCGATCCCCATGTGCCTCAATCAATTGTCCCCATGTGCCTCAATCAATTGTGGACACTTAAATGTGCCTTATACTGAAGTTTTCAAAAAAACTTATTTATTTACTTTTAGGTCTGATTAATCAATATATATATATTGATAAGTAAGATTACATTTTCTAAATAAGATTATAAAAACTTTGAAATTAAGAACCATAAATGTGAATGCAGAGCCTAATTGATGAAAGTGCATTTTAGATTGAATTTATCTTTTTACCCTTTTTTGACGAAATTGACAGATTAAACTTTTGTTGAAGCACATTTTATCATGGAGGAAATTCTCACTTAGCTCACGACTAGGAAAAACTGCACGAGGCATATTGAGAAGGACTTCCATTTTGTACATAATAAAGTTGGCTAGAAAAATCTTCTTGTTCGATAATCTCCACTGCCAATCAGTTGGCTAATTTACTTACAAAGAGTATTTCTTGTCAATTATTTGATTTTGTATCTACTCTTTTACTAGGCAAGCAATAAAAGTCAAAACGAGGACAATTTTCATCGATGGGTATGAGGAAATACCCCTGGTAACGAGGAAGAAATCATAAGAGCTCTTTCAAAGGGACCACTTGTTGCATGGATTATTTATGATAAATCACTTGTATGTTATAAAAAGGGATAAACAATGTTTTTCTTTAACTGTTTCTTTAAACTATTAATTTGATATGTGAATAATGCATTTATTATTTTTATTTATAGGGCATTTATAAAGGCCCCAAAACTAAGAGGAAGGTGGGCCAAGTTTCTTATCATGTTGTAGTGATAGTTGGATGCACAGAAATCGAATGCGAAGATGTCTGGATCATCCAAAACTCTTGGGGGTGTACGCTGCGGGCCGCAGCATAAACAAATCAGCTGTGTAACATGTAATGTGCTCAAAATTAAATAAAATATTCAAAATTGTTAACATCAAGTATGGTCAGGGTTTACATTTTGAAAAAGAAGCAAAATCACAAACTGAAACGAGTGAAATCGGAAATGCACAGAAGGTAAATTCTTTCAAGTTATTCATATTTTATTTGTAACACTAGTTCTATATTGTTTATCAGTTGAATTTGCCCTCTATTAAAAAGAATTCTCATTTTGTTGGTATATCACCTGTTTTTACTTCAAATTTGAATAGCTAAGAAGCTCGTTTGTTAGTTTATCAATTGAATTTTTTTTTTTTGGTTGCATGGGTGCAATATGAAGTTATTTTATTTTATTTTAATTTTTTGAAATCATAAATGGTGATCGAACTACTTAATACTCCCTAAAAGATTTCGAGTAACCATCGGACCCTAAGGAAAAAAAAAAAAAAAAAAAAAACTTTTAGACACATTGTTTTAAATTAATATTTAGTGAATTTTTATTTTTTGCATTCAGCACTATTGTTGTTTCATTTTGTTGGACGGTTCAACTTCATTCTTATCATTAACATTGCTGGTCTTTTGAGGAAAACAAAATTTTTTCATTTTTTTTATCTATTAATTTATAATTTTTGTCTTTATTTATTCGACTCCTAAACAACAACAATAATATTTTGTACGTGATCAAAAAGGGACCAGTGCTCCCTGTTTTTTCACCAACTGAAAAGCAGTAAGCCGTTTGTTAACCTCATATATAATACAATTGCTTGATTATAAGCTTAGCATAAAATTAACCTTAGAGACTTGCCTTTTAACGCATATATATATATATATATATATATATATGTAACACATATATACACCAATTGAGATGAATATAATAGTTTAAACACCCAATCTCTCTTCTGAATGGGGACTGTTTATTAATCTTTTCTTATATATATACGAACCATTTGATTATATTTTTAGTGCATTGATTAATTTGTTCACATGTTTTTAATTTTATTATTCCTGAATGGAATGTTTTTGAATAAAATATAATGAAAAAGCAATACAATTACAAATAGAAGATCAAATCTCCAGCAGAAACTAAATGAAAAAAGAGATGGAACTTAATCCAAATACATAGCATAGCTAAGAATGCCTAAACAGACTAAAAAAATCAGCCCATTATGGAGACCTGAAGACCAATTTATACTCTTAAAAGAACTTGACAGAAACCAAAACTTGTGGCAAAACCTTTCAGTCCAGCTGAACTATGTCAGCAACTTGAGTGCCACTCTGATTCCAAAACAAACTACCACTAGATGTTACCCCACATCAAATATAACGAGCATATCAACAAGCACAAGAGAAAAAAAACTTAAAACTTCCCAAATAATATCCTTTGCAGCAGCAGCAGATGAAACCTTATAACCACTATGTAAAGCTGAATTCCTTTCCATCCAAATCTTCCAAACAAAAACAGCAAACAACCCTTTTAACAACTTGGATTTGAAACCCTTAACTTGTGTAAGCTGTAACATCCATTCCACAAACACACTTAAATCTTAAAACCGTTTATCAGTAATATTTAACCAAATAACAACCTGCTGCCACACTTCCACCGCATACTCACAAGAACAGAATAGATGGTTATTCGTATCCTCTGCCTGAAAACAATTATGGCAAATTGATGGTCCATGAAACCCCCTTCTTTGTAAGTTAACCAATGATAGATTCTTATTGTGCATGATAATAACAAAAATCACAGCAACTCTTGGTCTGCAAAATTTCCAGCACAAACTACTCCACCTGACCACTTGTCCCCTAGTTCTACAAACAGTCCAAGCATTCTTCAAGCTGAATTCGCCATGAATCCAACTGATCTCATCATTTCCAGCCTTCAAAGGTACGTTAGCAACAAACACAGCAGCAATTTCTGGAAAGAAAGGAGGTAAAACCCACCTACCATCAACTATAAGTGTATCTAGTTTAGCTCGTTTATCAAAATTTCTGAACATGGTGGCACCAAATCTTTGAGTCAGGGACAAACCTGCATACCAAGGATCAAATAGCAAATTAAAAGACCCACCATTGCCAATCTTGAACACCACATTTTCTTGAACAAAATCTCTTGTATCCAAAATTTGTTTCCAAATACTTGAATCCTGAGCTTTTGGAGTAACCATCCAAAAATTATATTGTTACAAGTATCTAGCATGCATCCATTGCACCCAAAGAGTCTCCTTATTTCGCAAAAAATCCCAACAAATAGATACCTTAGCTGCAAAATCAATATCAGAAATTCTACGTAAATTAAAACCACCTTCTGCATAAGGAAGTGTAACTTGACTCCATTTGAGTTAAGACATTTTCCTTGAATCCAATTTCCCACTCCACAAAAAACATTTGAACTTCTTCTCCAAAGCAATAATACAGCCCCATGGAATTGTAAATCCAAAAACCCAATGATACAAGAACGAATATAAGACTGATCTGATAAGCTCAATTCTTCCTGCAAGAGATAAATTTATTGTATTCCAATGGTCCAACCTGGCATTAACTTTATCAAATAACCCCGTACAGTCAACACTTTTCAGAACTCTGTTTACTAGGGTAATACCAAGGTACTTTAAAGGGAAAACTTCATTATTCATTTGCAAAAGCTGTAAAATCCTTCTTTTCCCTCTGATAGCCTTAGAGAATATAACTGAACTCTTGTCTTTGTTAACTTCAAGCCCAGAAACCTTATGAAACCGATTAAGCACCTCATCAATTGTCTTAGCAGTGGAAAGGTCTGCCTTCACAATAATAAACAGGTCATCTGCATAAAAAGCATGAGATACCAATAAACCAGTCTTTCGAACCACATTGCACAGCTTAATCTGCCCTCCTACTATTTTTTCATGCATAAGGGTTGAGAAATGATCAGTAATTAATGTAAAAAGTAAAGGAGAAAGAGGGCAGCCCTGTCTAATCCCTCTCCCGGCGGAGAAAAAACCAGTAGGCACCCCATTACAAAGAACAGAAAACTTAGAAGAAGTAACACACTGCATAATCCATTTTATCCATTGAGCACTGAAACCATAAACCTGGAGAGTCTTATGAATAAATGCCCAGCTAACTGAATCATAAGCTTTCCTAAGATCAACCTTTAAAGCCATAGCTGGCCCTGTAGATTTCAGCCCAAATGTCTTGATCACATCAGTTACCAACAGAATATTTTCATGAATTCTTCTTCCCTTTATAAAAGCCGACTGCTCTAGCCCAATAATCTTAGGAAGAACAACACTTAGTCTATTTGCCAAGATTTTAGAGATGATTTTATAACTAAGATTGCATAAAGCAATGGGTCTATAATTCTCTAACTTATCACCATGGTTTGGCTTTGGAATCAAAGTAAGAAAAGTAGAATTTATCCCCATAGGCATCACAGCAGTAGTAAAGTAATGTATAACAGCACTAGTCAAATCATTACCTACAATATGCCAATATTTCTGAAAAAATCGAGCTGGAAAACCATCTGGGCCAGGGGCTTTGTCTGGACTAAAAGCCAACACAACCCTTTTAATTTCCTCGACAGTAACCTCCCTATCAAGCTCCTGCCAATCTTCAGCTGCTATCTGTTTTCTAGGGGTAGAAACGTCTGTCACAACAGATTCCTTAGTAGCATACAGCTCTTCATAATATTGCACAAGCCATTCCTTAATCACTTGAATATCAGAGGACATTACCCCCCCCAGAATGCTTCAAACAAGCTATTGCATTGTAACACCTCCTTTGTTTGACCATATTGTGAAAATAAGCTGAACATTTGTCCCCTTCTTTAAGCCACTTAACTCTTGATTTCTGACACCATAAAATTTCTTCTAAGTCTAGAGTTGATTGCAGCTTCAAAGTAGCCTCCCTCTCATTAGAAATCAAACCATGTTTCTAATTTTATTATTGCATATTGGTTTAACGGTGAATTCTCAATTCAGTGTGCTACATTTTTTATATTTTCATACGATCATGACACTATAACATGGTTATAATATTTCTCATGAATTAGAAAGCAATTTAATGGTGAATCTCATTTATTGTGCTGAACCTTTCCAGTACATGAGAAAGGTTAGAACTATGTTATAATCTCATGACCTTATGAAAATAATAAAATGTCTCGGTATTCCTCTGCTTTGTAGTGTTGGCATAAACTGAATTTTGAATACGAACTTCTTTATATTGGTGCAAAAATTGATATGAACAATTTCAACATTAGCTTCTCTATGTTGGTGCAAAAATTGATATGAACAATTTGAACATAAACACATCTTTATTGGTGCAAAAATTGATATTGTCTAAAGCCTCATGTATAATTTCTCACTAATTTTTATTTATTTATTTTTTTTATTTTTGTTAAGTTTTTAATTTTTGTATACTATGCTCTCATGCAGGAAAAATATATATATATATATATATATAATAAAATTGCACTTTATGAACAGTTGTTTGTTAATAGCCAACTCGTTCCAAAGATTTTCTTTTTAAAAAAAAAAAAAATGAAAAAGTAAAAATTATTCTCTTTGCAATTTGATCAAATTATTTGATGGTGAGAAAATATAAATGCAATTTTTTCCTTTATTGAAGGTACTCTAAAGGGTGTTGAAGTTAGTTCTTAATGGGATGAGAATACGTAGACCAAGGAATCTGAGATCAGTATCCGAGTAGAGATCTAAGCAACACAAGGGATTCTCTGAGCACAAAGATTAAGAAAGGGAAGGCTGACCTCGGTACCTCGTAAACTCGAGCTTAACAGTAAGCAGCAGTTAATGTGGTAGTTGTTGTTTTTAAAGGCTAATTAACACCCCTATTTATAGTGTTTCCCCCCTCAGTCAATATCCTTTCGGGTGAGCTCGCTCTTACTCATAGGTTCAGGGGTCACTTCTCCTGACGGATAGGACCTTGATGGACAGGCCGCGACGCTTTACCTCCCGGTCAAAAGAGGTAATGGCGCTCCTTAATTAATGCAGGTCTTATCAGACATCATTCGCAATCAATGCACTCTTTATCTCGCTTTGCTCGAGCTTGGGTACCGAGTATCCTTTCCCCCTTGTGTTGGCCTCGGGCTAAGGCGACACCTTGGATCTCAGCCACCTATCCATATGCCCTCAGATTCCCAAGTTCCAAAAGGGAGAAAGCCCTCCTCAAGGTTCTGCCTTCGTGACCTCGTAGGGCTCTGTCCCAATTTAATATTTCAGGGTTCCTACTCCCCAAGGAAAAGGGGAATCGTAAAACAGGTTAGTCGAGGTTGCCCTTTTTAGGAGGCAAACTCAGAAAAGCAGAGGGGAGGAGCCCATCCGACTGGAGCGAGGCACATCCAAGGAAGAGGAAGGGTAGCGACCCCTTCCTCGATCAGCAAGTCTAGTTAGTGGATGAGTAGCTCGAGGATACCCAATCCCATTATGGGCATGCCAGGTAAGCACTGGCTAGGTGTGCCTATTTTTGTCGAGGTGGCGCCACTTAGGCGGCCATCGTGGCGCAGTCATCAACATTTTGCCCCACTGCTCGAGGTTGTTAAGAGGGGAGCTCGAGCAAGTCATTATTTAATTAAAGTTATTAATTAATTCTTCAAGAACCCTTATTATTATTATTACGTTTTGGTATTGAAGGGTCATATTATTACGACTTCCCATTCCACGTGTCTTTTTTTTACTGGTGCGCCGAATTATGCCGTTTCAAATCCCGAGCCCCGTCTTTTCATTTGTCAGGGGTGTTGCGATGCTTGGGGCGCTGGCCCCCACTATTTAAGCAAACATTTGTTCTTTTCAAAGTTCAAACAAACCAAGCCGCTTATTTTTCTCTCAAGATTTTCTTAAGATTTTCAGTCGAGGTCGAACCAAAGTCATGGCAGTACGCGACGATGTCCCTAATGTTCCTCCTTTGGCTGAGTGGCGAGTCGCTCCTTACTTTGGACCGAATGATACCTTTTGGGTCAACAATGACTCATTAAGTGAAGTGGACGAAGTCCCAAACGGTACTTTCCTATCAGAGGGTGCGCCCTATGCATCCATAGGAGTACCTAGTCCACCTAACTCGGTGCTACAACTAAGGGTAGAGCGTGACAATTTTCCTCACTCCGACATTGAGTTTTCTAAAACTTTGAAAACCGCGAGAATTACAGATGGCATTCGCAATACTCGAAAGCTGACCATACCGCGGGATGCTCACGTCATCGTGCTTCCTGTGTCTCGATGGAGCCGAGACACTCACACCTTTGTCACTTCTTGGGGGGAGTTCACCCCTACTATTGAGGATGTGGTCTAACTCATGTGTTTGAACGTATTTGGGGAGCACGACCCCAGCTCTTGGTCTCTTCCTGAGGATGAGTTCAAGCTCGCCGCTAAATTACGCAGTGGCGTTACCTCGGCGGGGAAGATTGCATCGCGCTACCAAGACAATGGCCTTCACGAGGAATTCCCAAAAATGGGAAAGAAATGCACCTTCGTGTCACTCCTTCGCTACTATTTTGGAGATCTTCCCCCTCAAGGCCAGGAAGATAAGGAATCCTTCGGTGGTCCTAAGTGTAAGAATTCGGCTCGACTTGCTGCTTTTCTCTTAACATGGCTATCTAGATTTGTTTTTCCGGGTCCCCCTGATGATGGGCCCCGTCCCGATCTTATCCCTCAGGCTGTCAGATTGTCTTGCGGCAAGAGTTTTCCTTTGGTCGTGCTTTTTTTGGGAACACTTTACCATGAGCTTGACTTGGCACATGCCCATATGGAGCGTTCTGTGGGTCGTATGACAGTGGTTACTCCTGTCAATGCCATTTTTCTTCAAATGTCCTTATATGAACATTTTCCAAAATATGGCCCTCGCCTCGCTACACTACCTCGAGATAGTGGTTTGAAGTGATCTGTTCAGTAGCACAAGCATAATACCAAGAAAAAATTGGCATAATTTATTGATAGGGAGAGTTGCTTTGTAGCTCGCCCTTATACTAATGGACGTCGGGTGGGTTGTTGTGCCTCAAAGGATGGTATGGTTATTTCGGGTAAGTCTTTAAAGCGTACCCCTGCCCTCGCCATGACCTCTATACGCTATTTTCCTGCACTCCTTCCTCCTCACTCGGGGGTGGGAAAGGTTTATAACCCTCACCGGGTAGCTCGACAGTTTGGGCTAGATTAGGGGTTGTCTCGGGACTACGGCCTCGGAGCTTGCCAAAGTCACAGTACCTATCCCTTGGGCTTTTCCTGCTTTCTTGATTCCGAGGAAGTGAAACTCTTGGGAGATCGCCAAATTCTTAATGTGCCCTCTACCTTGAGGGTGTGGCGATATGCTGCGAAAACTAGGGCCTATTGGAAAAAAGTGATTGCTTCCTTTAGAGAGTTCATATTCAGTATTCCAGTTCCCGTCCCTGCTCATCCCTTTTTAAAAAGCGACATCTCATCCCGTCCTTTTAAGAATACTTCTATAACCGCATACGGTAAGCCTTGCAATACACCAGATTTACCTCTCTTGGTTTTACCTAATATTACCGCACCCGTGATAGCTCTCTAAGATCCCAAAGCCCGCCGTGATAGACGTAAGCTCGACCAGGAAATCAGCACCTTTGTGCCTGCAACTACTTCTTCAAAACGGGGCAAGGTAGATTCTCACACTTCACTCTTTAATTTCTTCCTATCATTTCCTATGCTAACTATTCCTCGCCTATTCTCAGGGTGCTTCCAAGGACACTTCTACTATAGAGAACCCTATTGTCTCTTCAAGAGTCCTTCGCCCACCGGCTTGAGCTGGGGTTTCTACAAGCACGAGATCCCGTACTGCTCCCCCCGAGAAGGTCCCTGTTACAACCGTACCTACTGATGATACAATTCATATTGGTTTGGCAATTCGTTCTGATCTCCTTCACACTTTGGCTAGTGTTCTTGAAGACCCTGAGCAGGCAGCAAGGGCAGTATTGTCATCCGATCTGAACCCCCTCCGCCCTTGCAACATGGGGTGGGGAAGGAATTGATTCCTTTGGCCCGAGGCTTGGGTCGGTATGATGAGGATACGGGGGAGGTTAACACCACTATGGATCCAGCTATAGGGACTTTTAATTTTGAAAGAAACCCTAGCCATTCACCATCCAATAGAGGTATTCCCCTGCTTTCTTAGTGGAGTTCCCCCCCCCCCCCCCTTTTTACTAACTGTTGGTCTCCTCCTTTTTTAGATGTCGAGGCAGTCGTGACAGAGGTTGTTGGTGGCTTTGAGGGCCATGATTCTAGCCATGGTGATGGAGACAGTGACACTGAGATCGAGATTGTTCAGGTGCTTCCTCGAGAACCCATCGCTGAGTTAGAATAGATGGTAGAGACAGCCATCAAATCTCTCCCTCCCCCTGAGGAGGACAGTTTAGATGAATTAGAGAGTTCAAGCCCTGGTGATTCTTCCGAGGATGAGAATTCGAGGTCGAATAGTTCCAAAAATGACATTAACCAAGTTGGGGGTAACAGTCTGGTTCCACCATCATTAAATGAGGACTCAATCGAGGGAGCAGACCGTTCACCCGAAGGAGGCCAAACTCAGATAAATCTTGCAAGGTTAGGTCCAGAGATAGATGTTTCCTCACCCGTGTCATGGGGAGGGACCACCGTTTCCATGATCGAGGCCAGCATTTTGGATGAGGTAAAGGCTAAGTACCCTCAGACATTCGAAAATCTCGAGGGGATGTTGCCTTTATTTTTGGACTTCGTGTTCAAAACCATATACGAGCTAGTGACAGTCCTTCATGTAGCCAGGGAACGCTCTTTAAGCAAGAATGATCTTGCTTCCCTCAATTATTTTTTTACGAATTTGAGGAGGGCGCAAATCGACATAAGTTGGGCCCACGATATCTTTGTGCGAATCAAAGCTTTCGGAGAGCGCGAAAGGATGGTAGAAGAAATCAAGGACCTTCGAGACCAGGTCGAGGATGAGAAAAAAGTTCTTTTGACCGAATTGCAAGAATAAATGAATTTGAGGGAGCGGCACATCACTTATTTAGATAGCGAGATCGAGTGCCACGTCGTCCCTACTTGGCCCTGCTACTATAGACTTGCGTGGTTTGCCTTGATGCTGCAATGAGGCAAATAATTTGTTTTGTAAAGAAAGAAATTATGTATTAATTATACCCTATCCGAGGGAGGGAATTATATATGCTACCCTTTTTATCAATGAATCATGTCCCTTTTAGTTTGATTTGCCATACTTAACCTGCTTAGACTAAAATGGAATATTTTATTTTCCTATTATATTTCTGTCGCACTTTATGAAGTTATAAATGACCTCGTGCCAGAGACGAGGCAAACCATAATTTTTTTATTTATGACCTCCACTAAGGTCGAGGGAAACCGAAAGTTGGTTACTTCATGACCTTTTACTAGAAACGAAGTAACCCAGAAGTTAGTATTTTTAGTGACCTCTACCAGGAATGAGGTAAACCAGAAGTTATATTACAGAAGAAAATTATGCATGCAGTCACCAAGGATACAGTCCATTGGGCCCTTTTCATCTCAGGATTTTCATATATATATATATGTATATATATTCTTTGTTACAAGAGCATATTTGAGGCCTTAGAGCCTTTCACAAACATGGGGGCCTTTGGGAGAATTTCAGGTCAGGAATAGTACTTTTTTAGCCATTTGGCATTGAATGTTCCCAATATTTTGCGGCTGCCTATTCTTCCGATTTCATAGTTTCCACTGGAACCTGTAGCTTTGACGTCGAACGAACGTTCCCACTTTGGGGTGAACTTTGATGCAGATAAGTTCCGCATCACATGAACCACGGTCCTCAAAACTAGATCTCCCTTTTGAAGAACTTGAGGCCGAACAATAGCATTGTAGGCTCGAGCTATCCTTCCTCGGTAAACCACGATTTTGTTCCTGGCGTGCTCCCTCTGTTCCTGGAGTCCCTCAAGCTCCCCGATCCTGGGGTCGAACTGCAGCTTACTCCGCCCGGATAGGTTCCCTGAAAGGACCGTTATCTCAATTGGAAGTATCACTTTTATGCCATATACTAGGGAGAAGGGCGTAGAACCTGTGGCTCCTCTTACAGTTGTTCGGTATGCCCAAAGCGCAAGGGGCAGCTGCTCGGCCCATTGATCATGTTACTCCTTCAAGGTCCTACTCAGGATCCGGATTAGCGTCTTATTAGTTGCCTCCGCTTTTCCATTGCCTTTTTGGGTAATAAGGCGTCGATTTGCGGTGGGCTATCTAATATCTTCATAGGAGTGCACGGACCTTACTGTTAACAAAAGGGGTTCCGTTATCCGATACAATGACCTGAGGTACACCGAAATGACATATGATGTTTTCTTTCATGAAGTTTGCCACGACCTGTCCGATTGCCACCGACAAGGTCGCTGCCTTTACCCATTTGGTATAAATCTCTGTTGCCACCAGTATCCACTTTTTCTTTCTAAACTTGGGTGAGATTGGACCTATTAGATCCATGGCCCAAGTATGGAATGGCCAGGGAGCATCCGTGGAGTGTAACTCCACTGCTGGTGCGTGGATGGCATGATCGTGGATCTGGCATTCGCGACACTTTCGGGCATATTCTTTGTTGTCAGTTTGCATTGTTGGCCAATAATAACCCCATTGTATGAGGCAGTTGTATAATTTCTTCCATCATTGGTGCTCATCCTTGTGAACCTGCTTTAAAACCTTGCAGGCTTCGGCAGAGTTGACACATCGCTTTGCCTTGCCATCAAAGCCTCGCCTCATTAATTCATTGTTGCATATGAAGAATCGCCTTGTTTCCTTCCTTAACAGAGCAGCCTCCTCGCGATCCTATGGAAGCAATCATTTTTTAAGGTATTTCACATATTTCTGTCTCCAATACTCTTCAATGCTGGCACATATTGAGCCTCCTCACGCAATTCCTGGCATTTTGGACATGTTTTTTGTATAGCTGCTGCATCTTTCGCCATCGTCGGCCAATAGTATCCCTGCCTTTGCATCCTCCGATACAGGCTCAACGAATTATTACACAATACCCGGCTAGCCTCGTGACTTCCAATATACCTTGCCAAATGATGAGCGCTGAAAAGTGCGCATTTAAACCCCTTAAGCTTAGGTGTTCTAGGACCTTTATCTATTTTATTTTCCCGCTTTACATTGATTTCGTATTATTTTCATTTTTAGGTACTTATCCCTAAAATAAGCTAACTCAGCCAAATAAAAGCAGAAATGAAGTAATTCTGGGATGAATCAAAGAAAGGAGCAAAGTAGAGCAAAAAGAAGCAAAAGGTGGAATTTCAGCAACTTCGATCGATCTCAAGAAAAGTTCGATCGATCCAACCTTCATCGATCTCAACACTTCCAGATGGATCTGAGCCATGTTTGTCCCTATTCAAAGATCTCAAAGTTCGATCAATCCAACTTCATTCTCTGATCGATCGAACTATCTTGTCCTTATCCAAATGATTGATCTTATCCAGCTGTACCACCCTACCAACCACTTTTATCCTTTTGCCAAAAATATCTTCAAAATATCTCAGATTTTTTTTATCCAAAAAGGCGTCACCATAGAGGATTGATCCAACTTCAGTTCAATAGATTTCAGCCATGTTCGATCGATCCAAGGTCAAGGTTCGATCGATCGAACTTCCTCCACTGCGAAAAAGTTAAATTGCCAGCTCATAAAAAGTTATCCTCTATCCAATCATTGGGAGAATATTGGAGTATGTGCCAGATCATTTTTGGGTGTCACGCAACCTACCAAAAAGTAGGATTTGAGCAACTTTTTAGAGGGGATTCACACACAATCATAGAGAGAGATTTTTAGAGAATTCTTAGGGAGGAAGCAAAGGAGAGGAGGAGGCTAGAGACACCACGGGAGGCTCTTCATCAACCAAGGAGCAAATTTCTTCCACGGAGCTTGCCCTTGAGGGTTGGAAGACATCATCTATGAGTGACTAAACATCCTCTTGGGGCTAGAGTTAGCCATAAGCATGCTTTCTACATCTTAATTTATGTATTTTTGAGGGGATTTGAATTCTGATACATGTTTTGATACTTTTATATATATAGATCTTGTTTATTCAATGATTTATATGGTTTAATGCTTCCAATTGATCATTTCATTTTATCCATATGTCTATGTATACTAGAATAGATGTTCACGTGTTTGTCTCTATTTCTTGTATTGTTGATGCATGTCTATGTGTATTAATGCTATAGATCTAGAGATTGTCAAGACATAGTGCTTAATGGAATGTTCTTGTGATTTACTTGATGGTTCATACTCATTTCTTGATGGATTGTGCCTCTCCCTTAGTTTAATTAGTTAATTTCATGTCATTAGCTTAGTTGTAGTGTAGTTGTTAAATGAGAGGACAATCCATGCTTGTTGTTTGATGTTCTATGCTTTTGAATGCAAGTAGCATATGTCTCTAACCTTGTAATGTGTTTGGATTGTGAGATTAATGAAAGGATTATTGGCTTAGTTTGATATATTGTGTTTTTCACTATGTTTCTTAAACAATATATGCTTAATTGGTCATCCTTGCTAATTGAAACAACCAAACACACACACACACACACAAATATTGCAACACATATCTTCCCCTCATTAATCATTCATTAAAGGTGTAAAAAAGTATGCTTAGTGGTGATCTCTAAACCCCAAGATCTCTCTCTTTCTTTTATTCTCTTCATTGCATTATTGTTTACTTTAGTTTAATTAGCATCTAGTGTAATTCAACCAACCAACCACTATTTTGATCACTCAACTTACTAACCCTCATCTTGATTCCTCAACATAGTACGACCCACCAATTCCTTTGGACGATCCCTACTCACCCTAACTATATTTTTAGTGAAAGGTAGTAGTGACAATTTCTAAATGTAAAACTTGGCCACATTCATCATAGCTCTACACCACTACCTTTAGGTGGTATCACAAATCGTGGGGTTCGCGGTTGACGACCTGAACCACACCAAGTTTTTGGCTCGTTTCTGGGGATTGATTGAAGGCAACGTCATATTTGTGGAATCAATTAGGAATTAGTACTCTTTTGATCGTGTCTTTACTTTGCTTTTTATTTTTCTTTTTGTTACTCATTGTGTTTGTTCTTATTTGAGTAGGAGTATTGAGCTAGGAAGCAAGCAAATGAGCATTCAAGCAAATGAGCTAAGCGAAAGAAAGAAAAAGCTAAAATCATACGAAATTACTAAGCTAAAAGCTGAAAATTGAAGTTGAAGTGCTAAAGGACCTTTGTGAGCTTTTCCTTACTCAACCTTTAGTTAAATCGTCGGCCCTCTTGGAGGCTTGTATTTCAATTCTTAAATAAATTGTGAGCTCGCGTGGAGGCAATTTACTTTTCTTGCATATTGTTGATAGCATGGGAGTATAGGAATATTGTTTGTGGAGGAAGTTTGATTATTGACGTGTTGTGAATGAGATGTGCTTGCTTTTTTTGTTGTGATTCGTGTGTTGCTAGAAGTCTTGGGTAGTCCTTGTCATATCATTCGTCCTAGGCATTCACATGGAAAATCTAGAGGGTAATCTTAGCTACTTAGACCCACGTTTCATGCAAAACCCCCCTCTTAATCAACATGGCCCCGGAGTTCAAGCTCTAATTCCTCCAATGGTCCTTCATGATCATTACAATCTTCATGCATATCATGCACCTACTTGTATTATGTTGCCTAATTTTAAGGAAAATCAATATGAAATCAAGCCCGAGACTATTCAAATGTGTCCACTCTTTTATGGCTTAGATGATGAGGAACCCTACAAATATCTTAATGAATTCTTTGAAATATGTTCCACCGTAAGATATATGGATGTTCCGGAAGAAGTTCTTAGGCTACTTCTCTTCCCTTTCACACTCAAAAATAAAGCAAAGCATTGGTTCAATACTTTGGGGGCAAATTCAATAACATCTTGGGCACAAATGCAAAATAAAATTTTGAAAATTTTTTACCCCGTAAGCTTGACTAATGTATTGCGTACTTCAATTAGAGAATTTTCTCAAAGGGAAGGGGAGTGGTTACATGAGGCTTGGGAAAGATTGAATGACTTGCTAAACAAATGTCCACATCATGGCATTCTGAAATGGCAAGTGGTTCAATATTTTTATGAGAGCCTATCCGACATTCATAAGGACATAGTCGATATATCATGTGGAGGATCATATTTTGGAAAACATGAGGATGACATATGGCACCTCTTTGAGAAAATGAGCGAAAACTCTTTGCAAAAATATTATAGCTCTCGGTTTGACCATAGTTCAAAGGAAAAGAAGAGAGATTTGCAAGTATGTCAAATAGAGTATCCATTAGAGATTGTAGCCGAGGTTAAGACTCTCTCTCAAAAACTTGATCAATTCTTGTTGAGTCAAAAACCGGTTATAAAATCACCTTCTTTTCATCATACTTCTCATCTTAGTGAGCCATACATGACACGTTCAAGTGTTTTACAACCACTTTCAATTGTCCACATGGACATGCATTCAATGAGCACTTTGAACAAGTCAATGCTACGTTCGCTTACCCTTACTCAAGTGTATATGTTCCAATATGGAATGAAAATTTGAATTTCTATCAAGCTAAAAAGTTTCAAAGCAAATATATTCCACCTCATAAAAGGGAATGAGGTTCCCAAGGATTTGTTTCTTCTTCATCTCATCAAAGAACCAATCACTTTTTACATCCTCAAATGTATGATTCACAAATTTGCTTTCATTATCCTCATGCACTTTCTAGCAATTCTACATTTGAATATAAGGTTTTGGTGGCCTTAGGTAGCTTAGAAAGGAATACCAACTTGTTGCATTCCCACTCTCAATCCATATCAAAGTTTGAATCCCTAATTGGGACCATAGCTAATACATTGAATGCAAGAGAAATCGGTAAATTACCTAGTCAACCCGAGAAGAATCCAAAAGCCCAATTTTGTGTGGAAGCAAACCCTACATCGGGGTGTTCTTCCCAAGCTCAAGTGCAAGCCATCACCACTTTGAGAAGTGGTAAACAAGTGGACAATAGGGTTGAATTACCAAAGGAAGATAGTGAATCGGTGCAACCAAAAGTCATCCAATTCCATTCCTACTTCCTTGAATGAAAATGTTCCTAATTGGAATTCTCTCAATCATCTCCTCAAATTGCAAAGTCTTATGAGCCAAAAGCTCCATTCCCTTATGTTTTGAAAGAAACTTCGCCTTATGGGAGGCAAGAAGGGAAAATACATGGCATAATGGAAGTTTTTAAGCAAGTCAACATAAATCTTCCTCTTTTGGATGCCATTAAGCAAATTCCACCTTATGTAAAATTCTTGAAAGATCTTTGCACAGAAAAGAGGAAGAGTAAGGGACCAAGCCCTAAAAAAGTGTTCCTCACATAGCAAGTGAGCTCCATTATTCAACAAAACACTCCACCTAAGTTCAAAGATCCCGGCGCTTCGACTATTTCTTGTGTAATTGGAAACCATGAAGTTTATAGAGCCCTTCTTAACTTAGGTGCGAGTGTTAATTTGATTCCTTATTCCGTGAATATCCAACTAGGTTTGAATGAGTCGAAGCCAACCTCGGTGGTGCTTCAATTGGCCGATAAATCCGTCAAAACACTTAGGGGCATGGTTAAGGACATCCTCATCAAAGTTGATAAGTTTTACTTCTGGGTTGATTTTGTAGTTCTTGATACCGAACCGATTGCCAATCCCACCAACCACATCCCAATCATCTTGGGAAGGCCATTCCTTGCCACCGCAAATGCAACCATTATTTGTAGATCCGGGATTATGGACCTTTCTTTTGGTAACATAATGGTTAAGCTTAATGCTTTCAATGCAAGTCGACATCCTATAGATGAAGACGAGTGTTGTCTTATAGATGTGTTGGATGAGGTTGTTGAGGAATCAATTCCAACCATGGTAATGAAACAACCGGTTGAGGATAATCTTTCATCTCTCTTATCCGAGGATCCTCTTGCATCTTGTCTTCTTGAAATGTATGGAAATTGTGGGTTTAATGATGAAAAATCAATGAATGAACTAAACAATCTCATGGAATCTGTTGCAAGCTTGGATTTTCCATCCTGGAAAACTCTAATAGAACCTCTTACTCCACTCTCTAGCATTCCACCGGTCTCATCTTTAGTTTCTCCACCAACTCTGGAGCTTAAAACTCTACCTTCCAATCTCAAGTATACATTCCTAGGACCAAAAGAGACTCTTCCGGTTATCATTTCTTCAAGTCTTGAAAAAGACCAAGAAGACGCTCTCTTAAATGTGCTTAAAGAAAATAAGAAAGCCATAGGATGAAGTGTGGCGGATCTTAAGGGAATTAACCCTTCTATTTGTATGCATCGCATACTTATGGAAGATGATGCAAAACCCTTTAAGGATGCCCAAATGAGACTTAACCCCAACATGAAGGAGGTAGTAAAAAAGAAAGTAGTCAAGCTCATAGATGCCGGGATCATCTACCCAATCTCCGATAGCAAATGGGTGAGTCCAACTCAAGTAGTTCCCAAGAAATCGGGGATTACCGTGGTTGAGAATGCAAAGGGTGAGGAAATCTCTAAGAGTACCGCCAATTCATGGCGTGTATGCATTAATTACCGTAAATAGAAAAGATCACTTCCCTTTGCCATTCATTGATCAAATTCTAGAAAGATTGGCCGGACAACAATACTATTGCTTCCTTGATGGCTATTCGGGTTACAATCAAGTAGCCCTTGACCCATTGGACCAAGAGAAAACCACATTTACTTGTCCATTCGGCATATTTGCTTATAGACGGATACCTTTTGGTTTGTGCAATGCCCCCACCACATTCCAAAGGTGTATGATGTCAATTTTCTCGGACATGGTAGAAGAGTTTTTAGAAGTGTTCTTTGGGTCTTCATTTGATGCATGCCTCAAAAATTTGGATCTAGTGCTTAAGAGATGTCGTGAAACAAACATTGTTCTTAGTTGGGAAAAGAGCCATTTTATGGTTCAAGAGGGTATCGTTTTGGGTCACATCATCTCAAGGAGGGAGATTGAGATATATAAAGCGAAAGTGGAGCTTATTGCTGAATTGCCGCCACCTTCAACGGTGAGAGAAGTTCGCTCCTTTCTATGCCATGCCAACTTCTATCGCCGATTCATAAAAGACTTTAGCAAAATTGCTCGACCCTTATGCAATCTCCTTGCCAAGGAAACTCATTTTGTCTTTGATCAAGCATGCCTAGACGTTTTTCATAAATTGCGTGATTTATTGTCATCTGCTCCTATCATGCAACCTCCTATTGGTCATTGCCATTTGAAATTATGTGTGATGCTTCTGATTATGCTTTGGGAGTTGTTTTGGGCCAAAAAGTAGGAAAGCTTCCTTGTGCCATATACTATGCAAGTAAAACTTTCTCGAGAGCTCAATTGAATTACTCCACTACTGAGAAAGAATTACTTGCCGTAGTGTATGCTCTTGATAAATTTTGATCATATCTTTTAGGTTCTAAGGTTGTTTTTTACTCTGATCATGCTACCTTGAGACATCTTTTGACAAAGAGAGAAACAAAACCTAGATTGATTAGATGGATTTTGCTTCTTCAGGAATTCGATTTTGAAATCAAGGACAAGAAAGGCACCGAAAATATGGTTGCCGATCATCTCTCTAAGTTATCGATAGAACCTTTCCCTAGTCCACCAATTCATGATTCTTTTCCGGATGAACAACTTTTTCAAGTTTCTAATGGGCAAATGCCTCAGTTTACCGATATTGTGAATTATTTGGCAATTGGCAAACTTCCAATTTTTTGGTCAAAGAACGAAAATAATCGTTTCTTTGCCAACATCCGAAATTACTATTGGGAAGATCCTGTCTTGTACCGTTATTGTCCGGATCAAATTGTGAGGAGATGTATTCCGGAAAGCGATTCCAAGTGTTCTAGTGTTTTATCACACTCTTGCATGTGGTGGGCATTTTAGTGCAAAGAAGACAGCCTTGAAGGTTCTTCAAAGTGGGCTCTTTTGGCCCACTATCCATAGAGATGCCTATAATTTTTGTAAGTCATGTGAGAGATGTCAAAAGATGGGTTCAATGTCAAAAAGAGATATGATGCCTTTGACCAACATTCTTGTTGTAGAAATCTTTGACATATGGGGCATAGATTTTATGGGTCCATTTCCTATGTCCTATGGTTTTCAATATATTCTCCTTGTCGTTAATTATGTTTCCAAGTGGGTGGAAACATGTGCTACCAAAACAAATGACCATTCCGTGGTTATTCAATTCATCAAATCCAATATCTTTGCTCGTTTTGGTATGCCTAGGGCTATAATAAGTGACGGAGGAAAGCATTTTTGTAATCAATTCCTAAGGCATTTATTTCTTAAGTACTCCGTTACTCATAAAGTGGCCACTCCTTACCATCCTCAAACAAGTGGGCAAGTCGAAGTGTCTAACTGAGAAATTAAGCATATTCTTGAGAAAACGGTTAACACCACCCAGAAAGATTGATCACGGAAGTTAAATGATGCTTTGTGGGCTTACCAGACGACATATAAGACTCCCATTGGCATGTCTCCCTATAGACTTGTATATGGAAAGCCTTGCCATCTTTCGGTTGAGTTGGAACATAAAGCCTTGTGGACGGTTAGAAAGCTCAATCTTGACCTTGATAAAGCCGGAGAGAATCGGTTGCTTCAATTGAGTGAGTTGGAAGAGTTGAGACATAATGCTTATGATAATGCCAAACTTTACAAAAAAAGAACTAAAGCTTTTCATGATAAACATATTGTGAAAAAGTCTTTCGAACTCAGTCAAAAAGTTGGCTCTTCAACTTTAGATTAAAACTCTTTCCGAGGAAGTTGAGAACCAAATGGGAGGCTCCTTATGAAGTCATCTCTGTTGCACAGCATGGGGCGGTTGAAATCCAAAATTTGAAAAAGGGGAACATTTTCAAGGTTAATGGATAGAGATTAAAACCCTACATTGAGGGACAGGTCTTCCAAAGACATTTGGAAGCTGCACATCTAATAGACCATGTGTATGAAGACATCTACGGATGCAATGTAAATGGAAGAGTTTTTGCCTGTTCGATCGATCTCAATGGAAGTTCGATCGATCGAACATCATGCCTGCATCAAACCTATATCCAAATCCCTCTCTATCCAATCGTTCGAAGAAAACCTGCATATTTCAGCTCTTTATCCCATCGTTCGAACTCGTTCCCAGATCGATCTTTAGTTTTTCGATCGATCCAAGATGAAGTTGGATCAATCTGCAGCTCCAACACTTAGAAAATTTTTGAACCTGCATCCACCTATATCCAAAGATCTCTCTGTCTCATCGTTCGAACATATCAGCAGGTTCATGCATGTTCGATCGATCGAAAAAATTTTGAGATAGATCTGAACTTGATCGATCTGACCATCTTTGGTTTGAACTTTTTCTTCCCTTTTGGATTTCAAACTTATTTATTCAAAGCAGCATTACGTCTAGCTAGAGATGTTAAACTTAGCAATCATTGTTCATACTTTCTTGAATTCCTTTTTGTTTATTCAAAAAAAAAAAAAAAAAAAAAAAAAATCTCTCTTATGCCCTTATGTATGGTCATGCTACTTTTCTCTCGGGCTTGATCTCATATCTCTCTTTCATCTTGTATTGTATTGCTTTAGAATGCATAATTTGATCATTCTTATCGCATTTGAGATTTAATGTGAATTTGCTAATGTGGTTATTCAAGTAGGTTGTTGATTCCAAGTTTGGGGGAGACGTCTTTCGAATTAGGTCACTTCCGGGCTTCATGTCTTTGCCACCATAGTATACTCTTTCCATCTTTTTCATTATTCTCATTGCACATTGAGGACAATATGCGGTTTAAGTTTGAGGGTAAGGTGACTTTGTTGCATTCTACATAAGTTTGAGACTTTAAATACATGATTGAGATTTGAGATTGATGTTAGCTACGATTTTCATCTTTTGAGGACTATATTGCTTAAAATTTAAAAATTGCTTGACTTGAGAGTCCAATATTCCTTGTATGCCTTGTGGATGCCATATAAGAGTAAGTTTTTTGAAAAATTGATATATTGCTTACACTTGTGGTCCACATCATCATGATTTTGTGATTATTTTGAGATTCACTCTACTATTCTACACTAGCACAGGCGTGCACTAGCATTCATTTGTGGGGTACATGCTTTGTTGATTATTGAATTAGTTATATTCCAATTGAGCTAGTAGTGCATTGAAAAATTTCATTCTTGATAAAGGCAACCCCTTTTCAATAAGTAGCCGGGATTCTACCCTCATCAAGCACTGAACTTCTCCCGCCGAAAGGTGGAGGGCCCAAACTCTAGGTTAATAATTGAACTTGTTTATTAAAAAAAAAAAAAAAAAAAAAAAAAAAAAAAAAACAAGAGAGAAAGTTGTAAAAGCAATAAAAACTGAGGACTTTTCCTAAAAGGTGAGAAGTGGGAAATGACTAAATGGAGGTTGTCTAGAACAATAAAGCTTTAATAAAAGGTCCACTTTTTGTCTTGATGATCGGTACTAGATTTATGTGCTAGTTTAAGGGTAAGGATGTGATCATTTCTTTAGTTGGCTAAGATAGCAACATACTTGATGCCGGTCCACTCAAAAAGGATTCTAGAGTTGTTTTGATTTGCAAGATCATTTTCTTGATGTGTGGAGGACCATATTTGCTTGCTTGACGTTGAAATTTTGGGAGATTGCTTGGAAATGCTTGAAACATTGCATGCTTGAGGTAGTTTTCTCCCAATGCTTGTCTGCAATATTGGTACCTCTTTTGCAAAAATGAGCTTAATGTTTGTGTGTATCATTTCTGGAAACCCTCACGAGACTTCACTCGTCCACTAGAAGTAACCTAGGGGTTTAAAAGTCTTGTTGCACGTGCTAAATGCAATCGGGTTCCCTAAGAAAGTGGCGTTATCCATTTATTGTTTCCTAGTTCATACTTATATAGTTGTTTATTTCATTCATTTACTTTCTAGTTCATTGCTAGGGACTAGCAATATTTAAGTTTGGGGGTGTGATGAGCGTTGAAAAGTGCGCATTTAAACCCCTTAAGCTTAGGTGTTCTAGGACCTTTATCTATCTTATTTTCCCGCTTTACATTGAATTCGTATTATTTCCATTTTCAGGTACTTATCCCTAAAATAAGCTAACTCAGCCAAATAAGAACAGAAATGAAGTAATTCTGGGATGAATCAAAGAAGGGAGCAAAGTAAAGCAAAAGGTGGAATTTCAGCAACTTCGATCGATCTCAAGAAAAGTTCAATTGATCAAACCTTCATCGATCTTAGCACTTCCAGATGGATCTGAGCCATGTTTGTCCCTATTCAAAGATCTCAAAGTTCGATTGATTCAACTTCATTCTTTGACCGATCAAACTATCTTGTCCTTATTCAAATGATTGATCTTATCCAGTTGTACCACCCTACCAACCACTTTTGTCCTTTTCCCAAAAATATCTTCAAAATATCTCAGATTTGTTTTTATCCAAAAAGGCGCCGCCATAGAGGATCGATCCAGCTTCAGTTCAATAGATCTCAGCCATGTTCGATCGATCCAAGGTCAAGGTTCGATCAATCAAACTTCCTCCAGTGCGAAAAAGTTAAATTGTCAGCTCATAAAAAGTTGTCCTCTATCCCATCATTGGGAGAATATTGGAGTACGTGCCAGATAATTTTTGGGTGTCACCCAACCTACCAAAAAGAAGGATTTGAGTAACTTTTTAGAGGGGATTCACACACAACCATAGGGGGAGATTTTTAGAGAATTCTTAGTGAGGAAGCAGAGGAGAAGAGGAGGCTAGAGACACCATTGGAGGCTCTTCATCAACCAAGGAGTAGATTTCTTTCATAGAGCTTACCCTTGAGGGTTGGAAGACATCATCCATGAGTGGCTAAACATCCTCTTGGGGCTAGAGTTAGCCCTAAGCATGCTTTCTACATCTTGATTTATGTATTTTTGAGGGGATTTGTATTGTGATACATGTTTTGACACTTTTATATATATAGATCTTGTTTATTTAATGATTTGTGTGGTTTAATGCTTCCAATTGATCATTTCATTCTATCCATATATCTATGTATACTAGAATAGATGTTCATGTGTTTGTCTCTATTTCTTGTGTTATTGATGCATGTCTATGTGTATTAATGCTATAGATCTAGAGATTGTCAAAACATAGTACTTAATGGAATGCTCTTGTGATTTTCTTGATGGATTATACCTCTCCCTTAGTTTAATTAGTTTAATTTCATGTCATTAGCTTAGTTGTAGTGTAGTTGTTAAATAAGAGGACAATCCATGCTTGTTGTTTGATATTCCATACTTTTGAATGCAAGTAGCATATGTCTCTAACCTTGTGATGTGTTTGGATTGTGAGCTTAATGAAAGGATTAATGACTTAGATTGATATATTGTGTTTTTCACTATATTGCTTAGACAATATATGTTTAATTGGTCATCCTTACTAATTGAAACAACTAAACACACACACACAAATATTGCAACACATATCTTCCCCTCATTAATCATTCATTAAAGGTGTAGAAAAGTATGTTTAGTGGTGATCTCTAAACCTCAAGATCTCTCTCTCTCTTTTATTCTCTTCATTGCATTATTGTTTACTTTAATTTAATTTGCATCTAGTGTAATTTAACAAACCAACCACTATTTTGATCACTCGACCTACTAACCCTAATCTTGATTCCTCAACCTACTACGACCTACCAATCCCTTGGGACGATCCATACTCGCCCCAGCTATATTTTTAGTGAAAGGTAGTAGTGGCAATTTCTAAATGTAAAACTTAGCCACATTCATCATAACTCTACACCACTACCTTTAGGTGGTAACACAAACCGTGGGGTTTTAGGGTTGACGACCCGAACTACACCAAAAATCCCACGGTTTGTGTTACCACCTAAAGGTAGTGGTGTAGAGTTATGATAAATGTGGTCAAGTTTTACATTTAGAATTGCCACTACTAGCTTTCACTAAAAATATAGGTAGGGCGAGTAGAGATCGTCCCAAGGGATTGATGGGTCATACTAGGTTGAGGATTCAAGATTAGGGTTAGTAAGTCGAGTGATCAAAATAGTGGTTGGTTGGTTGAATTACACTAGATGCAAATTAAACTAAAGTAAACAATAATGCAATGAAGAGAATAAAAGAAAGAGAGAGATCTTGGGGTTTAGAGATCACCACTAAGCATAACTTTTCTACACCCTTAATGAATGATTAATGAGAGAAAAAACATGTATTGCAACAAAGAGAGGGTGTGTGGTTGTTTCAACAAGCATGGATGACAAATTAAGCATATATTGTTTAAATAACATGGTGGATAGCATAACATATCAAATTAAGTCATTAATCCTTTCTTTAAGCTCACAACCAAACACATCACAAGGTTAGGGATATATACTACTTGCATTCAAAAGTATGGAATATCAAACAACAAGCATGGATTGTCCTCCCATTTAACAACTACACTACAACTAAGCTAATAACATAAAATTAAACTAAGGGAGAGGTACAATCCATCAAGAAAATAAGTATGAACCATCAAGTAAATCATAAGAGCATTCCATTAAGCACTATGTTTTGACAATCTCTAAATTTATAACATTAATACACATAAACATGCATCAATAACACAAGAAATAGAGACAAACACATGAACATCTATTCTAGCATACATGGACATATGGATAGAATAAAATGATCAATTGGAAGCATTAAACTACACAAATCATTGAATAAACAAGATTTATATATATAAAGGTGTCAAAACATGTATCACAATACAAATCCCCTCAAAAATATATAAATCAAGATGTAGAAAGCATGATTAGGGCTAACTCTAGCCCTAAGAGGATGTCTAGCCACTCATGGATGATGTCTTCCAACCCTCAACGGCAAGCTCCATAGAAGAAATCTACTCCTTGGTTGATGAAGAGCCTCCAATGGTTTTCTAGCCTCCTCCTTTCCTTTGCTTCATCACTAAGAATTCTCTAAAAATCTCCCAATATGGTTGTGTGTGAATCCCCTCTAAAAAGTTGCTCAAATCCTCATTTTTGGTAGGTTGGGTTACACCCAAAAATGATCTGGCACGTACTCCAATATTCTCCCAATGATTGGATAGAGGACAAATTTTTATGAGCTAACAATTTAACTTTTTCGCACTAGAAGAAGTTCGATCGATCAAACCTTGACCTTGGATCGATTGAACATGGCTGAGATATATCAAACTAAAGCTGGATCGATCCTCTATGACGGCGCCTTTTTGGATAAAAACAAATCTAAGATATTTTGAAGATATTTTTGAGAAAATGACAAAAGTGGTTGGTAGGGTGGTACAGCTGGATAAGATCAATCATTTGGATAAGGATAAGATAATTCGATCGATCAGAGAATGAAGTTGAATCGATCGAACTTTGAGATCTTTGAATAGATCTCTGAATGCGGTCATGACGTACATGCGGAAGGAAGCAATGTCAACTCTAATGGAGACAGTCTCTGCGCGGATAGATACCACGGCGTCCTCCAGAGTCTGAAGTCGCTCTCCAAAGTCGGGTATATGAGTAAAAACCTCAGGTGTGGCTTGATCGGGAGAATGATGCTCCTCATCGTGAACAGGTGACCCAACTAGTTTTGAAACTTGAAGTCAGGTGGTCTCAAAATAGTTCAGTTAATTTTAACTAATTTTTTTTTTTTTTTATAGTTACCTGATTTCAGGTGATTTTTGTTTAGAGCCTATATTAAGAACTGAAATGTTCTGATTTTTGGTGGTTCCTCCAATTGGTGATTAAGACTTATTGTAAACTTTAGAGATTCGGGCGTAATTTTATATCCTAATCAATTATAGTGGAACAATTTTATGTTACCCCTTTATTCTAAAGCACGTCTTCAGAAATATGAAAATAATAAATAAAAAAATGTCAAGAAATCGTTTCTTGTATTACGCAATCTTGACGAAATTACAAAGAATATGATTTGTGGGACACTGTAAGAAAATTTCCCTATTTATGGTTTCCTTTTTCCAAGTTTGACAGGAACTTGCTTTATTTATGATATGAATATGCTTAAATGCTTCATAGAAAGAAACAAAAAATCGGTTGAAAATCTTTATTTATGATATGAATATGCTATATGGTGGCAATATGAAGTTATTTTATGGAGTATTAAGTAGTTCGATCCCTATTTATGATTTCAAAAAATAAAAATAAAATAAAATAACTTCATATTGCACCATGCAAAAAAAAAAAAAAAAAAAAAAAAATCAATTGATAAACTAATAAACCAGTTTCTTAGAAATTCAAATTTAAAGTAAAAATAAGCAATATACCAACAAAATGAGATAATTCTTTTTAATAGAAGAAAAATTCAAATGATAAACAATATAGCACTAGTGTTACAAGTAAAATAAAAACAAGTTGAAAGAATTTACCTTCTTGTTTTTCTGATTCCACTCATTTCACTTTATTTTTTTGCTTAACAAAGTGCAGATTAAAATTTTAATTTTGAAGAAAATAAAAGCTCACATCAAATCACTAAAAACACATGCTAAAATGAGAAGAGGAAAAAACAGAGCAAGTTTAAAGAGAGCAATATATAGATAAAAAAATAAAAAATAAATAAAAAAAAAGGAGAAGCAGAATAACAAAAAACGTAAAGATACGAAATAAAAATTACCAAGAATGTGATTTGTGGGACACTATAAGAAAATTTCTCTGTGGTGCAACTGCAAACTACAATCAAATTTTCTTGCAGACATAATTGACAAAAAAAAAATAGAAGTTGCAGAAATAAAAAATAGCAATATTTGTTTTGCTGAAATAAAATGTAGATTACGGTGGTGATTATTTAAAAAAATATATACATACCACAGAGACCTAAAAAAACAGAAAGACATAGATAGAGACATACCACCACCTCCTTTTTCTTTTTTTTTATAAGGTTGTATAATTCAACCGAACTCTTTTGTAAACTTTTGTAAAGTATTTGAAGTCTGTTACAATTCTTGCATTCGAGCAATAAAATTATCATTGTTCGACTCCCTCGCCTTCTCCTGCTTCTTTTCTTCACGAACGGAGAGCCTTCTGTGTTTTCTCTAATTCATTTTTAATATTTATATAATCTTTTTGTCTTTTTCCTCTGACAATTGCTATCACTCCTCCTTGGAGGAGGAATTCAGTTTTAGGTAACGAATTTCTGATTTTCCCAAACGAAGGCCAGTAATCATGGATTTTTTTTAATACTTCACCGTCACCTTCACTGGTTACTTCACCCTTCATCTTCAATGGTTCCTTCATCTTCATTGGTTCCTTCAAAAAAAAATATTAAAAAAACAGTTCCTTCAAAAATATATATATATATATAGCCTGTTGGATGTTTAAAATACAAAAACTATCATGTCTTCCACTTCACCCTTCATTCCTTCTCCCTTTACTCGTTCTTTCAAAATATATATATACATACGATAGAGACATAAAAAACAGAAAGACATAAATAGAGACATACCACCACCTCCTTTTTTTAAAAGGTTATATAGTTCAGAGCAGTACTCTTTTCTAAATATTTGAAGTGAGTTGCAATTCTTCCATTCGGGCAACAAATTTTTCCTTGTTCAACTCCCATCGCCTTTTTTTCGAGCCAGAGAGCCTTCTTCCTCTGCTTTTCTTCTTGCTGGAGAGCCTTCCCCATTTTCTCCAATTCATTTTTAATATTTTCAACATCTTTTCTTCTTTGGCCTCAGCAATTACTAGCGATTCAGTTTTAGGGATTGAACTACTGAGTTTCTCACACGAAGGTAAATAATCCCGGATTTTCATTTAACATCAGACAAATCAAACCCAAAATAAGAAGAAAAAATAATAAATAAATAAATAAAAATTGGGAGGGAAAAAAAACAAAGTTCCAAGAGGGATTATTTATTTATTTTATTTTTATTTTTCTTTGTCGTCGCTGGTGAATGGTGAGAGAGACAGAGAGGGAAGAGTTACGGGGCGCTCAAATGAGAGAAGGCTCAGATCTGGTTTTCAGACTAAAGGGTCATCGGAAAACCACTTCTTGGAGGCTAAAAGGAGGATTCAAGGCGGTAAAGAACTTGAGAAGAATAGTGAGATGAGAATAAGAGAGAAAGAAACGTAGGAGGAAAGGGAGGAGATAGAATCAAAGATGGGTAGAGAGATAAAGAGAGAGAGAGAGAGAGAGGGAAGAAGGAAAGGGAGGAGATGGATGAAGATGTAGGAGGGAGGAGTTATATTGACCGGTCAAAGAAACATGTACAAAATATCATGAATATAAGCTCGATTTGAATGAGTGTTTCAAACCGCATCCTAGGTTCTTATGCTGCAAGTTTTCACTATTTATTTTCGCATTTAATTTTAAGTTGTCAATTACATTCCGTGAAGTTTTTGAATTGTCTCAAAAAAATATATATTAAAGACTGCTGTACAGGGTAAGATACTGACAGATTGATAATGTGAGGAAAAGGAAAAATTGTTTTGTTAATTGGGGTGTTGAGAAGATCTAGAGAGGGGAAAGAAAAAAAAATCTAGCAGAGAGTGGGGAAGAGGGAAAGCCGAAAGGGAAGAGATGGATGAAGATGTGGGAGGGAGGAGTAATTGGAGAGGGTACAGAGCGGGTGCAATCGCATTTATGGAGGCTAGTGGGGTTGGGTGAAACGACTTAAATGCCTTCTTAACTACTCACCTCTCACTCACTCAGGTTTTTTTTAAAAAAAATTGGTTAATTTTTCAAAACTTTATTATATATTTTCCCTCTGCAATAATATATATATATATATATATATGTGTGTGTGTGTGTGTTTTTTATGTTATAAACATATTAATTTATTACAGGGTATGTATAAGGGGTAAAATAATAGAGAATAATGCTACTGCAAGTGCGCGCTCGCAATAACACCAACGAGCTCTCTGTACACACAAATTTTGTAAGTCTGCAATAGAAACAAAATATGGAGTAAAATAGAATTTTATTAATTTATGAATGTGGAATACAGTCCTTTGTAATATCTTTTACAAAAAAAAAAAAAAGAATGGTCCTCTGATTCGATCTCCTTGTTTTTGGTTGGTTAGATCCAAGGGCTGTACGAGCTTGTTCGTGAATCACTGTGGAATTTGATGAAGAACGACACATTGTTGGATGTGCTTGATGTTCTTCGCTTTTGGGTTTCGATTCTGAATTTGTGTCTGAATTCTGAGTCTCTGGATTTCTGAGTCTCTGAACTTCTGAATTCTGAATTTGTGTCTGAATTTGTAGACTTCTAAATTCTGAATCCTCTCATTCTTTTTCTTCCTCCAAGCCTCTATTTATAGGCTTCTTGGATTAATAGAATGATGACACGTGTCATCTCCTGATAAGGAAAAAACTATAATTGGGCCGGGCCGGATATATTATGATAATTATCCTTAAAAATAATTATTGTAGACACTAAAATTTTAGTGGACTTTAATTTGGACAAATGGACCCATTAAATATGGGCCCAATGTTTAATTAAGTTATTTAATTGGCCCAAGTATGGTCCACTTAAATTATTTAATTAAGCCCAGTCTAGAGTCTAGATGGTCAAATAAAAAGAATAATCATTCCTAATAAAATATATTTGGAATAATTATTTTTAAGGATAATTATCATAATATATCCGGCCCGGCCCAATTATAGTTTTTTCCTTATCAGGAGATGACACGTGTCATCATCCTATTAATCCAAGAAGCCTATAAATAGAGGCTTGGAGGAAGAAAAAGAAGGAGGGATTCAGAATACAGAAGTCTACAAATTCAGACATAAATTTAGAATTCAGAAGTTCAGAGACTCAGAAATCCAGAGACTCAGAATTCAGACACAAATTCAGAATCGAAACCCAAAAGTGAAAAACATCAAGCACATCCAACAACGTGCCGTTCTTCATCAAATTCCACAGTGATTCAAGAACAAGCTCGTGCAGCCCTTGGATCCAACCAACCAAAAAACAAGGAGATCGAATCAGAGGACCATTCTTTTTTGTAAAAGATATTACAAAGGACTGTACTCCACATTCATAAATTAATAAAATTCTATTTTGCTCCATATTTTGTTTCTATTGCAGACTTACAAAATTTGTGTGTACAAATTTGTGGCACGCCCGGTGGGATAACCTTTGCCTCTTATCTCTTTCTCCTACTATCAAGTTTCTTCTCTATCAGATTCTATGGCTCCCCCTAAGATTCAGACAGACAAGAAAGCCCAAAAGAACATCGCTATTGCAAAGGTCGACGCTAAAGCCACCATAAAAAGTGGCACGAAGACCAAATTAAGCGATGGAAGTACCTTGACGGGCCCTGTGACACGTAGCAAATCCCAGGCGATGGTGTCATTCAAACTTCAGCAAGATGTGGTGAAAACTAATCCTGCAACACCGGCGAACGTGAAAACTCAACATGTCAAAAACCTTGACATTGTTCCAGAGGAGGCTCCACCACCAAATTCACTTCGTTCTATCTATGATGCTCACTCTCGTGTCGGTTCACCCCCAGAGTCACCACGTCAGACTTCGGAGCAATCAATCACTTCAAGGAACGTGGATTCTCAAGGCCTATCATACTCAGATGTGGTTGCTGCTATGATGACTGGAGCTGCTACGGTGGAGGAACAACTGGCAACTATGGCTCATTCCATTGAGAACCTCACAAAGACTATTGAAGAAAAGGACTTGCAAATCACTACACTAATGAATAAATTGGAAGTTCAGACCTTCGGTGAAACACCAATGCCATCTGGGAATCGTGCAATTTTCACACCACCACCGTCTGGGAAACCTACATCTTCCACAGCAATACTAATGGAGAATCCTAATTCTACAGCACAAGGTACTCACAGGGAGAATCCCAAACAGACGCCGGTGACAGAACAAACGACCAGTCAAAACCAGACGCCGGGGATAGAACAGGCGACTGGTCAAACCAATCATACCTCTTCTTCAGTCTCTTCATTATCTGTCGAACAATTGCAAGATATGATAACGAATACAATCCGAGCTCAATATGGTGGTGTCTCATAGAGCACTCTCATGTACTCAAAGCCATATACAAGGAGAATCGACAGTATGAGAATGCATGTAGGATACCAACCTCCGAAGATTCAACAATTTGACGGAAAAGGTAACCCCAAGCAACACATTGCCCATTTTGTCGAGACTTGTAACAATGCCGGAACAGAGGGGGACTTACTAGTCAAACAGTTTGTCCTGTCCCTTAAAGGAAACGCGTTCGAGTGGTACACTGACCTAAAGTAAGAATCAATTGATAGTTGGGACCAGATGGAACGAGAATTCTTAAACAGGTTCTATAGCACTCGTCGTACTGTTAGTATGATAAAGTTGACTAACACGAAGCAATGGAAGGATGAGCCTGTAATCGACTACATTAATCGGTGGAGAGCCCTCAGTCTTGACTACAAGGACCGTTTGTCAGAAGTATCTGCTGTGGAGATGTGTATGCAGGGAATGCATTGGGGCCTGCTCTACATTCTGCAAGGCATAAAACCTCGCACATTTGAGGAATTGGCTACGCGTGCCCATGACATGGAGATCAGTATGAAATCCCATGACGGCAAAAGTCCCATGACTATAGAACCACGCAAAGATAAGAAGGACTGGAAGAAGGGCGACAAGTCATCAAAAAATGCGGCTAAAGATTCAATGACTATCTCAACCACCCCAATTAAGATATCTGTTAAAGATGACAAGAAGGATGATAAAAAGCCTCGCCAGTTTCAAGAGAGGGAGAGACAGCGTCCTACGCTAAAGGAGTTAGAGAAGAAAGAATACCCCTTCCCCGATTCCGATGTTCCTGGCATCTTGGAATGTTTACTTGAAAGTAAAGTTATAGAACTCCCTGAATGCAAACGTCCTCCAGAGATGGGACGTATCAACGATCCAAAATACTGCAAATATCATCGCATTATCAGTCATCCAATTGAGAAGTGTTTTATCTTCAAGGAGGTGGTGATGAATCTGGCAAAAGAAGGAAAAATCTTGTTGGATACAGACGAAGTTGTAACTTCAAATTATACTACTGCTACTTTGACAACCTCTGTCGTGGGGAGTGCTCGTTCTCAACCTTTAACTTCAGAGGTATCTTGCACAACTATCCAGTTTGGTTCATTGGAACCAATCCCAATCTATATTGGCCAAGGGAGTGTACGTGACATTTCAACATTTGGAAGGGTTTTTCCTCAGGATGATGAAGAAGGATGGACTCTGGTGACAAGAAAGAAACCACGGAAGCAACAAGCTGATATTTTTCAGACTAATTATTCTGACAGAGGGCAAAGGAAGAAGAAACCCCAATATCACCATAAACAGTCTGGCCATAACAGAAAATGGGTCAAGAAGACATAGTCAACTAAACACACCTCTATAAGCAAAAAGAGTCAGAAGCCTATTACTTTGCAAGAGTTCTTTCCAAAAGGATACCTAAATGACGAAGTTGAAACAACTTACATGGTTTCAACTAAGAAAACAAGCCTTAATGATGAGAAGAACGAGGATCAAGATGAAGTCCAGACTGTAGAGAACCATAATACAGCCATCATTGAAAAATCTGATGATGATGAAGTGGTCAGAGGTACGTTTGAGTCATGTTGTACACCAATTGTTTTCACGGACGAGGATCTTCAATTGGGTTCGAAGCCGCACAATTGTCCTCTCTTCGTCTCCGGTTACATAAAAGAACGAAGAGTTACTCGTATTCTTGTTGATGGTGGCTTGGCGGTGAATCTAATGCCAAAATTTACGATGAAAAATCTTGGCATCACAATTGACGAGTTATCGCATAGCCGTCTTATTATTCAAGGTTTTAACCAAGGAGGACAGGGAGCTATCGGCATGATTCGAGCAAAGCTAACTATTGGCGAGCTCCAAGCAGAAACCTTATTCCATGTGATTGATGCAAAGACATCCTACAATTTGTTGTTGGGAAGGCCTTGGATACATAGTAATGGCGTCATTCCATCGACTCTTCATCAGTGCTTCAAATTCTACAAAAATGGCATACAAACGGTTGTGGCGGATCATAAGCCATTTACAGAGGCAGAATCTCATTTTGCCGATGCCAAGTTCTATATCGATCATGATACACCTTCGGAAGTGCCCATCCCAAGCCTTCCGTCTACACAAGAGATTCAGTCTACAAAAGCAAAAGAAGCATTAAGTGATTCATTTAATTAATTTCCTTGTTTAAGATTTAATCCTCATGGTGATATACAACTTGGAATTGAATTGTGGTTTGGTAGAAAATTAAGGTTTGGTGTGGTTGTTCACATATATTAAATTGGGATTAATTGCATGAGAATTGCAAACTTTATTTTATATTTAACTTTAGTGAAAGTTTAATTTACATAGGTGTAACTTGCATGAAATAAGCTTGTAATGTGATATTACATTAGTCCTTGGCATGTTCTCTAAGATATGTTAAATTGGAACATTTGGTTAAGTTTGAAAATCTAGAGATTTTAATTAAAAGAATATTAAAATCTATTTTGTGGTCCCATTAGCTTAATTAAGATTTTAACTTGATGTTTGTATTGGCCATGACTTGTTTACTAGTATATATTAATTTGGGACTATTTTAAGTTGTTTTAGAATCTTGGGATTTAAATTAGCATGATTTAATTAAAGTTCTACTTTGTTGTTCTAACAACCTAATTGAGTTTTAGAATGGATATAGGTGATGACCTTGACATGCCCTTTAACATGTATTTAATTGAGGTTAATTGAAATTGAATCGGAAATCTAGAGAATTTAATTGTGTTTATCTATTTAAATTCTATAAATTTGCTCCATGATCTAGTTGTGTTTTAGAAGTGGTTTCTATATTCAAATCATGGACTTAGACTTGTTGTATATTCATTTGGTTATGTTTTGAACATTGGATAACATAGTTGCTATGTTTGTATTCATGAGAATATGTTTTCCTTATTGAATATATTGTTGCCTTGTGTAATGATTTACACACTTCGTGTTTAACATCTTTCATGCATAGCGTGTAACGAATCGCACACTGAAGATTCGACATTCATCATATCATATTAGTTATAGATTTAGAGCATGTATTGTATAGGTTTCCAAATTTGGTTGTGCTTAGTAGATAGTTAATTATCTTGCATATTCCTGTTGATATATGCGTTGTTGCACAACTTGTTGATTTTGGAAACTTGGGGATGTCGTTATTTGACTATGGCTAGGACGTGGTTCTAGTACGGGGGATAGTAACTCTATATATAGTCTAGTGCGCAC
The DNA here is from genome assembly GCF_030987335.1 of Cornus florida. Classification (NCBI taxonomy): domain Eukaryota; kingdom Viridiplantae; phylum Streptophyta; class Magnoliopsida; order Cornales; family Cornaceae; genus Cornus; species Cornus florida. The sequence continues at coordinate 49,364,888 of NW_026775573.1, forward strand.
ATAGGGAGGTTACCCATGGGCTAGTAACCTTAAAGTAACTATGTTGTCGGTCTGATCCGGCGTGACGTCCGAGTATCCACTTTGTTTGATTTCGCATTTCATTTTCAAGTTGATAACTAGATGATGTTGTAACTTGTATATTCCAAAATCTCAGCGACAAGAAGGGTAGGCACCTGTTATTGAGATAATTGAAACTAAGGAATTTAAATTAAAGATGTCACAAACCAAGGAAAAAGAAGATATGTAAAAGCTTAAAGGAGAGTTAACTCGTCCTCTTCCTAAGATTCAGAAGTCTTCGCCTTCCAAGTCTCCGTTAAAAGGGTTCGTGCAGCATTCTCAATCTATGGTTGATCATTTACCATTTCCAAAACAAAGGACCGACGAAGGATTCGATCCTAAAGCATACCAACTCTTGGCTAAGTCGGGGTATGATTTTACAAATCCTGCAAGCCTTGGAAAACTGAATGCTGAGGTCACCGGTGAGAAGGTGCACGGCCTTAATGAGACACAGAAGAAGTTGAAAGATCATGGGCATAAAATCATTTCACCTAAGTCTGGTCTCGGTTTCGTAGCTGCTGAGCCACTTCAAATTCAAATCACAAAGAGGGATAAGAAGTCAAGCACCTCATACATTGGGTTTGAAGAAGTTGAGGATGAACAAGATTAGCAGACTGGGCATCAAAAATTAGTCTTTGACCATATAAGAGCTCCATGCGATCGAACATCTGTATTCAACAGGTTGTCAAGCCGAGAATCAAATGTTTCATGTTCTCATATCAGCAATTTGCCTCGTACCTCTGTTTTTAACAGAATGAGCTTTCATGACCAAGGAAGAAAATCTGCACAACCTCAATCTCGAAAGTCAGTATTTTCTCGAATTGGTACTATCCATGATGCACCACTAAAAAACAGCAAGATTGTGAAGTCAGAAGAAGCTAACATCAACATGGTGAATAATAGTGAGGTTCAGAGCCTAGTGCCTTCGCGAATGAAACGTAAGACAGAGATAGATGTCACCAATGATGTTACATTGAAAGCTCGAAAGCGAACCATTGTATTTACTAATCAATCAGCAGAAGTGGATAGAATAGAAGGCACTGGCAAATCGTCTTGTGTTACTTCATACTACATCACTGTTGAAGAGGAACCTGACTGTAAACAACCAGATGATATCGAGAAAGCTCCACCAACACTAGAAGATGAGGGGCAGGCTACTGTTGATCAACTCAAAGAAATCAACTTAGGAACTGACGGTCAACCCAAACCAGTTTTTGTTAGTGCATTCCTAAACCCCTCAGAAGAAAATGATTACTTTCAATTATTGTCTGAGTACAAGGATGTCTTTGCTTGGACATACAAAGAGATGCCCGGTCTTGATCCTAAAATTGCAGTGCACAATCTCGTTGTCAAACGTGGGACACGTCCGATTAAGTAGTCTCAATGTTTCTTCCGTCTAGAGCTAGTTCCAAGGATAGAGGAAGAACTCAACAAATTAATTGAAGTAGGGTTTGTCCGTGAGGTCAAATATCCAACATGGATTTCGAGCATTGTTCCAGTGAAGAAGAAAAATGGACAGATTCGAATCTGTGTGGACTTTCATGATATGAATGAGGCATGCCCAAAAGATGATTTTCCTCTTCCTATCCCTGAGCTCACTGTAGATGTAACCACTGGACATGAAGCTCTCTCTTTTATGGATTGTTACTTTGGGTACAATCAGATAAGAATGACTCCGAGGGACGAGGAGTTAACTGCCTTTCGCACTCCTAAAGGCATATATTGTTACAAAGTTATGCCCTTTGGACTAAAAAATGCGGGAGCAACATACCAGCGCGCTATGCAAAGGATCTTCGACGACATACTCCACAAGATCGTTGAATGTTATGTTGATGACTTGGTGGTTAAGACAAAAGAACGAAGAAATCATTTACAGGATTTACGTATTGTCTTTAATCGCCTTCAAAAATATCAACTTAAGATGAATCCCCTTAAATGTGCATTTGGTGTGACTTCAGGGAAATTCCTGGGATACGTCGTACGTCATCGTGGTATTGAGATTGATCCTAATAAAATTGAGGCCATTTAAAAGATGCTGCCACCAAAAAATTTACGTGAACTTAGAAGTTTACAAGGTCAACTTGCGTTCATTCGTCGATTCATCTCAAATTTAGCGGGTCGTTGTCAGCCTTTTAACCGACTCCTAAAAAAAGATGTTCCATTTAATTGGGACCAATCATGCCAAAATGCTTTTGATAGCATCAAAAAGTACCTTCTCAATTCTCCGGTATTGGGAGCACCGGTACCTGGAAAGCCACTCATACTTTACATTGCTGCGCAAGAATAATCGCTGGGTGCCTTACTTGCTCAGAATAATGAAGAACATAAAGAGAAGGCATTGTATTATTTAAGTCGCAGACTCACCCCGACAGAGCGAAATTATCCTCCAATTAAAAAAACATGCCTCGCACTTGTCTTCGCTTCTAAGAAATTGAGGCATTATTTCTTGGCTCATACGATACATCTTGTTGCAAGGGCAGATCCTCTCAAATATGTCATGTCTAAGCCGGTCCTTTCCGGACGATTGGCGAGGTGGTCAATTTTGTTCAACGAATTTGAAATTATTTATGTGCCACGAAAAGCAGTAAAAGGACAAGTCTTAGCTGATTTCTTAGCTGACCATCCTATTCTAGCCGATTAGGAAATTTCTGAAGATTTTCCTGATAAAGAAGTCTTCCTTGTGGACATCCTCCCTCCATGGATGATGTTTTTCGATGGGGCAGCACGATCAGATGGGGCTGGAGAAGGTGTAGTTTTTGTTTCTCCAAAGAGACATGTCATTCCATACTCTTTTGCACTTGCTGAAAACTGCTCAAATAATGTAGCTGAGTATCAAGCCTTGATTATCGGCCTTCAAATGGCGAATGAGATGAATATCACGGACCTCGAAATATATGGAGACTCTAAGTTGGCGATCAACCAACTTCTTAAAGAATATGAGGTTAAGAAAGATGATCTAGTACCGTACCATCGTTACGCCTCTCATTTGTTGGAACGGTTTGATAGCGTCATACTAGAGCACATTCCAAGAAAAGAAAATCGGATAGCTGATGCTTTGGCAAATTTGGCTACAACATTGGCGTTAACTGATGAAGACCTGGTTGATGTTCCTGTATGTCAAAGATGGGTCTTGCCACAAGTCTTGGAGGATAAATTTGAAGAAAGTAATGTGGTTTCTTGTTGGACACAAGAGGAAGAAGACTGGAGAATCCCTATCATTGATTATCTGGAACATGGAAAGCTTCCCGAAGACCTACGCCATAAGACTGAAATACGAAGGCGAGCACCTCATTTCATCTATTACAACGATACATTGTATAGGCGTTCCTATGAGAGCCTTTTCCTTCGCTGCCTTGGAAATGATGAAGCAACGCATGCAATAAAGGAGGCACATTCTGGGATTTGTGGAGCTCATCAATCTGGTCCAAAGCTGCACTTTCGCGTCAAAAGAATGGGTTATTATTGGCCCACTATGGTCAAAGATTGCTTGGAGTATGCAAAAAGATGTCAAGCCTGTCAATTCTATGCCAATTTCATACACCAACCACCGGAACCATTACACCCTACTGTGACGTCATGGCCGTTCGATGCATGGGGATTAGATGTAGTTGGTCCTTTAGAAAAGTCTTCAAAAGGCCACTTGTATATCTTGGCTGCAACTGATTATTTTTCAAAATGGGTGGAAGCTGCACCCTATAAACATGTGAAAAAGGAAACAGTGGTTGACTTCATCAAGTCCAACATTATTTATCGATATGGTGTCCCTCGATACATCATCACTGATAACGGGACGAATTTTAAAAACAATTGGGTAACTGACCTTTGTGAGAAATTTGGATTCAAACAACGTAAATCCTCTATATACAATGCCCCTGCAAATGGTCTCGCAGAAGCATTCAATAAGACTCTATGTGAGCTATTGAAGAAAGTAGTCAACCAAACAAAGCGAGATTGGCATGAGCGAATGGAAGAAGCATTATGGGCATACCGCACTACGCATCGGACACCTACTCAACCAACTCCATATTCTTTAGTTTATGGCATAGAAGCAGTTTTTCCAATGGAACAACAAATCCCATCATTAAGGATAGCTATACAAGAAGGTCTTACAAGTAAAGAAAATGCCATCTTATGTCTTCAAGAACTGGAAGCATTGAATGGAAAGAGATTAGAAGCTCCACAACAACCTAGCTTCTTTAAATTCAGCTTCACTCAAACTAGATTGAAGTGATTCTATACGCTTAGCACCATCATCTTTTATAGACCTAACGTTGGTGAGTTGTGCATCAATACTGGCCAATCGTTGGGATTGAGAGTCTGAAGTCATCATACAGGCATATGAAGAAGATGTAGCAATATAATTAGCCGCATTATTGGTATATGAGTCAATTCACTTCTTCAAAGCTGAATGGTCTCCAGGGAGTTTTGCGAGTCCTTCATAAAGTGTTTGAAGTTTAGGTGCTCGAGACGGTATTTTATCGGTAGGAGTATCGCGTATGATATTCTTTATGAAATCAATAAAGAATAAAGCAGCACGACGATGAACATCAAGAACGATCTCTTCTGCATTGAAAATTGACATTTCAGAAGGGGCAACACGATGCAAGGGTGGACCCTGTTCTCTTAAAATCAAAGAAGGGATAACTACATAATCTTTACCAATATTTTCAACCGCCTCCATAGCTTGACTAGTCACTTCAGCAACCCCCAAAACATCCGAGTGTTGACTAACTCTGCTTCTTTGTAGTGACATCTCTGTACCTTTTCCTATCGCAGTGGCTAAATCTAAGGCAGACGGTCCATAAATAGATTCTTCACTACATGTTGGGTTAGCAACAATGACGACATCTTCCCCAAGAAATCCCTTGCTGTCTTTTATCTATTAAAAAAATAATAATAAATAATGGTAATTTGCAGTACACAAAAAAAAAAAAAAAAAAAAAAAAAAAAAAAAACATATATATATATATATATATATATATATATATATATATATTTATATAAAATAACAGTTACCTGTATAGGTTGTGAACTGCTAGGTACCCCAGTAAAAAATTGATCAAGAGAAGTGGCAACACATTCCTGTATTGAATCAAGTCTCACTTTGTCGGTGACATGCTTCCAGTTACGATCCTCATCATAAGCTTTCACATCCTCATCTAACTCCATTGACAACTGACGACGGCGACGGTTATTGATTAGTGGTGGGACATCTTCTGCTGTTTGGTGATGGCTACTAGATTCTCCAACAACGTCACAATCATTATAAGATTTGATGGTTAACTTTGGCACTGGCTTAGATAGGAGATTTGACTTCAGCCCCTTAATTAAAACCTTCCTGATTTTAGTTGGTTTCTCTGGTGGGGAAATCGTGCGTTTAGATTGCTTTGAGGTAGTTTCTTTCCGTGTAAATGGATCAATATATACGCTGGACCACCATTTGGCATATGCTCTGGTAACTGAGGATTTTTGGTGGCTGGAGGTTGAAGGAAGCAACGCATCACAACCAGAAGAATAATGAACGGATAAGTTCCAATGCTTTAAAAATTCCTCTAAGGTGCAAGTACGAAAGTCATTTTTTAATTTTCCAGGAATATCTTGATGGTACCCAAATTGTCGGCTAAATCTGTGTGGACTATACGGCTCAATGATAAGACGGACATTTTGGCGCAATGTCAAATAACATGATCGAAGATTGATTAGGGTGTCAAAGTCAGCCTTTTTCATCTCGCCATTATCTACAATAAGTCGCTCTTTTGCAGATCTTTTAGCCATTCGAGTTAAGTTTATTCCTTTACATGATCTGAATAAATTTTGGGCTTCAAAATGGTCAAAGTATCTTGTTCCTCCTTCGCCTGCATATAATGTCATTCTAGGCCAATAGTTGGTATTAGGAATGGTGAAATTAGTTCTGAAATATTCACTCAACCATCCGAATACATAGTGAATAGGAAATATCGCAGAGCAGCTTCCAAGATCTGGTGAGGAAACAATCTCGTTCAAGCCTCTGTAAATACTGGCCAGAACCGGGATGGAAAGACAAATGTTGCAGCCATCTGCTAACATACTTGCGACCTTGAAAGTCCCAGGACGAATTATGTTGCCAGGGTGTGCAGGTAAGGCAAATTTGCAGAGCCAACAGGCTAAAAAAGCAGCTAGATAAGTGGTGTCTCTCGATGTTTCATCTACACCAAGGTTGATAAATACTTCTTTCTCTTTGGTGGACATCGACCGGACAGGAGGGATCACACCAGATGGATTTTGAGTCCTCATAGGGCGGTGAACTTTATTTTTTGTTGATTTCTTTGAAGGTTTGGCATGTCTTGATGCACCTTTAAACCAGAAATTAATCCAGTCAGATATCTTCACATTCTGATCTCATTTATACTTCTTGGAAAGTCTGTGGAAGGCCAAAAATAGGTGTTGACAACTCAAAGGGATAGAATTTTTGTTGTTGCCAGCTCTTGATAGTTCATCTGCACAAGGAATAACTTCATCATAAATTGTTCCTTGCTGAGGGAGACCACCTAGCATATATAGATCTCAAAGAAAAATTGATAGCTCGCCAATAGAACAATGAAGTGTATTAGTGGCTGGGCACCAACATTCAAGGAATGCTTTGAATACATCTTCATGATGATCATAGGAAAATAGGGAGGCGAATAAAGCACCATATAGTTGTTGTTTTGATAGAAAGTCATGGAAACGCGCCAAGACATCTTCTAACCACTCCCAATATAGTTCGGTGTATAGCAATTCAGCAGGAAGTTTATAGGGAATACTCCATGATATTTCCTTCGCCTGAACATTAAGACCCAATAGTGAAAACTGGTTTTCTTCAACAACTCTCTCATGAAGTGAAGAATTTAGTATTAAGGCTTTAGAGACAATAGATTCTTCATTAATCTGATCAGGACCAAAGAAGAATCTATTGTCTCTAAAGCCTTGATACTAAATTCTTCACTTCATGAGAGAGTTGTTGAAGAAAACCAGTTTTCACTATTGGGTCTTAATGTTCAGGCGAAGGAAATATCATGGAGTATTCCCTATAAACTTCCTGCTGAATTGCTATACACCGAACTATATTGGGAGTGGTTAGAAGATGTCTTGGCGCGTTTCCATGACTTTCTATCAAAACAACAACTATATGGTGCTTTATTCGCCTCCCTATTTTCCTATGACCATCATGAAGATGTATTCAAAGCATTCCTTGAATGTTGGTGCCCAGCCACTAATACACTTCATTGTTCTATTGGCGAGCTACCAATTTCTCTTCGAGATCTATATATGCTAGGTGGTCTCCCTCAGCAAGGAACAATTTATGATGAAGTTATTCCTTGTGCAGATGAACTATCAAGAGCTGGCAACAACAAAAATTCTATCCCTTTGAGTTGTCAACACCTATTTTTGGCCTTCCACAGACTTTCCAAGAAGTATAAAGGAGATCAGAATGTGAAGATATCTGACTGGATTAATTTCTGGTTTAAAGGTGCATCAAGACATGCCAAACCTTCAAAGAAATCAACAAAAAATAAAGTTCACCGCCCTATGAGGACTCAAAATCCATCTGGTGTGATCCCTCCTGTCTGGTCGATGTCCACCAAAGAGAAAGAAGTATTTATCAACCTTGGTGTAGATGAAACATCGAGAGACACCACTTATCTAGCTGCTTTTTTAGCCTGTTGGCTCTGCAAATTTGCCTTACCTGTACACCCTGGCAACATAATTCGTCCTGGGACTTTCAAGGTCGCAAGCATGTTAGCAGATGGCTGCAACATTTGTCTTTCCATCCTGGTTCTGGCCAGTATTTTCAGAGGCTTGAACGAGATTGTTTCCTCACCAGATCCTGGAAGCTGCTCTGCGATATTTCCTATTCACTATGTATTCGGATGGTTGAGTGAATATTTCAGAACTAATTTCACCATTCCTAATACCAACTATTGGCCTAGAATGACATTATATGCAGGCGAAAGAGGAGCAAGATACTTTGACCATTTCGAAGCCCAAAATTTATTCAGATCATGTAAAGGAATAAACTTAACTCGAATGGCTAAAAGATCTGCAAAAGAGCGACTTATTGTAGATAATGGCGAGATGAAAAAGGCTGACTTTGACACCCTAATCAATCTTCGATCATGTTATTTGACATTGCGCCAAAATGACCGTCTTATCATTGAGCCGTATAGTCCACACAGATTTAGCCGACAATTTGGGTACCATCAAGATATTCCTGGAAAATTAAAAAATGACTTTCGTACTTGCACCTTAGAGGAATTTTTAAAGCATTGGAACTCATCCGTTCATTATTCTTCTGGTTGTGATGCGTTGCTTCCTTCAACCTTCAGCCACCAAAAATCCTCAGTTACCAGAGCATATGCCAAATGGTGGTCCAGCGTATATATTGATCCATTTACACGGAAAGAAACTACCTCAAAGCAATCTAAACGCACGATTTCCTCACCAGAGAAACCAACTAAAATCAGGAAGGTTTTAATTAAGGGGCTGAAGTCAAATCTCCCATCTAAGCCAGTGCCAAAGTTAACCATCAAATCTCATAATGATTGTGACGTTGTTGGAGAATCTAGTAGCCATCACCAAACAGAAGAAGATGTCCCACCACTAATCAATAACCATCGCCGTCGTCAGTTGTCAATGGAGTTAGATGAGGATGTGAAAGCTTATGATGAGGATCGTAACTGGAAGCATGTCACCGACAAAGTGAGACTTGATTAAATACAGGAATGTGTTGCCACTTCTCTTGATCAATTTTTTACTGGGGTACCTAGCAGTTCACAACCTATACAGGTAACTGTTATTTTATATAAATATATATATATATGTTTTTTTTTTTTTTTTTTTTTGTGTACTGCAAATTACCATTATTTATTATTATTTTTTTAATAGATAAAAGACAGCAAGGGATTTCTTGGGGAAGATGTCGTCATTGTTGCTAACCCAACATGTAGTGAAGAATCGATTTATGGACCGTCTGCCTTAGAGTTAGCCACTGCGATAGGAAAAGGTACAGAGATGTCACTACAAAGAAGCAGAGTTAGTCAACACTCGGATGTTTTGGGGGTTGCTGAAGTGACTAGTCAAGCTATGGAGGCGGTTGAAAATATTGGTAAAGATCATGTAGTTATCCCTTCTTTGATTTTAAGAGAACAGGGTCCACCCTTGCATCGTGTTGCCCCTTCTGAAATGTCAATTTTCAATGCGGAAGAGATCGTTCTTGATGTTCATCGTCGTGCTGCTTTATTCTTTATTGATTTCATAAAGAATATCATACGCGATACTCCTACCGATAAAATACCGTCTTGAGCACCTAAACTTCAAACACTTTATGAAGGACTCGCAAAACTCCCTGGAGACCATTCAGCTTTGAAGAAGCGAATTGACTCATATACCAATAATGCGGCCAATTATATTGCTACATCTTCTTCATATGCCTGTATGATGACTTCAGACTCTCAATCCCAACGATTGGCCAGTATTGATGCACAGCTCACCAACGCTAGGTCTATAAAAGATGATGGTGCTAAGCGTATAGAATCACTTCAATCTAGTTTGAGTGAAGCTGAATTTAAAGAAGCTAGATTAGTGAAAGAATTGCAAGAAGCCAGGGAAGAGACTCAAGGGCTGAAAGTCCTCATATCGACAACGGATGCACAGTTATCTCAGAAGAAGGAAGCCATCACCAAACTTTGGGAAGATCAAAAATCAATAAAAGAATCTAACGTCATCTCGAATCGCGATCTTGAAGTAGTGAAACAATTGGAAGAGATATTATGGCAAGAACGTGACAAAATTATCGCTATGGAATTTTAGTATTGATCATCATTTTTTTTTCTCAAAAACAAAGTTGTAACTTTGAATTTTAGCAATAAAACAAATGATTTATTATCTCCATTTTATTTACAAAGATGTTATCATTATTTATTTGTTTCACCGTTCACAGTTTATACTCTTGCGGGCCAGGAGTTTATAAAGAATTTTTTTTTTTTTTTTTGCAATCACAGTTTTAACTCATGTAGGCCAGGAGCATAGTGCAGTTTAAGCTCGTACGATCAGGAGCATTGCCTTCATGGGTAGTAGTGCTTCAGGAATTTGCCATTAATGGGCCCCACTCTTACTCCGTCTTCATCAATAATGAGATATGCGCCGTTAGTATAAACTTCACGAACAATATACGGTCCATCCCATTTGGATACAAATTTATTTCCCTTGCGATTTATGACAATCGGTCTACGAACAGCTAATACTAAGTCTCGAACTTGAAATGACCGAGGTGGAACTCTCTTATTGAATGCTTTAGAAAGTCGAGCTTGATAACACTCTAGTTGTTGTTGAGCTTCTAATCTCTTTCCATCCAATGCTTCCAGTTCTTGAAGACATAAGATGGCATTTTCTTTACTTGTAAGACCTTCTTGTATGGCTATCCTTAATGATGGGATTTGTTGTTCCAATGGAAAAACTGCTTCTACGCCATAAACTAAAGAATATGGAGTTGCTTGAGTAGGTGTCCGATGCGTAGTGCGGTATGCCCATAATGCTTCTTCCATTCGCTCATGCCAATCTCGCTTTGTTTGGTTGACTACTTTCTTCAATAACTCACATAGAGTCTTATTGAATGCTTCTGCGAGACCATTTGCAGGGGCATTGTACATGGAGGATTTACGTTGTTTGAATCCAAATTTCTCACAAAGGTCAGTTACCCAACTGTTTTTAAAATTCGTCCCGTTATCAGTGATGATGTATCGAGGGACACCATATCGATAAATAATGTTGGACTTGATGAAGTCAACCACTGTTTCCTTTTTCACATGTTTATAGGGTGCAGCTTCCACCCATTTTGAAAAATAATCAGTTGCAGCCAAGATATACAAGTGGCCTTTTGAAGACTTTTCTAAAAGACCAACTACATCTAATCCCCATGCATCGAATGGCCATGACGTCACAGTAGGGTGTAATGGTTCCGGTGGTTGGTGTATGAAATTGGCATAGAATTGACAGGCTTGACATCTTTTTGCATACTCCAAGCAATCTTTGACCATAGTGGGCCAATAATAACCCATTCTTTTGACGCGAAAGTGCAGCTTTGGACCAGATTGATGAGCTCCACAAATCCCAGAATGTGCCTCCTTTATTGCATGCGTTGCTTCATCATTTCCAAGGCAGCGAAGGAAAAGGCCCTCATAGGAACGCCTATACAATGTATCGTTGTAATAGATGAAATGAGGTGCTCGCCTTCGTATTTCAGTCTTATGGCGTAGGTCTTCGGGAAGCTTTCCATGTTCCAGATAATCAATGATAGGGATTCTCCAGTCTTCTTCCTCTTGTGTCCAACAAGAAACCACATTACTTTCTTCAAATTTATCCTCCAAGACTTGTGGCAAGACCCATCTTTGACATACAGGAACATCAACCAGGTCTTCATCAGTTAACGCCAATGTTGTAGCCAAATTTGCCAAAGCATCAGCTATCCGATTTTCTTTTCTTGGAATGTGCTCTAGTATGACGCTATCAAACCGTTCCAACAAATGAGAGGCGTAACGATGGTACGGTACTAGATCATCTTTCTTAACCTCATATTCTTTAAGAAGTTGGTTGATCGCCAACTTAGAGTCTCCATATATTTCGAGGTCCGTGATATTCATCTCATTCGCCATTTGAAGGCCGATAATCAAGGCTTGATACTCAGCTACATTATTTGAGCAGTTTTCAGCAAGTGCAAAAGAGTATGGAATGACATGTCTCTTTGGAGAAACAAAAACTACACCTTCTCCAGCCCCATCTGATCGTGCTGCCCCATCGAAAAACATCATCCATGGAGGGAGGATGTCCACAAGGAAGACTTCTTCATCAGGAAAATCTTCAGAAATTTCCCAATCGGCTGGAATAGGATGGTCAGCTAAGAAATCAGTTAAGACTTGTCCTTTTACTGCTTTTCGTGGCACATAAATAATTTCAAATTCGTTGAACAAAATTGACCACCTCGCCAATCGTCCGGAAAGGACCGGCTTAGACATGACATATTTGAGAGGATCTGCCCTTGCAACAAGATGTATCGTATGAGCCAAGAAATAATGCCTCAATTTCTTAGAAGCGAAGACAAGTGCGAGGCATGTTTTTTCAATTGGAGGATAATTTCGCTCTGTCGGGGTAAGTCTGCGACGTAAATAATACAATGCCTTCTCTTTATGTTCTTCATTATTCTGAGCAAGTAAGGCACCCAGCGATTCTTCTTGCGCAGCAATGTAAAGTATGAGTGGCTTTCTAGGTACTGGTGCTCCCAATACCAGAGAATTAAGAAGGTACTTTTTGATGCTATCAAAAGCATTTTGGCATGATTGGTCCCAATTAAATGGAACATCTTTTTTTAGGAGTCGGTTAAAAGGCTGACAACGACCCGCTAAATTTGAGATGAATCGACGAATGAACGCAAGTTGACCTTGTAAACTTCTAAGTTCACGTAAATTTTTTGGTGGCGGCATCTTTTGAATGGCCTCAATTTTATTAGGATCAATCTCAATACCACGATGACGTATGACGTATCCCAGGAATTTCCCTGAAGTCACACCAAATGCACATTTAAGGGGATTCATCTTAAGTTGATATTTTCGAAGGCGATTAAAGACAGTACGTAAATCCTGTAAATGATTTCTTCGTTTTTTTGTCTTAACCACCAAGTCATCAACATACATTCAACGATCTTGTGGAGTATGACGTCGAAGATCCTTTGCATAGCGCGCTGGTATGTTGCTCCCGCATTTTTTAGTCCAGAGGGCATAACTTGTAACAATATATGCCTTTAAGACTGCGAAAGGCAGTTAATTCCTCGTCCCTCGGAGTCATTCTTATCTGATTGTACCCAGAGTAACAATCCATAAAAGAGAGAGCTTCATGTCCAGTGGTTACATCTACAGTGAGCTCAGGGATGGGAAGAGGAAAATCATCTTCTGGGCATGCCTCATTCATATCACGAAAGTCCACACAGATTCGAATCTGTCCATTTTTCTTCTTCACTGGAACAATGCTTGAAATCCATGTTGGATATTTGACCTCACGGACAAACCCTACTTCAATCAATTTGTTGAGTTCTTCCTCTATCCTTGGAACTAGCTCTGGACGGAAGAAACGTTGAGACTACTTAATCGGACGTGTCCCACGTTTGATAGCGAGATTGGGCACTGCAATTTTAGGATCAAGACCGGGCATCTCTTTGTATGTCCAAGCAAAGACATCCTTGTACTCAGACAATAATTGAAAGTAATCATTTTCTTCTGAGGGGTTTAGGAATGCACTAACAAAAACTGGTTTGGGTTGATCGTCAGTTCCTAAGTTGATTTCTTTGAGTTGATCAACAGTAGCCTGCCCCCCGTCTTCTAGTGTTGGTGGAGCTTTCTCGATATCATCTGATTGTTCACAGTCAGGTTCCTCTTCAACAGTGATGTGGTATGAAGTAACACAAGACGATTTGCCAGTGTCTTCTATTTTTTCCACTTCTGCTGATTGATTAGTAAATACAATGGTTCGCCTTTGAGCTTTCAATGTAACATCATTGGTGACATCTATCTCTGTCTTACGTTTCATTCGCGAAGGCACTAGGCTCTAAACCTCACTATTATTCACCATGTCGATGTTAGCTTCTTCTGACTTCACAATCTTGCTGTTTTTTAGTGGTGCATCATGGATAGTACCAATTCGAAAAAATACTGACTTTCGAGATTGAGGTTGTGCAGATTTTCTTCCTTGGTCATGAAAGCTCATTCTGTTAAAAACAGAGGTACGAGGCAAATTGCTGATATGAGAACTTGAAACATTTGATTCTCGGCTTGACAACCTGTTGAATACAGATGTTCGATCGCATAGAGCTCTCATACGATCAAAGACTGATTTTTGATGCCCAGTCTGCTAATCTTGTTCATCCTCAACTTCTTCAAACCTAATGTATGAGGTGCTTGACTTCTTATCTCTCTTTGTGATTTGAATTCGAAGTGGCTCAGCAGCTACGAAACCGAGACCAGACTTAGGTGAAATGATTTTATGCCCTTGATCTTTCAACTTCTTCTGTGTCTCATTGAGGCCGTCCACCTTCTCACCGGTGACCTCAGCATTCAGTTTTCCAAGGCTTGAAGGATTTGTAAAATCATACCCCGACTTAGCCAAGAGTTGGTATGCTTTAGGATCGAATCCTTCGTCGGTCCTTTGTTTTGGAAGTGGTAAATGATCAACTATAGATTGAGAAGGCCGCACGAACCCTTTTAACGGAGACTTGGAAGGCGAAGACTTCTGAATCTTAGGGAGAGGAAGAGTTAACTCTCCTTTAAGCTTTTGCATATCTTCTTTTTCCTTGGTTTGTGACATCTTTAATTTAAATTCCTTAGTTTCAATTATCTCGATAACAGGTGCCTGCCCTTCTTGTCGCGGAGATTTTGGAACATACTTTAAAATAGGTTTCGTCCGATGTGCTTTTATCGAGACCCCTCGCGTTTTAGCTACCTTTACAATGTCTGTCACCGAAATGTCTAGTGGATCACTTAATGCTTCTTTTGATTTTGTAGACTGAATCTCTTGTGTAGACGGAAGGCTTGGGATGGGCACTTCCGAAGGTGTATCATGATCGATATAGAACTTGGCATCGGCAAAATGAGATTCTGCCTCTGTAAATGGCTTATGATCCGCCACAACCGTTTGTACGCCATTTTTGTAGAATTTGAAGCACTGATGAAGAGTCGATGGAATGACGCCATTACAATGTATCCAAGGCCTTCCCAAAACCAAATTGTAGGACGTCTTTGCATCAATCACATGGAATAAGGTTTCTGCTTGGAGCTCGCCAATAGTTAGCTTTGCCCGAATCATGCCGATAGCTCTCTGTCCTCCTTGGTTAAAACCTTGAATATTAAGACGGCTACGCGATAACTCGTCAATTGTGATGCCAAGATTTTTCATCTTAAATTTTGACATTAGATTCACCGCCGAGCCACCATCAACAAGAATACGAGTAACTCTTCGTTCTTTTATGTAATCGCAGATGAAGAGAGGACAATTGTGCGGCTTCGAACCCAACTGAAGATCCTCGTCCGTGAAAACAATTGGTGCACAACATGACTCAAACGTACCTCTGACCACTTCATTATCATCAGATTTTTCAATGATGGTTGTATTATGGTTCTCTACAGTCTGGACTTCATCTTGATCCTCGTTCTTCTCATCATTAAGGCTTGTTTTCTTAGTTGAAACCATGTAAGTTGTTTCAACTTCGTCATTTAGGTATCCTTTTGGAAAGAACTCTTGCAAAGTAATAGGCTTCTGACTCTTTTTGCTTATAGAGGTGTGTTTAGTTGACTGTGTCTTCTTGACCCATTTTCTGTTATGGCCAGATTGTTTATGGTGATATTGGGGTTTCTTCTTCCTTTGCCCTCTGTCAAAATAATTAGTCTAAAAAATATAGGCTTGTTGCTTCTGTGGTTTCTTTCTTGTCACCAGAGTCCATCCTTCTTCATCATCCTGAGCAAAAACCCTTCCAAATGTTGAAATGTCACGTACACTCCCTTGGCCAATATAGATTGGGATTGGTTCCAATGAACCAAACTGGATAGTTGTGCAAGATACCTCCGAAGTTAAAGGTTGAGAACGAGCACTCCCCACGACAGAAGTTGTCAAAGTAGCAGTAGTATGATTTGAAGTTACAACTTCGTCTGTATCCAACAAGATTTTTCCTTGTTTTGCCAGATTCATCACCACCTCCTTGAAGATAAAACACTTCTCAATTGGATGACTGATAATGCGATGATATTTGCAGTATTTTGGATCGTTGATACGTCCCATCTCTGGAGGACGTTTGCATTCAGGGAGTTCTATAACTTTACTTTCAAGTAAACATTCCAAGATGCCAGGAACATCGGAATCGGGGAAGGGGTATTCTTTCTTCTCTAACTCCTTTATCGTAGGACGCTGTCTCTCCCTCTCTTGAAACTGGCGAGGCTTTTTATCATCCTTCTTGTCATCTTTAACAGATATCTTAATTGGGGTGGTTGAGATAGCCATTGAATCTTTAGCCGCATTTTTTGATGACTTGTCGCCCTTCTTCCAGTCCTTCTTATCTTTGCGTGGTTCTATACTCATGGGACTTTTGCCGTCATGGGATTTCATACTGATCTCCATGTCATGGGCACGCGTAGCCAATTCCTCAAATGTGCGAGGTTTTATGCCTTGCAGAATATAAAGCAGGCCCCAATGCATTCCCTGCATACATATCTCCACAGCAGATACTTCTGACAAACGGTCCTTGCAGTCAAGACTGAGGGCTCTCCACCGATTAATGTAGTCGATTACAGGCTCATCCTTCCATTGCTTCGTGTTAGTCAACTCTATCATACTAACAGTACGACGAGTGCTATAGAACCTGTTTAAGAATTCTCGTTCCATCTGGTCCCAACTATCAATTGATTCTGACTTTAGGTCAGTGTACCACTCGAACGCGTTTCCTTTAAGGGATCGGACAAACTGTTTGACTAGTAAGTCCCCCTCTATTCCGGCATTGTTACAAGTCTCGACAAAATGGGCAATGTGTTGCTTGGGGTTACCTTTTCCGTCAAATTGTTGAATCTTCGGAGGTTGGTATCCTACATGCATTCTCATACTGTCGATTCTCCTTGTATAGGGCTTTGAGTACATGAGAGTGCTCTGTGAGACACCACCATATTGAGCTCGGATTGTATTCGTTATCATATCTTGCAATTGTTCGACAGATAATGAAGAGACTGAAGAAGAGGTATGATTGGTTTGACCAGTCACCTGTTCTATCCCCGGCGTCTGGTTTTGACTGGTCGCTTGTTCTGTCACCAGCGTCTGTTTGGGATTCTCCCTGTGAGTACCTTGTGCTGTAGAATTAGGATTCTCCGTTAGTATTGCTGTGGAAGATGTAGGTTTCCCAGACGGTGGTGGTGTGAAAATTGCACGATTCCCGGATGGCATTGGTGTTTCACCGAAGGTTTGAACTTCCAATTTATTCATTAGTGTAGCGATTTGCAAGTCCTTTTCTTCAATAGTCTTTGTGAGGTTCTCAATGGAATGAGCCATAGTTGCTAGTTGTTCCTCCACCGTAGCAGCTCCAGTCATCATAGCAGCAACCACATCTGAGTATGATAGGCCTTGAGAATCCACGTTCCTTGAAGTGATTGATTGCTCCGAAGTCTGACGTGGTGACTCTGGGGGTGAACCAACACGAGAGTGAGCATCATAGATAGAACGAAGTGAATTTGGTGGTGGAGCCTCCTCTAGAACAATGTCAAGGTTTTTGACATGTTGAGTTTTCACGTTCGCCGGTGTTGCAGGATTAGTTTTCACCACATCTTGCTGAAGTTTGAATGACTCCATCGCCTGGGACTTGCTACGTGTCACAGGGCCGTCAAGGTACTTCCATCGCTTAATTTGGTCTTCGTGCCACTTTTCATGGTGGCTTTAGCGTCGACCTTTGGAATAGCGATGTTCTTTTGGGCTTTCTTGTCTGTCTGAATCTTAGGGGGAGCCATAGAATCTGATAGAGAAGAAACTTGATGGTAGGAGAAAGAGATAAGAGGCAAAGGTTGTCCCACCGGGCGTGCCACAAATTTGTACACACAAATTTTGTGAGTCTGCAATAGAAACAAAATATGGAGCAAAATAGAATTTTATTAATTTATGAATGTGGAGTACAGTCCTTTGTAATATCTTTTACAAAAAAAAAAAAGAATGGTCCTCTGATTCGATCTCCTTGTTTTTGGTTGGTTGGATCCAAGGGCTGTACGAGCTTGTTCTTGAATCACTATGGAATTTGATGAAGAACAACACATTGTTGGATGTGCTTGATGTTTTTCGCTTTTGGGTTTTGATTCTGAATTTGTGTCTGAATTCTGAGTGTCTGGATTTCTGAGTCTCTGAACTTCTGAATTCTGAATTTGTGTCTGAATTTGTAGACTTCTGAATTCTGAATCTTCTCCTTCTTTTTCTTCCTCCAAGCCTCTATTTATAGGCTTCTTAGATTAATAGGATGATGACACATGTCATCTCCTGATAAGGAAAAAACTATAATTGGGCCGGGCCGGATATATTTTGATAATTATCCTTAAAAATAATTATTCCAAATATATTTTATTAGGAATGATTATTCTTTTTATTTGACCATCTAGACTCTAGACTGGGCTTAATTAAATAATTTAAGTGGACCATACTTGGGCCAATTAAATAACTTAATTAAACATTGGGCTCATATTTAATGGGTCCATTTGTCCAAATTAAAGTCCACTAAAATTTTAGTGTCTAGACAAATGCCAAATTTTGTCGGCTTGCTCTCTTTCTCTCTAAGTTCGCAGATGCCAAGTTCACCTTCTTCCTAACCCAAAAAAGCATCTTCTCTCTCGACTCCCCGGCCTCTCTCTCTCTCTCTCTTCCTTAATCTTCCCCTTCTTCCTAACCCAAAAAAACTTCTTCTCTCTCTACTCACCGGCAGGCGGCGGTGACCTCGGCTGTTCACTATAGTTTGATTCCGACGATGGCCTTTGATGGTTTTGTTTTGTTTTTTAGTTTTGTTTTGTTTTTTTCAGAACTCCTACATCAATACTGTACTTATATATTTATATATATAATTGAAAATCAGAGAAAACAAATTTTTTTTTTTTTTTCAAACAGCGATGGGTAAAAATTAAAAAACTGAAAACAAAAATCGGTGGTGATGGGTTTGCAGTTCTTCAGATCAGGTTTTGGGTTGATTGCGGTTATGGGTGGTGATGGTTTTGGGTTTTGTTTTTCGATTCAGAGACGATGAGATCAGCCTTGAAAATTGATATGATGGAAGAGTTGGAGAACTGAGATGGGTAGGAGAGAGAGTGAGGAGAGGGACGGCGGCTTGTGCACGCCGGCGATTGACAGAACAGCGGGCAAGATGGGCTGTGGATGAACGTCGGCAGTGCTTGGATGTGGTTGAATCGTAGTGGGCTTTCTGCTCACCGCCACCTCCTCACTGGAAAAGGCGGATCCTGGCCGTCGTTTTCTTACTCTCCTCTCTCTTCTTCGGCGGAAGTAATGAAGATGAAAAAAAATGATGAAAAAAAATGAAGCTAGGGAGAGAACACAGAGAGTCTGAAAGAGGAGAGAGAAACCGAAAGCTGGAGGAGAGAGAGGAGAGAGAAAAAAATTAAAAAAACATTTGTTTTATTCCTAATCTCAAGCCATTTGAATCCGACGGTGTAGATCGAGAGTTCGTTGGTGCTACTGCGAGCGCGCGCTCGCAGTAGCATTACTCAATAATAAATCCTCACGCACTATGAAATTTATGCATAGGTGGTGATGTCAGTCTTCAGTCTCCAGTGAAGGAGAAAGAGAAGATGAGAGAGAAATGAATTGGTCACATGGGTAGATGCAGAAGGTAATCTTTGACCAGATCAATCCATATGTACTTTTTTTTTTTGACCAGATGATTGAAAAGGTGAAAAGAAAAATCAAGGCAATGGGTGGAATAGATTTATGAAAACTGTTCTTACGAATAATTTTCAAAGAGCAGTTTTTAATTTTTTCAGATTTCAATCGTACTTGGTTAAGAGAATTTACAAAACAGTTTTCAAAAAATAAAAATTCATAAAACTATTTGATTGTATATGTTTTTAAAAATAATTTTTTGAACTAAGAAAATAAATAAAAATATTGTACATCACTCTTTTATTTCTTTAAATGAAGATATTAACTATATATATATATATATATATATATATATATATATATATACCAGATCAATCCATATGTACTTTTTTTTTTTGACCAGATGATTGAAAAGGTGAAAAGAAAAATCAAGGCAATGGGTGGAATAGATTTATGAAAACTATTCTTAAGAACAATTTTCAAAGAGCAGTTTTTAATTTTTTCAGATTTCAATCGTACTTGGTTAAGAGAATTTACAAAACAGTTTTCGAAAAATAAAAATTCATAAAACTATTTGATTGTATATGTTTTTAAAAATAATTTTTTGAACTAAGAAAATAAATAAAAATATTGTACATCACTCTTTTATTTCTTTAAATGAAGATATTAACTATATATATATATATATATATATTAAATAGGTGTTGAAGGTGAATTCATTCTAGCAAGTATACTTAATAAAAGTTACACAAATACAATATATCAAATTTAATTAAAATTTGACTACATTGAAATACAATAAAAGAGTTACATTAATTACTTCAAGTGTCACATGCACTTTTAGTTGTACAAACATTAATTTTAGTCATACATAACCAAAATAAAATATTAAAGAATTACACAAATAGGTAATCAAAGCAAAACATTGGAGAATTATAAAAATAACTTCATCTAGCATTGCCTCTGAATGATGCTCACATTTGATTTGTCAGATGAGTTCTAAGGGCTCCCATTTGTGCTGCACCATCAAACAAGCGGCATAGTCATTCAACAATTCCTGAACATACTCATGACCTGTTAACCCTGAAGTTCTTTTTGGTACATTGGATTTAAATGAATCTTCATACTCCTGCATCAAATTCAAATACATACAATCTACAAGGTCATCAAAATCTTCATCTGAATCATTAGACGATGAAGACGATGTGTCACTCCAATCTATGTCCATTTTGATTTTCCAAGAACCTAGACAAAACAAAGTTGATGTGCTATAATTAAACTAAAAAATTGAAGAACAATTTTTTTTTAACTCCCAAAACAGAAAACTGTTTTTTGTAGATCCATTTTCAGCAATGAAAGGAGTCAAAAGAACACCTTTTTTTTCTTCCTTTTTTACTGGGGATAAGAAGCAATTTTAACGAAGCATGACCTATAATTAAACTTTCACAACAATCTTACACAGAATTTCCTTCATGAGTTTCTGGTTCAGTTGCAATAAATTGCATTGTTAGATTTTCACACAACTCAAATAATTTCTAATCCAAATTGATAATGCCAATAGTTAAGAATAAAACAAGCTTTAAATATTTAGAAACACCAGTAAAATACCTTATACCCAAAAAAAAAAAAAAAGAAGAAGAAGAAGAAGAGTAAGAATCAAACAAGCTTTAATATGATAGTCCTTGCATCTTGGGACAACCATTATTTTTTTTAGCTACTATGAAGATAAATTATTGATATTCTAGTGTGTGTGTGTGTGTGTGTATATATATATATATATATATATATATATATATTCAAGTGTAGGGCATGTCAATAGAATTTGAACTAAAATTGGATGTTTGAGAAGAAGGTGACAATTGCAAAAACGTGTTTCAACTGTGTGCGTGTATATATATAGTGTGTGTGTGTGTGACAATTGCAAGAAGCTATAGAGTGTGTGTGACAATTGAAGATTGTTATTGATATTCTAGTGTGTATGACAATTGCACGAAGCTACAGAGCTTGAAAAGCAACATCCCACTAAGACAGAAAAGTGAACCCATGTCTAAGAGAAAACAATTACCCAACCCAACATACCACTAAGACAAAAAATAAATAAAAATAAAAATAGTACTTTGACTTTCCAATTGAAATATTTATTTTGGTTCAGTCGAAAATAAAAAGGTGGACATTTTGTAATGGAGCAATCTTACCATTGCACCAAGTCCAACCACTAAATAGAAGTTTTTAATAATCCTGGGCACACACTGTTATAAAGCATGTTTACAAAATGAAGAAATGGTGGCAGTGAATCTGCTCCAAATCACTAGCTTTTTCAAAGAAATTGGCTGCTACTATTTAAGTGCATCACCCAATGTATGCTCCATTCAAACATGATTTTGGAGAAGAAACTAGCTACTACACTCAAAATGATACACAAACCAGCTAGGTCTCCAAAACTAAAGCTTTGCTACATCAGAGAGTTCCTATAACTTCTCTTTTTGGTTCTTTCAAGTGTCAATGGATAGATGAATAAGAGAAAAAATATAATAGATTGTTTGATCAAGTTTCTGTAATTTATAGCTGCCAGAACGTGACCTAATCCACTGCATGTTACCAAGATAAAGAAAAAAATGGATTCAAAAAATATATATATGCAAAATTCTCACTTCAGTAGAGCTTACTCAAAGTGAATGCCATCATCAAATAGCTTCTTTATTTTTAAAACCAGTAAATTTACATTAAAAGACAAAGAACAGGACAATCTTCCTTTGAAGGTCTGAAATCTGAATTATATAATTATATAAATATATATACGATGGTATTAGTGTTGGATCCATATATATATATATATATATATATATATATATATTATGCATCCGTGTGACTTTATATATATATATATTTTTTTGGGTGGTATGGTATAGTTGTACACTATTTGGTATTAAATGTATAATTTATTCTAAGTACAGAACTATGCATGTTGTGTTGTTCTGGTTTCCATATATAAGTAAGGGTCTTTACTAGGGGTTAGGGGGTGCTTTGTGATCTTTTAAGATTTCTCTCTTAAATTTTGTGTTCTGGGTAGTCTCGTTTTGTATCTCAACTGAACTCTCAACTGAGGTTTGAAGTGTATATCTACTTGTGAATTTGTTTTAGGGTTTTATTGAATCTGTGGAGGTCTCTTGGAGGGGAACTTTCTGGGTGTGGCTTCAGCTAGACAAGTTGAATCAGGTACTTCTAGCTTAATCGACATACTTATGGTGGAAAGAGGAGATCAAAGAAATATATCAATGGAAAATATTTTTAATTTATATTTTACTATCTATTTTTAAACAACAACAATATATATATATATATATATATATATATTGTTGTTGTTTAAAAATAGATAGTAAAACATTTATTATATTATAAATACTATCCCTCTTCTTCTCGAATTTGAAAATTGCATTTTGGAATTCGGATTGTTCTTCCTTAGGGACTATTTGTTTGAGGGAGTGGAAATTGAGGCAAAGGGGAACATATCTATATATATATATATATATATAGACAAATATATACATACACATATCAAATCCCTAAATTGAAAACCAAATTCCTAAACGGAAAACCCCAAATCCCTAAACTGAAAATGAAATCCACAACAAAACTCACACAACCAACAAAATCCATCAATATTTCCCAAAACAAATTAGAAATAAAATTAAAACAAAAGCTTCTCAATAATCATAAAAGCAATTAATATAATGGATAAAAACTGAAAGAAGGTTTTAGAAATTTTAATCCACAAAATACCAATACAAATGCAAAGAGAGACTAAGAGAGAGAGATTAAAGGTGAGGAGGCCCCGGATGACATGGGCCAGATCCGACTCGCAAACACAACATTCAGTCCGTACAGCTGGGCCAGCCCATAGAAGGACACTGCCATATGGGCCGAACGAGAGTAAGCCCATCAAAGGTGACCAGGGCTTACGGAGGAATAGGCCCAGATCCAGCAATCAGTAAATATCTTGTAAATATCTATAAATAGGAGATGGAATGAAATGGAGGGGGATCCTTTTGGGGGTTGAGGTGTAAGAATTCTAGAGAGAGAAAGAGGAGAAGGAATTTCTTGCATCTTCAATTGGCGCCGTCTGTGGGAAACGCATGGAAGTTTGGTTGATCAATGAGGAATATCGAATGGATTCAAACCAATTCGGTTGATCGAGACTCGATCTTTGGGATTTGAATCCAGAGCTGAACGATTGTGACCTACTCTGGAGGAATTACAATTCTTGAAGCTTTGGAGTGACTTCAGATCTACGAGTTGTTCGATTGTGGCAGGATCTGACGGATTTAGAGTTCAGACAATTCAGATCTCGTAAACAGTGAGCATAATTCGGAGAATTAGAAGCCAGATCTAAAAATTCCTACTCACGAAGCTCAGATCTACTCGCGAACTTGAGATTAATGCCTTTACTCCGTTCGGGAATAATGATAGGTGAAAGCTCCAATCCGATGGAGGCTGTCCAGCAAACAAAGCTTGAAGAGTTGATGAACTTGATTGAAGCTCTCAAAAAAGAAAATGCAGAATTGAAAGCTGGACTGCAGCATCGGCAAATACCTGCGGTTTCGCATCCACTTCCGGTCGGAGAAGGAGGTGTTCAATCTAATATCGCGCATCAAGGCGATCAGGACGAGAACAATCAGTCAGCTCACCACCGTGATGAAAGAATGATGGACAGTTTGCCGCCAAATGTTCGTCGAGTTGAAGATCACGAAGGATCGACTCACGTTGATCCGCAGCGGGAAAGGTTTGACCGAGAGGAAGTGATGGAGGTTGATCGCCGTCGAGTAGCGTCGCCTTGGCAAAGAGAGTTCATAGAGGAACGGTCGTTCGATCCGTCTTACCGGCCCTCCATGGTTACTGTCACTCATCACGGTTCGGAGGGCAGAACCGTAACTCACAGAGCTACCGCTGGACTCCAGAGAGAGAATGAAGCTCTCCGATCCGCAGCTCGGACGGTGGATTCACCATTCACCGACGAGATCTTGAATGCGCCGCATCCAAGGAAGTTTGCTATGCCAGTCTTTATTCTGTTTGACGGAACGACCGATCCGATCGATCATGTGTATCATATCCAGTTGAAAATGGCCCTGAATACGGAAAACGACTCTTTGATGTGCAAATGTTTCCCTACAAGCCTGGCCGGACCGGCGCTCAGCTGGTTCAAAAACTTGCCTAGGAGTTCCATTGGTAGTTTCAGAGACCTGTGCGATCGGTTCATAAGCCAGTACTATGGGAACAAACGCCCGCCGAAGGACATCTCGAGCCTATTCACGATGCGGCAGCACAAGGATGAACGTCTCCAGGCCTTTCTTACCAGGTTTAATCTCACTAAGAGTATGGTGATCGAATGCCACCCTTCTACGGCAGTTCAAGCCTTCAAGTTAGCCATGACACGCGGAACTCCATTTCACACCAGTCTGGTAGTGAACACGCCGACTACTATGGATGAACTCAATGAGAGAGCCGATGGCTTTGTGCGCCTAGAAGAAGAGGAGGCAGCTAATGCTCGGACAACGTCGCTTGTGTCGACCGAGGAAAAGTCCAAGGTAAAGATCAGGCAGAAGCAGGCTCAGCCGCAACGTCAGACCACTTGGAAGGCCGAAAAAAGGTCCAGGGAGGAAGAGTTGATTACTCCGCTGAAGGTCACTCTGGCGAGGCTGTATCAGGAGAACAAAGACAAGTTTCATCCACCACTGCCAATTAGGCAACCCCTCGAACAGAGGGATCAAACTAAACATTGTGCTTTTCATTCTGATTTCGGTCATCAGACTAACGAATGCAGGAACCTGAGGAGGCAAGTGGAGATGTTGATAGCTAGAGGGGAGTTTGCGAGTTATGTTCAAGGTTCGGCGATGGAGCAGAATCGACCGGTGGAACAAATAAAAAGGAGTCATAAACAAAGCTCCCACAATTCGCAACCAGTTCGTATAATCAATGCTATCCATGGTCGACCCGAGCCTAGTGAAGAGTCAGATGAGCTGCTCCGGGTGCGCCTGCGGCAGGCGCAGATGAAGAAAAGGGTCGGCAATGTGACTACTCTACACCAGCAGAGCCCGTCAATGCAGATAAAGTTCGACTGGACAGACCTGCAGCGTGTTCAACTGCCTCATGACGACCCGTTGGTAGTCAGTTTGACAGTGGCAGATTGCTTGGTACGCAGAGTTCTGATCGATCCTGGGAGCAGTGCGAATGTCATGCCGAGGGACACATTTGACAGGCTCGACATTAAACCAGAGAGGCTCAAGCCCACCGGAAATCCCTTATTAGGGTTCGATGGGAAGAGGGTGGAACCCGTCGGGATGGTGGAAGTGGAAGTTCAAGCTGCAGAACGAGCTCTTATGGAAACTTTTGTGGTTGTGGAGATTCACCCCTCGTATAATCTCCTGATGGGAAGAGGATGGATTCACAGAGTCCGAGGTGTACCCTCAACTCTGCATCAGGTCATGAGGTGCCTCGGGCCCGATGGAGATAAAGTAATAGACATTCGGGGGGATCAGGTCGCAGCCAAAGAGTGTTATTCCGTCACACTAAAGCATGCTGGGAAAGGAAAGGCGCCCGTCCGTTCGGCAAGCCCCAGATAGCAATTACAGGAACCTCCGCTCGAGCAGAATAGGGTGGAGGAGTTAGTCGACTTGACCGAGGAGCCCCTTCTGGATGTGCAGATCGATCAGTCCAGGCCAGAACGAACTACCAGAGTAGGTATAAGACTGACCAGAGAGGGGCAGCAAGAGCTAGTGGATTTCTTGTCCCACAATGTCGACGTATTTGCATGGAGTCACCTAGACATGCCTGGAATTAGTCCTTCCGTATCCTGTCATTCCCTGAATGTCAATCCCAATTTCAAACCAGTGAAACAGAAGCAGCGAAGATTTGCTCCAGAACGTAATCAGATCATAGCGGAAGAAGTCGATAGGCTGCTTGATGCGGGATTTATCAGAGAAGTGCACTACCCTGAGTGGTTGTCCAACGTCGTTGTTGTGCAGAAGAAAAATGGGAAATGGCGAGTATGCATTGATTTCACCAATTTGAACAAAGCCTGTCCGAAGGACAGCTTCCCGTTGCCTAAGATTGATCAAATGGTGGATGCCACCACTGGGTATGAGCGTTTAACCTTTCTGGACGCATATTCAGGTTATAATCAGATTCCTATGGACCCCGCAGATGAAGAAAAAACTTCTTTTGTCACCGAGCGAGGAACATACTGCTACAAAGTTATGCCTTTCGGGCTAAAGAATGCGGGAGCAACTTATCAACGACTTGTTAGCAAAGTTTTTAAGAATCAAATGGGTAAGATTGTCGAAGCCTATATTGATGATATGGTGGTAAAGAGTAGGAAAAAGGATGATCATCTGAAGCATCTGCAAGATGTATTTGATGTACTAAAGCGATATGGGATGAGGCTCAATCCGACCAAGTGCTCGTTCGGTGTGAGTTCCGGACAGTTTCTGGGACACGTGGTCAACCGCAGGGGCATCGAAGTTAGCCCCGCTCAAGCAGAGGCTTTGATTAAGAATGCCGAGCCAAAGACGATCAGAGAGGTGCAAGCCCTAACAGGACGAATAGCTGCATTAAGTCGATTTATTTCAAAATTGTCAGATCACTGCAAACCATTCTTTGACACGATTCGGAGCCATGGAAGGCAGGTCTGGGGAGATGAGCAACGACAAGCATTGACTCATTTGAAGCAATATATGCAGAATCCACCAGTCCTGTCAGCCCCAGAACCAGAAGAAAAGTTATTTCTATATCTTGGAGTATCTGGTGTCGCGACGAGTGCCGTTCTGATTCGTTGCAAGGAAGGGGTGCAATACCCGGTATTTTATGTAAGCAAAACACTGATGGAGGCAGAAAAAATATACTCAAAGGCCGAACGGGTGGTACTTGCACTTATAAATGCAAAAAGAAAGTTGAGGCATTATTTCGAATCCCACCCCATAGCTGTTCTAACAACTTTCCCAATCAGAACGCTTATGCACAAGCCAGAGCTCTCGGGCAGAATGACAAAGTGGGCCATTGAGTTGAGTTCATTTGACATAACGTATGAGCCGAGAACAGCTGTTAAAGGGCAAGCGGTAGCCGATTTCCTACTAGAATGTGACGCCGAAGATACGGAAGAGGACCTTAGAAGCGGCTCTTGGAAACTTTTTGTGGATGGCTCCTCTAACCAGATGGGGGCTGGAATTGGGATCAAACTGCAAACCCCAGAGGGTACTTCCTTGAGCCAAGCACTCAGACTTGAGTTCCGAGCCACCAATAATGAAGCGGAATACGAGGCGTTGCTAAATGGATTAAAGTTGGCCAGAGAGCTACAGATTAAAAGTTTGACAGTGTATAGTGACTCGCAGCTGATTGTTCGGCAGGTAAATGGTGAGTACGCGACCAAGGATGACACGATGGGGGCATATCGTTCTGCCGTTCTGCATAGAGCCAAGGACTTTGCAAAGATTGAATTCATACAGCTGCCGAGGGAACAGAATGCAGATGCAGACCGTTTAGCATGCAGTGCTTCGAGTTGCGGTGAAACATTGGCGAGGGTGATTCCAGTAGGGATAGTGACCCAGCCATCTATTTTCGAAGAACCGTTGGACTCTGACCCTTGGCAAGTCAACATCATACCGTATGAACCGAGTTGGATTGACCCAATCATTGCCTATATTCGAGATGGCGTTTTGCCTATGCAAAGGGATGAAGCTAGGAGACTCAAAAAGAATGCTGCCAAGTACGCCATCGTGCGGAACCAGCTGTACAGAAGGTCCTATTCTGGCCCATACTTGAAATGTGTCACCCCCGCGGAGTCGCAGCAGGTATTACGAGCTATTCATGAGGGTGTGTGTGGCAATCACTCTGGCGGGCGATCGTTAGCGCATAAAGCAATGACACAAGGGTATTTCTGGCCAAACATGTCAAGAGATGCGGAGGAGTTCTCTCGAAGGTGCGATAAATGCCAACGATATGGACCATTGATCCACCAACCACCTGAGGAATTGCACGTAATGGCCTCGCCGTGGCCTTTCGCGCAATGGGGGATGGATGTGGTCGGTCCTCTGCCAACTGCAAGAGCTCAGAACAAGTATGTGTTACTGGCCACGGATTACTTCACTAAATGGGTGGAGGCAGAACCGTATCCTAGCGTGACTCAGACTCAGGTGAGACAATTTATTTGGAACAACATTATCTGCCGTTTTGGTGTTCCCAGATCGATAGTCATGGACAATGGCACAAACCTTGACAGCAGGCAAGTAAGAAAGCTGCTGGAGGAGTATGGAATCAACCAGAAGTTAGCTGCAGTAAGTCATCCTCAGGCCAACGGACAAGCAGAAATCACAAACAGAACCATTTTCGCCTGCATTAAGAAGAAGCTGGAAGATCATAAGGGGAAGTGGTTGGATGAACTCCCGAACGTTCTATGGGCTTACAGAACCACCCCAAGGCGGCCGACTGGGGAGAGCCCGTTCGCAATGGCGTATGGTACCGAAGCAGTTATACCGGTTGAGCATTTAGTCCCCACTATCAGAAGCTTAGCATGGAGTCGAGATCAGAACGACAAGATGTTAAGATTGAACCTCGACATGATAGACGAAAGGAGGGACGCAGCGGCTATAAGGCTAGCATCGTATCAGCAAGTGCTGGCGAATAGTCACAACAAGAGAGTAAAACACAGGGATTTTGCCCCTGGCGATCTGGTTCTGAAAAGAAAGGTGGGGATGGTCAAAAAAATGATGCCACCCTGGGAAGGCCCATACAGAATTGCAGAAGTCATTGGCAAGGGGGCATATACGTTGGAAACCATGGCGGGAAGGTTGGTCAGCAAGCCCTGGAACGCCGCGTCTCTGAAGAGGTACTACCAATAAAAGCTAAGTTCTGGCTTTAATTGGATGTTGTTTGTTGTCAATCAAATACGTATGAATGAGCAAGTTACTGAAATTAACAAAAAAGAATTTTCTTTTCCAACGGTCTACTATAAAAACTTAAAGCCAAGTGGCAAGTGGCATTCTAGCCGAGCGCCAGGTACTTAAGCAAGATAAGTGGCAGCTGGCACTATAAGCCGAACGCCAGACACTTGCTAAAAACTTAAAGCCAAGTGGCAAGTGGCATTCTAGCCGAGCGCCAGGCACTTAAGCAAGATAAGTGGCAGCTGGCACTATAAGCCGAACGCCAGACACTTGCTAAAAACTTAAAGCCAAGTGGCAAGTGGCATTCTAGCCGAGCGCCAGGCACTTAAGCAAGATAAGTGGCAGCTGGCACTATAAGCCGAACGCCAGACACTTGCTAAAAACTTAAAGCCAAGTGGCAAGTGGCATTCTAGCCGAGCGCCAGGCACTTAAGCAAGATAAGTGGCAGCTGGCACTATAAGCCGAACGCCAGACACTTGCTAAAAACTTAAAGCCAAGTGGCAAGTGGCATCCTAGCCGAGCGCCAGGCACTTGCCGTAAACAAACACACGGCAAAGCTAATATAAAAGAAAAAGAGAGAAAAGATATGTATGTACTGAAGATGAGTTGAATAGAGCACAACACATAGGGAAAAAGAGTTCTGTCGTTTCATTAATATTGAACATTGAGTTTACAAAAGAGAGATGTCCATCATTACAAGAAGATATGAAATGGAAGAATTCGAATGAGCCCTAGCTAGACGCCTCAGTACCAACAGCATCCTGGTCGTGCCGACTCGCCTCCTCGGCCCCATCAGCCGCCTCACCTTCATGAGGTGGGGAATCAAGGTGAATGACTGAATCGTTCGGCTGGGGTTCAGCGTCAGCAGTGGCTATGGAAGGAACCACGGTTGACGATTGAGGAGCGGTCAGTGGCAGAGCGGTAGGAGGAGCTGTGATAATCCTTGAGGATGCGATGTCCTGGCACTCATCAAATATACGCTCCGCTTCGGTGGGTTCTGGGTTGACATAGACCCCCAGAGGTTCGATCCCCAGATCTTTGTCTACCTCATCCGGAGTGGAGCTGGTCTGTCCCTCATCCGGAACCCGGTCGGCGAAACCTTCCCGGAATCCTTAAGCATACCTAAGAGCACCGACCCTTGAGAACCGGGCGTGAAGGGCCAGCATCCCACCACCCACTCTGCTGATCGCGTCGATCAGAGCGGTACGCTCGTCCAGAGCTCTTCTTTCAAAGGCCATCCGAGCAGATTGTTCATCAGCTAGAAGGCGCTGGAGTTCTGCCTTCTCTTCTCTAATAGATTCCCGCTCGGTCTGCCAGACGCTCTTCTCAAGCTGGAAGGCGTCCTTCTCATCCTGAAGGGAATCATTCTCCTTCTTCAGGACATCTCTCTCCTGCTCGGTTTTGTCAAGCCGAGCCAGTACCTCGGTATTCTTCATGGCGAGGAGGTCGTTTTCCTTATTAGCCACCTCCAGGCTGTCAGAAAACTTACGGGCCCTGGCGTTCCCCATCTCCACCTGCTTCTGCATGGCCATCATGCCGAACAATGTCTGCATAGGTGCACATTAAAAACGGTTAAGCCAATAGTCAGGACGGGCGAAGGCAAGACCAAATAATATGAGAAAATGCATGAGTTAGAAAATAAAAGTCACCTCCATGGCAGATTGAGGAAAGCGGCTGAACACATCCTTCTGGGAAAGACCTTTTGCCGCCTCAAGGTCCTTCGGAGTCCACATGCTCCTGTAGTAGGCCATAGCGGTCTGGCCATCCCTCAGCATGGTCTCGTTCGGTTTCACGAACGTCCCATCCGTTCGGGTGTACCGAGGGGCCCATGGCGGTAAGGTGGGGATAGAAGAGGGGCCTGAAGCAGAAGCAGAGCCGCCAGCTGCAGTAGGCCCAGAGGGAGCAGGAGCTCTGACCGCTCGGTGCAAGAGAGCACCCGGCCCGGAGATCCGGGTCCTTCTAATGAGAGGCTCCTCCTCAGGATCGACTTCACTATCAGGATGAGGCCTTTTGCCTCGCTCTTTGTCCCGACCGCCCCCCGCAGCAGCAGGAGCTATGGTAGCTGGGGGGACGCGTTCTGGTTGGCAGCAGGGGCGCTGACAACAGGGTTAATAGCCACTGCGCTCGGGACAGTGTCCGATATGGTGGCTGAGGAGGAAGCTGACGCCGGAGAGGAGGTCGCCCCAGCAGCAGGGGTGGCTGGGGGAGTATTCTTCCTCCTGCCAAAAGAAGGAATCTGAAGTCTGCTCATGTTGTAGCCGAGTGATGAGAGCGCTAAGAGGTTGTCTGAAGTGAGGAGATCTGAGCAGGAAGGAATATCGTTCAGAACGTATTTCTTCAAGTAGTTACTCCTATCCCTGCAAACACTATAGCTCAAGTCATCACAAGGTATTCCCAAGGAACGGCATAAGAAAGTGCAAAAACGAGGAACGCAGGTTTCGCAGGGGCAGTCATGTTTATGGGATTTGAATTTTTTATAGGAGGAGACAGAGCAGACACCAAAGGCGCTCGGGATTGGGTAATCCTCTGCAGCCGGCGAAGACCAAGCCCCACTAATGCCCACTATGCTATCCCTCCAACCCTTTTCAGATTTTATTGTGTCAGTACATATGGACATCTTCTCGAACGGGTAGAGGTGGTAGAAGGGCTCGTTAGTACGGATCTTACTGACCTTATAGCACAGAAGGAGGTCTATGAGGTCAAGGTCCAGATTTCTGTCACGCATCAACAAGAGCATAACAGATATGATTCTAAAGAAGTTGGGGTTGACCTGCAGAGGGGATATCCCCAATCTATTGAAGACATAACTAAAGAAAGGGTGCAGAGGGAACCTAACAACATTCAATTGAAGGTTCGTGAATAAGACTTCGCCGGGCAGGAGGCCGGCGCCGGTCGTAATGTTAACGTCTTGGGGGCAAACCCTAACTTCGATGTTGTCAGGAAGTTTAAGTCTCATACGAAGAACATCCAGATCTACAACCATGGTGGAAGTGCTAGAAGAATCTACAAGAGGGTAAATGGAAGCCTGCCGAAAGTAAAAAGAACGAAACTAACCTCGGAGGACTGCAAGATCGCTGGAAGAATGACTCTTGAAGGATTTCACCAGAGAAAGCTTAGCACTGTTCTAGAAAAGAGAGAGACTTGGCTGATGATGGAGACGGTAAAGGGAAGTGAAGTGGAATTCTAGAGCATTATAAAGACGAGGGGGCCCGAGGGCCGAAGCGTCGGGAAGGCGAGAAATCCCTCGAGCCCCGGAACATTAATTCTGGATCTGACCGTCCGCTCCCCCACGTGGTTATCTCGAGCCGTCAACATCATGATGAGACGCCATCAATAATTACCCCTTATTAAATAAGGGGCAATTATGGGGGCAGTTGAGGAGGCCCCGGATGACATGGGCCAGATCCGACTCGCAAACACAACATTCAGTCCGTACAACTGGGCCAGCCCATAGAAGGACACTGCCATATGGGCCGAACGAGAGTAAGCCCATCAAAGGTGACCAGGGCTTACGGAGGAATAGGCCCAGATCCAGCAATCAGTAAATATCTTGTAAATATCTTGTAAATATCTATAAATAGGAGATGGAATGAAATGGAGGGGGATCCTTTTAGGGGTTGAGGTGTAAGAATTCTAGAGAGAGAAAGAGGAGAAGGAATTTCTTGCATCTTCAAAAGGATTACTGAAGAAAGAGAGCTTGAAGAACCAGATCCACCCTTCTCTTTGGGTAAATATCGATCTTAAAGAGCTAGATTTACCTTCTCTTAGTTGTAGAGAAGTTGAAGAGAGAGAAGATGGATGCGTTGCAGAGCTTTTGTTATAAACGAGATCAAGTAGAGAGGTAAAAGAGAGAAAAGATGCATTGCAGAGAGGTTAAAGAGAGAGAAGATGGATGTTGCGTTATAAATGACGCGAGGGTAGCGTCGGTTTTTTAAGTGAAGCAGTGTTCTCCGTGTCTTCTTTTGAGTTCTCAAACAGTAGTGAAAATTCTGAAAACACACTTGAGTAGTTCTCTAAAAACCACACTATGAAAACACAAATTATAAAAACTGTTTTCCCAAAATAGGCCCAAGCAGGATTAAAAAGTCTATTTTCTGTTTTGGGAGTTCAATTCCAAGCAGGGCCCAAATTTCTTTGACCAATCAATCCATGACTAATACAGTACAATACAAAATTTTAGTTGTAGATGGGTTGAGACATAGAGAGAATGAAATATGAGGGAATCAAAGTAGGTTTTTTTTTTGTTTTGTTTTTTTTTTTTTTTTTTTTTAGAGCACAGAAACTTCACGTGATCATGGAGAGAGAAAGAAATGAATAGAGAGATAGAAATGGATTGGTCACATAGGTACTTTCCTTGAGATTCTTCACGTGATGAGAGAGAAGGAGATGAGAGATAAAAATGGATTGGTCACATAGGTACTTTCCTTAACCAAATCTACAAATATCTGGTCAAGGAATGTGTGTGTGAAATGTAATGCTAATTGTGAGATTTCATGTGTATGCTAAGGGGACGTTTGGTTAAAATGCCTTTGTTTGCTAAGGGGACGTTTGGTTAAAATGCCTTTTTATGTTGTAGTATTAGACAAATTTTTTACCCTCTAACGTGTACATCTCAAATTTTAACTTAAATTCATGCACCTCCTCCGTGCTTTGTTCTTCCTTCTGCTATAAAAGAATAGGATATTTAGGATATAATAGGAAAAAGAATTTGGATGTACAAATAAAACAAGGAAAAGAAAGCAAAAATTGATGTTTGTTGGTGTGGCACTGGGTCCACATGGCAAACACCACGTCATCAACAATGGCCTATTTAGTTTGGTCAAACAGTCAACGAGTTATGACGCATCTACAACCATGACCCAGTTTTAGGCTCAAGGGTCAAAACTATCACGTCATCAACATACTGGACTTAAAAGAAATTGCACCCATGATTTTTTTTTTTTTTTAAACACTAAATATTATGAAGTTTTTCGTATTACAATTATATACCAATGAAATTTTAGTGTTGCCCCCTAAAATTATAAAAATATTTCACTTTTGCCCTTTTACCCAATTTCCTCAGTCCGTCCCTGAATATACTTCCAACAAATGACAAAAGACTCAAAAACCTGAGTCGGAAGTGGACTCCAGGATTACCAAGGATATGAGGAGGTTTTGGTTTGAGGGGTGAAGTCTAGGATCAGTCGAGTCAACATTCAACCTGACTTGTAGAGTGAAAAATACCATTTTGACTGCCGAACGTTCAACTATTTAACCTTGGGAATTCAACAATTATGTATCATATGGAATTAAACTCAATAACATTCATTTAATTCAGATTTAAAGAAAGATGTACCATGAATTTCAATTAACTATAACCTATCTTCGGTTGGCACGAATTATCAACCTACCTACTTTAAACTAATTTTACAGTATAACTTGTCTTCCTTAGGCATAGACTATGAAAACATTCATTCATGAAAACGTTTGAACACCATTCCATGATCTCCATTCTTATGTTCGATAGGCCTCCACCAAATACCATCCAATAAGAATGGGTTGAATATAATTTAAAAACAATTAAATCTAAGATAAGGTATTAATCATTCAAAAATTATGTAATAATTAAAAACCATTTGAATTAAGTCAATTGTCCTTAATCATGCAATCAAAATACATATATATTAAATTCCGAAAGTATAAAACAATCAAACAATAGTATT
This sequence comes from Cornus florida, assembly GCF_030987335.1. Classification (NCBI taxonomy): domain Eukaryota; kingdom Viridiplantae; phylum Streptophyta; class Magnoliopsida; order Cornales; family Cornaceae; genus Cornus; species Cornus florida. The sequence continues at coordinate 49,399,977 of NW_026775573.1, forward strand.
CGGATTCGGGCTACATTAATGCCCTAAAGGAGGAATTAGTTACTCATGACGACACAAGATATCATCTATGTTATTGTGTTCTTCTTCGCCATGGACCGCCAAAACTCATTTTCGATCTTCTTCTTCAAAACCCTAAAAGCCGCCGTGAGAGAGAGAGAGAGAGATGGATCCCCCTTTTGATGTGTCTTCTTCTCTTCTTTTATAGTGGAGAACAAGTCACAATCCCCTTTGGATTGATTTTCTAGCTTTTGGTAATAATTGGGCCCATAAGGAAACAAAAAGGGTTGATTTTAGGTAATTATTGCATATATTTTTAACCTCCAGGATGCTAGAACTTGAGCTCTGGAGTCGGGGCTCGAGATTAACATGTCAGCAACTTATTTTGATGTTGTAATTCAATTTTGACATATTTAGAGTGAGAATCTCGAGATAACTATTAGGATAAAAACATCGAGCTTCGAGTCTTCTTTCCAGAGCCGCTAAGTTTGCTTAATTTGGAGTTTCGAGTCAAAAGTTATGACCAAAATACTGAAGTAGGTCCAGAGGTTTCAGCGATGCTCAAGCCCTGAGTGGTTGTGCTCGAGCTTTCTGAGTTGGGCCCGAGCTCAGGAAGCAAAATTTGTCCAAAACGTCTTTTTATTAATGGTACTTGATCCTTTCTTCATAGTGCTCGATCTCAAGGTGTTGAGCTCGAGCTCTGGGGCTATGGGCTCGAGTTTTAGGTATTAGTGCTTGATCCTTAAGGCTTCGCACGAGGTCCTGGGAGCTTGGATCAACTTTTCAATTCTGACGCATCCTGTGCTCGAGCTCTTAAGCAAAAGCTCGAGCACCCTGTGGTTGGGCTTGATGTAATACCCCTAGTTTTAAAAAGGATAAAATTAGAATTTCAATTATTTTTATTGCATTTTATGTGACTAATTGCTTAAATGTTTAATTGGTTTATTTGTTTTAAACTGTTAGTTTTGTATTTGAATTGCCTTATTTGGTTAAATATATTTTAATTAAATTAATTGTATTTTTTTTTGTTGCTATGGTTACTTTAATTGTATTATTAATTATTTTCTTGCGTGGACGTAACTGTTTAATTAAATTAAGTGTATGAATTATCTTTTAGGGTTTTAGTATTTTTATGGGCTTGTCGACATAATTAATTAGGATTTACATTTAGGGTTTTTATTGACTTAGGATTCAGAGTTAGTTATAAATAAATAACTTATATGTCCCTAGGGTTTGATAACCCTATTCACGGCACAGTGAAAATGCAGAGAGTTTGGAGAGAACTGAGCGAGAGATAAACAGAACAAAACTTAGAAGGAGAACATAGAGGGCCAAGGGAGAGTTGTGGTGGATTAAACCAAAACCATGGGAGGCTTGAAGGTGGTCAGTGGTTGCCGGAAATTAGGAAGACGACAACACAGTTTTGAGACCAAAGCTACAGGCAAGTTCTTCTACTTTCTCCTTCCCTTTGGCTTGTGTTCTGTGCACCTAGGTAGTCTCTAGGGTTAAATAAATTATAAACTAAAACTTACATGTTAATTGTATGTTATATTGATAATCTGTTTGGGTTGTAATCGAATTTATTACAGGATTCGTACATATCTGTTTTTAGTTTTGTTGGAAAAGCTTGTTAGTCCGGTTGTAATTTTAGACTCTAGGGAATTTGTTGAGTCTTAAATGGATCTTGCATGATTATTATATGTCAAATTTCATTATCTGTTGTCTGAGAAATTGGTCTAAAATAAATTCGTTCTTGTCTATTTCAGTTTTGCTCTTTAAGCATGCTAGTAAATTGCTTAGTTAAATCTCTGTATTTGATTTCAAATTGTTGTTTTAAAACCATTGGGAGTCTGTTTTGGTATTAATAAGACCTTAGGATAAGTTTTAGAAATCAACTGAAGGATGGACATAGGCCGGAGAAGAAGCAGAAGGACGAGAACGGAGCAAACGGGGACTGGAAGCTCTCAAAGGAAGTGAGAGCCGGCTCCATGGAAGTGGGAGCCAGCTTCCACACCCATTGAGCCGGCTCTAAAGTCCATAGAGCTGGCTCCAGACTCAAAAAGAGCCTGCTCTTGGAATTTAGAGCAGGCTCTTTCAAATAGTGGTTTTCTGAATTGTTTTTTTCGATCTGTTTGCAACTGTTGGAGCATGGGAACTGTTTGGATGGGTCTGGGTCTACACAGAGGTATTAAGAAATTTATTTTGGGTGTAATTAAGACCTTAAGTTGATTAAAGTTGACCTCTAAGTCAATGGGATAAACAGTATAAAATTAAGGAATTTTCTATGCTGCTAACGGATAGAAGAGAAATAAATTGCTTAATTAAATTTTAGCAATTGTTATGGGATTTAGTAAGTTATTAAAACTTATTTTATATGCACGGTGAAGTATTTTAATTAACCAATTGGACTTGTGGCATAGTGTATGGCTCTGTGCTAAAAGATGAAACAGAATACGAGTATACAACTTAGTACGCTGTTATCGGACGAAAGGAACTAAATTGTATAGATTAGTTTAGCAATTGATTGGACTATAATATGATTATAAAACTTATTTGTAATGCATGATAGAGTCATTGATATATTAGATGTGATCTACGCATGCTTTGGATGCTAGTTGTTGAACCTTTAAACCGTTTCCCGCAAATACATGGTTTAACTCTTGAATTTAAATTGCTGAAACTATAAATAGTCTCCTGCAAGTATTTAGGATGGTTTTGGATTGTAAATTACTAAACTTTTAATTATGTGTTGTAATTTACATGGATTGGATGTTAATTGTGGAATCTTATATATTATTCTACAATTAATTGGATTATGGTTTTTAACTATAATTGTTGTGGCATTGTATAAACTATTCTGCAATGATATGGATAATTGGTTTTGGACTGTAAATTACTTGCTTATTATTCATATGATGTAATTTACATGGATATGGAGGATTGTATGCACCGGTATGGGACGGTAACATACTAGGTATGGTTTAGCTCAAAACGCTCATTCCTACCCTATGGATTTTAATTGGTGAACAGTTTTATCTGTTCAATCAATTATATGGATTTTGTGGATTGTACGTACCGGTATGGGACGATGGCATACTGGGGACAAACTAATTCAAAATAACTCAGTTCTACCTATTTTGGATTAAGGGTTTGAATTATAAAAACATAATTCTCCTTATATTTAAGTCTGTGCAGCTGAATAAGCTGAACGACTTATTGGATTTCCTATGGATGGATATGAATGGATTTTAAATATATGTTTAAGGTACCACGAGATGAGCTTGAGTCTCAGACTCGTTGGTTAGGGTGCTATATGCAGTGGATGCGTAGTTGGCTATAGTAGGTTGAGGTGTACCCTGTTAGATCTAGGTACTCATGCCCGCCTTTGGATGCGTTTTTGCATGTTGCCTTCTATTCAGGTTGAGACCCCTACTGTAGTCCAGTGAATGTCTCTTAGTGTGGATATATCTATATGTATAGACTAGATAGCTATTGTTGAGATATCTAGGGTGTATCTGCGTATCGAGTCACTGTTTGGATTGTAGTTAGAGAAGAATTTGCATGTGGGCCTGACCCACTCTTATTTTTACAGGTGTTCGTTAGTTCCAGACTTAGAGCTGGATCGTGCTGAGCAGATACAGTCATTCACTCCACCGAGGCCCAGGATTTTATTTTATGTTTTAGACTTGGGTTTCATTTCCAGTCTTTTGAGTTCAGTGAGTTTTTTAGGGGTCCACTAGATAGATTCCTGAGTTGTAATAGAAGTGGAGAAGTTGGATATATCAAAATAATTCTTTATTAATAAAATTTTATTCTGAGGTTTTTGAATTATTATTCTAGTTTCTTTTCGGCAATTTATTTATTCATGTTTTCTTAATTGTATTCTATGTTTGATTATTGCTAATTGGTTTGATATCCTCGGGTAATCGGACGTGGGCCTGGCCAACCCGCATCCGGAAATTTGGGGGTATCACACTCTAGCTTTCTTACCTTGGTGGAATTTCTTATTTTTATCTATTGTGCTTAAGCCATAGAATTGAGGCTCGATCTTCGGAACTTGAACTCTTCCAAAATTCACCATTTTGACTCCCGACTTGCTTCGGATGACCGGCAACGATGCAGTAAACTTCATTATCATTCTTTTTATCATAAAAGCCCGGTTTTAACTGTTTCTTTGGGAAAACACCTAAAAACATGAAATAAACATAAATCAGTATAAAACTGGATAGATGTATCACTTTAGGTCTTAACATACATATATTAAGGGACTCAAATATACAATATTTAGCGTTCATCACCCTACCCAAACCAACAGCCACCACACCCACCAAGACCTATTCACATCCACAACTACCATTTCATAGCCCTACAATAGCCACTACCGCAACCACCACCTACCAATACTGCCCACCTCTTTCTTTATCTCTCCCAACCCACCACTGCAACCTCTGCCACCACAACCAAAACCCATTAATTAAACCCATGAAAAACCCAAAAAAAATCCCAATTGAACCAACCATTAATTAGTGTTTGAAGCAAACCCAGAGAAATGGGCGATGGTGATGGGACCGTGAAATTGGGAACTCTAAATTCGAAGGCTAATCAGTGCTTCGATTTAGAGACTAATGTCTTTACTTTGTCGCCAATCACCATACAGAAAGTCGTAGTTGCCAAGTGTGCAGTTCAAGATATATGAACCACGTTTAGAACCCCTGAGAATTAACAATAAGAATAATAATAATAACAATAAAAATAATAATAATACTAGTAGTAAAAATAATAAAAATTTAAAATAATAACATAAATAAATTACTTAATAAGTTGGTTGATGGATCCATATACCTATAAATAATTTTTGCAAGCCCATAAATTATCAAAATAATAATAATAACAATAATAATAATATTATTATTATTTAAAATAATAACAAAATTAAATTGCTTAATTAGTTGTTTGATGGAGCTATATACCTACAAACTGTTTATGAAAGCTCATAAATTATCAAAAAAATAGTTTAAATAATAATAATAGTAGTAGTAGTAGTAGTGGTGGTAGTATTAATAATAATAATTAAAAATAATAACAAATATAAATTGTATAGTTTATGGTTTGATTTGCAACCAAGATAGTTTAGGGAGTTATTTTTCACTTTCTTGATAATCTAGGGGTTATTTTTGCACTTTTGTCAAGGGTATAATAGTCATTTAAAAGGATAATTTGGGCATTACATGAAAATACACATACGCGTGAATCAACAGACGCCGAAAAATATGGTCTGATGATAGAGAAAATCCTTTTTACAAAGTTTATTTTTATTATTTTTTATTTTTTTATTTTTTTAAATGAGGGGTTAATTTGTAATCCGAAATAGTTCAAGAGGTTATTTTTCACTTGGAGTTTCATTTTTTTTTTTTTTTTGCACTTTAGCCTACTGATAGAGAAGGAAAATGAGAGACTTGCCACACTTTGGAACCATTTTTGTGTTTACATTGAATCAATATCTATATTGTAGAACTATTCATTCAAAAGTTGTACTTGATGGTGTAAACTACGCATTAATTGTAAGTTTCGTAACTGTGAATACGATTCTAAAATTTGTTGTGCATTACAAAAATAACAATGAATAAACTTAACACATATACTTATGCGTGGATTGTGATCAGCGAGGACTATGTAGTCTCTGACGCATAATGTCCGACCATGATCCTGGGAGCAGTATGTTGATCCAGACTGCCATTCTTTCCTTCAAAGTCCAAAGATTGTGTAAAGTTGATGTATTAGATTTCAAAAGGTAGAGGAAGTTAGGAAATCTTGAATGCTGATTGTGACTTTGATTAGAGAGTCCATGTTGTTCATATGTTGGAGTTGTTGGAAGTGATAATAAATAGTACGTATAAATTGTAAATGAGATTGGATTTTAGTTTTAGTTGTCTTTTGGGACCATGATAGGGGGAATTTAGATGCCAAGAAATAATATTTTTCTTATAATTACCCTTTATGGCTTTTGATTCTTTTAAATCAAGTGTAATTTCATTAAACATGTGGGCGCGTGCATATGTGTGTGTATATATATATACACACACACATACTAGTAAAATTCATATGGCAACAACATATCTAAGAAGATACCTAATGTCCTTACAAAATAAATAAAATATAGAGTTTCACTTAATTAATTATTTATTTATTTACTATTATTATTATTATTATTATTATTATTTATCCTGGCAAACAACCAACCCCCTAACGGTACTGACGAAGATGAGACATAATTAACCATAACAATCTAACAAAGGGACCAACATCAAATCCAAATAAAACAAAACCCAAGACAACCAACCCAACACAAAGCTAGCTCAAGATCGAAATCTTAAGAACAACCAAAGTTTTAGAAAGTGTCAAGAAGGTTGGACAAGCTATCCCTCCAGAAATGCAAATTAAGTATCAAAGTACTGAGGGACCCACAATGCAACAAAAGTGGAACTTATTATCTGAAAATCAAGGAACCACAGAACCCAATCCAATGACCTGGTGATGATATCAGGGATAGAAATGTAAATGATACGCTGCATCACCCTGGCCACACAAAACAAATAAACAATGGAAGCCTCACTTGGGATATGAAACACTAAGAGTATAAAAAGGATTAACATCAAACACAGGGCTCGAGGGTACACGTGTTCATTACCCACCAACGCAGGCCTCGAGGTTTCACTTAATTACAACCAAAGTAATTTGTCAAAAAATAATAAAATACTCATCCTATAACATACACCATAATTAATACTTTTGAGGATAAAAAAAATAAATAGAGTAGAGCATTAGTGGAATTGTCTCCTCTCTTGGGGAGTTACCGGGATTGGTAACTTCGGTAGCTAATGTCATTATTCTGATCAAGAATGTTGTGGTCAGATGTTTTCTAACATAGGCACATAAAAATTTTAATCTAACATTCAATATATCACTAAATTGTTCATCAGTGGACAGTGGTCGCTTGCTAGTTTTGATAGTGAAATAGGTCATCTCTATAGTCTAAGACACCTTAAACACTCATGTACTATGTTTACAGTGCATATCGCACCTCTTGTGTACGAAAAACACCCCTAATGTATCAAATTTGGGTGAATAGGTCTTACCGACATATTTAAAGTAGAGTGAGACTAAAATATCCTTACTTTGACATTTTATAAAATAATTAAAAAAACATCATTTTGTAAAATGATGAAAAAGACTTTGTGCAACCAACTCTTCAATGGGAATAATATGCTACTAATATCGTAATAACGGAATGTTATGTGTACATAAAATGCAATATATATTCACATTACTCTCATTTCTTTCCTCTGGGCAAGGAATAATATCATTTCTCCCTCGAAGACTTCCAAATACTCCCTTCGTCCCATAATAGTTATCCATCTTTTTTAAAAAAAATTATCCCAAAATACTTGTTCACTTACCAAATTTAAACAACATATTTCACATCTTTCTATAAAATATCTTTAAAATTTTAAAAAATTTCAAACTTGATTATATATATATTTAAACCTAAAAAGGTAACTTTGTAATTTTTAAATGGGACAATATAATAATTAAGTGTTTTTTTAAAGAATTCTACTCCCTGTAAAGAAAATCTATTATGAGACTGAATGAGTAGTCTTGTAGGACTCATCCAATGTCTTAACCTATGTTTCATCTTTAAGAAAGGTCAACATCATCCTTTGTCTCCTCTAAACCCTTTTTCCTACTACGACATTGGCCACAGCAGCATGCGCCAATGGCCTCTGTTGATGCCAAAAATCTACACGATCCAGAGCCGGTGGCGATTCCTACAAGACAAAAAAAAGTGATGACCGGCGTGGTGCCGGCCGGGTGCACTCTGACGGTTAAGTTTGTACTTGACGATTTAATATCCGATAAGGATTACATATAAAATTTATGGCGTACCTTTTTAGGTTAACCGCTCATCTCTTTTATAGAAGCATTAATGGTAGTAGTTGTTGAAGCGAGATTCTCCCCGATCCAAAATGATATCGTTTCCTTTTTATAGGAATGGTAACTGTCGTTACATATGATAACCAGAGATTTTTTATGATTCCATAGAGATTGAGGGGAAGGATAAATCCCTTACCCTTATCTTATTTCTCATTTGACTTTGAGTTACCTATTATTTTTATCCTTATCAGCTGCCCCCTATTCTCGTGCTTGTTTGTCAAGCACTGAGAGCGACGTCTCTTTGGTAGACATCAATCTCTTTTTAGGTTAACCCTTATTGGGCGACCTCTTTTTGGTTGACCTCTCTTACTCCTTTAATAAGGAAGTAGATTTGTCCGAACTTCATGAGCTGAGGGAGTAGGCTTTCTTAAGCTGAATGAGCTTACCTTTTAAAAAGGGAAGTATATTTTGGAGCTTTACTCAGCTCGCCCCTAAAAAAGGAAAATATATTTTACGAGTTTCACTCAGCTCGCCCTTTAAAAAAGGAAGTATATTTTACAAGTTGATTTCGACCCCTTTTAATACGGAGGACAACAATTACGAGCTTCTTTCAGCTCGGGCCCTTATAGTACGGGGCACTTTTATATCAATCCCTTATAATACGGGGGATGGCATTTACGAGCTTCATTCAACTCGCCCTTTAAAAAAGAAAATATATTTTACGAGCTTCACTCAGCTCGCCCTTTTAAAAAAGAAAAATATATTTTACGAGTTTCACTCAGCTCGCCCTTTAAAAAGGGAAGTATATTTTACAAGTTGATTTCGACCCCTTTTAATACGGAGGACAACAATTACGAGCTTCATTCAGCTCGGGCCCTTATAGTATGGGGCACTTTTACATCAATCCCTTATAATACGGGGAATGACACTTACGAGCTTCATTCAACTCGCTCTTTAAAAAGGGAGTAGGTTCTCCAAGCTTCATGAACTTATCCTTTAAATATGGGAGGTTCATCCTCGTGAGTTTCGTCACCTCATCTTTTTAATAAAAGGGACTAATTTTCTATAGTTGCATGAGCTCATCTATTTGATAAGGAAGACTAATTTTCCAGAGCTTCGTGAGCTTGTATCTTTAATAAGAGAGGTTAATTTTCTACCCCCATTCCTAAGCTTGCCTCTCAAGCGCAAAGAACACTAATGTTCTCTTTCTATTTGCAAAGTTAGCAAAGCAAAAATAAAGGAACAGATGTACAGTTTGAACGGATAATATATATATATATATAGATATATATCAGAGTTAGTACAATTAAGACAAAAATTTATCATTGAGCATCATAGGACCAAAATCATCCATGGAGCTAGCGATTGTTCTCTAGAATAATAAAGTGTAATCCTGCTCTTTATTTATTTATTTATTTTTTTCTGCCCTGGGAACAGTAGAAGTAGAATTGGGTACTATTCCCATGAACAGTTCAAAATAATTTTTTTTCCCCTGGAACAGTACCCGTGGGTACTGTTCACATGAACAGTTCAAAATAATTGTTTTTTTTTTTTTTTACCAAACAATGGAGGCTTGCTCCACCCCTCATGCTATTCAGTAATTGAGTTCAAATTGAGCCAAGGCAACAAAGCATGATATAATTCAAATTCAACTTAAAAAATATGCAATTCATCAATTGACAAAATTTCCAGAACCTACATATAATTTTCGGCACTTTAATTATAATTGTTGGAATTTATTGGTGAATGAAATATTATAATTATTTATTTTATATTATTAATATTACTCATTGGATATAATCGTTGTAGGGATCCTAATTAGAATGGATCCACAAAGCGTAGTATTCTATCGAAGGGTCTCTGGGTGAACTACATCATTATATAGGTGAATAATATTTTGCAGACAATTGGAAACACATAAAAAATTGTTTCTCTTTAAATCGTGTGAGAAAGTGTAGACATATATTTTGATATACACGTAATGCATGAAACTTACCCGGTTAACAGCGATGATGATACAATTGTCAGCGGTCGGGTGGGGCTTTCCGGTAATTTTACTGGATTGAGCAATTGTACCCTTGCTTTTGGCCACTTAATCCATGAACTGTTCTCTTTCTTTTAGAGACGGCCAGATTGTAAAGGGACTGAATTGTTTTTAAGTTTTGTCGTAGATTTCCCTTGTACAAACCATGATTTGTTGGGACTAATACACGTTCCCACAGACAGCGCCAACTGTTGATGCCAAAAATCTACACACTCCAAAGCCGATGGTGATTTCTGCAAGACAAAAAAAGTGATGACCGGCGTAGTACCGACTAGGTGCACTCTGACAGTCAAGTTAGTACTTGACGATTTAATATCCGATAAGGATTACATATAAAATTTATGGCGTATTTTTTTAAGTTGACCGCTCATCTCTTTTATAGAAGCATTAATGGTAGTAGTTGTTGAAGCGAGATTCTCCCTAATCCAAAATGATATCGTTTCTTCTTATAGGAATGGTAACTGTCGTTACATATAGTAATCAGATATTTTTTATGATTCTATAAAGATAGAGGGGAAGGATAAATCTCTTATCCTTATCTTATTTCTCATTTGACTTTGAGTTATCTATTACTTTTATCCTTATCAGCCTCCAAGCATATGAATAAAATGGAATTGGAAATATGTCCTGTACCCCATAACTTCAATGCCATGATTAAGACATTTTTTTAATGATTTATAGGGAATTGGAGAAGTGTTATTATTTTATAAAACCAAAATGAAAAAGTGAACATCCATGTTTTTGGGACCATAAGACATCAATCGAGTAATTTTTTATTTTTTATTTTTATCACTGAGTTAACACTTGATAGATGAGCTACTCGGATTCAAATATCAATTGAAAGCAAAATTAGATGCCAGTCCTGTCAAAAAAAAGAAAAAGGTATATATGATATTCTAACTCTTAAAGCAACTTTTTGTTGTAAGAAGTCAAAATCTAATATTAACTTAACTCTTTAATTTTACATTACAAAAAACTTGATAGCCAGACAATATTTGATCGTCAATGACACTTAATCTTAATGGTATTCCTTCTATCTTTATTTTTCGAATTAGAAAGTTAAAAGTTCAAATTTTATGAGGGAATGAAATAGAGTTTGCAAGTGAATTTTTTGCTAAAGTTATAAAAGAAAAAAGAAGAAAGATAATAATTAATTTATACCAATACAATAATGTTGAGTTTGGGAGTTTGAACTAAATTTACTGTTTCCAAGCACATCATAAATGATATTTAATTAAAACATTATGATTATCTTGAAAGAGTATTTTTAGCATATATCTGAAATAAGGCCAGTTATATAACATATATATATATGTCTATATACATAATACCCATTAATAACAACCGAATAAAAAACAGAAGCTATACAAGACATTTCATTGTTGCACCACTCGAACCCCAAATTCCAACATTAATTGCTCTGACTCAACATGCCCCCATAAAAATCAAGTTTCTATGGTGCAGGGTGGTAGAAATTTACAAATGCAATTCTAGATAACTCCAACAATTAAGCTGTTTTCCGAATTATCATAATTACAACAACAAACAAAAGAATAACAAACAAGGGGGGTTAAGGCAATACATTTTTGTATTATTGGTTCGATCCACGGATCGTACAGATCCTTCCAAACAATCTTTCAAATTTTAAACTCCTCCGCAAAGAGTTAGCCTCCCCATTGTGAAAAGATATCTGTCAATTTTTTAATTTGCCTATTAAGTCCAAAATCATCCTATAAAATACATCATAATTAAAAATTTTGAGGATAAAAAAATAAATACAGTAGATCATTAGTGGAATTGTCTCCTCTTGGGGAGCTTTCGTGATTGGTTAATAATGTCATTATTCTTATCTAGAATGTTGTGGTCAGATGTTCTCTAACATGGGTACATGAATATTTTAATCTAAGACCATGTTAGCCATACGAAGACATCCTTATTTGAATGGTTCTTCGATTGAGATCCAGAAATAGTAATCTTCCATCACCCATTTATAATAATATTTGCAACTACTGTATATCACAAAAATAGAATATTTCAGGAAAAAAAAAAAAATTTCAGAACAAAATTATTGAGCATTAAATTTAAACAAGAGAAAGCCCCCATCTCTCCTATGAAAGTCCTTTTTGCTATGGTGATAAACATTGTTTAATATTGTTTACATATAATTAGAATGTCTTTTGTTCCTATTTGTCTCGTATCTTATTAGTCACCAAAAACGGTGTTTATCACTGTTTAATATATATATATATATATGTATTTAATAAAAGTTATCACTGTTTAATATTGTTCTCCACATGAGTGCCGTATTTATTAGAAGCATTCTGGCACTAACGGCTAATATCAAGAACATATAAACAGTTGCTTTTTGGTGAGAAAAATATATATATATATATATATATAGAATAAATTTTACGTTAATAAAAATAGTGACGTGTGATTCCCGATTGTAATGACTACCAATATATATAAAGCTGAAAGAGTGAAGTTTTTCTTGCTAACATGTGAATATGACCAGTGTGACTTGTAGTATTATACTAATATATTCTTCTATGGATCAAGTGAGCTTTAGCCAACAACAATCCTCCAAAAAAGTTTTATGAGACCTAAACACAACTCCATAGCTAAGTTTTATGAGACCTAAACATAACTCCATAGCTACTTTCATTCCTTGCGCAATTTTAACTCACACCACCACACTAGAACATGACATCCGAGTCTCAAATCTGGTTCTCCATATCTTTGGCAGCTTGCTCAAAGCTCTTCTGACCAGCCAACACAATAGCTGATCTGCAATTCCCGTACTCCCAAGAAATCCAAAGGATCTTTTGGTAAACTGGAGAAAATCGTGAATCACTCTCGTCGTCGTGGTACAATGATGAGATGTCCTGAGATCCTGCTAGCCACAGACTGCTCTCCATAGCCCACTCGAACTAAAACTACGTAAACATAATAGTTGATTAAACTTAGAATTATAAATTCTCCCAACCATATATCTAAAAAATTAATTGATAAATAATCTAAAGCACTAGTAGAACACGTAAAATAAGTGGAAAGAATTTACCTTCTTTCTTTTTCCGATTCCACTCATTCCACTCATTTCAGTTGGATTTTTTTGTTCCTTTTTCAAAATGTAAACCTGCATCATTTTGTGAATATTTTATTTGATAAATTAAGCTACAGAATGTATAAATTTGACTGAAGAGATAGAACAAACAAGAGAGAGAAAGCGAAGAGACTCAATGCTGATTTATGTCAGAAATTAGTTATTGGGTTTCAAAAATGAAAGACGACTATGAAGACTTAAGGAGATGGAGGTATACCTTTGTCGTCGAATGGTCCGATTTCACTCCAAATTCGGATCATCTTCTTAATTTGGTGAGATGATTTTAAGGCTTGATGGTGACTGGTGAGAGAGAAGTTTCGGGACTTCGTTTGATGGTGGATGGGGTTTTGTTAGTTGAGAGAGAGAGAGAGAGAGAGAGTGAGTTTTCAGAAAGCAATGGATGGGGTTTATTTTAGAGAGAGAGAGCGAGCCTTATTTTAGAGAGAGAGAGCGAGCCTCACCCTGCAGGCTGCCGTATATAGAGGGTGAAAGGTTAATCACGTGATAGAGAGAGAGAGAGTCTTGATAAGGCTATGTTTCGTTTCAACGAAAGTTGAGCTGTGTCCATGCTGCCGAGATTCTTGAGGAAAAGCAATTTGACTGTACTTTCTTTGACCAGATCATTGTACAAAGGATGGAAAAAAAAAACAATTATAAGATTTCAAAAAAACTATTTTCAATTTTAATTACACATTCCTTTTAAACCAGTGTTCTGACAATGACATATAACAACATTAATTTATTGCGAATTTCTCATTGTATTGTGAAGGGTACGTACGAATAGGAGATGGAGGTATACTTTTGTCAGAGGATTTTAAGGCTTGATGGTGAATAGTTTGAGAGAGATGTAGAGAGATGATGGACAATATAGGCTTATAGCACAGAAGAAAAAGCTGATTTTACGGAAAAAGAGAGAAAGGGGGGATGACTTTACAAGACGGAGAGAGAAAAAGGCTGATATTGATGGTCCTTTTCTGCGCAAGCTTCAAAGAGAAGGCAAGAGCTGTTTCGGTTCCAAGGAGATCATCTTGCTACTTAATCCAACGGCTCAAATGGAGGGGTCAACTTGTTTGTGTATCTAACGGTTATTACAGAATATCTAGACAAGAACCAAAAACCTCAAAAAATATATATATATATATAATGACAACCCTCTATAGAGAAAAATGATGAAGCTATAAAATATTTTTCCAAACAAACTTTTATTCAATTTTTATCCAAGTCCACCTTGAAATTGAGCCTTTTCACCAGCATGTAAATATAATAATATATATGTTTTTATAAACAACCTTGTTTACTTAGTCGAATTTGTTCAAGTGGGGTCGTTTGGTCAACGAGTATGAAAATTGTGCTTAAATTTGATTAATTTACTATCTAATAAAAAAGTCGAATTTGAATCCCGATGAATTAAAATGGTTACTTGCAGCCCTACCACTTTCTACAACATAGGTAGAATTTTCTACAGCATTTTCTCTTTTTTTATAAAGATATTAAAAATTACAGTAATACATTTAATAATAATAAAACATTATAAAAATACCCACAATAAGACCATCTAAGAGCAACCTCAGTGCACACATTGTTTTCCATTCGATACTTTATATCAAGTGTGTAGCCACATCATTAACTTTATATAAAATATATAGCCACATCAGCATTTGATTGTACACTTATTTTAAATGCTCTAAGTTATTGTTGTGCACTTATTTTTTCATTGTAAACTTTATTATATTATTATTTTTTAAATAATAAAATAAATTTTTTTGTATTATTATTTTTTTCTTAATAATTTTATTCTCAACAACTATAATACTAACGGCTATAATTGTTTGTTCCGATTTAGATACAAGGTTTTAAAAATATATATATATTAAAAAAAAAAAATAATAATAATAATAATTATTATTATTATTATTATTATATATATATATATATATATATATATATATATATATATAAGTGCATTACATAGCTTCCTACAAGTAAAATAAAACAATACAACTTGGAAAAAAAAAATACATTAATACTTCCACACATGAAAAAAGTATAATAAACATTACAATTAATTGCCCATTTTTGCATAACGCACTATAATTTTATTTTGTTGATCCTCGATCCATGCTTTCACCGCCGTTGTTGCAGCATCATTTGGATTTTTTTCCATCATTTGTCTTTCCCAAAGAACTTGTTCCCCGCTCATCTCCATCATCTTCATTTCTTTTTGCGCCTCAAGCTCCTTTAATTTCATTTCTTTTTGCAGCTCAAGCTCCAATCGCCGTGTCCGTTCTTGCTCTATGCCCAAATCGAATTTCGATTTCATTTTTAAAGTACGAGATTCGAGTGCTAACTTGTCCATCAACTTATTTTGCTCAGCAAATCCTTGAAACGATGTAAGAAATAAGTCATTTTGTACCTTATATTTACTTTTACGACCCTTCTTGGCAGCTTTTCGCCCAATAGGTCGTGAATTGAGAATTGAGATTGAGATAGGTTTTCGGATTGGTAAAATCCTGAAGAGTAAAAATCATAATTGAATTGTGGTCGTACTTCAGAGTTTTGCGATGGGGGTAATGGAGGTCGTTGATTCATGGATTGTTCAAGGAAGAAAATTTCATCAGAAAAAATTGAAAGGAAGATTGAGAAAGAGAAGATAACTAATTGATGAATGATAAGAAATTTTGATAGAAGTATAGTGGTATTTATAGAGAGTATGTAATATTACAAACGGCTATATTTTATTTGTTTTTTCTCAACAGCTATATTTTGTTTGTCTTTTTCCTAACGGCTATATTGCCAACAGCTATATTATGTTTGTCTTATTCTAACGGCAAATAGTACAAACTTTTGTTTTAAAAAATAATTAATTAAATTATTATGCAAATTAAATGACTCTTTTTATTTATTTAGGAAAAATAATTTTTTTTAATTAATTAAAATAGGACTATCTTTACATTAATTAATTAATCCAATACACATACAATAATTATTTTACATACCATAACACCATATCATTTTTATTTTTATTTTATATCATTATTTCACACATCATTCCCACGCAATGGCCCACCACTGCGCTGCCCTTTCTGCTCAAGCCAGTCGCTACTCCATTATTTACCTGTGAAGAGTCAAGTGTGTAATATGAGCTGGGCCCCACTAGTGTATAATCTGCACAGGTGAACCATTCATTACACAAAGACACAAATACTGTACACTTTTTGATGCGCTGGGGTTGCCCTAACAATAGTTTTTCTCTAATCTTATAGAGTTCAATAACAAAATCTCACTCGATAAAAAAGAAAAGAAAAAAAATGATAACTTGCAATCACACCTCTCAAAATTGGATCAGAGACATGTAGTTACAACTTAGATACTTTTTAGATAATGACACCCTTCAAATTTAATAAATAAAAAAATAACACTCTAATTCAAGGTAAAAATACCATATTGCCTTTTGATTTATAAATTGACTTATTTAAATTATAAATTTATTATTTTAATATTCTCAAAACAGAAAATTTTTTTGGAGAGAGAAATGGATTGGTCACATAATTAAGAAAGAGAAAAAAAAGTTGTAACAGGATAAAGAGAGTCTTCACGTGAGGGAGAGAGTAGGAGATGAGACAGAGAATTGGAATTGGTCACATAGGTGGTTTCTATGACCAGATAGTTGTTAAAAAGAAAATTTAAATTTCTTTGATCACATTAATTCATCACCAATTAATTTTAATTGCAGATGGGTTGATATAAAGAGAGAAAAGCAAATATGAGGGAATCAAATGGGTTCTTTTTTGTGGAGCACGGAAGTCAATATTCACTTGATGGAGAGAGAAGATTAGAGAGAAAAAAGAAAATTCAAATTTCAAGAAACTTCAATAATGACATTTTCTTTGGTGAGAGAGAGGGGCGGGGGGGGGAAAAGATAATGAAACAGATTTCTCAAACCCAAATTTATTGTCCAGAGAGACTTAAGAGATGGAAGATGTAGATGTAGTACTGTAGAGGGAGAAAGATGTAGATGTAGTGCTGTAGAGGGAGAAAAAGGCCGAGACTTTTTCAAAGGGAGAAAAAACTTACGGTATTTTCTGAAAAAACGTTCCATTTATCTTTTACAACACGAGATAGAAAGAGCTGTTCGGATCTCTTACCATTCATTAATTATATACTCATTCTGTCTCAAATTAAGTGTTATCTTTGAAAACTGTGACTCATAATTTTAAGACGAATGGAGTATATATTATATTTTTTGAAGATTTAACCATTTCTAATTTAATTCAATGGTGTTCAGACTCCACGCACAAGAAAAACAGAAAATTAAAAGATAAAAAGAAAATTACTTTGGTAAAATTAAGAGTTTTAACTAATAAAATGATTTATTTTTAAATTTCACTTTTAATTTTGAATGAATGATGTAAAATCCATCTAAAATAATTCATTTATATAAACGTGTTTGTTCGTGTTAAAAATGATTTGTGTTTTGTTCATTTTAAAAATAATTTACTTAAATAAACATGTGTTGTGTTTGTGTCAAAAATGAATCAAATGCATCTTATTGATCTTTTCGTGTCCAATTTTCATACATGTATTAAACGAGTTTATGCGTATGGTCCTACCACAAACACACTCGTACATAGGACGTAGATGAGCCTTGGCTCCAATGGGCTCATTAAATGACTAGTCTATTCTTGATCTAACTAATAAGCCCATTAATTATTTTTAATTCCCCGATATAAAAATAATTTAATTCCAAATAATGAATGAAGCTTCTACCTTCTCAAACAAAAAAAAAATATAGAGCCTCTCTATGTTAAATTAAGATATAACACATAATTAGTATTTGAATAAAATAATGTCAATCCAATCAATAATATACCCTTATTTTGACCTGTTGATGACATAAATTTTAATTTGAGAAAGTAATATATTTAATGAATAAATATATTGAAACCATTTTATCAAAACGGCTGAATGCCGTTTTACCCAAGCCAGCAGGCCAGCACTTCAAGAATTGTCCAAATATAACTAAACTACGAAGTTTGAAATAAAATGCACATTTACCTATAATTTACTCTAGGGTTTCCATGTGGCTCCTACATGGAAATTAAATCAGATTTAAGAAAATTTCTATCTTCTCTAAGTTTCTTGTGGTCTACTGGTACATTACAAAGTTGGGTGATAGATCCATATACCTATAAATAATTTTTGTAAGTCCATTAATTATGAAAATAATAATAATAATAATAATAACTAATAATAATAATATTTATTATAATAATAACAAAAATAAATTGTTTGATTAATTACTTGATGGATCTATATATGTACAAACTGTTTCTAGAAGCTCATAAATTATAAAAAAAAAATAGTTCAAATAATAATAATAATATCTAGTAGTAGTAGTGGTCATAGTAATAATAATAAATATAAATTGTATAGTTTATGGTTTAATTTGAAACCGAGATAGTTTAGAGAGTTATTTTTCACTTTTTTCATAGTCTAAGGGTTTTTTGCACTTTTGGCGAGAGTATAATAGTCAATCAAAACGGTAATTTGAGCATCACTTGAAAATACATATGTGTGTGATTTAATAGACGCCGAAAAATATAGTCCGATGATTGAAAAAATCCTTTTTATAATATTTTTTTTTATATTTTTTTTATAAATGAGGGGTTAATTTGTAAATCTTAAATAGTTCAAGAGGTTATTTTTCACTTTTGATGGATGATACTGTAAGATTTTTATTTATTTATTATTAAATTTTTTTTTTTGCACTTTTGATAGAGAAGGAAAATGAAGGAACCATTGTTGTGTTTCCGTTCAATGAATATCTATATTATAGAACTGTCATTCAAAAGTTGTACTTGATGTTGTGTACTACGCATTAAATGGAGGTTTCACACTGTGAATATGGTATTACGAAAATAATAATGAATAAAGCGAACACATTTACTTGTATAGTACGAAAATAATAATAAATAAAGCTAACACATTTTGTTACGCGTGAGTTGTGATCAACAAAGACTATGTCCAACCACGATCCTGCCATTCTTTCCTTCAAAGTCCAAAGATAGTGTAAAGTTAATGTATTGGATTTCAAAAGGTAGAGGAAGTTGGGAATTTTTGAATGTTGTTTGACTTTGATTAGAAAGTCCACGTTGTTGATATGTTGGAGTTACTCGAACTGATAATAAATACTACGTATAAACTGTAGATGAGATAGGATTTTAGTTTTAGTTGTCTTTTGGACCATTATATGGAGAATTTAGATGCTAAGAAACAATATTTTTCTTATAATTACCCTTGATGGCTTTTGACTCTTTTGAATCAAGTGTAATTTCATTAAACATGTGGGAGTGCGCGCGGGCGCACATATACATACATACATATATATATATATATATATATATACATACATACATACATACATACATACATACATACATACGAGTTAAATATAAAAAACATCCTTATAATATGTATATAATGCATATTGCACCATTTTCGTACAAAAAAATATCTTTAAACCGTGACATTTGTGCAAATAGGTAAGTTGCCCTTAAAAACACATTTAATAATGTATATAACAAATTAATATTTTGTGAAATTACTAAAAAGGGTAGCTAGAAAAACCATATTCCCTCCTTTTTCTTCTTCTTCCCCGGCCACAAGCTCTCTGTTGTGACCTCTCCGGCAGCCTATTCTCGGCCGTCCGCAACCTCCACCTCTCCCTCTGCGACCTCAGCATCAACAAGATCGCGTCTAAACCACGGTTCGGAGCTGTGTTGTCACTCAAGTTTGGAGCTTTGAGACCCAGTTTGTCACCGGAGCTGCTAACTGGGCACATCGGGCGAGAGTTTGTTTGGACGTCTTCGACCCACCTCTGCGAAACCAGAATCCATCTTTCTAAAGCTTTGAACATAAGCTTCCATTCTTTCCAGTGAAGCTTCAAGTACCGAAACCCATGCTATTTGAACTCTTACTTAGCTCTCTGTCCAACTGAATCTATCAATGGAATTGCAAACCACTCATTTTCCCTAAATTGAAAACTAGTATTGATTTTCTCTTTAACCACTATTTTGTACAGTATTTAAAATGAGCTGATTTTTATTGGGCAGAAAATAGAAAATGCTCACAAACATAGTAATTTGTAGTATATAATGAATCCCAATATACAGTGATGTGGAAGTGACATGTTTGAAACTTGAAAGCATACCTCTCAGAGAAAAAAAAAGGAAGAAGAAAAAAAAGAAAAAAGAAAAGAGGTTTAGGCTTCGTTTGGATACACATGAGAGAAAAGAAAGGGAATGATTATATGAGAAAAGAAAAGAAAAGAAAGGAAAGGAAGGGATAGAGATAATAATATTCATGTTTGGATGGATAGGAAAGAAAAGAAAGGAATGGGTAATATTTTTGTTTGGATGAATGGAAAAGAAAAGAAAGAAAATAATAATTTACCATCTTACCCCTTTTTCTCTTTCCCTTTGTAAACCCTAATTTCATCTTACCTGAATAGGGCAAATCATTTCAACCTCCCCCAATAGCCTCCATCTCTATTCTCGTTCTCAGCCCCCCTCTCTCTCTCTCTCTCTCTCTCTCTCTAAATGGATGTTCAATCTTCCAAATGTGTTTTTCTATTATTATTATTATTAGATATATATCACAAGATATTAAAAGAAAATTCGTTAACTCAAGCCCTATATCAGAAGAAGAAAATTCAGAAGTCACAACACTCCTACTTGAACCAATCGAAATTCAAAAGATAGAGAGAGAGAGAGTAGAAACAATGGAAATATCTCACGTCAATTCATGGAGCTCCGAAGCGAATTGGACAATTACTCATGGCTCTCTGGATTCTTCTATCACCTTCGACTCTTCAGATTCTCCGATCGACTCCGAAACCACCGTCAATTCCACGCTCAAATCTCCCCTTATCTTGAAGCCTTCGTCGCCCGATTGTGGCCCTTGCAAGATCAAGATTGAGTTTAGTTCCATTCATCGCTGTTTCAATTCAGTATTGAATATATGTGTTGAATTTCAGGTGTTTTTATATTTTTTCAACGATTGATTGAAATGATACATATATATATATATATATATATATATATATATTCACTTCGGTCGCCGTTCCAGTTCAGTCGCCGTTCTTAAGCTTCAGCCGGCCCCTTTCTCTCAACTCTCCTCAAGCTCTCTCTCTCAAGGCTATTTTTGTCAGTAGAACCATTTCTCTCCAAATCCCTCCAAATCTAGTCAATTTTGGAGGGATTTGGTTTCACACTGTTGAAGGGATTTGGAGGGATAGCCTATCCCTCCAAATCTTTTCCAATCATTTCTTTTCTTCTCAATTCTCTCCACCCAAACACACTAAACTCTATCCTTCCCTTTCTTTTCTCTCCAAATCTCTCCAATTCTCTCAATCCAAACGAGGCCTTATAGATTGAGGTTTCTCTATCTTCTCTGAAGTTTTCTAGGTTGGCTTTTAATGTGAGTAATACCTAAACCCAGTTGCGAGCTCCTAGTGTCGGCGAAACCAAACTCAGTTCGTGGTTAAGGCTTTTAACCCTTACCGACCAGTTCATGTCCGCGAAACCAGGTGTGTGTGAAATCTTTAAACAGCCCGGCAAAAGCACCATAGTCTCGCGGCCAATTAATTTTACAGAGATCCACCTCCTGACTCCCCCTTCTCTCTCTACACCTCTTTCTCTCTCTAGAACCCCTCTTTCCTTCTATAACCAGATTCATTACACATACCCGTATGGTGCCAAATTAGTAATATACTTAACATTGTTTCAATTCGTCTCCATGTTTAGCTCCTAGGTATTAGAGAGTATAAATTTTCTCATATATAAATATATATATACCACACACACACACACACACACATATGTTTTGTAATGCAATAGCTTAGCAGAGGAGAAAGACAGAGAGATGGGGAAGGTTATGTGTTTTTGGGGTCTAATTGTTACTGGGTTTGTGTTAATTAGCAAATGGGTTGATGGGTTTGAGCATGAGTATTTGAATATAACAGAGCAACCATTTTTGGAGTCCTTTTATGGAGTCTCTGCTGTGAACAACAACCCTCTCATGGTGGGTCTTACCCTTATTCTAGGAGATGCGCTGATACTCTCTCTCTCTTAAATTCTCTCTCTCTTTTCATACATTGTTGCTTGATCTACAAGTGCAATGTATTGATTCAATCTGTTGTGTTATTTTGTCTAAAAATCATTAATTTAATTATCCGATTCATTTAATTTTGTTCTACTGCATGCTATTTCTAATTTAAGGCTTTGAAGCCTTACTAACCATTAGTGGTTTGAGAGACTTAGATGTCTTTCCTCTGCGCGCGCGCACACAGAAGAAGAAGAAGTCGAAGAAAGAAGACGTAAGGTTTAGTAGGGGCATTTTTGAAAGAGTAAAAAGGTAAAATGGGTATTATATTAATTGAGGGGTGTTTTTGCACAAATTAAAAAAAATAGGGATGTTTTTTGCACACCTCTTTAAATAAGGAATAAAAATACTACGAAAGGTATACTTCAAAGACATTTCTTGCAATTACCCCATATATATACACACTAGTAAAATTCACATTGCAGTAACAGATCTAAGAAGATACTTGATGTCCTTACAAAATAAACAAAATATAGAGATTCAATTAAATACAACCAAAGTAATTTATTTGGACTAAATAATAGAGTAGAGCATTACTGGAATTGTCCCATCCCTTGGGGTTGGTAACTCCTGTAGCTAATGTCATAATTCTTACTCAGAATGCTGTGGTTTAGATGTTCTCTAGATTGAGATCTAAAAATAGTAATCTTCCATCATCCATTCATGGTACTATTTTCAACTATATAATTAAAAAAAATAAAAAATAAAAAAATAATTTCAAAACAAAATTATTGAGCATCAAATATTTTTTTAATTTGAAGCAAGAGAAAGCCCATCTCTCCTATCCAGCGTATCAACAAAGCCCTTTTTGGTTATAATGATGAACATTGTTTAAAATTGTTTACATATAAATAGAATTTCATTAGTTCCTTTTTATAAGATTGTCTCCTTCCTTATAAGCGCCTCCATAAATAGTGTTTATCACTGTTTAATACTGTTCTCAACAGGAATTCCCTTTTATTATAAACATTCTTGTACTATCAGGAATATATACACACACACACAGCTAAAGGAGTGTAGTTTTCCTTGCTAACATGTGACTACTTGGCTGTAGTAAATATGACACATCCGTGACTGATAGTATTATACTAATATATTCTCGTAAGGATTAGCTGTGAGCTTTAGCCAACTTAGAAAATTTTATTAGAACTAAACACAAATCCATGACTGCTTTCACTCCTTGCGCAGCGCTGCAATTCCAACGCACACCACCACCATCCACCGCGCCAACCAGAACATGACATCCATATTTGCACCACCACCAGCCACCGCGCCAGCCAGAACATGACATCCACATTTGCAAGTCTCAAATCTGTGATAGTGTTCGGGATCTTGTCTAGTATGTTCTGCCTATCTTTGGCAGCTTGCTCAAGGATAGCCTTCTGACTAGCCATCTAAAATAGCTGCTCTGTATCCGGATTGCGATTTCCTGCCGCCATTATTGTAGCCGCACTCCTTAGATAACAAAGAATTTACAGATCTAGTCATAAACCTAGAATTTTCAAATAAATAATATATTGAAGAAATGTCATTCAAAAGTTGTACTTGATGATGTGAACTACGCACTAAATACAGGTTTCACAACTGTGAATATGGTATTACAAAAATAATAATGAATAAAGCCAACACATTTACTTGTGTATTACGAAAATAATAATGAATAAAGCTAACACATTTACTTATGCATGGGTTGTGATCAGCGAGGACTATGTCCAACCATGATCTTGGGAGCAGTATGTTGATCTAGACTACCATTCTTTCCTTCAAAGTCCAAAGATTGTGTAAAGTTGATGTATTGGATTCCAAAAGGTAGAGGAAGTTAGGAATTCTTAAATGTTGTTTATGAGTTTGATTAGAGAGTCCATGTTGTTCTTATGTTGGAGTTACTAGAAGTGATAATAAATACTACGTATAAATTGCAGATGATATAGGATTTTAGTTTTAGTTATCTTTTGGGACCATTGTGTGAGTATTATATTGTATTTGACAATTATCGTAAACAAAATAAGTCCAAGTCGAGTTGTGATTCGAGTTACTTGTCATGCAAGTTATCAAGATCGATGGTGACTACAGAATTGGAAAGGTTGTTCAAAGTTACCACAATTGAGATCATTTGAAGAAAAAATGTAATAACAACACATTAGGAAGGATTCTAAACTAGTTAGGACACATTCTACACTTACCACATTTTTCAAAATTTCCTATAGAGTGTTTTTAGGCTATTTGAACCAAGGTATCAAGTTCTGGCCAACTTGAACTGATTCAGCCCCTCTGAACCGATTCAAGGTGTCCTAATCAGATTCCAACTGATAGTTTCCTTATCCTGATTTGTTTTCAAGTTGTTCTAGAATTGTACCAAGTCCTATGCACAATTTTTTTCATATTTTTAAAGGGACTAGGATATTCTAAAACTCTATATAAACCTTGTTATACACATAGGTTTATTCACGGCTTTTGCATTATCAGTTTATTATTCTTAAAAGCCTTAGAAAGATTTTTGTCTTAGAAATTCTTAGAGAATTTTCTATTTGTCTTTCCAGAACACATACACATAAACACATAGTGAGTTTAGAGTTGTAATGTTCAAATCCTGATCGTGATCATACAATTGCATTTACATTGATCAAACAAAAGTAGATCTACTTCTACATTAAATCCAGAAGTTGAAGAACAAAACTAAAAGCAATCACACTTTGAAAGGGTTGGAACATTCAAGGAGTGTTGTCTGATCTACCTGCTACTCTTCTACAAAGATCAAGTATAAGCCTAAGGTCAAGTTACTGTTGGACGGAGAGTCGCAAAACCAGAGGATTGTCAGCAATTTGTGTTTGGTAAAATGATAAAGTGCGAGCCAGAGTCAAAGTTCTGTGTACTTTGTTTCAAGCATAGTGGATCGGTTTACTTTGAATTGCACAGTTCACGAGGTTTTTTTCCACGCAAATAGTTTACATATTTTATTAACTGGGGTTTCCTCGCTAAAATCCTGGTGTTATCTCTAATTTTACTTTGCTTTATTTAGAAAGTTTCTGATACAAATTTGTGAGTCGAACACAACGAAATATTTAGAAAGTTTTGATTATTTTAAAAACAGATCTTGTATTTTTCTAACTTTCTTTACTTTAGCAATTAATAAATTAATATCATGCAATATAAAATAAAGCAAAGTAAAGTTAGAGATGACACCAGGATTTTAGCGAGGAAACCCCAGTTAATAAAACACGTCAACTGTTTGCGTGGAAAAACCTCGTGGACAGTGCAATCCAAAGTAAACCGATCCACTATGCTTGTAACAAAGTACATTGAACTTTGACTCTGACTCACACCCAATCGTTTTGCCAAACACCAATTGCCAACAATCCTCTGACTTTGCGACTCCTCATCCAACAGCAACTTGACCTCAGGTTTATGCTTGATCTTTGTAGAAGAGTAGCAGGTAGATCAGACAACACTTCTCGAATGCTCTAACCCTTTCAAAGTGTGATCGCTTTTACTTTTCTTTTTTAACTTCTGGATTTGAT
Source organism: Cornus florida (assembly GCF_030987335.1). Taxonomy (NCBI): domain Eukaryota; kingdom Viridiplantae; phylum Streptophyta; class Magnoliopsida; order Cornales; family Cornaceae; genus Cornus; species Cornus florida. The sequence continues at coordinate 49,425,733 of NW_026775573.1, forward strand.
GTAGAAGTAAATCTACTTTTGTCTGATCGATGTAAATGCAACTGTATAATCATGATCAGGATTTGAACACCACAACTATAAACTCACTATATGTTTATGTGTATGTGTTCTAGAAAGACAAACAGAAAATTCTTCAACAATTTCTGAGATAAAATCTTCCTAAGGCTTTTAAGAATAATAAACTGATAATGCAAAAGCCGTGAATAGACATATGTGTATGACAAGGTTTGATGCGACCTGAGTGTGTGCACAAAATAATGTACAACACTTTAAGTTTGGAAATTAGTGTTAAGTGGGCATCATACTTTAAATTTATAAATCGCTTAACACCTATACTATGTAATATGAGTGAAAAGGGATCGTCCCAAGAGATTATATGTGTTGGAATTTAATTTCGACTAAAATGTACCAAATGAATGCAAATGAGGGTTGGTTGTTTGATTACACTAAGATGCAAGTAATTAAAATGCAATAAAACCAAGCTAAAGTGAGATAGGAATTTAAGAGATGAGAAGTGAGGTCTTGGGGTGTATTGGAATTGCCACCAAGCTTGTTTACCAAACCACACGCTTTCAACTAATTTGGGGAAAACCTTTTTGTGAACAAAATGCGACTACTAATTGCACTATTAAGTATGGACCATCAAATTTTAGTATGAATTGTCCACCTAACCAAGAATTAAACTTAGTGTAAAACAACCCATCAATCATAAACATGACCCATCAAACTAGTAATAATTATAGCACACATCAATCTAGAGAATCATGAAATTTGCAATAATAAGCCATGTAATATCAAATCAAGTATAGATTGTCTACCTAACTACAAGCATGAATTAAATTTTAGAATAACACATCAAGAATAAGCATAACCCATCAAATTAATTGACAAATTCATTCAATGAAAACCATGAGTAGCTATCACAAGATTCTCAATCAACCACACATAGACATGCAATTAATATAGAAAAACTAGTGTAGAGATCAATTCCCAAATAATCACACATAAGACAACATGTAATCACATAAAGAATCAATAGAAATAATTAATCCATAGAAATCAAAGGAGAACCCAAGATTCATTAAATTCACAAGCCTAAAACACTAATCACAAGATATTATTCCCCAAAAAGTATGAAAGAGATAGAGGTTTAGATTACAAACTTAGGGCTCATCTAAGTCCCAATGAGAAGTTTAACCAATCATGGAGGGGGTGGATGTGATCTTGGAACCCTCAAGGGCAATCCCCAAACATGGCTCAATTTTCTTCCTCTTTCTCTTTGTTGAATTCTAGAGAGAAAGTGTGTGTGTAGATCTTAAGATGAGTTCTTGGTGCCTCCACTCTTCTCTTTTCTTCTAACCTTAATCTCTAACTTTTTTAGAGAGAGCAACTATTATAATATAAAAATAAAAATAATAATTGAAGCCCCTTTACAAATGATTCAATTCCCCCTTTATACAAGCTTCTTGGATTACTTAATAAGTCAGAAAATAATCCTTTAAAATATCTAATCCCGCAGCCATATGGTAGGTGGAGTTCGGGCGCCCGGGAATAAAATAGCTCATTGCCAGTGCATTTTTGATCGATCCAAGCCCACTGGTGGCAAAATTCTACATTTTTCTGAAACTTTTCAGAATTCTATGCTTGACTCCAAAAAGGCTGTAATGGACCATTTTTAGCCCGTTTGAACCTTATTGACCTAAAATAGACAAAAACATAAATTAGTACTAAAAATGAAAAATAAAGATAAATGAATGGACTAAAATACCCTAACTTAGGTGCTAAAATGCATCACATTTTTTTTTTTTTTTTTAATTAGAAGCAAAGAGAGAGCCCCCATCTCTCCTATCCAGTGCATCAACAAAGCCCTTTTTGGTTATAGTGTTAAACATTGTTTACAAATAAATTGAATGTTATTAGTTCCTTTTTATAAGATTGTCTCTTTCTTTTAAGCGCATCCATAAATAGTGTTTATCACTGTTTAATAATGTTCTCTACAAGAATGCCCTTTTTATTAGAAGCATTCTTGGAGTAATGGCTAATATCAAGAAAATACAAACTGTTGCCCAAGAATGAACTCTAGAGAGGGGGGGGGGGGGGGGGTGAATAGACCTTGTCTAATAATGGCAGATTTAAAATTAAGTAGATGTGCAAGATGCAATTTCTATTTGACAACTATGAGCTAAACAAAATCAGCATATAAATATAGTAGCAAGCAGTGGCTGATTTTAAGTTTATAGAACTCCAATTTTGAGCAAGTATCTTATAGCAATTGTGCAACAATAAATATATGAATTCAGCAATATAATGGCACAATTATAAGAGAGATAAGGGAAGAGAAATTGCAAACATAGACACGGCGATTTTAGCGAGGTTCGGAAACTCCTACTCCTCGGCTTAAGACCCTTCTTGAGACTTCCCAATCCACTATGGCTCCTCCTTACGGGTGGAGAGCAAACCTTGATTAGAAGCAACTTCTTGCTAAGAGAAAACCTCCGTTAGTCTTCCTTTGGGCCAAACCAGCCCTTACAATTTCTTTGCTAAAAGAACTGATGAGCGCTGAAAAGTGCGCATTTAAACCCCTTAAGCTTAGCTATTCTAGAACCTTTATCTATCTTATTTTCCCGCTTTAGATTGATTTTGTATTATTTCCATTTTTAGGTACTTATCCCTAAAATAAGCTAACTCAACCAAATAAGAGCAGAAATGAAGTAATTCTGGGATGAATCAAAGAAATGAGCAAAGTAGAGCAAAAGGAAGCAAATGGTGGAATTTCAGTAACTTCGATCGATCTCAAGAAAAGTTCGATCGATCCAACTTTCATCGATCTCAGCACTTCAAGATGGATCAAAGCCATGTTTGTCCCTATTCAAAGATCTCAAAGTTCGATCAATCCAACTTGATTCTCTGATTGATCGAACTTTCTTATCCTTATCCACATGCTAGATCTTATCCAGTTGTACCATCCTACTAACCACTTTTGTCTTTTTCCCAAAAATATCTTCAAAATATCTCAAATTTGTTTTTATCTAAAAAGGCGCCGCCATAGAGGATCGATCTAGATTCAATTCGATAGATCTCAGCCATGTTCGATCGATCTCACCACAAGTTCGATAGATCGAACTTCCTAAATCCTAAGAAAATCCAAATTCCAGCTCATTAAAAGTTGTCTCATATCCAATCATTGGAGGATTTTGGTATACGAGCCCAGCTCATTTGGGGTGATATTTGACCTACCTATATAAGGAATATGAGCCACTTTTTGAGAGATATTTTTGGAGACTAGAGACTTTATACTTGGGAGGCACAATTTTCATATCTTAGCAAGGAAGAAAGGGGAGGAGGAGGCTAGAGACACAAGCTTGGAGTTCTTCCATCAACCAAGAAGAAGAGCAATCTCTACCATGGAGTTAGCCCTTGAGGGTTAGAGGACACCATCCATGAGTGGCTAGACATCCTCTTGGGGCTAGAGTTAGCCCTAAGCATGCTTTCTACATTTTGATTTATGTATTTTTGAGGGGATTTGTATTGTGATGCATGTTTTGACACTTTTATATATATAGATCTTGTTTATTCAATAATTTATATGGCTTAATACTTCTAATTGATCATTTCATTCTATCCATATATCTATGTATGCTAGAATAGATGTTCATGTGTTTGTCTCTATTTCTTGTGTTGTTGATGCATGTCTATGTGTATTAATGCTATAGATTTAGAGATTGTCAAGACATAGTGCTTAATGGAATGCTCTTGTGTTTTGTTTGATGGTTCATACTCATTTCTTAATGGATTGTGCCTCTCCCTTAGTTTAATTAGTTTAATTTCATGTCATTAGCTTAATTGTAGTGTAATTGTAGTTTAGATGTTAAATGGGAGGACAATCCATGCTTGTTGTTTGATGTTCCATACTTATAAAAGTAAGTAGCACATATCTCTAACCTTGTGATGTGTTTGGATTATGAGCTTAAAGAAATGATTAATGGCTTAGTTTGATATATTGTGCTATCCACCATGTAGCTTAGACAATATATGCTTAATTTGTCATTCATGTTTGTTGAAACAACCATACACACACACTTTGTTGTAATACATGTTTTCCTCCTCATTAATCATTCATTAAGGGTGTAGAAAAGTTATGCTTAGTGGTGATATCTAAACCCCAAGATCTCTCTCTTATTTTCTCTCCATTACATTTAATTGCCTACTTTAGTTTAAATTGCATCTTAGGGTAATTCAACCACCAACCAATCTTTTGATCACTTGACCTACTAACCCTAATCTTGATTCCTCAACCTTGTACGACCCACCAATCCCTTGGGACGATCCCTACTTGCCCTAACTATATTTTTAGTGAAAGGTAGAAGTGGCAATTTCTAAATATAAAACTTGGCCACATTCATCATAGCTCTACACTATTATCTTTTGGTGCACAAACTGTGGGTTTGGGTTGACGCCCCGAGCCACACCAAGTTTTTAGCGCCGTTGCCGGGGATTGATTGAAGGCAACGTCGTATTTGTGGAATCAATTAGGAATTAGTACTCTTTTGATCGTATCTTTACTTTGTTTTCATTTTGGTTACTTATTGTGTTGGTTCTTGTTTGACTAGGTGCATTGAAAAGAAGGTGAGCAAAGGAGCATTTCAAGCAAGGAGCTAAGCAAAAGCAAAGGAAAAGGCTAAAAATCTAAAAAAATTGCAAGGCTAAAATTGAAAATTGAATTGAAGTGCTAAAGGACCCTTTGTGAGCTCTTTCTTAACTCAATCTCTAGTTAAATCATCGGCCCGCGTACTTATATTTTAATTCTTAGATAAATCGTGAGCCCACGAGGAGGCAATTTATCTTTTCTGGCATATTGTTGATAGCATGGGAGTATGGGATCATTGTATGTGGAGGAATACATGTTTTCCCCCTCATTAATCATTCATTAAGGGTGTAGAAAAGTTATGCTTAGTGGTGATCTCTAAATCCCAAGATTTCTCTCTTATTTTCTCTCCATTACATTTAATTGCCTACTTTAGTTTAAATTGCATCCTAGTATAATTCAACCACCAACCAATCTTTTTATCATTCGACCTACTAAACCTAATCTTGATTCCACAACCTAATACGACCCACCAATCCCTTGGGACGATCCCTACTTGCCCTAACTATATTTTTAGTGAAAGGTAGTAGTGGCAATTTCTAAATGCAAAACTTGGCCACATTTATCATAGCTCTACATTAATATCTTTTAGTGCACAAACTTTGGGTCGATGTGTGGCAAACCACCAAGAACTCCTTCTTTTAGGCTTACTTGGCCCACACCAGCCCTTACAATTTCTTTGCTAAGAAAAACACCTCTTAGTCTTACAGCATATTTGTACATAGAAGTGGCAGTACAATAAATCCTCTCAAGAACTGATACAAATTAAACCTCACAATAGAGTATATATGAAATCAAGTGAAGCTCAAACTCTAAGTATGAAATGTATGAGAGATGATGAGGAACCAAACAGAACACAAGCTCTGTAAAATATTAGAACAAAAGTTCGGTTTAAGATCAAAATAAGCTAGGAACAAAAGCTCTGTAAATGATAAGTGAAACCCAGAACAAAAGCTCTGTTTAAGGCTCACGAATATGGCTCTCTCTTCTTTTGGTTTCAGCTATACAAAACTGATGCATATATATGAAGTTCATGAGATGCAATATGATCGTTATTTTGGATTATACTTGATGGGCATATCTGTATCTAATGCAAAAGTGCTCGAAATATGTGTACAAAGGTCTGTATAAAGCTTGGAGCAAGATTGGAGAAGTATTAAAGAAGATGCGCAACTTTGACACAGAAGGAATATAGCCGTTGGTTATTCCTTCAAGACTTAGTCGACTTAGTTGTGAACTAAGTTGGCTCAGTTCAAGACTGAGTTGACTCTATTGAAAATTGAGTCGGTTGAGTTGTCCATTTTCAGGGTTTTGAAAGTGATGAGCCTCGGCCTAATTAAGTTGACTGAATTAGAGAGGAAGTCGGCTCAGTTGGAGACTGAGTCGGTTGGATTGATAAATGAGTCGGCTCAGTTGCATTATATCAGAAATTCAAACAGTTTGTGATTTGCAACAGGTATATGCACAGGACTTCTACACACAGCTTATTTCCATTGAAAACATTTAAGTAAATGTCTTTACAGTATTTACATGTCCATTTACTTTAAGTTTACAATGTAAATAAGGAAGTACCCCCCATTTGGATTCAATAAAAAATATAAGAAAATTGAAATCCAACTAAATCAAAATGTAGAAATTCAGTTTTAGTAAAAATTTGGATATCCGACAGTTTTGGTAAAATTGAATCCTTATGTAGACTAATGTAGACTTGGCTATAAAATCTTATAAAATCAGTTTTGGCTAATTGAAGTGTAAGGAGTAATTACCGAAAAAAATTATCTTAGAAAAATATTTTCTTCAAAAATTCATTTTTCACACTTTGCCAAAAACACAGTTTTCATGATGCGCATACAAGGGTCCGAAAGTCCGTTACCAACTTATGGTAATGAAGGCTTCTCATGCCTTAATCGTTGACCAATATAAATCATGTGATTGATGTGCATGGTCTTAATATTTCTAGCACAAGTGATGAGTTCTTTTTAAGCTTATGCAAGCCTGAACTAACTCATTCTTTTAGCAAAGATTTCATGTGTCAATTATATGAATGAAGTGCATAATCGATTGCTAATGGATATAGGAGCATATGAATGATGTATAATGTGCATGATCCTATAGAGATGATCTTCAAATGGATTCATAAATACCTTGACAATGAATCCTAAACACTCACCGACCTATCTACCCCTTTTTTCATGCTTTGTCCATGATCGTATAGGCTTTGAGGTAGTCATGCTTTGTTCCTTTCTTAGAGTTGCTTTCTTGCTCGTTGTAGTCCAAATTATCTTTCCTTACAACTTAAAGTCTTCTTTGTATCCATTTCTTTCATTAATGTGATCTTGAATAATGAAATACTTGGAATGATTTTTATAGCTTCATTGAGGTCATTCTTTGAATGTAAATAATCTATATACACTTAATGTAAACACTAGTCCTTAAACACCATTCATAGTTTGTAAACATCTAGATTGTTATCAGATGAAATCCTTAGCTCAACACAAACAGTTGTTTTTTGGTTAATATATTTGATTTACCAGGAATATATATATATATATTTATTAACGAAAAATTTATAATATATATATATATATATATATATATATTATAATATTTTCGTTAATTAAAATAGTGACTTGTGATTTCTGATTGTAATGACTACCAATATGTGACCACTTGGCTATAGCAAATGTGACACATCCGTGACTTATAGTATTATACTTATATATTCTCGTAAGGATTAGCTGTGAGCTTTAGCCAACTACAGTCCTCTAGAAAGTTACAATTGTTGAAATTTTTTTATTAAATCTGAACACAAATTCATGACTGCCCTCACTCCTTGCGCAACGCTGCAATTCCAACACATACCACCACTAGCCACCGCACCTGCCAGAACATGACATCCACATTTGCAAGTCTTGGGACCTGTGATATTGGTCGAGATCTTGTCACCTTTTGACTAGTCATCCACAATAGCTGCTCTGAATCTAGATTGCGATTCCCCGCCGCCATTATTGTAGCCGCAGTCCAGAGATAAAAAAGAATTTGCAAATCTAGTCATAAACCTAGAATTTTCAAATAAAAAATATTATTACACGCCACAACAAATTTGTCATTTCCAAAAAAAAAAAGAAATTAGAGAAGATAGAAGAAAAGTTGGAATTGTACATTGTCAATTCCAAATAGTGACCCCTATTCAATGTAGCATTACGCTCGGGAGTTCTATCCCAAAAACCAAATCGCTCCAAGGAGCAGCAATAGTATTGGAGAAAATGCCGAACGCTCTCCTACAAGAAAAAAAAAGGAGAGAAAAAGGGCTCTCTCGCACATCTGTTGCAGATGGACCATTCTCTCATATCATATTTTTCCTTGTGTATTTCTTCCTTTTGCTTTAATAATTCATTTTCTAAATTTTTGATTTTTTTTTATCTAGTTCAACTTCTCTTGATTCCCAATATATGACAGACGTTTTCCTGGCTATAAGTGCTTTTCCTCCACATTCTTTTTTTGATTTTCAAATTTTTAAAAACTGTGCATGCATAACTGAAACAAATATAAACTCTGTGGACTCTCAAACAAACTAACAAACTGTGAAGGACTAAAATGTGCTATAGGGTTCTACCTAAAAGAGAAAAAGGGAAGAAGAGACAAACTGTGGAGGACTAAAATGTGCTATAGAAAATAGATAAATTCAGATTCTATTCTATGGACCCTTGAAATAAGGAAGCATAGCAAGGAAGATGAACAATGAAAATTTTATTACTAGAATGGAAGCATTGCAAATGATCCTTTGGTAAACACTTTCGGTATCACCATGGGGATTGAATTCTTGTTCCTGCTTCACTGGGAGCAAACGGTATCTCTTGCACCGACCAACATCAGTAATGGGCTAAAACCACAAAAACATGACAATTGTTTAAAGTTAGAATTATAAATTCTCCAGACCATACATATAAAAAAAATTAATTGTTAAATAATATAAGGCACTAGTAGAACCGATAAAATAAGTCGAAAGAATTTACCTACTTTCTTTTTCCAATTCCACTCATTCCACTTATTTTAGTTTGACTTTTTGTTTCTTTTTCAGAATGTAAACCTGCATCATTTTGTGAATATTTTATTTGATAAATTAAACTATAGTATGTATAATTTTTAGGTGAAAGAGAGAAAACAAAGAAGAGAAAGAAAGCAAAAGAGACTCAATGATGATTTATCTCAAAAATTAGTTATTGGGTTTCAAAAATGAAAGACGACTATGAAGAATGAATGAGATGGAGGTATACCTTTGTCGTCGAATGATCCGATTTCACTCCAAATTCGAATCATCCTCGTAACGGAACCTCACTGCTTTTGATTTTAATTTGGTGAGATGATTTTAAGGCTTGATGTTGAATGGTGAGAGAGAGAAGTTTCGAGCCTTTGTTTGATGGTGGATGGGGTATTGTTGAGAGAGAGATAGTTTTCAAAAAAGCAATGAAGGTGATTTAAGTTTAGAGAGAATAAAAGGTTTGTTTTAGAAAGAGAGAGTGTGTCTTGCCCTGCAGGCTGCCTTATATAGAGGGTGAAGGGGTTAATTACGTGATAGAGAGAGAGAGTCTTGATAAGGCTGGGAAAGAAACCCTCTCCATTCGCATCTCACTGGAAAGTGTTCAGTGGTGGGCCATTCGGCTGATGTGGCAAATGGGGGTGGGGGGGGGAGCTATTGTAATTTTTCTTATACAATTTATGTACATACTTCTACCCTTTCTGTACATGATACTGCATTTGATTTTCAATTTCAAATTCCACCCAAAACCAAAAATAAGGTTGCCCCTAAAACTAATACTGATATATATATACAGATTATGAAATATGGTTCTGTAAAGTTCAGACGAGAACTCTCTTTTTAAACATCCAAACTGAACTTCAGGGGAAAAGGAAACCGAGAAAGAAGGCAACTAAGACATTAGACACATAAAGATAAAGATTTTTGAAGAGAAGGTCCCTGTTTAGAAGCTCCGTTCGGAAAAATCACCATATATTTCGGCGAAAAGCTGAAGTTCCGATCATCCCTTCCGACGAGAAACTGAAGCTGCGATCATCCATTCCGGTGAGAAGCTGAAGCTCCGATCATCCAGTCCGGCGTAATTTATACATCTTCTTTAGGCACATTATTATTGCATCTTTCCAAAATCGTATTTGAGTTTCAATATTTAATTTATCCCCAAAAACAAAGTTGTTCTTCCCCAAAACTCTGCTATATATACTATGTTTAAAATATCAAATAGGAAATCTCTCTCTGAAATTTGAAATCTGGTGAAGAAACTCTACCCAAAACTTTGCTATTTATGTTTATGTGTAAAAAACTCACTTGGTGAAGGTCGAAGAGGCATAGCAAACAAAAGGAGATCTAGTCGCAAAAATCACCATATATTCCGGCGATAAGCTGCGTTCAAACTTCAGAGGCAGCCAGTCTAATAAATACCATTATATTTAAAGGGAAAAATATAAAATTGACAACTCTCCACATAATGTGGGTTCTATGTGAAATGTAGGGCTGCACCTTGGGCGAGTTGGGCGGGCTTGACATTCATCTCGGGCTAGGCTGATATAAAAAATCTTCAGCCGAAACTTAGCCCGAGTTTGCTTTAAGCCCATCTTAGAAGAATTTGTGTGTAAAAAATAAATCAATTAGGCCTAGTTTGGTGCGGTGGAATGGAATGCAAAGAAAGTGGAATGGAATGGTTTTTATTCCATTCTTGTGTTTGCTGTCCAATTTTAAACTTGGAATCGTCATTCTCCACCATTTTGGAGACGGTGGAGAATGGTCATTCTATCAAAATCATTCCACCTTTTCACAAAGGAATGACCATTCCATTCCAACTTTAGAAAAATACAAACTAAAAAAATATTAAAAAATAAAACCTAACAAATTACAAACCCAAGCATCACCATCTCCTCCATCAAACAAACCGTCGGCATCATCACATCCTCTGTCAAACCCACCGCCGACATCATCACCTCTATCAAACCCACAGCCGGCATCATCACATCTTCTGTCAAACCCACCGCTGGCGTAATCACCTCTATCAAACCCACCGCCGGCATCATCATCTCCTCTGTTAAACCCACCGCCGGCATCATCACCTCCTCCATCAAACCGCGGGCGTCATCATCTCCTCCATCAAACCCACCACCGGCATCATATCTCCTCCATCAAACCCACCGCTTGATCTTGAACTTCAAAGTGATGGACCAAGACACAATAAAAAATCAAAAGTAGATTTGAAGCTTTTTTGTTTTTTGGTAAGTTAAAAAAAATAAATAAAAAAAATAAAAAAGAAGATCTGAAGCTTTTTCGTGATACTTTCCAAATCTGTTTACATAAGCTTTTTCATTGATTTTGTGAAAGAATTGCTGAAACCATTCTTTCCAAATCAAATCCGTCCTTACCCGATCGCACTGACGTTTGTAAATTGGATTACCATTCTTTCCATCGCCTTTTCTCGCCCCAATCTCCAACACCTCACTTGCCCAGTTTCTACTTTCTCTCTCTATCTATTGCCCCAATTTCATGATGTTAATCTTTTAGTTAATTTTTTTTTTATTAATGATAAAAATAATTTGGAGAAAACAATATAAATAATGAAAAAGGTAAAACATTATAAATTTAATCCATTTTTATTTTTAGTCCAACCAAACAAATAAATGGAAATTATTATTTTACTTTTATACATTCCATTCTATGTTTGCAATCAAAGAAGAGAATGTGAATCATAATTCCCACTCTATTCCATTCTCATTCCATTCCCACTCTATTCCCATTTCATTCCAATTCATTCCACCACACAAAACTAGCCCTTAATGCTAATCCCAAGCACACTCTTGTGACTTAAGTATAATTATAAATATATATAATATTTTCGAGCTTGGGTTGGGCTTCGGATTTCATCCATATCAACCAAAGCCGAGTCCGAATTGAATTCGGGCTCAAAATATATAGCCCAGGCCCAAACCAAAATTAAAAAAACATTGCCCAAGCCCACAAAATTTCGGGTTTGGCTCAAGTTATTTCGGGCTGGGCTCGCCCGAGTTTCAGCCCTAGTGAAATGTAGCGAATTTGGAAGCGAAAACGTATTAATGTGCGGAAAGGCGTGTAGCTCGGATTGAAAATGACTATAAGTGTTGTGATGTTTGAATGTTTTATTTTATTTATTATATATCGGACATGTTTTGGACAATTTCAAAACACCGCGGATCATTTTGTAAATATTTTTGTAAAAAATTAAATTCAATGCAATTTACAATGTACTATGAATTAATTAAAAAATTAATATAAGATTTTAAGAAAACAAAAATAAAAACACATGTAAATTTCAAAATAGTAATTTTATTTATGATTATATAGATAACATGATAAAAAAAAATTATTATTTTATATTTTTGAGATTTGATGCTTTTTAAACATCTCCAATGGCATTTCTAAAATTTGGCTCTCCAAATTTGCCACCACAACATTTTTTCGAGAGTTATGTCAATGCTTTGACTCTCTAAATTTTAACCATTGCATGTGCTCCAATTGTGTGTTTTCATTCTCCAATAATAATAATAATTTAATATTTAATATTTTTCAATTTTCAATTTTTATTATTTTATTTTTTGAACTTTTTTCCCAACGACTATATTTTAAACGACTATATTTTCATCTTATATAAACAATCATTTGCTTATCTTAGAATAATTAGTACATTCATCTATTTCACTGTAGTAAAGTATTTTTCTCCATTTCCTTCAATCTCGAAATTTCAACGGCTTCCTCATCACAGTCTTATCCTTTGTCAAATTCTAATTCTTCATCTTTTTCGTCATCCTCCTCATTAGATGACCCTATTACTTCGTTGATTCAGTATAATCAAGATGCCTACAATTCATTTTTGAATTTAGTGAGGCAAGAGATAGTAGAGCAAGTCTTTCAACCATGTAAGAGGTGGTATTCATCGTGATCAAGAGGGAAGCCATCGTTCAAAGGCTACTTTAACGAGAATTGTACACATCTATCAGAGTATTTTCACAGATGATTCAGGATATGACGAGAACTATTTTTCCACATCCTATATGATGTTAAAGCTTATGATTACAACTTTGTCCACAAAAAATGGATGCGACAAGTCGTTTGGGGTTGTCTTTTATACGAAAGATGATAACTGCAATACGTATACTCGCCCATGGTTGTGTAGTCGATAATTGTGATGAGTTTATTAAAATCGGTGAGAGCACTACCATTGAAAGCCTGGTGGCATTTTATAAGGCTGTTGTTGGTGTGTATGGGGAGGAGTACATGTGCCCACCCACCGAAGTCGACATAGCATAACTGATTTGAGAAGGGGAGGATAGAGGATTCCCGGATATGCTTGATTCTATCAATTGTATGTACCGAGAGTGAAAGAATTGCCTAGTGGCGTGGCATGGCATGCATAAGGGATGCTCTCATAAGTCTATGCTCATATTAGAGGCTCAAATGTTTTATGGATCTGGCATGCATTCTTTGGAATGTTGGGTTCACACAGTGATATTAATTATTGGATCATTACCCGGTATTCAATAGTATGGTCATTGGCCAAATGCTTTCGGTTAATTTTGTAGTGAATAACCATTACCATAGAATAGGGGGTATTACTTGTCTGATGTTATATACCCTAAGTGAGCAACTTTGATGCAAACCATCCCACACTTAACTACTAGAAAATAAAAACTTTTGGTTTAAAGACAAGGTACTTAAAGGAAAGATGTGGAACAGTCTTTTAGGGTCTTGCAGATCAAGTGGGAAACAACGCTAGGATGATTGCGTTTTGGAATAAATGAGACTTGTGCCTTATAATGAAAACGTGCATCATCCTTCACAACATGATCATAAAAGAGACGAGTGCTATACCAATGTTGAAAGATGGACTCTGCCACCGGAGGAGACAATCCCGATTCCCACTTGAATTCAAAACCCATCGATCGTAGAAATACACATCTACTCTTGCCAAATCCAGATTCACAAGGCATAATTAATTAAATATTTAATTGAAAATTTGAAAAACTGATTTGGTGAAGAAAATGTTTAATTTATGTTGCATTTTTGTTTTGTTTTGTAAGATGCTATGAAAATTTATGTAATAAAAATTATAAAATTGTTTGTTGTATTATTTCCCAATGACAATATTCTTCAACTAAATGGATATACTTGCAAATAATTAAATTTAGTAAATTAATCTTTTTTAAAAAATTAAACAATACAATATCCATTATGGGTTGATGTATTTAATCTAGGTTGAAAAGAAAAGCAATTTTTATTTATTTAAAAACAATCATTTTTGAAGGAAGAAACAAAAAAAATTAAAAATTAACTTTTTTGGGGGCAATAGAGCCGTTAAGAAGACACCGTTTATGTCAGTTAAACAGTACCTTAATGACTCTATTTTTAGTGTTGTGCGGAAAAGGAAAAAAGAAAGAAAGTGAAATTAAACTTTTTTTTTTTTCTGTTTTTTTTTGTGGCTTTTTTTGGACTTAAAATCCGTTTTAGTCATTGTTTTTGTCAGCTAAATGGTGCCTTAATGACTCTTAATTTCAGTATTGTTCAAGGAAAAATAAAAGGGCCAAAAAATTGATTTTTGGTACTTGTTTGAGCCAAATAGGCCTTTGGGCCGTTGGGTTAAGTGAAGGGTTAAGTGCATAAAGCCCCTATATAGGTTATGTGCAGAATATATTATTCCTTTTTGAAAATGTGCATTTCAGTTTATAAAATTTAAAAAATGTGTAAATAAGTCCCTCTGACCACATTTTGACCAGAAATAAATATAAAAACCCGATTTTACCTTCTCTTTATTTTTGTGTCATTATATCAAACTGCTGATTATATATTTTATTTGTTTGTGTCAAAATTCATTCCCCACTCTTTCCTCATAGTGCTTTTCCTTTTTATTTATTTATTTTTGTGTCATTATATCAAACTGCTGATTATATATTTTATTGGTTTGTGTCAAAAATTTTATTCATTAACTTTAAACATGCTATCATCTTCAAGCTCAAGAAATCATCGGTACTCGTTAGTGTCAACACCTCTATCAGTCCCATTCATCCCACAGTAGTGCCAATACCATTCCCATTAGCAACAACTTCACTAGCCCTTTGAAGGAAAGAAATTCATCCATTGTGTATATAGGAATTGAACAGTGTCAATGAATAGAAATAAATTGTTGCAAATTCTGGGGAAAGAGATTTCATGAGATCTCTCCAAAAACATTTTTAGACTTTCTCGGACAACTTTCCAATTAACAATGATGGAAAAGGCAAAATCTAGCATTTTAAAAAGCATTTTGTTTTTATATTTTCTTCTTTACATATATACATCCATGATCCATGTAATATATATATATATGATGCAATAAACAAGTTTCTAAAAAAAATAAATAGTGAATACGCCAGAAGACAAGAAACATATAGAAATATTATTCCAAACTTATGAAACATGCCTTTAGGGACAAGTTCACCCAAAAAATTAAAAATGTAGGCAAGTAAAAAGTCAAATTATTTTTATAATGATTTTCTCAAAAACTGAGTTTATATATATTTTTCTTCTCACATTGTTATGGTAATTGAATTTGTATCCTATATTTCTATATTACCTAATTCTCTAGAATAGAAAAAGACTAAAAAGTAGGCAATCGGACAGCACCAGCAGCGTAGGCTTGAGCATTTGCAATTAAACTATTTGTTGTCGGGTGTCTGAGTCTCTGCAGAGTCACTAAAATGTTCATATATGCAGATTTTGCCTGTGAAAATCATTGCTGGCTTAGTTTTGTGAAATGTTAGTTGGAAAAAGTTTAAGAAAATAGAGGGATAAAACAGAGGTCACTGGGTCTTAGCATATGTTCAGTTGGGAGTGTTTGGTTTGGGTTTTATTATATCCAAATTTGGGATTGTTTGGTTTAGCTTATCTTATTCTTGGACAAATGATGTTTATTTTATTCTTGTCACAGACAAACAAAATTCTACACAAATTGGACAAAATGGTCATTTTACGTGGTCTGTATTTAAACTTATTAATTTATTCTGCTGAAAATAAGGTATTATTGTCATTTTAAGTCTCGAGGGAGCTATTTACACTAAATCAATAGTATAGGAGTGTTCTTACATTACACAGGGACTATTTTGCACTATATCGATAGTAAAGGGTAATTTTTTACACTTAACCCTTGAATGAAAGCAAGCTTGAGTTCGCTAATTGGGTCACCGAATTTGGCGACCATTCTGCCACCCACAAATTGGGCCCACATTTTGACAACCCCGTTGGACTCGATTGAGCCTTCAAAATGCACTTTTGGCTCGCAAAAATTAGATTCTGCGAGTCCCAATGGACCTACCCTTAGAGCAGGTCCAATGGTTATAATTTTAAAGACTTTTGGCCCAAATTGGCGTTGCCAATAGTCCAATGGAGTCTCCAAAAAGTGGGCCCGAGATTTTGGGTCGTGAAATGGGTCACTAAAAACGGCGACCCTGTTGGTGATTACAGGCCTGCCTTGCGCGGTCCTGCCTGCTTTATTATTATTATTTTTTAACTTTTGTGGCCTAAAGTACTATAGCCTAGTTTCCCTGTAGCCTATAATTAATTTTAAGGGTGTGTTTGGCCTGGAAAAAAATTCCAAAAACTAGTTTTTTTTGGCCTTTTTTTTCCCCTTCAACATTACTAAACCGAAGAGCTATTTAGGCATTGTTTGGCTGACACAAGCAGAGCTTTAAAGGCTTTTTTGGGCAAAAAAAGTAATAAAAAAAAGGAGAAAAGTGTTTTTTTTTTGTTTTTGTTTTTTTCAATCACACTACTAACATTATAGCTGTTTTAGGCACTGATTGGTTGACCCAAACAGTGCCTTAACAGATATATTGGCACAAAAGCATATTTTTGAATTTTTTTTTTTAAAAAATATTATACTTTTTAAAATTCATATCGTATTGTATTATTTTAATTTTTATAATTTCTAATCAATATTATATTATATTGTTTATTTATTTGTTATTATTTTTTTGTATGATATAGCCGTTAGGAAAAAGTTAAAAGAAAAAAAATTATTGAAAAATATTAAAATTTTAAAATTTTTAGAGAGCGAAAATGCACCATTAGAGTTCATGCATGCGATAGCTAAAATTTGGAGATTCTAAAATGCTGAAGTGATTATGGAAAATGCTAACATGGCAAATTCGGGAAGCCTAATTTTAGAGACTCCAATGGAGATGCTTTTATACATGAGAAATTTTTGGAAATTTAGTGTATCTTCTAGTTCTATGTTAAACATTACTTTATTATTTACTCATATATTCTCAATGGCTTTAGAAGAGAGGATAACTCAGCGTGTTTGTGTATATATCGGTGTTTCTAGGTTTATTATTTAGTCATATATTCTTAACTGCTCGAGAAGATAGAAGAAGCTCATTGAATATGTTTGTGTGTGTATATATATAATGTATATACGAGCAGGGACAAAGCCACTTCATTGAAATTCATTGAATAAATCTCAAGATACAAAATGCTTAAAAATAGTACATTCACATTTAAATGTAAATTAGACTTTAATGATAACTAATCCATAAGGATAGTCACAAATGGAAATAATAGGAATACTTCCAAGCAAGATGAAGTTACGTCCATGCAAAGTACACCTTGCCCTAAAAAAATGTTTGTTAATGGGTGTGAGTAATTTAAATTACTTTATAGGAAAGTGCATTATGAGGATAACCTAGGGTTTCATTGGCCTCGCAAGAATATCATAGCTTATACAAGTGTGGTACATGCCTCCTATATGTTTAGTTCAAGGGTAAAACTAAGTGATCATCCTAGGACTAACATTGAAACAATGATAATAGTCTCCACCTTAAAAAACTACACTTAACAAGATTGGAACATTCAAACCAAGTACTCCAAGCTATGAATACATAAGAATGTCAATTTAGAAACAAAATACGAAATCACAAAGTAGGAGTATCTTGGACCCACACACAATCCGATTATGAACATCATGACCAAGATAAATTAGCTCCTTCCAGGCTACAAACCTGTAGGGAACAGCACAAGTGGCCACTACAAATAGGGAGACCTTATACCTCCCTCACTAGAGCCAAACTTTAGCAATTCCAATGTCGCCATGTCCCAAGAATCTCCTAAAATCAACAACCTATTCCATAATATAACCACATAAACAATGCACACATTTCACATTCCATGCACATATAAGTTGTGAGAATCAAGCATTCCATATCCTAAGTCTCCAATGCTAACCATGGTATGAAATCAAACAAGATATATATATAATTATATACATGCATGTGCTAACATTGATATGTTCTATAAAACATTAATCTTATGCTAGAAATTTAAGGTCTTTAATTCATTGGCAACTCAAACATGTAAGCATAGCATATGATGATTAATATAAGAAATAAACCATAGACAAGCATTATACACAAGACTAGCAAGTTATAATGGTGAAAGCAATACAAGAATAATGGAAATTAAATCTCAATGAAGTTAACATTTAACTATCATCCTAGCACACGAATAATAAGCTTTCAAGATATATATAATCATGCATTGAACATCATAAAACCTAAGTCATGAAGCAAAAATGACTAAATCTCTTTATAACTCACACAACACACATACAACTTATGATAAACCCCAAAACACAATGAAAATCCTAGGTTACAATCATACTACACCCCTTACCTCACTAGAGAAAGCCTCTCTAGGATCCAAGAGAAAAAAAAGTGCAAATGAAGAATCCAATATAAGGGTCTTGTTGTCCAATATGCCACCAAGCTTTCTTACTTCAATGGTGTGGTCAACAAGTGTGAGGAAAGTGAGAGAAACTAAGCTTTACGGTTATGTATTAATGGAGGTAGAGAAAGAACGTGGGAGGAAGACGATAAAGATTAGGGATAATATGATACAATATAAGATATATGTAAAAAAAAACTACCCTAGCACTACCTCTCACACACACACTTAAATCTAAACCTTTCACTTGTCACCATCATAGCCTTCCACACAAAACACACATCCAACCACACACTGGGCACCATCCAAGCCTTACATATGTCACCATTTCCTTTTAAACACATGGTCCAATGAAAATGACACTCTTGTCCCAACTTTCCCTTAATTGCATAAAGGTCCCTCCGTGAAATATCTTCAAAAGATAATCACACTATTGCCCCAAAAGAAAATATCTTCAAAATATATTCACACAAAGACCCCCAAAAATGAAAATATCCCCACAACATAATTGCATAAATACCCCCACAAAATATAAATTAAAATGCATACAAGTGCTATGCAATTCTATAATGTCATGAGGGTAGAATATATAATGATGAAATGAATGAAGTGTCGGGAGCCATTCCCGAACTGTGTCCTTGTCTCGGGTCCACACAACCCAAAGATAAAAAAAAAAAAAAATAATAATAATAATAAATAACTCAAAAAAAGAAGAAGAAGATGACACGATCATCACAACCTCCCAACCTTAAAGGGATTTTGTTCCCGAAATCCGGCCTCATCAAAATAGAAGGCCAACCTAGATAAATACGGAGTACACCTCCGTGTATCCCACACAACACGCTACATCACTGGTTTAGAACTAAAAGAAAATGCATAAACCAATGTCACTTGCTCCCACGTGCTTACGACACAACATACACAACAGCTTCTGCCAAAAATAGCCCCACCCCAATGTCATTTGCACCCACGTGCTTATGATATAACACACCCTTAAAAGAATGATGACCACATGGTCACACTACACATCAAAACTTAAAAATTGAACACAACCCGAAAGGTGCACATAACCCAAGACAAAAGCTCTTTATCATCACCCAGCACATCAAATTCTGAGATAACATAGTCTCTCAATCTAACCCCATGAAAATCAAGTCATACTAACACATGGCTAAACAACCAATCATCAAAGACAAAAACGATCTGTCTCCCAAACGTATTGACTCCAATAATTTCAAAGGAAGGCTATACCTTGCCTAAGATCACAATCAAAAGATCATAAGATCACTTAAATCCCTAAGGGTACAAACAAGTACGCCTATCACAAATCTCTAAACCACAAATCGAAATCCCATCGAATCTAGGCCCACAAAATCATTCGAATCACATTCCCTTAGTCTGTCCATGACTGTCCTATAACACCATATCCTTAATGAAACTCAAATCCCCAAAACATAACCATCTCTAAAAAAAAATCATTTAGACAATACAACATGACACCCAATCTAATACTCTCACGGTCACTACTCAAATGAAATAATTACTAACCCTTAACCGGATAATTTATTAGAGCATAATTGATTCGAGAAGAAATGTCTGATCTGGCCCATTTCTATATCAATCAATCTAACCCTAACAACCATGTCATTTTTATTCTTGGGTTAAACTCCAAATATCGCTCTCATACGAGAACCTCCACAAAACAAGCACCTCACCACTATCACCAAGTCAACAATTCTCACAAATATCTCAATTATAACTATCATATCAAAACCTTAATAAGAATCTGTATCACAAATCTCCCGACAAAACAAAAATACTAAACATCCATCCGACAACAATCACAAACCGAATCTCTCAGAACCATGCTTGGCAACACCAAACTAAAACAAAACTCCTTAAAATATCTTCCTACTTGTATCAATCCTTATCATCATTCCATGAAACAACTACTGAGATCATGATCTATTAAAACCATGCCTAGTTATAACTAGAACGAAAAAACTCCACAAATAATCCATATTCAAATGCTATCCTTCGAAACATCTAATAAGAATCAATTACCTCCAAGACTTCAAAACTTGAAACAAGTCTCCAAAAGACAAGAAACATCAAGCTTACTCAATGAATCAAACGAATCCTTAACGAAATGGACACAAGTCCCCGTAAAATGACCTTACATCAAATCCCACGCATATCGAGCACAACAAACCCACTAGCAACCACGGCTAAAAATCCCCAAGGGAAAACACAAAAATGACAACCACCAATCCCAACAAGGATAACACCACCACCCTATCTCTAAAACAAATAATACTAAGTCAAAGACTTCAGTTCCTACGTGGAAGTAAGCTGACCAAAATCCTAATCAAATCTTTACCAAAGAATCTAGACTCACCCCTTGTGAAGTCCAGAACACAAGTCAAGAAAAAGAGGAAAAGCCTTACTCCTCCTAAAGTGACGACAAGGCAAACACGAAAAATGAAACATTCTTCCTGCCTTAAGGAAGTGGATAACCCATGACAAAACCCCATACGCACACCACGTGTAAACAAAATAAACATGATACTCCACTCATGCTCCCCCAAAAATTAACCCACATGAAACCCGGCATAGATACCATATATCATACGAAAATGAAATGATCACTACACTAGCATGACAACGTAATGCTTATAACCAAAAAATGCAACACCATAAAGATAAATCTACCTACTCACATAGGCAAAAAGAAAAATAAAGGTGGACATACTTCCACACTCATAGTATCATGCATCATGATATCACAAATAATACTACTAACATAGTAGTAAATGAAACTGCAGAAAAGAATGCAACAAATGACCTAAGGATATCGTGTCCTAGTGTACCAAAACAGAAAGGAAAAATTACTCTTAAACACTATCCAACTCTAAAAACCACAAAATCATCAACATACCTCAAATACCACAATGGTAAGACCCAGAAAATCCATCCCTAACCTCAATGTGACACTGAACGTGATACTAGCAAATGCAATGTTCTCATTACCCGATACACCAATCAACTAACTCTATCATTAAAGCGTCAACACGCCAACTAGACTTAAAAGAAAAAACAAATCAAATCCACATCACTAAGAAATTAGATCGATCTCTACAATCGACTCAAAAGCCACCATAATCATCGTCACCTTTTAGGACGCCCAAAACAAATCTCAAAAGACTCAACGCCTCTAACAATCCCAAAACTCACATCAGTCCATCGATCAAAAAGGACTACGTCTAACAAAACAAAAGCCAATACCAATTCCTTCCGAACTGCAGCCGTAACTAGCCAGTACGGTAGCATGCCAGTGCCATACACCCACCCACACATACTCGCCCACAGAAACTGCGAATATAGAGGAATCAGTGGTAACAACAATGAGCCTATGAAGTCTATACTTCGCTTTAGCTCGAAAACTAGAAATCCCCTCTCGATAATGAGAATCCTAAACTATCATTCCCGCAAATAACCCACAATTCCCTATGGCCGTAAAACAATGCTCACTTCATCAGAGCCAAAAAAAAGTGTCTCTCCACCTATCCTAAAAACATTCATTAGGTTAATCCCAACCTAAACCTCCACGAAATCGTGACAACAATCACCATCAACCCCAAAGAAAAGTGCCTATGTATAACCAAACACATCTGTTATGACACCAAATGTTGAACTCACCATACAACTCAACCTCAACTCATGTATCCTATAACCAATCCCATATCATGTCGAGCATGCAACAACAATCATGCATATACAAATCAAATCCTAGCATACGTCACATGTCATGCTCATTACATTAAAATCGAATCATGGTAGACAAATGACATACACATAGCACATACAAGTAGCAACTAACATGCTTCCTTTAGAATGCATCTAATAATATATAAAATCCAAAAATTAAAAGCTCACGTGCCTCTCTCATACTCGTTAATCCGTCTAAGTCAAAGACACGATGAACACTACAGAAGATGATCAATACATATGTAAGTCAATTAATCATGTCCAAGTGGTCATTACCCTGTGCTAACTCACCCAATGAAAGCACAAAACTATCCCACTGATGAAACACATAACACGTAAATGTAATGCATAAAGTCATAAACACATAAGCACTTAAGCACATAAAATTCTTTGTCAATATGAATCATGAAGAAAACACAAATCCTTCGTCGATGGTTTTTGAACCCGGACACTCTGATACCACATTGTGACGCCCCGAATTCCTTGATCCGGTGCATCAACCGAAAGAGACCAAAACCCGACCCGATATTAAGTCCAAAATGTAGAAGTGAAAACAAAAAAGGATGTCCCTACGTTTAAAAACCTAAATATAGGACAACAAGATGACCTCACAAGAAGTTAGAAGATTCCACTCAAAGGTAAACGCGGGAACTAAGGTCAAAACGGATAAAATATGGACTAGGGGTAAAATGGTCATTTTACCCAATGAGGAAAAATTTTGGCTTTAAATAAGTCAAATTGGGTGAACTAAATACAATCTAATCATTACATAACATTCCAAGAGGTTCTAAAATCTTTAGTTATGGTTTCCCAAAAAAACCCCCTTCCGGTCAAGTGGTTTCTCGACACTGTCCCACTAAAACGAGCATATCTCTCAGTATGAATGGAATCTGAAACTGGTATTGGTACCACTGGAAATATGACGCAATATCATTGAATTTAGACTTAAGAATGACCTAATTTGGATTAGAAACAAGGGAGATATGATTGTTACAAGTTCGGTAAAAATTCTGTCTAGTAAATGAACAGTAGCCACAACTAGATTTACATTCTGAACAAAAACTGAAATAGGCTTTCGGAAAGTTTTCCAAAGGCTGCGTTTGAAAATGAAGTGTCCATATACACCCAAATGACCCTGGAAAGTCCCGAAATAGTCGGTTAGTTTGTAGGGAAAAAAAAAAAAAAAATGAATAGTAACCGTGACCAAAATTGCAAAAAAAAAAAAAAAAAAAAAAAAAGAGAAAAGAAAAGAACACTCAATCTTTGGTACATTGCTTCCCCTTGCCCAAAAATGATCCCTAAGGCCTCTAAGGTCAATGCCAAGTGAAATGAAGCATGGAATGAGACGAATATATACATGGGTACATTGAAGTAGCAAAAGTAAACTTTGAAATAAAATGGCCCTTGGCCTCATTACAATTCATTGAATAAATTTCAAGATACAAAATTCTTAAAGAGGTTATATCCACATTTAAATTTAAATTAGACTTTAATGATAATCAATCCATAAGGATAGTCACAAATGGAAATAATAGGAATACATCCATGCAAGATGAAGTTATATCCATGCAAAACAAACCTTGCCCTGAAAACATATTTGTCAATGAGTGTGAGTAATTTAAATTACTTCGAAGGAAAGTGCATTATGAGGATAACCTAGGGTTTCATTGGCCTCGCAAGAATAGCATAGGTTATACAGGTGTGGTATATGCCTCATATACGTCTAGTTCAAGGGTAAAGCAAAGGGATCATCCTAGAACTAACATTGAAGCAATGATAATAGTTTCCACCTTATAGAAATGTACTTAACAAGATTGGAACATCCAAACTAAATACTTTAAGCTACGAATACAAAAGAATGTCAACTTGGAAACGAAATACGAAATCACGAAGTAGGGGTATAAAAGATTAATCTTATGCTAGCAATTTAAGGTCTCTAATACCTTGGCAACTCAAACATGTTAGCATAGCTTATGATGAATAATATAGGAAATAAACCATATACCACTTAGACAAGAATTATACACAACACTAACAAGTTGTAATGGTGAAGGCAATACAAGAATAATGGAAATTAAATCTCAATGAAGTTAATATTTAACTATCATCTTAGCACATGAATAATAAGCTT
This sequence comes from Cornus florida, assembly GCF_030987335.1. NCBI lineage: Eukaryota > Viridiplantae > Streptophyta > Magnoliopsida > Cornales > Cornaceae > Cornus > Cornus florida. The sequence goes on from NW_026775573.1 coordinate 49,450,063, forward strand.
TCAAGATATATATATGATCATGCATTGAACATCAAAGAGCCATAGTCATGAATCAAAATTGACTAAATCTCTCTATAACTCACACAACACACATATAACTCATGATAAACCCCAAAATACAATGAAAATCCTAGGTTATAACCATACTACACCCCTTACCTCACTAGAGAAAGCCTTTCTAGAATTCAAGAGAGAAAATATGAAAATGAATAATCCAAGACAAGGGTCTTGTTGTCCAAGGTGCCACCAAGCTTTCTTCCTTCAATGATGTGGTCAAAAGGTGTGAGGAAGGTGAGAGAAACTAAGCTCTAAGGTTGTGTATCAATGGAGTTAGATAGAGAAAGTGGGAGGAAGAAAATGAAGATTAGATATGTGTGTGTGTGTGTGTGTATACTACCTTAGCACTACCTCTTACACACACTTAAATCACAACCATCCACTTGTCGCCATCATAGCTTCCGCACAAAATACACATCCAACCAAACACTTGGCACCATCCAAGCCCTACATATGTCACCAATCCCCTTTAAACACATGGTCCAATGAAAATGAGACACTTGTCCCAACTTTTCCCTAATTGCATAAAGGCCCTTCCATGAAATATCTTCAATAGATAATCACACTGTTGCCCTAAAATAAAATATCTTCAAAATATATTCACACAAAACCCCCCAAAATTGAAAATGTTCCCACAACATAATCGCACAAATACCCCCACAAAGTATAAATTAAAATGCATACAAGTGCTATGCAATTCTATAATGTCATGAAGGTAGAATATATAATGATGAAATAAATGAAGTGTCGGCAGCCATTCCCGAACACTTGTCCTTGGCTCGGGTCCACACAACCCAAAGACAAAAAATAAACAAAACTAATAATAATAATAAAAAATAAAATAAAATAACTCGAAAAAAGAAGAAGATGACACAGTCATCATGCCAGCACCTTTCCATTCACCTAGAAAGGACCAGTTTTTTACATACCAAACAATTTCTATAATATTTTAAAAAATAAATATGTATATAATTAGAGTTAAATTTTTGATTCATTCCTCCTTGAACAATTAAGTTTAAATGTGTTCATATGTATATACATATTTTTGTGTGGTTCATATATCAATAAGTGAAATGTTTATACATTTATCTATACTAGACTTTTGGTAGTCTCAATGAATCTATTTGATTCATCTAATTTCAAAATGAACCTATCTAAGTTCATTCATCGAATTTATGAAATGCATTTTTATTAGGGTTAATTTTACTGATACCCCTCAGGTTTGGCCATTTTTCATCATCAAATCTCTTTCGAAAATAACTATCACTAACATTACAAATTTTTACTCCGTTTTTCACTCACACCCAACCGTTAGTTGAACAGTTCTGACACGATGTTAAATGACTTAAATACCCTTTGATTTTGTCAAAACAACTCTTTAGCCTAAAGAATTAGATTAAAAGACTAAAATATCCCTTAAATTTTTTAAATTTACAAATTATATATATATATACAAACACATACATATATATACACACATGCACAACACTGCCACCAACACCGGTCAGGATCTCGACACAGGAGACAGCGGCACAGGCACAAGAGACGACAGCGCGGCTGGCGAGCCATCATAGTGACGAGCTCCTAGATGGCGATGGCAATAATGTCGGTGCAGGAGACTACAACAAGGTAGACGAGCTCGAGGGCAGTTTTGGCGCAGACGACTACATCAAAGGTGTCGCCGGTGAGGGAGAGGTTAATATCATACACCACCACCCACCTCACTACCTCTGCTGTCGCCACGGTCATGCCACCACCATTACCTTTTTCTCTCTAACACCCAAATACCCATCAATATCAATCAATCAATTAACACACAAAAAGGAAGAAAAAAGAAAGTGAATTAATGCAAGGTTTGAATTAGCGTGGGGTTACAGTGATGGCTATGGTTGTAATTGTGAAATCGAGGTCCGTGGGGTTACTGTGATGGCCATGGTCATAGTACTCGATTATGGTAGTTGAGGCATCAAAGGGTGATGAAGCCACTAGATAGAGTTGCAATTGCAAACCAAGAAATTGGGATTGTGAACGGAAAACGAGAACCTAGGAAAACCAATGGGTTGCGGTGGTGGCAATTTTTATGCTGGCGGAGGCAGTGGATGGCGTTTCTGATGGTAGCAGTGAAGAAGACGCTGGAGGTGTTTATTCTGTATAGAGAGAAATAAAAGAGAAAATGAGGGAGAGAGATGTATATATATACGGTATATGATAAGTGCTTAAATGTTGCACATTTCAGTACCCAAGTTAGGGTAATTTAGTCCTTGCATCTATCTTACTTTCCCGTTTTAGTCCTAATTTATGTTTATGTCTATTTCAGGACAATAAGGTTCAAACGGGCTTAAATCGGTCCATTACTGCCTTTTTAGAGATAAGCAGAAAGTTCCAGAACATTCCAGAAGAAATAAAAAAAAATGCCAAGAATGCATTATGTCAGGACGCAAGTCAACAATGCACTGCGTCTGGACACCAACATCTGTGTCCAAACGCAAGTTTGACGACACATTGCGTTCGGATGCCAAAATCTGTGTCTGGACTCCATGCTCGTTGGCAGCAATCACTTACCATTTTTTTGGCTACGGAATTAACCTGTTTTGGGCTCATTATCTGACCTATTGGCCTTCAGGAGGGCTGGTATTAAAGGAAAATAAAACCCATTAGTTAGGTTAGTTTTTATATTATTAAAATTTTAAATTTTAAGAGGAGAGATATCGTTCTCTCTAGAGATTAGGGTTAGAGGAGGAGGCAAGAACAAGCTAGGGTTTTAAGAATAAGCAAAGAGAAGAAGAAGAAGAAGAAGGGGATGATCAAGCAAAGAACGGGGATTGAGCTTATTGACACTTTGAATCCATCAACCATGAGTGGCTAAATCTTTAACTTAGGGTTAGATAAACCCTAAGCATGTAACCTAATCTATATCGTTTCACTTTTTGGGGATTAATTTGTGTAATAGATGTTGTAACCTTGTGATATTATGGTTTAATTCTTCCATTTGATTCTCTATGTTAATCTCATGTTGTCTTATGTGTGATTAATTGATAATCAATCTCTACACTTGATTTCTTTGTTGATTGGATCTTGTGATGGCTATGCATGGTGTTAATTAGTTGTAATTGTGGTTTAATTTGATGGATAATGCTTTTACTTGATGGATTGCACTACACAATTAGTTTAATTTCTTATTTAATTAGTTTAATTTCTTGCTTAATTAGTTTAATTCATGCTTCATTAGTTTAATTGCACTTTAATTCCTAGTTAAGTAGGCAATCCATGCTTATGTTTGATTTCCATGCTTATTGTCACAAATTACATTATCCTCTTGATTAATGTGTGTTAAAATCGTTACTTGAATTGACGGATCATACTTTGAATTGGTGAATTGCACTACACTTAATTTAATTGTCATACTTAAAATTGATGTCCATACTCTTCATTGCAATTGTTGGCCATATTTGGATTACACATTATTATTTCCCCAATTAGTTGAAAGTTAGTGGGTTAAGAAATGTGCTTAGTGGTGATTCCTATACCCTAAGTCTCCTTCCCAATCTCTTAAACTCTACTCTTTTAAGCATTAATTCCAGTGCATTGTTTAATTTCAAATTAGTTCTAATCACCAAACAAACCTCTCTTTAACACTCACATAAGCACTAAGGTAGAATTCAATTCCAAAAACCTATAATTGTTTGATCTCTTGGGACGATCCCTTCTCACTTCATACTCTATAGTATAAGTGTTAAGTGGCTTTTTACAAATTTAAAAGGTGTTGCACACTTGTCATTCTCTTTTCTAAAATTCAAAAGTTGTACACATTTTGTGCAACACACAAAGAAGTAACAATATATATATACACTGTGATCCTTTCGCCGTCCTTCAATGGTGATCGGTATACTTCGTCCCATGCTTTCACGCGCCACTCCCATGAACCTCTTTGCTGTCGGTGACCATTTTTTGGTAAGCCCTTCTCTCGTGGCGGGGTGTGTGGGTTGTTGTGGTAAGGAGGTGCAATAATAAAGGGTATATTGGTCATTTATGTAATCAGATATTTGGGAATAAATTATATTAAAAAAATTAAGGGTAATTTGTCTTTTTACATATTTTTAACGGAAACTGTAATGGAAAAGTATGGATGGACCTAGTGATAGTTATTTTAACTTAAGGAGGTGTGAGTGAAATTAACCATTTTTATTAATATGATACATGAATGTATATATCCAAATTCATTGTGTTGGAACATGAATATTTGAGTTCATGTATTAAAGGTCTAAACACATTTATGAGGTTCATCTTGAGAAGTCCATATAAGGACCACACTTTCCTCATTGGAACATGGATGGATTAAGTTCAACCTCATTTTCTACTCAAGTTTTCTCTTGTCACAATTTATAAGTTTTCTCTTCTAATTTTCATTTTTGGGCATTCTGAAAAAAGATTAAGTGTTGCACCCAATAGTGTATCGTGCAAATATGCTGTGGTTGGATCGAGTCCAGACTTGGTTGAATTTCGGAGATAGAGCTGTCATGATCCCTTGCACCTTATGGGAGGCTTCTACTATCTTAAAGAAGCGTTTATGTGCCTCTAATCTATTGTCCGGGATTTGCTGAAAATTATATTTCTCCCATATATGTATTTGAAAGCTATTTACGTGATTTATCATAATCATTTTTCCAACAAGGAGAAGGGGAAAAATGAGGAAGTAGGGGAAGAAGACAATACAAAATGGTTTTCGGGTGGAAGTAGGATTCCGATTCTTGCGACGGTGAGGAAGCTTGGTGGTCTGAACATGGTTGTGGCTTGAGGTTCAGTGTCTACGTTTCATCTCAACTTCTTTCTTTCTTAATTATAGACGGTTGGTTCAAGTGGTAGGGTTACTTGCCCCGGGTGCCTCATGAAGCATCAGATTTGAGGTTATTCCCACTAAGTGCAAACAATTTTCTTGGGGCCACGCCTCCGCGGTCTATACTTTGCGACTTACCTGGCTTGTGGTGGGGAGGCACCCTTCACGGGTTCTTAGGGATTAGTTGGGGCAAAGCTCCAGATACCCCAAGTTAATCTATTTATAAAATAAAAAAAAATAAAAACCAACTAAAACTGTAGACAATGTTGAAGCATTGAAATATTGTCGAGTGCATATTCAAGTTTTAATTACCCGTTTTAGTGAAATGTGATTTTGAGCATCCCGTGTTAGACTAAAAATAAAAAATAAAAATTGACACATTAATTTCTGATTTGTCATTTATGAAAAAAAATTAAAAGAAAAAAGAAAAAGGCAAAAAAAAAAAAAAAAAAAAAAAAAAAAAAAAAAAAAAACATTCATCATAAAGCCATAGTGCTATGCTTAATCTATAGCCAAAAAGAGGTGATCACTATCCAAAGATCAGTGATTGCTATTATTTGACACAAATGAAAACTAATGCAGAGCCTGATTGATATTCTTTGACAACATTCAGGAACATGAATTGTCTGAAGAACTCTTGGATTTTCGACCTATATTTTCTCCACGAGAACAAGTTCGATCTGCATTAATAGCTGGCACAGAGGATCGATCAGTATGGGGGCGGTGGATATATTGCTGTAGATGGAGGTTGTGTGTACATTGCAGGAAATGGAGGCGGTTGGTAGCTCCCAGAATTTGCAGCTGAATATAGACATCATAGATAACCATAAGTTCAAAATGGAACATCAAGAATTTCATTTATTTTTGTTCTTAGTTTATTTTATTTTTTTTGGTAAGATTGAAAAAAAATCTACACAAAGTGAGGAGGTGGGAATTGGTTCTAAATAACCTGAGCAAGTGCCTATGAAGCCAATCTAGTACATTTATCACCAACCACCCTCTAACCTTCCCATTTCAATTTCAACAAATGAAATTTTAATAGCAATGAAAAACTTCATAGGCTTGAATTTACTTGCAGAAACAAACAGAAACTCAAAAAATGTCTACAGAAAATAGTACGAATTTCGCGAACAAAATGAATTTACATACCTGGTGGATAACTTGTGGCTTGAGGCGGGGACGGATATGGTTGTGAAGGGTAGCCTGCAGGAGGAGATGGGTGCGGGGGATATGCAGAACTAGGAGATGGTGCTGCAGAACTTGGAGGGTATGTTGTGTAAGGGGATTGTGATGCTGAATTAGGAGGGTATGTTGCATAAGGTGCAGGTGTTGCTGAATTTGGAGGGTACATTGCATAAGGTGGAGGGTATGTTGCTGAATTCGGAGGGTATGTAGTGCATGGAGATGGAGATGGGGCTGCTGAATTCGGAGGGCATGTCATGTAAGGAGCTGGAAATGGGGTACCTGGATTCGGAGGGCACATCGTGTAAGGAGACGGGGCAGGGTAAGTAGTGGTGCCGGAGTAAGGAGGTGCGGGGGGTGGTTGTGCGCCGCTGTAGGGCAGGAGAGTGGAAAGGGTTGCATTTGGAGATGCATATGCCATTGCTGGTGGAGCATATCTTGAGGTTGTATCCATAGGCTGGCCTTGATTTGCAGGCATGGATAGCGGAGCACCTACCATGTTTGAAACTTTGTTTGATAACATGAAATTTCTATATACGGGGTATTAGTACATACTTTGCAGAGTTGACTTGATATCTTAGTTGTCCCTTCCCTCCACTAATTTCTATCCACTTGATAGGGGAGGGAAGATATGAAATGATTCCATATTGAAAGTTTATGAGCTGACTTTTTCAAAATTTAATAAATTTAAAAAGTAATTAATTGAAAAGCTTGTTAGCTTGCATGTGCAATGCTGTTGGGTGAGGATAATAGGGAGTAATTTTCACATTGTGTCCATCAATTACAAAGAGATATGTAAGTAAATATGTTAATTTTATTTATATTTTATTTTATCAGAATCATATAATAATTTTTTTTTACGTAAGATATTGTTACAAGTAGAGATTTGTCCCATATCGGATTCGGGTGAAAAGTGAAATGAGTATAAATAAGTATATATGCAGTATTATTCAATAATTTAAGTTTTGGGATAAATGGGCTAGCGCTCACCCGTTACAATTGGTATCAGAATCATATCCCGTGTTTGATTTAGTGCCACATCAAGCGTCTGACCCTGAAGGCATCCGGTAGGATAACCCGACCGTAACGAGAACGTTGTGAGTTCGAGAGAGGGAGAATATTACAATAGGAGAGTTGTCTCACATTAGATCCGAATAAAAAGTGAACTAAGTATAAATAAATGGATATAAAGTACTATCTAATAACTTAAACTTGTATATACTGCCCACTATGGTATCTTGCCTGTTCAATTTCTTCAATCTTGTTTTGTATATCATCTAAATAAATGGTCCAACAAGGCTGCGTTAGTTATTTTAGAATTGCAACTTGCAGCAGCAGCACATATGCTAAAAGTCAAATTAAAGAGAGTAAAATGATGTATTGTCAACGGTCTCCCAAGTTGCTTTTAGTTCAATGTTTTTCAATTTGACTTGTTAAAGCTCGAGACAAAGAAATACGTATATATATATATATCCAACTGGCAAAGACCAGACGCCAGTACATTATATATATATAGATATAGAATGTACTGTATACATTATATTGAAGGTCAGTAGTCTATTGACAATACATACTGCTCATCAGTCATAAGTATTCCCTGGACGTGGTTCAATGTTATATTGAGCATCTTTAGTTATTAATTAAGAAAAAATATATATTCAAAATCGGGTGAATCCAAATTTTTATTTATTTTTATTTAGAATAGATTGAAAATCAATTTATGTGACCTCTCACATTAATTGAATTAAATATCTACCTCCCTTGCTCTCGTCAATTAAATTCGATAATTACGAATTCATCCCTGAAATAGTGTTACTTTATTTAATATTGTCTTTCCTAATTTTATAATTAAATGACACGATCTATAGAGGAAAAGAGATATACATATTTAAAATTGAATTGCACTCATCAAATAAGGCATTACTTGGGGCCTACGCAATTTGTCCCAGTCTCGAATCTTAGGTCCAATATGACCCTGCTCGTCTGCTCCAAGAGCCAGCGGACAAGAAAATTTGTGACAAAGACGATAAAATGCTGTATTGCCACCGAACTGTGCTGAAGAATGTATGCTTCACTCGTTCAGTACTCCAAACACATAGAGGCTTCAAGAAAGCTGCATACTTTACGCAACAATATTGTTTTTCTTCTTCCCCTCAAGCAAATCTAGTTGACAATGACAAAGGATTTTCTTCGCCTGTCCCTCCTCCTCGATCACTGTTTTCTCCGTTGATGTATTTACCTCCTAGGGTTGATGAATCAGATAATAATGATTATTTTCACTGTTCAGTGCTGCAGAGGAAACAAAAATCAGTTTTAAAAAGAAACAGTACACACCGGGCAGAAGGAGATTCTTACGCCCGATGATGATGCCATCGGTGTTGGCTCCTCTCATGGCTGGCTTGCATTTGTCAACCCTCGTAGTTGCTGCCCCTTACCAATACAATCCACTAATCATACACTCGTCACATCTCCCCTTTGTCCCTCTCCCGCCCTTCGAAACCTTTTGTCACGTTCGATGTCTCCGTGCCCACAAATCAGATCACCTCTCCCCCTCCCCTTCCCTTGTCAGAGAACTCATGTTCATGGGTGAACCTCAACGTTCAGATTATACTGAAAGATTCGCGGATATTCCGAGTAAGCGTTTCGTGGAAAAGATTACTATGTCATCAGCCCCATCTCTGCCACGTTCCTCGTCTCCCCAAAAGTGCGATGAGGACTGCACCGTCGTGATTATTGATCAAGGAGAGAGATATTTCTGTCAACTCGGGGACGAGAAGTGGCAAATCTTGGACAATGTGGGTTCCTACACTGAAATCATGTATTTCAGCAAGTATAAGGTTCGGTTCAAGCCGTAGGCGACTTAATTCGGCAGTGGCCTAAGATTTTCAAATTAAGATTTATATCCTAAAATATTTTATTATTATTATTATTATTATTTTTTTTTCTCTCTCTCTCCACTTGTTTTGATTTTATATTAACCCTCAAATATTTATATCCTAAAATAACTTATTTTTTCTCTTTTTCCGTCTCCTCATTAATTCCGATTTTATATTAGGTCTAAAATATTTATATCTTAAAATAACTTCTTCTTTTTTCTCTTTTCTCTCTCCTCCCTCGTTCAGTTGAATTATAATTGATACATAAATTTAAAGACAATGCTTAACTACTCACCGGTGAGTAGCCACACCTTACTCATCCCTATGTGTTCTAATAAAAAAATAACACATCAGCTTCAATAACAAAATTAACAAAATACTAAAAAACAGAAAAGAAAGTCGGATCCACCCATTTTAATTGGATAATCATCCTTTCTCTTTTTTCTCGAGTCAACATTTTTGGTGATTTCATACCGTCTAAAAATAATTATTTAAAAATAAATAAATAAAATATATTTCTATCAAATAGATAATCAAGTTACCTTTGTTCATATATATATATATATATATATATATATACTAAAAAGAGAGATGAAAAATATGGTACATCCTTCCCTTTAAACTGAGCAAAGACAAAGTTACTTCTCATCATTCTTAATAAAAAAAAATCAGTAAAATAATACAAAAGCCCTGTATATTTATTCAATAATTGATCTAAGAAAACAGAGGAGGACGTAGGTTATTTTGTTATTAAAGCTGATGTGTTATTTTGTTATTGGAACACATACGGGTGAGTAGGGTGAACTACTCACCGGTAAATAGCCACACCCTACTCACCCCGATGTGTTCCAATTAAAAAATAACACATCAGCTTTAATAACAAAATCAACAAAATACTAAAAAGAAGAAAAGAAAATCAGATCGACCCTTTTTAATTGGGTAATAATAACCCTTTCTCTTTTTTCTCAAGTCAACATTTTTGGTGATTTCATACCGTCTAAAAATAATTAATTAAAAATAAATAAATAAAATATATTTCTATCAAATCGATAATCAAGTTACCTTTGTTCTTATATATATATATGCTAAAAAGAGAGATGAAAAATATGGTACATCCTTCCCTCTAAACTGAGCAAAGACAAAGCTACATCTCATCATTCCTAATAGGGCAAATTGCAAAAAAAAAAAAAAAAAAAAAACCCCACTAACTATCACTCAGTTGCAAGAAACCCCCTTTATGAATATTTTTAGCAAAAAACCCCCCTCAAGTATTATGAGGGGTCATTTTAACTGACTTTCATTTGAGTGATTGTTTGAGTAAATTTTTTGAACTAAATTACCCTGAATATCAAAATATTATTACTAAACTATCCACCACTGACTTTTTGCTTTTTTCTTTCCTGATAGACTGCCCTCTCTTTTTCTTGCTTGGACTATGAGCCACTTACACCACCAGGTCGAACATCCACCTTAGTGTCATTTATCTTCCTCTTGCAAAACCCAATTCTCTAACAAACTCTATGGCTCCTCCAATAATGGAAGCTTGATCACCGTCATTAATTGCCACAAAACTAAATTAATCTTAACTAAATTTCATTTTTTTGGCTTCAAACAATATATATTTATATATATTCCATGTGTAGATTTTCTGATATAATATATATATAGATGTACATCTGATGAAATTTATGTTGGGATAATTATATATCAATTGGCACAAAAACCAATCTAGATAAATTTCACATTTGCTTCCAATATGACAGTATATGTGCAGTGTGAATTTTGTACAATTTTGGGGCTTTTTCATTTATCTAAGTCCTTTAAATAGTACCAAACTTTCAAAAAAATTGATTATAAATTGTCTGAATTTTGAGAAGGTTTTCTTGACGAAAAGAGAGAGTGAAGAGAAAGAGAAAAATAAATAATTTTTTTAAAGAATATTCTATTAAGGGGTAATTTGGTCCAAAAAAATTCCTCACACAATCACTTAAACGGAAGTCAGTTAAAATGACCCCTCATGATACTTGAGGGGGTTTTTTGCTAAAAAAATTCGTAAGAGGCGTTTCTTGCAACTGAGTGATAATCGAGAGGAGTTTTTTTGCTATTCGCCCTTTTTAATAAAAAAAATCAACAAAATAAAAAAAAAAGCCCTGTATATTTATTCAATGGTTGATTTGAGAAAACAGAGGAGGGCGTGTGTTATTTTGTTATTAAAGCTGATATGTTATTTTGTTATTGAAACACATAAGAGGTGAGTAGGGTGAAACTACTCACTGATGAGTAGCTAAGCATTATTTGTTATCTTTTAAGTGAAAAATACCACTATCGTACCTCGATAGTCGCCTCCACCTTGGTAATTGACACTGAAGTATATGGAATTCTCCCTCAGCTCTGGATAGTCACTAGTTGAGGTAGAAAATAAGTGATTATGACCCACAAATAATGCCCAATCACCAATGCAATCCATAGACTCCCACTTATTTTGATCAAAATTCAACCTATAAACGTCAAATGTCAACGACCCATAAAACCCTTTAACGTAATTTGCCATAAATGAAACCTTTTATTCCTTAGTAAAATTAGTGTCTTCATGAGGTTCATCCTCAACACAAAACCTTAGAACCAACAAAAGATCCCCCGAGGATTCCACAAGATAAGATAAGGAACTGCAAAATTCATTAGATCTCAAAAATTCTTCTGTTGTCTCCAGGTCCATAGGAGAGGAAGAAGGATTGATGAATGCACGTTTTGGACAAGAATGGTCAGTCAGATCCCAAGCTTCAATGTAACATGGCCATGCATGGCATAAAAGCGTTGATCCTTGTCAGGGGCGGCTCAATCTAATTTCACTTGTTTTTGAGTGAAAGATATTTAACCTACAAAACAAACTCAAGTGGCATTCTTGGTACCCAATTCTTTTAGGTCCTCATAAGTTAGAACACATTAATAAGGTTCCTTTTGGAACACTATTCAATATAAAGCATAAATGTGATACTAACTTTAATCAACATGCTTCAAACTAAGTTGACAATTTAAATTTCTTTAGCATGCTAGTGCAACTAATGACCAACAGATTGGGAACTATGCTTGAACGATCTTTTGCAAGTCACTCTCAAAGCTTGACCAACAGATTGGGAACTATGCTTGAACGGTCTTTTGCAAGTCACTCTCAAAGCTTGGCCAACAGGCCAAGCAATTCAGAAGGATCTCAATAGTTGGTCGAGGCAAAAAATAAAAAGTGGCCTTTTTAACCATATAAATAAAATTAGTCACAACTCAAAAACAAAATATACAAATATCTATAGTTGTATACACACAAATTTATAATAACAAAAGTTAATAAAATTAAAAAATAATTAAAGAAAAAGAACCATTGAACTTGATTTAGAAAAAATAAAATTAAAAAATAATTAAAGAAAAAGAACCATTGAACATGATTTAGAAAACCCAAATCCAATACTTCTACAAATTTTTCAATAGAATAAAAATACGTTCATAACAACTGTAAACTTGTAATGAGAGTAGGAGGAGAAAACTTTTTGAGAAGAAGATAAAACACAAAAAATAAAAAAACAAAAAGAATATGGAAAGTTTTCACCATTTTCCAAACAACAACGTATATTTAATATTGTACCGTTGGTGTAACTTACCCTAAAATATTTTTAGTACTGGTATAAAAAACGTGAATAAGAGAGAAAGAAATAGGGAAAAAAATTATTTATGATATAAAATTTTGGACCTAATATTAAATTTCTACATTGGTTAGGATTTATTGTAAAATGTGAATGAGAGTAGAAAAATGGAGGGAAAAAAAAATCATATAATGATGTAAATCCTTAGGGCCAATATTAAATTTAGGATAATGCTTAACTACTCATTGGTGAGTAGTTTCAACCTACTCACCCCTTATGTGTTCCAATAACAAAATAACACATCTAATTTAATAACAAAATAACCCACGCCCTCCTCTGTTTTCTCAAATCAACCACTGAATAAATATACAAGGCTTTTATTTTATTTTTTTTTATTTTGCTGACTTTTTTTATTAAGAATGATGAGATGTAGCTTTGTCTTTGCTCAATTTAGATGGAAGGATGTACCATATTTTTCATCTCCCTTTTTAGCATATATATATAAGAACAAAGGTAACTTGATTATCTATTTGATAGAAATATATTTTATTTATTTATTTTTAAATAATTACTTTTAGACAGTATGAAATCACCAAAAATGTTGACTCGAGAAAAAAGAGAAAGGGTGATTACCCAATTAAAACGGGTTAATCCGACTTTCTTTTTCTATTTTTTAGTATTTTATTGATTTTGTTATTAAAACTGATGTGTTATTTTTTTATTGGAACACATAGGGGTGAGTAGGGTGTGGCTACTCACCAGTGAGTAGCTAAGCATTGTCCAAAGATAACATTATCACATCTTATGATCCACTCACTTCTTTTAAGAGCAGTAAACTACGGTCGGGTGCATTTCCGTGTAATGACCCGGTCATTTTCCTCCCTTTTCTTTTTCTCAAATTTTACGGATAAATTTTTTCCGTTTAATTTTCTTTTCCGAGTTATGTTTCTTGTCATTTAGTGTCGTCTCGAGTGCTTGGAAATGGTTTTCAAGACTCTTTTGTTTGGATTGACAACTTCCTTTAAGGACCGAGTCATTTTCGAATTTTCACTTTTTTGACACTATTAACTATTTAGTCATTTTTCCCGGTTTCGTCTTTTCCCCGTTTGTCACTTTTTGGCACAACCTCACCTTTCATGCTCAGAGTTGGTTTTTGACTTCACGTGCCTTCATCCTAAGTGGTTTCTACGAAATACGTATCTTTACATTAGTAAGAAAGTACTCTAGTTGCTCCCGGTGTCCATAGGGGCATGGATGCACAGTTCTTCAGAATCTTTTTATTTTCTTGGGGTATTTTTCATAAATATCTTTTGAAGATATTTTATTTCTGGAGTTTTTAAGAAAATATCATTTGGAAGATATTTTCATTTTGAGCAGTTTTGCAGTTAACCCTTTTTGTAGGGGTCATTGTGCAATTAATGAAACTTATTGCTAAATACCTCGTTTTGAGCCTGGATCCTAGTACGGGATTCATTTTCACTTTTTGTCGACTCCTGAACTCTTAGAATTTCCTCTCGGTTATTTTCCCCAGTTTTAGGGATTTCTGACCCCGGTTGCCGCCAAACTTGTTTGGGGCATATCTCTCTGCTCGGGACTCAGTTTCTAACGCCGCTTTTTCCATTGTTCATTTTTTCTCATTTTGGTTCCTTTTTGTTCATGGAGTTTCACCGTTTGAGCACGTCTGCTCAAATTCCACTTTTCCGGACTCAGCGGGACCCGTTCGGGGCACTTGTAGGGTTTTTCTATAAATAGGGGACTTAGAAACAAAAAATAATCAGATTTTTCTCTTTCTCTCTCTCCCCTCTCTTGGCCGGCCATCCATGGCAGCCATGGTTGCCGCCCTTCTTCCTTCTTTTCCGGCCACTTCCTTCGTGTGAAACGCCATAGTACCTTAGTGTTTATTGGTCGCCTTGACGACGCGCACCTTTCTCCCTTATTAAAACCCATTTCTGACCATTTTTTAGTTTAGGTTTCAAGTTCAAGTTTGAATTTTCATGGTACCTCCTTGGTGTTTAATTTTCCTCTCGTTGTCCCCGACATAACCTAGGAGTATCGTCGGATTCAGAGCATTTTTTTTTCGGTGGGGATTTGAGATTTCATCTCAAATGGAGGTAGGGGATGTTATAATTTATATTCTTGATGTATTGCATGCTATTGATGCTTATACAACTCGTTTACATGTCTTTGCATTAAATCTAGAGATTTTATTTAATATTTTTCTTGTATGAGATTTGATTTTTTCGGTTGATTATAGCTTGGTTTAAACATGTGACATGACATTATATTACCTCTTGACATGATCCTTGAGATATATTAAATTGAGAGCATTTGGACAAGTATTGAAGTTTTTATTTAATATTTATCTTGAGTAAATATTTAATTCATGTGGTCTTAACTAACTTGAAATCAATATGTGCTAGCATATTATATTAGGCCCTAGCATACTCTTTAACATAGGTGAACTTGAGAGTAATCGGAGGTGTTTTAAAATCTAGAGACAATTGATTAATTAATTTATTCCAAGTGTGCTATTCATTCCATTGGATTTTCAACTTGACATTCTTGATGTGCATGCCATATACTTTCACATATATTATTTTGAGAATTTCTGGACAACTTTGATTTCTAAAGAAATTAATTAATTAGGTTAATCAATTTCTACTTAGTGTTCTAATGAATTGGACATGTATTTCATGGAGCTTTTGTCTTTTTATCGTCTATCATGACTTGTTGCAACTTAGCTTCATTAATGTAGTTAATGAACTTGCACACTTACATTGGAATGATTTAATTGTTCAAGTGTTGTTAAACAAATTATTAAATCATGTATCTTATACTAGTGGCATGTTTACATCAATGGATTCTATGTGCTATATATCCTAGTGGTAATTTATGTAGATACATATAATGATTCCTTGACATTTCACATGCCATGATAGTTGAGAACTTAGGCATGACTTGTGTGTTTCCAAAATCTTAGTTGTGCATTAAATGTGTTTAATGCATTACTTGTATCTTGATGCCATCTTGACTTGCACAACTTGTTGATTTTGGAAACTCGGGGATATCAATCAAGAAGTGATATGGCTAAGACTTGGTTCTAGTACGGGAGATAGAGAGCTTCCTACACTATCGTGCGCACTAGGGGAAGGTACCATTGGGTTAGTAGCCCTAAAGTGATCCCAAGAGAATGATTTTCTATCGTGCTTACTAAGGGAAGGTACCTTTGGGTTAGTAGCCCTAAAGTGATCCCAAGAGAATGATTTTCTATCGTGCGCACTAGGGGAAAGTACCCTTGGGTTAGTAGCCCTAAAGTGATCCCAAGATAATGATTTTCTATCATGCACACTAGGGGAAGGTACCCACGGGTTAGTAGCCCTAAAGTGATCCCAAGAGTACGATTTTAATCTGGGCGATATCCAAGTTTCCACATTATTTGATTTCACTCTTTAAATTTCAAGTGTTGCATTCCTTGAATATTTAAAAATATTTCATGTTATAGGAAATGTTCCATCCAAGTTTAATTGCATAGATCATATGCCTTGTTCTTGATTTCATATATAACTCTTGTCGTGTTAATTGGTATGTCCCAATCATGTAAATTGCATTGATAATGTGATCCTAATATTCTAGAATTTTTTTGTTGTGTTGTATGGATTATTTCAAACCTTGTTCAAATACATTGATAATGTGATTCATGTTAACTTATAAACTTGTCATGTTCTTTGGATTATCCCAACCTTGATTTGCTTCATATATGTATATATATCATGATTCTTATTGATTTATACTCTAAGGTAGCTTAGGATGCAACCTGAGTTTCACTTTGACATAGACGCTAGGTGGCATGATCCTTTTTGAATTATTTCAAGTTAATGTAAAAATATCTTAAGAAATCGAGTCTATGCATGCTCATTCTCTACGAGTAAACTTGTTTACTCACCCCAAAGTTACTGGGAGTTTTGATCAGGTACAGGATTCAAGCTTCAAAGATTTGCATTTGCCTTGGGTGGTTTAGAGTTTTGAAGTTTCTTTAAGTGCATTCTTGTTCACATACAAGTGTTAACATGTTTGATTTTTACTTTTAAAGTTGTAATTCATAGTTAAGTCAAAAATGTTATTTTTGCCTTGAGACTTGTAGCGTGTGCCTAGCACACTTTTTGATGTTCATTTGATGTATATGATATGTGGCCAAGGGCCGAACTTCATTTAAAATCTATGTATATTGAAAAATGTAGAATTTTGCCCTTAATGAGAAAAGTATGAAAATTAGGGTTTTAACATGTTATTTTTGCATTGTGTATGAAATTCATTATTTGCTATTTATTTACCATATATGAGGTGTCTCCAAGGGCCAAACACTATTTTGTTTCCACTTTTGCATTCTTCTTTCATACATTGCATTTTCGGGCTAAATAGTAAAATCCGAGCCTTTAAAGGTTCATTTTCAAATCGGGTGGTATAAAGTGTGTTCCGGCACATCTACCAGGACTTATTCTATATGTATTAAGTGTGGCCAAGGGCCAAACGGTCATTTGAAACCATTTCATAATCTTGGTTTTCATTTTTCCCATTTCAAGTTCATTTTCGTCTTTTTTGGCCGTCAGGGGGGGGGGGGAGGGGGTCGGATTTTGACTCGGCCATTTTCGGGAGCCGCAAACCATTCCTGCGTGCTCAAAATCACTATTTACATTTGTGTGTATAATTGTTTTCATGAAAAACCCTTTCGTTTGTGTTTTGAGCCTCCTATGCACTCATTTCACCTTTTTTGTTGAAAAATCTTGTTCAAGGGCATTTTGGGTTTTCCTTTAGGAATAAATTTCATTCTCAACTTTTTCACATAGAAAATGTGAGTTTAGGGGGAGTTTCTACAAGACATTTTTTCGAAAAATGTCATCTTGACCTTAAAAACCGTGTCGCAAACTCATTTTTCTTCTAAAACATTGTTTCTGCTGCATTTTGGGTGTTCTGTTCAAGTTGAACCGGTTCAAGAATAGTTGAACCAGTTCAAGATTTCATTTTGTTCAGCGTTGGGCATTCTGCCAATGTTGAACCGGTTCAAGAATGTTGAACCAGTTCAAGTCCTCCAGAGATTTCAGCTTTAGCTTTCCAACTTCAAACTGATGTAACTTCTTCGTTTTAGCTCCAAATTAGTCCGTTCTTGAGTCTAAATGGACTGCGTCAAAACAAGAGTTCCAATGGTATCAATTTTAGTTTCAGATTGTTCTCTTAGCTCAAGATATCCTTCTTTTTGTGAGAGGGTATCGGATTTGGTTCGAACCGGGATAGGGTTCAATTGGAATTTCACTTCCTTTGGCCTTGGGAGTTCATGTGAAGTTACCAAAGGATTTTTCTGGATGTTTTTGATCTCATTTGACTTGTTGGAAGTCAAATTCCTTCCTCTTAGGGTTTTGATACTTTTATCTTCGTTTCGCTTCCATTGAGCCTCAAAAATCTTTGAAAGTCCATCTTGTGTCCTAGGGAAAATGCACATCTCTAAGTACTTGTCTTTGTTTTTGCTTCTGGATCTTGGATTCATTTCCAGGGTCATCACAGGTAGTATCAGAGCATTCAGGTTCGAATACCTTGGACGATGGGTTTTGGGTGCATATCATGCTCACATTGTTTTACATTAATATGTCAATTGTATCTTGATAACATGTCTTGTTTGATACATGTCTTGTATAATAGCATGTTCACATGCTCAGATGTTTTAAGACATCTATTAATTGTTAAACATGCTTTATATGTATATATGCTTCCTGATAACATGGGACCCAGACCATGTCTGCGTTGCTATCATGTCCTGGTGTGATATCACGTCTATTTACTTATGTGACAAGTTGCTTAGAAGCTTACCTTGCCTGTCTTAGCATATAGTATTTACTTATACGTCTGAGTACATTGCATACGCTTGTTCATTTTGACAAGATTATGTGTAGCATATCATCATGCCTTATGCTCTTCTCTTGTGTACATTGACATGTTTATTGTGATTTTGCTAATTGTGTGAGTAAGTAGTCCGTTGTTATGTTGTATACTAGCTATTTACTTTTATGTCTGGTTTTAACATCGTCTCTTTGGGTCTATCGAATCCCTTAGATGTGTTCTTGTCTCACGAGTTTCTTCCCTGGATAGGAGAAATTCATCCTATAAGGACCCATGTCGGGAACCTTCTTTTCAATTTTCTTGGTTGGGTGTTTCGAGACCTTCGTCTGACGGTTTATGCGAGTAAAGCTCATGTGAGCGTAGAATAGCAGTCCTTGTCTGGTGGAGTAAGACGTGCGTCAGGGAGGCACCATTTCATTTCCATTTCCTTCGTGGATCTAAGGCCTTAAGCGTAGCGGTGCCTATGACATTGTTGTCAGAGTTTTAGGATTGGCCAAAATGGTCTGGCCAGACATCCTTGGGCCATACCCCACTCTCACAAAATGCCTGGTTCCCATAGTGCTTTTGGTAATGATCATTTCCGATATTGATATCATCCGTATCAATAGGTTTTTCAGAGTTGACCTGGTTCGGGGCAGGTTATGAATTAGTGCCTTATACTATCATGCTACTGTACCAAGTTGTGTGTTGTGGGCAGGTGCTAGTTGCCGTCAATGCTACCTTATTGACGAGTAAGTGTGGGCGAGCGCTAGACACTGTCATTGCTACCACACATTTGAGTACATTGTAAGCGGGTTCTGGTCGCTGTTTGTACTACCTTGTCACTCTCTTCTTTTATTGTGTTTCAACGTTTCATTTTCTTGGGATTCTCTCGGTGGTTGACATTGAGTTAACGTACCGATTCGTATGAGGTGTAGTCTTAGTTCGAGGTTTCGCGTTCCTTCAGTTGATCTTGAGACTTCTGGAGTTGTCTTTTAGTGCTTTATAAGCTGTCCTTTGGTTTGACCTTGCGTTCGGTCCATATTCTGTTCTTTTCCAGTATGTTCCTAATTTCAGGGATGAAATTCCTTTAAGGAGGGTAGGTTGTAATGACCCGGTCATTTTCCTCCCTTTTCTTTTTTCTCAAATTTTATGGATAAATTTTTTCCGTTTAATTTTCTTTTTCGAGTTCTGTTTCTTGTCATTTAGTGTCGCCTCGAGTGCTTGGAAATGGTTTTCGAGACTCATTCATTTGGATTGACAACTTCCTTTAAGGATCGAGTCATTTCCGCATTTTCACTTTTCGGACACTATTCACTATTTCGTCCTTTTCCCTATTTTGTCTTTTCCCCGTTTGTCACTTTTTGGCCCAACCTCACTTTTCATGCTCGAAGTTGGTTTTTGACTTCATGTGCCTTCATCCTAAGTGGTTTCCACGAAATACGTATCTTTACTTTTGTAAGAAAATACTCTGGTTGCTCCCGGTGTCCATAGGGGCATGGATGCACAGTTTTTCAGAATTTTTTTCTTTTCTTGGGGTGTTTTTCATAAATATCTTTTAAATATATTTTATTTTAGGGGTTTTGAAGAAAATATCTTTTGGAAGATATTTTCTTTCTGGGCAATTTTGCAGTTAACCCTTTTTATAGGGGCTATTGTGCAATTAACGAAAGTTATTGCTAAACACCTTGTTTTGAGCCTGGATCCTTGTACGGGATTCATTTTCACTTTTCGTCGACTGATGAACTCTTAGAATTTCCTCTCGGTCGTTTTCCCCAGTTTTAGGGATTTCTAACTTCGGTTGCCGCCGAACTTATTTAGGGCATATCTTTTTGCTCGGGACTCGGTTTCTAACGCCGTTTCTTCTATTGTTCATTTTTGTTCTCATTTTGGTTCTTTTTCATTCACGGAGTTTCATCGTTTGAGCGCTTCTGTTCAAATTCCACTTTTTCGGACCCGGCGGGACCCATTCGGGGCACTTTTAGGGTTTTTCTATAAATAGGGGACTTAGAGACAAAAAAATCAGATTTTTCTCTCTCTCCCCTCTCTTGGCCGGCCATCCATGGCAGCCATGGCTGCCGCCCTTCTTCCTTCTTCTCCGTCCACTTCCCTCGTGTGAAACGCAGTAGTACCTTAGTGTTTATTAGTCTCCTTGACGACGAACACCTTTCCCCCTTATTAGAACCCATTTCTGACCATTTTTGAGTTCGGGTTTCAAGTTCAAGTTTGGATTTTCATGGTACCTCCTTGGTGTTTAATGTTCCTCTCGTTGTCCCCGACATAACCTAGGAGTATCGTCAGATTTGGAGCATTTTTCTTTCGGTGGGGATTTGAGGTTTCATCTTAAATGGAGGCCGGGGATGTTATAATTCATATTCTTAATGTATTACATGCTATTGATTAAATACAACTCGTTTACATGTCTTTGCATTAAATCTAGAGATTTTATTTAATAATTTTCTTGTATGAGATTTGATTTTCCCGGTTGATTATAGCTTGGTTTAAATATGTGGCATGACATTATATTACCCCTTGACATGATCCTTGACATATATTAAATTGAGAGCATTTGGACAAGTATTGAAGTTTTTATTTAATGTTTATCTTGAGTAAATATTTAATTCATGTGGCCTTAACTAGCTTGAAATCAATATGTGCTAGCATATTATATTAGACCTTAGTATACTCTTTAACATAGGTGAACTTGAGAGTAATCGGAGGTGTTTTAAAATATAGAGATAATTGATTAATTAATTTATTCCAAGTGTATTATTCATTCCATTGGATTTCTGACTTGACATTCTTGATGTGCGTGCCATATACTTTCACATATATTATTTTGAGAATTTTTGGACAACTTTGATTTCTAAAGAAATTAATTAATTAGGTTAATCAATTTCTACTTAGTGTTCTAATGAATTAGACTTGTATTTCATGGGGCTTTTGTCTTTTTATCGTGTATCTTGACTTGTTGCAACTTACCTTTATTAATGTAGTTGATGAACTTGCACCCTTACATTGGAATGATTTTATTGTTCAAGTGTTGTTAAACAAATCATTAAATCATTTATCTTATATTAGTGGTATGTTTACAACAATGGATTCTATGTGCTATATATCCTAGTTGTAGTCTATGTAGATACATACAATGATTCCTTAACATTTCACATGCCATGATAGTTGAGAACTTAGGCATGACTTGTGTGTTTCCAAAATCTTGGTTGTGCATGAAACATGTTTAATGCATTACTTGTATCTTGATGCCATCTTGACTTGCACAACTTGTTGATTTTGGAAACGCAGAGATATCAATCAAGAAGTGACATGGCTAAGACTTAGTTCTAGTATGGGAGATAGAGAGCTCCCTACACTATCGTGCGCACTAGGGGAAGGTACCTTTGGGTTAGTAGCCCTAAAGTGATCCCAAGAGAATGATTTTCTATCGTGCGCACTAGGGGAAGGTACCCATGGGTTAGTAGCCCTAAAGTGATCCCAAGAGTATGCTTTTAATCCGGGTAATATCCAAGTTTTCACATTATTTGATTTCACTCTTTAAAATTCAAGTGTTGCATTACTTGAATATTTAAAACTCTTTCGTGCCATGTTCCATCCTAGTTTAATTGCATAGATCTTATGCCTTGTTCTTGATTTCATGTATAACTCTTGTCGTGTTAATTGGTATGTCCCAATCATGTAAATTGCATTAATAATGTGATCCTAGTATTCTAGTATTTTCTTGTTGTGTTGTATGGATTATTCCAAACCTTATTCAATTACATTGATTATGTGATTCATGTTAACTTATAAACTTGTCATGTTCTTTGGATTATCCCAACCTTGATTTGCTTCATTTATGTATATATATATCATGATTCTTGTTGATTTATACTCTAAGGTAGCTTAGGATGCTCCCTGAGTCTCACTTTGACATAGACGCTAGGTGGCATGATCCCTTTTGAATTGTTTCAAGTTAATGTAAAAATATCTTAAGAAATCGAGTCTATGCATGCTCATTCTCTACGAGTAAACTTGTTTACTCACCCCGAAGTTACTGGGGGTTTTGATCAGGTACAGGATTTAAGCTTCGGAGATTTACATTTGCCTTGGGTGGTTTGGAGATTTGAAGTTTCTTTAAATGCATTCTTGTTCACATGCAAGTGTTAGTATGCTTGATTTTTACTTTTAAAGTTGTAATTCATAGTTAATTCAAAAATGTTATTTTTACCTTGAGACTTGTAGCATGGTCCTAGCACACTTTTTGATGTTCATTTGATGTATATGATATGTGGCCAAGGGCCATGTATATTGAAAAATGTAGAATGTTTCCCTTAATGAGAAAAATATGAAAATTAGGGTTTTAACATGTCATTTTTGCACCGGAGTGTGCATTGTGTATGAAATTCATTATTTGCCATTCATTTACCATGTATGAGGTGTGGCCAAGGGCCAAACACCATTTTGTTTTCACTTTTGCATTCTTGTTTCACATATTGCATTTTCAGGCTAAATAGTAAAATCCAAGCCTTTAAAAGTTCATTTTCAAATCGGGTGGTGTAAAGTGTATTCCGGTACATCTACTAGGACCTATTTTATATGCATGAAGTGTGGCCAATGTCCAAACGGTCATTTGAAATCTTTTCATAACTTTGGTTTTCATTTTTCCCATTTGAAGTTCATTTTCGCCTTTTTTGGCCGTCGGGGGGGTTGGATTTTAACTCGGCCATTTTCGGGAGCTGCAGACCATTCCCGCACGCTTAAAATTACTATTTACATTTGCATGCATGATCGTTTTCATGAAAAACCCTTTCGTTTGTGTTTTGAGCCTCCGTGGGACTCATTTCACCTTTTTGTTGAAAAATCTTGTTCAAGGGCATTTTGGGGATTTTCTTTGGGAAATAAATTCTATTCTTGACTTTGTCAAATAGAAAATGTGATTTCAGGCGGAGTTTCTTCATGACATTTTCCTAAAAAATGTCATCTTGACCTCGAAAACCGTATCGTAAACTCATTTTTCTGCTAAAACACTGTTTCTGCTGCATTTTGGGTGTTCTGTTCAAGTTGAACAGGTTTAAGAATAGTTGAACTAGTTCAAGATGTCATTTTGTTCAGTATTGGGCATTCTGCCAATGTTGAACCTGTTCAAGAATGTTGAACCGGTTCAAGTCCTCCAGAGATTTCAACTTTGGCCTTCCAACTTCAAACTGATGTAACTTCTTCGTTTTAGCTCCGAATTAGTCTGTTCTTGAGTCTAAACGGATCAGGTCGAAACAAGCTTTCCAATGGCATCAATTTCAGTTTCAAATTATTCTCCTAGCTTAAGATACCCTCATTTTTGTGAGAGGGTGTCGGATTTGGTTCGAACCGTGATATGGTTCAATTAAGATTTCACTTCCTTTGGCCTTTGGGGTTCATGTGAAGTTACCAAAGGATGTTTTTGGATGTTTTTGATCTCATTTGACTTGTTGGAAGTCAAATTCCTTCCTCTTAGGGTAAAATGACCATTTTACCTTTCGTTCTTCTTTCGGTAGGGTTTTGATACTCTTATCTTCGTTTTGATTCTATTGAGCCTTAAAACTCTTTGAAAGTCCATTCTTGTGTCCTAGGGATAATGCACATCTCTAAGAACTTGGCTTTGTTTTTCTTCCGCACCCTGGATTCGTTTCGGGTCATCACAGGATACACTGGATTGAAAAATCCAAGGTCGTCACATTCCGCATCCGCAACCAATTTGGGTTAAACCCCTAATAAGTTGTATTGTCATAGTATAAGAAATGCTCTTTATGTTTTGGGACATTTACATATAAGTGGAAGTAACAAAAGTATATTACCAACTCATGAGTCACTATAAGTAAAACAGTTTTTTAGAATGCCCTTTTTACCACGGTTTTAAAATAACAGTGGTAGAAAGTGTCTTTTACCACGGTTATTTTAAAATCGTGATAGAAAGTAATATATTTTACCACGGTTATTGTAAAACCGTGGTAGAAAAACTTTCTACGGTTTTTTTATAACCGTGGTAGAAAGTGAATTAATTTTACTTAAATTTATCGTATCTTTACCTAGCCTATTATACTGCTCTTTCTACCACGGTTAATGAAAAACCGTGGTAGTAACTTATTCTACCACGGTTAAGGCACCGTGGTAGAATGTGAATTTGGTTTAAAGCTGTACGCGGGTCTTATACCCGCTACTTTCTTAAAATTTTAGGGGAAATCATTTCAGACCACACACACCTACAGACCACACAATTTTAGGGCAAATCATTTCAGCCTCCCAAATCGCCTCCATCTCTGCAACTATAAACTACAAAATCTACAAGAATTAGAATCCATATCAGCATATAATTTCAGATTGTTTAAAAAATCAAAACCCATATCCTTCAGATTCCATTGCCTGCTTTTCTAATTTGGGTTCGCTGTTTGAAAGCTTCAGCCTCAGGCCCGTTGTCTCTCAACTCTCAAGCCCTCTCTACTATCTCATAAGGATGACGTTGAGTAACAATTTGAAGATCAGCAATTGACCAAAATTATAGAACTCTACAGGTAAATGTTTATCTTATATCTTTCATCTCAATGTGTTGGCGAAATATTTATCTCCATATATGGATAAGTAATTGTGATGAAAAATTAGTTGGGGATTTTAGGATTTGAGGATTTTACTAAATTAATTTGATGCAACTTATTGATTTTCTTAAAGCCCTAGGCCTTTGCTGGAGTTTGGTTTTTAAGGCATGAAGAGCTAAGTGATAGGAAAAGGGTAACCTGTTATAACACGGTTTTAATACATGGAACTGTCAACTTTTGTATGGATTATTGAAATTTGCTTGGAATGAATTCATAATGTTATGTCTTTACAACACAAGGAGGTCTATATCAACCGCCTGCTTCCTGATGAGTGATGCTCAACGGAGAACATCTAGAAATGTAGAAGTTGTGGATAAGGCATGGTTTATAGTTTCATTTTTGTTATAATCAAGGTATTTGTAATATCTATGATGAATAAGAGATGTACAGCCAGACATCTTACAAAAAAACTAAATAAAGGTAGCTTCTTGACCAGAAATAACAGAATGCTTAAATTCTATGGTATTAGTCTCTTTTTTTTTTTCAAAAAAGTTTTAGTGAGAGTTCTCTTGAATTGTTACGGGTGCTTAGTTTTTTGTAGCCCTAAATGCAACCAAAGGGGTGTATCTGTTAGGGCTATATTAATATAACCCTCTCATGCAGAATATCATTGATTGATTGTGAATCTGCATGTACTATTATATTTTGGGAATCTATCATTAGCAAATTTTTTATTTGTTCTCAGTATGCAGCTGCTAGAGTATAGACCAAATGGGAAATGATGACTGCTCATCTTCTTCCAAATGAAGAGAATATCAAGAAAGGGGATGATGATAAGTTTTCATTGGTGAGTTACTTTAGCACACACCCCCTTTTGTTGTTGTATATTATATATGACAAATTGTGACGACCCTGGTTTTTAGGCCAGCGTGTCCTGTGATGAACCGAAGATTGACCCGATAACGGATCCGATATGCGGAAGCGAAAACATAAAACAAGACTCTAAGAAGTCAAAGTGACCTTCCATGAGGTCGTGGAACTCAATGAGACCTGATGCAGAAGCAAAAGATCAAAAATATGACAAATAAGCCCCCAGGGGCAAAATAGTCATTTCTAAAAAATATGGATTTGGGTGCCATCGAGCACACCGCTAGAAAGACAACAAAAAATAATCAGGATGGACTCAAGAATCGCATGATTCGGAGTCCGGATGAAGGAGAAACGGCCTGACGAAGAAAAACGAGCACTTAAGGCTAAAAGGGGTAAACTGGTAATTATCTAGGAATATCCGAGTGCAACCGAGCACACCATTGAAAAGACAACGAAAAATTAGTCAAGTTCAAAAAAAAGTTCACTCGATTTGGAGTCCGGGCGAGGGAGAAACGATGGTTTGAAGTTGAGATGTCGCGATGGCCGGACGAAGGCCATGGCGCACACGGCGCCCATGCACGAGCCCACCGGCGCCCATGCCGGCGCCCAATGGCATGCACAAGCTGACAGCAAGAAAAAAAAAAAGAGTGAGGTTCCAGAACTGAGACTTGAAATGGAGGTTAAGACGAGTTTTTTTGGAAAAACACAAAGAAGAAACCCCCCTAAAATCGAGTTTTCTACCCGACTTCGCGGACGGAATCGAGAAAAACTCATTGTGAAATTCTCAAAATGCCCCTAGATTAGAACTAGACAAGAGGGCAAAAAGCTACAACAAAATCTATCTACATCTGAGATAAAAAACGGGCAAGAAGATGAATTTTTCTGAAAAAACATAAAGAAGAAACCCCCCTCAAAATTGAGTTTTCTACGTGACTAATGAGAGAATTAAAAACAAATGAAATGTAGAATGCCCGAAATGCCCCTCCATGAAATCTGGTCATGGAGGTCCAAAAAGTTGCTAAATAAAAAAAAAACAGAAAACTGAACTTTACGATAGATTTACGATACCAAGACGATGTTTTCTGGAAAAACACGAAAAAGAAACCACCCCTAAAATCATGTTTTCTAAGCGACCATATTGAAATAAGAAAATAAAACTAATGCGAAAGGTCTAGAATGCCCCTAGAACAGATTATGCAACAATAATGGAAAATGAGTTTATAGGAGGCTCATTTCACCAAAGAAGAGGGTTTGCCCGGAAACGACCATGCACGCAAACGTAACTTACCTATTTGGACGCGTTACAATGGTCCACGGCTTAAAAATACCGCTGATACAAAATCCGACCCCCCAACGGCCAAAAAGGCAAAAATGGACTTGCAATGGAAAATATGGAAACCAAAATTAGGAAATGGTTTCAAATGACCATTTGGCCCTTGGCCACACTTCATACAAGATAAATGAGACCTAGTGGAAGTGCCGGAACACACTTTGCACCACCCGATTTGAAAATGAACCCTTAAAGGCTCGGATTTTACTATTTAGCCCAAAAATGCAATATGTGAACTAAAATGCAAAAATGAAAGCTAAATGGTGTTTGGCCCTTGGCCACACCTCACATATGGCAAATGAATGCTAAAGGATGAATTAAATACACAATGCACACACCGGTGCGAAAATGACATATTGAAACCCAAGTTTTCATGCTTTTCTCATTAAAGGCAAAATTCTACATTTTTTAATATACATGAATTACAAATGAAGTTTGGCCCTTGGCCACATATTATACACATAGAATGAATACCAAAAAGTGTGCTTAAGCACATAATACAAGTTTTATCAAAATAAATAAAAGTAAACATGATATGCTAACATGTACATAATCAATGTCATCAACAATACTTTAAGACTTCTAGCCTGTCTAAGAGTGTTGTGTATCCCCCAACAAAGCTTATTTACCTGCAAAACACCCAGTAACTTCGGGGTGAATAAACAAGACTAACAAGTTTATTCGTAGGGGATGAGCATGCATGACTCGATTTCTTTAAGATTTTTAGACAACGTGAATCATTTCAAAAGGGATCATGTCACCTAACGTCTATGTCAAAGGTTAGACTCAGGGAGCATCCTAAGTTACCTATGCAATTGAATTATACCATGGCCTACAAGTATACATGCTCAAGTATGCAAATCAATATCAAAACAGTGTATACGATATACAATCATACATTTACAAGTATACTAAATCATAGTAAAACATGATACACGATTTACAGGTACACATGCTCACAAGTATACTGAATCATATTAAATGGGATAAGCAATATCTAGCACACATACACAAGTATGAGATATATACAGAGAACTTATAAATCAAGTATACAAACACAAGTATACTAAACTACACGAGATACGCATAAGACAAGTATACATGGCACAATACACTAAATGCGATCTAAACTCACGGAGCAAGTATACAAGTTCAAGTGCACTAAAAGAGGCTTGAATACATAAACAAGTATACTAGTCCAAGCATACTAAATGAGATCAAAATACACGAAGCAAGTATACAGTTCCAAGTATACTAAATGAAATCAAATACACGAAGCAAGCACCAATTCATAAGTTACAAGTAATCCATGATTAGCTACTTGGAATTGAATGCAAAAGTAAATAGTGGAAAGACTAGGACATGCGGTCACTAGACCAAGTAAGTGTTTCTGGGTAATTACGACCCACAAGGCACTACCTAGTGCGCACGTGCATAAATTATTCCAGGCTATTACAACCCACAAGGTACCACCTAGTGCACACTTATGACTTAAAAGACTCTTGTCTCCGTACTAGAGCCAAGTCCTAGCCATCACGTAAATTATGTCCTCACAAGCCTTCCAAAACCAATAAGTTTAAAACTTATACAAAATCAAATGCAAGTTACCACGTTCCATGCACAAGTAAGGTTGAATTCACACAATTCATGTCCTAGAATTCAAGTCTAGATAGCATATGACATGTCATGTTCTCAATATGCAATTTATACCTATAGCAAGAATATTTTACAGCAATTGAATCACATTACCATCCTAAGCCACAAGTACTAAATAAGTCCCAATTTAGTAACTAGCTCACAAGGTAAACAATTGTAATATTCTAACAAGCTATATACCTATACAAGATATGTTTAAACAAGCTATTCAAGTCAATGATATTCCATATCATGCCAAGTCCAGTTACCATTTTAAAATGCCTCAAATACTAATTCTACATGAATTTAGTAACATGTTCACAAGGTAATTAAACGGACTACATCTCAA
Organism: Cornus florida; assembly: GCF_030987335.1. NCBI lineage: Eukaryota > Viridiplantae > Streptophyta > Magnoliopsida > Cornales > Cornaceae > Cornus > Cornus florida. The sequence goes on from NW_026775573.1 coordinate 49,479,259, forward strand.
GGGATTATCAACCTATTACATCCAATATCAATTTAAGTGACCAACGTACTTAAAATAAAATTAATTAAGCTCATTAATTAATTTTTCTCTAGATTTTCAATCAACTTCAAATGTCCTCAATTTAACATAGGTTAAAGAACTCACCAAGGCCTACTTTAATATCACATTACAAGTTGATCTCATGCTTGTTTCAACTATGTGAATTAAACTTTTATAAAAGATAAATATTAAATAAATTTTGCAATTCTTATGCAATTAGTCCCAATTTAATATATGTAAGCTACCATACCAAAACTTAATTTATCATCATGCCGCAATCAAATTCCAAGTTGCATATCATCTTCGGGATTAAATCTTAAATAAGAAATTAATCAAAGGAAAGGTTCTAAAAACTTAACCAAATATTCTAAATCAAATATATGTGTAACTATATGGCATGTAAATCAAGAATATCAAGTCAGAATTTAAATGGAGTGAATAGTACACTCGGAGCAATTTAATTAATAAAATTAATTAAAAATCTCTAGATTTCAAAACATCTCCAATTACTTTCAAATTAAACTATGTTAAAGAGCATGCTAAGGCCTAATATAATATGCTATCACACATTGATTTCAAGCTAGATAAGGCCACATGATTTAATATTTTAATCAAGATAAATATTAAATAAAACCTTCATTTCTTATCCAAATGCTCCAATTTTAATATATGTTAATCAACATATCAAGGTGTAATATAATTTCAAGCCACAAGTTTAAAACATGCTATAACTCACCGGAAAAATTAAATTTCATAGTAGAAAATAAATAATCAAAAATTCTAGATTTAATATCCAAGCATGCAATTGAGTTGAATAAGCATCAAAAGCATGTAATAGAGCAAGAAAGTAAATTATAACACCTCCTACCTCAATTTGAGATGAAAACCTTAAAGGCCCACCGAAAAAAAAGTGTTCCGAATCCGCCGAAACCGAAGGGTTTTGTCGGGGACAACACGATCTATATGAATCCCCAAGAAGCCCCATGAAAATCCAAACTTAGCCTCAAACCCAAACTCAAAACTTGGCCAAAAATGGTTTCTAATAAGGGGTAATGGTAGAGCATGACGAGGCGAACAACAAATGTTAAGACCGAATGATTTCTACCAAGGAAATCGAGTAGAGGAGAAGAAAGAGTGAAGGCAGCCCCTTGGGCTCCCATGGCTGCCAGCCAAGAGGAGGAAGAAGGTCTGAAAATCTGATTTTAAAAATTAGGGCAACCTATTTATAGAAATCTCAAAAAGTGCCCCGAAAGGGCCCCGCTGGGTCCGAAAAAGTAGATTTTGAACAAACGCGCTCAAACGGCAAAACTCCGTGAACAAAAAAAAGATTCAAAATAAGAAAATATGAACAACAAAAAAAACAGCGTCAAAAACCGAGTCCCGAGCAGAAAGTTATGCCTCGAACAAGTTCGGCGGCAACCGGGTCCAGAAACTCTGAAACTGGAGAAAAACGACCAGAACGGAATTCTAAGAGTCCACGACTTGACGAAATGTGAAAATGAATCCCGTATGAAGATCCAGGCTCCAGACGAGGTATTTTGTAATAACTTTCGTTAATTGCACAATGACCCATACAAAAAGGGTTAACTGCGAAACTGCCCCAGAATGAAAATATCTTCCAAAAGATATTTTCTTAGATACCCCTGAAATAAAATATCTTCAAAATATATTTACGAAAAACACCCCAAGAAATGAAAAAGATTCTGAAGAATTGTGCATCCATACCCCTATGGGCACCGAGAGCAACTAGAGTATCTTCTTGCAAAAGTAAAGATACGTATTTCGAGGAAACCACTCAAGATGAAGGCACGTGAAGTCAAAAACCAACTCCGAGTATGAGAAGTGAGGTTGTGTCAACAATGTGACAAAATGGGGAAAAGACAGAATAGGGAAAAGGACGAAATAGTGCATAGTGTCCGAAAAGTGAAAATGCGAAAATGACTCAGTGCTCAAAGGAAGTTGTCAATTCACATGAAAGAGTCTCAGAAACCAATTCTGAGCACTCGAGATGACACTAAGCGAAATGAAATAGAGCTCAGAAAAGAAAATTGAACAAAAAAAATTAATTCGTAAAATTTCAGGAAAAAGGAAAGGGAGGCAAATGACCGGGTCGTTACACTAATTACCATGTGCTTTATGGCCATCTAAATCCAAATTTTATCTTCTATAGATTCAATATTCAGGAACCTTTTTCTTTTTTCTTTTTTCAACCGTACAAATTCTGACTACAGATAGGTGATTCAATTGGTGATTTTTTATAAATCTTATTTGGTTCTAGATTTAGGGATTGTTGGTGAAACTCAAATGTGATCTCATAATTTAAGTGTCACAAATGGGTGTATGTTTTGTTTTAGATTGAAAACAGCCCAAATATTATCATTTAAACCTGATTGAATCATTAACCTTGCTACACTTTGCCAATTTGCAATGCGACAGTGACATCAAGTTTCATTTTCCAAGTTTTTTTTTTTTTTTTTGGTTCAGCATTACCTTTATTTTGGAATTTTTAAGGCCTCATCGGTGGGATTGTCTCTGAGTAGGGGACCTAAGTGGACTGCAATGGTACTCCCTGTTTAAACTTAATGCTGAACCAAAAATTCATGAATTCCCTTTATCTTCTTTAGAAGAAAGCCCGAGCTTATGGTGTCATCGATGGTGCTAAATATACGAATTAGCTGGGGAAATGAAGAGTATGCAATTAATCTTATCTTAATTTTTCTTAATACCATTTTTAGATACTTTCAACTTGGTATAAATGTTTATCTTTTGAAGTTATGAGCATCTGCAATTTGCCATCAGATCTTATGATTACGCAGCTTTATTGGGATTGTTTAACATGGCTCAGTTTTTTTGTTTTTTTGTTTTTGTTTTTTGTTTTTTTTTTTTTTGTGTCTTTTAATGATATGAACTTAATATGTTCCCTACAGGCATTCGCAAGAATTGAGAACCATTACTTTGTGCTGGTAATGTAATTGCATTCACATATTTAGATGATTTCTGAGATTTTGCAAATTTTGCTTTTAGATGCTTAACAAAGAACATGAAAAAGCTGAGGATTCAAAGCTAGCAACAGTTCCACCTGTCGCGGGAAGCTGAACATAAGCTTTTGCTGGAGTTTGGTTTTTAAAGCATGAAGAGCTAAGTGATAGGAAAAAGGGTAACCTGTTGTATGCCTTCATTTGGGGGTTCTCATTTATGATAATTATTACATTATTTAGTTTATCTCAGTACGGCTAGGTGTTTTCTGATCTTTTAATAATGTACTGTGCTTTTTATTTTTATTTATTTATTTATTTATTTTTAAGTATTGAGACTGGAATTGGGTCTTCAAGCTCTTATCGACTTGACAGATTATAGGGGGGAGATAACAGCTTACTTTCGCTCTCCCTCAAGCTAATACAAGCAAGGATGCAGACTTATGGATCCCAACAGACACAAAGCAGTGGCAGCAACCTCCTTTAATAACACCTATTAAATTAATGAGTAGTGAACCTCTTTGTGTGCAGCTATATTTGGAACATCCAAGTTTCTTTGAACCAAAGCCTTAAGGAGAGTACAAGACAGCCACTGCAATCACTATAAAGCAGGTAAGCCCTCTCTTTTCTCTCTACATATATATATATATGTATGTGTGTGTGTATCTCTACATATATATGTGTGTGTGTGTGTGTGTGTGTGTGTGTGTGTGGTGTGTTTTGGCCATCTATGTGATCCAGAAACCCCAAGCACTCAAATAGTAAAACTTATCCATTAAGAAGTGAATCTTTACATTTAATGGTGTAATTTGGAAAAGAGCAAGTCTACTAAGAAGTTCATCTTGTTTATCTGCACCTTAAATATGGTTTTTTTCTTTTGAAACTGTGCATCTTTATTCTTTAATATTTTCAAGATCATGCTTCTACATTTGCCATAGTTAATATATTCTAACAAATGATTAAGGGTATACCAATATGTGGCGAAACAAAAGGGGAAAAGAAATAGATGAAAGCATAAATGATTGATAATTGCTGCAAAATCTCTGTTTCTGTAGTTAGTTTTAAAATTTACATTTTTCGTTCATTTTTCCACTATTCCATATATCATCAATCTATACTTCAGCCATTTATCATTACATTTCTCTTTAAATTATTTTTTGTAGTACCTCAGAATATTGCATCATTGAAGATGTGGTATATTTACTTATTGTGTGAACCGTAGAAGAGTGTATATATCTTGTAAGCCTTCTCATTACTAGTGTTTATGGTAAGCATTTGGTCCCTAACCTAGTTATAGAAGAAAAACTCTAATCATGAACCAAGCTAGTTTGATCCTTGACTAATAATCTTAGCAATAGAAGTGTTGTTTCAGCAATTCAACAATATATATAGTACTTCAATGCATTTTTATGTTTTGCAATGTGTGTTTGTGCGTGTAAAAATGTATCGCCGTGCAGTGAAGTTGAAACCTATGTTCTTCTTTCATCATTAATGTATATTAGATGAGTAAACTTCAACTCAAGTTTAAGCTGAACATTTTTCTGCCCAGGCTACAAAAAGAAAGCCACCTTTGCTGGATCAGTCTTGGAGGGCTCAAGATCTTCTAGGAGCTCAGTGCCATCAACGATTATGAATGAGTAAGATATATAGAAGTCTCTTAATTATCTGTTTGGTTTACATATTCCATTTTGTATAATTATCATTAAGCTAACATTTCCAACCTTTTTTCTTTAGGTCTCCATCGGAAAATGAAAGAAAGCTACATGTGAAAACTGAGGTAATTTCCCCTTTCTAGATTTTAACACAGCTATATATGTTCAGTTAAATTAAAAGGAATTACTTTGAATCCATTTAAAGCAACCAATTAGTATATACCATTTTTATATAAAATTTTAAAATATGCTCTCTTTCAATCCCCACTTTTAATATATTTGTTTATTTTAAATATAAAAATCAGTTTAATTTATGTGCAAAACCCACACAAATTTGCCTTTCAATATATTTAAGTTTCTGACTTTTAGATACAGGTTGTAACTCTTTGATATTGACACCCATTCATGGTGGGATTTTCACCCATGAACTTGTCTTTGTTTATTGGTGTATTCACAGTATTAGAAATCAATTATATTTTCTGGTGCATATAGAGCCTAAAGAGAGATGATCACTTTGTTGTCCACTTGTAAGGAAATGTCTTTTACTTTGTGTAGCCACCCCTTTTTCACCTCTCTGGATATGTGTTTGTTTCTGTCCCTTTGCTTCCTCTCACAGTGGGATTGAGAGGGAACAAGGGGCATACCCATGTCACTACTATCTCAGTACATCCCAATCTCCCCAATATTAGTAAACTACACACAGTTGTCATATCCCTTTGAACTAGTTGAATCTAATTTCCACCAATTTTGTGTCTTTATCACTTGTATTTTGTCAGGGCATATGAAACTGAAGTATACATACCTCTTTGAAAATAATCTTACTACTATTTTGTCAGGTTATATATGCCATTGAGTAGCACACACCTTTGAAAATAACTAATATTGCTTTGCTTGACTTGGACAACAACTTGAAGAAACTGAGCTCTGCAAGGACCATTTTAGTCTTTTGCTCTCTTTTTTAAGTGTGCTTGAGCTTCTTAGTCAAGGATTTCAACAGACCCCCAAAGTTTGACTTAATATTGGTTGAAAATGAATATTACATGTTCCTTTTTCATACCCATTTGGCTTTATATTACTTCGTGAATGCACAATGCTATTCAGACTATGGGATTTTTATCCTTGATAGATTAAATAAGTTCATATTTTTTTTTAAATTTTTTTTAACTAGGAGAAAAAAGTTTTAATCCTATCCAATTCAATCCATTCAAAGAATATAGCTTTTATTTTTGAAAACTGCCATTTAAAGCCGGTTATAAGTATATGTTGTATATTTTAGATAACTATTTTTCCTTAGACAATTTTATCATTTTATATTTTTTTATAAAGACAACATCAGCCATTCTTTTATCAACTTGCTTTACATTAATTCTCTTACTTCAACTATTACATCTTTGTAGGTCAAAGCTAGGATTGTGGGTTGCGGTTGCCGTTACTTTTTTTGTTGCTGCTATATTCTTTGTATGGCTCACGAAAAAGTTGCAAGAAGATATGAAGAATTTTTGTTTTATTTTGGTTAAGTAAATATATAAGGTGTGGATTATGTACTTATTTGAAATTTGTATATGGCTAATTTTTGTATAAAACAATGATTTGGAATTGGTTATATATATATATGATGTTATTGGTCAGTTGTAAATTATTTTGGTTATGATGCTATTTTTTATTTATTTAGGTTTTGCTTATGGGTCCTTACAAGGCTAGTAGTAGGGAAAAAAAAAAAAAAAAAAAAAAAAAAAAGGCTTCAAATGGGCCACACTATTTTTTTTGAAAAAAATTATATAACACTTTCTACCACGGTTATACACCATGGTAGAAAGAAAGACTTTCTACCATGGTGCGGAACCGTGGTAGAAAGAAGACTTTCTACCACGGTGCAAAATCGTGGTAGAAAGTCTCTACTTTACTACCACGGCTGTTTTCACCACGGTTCAAAACCGTGGTAGAAAGCCTTTTCCACCGTGGTAAAAAGTCATTTTTCTTGTAGTGAGTGTAGTTTTCATATTTATTATATCATGAACCAAAAGTGACGACCTTCATTTTAAACCCTTTTATAAGCTAAAATTATATTTTCACCCTTAAAGTTTATTTTTATACACAATTTGCCCGAAGAACAACTTGTAGACATTTTAGAATTTCTTCAAGTAGCACTTAGAAACAGTTATATTTCACTAGAACTCGGTAATACAACGCATAGCCTTCAACGAGGAATAGAACAACTTAGATCTAGAATTATTCTTATACAGAATATTCTAGAAGCTAGAAGACAGTTTTTAATTAGGTTTATGAATAGAGGAGATTTTAATAACCTAGACAACTCGATAAAATAACTCGCAGAAAACTTAGATTATATTAAAGCGACAGTTGAACAAACGTCTAGTCCCAGAAATTTAGATAATAAAATTATAATTTCCTCCATTAAAGATATAAATAGTGATATAAAAGATATTCCTAAAAATCAAAAAATAATTATAAATTATTTAAAGTCATTAAAAGAAGATATCCAAAGGTTATTACAATAATTTATGAGCACTAGTAATCCTGATTACCTACAAGCACTAGCTGAGCTCTATAAAATAGATAAAGAACTTATTGGGTTTACAAGCTTTACCATAGACGTAAAATCAACCAATATAAATATTAGACAAAACAACGTTTTAATCCAGTTATTACTCCAGTTATCTGAAAAAGTTAACAAACTTGAAGAAAAATTAGAAGTAATACAAGATAGTATTCCTAGAGAATCCTCTAAAGAAATAGCAGAACTTCCAGGTAAAATAAAAGATATAAAATTATCAACTAATCCTTTTTCGATTAAAAGAACAAAGCGTATAAATCTTTTACAACCACATAGAGAATAACCATTGCCCTTAGAAAAGTCAAAGAAATAATGAGGGTAGAAGATCTATATGATAATGAACACGATACTCAAAATTATATAGAAAAAGGAATGAAGAAAATATCTAATAAAGTTAATCTTTATTCTAATAATTTATTAAATTAAATATACAATCATCTTAGCCAAAGACGGAGAAGTGTAGTAAACAACTAGGTAATTTTAGATCTTATAACACCAGAAGCTTGTCAAGAGATAGAAAAGGGTAAATTAGAACCTATACATTTAGGCGTAATAATGATTGGAATAGTAGGATTAAATAGATCAAAAGTAAGAACCAGAGCACTTGCATATATTTATGATGATTGATGGAATAACCATCAACAAGCACAGATAGCTAGCGCTGAAATAGATCTAACAGCTAACGCAGTTATTATAGGATGTATTCCTAATTTCACGATGACCACTAGAGAATTTAGTAAATATATAAAAATAGCCATATCCACAAAGGGATATAATATGACCGGACAGTATGAAAACTTATTAATTAATACTTTATTCATGGGAAAAACAGTTAATCAATATAACTTAAAGTTCAAAGCTCAATTCAGTGAAATAGTTAAACCTTTTAGTAGCAAATATATCCAGATGATAGAAGATAGAAAAGTAAGCAGTATAACCCATGAAGGAATAGAATGTGAATTGCCAAATCTTACTAAAACAACCCAAAAGATTCCGGAAAACAATATGATATATGTAAAACATAATAAAGAAGCTAGTATAAGGTTCAGTAATTATAAAAAAAACTAGATAATTTAACATATTATATCGAAGAAGAATTCTTAACTACTTTAGTAGAAATAAAATCTCCCGAAGAAATAAATGCCCTTTATGATATATTAGAAGATGAAATTTTAGATAAAATAATGTATGATTTTGACAGTTTAGAAATAGAAAACTTACAAGATAAGTATCCAGAACCTAAATACAAACTTATAGAAAGTATTTATCTAGGATAAGGAAATAGCGATGATATTAAGAGAAATATATTAAACGTACGAGTTGAATCATTCTATACAACATCTGAGTTAAACACAATAAAAGAAGAATTGAATGTAGTAGAACATAGAGAAGGAAAAGAATTAGAAGGATCAGCCTCTTTGTTAGTAGATCAAGAAATGGCCAACCAAGAAAGAACTAACGCCACCAGTAGTACTAATACCATATATGACAACTATACCACTGGACAAAGGTTAAATCCTACACAAGAAACTTATGTAGAAAATAGGAATATCCCAGACATGTACACATGGACACAAAACCGTAGATATTACGATAATATACCAGTACAACAAGCAGGAACAATATTAGACATAGCACGACACGATCCTTAAGATTGGACAAAAGTAATCAAAAATTGGGAACAAGACTGTAATAGGCTATCTATTCTAACTAATTTTGATAATAAAATATAAGCCCTAACTTATTATGAAACTTTATTAAGGGGAACAATCCATGATTGGTGGCAATCTTACAAAGTGACTTATCCTAATGATTATGCCCTCTTACGTGACAATTTTATAATTCAAGGTTTTACCAGCCTAATAAAAAAGGTGTTAGTTGGCAAAGATAGATTATTAGACGAAACCCTAATAAAGCAAAACGAAGCTTTACGTAATCTATAACTTCTATAGATTTGTGATTTTCGATATATAAGAGATTATACTAATAAGTTTTTCGAGTATTTCGCAGCCACTGGTAAAACAGGAGATAGAACATTAATCGATAGGTATCTTCAGAAATTACCAGAAAGTGTAAGAACTAAGATATGGGAAAAATGGTTAGAAAATCCCAAAAGAGATAGGTTAACCATAGGAGATAAAGTAAATCATGTTTATAATATGTTTAAAGCAGAATGTAGACAATATAAGGAATCCAAACAAATCAAAAAATAATTTTATTATACATGTAGGCAAATAGATTTTCCACCACAATGTGGTTGTATGCATGCCTCAAAAAAATTTCAATTATAAGTGTAATAAACCTAAAAAATATAATCTACGTAAAAATAAGACCTACAAGAACTATCGTAATAAAAAAACCCTATTTCAAAAATAACCCTAGACAATTTAGAAAGCGGCCTTGGTATAAAAGAAAAAGAATAAATAAAGATAATAATAAAAAGGATAATAAAGATAACAAAGATAATAAAGTAAACACATTACCCACAAAAGAAAGAAATTGCAAATATTTTATTTATGGAGATCCAAGATATATAAGACCAAATTGTCCTTATAGATACAAACAGAATCCTATAAAAATGATACAAGAAAAAATCAATATACTTGAAGATATTGAAGAACAAATAGAAGAATTATATGAATTAGAAAATATTTAAGATTCCGAAGATGATAATAAAAGTATATATAGTATTGAAAGTATAGATAGCGAATTCGATAATGATGAAGATTTTGAGCAAGGACTTCATTCAATGGAAGATTTCGTTTACACTATAAGCAATCCATTATGTCAATACACTTTTGTTAATTTTCATTTTTCATCTTACAGTTGTAAACAATGTAATACATCTATTAAAGAAGGTCATTGTAAAGACCACTGTAGAACTTTATTATGTCAAGATTGTTACTCAAACTATGAAGATAAGCAAGAAAATACTCTAGTCGAACCTATAAATTCAATATATAAACCATCTAGTCTAATCCAATTCCTGGTAACATTAGAATTTAAAGAAAAACTTGTTCAAACCTCAGCTATGTTAGATACTAGAGCATCTAAAAGTATAATTCAAAAACATTTAGTGCCGAAAGAATCATTAATAAAATTAAACTATAATGTTAATATGAGTCAATATAATAATCAAATACTCCATATAACTCATTGTGTTCAAAATATTCCTATATTAATTAACAACAAGAAGTTTATTTTACCAAAGACTTATGTAGTTAATAATATTCATAGTACTTATGATTTTATTTTAGGATTAAATTTTATAAATTCACTCACTGGAGGATTCATGTATACCCTTACGGGTTTATAATTTTTTTAAAAAGGAACCTTTATTCCATCCAGCCCTCCTTGTATTCCTCAGAAAGAAAAAAGGAGCTATTACGTATGTTAATATTTTACCTGTGACAAAAGAAACTATACAAAACTTATTTGAAGTAACTGAATTTTTAGAAGATATTTTTGAAGTATTAATGTTTCTTAGTCATCTATATGAACCAAAAATTTTCCTTAATAATAAAGCTATACTTAAAAATTCTAAATTAAACATAGATAATCTTTTAAGACTAGCTGAAACCATTGAAATGTTAGGAGAAGATCCCTAGAAACACTGGTATAAAAATAAAATCAAAGCAAAATTGAATATAATAAATCCTTTCATAACTATATAAACTCAAGATAATCCTCATACCCTAGATGATCAAGAAGAATTCCAAAAACAGATCATAGAGCTTTTATTACTCAGGGTAATACGAAAAAGTAATAGTAGACATAGGAGTCCAGCTTTTATGGTTAGAAATCATGCCGAAATAAAATGAGAAAAAGCTCGTATGGTTATAAATTATAATAGATTAAACGATAATACCTATGATGTAATGACCCGGTCATTTTCCTTCCTTTCCTTGTTCCTCAAATTTTGCGGATAATTTTTTTTCCGTTGTCTTTTCTTTTCCGTGTACGGTTTCTCGTCTCTTAGTGTCGTCTTGAGTGCTCGGAAATGGTTTTCAAGATTCTTCCCATTGGATTGACAACTTCCTTTGAAGACCGAGTAATTTCCACATTTTCACTTTTTGGACACTATTCATTTTTTGTCTTTTTCCTGTTTATCACTTTGTTGGCATAACCTCACTTTTCATGCTTGGAGTTGATTTTTGACTTCATGCACCTTCATTGTAAGTGGTTTCCACGAAATACGTATCTTTACTTTTGTAGAAAAGTACTCTGGTTGCTCCCGATGTCCATAGGGGCATAGATGCAAAGTTCTTTAGAAACATTTTTGTCTCTTGGGCTATTTTTCGTAAATATCTTTTGAAGATATTTTATTTTAGGGATTTCTAAGAAAATATCTTTTGAAGGATATTTTCATTCTAGGCCAGTTTTGCAGTTATCAATTTTTGTAGGGGCCATTATGCAATTAATGAAAGTTATTGCAAAATGCCTCGTTTTGAGCCCGAATCCTCGTACAGGATTCTTTTTCACTTTTTGTCGAGTCGCGTACTCTTAGAATTGTCTTCTGGTTGTTTACCTCAGTTTTAGGGTTTCTGACCCCGGTTGCCGCCGAATAAGTTCGGGGCATATCTTTCTGCTCGGGACTTACTTTTCGATGTCATTTCTTCCATTGTTCATTTTATCTCATTTTGGTTCTTTTTTGTTCACGGTGTTTCACCGTTTGAGCACGTCTGCTCAAATTCCACTTTTCCGGACCCGGTGGGGCCCTTTCGAGGCACTTTTAGGGTTTTATTATAAATATAATGTCTTAAAGTGAAAAATCACTTTTTCATCATCTTCCTCCCTCTCTTGGCCAGTAGCCATGGTAGCCAAAGGGCTACCACCCCTCTCTCCTCTTTTCTGGCCACTTCCCTTTAGTTTAACGTTGTAGTGCCTTAGTGTTTAATGTTCGTCTTGACGACGCGCACCTTTCCCCCTTATTAGAATCTGTTTTTTGATCATTTTTCAAGTTTGGGTTTGAAGACAAGTTTGAATTTTCATGGTACCTCCTTGGTGTTTAATGTTCACCTCGTTGTCCCCGACATAACCTAAGAGTATTTCGTCGGATTCGGAGCACTTTTCTGATGTCAACTATATTCTGTAGTTATAGAGGTTGACACTAGGAAAAAGGATTGGGTCCAAGGAAAAAACGATAAAAACCCAAAGGAGTAAAGGAGTACGTTATTGATTTCTTTGTCAGAAGACAGAATTAGGAATCGAAGGTTTAGTTCTAATTGGGGCTACTTTTAAAAGTATAAGCCAAGGAAGGATTTAGTCGTATGTGTTAGGTCACCGCATATCGAGGCCAACATGACTTTAGTTGTTCTCAAAAAGGGAGACAAGTGAGGAGTAGGAGTCCGAAGAGGATCCTCACGAAAGAGGTTTCAACGTATCTAAGAAAGAGGGTACTAAATCTTGAAGATGGATGATCGCACGTGGGTGATCTTATTCGCTAGTAGTATAGTGAATGATGCTAGTAAAGTTTGTGTGGATCAATCTACATATAGTTAAACTTTCGTATTATCTTTAAAAGAGGTAGATAAAAAGTACTCTTCAGGAGTTTAGGAATCGGATGGAGTTTTTATCAGAATGAAGCAATGATTTTATATCACGTTTAGGAGAGTATGGGTATTATGTTGTGACGTTCTAAGTTGCTTTATAAAGCCATGTTAGACAGTTTACATTCTATGTAGAAGGAGGATAAGGTTTCAGCCCTTGGTATTTACTTAGGTAAACGTATGTTGCTTTTAAGCTATGTTTAAAAGATTATGTTTCGAGGTTGGATGGTTACCTACGAAACTACAAAAAGGGAAATTGTGAACCAATCTAGTAAGGTTGATTTTAAAGGAGACTTTTTTTTTCTAGAAAGAACGATATCTTAAGTAGGATTATATTTTGTTTTATTGTGTGTGTTACACATGTTTTATTTTCATTTTTTTCAGGATTGGAAATATGGTTTAGTTGAGGACACAGGTATGTGATCAGCCAACTATTGTTTTTAATAACATAGAGTAATAACACTAGTCACACTTGGATTGTGAGTATGTGGTCATAGGATTTTGTCGATATACATAATTCTAGCCAATCTATTGGACCTGGATATGCGTCATTATAGTATGTTTTCAGAATGGGATAGTTAAACCATTAGTATGAGTCAAATAATCAAGAACGATTAGTTTGATATACTTTATGCTACAACGCCATGATAATGGTGGTTATTAATGTTAAGACCATTGAAACACCACGATGGTTTATTGGAGGTGTAGGATTTACAGAACATCTTCTTTGGAAAATTTCACAGGTTGTTCCCAAGACGGAAGGAGGATTTAGTACTGGTTTAGGTACTTAGTGGAATGACACCTATTGAGGATAGTAGATTGAATAAATTTTCCTTAGTTTATCCTTAATCAAGAATTTATTCACAAGGGCGTGTCATTATGAAGAATTGCCGGTGTTGCACCTGGAGGAGGAAACTAAGTCTCTTCATTGCATAAATAATATGGAATTTTTTTTTAAGGTCACAATTTGCACTAATTAGTTGTTGCTAGGGAATTGATGACTATTTGGAGGATGAAAATATTTCATAGTCTTTTGAAGTTAGACAGGAAGTCTAATAGAAACTTACTTGTATTAAAGAAGCAGGGTGTGTCAAAGACAAGAAGGGGAGATCGAACACCTATATAAGAAAGAGGTGCACGGTGTGTGTGGAAAAGTCATAGCTAGTTGACTTTCGATGAATGGAATTACCGATTGACTTTCCATATCGGTAAGTCTATTACGGATCAGTATCTAAGAATTTAGTTACAAAGTTAGCTTTTGTAAATGCTCCAATTTAAACAATGGGTGCAGATGAAAGCTGGTGGTACCAGACTAACGGTGCTTTCTGTAGACAAATTGGAAGGAGGAATGTAAGGACTGAGGTTCACAACTCTTAGTACGTTATTTATCCTGGTGGAAACATTATGCTTCACGGTATAAAATAGATGTTTGGAGGGCAGGCAGGAGGAGGGACACAATGATTTGGTCGCCAAGTCTAATATTTATTAGATAATCGAGATGGACCATCAGAGATTACTAGATCCTTGCAGATATTTCCTATACTGAAGTGGAAATGACAAAGCATTTTTCACGGATTTAGTTGAGAGATTGCTGACTTTACACCAGGGTCAGAAGTTTAGTTGGGATTTTGGTTGACTGATAAATTAAATCAGTTTCATTTTGCCTATTTAGAACTGGTAAGATATCAGTTCATACAAATAGAACGGATCACGAGACAACTTAGATGGATAGAAGTGGTGATTCACACTTTGCATTAAGTTCTGTTTTGTGGACGAAAATATGGAACTGGATGCTCTCAACAACCGATATGATATTTAAATCTTTCGGTTAGTTGTTGAGTTACAAGTTGAAGTTTTTAGCTTGTGTAAAAAAAATATATATCACTTGCTATTACCAAGGAAATTAAGGGGGTCATCTTTAAATATCGGAGCTGACTTTAACGAAGGTGTTACCTTACTCGAATAAAGTTTAAGGTACTGGAGGAGGTTTAGTAGATTCTGTAACTGATGTTACGGAGGTTGAAGTGCGTAAAACGTAAAATATATAATTTTACGGTGCACTAAAATGGTTATGCATTACATCGAGACATCTAATGTTAGTTTTGAGGAACAGGTACGAGTAGAAACGAGTATATAACTGTCTCTCAGTAAAATTCCTGTGAGGAAGGTGGATAATTGATAATCGGATATCATTGGAGATTTTTGCCACTTCCTATCTCAACTTGGGAGTAGGACTAATCAGGACTAGATGGTCAGTAGGAATTCTCGCCATTGGGTTGGAATTATATTTCCATATAGGTCAAGAATGGTGGATTGAATAGGTTTTCTTAGTAACTTTGTTAGAGTAGTCTTCACTTTGGGGTTTTATATCAGTTCTACATCACACTGATGGAAGCGTTATAGCATGTGGATGTCCATTATAATGGATGAAAAGTGCTATTTAGAAGGAGCATTATTAGGAATTTGGAGCAGCAGTTTTGCTTCATATTTTTATACGAAGGATTTGATCGAGAATGTAAAAAGTTGATCATAGAGGATATGCTTGGGATATATACCCTAGGTTTTCATGGATAATTGGAAGTGGTTTATTCATTTTATAGATTTTTGTCTGTCCTATTGTTGGCACAAGGAGATTGGTGTGACAACGTTTGAGGTTTTGTATATTATATAGTGCAGAACTCTTACCTGTTGGTTTGAAATGGATGCGAGGGTTGTATAATAAGACCTTAACTTCTTTTAAGGATATATCGGAGAGACATACTCTCCTTTGTAATGAATTACGCGCGGTTTGGAGGTGGTAGTAGGATTTTGTATATAATAGAACTCGTACACTGGAGTTTTCTATCAGGAAATGGTTATTTGGGATGTCTTCTATATGGGAAGCAATGTTTTTGGAGGAAGGTTAGTTTGTACATATTAAATTGACTTTTCACGGATTATGTTTATTAATTAAGGCAGTAGCCTATCGATTAGCGTTACAAACTTGTTCGCGCTAGATGCCTAGGAATTTTGTGTGTATATCCTATGAAACTTGGAGGAATATGGATTTGTACCCTGGTATAAATATTGGGTACGGATGAGTTGTTACTTACAACCTACGTGTCATATATTTTTTTGTGTTTCTTAAATATAGGAACCATTAAGTTTCTAGGAGGAGTTGGGATTCAGTGGAGCCCATACACAGAGGCAGTGTCCACAACGGAATGGAAATGAAAAGAATTTAGAGTTTCGTGAATTCCGATGACGAAATTCCTTTTGTTAGGGGGGAAGAATGTAATACCCCTAGTTTTTGAAAGGATATAACTGGAATTTAAATTTTATTTCTTGTGCATTTTTTGTTGTTTATATGGCTATGTGGTTATGTGGTTTGATTGTATGTGTTTAATTAATATTAATTGTTTAATTATTTCTTTGTATAATTGTTCAGTTTGGTTTACTTGTTTTAAATTGAAATTATTTGGTAATTGTTTAAATTGTTTTACTTGTTTAATTGAAAGTACATGTTTATATTATTATTATTATTTTTTAAATGGAGTTGGACTTGGATAGGATCAATGGACTATTTGGATATTGTAAATGGGTACAGTTTTTACCCATGGATGGATATACATGTATATATGTGTATATATGTATTTTGGGTTAGTTTAATTATTAGTAATTGTTAATAATTAAATTAGCTTCATTATATATTTTTTATATATATTTGAAATATCAAGTTTTAGGGTTTTAGATTTATTTATTAAAATTGCCGACTTCTATACATATATATATTTTATATTTTATTTTTGGGTTGGCCTTGCCGACTCCTCACATGAATAGAATTAGGTTAAAACTATTTTTACCTATATATATATATCGTATTATGTCTGGTTAGGGTTTAAAACACAAACCATATTCACAAATAGTGAGGTTTGAGAGAGAACAGAGAGAACGAGTTTGGGTTTGGGCCAAAAACAGGGGTTGAACCAATGAGGGATATTAGACACTTGCTCATGGGTTGAACCAAGGGCAACAAAGGAGTTGATGACAATCAAAGGTCGCCGAAAAGTTTAGACAGAGGACGGTTAAAGGTTTCAATTCGAAACCTAAAGGCAAGTTCTATTTCTTGCTCTTTTCCTTTAACCTATGTTCTGTGCATGCCTAGGTAGGCTCCAGGAACTAAATGGATATTAAAAGTAATTAAGTATACATGTTAATTTAGCTTTTAAACTGTAATATATGCGTTGATTAATTGAATTTGATTTATTGGATAACTTGTTTCAATTTCTGTTTTAAATCTTGTAATGATGTATACTAAGATATATGATTTTTCTGGATGATTTGGGACTTTGTCAGACCTCTAGGAGCTTAAAATAATGTTTTCAAAGGGTTTTTAATGTCATTGGAGATGAAGACGATGACAGGAATCAGGGACAGAGCCGGCTCCAAAGGGGAAAGAGCTGGCTCCCTTTTATTTTTAGCCCGCGGCTCTCTGTAAGAGAGAGAGCCGGCTCCATGGAAGTAGGGAGCCAGCTCTCAAGGTCACAGAGCTGGCTCCCAAGGTGGGGGAGCCAGCTCCTTTGTGTGGGAGCTTTCTCTCTCATTTTGAGAGCAAGCTCTCTTGCATAGTAACTTACGAGAATTTTTTTTTAAAGCATAGTTTGATTTTTTTAAAAAATTTCAGGACTGTTTTGGGTTGGTAAATGGGATTCTAAATTATTTTTCATGACATGCTAGGATCTCGTGATGCATAATCTTAATTTGTATGCTATTGATTTTAACAGTATGAAAGTTTAAATAAGTTGGCATGTTGTTAACGAATAGAAGGGATTTAATTGCTTAATTTTATTTTAGCAGTTTAACGGATTGTAACATGATTTTTAAATCTTGTTTTGGATGCATTATATGGTTATATACATATCAGATTTTGATTATGTTTATTGTGGATTGTAATTGATGAACCATTAAATTATGTTCTGTCAATTACATGGAGGTTGTTTTAGATTTTAATTGATGAACTATTAAATTCTGTTCTGTCAATTACATGGAGGTTGTTCTGGATTTTAATTAATGAACTATTAAATTATGTTCTGTCAATTACATGGATGTTATAGATTGTATGCACCGATATAGGACGGTGACATACTAGGGACGGATTAGATCAAAATGCTAACTCCTACCTACTCTAGAATAAGGGAATGGATTATAAAATTAAATCCTACTTATATTTAAGTCAGACCCGCTGAACAAAGTTGAATGACTAACTAGATTACTTGCTCTATGTATTTAAGTCAGATCAACTGAGTAAGTTGAGTGACTAACTGGATTATTTGTTATTTGTGTTTAAGTTAGATCAACTGAATAAGTTGAGTGACTAACTAGATTAGTTGTTACTTATGTCAGATTAATAAACAATTGAATAACGTACTCTGGTTTTAGACAGACTTTAAATATATGACTATGGTACTACGATTTGAGCTTGAGTCTCAAAATCGATGGTTAGGGAGCGTATGTGCATTGGGATGTATAGCTGGTTATGATGGTTGAGGTGTCCCTTGTTAGGTCTAGGTACTCATGCCCACCTCTGGTGCGTTTTACATGTTGCCTTCTATTCAGGTTAAAATCCCCTTTATAATCCAGTGAGAGTCCTTTAGTGTGGATATATATATATATATATATATATATAGTATGAACTATATAGCTATTGCTGAGTTATCTAAGATGTATCTGCGTATCGGGTCTCCGCTTGGACTGCAGTTAGAAAAGAACTTATTCATGGGCCTGACCCATTATTATTTTTTAGGTGTCGGACGGTTCCAGTGTTAGAGCTTATTCGTGCTGAGCAGAGACGGTCACTTATTCTTCCAACTGCGTAGGACTGTTATTTATTTTTAGTTTGGTTTTCCTTTTTAGTTCAGTATATCTTCAGTTGGGTTTTGAATAGGGGTCCACTAGATGGATTCTCGAGTTGTATTTGTATTGGAGGTTTGGATGTACCAAAATAGTTCTTATTTATAAAATTATTATGAGGATTTCATTAATGGATTATCGTTTTAGTTTCTTTCAACAATTTTATTTATTCGCATTTATCATGTTTGTATTCTGTGTTCGATTATTGCTTAATTGTTTTGATATCCTCGGGTAATCGGGCATGGGCTTATCCAACCCGCATCCAAAAATCTGAGGGTATCATTTCGGCCCACCGAAATGTCATTTCGGTCGACCGATGGCTTTTGAGATTAACAGTAAAAAGTCATTTTTCAGTAGTTTTCGCACTGTTTAGGTCCATTTCGGTTGACTGATTCTTCATTTTGATTGACCTAAAACGATTTTCCTTTATTTTTAGGATTTTGAGCCATTAGGTTCATTTCGGTTGATCGATGGCTCATTTCGGTCTACCTAAATAGCTTTCATTCAGTTGTTTTCCAGTTTTGTATCAACTTTGTTTCCCTGACTTCAAATGGTCATAACTCCTTCATTTCTAATCCAAATAGGGTGATTCTTTAGCCTAAATTCAAGGATTTTGAGTCAGATTTTCAATGGTACCAATGCCATTCTTAGATTCAAATCATATTGGAAGTTATTCATATTTTAGTGAGATAGTGTCAGATTTTGCTTGAACCGGGAATGGGAGTCTTGTGGGATTCTTGGCCAAAGTCCTTAGAACCTCTTAGAATGTTGTAAAATGATTAGTTTAGGTTTTTTAGACCTCGTTTGACTTGCTTGGGGTCAAATTTCCCCTTTTATTTATAAATTGACCATTTTGCCCCTTGGTTAATGGATTTTGCCCATTTTGACCTTTGTTTCCGTTTTCATTCTCTTTGAGTTTCATGACTTCATGGAAAGTCACTTGGGTGTCTTAGAGATGATTGATATCTCTATAAAACTTATTTTTAGTTTTGCTTCAGCATTTTGGATCCATTACCGGATCAACTTTCGGGTCATCACTAACGCACCAGGTTGAATAAAACTTGGGTCATTACAAGTGGTATCAGAGCTCCTAGGTTTGAATACCTTGAGTCGATAGGTTTTAGGTGCATATCATGCTTGTGTTGCCATGCTCTATGTGTTTATATACTTCATGATAACATATTTTGGTCTAATAACATGTTTATGTGCTTATGTGCTATATGTGGTATGCCATTTGTTTCACATGATTGTATTCCAATGTAAAGAGCATAACATATGATGTATGCTAGATTAGATTTGTTTATGCATGATTGTTTTGCATATTTGATAGGACTTGAGATTTGTCATGGGATGTTTGAGTTGCTTGGTGAGTTGGCACTTTGTGCAATGGTTGGTCTGTCTAGTTACGTTTAGGCACTCTTCTCAGATGCTGTTAGCATTTGTCAGGTTGGTTTCATAGTAGCATATGTTGTTGTTGACCCAACATTAGTTTTGAGATAGGTAGAGAGACACATTTTGTTTAAGCTCTCGTGAAGTGAGTCATTAGGCATTGTCGTAGTGCTGGATTTGTTAGTTTTAGGCCATGATGGGGTTATGGACCTCTTAGGCTCTTTTGTTGGTCGGGACCGATTCCTCTAAGATTGCAATTTTCGTGGGCGGGTACGTTTGTGGGATGGTGCTTGGTACTGTCATACTATTATACTAGATAACTACAAGTGCAATTCGGATAAAATCAGTGTTGATTTTGTTTTGATAGGCAAAACCCTTTTGATCGATGATGATGATGGTTGTTTTGGGGATCAGTTGTGGTGATTGATTTGGTTGTTGTTGGTATGGCTATAGTTTCCATTTTCTTTGAGTTCTCTTGCGTGATAATGCGTTTGGGATCAAATCGATTGATTGATGTTTTGGATAAAGAGAGAGCATTGCATTGTTAGTGTCACCTTTAGAACAAAGATGGATTGTTAAAGTCTTACCATTATGGTAAGGGCTCACGTTTGTTTTGAGATAGGTTGTTATTGTATTGGTTTTTGAAGTCAGTGTATGGCTAGCATTGGTTTTTCCTTTTACCTAGACACTCTAGGACATGATATCCATAGGGTTCATTGTTGCATCATTTTATCTTATGCAGTTTCATTTACTACCATGTTAGTAGTAAAATTTAGGATATTGTAACGTATGAGTAGGTGGAAATGTGTCCACATTTGCTTTCCTATTATGTGGCATTAGCATGCCTTAGTTATATGCTTAGAGATGACATGTTGTTACTGTACTTTAATGACATGATTTTGTGCTTACGTGGAGACATGTTACATGTACCCTTGATTTTTATCTACATGAGTAGATTTATTTACTTGGTAGTTGCATTTTCTTATTATTTGCATGACTTTCATGTTTAGTTTTCCCATTTGTTTCCCCTCAGTCGCACGTAGTGTGTATATGAGTTTCCACAATGGTTTCGTTGTGAAATTCCTTGTAAAGGAGTTGTCACATTTGTTTTGTCTTGAGCTATCCACTTCCCTAAGGTAGGAAGAATGGTCCTTTTTCGTGTATGTCTTGTTGACACTTGTGGGAGAATAGGGTTTCTCCTCTTTTCTTGGTTCGTGTTAGGGACTTCACAATGAGTGAGTCTCTTCTCTTCATTGCATTGTATACGGTTTTGGGGTTGATTGGTCCGTTAGGATCACCATTGTTGTCTTGAGCCCTTGGTGAGGATTCTATGGTTTTTGGTCGACTTACTTCCATGTAAGGGGTGAAGTCTTTGACCTTGTTGTCTTTCACTTTGGAGATGGAGTCATGGTGTTGTCTTTCTTAGGACTGGTGGTTCTTTTTTTTTTTCATGCCTTCCCTTGGGAGTTTTTGCCGTGGTTATTGACAGAGTTGTGGTGCTCAGAATAAGTTGATTGATGTGAGATCATTTTATGGGGACTTGTGTCCATTTGATTGAGGATTTGGTTGATTCGTTGTGTGAGCTTGACGCTGTTTAAGAATGTTTTTTTGGAGACTTGTTTCAGTTTAGGAGACCTGGATGTAGTTGACTTTTAAGAGAAGTTTTAGAGGATCGCTATTGGATATGACTTGTTTGTGGAGTTTTCTCGTCCTAGTTATGGCTATGCGTAGTTTTGAGGGATCGTTGTTCCAATGATTGTTTATGGATTGAAATTGAGGAATTTTGATTTAGCTTAGTGTTGCCAAGCACGATTTTGAGAGATTCGTTTTGTGACTTTGATTGCCAGGACTTTGATGTGTGTACCACTTAGTGGACTTGTATTTCAAGGATTTAGTTATCCATGATAGGGATGTGGATCTTATGTTTGATTACGGTGATTGGTCTTGTAGTTGATCTGTTTCAGGGAGATATGAAGGACTTTCGATGAAATGACTTATTGTGAGGTTCGTTTTGATTTTTGGAGGTGTTGATTTGCTTGTCAGGCTTTGGATTCTTAATAGATGTTGTTAATAGGAGTATTTTGAGACGTTGGAGTTGTTGGTTTTGTTGTATTGAAGATTTAAAGCCTTAAGCATAGAGGTACCTATGGCATTGTTATCAGAGTATGAGATTAGCCAGAATGGTCCGGCCGGACATCTTTAGACCATATCTCAACTTTCATAAAATGTCTGGTCTCCATGGTGCTTTTGGTAATGATGATTCACGACATTGATGTCATTTGTATCGAGAGGTTTCATGGGTAGACCTAGTAAGGGGCAGGTTATGAGCTAGTGCCTTATACTGTCATGCTACTGTACAAGTTGTGTCTTGTGGGCGGGTGCTAGTTGCTGTCAGTGTTACCTTACTGATGAGTAAGTGTGGGCAAGCACTAGGTACTGTCATTGCTACCACATATTTAAGTACGTCGTGGGCGAGATCTGGTCGCTATTCGTACTGCCATGTCGTCTTTGTTCGGTACCTTGATTTGATACGTGGTTATTTTGGAGTTCTTTTAGTGGTTATTTTTGAATCCATATGATGGTTCATCAGGAGGGATGCTTATGGTTGTTGTCTTCCATTTCTTTGTCTGACCTTGGGTTCTGTGTGTGAGTTCTGACTCGTCGTGTGGCCGTGTGGTCACTTTTCTTTTAAGAGGTTTCCCTGCCATGAGCACGTGGGTGCGAATGACATTGGTTTGTACAATGTATTTCAATTTTGGGATTGCTTTCGTAGCATGTTATGTGGGATACTTGGAGATGTACTCCATAGTGATCCTGGTTTTGCCTTTTGTTTGTTAGGGCTGGATTTCGGAGACGAAATCATTTCAAGGAGAGAAGGTTGTAATGACCCGGTCATTTTCCTTCCTTTCCTTTTTCCTCAAATTTTGCTAATAAATTTTTTTCTGTTGTTTTTTCTTTTCCGTGTACAGTTTCTCGTCTCTTGGTGTCGTCTCGAATGCTTAGGAATGGTTTCCGAGACTCTTTCCTTTGGATTGACAACTTCCTTTGAAGACAGAGTCATTTCTATATTTTCACTTTTTGGACACTACTCACCTTTCGTCTTTTCCTGTTTGTCACTTTGTTGGCATAAACCCACTTTTCATACTCAGAGTTGATTTCTGACTTCACGTACTTTCATTCTAAGTGGTTTCCACGAAATACGTATCTTTACTTTTGTAGAAAAGTACTTTGATTGCTCCTGGTGTCCATAGAGGCATAGATGCAAAGTTCTTCAGAAACATTTTTATCTCTTGGGGTGTTTTTCGTAAATATCTTTTGAAGATATTTTATTTCAGGGGTTTTTAAGAAAACATCTTTTGGAAGAAATTTTCATTTTGGGCTAGTTTTGCGGTTATCACTTTTTATAGGGGCCATTGCGCAATTAATGAAAGTTATTACAAAATGCATCGTTTTGAGCCTAGATCCTCGTACGGGATTCATTTTCACTTTTTGTTGAGTCGCGTAGTCTTAGAATTGTCTTCTAGTTGTTTACCTCAGTTTTAGGGTTTCTGACCCTAATTGCCGTTGAACTTGTTCGGGGCATATCTTTCTGCTCGAGACTCAATTTTTGATGTCGTTTCTTCTATTATTCATTTTATCTCATTTTGGTTCTTTTTTGTTCACGTTGTTTCATCGTTTGAGCGCGTCTGCTAAAATTTCACTTTTCCGGACCCGGCGGGGCCCTTTCAGGACACTTTTAGGGTTTTACTATAAATAGAATGTCTTAAAGTGAAAAATCACTTTTTCATCATCTTCCTCCTTCTCTTGGCCGATAGCCATGGCAGCCAAGGGGCTGCCACCTTTCTCTCCTCTTTTTCGGCCACTTCCCTTTAGTAAAACGTTATAGTGCCTTAGTGTTTAATGGTCGTCTTAATGACATGCACTTTTCCCCCTTATTAGAATCTGTTTTTGGCCATTTTTCGAGTTCGGGTTTGAAGGCAAGTTTGGATTTTCATGGTACCTCCTTGGTGTTTAATGTTCACCTCGTTGTCCCCGACATAACCTAAGAGTATCGTCGGATTCGGATCACTTTTCTTTCAGTGGGAATTTGAGATTTCATCTCAAATTGACGTAAGGGATGTTATAGGTTCATATTTTTGTTGTATAGGTTCATATTCTTGCATGTTATTGATGCTTATACAACTTGTATGCATGCTTTTGTTCATAATCTAGAATTTAATTTAATTATTTTCTTTGTTTAAGATTGAATTCTCATGATGGTATATAACTTAGAATTAAATTGTGACATACTAGTAATTTAGGCCTTAGTGTGCTTGTTGACATATATTAAATTGGGATTATTTGAATAAGTATTGAGATTTTTATTTAAAAAATTTCTTTAGTGAAAGTTTAATTCACATGGTTGTAACTTGCATGAAATCAACTTGTAATGTGATATTACAATAAACCTTGATATGTTCTCTAACCTATGTTAATTTGAGAGCATTTAGATGAGTTTAAAAATCTAGAGATTTTAATTAAAATCTATTTAATGGTTCCATTAGGCTTAATTAAGTTTTAACTAGATATATGTAATGACCATGCTTTGTCCATTAACATATATTAAATTGAGGTTATTTGGCATTGATTTGGAATCTAGAGAATTTAATTAGTTTTATTTAATTAAATTCTATCTAAGTACTCCATGGATTTAAGTATGTTTTAGAAGTATTTCTATGTTTCAATCATGGACTTGGACTTGTTGTACTTTTCACTTGGTTACGTTTTGAGCATTGGATAATATTGTTATTATATTTAGATTCATGAGTGATGCGGTCTGCCGCACTACCGTCATGCTTAAAAAAATATGTGCATTAAGGCGAGGGCCAAGAGTTTTACATTTATAGAAGCCACTACTACCTTTTACTATAAATATAGCTAGGGCGAGTAGGGATCATCCCAAGGGATTGTGAGTGTCGAACAAGGTCGTGGAATCGTTATTAGGGCTAGTAGGTCGAGTGATCAAACAATTATTTGGTTGGTTGATTAGAGAACAACTAAATTAAACAAAGTGATAACAAGGAATGCAATTAAGAGTAAGTAATAGAGAGAGAAGAATCTTGGGGTTTAGAGATCACCACTAAGCAATGCATTTCTATACTATTGACAAATGGCTAAAGAGGGCAAATGGTGTGTTGCAATATTGGTGTGTGTGTGTTTGGTTGATTCAACAAGCAAGGATGACCAATTAAGCATGTATTGTCTAAATATCATGTGAAAGGCACAATATATCTAAGCAATGAAGCATATATTTTCTAAACAATCATATGAATAAGGACAAAAGTGTTCGACTGATCGAAGGGTGGTGTTGGATCGATCGAACTTTTGGACTTTATGCTTTTGGGCCAAGGCTTGGATCTATCTTGAAGTGCTGAGATCGATCATTGTTCGATCGATCGAACTTTGCTGCTTCCCACCTGGCTTCATTTGCTTCCTTCTTTCTCTACTTTGCTCCTTTCTTTGTTTAATCCCAGAATTGCTTCAATTAAGCTCTTATTTGGATGAGTTAGCTTATTTTCGGGATAAGTGCCTGAAAATGGAAATAATATGAAATCAATCTAAAACGGTAAAGTAAGATAGATAAAGGTACTAGAATGCCTAAGCTTAAGGGGTTTAAATACGCACTTTTTAGGGCTCATCACACCCTCAAACTTAAATATTGCTAGTCCCTAGCAATGAACTAGAAAGTAAAGGAATGAAATGAACAACTATACAACTATGAACTATAAAACAATAAATGGATAACGCCATTTTCGTAGGGAACACAATTGCACTTAGCATATGCAATAAGCCTTTTAAACCCCTAGGTTACCCCTAGTGGACAAGTGAAGTCTCGTGAGGGTTTCCAGAAATGGTACCCACAAACATTAAGCTCATTCTTTCAAAAGAAGCACTAATATTGCAAACAAGTATTGGGAGAAAACTACCTCAAGTATGCAATTTTTCAAACATTTCCAAGCAATCTCCCAAAATTTCAACATCAAGCAAGCAAGTATAGTCCTCCACACATCAAGAAAATGATCATGCAAATTAAAACAACTTTAGAATCCTTTTTGAGTGGTCCGGTATCAAATGTGATGTTATCTTAGCCAACTAAAGAATTAATCGCATCCTTACCCTCAAACTAGCACATAAATCAAGTACCGATCATCAAGACAAAAAGTGGACCTTTTATTAAAGCTTATTGTTCTAGGTGCGCTTATTCTTTTCGCTCATCATTTTTTTTTTTTTTTTAGGATCAAAGATGGAAGTATGGTGCAATGTGTTGATCTCTTAAGCTTTCTAGTAATTCATGAGGTCGAGCGTTAGGTCAATGACTCCCAAACCAGACGGCTTTAGGGCATTAGGCATTCAAATACCCCTACGGACTTACAAGCTCAAATCAACTAGGCTACAAATCAAGACAACCTCCATCTAATCATTTCCTACTTCTCACCATTTGGGAGAAATCCTCACTTTTTATTGCTTTTGCAACCTTTTTTTTTTTTTTTTTTTTTTTTTTTTTTTTGTATTCAGTTATTAACCTAGAGTTTGGGCCCTTCACCTTTCGGCGCGAGAAGTTCAGTGCTTGATAAGGCTAGAATCCCGGCTACTTAGTGAAAAGAAGTTGTTATCCACCTTTATCAAGAATGAAAGCTTTCAATGCGCTACTAGTCCAATTGAGATATAACCAATTCAATAATCAACAAAGCATGTACCCTACAAATGAATGCTAGTGTGCGTCTGTGCTAGTGTAGAATCCTAGAATGAATCTCAAAACAATCACAAAGTCAAGATGATGTGGACCACAAGTACAAGCAAGATATCAATCTTTCGAAAACTATACTCCTAAATGGTATCCCTAAGGCATACAAGGAGTATTGAATCCTCAAGTCAAGCAATTTTTAAATTTTAAGCAATATAGTCCTCAAAAGATCAAAATTATAGCTAGATATGGACCAATCATAGAAATATCCCTCAAATACATAAGTCATGCTCAAAATTATGAATTTAAAACTAACACTGTAAAGCACCATTCCCCCCAAACTTAAATGGCACAATGTCCTCAATGTGCAAGAGAATAAGGGAAAGAGTGTACCAGTGCAACTAAGCAAGAATGATCGGGACTGAAGTATCCGAAGTGGGTGGCATGGCCCCCCCAAACTTAGGATAAACTGTGGTCCTGAAATTTGGCACTTGGATAAACTCATCAGATAACAAAATGGGATAATTAGTGCACAGTGGACATACAAGTGTAAATGGGATAAACAGATAAATAAATGAGAAAGGTATAAGGGTGGTCTTGAAAATTGGGTAGCACTTTCTCACTGAAGTCACTGAGATGCACCTGATGGAGTCAAACATATAGATATGAGAATACAATCATATGACAACCATAGCAAAAACAGATATATATAAAACAGATAAAGTACAGGTACAACAGAAATATCAAAGCCGACAGACCGGCTGCAAAAATAATAATGTACAGTGACAAAAGTAAAGTATCAATAGGAGAGAGGGATCATGAGATAGAAGGAACTGGGAACTCAGGAGGATGAGGTAGGATGGGCAGGTCGGGTTCCGCCGATATCTCTGGATAGATCTCGGAACATGGTCGCGACGTCCGTGCGGAAAGTAGCAAAATCAGCTCTGTGGGCTATGAAATCAGCTCGTATGGCAACAACAGCATCTTCAAGCGTCTACAGACGTACTCCAAAGCCGGGGGTCAGATCTAGAGCCTCAGGCATAGATGAATCGGAAGAAAACTCCTGAGTCTGCTCCTGCTCGTGAATGGGCGACCTGGCTGGAGAGTACTTCTCTGCGTCGTCTGCAAAGCGCTCTAAATCGATATCTATATGCTCAGCAGCTGGATCGACCAGTGCGTCGTCTGCTGCAGGATCTGCTGTTGCTGCTTCTGCTGCTGCCTGTGCCTTTGCCTGAGCCTCCTCCTCCTCTAACTCCTCTGCAGCCACTACTGCGTGGTCCTGTAGTCTAGAAATAATAGCGTTGTAGCTCTTGGTCCAGTCCTTCTTCAGAAAGTGACATGAACCTCTCTCGGGGTGCTCCCGAGGATGGATGGGGTAGCGCTGGTCTATCAAAATCTGGGTGATGAGGTGGCTGAATGCAAGAGACTTAGCCCGTCCGGGCGTCTCCTTACTGATGTGCTCGTCATATAGCTTCCTCATCACGCTCCAGATAAGCGCAGGAATGGACACCCAGTGCCCGGTGTAGAAGGCGTAAAGGGCTGTCAAATAATCGCCCTTCCTCTGAATCTTGTGCCCGACCATGTAAATGTTCCGAAAAAGCACAGAATTGGTGAACCAAAGGTCATCTGGAAGGAATGTCCGAGTGGCAAAGGTCTCGCCACTGGCATGGTGACCTGTAAGAAAGACTGCCATATCGGTATATGAAGGCCTGTATAGCCTTGGATATGTCTCCTGAAGCTCTGGAGGACAGCGGTGTGGGCAGTGGCAAGAGCGGGCTAGCGAGTCCACTGTGATGATGATCTGATGGCCATCTACAGAAGTGACTAGCTTTGCTGTGGTACGTGGGGATGGTCGGAGGTTCTGGTAGAACAACCGTACCAGCCGCGGGTAGACCGGCTCTATGACTGGGGCAAGAATAGCTGCCAGGCCCCTCTGAATGATGTTATGGTAAGCGAATCGGGTCAGCACCGATCTAGAAAAGAAGGCCATGTCGAACACTGACTCATGGTCGACTGTCATATGCGTATATCTAGGCACGGGCCTATCACGTTCCAGATGAGCTGGCTGAGCTAGTATAGGTGAATGCTCAGCTCCAGTATGCGGTGGAGATGGTGATGGAGTAAATGTAGGATGAGCCGCAGAGGTGGATGGTATATGGTCATCCTCAGCCTCATGAGATGGTGACTGAGGTGGGGTAGCCTATGATGGCTCCTCCTATGCATAAGAGGGCTCTGTTGGCTCCTCTGTCCGTGGTCTAATGTGTCGGTGGGGCCCATGTTGCATGTTGGCAACGGTCTTCCTCTTAACCATGGCCTGCAAAAAGAAAAAGAAAAACTTGCAATGGGAGTTAGTACCAGAGTAAGAAAGTTTAAGCACAATGTAGAAACATGTATGTCAAGTAAAAATAGACAAAACAAATATGACATGAATCTATACAAGTGGCAGGATATGAAACATGCTAAACAATGTAAGTATGAAATGCATCCAATGTGGAATATCACAGGCATTGGGTATATATAAGATAACATGAACATAAGATATGATGAATGAAGTGTGTGTGTGAGATCTGTGAAGTTGGATCGATCACAAAAAGAAGTGAGATCGATCACAAAAGTTGGATCGATCAAAAATAAGTGAGATCGATCTCACAACTTCGATCGATTGGAGATATGAGTTCGATCGATCTCTCAAGATCGATCTGAGGTACAAGTTCGATCGATCGAACTGTGCGATGAATATAAACAGTCACAGATCTGTGACTTTGAAAGCATGGGGCCCACACGAACATGTTTGTGGGCCCATCAACACAACACATCAATCAATCCTAGCCACTGTTCAAAGCCCATACTCCCAAATCAAATCAAATCATCAAAAATATATACACATATATATACATATATAGACACAAATGCTTCAAGCTTCAACAATGGAGGATTTTGTCATGTATATAGCATGTATTCAACATATAAGGCATGTATGCACAAGATTGAAGCTTAAATCATGAGGGACATTCTCGGATCTTACCTCAAACAATGAGAGAAGTGGAGATGTGGAAGAGTGAAGATGAATCCGAGAAGGGAGAGAGAGATTGATGCTTAGATGCTCGCCGGAAAGTTCACCAGAGGTAGGAGAGGTGATGGCACAATGGCGACGGAGAAAGGGGTTAGGGTTTGCAGAGAGCGTGAGATCGATCTAAGGTATCGATCTAGAAAACCCTCGGTTCTATTTTTAAAAACATTCCCGACAAAGTTCGATCGATCGAACTTCAACTGAGATCGATTGAACTTTGATGAACTCTCTTCAAAGTATTTTTGAATTTTTGAAATTTTTTGAAAAATGTAAAATTAGAAATTAGAATTAAAATTAAAAATTGGAAAATAAAGTAAAATAAAATATTTTTGGTTTATTTTATTTTATTTTAAATTTAATTGAATAAACAATAATAATTAAAAACTAAATCTTTTTGTATTTTTTTTTGAAATATTTTTGAGAAATAAAATAAAATAAAAATGAAATGAAATAAAAGTGAAAATATTTTTTTTTTTTTGGATTTTTGAAATTCAAAATGTCAAAACAAAGTCAAAATAATGAAATGAACTGAGATCGATCGAAACAAGAGTTCGATCAATCAGACAGAGAGCAAAAATATGCAGGTTTTTGGCTCAGAAAATTGGCTAAGCGTTGGAACTTGAAGATTGATCGAACTTGGAAGTTGGATCGATCGAAGAACTTTAGATCGATCTTGGAATCTTTCGATCGATCAGACAGAGAGGTGAAATATGCAGGTTGATGCAGGCTCAAAATTTTTCTAAGTGTTGAATCATGAGATCGATCGAACTTTGAAGTTGGATTGATCAAACTTTGAAGTTGGATCGATCGAACTTTGAAGTTCGATCGATCGAAGGTCTCTTGATCGATCTAAAAGTTAGTTCGAACGATGGGACAGAGAGGTGATTTGGATGCAGGTTTCTGCAGGTCGAAAAATTTTCTAAGTGTTGGATGCAGAATGGAGTTCGATCGATCGAACTTAGGTTTGAGATCGATCGAACTATGTAGAATGCTCGATAATGACATGAAAGCTCATGCAATCTTCACCAAAGTTCCTATCAATGCATATGAGAACCAAAAACAAGTATCTAGACTTCTCAAGAAATGAAATGAAAGATAGAAATGAGGGAGGAATAGGGTTTTGACACCCTACGAATGCTTTTGCTAGTTTTTAACGTCTCTAGCAAGACATTGGGCTCTTTTAGCCCGGACCAAAGATCTTATAATGCATCCCCTCCTTGTTGGGGTGATAGATGCTTTGAACTTCACCCAATAAATGATTCTTTGAAGAACTTGTTGGATTAAGCTCAAAAGAAACTTTTGGTTCCTTGTCTATGCAATCATAACCTTTGGGCTTCCATGCCCTTTCAAAGCAAGAATTTGGAACAAGACTTTGAGAATTCAAGGTTGAAGATAATCTTTTGGAAGTTTTGGTCTTACACAAAAGCTCATTTCCTTGACATTGAAGATCATGACATTTATCTACAACATTAACCTCCCCTTCATATTTGTCAAATGCATTGGGTGTGGGATTAAAGATATTCAACTTCACCTTCATGTGGCCAAATGAGATCTTCATTAACCCCATCTTACAATTGATGTTGGCATTAGCGGTTGCCAAGAAAGGACGACCAAGGATAACGGGAATTTGGCTCTTAGGATTGGGGACTGATTCCGTGTCTATGACAACGAAATCAACGGGAAAGAAGAATTTGTCAATTTTAATCAAAACATCCTCAATTATACCCTTAGGCTTCTTAATGGATCGGTTGGCAAGTTGCAAAACTACTGACGTCGGTTTCAATTCACCTAGGCCCAATTTGACATAAACCAAGTATGGGAGAAGGTTAACACTTGCTCCTAAGTCAAGAAGCGCCCGATTAATAATATGATCACCAATAATGCATGATGTAGTGGGTGAACCGGGGTCCTTAAAAAGAGTGTTAAGTTGCAAAATTGAGCTTACTTGCTAGGTCAAAACCACTTTTCTTGGTGCTTGGCTCTTGTTCTTCCACTTTTGGGTGCACAAGTCTTTCAAGAATTTGGCATAAGCCGGAATTTGCTTGATTGCATCCAATAGTGGAAGATTAACTTTCACTTGCCTAAACATTTCCATGATTTCCTTGGTTTTTTCTTTTTGCTTGTCTTTTGAAATGGATCATTTTAAGGCATCCGGAAATGGAACTTTTGGTTCAAACACTTTTTCAGAATTTTCTTTTGAACTCTCTTCAACACAAGAAGCTTTCAAATCATTTTTCAACAAAACTTTTTCAACATCATTTTTCAAAACTTATTTTTCAAACACATTTTTCAAGACTTTCTCATTCACAAGATCATGTATATGTAATGAAGGAGGAATGGGATGTGAAACGGGGCGGGTGACAACTTGAGGTTGCACCGGTTCACTCTCTTCATTGGACATTCTAACTTGATTGTCCACAATCCTACCACTCTGCAAGGTAGTCATTGCATTAACTTGTTCAATGGTGTGGCCTTCCGATGAGGAATGGGTTTCCACAACACATTGTTGCTTAGGTGGGGCATTAATAAGCATCTTTCCCTTCTCTCTTACATTGAGTGTGCTTGCTATTTGCCCTACTTAGGTTTCTAGCTTCGCAATAGATTGAGAGTGAGAATGAAGCAATTGTGTGTTAGCCTCTAAAGTGCCTAAAGCATTCAAAACTTTTTCTTCAAAGGCGGGACTTCTAGTATTTCCTTGGGAATAAGATTGGTTGGGAAAATGAGAATTAGCAAATTGATTCCCTTGTGATTGATAAGGTCTGTAACCTTGGGATCCTTGGTTTTGAAGTGGAGGTGGAATGTACTTCCCTTAAAAACCGCCTTGGGAAGGGTTTGAGCCCTCTCCTTGGTTTTTTCAAGAGAAATTCGGATGATTCCTCCAACTTGGATTATATTGAGTACCATAAGGATTGTTCCCTTGGTTCACAAAAGCTACATTGACTTGTTCATTAGGTTCATTTTGCATTTGTCCGTGAAGATAATGAGAAGTAGAATGAAGAACACTAGAACAAGTCATACATGTTTCATTTGATACACGATGAGAATGGTTAGGAAAGGAAGATACTTGGTTCGTCGAGTTTTGGTTAATCAAAAATTGATCAAACCTTTGAGCTAAAGACTTCATTTTGGCGGCTATTTCATTTGAATGGTCGACTTGATGTAAGCCAACACTTTTCTTACCTTGTAAATTTCTACCATTCTTGGATGATAGTGTTCTATGCAAAGAATTTTCACTCATGCTCTTATAAAGACGCCACACGTCATCCTCATGCCTGTCAATGTATAAGCTACCCATGGAAGCATCAACTATACCCTTATAGTTGTCTGATAAGCTCTCAAAGAAATATTGAACTAATTGCCATTTGGGCATGTCATGATGTGGACACTTCCTAAGCAATTTATTGAAACGTTCCCATGCGTCATGAAACGTTTCTCTATCCCCATGTGAAAATTCTCGAATTGAGGTTCTCATGGCATCGGTCTTAGAAACCAGATAATACTTCTTCAAGAACTCTTGTTGCATTTCTGCCCAAGAAGTGACTGAAAAAGGCCTAAGATTGTTAAACCAATACTTTGCCTTGTCTTTTAAGGTGAATGAAAAAAGTTTGAGCCTTAAAACCTCTTCCGGCATATCCGTATATTTTACGGTGGAGCATACTTCAAGAAATTCATCTAAATGCATGTAAGGTTCTTCACTTAGAAGTCCATGATAGTTAGGAAGCATTTGAAAGGTTTGTGGCTTAATTTCATAATGATGTGCTCTAAATGGAGGCATTTGGATGCATGTAGGTGCATTGTACTCATTAGGCACATAATGGTCTCTTAAAGCAAGAAGTGGATTAGCTACTTGAGGTGCAACATGAACACCTTGGTTTTGAATTCCTTGATTGATGATGGGAGGTTGTGGAGCATACATTGGCCTTGGCATTCCATATGGAACTTGTCCTTGTTGTTGTGGTGGTTGGTGAATGAATGGCCTAGGCATGCCTAATGGTACTTGTATGTTCTCATTATGCACATTGGGATGAAGAATACCTTGTTGGTCTATGTGACCAAGGTCCTCAACATGATCATTATTATGGTCGTCCATTGATAGATTGGTTCTATTTGAACTTCTTCTTCCCCTAGGATTTCTAACGATGGATTCAAGATGCAAATGAAGAGGGACAAGAGTTGGTCTCAATGAACGACGTCCATGCATGCACAATGCAAAACACAACAAGCACAAAGAATGACAAACACTATACCTTTACAACAATGCAATTAGACTTCTTCCACAAACACTTAATTCATACTCCCATGCTTTAACAACAATAATGCAAAGAATAATTAAAAACAAGCCTCCACGCGGGCCGACGATTTAACTAAAGGATTGAGTAAAGAAAGTCTCACAAAGGTCCTTTAGCACTTCAACTCTAAATTTATAGCTTAGCTTAGCAAATTTTTTAATTTTAGCTTCTTTTTTTTTTTTTTTTTTTTCCTTGCTTGCTTAGCTTGAATGCTCTTTTGCTTTCTTCCTCTCCAACAATGCACCTAGTTAAGTAAGAACAACACAATAAGTAACCAACAAGAAAAATAAAAACAAAGTAAAGACATGATCAAAAGAGTATTAATCCTAATTGATTCCACAAATCCAACGTTGCCTAATCAAATCAATCAATCCCCGGCAGCGGCGCCAAAAACTGATGCGGTCTGCCGCACTACCGTCAAGCGTGAAAGAATATGTGCATTAAGGCGAGGGCCAAGAGTTTTACATTTATAGAAGCCACTACTACCTTTTACTATAAATATAACTAGAGCGAGTAAGGATCGTCCCAAGGGATTGTGAGGATCGAACAAGGTCGTGGAATCGTTATTACGGCAAGTAGGTCAAGTGAGCAAACAATTGTTTAGTTCGTTCATTAGAGAACAACTAAATTAAACTAAGTGATAACAAGGAATGCAATTAAGAGTAAGTAATAGAGAGAGAAGAGTCTTGGGGTTTAGAGATCACCACCAAGCAATGCATTTTGATACTATTGACAAGTGGCTAATGAGGGCAAATGGTGTGTTGCAATATTGGTGTGTGTGTGTTTGGTTGATTCAACAAACAAGGATGACAAATTAAGCATGTATTGTCTAAATATCATGTAAAAGGCATAATATATCTAAGCAATAAAGCATATATTGTCTAAACAACATGTGAAAGGCACAATAAATCAAAATAAGTCATTAATCATTTCATTAAGCTCACAATCCAAATACAACACAAGGATAAAGACATATGCTACTTGTATTCAAAAGCTTGGATCATCAAACAACAAGCATGGATTGTCCTCCCATTTAACACTACACTACAACTACACTACATCTACACTACTAGCATAAAAATAAACTAAGGGAGAGGTACAATCCATCAAGGAAAAAGTATGAACCATCAAGAAAATCACAAGAGCATTCTTTTAAGCACTATGTCTTGACATTCTCCAAATCTATAGCATCAATACACATAGACATGCATCAATAACACAAAATCTAGAGACAAACATATGAACATCTATTCTAGCATACATAGACATTTGGATAGAATGAAATGATCAATTGGAAGCATTAAACCACATAAATTATTTAATAAACAAGATTTATATATATCAAAGTGTCAAAACATCAATTACAACACTAATCCCTCAATAATATACAAGATTAAAGTATAAAAAGCATGTTTGGGGCTAACTCTAGCCCTAAGAGGATGTCTAGCCACTCATGGTTATGTTGCTCCAACCCTCAAGGGCTAACTCCATGGTTGAATCTGCTCCTTGTTGATGAAGAACCCCAATGGTGTCTCTAGCCTCCTCCTCCTCTAAGCTTGCTCTCCAAGAGATGATATGAAAATTGATATTTTTCTCCCATTGTAAAAACCAATCCTTATCCTTATATAGGTATGTCAAAATGACACCCAAAATGAGCTGGGGTCGTGAACACAATATTCTCTAATGATTGGATAAAGGACAACTTTCAATGAGATGGAAATTTAACTTTTTTGCACTGGAAGAAGTTCGATCGATCGAACCTTGGACTTGGATCGATCGAACTGGCTGAGATCTATCGAACTTAGGCTGGATTGATCCAACTGGTTGAGCTTTTTAGAAAAAGACAAATCCGAGATATTTTGGGGAGAAATTTTTAGGAAAAGGACAAAAGTGGTTAGTGGGTGGTACAGCTGTGGATAGGATCAATCATATGAATAAGGACAAAAGTGTTCGATCGATCGAAGGGTGATGTTGGATCGATCGAACTTTTGGACTTTATGCTTTTGGGCCAAGGCTTAGATCTTTCTTGAAGTGCTGAGATCGATCATTGTTCGATCGATCGAACCTTGAAGTTGGATCGATCGAACTTTGCTGCTTCCCACCTTTGGCTTCATTTGCTTCCTTCTTTCTCCACTTTGCTCCTTTCTTTGTTTAATCCCAGAATTGCTTCAATTAAGCTCTTATTTGGCTGAGTTAGCTTATTTTCAGGGATAAGTGCCTGAAAATGGAAATAATATGAAATCAATCTAAAGTGGTAAAGTAAGATAGATAAAGGCACTAGAATGCCTAAGCTTAAGGGGTTTAAATACGCACTTTTCAGCGCTCATCAATGAGTTTATGTTTTCAACATTGAATGATATTGCCATAGCGTGTAACGAATCGCACACTGAAGATTCGATATTTGTCATACCATGGTAGTTGTGGACTTAGTACATGTATCGTATGTGTTTCCAAATTTGGTTGTGCTTGGCAGATAGTTGATTATCTTGTATATACATGTTGATATATACGTTGTTGCATAACTTATTAATTTTGGAAACTTAGGGATGTCGTTGTTTGCCTATGGCTAGGACATGGTTCTAGTACGGGGGATTGTCATCCTATAGTCTAGTGCGCACATAAAAGGTTACCCATGGGCTAGTAACCCTAAAGTAACCACGTTATCGGTCTAATCCGGCATGATGTCCAAGTATCCACCTTGTTTGATTTTGCATTTAATTTCAAGTTGATAACTAAATGATGTTGTAACTTATTGTTCCTTTTTTTATTTCCCATTTTAAGTTTTAAGATGTTAACTTTGAGAAATCATGCTTTATGTATGGTATTAGAAGTTCCAATGTTGGTTAAATTGCATCGATACTGTGATTTGTGTTATAATGTTCAAATGTCACTTAGGAATAATCCTATAGATTCATTTGGAATATAGACGTTAGGTGGTATGACCCACTTTAGTTGTTTTCACACTTTAGATTTCAAGTTAATAACTTTGAGAATCTATATTTTGTTGCCTTATATAACATGTTTCTATGTTGTTTAAATTGCATGAATGATGTGATTTATGCTAGAAATGATTTAAGGTAGCTTAGGATGCTCCTCAGGTCTCATTTTTGACATAAATGTTAGGTGGAATGAACCACAATGATTAAATTATGAAAACTTGTAAAACATTGGGTCTTTGTATTCTCATCTCCTACGAGCAGCTTTATGTTACCCACCCCAAAGTTACCGAGGGTATTTTTTAGGTACAGGATTTAAGATTCGGGGATTTGTACTTGCCTTAGGTGATTTGTAGATTTGAAGTACTTTTAATGTATTCTCGTTCACATGCAAGTGTTAGCATGTTTAAGTTTTATTTATAAAGTTGTAATACTTAGTTAGGTTCAACATGCCATTTTTGTGTAATGATATGTAAAGTGTACTTAGATGCACTATTTGGAACCCCTTTGATATGTATGATATGAGGTCAAGGGCCACAAATTTTAAAGTTTAAGTGTATACCTTTAAACTTCAAGTTTGACTTTGAAATGTAATTTTTGCCAACTTTAGAGGTTTGGGATGTGATTTGGAGTAAATGGAATGTAATGAGGCCGTAGGCCATTGTGGCGCGTCTAAAATGTTATTTTATGTTTGCGTGCATGCTCACAATAGCACACAAGTGCACGGTTTTAAATTTGATCATGCTGTGGGGAATCCAAATAAGACTTCTTATCATTTTGGTGCATAATAGGTCTTTTAGCACCATTTCGAGTCATTTCGGCCGACGGAAATGTCATTTGGGTCGACCGATGGCTTTTGGGATTCATTTGAACAGTAAAAAGTCATTTTTCAGTAGTTTTAGCACTGTTTAGGTCCATTTCGGTCGACCGATTCTTCATTTTGGTCCACCTAAATGATTTTCCTTCATT
Organism: Cornus florida; assembly: GCF_030987335.1. Taxonomy (NCBI): domain Eukaryota; kingdom Viridiplantae; phylum Streptophyta; class Magnoliopsida; order Cornales; family Cornaceae; genus Cornus; species Cornus florida. The sequence goes on from NW_026775573.1 coordinate 49,517,315, forward strand.
TTTAGGATTTTGGGCCATTTTGGGTTCATTTCGGTCGACTGATGGCTCATTTCGGTCGACCTAAATAGCTTTCATTCAGATGCCTTCCAGTTTTGTATCATCTTTCTTTTCCTGACTTCAAATGGTCATAACTCCTTCATTTTTAATCCAAATATGGTGATTCTTGAGTCTAAATTCAAGGATTTTGAATCATCTTTCCAATGGTACCAATGCTATTCTTAGATTCAAATCATAGTGGGAGTTATTCATATTTTAGTGAGACAGTGTCAGATTTTGCTTGAACCGAGAATGAGAGTCTTGTGGGATTCTTGGCCAAAGTCCTTAGAACCTCTTGGAATGTTGTGAAATGATTAGTTTAGGTTTTTTAGACCTCATTCAACTTGCTTGGAGTCAAATTTTCCTTTTTATTTGTAAATTGACCATTTTGCCCCTTAGTTAATGGATTTTGCCTATTTTAACCTTTGCTTCCGTTTTTGTTCTCTTTGTGTTTCATGACTTTATGGAAAGTCACTTGGGTGTCTTAGGGATGATTGATATCTCTATAAACCTTGTTCTTGGTTTTGTTTCCGCATTTCAGATCCGTTACCGGGTCAATTTTTGGGTCATCACTAACGTACCGGGTTGAATAAAACTTGGGTCGTTACATATGATGACAGCTATAAAATTCCTAATAAAGATGTTTTAATAAATCGAATATGAGATAGGAAATGGTTTTCTAAATTTAACTGTAAATCAAGATTTTAATACTCAAGACATAGAATTAGTTAAAAAAAATTAAATCTCTAAGTTAGAACCTTTATAACTCCCGTTTGAAAATAGTTACAAAATAATTCAAACTGATGCATCAGCACAATGATGGGCAGGTTTACTTTTTCAAAGACCTACAAAAGAATCTTCTCGAGAAGAAGAACAAATTTGCAGCCATGCTAATGGAACCTTTAATAAAGTACAATCTGCTTTACCATCAACAGATCTAGAAATTTTAGGAGTAACAAACTCTATTAAAAAATTTCAGATATCCCTTAATAAAGAATTTCTTATAAGAACATATTGTTATAATATAGTAAAATTTGCAAACAAAGCAAAGCAACAGAGGATGTCTGCAAAAAGATGGATTTCCTTTATTGACTGTATTACTGGAAGAGGTTTTAAACCCATATTTGAACATGTCGAAGGAAAAGACAATTATTTAGCAGATATTCTATCTCATTTACTAATTGATTGTTAAATTTTGCAGGAATGGAAAAAAGTAGCAACAACAGCTATAGCCTTATACCAGGCACTTCTAATCCTCTTTTAATTATCCAAAACCCAGCTCAACAGTTCTACGTTAGACATAATCTTTTTCCTGATCAAAAACTTACTTTAGATAATATTTGGTTTTCTAGAAATAACCCCGATAGAACCCTCGTCAGAAATTTAAATACCTTAAGTGAATATTTTGTAGCATCTAACAAAACATATAATACTATTCAGCAAGAACATGAGAGACTTATATCTCATTTTAAAAAGTTAAACTTAGCATATCAAAATGCAACAGAAAACCCCATAGCTGAACTAACCATGTTTGAAAAAAGGACTAATCAAGATAAAAATCTTCAGAAAGTTCAATTCCTGCAGGTACAAATCATGTATGTTAATTTATTACCCATTTTCTCTCCAACTTATAGAGAAATCCTAAGACAACAAGTCGAGCTTTTCCCTGATAATATAAAAGATCTTATCCTTGAAAAAGCTAAGTCTGATGCTTTCAAAGAATGTGTTGATATCCAAATTTACCTCAGAAATAACAATCCACCCAAAGGAACCCGATACCATTATTATTTCTTGTGATTTATACAAACAGGCAAATTCATACCTACCATAATTTTATTAGACATAGACCTTATTTTTTACTGCCCCTTTTGATATAACCAGAAAAACCTGTTTTTCCACAAGAACGACCAGATGTTTCGTAAGCAAGCTCTTAGAATTAGGAATGATCAATAGCATTTCTATGCCAAAAGACATGTCATTAGAATATTTAGACACTTTAGGTAACCTTCCCAATCTATTAAACCAAGCTATTATTTTTGAACAAAAACAAACCCAAAATTTCATGCCAGATAGTTCAATTCTCCTTTAAATCCATAGCACTCATCCAGAATGGGTCAAAAAATGGAGCTATAATTCTCGGACAACATCAAATTTACATTCATTCCGATCCTACAGAAGTCATAACCCTAACAAGACATATCAATTTTGTAAACAACTTTCGTAATGATATCGAACCAACCACCTTTGACCATTTGATGTAGTATAAAGCTTATCGACAGCTTAACCCAAGTCATAACCCTGGTTTCAGACTTTTCGACCATAATGTAAATATGAAAATTTTCATTAAAGCCAAAATCCCTTATGTCATCCGATGTCCTCCAGAGATTAAGATATCTCCAGAGATTGAAGAAATAATAAATGAAGAAAATGTATTGATTGAGTAGTACGAGAAAGCCTACAGAAATGAAGAAACCAGCTCACCAGACATCTCACTAGATAGCGATACTGACAAAAATTTGTCCAATATGTCAGAAGTCTAAAGAGCATCTAAAGAAAAAACAAATTCTCCATCAGCGTACAGACTCTCTAATAGTATCAAGATAAAAAGCAAGTCCAAAAGCAGATTCGCAACAGTAGCTAAAAGCAACCAAGATCCACCAAAAACAGATTCCAAAGACAAAAGTCAAGTTGAAAACAGTTTAAAGATAAGGTTGCCCAGCAATAATTCATTGAACCCCATCTCCAAAGTATCTTACATCTTAGCTATCTATGTTGCATCTACAATCTCAAACGTTAATCGATCTCTCGGATTACTCTATAAAAGGAGGCCCTCAGTTCAAGTGAAGATCATTGAGTTTTAGAACAATCAAGTTAAGAGCCATCAAACATTCCAGCTTTCAGCCATAGTTTCTTACTGTGATTTCTTTCAGCGTGTTTCTTTTTTGTAAAAAATTGTGTGAGAGTGTATCCATGTATAAACAGTATGTATCCATGTATATATTTCTCATGAAATAAATCATCTAGTTTGCTCTTATTTAAAATTTTCTTATCCCCATTTAGTATTTTCAGTACTTTCAGGCAAAAGACTTCTGTCGACAAAAAGATCAAATATATAGATTTTATTTAGCCAGACAGTGTAGATCCTATAATTTTCTTGAATCCAATCAGTACAAACAGCCTTAGTTTTAATTTAGCAATTTCTTCTGTGAATTGACTCGAACTGTTGGCTTGTTGGCTTGTTTTCGCCAGTATTCAGGCATTCTTACAGGGCGTTATCAAGTTCGGCAGTTATTTGAGTGATTTAATTGTTAATTTTATCTCTATGTTATTTGCATGCTTCTATCCGGTTCGATTGAATTTAATTTTGGTATCAGAGCCTATACTGTTTCGTTAAATTTAATTTATATATAAGATCTTTTTTCTAAAGAAGTCTATATTAATCTACTGTGAAACTTTAATTTAGTGGGAAAAAATATTAAATAGTTTGTTCAAGGATCTTTCCGTAAGCCTATTTCATGTTTTAAGGCTTTTATGTTATAATAAAATATAGTTTGGGTCATTATAGTAAAATAGATTGTTGTGTGGTCCAAAATAGAATTTAAGTCCATTTTATAAAAATAGTTCATGTGGTCCTTCCATTTTTAAGAAAAAGTTTGTGTGGTCCTCTCATTTTCTAGTTGAAGCCTAAGCTTGACCTCATTACATTGTAGTATTTGGACCTTAAGCCCATGTATTGGGAAAAATCCCTTGTGTTTTTGTTTTCTTTATGAGGTAAGCATATCGTTGCACTGTGTACTAGTTTGATATATGTACATATATTTATGTATATGTGTATTTAATTACATTTTCGTTGTTAAAATTCTAACCAGTCTAAATTTGATTTGCATATAGTTATAAATTAATGTAACTGGCAAATATATGTGTATACGAGGAGGATTGCTGCTATATACATATAGTAGTCTTTAATTTAATTTCTTTATGGTCTAAATATATAAGGATGTCACATAAGGGTTTTATGGTAGCCTTAGGTATTGTACTTCAATTTGTATTATTGAGTTTTGTAGGTGTGGAATATTTCTTAGTCCACATGGTCGGCCCATATAGTTTGGTCAAACGGTCAATGGATTATGTCATGTCATTAATGACCCACATAGCTTTGTTAAACTATCAACGGGCTATGCCACACTAGTCAAACAATCAACCAATCAACGGTCAAAGTCATGTGGCACTTACCACGTCATCAATATAACTCGAATAGAAAATCGAAGGCTTGAAGACCTAAGTTGGGAGCGTTACTCAGGATTACCAAGCGGGGTATTTTGCCATTTCTTACATTTATTTCTTCTTTTTCTCATTTTTTTATTAAAGAATATGTGTCCGATTGTCATTGGTCCACATCAACAGTGATCCGGTGTAAGTACTCACAAGTGAAAACCTAAGTATTGTACTTATATATATATATATACACACACACACACACACACAAAAAAAAAAAAACTTTACTCGTCTTTGATGGAAGTCGTGTGAGTATTATCACTTATTACTTTGAATGAAACAGAGAAAAACTTTTTATTCAGCGGATTAGATCAATTTTAAAATATTAAGCCAAAAGATCACTCTAAAAAAAATCCAAGAATTGAAGTTTAAAAAATCAACTAATTATTGAAATATCAAATGTGCTAACTGGATTACAAAATCAAACCATCTCTAAATGTTAGAATAGAGTTTCAGTATAATTTTTTTAAATTAGAAAAAATCAACAGGTAACAACATAGATAACTAATGGAAATACTAATGAGTTCTACTTCAAGCAATTCTCTAATGTTATGTTTGGTGTGTAAGAATGGAATGGAATATAATGTCCATTCCAACCATTCTTTTGTTTGGTATGCAATTTAAAGTGAGAATGAAAATCCATTCCACAACTAAACTTATGAAATGGTAATTCCATTCCCAAGTAATTTTTTTAAAAAAATCAACTTCCCAAAAAAAACCTCATGTTTTAAGTCTAACAAACCACCACTACCTTCCACCACAACCACCTCCGCCTTTCACTACCACCGCCAGCGACTTCCACCACTACCACCGCCTTTCACCATCACAACCGCTATCGACTTTCACCACCGCCCACTGCTTTCCAACACCACCACCGCCACTACCACCATTGCCTTTCACCACCGCTACCACCTTCCACCACCGACACAGCCATCGTTTTTCACCACAGCCACTACCTTCCACCACCACCGCCTTTCACCACCACTACCACCTTTTATCACCACCACCACAGCCGCCTTTCACTACTGCTACTGCTTTCCACTGCCACTACCTTCCATCGCCACCGTCTTCCACCACCACAACCACTTTTCACCACCGCCATCGTCTTCCACCACCACCATTATCACCACTTTTCACCACTACCACCGCCTTTCATTACCACCACCACCAATGCCTTCCACCACTGCCTTCCACCATCGCTACCCCTTCCACCACCACCACCACCACCACCCCATAGTCACCTCCATTGACTCCCACCACCATCACCTACACCACTATCTCCTTCCACCGCCACCACAACACTATAGCCACTGCCTACCACCACCACCACTGTCACCGCCTTCCACCATTGTCACCACCTTTGCCTTCCAACACTACCGCCGCTGCAGCCGCCTTCCACCATTGCTACCACCACCGCTGCCTTCCAACACCACTACCACTTTCCACCTCCACCACCGCCGCTGCCACCATTTATTTTAAAAAAAATTATAAAAGAATGTCATTTTGTTAATTTAATTTATTTGTTACCAAAAGGGATATTTTGGAAACTCAATTTGAAATTTATTCCATTTTAAATTTTAAATTGATCCAAACAAACACTAGAATGGTTATTATCATTCAATTCTTACACATTTCATATTTACAACCAAACAATAGAATGAGAATGGTCATTCCATTCCATTCCCATTCTCATTCTATTCCCACTTGCATTTTATTCCATTCCTGCATGCCAAATGTAGCATTAGAAGATCAATCGACAGAAGTGTTGAAAATCTATACCCTAAGTTTCCAAAGACCCAACCAAAATTTTCAAACTTCTGAGGTGTGAACTTAAAATGTTTTAAATTTTCATCAAATTCCAATGGCTTTCAAAATTAAAATGACAAGAACATGGATTTAAAATGATAACAAAGATATTCATGTATGTATATTAAATGTTTATGGAAAGATTTAATTGAATGCGCTCACTACTTGTCCGTAAAGGAAACTGTTATACTTACCTCTCACCATTGAGTAAGTACTCCTTATTCACCGTTGATGTAGTCCAATCTTATGTCAACACATCACCTTTAATTATTAATTAAGAAAATTGAAAAGAAAAAGAAATGAAAGTGGGTCAATCCGAATTCATTTTCTTTATTTATTATTATCTTTTCTAATTTTGTAATCAAAGAATATGTATGTATCTGTGACTGAACCACACCAGCTAGGTAATTATTCTCCATAAAGGAAAAGATATACGGTATATTTAAAACCTCAAATCTTAGGGCCAATATGGCCTTGCCTCATGTGCTTCAAGAGTAGATTTTGTGAAAAAGAATATATATGTGAGTTGTGCAGTGGAATAGGTTGTGGAAAGTTTGAGTTTTTTTTTAAAAAAAAACTGTTTTCAGAGAGGAATAATCACGTGTTTCTTTATCCAATCTACTATACTAAAATTATCGGTTTTTTAAACAATCACACAAATTGTAAGCAAGTAAAGTTTAGAGTGACACCGGATTTTAGCGAAGAAACCAATTGAAAAACCTCGAGGTTTTGTGTACTATCCCAAGAGTAAAAAGATCAATTATCTACGAGGCAAAGTACATCGAACTTTGACTCAAGTTTACACCCTTTCACTATACCAAGACTTAATCCACTAAACACCTCTGGTTTTACGACTTCCCGTCCAACAGCTCTCAACTTCAGACTTATGCCTCAAACCTTGTAAAAGGATTGCTAATAGATCAACAACACTCCGCAAGCGCCTTGATCCCTTCAAAGTGTGATATGAAATTCTTCTTATTCGAATTTGAATTTAATGTAGAAGAAATAAGATCTACTTTCTCTGATCATTGTAGATGCAATCTTCTATAAACTTGAACACGGTTAGGATATGAACAACACCCTAAATTCACTCATGTGTGTATATAGTGTGTATGTTCTTAAAAATCTCACCAAAAAGGCTTTTAATGAAAATCAGAATTTTAATGCAAAAAGCCACACCAACCTAGATGAGAAAATATGTTTATATAGTCTTTCAATACCCTAATGTCACTTGGAAAACAAGTTAATTTTGTGCATGAGTTTTTTGAAGGAAGTCTATGCAAAATAGGAAGTTAAAACAGAGTAGGAAACAAGCTACCTAAACTATTGATAAACTTGAACCAGTCCAGTTACCTTGAACCGGTTGAAGTTGGTCAGTTTTTTTTTTTTTTTTTTATTTAAAAAAAAAATTAAGTTTTACATCTTCAATAGGTTCAAGTTGGCCAGACCAACAACAACAAACAAACAAACAAACACACAATGTGTGCAAATGTCCTAATCTTGTAACTCAACTTCCTAAGGTGTTGTTCTTACCTTTTCATAGTCTTCAAGCTATCGAACATGACGAACTCTTTAATTCGGCTTCCGATCTCAAACTTGAATTTTGAACTCAAAATTTCAACTTGATCGGACTCATTTTGACAACAAAATTACCCAATTACAAAATATATACCTCACAATCTCCTCCTTTGGCAATTTTGTGACAAAACCCTAAAAACAAATACATAACCTACCCAAGCAGAAAAGGAAGATTACAATTTGTCAAAGAAATAAAACGGAATTTATCTTTCTTGAATTTCTTCTCTCGATCATCACTTGTTTGAATTGTCACCCTATTTTCTGCATGAGGACTAACAAAACCTACCAGTGAAAGCTTAATATAGAAGTGACAAAACAAAAATCTCCTCCTTAGTTATTAAACTCCCCCTGAATGTATCAATTATATCTCCCCCTTTTTGGAACAAATTGACAAAGATAGAGAAGAGAAAAGATCAATGCAACAAAGTGCAACATAGAGAAGTGTCATTGATATCAAAAATTAAGTTCAAGCATTTATGACTATATCAGTTAAAACCACAATGCATATGAGTATGTTATGAACATGTAAGCACACATCATGAATAAAAGAATAAACCAAAATTTTCTAAAAAAAATGGATAGTCATCTCAAACAAAAATGACAACAATCATCCAAGTCATCTCCATCAAAGGAGACTGTGGTGGTCACCACATCATCACCACCATCTCCATCCAGAGGGACTATGGTGGCCACCATATCATCACCATCATCTCCATCATCAGAACCATCAACCTCATCGTAATACTCATCATCAGCATTAACTCTCTCTGAAGTCTCTGGAGGTGCGGGTCTATAAACGTCTTCTGTAGAACCACCCGACTACTGTGTTCTATGCATCTTCACCTTAGCCCTAAGGTCTCTTACTTCATCCAGGATTCTATCCAATATAGTACGATTTCTCTGAACGATGGAGGCAAATAAAAGGTTAGCATCATCCTTTGAAAAGTTGCCTGTTGTAGAGAATAGCTTGTCCAAATCTGAAACTTGAGCTGAACTTGTAGGTGAGCCTCTTTGTGCCTTCCTTAGCACTTGTTCAAGGCACGGAGATCCAACTCTATCGTTATCCTCTGATGATAAGCCCGTGGAGGAATCATGATATTGTTTTTCTTAAAGAACTCCATAATGATCATAGGAAAAAAGAGAAGCATTCTTGCGAGAATTCTTTTTGTAATGAAGAATCGTGATTCGGATAATGGATATACTAAGCTCAATTGGTTCTCCTGTAGCCAAAAAGTATAAAATCTGAGCCTGTTCCAAACTTATCTCATCCTTCTTCCCAAACGATCCAAGATTTGACATAGCAAAGAGATTAGAAAAAAAAAACGGCTTCATCCGTGAGATGGCGAGATGGAATGAAGTGATCATATCTCGGAGATCCTGGAACACAGATAACATCATGAATCTATTAAATAGATGGCTTCGATCTCTCAATTGAAACAATCAACCTATCATCTTTATGAACAAGTTCTAATCCCAAAATCATATCTGAAAGATCAGCATTGACAAAATAATCAATTCTAAAAAGTTCAACAACAAAATTGTTGTCTGGAAGACTTATTTCCTTGATGTTGGCATAGAAATAATGTACCCTGTCGAGAGAAAAATTACCAACCATCTTGGTGAAAAAGAACCATTTATTCGTCTCCATGTATTCCACAAGCTTCTTGCCAGCACTGTCCCAAAGCTTGTTAAGAAGAACATTTCTTTCCGTCTTGATTGGTCCATCCTTATAAACACTTGCATATGACCATTATAGTTTGAGTAGGACATCCTTTCTTACCAATACAAGAGATTTACTCATCCACTAGAAGTGATGGACGAATATATGTCCCATATATGCTTCGAATATACATATACATGTATATTATATATATATATATATATATATATATCTTTTAAACCAGAACTTTTAACAACATTCAACTCATATATATACACATGTATATAAATGTAACACATGAAATATAAATCAAATCCTAACAATAAAAATATAAAGTTTAACTGTTTATTAATTCAAATTAGAGAGCCAAATTATGACAAATGTGTTATAGTTAGTGGCAAAGCCCGCCCAATGTATTATGTATTATGGACTACTAACAAAGCATATACCCCAGGTCAACACTTAATGCAAGGACTATTGGAAGTCCATTCAAATTTAACATATCACGTCAGTGTTATTTTGTCAGTTAGGTTATTGAATTTAAATAAAATAGTTGATATGGTTAGGTTGTTATATATGTATCCCAAATTAAAATAATTTACGTGATTTTTTTCTTTCACATATATTTTCCTTCATGTTCCCCTATTGTTATGTGTTGCTTCATTAATAGCCAAAAAGGCTAACGGTGGTGTTAGAGCAGTCGACAATCAACCGGGTATACACAAAAGCATGAAAAAAGGTTGAGGTAAAAAAAAACGATGGCCGCAATAGGTAATAACAACTCTCATCCAATTGTTCCTACTTTCAAAGGTGCAAATTACCAGTTTTGGTTTGGAGTATTAAAATGAAAACAATTTTTATTTCTCTTGATTTGTGAGAACTGGTTGAGAGTGGTTACGCAGAAAATGATAATCAGGAAGAGAGAGTTACTGCTTCATAAAGAACAACATTGAAATAAAATAAGAAGAAAGATGCCAAGGCCTTGTCCTATATCCAACAAGGGTTAGACAACACTATTTTTCCAAGAATAATGGGAGCCAAAACATCTAAAGAAGCATGGGAGTTGCTTTAGAATGAGTACGAAGGATCGAGTCAGGTAATTACTTTAAGGTTACAACTCTCCGTCATGGTTTGAAACATTGATGATGAAAATTAGTTCTGAGTCAATTCATGCTTACCTAATTAGAGTTACTTCTATTGTTAATCAAGCAAAATCTCTTAACGAAAATTTGAATGATGAAAAAATCATTGGAAAAGTTTTGAGAAGTCTAATTCCTAAATTCAATAGTGTCGTAGCTGTAATTGAGGAGTCAACAGATTTATCTAAGTTGTCTTTTACTCAATTGATGGGATCACTAAAAATGCATGAAGAAATATTAAACATGTCTACAGAAAGTCAAGTGGAGCAAGCTTTAAAAAAAAAATTAGAATTAAAAAGAGGCTCAAATGGAAAGGGAAAAACTATAGATTTCAAGGCAAAAGAGCGAATCAATTCAATGGAAAACGGAGACAATTCAATAAAGGCAATAGTGAAATTCCTATTTGTTTTCATTATACGAAGAAGGGTCATATTGAACAGGATTGTTGGTACAAAAATAAGAATCCTAATACCTTCAATTTTCCTTTTGTGAAAAAATTATGAACATAATGAAAAAGACCGTTGGTATAATCCTAAAAATCAAGCTTACTTTCATGAGGAAAGAGTTGATAAAGAAAAAGTTAAAGATGAAAATTCTAATGATGAACATCTATTCATATTTTGCCTTAATGCCACTACAAAAAAAAAAAAAATATGTGGTATCTTGACAGTGGTTGCAGTAATCATATGACCGGAGATAAATCTATTTTTGTTAAACTTGATGAATCTATAAAATCTCAAGTGCGTATGGGGAACGACAAAATTAGGGTGCAAGTTCAAGGCAAGGGAACCATTGCAGTGAATACAAATTTTAGTAAAAAATTGATTGAAGGTTTGGCTCAAAATTTTGATCAGTTTGGGACAACTACTCAAGAAAAGTTATTTAGTTGTGTTTGAAGATGACAGATGCATGTTGTACAACAAAGGAGATAAAAAATTAATATTGTTTTCAAAAATGTCTTATAATAATATCTATCCTCTTGATTTTTCTAAGCTCGGGATGATGAGAAGAAGAAAGAAATGGTTGCATGTAGTGGAAAAACAACTCCACTGAGAATTCAAAAGACAAAGAAGAAACCAGTGGAAGACAAGCCTAAAAAGACTGAAATTTTCAAACAAAACAAAGCGTGAAAGAAGCAACAATGCTGGCAAAAGATTCAAAGAAACAGTAGTAGAAATTTGAAAACTTACCCTAAAATCTGTTAAAGAAGTTTGAAAATTTGAATTAAGGAGGAGTGTTGAAAGTTAATTCAAATTGAACATATCACGTCAGTGTTATGTTGTTAGTAAGATTTCTAAATTTAAATAAAATAGATAATAGGGTTAGGTTGTTAGAGTTTGAATGGTGGTGGTTATATATCATTCTCTGCCTATTTAAAAAAAGTGACTATAATCATATGTATATTCCAAATTAAAATTTTTTTCCTTTAACTTATATTTTCCTTTCCATTGTTATGGGTTGCTTCATTAATAACCAAAAATGCTAACATGGACAACATTTTGAATTTTTTTTTTTTAACCAAGACAATATTTTGAAGTTAGAACATATGCTCACCTAGTAAGCATTTCGGTAGGTAAAAGCAACCTAACAAAAAAATTGGGATTTGAGAAATTTTTTTATCCAAAAAAAAATAAATAAAAAAATAAAAAATTGGATTTTGATTCCTAAGTAGAAAAATTAAAGAATGAAGTCAAATGGAGGGGGAAAGCCTGTTCAAGCAAAAGAAAAAAAAAAAAAAGAAAAAGAAAAAAAACCAAATTCTTGCATTGTAAGAGGTCAAAGATGGGATGTTTAGTTCAAATTAGAGAGCCAGACTATGACAGACTATTGTACTTATATCAAATTGCTGGACATCACTTTTTCTTTATATATTTTAAAGTACAAGAATGTCACAAAAGAGGATATCGAACAGGCACAAAGAACATCAAACAACCAAAAGGACCAAACCACTTATATATATATATATATATATATATATATATTGACCCTTCGACCATTACTGGCAGGACATGTACTGTGCTAGGCCCCCTTAAAATTTTGCTGACTTCTCAAAGATTATCATTACCTAGATTGATAAAGAGAGGGAAAAAAAGGTGCAGCAGACCTCGACAGAAGAATCGACATATTTATCGAATATGATGATAAACTTTCAGATCCCTGTGCTTGAGTTGTAAATATTGTCGTTCGAGTTGTGTTAGGGTTTTGAAAGAAGACGATGCCTTTTTATAATGGTACTGTAATTTTATTTTTCACTGAGAACAGGTCCAATTGAACAAAATTCAACAAAGAAGGGTTAGGTTTGAAGATTAGACCGCTCCAATGGGTAGCCAAAAATTGGGCCCTACCCATTGGATAGCGGAATGGGTCGCGGTATTTCCCGACCCTATTGGCGATTTGCGGGCTTACTATGTGAGCCCGCATTAGTTTTCCTTTTTTGAAAAAAAAAAAAATTTTGGTTCAAACAATGTTTTAGCCCAGAACACTATTTGATAAGTCATGTTTGGCTGAAAAAAAATAAATAAAAAATCAATTTTTTTGACTGATTTTGGTCCTTTTTTTTTCCTCAAAATAATTAAATCAAAGAGCCATTAAGGCACTGTTTAGCTGACACAAACAGTGCCTTAAAGGCTTTTTTGGACAAAAAAAAGTTAAAAAAAAAAAGAAGATAAAAATGTTTTTTTTTTTTTTTAAGAATATCTCAAGCATTCTATATGATTGTTCTATTTTTCCTAGTTGTTATGTTTTTAATTCATGTCGTATTGTATTGTTTTTTATCTTCATTGTATTGTTTAAATTTATATCGTATAGTATTGTTTTTAATATTAAATATTGTATTGTTTAAATTTTTTTATGATATAGTTGTTTTAAAAATATAATCGTTAGGAAAAAGTTAAAAAATAAAATTTTTTAAAATATTAATATTTTTGGAGAGCAAAAATGCACTATTGGAGTATATCCGAAAGCTAAAATTTGAAAATTCTAAAACGTTGACGTGGTTATGGGAAATGCTAACGTGGCTATGGAAAAATGCTAACGTGATAAATTCAGAGAGCCTGAATTTGGAGAGTCCATCGGAGATGCCCTAAGTAGAAGGGAAGGGTATGTTTGGAATATTGAAAGTTTTGTTAAACCCATAAATAAACGTACTGCTTATGTGTCTTTGAAAGAAGAGCATTTTGGAGGAAGGTTGAAAGTTTCATTAAACCCATAAATTGTTTGTGTGTCTTTGAAAGTATAACGTTTTGGAGAAGTCCTCTTCTAAGGTCCAAAAGGTATTCTAAAAAATTAGCCAACCACTGCTTAAAATAACTTTCAAGTCTAGAAAGTCAAAATTAGCGTTTGGAAGTTACATGGTCTAACATAACACATAAATATTTTACATAAAAAGTATAAAATAACCGTTAAAACTAGAAATAAATAATTTAAAATTCTGTATTAATCTATTAGGACACATCAAATTTACAATATATATATATATATATATATATATATATATATATAAAATGGTTGGTTGGAGTCTTGGAGATGCTCTTATACTGTTATACATGTGTACAAAAACAAAAATGTTAAGAAGAACAATAAAGGAAAAACCAAAGAACAAGAGAAGAAACAATTTTGAAAGAAAAAAAAAATTATTAAATGTTTTTAGAAATTAAAATTTTAGGGGGACATTTTCTAACATTTTTATAAAATTTCATATATATATATATATAGAAATATATAACATTTCTATAAAACTTCTTACATAGAAATAATAATATATACATATTGTATATATATGGCAGGGCCAGCCCCTAGCCTTAAGTGACTCCGCCTCTGGCTCAGAGCGAGTACAGAATGGAAAAGGCGTGCCCATTAAGAAAGTATTGTGCGTACTTATGCCACATGTCAAAATGTCCATGTTAAGACAAAAGCAGGGGACTTACCAATTTGGGTGAATGCAAATAACAAATTCTTTTGACCCGAGACGTCATCGACGAGAGAGAGAGAGAGAGAGAGAGAGAGGGTTTCGGGGAAGCAGCTAGAAGAGAGAGAGTGAGCTTCGGTATTCAATATTCTTCTCTCTCAAGGAATCGCGTTGTATTCGGAGAGAGAGGAGGGATTGGCGAGGAAGAAACCCTGGGAGAGAGAGAAAGTGAGCTTCGGATTTCAATTTTCTCTCTCCAGGAATCGCATTGCATTCGAAATCTCCCACCTTCACTCACCAAGAAAGGTCAGATTTATTTTTCTAAATGAATCTGTTTTAGTTTCTCTTCAACTTATTACTTACTTTGATTTTACTTTCCTTGAAGTTATCTGTTTGGTTGCCGGGAATATGTGGGAAGTGATGGGAAATAAATAAATAAAATTTTATATTGGATTGTCTGTTTGATTGTTTGGGACTGAAGAAACAAATTTAAGATAAAGAGTTAAAAATACAGCGTACGGTATGTAAATTCATATATATTTCTTTTTCACTCTGTTTTCTCGGCTAGCAAACAGAGGGTTAGGGTTCTGTTCTATTATCTGTAGCAAATATTATATGGGAATTTGTTTTAGCAGATCCAATAAGGAAAAGATGAGATTTCAACAGTCACACAAAGCACACACTACAAATATGAATGTGGTTTGACTTGAAGCATTTGTCTACTGGTGAAGATAATAGACGAATTTCACTAAGAAAATTGAGATAATACATAGGGTTCTCTGGCCCCTAAAAAGATTGCCTCTTGGACTCATTATTCAATACAATAGGCAAGAAATTTCCACCTTATCTTGAATTTTATCAGTCTTCATAAACGGATAAATCTTCTAATGCTTTTCTCCACAATAACACTCCCAAAAAGATGTCTCAATACCTACAGAAACCAATCTTAGTCCAACCAATGCTTGATCCTGAGTTTAGGAATAGGCTTGGTAACTATATTTGCTGTAATATCTACTGTAGCAATCCTCTTCACTGCGACTACCTTATAAGGCATGACCTCCCTAATAAAATAGTATGTGGCAATAATATGTTGCAACAATATGTTTGGCCCAGGCTATGTTTATTTTCTTTTTCCACTCTCTCTAGCCTTTTCTCATTTCCGTTTAGTTTCTTGCAGATATGTATGTTAATTTTCCTTCTTTTCAATGAATCCATAAGTTCACTACACTCGCTGGTTAATGTCCTTGTATCCCATGTTGTTAATCTTATTTTTTGTTCTTTTAATTTTATTTTTACTATTATAATAAGAACACAGCACAAAAGTTTGACATAATATCACAATCAACTTTCTACCTCAAAACAACCCACCTCTTGCATCCCAAATAGTTGTCTCATTTGAAAAGTCAATATAAGCTAAATGCATCTTACCATTAATATCCTTTAAGTTTTCACAAATTTTACAGCATTTATATGTATATAAGTAAGATTGTATTAGAAAGTGTTCAAAAGGGGAGTGCAGCCCGCAAATTTTACAACTTGGTACTTTATATACTTAAACCTCAAAGGGTAACTTTGGAATTTCAAAAGACGAATGCATTGTCCTCTTAAAAAATTGTAAAACCCAAAAGGGACAATTAAAATGGGACGGAGGGAGTACATATATATAAGTATATATATTGTTTATACTGCACTTTTTGTTGGCACATATGTAATTCCTTTGATTTACTGTTTTTTTGACGTATCTTGGTTATTTAATTTAGTGCATATACTGATTGTGCTATTTATATGTGTGTGTGTGTGTGTATATATTCCTTCTTTGAGCTTATAGAATTTGTTATAACAGTAGCAGTATTTCTTCTTTTTAACAACACAACGGAATTCAAATTCCTTGATAAATTTTTCTCTATCTTCATCTTGGAGTGCTTTGCTGATATTTCATTTTGATTTTTTTTAAGCATTAGTATGTATGTTCTTTGATTTATCATACCTATTATGATAGTTCATCGATATTTCATTTGTTGTAAAAGAAACTAGTTACCTATGTTGCTTATGAATAGTTAATTTATTTATTGTATTAAAAAGGAAAAGAAAAATATAAGATCTTTTTATTGCTGAATACGTTGTTAGGTTTACTCCAAAATCCAATTGTACAACGTCTTGACCTCTCCCCTAAACTCACAAACCCTTTGCTATCCACATCAATATTATCACGCCCCTATTGTCAGTCATCCTTTTACATATTTGTTCTACTGCCTTCACAAATCAGTTTGTGAAGTACGATGTATATTGTTGGGCTTAGTTCTTGAATATCATCAATCCTAAATCAAAAAAACAATTGTCAAATACACGAAAGGGTGATAAAAGGGTGATGATCACTCAGTTCTCACCAAAAGCATGTAAAAAGTCTCAGAATTCTTATATATATGTAACCATATATCTATATGGGCCTCATAGTTCACTTGTACACACACACACACACACAGTCTATCAATGATGTTTATATTTTTTTCCATCAAATTTGCCAATGACATGACAGATAAATCTTTGCTTGGACTCCTTTTTGTTGTTTCAGAGGATTATACGGCCACAAGCACATTATGAAAGTGACTTGATTCCCTTGATGAGTGATATATATGGTGATTATCATTGCTTTATTGACGAGTCATCTCTTGTTTACTATTATATCAGTTGGTCTAGGTTTTATTTTATAATTTGTTTGGTTTGAGGGAAGGAACAAGGCTTCATCATTTGGTAGGAGGGAGAGCTGGAGGGACGGGAAGGAAAGGATGGAGGGAAGCCATCCCTACTAGCCCACCATTTTGCTTCCATCCAAAAGTGGGAGGAAGAGGAGAGAGAAAAATAAAGAGTCAGATAGATAAATTTGAAAATAAATTCTTACCCTCATTTTAATGTTTTAATTTATATATTTAAGCAAATATTAGTCTAATAATAATAGCATCTATTAACTCTCCTTCGTCCAACCAAATGAAAGAAGGGATGAACACCATCCCTTCCCTAGGGATGCCTCATCCATCCCTCCTCTCTCCCTTCCATACAGTTTTTCATCCCTCCTACCAGACACAGCATTAATCTTTTTTCCACAAAGAACGAGTTGCATGCCACTCTTTTCTAGAATATTACATCTTGTTGACTATTTGTGAGAGTGGCATTTGTTGAAGCTTATATGACGTAGAGGAGGGTGCTATTTGATGGATCTTAATTTGATCATTATCATGCAAACTAAAAATATAGTAAAGAGTGTCGAAGAAAGAAATATCTGATTTTTACATAAAAAAATCAAACTCAGAAAACCACTGGGACACCTTCTTGAGCATACTTTGTGAGTCACAGACTCCAGTCCCTTCCTTCTGTTGATTTACCTCCTATGTATAGCATTACACAGCCAATCTAGACTCCAGTGACTTCGGAAGCCAGTTGTTCCCCATGTCAACACAATCATCTCCTTGGCAATTCGCTTCCCTTCACTACTGATTTGTTACTGAATGGTTTGTTATGCGAATCAACCATCATTCTTCTGAACAACTCCACCGAAGTTGTCAAATATTCTGCGATGAATATATCTGCCAATAGTTGCTCTTCAAGATGTTCAATCAATGCTCCAACAACAAGAGTTATCACATACAAAATTCGGGGGTTCTTCTCAATAAATCTTCTAATTGTTTGTGTGAAGGAAACATTCTCTCCCATAATATTCTCATAAAACCTACCTTGATGATGTGCATGTATGTGAGAGAATTCAAGCGCATTCTCATTTGTGTTATACATGTGTTATGTAAACCCTAAACACCTTTTTTTAAGCTTTAGAAACCCTTATTCAAGTCTTAGAATGATTAGAAATTAATTAGGAATTGTTTGGATGTGTTTTGGGTGAGTTAGAATTTGATTCTGATTTGAAATTGCATTAAAATAGTGTTATAGCAATGTTTAAACGGTGAAAAAATCATTTTGCACTGGTAGGAAACTCTTTGGATCAAGTTGTACTGGCAGAGCTTTGACTGGTGCAACTTTTATGCACAATGTTTAGAAGACTGCACACTATATTTGACTTTGGGGCTTCATTGAGGGGTTAAACGAACTCAAACGAACTCAAAATTAGGCGAATAATATCTTGTTGGAAAGCTTATCGAGTCTATTTCTGGGTCATAGAAAGATGTATATAATTAATTATTACCCTAGAATTGTAGAAAGGCCAGATTTTGATTAAATGCAAAACCTACGTGTGTATTTACTTGCAGCCTACTCAAAGCATTTTTTAAGGTTTCCAAAACACGCTTTTATGTTTGAAAACATTCTAAAACCATTTTAAAGTTTCCGAGTCCGCTAAGAACAATCGAGTGAATTTTTTTTCCCTAAATGTTGATAATTTTATTTACTTATCAAAAAAAAAAAATGTTGATATTTTTATTCAATTAAGTGAATCTATTCATATCAATTCTATGGTTCACTTTTTTTTGATAAATATCAATTTTATGGTTCACTTAGTCAAACTTACCTTTTCCTAGTGTTTTGTGATCCAAGTTGATCACTGTTGACTGCATATCACTGTGCAATCTTCATGCCATTTTTATATAGTCTTTGATCAAAGTTCTCATTCACATTCTCTTCAAGTTTTTTTTTTTTTTCCCTGAATGTTTGAAAATTTTATTGATACAAATAGACTATAAAGTACAAAAGAAAACATGATCTGTAAAGAGATCAAAAGAAATTAAAAGGCAGACAACTAGTATAGGGCATACCCTTATACTGGAGAAAGAAAAACAAAGCCACTAATCAAAACATAGCCTGCAAGTCAGCCAAAGAAAGACATGAACAAGACAAGCCCTCAAAACAAGCTTCCCTAGCCACCTCAGTGGAAGCAACTGGAGTTCCACCATGAAGAACCTTGTTTCTATGATTCCATAAGCCCCAAATTATGGATGTATAAAAACGTCTGGATACCTTCCCTCTCACAGGGGACTGACAATGGTTGATGAACCAGTTTGTTACTGCTTTGAAAGATGGAAGTCTCATGATTTCCCATTTGCATATATCTTCAAGCCAGTGCCACACTTGAGTATCAAAAAGGCAGGACCAAAACAAGTGATCCCTTGTGTCTTCTCCACTATAGCAGTTGTGGCAAATGCACGTGAGAGTTAAACCCTGTCTCTGGAGGTTAATACAGCATGTAGACCAACATGACTGATAGACAGCCTAGACTGACCCGAACAAAACAACTCAAACAATTACCATGTATTCTGGTCAACGAAATTGCCAACACAGTAACTCTAAGTGCTAATATAGTCCGACTTTATTCAATTAGATTTTGGAAAGCATGTACTACACACGAAAATAGTGTTTTATTTAAATGATTATGGGTTTGTTATTGTTCACACTATATCTTGAGAAGTGAGAAATGATAATATTTTTTCTAACACATACAGATTTGGTCTGATAATTTATGCGACAGAATAATTATTCTGCTCAAATTCTTGGTGTCTGGGCCTCCCTTACCTTAATAGTAGGATAACTTCTATTTCATTCAGAGTCGTGCTACTATGTCGAATTCTTGCCATTCTGTTGGCATCATCTCTTTGTGTATCAATTTTTTCTGATCAACTAGTTGAGTTAATAAATGTTACTTTATATAATTGTTTGGAAATTTTCTTTTCCTTTCTTTTCACTATCTTTCCCCTGTTTTTTTATATTTTTCTCACTGACATAGTAATTTTTGACAGGGACATTTTCTACTGGGCATGGCATATAGTAAAGGATCCTCAAACATAAAAAATATGATTTACAGTGGGAAGCACTCTTTACTTCCTCCTAAAAGTCCATTTCCAAGTATTTCTCCATCATATGTTGATTATGTCCCAAGTCCTGCTCTTGGATCAAAGGGTATGGAAAAACCTAGAGAGGGAAATTCGTACCACCAACGTACTTCCTCTGAGAGTGTTCTGATGGAGGAGCAGCCTACATGGTTGGATGAACTCCTTGATGAGCCAGAAACGCCTGTGCGCAGAGGTGGTCATCGGCGTTCATCAAGTGACTCATTTGCATATGTAGATGCATATGATGCCACTAACGTAGAATACAGAGCTCAAGATGAGTACAAATCTAGAAATATAACTTCAGTGCCTTCATGGGGACCGCAAGAAACTGATCGTTATAGAGGTGCACGGCATGCTTCTTTCTATACGGAACCTAATTCTTGGGGAAAACAGAAGAATCGGGGATGGGATTCATCTTTGAATTCAACAGCTCACCCAAGTGGCCTTCTCTCTGCTAGTGCTAACAGTATTCTTCAAAGCTCAAGATCATCATGTGCCCTACAAAAATCAGATGGTGTTCCATCCCCGGCCACTGAAAAGCAGGATCCAGTTGAATCTGATCCACATGATGCAAAAGCCGTGTCCGAAAGAAAGGATTGTTCTCATGCTAAGCCTTCTGCATCTGAAACAGATACAAAACGTGCTAAGCAGTATGTCCATTTACTTTTAGCATCTGAGATTCTTAGCTGGCTTCTATATTCATTGGCATTCCCTTTATTTCTTTAGATGAATTTGACCTTCAGCTGCTGTTTTTGTGTTATTGCCTATCTTTTTCTTTGACATACTACATAGATCGAGTCGTCGCAAAGGAAAAAGAAAAAAACTTATAAAAAAAAAAAACATACTACTTAGATCTAGTCATCTCTCTCTCATCTAGTTATACAGACAGCAGTGGTTTTATTTAGTATGATTGTTAGCTATAACTGCAATTTTAATAATACATTTGTTTGTTCCAATAGATGGTCTGACTGATGTTTCACTTCAATTCCATAAAATTTTATTTATGAAATAAATAAATAAATAAAAGCTCTGACTGACAAGCATGAGGTTACTGAAACTGCAGCTGAAATAAGATGAATTGGGTTCTTAATTATAAATTTGATATGTGGGTTGTGGCTTCATAAACCTAAAAGCTATCTAATGCAGGCAATTTGCTCAACGTTCTCGAGTCCGAAAACTTCGATACATAGCTGAGCTGGAGACAAATGTACAAGCTTTACAGGCAAGTATCAGCAGAAGCTACTTATCAAAAAAAAAAAAAGTATAATTACTTAAGAAAAGAGCAACTAAATTTTATTTGGAAGTGCTGATATTAATCTTTTTAATATGATTACAGGCAGAAGGTTCTGAAATTTCTGCTGAGCTTGAATTTCTCAACCAACAGCATCTTATCCTGAACATGGAGAACAAAGCCCTGAAGCAACGTTTAGAAAGTTTAGCTCAGGAACAGCTTATTAAATACTGTAAGTTTCTGTGCCTAGTAATTAAGCTTTGATGAGTTATTATATCTGGTTTCTCTGTTTTTGGAAGCCCAAACATATGTCTAAAATCTGAGAGTAGTTGATGTTCATTCAGATGTGGGCCCAGGATTGTGAGTTGAGTCGGTGAATAACTACTTAATAATTTTAATTTTAATTTTTTTTTTTTTTTCCTAGTTGGGACTCACACACACTGCCTCCACTGAGGTTCGAACCTTGACCTCCCTTTGGGAAGTAGGAGCCTTGTACCGCTAGGCCACAGGCCTATTGGTAATATTAATTTTAATTTCTATAACGTACAATGATCAATTTCATAGTAATACATAAACATTTCATTTATTTTGTACAAAATTAATTAAATCATGAAATTTTAAATTTCAAAAAAGAAGGGAACTCAGTACAATTTAAGAAATTATAGAAGTTGTCAAATGGGAAGAACCTAATAAATATTTAATTGGTGTCCTAGTGTAATGTTTACCCTAGCTAGGTTACTATGAAACTGACTCTAAAGTTCAAATCACATTGTCTATAAAATTATAATGTAAATCGATCCAATTCCTCTAAACAAAATGAACTAATTTTAATAATCCAAAAAAAGATAATATTTTGACAAACTATAAAAATAATCAAACACAAATAAAAACTACAGTTGATTTCTCAAACAGTCAAAAGTAAACTATTTTCTTGAATTATTATAATTTTAAATGAAATTGAACCAAAATTAAGAATTGAGAGTTTAAAGATTCATTACTACTTTCATGGTAGTTAAATAACGAAAAGCACCATAAAGATGACACCTGGTTCCCTATGTTACACTGCCAAATATTCATTTTATTTAGTTAGTTTATTTTATTTTCTAGAATAAAATAATATTTTTATCTAATATAGTGTTCAATATAGGCTTTTAACTCATTTTACAGTAATAACACGATATAATTGAATGATTGGATATGTTTTTTAAGTACATGTCCAACTAAATGTTTCGGACACATATGCCATACCCATGTCCGAGCAATATATGTCCAACACGGGTACTTCACTATTTTTGAAGAGTCCATGTAACATAGCCAATCCCACAAAGAATGCCAATTTCATTTTCCACCGTTTTCCCTTTTCTCCTTTTAACTTGAAATAGAAACCAGTTGAGTTTCAGTCACTTCAAACGAAAATATATTTCCACATTTCAATTCATTTTTAAACTTTGCAAAAGTTTCACATTTTGCAAAAAGTATGATCCCACCCTTTAATTGTTGATGAGTCCAGTGGGGTTATTCATAAAAAAAAACTCCGGAACTTTTGAATTAGACATTTTTTTTAAAAGAAAAAATATATTGGGGTTAAATTGGCCACATATGTTACCGTGTGGGTCTATGTGTGCATTGGGTGGTAGCTGAATAAAAATAGCAACATTTGGACCAAGTACTTTCTGCGTAGCTGTCATCAATCATGAAGCAGAAACAGGAAAGGTTATTGGAAGTGGGAAGAGGATATGTGGCCCAAAAAATATGGGATTGCAATTTGCTGATACATATATGAAGTTTGAAGGGTAGTTGAGAAAACTTAAATAAAACTTACAGAATAACTATGTGAAAACGAATAGGGGAAAGTAAATGAACCAGCTGGCATCTCCTAGAAGCTTTACCTAAATATTATGAAAGGGTCAAATGTTCCCTGAATTTTTATGGCTTTTTCACTGGAAACCATTAAATTGTCTGTTTCTCTTAGATTCGAGTATTTCTTGAATTTCTAGTGGTTTCCTTCCTTTTTTTGGGAACCGGATTCTGATATAGCTTTAGCTTCTGGTAGCAATTATTTTAGTAGCACCATTTGCCATCTCAACATATAACTTGAGTAGTTATACTGTGAACCAGCTTTTCTAGGCCTAGCTTTACACCATTTAGTGTAGCCTTATCAATATAGTGGGTACTAGGCTCAGATTGGGCCTTGCCTAGTTTTGGTTCACTTGTTGGCTGGCTATAATTTATTTTTTATTTTTTTCCTAGTTGGTTATAATTGATTTCATTATCTGGGTTTTGAACAACAATTTCTGATGGAGGACGAGTGTAAGGAACACTCCTATAAGTGTAACTTCAAATTTGGTGTAGGCAACGGTAAGGATGATTTTGTTATGGCAGATTACGATAACTTTTTGTGACTAAGGTTGATACAAATGTTGGGTTTTAGGGCTTGTGAAGGGTAAGTAAGGGACGAAGATTTGGGGTTAAGGTAAGACAAGGGGAGATTTAGGGGCATCTTTGGGCATTGTGAACAATACTCGTGCACAGTTAGATGAAGCTCTTGCTTGAAATCCAACCAAATTTTCAAATGTTGATTTTCTTCAGACTTGCTCTTTCTTGAACAAACATATTAACTAACTAGCTTCTAATTTAAGGCTCAGAATCAGGTTCATGTATACTAGGTCATGCTTGGCTCAAATTGTAGCTCTGTTCCTTTGCAGCCTTATTAGCGTAGTTTACAAGCTAATACAGAATGATCTGTCTCAAGACCGGTGCACACCATTCTATCTGCTTTTTAGGCTGCTAATGCTAGATTTTCATCCTCCTGAGAGCTTTTGAAATTGGATCGATGGTGGTACTTCTTTTTCCTTTAAGCCACATCCTTATGTATGCCCTTGAGGACTGGTCCAGGCTTGCTATTTTTCTCATACAACAGTATGGTAGAAAATTATTTTTTTTATGACAAAGGTGAGATAGTGTCAATTAGGCTGTGTGGGTAATGAATAGGAACAACTGTGGTTCTATTTCTGTCTTACATTGGACATCGAATACACACGTGCCCGTACGGATCAACAGTAACAGTTACCCAACTGCTGGAGATACCACGTAAGCACTTAATTAATATGGTACAATGGCTTTGAAAAAAATGAATTTGGTGTGAGAAATGTTTGCATCTTGTGTTGGACAAAAATATAATGGTTTAAGAATTCTTCTGTTACAAAATCGCAACAAAATTTTCAGCTGGGATGACTTCCTTATTATGCCATCATTTTATTAGTAGAAATAGACAAAATTATCATCCTTTATGACTACAGTGGGGGATTGAGTTAGGTTACCAATATGAACAACTTGATGATCTATATGAATTTTATTTCATAATTTATTCCAAAAACTAAAACAGTCAATGGGTGTGTTCAGTGGAGCATGAAGTACTGGAGAAAGAGATTGGAAGGTTACGAGCCATGTTTCAGCAACAACAGCAGCAGCAGCATCAACAGGAACTGCAGCAACAATCTTCTAACCATCGGCGCACAAAAAGTAGTGACCTCGATTCAAAATTTGCAAACCTTTCTTTGAAACCCAAGGACAACAGTTCTGGCCGTGACTTCAGGCCCGCTTCACATTTGAATGCATAATGTGGCTAGAGAGTTGTGCCGTGCCCCAAATTTGCCTCGGCTGACTGACGATGCCATGCCAGTGACAAATTGTGGTTTTCCCTTGCACGGGACCGAGTTTGCTTTTTGGCTTTTGCTTTGTATTTATATTTGTATTTGTCCACCTTCTTTTGTTAATTTAGCATCTTCAAGGGCACCTGGTAGTCAGTGCCAAGAAATTCTCTGGCAGGTGATTTGCCGGAGGTGGTGACTCTAAACATGATCAATGTCGTTCCTCGTGTATGTTCTTGTGATTTACTTTCACAAAATTCCTTCCATTTTTTTTGCCCCAATGTCCTAGCCCCTTTGGCAATCTTGTATAGTGCACATAAGGCGGGCTTACCTCTATCTAATTCATTCTGATGATTGAGATGTGTATTTAAAGCTTTGCTTTCTTAACGAGTTCTACTTTGACTGTGATGGCAGGCGTGTTCGGCTGGTTATCAATTAAAACGTGAAGAAAATCTGTTTTGTGAATCAGAACATTTCATGATAAATTCAGTACAGTTTCAGTTTTTATTTTATTTTTAATGCAGCATTCAAATGACAACTCAAGTAACTATACCGTTTACGCCTTCAGATGAGGTCTGAACTTGAAGCACCGGTACATACAATGTCTTGGCCCTCCGATGGTCCCACTTTTGCACTTGCACTTCTCATGTAGCCAGAATTATTCCTCCAACTCCAAATAATAATTAAGCTCCAAATAATAATTATTTTTGATTTGTGTTTCTTTAATTTGAAGGTGGAGTTTATTCAATGTCTCAGAAATTATTATTTTGGAGTTATACATGGATTTTGGAGTAATTTGCTTCAAAATTGGAAACAAGTTCAAATTTGAAGTGTAATTTTCCCTTCTTTTATCATATTGTCCTCCACCGCTATAAATTAGTTTTGTGTTTGTCCATCTATTAAGTATTCCTCATTTTATATAATAACCAATGTGTACCAACTAGATTAAAGAAGAAAAAATTAAATTAAATTAAATAACAATTAACCCACAAAGTTGACCTTGAGCACTTCTGAGGTGGTATAAATTATTAATCAGCAATTTCTGTGCTAAAAAGATAGATTTCTAAAAAAGAAAATTTACAAATTCAACAACTTTTGAAGCCAATGTTACAAAATTAACAACTTTTTTCAAATATTTAGGACAAAAGACGATAACTAATTACGAACTTAAGGGCTTTTTTGTTTAAGGACTTGATTCAAGGGATAAGTTTGGCGGTATAAGATTAACTTCTTTTTTAAAATGCAAATTACTTATTCAAAAAGTTGTTGATTTGGGATTTATCTTAAAAATATATATATACAAAAAAATCAAGCACTCTTACATTTTAGTAATAATATATATATATATATATATAGAATATCATATTAATCAAAGATTAACTAAAAATGTAACACTCTTACGTCTCGGTAATAATATATATAGTCTTAGGTCCACCGTGACCTGGGAAATATCTATTTTTGAAGCTACTTGTTGGATTGGCTTTGAAACATTCCCTTCAATGTAGTCTCCCGTTAAAAATGTTAATAGAATACATTCAGTTAGAAAATATATAAAAGTGGAATCCGAATTTATTTTATCACTATTAGGTATAAAGTAAAATATATTTAAAAGTGGTATAGAAGTAGCTAAATTTATTGATATCTCATTTTAAATTATAATATTATTTTTAAAAATTCTTACTGAGAGTATTGACAAATGTATAATGACCCAGTTATATCTTATAATTTTTTTTGACAATTTTATGTGCACAATTAAGATTAAAATTGAGTCAATCAAATTACCTTTTAGTTTTCTCCAATGCCTCAGTATAAAATATGTTATACTTTGAAGATTGAATAACTGTACTGAATTTTAGTGCGACTTTTTACTTAGCATCAAATATCATAAAACTCAATAAATTGGGTAATATATATCAACAAAATATATGAAATTAACGTAAATCATCATGAAAAAATGATTTGCACACAGAACTCATGAAATACATTCAGAATTAAATACGGAATAAAAGAAATAAAATTAACATGAATCATCATGACAAATGATTTGCGCACACACGAGTAACGGACTCATGAAATACATTCACATATGGCGAACTTATGATCCTTAAAGTGACAGAGGTTGAATACTTGGCGGGGGCAATGTGTGTCAATACTTAACTAATAAATAAATAAATAAATAAACTTTTCTTGATACTTTAAATAAAAAGTTGCAAACAGTAATAAGAATTGAGTCATCTTCACTCTTGAATTAATAGTCTTGATAGCCTCTGACCAACATAACATTCTTCTTTGCTTTAATTTTTAATTTTTACTATTTATTTATTTTTTATTATTATTATCACTATTATTATTATAGGAGTGGGCTTCCAAATGTTCATATGTGTTTACAAATTATTTTTTTTTTTGGCTGAGGAATTTTTTAGATTTTCAGATTTTAGAGTTTCGATTCTGACCCTTTTGGACTTTGAAGAGTGGGATGGTGTATCAATATCATTTACGATTCTTCAATATTCTTTGCTTTAATTTGTCTGATGTTTTGCCTAGGTTCATGGGGAAAAAAAAAAAAAAAAATAGAGTAAATTCCTTGTTAGTCAAAATTTTAAGCGATAATTAAGTATTAAAAAATTTTATTATGTCAAACAAATCCTACTTCTGCAATTTATTTTCATCAAAGTTCTTTATAAATTATAATGCTTTATTTGCCCTTTTTATTGCTTCTTCATTCCCTTCATCTTTTCTCAACATCTTCTTCCACCTAAGGGCAGATTCAGGAATTATCAATGGGGTGGGTTAAAATTAAACATAAATTTAATAACACAATTTCTTAAGCAATTTTTTTTATATAACATAATCAAGATTAATATTTGAATTCAAATATTACAAAATATTTATCTAAGTTGTGCTCAATGACTCGAATTCGTCGATAATAAATTCCCAAGTCAATTTTCCAAACAAGGTCCCGTTCAAGAATGAGTTAAATTAAAAATACCTAAATCAAAAAATATAAAATTAAAATGCCTAAATCAAACTAAGTTGTATGTTGTTCATAAAATAAATGAATTAGCTAGCCTGGGCAATCATCATTAATAAAGAACTGAAGAACTGAATTTTTCAAGAATTAACACAATGAGTAAGACACACCAGATTTCTGTTCTTTCTCTTCTTGTTTTCAATTACCCATGATTGGTGGTTTTTTGGTTTTGAAGATTGAATTATTGCATTTTTTGTTTGTAGTTTTATTTTATAAATCAATTAAAATTCTAACCATGATAGTCATTCTTAACATTCTCCTTTCCTTCTTAGATCGACTTCTCTAGCTTTCTCTTTCTGTTAGGTTGCAATTTTGAAAAGTAAACCAAGAATGGAAACAAGTTAATTCTGTTTGGTAGCTTTGGATTCATCAACAAACATATATAATTTTTGTGGTCTCCTTAAACCCAAACAAGCTGTTTATATATCTACATAAATTTAGCTTAATTTCTCAAAAAAAAAAAAAAAAAAAAAAAAAAAAAAAAAAAAAAAACTATAAATTTCTGAAAAAGGAAGTCAGGGGGAGAATCTGGGCCTGTTTTTTGATTGGGCTTTTATTTTGGTATTGTGGCTTAACTGATTTGGGCTTGTTTGGGTGGGCTATTACTAATAATAATTTTTTTTTTCCTGGACTGGACTAAAATTACCCATAGTAATTAAATAAAAAATAAAAAATTGGGGTGGGCTGGAGCCCAGCCCAGCCCAGCCCAGCCCTACGCTAGATCCGCCAGTGCTTCCACCAACTTTGAGATGGGGGAACGCTATTTTCATTATCAACTCCATCCCTATCCCCGTTTCACATAGCTACCTATATCTTCGTCCAAAACCGTTTATTAAACAGGGTGGGGGAAAAGTTGTGACGGATTTTGTAGAGTATTTCGTAATTCCATTACGAATCTATTAAAAGTAAATAATTTTCAAGTATGGTAATAATTCTTTTTCTTTTATATGGATAAAAAACAAGATTTATCTTCTTAATTGAAAATTGAGACTTAATATTATTGTAACATTAAAAATAATACGTAGAAGTTCTAAAATAATAAGAATAATGCAGAATGATATTTAGTGATATGAATAAAATAAACTAAAATTGCTTAGTGTATAAATAATTTTTTTTGATATAAAATTAAGTATAAGGACAAAATTATAATTTATCACTATAAACGGGGGAGGGGAGAAGGGGTTGGACGAGGTAATTTTTCCCCATTTATGCCCAATAACTATGCGGGTTTTCAATCATAACTCCCATTCCCACACTAAAATCATTTAACTACCCTCGTAATCGTTCTAAATGGAACGACATGGCATTTTGCCATCCCTACTCATAGGAGTGAAGTCATTTAAATCACTCATGAGGGTTTCGCTTCCATGCTCCGCGCTCGATTTGTGAGCAAATTCGCACAAAATTCATGAACTCAATTTCTAGAGTTAACAAATTCAAAACTAGAATTCATTTGAGTTCGGTTGAATTCACGAATTGCTTTTAACTGGGTGTTGTTTGGCTCGAATAATGACTAAATATAGATAGTTAGTACAAATAATAAGAATTAAACCTAGAACCTTTTATAGAAAACCAATAGAAATTTACCAACGGGCCTACCAGCCCCTACTTCCAAAAGAAAGTTAAGGTTCGAACTTCAGTGGAGACATAAGTGTGTAAGTATCAACTAAGTAAAAAAAAAAAAAACACAAAAACCAATATAATTTTCTAATGGCGGGTAGATGCTTGTGATATAATGAACACAATTAAAAATTATAACTGTTTTGTAATTTAACTAATAAAAATAATATTTTATAAATATCTCATTACTTTAAAACATATTATATTAAAAATAAATTAAAATAATAATGTATTAAGCGGAATAAATATGCTCTCACGTTTTGGCTTCCAATTTAGCATAAGAGTGTGGCTCCCAATTGTGATGGGGACCACACCCGTATGTATGTTGTTTTACCTCCGACTCTCAGTGACTCCAGTGCCTTTGAAATCACCAGTAACACTGATTCACTCCAATGCAATCCTCTCGCAATATCTGCTTCTCATAGAGGTAGATTTCCTCTTCCTTCCACAAACTCATGCGAAGAAATTGAATTGAATCTGCTCCTCTGATTGCTTTTGATAAGCTCATTACAACTCGGATTAACATGATCAGGGATGAGTAACAACACACTACGCAGAAAATATCGGGCTGATTTTCAATAATTTTTCTTATTTAAAGTTTTTATACATAGAGAGTCCCTCTTCTAAGTGTTTGGTTAAAAATTATAAGTAAAAACTCATGAAAATTCATAACCCTAGGTTCAACCAGTACAATAAAACCTTCAACCGGTACAAAAACATACTGCTCTCTCAACACAATCAAAGGCATGTTCTAACAGTACAAGCAAACATATAGATCCAACCAATAGGAGCTATAAGACTACACAAAATAGAAAATAGTGTAAGATTTAAATATCTTGTTTTGTATTTTTAATTTCCAATTGTTAACTACTATTTTCTTAATCCATTAACTACTATTTTCTTAATCCACTTGACCAAAATATGACTCCAGAACTGGAAGCAGAGATTCTTTAACAAATGAAGGAAATAAGAAGCAATACACCAGACATTGTGTCCACTGCATAATTATAAAAGGGGTTAGACACTATTTCCTCTATAAGATTTCCCTTAGCCGAACATGGAAATTAATATTCAACTGATTTTGAATCCAATTTCTATATATATGAACTTAAATACACGATCAAACCTGTATTCCGTAATACACTAGACAGAATTATTCCTTCACGCAATTGTTTTTCTTACACATTGAGCTGCCGGGACTTTACAGATTGATTCTTCCCGGAAGTTGTTCTTTTTACACCTTGAGCTGCTGGGCTTCAATTTACGTAGTACATATTAAGCAGGCACCATTTTGAAATAAAAACCGCATCTGCTGCAGAAAACACGAGGATGGATGGATCATATATGAAGTATATTAGAATTCTGAAATGAAGCGGAAAGCCAACACGAAAATGGGACTCAGATTGCACATTAAAAACACACCATATGTACATTTTCCAGAGCTCATCAGAACAAACCCACATTCAATTTGTATGTCAATGATTATTCCATGGAATGAGTAGCACAATGGGCGATAACTTCTTAGAGTGTCTTGTTGTCTTGCATTGATTCCCGAGAACTCAAGGGGATGAGAGACAAAATCCGCATCCTACAGAACAAGATGCATCAAAATGCAGAATTAGTGATCTCATTAATATATAAAATAATAAAGCACCACAAACCTTCATTTACAGATTAGTATTGGCTAAGCCATAGAAATTGTTTTGAACCAAGGTAGGGTTTTAGGTTTAAACCACCGTCCAATCTCCTCTGAGCCACTGTACTGCTTATCTATGTTAGATGGACTCTTTAGTAGCATGTGAAGCACTCATGTCCGATGTGTGACACTCGGACATGGGAATGAATATATGTCCACTCCGTTTGCCTGGACATACACCTAAAAAGTATATCCAACAATTCAATTTTATGACATTATGTCATTACTACCTGAAAACGACTGAAATGCATACATTGAACTCCATGTTATACAAATACTTTATTTTACTCTATAAAATAAGAGAGAATTATTTAATAATATAAACATTTAGCAATATCCCTATGTCAAGGTTTCGGAATTTGATATGTTTCAACACTTGGACACATAACTGTACAAGACACGCGTATCCTAATCCACGGAACAGTTGATCATATCTCTTTATGGCTTCTAAAAGTAACTCCAAAACCCACTTCCCCCAATTCCCAGTGAGGAAACCTTCCACAATAAGCTTGAAGCAGAATGGGAAAGGAGACACCACCAGATTGTGGTCATGGAAGATGATTTAGAGCGCACTGAAGTAGCATTTCAATTGTTGGAATAAATGGGTGAAGAAAGTAAAAGGAAAAAGAAAAACATGAAAGGCACTTCATAAGACTTCAGGCCACATAAACCCACGAAGATTCCATAAACATAATCTTATTTATACGTCATGAATGTGAGAGCTCTTATCAAAGATTCTATTATTTTCTTCCCAAGTAGAACAATTAATGGCTGAAACTGCACTCTTCCACAAACTTCCACCTAAAGCTACTGTTGATTACTAAAACACCTTAAAGCCTTTTTTCCAACTACTTGGGTCAGCGAATGAATCCTTATATAAGGCAATATCCTTAGTGTTATCATATTATTATAGATTGAATAAGAACAAAGACATAAAATGTGAGAACATTAGAACAAGATTTTTCAATAGCTGCAAATGAAGTGGACAATCATGAATAGAAGAGAGAAAAGAGGCATTAAAGTAGTCTTGCATGGAAACTTCAGTCAGGGACGGCTGTTGCAGCAACTCCTCAATGGTTGGTCTCCTCTAGGGTTGAAACCATTAATAGAAACAGTTCTTGAGAGAGGCCAACACCTCTGAGCAAAGTGTATATGGGTTATGTGAGCTTCAGTGACTTCTGTCATCTGGACTACAGAGTTGTTCCAAATTGCTTTCAGTACTACTAACGCCAATTTCCATCCCCAACACATTATTTTGTTCCTAGTCCACCCACACCGGAAAATCTTCTGGGTCCAGACATATTCTGCCCAGATCTAATCGTTGGTTTCCCAATTACTAACATCATATGGGAATCAATATGTTTGCATGTATGAGGAAAAGCGAATGGATCCTTGATCAAGAGAATGGGTAATCCATTTTATTGGAAGATGGTGGCCAATGGAGCTGTCTTTGGCAATTCATCTTCTGTTGGGAAATTTTAGGTGGAAATTGTTTGGTTAATCATTTGTTTGCAATTTTTTTTTTTCCGATTTTGGACAGTTTCTATCCCTCCTCCCTCCAAGAAAATGTGCAAGTTTTCAGGTTTAGGCCTTCAATTAGGAATTACTTAAGTGTTTATTGAGAGGCCATTAACATGATAATTCAGTCATTCCAATGCCTTGTACATGTTTTATTATTAATTTTTCTTTATAAGTAAAATAAATCAATTAATGCTGCACCCATGACTTGAACAACATGTTTAATTATTAATTAATTTCTTGAGATTTTTTATTCTTCTTCTAACGAATTAGGAAATATCTTTTTAAGTTAAAAAGATAATTAGAATGAGATATTAAGCATGAGAAAATAAACGGAGAGATGCAGATTGTGAGCAACTCAGTATTTTTGCGCATGTCATTTTATATGCTGAAAAAATAATATAAAAAAATAAAAAAAACGTCGTTTACCTGCATTGACCGTAAATGGATGCGGAACCTGATACCAAAAGTAAAACCTCAAGGGAAGTCGGTGTAAATTTTAGAAACATAGGGGAGGACTGTAATTTCAACAAATCTCAGGGAGGTCTGTGTAACTTTCCCTATATATATATTTTTTATGCTTTCATTACTTACTCACCAAGAGAATATAGATCAACGCCTGGATAGGGAGGTCATTGGTCCACGGGAAAATGTTTGCAGATGTGACCATGAGTCAAAAACGATCAAAACATTCAGCTGTTAACGGATAAACTTTGCCAAAATGTCGACTGCAATCAAAGGATGGCCAGGACAAGGTTCCCAGGGCTATTCCCTAAGACTTTCCAGTATATGTATAACAAGTGGATTGTTTCAATTTCATAGGATAAGAAACTCCACCAAGTGAGTAGATTGTTTCAGAATTCCTTCCTTCTAGAATAGCTTGGATTCAGAAGTAGCCTTCGAAAATTGTACCCCTACTGGGGAGTGGACCGGGGTTTGAGGGGTGGGACTGGCACCCTAGGAGTATGCTAAGCCCCAACTAGATCTAGATGGGGGTGAATAGGCCTCAAAACCAAATACATAAAAATCAGGTTTGTGCAGAAATATAGAAAAATAAAAATTATTCACACAAGAACATCAAATTTTATATGGAAAACCTCATAGGAAAAATTCATGAGCCCTAGTCGAGGCAAATCAAATCCACTACAGAAGAAAGGGTACAACTCTAGATACCTAATTCTCAACCCTAAAATTATCAATTTACCTCTGCCCTTCAACTTGTGTCTTGACCTCCTTTTCTAATAATCCAATCCTCGTATATTGTGTGAAATTTGTCGTGTGTTGAACTCCTTAAAAGTACTAGGATTAACGGTGATAGCACTCATATATACCCACCATCTGTATGATATGACGACATGACGTTGAATGAAAGAGACAAAATTAATTAAATCAGGTAGCCAAGATGCACCCTAATATGCCTCACAACACAATAATGCTCATGCTCGTATATTTTCTAAAGAATAGGGTCCTTTATATGAGTTTGGGGCTGAAAAAAAATTAGGGTGCAATTATTTGAAACCTTTTTGAAAACTGCTATTCTGCACAGTACCGTCTTTCTTCTCTTCAAACCAAACCTTGGATCGAAGCATGCCTCAAGCAAGTGTATCCATAAGGAGGAGTGATTGAGGCTTAGGTTGATCGATCGAACCTAGTCCAATGAGCTTTGATCAATGGAACTCCCTCACACTTAAGCACTCAACTTTTCTAATTTACAACATTCAAAAACAAAAATTTAAGGATCAAAAGATTTAATTTATAAACCCTGACATATTTAATAATGTGAATGTATGATTATGGAACCTAATTTGGTGAGTGCACAATTTGAGAGATGATATTACCTTTATACCCTTGTTGAACCATTTGAAGTCTCCAATTTGTTCTTGGGTAGGGGTAACTCAACAAATTAAACTATCTTTTTAAAAACATAAAAAAATAAAAAAATAAAATTAACAATCCAAATTATAGAATCCCTTTTTTTAATGAAATTGGTTATTGACCTAACACGGTCAAAGGTCTTAGATTCAAAAAGTCAATGCCCTAATGACTTCTTGTCAACCAACCATGATAGGACCTCAATGAATGCGCACACACTGTGCGTACCACAAAGGAAGAAAAAGAGAGTATCTATAAACATTTCAGTACTTAAACGTCCTAGGAAATGTCTGATATCACCAACTATACAAATGTTTTTTAAATTACCTTCTTTACACTTAGCCTTTTTCCTGGGGTTGGAGGAAAGAATCTTGTTTCTCCATACCACTCTATTATAGGTCGTAATTTCAGTTGAAGCACGTCTCATTTTCCTCTAACCAACTAAATTATGAAATTTAAAATAAAAATTATAATGAGCATGCCAATCATCTTGACATTTTTGTGTTATAAGCAAGGATTATCACACCATTTCTGGTGAATTTGTAATAATTAAGAGGAGATGAGCTTAGATTGAAGCAGTTATTAACAGTTGCTATGTCATAACAGAGTTTAGAGTAAAATATCAACAATAAGAGTTTCAAGGATAAAAAAATGTGTTCCAAGTGAAGCAATTATGATGATCCCTTTCATATAATTTACACTATAAAATAAATTAAGATTTAATAAAGCACGTGGTAATATCTTTCAGCAAAGAAAGAAAGATGAAGCGGACAGCTTACGATAAATAATCTGAAGCATAAAATATTCGAACCCTTCCCAATTCTGCACCACTCCACTTTCTCCTTTGACAAGCAATGACTTTGTCAGCATCAGTACTAGTTGCTGTCAGAACAAACTGGTAACACACAAAAGTTAACATCATCAATTTAGGAATTTATAAAAGCTAATGCAACTTCCTCTAGAAAGATTTGACAGCTCAAGAATGAGGAGAGTGGATATGCAACCAAGCAAAGGCAGAGCCAAAACTTTGCCTCTATTTTTCCTACTCTTTTTTTTTTTTTTCTTTTTTTTTGTGGGGTGGGGGGGTTACCATTGTCCTCATAATGGAAGTAGAAAAACGAACAATAATTTTATTAATTAGAAGATAGTGCTTGCAATATAATTATAAAGCCACAATTTGAATTCAATTAAAAATCATAACAGAAACTTTTTGAATAACATCAATGAGCAGAATTGATCACCAATAACTATCAACTATTTAGAAAGAACAAAATTAACAATTATTAGTACTTGGCAACAGTATTTTCATTATAAACAAACGAGAATACCTGGAATGAGATTATGATATACATCAAAAGATGACAGAACAAAAGTTCTACTAAGAAAAAAGACCAAGAATCCAGGGACAAAAAGAAAAGAAAAAAGAAATCCAACAATACGTTCTAATTGAAGTCTGACACAATCTAATAGTTGCAAACCATAAATTAACTAGTGAGATCACCATAGATTTTTTTTTTCTTTTCAAATTGACATTTCAGTTTTATTTTTTAAAAAGAATCCCAGAGGGGCAACATTCACCCCTTATAGGTGTCAATTTGCAAACCATGCATGAGGATTGAAAATTTTATATAATTCCAATAGATGGTCGGTCAGTAAAAACAAACCTATAAGATATGACATAAATATATAACAAACAACATAATTGGCAAGCCAAACATCATAAAAAATAAAATTGCAAGTTGCAGCATGGAAGTTTGCAACCATGCATGAGGAATTAATTATAAAACTCATCAGTCTTCACTCAGATATTTGTCAGGAATATCAATCAAGGGAAGTTCAAAGGGTCAGTTTCATAAGAATCTTATTGTTGCCATTATAAAAAATTAGTATTCTTAGGGAATCGTTTCTTTGTTCAGCATGAGTTATTGGAGGTGTAACTGAATCAGAGCTTTGCTCTACTAGCCTACCGGGTAATTGTATAAAAAACAATGAAAATAAGGAAAGAGACAGCCAGGCTGACCTAGTTGTCCTGATTTTTTTTTTATGGTTAAGTTTCTTTCTGGAGTAAATTTTTTCCTTATTTGGATCACTGTTCCCCTTTCTGCACAATTACTTCCAGCTTATCTGCTTACTTCATCCCCCTGACCCCAGCACAACTGCTTACTTCATCCCCCTGACCCCAGCACAACTATGTGCAGCCTTGCACTGCATCAGTATAACAGATGATATTACATAATAAGTTATAACAGGTTTCATTTTCCTAATACGATTCTTCTTAAGAGTCTTCATGAACTATTTATCTTATGAATGTCTTTGACGCTTTCCTTTTTAACCTATTATTTGAATTTAACAAATACACTTTTGGTCTTATTTAATTTCCACATAATGACTTACATGCTTCCATCAAACCACCGCACAAAAACATGATAAGCTTATAAGTACAGAATGACCTAGAAGATATGTGTGCATACTGAAATATAGGTGCAAGAACAGAGCAGAAAAAAATTGATCAAAAAATTAAGAAAAAATGTAGACAAATGCCAAAGTTAACAAACAGAGAGAGAGAGAGAGAGAGAGAGAGAGACCAGAGGAAAGAGTATAGCCATAACCCCGTAGCTCACAAGAGGAGAGAAAAAAAATATAGCCAGAACGCAAGGGCTTCCTGAAAGGTTAGAACATGCAGAATACCATTAAATATAGCCCAACAACTGGAATATAGAAACATGTAAAACACTAAAGAAAAAACCCTCATCACATATACTAAAACAAATACATGCATCATACGAATAAGACAAAGGAAAATATATAATTCTAGTACACCATTAAGATACTAATTTTTCTTTTTCGATTTGAGATGCCACCGATCCATGGGGAAACATAATTCTAGAGAAAATGAACATTATTAAAACCTTTCCTTTGAATAGCAAAGAGAACCTATCATTTTTATAGCCCTACCCATCAGCGATACTTTATTAGTCAGGTTCAACTTGTTATAGTGGAACCACATAAAAAAAAAAAAAAAAATTGTTAGAATGTAAAATATATATGGCTATATTTGGGAAAATTCTTATAAGAGTATGTTAGTAATTTTGTTGTAACATAAAATAGGTGTGTATATATATATAACAAGAAGAGAGGTCACGATGGTCTCTCTAGTTTTTCCCCAAATCTGTTCTTTACTGTGTAACATGATTTCAACAATAATGAACAACAATTATATCATGTTTAAGTATTAAGAAGCTGCATAGCCAGTGGTTAAAAAGAGAGACCACTGAAAACTAACACAAATCCAGTGGTACGAACATGGCTCGTTGGGGGAGAGGGATACCCCAACATGGTGTAGGCTATTCCATAAGACAAGAAAGAGAAAGTGACCAGAATCCATTCAACTCCAGGGAAAGAATTATACCAAAACCAGCAAAAAATGCACAGTTGGATTCAAAGAAGTCCAGCCTTCTTTCCAAACTCAGTCCAGAAAGATTCCATTTGTACCTAAGAAATTTTCAGTGAGCAATTATATAAACATTTTTACGTGCAAAAGGAATACCATAAGAAAATCTTCAACAACAAAACAATAAGAAATTTCCCAACATACTCGAAGCAGTAGTATGCATACATCCAGCATAGAAGTAGGAAATTGAGTGCCTTCCCAACATAGGGTATGAATCCTGTAACATAGACCTGCATATAACCCCCAAAGGCTGTTGACTCCATTATTTTTAAAATTATTACCAAATGCCATTGAGTTTGTACAGGAAGTATCAAGAAAGAACAAAATAATGCAACAAAAAAGAAATGAATATAAAAAAAACTTTCTTACCTCTAGAAAGAAGAAGCTCAAGAGGAGGACTGAATAAACCTGCTCTGCTACTCCAATCATGACCCTGTGAATATTTTGAACAATAGAATAGATCCACCGCATGTCATACAAACATGATTGCTACTTTAAAACATAATGCCTCAATCGGCAGTAATGCCACCATTCTAGATACCATCAGACAAAAGCTAAATAGGAACTTCTTCTTTTTTATAAGTAAAAGCTAAATTGGAAATTTACCCCTCAATGTCAGTTGGTTTATCCAAAAGAGTTGTACTTCGTGAAGTTGAGACCTTTTGGCTTGAAGGTTCTGTAACATTAGACCCATTTTTCCCAACAGCAGCAAAACCATACTTAGCAATGTCAGTGTACCTGGATTGACACATAATTTTAAAACTGCAGATTTGTAAAGAGAGAGTTACACTTGGAAAGACAGCAGCAAAAAAATAAATAACTTGTATCATTTGAACTTTAGAATAGCTAACACAGGAATAAAATAAAAATAAATGTTTAACGAGTCTTCCAAAATTCAGTAGAAAATATTTAGGCATACACTGATGTCAATAACAAGCACTGGGTAGAAGGCATACAAGAACTGTCCTTTTCTTATACTACCTAAATATAAGATTGTACCACATAGGATAATGCATTTAACATATGGCATATCCACAACCCAGGTTTAACATATGGCTATATTCTTTCATAAAATGAATAAGTCCAACATGAGTGGTAATATCATATTGACCCAGTTTACAGCAACAAATTCTATTACCTCCAATTTAGTTTTATACAAAATATTCCCTCCGTCCCAAAATTCTTGTCCATCTTTCTATTTTGGGATGTCCCAAAATACATGTCCATGTGTACTATTTTTTATAACATTTCCAAATTACCCTTTCCAAGTAAAAAGTGAAATAGTTAAGTTACCTATTTTATAAGGATAAACTTGGAAAATCACTAACTATCAATACAATAAAAAAGCATTAAAACCCACTTCCAAAAAAAGTTGGAATCCCAAAAAAACCCAACAATTTTGGGACACAGGGAGTATATGTGTGTGTGTTATATATTTATAAATAATGCACCATAATGATTCATTCACCATAATAATTAATTTTTTCAAGCTAATACCCAACCCCCACCAGCAGCCACACATACGTGCAAGAAAGAAAGAAAGAGTCGGCCATGAGAAAAAAGGGGATAAAAAACAACCAAAAAAGAAGGAAAAACACAAATAATATAATTTGATGAAATGTGGAACACACTTTTCTCAATGTGATTTGCTAGCTTCTTGGGTTGATAATTGATCGTCTTTGATATGAAAAGTGGCTTTATTTATTTTTTATTTTTAATGATAAGAGAATCAATGAGACTTTCTCATTTTAGAGCGTATAAGGGGGGGTCGAATTCCAAACCTTTTTATTACATATCAATCTTTTATAGATCCATCATTTATGTGAAAGAAGTACTTTCTCTTTCTAGACCATACAAGGGAGGTCGAATTCCAAACCTTTTTATTACACATCAATCTTCTATAGATCCATCCTTTGTGTGAAGAAGAAGATGGTATGATGAGCGTATGACGGAATGGTCAACGTCTTCGTGAGGTTGCACCGTGCCATCATAATTCTAAACAACAAAAAATGATGGTATAGTCAACATCCATGAGGTCATTCTCACTACGCCACTGTAATTTCAATGTTAGTCATTTCCCAAAGTTCTAATTATTACAACCAATATCCAAAGGTTTTTTTTCTTTATTTTATAAGTAAAGAATTGAAATACAATATTGATTGTGTTTTAGGTTT
Organism: Cornus florida; assembly: GCF_030987335.1. Lineage (NCBI taxonomy): Eukaryota > Viridiplantae > Streptophyta > Magnoliopsida > Cornales > Cornaceae > Cornus > Cornus florida. The sequence goes on from NW_026775573.1 coordinate 49,557,787, forward strand.
CGGATGATTAGGGTTTAACAAAGGATGTAAAGAATGGTTGTATAATATTTCTAATTCTTTACACCAACATGGTTATATTAACGAGACAATACCAGAACAAGTGGTAATTTTCTGCTAATTACACTTTTTACAAGAATATTCCCACATATTTCAACATTCCCCCACAAGTTGGTGCATAGATCTCTCATGCTCAACTTCCCTGCAATAGAATAGGAAGGAATTACTACTCAACCTTAAGTGAACACATCAACTAGTTGTTCCTCTGACTTCACAACAGAGTCTTATATCCATAATGCCCACATGACTCATCAAGGTCTAAATACCACATGAGTTCACATACTTCATGGCCATAGCACTGTATTCTGCTTCAGCACTGAACCTAGCCACTACTAATTATTTCTTACTCCTCCAAGTAACCAAATTTCCTCCTATAAAGGTGCAATAACCTGAGGGTAGACCATTTATCATTAAATGAGCCTGTCCAATTTGCATCCCTCCAGTTTCAAATGTCCATGATTAGAGAATAGGATCCCTTTGTTGGGAGCAAACTTTAAATATCTTAAAATGTGATAATGGGTCTCTAACTAAGTGATGAAAGGATCATCATACATAAATTGTCTAGTAACACTCACCCATTACAAATTAATCTCTGATATCTTATCAAGTCCACTTCTTCACCCTTATAATTCTGAAAATTAATCTGTCTAGGTGAGTCTGCCAGTTTACAGCCTAACATGGTCTCTTCTGAAAAGTCAAGGATGTTCTTCTTTTAAGGAATGAAAATGCTCGTATCTGATCTTACAACCTCTAGATCATAAATACCCACTTGCACCTCACGGATTTTTCCAACATTTGAAAGTGAAACGAGCTCCCATGTCCCTTTCTTCCCTAAAGCACTCATCTCTTCTGCCATTGATTTTTTCCACTTAGGATTTGCAAGAACTTCCTTCCAACTCTTAAGGGATAGATGTAGAAGACAAAGAGGAACAAATGCGAAGGAAATAAGAGATCATAAGAAAAAAACTTAGAAATAAGATGTTGGATACAATCCCCAGTTCCCTTTTGAACAATTGGAAGATCACTATTATCAACAACAGGAATGATAGAAGACTCATCAACTGATAAATAGGAAGGTAATATAGGATTTGAAATTGGAGTTGAAGATTCCAACTTTTGTGGAGTCACGTGAGAAGTAATCTGCTCCATTTGATATCTATGCCGACGAGCATACCTTTGCAAATGCTCTCTATTCAGTCTCTTACAATGAGTATGTGCTTCACCCTGTGCCCCCTCATGGAGAAAAAGTTGAGAAAGGAATCCTTCATTTGTTTTGCAGACTCCTCCTGAACTTGAGCTTGAGGTTGAATAGGAATATAGGCTTGGTATTGAGATTGAGGCTAAGAAAACATCTTTTCCTCTACCCTCTCCCCCTGAAGAGATGGTTTTGAAGGAAGGAATTAGGCCTTAGACTTTTTTAAAATAACATGCAAGTTGAGAAAAGTATTTCTAGAGGGACGATGGTAGCACTCATAGCCCTTTTGAGTCACCAAGTATCCAATAAATACAAACTTTAACGCCTTGGGATCAAGTTTTTTCCTCAAGATTTTCAATTATCATGGAAAAAACAGTCACATCCAAATATTCATGGAGTAATGGCATGAGTTCCACTACCTTGGAAAGCACTAGGTCGTATGATAGGAGTTGGTTGGCTAACTCCAAATCTCTATTCAAGTAAAGCAAGAAAAAAGGACAGCGTAAGTGTAGCAAAGTAACTCAATAGGAACCTTAAAGTCAAGAGCTCGTAAGCTATGCAGCTACGAGAACAGCATCAACCCAGAAAGGCTTAGGAAGGCCTATGCTAAACAGTAAAAGCGAGCTACTTCAAGAAGATGGCAATTTTTCCTTTTAGCCACACCATTCCATGCTGGAGTATCAACACTTGTTTAATTAACAATCCCATATGCTCAGCTTGGTACGCCTGAAATGCGCCCCAGTGTACTCCATTCCATTACCAGTTTTATTGATCTTGATTTGGCCTCAACTTAGTACATACCATCTTGTGAAAAGTCTAAAAACATTTAAACACCTCACTCATATGTTGTAATAGATATACCCAGGTAACCCAAGAAAAACAGTTGATAAAAGTAACAAACCACCGATATCCAAAAAGAGAAACAACCCAACTAGATGGCCCCATACATCAAATTGAACCATAATAAAAGGAACAGTGTTTCTATTATTACTAATAGGATAAGTCTATAAGAGTTACGTTGATGCTTTGCAAACTCACAAGCATCACAAATAAAACTCTCTATTACACTGCTGAACCAAAATAAGAAGTTTTTTTAATACGCTATTAAAAGGATGACCTAAACACCTATGCAAGTGATGTAATTGTTGGACTGCAAGAGAATCATCATCATGAACAGCCTGACAATACATAATGGCCTGGGCAGAGTGATCCTAAGCCATAGCGTGAATCATAGCACTCTTACGACTCTACTCTTGCTGGACATATACACAAGCCTGCCTCAAAGATGGGAAGGGATCCCCACCAAGCACCTTAACATGAAATCAGTCATACTCCATGTTACTCCTGGCTTAGAAATCACAGACACGCTCCTTGTCCAATAGCTTTGGGAATTTGGCACTAAAATTGGAACAATCTGCCCAAGAATCCCAAGAATAGTCCTACTATTGTCACAGAATATTGAGCAACAACACAATACTGTGTAATAAACATATTTTCCTGTTTGATCTCATGAACCTTCTTTCTCAATTCATAGGCCAGTGCATCATACCCAATTTAATAATAAGTCTGAGCCACAACAGTCCAAATGGCATGGATTGAATCAAGAAGAAGAAAGCCACAATTGATATGTGGTTGCATGGAGTGTAACAAGTTAACAATCCCTGTACAACCTAATCCTCCACCTGCACTACTGGTGGAACCTTCATCTTTCCTAGACATGACCACCGAACAACTAAGGCTGGAACAAAGACTGAAAGAACAAAACAGAAGCCCAAAAAGCACAAAACAGAAGCTTTAGAAAACCAAAGAAATGTTTAACAACTACCACAAATCATTCCCGGCGTTAATGAACTGCTAAACATAAAAAAAATAGTAAATAGACGTGAAAAGCAGCCAAAGTAGTTAGCCGCGCCTCAAATATCAGCAAAAACCTTCAAAATGAAGTCGGCTTTCAACAACAGTTCACAATAACACTCAGAGGGTTTCGGCACACCCTTAGGGACTGATTTGAACCCAAAAAACCATCCAAAAAACTCCAAAATAAGAAGATCGCAAAATCAGTCCCAAAATTCCAATAATAATTCCAAACTAGAAAAGACTCATCAAACAGTTTCAAACATTGAAACATATTAGAGTATAATAAATAATCGATGTGCTTATCGCCATGTTCCGAACTTAAGATGCTGACATCAGCACCCTGCTGATGATGCGAGTACTCTCTCGGCCTGCTCTGGTGTATTCTAGACTTATTCGAAGGTTTCAGGACTTCAGTTGGTGGCTCTAATACCAAGTTGAAATACAATATTGATTGTGTTTTAAGTCTTGGATGATTAGGGTTTTGAAGAAGGAAAGAAAGAAAGAATGAATGAATGAATGCAGAGGATGTAAAAAAGAGTTGTAGAATACTTTGACATCTCTAAACCCACATATGCATACTAATAATAAGTAAGATTTGATTTACAATAATATCCCCTATGATAATTTTTCACCAATTACGCAACTTACAAGAATATTCATACAAATTTCAACATAAAGCAATCATCTAATAGTGTCAAATGATTCAATACGACAATACATCTAATACAGATATGGAAACGCCCTTCTTTTCTTTGGTTTAGCACAGATATACATAATAAACTACAAAAGTAGCCATGACGATTGCAAGGCCAAAAAAAAAAAAAAACAAAGCAAATACCAGATATTGCTTAGAATAATGCTGAATATGTACAATGGGTAGAACCATAATACCTGCAGTGAATAATCAAAGGAAGGAATCAAAAGCAGTCAAAGTTAGCTTAATAGCTAAAGAAAGCCAAAAAAAAAGCTACTATGAGAAATATGAAAACAGTCGAGGCAAAAAGAAAAAAAAGAAGCAAAAATATGTTAAGCTCAAGGATATTACTTCATCATGGAACGAATGAGATAATATCAAATGGAAATATCTCAGTTGGAAGTTCTAGGATCGACAATATATGTTCCAATACTTATTGAAATAAAAGATTTTGTTGAAAACATCTTGCTCATAACTAAGTACACCAATACGGAAGGGTGACATGGTCCAGATTGAGGGCAATTCTAAGGGAAGGGGAGACCAAGTTATAATGAGCAGACTTAGTTAGGAAGGATACTAAACAATGTGGCTTGAGTGGGATATGGCCTTAATAGATCAGAATAGAAAATAAGATTCATGTAATGGACGCCAAGTAGATGGAAATAAGGCTTTGTTGAGTTGAGTATCTTGCTCATAACTGCTTTCAATCCATGAAGTTAAGCCTCATTTACACCAGTAAGCATGTGAAGTAGTAGGTCTTGACACCTATAAGGAACAGTCGGATATGCTATCCTAATGGAAATTGAAGAAAAAATAGAGGCTGTTGGAACTTGGATTTTATCTAAAGTTTAATTTCAGAAATATTTGACGCAAATTTAATAAAGGTCATTAGCAGTGTTAATCCCTGTCAATCCAAAACAATGGGACGGATGAAATGGTACAGACTTATTCAGCTTTATTCACATTAAAAGAGTAACAATCCAATTCAAACTCAAATGTGCTATAACACCAATGGTTGGTCATGATGACCCTTTATTAATAGGGCTTCTCAAAAAGGGGGGGAAACTTCAATTTCTTTAAGAAAAAATAAAAGTTACTACTGTAAAGACAAAAGTGTTATTGTATTGGCAAATTCCACTAACAAGATAATAGGTAGAGCTGCATATTCTCCAACATCCGCATCAGTTCCTCCTCCACTTCAATCATATTACCATATTGATATTCTTGACCATCAGACTAATATTGCTTATCTTGGAAATAATTATCACTATTTCGCTCAATGTAAAGGTCATTCAGATTCAGACGTCATGTAGAGTGATATTGCCAGCTTTACTCTCCAAAGGAGAGTTCTTCTCTGTCGGGGATAATCTAAGAAGCACGGAAATGGATACGGGACACGGATACACGATACGGCAAATCCTAAAAAATTAGGACACGGACATGGCGGGGACACGGCAAATAAAAAATATTATATATATATGATGTTGTACTGCAAGAAATTAAGAGTAATATTATTTTTTACAATCTCATAATGTGTGTTTTGCTGGAAAAAAAAGAAAGAATGATAGAAAGAGGGTCAAGAAAAAAAAAAAAAAAAAAAAAAAGGAGGATTAGGGTTTGTTAGAAAAAGAACTAGGCCTTAGTTAAAAATAAAGGTAACAATCCATAGAAGAGAAAAAAGTTCATGGGGAATAGAGGAAAGAGGAAAAAGAGACGAAAAGAAATTTATTAAGAAAGGAAAAATAAAGTATTTAGGGTTTGTGAAGAACAAGAAGAAAGAAAGAGGAGGCCGGAGAATAAGAGAGAAAAGAGGAGAAAGAGAGGAGAGAGATAGAGAGACCATTCACCATTAGTGAAGCTTGGTTGGTGGGACAACAAGAGAGTCAAAGATGATCGTGCTAGGGTTCAAACCTTTGAACTAAAATATAAGAATAAATATCTAATTGTTTGAATATAAAATTGTTTTATGAAACAAGTTTTTAAGTAATTATGTAATTAAACAACTCCTAATATTTACACTTGAACTCAACATTGTTTCTAAAACTTCCTTAATAATCACCAAGCGTGTCTAGATATTCGAAAAAATATAAAATATTTAGACACATATTTTGGCGTGTCCGACACATGTTGGGGCGAATCCGGCATGTGTCGGTGTCCAACACAGATTCTTTGCCCTTTTAGGCATGTCCGTGCTTCCTAGGGGATAATTGATGGAGACCACAAGGGTGGCCTGCTACCTATACCAGACATAGGCGGCTATGTGTGGCTACACCTAGCCTAAGTGGCAGCAACTACACATAGGTTGGCACTGGGTGGAGAGAACTACACCGACGCTGGGTAGCGACAACTACACATACATTGAAACTACACAAGGGCCGGTGCCAAGGCTTATTTTGATATTGTGTTACCTTATTTGTAGCAGCAGTAATATTTGATTCTTCTTTCTTCAGTTTTCTTGGGGTTACCTATATATTTGGGCATATGTATTAATTTCAGCAGCTTTTGATTGAATCAAGATTATTCTTCTTCTCTCTTCTGACTTCTCCTCACTTCTTCTATCTCTTCCCTCTTCTTCTATCTCTCCTCCTCTCTCCCCTTCACTTTGATCCTGCTTCAATAGCCCTATTGTCCGGTGACTTATTATTATTCTCAAGTATCTATCAAGTTTTATTTCCATTTACTGCAATATTTTTGTGTACCGATCAGCCCATCTCCAACACCAACCTTGCATAACAAATACCAATAGTTCCCAAAAGCTTCCTTAGAATCAACAAGTTACCTACATGCCACCACTGTAACTTTATATATGATATATTTGGTAAAATACATACAACTTGAGCAGAATATACCAAATAATACAAAATCACATTTGATAAAACGGAATAGTCCTCTAATGCAAAAGAGTGGCATAACACTTTTTGCAACATACTTACAATATCACATATCTTGTACTAGTGTACAACATTTACCAAACAGTGGTGATTAATCATGTGCAATACATTTTTCCAGAAAAGAGATCAACTAAATGGCAGCCAGCAAGCCCTTCACAATGATTGGCATCATACATATAGCATCTTTAACAAAGCTAAACAAGAGAGTACAAGAAGAGATCAATACGACATCAAGTTTATACTCACATAAAAAAGTTGTACGAGTCCAAAACGCAAGAAGGAATAAATTTTTACAATACTGCCAAATGAGCATGGTTCTTGAGATCTGATATGTGGGCACTGATCAGGTAATATCCATTGTAGCGTTGGAATGACAACTGATTTAAGAATGAAGATACTGCAAGTGATAAAGATTAAAACATTCAAAATATTAGGTATTGCTGTAAATAATTTGGGAAGTTACAATAGGAAACCCAATAAGCATCAATATGTCAACTAACAAAGACATCAATACAAATGCCTTAGCAGATTGATCTTTAGTAGCTTCATCAGAAAGATTAGACAAATACAGAGTTGCAGAGCACCATAAAACAGTTGTCCAGTTAGTTAAAATCTCCTGGAATGAAAGACATCTTGTTATACAACAACTTGTTAAAAGGCCAAGGCAAGAAGGGGAACAAGGGGTAGGAGGAATAAATGTTTTTCATGATTAAGAACATTCTGTTTACACTTGCATTTAAAGAATCATTGAATATTCAAATGAAATTTTCCATTCGCTATGAATTTCATGTTCAGTAAGTATTTTGCGAGTTTGGTTCTTTTTTCTTGTTTTCTTTCTGCTATCAGATTAGACTTTAGAAATTCTTAGGTTGAAATAAGTCTGTTACTCCAAGATCTTTTATGGTTGAATATTTGCTGCTTCACTCATGTTTTATCAATCTTTGCATTATCAAAATCAATGGTTGAAGCCACTTCCACATCCTCAAATTCTAGATCACCATCTTAAAGTCAAAATCACCTCAACATTACTAACAATTACATCAACCATATCAAACTCTAAGCAAATCAGTATGATACCAGTGGTCTCAGTCATTCCACACCAAATTATCCCATTGAATGTGATGTAGAACAGCTCGCTCACGATTATCTGAGCATACAGGATCATCGCAAATCAGGGAGGCTGAAAAGGTAAGGTGAATAGAAGGAAATAAATAAATAAGGAAAAGTCAAAAGAATCATCGCAAATCAGGGAGGCTGAAAGGGGAAGGAGAATAGAAGGAAATAAATAAATAAATAAGGAAAAGCCAAAAGGAGATTTGGTGTAGCTGCCAGCAATAGAAGATATTATTCTCCATTGCAAGATTTAAGGAGGATTCTACTCTATCAAATCTCAGATTTCCCCTTTAATATTATTTCACGCATGCTTTCTTTTTTTATTTTTGCCTATATAAAGGCAAGAAATGTAAGTCTAAAAACATCATCATTATCAATATAATTTCAATTTCTCTCTTGTGAGTGTGTTCTTTGTGAGTTCAAGGGTTTAACCCTGTTTTTTATCGTTTCCGCTACGTTAGTTGGTATCAGAGCAAGGTTCCGAATCCAAGATTCGCCTTTGTTTTCGATGGCCGGTTCACGAGATGGAAGCAACGCCTCCAGCGACGGTGATCGTGATGGAGTAGCTCTTTTGAGGGTTGAGTTTACCGAGTTCCAAACCAACGTTAATCGAACCCTGCTTGATATGCATGAAACTATGCGTCAAGTATTGGCGAGATTGACGACGGTAGAACTTAACCGCAAGAACAACAGGCTGCCCAACGACGGTGATCATGGACGTCCTGCTGGTAATCGCAACCCAAACCCACCAAATAGGCAACCAGCCTATGAGGAAAATGTCAGTTTTGGTAACCACCGAGCCGTACAGGCGTTTGGAGATAATCGAGGTCGGTGGGAAATTGATGATTCCAGGGATTTTCGTATGAGGATTGACCTACCCACCTTTCAAGGTCATCTTCGTATTGAAGAATTCTTGGACTGGATTAGTGAAGTTGAACGTTTCTTTGACTATATGAAAATCCAGGAGGAGAAGCAAGTCAAACTCGTGGCATATAAGTTGAAAGGCGGCGCATCAGCATGGTGGGATCAAGTGCAAACTACCCGTGCACGTGAGGGTAAGGATCCGGTACGTACATGGCTTAAGATGAGGAAGTTGATGAAAGCTCGATTTTTACCCCCTGACTACGAACAGGTTCTTTATCAGAAATATCAGTCCTGCACGCAGGGAAGCAGAACGATTGCTGAATATGCTGAAGAATTTTATCGATTGTCATTCCGTAACAACCTGGTGGAACCCGAATTTAGCATGGTGGCCCGTTTCAAAGGCGGGTTGCAATGGGATATTGAAGAGAAAGTGGCGCTGCAACCGTTATTCAAACTGTCTGAGATTGTCACGGCGGCAGAGAGAGCAAAATCGTTACTGGAGAAGTCAAAGAATCGGTCTCGTGGTTCATATAATACCCCACATCATACACATGACATAGGTAAACAGACCGCGGTAGCCCCTGTTCCAATGACATGGCGAGGCATTGGAGATGGTCCAACAAAAGCCAAACCCGCAACACCCATAGGCCCTGCTGGAAGGGGAGCCCCAGGTGTGAATCCCTATGCATACCCAAGTATGGGCAAGTGTTTTCGATGTGGAGAGCCTGGCCAAAAATCCAACAATTGCCCCAAGCGACCGACAGTAAACCTGGTCGAGCATGAGGAAGGCGAGGGTGAGGAAGGTGAGTTCCTTACCTTTGAAGAAGAAGAGGTGACTGAAGGGGACAATGGCGAGTTGTTGTCCCACTCTTCAGTTGTGAGGAGGTTGATGTTCACGCCAAAGAAGGAGGAGCACTCGCAGCGTCATAATTTGTTCCGTACACGTTGCACTGTTAACCATAAGGTATGTGACGTTATTATTGATAGCGGCAATAGTGAGAAAATTGTTTCCTTAACAATGGTTCGAAATTTGGGGCTTAAAACAGAGAAACATCTCCATCCATACAAAATTGGAAGGATCAAGAAAGGCTCAGAAACGCGAGTAACTAAAACTTGCACTGTTCCATTCTCAACTGGGAAAACATATGCAGAGGAGGTGCGTCGTGATGTAGTCGACATGGATGCATGCCATGTGTATATTCTATACAAGAATGGTCAGAAGATTGTTTTGGGTCCGATGAAAGAAGCCGAATTTCCCAAAGGAAATTCAATTATGTTGATCAACAGTGAGGAATTTATGGGCGAAGTAACAACTGCCCCTGAAATCTTTGCTGTTATGTGCAAGGGGGAAGTAGTTAAACAACCTCCTTTTATAGTACCAGCAATAATGCAGCCATTACTGCAGGAGTTTAGTGAGTTGGTGCCGGAAGACTTACCTGATAGTCTCCCTCCCATGAGGTACATTCAACACCACATTGACTTGGTGCCTGGGGCGAGCCTGCCAAATCTACCACATTACCGAATGAGTCCCAACGAGAGTCAAATCTTACAAGAGCAAGTGGAAGAGTTTCTACGGAAAGGGTTGATTCAGGATAGCATGAGCCCATGTGCCGTTCCGGCCTTGCTAGTACCGAAGAAAGATGGCAGTTGGAGAATGTGCGTTGATAGTCGCACAATTAACAGAATCACTGTCAAGTACAGATTTCCTATTTCACGGTTGGATGATATGCTGGATATGTTGGCGGGATCGAAAGTCTTCACCAAAGTGGACCTTAAGAGTGGATACCATCAGATCAGAATCCGCCCTGGAGATGAGTGGAAAACGGTGTTCAAAACAAAAGAAGGACTGTATGAGTGGTTAGTCATGCCATTCGGATTATCCAACGCCCTAAGTACCTTCATGCGGTTGATGAATCAGGTACTCAAACCATTTATTGGTCGATTTGTAGTTGTTTATTTCGACGATATTCTGGTTTATAGTCAAACAGAGGCAGAACACCTTTTGCACTTGAGAGAGGTTTTAACAGCTTTGCAGAAGAATAAACTATTCATTAATTTGAAGAAGTGTAGCTTTGTGACCCCAAGCCTAGTATTCCTCGGCTATGTGGTTTGTAGTGATGGCATTCGGGTAGATGAGGAGAAAGTGAGGGCCATTCGGGAGTGGCCTACGCCGAAGAATGTGGGAGAAGTACGCAGTTTCCATGGCTTAGCCACGTTCTACCAAAGGTTCATTAAGAACTTTAGTAGTATTATGGCTCCCATCACAGAATGCATGAAGAAAGGAAAATTCCAATGGGGAGGGGAAGCTGAGATAAGTTTTGCCTTAATCAAGGAAAAACTGTCAACAGCTCCAATCTTAGTCCTTCCAGATTTTGAGAAGCTATTTTAGGTAGATTGTGATGCCTCAATAATGGGAATCGGAGCAGTTCTATCACAAGAAGGAAGGCCAGTAGCGTTTTACAGTGAGAAGCTGAGTGAAGCACGCAAGAAGTGGACTACCTATGAGTTGGAATTCTATGCGGTGGTGCAAGCTTTGCATACATGGGAGCATTATCTCATCCAGCGAGAGTTCGTGCTGTTTACAGATCACCAAGCACTGAAATCCATTAACAATCAAAACAGTGTCAATCGGATGCACGCGCGATGGGCGGCTTATATCCAACGATTCACCTTCTCGCTAAAACACAAGTCAGGTCAACAGAACAAAGTTGCAGATGCCTAAGTCGGCGAGCAGCTTTCTTAGTAACTATGAGGGCTGAAATCACAGGGTTCGAATGCCTGAAGGAGTTATATGAGGCAGACGAAGATTTTGGCCAAGCCTGGGCAGCATGTAAAACAAGCCAATCCTTTAAAGGGTTGCACATGCAGGAAAGATTTCTCTTTAATGACAATCAGTTGTGTATTCCACGGAGCTCTTTGTAGGAGCAAGTGGTTCGTGAATTGCATGGTGGAGGATTAGGAGGACATTTGGGGCGTGATAAGACGCGAGAGCTGGTAGAAGAACGGTATTATTGGCCAAAGCTCAAGCGTGACGTGGAGAACCATGTGCGGCGGTGCTCAATCTGCCAAACTAATAAAGGCCAATCTCATAATACTGGTCTTTACACACCACGGCCTATTCCAAATGCTCCATGGGAGGATTTATCCATGGATTTTGTTCTAGGGTTGCTGAGGACGCAGCGAGGAGCAGACTCTGTTTTTGTGGTGGTCGATCGATTTTCCAAGATGTCCCATTTTATTGCATGCAAGAAGACGAACGATGCAGTCCAAATGGCTAATCTGTTCTTTAAGGAGGTGGTTCGTTTACATGGGGTGCCACAGTCCATTACCTCAGATCGTGACACCAAGTTTTTATCTCACTTTTGGTGGACTTTATGGAAGAGATTCGATACCTCTCTTAATTTCAGTAGCACCAGTCACCCCCAGACTGATGGCCAAACAGAGGTGGTGAATAGGACCCTTGGAAATCTAATTCGCTGTATTTCAGGAGAGAAACCAAAACAGTGGGATCTTGCTCTTGCCCAGGCAGAATTTGCTTACAATTGCATGCTTAACAGGTCCACTGGCAAATCCCCGTTTGCGGTTGTGTATTGTTGTCCTCCAAAAGTTGCTTTGGATTTAGTATCCTTACCGAAGTTACCATGGAAGAGTGTTGCTGCAGAGAAGATGGCTGAGCACATTAAGACCATTCAGGAGAGTGTCAAGAAACATCTAGAGGAAACTTACGCCAAATACAAGGCCATAGCTGACAAGAGACGAAGGAAAAGAGTATTTGAAGAAGGGGACCTGGTTATGGTGTATCTAATAAAAGAGAGGTTTCCAACGGGAACATACAACAAGCTACAGGCCAAGAAATATGGTCCGTACCAGATTTTAAAGAAAATCAACGACAATGCCTATGTGATTGATTTACCTGCTGACATGACCATTTCTTCCACCTTCAATGTGGCTGACATACATGAATATTATCCGCCAGATTCGGGTAACTCGGGGACGAGTTCTTTTTACGCAGGGGAGACTGATGTAGAACAGCTCGCTCACGATTATCTGAGCATACAGGATCATCGCAAATCAGGGAGGCTAAAAAGGTAAGGTGAATAGAAGGAAATAAATAAATAAGGAAAAGTCAAAAGAATCATCGCAAATCAGGCTGAAAGGGGAAGGAGAATAGAAGGAAATAAATAAATCAATAAGGAAAAGTCAAAAGGAGATTTGGTGTAGTTGCCAGCAATAGAAGATATTATTCTCCATTGCAAGATTGAAGGAGGATTCTACTCTATCAAATCTCAGATTTCCCCTTTAATATTATTTCACGCATGCTTTCATTTTTATTTTTGCCTATATAAAGGCAAGAGATGTAAGTCTAAAAACATCATCATTATCAATATAATTTCAATTTCTCTCTTGTGAGTGTGTTCTTTGTGAGTTCAAGGATTTAACCCTGCTTCTTATCGTTTCCGCTACGTTAGAATGGCTTTGCTGAGAAAATTTTTTTATCTTTTTTTTTTTATGAAGTTGATAAACCACGAAGAAAGATCAGTTAGAGGGGTAAACAAAAGAAAAGTCCAGTTAATTTCCTTGTTCTTAACAATGACTAATTTGATGTCCAGCGCGAATAAAAGCGGTCGGTGTTCAATACCCAGTAGCTCATTTTCTTCTGATTCTTTAGTTCATTTATATATGAATGATTCCACTTCCTTGGAACTAAAATGGTTTGAAATTTAAATCCATCCCCCGTACCAGAGTTTAAGCATCGGTCGGGCTTGTAGCTTACAACTGGGTGAATATACTAGTGAGATGCTAAAAATAGGAAGCCTAATAAATCTTTAAGCCAGAGACTTCTGTGATACGTAAAAGGTGCAACAATTCATTCACGTCATGTCTCCTAGGGTCTCTGATAGCAAACATTATCCCTCTTTCAAGGACTATAGTCAGTTCTAGGGACATTAACTCCTTTATTTCTTTAGGAGGTCTCTTGCGAGTAGGGCTCATTACTTGGTGCAATGGTATTAACTCAAGCCGACGAGTGCAAATACAAGGTTCAAGTCTCAGCACCCCACATAGGTGGGACATAAAAAGGAGTCAGAGAAATTCCTGAGGACTTGGGGCAAGTGCCATCCTCTTTATGGGAGCCCATCTCCATCCTAAGAGTATCATGAGTAATTGGGTCATCGCATAATCTAACCGTCAAAAGGTAATTAGCTCTACCATTTGAATGTCTAATAGCTGTGAGAAGTATTAAATTTAGCTTTGATTGTTGAATTCTTGAAAATTCAGTCAAATGGGAATTTGATGCATTTTTAGAGACATAAAAAGGAGTAAGATTCGTGAGCTCTATAAGCAAGATGACATCAGATTTGATATAAAGGCAAATGATCCAAGTATATTGGAACTTGGAAGGTCATTGTAGCTCAGGGCCATCTAGTAATTTAATAAGCGAGATACTGATGTTATGGTTAAATGGATGAGAGGGTAAAGTGTCAGTTTTTGATCATATAATCAGCTTTAAAATGGAGAATAGATTGAATGTAACGTCTGCTAATGATCAAAGTAAGCCTTTGGCTAACTTGGGATCTTTTCCAGGTCTGCTAATGATCAAAATAAGCCTTCATTTTTTTTCTTTTTTTATAAGTGAATCATCCTGCACCAACAGAAGGGGGGGGGGGGGGGGGGGGGGGGGGGCGGCAGGGACCACGGCCCCCCTAAAAAAAAAAAATTTAAAACAATAAATTAGTATACTGCCCCCCAATACATTCAGCATATTAGGGCACACGCCGCACAAAGCCACACAAAATTTCCTTTCCTGCCTGCCTCCAGTTCGCAATCGTTAGCTCCAAGTGAGCGGATTCAAGACTAGAGTGGGCGAAGCTTAGGGCCAAACTCAAGCTCTCGAAGACGAGAGGGAGCGCCGGCAACGGCTCCGACTCGAGAAGGTGCACAATTCATCATCTCTTCTCTTCTTTTTCGCGGGTAGTCAGTGTGTGTATTCGATTCCGTCGCCAGGGGCAGAGCCAGGATTCAATGTAGAGGAGGCCATAGTATTAACAGTTTTACCAATATAATACAATAATATTTTAAGTGAAAAATACTTCATGATCGATTAGATGCATACAAAAATATATCTAGCCAAAATTTGGCCAATTTGTTTACAAAACAATAATTGGCGTATATCTAGTCAAATATGACATAGATATATACAAAAAGAAACCTGAAAGACTAAACAACTACTACAAAAGCTGAGCTTGACGATCTTTTAGAGAAGAAAAATCATCTATAATTGAATCTGTACTAAAAGTCTAAGCAATTTCTTTTTCAATACTGACACTCAAGTAATCTACAAGAAACTCATCCTCCATCCTGTTGCGCAATTGTGTTTTGACAAGTTTCATAGTTGATAATGCCCTTTCTGTAGTTGCCGTGGAAACGGGAAGAGTCACGACAAGATAAATCAACCTATCAATCAAAAAGTAGATTTTTGACTTCTTTGTTTCCACTAATCCTCTACATAGTTCAAAAATTGTTGACAAAATTTTCAAATGTGAATGAACAGGCACTTCAACCTCGTAATGTTGCAATTGGAATGTCAAAATAATCCTCTCTTGGTCTGTGAAATCTTGAGAATAAAATTCATCTACAAGCATGCAAATATCTTAAATGTTAAAGAACTTGTAACCATCTCTAGGATCCAAAGCTGAGCTGAGAGTAACAAGTTTCATTACCTTTTCACTAAATCTGTTATTCAACTCCTGCAATTATGAATCAATTGTGCCATAAAATATATCAATCCAAAAGTGGTGCTCAAGTGTAATATTCTCTTGTAGGTGACGTGACTGGCCCTTAATTTTTTTTGGTATAAGGATCACTCAAATCAGGCACAACAATGTTGTGGCGCTCACAAAATGATTTAACAATATCAAGTAAGTTGTTCCAACCATTTTCTCTCAATTTCAAAATAAGTTGTTTTGTACTCGAAACCAATTGCATAGCATTTACGATGTCTTGAGATTTTTGTCGCAAAGCTTGACAAAGGATATTAGTTATTCCCATGATATCTTTTATCAAATGCAAAATAAATACAAACTGAAATGATCTAAGAGTATTAAAAGCAGTATCAACATCTCCCCGACTCTTGAAATTACATCCATCTTCAATGATGTTTTCAAGAACTGAACATATTAGACCAAATAACCTTATCAAACTACAAACAGAATCAAAATGGGAGCTCCAACGAGCATCTCCAGGTCGTTGCAAGGTACCAATCTGATTAGCTCCTCGGCCAGTTTCAAGTTCATCGAGATCTAAAAAATGGGCAATTTCCATAACTTGAGCAGAATGTAATTCATCAATTCGTTTGCAAAAAGCTCCGATGCTATTGATAATGAAGTTCAACTTTGAAAAGAATTGATGGATGGCGATTACTTCTCTAGATGCGGCAAATAATGCTAATTGTAGTCGATGAGCTAAGCAATGCACATAATATGCATAAGGACAATCATTAAGAAATAATACTTGTAAACCATTCCATTCACCACGCATATTGCTAGCACCATTATAACCTTGACCTCTGAGATTGTGAACATCAAGATTATAGCGAGAAAGAACCTCACAAGGATCCTTTTCAAAATTCAATGAAGGTGTATCTTTGACATGCACAAGATCAAAGAAACGTTCTTGTAAAAAAACCATTCTTATCAACTTGTCAACGTAAAAAACCATCCTTACCAACGTATGAGGGTATATTAGTAAATTCACCATAAAATCTGTTAGGGAGGGATGAGGGGCAAAATAGGAACAAAAAGGGTAAAATCGGATTTTCAGATTAATTTTTTGCCAAAAAGTGATCAGAGGGGCTTATTTGATAAGTTGATAAGGATGGTTTTTCACAAGAACGTTTCTTTGATCTTGTGCATGTCAAAGATACAACTTCATTGAATTTAAAAAAAGACCAACAGGTCAGTGGCCTAGTAGTATTAGTCTCTTACTTTCCAAAGGGAGGTCAGGGATTCAAATCTCAGAAGAGACAAGTATATGTGAGTACCAACTAGGAAAAAAAATTTAAAAACGAATCTTTGTGCGGTTCTTTCTCACTATAATCTTGATGTTCGCAATCTCCGAGGTCAAGGTTATGATGGTGCTAGCAATATGCGTGGTGAATGGAATGGTTTGCAAGCATTATTTCTTAATGATTGTCCTTATGCATATTATGTGCATTGCTTAGCTCACCGACTACAACTACTATTAGTTGCCACATCTAGAGAAGTAATCGCCGTCCATCAATTCTTTTCAAAGTTGAACTTCATTATCCATAGCATCGGAGCTTCTTGCAAATGAACTGATGAATTAAGTTATGAAAATTGCCCATTTGATAGATCTTGATGAACTTAAAACCGGCCGAGGAGCTAATCAGATTGGTACCTTACAACGACCTAGAGATACTCGTTGGAGCTCCCATTTTGATTATGTTTGTAGTTTGATAAGGTTATTTGGTCCAACATGTTCAGTTCTTGAAAACATCATTGAAGATGGATGTAATTTCAAGGGCCGGGGAGATGCTGATACTGCTTTTAATACTCTTAGATCATTTCAATTTGTGTTTATTTTGCATTTGATAAAAGATATCATTGGAATAACTAATATTCTTTGTCAAGCTTTGCAACAAAAATCTCAAGACATCGTAAATGTTATGCAATTGGTTTCGAGTACAAAACAACTCATCCTGAAATTGAGAGAAAATGGTTGAAACAACTTACTTGATATTGTTAAATCATTTTGTGAGCGCCACAACATTGATGTGCCTGATTTGAGTGTTCATACCAAAAAAATTTAGGGCAATCATGTCACCCACTAGAGAATATTACACTTGAACACCACTATCGGATTGATATATTTTATGGCACAATTGATTCACAATTGCAGGAGTTGAATAACAGATTTAGTGAAAAGGCAATGAAACTTGTAACTCTCAGCTCAGCTTTGGATCCTAGAGATGGTTACAAGTTCTTTAACGTTGAAGACATTTGCACGCTTATAGATAAATTTTATCCTCAAGATTTCACGGACAAAAAGAGGATTATTTTGACATTCCAATTGCAACATTATGAGGTTGAAATGTCTGTTCATTCACATTTGAAAAATATGTCAACAATTTATGAACTATGTAGAGGATTAGTGGAAACAAAGAAGTCAAAAATCTACCTTTTGATTGATAGGTTGATTTGTCTTGTCTTGACTTTTCTCGTTTCAACGGCAACTACAGAAAGGGCATTTTCAACTATTAAACTTGTCAAAACACAACTGCGTAACAGGATAGAGGATGAGTTTCTTGCAGATTACTTGAGTGTCAATATTGAAAAAGAAATTGCCAAACTTTTAGTACAAATTCAATTATAGATGATTTTTCTTCCCTAAAAAATCATCAAGCTCAGCTTTTGTAGTAGCTGTTTGGTCTTTCATGTTTCTTTTTGTATATATCTATGCATATTTGACTAGATATAGGCCAATTATTGTTTCGTAAACAAATTGGCCAAATTTTGGCTAGATATGTTTTTGTATGCATCTAATCGATCATGAAGTGCTTTTGATTTAAAATATTATTATATTATATTAGTAAAACTGTTAATACTACGGCCCTCTTACACTGAATCCTAGCTCCGCCCCTGCCCACCAAGCATTTTAAAATAAAATTTAATATACAGCCCTCAAAACAGTACATAAATGTTTATCAATCTAATCAATTTAGATAATTACATACAAACATATATGTGTGAAAGCAATTATGTAAATTACCTTCCTAAGAAAATCAGGCCATTTAATAGAAAGCACTGTCCTGTTCGGATCATAAGCTGTCTCGACCTTCAGTGAAAATTTGAAAACACAGATTATTGCAAAAACATAAAATTTAAAAAAATAAAATAAAGTCAAAATCGAGTAGAAGCAAAAGCGTGCGATGTAAGCAGATGATTTTAGAGAGAGAAAGTGATGAGAGAAAACCTTAAACAGTAAATGACGACTCTGTGGAGACAGCAAGCCTCCCTGAAACCCTCCAACCAGAGGACCGTTGCCTGAATCACTTTCGTTTTCCAAACACCCATTAACGCCTCACTACTATCCATTAGATTAGATACAGAGAGAAACCTACAACCAAACTGTTTGAAGAGAGAGAAAGAGAGGTTCCGATTCCGATTTGACTAATATACGACCACAATATATATATATATATATATATATATATATATATATATATAGACACGTATATGTGTGTGTATACTAACTACGGAGTAATTTACAAGTCTATGAAACACCCATAACTTCCGAAGCCTGCCAAAACAGACGTACAAGAAAACATATTCTAAAACCCAAAGAACACACGCATTACAAGATCAGAACTCAGAAGACGAATGCACGTGTGCCAAAACCACTGACAACTCCCTATTATACTTCGAAATTATTAGACGGTGGAGATCTGTTTCGGTGGAGTTAAATTAGGGGTCGCAATTCGTAGGGTATTCGTGTGTAAGTTGTTGCGTCAATTTAAGGTATTTTGTTAAAAAGGTCAACGTCAACCTGACTTATTTAATAATTATGTCATATTTTTATTGTTTTAGATATTTATTAAAAAAAGTTAAACATATTAACTCGTTTAATAATTTATTTATCAAAATTAAATATTATATTATTTAAATATTTATAATACTCAATTAAATAATAAATATTATAAAAATATATATATTAATTAAAGAACTTATTAGGGCTTATGTTAAAATGATCTACTTATCTGTCGTAATTGGGTCTAAACATGTATTGAGTTATACGAGTGATATTAATACGACTACAAAACTCTTAGGTTACGTTTGGTGTGCACGAATGGAATGGAATGAGAATGAGAATGAAACTGGAATGGAATGAGTATTACCATTCTAATATTTGGTGTGACACGGTGAATCGTTATGGAATAGAATGATTATTACTATTCTATTGTTTAGTTGACTATCATTAAATCTAGAATGGAATGATTTTTCTCAAAAATACCATTTTTATTACTTTTTAATAAAATCAATCTAATTAATACTCTGTCAGTACAATTTTATCCAAAAACGGATTGAATACTTAACCTAAGAAGCTGATGTAAAGGCTAATATATATATATATATATATATATATATAGAGAGTATGGTTGAAGGTCCTGCAACTTTTTGTCCATGACAGGGTATATTCAGAAGAGAGGGAAGGTAAAAGACCTTTACCACGTCTAATAAAGAAGCTCGAGAAACGTGAAAAATGGAATATGAAAGATTTTTGATCTATGCCAAAAAATTTTGCCTTATTGGAATCTAATGAAAGGCTTATTGGGAATATTACAAAAATATTTAATCTCACTATGGAATGGAATGGCCATTCCATAGGTTTAGTAATGGAATGGATTCTCACTATTTCAATCCTGCATACCAAACAAATAAATGGTTGGAATGGACATTCCATTCCATTTCATTCCTGCACACCAAACGTAGTATTAGTTAAACGGGGTCTAAACAGGTTACATTGTTAACTCCTTAACCCCTCTTGTCGATCCGATCATCATCCAAACTTATTTAAGATAAATCTAAACCCATTTATCTCATGTCGTATTCGATTCGTGTTGACGGGTCATGTCAAATTTTGTTAAATTAAACTACTCTAATTTTTAAAAAATATATATATTTATTGTGAAGAAAAAGTTTGAAATATTTATTAAAAAATAACATGAATTTTAATTGGACTACGCTCCTAATTAGAGATCTCTTAGAATATGTCGTCCAGTCCACTTAAAACCTCCTGTCCAATTAAAATTCTTCGATTTAAGCATAGTGGAATGTATAAGAGTTTAATAAAATATTAAAATAATAATAATAATGCCTATATTTATATAGGTAAAGTGCAAAAAAAACTCTTTAAATTATGTTCCAATTTGCAAATAACTCTCTTAAAATATATTTTGTGCATAATATCCCTTGAACTATCACATTTTATTGCAAAATGCCTCAATATCTAAACTATTTTTTATTAAATGATCATAATGTCATTTCTTATTGAATTATACTTAATTTATTTTTTATTTAAAAAAATTATGAAAAAAATCATATTAATTTGATGACATATTCTCCATTAAATATATGGAAAAAATCATATATTTTGTGCATAATATCCTTGAACTATCACATTTTGTTACAAAATGCCCCAATGCCTAAACTATTTCATATTAAATGATCATAATGTCATTTCTTATTAATTATACTTAATTTATTTTTTATAGAAATAAATCATAAAGAAAATCATATTAATTTGATGACATATTCCCCATAATATATTTTCTTCTGAAGTGTGAAATATCTCAAAGACGTATAATTTTTTTTGTAGAGGCAATATCATATTTGTATAAATGATATATAATAACTTTGTAAGGTTTCCAAAGCCTTATACTTTGTACCTCATAAATTTGAACAAATCTCTCTTTAACACCATTCATTAACGATAGAGATGCAGAGACTTTAAATCCTACGCCATTTTCTTCTTTATACGTTGCTGATTTCCTCTTTGCCCTTCTTTTGCCTTCTGGAATCAAACATATATCCCTTGATGAAAACTTTTTTAGGTTCTGTTTGTGGGCAATGCCCTAATGTGTGTGAACGTGAAAATTAAAACCCACGGCATCATCTAGATCATCAATAATTCATTAAAGCACCAAAATGAACACGTGAGTCATCATTTAAGGATTTTAAACCTTCATCATTCAATGCATACATATCCCAAAAATATAACAATTTAAACCAAAAAATAATAATTTTACAAAATAATAAGGCCTCCATGACCATGATTACAAAAGCTTCACATGAAACTAACAAAAGAATAAAGTTAAATTACATGATTCCATTGTTTATGTAATTACATTCCAAAAGATATCAAATTACATCAGCAATTCCTAAGCTTGCGGGGGTGCTTCTTCTACAATTTATTTGCCATGCCCTGAAAATGATAAATAAGGAGTGAGCATAATGGCTCAGTAAGAAATGCCTAAGGCATCAGCTTTAGGCTCCTTTTAGTTAACACATCAAGAATATATATAAGAAAATCGGGATCATACACGGGAATATTAAGAGTTTAATCAATTCAAGTATATCAACGTGTCATGAATGCAATGCCTTCTCTACCATAATCCTTTCCCAACACAACACACACCGAAAACCACTAACCTACTTTATCGAGGCGAGATTGATTGGATATCCCTAGTTCCAAATCCAACAACTATTTAGGGCCAAGCAATCAATGTTACACATCCAAATCCAGTACGCGCTCCCTCTAGGTCGAATTAACCCTGGGCTCACGAAACTTAGTTCCTTTCATAAATTAATTTCCCAACCTTTCCCAAAATACTTTTTTTTAAAATCATTTCAAACTTATTTTTCCCCAACCATGCTTATGTCATGAATGAATTCATGCATCATAAAAATTAATACCTTCATACTTTCATTCCCAATTATTTTATAGAGCATGCTTTACGTCAATGAAATCACATTATCATGATAAATCTAACAATCTCAATATAGCAACGTGCAATTAAAGCATGCTTTCCAACAATTCTAGCATTTCAAATATACACCCAACAATGTATAACATAGCAATTTCATCAAGAATATATATTTTGCTTTAATGGTTAATAATCATCATTTTAAGCAAACATAGTATGAAATCATGTAAGGAAAACTTAATTAGAAGTTAAAACATAATACTTTAGACATCCCTACTTCAAAGATGAACCCAAAGCTCCTAGATCCAAATCTCGAAATCCACTTAATAGAAGTAATACAGGTATAGAAATGGAGCCCTTGAAGAGTAGAATCAACTTTCCTTTTTGCACTTTGTCAAGATCTTACTCTAAGTAGATCAAATTTTAGAGAGAAGTTTGAGATTTAGATAGAGAGAAAAATGGAGGAGAAGAGAGAGGTGGCCGAGAAGAGAGAGGGAGAGTGATGATGAGGAATGATATGTGGTCCAAACATGACCCTTATTCCCTTTTCAAATGAGAGGCCCATGCTAAGTCACCCCCTTTGACTTCCAACTTTACCAAAATGACCTCCCTTCACCAACTAACTAACGCAAGCCACAAAATATGTCTTTCCACTCACTAACCACATACCCACATATATATATAAATATAATACTATATATTTATATATATACAAGCACACCAATGCCCAATAAATAAATAATTGATAATGGAAAAAAAATAATACCAAGACCCACACAACGCACAATATGATGTATGAAAAAATAAATAAAATAAATACCAAAAATTCAGAAAAAAATCCGCGACATTACAATCTACCCTCCTTAAAGAGATTTCTTCCTCGAAATCTACCATCTTTAAGAAGAAGGACCACAACTTCTCACTTTCTCAAATAACATCACAAAAAGCCTGTAAAGATGCCAGCTCATAAACCTTACTGCCTTTGGCACTGGATGTCAATAGGCAATCACACGCTACTGCAGTAAGTGACATAATGCTCACCACCCTATATGGGTACCCCTCATATAACATTCTACCACTGGATTCTATACCTGGTTTAAAATCGATACCGGTACATTCTATATGTCAACACAAGGCTCTAAAGCCCACAAGAAAATGATTGCTAGCCCACCGGATACAACGACGTTTGACCTCAACTCGTCCTTTGAAGGATACGCAAGACCCGAGATAAAGAATTCCGACCACTACATACTCAGTCCCAAGCCCACGTCTACACATTCCTGACAGACCACACATTCGCTACCTAATATGTAGCTACACCGTCACATAACCGTACAAGTAATTACCAGTCGCTCTACTCAGTAATCATCACATTTAATACCTTCCAAGATAGATAAACAGTAAATCTCCCAACGACTACTTAAACATAAGTAACTTAATCTTTAAAGCGCATTATCTTGCACCCAGGACACAAATTCCCAAAACAAGACCTTCAATAATCAAATGATCGAACCATCAACTCATTGGACACGTAGTCCTATCTAAAGTACCTCATCATCCGAGACCAACTACATTAATCCATAAAATACTACCATTTCCAAGAGAAAATATTATTCAGACTAATTCTACACCGTCACACCCACATGACGCACAATAGCGCTCTCTCACTGTCACTACTCACTCAGAATAGTCATTGACCTTTAACCCGACATCATGCTAAAGAGGGACTGATTCAGGAAAAATGGTTAGCTAGGCCATTCTCATCATTAATCCAGTCTCAATACCGGCGTCGTTCCCGTCCTCAGGTCCAAACCCCAAACACAGTCTAACACAACTACAAAACAGATGTAACATTCACTCACTATCCATTCATTGTTCTACATAACCTCAACCATCACATCGTTATACCCATCGCTTTAAGCATCCCATTACTACCTTAATCATGTAACCACAAAGAGTTAAAAGCAACCCAGTACCAATCACTACAATTGTTGACCATATGTAAAGCTCTTTGGTCCATCCCTAACAAATCATACCAGGCGAAAACCTCATAACATAATTCGATTCAAATCTTACCTCATAAGACGATCTCTTGCTACAACCTCAAAAGCAGAGTCAATCATTACCATTATTCCTCAATGGAATCTCACATTCATTTCTTTAACTACGCAGTACTCAAACAATATCAACATTTGTCCTCAAGACACTGCTCAACACAACCATCTATGAAAACATCAGAGTACATTACTAACATCACATCACCTATTCATCTTCACACCTATGATTCACGACACATCCCCTAGTTATTACCACTAACATCAGACACTAGAAGTATACAATCAATAATTGGCAACTCCTGCCCTACACTCCACCGGTCAAGTCCACCCCCAGGACAACACTGCCAAAACCAGAGACTTTACCTCATTCCGTGGGAGCAAGTTAATCAAACACTTCAAACCTTTGCCGAAGACTTCTAATTAAGGGAGACAACTGTCACAGATCTGCCCATCCATGGGCATCCACAACTCTTAAGTGGGGAAATAAGACTTACAACTAACGCTGTCCTTGTCAGGACCAGAACAAATAAAAAGGGTAATAAACCCCGCTTTTCTAAGAGACTGATAATCTGGATCCGGATATACCCAACACCCTATCACACATTACTTGTCAAACGTCCAATCATGGACATCCAATCTCACTCAAGATGAAGCTGAACTCCTTACATACAAGGAGATGAACCAAATAAGATACTTGTATGAGGTGAAAAACTCAAATCTGCACAATCTCGTAACAAATCAACCATCTCACATTACCAACACCCATCGAGAATCCTACAGGGACCCGATACTAGGACCTCGCACCTCCAATGCTAGACAGAACGAATCGAACACACAACACCTGTACGCCAAGTGCTAGGATGCAGCCTATATATTGACTACCATACAAGAGCATCAATGCTCACAACTCGTTAACATTAGGAACTATCACTATCTAAAGGATACTGTGTCCTGTTCTACAAAATAATAATAATAATAATAATAATTATCCTTAAATGGTAACCTCTATGCCATAAAATTACACCTCAATATTTATTCCATTTCTACCATCTCATGGGACACTATCTCGAACACCATGCACATAAGACTCGTGACCTCAGTCACAGCAACCTACTGACTTGTTCAAAGAAAAAATGTGTCTATATGGCAACATCACCG
Organism: Cornus florida; assembly: GCF_030987335.1. Taxonomy (NCBI): domain Eukaryota; kingdom Viridiplantae; phylum Streptophyta; class Magnoliopsida; order Cornales; family Cornaceae; genus Cornus; species Cornus florida. Next base: position 49,583,174 of record NW_026775573.1, read on the forward strand.
TCACTGGCTCTAAAAGACTAAACAGTCCTCAATCGCCTCAACTAACGCATAACCCCACCACCTACCTGATAACATACGATAAATAACTCATACTCTTTAATCCACATTCGATCACACCTTAAACCGTTTTACTCATCCGCACTAAGACATCACGCCATAACACCTCTACTACCATTCTTCCTAAATAACAACTCAAACCTCTCATCCCACTGGATTAACAAGCTACTACCAAGCGATCCCCTCTTAAGCATCCCCAAGATGATACAAACATAGTGCAAGAGTATATATAGTACTCTCGACACCCCCTACTGTGACCACTAACTTGCCACGAGAAAGGAAATCTTTAAGCGGTAATACCATGCCACCACATCCTGAAAAGGGAGAATGAGCACCATAATCCCGAGTGCTCGTCACACAACAGTCTATTGAGGTTAACCACGAAATCGAAATCAGTCCCTAGCACCTAACTGGTCACTCGAACCATTCGTCACAAGGCAACCTACGTGCCTAGTCAAAGAAACTTCACGCCCTAATTTCAACATCATTACCTCTTCTCTTCACCATCCCTTAGAACACCCTTGGCCACTATAAAAGTCAAATGGGGCTATCAGCTAAACCTACGAGATCACCCTTGTCCAATCCTTCTAATAAACAGTATATCTCTTTTGATCCTAAAACAACAAGTACTACCTCCTGATACTCTAGATACAATCGGAATACAACTCCAGTCCATAACTTTCAAATTCTAAAACACAATTCACGTGGTAACACAATACCTACCATCCACCACCTCATCCATGAACAACCGAACACCTTCACGACCACAACTGCCTGTATCATGCAATTCTGCACTATCAAGCTAAAACTAACCACCATTCCCTACCTCGAGACTCACTAGATAACCGTGTCAATACAATTAACTCACCGAGAGTCAAAACACCCATAACACACCTCCGCCGGTTTCCAAAATAGAAATCACCTCTCCACTAACCAGTCTCTAAGACACATTCTTACAAGACCACAAAATGAACCACATCTAACAGTCGGTCAACTAGCACTAGCATGACTCCAGTCAATACCTATGTCGACCAACACTTACTGAATCCAACAAGTCCCCTTAACAATCACAACTAACATGCGTCTTTAGACCGTACTAAAATACCTGAAACATATGTCCACAATCCATAGACCACAATCAAACTTTGTCAATGCCTATCATACCTACCACAAGCCGATTTTTAGAGAACCGTAACACCTAATCGTGACTTAAGTCATGAGTACCTAAATCTTAAAACCACCGGTCCTTTACGAAAGTCTCACATCACAAACCCGACCTCTACGGTCACAAGACCTTACACGCCTCACCCTAGATACTGTGCTATAAAACATGAACCCATTCTAAAGTCATGCCCTAAGCACCGCACTAAAATGCAACAAGAGGATCAAAATGACCACACATCGAATAACTCAATCCACGAGCTAGAAACCCCACATTGTTCGTTCGATAAAAATCGGCACCCAAAAACCCTGGAGCAACCGAGTTCCTCACCTACTTAGGTCATAGCCCACACGACAACTACATCGCAACAATTACCCCATCATACTAATGATTATCCCATGCTCAATCGCATACGTGTATACATGTATACATACATACATATGTATATATATATGTATATATATATACATTATACCTTGGTTCTAGTCATCATTCTTTCGTATATGAAAAATAAACTTACATAACACATGCATAAATACCCGTCGTACTACCATTTAAAACATGATTGCACAAACCGTGCTCACAACTTGCCATCACCATGCTCATCATACTTGAAATTTTATCACTTTTAGAAATCAAATAAACCTTTCACATATGAGCATTTTATATACATGCTTTTAAATCACATATAAACTTTATTTACATGGTTAGGTCACACAATCATTCCGCACACATGGACAGGTAACACATAATTTAGCATTTAAATACGTGAACATGTGAACACTTAGCAAGAAAACATATATTTCAAAACTGTAAACACATAAGCAAGTAACAAGTAAACATGATTCTTAAAATAGTAAACACTTAAACATAAAACATAAAGTCAATGCAAGTCAACCTTTTACCCCATCTAGGTAAGCCATTACCCATCGTCCAAAAGGTATTCAAACTCTGCTCTGATACCAAATCTGTAACAACCCAAATCCGAAGATCCGGAACGCTAACTGGGTCCTTACCTGAACCCAAGGACATACAAGGGTACTATGGTTATTCATATTTATTTAATACTTTAAGGTCCACTAAGGGTAAAATCATCATTTACTAAAGTCATCCAGTGATAATAAGACCGAGAGCCTCATGGTCGTACCACGTCATTCTAATGTTCCTAGGGTTCATAAGGGTATAATAGTCTTTTTACGTGGTCAATTAATATAGGACCCAAAAAGGGTAAAATAGACCTTTATCGTGACCAAAAGTGATCTAAAAATCCATAGGGGCAAAATGGTCATTTACTAGTAAAAATGCGACATTCATAACCTTTAGGGGTAATTCTTTCATTTTCTAGGGTCATTATGTACTTTGGTTGAAATCTGGGGTCAAATATGTACTTATACAGAAAGTTGGGGTCAAACAGCATCTATGTGTACACATGGTGGATCTGTATGCATAGATGACCATCTGTGCGCACATTTGGTCCATCCTATCGTTAAGATGGGATTCCAATGGCTGTGCAAAACCCAAAACCCAATCTGTGCGCACACTTGCCCCATCTGTATGGATAGATGCTTATCTGTGCGCACATTTCAGGGAGCTGTGTGCATAAATAAATGACTCACGCTTACAACATTAACCCCAAAACCCCATCTGTATGCACACTTGCCCCATCTGTATGCATAGATGCTCACTTGTGCGCACACTTCAAGGATCTGTGCGCACAGATAAATAACCTACGCTTACAACACTCACTGTCAGGCCATCTAATCGTTTAGATGGGGCATCTAACTGGTTAGATTGTCCCCAAAAACTATGTGATCGATGTACTCACTTCCTTTGTCCTGTTCCAATGCCACTAACATGTGTGAACGTGAAAATTAAAACCCACGACATCATCTAGTTCATCAATAATGCATTAAATCACCAAAATGAACGCGTGAATCATAATTTAAGGATTTCAAACCTTCATCATTCAATACGTACATATCCCAAAAATATAACGATTTAAACCAAAAGAATAATTTTACAAAACAATAAGGCATCCATAACTATGACTACAAAAGTTTCACATGAAGCTAACAAAAAAAAAAAAATAAATAAATAAATTACATGATTCCATTGTTTATGTAATTATATTCCAAAAGATATCAAAATACATCAACAATTCCTAAGCTTATGGGGGTGCTTCTTCTACAATTTCTTTGCCGTGTCCTGAAAATGATAAATAAAGAGTGAGCACAATGGCTCAGTAGGAAATGCCTAAGGCATCGACTTTGGGCTCCCTTGAGTCGACACACCAAGAATATATATAAAAAAATTGGGATCATACACAGGAATATCAAGAGTTTATAATCAATTCAAGTATATCAACGTGTTGTGAATGTAATGCCTTTCTCTTAACCATAATCCCTTCCTAACACAACACACACCGAAAATCACTAACCGACTTTACCGAGGCGAGATTGATTGGTTATCAATAGTTTCAAACCCGGTAACTATTTAAGGCCTAGCAATCAACGTTACACGTCTAAATCCAGCACGCATTCCCTCTAAGTCGAATTAGGCCTGTGCTCGTGAAACCCGATTCCTTTCATAAATCACATTTGCAACCTTTCCCAAAATACTTTCTTTAAAATCACTTCAAACTCATTTTTTCCCAACCATGCTCATGCCATGAATGAATTCATGCATCATAAAAATTAATACCTTCGTGCTTTCATTCTCAATCATTTCATAGAGCATGCTTTACATCAATGAAATCACATTATCATGATAAACTAAACAATCTCAAGATAACAACTTGCAATTAAAACATGTTTTCTAACAATTCTAGCATTTCAAATATACACCCAACAATGTATAACATAGCAATCTCATCAAGGATGTATACTTTACTTCGATGTTTAATAACCATCATTTTAAGCAAACATAGCATGGAATTAAGTAGGGAAAACTTAAGTAAAAGTCAAAACATAATACTTTAGACATCCCTACCTCAAAGATGCACCCAAAGCTCTTAGATTCAAATATTAAAATTCACCTAATAGAAGCAAGACCGGTATATCTCACTTTATGTAGATCAAATCTTAGAGAGAAGTTTAAGATTTAGAAAGAAAGAAAAATGGAGGGGAAGAGAGAGGGAGAGTGATGATGAGGAGTGATATGTGGTCCAAACTTGACCCTTATCCCCTTTTCAAATGAGTGGCACATGCCAAGTCTGCCCCTTTGACTTCCAACTTTACCAAAATGACCTTCATTCACCAACTAACTACACTCAAGCCACAAAATATCTTTCTCCACTCACTAACCACATACCCACATAAATATATATATATATATGTAAGCACACCAATGCCTAATAAATAAATAATTGAAAATGGAAAAAAAAAAATAATACCAAGACCCACATAACGTGCAAAACGAAATACAAAAAAATAAATAAAATAAATACCAAAAATTCTGAAAAAATTTGGGACATTATATGAATGCTCTAATGGTGCCCTAAAACATACATCTAAGTCATTCAATGACAAAAAATGATGATATCAACAAAAATGTCATTGATGGAATGCATCTCCCTTAAATTTTTAAATCCGAAAATAGTGCCAATGAGGCACTCTCCCAACCTATCATACTAATGTCCTTCCCCAACATACATTATGCATGGAAATGATACGATGCTAAGGGAACATACATTAATGTTAAAATGGCCTCATGGCATCATTCATGTCTGTAATACCCCTATATTTTAAAGAATTTATTTATTTAAATTAATTGCTTTTAATTTGATTTAAATGATTTGTTTGATTTAATTGAGTGTTTTGATTAATTGTCTTATTTTAATTAAATTATATTTCGTATTTTACTTATTGAATTGATATGATATTTTGTTTTGTGGAATGCCATGATTGGGTTGTTTATTTGACTATGTGTGTGTTTATGCTTGTGTGATTTAATTGTGATTTATTTATAATTAATAGATTTAATTTAATTATTTTATTTATTTAAGTTTTTGTTTCCTAAATGGAGAAACTTTTTCATAAATATGAACAATAATGTACATAAAACTCATAGGGGCATGCCCCTATCCAAAACAACCCAAAGTAACAACTAAACAATTCTGACTTAACCTATGCTAGGAAAACATCAAAATTGTATCATGTAAACTTAAGCCTAAAATATCTTGAACGTCTCAAATAATACTTTTAACAATCTCACTTATATTGGAAGACTTATTAGAATAAAATCTTTCATTCCTCTCCTTCCAAATAAAGTAAAAGGTATATGTGAACAACAACTTGCAGAACTTGTTCCTGACATTCTTCACACTGAATTTCTGAGTGAAATCTTCAGCCATCCCTTGAATCGTATAATACATCTGAAAATGCCCTTGACAGACAGCAGCAATCTTCATCCACACTTGTAAAGTGAAGTCACAACAACAAAAAAGATGATCCACATCTTCAATATGTTTATAACACAACCAGTATCTCGAAGCCATGGTAAAACCCCTTCTCTGTAAATAATCACCTGTTAAAATACCACTTTGCATCACAAGAACTACATGAGTAGACCACCTTGGCCATCCCCCATTCCAACAAAGGTCAGCCCAAAACACTTCATTTCTTCTAGTTTTACATGCATTCTATGAAGCCTTAAAAGAAAACTCCTTAGCCAGCTACTCAATTCTATCTGATCCACCGCTAATTCGAAACTACACCAAAAACTGATACAACTCATTAGTAATGTCATCAAACTGATTTGCATCCCACTCACCTCCTATAAAAAAGTCTCCAACCCAGCTCATTCTATTTATACTGAAATGAGACAAGATCCTATGATTAAATACCTCTGATATCAGCTCTCCATTACACCATTGATCCGTGAAATTTTTTGTATTCCTGCCATCCCCAATAATATATGTACAATTGCTTTTAATAATATCCCTCGCATCAACAATACTCTTCTAGGTAGAAGATGACACAACCCTAGGCACCACTTGCCAATAAAAAGCATCTCTCAAATAAGTGAAGCATCTCTCAAATAAGTATTCTTAAACCAAGCAACCCAAATTCTATCATTGGTTAACAAAAAGTCCCAAGCTAAAACACATTTTGAAGCTATATTCAAGTCACCGACTCTCCTGATACCTATACCACCTTCCTCATTTGGAGCAGAATTTAGACCAATTCAACCCATGCATCTTAATTATGTTTCCCTCATGGCCCCAAATAAAATTTCTCATCCTTTTCTCAATAAGATTGATAACAGCTGTAGGTAAAGTATATACTGAAGTGCAGTATTGTATAAGGGAGTAACAACTGCCCTGCACAGCTCCACTCTACCTGCTAAAGAAATGTTCAAGCCATTCCATTTAGTAGTAGAAGCATTAATCTTGTCTAACCACCTGGTGCAATCTTTCCTTCTCAATAATTTATCAGATATAGAAAACCCAAGATAAGTAAAAGGAATGGAACCTGATTTACAGCCCAGCAATCTAGAAATAGAAACCTTTCTTCTCACAGATCTGGTCATGTAAATTTCAGATTTGTCTTTATTAATAACAAGTCCAGACAATTTTGAGAATTTCTCCATAATATTATTAAGAGTTATAACAGTTCCCATATTGGCTCTAACCATAAATAACAAATCATCAGCAAAGAACTGGTGAGTAACATCAACACCTGCCCTCCTTACACTTTCACATTTCATAATCTTTCCTTCCCTTACGCTGGCATCCACCATACCAGAAAAATAATCAGTGATGAGAGTAAATAGGAGAAGAGACAGTAAACATCTTTGTCTCAGACCTTTTTCAGGCTTGATATAAAATTCCACTGAACAGAGTCATAAGCTTTCTATAAATCCACTTTCCATGCCAAAGTAGGTTTTATATATTTAGTACAAAAACCTCTCATCGATTCATGAGTAGTGATTATATTATCTTGGATCTTCATTTCTTTCAAGAATGCATTTTGTTCTTTCCCAACAATTTTTCCCAACACTCCAGCTAATCTATTTGCAACAATCTTAGAAATAACCTTGTAAAAAACATTACATAGATAAATAGGTCTAAAGTCTTCAACCTTTACTGCCTCCTTCTTTTTCTAAATTAAGGTGATAAATGTACTATACACACCCTTTCCCAATGAAGGATTATTAAAGAAAAATAACACTGCATCAATAAACTCATTACCTACTATAGACCAATAATGTTGAAAATATCTCACAGTAAATCCATCAGGCCCTGAAGCCTTGTCTGGACTCATAGAGAAAACAATATACTTAACCTCCTCTCTAGTAATCAGCTTTTTAAGATAAAAAACATCCTCCTCTGAGATTCGCTTTTTGATGAATTCCATACTTGGTGTCAACTGGGCTGGTCTATCATTTGTAAACCTTCTCTGCAAATGCTGAATAAACTGGTCCTGTATATGGGCAGGATCATGAATGAAATCTCCTGCAGCATTTTGAATAACTATGATATTATTTCCCACTTTATGTTCCTCAATTTTCTAATGAAAAAATTTGGAGCTTCTATCCTGGTCCTTTAACCATCTGATTCTAGATTTTTGGTGTAAAAGGATAGATTCATTGGTAATAACAACCTTTAGATTTTGCCTACAACTCTTCTCTTGGTTAATAAACTCTTCATTCATTTGATTATCAGCCAACTTCACCTGAGCATCCTCCAGTCTCCTTCTACAAGCAATGACCTCCTCATACACAGAACCTGACTTATCTTTATTATAATTTTTGACTGCCTCTTTGACAAGCTTAAGTTTAAACATCATACCTTGAATAGGATTGTCTCTGATATGTGCCTTCCATATGTCAATAATGATCTTTGTGACAGCAGTTTGTTTATTCCATAAATGTAGAAACCTAAAAGGTTTGAGTCCATCTGCTAATTGAACTGGAAATTTGACAAACAAACCCCAATGATCTGAGATCATATGAGGTATAAGGAACACTTGAGAACTAGGAAAATTATTAGTCTAGTCTTCATTCATAAGCCCTCTATCCAGTCTTACATAAATCCGTCTATGCTAAAACCTGTTGTTACACCATGTATAAATCCCATTAACTGTAGGCCTATCCACTAATCCTAATTGATCAATGATATAATTGAAATCATGCAGAACCCTAGGGCTGAGACACCTTTTTCCTTTCTTTTCTGAATTATACCTGACAACGTTCTAGTCCCCGATCAACAACCAAGGACCATTGAATAACGGAGCACATTCCATGAGATCAATCCACAATTGTTTTCTTTCATTGTTAGTATTCTCTGCATAAGCAAAAGTAACAAAGAACTTCATTGTAATCCCTCTAACCTTAACCTGAAGGAGCATCATTTGATGTCTGGATTCAATAACATGAACATCCAACCTCAAAGAATCCTAGCTGCACCAAATCCTCCCACCATCCACAGCATTATAGTTACTTGCCCATGTCCAATTAGATTTAATTCGAGTAGCAATCGTATTAAAATTGTGACTACCTGTTCTATCTTCAACCAAACCACAAAGACTAATAGAGAACTTACTTAACCAGGCCCTAACTTCCACCTGTATACTTGGCCTATTGAGTCCTCTCACATTCCACATCCCAATCATTAAATAATAGGTGATGGGATACTCCCGCCTACTACCATGCCTCTGGTAACTCTTGTCAAATTAGGATCAACTTCAACTTCTTTCTTTTTTGCTTTTTCCGCTGCTTCTTAGAGGACACCATAGGAGAAATTTCATCTAAAGAAATGACATCAGATGATTGAATCAACTCCCCCGTGTCATTGTTTACCTCTTCTATCACCCTTACAGTATCTTTAACACTATTTATAATTTCCTGTTCTAGTTCCCTTGCTTCCTCTCTCATAGTGACTTCTTCAAGCAGTTGGAATGCATTATTTGACACCACCTGAGTTTGTTCAACCAACACCTCTTTATCTTTCGCCTTTAATTTGGAAGTAGAGGTGACTTGTATAAACCCTTCCTTATCCTTTAAAGAACTTTCTTTCTCTTTCTGTGTTGAAACCACCTCCACCAAATCATGTACCTTTTCTGGCCCCTTACCATCCCTTTAATCGACATTCTCTACACTAGTGCTCTTTTTGATCACCCATTGTTCGACCATCTTCTTCGATTTATTATTCTTTGGGCAAAGTTTATCATTGTGATTAATGCTCTTACACATCTTACAAAATATTGGCTTCCAATCATACTCAACTTGAATCTTACATTTGCAATCATGTAACTTAGTGTTTATAACATCTGGAAATCTTTCAGAGATCTCTATCTCTGCCAGCACTCTAACATAAAAACCCCTTTCTCGACATAATTTAATATCATCTATATAAAGCGGCTTGGCTATGTTTGAAACAACATTTGAAATTGATATACCACTTCTTACATGCACGGGTAAATCATACAAATTCATCCATATTGGTACCGTTACCAGTATATCTCTCTCCAGCAATATACTTTTGTGCCACTTTTTGACAATCACATCCCTTCCTTAAAATGTATGAAATCTAGACATAACCTGCATCACTTCTTCATTGGGCAATCGTACCTAAAAAAATCCATCTTTCAGCGAAACAACTATTTCATTCTCATTCCATCTCTTTTGAACATAATTCTTGAAGTATGGGAAGTAAGGCTTAGACACAAGTACGTAACAAACAATAAAGTTCTCCCAGAACTGCATTTCATCTTCTATATCGGCATCATCAATAACCACATAATGTAATGACCCGGTCATTTCCTTCCTTCCCTTTTTCCTCAAAATTTTACGGATGAATTTTTTTTGTTGAAATTTCTTTTTTAAGTTTAGTTTCTCGTCATTTAGTGTCGTCTCGAGTGCTCGGAAATGGTTTGTGAGACTCTTTCCTTTGGATTGACAACTTCCTTAAAGGATCGCGTCATTTTCACATTTTTCGTTTTTTGACACTATTCACTTTTTGTCTTTTCCCCGTTTGTCATTTTGTTGGCATAACCTCACTTTTTGTGTTCGGAGTTGAGTTTTGACTTCATGTACCTTTATCCTAAGTGGTTTCCACGAAATACGTATCTTTACTTTTGTAGGAAAAGACTCTGGTTGCTTTTAGTGTCCACAGGGGCATGGATGCAAAGTTGTTCAGAAACATTTTTGTTTCTTGGGGTGTTTTTGTAAATATCTTTTGGAGATATTTTATTTCAGGGGTTTTTAAGAAAATATTTTTAGAAGATATTTTCTTTCTGGGCTAGTTTTGCAGTTACCCTTTTCTTGAAGGGGCCAATGTGCAATTAACAAAAGTTATTGCAAAATGCCTTATTTTGAGCCTGGATCCTTGTACAAGATTCATTTTCACTTTTCGTTGACTCGTGAACTCTTAGAATTTCCTCCCGGACGTTTTTCCCAGTTTTAGGGATTTCTGACTCCTGTTGCTGCCAAACTTGTTTGGGGCATATCTCTTTGCTCGGGACTCGGTTTTTGACACCGTTTCTTCCGTTGTTCATATTTTTTCATTTCAATTCTTTTTTGTTCATGGAGTTTCGCTGTTTGAGCGTGTTTGCTCAAATTCCACTTTTCCGGATTCGGCGAGACCCATTCGGGGCACTTTTAGGGGTTTTTTTTATTTTTTATTTTTATTTTTTATTTTATAAATAAGGGTCTCTAAAATGAAAAGTCAGATATTTCCATCTCTTTCCCCTTTCTTGGCCGGCCCTAGCTCCTCCCATGGCTTCCATCTTCTCTCTCCTCTTTTGGACTTCTTCCCTTGATTAAAAAGTGGTGACGCCTTAGGTTTTATTGTTCGTCTTGACGAGGCCTTCGATTCCAACCGATTAGAATTCCGTTTTGGCCATTTTTCGAGTTCAGATTTGAAACCAAGTTAGGATTTTGATAGGACCTCCTTGGGGTCTAATGATCACTTTGTTGTCCCTGACAAAATCTTGAAGTTTCGTCAGATTCTGAGCGGTTTCATTTTGGTGGGGATTTGAGATTTTCATCTCAAATTAAGGTAGGGGATGTCATAGGTTTATATTTGAGTTATATTGATTGTTTTATAAGCATATATAACTTGTGAGCATGCCTTTGTACAAGTTTTCAAATTTAATTTAATTATTTTCTATGTTTAAGATTTAATTCATATGGTTGTGTATAATTTGGAATTAAATTATGGTATGCGAGTAAATTAGGCCTTGGTATGTTCATCAACATATATTAAATTGGGAGCATTTGAATAAAAATTGCAAATTTTATTTAATATTTATTTTTTATGAAGGTTTAATTCACATAGTTGAAACAAGCATAAAATCAACTTGTAATGTGGTATTAAAGTAGGCCTTGGTGTGTTCTTTAACCTATGTTAAATTGAGGACATTTAAAGTTGTTTAGAAATCTAGAGAAAATTAATTAATTAGTTTAATTAATTTTATTTTAAGTGTTGTTGTCACTTAAATTAGTACTAGATGTAATATATGTGAAGATCGTGCCATATTCATTAACATATATTAATTTGAGTTTATTTGGAATTGATTGGAAATCTAGAGATTTTTCATGTTAGGTTGATAACCTCTTGAAACTTAGTATGTTTAATTACCTTGTGAGCATGCTACTAACTTGTTGTAGAATTAGTACTTGTGGTTTCTAAATATGATGATTTGACTTAGCACGATATGTGATATCATTGTCTTACGTAACTTGTTTAAATATATCTTGTGTAGGTATATAACTTGTTAGAATATTACAATTGTTTACCTTCGAAAGCTTGTTACTAAATTGAAGCTTACTTAGTACTTGTGGCTTAGGATGGTAATGTGGCTCAATTATTGTAAGATATTTTTGCTTTATGTATAAATTGCATATTGAGGACATGACATGTCATATGCTATTTAGACTTGAATTTTAGCACATGGTTTGTGTGGATTCAACCTTACTTGTGCATGGAACGTGGTAACTTGCATTTGAGTTTGTATAAGTTTTGAACTTATTGATTTTGAAAAGCTTGTGAAGATATAATTATGTGACGGCTAGGGTCTGGCTCTAGTACGGAGACAAGAGTCTTCTGAGTCATAAGTGTGCACTAGGTGATACCTTGTGGGTCGTAATTACCTGAAAATACTTGCGTGGTCTAGAGACCGCATGTCCTAGTCTTTCTACTATTTGTTTTCGTATTTAATTTCAAGTTGTTAATCATGGATTACTTGTAGCTTGAGAATTGATGCTTACTTTGGGTGAATCCTATTTAGTATACTTGAACTTGTATACTTGTTCCGTGAGTTTAAATTTCATTTAGAATCCTTGTGCCGTGTATACTTGTCTTATGCGTATTTCATTTAGCTTAGTATACTTATGTTTGTATACTTGATTTATGAGTACTCTATATATATCGGATACTTGTGTGTGTATGCTAGATATTGCTTATCTCATTTAACATCATTTAGTATACTTGTAAATGTATGCTTATATGTGGTATATCGTGTTTTGACATTGATTAGTATACTTGAGCATGTATACTTGTATTCCGTACTTCATTTTAATTGCATGAGTAATTTGAGATGATCCCTTAGTCCCACTTTTGACATAGACGTTAAATGGCATGACCCCTTTGAATTGTTCCATGATAATGTGGAAACTTTGTAAAAAGTTAGGTCGATGCATGCTTGATCGGTTAATCAACTACACATCAACCTTCGCAATAGCACGAATCATTGTAAAATAGGACTATTGGACGGGTAAGTCGAACCACTGGGACTGCGCTAGTCTTAAGGCAACCTAAGTATCTAGAGTCATTTTAGAATGATAAGGTGTAATAAGGAGTTGTTGATTGGTTTGTCACTAATCTAGTAATTGAAGTGTGCATAAAACAAGAATGCTAGTAAATGAGAGTTAGAGATAATAAAAGGGGAAACTAGGGAAGTGAATCCACCTACGCCCTAAATACATGCTAAATCAAGACTAAATTGGGGATAAACACTATATAAGTAATGATCAAGAATTATGTAGCAACACATAGTTGCTTCATAACCAATAAAAAGTTCATGAAATTAAAACAAGAATGGTCTATTAAAAGATAACACATTTGGACTACCTAGACTAGGGTGTAGTATAAAATACATTAACTTAAGCAAAAGACCATCAAGCATTCAATCAAATGATGAAGCACATGAAGGTAAGAATCAAGCATAGTCCATCAAAGGAGGTACCTAAGCAATGGAATATCAAGTTTCAAAATCAACATGCCTTGAAAACCATTCATAGTTAATATCTTCATTGTCACTATGAAAATAAAAGCAATAAGACTAATGTAAGAATCATCAAGACAACTTAAATAACTCACATCAATCATTTAAACATGAATATTAATTACAAGAATTAATAAACTCTTAAACTATGAAAAGACCAAAGTTTATACATTATAATCCCCAAAATAGAACCTAATCTAGAACATGAACAAAAGGGGAGGCTTCATCACCTCCCTAGATGAAGAGTTAGTTACCCATTGGAGCCTTAGAATGAAGAAGAAGCTTGAACTCCATCTCCAATTTTTGAGCTCCCTCCTTTAAGCTTCAAGAACACCATCTTTTCTTGCTCTATTCTCTCTCCTCTATCTTGCAAAATGTAGCTTAATGATATGTGTGGCCTCCCTCTCTTATCTTCTAGAGATAAGCCTCTAAAAACACCCACCAACCAACATCTCCAACCAACCATTAAAGAGGGAAATTAGAATTGAGGAACCCAAGATGCAAGTGGCTGACAATGGGCCATTTCGGGATGCAATTCTGCCCTAATTTCGAGCACTCGAAATAAGGGCTCGAGCACTCGAAATTGGAGCAGAATGCTCCATTCTTGCCTTGCTCCGCCCGGACCTACTTTGGTAAAATGGCCATAACTTTGTGTTCTGAACTCCGAATGATGAACTGTTTGAAGATTTGGAAAGCTAATTCAGAGCTATAAAAAATTTATGTTTTGGTAGAGATCCAATTCTCAATTATGGTTGGTCTAAATTGAAGAGCAAGGCAGAAATTCATTGCTGCCAGGCAGTTCTGAGCACCTATGATAAGAAGATCATAACTCTCTGCTCCGAACTCCGAATGATAAACCACTTGAAGATTTGGAAAGCTAATTCAGAGCTCTAAATATGTCATGTTATAATGGAAGTCCAATTCTCGAGTTTGCAAGGTCAAAATGGCGAGCAAATTCCTGACTCCACTGCTGCCCGAAATTCAGCCTTGTGCCTTTTGATGGCCAAAACTCCACAAAGCCTTGATTTTGCTCCTTTTTTGGCAAATGGACCTGAAAATATATACATACACACAAATGAAGATAATCTACTTAAATAATCAAACGATGGACTTAACTAATGCAATTTAGGGCGCTTGAATATACAATATTCGGCGCTTATCACACCCCCAAACTTACATTTTGCTAGTCCCTTAGCAAAACCAAAATGGAAAACTCAATGGAATGACAACAAATCTCCTCTTTCATGAGAGCAACGGTTGCATTTAGCATATGCAACAAGCCTTTTAAACCCCTAGGCATCCCTAGAGGACGAGTGAAGTCTCGTGAGGGTTTAACAGAAATGATACCCACAAACATCAAACATGGTGCATGAAGATGCACAAAGCTCATTTGAAAACTTAGAATATAGAGAACACTGGAGATGGAATCATTATGAAGACTACCTTGTGTATATGAAGCATTAATAGAACAAAATGGTTATTCAAGTTTCAACTTTTATGCATTAGCATCATAGTCTATATAAATATTTCAATTGTCATATCTATAATAGAAATCATCTCAAGCTTCAGTGAAAGTGGATTGGATTCTCAGCATGCGGCTTTTACTTTCTTTTCTAATTCCAAGGCACAAGTTTTCAAATCATTGAATTCCCTTTTAAATGAAGTCCCTAAGGCATGAATTTTTTACAGAACAAAGCTGACAATTTATTGTAACTCAGAAGTGAAACATAGAATGGTTGTGCAATGCTGAAATCCTTTAAGCTTTCTAACCAACCTATGTAGCAAGCGTTAGGCCAACAGCTCCCAAACCAGATGGCTTTAGGGTGTTAAGTGAAGAGACACTCCAAAGGGCTTAATAGCTCAAGTTGGAAAGGCTACGAACTCCAGCGAACCATGCTTATTACAATTTTTTTGAATGACCGTGCAATGTTTAAGTCCTTTAAGCTTTCTAATCAACCCCTGTAGCAAGCGTTAGGCCAACAACTCCCAAACCAGACGGCTTTAGGGTGCTAAGTGTAGAGACACTCCTAGGGCTTAATAGCTTGAGTTGGAAAGGCTACGAACGTCAACTGGTCATTATTTTTTTTATTTTTTTATTTTTTTTTTCAAAATACATGCCAAAGGTATCCATCTATCAGGTTCATCAAATCAAATTAACTAGGCCTAGGCCAAGGTCAAGGTCAATCAAGTTGCATGCCTCACAGTTAAGTTTCCAATGTGCATCTGTGCATTGTGAAGCATGGAAGAGAATGATACTTGAAGATAATCTAATTGAAACATTTATACAAACCTTTTTGAATCCATATGTTCATTTCAGATTTTTCTCAATTCAAAACTATCATTTACCTCTATACACAAAGTATTCAACACATGCTTTAATCTCCAACAAATTCCAAAATCATTGCTTCCATTTTTTTTTTTTTTTTAAATTTTAAGTTTTATACAAATCTATTTAAACAAAATAGCAAATGCAAACACTCTACAATACACAATACTGTACACTATACCCCCAAACTTGAATGGCACATTGTCCTCAATGTGTGAAGACAAAGATGCAGAAATAAAGAGTATAGAAGGGAAAAGGAACAATAATACCAAGTGGAGTGACGAAGACAAAAGATATCCATCGATGTGAATACGTAGAAGCATCCCCCAAACTTGGACATGAAGACCTATCCAAACACAACTAATGTACACAGGTAAAAGCACAGGTCTTTTAAGAAAAATCAAAACATAAATAAGAATACAAACATAAATGTTAATGCAAGATAGAGATCTATACAAATTCTTCTTCTTCTCTTTTTCTTCCTTTTTTTTTTTTTTTTTTTTTGTATAGCATGCATGAGGGTGGTTTGGTGCCGAGGGGGTTAGAGGAAGAGGGTGGATTGTATTCTTTTTTTTTTTTTTTTTGATACATGGTTTGCATGGCATGAGGGTGAGAGAGAGAGATGCCGAGAGGTGATGGTGTTGGTGGGTTTGTGGGCATGCAGGGTGAGAGGTTGGTCGTGTATGGTGTGTTGCAGAGATGGTTTTGGGTTCTAGAGGAAGGTGAAGGAGAGGTTGTTGGGATGGTTTGGGTGCATGCATGAGGTTGGTTTGCATGGGTTTAGTTGGCTTGTGGGTGAGGTAGCCGAGAGGGAGAAGAGGTTTGGAGGTGGTTGGAGGTGCATGCAGGGTTTGGATGTTGATGGTGGTTGATGGGTTTTGGTGGGTTAGTTTCGGCCAAGAGGGGGGGTGAGGGTTGGCATGGGCTCGAGGGATATGAGGTGTGGTGGTTATGTATGGAGGAGATGGGTTGTTTGGTTGGAGCCGAGAGGATGAGGAATGGGTTTGTGTTGCATGGGGGTGGTAGCCTAGGTTGGTGCCGAGAGTGGGTGAATGGTTGATGGATGACGAGGTTGGTTTGGCGTGGAAGGAGATGCATGCATGTGGCATGCATGGTGCTGGGTTTGTGGTGTGTTAGATGGTGGTTTGAAGAGGAATGCCGAGAGAGAGATGAGGTGTGGGGTTTGGGCAACGAGTGCTCGGGGTGGGTGTGTGGGTTGTTGTAGAGAGAAAGAGAGAGTGATGGTGAGGGAAGATGGAGGTTGCATGCCGAGGTTGAGTGGGGGTTGCAGGGGTTGAGGTGAGGGTGAGAGGTGTTAGCTTGCATGGTGGCATGGGGCATGGTTAGTCATAGGGATGGGTTGATTAAGGTTGAATGCGGCTGTGAGCACTCGAAGCTTGGCTTCGAGTGCTCGAAAAACAAGCAGAAGGTGGGCGCGAGTGTGTAGAGAGAAAAATGAGAGGAGGAAGGTTGGTAGCTGGTTGTTGCCGAGGGGGAAGGGTTGGTTGGGTTAGGTGGAGTTGTAGAGAGAGAGAGAGGGGGAGCTCCATGCATGCATGGGGCGTGCATGCATGCATGGAGGTGTGTGTGTCATCCCGGAGGAGAGGTTTGAGGAGGGGGTTGTGAGGTGGAGAGAAGGCTGGTTTAAGGTTGATGCCAATGGGGTTGAGTTGGTTTGAGAGGGGCATGCATGGGGGTTGGGGGTCATGGGTGAAGGTGGGATGGGGTGTGAGAAGTTTGCATGGATGGGTTGGTTTGATGATGGTGGTGAGGTGCGTTTGGGTGTAGGCAGGAGGTTGTTTGGTGCATGCATGGTTGAGGAGGGGTTGGGGATGGTGTTGTGTGGGCTGTGAGGTTGGAAGGAGCCTTGTGAGGTATGGTGGTGAAGTGGGTTTGCATGGGGTGGTGGGTTTGTGTTGGAGATGCCAAGAGCAAGGTGTGTGGGTTGGTTGGTTTTGAGAAGTGGGAGCTTTGGTTGAATGAGGATTGCATGGTTGTTCATGGTGGAGTTTGAAGTTGCCGAGAGAGAGAGGGTGCTGTTGTGGTTGGTTGGGTTAGAGCATTGCATGAGGGATGGTGGGTTAAGGTCGGCTGCATGGTTGTGAGGTGGCCTTGGGTGAGGGGTGGAGGAAGGTGTTGTGAAGTGGTTGATGCTGCAAGGGAGGGGTTTGGTGTTGAGCATGCTCGAGCAGAGAGTGAGGGATGAGTTTGGTTTTTTGAGCACTCGAAATTTGGCTTCGAGTGCTCCAAAAACAAGCAGAACCTCAGAATTGTTTTTGTAGAAGTTTCGAGCACTCTGGATTGGCCTTTAAGTGCTCGAATGTGAGGCAGTGTGCTTGGGATGTTTGGGATGGAGGTTCGAGCACTCGAAATTGGAATTCGAGTGCTCGAAATGGAGACAGTAGCTGCACATGAAGGGCTGAATTTTTGGAGCAATCCAAATGGAATTTAGAGTGCTCTAAATGAAGGCAGTGAGCTTGGGATTGATGGTTCACATCTAGAGCACTCCAAATGGGAGCTAGAGTGCTCTAAATGAAGGCAGTAGGCTCGTGGAAGTGAATTTTTCAGCCAAATTGGAATGCCTCTTTGAGAGCTGAATGCGTGCATGCAAGCAAAATTTTAAAATTTGTCATTCTTATGCATGCATGATAATGGAATGAAAGATAAACTATCATGGCTGCATGCATGCATGAAAAACTATGAGCTCATGGCTGCAATGAAATTCCTACGCATGAAAATGGAATAAAAATTTTCAATGAATGAAATTCCCCCCCCCCCCCCCCCCCCCTTTTTTTATTTTTTATATGCCAATGGAAAATTTTCCAAGCTTGATACATTGCATCATGTTGCAAAATGGATGGAATTTTTCAAAAAAGAAATTTTGAAGCTTAAAACATTGCAACATGATGCAAAATGGATGGAATTCTCAAAAATGAATATTTCAAGCATAGAGAATTTTTGAAAATTTGCATGTCAGTCCTAAATTCAAGCCATGCATGGAAAATTTAAAACTTGGCACATTATTCCAATCCAATGCATGGATGGATAATTTGTCAAACTTTGCAACATCTTGCTAATGCATTGATCAAATTGGAAAAATTTCAAACTTTGCACTTCACACAATGCATGGATGAGTTTAAGAACATTTCAACAATGCATTGAAGATGAGAGGCTATGCATGTGAGTGCCATGTTGAAAGTCCAAGAAAATTGCCTGATAGAGCCGGAAACTTCCGGGAATGAAAACAAGAGTTGAGAAGGTCTAAGAAGCCGGTCTAAAATTGTGGAACACAACTGAAGAGCATTCCAGAAAAATCAAATTTTTAGCTTTTCGAAACCATTTCCCAGAAAATTTCAAGGCTCAGGCAATTGAAATGAGGGAAGCTTGGAAATTGAAAGAGTTTCTTCCCATGAGTGCTAAATTTAGCGTCGATAGCTAGACGCACCGAGATCAGGTTAGTCCTCCTTACCTTATACCATGTCTCTCAAGAGATTCATATGTCCCCAAATAGGATAATTCTTTTAAAAGCGGAGGAAGAAGAGCTTGAAGACAAAAATTGAAAAGAGGTAATGGAAAGACCTCAATCCACTCTTCATCCTCAATGAAGAACTTTGGATTATGGGGCTGTTTTGGATTATAGGAAGATGGATTAGGTGAGGGTGCACCAAGCAACGACTTATGAAGGGTCATATTGAGCACGGGAATGCTCAACAAGTTATCCTTCAGACTTTCAACATTCTCCTCACACTTATCCGGCGGTTCGGGCTCAATAGCTTGAGATAACTCAGGAGAAGGAATGAGAGGAGGTGCAAGCTCCCAAAAGAGGGATACATTTGATGTTGCCCAAAAAAGAGAATGAATAGGTGGAGGAATATCAAACAAAGAATTTACCTCCCAAATAGACTCGTCAACATCAAAATCCTCATAATTGAAATGAGCTAAGCAAGCTTTTAGAGGATCCGCCATTAAAGGAGGTGCATCAAGCAAGGGATTATTTAGGGGCTGTTTTGGATTAGGGTGGACAATCTCATCATCTTTTTCCTCATTTTTAACCACAAATTCTTTTAACCACAAATTCTTCCATTTTATGAGTGGCAACAATTTGATCTTCAACCACTATTTCATCATTTTCATATGTGATGACTACTTGATCATTCTCATGATGAAAGTTACTGGGAGTAATCTCATCATTCGTAGAATTTTCTTTTGGATTGGCCACAAGTTCAATGGAAAATTCTTCGTCATTTTCATGATTTAAAGCATCAACCATTTGCTGAATTTGGGCTATTTGGTCATCTAAGTCAACTCTAAATTGGGAATAAGTGTGAGTGGTGGATTGTATGCTAACAATGTCATCCAACATTTTCTTGTTGGACTCCATCATTTGCGTGTGCATAGACTCCATCATTTGCTTGTTAGCAACAATTAACTCATCCAATGGAGACGGTGGAAAAGGAGAAGAGGGCGGGAAAGAATGATCATTGGGTTGAAAAGGTTGAATATGAGATTGTGGGGTTGAATTTCCTATGTCATGCCACAAGAAGTTTTGTTGGTCTCCCCAACCCAAGTCATAACCATTGGAGTATGGATCATTACCCGGTTCAAAGAAATTTTCATTTGGTTGCTCTAGATAGAAGTCCGAGAATTGTCTCGTTGGAAGACATTCTCTTGTATGATGTGTATAACTAGAGCAAAAGGCACAAAACTCATGTGGTGTGTAAAATTGAGTTGGGAGATAATTATTCTCCATCTAGGAGTAATTTAACAACACATAAAGCAATCAACACAACACTTCATCACCATAACCTCCACATACAATGTTCCCATTCTCCTCAATTATCAAGACAAAAATGTAAATGGCCACGACAAGGACCGATGCTTGAACACGAAATTTAAACAAGATAAGGGCCTCAACAAGGGCTTCACAACTAAATTAACAACTTCTAAAATTAACACATGCACGATATTCACAATTCGAAAATAGAAGCCATGAGACTTACCTGGGATTCTCTAGACTTACAATTTGCTAGCATTCCCACGGCGAGCTTCGAGTTCCTAGAATCTCACTTACAACACAAAGATGGTTAAACCACACAAGAAATATTCACAAAACACAGTATTAACAATTAAACTAAAATTAACCCTAGAACTTTGGTCGCTAAACCGTTTGCAGTCCCCGGCAACGACGCCAAAAATTGATCGGTTGATCAACTATACATCAACCTTCGCAATAGCACGAATCATTGTAAAATAGGGCTATTGGACGGGTAAGTCGAACCACTGGGACTGCGCTAGTCTTAAGGCAACCTAAGTATCTAGAGTCATTTTAGAATGATAAGGTGTAATAAGGAGTTGTTGATTGGTTTGTCACTAATCTAGTAATTGAAGTGTGCATAAAACAAGAATGCTAGTAAATGAGAGTTAGAGATAATAAAAGGGGAAACTAGGGAAGTGAATCCACCTACGCCCTAAATACACGCTAAATCAAGACTAAATTGGGGATAAACGCTATATAAGTAATGATCAAGAATTATGTAGCAACACATAGTTGCTTCATAACCAATAAAAAGTTCATGAAATTAAAACAAGAATGGTCTATCAAAAGACAACACATTTGGATTACCTTGACTAGGGTGTAGTATCAAATACATTAACTTAAGCAAAAGACCATCAAGCATTCAATCAAATGATGAAGCACATGAAGGTAAGAATCAAGCATAGTCCATCAAAGGAGGTACCTAAGCAATGGAATATCAAGTTTCAAAATCAACATGCCTTGAAAACCATTCATAGTTAATATCTTCATTGTCACTATGAAAATAAAAGCAATAAGACTAATGTAAGAATCATTAAGACAAGCTAAATAACTCATATCAATCATTTAAACATGAATATTCATTACAAGAATTAATAAACTCTTAAACTATGAAAAGACCAAAGTTTATACATTATAATCCTTAAAATAGAACCTAATCTAGAACATGAACAAAAGGGGAGGCTTCATCACCTCCCTAGATGAAGAGTTAGTTACCCATTGGAGCCTTAGAATGAAGAAGAAGCTTGAACTCCATCTCCAATTTTCGAGCTCCCTCCTTTAAGCTTCAAGAACACCTTCTCTCTTCTCTCTCCTCTATCTTGCAAAATGTAGCTTAATGATATGTGTGGCCTCCCTCTCTTATCTTCTAGAGATAAGCCTCTAAAAACCCCCACCAACCAACATCTCCAACCAACCATTAAAGAGGGAAATTAGAATTGAGGAACCCAAGATGCAAGTGGCTAAAAATGGACCATTTTCGGATGCAATTCTGCCCTAATTTCGAGCATTCGAAATAAGGGCTCGAGCACTCGAAATTGGAGCAGAATGCTCCATTTTTGCCTTGCTCCGCCCGGACCTACTTTGGTAAAATGGCCATAACTTTGCGTTCCGAACTCCGAATGATGAACTGTTTGAAGATTTGGAAAGCTAATTCAGAACTCTAAAAACTTTATGTTTTGGTGGAGATCCAATTCTCAAGTCTGGTTGGTCGAAATTGAAGAGCAAGGCAGAAATTTGTTGCGGCCAGGCAGTTCTGAGCACCTATGATAAGAAGATCATAAATCTCTGCTCCAAACTCCGAATGACAAACCACTTGAAGATTTGGAAAGTTGATTCAGAGCTCTAAATATGTCATGTTATGATGGAAGTCCAGTTCTCGAGTTTGCAAGGTCAAAATGGCGAGCAAAGTCCTGACTCCACTGCTGCCAGAAATTCAGCCTTGTGCCTTTTGATGGCCAAAACTCCACAAAGCCTTGATTTTGCTCCTTTTTTGGCAAATGGACCTGAAAATATATACATACACACAAATGAAGATAATCTACTTAAATAATCAAACGATGGACTTAACTAATGCAATTTAGGGCGCTTGAATATACAATATTCGGCGCTTATCAATGCTCATCTCCTGTGAGTAGCTTTATGTTACTCACCTCAAAGTTACTGGGAAATTTTTCAGGTATAGGAATCAAGGTTCGAGATTCTCATTATGCTTGGATGATTTGTTGACTTGAAGGTTTTAATTCTTGTAAAGGTTGGCTTGAAATGCAATCTGTAGCCTTATATGTCAAAATATGTATATTCGATTCTAAACATGTAATGTGTATCTAAGTACACTTGTCGATGCTTATTGATATGTATGAGATGAGGCCGGAGGCCAATGACAATTATTTTGTATCCTATGTAATTTTTGATTTCATGAAATATTACGAAAATATTGAAAAATAGTAAGTCATTGCTTCACCATATTTACATCGGGTGTGGGAATTTCATTTTTATTCTTTCATAGGGTCTCATTAATCATGTTTGAAATGTGGTCAGGGGCCAAATGGTAATTTGGAATCATTTGTTAATTTTGGTTTTCAAATTTCCCTTTTCTTGTTCAGTTTTGCGTTTTTTGCCGTCGGGGGGTCGAATTTTGTATCAGCGGTAGTTTTAAGCCGTGGACTATTGTAGCACATCCTAATAGGTAAGTTACGTTTGCGTGCATGATTGTTTTAAAGAAAAACCTCATCCTTGGTGATTTGAGCCTCTTATGGACTCATTTTGCATGTTTATTACATAATCTGATCTAGGGGTATTTTAGACATTTCACAGCAGTTTTATTTTCTTCTTTGACATGTTCGGATAGAAAACGTGATTTTAGGGGGGATTACTTCTTCGTGTTTTTCTAGAAAATGTCGTCTTGGTACTGGAAATCCCTCGCACAGTTCAGCTTTCAGTTTTGCATTTTAGCAGCTTTTTAAACCCTCTTGACTTGATTTTTATTGAGGGCATTCTGGGCATTTTATAGTGAGGTTTTTTTTTTTTTTTTTTTTTTTCATTTTCTTCCACTCAATTAGGTAGAAAACTCAATTTTAGGGAGGGTTTCTTCTTTATGCTTTTCCAAAAAATGTCATCTGGGCCCTCAAAAACCTATTTTTTCCCTGAAAACCCCTACTGTCAGCTTTTTGCTGACTTTTAGTACTAGTGTGCGAGTGGTGGATTCTTATAACCGGTTACAAGAGCTTGGGTAGTGTAGTGGTCATTATTTTTTCTAACCGGTTAGGAAAGCCTTGTAATCAGTTAGATGGTCTTGGGTTGACTATTTTGACCTTTTTACCCCCTTTTGCTTCCGTTAGCTATATCTTCTTCGTCCAGATTTCGAATCAAGTGATTCTTGAGTCTAAATTTATTAATTTTTCATTATCTTTCCAATTGTGTGCACGGTGGCACCCATTTCTAGGTAAAATGACCATTTTACCCTTAGTCCATTTCTTGTAGGGTTTTGAAACCCTTGCTTCCGTTGAGTTATGGGATTCCTCGTGAAGCCATTTTTGTGTCTTAGGGATGATGTACATCTCTAGAGGCCATGTTTTTGTTTAGCTTCCGCATTTGGATTTGTTTCGGATCATCACAGGACACACTGGGTTTGTAAAATCTAGGGTCGTCATACACAATTAGTATTACGCATCTCACTATAATAGGTCAACGGTGTAAAACTAGTTTTTGAGGAGCCCTGAAAAAGCAAACTCCATGAAGACAATTTGGGGGGGCGGGGGGGGGGGGGGGGGGGGGGGGGGAAGAAGGAGGGGTTGGAACTCTATCCCAAGGTGATGAGGAGGGTAGACCTTCCTCCATTGGAGACGTCTTCCCTACAAAACACCCTAGTAAAAAAATTGCTCAAAATATCGCCCAAAATATACTCTGATTCCCTCCCTTTTGTCGCCAATGAAAGAATATCTATGTAGAATCGACTGGATTGGGCTTAAGGGAAGTTGGACCAATGAATGTGGTCATGGGCTTTGATGAAGCCTTATTGGATAAATTAATAAGGGCTCATGGTTATGATGATATTTAAATGATATTTTTGCAATATATATATAGATATAATTAATTAATGATTATTATGGAATGATATATATATATATATATATATATATATATATATATATATATATATCAGGTTGATTTTAAATGGAATATTAGAGATAATATTGTTATATTTAATTTCAAATTAAAAAAAAAAAGACTCTTTATGTATCTCAACTATCCGATATTTTATTTTCATTATAAGTTATCCAATTCAGTATTATGAGGGAGGATATACAGTGAAGTGTGATATACAGAGAGCGATATTTTGACGTGACGTTCTACAGTAGCCAGAAAGAAGGATAATGATCGAGAAATTGTCTAGACATAAAGGAGAAAAGATACTCCAATAGTCAAACATTTAGAGAGGACGGTGAAATGATATTTCAGGCAAGTTAATCTTGCATTGTAGTTCTATATATAATCGTATCTTCTTCAAAAGATGTATATTTTAGCATATTTTAATATGTTGTTACAAGTCACTGTGAAGATGATCAAGAACACAGTATAAATGTGTTGCATGAATAGTTGTATTTAATCAAATAAGCTTAAGAGTCTTTAAATTTCTTATGAACAATGTTTATTGGTTGAATATGAAATTTAGTTTATTTCATTGTTATAATTTATAATAATAATAATGATTTATATATGAATGTACTCATATTAACGTGTTTGAGAATGACTATGCATGTATGTAATATGTAGAGTTACTTTGGTTATAACTAAGATGCGTGAACCTGGTTTACTTAAATATATTTGTATGTGTGTATATAAAATTTCATATATTCTTAACTTTAAGTTCTGCTTAAGGACAAATCTGGTCAAATGTGTATATATATATATATATATATATATATATATATATATATATATATATATATATATCTGTGTGTGGGGGGGGGGGGACTGTTTGAAGTAATCTAATCTACATGTGGTATATATATATTTATAGGAATGAAAATCTTGTACATTTTCACTCAAAAAGGGATTCATGTGTGTATGTTGGTATATGGCAGTGGTTTAGTGGGTCTTGGAAATCATTACTTTAGGATTAAAACCACGGTGTTTAGACTAGTTTCATAAATTAATTCTCATGGGTATGTTAATAAATTTTTTAGACTAGTTTCATAAATTAATTCTCATGGGTATGTTAATAAATTATGTAATAAATAATCCATGATTGTGGGTATAACCTGTATTTAACAATGTGGATTTGTACTTGGTCATGCATGGTTGCAAACACAACTTAGAAGTTGTTGGTTGAGATTCTGGATAGAATATTTTAAACTGGTAGAAGACCCATTTTGGGTGTTAAATTTCACCAGCATTGGCTAGTGTATGGGGCGTGTTCGCGCTAGGGTGTGAGCGGTTGGCCAACGGGTTAGCCAGTGTGATCCACTGGCCAAGATCTAAATGTTAGACCCATTTCTTTATCCATCAGAAGTATTTATATTTATTTAATAATTTAAATTAATTTAGAATTAGAAGTAAATTAGGGGAATATATTATTAATGTTCCAAAAATTATGATATTTTTTAGAATATTATATTTTATCATATATGACCTGTTTGTGTTGAAATATTTAGTTTTAGATGATTTTTAGGTAGTTTTGCCAAATTAAAACCCAAAAAAGTATTATTTTTCAGCACTAAAATAGAGAGCAAGAAAAAGCTAGCTATTGAGAGTCAGATTTTGAAATTTTGCAAGAACTTATATCTAATGTTAGGGAGTGTCCAGTATTTTTGTACTCTCACTAGTTAGGTCATTAGTGTTTTGTTTTTAAATTAAAAGTGTATTTTAGCGCATTAATTATTATTTAAATTATTAACATTGATGCCTTACATAATTCACCATGATTGATATTTAAAGGATGTGTTGGATTAGTCGCAGGGGTAGTCTAGGACCGACCCTGTGATGACTTTTGGGTATGGCCCGGGACTTACCTATTTGGGAGTGCACTACCCTTTTATTATGGCCATAGGCTAAATTTGCCCTCATTGTGTGTACGTGTTCTGGAATCATCTGGGGAGTATACGCATAATCCAGCCACACATGTGTTTTCGGTAGTCCGGGACTATACGATTGACACCACTTTATTGGAGGGGAGCCCGGGGCTCATTTGAGATATGTGAGTTAATAAAAATTAAATGATGGTTATTAGTGTTATGCATCTTGATTAATGCATTTATTTGAGTTACTTATATAAATGGAAATACAAGATAAGGTTAGCTTGCTGAACGATGATTGCGTTTAACATTTCTTACTGAGCTTATGAGCTCACCCCATTATCACATTTCAGGTACTCATTGAGTAGGTATGTGATGGAGACACATAACAGGAATGGATTTTAACTCGTTGCATATTTATTTATTTTAGCTCAGTTTTCCTTTATTATGATCATTGTAATAAGGTTAACTTTTTGTGGAACTTTGTTTAGTTGTTTCAGTAGGCATGAATATTTTCATTCTATTAGAGGGAGTTTCACCTCTACTCATTATTTTATGTATGGTTGTGAGGCTCATTGGTTTATTAAATCGTTTGATGGAATTTCATCGTAATGGATGTTGAAAATTGATGTAAGTTATACTTTAGATTTTATACACGGGACAAAGGGTTCTTGTGTTAAAATTTGGGATGTGATAGTTTGGTATCAGAGCCTAGGTTAAGAATTACCTAGCTTAAGGAAGTGATAACAAGGATATGAACATTTGAGTAAAACCCTGTCGATTGCAATTTCACTCGGAAGCGCGACGACAGTTGATAGGATGTGTCGTGATTGTCCTATTAGTATTGGGGAGTTGGAGTATCCTATTGATTTGACAGGAGTGTCAGTTGAGGGAGTTTGACATTATATTGGCCGGGTATGGATTAGTAGGCTATATATCATGCTCTATTGGACTGTTATGAGAAGATAATTGTCTTCTCAATTTCGGAACAATTACATTCTCAGTATTGATGTGGGGAGTTTGAGGGCACTATGATTATGGGATTTCTTGCCCATATTGAGGTAGTTGAGAAGCATATGACTATGGAGCAATTTCCTACCGTTTCAGAGTATGCATATTTGTTTTAGGATATTGTGACGGCCCTGGTTTTACAAACTGGTACGTCCTGTGATGACCCGAAACGGATCCAAAATGCGAAAGTGAAAACATAAACAAGGTCTCTAGGGATGTACATCGTTCCTAAAACACCTAAGCGACCTTCCATGAGGCCACGGACCTCAACAAGAATGTAAACGGAAGCAAGGGTTAAAAATAGACCAAGTATGGCCCCAAGGACAAAATGGTCATTTCACATAAAAAAACGAAGTCTCTAGAGATGTGCATCATCCCTAAGACATAAACGTGACTTTCTATGAAGTCACGAAACTCAAAGAGACAAGATATAAAAAAACTAGGGTTGAAAACGGCAATGTTTGACCCTTGGGGCAAAATGGTCATTTTAAAAAAAGATGTGGGTGCTACCAAGCACACCATTGGATAGACAATAAAAAATTAACAAAGTTAGACTTAAGAATTACTTGGTTTGGAGTCTGAATGAAGGAGACATGGCCATTTGAAAACGGAGCGTCAAGGTTACCCAGATGGGGGCACCATGGGCGCCCACGGCGCACGCCGCGCGCGCGCTGCAGTCCCTCTGACATTGCCAATGGCCTACACTGATTTTTGGGATTGAAATACTAATTTGAGGGCTTAAACAACATTTTTTAGAAAAAAGTTGTAAAGTAACCCCCCCCCAAAAAAAATTATGTTTTCTACATAACCATGTCAAGAGAAATTTTTATTTTTCAAGTGAAATGCCCAAAATGCCCCTCAAATCAGACTTTTCCCCAAAGAAGTGTGCGCACCAGAAAATCAGATTTGACGCGGGGTTTTCGAGACCGAGACGACATTTTTTGGAAAAATGTTGTGAAAAAACCCCCCTAAAATCACGTTTTCTAAGTGATTATGTTAAGGCCAAAGCTTATTTTTCGAAGGAAATACTCTAAAAGTCCTTTAAACCAGATTTTGTGAAAAGTGTGAAAATGAGAGCAACCAAGTGTTCATTTCATGCAATAAGGTGTTGTGTGCCAAAACGATTGTGCACACAAATGTAAAATGCATAATTAAGCACGCTAAAATGGTCCATGACCTCAAAATATGCCTAATGCAAAATATGACGTATCAAACCTCAAGTTTGCAAAATATTGTTTTTAAAGAAAAATATGAAACCAAAAGTATTCAAATGGAAGCAAAAGACGTTTTGGCCCTTGGCCACACGTCATACATATACAAAGAGTATAAAGAGTGTGCTTATGCACACTTTACATAATCCAAATTGAAAACGACATACTAAAACCTCGAATTTCTTAATATTGCCTTTAATGGTAAATTTTAATACTAAAATATATAGACTTGAACAAAATGGTGTTTGGTCTTGGCCACACTTTATATATATATCTTAAATAAGCCTCAAAAAGTGTATCCAAGTACACTTTACATATTTCAAAATAAAAAAGACATATTGAGCCAAAGGAAGCATTACATCTTCAAAGGGCTAAAAGTAAACATGTTGACATTTGCATGTACTTAAAATTTCATAAAAGCACATTAATGGAACCAAGCCCTTCTAGGGATATTGTTCATCCCAAAGCAAAGTCTCCACACCTGAAAAATATCCCAAACCACTAGGGTGAGTAAACTAGTTACTCGTAAGAAATGAACATTGATGAGCACTGAATATATGTATATTCGAGCCCCTGTATACGTATATGTTAAGGCCTAAAGTGATACTTCTATCTATAATTAGAATAATTTATGTTTAACGTCTGTTTGTAGGTACTTTCCCAGATAAATGGTTAAAACTGGGACTTTATGATAATATCGACGCTTACAGAGTTGTTGCTGGTCATTTAGAGCAAGCCGAGAGCGAAAATGGTAAAGTTTAAAGAAATTCAAGCCTTAGAGCTTGAGCCCAAGTGTTGAGGCTCGAGCATCACAACAAAAAGAAGAAGAAAAGTCAACAAGATCCAAAAGCTTTAGCATTACACCTTGATGCTCGAGCCTTACCAATGGGTGCTCGAGCCTTAATCAAGGGTGCTCGAGCATTGACCCTCAAACTCGAGCATAAGGTGTCAAAAATTAATGAGTTGATTTTAATTAAAGGCTATGCTCCCAGGTCTCATGCCTCACCTCCAGGATCGAGCACTATCTATTAAGGGTCGAGCATCATCCACTGATGCTCGAGCCTTAAGCCCCAAATGCTCGAGCCTGGTACCTAGTGCTCGAGCCCTTGAAGCTTGGATCTAGCAATGTTAAAAGAGTTCAACCCCAAAAATATTCTAAGTGTTGAAGAAAAAGACGCTTCGGAAAATAGTTAAAGAAAATTGGCTAAGTGTCAAAGTAAAGATCGAGCACCATTTATTGAAGCTCGAGCATCCATCCAGAAAAACTCGAGCATTGTTCCTTATGCTCGAGCATGAGCCCTAAAGCAAGAACATTTGTTCCTGAAGCTCGAGCCTTCCATGACATGTCAGATTAATATTGCAGGATTGCTCTATTTACCAACCGTATCTCATCCCAGTTGGGCCAGAAGACCTAAAAGCCCACCAAGTATTTATTTTCTTCTACAAAAGTGCCATCTGTGATGACGGAGATGAACTCAACACAGATAATATCCAACCTTGTCATGAGTGGCTAATTCCCCTCTTAGGGCACTGATGTGACCCAATCTAATACTATGGTTTGATTATATGACTACGAGCACTTGAGACAACTCAAGTGGTTTTCATGCTTTAATAGCTTATAAACTGTTACTACCTTGTCTTGGATGTAATAGTCTGTTGCTACTCTTAACCTACCTTATTGGACGGTATTTGGCGAAGCTCTGCCGGCCATAAGAATAGAGGTCATATAATGGTGTTCCAATGTATTTTGCAAAAGAACGTTTTAATAGTCTATGCTTAGGAAAGGTGGATTGTTTGCAACGTAGTTAAAATAGTTAAAGTAGGTAGGCGGACAGTCCACGCTAACCGCAGATAGGTTATAGTTAGTTAATCTTGTAAAACATCTTTCTTTAAAACCAGAATTGAACGAATGTTAATGAGTTCAATTCATTTGGAAAATATCATTGTTAAATTACCAGAGTTGGTATAATTAACTGTAGTATGATGGTTGTGGTGAAGTCAAAGCCCTAAGATTCCTCTTTCTCTGATCACTCAATTTATTTACTTTGTTTTTATTTAATATTTTGTTTTAATTCTAGTTTGTTAACTGTGACAACCAAAAAATTCTCCAACCAAGTTATCTGTAAACCATGAAATTAATTTAAAGACTAATACAAATTCAACACACCTCTTGTGACCGCGTAAATCCAAACAATGAATAGGAATAAGGGAAAAGGGATCATGCTACGCCGGGAAAAATTTAATACAATTTCAAGGCCAAAAACAACCAATGTTGTGCCATGAAATGCAATGCCATGCTATATCGCTTCCCATTTTCAAAATCACTTATATTCATCACTTTTCAAACCGTTAACATAACCCGTCCCATGGAGACCCCATGGTGACACGAGAGAATGATTGGCTACAGTCCCTGACCTATGGTAACCCCGTGGCATCATTTGGGGCCCAGATAACTCAACCACACTAGGGGATTTCCCTAGTTCCCTCTAGGTCACATTAACGCCACAGACCCTAGGTAACCCTTGGGCGTCTGGGTTTTCATAAAACCCTTCATCAAAACTTTTCCTAAAAACCCTTTCCTTTCCATTTCTAAACAATTTTCCCTTTTTCATGCCCAATGATATGCATGAATGTCACATACTTTCCAATGGTATAATAATAGAGGATTTTATACTACACAATTCTACATTATTCCATATATTCCATATAGCAATTTCTAATAAATTAAACACAATACGCATAAAATATTACCACCTAAGCATGTTTTTTTCACACAAATCAATTAATACACATATTCATATGCTTCATACACAACAATTAGATCATTAAAAAAAATATCAACACAAATTAAGCATGCTAGGCAACAAATAATAAGAATTAACTCACAAAAATCCAAAAATGTATGGATTAGAGACCCCTACCTCCAAAAATGCAAAAACCCCCAATCTGAACCCTAAAATTCGAAAATCAAGGGTTGGGCAAAATGGTGCTTGGCTTCTATCAAAGTGAAGATCTTGACGAGCTCTCCGTTTTGCCGCAAAAGACACCCAAAAATTCCAAAAGATGAGAGAGTAATTGAAGCATGAAATTGTGAAGAAAAGAAAAAAAAAAAAAAAGGGAGAAGAAAAGAGAGGAAGAGAAAGCTTTAAGGGGAGAGAGAAAGTGAGGCCAAATATGGCTTCTTGGCCACTAATTCAATTTAGTGGTGGGTCCCACCACTAAAAATCCCACCCACATTTGCTTATATATATATATACTAATTAAATTCCAACCACACAAAATTTTAATTTTCAACAATTTAACTATGCACAATTAAATAATGCATGACATGTAATGGATCCAAAATAAAATCCCCGTACGCAACAATTTCGGTAACGGGTCCCACCCGGGACCATTAGGCCCGAAAATTGAAAAAATGCCAAAATGGCAACCATTGCATTTCTAAGAGTCCTGAACTTAGATAAATGCCCAAACCAACTCTCGGACACACCCGGCACACCCCACGGTGTCCGGCATGCAAAACGAGAAAGATGAAAATACCCTCGAAAAAAAAAATCAAAAAATTCTAGAAAATGAAAAATGGCGAAAATCGAAAACATTACAATGATAACGATACCTTTACCTAAAAAAATGTAAATGTAATGGGGTGAGCACGACAACTCAATAGGAATGCTTTATGAACATAAACTAGATTTCTTGAAAATCCTACAAATATAGCAAGACCATACAATACAAAGGACAAGTTCCCTAACGTCTAGTCTTAGGGGAACCTATCAAGGATAATTCTAGACTAACATACGAATAAGCTATACATATATATATATATATATATATATATACATATATGTATATATATATATTCATGTATATATGAAAGAGAGAAATCAGCTCATTACAAATAGTTATATAATGAGAAAATAACATTTCACCATAAACAAACATAGACAATAGTGAAGTAAAGTAAACCACAAGTTGCAATAACACATGCATGCCAATTTGAATAATAAAATCTGTAATTAACAAATAGGATAACTCGGAAACACACCCACACTCCAGGTCACATAACCATGCTTTGCGCCAATAAAAATATGGTCATTCTCAAGCTATTAACCTCGCTAGAAACCAACCGAGTAACCACTAAATATTGAAGAAACTCATGTTTCACCCACAAGCGCGAGCCCTTGCATTCTCAATAATAAATCCACCGAGTATGTCCCAAAATCAACAATCAATTCCCATGGTAAATATTTGGTGTGATGCCGTCGCTAGCACCAACAAAGTTGCAATAAAAGTGTGGCCAAGTTTAAATTTATAAAGTGCCACTACTAACTCTAACTACTAATATAGTTAGGGTGAGTAGGGATCGTCCCAAGGGATTGGGGGCTATGTTAATATGGAATCAAGGTCGGATTAGTAGGTCAAATGATCAAAAGGTGTTTTAATTGGTTAATTAGACTACAATGCAAATAAATTCAATACTAAATAATTAAAATAAATAAAAGGTAGAGAACAAAAGAGAGAGGTCTTGGGATCTAGAGGTCACCACTGAACATCACCATTCTAGATATTCAATGTGTAATGAATGAGGGGAAACATGTGTTTCAATACAAAGAGGTATGATTAATTGCATCAATAAGCATGGATTGACTAATTAAGTATACATTGTCTAGATAACCTAGTGAATAACACAATATATCAAACTAAGCCATTAATCCTTCCTTTCAGCTCACAATCAACACACTAACAAGATAGAGAATTGTACGACTTGCATTCATAAGTATGGAACATCAAACAACAAGCATGAATTGTCCTCACATCTAAGAAAGTAAAGCAACTACACTACATCTAAGCTAAGAATATGAAAATTAAACTAATTAAACTAAGGGAGGGCACAATCCATCAAGAAATGAGTATGAACCATCAAACAAATCACAAGAGTATACTATTTCAGCACTATGCCTTGACAATCTCTAGATTCGTAGCATCAATACACATAGACATGCATCAATATCACAAAACCAAGAGATAAACACATGAACATCTACTCTAGCATACATAGACATATGGATAGAATGAAATGATCAATTGGAAATATTAATCAATACAAATCATTGTAAGAACAAGATTTATATATAAATCAAGTATCAAGACAACATTACAACACAAATCCCCTCAAAATACAAAGCATTAAGGTCTAGAAGGCACGCTTAGGGCTAACTCTAGCCCCAAGAAGATGTTTATCCACTCATTGATGTAGTCATCCAACCCTCAAGGGCCATTTCTATGGTAGAAATGCTCTTCTTCTTGGTGGAAACCCTAGAAGAATAGAAGAACTTCCAAAATAGTATATGTCTCTCTAAGCTCTAGCCTCTCCAAGATAGATGATATGAGATGTATTGATATATGAAGACATGATGAGATGTATGAGTTATGATGTAAAAATGGCTCAAAATCCTTATATAAGAAGCTCAAGTGTCACACCCAATGGTCAGGTCTTATGCACTAGGGTCCCTTCAATGATTGCACCACAAGCCATCTTTTAATGAACTGGACTCTGTTTTATTTCGGACTTGAGGAGGTTCGATCGATCGAATTCAGATGAGATCGATCGAACTGTGGCCAGATCGATCAAAGTTAGGCCAGATCGATCAATCATTGGCGGCGCCTTCTTAGAAAAAGACAAATCTGAGATATTTTTGGGATATTTT
This sequence comes from Cornus florida, assembly GCF_030987335.1. Lineage (NCBI taxonomy): Eukaryota > Viridiplantae > Streptophyta > Magnoliopsida > Cornales > Cornaceae > Cornus > Cornus florida. The sequence goes on from NW_026775573.1 coordinate 49,617,706, forward strand.
GGGAAAAAGACATAAGTGATAGGTGGGGATAAGATTAAGGAAGTTTGATCGATCTGAAAAAAGTTGGATCGATTGAAGATGGAATTTCTTTGAGGATAAGGACAAGGGGTCTGATCCATCTTTGTGAGGTGAGATCGATCAATGTAAGAATGATTAAAAATATTCCTGATCCATCGAAGATTGCTGATTTCCACCACTTTGCTCCATTCTTCCATTCAGCTTGAGATTGCTTCTTTTATGCTCTAATTTGGCTGAACTGACTTATTTTGGGGATAAGCACCTGAAAAAGGCAATAACATGAAATTAGTCTGAAATGGGAAAGTAAGATAGATAAAGGTCCTAGAATACTCGATCTTAAGGGGTTTAAATGCCCACTTTTCAGCGCTCATCACACCCCCAAACTTAAATATTGCTAGTCCCTAGCAATGAACTACAGAGTAAATGAATGAAATGAACAACTATACAAGTATGAACTAGAAAGCAATAAATGGATAACGCCACTTTTGTAAGGAACATGATTGCATTTAGCATATGCAACAAGCCTTTTAAATCCCTAAGTTACCCCTAGTGGACGAGTGAAGTCTCGTGAGGGTTTCCAAAAATGATACCCACAAACATTAAGCTCATTCTCACAAAAGAGGCACCAATATTCCAAACAAGCATTGGGAGAAAACTATCTCAAGTATACAATTTTTCAACCATTTCCAAGCAATCTCCCAAAATCTTAATATTAAGCAAACAAGTATGGTCCTCCACACATCAAGAAAATGATCATACAAATCAAAACAACTCTAAAATCCTTTTTGAGTGGACCGGCATCAAGTATGTTGCTATTTAAGCCAACTAAAGAAATGATCACATCCTTACCCTCAAACTAGCACACAAATCTAGTACTGATCATCAAGACAAAGAAAGGACCTTTTATCAAAGCTTTATTATTCTAGGTGCGCTTATTTTTTTCACTCATTTTTTTTTTCAAATAAAATTTAACCTAGAGTTTGGCCCTACACCTTTTGGTGCGAGAAATTCAGTGCTTGATGAGGCTAGAATCCCAGCTACTCAGTGAAAAGGGTTTGTTATCCACTTTTATCAAGAATGAAAGCTTTCAATCCATTACTAGCCCAATTGGGATATAACCAATTCAATAATCAACAAAGCATGTATCCCACAAATGAATGCTAGTGTACGCCTGTGCTAGTGTAGAATCCTAGAGTGAATCTCAAAACAATCACAAAATCAGGATGATATGGACCATAAGTGCAAGCAAGATATCAATCTTTCAAAAAATTTACTCCTAAATGGCATTCACAAGGCATACAAGGAGTATTGGACTTTTAAGTCAAGCAATTTTTAAATTTTAAGCAATATAGTCCTCAAAAGATCAAAATCATAGCTAGTCATGGACCAATCATAGAAAATTCGGCAAATACACAAGCCATGCTCAAAATTTTGAATTGAAAGCAAACACTGCAAATAACACCCATTACCCCCAAACTTAAATGGCACAGTGTCCTCAATGTGTAAAGAGAACAAAGGAAAGAGTATACCAGTGCAGCTAAGGCAAAGAATGGCTGGGACACGAGTATCGAAAATGGGTCGTACAACCCCCCTAAATTTGGAATTGATTGTGGTCCTGAAAAGATGGCACTGGGACGAAATCTCATCAGATAACAAAAGGGATAATAGCAGTGCACAGTGGACATGCAAGTGTAAATGGGATAATATATGAACAAAGGAGAGAGGAAAAAGGATGGTCTTGAAAAATTTTGGCAACACTCTCTCACTGAAGTCACTAGAAGGTACCTGATAATAGAGTCAATCACAGATAGATATATCAATATAGGAATCTGACTTCCAAACATAGCATGCATAGAAAGAGAAAAATAATGTACAGTACATCACAGTATCAGGGCCAACAGACTGGCCACAAAAATATCAAAACAGTATCAAAAATAGTAGGTATCACAAATATATATAAAAAGATGAAAGAGAGGTATAGAGATCAGGCAGAGAAGTAGGGCGAGCGGGGCGTGATCCTCGGATATCTCTGGATAAATCCTGCAATGCAGCCAAGACATCTGAGCAGAGAGTAGTCACGTCAGTACTGAGGGAGGCCACATTTGACCTAAGAGAGACAACCGCATCCTCCAAAGTCTGTATACGCTCTCCTAGGCCAGGTGTCGGAACTGGAGCGTCAGGGATAACTGGATCGTGAAACTGAGGGATATCCTGACCCTGCTCCTGAGAATGTAATGGCGACCCTACCGTAGAGTGACGTGGTGACTCTGCTGGAGGCTCTCACTCTAAATCAATATCCATATATGCATCCGCAGCTACCGGTGGGTCTGCTGGATCATGCTCTACTACTGCTGCTGCCTGCTCTGCCATCTCTACCTCTGCAGCCTCCTCTACTGCCAAGATGGCCTCGTCCTCTAAGCTATTGATAAGAGCATTATAGCTCTTGTTCTAATCTTTCTTGCCATAGTGGCAAGCCTTGACTCAAGATGCTCCGCTGGATGGAAAGGGTAGTGTTGATCTCGAATGATCTGAGTAATAAGATGTCCGAAGGGGAGGAAAGTGGCTTACCTAGGCTTGGCTTTGCTGATGTGGCTTGCATATAATCTCATCATGACACTCTAGATGAGTGCAAGAATAGAGAACCTATAACTTGTATAGAAGGCGTAGAGGGCAGCAAGAAAGTTTGAACGTCGCTAGATCTTATAGCCCGCCATAAATACGTTTCGGTACAAGACCGAATCGAAAAACCAAAGATCATCAGGCAGATAAGTCCTCATGGCGAATGTCTCGCCATCACTGTAGTGGCCAGTCAGTGCAACGGCCATGTCTGCATCAGATGGCCTCTAGAGAATAGGATAATGAAGGCCGGGAGGGCAGACATGCAGGCATCGAGAAGAAGTGGCCAATGACTCAACAATGATGCGGATGAGATGGCCATCAATAGTAGTCCACAGCTCCGATAAACTGGATAAGTGACTAGAGCAAAAATAGCTGAAATGACCCGCTGGTCAATATCATCAAATGTCGCCCGAGTCAGAATCGACCTGGAAAAGAAAGCAATGTCGAAGACCGACTCATACACCACCTGAAGGCGTGTATATCTCCTGTTAGGTCTGTCTTGCGATACCCCCGGATTTCTGAATACGGGTTGGCCCGGCCCACGCCCGATTACCTGAGGATATCAAAATGAATCGGTAATAATCGAACATAGAATTCAATTAAATAGGAATAAATAAAAATTATTGAAAGAAACTAAAACGTTAAACAATTAACGAAAACCTCATAATAAATTCTTATAAATAAATTCATCTGATACAAACAATCCTCCAACTTGTACAACTCGGGAATCCATCCTCTGTGGACCTTTGGAAAATCAAAACTAAACAAATGACAGATATAACTATCTACATTACAAAACTGAAACATAAGGAAACTTCTAAGTAACCAATCTGGAAGAGTGAAGTAGACGATCACTGCTCAGCACGAACAATCCCTACTCCTGACAAATACCTGAAAAATGATAGTGGGTCAGGCCCACATGCAAGTTCTACTCTACTACAGTCCAAGCAGAGATTCGACACGCAAATACATCCTAGATATCTCAACAATAGCTAAGTAATCCATATATATATAAATACACACTATAGGATGCTCGCTAGTCCATAAGTCTGACTCAACCTGAATAGGAGATAACATGTAAATCGCACATCACGGTGGGCATATACACCTAAACCTAGTAGGGAACACCAACCTATGTTCCAATTACTCATCCCCTGCATATACGCGCCCTAACCATCGACTCTGAGACTTAAGCTCATATCGTGTACCATAATCATATATTTAAAGTCCTTCCTAATACAGAATATAAAACAAACATCCAATATGTAATTCAACTGTTTTAGTTGACAAGACATGAATTCATGTAGGATTTAACTATTTTAGTTAATCCATTCCGTATGTATGAATAGGTAGGAATTAGCGTTTTGATCTAATTCATCCCTAATATGCCACCGTCCCATACCGGTGCATATAATGCGTATGATCCATAAATGATGCAACACTTAAACAGTACATCAAATAAAATCCACATAATCCTTAAAGTTGATAGAAACATAATTTAATGATTCATCAACCAAAATCCAGAGTAACAGCCATGTAATTGATAGAACAGTATTTAATAATTCATCAATTAAAATCCAGATTAACATCCAAGTAATTGACAGAATATAATTTAATAATTCTTCAATTAAAATCCCAACCCACATCCATGTGACAGAATATAATTTATTAAATTTTCAATTAGAAAGCAAAACATTAATCCATGAAATTTACAGAACAGAGTTTAATCATTTAGCAATTAAAATCCAAAATAAGCATAGATCAAGTCTAATAAGTAAATGACCTTATTATGCATTCAAAACAAGATTTATAATCATGTTACAGTCCGTTAAATTGTTAAAACAAATTAAAACAATTTAATCCTTCCTATCCGTTAACAGTGTGCAAGATAATTTAAACTTCCCTACTGTTAAATCCATTAGCATAAAGACATTAATTATGTAATGTGAGTTCTAATATAGCATAATATAATGTTTAGAGTCCATGCTATAGTCCACTAAATTGCTAGACATAGTTTAAGCAATTAAATCCTCCCTGTCCGTTAACAGTATATAAGATTATTTAAACTTCCCTATTGTTAAATCCGTTAGTTTAAAGACTTTAATTATGCAATGAGGGTTCTAATACAGTATAATATAATGTTCAGAGTCCTTATAAATCACCCAAAACAGTCCAGGAACATCAAAAACTCAAAACAGACCCTCAAACCACGTTCTGTAGCAAGTTTGGCATGAGAGCCTGCTCTCAACCATTGGGAGTTGGCTCCCACACCTTGGAAGCAGGCTCTGTGGTCTAGGGAGCCGGCTCCCTCAATCCATGGAGCCGGCTCTCTCTCTCACAGAGAGTTGTTACCCATTCTGGTTCATCTTCTTCGCCTCTGACGACTTTACCGAACCTACTATGATCTCTAATACAGTTCCTAGGGTTCAATTCATGTCCCAAAATTTTTATAACTTTATTATGCATCACCAACATGAATTTAAAACAAGTTTATAATCAAGAAACACAAGATTGAATCAAGAGCATAAATTAACTGTAAGACAGTTTCTAATTCGATTCAACTCAGTTCAATTCCATTCACTTCAAACATGATTAAAAGATCAATTTTAATGTCTGTTTAAATCCTAGAGACTACCTAGGCATGCACAGAACACAAGTCAAAGAGGAGAGAGTAAGAATAAAACTTGCCTCTTAAGGTTTCGGTTTGAAACATTTAACTGTCTTCTTCCTAGATTTTTCAGCGACCTTACTTGCCGTTGAACCTCCTCTGCCGCTCTTGGTTTAACCCACGAGCCAGCCCCTGTTCCTCCTCCTCTTTGGTTCAGCCATCTGGGCTGAACCCTAGCTTTTCTTCCTCTCTGTTCTCACGTCTCTCCCTCTGCTACCATAAGGGTTTTCCAACCCTATTGCAGACATCATATGTATTTATAAGTTAACCCTACTCCAACCCTAATCCTTATTGAAATCCAAAACTGACAGAGAGAAAAATAAAACCTAATTACATAAAATATAATGATTAAATATATACATAATTTATAATTATATATATATATATATGACCTGATAAATTCCTACTATTAACATAAATAATAAATAATTATAAATAGTAATACTCTCTATCCTTACATACGTATATACCCATTTAGATATTTACATACGTATATAAGCACACAATAACAAATAACACATAGACAATTAAATCAAAAACTATTTACATCAATCAAAACACACAAGCAATTAATCATATAATCAATTAACAATTAAGTCAATTAAACATAAATTTGAAACCAAATAAACACATATCCACGTAAGCACCTAAAATACAATAATTAAATTCCATTTATATCCTTTTTAAAATTAAGGGTATTACATGTCTTGGATCTGTCCTGGCAGTGCTGGTGGTGGTGAAGGAAGTGGTACATGCTTAGCCTCATCAGAAGAAGATGATGCGGAAGTAGAAGATTGTAGTCTGGTATCGGCTGATGAGGACTGAGCTATAGCTGGGTCCTGAGCATGGGAAGGCTCTGTGGGCTCCTCTATCCGCTGTCTCACTCTGCGTACATACTGCTAGTTGGCCAAAGTCTTAACTCGGTCCATGGTCTGCAAAAAAAGGAAAACACTTGCAACTGGAGTCAGTAACAGGAATAATATATGAAATATAGAATTGAAAGCACACAAATAGAAACATATTTGTCAGGTAAGTTAGACAACTCAGAATGAATCAACATAAATCTATGCAAGTGGTAATGCAGCCAGGCATGGACAGTGAATGTTCAAATAAGTGAAGCATATTAAATATGACAAACCAAAATGCACCCAATGTGGAAAATACAGGCATTGGGCAAATATAAGATAGCATGGAACATAAAAGATGGCATGTGAAGTGGATATACAAATATGTGATGTTCGATCGATCATGAAAAGATGAGATCGATCCAAGTTGGATCGATCAAGAATTGAGTGAGATCAATCTTTCTCTGATTGATCAGAGGAAAACGTGATCGATCGAACTCTGCAAAAATACGAAAAGTCACAGATCTGAGACGTGGACAACACGGGGGCACACAAGCAAGCTTGTGGGTCCCTCTACACTTCAACAAATTAAGATTAGTCACTTATGTAGGCACGTGACACCCAAAATTGAAATCGGGCAAAATATATACATAGATATATACAGATATATATATACATGTTTCAAAGATCAAAAACGGCAACAATGGAGCATGGCAACCCTAGATTTAAACATGGAATCATCAAGAACATAAAGATTGAAGCTCAAAAATGGAAATAAAATTCAAAACTTACCAAAACCCAATGAGAGAAGTGGAAACTGAGAGAGAGAGAGAAGATCTGAAGCGAAGAAGAGTTTGGAAGCTTGGGATGGTCGCCGGAGGTAGGAGAGATGATGGGCAGCGGTGGAAGAGGCTAGGGTCTGAGATCGATCTTGAAATCGATCAAAATGATCTTTGGCTTCTATTTTTAAAAACTGTTTCCGACGAGTTCGATCGATCACTAAGAAATCAGATTGATCTGAAAAGGACTCAGATTGATTTAACCTCGCAAAACGACAAGTATTTTTTTGAAAATTTTTGTATTTTTTAAAAATTAAAATTAAAATTAAAAATATTTTTGGATTTTTGGAAATAAAAAAAAATAAAAATGAAAATAAAAATAAAATAAAATGAAAGTAAAAATAACATAAAATAAAATTCTTTTTGGATTTTTGAAAATAAAATGGAATAAAAATAAAAATGGAATAAATAAAATAAAATAAAATATTTTTGGTTTTTGGTTTTTGAAATGAAATGCAAAATTCAAAAAGCAGTCAAAGTCAACAAAAGGAACATGGATCGATCGATTAAAGATCGATCTGGAAGGAACTTCGATCAATCCAACAGGTGAAAACCTGCAGACAAGTTCAAACGATGCATAGAGAGGCATTTTTCTTAGGTTCCAAAATTTTTTCTAAGTAAATAAAGATCGATCTAAGGAAAATCTCGATCGATCTTGGAACACTCAGATTGATCGGAAATGAAGTTCGCACGATACATAGAGAGCTGAAATATGCAGGAAAATTATGCTCAATGGGACAGAGATATGATTGGATGCATGGTTGGCAGTTCGATCGATCGAACCTCTTTTGAGATCAATCGAACAACTGCAAAATGCCTAATGTGAAAGTGAAAGGGCATGCATACTCAACCAAAGTCCCTAGCAATGTGTATGAACCCAGAATATATCTAGAAGACGCAAGATATGAAAGTTAAAATAGAAATGAGGGACGAATAGGGTTGTAAGCCCTACGAATCACTAGTCTTTAGCAAGACGTTGGGCTCTTTTAGCCCGGATCAAAAATCTTATGATGCATCCCCTCCTTGACGGGGTGAATGGCACTTTGAATCCCACCCAACAAATTGTTCCCTAAGGAACTTATTGGATTTGAATCAAAGGAGATTGACGGTCCTTGGTCCATGCAATTCTTGGGCTTCCATGCCCTTTCAACACTTGTTTTTGAAACAATGCTTTTAGAAATTCTTTTTGAAGGCAAACTATTTAAAATTTTACTTCCATGCAAACACTCAAATTCTTCAATTTCTTTATCAAGACACTTTTCCACAACACATACCTTTTCATGCTTCTCTATTGAATTTGTGGTTGGGTTGAAAAGGTTCAACTTCACTTTTATATGCCCAAATGATATTTTCATTATCCCCGTCTTACAATTTATGTTGGCATTTGCAGTTGCCAAGAAAGGATGGTCAAGGATAACAAGAATTTGATTCTTTGGATTTGGGACCGGTTCCGTGTCAATGACAACGAAATCAATGGGAAAGAAAAACTTATCAATCTTAATCAAAACATCCTTAATGATACCCCGGGGCTTTTTGATGGATCGGTCGGCAAGTTGCAAAACTACCGACGTCGGTTTTAAGTCTCCTAAGCCCAATTTGACATACACCGAGTAGGGAAGAAGGTTTACACTTGCTCCTAAGTCTAAAAGAGCCCGATTAATGACATGGTCACTAATGATGCAAGAAGTAGTAGGTGACCCGGGGTCCTTAAACTTTGGGAGAGTGTTGTGTTGCAAGATAGAGCTCACTTGCTCGGTCAAGACTATTTTCTTTGGTGCTTGGCTTTTGTTCTTCCTCTTTTGGGTGCAAAGGTCTTTTAAAAACTTGGCATAAGCCAGAATTTGCTTAATTGCATCCAAAAGTTAAAGATTGATCTTCACTTGCCTAACCACTTCAATGATTTCATTTACTTTGGTTTTTTGCTTATCAAGAGAAATAAACCCTTTCAAGGCGTCCGGAAATGGAGATCTTGGCTCAAAGTCTTTTTTAAAATCTTTTGTCATAACATCTTCAACACAAGAATTCTTCAAATCATTGTTCAAATCACTTTTCAAATCATTTTTTAAAACTTTCTCACAAAGATGATCATGCACATGCAATGAAGGAGGAATAGAATGTGAAATGAGACGGGTGTCAACTTTTGGTTGCACCGGTTCACTCTCTTCATTTTGGACACCAATTTGATTGTCCATAATTCTCCCACTTCTCAAGGTCGTCACCATATTAACATGTGCAATTGTGTGACCTTCATTAGTTTCTACAACGAATATTTGCTTTGGTGGGACATTTAGAGGCATCTTCCCTTTCTCTCTAGCATTTAAGGTACTAGCTATTTGCTCAACTTGGGTTTCTAGCTTAGCAATAGATTGAGAATGAGAATGAAGCAATTGAGTGTTTACCTCCAAAGTACTCAAAGTGGTCAACACTTTCTCCTCAAAAGCGGGACTCCTAGAATTTCCTTGGGAATAAGATGATTAATTAGGAAAATGAGAATTAGAAAATTAGTTTCCATGTGATGATTGAAACGAAGATCTATAATCTTGGGAACCTTGGCTTTGCATTGGAGGCAGAACATACTTTCCTTGAAAACCACCTTGGGGAGGGTTTGAGCCTTCCCCTTGGCTTTTCCAAGAGAAGTTTGAATGGTTCCTCCATCCTGGATTATAGTGTAAGCCATAGGGATTATTCCCTTGGTTGACAAATGTAGCATTAACTTGTTCATGATGCTCATTTTGCACGTGTCCATGGGGACAATTGGAAGTAGTATGTAAGACACTAGAACAAGTCATACAAGATTCATTTGATGCATGATGAGTATGGTCAGGGGAGGAAGACATTTGATTTGCCAAATTGTGGTTGACCAAAAATTGATCAAACCTTTGAGTTAAAGATTTCACCTCAACGGCTGTATCATTTGAATTGTCAACTTGATATAGGCCGACATTCTTCCTTCCACCTAGAATTCTACCATTTTTAGAGGACAAAGATCTATGCATGAAATTTTCACTCATACTTTCATACAATTTCCAAACATCATTCTCATGTTTATCAAGGTAAGAACCACCCATAGATGCATCTACCATTCCTTTTTTATTATCTGGCAAACTTTCAAAGAAGTATTGGACTAATTGCCATTTAGGAATGTCATGATGTGGACACTTCCTAAGCAAGTCATTAAATATTTCCCATACCTCATGAAATAGTTCCCCTTCCCTTTGAGAAAATTCACGAATGGAAGTTCTCATAGCATTGGTCTTTGATACCGGGTAGTACTTCTTCAAGAACTCTTGTTGCATTTCTCCCCAAGAAGTTATCGAAAAAGGCCTAAGATTGTTGAACTAATATTTTGCTTTGTCCTTAAGGGTAAAAGGAAAATGTTTGAGTCTTAACACTTCTTCTAGCATGTCCGTGTATTTCACGGTAGAATACACTTCAAGAAACTCATCCAAATGCTTGTAAGGTTCTTCATTTGGAAGCCCATGATAATTAGGAAGCATTTGAATGGTTTGCGGTTTAATCTCATTATGATGTGCTCTAAATGGGGGCAATTGAATACATATTGGTGCATTGTATTCATTTGGAATATAATGATCATGTAAAGCAATGGGAGCATTCCCAACCGATGGTGCTAAACGAATACCGTGATTAACTTGAACCATAGGAGGTTGTGGAGCAAAGATTGGTCGAGGCATTCCCAATGGAATTTGGCCTTGTTGTTGTGGTGGGATGACTGGTCTAGGCATGCCTAATGGTACTTAGATATTGTCATGATGCGCATTAGGGAGGAGGATGCCTTGTTGGTCTATGTGACCAAGGTCCTCCACATGGTCGTCTTGTTGCTCCTCTATTGATGAAATGGAATGATGAGAACTACCTATTCCTCTAGGATTATGAACAACCGATTCAAGATGGAAATCAAGTGGGCCAAGGGTAGGATTTAATGACCTACGACCATGTATGCACTAATAAAACAATTCGCAATCAAATAGCAATCTCAACAAATTAATCAACAAATCTCCACATATAATGATCCCATACTCCCATGCTTGAACAATATGCAAAGAAAAGTAAATTGCCTCCACGCGGGCTCACGATTTATCTAAGAATTTAAGAACTTGCCACCATGCGGGCCGACGATTTAACTAGAGATTAAGTTAGAAAGATCTCATAAAGGGTCCTTAAGCAACTTCAATTCATTCGCTTAGCTTTGTAAATTTTAGATTTTAGCCTTTTTATGCTTAGCTTAGCTCCTTGCTTTTCAATTTTCCTTTGCTTGACTTCCTTTGCTCAATTCACCTAGCCAAATAAGAACAAACACAATAAGTAACTAAAAATAAATTACATAAAGACATGATCAAAAGAGTACCAATTCTTAATTGTTTCCAAAACACAGCGTTGCCAAATCAATCCCCGGCAACGGCGGTGTGATGCCGTCACTAGCACCTACAAAGTTGCAACAAAAGTGTGGCCAAATTTAAATTTATAAAGTGCCACTACTAGCTCTAAGTACTAATATAGCTAGGGTGAATAGGGATCGTCCCAAGGGATTTGGGGCTATGTTAATATGGAAACAAGGTCAGATTAGTAGGTTGAATGATCAAAAGGTGTTTTGATTGGTTAATTAGACTACAATGTAAATAAATTCAATACTAAATAATTGAAATAAATAAAGGGTAGAGAACAAGAGAGAGAGGTCTTAGGATCTAAAGGTCACCACTAAACATCACCATTCTAGACATTCAATGTGTAATGAATGGGGGGAAACATGTGTTGCAATACAAAGAGGTGTGATTAATTGAATCAATAAGCATGGAATGACTAATTAAGTATATATTATCTAGACAACCTAGTGAATAACACAATATATCAAACTAAGCCATTAATCATTCTTTTAAACTCACAATCAACACACTAACAAGATAGAGAATTGTACTACTTGCATTCATAAGTATGGAACATCAAACAACAAGCATGAATTGTCCTCACATCTAAGAAAGTAAAACAACTACACTACATCGAAGCTAAGGATATGAAAATTAAACTAATTAAACTATGGAAGAGGAACAATCCATCAAGAAATGAGTATGAACCATCAAACAAACCACAAGAGTATACTATTTAAGTACTATGCCTTGACAATCTCTAAATTCATAGCATTAATATACATAGACATGCATCAATATCACAAAACCAAGAGATAAACGCATGAACATCTACTCTAGCATACATAGACATGTGGATAGAATGAATTAATCAATTGGAAGTATTAATCAACACAAATCATTGTAAGAACAAGATTCATATATAAATTAAGTGTTAAGACAACATTACAATACAAATCCCCTCAAAATACAAAGCATTAAGGTCTAGAAGGCATGCTTAGGGCTAACTCTAGCCCCAAGAAGATGTTTAACCACTCATTGATGTAGTCATCCAACCCTCAAGGGCCATCTCTATAGTAGAAATGTTCTTCTTCTTGATGGAAACCCTAGAAGAATGGAAGAACTCCCAAAATAGTGTATGTCTCTCAAAGCTCTAGCCTCCTCTCTAAGATAGATGATATGACATGTATTGAGATATGAAAATATGATGAGATATATGAGTTATGATGTAAAAATGGCTCAAAATCCTTATATAGGAAGCTCAAGTGTCACACCCACTGGTCAGGTCTCGTGTACTAAGGTCCCTTCAATGATTGCACCACGAGCCATCTTTTAATGAGCTGGACTCTGTTTTATTTCGGACTTGAGGAGGTTCGATCGATCGAATTTAGATGAGATCGATCAAACTGTGGCCAGATCCATCGAAGTTAGGCCAGATCGATCAATCCTTGGCGGCGCCTTTTTGGAAAAAGACAAGTCTGAGATATTTTTGGGATATTTTGGGAAATAATCAAAAGTGGTAGGTGGGGATAAGATCAAGGAAGTTCGATCGATCTGAAAAAAGTTGGATTGATCGAAGATTGAATTTCTTTTAGGATAAGGACAAAGGGTCTGATCCATCTTGGTGAGGTGAGATCGATCAATGTAAGATCGATCGAAAATATTCCCGATCAATCGAAGATTGTTGATTTCCACCACTTTGCTCCATTCTTCCATTCAGCTTGAGATTGCTTCTTTTATGCTCTAATTTGGCTGAATTGACTTATTTTAGGGATAAACACCTGAAAAGGACAATAACATGAAATTAATCTAAAACGGGAAAGTAAGATAGATAAAGGTCCTAGAATACTCGAGCTTAAGGGGTTTCAATGCGCACTTTTCAGTGCTCATCAATATTCATAGGAAGATATATAGACATTGCACCTCACACGTGCACAATAGTATGATTATCTATACGGTTCATGCCCTAAACTCCAAAATGCTATGATGGCATACTCATTGCTGCAGTGCCCATAAATTCGTCATTTTATAATCAAGTCATTTCATGTGAGCATTGTACCAACTATAAAGTGTGCAAGAGTTCAATATCATCATAGAAGCAATGCACTTCAAAGGCAAGACTTTATAAGTTACAACCATATGATAATCTATAACGAACACAACATGAAAAACACTCTAAATGAAATTAGTCATACACATCATGTGCTAATACTTCAACCATCACCAATAATACCAACAATGAGCTAACTAAACATACTACACATTAGGTTCAACATAAGAATTCAATGAAACATTATGAATATATAATTAACTCATCATGCAAGCACTATAATTCAACTAACACAATGCCTATCCCCCCAAAACTCCTAGGTTATAAACACAAAACACTCCTACCTTGAATTGAAATGAAAATCTCAATTACTACCAAATCGAAAATATTCCAATCGAGCTATAACTTTGGAGGGCAGAAGAGGATAACGAGGGGAACGAAAAAGTCTCCTATCACCGCCTCCAAATCAAAACCCTAGCTCCACCAAAAATCTCAAAGTTCCTAAATATAAAATAAAAAAATGGTTTTGCTCCTCTTGGTGTCCCCGTCATTTTTCCTTCTATAGCGAGTCTTAAATCTCAAAGGAAGGAGTTCAAAATTGAAGATGAATGCTTGAAGTAAAAAAGAAAAATGAAGAAAAAGAGAGAGGGAGAGAGAGGCCGGATGAGAAAAGACAAAAGAGGCGTCTTACGACTCTTGCTCCGCTTTCTCTCTCTAAACACATATACAAATATCACACATATAGCTAGCTTCCCTCTCCACACCTCATTCTAGTCAACAAGTCAAAAGGTGGGGCCCACACTCTCACTAAATTCACAAATGCCCTAAAATGAAGAATAAATGCACCCATGTGGATGATATGCCCCACAAATGTCACAAATGATGAATGTGTCCCAAGTGAAATAAAGGAATACTGCTGGGAAAAATTCTAGAGCACTTGACCCGACCTGAGCCCACACAACCTGAATACGAAAATGTACAAAAATTAAAATAGAGAAAATGGAAAAAGAAAATTGATTATCACAAGAAGTGAGTGAAAATTTTATACTTTACAATTTGGTTTTCTTACCTTACTTTCAATTAATAAAAATTATTCAATTATGTTGACTCATATGTACTAATTTTTGTGCATGAAATATTAAAGCATATATTAGGACCCTGAATAGTTTATTTTTTCATAGTGTTAGAAATTTTGCATGTTGTTTCAACCATCATATAATTAATTTCAACAATATTTTTATTTTCATTTTATATTTTGAGAACAAGCCTTATAATATGTGATATATTTTTTAAAATAGAATTTATATAAAAATATCATCTTTAGTGACTTTATGTTAACTTAGGTGGAATTGTTTAATTAGACAAATAAATTTTATAGAAAAACACCATATTTAGTTACTTATTGTTAGGTGGAACAATTCAATGAGACACGATAATAGACACATATAATAGAAATAAATATGCAAGTTTGACCCTTACACTAAAGATACAATCATATTCAAAATGTATGAAATTCAACAATATATATATATATAGTTGGAAATATCATATCATATCATATCATACATAACCAATCTGCAAAAATTTCTATTTGCAGGAAAAAATTGTTAGAGGTTTTTTCCTTCCACCGACCCATTCGAACCCTTTTAGGACTCGCCTTTGGTTTAAATTGGAAAAAAATAAATACTAATAGTTTGTTTTTAAATAAAGTGATGGTTCATGTTTTTTTTTTTTTTTGAAAGGTAATGCTTCATGTTCACATATTCGTTTCTAAAGGACTATTAAAAATGATATAGTGTTCCCCCTGTCTACAAATTCCAAATTAATCTCTCCAAGGACAACTTTATTTCATTAGTTACTCGGAGTCCAAAAAGTTGTAGCCAAATTGAAATACTTGTTTTGTTGAACAAAATTTTTAAATATATATAGAGGACAACTCTATTTCATTAGTTACTCGGAGTCCAAAAAGTTGTAGCCAAATTGAAATACCTGTTTCAATGAAATAGAGTTGTCCTCAGAGAGATTAATTTGGAATTCATAGACGGGGAAATAAATTTGTTCAACAAAACAAGTATTTCAATTTGGCTACAACTTTTTGGACTCCGAGTAACTAATGAAATAGAGTTGTCCTCGGAGAGATTAATTTAGAATTCGTAGACAAGGGGAAATACTTGTTTTGTTGGGAAAAAAAAATTAAATATATATTTCAATTTGGCTACAACTTTTTGGACTCTGAGTAACTAATGAAATAGAGTTGCCCTCTATATATATTTTTTACAATAAACTATCTTAATAGTTGATGATTAAATATATAATTATATATATTTTATAGTAAACTATCATTCTTAATAGTTGACAATTAAACATATATTTTTTTTATATTAACTTTTCGTATTTCGAAAGGGTTGTGGCCGAATGGCATGGCACTGGTGCTGATGTATTTCCTAACTAGGCAGCTGAATCAGATCAGCCTTGTTGACGTGGTGAATTGCAGGAAATTCGGTGGCGATTGGCAGCGCATGGAAGCGCGTATCAGAGCGAAATGATACGTATCAGAGCAATTGGCGATGGGCGACATTTTGACAGTCTTGAGTGTGTTCTTTTGATTGACACAATCTGAAACTCAAAAGAAATTTAGTGACGTAAAACACTGCTAAAGTGATTTTGATGTGGCAAAAAAAAAAAAAAAAAAAAGGTTAATTTCATTGACACCCCCTAAAGTTTGGCCAAATACCACACTGAAACATCTTTTGAAAATTACTATCATTTAGGTCCAAAATGATTTTCTGTTATTAACACCGTTAAAAAGTATGAAAAGACAATTTTACCCCTAATTTTTTTAATCTAAAGTATCAACAATCTAAAAGACTATTTTGCCCCATTGATTTTCTCACCTACCCCCACTCATCTCTCTCATATTCACTAGATGGGAAACGGATCAATCTCCCTATAGGAACAAAGTGAGAGTCCAGTAATTGACAACGAAATAGTTGTCGGAGCTGGAGCCCAAGAAGCCATAGAAGTTTGACGAACCCACCTTGGAATATGGCTCTGGGTACATTGGTTGAATCAACACGAAGGGCATGCTTAGCGTCATCCTAGTCGAGGTCTGCTCACCGATGGGTTCAGCGAACTTTCGTACGTTGTTTGTCAACAGACCCTGAAGGAATTTGACAATGTCTAGGCCGCAAAATTGAATTATGGCTCGAGTCTTGAGGAGAGACGCCATGGGACCAACATTATTGAGATGGATTTGTTGAGTAGAGGAGTGTTTTAATGCTGTGCAATAAAGGGAATTGGGGAATTGGTGAAAGGATTTGAAACAGTGCATTTTGGGTTTTTTTTGTTTGTTTAGTCGGTGAGTTTGAGGTTGAAGACGATGATGTGGAACAAAGGGTGTGTAACGACCCAGTCATTTTCCTCCCTTTCCTTTTTTCTAGAAATTTTACGGATAATTTTTTTTCCGTTTAATTTTCTTTTTCGAGTTCTGTTTCTCATCACTTAGTGTCATCTCGAGTGCTCGGAAATGGTTTCTGAGACTCTTTCGTTTGAATTGACAACTTCCTTTAAGGATCGAGTCATTTCCACATTTTCATTTTTCGGACACTATTCACTTTCCGTTCTTTTCTCTATTTTGTCTTATCTCCGTTTGTCAGTTTTTGGCACAACCTCACTTTTCATGCTCAGAGTTAGTTTTTGACTTCACATGCCTTCATCTTAAGTGGTTTTCATGAAATACGTTTCTTTACTTTTATAAGAAAGTACTCTGGTTGCTCCCAGTGTCCATAGGGGCAAGGATGCACAATTCTTTAGAATCTTTTTCTTTTCTTG
This sequence comes from Cornus florida, assembly GCF_030987335.1. NCBI lineage: Eukaryota > Viridiplantae > Streptophyta > Magnoliopsida > Cornales > Cornaceae > Cornus > Cornus florida. Next base: position 49,634,958 of record NW_026775573.1, read on the forward strand.
GGGTGTTTTTCATAAATATATTTTGAAGATATTTTATTTCAGGGGCAACTAAGAAAATATCTTTTTGAAGATATTTTCATTCTGGGGCAGTTTCGCAGTTAACCCTTTTTAGAGGGGTCATTATGCAATTAACAAAAGTTATTGCAAAAATGTCTCGTTTTGAGCCTGGATCCTCGTACGGGATTCATTTTCACATTTCGTCGAGTCATGAACTATTAGAAATTCCTTTTGGTCATTTTTCTCCAGTTTTAGGATTTTTGGACCCGGTTGCCGCTGAACTTGTTTGGGGCATATCTCTCTGCTCGGGACTCGATTTTTGACGCCGTTTCTTCCGTTATTCATATTTTCTTATTTTGAATCTTTTTTGTTCACAAAGTTTTGCCGTTTGAGCATATCTGCTCAAATTCCACTTTTCCAAAACTCGGCGGAGCCCTTTCGGGGCACTTTTAGGGTTTTCCTATAAATAGAAAGTCATAAAGTGAAAAAATCACTTTTTCTCTTCTTCTTCCTCTCTTTGGTCAGCAGCCATGGAAGACCATGGGGCTGCCACCTTCTCTCGCTTCTTTTGAGCTCCTTCCTCTTGTTAAAAGATCATAGTGCCTTCGTGTTTAATGCTCGTCTTGACGACGCGCACCTTTACCCCTTATTAGAACCCATTTCTGACCATTTTTCGAGTTTGGGTTTGAAGTCAAGTTGCGATTTTCATGGGGCTTCCTTGGGATTCTTGTTCACCGTGTTGTCCCCGACGAAACCCCGAAGTATCGTCGGATTCAGAGCACTTTTCTTTCGGTGGGGATTTGAGATTTTATCTCAAAGTGAGGTAGGGGGTGTTATAATTTATATTATTGTAATATTGCATGTTATTGATGCTTATACAACTTGTATGTTTGCTTTTGTTCAAGATCTAGAATTTTATTTAAATTTGATTTAAATTCTACTTAATTGTATGCTTGCTTGTTTTTCATTTTTGACTTGATATATGGCATGGCCGTGACTTAATCCTTGATATATATTAATCTTGGATCATTTGAACATCTTTTGAATTCTAAAGATTTAATTAATTTTAAATTAATTAAACTCCACATGATGTTATCTTGCTCACTTTGTGAAATTGATGTGATATTTGCAATCACCATAAAATGGACATTCACATATGTTATTTTGAGAATTTTTGGACAACTTTGATTTCTAGAGAAATTAATTAATTAGTTTAATTAATTTCTACTTTGTGTTCTAATGAATTGGACTTGTATTTCATAAGACTTTGCCTTTTTATCATGTATAATGACATGTTGCAACTTAGCTCCATTAATGTAGTTAATGAACTTGCACCCTTACATTGGAATGATTTAGTTGTTCATGTGTTGTCTAGTAAATAATTAAGTCATTTATATTATACTTGTGGTATATTCACATCAATGGATTCCTTGTGTTTTAAATCCTAGTTTGTAGTCTATGTAGATGCATACTACTATTTCTTGACATTTCATATGCCATTATAGTTGAGAACTTAGGGCTTGACTTGCGTGTTCCAAAATCTTGGTTGTGCATGGAATGTGGTTTAATGCATTACTTGTATCTTGATACACTCTTGGTTGCACAACTTATTGATTTTGGAACTTGGGATATGTAATACCCCTACTTTTCAAAAGGATAGAATTGGAAATTTAATTTTATTTTTTTATTGATTAATTGATTTAGTTATGTGACTTAGTTGTTTTGTTTTCTTAAGTGATTAATTGTGGTTGTTTAATTGATTTAATTTATATTTGTGTGTATTTAATTTACATGTTAATTGAGATTGTTTTAATGATATATTACTTGATTAATTTTTAATACTGATTTAATTGTTTTATTTAATTAATGTACTGTATTTTCTTTATGGTAACTTAGGGTTTTATTTTACACGGATGTTACCGACATATTAGGGAATGAATGTTAGGGTTTTTGTTTTCCTGTTTGTAAACGAATTAAAGTTAGGTTAAGATTTTGGTTCTATAAATATATAGTTATAGGGGTTTAGGGTTTTAGAGAATACAAAAGGTTCTTCTCACGTACCTAAGAAACAGAGAGTAAACCTTGAGAGTTTAATAGAGAGGTTCAAGGAGTAAGGAATGGGGTTGCTTCTGGGTTTAACCAAGAGTAGCAGAGGCGTGGAACGACAGTTTAGAAGGTGGTCGGAAAACCTTAGAGATGGTGGTTTACAGTTTCAAACTCTGAAATTGCAGGCAAGTCTCTGTTCTTCTCTTTCCATTAATTCGTGTTATGTGCATGCCTAGTTAGACTCCAGGGATTAAAACAAGGATAAAACGGACTTAAATAAACTTTATAACAACTTTTATATGCATGTATGAATTTCGTTTACTCTCGTGAATTAACTGCTTTGCAAAAAAATTGTTGATATTCTGCTATTTGTTCTTGCTGTGGTTTACGGTTAAGCGTTATTTTAATTGAGATCAGTAGGATGTTTGGATGCCTTGTAATCACTCTAGGACTGAGTTTGAACTCTAAAACAAATGCTTGAAACATTATTTAATTTCACTAAATTAATCTGAATTAAATCTGTTGTAATTTGCTTAAAAATTTCTAACGGAGGTTCTGTAAACGTGGCTTTAAAACTTGTGTTCCTACACATGCTAGGATTGGATCTCAGTGGTTTAAACTTATCTAGGACTAAGATTGAACCTATAATAAGGATTTAAAAGTACTACAGAGGACTGGTACTCACAGTAATCGGAGAAGACGAAGATGAAATGGACGTAGGCTGCTAAGGGGAGGGAGAGCAGGCTCCCAATTTCCTTAGAGCCGGCTCCTAGGAAGGTGGAGCCGGCTCTTGGTGTACTAGAGCAGGCTCTAAAGAGTCTAGAGCTGGCTCTAGATGGAAAAGAGCAGGCTCCAATTTTTCTAGAGCCTGCTCTCTTTTAAAACGCACAATTTTGTTTATTTTAAGGGCTGTTTGGGCTAAACTGGATTCTGCACTTTGTTTAAATGGTTTAAAGTGATGTGTAGGACTATATAAGATTTGTATTATGATGGGAAAATATAAATTCATAATTGGATTGAGGAATAGAGCAAGAAGAACCTAAGAGAAAACTGGTAGCTTGCACATTGTCTTGTTGGTTTTAATTACTGAAATCTGGTAAGGTTTTTATATATGATCTAAATATGTGTAATTGAATATTATCCTAGTATTATAAGTATTGTGAATTACTTATATTTAACTATACCTAGTGTGGGTTTAAATTGGATACTCAAATTGTTATAATTATATCGATTTATCGACTGTTTTGAACATTAAACTATGTACTGGAGTTTGGAATTTCTGTATTACATAATTTATTGTTTAATTATATTTAAACAGAAGTATAAGAATAGTAAGTGCTTGAAATCATCTATTCTTGATTGGGAATAAATGGATATGTTTGTTTTATAAGTTTTATCAATTTAAGGATTCTATGGAGGACTGGAATACTATGACTTGTATTAGCATTTTAAATGATTAAAATGTGATGTTTGGATTCTGTAATAATTCCTGTTGACTTGTTATATGTATTAAATGGTATTTATGCATATTATGGATAATGGTTGTTGATTATTTAATATTGTTTGTCAACTATGTTAACTGGAGAATTGTATGTACCGGTATGGGACGGTGACATACTAGGTATGGATTAGTTCAAACACTAAATCCTACATAAATTGGAATGAGTTGGATTAACCATAAAAAGGTTAAGTCCTACTTATATGGATGTATATATATGAACCGGTATGGGACGGTGTCATATTGGGGATGGCTTAGCTCAAAATACTAAGACCTACCTAAATTGGACTAAGGTATGGATTAACCATAAATGTTAAGTCCATCATCTACATGTGTCATATCAATTGTGAATTGAAAGACTTACTATGGTTTCACGATGGATTTATTATACAGATATCAGACCACTACACAGATGGATGATATTCTATATTAGGAGGAGTACGGACTTTATATATTTATTATATGTGCCATGGTATGAGCCTGAGTCTCAGGACCATGGTTAGGGCACGTATATCGCCTAGGATGGATAACTGGACATAGGTGTTGTCCCCTGGTAGGTCTAGGTACTCATGCCCACCTTAGGGTGCGTATTTGCATGTTATCTTCTATTCAGGCTGAGACAGACCTACTAGACTAGCGAGCGTCCTATAGTGTGTACTATATAAACATATATGGACTACTCTAGATATTGTTGAGTCTTTCTAGGATGTATCTGCGTATCGGATTACTGTTTGGATCGTAGTAGATCAGGACTTGCATGTGGGCTTGACCCACTCTATTATTTTTCAGGTGTTCGACAGTACCAGTCTTAGAGCTGGATCGTGTTGATGCAGATACAGATACTTACTCTTCCGGTTACATTGGATTTCCTTTCTATTTTAAATTTTGGATTTTAATTCTGTAAATTTATTCAAGGATTTGGGATTAGGGGTCCACTAGGTGGATTCCCGAGTTGTACGGTTTTAAAATCATATTAATTTATTTATTTCAAGTTTGAGGATTCTTATGTTAGATTTCTTTCAGCGTATTATTAATTTGTTCTTAATTAAGTTTTATTTCTGCTTGTTTACATATTAAATGTTTGGTATCCCTCGGATCTGTGCTCGGACTTGATCACCCGTGGCTCTAGAATCGAGGGCTATCACAAGATATCAATGAAGAATTAACATGGCTAGGACTTGGTTCTAATACGGGGGAATGTCCCTCTACACAATGGTGCGTACTTGGGGAAGATACCCATGGGTTAGTAGCCCTAAAGTGATCCCAAGAATACGGCTTTAATTCGGGCAATATCCGAGTTTCCACATTGGTTGATTTCACTGTTTAAATTTCAAGTTACTATTCCTTGAAGATTTAAACTTGTCGTGTATGTGAAATGCTCTAATCTTGTTTCATTGCATAGATTTTATGCTTCATTCGTGATTTTGCTCCTTAAATTTTAAGTGTTGTATTCCTTGAAGATTTAAAACCTTTTCATGTTAATTGGAATGTTCTAATCTTGTTTACTTGCATAGATACTATGCCTTGTTCTTGATATCACGTATAAACCTTATCATGTTAACTGGGATGTTCCAATCTTGTTTCATTGCATATATATTGTGCCTTACCCTTGATTTCAGAGCCATGATGACATTTTCAGAGATCTCAAAAGTTCGATCGATCCAACATTATTCTTTGATCGATTGAACTACCTTGTCCTTATCCAAATGATTAATCTTATCCAGTTGTACCACCCTACCAACCATTTTTGTCCTTTTCCCAAAAATATCTTCGAAATATGTCAGATTTTTTTTTATCCAAAAAGCGCCGCCATTGAGGATCGATCCAACTTTAGTTTGATAGATCTCAGCCACGTTCGATCGATCCAAGTCCAAGGTTCGATCGATCGAACTTCCTCCAGTGCGAAAAAGTTAAATTTCCAGCTCATTGAAAGCTGTCCTTATCCAATCATTGGGGAATATTTTGTGCACAACCCCAGCTCATTTTGTGTGTCACTTGACCTACCTATATATAGAATATGATACACTTTTTGAGGGGAGATACTAGGAGACTAGAGATTGATTTAGCACAATAGAGGTTATTCTTAGGGAGGAAGAAAGGAGGAGAAGGCTAGAGACACAAGCTTAGGAGCTCTTCATCAACCAAGGAGTAGATTTCTTCCATGGAGTTTGCCCTTGAGGGTTGGAGAAGCACTACCATGAGTGGTTAGACATCCTCTTGGGGCTAGAGTTAGCCCCAAGCATGCTTTCTACATCTTGATTTTGTGTATTATTGAGTGATTAGTGTTGTAATACATGTTTTGGCACTTTTATATATATAGATCTTATTTATTCAATGATTTATGTGGTTTAATGCTTCCAATTGATCATTTCATTCTATCCATATGTCTATGTATGCTAGAATAGATGTTCATGTGTTTGTCTCTATTTCTTGTGTTATTGATGCATGTTTATGTGTATTAATGACATAGATCTAGAGATTGTCAAAATATAGTGCTTAATGGAATGCTCTTGTAATTTTCTTGATGGTTCATGCTTATTTCTTGATGGATTGTGCCTCTCCCTTAGCTTAATTAGTTTAATTTCATGTCATTAGCTTAATTTTGGTGTAATGGTAATATAGTTGTTAGATGGGAGGACAACCCATGCTTGTTGTTAGATGTTCCATACTTTTGAATACAAGTAGCATATGTCTCTAACCTTGTGGTGTATTTGGCTTATGAGCTTAATGAAAGGATTAATAACTTGCTAGATATATTGTGCTTTTCACATGCTATTTAGACAATATATACTTAATTGTTAGATATCTTGTGCTTTTCACATGTTGCTTAGACAATATATACTTAATTGGTCACCCTTGCCAGTTGAATCAACCAAAAACACACACACATCAATATTGCAACACACATTTCCCTCATTAGTCACTTGTTAAAGGTGTAGAAAAGTATTGTTTGGTGGTGACCTCTAAACCCCAAGATCTCTCTCTCTTACTTACTCTTTATTGCATTCGATTATTTAGTTTAATTTGCTCTCTAGTTTAATCAACCAACCAACTATTTGTTTGATCACTCGACCTACTAACCCTAATAGTGATTCCACAACCAAATTCGACTCAAATCCCTTGGGACGATCCCTACTCACCCTAACTATATTTTTAGTGAAGGTAGTAGTGGCTTTTATAATTGTAAAACTTAGCTCTCGCCTTAATGCACACTTTCTAAGCTTGTGGTGTAACGACGATCGACCACCAAGTTTCTGGCACCGTTGCCAGGGACTAGGCAACGTCGTATTTGTGGAATTTATTAGGAATTAGTACTCTTTTAATCGTGTCTTTACTTTGTTTTTATTTTTCTTTTGTTACTTATTGTGTTTGTTCATCTTTGACAAGAAGCATTGAGTTAGGAGGCAAGCAAAGGAACATCCAAGCAAAGGAGCTAAGCAAGAAAGGAAAAAGGCTAAAAATTAAAAATTGCTAAGCTAAGCTATAAATTTGGAGTTGAAGTGCTAAAGGACCTTTGTGAGACTTTCTTTACTCAATCCCTTAGTTAAATCATCGGCCCGCGTGGAGGCTTGTTTTTAATTTCTTAGATAAATCGTGAGCCCGCGTTGTTCTTTGCATCATTGTTGTTAAAGCATAGGAGTATGGGTTAAGTGTTTGTGGAGGAAGTTTCATTGAATTGTTGTGAAGTCGAAGTGCTTGTTCATTCATTGTATTTGTGTGTTTTACATTGTGCATGCATGGTCGTAGATCACTAAGACCAACTTTTGTTCCTCTTGATTTGCATCTTGAATCCGTAGTTAGAAATCTTAGGGGAAGAGGAAGTTCTAGTTCTACCCAATCCATTACATCAATGGAAGGCCATAATGAAGAGCATGTGGAGGACCTTGGATACATAGACCAACAAGGTATCCCCCATCCAAATGTGCATCATGAGAACATGCAAGCACCATTAGACATGCCTAGGCTATTTATTCACCAACCACAACAACAACAAGGCCAAGTTCCATTTGGAATGCCAAGGCCAATGTATGCTCCACAACCTCCCATCATTCAAGGAAATCAAAATCAAGGTGCCCATGTTGCACCTCAAATTGCTAATCCTCCACTTGCTTTAAGAGATCACTATATGCCTAATGAATACAATGCACCCACATGCGTTCAATTGCCACCATTTAGAGCACATCACTATGAAATTAAACCACAAACCATTCAAATGCTTCCTAACTATCATGGACTTCCAAGTGAAGAATCTTATAAGCATTTGGATAAGTTTTTAGAAGTTTGTTCCACCGTAAAATATACGAACATGCCGAAAGAGGTCTTAAGACTCAAACTTTTTCTATTCACCTTAAAAGACAAGGCAAAGTAGTGGTTTAACAATCTTAGGCCTTTTTCAATCACTTCTTGGGCAGAAATGCAACAAGAGTTCTTGAAAAAGTACTATCCGGTTTCTAAGACCAATGCCATGAGAACTTCCATTAGAGAATTCACACATGGGGATGGAGAAACATTTTATGAGGCATGGGAACGCTTTAATGAATTGCTTAGGAAGTGTCCACATCATGACATGCCCAAATGGCAATTAGTTCAATATTTCTTTGAAAGCTTATCGGATATTTACAAAGGCCGGCATAGTTGATGCTTCCATGGGTGGCTCTTACATTGATAGGCATGAGGATGACGTGTGGTGTCTTTATGAGAGCATGAGTGAAAATTCTTTGCATAGAACATTATCATCCAAGAATGGTAGAAATTCAAATGGTAGGAAGAGTGTTGGCTTACATCAAGTCGACCACTCAAATGAAATAGCTGCCGAAATGAAGTCTTTATCTCAAAGGTTTGATCAATTTTTGATTAACCAAAACTCGGTGAACCAAGTATCTTCCTTCCCTAACCATTCTCATCGTGCATCAAATGACACATGTATGACTTGTTCTAGTGTTCTTCATTCTACTTCTCATTGTCCTCACGGACAAGTGCAAAATGAACCTAATGAACAAGTCAATGCAGCTTTTGTGAACCAAGGGAACAATCCTTATGGTACTCATTATAATCCAAGTTGGAGAAATCATCCGAATTTCTCTTGGAAAAACCAAAGAGATGGCTCAAACCCTTCCTAAGGCAGTTTTCAAGGGAAGTACATTCCACCTCCACTTCAAAACCAAGGATCCCAAGGTTAGAGATCTTATCAATCACAAGGGAATCAATTTGCTAACTCTCATTTTCCCAACCAATCTTATTCCCAAGGAAATGCTAGAAGTCCCACCTTTGAAGAAAAAGTTTTGAATGCTTTGGGCACTCTTGAGGCAAACACACAATTGTTTCATTCCCACTCTCAATTTATTGCGAAGCTAGACACCCAAGTAGGGCAAATAGCAAGCACTCTTAACGCAAGAGAGAAGGGAAAGATGCTTATGAATGCCCCACCTAAGCAACAATGTGTTGTGGAAACCCATTCCTCATCGGAAGGCCACACCATTGAGCATGTTAATGCGGTGACTACCTTGCGGAGTGGTAGGATTGTGGACAATCAAGTTGAAATGTCCAATGAAGAGAGTGAACCGGTGCAACCTCAAGTTGTCACCCGTCCCGTTTCACATCCCATTCCTCCTTCATTGCATATACATGATCTTGTGAATGAGAAAGCTTCAAATTGTGATTTGAAGAATGATTTTGAAAATGATTTGAAGAAAGATTTGCTGAAAAATGAATTTGAAAAGGTTTTGTTAAAAAATAATTTGAAACAAAGTGATTTGAAAAATTCTTGTGTTGAAGAGTTTTCAAAAGAAAATGCTGAAAAAGTTTTTGAGTTAAAAGCTCTATTTCCGGATGCCCTAAAAGGATCCATTTCAAAAGACAAGCAAAAGGCAAAAACCAATGAAATCATGGAAATGTTTAGGCAAGTGAAAGTCAATATTCCACTTTTGGATGCAATCAAGCAAATTTCGGCTTATGCCAAATTCTTGAAAGACTTATGCACCCAAAAGCGGAAGAACAAGAGCCAAGAACCAAGAAAAGTGGTTTTGACCGAGCAAATAAGCTCAATTTTGCAACATAACACTTTACCAAAGTTTAAGGACCCCGGTTCACCTACTGCTTCATGCATCATTGGTGATCATATCATTAATAGGGCGCTTCTTGACTTAGGAGCAAGTGTTAACCTTCTTCCATTCTCGGTTTATGTCAAATTGGGCCTAGGTGAATTGCAACCGACATCGATAGTTTTACAACTTGCCGACCGATCCATTAAAAAGCCTAGGGGTATAATCGAGGATGTATTGATAAAGATTGACAAATTCTTCTTCCCGATTGATTTTGTTGTCATTGACACGGAACCGGTCCCCAATCCTAAAAGCCAAATTCCCGTTATCCTTGGCCGTCCTTTCTTGGCAACCGCTAATGCCAACATCAATTGTAGGACAGGGATAATGAAGATCTCATTTGGCCATATGAAGGTGAACTTGAATATTTTCAATCCCACACCCAATTCATTTGACAAATATGAAGAAGAGGTTAATATTGTAGATAAATGTCATAATCTTCAATGTCAAGGAAGTGAGCTTTTGTGTAAGTCCAAAACTTCAAAGGGATCATCTTCAACCTTGCATTCTCAAAGTGTTGTTTCAAATTCTTGCTTTGAAAGGGCATGGAAGCCCAAAGATTGTGATTGCATTAACAAGGGACCAAAAGCTTCTTTTGAACTTAATCCAACAAGTTCTTCAAAGAACCATTTGTTGGGTGGAGTTCAAAGCATCAATCACCCCAACAAGGAGGGGATGCATTACAATATCTTTAATCTGGGCTAAAAGAGCTCAACGTCTTGCTAGAGATGTTAAAGACTAGCAAAACATTTCGTAGGGTGTCAAAACCCTATTCCTCCCTCATTTCTATCTTAAATTTCATTTCTTGCGAAGTCTAGATACTTATTTTTGGTTCATATGCATTGCTAGGAACTGTGATTAGGATTGCATGAACTTTTATGTTGTGATTGAGCATTTTGCATAAGTTCGATCGATCTCAAATAAGAGTTCGATCGATCGAGCTTCCACCTGCATCCAACACTTGAAAAAAAATTTGACCTACATCCACCTGCATCCGAATCACCTCTCTGTCCCATCATTCGAACTTATTCTCAGATCGATCAGAAGACCTTAGATCGATCCAACTTCAACGTTCGATCGATCTCGTACTTCAACACTTAGAAAAATTTTGAGCCTGCATCAACCCGCATATTTCAGCTCTCTGTCTTATCGATCGAAAACATTTCAAGATCGATCTGAAGTTTTTCGACCGATCCAACTTCATCATTGGATCAATCTACAAGTTCCAACACTTAACCAAATTTTTGAACCAAAAACCTGCATATTTTTGCTCTCTATCTGATCAATCGAACATTTTGTTCAGATCGATCTCAGTTCTTCATCTCACCATCTTTGACTTTGTTTGACTTTTTAATTTAAAAAATATATATATATATATATATATATTTTACTTTATTTATTTCAAAAATCCAAAAAGATTTTATTTTATTTTTTTTATTTTTATTTTTCAAAAATCCAAAAATATTTTCTATTTTTCAATTTTAATTTTTAATTTTAGTTTTTAATTTTTCAAAAAAAAAAAAAAATTCCAAAAATTTCAAAAATACTTTGAAGAGTGATCATCACAGTTCGATCGATCTGAAATCTCAGTTCGATCGATCGAACTGAACGGGAAAAGTTTTTTAAAAAAAAATGAAACCGAGGGTCTCTAGATCGATTTATTAAACCGATCAAACCCTCTTCCAAACCCTTGTCCTTCATTCCCGTCGCCACTGTGTACCCATCTTTATCATCATCTCCGGCGAGATCCAGTGAGCTTTCGACTCTCTCTTTCTCTCTCCTCTCTCCTCTCGGATCTGAGTTTGTATCACCCCCTTCGCATCTCATCTTCTCTCCTCGATTTTGGGTAAGATCCGAACCCCATCTTTGATTTCAAGCTTCAAGTTGTTAAATACATGTTTTAAATGTTGAATCCATGATATATTGATGATGAAATCCACCATTGATGAAACTTGAAACATTGTGTTTATATATGTATATATGTGTATATATGTTGTGTATATATTTGTGTGTTTTGATTCGATTTGTGGGAGTATGGGCCTAGTCCAGTGACTAGGATTGAGGAATTGTTGTGTTGATACGCCCACAACACTGTTCGTGAAGGTCCCGTGCCATCCACGTCACAGATCTGTTCGCATAGTTCGATCGATCGAACTTATTTCTCAGATCGATCTTTAGAGATCGATCGAACTCAGTTTTTCAATTTCTCAGATCAATCGAAGTTTTGAGATTGATCTCACATTTTTTTGTGATCGATCGAACTTCACAGATCTCATACACACACTTCATTCATTATGTATTATGTTCATGCTATCTCATATATGTCCAATGCCTGTGATATTCCACATTGGATGCATTTCATACTTACATTGTTTAGCATACTTCATATCCTGTCACTTACATAAATTCATGTCATCTATCTGTTTTGTCTATCTCATTTGACATGCATGTCTCTATTTTGTGCTTTTAATTCTTTATTCTAGCACTAACTCCCATTACAAGTTTCATTTTCCTTTTTGTAGGACATGACTAAACAAAAGTATGTTCGGACACAGGAGCCTGTAGAGTCCTCCCAAGCTCAGACTGCCCATTCTTCTGCTCCACCTGCATCTAAGGCTCTTGATCAAATAGCTAGACTTGAAGCACAAATGCATGTTTTAGAGAATACCCTGCTTACCATTAGAGCTGACATTGCTTCCTTCCGTGTAGAGATCATGGCTGCACTTGCTGACTTATTCAAGGAAATCTGCGGAGATCACCCTGCTAGTCCTGCATCCTCTGCCTAAGACTCCCTGTCTCTCTATCTTTTTATGCTCTATATCTATGTTGCTAGTCTGCTACTTTATTATATTTGCAACCGGTCTGTCGGCTTTGATCTTTTGATGTATCCAGTACTCTATTTTCTTTATATATACTTTTGTTATGGATGTCATGTGTTATATTCTTATATCTGTATATTTAACTCCATCAGGTACATCACAGTGACTTCAGCGAGAGAGTGCTACCCGATTTTCAAGACCACCCTTATACCTCTCTCATTACTTTATTCCATTCTCTCATTTACAGTTGCATGTCCACTATGCACTGTTTATCCCTTTTTGTTATCTGATGAGTTTATCCAAGTGCCATCTTTCTAGGACCACAGTTAATCCCAAGTTTGGGGGGGCTATGCCACCTACTTCGGATACTTCAGTCCCGATCATTCTATGCCTTAGTTGTACTGGTATACTCTTTCTTTTGTTCTCTTTGCACATTGAGGACATTGTATTGTTTAAGTTTGGGGGTAATGGTGTATGTTACAGTGTTTGCTTTTGAATTCAAAATTTTGAGCATGACTTGTGTAGTTAAGAAATTTTCTATGACTGGTCCATATCTAGCTATGATTTTGATCTTTTGAGGACTATATTGCTTAAAATTTAAAAATTGCTTGACTTGAGGGTCCAATACTCCTTGTATGCCTTGCAGTTGCCATTTAAGAGTAGATTTTTCGAAAGATTGATATCTTGCTTGCATTTGTGGTCACACATCATCTTGATTTTGTGATTGTTTTGAGATTCACTTTACAATTCTAAACTAGCACAGGCGCACACTAGCATTTATTTGTGGGGTACATGCTTTGTTGATTATTGAATTGGTTATATCCCAATTGAGCTAGTAGTGTATTGAAAGCTTTCATTCTTGATAAAGGTGGATAACAACCCCTTTTCACTAAGTAGTCGGGATTCTAGCCTCATCAAGCACTGAATTTCTTGCGCCGAAAGGTGGAAGGCCCAAACTCTAGGTTAATAATTGTTTATTCCAAAAAAAAAAAAAAAAAAAAAAAAAAAAAAAAAAAAAAGAGAAAAGAAAAAGTTTCAAAAGCAATAAAAAGTGAGAACTTCTCTAAAAAAGGCGAGAAGTGGGAAATGATTAGATGGAAGTTGTCTTGATTTGTAGCCTAGTTGATTTGAGCTTGTAAGTTTGTAGGGGTGTTTGAACACCTAATGCCCTAAAGCCATCTGGGTTGGGAGTCATTGACCTAACGCTCAACCTCATGAATCGCTAGAAAGCTTAATAAATCAACACATTGCACCATGCTTCCATCTTTGATCCTATAAAAAAAAATAAATAAATAAAAATCGAGTAAAAAGAATAAGCGCACCTGGAACAATAAAGCTTTAATAAAAGGTCCACTTTTTGTCTTGATGATCGGTACTAGATTTGTGTGCTAGTTTGAGGGTAAGGATGTGATTAATTCTTTAGTTGGCTAAGATAGCAACATATTTGATGCCGGTCCACTCAAAAATGATTCTAGAGTCATTTTGATTCGCATGATCATTGTCTTGATGTGTGGAAAACCAAACTTGCTTGCTTGATGTTGTGATTTTGGGTGATTACTTAGAAAGGGTTGAAAAATTGCATACTTGAGTTAGTTTTCTCCCAATGCTTGTTTGCAATATTGTTGCCTCTTTTGAAAGAATGAGCTTAATGTTTGTGGGTACCATTTCTGGAAACCCTCACGAGACTTCACTCGTCCACTAGGGGTAACCTAGGGGTTTAAAAGGCTTGTTGTATATGCTAAGTGCAATCGTGTTCCCTACGAAAGTGGCGTTATCTATTTATTGCTTTCTAGTTCATAGTTGCATAGTTATTCATTTCATTCATTTACTTTCTAGTTCATTGCTAGGGACTAGCAATATTTAAGTTTGGGGGTGTGATGAGCGCTGAAAAGTGCGTATTTAAACCCCTTAAGCTTAGGCATTCTACTACCTTTATCTATCTTACTTTACCATTTTAGATTGATTTCGTATTATTTTCATTTTCAGGCACTTATCCCGAAAATAAGCTAACTCAGCCAAATAAGAGCTTAATTGAAGCAATTCTGAGATCAATCAAAGAAAAGAGTCAAGTGGAAGCAAAAGGAAGAAAAAGGTGGAAATCAACATCTTCGATCGCTCTCAGATGTGGACACTTCCTAAGCAATTCATTAAAGTGTTCCCATGCCTCATGAAACGTTTCTCCATCCCCATGTGAAAATTCTCGAATTGAGGTTCTCATGGCATTGGTCTTAGAAACTGGATAGTACTTCTTCAAGAATTCTTGTTGCATTTCTGCCCAAGAAGTGATTAAAAAAGGCCTAAGATTGTTAAACCAATACTTTGCCTTGTCTTTTAAGGTGAATGGAAAAAGTTTGAGTCTTAAAACCTCTTCCGGCATGTCCATATATTTTACGGTGGAACATACTTCAAGAAACTTATCCAAATGCTTGTAAGGTTCTTCACTTGGAAGTCCATGATAGTTAGGAAGCATTTGAATGGTTTGTGGCTTAATTTCATAATGATGTGCTCTAAATGGAGGCAATTGGATGCATGTAGGTGCGTTATACTCATCAGGCACATAATGGTCTCTTAAAGCAAGAGGTGGATTAGCTACTTGAGGTGCAACATGAACACTTTGGTTTTGAATTCCTTGATTGATGATGGGAGGTTGTGGAGCATACATAGGCCTTGGCATTCCATATGGAGCTTGGCCTTAATGTTGTGGTGGTTGGTGAATGAATGGCCTAGGCATGCCAAATGGTACTTGTATGTTCTCATTGTACACATTAGGATGAAGGATACCTTGTTGGTCTATATAACCAAGGTCCTCAACATGATCATTATTATGGTCATCCATTGATATATTGGCTCTATTTGAACTTCCTCTACCCCTAGGATTTCTAACGATGGATTCAAGATGCAAATCAAGAGGGACAAGAGTTGGTCTCAATGAACGACGTCCATACATGCACAATGCAAAACACAAAGAAACACAAAGAATGACAAACACTGCCTTCACAACAATGCAATTAGACTTCTTCCACAAACACTTAATTCATACTCCCATGCTTTAACAACAATGATGCAAGAACAATTAAAAATAAGCCTCCACGCGGGCCAACGATTTAACTAAGGGATTGAGTAAAGAAAGTCTCACAAAGGTCCTTTAGCACTTCAACTACAAATTTAAAGCTTAGCTTAGCAAATTTTTAGAATTTTTAGCTTTTTTCTTTGCTTGCTTAGCTTGAATGCTCCTTTGTTTGCTTTCTCTCCAACAATGCACCTAGTTGAGTAAGAACAACACAATAAGTAACCAAAAAAAAAAATAAAAGTAAAGTAAAGACACGATCAAAAAAGTACTAATCCTAATTGATTCCACAAATCCGACGTTGCCTAATCAAATCAATCAATCCCCGGAAACGGCACCAAAAACTGATGGGTCGTGTCGTCCTACCATAAGCTTAAGAGTGTGGATTTTAAGGCGAGGGCCAAGAGTTTTACATTTATAGAAGCCACTACTACCTTCACTATAAATATAGCTAGGGTGAGTAAGGATCATCCCAAATTGTGAGGATCGAACAAGGTCGTGGAATCGTTATTAGGGCTAGTAGGTCGAGTGATCAAACAACTAGTTGGTTGGTTGATTAGATAACAACTAAATTAAACTAAGTGATAACAAAAGAATGCAATTAAGAGTAAGTAAGAGAGAGAGAGAGATCTTGGGGTTTAGAGATCACCACCAAACAATGCATTTCTATACCGTTGACAAGTGACTAGTGAAGGCAAATGGTGTGTTGCAATATTGAAGTGTGTGTGTGTGTGTTTGGTTGATTCAATAAGCAAGGATGACTAGTTATGCATGTATTATCTAAACATCATGTGAAAGGCACAATATATCTAAGTAATGAAGCATATATTGTCTAAACAACATGTGAAAGGCACAATAGATCAAAACAAGTCATTAATCCTTTCATTAAGCTCACAATCCAAATGCAACACAAGGTTAGAGACATATGCTTCTTGTATTCAAAAGCTTGGTTCATCAAACAACAAGCATAGATTGTCCTCTCATTTAACACTACACTACATCTACACTACTAGCATGAAAATAAACTAGGGGAAAAGCACAATCCATCAAGGAATAAGTATGAACCATCAAGAAAATCACAAGAGCATTCTTTTAAGCACTATGTCTTGACAATATCTAAATCTATAGGATCAATACACATAGACATGCATCAATAACACAAAATCTAGAAACAAGCACATGAACATCTATTCTAACATACATAGACATCTGGATAGAATGAAATGATCAATTGGAAACATTAAGCCACATAAATCATTAAATAAACAAGATCTATATATATCAAAGTGTCAAAACATCAATTACAACACTAATCCCTCAATAATACACAAGATCAAGATATAAAAAGCATGCTTGGTGCTAATTCTAGCCCCAAGAGGATGTCTAACCACTCATGGTGATGTTGCTCTAACCCTCAAGGGCTAACTCCATGATTAAAATCTGCTCCTTGTTGATGAAGTACTCCAATGGTGTCTCTAGCCTCCTCTTCCTCTAAGCTTGTTCTCCAAGAGATGATATGGAAATGAAATTGGCTCCCCTTGTAAAAAACAATCATTATCCTTATGTAGGTAGGTCAAAATGATACCCAAAATGAGCTGGGGTCGTGCACACAATATTCCCTAATGATTGGATAAAGGACAACTTTCAATGAGATGGAAATTTAACTTTTTCGCACTGGAGGAAGTTCGATCGATCGAACTTTGGACTTGGATCGATCGAACTGGCTGAGATCCATCGAACTTCGGCTGGATTGATCCAACTGGTTGAGCTTTTTGGGAAAAGACAAATCCGAGATATTTTGGGAGATATTTTTGGGAAAAGGACAAAAGTGGTTAGTAGGTGGTACAACTGTGGATATGATCAATCATTTGAGTAAGGACAAAAGTGTTCGATCGATCGAAGGGTGGTGTTGGATAGATCGAACTTTTGGACTTTATGCTTTTGGGCCAAGGCTTAGATCTATCTTGAAGTGCTGAGATCAATCATTGTTCGATCGATCGAACCTTGAACTTGGATCGATCGAACTTTGCTGCTTCCCACCTTTGGCTTCATTTGCTACCTTCTTTCTCCACTTTGCTCTTTTCTTTGTTTAATCTCAGAATTGCTTTAATTAAGCTCTTATTTGGCTGAGTTAGCTTATTTTCGGAATAAGTGCCTGAAAATGGAAATAATACGAAATCAATCTAAAATGGTAAAGTAAGATAGGTAAAGGTACTAGAATGCCTAAGCTTAAGGGGTTTAAATACGCACTTTTCAGCGCTTATTACACCCCCAAACTTAAATCAAAACAACTCTAGAATCCTTTTGAGTGGACTGGCATCAAATGTGTTGCTATCTTAGCCAACTAAAGAATTAATCACATCCTTACCCTCAAACTAGCACACAAATCTAGTACCAATCATTAAGACAAAAAGTGGACCTTTTATTAAAGCTTTATTATTCTTGGTGCGCTTATTCTTTTCACTTATATATATATATATATATATATATTATGGGATCAAAGATGGAAGCATGGTGCAATGTGTTGATCTATTAAGCTTTCTAGCGATTCATGAGGTCAAGCGTTAGGTCAATGACTCCCAAACCAGACGGCTTTAGGGCATTAGGCGTTCAAACACCCCTATGGACTTACAAGCTCAAATCAACTAGGCTACAAATCAAGACGACAACCATCTAATCATTTCCCACTTCTCACCTTTTGGGAGAAGTCCTCACTTTTTATTGCTTTTGCAACTTTTTTTTTTTTTTTTTGAATAAACAAGTTCAATTATTAACTTAGAGTTTGGGCCCTCCACCTTTCGGCGCGAGAAGTTCAGTGCTTGATGAGGCTAGAATCCTGGCTATTTAGTGAAAAGGGGTTGTTATCCACCTTTATCAAGAATGAAAGTTTTCAATGCACTACTAGTCCAATTGGGATATAACCAATTCAATAATCAACAAAGCATGTACCCCACAAATGAATGCTAGTGTGCACCTGTGCTAGCATAGAATCCTAGAATGAATCTCAAAGCAATCACAAAATCAAGATGATGTAGACCACAAGTGCAAGCAAGATATCAATCTTTCGAAAAATTTACTCCTAAATGGCATTCATAAGGCATACAAGGAGTTTTGGACTCTCAAGTCAATCAATTTTTAAATTTTAAACAATATAGTCCTCAAAAGATCCAAATCATAGCTAGTTATGGACCAATCATAGAAATATCCCTCAAATACACAAGTCATACTCAAGATTTTGAATTTAAAACTAACACTGTAAAGCACCATTCCCCCCAAACTTAAATGGCATAATGTCCTCAATGTGCAAGAGAACAAGGGAAAGAGTATACCAGTGCAACTAAGCAAGAATAATCGGGACTGACGTATCCGAAGTGGGTGGCATGGCCCCCCCAAACTTGGGATGAACTGTAGTCCTGAAACTTGGCACTTGGATAAACTCATCAGATAACAAAATGGGATAATCAGTGCACAGTGGGCATACAAGTGTAAATGGGATAAACAGATAATTAGATGAGAGAGGTATAAGGGTGGTCCTGAAAATTGGGTAGCACTCTCTCACTGAAGTCACTGTGATGCACTTGATGGAGTCAAACATACAGATATGAGAATATAATCATATGACATCCATAGCAAAAACAGATATATAAAATAGATAAAGTGCAGGTACAACAAAACTATCAAAGCCGACAGACCGGCTGTAAAAATAATAGTATTGTACAGTGACAAAAATAAAGTATTAATAGGAGAGAGGGATCATGAGATAGAAGGAACTGGGAACTCAAGAGGATGAGGTAGGACGAGCAGGTCGGGCTCCGCGGATATCTCTGGATAGATCTCGGAACATGGTCGCGACATCCATGCGAAAGGTAGTAAAATCTGCTCTGTGGGCTGTGAGATCAGCTCGAATGGCAACAACAGCATCCTCAAGAGTCTGCAGGCGTACTCCAAAGCTGGGGGTCAAATCTGGAGCCTCAGGCATAGATGAATCAGAAGAAAGCTCCTGAGTCTGCTCCTGCTCATGAATGGGCGACCTAGCTGGAGAGTACTGCTCTGTATCATCTGCAGGGCACTCTAAGTCAATATCTATATGATTTACAGCTGGATGGACTGGTACGTCGTCCGCTGTGGGATCTGTTTCTGCTGCCTATGCCTCCTCCTCCTCTAACTCCACTGCAGCCACTACTGCGTGGTCTTGCAGGCGAGTAATGATGGATCGGTAGCTCTTGTCCCAGTCCTTCTTCAGGAACTGGCATGAACCTCTCTCGGGGTGCTCCCAAGGGTGAATAGGGTAGCGTTGGTCTATCAAAATCTGGGTGATGAGATGGCTGAATGGAAGAAACTTAGCCCGTCCGGGCGTCTCCTCGCTGATGTACTCGTCATAAAGCTTCCTCTTCACGCTCCAGATGAGCGCGGGAATAGACACCCAGTGCCCGGTGTAGAAGGCATAGAGGGCTGTTAAATAATCACCCCTCCTCTGAATCTTGTGCCCTGCCATGTATATATTCCGAAAAAATATGGAATCGGTGAACCAAAGGTCATCTAGAAGGAATGTCTGGGTGGCGAAGGTCTCGCCACCGGCATGGTGACCTATAAGAAAAACTGCCATGTCGGCGTAGGAAGACCTGTATAGCCTTGGATATGTCTCCTGAAGCTCTGGAGGACATCTGTGTGGACAGCTGCAAGAGCAGGCTAGAGAGTCCACTGTGATGGTGATCTGATGGCCATCTACAGAGGTGACTAGCTCTGCTGTGGTACGCGGGGATGGCCGGAGGTTCTGGTAGAACAACCGTACCAGCAGTGGGTAGACCGGCTCTGTGACGGGGGCAAGAATAGCGGCCAGGCCCCTCTGAATGATTTCATGGTAAGCGGATCAGGTCAGCACCGATCTGGAGAAAAAGGCCGTGTCGAACACTGACTCATGGTCGACCGCCATATGCGCATATCTAGGCGCGGGCCTATCATGCTCCAGATGAGCAGGCTGAGCTGGTATAGGTGAATGCTCAGCTCCAGTATGCGGTGGAGATGGTGATGGTGTAAATGCAGGATGAGCCACAGAGGTAGATGGCATATGGTCATCCTCAGCCTCATGAGATAGTGACTGAGGTGGGGTAGCCTGTGCTGGCTCCTCCTGTGCATAAGAGGGCTCTGCTGGCTCCTCCGTCCGTGGTCTAATGTGTCGGTGAGGCCCATGTTGCCTGTTGGCAACGGTCTTCCTCTTAACCATGGCCTGCAAAAAGAAAAAGAAAAACTTACAATGGGAGTTAGTACCAGAGTAAGAAATTTTAAGCATGATATAGAAACATGAATGTCAAGTAAAAATAGACAAAAGAAATATGACATGAATCTATGCAAGTGGCAGGATATGAAATATGCTAAACAATGTAAGTATGAAATGCATCCAATGTGGAATGTCACAGGCATTGGGCATATATGAGATAACATGAACATAAGATGTGAAGAATGAAGTGTGTATGTGAGATCTGAGAAGTTCGATCGATCACAAAAAGAAGTGAGATCGATCACAAAAGTTGGATCGATCGAAAATAAGTGAGATAGATCTCTCAACTTCGATCTATCGGAGACATGAGTTCGATCGATCTCTCAAGATCGATCTGAGATACAAGTTCGATCGATTGAATTGTGCGACGATGAAAACTCAAAGGTCGCAGATCTGTGACTTTGGAAGCACGGGGCCTACACGAACGTGTTCGTGAGCCCATCAATACAACAAATCAATCAATCCTAGCCACTGTTCAAAACACATACTCCCAAATCGAATCAAATCATCAAAAATATATACACATATATATACATAAATATATATAGACACAAATGCTTCAACCTTCAACAATGGAGGATTTTGTCATGTATATAGCATGTATTCAACATATAAAACATGTATGCACAAGATTGAAGCTTAAATCATGAGGGACATTCTTGGATCTTTCCTTAAACGATGAGAGAAGTGGAGATGTGGAAGAGTGAAGATGAATCTGAGAAGGTAGAGAGAGATTGATGCTTAGATGCTCGCCGGAAAGTTCACCTGAGGTGGGAGAGGTGATGGCACAATGGCGACGGAGAAAGGGGTTAGGGTTTGCAGAGAGGGTGAGATCGATCTAAGGTATCGATCTAGAAAACCCTCGGTTCTATTTTTAAAAACATTCCCGACAGAGTTCGATCGATCGAACTTCAACTGAGATCGATTGAACTTTGATGAACTCTCTTCAAAGTATTTTTGGATTTTTGAAATTTTTGAAAATTGCAAAATTAAAATTAAAAATTGGAAAATAAAGTAAAATGAAATAGAATAAAATATTTTTGGTTTTTTTTTTAATTTAAATTTAATTGAATAAACAATAATAATTAAAAACTAATTGAAATATTTTTGAATTTTTGAAAACTTTTTAAAAAATAACATAAAATGAAATAAAATGAAAATAAAATAAAATAAAATAAAAATGAAAATATTTTGGATCTTTTTAAAATTTGAAAAGTCAAAACAAAGTCAAAATAATGAAATGGAGAACTGAGATCGATCGAAATAAGAGTTCGATCGATCAGATAGAGAGCAAAAATATGCAGGTTTTTGGCTTAGAAAATCGGCTAAGTGTTGGAACTTGAAGATCGATCGAACTTTGAAGTTGGATCGATCGAAGAGCTTTCAGATCGATCTTGGAATATTTCGATCGATGAAACAAAGAGGTGCAATATGCAGGTTGATACAGGCTCAAAAATTTTCTAAGTGTTGAATCATGAGATCGATCGAACTTAGAAGTTGGATCGATCGAAGGTCTCCTGATCGATCTAAGAGTTAGTTCGAACGATGGCACAGAGAGGTGATTTGGATGCAGGTTTCTGCACGTCGAAAAATTTTCTAAGTGTTGGATGCAGAATGGAGTTCGGTCGATCGAACTCAAGTTTGAGATCGATCGAACTATGCAGGATGCTCAATAATGACATGAAAGCTCATGCAATCCTCACCAAAGTTCCTTTCAATGCATATGAGAACCAAACACAAGTATCTAGACTTCGCAAGAAATGAAATGAAAGATAGAAATGAGGGAGGAGTAGGGTTTTAACACCCTACGAAATGTCTTTGCTAGTCTTTAACATCTCTAGCGAGACATTGGGCTTTTTTAGCCCGAATCAAAGATCTTATAATGCATCCCCTCCTTATTGGGGTGATAGATGCTTTGAACTCCACCCAACAAATGGTTCTTTGAAGAACTTGTTGGATTAAGCTCAAAAGAAACTTTTGATCCTTTGTCTATGCAATCACAACCTTTGGGCTTCTATGCCCTTTCAAAGCAAGAATTTGAAACAAGACTTTGAGAATGCAAGTTTGAAGATGATTCTTTTGAAGTTTTGGTCTTACACAAAAGATCATTTCCTTAACATTGTAGATCATGACATTCATCTATAACATTAACTTCTGCTTCATATTTGTCAAATGAATTGGGTGTGGGATTAAGGATATTCAACTTCACCTTCATGTGGCCAAATGAGATCTTTATTATCCCCGTCCTATAATTGATGTTGGCATTAGCGGTTGCCAAGAAAGGACGGCCAAGGATAACGGGAATTTGGCTCTTAGGATTGGGGACCGGTTCCGTGTCTATGACAACGAAATCAACCGGGAAGAAGAATTTATCAATCTTAATCAAAACATCCTCAATTATACCCCTAAGCTTCTTAATGGATCGGTCGACAAGTTGCAAAACTACCGATGTCGGTTTCAATTCACCTAGGCCCAATTTGACATAAAACGAGTATGGAAGAAGGTTCACACTTGCTCCTAAGTCAAGAAGCGCCCGATTAATGATATGATCACCAATAATGCATGATGTAGTGGGTGAACCGGGGTCCTTAAACTTTGGACGAGTGTTATGTTGCAAAATTGAGCTTACTTGCTCGGTCAAAACCACTTTTCTTGGTGCTTGGCTCTTGTTCTTCCGCTTTTGGGTGCACAAGTCTTTCAAGAATTTGGCATAAGCCAGAATTTGCTTGATTGCATCCAATAGTGGAAGATTAACTTCACTTGCCTAAACATTTCCATGATTTCATTGGTTTTTGCCTTTTGCTTGTCTTTTGAAATGGATCCTTTTAAGGCATTCGGAAATTGAACTTTTGGTTCAAACACTTTTTCAGAATTTTCTTTTGAACTCTCTTTAATACAAGAAGTTTTTAAATCATTTTTCAACAAAACTTTTTCAACATCATTTTTCAAAACTTCTTTTTCGAACACATTTTTCAAGATTTTTTTCAATGAATCATTTTCAAAATCACTTTTCAAATCACATTTTGAAGATTTCTCATTTATAAGATCATGCACATGCAATGAAGGAGGAATGGGATGAGAAACGGAACGGGTGACAACTTGAGGCTACACCAGTTAACTCTCTTCATTGGACATTTCTACTTGATTGTCCACAATCCTACCACTCCGCAAGGTAGTCACCGCATTAACATGTTCAATGGTGTGGTCTTCCAATGAGGAATAGGTTTCCACAACACATTGTTGCTTAGGTGGGGCATTAATGGGCATCTTTCCCTTCTCTCTTGTATTAAGAGTGCTTGCTATTTGCCCTACTTGGGTTTCTAGCTTCGCAATAGATTGAGAGTGAGAATGAAGCAATTAAGTGTTAGCCTCTAAAGTGCCCAAAGCATTCAAAACTTTTTCTTCAAATGCGAGACTTCTAGTATTTCCTTGGGAATAAGATTGGTTGGGAAAATGAGAATTAGAAAATTGATTCCCTTGTGATTGATAAGGTTTATAACCTTGGGATCCTTGGTTTTGAAGTGGAGGTGGAATGTACTTCCCTTGAAAACCGTCTTAGGAAGGGTTTGAGCCCTCTCCTTGGTTTTTTCAAAAGAAATTCGGATGATTCCTCCAACTTGGATTATAGTGAGTACCATAAGGATTGTTCCCTTGGTTCACAAAAGCTACATTGACTTGTTCATTAGGTTCATTTTGCACTTGTCTATGAGGACAATGAGAAGTAGAATGAAGAACACTAGAACAAGTCATACATGTTTCATTTGATGCACGATGAGAATGGTTAGGGAAGGAAGATACTTGGTTCGCCGAGTTTTGGTTAATCAAAAATTGATCAAACCTTTGAGATAAAGACTTTATTTCGGCGGCTATTTCATTTGAATGGTCTACTTGATGTAAGCCGACACTCTTCCTACCTTGTGAATTTCTACCATTCTTGGATGATAGTGTTCTATGTAAAGATTTCACTCATGCTCTCATAAAGACGCCACACGTCATCATCACGCCTATCAATGTATGAGCCACCCATGGAAGCATCAACCATACCCTTATAGTTATAAGCTCTCAAAGAAATATTGAACTAATGGCCATTTGGGCATGTCATGATGTGGACACTTCCTAAGCAATTCATTGAAGCGTTCACATGCCTCATGAAACGTTTCTCCATCCACATGTGAAAATTCTCGAATTGAGGTTCTCATGGCATTGGTCTTAGAAACCGGATAGTACTTCTTCAAGAATTCTTGTTGCATTTCTGCCCAAGAAGTGATTGAAAAAGGCTTAAGATTGTTAAACCAACTTTGCCTTGTCTTTTAAGGTGAATGGAAAAAGTTTGAGTCTTAAAACCTCTTCCGGCATGTCCGTATATTTTACGGTGGAACATACTTCAAGAAACTCATCCAAATGCTTGTAAGGTTCTTTACTTGGAAGTCCATGATAGTTAGGAAGCATTTGAATGGTTTGTGGCTTAATTTTTTAATGATGTGCTCTAAATGGGGGCAATTGGATGCATGTAGGTGCACTAGACTCATTAGGCACATAATGGTCTCTTAAAGCAAGAGATGGATTAGCTACTTGAGGTGCAACATGAACACCTTGATTTTGAATTCCTTAATTGATGATGGGAGGTTGTGGAGCATACATTGGTCTTGGCATTCCATATAGAGCTTGGCCTTGTTGTTGTGGTGGTTGGTGAATGAATGGCCTAGGCATGCCTAATGGTACTTGTATGTTCTCATTGTGCATATTAGGATGAAGGATACCTTATTGGTCTATATGACCAAGGTCCTCAACATGATCATTATTATGGTCATCCATTGATAGATTGGCTCTATTTGAACTTCCTCTTCCCCTAAGATTTCTAACGATGGATTCAAGATGCAAATCAAAAGGGACAAGAGTTGGTCTCAATGAACGACGTCCATGCATGCACAATGCAAAACACAAAGAAACACAAAGAATGACAAACACTTCTTTCACAATAATGCAATTAGACTTCTTCCACAAACACTGAATTCATACTCCTATACTCTAACAACAATGATGCAAGAACAATTAAAAATAAGCCTCCACGCGGGCCGACGATTTCACTAAGGGATTGAGTAAAGAAAGTCTCACAAAGGTCCTTTAGCACTTCAACTCCAAATTTAAAGCTTAGATTAGCAAATTTTTAGAATTTTTAGCTTTTTTCTTTGCTTGCTTAGCTTAAATGCTCCTTTGCTTGCTTCCTCTCCAACAATGCACCTAGTTAAGTAAGAACGACACAATAAGTAACCAAAAATAAAAATAAAAGTAAAGTAAAGACACGATCAAAAAAGTACTAATCCTAATTGATTCCACAAATCCGACGTTGCCTAATCAAATCAAATCAATCAATCCCCGGCAACGGTGCCAAAAACTAATAGGTCGTGTCGTCCTACCATAAGCTTAAGAGTGTGGATTTTAAGGCGAGGGCCAAGAGTTTTACATTTATAGAAGCCACTACTACCTTCACTATAAATATAGCTAGCGCGAGTAGGGATCGTCCCAAGGGATTGTGAGGATCGAACAAGGTCGTGGAATCGCTATTAGGGCTAGTAGGTCAAGTGATCAAACAATTGGTTGGTTGGTTGATTAGATAACAACTAAATTAAACTAAGTGATAACAAAAGAATGCAATTAAGAGTAACTAAGAGAGAGAGAGATCTTGGGGTTTAGAGATCGCCACCAAGCAATGCATTTCTATACCGTTGACAAGTGACTAATGAGGGCAAATGATGTGTTGTAATATTAAAGTGTGTGTGTGTGTTTGGTTGATTCAACAAGCAATGATGACTAGTTAAGCATGTATTGTCTAAACATCATGTGAAAGACACAATATATCTAAGCAATAAAGCATATCTTGTCTAAACAACATGTGAAAGGCATAATAGATCAAAACAAATCATTAATCCTTTCATTACGCTCACAATCCAAATGCAACACAAGGTTAGAGACATATGCTTCTTGTATTCAAAAGCTTGGTTCATCAAACAACAAGCATAGATTGTCCTCCCATTTAACACTACACTACAACTACACTACATCTACACTACTAGCATGAAAATAAACTAGGGGAGAGGCACAATCCATTAAGGAAAACTATGAACCATCAAGAAAATCACAAGAGCATTCTTTTAAGCACTATGTCTTGACAATCTTCAAATCTATAGCATCAATACACATAGACATGCATCAATAACACAAAATCTAGAAACAAGCACATGAACATCTATTCTAGCATACATAGACATATGGATAGAATGAAATGATCAATTGGAAGCATTAAACCACATAAATCATTGAATAAACAAGATCTATATATATCAAAGTGTCAAAACATCAATTACAACACTAATCCCTCAATAATACACAAGATCAAGATATAGAAAGCATGCTTGGGGCTAACTCTAGCCCTAAGAGGATGTCTAGCCACTCATGGTGATGTTGCTCCAACCCTCAAGGGCTAACTCCATGATTGAAATCTGCTCCTTGTTAATGAAGAACTTCAATGGTGTCTCTAGCTTCCTCCTTCTCTAAGCTTGCTCTCCAAGAGATGATATGAAAATAAAATTGGCTCCCCTTATAAAAAGCAATCCTTATCCTTATATAAGTAGGTCAAAATGACACCCAAAATGAGCTGGGGTCATGCACGCAATATTCCCTAATGATTGGATAAAGGACAACTTTCAATGAGATGGAAATTTAACTTTTTCGCACTGGAGGAAGTTCGATCGATCAAACCTTGGACTTGGATCGATCGAACTGGCTGAGATCCATCGAACTTAGGCTGGATCGATTCAACTGGTTGAGCTTTTTGGGAAAAGACAAATCCGAGATATTTTGGGAGATATTTTTGGGAAAAGGACAAAAGTGGTTAGTGGGTGGTACAGCTGTGGATAGGATCAATCATTTGAATAAGAACAAAAGTGTTTGATCGATCGAAGGGTGGTGTTGGATCAATTGAACTTTGGACTTTATGCTTTTGGGCCAAGGCTTGAATCTATCTTAAAGTGCTGAGATCGATCATTGTTCGATCGATCGAACCTTGAACTTGGATCGATCGAACTTTGCTGCTTCCCACATTTGGCTTCATTTGCTTCATTCTTTCTCCACTTTACTCATTTCTCTGTGTAATCCCAGAATTGCTTTAATTAAGCTGTTATTTGGCTGAGTTAGCTTATATTCAGGATAAGTGCCTGAAAATGGAAATAATACGAAATCAATCTAAAACGGTAAAGTAAGATAGGTAAAGGTACTAGAATGCCTAAGCTTAAGGGGTTTAAATACGCACTTTTCAGCGCTCATCATATAGTTGTTAGATGGAAGGGCAACCCATGCTTGTTGTTAGATATTCCATACTTTTGAATACAAGTAGCATATGTCTCTAACCTTATGGTGTATTTGGCTTGTGAGCTTAATAAAAGGATTAATGACTTGCTAGATATATTGTGCTTTTCACATGCTATTTAGATAATATATACTTAATTGTTAGATATATTGTGCTTTTCACATGTTGCTTAGACAATATATACTTAATTGGTTACCCTTGCTAGTTGAATCAACCAAAAACACACACACATCAATATTGCAACACACATTTCCCTCATTAGTCACTTGTTAAGGGTGTAGAAAAGTATTGTTTGGTGGTGACCTCTAAACCCCAAGATCTCTCTCTCTTACTTACTCTTTATTGCATTCGATTATTTAGTTTAATTTTCTCTCTAGTTTAATCAACCAACCAACTATTTGTTTGATCACTCGACCTACTAACCCTAATAGTGATTCCACAACCAAATTCTACTCCAATCCCTTGGGACGATCCATACTCACCCTAACTATAATTTTAGTGAAGGTAGTAGTGGCTTTTATAAATGTAAAATTTGGCCCTTGTCTTAATGCACACTCTTAAGTTTATGGTAGGACGACGACCACCATAGGGTTGTCCCCTTTTGACCTTTTTGCCCCTTCTTCTTCCGTTAGCCATATCTTCTTCATCCGGACTCCGAATTAAGTGATTCTTAAGTCTAAGTTCACTAATATTTCATTGTCTTTCCAATGGTGTGCTTGGTAGCACCCACTTTCATGTTGGAAATGACCATTTTTCCCCTAGGTTCATTCTTATTCGTTTTTGAAATGTTGCTTCCACATTTGTTTTATTGGAGTTCCGTGACCTCATTGAGGGTCATATTGTTGTCTTAGAGACATGTTGTATCTTTAGAGACCATTGTTTCATCTTTTGCTTCCACATTCTGGATCTAGTTCGGGTCATCTCAGGACACACTAGGTTGAAAAATCCAGGGTCGTCACAGGGTGGGAGAGAGGAGTGGCAGCGGTGGCGATGGTTGTTGACACTGGGTTCTAGGTTTTCAACCTTAAGTTCACAGACCTTAATGACATTGTCGCAACGCAATTTTTCTTCATTTTCTGTTCAAATCACACATCTGCTTTGGTTTTTCAATTCACATCTAATCTTGGTTTCTCTTTTTGATTCTATCAGTTTGTTGACTGGCGGCAGCATGGCATCGTCTGAGAGCGAGGGCTCCACTCACAACCACTTGAATTTTGACTTGAACCTGCTGAATTCCATCTGGTTTGATTGTTGATTATGATAGAAAAAGTTGACTTTCTGGTAACCAAGATGTAGAGTCTCTGCCACTTAGAAACAAGTTTCTCAAAATGTCAAATTAAACTCTCTCTTAAATTGAATTTTTTTTTTTTTTTAGCCTGGCAAAGACAAACAAGACACAAGAAACCAAGAAACAACCAAAACAGCTAAGACCCAACATCTGTTACAGCAAAAGAGGCAACGGACGGAGGTAGAGATGACAACAGTTAATTCGACCCAATCCCAGGCCTCGAGAGAGTTGCCAAAGCATGAGCCACCCGATTTCCTTGGCGACGCACATGATTCAAAGTAGCATACGAAAACCGCCGCAGGTCTCGAGTAATGTCAAAACATATAAAAGCAATTTCTGATGAAGAATTCCCTCCATTCAACACCCCATCCACAACCACTTTGGCATCCGACTAAAACCATAGGCTAGAAAATCCCAACTCCAGAGCACAAAGGATATCACGTTGACACACCAACGATTCTGCCTCCAAAGACAAAGAACCTAAAAAGGGATAAAAAAATAACCGATTGAAGTACATCCCCACGAAAGTTACGGAAAATGGCGCCACACCCCCTGCAAAGACTACCGACAAATAGAAGCATCAAAATTACACTTAACAATGCCCGATGGAGGAGGACTCCACGAATCCACCAGAATGCGGTTCGGGCCTGGCTACAAAGATGAACAAAGGAACTGAGAATCATGAAACTCCCAAAAAGCAATGACAGCCTTCTGCACCACAACCTCAGGCCTCCATAGAATCCCCTCAAAGACCAACCTATTCCGTGCCTTCCAAATACCCCAAACACAAAAGGACATCAAACTAAGAACAACCTCAAACTCCGAGGAGATTATAGCCCTATGCACCAGAAAATGCCATCCAAGCCGGAAAGAAGAAAAAGAAGAACCCAAAAAATCAAGCCGCAGCGGAGATAACTTCCATACTTGAATAGAATGAGGGCAAGAAAAAATAAGATGCACAACAAACTCCTCTTATAGACCACAGCAAGAACAAAGAGGCGACACAACACACCCGAGATTCAACAGAGCCACACGAACCGGCAAAGCATGAAGACAACATCGCCACAGAAAGTGTTGCACCTTAGACAGAGTACGGCACCGCCAAATAGAAAATCAAGAATAAAAAGGAGAAGCGACCCCCGAGAAATTAGACATGGAAATGGACAATTTATAAGCAGACCTCACAGAAAATTTACCCGACCGCTTCTCTTAAATTGATTAGATTGCAGTAGTTAATGACTTTGTTTTTTTTTTTTTTGGTAAATTTTTATATTTTAGAGAACTTTGTCAATTCTCTATCTATTTATTACAATCATTGAACAAGATTCTATTGGCATTCCATGCCAAAGCTTTTTCACAACTGTTTGACAAAACATCCCAATGGCATTTTATACTAATCACTTTCTGAATGTAATTGCAAGCATACTAAAATGGTTTTGTTGAATAAGTTGATAAATTGGAGAAGATTAGTTGTGCTAATTACTCCATTTCTAAACTAAACGCGGTGATAAAAGGATTGAATCTAAGTAAATATTAAAGATATATCCTACCATCAATAATCAGCATTAATTGTAACACATATCACCATTGAATTAAGAACACTAAAGTGTATGTTTATGTTTTTAATCAAATAAGGGTAAACATGTCATCTGAATCATTAAAGAAACAATTTAGTGGGTAAAACCAAAGTCAAAGGGTAAGAATGTCTTTTTACATGCAAAAAGTGGTATAACACACCTATCAACTAACTTTTAGGGTGTGAGTGAAAAATGGAGCAAACGTTTGTAATGTGAGTGATAGTTATTTTCGAAAGATGTTTGAGGGTGATATTTGGCCAAACCTGAGGGAGTATCAGTGAAATTATTCCAAAAAATTACAAGAAGAAAAAAGAAAAGAAAGGTTTCAAAAACTTTGCTCTGATGCCATATTAGAAGAATGGAGAAATTGTATGTATATTGAATAAATTATGTAACAGCACAAAGTGGTCCTATATATAAGAGAATGCTTGGGGTAGGTGAGTGATATATAAGAAACCCTATACATGGTAAATGGGGTAAGTGCAAAACACACCCCTCTATTTTAAAAAATGTGCAAATAACACCCCTATTGTTTGATGAGCACTGAAAAGTGCGCATTTAAACCCGTTAAGCTTAAGCATTCCAGTACCTTTATCTATCTTACTTTGCCGTTTTAGACTTATTACGTGTTATTTATATTTTCAGGCACTAATCCCAAAATTGAGCTAACTCAGCCAAATAAGAGCTTAATTGAAGCAATCCTGAGATAAACCAAAGGAGGGAGCAAAGTGGAGAAAGAAAGGAGCAAAAAGGAATCAAAGTTATGCAGCTGAAAAGTTCGATCGATCCAACTTAGAGTTCGATCGATCGAACATCTATGATCAATCACAGTACTTCTCGATAGATCCAACCTTGGCCTTTGCTGAAATTCCAAGTTCGATCGATCCAACATAACCTTCGATCGATCGAACCCTATTTTGTCCTATTCAAATGATTGATCTTATCCACAGCTGTACGCCTACTAACCACTTTTGTCCTTTTCCCCATAAATATCTTCGAAATATCTCAGCCTTGTCCTTATCCGGAGGGGTCAGACCACTTCGATCGATCCAAGATGCAATTCGATCGATCGAACCCATCTTCGATCGATCCAAGCTAAGGTTCGATCGATCGAACTTCCTCCAGCGAGAAAAAAGTTAAAGTCCAGCTCATTTATTCCGTCCTTCACCCAATCATTGGAGAATACGCCTTGCACGACCACAGCTCATCATAGGGTGTATTTGACCTACCTATATAAGGAATATGATACACTTTTTGGGGGAGAGTCTAGAGTCTTTTGTCACACATTGAAAATCATCTTGGAGACTATTCTTGGAGAGGAGGAAGGAGGGAAGCTAGAGCACCATTGGAGGAGATCTTCACCAACAAGGAGCAGCCATGGAGTTAGCCCTTGAGGGTTGGATCATCACTACCATGAGTGGCTAAACATCCTCTTGGGGCTAGAGTTAGCCCCAAGCATGCTTTCTATACTCTAATCTTATGTATTATTGAGGGATTAGTGTTGTATGATACATCTTGATATTCATGTATATATAAATCTTGATTATTTCATGGTTTGTATGGTTTAATGTTTCCAATTGACTATTCTATTCTATCCATATGTCTATGTATGCTAGAGTAGGATATTCATGTGCTTATCTCTAGATTTAGTGTTTTTGATGCATGTCTATGTGTATTGATGCTATAGATCTAGAGATTATCAAGATGATATGATTAATGAATGTTATTTTGGTTCATTTGATGGTTTATGCCTATTCTTGATGGTTTGTGCCTCTCCCCTAGTCTAGATAGCTTTATTTTCATGCTAGTAGTGTAGTTGTAGTGTAATGTTAGATGGGAGGACAATCCACTCTTGATGTTTGATGTTCCATGCTTTTGAATGCAAGAAGCATATGCTCTAATATTGTGGTGTAATGAAATTTTGAGCTTAATGAAGGATTAATGACTAGTTATGATATGTTGTATCTTTCACATGTGTTTAGACAATTTATTCCTCTCCCAATAGATATTTTGTACCTCTCACATGATGTTTAGATAATGCATGTTTAACTAAGCCATCCTTATGGATTGCTTGGACTATGAGCTTAATGAAAGGTTTAATGACTTGATTTGATATTTTGTTCTCTTCACATGATGTTTAGACAATATATTCCTCTACCAATAGATGTATTGTGGCCTTACACATGTTGATTGAGACAATTTGCACTTGTTGAGTCACCCTTACCAATTGAATGTCTTTTACAAACACAACATTGTTGCAACACATTCATTTCCCTCATTAGTCACTTGATTATGGTTTGGAATAGTATTGTTTGGTGGTGATCTCTACACCCCAAGACCTTTCCTTCTCATCTCTTAAATCCCTATCTCTACTTAGTTTTATTTTTATTGCATTTTAATTAATTCTTTTCTAGAAGTAATCAACCAACCCAACTCTCTTTTGCAATCATTTGGTACGCTAGAGTCGAAGTTGAAATTCCAACACGTATAATCCCTTGGGACGATTCCTACTCACTCTTGCTACGTTAGTAGTAGTGTTAGTAGTGGTTTTTATAAATTTAAATTTGACATAAAAGGCTTTTCTTGAACCACACATTCACTACATTCAGTTTGGCGTATTACAAGCGACCTCGTCAGATTTTGGCGCCGTTGCCGGGGATTAATGGTTTTGTTGGAATTAAACTAGACAATAGTGTTCATTAGATTGCTTCTATTTTTATTTTATTTTCCATTGTATATTCTTTTCTCTTGATTCTCATTATTATTTGTTCAATTAGGTACTTGACTATAAGGAAGGCGAACTTTGGAACTTAAAGCAATCATTGGAGCTTAAAAGCTAAATTTGGAGTTGAAGTGCTAAAGGACCATTGTGAGCAATTCTTGGCACTCTTGTATTTTAATTGTTTCACTTCTTTGTATGCTTGTTATAGCCCTTGTTGAGGCTCATTTTATTGCTAAATTTTAAGTCCAAGCATAGGCCTTTGTTGAGGCATTATTTGTTACATTTGGATTTTAAATGTGAATGGAGGAATTGTTTGATCCAAGTTTGAGGGGGAATTACATCCCTTCACCTTATGCTCCTCCATCACATTTTAATCCTTATGAGATTGAGTCCAATTCATTTCATGCATCATCTTATTATGGACTTGATCACTCATTTAATCCTTCTTATGACTATTGCCCTCCACCACCATTTTATGATGAATCAATTCCACCACCTTCTAAGTACTCACCCGAATTTGAAGAAAAAGTGTTAGCTTTACTTGATGTGCATATTTCACACACTTCACTTATTAATTCTCATTCTCAAGCTTTAGCCAACTTAGAAGCTCAAGTTGAGCAAATTGCAAATACTCTTTCTCATCAAGAGGAGGAGGAAGAGGCAAATGAAAAAATGGCAAGAACTTCAATGTATATAGATGAGGATGATGAGAGTGAGGAGAATGAAACAAGTGAGTTAATGCCTAGCACTCTATCTTGTATAGAGGAGGAAGTGGCAAGTGAGTTAGTGGCTAATCCAATAGAACATAACATGATTAATGAGGGTTTTCCTTGTTTTGA
This sequence comes from Cornus florida, assembly GCF_030987335.1. NCBI lineage: Eukaryota > Viridiplantae > Streptophyta > Magnoliopsida > Cornales > Cornaceae > Cornus > Cornus florida. Next base: position 49,669,556 of record NW_026775573.1, read on the forward strand.
TTATGATTTTATCTCGGAGATGGCTACTCTAAAGAGTGAGGAGATGTTGACCATACTTGAGGTAGGAGAGAAGGAGGAGGAACTTGTTGAAGAGGGCCTTCCTTCTATTATCTCTAATGACTCTCTTGAGGAGTGTCTTTTGGAAATGTATAAAAATTGTGGTTTTGACTTTAAAAGCTCTAAAAATGAAATAAACTCTCTAATGGACTCCTTAGCTTACTTAGAAGGTGAGGAAATGGTAATTTATGAGAAGGAGAAGAGGGATGAAGAGAGGGTGTTTCTTATTAATCCAAATGAGTCTTTGAAAGATAATGCCTCACCAATTATCAATGTGGATGATCATTTGAATGTGTTTCAAGAACACAACAAAGAGGCAAGCCTGACCATGATTGATTTTGTTTTCAAGACCGTGGATGAAAGGAACAATATCATCTCTTTTATTTCTTTTCAAGTCATTCTTTTGGAGGATGATTTTATTGTCATAAGTGGGACATTAAATGAGAAAAGTGAAAAGAGGGTCAATAAGGATGTTTCATATCTAGTTTTTGATTCATTTGATTAGTGAGTTGACCTAACGTCTTACTAGAGACGTTAAACACTAGTATTCGTAGAGTTTCACAACTCTATTCCTCCCTCATTTCTATCTTGTATTTTGATTCTTGCGAAGTCTAGATACTGTTTTTGTGGTTCACATACATTGGAAGAAACTGAGTAAGGGATTGCATGAGCATTCAAGTCATTTTGAGCATTTAGGCATAATTTCGATCGATCTAAGTTTTGGTTCGATCGATCCAACTATGGACTCGATCGATCCAGTTCTCATTTTGCACCCAACACTTAGAAAAATTTTGGACCTGCATCCAAATTCCAAAATGCATGCTCTCGGGATCTCCAAATTTTCAAAAGTTCGATCGATAGTAAACCATTTCGATCGATCGAAATACCTTTCGATCGATCCAACATGTGGTTCGATCGATCATGAGTCCCAACACTTAGAAAAATTTTGGACCTGCATCCAAATTCCAAAATGCATGCTCTCGGGACTTTTCAAAATTTTTCAAGTTCGATCGATCGAGTTCCAAGTTCGATCGATCAAAGGTTCCAACACGTGTCAACTCTTGAACCCTTAAACTTGTACATTCTTTATCCTCTTCGATCGATCAAAATCTTTCTTTGATCGATCGAAATTTGCATCTCATTAATTTAATTTCCTTTGATTTTTCAAAATTCATTCATTCAAAAAAAAAAAAAAATCCAAAATTTCAAAAAAATGCCATTAAGAGTGGAGACCTAAGTTCGATCGATCGAACTACATCTTCGATCGATCGAACTCTGCATATCGTGTTTTTAAAATATAATCGAGTTGGATCGATCACTTTGGATCGATCCAACTTCAAAAGGAAACCGAACCCTAGTCTCCCTCTTCTCTCAATCTCATCCTAATCCGGCAAAAAACCCAATTCCCAATCATCTTCCCCATCTCCGGCGAGCAAATTCCGGCCAACTCAAGTCTCATTTTCCCCGCGGCTTCACACTTTTCTCTCATCTCATCCCTCTCGGTTTTGAGGTAAACCACGAGCCATTTCTTGATTTAAAAGTTTAATCGATGCATGATTCATGATTTTCTATATTGATTTATGTCGTATGTGTATTAATCATCCATTTTAAAGCATCAATTTCATGATTATGATATACATATACACACATGCATTCGGCCGAACCAAAATGGGGATTTTTGATTTGATTTGGCATTTGGGGAGTGTTTGGGTGTTGAGGATTGGATGTTTGGTGTGTAGATGGGCCCACAAACACGTTTGTGTGGGCCCCGTGCTCTAGATCTCACAGATCTTCGACTTTTCAGATTCGGCATTCGCACAGTTCGATCGATCGAACTTGTGCTTCGATCGATCGAAGTAGTGAACTTCATTTCACTATCTTCGATCGATCCAATCTTGTGCACTTTCATGCTTCGATCGATCCAAGTGTTGGATTGATCCAATTCACTTCGATCGATCCAACTTTTGAACATTTTTCACTTCGACCGATCGAAAATTTCTGTGATCGATCAAACTTAAAGTTCGATCAATCGAACTTTCAAAGATCATACATACACACTCCATTCATCTCATGTCGTCTTCATGCTATCTTTATATGCACAATGCCTGTGATATTCCACATTGGATGCATTTTATACCTACATTGCTTAACATAACTCACATTTCATTATTATCATAGATTCATGTCATCCATATTTTGTCTATCTTATTTGACATACATGTTTCTATTATGCACTTAAATTCTTATATATCTGGCACTGACTTATATATTGAAATTTTCTTGTCTTTTTACAGATCATGCCTCTACGGTACAAGAGTATAGCCAGGAGATCTTCTGGGCCACAGCGACACCGCAGACATATACGGCCCAGGATAGAGATGGTTGCAGAGCCATCTCATGCTCAAGAGGAGCCCGCACAGGCTACTCCCCCTCAGTCCCCATCCCACAAGGCTGAGGAGGGAGCTGACCACATGCCATCTACATCCCAGGCTCCTTCAGCCTTCACACCATCACCTTCTCCTGTGCGCCATCAGGCAGATGCAGCCGCCATGCCATCACTGCAGCCACCTTTACCGGCTCAGCGCCGTGACCAGTTGCTGCCGAGATATGCAGCCATGACCGTGGCTCAGGAGTCATACTTCGATACTGAGTACTTCTCCGAGTCTATCCTGACCCGGTCTGGCTATCAGGATATCATGCAGCGGGGCCTCTCAGCCATCCTTGCCCCAGTCACCGGCCTTGTATACCCGCGACTGGTGCGACTATTCTTTCAGCATCTCCGGCCCTCGCCACGATCTACCGCGGAGATGATCACTACACTGAACGGCCACGAGATTGTCATCACAGTTGACACTCTGGCCCGTGCTTGCCGGTGTCCACCTGAGCTTGCAGAGACATACCCGAGGCTGCATAGGCCTTCATTTTCTGACATGGCTGTCTCCTTAACAGGCCATCATGCCGGTGGTTAGACTTCGCCACCAGGACCTTCTTGCTTGACGACCTCTGGTTCATTGACACAGTTCTTTTCCAGAACATTTACATGGCGGGCCACAAGATCCAGAGGCATCATGACTACTTGACAGCTCTTTACGCTTTTTACACGGGCTGCTGGGTATTTATCCCAGTCCTCATCTGGAGCGTGATGAGGTTGCTGTATGATTCTTTCATTTCCAGGAAGGACCCTAAGCGGTCCAAGGTCCTGCCCTTCGGACACCTCATCACGCAGATCCTTCTTGACCAGCGCTACAGAGTGCCCCCAGATGAGGAGCCCCTTGCACGGTCCAGCTTCTATAGGAGGAGCGACTGGAATAAGAGCTACAATGCTCTTATTCGGAGTCTTCAGGAGCCAGCTGTAGAGGCGGCAGCTGATCTAGAGGAGGATGAGGCAACCCAAGCACAGCCGGCACCTTCAGCAGCAGCAGATATCGCAGCGGACGACGCACCAGTCGGTCCGGCTGCCGATCACATGGACATTGACCTGGAGCAACCTGCGGAGGAGTATGCCGATGCTGCAGATGATGCTGATGCCGATGATACCAGTGATCGAGCCGCTGCTCAAGAGCGAGTTCGGGAATCTTCTTCAGAGGCATCTCTGCCTGAGTCTCCAGTTCCCACTCCCGGATTCGGAGCACGCTTGCAGACACTGGAGGAGGACGTAGCAGCCATGCAAGCCGACATCACTGCCCACCGAGCTGAGTTCACCTCTTTCAGGGCGGATATCATGGCTTGCTTTGCCGATCTCTCCAGCCGACTCCCTGCACCCGCACCTGCACCTCCAGCCACTGCAGATCTTCATGATCAGGCCTCCTGAGACTCCACTTCCAGTTGTTCTATGCTTTCATTTCTTTTATTCTGGATCTGTATTATACTGTCACTGTTACTGTATTATACTTTGCGGCCGGTCTGTCGGCTTTATTATTTTATTGATGTACCTGCACTTTATATTCTCTATATATTGCTTTTTGATTATGGATGTCTCTTAGTATCTTATATTTGTATGTTTGACTCCATCAGGTACACCACAGTGACTTCAGTGACAGAGTGCTACCCAATTTTTCAGGACCACTCTTACACCTCTCTCTCTATTCTCTATTTATCCCATTTTACACTTGCATGTCCACTGTGCACTGATTATCCTATCTCGTTATCTAATGAGTTTATCCGAGTGCAAACTTTTCAGGACCACAGTTTATCCCAAGTTTGGGGGGGCCATGCCACCCCTTTGGATACTTCTATCCCGATCATTCATGTCTAAAGCACTGGTATACTCTTTCCTTTGTTCTCTTCACACATTGAGGACAATGTGCAGTTTAAGTTTGGGGGTATTGGTGTATGTTTCAGTGTTACTTTAAAATTCAAATTTTGAGCATGTCTTGTGTATTTGAGGGATATTTCTATACTTAGTCTATTTCTAGCTATGATTTTGATCTTTTGAGGACTATATTGCTTAAAATTTAAAAATTGCTTGACTTGAGAGTCCAGTACTCCTTTTATGCCTTGAGGATGCCATTTAGGAGTAAATTTTTCAAAAGATTGATATCTTGCTTGCATTTGTAGTCCACATCATCCTGATTTTGTGATTGTTTTGAGATTCATTCTAGGATTCTACACTAGCACCGGCGCATGCTAGCATTCAATTGTGGGGTACATGCTTTGTTGATTATTGAATTGGTTATATCCCAATTGAGCTAGTAGTGCATTGAAAGTTTTCATTCTTGATAAAGGTGGATAACAACCCCTTTTCATTGAGTAGCCGGGATTCTTGCCTCATTAAGCAGTGAACTTCTCGCGCCGAAAGGTGGAGGGCCCAAACTCTAGGTTAATAATTGAATTTAAAAAAAAAAAAAAAAAAAAGTTGCAAAAGCAATAAAAGTGAGGACTTCTCCCAAAAGGTGAGAAGTAGGAAATGATTAGATGGTTGTTGTCTTGATTTGTAGCCTAGTTGATTTGAGTTTGTAAGTCCGTAGGGGTGTCTTAACACCTAATGCCCTAAAGCCATCTGGTTTGGGAATCATTGACCTAACGCTCACTACATGAATCTTCTAGAAAGCTTAAGAGATCAACACATTGCACAATATTTCCATCTTTGATCCTCAATAAAAAAAAAAAATTAAAAAAAAAAAAGAAAAAAAAAGAAATAGATTGAAAAGAATAAGCGCACCTAGAACAATAAAACTTTAATAAAAGGTCCACTTTTTGTCTTGATGATTGGGACTAGATTTGTATGCTAGTTTGAGGGTAAGGATGTGATTACTTCTCTAGTTGGCTAAGATAGCAACACACTTGATGCCGGACCTCTCACATGGATTCTAGACTTGTTTCGATTTTTATGATCATTTTCTTGATGTGTGGAGGACCATGCTTGCTTGTTTGATGTTGAGATTTTGGGAGATTGCTTAAAAACGGTTGAAAAATTGCATACTTGAGGTAGTTTTCTCCCAATGCTTGTTTGCAATATTGGTGCCTCTTACAAAGAATGAGCTTAATGTTTATCGGTACCATTTCTGGAAACCCTCACTAGACTTTACTCGTCCACTAGGGGTAACCTAGGGGTTTAAAAGGCTTGTTGCATATGCTAAATGCAATCGTGTTCCCTACGAAAATGGTGTTATCATTTTACTTGTTTTCCAGTTTATACTTGTTTAGTTGTTCATTTCATTCCTTTACTTCTTAGTTCATTGCTAGGGACTAGCAATATTTAAGTTTGGGGGTGTGATGAGCACTGAAAAGTGCGCATTTAAATCCGTTAAGCTTAAGCATTCTAGTACCTTTATCTATCTTACTTTGCCGTTTTAGACTTATTACGTGTTATTTATATTTTCAGGCACTAATCCCAAAATTGAGCTAACTCAGCCAAATAAGAGCTTAATTGAAGCAATCCTGAGATAAACCAAAGGAGGGAGCAAAGTGGAGAAAGAAAGGAGCAAAAAGGAATCAAAGTTGTACAGCTAAAAAGTTCGATCGATCCAACTTAGAGTTCGATCGATCGAACATCTATGATCGATCACAGTACTTCTCGATAGATCCAACCTTGGCCTTTGCTAAAATTACAAGTTCGATCGATCCAACATAACCTTTGATCGATCGAACCCTATTTTGTCCTATTCAAATGATTGATCTTATCCACAACTGTACGCCTACCAACAACTTTTGTCCTTTTCCCCATAAATATCTTCGAAATATCTCAGCCTTGTCCTTATCCGGAGGGGTCAGACCACTTCGATCGATCCAAGATGCAGTTCGATCGATCGAACCCATCTTCGATCGATCCAAGTTAAGGTTCGATCGATCGAACTTCCTCCAGCAAGAAAAAAGTTAAAGTCCAGCTCATTTATTCCGTCCTTCACCCAATCATTGGAGAATATGCCTTGCACGACTACAGCTCATCATAGGGTGTATTTGACCTACCTATATAAGGAATATGATACACTTTTTGGGGGAGAGTCTAGAGTCTCTTGTCACACATTGAAAATCATCTTGGAGACTATTCTTGGAGAGGAGGAAGGAGGGAAGCTAGAGCACCATTGGAGGAGATCTTCACCAACAAGGAGCAGCCATGGAGTTAGCCCTTGAGGGTTGGATCATCACTACCATGAGTGGCTAGACATCCTCTTGGCTCTAGAGTTAGCCCCAAGCATGCTTTCTATACTCTAATCTTGTGTGTTATTGAGGGATTAGTGTTGTATGATACATCTTGATATTCATGTATATATAAATCTTGATTATTTCATGGTTTGTATGGTTTAATGCTTCCAATTGACTATTCTATTCTATCTATATGTCTATGTATGCTAGAGTAGGATATTCATGTGCTTATCTCTAGATTTAGTGTTTTTGATGCATGTCTATGTGTATTGATGCTATAGATCTAGAGATTATCAAGATGATATGCTTAATGAATGCTATTTTGGTTCATTTGATGGTTTATGCCTATTCTTGATGGTTTGTGCCTCTCCCCTAGTCTAGATAGCTTTATTTTCATGCTAGTAGTGTAGTTGTAGTGTAATGTTAGATGGGAGGACAATCCACTCTTGATGTTTGATGTTCCATGCTTTTGAATGCAAGAAGCATATGCTCTAATATTATGGTGTAATGGAATTTTGAGCTTAATGAAGGATTAATGACTAGTTATGATATGTTGTATCTTTCACACGTGTTTAGACAATTTATTCCTCTCCCAATAGATATTTTGTACCTCTCACATGATGTTTAGATAATGCATGTTTAACTAAGTCACCCTTATGGATTGCTTGGACTATGAGCTTAATGAAAGGTTTAATGACTTGATTTGATATTTTGTTCTCTTCACATGATGTTTAGACAATATATTCCTCTACCAATAGATGTATTGTGGCCTCACACATGTTGATTGAGACAATTTGCACTTGTTGAGTCACCCTTACCAATTGAATGTCTTTTACACACACAACATTGTTGCAACACATTCATTTCCCTCATTAGTCACTTGATTATGGTTTGGAATAGTATTGTTTGGTGGTGATCTCTACACCCCAAGACCTTTCCTTCTCATCTTTTAAATCCCTATCTCTACTTAGTTTTATTTTTATTGCATTTTAATTAATTCTTTTCTAGAAGTAATCAACCAACCCAACTCTCTTTTGCAATCATTTGGTACGCTAGAGTCGAAGTTGAAATTCCAACACGTATAATCCCTTGGGACGATCCCTACTCACTCTTGCTACGTTAGTAGTGGTGTTAGTAGTGGTTTTTATAAATTTAAATTTGACATAAAAGGTTTTTCTTGAACCACACATTCACTACATTCAGTTTGGCGTATTACAAGCGACCTTGTCATTGTTCAAATGCCACCCCTGTAGTTTTATAATTGTGCAAATAAGGAGTTCTTGTTAGATGGAAATGTAAATATATGAAAATGCCCCCCAATATTCTTTATACAATAATAATAATAATAAATTGCTAGAAGTTGAAATTACCCAAATAGACACTATTCTAAACGGTGTCGTTTCGGGTAATGAAACACTAATAGTATATAAAATTGTAAATGGTATCGTTTTGGGTAATTAAACACAAATAGGGCTATACTTTTTCTTCCCAACCTCCACAGCCTCAGATCAGAACCAACCAAACACAGATCACAACCAACACAAACAAAGTCAGAAAGATTTCCACATATACCAATTCTAAGGCAAACTGCTAGCATATATTCAACCATCCATCCAAGGCAGTCTTCCAGAACAGGATTTGAAGGACTGATTCAATGCTTTTTCAAAACTGAAACATTTTCTTACGTGGGAATACAATTGAAGAACCCACCTGACTGAATTTAAACAAACAAAAAGTCTTGTTCTAAGAAAGTAATCTCTCTACCTCCTTATTCACATCCTACACAAACACATGGGTGTTTCCTCTACCGCTTCCTCACTTGCTTCTCGTTAGCCCGCCGGCAGTGAATATCAAGGCCATCCACCCCGGCACGACCTGAAAATTTCCACTTTGCTCATCCACCAAAATCACATCCCAACCCACTTCGTACAAATGATTAGGAAGTATAATATAATCCCCAATTTGCAATCCGAGAAGAGCCTACACTCCTTCCGAATTTGCTCTCTCGCGTGGTGGAGAAGGTCGTATAAATCACTCACTTTGGTGGTGAGTTGAATGTAGTATGTTTCGATTTTTGGATGTTTCGCTTCGATTTTGCAGACCAAGTATGAGTTTTCGTCAATGAAGACTGTTTGGCCGTTCTGATTGAGGCATTTTAGAGGAGGGTTTTGTGGGTCAGAACAAAAATAAGAAGTTACAAGGTATGGGGCAGCAGCAGTGGAGGTTGGCGGCAATGGAACTGAGCTCGACGGCGGAATTTTGGCAGAGGTGGGGGGGAATTGGGTGGGCGTTAGTGGAAGAGGGCGATGCCGCCGGTGGAGATGACGCCGCTGAATAGTTAAATAGAGAGAGAGAGAGTGAGAGAGAAAAAAAATAAAGAATAAAAATAAGAAAAGAAAATTTTTATTATATTGAAAGAAGAAAATAAATAAAGAATACAAATATGAAAAGAAAAGCATAAAATACATAAATATGAGTATTATATAGAAATGAAGGATATAATATAAATAGGAGAGAGAAATATAAATATAATGAATATTAAAATGTGTATTATATATAGATTATTTATAAAAAAAAAAAATTAATTAATACAAATAAGAAGAAAAAACGTAAAGAAAGAAAAAAAAAATATATATATATATATAGAAATATGAGTATAATATATAGAAATGAGGGATATAATATAAATAGAAGAGGGAAATATAAATATAATGAGTATTATATATATATATAATGTGTATTATATATAGATTATTTATAGAAAGAAAATTAATTGATACAAATAAGGAAAAAAAAAACGTAGAGAAAGAAAATATATATATATATATATATATATATATATAATATGTGTATTATATACAGAGTATTTATAGAAATAAAATTAATTAAATAAGGTTATTATATATATTATATATAGAAATGAGAGAGAAAATGAGTAAAGGTTAGTTTGGTTATTATATATATTATATATTTAGAAATTAATTATTTAGGGAGGAAAGAATAGCAAAATTTAAAATTTATTTTCATGTTTCCAAAAAACCCCCTTGTATTTTCAAAAGTGTGCAAAAAAAACCCCTGTGGGCATTTTGGGTAACGCAAAAAGATAGTTTTGGTATTAAAGGCTGACTTTTGGTCACATGCACGGCACATGTCAATTTTCTTGGTCAGAAGCCCTTATTTGCAACTTTTTGAAACTAGAGGGGTCATGTTTGAACAACAGGGGTGTTATTTGCACATTTTTTAAAATACAGGGGTGTTTTTTGCACTTACCCCCATGGTAGATAGATAAGGTGTGCTTATATAATAAACCCTAGAATTACATATAATCTAACAATTTATTTAGGGATAATTACACTTACCTCCCTTACAATTTACATATTGCCTAAATAATATGGACCTGCCCTATAGTTTTAAAAATAACACTAACTTCCTTGAACTAGAGGAGAGGTTGTGTTATATTTGAAACTATAAATGTCATTTTATTTAGACAATCTACGTGTAATTATCCCATTTAATTATTATTATTATTATTATTAATATTGTGAAACCTTTTAAACTGTCCTGGACATAATGAAATCCTTTTTAATTTGGGTTTCATCTCGTTAGTGATTTATTCTACAAAAATATTATTAAGTGGACTCAGATCATAATATTTGAATTTCACTAACATGATGGATCACACCACTTTTCCACAATTGAGGATTTGGGTTGGGTTGGGTTAGACTATCATTTTTCAAAGGCAATAAACTTAGGGATTTTCATAAATACATGGGCTTAAGGCCCAAATGTTACTTTAAAATGAAAACAAGGTTTTAAAGTTTCAATTATTAGTTTGACCAACACAATATTTCTCTAAAATGGACTTTACTTTTTTACTTTAAACCACAAAACAACTTATATTATTATAAGAGACCCTAACAATACTTTTATTTTATATTGACCTTAGATTTTGGAATATACTTGCTAAAAGATCCTTGAATACTTTTAGAAATAGAGTAAAATTTCACAATATATTAATATGGACTTAGAGACTTCTTTAGATAAAAGATCTTATATATAAATTAAATTTAACGAAACAATATAGGCTCTGATACAAAAATTGAGTTGGATCTAACCAGATAGAAGCAAGCAAAATAACATAGGAATAAAGTAACAATTAAATCACAGAAATGACTACCGAACCTGATAAAGCTCTGATAACGCCCTGTAGAAACGCCTGAACACCGGCAAAGAACGGGCCAACAAGCCAACAGTTCGAGTAAACTCACATAAGAAATTGTTAAATTAAAACTAAGGCTGCTTGTACTGGTTGGATTCAAGAAAATTCTAGGATCTACACTGTCTGGCTAAATAAAATCTATATATTTGATCTTTTGTTGACAGAAGTCTTTTGCCCGAAAGTACTTTAAATAACTAAATAGGGATAAGAAAAGTCTTGGAATGAAAGCAAACTGGATGATTTATTTCATAAGAAATATATACATTGATACACATTGTTTGTACATGGATACTCGCTCACACAATATTTTACAGAAAGAGAATACTCTGGAATAAAGAAAACTAAAAGAAGTTACAAAAGAAACACACTAGAAATTGAAGAAATGCTAGATGGTTCTAGACTTGATTGCTCTAAAACTCGATGATCGTTACTTGAGTAGAGAGGTTCCTTTTATAGCAGAAGAGATGGATGAATTGGCGCCTGAGCTTGAAGATGCTGCATGGATGGTTGAGATTCAAGATGCGTTAGAGATAAGATGATAAAAATTACTGCTGAACTATTGATGTCTTCTTTTAGAGAATTATATCGACTTTTGTTGTTAAGAATCTACTTTCGGTGGATCTGCTTTTTCCTGTATACTGTGAAGAATTTGTTTTTTCACTAGAATTCTTGCATATTGGACAAATTTCTATCGGTAGTGCTATCTGTTGGACTGTCAACTCTTGCTCTTGCATGCTTGCTAGCCAGGTATTCATCAGTACTGTCTGGTGAGCGGGTTTCTTCATTTCTGTAGGCGAGATTGAACTGTTCCAACAACATTTTTTCTTCGTTTATTATTTCTTCAACTTCTGGGGATATCTCAATCTCTGGAGGAGACTTAAGGACATGAGGAATTCTTGCTTTAACAAAAATTTCCATGTTGATATTATAATCATAGAGTCTGAAACCAGGATTGTAGCTTAGGTTAATTTGACGATAGGCTTTGTAGTATACCAGATGGTTAAAGGTAGCTGGTTCTATCTCATTACGAAAGTTATTTACAAAATCAATGTGTCGGGTAAGAACTTTGACTTCTGTGGGATCAGAGTAAATGTAAATTCTATGTTGTCCCAGAATTATAGCTCCATCTTTTACCCATTCTGGGGGAATACTGTGGATTTGAAGGAGAATTGGACTTTCTGGCATGAAATTTTGGGTTAGTTTTCGTTCGAAGGCAATGGCTTGGTTTAAACGGTTGGGAAAATTACATAAAGAATTTAGATATTCTAAGGGCGTGTCCTTTGGTATGGTGACACTGTAGATCATTCCTAATTCTAACAACTTGCTTAAATAACAAATGGTTGTTTTAGTAGAAAAAAGGGTTTTTCTAGTTATTTCAAAAGGAATAAAGAAAATAGGGTCTACATTTAACAAGATAATGGCCATAGGTGTAAGGTTGCCTGTCTGTATAAATCGTAGGAAAAAAAATAGTTATAACGGGCATTTGGGTGGACTATTGTTTCTGAGGTAATTTTGGATATCAACCCATTCCTTGAGCCCATCTGACTTAATTTCTTCAAGGATAAGTTCTTTGATGTCTTCAGGAAAGAGCTCAACTTGTTGTCTTAGGATTTCTCTGTATGTGGGAGAAAACATGGGTAATAACTTCGCATACTTGGTTTGTACCTGTAGAAATTGAACCTTTTGAAGATTTTCATCTTCATCAGCCCGTTGCTCAGAAATAGTTAGCTCTGTGGGATTTGCTGTCATTTTTTTTATAAGTTAAATTTAACTTTTTATAATGAGATATAAGCGTATCATGTTCTTGCTGTAAATTCTGATATGCTTTATTAGATGATACAAAATATTCACTTAAAGTGTTTAGATTTCTGACGAGGGTTCTATCGGGGTTTTTTTCTAGAAAACCAAATAGTCTCTAAAATAAGTTTTTGGTCAGGAAAAAGATTATGTCTAGCACGGAACTGTAGAGCTGGATTTTGGATAATCAAAAGAGGAATAGAAGTGCCTAGTATCTTGATTTCCATTCCTGCAAAATTTAACAATCAATTAGTAAACGGGATAGAATATCTGCTAAATAATTGTCTTTTCCTTTAACATGTTCAAATATGGGTTTAAAACCTCTTCCAGTAATACAGTCAATAAAGAAAATCTATCGTTTTGCAGACATCCTTTGTTGATTTGCTTTGTTTGCAAATTTAACTATGTTATCGCAGTCTGTTCTTATAAGAAATTCTTTATCAAGAAATATCTGAAATTTTTCTATAAAGTTAGTCACTCCTAAAATTTCTAGATCTGTTGAAGGTAAGATAGATTTGCTTTATTAAAAGTTCTACTAGCATGGCGACAAATTTGTTCTTCATCTCGAAAAGACTCTTTTGTAGGTCTTTGAAGAAGTAAGCATGCCCATCCTTGAGCTGATGCATCTGTTTGAATTATTTTATAATTATTTTCAAGGGGAAGTTGTAAAGGTTCTAATTGAGAGACTAAAGATTTAATTTTCTTAACTAACTCTATGTCTTGGGTATTGAAATTTTTTTGACCATGTTTTCCTAATTTTGAATACAAATGTCCTACTAATTGTCCTAATTTTGGAATAAAATTGCGACCATAGTTTAATAATCCTAAAAATGCTTGTAATAACTTGGTTTCTTCTAATTTATCAGGAAAGTCTAAAATCTTTTTGACAATATGAGATTGTAATTCTACTTTTCCATCCTTTATGTAAAAACCTAAAAACTCAATATCTTATTTTTCTAATATCATCTTTTTACTACTTATAATGAGTCCTTGTGTTATAAACTCATTAAATATAAGTTCAAGATGTTTTCTATGCTCTTCTTTAGTTTGACTGAAGACTAAGATGTCGTCGATATAAACACAACAGAATTTTAAGTGTTTATTAAATATAGTATCCATTTTGCGCTGAAATTCTTGTGGCGCATTTTTTAATCCAAAAGGCATAACAAACCATTCATAATGTCCTTCAGGACATGTGAACGCTGTCCATTCAATGGATTCATCAGCCATACGGATTTGCCAAAATCCTGATTTACAGTTAAATTTAGAAAACCATTTTCTATCTTGGATTCGATTTATTAAAACATCATTAGGGATTTTATAACTATCATCATAAGTATTATCATTTAATCTTTTATAATTTATAACCATACGAACTTTTCTTCTTTTTATTCCGGCATGATTTCTAACCATAAAAGCTGAACTCTTATGTCTACTATTACTTTTTCTTATTACTTTTAGTAATAACAGTTCCTTAAATTGTTTTTGGAATTCTTCTTGATCGTCTAGGGTATGAGGATTATCTTGTGTCTTTATAGTTATAAAAGGATTTATTATATTTAATTTTGCTTCAATTTTATTTTTATACCAGTGTTTCTGAGGATCTTCACCTAGAATCTCTGTGGTTTTAGCTAGTCTTATAAGATTATCAATGTTTAGTTTGGGGTTTTTTTAATATAGCTTTATTATTAAGGAAAAATTTTGGTTCATCTAGATGACTAAGAAACATTAAGGCTTCAGAAACGTCTTCTAAAAATTCGGATACATCAAATAAATTTTTTGTAGTTTCTCCTGTCATAGGTAAAGTATTAACATAAGTAATGGCTCCTTTTTCTTTTTGAGGAATATAAGGATCTCTAGATGGAATAAAGGTTCCTTTCTTAAAAAACTGTAAACCTGTAGGGGTATACATAAATCCTCCGGTGAGTAAGGTTATAAAATTTAATCCTAAGATAAAATCATAGGTGCTAGGAAAATTATTAATTACATAAGTCTGAGGTAAAACAAACTTTTCATTATTAATTAATATAGAAATGTTTTGAACACAATGGGTTATTAGAAGTTTTTCATTATTATGTTGGCTCATGTTAACATTATAGTTTAACTTTACTAAGTCTTTGTCTGGTGCTAAATGTTTTTGAATTATACTTTTGGATGCTCCAGTATCAAGCATAGCTAAGGTTTGAACTAATTTTTCTCTAAATTCTAATGTTACTGGGAATTGAATTAGACTAGATGGTTTATATATTGAATTTATGGATTCGACTAAAATATCCTCTTGCTTATCTTCATATTTTGTATAGGAATTATAACATAATAAAGTTTTACAATGGTTTTCACTGTAATGACCTTTTTTAATAGATGTATTGCACTGTTTACAATTATAAGAAGAAAATTGAAAACTAACTAAGTTATACTGACAAGATGGATTACTTATAGTGTAAATGAAATCTTCTATTGAATGAAGCCCTTGTTCAAAGTCTTCATCATTTTCAAAGTTGCAATCTAAGTTCTCGATACTATATATACTTTCATTATCATCATCAGAGTCATAAATATTTTCTAGTTCATATAATTCTTCTATCTGTTCTTCAATATCTTCAAGTATGTTGATCTTTTCTTGTATCCTTTTAATAGGATTCTGCTTGTATCGATGAGGGCAATTTGGTCTAATGTGTCCTGGATCTCCACAAATAAAACATTTGCAATGTCTTTCTTTTGTGGGTAAAGTATTTACCTTATTATCTTTGTCTTTAATATTCTTTTTATCTTTATTTATTTTTTGCTTTTTATACCAAGGCCGCTTTCTAAATTGCCTAGGGTTAGTTTTGATATAAGGTTTTTTATTACGAAAGTTCTTGTAGGTCTTACTTTTACGTAGATTATATTTTTTAGGTTTATTGCGATTATAATTATAATTTTTCTGAGGCATACAACCATACTGGGGTGGAAAATCTATTTGTCTACAAGTATAAAAAAATTATTTTTTGATTTTTTTGGATTCTTTACGTTGTCTACATTCTGTTTTTAACATGTTATACACATGATTAACTCTATCTCCTATGGTTAGCGTATCGCGTCTAGGATTTTCTAACCATTTTTTCCATATTTTAGTTCCTACGCTTCCGGGTAACTTCTGAAGATACCTATCGAGTATTGTTTTATCACCTGTTTTACCAGTGGCTGCAAAATACTCAAAAAACTTATTGGTGTAATCTTTTATGTATCTAAAATCACAAATCTTCAATAATTCTAAATTACGTAAAGCTTTGTTTTGTTTTATTAAGGTATCATCTAATAATCTATCTTCGCCAACTAATACCTTTTTAATTAGGCTGGTAAAGCCTTGAATTGTAAAATTATCTCGTAAGAAGGCATAATCATTGGGATAAGTTACTTTATAAGCCTGCCACCAGTCATGAATGGTTCCTCTTAATAAGGTTTCACAATAGGTTAAGACTTGAGTTCCATTGTCAAAATTGGTCAAAATAGATTGCCGGATACAATCTTGTTCCCAACTTTCAATTACTTTTGCCCAATCTTGGGGATCGTGCCTTACTATGTCTAATATTGTACCTGCTTGTTGTGTTGGTACATTCTCATAATTTCTACGATATTGTGTCCATGTATACATATCTGGTATATTTTTATTTTCTACATAAGTTTCACGTGAAGGGTTTAATCTTTGTCCAGTAATATAGTCGTCATTTATGGTATTACTACCTGAGGCGTTAGTCTTTCTTTGGTCACTCATTTCTTGGTCAATTGACTGAGAGTCTGATCCTTCTGGTGATTTTCCTTCTCTATAAGCTATTACATTTAACTCTTCTTTTACTGTGTTTAACTCTGATGCTGTATAGAAAGATTCAAATCCTACACTTAGAATATTTTTCTTAATATCATCATTATTTCCTTGCCCTAAGTAAATACTTTATATAAGTTTGTATTTAGGTTCTGGATACTTGTCTTTCAACGTTTCTAACTCTAAATTATCAAAATCGTATATTATTTTATCTAGAATTTCATCTTCTAATCTATTATAAAGGGCATTTATTTCTTCAGGAGATTTTATTTCTATCAATGTAGTTAAAAAATCTTCTTGGGTATCATCTACTAAATTGTCTTGTCTTTTATAATTACTAAACCTTATGCTAGTTTCTCCGCTATTTGAAACATATATCATATTATTTTCGGGAATCTTTTTAGGGGTAATAGTAAGTTTATGTAATTTCCATTATGTTCCTTCGTGGGTAATGCTACTTACTTTTCTAGCTTCTATCATCTGGACATATTTGCTACTAAAAGGTTTAATTATTTCACTAAATTGGGCTTTAAATTTTAAGTTATACTGATTAACGGCCTTTCCCATAAATAAAGTATTAACTAATAAATTTTCAAATTGTCCTGTCATATTGTATCCTTTTGTAGATATAGCTATCTTAATATATTTACTGAATTCTCTAGTAGTCATTGTGTAATTGGGAATACATCCTACTATTGTTGCATTATCGGATAAATCTATTTCGGCGCTAGCTATTTGTGCCTGTTGATGGTTATTCCATCATCGGTCATCATAAATATAAACAAGTGCTCTAATTCTTATTTATGTTCTGTTTAATCCTACTAATCCTATCATTATAACGCCTAAATGCATGAGTTCTAAATTATTATCATTTAATTCTTGACATGCTTCGGATGTTATAAGGTCTAAAATAACTTGATTGTTAACTGTACTTATTTTTCTTTGGCTAAAATGATTATATATCTTGCTCTGGAAGTCTAATAAATTATTAGAATAAAGATTAACTTTTTTTTTTACCTTCTTCATTCCTTGTTCTATATATTTTTTAGCATCATGTTCATTATCATATAAATCTTCTACTCTCATTATTTCTTTGGCTTTTCTAAGGATAATGGCCATTGTGGTATTTGCTTATGAGGTTGAGGTTGTAGTAAATTTACACGCTTGGTTGTTGCAGGAGATGACTGGTTATTGGTTGACAATTTTATTTCTTTTATTTTTTCTGATAATTCAGATAATTCTTTAGAAGATTCTCTGGGAATACTTTCTTGTATCACTTCTAGTTTCTCTTCAAGTTTATTAACTTTATCAGATAACTGGAGTAATAACTGAATTAAAAAGTTATTTTGTTTAGTATGTATATTAGTTAATTGTACGTCTGTTTTAAAACTTATAAATCCTATGGGTTCTTTGTCAATTTTGTAAAGTTCAGCTAACGCAGTTAAATAATCAGGACTATTAGTGCTCATAAAACTATTGTAATAACCTTTGGATATCGGTTTTAAGGGATTTTAAATAGTCTATGGTTATTTTTTGATTTTCAGCAATATTTTTAATATCACTATTGATATCTTTAATTGCGACTAATATTATCTTGTTATCTAAATTATTTGGACTAGAATTTTGTACTACTGTTCTTTAATATAATCAAGATTTTCTCCGAGTCGTTTTATAGAAGTATCTAAATTATTAAAGTCGAGTCTATTCATAAACTAAAATCGTTGCCATCTAGCTTCTAAAATATTTTGTATTAATATAATTCTAGATCTAAGTTCTTCGATTCTTCTTTGTAGACCACGCATTGTGTCTCCCAATTCTAGTGCTATATAGCAACTCCTAAGTGCTGTTTGACAAAATTCTAAGTCTTGAACAAGTTGTTATTTGGTAAATCATGCGTAAAGTAAACTTTTAGGGGTAAAAATATAATTTAAACTTACTAAAGGGTCAAATAAAGTGCCTTGACTTTTAAGTCATGTTCTCGTAAATACACAAACTACGTTCATGTACCGGTAATATAACTATGCTAAGACCACTTATACGTAATTTCCATAAACTTATACTTATTTGAGTTTTTTTTTAAATCGTATTTAATATATATAAAATTGAATTTTTGAAGAATTTTTATTTAAACTCATTTTTCTTTCAAATCACGAAATTTGGACATCCAAACAGTGCCCAATTGTTCCATGGTCCATTATTATTCTAACGCGGCGGCTTTGAGAAGCTGCGTTCGCATACCATTTGAAACTTGATGTCTGGTTTGGCTTCCGTTTCTCTACAGCACTCAACTTTGAGAAGAAGAATTTAGATAGAGAGAGGGGGGGTATATACATACACGCACATATATAGAGAGAGAGGATGCCTCCGCCGATCAAAGAGCCGTGCAAGAAGGAGGCGTGCGACATTCAAGCTTGCCTCTCTAAAAACAACTTCCTCCCTCAGAGGTAAGTCTAATTTTTTGTTTCCTGTTTCCTTTAATCTCTGTTTGCTTCCCGATAAATTGTAGGAATAAAGAGCAGAAGATTTAAAATCTTATGTAACACGCTTCACTAATTTCCATATATTGAAAACACTCATCTCCTTGTTTCAGAGATCAAACAGAGGATTAGGGTTTCAGCTTTTAGTTCTTCATATATATATATATATATATATATATATATATATATATATATATAATTGTTCAGTTGATTTTGGATAATTTAGAAAATAAGGGTGTATAATTTGTAGTTGAAATGGAATATTGATTGTTTGATTCTTGAAAAAAAAGAATTGTCAATTACTTTCTATGCTTAAGCCTATATATATATATATATATATTTAATTGGTCAGTTGATTTTGGATAATTTAGAAAATAAGGGTGTATAATTTGTAGTTGAAATGGAATATTGATTGTTTGATTCTTGAAAAAAAAGAATTGTCAATTACTTTCTATGCTTAAGCCTTCATTATATAATGTATTTGGTTTTATTGAAACTAGAATTGGTAACTCTTAACAAAATTTTGATGTAGATTTATTGGTTTTTTTATTGTAATATATTATCAAATCAATCCATGCAAAATAACCCTGTGCTCGAGTGAAGAATATTTAAAGTCAAGCAATGTTAATGACAGTGATGCAAGATATGAAGTGGGTTAAAGTTTTCTTCTCTCTCTTTGTTCTTAATTAAGAATGATCGAGGCCATCAAAGTACTGAGTTCTCAAAAATTGTTGTATCTGAAAAATGGAAATAGAATTTCTATGATTGTTTTTAAAAAGGAGTGGCTTTGACTTCCTTTGATGTTTTCATGTCTGTCCTATTTGTTGACTAATAACAATTTTCAAAAGTGGGATTTTTATCAATATTGTGAAGCTTCCACAAAATAGAACCCTAACTGAGAAGGTGCAAAGACACAAATTTTATATATATATATATATATATAGAGAGAGAGAGAGGGGGGGGGGGGGGGGGGAGTCTCAAATGTGGTTTATTAATATTCCATCCAAGGGTGAGGCGATTTGATAAAATGGATATAAAAGATTTCTGGATTCAAATCCTTGAATATCGTTTAAGGAAAGAAACATCAAGAACTTCCACATTTCCATGCCACTGCAAAAGTCACAATCAACCCTTATTAAATACTCCATGCTCCTATGAGAAAACCCTGTGCTCAACTGAAAAAAATAATGTAAAGTCAAATAACGTCCATGACACTTATAGTAGATGAGTGGGGGTATGAAATTATTTTATTTTCTTTTCACCTAATTAAGAATTGACTGAGGCCATCAAGTCTGTGAGTTTTTTAAAATTGTTGCTTTTGAAAAATGGAGGTTGAAACCTTGTGAAAATTATTCCAGTGATCAACATGTTATGTTTTTTATTGGGATCGTGTCAAAGGGAAATCGTAAATGGTGTAGGCTCAATTTTTGTGTTCAGAAGGCTGTATGGTATTTGCAATTGGCTTGGTGTTCTATTCTACTATTCTTCAATGGATTTCCGGAACTCAATTTTTTATTGAGAGTTTGTAACATTTAATTTTTAGGGTTCACCTTTGTTGCACCCTTCATACATTAGGCACCTTTCTTTTATAGTAATAATACATGCCAAGTTATATTGAAACTTAAGATATCATGCATGATTGATTGGTGTATATATTGTCGTATCTGGTACCTCCTTCCAGAACAAATTTGGGTCACACATCTTCCAGAACCAATGTTCAATCTTTGAACTCTTTTCCCCAGATCAGATCCACACCTCATGCTATGTGGTTGTAAATTGCTTTCAAGTCCTTCGAAGAGTTGTTGGTGATTACAAATACCTCCAAAAATGTGAACCATTTAAAAGAAAACCCTCATGGTTGACAGCCTATAAATTATAAATTTCTGATTCATGTTCTTTTGCATCAAATCAAGCATCCAACCAAATAGGTGATTGTGAGTGCATTTTATGAAGCATTTTTGTGGCCTAGATTATGGTTGGCCATGCAGGTTGGTTTTCTTGTTGTTGCTGTTCCTATTAACAGCTTATTCAAAAGACAGTTATGTGGGAAAGTCGCTAACTTTATCCAACAGTTGTGGCACCATGGCAGATGTGCTGATCTAGAAACTGTGGAATTTATTGGAGCAGTTTCTGCTGGTTAGCACTCTGAGTAGCCAACTTATCCAAGGGGTAGAAACAGTAGAAAATTTGTCATTTTCTTTCAACACAGAACTTGGAGAGCTGTTGGCTGATTGGATTCTGGTCATCCTTTAACTTCTGTGATTTCTTAGTGGGTTGTACTAGTAGAATATCCCTTTTGCTAGTTGCTGTGATTAACAAACTTGTGAAAGGAGTTGTTTGAGGAAAAGTGATAGCCGCATACCTTTCACACAAAAACCAAAAAAAAAAAGAGAAGAAGAAGAAGAAGAAAGAGGGAAAAAAAAGTTATAGCCGCCGCATCTTGATTTTGGTTTCTAGTGACAGAAGACAGAAAGACCACTTTCCTTGATTGTAGGTGTATTTTTTTATTATTTTTTTTATTTGAGTTTAGAATAGTCTCTTTGGTTCAGCTGCGGAGAACTTTTATAAGAGCTGTAGGATTTCTTTAGTTCTTGCCCTATGCAACTACTTTGTTGCTGTTTGACTGCACTCTGACCTTGGAACTTCTTGGTAAGAACCTGGTATGGTAGCATAAATCTTTTTAACTGACAAAGAAATTCTAATTTTTTTTTTTTTTGAATAAAAAAAGGATGGACAAAAAAATTCAATGGTTTTCATAAGCAATATAACACTCATCTTGAATATTACAGAATGACTGAATGTAACACTTGTCCTGAGTATTACAAAATAACCATATTACTAACAATCATTATTCATGCATCTATAGGCCCACAAGGTAGATATTAAAATTTGGGAATATTCCGAGATCTGTTCGGCATTACTTGATAAATGTTATACTCCAATAAATTAATGGTTTGTTAAACATGCATGCACACAAAACTTTCATGTTTGATTTTTCGTAGTTTTATAAATTCATTTCTCTGGTCTTCATCTAAACATAAGAAGTGAACCGGGTACAATATTTACTTTTAAGATTTTTGGTGACTGCCTTTCCTTAGCTTCTAATTTATACTCAAGGAGCAGTTACTCTCTTTTTTGCTATCTAGTGACCCTAATAAGTTTTGATCTCTTACATTTTAATTGTAAGTTTGTCTGCAAATGGTGTTGTAGGTGCATTAAAGTCATTGAATCACTTCAATCATGCTGCGAGAAATGCGAAAATAAGTCGACACATTGTGCCTCTGTCTCTGGCCTTCTAAAGCAAATGCCCAAGTAAGAGCCCAACTAATTTTAGTCTTTTAGGTCTTCTATGGTGTTGTAGGTGTCTGCAAATGGTGTTGTAGGTGCATTAAAGTCATTGAATCACTTCAATCATGCTGCGAGAAATGCGAAAATAAGTCGACACATTGTGCCTCTGTCTCTGGCCTTCTAAAGCAAATGCCCAAGTAAGAGCCCAACTAATTTTAGTCTTTTAGGTCTTCTATGGAATACTAGAAAGATAATCCTGAGATATGGTAGTTTCTATGAATTACAGAATTTATTTTCAAACATAGTGGTGGTTGTGAGAAGTTTGTACTCCACCAAGATGTTACATAATGTTATCTCATAGGTCTCGGTTATGAAAAGAATCATAATATTCCTTTTGATTTTAATGCATTAGCAGCCTGAAGCTTTGTTTGATTCAGGTTTTAATTTGAAAAAGATGTATAATATACATCAACTCCCTGAAGCTTTGTGTGATATGCATTAGCCCCTGAAGCTTTGTATATGCCGATTCTTCTCCATTTGAATGTGTGTGTGTTTGTGTGTGTGAGATTTAACGACCTTGAAGATAACTTGTTTGTGAGAAGTTTGTACTCCACCAAAATGTTACATAATGTTATCTCGTAGGTCTCAGTTATGAAAAGAATCATAATATTTCCTTTTGATTTTAATGCATTAGCTCCCTGAAGCTTTGTTTGATTCAGGTTTTAATGTGACAAAGATTTAGAATATACACTAGCTCGCTGAAGCATTGTGTGATATCCATTAGCTCCCTGAAACTTTATTTATGCCATTTCTTCTCCATTCGTGTGTGTGTGTGTGTGAGAGAGAGATTTAACGACCTTGAAGATATCTTGTTTATATTGTTCTCGTTTTGATGAGAGGAACAAATGATTTGATCACAATTTTTGATGTGGCCAAAATTGGCCGGTATCAACTTTATTGCCAATCAATGTTTGTATGTCTTTTTGGCAGGAAGATTATTGCGAAGAAAGAGGATGGTACAGCAACAACTACACAGTAAGAATCGTACCCTCTACACTGACCGTGGTTTTACATCTTGTTTTTGAAGTTCATGCTAACAAAAGCAACACATCCCGGGATTTGGTACATATATGTTTTTCCGCATGCGGAAGGAATTTTGTAGATCATAAATTCATATGTTACACAGCTGGTTGTATAACTGAATCAAATCCTCAAGTAAAAGTACTGGGGTGATATTATTGTTGTAACTAAAATCTTAGTTCTCTCAAGTACAAAGCCAAAATGAAATGTCAAAGATCATTTCCTCTGTTGTGATACTAGATATGATATTCTTTTGACAAAGGACCTGTTCCCTATATCGTGGTGTTAAATGGACTGACTTTTGATACATAGCAAATTGACCTTTTACCACTATTGATGGTCAAATTTGAGCACTGTGCCTTCATGGTGAAAAGTATAGGGAAGAGTAGGCCAAGAAATGGGTTGGATTCAGGCATTACCCAATAGCCTAGGTAGAGCACGCAGTTTCTTGAGCCGCAATTCCTTGAGCGGGTGTACTCATGTTCAAGTTCTCCCCTTCTCCCTAATTTGTGAGGAAGGTGGGGGTGGGGTGGTTTGGATTTGACTTTTAATTTGAGTCATTTTTCAGAGTTTAAACAACTTTTTGAGTCCGAATTAGAGACGGCATTGCGTGAAGATATGTTTCGGAACATTGACTTCGATATGAGTTGAATTAAGTTTAGAAAGTAACTTTTCTATTAATTTAACCAGGTAAAAAAAAAAAAGTAATTTTTTATTCCTGAAGGGTGGAACTATGAAGTTTACAGTTACTTGAGTTAAAATCTGGCCTTTAATTTTATTTAGTTATATATATATATATATATATATATTTAATGAAAGTATGTGGATCGACTATTCAGGTTTGACATAAGTTTGATCGGAGACCAAACTTTTCAAGTTCAGAGCAATCTGTCGTTGGCAAAAGGTATGCAGAAATCACTTGTTGGAAGTTAGCAGAAATTTCCAACCAAAAAATTTGCAAATTGTTATATTGAAGGGGAGATAATTAGTGTGTCGATCAGTGGTAATACTTTTCATAAAACAGTTTTAGAAAATTAGTACAGCACTAGTGAAGATAGGGACTCGTGTGTGCGTGCGTGCGTATATATAACCCACCAAACACGTTCTATGATAACTTGCTAACAAATCCAAAAAAGACTCAAGTTTGCTGATCTTGATGGTCTAATCAGAAATGGAGAATATCTGACGACATAAAAACACGAGTTATTCACAGACAACTCTTCCAATTGCCGGTCGTGGAAATGACCAAATAATTTCACGCATTGATGCCAAAAGGCAGAGTAGCTGGGGGAAGTTCTTTGCAAAGTGAAGAAAAGATTCATTTATATAACCAACTTGGGCAGTATTACATTTGGCAGTTATCCCTTGTATAAGGTAAAAGATTTTGGCCATTTGAAGCTGCAAATGAAATCCAAAAAAATTTCATCCCTTCCAACTGTATCCAGAAAAGAACATGACGGGGGTTGGTCGAAATCTGTGATAAAATACAGGTTGACATTAGTGAGGTCCCCTCCCCAAAGACGACGCATGAGTTTGTGCAAATGGTAGGAATCAAAAGAAAATACATCATGGCGGATCACAATTGGTCCTGCCGCCTGAGAGGAATGCCTTCTGAACCAAAACCGTCCTCCTCTTCCATGTGTTTGGAAAGTCGCAAGGCCATGGAAGAAGATAAACCTGCATTATTGAACAACAGTATTCATATATTTTACCGAGAAATAAGAATGAACTAAAATTAGATAGGGTATCATCTTCGTACACAAACTATATATTTTTCTAATTCTTTTTAATTATTGAAAAATCTAAATATTTGATACAGAACAAAATAAAAATAAAAAACCCAATTCAAATGCAGCATTTTTAAGAGCCAAGGACCGAGAGCCAGTGAATGGGCTCAATCACAGACCGACTTTAAAAAGTATACGAGGAAAAGTAAAGAAGCATACCGTCAACCATGTCCTTTGTTTTGTGAAGAAGGAAGGTTCCAGCAAGGATAGTCACAAACCCACACATTTCTGTGACAATCTGGGTTGGATTCTGCCTATCCCAGTCCTATTTACCAGAAGCACAATATTATTTCAAGCTTAACTCATGAAAAGTTCAAACAAGCATATATCTGAGATCAGTATTGAAGTTGCAGTTCAAGTTGAAAATTTCAAACAAGCAGAAGTGAGATAAAAAAATAGTTGAAATTCCAAAGAATCAAAACTTCTTTTATTTTTATTTCCGTGCGTTATCATCATTATTTTCTTTCCTTTTTTTGGGTGGGGGATTAAGCAGAAGCAAGACTTACTTTCAGATGTACCGGTCGATTCCAAATTTTATAACAAGGAATATAATCTTTTCTTATGCTGCTGAACTAATATTTAGGATGAAAACAAATTTTTATTTATTTTTTGATAAGTAAAGATTGTATAAAAAGCGTTCAAACGGGTGAACGCAACCCCCAAAAGCTACACAAGGCCAAATAGGACCTCTAAACCCTCAAAGACTCCAAAAAATCTACAAGCTCCTCCAAGGATTCACAATTTCTCCCAAGAACCCAACAAAAAGAGTATTAATAATTGAAAACTTCAACGTCCTAAGCACTACCATACACAAAAAGGTGTAACCCTCCAGAAATCACAAACTTAGGCTCCCGCTTTACAACCTCTCCAAGCCTCAACCAAGTCTCTAGAAGATCTGGACATAACCCACTGAACCCCAAACAAACCCAACATCAACATCCAGCAATCTCGAGCCACAGGACAATGCAAAAGAAGATGATCAACCGTTTAATACAAATATATCCAAAATGTAGACATTAGGATAGGGCTGCAATTGAATCGAGCAATTCATTGTTCTTGGCACTATAAAAGCTCAAACTTGTGATCATTCATTAAGTAAACGAGTCAAGCGTGAACAATGCCGAGGCAGGCTCATTAGGTTTGTGAACAAGCTAGTTTATCTATATAATTTTAAAGTAAACACAACTAAAGTCCAAGGCCCCCGCCAAAAAAAAAAAAAAAAAACCGTAGCCTTTCCCAGGTCATTTGATGATAAGATTCAAGGTTTATTAGAGAAAGAGATCGACAAATATACTGATTTAATTGGCAGCAGACTATTCATTCCATTACCAAAAGGTATGTGTGTGTTTGCACATGTTTTCATATAGATAAGAAAATTGGGCTGTGTATATATATTTTGATGTTTGATATATGAACAAGT
Source organism: Cornus florida (assembly GCF_030987335.1). Taxonomy (NCBI): domain Eukaryota; kingdom Viridiplantae; phylum Streptophyta; class Magnoliopsida; order Cornales; family Cornaceae; genus Cornus; species Cornus florida. The sequence goes on from NW_026775573.1 coordinate 49,696,068, forward strand.
TTGGGCTGAACTTGAGCTTGCCAGAACAGAACCGAGCCAAACTCAAGCTTGTCCAAACATGAGTCGAGCCTGAACACCCCTCTTGCTTGGCGAGCAAAGCCAAATGTCGCTCCCCCACTATTTCCTTGTACACACCCTCCACCCCCCTGCGGGGGCCGCGCAAGGGAGGGTGCTTGCGGAAAATATAGATGGATGAAGGTGCATATGGAAAAATGACACTTGTATGCAACGAAGTGTACAAGGCCTAGACAGTTTGCAACAGCACAATTTGCATGATTGTGCACCTACTAGGTGCGCAATCTCCTCCACCCTAAATTTTTTGTAGTGTGGGGGATAAAACATCAGGTTTTATTTTTATGTTTATCCCATTTTCAGTTTAAATTAGGCAAATCAAGAGGGCACACTCATGATCGAGTTTTGGAAAATTATGATATGAAATGATTTTGATTGCATTTGGAACATGATTAGGGTGCCCAATGTTGGTATTGCAATCGCCTGTACCGAGATATGAAAAGGGATTCGATTTGAGATCGAACTTGTGGTTGAATGATTGCAACTTAAAGCATATGAAAGATAATGTAAGTTCACCTTTGGGGTGAATTCAAGCCCCTTTGGCTCCTTGATTGTATTGATTAACAGATTTTATGGGACCCAAGAAAAGTCTGATTTGAAGGGTTAATAATATTTTGATTGGAACTGTTGCCAAATCGTGGAATTTGACTAGAGAAAGGTGTGGGCAAAATGTGTTGTCTACACCCAAATAGCCCAAAGCTCGGTTGGCCTGGTTCATTTGCAGCACTAGGAAAGATAAACATTCACATACCCACGTCTGCCTTCCTCTACCAGTGAGGTTTAATAAAGGACATGCACTAACTTCATTATGAGAGATTATTATAATTATTCATCTATTTTTCTCATGTGACTTACCAATTCATTCCTGATATCTGTTTCTTTCTTTTCTATTATTTATTTATTTTTTGGCTAGGTGGGACGTCGGGTATAGAGGCTGGGGCCTGCAAATTTATCAAATTCCAGGAAGCCACATCACTGATATCTGACTCACTCTAGGACTAGTATAAAACTAGTTTGACCTACTATGTTATGTTGATTATAACAAGTCGCAACACTCAAAACATATAAAAGTTGAATTAAACCTGTTCCTCTTTTGGATGTTCAAAGAACATCATTCACTTATTAGCAACCTATAACAAGAGAGAAAATTGTCCTGATTTGCATGGATATCCAACATTGCGAACCTACAAAAGTTTATTTATTTATTATTATTTATTTTATTATCCTTTTAAGTTAATAAGATTTACCAATTTTTATCTATTCACAAGTGTTGGCAAATATGATAGTCACGATTTATGGAATGACTTACCATATTAGGAGAGATTTTATAGTCACGAATCATGGCAAATAATATGTTGAGATTTAATTTAGATTTGATTTTATTTCCTTTCTTTGATTTAGATTTGAAATTTAAAGCAATATATCATTAAGTTGCATAAACATAATAAAACCAACACCTGCAAATACATCCAAGTTTTATATTTCCAAAGTTTGGTGTTTCAAAAGAAAACACCAATAACGCAATGACTATGTGGAGAGGTCAAGGTCAAGTATTGAGTTTCCCTGACATTTTTGGCACTTGAAATTTACTACGGCCAAGGAAGCTGTGAGCGTAAAGTGATGAGGTTGACAACGGCAGGAGAAAATCACATCATGAACGAAGCCTAAACCAAGGTTCAAATCCTCCTCCTGTGGTGCCTGTGCCTCCCTACGCTCCTCCCTCCATACGTGCTCTGGCTGAAGAAATGGCACATACATTGAGCATACCTTGCAAATAACGGTCATAGAGATATTGTTTGTCCACATTTTAATTTGTCTTCCCAAGCAATGACGCCGATAAGACTCCATTATGAGAAACGGCTGAGGGAAGGGTGCAGTAGCTGTGATAGAATTCGATACCTTGAAGCCGTAGTCTACCTTACAAGGATCACATACCACTCGAAATCTGGTGAATTGCCTTTTTGATTCAAGACTTTGTACCTAACACCGCCATCGCAACAATGGCATGGGAGCGTTGCAGCCTCAAACAGTTCAACGACCTTGCGGTCGATATGACTAAAGAGAATAAGGCACTAGGAGCCAATAGTTACTTGCTTATTTGGAAATTTGATGTTGTACAATCCCTTGCAATCATCACAAGTAAAACTAATATCGCAATTAGTTGAAGAAATTTGAACTTTATGTTTCTATTGCAAACACATGAGAATGACACATCCGAAACAACTACTGAGATATTTGTATCGTTATTCTCGGGATATGACGATACTGGCTGGACTACGTGGTCAAAAGACGATTTGCATCCATTGCAAATAATTTTCATGGATATATTCTCTGTGTTGGTTCTCACAAAGTGGGCAACAACAAGTCTTTTTTTTTTTTTTTACAAGTAAACATATAATAACAAAGGCGCTCAAAGGGGAGCGCTCAAAGGGGAGCGACCCTTAACAAAGCAAATAAAAGATGCAAAAGGCACCATTACAATGATAAGTTGTCAATAAAATCCAACAAACTGTCCACAGATGAACAATTTATCCCATTAACCCAAGAATAAAGAGAATGCAAAATATTCGACTTAATAACCCACGTCGGCGACTCCTTTCCATTGAAAGATCTCCTATTCCGCTCGAGCCACATCCCCCACCTAATAAATCACAACGGCAAGTCTTGATGCGGATAAAATCACGTTTTTCGCTTAGTGGTTGCACCGACTACATTGAGGTTGAGCCCTCGGGTCTCCCAAAGTTTTTTTTTTTGATAAGTAAAAATCGATTAGAACAGCGTTCAAAAGGGGAACGTGTCCCTAATACAAAAAACGAAAGTGGAACCTAAGGACCAATAGAGTCCAAAAGATCAACTAAGTAATTAGTTGAGAAGCAACCGCTTCCTTTCACATAAGAGAAAATATAACGAAGAATATGCATTTTCAATGTCGCCATAGACGTTTCCTTTCCTTCGAAATTTCTGCTATTCCTCTCTCTCCAAATGCACCATCAAACACAGTGTGGAACTATCCTCCAATAGTCACGAGCGTGGCTTTTCACTGGGCATCTTCTCCACACGTTAATCAGTCCTATGGAGGACCGAGGCATTACCCAATTCGAAAATGTCATCGTATTTAACACACTTATAGTTAAACAACTTCAACGAGGTGTGTGTTTCTACGATGAGGCCGTTGTTTAACTATAAGTGTGTTAAATGCGATGGCATTTTCGAATTTAACTTTGGGAGACCTGAGGGCTCAACCTCAACACAGTCGAGACCTAATGGCTCAACCTCAACGCAGTCGTTGCAACCACTACGTGAAAAACGTGATTTCATCCGCATCAAGACTTGCCGTTGTGATTGCCAGAAGACCCACTTTGTGAGAACCAACACGTAGAATATATCCATGAAAATTATTTTCAATGGATGCAAATCATCTTTTGACCACGTAGTCTAGCCAATATCGTTTTATCCCGAGAATAATGCTACAAATATCTCAATAGTTGTTTCGAATGTGTCATTCTCATGTTTTTGCAATAGAAAACATAACATTCAGATTTCTTCAACCGATTGCGATATTAGTTTTACTTCTAATGATTGCAAGGGATTGTACAACATCAAATTCCCAAAGAAGCAAGTAACTATTGGCTCCCAGTGCCTTATTCTCTTTAGTCATATCGACCATGAGGTCATTGAACTGTTTGAGGCTGCAGCTTTCCCATGGTCATTGTCGCGATGGTGGTGTTAGGTACAAGGTCTTGAATCAAAAAGGTAATTCACCAGATTTTCGGGTGGTATGTGCTCCTTGTAAGGTAGACTACGGCTTCAAGGTATCGAATTCTATCACAGCTACTACACCCTTCCCTCGACCGTTTCTCATAGTGGCGTCTTATCGATGTCATTGCTCGGGAAGACAAATTAAAATGTGGACAAAATATCTCTATGACCATTATTTGCAAGATATACTCAATGCATGTGCTATTTCATCAGCCAGAGCACATATGGAGGGAGGAGCGGAGGGAGGCACAGGAGGAGGTTTTGAACCTTGGCTTAGGCTTCGTTCATGATGTGGTTTTCCCCTGCCATTGTCAACCTCATCACTTTATGGTCACAGCTCCCTCGGCCGCAGTAAATTTTAAGTGTGAGAAATGCTAGGAAGACTCAATACTTGACCTTGACCTCTCCGCATAGTCATTGCATTATTGGTGTTTTCTTTTGAAACACAATTTTGGAAATACAAAACTTGGATGTATTTGCAGGTGTTAGTTTTATTATGTTTATGCAACTTTATGCTATATTGCTTTAAATTTCAAATCTAAATCAAAGAAAGGAAATCAAATCAAATCTAAATCAAATCACAGCATATTCTATGGCATATAATATGCCATAGAGTATGCTGTGACTTGATTTAATTTCCTTTCTTGTAATATGACCATATGCTCTTTTTATCTATAAATACTAGAGTTGTGAATGAGTGATATATCTCATTCAAGCCTTTACACAATTCTCTCATTTTCCTTCTATATTGTATTTCTTCTTCGTATCAAAGCCAGGGCGGTCCGATTGCAATGAGGGCATTGCAAGTTCGGCACCACCCACAGGAAGAGGTTTAACCTTGGCTTAGGCTTCATTCATGTGTGGTTTTCCCCTGCCATTGTCAGCCTCATCACTTTATGCTCATAGCTCCTTCGGTCGCAGTAAATTTCAAGGGCGAGAAATGCCAGGGAAACTCAATACTTGACCTTGACCTCTCCGCATAGTCATTGCGTTATTGGTGTTTTCTTTTGAAACACAAAACTTTGGAAATACAAAACTTGGATGCATTTGTAGGTGTTGGTTTTATTATGTTTATGCAACTTAATGCTATATTGCTTTAAATTTCAAATCTAAATCAAAGAAAGGAAATCAAATCAAATCTAAATCAAATCACAACATATTCTATGGCATATAATATGCCATAGAGTATGCTGTGATTTGATTTAATTTTCTTTCTTGTAATATGACCATATGCTCTTTTTATCTATAAATACTAAAGTTGTGAATGAGTGATATATCTCATTCAAGCCTTTACACAATTCTCTCATTTTCCTTCTATATTGTATTTCTTCTTGGTATCAGAGCCAGGGCGGTCCGACTGCAATAAGAGCATTGCAAGTTCGGCACCACCCATTCAAGAATGGTCTAAGGAAAGGTGTCGAGTAAGCAGGGTGGTCTGACCTCAATGAAAGCATTGCGAGTTCGGCACCAACCATTCGGAAATGGTCCGAGGGGACATGGTTACTTTTTTATAGTCTAAGGAGACATTGTTGATTCTTTCATCTACATTTTCAATATATGTATGAAGGGGAATGGTCTGAGGAGACATTGTTGATTCTTCTATCTACATATTTTAAATGTGTATGAAGAGAAAGGGTCTGAGGAGACATTGTTGATTGATTACGGTCTGGGAGACATGGTTGTTTGTTTATGGTCTGAGGAGACATTTTTTATTTTGCACTCCTCAGCTTGCAAACATTATTGGGGTCAGCAAGATTGTGTTTGAGGATGCATTGTTCAAGTTAGGCATTTCAGTTATTCACGCACCAACTTGAGGGGGAGTGTTAGCAGATATGATAGTCACGATTTATGGAATGACTTACCATATTAGGAGAGATTTGATAGTCAGGAATCATTGGCATATAATATGCCATAGAATATGCTGTGATTTGTTTTAGATTTAATTTAATACCCTTTCTTGTAATATGACCATATGCTCTTTTTATCTATAAATACTAGAGTTGTGATTGAGTGATATATCTCATTCAAGCCTTTACACAATTCTCTCCTTTTCTTTCTATATTGTATTTCTACTATAAGATTGATGAATAAGAACTACTTATCCCAGTAATTTATTTTACCGTGCACCCTCAATGACCCAATAAAATAGCTTGTATTATCAAGGCCACCCTGACAGTGGACTAACTTATCGGTTAGAACTAAAGAATTAGAGGCACACCTCTCAATACTTGAGAAAAGAAATTTTTGGAAGCCACATTACTAATATCCACCTCATTCAGGGCTTAGAACAGTGTACTAGACCCACCCATGCTACCTTAATTATGGCTCCCTTTTGGGTCGTCCAAAGAACATTATTCACTTCCGCCAACCAACACAAGGGAGAAGCTTATACCAATTTGCACCGACAATCTATCATTTATTCCTAAGATGAAGAAGAACTACATATCCAATATTTTATTCTACCATGCAACTTCAAGGACTCGTTAAAATGGCATGTATTTGTATCAGGTACACACTGCTAGTGGACCAACCATTGTAAAGACAAATAACCTAAGAGGGTATGAGGTGGTCCTATTTAAATAATAAAAAAGTAAGTTGTGTGTGTGTGAGAGAGAGAGAGAGAGAAGAGAGAAAGAAAGAGAAAGAGGAAACAGTCTGCCAGTGAATTTACAACACAAATTGGCCAAGGAGATTCATGGAAAGAATCAGCAGAAGGGAATGATTAATGAGTCGATCTACTGCTATAGTTACCATTGCAGAAGATTTTTATATAAAATATGTCGTGAATATAAGCTGTTTACAGCCTGTGATTAATTGAGAGAGTTGACTATTCTGATGAACATAATCTGCTAGATTCACAATAAAATCTGAAGTGAGGATTTGTGTAAAACAAAATCTCTACCCTTTTCCTTCTGCCAGACAATAAGTACCAAATCCACCACTCAGCATCTCAAGAACCTAAATAACCTACTTGTGCATTATTCCTCTATTGCCTTTTCCTTGCATAACATATATCGGCTGATTAAACCCTAAACTTCTGTCAATAATATTCTCAAAATTTTATATCTTCTCTTTTCCTTCATTAAACTTGAATCATTTCATATGTAACGGATAAACTAAAGATCACGGAACTTGATCAGTTAATTGACACTATATAGGTGTTATAACAAATGAAAACCGAGAACACAATCAAGAATCACAACATACAAAAAATACAAAGATTTATGTGGTTCGGCAAAGCCTACATCCACAGTGAAGATCCGACAAAAGATTTCACTATTCAAAAATCAAGAGATTACCCCAAACCCTAGCTCTCTCTCACTCTCTTTCCTGCTGTCTTCGGTGTTTTCTCATTATCCAAAAAAAGAGCTGGCAACCAACTAGTGAGACAGCAGCCATGATAATAGAGGAGAAGTGTTTGTACTTAAAGCTTACATTATATGAGGTTTCTCAAATACTTATCAAAATATATATATATATGAGGTTTCTCAAATGTTTTGTGATTTGTGTTCATGTAACACTGAAGATATGTGAATTAATATCATAGATTATCATGGACACAAATTATATTGTGTTTATAGTGCTGAAAACGAGAACACACAACACACTTGGACTTTTAAAATGACTTACTAGCAGTTAATAAGTGAGTAAAACTGTTAGATGGAATCGTTTAGCTTGACAATATTGTCTGGTCAGTTTGTAAGAAGAGTTGTGGAGTCTAGTGTGTTCACATTTAAATGTTTTGTCATTTGGCATTCAAATTTGAAAGAATAACATGATTAATTAAAATATTTGAAAAATCACAAAAAGATTTATAATTTTATTTGGTTAACTGAAACCTTGAAAAATACAAGGTTAAAATAAATTGTTTAATACCCTTGTTAATCACCATCTACTCTAAAAGCTTAAGCTGTTAGAGAGGGTGTAACTTCAATATTTAAATCCTTCAACAACTTTCAAAGAACTTACTTCTCTCCTCTCCAAATTATAAATATTTTTCATTAGAACTTGGTGCTTAAGGGACTAATTTTATTTATTTGCATGGATTACATGAAATTGAAATGAATGACCTAGGTCTGTTTATTTTGACAATTTCATGACAAAAAGAGGGAGAAATAAGAAAAGGTTATCATAAGATTTATGTTCGAGGGGGAGTTTTCAATTAAGGGGGAGATTACAAATTCATATTTTATTTTCTTTTGTGCCTCATTTATTCTTTATTTCTCTCATCACATTGATATTATGCGCGGTTTTAGTTGTTTGTCTATGTTTTGCAAGATCATAGAAATTCTAAGACAAACAACTTTTGAGTTTTTTATATCTTTATTATGTATTGTTAAGTTTATTTTGACTTTGTCACAACAAAAACCGAAATCTGTATTTTTACTTTTAACTTCTGATTAGAAAAAAAAAAAATATTAGTTTTTTTTTAAAAAAAAAGAAGTAAATATGTATTAGAAAGCATTCAAACGGGGAACACATCCCAAAAAGCAACACAAGGCCAAATAGGGCCCCTAAACTCTCAAAGAGTCCAAAAAATCAACTATCTCCCCAAGGGAATTACAATATCTCCCAAGAAGCCAACAAAAAAGCGAGCTAAGTGTCACGTTGTGATTCCTAACGATGCCATGAGTATAAAAGACATGCATGCTGGTTGGCTAAAAGCATTCATTGACTGGGAATGGTTCCAGGGAAGGGGCGTGCAGGACCACATAATGATACCTCTTCAAAGTTCAGGCAGGTCAACTCAGTTGAGTGCGAGGAGCTTGTCGCTGGTCGTGGACTTGACTACGAAGAAGGGAGTTGGCCATCCCTGCACAAACTGGTCGGGAGCTGGAGCCGTTCCCCTGACGAGGCCATGGCAAGTCGAAACCAGTCAGCATGTATCCTTGGGAGGGCAGGTCGTGTTGGCTAACCAGGGCGCTTGCACAAGCTGAAGCAACGCCTTGGTGCCGCATGGGCCGTGCCGTTGCGCCAAATCTCTAGGCCCGTGACATAAGAGTAGAAAATTTCAGCACCCCAACAGAAGTCTCCACTCCCTCAATAGTTACTGGTGGTATTTATGTTTGAGGGCATGATTAGAGTTTGAAGATACATCAAAGGGCAAAAATGTAAAATCATATCTTCAATAACTAACCAATTACGGTTCATAATCATGTGGTCTCATTTTATGAAAAAACATTTTGAATGCGTAAAGTTTTTTTTGGATTAAATATGTTTAAATACGATTTTTTCACCAAAACAGATTCAGTCGATTAAATAGTAGATCAATCGACTAAATTCCATAGAGCATCCATTAGAGGTCAATCAATCGAAGTTGAGTCTGAATTAAAAGTCTGTCATGGTGAGTCTTTTGATTGAAGCATTGATCAATCAAGCCCTGTCTAGTAGTTGTTGATCGATGAGTTGATCAACCGACTTTTGTGCGAATAGTTTTTGGAAGCTTCTCTAAATCAAAATCCTAAAAGGTTTAGGTTTTCCTGTTCTGATTAAAACTAAGGCTATGTTTGGTACGGTGGGAACGAAAAGAAAGGATAACATTAGTTATGAGGGAAAGGGAAGGGAAGGATAATTTTAACCCCCTATCGTGTTTGGTTAATTAATGAAGGAAAAAAAAAAGGAAAGGATAAAGATCATGTTTGGGAAAAGAAAGGAAAGGAAAGCATTTTAGTAAATTTACTATTATACCCTTTTATATTTTAAAAGATAAATTTATGGGCCTCAAAAATTATAGGCCCATGTATGTATGACGGGCCACCAAGAAAAATATATACTAATTTTAGGGCAAATAATTTCAGCCTCCCCAATCGCCTCCATCTCTATTCTCGTTCTCAACTCTAAACTTGCCCTCTCTCTCTATCTGCAACAACAAACTACAAAATCTACAAGAATCAGAAGTTCAAAACCCATATATTTCAGTTTATCTATCTGTCTGCAAGAATCAAAAGTTCAAAACCTATTACCTATATCAAAACCCATATCGGCATATCATTTCAGATTGTTCCAAAACTCAAAACCCATATCTTTCAGTTTCCGTCGCCCGCTGTTCCAGTTCGGGTTTGCCTCAGCCGCTGTCTCTCAACTCTCAAGCTTGCCCCCCCTCTCTCTCTGTGCAACTACTAACTTGTATGTATGGGTTTTGTTTTAATTTTTTTTTTCTAAATCAACTAATCAAGGTCTGTAATTCTTGTTTTGCAAACTAAATCCTAAAATCAAGTGTAATCTTGATTTTGTGTAAGGGTAAATTTGGCATCAGAAATAATTCATCAACCCTAGCCTTCCCTTTCCTTCCATTTCCTCCCATTTTTGGGAGGATGAGAAAATTACTGTTCAAAGCTTGTGATATCCTTCCAAAACCTTCCCTTCCCTTCCCTTTCCTTCCAACCATTTATGCCAAACGCAAATTTTTACTAACCCTCCATCACCTTTCCTTTCCTTTCCTCCCTTTTCCATTGCACCAAACTGACCCTAAGAAACCCTAATTCTTTTACACTCAAAGCACTATATAAAAACTCTAGATTCTCATAATAATAACATATATATAGATATAGATATATAGATTTCTCCATACAATATTTAGAGATCATATAATTTTAAGAGAGCATAATTTATTTTTCATCATCTACATATTGAATTAGATGGAGAGATAATATAAAGAGTTATTTTTTATTCTTTTACCACTGGGCCATGTTAGCATAGCCCCATAGTGGGCATTTGTGAGCGTTTGTTTGAATATTTACCTAACCAAAGAAATAAATAAACACGCAACTTGAATAACTAGTCAGTAGATATCAAATCACTAGTTTGAGAAGCGGATCGCAAGAGGAGAGAATCTGTTGACGAGCAGACTGTGTTCCTGGAGACTTGAGAGGAAAGTTTGGTGGATCAGTTCGTAAGTGGGTGTTTCTAGGGTTTGCAAAACTATAAACCTGGTTGTAATATCTATCTCATAGTGGATTTGATCTGTCTGGAATCGGTCTTGTGGTTTTTTCCTGTCAGAGTTTTCCATGTAAAAATTGTATTCTAGCTAGTGTGGTTGCACGATTTACTCCCTCTGTCCCACAAAAAATGTCCATTTTTGGGAATCTAACTTTTTAAGAGTGTAGTTTTTTATGTTTTTTTTTTTATTATAGTGGTAAAGAATGAATTCCAAATATACCCTTCTATGGTGGGTCCACATGCTTTTACAACTTCAAGGCGAGGAGGGTAAATTAGGAATATTTAAAAAATAGTACACTGAATTTTGAATTGGGACAATTATTTTGGGACAGCCAAAAATGGAAAGGTGGACACTTCTTGAGGGACGGAAGGAGTATTTATTTATGCTCACTATACTTAACTGATTCATATTGCTCTTTTGTAAAGTATAATTTTGATAATTTAAAAATCATTTATTGTTAATCTCTTCACCAATCTAAATCTATACTGGGTATAGTGTACTTCAACGTATTAAAGCCTCGGATTACAATCCTAGAATCTATCAAATAGTATAAAATTATTGGAGATAGATGACCATACAACAAATAAAGAACAAAGTGAGTAAAATGAAGACAAACTAGTGGTATACAAAGTGATATGAGAACATCAAATAAGTTAAAAGAGAAATTCTATAGGATAATTATTAGGCCAATTATCTTATACGGAGCAGAGAATGCTGGCAATTAAAAAAGATAAGAATAATACATCTATGCAGATGAAATGGAATGCTAAGATAGATAATGAGTCAACATGTCAGTGAGAAATTAAAAGTGACACCTATTAGTAACTCAGACACAATGATACAAAAGGAATACTAGTTTTTTTTTTTTTTTTTTTGATAAGTAGAATTTCATAGAAGGCGCTCAAGAGGGGTACGCTCCCACAGGAATACACAAAACACCAAAGGCGACAACTAAAGCTTTAAGCTATCCACAAAATCCAAAAGGTCCCCTTAAAGTTTTACAAGTACGCCTGAACCCAAAAAACTAAAGTATGCAGTCTACTGTATTTGAGAGACCAAATAGGAGACTCCTCACCCTCAAATACAGTATGCAGTATACTGTACTAGTTAAAATTGAAGATAAGACACAGAGATAAGCCAAAACCAACATAAAAGAAAGTAATAAGGAAGGATGAATATAATAGGAGGCATAGTTTGTAATAGGATAGAGTGCAAGAAGAGAATTCATGTAGCTGACCACATTCGATTGGGATCAAGGTAAATGACCATGATGATGGTGACGATGATAATATATAGATCGTACATAGTCTCACGCAAGAATGATTCAAATGTTCCTTATCAGTAAAAGAATTACCTTAAACATTATCACACTTGCCAAAATGGTAAAAGATGTAAACATAACATAGTATATGGGAGATACAACAGCTGTGTTGAATGTGTCAAGGGCCTGCATTCAAGATTAAACAACAAAGAACGCAATTAGAATACAGTACCCTTGCAACCATACATGAAAGAAGAACCAAGTATGGTTTAAAAAGACGATCCATGTATCTATATTACATCTGAACCTCAAGTAAAAGAAAGCACAGATCCAATAGCAGAATAGTTGATCCATGTTGCAAAATTTAAAGATTAGTTCAACTGATTCCAGAAATTAGCTACTCCAGGTGGTTATTCACTTCAAGCAAGCTAAAGTTGTCTCACACATTCTGACATCTTTTAAGCTATTTTTGGCAATGCTTCATGGCTGCAAATCAATTATAAAAGATGCTATATGCATCAGTTCAACTCAGCTGTTTTTCTCTAATACCTTCTAATAATTAAATTGTGATAATGTGCAAGGTTCACGTGAAATTGCAAAAAAGTTTGTAATATATGAGAGAAGAAAATGGGTCTCATCTAATATTGACCTAATGAGACTTGGAGAGGAGGGGGGGGTGTGAGTACCAATTTTCTTGGGAAAAGGGACATTGTAGTAAAGGGTTGACATGTTCCATAAACAAAACTCTCGTTAGATCAATAGGGTTTCATCACTCTATTAGATGAATCAACATTATTGAAGATGTGACTAAACATTGAAGACTGAGCCAACTTGTTGGCAAAATGATCCTTCAAGCTTTTATGATCAGAGACATTTTGAGAGTGGCAAGTGACTTATTGGCCTCAAATTTCGAGCTGGTTAGTCATTAGGTAAATTGGCCCTCAGACCTAGGTATTTGGATGAACTCATTTAGGAACCAATTAAGAAGTTTTGACTTGAAAAATAACTGTAGAGTCTGATCTCGTGTTTGAACTGAACCTTGAGACAAGGTGCCATTTCCAGATGCTGGAAGGCAAGAAATGGCGTATCATGTAATCACTGACTCATTCAGGGTCCTAGGGAAGCACTTACAAGGAGAGAACTTTTAAGTGTTTTTCAACGGTAACAACACCTTCGCCGAGTTAAAAGATACGGAACAATCGGAAGTCAAAGAGTGTCGACTAGGCCAATTGAAGGGTCAGCCAGTTGAACAAGAACTAAAGTCGGGACATTGTGAACCAGTAGCTACTCAATCAGTCAAGCTTACATCGAACAGATTGAGTTTTCAACAAATAGTTGCAGATAGATTGAACTAAAATGATGGACAGATACAACGACTGAAATCTTATCGACTGATTGAACTAAGGTTGTAGACCGATCGAGCTTTGTCAAATATAGGCATTGACAAGGTTTTCTATCTCGAGTGGAGTCCTTTTATTAGAAAGCCCATCCGAGCATTCCTAATTTATGAGCATGAGTCTAGAGTTATTCTAATGAGAGATGCTTAAGAAATAATGAAAAGATTTAGAGAGACTAAAAACAACATAAGAGAATTGTTTTTCTCACATAGCCAGAATTTGAGTTAAATATACCTTTTAATTGCTATGTGACTATGTAATGTGAGGAACATACTGGCATACCAGTGTTCTGTAACCACTAAATCATCATCTTGTCGTGGACTACTACTCTTGGAGTCTTTGCTCATGTGAACGAGTGCTAATCAATGAGGAGCCGGTCATAGCTTGCAAATAGTGCGGAAAATTTGCCAGCAATCAGTGGGAAAGAAGGGGAATTGTAAAGAACAGTTCATTGATGTGACAGCAGTAACTTGACTTGTGATTAAGGTGACACTGGGAGTAAGACACACCAAAAAGCTTTATGCCAAACGTAAACAAACGAACGGTGATTCTGGGGTCAATCTGTTACTGACCATAACGTTGTAGTTCCTGTCACAGTGGATTGTTAAATTTTGTGTAAAATCTTGTAGTTATTTCCTGCTAGGGTTTTTCAGATAAAATCATGTTTGCCCTTTATTACTTTTTGTGATTCCAATATTGTGGTTCCTTGATTATAGCATGATTAATTGCTCCTTATTTGATCTGTTGATTATTATGATTGAATTGAATAATTTCAATTCAATTTAGACGACAACTGATTGAAAATTGAATTGGACATAATAACCCCCCTCAAAGTCTAATTTGATCCATCACAAAAATGTCTTTCACAAACTGCTCCACCCTTGAGGGACTCTAATATTCTTTTTATGGGGCTCTGAGCATTTGTTCCACCTGAGAAAAAATACACTCCAAATTTGAAAGGAAAGGAAAGGAAGAGGCCCTGATCATAGTCGTGTTCCTCAACCCCCAATTTTTACAGTATGGTACTGCCAATATAATATCTTAGCTTTGGGGGCTCCCATCTCCCAGAACTCTACCTGTTCTCAGATTCTCTTCCATCTTCCTACAGTCCTGGCTATAGAGTTCCCAAGTGCCCTCCTGCAAGTCTGGCAATCTCTGAAAGGTAAAATGTGCTCACAGACTGCACCACAGATCGGACTACTGCCTATTCTTGTTTATCCAATCTTGCCAACCACAGACACCACCTTGCTCTTGTTCGTCAGAAGATTATCTAATCTTGCAAACCTCAGAAAGCATTTATCTCTAGGTATGAATTTCATTTTCCAAATATTACAACCTTTGTCTTCACTGCAGGGCTGATTAGAGGGCTGCCATCTCATAAGCAGACTTTGTAGCATACTGCATATTTATGGACGGCCCCCAAATCAAAGCATCTTCACATTCTAGATCTCATGACCCGCCCCAACCAGTGTAGACTGGCAGCCCAATTGACATGTGCTCAAAACAAAACTTTGTTAGCTTGTGGCCTCCTACAAACCTTGCACACCAAAGTTAAATTAGCTTCAGTGAAATTCTTCATACCAAGTTTTCTGGTCCTTTGCCATCAAAGGCTTCATAATTAGTCACGATATTTTTTCTAAAATCAAGAGCTCTCCCCTATCTCCACAATAGTTGGACATCAGAAAAGGAAAATAAATAAATAAATAAAACAAAGTACTGATAGTTGACAACCAATTAGTATCCAAATCACTAGCACAATTGTACATTTCCCTCTAACCCACTAAATAATATGTAAAAAGCCCAGGCTGGGACTGATACAATTAAATGGAAGCATGGTAGGTTTTCTTTGAAAGCAGCTTGGAGTTCATGTAGATTTAAAAAACAGGTAATTCAATGGAGTACTCTTTGCTGGGGCCACTGCAGACCTAGAATAGCTGTGGGTGTTACAATTATACTGCATAATAAGAATCTTAGCTATGTGAATCTGTAGAAACATGGTTTAGTTATCACTCCTATCTGTCATAACTGTTTGGCAAATACAGATACTAATGATCATCTATTCTGGGAGTGTAACTATGCTGTTGCAATTTGGCAAGAATTAGCTAGTATTATTCAAATGGATCTGCCCAGTTTCTCCTCTCTTACACAGATGACAGAGTGGTTTCTTCAACATTCAGTTATAAATTCTACAAAATCAAAGGTCCTGTGTTGCCTTGTTTGCTGTCACCATTTGGAAAATTGGGTCTAGTAGAAATTCAGTTCTCCATCATGGAATACAGGATGCTTCTACCTATGCTGCCAGAGTTTGGGATGTGCTTGCATATCTTAAAATTAGACTTGAGGATTTGTTAATCATTTTTAGTTCTTGATGCTGAGTTTTTCATTTTTATTGTTGTTTAGCAGCTATTGGAAATGAGCTTATTCTAGCCGTGTGTTGTAAAAGGGGGAATGCCTCCTTCAGACCTTGTAATGTTATTTTTTCTTTTATAAATTATCCCATTCAGGAAAAATATATATATATATATATGTAAAAAGCCTTTCACTTTGCCATCCACATGTCATTTCTTACAAATTTATCATTGATGCCAGGGCAGAGATAAATTATCAGTAACAAATAGGACACTTAAGTTGACCAATCCCATTTGACTTGAAGACTAGAGTCATACAACTTAAGGTAAATGATAAATCCTTGGGACTACTGTTTGCAAAGTGTAGTTGGCTGCAACGGTATATTCTTTGGAGGGAACGGAATCATAGAATGTATCTAAATGAGCACAGGGATGTTAATATGATTCAGGTATGAGTTGTAGATAATATCAGAGTTAGACGTCGTTTTTTGAAGAAGATTGCTAATACTCGATCTACTTGTTGGCTGCAGTAAAATGGGGCTTACCAAACTGTATTTTTTCTTGAGACTTCTCCATTCTCTTGGTTGGCCTACAGTCTTTTCCTCTACTTAGATGGTAGTACAACCATTGTTTGGTTCTCATCTTCCTTTTGTTTTGCTCAAGGGTCCTCTTCCCAACCTCTAACTATTTTGTTTAAAAAGGTGGGACTTGTTCTTGTGATGTTTTTCCTCTTTGGTCTATTGTTCCATGGGACCTTTTGAAGGCCTTCTCACTTGATGTTTTAACACTTAACAAAAGTAAAATGAAATTACAGAAAAATTCAATTTGACAGTTACTAAAAGATACAAATATATTTGACAAAAGTAAGGACATTATACAAGAAAAGCAAGGACAGCACATCAATTGCATATAAATGACTGATGACTGAAAAGATTAAAAATGAAAGAATAAATAAATAAATGATAAGAAAGAATAGGAAACTCAGTACCTTGTTTAAATAGTTCATTTGTGTGATCACACAAGTAATAACAACAACAGTGAAGATCCATGTTTGAGGGTATGTTAGCTGATTCATTCCCGAGAAAGTTAGCTTCAAAGCAATTCCAAGTGCTTTCACACTCATTACCTGCCCAAGCATAGTTCTTAGGATAAACTATTTATAGGGAAATAACCAGGGAAAGAAAACAAAAATGAAGTGCAAATACATACCGATAAGGAGCCAACTAGTGAACAAACTCCAATATACACCATTATATGCGTCTGGCCGTATTGTGGGATAAAGTGGAATATAAGTATAAACACAGCTATTATCACCAGAACTGCATAAAAGAGAAAAGCTGCAAAAGAGAACTCTGGTCATTAAGTTCGGTAACAAGTTTTATTACCCAAAAAAAGAAGCAAGCAAGAAACATAATATAAAACAGGTAAAAGGAAAGTTAAGTGGATTATTAAACAGGCACTAATACAATACCTGGCTCTGTAGCAAGATCCCAAACTTCTTTCACGGAATCAATCTCACGTTCTTGAGGAGCATGAAGAACAATTGTGGTAGAACCCACAACACACAAAGCACAACCAAGAATCCCAAAAGTATGCAGCCTCTCCCGTAAAATAATGTGTGCAAGCACAGCACTGAAATACAATATCATTATCAGTCATCAAATTGGAGAATCAAAATTAAATATGGTGTGCGACTTTCTGTCATGCCTGATAATAATGCTGAGTGCACCAAGAGGAGTGACCAGAATAGCTGGTGCAAAAGCATAAGCTGCAAAATTAGCAATTTCTCCAACAATCACTGTTACAAAAGCAACCACTCATTAGAATTCACATTCTCAAGGAAAATTATGGACTATAAGTAACACATGTGGTTGGTAAAGGAAACTGAAGTACTTGTCATATAAGTTTCTAGATTTGTCAAACAAGAAGAAGAAAACAGCTACTGATTATAATAACAAGAACAGTGGCAAGAATAACTCAACACCAAGCATTGATTTTTTTTTTTGATAAGTAAAAATAACATTAAAAAAAGGCGTTCAAGAGGGGAACACGTCCCAATTACAAAAGTGGAACCGGAACTAAGGCCCCAAAGAATCCAAAAAAGTAATTAAATCATATGAAGAAGAACAAAAGCTCCTCTTCACATAATTGAAGAGAGAACGAAGAATGTAAAGTTTGACCGTTTCCGTAGGCGACTCTTTTCCTTCGAACATTCTGCTGTTTCTCTCCTTCCAAATGCACCACCATACGCAATGTGGTACAATTCTCCAGAAATCGTGAACGTCTCTTCTCACTCGACAACCTCTCCAAATATGAATCAATTCCTTAGTAGATCGTGGCATAACCCAACACATGCCAAACAACCCAACAATAAGATTCCAACAATCAATCGCCACAGGGCAACGCAAAAGGAGGTGATTAACGGACTCCTCATCATCCTTGCATAGACAACAGCGATTAACTATACAATTGCCCCTTTTTCTCAAATTATCAATTGTCAGAATCTTTCCCCACACAGCAGTCCAAACAAAGAAAGCCACCCTAATTGGAGCCATAAACCGCCAAATAATTTTCCACGGGAAGTCTCAATTAACAAATTTTGACAAACATAAGAACAAAGATCTAACTTCGAAACGACCATGAGAAGAGGGAACCCAACTTAAAACATCATTATCTCTGCCAACGCCCTCCTGTCGATACAGAAGATCCAAAAAAACATATACCTCGTCCATCTCCCAATCCTGAAAAGAGCGCCGAAAATGCACATCCCATATAATCCCGCTGCTATCAAGCCAATAGCAGTCGACTATGTAGGCGTGTTTATTAACAGCAATACTATGTAATCTTGGAAAAGTACGAGAAAGTGACTGATCCCCACACCAGAGATCTTCCCAAAACCGAATGCAACGTCCGTCATGGAGTTTGAATTTGATATGAGCCGAAAAAACATCCCATCCCTTCCGAATAGCCTTCCACATCCCTACTCCTCCCACTAGGGTAACCGGACGCATAGACCAACCTCCAGCCTCTTCGCCAAACCGACAAGAGACTAACCTGCGTCATGGTCGATGTCTTTCCCTCCCATATCTCCATAACCACTTACCCAAGAGAGCTTAATTGAAAAGAACTAAACGTCTTATACCAAATCCACCTAATTTCACAGGCTTACAAACTTCCTCCCATCTGACAAGGTGGTACTTGAACTCATCGCCCTTACCACCCCAAAGGAAATCCCTTTGAATTTTTTCAATCCTGTCTGCAATGGAACAAGGGATTTGGAACATAGAAAGAAAATAAGTGGGAAGGCTCGACAAGGTGCTCTTGATAAGAGTAACTTTACCCCCTTTTGACGAGTATTGCTTCTTCCAACCTGCTAATCTCTTCGCATACCTGTCAATCACAGAATCCCAACTCCCCACTAAACTTGAAGAGACCCCTAGGGACAAACCCAAATAAGGAATTAGGAATGAGCTCACCTTGCATCCAAGGATTGCAGCTAAAGAGGAAATATCCGGAACATTCCCTACTGGGACAAGCACATTCTTTGCCACATTGACCTTTAGCCCGGAAACTGCCTGAAAACAAGTCAGAACACACCTCAAGTGTCGAAGTTGAGACACATCAGCATCACAGAAAACCAGGGTGTCATCTGCAAAGAGTAAATGGGAAATCTCCATCTGATGGTCTAAATCTCTACCCACTCTGAAACCCTTAACAAAACCAAGGTCCTCTGCCCTACGCATCAGTCTACTTAACCCCTCCATAACAAGAAGAAAAAGGAAAGATGACAAAGGATCACCTTGTCTTATAGCTCTAGAGCAACCAAAGAAACCGGCGGGAGAGCCATTCACAAGAACTGAAAACTTGACAGACGAAAGACAGGTCTCAATCCATTTCCTCCATTTACTTCCAAACCCCATTCTTTGTAACAAACAGAGTAGGAAATTCCAATTCACATGATCATATGCTTTATCAATGTCAAGTTTGCATAGAACTTCAGGAATACCACTCCGCAATCTGGAATCCACACATTCGCCAGCAATAAGAACTGAATCAAGAATTTGTCATCCGCCAACGAAAGCGTTCTGGGAATCCGAAATAATTCCATCCATAACTTCCTTCATCCTTAAAGCGAGCACCTTAGCAATGAGTTTGTAAATGTAGCCCACCAAACTAATAGGACGAAAATCCTTTATATCTGAAGCACCTCCCTTTTTTGGAATAAGGGCAATGAATGAAGCATTAAGCGATTTCTCAAAGACGCCAAAAGAATGAAACTCCTGAAAAGTACCCATTACCTCATTTCTTACAACCGCCCAACTTTCCATCAGAAATCGCATAGTGAAGCCATCAGGTCCCGGAGCTTTGTCCCCATTACAGCTTGAGAGAGCTTTAAGAACTTCTTCTTCAGTGAAAGGATTCTCAATCCTATCTCTATCAAGCTCAGAAATAGCCTCAAAATGGAGACCATCAAGTTTGGGCCTCCAATCTAAAGGCTCTGTGTAAAGCTTTTGATAAAAGGAAGCAATACCGTTACGCACCTCTTCCTCTCTCCACAACTCCTCACCATCCACCCGAATTCTTCCAATATGATTACTCCTCCTATAAGCGTTAGCTAACCGATGGAAGAATTTTGTGTTCCGATCACCTTCCTTTAACCAAAGAGCCCGGGATTTTTGTCGCCACGAGATCTCCTCCATACTAGCGATCTCAGCAAATACCGCCTGACAAGAGGCTCTCCTGGAACGAGGAGATTCCATATCCCTTCCGGCCTCCTCAAGACAATCAATCTCTGAAAATTCAGCAAGTACTCTATTCTTCCTCCATTCCAAATTCCCGAAGACATCCTTGTTCCACTGCTTAAGAGCTAATTCGAGAGCCCTTAACTTCTTTGCAATTGTGAAACTGGGTGAACCTGAAGAAGTGACTCCTTCCCACCAAGAACTGACTTTTCCTTTGAAATCATCCGCACGCAACCACATATTCTCGAATCTAAACGGGAATCTTTGAGAACATAAACCCCCGCAATCCAAAACCAAAGGCACATGGTCAGAAGTGACCCTTTCTAACACCGCTTGAACAACATCCGGGAACTTCTCTTCCCAATCCCCAGAAATTAAAAATCTGTCCAGCCTTGATAGAGTTATTGGATCCCTACCATTGGACCAAGTATAAGCTGCTCCTTCCATTGGTAAATCAACAAGAAGATGCTCATTAATAAAATCAGAAAATTGATCCATTTCCAGAGATCTTCTTCCCCCTGTAGACCTCTCTGACGGGGATCTAACAGCATTGAAATCCCCTCCCAAGCACCAAGGGAAAGACAAAGCTCCTCCCAAAAGATAGGTCGAACATCATCAACAACCGGTCCATAGACTCCGGTAAAAACCCACTTGAAGTTGTCCTCTTCCATCTTAAACATGCAAGATAAAGAGAATCTTCCCATCCATACATCCGTTCGAGTTAACCATCTACTATCCCACATAACTAATATCCCACCCGAAAATCCCATAGCATTCAAAGCCTCCCATTCCACAAACCTTCCTCCCTACAATCTCTTAACCTCCCTGTCAGTAATGGATGCCAACTTGGTTTCTTGTAAGCAAACAAGCTGGGCACCCCACTTCCTTAAAGCTACCTTCACCACCCTTCCCTTATTCGGATCATTAAGACCACGAACATTCCATGAAATGATTCGTAGCTTCATTGTAAACCAGATAAAATAATCTCCCCTCCACCCTTCTTGAGACTCCTGCTCCTGGTTCTTCCCCTTTCCTTCACCACTCCTCCTTTGCCTTCATAGTTGACTTCAGAAATGAGATTCTTTATCTCCTGTACTCCTTTCCAAGATGATAAAGGCTTCGTGTTAATAACTTCTTTGGTCACTGCAACTTCTCTCCCTTCCACAATTGTTTGAAGGATGGATAATGTCCGGACATCATTACCCTGTGAAGAGACTCCCAGAAGCTTACTAGTGACTCCAATATTGTCAACTACCCAATCTTTCCCCATATCAACACCCTGTTCGTCGGGTCGCACCATAGCCAGTGGTGTCTCCTGTTAGATTTCAGAACTCTTCTCCACCCAAGGTGTAATCTCATTGGAGCATACCTGTTGAATAGAACCCAGATCATCAAGCACTTCCTCTTCCAGCTCCTTATCATTTTCATAAAAAGAATCAGATTCTGAAACAAAGTCAGTCCTATCAGTCTCTGTGTGAGGCAAGCAATTAAGACCTTTCAGAGCAACACTTAGTCGAAGCTCTTTAAATAAAGCTACAGCCTCTTCATTGGACAGCTGGAAGTGGAGGTCTCTGCCCACGCATACTGTAATCCCTTCAGATAATTTCTTAACAGCACAATCAGCAATTTTCATCTGCCTAGGAGCCACAGTCTCACTCTCCTTCATACCTTCCGTATTCAACCCAGAATCAGTTCCATCATTCGTGAGAATCAGCTCACTACACTTCTCCAATTCCGGCCCAACACCGGCACTCCTTAGCACACAAGAAGGGGTAGAAGAAGAGGATGGGACATTAAAATTCTGAGGATGTGAAACTGATGACGTACCTAGATCACTGGTAGAGGTCCACTTCTGCTTCTCTTTTCGAGACCATCTAACTCCTTGACGTTTTCTGTTGGGGTCCCGAGACGAAGACCTAACAGTTCTTCCTTTCTGCTGGAAAGTTTTAGAGAGAGATGACGATGAGAAGTCTGCACAACATTGAGAATGGCGAGAACCCAATTCGACAGGACCACCACCAGTCGCTACACCAGAAAATTTCAACCATTTTCTCTTTTCCGGAGAGTTCCAGAAAATTACAGAATTATCTTCAGGCCTCTGAAAGTGACCGACTCCTTTAGAGGTAAGTGAGCTGGGCTTGGGGTTGATAAAAGAAACTAATACACTTTATTTCTGGGCCCCCTTGAGACCTTTCTCTCCATATTACTCCCGTTTGGTCCATAACTTAAAGTGGACTTTGGGCTGGGCTTGTTCTTAAAATAAAGAGGCCCTCGATGAACAGCCTTCTGCAGCTCCTGTGGGCCGGGTTGAACAAGCGGCCCATATGACGATATAGGCCCGTAGCCCATTTCAGTTCCACGACTAAGCCCATTAGAATTCACAGCATTAAAGACTCCATTAAGAACACAATCTTTGCCACGTGTTTGGTATCCGTTAGCGCGGATATTACGAGGGAACATATGGCGATGACTAAGGACTTGATTGGCCCCTCGATGCGCTTCAGGCGCGTGCATAGGCAGACATCTCTTTCCTTCGACGCCATGGTAGATCTGTGCTTTCCGGCGATTTCCTCCATTTGCAACAGCCGGGATATGTGACTCCTCAACGCCATAGTAAGATTTCGGAAGAATACGAGGTGTTATTTCCTCTATTAAGTTGACCCTGTAAGCCACTCGTTAGTCCTCAACAAAAACGTACTCCGGCAACATTTTCCCGACAAAGACATAGAGAAGAATTCGCTGTCCACAAACCGAAACATCCGCCTCAACTCCTCGGAATCCACCACATAAATTCCCAATTGCTTCAAAAAGCTTGTTGCACCAGAGATGGAGGGGTAAACCAAACAGGATCACCCGACGTATGACTCATTCTTTTACAGCAGAACAGCCGGCGGCGAAGTACCAAATATCGATGGATAATAAAGCGTCACCCCATCTTTTCCTTCCTTCGTCCAACACCCTTAAGGCCTCAGCCTCCGAAGGAAACCTGAACAGAAGTAGATCATCAGGTAAAGGAGATACTTTCACCCCACATGAAACCTTCCAAGTTTTCGACGCCCATGCCTCAATCCCTTCAAGACACCCCACGTCTCTGTCAAAGCAACCAACAAGGCATGATCGCAGTACAGATTCGCGCTCCTGAATGCTTTGATGATCAACCCTATAAACCAGATCATTGCCTATAGAGCAGCTTTTGATGAAATAGATCTAACAAACATACCCTTCCTCCTTTCCATCTTGTCCAACACTATAACAAGACAGCTTCCTTTCCTTTTGGTTACCTTCTCCATGCCTCATTGCCTCCTACTGCCTTTTTCAATATTTCATGCCCCATTCCAGATGGAGCAGAAGTTTATTACTTATATTGATAGAGTATACCGTCTTGCAGCACAACAGATTAGGTATACAGCAGCAAGAATATGGCAATGAAGCACTCTGGTGGTGGTGTCAGCAGCAGGGTGGGATTGGGTATTGATTTTATTTTATTAATCTTATTATTGGGAACTTTAATATTGGAAACGAAAAAAAAAATTTATAATCAAGCAGACAAAATGATCTGCTTTTTATGTAGAATACAGGAATAGTCATAGAAATTATTGTTGAAAATCTTATCAAGTTCAAGTTCTATTCATTCCGAACTATTATTATACCCACCCATAGTTAATTTAGATACTAAAGATAGTTTAAACAAAGAGGTATAAATGGTCAATATCCAGTGCGGTCCCCGTTAATTCAGGGGGCTCGGTTTGTGGGGGGCCTACATACAGACCTAATCTTTAGCATTATTTACACAAAGTGGTTGCTCCAAGGATTTGAACCCTCGTTCTCACGCCTGACAGCCCATTTTACAAGTGCACTAAGCAATGGCCCATACATGGAGGTATGTTAGGCATAAACATGTCAGATCATTCTGTTCTATTGTAGACTATTTTATAAACCACTGCACAAACACACACATAATATACATATACTCAATCAAGTAAATCCAGTAAGCTAATCCATTCAACCTCCCATCAAATAGATCTAAAACAAAGATGACTTAGCATGTCTCACTTTGAAGTAGCCCAGTCCTAAATGTACCACAATACTATCCCTAGTATGATTATTTTGAAGAAACAATAGCTCAAGATACCATCCATTTCCTACTCCCGAGAGGCAAACAGCTCAAGCTTAAGCAAAGACGTGAACAATCAGACTTTACCAGTTGAGCTAGCAACAACAAAATTTTGATTTGTAATATATGAAGTTCTATACCAACAAAAAATTAAAGTTTTTGGACAAATATTGAATTCATGGAACAAAAGTAAAATTATTTCACATTTATAAGACAAACATTGCAAAGATATGCTTAAAGGTTTCACTTTAGTTTGTTCATTAAGTGTAATACCTCCATCTGCACTAATTGGCTATCTGAAAAGAGAAATTTCCATAAAAGCTCCTAAAGGTTATGGATCATATTTAAGAACATTTGTTTTATTATCTTTTAAACGCATCACTAGCAACTCTGAAGTACAGCTATACACTGAAATGTTCTTCTTTGCTATAGAAAAATGGCTACACACAGGGTCTATTAATTGAAAAAGCTAGACAATAAAATGTTTCTCTTCTAATAAAAACAAAATTTGATTAAGAACGCAAAAAGGAAAAGCTACTAGAGGATGAGTTCTCCACTGAAATGGAAGATAACAAATATGACAAATGAATTGAATTTTGATTTGAATAGAGATATCAGCCTAGGTAGGCTTTGAATTATGCCAGATCAAAGATATAATTAACCCCATTTCGCTTCCGCTGCCAAAGCAAAGCTGGAACCCAAGATAAGAGAAAAAAGGAAGTAAAAGTTCCCTAATTGAGATCCTTATTTGAGTGATAACCAGGTAGAGTGCATCTATTACACTCACAGAATAGCAAGCATACCAAAGATTAGCACTACCATCACTTCCAGACACATGGAATTCAAAAGAGAAAGTGCAGTCAGATGGAGACTCAGATCCTATTTCAAAAGTGTTGTCCCCTATAGCAGCAAACCAGCCTTCTCTATGTAGGTTTCTTTAATTTCAAATTCAACTATCCCACAACCAATTGGAATATGGGAAGAAAACGGCTGAATTTAGATAAATTTGTTATAACCGATATATTACCACAACACAACCCCAGCGCCCCCCCCCCCCCCCCCCCCCCCCCGGCGGTGCACAAGCGCGCACAATTTTTTTCCTTCTAAAAAGGAACACCTTATGCCTTTATTTTTCCTTCTCGATAAATTTAAGTAAGCCATCTTTGACACAAACAAGTAAATCCGACTTTAAATAGGTTCACTGTTATTGCAACTCTCATTTGATCCGAAATTAACCTATTAAGTAGTTTTAAAATTTTCTTGCTGACTTCAAGAATTTTAAAAAATACCTCACCAATTCGGATGGCTTTTAGCCACATAAAATCCACTCTAATATCCCTATCTCTTCTTTAGAATTCAAGATGTTTTATCAAACGTTCTTACATCTAACTTGTTTGGAAAAGAAAGGTCAACTAAGAAAGTGATAATACATCATTTAATCATGACAGAATTAAGAACTGATAAGTGGGCCTCACTGGCTCCTACGCTATTAAATGTTCCATGCTGCTGTACATGCTATTCTTTTCCTTGTTTGATGCTCTCATAAACTCGCATTATGGTGACTATAAAATACACATAGAAAAACGATCATATGTCACATCCGTATGAAGCTAAACCAATTTAGATATAAAGAAAGAAACCATCTCCAGAGCTCAACTTTCAGCATAAACATCATTTCAACAGATAATGATTTGTTGCAGAGAAAATTCATGCATACTGAACTAGCATCACAAATTCAACAGTTGATCTAATTAACAGATAATTAACAAACAGAATTGTACAAATCTTACTTGTTATCATGCCTGCCCACCACAGTGGCTCATATAAGTATGAGTAGCCTCCAACTCCTGTTAAAATAGTCGATGGAAATTTTGTCAGTGACATTATTAATCATTATAGTAACCTAACATATTTTCTGTAAAACCATACTAAAGTGCACAGCAATCATGGAATCTGCATTCCAAGAAAAGCACAATATTTTTAGATGCTCTGAAAAGGTTACATAATATATTTATACAACCGTTCCATCGTGCTATGCGTGTCATCATTTCCATAGTATGCTTACAATAGACAAGAAGGGAACGAATTCTGCTGCAATACCATTTATTAGCTAAGATCGTTATACTTAAAACAGGAAGCTGGCAAGTAGTTCTGCATTCTTACTTCACATATGCAAAAGCCCCTCTGCTACCATACTCTGCTCAATTCATAAACAGGTCTGCACTTAAGATCTTCTATTTTTACATTCATAGCCAACAAGTAAAATAAATGTAACCAGCTACCAGAAAAGCATAGAAAACCCTGATTGCACAGGTACAATAAGATACCATAGGAACGTAAAGGTAACCCATAAACCATATTTTTGTAAAATAAGATACCATAGTAATATGCAGTTAACCCATTAAGGCATAAGCCACACTTTTGAAGAAATAGCTAGTAGTTACCTGCCAAAAAAAGAGCCAAAAAAAAAAGGAAGTATAAATCTGAAAACAATAAAAAAACATTTGTGATTTTTTTCTTGGTAAAGAAGTCCACAAAACAAACAATTCAAACGGTGTCCTTAAGTCGAGGTTGATCGCGTCCACACACACAAGAGAATGAAAACAATGACGTCACTTCAAAGCCAATACAATGTTCAATGTGTAATAAATGGAAAAGAATCGACAAAATTGATCACTGGTTGAACAGAAATTTTAGAATATGAAATGGTGTCAACTCAGATTTTCCAACCTATTCAGCATAAAGTAAATTATGCATCAAGCTGAAATTTTCCTTAAAGTAAAATCCCAAATAAATGACCCTTGATTCATTTCGTTTCCAATAATCAACTGAGATTTGTATTTATTCATGCTTCAGTGGGTAATAATTGCAACATCTCAACACATCTCAAGAAAACCCAAAAATGAGCAAAGACTACAAAAAATTCAGAACATCAAAAAACACACGATCATTTCAATTTCTCTATATCAACCAATCAAAAACTAAGATATATTGAATTCAGATAACACTATTTCCATAGTTGTATCTGTGTATCTATTTCCTAATTTGAATGCCAGCATTTATAGTTTTCAAGTCAAAAGGAGTCCTTACCAGCCCTAATTCCGGAAGCACCAGCTTTCTTTAAGCCCTTTTTCTTGACGATGAAGCTTGCACCAATAAAGACGCTTGACGACAATGCCAGAACCAAACCCTTGATGTTGTCAGAGGACATGCCCTTGTACGAGTCTCTCCAGCTGTGAGAAACCTCCGCCGCCATTACTGAATTGCCCTAGTTCTCACAGGTCATTGAGCTTGTATAATTGTAACTTCAATTTCATTGATCACAAAGACGAACTGATCAAAAGAAATAACCAGTGGGATCTCACATATTCATATATATATATGTATGTATGTATATATGTGCGAGTATAGAGAGATGTTTGTGTAATCGGGGCTGTATATGAAGCTTGGAAGATCTGCCGGTGCTTGCAGAGAGAGAGAGAGAGAGAGAGGAGAGAGAGAGTTGGTGGCACAGCTGGAACTGAGGTTTCTTGGATAGGTAGATCGGAGAGAAAGGGAGAGAGTGTGTAAACTGGGGTTTTTGATTGTTTTACCAAAATAATGACCACTCCTATCCGACATATTTTGCTTATCTATACACTCATTTTCACTTGTAATTCCATTGTCCATGTTCTGGTTTTTTTGTTTTTCTTTTTTTTTTTTCAATTTCTCCAACAAAATTAAATTACATGAATATTAGAAACACAAATATTATCCCCGATCTAATCGCTACAGCATCAGCTCCCCAAATGGATATGGCAGTGTTCAAGTCCCTGAATAAAAAAATTCAATCTTCAATTCTAATTTGACTTCAATTAAGTACTTCCAAAAGCAAATCAATTATTATTTTAAATTAAATATCTTAACCTTTATTTTTAGAAATAAACACACTCATTCTGTCATTTCTAGAACATGTCCAACATTTGTGTAAAAAAAATTTGGATTATTTATTTTTAACTCCAACAGTTATTTTCTATATTAAGAAAATATGTTAATGTACGTAAAAAGGTTATGTAAAATACAAAACAATTTTATACATTGGTGAATATGTTGCTATATAAAAAGGTTAAGTAAAATGTATAATATTTTTACACATTGGTGACCTAAGAATGTATCTTAACATGGTGCTAAAGATAAAAAATAAAAAATATATATATAATAAATAAATAAATTACACATCATAACTATATATTTTATATAAAAGAGTATGTTAATAAATTGTTAGAGATGCTCTATCAATTAATGCATTTATCTATGAGAAGGCGATATTGGGAAAAAATCCGGATAAAAAATATTTTGATCGGAAACTTCTAAAGGCAGCATCGGCCAACATAGGAGTGAGGCCAATTCCATCCATCTTTTTCCTTCATCCACGTTGGTATGTTGTTGAACTCTTTGATGCAGGCTTGAAACCTTATTTTCTTGAGGTGACACTATTCTCACCATCAGCTTCCCCTTGCAGGAAGTAAGCCGGGTAGGACCGTGTAGAAAAAGTTCAGACCCTGAAAGCAAAACTAATGAATCAAGGGCTTCAGGCTAGCTTCTGAAGTGACTTTTACATTTTCATGTCCAGATTACATTCATATCACTGTTTTGATTTGCCATTATGGTGTTGTAATCTACATTCAAGTACTAAAGAAATACTATCTTGACACTATTTTTAGCATGCAAAATTATAAATAAATAAATATATGTATATATATATATATATATATAATAATAATTATACAAAACACTTCAATGATTTGCATATATGATAGTACAAGTTTGTAAAACATCTTATAGTTACATAATGGCAAAAATCCCCATCTAGGCGGGCCACGACTCGTTCTATGATAGTTTTGGGGAATCGTTTATGTAAATGATGATGGGAATAGAGAATGGTTTTAAACTCGGCGGTTTTAGGCCGAGGGAGAGGAAGGTCGCCCCGCCCTGATTAGGTTATACTACAACTTTACTAAATTTTCTTTACATATTATAATATATTACTAAAATAGGTTAAGTATATATATTTACACTTTTGCATAAGAGGAAACCCTAACCCCTCATTTCATGGTCTTGAGTCTCTTGACTCTTGAGAGAGTCGCGAATGACTGTACGGAATCTACCGACTTGGTCGCCATTCAAGTCACCGGCGTCATTACTCAGTCAGTCACTCGACCTGGTCGTTGTCATTGTCACTCAAGTCGCCATTTTTTTTTTTTTTTTTCCCAAAGGTTAAACAGAGTTACAGTCTTAAGAACTCTTCATTTATGTTCTCATGTCAATACACAGTTACACACACACACACATATATATAGATGTATTGAAAGATCAAACATGGTGACGCATATTTATGTGTGTGTGTGTATATATATATTGTTTGTGTACCAAACTATCTTGTTCTATGTTTTAAGATCTAATTTATGATATGTTCACTTTATATCTAATTCTCGGTTATTCTCTATTAAGCCCTTAAAAGTTACTTTAGATTTGTTTCTTTGTCATTCTCATTTAGATTTTATGATATCATTTAGGATTTGTTGATTATTATTAAAGTTACTATACTTGAGTAACAAGTTCTTCCCAATATGACTGATTGATTGTTACCATCTTTGTCTTTTGACTTTTTTTAAAGTCTTTTATTTATAATCATATTATTGTAAAGCAAGAATACTTGTAAAATAAGTCTTTGTTATTCTTTGTTTACAATTTTTTTCTAACCCACCTATAAATAGAGGTGGGTATTTGTAAATATGATTAAGAGAGTTCATAATAAAAAGTGATGTAGCCTTTTTGTCTCTGTATGTCGTGGATGTAAGCTTTAGTGGCTGAATCACATTATATTCGCGTGTTGTTCTATCTTATTGCTCTCTTCAACTTTTTATATATTTTAATATGGTATTAGAGCAGGTTTATTGTATCATACTCTAAATCATTCTTTCGCTCATTTCATCTTGATTTATTTTCTCTTCATTATCAAAGTGTTAGGAAAAATTTGTTAACTTTTTGCTATCATTTTGCACGTTGCATCATTTCGTGCATTTCTTCTTCATGTCAACTGAATAGTGACATCTTCAAAGGAGCCTCTTCGTGACCATATCATCAGGGGAGCCTCTACACCAAATATCATCCTATATTTTCATCTTGTTATCGTTGCAAAGTTATTTTTTGTATGCTTAAATGCATATTGTTGGCTACATGTCGAGTTTCTGATGAAGTGCTCAGAATCACGTTCTTCACTCTTGCAGACCCTATGTTCACTAGCATATAGCTTCACAAAATCTTTGGAAAGAGATCTGTATCGTGATTTTATATGCAAGCTGGACGTTATTTTCATACACGTCCCACCTTGAGGTGGAATATTAAAGTTAATATATTTGAGTAAAAAGTTTTTTCCAATATAACTGATTGATTGTTACCATATTTGTCTTTTGACTTTCTTTAAAGCTTTTCCTTTATAATCATATTATTGTAAAGAAAAAATATTTGTAAAGCAAGTCTTTGTTACTCTTTATTTACAACTTTTTTCTAAGCCACCTATAAAAAGAGGTGGGTATTTGCAAACACGATTAAGAGAGTTCATAATAAAAAGTAATGTAACCCTTTGGACTTATGTGTCGTGGATGTAAACCCTAATGGCTGAACCATGTTATATTCGCGTGTTGTTCTATCTTATTTCTTTCTTTAACTTTTTATATATTTTAACAATTATGTACACTTTAAATGTGGTTCTTATTTGAAACTTTGAGGTATTTATTTGTCGACTTTGTCCCTTCATTAATTTGATCTATTTATTCAAACCTAGATACTGCTCTATTGTTTGATTGTCAATTTAGAACTATGGAATTCATCAATTAAATTATTTTTTTCCTTATATGCAATTTTTTTTCTTCTTACAATTAAAATGACTAATTATAATTCTGTATTTTGTTTTCTGTGGTTGCTCAATTATATAAGGTCTTTATATTTTTTGTCAATTTAGAACTATGGATTAAATGATAATTTCTTTACATGCAAACTTCTTTTTTTTTTTTTTTTTTTTTAAACAACTAATTTGATGGGTTACAATTCTGCATTTTGCTTTATTTGGTTGCTAAATTGTATAAGTTATATGTGTTTTTTGTGTTGAGGATTTTTCCTTATTTGTTGGCTTTTTTGCTAATCCAAAAAAATTGGATTCAGGGGGAAAAAAAGTTGATTGATTCCTTTTTTATTTATTTATTATCTCTGACATAGTAACTTGAAAAGCAGTCACATGAAGAATTTTAGCCTTAAAGCCTTCACCAGATAGTTTATCTCCAACTACCTCTTTGGCTCCTACTTCACTAAGAACCCCTGATGAGATAATTGTTTCTTCAGAGAGAAAAAGAAAATTGACATTAACAGTTTGGAATGATTTTACGAAGACAACGATTAGTGGTATGCAATATGTGTTTGTAATCAAGGGTGAATTCAGGAATTATCAATGAGATGGGCTAATATTTGTTTGGGTGGGCTAATACTAGTATTATTTTTTCTTTTTCTGGGCTAAAATTGCCTATAATAAATAAATAAATAAATATTTTGAGATAGGCTCAAGCACACCAGAGCTCACACCAAAATCCGCCCTTGTTTGCAATCATTGTATGTTAAGGTTCAAAGCACCTAGTAGTTATGGAATAAGCAGCTTGCGTGACCATGTAAAAAAGGGTAAGAAACAGAAGAAAAATGACGACATAACACAATTTATTTTGCAATTCAATCTTAGAAAGAATAAAGCCACGAGTGAAGCACAAGTGGAATATGGTTCAGGACATGAGCTTGCTTGCATGATCATAGTACATGAGTATCCACTCACCATGGTTAATGTAATGTTTCTGCTTTTTGTCATTATCCATTTTCTAGAATTTTTTATTTTTTGAGGGTATTTTCGTCTTTTCTCGTTTCGCGTGCCGGACACCGTGAGGATGTGCCGGGTGTGTCTAAGAGTTGCATGGGACATTTCCTTGAATTCAGAACTCTCAAAATTATATCGATAGCCATTTTGACATTTTTTTATTTTCGGACCGGAAGGTTTCAGCTGGGACCCGTTATCGGGGCTGTTGTGTAAGGGGGTTGCGTCTCAGGTCCACTACATTTCTTTCATAATTATTTTGTGCATATTTACATTATTGTTGTGGCTTAAATTGTTTGGTTGTAATTTATTATATATGTATATTAAATGAAAAATATAAGGTATTTTTAATTTTTGGTGGGGCCCATCGTTGTTTTCTTTTTAGTGGCCATAAGGCCATTATATGGCCTTTCATTTTCTCTCTCTATGTGATCTCTCTCTCTCTCTCTCTCATTTTCTTTCTCTTTTTCTTTTTCTACAAAGCTTCAAGTTTTGATCTCTCTCTCATCTTTGAGAAATTGCTAGTACCACCTTGGGCATTGTTAGAGAGCTCATCGAGGCCTTCATTTTAATCGGAGCCAATCTCCATTTGGCCAACCTTGGGATTTTTGAAATTAGGGCTTGGATTTGGGAATTTTGGGGCTTTTCTCTAATTAAGAGGTAGGGGTCTCTAATCCATAACTTCTTTGACCTTTTGTGAGTTATTTCTTCATGGTTTGTTATCTAGCATGCTAAATTTGTATTGATTTCCTTTAAAATGACTTAATTATTGTATATGAAGTATGTGATTATGCGTGTTAGTTGATGTTGTATGAAAAAGCATGCTTTAGTGGTAATTTTCTATGCTTATATGAAATTGAATTCATGTTTTATATGCTTACTATGCTAGATCAATGTTGAATGAAAGCATGAGTTTTGAAATCTATAAATTTATTATGAAAAGCATGTGTGAAATTCTATGGTTGAATTAATGATTAGAAGCATGAAGCATTCATGCATCCATTGGGAAAGAAAGGGGAAATAGTGTCTTAAAAACAAATGAAACTGTTTTTGGGAAAGATTTTCGAAAAGTGTTTGTGAAAAACCCGGACGCCAAAGAGTCACTTAGTGTTCTGTGGCGTCAGTGTGGTCTAGAGGGGACTAAAGAGAAACCCTAACGTGGTTGAGCTAACTAAGCCGGATACGACGCCTTAAAGTTGCCTTGTGGTCGTGGAAAGTTAGCCAGTTCTCCTCTCGTGACGCCTTGGAGTCGCCTTAGGTCGGATTACACCAACAGTTTGGAAGGTGAAACGGTATTGTTTTGAAAATGGGGAGTGGCATTGCATAACATTGCATTCCATATCATGGCATGGCTTGTTTAAGACTTGGACTTGTTGTTGTTGGTTTTGTTGTTGAGTTTTCCTCGGTATAGTATGATTTCGTTCTCCTTATTTCTATTCATTATTTGGATCCATTTTTTTGTAAAGTTTCAATCTTTAGAAAAATGTATCCATTTGTAAAACTTATTGTGAACTGTAACTAAGACTTCTCGATAATAGTTTGATGTAAAATTGAGAGTATGTAGATATTTGGTGTTGATTGGGAAATGAAGTTATATTTTTGAAGAATTATGAATGATTTTAAACTATATAATGTTATGTATTGTTGCCGTGAATTTGGGATTGGTTGCATATCAGGTCTTGCTCAAGTTGGCTCATAATGAGTTTAGTCTTTTTGATGTTATCAGTTGCAGATAGCAGCAATCCAGGGCCTGTTGGTCGGCTGACAAGGAGCATCAGCCGACTGACAGTGCTCTTTTGACCATTCCAGAGAGTTGCATCCTCGGCACCATCGTTTTGGTTGGCCGAACCCCATCCATCAGTCGGCTAACAGTTCATTTTGGTAAAGTCCCGAGAGTATGCATCGTTTCGGCCGGCTGACCATCTTAATCAGCCGACCGAACAAGCATTTTTAGTCGACCGACGCATGGCCATCAGCCGGTTGACCTTGCCTCCTTTAACCTGTGCCTTTGACCCTCTCCTTCTAAGCTGTATTTTGAGTACCTTAGGCCTTGCAATGAATTAAGTATTACCTATGAGCATAGAAAATGACGTTCTTGCCCTTTTGTAAACCTCGGGTTCGTGTAAGGATCCGGTTAGCAGTTCGGACCCTAGGATTCGAGTCGTTACAGTTAACCATTCCTGCTTTTGGAAGTTTCTTAATATCCTTCAACCTATTTTATAATGGTTTCTCGAAACATAATCAAGAGTGATATTTTAAAGATCTATTAATCCAAGAAAGCTAAAAATATGCAAATTTATAAGGATCTTCATAGTAGAATTGCCATCACTTAGGATATGTGGACTTCTAATCACTCAAAAAAGATTTTGCAGCATTAATATCTTACTTTATTGATAATTCATGAAAATTGCAATAAAAAAATTTGAGGTAAATTTTGTTTCTTTTTCTCTAACTTTTTTCTTATTCTCTATTACAAATATATTGTTTGTTAAAATATGCTATCAACTACTTTATACTTTAAATTCATGTTTATTAGTTTCTAATTTTAATAAATGTTACTATTTACTAAGCGTGCACTTATTATTTGATTCATTTATCATACGATTATTAATTATTCATATTTTTTGTTTTAATATGTGTTAGGTTTACTTATGTGCCTACTCCACATAATAAGAAAATTCTTATAGTTGTGCTTATTAATACCATATTAGATTGGAATATTGATAAAAAGTTGTGTACTACTATCTTCGATAATTGCATCACAGGTGATGTCATGATTGGTAGTCTATTAGAAAAGATTGATTCAAGTACACTTTTACTTGAGGGGAAGGTTCTTCACATGAGATGTTATGCACACATCTTGTGTAACGAACTGAATCCGGGGTTCGAATCATCATCCGGGTCCTTAACCGAACCGAGGTCATGTAAGAGTAATACGGTCAGTTCTAATGTTCAAGTATAATTAATGCATCAAACTATGTCTTGCAGTGCACCATGATATCGTTGAATGGGTCAAGATTGGATAAGAATGGAAAAGAACAACAAATGGGGCAGCTTCAGGAATCGGTAAACGTGTGCAAGTCACATGTCTAGATGTCAACCAGTTTGGCTCTGCACCTGAATTCTAGTTCTGTTGAGATACCAGTCGACGCCTAGTACCCCACACGTCAACCCGTTTGTGCCTCTTATGCCCTTAAGGTTGGTTTTTGATGGTTTAAGTCCCCAGCACCTTTATTGGTCCATTTGCGACCTTAAACATGATCTAAATATGCTCTGAAAACATGAATTTAATAGCATACAACATAATTAAACATCCATGTGTCTATATAATTATTAAACGAGCTTGGTACATTATATATGAATCCGGTTACATCATAACATGGCCATAAGGCTTTAGAATTAAGCGCTAAATTGAGTAATCAAACGACAACTAAGCAAATGAGACAAGCTTGAGCTCTTTTTTTAGCCTCATTTAATAAATGGGCCGAGCTTGAACAATGGCAAGCTCGGCTTGTTAAGCTCGTGAACAAACTCGTTAAGCTAAATAGTATAATATTTTAAATTATTATACGTGTAATGTGTTATTTGATAACTGAATTTAACGCTTAAAAACCCGTTTGACATTGCTACTCTACCACATAAAAACACTTTTATTTTGAAAAATTGAGTTTAGATGTTTTAGGTAACCATTAAAAGTGCTTTTAATGGTTACCAAATTTTGTTCAGTAGAGCTTTTAAATGAATCTAAAATTTGAAACTTTCAAAACTGGAGGTTGAATATTTTATGTAACTCTTTTTCATTAGGCAATTTTGTCTTCTTATTTATTTATTTATTATTATTTTTTTATAAAAACAATTACACTCTTTCCTTAATAAAGTTACTATTATCAAATATGGTAATATTAAAGGATATTATTGTAAATTTAACAATAGAAGTGTATTAACAAAATATTGTTACCAAATAAATAAGAAAATAATTTAATTGTGAAAAATAATTATTATAATGTGTCACCATATACCTAACATATATATATTTTTTTTTACAGCAAAATTTTAACAACTCAACTAATAAAAGCATTTTTTTTTATATTCCAATAGCAACCCCAAACAGGTTAAACACTTATCTAATTAAATGTGTTTGACATTAAAGACCTTGTGACCTAATGGTATCTTCTCTATCTTCCAAAATGGTACTGAAAAATATATGTTTCATATGACATTTAAGATATTACTAACCTTATATTAATATGCCATGCAATAATTAATAATATGCTAAAAATAAATAATTAATTATTCAACTCGATATTTAATTAAACATGTAAATTAAAACAATAAAATAATAATAATAATAATAAATAAAGAATTTGGACCGAGGCTAGTACTGAATACTATGTCCTTGAAACAGATTCGCCCCGTTATGGTGCTAACAGACTTAGTAGCTTTTATCTCCCAGGATACAACAGTCTACATCTGCTAGTAGCAGTACTATAAACTCGTAGATACGACGAATCTCGTCCGTGTAAAACTCTCTTAACTCAAAAATGCATCTATACTATATAAATGTTAAATTTGATGCAATTCGAACCAAATGGTTCAAACCAATCTTAATATGGTTCGATGAAATTGGATTAGGGTTTCAGTGGCTCAAACCACTTGACCTATGGTTTGAACCCACTTGGGTTGGGTTCAAGTCTAGAGAGGGAAAGGGAAAAACAAAATTGAATTGAATGAATTGCAAATGGTAGCTCAAGGGGTATTTATAGAAATAGAAGTGCCTTTTTGGATTAGGTGTGTCTCTTCATCATTGGACACAACTATTTATATGTGTCTTTTCTTTACTGGACACAACCATTTATATGTGTCTCTTCATCGCTGGACACAACTATTTATACGTGTCTCTTTATCACTGGACACAACCATTTATATGTGTCTATTCATTTTAAGTTGCATCTTTTCATCCCACAACTAACCAGTAATCACACCTGTTTAGTAAAAGACATGACTAATTAAACAATTTTCATTCATAATTTCTAACAATCCCCCACATGAATAAAAATTGGCTGCTTAAATGCAAAAGATGATCATGCAGACACTAGAGAAAGTATAGTCGGAAAGTTACTATTTCGGGATAGGTAGCTTTTGGCCTTGAATTTTCCTTAGTGTATTGCTATCGGATTTACTGGCTAACCAGTGAACGTGATGTCTTGAACTGTTCAGCCATTTGTATAAACCAAAACAATAATAAACACACAATATCTTTCCTCATAAAGTTGGTTCTCATTGTTATGTTTATTTTGGCCCTAAATAACTCATGGCATTCATGAGTGCTCTAGAAAACTTGGCCTTTATAGTTTCAATAGAAGCGGCCCCACTTCAAACTCATACAGTTGACTTCTTATTAAGAGTATCCTACCATACCCCACTTGAATTTTCAAGGTATAAGAGTCATTAAAAGTGTAGCTTATCCTAATCCTCGTTGTAGGTAGCACTATCTCATCATAGAAATGGGTAGAAGATTTATATCTCCCCAATGCTTCTGGTGAGTCAAGCAGAATTTTTGTTGTCCCTTTCAACCTAGATCTTAGGATCTCCAGTCAGTTAGGTTGGGTTTCCATTAAGGTAACTCATTAGCTTTAGGCTTTAACCCCATTCCCCTTGATGATCTGTACAATTGCTCTCTAGTACAACCTTAATTTTATATGTGGCCACAAGGTTGTGTTTAGAAATATTACACTCTGCAGAGATTTCTTCAGTTGAGAGCAATTGTATACTTTGTGCCCTAAATAGGGGTGTCAATTTTTACCGCCTCGTCGGGGCCCCGGCCCGTCCCGCCCCGTTAATAATGGATGTGGGAACACCTTTTTTACTTTTGGGGCGGGCATGGATATAAATTTTGTACCCATTACGGGTCACGAGGTGGGTAAGGGTTCAGTATACATATCCGCGGGGCCCCGCCCCGCCTCGCCTCGCCCCGCTAAGCATATAAGTAGATTTTATATATATATATATATATAATATTAATAACTTATTTGGGATGTAAACTTGGTATTAAATTTACTTTTGTTTTGGTTATAGTGGAAGTTGGAGTTTAAAACTTCTTGTGATTTGGTTGTATTAAATCCTTATTTTTGTTAATTATGTTATCTGAATTATGTTATGTACATGTTTTTTTTTTTTTTTGTATTTTTGTTGGGATTCATAATTTCATTTATGTTGTGTTATTTCCAGTCTTTTTACATTTAAATAGCAGCAGCTTAAGTCCCAAAAAGTGGGAGAAAAAAATTTGTTAGCGGGGCCGGCACGGGGCACAATATTTTCCAACGGGGCGGGGCTGGACATGATAATCAAACCCGTCGCGGGTCGCGAGGCGGGCATAGACTTGACAAAAATTAAATGGGGTGGGGCAGGATTTAGGGAAATCCGCTCCAAACCCACCCTGTTGCCATCCCTAGCCCTAAAATTGCTTATTGTTAACAATATCCTTTTCTTTAATGGCACAGGTATAAACTTACTTTGAAATGTCCTCTGAGTGAAGTCTATTGGCTTTCCTATTTGATTTATTCAAAGTTTCTAACTTTGAGTTATTTTAAGAACATACAACTACACTTTTAATATTAAAGACATATCATTCTTGGATTTGAAATCTTTAATATCCCACATCCAGATTGCATCACTGTTACACCTCCAATTTAGTTAGATACCTCGATCTATGCAATATTTGACTTAGGGTGTATCTCAACTACCTAATTTATTGCTTTTCAGTGATCGATCCTATCCGGGATTGAAAGTGTGCAATTAATCACAGTTATTAAGATGTCGTGCAATCTTAACCAGTGATATACTTTGACTAGTATTTGTATCTGAGATTTACATATACAAAAATTAGCTAGGCTTTTGTTGTTATAACTAGTATTATCCCAATCTCACTATATTGAGAATATACTATGTTATCAGATGTTAAATCTTTCATATCAAATATATAATTAGTATATCATTAATTTTTTTTAAGGCATATAATGACTTATGCATCACATTTATGTCATTGTCTCGGTACCAACTTTAATCCACTCAAGGACTTATAAGCTTGCACATTTGACTCTTCAATTAGAACAAATAACTCAGCTATTTAGCTGAAAAAGAACTCTTCTAGTTGTTCCATAATATTTTCCTCGTAGGAAACAACATGCACTATTGTTATAATACTATAAATGATTTTTGGTTAAATCCAAAATCTCTTAGGATTAAGAACCCCCACATTTATAAGTATTTCTTATTTGATGAGGTAACTCGTACCAAATTTCATCTATAGACAATATCCTCCCACAACTTTGGGATAATCCTGAAATTTTATATATTATATATTTCTTATGGTTTTCCAACTCTTGAAATATCATATATTAAATATTTCATCTCATCTACCTTTTTAAGGTTCTATATTCGCTTCTCAATAAGCATGTATAACAGTCTCTAGTGTATATGTATTCATTTTATCTCTAACTTGTTCTTATAATATGTCAGAGACGTTACTATGAATTAATGCTAGAGATATTAATTATAATGGATTCTAATTAATATTTGCTTCTACATCTCTTGTATTTGTGAATTGAGTTCTTCATGTTTAGGTTCATATTAAGTCAGTTATATTAACATGTAATAATTAACCTTTCATGTGTCACACATCACATAACTCAATCATTTAAGCAAATAATTCTCTTATTATTTAAGCTTTGGATACAATCACCACAGAGTGAGCACTCACTTCTCAGCTATCATTACTAGTTAAAAATGAGTTTTTAGCTATCATTACTAGCATAAACTAAGTACAGTCTTCTCATATCTCATTACTAGGTTATGATAAACACCTACTTCTCAGCTATTACCGCTAGTTTGAAGTTAAGTTTGTTTAACTATCAATTTTAGTAGCTCATAGCTTTAGTACACACTTATCTAAGTAGTCTACCTTAGTAGTAGAGTAATTTGTTTTGAAGAATATTCTTCAAAACTATTATTCCCTCCTACATGAGCAGATATGATGTATAGCTCAAATAACTTATGGCTAAAATGGCTACTCATCACCCTCGTGTTTTTTACTACCAAAAACTTTGGGATAATCATGAAATTTTATTGTATGATTTATGCACAAGAAAACGATATGCACTATTGTTATGAGTATAACCTATCAAAGGTTTTATGTAATGATCTACTCCATCACATGGTATGATATTATCCACTTTGGGCACGACCTCGCACGATTTAGAACTTGAATTTTATCCCAGAAGGCCTCATACCAATTGGAGATAACACTACCACATAAAAGCACTTCACCTTTCCCTTACCTAAGCGATGTGGGACTGTGCACTTGTAGCTCGCCCAGTATAGTAGCCTGTCAGTGCCTCTTGCACCCGTCCACGACATACCCATCTACAAGATTGTCACATTTTAAGTCCCACTTTAACTTTCTTAGAAGTAGGAATTACAACCTTAATTAGACACCCCCACACTTTTAAGAATTTATAGAAAGGTTTTCAACCTTTCCATAATTCATATGGTGTCACAATTGTTTTCTTTTAAGGTATTTTATTGAGAATATAATTTGCGGAAAGCAAAACTTTCCCCCCACAAATTCTGAGTTAAACCAGAATTTATAACATATCATTCATCATTTCTTCGTGAATGATATCATGTTTTGAACAAATATCAACAAATGGTGTTTTGTATTCACGAACTGTATTATTTCTTAACACTTGATTTTTTTGCCATGTTAATTCTTAACCTCATTTAAATTTTTTTTTTAAACATTTCTAATGTTTCATCCTTGCTTCGTAACAAATATACATAACAGTGTCTTTTACAATCATTGATAAAAGTAACGAAGGATCTTTTTCCACATCTAGTTAGCACAAATTTAAGATAATATAATATACTACATAAAATCATATTACAAAATTAAAATAATTTAACCAATATTGAATTATTTATAATTATTTAATAATCTACTTATATAACATGCTTCAATTTCACATAATATTTAACACACTAATATTTAGTATAGTATCATATAATAATGTATATAACATTACGAGATCCATAAGAAATTGGTCTTTCTTCCTGTATCAAAACACACCCAAGATCTTGCAAAGTAGCATCTATATAGACAAGATACTCTATCTCGCTCTGTGGCGTAGACAGAACTGGTGCAGAAGTCAACTTGCTTTTTAGCACATCAAAAGCTTTTTGACAGTGTTCATCCCATACGAACCGTACACCCTTTTTAGTCAAATGAGTGAGTGGTCCCGCTATTTGATAGTATCCTGCCAATCCGAGAACTCCGAATCTCCGTAGGTGAAGTAAGTTGTTCCCACTCTACCATTGCTGAGACCTTGGCTGGATTTACCGCTATCCCATTTTCTGACTCTACATGACCTAGAAACTTCACTTCTCGATGCCAAAATTCGCACTTCTTAAACTTGGCATATAACTGGTGTTCATGAAACGTTTGCATCACTGTGCGAAGATGTCTAACATGATCGTCCTCTGTATTAGAATAGATCAAAATATCATCTATGAAGACAATGACAAACTGA
Source organism: Cornus florida (assembly GCF_030987335.1). Taxonomy (NCBI): domain Eukaryota; kingdom Viridiplantae; phylum Streptophyta; class Magnoliopsida; order Cornales; family Cornaceae; genus Cornus; species Cornus florida. The sequence continues at coordinate 49,738,179 of NW_026775573.1, forward strand.
TCTAAGTAAGGCTTGAAGACTATGTTGATTAAATTCATGAAGACTGCTAGTGCATTAGTCAATCTGAAAGGCTTGATGCGAAACTCATAAGAACCATATCTATTGAGAAATGTTGTCCTGGGAACATCCTGCTCCCTAACTCGAAGTTGATGATATCCAGAACGGAAATCAATCTTAGAGAAATAAGTAGGTCCTTTCAATTAATAAAAAAGATCATCAATTCTAGGCAAAGGGTACTTGTTACGAATAATAATCTTGTTCAACTCCCTGTAATCTATACACAAGCAAAGTGAACTATCCTTCTTCTTCACAAACAAAACTGGTGTTCCCTAGGGTAAAGTACTCTTACAAATAAAACCCTGACTGAGTAATTGCTGAATCTGATCCCTTAGCTCTCACATCTCCATTGGTGCCATCCTGTATGGTGCCATAGCAATAGGTGTAGTGCCTGGAGCTAAGTCAATCACAAATTCTATCTCTTGACTAGGTGGCACTAGAATCTCTTGAAAAATATCTGAAAATTCCTGTACAACTGGTATGCTATCCAGTGACACAGTAATCTCCTCCTCGGTCTTCTCCTCCACATAGAACAAATAGGTACTAGAAACCTTGTTAGAACGTGGCATAGCGACTACGTACATATCTTGACCAGGTATAATGAATACAATAAACCTATCATTACAATTAATTTGAGTATGGTAGTGAGATAACCAATCCATCCCGAGTATCACGTAAAAAATGTGCATGTTCAGGACTAATAGATTGGCTAGAAATCTGAGTCTACCAATATCTAGTGTCATAGCCCATCACTCTCATGTAAAATGGCAGTATCGCCTAAAGGTGTAGAAATACCATGAGGTCTATCACATACTCTTGTCGTCATCCCAGATAATGCAACAAATAATTTAGATACGAATGAATGTGTAACACCCGTATCAAATAAAACACGACCATGGGTACCATGAATATAAAACATACCCTCAACAGCCTGAGGTGCTTAAACATCCTGTGGCATTGGGTTATACACCCTGCCTTAATAAAACTACTGTGATGCCTATCCCTGAGGTTGTGGCAGTGTTAGTAAAGCTGGGAAGGTCTATCCCTAAATACGCAGAATCTGTGGAGCAGGTAAAGGTAACAGTGTCCTCTATCTCTGCTACACATACTGTCCTTATTCTACTTTAGGACACTGCCTAGAAGTGTAACCAAACTCTCCACAAGTATAGCAACTACCCTAGAAAGTGCCAAATTTCCTTCTCTGTTGGTTAGCCTGTGGCTGACCCTGTCCTGCTTGTGGTTCCCCATTCTGCTGCCTTTGAATAGGTGCCCCATCTCTGTGAACATCTGAACTACCCTTGTGCTTCTTCTAAGACTGCTATCCCTAGAATATGCCCTTATTATTGTGTCGATGTCCATTGTCATTCCCTTTCTCAGCTGGCTGATTAGCAAAGTCTCTGTCACCCCGCTTTTCACCCCTAACCTGTCTAAAATCTACAGTCAACTGATACTGCTGTAAAGCAGCATCTACAACCTGAGCATAAGTAGTATAGTCTGGACTACCTGTAATAGATCATTTTATAAACCACATGAGTCCCTTAACAAAGTTATTACGTTTCTTCTCCTCGGTATCTACCTCCTCTGGAGTAAATAGAGATAAGCGTGTGAACTGCTGCTCATACTCTGCCACTGTCATGTTCCCCTGCTTTAGTTTAAAGACCTTATCTTTATAACTGTCTTGACTGCATATGGAAAGCACTTCTTATCGAAGTGAGCACTGAACTGATCATAGGTCAATAAAGTCCTCTCCTTCGCAGAAGTAACTGACTTCCACCATTGGAGTGGATCTCCGACAAGTTTGAAGGTAGCAAGCATCTGCTTATGGAACCTCCGTCCACTGAATCATGCGAAGATGTCGCTCGATGTCCTTCTTTCACTGGCGAACTACATTTGCATCGGTGAGCTACTTTCGCATTGGTGGAACCTGAGAATGCAGGTGGGCTCCTCTTTGTAAAAGAACTCTTAACCTTTTTCCCAATGATTAGTCTGAACCACTGGTGTTGGTGTAGTTGCCTACTAAATCTGTGGCCGATTTCGAATTGCAGCTGCAACATCTGCTTCTATAGCCCGAGCAATGAGGTCATTTATATGAGGAGGATACTCTAAATCCCTGCCCTGATTGTAGCCCCGATCCTGAGACTCATGATTCTGCTATACTTTCTCCTGCTCAATGTGTAACTTACCATCTTCCTCCTGTTCCTCCTCTTGAAACCTAGGCAGTTGATGTTCTTCCTCAATTTGCTGACGCTATAGGAAATACTGCTGCCTACTTGTCATTCTCTGCCTGTTTCTCTGATTATCCCGTCTTTTCTAGCGTTAACCATTCTGTTAATATAGAAAGATAAACATCAATACGATTTTTAAACGAACCGTAAAGGAATACAATGAATCCTAAACTTAAACTCTAAACAAAAGAATACGCTACACGGAAGTCTTATACGAAAGAATCCTAGAAACACTTGAACCTGGAGTGCTCTGATACCAACTGTGATACCCCTTAACTCCGAGATATGGGTTGATCAGGCCTAAGCTCAAATCCGAGGAATATCAAACAATTAAGTAATAAAAAAGCATTGAGTACAAATAAATAAATAATAAGCGAAAAAAGAAACTAAATAATAAATCCTTAAATTAAATAATAAATAATCCTCCAAATGAAAAATATTCAAAACCTCTGATATCATTACAACTCGGGAATCCATCTAGTAGACCCCTAATAATATCCCAACTGGAAAAAAAAATTAACTGAACCAAAAACAAATCCAAAACTAAAACATAAAGAAGAGTCCTGCGTAGTCGAAAGAGTGAATAACTATCTCTGCTTAGCATGAACAATCTTTATGACTAGAACTGTCTAACACTTGAAAAATAATAATGGGTCAGGCCTACAAGTAAGTTCTACTCTACTACAATTCAAACAGAGACCTAATACACGTATACATCCTAGTCAACTCAACAATATCTAATAGTTCGTATATATAAATATATATATATATACTAAAGGAACCTCACTAGACTACAGGGGTTGTCTCAACCTGAATAGTAGGCAACATGCAAAAACGCACATATAGTGAGCATGAGTACCTAGACCTACGAGGGTACACAACTACATTATATCTAGCTATACATCCCTGGCAATATACACGCCCTAACCATAGATCCTGAGACTCAAGCTCATATTATGGCTCATAACTAAATATATATAAGAACATTAACCATCATATCCAGTATAAAATAATCCTCTATAAGTCATTCAACTTGTTTAGTTGACCTGACTTAAATATAGGTAGGACTTAACATTCTTTTGGTTAATCCATCCATTTACATAGAAATAGGTAGGACTTAACTGATAAGTTAATCCGTCCCTAAAATGCTACCATCCCATACCGGTGCATTACATTACACAATCCACAATTGATAAAAATAAATATAATATTATATTAATTTAAATCCAGAGATAAGATGATAAAAATCATATACAATCCTTGTATAAAATTAAGCAACAATAACAATCATAAGTAGTATGCAATTAATTTGCATTCCAAGAAAAATAACATGCATCTCAAATAGATTGTCTACGCCTCCTTAACGTGATTAAACTATTTAAATCCAATTAATTGATTAAAACAGTTTAATGCATATATTCATATGTAAATTAACCTTTAATTTAATTAAATTCCCTACCTAGTACATTATATTGAGTAATATGTATTCCAGTATTTTATTGGGCAAATTTTAACATTCTGATGCTATTGAAATAACCCCAAACATGTCCTAAAGTAATAACACTGAACTAAACTGTCGACTAATTCCCCAAACCGGTCAACGTTTTCTCTCTAGATGTCAACCTAAAAATTGTAGATGTCAACCTAAAGTCATAGATGTTAACCTAAAGTCGTAGATGTCAACCTAAAATCATAGATGTCAACTTAAAATCATAGATGTCGACTGGTTCATGTAAATCGGTCGACGTAAAGTGTGCAGACGTCGATCGAATCATGCAAACCGGTCGATGTGAAAGTGGGCTATTCATCTTCCCCGACTTCAGCGACTCTGTCCTCCTCCGTCAAGGGTCCTAAGGCTACTGTTTTAAGTCCAGAACACCCCTAAACATTATTTAACATCCTTATGCATAAATTAAACAAGTTTAAATAAAGTTTCACGCATTCAAAGTTTAAATTAAATCAAACATATACACATACTTATAAGGCACTATAATGACCTGGTCATTTTCTTCCTTTCCTTTTTCCTCAAATTTTACGGATAAATTTTTTCCGTTGTATTTCCCTTTTGGTGTTTGGTTTCTCATCACTTAGTGTCGTCTCGAGTGTTTAGAAATGGTTTCTGAGACTATTTTCCCTGAATTGACAACTTCCTTTAAGAACCGAGTCATTTCCACATTTTTCGTTTTTTCGACACTATTCACTTGTTATCCTTTTCCATATTTTGTCTTTTCCCCGTTTGTCACTTTATTGGCATAACCTCACTTTTTGCGTTTGAAGTTGGTTTTTGACTTCACATATCTTCATTCTAAGTAGTTTCCACGAAATACATATCTTTACTTTTGCAGTAAAGTACTCTGGTTACTCCCGGTGTCCACAGGGGCATGGATGCATAATTTTTTTGAATCTTTTTCTTTTTTTTGGGTGTTTTTCGTAAATATATTTTGAAGATATTTTATTTCAGGGGTTTTTAAGAAAATATTTTTGGAAGATATTTTCATTCTGGGCTATTAGTGTAATTTTTACTTTTTTGAGGTGCCATTATGCAATTAATGAAAGTTATTGCTAAATGCCTTATTTTGAGCCTTGATCCTCGTACGGGATTCATTTTCACTTTTCGTTGAGTCGCGTACTCTTAGAATTCCTTTCTGATTGTTTTTCTCCAGTTTCAGGGTTTCTAGTACCGGTAACCGCCGAACTTGTTTAGGGCATATCTTTTTGCTCGAGACTCTGTTTTTTACGCTGTTTTTTCCGTTGTTCATATTTTCTCATTTTGGTTCTTTTTCGTTCACAGAGTTTTATCGTTTGAGTGCATCTACTCAAATTTCACTTTTCCAGACCCTGTGGGCCCCGTTCTGGGCAATTTTAAGGTTTTTCTATAAATGGGGGGTTATAAAATTAAAAAGTCATCTTCCCCTCTCTTCATGCACGACCAGAAGCTGCCACCCTTCTTCTCTCAATTAAACCTTCTTCCCTTTTGTTAAAAAGTCATAGTGCCTTTGCGTTTTGTGTTTGTTTTGACTACACGCATCTTTCCCCCTTATTAGAACCCATTTTTGGCCAATTTTTTAGTTCGGGTTTGAGGTCAAGTTAGGATTTTGGTAGGTCCTCTTTGGAATTTAATGTTCAAGGCGTTGTCCCTGACAAAACCCCGAAGTATTGTCGGATTCAGAGCCGTTTCATTTTGGTGGCTTTTGAGATTTCCATCTCAAATTGATGTAGGGGATGTTTTAAGATTATGTATGTGTTGTATTGAGTGTTTTTCATGATTATACAACTTGTTTGCATGCCTTATATTAAATCTAGAAAATTAGTAATATTTATTTCTTTATATAAGATTTAATTTACAATGACGTATATAGCTTAGAATTGAATTATGACATGATGATAAATTAAGCCTTAACATGTTTGTTAACATATATTAAATTGGGATTAATTGAATAAGAATTACATTTTTTATTTAATAATTATCTTTGGTAAAAGTTTAATTCTCATGGACGTAACTTGCATGAAATTAACTTATGATATGCTTTTAAATTAAGTCTTGGCATATTCTTTAACATACTTTAATTTGAGAGCATTTGGATAAGTTTGAAAATCTAGAGATTTTAATTAAAAGAATTAATTAAAATCTATTTAAAAGTTCCATTGGCTTAATTGAGTTTTTAACTTGATATTTGTGATGACTAGGACTTGTATACTAACATATATTAAATTGGGACCATTTGAAGTTGCTTTAGAAGTTAGGAATTTAATTATCATGATTTAATTAAATTTCACTTTATTGTTTCAATGACCTAATTTAGTTTTGATGTGGTATATGTAATGACCATGCTATGTTGTTTAACATGTGTTAATTAGGGGTCATTTAATTGAGATTTGAAACTTAGAAAAATTAACTAGGTTATGTAATTAATTTATGTTTCTATTGTGTTAATGATTTAATCATGTGTTTGACATTGATTGTATATTTAAATCATGATTTTGGACTTGTATTAGATTCTTCAGTTTATATTTTTAATATTAAATTATATTGTTATAGCATGTAACGAATCGCACACTGAAGATTCGACATGTGATGTTATTATAGCGCGTAATGAATCGCGCTCTGAAGATTCGACATTTGTCATCCTATAGTAGTTGTGGATTTAGAGCATGAGCTGTATAGTTACAACCTACTTGTGCATGGAATGTAGTTTCATGCTTATACATATTTCGTATATAAGTTGTTAACTTATTTATTTTGAAGTCACTTGGGACATTGTTATAGAGACATGGCTAGAGTTTGGCTCTAGTGTGGGAGGTATGAGTTCTCCCCATTTATAGTGCGCACTTAGGGTGGTATTCCCAGCGGGTTAATGCCCGGAATAACCATAGGTCTTGGCTTTATCCAGGATTTGATGTCCAAGTCTTCCACTACTTGATTTCGCATTCAATCCAAATTGGCAACCAATATTTAATTACGACTTATGGTTTTGGTTATTGGCGATTTAATGTTGTTAAGTACATTCAGGCATTATGATTTCTAATGAATCATTACAGGTTTTTAATGTTGTTAACTACATCTATGCTATATTGTTCAAATGCAACTTAGGAATGATCCTATAGATTTATTTAGAACATAGACATTAGGTGACATAACCCACTTTAGTTATTTTCGCATTTTAGATTTCATGTCAATGGCTTTGAAGATCTATATCTTGTTACTTTGTATAGCATGCTTCTATGTTGTTTGAATTGCATGAATGATATGATTTATGCTAAAAATGTTTTAAGGTAGTTAAGGATGCTCCCTGAGTCTCACCTTTGACATAGATGTTAGGTGGGATGACTCTTTTGAATTGTTTTAAGTTAATGTAATAACTTTGTAAAACGTTAGGTCGATGTATGCTCATTTCCTACGAGTAGTTTTATGTTACTCATGCATGTAGTGGGGACATTTTTCAGGTACATGAATCAAGGTTGAGATTCTCGTTATGCTTAGATGATTTGTGGACTTGAAGGTTCCATTCTTGTAAAGGTTAGCTTGAAAAGCCATTTATTGCCTTATTTGTCAAATGTGCATATTTGGTTCTAAACTTTTAATGTATGCCTAAGCACACTTTTTTATTCTCATTTTATGTATATGATATCAGGCTAAGGGCCAAACCATATTTGAAATTCATGTATATTCATAAATGTTGAAATATTGCCTTTAATGAGAATATATGAGAAATTAGGGTTTTAGCATGACATTTTTGCATCGGAGTGTGCATCGGGTATGAAATTCATTATCTAGCATTCATTTAATATGTATGAGGTGTGGCCAAGGGTCAATCACCATTTTGTTTTCATTTTTTGCATTTTGAGCTAAAATAGTAAAATCCGAGCCTTTAAGGGTTCATTTCCAAATCGGGTGATGCAAAGTGTGCACGAGCACATTCATTAGGACCTATTTAATATGCATGAAGTGTGGCCAATGGCCAAACAGCCTTTTGATTGCATTTAGGTTTAATTCTTACATTTTTTGCCAATGAATGGCATTTTTCATATATTAAGGTTTGAGAGGTCAAATTTTGCATCGACGGTATTTTTAAGCCGTAGATCATTGTAGCGCATCCTAATAGGTAAGTTACGTTTATGTGCATGATCGTTTTCAAGAAAAACCTCATCCTTGGTGATTTGAGTCTTCTATGGACTCATTTTGCATTTTTATTTCATAATATGATTTTAAGGCATTTTGGGGTTCTTTCGACAAATAAATTCCGGTCTTCACATGGTCACTTAGAAAACGTGATTTCGGGGGGGGGGGGGGGGGTTTCTTCGTGTTTTTCCAGAAAATGTCATCTTGGTACCGGAAATCCCTCGCAAAGTTCAGCTTTTAGTTTTTCATTTTAGCTGCTTTTTAACCTTCATGACCTGATTTCATAAAGGGGCATTTTGGGTATTTTACAGTGAGTTTTTTTCATTTTCTTTCACGATGCCGGGTAGAAAATTTGATTTCGGGAGGGGTTTCTTTTTCGTATTTTTCCAGAAAAATTCTTTTGGTAGCCCGTTTTTGATCTCAGATGTGGACAGTTATTGTAGCAGCTTTTTGTCTTCTTGTCCAATTTTGATCTAGGGGGATTTCGCAGTGAGTTTTTTTCGTTTCCTTCTATGTAGTCGGGTAGAAAACTCGATTTTAAGGGGGGGTTTCTTCTTTGTGTTTTTCCAGAAAAACTCGTTTCGACCTCCGTTTCAAGCCTCAGTTCTAGAAACCCACTTTTTCTTCTTCTTCTTCTTTTCTTTTTTTTTTTTTTTTTTTTTGCATGTGCATGCCATTGGGCGCCGGTGGGCTCGCACATGGGCGTCGGTCGGGCACGCCATGGCCTTCGTTGGGCCGCCGCGACGTCTCAACTTCAAACCCTCGTTTCTCCATCGTCCGGATTCCAAATCGAATGAACTTTTTTTTGAACTTGACTATTTTTTCGCTGTCTTTCTAACGGTGTGCTCGGTTGCACCCGGATCTTCCTGGATAATTACCAGTTTACCCTTTTTGCCTTAAGTGCTCGTTTTTCTTCGTCATGCAGTTTCTCCTTCGTCTGGACTCCGAATCATGCGATTCTTGAGTCCATCTTGATTAATTTTTTGTTGTCTTCCCAGCGGTGTGCTCTGTGGCACCCAAGTTCATATTTTTAAAAAATTACCATTTTTCCCCTGGGGGCTTATTTGTCATATTTTCGATCTTTTGCTTCCACATTAGTTCTCATTGAGTTCCACGACCTCATGGAAGGTCACTTTGACTTCTTAGAGTCTTGTTTTCTGTTTTCACTTCCGCATTCGGATCCGTTATCAGGTCAATCTTCGGTTCATCACAGGATGCATTGGCTTGAAAAACTAGGGCGTAATTCGTCTTTTTTATTATGCATACATGATTAATTTTACCCATTAACGATCCTGGAATTTTCCTAATATGTACAAAACATAGATCAAAAGGAAGGAGATAAAAAAGAACTTGCCTTTGAGATTTTGAATTAAAATCTCAACGTCATCTTCCTAGATTTTCCAGCAACCCTTAGCTGCTTTCAACTCCTTTGTTCTTTCTCTCTGCCTCCATTGTTACGTGAATAGGATTCTCAAACCCTTGGCAGACACAACCGTGTATATATATAATATAAGCTAACTCTAATCCCAATTAAATACTAAGTTGGCTAACTTAAGGGAAAAGAAAAGAAAATAGAAATATAAGATATGCATAATATATGTGTGTGTGTGTATATATATATATATATAAATTGATAAAAATTATAACAAAATAATCCCCTTATATACATATATACCCATATATACATGCTTAATTTCCATAGGTAATATCCATACCCATTAAGTGTCCTATCCAAGTAGTCCATATGACTCAATTGGATGGTCCATTACTATTATCCAAAATCATTAAAATAAAATAAAACCAAATAAAAACAACCATTTAATTCATAACAAATAAATTACAAGTAAGCACCTAACATTCAAATAATTTAATATACATCATTTAGCATACAATTTAAATAAACAATTTGTTGGTAAATACATGCTTCATGTAACATTTAAGATATAACTAACCCTATACTAATATGCCATAAGATATTTGTAATATGCTAAAAATAATTAATTAAATATTCAACTAGATATTTAACTAAACATGCAAATTAAAGTAATAAAATAATAATAATAAGTAAAGAATCTGGACCGAGGCTAGTATTGAATACTATGTCCTTAAGACAGATTCGCCCCATTATGGTGCTAACGGACTCAGTGACGTCATCTCCCAGGATACAACGGTCTACATTTACTAGTAGCAGTACTACAAACTCGTGGATATAATGAACCTCCTCCGTGCAATACTCTCTCTGACTAAAAAATGCATCTATACTATATAAATAATGAATTGGGTGCAATCCGAACCAAATGGCTCAGACCAAATTTAATATGGCTCAATAAATTGGTTTTGGGCCTAAGTGGCTAAGACCACTTGACCATGGCTTAAACCCACACCCACTTGGGTTGGGTTCATCTTGAGAGAGGGAGAGAAGAATGAAAATAAACAAATGCACACTTTTACAAAATGAATTATATGGCTATTTATAGAAGAATTGGTGACTCTTAAGGTTAAGTCATGTTGGTTCAGTCATTCGGTGCATCCAATCAACTATGGGTTGCATCCTATCATTATATAACTAAAATAACTTCCCCAATTATTAACCGTCAATTGTCACCTTTCAATCGCATCCCTTTGTTTCTTATTAAAGTCGCATCCCTAAACTTTCCAACCCATTCTCAACCACGTTGAATCGCGTGTCAAGAATTCGTTAAATTTCCAATGTCACCGACAATCATAACAAAAAAGTTGCGACTATCGTCATAGGTTTAGCCTATAATTGCTATGTTTTAACGTATATGACTTTGGTATAATCACATTGCAACAACATATACACAACGTTGTATTCTATACACAGGCAAGTTTCATTCACACATTAAAATACTAGTTTACACAACTAGTTTCCAACAATATTTATTTCAAAAAATCACATAAATAATTAATTCAAATAAGCAATTAAAAAAAATAACCAAGAAATCAAATAAATAATTTAAAAATGCAAGACTATCCTTTTAAAATTAGGGGTATTACAAAAACCGTCGGACTAAGCTTATCCACTGTATCTTTTCCACCCTACATGCTAGGGTTTGCTTACCGGATTGTTTGATTGATAACCACCATTAACGATTTCATTAGCCATTAATGTTGGTTTTTAGTTTAGGTACTGGATTGGGTTTTTATTTACTGGGTCTCCTTTATTGGGTTTAGCTCTTTATTTGGGGTTTTTTTTTTTTTTTTTTTTTTTTTGCCTGCTTTTGGGCTTTTGGCCGAAGGCCTTCCTTGTAATTACTTATTTTATTTAGAGCAATGCTTGGATCCTGCCTTATCGGGACAAGTTTTGTCTTCCATCCTGACGTGGCCCTATGAAAACTTGACCCCTGTCCAAAAAATAAAAAATGGATCATACTAGATCAAATTAGTTATTCGGGTAGAATCTCCTTCAGTTCTTCCTCTATCTTCTTCGCTGCCCTTTTTTACTTCTAAGGCCAAAAAGAGAAACATTGAAACCCAACACATCAATCCAAACAGACCTAAAACTTCAAATAAGAAAACCCACCAAAATTCATTCTCGATTTTTATGCAACAATTACAGAACCCGTGAAAGTATAGATTCATATATGCATATATATATCCCCCAACACACAGCTACAACTTGGTCTTTTTTTTTTAGCAATTTGTTTTTTTTTTTTTTTCTTCCATAAATGGAAGAACTAGAGGAATTTGTCATTACTTCTTTAGTAATTTGTAAATTGAGCCAAAATCCATGTAATATTCATTCTGCAAATGAGTAATTATTCTTTTTCTTCATTATAATCATAATAAGGGCTTTAAACCAAAAAATATAAACCTAGGTTCCTAAAATGTTTCGTCGAAGCAGAATAAAAGAAAACCCAGTAAAACACTGGCAGAAGCAAGGTTGGCAGTGCACTGAACTTACCGGCTACAACAAACGGCGACGCTAAACAACGGCGAGCACAATTAATTGCGATTTTCCGATGGCGATGCGCGATGAAGGAAATACTTTGACGGCGGTGACAGATTTGTGATTTTGGGGTGGAGGGTGGAGAGACGGCACCACTGTCGAGTTTTAATGTTTCTCTTTTTTGGCCTTAGAAGTAAAAACGGGTAGCAAAGAAGAGAGGAAGAACTGGAGGAGGATAAAATGAGTTTGTCTGATGGATTTTACCTGGGTAACCAATTTGATCCAGTATGATCCATTTTTTATATTTTGGAAATGTGTTGAGTTTTTATAGAGCCACATCAGGATGGAGGACAAAACTTGTCTTAATAGGGCAGGATCCAAGCATTGCTCTTTTATTTATATCATTTGTTTGAATTTTGAGGGGGAAAAAAAAAAAATACAGGAGTGAACAACTAAACACTCAATTTAATCTTAGCCAAAATGTATAGGCGTGGTGTTGTCCTAGTGTAAAGGGCCAGATCTTTAGAGCCCCACCATGGATCACAGGTTCAATTTTCCAGGGTTAAAAAAAAAAAAAAAGGGTTAATTATACCCGCACCCCCTGAGATTTGCCTTATTGACAGGCATATGAAAGTTGACCAATTTTTAAACATTGACACCCCCTCAAGTTTGTTCCATTTGACAAACACACCCATAAGCACCCCAACACATGTTAAAATGACTAGAATGCCCTTTGCCTTGTCAACTAACCAATGAAAATATTAAAATTACTAATTTACCTTTTTAACTAATTTTAATTAACTAAACTAACCTCTTTATCATTACACATAATTATATCATTTCTTTCACTTATACATACAGATAAATTATAGATATATACACAGAGAGAATGGAGGAAAGGAAAGGGTGAAGAAGAGGGTGGTTGCTACCTCCACTGGCGGCACACCACCACAACCACCATCATTATATTACCACCACCTAGTATTGCCACATCTACCAATGCCTCTCTCTCTACCCTTTTACCTTCATTGCCCCTCCACACCTACCACTACCATTCCACAGCTCCGCCACACCAACCACCACCACCACCAAAACTCCATATTCTATCACATCGCCCCACCACCATTGCCACTTCCACCAACACCTCTCTCTACGCTCTTACCTTCATAGCCCCTCCACACCTACCACCACCATTCCACAGCTCTGCCACACCAACCACCACCACCAACACTCCACACTCCATCACATCGCCCCACCACCATTCTACACCGCTATCACACTGCTTTGTCTGATTCCTCTAGACTTGTGCCTAGAAGAACCACTAAATTACCCCAACTTCCTTTACGACCTCCCTACCAACAGTTCGATTCCGGTGAGGGTGAACGGCTACGAGATGTGGTAGGTGGGCTCAGAGTGCGCAGATAATTCTTTACCAAATTTATTCCCACGTTCTAAATCCCTAATGAATGTCATTGTACCCCAACCCCAATCAACACATTTTTGTACGAATCAAACCCGACAATGATCGAAACAACCCCTCACAGACTTTGATTGAATTTGGGTTTCTTGCCAATGGGGAAATTTTCACAAAGAGACATAACCAGAAACCAGACTACTAATTTCCACAGCAACTTTCACATACTTTCATCATAACTTCATTGAAACCAATTAAAGCTTGTTTCTTCATTTTCATGCCATCCATTCTCATACTCAACAAAAAGTCCTTGACATAGAACCTCTTGTTGTTATGAGATGCCGCCGGACTTGGCCTCCAAACAACAATGGCGTAGTTGTGTGTGTGTGTGTGTGTATATATATATATAATATGTTTGACTGAGCTCAGTTTAAAGTAAAAATAAATATATGGTTATTATTACGGTAGGGATGGTGGGTGGTGGTAGTGGTGGTGGTGGTGGTGGAAGTTGCAGTGATAATGTTGGGTTCTTCGTGAAGGGTTGAGGGTAGAGAGAGTTAGAAAATTTGGGGTTTTCGGTGGGAGAATAGAGAAAGAAAATAATAAGTTAATTTTGTCATTTAAAATTTTTGATATTTTACATTATAAATTAATATTTTATTAAATGGTAATCTCGTCTTTACACACCTTTTAAGGACATGCTTGGATCAATTTTCTTTTACAGGGTGTGAGTGTTCAAAAATTGGCCAACTTTTATTTGCCAGTAAGGCAAACCTTTTGGGACCGCCCCGGGGGGGAAAAAAAAAAAAATCTGTGTAATTAATTAAAAAAAAAAAAAAATCAGCCAATATATATATATATATATATATAATTTTTTTTTTTTTTCATAAGCTTCTCAGCCAATATTTGCCTGCGAAGCAGCCGCACAACAGCAATACCCAGGGGTCCTCTTTGCTCTTGACCATTGTTTCTTCTTAAAACCCTAAACCCTGCACGAAGTCTTCTTCGGTTTCACCAGTGCGGTTCTATTCCTTTAGTTTAGATTATCAAAATATGCTTCCTGCCTTCAGTTCGCTCCCTTACAATTCCAACCAAGTCCAAATTGATAGAACCAGTGCTTCAGTCGCCCAACAGGTAACACTCTCTCCCTCCAGCGTTTTCTTTCCACTCTCTCTCTCTCTCTATATATATATATATTGTTCTTTCTAAAGTGATTTCTTATTTCTCTGATTATCTAATTTTATATGTTAAAATTTGCAGGTTATGCCATCAAATCAATGCCATGAGAATCCGAGTTGGCCCAATTCCATGCAAATTCAGCCTCAAATGGGTACATTCAATCCTCAAACTGCAATTCCCTTCAATAATACTAATAGCAATTTTGGCAATGGCACCATAGCAGTGCCCAATAGGCCGAGTTCGGCACCTTCACCTTCTTTCATCAATGCCCCCAATCATCTTTTTCCTCTGCAAAATGGTGTGTCCCTTTTGGGTTCTTCACCCGGTGGGGTTATGTCTCACCCGGGTCAGTGCCAGGGTGGTTTCAGTCATCAAAATTTGAATTGCATCCCTACATCAGTACAGGGTATGAATTCTGTACCGAGTATGAATGTAATTAATCCCTCTCAACAACCTGGCCAAATGTTTGCTCTTAATCCTATGAACATGCCTCAATATTTTAACCAGAATGCCAGTATGCAAAGTGGGCAATTTTACATGCAGAGTCCAATGCAAAATATTTACCAGTTTGTCCAACCGCAGATGCCACCGCCTTATGGTCAAGTTGTTCCTTGTAGTCCCATGCACCCAAATAATATTTCTCATGCTATGGGTCCTCAAAATCCCAACTTTATGGCTAATCCCCAGTTTGGTCTGGTGCATACGAATGGAGCTATGCAGGCCGGTGCCCAAAATCAGCATAATTTTGTTCTATCAACAATGGATGTTAATGCATTGAAACATACCCCTACTACTACTCAGCAGCAATTAGGAGGGAACTCATCTTTGCCAATTGCTCTTGGGTCAGCTCAATCGCAACAAGTCCCGCAGAATTTCCGTCCTCATGTTCTCATGAATTCACAGGTACTTGGTGTTGCCTTCTCTGCTTGTCTCACTATCTTTTTATTTATTTTAGTTAAGGTAAGTAAGACACACATCCACCCACTTTGTCCCAACTGGGACTTGAATTTAAAACCCTCTTTTAGTGAAGGTGGAACAGATAATGATCTAGCTAATGCTTGGTGGTTATTCTCAATACTCGTCGAAGCATTTGAACTGATTTATCAACTCATTAAAGTAGTGGGCAAGCCCACCATCTTCATATGAAGTCATATGTTTACCGCTTAAAAGATGTGAATTGGTTCCTTGATATCAATGTTCTTAAACCTGAACTACCTATCAGCCGGAAAAGAGACAAGGACAAGAGTCAAGTTTCAACGGTTGGGTCAACTGTATACAAACTGTAATGTCATAATGCATAATTTATATATTATCAGTAGCTATATTAATTCATATTAATTTAATAAATTAACAATTTGGAAAAATTACAATAATATTAGATTTTATATTTATCTTGTTCCTACCACAAAATTACCAGAACTTTGTACCAAAAGCTCAACAAAATATCCATCTATTATTCATTGATCAAACTAATTAAAACACAAAATTAAATTGAAAGTGATATAATAAATATTGGAAACTGCTGAAGCAAATGATAGGTGAGTATTACTGAATACAAAATATTTATTCTTCCAAAGAGAGGGATGAACAAGCAAATTATGACAACTCTTATAAAGAAAGACCTGTCATGCAAAAGTTGATGAACTTTTTTTTTCACTTGAAGTACGAAAGTTTTTCAATTCCAAGATTCTATTGTGGAGAAAAAGAGTGTATAAATGATTCTAGAAACATAGGATTTTTTGCAGATAAAGAGATGCAGGATGATGCTTCAAAGCCGATAATCATGCTACCCAATGATTAAAATGGTGGGCTAGGTCACTGTTTTTAGGATTTATGATTCAGAAGGTAATATTAGAAAAAAGGGATAAATTTTGGATTGAATTGGTCGAGGGTAATTCTCGGGAGAGAGAAGATTCATGAGATAGTGAAGACAGCTAGGTTTCGATCATTGCTCATATACCGAGGTTGTAAAAGTTCCTAGCATTTCTTGAAGTGTAGTAGTGAGGTGACAAACTCAGAAAGGGGTTTGATTTTGCAGTGGATGAGCATCGTATTTGGCGAGAAAGAGATGTTTTGTAATGCTGCTTGGTGGGGAAATTCGATTGTGAAATGGGGAATCTTGTACAATTCAAAGATTGGGCACCTAAGGCTTGGAAGGTAGCCAGTAGCATAGCAGTTTTATTCTTGCTTGATTCACTGTTGTAGTTTTGATTGCCATCCCATATAGAAGTTATTTGGTTTTGTTGGACCTAAAAAGGAGATGGGGGGATGTGACTTTTAGGCTAGTCATGTAGTTGTTTAGGGTGGGTTGTTTGGGAATCTTGAGGGAGGAGAGAAGAATTCAGTTGTATTGTCTCCCTCTACACTTGTGGTGTAATGCTTTGTTCGAAGTTATTGAAGATGATTGTGGGGCCTTTAAAGTGGAGGAGGCAAATGAGAGGTTTGAATCTAGTAGAATCACAATTATGGTTAAGGAGGGTGGATCGATTCTGGAGGCAATCTTGGTGAATGACGAGAGGCTTAGCTATCGGGTTTATTTGTCAAAAGAGAAAATGGCAGAGCTAGTTCCATCAGGCGATGAGTCTCCATAGTAGAGATGAGAGCTCTTTCATGATAGAAGACGAGTGGTGGTGGTTGAACGGACTGGGGGAAGGAAGAGAAACGAGGTGGAGCTTAAGAGAGAATAGAAGTTACTGCAAATTTCGTCGCATGTGGAAGGTAGACTACGGAGGGGGAAATATATGTGTGTCATGTGTGAGAAGAGGGCAAACGAGAGGACACGTGGGGTGCAAGCATGTGGGGAGGTGGCGACAAGTGGGTCTCAGCTGGCAATATTTTATATTTCAAACAAGGGCGATCACGTGAGGAGGAGGCCTTAATATCATTATGGGCTTTTGTGAACTGGGCTAAATGTTGTGGTGACAGCCCAAGACAGTTGGCCCAACTTGATTTCCAAATTAATAGGAGGAAACAAAGATGACTTTGGGCTGGCCCAATCCCATGATGGGCTTCAACAGGCTAAAGTTAATAAAGCCCATAACTCTAGGAACTATAGGAATTGGGCTTCTAATCGTCCTCAAGAAGAGAAAAGTTCGACACGTATCAAACTTTGTAGTTAAATGATCTTGTAAATACTGGTTTATTGCTTATGAGTTAAAATTTGTGGTTGACTCTTCAAGCACAATTACTTTATCAGGTCAAATTTTCTAGTTTGTCATCCCATCCTTTTGTTATATATATTTTATAAAAAATTTAACTTTGATTTCATACAGAGGCAGGTTCGGTGGATAAGCCCAACTAGCGTCAAACCCAGTTAGAAACATCCATGACCTATGATTATTCCAAATCCACGTGTCTTTTCTTCATTTTTCTTTTAGAGATCGCTGGAATCTACTAATTGATCAGTACAATAATATATTATATATCTCCCAAATTTTACGGGAATTCCGTCAAAAAATCGTATTTTTGCTCATTTTATATATTACATTTGTCTTTTCAAGTATTTATGCCAAAACCCAATGTCATAATTGTGTCCTCTTTATGTGGATGAGTTTGAGTACTTGGTTAATTTGAGTCATTGACTATCATCAACGGTTTCAGGGCAATTCGGGAAAAGATGGTGGGATTATTAATTCAAATTTGAACTGGAATAATTCTCAAAATCGGAACTGGAAAAGGAATCCGGAAAGAGATGCAATGCACAACAAGTATGTCTATTTTGGTTCTTGTTATTCTCTTTTTATATTGTGCAAAAGTTTGGACCAATAAATTGTAATGTGCACTGAATTCAAATTTCTGAAGAATTTCGAAGACCCAGCCTCATCATAGACAAAATGCAAAGGGGAAGTTCGGGTTTCAAAAAGAACATGGGGGAAAAGGTCAGGAGTTCTCATAGCTTGTTATATAGCTTTACCGGCTTTAGAGTTTATGGTTTTCCTAAATGATATATCAGTAACAATATGTTCATCTTTGTCCATGCCTGTGTATGTTTGTCGGGTTGCTAGTTTAGAAACATGTTCTATGTTGTGTTTGGTCAACTGTAGAAATAAACAGTAAAAGCTGGTTTAATTTGTAATATATAATTAAGATATATATATATATATATATATATTTGAATGACATAATAGATAACGTACAAGATATTATTAAATAGGTAATGAAATATTTAAGCTAGTCTAGTATTTTAGATAAGTTGGAAAAAGCAAAGAGATAAGGTAATAGAATAGTAGTGGTAATTTGTTGTGGGTGTATATATATATATGTGGTGGGGAGGAACCTCGTTTTTGGTGTTAAAATTGTCCATTCTTCACTATTTTTTTTTTTTGGGTTGAGGGGGAGAGATTGTAAATCTTCGGAGGATCTTGTTCTCGTTTTTGGTGTTAAAATTGTCCATTCTTCACTCTTTTTTTTTTTTTTTGGGTTGAGGGGGAGAGATTGTAAATCTTTGGAGGATCTTGTTCTCTTCGTGGATGGCCTGATGGTATGGGGGTTCTTTGGCAATTGGAGTTTATTGTTTTTTGGACGTGTTTCCTTGGGCATGCTCCCCTTTTGAGCGCTTTTAATGAAGTATTACTTGTAAAAAAAGTATAGAAATGTATACATACGTGGAACAACTATCCTTTGCTAACTTCCTGTCAAAAGCGTGTGAGTGAACTAGCCAAACGTGAAATATGCTTTACATGTTGTGGAAAAGGAAATAACTCATAGGTCGAATTTCCTCGAGGAAGGCTAAAGAAACATTTGAGTATTATTGCTAAATATGCCCAGATGGAGCAAGCTTCCATTATTTGGTATAGGGGAGAAGGGAAGAGGTGAAGCATGGGAGGATGGATGAGGCAGCCATTTGGGGCCACCATTTTGTTTCCTTCCAAGGAAGAGGGGAGAGAGAAATAAGGGATCTGTTGAAATAGATTGAGAAAATTTTATCATCCCCATTTAAAGTATTAATTTATGTATTTTATTGGTACAGTGGTAAAGTGATAATATCCATCTGTTAGCAGATATGATAGCCACAATTTGTGGAATGACTTACCATATTAGCAGAGATTTGATTATGCTATAGAATAAGCTTTGATTTAGATTTGATTTAATTTCCTTTCTTGTAATATGAGCATGTGTTCTTTTTATCTATAAATACTAGAGTTATGAATGAGTAATTTATCTCATTCAAGCCTTTACATAATTCTTTCTTTCTTCTATATTGTATTTCTACTTGGTATTAGAGCTACGGTGGTTCGACTGCAATGAGGGCATTGCGAGTTTAGCACCACCCATTCGAGAATGGTCTAAGGTGACATCGCTCATCCAGGAGGTGTCGGGTAGGCAGGATGGTCCAACCTCAATGAGGGCATTGCGAGTTTGGCACCACCCATTCAGAAATGGTTTGAGGAGACATAGTAGTTTTTTTTTTAATGGTCTTAGGAAACATTGTTGATTCTTTCATCTACATTGTTTAAACATATGTATGAAGGAGAATGGTCTAAGGAGACATTATTGATTTTTCCATCTACATGTTTTAAACATGTGAAGGGAAATGGTCTGAGGAGATATTGTTGGTTGTTTACGGTCTGAGGAGACATTGTTGGTTGTTTATCGGTTTGAGGAGACATGATTGGTTGTTTATGGTCTGAGGAGACATTTTTGATTTGTTGATCGGCACTTTTAATCTAGTCAGATTTACACTCTGCAACTTGTAGATTCTGAAGAAGGGTGCTAGTAAGACCGTATTTGAAGATGTGTTGTCCAAGTTGGGCATCTCAGATATCCACGCACCAACTTGAGGGGGAGTGTTAGCAGATATGATGGTCACAATTTATGGAATGACTTACCATATTAGCAGAGATTTGATTATGTTATAGAATATGCTTTGATTTGATTTAGATTTGATTTAATTTCCTTTCTTGTAATATGAGCATGTGCTCTTTTTATCTATAAATACTAGAGCTATGAATGAGTGATTTATCTCATTCAAACCTTTTACATATTTCTCTTCTTTTTCTTCTATATTTTATTTCTACTCCATCCCTTTCATTCCTTTCTACTCAACCAAAAATAAGAGGGATGGACACCTTTCTTTCCCCAGCGATATCTCTTCCAGCCTCCCCCCCTCCCTTTCCCTTCCCTTTTGATAACTTTCATTAAAAGCACTCAAAAGTGGGGCACAACCAACCATGTAATTATACCCTATACTCTCAAGCTATTAACAAAATCAATTTACTCCCCCAAGGATTTTTAATTTTACCATTTGACCTAAAAAATAAAGAACTCGAAATAGAATATCTCAAGACCGGATTAGGAGTTTCCTCCCCA
Source organism: Cornus florida (assembly GCF_030987335.1). Taxonomy (NCBI): domain Eukaryota; kingdom Viridiplantae; phylum Streptophyta; class Magnoliopsida; order Cornales; family Cornaceae; genus Cornus; species Cornus florida. The sequence goes on from NW_026775573.1 coordinate 49,758,893, forward strand.
TCAGTTCGTCTTTTGTATATGCGATAAGTTGGAATTTTAGAAGATGTGTGATATTTAATCAAAGTGGGGATCAAACTTGAACGAACTATTTATGGGTTTACTAGAGCTGGGAAAACCACTCTCTCTGATTTCAACAAAGAACAATGAAACTGTGGTTCATTCCTTGTCAAGTCAAGTTGTAGTTTGTTTGTTTGTTTGTTTTTTTTTTTTTTTTTTTTTTTTTTTTTTTTTTTTTTTTTTTTTTTTTTCTCTCTCATGAAGTTCAAGAAGAATGGGTTTTTGTTGCAAGGTGAGAATTTTTGTCCTGATTTTGGCATAATTATTGAAGTATCAGGATTTGCAGTATATAGATTGAGCAAATTTCATGTCGTGAAAATACCTTCTACTTATCATTTAATGTTAAATTAAAAGCATAATTTTATTTGTCACTCGTGCTAAAGGATTGCATTAGTAGAGTGTTAATAATTAAGAACAGGTTAGGGTGTTGTAAATGCTGAAAAATGTGTGAAAATTGTTTATCAATTTTCTTATAACTTTGCTTAGGATCTTGTTAATTGATTTCTTGTAATTTTTTATTTTTTTTCCCAAGTGATTTCTTGTAACTTTGTTTAGAATATTTTCAGTAGATTGCTAAAGCTGAAATAAAGGAACTTGAAAGTTGCACGACACCAAGTGAAAGTTGTTTGGAAGCATATGCAATCATAGATTATATAGACTTAAAGTGGGGGAGTGTGACTAGGTACTGAAATCTTTTGCCAGTTGATTTTCTTTCTGCTAACCAATATAAACATACCACCAAGCAATCAATCAATCAAACTAATAGCAAAAGTAAAGCAGTAAAGACTTTTGGACACCACCAACTTTTACGTGGAATACCTCAGCACAGAAAAACCATAGGACTCAGTCCATTTTCAAAAATTGTAACCAATGCACTCATTGAAGAAAGAGTACAACTTTACGTAATCAATTTGGACCATTAGGGGTTGTAAAATTTGAGACGACCTGTCAACATGGCTCGATCCCAACACAAAATTAGTTTTTATAAAGAACAGGTTAGGGTGTTGTAAATGCTTGGAAATGTTTGAAAATCGTTTATGAGTGCATTGGTTAAAAAAAAAAAAAAAAAAAAAAAGAAAAAAATCGTTTGTTAAATTTCTTATAACTTTGGTTAGAATTTTGTTCGTTGATTTCTTGCAACTCCGCTTGAATTCTTTTCAATAGATTGGTAAAGCTAAAATAAAGGAACTTGAAAGTTGCACAACACCAAGTAAAACTTGTGTGGAAGATTATGCAATCATAGATTAGAAAAGACCTAAAGTGGGAGGGTGAATTGGCACTGACATATTTTCCCAGTTGATTGATTTTATCTTAGCCAATATATACATACAACCAAGCACTCAATCAACTAATAGCAAAAGTAAAGAAGTGAAAACTTGTGGACACCACCAATTTTATGTGGAATACCCCAGCAGTGAAAAACCATAGGACTGAGTCTATTACTGAACAATGCACCATAGGATTGAGTCTACTACCAACCGATGCACTAACTAAAGAAATATTACGACATTAGCTTGCCAATCCAGACCATTAGGCGTTGTAAAATTTGACACAACCCAATAACCCAATTTTTAAACGCTAAACTAAATTACTAATTAGTGGGTTATGGATGTCCTTGTCATGTTCATGTCATTATCGTGCAACTTGATTAATCTTTTTAATTAATTGTGTTATGTTCGAGTTTGAGAGCTCAACATTTTTAATTAATCGGGTCAGGTTAATCTGATTTGACTGTGCCTTGTTTCATATTTGAATTAGTATGGTATTATAGCGAAACCCTTGGTTTATTGCATGATTTATTGAAATAAAATGAAAAAAATAGTAATTTTTTTAGTTTATATCTGCATTTTATATTTAATAAAAAATAGTAAATAGATTGTTAAATGGGTTGTCTTGTGTTACAGAGACCCATTTATTAAACAGTTAAAACGGGTAAGGTCATGTTACCTATTTAATAAATGGGTCATGTCCATAGTTACCCCAGGTTTAGTCAAGTCGGCCCAGCTAACGAGCAAGGAACAAGATGGCAAGCGGGATCAGTCGGCTAGGGGTAGCTAGGCAAAGGTTGGGGAAAAACATAGGATTGGGATGTGGTGTCTGTCCTTGACTTGATAGATTAATTTTTAGTTTATATCTTCATTTTATATTTAAGAAAAAAAAATAGTAAATAGATTGTTAAATGGGTCTTGTGTTATAGCGACCGATTTATTAATCAGGTTAAACGGGTAAGGTCATTATACCTATTTAATAAACGGGTCATGTCCATGTCTAGTGTGTCTAACACGTTAATTAATGGGTCTTGTTCAGGTTGAGGCATATAGCAGAATACTTTTATTTTGACACGGCGCGAATACGACCCGTAACACAAATTGCCCCCACCTCCAGACCGTACTCCCTAAAATCACTAGTCAGCTGAATCTCAAAAGACAATCTACTATATTTCTCATGTATATAAGCCTCATATCAAATTGAAGACCCAAAGCCTTTATATTAAGTTTAGGAGGATTGCTCCTCTTCAGAGGGGGTTGATCTTTGACCTTGAAGGTCAGTCCTCTCTAGGAGGGATTGATCTTCCATCAAGGGGGAACTGCCCTTACCTGGAGAGGTCAATTATCAGCTGCTGACGAGGTTCAGATTGGGTCTCTTTTTGTATTTTCTGGGTTATAAGCTGTTCTCAGCCATCAGGATGTTAAGACACTTAAAAAATCACTTTGTAGTCTATCCAAGTCTATCTTATGTCATTCATGGGTCGTTTGAACTTATTTAACCAAAGCTTTTCAAGTGGTGCACTCAATTGCATCTTGCCTTCCCTAATGTGTGATCAAGTTGATTAAAGACTGTTGAATGTAGTGACTAGGCAATCTCAATGCGATATTAAGGGAGCGTCATCATACCAACTAAATTTTTTTTTTTCAAAACATCATGGGGAATCATCTGGACCAATAAATCAACTGACTGACTCAAATGCATAAAATGACCCAAATATTACAACCATATTTTGTTCATGGAAATTGCCAACACACACTTACACTAGTGATTCTACAAAATTTGTTCTGATTTGGTTTTTAGGGAGAGGGCATTTGTGTTTGCTGTTAACTTCATCATCAACAATCAGAAATCAGGTTGTGTGCTTTTTGAGTTTGTGTTCTGGAACCAGAGATGATCTATATTGATCTGCATATTGGTGTTGGCACCTAAGGTGGTGTTTGACTTGCATATTTATTGGCATGTTCACTAATATAGAATGAACTAATTCGGTTGTTTTTTAGTTACGTGTCTGAGTGGAAATATATTATATCTTCTTAAAAAATAATATTGACTCTGTTCTGAATGTATTTGTTTGGCTAGACTCTAGAGTATATTGTATTTTGGTTGCTTATGCATGGACCCGGTCTACCAGTTGTGTACTCTTGCCTAGTCATGCATAATGAGAATTGTGAGACGTGGATAAAAGCTTGTAAAAGGCTTGGTTTTTGCTCTGAAGTCCCATTTTTTTATGTTCGCCTTTTGTCTGCTATTAGTTAAGTACAAGTCTTTCAAATGGTCTACCAATATCTTGCATGTATCTTTAGCCATTATGTTATTTAACTTTTCTATCCCTAGTACACTTAGGGTGTTTGATCGTGTTCAAACTTTTCTTCTTTTTTTTTTTTCACTTTTCCCAAAAACAGGATATAACAATGACAGAGCAAGAAAATCTGGTGTCACTAATTCTTCCAACCAAACTCCGGTGGAACAGAGAAGGTAATTTCTGATGGGCTCAACAATTTATTTTCCTTTCCATGTAAAAAATAATTCCCATTGTTTGCTCATTTTAAGGACAACTTTGGAAAAAGTAACTGGAAATGAAGTTCCACCATATATTCTATCAGGGAAAAAGACGAGGATAAAGAAAAATTGAGCCCATCTGTAGTGATTGGTCTCAATTAAAAAATGCATTGGAAGCACCTTTTAGTAATATTAAAAAGGGGAAAAGGAAAAAGGATGAAGAATAATTGTACAGAGGAAACGAAGTTTATAACTATTTATGTTAAAAATTTAACTAATAAGATTTGCACTTGTCTACAGGAAACACAGGAATTTTGCAACTTCCGGTAGCCACTGGAACAACTTCTTTCTTTACTTTCTCTCTCTTACATTTTTATTTTATTTTATATTAATTAATTGTTTGTTTAAAGTGAATTGAGATGACCTTTGAGCATCTTTTGTCAGGCGGATAAGCATTCATGAAATCCAATTTTCGAAAATCAGTCAAATCTTTCACGATCAATGTAAACAATTTCCTCAACATTATGCAGGCTTCACTACTGCAAACGCACTAGTTTCTACAAGATTCAAACAAAATAATGCCTGGAAAAAAATTAAGTGTCAAAAGCGCAAAAGTTGTCTTACAGTGCTAATGGTTGCATGACAATCTCATAGCACCCAACTCTTTCATTTACTACAGTACTGTATTTCAGTTAATGCTAATTTGATTGACAAATACAAGTCATATTTATTTGCTCTGGTTTTTTAATTTTTTATTTTCTTCTTTCCTTTTTGAATACACACACACACACACACACGCACGCACAATATCTTTACTATATTTTTTCTATGTGCTCTTCTTTATCTCCTTCCTTCTTCACTTGAAGATCTCTCCGTTTGAACTACACCGAACAAGAAATCCAACAGTGGCGAGAAGAACGCAGGAAGAACTACCCATCAAAAGTCCACATGGAGAAGGTTTGATCATCTGTGATGCATGCTGTCCTTAATTCTTATTTGTAGTAAGGATCACTCTGACATTGTTTACTTCCTGCAGAAGCTGATAGAATCTGAAGTCATTGAGAGATGCGCGAAGTTACGACGCCAGGTACACTGATCTATTTTACATTTGCAAACATGAAATTGGCATCTACATATCGGAATTGAATAGAAAAGTCGTTTGGTCTAATGCTTTTTATTTAATGAATTGTATCTGACATTGAGGGTGGGCCTTTGTGCAATAGTAAGGTTGCTCCATTCTGACCTTGGTGGTCACTTCGAAACAGGAAACTGCCTCTCCGCATGCGGGGTAAGGCTGCATGCATCTAACCCTTCCTTGAATCCGCAATCGTGGGCGCCTCATGCACTGGGCTAGCCATATCTGTATTTCTACTTTTAGAATTAAACTGTCACATAATTTATGGAGTGTAATTTTAGTAAATCTAAAAATAAGGTAGTGAAGATTGAGGATCAAAAGGTTAAAAGAAGTGATTTTTGGGACTCGTTGAGAGTTTAGAGGTTGTATTTGGCCTTGTGTAGCTTTTGAGGGATGCGTTCCCCTTTTGAACGCTTCTTAGTACAATTTTACTTATAAAAAACAGAGGTAAAAAGAAGTGAGCATTTCTGTTATTTGGGCTCAATTATTCATAATGAAAGAGAAATTGGAGATGAAGTTAATCATAGAATTAAGACAGAATAGGTTAAATTGAGGAGTACATTCAATATATTGTGTGATCAGCGTACTCCGTTAAGATTAAAAGGGAAGTTCTATAAAACAGCTATAGACTAGCTACGCTTTATGGAACAGAATGTTGGACAATTAGGAAACAACATGTGCATAAAGTGAGTGGCAGATGTGCAAATATTGCAATGGATGTCTGGCAAGACAAGAAAAAATTAGAAATGGCCAAATTTGTGAAATGGTTGAAGTAGCATCAATTGGAGATAAATTGAGAGAAAATCGATTTAGATGGTTTCAACATGTACAATGAAGAAACTGTGTGCCAATTAGGGAGAGTGACATAGTCCACATAGAGGGTAATACTAGGGGAAGGGAAAGATCAATATTAACGTGGGTAGAGTTAGTAAGGAAGGGATGTTAACATATTGTTTGACTGAGGTTATGAACTTAAATAGAGCGGAATGGAAAAATATGATTCATGTATCCAACTCCAATTAGTTGGGAAAAAGGCTTTGATTCATGTAGCCGACTCCAAGTAGTTGGCAAAAAGGCTTTGTTGAGTTGAGTTACTAATGTCACAGCACAGTGAGCACATTGGGAGAAACAATCTCTCACAACCTGAGGGAATAGGCAACAAGAAAACTATCTAACATGCTATAGTAGCCGAACCTCTCACGATCTGAAAGGCTAAGGCCAGACAAAACAACGAACACTTGCATTCTTCTTTTTGGTACGTTGCTATGAGCAACTCTAGTGCTTGATCTTGGGCCTTTGGCATGGCTTGAATCATGATAAAGAAGGTTCAGTGGTTGTATATTTCTCAACCAGAAAGTCGTCTGCTTGCAAAGTAGATGGAGTGATTAAGTGCCTCTTCCTGCGCCGACATACATCCAATGGCATAGAGTGATATGTCGGTTTGAACATGGAAATTCTGATTGCCTTCCTTCCAAAGTTCCCAAACTGCAAAAATAGGAAGCATAGATGCGAAGCTGGCCAACTTGGGATTTTCTTTGAGAACTGTTAAACTGTCGGGGACTAAATGGAATCCCTTTCGAAGGATTTGATGTTGAAAAGGCAATCCAAATAGTTTCAAACTTCCATAGCAAGCTCACTATGAAGTCTTTCGGATTGCCCTATTCGAGACTAATGGCATGTTTGGTTGAAGGGAAGGATTGAGGAGGGATGGATGAGAGGGGGATAGAAGAGTGTTTTCGTGTTTGGTTGGAGGGAAGGGAGGAGAGGGAGGAAGCAATCCCTCCTTCTTTGTATTTTTCTATCCGCCCAAACTGGGGGGAAGACGAGAGAAAAAATGATAACTAACAACTATTAAGTAATTTTCATTCTTAACCTTTTTTAAAATTTGAAATGAATATCATTTTTATAATTGTATATAATAAGGGTATGTTAGTAAAAAGAATATAAAAACTCTCTTTCCCTTCCTTCCTTCCAAACAAGAAAAAATGTTACTCTATCCATCATTTCTACTATCCATTTCATTCAACCAAACAAAAAGTGAGGGAGGACCTTCTCTTCCCTAGGGATGCCTCATCCGTCCCTCCCCCTCTCCCTTCCATCCATTGCCTCATGGTAATTTCTATCATTTTTTTTTTGGTGTCATATCCTATAGTTTCAGATATCAAACTGGACGGTATCGTGTATGAAGAAAGAGATTGTTGATGTTAGTATACTAATCTATTTATGTAGAGATGAGCGAGCATAGCACGATCAAGGTAGATTGCTAACTCTCACCATTTGCCAATCGATCTGCAAGAACGTAAAAATATCAAAGTGTCTTCAAAGGGTGATTGTGGAATAACCGCGAGAGGGTGCACATCATAAAAGCCCAATTCTCCTTTGCAAAGCAGATCAGGAAAAACCGCTCACAACTGCTCTAGCAACCTTCTTTCCATCTCTTGCTTTGTTTGCTTTGCTTGCTAGCTAGAAGGGTACCGCAAGCCAAATACAGAAGCCCTAAGAGAAGCAATAACCACCATAAGCGCAAAAGAAAAGCAGCCGAGGGAAAGAGGGCTGGGAAGGAAGAGGTGAATTGCCGATTTCTCATAAATGTGCTACAGGCCTTGCTATGGGTGTTCGTAGTTATGGCTCTCAAAAGAGCTACAAACTCACCAAGTTGAAGTTTTTTTTTAGTTCTATTTCCAGTCTGGAATAATAATAGACTGAACCGATCTTTCTGATAAACCAGATTAAATATACGGCAGGAAACTATTAGTTTCTTTCAGACATTACTTTCTTCTCAAGGTTTGGTGCTTGAAGATGAGATCCTTGATACCACCAGAGGTAGATAATAAGATGCTTACGAACACCCCTCCTAATATGGAAGAAGTTCAAAAGGTAATTTTTAGCATGCCGGCCCACTAACCCAAAATAAAGACCTCCCTTATCATTTAAAGCTTAATTGCTTTCCGGGTTCTATTTTAAATCTTTTTGGGATTTCATAAAATAAGATCTCTTCCAGCAGGTCACTTATTTCTTCACTGAAGGTACGATCCCCCGGTCCATCATTCCTACTTTCCTTGCGTTGATTCCTAAGATTTTTCTCTGTGACTACCTCTATTTAAAGGTAATCTAAAAAATATCTCTGGATTGAGTTATAAAAAAAAGGTAGTAGGAGATGAAAACATTGTTGACCAGTAGAGGGCGGCTTATTTTGCTTAAACACGTTCTCTCGTCGATGCCCATACACCTTCTTGCAGGGTTTCCAACTCCAAAGGGAGTTCTTGACTAGTTGGAAAAAATGTTAGCTAACTTTTGGTGGGCTGGTGATGAAGACCAAAGAAAACTTCACCGGATATCTTTTGATACTATGTGCCTTCCTATTTAGGGAGGGGCTTTGGGTCACCCTACTAGTACAACGCCGATGCGCTGGGCGAATTCTGCTCCAAAAAATGTAGTGGTCTAATGCTATTTTTATAAAAAATATGCTTCAACATTCAATCATCGTTCATCGAGCGCTCTCATCTGCCTTCCATGTATGCCTTTGTGGTGGTTATTGGGAGCAAATGAAGAGGAACACAAGAACCCCCACACAAGGAAACATAAATTCCGTGTAGGTCGTTATACCAATCAATTGATTCGGTCAGAATTGTCAGAAACCTACTGTCAATTGATCATTACCAATAGCAAATGGAATGAAGTCACGGGGAATTATAAAGGTAGATGTGCCAAATCAAAACCTTCTTCATTATTGAAATAAGATTGCTTCGCTTTGGAAATCTAGGGATTTCATGGAGAGCTGCAAACTTTGATCTTGAATGCCCTGGGTAGGGCACCTTGTTCATGTGCGTAATTGTTCATTGGGACATGGCTTTCGTGCATGGCTCCTAGTCTTATTAAGGAAGAAGTAGGGGCCTGAAATTGCTAAAAGAAGTAGTAGCCGCCCACCCGACACAAATTGCTTCTACGGTTAGCTTATGATGTATGACTGTAGATTCTATGATTTGGTATCGCTATAAGGAGAGGGGTCGGGGCTATGTTAGGATGAGATTGAACTTCTCAATTCCATGGGGATCCAACGAAATAAAAAAGAAGCAAAGATTAGGACTGCACTAGCCACCTAGTCTCAGCCAGAGTCAATGAGAAGGGACCAACCCTTAACCGATTTTTTTTTTTTTTTTACCATTTGCGTCATGTCCTCTATCTCTTTTGATATATAATGGTTGGCTCTGTCTCTAATCTCTTCAGCTTCGACCAAACGACTACTTCACTTCGTCGATTGCTGTGAGCACAACACTCACTCTGATACTGGTCCTCTTTGGCTTTGGAGTTGATTTGTATGATCAACCCTCAGGTCAGGAGTTTGAGGGTTGGTAGAGGAAAAATAGAGAACCCTCAGTCTGGTCAGTATGGAGAGTCACCAATCACCAACAGGTCAGTAGTCTAGCGGTACCAGGCTCCTACTTCCCAAAGGGAGGTCAGGGGTTTGAGCCTCGGTGGAGGCATGTGTGTGTGTGAGTCACCAATCCTGCAAGTCAACGGGCAATGCCTGTAAATCAGACACTGCTGCTAAGTAAGACAAGAAAAGCGCTTCGCTTGGTTGTCAGGTTGGTAACTAAGGTTGTGGCGTGGAATGTTCAACTACAAGGTGCTGTATGCCGGCCAACTCGGAAGAAAGAAAGCAGCCCCTTGTATAGGTTGGTATATGCAGGTAGCATAATCACTCTGATATAATCTCTTGAAGAAAATATCCTAACCATAATTTTTTAAGATTTCTAGACAGAATCTAAAATGAGAAGCGAGGGACCCATTCAATATATATATATATATATATATATATATATATATATATATATATATATATTATTGATCTGCTTGTGCTTTACAGATCGATTGCTTTTATGTCTGCTGTATCATGAAAATGGTACATAAATCTGTCCTGTGAAGGCTTTGAGGGGAGACTTTAAAGCTCATTGCTGCTGTTTAAAGGAGATGGAGACCACAATCTGAAGGGGCTGGAAATTTGAGGGTTCCAGTTCAAGAAGGATTAGGAAGCTAAAAAGCTCGGTCTCTTCAGTTAACAATGATGGGAGGGGGGCAAGACAATGGTGTAGAAGGAAGGGTTGGAGTGGGGACGAAGGGAGGGGGCTGTTAATTTCCTTCTCCCAATCATTGTGAAGCTACAAGGAATATCATGGAGTTTTTTGAAAATTTAGTGATCCATACAAGAGAGTAGAGTTGAAGTCAGTTTTGTTGGAGTGATATGATAATGTGGCGTGTTTATAGGAAAAGAAAATGGAAGTGATCACCAAGGTCTAGGAGTCAATGGGTGGAAGATTTCTTGATTGGAGCAGTTGGTGCTGCAGAAGGAATCCTTGATGTGGGATAAAGGGGCGGTGGAAAATGACTACTGTTAGAGGTTGTTCAGCTTCTTACCTTTTGCTAATGTTGAAAATGGTTCTAGCATGACCTTTTAGTAGTGTAGGGTCAACAAAAGATGCAACGAGGGGTTTTGTTTTGGGGATATGGTGAGAGTGAGGACTAGATGGGAAGGATTTAGTGTATCAAGAGGACGTTAATGTGGTCAGATATGTGAGTGTTTGGGTGCTCAAGGATTACCATGGTCATTAGAGAGAGTGTTGACCTAGAAAGTTGTATGGGATGAGAAGATGGAATAATTTGAGATGAGACGAGAAGAGAGAAGGGGAATAGAAAATGGACGAAAATGGGTGAGGAGCAAGAATAGGGGTGGGAAAAGAATGGCGAGGAGAGATCTTTGAAAAGACAATAATTCTTTAAATCAAGTCTGCATAATTCTATTAAATTAGGGCCTTCAAAAGAAGCAAACTAAAACCCTAAAAGTGATACCAACTGGTTGTGGAAGTACGTACATGAGCCCGTAGCATGTGGAAAGGGGTTGTCGAAAGAAAATTTGGATGTGAGAGAATTGGGTTGACCTCAGTAAAGGTGAAGTTCTTATGGGTTTGAGTTGTTGAAGGCCATTTGGATAGTGGAACCATGAGGGAAAGGAAAAAAAAAATATAGGTAATATCATTTTCTCTTATTTGGTTGTAGTTGGAGAACTGTGAAGAAAAGAAAATATGAAGGGAAAAGTAGACGTGGATTTTTATTACTTTGGAGTACCTACATTTCCTCACCAAATAGTAAAGAAATATGGGAAACCTGTTCGGAAAGGAAATCATTATTTTCTTACCAATTTTTTTCCCCCCCATTTTTGTTTCTCTTTGTTTTTCATTTCCTTCCCACTTTTCTTCACAGTTTCTGAGAACCAAACAGAGACTAAAGAGTTATTAACCGTGCCTTCTAGATATGTTTTTTGCCATCATTCTCACGTTTTTTTTGGGCAAGTGATATCATTCACACGTTGCAACCAAAGGAACGTTGAGAAAGAGAGAACAAATTTACTAGGTTAAATAACTAACAAGAAACACTGTTTTGGCAGAGTTCGATATGAAGTGTATGTGCCAGTCACTGGATTCTTTTTTATAATTTTTCCTGCCCAAGACAATAGTGCTGCATCGTAGTGAAATTTGCTTTTCTAAAGGCATATAGACTGAAGCTACACTTCCTCTGGCAATTGCAAATTACCTCTAATGTAAAAATCTGTTTTCCATGTCAAGTTATCTTTTAACAATTTTCCTATTTTCACTGTTGAGTTGTGTTATTTCTTTATTTGCAATTATGGTAACAAATAAAAAATTCTCTGCAGCAACTCAAGGAAATTTTGGCAAAACAGGCCGAGTTGGGCTGCGAAGTTGCAGAAATACCGCCGTCCTATCTTTCAGATTCAGAGAAACAAGTGAATGGAAGGGAAGTGAATCAAAGGCCAATGACTAAGAAGGAGAGGTTCCAAAACAAGTTCAACAAAAGAGGAAGATTCCGTCAAAATGACCGGCTTGCCAAGAAGCAAATGTTAGCAGACCATGATTCATGTAATGTGCATGATCAAAACAACCGGTTTCTCAAGAAGCAAAAGTTAGCGGATAACAGTTCATCAATACCATCTACTTTGAGCAAGAGGGAGCCAACTTTTTTGCAGAGGCTTCTAGGTGCAGATATTAGGAGAGATAAAACTCGTTTGCTGCAGGTTTTGAGGTTCACGGTGATGAATTCTTTCTTCAACAATTGGCCTAAGGAGCCTCTGAGATTCCCCTTGGTATTAGTTAAAGAGACTGGGTGTGACGGTGATGTGGTTGAAGAGAAATCCTCAAATACGGGGAGAGGTGTTTCTGAAGGAAGTAACAACACAAAGATTGAAGCATATGAGGATGTAAATGATGAAGATGTCAACAATGGTGGTGGTGACGATGACGACAACAATGTCACTAATGAACATGATTCTCATGTTCAAGAAGTTGGTCATTTTACTAGTTTAAAAGGTTGTACTAGAAAGGAAACTAATGAATGTGAGGAGGAAGAGGGAGAAATTATCGACTAGTATCCCTGTCTGTGTATAATGAACCATTTCTGGAAACAGAATTGGGCAACCTAGTGGTTTTAATTTTTGTTTTTAATTAATTTATTTATTTATTCCTCAAATTGTGTTTGTAATATGTCTTTACAAATGGAAAGAAATTGTTAAAACATTCCTGGAAACAGTATTATGCAATTTATATTTATTATGGTATGGGATTTTCTATGGAATGTCAAAAGTAATTCCATTTAGATGTCTCCTTGGTACTACTCTGAACAGAATGTTTCCTGTTGGTACAAATCAAATAGGTTCTCAACTCAAAATATAGATGAATATAAGGCACTTCAATTGGCTCTCAAAAGACCTTTCATATTTTGAAATTCTCAAATGTGTTCTCAAATATAGCAACTTTCAAATGGCCTTTAGCAATTGGATGAAAATAGGCACTCCAATGGGTTTTCTCAAAAAGCCTCTCATATTTTGAGATTGTCAAAAGTTGCTAAAATAAAAATAAGGCATTCCAACGGGCTTTCAAAATATTGTATGATTGTTGTGTCAAAAAATAGTTTTTTTGGATGAAATGCACTATTATAGCAGAATTGCAAAAATATAGTTCCTTTCAAAATATAAATTTGGCATGAAAATATAACATTTTGCATTGAAGAAGCTACTGGTAGCATAAATTCTACACACACTGTGTACAACCTGTAGGATTTTATATGAGACTTCACACACACACGCTCTGATGATATATTGATATGGTTCCCATGCTGAGTATTTATTTACAGATGACATGTTTTGATTGATTGGAACAAGTCTGCACCTTTTAGAGATCACTAAAAAGTTCATCTATTTATAGTACTCAGTATATCAGAGTATAGGATTTAGGAGTTTTGTGCGGGCGTCTTTTAGAGTTATTTCATTAATTTTTATTTTTATTTTTATTAGTATCATCACTTGTGTAATTTGTACGTCTAACTTTGTGATTTCTGAGTCTCAAACTTGGACAAAAGCATATCATCATGAGGATTAATCTTTCCAGGAATAAGAAGTAAAATTTTTTCCATTCGTGTAAAACTCAATCAGGATGCACTGAATTTGAATTTGGTTGCAGGGAGAGGGGGACTCGAATATGGGACACCCACTCAGAGCTAGACGCTCTATCAATTAGACCACCAGGTGATGTCCATTAAGTGCAAATGTAGTTGCATAACAAAAAGTTAATGAGAACTTTTTTATCACTAGGGCTCTGTTTGGTTGAAGTTGAGTCTATTGGGCGGGACATTTTTGTTAGATTTTTTTTTCCCATAAATATTTTAAGATAAGCAAATATATAAAAAATAAAAAAAATATTTTACACACAAACAAACAAAGTGGAGCTTGATGTACTTTGTTAATCATTCATGTCATGGACAGAAGGCAATATTTATTTACAGCATGAATTAGTATAGTATATCTTTAACCACACAAGATTGTAACATGTAATAATGTAAATCTACTCAAAGAACTAGTGTTTGGCTTTCCCAGAGGACCCAAAGCTGTAGGCGATATAAGCAGCCCCAAGAGCCACAGTCACCAGAGCAGCAACACCCATATTCACAATCAATTGTCTCTCCTTTTTTTCATCATTCTCTTTTCTTCTCTTCTTAGCAACCTCTACAATAACATTTTCAGCCACCGCTGGTTCTTTTCTTTTCTTCGGCATTCTTCTTTCATTTGGCTTCTCTTCCGTTTGTTTTTGGTTACCAGCACCGGAAATCGCCTTCAAAGGCTCTTGGTCTTGACCCCTTTGAGCCTTTGGAGAGGCTGAAGTACTCCTCTCATCTGTTTGTTTGTTGTCATTTTGAACCTTTGGCGGGATTGGGTGGACACTCTTGGTATCCCTTTGCTTTGCCTTTTCATTTTCCAAATCAGCTTTGGCTTGAATGTCTTCTTGTGGACCCTTCTCGGGCTTCACTGGAGCAATCTTTGGAGGGCTCAAAGGGTGGACAATCTTGGTATCTCTTTGCTTCGCGCTATCATCTTCCAAATGATCAGCTTTTGCTTTAAAGTTTTCTTGAGGAGCCTTCTGATCAGGCTTCGCTGGAGCAACCTTTGGAGGGCTCATTTTCGGAGGGCTCAAAGGGGGGCGGACAATCTTGGTATCTCTTTGCTTGCTCGTGGCCTCTTGAGGGCTCCGAGCAGCTTCTTGGGTTGCTCTGGCTTCGACTCTAGGGCTAACCTGGGGCTGAGGGATGCTTTTCCTCGGTATTGTAATGGAAAGTATTCCGCCCTCAAACTTGGCTCGGATTCCTCCCAGGTTGGAGTTCTCTGGAATAGGAAAATACTCCTGGAAACGGCTCCATTTGTTCGTCCCAACTAGGCGCTCCCCACGAACCCTAAGAGTGTTCTGACCTTCTGCAAGAACCTTCATTTGCTCCTTGATGAAACCTGGAAAATTATACAAGAAACAGAAATGCCAATATACATATACATATGAGAAACACTATATAGCTCCATGGTTCAAAGACATGTGCACTAGATATTAAGCAAGAGATAAAAGATTCATGTAGCCAACTTTTCCAATGAGCAAAATCAAAGAGTGAACACAATTTCTGGATTAGGAGGAGGGGGATTCGAACACTAGTACACCCACTCGGGGAGGGGATTCGAGAACAACCCAATTCCTGATGCAAAATTAAAGATGGTGTGCTCAACTAAGTAATTTTCTGAAAATATATACCCATGAACTGAGTTCACGGATTTAAAAACGGAAATAGGCTCTTAATGTTGAGATAAGGCTGTGTACATTTGACTCTCTTCAGACCTTACAACGGTGGTAGTCTCGTACACTAAACTAACCCTTTATAATTTACATGAATTAAAAACTTTTCACGAGTACTACTACATCTAAGTTGATGATAAATTATTAGATGATTTCGAATCATAACTCGTTTAAGAACTAATGTTTAGATTTTTCTATATCTTATTAAACTCTTATGAGAACCGCGTGCATGTGACATGCATGCACTAGCTATTTGTGCAGTGTACGTACCGGGAAGATAAACAAGTAGTATATCAGCTCCTTCTTCTTCTTTCCATTCTGAGAGGGGCTTAAAATCTTCATGCATAGGATGAGACGGCATGGTTCCACTGGTTTGCAACGTTCTCATTGCCATTTCTGTTCCTCTAGCTCTTTGCTTTGATTTTCCTCTTCCTCTCTATGAACAAATTATAAAACTGTGTAATGTTGGACGAAATTGTTGGTTAGGCACTGTGTGTGTATATATATATATATGTGTATGTACATGTAAGACTTACACAAAGTTATTAGCTTTGTGTTTTCTTAAAAATGAAACTATTCCAATTTGGTTGCTTTGGTGCATGTTGTGTTTGTGGTCTTCTTTGGGTTTGTACCTTAGCCCAAGGATGACGTTATCTTGATTTTCTTGCGATGAAGTAAAAAATTCTTTGCTTGCCCTGTACTCATAGCAAAGGCATGCAAATAAAAAGTTTCCCAAATCCTGCAGAGAGATTGACCTCTTCCGTTATTTATCTCATTAGTCCATAAAAAAAATAATTATAATAGTAATAATACTTTTTTGAGTTAATTTCACTCACACCCTCTTAAGTTTAGCCAAATATCACTCTCAAATATTTTTCGAAAATAATTATCACTCGCATAACAAAATTTTGTTCCATTTTTCACTAACACCCCAACCGTTAGTTGAACAGTGCTAACACATTGTAAAATGACTTAATCACTCTTTGAATTTGTCAAACGAATCCTTTACCTTAAAGAATTAAATTAAAAGACTAAAATACCCTAAAAAGTTGTAAATTTACAAATTATATATATATATATATACACACACACAATTACACACACAGAGACAGAGACATATATATACACACACATTACAGAGACATATATATATATACACACCTTCAATTTCAGTCTTATCTTTGATGGTTAGATCTGACATCCCCTAAGAATTTCATATTACACATAGGTTCTTGATTAGGCAATTTTCTGTGTCTTAGGAAATCATGTGAGGATATTTAATGTACACTTTTGAAGATTGGGTATGTTGAAGCAAGCCCTACATGGAACGAAAGCCTTGACATCGCGGGCTGCATTTCTCTTTAAACACCTCTCCCTCTTCTTTTCTCTCTCTTCGCAGTGTTGTCAACATTTGAAGATCAAATTCTTGAAACCACCCTCCTCTCTCTAAATTTTTCTCTCTCTAGAAATGTTGGGATCTATATGGTGTAAGATCAACAGATAGACGAAAGATTTGACACTTTGATCTGCAAAACCTTCTTCAGATCTCTCTCTCTTTCTACTACAATAATTTCGAATGTAAATGGGGGCATACAGAGCAGACGTACGTTTACGATTACTTGTTCAAAGTGATTCTCATCGGCGACGCCTGAGATATTTTAATTAACCACCACGCCATCAAATAAAAATAAAAAGACACGGCAACACAAGCAGGAAATCATGTGTACCTCAGTGATATGATATCCAATTGATCCGAATCGAAGGGCTTCACAATTTCCTCCCCGTGAAGTCCATAAAAAATTCCCTTGCCTGGGTTGGTAGTTGGGTGTGGGTATTATGGTCATTTAAGTAATCTCATATTTTGAAATAAAAGGTATTAAAAACTCAAGGGTAAAGTTGTCTTTTTTCATGTATTTAACAGAATATTTAACGGAAAATTAGAAATGGACCTAAATGATAGTTATATTCGAAAGATATTTGAAGGTGATATTTGGCCAAACCTGAAGGGGTGCAAGTGAAATTTTTTTTTTTTTTTTGGCAAGGCAAGAAATTCAGTGTAAAATGTTGTAGGTGTTGAATATATCTCACTTCATATGACCCACGTTTTTTGGTCAAACGGTCAACGAATTATGACACATCATCAACAATGACCCACAAAGCTTGGTCAAATGGTTAACAAGCGACGCTACATCATAAACGATGGCCCACAAGTCAAACGGTCTAAGTTACGTGACACTTACCACGTCAGTATACCTCGAACAGAATATCGAAGATTTGAAGAACTGAGTTGGAAGCAGGAACAGAAGGCTGCTCCCTATAATCACGGGGAGTAACCCACCGCTAAGGCAGGATAACATTAGCTTTTTTTTTTTTTTCTTTTAGCGGCAATAATTACACACACCACTCATACACTTATTTGTTCTTTAAGAACTGAAACTTCTCATCATCCACTTTGAAAGGTAAATGAATTATCACTAAGCTTTATAATAAAAACTCCATCGCTTACCATTCCACTTATTAATTAGCAAACATTTTCTATCTAAGCTTTATACGAGTATTTATTTAAACACTAAAAGGTACCGAGTCTAAATCAATATGATTATATGAGTTATTTTCATGTAAATATTAGATCTAATCCTTCAAGAAATCTTCGACGATTGGTATCGGACCAATCATTATTTGACACATACATAAATGTGTAAACTTTATTTAATTTACTTGGTATCAAATAGTGATTTACCGTGACCATATAAAAAAAAATTCCTTCGCCAAAAGTATAAAATTATGCAAGAAAATTTACAATACTTCGAGAGTACCCCTCCCAATGAATGCCCTTTAAAAGGGTATTATGTCGCAACATACCTCCGAGTATTGTAGACTTTTTGGACCAATTCAACAAACCTCGGAGTTAGGAGCCCAAATTAAAAGGCCTGTTAGGAGCCTATGAGCAGCTATCTCCAGACTTGGCATGGACTTTCAAAAAGTTTCAGGCGTGATCTTCTGAAATTGCTGGTGGGCACAGCCTGGCCTAGAAAATTGTAAGCCAGGCTTTCCTGGCCGTTGCTGGCGTTAATATTTATTATTTTTTAAGTTAAAAATATTATTTTATTCTTTAAATCTTTTTTATGGATTGTGTATAGCATGACTATATTATATAAATATGAACACGTTTGATCCGAGAGGCCTTGGCACAAACAATAGCATCTCAATAATATCCAAATTGTTCTATCACTCACTTATTTATTATTTTATTATTAACACTCGTAAGGGTGTATTCCATTGCATGAAATTAGAATTGAACCATAATTTTATTTGTGTGATCGTATGTGTTGTTGGGCATGCGGAATTACAATTTTTTTTTTTAAGATACGGACGAATATTACATGTAATGACCCGGTCATTTACCTTCTTTTCCTTTTTTCTGAAATTTTACGGATAATTTTTTTTCGTTTAATTCTTATTTCTCGAGTGCTCAGAATTGGCTTCTGAGACTCTTTCGTGTGAATTGACAATTTCCTTTGAGGACCAAGTCATTTTCGCATTTTCACTTTTCGGGACACTATCACTTTTGTCCTTTTCCTTATTTCGTACTTTTCCCTATTATGTCTTTTCCCCGTTTGCCAGTTTTTGGCACAACCTCACTTTTCATGCTCGGAGTTGGTTTTTGACTTCACGTGTCTTCATCTTCAGTGGTTTTCTCGAAATACGTATCTTTACTTTTGCAAGAAAGTACTCTGGTTGTCCCCGGTGTCTATAGGGGTATGGATGCACAATTCTTTGGAATTATTTTCTTTTCTTGGGGTGTTTTTCGTAAATATCTTATGAAGATATTTTATTTCAGGAGTATCTAAGAAAATATCTTTTGGGAGATATTTTCATTCTCGGGTAGTTTCGCAGTTAACCCTTTTTGTAGGGGCCATTGTGCAATTAACAAAAGTTACTGCAAAATATCTCATCTGGACCCTAGATCCTCGTACGGGATTCATTTTCACTTTTCGTTGACTCGTAAATTCATAGAATTTCCTTCTGGTCGTTTTTCTCCAGTTTTAGAGTTTCTGGACCCTATTGCGGCCGAACTTGTTCGGAGCATAACTTTCTGCTCGGGACTCAGTTTTCGACGTCGTTTCTTCCATTATTCATATTTTCTTATTTTGAATCTTTTTCATTCATGGAGTTTTGCCGTTTGAGCGTGTTTGCTCAAAATCCACTTTTCCGGACCCGGCGGGTCCCGTTCGGGGCACTTTTTGAGATTTCTATAAAAGGGGGATGAGATATTTCATTCTTCATCATCCCCACTCCCCTTGCATGACCTGAAGCAGCCATGGATGCCCATGGAGCTGCCACCTTCTCTCTCCTCCTTTGATTTACTTTTCGTAAGTGAAAAGTCTTCGGCTTTCACGTTTTTTGTTTCCCTCGACGTGTTCTACTATTCCCCCTTATTAAAATTCATTTTTAACCATTTCTTGAGTTTGGGTTTGAAGTTAAGTTGTGATTTTCATGGGGCTTCCTTCGGATTCATGTAGATCGTGTTGTCCCCGACAAAACTCTTCGGTTTCAGCGGATTTGGAACACTTTTTTTTCGGTGGGCCTTTGAGGTTTTCATCTCAAATTGAGGTATGGGGTGTTATAATTTATTTTCTTACTATATTACATGCTTGTGATGCTTATACAACTTGATTACATGCTTGGATATAAAATCTAAAGATTTTATTATTTATTTATCTTGTGAAGGATTTAATTTTTCCGGTTGTCCATAACTTTGTTTAATCATGTGGCATGATAGAATATTACCCCTTAATATGTTGATTGACATATATTAAATTTAGATCATTTGGACAAGTATTGAAAATTTTATTTAATATTTATCTTGAATAAAATATTAAATAATGTGATCTTAACTAGCTTGAAATCAATATGTGTTATCATATTATATTAGGCCTTGGCATGCTCTTCAACATAGGTGAATTTGAGAGAAATTGGAAGTGTTTTGAAATCTAGTAATATTTAATTAATTAGATTAATTAAATTGCTCCAAGTGTACTATTCATCCCGTTAGAATTTCGATTTGAAATTCTTGATGTGCATGTCATGTAGTTTCATATATATTAAATCTAGAATATTTGATTAGGTTTTGAAACTTTTCAATTATTATTTTTCTAGTATTAAAGTTTAATACACATGGCCGTAACTTGCATAGAATGTACTTGTATCATACTCTTAAATCAAGTCTTGACATGTTTAATAATATACATTAATTTGAAATTATTTGGACGAGTCCCAAAATCTAGAGATTTTAATTAAATGAAATAATTAAAATCCATTCAATGGTTCTATGCACTTGATTAAGTTTCTAACCTTGTATTCATAATTTCCTTGATAAGTTCCTTCACGTGTGTTACATTGAGCATAACCGGATAAGTGTTGAAACTTATATTTAATTAATTCACTTGTATGGAATTTAATTCACATGGTTGCATCTTGTATGTAATGGACTTGTAACTTGACAATGAACTTGGCCTTGACATGATCCTTGAAATAACTTGTTCGTAGAACATTTTGACTCACCTTGAAATCTTGATAATTTAATCCTTGAGTAGATTAAATTTCCTTATATGCTTCCATCGAGTTAATCATACCTTGTTAGTGAATTCTTGTTAGACTTGTGAATTTGACTTGAATTCCATGGACTTTATTTTTTCATCAAGCATCGTGAACACTTGTATCTTGATCTCATTAATGTACTTAACGAACATGCACATTTGTCTTGAAATGGTTTAATTGCACATGTGTTGCTTAGAAAGTAATTAAATCATGTATCTTATACTTGTGGTATATTTACTTCAATGAACTTCATGTGCTATGTATCTTGGTTGTTGTCTATATACTTGCACACTATAATTTCTTGACATTTCACATGCCATCTTAGTTAAGAACTTAGGGCATGACTTGTGTGTTCCAAAATCTTGGTTGTGCATGATACGTGGTTAATGCATTTCTTGTATTTTGATACAATCTTGACTTGCACAACTTGTTGATTTTGGGACTTAGGATATCAATCAAGAATTGTCATGGCTAGGACTTGGTTTCAGTACGGGTGATTGTCCTCCTACACTATAGTGCGCACTAGGGGAAAGGTACCCATGGGTTAGTACTCCTAAAGTGATCTCAAGAGTACGGTTTTAATCCGGGCGATATCTGAGTTTCCACATTGGTTGATTTCACTCTTTAAATTTTAAGTTGCTATTCCTTGAAGATTTAAACTTGTCGTGTATGTGAAATGCTCCAATCTTGCTAAACTGCATAGATATTATGCCTTGTTCTTGGATTCCTGTGTTTTCCTTATCGTGTTACTTGGAATGTTCCAATCATGTTAAATTGCATATATATTATGCCTTGTTCTTGATTTCATGGATAACCTCTTTTCGTGTTATATGAAATATTTCATCCTTGTATAATTGCATAGATATTATGCTTTGTCCTTGACTTCATGTATAATCTCTTTTCGTGTTTCATGGAATGTCCCATCCTTATTTAATCGCATAGATCATATGCCTTGTCCTTGATTTCAAGTATACTTTACGTTGTGTTAATTGGAATGTCCTAATCTTGTTTACTTGCATAGACATTATGTCTTGTTCTTGATTCTATGCGTTATTCTTGTCGTGTTCTTTGGATTATCCCAATCTTGACTTGCTTCATATATGTAGATATATCATAATTCTTGTTGCTTATGCTCCATGGTAGCTTAGGATGATCCCTGAGTCTAATCTTTGACATAGACGTTAGGTGGCATGATCCTTTTTGAACTATATTATGTTAGTCCTAAAAATCTCTAAAGAAATCGAGTCGATGCATGCTCATTTTCTACGAGTAAACTTGTTTACTCACCCCGAAGTTACTGGGGGATTTGATCAGGTACAAAGACTTGGTTCGTGATGCTTGCTGTTCAGTGGGATGGCTTCTAGCTTTTCAGTTTCCATTTCATGCAAATGTTAGCATGAACTATCATTTCATAGCCTTATGTATGTAACTTATATTCTTTGATTCTAAATATGTAAAGTGTGCATAAGTACACTATTTTCATTGTATTCAACATGTATGAGATGAGGCCGGAGGCCAACGACGTGTAACTTGTATTCTATGTACTTTTGCTTTTAAAGTTTATTATGAAAATATTGAAAATTCGCAAGTCATTGCCTCATCACTTTCGCATTGGGTGTAGGAATTCCATTCCTTTTGTTTCATAGGGTTTCTACGATCATGCTTGAGGTGTGGCAAAGGGCCAAGCACCATTTCATCCTAGGTTTTTCATTGAGGTTCCATTTATTCCATTTTTAGGCATTTTTGGCCGTTGAGAGGTCATATTTTGCATTCTTGACATTCTGAAGTCGCGGACCATTGGAACGCGTCTTAAATGTCTTTTTACGTTTGCGTGCATGTCCACATTTCACAAAACCCTTGAGTTTCAACTTTTGACCTATTTTTGGGTGATTTTTATGAATTTTTATGAAAAATTCCTCCATGGGGTGTCATTTGAGTTCGTCCTTGTTTCGGTATGTTTTAGATGCTTCAATGATGTTAGAAAATGTTTTCAAATGTGTTCGGATCAAGTAGAAAGCTTAGAGAGCCTTAGAAATGGACCTTGCATCACACACACACACACACACACACACACATTACAACAGCTTTTTTGAGCTGCAGCAGATGTGTCGGTCGGCTGATGGAGCATCATCAGTCGGCTGACAAGCCTCGAGACCATTCCAGTAGCCAAAACCTTGTTTCGGCCGGCTGATCATTGGGGGCCGACCGAAGGTTGAGGTTCAGCCGGCTGATCCTTGCCGTTGGTCGTCCGATCCTCCCTGGAGCTTTCTTCTTCCAATTTTCCTTGGACAGTTTTCTTATTCTTACTTTAGAAGGTCATATCTTATTCGTTTTCAATCTAAATCTGGTCATTCTTAATTCTAAGTTCAAAAGCTCGAAGTTAGCTTTCCAATGGTACCAACCACTCATCAGAACTCCACCTATAGTGAGAGTTATTCTAGTTTTAGTAGGATAGGTTCGGAGTAACCCTTAAACGGCAAAGGCCATTTTGTTTTAAATTCATATTTTTTCCGTTCGGACTCAGAATCAGGTGATTCTTGAGTCTATCTTCATTCATTTTTCGTTGTCTTTCCAATGGTGTGCACGGTGGCACCCATTTTAGTTTGGAAATGACCATTTTGCCCTTTGGTTCATTCTTGTCCGTTTGTGAACCGTTGCTTCTGCACTTGTTTTCTTTGAGTTTCATGGCTTCATGGGGAGTCATCTTGGTGCCTTAGGGATAATGTACATCTCTAGAGGCCCTTTTTGCTTCTTTTGCTTCCGCATCTTGGATTCGGTTCGGGTCATCACAGAACGCGCTGGGTTGAAAAATCTAGGGTCGTCACATTACATAAATAAATAAATAAATAAATAAATATATATATATATATATATATATATATATATATATTATATGCATACATATAAAAACATATATAAACTCATATTTACGCACATAATCACATATCTACATCCTTTATAAAAGTGTAATGAATTTTTACTATTTAAATTTACTTTTAAACAATAATTTCAATTAAAAATTTTTTAATTAACTTTTCTGATTTCCAATTAAAGGATTGTCTTCCAAATGAAACACCCATTGGGCAAAATAGTTTTACTTGACTTTTCCTATTTGGAACTTTGGAACTTCTTATTTCTAAAGAAACATCCATTAAACAAAATATTTTAAAGTGACTTTTCATTGGGACTTTTTATTTCTAAATAGTTGTCTTTATATGAAACACTTATTCATCAAAATATTTTTAAGTAGCTTGGATTTATATCCTTAATAAAAACATCCATTCATCTTTTAACTTTATATTTTACATTTTGAAACGACTGAACTTCTCTTCGAGCCACATGCTTCTCAAATTTATCTTACACCACATTCTAATTGGAGTCATGGATGTTAGGATGTCCACACACTATTGACAAATATAATAGATAAAATATACACACAAATAAAACAAGATTTACGTGGTTCGGCAAATTGCTTACGTCCGCGGATAAAAAATGGCTATCTTTACTTCAATGCTTTGGTTATATAATCACAAACTCAACTCACTTTTCTTTCTCTAATTATATCTCTCTCCACTTTTCTGGTTTTTCCTCCTGCATGCACTCTTCTATTTATATGAGAGCTTTGTCATCTTTAGCCACCTTCATCGCTTAAGAAGCAGTCCACCATTTCGACACTGCAATCTATATCTTCCTTCCTTATTCGCAAACACAGACTAAGGGTTCACTGATCACTAGATTGTTACACCTTTACGTTACATTCACCTTTTTTTCTTAGCCACCATATGTACACCTCTTTCATTAAAATGTGGGTCCCATCCTTTTGTTCTTTTCATCGTTTCACGTGACAAACAATGACCAAGCAGAAGCCAAATGCATCATGGCCACCATTCTTTTACCGTGCACTTCTCATTCTTCAAGTACATACATCATGCAACCAATTATATTTAGCCACATCATCAATGAAGTTTGACCAATTTCTAACAATCTCCACCTTGGTTAAAATTCATCTTCACATGCTCTTCACTAGCTCCACCTCAATTGAAAATCTCTCCATCTTGAATCTAGCATCTCCTTTCTTCTTGTCGTTCTTCGCCGTTTCGCCACACTCATCTATTTTTAGCAAATTTTAAGTTCAAATAATTGAACTTGGAATTTACTTTCGCATCACCAAATTGAACTCTTCTTACTTCTGGAATAAAGGCCGATACTCTTGCACTTGCTAAGATTTCTGCTTTTTCTTGTTGCTCTTGATTGCCAACTCTAGTAGATCTCGAAACAGGCTTCTATTCTGTCTTTGTAATTGCTCCACCTGACATAGTATTTCCCAACAAAATATAGAGGTTATTGACCCTTCTTCCTAAAATCATAACATGTGGCCCCTTTCTAATCTTCATGAATTAATTCTTTACTTTACACCAACAACCTTGGAATCTAACGCTCCTACAGAGATCACATTCCTTCTAATACTTGGAATATGACGTATATTCGTTAGAGTTTAAACCAAACCATTCTTTGTCTTGATTTTGATTGTTCCAATTCTGACAACATAGCAAGAATTGTTATTCCCCATAAATACCTTACCACTTACAGCTTTATAGGTAACAAACCACTCTTTATGAGGACATATATGAAAGGAACAAGCATAATCAAGTATCAACTCCTTAGCTTCTCATTTGTTATCAATTATTGATAACGCTTCATCATTATCACTCCCTTCTTTTATAGCCTTAGACTTAACAACAGCAACGGATGCACTCTCCTTTCTTTATAGACAATACCACTGAATATGCCCTTTTCTCCCACACTTGTAGCATCTTTTCTTTGACAATGTCACAAGGTTTCTTGAAGCTCCAAACCTCTTCTTCTCTTGAGCAATAAGAGTTTGAGCCTGATCAGCATGACTCTCTTCATCATTCAATTTTTCATTAGAGAATAAAGCACTCTTAAGTTTTAACTTGTTCTACCGCGATGATATCTCTCCCATTAAATAAGGTATTTAACAAATGCTTATGGGTAGAGCCCACCGATGTTAACAAAATAATTGTTTTATCCTCATCACTTAACTTGACATCAACATTAGATAAATCACAAATAATCTTATTGAACTCACCAAGGTGTTCTTGCAAGCTCGCACTTTCTTTTCTTCGAAAGGAATACAACTTTTGCTTCAAAACTAACAGGTTGGTGAGATTTTTTTCCATATACAGATTCTTTAACTTCTTTCATATATATCCGTTGCTAAAGCCTCATTAATCACATCATACACAATATCATCCGTCAACGTCAATCTAATCGCACTCATTACTTTCAAATTGATCTTCCCTTAATCTGCACCTTGCATCTTTTCCGATTGCGTGCCTAAAGCCTTTCATAGGTCATGTTGAATTTGTACATCTACATCCGAACTTGCCAAAGACTGAAGTTCCTTCTTCCATTAAACTTCTCGACCACGTACTTTCGATCTGTAATAGTTGTTGCTATGGCTCTGATACCAATTGTTAGGATCGCACACACTATTGGCAACTATAACTGATAAAAGACACACAAAAATAAAGCAACGTTTACGTGATTTGGCAAATTGTTTATCCACGGGCGAAGAATGACTATCTTTACTTTAATACTTTGGTTATATAATCACAGACTCAACTCACTTTTATCTTGTAATACTCCTAATTTTAAAAAGATAGTCTCGGTATTTATTTATTTATTTTAATTACATTTTTAATAAATTATTTGGTTATTTGGTTATTTGTTATATGGTTAATTGGATTAATTGTTTAATTGTAAGTGTGTGCTTAAGTGGTTTATTTGAATTAATTGTTGTATGAAATTATTTGTTATATGATGATGTGTTTGTTTAATTGTAATTTTATGTGCTAGATTAAATGTGTATTTAATTTTGTTTTTAGTTTAAAAGGATTGACATGATAGTAGTAATAGACCAACCATTGGGGTCGCATGGATTATACTTGGATAGGAGTCAGAATGGGTATGGATAATTGCCCATGAATGGTTGTACATATATATATGGGTATATATGTATATAAGGTTAGTATAATAATAATAATAATTATTTATAGTTAATAATAATAGTTTACATAATTTATAATTTATATAATTATAAGTTATATATTTATTTATTTATCTCTATATCACGGTAGTTTTATATAGTGTATATTGCTAACAATAGGTATTATATATTATATATATTCTTTTTGTAGCAGACTTATTTGTGGACTAGGATTAGGGTTATTGAATTAGCCTATATATACTCATTATAAGTCTGAGGAGGGGGCTGTGATATATTATATACGTGATATGTTATATACATAGAAAGAGTTTTACAGAGAGTTTTGAGAGGAAAACGTGAGGAGAGAAAGGAAGGGCTCGGCCAAGGATTAAGGCTAGACCAAGGAGGAAGGAAAAGAGGCTGGCTTGTGGGTTGAACCAGGAGCAGTAGAGGGGTCTTGACGGCAGTCACGGAGTCGTCAAAATAAGACGAAGAAGGAGATTTAAGGTTTCAATTCGAAATCCTTAAATGCAGGTTCTTCTCCTAGTCTCTCTCTTTGATTTGTGTTTCTATACATGCCTAGGAGATTTCAGGATACTTAAATAATATAATTAAACAATTATGCATGTTTGAATCGAATTAGAACAGAGGATTTCATAGTTTTATTCACTTGTTCTTGTTTTATTTATTTTTGGATTTATGTTGCATGATTTATTGTTTATGTTTGATCTTTACATGTTAGGACATCTAAAATAAATTATTATGGGAGTATAGAACTTAAATCGAAGGTTAGAATTCTATCAATGGAGGTTGGATGGAAAAATAGAGGAGTTACAGGAAGAAGTAGTCGACTATATTGAAGGGCATTGTAAACTACGCATAGTCGACTATATTAAAGGGCATGGTAGATTACGCATAGTTGACTATATTGAATGGCACATTGAAGTAATAGTCGACTATGTACAGTAGACTATCTTGAAGGCCCAGAAGACTACGCATAGTAGACTATGTTGAGGGCACAATCGGCAATGTTGAGGGTGGTTTTAGCTGTAATTTGGGTTTCTTGGTTATTTTGCCCAAAATGTTTATTGTTCCATGTTAATTACTTTAAATGATTTAAATGGACATATTAAATACTAGAATGAATAATTCACATTAATATGCTAAGGATTGGAACAATATGAAATTTTAATTAAATTTGTATGTTTGCTAATTATTTTAGCAATTTATATAGTATTATATGATTTTAATCATGCATTGGCAGTATAATAAAATCATGTAATGCTTCTGATTTTATTTTGTTAGGGATTAACCAGTATGAAATTCTAATTGAATTTGCATGTTGATAATAGATGATTTAATTGTTTAAAATTATTTTAGCAATTTAAATGGAGGTTATATAATTTTAATCATATGTTGGTTGCATAATATGATTCTTTATATCTGATTAATGTAATGCTTATTCCCGATTTTATTGATGTATTGTTTTATTTCTTTCATCAATAATTGGATTGTATGGATGTAATACACCGGTGTGGGATGGTGGCATTCTAGGGACGGATTAATTTATCAGTTAAGTCCTACATATTTTTATAGAGGGATGGATTAACCAAAGGAATGTTAAGTCCTACCTATATTCAAATCAGGTCAGCTGAATAAGTTGATTAGCTTATAGAGGATTACTTATAGATGATTAATTTTAGAGGATTACTTTTTACTGGATAGGATGGTTACTGGATTTTATATATAAAATTATGGTGCCATGATATGAGCTTGAGTCTCAGAATCATGGTTAGGGTGCGTATATTGCCTAGGATAGATAATTGGATATAGTAGACATCTGGGTGCCCTGATAGGTTTAGGTACTCATGCCCACTATGATTTGCATGTTGCCTTCTATTCAGGTTAATACAGACATATAGTCCAGTGAGCGTCCTATAGTGTGTATCTATATATACAGACTACTAGTTATTATTAGATTGAATAGGATGTATACGTGTATCGGATCTCTGCTTGGACTGTAGTAGAGTAGAACTTGTTTGTGGGCCTGACTCACCATTATTTTTCAGGTATTCGTCAGGAGTAAAGGTTGTTCATGCTGAGTAGGGATCAGTCTACTTCATTCTTCCGATTCTACATAGGAGATTTATTTATGTTTCAGTTTTCTGTTATAGACAGTTATCGCTGTCACTTATTTAGTTGGGATTTTCTAGGGGTCCACATAGTATAGATTCCCGAGTTATATTTATTTAGAGGATTTGATGTATCAGAATATTTTATTATTTAATAAAAATTTATTCTGAGGATTTTATTAATGGATCATCATTTTAGTTTCTTTCAACAATTTATCTATTCTTAGTTATAATATTTGTATTCTATGTTCAATTATTACCAATTTGTTTTTTATATCCTCGGGTATTCGGGGGTTAGCCTGGTCAACCCGCATTCAAAAATTCGGGGGTATCACATATCTCCCTCATTATATCTCTTTCTCTTTTTACCTCTATTCATTTTTCTTCACTTTTATGATTTTTCCTTCTGTATGCACTCTTTTATTTATAGGAAAGCTTTGTCATCTTTAGCCACCTTCAACGCCTAAGAAGTAGTCCACTATTTTGGCACCGCAATCTATATCCTCCCTCCTTAGCTGCACACACAGACTAAGGGTTCACTAGTCACTAGAATGCTACACCTTTTACATTACATTCACCTTTTTTTGCTTAGCCACTATATGTACACCTCTTTCATTAAATATGTGGGTCCCATCCTTTTGTTCTTTTCATCTTTTCACTTGACAAATGATGAGCGCGGATTATTGCATATTCGAGCCCCCTAAATACGCATATGTTAAGACCTAAAGTGATACTTCTATCCAGTTTTATACTGGTTTATGTTTATTTCATGTTTTTAGGTGTTTTTTTTTTTTTTTTTTTTTTTTTAAAGAAATGGTTAAAACCAAGCTTTTACGATGAAAAAACTGACATTGAAGATTACAGAGTCGTTGCCGATCATCTGAAGCAAGTTTGGAGACAAAATGGTAATTTTGGAGAAGTTCGAGTACCAGGCTTGAGCCTATGTTCTCAAGGCTCGAGCACAAATCCAAATGAAATAAGAAAATCAACTAAGGCAAAAAGGCTTGAGCCTAGATCTTAAGGCTCGAGCCCAAACTTAAGGTGCTTAAGCCATTGCAAAAGTGATCTAGCCAAAATTGCCTCGAAATGCCAAAAGAAGCTTTAGAAAATCCAAGTTACCAGATCTCAAGCCTTTATCAAAAAGCTCGAGCCTTTGTCAAAAGGCTCGAGCCCAAGATCCCAAAGCTTGAGCCTTAAGAAACATTGATCGAGCACCATAACTTAGGGATTGAGTACCATGAAGATTCATCCCCAAAATATTCTAAGTGTTGATGAAAAAGACGCTTCAGAAATTATTTGGAGAAAATTGACCAAATGTTAAAGTTTTGCTTGAGCCTTATCTCAAGAGGCTCCAGCCCAAGGCAAAAGGCTCGAGCCTAAGGCAAAAGGCTCGAGCTATATCTTCTACGTTGGAGCCCTTGCTGTTTAGTCAGACTTTTCAGATGTGAGATTTGTCTTAATTAAGTCATCTTTCACCTTAGATGGGCCCATATCACCTCAGAAGATCTAAAAGCCCGTCTAACCTTTATTAGAAGTTAATTCTTTTATAAAAGGAGGCACAAGGCCACAGATCTCATATCTCTTTTCCTAGTTATTATTCTCTCAATTGGTGGCAGCTTTTAGGGTTTCAAAGGTGAATATCCCAAGAGGAGAATTGCAGTCCGTGATGATGAAGATCACGACAACACACATAATATCTAGTATCGTCATGAGTAGCTAATTCCTTTCTTAGGGCATTGATGTAGCCCGAATTCGAGTATTATGGTTTGATCATTCTAACATTGGGGATTTATGTGTTTATGTATCTTGATTGCATAATTATGATCGAGCAATTGATTACGGATCAATTGGTGTTTCAATGAAATAATTGTTTTTGAATAATTAATACCTTGTCTTAAATTTAATTATTCTTAAATTATTATCAACCTATTTTTATTGTACGGAACTGGTGGATGCCTATTGGACATAAGGATAGAGTTTATGTAATGGTGTTCCAACGTTTTTCATAAATGAATGTTTTCATAATCTGTGCTTAGGGAAGACGAGTTATACTGCAACATTAGTTAGAAATAGGTAGGTAGATAATTCGTACCAACCGAAGATAAGTTATAGTTTGTTGAAGTTCATGAAACGTCTTTCTTTAAACCCGAATTAAATGACTGTTATTGAATTTAATTCATATGATACATAAATTGTGAAATCCCAAGGTTAAATGGTTGACCATAATACGAGATTCGTGGTGAAGTTAATCCCTAAGACTTTCTTTCCCTTGATCTCATCTTTAATTTAGTGTACTTTTATTTTTTAATGTTCGTGACAAACAATCAAACCAATCAATCTTTCTCTTTGAATCAAAGTAATATTAATTGGATGCTTAAATAAACTACGACAGTTCCTGTGGTTCAACACCCTTAATATAGCCCTATTCTGCGAAGATTTGCGCTATTACGAGTGGTTATAAATTCACACACATCAACAAACAATGACTAAATAGAAGCCAAATACATCACGGCCACCATTCTTTTACCATGCACTTTTCATTCTTCAAGTACATACATCATGCAACCAATTATATGTAGCCACATCATCAATGAAGTTTAACCAATTTCTCACAATGGATAATTATCCATTAAAACTGAAACAACTCTCTAATAATATTAAATTAAATTATGCTTTTAATTTTAATTTTTTCTTTGTAAGAAACTAACTGTTTTAAAACCGTTATGTGCTGAAGTTACATGTTTAATGAAAGATGTCGGTTCAACCTTATATAATCAAAATTGACATTCTGAAATTGCATATATCATCATTTTTCTCTTTTTTCTCATACTATCTTTCTCTATGTGAAAAAAGCCTCTCTTCCTATTTATCATACTTTCTTTCAATGAAAAACCCATTTATACTTCATTAAATTAAAGCAAAGTCTATACTTACTGAACCCCCCCCTCCCCCCTTCCCAAATAAAAAAGGGGCAAAGTATATCAAAAGCTTAACACTACACAACTAGCAAGTGTTATAATGAATAGATAAGTTGTGGGCTACATCAAAATCACAAATCTAATTCCAAAGGTTTGATTATAATACAAATATATTTGTATATATATGTATATATACACATATGTATTGTTTATTTATTTTTTAAATAAATTTATTTGGTTCTCTTTCTTAAAATTGTATTTTATTAAAGAAATTGTAGGTTTACTAACAAAATAGAACTGAATTTGTTTTAAAAACTTGTCTTTACTTGCCATGACATTGGGGTGGTAAAATTTTATAATCTAATTTTTTATTTATGAATACCAATAAAGGTATAATGGATAGTGGGATATCCATCATCGATTTCTGTCATCAACTTCATCTTAGCTTTAACCAAGGTGACATTATAACAACAGTGTCTCATCTGTACTTGTTATCTTAAGTGTTAAAGGCGGTTGTTCGCGTAAGTGAGCCAATAAAAATTTGTTGACATACTTCCCATCAAACAAGTTTATGAGTGTGATACCATATGTTATATTCATTTAATAATAATCATTAATAAAACAATTATCAAAATAAAAGTATGTATCAAATAACACAAATATCTTAAAATTATATAAATAATTGATCAACTGAATCTAAAATATATCAATCACACCCTACGTAGCCCCATAGCCCTAACATGAGTCATGTAAGTATCTCTAGAAATAAGCTTAGTTAAAGGGTTTGCAACCATACAACTCGTAGAAATGTATGTAAAAATCACTTAGTTATGCGCAACTGTATTTCTGATGAAGTTGTATTTCACATCAATATGTTTGGTCTGATCATGGTATTTAGGATCCTTACTAAAAGCCAGTGCAACCATATTATTATAATGGATTGTCATAGAATCGCTAGCATGTGTGACAACTCCAAAATGTTGAAGAAACCCCCTTAACCAAATGGCTTCCTACACGACAGTTGAGTAAGGCACAAACTCTGCCTCTATTGTAGATAAGGCAATTCGGGATTGATTCTTACTACTCTAAGAAATGGCTCCACCATTTAGCAAGAAATCATATCTATATGCGGACTTGCGCACCCTAATCGACGTCACAATAGCTAACTAAGTGCAAATCTGAACAATAATAAACAAAGCATATAATTTACAGTCCCTTTGAGATAGCGCAATATCTTATTGACTGCCTCCAATGAGCTAATATGAGATTGGATTGGTATCGACCAACCAAGCCAACTTTATAACATATGTTAGGTCAAGTGCATATCATAACATACATTAAGCTAACAATAGCACTCGAATAGGGAACACGAGTCAATTGATATTTCTCTTTAAGAGTCTTAAAACCCATCTCAAGAAGCATGCTTTCACCTCTAGCGATATGAATGTCTATGGGATTGTAGCTTTGCATGTGAAATTGTTTTAGAATCTTTTTAATGTAAGTCTCTTGAGATAAACTGAGGAATTTCTTTAAATGATCTTTAAGCATCTTAACTATAAGCACATAGCTTGCCTTACCCATGTCATTCATCTTAAAAGCAGTTGACAAGCACTCTTTAGTGGTGATAGTAAAATCTTTATCATTTTCTAGCTAACAAAATGTTGTCAACATACAGTGACAATATGAGAAAATTGCCATTGGACCGTTTAACATACACACAATGATTTTCATTGATCATTATAAACCCATTAGAAACAATGGCTCGATGAAATTTTAAATACCATTGTCTGAATGATTGCTTCAAGTTATAGATGAATCGTTGGAGCTTATAAACTTTGACATACACACAATGATTTTCATTGATCATTATAAACCCATTAGAAATAATGGCTCGATGAAATTTTAAATACCATTGTTTGAATGATTGCTTCAAGTTATAGATGGATTGTTGGAGCTTACAAACTTTGCGCTCCTGACTCTTTGCCACAAAACATTCTAGTTAATTCATATAGATCTCCTTATCCAATTATCCATTGACAAATGATGTCTTCATATCCATCTGATACAGGTCTAAGTCCAAATGTGCGACAATGGCCAAAATTAGGCGAATTGAGGCAAACCTCGCTGCATCGGAGAAAGTTTCCTCATAATCCAAACCCTCTATTGGGTGTAACCTTTCGACACTAAGCGTACCTTATACCTTTCAATATAACCATCTACCTTGCGTATGACTTGTAGAACCTATTTGTTCCCACTAGTCTCACACCTAGTGAAAGATCAACTAAGTCCCAGATGATGTGTGCATTATCAATGATTAAATCCACTCACAATAGAACGAATCCTTGTGGAATAGGGCTATGTTAAGGGTGTCAACCCTCAAGGACTATGTGTCAAGTATAAAATTAATCTTTATTTGATTTAAGAGAAAGATGAATTTGATTTTAGCTATGTCTAAATTGCAATAAAATTGAAAATAAACTAAATTAACAAAAGATGATATCAAAGTGAGAAGATCTTAGGGATTGACTTCACCGCTAGCCTCATAACATGGTCAATTGCTTCAACTATCGGGAAATTCATACTTATGCATATTCGGGAGTCAAGTGGCTACAGGCACACTTCAATTCAATTAAGAAGATATTTACTAATAAACACTAAGCCATAACTCATCTTCGGTTGGCACAAATTGTTTACTTAACTAATCTAATTTACCATACAGTACAACTTGGCTTTCTTATGCGTGAATTATCAAAAATTAATTAATATAGTCATTTAAACACCATTGCGTGATAACCACTTCTACCGTTAAGAGAAGCCCTCAACTGCCAATCTCTAACAATAGAAGGGTTTGAATTCAATTAAAACAAGATTAATTGTAAGATAAGAGATTAATTTCATTAATACTGATTTTATTCATTAAAACCCCAATTGCTTAGTACAACTAAGTCAATTGCTCAAAATCATGCAATCAGCATACATATAAAAATCCTTAAAGTTAAAAACAATAAAACCATGCTACTCAGACTAGGGTTACATTAATTCCCTAAGGAATGCTTTAGTTATTTATGAAGAGGAATGATGCCATCATTGTTGGTTTAGAAGACATCTCCATAGACCGCCAAATGGAATATTCAATCTTTTAAACCCTAAAAGCCGCCAAGCAATACAAAAAGTGCCAAGCCCAATTCCTTGTGTCTTTTCATCTTCTTTTATAGTGGGGAATAAGTGAACCTACCTAAGTACCGTCCTAATGCCCCTTGGACGGGCTCTACAGCTTTTGGGGACAATTATGCCCATATGGAAACAAAGAAGAGTGATTTTGTAGCTTTCCTGTAGCTTTTGGGAACTTTCAGGATGTTAGTGCTTAAGAAGAGTGATTTTGTAGCTTTCCTGAAGCTTTTGGGAACTTTTAGGATGTTAGTGCTCGATCACTAACATCAGTGCTCAAGCCCTAGGTATAGTGCTCGAGCACTAACTTTAGTGATCGAGCCTTAATTTTAATACTTGAGCACTAACTTTGGTGTTTGTGACGTTTTGCAAATTTTTATTTTTCGGGCATATTTCGGATTTTTTGAATTTTTTTATTTACTCGCCTCGTTTTGCATGCTACGCATCGGTTAGCGTGCCACGAAAGTTTCGAGAGTGGGTTGGGACATTTCTATGAGTTTAGGACTCTTAGAAATGTATTTGGGGTCATTTAGGCATTTTTTTAATTTTCGGGATGAGAGGTCTGGGTGGGACCCGCACTTGGATTTTTCATGCATGGGATTATTTTTGGGCATCATGGCACTTCATATATTTTATTTGGAGTATATTTGTGTAGCCATGTGTATAATTTCATTATTTATAGCATGTATGTGTGTGTGTGTGTGTGTAGGCGAAATGTATTTTTTTTTTGGTCAAGTGGACCCCATTTGGATTAAAGGCCATTACAATGACCACATATATAAGAGTTTTTGCCACTTTTTCCTCCATTTTCATGGTCTTCTCCTTCTTTCTCTAAAAGCCTCTTTCTCTCTTTATATTTCAAGCTTTGAAGCTTGATTTCTTCATTTTTCCTTTATGGTTTGAACTTTGCTATAGAAGACAAAGTTAATGAGCACAATGAGAGCTTCGAGTTGATTGCAACGAATTTCCATTTGGGCCACTTTTGCATTTTCGAATTTGGGGCTAGCTTGGGGTTTTTTTCTTAATCTTTAATGTAGAGGTCTCTAAACCTCAATTCATTTAGTTTTAGTGAATTATCTTCCTTGTATTTACAATATTGGATGCTTAATTGTGAAAAATGGTTTACTTTTGCATACATTTCTATCATTATGCCACATCCATCATATTTTCCAAACCTACCAACTCATCTATGTCAATTACAAAATATAATGAGATGTCAAGTTTATACCCCACCTAATATATGCAATTGTGCTCATGTGTAAAATGAAGTACTCTAGAAGTCAGAAATCATAAGAATATGGAAAGAC
Organism: Cornus florida; assembly: GCF_030987335.1. Classification (NCBI taxonomy): domain Eukaryota; kingdom Viridiplantae; phylum Streptophyta; class Magnoliopsida; order Cornales; family Cornaceae; genus Cornus; species Cornus florida. The sequence continues at coordinate 49,795,167 of NW_026775573.1, forward strand.
TAATAATGTGGACCACCTATGTCGACATGATGTCAAGAATGTACAATTTATCCCCAAAATAACATTAATTCCACACACATGATGTATTAATCCATTAAAAACTACTTTGGGACATCAAACTGGCTTCACAAGCATAAAATCATTGCTAACACCATATGCTCTTAACTCTACCATTCAGAAATTACAATTTTTTTTTTTTGTTTTTAATTTTTATTTTTTATCAAAAAGTGTGGAATTAATCAACAAACTTCCAATTATATTGCCTTACCCCCAAATTGGAACTGCACATTGTCCTCAATGTGCAATAAGAACAAAAATAGAAGAAGGGTTAGAACAATATTGTTAACCTTGAGGATTTCATCCAATGACAGTCTAGGTGTTTTGATGATTATAAACCATTAATGGTGTTTAAGAACTAATATTTACATTGAGTATTATATAGATTATTCATATTCAAAGAATGACCTCAATGAAGCACTAAAAATCATTCCAAATATTCTATTATTCAAGATCACGTCAATGAAAGAAATGGATACAAAGAAGAATTGAAGTTGCAAGGAACAAAATGCAAAGTCCATCCAAAGATAGCTTGGACTACAATAAGCAAGAAAGCAACTCAAAGGAAGAAAGAAATCAAGACTACCTCAAAGCCTACACGATCATGGACAAAGCTTGAAGAAAGGGGTAGATAAGTTGGTGAATGTTTAGGATTTATTGTCAAAGTATTTATGAATCCATTTGAAGCTCATTTTTATAGGACCATGCATATCATATCATCATTCATATGTTCTTATATCTATTAACAATAGACTATGCACTTCATTCACATATATTATAGACACATGAAGTCATTGCTAAAGAATGAGTTAGTTCAAGCTTGCTTAAGTTTTGAAAGAACTCATCACTTGTGCTAGAAATGTTAAGACCATGCACATCAATTACATGATTCATTTTGGTCCCTAGAAAGTAAATGTTAAGGCTTAGAACAAATTTGCTCATCTATAAAGCCTTCATTACCATGACTTGGTAACAGACTTTAAGACCCCAATATCTGCCTGATGAAAAACTGTCTTTTTGGGTAAATATGAAAAATGGTTAAGTGTGAAAAATAAACTTTTGAAATAATGATTATTTCAAAATAATTTTTTCCGGTAATAACTCTTTATACTTCAAATAGCCTAAACTGACTTTATGGGATTTTTTCATCCATTCTACATTGGTCTACATAAAGATTCATTTTTACTAAAACTGTCGGAAATCCAAATTTGTACTAAAACTGAATTTTCACATTTTGATTTAATTGGATTTTAATTTTCTTATATTTTTTATTGAATCCAAATGGGGGGTACTTCCTTATTTATATTGTAAACTTACACTGTCCTGTACTAGAAGCCCTGTGCATAAGCTATCATTTGTCAAAAATGTCAAACAAAGCCATTTTGGGTCATAAACAGTGAGACAGCTGGTTCCATCTGAGACAGAGTCGGCTCTTGACATTCCAGTAGCCAAATTTCCACAGAATTTCTAACTCACAGCAAGGGAACCGGCTCCATGTTTAGGGAGCAGGCTCTCAGGGGTAGGGAGCCGGCTCTCAAGGCAAAGGGAACCGCATCCCTTCAGGACAGAGCCGGCTCTGCTCATGGAGATCTGAGTCCAACGGTTACTTTGTCTTGTGCTTCGAGCTGTCCACCTCTTGCATCATTTTTTAGCTTGTAAAACCTCTATAAATACCAAGGGAATGTCTAAGAATTAAATACACATTATTTTGGGAGGCATTACATTACAAAGAGAGCTTTTGCTTTCATCTTCTCCTTTTCTCTCTCATTTCATTCTTCTATTAATTTTGAGAGATTAAACTAAAGATTCAAAGGGCTTTTGCTCTAGTTCTAATCCTCAAAGAGGTTTTGCTCTATTCTTCACTTGAGAGATCTTATTGAGTTCATAAGAGTTTTTATTCTTTTTTTTTAAATCATCTTCTCTCATTCATATTTTTCATAGAGTATTGAGCTTCATTTATATTCATATATACTCTAGTTGTGAGCTTTGATTTGTATATCAATCTTTAAGAGATATATTTGTATGCAACAAATTTGATATTCATTTGTAAGGGCTTGTGTGGCTCAAGGAAGAAGAAGCAAGCTAGCTTCAACTAAGAGAGGTTGTCTCTTAGCAAGGTGAAGCAATGAGTTGCTTCATGTTAAGGTTTGCTCTCCACCCATAAGGAGAAGCCATAGTGGATTGGGAAGTCTCAAGAGGGATCTTAAGCCGAGGAGTAGGAGTTTCCAAACCTCGCTAAAATCACCGAGTCATTATTTACAATTTCTCTTCCCTTATCTCTTTTATAATTATGCTATAAATTGCTTACTTTTATATCTTAATCTCATATCTTGATTATTGCATAATTGCTTAAATTGTTGAATATAAATTGTAATTCTGTAAATTACAAAAATTGGCCATTGACTCTATTCACCCCCCTCTAGAGTCAATTCTTGGGTAACAATTGGTATTAGAGCCTAAACTCTATTTAAAGGACTTAACCATTTTAGAGTACGACCATGGCCAACAATATTAGTATCACACGCTTAGAAGGTCAACCCATTGATAAACCTCCTTATTTTGATGAAAATGATTATATCTATTAAAAAATTAGAATGAGGGCTGATGAGCGCTGAATAGTGCGTATTTAAACCCCTTAAGCTGGCATTCTAGTACCTTTATCTATCTTACTTTACTGTTTTAGATTGATTTCGTATTATTTTTATTTTTAGGCACTTATCCCGAAAATAAGCTAACTCAGCCAAATAAGAGCAAAAATGAAGCAATTCTGGGATGAATAAAAGAAAGGAGCCAAGTGGAAGCAAAAGGAAGAAAAATGTGGAAATCAACATCTTCGATCGATCTCAGATCAAAGTTCGATCGATCTAACATAATCGATCTCAGCACTTTAAGATGGATCAGAGCCATGATGACATTTTCAGAGATCTCAAAAGTTCGATCGATCCAACATCATTCTTCGATCGATCGAACTACCTTGTCCTTATCCAAATGATTGATCTTATCTAGTTGTATCACCCTACCAACCACTTTTGTCCTTTTCCCAAAAATATCTTCAAAATATCTCAGATTTGTTTTTATCCAAAAAGCGCCACCATTGAGGATCGATCCAACTTCAGTTTGATAGATCTCAGCCATGTTCGATCGATCCAAGTCCAAGGTTCGATCGATCGAACTTCCTCCAGTGCGAAAAAGTTAAATTTTCAGCTCACAAAAAGTTGTCCGTTATCCAATCATTGGGGAATATTTGTTGTACGACCCTAGCTTATTTTGGTGTCATTTGACCTACCTATATAAGGATAATGATTATTTTTTACATCATATCACATCATATCATATCATACCTTGTAGAACTCTTAAAGAGAAAGCTTAGAGGAGGAGGAGGCTAGAGACAGCATTGGAGACTCTTCATCAACCAAGGAGCAAATCTCTACCATGGAGTTAGCCCTTGAGGGTTGGAGAAGCACTACCATGAGTGGCTAAACATCCTCTTGGGGCTAGAGTTAGCCCCAAACATGTTTTTTACATCTTGATTTTGTGTATTATTGAGGGATTAGTGTTGTAATATATGTTTTGACACTTTTATATGTATAGATCTTGTTTATTCAATGATTTGTGTGGTTTAATGCTTCCAATTGATCATTTCATTCTATCCACATGTCTATGTATGCTAGAATAGATGTTCATGTATTTGTCTCTATTTCTTGTGTTATTGATACATGTCTATGTGTATTAATGCCATATATCTAGAGATTGTCAAAACATTGTACTTAATGGAATGCTCTTGTAATTTTCTTAATGGTTCATGCTCATTTCTTGATGGATTGTGCTTTTCCCTTAGCTTAATTAGTTTAATTTCATGTCATTAGCTTAATTGTAGTGTAGTGGTAGCATAGTTGTTAGATGGGAGGACAATCCATGCTTGTTGTTTGATGTTCCATACTTTTGAATGCAAGTAGCATATGTCTCTAACCTTGTGGTGTATTTAGTTTGTGAGCTTAATGAAATGATTAATGACTTGCTAGATATATTGCACTTTTCACATGCTATTTAGATAATATATACTTAAATGTTAGATATATTGTGCTTTTCACATGTTGCTTAGACAATATATACTTAATTGGTCACCCTTGCTAATTGAATCAACCAAACACACACACACACATCAATATTACAACACACATTTCCCTCATTAGTCACTTGTTAAGGGTGTAAAAAAACATTGTTTGGTGGTGACCTCTAAACCCCAAGATCTCTCTCTCTTATTTACTCTTTATTGCATTCAATTACTTAGTTTAATTTGCTCTCTAGTTTAATCAACCAACCAACTAGTTGTTTGATCACTCGACCTACTAACCCTAATAGTGATTCCACAACCAAATTCGACTCTAATCCTTTGGGACGATCCCTACTCACCCTAACTATATTTTTAGTGAAGGTAGTAATGACTTTTATAAATGTAAAGCTTGGCCCTCGCCTTAATGCACACTCTCTAAGTTTATGGTGTGGCGACGCACCAAGTTTTTGGCGCCGTTGCCGGGGATTAGGCAACGTCAAATTTGTGGAATCAATTAGGAATTAGTATTCTTTTGATCGTGTCTTTACTTTGTTTTTATTTTTCTTTTGATTACTTATTGTGTTTGTTCATCTTTGACAAGGAGCATTGAGCTAGGAGGCAAGCAAAAGAGCCACCAGACAAAGGAGCTAAGCAAGCAAGGAAAAATGCTAAAAATTTAAAAAAATTGCTAAGCTAAGCTATAAATTTGGAGTTGAAATGCTAAAGGACCTTTGTGAGCTTTTTCTTACTCAATCCCTTAGTTAAATCGTCGGCCCGCGTGGAGGCTTGTTTTTAAATTCTTAGATAAATTATGAGCCCGCGTGAAGGCATTCTTAATTGTTCTTTGCATCATTGTTGTTAAAGCATAGGAGTACGGGTTAAGTGTTTGTGGAGGAAGATTCATTGAATTATTGCGAAGTCGAAGTGTTTGTTCATTCAATGTGTTTATGTGTTTTTACATTGTGCATGCATGGTCGTAGATCACTAAGACCAACTCTTGTCCCTCTTGATTTGCATCTTGAATCCGTAGTTAGAAATCCTAGGGGAAGATGAAGTTCTAGTTCTACCCAATCCATTACATCAATGGAAGGCCATAATGAAGAGCATATAGAGGATCTTGGTCACATACACCAACAAGGTATCCTTCATCCAAATGTGCATCATGAGAACATTCAAGCACCATTAGACATGCCTAGGCCATTCATTCACCAACCATAACAACAACAAGGTCAAATTCCATTTGGAATGCCAAGGCCAATGTATGCTCCACAACCTCCCATCATTTAAGGAAATCAAAATCAAGGTGCCCATGTTGCACCTCAAATTGCTAATCCTCCACTTGCTTTAAGAGATCACTATGTGCCTAATGAATACAATGCACCCATATGCATTCAATTGCCACCATTTAGAGCACATCACTATGAAATTAAGCCACAAACCATTTAAATGCTTCCTAACTATCATGGACTTCTAAGTGAAGAACCTTACAAGCATTTGGATGAGTTTCTAGAAGTATGTTCCACTGTAAAATATACGGACATGCCGGAAGGTGTCTTAAGACTCAAACTTTTTCCATTCACCTTAAAAGACAAGGCAAAGTATTGGTTTAACAATCTTAGGCCTTTTTCAACCACTTCTTGGGCAGAAATGCAACAAGAGTTCTTGAAGAAGTACTATCCGGTTTCTAAGACCAATGCCATGCGAACCTCAATTCGGGAATTTTCACATGGGGATGGAGAAACGTTTCATGAGGCATGGGAATGCTTTAATGAATTGCTTAGGAAGTGTCCACATCATGACATGCCCAAATGGCAATTAGTTCAATATTTCTTTGAGAGCTTATCGGATAATTACAAAGGCATGGTTGATGCTTCCAGGGGTGGCTCATACATTGATAGACATGAGGATGACGTGTGGCATCTTTATGAGAGCATGAGTAAAAATTCTTTGCATAGAACATTATCATCCAAGAATGGTAATAATTCACAAGATAGGAAGAGTGTTGGCTTCCATCAAGTCGACCATTCAAATGAAATAGCCGCTGAAATGAAGTCTTTATCTCAAAGGTTTGATCAATTTTTGATTAACCAAAACTCGGCGAACCAAGTATCTTCCTTCCCTAACCATTCTCATCGTGCATTAAATGAAACATGTATGACTTGTTCTAGTGTTCTTCATTCTACTTCTCATTGTCCTCACGGACAAGTGCAAAATGAACCTAATGAACAAGTCAATACATCTTTTGTGAATCAAGGGAACAATCTTTATGGTACTCATTATAATCCAAGTTGGAGAAATCATTCGAATTTCTCTTGGAAAAACCAAGGAGAGGGCTCAAACCCTTCCCAAGGTGGTTTTCAAGGGAAGTACATTCCACCTCCACTTCAAAACCAAGGATCTCAAGGTTATAGACCTTATCAATTACAAGGGAATCAATTTGCTAACTCTCATTTTCCTAACCAATCTTATTCCCAAGGAAATGCTAGAAGTCCCGCCTTTGAAGGAAAAGTTTTGAATGCTTTGGGCACTTTAGAGGTTAACACTCAATTGCTTCATTCTCACTTTCAATCCATTGTAAAGGTAGAAACCCAAGTAGGGAAAATAGCAAGCACTCTTAATGCAAGAGAGAAGGGAAAGATGCCAATGAATGGCACACCTAAGCAACAATGTGTTATGGAAACCCATTCCTCATCAGAAGGCCATACCATTGAACATGTTAATGCGGTGACCACCTTGCGGAGTGGTAGGATTGTGGACAAGTTCAATGAAGAGAGTGAACTGGTGCAACCTTAAGTTGTCACCCGTCCCGTTTCACATTCCATTCCTCCTTCATTGCATATACATGATCTTGTGAATGAGAAAGCTTCAAAATGTGATTTGAAGAATGATTTTGAAAATGATTTGAAGAAAGATTTGCCGAAAAATGAATTTGCAAAGGTTTTGTTGAAAAATGATTTGAAACAAAGTGATTTTAAAAATTCTTGTGTTGAAGAGACTTCAAAGAAAATTTTTGAAAAGAGTTTTGAACCAAAAGCCCCATTTTCGGATGCCTTAAAATGATCTATTTCAAAAGACAAGCAAAAGGCAAAAACCAATGAAATCATGGAAATGTTTAGGCAAGTGAAAGTTAATCTTCTACTTTTGGATGCAATCAAGTAAATTCTGGCTTATGCCAAATTCTTGAAAGACTTGTGCACCTAAAAACGGAAGAACAAGAGCTAAGCACTACGAAAAGTGGTTTTGACCAAGCAAGTAAGCTCAATTTTGCAACATAACACTTTACCAAAGTTTAAGGACCCCGGTTCACCTACTACTTCATGCATCATTGGTGATCATATCATTAATCGGGCGCTTCTTGACTTAGGAGCAAGTGTTAACCTTCTTCCATACTCGGTTTATGTCAAATTGGGCCTAGGTGAATTAAAACCAACGTCGGTAGTTTTACAACTTGCCGACCGATCCATTAAGAAGCCTAGGGGTATAATTGATGATGTTTTGATAAAGATTGACAAATTCTTCTTCCTCGTTGATTTCGTTGTCATTGACACAGAACCGGTCCCCAATCCTAAAAGCCAAATTCCCGTTATCCTTGGCCGTCCTTTTTTGGCAACCGCTAATGCCAACATCAATTGTAGGATGGGGATAATGAAGATTTCATTTGGTCACATGAAGGTGAAGTTGAATATCTTCAATCCCACACCTAATTCATTTGACAAATATGAAGGAGAGGTTAATGTTGTAGATAAATGTCATGATCTTCAATGTCAAGGAAGTGAGCTTTTATGTAAGACCAAAACTTCAAAAGGATCATCTTTAACCTTGCATTCTCAAAGTGTTGTTTCAAATTCTTACCTTGAAAGGGCATGGAAGCCCAAAGATTGTGATTGCATTGACAAGGGATCAAAAGTTTCTTTTGAGCTTAATCCAACAAGTTCTTCAAAGAATTATTTGTTGGGTGGAGTTCAAAGCATCTATTACCCCAATAAGGAGGGGATGCATTACAAGATCTTTGATCTGGGCTAAAAGAGCCCAACGTCTTGCTAGAGACGTTAAAGACTAGCACGACATTTCGTAGGGTGTCAAAACCCTATTCCTCCCTCATTTTTATCTTAAATTTCATTTCTTGCGAAGTCTAGATACTTGTTTTTGGTTCATATGCATTGCTAGGAACTGTGATTAATATTGCATGCACTTTTATGTTATGATTGAGCATTTTGCATAAGTTCGATCGATCTCAAATGAGAGTTCGATCGATCGAACTTCCATCTGCATCCAACACTTAGAAAAATTTTCGACTTGCATCCACCTGCATCCAAATCACCTCTTTGTCCCATCGTTCGAACTTATTCTCAGATCGATCAGAAGACCTTTAATCAATCCAACTTCAAATTTCGATCGATCTCGTGCTGCAACACTTAGAAAAATTTTGAGCCTGCATCAACCTGCATATTTTAGCTCTCTGTCTCATCGATCAAAAACATTTCAAGATCGATATGAAGTTCTTTGATCGATCCAACTTCATCATTGGATCGATCTGCAAGTTCCAACACTTAACCAAATTTTTGAACCAAAAACCTGCATATTTTGCTCTTTGTCTGATCGATCGAACATTTTGTTTAGATCGATCTCAGTTCTTCAATTTTTTATTTTGACTTTTGACTTTTGACTTCATTTGACTTTTTAATTTAAAAAAAAAAAAATCCAAAAATATTTTTATTTTATTTTCTTTTCAAAAAATCCCAAAAAGATTTTATTTTATTTTATTTTTAAAAATAATAATAAAAAAATAAAAATAAAAATAAGAGATTTTACTTTATTTATTTTAAAAATCCAAAAAGATTTTATTCTCTTTTTCAAAAATCCAAAAATATTTTCTATTTATCAATTTTAATTTTTAATTTTTAATTTTTGTTTTTAATTTTTCAAAAATTCCAAAAACACTTTGTAGAGAAATGATCACAGTTCGATCGAACTGAACGGGAAAAGTTTCTAAAAATAGAACCTGAGGGTCTCAAGATCGATTCATTAGATCGATCCAATCCTCCTAACCCTTGTCCCTCATTCCCGTATCCATTGTGCACCCATCTTCATCATCTTCTCCAGCGAGATTCCCGGCGAGATCCAAACGTCGATTCTCTTTCTCTCCTCTCGGATTTTCATCTCCATCTTCCTCTCATCTCTCTCGCGACTTGATGTAAGATCCGAGCCACACTCTGTGATTTAAGCTTCTATTTTATGTATTCGTACTATACATGCTAGATCCATGATATTTTGTTGATGATTTCCTCCATTGATGAAACTTGAAGCATGTTATGTATATATGTATATAGATTTGTATATATGTATATATATTTTGAGTTTTGATTTGTTTTGTGGGAGTATGGGCTTTGTAAAGTGAGTAGGATTGAGAAATTATTGTGTTGATGGGCCCACGACACTGTTAGTGTGGCCCCCGTGCTTCCAAAGTCACAGATCTGTGACCTTTCGATTTTCATCTTCGCACAGTTTGATCGATCAAACTCAGTTTTTTAGTTTCTCCGTTCGATCGAAGTTTTGAGATCGATCTCAAACCTTTTTTTGATCGATCGAACTTCACAGATCTCATACACATACTTCATTCATCATGTATTATGTTAATGCTATCTCATATATACCCAATGCCTGTGATATTCTACATTGGATGCATTTCATACTTACATTGTTTAGTATGTTTTATATCCTATCACTTGCATAGATTCATGTCATCTATCTGTTTTGTCTATCTCATTTGACATGCATGTTTCTATTTTGTGCTTTCAATTCTTTATTTTGGCACTGACTCCCCTTGCAAGTTTTTAAATTATTTTTCAGGCCATGACTAAGCACAAGACTGTTGCCAAGAGGCAACACAGGCTAAGAGACATATCAGACCTAGGATAGAGGAGCCAACAGAGCCCTCTCATGCACAGGAGGAGCCATTAGAGCCTACTCCACCTCAGTCACCTTCTCATGAGACTGAGGCTGATCATATTCCATCTACTTCAGCGGCTCAGCCTGTGTTTACACCATCTCCATCTCCATCACAGGCTGAGGCTGAGGCTGAGGCTAAGCATTCACCATTACCATCTCCACCACACCAGCCAGCTCAGCCAGCTTGAGAGCGTGACTGGCCCGCGCCTAGATATGCGCATATGACAGTGGACCATATGACAGATTTCTTCTCCAGATCGGTGCTGACCCGATCAGCTTAAGATGATATTATCCAGAGAGGGCTTGCAGCTATTCTTGCCCCAGTTACTGAGCCAGTCTACCCACGACTAGTATGAATGTTCTTTCAGAACCTCCGACCGTCCCTACCACGGCAGAGCTGGTCACTACTATAGATGGCCATCAGATTACTATTACTATGGACACACTAGCCAGATCATGCCATTGTCCACACCGACGCCTTCCGGAGCTACAGGAGCTATATCCGAGGCTATACAGGCCCTCTTATGCCGACATGGCAGTTTTCTTGACAGGTCACCATGCCGTTGGCGAGACTTTCGCCACCCACACCTTTCTTCCAGATGACCTATGTTTTTTTGATTCCGTTCTCTTTCGGAACATATATATGGCCGGGCACAAGATTCAGCAGCGAGGAGACTATCTGACAGCCCTCTACGCATTTTATACAGGCCACTGGGTATCTATCCCCGCGCTCATCTGGAGCGTGATGAGGAAGCTTTTCGATGAGTATATCAGCAAGGAGAAGCCCGGAAGGGCTAAGTCTCTCCCATTTGACCACCTCTTCACCCAGATACTGATCGATCAACGCTATCCTTTCCATCCTTAGGAACACCCTGAGAGAGGTTCCTGTCACTTCTTGAAGAAGGACTGGAACAAGAGCTACAATGCTATCATCGCCAGACTGCAGGACCACGCAGTAGTGGCTGCAGAGGAGCTCGAGGCTGAGGAGGCAGAGGCAGCAGCAGTAGACCCCACAGTGGACGATGTACCAGTAGGTCCAGCTGCCGAGCATATAGTGTAATGACCCGATCATTTTCACTCCTTTCCCTTTCCTCAAATTTTCACGGATAATTTTTTTCGTTGATCTTTTTCCTTTCTGAGTTCAGTTTTATGTCACTTAGTGTCATCTTGAGTGCTCTGGAGTGATTTTCGAGACTCTTTTATGTGGATTGACAACTTCCTTTGAGGATCGAGTCGTTTCCACATTTTTCGTTTTTAGACACTATTTATTTTTCGTCGTTTTCCCTATTTTGTCTTTTTCCTGTTTGGCACTTTGTTTGCTTAACCACACTTCTTGTGTTTGGAGTTGGTTTCTGATTTCACATATCTTCATTCTCAATGATTTCTATGAGATACGTATCTTTACTTTCGTGAGAAAGTACTCTGGTTGCTCCCAATGTCCATATGGGCATGGATGCATTGTTCTTTGGAAACATTTCCTTTTCTTGGGGTGTTTTTTTTTAAATATCTTATTCCAGGGGTATTTAAGAAAATATCTTTTGGAAGATATTTTCATTCTGGGGCAGTTTCGCAGTTTTCACTTTTTGGAGGGGCCATTGTGCAATTAATGAAAGTTATTGCTCAATGCCTTGTTTTGAGCCTGAATCCTAATACGGGATTCATTTTCACATTTCATCGAGTCGTGGACTCTTAGAATTTCCTCCTGAACGATGTTTTCCAATTTCAGGGCTTTTGGCCCCGGTTTGTGCCAAACTTGTTTGGGGCATAACTCTCTGCTCGGGACTCAGTTTTTGACTCTGTTTCTTCTGTTGTTCATATTTTCTCATTTTGAATCTTTTTCATTCACGGAGTTTTTCCGTTTGAGCACGTCTGCTCAAATTTCACGTTTTCGAACCGTTGGGGGCTCGTTTGGGGCACTTTTTGAGTTTTTCTATAAATAGGGGGTTAGTAGATGAAAAATTAGATTTTTCGCTCTCTCTCTCTCCTCTCTCATGGCCGGTCCAAGCTCCTCCCAAGGCTGCCATCTTCTCTCTCCTCTTTCGAGCTTCTTCCCTTCAATGAAAAGTTATCGTGCCTTAGTATTTTATGTTCGTGTTGGCAAGGCCTTCGATTCCAACCGATTGAAATCTCGTTTTGGCCATTTCTTGAGTTTGGGTTTAAAGTCAGGTTGTGTTTTTGATGGGGCTTCCTTGGGATTCATGTTCGTGGTGTTGTCCCCGACAAAACCTAGGAGTTTCGTCGGATTCAGAGCCGATTTATTTTGGTTGGGATTTGAGATTTCATCTCAAATGGAGGTAGGGATTGTTTTAGGATTTTATATGTGTTGTATTGTGTGTTTTCCATGTTTGTACAACCTATATGCATGCCTTGTATCAAATCTAGGAAATTTGAAATATTTAATTCTTTGTATAAGATTCAATTTTCATGATGACGAGAAATTTGGATTTGAATTGTGGTGGCATGGTAGAAACTCTTGTTTTAATATGTTGGTTAACATATTTTAAATTGGAATTAATTAAATAAGAATTGCTCTTTTTAATTAATAATTATCTTTTGTGAAAGATTAAAGTTCTTAGCCGTACCTTGCATGAAATTGAGTTGTAATGTGCTTTTAAATTAAGTCATAGCATGTTCTTTAACATACTTTAATTTGAGAGCATTTGGTTGAGTTTGGAAATCTAGAGACTTTAATTAAGAGAATTATTTAAAATCTATTTTGTGGTTTCATGGGCCTAATTAAGCTTTCATGTGAATATATGTAATGACCATGATATGTCTTTTATCATATATTAAATTGAGGCCATTTGGAAATGATTTGAAATCTAAAGAGTTTAATTATTTTGATGTAATTAAATTCTATCTTGTTTATCCATGGATCTAATCATGTTTTAGAAGTTGTTTCTATTTTAAGAGCATTGATTTAGACTTGTGATGTATTCACTTGATTATGTTATATGCATTGAAGAGCACTGTTATTAAATTTATATTCATGGGAGTATGTTTCTAATATAAATATATTGTTGGCCTGTGATTTCATAGCATTATGGATATGAAATGCTTATTATGCACTATTGGGAGTTAAATTGCTAACTTGTTACTATGTAGTAGTAATATGTATAAGTTGTGAACTTATTTGGCTTATTTTGGAATCTTGGGACATTGTTGAGTTGAAATGGCTAGGGTTTGGCTCTACTACGGGGACGTGAGTCCTCTAAGTCATTGAGATAGTGCGCACTTAGAGTGGTCTTCCCTGTGGGTTAGTGCTTGGAATAACCATTGAGGTCTTGGCAGAATTCCGAGCGTGATGTCCAAGTTTTCCACTATTTGTTTTCGCATTCAATTCCAAGTTGACAATCATGTTTACCTTGTTGACTTATGGTTTTGGCTATTGGCGATTTTGATGTTGTTAAGTACATCTATACTAAATTACTATATTTAGTTGATTTCACACTTTTAGATTTTTAGTTGATAACCTAGAGAATCTATGTCTTGATGTGTGGTATTAGATATTCTAATTATGCTAAATTGTTATATTTAGTTGATGTTACATTTTAGACTTGAGGTTGATAACCTTGAGAATCTATATGTTGTTGCTTTGTGTAAGCATGCTCCTATGTTGTTGCTTTGTGTAAGCATGACCTTATGTTGCTAAAATTTCATGAATAAGGTGATTGATACTAGAAATGATCTTAGGTAGTTAGGATACTCCTTGAGTCTCACCTTTGACATAGACGTTAGGTGGAATGAACCACAATAAATAAATCATGCAAAATTATAAAACGTAGGTCGATGCATGCTCATTTCCTACGAGTAGGTTTAAGTTGCTCACCCCAAAGTTACTAGGGTATATTTTCAGGTACAAGAATCAAGTTGAGATTTCCATTATGCTTGGATGGTTTGTGGACCTGAAGATTTTCATTTTAGTGAAGGTTGGCTTGAAATGCCATATGTAACCTTATTTGTTAAATGTGCATTTTTGATTCTAAACTTGTAATGTGTGCCTAAGCACACTTTTGATTCTCATTTTGTGTATATGACATGAGGCAAATGGCCAAACTTCTATTGGAATCGCATTTATGTCATGGATGTTAATTTTTGTCTTAATGAGAATATATGAAAAATCATGCGTTTTAGTATGCTATTTTGCACTGGGGTGTGCATTATGTATGAAACTCATCCATTAGCATTCATTCATCATGTATGAAGTGCGGCCAAGGGCCAAACGGCATTTTGAAACTATCTCATGATTTTAAATTCCAAGTTTTAGTTCCAAACTTCGTTTTTGGTATTTTGGCCGTTGGGGGGGGGGGGGGGTCTGTGATACCCCTCGGATCCGAGACCGGGTTAATCAGGCCCAGGCCCAAATCTGAGGGATATCAAATAATTAATATTTTAAAACGAACACGGAATACAAAAGTGATTAAAGAGATAAAATTTAAGCTGAAAGAAACTAAAATAAATCCTCAAATATAAATATTTAAACCTTGACAATCCAAACTCCATAAGTTTAACAACTCGGGAATCCATCTCTAGTGGACCCCTAATAAAATCCCAAACTGCATGGAAGAAAACTGAAGATAAAATCCAAATATAATATCTGGAAAGAAGTCCTACGTTGTCGGTAGAATAGAAGTCTGTACCTGCTCTGCACGATCAAACTCTAACGCTGGAACTGACGAGTACCTGAAAAATTTAAGGGCGGGTCAGGCCCACATGCAAGTCCTGATCTACTACAATCCAAACAGGAATCCGATACGCAGATACATACTAGAAAGACTCAACAATATCTAGAGTAGTCCATATATGTATAAGTACACACTATAGGACGCTCACTAGTCCAAAAAGGTCTGTCTCAGACTGAATAGAGATACCATGCAAATCGCACATACTGTGGTCATGTGTATCTAGACCTACCAGGGAACAACACCTCTGTTCAGCTATCCATCCTAGGCAATATACGCACCCTAACCATAGTCCTGAGACTCAAGCTCATACCATGGCACATATAATAAATATATAAAGTCTGTGTCCTCCCATTACAAAATATCAACCATCTGAAAAGTGGTTTGATAAATGTAAAGCAAATCCATCCTGAAACCATATTAAGTCATTCAATTATTTGATTGATATGACACAAGTAGGTGATGGACTTAACTAATAGGGTTAATCCATACCTTAATCCAAATTAGGTAGGATTTAGTGTTTGATTAATCCATACCTAGTATGTCACCGTCCCATACCGGTACATATAAATTCTCCATATAGCATAGTTATTAAAACAACACTATATAATCAACAACCATCCTCCAGTATATGCATTTGTATAAATTCATACATATATCAATATTAGGTATTCACTACAGAACCTAAATATCATGCTCCAATCATTTAAATAGCTAGAATAAGACATAGCATTTAAATCCTCCAAAACAGCCAATAAATTGATACAAATTAAACATCAATTTAAATCCAAGCTAAGTATAGTTAAATATAATTAATTTACCGTACTCATAACACTGTAAAAATATATGATTATATATAATTAAATTATATAAAATATTTTTGCCAAGTTACAGTAATTAAAACCAATTAGACAGTGTGCAAGCTACCCGTTTCCTCTTAGGTTCTCCTTGCTCTATCCTTCAATCCAATTATGAATTTATATTTTTCCATCATAATACCAGTCTTATACAGTCCCATACATCACTTAAAACAATTTAAATGAAGTGCAGAACCAGAAAACCCAAACAGCCCCTTAAAACACTACTGTGCGAGGCAAGAATAGAGCAGGCTCAACAAAAACATTGAGCCTGCTCTAAAATTCACTTAGAGCCAGCTCCTTCAACATTGAGCCGGCTCCAAGTCCTTTATAGAGCCTGCTCCATCCACTTTGAGCCGGCTCTATTGGTAATTTAGAGCCTGCTCCTTTCCCCTTTGCAACCGTTGCCTGATCCAGCTTCGTCTGTTCCAACTCCGGTGATTACAGAGTCTCTGAAATGTTTTTAAATATTTGTTCAAGTTCAAACTCAGTCCTAGGCAATATTAAACCACTGATATTCAACTAAAACATGCATGGAACACAAGCTTAAAAGCTATGATTACAGAACCTCTGTTGTCCAATTTTAAGCAAGTTCCAACAAAATTTACTTCAGTTTAATTTAGTGCAATTAAATATTGTTCTAAGCACTTGTTCTAGAGTTCAAACTCAGTCTTAGAGTGATTACAAGACATCTAATCACATCACTAATCCCAACCGTAACAAAACTGAAACATCCACCATACATGATACAAATAGCAGAACATCAAAAATTATTCAAAGCAGATAATTCACGATGTTAATTCAAAGATTAAACTAAATTCATGTATGCATAAAACATGTTACTATGTTGGTTTAAATCTGTTTTAACCTTTATTTAACCCCTGGAGTCCAACTAGTCATGCACAGAACACGAATTAACGGGAGAGAGAAGAACATAACTTGCCTTTGAATTTCAGATTTGAAATTCTAATTCACTGTCTCTGTAAGCTATGTTCGTGTCCTATACTGCAAGTCTGCTCCTCCAATGCCTTGGTTCAACCCCAAAAACACCTCTCCTTCCTCCTTCTTGGTCCAACCTTGGTCTAAACCTCTTCTCTTTTCTCTCTCTGTATCTCACTATTCTTTGTAGAACTCTGTTACGTAAATAGGTTTTATTGAATTTTCTAAAACCCTAAACCCACATGCGATTATATTTATAGACTTAAACATTAACCCTAATCCATAAATAACTTGGCCCATTGAATATTCTAGGTTTAAAACAGTGTCGGCTAAACTAGAAATATAAAACCCTAAATTCAGATAAATAAAATAAAATAATTAAATTAAAGCAAATAAATAATTAAATGCCCTAAAACAATTTAAAACAATTAAACCACACCAAAGAAATAAACAAATGCAATTTAACCAAATGATTACATAAAATACAATTTAAACAATTAATTAAATAAAAATACTATTTAAACAATTTATTAAATTCCAGGACTGTCCCTTTTAAAATTAGGGGTATTACAGGGTCATATTTTGTATCGGCCATATTTTTGAGCCATGGACCATTGTAGCACATCTTATTAGGTAAGTTACGTTTGCGTGCATGGTCGTTTTCGGGCAAAGCTTTTTCTTTGATGAAATGAGCCTCCTACGGACTCATTTTACACTTTTGTTGCATAATCTGACCTAAGGGTATTTTGGGAATTTCTTTTGAGAAATAAATTCCGTTTTTCACATTGTCACTTAGAAAATGTGATTTTAGGGGGGGTTTTTTCTTTGTGTTTTTCCTGAAAATGTTGTCTTGGCATCAAAAACCATTTCCGAAGTTCAGTTTCTGTTTTTCTATTTAGCAGCTTTTTCGACCCTCTGGACCAGATTTCTTGGGAGGGCATTTTGGGCATTTTATAGTGAGTATTTTTCGATTTCTCTCTTGGGTCACATAGAAAACTCAATTTTGAGGGGGGTTTTCTTCTTTGTGTTTTTTCAGAAAATGTCATCTAGGCCCTCAAATTTCTATTTTTTCCGGAAAAACCTCTGCTGCTAGGGTTTCTTGCTGCCCATTCTGCCTCCTTTACATTTAAACGGTTAGATGGGGTTTCATAACCGGTTAGATGAGTGTGGGTAGTGTTTTGGTCGAGTTTTTTTGGCCTTCTAACCAGTTAGATAGGTCATTTAACCGGTTAGATGTTCTTGGGTTAATACTTTTTGACCGTTTTGCCGCTATTTTCTTCCGTTAGCCATATCTTCTTCATCCGTACTCCGAATCAAGTGATTCTTGAGTCTAAATTCATTAATTTTTCATTGTCTTTCCAATGGTGTGCTCGTTGGTACCCACTTTTAAGCTAGAAATGACGTTTTTGCCCCTAGGTATATTCTTATCCGTTTTTGAAACGTTGTTTCTGCATTTGTTTCTTTTGGGTTCCGTGACCTCATTGAGTGTCACATTGGTGTCTTAGAGTCATGTTATATCTCTAGAGACCATTGTTTTATCTTTTGCTTCCACATTTCGGATCCATTATCGGGTCATCTTTCGGTTCATCACTAACGCACCGAGTTGAAAAACTTGGGCCGTCACAAGTGGTATCAGAGCTCCTTGGTTTGAATACCTGGGACGACGGGTTTTGGGTGCATATCATGCTTATGTTGCTATGCTTTATGTGCTTATATGCTTCATGATAGCATATTTTGGTTTCATAACATGTTTATGTGCTTACGTGCTACATATGGTATGCCATTTGTATAGCATGATTTAAATTTGTCGTAAAGAGAATCACATATGATGTATGCTAGAGTAGATTTGTATATGCATAACTGTATTGCATATTTGGCATGACACGGGTTTGGTCATTGAGGCACGAGTTAGGGTGGATGGTGATTGTAGTTACAGTCTCGTGGTAATGTAGGTTGTTGTCGACCTAGCATTGGTTTTGAGGTAGGTGGATGGTCACCTTTTGTTTAGGCTCTTGTGAGATGAGTCATTTGGCATTACCGTAGTGGTGGATTTGTTTGTTTTGGGCCATTATGAGGTTATGGACCTCTTAGGATCCTTGATTGTTAGGAAAATTCCTCTGGAACTTGTATTTTTCGTGAGCGGGTACGTTTGTGGGCGGGTGCATGGCACTATTATGCTACCGTGTTGGCTAGCTACAAGCGCAGTTCAGATGGAATCAGTGTTGGTTTTGTTTTGATAGGTGTTGTCTTTTGATCGGTGATAAGGATGGTTGTTTTGGGGATCAGTCGTAGTGATTGATTTAGTTGTTATTGGTATGGCTATAGTTGCCATTTTCTTTTAGGAGTTCTTGAGTGATGACGCTTTTGGGATCAAGTCGATTGATTGATGTTACGGGTAGTGAGAGCACTGCACTGTTAGTGTCACTTGTGGTGTCACCTCTAGATTCAGAGTTAGATTGGTAGAGTCTTACTGTTGTGGTAAGGGCTCACGTTTGTTTGGAGACAGGTTGTTGTCGCATTGATTTTGGAGACAGTTTATGACTAGGAGTTGTCCTTTCTTTTCTTAGACATTCTAGGACATGATGTCCATAGGGTTCATTGTTGCATCATTTTTAATCTTCTGCAGTTTCGTTTACTACCATGTTAGTAGTATGATTATGATATTGTGATGCATGAGTAGGTGGAGGTCTATCCACAATTACCTTCTTGTTGCGTGGCATTAGCATGCCTTCTTTATATGCTTAGAGATGCCATGTTGTTACTGTATTTTACTGACATAATTTTTGTGCTTACGTGGAGATGTGCTGCATGTACCTTTGGTTTTTATCTATACGAGTAGATTTTCTTTCTAGTAGTTAGATTCCTTGTCATATGCATGACTTCCAGGTTTGGTTTCCCATTCATTTCCCTCGGTTGCACGTAGTGTGTATGTGGGTTTCTGTAAGGTTTCGTTGTGAAATTCCTTGTAGAGGAGTTGTCACATTTGTTTTGTTTTGAGTTGTCCACTTCCCTAAGGTGGGAAGGATGCTCCATTTTCGTGGTTGTCATATCGACACTTGTGGAAGGATAGGGTTTCTTCTCTTTTCTTGGCTCGAGTAAGGGACTTCACAAGGAGTGAGTCTCTTCTCTTCGTTGCGTTGTGCACTGTTTTGGGGTTGGTTGGCCCGTGAGGACCACTATCGTTGTTTTGAGTCCCTGGTGAGGATTTGATGGGATTTTGGTCGACTTACTTCCATGTAGGGAGTGACGTCTTTGACCTTGTTGTTTTCCATTTCAGAGATGGAGTCATGATGTTGTCCTTTTTGGGGACTGGTGGTTCCTTTCTTTCGTGTCTTCCCTTGGGGAGTTTTTTCCGTGGTTGTTGATGGAGATGTGGTGCTCAGAGTGAGTTGATTGGTGTGAGATCATTTTGTGGGGACATATGTCCATACCATTGAGGATTTGTTTGATTCGTGAGGTGAGCTCGATGTTCTTTTGAGAATGTCTTTTGGAGACTTGTTTCAGTTTTGGAAATCTTGATGTTGTTGACTCTTAGGAGGAGTTTTAAAGGATCGTTGTTCGATATGACTGTTTGTGGAGTTTTCTCATCCTAGTTATAGCTAGGCGTAGTTTTGAGGAATCGTAGTTCTAGTGGTTGTTTATGGATCGATAGAAATTGAGGAATTTTGATTTAGCTCGGTGTTGCCAAGCATGGTTTTGAGAGATTCATCTTGTAACCTTAGTTGTTGGCATTTTGATGTGTGTACCACTTAGTGGACTTGTATTTCGAGGATTTAGTCATCCATGATAGGGATGCGGATCTGATGTTTGATTACGGTGTAGTCTTGTAGTTTATCTGTTTCAGGGAGATATATAGGACTTTCGATGAAATGTCTTGTGGTGAGGTTCATTTTGTTTTCGGGAGGTTTTGATTGCTTGTCAGGCTTTGGATTCTTGATTGATGTTGTTAATAGGAGTATCTTGAGACATTGAAGTTCTTGATTTTGTTGTGTTGAGGATTTGAGGCCTTAAGCGTAGTGGTACCTATGGCATTGTTGTCAGAGTTTTGGGATTAGCCAGGATGGTCTGGCCAGACATCTTTGGACTATATCTCAACTCTCATAAAATGTTGGTCTCCGTAGTGCTTTTGGCAATGATCATTTTTGACATTGATGTCATTTGTATAGAGAGGTTTCTTGGGTAGACCTAGTGGGGGGCAGGTTATGAATTAGTGCCTTATACTGTCATGCTACCGTACAAAGTTGTATGTTGTGGGCGAGTACTAGTTGCTGTCGATGCTACCTTACTGACGAGTAAGTGTGGGCGGGCACTAGGCACTGTTATTGCTACCACACATTTGAGTACGTCATGGGTAGGTTCTGGTTATTATTCGTACTGCCATGTCGTCTCTGTTTAGTACCTTGATTTGATACGTTGTTATTTTGGAGTTCTTTTGTTGGTTGTTTTCGAACTCGTATGGTGGTTCGTTAGGAGGGATGCTTTCAGTTGTTGTCTTCCATTCCCTTGTCTGACCTTGGGTTCAGTGTGTGAGTTTTGACTTATCGTATGGCCATGTGGTTACTTTTCCCTTGAGGGGTTGTCTTGTCATGAGCACGCGGGTGCAATTGACACTGGTTTGTGTGTTCCTTTCAGCTTTTAGGTCGCTGGTGTAGCGTGTTGTGAGGGATACTCAGAGATGTACTCTGTAGTTATCCTGGTTTCGCTTTCTGTTTCGTTGGGCTGGATTTCAGGGACGAAATCCCTTTAAGATGGGAAGGTTGTAATGACCTGGTCATTTTCACTCCTTTCCCTTTCCTCAGATTTTCACGGATAGGGTGTATCTGTGTATCGGGTCACTGTTTGGATTGTAGTTAGAGAATAATTTGCATGTGGGCCTGACCCACTCTTATTTTTATAGGTGTTCGTTAGTTCCAGTCTTAGAGCTGGATCATGTTGAGCAGATATAGTCATTCACTCCACCGATGCTGTAGGACTTTGTTTCATGTTTTAGGCTTTGGTTTTATTTCCAGTCATTTGAGTTCAGTGGGATATTTTAGGGGTCCACTAGATGGATTCCCGAGTTATATAATTTGGAGAATGATTTGTATTCGTGGAGGATCAGTTGTAACATAATAATTTATTTATCAATGGAATTATTTATTCTGAGGTTTCAATTATTGGATTATCATTTTAGTTTTCATTTCAGTAAATTTTATTTATCTCATTTGTTTTAATTGTATTCTGTGTTCGATTATTGCTAATTGGTTTGATATCCTCGGGTAATCGAGTGTGGGCCTGGCCAACCCGCATCCGAAAATCTGGGGGTATCACAGTTGGTATCAGAGCACTCCAGGTTCTAATGTCCCTAGGAGTGTTTTCGTTATAAGACTTCCGCGTTGCGTCTCTTAAAACTTAGAGCCATGTTAGGATTTGTTGTACTCTCGTTACGGTTCGTTAGGAGGAGTTGATGTCAATTGAATTCTGTAAATACAGAGTGGTTGACACGCGAAGGAGGATAGGGTTTAAGGCGAAAGCGATACGGACCCAAAGGAGTAACGGAATAGGTTGTCGAGTTCTTTGCCAGAAGCAGAACTTGGGATCGAAGGTTTAGTTCCAAGGTTAGCATTACTTAGAAAGTATACACCAAGAACGGATCAGGGTGTAGGTGTTAGGTCACCGCATGTCGGGGCCAACACAACTTCGGATGAACTCAAAAAGTAGACAAGCGAAAAGTAGGATTCTGAAAAGGATCCTAAGAGGGGAGATATCAGCGTCCTCAAGGAAGGGGATATTGAAGCTTGAAGATGAAGGATCGCACGAGGGTGCTCTCATTCACCAGCAGTATAGTGAATGATACTGGTAGGATTGGTGTGAACCAATCTACACATGGATGAATTTTTGTGTCGTCTCTCAGAGAGTTAATTGGAAAGTACTCTTTAGGCATTTGGGAATGGATGGAGTTCTTATCAGAACAAAGACATGATTTTATATCATATTTTGGAGCGAATGGGGATTAGATTATGACGTTCTACGTTGCGTTGTAAAGCCACGATAGATGGTTGGCATTCCGAGTATAAGAAGGATAAGGGGTAAGCCTTTGGTATTTGCTTAGGCAAAAAAATGTTGCTTTTAAGCTATGGTTACAGATAGGTTTCACGGTTGGATGATTACCAATGAAACTGCGAAATGAACTTTTGTGACATAATTTGGGAACTTGAGCTCAAAGGAGGTTTTTTTCTCTAGAATGGAGGATGTTTTAAGTAAAAATTATATTTTGGTTGCTATGGTGTATTGTGTGTATCTATGTGTTTGTTTTTTGTTATTCTGTGTTGCATTTTGTTGTTACGTGTTTCATTTTTGTTAATTGGTTCAAGATTTGGAATAGGGTTTGGTTGGGGGCACAAGTATGTGATCAACCAACTATTATTTTAATGACATAGAGACATAGCGCTATGTGCGCTAAGATTTGGGAATGTATGGACATAGGATTGGGTAAACATATAAACGCCTAGCCAATCTATCGGATCTAGATATGCATCACTATGGTATGTTACTTAGGAAGGGATAGTTAAACTATCAACACGGGTCACATAATCTACAATGATTAGATTCATATGCTCTATGCTAGGTAGGGATTCATTTTTACAACGCTATAATAATGGTGATTGTTAACGCTTTGGGGATTCGTGAGGATGTGGTAAGTAAAGATCACTGTAATGCCATTATGGTTCGGATGGAGGATTTCGTGCTGGTAGGTACTTATTAAAATGACGCCGAGGGAGGATAGTGGACTGATGAAAGCTTTATCAGTCTATTCGTGATTAAGATACTATTTACGAGGGTGTCATTTGGAGGAGTGGTTGGTGTGCACTTAGAGGAGGAACCAAAGTTTCTACACTATATAAAATATGGAAATTTTTTTTTAGGGTCCTAATTTGCAACAATTAGTTGTTGCTTTGACATTGATGACTATATAGAGGATGGAAAAAGTTTAATAAGCTTTTGAAGCAAGACAAGAAGTCAAATTGACACTACTTATACTACAAAGGTAGGGTGTGTCAAAGATAGGATGGTGGGACCGATCACCTGTCATCAGGAAGCGGTGCACGGTGTGCGTGAAAAAGTCATATTGTAGGGTTAGCTTTTAACGATGTTACACATTAAGTATTGGGTGTAGACGGAAGCTGGTGGTACCAGACTAATGGTACTTTTGGTAGACAGATTAGGAGGAGGATGCCAGGACTGAGGTTCACAACACTTAGTTCATTCTTCATTCTGGTGGATAATATGATTCACTCACGATCTGGAACAGATTTTTGCGGGCCAAGAGGAGGGACAGAGTGATTTTTGTTTTCCAGTCTAATATAATTAGATGGTCGAGATGGACTAGCAGAGATCACTAGATCTTTGCAGTCATTTTCTATGCAGAAGTAGAAATGATAGAACATTTTTCACGGAATTAGTTGAGGGATTGCAGACTATTCAAAAAGGTCTGGATTTTGGTTAGGCTGTTAGTTTAGTTTCTTGTTTAAATCAGCCCAATGCTAGTTTATTTTTGAACTAGTGGAATATCAGTTCATATGAATAAAGGGGACTATAAGATGACTTAGATGCATCAATGTGGTGATTCATACTTTGCATTAAGTTTTGTTTGGTGGAATGGAATGTGGAGGTGGACGCTCTCAACAACCGATAGGAGCTTTCGGTTAGTTGTTACACTAGGAGTTAAAGTCTTAGTATGTATACTAATGACATTTGCTTTTACCAAGGAAATTAAGGGGGATCCACCTCATATATCGGAGCTGACCTTGGAGGCCGTGTTACCTTATTTAGAAAGAGCTTAAGGTGCTCGGGGAGGATTCGTTGATTTGGTGAATGTTGTCGGAGTGACTGAGATATAAAATTTGTAGAAATTTTCTCGATACACTCGGACGGTTATAAGACATCAAATGTTAGTTCTAGTGAACAAGTTTGGGAAGGGACATGTATATAAACATCTATACGAGTAACACTTGTTAGGAAAAGGGAGTAAGCCTAGTCAGAAGTGGATGGTTGGTCGAGATTATCGCCATTTATTGGAATTATTAGTTCCATGCGGATTTAAAGTGGTGGATTGAGCAAGTTTGCTTCTAGGCCTAATTCTCGTAATGGTCACTTTTGGACTTCGTATTAGTTCTACATTGCACTGATAATGGAGGTGTAGCTATGCTTCATATCTCTCAACGGGGGATTGGATCGAGAATGTATATTCGATCATAGAGGAGATACTTGGGATAGATATCTTAGGTTTTTATGGGAAGTTTGGAAGTGCTCACTTCACTTCTCATATTGTTGGCACAAGGAGGTTAGTATGACAACATAGGAGGTTTTGTATTTTATATGGTGCCGACCTCTTACCTGTTGGTTTGTAATGGTAGCAAGGGTTGTCCAATAAGACCCTGGCTTCCTTAACAGAAACATCGGAGAGGAATACTCTTCTTGGTGGTGAATTGCGCGCCATTTGGCGATGGCAGTATAATTTTTGTTAATCGTTACACTCATACATTAGCATTTTCTATCAAAAAACAGTTAATTGGGATGTCTTCCATATCGAAGGCAAAGACCGTTATTACGGAAGGTCAGTTTTTATGTATTAATTAAATTGACTTTTCATGGATGGTGTTTCTCCATTTAGGCGGTAGCCTATCGATTAGTGTTTTAAAACATTGGGATGGGCTGCATAGAAGTTTTACATATCTATGCTGTGGAATTTGGAGGAATATGGATCTTTACCTTATATCAAAATTTGGGTCAGGATGCGTAGTTGCTAAATACAATTTAAGTGTAGAATAATTTTTGTGTTTCCTTTCTATCAGACCCATAAGTTGTTCTTGTAGGATTTGGAATGTGGTGGAGCCTATACCCAAAGGCAGAGTCCACAACGAAACGGAAATGAATTTTAAGATAATTCAAGGTTTCGTGAATTCCGAGGACGGAATTCCGTTTGTTAGGGGAGAAGAATGTAATACCCCTAGTTTTAAAAAAAGGATAAAAGGGGAATTTTATTATTTATTTTATTATTTTTGGGTGCTTATGTGGTTAGGTGATTGGTGATTTTCATGATGTGTTTTGAATTGAATTAAATTGTTTGTTTTAAGTGTTTAATTATTTATTGAGTTGATTGTTTTATTTAATTAAATTACTTGATAAATGGTATTTTTTTATGCTAATTGTATTTTTTTTTTTTTGGAATTTCTTGTTTTATTTGTTAAGGATTTATTAGTTATTTTAATGGAATAAATGGAATTAATTGGATTTTCATTAGTATTGTTAATTGTAATAATAATATTAGGGTTTTGGTATTTTTATGGGCTTGCCGACATAATTAATTAGGTTTTAAGTTTAGGGTTTTATTAATTTAGGATTTGGAATCAGTTATAAATATAAAACTTATATGTCTCTAGGGTTTGAGAACCCTATTCATGACATAGTGAAGGTAGAACATCATAACAGAGACTTGTGAGAAACCTGAACGTGAGAAAATTGAGCGATAACAGTTAGGGTTTTGATAAGCGCCGAATATTGTATATTCAAGCGCCCTAAATTGCATTAGTTAAGTCTATCGTTTGATTATTTAAGTAGATTATCTTCATTTGTGTGTATGTATATATTTTCAGGTCCATTTGCGAAAAAAGGAGCAAAATCAAGGCTTTGTGGAGTTTTGGCCATCAAAAGGCACAATTCTGAATTTCTGGCAGCAGTGGAGTCAGGACTTTCCTCGCCATTTTAACCTTGCAAACTCAAGAACTGGACTTCCATTATAAAATAGAATATTTAGAACCCTGAATTAGCTTTCCAAATCTTCAAGCGGTTCATCATTCGGAGCTCCGAGCAAAGAGTTATGGCCTTGTTACCAGAGGTGCGCAGAACTGCCTGGTAGCAATAAAATTCTGGCTTGATCTTCATTTTCGACCAACCATCCTTGAGAATTGGATCTCCACCAAAACATGAATTTTTTAGAGCTCTGAATTAGCTTTCCAAATCTTCAAAAGGTTCATCATTTGGAGTTCAGAGCACAAAGTTATGGCCATTTTACCAAAGTAGGTCCGGGCGGAGCAAACCAAGCATAGGGCATTCTGGCCAATTTTCGAGTGCTCGAAGCCTTATTTCGAGTGCTCGAAATTAGGGCAGATTGCTTCACGAGATCAGCAGTGGAGTTAGGAATTTGCTCGCCATTTTGACCTAGAAATCTCGAGAATTGGACTTCCATCATAACATAAAAGATTTAGATCTCTGAATTAGCTTTCTAAATCTTCAAACGGTTCATCATTCGGAGCTCGGAGCAGAGAGTTATGGCCTTGTTACCAGAGGTGCGCAGAACTGCCTGGCAGCACTGAAGTACTGCCTTTCTCCCCATTTTCGACCAACCAGACTTGAGATTTGGGTCTTCATCAAAACATGAAGTTTTTAAAACTCTGAATCAGCTCTCCAAATCTTTAAATGGTTTGTCATTTGGAGTTCGGAGCGCAAAGTTATGGCCATTTCATCAAAGTAGGTCTGGGCGGAGCAAGTGAAGCATGAAGCTTTTTACACTAAATTCGAGTGCTTGAGGCCCTATTTCGAGCACTCGAAATTTAGGTAGTTTGCTCCATGAGACAGCCCACTTGTGCTCTGAAATTTCCAATTTTGGATGGCCCTCTTTTATGAGGTGGTTGGGGATGTTTTTGGAGGAGAGAGAGAGCCTAGTTTGGTGGTAGATAAGAGGGATAAGAGCCACACATTTCATTTAAGCTACATTTCTACAAGATTAGAGGAGAGAGAAGAGAGCAAGAGAGGTGTTCTTGAAGCTCCAAGGAGGTTGCACGAAAATGGCCATAAAGATGGAGCTTCTTCCTTCTTCTAGCTGGGCAATGGGTAACTAACTCCCTTCTAGGGAGGTGATGAAACTCCTTCTTGTAAGCATGTCTTGTTTTTTATTTACATTTGGGGATGTAATGTATATATATGACCTTTCCATAAACTAGAGCTTTATTTGATGTGAAGAGCTTCAATGTCTATTAATGATCATTTTGAGTTTAAGATCTTGTCTTAAGATTGTTTCCTCTTATGATTATTTTGCTTCCATTTTCATAGTGACAATGGAATGGAGTTTATGGAAGTGTTGTTAATGGCATGATATTTAGGAGATTTGATAATCTATTGCTTAGGATCTTCCTTTGATAGATTATTCTTGGATTCTATGTCATGTGCTTCTACTATGTGATTAAGGGCTTGATAACTCTATGCTTAGTGAGTATGTCTAAGGTTACAACCTAGTTTAGGTAACCAAAACATGCAATGCTTTGATAGGTTATTCTTACCTATTGATTTCATAAATTTCTTGAAGGGAATGTAATAATTTGTGTTGTTGCATCCTATGGTTATACATATATGTTATTCCCCTAAGTAAATCATATCCTAGCATGCTTATTGATGGTTGTGGAGTCTCTTCCCTAGTCTTTTCTCTATTGTTCTATTTCATCCTAAATTCCTTGCAAATTAGTGTTTTATGCACTTTGAATTCCTAATTTAAGTGACAACAAACAAAACCTTTATGAACACCCCCTCATCATTCTAGAAAGATTCTAGACACTAAGGTTGCCGTAAGACTAGCGCAGTCCCAGTGGTTCAACTTACCCGACCAATAGCCCTATTTTACAATGATTCGTGCTATTGCGAAGGTTGATGTATAGTTGATCAACCGATCAATTTTTGGCGCCGTTGCCGGGGACTGCAAACGGTTTAGCAACCGAAGTTTCTAGGGTTAAATTTAGTTTGATTATGAATACTGTGTTTTGTGAATATTTCTTGTGCGGTTTAACCATTTTTGTGTTGTAAGTGAGATTCTAGGAACTCAAAGCTTGCCGTGGGGAATGCTAGCAAATTGTAAGTCTAGAAGACCCCAGGTAAGTCTCGTGACTTCTAGTTTCGAATTGTGGATATTGTGCATGTGTTAAGCTTAGAAGTAGTTAATTTATTTGCAAGCCCTTGTTGAGGCTATATTATTGTTTTAATTTCGTGTTCAAGCATCGGTCCTTGTTGTGGCCATTTTAATTTTTGTCTTGATAATTGAGGAGAAAGGGAATATCATTGTATGTGGAGTTGATGATAAAGAATTGTTGTGTTGATTATGTTGTGTGTTGTTGATATTTAACTCCTAGATGGAGAATAATTATCTCCCAACTCAATTCTACACACCACATGCGTTTTGTGCTTTTTGCTCTAGTAATACACATCATACAAGAGATTGTCTTCCAACGAGACAATTCTCGAATTTTTATCTAGAGCAACCAAATGCAAATTTCTCTGAACCGGGTAGTGATCCATACTTCAATGGTTATAACTCGGGTTGGGGAGACCAACAAAACTTCTTGTGGCATGACATAGGAAATTCAACCCCACAATCTCATATGCAACCTTTTCAACCCAATGATCATTCTTTCCCGCCCTCTTCTCCTTTTCCACCGTCTCCATTGGATGAGCTAATTGTTGCTAACAAACAAATGATGGAGTCTATGCACACGCAAATGATGGACTCCAATAATCAACTATTGGCCTCCCTTGCTAGCATGCAATCCACAGTAGAGTCTATCAATCAAGTGGTACCATATCACCAGTCCCAAGTTAGTGCAATGATAGATGACCAAATATCTCAAATTCAACAAAGGATTAATGCTAAAAATCATGAAGAGGAGGAAACATTTTCATTTGAATTTATGGCCAATCCAAAAGAAAATTCTATGAATGATGAGATTACTCTTAGTAACTTTCATCATGAGAATGATCAAGTGGTTATTACATGTGAAAATGATAAAATGGTGGTTGAAGATCAAATTGTTGCCACTCATAAAATGGAAGAATTTGTGGTTAAAAATGAGGAAAAAGATGATGAGATTGCATCCTTTAAAACTCCAGAACAACCCCTAAATAATCCTTTGCTTGATGCACCTCTTTCAATGGAGGATCCTCTAAAAGCTTGTTTGGCTCATTTCAATTATGAGGATTTTAATGTTGACAATTCCATTTCGGAGGTGAATTCTTTGCTTAATATTCATCCACCTATTCATTCTTTTCCTTGGTCAACATCAAATGTATCTCTTTCTTGGGAGCTTGCATCTCATCCCATTCCCTCACTTGAGTTGTCTCAAGTTGTTGAGCCCGAACCGCCGGATAAGTGTGAGGAGGATGTTGAAATTTTGAAGGATAAGTTGTCGAGCATTCCCGTGCTCAATATGACCCTTCAAAAGCCTTTGCTAGGTGCACTCTCACCTACTCCATCTTCCTATAATCCAAATAAGCCCCATAATCCAAAGTTCTTCATTGAGGATGAAGAGTGGGTTGAGGTCTTTCCGCTACCTCTTTTCCACTTTTGTCTTCAAGCTCTTCCTCCTTCGCTTTTAAAAGAATTATCCTTTTTGGGGAAGCTTGAATCTTTTGAGAGACATGGTATAGGGTAAGGAGGACTAACCTGATCTCGGTGTATCTAGCTATCGAGATTTTTGAGGATTAGTACCTGCTCTAACTTCGTCTAGCTATCGACATTAAATTTAGCAAAGCTAGGGAAGAAATTCTTTCGATGTTCCAAGCTTCTCTACCTTCTCAAATTCCTCGTGCCTTGAAATTTTCTGGGAAATGGTTAAGAAAAGCCAAAAATTTAATTTTTCTGGAAATCTCTTCAGTCGTGTTCCAAAATTTTAGACTGGCTTCTTAGACCTTCTCAACTCTAATTTTCATTCCCGAAAGTTTCCATCGCTTTCTAGCAATTTCACCGCATCTTGGGAATGCTACTTATGTGCATAATGTCTTATTTTTAATGCATTTTTGAAAAATTTTCCCAAATTCCATCCATGCATTGAAACTCTTGCACCGTTTAAAATTTTTCCATGCATTTGCAATGTTTGAAAAATTTTCAATATTCTCCATGCATTAGAAAAAAATTGTAACTTGTGAACAATTTTCAAAATTTTCCATGCATTGGATTAAAATGAAGTTGCGAAGTTTTTTTTTTAAAAAAAATTTCCATGCATTTGAGATGATGCGCAATTTCAATTTTTCCCTCCTTGCATTAGAATGGACTGAAGTTCAAAAGTTTAAACATTGTCCATGCATTAGAAAGAAGTTAAAAAGTTTTCAAAATTTACCATCCATGCATTACATTGGAATGAATTTTTTAAGTTTTAAAAAATTTTCTGAAATTTAATTCATGCATTGTGTGATGAAGTGCAAGGTTTAAAAAAAAATTTCCTACATTCATCCATGCATTTGAAGAGACCAAATCCCATCCATGCATTGAAGAGATGTTCCAAGGCTTGAAAATTTTCTCAAAATCCATCCATGCATTGGATTGGAATAATGTGTCAAGTTTCAAATTTTCCATGCATGGCTTGAATTTAGGACTGGCATGCAAATTTTCAAAAATTCTCTATGCTTAAAATTTTCATTTTTGAGAATTCTATCCATTTTGCATCATGTTGCAAAAAGCTTGAAAATTTTCTTAAACTCATACATGCATTGTGTGCAGTGCAAAGTTTAAAAATTTTTTTCCATCCATGAAAAAATTTCAATCCATTTCATCGATGCACTCAAAATCTATCCATGCAAGATCTTCCATGCATTCAAGTTGGCTGAAACATTCAATCTCCAAGTGCCAATTCATTTTTAAGCTACTGATGCCAATTTCGTGCACTCCAAAGTCCAGTTGAGTGCTTGAAAATTCCAACCCAAAATTTCGAACCCTCTGCCTCAATTTCGAGCAATCTCAACTCCATGTTGAGTGCTCGCAGCTGCCCTCTTCCAAGTGCTGCACCCACTGCCGGATCTTTGAGCACTCGAAGATTCCATTCGAGTGCTCGAAAAGCCTTCAACCCACAAATCCCGAGCCCTCGAACTCACTCTCGGCATCAACCTCACAAACTCCACCCTCCTTCACCAAACCAAACTCTCGGCATCTACCAACTCATCCACCATACAAACCCCCGAGCCCTAGCAACCCTCACCACCATGCAATCTCCACTAACCCGTCCCTCTTAACTTATCCCACACTCCAAGCCATACCTCTCGGCCACCCTCTCATCACCCACAAACCATCACCTACCCTCGGCACACCACCTTGCACACACTAAACTAACCCACCACCAAGCCACCACCCACAACTCCACATCCAACCCACCTCACAAAACTATGCTCGAACTCCACCAACCTGCATACCTCTCACTCTCGGCATCCACCCATAAACCATGCCAACCCAATCCTCACAGCAAACAACCTTCTCTCGGCATTTCTCCACTTCACCATGCAAGCAAGCAACCGTGCTTGCAAGCCATGCACAGCATCACACCAACCAACCTCACACCCCCTTCCTCTCGGCATCCAACCATGCAACCACCTACCATCACACACATCTCCCAACCCATGCAAACCTCTCTTCTCGGCAACCCCTCACCCAAGCAAACCTCACACACCATGCACCAAACCAACCCCTGCAACCCCTACTCCACCTCGGCCACAACCACAACCCCACCACCTCACAATACTTCATCTTCCTCACTCCAACACCACCTCACCATCACCCACAAACCTTCTCTCTCTCCACCCGAGCCATGCCTTCATGCCAACCAAAAAAAAAAAAAAAAATCTATATATATGTGACTGTTTTTCTTAAAAGCCTATGCTTTTACTTGTGTATAGTAGTTATGTTTTGACAGGTCTTCCTGTCCAAGTTTGGGGGACGCTTTTGCGTACTCACATAGCTGAACATCTACGTCATCGTCACTCCACTTGGTATTATTGTTCTTTTCCCCCCTTTTTTGCTCTTATTTTGGTATGCTTGTCTTCACACCTTGAGGACAATGTGTCATTCAAGTTTGGGGGTGCATTTATGCATTTTTGGTTTCATAATTTTTGCTAAGCAATGATAGTATAACTTGACACTTGTCGGAGATGAAACATATGTTTAATACCTTGTGTATAGAAGCAATTGAAATTTTTGAAAATAAAGAAAAATTTGAGTTGAAATGATCATGTAGATTCAAATTAGTCCGTATAAATGTCTCAATTAGATTCTTGCTGGATTTACACTCTTATAAGCTTCACAATGCACAGATGCACATTGGAAACTTAACTGTGAGGCATGCAACTTGATCAACATTGGCCTTGGCCTAGTTAATCTGATTTGATGAACTTGATAGATGAATATCTTTGGCATGATTTAAGTTGAAAAAAAAAAAAAAAAAAAAAACTGAGAAAGAAAGAAAAAAATGACCAGTTGACGTTCGTAGCCTTTCCAACTCGAGCTATTAAGCCCTAGGAGTGTCTCTACACTTAGCACCCTAAAGCCGTCTGGTTTGGGAGTTGTTGGCCTAACGCTTGCTACAAGGGTTGGTTAGAAAGCTTAAAGGACTTAAACATTGCACGGTCATTCAAAAAAATTGTAATAAACATGGTTCGTTGGAGTTCGTAGCCTTTCCAACTTGAGCTATTAAGCCCTAGGAGTGTCTCTACACTTAACACCCTAAAACCATCTGGTTTGGGAGTTGTTGGCCTAATGCTTGCTACAAGGGTTGGTTAGAAAGCTTAAGGGACTTCAGCATTGCACAACCATTCTATGTTTCGCTTATGAGTTACAATAAATTGTCAACAAGCAATAAAAGTTGTCTTGTAAATAAAATCATGCCTTAGGGACCTCATTTAAAGGGGAATTCAATGATTTGAAAACTTGTGCTTTGGAATTGGAAAAGAAAGTAAAAGCCGCATGTTGAGAATTCAATTCACTTTTATTGAAGCTAGAGTTGATTTCCATTCAAGAGATGATAATTGAGTTATTTCTATAGACTTTGATGTTGATGCATGTATGTGGAAATGTATTTAGCCAATTTTTGTATCAATGCTTCATATATGCAAGGTAGTTTTCCCAATGACCCCATCTCCAGTTTTTGTCTGTTTCAAGTTGTATTTGAGCTATGTATCTATCTCATTTTACCATGGATGATATTTTTGTAGTAGTATGCCCATGGTTGTCTTTTCATTAAGTTTTTCATTGTAATTTTGCTAAGGGACTAGCAAAATGTAAGTTTGGGGGTGTGATAAGCGCCGAATATTGTATATTCAAGCGCCCTAAATTGCATTAGTTAAGTCCATCGTTTGATTATTTAAGTAGATTATCTTCATTTGTGTGTATGTATATATTTTCAGGTCCATTTGCCAAAAAAGGAGCAAAATCAAGGCTTTGTGGAGTTTTGGCCATCAAAAGGCACAATTCTGAATTTCTGGCAGCAGTGGAGTCAGGACTTTGCTCGCCATTTTGACCTTTCAAACTCAAGAACTGGACTTCCATTATAAAATGGAATATTTAGAACCCTGAATTAGCTTTCCAAATCTTCAAGCGGTTCATCATTCGGAGCTCCAAGCAGAGAGTTATGGCCTTGTTACCAGAGGTGCGCAGAACTGCCTGGCAGTAATAAAATTCTGCCTTGATCTTCATTTTCGACCAACCATCCTTGAGAATTGGATCTCCACCAAAACATAAATTTTTTAGAGCTCTGAATTAGCTTTCCAAATCTTCAAACAGTTTATCATTTGGAGTTCAGAGCGCAAAGTTATGGCTATTTTCCCAAAGTAGGTCCGGGCGGAGCAAACCAAGCATAGGGCATTCTGGCCAATTTTCGAGTGCTCGAAGCCTTATTTCGAGTGCTCGAAATTAGGGCAGATTGCTTCACGAGATCAGCAGTGGAGTCAGGACTTTGCTTGCCATTTTGACCCAGAAAGCTCGAGAATTGGACTTCCATCATAACATAAAAGATTTAGAACTCTGAATTAGCTTTCTAAATCTTCAAACGGTTCATCATTCGGAGCTCGGAGCAGAGAGTTATGGCCTTGTTACCAGAGGTGCGCAGAACTGCCTGGCAGCACTAAAGTACTGTCTTTCTCCCCATTTTAGACTAACCAAACTTGAGATTTGGGTCTTCATCAAAACATAAAGTTTTTAAAGCTCCGAATCAGATCTCCA
Source organism: Cornus florida (assembly GCF_030987335.1). Lineage (NCBI taxonomy): Eukaryota > Viridiplantae > Streptophyta > Magnoliopsida > Cornales > Cornaceae > Cornus > Cornus florida. Next base: position 49,829,706 of record NW_026775573.1, read on the forward strand.
AATCTTTAAACGGTTCATCATTCAAAGTTCGGAGCGCAAAGTTATGGCCATTTCATCAAAGTAGGTCTGGGCGGAGCAAGTGAAGCATGGAGCTTTTTACACTAAATTCGAGTGCTCGAGGCCCTATTTCGAGCACTCGAAATTTAGGCAGTTTGCTCCACGAGACAGCCCACTTGTGCTCTGAAATTTCCAATTTTGGATGGCCCTCTTTTATGAGGTGGTTGGGGATGTTTTTGGAGGAGAGAGAGAGCCTAGTTTGGTGGTAGATAAGAGGGATAAGAGCCACACATTTCATTTAAGCTACATTTCTACAAGATTAGAGGAGAGAGAAGAGAGCAAGAGAGGTGTTCTTGAAGCTCCAAGGAGGTTGCACGAAAATGGCCATGAAGATGGAGCTTCTTTCTTCTTCTAGCTTGACAATGGGTAACTAACTCCCTTCTAGGGAGGTGATGAAGCTCCATTTTGTAAGCTTTGCTTTGTTTTGATTTATATTTGGGGGTTAATATATGTATGTAATCCTTCCATGAACTAGAGCTCTTCATTTGATGTAATGAATTTCAATACCTATACATAATCATCTTGAGTTAAATATCTTGTCTTAGATGGTTTTTCTCCTATGATTATATTGCTACATTTTCATAGTGACAATGGAATGGAGTTTATGGAAGTTTTGTTAATGGCATGATATTTAGGAGATTTGATAATCTATTGCTTAGGATCTTCCTTTGATAGATTATTCTTGGATTCTATGTCATGTGCTTCTACTATGTGATTAAGGGCTTGATAACTCTATGCTTAGTGAGTATGTCTAAGGTTACAACCTAGTTTAGGTAACCAAAACATGCAATGCTTTGATAGGTTATTCTTACCTATTGATTTCATAAATTTCTTGAAGGGAATGTAATAATTTGTGGTGTTGCATCCTATGGTTATACATATATGTTATGCCCCTAAGTAAATCATATCCTAGCATGCTTATTGATGGTTGTGGAGTCTCTTCCCTAGTCTTTTCTCTATTGTTCTATTTCATCCTAAATTCCTTGCAAATTAGTATTTTATGCACTTTGAATTCCTAATTTAAGTGACAACAAACAAAACCTTTATGAACACCCCCTCATCATTCTAGAAAGATTCTAGACACTAAGGTTGCCGTAAGACTAGCGCAGTCCCAGTGGTTCGACTTACCCGACCAATAGCCCTATTTTACAATGATTCGTGCTATTGCGAAGGTTAATGTATAGTTGATCAATCGATCAGGTTTTGGCCAAGGATTGTAGGTCGGACCAAGGAGGAAGGTTGAGGGATGTTTATGGGTTAAACCAAGAGTGGCAGAGGAGGTTCAATGGAACTAAGGTCGCCGAAAAAACCTAGGAAGAAGACGGTGAAAGGTTTCAGATCGAAACCTTAAAGATGCAAGTTCTTTTCTTTCTCCTTCCCTTTGGCTTATTTTCTGTGCACCTAGATAATCTCTAGGGATTAATTGGACATTAATTTAACTATGCATGACTATTATATGTTAAATTTGATTATCTGTTATCCGTGAAATTTATCTGTAATAATTGTATCATGTATGGTTGCATCGTCTCTGTTTTAGTGTAAAAAGGTCGTCACTGTTTTAACATGGTATTGAGTTTGACTGCTATAAATGAAGGTCTAAATTAATACTAGATGAGATTTAAAACCTTTAAGAATTTAAATTAGAGGAAGAACAGAGGGGTTGGAATGGAACTGTTGTTGCAAATTAATTTCAGTTTAGTTCCTTAAGCATGTTTCAATTCAGTAGCAAATTTAATTCAAATTTAAATTCCTGTAATTGATTCCAATGATTGTAATGAACTAATGGGATGCTACTAGGTGTTAATTAGACTCCTAAGTTTAGTTTTAAAATCCAACAGAGTGATAGGAATAAGCCGGTGAAGGAGCAGAGAAGCTGAAACGAAGCAGAACGGAAAGAAGGCTCACAGGGGGGAAGAGAGCCGGCTCTGGAATGCCAAGAGCCGGCTCCCACCTGATTAGAGCCGGCTCTAAGGTTGTATAGAGCCGGCTCTAGGCTGAATTGGAGCCTGCTCTAATTTGTCCAAGAGCAGGCTCTTTCCCAATTTGGTGCATACTGTAATTTTTAGCTACTGTTTCGGCACTTGGGGTTCTTGAACAGTTTTAAAACTTTAGTGGGGTTTTCAATGATTATTTTAACATGTAATCAAGGTCTTGAATTGTATAAAATACCCCCTTTGTGTTAATGAAATTAACAGTGCGCTATTTAACAACTATGTGTACGGTTAACGACTGGAAGGAAATTAATTGTCTAGTTTTAATTCGACAATTTAAGATGCTATAACATGATTCTAAATTAAGTTTTAGATGCACGGTGGAGTCTTTTAATTAACAAATTAGACTTGTGGCATAGTGTATGGCTCTGTGCTAAAAGATAGAACAAAATACAAGTATAGAACTTAGTACGCTGTTATCGGATGGAAATAACTAAATTGCTTAAATTAATTTAGCAAATTTATTAGACTATAATAAGATTATAGAATTTGTTTAAATGCATGATAGAGTTGTTGATTTATTAAAACTAATCTATGCATGCTCTGGATGCTAGTTGTTGAACTATTAAACCATTTCTTGCAATTACATGGTTTAGGTCTTGAATTTAACTTGCGGAAACTTTGATCACTTTTCTGCAATGATATGGATAATTGGTTTTGGATTGTAAATTACTTACTTATTATTTATATATTGTAATTTACATGGATATGGAGGATTGTATGCACCGGTATGGGACGGTGACATACTAGGTATGGTTAGCTCAAAACGCTAATTGCTACCCTATGGATTTTAATTGGTGAACAGTTTTACCTGTTCGATCAATTATATGGATTTTGTGGATTGTATACACCGGTATGGGACGGTGACATACTAGGGACTGACTGATTCAAAATACTCTGTCCTACCTATTTTGGAATAAGGTTACGAATTATAAAAAACATAATTCTCCTTATATTTAAGTCTGCGCAGTTGAATAAGCTGAACGACTTACTGAATCTCTTATATAAGTCTGTGCAGTTGAATAAGCTGAATGGTTTATTAGAGTTCCTATGGATGGATATGAATGGACTTTAAATATATGGTTATGGTACCACGAGATGAGCTTGAGTCTCAGACTCGTTGGTTAGGGTGCGTATATGCAGTGGATGTGTAGCTGGCTATAGTAGGTTGAGGTGTACCCTGTTAGGTCTAGGTAGTCATGCCCACATTTGGGTGCGTTTTCGCATGTTACCTTCTATTCAGGTTGAGAACCCTACTGTAGTCCAATAAATGTCCTTTAGTGTGGATATATATATATGTATGGACTAGATAGCTATTGTTGAGATATCTAGGGTGTATCTGCGTATCGGGTCACTGCTTGGATTATAGTTAGAGAAGAATTTGCATGTGGGCCTGACCCACTCTTCTTTTTACAGGTGTTCGTTAGTTCCAGTCTTAGAGCTGGATCATGTTGAGCAGATACAGTCATTCACTCCATCGATGCTGTAGGACTTTGTTTCATGTTTTAGGCTTTGGTTTTATTTCCAGTCATTTGAGTTCAGTGGGATATTTTAGGGGTCCACTAGATGGATTCCCGAGTTGTATAATTTGGAGAATGATTTGTATTCGTGGAGGATCAGTTATAACAGAATAGTTTATTTATCAATGGAATTATTTATTCTGAGGTTTCAATTATTGGATTATCATTTTAGTTTTCATTTCAACAAATTTTATTTATCTTATTTGTTTTAATTGTATTCTATGTTTAATTATTGCTAATTGGTTTGATATCCTCGGGTAATCGGGCGTGGGCCTGGCCAACCCGCATCCGGAAATCTAGGGGTATCACATTTAATTAACCAACCAACTATTTGTTTGATCACTCAACCTACTAACCTTAATAGTGATTCCACAACCAAATTTGACTCCAATCCCTTGGGACGATCCCTACTCACTCTAACTATATTTTTAGTGAAGGTAGTAGTGGCTTTTATAAATGTAAAGCTTGGCCTTTGCCTTAATGCACACTCTCTAAGCTTATGGTGTAATGACGCACCAATGGCCTTTCTAAAAAATATTGATATCGATATATGGAAAGCTATAGAAAATGGTGGTCATATCCCATCAAAAGTTATTAAAGGAAATGAAATTCTCAAATGAAAAGGGGAATGGGATAAAAATGATCATAGATTAATACAATGTAATACTTTAGCCATATGTTATCTTTATTATGCATTAAGCAAAAATGAATTTAATAAAATTATCTTTTGTAGAACGGCTAAAGAAATTTGGGATTTGCTTAAATTAACAAATGTTGAATCAAGTCATGATAAGGAATCAAATATAAATGAACCCTCTAGCATAAATGAGATGCATTATAGTTTTACTAACATTACTAATCATTTTAATGTTATTGATAGAACTAATTCTTCCACTTATAGTGAAGAAAGTGACACAATGCAAAAGAAGAGTATAGACCTCCAAGTTTCTAACAAATAAGCAAGTAACATCAAAGAGGTGGTTAATCTTTGTCTCATGGCCGATGAAGATGAGGTAAAATCTAATCATGAATCCTTTAATTTAAAAAATTCCTATAATGAATTAGTTTATAAGCATAATGATTTGCATGATGCATTTAAGGAGTTACATGGTGTGCTAGAAAATATGCTTATGAAATTTGCTTCATTTAAAAAGGAAAACCATGATCTCTTTCAAAGTCATGAAAATGTTCAAATGGAAAATGACTCTTTGAAAAAGAAAAATCATTATCTTGTGCAAAAATTTAAAAAGATTCAAATTAAAAATGAGTCATTGAAAAATGAAATGAAATGTGTACTCTCTAAAGAGTCTTCATCAATTGATCTTATTTCCGGAAATAAGCCTTTAAAGAAAATCATTGATGATCAAAAAAACATTTTAGCAAAGTTTACCAAAGAAAAGGAAAATTTGAGTATTATGCTTGGTAATCAAAGAAGTGTTTTCTTGAAAAATGAGATAGGATATGATCATCATATTAAAGATGTATGTTTATTGAAAAATAAAAAATCATTAAAAGATTCATTTGTGAAGAATTCTTTTATATCCTATTATTGTAAAAAGTTTGGAAATAAAATTTATAGTTGTCCATTTAGAAAGAAGACAACAATTAAAAGGATTTGAGTTCCAAAAGGGACTTATATGTCATTATCTAACTCATATGGACCCAAGAAAATTTGGGTACCAAAAGAAGAATATGCAACCTTTTCTTGTAGTCATCTTCTTCAATCAAGGACTAGGAAAGAAGCATCACACTTGGGAACAGTCCCAAGGGCAAGGTAATTGGTAAAACTCCACACAACATTTCCATGCTATGAATTGTTATTATATATGGAGAGTCTTTATAGATGAATTTATTGTACTCAAAAGATCATACATAATATACATTTCCCGAAAAGATGATTTTTTTATCAAGATGTGCTATATCTATATATTGTGGGATTCTTGTATTATCTTGTTTAATTAGTACAAGTATTCATTGATTATGCAATTTTGTTTCCATAATTTATTGATTGAAAATTATTTTATTCATTACAAACTTGAAATTGCATTTGGCATACTACACTTAGAATTACACACAATTGGTTTGAAAAGTGTAATTCTCAAGAAAAATATTCCTTTCAAATAAACCATCTAATGAATATGTGATTATACAAAGAATGTATTTTGATTTTAAATTCTTGAATTCTTAAGGATTTCTAAAAAGGGGCATCTTATTCATTTTGTCTACCTAAAAAGAATCTCATTGTCAATTTTAAATTTTTTCATAGACAATGCACATGGTCCCTTTGATCATGATCTAAATATAAAATTGTGCTACCTCACTCAATTCTTATTAATTTCATATTGATTCATTGAGTTTTACGTAACCATAAGCATGTCTATTTATTGAATTGACATTTGCACTAGCATGCTTAAGACATCTAAATTGACAATTTATTTTGAAACATGTTAGTTAAAAAGAGTGTCACATTTGTGCTTTGTATTGAATTATGTTCCAAAAGAAACTTTGTTAATGTTTTCTAACTCATGAGGACCCTAAAAGAATTGGGTACCAAGAATTCCACTTGTGCACGTTTTGTAAGTTAAATACCTCTTCAACAAAAACAAGTGGATTCAAATATGGATGGTTCAAGCACATAAAGATAAATCAAGCCATGATTACCTCTCACCATCAAAAGGATGAAGGGTGCACTACATTGAGAAACCATGCTAAAGCTAATGGAATTAATTGCTTCGGTAAATATCTCATTTTTCATCGCAAATGTGCTTTTAGTTTATGAGCTTTAATGTGACTTAATTGTGCTAGGTGATAAGGACAATATTTTCAATTCTATGTCTAGTCATGGAATAATTAATATGGTATGTGATTTTAATTTGAATGCTACTTGTTGCTAACAATGTCTATATATGACTTGATTATGCTTGCATGAATTTATTGTCAATCATTTCATAACATCTAGTTTAAGTTCTACCTAAGACTAAATTTGAAAAAGATATTTGAAAATTGCATGCTAATAAAGAAAGTCACTCAAAAATGTTAAAAGTTACTTCATTTGAATTTATCTTAAGTAGCTATAATTACAAAGTAATTCAAGAGCCTTTGTGATTTTAAATGTTTCATTTACATTCTCTTGGCATCATTTGCACATATAATGAAATTATTTGAACTTAAAAATGTTGGTTCAAATTTGGAAAGGAATAATGATCCATGGGAGAGCCATCTCATGAAAATGAATAATAAGAATTGTTATTGCCTTCTTAAGAGTTGAATAAATGTTCACAACTATCCATTTGATCATTCAATGGTGAACACTCTATTGTGCTAATTAAAGGAACCAATTTTTTCTTAAAAGTTGATTTACTTTTAACCATGCTCCTTTACCATGTAATCTCATTATGATAGGTATCTTGAGTTATAATTGGTAACTAAGCTAGACTTCTCCCAAAGGTTTCACCAAGAAAAGGAAATTGAATATATGTCTTTATGCATACAACTTTGAGAATGCTACATGCTTTTGCATGAAATGTTTTTTTATCTAATGCATGACTTATTGACTTCATATCTAAAAAGTTTATTTAAAAAAAAAAAAAATCACACGGACTTGAAATGCTTAAATTTTGAACTAGATCTATTGCCTTATATATTTATAAACAAGCTCCTAAAACTCATTTTGAAAGGCTTAAGTGATTTTCTCATTAGTGATGTTTTTTGACATAACTGGTATTTATGTGTCTCATCATTTTCAAAACCACTGATGACATTATGATTGCACTTACATAGATGATTTGTCTTTAAATCAACATTTATGTTTTGTACAAAAAAAGTTTACCTCAAGCATGTAAAATAAATTAAAATTAGCATGATAAGTAAACTTGATTTCTTCTAAGGAGTGAAACTCCTTTAGTGTCATGAAAATTAAAATTCATATATTTAATTGACACTTTAATCTTGGGATTATGATTTTTAAAGAACATTTTTTGTTCTAGCTTAAATGACAAATATGATCTCATAAGTGCTAATTTATTTGATGTATCAATCTTGAGCACTGTAGAAATTTATGTGATATTTCTTGATCACTTCTTAAAGAATGTGCCTAAAAGAGAAATATTGAGCTCATCCATATGTACAATCATGTAGCCATTTATTTCTAATCATACATGCTGAGTGCTGAAAAGTGCGTATTTAAACCCCTTAAGCTTAGGTATTCTAGGACCTATATCTATCTTATTTTACCATTTTGTATTGATTTCGTGTTATTTCCATTTTCAGGTACTTATCCCCAAAACAAGCTAACTCAGCCAAATAAGAGTAGAAATGAAGCAATTCAGGGATGAATCAAAGAAAGGAACAAAGTAGAGCAAAAGGAAGCAAAAGGTGGAATTTCAGTAACTTCGATTGATCTCAAGAAAAGTTCGATCGATCCAACTTTCATCGATTTCAGCACTTTAAGATAGATCTAAGCCATGTTTGTTCCTATTCAAAAATCTCAAAGTTCGATCGATCCAACCTCATTCTATGATCGATCGAACCATATTATCCTTATCCAAATAATTGATCTTATCCGGCTATACCACCCTACCAACCACTTTTGTCCTTTTCCCAAAAATATCTCCAAAATATCTCAGATTTGTTTTTATCCAAAAAGGCGCCGCCATTGAGGATCGATCCAGCTTCAGTTCGATAGATCTCAGCCATGTTCGATCGATCTCACCTCAAGTTCGATCGATCGAACTTCCTAAATCCCAAGAAAAATCCAAATTCCAGCTCATTAAAAGTTGTCTCATATCCAATCATTAGAATATTATTGGTGTACGAGCCCAGCTCATTTGGGGTGATTTTTTGACCTACCTATATAAGGAATATGAGCCACTTTTAGTAAAAGACTTTTTACATATACCTAGAGAAGATAATACTTAGGGAGGAAGCAAAGGAGAGGAGGAGGCTAGAGACACCATTGGAGACTCTTCATCAACCAAGGAGCAGATTTCTTCCATGGAGCTTGCCCTTGAGGGTTGGAGGACATCATCCATGAGTGGCTAGATGTCCTCTTGGGGCTAGAGTTAGCCCTAAGCATGCTTTCTACTTCTTGATTTATGTATTTTTGAGGGGATTTGTATTATAATTCATGTCTTGACACTTTTATATATATAGATCTTGTTTATTCAATGATTTATGTGGTTTAATGCTTCCAATTGATCATTTCATTCTATCCATATGTCTATGTATGCTAGAATAGATGTTCATGTGTTTGTCTCTATTTCTTGTGTTATTGATGCATATCTATGTGTATTGATGTTATAAATCTAGAGATTGTCAAGACATAGTGCTTAATGGTATTTTCTTGTGATTTATTTGATGGTTCATACTCATTTCTTAATGGATTTTACCTCTCCCTTAGTTTAATTTCATGTCATTAGCTTAGTTGTAGTGTAGTTGTTAAATGGGAGGACAATCCATGCTTGTTGTTGATGTTCCATACTTATGAAATCAAGTAACATATATCTCTAACCTTGTGATGTATTTGGATTGTGAGCATAAAGAAAGGATTAATGGTTTAATTTGATATATTGTGCTATCCACCATATTGTTTAGACAATATATGCTTAATTTGTCATCCATGCTTGTTGAAACAACCACACACACACACTTTGTTGCAATACATGTTCTTCCCCTCATTAATCATTCATTAAAAGTGTAGAAAAGCTATGCTTGGTGGTGATCTCTAAATCCCAAGATCTTTCTCTCTTTTATTCTCTCTATTGCATTATTGTTTACCTTAGTTTAATTTGCATCTAGTGTAATCCAACCAACCAACCAACCACTATTTTGATCACTCGACCTATTAACCCTAATTTTGATTCCTCAACCTAGTGCGACCCTCAATCCCTTAGGACGATCCCTACTTGCCTTAGCTATATTTTTAGTGAAAGGTAGTAGTGGCAATTTCTAAATGTAAAACTTGGCCACATTGCATAAACTTCGGGTTTCGAACGACGACACGGTAACAACCCACCAATACATGTCAAAGAAGATATATTTTTGCATAATTAGAAGTTCATTTCATATGACTAGGAATAATGCCACTACTTACATATGATATATGCTTTTCATGTCATATATATTTTTAAAAGCATTTTGAGCACTCAATCATATATTAATTTGCATATCTTCATAAAAGAAGATCTTTTGGTATTAATGCCTTATTGCTGATTATTTTGGCCATACTTGCTCCTATTTGTTATAATTTGATTTCACTTTATTTAATTCCTCATGCTCCAATCCCTATTTAATCATTTCTAAACTTCAATGGCATATGATTTAAAATGACTACTCCTTGAGCGTATTAAATATATATATATTTGGAGATAATAAAAATGAAATGTGTTAGAATCATGTGATATATTATGCACACACCTTTGGGAAACACATAAACTTCAAATGTTGCATCTTATCAAATGAATTAAAGATTTTTAAGTATGACTTGTTTCATGATATATCTTAAGCATACTTTATCTGTCATTGCTTCATTATTCCATTAGTTGCATAATCATTGAATAATATATGAGGTAAATGGAAGTATGTGGATAGGGGGAGATTATTAGTAATCTCTTGTGAATGAATATTTCATGATTTGCTTAGCTTAATTGACTTATCTTGTATATTGTCAAAACATGCCTTAAAATGACTTTTTAGTCATTATATTCATTCTATAAGCTTTCATGACTATGATGAAATTTCTCTTCTTCTTGAAAATATTAAATGGAAAAAATATTAGGATTGAGCACGCTTAAATTCCTAGATTTGCCTCTCCAAAAGTTTTTGCCTTTTGGCTTATTCTAATCTATGCTTCATTTTTTAATTTTTTTTTTTTTTTTTTGGGTTATGCCTTATTATGTATACTTTTGTATACTTCTTTCTTTTGAGTTTATGTTTCATTCTTGGTTTATATCTTATGTATACTTTTGTATATGACATAAACCTTAATTATCTATTAAACTCATGTTATCATGAAATTGGTTTCTTATGATATAAATGCTTATATGTTTGATTCCAAAGCACACTATAGTCATTAATACTATATTGTCATTTCTTGATTATAACTACTTCACTATGCTAAATAATCTATACTAACTGAAGTTGTTTAGGCCTCCCACCTTTTTGAGATGACAAAAGGGGAGAAATATGTGTGATATGATTCAAATGTTTCATGTTATATATATCATTATCTCATTGTGCTTATATGTCAAATGAATGATATATCTCTTTTAATGGAAACATGTTGATAGGGGGAGATTTTATAGAAATCTCTTAGAACTTCAAATGATCTTAAATACATGTAAATGTCGAAAATGAATGTAAAATGTACAAGCATGCTATTTTATGACATTATGTTCATTATATGCATTTTGATGAGGGGAGCATTTTACAAATGCCACTCCACTTGCTTAAGAACACATCAATGCTTTTTCATCATCAAAAAGGGGAGATTGTTAACCTTGAGGATTTCATCCAATGACAGTCTAGGTGTTTTGATGATTACAAATCATTAATGATGTTTAAGAACTAATGTTTACATTGAGTGTTATATAGATTATTCACATTCAAAGAATTACCTCAATGAAGTACTAAAGATCATTCCAAATATACCATTATTCAAGATCACATCAATGAAAGAAATGGATACAAAGAAGAATTGAAGTTGCAAGGAACAAAATGCAAAGTCCATCCAAAGATAGCTTGGACTACAATAAGTAAGAAAGCAACTCAAAGGAAGGAAGAAATCAAGACTACCTCAAAGCCTACATGATCATGGACAAAGCTTGAAGAAAGGGGTAGATAGGATGGTGAGTGTTTAGGATTCATTGTCAAAGTATTTATGAATCAATTTGAAGTTCATCTTTATAGGACCATGCATATCATATCATCATTCATATGTTCCTATATCCATTAGCAATAGACTATGCACTTCATTCACATATATAATAGACACATGAAGTCATTGCTAAAGAATGAGTTAGTTCAAGCTTGCTTAAGTTTTGAAAAAACTCATCACTTATACTAGAAATGTTAAGACCATGCACATTAATTACATGATTCACTTTGGTCCCTAAAAAGTAAATGATAGGGCTTAGAACAAATTTACTCATCTATAAAGCCTTCATTACCATTACTTGGTAACGGACTTTAGGACCCAAATATCTGCCTAATGAAAAATTGTCTTTTTGGCTAAGTATGAAAAATGGCTAAGTGTGAAAAATCAATTTTTGAAATAATGATTATTTTAAAATCATTTTTCCCAGTAAAAACTCTTTATACTTCAAATAGCCTAAACTGACTTTATGGGATTTTTTCATCCATTCTACATTGGTATACATAAGGATTCATTTTTACTAAAACTGTCAGAAATCCAAATTTGTACTAAAACTGAATTTTCAAATTTTGATTTAGTTGGATTTCAATTTTCTTATATTTTTTATTGAATCCAAATAGGGGATACTTCCTTATTTACATTGTAAACTTAAAGTAAATGGACATATAAAAATAGTAAAAATAGTGTGAAAAATCAATTTTTGAAATAATGATTATTTCAAAATCATTTTTCCCAGTAAAAACTCTTTATACTTCAAATAGCCTAAACTGACTTTATGGGATTTTTTTCATCTATTTTACATTGGTTTACATAAGGATTCATTTTTACTAAAACTGTCGGAAATTCAAATTTGTACTAAGACTGAATTTTCAGATTTTGATTTAGTTGGATTTCAATTTTCTTATATTTTTTATTGAATCCAAATGGGAGATACTTCCTTATTTACATTGTAAACTTAAAGTAAATAGACATATAAAAATAGTAAAGATATTTACTTAAATGTTTAAAATGGAAATAAGGTGTGCTGCAGACTGTCCTGTACTAGAAGCCCTGTGCATAAGCTGTCATCTGTCAAAAATGTCAAACAAAGCCATTTTGGGTCATAAATAGTGAGGCAGCCGGCTCCATCTAAGACAGAGCCAGCTCTTGACGTTCCAGTAGCCAAATTTCCATGGAATTTCTAACTCCTAGCAAGGGAGTCAGCTCCATGCAATGGAGAGTCGGCTCTCAAGGCAAAGGGAGCCGCCTCCCTTTAGGACAGAGCCAGCTCTGCTCCTGGAGATCTGAGTCCAACGACTACTTTGTCTTGTGCTTCGAGCTGTCCACCTCTTGCATTATTTTTCAGCTTCTAAAACCTCTATAAATACCAAGGGAATGTCTAAGAATTAAATACACATTATTTTGAGAGACATTATATTGCAAAGAGAGCTTTTGTTCTCATCTTCTCTTTTTCTCTCTCATTTCATCCTTCTATTAATCTTGAGAGATTAAACTAAGGATTCAAAGGGCTTTTGCTCTAGTTCTAATCCTCAAAGAGGTTTTGCTCTATTCTTCACTTGAGAGATCTTATTGAGTTCATAAGAGTTTTTATTCTTTATTTAAATCATCTTCTTTCATTTATATTTTTCATAGAGTATTGAGCTTCATTTATATTCATATATACTCTAGTTGTGAGCTTTGATTTGCATATCAATTTTTGAGAGATATATTTGTATACAATAAATTTGATATTCATTTGTAAAGGCTTGTGTGGCTCAAGGAAGAAGAAGCAAGCTAGCTTCAACTAAGAAAAGTTGTCTCTTAGCAAGGTGAAGTAAGGAGTTGTTTCATGTCAAGGTTTGCTCTCCACCCGTAAGGAGAAGCCATAGTGGATTGGGAAGTCTCAAGAGGGATCTTAAGCCGAGGAGTAGGAGTTTCCGAACCTCGCTAAAATCGCCGAATCATTGTTTACAATTTCTCTTCCCTTATCTCGTTTATAATTATGCTATAAATTGCTTACTTTTATATCTTGATCTCATATCTTGATTATTGCATAATTGCTTAAATTGTTGAGTATAAATTGTAATTCTGTAAATTGCAAAAATTGGCCATTGACTCTATTCACCCCCCCTCTAGAGTCAATTCTTAGGTAACAAATATAACCATAGAAGTGATGAATATCAAAATCAAACCATCCAAAACTTAGGTAATTGTCAAGTAAGGTAGTACCCCCAAACTTGAATGCAAAAACCTGTCAATGAAAGTAATTAAACACCACCACGTGAGAGTAAACAACTCCCCAAAGGGTATGAAATAATAAACACACTCTCACTATCGCGCACACATAGAGTAAAGAGTCATAATAAACAAAATAGAAAATAACAAAAAAACTAAAAATAAATAAAATATATATATATATATTTTGAAAACCTATGAAATCCAATTACAAACAAGACACAATGTGTCACATGGGTGCTAAGTTTAACGTTTCTAGTAAGGCAGAATGTCACTCTCTAGCCCGTATCTAACAACTCGACTATCTTATTCATCTCGTGCACCTAAATTTCTGCGCTTGAAAACAAAAATAAGTCAATAGAAAATTATATGCAAGACCTAAACTAACAATCAAACTAGAATTAATATTTAAGCTAACAATAACCGTTACATAGTCCCAGGCAACGATGCCAAAAATTGATGTGTGTATTATCAATGATAAAAACTACTCGCAATAGAACAAATCCTTATAGGATAGCGTTATGTTGAGGGTGTCAAACCTCAAGAACTGTGGTAGATTGTCAAGTATAGAATTAATCCTAATTTAACACTAGAGAAAGATGATTTTGTTATTTTCTATTTCTAAATTGTAATAAAACAAAAAATAAACTAAATTATCAAGGGGTAAGATCAAAGTGAGAAGACCTTAGGGATTGACTTCACCACTATTCTCATAACATTGTCAATTGCTTCAACTATGGAAAAATTTAAACTTATGTATATTCGGGAATGGAGTGGCTACAAGCACACTTTAATTCAATTAAGAAGGCATATATGAATAAATATTAAGCCATAACTCATCTTTGGTCGACACAAATTGTTTATCTAACTGCTCTAATCTATGGTGCAGTACAACTTGTCTTCCCTAGGCATGAATTATCAAAACATTCATTCATATATATTCAATTAAGCACCATTGCATGATCACTACTTAAATCGTTAAGAGAAGCCCTTAGCCACAAATCTCCCACAATAAAAATAACTTGAATTTGATTAAAGCAAAATTAATTCTAAGACGAGATCAATTTCATTAAAAACCAATTATTTTCATTGAAGCCCAATTCCTCAGTACAACTAAGTCAATTGCTCAAAACCATGCAATCAATATAATTATAAAAATCCCCAAAGTTAAGAATAATAAAACCATGATACTCAAACTAAGGTTACATCAATTCGCTAAGGAATGTTTTAGCTACTCATGGAGAGGAAGGATGTTATCATTATTGGTGTAGAAGCAGTGACAGAGCCATAAATTTTTTTCAGGGGGGGCATGTGAAGTTTCTCATTTTTCCATTTTTGTGAGTTTTAAATTTTTTTTTATTTTTATTTTGTTTAATTTCAGTATCTCGTTTTGCATGTTACACGGGCACTGAAGGGCGTTTTAGTCATTCCTCGAGCCAACGGTTCTAGTGATGCATTTTAATCAATTTAAGTCATTTAGAAGTGGAGGTGTCATTCTAGAATTTTTTTTCGAGGTCGGAACGATTTTCGTGTTCGGGAACTTCTCTAGGTTTTCTCATTTTAAGTGAGGGGCATTGTAGTCATTTCACATGCATATACATATATTTTTATCTATATATTACAGGTAGATATTTTTGGGATGTAGATGGTATTGTGTGGAAAGAGGAGGGACACAAAGGTAACTTAACATAAAGTGGTAATTAACCACAAGGTGACATGTGGCACATTATTGGCCTTGGAATTAAAGTTGCATAGACCATCATCATTTCCTCTCTCACCCCATTTTCGGCACGCCCATTTCCTCTTCCTTTCACTTTCATTCCCTCTTCCTAGAACCATCTATGTACACATATATGTTTATATAATTTCAAGCCTTGATGAGGTGTTTGGAGTGAGTTTTGAGGAAGGCAAGAGGAGATAGTGGATGAGCTTGAGGAGAGCTTCTATTTGACACCCATATTGCTAGGGTTTGGAAGAATTTCGAAATTTGGAGGCCTTAGGGCTTGTTTGGCTAGCTTCAATGAGGTAGGGGTGTTCTAATGCATGATTTCTTGTACTTTTGTGAGTTTTATAACTTGAATTGATGTCTAGCATGTTCAATTAGTATAAATTCTTGTAAAAATTGCTTAAATGATTGGTATGGGATATATGTGACTAATTGTTAGTTGTTTTATAGTATTCAAACATGCTTATATTAAGTTGAATCCGTGTCTTATATGCTTGTTATGCAAAGTTGATGTTAAATGAGAACTTTAGTTATGTAGTTTAGAAATTGCCTTATATAGCATGTGTGAAAGTTTTACGGTGGAATTGATGAATTGAAGTATGAAACATTCTATGCATTCATTGGGATAGAAAA
The DNA here is from genome assembly GCF_030987335.1 of Cornus florida. Lineage (NCBI taxonomy): Eukaryota > Viridiplantae > Streptophyta > Magnoliopsida > Cornales > Cornaceae > Cornus > Cornus florida. The sequence continues at coordinate 49,845,717 of NW_026775573.1, forward strand.
AGGGGAAAAATGTCTTTAAAACAAGTGAAATTGTTTTTGGGAAAAGTTTTCTAAAGTGTTTGCAAAAACCCAGACGCCTAGGAGGCGCCTAGTGGTCCGTGGTGTTAGTGTAGTCTAGAGGGGAGTTTAGTTGAGCCAACCAGGCCGGATGCGATGTCTCAGAGCTGCCTTGTGGTCATGGATGGTTAGCCAATCCTCCTTTCGTGACGCCTTGGAGGTGCCTTGGGTCGGATTATACTAACGGTTTGAAAGTTGAAACGAAAATGTTTCGGATATGGGGAGTGACATTACATGACATTGCACTTCATTAGAATATATGGTGTGTATGTGTTTGGGTGAAAATTATTATTTACTTGTCGCTGTAGTTATTGCCATGTACCCCTTTGCAATGATCCTGTTTTCTTTTATCTATTCCTTACGTGGATTCACGGGTTCATAAGTGATGAGCGCTGAAAAGTGCGTATTTAAACCTCTTAAATTTAGGTATTATAGGACCTTTATCTATCTTATTTTACCGTTTTGTATTGTTTTTGTGTTATTTCCATATTCAGGTACTTATCCCCAAAACAAGCTAATTCAGCCAAATAAGAGCATAATTGAAGCAATTCTGGGATGAATCAAAGAAAGGAGCAAAAAGGAAGCAAAGGGTGGAATTTCATCAACTTCGATCGATCTCAAGAAAACTTCGATCGATCCAACTTTCATCGATATCAGCACTTTAAGATGGATCTAAGCCATGTTTGTCCCTATTCAAAGATCTCAAAAGTTCGATCGATCCAACTTCCTTTTCTGATCAATTGAACATTCTTGTCCTTATCCAAATGATTGATCTTATCCAGTTATACCACCGTACCAATCGTTTTTGTCCTTTTCCCAAAAATATCTTCAAAATATCTCAGATTTGTTTTTATCCAAAAAGGCGCCGCCATTGAGGATCGATCCAGCCTAAGTTCAATAGATCTCAGCCATGTTCGATCGATACAAGTCCAAAGTTCAATCGATCGAATTTCTTCCAGTGCAAAAAAGTTCAATTTCCAGCTCACAAAAAGTTGTCCTTTATCCAATCATTGGGGAAAATTTGTTGTACTACCCCAGCTCATTTTGGGTATCATTTGACCTACCTATATAAGGATAAGTGTGATACCCCTCGGATCCGTGACACGGGTTGATCAGGCCCAGGCCCAAACCCGAGGGATATCGAACAATTAAAGTATTTTAAATCGAACACGGAATACAAAAATGATTTAAGAAATAAAATTAAAAGCTGAAAGAAACTAAAAGAAAAACCTTGTGTCACAATTAGTCCAATCTGATATTCCAAAACCTCCATAAGTTTACAACTCGGAAATCCATCCATTGAACCCTTATTAAAATTCTCAAACCGAAATTGAAATGACAGAAATAAACTCTAAAGCTATTATAGAGAAGATTCCTACATAGTCGAAGATATGAATATCTGTATCTGCTCTGCACGATCAACCTCTAACTCTGGAATTGCCGAGCACCTGAAAAATAAAGGAGTGGGTCAGGCCCATATGCAAGTCCTGTTCTATTACGATCCAAACAGTAATCCGATACGCAGATACATCCTAGAAAGACTTAACAATATCTAGAGTAGTCCATATATGTATATATAGTATACATTATAGGACGCTCGCTAGTCCAGTAGGTCTGTCTCAGCCTGAATAGAAGGCAACATGCAAATACGCACCCGGAGGTGGGCATGTGTACCTAAACCTACCAGGGAACAACATCTATGTCCAGTTATCCATCTTAGGTGATATACACACCCTAACCATGGTCCTGAGACTCAAGCTCATACCCTGGCACATATAATAAATATATAAAGTCCGTACTCCTAATACAAAATATCATCCATTTGTATAATATAACAAATATGTATAACAAATCTATCCTGAAACCATAATAGGTCATTCAATTTATTTGATTGACATGACACAAGTAGGTGATGGACTTAACCTTTATGGTTAATCTATCTCATTCCAAATTAGATAGGATTTAGTGCTTGAACTAATCCATACCTAGTATGTCACCGTCCCATACCGGTACATACAATCCTCCAGTTAACATAGTTGACAATACAATATTAAATAGTTATCAACCATACTCCAAGTTATGCACAAGATATATGAATCCATATACATAAATATTAAGCATTCAATACAAGGCCTAAAAGCCATATCTAATGTTGTAAACTGTTATAATATATGCAAACATTTACACCCTCCAACAAGATCCATGAATTGATACAATTTAATACAACTTAAGTACCAATTAAGTCCAACCTAAGTATAGTTGATTATAAATAAATCACCATACTTAATACACTGAGGAAACATGATTATATATATCATTGAATCATATAATAATATCTGCTAAATTCTAGTGCACAAAACTAGCAAAACGGTGTGCATCATTTAAGTTTTTCTTAAACTTTATACTGCTCCTTCAATTAATTCCATTATAGATTAATGTTCCTCTACACTAAGTTTAGGTCTAAAACAATTCCATCCAATATTTAAAACAGTTTAAATACAATAGAAATACTCAAAATAGTCAAAACAACGCATAAAAACCCAGTTTGCAATCTACCGTTTTTCTTTAGCTTTATTTTGCTCCATTCCTTAGCTCAATCATGGATTGATTTTTTCCATGTTAGATTAAGTCTATTATAGTCCCAACACATCAATTAAAATAGTTTAAAAGAGATGCTATACACTGTACAACTCAAACAACGCATAGAAAAATAAAAAAACCACATACTGTGACAATTCTGGACTAGAGCAGGCTCCATCCAAATGAAGAGCCTGCTCTTCTTCAACAAGAGCCGGCTCCTAGCAAGGTAGAGCCGGCTCCACCTCCTTGGGAGCCGGCTCTAAAGGTAGGAAGAGCCTGCTCTTCTCCCCTTAGTTGTCGTTGTCTAGTTCTGCTTCATCTTCCTCAACTCTGGTGTTTTCCCCGGCCTCTGTATTGTTATTAATAGTTGTTCTAGGGTTCAATTTTAGTTCTAGGGCATTCCTAACCCACTGATATCTGACCATAACATGTATGGAACACAACCATTGGAGGCACAACTACAGAAATCTCAGTTAAAAACTCAAGCGATTCAAAACAGATTTATTCAGTAAAAATCGAATACTATTTTTGAAACTTGATTTAAGGTTTAACCCTAGTCCCAACTTAATTATTAGTTATCAATACACATTCATGATCTCAAATTAAACAAAGCTTAAACATAAACACCGAGAAGAGCCAAAAACAGAAATATCAAAGACTTTGCAAATCACTTATGTCAACGAGATTAATATAATTTATACATGTATACAAGACTTGATTTAATGTTTGTTTAATCTATCTTAGCCTTTAATTAATCCCCGGAGTCTGACTAGGCATGCACAGAACATGAATTAACGGGAAAGAATAGAACAGAGACTTGCCTTTGAGACTTTGATTTAAATTCTCTAACTGCTGTCTCTATCAACTCCGGCAACGTCGGTTGTGTTAAATGACCTCTGCTGCTCCTAGTTTAGTCTAGTATCATACACCAAACTCCCCTCCTTGATTCAGTCTTAGCTCAAGACCAAACCCTAGCCTTCCTCTCTTTAGCTCTCTCTGTAACTCCCTGTAATCTCTCTCTGTTTCACGGTACGTGAATATGGTGAATGGGGTTTACAAAACCCTTGGCAGACGTATACTTATATATTTATAGGGTTTATTTGAAACCCTAAATTAAACCCTAAAGTAAATCCTAAACCAATTATATGTCGGCTCCAATCCTAGACACGATGTAAAACATAAAACCCTAATTACCAAAATAGTGAAGCACGTAATTAATTAAACTTGGGAAATACATTTAAATTAATGAAAGAAACCAAAATACAATTTAAGCAATTAATTAAAGAAAACAAAATTTAAAACGATTAATGAAAAAAAAAACACAATTAATTGAATTAAAAATAAAATAAATCAAATAAGCAAATAATTAATTAATTAAAACAAGTAAACAATCAATTAATTTAATAAAAACACAATAAATAATTAAATTAAATTCCAGGACTGTCCTTTTAAAATTAGGGGTATTATAATAAGGATTACTTTTTACATCATATCATATCATACCTTGTAGAACTCTTAGGGAGGAAGCAAAGAAGAGGTGGAGGCTAGAGACACCATTGGAGGCTCTTCTTCAACCAAGAAGCAGATTTCTTCCGTGGAGCTTGCCCTTGAGGGTTGGAGGACATCATCCATGAGTGGCTAGACATCCTCTTGGGGCTAGAGTTAGCCCTAAGCATGCTTTCTACTTCTTGATTTATGTATTTTTGAGGGGATTTGTATTGTGATTCATGTCTTGACATTTTTAAATATATAGATCTTATTTATTCAATGATTTATGTGGTTTAATGCTTCCAATTGATTATTTCATTCTATCCATATGTCTATGTATGCTAGAATAAATGTTTATGTGTTTGTCTTTATTTCTTGTGTTATTGGTACATGTCTGTGTGTATTGATGCTATAGATCTAGAGATTGTCAAGACATAGTGCTTAATGTCATGTTCTTATGGTTTATTTGATGGTTCATACTCATTTCTTAATGGATTGTACCTCTCCCTTAGTTTAATTAGCTTGATTTCATGTCATTAGCTTAGTTGTAGTGTAGTTGTTAAATGGGAGGACAATCCATGCTTGTTGTTGATGTTCCATACTTATAAAAACAAGTAACATACATCTCTAACCTTGTGATGTGTTTGGATTGTGAGCTTAAAGAAAGGATTAATGGCTTAATTTGATATGTTGTGCTATCCACCATGTTGTTTAGACAATATATGTTTAATTTGTCATCCATGCTTGTTGAAACAACCACACACACACACTTTGTTGCAATACATGTTTTTCCCCTCATTAATCATTCATTAGAGGTGTAGAAAAGTTATGCTTAGTGATGATCTCTAAACCCCAAAATCTTTCTCTCCCTCTCTTATTCTCTCTATTGCATTATTGTTTACTTTAGTTCAATTTGCATCTAGTTTAATTCTACCAACCAACCACTACTTTGATCAGTCGACCTACTAACCTTAATCTTGATTCCTCAACCTAGTACGACACCTCAATCCTTTGGGACGATCCCTTCTCACTCATACTACATAGTATAGGTGTGAAGCGGTTTATAAATTTAAATTGTGGTGCTCACTTGACACTAATTTCCAAACTCAAAGTTTTGTACATTGTTTTGTGCACCGCCTGAGAAGGCACCATAGTTTTTGGCGCCATTGCTGGGGATTGATTGATTGGCAACGTCGTATTTGTGGAATCAATTAGGGATTAGTACTCTTTTGATCGTGTCTTTACATTGTTTTCAATTTTTGTTACTGATTGTGTTTGTTCTTATTTGACTAAGAGCACTGGGCTAAGAAGGTGAGCACAGGAACATCCAAGCAAAGGAGCTAAGCAAGCAAGGAAAAATGCTAAAAATCTAAAAATTTGCTAAGCTAAGCTAAAAATTTGGAGTTGAAGTGCGAAAGGACCTTTATGAGCTTTTTCTTTACTCATCCCTTAGTTAAATCGTCGGCCCGCGTGGAGACTTGTAATTCAATTCTTAGATAAATTGTGAACCCGCGTGAAGGCAATTTACTTTTCTTGCATATTTTGTTAAAGCTTGGGAGTACGAGAACATTGTATGTGGAGGAAGTTTGTTGATTGTTGATTTGTTGTGAAGGTGAAGTGTTTGTTGTTATTGCTTGTTATGTTGCATGGTGCACGCATGGTCGTAGATCATTGAGACCCACTCTTGTCCCTTTAAATTTTCATCTTGAATCCATTGTTCGAAACCCTAGGGGAAAAGGTAGTTCTAGTCAATCCATTTCATCAATGGAAGGATACAATGAGGACCATGTGGAGGACCTTGGTCACATAGACTAACAAGGTATCCTCCACCCCAATGTGCATCATGATAACATGCAAGTTCCATTAGGCATGCCAATGCCATATGTTCATCCACCACAACAACAAGGCCAAGTCCCATTGGGAATGCCAAGGCCAATCTATGCTCCACCACCTCCCATCATTCAAGGCAACCAAGGTGCCCATGTTGCACCTCCAATTGCTAATCCTCCCCTTGCTTTAAGAGATCACTATGTGCCTAATGAATATAATGCATCCACATGCATTCAATTGCCACCATTTAGAGCACACCACTATGAAATTAAGCCATAAACCATTCAAATGCTTCCTAATTATCATGGACTTCCAAGTGAAAACCTTACAAGCATTTGGACGAGTTTCTTGAAGTATGTTCCACCGTAAAATACACAGACATGCTGGAAGAGGTCTTAAGGCTTAAACTTTTTCCATTCACCCTTAAAAACAAGGCAAAATATTGGTTAACAATCTTAGGCCTTTTTTAATAACTTCTTGGGTGGAAATACAACAAGAGTTCTTGAAGAAGTACTATTCGGTTTCTAAGACCAATGCCATGAGAACCTTAATTCGAGAATTTTCACATGGGGATGGAGAAACATTTCATAAGGCATGTGAACGCTTTAATGAATTGCTTAGGAAGTGTCCACATCATGACATATCCAAATGGCAATTAGTTCAATATTTCTTTGAGAGCTTATCGGACAATTACAAAGGCATGGTTGATGCTTCCATGGGTGGCTCTTACATTAATAGGTATGAGGATGATGTGTGGCGTCTTTATGAGAGCATGAGTGAAAATTCTTTGCATCGTACTTTATATTTGAAGAGTGGTAGAAATTCTAGTGGTAGGAAGAGTGTTGGTTTACATCAAGTCGACCACTCCAATGAAATTGCCGCCGAAATGAAATCGTTATCTTAAAGGTTTGATCAATTTTTGATCAACCAAAACTCGGCGAATCAAATATCTTCCTTCCCTAACCGTTCTCATCATGCATCTAATGAGACATGTATGACTTGTTCAAGTGTTTTACATTCTACTTCCAATTGTACCCATGGATATGTGCAAAGTGAGCATCATGAACAAACAAATGTTGTTTTTATTAATCAAGGGAATCCTTATGGAAATCATTACAATCTTAGTTGAAGGAATCACCCGAATTTCTCTTAGAAAAACCAAGGGGAGGGCTCAAACCCTTCCCAAGGCGGTTTTCAAGGAAAATACATTCCACTTCCAATGCAAAGCCAATGTTCCTAAGGTTTTAGATCATCATATCAATCACAAGGAAACCAATTTTCAAATTCTCATTTTCCTAATCAATCATATTCCCAAGGAAATGTTAGAAGTCCCGCTTTTGAAGAGAAAGTTTTGACCGCTTTGGGCACTTTAAAGGCAAACACACAATTACTTCATTCTCACTCTCAATCCATTGCAAAGCTAAAAACCCCAAGTAGGGCAAATAGCTAGCACTTTAAATGCAAGAGAGAAGGGAAAAATGCCTTTGAATGCCCCACAAAAGCAACAATGTGTTGTGGAGACTCATTCCTCATCGGAAGGTCACACAATTGAGCATGTCAATGCGGTGACTACCTTGAGAAGTGGGAAGATTGTGGACAACCAAGTGGGTATGTCCAATGAAGAGAGTGAACCGGTGCAACCACAAGTTGACACCCGTCCCGTTTCATATCATATTCCTCCTTCATTGCATGTGCATGACCATATAAATAAGAATGTGTTGAAAAGTGATTTTGAAAAGAAATATGTGCAAAATGATTTGAAAACTTCCTGTGACGGCCTAAGTTTTTCAACCCGGTGCGTCAGTGATGAACCAAAAGATGATCCGATAACGGATCCAAAATACGGAAGCAAAAGACAAAACAACGGTCTCTAGAGATACAACATGACTCTAAGACACCATTGTGACCCTCAACGAGGTCAAGGGACACAAAGGAATCAAATGCGGAAACAACATTTCAAAAACGGACAAAAATGAACCTAGGGGCAAAATCATCATTTCTAGCCTAAAAGTGGGTGCCACCGAGCACACCATTGGAAAAATAACGAAAAATCAATGAACTAAGACTCAAAAATCGCTTGATTCGGAGTCCAGATGAAGAAAATATGGTTAACAGAAGAAGAAGGGGCAAAACGGTCCAAAAGAGGACAACCAAGAACATCTAACCGGTTAGGAGACCTTCCTAACCGGTTAGGAAGCCAAAAACAGTGAAAAAAAATGCTGCCCACACTCATCTAACCCGTTACGAAACCCCTCGTAACCGTTTAGATGTGAAGGGGCAGTAAGGTTGCGACCCAAAAACTTGGCAGCAGTCTTTAGAAAAAATGGAAATTTGAGGCCTTAGATGACATTTTCTGGAAAAACTTAAAGAAGAAACCCCCCTCAAAATCGAGTTTTCTACATAACTAATAAGGGAAATCGAAAAATACGCAATGTGAAATGCCCAAAATGCCCTCCCAAGAAACTGGTCTAGAGGGTCCAAAAAGCTGCTAAATTTAAAAACTGAGAGCTGAACTTCGGATGCAATTTCCGATGCCAAGATGGCATTTTTTGGAAAAACACGAAAAAGAAACCCCCCCTAAAATCATATTTTCTAATCAACTATGTGAAGAACATAATTTATTTCCCAAATAAAATTTCCAAAATACCCTTAGGTCAGAATATGCAACAAAAGTGAAAAATGAGTCCGTAGGAGGCTCATTTCACCAAAGAAGAATCCTTGCCCGGAAACGACCATGCACGCAAACGTAACTTACCTAGTAAGACATGCTACAATGGTCCATGGCCCAAAATATGGCCGATAGAAAATATGACCCCCTAACGGCCAAAATGCCAAAAATGTAATTTGGAATGAAAACTTGGAATTCAAATCTATGAAATGGTTTCAAAATACCATTTGGCCCTTGGCCACACTTCATACATGATTAATGAGACCCTATGGAAGAATCAAAATAGAATTCCCACACCCAATGCAAACATGGTGAAACCAAAACTCAATATTTTTCAATACTTTCTTAATATTCCATGAAGTCAAAATTTACATAGGATACAAATTACATGTCATTGGCCTCCGGTCTCATCTCATTCATGTCAAATACATTGTAAAGAATGTACTCATGTACACATTACATATAAGGAATCAAATGTACACATGTTGACATATAAGACTACAATTGGCATTCCAAGCCAACCTTCACCAAAAATGGAAGTCTCCAAGTCCGCAAACCATCCAAGCATAATGAAGACCTCAACTTTAATTTTTGTACCTGAAATATGCCCCAGTATCGTAGGGGTGAGTAACATAAAGCTACTCGTAGGAAATGAGCATACATCGACATACGTTTTACAAGTTTGCATGATTTAATTATAGTGGTTCATTCCACCTAACGTCTATGTCAAAGGTGAGACTCAAGGAGCATCCTAACTACCTAAGATCATTTCTAGCATCAATCACCTCATCCATGCAATTTTAGCAACATAGGTTCATGCTTACACAAAGCAACAACATAGGAGCATGCTTACACAAAGCAACAACATAGGAGCATGCTTACATAAGCAACAACATATAGATTCTCAAGGTTATCAACTTGAAGTCTAAAATGCAACATCAACTAAATATAACAATTTAGCATAATTAGAATATCTAATACCACACATCAAGACATAGATTCTCTAGGTTATCAACTAGAAATCTAAAAGTGTGAATTCAACTAAATATATCAATTTAGTATGGATGTACTTAACAACATCAAAATCGCCAATAGCCAAAACCACAAGTTAACAAGGTAAACATGATTCTCAACTTGGAATTGAATACGAAAACAAACAGTGGAAAACTTGGACATCACGCTCGGAATTCTGCCGAGACCTCAATGGTTATTCCGGGCACTAACCCGCAGGGAAGACCATCCTAAGTGCGCACTATTTCAATGACTTAGAGGACTCACGTCCCGGTACTAGAGCCAAACCCTAGCCATCTCAACTCAATAATGTTCCAAGATTCCAAAATAGGCCAAATAGGTTCATAACTTATACATATTACTACTACATAGTAACAAGTTAGCAATATAACTCTCAATTGTGCATAATAAACATTTTATATCCATAATGCTACGAAATCACAAGCCAACAATATATTCATATTAGAAACATACTCTCATGAATATAAACTTAACAACAATGCTCTTCAATGCATATAACACAATCTAGTGAATACATCACAAGTCTAAATCCATGCTCTTAAAATAGAAACAACTTCTAAAACATGATTAGATCCATGGATAAACAAAATAGAATTTAATTACATCAAAATAATTAAACTCTCTAGATTTCAAATCATTTCCAGTTGGCCCCAATTTAATATATGTTAATAGACATATCATGGTCATTACATATATTCACACACAAGCTTAATTAGGCCCATGAAACCACCAAAATAGATTTTAATTAATTCCCTTAATTAAAGTCTCTAGATTTCCAAACTCAACCAAATGCTCTCAAATTAAAGTATGTTAACAAACATGCCAAAACTTAATTCAGAAACATAATACAACTCAATTCCATGCAAGGTATGGCCATGAACTTAAATCTTTCACAAAAGATAAATATTAATTAAAAAGAGCAATTCTTATTTAATTAATTCCGATTTAATATATGTTAACCAACATATTAAAACAAGAGTTTCTACCTTGCCACAATTCAAAACCAAGTTTCTCATCATCATGAAAATTAAATCTTATATAAAGAATTAAATATTTCAAATTTCATAGATTTGATACAAGGCATGCATATAGGTTGTATAAACATGGAAAACACACAATACAACACATATAAAATCCTAAAACATTCCCTACCTCCATTTGAGATGAAATCTCAAATCCCCACCAAAATAAATCGGTTCCGAATCCGACGAAACTCCTAAGTTTTGTCGGGGACAACACCACGAACATGAATCCCAAGGAAGCCCCATCAAAAACACAACTTGACTTCAAACCCGAACTCAAGAAACGCCAAAACAAGATTCCAATCGGTTGGAATCGAAGGCCTCGCCGAGGGGAACAATAAACACAAAGGCATCACCACTTTTTAACGAAGGGAAGAAGTCCAAAAGAGGAGAGGGAAGATGGCAGCCATGGATGGAACTTGGACCGGCCATGAGAGAGGAGAGAGAGAGAGAAAAATCTGATTTTTTTTTCTAAGACCTCCTATTTATAGAAAAACTCAAAAAGTGCCCCGAACGGGCCCCGCCGGGTCCGGAAAAGTAAAATTCACGCAGACACGCTCAAATGGTAAAACTCTGTGAACAAAAAAGATTTCAAATGAGAAAATATGAATAACGGAAGAAACGGCATCGAAAACCGATTCCCGAGCAGAGAGTTATGCCCAAAACAAGTTTGGCGCAAATTGGGGCCAGAAACCCTGAAACTGGAAAACATCGTCCAGGAGGAATTCTAAGAGTCCACGACTCGACGAAATGTGAAAATGAATCCCGTACGAGGATCCAGGCTCAAAACAAGGCATTGAGCAATAACTTTCATTAATTGCACAATGACCCATCCAAAAAGTGAAAACTGCGAAACTACCCCAGAATGAAAATATCTTCCAAAAGATATTTTCTTAGATACTCCTGAAATAAAATATCTTGAAGAAAAACACCCCAAGAAAAGAAAAAGTTTCCAAAGAACTTTGCATTTATGCCCCTATGGACACCGGGAGCAACCAGAGTACTTTCTCACGAAAGTAAAGATACGTATCTCATAGAAATCATTGAGAATGAAGATACGCGACGTCAGAAACCAACTCCAAACACAAGAAGTGTGGTTACGCAAACAGAGTGACAAACGAGGAAAAGACGAAATAGGGAAAAAGACAAAAAGTGAATAGTGTCAAAAAACGAATAGTGCGGAACTGACTCGGTCCTTAAAGGAAATTGTCAATCCACAGAAAAGAGTCTTGGAAATCACTCCAGAGCACTCGAGACGACACTAATCGATAAGAAACCAAACTCAGAAGGGAAAAGACAATAGAAAAAAATTTATCCGAAAAATCCGGGTCATTACACTTCTTGTGTTGAAGAGACTTCAAAGAAAAATTCTGAAAAGGTTTTTGAACCAAAAGCTCCATTTCCGGATGCCTTAAAAGGATCCATTTCAAATGACAAGCAAAAGGCCAAAGTCAATGAAATCATGGACGTGTTTAGGCAAGTGAAAGTTAATCTTCCACTTTTGGATGCAATCAAGCAAATTTCAGCTTATGCCAAATTCTTAAAGGACTTGTGCACCCAAAAGAGGAAGAACAAAAGCCAAGCACCTAGAAAAGTGGTCTTAACCGAGCAAGTAAGTTCAATTTTGCAGCATAACACTCTCCCCAAGTTTAAGGACCCCGGTTCACCTACTTCTTCATGCATCATTGGTGATCATATCATTAATAGGGCTCTTCTTGACCTAGGAGTAAGTGTTAATCTTCTCCCATATTCAATATATGTCAAATTAGGCTTAGGAGACTTAAAACCAACGTCGGTAGTCTTACAACTTGCCAACCAATCAATCAAAAAGCCTAGGGGTATCATCGAGGACGTATTGATTAAAATTGATAAATTCTTCTTTCCCGTTGATTTCGTTGTCATTGACATGGAACCGGTTCTAAATCCTAAGAGCCAAATTCCCGTTATCCTTGGCCGTCCTTTCTTGGCAACCGCGAATACCAACATCAATTGTAGGACAGGGATAATGAAAATCTCATTTGGCCACATGAAGGTAAAGTTAAATATTTTTAGTCTAACCCCCAATTCATTTAACAAGCATGAAGAGATTAATGTTGTAGAGAAATGCATGACCTTAAAAGTAAAGGAATTGAGTTTTTGTGTGAAACCGAAGCTTCAAAAAGTCCATCTTCAACCTTGAAACCAAAGAAAGTTGTTTCAAAATCTTGTTTTGAAAAGGCGTGGAAGCCCAAAGATTGCATGGACCAAGGACTGAAAACGTCTTTTGAGCTTAATCCAACAAGTTCCTTAAAGAATCACTTGTTGGGTGGAGTTCAAACCACTTATCACCCCAATGAGGAGGGGATGCACTACAAGATGTTTGATCCGGGCTAAAAGAGCCCAACGTCTTGCTAGAGACGTTAAAGACTAGCAAGACATTTCGTAGGGTGTCAAAACCATATTCCTCCCTCATTTTTATCTTTAATTTCAATTCTTGCGAAGCCTAGATACTTGTTTTTGCTTCATATGCATTGCTAGGAACTGTGATTAGGACTGCATACATTTTTATGTTGAGATTGAGCATTTTGCATAAGTTCGATCGATCTCTAAGGAAGATTCGATCGATTAAACTTCGACCTGCATCCAACACTTAGAAAATTTTCGACCTGTATCCAAATTACCTCTCTGTCCCATCGTTCGAACTTGTTCTTAGATCGATCATAAGTTCTTAGATCAATCCAAACCTCAAGTTCGATCGATCTTGAGTTCCAACACTTAGAAAAATTTCTGAACCCAAAAACCTGCATATTTTAGCTCTCTGTCAGATTGATCGAACATTTTGTTCAGATTGATCTCTGTTCTTCATCTCACTATCTTTGACTTTGTTTTGACTTTTTAATTTTAAAATTCCAAAAATATATTTTTTTTATTATTATTTAGTTTATTGTATTTTATTTTACAAAAATCCCAAAAAGATTTTATTTTATTTTAATTCTTCAAAAATCCAAAAATTTTTATTTTCAATTTTTAATTTTTAGTTTTACATTTTTAATTTTTAATTTAAATTTAAAAAAAAAATTTCAAAAATTTCAAAAAAATTTCAAGGATAGATTATTTCAGTTCGATCGATTTGGGGTTTCAGTTAGATCGATCGAACTGGTTCGGGGAAGTTTTTAAAAAATAGAACCAAGGGTTTGTGATCGATTCCAAAGATCGATCTAACCCTTTCAAGCCCTAACCCTCTCATCGCCGCTGCACCCATCTTCCCCATCTCCGGCGAGCATCTCCGGCGAGATCCAAACGTCGATTCTCTCTCTCTCCTCTCGGATCTTCATTTCATCCTCATCTCATCTCATCCTTCGATTTGGGTAAGATCCGAATCTCATCTTGTATTCAAGTTTCGATTTGCTTTATACATGCTTTAAATGTTAGATCCATGCTATTTTGATGATGAAAATCTCCATTAATAAAGTTTCGACTCACTTTGTATATATATGTATATATGTGTATATATTTTTTGTTAGATTTTTTATTTTCGATTTGATTTTGGGAGTATGGGCCTTCTTAGGTGATTAGGATTGATGCTTTGTGTGTTGATGGGTCCACGACTATGTTCGTGAAGGCCCCGTGTTATCCACGTCACAGATCTGTTACTGTCCACGTTCTTCGCAGAGTTCGATCGATCGAATATATTTCTCAGATCGATCGAGTGAGATCGATCGAACTTAGTTCCTCAATTTCTCAGATCGATCATGTGAGATCGATCTCACAATTTTTGTGATCGATCAAACTTCACAGATTTCATATACACATTCCATGCATCTTATCTTGTGTCCAGGCTATCTTATTCATGCCCAATGCCTGTGATTTTCCACATTGGATGCATTTTACACTTATACTACTTAGCATGTTCACATCCTATCACTTCCATAGATTCATGTCAATTATCTATTTTGTCTCTCTTACTTAACATACATGATTCTATTTTGTGCTTTAACTTTTTATTCTGGCACTGACTTCCCTTGCAAGTTTTCAATTATTTTACAGGCTACAGCTAGGGTCAAGACTGTAGCCCGCGGACACTATCACCGTCGAGGCAGGCAGACTTTGGATGACGAGGCCGGTCCATCTCATGCCCAGGACCTCATACAGGAGGAGCCAGCGGAGCCCATACAGTCTCCCCATTCTGACAGCAGATTACACTCTGATGCTAGTGTATCTCCCTCACACGGTGACGCTAAGGCTGAGCACATACCATCTCTACCACCCCAGCCAGCTCAGCCAGCCCAGGAGTTAGACCAGCCATTACGTAGATACTCACGCCTTCCATTGGCGCACGAGTCAATCTTCGATACAGATTTCTTTTCCTGATCGTTACTTACCCGATCTGCTTATGATGATATACTACGGGGGGGCCTTGCAGCCATTCTTACCCCTGTCACATACCCGGTGTACCCGAGGCTAGTACAGATGTTCTTCTAGAACCTCCGGCCTACCCCGCGTAACATAGCGGAGCTGAGGACCTCCATTGATGGCCATCTGATTTCTATCATTGTGGACACATTATCGAGATCGTGCCATTGTCCACATGACTGCCCTTCAGAGCTACAGGAGACATATCCCAGGCTATACAGGCCTTCATATGCAGATATGGCCGTTTTTCTCACAGGTAAGTATGCCGATGGCGAGACCTTTGCCACCCGCACCTATTTGCCAGATGACTTATGGTTCTTTAACTTAGTTTTGTTCCGCAACGTCTTCATGGCTGGCCATAAGATTTAGCGAAGAGGCGACTACTTGACAGCTATGTACGCTTTCTATACAAGGCATTGGCTGTCTATCCCTGCGCTCATCTGGAACGTGATGAGGAAGCTCTATAATGATCACATTAGCAAGGAACGGCCCAAAAGGGCTAAGTCCCTCCCATTTGGCCACCTTATCACCCAGATCTTGCTAGACCAGCGCTATCCTTTCCATCCACGGGAGCACCCTGAGCGAGGATCCTATCACTTCCAGAAGAAGGACTGGGATAAGAGCTACAATGCTATTATCAAGAGATTACAGGATAATGCAGTAGAGGCGGCAGAAGAGCTAGAGGCTGAGGAGGCAACAGCAGCAGCAGACCTCGCAGCGGATAACGCAGCAGTCGATTCAGCTGCCGTACATATGGATATTGATTTAGAGCAGCCTGCCGAGGACGCAGAGCAGCCCTCTCCAGTTGGGTCACCCATTCACGATGCGGAGCAAGGTCAGGATCATCATTCTGCCGATCCAGCCACACCTCCAGCGCAGACACCCCGCTTTGGAAAGCTACTCCAGGCTTTGGAGGACGCTGTCGTAACTATCCGCGCCGACACGGTCTCTCTCCGAGAGGATGCTATCTCCATTAGAGCTGATATTGCTACCCTCCGTACGGATGTCATGACTGCATTCAAGGATCTATCCAGAGACATCCGCGGAGCGCAACCTGCCTGTCCTACCTCTTCTTCCTAATTTCTCTATCCCTTTCCTCCTGTTATTTTATATATCTGTGATCTCATCATGTTTTTGATACTGTTATACTATTTTTACAACCGTGTCTGTCGGCTCTGCTACTGGATGTATTATACTTTATTCTTATATGTGGTTTTGATTTCTATATGCATTATGTATAGATGTCTTATTTTCATATTCTTATAGCTGTCTGTTTGACTCCATCAAGTGCATCTCAGTGACTTCACTGAGAGAGAGTGCTACACAATTTTCAGGACCACCCTTATACCTTTCTCTATTTTCAGTTGCTATCCCATTTACACTTGCATGTCCACTATGCACTGTTATTAGCCCTTTTGTTATCTGATGAGTTTATCTAAGTGCCAAATTTCAGGACCATAGTTCCTCCCAAGTTTGGGGGGGCTATACCACCCACTTTGGATACTTCTGTCCCGGCCATTCTTTGCCTTCATTGCACTGGTGTACTCTTTCCTTTTGTTCTCTTTGCACATTGAGGACACTGTGCCATTTAAGTTTGGGGGTAATGGTGTTTGCAGTGTTTGTTTTTAAATGCAAAATTTTAAGCATGACTTGTGTATTTGAGGGATTTTCTATGATTGGTCCACGCTAGCTATGATTTTGATCTTTTGAGGATTATATTGCTTAAAATTTAAAAATTGCTTGACTTGAGAGTCCAATACTCCTTGTATGCCTTGTGAATACAATTTAGGAGTAAATTTTTTGAAAAATTGATATCTTGCTTGCACTTGTGGTCCACATCATCTTAATTTTGTGATTGTTTTGAGATTCACTTTAGTATTCTACACTAGCACAGGCGCACACTAGCATTCATTTGTGGGGTACATGCTTTGTTGATTATTGAATTGGTTATATCCCAATTGGACTAGTAGTGCATTGAAAGCTTTCATTTTTGATAAAGGTGGATAACAACCCCTTTTCACTAAGTAACCCGGATTCCAGCCTCATCAAGCACTGAACTTCTCACGCCGAAAGGTGAAGGGCCCGAACTCTAGGTTAATAATTGAATATAAAAAATAAAAAAATAAAAAAAAGAGAGAAAAAGAAAAAGTTGCAAAAGTAATAAAAAAGTGAGGACTTCTCCCAAAAGGTGAGAAGTGGGAAATGATTAGATGGAGATTGTTTTGATTTATAACCTAGTTGATTTGAGCTTGTAAGTTCGTATGGGTGTTTGAACACCTAGTACCCTAAAGCCGTCTGGTTTGAGAGTCATTAACCTAACGCTCAACCTCATGAATCGCTAGAAAGCTTAATAGATCAACACATTGCACCATGCTTCCATCTTTGATCCTATAAAAATAAAAATAAAAAATCGAGAAAAAAGAATAAATGCACCTAGAACAATAAAGTTTTAATAAAAGGTCCACTTTTTGTCCTGATGATCAGTATTAGATTTGTGTGCTAGTTTGAGGGTAAGGATGCGATTAATTCTTTAGTTGGCTAAGATAGCAACATATTTGATGCCGGTCCACTCAAAAAGGATTCTAGAGTTGTTTTGATTTGCATGATCATTTTCCTGATGTGTGGAGGACCATACTTGCTTGCTTGATGTCGAGATTTTGGGAGATCGCTTGGAAAGGGTTAAAAAATTGCATACTTGAGGTAGTTTTCTTCTAATGCTTGTTTGCAATATTGGTGCCTCTTTTGTGATAATGAGTTTACTGTTTGTGGGTATCATTTCTGGAAACCCTCACGAGACTTCACTCGTCCACTAGGGGTAACCTAGGGGTTTAAAAGGGTTGTTGCATATGCTAAGTGCAATCGTGTTCCTTACGAAAGTGGCGTTATCTATTTATTGCTTTCTAATTCATAGTTGTATAGTTGTTCATTTCATTCCTTTACTTTCTAGTTCATTGCTAGGGACTAGCAATATTTAAGTTTGGGGGTGTGATGAGCGCTGAAAAGTGCGTATTTAAACCCCTTAAGGTTAGGTATTCTAGAACCTTTATCTATCTTATTTTACCGTTTTGTATTGATTTTGTGTTATTTCCATATTCAGGTACTTATCCCCAAAACAAACTAACTCAGTCAAATAAGAGCATAATTGAAGCAATTCTGGGATGAATCAAAGAAAGGAGCAAAAAGGAAGCAAATAGTGGAATTTCAGTAACTTCGATCGATCTCAAGAAAAGTTCGATCGATCCAACTTTCATCGATCTCAGCACTTCAAGATGGATCTAAGCCATGCTTGTCCTTGTTCAAATTCTCAAAAGTTCGATCGATCCAACTTCCTTCTCTGATCGATCGAACATTTTTGTCCTTATCCAAATGATTGATTTTATCAAGTTGTACCACCCTACCAACCACTTTTGTCCTTTTCCCAAAAAGATCTTCAAAATATCTTAGATTTGTTTTTATCCAAAAAGGCGCCGTCATTGAGGATCGATCCAGCCTAAGTTCGATAGATCTTAGCCATGTTCGATCGATCCAAGTCCAAGGTTCGATCGATCGAACTTCCTCCAATGCAAAAAAGTTAAATTTCCAGCTCATAAAAAGTTGTCCTTTATCCAATCATTGGGGAATATTTGTTGTACGATCCCAGCTCATTTTGGGTGTCATTTGACCTACCTATATAAGGATAAGGATTACTTTTACATCCTATCATATCATACCTTGTAGAACTTTTAGGGAGGAAGCAAAGAAGAGGAGGAGGCTAAAGGGACCATTGGAGACTCTTCATCAACCAAGGAGTAGATTTCTTCCATGGAGCTTTCCCTCGAGGGTTGGAGGACATCATCCATGAGTGGCTAGACATCCTCTTGGGGCTAGAGTTAGCCCTAAGCATGCTTTCTACTTCTTTATTTATGTATTTTTGAGGGGATTTGTATTGTGATTCATGTCTTAACATTTATATATATATATAGATCTTGTTTATTCAATGATTTATGTTGTTTAATGCTTCCAATTGATCATTTCATTCTATCCATATGTCTATGTATGCTAGAATAGATGTTCATGTGTTTGTCTCTATTTCTTGTGTTATTGGTGCATATCTATGTGTATTGATGCTATAGATCTAGAGATTGTCAAGACATAGTGCTTAATGTTATGTTCTTGTGGTTTATTTGATGGTTCATACTCATTTCTTGATGGATTGTACCTCACCCTTAGTTTAATTAGCTTAATTTCATGTCATTAGCTTAGTTGTAGTGTAGTTGTTGAATGGGAGGACAATCCATGCTTGTTGTTGATGTTCCATACTTATAAAAACAAGTAACATGCATCTTTAACCTTGTGATGTGTTTGGATTGTGAGCTTAAAGAAAGGATTAATGGCTTAATTTGATATGTTGTGCTATCCACCATGTTGTTTAGGCTATATATGCTTAATTTGTCATCCATGCTTGTTGAAACAACCACACACACACACTTTGTTGCAATACATGTTTTTCCCCTCATTAATCATTCATTAGAGGTGTAGAAAAACTATGCTTAGTGGTGATCTCTAGGCCCCAAGATCTCTCTCTCTCTCTTTTATTCTCTCTGTTGTATTATTGTTTACTTTAGTTCAATTTGCATCTAGTTTAATTCAACCAACCAACCACTACTTTGATCACTCGATCTACTAACCCTAATCTTGATTCCTCAACCTAGTACGACACCTCAATCCCTTGGGACGATCCCTTCTCACTCATATTACATAGTATAGGTGTTAAGCGGTTTATAAATTTAAATTATGGTGCCCAATAAGAAGTGTGTATTAGACATTTTCTATTGAGCGTTTAGCTCACCCCATTATTTTAATATTTTCAGGTTCGGGAAAAGAGGTGGTGGACGACCATCCACTATAGCTTTAGCTTGGATTAGGAGAATGTATATTTTGCTACCTTTTGTATTAGGCTTCATTTTGTAAGGTGTTGACCTCAATGTATCATTTTGTAGCATGTGAAATATTCAGTTTCATTGTGCATATGGCCTTTATGGGAAATGTAATTATGCTTAGTTATACTAAATCATTTAGTATATTTCATGTAACGTGTTGTAATTTTTTGTGAATATTGTTGTTGTTGTTAATGTATTAGATGTTAAAATTTATTTAAATGTGTACGTGAGTATAGTGGCGTGGATGATTGGTTATCAATGGTGTATCTTGGACAGTGGAAATTTTGAGTTTGGATAACCAGAACCGGTCGACGTAAAATTCCCACACGTCGACCGGAAGACCTAAACTAGTCGACATGTAGCCTCCCACACGTCGACCGGTATCTTGGCAGTAGCTATTTCACTGTACATGACCTGAACCGGTCAACGTGTAACTTCCCACACGTCGACCGGTATCTCGGCAGTGGGCAACGTCACTGTACGTAACCCAAACCAGCTGACGTGTGATACATCAATTGGTTCATGTGTTGTAAACATTTGTGGCTTATTTTCCATTTTGCCTTCGCCTACTCACTTAAGTGTACTTGTTACACGTTATATGACTCAGTATAATACAATAATTAAATTTTAACCCTAGAAAATAGTATATTGCCTTGGACTTTATTATCATTATTATTACTATTATTTTTTATTTATTATTTTTATAAGACCCAAGTAAATGTCTATTGTGTCCTTTTGAGTTTCAAACCATTTGAATTGAGACAAATTACCATTTTGCCCCTTTTGGACTTGAATTGGCAAATTTAACGTGAAAGGACTATATTACCATTGAATGATTTTGGGTCGGATAAAGATCCGTTTAATGATCCGGACCCGGTGGATTTGGGTCGTTACATTAAGAATGACTATTTTAAATCCTATTGGATTAGTTTAAGGATGGATTACCCACTCACATTGTAAAATGATTATTTTACCCCTAGTGTGTCATCGGGTTTGGTTAAGGACCCGGTTAACGATCCAGACCCCGATTTGGGACGTTACAGGGCACATTATAAGTATTGTATACCGTAACATATATTTACAATACAATGTATATATATATATATATATATATATATATATATATAGATATATATATAGAAAGAGATAGTGATATTTTTGGAATTAAATTAATTTACATATATAAAATATAAGTATTAAGGAAACAATTTAGGAGAAAAAATATAAAACATATATAGAATTTTATGAAAAATGATAAAATTCAGGGGAGGCATTTTCTATATTTTCATTAAAAAACATATATATTATTATAAAATATATATAGAATATAAAAGAGGGAGAAAATCCAGGGGGGCACGTGCCCCCCCCTCCCGATCCTTAACTGCCTCCGTCCCAGTATAGAAGCCATCTCTGTGGACCACCAATTGGAATCTTCAATCTTTAAAACCCTAAAAGCCGCCACAAGGTTTCTTTTGTATCATCCTCTTTTTTCCCTATTGGACATCTCCAATATATATATATATATATGTTGTAGGGTTTCCTCCCAAAGAAAGGAAATAGAAAAAACCAGGCAAAAGAAAAAAGCCTAAACAATTTTCTAAATTTTTGTCATATTGCAACGCTGTTTTGACCTATTTAGAGTACGAATCTAGAAATTTATATTAGACACAAAAATGATAGGCTTTGAGTCTTCTTTCTAGAGCCACTAAGTTTGCCTAATTCCAAGTTTTCCGCAAAACGTTATGCCCAAAATACTAAAGCTGGTACATAATTTCCTACTCAAGTTGATTCCTTATGGGAATAGGAAACCTCATTTTCTTCATATAATGACCCAAAAACGACATTTTCTTGCTGAAAACTCCCCTAAAAGTCTTCTAGAATTAGCTTTGAATGATCTTGGTCATTGGATCACCATGGATGGTCTAGCTCTTGCGGTCTCCATCCGTTGATTGAACTCAAAGACCCTAAAAGCAATGGAACAAACTGAATTTCTAGAGATTACCTAAAAATGACAAAAAATCAATAATATAACATAACTACTACTATGTAATCATCACTAAGGAGCTATAACATGCAAGTTTAAGGGCTCAAATATGCAACTTTCAACGCTTATCATATTATCAATAGTTGGGCATGTTTTTGCATCAGTAGAACTCCTAGTTAGGCGAAATCAGATCTGAAACCCAAAGTCGCGCGTAGCAGCTCTCGCGTTTAGGACGAATGCGACCAATTACGTGGAGAGTGCGATCAATCGCGTCATTAATTCAATTAGTCGATCCCTTGAAGCGAATAATGGTACCGAGAACATGTAATTTGGAGTTTCAAAAAAATATTCTAAGTATGGAGATGTGAACTGTCACACCTAAATGCGAATGGTTGCGACCCCTTATGCGATCGGTCGCGCTGCAGGAAAAGGGCTCATAACATACATTAATTAACCTAAGTTAAATCCACGTTTATGTGCTATGATAATTGATACTAATCAAGATAGATTTTGTAATGTGTTATAACGAATGATATTAATTAGTTATTCCTATTAAGGATGTGTGATATTAATCATGCTTATGTTTGATGATGTTATATAGATTCAATTGATGAATGTCAGAGATGATTTATGTGAGCTGGCTAATAAGTTGGGTCTTACATATATTATGCCATTGTAAGGATATGGCTATGATATTTGGATGTGGATGAGCCGACTAATAAGTTTAGTCTCATTTATTTTGTGCCATTGTCAGGATATGGCTATGATATATGGGATGTGTAGGTGAGCTAATTAATAAGTTTAGACTCACTTTAATTATATTGTGTCATTGTTAGATATGACTATATTGTTGATATTAAATGTATATGGCCTAATACGAGTTGTAGTCTTGGGATTAGTGTTTAGGACTGGGGCGTATATTGCCAGAGATGTGTAGCTTGTATAGGAGATTTATTTCCCGGGTAGGATACAGGGGACACTTGACCACTTTGTGTGCGATTTGTAAGTGACATCCTCTATCTGGTTGAGATTCCCTGTACATAGTGACCATCTATTAGTGTGTATATGTATGTATAACTGTATAGCTATTTACTTGAGTTTTAGCTAGAAATGGATTGTTTATCGGTTCTCTGATTGGGTCGTAGTAGAGAGGGCTTGCTCGTGGGTCTAACCCACAATTTATTATCATTTTTCAAGTTCTTGTCAGTTCCAATCTTAGAGTTGAACTCATAATAATCAGTGACAATCTTCATCATTCTTTAGGATTCGTTGACGTAGAAATATTACTCTATTTATTTATTCCATGAGATTTAGACTTTTATTATTTCAGTTTTTATAGGATTAATTAGGAGTCATTGGTTAATAGATTCCCGAGTTGTACTCTTGGAGGTTTATTTCAATTATAAATTTTATTCGAGGATTATTTATAAATGGAATTTATTATTATTATTTAGATTTCCTTTGGTATTATTTATTTTCTTTATGTGCTTACTTATTATTAATTATTTGATATTTCCTGATTTTTGAGTGTAGACATGATCAATCCGCGCTTAAAAATTGGGAATATCACAAAGGATGTGAACAATGGAATGGTTGAAAGAGAAATGAGAAGTGCCATGGAACTATTTTACCTAATGAAGTTCACTGTGGTTCTATTTTTTTATTTTATTTTATAATAAAAAAATTATTTATATATAATTGAACCGCATCAACTATGATGAGATATCACCCATTTCTTAACAAGTGGGTAGGTAAGTACAACAATAATAATTTTCAATAATAATTTTTTTTCCCAATTATTTGAATCTACTAGATGAATTTCATTTAATTATAGTGTCATAACTTTCGTCGAAGTCTACGAGTTTGCAGGAAATATTATCCCTTGACGGTCAAATAGGGTGTGTATCGAATTTGACATCTTTGTTAAGATTAGAAAAAAAGAAAAAAAGAAAAAAAGAAAAAAGAAGAACAATGTAAAGAAGTCAATGGGTATTATTGTAAACAGGTGAGGTTCACCTTGGATTTTGTGGAAAAAGAAAAAGAATTGTGATTAGCCAATTATTATTATTTTATTATTTTTAAAAATAATAAAATAATAATAATTGACTAATTCCAACAAAAAATAATAAAATAATAATAAATAACCCTTTGTAATTCTAGTCAAGTTACCAAAATGTTCTAAATGAATCCCCTGCGAAAATTCGCGTCACCATCTCATGTACACTGACACTAATAAGCTCACCACATCCCCAAATACTCCCCCACCCCCTCCTTCGCTCTCTCTCTCTCCAAAAATCCATTTTCTCCCTCTAGATCAAACACTCATGGCGAAGCGCTCTTCCTCACCCCTCTGGTTCTCTCCTCTCTCATCCCTGCTCCTTCCCAGAGGCGACACGCTCTGGTACATCATTGCTCTATTCTCCATTTTGTCACTCCTCATCCACCACCTCTCTATCTCATCCGTCGCTGCCGACTCACACTTCGAAGGCTTCGACGCCGAAGACGACGAAACCCTAGAAGACGACTCGCTCCGACTCACCGATCTCCCAATCCGATCTTCACCGCCTCCAACCCTAACTCAGTCTGAACCCGAATCCCACCATGGCCCTCCTGATCCAAACCCACCCACGACCGATGATTCATCTCAGCCGGCCGATCTTTCTCCGAAACCCTCATCGACCTCCTTCGATTACTGGGACGAAGACGAATTCGAAGGCCTCCCTGTAGAAGCAACCCCAGAAGCCACAAAAGTAACCGAAACTGCAACTCCTGCGGGTCCTGGTACTGATTCAGAAGCAAGTCCGCAGCCGAAGAATGTTGTTGTTGTTCCCCGATCGTACACAGTTGAGATAGTCTGCGTCTCGTTCTTGATTATGTTTACAATCAATTACTTTATGGGCAAGAGAGAGAATGAGAACATTGCTTTGGCTTGGGCTGCAAAATTTGCGACCAAAGACTCCGTTTTTGAGAAAAATTTCAGTCTGTTGGGGGTTGGCGATGGTGATGACTCGCCGTTGCTGTTGAAAGAAGGAACGAATGTATTCAAGTTTTATGCAAGTGGGCGGCGGTTTTGTCAGGGGTTGTTGGCAACTATGGAACTTCAGAGTCGGCACGATTTGCTATCGAGATTGTACAATATGGTTGTGAGGTGTAGGGATGAGATGACATTTGAGGTTTATATGAATGATGATGCAATGGATCAGGTGGTTTTTGCTTTGGCAAAGAAGAAGGCGGCGAAAACGATGCAGAAAGAGATAAGGGATCTTCAGAGGTTTGCTAGTTTGGTATCCCCACCAAGTAATAGGAAGTGGGTCACAGAGGATTTGGCTGTTATTTCAGAATCGAAGGAGGTGGCCGGAGATTTAATAACTGAGGCAGTGCTTGATCAGGTAAATTTTTTATTTATTTTTGGTTAGGAGGTTGATCAGTTATTGAAATGTTGAACTATTTACTTCTGTGTTATATCATTAGTTCTGATTTTTTTATTATTTGGGTTTCTATTAGTCACTTGCATTCTTGCGCTTTATTGTTTACATTGGTTTGAATTTTAACAAATAGCCCCCAAGGTTGCTTGGTTTGATATGATTTTATCTGTTGTCCAGTCTTAACTGTTGTTCAATGAAATAGTCAGTTGGGAGTGGTGGGGAGAAGAGGCAACTAGTCTTGTAATTTTTAGTGTGTCTAGGCTCTTTAATCGTCATTTGGAACAAGTTCCCATAAATTTCACCAGTTGCTAGCAGAAGCAGAAAGGTGAGGATTTTGTAGTTGTGATTTCATGCAAGCATGTGGTTTTGGGACATAATTACAAGGTAGCACATCCCATCGAATTTGAGAAATATTGACAAATTCTTGTGGAGTCCAAAGAAATGGAATAAAAAAGGTCAACTATTTTAATTTCATCTTAAGCTGTTATGAAATAAGGATCGAATAGGAGTTTATGAGAACAAGAGAAAAATAAATGACAAGAAAAATAAAATAGGCACACACTCAAACGAGACAAGGATTTATGTGGTTTGGTTATGCCAATGTTCACTGGGAGAAGACAGATCAATATTTCACTATAGAAATAAAGAGATATAAGGCTAAGTGGCTCACACCCAAAACCCAATTACACCCATAACTCTCACACACTTTGCTTTGCTTTTATGAGCAAATTCACACTCAATTTTTGGGATGCCTTAGATGCATGAGATACATGGCTATTTATAGCCAAAGGATACCAATTTATGCTTGCTGAGCAAGCATATATCTTGCTGATCACACATGGGCCGGGCTGCTTGGTGACCACGCACAGCTTCTTGATCAATCTACTTGGCTGCCAAGTTGATGAAGCAAGGAATGATGTAAATGGGTGATGTAAATGCTGACATCAGAAGTGAGCCACAAAAGTCAACACAAGTATACTAACAGGATGAAAAAGGAGCGGTTTGAGGACTTGGAGATGCAAACCTCTTAGTTCGGGGAATTGGTTTTGGGACTACCTCAACTCATGGAGCGGATGGACATGATTTATTGAACGATATTTATAGCAATGAATTTAGGAGTAGTTGAATTGCATATCTGAGTAATATAATGGGTAATTTAAATTTTAATTGAAGTTATGTAATTATTCATTTATTGCACTTTATTATGGGATTTTTAGTAGTATCAAGGGAAAGGGATTGGTTAGAATTACTTTGCTTTCCACAACCCTTCCCCTCCTTACTAAGAGTATCCTCAAGAAGTGGAGCTTTCTCTCTTCCCAATCCGTTGGTGTAAGAAGAAACAAATAAGAATGGTGCATTCGAGTTGTGGGAGAGAAGGAATATTACAATTGAGAAAAATAATTATTCAAATTAATAAGTTTTGCTCCATTTATTCAATATCAGCAGATTGGATGTTTGATTGTATTGGATGATATCATATATCGTTGTTGATGTTTAACTTGTGTTGAAAGCATGATAAAGGATGAATATGACGTAGTTAATTGTCTGCCCTACTTCTTGCTTGATTGGGGACTATGTGGCTATGTTGCTTTGTCGTGGTCTCAAATGCACCGACACTTCACCTAGGGGGGTGCCGTGGCAGTGTCGGACACTGGACACGTGTCGGACACGGCTAGGAGTGTTCTGAAATTTAAATATTTTATTTTTTCTAGGACACGGCTTAGACGGTAATGACACGTTCTGGACACTTGTGGGGTAATTATTATTACTTTTTATTTTTGTGATGTGAAGGGTTCAAGGTGTAATAATAATGTAACTGGCTAAATAGAATTTCTTTCTCCCTATTACTTTTAAGTTCAAGTTGAAGAAATCGACAAAAAGTTGATTAAATAGTTACATGGGGAAGTAGCTTCTCTCCCCCCCACCTAATAAACAAAAAAGAACCGGGATCATAACTACACTGGAGGCAAAGGAGGAATATTAGATATTGATATGATTAAGATATATCTTTGAAAATATTGGTCATTTAGTTTAATGAAAAAATGTACAATGCGAGCACATTATGTAGTGTTGACATTGAACTGGCTAAATAGAATTTCTTTCTCTTACTTTTAAGTTCAAGTTGAAGAAATTGACAAAAAGTTGATTAAATAGTTACTTGGGGAAGTAGCTTCTCTCTCCCCCACTTAAGAAACAAAAAAGAACCAGGGTCATAAATACACTGGAGGCAAAGGAGGAATATTAGATATTGATATGATTAAGATATATCTTTGAAAATATTGGTCATTTAGTTTAATGAAAAATGTACAATGAGAGCACTTTATGTAGTGTAGACATTGAGGTTAAGTAACATTAGATTAGATTATATCGAGTTTTATGAAAAGTGTTATTTAGAAATTTGAGTCTTAATGAACATATTGATAAAAAAGTAGAAAACAAGAACAAAGAGAGATGAGAATCCCTCACTGACAATGCATATAGGTCACCATTCAATAAACTTTTAGTTATAATAAACGTGTGTTGATCTTCCCAAAAAAAAAAAAAAAAATAATAATAATAATAAAGTAGTTCTCAAATTCTTATTTAAGTGATGGCATTCTTATTTGGACAACAACTTCGGATAATTATGGGTCGACAAATAACCAAATGGATGGAAATGTCTAGTTTTAATAGATGTGGTAACTTTAATGGAAAACTTGATTTAACATGCACTAGGGTTCTTCAAATAAGAGAGAAAAAGGAAGAGAGAAGGGAATAAGAGAACAAGAAACGTTTCAAGGGGAAGGGCCAAAAGTGTTTTCTGATTCTCGATCTTCTTTGGACCAAGCATCCTCTCTGGCATGACCCTCACGGGCTATGTCACATGGACTCGGGTACGGGCGTTGGACACAGGTATATATCCATGCGTCGGACGTGTCAAATCTCCAAACAGAAGAACACACAAACACGGCTAAAATTACATTTTATTAATTATTTTATTTTATTTTCTAGAGTAAAGTAGTGCTTTTATCTAATATTTTTTTTTGATAAGTAAAATGGTAAAAATTAAAGGGACTTCACAATCAAGCCCAAGCCCGGATCGGGCGCGCGAGCGTGTGGTAAACGGTTTGGACCCATGCTTGCTTTGGTCCTCTCCCTCTTAAAAACTTGGATGCCTTTGGGCCCGTAGTGTTTTTATCTAATATAATGATTAATATAGGCATTTAACTTATTTTAAAGTAACAATATAATGTAATTGAATGATTGGATATACTTTTTAAGTACATGTTTAACCGAAAGTGTCGGATACATATCCCATACCCATGTCCGAGGGATACGTGTCCAACACGGGTACTTCACTACTTTTGAAGAGTCCATGTAACAGAGCTCACGGGCTTGTGCACGTCCCTCATTTTGGTTGGTTAGTGGGGAGCGGGTATGTACTTTGATCCAGAAAGGAGGTTTGGGAATCAGAAGACTGATGTCTTTCAATAAGGATTTGTTGGGAAAGTATCTTTAGAGATTTGGAATGGAAAGGCACATACTTTGGAGGAGGGTGATTGAGAGCAGATTTAGGGAGGCAAGAGGAGGATAGTGCTTTTCTGAGGCTAGAGTACCTAGCGGAGTTGGGGTTTGGAAACTCATCCGTAAGTGGTGGGATGAATTTTCCAAACACACATATTTCGAGTTAGGGATGGTAGGTGATCCGTTTTTGGTAGGATACTTGGTGTAGTGATCTTCCTCTTGCCCTCATCTTTCCTAGATTTTTCCTAATTGCTATAGATAGATATGCCATGGTGGTCGACTGTTTTCGTCTCGATGGTGGGAGTACGGTTTGGGATGTTTTTTTCTCGAGGCATTTCTAGGATTGGGAAATCGGGGATGCTATTGGTGTTTTTGAGTTGCTTTATTACCAGGAGATTGTGGGGGAGGTTTCTGACCTTTGTGTGTGGACTCCCTCTCCACAAGGTTGCTTTGATGTTCGGTCTTTTTATCGCTGTTTTTCGGATGTTCTGGTTCCGCCCTTTCCATGGAGGGCTATTTGGCATTTGAAGGCCCCTCTCAGAGTGGCTTTTTTTGCTTGGACATCCATCTTCGGGAAGATATTGACGCAGGATAACCTCAATAGGAGGAATCTGATTGTGGTTAATTGGTGTTGCTTGTGTAAGAATGATGAGGAAACGGTTGATCTTCTTCTTTTGCATTGTCTCGTGGCTCGAGATTGTTGGAGTTTGTTGTTGGGCTTGTTTGGGGTTCACTGGGTTATGCCCAGATCTTCCAGAGGCTTGGAGAGGGTGTATTGTGGGGGCCCAAGCACGTGATTTTTGGAGGGTCGCACCTTTATGCGTCTGGTGGTGTTTATGGCTTGAAAGGAATAGGGAATCCTTTGAAGGAAAGGAGAATCCTATTGGACAAAGTTCTCCATTATTAGTACTCTTTTTGTTGGGTTTCAGGGGAGTCTTTGAGGGTATAGAGGACCTATTTGGCCTTGTGTAGCTTTTAAGGGATGCGTTCCCCTTTTGAACACATTTTATACAATCTTTACTTATTAAAAAAAAAAAGAAAAAATTTAGACTTATGTGCCGTAACCTCTTCTTTTTTCTTTTTCTCTCTTTTTTTTTTTTCCTCTTATTTTTTAAAATTATTATTATTATTTCATGAATTTAATTTTGTATTTTTTTAAAAAAATTTATTTATTATAATTTTTTTTGCGAATAATGACATATTATTTGAATCTTGATTAATGCACCATTACTCTATGTTACCTGAACTCGCCGGTACCAGCGAGGGTGTTCGTGTTGACACGACACGACACAGACACGGGATATGAGTCTGACCTTTCATATTTGTATTTGGATACGTCTGCTAGACGAACACACGGGATCTGAAGAAGCTCTGAATAAAAAATGGTGGTTGGAGTCTCCATTTAGGGCTTTGAAAGGAAGAAGACGATGACGATTCCTTCTCATGCGTATTTTGCATCGAATAAAGGATCTGCTGGTGTGTTATTCACGCTTGTAACTTTATTTTTGTTCTCTACTTATCCACCAAACAACGAGTATGTTCTTATCATATATATCTCATATGTGTGGGTTCTGGACATATGCTTCGCGAAATGGTTCAACTGACAGTTGTAACCCACCAGCTGTAGCCCACAGTGCAATGGCACTCGTGTAACCCATATGGCCACACATCAATATATGGGTTACAGCCGTATCCCCACAGGCTGTAACCCACAATTTACTATTATTATTATTATTATTATTATTATTTCTTAAGTATTTATAATAGTTACAGCTTTACAATAAATACCCTTTTAATTACTAATAGGCTTTCAAAGGTAACTTATTTTAACAGTCAGTTAAAATTGTCTTTCATTTTAACTAATTATGCCATGCCTACTATATATATATATGTTTCTGTATGCCTTGTCCAAGTACCCGTGTCTGAAATTTGGACACTTTTAATCCGTGTCCCCGTGTCCTATAATTTGATAAATAGAAGGATCCAACCTCTAGACACGCGCCCATGTCCGACACCCGTACCCGAGTCCGGGTAACATAGCCATTACTGCTTTTCTATATTCCGGATTATTGGCTTAATGTTAATGCCCATTAGGCCCTCCCTAAAATAAAATCCTGGTTCCATCACTGTCTGTTAAGATTTGGACTACCTCCACGTCCACCTGGACAAAAAGACCCAAAGTAGTAGCTTTACAATTTTCTCGGGGAGAGGCTCATACAAATTATCTTCCAACAGGCACTGCCCCAAATAGAGGCTTAGTGGAATAGAAAATGCAGACTACATCCACCTAGAGAGAAAGGGCCTGTAACTGTAACCTGGGATTTAGCTGTGAACTCCTCCTAATATATATCTTGGAAAATTTAACATATGTCTTCTTTGAATCCTCCTCCATTTTTAACTGCTACAGTTGTCTTCTGCTATTATACTAGGAAATTAAATTATACATCTGTGATCTTAATGTTCATTGGACATTGGTGATGGTAGAGAGTAGTGATTAATTAATTTCAGTTTATATTTCTGAGTTTCTTTGATATAAGTTTGGTACTCACTCTGCCATACAGATATGACGATATGTCAAGTTTAGTACCAAATGTTAGAATATGATTTCATATAGGAAGAAAATAAAGAATTTTCTATTACTAGAACTGATATAATTTCTTATAGAGTTCATTGAAGTGAAAAATAGAGAGAATTGAGAATGAGGAGGGGAATGAGGATGAAGAATTCTAAGAGGGAGGGCAGAATCCAAGTCTCTTGATCATAGGAAAGAGATGAGCAAGAGATGTTGAATAGCTCTTTCAGATTGACCTAAGTTGGTATAAAAGGTTTTGTACCTTGGTTACTTGACCTAAAAGGAATGTATAGGAGCGCAATCATTTAAGGTAGGATATCTTGCCTTTGTCCATGCATTCAGTCCATCTTAACTGCCCATGTTTCAGTTCTTAATTTGGAGATTCATTGAAACAAGTTAGTAATTATCCATGAATAAGGATATTTCATTAAGTTTTTCATGATCCAGCATGAAATTACATTACTAAAATAAGGGATCCAAAAATTTGACAACGGTAATATTTATAGCCCTTTTCAAACATATTTAAAAGATAACTAAAGAATCACGTAAAATAAATTATAGAAAAATGCAAATCTGAAGAGTGATTATTTATCACCTACAAAAGAAAATTTACCGAGTGGGATTATATGCAAAGATATGTCCTATCTAAGTCTAAAGTTAAAAAAAAGAGTCAATAATGTGTACAAGTGAACTATTGGATGTTTGGTCTTAATTTACCATGATGAAAGGCCAAAAGCTTGTTTAAAACAAAAGGGGATAATAACATATCAGGTTTTCTTTTTCCTTCCTTTTTTTTTTTTTTTTAAATCTAAATTGAAATAACTTATTAAAAATAGGGCGATTTGCAATAAACCCCCCTTGACTTGTCTCCATTTGCAATAAACCCCCCTTTAGAGTTTTTTTTGCACAAAACTCCCCTCAACCAAACAAGGGGGATGCTCAGCTATTTTTGAGACAAAAATGCCCCTTAATTCTTTATTTTGCTCCTTATTCCTTTATCGGAATTAAAGTTGGATGCTTAGAATTGGGCAGTTGGGATTTGAAGAAGTATGCAACGTTTCAGTGGTAACTTTCCTAGGAAAACACTATTCTCTTGGCTATTAAGGTCTTAAGAGGTTGATTTGTTACTTCATTCGATCTCAACCGACAATAGTTTGAAAACATAAAAATAAATAAAAAGGAAAAAGGTATCAAGTTTTTGTTGGAAGAAAACAGATGGGTCACTTCCATTTTACTCTCTTTTTCCGTCTTATTCGTTGATTACATATATAAATTACTTATAAAATATATATATGTATTATGTATATATAAATTCTATACTAATGACATTTTGGTATGTTTATGGCAGGAATTGTAAAAAAATCATATTAATTATCTGAAAATTTCCCTTTTTCTTTGTTGTATTGAATGTTTGATTTATAATAACATATGTTTTGAATGTTGATTTATATGTTGTAATGCTTTAAAATCCAGAGACTTAAATCTAAATAATTAAGGCTTTCCTTTACGAGAGGTGGTTGAGGATACACACACACATATACATTGGTATATATTTAAAATACATAGATATATTTCTAAACTTAAATCAGCAGGTACTTTCTTACTAAAACACGGATTGATTCGATGATTTAACAAAATGTCTAGAAAATAAAGGAAAGGAGTTGCTGCTCTACTTTCAGTGCCAAAAAAAAAAAAAAAAAAAAAAAAAAAAAAAAAAAAAAAAAAAAAGAACAAATCTAAAGGGGGGTTTATTGCAAATGGAGACAAGTCAAGGGGGGTTTTTCGCAATTTGCCCTTAAAAATATGTAAATTGAAATACAGGAAGAGAATGGATAAGATGCAATTGTGAAAGTGAAATTTGATAAGGAGAAATGTTATAAGAAATTATAAGTGGCTTTGCTTTAGTCCACTATTAATTCCTTTCGGAGCTGAAGTTGTCAGTCATCAAATTTTACTGCCAAGAATCTCTCTAGTGAAACAACTGGAGATGAGGCTCAAGTGATTAGGACTTTGTAGGTTAGTAATGATAATCATCACTCCTAATATTGAGTAAGGAATTGGATATGTCAGGCCCTGCCTCATGTTGTGCTTATATTGTCTTCCCTATACCAGTAGGAGGCATCCCTCTTATCATCGCTGGCCTGACTCTCACGGGCTTGTGCTCGCTCTCCTAATTTCTGGCTATTTCATCTGTCAGGACCCGCCCGCGATATGCAGATATTGTCCGCCTTGTAACCCTCTCGGCGCTCACGGTTTTCAAAACATGTCTACACAAGCAGGAGACATCACCCTTATTAGTGCCAACAACTTCTCCCACCCGGTGGACGTCACAGGATGTGTTGGATCACATCTTTGAAAAAGATTTTGAAATGCAAGTCATGTTTTCAGAAGAGCTTTTCTTATAAATGGGTTTTTATTTTAAGAAGTATATAAGAAAAGACCACTTGAAATAGTGACTTCATAACTAGTTTTTGTAACCATGACCATAAAAATTAGGGAATGTGTTGGGCACCTTAGACCATTTGAAAAAAATGGTCACCACAACCATCAAATGAGATTTTAAAAGCTGTCCGTCGATGGTGGGACTATTCCCTTCGGATACTGACAATCATCCCCAAAGCACGGGGTTGGATTAAGCCCAAGGCAGAGGCTTGATGTCTCCAAGAGTTGGAACACATGATCTCTGGTATCCAACTCAGCTACCTTTTCGGGGCTTCTTTTAGAGGCATTTGAAGGAGACTTTAAAAATGCTAGTGAAAACTGAATGTTATAATATCAAGTAACGTTTCTATATAATGTGTCCGTGGAGCATTTTCATACGTTAATCAGCTTAACACATGAATAGCCTTGGGACAAAGGAATGATTCTAATAGTAAAATTGAAGTGGATTTTTTTAACCTTTTGAATTGATACCTTGAGCCATCTTCCTCAAATTATAAGTAACTAGTATAAGATTCTATCAGACTCGTATCAATGGGGAGTGGGATGGGGCACTGAGGACAAAGTGTTTGCTAACATCTTGTAGTTCATGTTCCATCTTTCATTTTTATGTAGAGTTATACTTTGTCTTTTAGTAGTCATTTGTCCCCCCAAAAAACTGTCTTTTAGTAGTCAAGATGTCATTACAGTTTTGTGCTTCAGTTATAACATCCTATGCTGCAGTACGTTCACAGTTTAGTTCCTCAGTTGACACCCTAAGCTGCAGTGTTTTTAAACATGGTACTGTACCATTTTAATTTTTAATGCTCCCTTAATCCTTTTGGATCAAGTCCTTGGTTTCTAACTAACACTTGTAATTTAAACGTCTTTAGAGCTGTTCATTTGGCATTTCATTTTTTGGCCCAGTTATCTCCGATCTGTGCCCTTACTACCTATTTGACAGTGTGATATAAAATCAAATTCTGTGAAACTTCATGGGGCTCTTGCTCTTTGTAAATATCTTCCCAGATAATTCTCTTTTTAGATTTGTTTTACATGGTTTACATTTGGTTTTATGCAGGTCTTTGGTGACAAAGCTTTTGAGAAATTTGGAAAGGGTTTCATCTCAATGCATTTCTCTGATCAACACTTGAGCACCCAAAAGAAGGTTTTGATGTTCAAGTTTGCTCTCCCTGATGCCGATCATATGGCTGACATGACCCGGTTGGTGGCTCTGGTTCCCTATTACATTGATTTAATTGGGCGATACAAGCTCAGTTCACAGGTAACTCATATGATAATTACCTTTACAGTTGGTCTTCGAACTTGATAATCTTGGTAAATGTTTAAACTGCAATTTGTACAACACAGGCTCGATCAAAAACTGAAGCAGCGAGATTGAAGATTGCCCAGGAGTTGCACAAAGAATATCAAAGGGATAGGCAAGAAGCCATGCAGAAAAGAAAGGCAGAACGGAGAAAAATGGTGGAGGAGGCCGAGGCAAAGCTCAGTGCAGAGTCTATTCGCAAAAAAGAGGCAAAAGAGCGTGCTCGCCAGATGAAGAAGTCGATGCCAAAAGTGAAGATGAGCCGTGCTTAGTTCTGAAATAGCACTTGCGCGTTGTAACTCAGTCCACAATATCCGGTTGGGTTCCCTTTCCTTCCAAGATGATTGTGGATTTTCCTGTGTACTTTTATTTGTTTGCAGTAGTTGACATTACCACAACTTTCTGGCTTTTGAATTCAGTCCACAATTTCCAGTCGGGTTCGCTTTCCTTCCAAGATGATTGTG
Source organism: Cornus florida (assembly GCF_030987335.1). NCBI lineage: Eukaryota > Viridiplantae > Streptophyta > Magnoliopsida > Cornales > Cornaceae > Cornus > Cornus florida. Next base: position 49,881,399 of record NW_026775573.1, read on the forward strand.
GATTTTGCCCACTGTGTACTTTATTTGTCCCAATAGTTAGTGTTTTACATTAGCACAACTTTGTGGTTTTTGAATGTAGTCATTTACTGTAATTTTAATGACATCATTGAATATCTTTGTCAAAACTAATGTGGCAATTAAGGTAACAATTGTTGGCTGTTTTCATTTTTTCTGCCAAAATTTGTTATTGCTTATGTAAAACTCTTTTGACTCTAAACTGAGAAACTGTTTTCTATTATTATCTTACATGATTGACCAACCAGGGAGGGGGACTTGAACACGAACGCACTCGTTCGGGAGCTGGACCATTTCACTGTATATAATACTCTAGTTGATTCTAAACTGAGAAATAGTCTTATTTGATTGTTGTAATTATAATTTATTTTAAAATGTCCATGCCTCATTGATTGAAACAGGTGTGCTCTTCTAACTTCAAGATTATACAGAGCAGAGTTGCAATAGAAAGCATTGAAATCCATTGGTGGTTTTGACTTATCAAAAAAAAAAAAAAAAATTCCATTGGTTGTTTGAAATAATTTGGCAAAACATAATCTGACAATAATTAAATGTGCAGATGGAGCTGTTCAGACTGGTCCTGAATTAAAGAGCATGCGCCATGTCTAGATCGAAATTGGAATACATTAGATATTCCGGTAAATAATTGATTTTTCCAGTGTAAACTAATTTTTTATTGTATACACATAAATGCAAATTGCAGAGGCCATTTATATTGTTTAAAATTTCACTTCAACATTTGTGATTTGTGATTTGTGATTTTTTATTTTTAAAGTGAAAATGAGAAAATTCTTGTGTACTGTAAAACTCGAGAACAAGATGAGTGTGTAGAGAAAAATAAATCTCATACTACTAATAGATTAGTGGCCTAACAGTATCAGACCCTTACTTTTCATAAGGAGGTCAGGAGTTGAGTACCAACTAAATATATATATATATATATATATGAATCTCATAATCCCTCATTAACTGAATCAAATGATTCAAACATCATTTTGGGTCATTGTCCATTGAATTGCATCATTCGATTTGAACCGCCCTGCCTAATTGACCCAATTTCGAGAAATCACAGAGTAAGATTTTTTGGCCCACACCAATTCCCATTTTCTAAAACTACCATCCCACCATTGTCAAAAACTCAATTTGATGCTTTCATGCTAAAGTCATTTTTTTTATAGAAGCCCTGGATATATATATATATATATATATATATATATATATATATATATATATATTCGTTCGAGCTACTTTTACCATTGGAACACAGGCTTCACTAGATTGTTTGATCATGGACACCAAGTCCCAATTTATGAGCTATTCATATTACTATCACCAAAACTTCAATTTGATGCTATTTACAAAAAAAAAAAAAAAAAAAAAAATCAATTTGATGCTTCAATGATGAAACTTGTGTCATTTTATCATAAATTCCTTAAAATCTTACCTCGATTAGATTATTTATACCATTCGATCTTGAAAATAGCTCTTAAGACTGTTTGATTAGTTCTGCGATCGGTCGATGCTAGTTCTGCAATAGATTGATGCTTATGTCTGCTTTGATCGAATCAATATAATATTAATTTTGTTTGATTGTTTTGATTGTTTTGCTTTGTATGTGTATTGTTTTTGCTATAATGTACTTTTTTTAATTTATATAAAAAAATTAATAGCATATTTAATATTATATTATATAATATTAATTTTGTTTGATTGTTTTGCTTTGTATGTGTATTGTTTTTGCTATAATGTACTTTTGGCAGGCTCGAGAGCAAACCTTCTCTTTTACAGGCATAGAGAGAATGCGCTCTTTTTCGGGGCTAAGAGAGAACCTTCTCTTTTGTGGTCTGAGAGAGAACTCTTGTCATGGTTGAGACCGAACCTTCTATTTTACGGGTTGAGACCGAACCTACTCTTTTCAGGGCTAAGAACGGACTTTCTCTTTTGCGGGCTGAGAGAGAACCTACTCTTTTTGGGGTTGAGAGCGAATCCTACTAACCATCGTAACCAAATAAGCCAATTGATTGTCGACTCCACCTGCAATTGTAACCATATTGCAACACTTGTTGAATTTCTTTTTGTTTTTTTAGAATTTTTTCAAACAAAAGGCTGAAACATCCCAAGCCAAACTATCTTCTCTTATATCACTTGTTGAGGTATAGCGGAAACAAAAATAACGATAACAACCAACAAGAAGAAGATCTTTCACAAACCACAACACAAGATATATGTAGTTCACACTAATTCTAGGCTACGTCTACCAATAAGTAGATATTCATTATAATGATAGGGAGATATTACAACAGACCAACATGTTAGTAGCTTAGTAGTATCAAGCTCCTACTTCTCAAAGAGAGGTCAGGGGTTTGAGCCTATATATATATATATATATATTACAACAGTGGGAATTTCTAACATCGGACCGTGTATACCAACTCTATTCATAGAGTTTTTTTGTGTACTCATGCTCCAAGGGTATAGAGGCTGATACTCGAGCCTTACATCATGTACCACTTCATGAAACTCCCTCTCGCCATCAGTCCTCTCTTTACCACTCTAACAAACTCCCTTTACACGTCTTGCACACACAACTCCCTCATGAGGCTATCATCCATGGGCTACATCTCTCCACTCATAGCTCTCGACAATACCCTAGGTATCTATTTATAAAGCCAAACTCAATTCCTTGTTAGAGAAAGATTACAATTTCTTAGCGACCAAGACTTGTCTTGCAAGAAATTCTTTAGTGACCAAGAATTGCCTTACAAAAAAATTTCATACAAAATACGTTTCTATGAAACCTAATTATAATAGAATTTGAGACATAAATCCTAACATGAAAATGCATCATCCAATGTAAATGAGAAGGGTTTATACCTTCCCTCTTTTCTTGCTGTTGTCATTGTTGTTTGCGACCACTTCAATGAGATCACAAATAGTACTTAAGCGAAGACTAGTGACAAAACCTGGCTTTATAAAACGGTTTTGGTATGCCTACTCGATAAAAATGCATCATATTAATAATGTGGTATGCCTAACTCACCCAATATCTACTTATGGAGTCTTCATACCAAGTTTAAATAATCGAATCGAAGATAATGTAATCATTACTCAATATAACAATTTTTTTTTTTTTTTTTTTTTTTTTTGATACTCACACATCCCCTTTAAGGAATTATTTATATCTAAGAGGAATTGAACCTTAAACATGATACTTCATGAGGCACCAAGACCAAGTGACTTACCATTTGAGCGGATCCCTTAGAGTTTACTCAATATAATATTTTTCAAGTGTTTTAAGTGTAGTTTACTCATTTCATTCTCTACTTTAAAATTTTCTGTGTTCCAAAATTCTTCTTCAATTTTTTATTTATTTTTGATTGTCCCAAATTTCGTGTTTCATTTTGAAAAGTCAATATAAAAAGATTATTAAATTTTTAAAAATATCTTTGACATTTGAAAACTTTTCCCAATTAATAATATAAATTTATATATATATATTTTAGTTAATTACTCACACACACATTTCTCAATTAAGGTTTGAACTCCTAATCACTCTTTGAAAAGTAGGGACTTATATCACAAAGCTATTGACGTAGTGATATAATCGTCTATATTTGAACTTAAACTTCAATAGTATGGTTTGAAATTTTAGAAGAACACAATGCAGTAAATATATATTCACTAAATGTATGTTGGTTTAACGAGTTAGACTAGTTAATTAAAAAACAGAAAAGAAAAGAAAGGACAAGTCATCACCTCTCCCGTTGGTATAGAAAATGTTAGTGGAACACTTCCAAGTCACAGCCCTCACAGCAAATGATCAATCTTTATCCAAAACTACTAGAATCCTTGTCAGATATTATTATGCTGACCTGTATGGCCCATACGATCATTGAACCAAAGATATGTTTTATATCATCTTTCACGTGTATATGTTATGATGCCATTCAATTATTTATTAGTGCTTCTGCAAGATCTTTGAAATTTTTTTCATATGGGCAACGTGGCATCATAATTGAAAACATAGTTTCAACAATTTCCATTGATTATGGTAGGTTGAAGGTGGACTACTGTGTTCGGAGTATTAGTTACAGTCGCGATATAATAGACTCAAATAAAATTAATGTAAATTGATTGATACGAATCGCATATCAAACTTAAAAAAAAGTCACGTATCGAATGATACGGCGAATCATATTATCAATGGAGAAATAAATTTTCTTTACCAACGAGGAGTATTACAAAATTTTTGCAATGGTCATATTAGTGTATATATTTTAATTTTAAGGCAATGGAAAAATACAATAAAATGATTATTTTTTTGAAAATAGTTGCATGTAAAACACGTATATCTCATGCATACACAAATTTTGGATTTCTTCCCTTTCATTGAATCACCATTTATTGTATACAATTATAATTATTCAATCCTTCACATCTAAGAACACGTGATAAATACAAATATATAAATACATATATACATATATTTATTTAAGATTACTGCAAACAAGTAATTTCAATGTGAAAATCACCGGATGAAACCGAATGTTGGAATCACAAAGACAATTTTAAACAAAAATCTCATACACCAATATGTAGTTCACATCTAGAACATTTGAACGCGTGAATATATATATATATATATATATATATATATATATATTAGTGTAAGATTGCTTTAAAGAAGTAAATATTATGAGACTAACAATTGTCTCAATTATTTAATAATGTGAAATCCACCACATATAATGAATGAAATTAAACGTTATAATCACAAGATTCATTTTGTTCACTTAATAAGGACTGATAGTTGTCACGATAATTTTTAAACAAAATCCCATTCACTAAAACTCTTTGGTTGATCAAGTTAGATAAATCGCATACTTGTTTTGGTTAATAATTTATAGCAATGAATTAATTAATACTTATGTACAATTGTGTCTCATTAATTTAAATTTTACACGAATGGGGTGATGAGAAGTTTTTAGGGGCACAAAATTTGTCAATGTAATCGATACACGTGGAGACACGTACTATGTGGAGTTTTGTTGAACATTGCTTAACCAACATACAATTGTACAATTTGTACAGACAATCCAAAAATGCTAGATTACAAATTAAAACAACAATTATAGAACTATAATCAATGATATTATTGGTCATGGTCAAAGTATTAAATTATTTGGTAAATAGTTGTACGAGTCACCAGCCATGTCAAATCCACATCAATAATTCTTTTAAATAGAAAATCGAGAGTGTAAGTTTTCGAAAAATAAATTGTCCTTTTATACGTGGATGTGTGAGTTTCTTAACATGATAAAAATAAATAAATTAATTAAATTAAAAAATCCATATGACCAACTTATAATTCTATAGCTTTGACAACCTTTGTCAAGTTTGATCATTTTCATTAATTTTCTAGAATCACTTCTGAAGTTCACATATTCCATTCTATTGATCCTCAGCTTCCAAAGATATGGATGGTGCCTAAGAATTTCACAAAGTAGTTTGGTTGCATGGAAAACTAAGCATAAGAAAGAAAAAAAAAAGCTCTTTTTCCTATTATCATTTTATTAGGAAAGTCATTTCTTGGTGCAAGTTCTGCCTATGTTAGGCCCAGTTTAGTTGGATGGTAATGAAAAAAGAAAAAGAAAAAAAGAGTAATGGATGGAAATGAAATATTATATTTGGTATAGATAATTAAAAGAAAAGAATGAAAATAGAGGGGTTAGGAAGGATACAAATTAGGAATGACTTGTTGATTTTGTTATCCTTTCAAAAAATGGGAGGAAATGAAACTTAAAGGAATAAAATGCTATGAAACTTTATTAATAGCAAATTTGTCCTTATCTTTTAAAAACAAAATTTATAGAAAAAAGTTTGATAGTAAATTCATTAAAATAGTTTCTTTTTATTCATTAATCAACCAAACCGGCTCCCTTCCTTTCTTTTCTTTTCTTTTCTCTCCTACCTTATGTTGTCCTTTTTTCTGTTTTTTTTTTCCCATTGTACCAAACATAGCCTTGGGGTGTTGAAAAGGGTAAACAATGGAAGACCTATGGCCTACTTGATATCCCACTTGTATTTGAGATGGGCATGTCGATCTTCTATAAGTATCTGTACTTCCTAATTCATTATGTATTATATACTGTGCTCTGGTGTGGGTATTAGAAGACCAGAGCTCATTATTATAAGAGGTTTTGGTGAGTTTAATACGACTGAATCTTACTTATAAGTTGCAAGAAAGATCGACTTAAGAAATTATATTAATAGATGATGTTGAGAGTGGTGGATGAAAGGAACACATCGAAATAGATAATACACGTTATGATATATGATGCACTCTTATTTTACACATATAATGTATATGATGAATTCAAAAGGCCAACACCAAGTTACGTATTTGGATTGGAAGATTAAAATATATGTATGTATGCGTGTGATTGTATGTGTCTATATATATATATATATGAGCTGATCTGAAATGACGAAGTGAGTGAGATGATTGAACCATTCAAAGAATATATAATTATAGTATTTGCATAAGAATCTTAATTAAATCTTGTGTCTCTCAAAAATGGCTAAGCAAACTTTATCAACAATTGAAAAAATAATATTCAAATAAATTTATGGGTTGGAAAATGCAAGAAGAATTAAGCAATATATATATGCCCCCACAGCAACCACTCACTTGATGATCAATATATATGTGTTGTGCAGTTGTATTAAAGAAAGAAGCAATTGAGAAGTGGAATAATGAATTGGTGCATGTATACACACACGCACACACACACACACGTCCATCTCTAACTATTCATATTGGTTGTTAGATGGTATACTGAAATTTCTAATCCTTATACGCCAGACAGCATGAACAATGCCATTTTCAATCCTTATAGGTCCTTAGAAGCAACTTTCTGAAAATTAAATTTATGTTTGTTAAGGGTCATTACATAATTGAAAAATGTTGAATAAGCCTAATTATGACAAAAAAAAAAAAAAAAAAAAAAAAAGTCTAATCGGCATAACCTAACTCTCTTGCAAGGGTATTTTGGAGAGTCAGTTTATGCCAAGTCAGCTTAAGAATCATTTTTCTACTTAAAATTAAATTAAATTTATTAAACTAAAGCATGTCTAGGTACGAGACAATCCTTTTTGTTATAAGTACTCTTTTCGTCTGAAAATTCTTAACCTATCACCTTTTCATTTTTGGATTCCAAAATTCATATTCCATTTAAAAAATCAATTTAAATAAATTGTATATTTTTTGCAATATCTTTTACTCTTAAACCTTTCTTAAACTAAATATGTGGATCTTTAAAATATTAAATGGCCAATTTTGATATTTCAAAAGGGGAAAATGTATTAAATAGATGTCGGCTGAAAAGGTGATGTAGTATGTATGAATTTTTATAAATATAGAACAAAATATATCTATAGCAAGAACAAAAGAGCAGAAGAGATGAGTCTAAAAGTGGAGAGCTTTTGTATTACTACTTTATTTTGGGATACTCCTTTCATCACAATACACACATATATAGACAATTTTTTCCCCACATTTTACTATTCTTTTCCTCCACTTCCCACGCCCATACGCACATAATCCATACATTTATTTCTTCTGACATCAATAAACCTATATAATTCTAGTAGTTGTGTAAGGATCTTAATTAAATCTCGTGTCTCTCAAACTTGACTAAGCAAACTTTATCAACAATTATATATATATTTTTAAATAAATAACTTGATCTGACAAATAAGTGCCATTAAAATTTATTGGTTGGAAAATGCAAGAAGAATTAAGCAATATGCTTGTCCATATCAAACTACTCATGTTTTCTTTATTGTTCAAGCAATTTTTTCTCCATTTTTCCATTCCTAAATAGTAGGTATTCTTTATGCAAATATATTCATGTATATATAAGAATATATATATTAGCTAGTTGTGAGACAAAAATACCAATTTTCCTTCCTGAAAATTACAAAGGGAAATGAAGAAAATTTTTGTGCTAATTTGACTAAAACAAGAAAGGAAAAATAAAAAATTAGTCTTACTTTATAATTCTAATGACTAATAAGTCCTAAAAAGCACATAGTTGTAACCACCACCAAACTTAGCAATTTTCTAAAATGATTAAATAATTATTTAGACTTAATTATCTACAATGAAACTTAATATATCTGTAAAAGAAATGTTTATAAATATTAATTTTTTCATGTGATATATTCATGATAATTCAAGGAATGACTTAATTTATTTTAAACTTTTCTACTTCATATATATATATATATATATATATATATATATATATATATATATATTAAACAAGTAATTTTAATTATGAATTAGAAAGATTTATATTTGAGAATATGTCATCGAAATTGTACAATTTTTCACAATTTATTTTAATAAAAAAGACATTAAATATTCAATAATAAAATGGTATAGTGGGAAAAAAATTGTTGACAAGCGGAATTAAGTTTTTAGTTGGAAATATTTACCAAACGTGGGACTTTGTTGTCTTAATTAGAATTTTATAGAACTTAACACGTAATCAATGTAAAAGGACAAAATAGTGCGAAGCATTAAGATCCAAACAAGTCAAACGTCCAAGGAGAAATTATACACACAGCGACAAGTAAAAGGGTATGGATAAGATGCCATTAACTAGTTGAAAATTGCAATCATAGGGTTTATGTTATGTGTTTATTACGTGGGTTTGAGGTGGACAATTATGATTTATCCCAAGAGTAATGTTAGTATGAGTTGGGTTCCATAATAGTTGTTATAAACTCTCCTTTAGATTGACACAAAAATTAGTGCATCATCACAAGGCATTTACCGGCGGGGGGGGCTCTATGGGCGAGAGCAAGAGATAGGGGGGGGGGGGGGGCTCTATGGGCGAGAGCAAGAGACACTAGCAGTATGGCAGTAAGTTACCGTACTGGGCTTGTATGGGTGTGGAAAGGGGATATGCTATATATGTGATATTTGTACACCCTATTAGTAAGAGATATTTTGGGGGTAAAATTTAAGAGTAAAATTGTGTGCGCTGGCGTTCAAAGCGAACAATATGTAATCTGACTTAGTTGGAAGTGTGATTGTGGCGATCTTGTAGGCGGGTGTGCCGTGGACGAAAATAAAAGGCATTATTAGAAGTGTGATTGTGGTGATCTTGTAATCGAGTGTGTCGTGGGTAAAAATAAAAGGCACTGATAAACTACTACACTGTGCACAACCCTCGATGTGAAAAAGGTAAAACTCAAGAGTAAAACAAAAATATAAAGCTAAAAATACCATAAAATAAAATTATTTGAGATGATTTTATTTTAATAATTTTACCTATTTTATAAAAAAGTAAAAATAGAGAGAGAACTTATCACATCTATCTTAAGGTTGACCTCGTCATAGTATTACTCTTTATCCCACCATCTTTATACGTACTGCCTTCATGTCTATTTCTCTCTCTACATTGTGTATATTCTCTTTCTATAGAGATCCCGTCTTATATAAGCTAGTGTCCTGCTTACTCCCTTCATGTCTATTTCTCTCTCTCTACATTGTGTACATTCTCTCTACCGAGATCCCGTCTTACATAACCTAGTGTCCTGCTCCATCCCCGCCTACACAAAACATATCAGAAAACATACAAACACACTCATATATATACACACACACACACACACACACAGATGAAGAGAGACAGTTTGAATGGAGGAGAAGTGGAGGAGGAGATGATGGGGAGATGGCCATCAAAGGAACAGAAGCTGCCTTTTCTGTCGTTAAATCATGTATCCTTCGTTTGCAAATCCGTTAGCAGATCCGTTAGATTCTACGAGGATGTATTGGGTTTCGTCCTCATCAAACGCCCTTCTTCCTTCGACTTTGAAGGAGCTTGGTATGTCCACCCTCTTTTTCTAACTGCAATAAGTCCATTGCATTTTCCTTTCCAAAGGGAAAAACGAAAAAAGAAAGAAAAAAAACACTCATGCTAGATTTGTTATCATGAAATTATAAATAAATAATTTTAGTTCTAAGAAGTTCATTTCATGTTTCTTTTTTTATATTGATGCAAAATCATGCATCATTTAGAGTCAGGAGCTTTTTTCACACTCAGCTGAGCCCGTCATCACTTCTGTTAGAAAAGACCACCCACTCTGAATCGTAAATTCGTATCAACACTTTATTCATTGAAAATATAGCATTTTATATTGTACTATGCTTGAGGTATTCAATACCTTTTCCTTGAAATGAATTCTATGAGAATTGGTGGAGCAGCAAACTTCTCAAACCATGAGCCGCAAATCTTTTCCCTAGATTGAAAAGAAGTTCACACTAATCTTGTATGATTCTCCTGTTATATAATTATATATATATATACACACACACAAACATACAGATTTGTGTACGTTGATTCAATAAAAAGCAATGAGGGTTGGTAGAGATGTTTACAATATTAGTACCATTTATATATATATATATATATATATATATAATAGCCAATGTTGATTTGATAAAAATAACAGTCTAAAAAGTTCTAACGATAGACTGCCATATGTAACATAATTTTTATCTTTAATCCAAAATGATACAAGGTTATATTTGGCGGCATGAAATTGAAATCTTAGAATTGGAATTGATGAAATTGAAGAAAAGTTAGACCACTGGTCCGTTGGTTAGCCTATGAATCAAAGTTAACTAGTAGTTTCAATTATGTTAGAAGGTTTTTTTTTTCACACACAAACATACAGATTTGTGTACGTTGATTCAATAAAAAGCAATGAGGGTTGGTAGAGATGTTTACAATATTAGTACCATTTATATATATATATATATATATATATATATATATAATAGCCAATGTTGATTTGATAAAAATAACAGTCTAAAAAGTTCTAACGATAGACTGCCATATGTAACATAATTTTTATCTTTAATCCAAAATGATACAAGGTTATATTTGGCGGCATGAAATTGAAATCTTAGAATTGGAATTGATGAAATTGAAGAAAAGTTAGACCACTGGTCCGTTGGTTAGCCTATGAATCAAAGTTAACTAGTAGTTTCAATTATGTTAGAAGGTTTTTTTTTTCTTTTTTTTTTTTTTTTCACGCATTTCTAATTTTAAACTCTCAAATAGTTTGTGAACTCTGAATGCATGTAATTGGCCACAAATCATATAAAATTAGGTCAAGAAAGATGATGATGATAGCAATGACGTCTGCTCACGATTTTTTTATTTTTGACAAAAAATATAATAAGCTAAAATGAACTAAAATTTGATACATTTTTCAGGTTGTTCAACCATGGAATTGGCATCCACTTGCTCGAAGCGGACAATATTCCGACGAAGAATGGCGTAATTAATCCAAAAAACAACCACATTTCCTTCCAATGCTCGGACGTGGAACTCATAATGCAGAATTTGAGAGAGATGAAGATCGAGTACGTGACGGCGGTGGTGAAGGAAGGTGGCGTGACGGTGGATCAGCTCTTCTTCCACGACCCAGATGGATACATGATTGAAATCTGCAACTGCCAAAACCTCCCTCCTCTTCCACTCTATTCATGCCCAGTACTCAACAACTCACCTACTCCCAATATCAACCAAACAACTTCCTCCTTCTATGGTAGGTTAATTTCTCATCCTCTATCCTCCACTTCAGTTCTTGTTATATATTTATGTTGAAGTCCTAAAAAAAAAAAAAAAAAAAAAAAAAAAAAAAAAAAAAAAAAAAAAAATCTACATAACTAATTCATTGGAATCAAAATAAAAAGGTAGTTTTTTCGGTTTTTTTTTTTTATTTGAAAAGAGGTCTTTTATCAGAAAACAGTTCTCAGAAACTGTCAACCAAGTAGATATTATACAGTTTTCAGAAAAACAGAAATCTGTTCTTATGAAACTGAACCAAGCATGTCCCCTTTTCTGTCTCTCTCTATTTTCAGGTAAGAAACTTTTCTACTTATAGCGTCCGGTGGAGACTTAAACCTTTGACCTTCTAGGTTTGAAGGCAAGAAAGTGCCACTGGACTACAGACTCTTGGCAAGTTAGAAAAAGTATTTACGAAGGTGAGAAAAAACATTGTTCATATATGTTCTTTCTCTATCTTGACTTCTAGAATTTGAAGCTAACTTTCAGCCACATTTTTTTGTAACTTACAGTAGTCACATTCTCAAACACGTGCCTCATTGCTTAACTTCTTCATATGACTTGGCACCATTTCACAACTTTCTTTCAGCATTAACATCAATGCATAATTTTATTCACAAATTTTAGCAAAGGTGATTGACTGATATACCATTTTTAGCACACTAGTTTACCATATTTACAAATGGCATAAATGCAGCAGTGCATATATATGCTGTGAATAAGTCGATCTATACATTAGTGTTGGCATGCGGGGGTATTTTGGTCATTTCACTTCAAAACCCAGTCTAACAGAAGTAGGGTAATTATTTTAGTATAGTTTCTTATTCTTGTAATTAAGAACAATGAAATAGATTTGACTACTTTTATTATTATTATTATTATTATCATTTTTTGGGGTGTGTGCTTGAGTTAGGTTAAATTGTCCATTAAGTAACGTTCTGACGATCAAATGGAAAAAAAATTGCAGAGAAGCTACGGTTAAAGATGCAGTGCTCAGGAGAAATGGAGGCTGTGATGATGGAGAACTTGGTAGTGGACATGATGGACATTTCATTTTGAGAGAATTGCGATTCAATTCCACCAAAGTTGTTGATGCATGAAGTGTGTTCAGAGATTGTGTGAATTATGTGATAAATGTGTGAAATATAACTAGGTTCGTTAGTTTTGCTCTTTTTTTCTTTTTTTCTTTTTTTCTTTTTTTCGGTCATTTGGTATTGGACCCACCCTGTTTAAATACATTGTTTCTTTTTTAAGACTTTGAGAGTTTATGTAATTAATGGGATTTGGTCATTTTTTAATGTAGTGTAAGAAATCATCAAACCAACAAATTGTTGATGACTTCAATAAGATAGACACACAGAATGAAGGGTAAGCCAGCAAATTGTTGATGGCTTCAATAATAAATAAATAATAATAATGAAAAAATTGCATTGTTTTCTAATATATATATATTTTTAAAATGTGGACCCAATTCTACGTGGATTTAATGAAGTGTACGTAATCATCAAACCAACAAATTGTTGATAGCATTTTTTTGCTTTTTTAAAACACATTTAATAATATGGACCAAATTCCTAGTTGGATTATGCAAGTAGGTAGGACCCAATATAACTGTTGGAGGGTAACACAAGCTAATCGGTTTTTGCTGCGTGAAATAGAGTCCAACAAAAATTATTGTTAGCATTTTAAAAGAATAGATATTCTTTCTTAGACATTTATCTTAATTAATTACCACATCAATCAGGTTTTGTTACCGGAAACTTACTTAAAACTTCATAGTATGAAAATGCATTCATTTCCTTGACACAATCTATGATACTCGGAGTGAAACAGGCATCTAGAGAAAAACATAAGGTAAACTATGTTAGTAAAAAGTAAACCCTTTGTGTGTGTGTAAAAAGGTCTCCAATTATTTTGGAGATAAATATCAGTAGCAAGGTTTGAGTTAAACCTAAGAGAGCAATTCATCAGACTAAGATCCACTTTGTAAACCTACTTGGCTATTGAGTATTTACATGTAATAATAGATTTTTTTGTAATTGATAGTTATAAATCCATAAAAGGGAATTCGATATTGAAAAACGAGCCAACGTAAAAAAAAATACATGCCATTCAACCAAAGAAGGATGATGGAGAGTTAACCGAAATGGGTACTAAATACTTTTCAAGAAATCTCCTCCAATTTACCAATATTGCTATTGAGATCGTGAGCATCAATACGTAGGTTACAGATCCAAGTGGTAGTATCATGCCTCTAGTGTCACGCCTCAAATTCCATAAATCGGTGCATAAATGGGTAAAACTCAGACGGACCCGATGCACAGTTTGAAATGCGGAAGCTAAAACCCGCATTAGCTCGCATGGCTAATGTGAGCATGAATGATGAATCGAAGTCCATTTAGGTCATACTAAACACTTGGAGACATCCTATAAGGTTCTAAACCCAAGAGGAATGATTTCGTCCAATTTGGAGATATCATGACCAAGCCTCACTAAAACAGTTATATCTCTCACTGTGGTTGAAGTATTCGAATGAGGTTGGTACCATTGGAAGGCTGACTTCAAGACATTCAATTTGAGCATAAGAATAACCTAATTTGTATCTAAGATGAGTGAGTTATGGCCGTTAAAATTTGGTGTGTCAAAACCGTCCCAGTTGATAAAAAAGAGATTTGGTCGGCCGACAACTATCCATCAGCCAGCCGAAGGTGCTGTTTCATCTGGCTGATGTGAGGGTTAGCTGACCAAAACATGCCCCCAGCGATGCAAACTCACTGCCAAGCCTAAAAATGGGCTATCAGCCGGCTAATATACACCAGCCGGTGGAAACTTCCTGTAAGCTGAAAAATGGGTACCCCCAAGGTGCAATGGCCATGGTCCTCCCCTAAATCAATCCCTATTGATTCTGAGATGATCCGGAACTAATTTTAGGCACTCCTGAAGAGTCAAAATAACCTCCAATGGTTCATTAGCACATGTACCACCCAAATGGCTACACGTGGCAGGAAGAGTCATCTGGGCCACACACAGGTCAGCCCAAAGAAAAGGACAAAGGCCAATCATCAACAGAAACAGAAGGTCAAGACCGGCCCAGATCAGAAATGGGCCGGATCCCAGACGTGTTCATCAAGAAAGAGGAATAGGGTAAGAGGTGAGGAGATATAAAAGGAAAGGAGAGGGAGAGAAAAATTGCAAGTACTGGCTAGAATCACTACATTGCAAATTACTCAAGTTCTAAAGAATTATTATTAGAATCTTAATATAGTATTTTAAAGTAATTAGTTGATTATAAAATTCTATTTAATTTAATGAAAATTTACTTGTCTCAAGTATTAAGGTTCAACCCTGCCTGCTGCTCACTCGTAGAAATCAACAATAAAATGGGACAGGGTCTCACTGTCGCTGATCGTCAACTTCAGGACTACTTTCTTTCGGATTTGAAGGATCAATGTATCTCCAAATGAAACCCAAACTGCTTCCCATGATATTCATAATCACAGCCGACATTGCAGGAGGTAATGCAACCATTGGCGAAGTGAAATGAGAGGTCGCCAAAACCACACCTAATGAAGAATTTTGCATACCAACCTGCAAGGAAGTGAAACACAGCGAGTCAGTGACAGACTAACGTTTCCCACGATAAAGGTCAAATTGACACAATTTTGAAATAACATTTTGATTTCAATATGTCTGCTGTTTTATCAAGTCAAAACTCACGGAAAACTTAACCAAATTTTAAGCAAAAGATATTGAAACATTAAATTCTTTTTACACTTTTGATTAGGGTTCAAACTGATTTGTCAACCAATTTAAAGCTTCATTGAATCTAGAAGATCAATTACCTCAATTGATATTGCTCGCCGTTGGGGTTCTTTAAATCCTGAAATAGCTGCTGATATGTACCTGAAAATAATGACCCAATATTTTACAACATTATATTATATCACAAAAATCCCTTCTGCCACAATTAATTCACATCTCAATAATTCTAGTAATCTATCTATGTCAAAATCAACTCACATTTATGGAAGCACCACTTGTGGTAATCTGTCTACATCTAACTTCACTAGTGAAAGAGGAAGAACAACAGAGAGAATGAACAATGAAAGAAATGTCACTTTGATCCTAGATATTAACCTATCTTGCAAAATATTTTAAGAACAGTGACATCATGTGCTAATCAAGCATCAAACTCAAAGCATTCAAAATTTGGTAGCTATTTACTCCCACACTAAGAAACGCGGACACGGATACGACACGACACGGACACGGCGACACGGCAAATCCAAGAAAATTAGGACACGGACACGGCGGGGACACGGCGAATGGTATATATATATATGTGTGTGTGTGATGTAGTACTTTAAAAATTACCGTGTGACTATTTTTTATCAACCTCACAATGAAAAAAAAACACAAATCATAACTCATAACTAATAAACTATAAAAGAACAATGTTGCATAGTTATAAAACCAAATAAAAAACAAGAATTAGAATAATAACTAGTATCATTTAATCATCATTGCAACTTTACTCCAAATACAAAAGCATAGACAGAAAGGACTATTAACATTCATGACTATTTAACATTTAGGACTTTACTGTTAGCACTTAACATTCACAAAAACCTAAAGGCTAGTCCCCAAAAAAAATACAAAAACAAGTCAGTGTACTCACATATCTTCCCATCCATCATTTGACCTTGGACTTTTACCATTTACAATACCAAAAAGGTAGTACATATAAAAAACAGAACATATCAGCATTAAAAATTAAAAAAAAAAAAAAAAAATTCCAGACACGTCTCCGTGTCCGTGTCCGTGTCAGTGTCATGTCCAAAAATAAAAAAAAATTCCAAACACGTTTTTTGGTGTGTCCGACGCGTGTCGGGACGTGTTCGACGAGTGTCCGTGTCCGACACGGATTCTTCGCCTATTTTGGCGTGTTCGTGCTTCCTAGCTCCCACAAATATTATTGTTAGCTAGGCATCTTGCTTTCTTATACAACAGCCCCCTTCGGTGACATGCTCTTTGTTATGACAAATGCAGCGAACCCAATCAACAATCACGAAACACAACAGAAAGTAAACACACCACACACAAAGAACACAACGATTTAGCGTGGTTCGGCAAAGCCTACATCCACCGTGAAGATCCGGCGGAAGTTTTCAGTATGCGAAAATTTAGAGATTACAAGTTTCAGTCCCAAACCCTAGCTCTCACTCTCACCCTCTTTTTCTGCGATTTTTTGTGTCTCTCAATATTGTACTCCAAATCTTAAACACCCTTATATATCGGGCTACAAGAGAGTACCAATTAGAGTCCAAGACTGCAAGCAAAAAAAGGGTCAGATGCGACCCGACACCAAATTTGGGCCACAACATCGCACTCTTCACAGATCAACAACATACTGGGAAGTCAATTTTGTATTTGATGCGTGTATGAAGTTAGTATACTTGCACCTGTGATATCTAAATTTACCATTAAGGATCCTGTTTAAATAATTACTCAGGAAGCTTCTATGTCTAGAGAGGACATAAGTTAATATATATGTAATTGTGTGTTATATGTATATTTATCTCCAATATATATTTTTTCATTGGCAAGAAATTCATGCACCCATTGGCCCCATGGGGACTTGAACCCTCACCATCCACTTTGGAAGGTAGATGAGATACCACTAGGCTATAAGCCCCTTGGTAACTAAAATATTAAATATAAGTATCGTCATAGTTATATATATTATATCACACTGATGGTACTGGAAAAGGCCTCTAAGTTTACTCATCATATATCACTAACTTCATCTGTACTTATAAATCACTTGGGAAATTAGAAAGAGATGACAGGAAAAAAGATCAATAAGTATAGAACTAGTAGGCAACATGAAATGGAGCATATCACAAAGACCCAAGGAAAGTATGATAATGTGAATTTTAGTGAGATGATCATCCCAAGCTTTTAAACACTCAATTTTGTGTATTCCATATATATAGAATACATAGACCATTTGACTACCCAATGATGAAGACCACGACAACCCAAGAGCTTGAAGCCTTGAATTGCATACGACTTGCACCTACTATTCGAGCAGAAAAAAAGATAAATATAATTAGGGAGTTTTGTAAATTAAGGTTACCTATTTATGATTATTATCATTTTTGATAATGTTTAGTTTAGGTTATTTTTAGTATTTTTGTATTTTTAGGGTTTATGCTCACCTCAACCAAAAAAAACCCAGAGTCTTAGTAAAACCCAAGGGGTTGGCTCAAGTTGGTAAGACCATGGCCCTGGTGCCTAGGAAACATCAGATCGGTATCACATAGCATATTGGACCTACACCCGATCCTGATCCCACTTCAAATCAACCATCCGCTGTTCATGATTTCATCAACCCCTAAAATACCCCTACAATCAAAACGCACTGTCGTCAAACCCAAACTCCGCTGCTTTTGTCCCTGTTCATCTTTAATAACCCCAATCATAACCCCTTTGTCATACCCCACCATCTAGGGGTGGACTCCATATTTATGATTTTCATTATCATCACCATCTTTGCTTTTTGTCCCAAGTTAAGGAGTTTAGAAATAAAAATAATTTAATCCTCTCAAAACTTATAAAAAATTTCAATGCCAACCATTTTAGCGTACATTTCAAAGTTCTTACGGTAAGAAAAAAAATATAAGTTCATTGTTATGGTAGTTCTTACAACCATATATCTTAATTTCTTTAACATTTATAAAAATTACACTAATGTTTCACATTTAAAAAAAAAATGCATTATCCTTCCTTGTCAATCATCTAGAGTATTGAGAAGTAGAAAAAAAAAAAAAAAAAAAGTAAAACTATTGCGAAAATAAGATGACAAGAATCCCAACAACAAACTTACTATAATTAAAAATAAAAAATAAAAGAAAGAATGCCAACAACAATGATATTATTATATATGCTAATATTTTTAGTTTGCCACTTGCTAGATGACAAATTCTATATTTACTTGCTTGTATAAGTAAATAAAATATAATGTGTTTTGTTCAAGTTTTTTAAAATTGTTTAGTTAAATTATTACATTTTTTTCTCTTAATCTTTTATCAAGGTAATAATGACATATTTTTTCTCAAAGTGGAATCTAAGTAATCAAATTATTGTTTTTTTCAAAAATTGAATTTTTTAAAAATTGAAACAATTGTTGAATAAACTCTAATTCTTGAAAATTGTTTTTTCTTTACTTATTTTTTAGCAGTAATTTATCACTTCCTCTTCTCTATTTTTTCTTTTCTTTTTTTCATATTAGTTTTCATCACTACTTATATAGGTTATTTTTTCTTATTTTTTGGATTATGTGCACACAGCATACGAATCTGCCTCCCCAACCAGTAATTCAATTTTAAGCCAACTAGGCGTCCAAACCAATCTCTTGATGAATTGATTAGTTATTGGAATTGAACTTATCCGTATATCTCCAAAGTGATGATGTCAACCCACTAGGAGCAAACTCACCAATTCTAATGCAAGAATACACAAACATGCTCTCTATATGCCCTGTGTATGCTCTATTTTTGTGTATAACATCTACTCTGGATCCCAGTTTCCTTTTCAGATTAGAACACTGGAAATCCTATTCTCTCTGTACTTCTAACTTGCCTCTATATCGATAGATCGGAAACTGGTTGATCAGTCGAACCAGATTCAGAGAGCTTAAATCAACAGATTGATCAACCGAATCACTCTGCAGATTTTGTACTAAAAGAAGAAAAAGAAAAAAAAACAATTTAAGAAGTTCCCAAAACACTTGCATGCATATCTAAAGGCGTTTTATGAATCATATTAAATCGTGAAATATTTGAAACCCTAATGCATGTATTCATGAAACCTAATTTTGGCGAGTGCATCCAATGTGTCAAATTACTTTTTTACCTTTGATGTAGAATATTACGCTTTCAATTTTGTCTTCAACCTTGTCCAAGAGGTAACTAATCATGACACTATCTTTTCAAATTATTAATCTAGAAATAAGAAACAAAATTACAGACTCTACCTTTAATCAACAAAAATTGCCAACCCAAGTCTTATTCAAGAAAAAATGTCCTTGGGCGTGCGTGACACATAGTTCAGTGTACTGTTAAAGAAACAAACTGACCAAGTAAAGGGTCTTACGGAAAATAGAAGGAAGATTAATAGGATTTTCATTGTTTAGATAACAATTTATGGGCACAAGGGTTTTAATGGAAGAAAAAGCCTTGTACAATTTGAATAGTTGTATCATCAACACTTCAGCTCAGGTGATATCTCCTCTTCCTCCTACATCAGAGGTTGAGATTTCAAGTCCCCAGGGGGGTAATAGTGCGTTTGTGAAAATCTTACCTATCAAAAAATAAATAAACAGCTGCAGATTCTTATAGTGAAATTCAGAATGCATAGGTAAAGCAATGCACCTTATATAAGTACTGCATCTTCATTAATGCTAGATCAAAAAGAAGTCTGAAAGCAAAACAAAGGACTAGAGCATGGTATTGAGAAACTACAGGTTCATTTAATTGGAATGATTCATTTGGATAAATGAATGGATTTGAATTCAACAGATTTGAGCTTCAATGAAATTGAAGTTGCAATCAGAGACGGTTTATTAAATTCTTGTTCAGCTAAAATCCTCGTCAGAATGGATTTCAAATAATCCTTTTGTACCTTGTTATTTGCTATCCACACATATGCCCCTACCAAATCAATCATAGATATTGTTAAAATTGAAATTTCAAATATTAAATTTTAATTTAAACTATACTAAATACTTGAACCTAAATTCATTCATTTGAATCCAAATGGAGTGGTTGTTTCTTGGTGGTAAACCCAAACCAGTATTGATTTCAGCTTCCATTGAGGTATGTCATAGCACATTTAGTGTAACACAGGAAAGTAAAAGAAAGGATTACAGATTGTGTAGGTAATCAAGTGATCAACCTCATAGTCTACTAAAAAAATCAAAGAAATCTCTCAAAGTATAAAAATGTGCCTTACCAGATTAAAGTAACAAGAGGGGAAAAAAAAAATGGAAGGGAAACCATACCCCACAAAGAATCCAGCAAAATGCAACAACAGCACAGAAAGTATTATAACACCCAGTTCACCAGAAAATATAGCTTGAGCACGATGGAGAGGGGACAATCCAGATGACAATGATGCACTAAGCATAGAGGATTTCAGACGAACAACATTTTCTGAGAATACGCTGAGAACAGCCAAAAGAGAAAGAAATTAATCATATATATATATATATACACACACACACACATAATATCCAAAAGCACCATTTTCTATGAGAACAAATCAAAGTGTATAGGATCAAAACCTGCATGCAAGCAGTGATGAAGCTAGAACAGCAAGCAGTGGTGCAAAAGGCGTCACAACTTTCACTGCTCCAGGAAATGTGCTCTGTGCATAAGAACCTAGCAGAATTGGAGCAACAACCACCTTGACAGGAAACAAAGAATGTCATCATACCTCAGAAATAGTATATTTTAAAACAGTACACTGAAAAGTTTCAGGTATAAATTTAAATTTACCTGCAAAGTGCTGATGGAAAGTTGAACAGCATCCACAGGAACATATGTTCCTGCCAGAATCTTGGTTAAAATAGGAGTGAGCAACACTGCTCCAAGGGTGGTGCAGATTGTCATTACAATAGATAACGGAACATCCCCTCGACCAATTAAGGTCACCTGTAAGACTATTTCACAAAAAGCAATGAATGGGGGTTTGTGAACATTGATACCTTGCGTTTGGATGTTCTAATATAATACTCAACTGTATTAAATTTCAATGACCTACAACATAATATCATCTGTTTCTTGAAAATTGCAGGATTATACAAGAACCAAATTTTTTTCTTTTCTTTTTTCTTTATTTTGCTTTTTTTTTTTTTTTTTTTTTTTTTTTTTTTTTTCTTTTCCCAAGAAGCCTTGATGCTTATCAGATTCAGAGGTTTAGCAAATATAAAATGGACTTTACTTATCAAAAAACATACATATATATGTATATAGGACTTCAAATCATGTGAGTCTATTATAATTAAAGCGTCTGTCGATATCAATGAAAGAGGATATTTTGTATAAGAAAAGTTGTAAGGCCATAATATCGTCAATAATATAAAATGACAAATCAATTTTAAAAGGTAAACTAAAAAAGATAAAAGGTACAAGGTACAAGGTACAAGGTAAAATAAAACGAAATCACCAATGGGCCAATGGCCCAGGAGGTTCGAGCCTCAGTGGACGCATGTGTGTGTGAGTACCAACTACGGAAAAAAAATAAAATGAAATCCTGGAAAGTCAACATAGTCACGAAAATCGTCAAACATGACCCTCTATCATGGGAAAGGGTCATTTAAAAAAGATTAAGAAATGAATCCACAGTATCTTTTACCCAATTTAAATTTATGCCAGGGAGATCCATTATGAAGGCATTTATTTAATTAGAGAATTAATAGAAGATTGTAGAAATAAACAAAAGATCCAAAGATGGTTTGCATAAACTTAGAGAAGGCATATGACAGAGTACCAAGGCATATGGTGTGAGGGTGTTTCTCTACTTCGAAAGTTTGGTTTGAATTGCTTCAGAAGACTGGACAAAGGTTTGTTGGTTGAATCTGTTCTAGTCAATGGTGCATGGAACCCTCCTGCTGATCTTCCTGCTTTGTTACAGACTGTGGAAAGTATTCAGCTGTTCTCACGCAAGGATGAAATCACCTGGAATCATGGCCAGTTCTCTATGAAGTCTGTTTGGAATGTATCTTTTTCTTAGGGGCTAGTTGTCAGATGGTCTTCTCTGTGTTGGAAACATTGTAGACCAAGAGTAGCTGTGCTGGTTACAATAATTTTACATAATAAGAATCTCTCATTCTTTAATCTCAGAAGGAGAGGTATGTGCCTTTCTGCCATATGCCAAAATTTGCTAGGCTGAAGAGGATCAAAATGAGCATTTGTTCTGATCTTGTGCCTTTGCCAAGAATGTCTGGAGTATCTTTGTTTGATTGGCTTGGGATTTCCCTTCCTAGTGTGCATTCTTTCAGTGATCTAACTGATCGGTTCTTGCTTCATACTCAGGGTCAAACCTTCAAAGCTAAGGTTTGGTGTTCTGTGTTCAATCACACTATTTGGAGAATCTGGTTGCAGAGAAATGATGCACTACAACATGGCACTGCCAAAGCAGTCTGCTACTGTTATCCTATGGGATGTGCTACATTCCCTAAGTCTCAATTTAGTAGACCTCTTGGTCTTATTTGATTCTTGATATATTTTTTGTTATTCATGATGTTGATGTTCTGGTTGCATTGGAAATGGACTTTTTCCATTCCATGCTACCTTTCTTGAGGGTTTGTGCCCTATATATCTTGTAATTATATTTCTCTCATATTTATAAACACACAAACCCATTCAAGAAAAAAAAATAATAATAATAAAATAATCTCTTTAAAACATAAATATCGTTTAGTGTTGAAGGATTTAAATATTAAAGTTACACCCTCTCTAACAGCTTAAGCTTTTAGAGTAGATGGTAGCTAATATGGTATCAGAATAAGTAAGGTCTTGTGTTCAAACTCACCGACACCCTAATAATTAAAATTGAAGCACCGTGTTGGACCAAAATGAAGGCCACACATGAGGGGCATGTTGAAAGATTTAAAATTAAAGTTACACCCTCTCTAACAGCTTAAGCTTTTAGAGTAGATGATTGTTAACATTCAAGATATGTAAAACAAGACAAAGATTAGAGCTCGTACCATATGCGAAGAAACTACAGATATTTCTATAAAACTGTGACTACATGAAGAATCAATACTAAGCTCATACCTATTAACAATAGCCTTAGATCATATAACAAACTATATGCAAAAAGAAACTTAGGGTGCATGTTGTTTGTTGAAGACGTAATGCTATTGGATACATCTAAGGATGTCTTAGAAACAAAATCAGAAATATGGAAAAAAATACATTAGAAGCAAAAGGGTTAAGAATTATTCAGACTAAAGCAGAATACATGGAATGTAAATTTAATAAAGTTTCAAAAATGATAATATAAAAATAATGACCCAAGATCCAATGATTACTCAATATAAACCCTTTCGATCTTTAGGATCAATACTACGAAAAGATAGGAAAATAGATGATGATGTCACTCGCAAGATGGAGACAAGTTAGTGGTGACATATACAGTAAAAAAGATACAAAATAAAAATAAATTCTTTAGGAAAGTTATTAGGTCAGCAATCTTGCACGAGACAGAGTGTTGAGATTGGGAGAGAGAGAGAGAGAGCAATGTGTTCATATAGTTGAAATTAGAATGTTGAGATGGATGATGGAATGACTAGAAGATCCATAGAATGAAAATGAGAATTCATATGGATTACGGACGACCTCATTAGTTTGGAATTAAGGCAAGGATGATGAAGACGATGATGTGCTTGTATACGTATGTAAATATATATATATATATATACACACACACACACACACATATAACTTGATGAGTCCTCTCTAGTTTGCATGCTCACTCCTTCAATGGAACCTTCCCATTCCTTTACTTTAATATGATCAAACTTTAATAAAATGTAATATACATACACTTTTTTCCATGCTAAAATAAATCTTATTACATGTCCAAGATGTGTAGACCTTGGGTCTGATATTACTAAAAAGTAAAAATAAAATAAATAAAAACTATAGAAACATCCAAGTTGTGTCGGGCCGTGTTCAAAAGCGTCAGTGTCCAACATATACCTGACAAGGAAACTGCTCCTCATAGAAGTTCCCCTGTAACCAATTATGAAATCTCCAAGGTGACATAAAACTTCAGTCCTAGCTCCCATGAGGTTACTCAAATTAACTCCAATTTTAGTAACTAGGAAACTAAATGTTCAATACATTGCGTTCTGGATATTTGATTATTTTGCTACTAGACTTTTCTAATAATTTATCAGTATACAGGCCGAATGCCCCCTTAAAAGCCTACAACCTGCAAAAGAAGAAAACCTGGAAAGGGAGGAGCAGTGATAATAACTATGGAATGGTCATAGAATTGATCACCAAGTGAGTCAAGGTCAAACTTTTCAAGATAATTGTTTACAACAACACTCATACTACCCCAATACATATCTTATCTCCAAATAAATTGCACTGCCTCTGAGTCCCTACTCCCCACCTTCTCGAGCTTTAGCCTATCTCATCTAGCTAATATAATGTCAGGTACTTCGCATATTAACATACTGAAGTCAAAGATTGAGGCCCTTCTGTGACCAATTATTATCAACTTTATTACATACTAAATCATCCCAGAATATTGAGAGAATGAAATTAAAAAATTAACTGCATCTAGAAAGAAAAAAGATCAAAGAAAAATATTTAATACTATGTTGTAATGAAAAGAATAACATACGAAAAAAATTCAATAAATATGTTGTAATAAAAAGAATAACATAGTTAAAAAATTGATCATACCACATTGGAGGCAGTACCCCCAGGGCAACAACCAAGCAGTATTAAGCCAACTGATTCAGAAGGTGGGAGGACCAAGAATTTGCTAATGATCAATGCAGAAGTTGGCATGATTGAATACTGAGCAAAGCATCCAAAAAGTATCTGATTAGGTCAAAAAAGAAGAAAGTAATGAATTTGGGTAACTTGTATTCAAGTAAACCATTGTTTAGAAGAATGAAGAAGTTATAATTTTTTTGATCAAACTCTCCGTCTCTCATTCTTTTGAAATACTTGTGACATTTTTTCTAAGTTCAAAGGAAATTTTTTACTAAATCTGAAAAAAGAAAAGGCAGCCAAAGGGCTTGGCAGTTGGCACACACATCTCTAGAATAGGATAGAACAACATTATATCAACTAAGAATTTATTGCTTAAATATACATTTCAATTAATGAAATTTCCTTGAGCAGCAAAAAAAAAAAACACACACACACACACACAAACAAACAATCAAATATTTGTTCTGGTAATACAGATTGATTAACCTAAAAGTAGAATAGAATTGCTAGCACATTGTTATTATAAGCAGGCATTCACATAAAAAAATTAAAGAGGAAATTAAAAATACAAAACATTGTTCAACTATCAACATGTAATACAGGAATCCTGTTGCAAAATTATCTATTAATTACAATAAAATGAGCAATTATTGGAAATTTTCCCAAATCACAATAGAACCCAAATTAAAATTCAAAAACAACACACCTTATAATATGTAACCCAAACATAAAATTGTAATTTCGAACCCTATTACGTATTGGGTATTGTAGGAACTCACAGCAAGAGGCCTTTGCATGAACAAATTGAGCAAGTCTTTGAGCTCCAATGTGAGACCCATTGCGAGCATGATGAACCCAAGTGACAAGCTATATGAAGCTGGGCCTCTCTCCACAAACCATGAGAAAGTAGATGGTCTCAAGCAAGCAACAATCCCTCCAACTGTGACATAGATAGGGTACAGACTGGCTGCAGTGGACAGCATGTTTTCCCATCTGGGTTTCGCGGGAGCCACAGATGGGGGGTGATCAGAAGCTCCACCAACACATTTGATGGTGGGTGATTTTGGGAGCTTTGGTGATATGGAAATGGTGGGTTTGATGGGTCTGAGGAAGGGAATTCTTGGGTGGGTTTGTGGGTATGGAGTGAATATGGAAATGGTGGGTTTGATGGGTCTTAGAGGCGAAATTTTTGGGTGGGTTTGTGGGTATGGAGTGAAGGGACTGAAGCATAGAGAAGTCATGGTATTGATTGCTACAGGTATGGAGAGTGATTCTTCGTGTATCAGTTGAAATTTTCGAAGTCACTGCACTGTTTTTTTTTCTTTTCTCTTCTGTTTTTGTTTTTTTCGTGGAAGTCAGAGAGAAAATCTTGACGGGAGCTCAATTCATTGGCCCACATCACGACCCATTAATCCGGTTGGATGATCTTGACCGTCCAGTACAAGGCATCGGTGGGACTATTGTGCAAAGTAAAAATCCCAGTTGATGATAGGAAATTATGAATTAGTATATATATTTTTGATCTGTTATTAATGATTAGTGTGGTTAGGGAGTTACAAGGGAAGGGAAATTAGGTTTCTAACACGGGCGAAAGACCCTAAAACTACATCTCCTGCGGTCTCCTACCACTGGGATAGCACCACACCCTCATTATGAATTAGTATTTGCGGGATATGTGAAACCCGTTTTTATTCCTATTAAAATAATTATTTCATAAATTAATATACTAATCTTTTCATCCCAAATTAAGTTAATGTGAGTCACAATTATCAATGAGGACACTTAATATAGGATAGAAGAAATATTTCTTTTATAATATTACCAACTTAACCTTTATATTAAACTTATAAAAATTAAATGATTATAAATTTGATAATTCATTCAGATGGATTCGTTAGGGCACAAAGCACAAATCCCTAATGTCGTTGATGAATGCCGCTTATTGTGCTTGCTTTCCTAATCTTGAGTTACTTGTTTGGGACTGGCTAGCATCCTTCAGCTTGGGCTGAAGCATAATATCACACTTTACAAATACATATATATATATATATATATATATACATACAATTTGCTTGACTTTCCAGAAAAAAAAAATCCTTACTTTTAACTAAACACGAGAAGGTTCATCCATTCCTTCTCTCTTCCATCCTTCTCCAATCATCTCAGTAAATAAAGTCTTACTTTTAACTAAACACGAGAAGATTCATCCATTCCTTCTCTCTTCCATCCTTCTCCAATCATCTCAGTAAATAAAGTCGCTAATAAATATTCACCATTACATAAATAGATTAACCTCATATCATCCACATTCCTTTCCATTATCCTTTTTTTTTTTAAAATAAATAAATCTTATGTTTCTAAATACATTTGCATTATACAGTACATAAGATTAATGCATGTTGATGCAAGTCTTTAGATTGCACCACTGATTTATTACATATGTTTTATATAGATTTGAAACTTGAGTTGTGTTGTGTCGTTTGCAAGAGGATGGCAATTCGCTTGGCAAGTTAACACGATCATATGTGTTTGCTTTACTTTTTCATATGGTAGCTTTGATTCATTTGTTTCTGTATGCTTGGTGGACTTGTAAAATTTATTGTTTCATTTTTGTTCATTGATTTAGTCACATAAATTTTTCGAATTATTATAGGTTATAAGAGCAACTCCAATGTGTAAATAATTCTAAAATTAGGTCTTCGTTATGTGAAACAATTGGATATAACCGAGTTCAATTGTGTAGTTAAGCTGGTGATAGGTTTTATATGTTTGTTCTTCTATGCCTACACATTCTTGTCTCTTCTCTTTATATGTGCTGTTATTTGAATTTGTTAGAATTTTTGAATAAAAATTGTTTCATCAGTCATTAACAGATGCCTTTGACTGAATATGTGTGATCACTGGTTGGTTGTGGGATGAAAAGATACAACTCAAAACCAACAGATATAACATATTCAATATGAACCATTGCAACCTTTTGAAGTGGATGTGTCCAGTGATTAATAGACACATATAAATGGTTGTGTCCAGTGATGAAGAGACATATATAAACGGTTGTGTTTAGTGATGAAGAGATATATAGGATCTGAATGAAGTTTATGGTATACATTTCTATTGAGGAAATGAATTACACTAGACAGATGTATGGGAGAAATGAATCACGCTAGACAATTGCCTACGAGAAAATACCCACTAGTCATAAAATGAGGAATATGTCAATTAGTGGATGATACAGTTAGATCTGAAAATTTTCAACTTCATCTGATCAGTTCGATTCCATGATCTAATCGGTTAGATCAGATATGAAACTCCATGTGATCAAGTACATGCTCAATCTGATCAGTTACTTTGAATCGTCTGATTTATTAGATCAGTGAACTACTCGGTTGTAATACCCCTCATTTTCAAAAGGATATAATGGGAATTTAATTAATTATTTATGTGCATTTTAAATTGATAAATTGATTATTTGTTTTGTGTGCATTTAAATATGATTATATGGCTAAGTGGTTAATTGTTTTACTTGTTTAAAATTGGTATTGTGTATTTGTTTTATATTGTTTATTTATTTTAACTTAATTATGTGCAATTGGGATTTATTTTATTTATTTGATTAATTGGTATTTTTTTTATTATTACGTGTTTTTAAATGGTTTGTGTGACTTATTTGATTTAAGTTATATGGTTGTAGTTATATTTACGTTTAGGGTTTTGGTGTTAAGTATTTTGGTTGGCCGACTTATACTTAGGCTGGAATTAGGATTAGGGTTTTTGCATGAGTCTATATATATAGAAAAATATTTGTCTGCAAGGGTTTTGGAGACACCCTTTTTACGTAATAATCTGGAGAGGTAAACAGAAAGGTTTGAGGGGAAAAACACAGAGGGACACAGGGAGAATCAATTAAGCTTTCAGCTATAGACTAAAGGTGTACTATAGAGGAAGGAAGAGGTTGATGGTGAGATAGAACTGGAGCAATAGGAGAGTTGCCGGTAGTCTACAGTTCGTCGGAGAATTTAGCAACGGCGTTGAAAGGTTTCAAACCGAAACC
Organism: Cornus florida; assembly: GCF_030987335.1. Classification (NCBI taxonomy): domain Eukaryota; kingdom Viridiplantae; phylum Streptophyta; class Magnoliopsida; order Cornales; family Cornaceae; genus Cornus; species Cornus florida. Next base: position 49,910,642 of record NW_026775573.1, read on the forward strand.
TAAAGGCAAGTTTCATTCTATCTCCTTCCTATAAACTTGTGTTCTGTGCATTCTAAATAGACTCTAGGAATTTAATTAAACTTTTAAAATGAACTGTATGCATGTTAGATTAGGTTGTAATCTATTGTTGCATTCTTGTAAACTCGAACTGTTGTTTCTTGCATAAATTGTGTTGTTTTTGGTTTGAACTTCTGTTAATCAATTCATAATAGAAATTGAGGAGTTTCTAGGTCTGTTGGGACTTATCTTGAACCTTAAGAACTTTAAGAAAACTTTGGAACAAAGGATAGAACTTTACCGGAATCAAAGAAGACGAACAGTGGAAACATAAACTGTTGTTGTTTTCGGCTTAGATTTTTGTCGATGAATTTATACTGGAAGCTGAAGGGTTCTAAAACTGTAAGAAACTTAAATAGAATCCAAAAGATGCTACAAAGGTTTGGGGATAGGATAGGAAGCTTCGCCTGAAGCATAGACGGCAACCGGACGAAGCAGAGACGAAGCAACAGAACAGAGGCGGCTCTCAGGGGGAGAAAGCCGGCTCCCTAAGTGAGGGAGCCGGCTCCCAAGCATGTAGAGCGGGCTCTCCATGAGGGAGAGCCGGCCCTGGAAGGTAAAGAGCCGGCTCCCATGGGGGGGAGCCGGCTCCTTTGAACAAAAACCCCTACGGGGTGTTTTCTGCAATTTTTCCGGAGTTCTGGGGTTAAACGCAAATACTAAAAATTAAAGGGGGTTTCAAATATGTTAAAATTAGCCTATTAAGACCCTTAAATAGTTGGTTTATGCTAGGGTGCTAATCCTAAGGGGCATCAGGAAACAGAAACGTGGAATAGGCATGCTGTCAAGGAAGGATGAATGTTTAAGTTAATAAGTTTGTTTTAATAACTTAAACTGACTGGTATCGAATTACTTTTGGGATGTTATATAAATTATTTATATACTTTAATGGAGGCCAGAAAGTTCAGTGTAGGACATGGGCATAGACATTATTAACTTAGATATTAAATGGTATGCTGTCAGGAGTGGTAGGAATTTTAGTTGCTAGTTTTGGTTTAGCGAACTAAATGGACTAGTATGGGAATACTGTTGGGGTTTCATATAATGAGCAGTTTGGACTTCAGAGTGTCATATTATATCAGGCACAGGTTTTGGAGTAGAGGATCAAAGGGACGTCATGTGGTGTAAATGCTAACTTTCATGCCGTTAAGGATTGTGGAGGATTTCATTACTAGTCTTTGATTTGGCAATTTAAATAATATAGTATGAGAGGATGGTTTGGGATATCTAGTATAATGTATTTAGTTTATATTTCTGTCTGATCATTATAACAGGTTATGGATGTTAATTGATGAACTGTTTAACTTCTGTTTTATCAATTGTATGGATGTGGATAATATAAATTGTTTATCAATACTTTAACAATTTATTTGGAGGATTAATGATTATAATCATATACTGGATGCATAATAGGATCTTAATAATATCTGTTTTCTATTATGCTGGTTTCTGGGTTTATTTGATATTCTAATGAATGTGCATCATTTGTGGATCATTTGCATTATATGTCCCGATATGGGACGATGACATATCAGGGATGAATTAGATCAAAAAGCTAAGTCCTACCCTTTTCATACATACGGAATGGATTAACTAAAACAATTGAACGACATAACGGATGGTTATTTTATTTTTATGTATTAGGAAGGATTTAAATATATATACTTATGGTGCCGTGATACGAGCTTGAGTCTCCTGATCACGGTTAGGGTGTGTATATTGCATTGGATGGATAGCTAGATATAACTGATATTCCCTGGTAGATCTAGGTACTTGGCCGCTGGAAAGCGTGTTTTATATGTCACCTTCTACCCAGGCTGAACTATGTTATAGGCTAGTGAGCATCCTATAGTGTGTGTGTATATATATATATGGACTATTTTAGATATTGCCGAGCTATCTAGGATGTATCTGCGTATCGGGTTTATGTACGGATTGTAGTAGGATGGAACTTGCATGTGGGCCTGACCCACCTTTATTTTTCAGGTGTTCGTGAGTACCAGGCTTAGGGCTTGATCGTGGTGATGCAGATACAGTCACTCACTCTTCCGACTGTATAGGATTTTCTTTCTTATTTTTAGTTTGGATTTTATTTTGTAAATTTATTTATCAGTTGGATTTACTAGGGGTCCACTAGATGGATTCCCGAGTTGTACGGATTTGAAGGATTTAAATAATATTAATTTATTATTTAAAGTTTGAGGATTTTTATTTTAGTTTTCATTCAACGCATTATTATTTTATTCTTAATTCAATTTTTATTCCTACTTGTTTACATATTAATTGTTTGGTATCCCTCTGATCTGTGCTCGGACTTGATCACCCGTGGCTCAAGAAACGAGGGGTATCATATCGGTTACATGATGAATTGCATAAAAGATATATTCTCTATTTTTTGTTCATCGATCTGATTAATTACGTGAATTAATCTGATCGATTACTTGGCATAATTTGATCGATTACATGATATGATTTGCTCGGTAGATGACTAATGGATAAATGAGTTTTCTCTATTTTGGTCATCTGATTGACTACATAAAGCGATCTAATCGATTAAATGGTAACATTTGATCGGTTACTTGGTCCAATCTAATCAGTTAGATAGCAAATGAAGATTACATGCTTTCTGTTTTGGTCATCTGATCGATTACATCGAATGATCTGCTCGGTTAGATCATTTGATTGATTATTTCTTTTTATCTGATCGGTTAGATGATTATGAGAAGTATGATTTTAATGTGAAAAGACATTTATGCCCTTAGATCAAAGAAATAAGATCCTAGGAGATGAATGCATGAGATGATTTGATCTTGAGCTTTTGTATCGAGTGATATAAGTCAATGGTTTACAAATTTTCTAGCTTTCACCAGTCTATACTACCCTTTGATATTGTCTTGAAGTTTTGTGATGTGAATCCTTCCTTTTTGTTCTGTTTGCCATGATTGGATTGCTTTTCATGATTATTCCTAATACTACAAGCTTATGGAAAATATTATATGCTATATCTTCAATGTTTGTTATTAACAAATTTGTGGGAAAAACATAGGTTGAAAACCTTTGTGCTAACAGAAAGATCTTGGTATTTTACATTATTTTTTGGGTGTTGAAGTCACTCGCACAATTGATCAAATTATCCTATCCCAGACCAAATACACTTTGAATATTCTATCTCGAACTAAAATGCTTAGTGTCAAACCAGTGTCATCACATGTTGCAACCCCATATCAAGCTCAGTCGAGATTTGGGAGCTCCATTGGCTGACCCAATTGAGTATCAAAGTATTGTTGGTGCACTTCAGTATCTTACCTTGACTCAACCAGAGATTGTGTTTGCTGTAAATCAAGCATACCAATATATTCATGCTCCAACAATAGATCACGTGGCAACAGTTAAAAGAATCTTCCACTTCCTTAAAGGAACCTCTTACAGTTTGGTCTTTATCTTCAACGAGGGTCACCTCGCCTTGTTGCTTATTGTGATGCAGATTGGGAAGGCAATCCGGGGGATCTCGATCCACTAATGGGTTTTGTATCTACTTTGGGTCTTGCTAATAACTTGGAAAGTTAAAAAGCAATCCACAATTGCTCGCTCCTCCACTAAATCGGAGTATCATTGTCTTCCACATATAACCGCTGACGTCTCATGTATGCTACTACGGGATCTTTGTATTCCTCTCCAGAGTGCGCACATAATTTTGTGTGATAACATCAGTGTAATTTCATTGGCCAACAATCCTCCTCGTACTAAGCACATTGAAATAGATTACCACTATGTTCGTGAAAAGGTTCTTTAGAAAGAATTAGACATTCAGTTCATCACAACAAAGGATCAAGTTGCAGATATTTTCATCAATGGTCTCTCCTCACAATGGTTCCGATTTCTAAAACCAAGCTTTCAGTTCGTGAATGACCTATCACCTTACAGGGATGTGATAATAGACACGAGAATTCATTGCAAATCTCCAAGATTTCCTCCTATTACTACACAACATATTGAAACATCAAAGGCTAAATTATTGGGTGAATTATCATCGTACAACTTTCTATATTTGTAAATTACAGATTTAGTGCAGTGTAATCCCCCCTTGATTTGTATTCCATAAACATTGTACATATTATAAATATCTGAATCAATATACCAGTCACATAGTAAGAGATTCTTCAATTATTTTTCTGTAGCATCTACATTCAACCCTTAGATTCTAAAACTTTCAATTTCAAGGTTCGCTTTCTCTACAATCTATTGTTTAAATATACATGTGTGTGTATGTATGTTGGTACAAAAGATACAAAAAAAATTATGCACAAAAGTTGTTTTAGACGGAATGCATATAAAGAATTTAAAAAATGCATCTACCAAACAATTTTTTCTTTTAAATTCCTTTCATTGAGAGACATTTTGCAAAGACCTTCAAATGGAAGGAATTTTAGAACTAGAAAGCTCCCCCAAACAGAGCCACATGTGATATCTTGTGTGCGCTAATAGATTTAATTAATGTACAAGGGTAAAATTGCTCTAAGTTTAATTCCAATTTGACATTATGAAATAACGGCCCTCTCAATCATGCTCTCGATTCTCTCTCTATATATATCTAAGATTTGGTTAGGGTTGTATATATATGATTGGGTACAATGAGCCTTAATCAATCAGGTTAGGGAATCTCTTATCAACATCAACTTTTTAGCATTATGTCTCCAAAAGATTCAAAAATTAATCATAGGCTGAAATTTTACAACTTTTAGTTTTGCTTCAGAATGCATTTACTGCTAATTTTTTAATTCACGACGTATTATTATTATTATTATTATTATTATTATTATTATTATTATTTAGAGATGTGCATCCAGTTTATCAAATAAGGACAATTCTTCAATTCGGGTTACTCAGATGTGGAACTTAAAGGAGACTGTCAAGGAGCTATGGCTCTTTCTCCAAATGACAATATCTCCATACAGTGATTGAAGATATCAAATGTATACTTCTTAATTAGAATAAAGACTTTAAGTTGCATTCGTCAGCGGGCTCTTAAATGTAAACATGGAGGCAGAAGGTGAGATATGTGGTAATCTATGAAGCACAGACACTCCTCACGAGGGTCTGTACCAATATCGGACACTTTTTTGACACGGACACACGTGTCCGAGGCTCCGACATTTCTGTGAAGTGTCCAGAAATTATTTTTTATTGGATATGGGGTGGACACGACTCAGACACGCGGAGGACACGGGGTGGACACGGCTTGGACACGCGGACGACACGTGGGGGATACGGCGGGGTATATTTTGTAATTTTTTTTTTAAAAGATAAATGGGGTACTTAATGTAATTTACTAATTTTAGAAATTTAAAAGTAAAATTTTGAAAAAATAAAAAAACAAGACATTTTTTTTAAGTTACATGAACAAGACTTTGTGAAAGACTGAAAGTATATATGTTTATTCAAGTACATATTTAACCCATTATAGCTATGTCTCTTCTGCACATTTTCATTTGGAATTTGGATTAACTTTATTTTTCATTTATTTTCTATTTTACCTTGTCTATGTTTTTCTTATAACACAGATGAAATTATTGAAATTGGTCCTGTTATTTGTTGTTGTTTTATTTGTAATTTTGTATATATATACATCTGTTTGTTATTAGGAAAATGAATGTGCAAGGTTCTAGTAATTATATTTTGAATATATAATTATATATATTATTGGAATAATTTCACTTACCTCCCTTGAGGTTAGGCGTAATTACAGGCGGTACTCTTTACGTTTCAAAAATTATACTGACCTCCCTTCAATGTCATCGCCGGTTAGTTATGTTAGAAATTTTTGTGAATGTACTAATATGCCCCCATATTATATTAATAATGATAATTAATTGTTAAATTACTCTTTTACCCTAATAACATTTTTTTCTCTAAAATTGAGCTCTTATTTTATTTTATTTTATTTTATTTTTTTCTTTTTCTTGAAGTTTAACCTTCTTGAGCAATTTGCAGAATATGTCATCTTCACCACCGCCACAACAAAGCCACCATCTGCACCGCTGCCACAACAAAACCACCATCTTCACCGCTATCACGACGGCCATAGCCACCACCACCGCCATAACACAATTACTTACCTCCGATGATGGCATGGAACAAAAGTAGCGACATCTCCGGCACGTAACGGAGGCTTGCAAGTGTTTTGGCATTAGAAAATGGTCTGAATCCAAAATCTGAGCCCCCGCTCTCTCTTTCTAGTTCGTAAAGTAATTTTATCGCCTGATCGAAGAGGACAGCCCATGAGTCAGCTACGAGCTTGAAGGCGGAGTCGGCGAAGGCGAACTTGTTCTTGTCAGGGTGGAGGATAAGTGCGAGCAGACGGTACTGCCTCTTGGTGAGATCGACCTTGTCGGAGTGGCGATCGACCTGAAGGATGGAATACCATCCATGGTGGTTGTTAATGCAGCGATGAGGACCTCCGCGACGGCCATCCTCTTCATTGCCGTCGCCGAGTTCTTGTCGATTAGAGAATACGAGATCTGCAATTTCTTGTTGCCAGCTGAAAAAGAAGTGGGTCAGAGACCAGATCCGTAAGAACTCAAACCAAGAAGGCATGGAGGAAGAAGAAGCAACCATAATAAACCGCAGATCAACAGATGGTGACTTGCTGCATACATATATATATAGTCTATTATGTATATACTGTATGGAAAGGTGTAATTCTGAATTTAAAAAAAAAAAAAAATTAATTGTGAGGATATATGGGTAATTATGAATTCAAAAGTAATTATAGTAAGGGCAAAAATGGTATTTCATGTTCAAAATTGAATGATGCCAACAAAAAAGGCATTGACCGGCGTTGACTTTCATCGGAAGGGGGAAAGTGTTATGCTGGACCTAACCTTGAGGGAGATCGGTGTAATTTTTGAAACGTAAGGGGTACCGCTTGTAATTACGCCTAACCTCAGGGGAGGTAAGTGAAATTATCCCTATATTATTTTATAGGCGTATCCCCGCCGTGTCCGTATCTTATTTTTTAAAAATTTGCCGTGTCGCTATATCCGTGTCGTGTCGTACCCGTATCCCATGTCCGTGTCCGTGCTTCATAGGTGGTAATAGTGGTTACTCAATCTCATTTATGTTCATCTCTCTTCTATTTCTTTGTAGTTTTTCATGTTGGCTAGTGATAAAAAATAATAATAATAAATAAAGGCATTTTTATAAAAATATATAGAAATCCCAATTTTGTTACTTATTTATTTTGTTTTTATCTTTTATTTTTCGGTTAAATGCTGTGACAAGTAACACCTTATTAGGTTTGCTTTAGTGCTCATAGATTAAATTAGTGACAAAAAAAGCCAAAACCTCCTCTCTCAGGTTTGGTTTACTTTGTCCTCACACCTGTTTATGTTAGTTGACCGGTAGCCATGTCAAAAGTCAGATAATTTTAAAAAATAAAATGCCAAAACTATCATTCCTGGTTGCAAAATGTCCAAATAAACCTTATTCACTATTTCAAAATACCATTTTAGCCTTCAACTTTTATACCCTCACATGTATTGCTCCAATTATTGAGTTTATAGACAGTCTCTCATATAAAGATTTTGTGATTCATGCTCAACAAAACATACATTTTTATTAGGACTGTAACTCGAGCGGGTTGGGCACTCATCTCGGGCTCAGCCCATATAGAAAATCTTCAGCCCAAGCCCATACATAACTAGTCCACCCAGAGCTCGCACTATAATCGCACCTTAGAAGAATTTTTAACTCTTTATTTTTTTGTTTAATTTAATTTATTTATTTATTATTTTTATTTTTATTTTCAAAAAACAAATACCCAAAATTGTATTTTGGAGGGTTTTATTAAAAAAATTTGTCAAAATTGTTGATTAGGTCAATTTGCTACAAATTTCAAAAAAGAGATGTATATGCACTTTATAAAAAATGGGTTGTTTCTTGTAAATTTTTTATATAGCGGGTATTTATTTATTTATTAATTATTTTTTTTTTTTTACCCAAAGAATATTGAATTGGAGAAAAAAAGTTATAGAATTAACAACAACCAATTAATCAATTGAAGCCCACATCTCTTTGGAGCATTCTATAGCATTTTAGAATGTAAACTTATAATGATTATTCTTTGAAGCATTCTAAAACCTCATCCAAATCATTAGATGGTAGATACATGTACAGATTTTAGCCATTCATCATAAGGCTCTGACCTATATAATAAGGTTGGGGTTATGACAGGACTTGCTGAAGGACCTTACATGGTCAAGTTGCCAGCGGTGCACGTTGAAATACATTTACATAGGCTGGATCTCCATTTTCATTTTTTAGAAAAATAAAAATGGAGAATTTCTGAGAGAGCAGGAAGAGACTGTTATAGAAAAAACGACCGAAGAGTACGAAGGGGTTAAGATGGTTGTGATACTATATATTTTGAAATTAAAAATGACTACAACAATTACATCGGTTCTTAGTTCATTGTCCGCTATGTGACTGACAACTCTATTTATGAAGTAATTCGATAATATTAAACATGCAAATACATTTATGATGGTCAATTATTCAAATACTAATGAAATGATTATAATCATCTTCCCAAATTCCCATTTTTTTATTTTTATTTTTACTTTTACTTTTACTTTTACTTTTACTTTTGAACAAACATTCACCTTAAGAATTAAATTTGATATAAAGAGGCGTGGCCAATCAAAAATTTTGGCATAGGCTTCTCCATTTGCTAGAGTCTACCTTACACTCTCCATATAGTAGCATCTGAGTCAATTGGTGGACCCTTGTATATATTTTTGCTTTAAAAAGGGTAAATTAGGCCCCAGGGCATAATGGCGTTGACAGGGATCTTAAAAGTAAGTCTTTGAGGTCTCGCTTTCAAATCGCACTCCTGACTTGAATGGTTCGTGTGTTGTGAGGCCAATACACATACTCTAAAAAGACAAAAAAAAAAAAACACGCTATCACTGTGGTAAAATTAACAAAGACACCCCAACTATCACCAATGGTGAGTTGACATTGTTATCTTTTGACTTGTAAATTGACGTATTTAAATTATGGAATTAATTTTTTTAACCTCTTTAGAACTCACTAACTAAAACAATGGGGTAAAAAAAAGTTCGAGCAAGAAACTTTTTAGACGTTTTTACCCTTTTCTCTCTGGCTAGGGCAATACATTAACTAGAGTTAACGAGGTAGAAGACAAATCCATGGAGGAGGGGCAACCCTCCTCTACCGCGAGTAGTGTCACCCCTGTCACTGTATCCTCTTCTCGCCTAACATGGAGTTCACTTTTGGTGAATTCTACATCTACAAACTTTACTCCATTGACATATTATAGCGAAAGTTGTAACAAAAAGTGCATTGAGATAGATGATGAAGATATTGCGGATGAACTGAAGTATTGGGAAAATTCAGTAGTGTGTTATGTGTTGGGAAGCAAACCATATTTTCCCTATTTCAAAGCTTTTATACAGAAACGCTAACACAAGGACGCTGTGGTGGTTTCTATGAAGGACGACTTCTTTCAAGTTCGATTCCCATCTGAGGAGGATTTGATAAAGATATTATCACGATTCCATACGTTTCAACGACAGGCAAACTGGGATTTCTGTTTCTAAGATTGTGTCAAACATTACTAAACCGCTTTATATGGATGCAATTACTCTCAGTCGTGAGAAAGGTTTATATGTGCGTGTCTTGGCAGAGATGGAGGTGGATGGGGTTTTCCCTAAAACTATCAAAACAAGGCTTCATGGATTACAGCTTCAAGTTCATGTTGAATATGAATGGAAACCACAAGTATGTGGTATATGTAAGAAAATGGAACACAATGAAAATATGTGTCCACTGAATAAGGCCAAAGTTGTGAAATCAAAGGAACAATGGGTGGTGAAGAAAACTGTTAAGGGAAAAGAGGTGAGTGATCAACGTTCAGATAATGCAAGTCCCAATGGTGTGGTGCAGGATGATATGGAAGGTTTTACAGTGCAGAGATCCAAAGGGAATAATAGAATTGTTGCCTAAGATGTACAAATTTCGATCAGTTCTGCTAATGCTGTAATGTTTCCGATTTTTGTCATTTTCTATTTTCTAGAATTTTTTGATTTTCGAGGGTATTTTCATCTTTTTTCGTTTTGTGTGTTGGACACCATGGGGTGTGTCGGATGTGTCAAAGAGTTGTTTGGGACATTTCCTTCAGTTCAGGACTCTTGGAATTGTATTGGTTGTCATTTCGGTATTTTTCTGTTTTTCGGGCCGGGAGGTCCCAGGTGGGACCAGCTACCGGGATTGTTGTACACGAGGGTTGTGTCATGGGTCCATTGCATGTCATGCATTATTTTATTGTGCTTATTTATATAATTAAATGATTAATGATGTGGTGGTGAAGTAATTTGTGTATATAAGTATATATATATTAAAAAGAAAAGATTTTTTATGTGGTGGAACCCACATATAATCCTTTTAGTGGCTTTAAAGCCATTTGGCTGACAAATTTTAGCCTCAAATTCTCTTTCTCTCGGCAGGTTCTCTCTCTCTTCACTTTCCCTTTCTTTTTCCTTTTTACAACCTTCTAAGTTTGATTTCTCTCAAGCCTTTGAGATTTTGGTGTTACCACTTAAGGCAAAGTTGGTGAGCACTTCAAGATCTTCGTTTTGATCGAAGCCAATCTCTGTTTGGCCACCATTGGGGATTTCAAATTCTAGGGTTCTTGGGCTAAAATTGGGGCTTTGCTTGGCTTAATCTCTAATTGAGGTAGGGGTCTCCCTAATGTCTAAGTTTTGACTTTAATTGAGCAAAATTTGAGTTTCTTTTCTCTATGTTTGAAGTTTTGAATTATGACTTGGAAATGTTGTTTTAAATATGTAAAAGATGTGCTAAATGTTGAGGACATGATTTCTTTCTATTTTGTATTAGAAGTATGCGAAGAATTGTGTATGAAAACCTTATGAATTGAGTAATTCTTGTTGTGTGAGTAATTCTATCATGAGCATGTCAATATTGTTATTGAATATGAAAATGGAATGCTTTATCATGCCTATTATCTAGAATTTGTCATGTTGATCTCATCGATGTTACAATGCATTGCAAGGGAAAGGGAAATTTTACAAAAAGTTTAAAAATGACTTTTAAAGGAAATGTTGTTGTTTAAAATGGGATATTTTTCTAAAATGAACCGAATTTCGTGAGTCCGGGGCTAGATTGACCTAGAGGGAGCGTAGCCCGGTGTAGGGCGTGAAAAAGTTAATACTAGGCCCTTTAACGGTTGCCAAGCCTTGTCAGAATTGGAACCGGGGATAGTTATCAACCTCGCCTCGGTAATGTCAGTTAGCAGATTTTTTTTTTTAAACGTGAAGGTTGGGTTGGTATAGACCAAGTTTGGGACGGGATGCATCTCATATCATATCATGCACTTTGATTATAAAATTGTGCTTGTGTTCATGGTTATTACTTGTTATGTGCATATTGTCGTTTGGATTCCCATGGCACAACCCCGTTTTCTTTCTATTTTCCTTATATGTTACGCGGCTCAAGGGAGTCTAAAACTAATGTCTTAGACCTACTGAGCTTTATACTCACCCCTTCTCTTAATATTTTTAGGGCATGGAAAGGAAGTGGCGGAAGAAAGTCCACCACAAGCTTAGTGGACTAGAAGTTATTTTACTGTCTTTTGTATATGTGATCCCACTCTCTTTTTGTAAAGCATACCATTGCAAATGTATCCATTTTGTAAAGGGTGTTTACACAATGTAACAATGGACTGATGATAGTATTTTGATGCATTTGGTACTATGTCTATATTATGCTTCGAATGGGAAAATGATGTTATAATTTGGGAAGTTGATCAATGCATGTCTATGGAACACTACTTACGTTTGCCGTAAATTCGGGATTGATTGTCTTTTAGGTTTAGCTTTTAATGATTCCAGTTTTCTTGTGTTTTCAGCTACAGCTAGCAGCACTCCAGGGCCTGTCGGCCGGCTGACAAGGAGTTTCAGCCCACAGACAGTGCAGTTTTGGGTATTCCAGAGAGTTGAGTCTCTGAAAGTGTCGTTTTGGCCGGCCGATGAACCTCGTCAGCTAACTGAACCTTCTCTTTCGGCCGGCCGACCCCAAATCTCCAGTCGGCCAAGAGGCCATTCTTTGGAAGTCACGAGAGTATGCACATTTGTGCATCGTTTCGGCCGGCAAATCATTTAGGTCAGCCGACCAAACCTAGAGTATCAGCCGGCCGACATAAGACTGCCAGCCGGCCGATTCTCTTTTTCCACTATAATACCCCTAGTTTTCAAAAGGATATAAAAAGGATTTAATTATTTGTTTTATTGTATTTTTGTGTTTATGTGTCTATGTGGTATGTGGCTTGATGTCTATGTGTTTAATGTGTACTTTGCGTATTATTTGTGTTTTGTTCATGTGATTTATTTGATTTAATTAGGTGTTTTGCTTGCTTAAATGATGTGTGTTTAATTGTAATTATTTGTTAAGTTAAATGTTGAAATTGTTTTGTCTTATTTTATTTTAATTTTAAAAGGAATTGAATTTGGATAGTAGTAATGGACCAACCCAATGGGTCGCTTAAACTACTTGGATGGGAAGCTAGTGGGTACGGATAATTACCCATGAAGGATTGTGCATATATATAGGTATATATGCATATAAGGATATTATGTTTATTTAATTATTATTATTAAATAGTAGTAATAATTATATTAGTTAATTTATATATATACATTATAACTTAATTATATATATATATATACACACACACACACACTTATGTATCCACATACATACCCTTATTGTAAGACCCCGATACAAAATTAATTACATTAGCTTAATTTTATATTAATTCTGACATGATTTATATATGAATATATAAATGGAGTGGGTTGTTTTGTGAACTTGGTGTGTTTTGTAACAATAAAATGGAAAGAGGAAATAAAACTATGTAGTGTAGTAAGAAGCACTTGTGAGTGGATGAGGTTAATTAAAGTTCTGATGTGGGTAAACAATATTGACTCACACATAAAATATATAGTCATAAATTATATATGAATATATAATTCTAGAGAAACTATCAGTACCCATATGGATATATATCATATGTATATTCTATATTAGTTAGTAAAGCTTCTTGTAGAAGGCTTGATTTTTTCAACCTGACTATATATATTTTTTACATATGTGCACACCAAAAGGTCACAAGTATACTTGTGGGCCATGTGGGTGAGAATAATTTGGTGTGACGGTTCACGACATGCTATCATGTGTATGTGGAAATCTTTTAGTGATATTTATATAGTAATTTAGTGGTGATTCATTAAGGAGATGCTGCAAGCACCACACACGCATGCAATACACCTGTACATGGTAAGTTGAAAAGTTTTAAATATTTTATACACTGCAATTGAAAAGGAAAAAGAAAATAAATAAAATAGAAAGAGAGAAGGGGTTTTTGTTTTCGGCTGGAGAAGAAAAAGAAGTATAAGAAAGTTTAGAAAAGGAAAAGAAATACTCTACATGTAAGGATTTTATATTTTGTATTTTTATTGTTTTTCTAAATTTCTATATTGAGGTTTAAACTTACCATGAATAATTTGGTTCATGAGTTTTGTATTAATCTGGTGGATTTCTATTTATTTCATTAGATAGATTGTATTTCAATTGTTTAAAATGGAAGGAATTATGAAGTAGTTGAAATTGTCAAGGTGTATGCAGTTCTCTAAAATGGAAGGAACTATGAAGTAGTTGAAATTGTTAGGGTGAAATTGATATATATATATATATATATATATATATATATATATATGGTTAGTAATCTGAGATTATAGAAATCGAATGAGAAATGAGATTGAAGGAGAGAGAAGTAGAAGAATAGGAAAGAAAACTGGGTATGTGATTTTTGGTACAGAGGTACTGGAGGTGAATTTTATTTTTTTTATTTTTATTTTTTATCCTTATTGGATGTTTTTATTTCTTTTTATATACGGATAAGTGGGTTGATTGATTGTGTATATATTGTAGTTATTTGTATTTTGTTATCTCACTTGAATACTTTGAGTGGAGATAGTTGTTAATTGGAATGGTGGAGTTGAAATTTCACATAAATGGTTGTGGTCATGGTTTTAAATGAAATTTGTGATTTATTATTTAATTCTTTCCAGAAATATATATGACATGGTTATAATGTTGTATAGGCAAGGAGAATGACGTGACAACTTCGACATTTTCAGGGGAAAAATAAATAATTTGGGAAGTAACCAAGGTGAGCGTACTCACTAAAAGTTTTACACTTGAATGTGTTACATTGAAGTATTGAAGTTGTTTATGTGAAATGAAGATGTATATATATATATATATATATATATATATATATATATATATATATATATTTATATATACCTTGTTATATAAGGTCCATACTCTTGCCTAGAAAGAGAGTACCATATTTCAATAAGGTCCATACTCTGGCCTAGAAGGAGAGTACTATAATAGATAAGGTCCATACTCTGGCCTGAAAAGAGAGTACCATCTTTAAATAAGGTCCATACTTTTGCCTAGAAGGAGAGTACTATATTTTAATACATATAATATGTTAATGAAGTTTAATTGAAGTTATCAAATAATATTTGTTTATATTACTCTGATGTAATAGTGTTGCATTCACTGGGCTTTAAGCTCACTCCTTCCATATCTATATTTTCAGGTACAAGGTTGGGTCGTTACTGCCAGGTCTAGAATCTTGAGTAGAAATGGAGAAAAGAACAATGGAATATCTTTTATTTAAGATGTAAATATTGTAGTAGAGTTTAATAGTGTAGTTTGTCGTTAACGCTTTAGTTTGTCAGAATTTGTATAACAGGTCTATATTTTGTTTTAAATTGTAAATTGTAAAGCAGGTACTTTGATGTATGACGATGTCATGTTGAATGAGGTTAATGCAGATGGTTAGATACATTCCAATTTGTTCAATTTATTAAGTAGTGTAAATTGAGTTGGGGTGTGTCACTTATACGTATATATATTATCCTTTTTATTTTATTCTTTATTTTCTTTTCTTCTCCATTAAGTTAGCAAAGTTGGGGAAGGAATAGAATTAGGGTTGTATATTATGTAGTATATATATATATATATATATATATGTTATATGTCTAGAGGCTGGGGTTTTTACGTGGGTTTGTAGAGACAAAGAAAGAAAGTAACAGATAGGGTTTTAGAGAGAAAAACCGAGAGAGAGAGAATGAAAGGCACGGCCAAAAGTTAAGGCCGGACCAAGGAGGAAAGAAGGGAGGCTTGCTCGTAGACAGGGACAGAGCAACAAAGAGTTCGACAGCAATCAAGGTTGCCGAAAAATCAGAGAAGAAGCAGATGGGTTTTAATACAAAACCCTTGAAGCGAGTTCTTCTCCTACTCTCTCCCTTAGATTTGTGTTCTATATATACCTAGGTTGATTCTAGGATTTAATGGACATTAAATTGATCATGTATGCATGCTAAATCAGATTAAAACAGGGAGTATATTAATGAAATTGAATTTTCTTGATTTTGATTGTTCTTGCATGAAATCTAGTTTTAATTTGTGATTTAGAGGTGTATGGACTTCATATAATTATTTGGGATTGTTTGGGACATAGAACAGAGGCTTAGGACCATTAACGGAGTGATCGGAGGCCGCCAGAGTCGGAGAGGAAGAGTCGCAGCAAGGATAGAGCCGGCTCCCTTGGGGTTGGAGCCGGCTCCCTTTTATTTTTTTAATTTCAGCTCTCAGAGAGGGAGAGAGCCGGCTCCTTCAGCGCAGAGCCGGCTCCATGGTGAAAGGAGTCGGCTCCCTTGTGACAAAGCCTGCTCTCACAAATTGAGAGTATGCTCCCTTACTGTGTTGTTGTATAGAATGGTTTTTAAGGTACTGTTTGGATGTTTTGGGGTTCCAAAACTTATTTGTATTGATTATAGGGGTTCTAAATGATTTTTAAAGACATATTAAAATCCCATAATACATAATTTATATCTATATGCTAATGATTGGAACAATATGAAATTTTAAACAAGTTTACATGTTGTTAATGGATATGGAGGATTTAATTGCTTAATATTATTTTAGCAACTTAAATGACTGTGATATGATTTTTTAATCTTGTATTGGATGCATAATATGATCATGTACATATCTGATTTCTATTATACTTATTTCTGGATTTATTTGATGTAATATTATATCAGTTGCATCATTTATAGATTGTATGCATTATATGCACCGGTATGGGACGGTGGCATATTAGGGACGGATTAACCAAAAGAAGTTAAGTCCTACCTACCTCTATTATTCTAGGGACGGATTAACCAAAGAAGTTAAGTCCTACCTACTTGTGTTTATTAGGGACAGATTAACTAAAAGGTTAAGTCCTACATATTCGTGTCAGGCCACTGTATCAATTGGATGACATTTTGTTTTATGTTTTAGACGGATTTTATATATGTATAGATATATGCCATGATATGAGCTTGAGTCTCAGGATCAGTGGTTAGGGAGCATATATGCAATGGGAATTGTAGCTGGATTATGATGCTTAGTGGTGTACCCTGTTAGGTATAGGTACTCATGTCCACTTCAGGTGCGTTTTGCATGTTGCCTACTATTCAGGTTGAGACCGCCTTGTAATCCAGTTAGAGTCCATTAGTGTGTATCTATATATATATATACAGACTACTAGTTATTGTTGAGTTGACTAGGATGTATACGTGTATCGGATCTATGTTTGGACCGTAGTAGAGTAGAACTTGTTTGTGGGTCTGACCCATTATTTTTTTCAAGTGTTTGTCAGGAGTAGAGATTGTTCGTGCTGAGCTGGGATCAGTCTACTTCATTCTTCCGATTCTACTTAGGATATTCTTTTATGTTTCAATTTTTTGAGGTAGACAGTTTTTACTGTTGATTATTCCGTTTTGGATTTTCTTGGGGTTCACATAGTATGGATTCCCGAGTTGTATTATTTGGAGGATTAATTGTATCAGAAGAATTTATTTATTAATGGAAATTTATTTTGATGATTGGATTATGGGATTATCATTCTAGTTTCATTTCAGCATTTTTATTTATTCTCATTTATCTTTTTATATTCTATGTTCGATTATTACTGATGTGTTTTTTATATCCACAGGTATTCGGGCGTGGGCTTGGCCAACCCGCATTCAAAAATTCAGGGGTATCACATCCACCATGCGTTGAGACCCTTTATTGATGTTCATGGCTTGGGAGGGTTATAAACTTATGGATGAGATTCTTGCTTCGTGTTGACATAGAAAATGATAGTTGTACCCTTAGTTGACCTTAGGTCCGGGTAAGGACCCGGCTAATGGTTCGGACCCACGGGTTCGGGTCGTTACAAATTTGATATCAAAGCGATAGTTCGAATACCATTAGGACGACGGGTAGAGGCCTACCTAGGATTGCATGGGAAGTTGAATTGCATGTTTATATGCTTATGTTCTAAGTGTTTAAATTTTTTTTTTGAGAAGCATGACTAATTGCTTACTTGCTTATGTGTTAATTACTTATTGAGTTAAAGCATGCTTGAATTATTTCATAATAAATGATAATATTTATGAGATTAATGCCATGATTAAAATTTTTAAAGCATACTGAAATGACAAGGTGTTTATTGATTGAGTTGTTTATCATGTATATGGGTATACTTACCAGATTATGTGCTTATTTGCTAAGTTGTTTATTGTTGTACAAGCATGTTATATCTGTTAAGATGACAATTAACTGAGTATGAGAATCATCCACTATGTGTTAAAGTTATGAAATATGTTATATGACGAGTATGACTATGTGCTAAGTACCATGCATGCTTAGGTGTTATATGTGTGTTGTACTGACTTAAATAATCCATGAGTAGGTGCTATGTTTTCGGTATGTAATTGTATAGTAGGCGCGTCTCTATATGGTATTAGTTTTGTGAGTTATCACCTATGACTAGGAAAGGTATCAGCGTTGTGAGTAGGGGTGACGTGAATAGTACTATCTTTTAAGTTTGGTTTGTTTTGGACGCGTTGTTCCATTAAGAGTCTTTTCCCTTAGAGACTAGTGACGGTGATAGGGTATGATCTTAGGTGTCTTCCCGGACGAAATTCCTCATTTTCTTGCACGGGCGAGAGATTGTGTTGTGTTCCCTCGGTATAATGAGTGGACTCGTGGGATGATAGACTAGTAGGGTATAGTGTATGAGTCATAGGTTCCTTTCATGTGAGCAGAGTTGAATAGATGTCACGGGACGTGAGGTAGTGTATGCGGTGTATGACTTGTGAGGTACATGTGTTGTGCGGGTTGAGCAAGATTTGTATTTGGATTTTCATTTAGAAGTTCATTGATGTTTAAGGTCACGAGTTTATCCCTTAGATTGCCGTTTTGGGAGTAAGAGTAGAGGTTGACCTTGAGTTGGCGACGACATAGGTAGATTGCACCTTTTTGTTTTGATCCCAAGTGAGGAAGGTAAAAGCTTGGCGTGATGTTGTTTAGTGACCATAGAGTGCGGGTCACAGAAGGTGTTGAGCCAGTATAAGGAGTGACCTCTTGGGTTTGGTGGCCTGTTCTATTTGATTTCTTTGTTTTGTGGCCCTGTGGGCGGGTATGCGCGAGCGTGTGCAGGTGGCAATGGAAGGCTACCACACTGGGCGAGCTACGGGCACACAACTCAGATGAAATCGATGTGGACATCCCATTATGTTGGATGGTAGTCATGACGATTAGTTGGGAAAGGATAGTGATGGAGGCGTTGGAGTTGTACGACCTTCTGTTTGGTCGGGTAGATTGTTTAGGATGTATGACCCAAATGTCCAGTTAGCTACCAATGATAGTCCATTGTTTTGTAGCTGCTATAAAGTGCAGTTTATGTGATTGGCCATTTGGCGTGGTGTCTATTGTCCCTCTTAGGGATTGTTCCTGTAGCATTGCCACGTAGGATTCTTATTTTTGTAGCGGATTATTGATCATGTTGTCAAGTATCATGAGTGATATGTGTTTTCATGTCAAGTTTGCATCACTTTAGGGGGAGAGGTTGGTTAGTGGAGGCTCGTTGTTTCCAGGGGATTGGAGTTATGCAGTTATTTCGGAAAGGACGATCATGGGGGTATTGGAACTTGAGGTTCTTGTATTGAAGAGTAAGTTGGTTTAGGGGTGACCCAAGTATTCGGGTAGGAAGTAGTGATTGGTTGTTGTCTATAGTGAGGTTGTGAAGTGGTTTAGTATTATGGTGACATTTGTAGCTTGTCATTTTTGCTTGGACTTGGTTAGGATGGTGTTGCCACATAGGCGCACCACTCCTTATGAGGAGTCGGTAGGTTGTCGTGACAAATGTCATAATATTTGTGCATTGTGTAGGTGTTGAGGTTACCTTGGGGAGCTGTAGTGGCATGGATTAACGATAGGTCATCGTTCTCACGTGATGGAGATTGAGAGGGACTTCTCCTTAAATTGAGTAGGATACGATATCCTGGGTAGTATTAGTTACTTCCCAGCATTATTACGTTGTGTATGTTGATGCCTTTACGTGGGAGCATTTATTTTATTTCGTTCTATACTGTATTATTTTCTTTTATTTTATTTGTGTATGGCATTCTTGGCACTCGGTGCGCATGTATTGTATGTTCGGTTTGATTCTTTTTGCATTAGCATTTTAAAATTTCATGTGCGAGGTTTTAGTATTGATAGTGTATGACGGTCTGTTAGTGGTGAGATCGCCTAGATTTGAGTTTGTAGTTTTGTATGGGTATTCGGTTGGTTCTTCCCCTGGTGTGTAAGGAGTTTAGTTCATCTCAAGTGAAATTGGGTGTCCACGGTTGGATGATTAGTGAGTAGCGCATGACAGGGTGTCGGGTGCATTCGGGTACGAGTTGTCAGTTTCTGGTAAGTGCGGGGTTCATTACCCTTCCATTTGTTCTAGTCCTGACAAGGACGTCGTTGGTCATATGTCTTGTCCTCTATCTAGGAGTTGTGCGCGTCCGCAGATGGGCTGACTCGTATGTGGTTTGTGGTGCTGTTAGAGTTCACCGGTAAATGTTTGGTTGAATGAGTCAAATCACTCCCATGGAGGGAGGTGGAATCTTTGGTTTTTGTGGTACTTGTTTTGAGAGTAGTCTTGACCGGTGGTATGTGAGGTATGAGTTGTTGACGAGCACTGACAAGTGCGTATTTAAACCCGTTAAGCTTAGGTATTCTAGAACATTTATCTATCTTACTTTACCATTTTAGATTAATTTCGTGTTAATTCTATTTTCAGGCACTTATCCCGAAAATAAGCTAACTCAGCCAAATAAGAGCTTAAAAGGAGCAATTATGAGATTAAACAAAGAAAGGAGCAAAGTGGAGAAAGAAAGAAGCAAAAAGGAAGAAAGGTGGTCATTCAAGATTCTCAATAGATCCAAGATGAAAGTTCGATCGATCCAACATGGATCGATCTCAGCACTTCAAGATAGATCCAAACCTTGACCCAAAATAGAAAGCCCAAAGTTTGATCGATCCAACACTATACTTCGATCGATCGAACACTTTTGTCCTCATCCAAATGATTGATCTTATCCACAGCTATCCACCCACCTACCACTTTTGTCCTTTTCCCCATAAATATCTTCAAAATATCTCAGATTTTTCTTTTCCCAAAAACCTCACCCAGTTGGATCGATCCAGCCTTAGTTCAATAGATCTCAGCCAAGTTCGATCGATCCAAGTACAAGGTTCGATCGATCGAACTTCCTCCAGTGCGAAAAAGTTAAAACACCATCTCACTAAAGTTGTCCTCTCTCCAATCAATAGAGAATATTGGGTGTACGACCCCAGCTCATTTGGTGTGTTACTTGACCTACCTATAAAAGGAATATGATGCACTTTTTGAGGGATATACAATACAAGACAATACAAGAGATACATTAGGGAGAGAATTGAAGGGAGGCAAGTCTTAGTATAGAAGAAAAGGAGGAGAAGGCTAGAGACACCATTGGAGAGTTCTTCATCAACAAGGAGCAGATTTCATCCATGGAGCTTACCCTTGAGGGTTGGAGGAGCATCACCATGAGTGGCTAGACATCCTCTTGGGGGTAGAGTTAGCCCCAAGCATGCTTTCTTTACCTTAATCTTGTGTATTATTGAGGGATTAGTGTTGTAATACATGTTTTGACACTTTGATTTATATAAATCTTGTTTATTCAATGATTTGTATGGTTTAATGCTTCCAATTGTTCATTTCATTCTATCCATATGTATGTATGCTATAATAGATGTTCATGTGCTTGTCTCTAGATTTTGTGTTATTAATACATGTCTATGTGTGTTGATGCTATGGATCTAGAGATTGTCAAGACATAGTGCTTAATGGAATGCTATTGTAGTTTAATTGATGGTTCATACTTATTTCTTGATGGGTTGTGCCTCTCTCTTAGTTTATTTTCATGCTAGTAGTGTAGATGTAGTGTAGTTGTAGTGTAGATGATAAATGGGAGGACAATCCATACTTGTTGTTTGATGTTCCATGCTTTTGAATGAAAATAGCATATATCTCTACCCTTATGGTGTATTTGGATTGTGAGCTTAATGAAAGGATTAATGACTTGTTTTGATCTATTGTGCCTTTCATATGTTGTTTAGACAATATATGCTTAATTGATTAGATATATTGTGCCTTTCACATGATGTTTAGACAATACATGCTCAATTGGTCATCCTTACTTGTTGAATCAACCAATCACACACACACAAATGTTGCAACACACCTTACCCTCATTAGTCACTTGTGAATGGTATAGAAATGCATTACTTGGTGGTGACCTCTAAACCCCAAGACCTCTCTCTATCTCTTTTACTTACTCGTAATTGCATTCATACTTAGCTTAATTTAGTTGCTCTCTAGTGTAATCAACCAATCAACCATTTGTTTAATCATTCGACCTACTAGCCCTAGTTGCATTTCCACGACAAAATTCGACCCAGCACAACACACAATCCCTTGGGACGATCCCTACTTGCCCTAACTATATTTTTAGTGAAGGTGGTAGTGGCTTTATAAATGTAAGACTTGGCCCTCGCCTAAATTGTATTCTCTTAAGCTTGTGGTACGGCGACACACCATAGTTTTTGACGCCGTTGCCGGGGATTGATTAATAGATTGATTGATTGATTTGATTGGCAACGTCAAATTTATGGAAGTCAATTAGGATTAGTACTCTTTTGATCGTGTTTTTATTCTATTTTAATTTACTTTTCATTCGATTACTTATTGTGTTTGTTCATACTTGACTAGGTGCATTGAGTTGAAGAAAAGCCAAACAAAGGAGCAATCAAGCAAAGCTAAACAAAACAAAGGAAAAAGCTAAAAATAAAAAAATTGCTAAGTTAAGCTATTAATTTGGAGTTGAAGTGCTATAGGACCTTTGTGAGACTTTCTTGACTTAATCTCTTAGTTAAATCGTGAGCCCACGTGGAGGCATTGCATTTCATTTGTAGTTAAATCGTGAGCCCGTGTGGAGGCATTACATTATTGTTGTTTCACACATGGGATTTGTGTTTGTGGAAGAAGTCTAATTGCATTGTTGTGAAGGCATAGTGTTTATCATTTGTTGTGTTTAGCATTATGCATGCATGGTCGTCGTTCATTGAGACCTACTCTTGTCCCTTTAGACTTGCATCTTCAATCTACCGTTAGAAATCCTTGGGGAAGAGAAAGTTCAAATAGAGCCAATCTATCAATGGATGACCATAATGATAATCATGTTAAGGACCTTGGTCACATAGATCAACAAGGTATCCTCCATCCTAATGTGCACAATGATAACGTGCAAGTACCACTAGGCATGCCTAGACCATACATTCACCAACCTCAACAACAAGGCCAAGTTCCATTGGGAATGCCAAGGCCAATATATGCTCCACAACCTCCCATCATAAATCAAGGAATTCAAAATCAAGGTGTTCATCTTGCACCTCAAGTTGCTAACCCACCAATTGCTTTAAGAGACCATTATGTGCCAAATGAGTATAATTCACCCACATGTATCCAATTTCCACCATTTAGAGCACATCATTATGAAATCAAAGCACAAACCATTCAAATGCTTCCTAGCTTTCATGGACTTCCAAGTGAAGAACCTTACAAGCATTTGGATGAGTTTCTTGAAGTTTGTTCTACTGTGAAAAACACGGACATGCCGAAAGAAGTCTTAAGGCTTAAACTTTTTCCATTCACCCTTAAAGACAAGGCAAAATATTGGTTCAACAATTTTAGGCCTTTTTCAATCACTTCTTGGGCAGAAATGCAACAAGAGTTCTTGAAGAAGTACTATCCGGTTTCAAAGACCAATGCCATGAGAACCTCAATTAGAGAGTTTTCACATGGGGATGGGGAAACATTTCATGAGGCAAGGGAACACTTTAATGAATTGCTTAGGAAGTGTCCACACCATGACATGCCAAAATGGCAATTAGTTCAATATTTCTTTGAGAGCTTATCGGACAATTATAAGGGCATGGTTGATGCTTCCATGGGTGGTTCTTACATTGATAGGCATGAGGATGATGTGTGGCATCTTTATGAAAGCATGAGTGAAAATTCATTGCATAGAACATTGTCTTCAAAGAATGGTAGAAATACACAAGGTTGGAAAAGTGTTGGCTTACATCAAGTCGACAACTCTAATGACATAGCCGCCGAGATGAAATCTTTATCTGAAAGGTTTGATCAATTTTTGATCAACCAAAACTCGGTGAACCAAGTATCTTCCTACCCTAACCATTCTCATCGTGCATCCAATGAATCTTGTATGACTTGTTCTAGTGTTCTTCATTCTACTTCTCATTGTCCTCATGGACAAGTGCAAAATGAACCTAATGAGCAGGTCAATGCAACTTTTATGAATCAAGGGAACAATAGTTATGGTACTCATTACAATCCAAGTTAGAGAAATCATCCGAATTTCTCTTGGAAAAATCAAGGGGAAGGCTTAAACCCTTCCCAAGGCAGTTTTCAAGGGAAATACATTCCACCTCCAATGCAAAACCAAGGATCCCAAGGCTATAGGCCATATCAATCACAAGGGAATCAATTCTCGAATTCTCATTTTTCCAATCAATCATATTCCCAAGGTAATTCTAGAAGTCCCACCTTTGAAGAAAAAGTTTTGAATGCTTTAGGCACTCTTGAGGCAAACACACAATTGCTTCATTCTCACTCTCAATCTATTGCAAAGCTAGAAACCCAAGTAGGGCAAATAGCTAGCACTCTTAATGCTAGAGAGAAGGGAAAGATGCCCATGAATGCCCCACCAAAGCAACAATGCGTTGTGGAAACCCAATCCTCATTGGAAGGGTGTACCATAGAACATGTCAATGCGGTGACTACCTTGAGAAGTGGTAGGGTTGTGGACAATCAAGTTGAAGTGTCCAATGAAGAGAGTGAATCGGTGCGACCACAAGTTGTCACCTGTCCCGTTTCACATTTTATTCCTCCTTCATTGCACATGCATGACCATATGAATGAGAAAGCTTCAAAATGTGATTTGAAAAGTGATCTTGAAAATGATTCATTGAAGGAAGTCTTGCAAAATGAATTTGGAAAAGATTTTCTGAAAAATGATGTTGAAAAAGTTTTGTTGAAAAATGATTTGAAACAAGATTCAAAAACTTCTTGTGTTGAAGAGAGTTCAAAAGAAAATTCTGAAAAAGTTTTTGAGAAAGCTCCATTTTCCGGACACCTTGAAATGGTCCATTTCAAAAGAAAAGCAAAAGGCTAAAGCCAATAAAATCTTGGAAATGTTTCAGCAAGTGAAAGTTAATCTTCCACTTTTGAATGCAATCAAGCAAATACCGGCTTATGCGAAGTTTTTAAAAGATCTTTGCACCCAAAAGCGGAAGAACAAAAGCCAAACACCAAGGAAAGTGGTTTTGACCGAGCAAGTAAGCTCAATTTTGCAACACAACACTTTTCCAAAGTTTAAGGACCTCGGTTCACCCACTACATCATGCATCATTGGTGAGCATATCATTAATCGGGCGCTTCTTGACCTAGGAGAAAGTGTTAACCTTCTTCCATACTCGGTTTATGTCAAACTAGACTTGGGAGAATTGAAACCGACGTCGGTAGTTTTACAACTTGCCGACCGATCCATTAAAAAGCCTAGGGGTGTCATTGAAGATGTTTTGATTAAGATTGACAAATTCT
Source organism: Cornus florida (assembly GCF_030987335.1). NCBI lineage: Eukaryota > Viridiplantae > Streptophyta > Magnoliopsida > Cornales > Cornaceae > Cornus > Cornus florida. The sequence goes on from NW_026775573.1 coordinate 49,935,909, forward strand.
TATTCCCCATTGATTTCGTTGTCATTGACACTGAACCGGTTTCCAATCCTAAGAGTCAAATTCCCGTTATCCTTGGCCGTCCTTTCTTGGCAACCTCAAATACCAACATCAATTGTAGGACGGGGGTGATGAAGATCTCTTTTGGCCACATGAAAATGAAGTTGAATATATTCAATCCAACCCCTAACTCATTTGACAAGTATGAAGGAGAGGTTAATGTTGTGGAAAAATGTCATGATCTTACTTGTGAAGAACTTGAGCTTTTAGGTAAGGCTAAAATTTCAAAGGGACCATCTTCAACATTGCATTCTAAGACTATTGTTTCAAATTCTTGCTTTGAAAGGGTATGGAAGCCCAAAAATTTAGATTGCATTGACAAAGGAACAAAATCTTCTTTTGAATTTGATCCAACAATTTTTTCCAGGAACCATTTATTTGGTGGAACTCAAGACATCTATCACCCCAATAAGGAGGGGATGCATAACAAGGTCTTTGATCCGGGCTAAAAGAGCCCAATGTCTTGCTAGAGACGTTAAAGACTAGCAAAAGCATTCGTAGGGTGTCAAAACCCTATTCCTCTCCCATTTCTATCTTACATTTCATTTCTTGCGAAGTCTAGATACTTGTTTTTGGTTCATATGCATCAAAAGGAACTTTGGTGAGGATTGCATGAGCTTTCATGTCATAATTGAGCATTTGGCACAAGTTCGATTGATCTTAAATTGGAGTTCGATCGATCGAACTGTGGATTGCATCCAACACTTAGAAAAAATTTCGACATGCATCCAAATCACCTCTCTGTTAGATCAATCGAAAGCATCTCCAGATCGATCTGAAGTTATACGATCGATCCAACTATCCTGTTCGATCGATCTTGAGTTTTGACACTTAGAATATTTTTGAGCCTGCAGAACCTGCATATTTCAGCTCTTTGTCCCATCGTTCGAATTCATTCTGAGATTGATCATAGAACATTCGATCGATCCAACTTCATAGTTCAATCGATCTCAAGTTCCAACACTTAGCCAAATTTCTGAGCCAAAAACCTGCATATTTTTCGTTCTCTGTGTGATCGATCGAACTTTTGTTTTGATCGATCTCAGTTTTCATTTCATTGTTTGACTTTGTTTTTGACTTTTCAAAAATGCAAAATTCAAAAATATTTTATTTTATTTTATTTTCCAAAAATACCAAAAAGATTTTATTTTATTTTTCAAAAATCCAAAAATATTTCCCATTTTTCAATTTTAATTTTTAATTTTTAATTCTAGTTTTTAATTATTCAAAATATATATATATATATATATATATATATATATATATATATATATATATATATATATACTTTGAAGAGAGAAGTTCAATCGATCTCAGTTGAGATTCGATCGATCGAACTATGTCGAAAATGTTTTTAAAAATAGATCTGAGAGTTATGAGATCGATTCTAAAGATCGATCTTAACTCTCTCAAACCCTAACCCTATCTCTCTCTCGTCGCCGCCATTGAGCACCATCGTCTTCACCATCTCCGGCGAGATCCAAGTTCGAAATCTCTCTCTCTCATCTCGGATTCACCCTCTTCATATTTCATCTCTTATCTCTTCGGTTGAGGTAAGATCCGAACCCCATCATGAAGATTTAAGCTTCAATCTTAATTATTCATGCTTTAGATGATTAATCCATGCTATTTTAGAGATTAAATCCTCCATTGATGAAGCTTTGAAGCATTGTATATATGTGAATATATATGTGTATATATTTGTATATATTTTATGTTTTTGTTCGATTTTGGAGTATGGGTCATGTTTGGGTGATTGTTGTTGTTGATTTGTTGTGTTGTAGGGCCCACGAACACGTTCGTGTGGGCCCCATGCTTCCATCGTCACAGATCTGTGACTTCTCTGTTTTCATCGTCGTACAGTTCGATCGATCGAACTTGTGCCTTGATCGATTTAAGTGAGATCAATCTCACTTACCTTCGATCGATCCAACATGGATCGATCTCATTTCTTTTTATGATCGATCGAATTTCACAGATCTCATACATACACTTCATTCATCATATTTTGCATTCATGCTATCTTCTTTATGCCCAATGCCTGTGATATTCCACATTGAATGCATTTCATACTTATATTGCTTAGCATGATTCATACTCTATCACCTACATAGATTCATGTCATTTGTGATTTGTCTATCTTATTTGACTTACATGTTTCTATATTGTGCTTTTAATTCTTTATCTTAGCACTAACTTCCATTGTAAGTTTTTCTTTTTATTTTACAGGCCATGCCGAGGACAAAGACTATTGCCAACAGGCGACATGGACCTCCGAGACATCAGAGACAGCAGAGGCGTGTCAGGCCTAGGACAGAGGAGCCAGCAGAGCCCTCTCATACTCAGGAGTCAGCCCAGGCTACATCACCTCAGTCACCATCTCATGAGACTGAGGATGATCATATTCCATCTACTTCTACGGCTCAGCCTGCGTTTACACCATCTCCATCTCCACCACATCAGCCAGCTCAGCCAGTTCGAGAGCGTGATAGGCCTACGCCTAGATATGGGAGTATGGCAGTGGACCATGAGTCACTGTTTGATACAGATTTCTTCTCCAGATCAGTGCTGACCCGATCAGCTTACCATGACATTATCCAGAGGGGCCTTGTAGCTATTCTTGCCCCAATTACCGAGCCAGTTTATCCGAGGCTAGTCCGAGTATTCTTCCAGAACCTTCGACCGTCCCCGCGTCATAGGGCAGAGCTAGTCACTTCTATTGATGGCCACCAGATTACTATCACTGTGGACACACTTTCCAGATCATGCCATTGTCCACACAGACGCCCTCCGAAACTACAGGAGCTATATCCGAGGCTACACAGGCCTTCTTATGCCGACATGGCAGTTTTCTTGACAGGACACCATGCTGATGGCGAGACTTTCGCCACCCGCACATATCTTCCAGATGACCTGTGGTTTATTGATTCCGTTCTCTTTCGGAACATTTATATGTCTGGCTACAAGATACAGCGGCGAGGAGACTATTTGACAGCCCTCTACGCATTTTATATAGGCCACTGGGTATCTATCCCCGTGCTCATCTGGAGCGTGATGAGAAAACTATATGATGAGTATATCAGCAAGAAAAAGCTCGAAAGGACTAAGTCTCTTCCTTTTGGCCATCTCATCACCTAGATATTGATTGATCAACGCTATCCATTTCATCCTCAGGAGTATCCTGAGAGAGGTTCATGTTTCTTCGTGAAGAAGGATTGGGATAAGAGCTACAATGCCATTATCACGAGACTGCAGGACCGCGCAGTAGTGGCTGCAGATGAGCTTGAGGAGGAGGAGGCAGAGGCAGCAGCAGATCCAGCAGCGGACGACGCACCAGTCGATCCGGCTGCCGAGCATATGGATATAGATTTCGAGCGACCTATAGATGACGCAGAGCAGCATTCTCCAGCTAGGTCACTAGTACATGAGGAGGAGCAGACTCAGGATCTTTCTTCTGATTCTTCTATACCTGAGTCTCCCGATCAGACCCCTGGCTTTGGAGTACGCCTGCAGACTCTTGAGGATACTGTTGCTGCTATGCGATCTGATCTTACAGCCCATAGATCTGATTTTGTGGCCCACCGAGCTGATTTTGCTACTTTTCGCACGGAGGTCACGACAATACTTCGAGATCTATCCAGAGATATCCGCGGAGCCCGACCTACCTCATCATCCTGAGATTCCTAGTTTCTTCTATCTTTTCATACTACACCTCTGTGCTTTATATTTCATTTTTGTCACTGTATATTCTCTGTAGCCGGATATGTCGGCTTTACTCTTTTGATGTACTGTATACTCTATTTTCTTTATTTATGCTGTGGATGTTATATTCTTATATTCTTATATCTGTGTGTTTGACTCCATCAAGTGCATTCCAGTGACTTCAGTGAGTGAGTGCTACCCTATTTTTCAGGACCACCCTTATACCTCTCTCACTCTTTATCTGATTATCCCATTTACACTTGCATGTCCACTGTGCACTGATTATCCCATTTTGTTATCTGATGAGTTTATCCAAGTGCCAATTTTCAGGACCACAGTTCATCCCAAGTTTGGGGGGTAATGCCACCCACTTCGGATATTTCAAGTCCCGATCATTTTATGCCTTAGTTGCACTGGTATATTCTTTCCTTTGTTCTCTTTGCACATTGACATTGTGCCATTTAAGTTTGGGGGGAATGGTGCTTTGCAGTGTTTGCTTTAAATTGCATATCTTTTGAGCATGACTTGTGTATTTGAGGGATATATCCATGATTGGTCCATGACTAGCTATGATTTTGATCTTTTGAGGACTATATTGCTTGACTTGAGAGTCCAATACTCCTTGTATGCCTTATGGATGCCATTTAGGAGTAAATTTTTTGAAAGATTGATATCTTGCTTACGTTTGTGGTCCACATCATCCTGATTTTGTGATTATTTTGAGATTCACTTTAGGATTCTACACTAGCACAGGCGCACACTAGCATTCATTTGTGGGGTACATGCTTTGTTGATTATTGAATTGGTTATATCCCAATTGGGCTAGCAGTGCATTGAAAGCTTTCATTCTTGATAAAGGTGGATAACAACCCCTTTTCACTAAGTAGCCGGGATTCTAGCCTCATCAAGCATTGAACTTCTCGCACCGAAAGGTGGAGGGCCCAAACTCTAGGTTAATAATTGGATTTAAAAAAAAAAAGTTGCAAAAGTAATAAAAAGTGAGGACTTCTCCTAAATATAGAGAAGTAGGAAATGATTAGATGGTTGTTGTCTTGATTTGTAGCCTAGTTGATTTGAGCTTGTAAGTCCGTAGGGGTGTCTTAACACCTAATGCCCTAAAGCCGTCTGGTTTGGAAGTCATTGACCTAACACTCGATCTCATGAATCACTAGAAAGCTTAAGAGATCAACACATTGCAACATACTTCCATCTTTGATCCTATAAAAAAAAAAGAAAAAAAAAAAAAGAATGAGTGAAAAGAATAAGCGCACCTAGATCAATAAAGCTTTAATAAAAGGTTCACTTTTTGTCTTGATGATCAGTACTAGATTTGTGTGCTAATTTGAGGGTAAGGATGTGATTAATTCTTTAGTTTGCTAAGATAGCAACATATTTGATGCCGGTCCACTCAAAAAGGATTCTAGAGTTGTTTTGATTTGCATGATCATTTTCTTGATGTGTGGAGGACCATACTTGCTTGCTTGATGTTGAGATTTTGGGAGATTGCTTCAAAAGGGTTGAAAAATTGCATACTTAAGGTAGTTTTCTCCTAATGCTTGTTTGCAATATTAGTGTCTTTTTTGAAATAATGAGCTTAATGTTTGTGGGTATCATTTCTGGAAACCCTCACGAGACTTCACTCGTCCACTAGGGGTAACCTAGGGGTTTAAAAGGCTTGTTGCATGTGCTAAGTGCAATCGTGTTCCCTACGAAAGTGGTGTTATCCATTTATTGCTTTCTAGTTATAGTTGTATACTTGTATAGTTGTTCATTTCATTCCTTTACTTTCTAATTCATTGCCAGGGACTAGCAATATTTAAGTTTGGGGGTGTGACGAGCACTGAAAAGTGCGTATTTAAACCCGTTAAGCTTAGGTATTCTAGAACCTTTATCTATCTTACTTTACCGTTTTAGATTAATTTCGTGTTAATTTCATTTTCAGGCACTTATCCCGAAAATAAGCTAACTCAGCCAAATAAGAGCTTAAAAGGAGCAACTGAGATTAAACAAAGAAAGGAGCAAAGTGGAGAAAGAAAGAAGCAAAAAGGAAGAAAGGTGGTCATTCAAGATTCTCGATCGATCCAAGATGAAAGTTCAATCGATCCAACTTAGATCGATCTCAGCACTTTAAGATAGATCCAAACCTTGACCCAAAACAGAAAGCCCAAAGTTCGATCGATCCAACACTATACTTCGATCGATCGAACACTTTTGTCCCCATCCAAATGATTGATCTTATCCACAGCTGTCCACCCACCAACCACTTTTGTCCTTTTCCCCATAAATATCTTTAAAATATCTCGGATTTGTCTTTTCCCAAAAACCTTACCTAGTTGGATCAATCCAGCCTTAGTTCGATAGATCTCAGCCAAGTTCGATCGATCCAAGTACAAGGTTTGATCGATCGAACTTCCTCCAGTGCGAAAAAATTAAAACACCAGTTCACTAAAGTTGTCCTCTTTCCAATCATTAGAGAATATTGGGTGCACGACCCCAGCTCATTTGGTGTGTCACTTGACCTACCTATAAAAGGAATATGATGCACTTTTTGAGGGATATACAATACAAGACAATACAAGAGATACATTAGGGAGAGAATTGAAGGGAGGCAAGTCTTAGTATAGAAGAAAAGGAGGAGAAGGCTAAAGACACTATTGGAGAGTTCTTCATCAACAAGGAGCAGATTTCATCCATGGAGCTTACCCTTGAGGGTTGGAGGAGCATCACCATGAGTGGCTAGACATCCTCTTGGGGGTAGAGTTAGCCCCAAGCATGTTTTCTTTACCTTAATCTTGTGTATTATTGAGGGATTAGTGTTGTAATACATGTTTTGACACTTTGATTTATATAGATCTTGTTTATTCAATGATTTGTATGGTTTAATGCTTCCAATTGTTCATTTCATTCTATCCATATGTCTATGTATGCTAGAATAGATGTTCATGTGCTTATCTCTAGATTTTGTGTTATTGATGCATGTCTATGTGTGTTGATGCTATGGATCTAGAGATTGTCAAGACATAGTGCTTAATGGAATGCTATTATAGTTTAATTGATGGTTCATACTTATTTCTTGATGGGTTGTGCCTCGCTCTTAGTTTATTTTTATGCTAGTAGTGTAGATGTAGTGTAGTTATAGTGTAGATGATAAATGGGAGGACAATCCATACTTGTTGTTTGATGTTCCATGCTTTTGAATGAAAATATGATATATCTCTAACCTTGTGGTGTATTTGGATTGTGAGCTTAATGAAAGGATTAATGACTTGTTTTGATCTATTGTGCCTTTCATATATTGTTTAGACAATATATGCTTCATTGATTAGATATATTGTGCCTTTCACATGATGTTTAGACAATACATACTCAATTGGTCATCCTTGCTTGTTGAATTAACCAATCACACACACACAAATGTTGCAACACACCTTACCCTCATTAGTCACTTGTGAATGGTATATAAATGCATTGCTTGGTGGTGATCTCTAAACCCCAAGACCTCTCTCTATCTCTTTTACTTACTCTTTATTGCATTCATACTTAGCTTAATTTAGTTGCTCTCTAGTGTAATCAACCAACCAACCATTTGTTTGATCATTCGACCTACTAGTCCTAGTTGCATTTCCACGACAAAATTCAACCTAGCACAACACACACTCCCTTGGGACGATCCCTACTCGCCCTAACTATATTTTTAGTGAAGGTAGTAGTGGCTTTATAAATGTAAGACTTGGCCTTCGCCTAAATTGCACTCTCTTAAGCTTGTGGTGCGGCGACACACCAGTCGTCGAATAGGGATTGTGTATTTCCGGTGTCTAGTACTAGCAATGATGGCTAGGGAATGCGTCGTGAACTGGGAGTTCGAGGATGATTAAGTGATATGATGTGAGTCATGCATTTAGATGTTTTTATTGACGTTTGATTCGAACAGTGTTTTGGGGACATGTGTTGGTGTTGTTTGAGTGATAAGTAGGTAGGGATGCGAATGTAGGATTCCGTAGAGGAATAATGGGAATGATTGATTTTTGGTTTTTATATTTTAAGCATGAGATGGTCGTATTGTATATTTTGACGAGATAAGAATTGAATCGAATGATGTTATAGAGTTATCTACCTGGTATAGGTACTGTGAGGAAATCGGAGAGCTTTTATGCTAGTCAATGATTGTGGTATTTGGTGTCGTGTTGCTTTTAGTTGTTATGGCTGTGTGATTGAGGCATGATTAGGATCTTTAGCGCAGGTTTATGACTATATAGTTGTTGAAGTTACGTAGAGCGATGGATTGATAGTGAGTGGATCTCATGGCTTGGCCAACCATTTCTCCTGAATCAGTCTCCCTTTAGTACGAGGTTGGGTCAAAGGTCATTGATTGTTTCGATTGGTCACGGACAGTGAGAGTATGGTGTTATGCGTTGTGTTGATGTGATAATGTGGATTCAGATGATTTATCTCGGGTGACGAGGGGTGTTAGGTAGGACTAAGTGTCCGATAAAGGGTTGTGTTACGACCATTGATTATTGAAGATCTTGTTTTGAGGATTTGTGTCCTAGTACAAGATAGTTTATTTTATTGTTCTGATGACTCATGATTAGGTAATCGTTGGGGCATCTGTTCTTTTGTCATCTTGAAGTGGTTTTGTATGATGATTGTCGTATAGTGCAGTTAGTAGTCGCTGATGCGGTTATGCGATGGTGTAGCTATGCCTTAGATAGTGAGTGCTTGGTCTGACAGGGATGTGTATAGTTGAGTTTGAAGTTGATTGTGAGATGGACGCGATTCTGTGTCTGGGGTTTTGTAGGCCTTCGAAGGATGAGTTGAGATCAGATGTTGTCATGTTAGGTGGTCTGATGACTGTTCTTCTTTCGGGCTTTGGAGCCTTTCGTGGCAGTGTAGAGTGGACCAATGTCCTTTTCGAGTTGGGTGTAGTGTAGGGCGTACCAGCCGGTCTTGTGTTATGATGTTGTGAGTGATAAGTACCTTCATAGGGTGGTGAGCATTGGGTTTTGCTGGTAGCAGTGTGTGTTTGCCTATTGGCGTCTGGTGTAAAAAATAATAAGGTTGTTGAACTCTTAGTCCTACGATTTGGTGAGGTGTTTGTTGGGAAGTGTGTGGTTGTGGGCCTCCTTCTTCAAGGAAGGTAGATTTCGAGGATGAAATTTTTAGGAGGGTAGATTCTAATGTTTCCAATTTTTTTCATTTTCTATTTTCTAGAATTTTTTGATTTTTCGAGGGTATTTTCATCTTTTCTCGTTTTGTGTGCTGGACACCGTAGGGTGCACCGGATGTGTCAGAGAGTTGTTTGGGACATTTCCTTGAGTTTAGGACTATTGGAATTGTATTGGTTGCCATTTAAGTATTTTTCTGTTTTCCGGGCCGGGAGGTCCCAGGTGCGACCCGCTACCGGGATTGTTGTACACGAGGGTTATGTCACTGGTCCATTGCATGTCATGCATTATTTCATTATACTTATTTATTTAATTAAATGATTAATGATGTGGTGGTGAAGTAATTTGTGTATATAAGTATATATAAATTAAAAAGAAAAGATTTTTTATATGGTGGAGCCCACATGTAATCCTTTTATTGGCTTTAAAGCCATTTGGTTGACTAATTTCAGCCTCAAATTCTCTCTCCCTCGGCAGCTTCTCTCTCTCTTCACTTTCCCTTTCTTTTTACTTTTTACAACCTTCTAAGTTTGATTTCTTTCAAGACTTTGAGATTTTGATGTTACCACTTAAGGCAAAGTTGGCGAGCACTTCAAGATCTTCGTTTTGATAGGAGCAAATCTCCGTTTGGCCACTATTGTGGATTTCGAATTCTAGGGTTCTTGGGCTGAAATTGGGGCTTTGCTTTGCTTAATCTCTAATTGAGGTAGGGGTCTCCCTAATGTCTAAGTTTTGACTTTATTTGAGTAAAATTTGAGTTTCTTTTCTCTATGCTTGAAATTTTGAATTATGACTTGGAAATGTTGTTTTAAATACGTAAAAGATGTGCTAAATGTTGAGGACATGATTTCTTTCTATTTTGTATTGGAAGCATGTGGAGAATTGTGTATGAAAACCTTATGAATTGAGTAATTGTTGTTATATGAGTAATTCTATCACGAGCATGTCAAAATTGTTATTGAATGTGAATATGGAATGTTTTATCATGCCTATTATCTAGAAATTGTCATGTTAATCTCATTGATGTTACAATGCATTGCATCACATGGCAAGGGAAAGGGAAATTTTAGAAAAATTTTAAAAAGGACTTTTAAAGGAAATATTGTTGTTTGAAATGGGGATATTTTTCTAAAATGAACCAGATTTCGCGAGTCCTGGGCTAGATTGACCTAGAGGGAGCGTGGCCTGGTGTAGGGCGTGAAAAAGTTGATACTAGGTCCTTTGTATTGAACTGCGCGCGGTTGGGAGGCGACAGTGGGATGTTGTAAATAGTTGAACTCGTATGCTAGAGTTTTTCTATCAGGGAGTAGTTTGCTCATTCTGTTTTCCATATAGGAAGAAAGGCGATTTTTGAAGAAAGGTCAAATTTACTTATTACATTGACTTTTAGAGGATTGTGTTTCGCAATTGAGGCAGTCGCCTCTGAATTGGCATTACCAAATTATTAGCGTTGGGTGCATAGGAGTTCGTGCGTATATTCTATGGCACTTTGAGGTATGTAGATCATTCCCTTGTCGACATGGGAGGATTACGTTGATACAACCTACGCATCGTATGATTATTGTGTTTCTTAAAATATAGGAACCCTGTATACCACTTGGTATATTGGAGTTAAGTGGAGCCCTTATAGTGAGGTTGCGTCTACTTGGGAATAGGAGGATATTTTTCGCTCACAGTTTCCAAGCATAATGAAAGAAAATAAGGGCGAATTCCGAGGACGGAATTCCTTTTGTTAGGGGGGAAGAATGTAATACCCCTAATTTTAAAAGGATAGTCTCGGTATTTATTTATTTGTTTTAATTGTATTTTTAATTATTTAATTGATTATTTGACTAATTGCTTATGTGTTTAATTGAATTAGATATTAGTTGATTATTTGATTATGTGTCTATGTATTATTTGTATTTGTCTATGTGTTAATTATTTAATTAGATTATGTGCTTAAATGGTGATTAATTGTAAATTAAATATTTTCTTTTATTTTATTATTTTATTTTATTTTTCTTTTATGGTTATGGTTAGTAGTAATGGGCTAACCAATTGGGTCCCATGGACCACTTGGATAGGAGGTTGGATGTGTGTGGATTATTACCCATGGATAGTTGTGTATGTATATATATAGATATATATTATATACATATATAAAAAGGAAAGTAATTTATTAATTACTTTTATGGTAACTTGGGTAGTAATATTTAATCTGATGTATATGTTTTATATTTAAATAATAAAAATATACATAGATTTGATACGTGTTATGTTTTAAGTTACTTTATAATATTATGATAACTTAAGTATTATTGGATAATCCATTAATAAATAATGGAATGTGTATAATTTATTTATTTAATAAACATATACATAAATTATATACGTAACATATTTTACTTACGTTTTTAATATATATATAAAAAGGAAAGTAATTTATTAATTACTTTTATGGTAACTTGGGTAATAATATTTAGTCTGATATATGTATTTTATATTTAAATAATAAAAATATACGTAGATTTAATACGTGTTATGTTTTAAGTTACTTTATAATATTATGGTAATTTAAGTATTATTGGATAATCCATTAATAAATAATGGAATGTGTATAATTTATTTATTTAATAAAGATATACATAAATTATATACGTAACATATTTTACTTACCTTTTTAATATTTTAATATATATTTTTTTTAAGTTGAATTGAATTGGGAAAATGGTTAGGGTTATTTTATTTATAGGTTGTAAAAGGGAGCTAGAAATATTCACGTGATATATTCTATAGAGAGAGAGAGTTAGAGAGGGAATGAGGAAAATGAAAGAAGGAGGAAAAAAACCCTGTAGAGAGAAGATCAAGGAAGAAGAAGTTTAACTTTCGATCCGAAAGTTTAAGGCAAGTTTTTCTTCTATCTCTTTCCCTTTGATTCGTGTTTCTGTACATGCCTAGGAAATTCCAGGATTTATTAAACACATAAAGTTAAATAATTATGCATGTTTAATTGGATTAAAGCATAGGTTTTTATGAAATTGGTTCATATTTGTTCTTGTGTTATAAATTGATAAATGCATGATTTTGATTTGATTTCTGGTGTGAATTTTTACATGTTTAAATTATATATTTTTCATATCTGTGGAATGATGTAACGTAGAAACATGTCTAGGATTCCTGAACATTAAATAGGAACTAGGTTTGGGTTTAAATAAATATAAATACACTCAATCATAACGATGCTTGCTATTTGAATGTTTAAACAAACGAATGGATTTAATCTTTTAAAATACTTTAGCAATTGAGATTAAATGTGTAGGATGAATTGGATATGGAGAATGCTTATTTGACGATATAATAAAATATCATCATGTATAAGATTCAGTTTGTGTAGGACATATGATATAGGAAGCTTAAATAAATAATAAGTCATTCATATTGTGTGATAACTTGATATCATATTATCATAGTTATTTCTGGAATGTTTGATGTATTTCTTTAATTATTACATCAATTGTTGGATTGTGTGGTTTAATGCACCGGTATGGGACGGTGGCATTCTAGGGACGGATTAACTTATCAGTTAAGTCCTACCTATTTTATATAAGGGAATGGATTAACTAAAATGTTAAGTCCTACTTATATTCAAGTCAGGTCAGCTGAACAAGTTGAATGACTTATAAAGGATTAATTTATTATATAAGGGAATGGATTAACTAAAATGTTAAGTCATACTTATATTCAAGTCAGGTTAGCTGAACAAGTTGAATGACTTATGGAGGATTAATTTATACTGGATAGGATGGTTACTAGATTATATATATATAAGTATGGTGCCATGATATGAGCTTGAGTCTCAGGATCAGTGGTTAGGGTGCGTATATCGCCAAGGATGTGTAGCTAGATATAATGTAGTTGTGTACCCTGGTAGGTCTAGGTACTCATGCCCACTATATGTGCGTTTTGCATGTTGCCTACTATTCAGGTTGCGATAACCCTATAGTCTAGTGAGGTTCCTTTAGTGTGTGTGTATATATATATATATACGGACTACCAGTTACTGTTGGATTGAGTAGGATGTATACGTGTATCGAATCTCTGCTTGGACTGTAGTAGAGTAGAACTTGTTTGTGGGCCTGACCCACCATTACTTTTCAGGTGTTCGTTAGGAGTAGAGGTTGTTCGTGCTGAGCGGGGATCAGTCTACTTCATTCTTCCGATGCTACATAGGAGTTCCTTTATGATTCAGTTTCCTGATTTAGACAGTTATTGTTGCCATTTGTTTAGTTTGGATTTTCTAGGGGTCCACACAGTATGGATTCCCGATTGTATTTTGGAGGATCAGTTGTATCAGAAGAGTTTATTAATTAATGGAAATATATTATGAGGTTTATTATTAGATTATCATTTTAGTTTCTTGTCAGCATTTTATTTATTCTTCTTTATTCTTTTGTATTCTGTGTTCGTTTATCATCAATTTGTTTTGATATCCTTGGGTATTCGAGCGTGGGCCTGGCCAACCCGCATTTGGAAATCCGAGGGTATCACAGTTGGTATTTGAGCACTCCAGGTTCAAGTGTCCTTAGGAGTGTCTTTCGTTATATGACTTCCGCGTTGCGTCTCTTAAAACTTAGAGCCCGTATTAGGATTCGTTGTACTCTATTTACGGTTTGTTAGGAAGAGCTAATGTCAATTATATTTTGTAGTCATAGAATGGTTGGCACTAGGAAAAGGATGGGTTCAAGGCGAAAGTGATAAAGAGCCAAAGGAGTAAACGAGTACATTATCGATTTCGTTGCCAGAAGGCAGAGTTAGGGATCGATGGTTTAGGTTCATTTGGCGTTACTTTAAAAGTATAAGCTAAGGAAGGATTTAGGTGTACGTGATAGATCACCGCATATCGAGGTCAACACGACTTCAGTTGATCTCAAAAAGGAGACAAGCGAAGAGTAGGAGTCGAAGAGGATCCTAATGGAGGAGATTTATATGCATCCAGTAGAGAGGGTACTAAATCTTGAAGATGGATGATCGCGCGAGGTGATTTGAATTGCTAATAGTATAGCGAATGTTATTAGTATAGCTTAATCTACAAATAATTAAGCTTTCTTATCATCTCTAAAAGAGGTATATAAGAAGTATTGTTCAGGAGTTTGGGAATCGGATGTGTTCTTATCAGAACGAAATACATAATTTTTAAATCACATACAAAAAGACATTGGTATTATGTTGTGACGTTCTAATTCGATTTATAAAGTCAAGTTAGACAGTTTACATTCCGCATATAAGGAGGATGAGGGTTAAGCCCTTGGTATTTGCTTAGGCAAACATTTGTGCTTTTAAGCGATGTTTTAAAGGATATGTTTCGAGGTTGAATGATTATTTACGAAACTATAAAAGAAAATTTTAAAACAATCTAGTAAGGTTGATTTCAAAGGAGACTTTCTTTTCTAGAAAGAACGATGTCCTAAGTAGGAGTATATTTTGTTCTATTGTGTTTATCATACGTGTTTTATTTATATTTTTTGTTAATTACTCGGGATTTGGTATGTGATTTAGTTGGGGACATAAGCGTGTGATCAGCCAATTATTGTTTTAATAACATGGTGTAATAGCGTTATTTACGCTAGATTTGTGAGCATACGGTCGTAGGATTTGGTAAATACACATAAATCTAGCCAATCTATTGGACCTGGACGTGTGTCATTATGGTGTGTTTTGGGATGGGATAATTAAATCATCACTACGAGTCAAACAATTTAGAACGATTAGTTTAATATACTTTACGTTAGGTATGGATTCGTATCATATTACAATGCCATGATATTAGTGATTGTTAATGTTTCGGTATGCATGAGGTAGTGGTAAATAAAGACCACTGTAACGCCATGATGATATATCAGAGGTGCTGGATTTGCTGAACATCTTCTTGAAAATTTCAGAAGTTGTTACCAAGTCAGAAGGAGAATTTAGTATGGGATTAAGTACTTATTGGAATGACACCGAGTGAGGATAGGAGACTGAATAAATATTCATTAGTAAATTCTTAATCAAGAATTTATTCAAGAGGGTGTGTCATTAAGAGGAATTTGCCGGTGTTGCACATGGAGGAGGAAACTAAGTCTCTTCATTTCCATAAATAATATGGAATTATTTTTTTTAGTCACAATTTGCAACAATTAGCTGTTGCAAGGAAATTGATGACTTATGTAGAGGATGGAAAGATTTCATATTCTTTTGAAGTTAGACAAAGAAGTTGGATTGTCATTAACTTGTCTTAAAGAAGCAGGGTGTGTCAAAGATAAGATGGTGAGACCAAACACTTATATAAAGATGAGGTACATGGTATGTATGGAAATGTCGTAGTTTGTTGACTTTTGTTGAGTTAAAGTCATAGTTGATTATTGATAAATGGAATTACCGATTGACTTGCAATATCGGTAAGTTTATCACAGATCAGTAGTGGATAGATTTAGTTACAGAATTCGCTTTTGAAGATACTCCAATTTAAACAATGGGTACAGACGAAAGCTGGTGGTACCGGATTAACGATACTTTCTACAGACAAATTGGATAGAGGATGCAAGGACTGAATTTCACAACTCTTAGTTCTTTATTTATCTTAGTGGAAATATGATACTTTACGGTATGAAGCAGATGTTTGGAAGACAGGCAGGAGGGGGGACATAGTGATTTTGTCTCCCATTGTAATTTTTATTAGATAGTCTAGATGGACCATCAGAGATCACTAGATCATTTACAACTATTCCCTATATTGAAGTGGAAGTGAGAGAGCATTTTCTACGAATTTAGTTGAGGGATTGCTGACTTCGCACAAGGCTAATGATTCTGGATGGGATATTGGTTGACTGATAAGTTAGGTCAGCTTAGTTCTTGTCTATTTCGAACTGGTAGGAATTTAGTTCATATGAATAGAATGGATCACGAGACGGTTTAGATAAATAGAAGTGGTAATTCACATTTTATATCAAGTTCTGTCTGGTGGAAGCAATTATGGAAGTGGATGCTCTTAACAACCGATAAGATATTTAAATCTTTCGGTTCGTTGATGAGTTATCAGTTGAATGTATAGCAGGTGTAATAATAACACTTGTTATTAGCAAGGTAGTTCAGGAGGTCAATTTTAAATATTGGAGCTGACCCTAGAGAAGGAGTTTAAGGTACTGGGGAGAGTTAGTAGTTTCTGTAAATAGTGATATGACGGTCGGGCGACTGAGATGGAAATTTATAATTTTTCTTGGTATACCCAAATGGTTAGAAGGTACATCACGACATTAAATGTCAGTTTTGGTGAACTGGTACGGATAGGGACGTGTATATAATTGCCCTAAATGTAAAACCTGCTACAAAGGTGGAAAGTTGATCATCGGATATCATAGGAATCTTTAGCCACTTCCTATAACAAATATGGAAGTTGAACTAAGCAGGAGTGACGGTCAGTGGGAAAGATCGACATTGATTTGGAATTTCAATTTTTCATATGGAATCCGAGTGGTGGATTGAGAAAGATCGCTTGAGGACTAAATTTGAGTGATGCTTATTTTAGAACTTCATAGTAGTTCTATAGTTCAGTGATAGTGGTGTTATAGCATGTGAATATCCATATTAGTGGATGCACAGTGCTATTTCGAAAGAGCTTTATGAAGATTTTGGAGCAATAGCTCTACTTCATATATATAGACGGAGGAATTAATCGAGAGATTAAATTAGACCATAAAGGATATGTTTGAGGCGTATATCCTAGATTTTCATGGACTGTTGGAAGTGTTTATTTCACTTGTCGGAATTTTGTCTGTGATATTGTTGGCACAAGGAGGTTAGTGTGACAACTTTGGAGGTTTTATATCTTTCACAATGCATACCTCTCATTTGTTGGTTGGAAATGGAAGTAAGGGTTGTACAATCAGACCTCGACTTCATTTAAAAATATGTCAGAAAAAGATACTTCCCATTGTATTGAACTGTGCGCGGTTGGGAGGCGACAGTGGGATGTTGTAAATAGTTGAACTCGTATGCTAGAGTTTTTCTATCAGGGAGTAGTTTGCTCATTCTGTTTTCCATGTAGGAAGAAAGGCGATTTTTGGAGAAAGGTCAAATTTACTTATTACATTGACTTTTAGAGGATTGTGTTTCGCAATTGAGGCAGTCGCCTCTGATCACAATAATTTGGCATTACCAAATTATTAGCGTTGGGTGCGTAGGAGTTCGTGCGTATATTCTATGGCACTTGGAGGTATGTAGATCATTCCCTTGTCGACATGGGAGGATTACGTTGATACAACCTACGCATCGTATGATTATTGTGTTTCTTAAAATATAGGAACCCTGTATACCACTTGGTATATTGGAGTTAAGTGGAACCCTTATAGTGAGGTTGCGTCTACTTCGGAATAGAAGGATATTTTTCATTCACAGTTTCCAAGCATAATGAAAGAAAGTAAGGGCGAATTCCGAGGACGGAATTCCTTTTGTTAGGGGGGAAGAATGTAATACCCCTAATTTTAAAAGGATAGTCTCGGTATTTATTTATTTATTTTAATTGTATTTTTAATTAGTTAATTGATTATTTGACTAATTGCTTATGTGTTTAATTGAATTAGATATTAGTTGATTATTTGATTATGTGTCTATGTATTATTTGTATTTGTCTATGTATTAATTATTTAATTAGATTATGTGCTTAAATGGTGATTAATTGTAAATTAAATATTTTCTTTTATTTTATTATTTTATTTTATTTTTCTTTTATGGTTATGGTTAGTAGTAATGGGCTAACCAATTGGGTCCTATGGACTACTTGGATAGGAGGTTGGATGTGTGTGGATTATTACCCATGGATAGTTGTGTATGTATATATATAGATATATATTATATACATATATAAAAAGGAAAGTAATTTATTAATTACTTTTATGGTAACTTGGGTAGTAATATTTAATCTGATGTATATGTTTTATATTTAAAAAATAAAAATATACATAGATTTGATACGTGTTATGTTTTAAGTTACTTTATAATATTATGATAACTTAAGTATTATTGGATAATCCATTAATAAATAATGGAATGTGTATAATTTATTTATTTAATAAACATATACATAAATTATATACGTAACATATTTTACTTACGTTTTTAATATATATATAAAAAGGAAAGTAATTTATTAATTACTTTTATGGCAACTTGGGTAATAATATTTAGTTTGATATATATGTTTTATATCTAAATAATAAAAATATACGTAGATTTAATACGTGTTATGTTTTAAGTTACTTTATAATATTATGGTAACTTAAGTATTATTGGATAATCCATTAACAAATAATGGAATGTGTATAATTTATTTTTTTAATAAAGATATACATAAATTATATACGTAACATATTTTACTTACCTTTTTAATATTTTAATATATATTTTTTTTAAGTTGACTTGAATTGAGAAAATGGTTAGGGTTATTTTATTTATAGGTTGTAAAAGGGAGTTAGAAATATTCACGTGATATATTCTATAGAGAGAGAGAGTTAGAGAGGGAATGAGGAAAATGAAGGAAGGAGGAAAAAAACCCTGTAGAGAGAAGATCAAGGAAGAAAAAGTTTAACTTTCGATCCGAAAGTTTAAGGCAAGTTCTTCTTATATCTCTTTCCCTTTGATTCGTATTTCTGTACATGCCTAGGAAATTCCAAGATTTACTAAACACATAAAATTAAATAATTATGCATGTTTAATTGGATTAAAGCATAGGTTTTTATGAAATTGGTTCATATTTGTTCTTGTGTTATAAATTGATAAATGCATGATTTTGATTTGATTTCTGGTATGAATTTTTACATGTTTAAATTATGTATTTTTCATATCTGTGGAATGATGTAACGTAGAAACATGTCTAGGATTCCTGAACATTAAATAGGGACTAGGTTTGGGTTTAAATAAATTTAAATACACTCAATCATAACGATGCTTGCTATTTGAATGTTTAAACAAACGAATGGATTTAATCTTTTAAAATGCTTTAGCAATTGAGATTAAATGTGTAGGATGAATTGGATATGGAGAATGCTTATTTGACGATATAATAAAATATCATCATGTATAAGATTCAGTTTGTGTAGGACATATGATATAGGAAGCTTAAATAAATAATAAGTCATTCATATTGTGTGATAACTTGATATCATATTATCATAGTTATTTCTGGAATGTTTGATGTATTTCTTTAATTATTACATCAATTGTTGGATTGTGTGGTTTAATGCACCGGTATGGGACGGTGGCATTCTAGGGACGGATTAACTTATCAGTTAAGTCCTACCTATTTTATATAAGGGAATGGATTAACTAAAATGTTAAGTCTTACTTATATTCAAGTCAGGTCAGCTGAACAAGTTGAATGACTTATAGAGGATTAATTTATTATATAAGGGAATGGATTAACTAAAATGTTAAGTCCTACTTATATTCAAGTCAGGTCAGTTGAACAAGTTGAATGACTTATGGAGGATTAATTTATACTGGATAGGATGGTTACTAGATTTTATGTATATAAATATGGTGCCATGATATGAGCTTGAGTCTCAGGATCAGTGGTTAGGGTGCATATATCGCCAGGGATGTGTAGCTAGATATAGTGTAGTTGTGTACCCTGTTATGTCTAGGTACTCATGCCCACTATATGTGCGTTTTGCATGTTGCCTACTATTCAGGTTGAGACAACCCTATAGTCTAGTGAGGTTCCTTTAGTGTGTGTATATATATATATATATACGGACTACTAGTTACTGTTGGATTGACTAGGATGTATACGTGTATCGGATCTCTGCTTGGACTGTAGTAGAGTAGAACTTGTTTGTGGGCCTGACCGACCATTATTTTTCAGGTGTTCGTCAGGAGTAGAGGTTGTTCGTGCTGAGCGGGGATCAGTCTACTTCATTCTTCCGATGCTCCATAGGAGTTCCTTTATGATTCAGTTTCCTGATTTAGACAGTTATTGTTGCCATTTGTTTAGTTTGGATTTTCTAGGGGTCCACACAGTATGGATTCCCGAGTTGTATTTTGGAGGATCAGTTGTATCAGAAGAGTTTATTAATTAATGGAAATATATTATGAGATTTATTATTAGATTATCATTTTAGTTTCTTGTCAGCATTTTATTTATTCTTCTTTATTCTTTTGTACTCTGTGTTCGTTTATCATCAATTTGTTTTGATATCCTTAGGTATTCGGGCGTGGGCCTGGCCAACCCGCATTTGGAAATCCGAGGGTATCACAGGTTGGTATAGACCAAGTTTGGGACGTGATGCATCTCATATCATATTGTGTACTTTGATTATAAAATTGTGCTTGTGTTCATGGTTATTACTTATATGTGCATATTGTCGTTTGGATTCCCATGGCACGACCCCGTTTTCTTTCTATTTTCTTTATGTGTTATGTGGCTCAAGGGAGTCCAAAACTAACGCCTTAGGTGACTTCTATTGAGCTTTAAGCTCACCCCTTATCTTAACATTTTTAGGGCATGGAAAGGAAGTGGCGGGAGAAAGTCCACCACAAGCTAGATGGACTAGAAGTTATTTTACTGTCTTTTGTATATGTGATCCCACTCTCTTTTTGTAAAGCATACCATTGCAAATGTATCCATTTTGTAAAGGGTGATTACATAATGTAACAATGGACTCATGACAGTATTTTTATGTATTTGGTACTATGTCTATATTATGCTTCGAATGGGAAAATGATGTTATAATTTGGGAAGTTGATCAATGCATATGTCTATGGAACACTTCTTACACTTGCCGTGAATTCGGGATTGATTGTCTTTTAGGTTTGGCTCTTAATGAGTCCAGTTTTCTTGTGTTTTCAGCTGCAGCTAGCAGCACTCCAGGCCTATCAGCCAACTGACTAAGGAGCTTTAACCGACCGATAGTGCAGTTTTAGGTATTCCAGAGAGTTGAGTTTCTGGAAGTGTCATTTCGGCTGGCCGCCGAACCTCGTTAGTTGACCGAGCCTTCTCTTCCGGCCGGTTGAACCCAAATCTCCAGTCGGCCGAGAGGCCATTCTTTGGAAGTCCGAGAGTATACACATTTGTGCATCGTTTCGGCTGGCCGACCATTTAGGTCAGCCGACCGAACCTAAAGTATCAGCCATCCGACATAAGGCTGCCAGCCGGCCGATTCTCTTCTTCCACCCTGCGTTGAGACCCTTTATTGATGTTTATGGCTTGGGAGGGTTGTAGACTTATGGATGAGCTTCTTGTTTCGTGTTGACATAAAATATGACGGTTGTACCCTTAGTCGATCTCGGGTCTGGGTAAGGACCCGGCTAATGGTTCGGGCCCACGGGTTCGGGTCGTTACAAATGTATTCTAGGTGCTTAAGGATGTTATTGAGAGAGAAGTGACTGGTGAGAATACTATGGAAAAGGAATTAGAGGTTTTGGGTAATTTGGTACCTGTGGTGGTTGAAAGGGGTGTTAAGAATGATGCTATACAAGAAGATATTGAAGGAAACAATCAAACGGAAGCTAAAGAGAAGAATGTGGCAGTTCTTGTGACAGATCAAATTCATGTGACAAATCAAATGACAAAAGGAAGTCTTTCCATGAAACAAATAGAAAGTGCTCAAGTGGAGCTTATTGAGGTGTTTGAGGAGGAAGATCAATGTGGCATAGCTGAACATAAATCTCCAGAAAGTGGAGTTTCTTCTAAAAAACATAAGAAAAAAAATAAGAAAGAGATAGAGGTTGATTCAAGCAGTGTGAGAATTACAAGAGGGATGGCTACGGGTGGGGTTATCCCACCACTTTCAACCAATCAATTATTGGTTTGTGGAATGTCAGAGGACTCAAAAAGAAAGCTATGCAGACTGAAGTTAAATCTTCGTTGAGTAGTTCCTTGTTAACATTGTGTGGTTTGGTTGAAATAAGAGTTGTTAATTCTAAGTTTCAAAAAACTAAAGATAAGATCAAAAGTAATTAGAATTGGGTGAGTAATTATATTGCTGATGATGGGGGGCGTATTTGGTGTGGTTGGGATCCCAGAAGACTAGTGGTGTCTGTACTTGAGGTAAAAGTTCAGATGATACTTTTGTAGGTTGAGATTTATGGTTCTAACACCAGGGTTTATGTGAATTTTGTTTATGCTAAGAATACAGCAACTGAGAGACAATTATTATGGAAGGACTTGGTGGATAGTGCTCATATTATTACAGGTCCATGGTTGCTGATAAGGGATTGGAATGTGGTGAGATCTAACTCTGAGAAGTTGGGAAGTAGACATCATTCTCACAGAGTGTTTGCTAAGTTTAATCAAACTATTGATAACTTGTGTCTAACTGATGCTCCTGTAACTAATGGTTTATACACTTGGTGCAATAAGAGGTTTTCAAATAGAAGAATCTATGCAAGGTTAGACAAAGGATTGATGAATGAGGATTGGGATCAGACTTTTCCTAATTCTTAAATTGGGTTAACTCTACCTTTAACCTCTGATCACCGGGGGTTGTGTATTAACCTTTCCTTAAATATTGCAGATGGACCTAAACCTTTCAGATTTCTTGCAGTCTGGAACTCTCAAGCTGCAGTGAGGGTGTTAATTAATGATTTTTGGAAAGGTAAGACAAGTGGAGAACCAATTAAGAAACTGATGTATAAGCTCAAATTGATCAAATAGGTAGTGAAGCAATGAAAGAAAGAGAAATTTGGATCTGTATTTGAAGAGGCGATTAGTTGTAGGAAAAATCTTGTTGAGACTCAACAGTTATTAAATAATGATCTTTTCAATGAAGACATTATGAAAAAAGAGGATGAAGATAGGTTGAACTTGGAGAATGCTATTTCTAATGAAGGTTTACTACTGTCTCAAAATTCCAAAATCAAATGTGTTAAAGATCAGGATAGGTGTACAAAATTTTTCTTTCAGAAAATTAATCTACACAGTGATTCAAAAGGCTGTGGTGGATATTACTGATCCAACATTGATCATTGATAAGATTGTAGATTATTTCAAGTCTGTATATACTAATCCTGTTACTAGTTGTCCAAAAGCAAAGTATATCAGAAACAATCTTGTAGCAGAGGAAGTATTGATGTTGGAAGATGTTATTACAAGGGAGGAAGTTAAATACACTGTTTTATCAATGGGACCAGATAGAGCACCTAGTCTAAATGGTTTTTCTGCTAGGTTTTTCCAACAGTATTGGAGTATTGTGGGGGAGGAATTCACTGATGCTGTCATCCAATTTTTTATCAACACAGAGATGGGGAAAGGTATTAATAGTACATTTTTTACTTTAATTCAGAAGATGCATTGAAGGTGAGTGATTTTTGGCCTATATCTCTGTGTAACACTTTCTATAAGGTTATTGC
Organism: Cornus florida; assembly: GCF_030987335.1. NCBI lineage: Eukaryota > Viridiplantae > Streptophyta > Magnoliopsida > Cornales > Cornaceae > Cornus > Cornus florida. Next base: position 49,959,197 of record NW_026775573.1, read on the forward strand.
TAAGATTCTAGCAAATAGACTTGCAAAAGTTCTGAAAAGAATTATGGGAAAAGAACAAACTGCTTTCATACAAGAGAGAAAGATACAGGACAATATTATAATGGCTCATGAATTATTGAAGGGTTTTGGATCAAAACAAGCTAAACCTACAGTAGCATGGAAAATTGATCTCAGAAAAACATATGATATAGTGCAGAGGTATTTTTTATTGCAGTTGATGAAGATGTTTGGATTTAGCAGTAAATGGATTGGATGGATTCAGACTTGCATATCTTCAGTTTGGTTTTCAATCATTATAAATGGATCTCCTCAAGGTTATTCTCTTTACTTTAGTGATAGAGTATTTCTCTGGAATAATGGAATTTGAGGTAAAGAGAGGTAAGGTGTGTCCTTTTGAGACTACGTTTAGAGCTTGGATACCTATAACTCACCAATTTTTTGCTGATGATCTATTGATGGTTAGAGCTAATATGGCAACAATTCTTACTTTGAAAAAATCCTTGGTTTTATTTGAAAATACTTCAGGGTTGGCAGTTAGTAAAGAGAAATCAGAAATGTTTTTCACTACTTCAGTTAGAAGACAGTCCGCTATTATCAAAACTCTTGGATGTAAGTTAGGTAAATTGCCTTTTATTTACCTTGGCCTGCCAATTTCTGATAAGATGTTGAGGAGTAGGGATTGTTCTAGCTTGGTGGAGAAGATTATATCCATTACAACTAGATGGAATGGGATGAATTTATCAATTTTTGGCAGAGTGGAATTATGTAGAGTTGTTATTCTTCCTATGGTTCAGTATTGGACATTTGTGCACACACTTCCAGTAGTGATTATTAATTTAATTGAGAGGAAAATAAGGAATTATATTTGGGGACATGTTGAAGACAGAAAGAAACTTCATGGTCTAAGATGGAAGAAGTTAGTTGCTTCTAAAGATGAAGGGGGGTTGGGGTTGAGAAGACTTGTAGACATTGACAAGGCCTCAAAATGCAGTTTAGCTTGGGATTTTTTGATGTCAAAAGATAAAATTTGGGTGGCATGGTATCTGTTGCCCAAGTATAGACTCTAGAGGGGGGTGAATAGAATCTTTGGCAAACAATGGCCAATTTTTCAGTTTTGTAAATTCTACTAAACTTTTCTAACAATTGTGCAATAATCAAGATATAAACATAAGTAATTAATAGCATAAATGTAAAGGAGATAAGGAAAGAGAGATTGCGAATATTCACACGGCGATTTTAGCGAGATTCGAAAACTCCTACTCCTCGGCTCAAGACCCTTCTTGAGACTTCCCAATCCACTATAGCACCTCCTTACGGGTGGAGAGCAAACCTTTACATGAAAAAAACTCCTTACTTCACCTTACTAAGAGACAACCTCTCTTATTTTTCCTTTGGGTCACACCAACCCTTATAAATATGAAGCTAGCTTGCTTCTTCTTCCTAGGGGCACACCAGCCCTCACAAATTAAAGAACAGATTTTCAGTACAAAGTAATCTCTTACAGATTTGATGTACAAAGTTTAGCTCACTCTAGAGTATATATATGAATACAATGAAGCACAATGCTCTTCTAATGATATGGGATGTATGAATACAAAAACAAAAGCTATTTGGATGTTATATGATATTTCTCTATGGTAGCAACACTTAATCCTGAAGTCCCCAGCTCTATTTATAAAGTTTTGATGCAGCTAATTCAAAAATATAGCTGTTGTGCACGGGGTTCAAGGCAAAATAGCCGTTCAGATTCAAACTGGACTTACATCAGTCGACGAACTGAAAGAAGGTTTATTTTGATCGTCCGAAATGAGATAAGATCTACTGAGTGCTTCATTTCGGTCGTCTGAAATGGCAAACCGGTCTGCCGGTTGTGCCTCTCGAACTAGCTTAGCTACTGCCTAAATCGGTTGGCCGATTCAAATTACCTCTCCATTTCGGTCGGCCAAAATGGAACTTCAGTTACAGTATTTATATGTCCATTTACTTTAAGTTTACAATGTAAATAAGGAAGTACCCCCTATTTGGATTCAATAAAAAATACTAGAAAATTGAAATCCAACTAAATCAAAATGTAAAAATTCAGTTTTAGTACAAATTTGGTTTCTGATAGTTTTGGTAAAGACAAATCCTTATGTAGACCAATGTAGACTTGGTCATAAATTCTGATAAAATCAGTTTAGGCTAGTTGAAGTATAAGGAGTTATTACCGGAAAAAATTATTTTGAAATAATCATTATTTCAAAATTTCATTTTTCACACTTAGCCAAAAATACAGTTTTTCATGACGCACATTCTAGGGTCCTAATATCCTTTACCAACTCATGGTAATGAAGGCTTCTCATGCCATAATAGTTGACCAATATGAATCATATGATTAATGTGTATGGTCTTAGTATTTCTAGTACAAGTGATGAGTTCTTTCAAAGCTTAAGCAAGCTTGAACCAACTCATTCTTTAGCAATGACTTTATGTACAAATATATGTGTATGAAGTGCATAGTCTATTGCTAATGGATATAGGAACATATAAATGATGATATGATATGCATGGTCCTATATAGATGAGCTTCAAATGGATTCATAAATACATTAATAATGAATCCTAAATACTCACTAACCTATCTACCCCTTTCTTCATGCTTTGTCCATGATCGTGTAGGCTTTCAGGTAGACTTATTTTCTTCCTTTCTTTGAGTTGCTTTCTTGCTCGTTGTAGTCCATGCTATCTTTGGATGGACTTTGCATTTGGTTCCTTACAACTTCATATTCCTTTGTCTTATTTGTTTTCTATAGATGTGATCTTGAGTAATGGAATACTTGGAATGATTTTTATGGCTTCATTGAGGTCATTCTTTGAATGTGAATAATCTATATAACACTCAATGTAAACATTAGTCCTTAAACATCATTAATGGTTTGTTATCATCAAAACCTTTAGATTGTCCTTGGATGAAATCCTTAAGGTCAACAGTATCAACAGGTGTATTTGAATAATGCTTCTTTCTGGAATATAGTTCCTAAGGAGTCTTCATCATCTATTTGGAAGAGTATTGTGGCTACCAGAGAGTTTATTAAAGGAAATTGCAAGTACAGGATTAGTAATGGACATATTTTGAATCCATGGTGTGATGGAAAGTGCTTGGGTGATTTGTTCGACCACAGAATATTAGGAAGTCTCAGCAGAAACAAGAAATATTACTTTGAATGAGTTCATGATTGATGATCGGTGGGATGACGACATATTGAGGAATGCTACACAGGAAGTGTTGTAGATTTTTCATAATCATATGATACATGAGGGAGAGGATCAAATCAGATGGAAGACTACTTTTAGTTTTAAGACAGCTTGGGAGGTATGTAGAAATTCAAATCCAGAGGTGAGTTGGGCTGGTCTTTGCTGGAGTAGAGAGGGACCAAGGTGGTCTACACATTCAGTCCTGGTGCTGCAAAATGCTATAATTCATCATTCTTTTCTGTAACACTGAGGTATTACTTTGGTATCTAGATGTTACTTGTGCTACAGAAGTGTGGAATCTTTTGGGTCATATGTTTTGTAGTTGTGCTTGTACTACGCAAGTGTGGATGAAGATTTCTGATATTTGTGATTGGAACTTATAAAGGGTTGATGAGGTCCAGCATTTGGCAATGATTTTTACTCAAAGATTTCAAGGGAAAAGCAATAAATTGGCTAAGTGTATTTTGTAGGAGGTTCTAAATGTAATAGGGATTAGTCTTCCGGATATCTTGTAATCTTATTTTCTAGCTTGTTCTGTTATTTTTCTTTTGGCCTTTTTGGAAGGTTTTTGAAATGTAAGTGGGGGTATGCCTACAATGTGTCTTGATGTACTATATTATTGATATTTATATACTCCTTTATTTAGGAAAAAAAAAACGTGCCGATTTGTTGTAAAGAATTACTATACTTACTTTTTTTAATTGATCATTTATTCAACAAATAAAGAAATGGGGCCCTCCACTTATTTGTATTATGCATAAATAATTAATTAAAAATATTTAATTAAATAATTCACTACAATAGATGAATTCCATTTTCTGACCAACAATTTCTGGAGCATCATTGAGAAAAGGAGGCAACACGGAACAAGATAAAAGAAAAAAAATATATTTAAATTTGAGACCATCCCATCATTGTCAAGTGTTATCCTCCACTTGATTGGGGTCTCAGCAAACATTAACCACTCGATTGAGGCTGTGAGTTTTTAATAAAGTCATGTCGTTTCATAAGAGTAGGTCAAATTTCATCTGTGAGATTACTAGCCCGTAGTGCTTGAATAGCCACTGCCAAAACTCTGCATTTCAATGGTGATTATGAAAGTTAGCAAATTGAATCGAGTATTTTGAAATCCACTTAGGATGAGTTAAGTTAACACTAAACATGTTACGAAACACTTCATTACTTAGTTCACTACATTTTGGAAGATGAATGGATGTGAAGACAAGAAAAAAATAACATTATTTCATTTCAGTTCTCAACATGTTGTAGCGGATATAGTCAAGTATTGGGTATTTATTTTAATCTGCATCTTCTTTCCATCTTCAGCGACCCATATACAGGGCGGAGTTGAGATTTGAATTCATGGGAGCATAGTAGGAATTTTTTTTTTTAAATAAAAACAAAAATGAAAAAAAAGGAGAAGAAAAATAAATTTTGAAAGAAACAAATTAGAGCATGATTAAATAAGAAAAATTTATCCTTTTTAAAAAGGTAATTAAAGAAATTTAAAAAGTAAAAGAGAAAAAGTAATAAAAAAAATTTAAAAACTAATAATTTTAGGGAGGCATAATAGACAAATATATATATATATGTGTGTGTGTGCGTGTAAAAAATAAAATAAAAATAATATATATATAAATTTATCCTTTTTAAAAAGGTAATTAAACAAAATTTAAAGAGTAAAAGAGAAAAAGTAATAAAAAAATTTAAAAACTAATAATTTTAGGGAGGCATAATAGACATATATATATATATATATATATATACGTGTAAAAAATAAAATATAAATAATATATATATATATAGGGCGGGACCAAGCCAGGGGGCATGTGACCTTGCTGGGCACACACGGGCTGCGCCCCATGCCATATATAATCTGGGATCCTAGCAAGGTGTTTATTGAAATAGTCCCCATTTGGATCCTCAACCCAGCAAGCAAGCATACATAATGCCTACTCAAATCTAACCGCGTGATATATTATCAATTCACACAATAATTATATCTCCTATATTCATATATTTTCCACGCATACAATAGTAATATAACAACTGTTTTCATCTTCATAATGTATGTGTTTGATTGTAGTCACTTTATTATAATCAGAACCTCAATAGGTTATGACTCCTAACCAATTGCTTCAATTGATTGAACCAACACTTAATGTACTATGTTTGACGGTCATCAGAACAGGACCATTGCAATGTAGTCTAACTTTTAGTATTTTTTTTCTAGTGCTGGTGATTAATTAAGTTATATTTTTTTTTCTTGGTTTGTAATTATGAAAACAAATTTTTATTATCAAAACACTGAAAACAATTAAAAAAAATCTACTTTGTTCAGTTTTTAAAAAATTATTTTATGAAAACTCAATAATAAAAAGACAAGATTTCAAAGAACTGTAAATGATTGTTCTGTAAATTTTTAAAAATTGTTTTTAAAGTTACAAACCAAACAACCCTTACTTTTTAATATTCTTTTGTATCAATACTCATTTGATTCTAACACCGAAAAGCAAATGCGTCTTTAAAGAATTATGATATCTTATACTTTGTGAAAGCATATAAAGAATTGAAACTTGAAAACTGGAGGCAAACAGACCAAACCTCACAGTTGTTACCACAATGCTTCCCATGTTAACTAGTCTCTGTTGATTCCAAGCTCTGCACCTTACCCTTCTTAATATGAGATACTGACATGTATACAACTGTTAGAATCCCAGTCCTAATTTTAGAAATTTGTGAAAATAGGAAATACTTAACACCATTGGAGATTGTTTGAATATTGCAACGCAAAAACGTCGTATATCAATCATTGCAAGGACAGTTTCAGCTTTTGATGAGGACAATTCTAACTATGGCTTTGGTGATGGTCAGTATAAACTTCAACTTCAATTTTTTATTAGGGGTTGAAAGTTTGTCATAGACAAAAAATATATATATATATATATATATATATATATATATGTATATATAGAATTCTGTACCTTAAGATTATCCTCAATTCTATCTTGCACCATGATCAACAAGTTTTCTACTTTTTAAAATATTTAAAATACAAGTATTCTTAGCATGATGGGTTCAAAGATACAAGCCAAATAGCCTTTTCTTCTACTATGAGAGAGAAAATGACGACATTCCTTAGAGCATCCGATGTAGGAGCAACTTTTGCCAGTTAGTAGTCTGTATTGGTAGATCTCTAATGCTGTGAGATGGAAAAAGGCGGGTCCCATGACAAGGCTAGCAATACCACTCGCAGCAGGTACATACCTATTGCTAGCCACGAACCGCCCGCATGTAACTAATTGTCAATAATTTGCTAATGGCTCTATTTTTTACTTTACAAAAAACTACGTTGTTTCTTCTCTTCCTCTTCTTCTAACTTGCAACACAGTTGTTAGTGATAAGCATAATTACTGACGTGACTAGCAAACCACATATACATTGGTAGCCAGTATTACTAATGTTATTCCAGCTGCCCTTAAATAAGTGAAATAAAAGTGATAATTTCTAGTAATACGGACTAGCAATGTATATGTGATTTGCTAGTCGCGTTAATAATTATGCTAATGATTAACATAGAAGCAAAAGTTATACCAAACGAGCCCTTAAGTGACTTGATTATGTTTTCTTAAAGACATTTCATATAGCAATGGGTATACCGGATGGCTATGCACAATTATTTGCTGGTCATATCACAATTATTTGCTAGCCATGTTAGCAATTAAGCTGACTGAATAATAATATTTGAGTTATGACATTTACACGGTATAGTAATAGAAGTTTTAACAATATATTTATAGGATCCATCACTCTGAAAGCGAATATATATATATATATAAAATGAGAGAGAATAAAATTAGGAGACATTTTCATTAGCAAAATTATTGTTAACTATCTCCATTACAAAGCTGCCGCATTTTGCTAGTCCCATACCATTCATTCTACTGGCTCCCTGTCCTAAAGGAGATATATTTTGAAACGACACATCTGCTATCCTAGTAATGACAGACAATCCTACCAAAATGGCGAACCTTAATTACCATTTGTTTCTCAATCTCATTCTTAAGGTGTGATATAAATCAACCAAAATGTCAACTATTAAATACAATTGCTTTCTCAATCTCCATTCTTACATAATGGGCTTGGTTAGAGTAATACAGAGTTTGAGGGAATGTAAGACTTAGTTGCTAGTAAATGAGTTCTCACCTGCTTATATAGGCTAAGGCCTAAGGGTCTTACAATGAATCAATGAATAAGATCTGTACAAGTACATGTCTATGATCAATCAAGAGTATTCTATAATGAGGTTTTAGAATGCTCCAAAGAATAATTTTTACAAGTCTAGAATGAGGTTTTAGAGATTATATTCCTTGGAACATTTTAGAACCTAATATATAATTGGCAAAATAATTCAAATCACGATCACAATCATGATCATGATCAATGTGATTGAAGTGATTGTAGGCTCTCATGCATGTCTTATGAAGGGTTTGTTTTATTCTTGGTGTTTTTTAACTTTCGAAATAAGTTAAGAATATTCAAAAAATTTAAATTCGTTTGTGATGGTCATTTATTACCAAAATTTACCGTGACGTCCATGTCGTTATAACAGTTGTTACACTTAACGGGAAGATAATTCTCATTGATTGCTGATTATCAAATTATGAAAAGCTTCATCGATGCCACGTGCAGTAAGGGATTGAGGAATTTGTTTGGTGGGCAATTGTAAAAAAATTTTGTAATTTTACAAGGGAATATATATATTTTCCTAAATCGAATATAAAGTTTTCATAGATATATATACAGTTCAAAAAAGAAAAATTCCTTACTATTAATACTAAAAAGTAATCATCGCAATTGACAATGAACTACATCCGCCCCTGGCACGTGCCATTACCCACAATTTATCAAAAACTCAACACAAATAAAGAAAGATTGAACTGAAAAGGTTGTATTCATTTAATGTTCCTACTCAAATGTTTTCGAAGGTCAACTCAATTTTGCTTGATGGGCAAGTCTTTTACTCCGTGTTCCGTGCAAGATTTCGCATTGTGGGTCATAAATTAAGGGTTGGCAATTGGATGGTTTTGAGCTGTTTATGAATGAACGACTTAATAATAGGTTAATAATTTATTATTAACTCATTTAGCATCCTTAATAAATGAGTCAAGTGTTAAATGGGGCGAGTTAACCCACATTCAATCCGGCGAATCAAAAATTTGAATCGAACGGTGGACTTCAAAATTCAAACTCTCACGATGGTTGAAGAAATTAAGAATGAAATGATACGACATCCAGCAAATCTCTCCTTCATAATGATTCAAATCAGCAGATCACCTATAAATGACATGCCAGTGAACTGACAAGGTGTGTGAAAATAAAAGCACAATTTATTTCTTCAATATACAAATCCAGAAAATTGACTTGATCTTACAATCTCGGTTACCATCTCTCTTCTCTTGCAGGAACAGCATTGGGCTCCAGATCGTGGCAGAATAATGCATCAACAGTTGACGAAGTATGTAGGAAACGATTAGTTTCTTGGAGAAAAATAGATATTAAATTTCTGCTTTTTCTATTGAGTTCCAACGACTGACTTGATCGTCGGATAGCTTTTGATCGTCGGGCACCATACCGGTACCAATTAAGGTTCTTCTTTGTATTGCAAGAAAATGGTGTCATTCCAAGTCGTGCAAAATTTCGCATCAACAAATACCCAAATATATATATATATATATATATATATATCTTAATTTTTGTTGTTTGTTTGTTTTGTTTTGTTTTTTATTTTTTATTTTTTTCATTTTTTCTTTTCTTTTTTTTTGGAAAAGTCCTTATATAACTTACTTTGCTAGTACTATTAATTAGGGTAAATTGTAAAAAATCCCTGAACTATATCCGAATTTACAAATAACTTACTTAAAGTATATTTCGTACATAAAACCCCCTAAACTATCATATATTGTTGCAAAATGCCTTAATGCCTACACTATTTTTCATTAAATAACCATAATGTTTTCTTATTGAATTCCACTTAATTTATTTTTCTTATTAAAATAAATTATGAAAAAAATTCATACTAATTTGATAGCATATTCTCTATTAAATTTGCATAAATTTACCTTTAGTTTTTTTAATTAATTGTTGAAATAAAAATCTTAAGTAGAAAATTTTAAAACAATTTAAGTAATTTCTATATTTTTTATGAATATATTGCATTAAGGTATTTTTTATTTAAGTAATTTATTAATTTTTCATGAATATATTGTATGAAAAAGAAGGTATTTTCTTACAGTAATTTTTTTTTTTTCTTTTCTTTCTTAGTTGGTATTCACACACACATGACCACTGAAACTTGAATTCTTAACTTTCTTTTTGGAGGTAAGAGTATGAAACCGCTAGGCTATTAACCTATTGGTTATGGTAAAAAAGTTTACACCGAGTATAATAATTAATAAGTTTTATTATAAATAGTAAAGTTTAATAATACATTAATCAATTCAAAAAAATGGTAGTCACAAAACTATTAATTTTTTTCATTAATTGATACTAATAATAAAATTGACATAATTGGTATAATTAATATTTTAATAAGAGAAAAGGTAATAAAAATAATGTAACAAGAAATGACAAATTTAATGAAAAAGGGTAAAATAATCTTTTGTAATGGGTTTGTCCTTAAACAAATTAATAATTCAAGGAGATATTAATAGTTTAGTGGGGTTATTTGCAAAAGAGTAATAGTTTAATAGGATTTTTTTACACTTTTCCCTATTAATTATATATATTTAGATAAAAGAGTTTTGACCGGTATAAATTAGTTAGTTGGTTTTATTCATAATTTTTTTTTTTTTTTTTTTTGAAGAAACAGTATGGTAGAGATAGAGTTATTACAGCCACAAAAAAAAAAAGGTAAATTGCACCGACCTCCCCCAAAGTTTTGGTCAACGTCCTCAACGGACGGTCAATTTTTTTTTTCCTTTGACACCCCTTGAGATTTAAAAAATGTGCATTGACACCCTCCAGACCTCTGAAACCATATATATGAAATTACCTTTTAATCTTTTGACTTGTTAACAACTCCATTTAAATTATGAAATTACAAATTTAACCTCTTAGCTAAATTTAATGTACGAAACTAACCTCTTCATCTCTTGTATACATATAAACATAACTTATACCACTATAGCCACCACCACAACATAAAAATAAAAAATAATATATATATATATATATATTTGAAATAGCCAGATTACACCACCATAACCACCACCACCACACCCAAACACCATCGGAACCACCACACGCAAACACCACAATAAAAAAATATATAAATTGAAAACAACCATGGCTAACTCATTCTTATTGATCGGAGGGCCGATTGCAATTATAAATCAACCCGTTTTGTAATAGCACAAATTACTGTAAAATAGGGCTATTGGTCGGGTAAGTCGAACCATTGGGACTGCTAGTCTATGGCAACCTAAGTATCTAGAATCTTTTTGGAATGATGAGGGGGTTTGTAAAGGATTTGTTGAATTGTCACTTAAAGTTAGGAATTGAAATGTGCATAAAACAATTATTTGAAAGAAATTGCAAAGATGAAATATAAGTAGAGAGGACTAGGGAAGTGAATCTGCCTCCATCCCTATACACATGCTAGCTTATAACTCATTTGGGGGACAACAACATATATGATGGTCATGATACATAGCAACTCTTGGTTGCTATAATATCCTCAAGAAGTTCATTAAATAAAAAGGCAAGAATAAACCATCAAAGATTCACATGATCAACTACCTAAACTAAAATGTAGCCTAAAACATGCTTACTAAGTCAAGAATTATTAAGCCCTAAATTAAATGATGAAAACACATAAAGCTAAGAATCAAGTATAGACCATCAAAGGGGGAACCCTAAGCAATGGGCTATCTAGGTTCTCCAACTCCATGTCATTAAACCATTCCATGATCTAACTTCCATTGTCACTATGAAAGTGCAAGCAATATGATTAAGAAAAGTAACCATCTAAGACAAGATGAATAGCTCAAAATAATCATTTATAAACATTTAAAATCCATTACAACAAACACGGGGCTCTAGATCATGAAAAGACCAAAAATATACATTGATGTCCCAAAATAGAACCAAGCTAGAACATACTTACAAGGGAGGGCTTCATCACCTCCCTAGCTATTCATGGATGCAAGGAATGAAGGAGAAGAAGCATCCTCACCCTCCATTTTCGTGCTCAAGAGCTTCAAGCACATGCACCTCACAAGCTCTCAATATTTCTCTCTCTACCAACTTTACAAGATTATGATATATCCTCCTTGTAGCCTCAAGCCCTTCTTTTATCCTTTGGCATCTCCATTTCCCCCCATTTTCGTGCCCTACCAACCCTAGGAGGATTAGAGCCACAAAAATAAGTCAAGGGGACAGCATTGGGAGCAGGAATGCAGAGCTGTTTACAGATCGGCGGGGGCCCGCGGGCGCCCGCGAGTCCTTGGCTTCGCGAGGAAGATACTGCCCATTTTGGCGGGTGCCCGCAATGGTTTGCGGGGGCCTTGTGAGGCCCCGCCAAATGAGGCAGAAAGGATGGGGGTTCGGCGGGCGCCCGCGGTGGCACGGCGGGCGCCCGCGAGAACTTACAGCTGTACCTTTTACCCTTGCTTCTTGCAAGTGTCACCAAGCTAGGCCGTGAACATGCTTTCAACTCGGAAGCACTATGCATACTAAGCCATGACTTCACAATAACGGCAACAGAAGAGGTTAGGTCTTGAAGACGACTTCCTGACACGGCGCACATATTTCAACACAAATGATGTCAAAACCGCTTTATTGATCATTCTCAGGCAAAATACCTGAAATTTGAAATACATACACAAATGGAGTTAAACTGTACATTATACTCCATTCATGGACTTAACTAGTGTAAGAAAGGGCGCTTGAATATGCAATATTCGGCGCTTATCACACTCCCAAACTTACATTTTGCTAGTCCCTTAGCAAAACAAAATATAGAATCTAGCAAAAATGACAACATGCATCAATCATTAAGTAAGAAATTTATCTATGAAGCTCAAATGTAACATGGAACGATAGAAAATTGGAGGAAGTTCCATTAAACAGACTATCTTGCATATATGAAGCCTTAATAATCAAAATGGCAAAAATGAGTTCAATCTTAAATGCATCAATCATTAAGTTTTATATAAAAACTTCAATTCTCATCTCTTGAATAACATGAACTCTAACTTCAGTGAAAGTGAGCCGAATCCCCAATATGCGGCTTTTGCCCTCTTTTTCCAATCCCAAGAACACATTTTCACATCCTTAAATCTCCTTCTAAATGAGGTCCCCAAGGCAAAACTTAATTCACAATACAAATTTTGTTGCTTATTGAAGAATTTATTCTAACACAAAATGGAATATACAATGGCTGTGCAATGTCGAAAATCCCTTAAGCTTTCTAATCAACCCATGTAACAAGTGTTAGGCCAACAACTCCCAAGCCAGATGGCTTTAGGGTGCTAAATGTAGAAACATTCGTAGAGCTTAATAACTCAAGTTGGAAAGGTTACGAACTTTGACGAACCAGATTTATTTATTTTTGAATAACCGTGCAATATCTAAGTTCTTTGAGCTTTCTAACCAACCCATGTAACAAGTGTTAGGCCAACAACTCCCAAGCCAAATGGGTTTAGGGTGCTAAGTGTAGAAACACTCCTAGGACTTAATAACTCGAGTTGGAAAGGCTACGAACTTTGACTGTTTTTTTTTTTTTTTTTTTTTTTTTTTTTAAGTTATAGCCAAGGGTATTCAATCATTAGGGTCATCAATTCAGATCACTGAGTCCCGATCAAGGTCAATTTGGGTTGCGTGCCTCACAATTAAGTTTTCGATGTGTAAATGTGCAATGTGAAGCATAAAAGAGTATGAAATCCGATGAAAATTTAATTGAAGTCTTTATACAAACCAACTATGAATCAACATACTTATTTCAAAAGTTTCCTTATTTTTAAAAATTATCTTGGCTTCTATACACAAAGTATTAAGTACATGCTTCAACCTTCAAAAAGTTTCATGGTTACACTATCATTGCTTTCAACAACATGATTTTATTAACTTATGAGCATAAAAAATGAGCAAAAATCATAAGAATGAAAGCACATGCACCCCCAAACTTGAATATCACATTCTCTTCAATGTGAGAAGACAAGGGACAATTAAAGAGAATGAACAAATGGGGAAAGAAAAAATAGTACCAAGTTGAGAGAATTGGAGTGGCGGTGCAAAAATAAGCCACTTCATGAATTCCAAGAGCATACCCCCAAACTTGAGATCAAAAACCTGTCAAAAGCATCTATACAGAGCAAGAATCAAATGAATCCAAAAATTACTGACGATAATTGTAATTTATTTCAAAATGGTGTGCAGTTGTAAGTTCAAAAGAACTGGAAAATACATGCCAAAAACGGCACAAAAGAAGTCTAAAATAGTACTACTAGGACAAGGGAAATAAAACTAAAAGCATAAAATCACTCTACCATCGGAGTGGAGGAAGAACCACCGGGTGCGCTAGGCGCACGATCAATCAACGACTAGAGCATAGCCTGTAGAATCTCTTGATTCTCCTGAGTCTTCTGAACAACGCCCTCTATGGCGTCAAAGCGTAAGTCAAATGCATCAAATCGAGCATTCATGGTGAGATAGTCGGCTCGAGTCATGACATCCGGCGGCGGTGCAAAAAGGGCAGCTGGAGCATCGGGGGCATCATGAACAGGAGGGGCAGGAGCCACTGGGGGAACCGGCACATCCCAATCCAACTCACCGCCAATGCGGGCCTGACGGGACGTCTGAAGCTGAACTGTGCTGGCCTTCCAAACCCCAAGGTTGAAGTTAAACACATCCTTCCGTTTCTCCTCACCACGGGGAGGTCGAAACCCCGCATTTTTTAGCAATTTGGTAATAAGGTAGGGAAATGGGAAGGCCCAGGTCGTGGTGATGCGCGAGCGAACCAAGATTAATTCATTGTAGATTTGCAGCAAGTGGTCCCAGACAAGCTGGGGGACGCAAAACCAATACCTCTTTTCAGCATGGTAGAGGGTTTGCAGAAAATCGCGCTTACGCTCGAAATGGCCCGGACAGGAAAGACATTCTTGGCAAGCACCGAATCAAGGAACCATAGCCGACATGGCAAGCAAGATTTGTTGGTGCTAGTGGTGCGATTGCCCGTGTAAAGATTATGACAAATGTCCTGCACAATGTCCGACAATGGCAGCCTATCCGGACCTTCGACATAGGCAGGCCGTCCCGCCTCATCACGCACCGGAGATGCCAGTGGGCAATCCATTGCGATAGCAAGGGCATCCAAGTCAAATTCATACTCATAGCCATCAATGGTGGTTTTAAGTTTGTCCGGTTCGGCACATGAATGGAACATGTTGGCATAGAACAGGCGGACCACACGCGGGTAGTAAGAATGAGCGCGCGGTTTGAAAAGCGATGCGAGGCCACGTGCTCGCAACTCGCAGACTGACCATGCCATCTCGGGATTGGTCTCGAAAGCAGTTGCAATGTCGAAGATGGCTTCGGTTTCGATTGGCCAGTCAGCCCAATTTGGGGTCAGAGGCTCATTAGAAGGTCCCTCGGATGATCGAGAATGCTTAGATACAGCTTTAGGAGCCATTGGATTGAGGAAAGTTAGTTCAGGACTTTTATCAAACACCTGGTGGGCAGCAGAAATTAGAAGAGAGCAAAAGTGAGGTCAAAGATGAAAATTCCCAAAAATTTGTTCGTAGAATGAATCATGCACAACCCCAAAAAATGCAACAACCTTCACCACATCAATCCCATCCTCCATGAATCACAAAATCAAAGAAATAAAAGAAGAAGAGAGACTTACCCAATGTGGAGGAACAAAGGCTTCTCAAGCTTTAATGATGGATGATGAGGATGAAGATTTGAGATTGGATGATGATGGTGGAAATTGGAGATTGGAAGATAAAATTGGGAGAGAGTGTGGGATGGTTGTAGGGTTTGAGAGGGGTGGGGCGAGAGTAGAGAGGGGGGGAAGGTTATAAGAGCATAAATGGGCTTTCAAGCCCATTTAATTGCTAGCGGATGGAATCCACGGGCGCTCGCGGACGAGCGGCGGGCGCCAGCGGGGCGACGAATGCTACTGTAAGGTTTCGCGGGGGCCCACGAAGGCTCGACGGGGCCCCGCGGTTCTACTGAGTGCACTGGCATGATTCGCGGGCACCCGCGGTAGCGCGGCGGGTGCCCACGGAGGCTCTTGCACTGACGCCTTGCATAGCAGCCTCAAACCTCTCAAGGCCGTGAGTGAATCAGGTGAACTCTCAACATGACATGGGGTATGACGGAGATCTGGATCATTGCATAAAGTGAGATGGAGCGAATGAATTCACAAGCTATGGCCAAGAGATGTAAACACTATAAAAACTTTAAATGGAACGGAGAACATGCCCAATGACTTCGAATATTTCCCGAAGTGGAACGAAGATTTGGATATAATGAATAAAACCAAATGGAATTGCCAGAATGCCCGACGAACCAATTCAGGAAACATGCACATTCTTGGTCAACTTCGCAATTTCCCGGGAAAGTCTTGGCATTGGACATGTAGAAGACGGAAGCTAAGAATTCAGAAGAATTGTTTCTCATGAATGCTAAATTTAATGTCAATAGCTAGACGAACCAGGCTTAGCATGGCGCACTAGTCCTCATAAATTGGGTCCGTCAATAGGACTTTCTCAACTTTTCGGATAGGGACTATGCCATCAACATAAGGCTTCAGGCGTTGGCCGTTAACCTTGAAGAGAGATCCATTGGTAGGATCTTGGAGTTCGACTGCACCATGAGGGAAGACGGCGGTGATGACATATGGATCATCCCACCATGAACGGAGTTTACCGGGAAAGAGTCTCAATCTCGAATTGAAAAGCCAAGCTTTCTGTCCAGGGGCGAAAGACTTTTTGATAATATGTTTGTCATGAAAAGCTTTAGTCTTTGCCTTATAGATTTTGGCGCTTTCATACGCATCATTTCGAAGTTCCTCGAGCTCATTGAGCTGCAATTTGCGAGTAGAGCCGGCTTGTTGGAGATCAAAGTTGAGCCTTTTTATGGCCCAATAAGCACGGTGCTCTAGTTCGACTGGGAGATGGCAAGCTTTTCCAAAGACAAGCCGATATGGCGACATGCCAATGGGCGTTTTATAAGCTATCCGGTAAGCCCAAAGCGCATTGTTTAGTCTCAACGACCAATCTTTGCGGTCCGGTCAAACCGTTTTTTCCAAGATGTGCTTAATCTCCCGATTAGATACTTCCACTTGACCACTCGTTTGAGGATGGTAAGGTGTGGCAACCTTGTGAAGGACGGAGTACTTGGAGAGGACGGATTTAAGGTAACGATTTCGGAAATGAGATCCGCCGTCACTGATGATTGCTCGGGGCGTACCAAAACGACTGAAAATGTTTGATTGAATGAATTGGATCACGACTTTATGATCATCGGTTCTGGTAGCCTCGACTTTAACCCATTTGGAAACATAATCCACCGCTATAAGGATATACTCATAGCCATAAGAAGATGGAAATGGTCCCATGAAGTCGATCCCCCACAAATCAAAAATTTCAATAATTAGGATTGGAGTGAGAGGCATCATGTTTCTCCTAGACATGAATCAGAGCTTTTGGCAAAACTCACAAGATTTGTAGAAGTTGTAAGCATCTCGAAACAAGGATGGCCAATAAAATCCACTTTGAAGGACTTTATTGGCTGTCTGTTTGGCACTAAAATGGCCTCCACAAGCAAGAGTGTGACAGAAATTTAGAATGCTTGTGGTCTCAGTTTCGGGAATACATCGCCGGATTTGGTCCAGGCAATACTTAAATAGTTCCGGATCTTCCCAAAAGAAATGCTTAACTTGGGAGAAGAAACAGTATCTTTCCTGTTTGGACCAATTGGAGGGAATTTTGCCTACCGCAAGGTAGTTGACAATATCCGCAAACCAAGGGAGACGTGAATGAGAAATCTGGAAAAGTTGCTCATCCGGAAAGGAATCACGTATGGCAACAAATTCTGAGGATTTTTCAATGAGTAAGCGAGAGAGATGATCGGCGACAACATTGTCAGTCCCTTTTTTGTCCCGGATTTTGATGTCAAACTCTTGAAGTAAGAGTATCCATCGAATTAGGCGAGGTTTGGTCTCTTTTTTCGCTAACAAGTGCCGAAGAGCGGTATGATCCGAAAAGACTATAACCTTGGAACCAAGAAGATAGGAGCGGAATTTATCCAAGGCATACACCACAGCTAGCAGTTCTTTTTCAGTGGTGGTGTAATTTAGCTGAGCATCAGAGAGAGTCTTGCTCGCATAATAGATGGCATGCGGAAGCTTGTCTGCATGCTGGCCCAAAACCGCACCTAATGCATAATCCGATGCATCACGCATGATCTCAAAGGGGAGAGACCAATTGGGCGGTTTCATGATTGGGGGCGGATGAAAGAAGAGTACGAAGTTAAATGAAAGCTTCCATGCAAGCTTCATCAAAATTGAACGAAACATCCTTGGCAAGAAGATTACACAAGGGCCGAGAATTTTTGCTGAAGTCCTTGATGAAGCGACGATAAAATCCGGCATGGCCAAGAAAAGAACGGATTTGACGGACGAAATTCGGAGGAGGAAGATTAGAGATTAACTCAACTTTTGCCTTACATGTCCACCTCAATTCCCCGTTTAGAAATGACATGTCCTAGAACAATGCCTTCTTGGACCATGAAGTGGTTTTTCTCCCAACTTAGAATGAGATTTGTCTCCTTACACCTTTGGAGTACAAGAGATAGATTGTGGAGATAAGAGTCGAAAGAGGAGCCAAAGACGGAAAAATAGTCCATGAAGACTTCCAAGAACTTTTCAACCATATCCGAAAATATGGACATCATGCACCTTTGAAACAATTGCCGGAGCATTGCATAGCCCAAAAGGCATGCGTCGATAGGCAAAAGTTCCAAAAGGCCATGTGAAGGTTGTTTTCTCTTGATCTTGGGGGGCGATTGCCACTTGGTTATAGCCGGAATAATCGTCAAGAAAACAATAGTAGCTTTGGCCGGGTAGCCTTTCTAGGATTTGATCAATGAATGGGAGTGGAAAATGATCCTTCCTAGTTGAAGAGTTGAGTTTCTGATAGTCAATGCACACACGTCACCCGGTGGTGGTTCGTTGTGGCACGAGCTAACCCGTTGAATTTTCAACAACGGTGAGGCCGGATTTCTTAGGGACAACTTGCGTGGGACTCACCCACTTGCTATCGAAGATATGATAGATGATTCCCGCATCTAGTAATTTGATCACCTCTTTCATGACCACTTCCTTCATATTAGGATTCAACTGGCGTTGGACCTCTCTAGAAAGCTTCGCGTCCTCCTCCATATGAATGCGATGCATACAAATAGAGGGGTCAATTCCTTTCAAATCAGCCACTGCCCAACCAATAGCTTCTTTATGCTCTTGTAGTACCGCTAAAAGGCTAGTTTCTTGATCCTTTAGAAGGTCAGAAGCAATAATGACCAGAAGAGTTTGATTTACACCAAGAAACAAATACTTGAGGTGAGCCGGGAGCGGCTTTAGCTCAAGTTGTGGAGGAGACTTCAAGGAAGGGACCGGAGGAGTAGAAGAAAGTTGAGGAAGCGGTTCTTTTGGAATTTTCCAAGCGGTTCTTGGATTGATTGGTCAATATCAAAGTTGGAGAAGTCAAAGTGAGACATGCAAGTTTCCAAAGGATCTTTGCTTAGAATGAAGGGGAGAGATTCTTCGACCACTTCATCTACCACATCGATAAGGATACAGTCATCCTCATCGGAAGGATGTTGAGTTGCATGTAAGATATGAAGTTTGCCTTGCATGTTTCCAAAAGCAATGTCCATCACCCCGGTTCGGCAATTAATGGAAGCGTTAGCCGTGGCTAAGAAGGGCCGACTGAGGATCACGGGAATATGCTTTTTTTGGTCATGGACCGGTTCCATGTCAAGAACCACAAAGTCTACCGGGAAGTAGAATTTGTCCACTTTGATAATAACATCCTCAAGAATGCATCGTGGGTGCTTAACCGATCTATCGGCAAACTGCAATACCACAGAGGTTGGCTTTAGATCTCCCAACCCAAGTTGTAAGTAAACTGAGTATGGAATTAAATTTACACTAGCTCCTAAGTCAATGAGGGCCCTTTCTATCTTGTTGTCGCCAATGACACACGAGATAGTTGGGGCGCCCGGATCCTTATACTTTGGAGGAGCACTGTGTTGAATGGTTGCGCTTTCATTTTCAGTTAACCTTACTTTCTTTGGCAAATGATTCCTGGAAGTGCGCTTTTGAGTGCACAAATCCTTGAGAAATTTTGCATAAGGAGGGATTTGCTTTATAGCATCCAAGAGAGGCAAGTTGATCTTTACTTGCTTGAAAACTTCCCACATGTCTTGAATTTTGCAATTCTTGTTCCCCAAATGTGTTGACTCTTGGAGACGTTGAGGAAACGGAGCCTTAGACTCATAAGAAGTTTCCACATTTGGGGTGACTAGCTTGGGATTTTCATGAGTAGAATTTGGATTTTTAGGAGTGACTTTTGGATTGGAGGAGCTCGGATTTGGATTTTTTTAAGGAGAATCTTTTTCATCCTTGTTTCCATCAACCTTATTGTCAACAACTCGACCACTCCTAAGAGTGGTGATTACTTGAACATGTTCACAACTCGGCCCACTCGGAGGAGGGGTTTCATCAATCACATGCATCCCTCTAGGATTTTCAAAAGGTTGAGCGGGAAGCTTCCCTTTATCTCTTTGAAGGAGTTGGTTCATTGAAGTGACTATTTGCCCCACTTGATTCTCAAGTTTAGCAATAAACTGAGTGTGGGAATGAACCAATTAGAGAATGGGCTGCAAAGATGACAAGAGTTGCTTGTTGGATTCCATCATTTGCTGATTTAGAGATACCATCATTTGTTTGTTTGCAGCCATAATCTCATCCTTTGGTAACACAGGAGGTTGATTAGAGACATTTGGATTATACGGAGGACGGTAGCTTGAAGAGGCTGGAAATTGCCTATTTTGAAATTGAGGAGGGGGCTGATTTTGATGCCCCGGATTTTGGAATTGTGAATTATGTGGGGCTTGTTGCCTCCACGAGAAATTCGGGTGATCTCGCCATCCCGGATTAAAAGTATTGGAATATGGATTATTTCCGGGCCTTGAGAACATGGCATTAGCTTGCTCTTGATTGGGGTTGGAAAATTGCTCCGGTGTGGGGCAATCTTCCGAGAGATGGAATGGACTAGTACATGATGCACACACCGAGCTAGCTGAATTTTGAGACCAAAAGGGGAAGAGATGTGGTGCCATCAATTGATAGAATTTATGAGCTATGGCATCCACTTGAGATGATTCTTCCTTCATTGTCTTCGGTTGACATGGAGTGGGGTTCTTTGTATTGGTTGAGGTTGGACCACTACGACAATTATGCTGTAACGAGTTTTCACTCAAATTCTCAAGCAGGGTTCATGTCTCATCCGGATTCTTAGACATGAACATACCACCACAAGATGAGTCAACCATGAATCTATGTGGTTCAGTTAAACCAGCATAGAAAGCTTGCACCAATTGCCATTTTGGAATTAAGTGGTGCGGACATTTTCTTAAGAGGTCTTGAAGTCTCTCCCAAGTCTGATGGAGTTGTTCTCCATCAATTTGAGAAAAACTAATAATAGAGTGCCTCATTAAGTTGGTTTTACTCACTAGATAATATTTCTTTAAGAATTCTTGTTGCAATCGAGCCCATATAGTGATGGAACTTGCAGCAAGGGAGTTCAACCAATATTTTGCCCTTTCTTTTAAGGAGAATGAGAAGAGATACAATTGGAAAGCATTGTCAGGGAAGCCCTTAATCTTGATGGTAGAGCATATTTCGAGGAATTCATCAAGGTGCTTATAGGGGTCCTCATTCTCAAAGCCATGAAAAGATGAAAGCATTTGGATGGTGCTAGATTTAATTTCATATTGAGCCGCCTCAATATTTGGCATCACAATGCAAGAGGGAGAAGTCTAGACAGTAGGGATGAAATGGTCCCGAAGAGTCATAGGAACCACATTTGGAATTTCGGCCCTATCATTATTAATTCCCTCATTTCCGAGATTTCCTACATTTTCAGCCATTGTGTTAAATTCAGTTTCAAGTTCTCTTATGCTGGAAGATTCCCTAAGGTCTCGTCTAAGAGTTCTTTCAAATGAATTTATGTTAACTGGCGAGTCAAGTGTGGGTAGGGAAAGTGATCTACGGCCAAACATCAACAACTCACAACACAATCATCACAACAATTTATCATCATCAACTCCACATAAGATGCTCCCTTTCTCCTCAATTATCAAGACAGAAATTAAATGGCCACGACAAGGACTGATGCTTGCAATTGAAAATATACAATAAAATAGCTTCGACAAGGGCTTCACAACTTAACTAATACTAGATTTAACACATGCACAATATTAACAATTTTGAAACTAGAAGGTCAAGAAATTTACCTGGAGTCCTCTAGACTTACAAATTTGCTAGCGTTCCCTCAGTGAGCCCAGAGTTTCTAGAATCTCACACAACTTACAACAACAGAATGGTCAAAACCACACAAGAAATATTCACAAATCACAATATTAACAATCAAACCAAAATTAACCCTAGAACTTCGGTTGCTAAACTGTTTGCAGTCCCCGGCAACGGCGCCAAAAATTGATCGGAGGGCCGATTGCAATTATAAATTAACCCACTTTGCAATAGCACAAATCACTGTAAAATAGGGCTATTGGTCGGGTAAGTTGAACCACTGGGACTGCTAGTCTATGGCAACCTAAGTATCTAGAATCTTTTTGGAATGATGAGGGGGTTTATAAATGATTTGTTGGATTGTCACTTAAAGCTAGGAATTGAAATGTGCATAAAACAATAATTTGAAAGAAATTATAAAGATGAAATACAAGTAGAGAGGACTAGGGAAGTGAATCCGCCTCCATCCCTATACACATGCTAGCTTAGAACTCATTTGGGGGACAACAACATATATGATGGTCATAATACATAGCAACTTTTGGTTGCTATAATATCCTCAAGAAGTTCATTAAATAAAAAGGTAAGAATAAACCATCAAAGATTCACATGATCAACTACCTAAACTAAAATGTAGCCTAGAACATGCTTACTAAGTCAAGATTATCAAGCCCTAAATTAAATGATGAAAGCACATAAAGCTAAGAATCAAGTATAGACCATCAAAAGGGGAACCCTAAGCAATGGGCTATCTAGGTTCTCCAACTCCATGCCATTAAACTATTCCATGATCTAACTTCCATTGTCACTATGAAAGTGCAAGCAATATGATTAAGAAAAGTAACCATCTAAGATAAGATGAATAGCTCAAAATAATCATTTATAAATATTTAAAATCCATTACAACAAACATGGGGCTCTAGATCATGAAAAGACCAAAAATATACATTAATGTCCCAAAATAGAACCAAGCTAGAACATGTTTACAAGGGAGGGCTTCATCACCTCCTTAGCTATCCATAGATGCAAGGAATAAAGGAGAAGAAGCACCCTCACCCTCCATTTTCGTGCTCAAGAGCTTCAAGCACATGCACCTCACAAGCTCTCAATATTTCTCTCTCTACCAACTTTACAAGATTATGATATATCCTCCTTGTAGCCTCAAGCCCTTCTTTTATCCTTTGGCCTCTCCATTTCCCCCCATTTTCGTGCCCTACCAACCCTAGGAGGATTAGAGCCACAAAAATAAGTCAAGGGGACAGCAATGGGAGCAGGAATGCTGAGCTGTCTGCAGATCGGCGAAGGCCCGTGGGGCGCCGGTGGGTTCTTGGCTTCGCGAGGGAGATACTACTGGCGGGCGCCCGCGGTGGCTTGCGGGGGCCTTGTGAGGCCCCGCTAAATGAGGCAGAGAGGATGGGGGTTCGGCGGGCGCCCGCGAGAACTTGCAACTGTACCTTTTGCACTTGCTTCTTGCAAGTGTCACCAAGTTAGGCCATGAACATGCTTTCAACTTGAAAGCACTATGCACACTAAGCCATGACTTCACAATAACAACAACAAAAGAGGTTAGGTCTCGAAGACGACTTCCCGACACGGCGTACGTATTTCAACACAAATGATGTCAAAACCGCTTCATTGATCATTCTCGGGCAAAATACCTGAAATCAGAAATACATACACAATTGGAGTTAAACTGTACATTATACTCCATTCATGGACTTAACTAGTGTAAGAAAGGGCGCTTGAATATGCAATATTCGGCGCTTATCACTTATACATCCCAAACGCCACCAAAACCACCACTACCACACCAAGACAACGCCACCAACACATCCAAACACTACCATAATCACTACCACAATAGAAAAAATAAAAAAAAAAATTTTGAAACACCCTAATAACCTAAACGCCACCATAGCCATCACAATAGCCACTACTCGAGTAAAAAAAAAAAAAAAATTAAAACAGCCATGCCCAGTCCAGACCCAGCACAACAGGGAAAAAAAAAAAAAAAAAAAAAAAAAAAAAAAACTGCTATGTCCGAAAAAAAGAAAGTTAAAGATTAAGGTAGATAAATATGCTTAATGATGAAGGTAGTTTTGTCAATTAATAAGGTTGATATTTTATAAATTAATTGAAATTAAATAATCAGGGGTAAATATGACATTTGAAATTATAAGGGGTGTCTATGTTAAAAAAAGTTGTTGACTCCTATCTGAGTGACATTGACCCCTAAATAAAATAAAATAAAAAAAGAAAAAAAAAAAAGGAGAACGAGGACACTGAAGAGATGAGATAGAAGAGAGAAACAGAAGGGGGAACAGGAGACAGAAACAAAGAGGAGAGAGAAACGATAGAGAGAGGAGAGAGAATACGGAAGAGAGAAAGAATGAGAGAAGAGAAAGAAAGAGAAACAAAAAATACAGATGAGAGAGAAAATAGGGGTGAGAAAAAAGAGAAACTGAGGAGAGAGAGTGTAAATTTTTGAGAAAAAAAAAGGAGAGAGAAAAGAGAAGCCAAATGTGAGAAAACTAAGAAAAGAGAAGGCAAAGAGAGTTTTAAATTTCCGAAAACAAAAAAATAGAAGACAAATGAGAGAGAGTGTGTGGGTTTGAGGAGTGATAAGGGTTTTGTTTGAGCGGATTAAGATGAGTACCCACTCTTAATTCATTATTGATTCATGAATTGTAGTGGATACTCACTTGAATAGTGATACTCACAACGAACACTTGCAGTGAATTGCTTAACCTAATAATTTTTAGGGTTAAGTGTAAAAAATTCCCTCTACTATCGATATAGTGCAAAAACGTTCATGTGTGGTATAAAATCCCCCTATACTATCAATTTGGTGCAAATAGGTCCCTGTGTGGTATAAAATGACAATAATACTCTTACTTCATTTGAATAAATTAATAACTATAAATACAGGCCATGTAAAATGACCCTTTTGTTCAATTTGTGTAAAATTGTGTTTGTTTGGGACAAGAATAAAATAAATCTCAATTTGTATAAAACTAGGATAAGCTAACCAAGGAAACCTAAAACTAGGTATAATAAAAATCGAAACCAAACAGTCCGCCTCCTCCTATGTAATGACTCGGTCATTTTCCTCCCTTTCCTTTTTCTCAAATTTTACGGATAAATTTTTCCGTTCAATTTTCTTTTCCGAGTTCTGTTCTCGTTACTTGGTGTTGTCTTGAGTGCTTGGAAATGATTTCCGAGACTCTTTCTTTTGGATTGACAACTTCCTTTGAGGACCGAGTCATTTCTACATTCTCACTTTTCGGGCACTATTTACTTTTCATCCTTTTTCCTATTTTGTCTTTTCTCCGTTTGTCACTTTGCTGGCAGAACCTCACTTTTCATGCTTGGAGTTGGTTTTTGACTTCACGTATCTTCATTCTAAGTGGTTTCCACGAGATACATATCTTTACTTTTGTAGAAAAGTACTCTGGTTACTCCCGGTGTCCATAGGGGCATGGATGCATAGTTCTTCAGAAATATTTTCTTTTCTTGGGGTGTTTTTCGTAAATATCTTTTGAAGATATTTATTTCAGAGGTTTTTAAGAAAATATCTTTTGGAAGATACTTTCATTCTGGGTCAGTTTTGCAGTTAACCCTTTTTATAGGGGCCATTGTGCAATGAACGAAAGTTATTGCAAAATATCTCGTTTTGAGTCTAGATCCTCGTACGGAATTCATTTTCACATTTCTTCGAGTCGTGTACTCTTAGAATTTCCTCCCGGTCATTTTCCCCAGTTTTAGGGATTTCTGACCCCGGTTGCTGCTGAACTTGTTTAGGGTATATCTCTATGCTCAGGACTCGGCCTTCGACATCGTTTCTTCTGTTGTTCATATTTTCTCATTTTGGTTCTTTTTCATTCACGGAGTTTTGTCATTTGAGCGCGTCTGCTCAAATTTCACTTTTCCAGACCCGGCAGGGTCCTTTTAGGGTTTTGCTATAAATAGAATGACTTAAAGTCAAAAATCACTTTTCATCATCTCTCTCCCCTCTCTTGGCCGGAATCCATGGCAGCCATGGCTGCCACCTTCTCTCTCCTCTTTTGAACCTCTTCCCTCGCATAAAACGTCGTAGTGCCTTAGCGTTTATCGTAGGCCTTGACGACGCACACCTTTCCCCCTTATTAGAATATGTTTTTGGCCATTTTTTGAGTTCGGGATTGAAGCCAAGTTTGGATTTTCATAGTACCTCCTTGGTGTTTAATGATCACCTTGTTATCCCCGACATAACCTAAGATTATCGTCGGATTTGGAGCACTTTTCTTTCGGTGGGGATTTGAGATTTCATCTCAAATTGAGGTAGGGGGTGTTATAGGCTTAAATTCTTGATGTATTGCATGCTATTGATGCTTATACAACTTATTTACATGCTTTGATATCAAATCCAGAAACTTTATTATTTATTTTTCTTGTATGAGATTTGATTTTCCCGGTTGATTATAGCTTGTTTAAACATGTGGTATGATATTATATTATACCTTGATATGTTCATTGACATATATTAAATTGAGAGCATTTGGACAAGTATTGAAGTTTTTATTTAATATTTTTTTTGAATGAAAATTTAATTCATGTGGCCTTATCTAGTTTGAAATTAAAATGTGATGTCATATTATATTAAGCACTAGCATACTCTTTAACATATGTGAATTCCAGAGTAATCGGAAATGTTTTATAATCTAGAGATAATTAATTAATTTGATTAATTAATTTTCTCCAAGTGCACTATTCACTTCATTGGAATTCCGACTTGATATTATTGATATACATGCCATATACTTTCACATATATTAAATCGGGAATATTTGATTAGGTTTTGAAACCTTTCATTTAATTATTTTCTTGTATTAAAGTTTAATACTCATGGCTGTATCTTGCATGGAATTCACTTGTATTATGCTCTTAAATCAAGTCTTGGCATGTTTTATAATACACTTTAATTTGAAATAATTTGGATGAGTTTCAAAATCTAGAGATTTTAATTAAAAGAATTAATTAAAACCTATTCAATGGTTCCATGAGCTTGATTAAGTTTCTAATTTGGTATTCATGATTTCCTTGACACGTTCCTTCACATGTATCAAATTGAGAATAATCGGATAAGTTTTGAGACTTACATTTATTCATTTCCCTTTGTATGGAACTTAATTCACATGGTTGTGTATAGTGTGAAATGAACTTGTAACTTGACATTGAACTTGTCCTTAACATGATTCTTGACATATCTTGTTCGTAGAACATTTGGACTTGCCTTGTAATCTTGATAATTTAATCTCTTAAGTAGATTAAATTTCATTTTATGCTTCCATCGAGTTAATCATGCTTCGGTATTGAACTCTTGTCAAACTTATGAATTGGACTTGTATTTCATGGACTTTTATCTTCCTATCACGCATCATGACTTCTTGCAACTTGATTTCATTAAGGTAGTTAATGAACTAGCATGATTGCCTTGGAATGATTTAATTACTCATGTGTTGCTTAGTAAATAATTAAATCATTAATCTTATACTTGTGGTATATTTACATCAATGGATTCCTTGTATTTTAAATCCTAATTTGTAGTCTATATAGATGCACACTATGACTTCTTGACATTTCACATGCCATCATAGTTAAGAACTTAGGGCATGACTTGTGTGTTCCAAAATCTTGGTTGTGCATGGAATGTGGTTTAATGCATTACTTGTATCTTGATACGCTCTTGGTTGCACAACTTGTTGATTTTGGAAATTGTGATATCAATCAAGAATTGACATGGCTAGGACTTGGTTCTAATACGGGAAATAGAGAGCTCCCTATACTATAGTGTGCACTAGGGGAAGGTACCCATGGGTTAGTAGCCCTAAAAGTGATCCCAAGAGTACGGTTTTAATCCAGGCGATATCCGAGTATCCACATTGGTTGATTTCACTCTTTAAATTTCAAGTTGTTATTCCTTGAAGATTTAAAACTTGTCGTGTTATATGGAATGTTCCAATCTTGTTAATTGCATAGATATTATGTTTTATCTTCGATTTCACTCTTTAAATTTCAAGTGTTATTCCTTGAAGATTTAAGAATCTTGTCGTGTTTTATGGAATATTCCAACCTTATTTCATTGCATAGATATTATGTCTTGTCATTGATTTCATATACTATTCTTGTCATGTTAATTGTAATGTTCCAATTATGTTAATTGCATTAATAATGTAGTTCTTGTTAACTTATATCTGAGTATTCTTCTTGTCGTGTTAATTGGAATGTTCCAACCAAGTTAATTGCATTGATAATGTGATCCTTGTATTCAAGCATCCTTCTTGTCGTTTTGTATGGATTATTCCAACTTTGTTCAATTACGTTGATAATGTGATTTATGTTAAATTGTAAACTTGTCATGTTCTTTGGATTATCCCAACCTTGATTCATTTCATATATGTATATATCATGATTCATGCTGATTAATACTCTAAGGTAGTTTAGGATGCTCCCTGAGTCTTATTTTGACATAGACGTTAGGTGGCATGAGCCCCTTTAACATGTTTCACCTTAAGGTGATGTAATTGTAAAATGCTAGGTCGATACATGCTCATCTCCTATGAGTAGCTTTATATTACTCACCCTAAAGTTACCGGGGTCATTTTTCAGGTACGAAGACTTGGTTCGTGGTGCTCCATCACTCCTTGGAAGACTTGTAGCTTTTAAGTTTACATTTCATGCAAATGTTAGCATGAAATGTCATTTTGTAGCCTTATATCAAAACTTGTATATTTGATTCTAAATATGTAATGTGTGCCTAAACACACCTTTTGACATTCATTTGATGTGTATGACATGAGGCCAAGGGCCAATCATGTTTATATTTGCACTTGTACTCATTTGGTGCCATATTTTGTTTAAAAATGTATTTTCATCAATTTTGGAGGTTTAACATGTAAAATTTTGTAAATGAATTGTAATAAGGCCATAGGCCATTGTAACATGTTTAAAATGTTATTTTACACTTGCGTGTATGTTCACATCATCACACAGTAGCATATAATGTAAATTGATTATGCCATGGGGGGATTCAAATGAGCTTAGGAATTTTTTCATCATCTGGTGCATAATAAGTGTTTTTGCACTTTCTCGGGCCATTTCGGCCGACCGATGGCTTTTGGATTTCATTTGAATGGTAAAAAGTCATTTTCCAGTTGCTTAAGCCTTGTTCAGGTCCATTTCGGTCGACCGATTCTTCATTTCGGTCGACCTAAATGATTTTCCTTCATTTTTAGGAATTTAGGCCATTTTCTGTTCATTTCGGTTGACTTAAATAGCTTTCACACGGCTGCCTCTTCAGTTTTGTTTCAACACTATTGTTCTAACTTCAAACGGTTATAACTTCTTCATTTCTAATCCAAATGGGGTGATTCTTGAGCCTAAATTCAAGAATTTTGAGTCAGCTTTCCAATGGTACCAATACCACTCTTAGATTCAAATCACAGTAGGAGTTATTCATGTTTTAGTGAGACAGTGTCAGATTTTGCTTGAACCGGGAATGGGAGTCTTGTGGGATTCTTGGCCAAAGTTCTTGGAACCTCTTGGAATGTTGTGAAATGATTAGTTTAGGTTGTATAGACCTCATTTGACTTGCTTGGAGTCAAATCTCCCTTCTCATTTGTAAATTGACCATTTTGCCTCTTAGTTAATGGATTTTGCCCATTTTGACCTTTGCTTCCATTTTTCATTCTCTTTGAGTTTTATGACTTCATGGAAAGTCACTTGGGTGTCTTAGGGATGAAGTACATCTCTATTGATTTGTCTATGTTTTGCTTCTGCATTTTTGGATCCGGTTCGGGTCATCACAGGACACACTAAGTTGAAAAATTCAGGGTCGTCTCATCCCACCTCCCCCACTGCCCATACCGCCGTTAATTATGAGAAGTAGAAACAGGGGAAAATGGATTGAAGGGAGAAGAAAATAGAATAAAGAGAGAGAGAGGGCCAAGCAATCCAAACCCCTCTTCTCTCTCTTTATTCTCTTTTCTTCTCCCTTCAATCCATTTTCCCCTGTTTTGACTTCTCATAATTAACTCATACCCCTCTCTTCTCATCACTGAATTTTCTTCTCTTTGTGTTGTGGCCTTTTGGGGTCAATTCCTTTATTGGGTATCTGCAAGACTCAACAAAGTTCTACTATTTCTGGGTCTCTTTTCGCATAATCGCCCCTAACTTTTTGTGGGTTGCTGCACAATGCATTAATTATTCAAGCACTAAGGGAATGGATTGGCCCACTATGGCACCATTCATCACTCTTAATTTCTCTCTCTCTCTTTCTCACAGATTGATGTTGTTCTTATGTATGTGTTATTTTTGTCTATCCATTGTGTTTACCCTAACATAATTTTAATTTTAGGCATAAGGAATTTATATATATATATATATATATATATATAACACTACGCTCTGTCTAACACTTTGATAGTTGGTCTCCCTTTACAGTGGAACATTCAGAAACATTCTTGAGCCAGTGTTGATGACACCTTTGTTACATAAGCGATTCTGAAAGATCAGATTGCCAAAGACTCACTATTGCCAATGGAATAGATAGCTCAGCCCAGCAAACTACATAGCATAGGTGTTTGAGTGAAACGATGAGATTGATGAAGAATTCTATCTAGATAATGACTTTAGTCCAGAGAGGAACAGAGTCAATTAGGATCCGTTTTAGGAGTGATTTGAACAGTGAAAACGAGTTCCGATATATATATATATATATATATATATATATATATATATATATAACCCTAGAGAGAGAGAGAGAAAAAAAGAGGGGCGAGGTATGGGGGGTTAATATGCACATATGGTGAGGGGTAAAATGGGAATAAAAAAGGGTAAAATAGGGTTTTCATATTTAGTTTTTGTCAAAAGGTGGTTAGAGGGGCTTATTTGCACCTTTTTTGAATTTTTTGGACTAACATGCACATTTTCAAAAAGTATAGACTAGTTTTGCACAAACCCTATATATTAAGAGTTTTTTTTGCACTTAACTTTAATTTTTAATTGGTTATTTATACCAAATATAACTAAGTGGAATGCTTCATTTGCTTATTTGTTACATAAGTGACCAATGAAAAGAGTAAGTCTAGTAATTCACTGTAACTATTCGATGCAAGAATTATTTTCCTATGCAATTTTTTTGTAAAATACTTCTGTTGGCGTTTAGATACAATAAAATACACGAATTTTTCCATCAAAACGATTTTAAACGCTTTGATACCTGTTAGTCACCGTTTGATATGCCTTTTTTATATCACAACCATTTTGCTTTGCTACTGCAATTCCATTTTATAATTTTGTCCGATACAATTTTTTACTAAATTCAATGTCTTTAGCACTCCAATGCGTCCACACACTTTGTGTAGCATAAATTCTTACAGATCTTTGTAGATATTTTATTTTTATTTATTTTAAGATAATTTAATTTTTGTTTGTAATGGTAGATATTTATTTTATTTTATTTTTTTTTTAAAGTTTATAATCCTTTTAGTGATAAAATGTGTCAAGAATACTGTGCGTAAATGGATTATATGATATTCTAATCTAATTTAATTTGAAATTTTAATTTTAATAAATTATAGTTATTCATCTACTATATATATATATATATATATATATATATATATATATATATATATTATCAAGAAAAGTCTGGAAAAGAGAACAAATTTTTATTTATTTATAGATAAGCATAGTTGATTATTTGAATTAGAATTTTTTTATTAATTTGTGACGAATTTATGATGTCATAGTTATTGATTAATTATATTTAATTAGTTTATTATTTTCAAAGTTATTGTGATAATGTCAATTTGCATAAAATGAAAATTTATTTTATTATTTATTGTGTTTTATTTTAATGTCTTTACAAGGATATGATACATAAATAAATAAATAAATTTTTTGTCCTGAATTTTTAATCTATTCAACGTATTATATATATGCTTATTCGTATTTAAATTTTTACGTCTTTGTTTTTTTTTTTATTGTATTTTTATAATATATTTTTATAAAAAAATCAAGTCTCTTTTTATATGTTTTTGAACCAAAATAGTATTTATTATATTTTTTTTTAGTACCGTGTTTTATTAACTATGTTACTTTTTACCTATTAATAACTTACCAGTTTGTTCAATTTAATGAGTATGGGTTGCCCACCCTGTCTAAATTCAATGAACCCAATAATGATGGCGGCTTACATCTGTGTCATTAGATCCCTCATTAAAGGAGCTTTTATTAAGTCTCTTTTTCAAACATTGAAAAAGTGAACATATATATACGTCATGGCAAGTGTCACCTGAATTGACACAACCAGACTTACTGTCCAATACATTTTTATTTATTTATTTTATTGTCTATACCCCTTATAATTTATAAATATTAATATTACATTAAAAAAAAGTAAACATCTTGTGTGTCATGGCTATTGTCATCTGAATCGACACCACCAGGTTTCAACTTAGAGCCTCACGAATGGTGCTCTCTATTGGGCACTCAATATTTGTAATTTGTAAATCTAAAGAATTAAGTCAGTGTTTTGGAACTTCACGCATGGCATTCACACAATATTTTATTTATTTTTTGATTATGCTCTCATGTAAAGAATTATGTCAATGTTTTGGAGCCTCAAGCATGGTTAAAGTGTGTATATCTACAGTAAAGAATTGAGCCCGCTGAAGTCTTGGGCGATTTAAATAATTACAAAGGCCTCAACCAATAAAAGACCTCCCCGATAAATGAATTACCTTATTTTATTATCCCAACATTTTTTTCTACTCTACCTAGCCATATTAATTATTGAATATATATTTATTTTTAAAAAGAGTTTTTCATTGGTGACTCTACCTGTAACAATCTATGATAGAGTAAAATTCAAGTCGCAAGTCCAAACACCCCATTCCTCAAATTTGAATCATGAAAATGCAAATACTCATTCTATACTAAAATCTTTGTCCATCTTTCTATTTTGAAATGTCTCAAAATACATGTCTAATTTTAAAAATAGATATATTATTTTTTATAACATTCTCAAATTATCCTTTAAACAAGTGTACTAATTATGATATTGACTATACATGTCTATTTTAGACATTAATTTGATTAAATAAGTGTACTAATTATAATAATATTCTTGTATTTTAACAAGAATGAATTTAGAAATTCATCTCATATCAATACTTACATTAAAAAAAATACTCTCTCACACCCAAATTAAATATCCACCTTTCCATTTTTAGTTGTTACAAAATAAATTTCTCATTTGAAAAATTAAAGTACTATATATATATATATATTTTTTGTGATAATATCAATTTATTCTTCTTATATTAAATTTTTTATAACCCACTATAAACATTTGATAATTCATTCATTACCAAAATAATAACAACATATTAAAATTAATTTCCTTAAAAAATTATTATAACATCTCATTTGAAACCGCCCATTGCCATTTAGCTAATAAGCCCGCGGTTATTGAAGTTCCACTAGTGGTACTTCTGGATACTTTTCGGGAAGAGTATTTAAAAATTAAAAACCACCACCATACAAATTTGAATTTCGCATAGCAACAATTTTTGAAGGGAGGAAATAACACGAACGCCACCCTTTTTGACAAGATGGGCAAACAAATGGTTTTGGAATTGGAGACATCCCTTGGTGGTGGGAAGTCGTTGAAAAGCAATAGCTGCCTTGTTGCATCCATCACTTTTCCAACAAAACAAAGAATGGTATTTTGGCATCAACCAAACCTCATTAGTTTATGCACACTTTTTATGTCTCTCTATAAGTAGTTGAAGTACCCAATTCAGTTTGTTGTATTCTTCTTCAGTGTTTGAAAGGAAATAGAAACCCAAAAATGGAAAACAAAGTAGTAGCAGAAGGTCAAGAGCAAGAGCAAGAGCAAGAGCAAGAGCAAGAGCAAGAAAATGGCCTCCAAATCCCTCTTCTCACTCCGTACAAATTGGGAAACTTTCAACTTTCCCATAGGTATATATGTCTTTTCAACACTTCCACTTTCCCATGATTACTCACTTGAATTCATTCATTCTGTGTTATCATTTTGATCTTTGGGTTGTGAGTTATTCTAGTTTTACAGTACAGTATGCATAAATGTGTGTATATATATATACATGTAACCCAATATTATTGGTTTATTTTCTATTTATGTGTATTTCTTGCCCTGTTATTGCTGTATAGATTTGTTGTTGCATAAGTTTTTACTTTTTGTGCATCAAGTGTTTGATGAAAATCCAGTCGACAAATTCTCTGATTTGTGAATTCTTTTTTCGAATATAATTTGATTTGTGAAATATAGTAATTAATTGTCAATTAATTTCCATGTGTTCAGCAAATCCTTTTTGTAGCTGGTGAGTATTTTAGTAGTATTTGGAATAAATAAAAGGTATTGTTCTCCAAGGGCAGAGTAGACTACCTTAAAACACTTGGTCCAAATATATTGATCTTTGTTTCTTTTATTTTATTTATCTCTTTATTATATTTATGTTGCTATTTATTTTGACAAGAATGCCTGTCATTTTCTAACACACACACACACACATATTATTTATTCAAGAGTGCTAGATTTGGGCATTTTTAAACCATGTAATGTTTGCAATCTGATTTAGATAAAAGCAATCATGCCTCTATGCTCCATCATCACGCTAGAAAATATGTTTGAAGTGTCAATTTAAAAATTGTGAACTAGAAATCTCTGGTGCTGTTTTGGGACTTAATATTATGTAGTCCACATGACTTTGCAAGGTACTCTAGTTGAATTGGATTGTTGTTCAATCATGAGAACACTTCTTTCTGGTTTCGGAGTTCTTGTAAATATGTTAGGCGCTCAAGATCATGTATTCATGTGTGACTCTTGATTATAGAATGCCCGTTCCACTTTTTTTTTTTTGAAAGGTATGCCCGTTCCACTTTCTCATTAGTTGTTACCTATGCTTTCCTAGTTTATTTTCCCTCTTGCCAATGATTGTACCAGAATGATGAAAAATTCCATGAGAGTCTTTCTCAAGCACAAGTCAATTGTTTTGTTTGAGTCCATCTACTGAAATGGTCTGCCCACCTCGTCTCTTTTGAGATTGAACCCCACCCTGGGCTTCTTAGGTTAATCTTGACTTGGCATTTTTGAGCTTCAACTAGCAAAACCAAAGAAAATGTTTTTCCCTGCTATGGCCTGATATTTATTTTCTATCATTAATTTGTATTTCTAAGTGTTAATCTATGTGTCACACAAAAAAGTTGTCAACTCACTCTTATCAAATGAATAAATTTTACTGCCTCTGTCCCTATTATTGTTTAATTATATATCTATATTGTATTTTTCTATTTTCAATCCTAAGCAAGCAATTGTAATGAAATTAGAGGCAGTGACTCACCTAATTCTACTTTGAACACCAACGGACCAGTGGCCTAGCGGTATTAGCCTCTTACTTCCCAAAGGGAGGTCAGGGGTTCAAGTCTCAGTAGAGACGTGTGTGTGAGTACCAACTATGAAAAAAAAATAAAAAATTCTACTTTGAACTTCTTAGGGAGTATGTAGATGTAATTATGCTAGTTTATTACATCCTTTGGCAATAAGTTCCAATACCTAATGTAGTAACTGTTTTTGCGTTCCACAATTTTCAGAATTGTTTTGGCACCATTGACTAGGCAGAGATCTTTCGGAAATGTTCCTCAGCCACATGCTATCTTGTATTACTCCCAGAGAACCACCAAAGGGGGCCTTCTCATAGCAGAGGCAACTGGAGTTTCTGACACAGCCCAAGGGTAATTAATAGTTGTACTTATCCGAGTTCTTTGGGGTCATAGATTTGAAAAACAACTTACATATTTGAGCATATGATTGCTTTCTTCATGATTTCATCAGTAGTTTTGCTTTCTTCACTATAGGTACCCAGATACTCCTGGTATATGGACAAAGAAGCAAGTCGAAGCCTGGAAACCCATAGTAGATGCTGTTCATGCCAAAGGTGGTATCTTCTTTTGCCAGATTTGGCATGTGGGGAGGGTTTCAAATCAAGGTATTTTATTTTGGACTTCTTATTCATAAGATCTAAAATCGCATTTCTAGGTTTCTTTTATTCTTTTTTTAAAAATAAAAAATAAATTCCTTGTTTGTGCAACATGATAAACAAGTGCAACAAAAAATGCGTGCGTAAATTTTTGAATGCTAGTTTTCAGCTTTGGCATTTTCATATATTTGTATATTCTATTTTTGTTTTTATTTTTATTTTTTTTAAGTACAAATTTATCAATTTACTTTTCCTGTATCTCAAACAATCAATATTGCAGAGTTGTGTCTTGGAAATTTGGTTTTGGTTGATTACCTGTCTCAATAGTCAATAAATGGGTGTTTTTCCAAGTTCCACATAAAAGGCTAGCTAAATACAAGCTCCTTTACCATAAATAAAAAGGGAATGAAAGCTTAAAACATAAGTTCTCATTTTCATATAATAAAGGCAATATTTACAGTAAGAACAAAATTTTTTAAACATGTTTTTGAAGCTCACAAGAAATATATTCTTTACACAAAGGCATATTTGATTAAACCACCATAAATAATAACCCTTTAAGGTTAGGATTCGGTGGGGAGATCTCGGTATTAGTATCACTCAATCTAACAGGAATATTGTCGATATAACCTTGGAAACCAATTTCTGTTCCATGTCATGTTGAAAATGGCCATGGTTGTTAGGTCACATTGGTTAATTCTTTGATCATTTTACAGATAAAATAAAAGAGGATAGCATTGCTCGCCTCTGTTTTAATATCTTATGTGAGACGAGGAAAGCAGCCTACAGTACTGTGACTAGTCATTTGTTGATTATATTATGTTTAATGTAAAAATTGTTAGTGATAATTCTTCAGTCTTAATTCTATTTCTTAAGTTAAATATTATGTTTGGCAATTATTTTGTGAAGACAATGATAAACAAATGGAATTTTTGAATGCATATTATAAGTCTGTGAGTGCTAATTTTGCCAAGTTGTTGGTGTTATAAATATAGGATTATAGGGTCAGCAAGTGGGATTTCTGGTGAATCTATAGGATAATGAATTGCATTATGCAAATTTTATGTCCACGTCGTTTTTCTAAGTTACCTATAAAATTTCCTAGAAACCTCTTCTCTCAAAGGGCTTTCATTTCTTGAATGCCAAACATTAAAATTGGGGTCTACCATGTTGGACTGCCAATATTACTGAAAGAACCTGGAAGGTGTCGTGGAACTAGGTTCAGGATTTCACTTGGTGCAGGAGGTTCATTAGCCATTATTTTTGACGTGATACTACTGCCTAATTCTTCTTATTTTTCTTCTCTTTTGTTGTGAACATCAAATGTAGAAGACCTAGCAAGCTTCAGTTGGATTCTTTCCAAGAGCATGAAAAAAACCATGGCTACTTTTTCATAGGATTACGAAAATGATGAGGGGTCTTATATATGAATTTATAAATGGTGGAAATAGTTTCTGCTTTTATATATCAAAATATATTAACATATTTTTTAGGTACCTTTTCCTTTCCTACTTCTGTATAACAACTAAAGTAAGAAGCACTAATACACCCATTTTGTCAAATTGTAACTTGAAATCTCAACCTCCTCTTTGAGAGGTGGAGGGGATAGCACTCAAGCTAATGCTTCGTGCTTATAATGACTCCTTGTTTTCTTTGATGAAATGACGTACTTTATTGAATTTTCGGGCCTCTTTGATGTCATCTTAACCTATTTAGCCATTTTCTTGTACAGGTTTTCAGCCAAATGGGCAAGACCCGATATCTTGTACTGACAAGCCGTTGACTCCTCAACTTCGTAGTAATGGCATCGATGTTGCACAATTTTCACCTCCACGACGCCTGAGTATAGATGAAATTCCTCAAGTTGTCAATGATTTTAAACTTGCAGCCAGGAATGCTATGGAAGCTGGTAAGCTTTTGAAGCTACATTTAGACACTAACGAAAAGTAAACTTGTTCTTTAACTTCAGAAAGTTAAATGGTATTAAGATAAAGAAATATATTTATTTGAAATGAATTGCAGAAAGAATATATGCTGAACTTGTTTATGGATCATGGTTGTCTGTCTTTAGTGGGTAAGAATAAAATATGAGATCATAGGTTTGGACTTTGGTAACATTTCTACTCTGATGTTGTAATGACCTAAATTTTGTTTTGTAAGTTCAACTGCATTTTATTCTTTTGTGAAGCAAGTGATATATATATATATATATATATTTTCTGGTAAAAAATTAATTGGTCAATTTTCTTTGAAGGAAATTCAAAAAACATGTATGGTGAGTCAGTTTTGTATCTATTATTTTTAGGAATATTGTGTCTGTTATAATAGAAGAATCAAATGCCATCATATTTAAAATATGTAGGTACTAAGTTATGAATAAGCTCCCTAGTGGAATCAAGTAAGTAACCTCTGCAAAATATGGGTCTCAAGGTCTAGTGATGTCCTGGGGACTCTAGGAGAGTGGGCTAGAATGAAAACCAAGGCAGCCTTAGAAAAGAGCGAGTGGCAGTAATTGAGAAAATCTTGGATAATCTCAAGATTACTTTTCCTCCCTTTTTAGAAATTCATGAAATGATTTAAGGAGTCATCCCGTATTTGTAGGATTATAGGAGTGTAAAGGACAGCTGGGGTTATCAACTGGCATGACAAAAAAAGTGTGGCTAAATGGTGATACCAAAAAATCATATGAGAATATCAACAAGTGAGTTAGTGTCCGTTGAGCGCCATCATGTGGCTAAAACATCTCAATGGACACATGGTATTTTTCTTTCTACGACCAACCAAAATATAGATTGCAATTGTGGATACACCTTGGTGAGCCCTCGAATTTTGGCCTTGAGGATACAAGACCACTAAAATACCGTTCTGGACCATGTGCAACAACATGATCGCACTGTGTGCAGGTGGAGGCGCTCTAGCTGAGCCTTGACGAGCCTAGGTTTTTTTTTGGAGCTTAGGCGCGCCTTTAACAACTATGGATGAAGGTATCACACATAGGATACTTGAGGTCCCAAGCTAATGGGCTATTGTTAAAACTGAGGTAGCATCTGGAGAAATAGTAGAGTAGCAATAATGGAGAGAAAATAGGAGAATTCCAAGTCCATTGTTATCCTTCATTCCAGAAGTTCTTGAAATGAGGTAAGGAGTCATCCTTTAAGGTTAGAGGAATGTAATGAATTGTTGGTGATAGGCGATGGCTAGTGCATGTGCAGGGAAATTTGACTAAACAGAGAGACTATTGAATCATAGGAGAATATTCTCAGGTGAGACGGCATGCACAGTGTATCAGGTGGTGAATACATGTCTCAAAAGAACACACGGTATCTCCCTGAGATGATCCATATAGTAATTAGATTGCAGAGAGGGAGGAGATGGGATAAGTGTGTGAGAGAGAAGCCCCCTTCTCTAGACAGAGTTTAGAGAGGACTCCTTTTCCATTAATTGAGGTGTTCGTATACACTACCACATGTGTCGCCTATGCACGTGTGAAGGACAATCAGGGAGATAGAGACATATGTCTATTGCATTGTTGCTCTAAAAGAAAGGCACATGCCTCACCATATCTATTCCACTCCCTCCTCATGTGAGAACATTGTAACTGGAGGTTGGCACCCATGTGATGTAAGATGGATGGGACCACTGGCCTGACCACCTAGCTAGCACACTCTCTTAGTCCACAAAACCGTAACCTCGTTAATGGCCCCGAGTGACATGTCAAGGCATGACAATGACATGGTAAATGGCTGCCCATGTTGTCCCCATGTCGCAAGTTGTGCAATTCTATCACCCACATAGCCAAATTTTATATGAGAAAGGAAGGATGCATTTTGACATTTAGTAGCAACCAACTAGTTCTATTGTATATTACAGTTGCTTTTTAAGGTAGTCCATGAAAAAATGGCACCGTAACTTACTGCATTAATTAATTGAGAGTTTCACGGGAAGGGTGCCATCTTTTTACGAATCATTTGTGATGACACATGATATCTTTATTCACAATGATTTGTCTGTAAAAGACGAAACAGAAGCAAAATTTTCCACATCAAGGATAGAAAAAGAAAAGGAAAAAACATGGTACACATATTAAGGTTAAGTGCATAATACTAGAAGTTCACCAAATTTTATATATCAGGAAGTGAGCATGAAGGCAACATTTGTTTGAACAGATACTGAGATAAAGGTGGTGTGTATCCATGCATTAATTTGTTATTATCTTGTTATTGTAAAATACATGGGCAATATGGAAAATTCCTCCAAGGCGGTGTCTCAAAAAAAAAAAAAAAAAAAAAAAAAAAGGTTAAAACAGTTTTTTGATTTGGAGTATTTTTGAAAGCTCAAGAATTCATAAATTATTGTATTCTACAAAGCTGATTGTTTGGAGATATATTGAACTGTGTCCTGGACTATGTTTCAAAATACCGAACAGGGCCTATCACTCTTCATTTTCTGATTCAGTGATGTTTGTTTGATGCACAGGTTTTGACGGAGTTGAGATCCATGGGGCTCATGGTTACCTATTAGACCAGTTTATGAAAGACCAAGTAAATGACCGCACAGACAAGTATGGAGGCTCTCTGGAGAACCGTTGCAGATTTGCTCTAGAAATAGTTGAAGCTATTGCTAATGAGATAGGAGCGAATAGAGTGGGAATAAGGCTCTCCCCCTTTGCAGATTATATGGAATCCGGAGACTCGAATCCAAAGGCTCTAGGCCTCTATATGGCTGAATCATTGAATAAATATGGTATTCTCTACTGTCACATGGTTGAGCCTAGGATGAAAACTTTAGGAGAAAAATCTGAATGTCCCCATAGTCTTGTGCCCATGAGAAAGGCTTTCAATGGTACTTTCCTTGTTGCCGGGGGTTATGACAGGGAAGATGGTATCAAAGCTTTAACCGAGAACCGCGCAGATCTTGTTGTTTATGGACGTTTATTCTTGGCTAATCCAGATTTGCCAAAGAGATTCAAGCTTAATGCTCCTCTGAACAAGTACAACAGAGACACCTTCTATGTACCAGATCCTGTTATTGGCTACACTGATTATCCATTTCTCGAAACAACTGCTTAAATTTTCTATGGAGGAGAATGTGAACACAAAATTGTTATCTTAGTTTTACGCATCTCAAATCGACCTGAATTATTAAAAATTGTTATCCATTTTTAATGCTTGTTTTATGCTGAAAGAGTGCAATAAAAAACAGAAAACAAATTTTAAGTACTATCCCGCTCAGGAATTATTAGGTTTGTTTAAATTTCTCATTTTTAAGCCATGCTATTGTTGTCGTACTTGTGATAAAAAATATCATGCAGGTTGTTTACTCCATTATTTTTTCTCAATGGAAAGATGACAAATGGCGAGTTTTAACAAGCTTGCCAGATTGGATTAATACTCTAATTATCCAAAAGAAGAAGGTGTGACATGGAATTATTGATATAATGTACCAATAGAAAAGAGGTAAATGGCGAGTTCCAATGGAACTTGTCGCGCCGGAGCGTAACTCTGATAAATTTTCTTTGGAATATTAAAACCATGAGGAATTGTTAATTGAAAGAAAGTGGCGAGTCCTATTAGGACTTACCAACTTTGGATATAATGTCCTAAAAAGTATAGGAAGGTGGCATGGAGTCACTATTATGAGTGCAACCTCATAGGAATATTCAAGTCAAAAATCAACCAACCAATGGTTTATTAACACGTGGCGAGTTCTACTGAACTTGCCACGGTAGATTAATTCTTTTAAGAGTTGATTTTATTAATGGGAAGTCCTATTCTTATAGGAAAACAATTAAATGGATATTTTCCATTTAATTACGAAATCAAGGTTGACTAAGCAGGACGTGGGGCTAGATTTTCTCCTAAAATCTAGGGGGTTCTCAACAACTACGTCTGACTAAATCAAGCAACGAGAAAGTGGGGTGTTGTTCCTAGAAATATAAAATATATTCCCCAAAAAATATATATATATATATTTTTTATACAGCCCACGATGGGATAAAGGAGTTGCTATAATTTTGGGGCCCACGATGCCATAAACTCAGAATATGGAAGGGAAGTTTCAAGAAGAGAAGCTACAAGAGTTATAGACGCCAATCCACGTCAAGAAGAATGCTGAAATTTAAGAGTTCATGGCGTCGTGGAGTCTAAAGTCGCAAAGAAAAATGAGTATGGGTGATGATTTGCATCGTGGATGTATATATATTCATACATATGTGCACACTCACGATGAGGAGAAGTGGTTAATTTTGGACACGATGCCATGAAAGGAAGGAAGTCCAGCTGGAAGAGGTTACCTAAAGCCAAGGGAACGTGGATGTGTGTATAATTTCTATATACATGCATTATATATATATAAGTTATATAGAAGGAAAGATTTTAAAGAATGTGGGATAAATGGTTAAACAGAGTACATCAGTTGAAAGTGGTGGTCTTGCATACAACTACTACCACTAACCGAAGTGGTTGTCGGATAATTTGGATAACAGGGCCATTAAAATCGTGCTTGAAGAAAGGAGAACAAGAAGACATGGGGCATGTGTTAGTTTATGGAGAAGACAAGTGGAAGACCCATTCTAAAACTACCTACGATATAAGTTCATGGAAGAGAAAAAGGACATGGTTCAAGTGAAACATCAGAAGAAATCTACAGCAAGAGAAATGAGGAAGAAGATGGTGGCAGAAATAAAAGGAACTGCCAAGAACATGGGACACTTGGCAATGTCGGACTAGGCCAAGTGGAAGTTGCTGAAGTCGCCACATCTCAGTTATTGCATGCAAGGAGGTCTATAAATAGTGCACCAAGGATTAACTTGCAAAGCCTGCCTGCCCAGCACACAACACATCAATTCAACATCTTTGTTATTGATGCATCTCTCATTTCAACAATGAATTTACATTGCGTCTAAACCTAGCACTTTGCTAGTCCATGTACTTTCCATTCCAGCAATGAATTTACATATTTTTTTATGTTGAGTCCAGTACTGTGCTATTCCATATAGAATTCATTTTAACAATGAATTCTCATAATGTTTTAGTTAAATCCAGCACTCTTTCCGTTTCTTCTAGCCGAGCATTGTATTTCCATGTCTCTAAATTTCCAGTCATGCATTTCAATTATCTTAATTTCCAGTCCTACACTTTAAATTACTTTAATTTCCAGTCTTGCACCTTCAATACTGTCTTCATTTCCATTAGCCATAGAATAGTTTGAAGTCCTTGTTCAAAGGCAAAAAAGACCCTTCGAATGTGGTCATTCCAGACCTTCGTACAATCGACTTATCCTTGCAAATTTTCAACTGGATTATTGTTCGGATTTCTACTTTGGAACTACTGTAGTTCCTGGCATGCCCGCACACCACACTATTCTATTCCACCATCCATTCCACGCATTCTGTAGAGCGGAACCAGCGCTTCCCCACGAGCCGAACATATTGGCACGCTCGGCAGGACTTCTAGACAGATTGTTCAATGGCCGGTGGAAGAAGGTAAGGCAAGTCTGTCCAAGACCCTGCCGATATTGAAGAGTTGCAAACCAGTGAACTTCCAGATGAAGGTTCACGATTTGCACCTGACGACAGCGATATGGTGGAAAAGTTTGCCCAAACAATGGCAAATGGTCCCATCATGGATAACATCCGCATGATGGCCATGCAACAAGATAGGTTTGCGTAAGACCAACCAAGAGTCGCCCAAGACTTAGCCAGAGTTATGCAAGACCAATCTAAGGCTAGTCAAGATCATCCAAAAGCCGCTCTTGCTAATGAGCAAAAGCTAACCGAAATGGTGGACCAAATCTCCTATAGATTTGAGTCTATGTAGGAACGGTCCATTGGAAGCTTGGCACAAGCCATCGCCCCTCAGCCAAGAAATTCTGAAAAGACTCAACAGTCGGCTTTCCAAATCGGTAGGCCAGCTACTTTTGTTGAAGGCAGTCCCTTTAAACAACATGCAAGTTCATTCTTTCCAAATCTGCAGCAGATGTAATCCCTTCCAATGGCACAGACGTGTATTCCAATTGCACCTGTAACCGCTCTTGTGGCACAGATGACCATTCCACAATTAGCGCCTATGCCAGCCACTCAGCAAGTTCAGAACTTTCCAACTGTGGCATTCCCACAGCGGATATGGCATGATTAGCTTGGCCAACCATGGCCATACCATTCAGCCAGCCGCACCTGTGCCTCTAAGGCCACACGTGGCCATGTCGATGGCGGTTGGGGGGGCAACCTTTTCCAAGAGAGCCACTTCCGAACCAAGGAGGAAGAAACCATTGGAGGAAACCCTTTTGATGCCAACCCACTGCCGATGGCAGGTAGGGGGCATCAAGGGGTCAACCAACCTCAAGTGAGGCTAGATAACAACCTTCCACAGCCCATGGCACTTGATAGAGGCCAATTAGCAGAATTCCTCCAACAGGAATTTGGCCTAACTCGAAGGGGTGGAAGACCAGCTTATAGAAAGCCCTATCCGGAGTTCATTGACGAAGTTGAGTATCCAAGGAATTACAAAATTCCAGAATTCACAACATTCAATTAAGAGGGCGAATAGTCCACATTGGAACATATCAGCCGTTTCACTGTTCAATGTGGAGAAGCAGCAGCCACTCCATGGTTGAAGGTACGCTTGTTTCCAAATACATTAACTGGTTATGCTTTCAGGTGGTATTCTAACTTGCCAGCCAACTCTATCCGAAGTTGGCAACAATTTGAGGATTTGTTCCATACTTAGTTCTATAGTACCGAGCCTGAAGTGTCCATGGCAGACCTTTCTAGACTTCATCAGTTACCTGGAGGGTCGGTGATCAGCTTCCTTTCCAGATTTAGAAGGGCCAAGTACAAGTGCAATTTGCCCTTGCCACCAGAAGAATATGTGAAAATGGCCGTCAATAGTTTGAAATTTGAACTTTGTAAGAAGTTTGAAGGAGTGCAGTTCCATGATTTATTCGATTTGGCCAGCAGAGTGGTTAAGTACGAAGATCTCCTTCATGAAGAGCAAGACCGTAAGTCTTCTTCCAAAGGCACTTATTATCATGATCCTAACTATAAGGTATTTG
The DNA here is from genome assembly GCF_030987335.1 of Cornus florida. Lineage (NCBI taxonomy): Eukaryota > Viridiplantae > Streptophyta > Magnoliopsida > Cornales > Cornaceae > Cornus > Cornus florida. The sequence goes on from NW_026775573.1 coordinate 50,004,149, forward strand.
CCACTGAAATAGAGGGAGATTTGGAAGTTAATATAGCTGAGCTCAACATAAAGCAGGCCTATACTTATGAGGCTTTGGCAAAACCAAAATCAGCGACGACCAACTTGCAGGCCGCCTCTGGTTCCAAGTGGAAAGGGGCAGACCCTTTCAAGAGTTACTCTTTTGACATTTCCAAATCTGTTTGATTTGCTCGTGGCTGACAAGCAACTGATCTTCACAGTAGGCCACAAGATGCCAACGGCCTCTGAAATGGCCGAGAAAGAGTATTGCAAATTCCACAATTCGTGGAGCCATTCCACTAACAATTGTGTAGTTTTTCACAATATTGTTCAGAAAGCAATTAAAGATGATAGGCTGAAGTTTCCAGAAAAATCAGAGGTGATGGGTGTTGATTGAAATCCTTTCCCCAAGGTCGTTACAACAAACGTTGCTTCTATGGTTCCGGAACATCCTAAAAAGAAAGTGAACTTGACAGGTCCAGCGGCCAATGGAAAGTTGGAAATTCCTAAAGCGGCAACATCCATGGAGAAAACAATGGCTGAGTTAGAAAGACAACTATGAGAGGCTCAGATTGCCTTAATCCAGCAAGGTTATTGCCCCAAGTGTAAAATTCAGAATGAAGGTTGCTGTAGAGATTTTTCAAAAGAAAAGCAGAATGAGACGCTTTCCAGTGATGACCGAGGTTAGAAAAGGAAGGTCTATGACTGGCTAACTTTCTAAAAGGTGGAAAACACAGTTACTGTAACCATTCCAGAGAAGGAAAGCCGAGTCTATACAGAAAGAAGGGCAGCAGAAAAGAGACCAGAAGTCCTTCCAAGGAGTTTGGAAATGAGTAGGGTTCCTTATGAGGCAAGGCCTCGTCCTAGCAGAAGGTATTAAAGCAACAAGTGGCATGGTAGAACCTCTGAAGGTGATAGGTATTCCAGGCCAAAATTGGCCTCAGAAGTATGGATCAAAAAGGGGAATGAACATCTCCATCCAAGAATGGTTAAGCCTCTTACCTCGCAAAATGAAAGGTGGAAGAGGCTTGATCATCCCAAGTTTCTTGTTCATAAGGATTCCTATTTGACTCGCACACAAAAGCGAATGCAGCAAAGGAAAAGGCTGACAGAAGAAAGTAATGGGAGAAAGACTATGGTTGGTCCAGCTGGCCAAAGAAGATTACTAAGCCATCTGACTTGTCAGAACTTCCAGCTAAAGGAAAGTAAAGAGATCCTGATGATTTGCTAGATCTTGATTCAGAAGTGGGAAATTCCTTGATGACAGATAGCCCTCCTACAGAAGAAGAAATAGACTTGGAAATCTCCAACAGTTCCAGCAACAGCAAGAAGATTTATTTTGGTAGCCTTCCGGGTAAGTTTACTTGTAATATGGTAGTGGTTCTTCCTTTATTTTTTGAGCCACGGCCAAATCAGCCAACTTCAATGGAATGAGATGTAGTAGATATAAGTCCTCCCATGGAAAGCCTTGGACAGTCTAGCTCCGGGCCATTCATAATGGAACCAAATAATGGTATCTATATAGAAGAGGTTTTCGAAGATGAAGCTGAGCATCTTTAGAAATTAAAGGGAGTTGTGATTGAAGAAAACAGCCTCACGGCGCCAAAGAAGATTGTTTTGGAAAAGCCACTATATGGTATGACTCAGCAGCTCAAACCTTTATATAACAAGGTATTGGTGGAAGGGAGACCTTTGGCAAGAGTCCTGGTAGATAACGGTTCAGTACTGAATGTTGTTCCAGTCAATATCATGTGCATGCTTAGAAAGTCGCATGAAGACATCATTCTAATTGATGTATCCATTAGTGGATTCACGGGAGGAATAGTGAACACACAAAGCATTTTACTGTTGGAATAAACGGTGGGAGATAGAACTTGCATCACTGCTTTTTTTGTTATTGAATCCACAGCGACCTACAACTTGCTTTTAGGTCATGAATGGATTCACCCAAACTTTTGCATTCTATCTTCACTCCATCAAATGCTGATATTTTGGGATGGAGATGAGGTAAAAGTAGTGGAGGCTAATAACCGGCCATTTGTGGCAAGGGTTTACCATGCAGATGCTGAGTTATATAGCGAAGAATTCGTTCCAATTAGATTTATTGGAAAGGATAGCAAGGGCCGCCCAAGGAAGGCCACCATGAGGAGAACTCTCACAGAAGGGGATGTAAGGGAGGTTTTCCAAGAAACACCAAGGCCAACAATTCTACCCAAGGCCGGTGTTCAATGCTGCATTTCAAGCAAAAATTTTTATGGAAGAGAGGCCTAAAGAAGATAGAATACTTGGCCAGGTGGTTAATTGCTGCCTTTTCAGGTTAAAAGCATACCTAGCCAAACTACGGCTGGAAAGGACTGCAGTTGCCAGTACCTCATTTTCTACCAATGTTTTGGAGAGTATGGAAGATACTGAAGACAAGTTGGATGTTAGCCAACTGACAGACTTGAAGGCAGCACCAATGAAGCTTGATAATCTTAAGGCCGAAGTGCAAGATCCATTTTTGGAAATTAATCTTGGAATGGAGCAAGACCCTCGACCTACCTACATCAATAAGCTTCTGGAACCAACCTTTAGAGAAGAATTGATTTCCTTACTTCATGAATACAAAGATTGATTTGCATGGACGTATGAGGAAATGCCAGGACTTTCCAGAGAATTGGTTGAGCATAAACTGCCAATCAAGGAAGGTTTTAAGCCTTTCAAGCAGCCTCCAAGAAGGATATCCCAAGAAGTTGTTCTAAAGATCAAAAAAGAGATAGAACGGTTGCACAAGGCTAGTTTTATAAGAACCACCAGGTATGTTGACTGGATTTCCAACATAGTTCCAGTTATTAAGAAGAATGGCAAGTTAAGGGTATGTGTGGATTTTCGGAACATAAATCTTGCAACTCCAAAAGATGAATACCCCATGCCTATTGCTGACCAATTGGTAGATTTTGCTGCCAAAAATGAAATTCTTTCATTCATAGATGGACATTCTGGGTACAACTAGATTTATATTGCAGAAGAAGACATTGCTAAGACGGCCTTCAGATGTCCAAGATCCATTAGAATCTTTGAATGGGTTATCATGCCATTTGGGTTGAAGAATGCCGAAGCAACATATCAAAGATCCATGAATGCCATTTTCCATGACATGATCGGCCATTTCTTGGAGGTCTACATTGATGACGTAGTCATCAAATCCTCGGCCAAGGTTCAACATCTCCATAATCTAAAAATGGCTTTTGAAATAATGAGGCAGCATAAGTTAAAGATGAATCTCTTGAAGTGCGTTTTTGGGGTTTCAACTGGAAACTTCTTGGGTATCCTGGTCCACCAAAAAGGTATTGAGATAGACCAAAATAAAGTAAAGGTAATTATTGAAGCAAAGCCACCGGCCACTAAGAAAGAACTACAAAGGTTTCTTGGCCAGGTTGGGTATTTAAGGAGGTTCATTGCCAACCATGCTCGAAAGACTCATGCTTTCTCCCCATTGCTAAAATTGAAAGGCGCTGAAGAATTCAAGTGGACGGAACAACACCAACAAACCTTTGAAGGTTTGAAAAGCTACCTGGCTAACCCTCCAGTGATGATGCCTCCAATTAAGAAGCGGCCTTGAAGATTATACTTATCGGTCGCCAATGAGTCAATTGGAACCCTTTTAGCTCAGAATAATGAATGGGGAAAGGAGCAAGCCATCTATTATCTAAGTAGTGTGACAACCCTGGTTTTTCAAGCCAGTGCGTCCTGTGATAAATCGTAATTTGACCCGATAATGAATTCAAAATGTGGAAGCGAAAATAGAAAATAAGTCTCTAAGGATATACAACATCCCTAGGACACCAAAGTGACCTTTCATAAGGCCACGGAACTCCACGAGAACCGACGTGGAAGAAAAGATCAAAAAAAGACCAAATAAGCCCCTAAGGTCAAAATAGTCTTTTACATGGAAACAACGTCTTTGGAAATGTACATCATTCCCAAGACACATCCGTGACTTCATAGGAAGTCATGAAACTCATAAGAAAGCATAGTGGAAGCAATTTAAAAAGAAAATAAGAAAACCGGACAAGTTTAGCCCCAAAGGCAAAATAGTAATTTTTAGCAAGATCTAGGTGCTACCGAGTACACCATTGGAAAGACAGCAAAAAAATAATCAAGTTAGACTCAAGAATCACTTGATTCGAAGTCCGGATAAAAGAGAAAAGTCAAAACAAAGTTTTGACGTCGTCGAGGCCGTGAATAGTATTTTGATAGCAATGAATAGTAACCTGGGCAAAATGCTGAAATTCGTGTGCCGTTTTGAGGTACTAAACGATGTTTTCTGGAAAAACACGAATAAGAAACCCCCCTTAAAATAATTTTTACAAGCTGACCATGTCAAAAGAAAAATTTATTTTTGACGTAAAATTCCCAAAATGCCCTTACAACAGACTTTTTCAAATAGTGCAGGTGCGCACAGGAAATCAAATTTGACGCGGGGTTTTCAGGTCCGAGACGATATTTTCTGGAAAAATGTTGTAAAGAAACACCCCCTAAAATCACATTTTCTATGTGACCATGCTAAGACCGGAATTTAGTTTTCAAAGGAAATTCCCAAAATGCCCCTAGATTAGTTTAGTCCAAGAGGGTTAAAAAGCTGCTACATGCATAACAGAAAACTAAACTTCGCAAGGGATTTCTGGTACCAAGACGACATTTTCTAGAAAAACACGAAAAGGAAACCACCCCTAAAATCACGTTTTTTACCCGACCATATCGAAAGAAGAAAATAAAACGCACTGTGAAATGCCCAGAACGCACTGATTTGAAACTCAAAAGTTGTTTTGAAACTTTGACATTTCATATCTTCTTCATCCGGACTCCGAATCAAGTGATTCTTGAGTCTAAATTTATTAATTTTTCATTGTCTATCCAATGGTATGAACGGTTGCATCCAGTTATTTTTGAAAAGACCATTTTAACCCTTGTCAAATACCCTTGCCACACTGATTTGAAACCCAAAAGTTATTTTTTTTTTCAACTTTGGAGCTTCATATTTTCTTCATCCAAACTCCGAATCAAGTGATTCTTGAGTTTAGATTTATTAATTTTTCCTTATCTATCTAATGGTATGCTCAGTTACATCCAGTTTTGTTTGAAAAGACTATTTTACCCCTGGTCAAGTACCCTTCCCATTTTATAATCTTGGCTTCCGCAATTGATTCTATTGAGTTCCGTGACTTAATGGAAGGTCACCTTGGCGTCTTAGGGATGTTGTATATCCCTAGAAACCTTATTTCTATTTTCACTTCAGCATTCCGGATCCGTTTCGGGTCATCTTACGGGTCATCACGGGATGCACTGGCTTGAAAAACCAGGGCCGTCATAAGTAGGGTACTCACTCCAGTGGAATGTAAGTACACTTCCATTGAAAAGTTGTGTCTTTCCTTATATTATGCGTCCATGAAGTTGAGAACCTACATGTTGCCAGTGGCCGTGTATATAATTTCTCAAACAGATTTGATTATGTATATGCTATCGAGGCCTTTGATCACGGGACGTATTGGAAAGTGGTCATTGGCTTTAATGAATTTTTCTTTCAAATATATTCCACAAAAGGCTGTCAAAGGAAAGGCGGTGGCAAAATTTCTAGCAGATCATCCTTCTACCAAGATTGATTCAGAAGTATGTGATGAGGTGGATAATCTTTACCTTGATTATACACCTTGGACGCTCATGTTTGATGGGTCAAGCACTCATGATGGAGGAGGGGCATAAATAGTTATCATTTCACCAAAAGGAAGAAAAACCACATTTTCTTTCTTATTGGATTTCAAGTGTACAAACAACCAAGCTGAATATGAGGCACTAATTATTGGGCTGGAAATCCTTCTAAAGCTAAAGGTGGATAAAGTCCAGATTATTGGCGATTCCAACTTAATACTTAGCCAACTTTCTAAAGAATATAGATGTCTCAACTGGCATTTGAGGCCTTTCCACTCTTTGGCCTTGGAATTACTTTGCCAGTTTGATGATTTCCAACTCAAATATTGGCCAAGACATTTGAACACGGAGGCTGATGATCTAGCACAACTAGCCTGTCGAGTGAAAGTCCCACTGGGTGTAGAAAAGACCTTGATCACAATCAAAAGGACTCTTCCTTTGGTAGAGTCACGGTATAAGATGGTAGGTCATTTCCAATCTGACGAGCCAGAAAGAATCAAGCCTACTAAGAAGGCATAGGAGATTTTCAATGTTGATATAGATGGATTAGACTTGGATGATTGGAGAACACTGATTATTCATTTCTTGCAGGATCCTTGTGCCAATGTGGACAAGAGAGTTCAACTTTTGGCACCTCACTATATTTTGATTGATGGAGATATCTACAAAAGAGTAAAGAAGATGGACTTTTGTTAAGATGCCTTGGCAGGAACGAGTCCATGAGAGTGATGGCAGAATCACACCTTGGAATATGTGGAGCACATCAAGCTGGTATTAAAATGAGATGGCTTCTGAAAAGGTACAGTTATTATTGAAAGGCATATTGAAAGATTGCATAGAATTTGTAAAAACTTGTATTACATGTCAAGAACATGGCCCGGTCCAAAGAGTTCCAGCTATAAACATGCGGTCAATAGTGAAAATATGGCCAATTCTAAAGGGGCTACGTCGATGAAAGCTAGACCCAGTCCAACTGAAGAATCTTTGAAATGAACCAGAGGCTCAAGATGAAGTCTAGTAAGGTTTAAGGACTTCAAAAACATTTGAACATGGTGGCTATGGCTTCAGATCTTGACTTTGGTTTGAACGGAAGGGGCTGGCAGAGATGAGCTAGTGGTTTGTTTGGAGGGTTTCTTAGGAGTCATAGATCGTGATTCTCACAGATTAAGATTTCTTTTCCTTTAGGGTTTCTGGGTGGAGAGGAGACAGTAGAAGAGAGAAGAAAAGGTTGTTTGTGGTTAAGTGATGAGGATGGAAGGTATATATATAGGAACAATGAGGGAGGTATTAAAGTTCAGATACGCTTTTCGAGGATTGGTAGTTGGTGTTTTCAAAATTTAAAAGGGAAGTTTTAAGGATTTTGGAAGTTGAATAGTGTAAGGCCATAAATGGATAAGAGGTTTATGGGAACACGGAATATGTTTTTGTTTGGCGGTAAGAAAGGGTGGCATAGGGAAAGTCAAGAGACCAGTCGAATAATGTGCAAGAGATCTTCTAATGATTACGTTGAGTTTCCAAAGTCCAAAGATGCCTTTTGAGGGTGGTTAGTTAGAGGATTTCAAAATTCAAAAAAGGAAATAACAAGGATTGGGAATTCTGACAGTTTTATTGCCATAAATGGATAGGACTCCTGATGAAATACGGAATTAATGAGATTGTTACAGAGGAAGCCGAGGGAGCAGCCATGTGTTACATAGAAACTTTCCTTTTAATGATTATCTTAAGTTTCCAAGAGTCTAAGGACGTATTTAGAGGGGGTTTAGTTGGAATTTTGAAATTCAAAAGAAGGAAGTAGTGCAATTTTTTGGGATGTCATAAATGGATAAGATCTTTTGAGATACGGTATTTTTTATGATTGGCGACAAAAGAGATTGGTGTGGGTGGAACCAAGAAGCCAGCTATATGAAATGTTCAAGGTTGGATGACCGTGATGGTTACATTGAAGATTAAGTGGGCCGTGATAACGAAAGTTCAAATCCTATGCCTTGTCATCAAATTGTTCTATGCGGTATGGAATTTGGGGGGCATATGTTTACTCCGTTATTTTTGCATAATGGAAAGATGACAAATGGCGAGTTTTAACAAGTTTGCCATATTGGATTAATAGTCTAATTATCTAAAAGAAGAAGGTGTGACATGGAATTATTGATATAATCTACCAATAAAGAAGAGGTACATGTCAAGTTCCAATGGAACTTGTCAAGCCGAAGCGTAACTCTGACAAATTTCCTTTGGAATATTAAAACCACGGGGAATTGTTAACTGAAAGAAAGTGGCGAGTCCTGTTAGGACTTCCCAACTTTGGATATAATGTCCTAAAAAGTATAGGAAGGTGGCATGGAGTCACTATCATGAGTGCAACCTCATATGAATATTCAAGTCAAAGATCAACCAACCAATGGTTTATTAACACGTGGCGAGTTCTACTGAACTTGCCACGGTAGATTAATTCTTTTAAGAGTTGATTTTATTAATGGGAAGTCCTATTCTTATAGGAAAACAATTAAATGGATATTTTCCATTTAATTATGAAATCAAGGTTGACTAAGCAGGACGTAGGGATGGATTTTCTCCTAAAATCTAGGGGGTTCTCAACAACTACGTCTGACTAAATCAAGTAACGGGGAAGTAGGGTGTTGTTCCCAGAAATATAAAATATATTCCCACACATATATATATATATATATATATATATATATATATATATATTTATTTATTTATTTATTTTATACAGCCCACGATGGGATAAAGGAGTTGCTATAATTTTGGGGGCCATGATGCCATAAACTCTGAGCATGGAAGGGAAGTTTCAAGAAGAGAAGCTACAGGAGTTATGGACGTCAATCCACGTTAAGAAGAATGCTGAAATTTAGGAGTTCATGGCGTCATGGAGTTTAAAGTAGCAAAGGAAAAGGAGTATGGGTGATGATTTGCATCATGGATGTATATATATTCATACATATGTGCATATTCACGATGAGGAGAATGGTTAATTTTGGACACGATGCCATGAAAGGAAGGAAGTCCAACTGGAAGAGGTTATCTAAAGCCAAGGGAACGTGGATGTGTGTATAATTTCTATATACATGCATTATATATATAGAAGGAAAGATTTTAAAAAACGTGCGATAAATGGTTAAACAGAGTACATCAGTTGAAAGTAGTGGTCTTGCATACAACTACTACCACTAACCGAAGTGGTTGTCCGATAATTTGGATATCAGGGTCACTAAAATCGTGCTTAAAGAAAGGAGAACAAGAAGACATGGGGCATGTGTCAGTTTATGAAGAAGACATAGTGGAAGACCCACTCTAAAACGACCCACGATATAAGTTCATGGAAGAGAAAAGGGACATGGTTCAAGTGAAACATCAGAATAAATCTACAGTAAGAGAAAAGAGGAAGAAGATGGTGGCAGAAATAAAAGGAACTGCCAAGAACATGGGACACTTGGCAGCGTCGGACTAGGCCAAGTGGAAGTGGCTGAAGTCACCACATCTCAGGTATTGCATGTAAGGAGGTCTATAAATAGTGCACCAAGGATTAACTTGCAAAGCCTACTTGCCCAGCACACAACACATCAATTCAGCATCTTTGCTATTCATGTATCTCTCATTTCAACAATGAATTTACATTGTATCTAAACCTAGCACTTTGCTAATCCATGTTCTTTCCATTCTAGCAATGAATTTACATATTTTTTTATGTTGAGTCCAGTTCTTTACTATTCCATATAGCATTCATTTCAGCAATGAATTCTCATAATGTTTGAGTTAAGTCCAACACTCTTTCCGTTTCTTCAAGCCTAGCACAGTATTTCCATGTCACTAAATTTCTAGTCATGCACTTCAATTATCTTAATTTCCAGTCATGCACTTTAAATTACTTTAATTTTTAGTCTTGCACTTCAATTTCGTCTTCATTTCCATTAGCCATAAAATAGTTTGAAGTCCTTGTTCAAAGGCAAAAAAACCCTTCGAAGGTGGTCATTCCAGATCTTCGTACAATCGCCTGATCCTTGCAAATTTCTAACTGGATTATTATTCCGATTTCCACTTTGGAACTACTGCAGTTCTTGGCATGCCTGCACACCACACTATTTTATTCCACCATCCATTCCACACATTCTGGAGAGCGGAACCAGCTCTTCCCTGCGAGCCGAACACAGGTTCTTTTGGTTATATAATTTTGAATCTAATATTTGGACTATTAGAAATCTGAACCTAAGATAATCTGTTTCTGCTCAGTGCATGCTTTTGCATCCTTCTTGCAATGTGAAATCTCCTGAACCCTACAACCAACGTCCTTCCCGCCAATCTTCACTCGCAATGGTTCGTGTGACTCCTCCACGCCTCGTGCGTTCATCCTCTTTGTGGATGGCTTCAGCTCATTAGACAGGCCAGTTGGTAGTGATACAATAGTTTAAAGACGAATCAGAAGCAAGTCTACTTACTATGTTGATAAAGTAGCATAAATATGAATCAGAAGTGATGCAAATTTCTGCAACTCTGAGATTGTAGAATTACTTTCCGAAAGGTTTTTGCCATCACCTAGAAAGAGATTGCTATTAGGTTGCTCACAGAACACCTTAAGGATATAATAAAACACTAAAATTCTGCTGTAAAGAATACTGAAGGGACTCTCTGATCATTCTATAAAACTAAAACAAAGAATTAGAGAAAGGAGTAAATTCAAATGAAATATAAATCTGGAGCAAGTACTTCTATTAGTACCAAAGTCAGTATCTTGATATTCAGACTAATAATTGAAATTTAATTTTTAACTGCCACTTATTTGAACTTGTAAAATCAACTTGCGATCCACGTGATAAGAAAGATTGTAAAATTATTATTATTTTTTTATTTATTGCTTTAGATACCAATAATTTATCTAATGTCATAACACATAGAATGGTTGTTATGTCAACTGTCAACCGAATCTATAGATAAAAAACTATTGGAGTTATCCATTACCTAATACTGTCCCAAAAAAAAAAAAGTGTGTATCTTTCTTTTTTGGGTTGTCCCAAAATAATTGTTCACTTTTCTTTTTCAAACACTATATTACACATCTTTCCATATATGTATTTGGAGTTTAAAATTTCAAACTTAAATTTTCAAAACTTAAAAGGGCAAGTTAGTAATTTTTCGGAGAACAATGAATGTTGCACATGTCCCCTTGAAAATTTCTACTCCCTAATAGTGACGCTCTTTTTGGGACAACTTTGAAAAGCTAGAAAATATTAAGAACAATTGCAACTATTTTAAAGTTTGTTGCATAGTCAATCCCAGATAAAAGGTCAGACCAAGTAGATGTTACTGGACCGTTCAGTGCACAGGAAAAGATTTGAACTTACCAATAAAACGCACCCAATCTAGCTGAGGTGCAAGAAAGAGGATCTCTTCATGTTGGGAGAATTTTTTTTGTCCCTTATAAAAATGGTGGTACTTTGATGCACATGCACGGAGCAAATGGGTGGTTATTGGGTACAACGGGGATATATTTGATGTGGTATCCCTAGATTGCTTATAAACCCCTCTATGTTTCGTTATTTATATAATATGCCTACTAATTTTAAGGTATTTATGACTCCCTATTGTTATCTTTTGAGCTGATAAATCTTTACTTTTCCTTTATAGGGCTGAAAAATCTTTGTTTTTGCTGGCGAATCTTTGCTTTCACTTCTCTTGTTGTCGTGTAGCGCTTGCTTTTATCTTTCGAGCATATTTGCCATGTTGTGAGCTTCAATGTTGTCGACTGAATGATCATCAATGCTGTCGTTATCTAATAGGGAATGCAATCCTTGATACTTTCTTCTTCTTTATCAATTATGGCCATGCCTTCTGGTGAGATTTCCATTTCTGGAGGATTTCTGATGACATATGGTAGCCTTGCCTTAATAAAAATTTCCATACTGATATTATGATCAATTAATCTGAAACTTGGGTTTAAACTTGGATGAAAATTGCGTCAGGCTTTATAATAGGTTAGGTGATCTACAGTAGTTGGTTTGATGTGATTTCTGAAGTCATTAAGGTATGGTGTGTGATGTAATTGATTGTGGACTTCAATAGGCTCGAAATTTATGTAAATTTGATGCTGGCCAAGTACGACTGAACAATTTTTTACCCATTCTGGAGGTGTACTATGGATCTGGAGAAGTATTGGACTTTCTGGCATATATCTTTGGTACCAATTGTTTTGTTAAAAAATAATGGCTCAATTTAGGCGATCAGGAAAGTTAAATACTTCTAATACCTATAATGGGATATCTCTTAGGATGATGATGTTGTTAACCATTCCTAATTCGAGAAGTTTACTAGCATGAGTATTGGTGGTTAAAAAGTTGGTTCTTCTCATGACTTCAAAAGGAATAAATTGGTGTAAAGTTATGTCAAGTAATACAATTTGTTACCCAGTTTATGACTCTAGGGGGGTGAATAGAGTTTACCTAGAACGATACCAATTAATTGGAAAATTTAAAGATGCTTATCAATTAATATTTCAGATAACACAAAATAAACAAGGAGAGATCAAATGAACTTAAACATAAAGCAAAGTAAAGAGAGAGAGAAGCAAACACATAACACAACGATTTAGCGAGGTTTGGAAACTCCTACTCCTCGGCTCAAGATCCCTCCTGAGACTTCCCAAAACCCAATATGGCACCTCCTTAAGGGTGGAGAGAAAATCGGTACAAGAAACACACTGCTTCTAAATCTTCTTGCTAAGAGAACAAGCATCTCTTAAACTTCTTCTGGGTTAAACCAACCTTTACAACAATATTTGAAAGGTAAGATTGAATAACAAAGAAACTCTTAGAATATGATACGCATATCAATTCTCACAAGCCTATAGCATATTTAAAAGATAGCAAAATGTTTAAAGCTCAATGAAATGAATGAGACAATGACTAAACTTGTAGGTTTCTTTTATATCAGAAGGATTTCTCTCTTTGTATAACAAATATATTTTATGAAAACCTTTTGATGTGTTTATATAGATGATAGATGGCATAAGATAAGAGTTTGAAATAATTTTGACTTATTGCCCTTCTGTTTGGTCACATGAGTCATTTGTGCAATCACTTGATCTAAAGTGATCAGATATATGTTGTATGAGTTTGGACTGTTGGAGCATCGAATCGGTTATATTGTAAATGTAATCGATAGGTTCAGATCCTATTTCACAGCGCTTGCCAAAATTTATCCATCTGATCGGATACTTGAATCATCTGATCGATCACTTAATTATTCTAATCGGTTACGTGATACATGTTATAAAATAGTGAGTTTATTGTTTTCATCAACCTATCGATAATATGAGATGATTTGAGCGATCACTCGGTTTGATCTTATCGGTTACATAACTGAAGTGATCGGTTACATAAAAAATAGAAGATTGTCATCTTGTTCTTTTCATCTTAGCAATAGGAATCTGATCTGATCGGTTTGATAATTGCTTCTGACCGATCACATGATGATTTGTTCGGTCATTTGGTCAGTAATAAATTTTGTCATTTTTAAGTCATATTATCGGTTACATTTGCCATCTGATCGGTTAGATTAAGTGATATATGCTTTGTGTTCATATGATATGATGAGATGTAAGATGAATATGAGTTGATAATTAAACCAGATGCTATGAACTAACTTACCTTACATAAAATATAACTCTCACCATTCTATACTACCCCTGTTGATGAGATTAATGGCTCTCTTCTGTGATTCCCATTCCAATGTTTTCCATGCCTTGTGCTCGATGATGTTCCTGTTGCTGCATCTCAATATAAACAGGTTAAATGCATTTTTCTTCTTTGCTTGTAATCATCAAAATAGTAAGAGGTGTGAATTTGTGCCAACACAATTGTTTCACTATCTCTTCGATGAACAAAATCTAGAGAAAAATAGTGATAACTAGCTCCTTTGGGTGGACTATTGTTTCTTAAGTGAATTTGAATTGCAACACATTCATTGATTCCATCAGACTTTATTTCTTCAAGGATGTGATCTTTGATATCATTGGGAAAAAGTTCAACTTATTGTCTGAGGATTTCTTTGAATTCAGGAGAGAAGAAGGGTAGTAATTTTGCATACTTCTTTTGGACTTGCAAAAATTGATTTTTTTAAAGCTCTGGATTTTCATTGGTTAGTTCTACTATGGATTTAGCCGTAGCCTTTTGATAAGCTAAATTTAATTTTCTAAAATGAGAAATAAGAGTTTGATGAAATTGTTGGTTTGGAATAAGAAGAGTTTAACTCAACAAAATATTCATATAAAACATTGAGATTTCTAATGAGGGTTTTATGGGAATTGCTTCAATTAAACCATAAATTTTCTTGGATAAGTTTTTGGTCTAGAAAAAGTTTATTTCTATTACTAAATTGTTGAGTTGGATTAAAAATGGATTAGAAGTTCCTGGTATAAAGCTAAAAATGTTGTCGCTCTTATAATGTCTCAAACGGTTCAAAGTAAAAACAACCGTCGCCAATTCTAAGTCATGTGTGGGGTAGTTGTACTTGCGAGTCTTTAATTGTCTAGACCCATAAGCAACATCCCTCCCCTTTTGCATCAAGACACACCCCAAACCGTCATAATAAATGACATAACCCAAGCCATGCTTGGGTATGACCAAAATTGATGTTGTGGTTAACCTTGTTTCAACTCTTGAAAAACGGATTCACACGCTTTATTCCACACAAACTTTATACCCTTTCGGGTAAGCCTCATCATAGGAGCGGCTAGGCGAGAAAAATTATACACAAACCTTTGATAATATCCCGCCAAGCCTAGAAAGTTCTAAATCTCAAACACATTTTTCGGACTTTCTCAATTCAAAATGGCCTAAATCTTGGAAGGATCAACTGAAACTCCTCTTCCGAAAATATGTCCCCAAAATTTCACTTCCGACAACCAAAACTCACATTTCTTATATTTAGCATACAATCGATGCTCCTTCAAAATCTGTAGTACCGTCCTTAAGTGCATCTCATGCTCCTCCTTTGATGCTAAGTACACAAGTATGTCGTCCACAAATACAACAACAAACCTATCAAGATAGGCGTGGAAGACATGATTCATCAAGTCCATAAACGCCGCCAGTATGTTTGTCAAACCAAATGGCATGACTAGGAACTCATAATGATCGTACAGTGTACGAAAAGCTGTCTTCGAAATATCCTCCTCCTCAATCCTCAATTGATAGTAACCGAAACTCAAATTGATCCTTGTAAAACAACAAGTGCCTTTTAATTGATCGAATAAGTAGTTAATCCTAGGCAACAGATACTTGTTCTTGATGGTGGCATGATTTAATTTCTGGTAATCAATGCACAACCTCAAATAACCATCATTCTTCTTTGCAAATAAGACTGGTGCTCCCCATGGCGAGGCACTAGGTCGAATAAAACATTTTGCCTTCAAATCATTCAACTGCTTCTTTAACTCTTCCAACTCTACCAGTGCCATACGATATGGTGCCATAGAAATGGGCATTGCACCAGGCATAAGATCAATAGCAAATTTCACTTCTCTATGTGAAAGTAACTCCGTCAAATCTTTCAGAAAAACATCCAGAAAATCACACACAACCATCGAATAAATGTCCTAGTAAAACTCATCATCGTCATCGACTAAGAGACTAGCCAAAAGGAAATCACGTCGATTATGACCTCTAATGCCATAAAATGAAGAAAGAAGACCAACGGGCCAGTGGCCTAACGGTATCAACCTCTTACTTCCTAAAGAGAGGTCAGGGTTCAAGTCTCAGAAGAGACAAGTGTGTGTGAGTACTAACTAGGGAAAGAAAAAATGAAGAAAGAAGGGAATCGCCCCGATCTCCCACAAAACATCTTCTTCCGGAGTACAAGCAGATACGCTGCCCCTGAAATAATCAATGACTGTCAGAAAAGATGCCAACCAATCCATACTAAGAATGATGTCAAAACCAATCATCTCGAGAAGAATGAGATCGAAATCAAATGTCTGTCCCGCAATCACAATGGTATAACCATGACAAATCAGATTAAGAATAACTGAACCCCCGACTGGAGTGTCAACATAAACAGGACTATCCAACCGACTAACCTCAAACCCCAATGCATGTACAAATCATGATGCAATGAATGAGTATGATGCACCGGAAATCAACACCTTAGCTCATGAATGGGACGCAAGAAACTTACTCCTGACAACTGACGGGATAGATGATGGCTCGGCAGGAGTAGTCACCAGAGTAACTGCACTCACCCGGCCCTGGGTCCTCTGCCCTGAGAACTGCCGGCGTGATAACCAGATTGCTGTGTTAGTGCACTAGATGGAGCTCCCAGAGATGTCATAGCTGGCTGTGGTGGTGGTCGAAACCCTTATTGAACTATGGCTGAGCTACTCCTTGTATTACATATTGACTGAAAATATATATACTCTTTTGTATCAATGTAGCCAACTTCATATTGTCCACCAATTTATTTTTATGATTTATCTATTTTCCCTTTTTGGTGGACATTACAAATAATACAAATAAATATAAAAATAAATTAATTAATTAAAATAAATAAAAATAAAATACTAACTAATATAAATTTAGGAATAAAAACTGTATAAAATGTGAACTCATCAATATACGTCACATGCATATCGCGTGCCGATATGCAATAAGCAGAAATACCTCTACATAAGAACATTCAATACCCATAATGTAATTCTGATTATTCCGGGAGAGAATGGACAAAAATCCTCTCCGGTGGAACAATGAACCTGTTCCAGTCAATTCGTAAAAAGTTAAAAATAGAAATGGTAAATTCCAGCCAATTCGTAAAAAGTTAAAAATAGAAATGGTAAATACCCTAACATAAAATGTATACCATATAAAAAATATATACGGTATATAATTGAAATACTAAGGCCCTGCTTGGATTGGATCTAAGAAAACAGTTTTTTGTTTTCAGAGTGACAAAAAACAGAAAACAATATTTTACTTCTGCTTGGATCTATTTTGTGAAAACAGTTTTTGAAAAACTGAAAACTGATAGTGATGGTTTTTGGAGAACAATAAAAAGGTGTTCTGGGAGTTTTCGGAAACAAGAATACACACTCTTTGAAAACACGGAGAACTCTTTTCACTTAAAAAGAACGGGAGTAAGATATCTCGTTTATAACATTACCCACATCTCCTCAGCTGCACCAAGTGTTCTCTCTCTTCAAGGCTTGAAGCTCTCTCACTCTGACAGATTTCTTTGTGAAGTCTCTCTTCAAGCTATCTCTCTCTCAGTTTCTTACGCTTCTCTTAGGCAGAAAAGGTCGATCTGCGTTTCTCTTCCTACAATCATCTCTGTGTGCGGGTAAAATTCTATCTTTCTATTTTTCTCTCTCTTAGATTTATGGGTTTTCGATTTATGGTTGTTCACACTCTTATTTGGGTTGAGAATTGATTATTTGTATTGATTGGATGGATTTGGTTAGTTTTATTTGATTTGTTTGGGTGGATTTGGTTCTATGGATGGATTTGGTTGGTTGGTTGGTTTGAAATTGTTTGATTTGTGGGTTTTATGTGGTTTTTAACACTTTAGATCTGGGTTTGATTTGGTTGGTTCTATTTTTTCTTCCCGTATTTCAGTTGTGTTTGATTTTTCTTTTTCTCTCCATTTTAAAAATTAAAAATTTACAAGTGAGAAAAATTAGGGAGTTAAAGGGCTCCCATTTTTCTTTACATGTCATTCCATTTCCGAAGCGTCCAAGAATTCCCAAGAAGTCTCCATCTATTGGAGTTAAGGTTGCTATTCTTTTTTACTTCTCAATAGGTGGAAATGTTATCAGTCCTCTGACTCATTTTGGTTAAAATGACATGAAATTTTATGAATTGAACTCACTTTCATTCATGTGGCGTTCAACTTTACCTGGCTATAATTGTATTTGTAATGTCAATTATAAGTCTATAACATATCTGTCAAAGAATTTGATGAGTTGGTCTGTTACTCTTGATGTTGGAATGTAATTCTATAGTATGTGTCTTCACTATTTGAGGCCAATGACTTGTAAATGATACAAGCAATTGAAATGTTGAAATGTCGTGGAACTATGCTTTGATCTATGATAGTTGGATTGTGTCATAGCCATTTCCAGATAATTGTCTCTTCTAAAGCTTTTATAGTATATTCAGATGGACAATACATATTCCTAATTTGTTGATATGTCCCATTTGTATTCTTGATATGTTCAAGCTTTGCTTATTCTTTCTAAATATTCAATAACATGTATTTACTATTCTCTTTTAAGATGATTGGCATTATATAGTCTTATAAATCATATAGATTTATGCATGTTCTATTGAGTTCTAATTCCGGGAAGGAAACAATCTTTTCATATTCCAGTTTGCTAATAAAAATAAGTTTCTATTTATTTATTTGTAAGGTCTATAATGTGAGAATATGCTAGTAAATTGCTTAGTGTTGAAATTCTAATAACAATTGCCACTTTTTTCTATTCTAAGGTTCATTCCTATCAAATTTATAATTTATTGATTTACTCTTTCTTATATTAGATACTGAAAATAACGAGGGAGAAATGTGTGGATGAATGATAATTCCACATTTTTTAGGAACATGGAGCAAAGCAGCAGACCTTCCCTAGAGGATTACTTGAAAGGAAGGAGTAGTTCATAAAGCTTACATTAGCTTCTCTTGTATTCTATTTAAACGCCTTTTATTTGTTTACAAGTAATTTCTGCTACAAGCCAAGGCTAACAGAGTGTGTAGTTCGTCCTTGTACAGTCAGGGAAAGGAAAAAAAAAAAAATTTGCACCCCCTGATGAGGAAACGGTAGTTTATGTTTGTAGGCACTGAGTTCATGTAAGGTTATTAATGGAAGAAGCCCAAGATAGAAAGGGTTCAAAGTTTGCAACACAAAATATGTGTCCTGATTAAAGTTTTTTTTTTTTTTTTTTTAAGTAATGAAATAGTCACATAAGATTTAAATATATAAGCATACAAACCAGTGCAGGATTCAATGGTATGAAATGTACTAAAGGGAGCCCTTAGAACTCATCTGAAGAATGAAATGTGGGCATCATTCAAAGGCAATGTCAGATGAGGTTACTTTTATAATTCTCGAATGTTTTACTTTGATTAGCTAATATTTTGTTTTGGTTATGTATGACTAAAATTAATGTTTGTACAACTAAAAGTACATATGACACTTGTAGTAATTCCTGTAACTCTTTTATTGTATATAAATTTAGTGAAATTTTGATTAGACTTGATATATTGTATTTGTGCAACTTTTATTAAGTTATGAATACTAGCTAAAATAAATTCACCTCCAACACTTATTTAAATATATATATATATATACATACATTAATAATTAATATCATAAATTAAAGAAATAAAAGAGTGAGGTACAATAATATTTTTATTTATTTTCTTAGTTCAGAAAATTATTTTCAAAAACTCATACAACCAAGTAGTTTTATGAGTTTTTGTTTTCCCGAAACTGTTTTGTAAATTCTCTTAACCAAGCAGGCTTGAAATCTGAAAAAACTAAAAACTGTTCTCTGAAAATTGTTCTTGAGAACTGTTTTTAAGAATAGTTTTCATAAATCCATTCCAAGCATGGCCTAAATTTACAATTGCCAGCCAAACATGACTTTTATGTATTTACAATTGCCAACCAATCCTGATCATTTGAAATTTCAATTACCCGCTATTTTCTTTTTATTTTGTTTCCTCCTCTAGCTTGCCAAATTTTCAGACCTCTTTAACCAACGCCAGTGCTATTCCGACCAAAAGAGTGTGTTTGTGTTTGTGTGCGTCGGTGTTGTTTTAGAGAGGGGGGAGGGGGTGGGGCAGAGGAGGCGATGGAGGGGGAAGAGGAGGGAGAGGATATCAGCTATTCAAAACCCTAATTTAGGGTCACACTAAGACCAGTCGAATTGGTGGACGAATTTCCACAGGGATCTCATGGCGGGAGCTGCGATGGGGGTGTGGTGCACACGATTGTGGCCCCAATCGAGAGGGCAAAGCTTCTGTTGCAGACCCAAGAGAGCAACATAGCGATTATGTCTGGCCCACACAGGAGATTCAAGGGAATGTTTGATTGTATTGTTCGAACTGTCAAAGAAGAAGGCATTCTCTCTCTATGGAGAGGCAACGGTAGTAGTTTTATTTGCTACTACCCCTCTGTTGCTCTCAATTTCTCACTCAAGGTATTCTTGCTTTCATTGTATGTATCTTTACATATATGTTTATATATGCCCTCATATGTACGTGTTTATTTGGTTCAAGAAAATGTTCTTTTTTTTTTTTTTTTTCCCCTTCAAATATATGTGTACTTAATTTGATTTGTGGGTTAGAAGTTAGACTTGGATTGAAGTTTGTGGATGGCATGAATGACGGGAATTTTATAGTATGAATTTGGGTTTGATTTTGATTGTGTGGATAACATTGAGACATGTGGAATAAAATGTGGACTATAGAAGTATTAGAGGTGCCTATAGAAGTATTAAGGATTTCTTGTTTGTTAGGACTTGTGTTTTGAAGGCAAGGGCAAGGGCAAGGCAAGGGCAAGGAGGCCAACCATATATGATGTGTGCAGTTACCAATTTGGAGATCAAATTTATGATACTATAAAAGGATAATGACTGGATTTTTTTTTTTTTTTTTTAATTGAGAACCCTTATTGTAGTTACTGCAACCCTTAAAACAGTGCTATATTACTTGTGTTTTGAAGGCAAGGAGGCCAACCATATATGATGTGTGCAGTTATCAATTTGGAGATCAAATTTATGATACTATAAATGGATAATGATTGGATTTTTTATTTTTTATTTAATTGAGAACCCTTATTGTAGTTAATGTAACCCTTAAAACAGTGCTATATTTGGTTCCATAAGTAGATGTACATTTTTAGCATGCGACTTTGAGAAACAAATGTTTGTTTCACTTTCTCGCACAAAATCTTATCTCATTTCTTAGTACTTTATAACAAAGCTTTTCCCCATCATTTTGATTTGGCTACACGAATATTGTATGGCGATTCTACTTGATCTAGGCTATAATTTCTTGCGGAACACTTTTGAATTCAATTGGAAACTATCCTAATTCTTATTCATATATATGGGTCTAGTTGTCAACTACTAATGCATCATCCTTTTTCTTGAGACATAAAATGCAATGCAAAGTTCTTATTTGCAATTAAATTTGGAAAATTTGGCCACTCAAGATGACACAAATGATATTTATTTATTTATTTATTTTTACTTTTTTTAACAGGGGTTTGGGATTGATATCCTCGGATTCCCACAACCACCCTAGTGAAGGGTATTGGGTAAACGCAAGAGAAAGGTTTGATGCCTCTTGGAGTCGAACTCAAGACCTCTGAAGTGTGACCTAGAGACTCTTATTCATTCAACTACCTTTTGAGAGTCGTACAATGAAAAGTTTTTAGAAGGAGAGTAATTTATAAAATTGGTAGTTAATTTTATTAATAAATGATTCTGAATTTCTAAGTGGAACATAATGATGTTTGCCATTAGTTGAAGAATTTATAGAGATAAGAAAGAGTAGCTATAAAATGTTTGACTAACTATAATGTTTCACCCATATAGCAGAATTACATGAAGTGGTGCAGAAGTTAGTCCAATGCCAACTTGAATAAATTTGCCTGAAAAAAAAAAAAAAAAAAAAAAAAAAAAAAAAAAAAAGCACTAATGTATTTGTTAAACTCAAAATCAAACTTTTATAGCTTTCTTTTTAAGAGAAACCATACTTGAGAAGGAAATGTTATCCAGTCTACTTAATAAGTAATCAAATAGTAATACATGCACTGCGACCTTCAGAACCCCCTTCCTATATTAGATCACATGAGTTTGCCAATAAAGGTCACATGAGTTTGCCAATAAAGGTCCTCATACATTTCAGTTGCATATATGATTTATACTCTTGTCTCTTCTTAAAAACTTCTCTACCATTACCCATCTACCTTCCTTCCTTTGACGTCAAAGGTTGAATAAATTAGCATATATGACCATCAACATCTTTTCCATGGTAAGAAAAAGTAAGATTTTTGTAGTCCCACTAGTAGTTTAGTTCTTAAAGGCAGATGCTTGCACCTATAGATACTTCTGCTTTGGTTGTACCTCCGAGTCTCCAATAGCTACTACTTTGTCAGAAGAGGAACCTTTTTACTATCCATACCTTGTGATTGACATAGTACCATGAGTAACTCACATTGTTTTAGGAACTCTGGAGTGTGTTTGATTATTCTATAGTAGTTGATACAATTTTATGAATGAGTTGTTATTTCTAAAGCCTGAGGAGTTAGACAGCTAAGAGAACTTGACGCTCGGTATCCATGGCTATGAACTACGGGGATACCGATTGTAGTTTTAAGTACACGTGTATTTTTCTTAATTACCTGCTTGAATTTTAAATTAGAATCCTTGGTGTGTGTTAGAGATTGGGGATGCAGATATAAAGTAAAACGAGTCACTTTTATCATTGCTTAATGATTACCAGGCTTTTAGGAAAACATGAAAAGAAATATATTACCATTAGCCAAAACAGAAATAGCAGTTGCAGCAGTTAACAATTGATTTATTATTTGTATTGGTATGCGACTATCTTTGTTAGGTAAATAGGACTTGGGTTGGCAATTTTTGTGCAAAATGAAGCCTGTGTTATATATATATATTTTTTTCCTGATGGGGTATTTTATAGAAATATTCAAAATAGTACAACTACAAAAGGAGACTCATCTCCAAAAAATAAAAAAATAAAAACAAACTGAAAAAGGAACAAATTCCAATTTCAGAGAAACATCATCTGAAAATTACAACCCAAAAACAATCATTAAATCGGCTAAACTAATATTTAGATATGTAATAAAATCCCAAATAATAACTTGTACTGCATGTGAGCTCTGATCTTGTGATCCTGTATAAAGCATAGCTTCCAAAGGGTAACTGGGAAAATACCATTAAAAATTTTAGACTTGAAAGACTTGGACTCAGTATTCTTCAAAAACCAATCAACAATGTGATCCAGACTTGAAAACTTTGGCCCTTGAATTTGCAGTAGATCAAACACTCCTCTCCAGATTTCTGAAGCATATCCACAATGACAGAACAAGTGCTCATTTGAATCATCACCATGATAACAAATTAGAGTTCCCATATATGCCATGGTGGGATAAGGACCAGAACCCTAGGCTCTGATATATGCAGAGTTGCACAAGGTCAGTGATCTAAATCTAGAGATGCGGTCAATAGGTCTTGCTTGTAACTTTACCTAACTAAATTACCAAAATTTCAAGTTCAAATTAAAACTAATTAATGAAATTTAATCAGTCCATTATGTGAAACAATCATATCATTTATATAGTAGTAATAAAGCACTAAAAAGCGTGAAGTCTGACACCAAGATTTTCATATATCATCTGATCGCCTAATTGAAGTAGTTAGGAGTGACGGTTCTTTCCAATATTCCTGCGAACAACAGAGAAATTGAAGGTTTGGAGGAGTAACTCAAGGTTTGTCTCTCTAAATATGTATGTGTTAGTTTTGATTTTTTGATCTTTCAGTAGTTTTTTTTTTTTTAATTTTTTTTGATCATTCTGTAGTTTTTTTATTTATTTTATATTTGTTATGCAAATACATGTTCTAGGTTTTTGAAATTGCAAAAGGCCTAACAATCGAAGGGAAAATTACAGATTTGGAAAGTCTGAATCGCTACTCACAGGTTCTCTGAATTCTTATGCAAGTAGTAATATTTTTCTATATTTCTTGCGAGTGTTTTTTAGAGTGTGACTTCAGATATCTACAAATTCATAATAATTGTTGCATTGAATCAAAAGTAAACTTGCCTTTATACATGACCAAGCAATATTTTTAAGTTAGAGTTGAAGGTCTAAATAGAATTGTTCCTGAAATAAATCTAAACTTCTGAAGAGACAAAAGTTACAAAACTATCTATTAGAGAGGAGTTACAATGCCAATCTATTAGAGAGGAGTATTTAATTTTTTTTTTTTTTTGGACACTTTTCCAATTTTAGGAAAATTTTTACTTTTGACTAGGGCTGCAAGTTGGGCCAGCCCAACCCAGCTCGGTCCCAACCCAACCTCAACCCGAAATTGGGTTGGGTTGGCCAACCCAATATGGGTTATGGTCATAACCCGGGCCGAATAATTTGGGTGGGTCAAGCAAGGTTTCACGGTTGAGTTTTTTTTTTTTTGAAAATATATATATATATATATTTGATATATATATATATATATATTATATTTGATTATATTATTAGTAACTCTAAACCAAAAAACAAAATATTTTTAGGGCAATCATTTCGGCCTCCCCAATCGCCTCCATCTTTATTCTCGTTCTCGACTCTGAACTTGCCCTCTTTGCAACTGCAAACTACAAAATCTACAAGAATCAGAAGTTCAAAACCCATATATTTCAGTTTATCTATCAGTCTCCAAGAATCAGAAGTTCAAAACCCATATATTTCAGTTTATCTATCTGTCTGTAAGAATCAAAAGTTCAAAACCTATTACCTATGTCAAAACCCATAACGGCATATCATTTCAGATTGTTCAAAAAATCAAAACCCATGTCTTTCAGTTTCCATCGCCCACTGTTCCAATTCGGGTTCGTCGTTCGCAAGCTTCAACCGTTGTCTCTCAACTCTCAAGCTTGGCCCCATTTCTCTCTGCAATTGCTAACTTGTATGTATGGGTTCTGTTTTAATATTTGGAAGTGATGGCGGCGACAGCAGCGACAGGCGGATGGGCGATCAGCGGCTGAGGGGGAGGGACTGCAGCGGTGGCGGTAAAGGGGACGCGGCAGTGGTAGCAGAGGGGATAGCGACGACGACAGCAGCAGCGACATCGGGACGGCAGCGGCAACGGTTGGGTTCAGGCTGACTATGTTCTAACCCGAGACCAACCCGAATATAGGCCCAGGTTGAAATGTGTCTAATCCAAAGCCAACCCGATTTGTTGGTGAACCCAGCCCAATCCGAAAAATCTCGGGCTGGGCGGCCCGTCCCAAGTTGCACCCCTACTTTTGACATAAGTGTGATTGAATTTGTTTAGGTCATAAAGTTGGGTTTATTCACCTTCATTAGTTTGTTTACTTGTTTAGGAGTGTCTGCCCTCCTTGGATTTTTGTCCATGCCCATTTATGTCTATAGTACACTTCACCCATCACAAGGAAAAAAATAATAAAACCACTCTTCTTAATTTTAAAGAGGGTTTGTTGTCTACTTTAGAGCACTTGTTGGTCTTCACACTTATTTAAAATTCTGCATATATATTTATTTAATACAATTATACCATAATTATACCATAATAAGTTCAGCATTATTTAAGTTGTGTTCTCTAAACTATATGATACCCTTTAACTACATTAGATAATGAACAGGGTCCTGCTGTAGTTTAGGTAGTTAGTTAAAGCAATATTTGTTACACTCCTTCTAGATATTGTAATCTAATGATAATTTGACTAGTAAGCCAAATTAGTCCTAGGGGTATAAATGTATGTAGCAAAGAACTTTTAGGCTTCAAATGAAAGTTAAGAGACATTATTCTTAGTTACCTAGCTCTCAACCCATTACAATGACCTTGCTTTCGTTTTTATTTTATGAATTTCTTTATTGATTTCCCTTATAATATGATTGATTTGCATTCTTAATGGGATAGAACCACCCAAAATTTGCTTGCTTGGATATGTAGATTTGCTTGATTTTAAGGAAATGTTTGATCCTATGTGACATACATGGTTTTACAGTTTCTCATTCAAGGTTTTTCAAAATCTTGGAATTGGATTTTCGAAGTATAGAAGCATTATTTTTTTTTTTGATACTTTAGCATTGTGATGTCTAAATTCCAATCCCAAATTTGATCAGATCTCATGAATAAGTTCTATAATTTAAGATCCTAGTGATCACTTGCTTGGGGGATCGGTGGTGAAACTATGTCTAAAGTTAAATGTTTTGATCACCAACATCCCTAAATTTTGTGATGCACGCCAACCTGCTTGAACCTTTGATCCGTTAGTGTTTTACTCAGGCTTCATTAATCTTGTTGAAAGCTATGTTTTTATTTTGTATTACTGTATCAGATTGCTCATTTCTGATTCAACAAATCGGATGACCAAGTTCACTGGCCTGTGGACAAAATTTTCAAAATCGAGGCCCAACCAAGTGGAGGTGATAATTAATGCTTCATCATTAATTAACCAGAAGCTCTTTTTGAAAAATGCCCATGTTTTAATTAAGTTGATAAATTTATTTTTCAGACGCGAGACGAAAAGGGCGAAAATTGCATCGTCATCTTATGTTATCAATATACCTATCTTTGTAGGGTTTTCGTTTTTGGAGAAAACACTCTTTGGACGACATAAACCTATTTTGACAAGCCCTAGTATCCTTCTATTTGTGTGATTACGGTTTGTCTTTTTGTATAGCTTATAGGTAACACTTTGTAGTCTTATTTTTATTTTTTTTATAGTTAGTTATACTATGCAATCTGTTTATTCCATTATTTTGCTCAATGAAAAGAAGACAAGTGGCGAGTTTTGACAAAGCTTACCATATTGATTTAATGTTCTAATTGTCCAAGGAAAGGAGGGTGTGACATGAAATTGTTAATATGTTTTCTTAATAGAAAAGAAATACGTGGCAAGTTTCAAAGGAACTTGCCATATTAGAGTGAAATATTGATAAATATTCCTTTGGAATATTAATTCTACGGGAAATTAAAAGGAGTGGTGAGTCCCGCTAGGACTTACCAAACTTGGGATATAATTGCATAAAGATATTACCATGAGTGCAATTTCATGAAAAGGCTAAAGTCAAAGATTCAAACAACCAATAATTTATTGACACATGGCGAGTTTTATTAGACTTGCCACGGTATATTAATTCTGTTTGAATTTATTTGGAAGATCCTATTAATATAGGATACCAATTAAATGAGAATTTTCCATCTTTAGAACAAAGTTGACCAAGTCACAAGAGGGAATGTGGAGGCAATATTTTCTCCTTATTTTTAGGAGACATCAGCAACTACTCAAGCTAGGTCAACTTTTTTGCTAAAATTCAGCAAAGCGTGGGAATTCAGTTTTTTTTTCTTTAAATATATATATATATTTAAGCCATGATGGAGTAATTTTCGTGAGCCCATGATGCTTTGAGTTCAAATGAGGCAAGGTTGAAGAGAAGTTGCTAGAATTAG
This sequence comes from Cornus florida, assembly GCF_030987335.1. NCBI lineage: Eukaryota > Viridiplantae > Streptophyta > Magnoliopsida > Cornales > Cornaceae > Cornus > Cornus florida. The sequence continues at coordinate 50,031,063 of NW_026775573.1, forward strand.
GGAAGTGCACCACGATTACGACCCACGATGTAAATTCAGAGACCTCGACGCCATGAGTTTAATATGGAAGGTTCGGCCTAAAATCAAGGAAACCATGGTCTATAGAAGAAAAGGGAGTGGGTTGGATAAGTATGTGTACGAATACATTCTGAAAAACTACCCACAATGGAGAAGCTGCTAAAATCTAGGAGTACATGGCGCCATGTACTCTAAATTCAGAAGGAAAGCTTTGAGGAAGGAAGTTACCCAAAGATTAAGGAAACGTGGATAGCTTTTATGTACATTTCTCATAGAATTATACGGGTAGGAGGATTCTCAGGAGAAGAGAACGTGGAAGATATATATTGATGCATGCATATATATAAATATATTTTATATATACAGCCCACTATGGAGAAATTATTGAAATAGGAGGAGGGCCACGATGCCATGATTCAGAAAGGAAAGTCTAGACCATAATAGGTTACCTAAAGCTAAGGAGATGTGGGACACTTGGCTGAACAAGAAAGTGTCGGTTGAGGGTGGTGGAATTTCTTAAGGGAACAACTACCAACTAAAGCAGTTATTGAAGGAAGTGGTTTGGATTGTGTCTGAAGAAGGTAGATGTCTATGGCAGGAAGGAAAAGAACGTGGAGACGTGGGACACGTGTAGACCTATGAAGAAACCAAGTGGAAAATTATTGCAAAGAACTACCCATAAACTGTAATCGTGGGTAATGAGGTTAGGGATTATGAAATCATGTTTGAAGAGGGAAAGAAGTCTACAATAGAGGAGGGAGAAGATGGAAGAAAGAGGTTACAACTGCCAAGAGATCATGGGACACTTGGCAGTTTAGAATCTGGCCACGTGGAAGTCGTTGGAGTTGCCACATCAAGCTGCTACATGCATGGAGTTCTATAAGTAGAGCACTTATGCTTCACTTGCAAACCCTGTTCAAATCACACAGCAAAATAGCACTTTCAATTCCTTACATTTATGTATCTTTACATTCATGTAATGCATTTTCAATATGTTTAATTCAAGCCCTGCACTTATCTTTCCTACTTTCCAAGTCCTGCACTTCAATTACTTTACCTTCCAGTCCTGCACTTTCAATACTGCTTTTCTTTCCATTAGCCATAGATTAGTCCAAAAGTCCTTTTTCAAGGCAAAAAAACCGTTGAAGGTGGTAATTCCAGTCCTTCTTACAATCGCCTGATCCCTACAATTTCCTACTGGATAGTTGTTTAGATACTCACTTTGGAACGACAACAGTTCCTGGCATGCCCGATATCCACTCCTACTTTCCATTCACCTGTAAAGTGGAACCTCGGTTTTTAGGAGCCGAACATTTCTTGGCACGCCCGGCGGGACTTCTTTACAGATTGTTCATGGCCGATGGAAGAAGGCAAGGCAAGTTTGTCCAAGACCCTGCCGAGATTGAAGAATTGCAAGCCAGCGACCTTTCAGCTGAAGGTTCACGGTTTGCACCTGATGAAAATGATATTGTGGAGAAATTTGTTCAAACAATGGCAAATGGACCTATCATGGACAACATCCGCATGATGGCAATGCAGCAAGATAGGTTTGCATAAGACAAGCTAGAGTTGCCTAAGACTTAGCCAGAGTTGTGCAAGATCAATCCAAAGCTAGTCAAGATCATGTAAAAGCCGCTCTAGCTAACGAGCGGAAGTTAGAAGAAATGGTGGACCAAATCTCTCAAATGTTCGAGTCCATGTTGGAAAGGTCATTCGGAGGATTATCTCAAGTTTTGGCCCCTTAGCCAAACAATTCAGAAGGGTCCCCACAATCGGCCTTCCAAGCTAGCAGGCTGGCTACATTTGTTGAAGGTAGTTCCTCTCAACAACCTGCAGGGCCGCTCCTTCTAAATCAACAGCAGGTGCAGTCCCTTCCAATGGCACATACCTACATTCCAGTTGCACCTGTGACCGTTCCAATGCCACAGACTCATATTTCAGTTGCACCCGTGACCGCTCCAGTGGCACAAGTGACTGTTCCACAAGTGGCGCCCATGCCAGCCATTCAGCAAGTTCAGAATCCTCCTCCTGTGGCGTTTCCACAGCAGGCTTGGCATGATCAGTGTGGCCAACCATGGCCACACAACATTCCTCAAGCACAACAGAATGTTCCACCTGTGAACATTCAGCCAGCCGCACCTGCTCCTCTAAGGCCACCACCAATGGTCATTCCAGTGGCGGTTGGGGGGCAACCTTTTCCAAGGGAGCCACTTCTTGACCATGGAGGAAGGAATCGTGGCATGAATAATTATGTTGATGCCAACCCACTACCTATGGCGGGTGGGGGGCATCAAGTGGCCAATCAACCTCAAAGTTGGCCAGACAACAACCTTCCACAACCTGCAGCACTTGATAGGGGCCAATTTGCAGAATTCCTTCAACAGGAATTCGGCCTAACTCGAAGGGGTGGAAGGCCAACTTACAGAAAGCCCTATCCAGAGTTCATTGATGAAATCGAATTCCCAAGGAATTTCAGAATTCCAGAGTTTGTAACGTTCAATGGAGAGAGCGAACAGCCCACATTGGAACATATCAGTCGGTTCACTGTCCAATGTGGGGAAGCAGCAGCCAATCCATAGCTGAAGATACGCTTATTCCCAAACACAATGACAAGCTATGCTTTTAGGTGGTATTCTAACTTGCTAGCCAACTCTATCCAAAGTTGGCAGCAATTTGAGGATTTATTCCATACTCAGTTCTATAGGGCTGAGCCTAAAGTGTCCATGGCAGACCTTTCCAGACTTTATCAGCTACCTGGAGAGTCAGTGATGAGCTTCCTTTCTAGATTCAGGAAGGCTAAGTTCAAATGCAACTTGTCTTTGCCGCCAGAAGAATACGTAAAGATAGCTGTGAATGGGCTAGAATTTGAACTTCGTAAGAAGTTTGAAGGTGTGCAATTCTATGACTTGTTCGACTTGGCCGGCAAAGTGGCAAAGTATGAAGAGCTCCTTCGAGAGGAGCAAGACCGGAAGAGCTCCTCCAAGGGTACCTACTATCGTGATCCTAATTATGAGGTGTATACCATTGAAACTGAAGGGAAGTTTGAAGTAAATATAGCCGAGCTCAACATAAAGAAGGCCTATACTTGTGAGGCCTTGACAAAACCAAAATCAGCCACGGCTAACTTGCAGGCCGCCTCTGGATCCAAATAGAAGGGGGCAGACCCTTCCAAGAGTTACTCTTTTGACATCTCTAAAGCCGAGCAGATTTTTTATTTGCTCATGGCTGACAAGCAGCTGATCTTCACAGTAGGCTACAAGATGCCATCGGCCTCTGAAATAGCCGGGAAGGAATATTGCAAATTTCATAATTCGTGGAAGCATTCCACTAATAACTGTGTAATTTTTCGCAATATTGTGCAGAAGGCAATTGAAGATGGCAGGTTGAAGTTTCCAGTAAAGTCAGAAGTGATGGGTGTTGATGAAGATCCTTTCCCTAAGGTTGTTGCAACAAACGTTGCTTCCATGCTTCCGGAGCATTCCAAGGAGAAGGTGGACTTGGCAGGCCCAAAAGTCAGTGAAAAACTGGAAGTTCCTGAAGCTACAACATCCATGGAGAAAACAGTGGCCGAGTTGGAAAGGCAACTCCGAGAGGCTCAGATAGCCTTGATCCAGCAAGGTTGTTGTCCTAAGTGTATAATTCAGAATGAAGGATGCCATAGGGATTTTCCAAAAGAGGAGCAGAAGGAAAGGCTTTCCAACAGTGATAGAGGACAGAAATGGAAGGTCCATGATCGGCTGACTTTTCAAAAGGTGGAGAACTCTGTTACAGTGACCATTCCAGAGAAGGAAGGCCGGATTTATATAGAAAGAAGGTCAGCAACAAGGAAACCAGAATTCCTTCCAAGGAGCATGGAAAGGGACAGGCTTCCTTATGTGACAAGTTTCCGTCCTAGTAGAAAGTATGAAAACAACAATTGGCATAGCATAACCTTTAAAGGTGACAGAGGTTCAAGGCCAAAATTGGCCTCGGAAGTATGGGTCAAGAAGGGTAGCGAGCAACTCCGTCCAAGAATGGTTAAGCCCCCTATTTTGCAAAATGATAGGTGGAAGAGGCTTGATCATCCCAAATTCCTTATTCATGATGATTCTTATATAACCCACACACAAAAGTGAAGGCTGCAAAGAAAGAGGGCTGATAGAAGGAAATTATGGGAGAAAGACCGTGGTTGGACTAAATGACCAAAGAAGATGGCTAAACCATCAGTCCCATCTGAACTTCCAACAAAAAGAGGAGATAGAAATCCTGATGACTTGCTAGATCTTGAATCAGAAGTGGGGGATTCTTTGTTGGCAGACGTTCTTCTTACAAAAGATGAAGCAGACATGGAAATCTCTAAGACTTCCAGCAGTAGCAAGAAGATTTGCTTCAGGAGCATTCCAAGTGAATTTACTTGCAATATGGTAGTAGTTCTCCCTTTATTTTTTGAGCCACAGCCAAATCAGCCAAATTCAATGGAAGGAGATGTAGTAGATACAAGTCTTCCTATGGAAAGCCCTGGACAGTCAAGTTTTGAGCCAATCATAATGGAACCAAATAATGGTATCCATATAGAAGAAGTTTTCGAAGAAGAAGCTGAGCGTCTTCATAAATCAAAAGGGGTTGTAATTGAAGAAAATAGCCTTACAGTTCCAAAGAAAATTGTGTTGGAGAAGCCACCATATGGCATGACCCAGTAGCTCAAACCTTTGTATATCAAGGTATTAGTGGAAGGGAGGCCCCTTGCAAGAGTTCTGGTAGATAATGGTTCAGTACTGAATGTGATTCCAGCCAATGTTATGCGCATGCTTGGAAAGTTGCCTGAAGACATCATTCCAACTGATGTATCCATTAGTGGGTTCACGGGAGGAGTAGTGAAGACACAAGGCATTCTACCGTTGGAGTTAACGGTGGGAGATAAAACTTCAATCATGGCATTCTTTGTCATTGAGTCCACGGCGGCCTATAACTTGCTTTTAGGCTGTGAATGGATTCACCCAAATTTTTGCATTCCATCTTCACTCCATCAAATGCTGATATTTTGGGATGGAGATGAGGTAAAAGTGGTGGAGGTTGATAGCCGGCCATTTGTGGCGAGAGTCTACCATGCAGATGCTGAGCTATACAGTGATGAATTCGTTCCAATCAGATTTATTGGAATGGATAGTAAAGGCCGTCCAAAGAAGGCCACCATGAGAAGGAATCTCACTGAAGAGGATGTAAGGGAGCTTTTCTATGGAACACCTAGGCCAACAGTATTACCCAAGGCCAGTGTTCAGTGCTACATTTCTGATAAAAGTTTCTGTGGAAGAGAAACTTAGAAAAGATAGATTTCTTGGCCAGGCCGTTAATTGCTGCCTTGCCAGGTTGAAAGCATATCTAGCCGAATTACGGCTGGAAAGGGCTGCAGCTGCTGGTACTTCATTTTCAACCAATGTGTTGGAGATTATGGAAGGTGCTAAAGACAGGTTGGATGCCATCTAACTAGCAGACTTGAAGACAGCGCCAATGAAGTTGGATGATCTCAAGGCCGAAATGCAAGATCCACTTTTGGAAGTTAATCTTGGAACAGAGCAAGACCCTCGGCCTACTTACATCAGTAAGCTTCTGGAACCAACCTTTAGAGAAGAATTAATTTCCTTACTTGAAGAATACAAAGATTGCTTTGCATGGACGTATGAGGAAATGCCAGGACTTTCCAGAGAGCTGGTAGAGCATAAACTGCCAATTAAGAAAGGTTTCAAGCCTTTCAAGCAGCCTCCAAGAAGGATGTCCCAAAAAGTTGTTCTAAAGGTCAAATAAGAGATTGAAAGGTTACACAAGGCTAGGTTTATAAGAACCGCCAGGTATATGGACTGGATTTCCAACATAGTTTCAGTTATTAAGAAGAATGGTAAATTAAGGGTATGTGTGGACTTTCGGAATATTAATCTTGCAACTCCAAAAGATGAATATCCCATGCCCATTGCTGACCAATTGGTAGATTCTGCTGCCAAGAATGAAATTCTTTTATTTATGGATGGACATTCCGGGTACAACCAGATTTATATTGTAGAAGAAGACATTGCTAAAATAGCCTTCAGGTGTCCAGGGTTTATTGGAACCTTTGAATGGGTTGTCATGCCATTCGGGTTGAAGAATATCGGAGCAACATATCAAAGGGCCATGAATGCCATTTTCCATGACACGATTGGCCATTTCTTAGAAGTCTATATTGATGACATGCTCATCAAATCCTCGGTTAAAAGTCAACACCTCCACAATTTGAAGATGGCTTTTGAAAGGATGAGGCAGCACAAATTAAAGATGAATTCCTTGAAGTGTGCTTTTGGGGTTTCAGCTGGGAACTTCTTGGGCTTTCTAGTCCATCAAAGAGGTATTGAGATAGATCAAAACAAAGCAAAGGCAATCATTCAAGCAAAGCCACCGGCCACGAAGAAAGAATTACAGAGATTTCTTGGCCAGGTTAGATATCTCAGGAGGTTCATCTCCAACCATGCTGGAAAGACTCATGCTTTCTCTCCATTGCTGAAGCTGAAAGGTGCTGAAGAATTCAAGTGGACAGAGTAGCACCAGCTAGCTTTTGAAGGTTTGAAAAACTACTTGGCCAACCCTCCAGTATTGATGCCTCTAATCAAGAAGCGGCCTTTAAGATTATACTTATCGGCCGCTGATGAGTCCATTGGATCTCTTCTAGCTCAGAATAATGAATGGGGGAAGGAGCAAGCCATTTACTACTTAAGTAGGGTGCTTACTCCAGTGGAATGTAGGTACACTTCTATTGAAAAGTTGTGTCTTTCCTTGTATTATGCAGCTATGAAGTTAAGAACCTACATGTTGCCAGTGGCCGTGTATATAATTTCTCAAACGGATTTGATCAAGTATATGTTTTCCAGGCCTTTGATCACTGGACATATTGGAAAGTGGTCATTGGCATTAATGGAGTTCTCCTTTAAATATAATCCACAAAAGGCTGTCAAAGGAAGGGCGGTGGCGGAATTGTTAGCAGATCATCCTTCCACCAATTTTGATCCAGAAGTATGTGACGAGGTGGATAATCTCTACCTTGACTATACACCTTGGACGCTCATGTTTGATTGATCAAGCACCCATGATGGAGGAGGAGTTGGAATAGTCATCATTTTCCAAAAGGGAGGAAAACCACATTCTCTTTCTTCTTGGATTTCAAGTGTACGAACAACCAAGCTGAATATGAGGCACTAATTATTGGGCTGGAAATTCTGCTGGAGCTAAAAGGTGGAGAAGGTCCAGATTATTGGAGATTCCAACTTGATACTTAGTCAGATTTCTGAAGAATATAGGTGTCTTAACTGGCATTTGAGGCCTTTCCACTCTTTGGCCTTGGAATTGCTTGGTCGGTTTAGTGATTTCCAACTCAACTATTGGCCTAGACATTTAAATACGGAGGCTGATGATCATAATTAGCCTCTCGAGTGAAAGTCCCATCGGGTGTGGAAGAAGCTTTGATCACAGTCAAAAGAAGGACTCTTCCTTCGGTAGAGTTACGGTATGAGATGGCAAGTCATTTCCAATCTGAAGAGCCAGAAAGAATTAAACCTGTCAATAAGCCATGGGAGGTTTTCAATGTTGATATAGATGGATTAGACTTGGATGATTGGAGAACACCAATTATCCAATTCTTGCAGGAGCCTAGCTCTAAAATGGATAAGAGAATTCATCTTTTGGCACCACATTACATTCCGATTGATGGGGATCTCTACAAGAAGAGTAAAGAAGATGGACTTTGTTAAGATGCCTCGGCAAGGATGAGTCTATGAGGGTGATGGCAGAATCACACCTTGGAATATGTGGAGCACATCAAGCTGGAATTAAGATGAGATGGCTTCTTAGAAGGTATGGCTATTACTGGAAAGGCATATTGAAAGATTGCATAGAGTTTGCAAAAACTTGCATTCCATGTCAAGAACATGGCCTTATCCAAAGAGTTCCAGCTATTAACATGCAGCCGGTAGTAAAAATATGGCCCTTTAGAGGATGGGCTTTGGATTTTATTGGAAAATTAAAGCCTCCATCTTCAGATGGCCATACTCACATAGTGGTGGCAACAGATTATTTCACAAAGTGGGTGGAAGCCATTCCACTAAAGAATTGTGAGCAGTCAACGGTGATTGATTTTATCAAGAAGCACATTATACATAGGTTTGGAATTCCAGAGACTATCACCACTGATAGAGGTTTTTCCTTTGTTGGAAGCAAGGTCTTGGATTATTGTGCTGAGTGTGGTGTCCAAGTAATCAGTTCTACTCCATATTTTGCCTAATCAAATGGGCAGACAGAAGCTTTCAACAAAATAATTCTCAATATCCTTGAAAAGATGATTGAGGATCTACCAAAGGAGTGGCATCATTTACTTTCTGAGGCCCTTTGGGCTTACAGGAATTCAAAAAGGTCAAGTACTGGCGTCACACCATATATGCTTACATATGGGCATGATTCCGTCCTTCCAATGGAGATGACTATCAGATCTGCAAGGGTGGCTTTCCAAAATAGGCTAAATCCAGTAGATTACAACCATGCCATGTTGGCAGAATTAGAAGATCTTGATGAAGTCCGTCTCAATGCCTTAGACCACATTATTGCTCAAAAGAAGAAAGTCATGCGAGCATACAACAAGAAGGTCAAGGCGAAGACATTCGTTAAAGGAGACTTGGTATGGCAAGTCAAGTTTCCACCAGGATTTAAAACCTTGGAGTATGGAAAATGGACTCCTAATTGGGAAGGTCCTTACTTGGTGGAACGAGTCCTTGGAAAAGGGGCTTATAGATTGATGGACATAGATGGAGGGTCTCATAGGCATCCTGTGAATGGTGTGTACTTGAAAGAGTACCACCCTTCCATCTATGAAGATTGGAAAGCTACATTTATTCAACCAGCCACGTAGTATGGCTGGTCCATTCCTTTCCAAGTAAACCAGAACATTGGAAAGGAGGAATGTTGGCCACACTTTGGTCATTCTGGTAGCTAAAGCAAAATGGAGGGATAATTTGTTTCAAGAAGGAGAAGCTAAGTATTTGGAAGATTACATTGGCTAAAGCTATGAGGCAGACTTAGTTGAAATTCCAAGATCAGTTAATTTCCTAAGTATGGAAGTCTTCAGCGAGAGAGAGGCTACACTACATGGTCCAGGTTCTATTCATACTGGAAATTGTTCATCTTGCTTGTATATACATGCATTTCCATTGTGGCAATTTCTTTTATTTCTTTGAATTTCCTTTGTTATGGAAAGCCAATTATATGGCTATGCCTTATTGTAAATATATGTGAAGGAATTTTCCAGTTTCAGTGACTTAAAAATTTCTTTTCCATATAAATTGTGAAAGAGGCACATGCAAAGGATTGAGAAATAGAACATCATTAGATACTTGTTTTCATTACAAATTCCAAAAATGGCCACTAAAACCTAGAGTTGGCTATGCAAGTGATTTCAAAGTATCTAATACTTATTTCCTACCAACATCCAAAAAACTCACAAGTTTTCCTAAAACAACCACACAATAGAACCACAAAGAGAACCACACGAAGGTCAGATAGAGGCAAGAACACCTCCAAGTTCCATCCAAATTTTCCTTGCTTCTCCAAGAGTGACCAAAGCTCTAGCCTTAGCATCTTCAAACTTGTGAAACTCTTTAACTCATTTTTCCCATTCCTTAATGGTTCAGAAGCATTAACAAGGGCAGTAGCTGCCTGGTCCAACTCAAGTTCTTCACGTTCTACTTGTTCCAATTCTATTTGAATTTTGGCCAGTTCCTCGTTCAATTCTTCCTTCTTGGACATGAGCTTTTCAGCCCGCTCTTTGATTTCTGGGTAGTACTCTAATGAAAGTTGGAAATCCTCAAGAGCTTTGTCTTTGAGTTTGGCCTCTTTCTCGTACTCAGAAATTGCAGAGGTACTAGAGTTTACATGGGAAACAATGAATTGGAGTTGGTGTTGCAACTTGGTTAAAGAAGCCTGGATGGACTCGGGAAATTCAGGGTGGTTTTTTAGGATCCTTATAGTACTGGCTAGACTTGGGTAGAAAGAAACTATATCCTCCACCTCATGGGCAAGGTAAAACAATAACTTTTCCTTGGCTATCATGATTGTATCATCTGAAGGTCCTGGAAGGGTGAGGACACTTGCGCTTGAAGTGGAAGTGCTGGAAGATTTGGTGGCCTTGATTACCTTGTAAAGATCAGCCAAAGCTGGAAAGGCTCTCTTTTGCACCATAAAAGAGGTTGAGGTAGACAAGGAAGGAGTAGCCTGAAGTGGAAACAAGTTTCTATTAGATAGAAAGAAGGAAATAAGGTGAAATTTAAAAGAAGAAAGACTTGCCTCTGAAATGGAAGGAGTATGGCCAGTAGAAGTTCCACCAGTTACGGAAGGAAGGGTTATTCCAATAGTAGAAGTTGGAATGGGCAAACTTTTCTCGCTCTTGATGGCCAAACTCTCCATGATTGAAGCCTGAAGGGCTAAGTCCTCTCCTTGTGCAATTTGTTGATCCAGATGGATATTCATGAAGTTGTGTCCCATAGTAAAACCCTGTTGGTCAAATTTGAAGTTACAAACGTTCTAAAGTGATGAAATCGAAGAGAGACCAGGTTTGAGACTTACCAAGACAAGTTCTTTGGCTGGCTTTGGTTTCTTGTGTTTTGGTGAGTCTACGGCCTGTTTGAGCTTTTCTGTTTTATCTAGTTCAGGCATGATTTTCCTTTTTGCCTTTCCAACGATTTTCCCAGTGGGGCTACACACTTTGAGGGCTTTACTAGAATGTTGAGTAGTGGTTTGTCCTTTGGAAATACCGACTTCTCCATCAGAGGACTCTTCATCAGTAGAGGATAATTGGGGCTGAAATTCTTTTTTGACAATGGCCAGTCCCTGCAAAAAGAGATATAAGCAAGGTCCAGAATATGGAAAATTAAGTTCAGCCACATTGAAGTACCTAAGAAGTCTTTCCTTTCCCCTTTGCTTTATACAAAGCGTCTTCCTCTTCCTTCGGTATTTCCTCTTCAACTTCTTCCTCCTCCTCTTCATCATCACTTGAGGAAAGACTCTCAATACTTACGTCACCACTTTCAGCTACCCCTTCAATTTTGCTAGTCACTGTAGTGGTTTTCTCTCCACCTTCATCCTCTTCACTTTCTTCGAGTATTTCTTCTTCTTCATCTGAAACTAACCAAGTCTTAGTATATGGAAGGTTGATGAAAAATGGAATTTATATTGAATATTATTTATACTTGGAGACAAAGGCTTGAAGGAAGCCAATATGGAATCACAGACAACCTTATGATTTTTGATTTTGGTAGAGGAAATATAAGCTGACCACCATACATCGAATTCATTGGTTGATTGAGGCTTGCTAGTATGGCCTTTGAAATTAAAAGTTGCTCTTTCTGTTGTGTAGGCTTGGTCAATCGCTGCAAATTGTTCAGTATCTGTAAGACGAACACGTTGGTCAAATAATCTGTTGTAAGATTTGCAGGGTGGTAAAGGAATCATTTGGGTGAAGCCCATTTGCCTTGCTAGTTGGGCTGGGTTGTAGAACTCAACACCGCAGAGAATATTCTTCAAAGTAGGTTGAGCAGTGTTGTAATGGAGGTCATGAGCAATAAGGAAGCTGGCCCAAATATTTTTCCAATCTTCAGAATGTTTCTTGGTAGACACTCCGGGAGATGGAACCAACCATGATGGCATGCGACCAATGGCAGTGAATGGATCAAAGAACTCATCGTTTCCAGTCTCACATTGATTGTAGAAATATTCAAAGTTTTCAGCAAAGCTGAAAGGAGAAGGATCTGCGGTTGCCAAAGAATGGCACAAAAGGGATTTTCCAGTTGGAGTGATTAGGGGTGAAGTTCTGTTTTGGAAGTATACCTTAAGGCACATTTGGAACAACCAGAAGGGGCCTTGGAACCTTAAAAACTTAGAAGTAAGGAGATCATGAAGACCTCTATATAAATGAGAAAGTACAAGCAGAGCTAATGTTAAGTTTCCATTTCTGGCTAGGGAAACCGCCACTTGAACAAAGTCTTTTGTGATTTGGCCAGATGGAACACACAGTAAGTGGCCAGAAAGCCAACAAATCAGGAAAGCAATGTGTTCATTTTCTTGAATTGGGCCGGTTTTCCTACAGTGTTTAATAAAAGGGAGATGGGAGGAGATGAACTTCTTACTTCCAGTGGTCTTGGTTGGAAAGAGGAATTGTTCAACAAAGAGGGTGGCACTTACGTCATCTCCATGAGGCTTAAGACCTGTGATGCAACAAATGTCTCTCAAAGTAGGGGACATCATTCCACATTTAAGATGTAGAGAATTGGTGGTTGAAGACCAAAAGAAAAGGGCTGGAAAGAGGAGGTTCGGATCAAGTGTTATGGAGGACTTACTGATTTGGATAATGTCATAGATGTCCTATTTCTTCCACTGTGAAGAAATTTTCTCGTCCTTGGAAAGATGACTCACCCATGGAGACCAGGATGAACGATATATTGACCAGTTTCTTATGCTGAATGAGGGTTTTACTCTTTTCATTTTCTTTGAAATAAGAGGGAACTCTGAATCAAAGGGGAGAGGGGACCTACCGGAAGGGTAGAATTCGGCTAATTAAGAGGGGGCTACGTTGGCAAAGGCTGGACCCAACCCAACTGAGGAATCTTTGAAGTGAATCAGAGTTTCAAGATGAAGTCTAGCAGGGTTTAGAGACTTCAAGAGTACTTGAACTTGGTGATTGTGGCTTCGAATTTTGGTTTTGGTTTGAATAGAAGGAACTGGCAGGGATAAGCTAGTAGTTGGCTTGGAAGGTTTCTTGGGAGCCATGATCTGTAATTTCTTCGTGGATGGAGATGTCCTTTAGGGTTTCAGAAAGAGGAAAGGTGATAGAAGGAAAGTTATTGGTGAACGATAAGGATGGAGGGAATATATATAGAAAACGATAAGGATGGAGGGAATATATATAGAAACGATAAGGAAGGAAGTAAAGGCTGAGGGCGTTTTCCTAGGATAGGTGGTTGGGTTTTCAAAATTCAAAAGGAAGTCTTAAAAGGTTTTGGAAGCTGGATGGTGTAATGCCATAAATGGATGAGAGGTTTATCGGGAGACGGAATGTGTTTGGCGGCTGAAAAGATTAACATGGGTAGAATCAAGGGATCAGCCGAATAACACGTAGAAGATTTTATTCGTTTACGATGAAATCTTTCAAAGTCTAAGGACGCCTTTTGAGGAGGGGTAGTTAGAGGAGGACTTTCAAAAGGAAAAGGAAATAAGAAGGATTGGGAAGCTTGACAGCTTTTAGCCATAAATGGGAAGGATTTCCTTTGAGATACGGGATCTTTGGAGAGAGAGTTTATTTGCAGAGGAAACCGAGGGAATAGCCACGTGTTATGAGGATTTTCATATGATGATTATCTTAGGTCTTCTAAGAATCCAAGTTGTGTTCATTGGGGATTCGGTTGGAATTTTGAATTTCGAAAAAGGAAAGTAAAGAGGCTTTTGTGGGGAATCATAAGTAAACACTTTTTGAGGCGCATGATACTTGGGGAGGTGACGGTTGGAGGTAATTAATATGGTGGGAACCGAAGAGATTAATTGTGTTAAGTATTGAAAGTTTAAAAATCATGATGGGGGTATGTTAATGGCGGAATTCAAATCCCACGCCTTATTTTCAAAGTTGTTCTACAAGACATGGAATTTGGGGGGCATATGTTTATTCCATTATTTTGCCCAATGGAAAGAAGACAAGTGGCGAGTTTTGACAAAGCTTGCCATATTGATTTAATGTTCTAATTGTCCAAGGAAAGGAGGGTGTGACATGGAATTGTTAATATGTTTTCTTAATAGAAAAGAAATACGAGGCAAGTTTCAATGGAACTTGCCATATTAGAGTGAAATATTGATAAATATTCCTTTGGAATATTAATTCTACAGGAAATTAAAAGGAGTGGTGAGTCCCGCTAGGACTTACCAAACTTAGGATATAAAGTCCTAAAAGAACGAGAAGATTGCATAAAGATATTACCATGAGTGCAATTTCATGAAAAGGCTAAAGTCAAAGATTCAAACAACCAATAGTTTATTGACACATGACGAGTTTTATTAGACTTGCCACGATATATTAATTCTGTTTGAATTTATTTGGAAGATCCTATTAATATAGGATACCAATTAAATGAGAATTTTCCATTTTTAGAACAAAGTTGACCAAGTCACAAGAGGGAATGTGGAGGCAATATTTTCTCCTTATTTTTAGGAGACATCAACAACTGCTCAAGCCAGGTCAACCTTTTTGCTAAAATTCAGCAAAAGGTGGGAATTCAGTTTTTTTTCTTTATATATATATATATATATATATATATATATATATATATATAAGTATATATATATATTTAACCCACGATGGAGTAATTTTCGTGAGCCCATGATGCTTTGAGTTCAAATGAGGAAGTGCACCACGATTACGACCCACGATGTAAATTCAGAGACCTCGACGCCATGAATTTAATATGGAAGGTTCGGCCTAAAATCAAGGAAACCATGGTCTACAGAAGAAAAGGGAGTGGGTTGGATAAGTATGTGTACGAATACATTCTGAAAAACTACCCATAATGGAGAAGCTGCTAAAATCTAGGAGTACATGGCGCCATGTACTCTAAATTCAGAAGGAAAGCTTTGAAGAAGGAAGTTACCCAAAGATTAAGGAAACGTGGATAGCTTTTATATACATTTCTCATAGAATTATACGGGTAGGAGGATTCTCAGGAGAAGAGAACGTGGAAGATATATATTGATGCATGCATATATATAAATATATTTTATATATACAGCCCACTATGGAGAAATTATTGAAATAGGAGGAGGGCCACGATGCCATGATGCAGAAAGGAAAGTCTAGACCATAATAGGTTACCTAAAGCTAAGGAGATGTGGGACACTTGGCTGAACAAGAAAGTGTCGGTTGAGGGTGGTGGAATTTCTTAAGGGAACAACTACCAACTAAAGCAGTTATTGAAGGAAGTGGTTTGGATCGTGTCTGAAGAAGGTAGATGTCTATGGCAGGAAGGAAAAGAACGTGGAGACGTGGGACACGTGTAGACCTATGAAGAAACCAAGTGGAAAATTATTGCAAAGAACTACCCATAAACTGTAATCGTGGGTAATGAGGTTAGGGATTATGAAATCATGTTTGAAGAGGGAAAGAAGTCTACAATAGAGGAGGGAGAAGATGGAAGAAAGAGGTTACAACTGCCAAGAGATCATGGGACACTTGGCAGTTTAGAATCTGGCCACGTGGAAGTCGCTGGAGTTGCCACATCAAGCTGCTACATGCATGGAGTTCTATAAGTAAAGCACTTATGCTTCACTTGCAAACCCTGTTCAAATCACACAGCAAAACAGCACTTTCAATTCCTTACATTCATGTATCTTTACATTTATGTAATGTACTTTCAATATGTTTAATTCAAGTACTACACTTATCTTTCCTACTTTCCAAGTCCTGCACTTCAATTACTTTACCTTCCAGCCCTGCACTTTTAATACCGCTTTTCTTTCCACTAGCCGTAGATCAGTCCAAAAATCCTTTTTCAAGGCAAAAAGAACCCTTGAAGGTGGTAATTCCAGTCCTTCTTATAATCGCCTGATTCCTACAATTTCCTACTGGATAGTTGTTCGAGATACTCACTTTGGAACGACAGCAGTTCCTGGCACACTCGATATCCAATCCTACTTTCCATTCACCTGGAAAGTGGAACCTCGGTTTTTAGGAGCCGAACACAATCCTCTAATTGATTACTACTGTGTTGGGTTAGTTTGTACAAATTTTGTGCACAGGACAGACTTCAAAGGGAGAGCTAGAATTAAGTTGATCTATTAATTGACCTCCCACCCAACTCTACCCCTTGGGATTCATTCATGGTGTTTTTTGATTTTTTTTTTCATTCATCGTTGGATTTTGTTGAATTGGAAGTGATTCGTTCAACAGTACCTAAGAATACTGAATATAAAAGTGATCCATTAATTACTGTAGTATTTGAAATTGTACTTTTTGCAGAAGTTTTGGTTTTGCTGCTAGCTGGAACATAGTCATAATATGAGACTAATGTGTATTTTTCATGTCCATAGTGTAAAAACTTAATTAAAATGTGCAGCATAATTATGTCCTTAGTTTTTGATGAGCTGAAACAGAATGATCTACTTAGTTTCATACCACGAATGAAATGTCAAGTTTAAAGGAATTTATCAGATTGTATATGTTCTTTCTCTCATTGTATAACTCGTGCTTGGGTTAGTCATGTACTATTGGTGTGTGTGTTTTAATTATTATTTTTTATTATTTTATATGGTGAAAAATAAATGCTGTATTGAGAATTTGATTGCTTTGAACATCAGAATTTTTATAAAGGACAATGCCACTGAAATCAACCAGAGAGAAAGATCACTACTGTCTTATGTTGTTGTGTGTGTCACCAGGTAAATTCTTGATTTATATTGGGTAAATGGGACTAAAAAAAAAAAAAATTTAAAAAAGAAATATTGAATGATCAAGGAAGCATTAATAAGCTCCCCACATGAGATAGGAGAAAAATCTTCTCCTGTGTAGGTGCTGGTTGCCTTTGATGGCCGACCACCATCTGAAGAGGGGAGAGAGAATTAGGGCGTTGTTGGTGATTGAAGGAGAAGGGTAATATGTATTTCAAGTTTTAGAAAAAATAAAAATAAATAAATAAATTTTATTTCTTATAAAGTATAAATTTTTTTATTTGATATAAAGTATAAAATTTCTTTTCATACTTGTATAGAAGTACTTATTAGTAATTATTTTTTTCTCAATTGATTTTAAGTAACGTGGTGCATTTTGAACCACAAGCCTCTCCCCGGCTGGAACAAATAACTGTTCCAGTGGAGAGAATTTTTGTCCAGGAGAGAATAAGGCAATATGGGCGAGATTTTGAATTTCAAACTAGATGGGTCAAATAATCCGTCGTGTCCCGTTCGCTGGTATACACACGCATGAAACACACTTTTTGTTTTCTTTTACGTACACACGCATGAAACACACTTTTGTTTTCTTTACATACGCACTTTTTGTTTTCTTTACAAGCACACCTTTTGTTTTCTTTTACTACACTCGCATGAAACACACTTTTGTTTTCTTTACAGACACTTTTGTTTCTTTACAAGCACACTTTTTGTTTTCTTTTACATTTATAGGGTGGACCCCACATATCTCTCCTCAATTCCTATAATAATTGAGGACTGCTAGCGGGTGCGGACTGCCGTGTTCACACCACGTGGCTATGTGATTGCTTTTTAACAGTTGTATTGTATATTTATTTTACTT
Organism: Cornus florida; assembly: GCF_030987335.1. Classification (NCBI taxonomy): domain Eukaryota; kingdom Viridiplantae; phylum Streptophyta; class Magnoliopsida; order Cornales; family Cornaceae; genus Cornus; species Cornus florida. The sequence goes on from NW_026775573.1 coordinate 50,048,410, forward strand.
AACAAAAAGGTCCGGGTGGTTCAATACAAAATGGACACGAACTTCACAAAAATCACAAAAAAGCCACCCAAGCTATTTTATACAGAAACCAAAAAGTTCAACTTCTTCGTTTCCTTCTACACCAAAAAAAACCAAATACACCACACCACACCACCATTAAATTACAGCGAATTGAAAGAGTGATAGATGAGAGAGAGAGCAAAGAAAAGGGGAAAAGGGTTCTCCGGGGAAAAGGGTTGTTGCTTTGCGAGTGGCAGTTTTGTGATTTGTTTAAAAATTGATTTCTATTTTGTATGTGAATGAGGAGCAACTCTTTAAGGTGAAAGTCATACAGTACAATTGTTTTAACCAACCAGAGAGTGCCACATAGCGAAACGCAAATCCATTCAATTTCTAAGAATTTAAAAGAGGTTAAGGTACAGTAGCAGTAGGTCGTGTACTAAATAATTCAGTAATGGAATATTTGGAGCGAATATTGAGGTTACTAATATTGTTGATGTTGGTTTTGGTGAATGGGTGTTATGGTTGTTGGGAGCAAGAGAGAATCGCTCTTTTGCAGCTCAAAGCTTCCACCAACCACCCAAATGGCTCTTCCCTGTCATCATGGGATGACCTGGAGGGTGAAGAAGTTACAGATTGCTGTGAATGGGAACATGTTGAGTGCAATGCAACCACACATCGCGTCATCAAACTTTCACTTAATTCTACAAGGAATGATGAGTTAGGAGCTTGGTATTTAAACACCTCGGTGTTTCTTCCATTCGAATCACTCATAAGCTTAGATTTAAATGACAATGTTTTACACGGCTGTATTGAGAATGAAGGTCTGCCTAGCTTCTCTCTTCATATATAGTATACAAGATGAGATATTCAATTGAAGGATTGTTTCCTTTACTTCTTTCATTTTCTTTTTCCTTTTCTTTTTTCTGTCAATTCATTTTTGAGAACAAAGTTGAGCTGACATGCATATATGCCAAATTACTTTATTTATTTTTTTTTTTTTCCTTCTCTTGCAGGTTTTGAAAAACTATCAAGGTTGAGCAATCTACAGATCCTTAATTTGAGTTTGAATCACTTCAATAATAGCATCCTGCCATCTCTAAATGGACTTTCATCTCTCAAGACCCTAAAACTACGGAAAACAACTTGATAGGGCAAGTTTACATTCAAGGTGAATTTGAAGTAAAGTTTCTTTCCAATCTTAATTGAAAGGGACATTACACTTCGTGTTTCCTTGGTGATTAGTTTAATGTGATTATTGCTCTTTAATTCTCTGACTTTTCATTCCCTGTTTAGATTTTGATGGTTTGAAAAACTTGGAGGAGCTGGACATAAACTTGAACGATTTCGATAGTATTGTGACCAAAGAAGGTATGACGAAGAAAACAAAGGATTTCTCACTCACAATTATACTTTAATTAACAAATTGAACACAGCAACCCATTATCCTCCATAGTTAATTTATTGGGCTATGATATGATATCACATTATTTTAGGTACAGAAAATAAGAAAAGGGAAGAAAAGTTAAAAAAAAAAAGAAAAGACGAAAGCTTTTATCAATATATTGCATGAAAGGTCGTCAAAGTAGTTGTAAATTGAAATATCAAGACAAAAGCTGCTTCATATGATCACATTCACAATAGTATTTATATTTGATGTTAGCCTAGTACTTGTCACCAAACACAAAAAAAAAAAAAAAAAAGAAAAAAAAAAATATACATAGAGAGAGATAAATAAGCTATATTTATTAATGATAAAATGGTAGTACTTACTGTACCATAAATTCCTCAACCGAAAAGGAACTTGGGCAAGAGAAGGAGCAACAGATCGAGTTAGCTGACCTCTTTAGAAAAGAAAAGTAACATGCTATGAATCCCAATAGACCACCTCTTCACTGCTTCTAACAGCATTAACATTCAGGAGAAAGAAGTCTCCTTCCCGAACAATTCAAGCAAACAAATATCTAAGGGTTAGTAACTAGAGAGCAAGATAAATCGTTTGAATAATCTATATAATTTGGTTTTTGTTTCCTATGAAGGATTCAAAAGTTCTAACTTGTATTACCACTTGTTAATTTTACAGGATTAAAGAGCGCCCCAAGTTTGAACAACATAGAGATCCTTGATTTGAGTTATAATTACTTAAACAATGATCTGTCATTTCTGCTAGGACTTCCATCACTGAAGACACTGTCTATGATACGAGTGAGGAATGTAACAATTCATGGTAAAGGTAAATTTGAAGTCACGATTCACTCATTACAGCATGTTCCTTATTTTAAAATTTTATAGATTTAAATTTCTTCCACTCTGGTGCATCTTCTTAATTTCCGTGTTTACAAAGTTGCAAAAGCTTAGGAATATGGAAACCTTGTACTTGGATTATGCTACTCTCAGTAATGACTTCCTTCAAAGCATTCAAGTGATGACTTCTCTTAAAGTGTTGTCACTACGAGGTTGTGGACTGACCGGCAGTTTAGCTTTTCCAAGTAAAAATAGAATAAAACATTAGACAACTGCCCTCATATCCTCTCTCTATCTTTCTCTCACACACACTGTCACAAACAAGTTCTTTTATGTTGCCATATATATGAACATGTTAGTTCAGCCAAGTTAATTCCAATCAATTAATTTTAATATTGTTTAGGGCTATGTGAACTGAAGACTCTTCAGGAGCTTGACCTGCAAGATAATAAAATAGAGGGTGACTTGCCTCGATGCATGGAAAACTTGACATCCCTTCGGTTTTTGGATCTCTCTTTCAATCATTTTACTGGGAATATTGCATCATCTCCACTTATTCATCTTACGTCTCTTGAATACCTTGCCCTTTCACACAATAACTTCAAAATCCCAATCTCCTTTCGATCATTTTCCAACCACTCAAAACTGAAGGTCATTGACAGCCTGAACAATGAATTAGTGGTCGACGCAGAGTTTGATCAGACCTTGGCAGTCCCAAGTTTTCAACTAGTTGGCATCCGTTTATCTGATCGTGAATTTTGCAACGTCAAGAATACTACTGGAGCCTTTCCCAACTTCCTATACTACCAAAAGGACCTCCAAAAAGTTGAGCTCTCTCGGATAAACTTCGAGGGGAAGTTTCCAAATTGGTTGTTTAATAACAATATAAGGTTGGTTACACTTCTTTTACCAGATAATTCTTTCACTGGACATTTTCAGTTACCACTCCTTCCAAAGACACAGCTTCTAGCACTGGACATCTCCAACAATTACTTCCATGGCCATATTTCAAAAGACATTGTTAAGGCTTTTCCAAGTTTAAAATTCTTAAATATGTCTCGAAATGGCTTTGGAGGTCCTATTCCTTCTTCATTAGGTGATTTGTCCGGTCTGGAGTTTCTCGACTTTTCCTTTAATCAGCTTTCGGATGAAATACCAGGCCACTTGGCCATGGGTTGCTTCTCCTTGAAATACTTGAAACTTTTAAGTAACAATTTGCAAGGCCCGATATTACCTAGAAAAAGTAACCTGACTATGCTGCATTCTTTATACCTGGATCACAATAACTTCACAGAGATCTCAAATAGCTTGTCCAACTGTTCTAACTTGAAGGTGTTCAACATAAGCCAGAATCATTTGTCAGGCAAGCTACCTGTGTGGATGGGAAGTATGTCACAACTGTTGGCGATTGTTATGTCCAATAATCATCTCCAAGGTCTTATTCCAACTGAATTTTGTCAGATTCGTAATCTTTGGGTTCTTGACCTCTCTGAGAACAATATTACTGGGACTGTACCTTCTTGCTTCAACCAATCAATTATGAAGCATGTTCAAGGACCATTGCCATCTGCATTTGACAACATGAGCTCATTAGTGACCTTAGATCTTTCCTATAACAACTTGACTGGTTACATTCCGAACTGGATTGGAACCCTTTCTCGTTTGAGCAGTCTTCTCTTAAAAAATAATCGCTTTGAGGGCAAGATCCCTATCAATTTATGCCGCTTGTCTAATTTGAGTTTGATTGATCTTTCTGATAATAACTTTTCTGGTCGTATTCCTCCTTGTTTGAGTGACATCAGTTTTCATGGACCACCTCGGAAAGCTTCATCGTGTTATACTCCCAGCAGAGTAATTCCATATTTACACTTCACAACATTACTCTTGGGTGATCTGAAAATGATATAAAAAATCATTCAAAAAGATTTAACTAAATTTGGTGATCCAAATAAATACATAACGTTCACAATAAAAGGAATGATCCGTTTTTACAAGGGAATCAATCTTCAACTCTTTTCAGCAATTGATCTCTCCTGCAACAAATTGACTGGCCACATACCACATAAAGTTGGGAGCCTAGGCCGAATCCAATCGCTTAACTTGTCTCACAATGGCCTACGTGGAACCATCCCAACCACGTTTTCAGACTTGGATGGCATAGAGAGCTTCGACCTCTCCTTCAACAACTTGAGTGGGAAAATCCCTTCACAGCTTGCTGAGCTACACTTTCTAGCTTTGTTCAATGTGTCATGCAATAACCTATCGGGCAACATACAATGGAGTCCAAATTCTCCCCAGTTCGATACATTTGATAACAGTAGCTACATCGGAAATCCACTTCTAGTTTCAAGAACTTGCACCGCCAGTGAACCACCGGTGGTCATCATGAATAGCTGTGAAGTGGATTATGGCTTCATGGACATGGAATCTTTCTATGTGTGCTTCACAGTGTCCTACATCACTATGTTCTTAGGGATTGTTGTTGTTTTTTACATCAATCCCTACTGGAGGCGGGCATGGATTCATCTAATTGAGGTGTGTGTCACTTCTTGCTTCTACTTTGTTCGGGACAATTTTGGAAAGGTATTTTGTCAGGGAAATAATTAGATACATGTTAACCCTTTTTGTTTTATTTTTTTCCTTCCTTTTCAGTGCTGCTTTCAAGCTCAAAATAAATAACATCTCGTAGTTATTACCAAACGTATTTGGTTCATTGAATAATAATTTAGTAATTCAAAATTTATAGTTCTTCCACACACTATATTGTTAGTAAATTTTAGGTACACTGCATTTGATTCTATTGGTTTAGTTTTGTATCAACAGGTTAATAATTATTTTGCTCCAGTAACACGGAATATATAACAATTAAAAGGGCCAATATTTAAAAATTCGTAAGTGCAAAAAAAACTATTCTACTCTCGAAATAGTGCAAAATAGTTTTCTGTGGTGTAAAATACCTTTATACTATTGATTTGGTACGAATAACCTCCTGAAATCTTAAAATAACAATAATACCCTCGTATCAGTAGAATAAATTAATAAATATAAATACGGTCTAATTTGTGTAGAATTTTGTCCAAGAATGGAATAAGCTAAACCAAACAACCCATAGTAATGGAGTAATGCTTTCATCAAGGAATGCATCATTCCAAATATCAAATTGGATGTGTTGGTTCTTGACACCATAGTAAACCCTCTCTTCTCTCTCAGTTAGCCATCCTTATCTCCTCCGCTTTCGGATTCGGCCACGACCGAATCGAGATCCTGTGCCGGCCAACAACAACTTTGCGACCAAGGATGGTTCTATTCGCGGATGATTCAATTTCTAGTACTGAAGTCGAGGAAGATGATGTAGTGCTACTGATCTAAAAATGTTTGTCTATCTACTTGTATATCTCTGTATATATCATATATGTATCCGAGAAACCCAAGAGGAGAGAGAAAATAGGAACAAAAATAGGAACGAAAAGGGTAGGGGGGCTTTATGCACATTCTGTTAGGGGCAAAATAGGAAAAAAAGAGGGTAAAATTGAATTTTTATATTTATTTTTTTTGTCAAAAAGTGATCAAGAGTGACTTACTTGTACCTTTTAAAAATTTTTATAAACAAAAATACACATTTTTAAAAAGAAGGATGTATTCTGCACATAATATATATTATAAGGGAATTTTCTACACTTGATCCTTTAAAAATATTTCACGCATAGAAATCACAGCCTTGAAAGAAAATTAGTTATATAGCGGACATATTAACTCATGCAAACAATAATTTTGATTTGGTGCATATTTCTAATGAGGCACTACAGTAAGAAACTTCTCTTATTTCAACTGTTTCTATACAAAAGTATATTGCTTCTCTTTGGAAAAGGTTAATGATTTTACAAGCTTGAGGAAATTGGATAGAAGTACTTTCCGAAAAAAAAAAATTGGATAGAAGTTCTGTTGCTTTGCAAGTTTTCACTGGAGATGCAAAACTAAAAAAATCATTTTAACAATATTGACATGTTAAGAAAAACTACTAATGTTGAGCAATATGAAGATTCTTGACGAGAGTTCTAGTCATTCCAATTTGATCAAGTTTACAAGATTGGTGTAAAGAAATTGCAATAATGCCCAGAGTGGAATATATGATATTCATTAATTTTAGTGTCAAAATCATAAAACACTCTGTACTATTCAAAAATAATCATATAACCCCCATTATACTAAAAAAACTATATGAAAAATCTATATATATATATTTTTTTAAAAAAATCCATCATATAACTGCCATTCCATTTATTTGCGGTCAAAAATTAATTGAATAATAAAACTTTGTGTCATGTGCCAACTTTTAAAATATTTTATGAAATGCCCTTTTAAAATAACTCATTCAATTCTTAAATTAATATTAACAGTTAAAGTCTTAAAATTTCTTTATACTATCCAAAATCATCACGTAACCCCCCAATACTAACAAAGTACCTCCGGAACTAACTAAAGTGATCGTTTTACCCTCATTCCGTGACCAGGCACGGATCTACAATGGGAAGATCCTGCTCCACTAAAATTTTTTGTTATTGCATTTTATACCTCTAAATTTATACTTCTTTGCATTTATGCTTGTAAAATTTTGAAATTGTCCCTACTGAAATTATATAAAAAAAATCCTCCCCCCCTCCCCCCCCATATGAATTTCTAGATCTGTCCCTATCCGTAACTGAGTTGTTATCTGCTTGATGATTTAGTATTAATTTAAAAGGATGAATGAATTATTTCAAAATGCAACCAAAGGCAGTGTAGCCTAATGGTGTTTCCTCGTCATCTAACGAAGAAGGTCGAAGGTTCAAGTCTCCATAGGCACATTGTGGGTGTGAGTGTGTTTCTTCCCACTGAAAAAAAAAATTTATTCTAAGATGCAATTATGCCCTTTGTGGTATCACAAATAAATAAAATTGGAGTTACTAATGACATATACCAACTAAACAAGATATGGTAATTTGGGGCTTCTGATAAAGGTTGCAAAGCCAAGGCTTGAGGTCAATGAAAGAGGTGTTTGTGGAAAATACAATTTAGAGCTGACATTAAATGGTTAAAAGGGCATTTTGATTATATAATATTTCAAAAGTTGAAACATGACAAGCACGTGTTATTGTCCCGTTACTTTTAAATGACAAATAAATGGGTTGAGGGGTGGTATGACGGATTTTTAAAAAAAGTAATGGACTTCTAAGAGAGATTTTTGTTATACGGGTTATATGAACGATTATGAAAAGAATAGAGGTTATAATTTTAACCCAAATATAAAATTATGGGGGTTAATTTTGTCATTTCACATGTTAATTAATAGCTCCTTCACGACATGGGGTGTAAAATGATCACTTTTGTTAGTTATAGGGGTTATTTGTTAGTACAAAGGGTTATGGGATGATTTTGGATAATGTAAAAGGGCTTTATGATTTGAACCTTTAATTCTATTTACCTTAGCCACTTGTAATATTTATTTTCATGAATATGTTTTCTAAAATTTTACCAAAATTTCTTACTCATATGAGTTATAAAATCCAAGGCACTTGGAATAGACTTTTACCATTGAGAGCATTTACTTATCTTTAGGTATCTTATAATATTAATCACTAGGTTTTCTAAAAGTTTACCAAAATTTTGTACTTGTATGAGTTATAAAATCTAAGCAAATTGGAAGAGACGTCTACCATTGAGAGCATTTACTTCTCTTTATTAGTATTGTTTACCTAAATGTTTTAACTTAAGGGCAATCAAGTAATTTTGGTGATTACAAACTATTAATTACATATATTTAGGCACTAATGTCTATATTGAGTGTTGTGCTAGATATGATTGTATTTCCAATATAGCCCTTATAAAGCAAAGATGAGCAAGTCACATTCCAAGCATTTTAAAAGAAAGTATGGTGGTGGGTATTGGTAATGGTGATGGTAGTGGGTGGTGGCAAAGGTGGTAGCCTGGTACGTGGTGGTAGATAGAGAGTAAAAAGAAAAAAGAGGTGGATGGAAGTTTTAAAAGTAGTGAGGGTAATTTGGACCAAAATAGTATAATTACTTGTTTGGTAATTATTTTAATTTATTAGCTCTTTCACCCACATACTATTTGGATACAGTCATATTTATAAGACCACCAACATAAGTTGTCATTTATTAAATTTGGTTTTCTTGCTCACCATGTAACGACCCGAACCCGAGGGTCTGAATCGCTAGCTGGGTCCTTACTTGAACCCAAGGTTACCTAAGTGTGTACCATCACGTCCAATGTCAAGACACCTTTCACACTTCATTCCCAGTCATCCTAAGGTCCATGGTGACCCAATACAACCATATTACGATTGGAAATGATTACAAGGGAAGAAAGAACAGGAGACAAAGGAGATCAGCAGACCGGTCGACCGAAATGGCCCTTCGGTCGTCCGGAATGACTACTCCGGTCGACCGAAGTAAAACCAACCGGTTTGCCGGTTGTGCCCTCTAAAATAGAGTACCTACTGGAATACAACCCCAAAAGATACCGATCGACCGATACTCCAATCCGGTCGATCGGAATGACCTCTGCGAAATAAAACCCTACTATCAAACTTGCCAAACCTACTATAATACATTATGCAAAACAAGGAAATTTAAGGCCTCATTACTCTAACCTACACTGTAATTACAACACGTTCAACATACCCAATCCTTTCCATGAATATACATACAAAATGACTGAAGTTTGCATCAGTTTACAGTCCATGAAGCAAAATTATGGCTACAAGTCCATTAATTACAACATACTATAAGTCATGCTATGGTTTTACAAAAGGACAAAGTTCTATACAAAAGATAACCAAAGTTAGACTTTCAACCACGACTAATTCTGTGGTGGTTCGTCATCCGCCACTTCTTTCTCATGTCCTGAAAAATGTTTAAAATAAGGGGTGAGCACTAGGCTCAGTAGAAGTTACCTAAGGCGTCAGTTTTGGACTCCTTTGAGTCACATAACACATAAAGGGATTAACAAGACTGGGAACATGCATTGGGAGTCCACATAATAATATTTACATCCAACAAGCATTTGTTTCAACACAACAATACATTTCAATCAAGATATCATGTATGATGTGAAATGCAATGCATCCATTCCCGTGCTTGGTCTCTACCAACCCAACTTCCTATTTTCGAAATCCGTTAACCGACTTTACCAAGGCGAGATTGATAGCTATCCTTGGTTCCAAGTCCGGCAATCGTTCCGGGCCTAGTATCAACTTTTTCACGCCCACGGGCCGCGCTCCCTCTAGGTCAAGCTAGCCCCGAACTCGTGAAATCCGGTTCATTTTAAAAAAAATACTTCCCTTTCTTTAGAAAAGAAACCTCATTTTCAACACAAAAAAATAATAATAATAATAAAACTTCCTTTCAAATCTTTTTCAAAAATCTCTTTATGCCATGATATGCAATGCAATAACCTTCATCTTTATAATCTCAAGTTCATCATTATAGCAAGAACAACATCATCATGGCATTTTATAATAATCAAATAAAATTATGGCACGCTTTGGAAACCCAATACGACAAGAACATCATTATCCAAAGTAAGACATATACAAAAATTATCCATAAGTATACTCAACATATAATCGTTTACACAATGTCATACCTTAACATTTAAAAGCATTCATAAGCCACAATTTCATTCCAAACTTAACAATTCTCAAGATATAACAAAGGAAATAGAAATTTGCTCAAATGGAAGGTAAAAGTAGATGCATTAGGGAGACTCCTACCGCAATGAAGAGCAAAATCAAAAGAACCTCCAAACAGCCCCAACAACCCCAAAATCAAGAAATCCAAAGAGTGGCAAAACCAAGATCAGCTCTGATCAAAACGAAGCCCACAAGGAGCTCATCAACTTTGCCTTCTATGGAAAAGGTGAAATCCAAGTGAAAATAGTGAAATTTGGGCTAAATGAGTGTGATTTAGAGAGAAAGATTTCTTCTAGAGAAAGAGAGCCTAACTGTTGATGTGGTTTGCTCTTTGAATGACAAATACCAGTCCTGTGGCTAAATGGTATCATCTATCTTGAGGTTTGTTCTTGAATATAAGGGTGAAGGCTAAAGGCTAAATGGTACAGGCCGAAGGCTGAAAGCAATGGTATAGGCCGAAGGCTAAAGGCTGAAGGCTGAAGACCGAAGGTATTTATACACAAGGCTGAAGGCTGAAGACCAAAGGCTTAATGGGCTAAAGGCTAAATGAGCTGAAGGCATTTCTACACAAGGCTGAAGACCGAAGGCTAAATGGGCTGAAGGCTAAATGAGCTACAGGCATTTCTACACAAGGCTGAAGACCGAAGGCTAAATGGGCTGAAGGCTAAATGAGCTACAGGCATTTCTACACAAGGCTGAAGGCTGAAGGCCGAAGGTTAAATGGGCTGCAACAAGTATCATCTGGTTTAAGTGACAAGTGTCAACTGTGAAGTGCAATTATGTAATCTTAGCCACATCCTCAAGGATATATATACGTATGCTTTGGTACCTGCATTGCACTGAAATTGGACCTGCATTGTGAGAAATACAGTACTGAGTAGAGATAAATCTGTTTTGAGGGCAGTATGGCCTTTTCCAGTTATGCTCAATAATGTGTCACGTCTCAATGATCTTATAAAAGAATGTGACACGTCTCAGTGGTCCTAGAGATCTGGTATATGCAAGAATATTTCATTCCTTAGAGGCTAAGTTTGGACAGAAATGAAATTCAGTACTTAAATTTATAACCTGCTGTAGCTGGTAGAATAGTGACAAAATTAGCTGAGGTGGCAGGCCTGCATTGGTCCATTGCTCTGAAAATATTTGAAATATGCTCTCTCAATCATTGGCTAGAGGTGATAGGTGTATATCCGTGGTGTGTGAGGCCTTATGCAATTAAGTGTCACTATAAATATGCTGCTATAAGGCTCCTTAGGGTTTGAGCCTCTTAAATTTACAGCGCACTGACTTAAGGCCTTATGAGCTTCAATTGAGCTACTGTGAATGAGAGTCTCGTGAGCTAAGATGTTGAGTGATTTTTGATGAGCGCTGTAAAGTGCGCATTTAAACCCCTTAAGCTTGAGCATTCTAGGACCTTTATCTATCTCACTTTCCCGTTTTAGACTAATTTCGTGTTATTACCCTTTTTAGATGCTTATCCCAAAAATAAGTTAATTCAGTCAAATAAGAGCATTAAAGAAGTTAACTCAAGTTGAATGGAAGAAAAGAGCAAAGTGGAAGCAAAATGAAGCAAAGTATGGAAATTCAGCAAGTTCGATCGATCTCAGAATTCCTTCGATCGATCTGGAGTTCATCGATCTCAGAATTCCTTCGATCGATCTGGAGTTCATCCATCTAGACATTTCAAGATGGATCCAAGCCTTTGTCCTTATCCAAAAGAATCCAACAAGTTCGATCGATCTCAGTATTTCTTCGATCGATCGAAATGATTCGATCTTATCCACACCTACCGCCCCACCTACCACTTTTGTTTCTTTCCCAAAATATCTCAGAGATTTGTCTTTATTCAAAAAGGCACCGCCAAAGATGAACGATCTCTGCAGCTTTCGATAGATCTCAGCACAGTTCGATCGATCTCAACACAGTTCGATCGATCGAACCTCCTCAAGTCCGAAATTAAACAAATTCCAACTCATTAAAAATTGGCTCTTGGTGCAATCATTCGAGGACCTTGTTGCATGAATCCAGACCATTGGTGTGACACTTGACCTACCTATATAAGGATTTAGAACCATTTTTAGAGCATGATATCATATTCCTAAAGAATCATCATTTTTCATATCTTGGAGAGGAGGCTAGAGACTAGAGAGTCTTTCACACACCTTTGGGAGCTCTTCCATTCTTCTAGGGTTTCAATTAAGAAGGAGGTTATTCCTACCATGGAGATAGCCCTTGAGGGTTAGATGACTACTTCAATGAGTGGCTAGACATCTACTTGGGGCTAGAGTAGCCCCTAAGTTTGCTTCTTAGACTTAGTGCTTTGTATATTTTTGGGGATTTATTTGTAGGAAATGTTTTGATCTTAGATTTATATATATATATATATATATATATATATATATATATATATATATATATATCTTGTGGTTTCTACTTGATGTGTATGGATTAATGCTTTCAATTGATTATCTATTTCTACCCATATGTCTATGTATGCTAGAATGGATGATTCATGTACTTTTCTCTAGATTTAGTGGAGTTTATGCATGTCTATGTGTATGGATGAAGTTAATCTAGAGATAGTCAAAACATAGTGCTTAATTGAACACACTTGCAATTTATTTGATGGTTCACACTTGTTTCTTGATGGATTGTGCCACACCTTTAACTTACTTAGTTTAATTTCCATGTCTTTAGTGTAGATGTAGTGTAGTTGCTTTAGATTCATAGATAGGTGGACAATCTACTCTTGTTCCTTGGTGTTCCATGCTTATGAATGCAAAGGGTGTATGCTTCTAGATAGTTATGTGTGCATAAATTGTGGTTTTATTGAATGGATTTTGGTCTCATTTGATAGGTTGTGCTTTCCATATGAATTGGCTAGACAATCTATACTTATTTGCCATCCATGCCTAGTTTCAATTAATGTCACACACACACACAAGTTACAATTCAATTTCCCCATTGATATACAATTGCTAGTGTCTAGTGAAGTCAAGCATATTGGTGAGCTCTAGTACCTCAAGTCCTTTCCTTTATATTTATTTTCCCTATATTCTAAATTGCTACCTTTTGTTGCTTTAATCAATTTGCATAATAGCTTAATCAATCAATCCAACTATCTTTTGATCATTCGACCTACTAACCCTATACATTGTTTCCATTACAAGCACGCCCACAATCCCTTGGGACGATCTCTACTTACCCTAGCTATATTTTTAGTTAGAGGTAGTAGTGGCATTCATAAATTTAAAACTTAGCCACTTTGCACACTAATACTCAATAGTGCACATCTTTCAAGCTTCGGTTCTGACGACACACCAATTTTCAGATAAAGCTTGTGAGGTTCTGAGCTAAATTGAATCTCTGAAATCAACAAGAAAAGGGACATTAAATCACCAAAGCATTGAAGATTCGGTGTTGCTGATTTTCTGGTGTAAGAAGGGGGCTGTGGAGGTTCAAAAATTGCTGTGAAGGTTTTTGTAGTTTGAACAAGGCTCAAGCAAGTTTGTTTGTGATTTTAACATCTGCAGGAGGTGTTCACTTGTATAAAGTTGAGCTGAAGTAAGTTTTGACATCTTAAACCCTCTGTCAAGCCTGTTTTCTGATTTAGCCTACTGATTTGAGTATACACTGCCTATATCTTGCTATGAGTGACATGTTAAGCATTCTAACAAGTTTAAATCACTGATTTGAGGCTATTGAAATTAAAAAAAGTTGCCACAAACCTGACCATGTTGTTGTTCGGTCTTGTAAATCTAAGTTATTAGAGATTTAAGCCAGAAAAGTGATATTTGAGCTTTGAAGAGTATATACCATGCTATTCTTGATATGATTTCTATCTGAGCATGTGTATTAATTTGAAATATAATTGAGGATCTCGAGCATACTATGTCAAGCAAGTTTTTCTCTGCTGTTTGATGTTGATCTATGCAAGAAAAACTTATTGAATCAACTCCGATGAGTGTACTGATTGCTGAGATGAGGCTGCTGTCAAATTAATTGATGCAAGGGCGGTATTGAGTAGTGACTTTGGGTTTCAAGCTACTGTGGTATATTCTAAAGGTTGACACAGCTATTCTGTGCAGAAGCTGTTTTGTGCTGAAGCTACTCTGTGCTGAGGCTACTCTGTACTGAGGCTATTATGTGCCGAGGATATTCTTTGCTGAAGCTTTTTATGATGAAGTGTGATAATCTTGCTGAGCTTATTAAAGACATTGTTTGTGCAAGTATGCTTTAAGATTATAAAGCTATGAAGAAAGAAAAAGGGGGCCTTGAAGAAGATATTATGTGAGTTAACTGATTTACCCATTGAAGAGGGTTTGAAGTCTAATTGAGCTGAATTGTTGAAGGAACTTACTAATCACTGTCCAATACTTAATTGAGCAAGTTTGCTAAGCTAAATTAAGACTGAGATCCTAGTATGAGTATCAGTTGAAGCTGCATTGTGTCATTGAAGAAGTATCCATTGATTGCAGAAGAAAGTTAGCTAGGGTATCACGTTATTTTACTTAAGGCTGTGTATTGCATTCCTACGTTGTGTTGCAGCTTAAGTGTATTGTAGTTTGTGTATTGGCACTTATTGTAAATGGTAGTGAGGCTTTACATCCTCACCCCATCGTTGATAATGGTAGTGAGGCATGAACCCTCACCTCATTGTTGATTAAGCTATTGAGAGCTTATTGAGTCCAAGCGTGGTTGCTTAGGACAGGGGGAGTGCGTAGATGCATTGAGGTGTACTAGTGTGTGTGTATTGATTGTGAAAACTAGTGTTTATTCTGGTGCATGGGGGTGTGCAGAGAGTGAGGCAGCTGAGTGTGTAACAAGATACATACAACTAGTGGATGCTTTTATTGGTTGAGGCCAAGAACCAAGGTTTTTCCCTATTCAGAGGGTTTCCTTGTATACCTTGTGTTATGTGCTTAATTGGTGTTTAACTTGTGTTGCTTTCATTAAAGAAAAAGTTTAATTAGACCAATTCACCCCCCTCTTGGTCAACAATTGGTATCAGAGCATCGGGTCTGCTATTTTGAGGTTTAACATACCTACAACAAAGATCCTATCAATGGAAGAAGGACTTGATCCAGATGTTGCTCCTCTCTTAGACGGTTCAAACTATGATCATTGGAAGATTAGAATGGAGGCTTACTTTGTAATACCCCTAATTTTAAAAGGATAGTCTCGGCATTTATTTATTATTTTTATTGTATTTTTGCATGATTATTTGGTTTAATTATTTTATTTAATTGTTTACCTATGTGTCATGTGTTTTAAATTGATTTAAGTTATTTGTTTTTTCTTTAATTGGCGTTTATTGTTTAAGTGTTTTTAGTTATTTAATTGGGTTATTTAATTGGAATTAATTAGTTAAGTGGATTTAATTATTTAATTATATTTTTTTTTCATTTAATTCTGTTTTAAGTTACAGTTAAATTTAGGGTTGCAATTACATAGGGGGCCGACGTAGGTATTTATCTTAGGTCGGTTTATGGGCCGAGATGGGCTTTGGCTTAAGGTTGCATGGATTAGGGTTTAATCACTAAGCCTATAAGTATGTGTTTCACGGTGGTTTAGGGTTTGAGAATAATTAACCGGAATTTCGGTAAAAACAACAGAGACCGTAAGATACAGAGAGAGAGAAACAGAGAGCAGTTGTGGGAAAACAGAGTGAGGCTTAAGAGGATTTGTACAGAGAGGACCAAGGAGGTTGAGGAAGGATTAGAGACAGAGTTATAGGAAGCTTGGCGGCGTTCAGAATTGCAGGAAAACTTAGAGACGACACAGGGATTTCATAATTGAAATCACAGGCAAGTTCTTCTCTTTCTCCTTCCCTTTGGCTCGTGTTCTGTGCACCTAGATAGTCTCTAGGGATTAACTAATTAGTAAATGAAACTTATGTGTTCAATGTATGCTTGTTGATGATTTGTTTGCATTGAATCCAAATCTGTTTATAGTTCGTGTTTTATTGCTTCTTGTTCTGTTCATTAAAGCATATTAAAAATCTGTTGAGTTTAGGTTATGATTCTTGCCTCTATCTTCTGTAAACAAACCCTAGGGATGTTAATGGGATGTTATAAGACTCCTAAGATCAGTTTGTGAAGAGAAACAGAGAGGTTGGAATAGAATTATAATTTCAGTTTTTGTTCCTAACGCAGGTTAGTTCGGTAGCAAATTTAGTCTCTGTAATTGTTTTTAATTGTTGTTATCAAGCCATTGGGATGCTACTGGGTATTAATATGACACCTAAGTTTGGTTTTAAAAACTAACAGAGGGTTAGGAATAAGCCGGAGAAGGAGCACAAGAGCTGAAACACGCACCGGGGACGAAGGCTCTCACAGGAGGTGAGAGCCGGCTCCATAGAAGTGGGAGCCGGCTCCCACAACAAAGTCGAGCTGGCTCTAGGGAGTCCTAGAGCCGACTCTAGGCTGGAAAATAGCCTGCTCCAAATTCTGGAGCAGGCTCCCTTGTTATTTTGATTTATTTTACGGGTTTTTTTAATTTTCTACATACTATGTTCACTGTTGGAGCATGGAGACTGTTTGAATGAATCTGGAACTTTACAGAGGGATCAAGGAATGGATTTTGAGTGTTATTAAGACCCTAAATTGAGTAAAGTTTAATTCTAAGTTGTCGGGACAAACAGTGTAAAAATTAAGGCACTTAACAAATGGAAGTTGAATAAATTGCTGAATTAAAATTCAGCAATTGGATGGAACATAATGTGTTATAAAACTTGTTTTAGAATGCATTCAAGTGCATGATAAGGTCATTTAATTATTAATTTTGATCTATGCATGCTTAGGAGGCTAGTTGCTGAATTATTAAATCGTCTCCTGCAACTATATGGTTAAATGCTTGGATTTAAATTGCCGAAGCTTTAAATAGTTTTCTGCAATTGTTGGGATGGTAGTTTTTGGTCTGTAAATTATTGAACTGTTATATATGTTATAATTTACATGGATATGGAGGATGGTATGTACCGGTATGGGACGGTGACATACTAGGGACGGTTTAGCTCAAAACGCATAAACCTAACCTAATGGATTAATGGAATGGATTGAAAGATATCGAATCCTAATTGTGGCTAAGTCAGATCAGCTGTAAACAAGTTGGATGACTTCCTGGATTAACGGATGGTAGTTAAGTCATATCAACTGAATAAGTTGAATGACTAACTAATTGGTTTATTGTATGACAGTTTAATAAATAGTTGAACTGCATACCCTGGATTTGGACGGACTTTATATAAATGGTTATGGTACCACAAGTTGAGCTTGAGTCTCAGACTCGTTGGTTAGGGTGCGTATATGCAGTGGATGCGTAGCTAGTTATAATAGGTTGAGGTGTACCCTGTTAGGTCTAGGTACTCATGCCCACCTTTGGGTGCGTATTCGCATGTTGCCTTCTATTCCGATTGAGACCCCTATTATAGACTGGTGAATGTCCCTTAGTGTGGATATATTTATACGTATGGACTAGATAGATATTGTGAGGTGTCTACGGTGTATCTGCGTATCGGGTCACTGTATGGATTGCAGTTAGATTAGAACTTGCTCGTGGGTCTGACCCACTCATTTATTATTCTTTTCAGGTACATGACGGTTCCAGCCTTAGAGCTTGATCGTGCTTGTCGAGGACAGTCTCACCTTCATCTGATTACGTAGGACTTCTCTCGATATTTCTAGCATTATCTATTTTCAGTTTTCAGTTTCAGTTGAACTTTTGGTTAGGGGTCCATCAGTGGATTCCCAAGTTGTAACCTTGAAGTTTTGGAGGATTGGATTTTAAATTTTCAGTTATACATGGAGGATTTTATAATTAATGTTACTTTCAGTTTTATTCCATCACTTTTGTTTCATTTTGTCATCTGTGTTCGCTTTAAAATACTTTAATTGTTTGATATTCCCTCGGGTTTGGGCCTGGGCCTGATCAACCCGTGTCTCGGATCCGAGGGGTATCACAGTTGGTATCAGAGCACTCCAGGTTCAAGTGTCTCTAGGACGTTTCATTTTAAGACTTCCGCGTAGCGTTTTGTTTATATAAAGCTTATGTTTAGGATTCGTTGAATTCTTTTACGGTTCATTTAAACTCGTACTGATGTCTGTCTTTCTATGTTAACAGCATGGTTAACACTGGAAGAGGACAGAACATGAACAGTCGACAGAGGAGAGCGGCACGTAGACAGCAGGAACGTCTACAACGTCGACAAATGGAAGAAGAGCAGCAAATGCTAGGGTTTCAGGAGGAGCTGGAGGAAGTTCAACAGACTCAGGGTCAGGACAGAGATTCAGAGATTCCTCCACACCTCAATGACCTTGTTGCTCGGGCTATAGAGGCTGGGGTAACAGCTACACTCCGGAACCAACCACAGGTTCAGCAGGCACCTGTACCAGCACCAGTGGTTCAGACGGATTCTTGGGGAAAGGCAAGGAGCTCTTTCACAAAGGGGAGTCCACCTGTGTTCTCAGGCTCCACTGATGCGAGAGCAGCTCACCAGTGGAAACAAGACATTGAGCGTCATCTTCGTTTGGTTCAGTGCACGGAGGTTCAAAAGCAAATGCTTGCTACTTTCAAGCTAGTTGGGGATGCACTACAGTGGTGGGAGTCAGTTACCACCCCAGAGGAGAGGATGACATTGTCTTATGATGAGTTCAGTGTTCGCTTTGACGAGAAATATTTTCCTTATGCAGTCAGAGCAGCTATAAAGGCCGAGTTTCTAAGTCTGCAGCAGGGAAACATGACAGTGGCAGAGTATGAGCAGCAGTTTACACGCTTGTTTCTTTTTGCACCGGAGGAGGTGGATACAGAGGAGAAGAAGCGTAACAGTTTCGTCAAGGGACTGATGTGGTCTATCAAGAGAGCTATTACAGGTAGTCCAGCCTATACTACCTATGCTCAGGTGGTAGACGCCGCGCTACAACAGTATCAGTTGACTGTGGACATCAGACAGGCTTGGGGTGAGAAGCGGGGTGATAAAGACTCTGCTAATCAGTCAGCTGAAAAGGGGAATGGCAATGGTCACCGGCAGAATGACAAAGGCAAGTTCCAAGGGCAACAGCCTTGGAAGAAGCACAAGGGTGGTTCAAATGCTCATCGGAATGGGGCACCTATTCAGAGGCAACAGAATGGAGGACCACAGGCAGGACAGGGTCAGCCACAGGCTAACCGACAGAGGAGGCCATTTGGTACTTTCCAGGGTAGTTGTTACACTTGTGGAGAGTATGGTCATACCACCAGGCAGTGTCCTAAAGCAGGACAGGGACAGGGACAGTATGTGCAGCAGGGACAGAGGGCGTCAGTGCCTCTACCAGCTCCACAGGTTCCACGGATTCAAGGACAGACATATCTGGCTTTACCGGCACCGCCGCAGACTCAGGGACAGGCACCACAGCAGTTGCATTATAGCAGGGTGTATAACCCTAAGCCACAGGATGTTCAGGCACCTCAGACTATTGAGGGTAAGTTTCCTATTCATGGTTTACCTGGACGTGTTTTATTTGATACGGGTGCTACACACTCATTTGGAGCTAGGACTTTTGTTGCTTTATCTGGGATGAGGACGAGGGTATGCACTAGACCTCAGGGTATTTCTACACCATTGGGTGATACAGCTATTATACATGAGAGTGATGGGCCTGTGACACTAGATATTGGCAGACTCAGATTTCTAGCCAATCTACTGGTCCTGGACATGCACACTTATGATGTGATACTTGGAATGGATTGGTTGTCTCACTACCATGCCCAAGTTGATTGTTTTGATAGATCTATTATTTTTACCATACCTGGTCAGGATATGTATGTAGTAGCTATGCCACGTTCTAAAGGAGACGGTAGCACCTATTTGTTCCATGTGGAGGAGGAAAAGGATGAGGGGATTACTGTGTCATTGGATAACATACCAATTGTACAGGATTTCCCAGATGTATTTCAGGATATTCCAGGGTTGCCACCTAGTCGCGAGATTGATTTTGTGATAGACTTAGCTCCAGGCACTGCGCCTATTGCTAGGGCACCCTATAGGATGGCACCGGTAGAGATGAGAGAGCCGAGGGATCAGATTCAGCAGTTACTCAGCCAGGGTTTTATTCGTAGGAGTACATCACCTTGGGGAGCACCGGTTCTGTTTGTGAAGAAGAAGGATGGTTCGCTTCGTCTGTGTATAGATTACAGGGAGTTGAACAAGGTTACGATTCGTAACAAGTATCCTTTGCCCAGGATTGATGACTTGTTTGATCAGTTAAGGGGAGCCACATACTTCTCCAAGATTGATCTGCGTTCTGGGTATCATCAGCTGAGGGTTTGGGAGCAGGATGTTCCTAAGACAGCGTTTCTCACGAGATATGGTTCTTATGAGTTTCGTGTTATGCCGTTTGGGACGACTAATGCACCTGCAGTGTTCATGGACTTAATGAATAGAGTCTTCCGGGCTTATTTGGATCAGTTTGTTATTATCTTTATTGATGACATCTTGATCTATTCTCGGTCGGAGGACGATCATGCTAGACATCTTTGCATAGTCTTGCAAACGCTTCGTGAACACCAGTTATATGCCAAGTTCGAGAAGTGTGAGTTTTGGCAGCGGGAGGTGAAATTTCTGGGTCACGTGGTGTCAGAAAAGGGGATAGCAGTGGATCCGGCCAAGGTTTCAGCAGTGGTTGAGTGGGGACAGCCTACATCACCTACTGAGATTCGGAGTTTTCTCGGTCTGGCCGGATATTACAGGAGATTCATCCAGGGGTTCTCCAAGATAGCAGGACCACTCACTCATCTGACCAAGAAGGGTGTACAGTTCGTGTGGGATGAACACTGTCAGCGAGCTTTTGATGAGCTGAAAAGGAAGCTGACTTCTGTACCGGTTCTGGCTACTCCGCAAAGCGGGATAGAGTATCTTGTTTACACGGATGCTTCATTACAGGGTCTTGGATGTGTATTGATGCAGGAGGAGCGACCGATTTCTTATGGATCTCAGAAACTTAAGCCTCATGAGCTTAATTATCCAACACATGATTTGGAGTTGGCAGCAGTGGTTTTTGCCTTGCGTATTTGGAGGCATTATCTGTTGGGTGAGTCCTTCAGATTATTCGGTGATCACAAGAGTCTGCAGTACTTGTTCACTCAGCGGGAGCTGAATATGAGACAGCACAGATGGTTGGAGTTTGTAAAAGACTATCATTTTTCTATACAGTACCATCCAGGGAAAGCGAATGTGGTGGCGGATGCACTCAGTCGCCGACCTGTTGGTAGTCTTTCTGCTCTATTCGCTATTGAGTGGAATGCTTTAAAGAATGTAGATGAGTTGTCAGACGCTTTTATGGCTTGCATGGTGGTTACACCTTCCATCATTCGCAAGGTTTTACAAGCACAACTCACCGATCAGCAGTGTGTCGACAAGGTCGTAGAGATAGCTTCCGGAGAGGTTCCATTCTACTATGTTGGGGCTGATGGAGGTTTAAGGTACAAGGGACGGTTAGTGGTACCTTCTGCTGATAATTTGAGGAAGGATGTGATGACTGAGACTCACCATTCTGAGTTCTCTGTTCATCCAGGAGGCGATAAGATGTATCAGGATATGAAACGGCAGTTTTGGTGGGCAGGTATGAAGAGGGACATTGCTCTTTTTGTTTCTCAGTGTAGTACTTGTCAGATGGTTAAGATTGATCATCAGAGGCCGCCAGGAGCTCTACAGTCACTACCAATTCCGGAGTGGAAATGGGAGAGCATATCTATGGATTTTGTGGAAGGGTTGCCAAATTCTTTCAAGGGGCATAATTCCATATGGGTCATTGTGGATAGGTTAACCAAGTCAGCTCATTTCTTGCCTATTTGCACTGACTACACTTCGGAGCAGTTGGCGAGGCTTTACATTTCAGAGATTGTGAAGCTACATGGCATTCCATTGTCTATTATATCGGACAGGGATTCGAGCTTTGTATCTGGATTTTGGAAGAGTTTTCAGCAGGCTTTAGGTACGGAGTTACACCTTAGTACTGCTTATCATCCTCAGACTGACGGACAGACTGAGAGGGTGAATCAGATTATGGAAGATATGCTTTGGTCGTGTGTCCTGGATTTCAAGGGCCACTGGGAGGAATATTTGCCACTTGTGGAGTTTGCTTATAACAATAGTTTCCAGACGACTATTGGGATGGCACCTTTTGAGGCGTTATACGGTCGACCGTGTCGATCACCTGTTTGTTGGATGGAGGTTGGAGAGAATCGATTCTTAGGTCCTGAGTTCATCAAGGATACTTCTGAAAAGATTGCTCTTATTCGAGATCGCATGCGTACTGCCCAAAGTAGGCAGAAGAGCTATGCTGATCGTCGTACTCGTGCTTTGGAGTTTCGGGTTGGGGATCAGGTTCTTCTCAAAGTATCTCCTATGAAGGGTGTTATGCGCTTTGGAAAGAAAAGGAAGTTGTCTCCGCGGTTTGTCGGTCGATTCATGATTACGGATCGAGTGGGAGCTATCGCTTATCGGTTGGCACTTCCGGATAATTTGGATCGCGTCCATAATGTGTTCCATGTTTCCATGTTGCGGAAATTTCTGCGTGATGAGGATCGGTATCAACATATCGATGTTGGGGAGATTGAGTTGCAGCCGGATGCAACTTATTTGGAGCCACCATGTCGTATTGTTGACCGTCGGGATCAAATCCTTCGCAATAAGGTTATTCCTTTGGTTCGTGTGCAGTGGAGCCATCACAATGAGGCCGAGTCCACTTGGGAAAGGGAGGATGTCATTCGCTCGCAATTTCCTGAAATATTGGAAGAAGGTAAGGGCGAATTCCGAGGACGGAATTCCTTTTGTTAGGGGGGAAGAATGTAATACCCCTATTTTAAAAGGATAGTCTCGGCATTTATTTATTATTTTTATTGTATTTTTGCATGATTATTTGGTCTAATTATTTTATTTAATTGTTTACCTATGTGTCATGTGTTTTAAATTGATTTAAGTTATTTGTTTTTTCTTTAATTGGCGTTTATTGTTTAAGTGTTTTTAGTTATTTAATTGGGTTATTTAATTGGAATTAATTAGTTAAGTGGATTTAATTATTTAATTATATATTTTTTTCATTTAATTCTGTTTTAAGTTACAGTTAAATTTAGGGTTGCAATTACATAGGGGGCCGACGTAGGTATTTATCTTAGGTCGGTTTATGGGCCGAGATGGGCTTTGGCTTAAGGTTACATGGATTAGGGTTTAATCACTAAGCCTATAAGTATGTGTGTCACGGTGGTTTAGGGTATGAGAATAATTAACCGGAATTTCGGTAAAAACAACAGAGACCGTGAGATACAGAGAGAGAGAAACAGAGAGCAGTTGTGGGAAAACAGAGTGAGGCTTAAGAGGATTTGTACAGAGAGGACCAAGGAGGTTGAGTAAGGATTAGAGACAGAGTTATAGGAAGCTTGGCGGCGTTCAGAATTGCAGGAAAACTTAGAGACGACACAGGGATTTCATAATTGAAATCACAGGCAAGTTCTTCTCTTTCTCCTTCCCTTTGGCTCGTGTTCTGTGCACCTAGATAGTCTCTAGGGATTAACTAATTAGTAAATGAAACTTATGTGTTCAATGTATGCTTGTTGATGATTTGTTTGCATTGAATCCAAATCTGTATATAGTTCGTGTATTATTGCTTCCTGTTCTGTTCATTAAAGCATATTAAAAATCTGTTGAGTTTAGGTTATGATTCTTGCCTCTATCTTCTGTAAACAAACCCTAGGGATGTTAATGGGATGTTATAAGACTCCTAAGATCAGTTTGTGAAGAGAAACAGAGAGGTTGGAATAGAATTATAATTTCAGTTTTTGTTCCTAACGCAGGTTAGTTCGGTAGCAAATTTAGTCTCTGTAATTGTTTTTAATTGTTGTTATCAAGCCATTGGGATGCTACTGGGTATTAATATGACACCTAAGTTTGGTTTTAAAAACTAACAAAGGGTTAGGAATAAGCCGGAGAAGGAGCACAAGAGCTGAAACACGCACCGGGGACGAAGGCTCTCACAGGAGGTGAGAGCCGGCTCCATAGAAGTGGGAGCCGGCTCCCACAACAAAGTCGAGCCGGCTCTAGGGAGTCCTAGAGCCGGCTCTAGGCTGGAAAAGAGCCTGCTCCAAATTCTGGAGCAGGCTCCCTTGTTATTTTGATTTATTTTACGGGTTTTTTAAATTTTCTACATATTATGTTCACTGTTGGAGCATGGAGACTGTTTGAATGAATCTGGAACTTTACAGAGGGATCAAGGAATGGATTTTGAGTGTTATTAAGACCCTAAATTGAGTAAAGTTTAATTCTAAGTTGTCGGGACAAACAGTGTAAAAATTAAGGCACTTAACAAATGGAAGTTGAATAAATTGCTGAATTAAAATTCAGCAATTGGATGGAACATAATGTGTTTATAAAACTTGTTTTAGAATGCATTCAAGTGCATGATAAGGTCATTTAATTATTAATTTTGATCTATGCATGCTTAGGAGGCTAGTTGCTGAATTATTAAATCGTCTCCTGCAACTATATGGTTAAATGCTTGGATTTAAATTGCTGAAGCTTTAAATAGTTTTCTGCAATTGTTGGGATGGTAGTTTTTGGTCTGTAAATTATTGAACTGTTATATATGTTATAATTTACATGGATATGGAGGATGGTATGTACCGGTATGGGACGGTGACATACTAGGGACGGTTTAGCTCAAAACGCATAAACCTAACCTAATGGATTAATGGAATGGATTAAAAGATATCGAATCCTAATTGTGGCTAAGTCAGATCAGCTGTAAACAGGTTGGATGACTTCCTGGATTAACGGATGGTAGTTAAGTCATATCAACTGAATAAGTTGAATGACTAACTAATTGGTTTATTGTATGACAGTTTAATAAATAGTTGAACTGCATACCCTGGATTTGGACGGACTTTATATATATGGTTATGGTACCACGAGTTGAGCTTGAGTCTCAGACTCGTTGGTTAGGGTGCGTATATGCAGTGGATGCGTAGCTAGTTATAATAGGTTGAGGTGTACCCTGTTAGGTCTAGGTACTCATGCCCACCTTTGGGTGCGTATTCGCATGTTGCCTTCTATTCAGGTTGAGACCCCTATTATAGACTTGTGAATGTCCCTTAGTGTGGATATATTTATACGTATGGACTAGATAGATATTGTGAGGTGTCTACGGTGTATCTGCGTATCGGGTCACTGTATGGATTGCAGTTAGATTAGAACTTGCTCGTGGGTCTGACCCACTCATTTATTATTCTTTTCAGGTACAGGACGGTTCCAGCCTTAGAGCTTGATCGTGCTTGTCGAGGACAGTCTCACCTTCATCTGATTACGTAGGACTTCTCTCGATATTTCTAGCATTATCTATTTTCAGTTTTCAGTTTCAGTTGAACTTTTGGTTAGGGGTCCATCAGTGGATTCCCAAGTTGTAACCTTGAAGTTTTGGAGGATTGGATTTTAAATTTTCAGTTATACATGGAGGATTTTATAATTAATGTTACTTTCAGTTTTATTCCATCACTTTTGTTTCATTTTGTCATCTGTGTTCGCTTTAAAATACTTTAATTGTTTGATATTCCCTCGGGTTTGGGCCTGGGCCTGATCAACCCGTGTCTCGGATCCGAGGGGTATCACATACTTGATGTATTTGTCTTATGATATATGGGATGCAGCAATCAATGGTACCAAATTTCAAAGCATAGAAGACTATCTTATAAATGATCTCAGGGCAAAACAAGTATTGGTCAGAGGGCTAAGTCAACTGGATTTCATGACTATCAAGGATTGTAATTCATCTAAGGAGATTTGGGATACTCTTGGGGCTGTTTATGAAACCCATGATGAGCTTGAAGAACTTGCAACAATAAATACTGGAAGAAATACTATGTCTTTGGTTCAAAGTGATGAGATTGAAGAAGATGTTTGTACTGAAGTATTCAAGACTGAAGTTTTAGTTTTGATTTCATTCTCACTTATTATGTTCAGCATATTGAAGATCGGATCAAAGAAAGTCTTGGAGAAAAATGAAAGTCTTTCACTGCCTGTGACATATGAGAATACACTCGAACTTGATTCAGATGTTGAGGATGGTTGCAAAGCTCTAAGGCTGATGAAGAAAAAGACTGAATACTTATTTAAAAGTTGTTTGAATTTCAAAATGTTGTGTCTAAATTGCTCTCTCCCTCACACCTCAAAAGGAAGATCAATGATAGTTCAAGAAAGTTGGAAGAATGTCAAGTTCAAAAGGCTGTTCAAACATAACCACAATGTTAAAGACAAAAAGCTCCTCATTAATCTCAAAATTACGAGGTCACCCTTGAAGGCACATCCAATGAGTATGTTGGTATATATAATTTCCAGGATCAGTTACATGTCTATATCAAGAAATGGAAATGACACAACCTCAAGTGTCAAATATTCAAGGCTTATTCAATCCATGATGAAGAAGAAGTGTTTTAATAAGTACCTCTCTCAGAACTCCAATGAAGAAATCCTTATGAATGCAACATACTCAAAGCCACCTCTTCTCAGAGATAAGGCTTTTCATGATCAATGCTCTTCTATTATCTGTCAACTCCAAATCTCCTCAAGGCCACCTCTTCTCAGAGACAAGTTGTTTCATGTTATTCAAATGCCTCTTGCTGTTGTTTGTTGGTGCTAATACATGTTCTGAAGAGTTGAATAATCTTGAAGTAAGTTTAGAGCTTCTTCATGGTCAATTTTAGTGCAAGCCATCAATCAACATCTACTGCAGTGATATACTTGATCATGCTCAAGGTGAAGGTAAATTCAGCATCTTAAACCTACTGTACTTAGTTGTATGCTACAATATATTCCTGTGTTTGGACTGTGAATGTGATTATTCTTCTGTGGGCTAAGTTTTTTTTATCTGGGCATGCTGAGTTTGTCAGTTTGTGACTATCCATGTTGAAGATTTGCCTAAGGAATAACTTATTTTGGTTCGGGTATGTTGAACCACACCACCTCATGTGTTCACCTAGTTATAAGGTTGTGTTGGGTATTGACATTGTAATTCATTGTTGTACGTGGTGTTCTACTTCTCTGAGCATGTCTATACAATCTATTTACAATTGAAAGAGTCAAAATTCAGAGATTTCCTGTGGTGGAATATCAGGTTTGCACCTTGCACAGTGTTTCAACAGTTTTGATAATTAAGGATTGTTTTGAGCTAAAAACTGATACTACCTTGCTTGAAACTAAAATGTAATGACTTGAGCATGTGTAACATTATGAATGTAAGTTGTGGGAGCTTGATTCAAGAAGGACCAGTCTTCTCTCTAAAATGTACCCCTCAAATCAGATTAATACAGTAGCAGTAATTAAGCCTGTTACAAGCTAATAGCTTCTTGCCATTCAAGTTGCTGTGTGGTGCCCCTGCTTGTACTTTGTGTCCCTGTTGGATTAGTGAAATACATCATTTTCAAGCTGGAGAAGTCCTTGGTTGTTGAGGATTTGATCTTCTTATTACTGTTGCGAGCCTATTCTTTGCTATGCCTTGCTTTATAATTTGATCTTATCATCTAAGCATGTGTATATTACCTATTGAAGGCTGGGGGAGTGATGTTTGGGTATCTCTGAAGCTGAATTGCAAATTTGCACTCTGAACTATAATTCTAATAATTCTATAGAGTTTGTGTGGAGATTGATGTGAGCTGAAAAATCTTTACTTGCCCTTGTTCTACCATATTTTACTAATTCTTCTTATCATCTGAGCATGGGTATCTCACTGAATCAGAAGTTGTTACAGTCCACAAAAGTTCAAAACACTGTTCGAATTAGTTTCAATTTCTTGAACTAACTTTCTAGATAAAACTACTGTGCTGTGGACTTGCAGAGTTTTTAAATCTTCTCAGTCAGATTTCTTCAAGTCTAATCCTCCTTGGAGTGTGAATTCAGTTGGTGTCAGATTGAAGGAACAGACTTATATGTCTTTGCTATAGTGAAATCTTCAAATTGTCCTTGAAAATCATTTATTGTTGCAGAATCAAAATCTACGACTGGTTTAACAAAGAACTCTAAAATTCAACTGTTGTTCACTGATTGGTGTTGTTTCTAACATGAGTGATTTGTTGTTTCATGTCAATGGAAGTCCTTCCTCAGCTCTCAACTTAAAGAAATTTTTTTAGATGGCAGCATTCTTAAATTGTAGGTTCAAGTGTATGGTATCACTTCAGAGCTGATTTTCATCTCTTGGTATGTTGCTTAGTACCTCAAGTTCACTATTTGAGCATCTACATGTGACTATTCAAATGCTGTGTATGACTTTGAAGAGCTTATTCAGAAGAATTCACTGGAAATTGTCGTATTCTCACTAATCCAACATGACCATTATCTGTTACTGAAATTGTTTCATTGCCCCGTATAATTGCTAGTCCCTTATCTCTTTATTTTAATCCCTCAAATGAAATTTTTCCTATCCGCTGCACTGAAGATCAAGCTTATCTCACCTCTCTATCATGGTGGCTCTGATATTTGGCCCTTTTGACTTTCAATGTCAAAAAGGGGGAGAAGACTAGGTTTTTGTCATTAAAAGGCAAAAGGGGGAGATTGTTAATGTGGTTTGCTCTTTGAATGACAAATACCAGTCATGTGGCTAAATGGTATCATCTATCTTGAGGTTTGTTCTTGAATACAAGGCTGAAGGCTAAAGGCTAAATGGTACAGGCCGAAGGCTGAAAGCAATGGTACAGGCCGAAGGCTGAAAGCAATGGTACAGGCTGAAGGCTGAAGGCTGAAGACTGAAGGCATTTCTAAACAAGGCTGAAGGCTGAAGGTTAAATGGGCTGCACCAAGCATCATCTGGTTTAAGTGACAAGTGTCAACTATGAAGGGCAATTATGTAATCTTAGCCACATCCTCAAGGATATATATTCGCATGCTTTGGTACCTGCATTGCACTGAAATTGGACCTGCATTGTGAGGAATACAGTACTGAGTAGAGCTAAATCTGTTTTGAGGGCAGTATGGCCTTTTCCAGCTATGTTCAAGAATGTGACACGTCTCCGTGGTCCTAGAGAAGAATGTGACACGTCTCAGTGGTCCTAGAGAGCTGGTATGTGCAAGAATATTTCATTCCTTAGAGGCTAAGTTTAGACACAAATGGAATTTAGTACTCAAACTTGTAACCTGCTGTAGGTGGTAGAATAGTGACAAAATTAGCTGAGGTGGCAGGCCTGCATTGGTCCATTGCTCTGAAAATATCTGAAATATACTCTCTCAATCATTGGTTAGAGGTGACAGGTGTATATTCGTGGTATGTGAGGCCTTATGCAATTAAGTGTCACTATAAATATGCTGATATAAGGCTCCTTAGGGTTTGAGCCTCTTGAATTTACAGCGCACTGACTTAAGGCCTTATGAGCTTCAATTGAGCTACTGTGAATGAGAGTCTCGTGAGCTAAGATGTTGAGTGATTTTAAATGAAAACTTGTGAGGTTCTGAGCTGAATTTAATCTCTGAAATCAACAAGAAAAGGGACACTAAATCACCAAAGCATTGAAGATTCGGTGTTGCTGATTTTCTGGTGTAAGGAGGGGGCTGTAGAGGTTCAAAAATTGATGTGAAGGTTTTTGTCGTTTGAACAAGGCTTAAACAAGTTTGTTTGTGATTTGACATTTGCATGAGTTGCTCACTTATACAAAGTTGAGCTGAAGTAAGTTTTGACATCTTAAACCCTCTGTCAAGTCTGTTTTCTGATTTAGCCTACTGATTTGAGTATACATTGCCTATATCTTGATTTGAGTATACACTGCCTATATCTTGCTATGAGTTACATGTTAAGCATTCTAGCAAGTATCAATCACTGATTTGAGGCTATTGAAATTAAAAAAAAGTTGCCACAAACCTGACCATGTTGTTGTTTGGCCTTGTAAATCTAAGTTATTAGAGATTTAAGCCAGAATAGTGATATTTGAGCTTTGAAGAGTATATGCCATGCTATTCTTGATGTGATTTCTATCTGAGCATGTGTATTAATCTTAAATATAACTGAGGTTCTCGAGCATACTATGTCAAACAAGTTTTTCTCTGCTGTTTGATGCTGATCTATGCAAGAAAAACTCATTGAATTAACTCTGAGGAGTGTACTGATTACTGAGATGAGGCTGCTGTCAAATTAACTGATGCAAGGGCGGTATTGAGTAGTGACTTTGGGTTTCAAGCTGCTGTGGTCTATTCTGAAGGTTGACATAGCTATTCTGTGCCGAAGCTGTTTTGTGCTGAAGCTACTCTGTGCTGAGGCTACTCTGTGCTGAGGCTATTCTGTGCCGAGAATATTCTGTGCTGAAGCTTTTTGTGCTGAAGTGTGATAAGCTTGCTGATCTTATTGAAGACATTGTTTGTGCAAGTGTGTTTTAAGATTATAAAGCTGTGAAGACAGAAAAAGGGGGCCCTGAAGAAGATATTCTGTGAGTTGACTGATTTACCCATTGAAGAGGTTTGAAGTCTAATTGAGTTGAATTGTTGAAGGAACTTGCTTATGACTGTCCAATACTTAATTGAGCAAGTTTGCTAAGCTAAATCAAGACTGTGAGATCCTAGTATGAGTATCAGTTGAAGCTGCATTGTGTCATTGAAGAAGTATCTATTGATTGCTGAAGAAAGTTAGCTAGGGTATCACATTGTTCCACATAAGGCTGTGTATTGCATTCTCACGTTGTGTTGCAGCTTAAGTTTATTGTAGTTTTTTTATTGACACTTATTGTAAATGGTAGTGAGGCTTTACATCCTCACCCCATTGTTGATAATGGTAGTGAGGTATGATCCCTCACCCCATTGTTGATTAAGCTATTGAGAGCTTATTGAGTCCAAGCGTGGTTGCTTAAGACAGGGGGAGTGCGTGGATGCACTGAGGTGTACTAGTGTGTGTGTATTGATTGTGAAAACTAGTGTCTATTCTGGTGCATAGGTGTGTGCAGAGAGTGAGACAGCTGAATATGTGACAAGATACATACAATTAGTGGATGCTTTTATTGGTTGAGGCCAAGAACCAAAGTTTTTCCTTATTCAGAAGGTTTCCTTGTATACCTTGTGTTATGTGATTAATTGGTGTTTAACTTGTGTTGTTTTCATTGAAAAAAAAGTTTAATTAGACTAATTCACCCCCTATTGGTCTAACACTAACCACGATTCTGGGAGAAGAAATGGCAACAAAGTGATGTATGGTGATATAATATATGGTTTGTGCTTTGCGGGACCCACTAAAAAAGTAAATATCTCATTTACACTTTCATACGTAAACCAATATAATGCAACCACATACAAACATGTATCCACATATAATTGCATTAAATAAGCATGTATAAAATGCAATGGATCTAAAATAAAATTCCCGTACTCAACGACCCCGGTCCTGGCTCGAAAAATGGAAAAATCCCGAAATGGCAACCAATGCATTTTCAAGAGTCCTGAACTCAAGGAAATGTCTTAATAAGCTCTTAAACACACCCGGCACACCCCACGGTGTTTGGCACGTAAAATGAGACAAGGATTAAAATAATGCAGAAAAATCGAAAAACCTCAAAAAATAAAAAATGAGAAAAATCGAAAACATTACACACCATTTGGGGGTTTCGGCTGATTTCTCTGACTATGTAGCCTTTACTGAGCTAGACTCAGATTGCTGGAGCAGAACGTGTGGTGGGACATCCCTTCGACTCTTAACTATCTGATTAGTGAATCTGTATGCAACATCGTGCAACATCGCCTTTGAAGCTTTTACCATGGATGAGACATCAATCCCCACCTTAGATAGGGCAAAAAGGGTTGCTCAGACCAATGTCCAGACCCTTTAGAACATTCAGCCCATAGTGTAACCTACTACCCTTCCACCTCAATCATCACCTCCCGTTGCCAATCGGACAAGGGAGAAGAGGTCGGCCGAGGTTGAAGAGGATGATGAAGATAACATTCCTTTGGCCTGGAAAATGAGGGCTCTCAAAGTTCCGGGGAACCGACTTGTTGTTACAGGGACCCCTCGTCCGGCTAGGCTAGTCCCTAACATTAACACCCCTGGTTCTTCTTCTGCTCCTCCTGCATCCTAAAGGCCTATGGTTTTGGATTTTGATTCGGGGCATTTTGGAGTTTTCGGATGAGACCCGAGTTCAGATTTTGGAGGCGTCGTAGAAGGATTATCCGATCTCCTTCACCTCCTCTTTCATCCCACGGAGCCGGTTTCGCGAGGGAGGCATTTTGATTTCGGTGGGATTAGGATTTTCATCGTAATTTAAGGTATGGGTGTCTAATTCATGGAGTCCTTGGTTGTATGTGAGTCTATATGAGTTAATTAGTTGATATAGCATGCTATGTATATATGTATTGTTGTAGAAAATTGATTAAGTTATAAATTCAAATCCTTATCATGTTTAAGTGATGTTTAATTGTGAAAATTACATGCCATCTATGTGAAAATTTGATAAGCATGCCTTATATGATGAAAATGTGTCAATTATGTATGTTAAAATGATTATGTAAAAGTATACCTGTCAAAAAAAAAATTGATTATGTAGAAGTATGCTTAAAATGAGGAAATCATAAATGTTATATTATGAAATTGGTAGAACATGTGTGTGCAACATGATTTGGATAAACCAACAGGCCACTAGCCTAGCGGTATCAAGACCCTACTTCCTAAAGGGTGGTCAAGGGTTTAAGCCTCGGTGGAGGCAAGAGTGTGTGAGTACCAATTAAGAAAAAAAAAAAAAAAAAAACATGATTTGGATATAGCCTTCTTGATTATAAGCATGTTGATGTTTGATAAGTTAATTTATGTGAAGTAACTTGTTGAGTTTTGTATTTTGAAAGTATGCTTGTGTGAAATGGTTTTGAAGGTATTTAATGGTATGTTCATTCTTAAGGCTAGCTAGTGGTGTAGTCATTTTAATATGGAAGGCGAGTTTTCATTGACGTGTTTTAGCTTATGCATTGGGTAAGAAATGTGCAAGTGAAAGGGTGATATGAGAAGGATGAGATTCAAGTTAAGGAATGTTGTAATGGACGAAAGACAAGTGGTAGTCTTGTTTCCGAGATTTTCGATAATTAGGCCCCAAATAGTTATGAGCGGTGGTCTTATGCCAGAAATAGCTAGCCAGCGTTCCAATGGTGGACAAGCGGTAGACTTGTGCCATTTAGAGTTAGAGGCCTCTAGTGTGGTTCTATGTAGTGAGATGGATTGGTTGGGAAATTGCATTGTGTGTAGGATGAGATCATAGGATTGGTTCGGGAAGATTCATGGCATAAGCATTGATTACATGGTTAGTTTTGTGATGGACGCGTGCGCGCGTGTGTGAATGTGGTTAAGTTGATACATTTTTATTGTTGTTAATGTCATATATTGTTGATTCCATTATTTTCTTTGTAATAGCATGATCCTCCTATCTTGACCTCATTTTCTATATGTGTTTACTCACGGGGCTTTAGGAGACATGCTTTAGGCATACTTTACTGAGTGGTGGTACTCACTCCTTCGTTACAAACATTTTTAGGAAAGGAGTTGCTTGGGATGACTTTTGGAGTTAATGGCATGTCTTG
Source organism: Cornus florida (assembly GCF_030987335.1). NCBI lineage: Eukaryota > Viridiplantae > Streptophyta > Magnoliopsida > Cornales > Cornaceae > Cornus > Cornus florida. The sequence continues at coordinate 50,081,892 of NW_026775573.1, forward strand.
ATTCATTGTGGATGTATTTTATTATAATCGCACCTTATTTTATATTTTGAGATTTCAAACTCAATATTGTGCCTTTCTTCCTTTAGAGACATAAACTTATGTATTAATGTTGGGGAATGTATATGTATATGATTTCAAATTAATGTATTTGAGGCTAAGGAACCATTTTGTTTTAATGTATGTTTTTCATATAATTTGCACACTTTTTGTATGTTACAGACACTCATTTGGCTCACCATGTTTTGGATGCCATAAATTGGTTTTACCTTACATTTTTACCGTTTAGGTATCCTTGAGATTCATGTTTTCGATATAGGTAGAGTTCATGGCCATTGTCCCTTGTAAATGGCCCATTTTTTTGCTCCCAGGAACTTTCGGCCAGCGTGATATAAGCCAGCCGACCGATATGCCATTTTTTATTCGGGCAGAGAGCTTGCTAGCTGAGAATGCATTTCAGCCGGCTGACGAAGGCTATTAGCTGACTGAAAATCCACTTTTGGCCGACTGATCCTCCCTGAAACATCCCCTTTTCAGTTTTCGGGGACAATCTTGTTATGCTAATTTCGGACGGCCATATCTCCTTCATTTTAACTCCAGATTAGGTCAAATTTGAGTTCAATTTCAAGATTTTTGAGTCATCTTTCCAATGATACTAATCCCAGTGACAAATTCCATTTATAGAGTTATGACTATTTTAATGCAGACTACTCTGGGAATCTTTGTAACCGAAAGGGGCAAAGGTGTGAGATCACTATTCTTGTGTTTAGAACCTTGCGGCATGGGTTCAAATGATCATTTAGACTTATGTTGACCTCGTATGGCTCACTTAGAGTCACCTCATTCATCTCTATACCTTGAATTGACCATTTTACCCATAGGCGTTGTCGGGTTTAGCTAAGACCCGGATAGTATTTCGGACCCTCCGGTTTGGGTCATTACAATGGAGACCTCGAGGAGAAGTGTACCCTGGGGTTTTTGGGCGCTCTGGACTCAATGGGAAAGTCTATTTTTTGTTTAGACAATTGGATCACATGGTTGTAGTACAAAATGTCAATTTTACCTTTTTCGGGGAATTGGCGATCGGGTATTGGGAAGCGTGTGATGTGGTTGATCGAAATATTTTGTGTTATTATATGATGTCACGAGTGTAATGGTGAAGTCCGATGTTTAATCTGACGATTTGATTATCTATTTTCAGTTTTTTATCGTATGTGGACCTTACCAGGGAAATGGTTTCAGGAGATGAAAATGTTGTTCTTTCTCGAGGTTTAGAAGGTTGGTAGGTCAAAAGGGGAGGAAAAAAATGGGGAGTCTAAACTATTAAAAATATGGCAAATTTCACAAAACCCCCAATACTATCACTTTTTGATCAAATACCCCAACTTACTTTAGAAAACCCCCAACACTATGAAATTTGATCACATTGTATACCAATTGATTTAAAAGACAAAAAATAGTATTTTGTCAATTACAAAAATAACCTTGTGACATTTAACTCATCAAAGAATAAAACGGCCGCGTTTTGATGTGCAAATATCTTTGCCACAAAACGCAGTCATTTTATTCAAACCCATTAACCTTTTTATATGTTAATCCGCAAATAACATTACATATGCCATATTTTACATACGGATGTGATCATCCAACCATACTGATCACTTTTACAATAAAAATATTAGATTGGATTAACCAAGTTATGAATTCTAAAGAGAGAGAGAAATCACATTCTCAATGCTTTACTGGTGTTTGGGCTGTCACCGGAGCAATTGACGAATCTTCACTTTAGAAGCACAACCATCAGACAAGAGCTTCAAGATGGCTTCGGCTCGGCGGTGCAAGAGAGCCGAGCCGATTTGCTTCCTCTTCAGATCACGAGCTAAAGCCTCTCTCTTCCCCATTCGCGTGACAATGTTGCAGGTTCGCGCACTGGAAAATACACTAGAGCAACTACTGGACAGACTCAAAGAAGCTTCAGTCGTTTCTGATGCAGATTCTAGATAATACAGCGACAACGAAGGGTATCTCTCGATACCCATTTCACGTCTCTCTCCTTTCTCGACCAGAACGTCATCGTTTCCTTATCGTTCTTCGTCTTCGCCTTCACCTTCGTACTCTTCGTTTATGACCTCCAATGGTGCTCTCAAAGTTCCATTCAACAAACGAATCGGCGTAAAACGGATTTGGATCCAAATCTAAACCCAAACCCATTTTGGGTTTGGACTGTGGGTGTTGTTCGCATGAGACCCATTTGTGATCTTCCTCTGGTGATAATGAATCATGGGTTTGTTGTGCGTCGGTGGAATTGAATTCCTTTTCCATCATTTGGATGAGTCCTAATCGAGGAAGAGAAAGAAAAAGAATTACAGTTGAAATCAGAACTGGGGAGAAAACAATTCCGAGGAATCGAAAATCTGAAACCAAATGACGGCGATTGAGAATTTTGTGATACAAGCCTTCAATTGGCCGTTAGTGGTTGGGGGTTGGGAATGGTCGTGGCAGTTATGAAGATGGGGATGGTGGTGGTGCGGCGGTCGCCGGTGGTGGCGCTGTAATCGCCGGATGTAATGGAGATAGAAAAAAGAAAAAAAAAAAAAAAAATATATATATATATATATATATATATATATAATTTGTTAGTTTGAATATATATATATGGGCAAATTTCACTAAGGTTATTTATGTAATATGTAAAATACTGATTTTTTTCTTTTTTAAATAAATTGGTATATCAGAAGGTTAATTTCGTCATTTAACCACATAATTGGGGCAATTTGATCAAATTTTATAATGTTGGGGTTTTCTAGAGTAGGTAGGGGGTATTTAATCAAAAAGTGATAGTATTAGGGGTTTTGTGAAATTTACTCTTAAAAATACTCAAATCTTAAGTGACATAATGTGGGAGGGGCGCAAGAGTGTGAAAACGATAAAATTAAGTAATAAATAGTGAGAAATAGAGTAAGAACGTGTGCAAAGCGTGAGTGCACTTGAAACATAAGAACAACACCGTTAAAAAAGATTGTGTGAGTTAGCTCAAATCAACTTTAGTTAGGGTTGCATTTGTTAGGTTTTAATCAAATAATTTACATGTAAAAATCAAGAACACTACAATTAATTAAAGAGAGAATTTAGTCTCGTACCCAATTGATGATTAAAGCACGAATATTTTTAGATTTTGGAAGATAGTCTTAGAGTTCTTTGTGATCCTGCAAAACATTATAGTGCTTTAACACCGTCTGAGAGTTGTCTATACGATAGGGCTGAATGAGGGTTTTACAACCCTTATATATAACAACAATAGGGGGGACGGTTTCTCTACAAATATACATACCTAAGTCTCCATTCCTATCATGGAAACTTAAATATCAATTGTGAAAATTAAATCATACTAAATAAGTTGGAAAACCACAATCCAACGGTATAAAATCATACTCCCAATTAGACTACCAAATTGGAAAGTACAACTCAATCCATCAAGTATCAATAATCATATTGCAATCTTATTTTAAAAAACGTAGTGCATACGACCATAAAATATTTTTTTATTATTTATATATAAAAATTTCTAATAATCTTCCACTCGGTCCATGCACTTTAAGTTTTATAAAAAAAATGACACTATGGATTTCAACACACTTAAGAAAAGTCGAGTGGCCACTCATTTTGTTTTATAAAAATACAATTATCGAAATAGATAGATTGATACTTTAGAACACTCTCCTCCATAGACTTCCTCAATAGTGGATCATGAATGTGTAGACAAGTAATATATTAGTCTAAACAGTTCCACGATCTCAAAACCGATTCCATCTAGGATTTAAGTAAATATATTGGTTTTTACTCTATTTCATAAGATGTGCAAACTGTATGTGGTCTAAACGCACACCTCGCTATCCGTCCTGTTTCATACTATCACGGTATGTCACCTGAACATAGTACAGCAAACCGCCAATCTTCTGTTCAGTGTGAGGGTTTACCGATATGGAGCCAATCCCATATCTAGCCTAAGCTATCCTCATGGAGTATGAAATACTCCCACTGGCAAACTTTAATATTTATGTTTGGATTTATCAATGTGGTGTCAATCTCATATCTAGTCCAAACAACCTCATGAGTGAAATACCACTCCTAGACAAATCTTATGTTTGGATTTACCGATATGGTGTCAATCTCATATCTAACCCAAACGACCACATAAGTGAAATATCACTCCCAGACAACCGTTAATAATTTTTTTGGATTTACTGATGTAGTGCCAATTTCACATCTAGCCCAAACAACCTCATGAGTGAAATACCACTCACAGGCAAATATAATAGCAAGTGCATAAACCATATATATCAAGATAATAATAATGATGCATCATAACTTTATTTTAGATGCAAATAACTGTCACTATAAGGTGTAAACTAAAGGAAAAATAAATGTCACCACAAGGCGTAAAGAAACTAACTTGCAATGTAGCATATATAAAAGATATGCTAGACATCATAATATAATGACTCTCGAACACCTATCCGAATCACGTGCTTTATAAATACTTTATTATCTTCGGCTGAAGACCTTTAGTGAGAGGATCTGCAACAATCTTTCTGTAACCATATGGGGAAATCTTAATGGCACTTAAATCTTAACCTTCTCACGCTTGAAAATGTACTTTATGTGTACGTTTGGTCACCCTTAAATTTTTTCCATATACTTAATTAAGATAAGCCTTTAGAGAAAATCTAAGTATTCCAGTAGCGTGATCTCTATGGATCTTAATGTCAAGGACATACTCTACATATCCATGTCCTTCATGTCAAAAACTTTACATAAAAATATTAATATCATGTATTACATGAATGTCATGGCTACCTTGCAAAATATCATCAACATATAGGATAAAAAAAGCAAAATGACTCCCACAGAACTTAAGCTATATACATTGATCCATAACATTCTCTTTGAACCTACAATTAGTAACCACTGTATCAAAATTTGGATACCACTACTATAAAACTTGTTTAAGCCATAAATGAAAGATAATGAAAGAATAACTCTTAAAGATTCCTTTAATGAAATTGGAGAAAAAATCTCAAAGAAATCAACACTTAACTTTTGCTTAAGAACTTAGCCATCAATTTTGTTTTATATTCATCATATACCTCAAAATTACCAACTACATCACACTTCCAAGCTCTAGAAGATCGCCTAAGCTAAACAGGCTTAGAAACTAGATTGGAAACTGAAAGAAATGCCTACAAAGGAGAAATAACTGAAAGAGTGGGAATAACTGAAAGAGTGTGAATATGAGCTTTAACTGAAACCACTAAAGAAAGTGGAATGAATCTTGAAATAAATAGAATAGATATTGAAAATTGCTCTTCTGCAAAATAAACTACAATATCTTAAACTCCCACTCGATTCACCATTCTTATTAAATCTGCATGACATATTCCAATAATCTCCATAGGTCTACAGGACAGTAAAATCTCGAATCCTTTATTCTTTTAAGATGCCCAATAAAATAATCATTGATAGTGTGAGTATCAAGCTCTTTGATATCTGCATTATATAACTTTGTCTCTATAAGACATCCCCACACTTTATCTTTTCTGCTACTTTATTTTGCGCAAAAGAACTAGGAATGCTGTATTGTGGTATAATGCCCTACTTTTTAAGTATGTACTGAAAATACTACGATTTACACCCTCCTTACTATTCTCCTATTAAAACTCACCACCTTAGTCCAATTTTAAAACCATAATCATTATACCCGACTACTTTCAAATTTAGGCTGGTATATTTTACACACACCAAGTGCTTCGGACTTCTAGTGGATTAAGTATATAATCATACCTTGAGAACCCATCAATGAAGACAATAAAATACATTTACCGCAAACGGGCTACAATAAGAAATGAATCACAAATGTCGATATAAACATAATCCAAAAGACCAAATGACCGACTGGCCTTAAAAAATTGCGTTTCTCTGCATCTGTCCTTTAACACAACCAACTCACAAAATTTGTAGCCCAATAATCTCATCCTTGACTAAGCATTTAAGTCTCTTTTGAGAGACATTCCCCAATATCCTATGCATAGCATAGATAAATCATCTTTAACCAAAGCACGATTTTATTAGAATGGTATCGAGTCTATTGAAAAACAAGAAATAGGTAGGATCACACCCGAATCCATCTACCATGTCTATACCTATACTTTTAACAAGTTAGGCTCAAATATTAATATGGCAATTTTCTTTAATGCTTTGTTTTTCCTTTTCACCACAATAGCCTTTTTTTTTTTTTTTTTTTTTTTTTTTTTTCCTTCTTTTGATGTCCTTTTATTTCTAAAGAGTTAACATTTATCATTCCAGGATCAATGTATTTTTATGCATTGTTCTGCCTTTATTTATTCTATTTAGCCTTATACACTTTCTTGCCGCCTAGTTTCTTCTTGAAACTATTATTGATGTCACGACAAGATGAGTTGACTCAGTTTTAACACCCTTGAGTCATTTCGCTTCAATCACACAAAGTGTTAACAACTGGTTAATGCCACATATAATTTCTTGTGAATTATAATTCACCTTAAAAGGCTAAAAAAACGTAATAAGTGAATAGATCACCATGTGAACTAATAACTTCTCATCAAATATGATTTCCTACGACCTCAGATCATTAACCAGCTTGCACATCTTATAGATGTGCTCCTTCATCGAACTATTGCCATCATATCTGACTAACATAAATCATGTCAGATAATAATATTGTAGTTGTTTCTTAATGCCTATTAACTCTTTCTTGATCAAATCAAGAAACTCATTAGTAATATTAAATACCAGAATACCACACTGAATAGTCTCACTAATAGAGGCATAAATTAAATTGATGGCATGGTATTACCTTTAATCCACTTTAAAAAAAAAGTAACAACTTTTTCTACCTAAGAAGACTCGGTAGTGGGTATATGGGATTCTTTCTCAAAAAGCACAGACTCGTAGTCTAAGAAACCCAATATAATATTAAAACTCGTCTTCTAGGCAACATAATTTAAATCATTCAATGGTTCAATCCTTATGAGCTATCTTTCAATTGCGGAAGCGTCTGTAACCTGAATAAATGTTATATTAAATAACACCACATAAACAACATATAAAATAATATGTCACAGCCTTAGGGATTATTACTTTAATTCATGCTTGAGGTTTTAAGTCGAATTTCTTAGGGTATTTTACTATGTGAAAAAACCATCCACCTTGAGGGAAAAGATAAAATGACATCTAAAAATCACCCTTTACTGTGTTTGGACTTAATTTAATTTTTGGGTTGGGCTTATTTAAATGGGTTTTCATGAAAGGGTGTGATTAGTCCGAATCAAAGGGTTGCACCTGGTTCAAACCAGTGCTTCAATTTGAACTGAACCATCATATCCAATGCAGGTGATGGTTCAGGCCACTCGAAAAGGCACCTTACTGCCTATAAATACCCCCCTTGGGGTTATTTGTAATTGACTCCAAATTTAGAATCCTTTTTCTCTAATTCTGAATTTTCTCCTCTTCTCTCTTCTTGCATACATATAACAATAGTGTGAGTTTGAGTCCGGTCTATAGGAGAGAGTACTACATCGAGCGGTTCGCTCATTTCTTCGATTTGTAGTGTTGTTACCGAAGAAAGAATGGTCGTTGTATCTTAGGAGATAGACGCCACAGAATTCGTCAGTACCATAGTGGGGCGAATTTGTCTTAAGGACATATAATCAAATTCTAGCCTTGACCTATTATCAGGTTCTTTTATTTTTATATAGTTTTATTTTATTATATATATAACTATATTTTATTAGAAAATTATAATTATTTATTTATAATAATAATTATATTTATATATATATATATTATATTTTTACATAATATTTAAATAGTAATACTATAGTATATGATACAATAAATTTGCTTAACATAATTATTGTTAAACACTTCCACAACTTTTTGGCAAGAGGGTTATTTAGTTATAATTGAAGCACTTTCAAATATTCTATTCACTTATCCCACATTAAGACATTGATCACCTTTTGGCAGAACAAATGCTCTCATGTAGATAAGTGCACTGCGAGACCTCAATAAGACTAATGTCTTAAAATTTCAAAAATAATAATCTCTATGAGCGTGTCACCTTTTGGTAAGCATCACCCACCTTAGCCACCATTGATGAGTGCTGAAAAGTGCGTATTTAAACCCCTTAAGCTTAGGTATTCTAGAACCTTTATCTATCTTATTTTACCGTTTTGTATTGATTTCGTGTTATTTCCATTTTCAGGTATTTATCCCCAAAATAAGCTAACTCAGCCACATAAGAGCATAATTGAAGCAATTCTGGGATGAATCAAAGAAAGGAGCAAAGTAGAGCAAAAGGAAGTAAATGGTATAATTTTAGCAACTTTGATCGATCTCAAGAAAAGTTCAATCGATCCAACTTTAATCGATCTCAGCACTTCAAGATGGATCCAGGCCATGATGTCATTTTCAGAGATCTCAAAAGTTCAATCGATCCAACTTCCTTCTCTGATCGATCGAACATTCTTATCCTTATCCAAATGATTGATCTTATCCAATTGTACCACCCTACCAACCGCTTTTATCATTTTCCCAAAAATATCTTCAAAATATCTCAGATTTGTTTTTATCCAAAAAGGCGCCGCCATCGTGGATAGATCCAGTTTAAGTTTCATAGATCACAGCCATGTTCGATCGATCCAACTCCAAGGTTTGATCGATCCAAGTCCAAGGTTTGATCGATCGAACTTCCTCCAGTGCGAAAAAGTTAAATTTCTAGCTCATAAAATGTTGTCCTTTATCCAATTATTGGGGAATATTTGATGTACGACTCCAGCTCATTTTGGGTGTCACTTGACCTACCTGTATAAGGATAAGGATTACTTTTTACATAAAACAGGAGGAGACCATATACACATATTTAGAGGAGATAATACTTAGTGAGGAAGCAAAGAAGAGGAGGTTAGAAACACCATTGGAGACTCTTCATCAAACAATGAGCAAATTTCTTCCATCGAGCTTGCCCTTGAGGGTTGGAGGACATCATCCATGAGTGGCTAGACATCCTCTTAGGGCTAGAGTTAGCCCTAAGTATGCTTTCTACTTCTTGATTTATGTAGTTTTGAGGGGATTTGTATTGTGATTCATGTCTTAACACTTATATATATATAGATCTTGTTTATTCAATGATTTATGTGGTTTAATGCTTCTAATTGATCATTTCATGTCTATGTATGGTAGAATAGATGTTCATGTGTTTGTCTCTATTTCTTGTGTTATTGATGCTTGTCTATGTGTATTGATGCTATAGATCTAGAGATTGTTAAGACATAGTGCTTAATGTCATGTTCTTGTGGTTTATTTGATGGTTCATACTCATTGTTTGATGAATTGTACCTCTCCCTTAGTTTAATTAGTTTAATTTCATGTCATTAGCTTAGTTGTAGTGTAGTTGTTAAATGGGAGGACAATCCATACTTGTTGTTGATGTTCTATACTTATGAAAAGCAAGTAACATGTATCTCTAACCTTGTGATGTGTTTGGATTGTGAGCTTAAAGAAAGGATTAATGGCTTAATTTTATATGTTGTGCTATCCACTATGTTGTTTAGACAATATATGCTTAATTTGTCATTCATGCTTGTTGGAAAAACCACACACACACATACTTTGTTGCAATACATGTTCTTCCCCTCATTAATCATTCATTAAAGGTGTAGAAAAGTATGCTTAGTGGTGATCTCTAAACCCCAAGATCTCTCTCTCTCTCTTTCATTCTCTTTATTGCATTATTGTTCACTTTAGTTTAAATAGCATCTTAGTATAATTCAACCACCAACCACTATTTTGATCACTCGACCTACTAACCCTAATCTTGATTTCACAACAAATACGACATTAATCCCTTGGGACGATCTTTACTTTCCCTGTCTATATTTTGTAGTTAGAGGTAATAGTGGCTCTTATAAATGTAAAACTTGGCCACATTGCACACGCACACTCTTAGTGCACATTCTTAAGTGTTGGTGCGACGACCCACCATAGTTTTTGGTGCCGTTGCCAGGGATTGATTGATTGGCAACGTCATATTTGTGGAATCAATTAGGAATTAGTACTCTTTTGATCGTGTCTTTACTTTGTTTTCAAATTTTGTTACTTAATGTGTTTATTCTTGTTTGACTAGGAGTATTGAGCTAGGAGGTGAGCAAAGGAGTATTCCAAGCAAAAGAGCTAAGCAATAAATGCTAAAAGCATAAAAAAAAAAAAAAAATTGCTAAGCTAAGCTATAAATTTGGAGTTGAAGTGCTAAAGGACCTTTGTGAGCTTTTTCTTACTCAAACCCTTATTTAAATCGTCGGCCCGCGTGGAGGCTTGTATTTCAATTCTTAGATAAATCTTGAGCCCACGTGGAGGCAATTTACTTTTCTTGCATATTATTTTTTAAAGCATGGGAGTATGGGAACATTGTATGTGGAGGAAGTTTGTTGATTATTGACTTATTGTGAAGGTGAAGTGTTTGTTGTTATTGCTTGTTGTATTGCATTGTGCATGCATGGTCGTAGATCATTGCGACCCACTCTTGTCCCTTTAAATTTTCATCTTGAATCCATTATTCGAAACCCTAGGGGAAGAGGTAGTTATAGTCAATCCTTTTCATCAATGGAAGTTAACAATGAGGACCTTGTGGAGGACCTTGGTCACATAGACCAACAAGGTATCCTCCACCCCAATGTGCATCATGATAACATGCAAGTTCCATTAGGCATGCCAAGGCCATTCGTTCATCCACCACAACAACAAGGCCAAGATCCATTGGGAATGCCAAGGCCAATCTATGCTCCACCACCTCCCATCATTCAAGGCAATCAAGGTGCCCATGTTGCACCTCCAATTGCTAATCCTCCCATTACTTTAAGAGATCACTATGTGCCTAATGAATATAATGCACCCACATGCATTCAATTGCCACCATTTAGGGCATATCACTATGAGATCAAACCACAAACCATTCAAATGCTTCCTAACTATCATGGACTTCCAGGTGAAGAACTTTACAAGCATTTGGATGAGTTTCTTGAAGTATGTTCCACCGTGAAATATACGGACATGCCGGAAGAGGTCTTAAGGCTTAAAATTTTTCCATTCACCCTTAAAGACAAGGCAAAATATTGGTTTAACAATCTTAGGCCTTTTTCAATAACTTCTTGAGCGAAAATGCAACAAGAGTTCTTGAAGAAATACTATCCGGTTTCTAAGACCAATGCTATGAGAACTTCAATTAGGGAATTTTCACATAGGGATGGAGAAACATTTCATGAGGCATGGGAACATTTTAATGAATTGTTTAAGAAGAATCCACATCATGACATGCCTAAATGGCAATTAGTTCAATATTTCTTTGAGAGATTATCGGATAATTACAAGGGCATGGTTGATGCTTCTATGGGTGGCTCTTACATTGATAGGCATAAGGATGACGTGTGGCGTCTTTATGAGAGCATGAGTGAAAATTCTTTGCATCGTACTTTATCTTCGAAGAATGGAAGAAATTATAGTGGTAGGAAGAGTGTTGGCTTACATCAAGTCGACCACTCCAATGAAATTGCCGCCGAAATGAAATCATTATCTCAAAGGTTTGATCAACCAAAACTCGGCGAATCAAGTATCTTCCTTCCCTAACCATTCTCATCATGCATCTAATGAGACATGTATGACTTGTTTAAGTGTTTTACATTCTACTTCCAATTGTCCCCATGGACATGTGCAAAGTGAGCATCATGAACAAGCAAATGCTATTTTTGCTAATCAAGGGAACAATCCTTATGGCAATCACTACAATCCTAGTTGGAGAAATCACCCGAATTTCTCTTGGAAAAGCTAAGGAGAGGGCTCAAACCCTTCCCAAAGTGGTTTTCAAGGAAAGTACATTCCACCTCCAATACAAAGCCAAGGTTCCCAACGTTTTAGATCATTATATCAATCATAAGGAAACCAATTCTCTAATTCTCATTTTCCTAATCAACCATCATATTCCCAAGGAAATGTTAGAAGTCCCGCTTTTGAAGAGAACGTTTTAACCACTTTGGGCACTTTAGAGGCAAACACACAATTACTTCATTCTCACTCTCAATCCATTGCAAAGCTAGAGACCCAAGTAGGGCAAATAGCTAGTACTTTAAATTCTAGAGAGAAAGGAAAAATGCCTTCGAATGCCCCACAAAAGCAACAATGTGTTGTGAAGACTCATTCCTCATCGGAAGGTCACACAATAGAGCATGTCAATGTGGTGACTACCTTGAGAAGTGGAAAGGTTGTGGACAACCAAGTGGGTATGTCCAATGAAGAGAGTGAACCGGTGCAGCCAAAAGTTGACACCCGTCCCGTTTCATATCATATTCCTCCTTCATTGCATATGCATGATCGTTCAAATGAGAATGTGTTGAAAAGTGATTTTGAAAAGAAAGATGTGCAAAATGATTTGAAAACTTCTTGTGTTGAAGAGACTTCAAAGAAAAATGTTGAAAAGGTTTTTGAACCAAAAGCTCCATTTCTAGATGCCTTAAAAGGATCCATTTCAAATGACAAACAAAAGGCCAAAGTAAATGAAATCATGGAAGTGTTTAGGCAGGTGAAAGTCAATCTTCCACTTTTGGATGCAATCAAGCAAATTCTAGCTTATGCCAAATTCTTGAAAGACTTGTGCACCCAAAAGAGGAAGAACAAAAGCCAAGCACCTAGAAAAGTGGTCTTAATCGAGCAAGTAAGCTCAAATTTGCAGCATAACACTCTTCCAAAGTTTAAGGACCCCGGTTCACCTACCACTTCATGTATCATTGGTGATCATATCATTAATCAGGCTCTTCTTAACCTAGGAGTAAGTGTTAATCTTCTTCCATACTCGGTATATGTCAAATTAGGCTTAGGAGACTTGAAACCGACGTCGGTAGTTTTACAACTTGCCGACCGATCAATTAAGAAGCCTAGGGGTATCATTGAGGATGTTTTGATTAAGATTGATAAATTCTTCTTTCTCGTTGATTTTGTTGTCATTGACACGGAACCGGTCCCAAATCCTAAGAGCCAAATTCCCGTTATCTTTGGCCGTCCTTTCTTGGCAACCGCGAATGCCAACATTAATTGTAGGACGGGGATAATGAAGATCTCATTTGGCCACATGAAGGTAAAGTTGAATATTTTCAATCCAACCCCCAATTCATTTGACAAGTATGAAGAAGTAAATGTTGTAGAGAAATGTCATGACCTTAAAAGTGAAGGAATTGAGTTTCTGAGTGAGACCAAAGTTTCAAAAAGTCCATCTTCAATCTTGAAACTAAAGAAAGTTGTTTCAAAATCTTGTTTTGAAAAGGCGTGGAAGCCCAAAGATTGTCTTGACCAAAGACCGAAAACATCTTTTGAGCTTAATCCAACAAGTTCCTTAAAGAACCATTTGTTGGGTGGAGTTCAAAACACTTATCATCCCATTGAGAAGGGGATGCACTACAAGATGTTTGATCTGGGCTAAAAGAGCCCAACGTCTTACTAGAGACGTTAAAGACTAGCAAAAGACATTTCGTAGGGTGTCAAAACCATATTCTTCTCTCATTTCTATCTTTAATTTCATTTGTTGCAAGTCTAGATATTGGCTTTGGGTTCATATGCATTGCTAGGAACTGTGATTAGGATTTCATGCACTTTTATGTTGAAATTGAGCATTTTGCATAAGTTCGATCGATTTCAAAATGAGTTCGATCGATCGAACTCCCCTCCTGCATCAAACCTGCATCCAAATCACTCTCTGTCCAATGGTTCGAACAAAACCTGCATATTTCAGCTCTCTGTCCCATCCTTCGGATTTGTTCCTAAATCGATCTAAACTTCTTAGATTGATCCAACTTTATATTGGATCGATCTGCAGTTCCAACACTTCAAAAAAATTTTGAACCTGCATCCAAAAGCCTCTCTGTCTCATCGATCGAACATTTCTTCAATTCTATGCATTTTTTATCGATCGAAGGTATCCTGTGATCGATCTTCTTTGTTCTTTGATTTTGAAATTTTGACTTTGTTTTAAATTTCAAAAAAAAAAAATCACAAAAATACTTTGTCACTTAAGAGGAGAAATCGATGACAATTCGATCGATCTGAAAATTCATTTCGATCGATCTGAAAATTCATTTCGATCGATCGAACTGGCAAGGGAATGTTTTTAAAATCGATTCAGGGTCATTCGATCGATTTCACAAGAATCGATCTCAGACCCTCGTTTCCCCTTCGCCGCTGCATCCCAACTCTTCTCCATCTCAGGCGAGACTCCGACGAGCATCCCAGGCGTCGAATCACTCTCTCTCCTCTTGGATCTTGATTCGAATCTCACCCCTTTCGCATCTCCACTTCTCTCTTGATTTCGGTGAGATCCGAACCTCACCTCTTTGATTCAAGCTTAGATTTGATGCATACATGCTCTAAATGATAGATCTAAGTTGTTTCCATGATGAATAACTCCATTGATGAAGCTTTGAGCTCTTTGTATATATACGTATATATGTTTTTGTATTTTTCGTGATGTTGATTTGATTTTGGAGTTATGGGCTGAACCAAGTGACCCAATAAGTTGATTTGTTGTGTTGATGGGCCCACGGCCATGTTCGTGAAGGCCCCGTGCCATCCAGGTCACATATCTGTGACTTTTCAAATTTCACCTCACAATTCGAACGATTGAACTTTTTATTCGATCGATCTGTAACAGATCATTCTCACTCATCCTTGATTGATCGAACTTGAACCGATCTCACATTTTTGTGATCGATCGAACTTCACATATTTGCTTCACACATCTCATACACCATCTATTATGTTTCATGCCATCTCATACATGCCCAATGCCTGTGTTTTCCATATTAGATGCATTCCATACTTATATTGTCTAGCATGCTTCACATCATTCTTGTCACTTGTATAGATTCATGTCCCTTATCTGTGTTGTCTATCCTATTTAACATACATGATTCTATAAATTGTGCTTTAATTCTTTATATCGGCACTGACTCCCATTTTGCAAGTTTTGCTTTTATTTTATAGGCCATGGCTAGGGTCAAGACTGTCACCGGTGGACACTATCACATCAGGGGCCGGCCGAGTTTGGATGGCAAGACCTGTCCATCTCATGCCCAGGAGCCCACTCCACCTCAGTCTCTAGTTGACAGCCGCCTACAGTATTCAGACAGAGCATCTTCTTCACAGGGTGATGCTGAGGCTGAGCACATACCATCTCCATCACCACCGCCAGCTCAGTCAGCCCAGGAGTTAGACCAGTCATTATGTAGATACTCACGCCTTTCAGTGGCGCATGAGTCGGTCTTCGACACAGACTTCTTTTCCCGATCGGTGCTTACCCGGTCAGCATATGATGATATCTTCAGACGGGGCATCTCAGCTATACTAGCTCCTGTCTCATACCCAGTGTACCTGAGGTTGGTCCGGATGTTCTTCCAGAACCTCCGGCCTGCCCCGAGTAACCTGGTGGAGCTGTGGACAACCATTGATGGTTACCCAATCCGCATCACGGTGGACACATTGTCCAGATCTTGCCAGTGTCCACACGTTTGCCCTCCAGAGCTACATGACACATATCCCACTCTCTACAGGCCCTCATATGCATTTACGGCCGAAGAACTTACAGGCCATTACAGTGAGGGCGCCACATTTGCTACTCGTACCTATCTGCCTGATGATCTGTGGTTCTTTGATTCGGTCTTGTACCGAAATGTATTCATGGCCGGCTATAAGACACAGAGGCGCAACGACTATTTGACAGCTCTGTACACATTCTATACAGGGTATTGGCTATCTATCCCAGCGCTCATCTAGAGCGTCATGATGAAGCTGTATGTCGACTACATCAGCAAGGCCAAGCCCCAAAAGGCTAAGTTTCTTCCATTTGGCCATCTCATTACACAGATTTTGCGAGACCAGCACTATCCCTTCCAGCCACGGGAGCGTACTGAGTCTGGGGCCTGTTCATTTGAGAAGCAGGACTGGAATAAAACATACAATGCCTTTACCAAGAGTCTTCGAGAGGACATTGTGACAGCAGCTGAGGAGTTACAAGCAGAGGAGCAGGCAGCAGCAGCAGACCCAGCAGCGGACGATATACCAGTCGATCCGGCTGTCATACATATGGACATCGATTTGGAGTAGCTTGCAGAGGACGCAGAGCAGCACTCTCCAATTGGGTCACCCATTCATGTTGAGGAGCAAGCTTAGGATCATTATTCTTCCGATTCAGCCATACCTGAGGCTCCAGCACAGACACCCGGTTTTGTAGAGCGACTCCAGGTTTTAGAGGATGCTGTAGTATCTATCCGCGCCGACACGATTTTTCTCTGAGAGGATGCTGTCTCCATTAGAGCTGATATTGCTTCCCTCCGTACGGATGTCGACCGCATTCAGAGATCTATCCAGAGACATCTGCAGAGCGCGACCTGCCCGTCCTACCTCTTCTTCTTGATCTCTCTATCCCTTTTCTCCTATCATTTTATATATCTGTGATCTCCGTATATTTTTGATACTGTTATACTATTTTTGCAGCCGTGTCTGTCAGCTCTGATACTGGATGTACTGCACTTTATTATTATTATTTTTTATATGTTTTCTGTATGGATGTCATATTTTCATCTTCTTATAGCTATCTGTTTGACTCCATCAGGTACATCCCAGTGACTTCAGTGAGAGAGAGTACTGCCCAAAATTTTCAGGACCACCCTTTTACCTCTCTCTATTTTCAGTTACTATCCCATTTACACTTGCATGTCCACTATGCACTGTTATTATCGCTTTTGTTATCTGATGAGTTTATCCAAGTGCCAAAATTGCAGGACCACAGTTCATTCCAAGTTTGGGGGGGCTATGCCACCCACTTTGGATCCTTCTGTCCCAGCCATTATTTACCTTAATTGCATTAGTATACTCTTTCCTTTTGTTCTCTTTGCACATTAAGGACATTGTGCCATTTAAGTTTGGGGGTAATGGTACTTTGCAGTGTTTGTTTTTTAATTCAAAATTTTAAGCATGACTTGTGTATTTGAGAGATTTTATATGATTGGTCCATACTAGCTATGATTTTGCTCTTTTGAGGACTATATTGCTTAAAATTTAAAAATTACTTAACTTGAGAGTCCAATACTCTTTGTATGCCTTATGGATGCCATTTAGGAGTAAATTTTTTGAAAGATTGATATCTTGCTTGCACTTGTGGTCCACATCATCCTGATTTTGTGATTGTTTTGAGATTCACCTTAGGATTCTACACTAGCACAGGCGCACACTAGCATTCATTTGTGAGGTACATGCTTTGTTGATTATTGAATTGGTTATATCCCAATTGGGCTAGTAGTGCATTGAAAACTTTCATCTTGATAAAAGTGGATAACAAACCCTTTTCATTGAGTAGCCGGGATTCTAGCCTCATCAAGCACTGAATTTCTTGCGCCGAAAGGTGGAGGGCCCAAACTCTAGGTTAATAATTGAACTTGTCTATTCAATAAATAAATAAAAAATGTCCATTCTTTGAGCTTGTAAGTCAGTAGGGTTGTTTGAACGCCTAATGCCCTAAAGCCGTCTGGTTTGGGAGTCATTGACCAAACGCTCGACCTCATAGATCACTAGAAAACTTAATAGATTAACACATTGCACTATGCTTCCATCTTTGATCCTTAGGATTAAAAAAAAAAAAAAAAAAAAAAAAAAAAATGTCCATTCTTTGTTTTGATGATCGGTACTAGATTTGTGTGCTAGTTTGAGGGTAAGGATGTGATCATTTTTTAGTTGGCTAAGATAGCAACATATTTGATGCCGGTCCACTCAGAAGGATTCTAGAGTTGTTTTGATTTGCATGATCATTTTCTTGATGTGTGGAGGACCATATTTGCTTGCTTGATATTGAGATTTTGGGATATTGTTTGGAAATGTTTGAAAAATTGCATACTTGAGTTAGTTTTCTCCCAATGCTTGTTTGCAATATTGGTGCCTCTATAGAAAGAATGAGTTTAATGTTTGTGGGTATCATTTCTGGAAACCCTCACAAGACTTCACTCGTCCACTAGGGGTAACCTAGGGGTTTAAAAGGCTTGTTACATATGTTAAATGCAATCGTGTTCCATACGAAAGTGGCGTTATCCATTTATTGTTTTCTAGTTCATAGTTAATTAGTTGTTCATTTCATTCCTTTATTTTCTAGTTCATTGCTAGGGACTAGCAATATTTAAGTTTGGGGGTGTGATGAGCGCTGAAAAGTGCGTATTTAAACCCCTTAAGCTTAGGTATTCTAGAACCTTTATCTATCTTATTTTACCGTTTTGTATTGATTTCGTGTTATTTCCATTTTTAGGTACTTATCCTCAAAATAAGCTAACTCAGTCAAATAAGAGCATAATTGAAGCAATTCTGGGATGAATCAAAGAAAGGAGCAAAGTAGAGCAAAAGGAAGTAAAGGGTGGAATTTTAGCAACTTCGATCGATCTCAAGAAAAGTTCGATCGATCCAACTTTCATCGATCTCAGCACTTCAAGATGGATCTAGGCCATGATGTCATTTTTAGAGATCTCAAAAGTTCGATAGATCCAACTTCCTTCTCTGATCGATCGAACATTCTTGTCCTTATCCAAATGATTGATCTTATCCAGTTGTACCACCTTACCAACCGCTTTTGTCATTTTCCCAAAAATATCTTCAAAATATCTCAGATTTGTTTTTATCCAAAAAGGCGCCGCCATCGTGGATCGATCCAGCCTAAGTTTCATAGATCTCAGCCATGTTCGATCGATCCAAGTCCAAGGTTCGATCGATCGAACTTCCTCCAGTGCGAAAAAGTTAAATTTCCAGCTCACAAAATGCTATCTTTTGTCCAATCATTGGGGAATATTTGTTATACGACCCCAGCTCATTTTGGGTGTCACTTGACCTACCTATATAAGGATAAGGATTACTTTTTACATAAAACAGGAGGAGACCATATACACATACTTAGAGAAGATAATACTTAGTGAGGAAGCAAAGAAGAGGAGGCTAGAAACACCATTGGAGACTCTTCATCAAACAAGGAGCAGATTTCTTCCATGGAGCTTGCCCTTGAGGGTTGGAGGACATCATCCATGAGTGGCTAGACATCCTCTTGGGGCTAGAGTTAGCCCTAAGCATGCTTTCTACTTCTTGATTTATGTATTTTTGAGGGGATTTGTATTGTGATTCATGTCTTAACACTTATATATATATAGATCTTATTTATTCAATGATTTATATGGTTTAATGCTTCCAATTGATCATTTCATTCTATCCATATGTCTATGAATGGTAGAATAGATGTTCATGTGTTTGTCTCTATTTCTTGTGTTATTGATGCTTGTCTATGTGTATTGATGCTATAGATCTAGAGATTGTTAAGACATAGTGCTTAATGCCATGTTCTTGTGGTTTATTTGATGGTTCATACTCATTGTTTGATGGATTGTACCTCTCCCTTAGTTTAATTAGTTTAATTTCATGTCATTAGCTTAGTTGTAGTGTAGTTGTTAAATGGGAGGACAATCCATGCTTGTTGTTGATGTTCCATACTTATGAAAAACAAGTAACATGTATCTCTAACCTTGTGATGTGTTTGGATTGTGAGCTTAAAGAAATGATTAATGGCTTAATTTTATATGTTGTGCTATCCACCATGTTGTTTAGACAATATATGCTTAATTTGCCATCCATACTTGTTGGAAAAACCACACACACACACACTTTGTTGCAATACATGTTCTTCCTCTCATTAATCATTCATTAAAGGTGTAGAAAAGTATGCTTAGTGGTGATCTCTAAACCCCAAGATCTCTCTCTCTCTCTCTTTCATTCTCTTTATTGCATTATTGTTCACTTTAGTTTAAATAGCATCTTAGTATAATTCAACCACCAACCACTATTTTGATCACTCGACCTACTAACCCTAATCTTGATTTCACAACAAATACGACATCAATCCCTTGGGACGATCTCTACTTGCCCTATCTATATTTTGTATTTAGAAGTAATAGTGACTCTTATAAATGTAAAATTTGGCCACATTGCATACGCACACTCTTAGTGCACATTCTTAAGCGTTGGTGCGGCGACCCACCAACCATCTCCCTAAATCCCAAGGAAGAACCTATATTGTAAAAGTTTCATTTATTTAAGTTCAACAATTTCTTTATAAGAATATAAACTAAACCCAAATATTATGAAACACTTGATTTCACTGTAATATAAATGACTTTAACACAAATAAAATTAAGCCTCCTCATACATATCAGTAAATTATAGTGAACAATATAATAACATTCACATCAATTAAGATTTAAAAATCTTAATTCTCTTTATACTTTAATTGAAATAAAATAACAAAAATTTAATGCATGTATATTAAATATCCGATAAATAACTTAAAATACTTGAATCTTTAAATCAATTAGGTTAATACTGTTTGCTTATGGCACACAAGCTCCGATAAAATTCCGGCAAAAAATTAAACAAGTATCATGAATTACTTAATAAAAACACTGGGCTGGGTGTGACTAAATAGCCACACAACCTCAGCCACACAACCTCAGGTCCCACTCAAAGGTCACTGATACATGTAATATAACATGAATTAAAAATCTCAATGTGACATCAAATAGATTATCCATACATGATATAAATTAGGCAAAACAAATCACGTTTTAATATCTCGCTGTCCATTTATGCATTTGATGCGTGTATGTATAAACATATTCAAATAAACAAGTCCGCTTTAAATTCATGAAAGGAAACTTTATTTTTTCCTTTACTGTTAACCGCACTGTACTGTACATGCTATCTTGCAAATACATAGAGATATATATATATATATATATTCACTATACAAAGGCTTTCTCACAAAACCAATCCGTTAAGCAGGTGGGCAAAACAGCATGAAAAGATTCACATCACTTGTACATGTATATCTTTAACCCATGAATATATATACATGAATTAATTATGTATGCATACCAATATATGTATCCGTAGTACTCATTAGTTGTGTTTCCTAGCAAACTTTCATACAATCAATTTGCATTTGTTTTATATATAATGATATATAAATCAGCTAAATATATATATATATGTGTGTGTGTGTGTGTAAAGCTTCAAAATTTTACGGTAGCTTTACTATTCAAATATTTAAGATTTTTTCATTCTTTTTCCACTTTGTGCATCCTTTACTAAAACAGTAGTCAATACTAAAAACTTATAGCAACACAAAAAACTTAGGCTTAGTTTATTTCGATGTAAAATATTTTTCTCTTAAATTTATTTTATTTTATTTATTATTATTATTTTTTTATTCGGCAAAGTTCTAAGTCGAAGTTGAAGCCGATTCTATCAGACGGGACAGATAAAATAACTTGTCAAAAATTGATGGATAAATTATTATTGTTAGATTTTAATATTTTTTTGCTTCCTAAATATTTTACGACAATCAAATACTAACAAATAAAAAAATATTTTTTTACATCTAAACAAACGGAGAGAGTATATGTTTTTACACTTGAATGGTCTTTTACAAAAGAAAACAAATTCTAATTGATGTGTATAATACAAAATATATGTACTTGATTAAAGTTTCTCGTTCGGTGTGCACATCATATGATATATGTATATGGTCGGAACTTTTAAAACAAAAACTTTACATATCCATGGAGTTCGTATGTACTAGTACAAATACAGAATTTTTAACGTGTGGTGCGATTTGAAATAATATTAATTTCAATCTAATTAATATAATACACCAATTCAAATACAATACTTTAAGTGGATTAATCTTTACTATTTTTTATTTCTACAAAACTTAACCCTAATTGTGCTCTTATACTAATTGTTGAGTTTTAATCAAATAATTTACATGTAGAAATCAAGAATACTACAATTAATTAAAGAGAAAATTTAGTTTCTTACCTGATTGATAATTAAAGCACAGATACTTTAGATTTTGAAGGACGACCTTGAGATTTTTTTGTGATCCTCCAAAATATTAGAATACTTTACCCGTATGAGAGTTGTCGATACGATATAACTGAATAAGAGTTTTAAAACCCTTATGAGCTCGTTTGGCATAGCTTCTGCTTTTGCTTTTACATAATAGAAAAAGAGAAGTAAGAGTTATCACTTTCATTTGGCTTGTAATCAGTGTTTGGAACGCATATTTTAGAATAGTTTTTTATATCACAACAATTTTTTAGGTATGTTTGGAAAAACATTTATTGAAGCTCTTCTCCTATTGAAATACCTATTTTATCCTTAAATAGAGTGAACAACTATTTCTTAAATACCATATGAATAAATCATTCTATTTCTTGATTGGGTACATAATCTTTATTTTTGTTTTATCTTTTTTTTTTTTTTCCTCGTTGCCATCTAATTTAAAATAACCAATGAATTATTATTAAGTGGTAAAATACCTAGTAAATGCAGTGAATCACAAAAAATAAATGTGAAATTCGCACATAAAAGAATAGACAATTTTTTTTTTTGGCATAGAGAAGGTTTAGAAAAAAATTAATGAGTGGTTAGTCCAGTTAAAATGTTCATCTGCGCCATGAGTGAAAAAGAAATTTTGATTGTATCTAGTTTATTATATGCAAATTCTTATTGATTCCTTTATTCATACTGATTGTTTGATAAAAGATTAATATAAAAGGAAATAAAATGAATAGACAGATTAACAACACAAATATAACAAACAGAGAGTACAGAGATTGATAAATAGCAATTGGTAAGAAACACGCACCAAAGAAATTCTCATCATAACTCAAAAGAAAACTTATACCCATTAATCTAAAAACACCAGTCAGGATATATATATATAATTTTTCTTTTCTTTTTGACATTCATGCCATAACCAATAATTTTTTGCGTCTATAATTTAAATCCCCTGGGCAAGTGTTGCTTCTAAAGTCCCCAAATTTTCTTTAAACCATTAGATCTGCTTGATTTTCGTCCTGTTAGAGAGAGTTTTGGCCATCTGTGAAGGAAATTATTCCCTCATTATCTACCAGCAAAACTAACCGGATGGAATCACAAGCTTATAGATAAATAAAAAAAAAAACATAAAAGTTAAGTATTTGTAGAAAAAAAAAAACATAAAAGTTAATTAGGCTTAGTTTATTTCGATGTAAAATATTTTTCTCTTAAATTTATTTTATTTTATTTATTATTATTATTTTTTTATTCGGCAAAGTTCTAAGTCGAAGTTGAAGCCGATTCTATCAGACGGGACAGATAAAATAACTTGTCAAAAATTGATGGATAAATTATTATTGTTAGATTTTAATATTTTTTTGCTTCCTAAATATTTTACGACAATCAAATACTAACAAATAAAAAAATATTTTTTTTTACATCTAAACAAACGGAGAGAGTATATGTTTTTACACTTGAATGGTCTTTTATAAAAGAAAACAAATTCTAATTGATGTGTATAATACAAAATATATGTACTTGATTAA
This sequence comes from Cornus florida, assembly GCF_030987335.1. Lineage (NCBI taxonomy): Eukaryota > Viridiplantae > Streptophyta > Magnoliopsida > Cornales > Cornaceae > Cornus > Cornus florida. The sequence continues at coordinate 50,105,468 of NW_026775573.1, forward strand.
AGTTTCTCGTTCGGTGTGCACATCATATGATATAAGTATATGGTCGGAACTTTTAAAAACAAAAACTTTACATATCCATGGAGTTCGTATGTACTAGTACAAATACAGAATTTTTAACGTGTGGTGCGATTTGAAATAATATTAATTTCAATCTAATTAATATAATACACCGATTCAAATACAATACTTTAAGTGGATTAATCTTTACTATTTTTGATTTCTACAAAACTTAACCCTAATTGTGCTCTTATACCAATTGTTGAATTTTAATCAAATAATTTACATGTAGAAATCAAGAATATTACAATTAATTAAAGAGAAAATTTAGTCTCTTACCTGATTGATAATTAAAGCACAGATACTTTTAGATTTTGAAGGACGACCTTCAGATTTTTTTGTGATCCTCCAAAATATTTGAATACTTTACCCGTATGAGAGTTGTCGATACGATAGGACTGAATAAGAGTTTTAAAATCCTTGTATATAAAAATAAGGGATAACTTCTTTACAAATAAACATACCCAAGTCTCATTTGCTATCTTAAAAATTTAAATATCAATGGTTAAAATTAAATCATACCAAATGAATTAAAAAATTATAATCCAATGATATAAAATCGTATTCCTAATTAGACCATCAATTAAAAAGTTTAACTCAATCCACTCCACGTATCAATAATAATCAAATTGTAGTGCTACCCTAAAATAATTTTTTTTATTATTTATATATAAAAATTTACAACAGCTTCCTCTCTAATTTATCATTTATTTAGCGTTTCAACGGGACCATCCAAATCTTTATCATGGCAGACACAATCTAGGAATGCCATTTTTTAGAACTATACCCGTTATTGAGTGACTGCCTTGTCTATATTCACTGAACCCAATAATGGATGGCGTCAATTATCTGTCTCGTTAATGAGATCCAGGAGCTTTATTGAGTCTCTTTTTCAAACATTCAAAGAGTAAATACGTGTACGTAAACATGTGTACGTAAACATGTGTACGTCATGGCTATTGTCATCTAAATTGGCAGAAGGGGCTTGGTGGTTAGCTAAGAGGCAGACCTTATAAAATAAACAATATGGCGGCTTTATAAAAATAATAATAATAAAGCAGCTAGCAACAAGCCTGTGTGATGTGTGACGATTGCAATTGATATTCAAGTTGTGGGCTCCACCTTTTGCTACTACCACACGCCCCCGTCTCCTAGTAATTTTGACATCAATATAGCAAAAACAAACTGTACACCAAATGACCCAAGTCATATAAAATGGAGGCGAAAATTAAAACGAGAGTATAAAAATATCAAAATTTAAGTCATGCAAACTGAATGACCCAAGTCATATAAAAAGGAGGCGAAAATTAAAACGAGAGTATAAAAATATCAAAACTTAAGTCATGCAAAGTAAGAAAAACAAACAAGAGTGCGAAAAATGTGAAAGGTGGAATATAGAGCGTCGAAAAAACTTATGCTGACTTATGTTACCCCTCTAAAATTTATTATCATATTAAAAAAGTGGACATCTTGTGTTATCATGGCTATTGTCATCTGAAGTCACACCACCACCTGCCTTTATGTCTCCACTCTTAAAGCAGTGGGTATAGCAATGACTACAACAATGACGGACTAACTATGTCAGCATGGGACAAAGTCAAAAAAAAAAATCTACCGGTTAAATTAATAATATGAAATTAATATATAAAAGTAAAATAAATAATTATAATTTTTTTTAGTATACACATTGACAACAATAACAAAGACCGATTTATTTTAATGTATATCTTAATTTAAATTTATTTACAAACTACTATTAATAATAATAAGAGAATCATAAATAAAAAAATTTAAAAGGGCTGCTTTAATTATTCTATAAAAAATCACCATTAATATTTATAATTTAGTACCATATATAAATTTTGGCAAAAATTTTGGCCGGGCGATCCGTCCACTCTGAGCATTATTCAAATTAGTTTCTTATATATTTAATGGTGATTGGAGTTGGACTGTGACAATGTTCCAGAGCCCATCAGAAAAATTTCTAACTCAATTCTCCAGTTTCACCAAGTTCATATTGGAAATTTTGCTCTTGAATTTTAAAACATGTTATTAGCTAAGTATAGTATTTTTTTTTTTTTTTTCTTTCTAATTTTATATCAACTCAGACTATAAATGTGATGACTTTGTAAGCGGGTGTGTCGTGAGCGGGTGCGAGAGACACTGTCAGGCTACCACACTGATGAGTTTTGGGTGCACAGTCTCACATAACCTGGGGAAGGAAAATGTGAAGTGTAAGTGTGTTATCTCCAATCCAATTGGTGTGAGGTCTTTTGGGATGAATCCCAAGAATAAGATCGTGCGGCCTCAGATTTAAAGCGGATAATATCATACCATGTAATAGAGTGGATCATTACAAAAATATCATATCATACGGTGGAGTGAATTGTTACCATAAACGTGACAATACATGACGTCACTTCAACACATATTTAGTTTAGTCGTTGAAAAAGCAACAGCCGCCTAGTCGTCATCCTCTGACAGCAGGAAGGAGGAAAAAAACAAAGACGTCCCAACCATCTAATTTTCAATGAAAAAAGGAATGATATTGTGGCATCAACCAAATATTTTTGTTAGGTGTGACTGTTCGAGTGCAAAAAGGGTCTGATCTTCAGAAATTTTTTTTTTTTTATTGCCTGTATTGCATGTCTAATGAGTAATTATAAACTATTTTTATAATATATATGTTCACAATATATTACATCAGCTCTATATAAACTATTGAATGCGCCCGTTACTTGCAATATGATTCTTCTTGTGAATTAGATTCTAATACTGGAACTCTTAATTTCAGTGCATGATGTACAGTAAAACAAGAACAAAAAGAAAAAGTAAAATCTCATAGTAATGAGTTAAATCCGAATAGTTAAAAGTAAAATCTCAGAGTAACGAGTTAAACCCGAATAGTTAAGAACTTAATCCTAATTTTTATTTTTAAACATTTATTTTAAATCTATTGAACCATCGGTAGAATGGATGAAGTTCATCCAACCCTTACAAGCATTGTCTATGACCAAGGGAGGAAGGAGAAAAACAAAGACAACCCAACAAAAAAAAAAAAAGGTTTGCTAAGGAAAATTCAGATAGGAATTCTTTTAGGATAAATTATTAGGTGCCAAATTCATATTACAACTCTCGTGTCTACAATCTATATATATAAGTAGTTAAGTGGCCAATTTAATTAGTTGTCCTCCAACCATTCTCTCATTTTCAGTGTTGATAGGAAAATATATAAAGTAAAAAAAATGGAAAAGAAAGCAGTAGCAGAAGAAGGCCAAGAGCAAGAGCATGATGGCCTCCAAATCCCTCTTCTCACTCCATACAAATTGGGAAACTTCCAACTTTCCCATAGGTATATATATGTGTGTGTCTTATATATCAAAACTCCATTCAAAGCTCAACAAAGAATGTAATATAACTGTTTTTGCCCTCCACAATTTTCAGAATTGTCTTGGCACCGTTGGGAAGGTTGAGATCTTTTGGACATGTTCCTCAGCCACATGCTATCTTGTACTACTCCCAGAGAACCACCAAAGGGGGACTTCTCATAGCAGAAGCCACTGTAGTTTCTACCGCAAGCAAAGGGTATATAAGTAATTAACAGTTCTTTGGGTTCATAGATTTGCTTAATTTCTTCATAGTTTCATAAATAGTTTTGCTTTCTTCATGACTATATATAGGTTCCCAAATGTACCTGGTATATGGACAAAGGAGCAAGTAGAAGCCTGGAAACCCATAGTAGATGCTGTTCATGCCAAAGGTGGTATCTTCTTTTGTCAGCTTGGGCATGTGGGGAGGGCTGCAAAGCAAGGTATCTATTTTTTTACTTTTTTACTTTTTTATTCCCTTTTGTAACTTTTCACTAATCAATCCCATAGGATAGAGTTTCAATTTTCAAATCAAGGTGGTGTTATTATTATTTTTTGGTTCTTACCTCATTTATTTCTTTTTGTCAAGTATAACTTTTAACTAATCATTACTTGGGATATACATCAATCAAACATAAGAAATATCAATAGGTCCATAAGTCATGCTTGTAATTTTAAAAATAATATTTTATTTTATTTTTAAATTAGAACACCGGTTCAATTTTTTGAAAATTATTTTATAATTTTTTTTTTTCGTATAATTGATTTTCATAGATCTCTGAAAATAATTTTTTATTTTTTAAATTTTAAAAAAATATTTTGTGAATGTAAATCAAGACCTAAATGTTTTATTTTATTTTATTTTATTTTTTAAGGGTATATTTAAAGGTACTTTAGTTGTTGGGATATATACATCACATAGTCCGTGTTGGATCGCCCATAATGATTTCACCAGAAGTTTGAATTGACTTAAATAACTCATCATCATATTTCTTAAGGGTGTAGTCTACGATTCTTTTCTCCTATTGAAAAAGTAAAAATAACTTACTTGTTTGTGTAACAGAATTCATAGGCAACACCATTTGCATTATAGTTTTCAGCGGTGGCATTTTTATATATTTAAATACACTATAGTTGATAACACAAGAATTAACTTTTTGCATTTTTTTATATGGGCAAGGTACTATATCTTGTACGGACAAGCCAGTGGCACAATTTTCACCTCCACGACGCCTGACTACAGATGAAATTCCCCAAGTTGTCAATGATTTTAAACTTGCTGCAAGGAACGCTATGGAAGCTGGTAAGCTTTCGAAGCTACATTCAGACACTAATAAAAAATAAAGTTTTTCTTCAACTTTAGAGTTTTAAAATGTCACTCTTCATATTCTGATTCAATGATACACAGGTTTCGACGGAGTTGAGATCCATGGGGCTCATGGTTTCCTAATAGACCAGTTTATGAAAGACCAAGTGAATGACCGCACAGACAAGTATGGAGGCTCTCTGGAGAATCGTTGCAGATTCGCTCTAGAAATACTTGAAGCTATCACTAATGAGATAGGAGCAAATAGGGTGGGATTAAGGCTTTCTCCCTTTGCAAATTACATGGAATCAGGAGACTCAAACCCGGAGGCTCTCGCCCTCTATATGGCTGAATCATTGAATAAATATGGTATTCTCTACTGTCACATGGTTGAGCCTAGGATGAAAACTAAAGGAGAAAAAGTTGAATGCCCCCATAGTCTTCTGCCCATGAGAAAGGCTTTCAATGGTACTTTCATTGTTGCCGGGGGTTATGACAGGAAAGATGGTATCAAAGCTTTGGCTGAGAACCGCACAGATCTTATTGCTTATGGCCGTTTATTCTTGGCCAATCCAGATTTGCCAAAGAGATTCAAGCTTGATGCGCCTCTCAACAAGTACAACAGAGACACATTCTATACACCAGATCCTGTTATTGGCTACACTGATTATCCATTTCTTGAAACAACTGCTTAAATTTTCTATGGAGGTGAATGTGAACACAAAAAATATGTTTATGTTATCGTTGTCGTGTCTCAAATCGACTCTTTCTGGTGCTTCTTTTGTTCTGAAAGTGTGCAAATAAGAAACAAAAGTTAGAAAAAAATTTCAATTACTATTCTTCTTAGTAATGGAGTTGCTTAAATTTTTCAGTCATGCTATATATTGTTGTACTTGTGATAAATAAGCACCTACTTTTCCATCATATGTATGATTGTACAGCATAACACTGTTTTTAAAGTTTCTCTTAAAAATATCATGCATTTGTTTTTGTTTATATAAATTTCCATCTACAATTTAAGTCAATTGAAACTAACATTTGTGAGATATAAATTCTGTAATTGATTACTTTCGATGTCAAAACAAGTCCGATCGAGTTGTAATTTTCAAGTTACCATATCAAGATCGAGATCGAGATCGACTACGGAATTGGAAAGTTGTTCAAGTTTGATAAACTATGATCTACAAAAAGGGCATGACCAACACTCTAGGAATGTTTCCCACTTAGGACACTATACATACGTGGTATGTTTCTTCAAAGTTTTCAAAACAGAATTTTTTCAAACTGTTAAGCCTTCCCTTATTGTTTAGGATTTTAGTTTCCTATTCTGTCTAAATTTCCTATTTGGTATAGACTTTCTTCCAAAATCTTATACATGAAATTGACTTGTTTTCCAAGTACAATTAAGTTTTCAAAAGTCTATAAATATATGTTTTGTCTTAAACTTTTAAGGCTTGAAAATATATATTTTTCTAATTGAGAGAATTGTTTGAAAGAGATTTTTATTCAGAAAATCAATCTGATTTTTCTGATTTTATTTTTGAGAGCACATACATAAACACAAGAGTGATTTAGGAGTGTTGTTCTCTATCTCATCGGAATTGGAGCATAATTGAAGATTCAGAATTTCCGAAAAGTAGAATTCATTCGTTCTTCATCAAATTCAGATCTTGAAGAAAAGGGGTGACACGGTCACACTTTGAAGGGGTCAAAGCATTCATGGAGTGTTGTTTGATGTACCTGCAATTCTTCTACAAAGATCAAGAGTAAGCCTGAGGTCGAGTGTTGTTGGACAGGGGAGTCGCAAAGTCAGGGATTCTCAGCGATTGGTTTTTGGTAGAACGATAGGGTGTGAGCCTGAATCAAAGTTCGGTGTAATTTGCTTCAAATATAGTGGATCGTTTTTATCTGGACTGCACATTCTAACGAGGTTTTTTTCGTAACAATTGGCCTATTCTACCAATTGGGGTTTCCTTGCTAAAAATCCTCGAGTCATCTCTCAAACTCTATTTACTTTTACTTACACTTTATTTTTACTTTGTGTTTTGATTTTAGTTTTATTTTGATAAAATTAAAATAAGTAAAAATTGGATAATGGAGTAAGTTAAATTTATTCACCATCCTTCTAGGTAAATTATCCATATTATTTTTCACAACCATTCTGTTGCGTACAAACTCAACAAGTGGTATCAAAGCCATCCTTTATACATTGAGTTGTTCCTTGTAGAATTTTTTTTTAATAAAAATAAAAGTCTGTTTTTTTTTTTTGTTTTCAAAATTTGATATGAATAGCGTTCTTAAGGACGGTGGATTTATTCAATGTACTCATTTGTTTGATCGTGATAACTATGCTTTTTGGAAACCTAATTAACATGATAGATTTTCTTATGACTCAAGGTAAATATGTTTGGACTGTAATTGAAAAAGGTTATAAAAAACCTACAGTCACAAAGGATAGTGTTACTATTGAAAAGGAAGAGTCTGAGTGGACTCAAGCTGAGAATAATGCTCAAGAAAGAAACACAAAAACTTTGTTTTCTTTATTCAAATCTGTTGTCCAATATGTATGAGTTAGCTTGTATTGCTCATTGTAAAATTGCAAAGGAAGCATGGGACATACTTCTACTTACCTATAAGGGTACAGATGAAGTCAAATCCTCAAAGATTGAGATGCTTGTGTTTCAATTTGAAAATCTTAAGATGGAAGAAGATGAAACTTTTTCTGAGTTTTGTATGAAACTTAACCATATTGTGTATGGCCTTCGAAACCTAAGGAAGAAAGTGACAGATAACAAAATTGACAAGAAAATCCTTAGGTCCTTCCCTGAAAGGTTCAGAATCAAAGTTGAAACACTGCAAGCAACTCAAAACATCACTACCATGCAAGTTGATGAGGTTTTAGGTCATATTAAAAACTATAAGATGAAGTACTATGAAAATTCCCAAAAGCCTAAACACTTATCCCTAAAAGCTTCAAAGTTTGGGTCTTCCAAGTCTGAGTTTAGGTATGAAAGTGAGTCTGATGAAGAAATCGCTCTCGTCACTAGGAAGTTCAGAAATATGAGCAAGTCTAAAAAGATGAATGCATTTAAGAAAGGGGGTGAGTCAAGGTTTAGGAATAGAGAGTCTTCATCTAGGGGAAGTAAGAGACAAGATAAAAGGAGAGAAGAGGAGTCTAAAGAAACTAAGATTAAATGTTAGACATGTGGGGGTATAGGTCATACATCAACAGTTTGTCTAAGTCCTAAAAATAGCCTTGTTGCTAGGAAGAGTCCAAAGATAAAAAGAATGGTAAAACAATAAAAGTTTCAATTTCTAAGGTTAATGATACTTCTTTTTCTGATGATGATTCTTCTTATGATGATGATTGTAATACTCCTAATTTTAAAGGGATAGTCCTGCAATTTATTTAATTGTTGAATTGCGTTTTAATTTGTTAATTGTGCATTATCTAAATGACTGGTGTTATTTGGTTATTTAATTTAATTATTTTATTTAATAGTTCATTTGATTTGATGTTATTGTATTTTAATTGGTTGCTCATTTTAGCTAATTGTCATTTGATTAATTATTTTAATTGCATGGTTATTGTAACTGGATTAGGTTAAATGTGCTCTTTATTAAATTAGGTTTTTATGTGTTTTTTAAGTCACGTATTTAGCCGACAAGGTTTATAAACTAGGTTGTGTTTTATGGGCCAAGTTTCAGTTTAGGGTTTAGTTGAACATAGGTTTAGTTTTTCCTATAAAAAATATATAATAATTCTCCTTAGGGTTTTGGAGAAACCTATTCACAGCATACGGAAAACAAGAAATGTATAGAGAAGTCTGGGACAAAACCGAAGGATCGCCGGAAAAACTTAGAAGAAAGACGTTGAGATTTTTGAACCGAATCTCACAGGCAAGTTTTATAACTAACTCTATCTCTTTGGCCTATGTTCTTTGCATCTCTAACACAATCCCAGGATGAGTAAAAGCTAAATTAATTTGCTTAGTTGCATGAAATTTGTTTAAAACAGTATGTGTTTCCGATTAAGTATTTTGCTTATTTTAATCTATTTTGTGTAATTCTTGTTCCAATTGAATTTGATTAATGATCAATTAATTTAATTAATTTTGGAACACTCTAGGACTTAGTTTTAATCAGTAATAAACTTGAGTTGGAGGAATATAGTTGCCGGACACCGCCGGAATTGGAGAAGACGACGCATAAGGGGAGGAGCCTGCTCTATTTCAAGAAGAGCAGGCTCTACCTTAGGTAGAGCCGGCTCTTTAGGGCCTAGAGGCGGCTCCACCTTGTGTGGAGGCGGCTCCTTTGATGATTTTCAGTTTTTATTTTTTTCTGCGAACCTAGGCTACTGTGGTTCAATTTTTAAAATTTCAGATTATATTATGAGGGGTTCTAGGAGTATTTAGTAATGTATAAATCCTTGTTACGTGTTCAGAAGACATGGAAACACATAAAGCATCATAAGAGGCTAAGGTAGGAACAGTTTGGAACACTTAAGAAAGTTTGTGTGACGGCTTTGATATAAATGATTCATGTTGCTTATTTATTTTTAAATTAGCAATTGAATTAGGAATTTTATGTTTATATCATGTAATAGTGGTATGAGATTAAGCATGTCAATTTATATAAATTCGGTTAATGATTTATAAGGAACTAATTGATGTTTTCAAATAATTTATTTATATTAATTTGCTGGATGTCGTGGAGAAGTTACAGGTAAGCATGTTAATTTTGTTATTATTATTATTATGCTTATTGTGGGTTACAGAATGGTTATATTCATTTCTCTGCGTTTTAAATGGTAGAGAATCATATACTGGTAGTATTGAACAAACGTGCTATTTATATATTCGTGTTATGCTTATATTGGATATGTTGATATTGAAATGTTTACCATCATTTATAATATCACCACTAGATGGATGGATTGTATGCACTGGTATGGGCTGGTGACATACTAGGGGGATTAGCTCAAAAACGCTAAGTCCTTCCTACTTCGGATTAAGGGATGGATTAATTACAAAAGTTAAGTCCTACCTGTATTTTGTGTCAGATCACTAAATAGTTGAGTGGCACTTTGTATTGGAATGGAATTTAAATATATATTTATAGTGCCACGATATGAGCCTGAGTCTTAGAGTCGTTGGCTAGGGAGCGTATATGCATGGGGATGCATAGTTGGCTATGATGGTTGGATGTCTACCCTGCTAGGTCTAGGTAGTCATGCCCACCTCAAGTGCGTATTGCATGGTGCCTACTAGTCAGGTTGAGATGGGCCTGTAGTCCAGGGAGAGTCCCGTAGTGTGATTATATATATATCTACGGACTATTTAGTTATTGTTGGATTGGTTAGGATGTACATGCGTATCGGGTCTCTGCTTGGATTGTAGTAGTATAGAACTTGCTCGTGGGCTTAACCCACTTATCATTTTTCAGGTATCGAACGTTTCCAGTCTTAGGGCTTGTTCGAGCTGAGCAGAGACGATCTTCTATTCTACCGACGACGTAAGATTTCTTTCCAGATGTTAGAATTGGATTTTATCTTCAGTTTTTACTTCCAGTGTGAGTTTTTATTAGGGGTCCACTAGAGATGGATTCCCGAGTTGTTAAATTATTGAAGGATTCTTTATGGAGGTTTTGGAGTTGGATTTTAAGTATTTAATTTTTAAGAATTATATTTTAGATTTCTTTCAGCTTTTAAACTTTATTTCGTAAACTCTTTTTCGTTTTCCGTGTTCGTTTAAAATATTAATTGTCTGATATCCCTCGGGTTTAGGCCAGGGCCTGATCAACCCGTGTCTCGGATTCGAGGGGTATCACAATGATAATCCTCTTGCTTTTATTGTGAATAATGATGCTTCTACAAGATTTTCTTTGTTTGACACAAATGACTCCGATTTTGAGGACATAACAAAACATAATCGTTGCCCAAGTATTGACTCTAGAGGGGGGGTGAATAGAGTCTATGGCAAACAATGGCCAATTTTCAGTTTTGAAAATTTAACTAAAACCTTCTAACAATTATGCAATAATCAATATATAGGCATAAGCAATTTATAGCATAAATGTAAAGGAGATAAGGGAAGAGAGATTTGAAAACATTCACAAGGCGATTTTAGCGAGGTTTGAAAACTTCTACTTCTCGGCTCAAGACCCCTCTTGAGACTTCCCAATCCACTATGGCTTCTCCTTATGGGTGGAGAGCAAACCTTTACATGAAGCAACTCCTTGCTTCACCTTGCTAAGAGACATCCTCTCTTAGTCTTCATTTGGGTCACACCAACCCTTACAAATTGAAGCAACTAGCTTCTTCTTCCTTTGCTAAGAGAACACCTCCTCTTAGGCTTTACAATAGATTTGAATATCAAATTTTCAGTACAAGATAATCTCTCACAGATTTGTAGTACAAAGTTTAAGCTCACAAGCTCACTCTAGAGTATATATATGAATATAATGAAGCTCAATACTCTTCTAATGATATGGGATGTTATGAGATGAAGACAAAAGCTCTTTGGATGCTATATGATGTTTGTCTATGGTAGCAATGACTAATCCCGAAGTCCCCTTACTCTATTTATAGAGTTTCAGCAGCCAATTTAAAAAATAGAGCTGTTATACACACTGCACGAGAGGAAATAGCCGTTCAAATTCAAATCTGCGCTGGTTCGGTCAACCGAAATGAAACACCCTTGTGTTTCGGTCGTCCAAAATGATTTTAAGATTTGAACATCAATCTCAGTACTTTTATTTCGGTAGACCGAAATAAAACTCTTCTCTGTTTCGGTAGACCGAAATGGTTCAGGTTGGCCATCATCCTCAGTACTCTTTGTTTCAGTAGGCCGAAGTAAAACCCTTCTCTGTTTCGGTAGACCGAAATGCCTAGTAGTGTTCTTTCATTAACTTATTTTGATAGACCGAAATGAATTGATCCTTTGTTTCGATAGACCGAAATGAACCTGCTGCCTCATGATTTGTTCTAAGTTAACAGGTGTGACAGTACTCTACAGGATATCTGCATAGACCTTATTTCCATTGAAAACATTTAAGTAAAATCATTTACTTTAAGTTTACAATGTAAATAAGGAAGTACCCCCCATTTAGATTCAATAAAAAATACTAGAAAATTGAAATCCAACTAAATCAAAATGTAGAAATTCAATTTTAGTACAAATTTGGATTTTCGACAGTTTTGGTAAAAATGAATCCGCATGTAGACCAATATAGGCTTGGTCAAAAATTCTGATAAAATCAGTTTAGGCTAGTTTAAGTATAAAGAGTTATTACCGGGAAAAATTATTTTGAAATAATCATTATTTCAAAATTTCATTTTTCACACTTAGCCAAAAACACAGTTTTTCATGAAGCGCATTCTGGGGTCCTAATGTCCGTTACCAACTCATGGTAATGAAAGCTTCTCATGCCTTAATTGTTGACCAATATGAATTATATGATTGATGTGCATGGTCTTAGCATTTCTAACACAAGTGATGAGTTCTTTCAAAGTTTATGCAAGCTTGAACTAACTCACTCTTTTGCAATGACTTCATGTGCAATTATATATGAATGAAGTGCATAGTTTATTGCTAATGGATATAGGAGCATATGAATGATGATATGATATACATGGTCCTATAGAGATGAGCTTCAAATGGATTCATTAATACTTTGACATTGAATACTAAACACTCACCATCCTATCTACCCCTTTCTTCAAGCTTTGTCCATGATCGTGTAGGCTTTTAGGTACACTCACTTTGTTCCTTTCTTTGAGTTGCTTTCTTGCTCGTTGTAGTCCAAGCTATATTTGGATGGACTTTGCATTTGGTTCTTTGCAACTTCATGTCTTCTTTGTATCCATTGGTTTCCTTGATGTGATCTTGAATAATGGAATACTTGGAATGATCTTTCGTGCTTCATTGAGGTCATCCTTTGAATATGAATAATCTATAACACTTAATGTAAACATTAGTACTTAAACACCATTAATGGTTTGTTATCATCAAAACCTTTAGATTGTCCTTAGATGGAATCCTTAAGGTCAACAATCTCCCCCTTTTTGATGATGACAAAACATTGATGTGTTCATAAGCAAGTGGAGTATCATTTGAAAAATGCTCCCCCTATCAAAGTGCATTTAATGAACATAATGTTATAAAATAGCATGCTTGTACATTTTTCATGAATTTTACCCATTAGCATGCATATAAGATCATTTTCATTTTCAAGAGATTTCTATAAATCTCCCCCTATCAACATGCTTCTATCAAAAGACATATATATCATTCATTTGACATGTAAGAATAAGTATGATAACCTAATGATATATAACATTAAGCATTTGATCCAACAACTAGAGGTATCTTCCCTCTTGATATGAAACAATGTAGCATTTTACACGTCACACTTTTCTCCCCCTTTGTCATCTCAAAAAGGTGGGAGGCCTAAACAACTTCATTGAGTATTTATCATTAAGCATAGTGAAGTGATGGTTATCATGAAATGGCAATATATTGGTAATGACTATAATATGCTTTAGAGTGCAACATATAAGCAATTATATCATAAGATACCAATTTCATTGATAGCATGAGTTCAATAGATCATAAAGGTTCATGGCATATATATAAGTATACATAAAGCATAAACCAAGGATGAAATATAAACTCAATTAGGCAAAAGTATACATTATAAAGCAAAAATGAAGCATGTATTAGAATAAGCCAAAAGGCAAAAACCTTGTAAGGCAAATCTAGGAATTTAAGTGTGCTTTAATCCTAATATATTTTTCCCATTTGATATTTTCAAGAATGAGGGAAAATTTCATCAAAATTATGAAAGCTTGTGAGGGTAAGTACTAAGACCAACAAGTCATTTTGTAGCATGCTTGACAATCCAAGATAATGCAATTAAGCATAACAAGTCATGCAATAACCATTCATAAGAGATTATCAATAATCTCCCCCTATGAGTGTGCTTCCATTTATATCATATATCAAGTATTGCGGATATGCAGATAATGCAATAAAATAATGATATATGGAATAAGCCATTGATGCCAAGGATCTTCTTTTTATAAGCATATGATTGAATGATCAAAATCACATGTGGCATGTAAAGCATAAGGCATATGCAAGTAGTGTTACTATTCTAGTTATATGTAATGAATTTTCAATAATGCAGAAGCATCTTTTCTTTGACATATATGATTAGAAATAATTGGCTACATGATTGTATATGTGGATGAGCTCAATATTTCTCTTGTTCATATTTCTCTAAAAATTGATCAAGAAATATCATATGAAGTTCTAGAGTGCTAAAAATGGATACATCAAAGTAGAATAGCACTTATGATATCTCATTAGTCATCTAGGCTAGAATAAAGTGTTCTTTGAAAAATATAATTTCAAGACTAAAGTGTCAAATAGATATATGAAATTTAATTTTCATGACACTAATGGAGTTTTAAACCTTAGAAGAATTCAGATTTACTCATCATGCTAATTTCAATTCATTTTACATGCTAGAGGTAAACTTATTTGCACAAATCATAAATGTTGATTCAAGGATAGTATATACGTGCAATCAACATATTTTCATTAATGGTTTTGAAAATAATGAGAGATATATAAAAATTTTGTTAAAAACCATTACTCATGAGAAAATCACTTGTGCCTTTCAAGATGAGCTCTAGGAGCTTATTTTATAAATGTAAAAGGCAATTGATAATTTTAAACATGTTGTTCAAAATTTTTGCATTCAAGTCCGGGTGATTTTTCTTCAGAAGACTTTTTAGATATGAAGCCAATAAGTCATGCATTTGATAAAAATTATTTCATGCAAAAACATGTAGCATTCTTATTGCTTTAATTCAAAGTCATATGTGCACAAAGACATATATACAAGGCATTTTATTAGTTGAACTCTTGAGAACACATTCTAGCTTAATAACCAATAATGATCCACAATGCATATTATGATATAGATTTTAAAACCCTTTAAGTACTTATGCTACACACACATCGGTCGACCGATTCTTTCGGCCCTTCTATTTCGGTCGTCCGAAATAACTAGAGGTTTGGTTTTCATGAATTCATTTCGGTAGGCCGAAATAAATTGGAGTTCTATTTCGGTAGGCCGAAATAACTTGAAGCTTAGTTCCAAAACTCTCTGTTTATATCAGTCAACTGTTTCAAGTGGTTATTCCATTTCGGTCGACCGAAGTTATGTTTCGGTAGACCGGTTTGTGCAGGAATTGCAAAAACAGTAAATATCCTCATTAAAATAAAACTTGACTTTCCAAATTTGATCCAATTATTTTCAAGTTTAAATGATTTCATTTTATGTGCTAGTGTTTCCAAAAGAATGTAAATGAAGCATTAAAAATCACAAAAAGCACATGAATGACTTTCTAGATAGCTACTTTAAAAACAAATTCAAATTAAGTAACTTTTATCCTCTTTGGGTGACTTTCTTTGATGGCATGTAATTCCAAGTATCTTTCACAATTTTAGTCTTGATTAACAATAGATGCATGCTAGCATGTTTAAGTCGCATAATCCAAGACAAGCTACTATAGGATAGACATTGTTAACAATAAGTAGCATTCACGTCAACATCACTAACCTTATTAATTATGCCATGACTAGATATAAAAATACTATAGTCATTATTACAAAGCACAATTAAGTCACATTTTAACCCATCAAATAAAAGCACATTTGTAATGAGGAAAGGTATATTTACTGAAGTAATTAATTACATTAGCTTTGGCATGGTTTCTCAATACATTGCACCCTTCATCCTTTTGATGTTGAGAGAAATTCATGACTTGATTTCTCTTCAAGTGCTTTTGCCATCCATATTTGTGTATCCACTTGTTCTTGAGTGAAATGGATTTTGAATTTACAAAACATAATCAAGTGGCAATCTTTGGTACCCCATTCTTTTAGGGTCCTTATGAGTTAGCACACAATGATAAGGTTCCATTTGAAAACCAATTCAATACAAAGCACAAACGTGGTGCTCACCTTAATTAACATGCTTCAAATTAAATCATCAATTTAAGTGTCTCTAGCATGCTAATTCATTTGACAATCAAATAAATGGATATGCTTGTGATTACATTTAACTCGATGAATCCATATGAAATGAATAATAGTTGAGTGGAATGTATAATTTCATATATGGATCACAAAGTGATTCTATGTGGATTATCCATGATGAAATTCAAGAATTGACAAAGAGGAATATGATTTTTCCTAAGTGGTCAAACATGAATAAAGTTCCCATTTTAGAAATCCTTAAGAATTCAACAATTAGAAGGAAGATGTATTTCTTTCCAAATCAAATTTTCATTTTCAAAGAGTGTTAGCTCATTAGAAAGTTAGTTCCTTCTCAAGACATACACTTTTTAGGAAAATTTTCTCTACTTCTAAGTGTAGTTCTTTAAATGCAATTCCAAGCAATCTATTTAAATATAATGTGGCGGCACTTCCGACGCACTGTCACCAAGTTTGGAGAGTGAGCATTAAGGCGAGGGCCAAGTTTTATATTTATAAAGCCACTACTACCTTCACTAAAAATATAGCTAGGGCGAGTAGGGATCGTCCCAAGTAATTGGAGATTTTGCTAGGTAGAATTGCAACTAGGGCTAGTAGGTCTAATGATCAAACAAATGGTTGGTTGGTTGATTACACTAGAGAGCAACTAAATTAAACTAAGTAATTAATTGAAATTAAAAGTAAGTAAAAGAGATAGAGAGAGGTCTTGGGTTTAGAGGTCACCACCAAGCAATGCATTTCTATACCATTCACAAGTGACTAATGAGGGTAAGGTGTGTTGCAACATTTGTGTGTGTGTGATTAGTTGATTCAACAAGCAATGATGACCAATTGAGCATGTATTGTCTAAACATCATGTGAAAGACACAATATATCTAATCGATGAAGCATATATTGTCTAAACAACATGTGAAAGGCACAATAAATCAAAACAAGTCATTAATCCTTTCATTAAGCTCACAATCCAAATACACCACAAGGTTAGAGATATATGCTACTTGCATTCAAAATCATAGAACATCAAATAATAAGCATGGATTGTCCTCCCATTTATCATCTACACTACAACTATACTACTAGTATGAAATTAAACTAAAGGAGAGTCACAATCCATCAAGAAATAAGTATGAACCATCAAGAAAATAACAAGAGCATTATATTAAGTACTATATTTTGACAATCTCTAGATCTATAGTATCAATACACATAGACATGCATTAATAACACAAGAGATAGAGACAAGCACATGAACATCTATTCTAGCATACATAGACATATTGATAGAATGAAATGAACAATTGGAAACATTAAACCATATAAATCATTGAATAAACAAGATCTATATAAATCAAAGTGTCAAAACAAGTATTACAACACTAATCCCTCAATAATACACAAGATTAAGGTAAAGAAAGCATGCTTGGGGCTAACTCTAACCCCAAGAGGATGTCTAGCCACTCATGGTGATGCTCCTCCAACCCTCAAGGGCAAGCTCCATAGATGAGATCTGCTCCTTGTTGATGAAGAACTCTCCAATGGTGTCTCTAGCCTTCTCCTCCTTTTCTTCTATACTAAGAATTGCCTCCCTAAGAAAATAATCTCTAATGTATCTCTAATGTATATCTCTTCAAAAAGTGCATCATATTCCTTTTATAGGTAGGTCAAGTGACACACAAAATGAGCTGGGGTCGTGCACCCAATATTCTCTAATGATTGGAGAGAGGGCAACTTTAGTGAGCTGGGATTTTAACTTTTTCGCACTGGAGGAAGTTCAATCGATCGAACCTTAGACTTGGATCGATCGAACTTGGCTGAGATCTATCGAACTAAGACTGGATCGATCCAACTGGGTGAGGTTTTTGGGAAAAGACAAATTCTAGATATTTTGAAGATATTTATGGGGAAAAGGACAAAAGTGGTAGGTGGGTGGACAACTTTGGATAAGATTAATCATTTGGATGAGGACAAAGGTGTTCGATCGATCGAAGTATAGTGTTGGATCGATCGAACTTTGGGCTTTCTGTTTTGGGTCAAGGTTTGGATCTATCTTGAAGTGCTGAGATCGATCCAGGTTGGATCGATCGAACCTTCATCTTGGATTGATCGAGAATCTTGAATGACCACCTTTCTTCCTTTTTGCTTCTTTCTTTCTCCACTTTGCTCTTTTCTTTGTTTAATCCCAGATTTTCTCCTTTTAGGCTCTTATTTGGCTGAGTTAGCTTATTTTCGGGATAAGTGCCTGAAAATGGAATTAACACGAAATTAATCTAAAACGGTAAAGTGAGATAAATAAAGGTTCTAGAATACCTAAGCTTAACGGGTTTAAATACGCACTTTTCAGTGCTCATTATAATGCATGAATCAAATCATTTTCAATCAATAAACCATACATTAGAAACAGTTTGCATGAATAATGAGTACTTGGAGCATGAAGATTAAGAATTCCATAATAAATAGCATATTATTATAGTCTTCATTTTTAGCATAATTCATTTAAGAGCTTCTCATATATGATGACCAAAACTTAAGGATTTGATTTCATTTAGCAATAATTTGTTGATCATAAATGATTCTAACATACCAAAAGAGTCAAGCAATAAAAAGTTTCTATGACGTATACCAATGATCATGCTTTTGTAGTTGTTCCAATTGTAATGATCCTTTTGCTTTGAGAGTGAAGAATTTGGAACGTTTCTTACATCCCATGTTGAACAACCATTATCAAGAAGCCATTCTCCATGGATGATGAGGATTTCTTGAAGCAACCCTACAAGGCAAACTTAGAAAATCTTTGTTTGGTACCCAAATTTTCTTGGGTCCATAAAGGTTAGGCAATGGCACAAAAGTTCCTTTTGCAACCCAAATCTTCTTGATCCTTTTCTTCTTTCTGAATGGACAATTATAAATTTTGTGTCCCAACTTTTTACAATAATTGCATTTAGAATATTGAAAAGAACTTTTGTCAAATGAATCATTTAAGAGCTTTCTCTTTTTCAATAGGTATGCATCTTTATTGCAATGATCATATCTTATCTCATTTTTGAAAGAGACCTTTCTTTGATTTCCAAGCATAGTATTCAAGTTCTCTTTTCCTTTTGTTAACTTTACTAAGATGCCGTTTTGATCATCAATGACTTCTTTTGAAGAAATATATTTGAAAGCACAATCAATTGATGGTGACTCTTTAGATAGTACATTATCATTTTCCTTTTTCAAAGACTCATTTTCAATTTGAATCTTTTCTAATTCTTGCTCAAGATAATGATTTTTCATTTTTAAAGAATCATTTTCTATTTGAACTTTTTCATGTCTTTGAGAGAGATCATGATTTTCTTTTTTGAGAGAATCACATTTCATAAGCATTTTTTCTAGTACACCATGCAACTCTTTAAACGCATCATGCAACTCATTATGATCATCAACTAACTCATTATATGAAGCATTTAAATCAAAAGAATCATGGTTGGGATTTACCTCATCTTTGTCGGCAATGAGACAAAGAGCAATATTTTCATGATGATCAACCATATATTTGATGTACTTTACTTCTTTGCTAGAAGCTTGGAGAGTTTCACTCTTCCTTTGAATTGCTTCATTTTCTTCACTATAAGAGGATGAGTAAGTTCTAGCAAGATCATTCACATGATTAGTAATGTTAGTAGAACTAAAATTCATCTCATTATTTGAATCATTGTCATTTATGCTACAAGATTCATTTTCATTGGTAAGCATGCAAAAATTTGATTCCTCAACATTACAAGTACTACCATGGAATATCTCAAGTGAGTTCCAAATTTCTTTTGCCGTTTTACAATTTGCAATTCTATTGAAGTCATTTTTGTTCAATGCATAATAAAGATTATTTATGACTTTAGCATTGCATTGAATTAATCTGTGGTCATTTGCATCCCATTCTTTCTCTTCTTTAGGAACCATTGTCTTTTCAACTTCTTTCATGAGAATGAATGGTCCATTAACTATGGCAAGCCAAATTCTATAATCTATGGATTGAAGAAAGTCTATCATTATACTTTTCCAATAGTTATAGTTGGTTCCATCAAAAATTGGAGGTCTATTAATACATTGCCCTTCTAGGTATGTAAATATGCCATTGTTGGCTATGATCGTACTCTAAGACGATAAAGTCTTTTTAATTAGAGTTAGGTTCTGATACCAATTGTTGCCCAAGTATTGACTCTAGAGAAGGGGTGAATAGAGTTTATGGCAAACAATGGCCAATTTTCAGTTTTAGCAAATTTAACTAAAACCTTCTAACAATTATGCAATAATCAATATATAGGCATAAACAATTTATAAAATAAATGTAAAGGAGATAAGGAAAGAGAGATTTACAAACATTCACACGGCGATTTTAGCGAGGTTCGAAAACTCCTACTCCTCGGCTTAAGACCCCTATTGAGACTTCCCAATCCACTATGGCTTCTCCTTACGGGTAGAGAGCAAACCTTTACATGAAGCAACTCATTGCTTCACCTTGCTAAGAGATAACTTCTCTTAGTCTTCCTTTGGGTCACACCAACCCTTACAAATTGAAGCAACTAGCTTCTTCTTCCTTTGCTAAGAGAACACCTCCTCTTAGGCTTTACAATAGATTTGAATATCAGATTTTCAGTACAAGATAATCTCTCATAGATTTGTAATACAAATTTTAAGCTCTCACTCTAGAGTATATATATGAATACAATGAAGCTCAATACTCTTCTAATGATATGGGATGTTATGAGATGAAAAACAAAAGCTCTTTGGATACTATATGATATTTGTCTATGGTAGCAACGACTAATCCCGAAGTCCCCTTACTCTATTTATAGAGTTTCAGCAGCCAATTCAAAAAATAGAGTTGTTATACACACTGCCCAAGAGGAAATAGCCGTTCAGATTCAAATCTGCGCTGGTTCGGTCGACCAAAATGAAACACCCTTGTGTTTCGGTCGTCCGAAATGATTTTAAGATTTGAACATCATTCTCAGTACTTTTATTTTGGTGGACCGAAATGAAACTCTTCTCTGTTTCGGTAGACCGGAATGGTTCAGGTTGGCCATCATCCTCAGTACTCTTTGTTTCGGTAGATCGAAGTAAAACCCTTCTCTGTTTCGGTAGACCGAAATGCCTAGTAATGTTCTTTCATTAACTTATTTCGGTAAACCGAAATGAATTGGTCCTTTGTTTCGGTAGACCGAAATGGACCTGCTGCCTCATGATTTGTTCTAAGTTAACAGGTGTGACAGTGCTCTACAGGACATCTGCATAGACTTTATTTTCATTGAAAACATTTAAGTAAATGTCTTTTACTTTAATTTATATGTCCATTTACTTTAAGTTTACAATGTAAATAAGGAAGTACTCCCCATTTGGATTCAATAAAAAATACTAGAAAATTGAAATCCAACTAAATCAAAATGTAGAAATTCAGTTTAAGTACAAATTTGGATTTTCGACAGTTTTGGTAAAAATGAATCCGCATATAGACCAATGTAGACTTGGTCAAAAATTCTGATAAAATCAGTTTAGGCTAGTTTAAGTATAAGGAGTTATTACCGGAAAAAATTATTTTGAAATAATCATTATTTCAAAAATTCATTTTTCACACTTAGCCAAAAACACAGTTTTTCATGAAGCGCATTCTGGGGTCCTAATGTCCGTTACCAACTCATGGTAATGAAGGCGTCTCATGCCTTAATTGTTGACCAATATGAATTATATGATTGATGTGCATGGTCTTAGCATTTCTAGAACAAGTGATGAGTTCTTTCAAAGCTTATGCAAGCTTGAACTAACTCACTCTTTAGTAATGACTTCATGTGCAATTATATATGAATGAAGTGGATAGTCTATTGCTAATGGATATATGAGCATATAAATGATGATATGATATATATGGTCCTATAGAGATGAGTTTCAAATGAATTCATAAATACTTTGACATCGAATCCTAAACACTCACCATCCTATCTACCCCTTTCTTCAAGATTTGT
This sequence comes from Cornus florida, assembly GCF_030987335.1. Classification (NCBI taxonomy): domain Eukaryota; kingdom Viridiplantae; phylum Streptophyta; class Magnoliopsida; order Cornales; family Cornaceae; genus Cornus; species Cornus florida. The sequence goes on from NW_026775573.1 coordinate 50,127,264, forward strand.
CCATGATTGTGTAGGCTTTTAGTGTAATACCCCTAATTTTAAAAGGAAAGTCTAGGTATTTATTTATTTGTTTTAATTGTATTTTTAATTACTTAATTAATTATTTGACTAATTGCTTATGTGTTTAATTGAATTAGGTATTACTTGATTATTTGATTATGTGACTACATATTATTTGTATTTGTCTATGTGTTAATTGTTTAATTAAATTATGTGCTTAAATGGTGTTTTGATTAATTAAAAATTAAATATTTTCTTTTATTTTTCTTTTATGGTTTTGGTTAGTAGTAATGGGCCAACCAATTAGGTCCCATGAACTACTTGGATAGGAGGTTGGATGTGTATGAATTATTACCCATGGGTAGGTGTGTATGTATATATATAGATATATATTATATACATATATAAAAGGGAAAGTGATTTATTAATTACTTTTATGGTAATATAGGTAATAATATTTAATCTGATGTATATGTTTTATATTTAAATAATAAAAATATACATAGATTTGATACGTGTTATGTTTTAAGTTACTTTATAATATTATGGTAACTTAAGTATTATTGGATAATCCATTAATAAATAATGGGATGTGTATAATTTATTTATTTAGTAAAGATATACATAAATTATATACGTAACATATTTTACTTACTTTTTTTAATATATATAAAAGGGAAAGTAATTTATTAATTACTTTTATGGTAACTTGGGCAGTGATATTTAATCTGATGTATATGTTTTATATTTAAATAATAAAAATACATATAAATTTGATACGTGTTATGTTTTAGGTTACCTTATAATATTATGGTAACTTAAGTATTATTAGATAATCTACTAATAAATAATGGGATGTATATAATTTATTTATTTAATAAGGATATACATAAATTATATTCGTATCATGTTTTAGGTTACCTTATAATATTATGGTAACTTAAATATTATTACATAATCTACTAATAAATAATGGGATATACATAATTTATTTATTTAATAAGGATATACATAAATTATATGCGTAACATATTTTACGTTACCTTTTTATATTTTAATTTTAATTTTTCTTTATTAAGTTAACTTGGATTGTGAAAAGGGTTAAGGTTATTTAGCATATAAATATATAGCTATAGGTTGTAAAAAGGGGGTTAGAAATATTCACGTGATATATTATAGAAAGAGAGTTAGAGAAGGAAGGAGGAAAAGGAAGGAAGGAGGAGAAAAACCCTGTAGAGAGAAGATCAAGGAAGAAGAAGTTTAACTTTCGATCCGGAAGTTTAAGGTAAGTTCTTCTTCTATCTCTTTCCCTTTGATTCGTGTTTCTGTACATGCCTAGGAAATTCTAGAATTTATTAAACACATAAAATTAAATAATTATGCATGTTTAATTGGATTAGAATATAGGTTTTATGAATTTGGTTTATATCTGTTATTATGTTATGAATTGATAAATGCATGATTTTGATTTGATTTTTGGTGTGAATTTTTACATATTTAAATTATGTATTTTTCATATATGTGGAATGATGGAACGTAGAAACATGCCTAGGATTCCTGAACATTAAATAGGAACTAGGTTTGGGTTTAAATAAATTTAAATAGACTCAATCATAATGATGCTTGCTATTTGAATGTTTTAAACAAACGAATGGATTTAATCTTTTAAAATGTTTCAGCAATTGAGATTAAATGTGTAGGATGAATTGGATATGGAGAATACTTATTTGACGGTATAACAAAATATCATCATGTATAAGATTCAGTTTGTGTAGGACATATGATATAGGAATCTTAAATAAATAATAAGTCATTCCTATTTTGTGATAACTTGATATCATATTATCATAATTATTTCTGAATTGTTTGATGTATTTCCTTAATCGTTACATCAATTGTTGAATTGTGTGGTTTAATGCACCGGTATGGGACGGTGACATTCTAGGGACGACTTAACTTATCAGTTAAGTCCTACGTATTTTATATAAGGGAATGGATTAACTAAAATGTTAAATCCTACTTATATTCAATTCAGGTCAGCTGAACAAGTTGAATGACTTACGAAGGATTAATTTATTATACAAGGGAATGGATTAACTAAAATGTTAAGTCCAACTTATATTCAAGTCAGGTCAGCTGAACAAGTTGAATGACTTATGGAGGATTAATTTATACTGGATAGGATGGTTACTAGATTATATATATATAAGTATGGTGCCATGATATGAGCTTGAGTCTCAGGATCAGTGGTTAGGGCGCGTATATGGCCAGGGATGTGTAGCTAGATATAGTGTAGTTGTGTACCCTGGTATGTCTAGGTAATCATGCCCACTATATGTGCGTTTTGCATGTTGCCTACTATTCAGGTTGAGACAACCCTATAATCTAGTGAGGTTCCTTTAGTATTTTTATATATATATATATATATATATATACAGACTACTAGTTACTGTTGGATTGACTAGGATGTATACGTGTATCGGATCTCTACTTGGACTGTAGTAGAGTAGAACTTATTTGTGGGCCTGACCCACCATATTTTTCAGGTGTTCGTCAGGAATAGAGGTTGTTCGTGCTGAGCGGGGATCAGTCTATTTTATTATTCCGATGCTACATAGGAGTTCATTTATGATTCAATTTCCTGATTTAGACAGTTGTTGCTGTCATTTATTTAGTTTGGATTTTCTAGGGGTCCACACAGTATGGATTCCCGAGTTGTATTTTGGAGGATCAGTTATATTAGAAGAGTTTATTAATTAATAGAAATATATTCTGAGATTTATTATTAGATTATCATTTTAGTTTCTTATTAGCATTTTATTTATTCTTCTTTATTCTTTTGTATTCTGTGTTCGTTAATTGCCGATTCGTTTTTGATATCCCTGGGCGTTCGGGCGTGGGCCTGGCCAACCCGCATTCGGAAATCCGGGGGTATCACATTTAGGTAGACTCGTTTTGTTCCTTTCTTTGAGTTGCTTTCTTGCTCGTTGTAGTCCAAGCTATCTTTGGATGGACTTTGCATTTGGTTCTTTGGCACTTCATGTCTTCTTTGTATCCATTGTTTTCCTTGATGTGATCTTGAATAATGGAATACTTGGAATGATCTTTCGTGCTTCATTGAGGTCATCATTTGAATGTGAATAATGTATAACACTCAATGTAAACATTAGTCCTTAAACACCATTAATGGTTTGTTATCATCAAAACCTTTAGATTGTCCTTGGATGGAATCCTTAAGGTCAACAATAATGATGAAGATTGTTACAAAGAAGCAACAAATGAGAATTATGATAAAGCCTTCAATGAATTATATGTTACATATGTTCAATCAAAAAAAGGTTTCGATAAGCAAGGTAGAGAATTGAAATAAGTTGAGAAGCAAAGAGATGCTTTGAAGAAGGAAAATGAACAGAAAAAGAAGGAGATTGAAGATCTTCAAGGAAAAGTAAAATTCCTAAAGGGTGAGGTAAGTCAAGTTAATTTTGCAAAAGAATCTCTTATTTCTAAATTGGAATTTCTTGAAATTGAATTGAAAAAGTCACAAGAAAAATTAATTGGATTTACTTCTGGGCAGATTAAACTTGATGAGATGATTAATATTGGTAAGAATGTGAATGACAAAACTGGCTTAGGTTTTAATGAGGCTTTATCTAGTAGTAAGGGTAAAACTATTTTTGTGAAACCCAATAACTTGAATGTGCCTAAAAATAAATCTAAGGTTGTTGATTCATCACATGCTGATATGTCTTATGTGCCTACTATTTTGCATTGCACTTATTGTGGTAGGAATGGACATTGCCAATATTATTGCTATAGGAAGAGAAGAGAATCTTTTTCTGAATTTCATGATTATGGTTCTTATGCGAAGAATAGGGTTCATGCTAGAAAGCAAAATTTTGCAAATCAACTCAAAAATTCGCATGCTAAGAATTATTCAAACGAGAAAAATGTTGGAATTGAAAAGTCTTTTCAAAAGTTAAATGTAAAGACTGTGTGGATCAAAAAGGAAGACTTGGTTAATTATGTGCATGTTGATGCTACATGACTTGTTCTTATTAGGTCTATGGGTGCAAACCCTCCTAACTAATTCCTAAAGAGATTTTATGGTCATGAACTATGCTTTGATGAATATCTTATTTCCATTGAATCATATCTTGTAGTTTAGGATTTAGGTTATTTTTCTTTCATGAGAAAGTGATAGATCATATTTTTCTTGTCAATACATGAGTGATAATTATTTCCCTTGAATTAATTATTTTTGAATGTAAATTAGGGACAAATGATTATTTGATGAAAAGGTTCTTGATGTGTAATTGAAAAGGTTGAAAGATAATTTGTTTTGTTTATTTCTTTTTAGAGATGAGTCTCTTGAGTTCATATTTTTCATGTGCACTAGTCCAAATCTGAAAAATTTAATTGAAAATCATTATGAAGTTGACTAGGTCATATTGCTCATAAAAGCTATAAAGGTTATTGTTTTTTTAAAAAAAGAACATGTGTTTGAAAAAAAAAATGATGAAATTTCAGTATTAAAATAAAAGAAAAATCAAAAGAATGCTGAAAATCTTTGCTAAGAAAAAGACTACTTATTGAAACTAGTTCAAAAGCTCCTACTAGACTTTGAAAAGGAGCTAATTGAGTAAAAAGAAAGGAGAAGATAAGTCGAAATAGGGAATTGTTGTCTACTCTTTAGAGTGAAAGCCACACTGCTTAGTAAAATTTGTTCAAAACAATTTTATCTTAATGCTTTTCGATCAATTTGGTTTAGATAATTGGCTAATGTGATATGATTGAAATTTGATGAGATTGGATTGCATACACACATGTGAACTTGTTAGGCAAATTTTTAAATTTTTATAAAAATTGCAAGTTAAATTTTATGTTGTGATTGCATGCTTGAGAATTTATTTGATTGAGTAATTTGGTGTCTAAAAAATTTCGTGTTTTTAAATTCTCTTAAATTCTTTAGAAATTTTTGGATCTCATGTATGCTTGAAATTCATAGAAATTGCTATCTCATAATTTTGTTCAAATAATAGAAAAAAAAAATTCCAAAAAGATTTTCCTTTTAGTTTTTATTAGGAATTTTCATTTTTTATTAGATGGAGATATCATGTGTGTGATTTTCAGTATGTTTGGTCTTTTTAATCTTATGGATGGAACATGTGTTATCTTGGATACTTGTCTTTGGTTCCATTGCTACTATATATCATCATGTTTTTGTATTTATTACAATATCTTATGCATGGATGATAGTTTTGATCTCTCTTCTTGTTAATTCTCCCACATTATTTTGTTTCATTCTTTGCTGAGCTTTATTTGTCAATTTATAACAAAAAGGGGGAGTAGTGTGCATATTTGAGGGGGAAAATTTCTAGAATTGAGGGGGAGATATATATATATATATATATATATATATATATATATATATATATATATTGATATTCATGTATTGATATATGTTGATTGTTTATCTTTCTTGATTAAGCTTCACGAGTAGTTTTGTTGAGCTGATGTGCAAATTAAAAGTTGGAGATACTATAAGTGTTGAAGCTTCATATTGTTCAAGAAGAGTTCCGCTTTTATTGGTTTTTGGACAATTAATGTAATCTACTTTTTCTGTTTGAGTAGATTACTTGTTGCCTTAGGGGTTTTGTCACGAAATTGCTAAAGGGGGAGATTGTGAGATATAAATTCTATAATTGACAACTTTCGGTGTCAAAACAAGTCCGATCGAGTTGTAATTTTCAAGTTATCATATCAAGATTGAGATCGGCTACAGAATTGGAAAGTTGTTCAAGTTTGATAAACTATGATCTATGAAAAATGTATGAACAATAATTTAGGAAGTTGTTTCCCACTTAGGACACTATACATACATGGTATGTTTCTTCAAAGTTTCCAAAGCAGAATTTTTCCAAACTGTTAAGCCTTCCCTTATAATTTAGGATTTTAGTTTCCTGTTCTGTCTAAACTTCCTATTTGGTATAGACTTCCTTCCAAAATCATATAAATGAAATTAACTTATTTTCCAAGTACAATTAGGTTTTCAAAAGTCTAGAGATATATGCTTTCTCTCTTAACCTTTTACGGCTTGAAAATATATATTTTTCTAATTGAGAGAATTGTTTGGAAGAGATTTTTATTTTTATTGAAAAAATCAATCTGATTTTATTTTTGAGAGTGATTTAGGAGTGTTGTTCTCTATCTCGTCAGAATTGGATCATAATTGAAGATTTAGAAATTCCGAAAAGCAGAATTCATTCGTTCTTCATCAAATTCAGATCTTGAAGAAAATGAGTGAATCAATCACACTTTGAAGGGGTCAAAGTATTCGTGGAGTGTTGTTTGATCTACCTGCAACTCTTTTACAGAGATCAAGAGTAAGCCTGAGGTCGAGACCCGTTAGACGGGGGAGTCGCAAAGTCAGAGATTGTCAGCGATTGGTTTTTGGTAGAACGACAGGGTGTGAGCCTGAGTCAAAGTTCGGTGTACTTTGCTTCAAACATAGTGAATTGTTTTTCTTTGGACTGCATAGTCCAACGTGCTTTTTCCCGTAATAATTGGTCTATTCTACCAATTGGGAATTCCTCGCTAAAAATCCTGGTGTCATCTCTCAAACTTTATTTACTTGCACTTTATTTTTGTTTTGTGGTTTGATTTTGGTTTTATTTTGATAAAATTAAAATAAATAAAAAATTGGATAAATGAACAAGTTAAATCTATTCACCATCCTTCTAAATAAATTATCCATATTATTTTTCACAATCATTCCGCTGCGTATAACTCAACAACATTTTGATCTATTCGTAGTCTGAAACCACATTTTTTTTTTTTTTTCTTCAGTTCATGCGTTATCAGATTCTTGATAGAACACCTTATGGATATAACAAAATCATTGGAATACTACAGTTAACTATATTGAAGAAATTTTCTAATAAAGGATTTTTTTTTTTCCCTAGCAAAGACAACCAAAACACAATAACCCAAAAACCACAAAAAAATTAGCTTCCAACATTCGCCACCGTAAAAGGCATAACTGAAGGAGGAAAAGAATCCAACAACTGATCCGTCCCAAGCCCAGGCCGCGAAAGAGTTGCCAAAGCATGAGCCACCCTATTACCCTAACAACGCACATGAGTTAAAGTGGCAGACGAAAACCGCCGAAGATCCAGATTAATATCAAAACAAATAGGAGCAATTTCCAACGGACAAGTTGCCCCACCCAACACCCCATCCACAACAACGTTAGCATCGGATTCAAACCATAAACAAGAAAAACCCAACTCAAAAGCACAGAGATTAGCACGTTAACACATCGTAGATTCCGCCTGCAAAGAAGAAGAAGCAAAAAAGGGGCAAAAAATAACCGCCTTAAGCACATCACTACTAGAATCCCGGAAAACAGCTCCACCTCCCCCCATCAAAGACTGCTGACTAAACGAAGCATTAAAATTACACTTAACAATTCCAGAAGGAGGAGGACTCCAAGAATCCACCAAATTGTTGTCTAGCACTGGATTTAAGGAGGAACAGAGGGACCTAGCATCTGTAAATTCCCAAAAGTTGGTAACCGCCTTCCGCACAACAACGTAGAAGCCCATCAAAGACCAACTGGTTTCTCGCCTTCGAAATACCCCAAATACAAAAGGAAATCAGACTAAGCACCCCCTCAAACTCCAATGAGATCATAGCCCGATGTATCAGAAATCTCCATCCATCCCAGAAATTAGAAAAAGAATAATCGAAAAAATCAAGACGCAACGGAGATAACTTCCACATTTGAATAGAATGGGGGCACAAAAAAAGAAGATGCACCACAGATTCCTCATATAACCCACAACGAGGACAAAACGGCAACACAGCACAACCACGAGCCAACAAAGAAACCTGAACCGGCAACGCATTAAGACAACAGCACCAAAGAAAGTGTTGCACCTTAGACAGAGTACGACATCGCCAAATAGAGGACTAAGAACAATAGGGTGAAGTAACCCTATAAAAGTGAGACATTAACATAGCCAATTTATAAGCAGACCGAACTAAAAACTTACCCAACCTCTCCGGAGCCCAAATGACAACATCTGGTTTATTCCACCGGCTAATGTGAATTTTGAGAATTTCCTGCACTGTAAGAGGATGGAAAAATTGATCCAAAACATCCACTTTCCACGAAGACGTAGCAGGATCAATCAAATCCGCAACAGAAGAGAAAGGAACATGAACCGTGGGTGGTGAAAGTTTCTGCGGCAGCGTAAGGACCCAATGATCATTCCAAACATGTGTAGAGATACCATTCCCAATCAATGATTGTAAGCCCTGACGTAACAAAGCCTGAGAAAACCAAACACTACGCCAACCCCATGAAGGATTAGACCCCAATGAAGCATCCAAAAATGACGAAGGAAAATACTTGGCCTTAAAAAGCTAATACATCAATCCCTTCTTCGTAACCTTAAAATGCCAAGCATGCTTCGCAAAAAAGGCCAAGTCCACCCCAATTCTTACTTCGGCAAAGAAGATCCCAATGAATCCAATGAATTGCCCGATTTTTATCCTTATTACACCACCAAAAGGAACAAATATGCTTCATCAAATCTTGACACAATAAATAAATAAATAATGTGTATATATAGCCAAATTTTGGCTATATATACACATTATTTCTCTAGCTTATACAATTCCAAGATGTGTAGCCATTAATCCCCCGCTCCTAGATATCCAAAAATAAGTGGAAGTGGCTATCTCATCTGACAAATTATTTCTCCCCGTCACAGCTAAATATTTTAGGGGGTTGAAGCTATAGTTTGAACTTCAAGCAACTATGAAATATTAGCAGAAGTACAACCTTGTTATCACTAGATAATTCATTGTTCACTTTTTTATTTTTATTTTTTATTTAGCAAATGCCAACAATGCAATGAAATTTCTCCAACTTGTTTGTTTGTCCGCATGCACGTTTCAGATCGTGTTATCCAATGACTAGTTTATTTATTGCTTAGTTTTTTTGTATGTTTGTTTGTTTGTTATTGTTTTTGTTTTGTTTATTTTTTTTGTCCGCGTTGAGCTCCCTTATCCGGTCTCTGGCCACCAGGAAGTGACTTTTTATACTGAAAAGTTCATTAAATTATAATAATATATTATATGTAAATATATGTTTTAGGTAAAAGTCTATTATACCCTTAAAATCTTAATTCTTTCTATACTTTAATTGAAATAAAATAACAAAAATTTGATGCATGTATATTATATATCCGATAAATAACTTAAAATACTTGAATCTTAAAATCAATTAGGTTAATACTGTTTGCTTATGGCACACAAACTCCGATAAAATTCGGGCAAAAAATTAAACAAGTATCATGAATTACTTAATAAAAACACTGGGCAGGGTGTGACTAAATAGCCACATAACCTCATGTCCCACTCAAAGGTCACTGATACATGTAATATAACATGAATTAAAAATCTCAATGTGACATCAAATAGATTATCCATACATGATGTAAATTAGGCAAAACAAATCACATTTTAATACCTCGCTGTCCATTTATGCATTTGATGCGTATATGTATAAACACATTCAAATAAACAAGTCCACTTTAAATTCATGAAAGAAAACTTTATTTTTTCCTTTACTTTAATCGCACTATACTGTACATGCAATCTTGCAAATACATATATATATATATATATATATATATATATATATATATTCACTATACAAAGGCTTTCTCACAAAACCAATACGTCAAGCAGGTGGGCAAAATGGCATGAAAAGATTCACATCACTTGTACATGTATATCTCTAACCCATGAATATATATACATGAATTAATTATGTATGCATACCAATATATGTATCCGTAGTACTCGTTAGTTGTGTTTCTTAGCAAACTTTCATACAATCAATTTGCATTTGTTTTATATATAATGATATATGAATCAGCTTTATATATATATATATATATATATATATATATATATATATATATATAAAGCACCACTATAATTGATTGATCCAACCAACTAGATAGTGACAAATTTCAAAACTTTACGATAGCTTTACTATTCAAATCTTTAAGATTTTTTCTTTATTTTTCCACTTTTGTCCATCCTTTACTAAAACAGTAGTCAATACTAAAAACTTATAGCAACACTAAAAACTTAGGCTCAGTTTATTTCGATGTAAAATATTTTTGTCGTAATTTTTTTTTTTTTTTATTACTTTTTTTGTATTTGGCAAAGTTCAAAGTCGAAGTTGAAGCCGATTCCATCAAACGGGACATATAAAATAATTTGTCAAAAATTGATGAATAAATTATTAGTGTTAGATTTTAATATTTTTTTGCTTCCTAAATATTTTACGACAATCAAACACTAAAAAATAAAAAAATATTCTTTTTTACATCCAAACAAACGGAGAGAGTATATGTTTTTACACTTGAATGGTCTTCCTTGTTCCACGAGCGTGCTTTACAAAAGAAAACAAATTTTGATTGATGTGTATAACACAAAATATATGTACTTTATTAAAGGTTCTCATTCGGTGTGCACATTATATGATATATGTATATGGTCAGAACTTTCAAAAACAAAAACTTTAAATATCCATGGAGTTCGTATGTACTAGTACAAATACAGAATTTTTAAGGTGTGGTGTGATTTGAAATAATAATAATTTCAATATAATTAATTCAAATACACCGATTCAAATATAATACCTTAAGTGGATTAATCTTTACTATTTTTGATTGCTACAAAACTTAACCCTAACTTTGCTCTTATACCAATTGTTGAGTTTTAATCAAATAATTTACATGTAGAAATCAAGAATACTACAATTAATTAAAGAGAAAATTTAGGCTCTTACCTGATTGATAATTAAAGCACAGATACTTTTAGATTTTGAAGGACAACCTTCAGATTTCTTTGTGATCCTCCAAAATATTAGAATGTTTTACCCGTATAAGAATTGTCGATACGATAGGGCTGAATAAGAGTTTTAAAACCCTTATGAGCTCGTTTGGCATAGCTTCTGCTTTTGCTTTTACATAATAGAAAAAGAGAAGTAGAAGTTATCACTTCCATTTGGCTTGTGATCAGTGTTTGGAACGCATATTTTAGAATAGTTTTTTATATCACAACAATTTTTTAGGTATGTTTGGAAAAACATTTATTGAAGCTCTTCTCCTATTGAAATACCTATTTTATCCTTAAATAGAGTGAACAACTATTTCTTAAATACCATATGAATAAATCATTCTATTTCTTGATTGGGTACATAATCTTTATTTTTGTTTTATCTTATTTTTTTTTCCTCGTTGCCATCTAATTTAAAATAATCAATGAATTATTATTAAGTGGTAAAATACCTAGTAAATGCAGTGAATCACAAAAAATAAATGTGAAATTCGCACATAAAAGAATAGACAATTTTTTTTTTTTGGCATAGAGAAGGTTTAGAAAAAAATTAATGAGTGGTTAGTCCAGTTAAAATGTTCATCTGCGCCATGAGTGAAAAAGAAATTTTGATTGTATCTAGTTTATTATATGCAAATTCTTATTGATTCCTTTATTCATACTGATTGTTTGATAAAAGATTAATATAAAAGGAAATAAAATGAATAGACAGATTAACAACACAAATATAACAAACAGAGAGTACAGAGATTGATAAATAGCAATTGGTAAGAAACACGCACCAAAGAAATTCTCATCATAACTCAAAAGAAAACTTATACCCATTAATCTAAAAACACCAGTCAGGATATATATATATATATATATATATATATATATATATATATAAAATTTTTCTTTTCTTTTTGACATTCATGCCATAACCAATAATTTTTTGCGTCTATAATTTAAATCCCCTGGGCAAGTGTTGCTTCTAAAGTCCCCAAATTTTCTTTAAACCATTAGATCTGCTTGATTTTCGTCCTGTTAGAGAGAGTTTTGGCCATCTGTGAAGGAAATTATTCCCTCATTATCTACCAGCAAAACTAACCGGATGGAATCACAAGCTTATAGATAAAAAAAAAAAAAAAAAAAAAACATAAAAGAAAAGTATTTGTGTGGCATAAGATATGAAGGTGGTACCATTTCAATCTTAGTTGCATAATTAGATGGTGATTAGTATGAAATCGCCGATGACCGTTGTTGGATAAGCAGGAACGTTGGTTTCCTAGAGGTATCTCTAATTCATGCGAGAGCTTTGATGTGTACTAGGGTTTGGGTTGGAAAGAAAATAAGTAGGTCTTATATAGGGATACGTTTGAAATTCTATATTTTTATTAAATAATAAAAAGGATACTCTTAAAATTTAAAAAGTTTCATTAAAACAATAATTCAACTACCTGTGTCTTTTTAGAAGAGCGTTTTAAAAAAGCTGGGGGGTTCCAGCTTCTCCAAAACCCAAAGCTTTTTTAAAAAAATAGTCAAACACTACTCAAAATAGCTTTTAGTCCCAAAAAGTCAAAAGTTGGGTTTCAAAAGGCAATCCAAACAGGCCCTTATATATAAAAATAAGGGATGACTTCTCTACAAATAAACATACTCAAGTCTCTTTCGCTATCCTGAAAACTTAAATATCAATGATTAGATTTAAAAGAATTAGAAAACCACAATCCAATGATAAAAAATCGTATTCCTAATTAGACCACCAAATTAAAAAGTATAACTCAATTCATATTATCACATATCAATAATTAAATTGTAGTGCTACCATAAAATAATTTTTTTTATTATTTATATATAATAATTTCCAACAGCATCCTCTCTAATTTATAATTTATTTAGCGTTTCAACGGGACCATCCAAATCTTTATCATGGAAGACACAATCTAGGAAGGCCTTTTTTAGAATTATACCCGTTATTGAGTGACTGTCTTGTCTAAATTCAATGAACCCAATAATGGAGTTATCTGTCTCATTAATTAAATCCCATATTATTGAGTCTCTTTTTCAAACATTGAAAAAGTAAACATGTGTACGTCATGGCTATTGTCATCTAAATTGGCAGAATGGGCTTGGTGCTAGCTAAGGCAGACCTTATAACATAAACAATACCGGCTAATAATGTACATGTGATTTTTTACGTCAATTGTGCTAACGTGAACAGCAACAATATGTTATTACAGATTTTTCACCATATAGTTAATCACTATTTAACACTTTATTATTATTATTATTATTATTTTTTACATACACACACCTTCCTTTAAGGTCATCCCTTGAAAAAAAAAGAAAAAAAAAAATCAATAAAGCAGCTAGCAACAAGCCTGTGATGTGTGACGATTGCAATTGATATTCAAGTTGTGGGCTCCATCTTTTGCTACTGCGCCCCTTGTCTACCAGTAATTCTTACGTCAGTACGACAAAAACACACATTATATTTGATGGCCCAAGTCACATAGAGTGGGAGTGAAAGCTAAGTCATATAAAGTGGGAGTGAAAGTTAAAATGAGAGTATAAAAATATCAAAATTTAAGTAATGAATAAGAAAGAAAGCAAGAGAGTGCCAAAAATGTGAGAGCTGGAATGTAGACCGTTGAAAAAACTTATGCCACTTATGTTACCCCTCTAAAATTTACTATCATATTGAAAAAGTGGACATCTTGTGCTGTCATGGCTATCGTCATCTGAACCCACACCCCTCTAAAAGCAGCGGGCATAGCAATGACTATAACAATGACGGACTAACTATGTTAGCACGGGACAGGGTCAAAAAAAAAAAAATCTACCAGTTAAATTAATAATATGAAATTAATATATAAAAATAAAATAAATAATTATAATTTTTTTTTTTCGTATACACATTGACAACAATAACAAAGACGGATTTACTTTAATGTATATCTTAATTTAAATTTATTTACAAACTACTATTAATAATCATAAATAAAAAAATTTAAAAGGGCCGCTTTAATTATTCTATAAAAAATCACCATTAATATTTATAATTTAGTACCATATATAAACAAATGATTTGGACTTTGTAGATGCTCCGTTGGTGGTGGGGACGTCGGTGAAAAAGCAACAGCCGCCTAGTCGTCATCCTCTGACAGCAGGAAGGAGGAAAAAAAACAAAGACGTCCCAACCATCAAATTTTCAATGAAAAAAGGAATGATATTTTGGCATCAACCAAATCTTTTTGTTAGGTGTGACTGTTCGAGTACAAAAAGGGTCAGATCTTTAGAAATTTTTTTTTTTTATTCCGTGTATTGCCTCGTGCAATGAGTACTTATAAACTATTTGTATAATATATATGTTCACGATATATTACATATATGAATGATTGGATGCGCCCGTTACATAATATAATAAGTACATTACACCGATTGTATATGAACGATTAGATGAAACCGTATAAGGATGTATGTTTAATTCCATTTTACTCTTATTAAGTGTCATCAACTTAAGTCACATAAATCAAGAGAGGGAGTAAGAACGAATTCGAAAATAAGAGTATGAGAGCAGTAGAATTAAGTCATAAACATTAAAAATTTGAACAAAAATGTGCTCAGAATGTAAAAACGACACATGTTAAGAAGAATTGTGTGACTTAATCACAATTATACAAACCATTGGTAAGGAAAAAAAAAAAACCATTTTATTATTGTTAACAAGTGGTAAGGAAAAAAAAAAACCATTTTATTATTGTTTTTTCTCAGATAGACATGTGGCTAATGCCCATTTAACCAAACCTCATTGGTTTATGCATACTTTTATTGTCTATATATAACTATGTAAGTAGTTAAAAGTGCCCCCATTGAGTTGGTTGTATTCCTACCATTCATTCTTCTTCAGTGTTTGAAAGGAAAATAGAAACCCAAAAATGGAAAACAAAGTAGTAGCAGAAGGTCAAGGGCAAGAAAATGACCTCCAAATCCCTCTTCTCACTCCGTACAAATTGGGAAACTTTCAACTTTCCCATAGGTATATATGTCTTTTCAACACTTCCAGTTTCCCATTATTATTCACTTGAATTCATTCATTCCGTGTTACCATTTTCATCTTGTTGGGGGCCTTTTGGGTTGTGAGTTATTCTAGTTTTACAGTATAGTATGCATAAATGTGTATGTGTGTATATATATATATATACACACACACACACACATACACACATGTAACCCAATAGTATTGGTTTCTTTTTTATTTTTTATTTGTGTATTTCTTGCCTGTTATTGCTGTATAGTGTTATTGCTGTATAGATTTGTTGTAGAATGAATTTTTACTTTTTGTGCATCAAGTGTTTGATGAAAATCCAGTCGACAAATTCTCTGATTTGTGAATTCTTTTTTCGAATATAATTTGATTTGTGAAATATAGTAATTAACTGTCAATTAATTTCCTTGTGTTCAGCAAATCCTTTTTGTAGTTGGTGAGTATTTTAGTAGTATTTGGAATAAAGAAAAGGTATTGTTCTCCAAGGGCAGAGTAGACTACCTTAAACACTTGGTCCAAATGTATTGATCTTTGTTTCTTTTATTTTATTTATCTCTTTATTATATTTATGTTGCTATTTATTTATATATATTTATTTTGACAAGAATGCCTCTCATTTTCTAACGCACACATATTTTCAGAATTGTTTTGGCACCATTGACTAGGCAGCGATCTTTCGGAAATGTTCCTCAGCCACATGCTATCTTGTATTACTCTCAGAGAACCACCAAAGGGGGCCTTCTCATAGCAGAGGCAACTGGAGTTTCTGACACAGCCCAAGGGTAATTAATAGTTGTACTTATCCGAGTTCTTTGTGGTCATAGATTTTAAAAACAACATACATATTTTAGCATATGATTGGTTTCTTCATAATTTCATCTGTAGTTTTGCTATCTTCACTGTAGGTACACAGATACACCTGGTATATGGACAAAGGAGCAAATAGAAGCATGGAAACCCATAGTAGATGCTGTTCATGCCAAAGGCGGTACCTTCTTTTGCCAGATTTGGCATGTGGGGAGGGTTTCAAATCAAGGTATTTTTTTGACTTCTTATCTCATTTATCCTCTTTTGTCATGGGATGACTATTAACTAAGCATCACTTAGGATAGGGTGAGTTAAATGTTGTTTAAAACATGCTTTATTTTTTTTTGAAAAAACAGTATATTTAAAGTTTTGGAGTTGTTGGGATGCGTCCTACAGTGGATACTTTAAGGCCCATGATGCATTCGTGTCCAGAAGTTTGAACTGACTTGAACAATTCATCAGATTTAAAATCACTTTTCTAGGTTTTTTTTCTCATTTTTTTTTTTTTTTTTTTTTAAAGAAAAGGATTAGCTTCCTTGTTTGGGCAACATGATAAACAAGTGCAACAGAATATGTTGGCATAACTTTTTGATTGCTAGTTTTCAGCTGTGGCATTTTCATATATTTATATATGCTATTCTTTTTCTTCTTCTCTTTTTTTCTTGAAAATTTGGTTTTGGTTGATTACCTGTCTCAATTGTCAATAAATGGGTTTTTTGAAATTTCCACATAAAAAGCTAGCTAAATAAAATCTCCTTTACTAGAAATAAAAAGGGAAAGAAAGCTTAAAACATAAGTTCTCATTTACATATAATCAAGGCAACACTCTACTGTAAGAACAACATTTTTAAACATGTTTTCGAAGCTCTCTTGAAATATTCTCTAGATTTACACAAAGGGATAGTAAATTAAACCATTTTAAATGATCCTTTAAGGTTAAGATTCGGTGGGGAGATCTTGGTATTAGTATCACCCAATTTAACAAGAATTCATCGATATAACCTTGTAAACCAATGTTCTGCTACATGTCATGTGGCCACAATTTTTAATTTGAAGGATCCATACAACTCATAAAATAAAACATTAAGGGCATGTTTGGCAACTGCTTTTGCATTGAGTTTTTTTGCTTCGGACAGTCTACTGTAGCAAAGCAAAAGCATGAAGCATGTTTGGTAATGTTTGCTGCGATTTGAATAGTACTGAAGCGCTTCCAAAAAAGAGGCCAAAATTGGAAGCACCAATAGCAGCCCAAATTGGTGCTTCTGGTTGCTTCCGCACTGTAGCGATGAACAGTAACCCAAAAAAAAAAAAAACCCCCTATAAAATGACCTTTTAAACTAGCTATTTTATTTTTCAAACTTGCAATACTCTTTTACCAAAAATGTTATCATATTTTTGCTTCCAAAAATTTGCAACAAATATGTTACCAAACATATTTCCAAATAATATTGAACACACTCCAAAGCAGAAACATTGCTTCCGCGTTGGGTCAAAGAAAAAGCACAAAGCAACTATGGTTCCCAAACAGGCCCTAAGTTATCATGTGGCCACTAATTTTTCACCTGATTTAGTTGAAGAATGTTTTGTATTGTCAATTGGAATCACATTAAATAAGGGATTTCGTAATAGTAATTACAAGTTGGTGGCAAGTTGGTGGCTTATAGTGACCATACACTACTGATGTAGACATATCTTCTTTTTGTCCTCTGTTGAATATTATGGATGCAGACAAGTTATTGGTTTTACTCTTTTGAATACTCAGGTTCCAGTCCTATTGGCAGTAAAGACCTATTTAAAATTTAAGATATGAGATTGATGTGGGTGAATAGGTGTGCTCTACCACATTATAAATTTAGAGAATTTTGATTGACTATGGAATCTATATGTTTACTACTTAGTGTGTATTCCGACAAAAGTAGTTTCTTGAAACACTTTTTTTTTTTTTAATAGCACGTTATATTGACTGAATTTGATAGTTGGAAGATGAAGAAGATGATTTTTGTTGATTTTTCCATGCTTAAAAAGTTTCTCTTTTGTAACAGTGTCATTTTTATTTTCTAAAGTTAACCAGATACTTTACCTAAACAGAGTCCTAGTATTCACATTGGTTAATTCTTTAATTATTTTAGAGTTAAAAAAACAAGGATAGTGTTGCTCGCCTCTCTTTTAATATCTTATGTGAGACGAGGAAAGCATCCTGCAGTACTCTGACCAGTCATTTGTTGATTATATTATGTTTACTGTAAAAATTGTCAGTAGCAATTCTTCAATCTTAGCTCTATTTCTTAAGTTATATATTATGTTTGACAATTATTTTATGAAGACAATGATAAACACGTGGAATTTTTAAATGCATATTTACAAGTCTGTGAGTGCTAATTTTGCCAAGTTGTTGGTGTTATAAATATAGGGTCAGCAAGTGGACTTTCTGGCGAGTCTAAAGGATAATCTATTGCATTATGCAAATTTTATGTCCACATCGTTTTTCTAAGTTACCTATAAAATTTCCTAGAAACCTCTTCCGTCAAAGGGCTATCATTTCCTGAATGCCAAACATTAAAATTGGGGTCATCCATGTTGAACTGCCGCCAATATTACTGAAAGACCTGGAAGGTGTTGTGGAACTAGGTTCAGTATTTCACTTGGTGCAGGAGGTTCATTAGCCATTATTTTTGGCGTGATACTTCTGCCTAATTCTTCTTATTCTTCTTCTCATTTATTTTTCTTTTCTTTTGTTGTGAACATCAAATGTAGAAGACCTAGCAAGCTTCAGTTGGATTCTTTCCAAAAGCATGAAAAAAACCATGGTTACTTTTTCATTGGATTATGGAAACGATGAGGGTCTTATATATGAATTTATATAGTTTCTGTTTTTATAAATCAAAATATATTAACATATTTGTTAGGTACCTTTTCCTTTCCTACTTCTGTAAAACAACTAAAGTAAGAAGCACTCAAGCTAATGCTTTGTGGTTATATATTTTATAAATCAAAATATATACACCCATTTTGTCAAATTGGAACTTGAAATCTCAACCTTTTCTTTGAGAGGTGGAGGGGATAGCACTCAAGCTAATGCTTTGTGGTTATAATGTCTCCTTGTTTTCTTTGATGAAATGATGTACTTTATATTTTTAGGCCTCTTTGACGTCACATCTTAACCTATTTAGCCATTTTCTTGTACAGGTTTTCAGCCAAATGGGCAAGATCCGATATCTTGTACTGACAAGCCGTTGGCTCCTCGACTTCGTAGTAATGGCATCGATGTTGCACAATTTTCACCTCCACGACGCCTGAGTATAGATGAAATTCCTCAAGTTGTCAATGATTTTAAACTTGCAGCCAGGAATGCTATGGAAGCTGGTAAGCTTTTGAAGCTACATTTAGACACTAATGAAAAGTAAACTTGTTCTTCAACTTCAGAAAGTTAAATGGTATTTGATTTGCTGATTCCATAAGATAAAGAAATATATTTATTTGAAATGAATTGCAGAAAGAATATATGCTGAACTTGTTTATGAATCATGGTTGTCTGTCTTTAGTGGGTAAGAATAAAATATGAGATCATAGGTTTGGTAATATTTCTACTCTGATGTTGTAATGACCTAAATTTTGTTTTGCAAGTTCAACTGCATTTTATTCTTTTGTGAAGCAAGTGAGATATATATATATATATATATATATATTTTCTTTCTGGAAAAAAATTAATTGTTCAATTTTCTTTGAAGGAAATTCAATAAACATGTAAATATGGCGAGTCAGTTTTGTATCTATTATTTTAAGGAATATTATGTCTGTTATAATAGCAGAATCAATTGCCATCATATTTAATATATGTAGGTACTAGGTTATGAATAAGCTCCCTAGTGGAATCAAGTAAGTAACCTCTCTACTAGAGTAGCAAAATATGGGTCTCAAGGTCTAGTGATGTCCCGGGACTCAAGGAGAGTGGATTAGAATGAAAACCAAGGCAGCCTTAGCAAAGTGGCAGTAATTGAGAAAATCTTGGATAATCTCAAGATTACTTTTCCTCCCTTTTTAGAAATTCATGAACTGATTTAAGGAGTAATCCCGTATTTGTAGGATTACAGGAGTGTAAAGGACAGCTGGGGTTATTAACTGGCATGACAAAAAAGCGTGGCTAAATGGTGATACCAACAAATCATATGAGTTTTCAACAAGTGAGTTAGTGTCTGTTGAGCGCCATCATGTGGCTAAAACATCTCAGTGGACACATGGTATTTTTCTTTCTACGACCAACCAAAATATAGATTGTAATTGTGGATACACCTTGGTGAGCCCTCGAATTTTGGCCTTGAGGATACAAGACCACTAAAATACCGTTCTGGACCATGTGCAACAACATGGTCGCACTGTGTGCAGGTTGAGGCGCTCTAGCTGAGCCTTGACGAGCCTGGGGCTTTTTTTTGGAGCCTCGGCGTGCCTTTAACAACTATGGATGAAGGTATCGCACATAGGATAATGGAGGTCCCAAGCTAATGGGCTATGGTTAAAACTGAGGTAGCCTCTGGAGAAATAGTAGAGTAGCAATAATGGAGAAAAAATAGGAGAATTCCGAGTCCATTGTTATCCTTCATTCCAGAAGTTCTTGAACTGAGGTAAGGAGTCATCCTTTTAATGTTAGAGGAATGTAATGAATTATTGGTGATAGGTGATGGCTAGTGCATGCGAAGGGAAATTTGACTAAATAGAGAGACTAATGAATCATAGGAGAATATTCTCAGGTGAGACGGCATGCAGAGTGCATCAAGTGGTGAATACATGTCTCAAAAGAACACAGGGCATCTCCCTGAGATGATCCATGTAGTAATTAGATGACAGAGACGGAGGAGATGAGAAAAGTGTGTGAGAGAGAAGCCCCCTTCTGTAAACTGTGTTTAGAGAGGACTCCTTTTCCATTAATTGAGGTGTTCGTATACACTACCACATATGTCGCCTATACACATGTGAAAGACAATCAGGGAGATAGAGACAAATGTCTAATGCATTGTTGCTCTAAAGAAAGGCACATGCCTCTCCATTTCTATTCTACTCCCTCCTCGTGTGAGAACATTGTAACTGGACGTTGGCACTCATGTGATGTAAGATGGATGGGACCACTGGCCTGACCACCTAGCAAGCACACTCTCTTAGAGCACCTACTCCGGGCTCTTCAAAGCCCATTTTAGGCGAGCCAATGCACTAAAGGTTGTGCAGCGACCTAGCTAAATCTGATGGGGCCCATTACTGCGAGCCGGCCCGCGATCGCTAAATTTTTTTTTTTTTTTTTTGTTTTTGTTTTTGTTTTTTTGACGGCGTCGTTTCTGCTGCATCTTTTTTTTTTTTGCGTAAAAACCTATTTTTAGGTTTTAATAAAACCTAAAAATAGGTTATTTTGAGCTCTTTTTTAAAATAAAAAATAAAATAAAATATATTAAATGAAAAATATATTGTTTAGGCATTGTTTGGCAAAAATAAATTTTATTTGGGCCAAAAATAAATTAAAAAAGCTTATTTTTTTCCCTTAAAATTTGTTTTTTATTTTTTTGCTTTAAATTTTAAATGTGTACCACAAATAATGGATTTGGCCATTAAGGCACTGTTTGGCTGACACAAATAGTGCCTTAACGGCTATAATTTTTTTAAAAAAATATATAAATATTTTTTTTAAAAAACTTTTTGTAGAAAAAATAATTAAAATTACAAATCCATCTACTTAAAAATATAGCTGTTTAGGAAAAGTTTAAAAAAAAAAATTAAAAAAAAATTAATTTTAATTTTTTATTATTATTTTTTTGGAGAGCGAAAATTCGGAGAGCCTGATGGAGTGCATGTTTCTGGAGAGCGAAAGTTGCTGACGTGACTCTTGGAATTGCTAACGTGGCTCTTGGAAAAGTTGATGTGATATTTTTAGAGAGCCAAAATTTGGAGAAGCTGGTACAGATGGCCTTAGTTCACAATACTGTAACCTCGTTAATGGCCCTGAGTGACATGTCAAGGCATGACATGGAAAATGGCTGCCCATGTTGTTCCCGTGTTGCAAGTTGTGCGATTCCATCACCCACCGCCAAATTTTATATGAGAAAGGAAGGATGCATTTTGACATTTAGGAGAAACCAACTAGTTCTATTGTATATTACTGTCGCTTTTTAAGGTAGTCCATTAAAAAATGGCACCATAACTTGCTGCATTACTTAATTGAGAGTTTCACGGGAAGGGTGCCATCTTTTTACGAATCATTTGTGAAGACACTTGATATCTTTATTCACAATGATTTATCCGTAAAAGACAAAATAGAAGCAAAATTTTCCACATCAAGGATAGAAAAAGAAAAAGAAAAAGAAAAAACATGGTACACATATTAAGGTTAAGTGCATAATACTTGAAGTTCGGCAAATTTTATGTCAGGAAGTGAGCATGAAGGCAACATTTGTTTGAACAGATACTGATTCAGTGATGTTTGTTTGATGCACAAAATACCAAACAGGGCCTATCACTCTTCATTTTCTGATTCAGTGATGTTTGTTTGCTGCACAGGTTTTGACGGGGTTGAAATCCATGGGGCTCATGGTTACCTAGTCGACCAGTTTATGAAAGACCAAGTGAATGACCGCACAGACAAGTATGGAGGTTCTCTGGAGAACCGTTGCAGATTTGCTCTAGAAATAGTTGAAGCTATTGCTAATGAGATAGGAGCGAATAGACTGGGAATAAGGCTCTCTCCCTTTGCAGATTTGATGGAATCCGGAGACTCAAATCCAGAGGCTCTTGGCCTCTATATGGCTGAATCATTGAATAAATATGGCATTCTCTACTGTCACATGGTTGAGCCTAGGATGAAAACTGGAGGAGAAAAATGTGAATGTCCCCATAGTCTTGTGCCCATGAGAAAGGCTTTCAATGGTACTTTCCTTGTTGCCGGGGGTTATGACAAGGAAGATGGTATCAAAGCTTTGGCTGAGAACCGAGCAGATCTAGTTGTTTATGGACGTTTATTCTTGGCTAATCCAGATTTGCCAAAGAGATTCAAGCTCAATGCTCCTCTCAACAAGTACAACAGAGACACCTTCTATCTACCATATCCTGTTATTGGCTACACTGATTATCCATTTCTCGAAAAAACAGCTTAAATTTTCTATGTAGGAGAATGTGAACCAAAAAATTGTTCTCGACCGTTACAACTTTCCATTCTTTCTAGTGCTTGTTTTCTGCTGTAAGAGTGCCATCCCACACGGGAATTAGGTTTGTTTAAATTTCTCATTTTTCAGCCATGCTATTGTTGTTGTACTTGCGATAAATAATATCATGCAGTTGCTTTTGGTTATATAAATTTGAATCTAACATTTGGACTCTAGAAATCTGAACCTAAGATAATCTTTCTATGTTCAGTGCGTACTTTTGCATCCTTCTTGCAATGTGAAATCTCCTGAACCCTAACGAGTGCAGCCAACTTCCTTCCCGCCAATCTTCACCCGCAATGGTTCCTGTGACTACTCCACGCCTCGTGCGTTCATCCTCTTTGCGGATGGCTTCAGCTCATTAGACAGGCCAGTTGGTAGTCATACAGTAGCTTGAAGACGAATCAGAAGCGAAAGTCTACTTACTATGTTGATAAAGTAGCATGAAGATGAATCAGAAATGATGCAAATTTCTGCAACTCTGAGATTGTAGAATTACTTTCCTAAAAGTTCTTGCCATCACTTTAGAAAGAGATTGCTATTAGGTTGTTGACAATAAAACACTCAAATTATGCTATTAACAATACTGAAGGGATTCTCTGATCATTCTACAAAACTAAAAAAAGAATTAGAGAAAGGAATAAATTCAAATGAAATATAAATCTAGACCAAGTACTTCTATTAGTACCAAAGTCACTATCTTGATAGTTACATCTATTCAGACTAATAATTGAAATTTATTTTTTGACTTCCACTTATTTGAACTTGTAAAATCAATTTGAGATCCACGCAATAAGAAAGTTTGTAAAATTATTTTTTATTTTTATTTATTGCTTTAGATACCCAATAATTTATCTAATGTTATAACACATAGAATGGCTGTATGTCAACTGTCAACCGAATCTATTGATAAAAAACTTTTGGAGTTATCCAATACCTAATACTGTCCCAAAAAAAAACAAAAAAGCGTGTATCTCTTCTTTTTGGGTTGTTCCAAAAAAAATTGACTACTTTTCTTTTTCAAACAATATATTTCACATTTTTTCATATATGTCTTTAGAGTTTAAAATTTCAAACTTGAATCTTCAAAACTTAAAAGGGCAAGTTAGTAATTTTTTGAAAAATAATGAATGTCCCCTTAAAAATTTCTACTCCCCAAAAGTAACACTCCTTTTGGGACAACTTCGAAAAACTACCTTTAACCAAAAAAAAAAAAACCTTCGAAAAACTAGAAAAATATTAAGACCAATTGGAGTTAATTTTAAAGTTTGCTGCATAGTCAATCCCATATAAAAGTTCGGACCGAGTGGATGTTCAGTGCACAGAAAAAGATTGCAGCTCACCAATAAAACTCACCCAATGGGGATAGATCTGACATGGTATCTCTAGATGCTTATAAAACTTTCTATCTTTTGTTATTTATATAATATGCCTACTAATTTTAAGGTATTTGTGAAAAGAGCCGTGTTTTTAAATTTTTCTTACTAGAATAAAAACTTTTATTTTCTGGAATAATTAAAAGAAATACACAATAATATTTTATAGACTTATAGACTTCTTATGACAAAAAAATCTAGCGTATAAATTTTCTCTAACAAAACAGTATGGGCTTTGAAACTAAAATAAATTGAAGGCGTGCCAAAATAGAATCTTGCGATAACATAGGGATAAAATTAACAATAATTCACAGAGGTGACTTACGAACCTGATAACGCTCTGCAACAAATGCCAAAACAACAGCAAAACCGAGCCAACAATTCTAGTCGATTCACAGAACAAATTGCTAATTTGCTTTATGGCAGTTTGTACTGGTCGGATTCAAGAAATTTTTGGTTCCATATTGTCTGTCTAAAGGAAATCTATATGCTAAGATCTTTTATGTCAACTGAAGTCTTTTTCTTGAGAAAACAAAGAAAACCAAGGAAAAGAAAGAGAATAAGATAAGAAAACAAACTCGGGATATTTTATTGTATAAAAATTTTATACATGGGTACACACTATTTATACATAGGTTCACTTGTACACACTATATTTTATAGAAGATACAACAAAGAAAGATTACAAGGAAGCTTAAGGCTTATGAATTGAAAGAGGCTAAAACTTTGAAGTCTGTCTTTCACACTCTACCTTGAACTTCAACCGAAATGCTCTTATATAGACAAATCACAGGAACAAATGGACAATAGAGATTTGAAGACCCTTCATCAAAGAATGAGATTGAAGATGCTTTTGTGATAAGGCTCTAAAATGACTAAATGTGATCTGTGTGATAAAGCTTTAAAGTAGTTGACTCCCTATTGTTATCATTTGAGCTGATGAATCTTTTCTTTTGCTTTATAGAGATCGAAAATCTTTGTTTTTGCTGGCGAATCTTTGCTTTTGCTTCTCTTGTTGTTGTGTAGCGCTTGCTTTTATCTTTCAAGCATATTTGCCATGTTGTGAGCTTCAATGTTGTCAACTGAATGATCATCAATGTTGTCGTCGTCTAATAAGGAATGCAATCAATCATTGGATACTTTCTTCTTCTTTATCAACTATAGCCATGAATTCTGGTGAGATTTCCATGTCCGAAGGATTTCTGATGACATATGGTAGCCTTGCCTTAATAAAAATTTCTATGCTGATATTATGATCAATTAATATGAAACTTGGGTTTAAACTTGGATGAAAATTGTGTCAAGCTTTATAATAGGTTAGGTGATCTACAGTAGCTGGTTCGATATGATTTTTGAAGTCATTAAGGTATGGTGTATGATGTAATTGATTCTGGACTTCAATAGGCTCAGAATTTATGTAAATTTGATGCTGGCCAAGTATGATTGAACCATTTTTTACCCATTCTGGTGGTGTACTATGGATCTGGAGAAGCATTGGGCTTTCTGGCAACTATCTTTGGTACCAATTGTTTTGTTCAAAAATAATGGCTCGATTTAGGCAGTCAGGAAAGTTAAATACTTCTAATACCTCTAATGGGATATCTATTGGGATGGTGATGCTATTAACCATTTCTAATTCAAGAAGTTTACTAGCATGACAAATGGTCTTGGTGGTTAAAAAGTTAGTTCTCCTTATGACTTCAAAAGGAACAAAATGGTCTAAAGTTATGTCCGGTAATACAATTGTTTCATTATCTCTTCGATAAACAAAATCTAGAGAAAAATAGTGATATCTAGCTCCTTTGGGTGGACTATTGTCTTTTAAGTAATTTTGAATTGCAACCCATTCATTAATTCCGTCAGACTTTATTTCTTCAAGGATGAGATCTTTGATATCATAGGGAAAAAGTTTGACTTGTTGTTTGAGGATTTCTCCGAATTCAGGAGAAAAGAAGGGTAGCAATTTTGCATACTTCTTTTGGACAGGCAAAAATTGAATTTTTTGAAGCACTGGATTTTCTTCGGTTAGTTCTACTATGGATGTAGTTGTAACCTTTTGATAAGCTAGATTTAATTTTCTAAAATGAGAAATAAGAGTTTGATGAAATTGTTGGAGTTTGGAATAAGAGGAGTTTAACTCAACAAAATATTCTTATAAAACATTGAGATTTCTGACTAGGGTACTATGAGAATTACTTCGATTAAACCATAAATTTTCTAGGATAAGTTTTTGGTCTGGAAAAAGTTTATGTTTATTTGGGAATTGTTGAGCTGGGTTCTATATAATTAAAAGTGGATTAGAAGTTCCTGGTATAAAGCTAAAGATGTTGTTGCTCTTATAATGTCTCAAATGTTTCAAAGCAAAAACAACCGTCACCAATTCTAAGTCATGTATGGGGTAGTTGTGCTCGTGAGTCTTCAACTATCTAGACCCGTAAGCAACAACCCTCCCCTTTTGCGTCAAGACACACCCCAAACCGTCACAATAAATGACATAACCTAAGCCATACTTGGGTATGACCAAAATCGGTGTCGTGATCAACCTAGTCTTCAACTCTTGAAAAATGGATTTAGACGCTTCATTCCACACAAACTTTATACCCTTTTGGGTAAGCCTCGTCATAGGAGCGGCTAGGCGAGAAAAATTATGCACAAACCTTCGATAATATCCTGCTAAGCCTAGAAAGTTCTGAATCTCAAAAACATTTTTCGGACTTTCCCAATTCAAAACGGCCTCAATGTTGAAAGGATCAACTGAAACTCCTTATCCGGAAACAACATGTCCGAAAAACTTCACTTCCAACAACCAAAACTCACATTTCTCATATTTAGCATACAATCGATGCTCCCTCAATATCTGTAGTACCGTCCTTAAGTGCATCTTATGCTCCTTATTTGTTGGTAAGTACACAAGTATGTCATCCACAAATACAACAACAAACCTATCAAGATAGGCGTGGAAGAAATAATTCTATCAAGTTCATAAACGTAGTCGGTGCGTTTGTCAAACCAATTGGCATTACTAGGAACTCGAAATGACCGTACTGTGTACGAAAAGCTATTTTCAAAATATCCTCCTCCTTAAACCTCATTTGATAATAACCAGAACTCAAATCGAACTTTGAAAAACAACAAGTGCCTTTTAATTGATCAAATAAGTCATTAATCCTAGGTAACAGATACTTGTTCTTGATGGTGGTAGGATTTAATTTCTGGTAATCAATGCACAACCTCAAATAACCATCATTCTTCTTTGCAAATAAGACTGGTGCTCCCCACGGCGAAGCACTAGGTCGAATAAAACCTTTCGCCTTCAAATTATCCAACTACTTCTTTAACTCTTCCAGCTCTACCGGTGCCATACGATATGGTGCAATGGAAATGGGCATTGTACCATACATAAGGTTAATAGCAAACTCCACTTCTCTATGTGGAGGTGACTTCGTCAAATCTTCCGAAAACACATAAAAAAATCATGCACAACCACCGGATAAACGTCCCAGTAAAACTCATTGTCATCGGCTAAGAGACGAGCTAAAAAGAAATCACGTCGATCACGACCCTTAACGCCATAAAATGAAGAAAGAAGGGAATCACCTCATTGCTAGAAAAGATGCCAACCAATCCATACCAAGAATGATGTCAAAACCCATCATCTCAAGAAGAATAAGATCGAACTCAAATGTCTATCCCGTAATCACAATGGTGGAACCAAGACAAATTAGATCAAGAATAACGAACCCCCGACTAGCATGTCAACACAAACGGAACTATCCAACCGACTAACCTCTAACCCCAATGCATGTGCAAATTATGGTGTAATGAATGAGTATGATGCACCAGAATCAATCAACACCTTTACCCATGAATTGGACACAAGAAACATACCCCTGACAATTGATGGGTTAGATGATGGCTCGGCTAGAGTAGTCACCGGAGTAATTGCACACACTCGACCTTGGGTTCTCTACCCCTGAGAACTGCTAACATGATAGCCAGATTGCTATGTCGGTGCACTAGATAGAGCTCCCTTAGATAGTCGAGAGCCCTGAGATGTCATAGTTAGTTGTGGTGGTGGTGGTGGCTGTGGTCGAAACCCTTACTGAACTGTGGTGGATGATGTGTCCTCAGTTTATTACCACTCGCAAAAGCACGAATCTTTGTAGGATAGTACTATATAGAGGGTCTCGATCCCACAGGGAAAGGAGTTTTCTTTGCTTTGTTTTTAACTAATATTTGGTTTACAGGTAACTGGTTGAATTGATTGATTTTGGTTTTCACGAACATAAAATAAAATTAAACTAAATTAAACTAAAGTGATCAGAAAGAGAGAGGTCTTAGGGCTTTGACTTCACCACAACTTTCATACTATGGTTAACTATTTCAGGGGATTTAACAAATTATATTTCAAATTAATTGAACTCAATAACATTTGTTCAATTCGAGTTTTAAAGAAAGATGTTTTATAAATTGCAGTTAATTATAATCTATCTGCGGTTAGCATGGACTATCCACCTACCTACTTTAATTACTTTAACTAATTTGCAAACAATCCATCTTTCCTAATCATAGACTATGAAAACATTTATTTATAAAAAGCATTAGAAAACCATTACATGATCTCCATTCTTATGTCAGGCAGGACTCCGCTAGATACCATCCAATAAGAATGGGTTGATTATAGTTAATGAACAGTTATATCTAAGACAAGGTAATAGCAATTCAAAGACTATTAAAACTCTAAAGATCCAATTGAGTTGTCTCAATTGCTCATAATTATGTAATCAAGAAATATAATATATATTTAAATTATCCTAAAGTTAAAACAATCAAACCATAGTAATCAGATGGGTTACATCAGTGCCCTAAGAGAGGAATTAGCTACTTATGACGATGCAGAATATCATCTGTGTTGTTGTCGTCTTCATCGTCATGGACGACACTTCTCTTCTCAAGATCTTCACATTCTAAGGTTATTGATGAGCACTGAAAAGTGCGCATTTTAACTCGTTAAGCTTGGGTATACTAGTACCTTTATCTATCTTACTTTACCGTTTTAGATTGATTTCGTGTTATTTCCATTTTCAGGCACTTATCCTGAAAATAAGCTAACTCAGCCAAATAAGAGCTTAAATGAAGCAATTCTGGGATTGATCAAAGAAAGGAGCAAAGTGGAGCAAAAAGGAAGAAAGGTGGACATTCAGTAATTTTCGATCGATCCAAGATCAAGGTTCGATCGATCCAACATGGATCGATCTCAGCATTCCAAGATAGATCCAAACCTTAACCCAAAGCAGAAAGGCCTAAGTTCGATCGATCTAACACCATCCTTCGATCGATCGAACACCTTTGTCCTTATTCAAATGATTGATCTTATCCATTTGTACCACCCACCAACCACTTTTGTCCTTTTCCCAAAAATATCTCCAAAATATCTCAGATTTGTTCTTATCTGAAGAAGCGCAGCCAAGATGGATCGATCCAGCCTAAGTTCGATAGATCTCAGCTAAGTTCGATCGATCCAAGTCCAAGGTTCGATCGATCGAACTTCCTCCAGTGCGAAAAAGTTAAAAAGCCAGCTCATTCAAGTTGTCTTGTATCCAATCATTGGGGAATATGCTTTGCACGACTCCAGCTCATTTTGTGTGTCATTGGACCTACCTATAAAAGGAATATGATGCATTTTTTGAGGGGAGATGAACAATTTTGGTAGAGGCAACTTTAGAGGCTATTCTTAGTGTAGAAGAAAAGAGGAGGAGGCTAGAAACACCATTGGAGGTCTTTCATCTTCCAAGGAGCAGATTTCTTCCATGGAGCTTGCCCTTGAGGGTTGGAGGTGCATCACCATAAGTGGCTAGACATCCTCTTGGGGCTAGAGTTAGCCCCAAACATACTTTCTTTATCTTAATCTTGTGTATTATTGAGGGATTAGTGTTGTAATACATGTTTTGACACTTTGATTTGTATAGATCTTGTTTATTCAATGATTTATATGGTTTAATGCTTTCAATTGATCATTTCATTCTATCCATATGTCTATGTATGCTAGAATAGATGTTTATGTGCTTGTCTTTAGATTTTGTGTTATTGATTCATGTCTATGTGTATTAATGCTATAGATCTAGAGATTGTCAAAACATGGTACTTAATGGAATGCTCTTGCTATTTTCTTGATAGTTCATACTTATTCCTTGATGGATTGTGCCTCTCCTTTAGTTTATTTCCATGCTAGTAGTGTAGATGTAGTGTAGTTGTAGTGTAGTGTTAAATGGGAGGATAATCCATGCTTGTTGTTTGATGTTCCATGCTTTTGAATGCAAGTAGCATATGACTCTAACTTTGTGGTCTATTTGGATTGTGAGCTTAATGAACTGAGTAATGACTTGTTTTGATCTATTGTGTCTTTCACATGTTGTTTAGACAATATATTCTTCATTGCTTGATATATTGTGCCTTTCACATGATGTTTAGACAATACATGCTTAATTGGTCATCCTTGCTTATTGAACCAACCAAAAACACACACACACACACACACCAATATTGCAACACACAATTTCCCTCATTAATCACTTGTAAGTGGTATAGAAATGCATTGCTTGGTGGTGACCTCTAAACCCCAAGAACTCTCTCTCTCTTTTACTTACTCTTCATTGCATTCATACTTAGTTTAATTTAGTTACTCTCTAGTTTAATCAACCAACCAACCTATTGCTTGATCATTCAACCTACTAGCCCTAATAGCAATTGCGCAACATAGTTCGACCTAGCATAATCCACAATCCCTTGGGACGATCCCTACTTGCCTTAACTATATTTTTAGTGAAGGTAGTAATGACTTTTATAAATGTAAAACTTGGCCCTCACCTTAATGCACACTCTTAAGCTTATGGTTCCGACGACGAGCCACCATAGTTTTTGGCGCCGTTGCCGGGGATTGATTGATTGAATTGATTAGGCAACGTCGAATTTGTGGAATTCAATTAGGATTAGTACTCTTTTGATCGTGTCTTTATTTTTATTTTTCTTTTTGGTTACTCATTATGTTTGTTCTTGATTGACTAGGTGTATTATTGAAGAGAAGGAAAGCAAAAAAAACAATCCAAGCTACAAAGCAAAACAAAGGAAGTAAAAAAGCTAAAAAAAAAATTAAAAATTAAAAAATTGCTAAGCTAAGCTAAAAATTTGGAGTTGAAGTGCTATAGGACCTTTGTGAGCTTTTCTCAACTCAAACTCCTCAGTTAAATCGTGAGCCCGCGTGGAGGCATTGCATTTCATTTGTAGATAAATCGTGAGCCCGCGTGGAGGCATTTTACTTGTCATTGCATCATTGTTGTTTCAAACATGGGAATAGTGTTTGTGGAAGAAGTCTAATTGTATTGTTGTGAAGGCATAGTGTTTATTCATTTGTTGTACTTGCTTGTTTTGCATTGTGCATGCATGGTCGTCGTTCATTGAGACCCACTCTTATCCCTTTAGATTTGCATCTTGAATCCATCGTTAGAAATCCTAGGGGAAGAGGAAGTTCAAATAGAACCAATCTATCAATGGACGTGCATGAGGAAGAGCATGTAGATGACCTTGGTCACATAGACCAACAAGACATTCTTCATCCTAATGTGCACAATGAGAACATACAAGTACCTTTAGGCATGCCAAGGCCATACATTCACCAACCTCAGCAACAACAAGGCCAAGTTCCATTGGGAATGCCAAGGCCAATGTATGTTCCACAACCTCCCATCATTAATCAAAGAATTCAAAACCAAGGTGTCTATGTTGCACCTCAAGTTGCTAACCCACCACTTGCTTTGAGAGACCATTATGTGCTAAATGAGTATAATGCACTCACATGCATTCAATTGCCACCATTTAGAGCACACCATTATGAAATTAAAGCACAAACCATTCAAATGCTTCCTAACTTTCATGGACTTCCTAGTGAAGAACCTTACAAGCATTTGGATGAGTTTCTTGAAGTTTGTTCTACCGTGAAATACACGGACATGCCGGAAGAAGTCTTAAGGCTTAAACTTTTTCCATTCACCCTTAAAGACAAGGCAAAATATTGGTTTAACAATCTTAGGCCTTTTTCAATCACTACTTGGGCAAATGCAACAAGAGTTTTTGAAGAAGTACTATTCGGTTTCTAAGACCAATGCCATGAGAACATCCATTAGAGAATTTACACATGGGGATGGGGAAACGTTTCATGAGGCATAGAAACGCTTTAATGAATTGCTTAGGAAGTGTCCACATCATGACATGCCCAAATGGCAATTGGTTCAATATTTCTTTGAGAGCTTATCGGACAATTACAAGGGTATGGTTGATGCTTCCATGGGTGGTTCTTACATTGATAGGTATGAGGATGATGTGTGGTGTCTCTATGAAAGCATGAGTGGAAATTCATTGCATAGAACATTGTCTTCAAAGAATGGTAGAAATACACAAGGTAGGAAGAATGTTGGCTTATATCAAGTCGACCACTCCAATGAAATAGCCACCGAAATAAAGTCATTATCTCAAAGGTTTGATCAATTTTTTATCAACCAAAACTCAGCGAACCAAGTATCTTCCTTTCCTAACCATTCTCATCGTGCATCCAATGAATCTTATATGACTCGTTCTAGTGTTCTTCATTCTACTTCTCAGTGTCCTCACGGGCAAGTGCAAAATGAACCCAATGAATAAGTCAATGCAACTTTTGTGAATCAAGGGGGAAATCCTTATGGTACTCATTACAATCCAAATTGGAGAAATCATCCGAACTTCTCTTGGAAAAACCAAGGGGAGGGCTCAAACCCTTCCCAAGGCGGTTTTCAAGGGAAGTATATTCCACCTCCAATGCAAAACCAAGAATCCCAAGGTTATAGGTCTTACCAATCACAAGGGAATCAATTCTCGAATTCTCATTTTCCCAATCAATCATATTCCCAAGGTAATTCTAGAAGTCCCGTCTTTGAAGAAAAAGTTTTAAATGCTTTGGGCACTCTTGAGGCAAACGCACAATTGCTTCATTCTCATTCTCAATCTATTACAAAGCTAGAAACCCAAGTAGGGTAAATAGCTAAAACTCTTAATGCTAGAGAGAAGGGAAAGATGCCAATGAATGCCCCGCATAAGCAACAATGTGTTGTGGAAACCCAATCCTCATCGGAAGGGTGTACCATAGAACATGTCAATGCGGTGACCACATTGAGAAGTGGTAGAATTGTGGATAATTAAGTTGAAATGACCAATGAAGAGAGTGAACCGGTGCAACCTTAAGTTGTCACCCATCCCGTTTCACATTCTATTCCTCCTTTATTGCATGTTCATGATCTTATGAATGAGAAAGCTTAAAAATGTGATTTGAAAACTGATTTTGAAAGTGATTCATTAAAGAAAGTCTTGAAAAATGTGTTTGAAAAAGAAGTTTTGAAAAATGATGTTGAAAAAGTTTTGTTGAAAAGTGATTTGAACAATGATTTAAAAAATTCTTGTGTTGAAGAGATTTTGAAAGAAAATTCTGAAAATGTGTTTGAAAAAGCTCCATTTCCGGACGCCTTGAAAGGGTCCATTTCAAAAGAAAAGCAAAAGGTTAAAGCCAATGAAATTTTAGAAATGTTTAGGCAAGTGAAAGTTAATCTTCCACTTTTGGATGCAATCAAGCAAATACCGGCTTATACCAAGTTTTTAAAAGATCTTTGCACCCAAAAGCGGAAGAATAAAAGCCAAGCACCAAGGAAAGTGGTTTTGACCGAACAAGTGAGCTCAATTTTGCAACACAACACTCTCCCAAAGTTTAAGGACCCCGGTTCACCCACTACATCATGCATCATTGGTGAGCATATCATTAATGGGGTGCTTCTTGACCTAGGAGCAAGTGTTAACCTTTTTACATACTCGATCTATGTCAAACTAGGCTTAGGTGAATTAAAAACGACGTCGGTAGTTTTACAACTTGCCGACCGATCTATCAAGAAGCCTAGGGGTGTCATTGAGGATGTTTTGATTAAAATTGATAAATTATTCTTCCCGGTTGATTTCGTTGTCATAGACACGGAACCGATTCCCAATCCTAAGAGCCAAATACCCGTTATCCTTGGCCGTCCCTTCTTGGCAACCTCAAATGCCAACATCAATTGTAGGACGGGGGTAATGAAGAAATCTTTTGGCCATATAAAAGTGAAGTTGAATATATTCAATCCAACCTCTAACTCATTTGACAAGTATGAAGAAGAGGTTAATGTTGTAGAAAAATGTCTTGATTTTCAATGTGAAGAAATTGAGCTTTTAGGTAAGACTAAAATTTCAAAGGGACCATCTTCAACATTGCATTCTAAGACCATTGTTTCAAATTCTCGTTGTGAAAAGGCATGGAAGCCCAAAAATGTTGATTGCATTGACAAGGGACCAAAACTTTCTATTGAGTTTGAACCAACAAGTTCTTCTAAGAACCATTTGTTGGGTGGATCTCAAGATATCTATCACCCCGAAAAGGAGGGGATGCATAATAAGATCTTTGATCCAGGCTAAAAGAGCCCAAAGTCTTGCTAGAGACGTTAAAGACTAGCAAAAGCATTCGTAGGGTGTCAAAACCCTATTTCTCCCCTATTTCTATCTTACATTTTGTTTCTTGCGAAGTCTAAATACTTGTTTTTGGTTCATATGCATTAGAAGGAACTTTGGTGAGGATTGCATGAGCTTTCATGTCATTTTTGAGCATTCTGCATGAATTCAATCGATCCAACTCTGGATTTCGATCGATCGAACTCCCATTTACATCCAACACTTAGAAAAATTTTCGACCTGCATCCAACTTGCATATTTCAGCTCTCTATCTGATCGATCGAAATCGTTCCTTGATCGATCTAGAGTTCTTCGATCGATCCAACTTCATCATTCGATCGATCTCCTGTTCCCACACTTAGATTATTTTTGAGCCTGCAGAACCTGCATCCAAACCACCTCTCTGTCCGATTGATTGAAAAATTTCAAGATCGATCTGAAGAACTTCGATCGATCTCAAGTTCCAACACTTAGCCAAATTTTCTGAGCCAAAAACCTGCATATTTTTGCCCTCTGTCTGATCGATCGAACTTTTGTTCCGATCGATCTCACTTCTACATTTCATTGTTTGACTTTATTTTGACTTTTCAAATTTTAAAATCCAAAAATATTTTTATTTTATTTTATTTTCCAAAAATATCAAAAAGATTTTATTTTTTTATTTTTTTATTTTTCAAAAATCCAAAAATATTTTCTATTTTTCAATTTTAATTTTTAATTTTAGTTTTAATTTTTTCAAAAATTCCAAAAATACTTTGAAGAGAGAAAGTTCGATCGATCTCAGTTGAGGTTCGATCGATCGAACTTTGTCGGGGATATTTTTAAAAACAGAACCGAGGGTTTCAAGATC
This sequence comes from Cornus florida, assembly GCF_030987335.1. Taxonomy (NCBI): domain Eukaryota; kingdom Viridiplantae; phylum Streptophyta; class Magnoliopsida; order Cornales; family Cornaceae; genus Cornus; species Cornus florida. The sequence continues at coordinate 50,162,982 of NW_026775573.1, forward strand.
GATACTCAAGATCGATCTCAACCCTCTCTCATTCTCAAACCCCCTTCTCTCTCTCGTCGCTGACCCTGTGCATCCATCATCTTCCCCATCTCAGGCGAGATCTAAGCTTCGAATCTCTCTCTCATCTTGGTCTTCATCACCTCTTTCGCATCTCATCACTTCTCTCCTTCGGTTGAGGTAAGATCCGAGGCACCATAATTGATTGCAAGCTTCAATCTCATGTATCTATGTTTTATATGCCGAATCCATGTCATTTTCATGATAAAATCCTCCATTATTGAAGCTTCAAACCATTGTATATATATATGTATATGTGTGTATATGTTTTAGATATTTTGACTCGATTTGGGAGTATGGGCCTTGTTTGGGTGATGGTTGTTATTGATTTGATGTGTTGAAGGGCCCACAAACACGTTCGTGTGGGCCCCGTGCTTCCATAGTCACCGATCTGTGACCTTTCAGTTTTCATTGTCGCACAGTTCGATCGATCGAACTTATGTCCTGATCGATCTAAGTGAGATCGATCTCACTTACTTTCGATTGATCCAACTTTTGTTATCGATCTCACTTCTTTTTAGGATTGATCGAACTTCACAAATCTCATACACACACTTCATTCATCATATTTTGTATTCAAGCTATCTTATATATACCCAATGCCTGTGATACTCCACATTAGATGCATTTCATACTTATTGCTTAGCATGATTCACATTCTGTCACCTGCATAGATTTATGTCATTTCTGTTGTGTCTATCTTATTTGACATGCATGTTTCTATATTGAGCTTCCAATTCTTTATTCCAGCACTAACTTTCATTTTAAGATTTCCTTTTGCAGACCATGGCTCAGAATGACAGTTCCTCTGCTTCAGTTGCACCTGAGGTGTAATGACCCGGTCATTTGACTCCCTTTCTTTTTTTTCTGAAATTTTACGGATAATTTTTTTTTGTTTAATTTTCTGTTCTGAGTTCAGTTTCTTATCTCATAGCGTCGTCTCTAGTGCTCGGAAATGGTTTCTGAGACTCTTTTGTTTGGATTGACAACTTCCTTTGAGGACCGAGTCATTTTCACATTTTCACTTTTCGGACACTATGCACTATTTCATCCTTTTCCCTATTCTGTCTTTATTCCCGTTTGTCAGTTTTTGGCACAACCTAAATTTTTTGTGCTCGGAGTTAGTTTTTGACTTCACATATCTTGATCTTGAGTGGTTTCCATGAAATACGTATCTTTACTTGTGCAAGAAAGTACTCTGGTTGCTCCCGGTGTCCATAGGGGCATGGATGCACAATTCTTAGGAATTCTTTTCTTTTCTTGGGGTGTTTTTCAATGAATATCTTTTGAAGATATTTTATTTCAGGGGTATCTAAGAAAATATATTTTGGAAGATATTTTTATTCTGGGGCAGTTAGCAGTTAACCCTTTTTGCAGGGGTCATTTTGCAATTAATGAAAGTTATTGTAAAATACCTCGTCTGGTGCCTAGATCCTCGTGTGGGATTCATTTTCACATTTCATTGAGTCATGTACTCTTAGGATTCCGTCCTGGTCGTTTTTCTCCAGTTTCAGAGTTTCTGGCCCCGGTTTGCGCCGAACTCGTTCGAGGCATAACTTTTCGCTCGAGACTCAGTTTTTTACGCCGTTTCTTCCGTTGTTCATATTTTCTAATTTTGAATCTTTTTTGTTCACGGAGTTTTCCCATTTGAGCAGGTCTGCTCAAAATTCACTTTTCCAGACCCGGTAGGGCCCGTTCGGGGCACTTTTTGAGATTTTCTATAAATAAGGGGACTTAAAGTCAAAAAGCCATCTTCTCCTCTCATCAAGCACGACCAGCAGCTCCCATGGCTGCCCAAGGGGGGCTTCCACACTTCTCCTCTCATTTAAACCTCATTCCCTTTGTTATAAAGTCATAGTGCCTTCGCGTTTTGTGTTTGTCTTGACTACGCGCTTCTTCCACCCTTATTAGAACTTGTTTCCGACCATTTTTTGAGTTTGGGATTGAGGTCAAGTTTGGATTTTCATGGGGATTCTTGTGGATTCTTGTTCCTGGTGTAGTCCCCGACAAAACCCTTTGGTATCGTCGGATTTGGAGCACTTTTGTTTTGGTGGGCTTTTGAGATTTCATCTCAAATTGAGGTAGGGGGTGTTATAATTTATTTTCTTATTATATAGCATGTTTGTGATGCTTATACAACTTGTTAGCATGAATAAATATAAAATCTATGGATTTTATTATTTATTTTTCTTATACTGGATCTGTTTTTTCCGGTTGCTCATGACTTGGTTTAAACATGTAGCATGATATTATATTACCCCTTGATATGCTCATTGTTGTGTATAAAAATTAGAGCATTTGAATAAGTATTAAATGTTTTATTTAATATTTATCTTAAGTGAAAGATTAATTCACATGGTTTTAACTAACTTGAAATCAATATGTGTTAGCACATTATATTAGGCCCTAGCATGCTTTTTAACATAGATTATTTTGAGAGTATTCGGACGTACTTTGAAATCTAGTAATATTTAATTAATTTGATTAATTAATTTATTCCGAGTATACTATTCATTCCATTGAAATTCCGACTTGATATTCTTGATATGCATGTCATGTAGTTCCACATATATTTAATCTAAAATATTTGATTAGGTTTTGAAACCTTTCATTTATTATTTTTCTAGTATTAAGGTTTAATACTCATGGCCGTGCATTGCATGAAATGTACTTGTATCATGTTCTTAAATCAAGTCTTGGCATGTTGTATAATATATATTAATTTGAGATCATTTAGATGAATTTCAAAACCTAGAGATTTTAATTAACTGAAGTAATTAAAATCCATTTCATGGTTCATTGGTCTTGATTCAGTTTCTAACCTTGTATTCATGATTTTCTAGACAAGTCATTCACGTGTATCAAATCGAGAATAATCGGATAAGTTTTGAAACTTATATTTAATTAATTCCTTTGTATGGAACTTAATTCACATGGTTGTATCTTGCTTAGAATGAACTTGTAACTTGACATTGGACTTGCCTTGTATAATGATTTTCACACTTCGCATTAAACATCCTTCATGCATAGCGTGTGACGAATCCCACACTGAAGATTCGACATTCATCATATCATATTAATGCGAACTTAGGGCATGACTTGTACGTTTCAAAATCTTGGTTGTGCATGAGACGTGGTTAATGTGTTTCTAGTATTTGATACTATCTTGACTTACACAACATGTTGATTTTGGAACTTGGGATATCAATCAAGAAATGACATGGCTAGGACTTAGTTCTAGTACGGGAGATAGAGAGCTCCCTATTATCAGTGCGCATTGGGGGAAAGGTACCCTTGGGTTAGTAGCCCTAAAGTGATCTCAATTGAACGGTTATCTTATAATGCGCAGTAGGGGAAAGGTACCCATGGGTTAGTAGCCCTAAATTGATCTCAAGAGTACGGTTTTAATCCGGGCGATATCCAAGTTTCCACATTGGTTGATTTCACTCTTTAAATTTCAAGTTGTTATTCCTTGAAGATTTAAACCTTGTCGTATTATGTGAAATGCCCTAATCTTGTCATTTGCATAGATATTATGCCTCATTCGTGATTTCAAGTATACTTCATGTCATGTTAATTGGTATAGTCCAATCATGTAAATTGCATTGATAATGTAATTCTTGTTAATTTATATCTAAGTATACTTACCATCGTGTTATATGGATTATCCCATTCTTGTTTAATTGCATAGATTTTATGCCTTGTCCTTGCTTAGGTTTTATGCCTTGTCTTTGCATAGATATTATGCCTTGTTCTTGATTCATGTATAAATCTTGCCTTGCAAATTGGAATGCTCCAATCGTGCTAAAATTGCATATAGATATTATGCCTTGTCCTTGAATCCATGTATCACTTCTTATCGTGTTCCTTGGGTTATCCCAACCTTAACTCGTTTCATATGTGTATACATATCATGATTCTTGTAGATATTACACGATGGTAGCTTAGGATGATCTCTGAGTCAAATCTTGATATAGACGTTAGGTGGCATGATCCATTTGAACTATTGCATGTCAGTCTAAAAATCTTAAAGAAATCGAGTCATGCGTGTTCATTCTCTACGAGTAAACTTGTTAGTCTTGTTTACTCACCCCAAAGTTACTGGGGGTTTTGATCAGGTACGAAGACTTGGTTCGTGATTCTTGTCATGCTTGGATGATTTGTAGACTTGAAGATTTCAATTCTTGTAAAGGTTGGCTTGAAATGCTATTTGTAGCCTTTTATGTCAAAATGTGTATATTTGATTCTAAACATGTAATGCGTACATGAGTACACTCTTTTCAATGAATTTGACATGTATGAGATAAGGTCAGAGACCAATGACATGTATATTGCATTCTATGTAATTTCTGATTTCATGAAATATTGAGAAAATATTAAAAAATGCTAAGTCATTGCTTCATAACTTTTGCATCGGGTGTGGGAATTCCATTTTTATTCTTTCATAGGGTCTTATAAATCATGTTTGAAGTATGGCCAAGGGCTAAACGGTAATTTGAGATCATTTAATAATTTTGGTTTTCAAATTTCACATTTTTTGTTCATTTTTGTCTCTTTGCCCGTTGAGGGGTCGGATTTTGTATCGGTAGTATTTTTAAGCCATGGACCATTGTAGCGCGTCTTAATAGGTAAGTTACGTTTGCGTGCATGATCGTTTTCAAGAAAAACCTCATCCTTGGAGATTTGAGCCTCCTACGGACTCACTTTTCAATTTTCTTGCATAATCTGATTTTAGGGCACTTCGGGATTTTCCTTCGGGAAATAAATTCCAGTTTCACATGGTCACTTAGAAAATGTGATTTTAAGGGGGGCTTATTTTTCGTGTTTTTCCAGAAAATGTCGTCTTGGTGCCGGAAATCGATCGCAAAGTTCAACTTTTTTTTTTTTTTTAGTAGCTTTTTGGACCTCCATGACCAGATTTCATGGAGGGGCATTTCGGACATTCTACATTGCGTTTTTTTTTTAATTATCTCTCAAGTCACGTAGAAAACTCAATTTTGAGAGTGGTTTCTTCTTTGTGTTTTTGCAAAACAATTCTTTTTGATGCCGAAAACAACTCGCAAATCTGGGAACCTGGTGCGTTTCAGGTTTTTCCAGAAAATGTTCTGATCCTAGGGGCATTTCGGGTATTTCACTTGGTGAATAAAATCTTCTCTTGACTTGGTCATGTAGAAAACATGATTTTAGGAGGGGGGTTTGTTCACAACGTTTTGCCAAAAAATGTAGTTTAAGTCCTCAAAAACCACATTTGAAGTCCGAAAATCTGTGCAGACCCTGCACATGCTTGAAACCCAGAAAGTTGTTTTTTTGAAACTTTGAGGCTTCATATCTTCTTTGTCCCGACTCCAAATCAAGTGATATTTGAGTCTAAGTTTATTAGTTTTTGCTTGTCTATCCAACGGTATGCACGGTTGCATCCAATTTTATCTGAAAAGACTATTTTACCCCTTGTAAAATACCCTTGCCGCACTGATTTTAAACCCAAAAGTTATTTTTTTGAAACTTTGACGTTTCATATCTTCTTCATCCGGACTCCGAATCAAGTGATTCTTGAGTCCAGATTCATTAATTTTTCCTAGTCTATCTATCAGTATGCTCAGTTGCATCCAGTTTTATCTAAAAAGACCATTTTACCCCTTGTCAATTACCCTTGTCGCACTGTTTTGAAACCCGAAAGTTGATTTTTATGAAACTTTGGAATTTCATATCTTCTTCATCCGGACTCTGAATCAAGTGATTCTTGAGTCTAGATTTGTTAATTTTTCGCTGTCTTTCCAGTGGTGTGCTCGGTAGCACCCGACTTTATATTTTCAGAAATAACCACTTTGCCCCTGGGGGCTTATTCGTCATATTTATAATCTTTTGCTTTCGCGTCAGTTCTCATTGAGTTCCACGACCTCATGGAAGGTCATCAAAGTGTCTTAGAGGTGTGTTGTGCCTTGGGAGACAGTTGTCTTGTTTCTTGCTTCCGTATCTGGATCCGTTACCGGATCAATCTTTGGTTCATCACTATAGTACCAAGTTGAATCAAAACCCGGGTCGTTACATAAGGCTCATAATCAGATACGTCACCTAGAAGAGCACCTTCAGAGTTTGGAGGATATGTTGGTTGCCCTTAGAGCTGACATGAATACCATCCGTCTGAATATGGTGGCAGCCATTAGAGCTGACATTGCTTCCCTCCGAACGGAGATCTTAACTGCCATTGATGACTTAGCCAGGGAGATCCGCGGAGTTCGCTCTACTCATCCTGCCCCCTCTGCCTGAGACTCCCAGTCTCTTTATCTTTCTATGCTCTATATCTATGATGCGTGTCTGCTACATTTGTGCTACTATTATTATTTTTGCAACCGGGTCTGTCGGCTTTGACATTGGTTGTATTGCACTTTATTGTTATTTTTATCTATGATAGATGTTGCATGTTTTTATTGATACATTTATCCATTTGACTCCATCAGGTGCATCCCAGTAACTTCAGTGAGAGAGTGCTACCCGATTTTTCAGGACCACTCTTATACCTCTCTCATTTCTTTGGCCCATTTACACTTGCATGTCCACTGTGCACTGATTATCCCATTTTGTTATCTGATGAGTTTATCCAAATGCCATCTTTTCAGGACCACAGTTTATCCCAAGTTTGGGGGGGCCATGCCACCCACTTTGGATACTTCAGTCCCAATCATTCTCGCTTAGTTGCACTAGTATACTCTTTCCTTTGTTCGCTTTGCACATTAAGGACATTGTGCAATTTAAGTTTGGGGGAATGGTGCTTTGCAATGTTAGTTTTAAATTGCATATCTTTTGAGCATGACTTGTGTATTTGAGGGACATTTCTATGATTGGTCCATATCTAGCTATGCTTTTGATCTTTTGAGGACTATATTGCTTAAATTTAAAAATTGCTTGACTTGAGAGTCCAATACTCCTTGTATGCCTTATAGATGCCATTTAGGAGTAAAATTTTCGAAAGATTGATATCTTGTTTGCTCTTGTGGTCCACATCATCCTGATTTTGTGATTGTTTTGAGATTCACTCTAGTCTTCTATACTAGCACAGGCGCACACTAGCATTCATTTGTGGGGTACATGCTTTGTTGATTATTGAATTGGTTATATTCCAATTGAGCTAGTAGTGCATTGAAAGCTTTCATATTGATAAAAGTGGATAACAAACCCTTTTTCACTAAGTAGCCGGGATTCTAGCGTCATTAAGCATTGAATTTCTCGCACCGAAAAGTGGAGGGCCCAAACTCTAGGTTAATAACTTGATAAAAAAAAAGAAGAAGAAGAAGAAGAAAAAGTTGCAAAAATAATAAAAAAGTGAGGACTTCTCCCAAAAGGTGAGAAGTGGGAAATGATTAGATGGAAGTTGTCTTGATTTGTAGCCTAATTGATTTGAGCTTGTAAGTCCGTAGGGGTATTTGAATGCCTAATGCCCTAAAGCCGTCTGGTTTGGGAGTCATTGACCTAACGCTCGACCTCATGAATCGCTAGAAAGGTTAAGAGATCAATTCATTGCACTATGCTTCCATCTTTGATCCTAAAAAAAAAAAATATATCTAGTGGAAATAATAAGAGCACCTAGAACAATAAAGCTTTAATAAAAGTTCACTTTTTGTCTTGATAATCAGTACTAGATTTGTGTGCTAGTTTGAGGGTAAGGATGTGATTAATTCTTTAGTTGGCTTAGATAACAACACACTTGATGCCGGTCCACTCAAAACGGATTCTAGAGTTGTTTTGATTTGCATGATCATTTTCTTGATGTGTGGAGGACCATATTTGCTTGCTTGATGTTGAGACTTTGAGAGATTGCTTGGAAAGGGTTGAAAAATTACATACTTGAGATAGTCTTCTCCCAATGCTTGTTTGCAATATTGGTGTCTCTTTTGAAAGAATGAGCTTAATGTTTATGGGTATCATTTCTGGAAACCCTCACGAGACTTCACTCATCCACTAGGGGTAACCTAGGGGTTTAAAAGGCTTGTTGCATGTGCTAAATGCAATCGTGTTCCCTACGAAAGTGGTGCTACCATTTTATTGCTTTCTAGTTTATACTTGTATAGTTGTTCATTTCATTCCTTTACTTTCTAATTCATTACTAGGGACTAGCAATATTTAAGTTTGGGGGTGTGATGAGCACTGAAAAGTGCGCATTTTAACCCGTTAAGCTTGATATACTAGTACATTTATCTATCTTACTTTACCGTTTTAGATTGATTTCGTGTTATTTCCATTTTCAGGCACTTATCCCGAAAATAAGCTAACTCAGCCAAATAAAAGCTTAAATGAAGCAATTCTGGGATTAATCAAAGAAATGAGCAAAGTGGAGAAAAAAGAGGAGTAAAAAGGAAGAAAGGTGGACATTCAGTAATTTTTTATCGATCCAAGATCAAGGTTCGATCGATCCAACATGGATCGATCTCAGCATTCCAAGATAGATCCAAACCTTGACCCAAAGCAGAAAGGTCAAAGTTCGATCGATCCAACACCATCCTTCGATCGATCGAACACCTTTGTCCTTATTCAAATGATTGATCTTATCCATTTGTACCACCCACCAACCACTTTTGTCCTTTTCCCCAAAATATCTCAGATTTGTTCTTGTCCGAAGAAGCGTAGCCAAGATGGATTGATCCAGCCTAAGTTCGATCGATCCAAGTCCAATGTTCGATCGATCGAACTTCCTCTAGTGCAAAAAAGTTAAAAAGCCAGCTTATTCAAGTTGTCTTGTATCCAATCATTGGGGAATATGCTTTGCACGGCCCCAGCTCATTTTGTGTGTCACTAGACCTACCTGTAAAAGGAATATGATGCACTTTTTGAGGGGAGATGAACAATTTTGGTAGAGGCAACTTTAGAGGCTATTTTTAGTGTAGAAGAAAAGAGGAGGAGGATAGAGACACCATTGGAGGTCTTTCATCTTCCAATGAGCAGATTTCTTTCATGGAGCTTGCCCTTGAGGGTTGGAGGAGCATCACCATGAGTGGCTAGACATCCTCTTTGGGCTAGAGTTAGCCCCAAACATGCTTTCTTTACCTTAATCTTGTGTATTATTGAGGGATTAGTGTTGTAATATATGTTTTGACACTTTGATTTTATATAGATCTTGTTTATTCAATGATTTATATGGTTTAATACTTTCAATTGATCATTTCATTCTATCCATATGTCTATGTATGCTAGAATAGATGTTCATGTGCTTGTCTCTAGATTTTGTGTTATTGATTCATGTCTATGTGTATTAATGCTATAGATCTAGAGATTGTCAAAACATGGTACTTAATGGAATGCTTTTGCTATTTTCTTGATGGTTCATACTTATTCCTTGATGGATTGTGCCTCTCCCTTAGTTTATTTCCATGCTAGTAGTGTAGATGTAGTGTAGTGTTAAATGGGAGGATAATCAATGCTTGTTGTTTGATGTTTCATGCTTTTGAATGCAAGTAGCATATGACTCTAACTTTGTGGTGTATTTGGATTGTAAGCTTAATGAAAAGATTAATGACTTGTTTTGATCTATTGTGCCTTTCACATGTTGTTTAGACAATATATTCTTCATTACTTGATATATTGCGCCTTTCACATGATATTTAGACAATACATGCTTAATTGGGCATCCTTACTAATTGAACCAACCAAAAACACACACACACATACACCAATATTGCAACACACTATTTCCCTCATTAATTACTTGTCAATGGTATGGAAATGCATTGCTTGGTGGTGACCTCTAAACCCCAAGAATTCTCTCTCTCTCTTTTACTTACTCTTAATTGCATTCATACTTAGTTTAATTTAGTCGTTCTCTAGTTTAATCAACCAACCAACTTATTGCTTGATCATTCGACAACATAGTTTGACCTAGCATAATCCACAATCTCTTGGGACGATCCCTACTTGCCCTAACTATATTTTTAGTGAATGTAGTAGTGGCTTTTATAAATGTAAAACTTGGCCTTCGCCTTAATGCACATTCTTAAGCTTATGATTCCGACGACGAGCCACCAGTTATGAAACCCTAAAAGCCGCCACCACAATATCAGCTTTCTGAATAATATGAGAACAAGAGACTCCTTCTATCAAGGCCTATGCCTTCTTTTATAGAAGAAAATAAAGGTCTAGTGGGCTTTTAGGTCTTCTGACCCATCTGGAGTGAAATACGACAAAGAAAAGAATAATCCCATAACTTTTGATCTGATTTGTCCTGGAAGGCTCGAGCTTAAGAAGTGGAGCTCGAGCTTTGGGGCTCGGCTTGAGCTTTAGGAGCAAAGCTCGAGCTCTTTGGAATGATTGCTCAAGTTTCAAAAGATGGTGCTCGATCTTCAATTCTGTACTTAGTCAAATTTCTTCAACTATTTTTCTAAGTGTCTTTTCCTTCAACACTTAGAATATTTTGGGGATTTCTTCTTTTAACATTGCTCAATCCAAACTTCATAGGGCTCGAGCTTGTGGTCCTGAGCTCGAGCTTTTGGTACTCAGGGCTCGAGCTTTGAATGATTGTGCTCAATCCTTGAGGTCTAGCACGACGCCCTGGAAGCTTGGTTCTTCTTTAAAATCAACTTTTCAAATTCCAACGCCTCATACTCGAGCTTGAAGGCCAAGGCTCGAGCACCATTGAAATAGGGCTCGAGCTCTGAAGGTACAAGGCTCGAGCTTTAATGCCTTGTTGATTTTCTTCTTTTTCTTTGCAAGGCTCGAGCCTCAGGACTTAGGCTCGAGCTTTGGTACTTGAATTCTTCCAAACTTCACCATTTAAGCTCTCGGCTTGCTTTGAATGATCGACAACGACTCTGTAAGCTCCGATATTAGTCTTTTCATCACAAGGTCCCGGTTTTAACCGTTTCTCTGAAAAAGTACCTATAAACACACAATAAACATAAATGAGTCTAACAATAGATAAAAGTATCACTTTAGGCCTTAACATACATATATTTAGGGGCTCGAATATGCAATATTCAGCGCTCATCAGTGGACTGTGTCGGCCTTTGTTGTGAACCTCCACCCCTACCAATAATACCACCTCGTCATGGACAATCTCTTACCATATGGTACTACTGGCCTGTGGCGACATTATGGGCGAGTGTGTGTAAGCGTGTGCAGGTGGCATCAGTAGACTATCACACTGGGCGAGCTACAGATGCACAATCCCATATCGTCTAGGTGTGGATGGGACAAATTCTATATATAGATTCAACACATTTCTATGACACAACGCATTTTAAAGACATAATGGTCGTGAACCCATCAGAACTCTGAAGTTGTGATACCCCCTAATTTCGGAACACGGGTTGATCAGGTCCGCACACAAAATTAGGGGATATCAGTCAATCAATAATAAACAAGCACAGAATACAAAAAAAAAAAATAATAATTAAATAAAAAGGTAACGCTGAAAGAGAAATCTAAATTAATAATTAAATAAAAAAATCCTCTAATACAGTAATCCCCAATAAATTCTAATTATAAGAATAAAATCTTTAGAGTACAACTTGGGAATCCATATAACATGGACCCTAAATAATAATCTCAAACTAAAGACGAAATAAATAAATGTCTAACTCAAAAATAATAAACAATAACGAAAACATAGTGGAGGTCCTACGTCTATGACACAGGAAAAGTGATGAAGCCTGGCCTCTGCTCTGCACGAACTGACTCTACGTCTGGAACTGTCGAGGACCTAAAAAGATAACAACAAAGGTGGGTCAAAACCCACAAACAAGCCCTTTCTACTACATCCCAAACAGAGACCCGATAAACGATCCATCCTAGTCCGACTCATGCAATAGCTATGTAGGTCAATGTACATAAGTATACACACTATAGACTCTCACTGGATCATAAGACAGCCTCAACTAGATAGTAGGTCTCATGCAATCGCATACAAAGTGGTCACGAGTACCTCTTCTACCAGGACACACACATCCCTAAATCCAGCTACCCATCCCATCTGACAATATACGTCAATCCTAACCATAGATCATGATATCTCAAGCTCGTATCATGGTACCCAATAAAAATATTTTTAAGTAACTGTAGCCATATCCTGACAATGGCACACAATAAGGTTTTAACCATATCCTGACAATGGTATGACAAAACGTATAGGTCTAGACTTAATAGCTAGCTCATATATGTATCAGCAAGCCATATCCTAACAATGGTGCTGCTAAGACCATATCCTGACAATGGTCTTCCATCATACACTTCTATACAAGTATGTATACTTAAAATTAATATACATTATTATTATAATTTATCTGAGTATTTTAAATGGCGGCATAGGCTTCTATACTTATCATGCAAGTAATTTAATGCAAGTAACATTATTTACATTAACTCTTGAATGATCAATTGTTATATTACTATCAAAAAATATAAAAACAAAATTCCAAGCTATTAAAAGTCTCATGCTAATAACTTAAAATGCAACCAAAGCCATTTATAGTTTCCTAAAGGATTAACATAATATTATCCTCTACAATAAATTTTTTTTTATAACAAGGTAAGCTTTTTAATAGACACTAAATTAATATCTTGCACCTTAATTTGGTTCCATTATAATAACTTATACCATACAAATAAACTATAAAAATTAAAGACCCAAGGTCTAAACTAATCGTAAACTAGAAGGAAAAAAATAAAAATAAAAAACTAAAAAAACTAGCAATACTAGTTTCGTTTTGTTATATCCATGCTCTGTTTGGTGGCTCGGAGAAACAAGTATGACATGTGAGTTGGAACACTAAGGTTCTTGTGCAGGACCTAGGAACTGACTAAGGTTAACATCAAGTGCAACTTATAAACTTAAAGTACTGTTACTTACAATATCATTACACTGGATCATATCAAAAGTCCTTTACATTTGAATTCTATTCAGATCAACAAGAAGAACAAGAAACATAAAATAAATCTATTCAGATCATATTCAGTTTCTCAACACCCAACAGAAGGACAACAAAACAAAAATAAAATAAAATAATATATATACATAAAGATATAAAAAAAAAAAAAAAACAACCATAATCATACCCAATCACTGAAAGGGCCGATTTACATATGCAATTAAATAGTTTATTTTCTGTAATTTAACCCTAGAAATCTTTCTAGAGATGAATCGATCATGAAGTAAAAGAGAATGAATAGAATAAAGACTTGCCTTTTAGAGTTTCGGGTCAAAACTCTACACCGTTCTTCTCTAATTTTCCTTGACGCCGGCGGCTTTCGGGTCGCCGTTAACTAGCGGTTATCACCTATGGCAGCCTCTTGTCCAAGGTCCTTCACCCCATCTCGCAAATCACTCTTTTCCTCTCTTTCTTTCTCCCTCTTTTTCCCTTTTCCCTTTTTTTTTTTTTTCTCTTTCTTCCTCTCTTTCAGTCGCCGCCCCCTCTATTTCGTATCCTAACCTGCTATACCAGTTCTGCAGAAACAAACCTATATATATATATATTGCAATGAATTAACCTATTTCTAACCTAAATACACTATCAGGCCCACCATATAACATTACTAATCCTAATCACCTAATACTAAAATACACAAAACAAAAGATTCGGCTGACTTCTAAAAGGCAATAAAATAATGTATGTAATAATACTATTTACCTTAACATTAACATTACTGTGCATATAAAAACTATCACAATGATAATAAAATTGAAAATTATAATAATAAAAACATTCATTCTAATTACCTTTAGATTACTGTGCATATAAAATATATATATATATATATTAAAGTGTTATGTATATATATATATACATAACACTTTAATATATATATACATTTATATATATTTACCCATCTATACAGCTAACCAAAAATAAAAATAAAATAAAAAAACATCAATGAAAAACTACAACTACCTATAAAATTTCTACTAAATAATTACATTTAAAAAAATAAGGAAATAAACACTCTACAAACAATTCAAATAGCCAAGTAGTTAAAAACATAAAATAATTAGCATTTAAATTACAAACAAATAAAATCCTAAAATAAATGCACAAACAATTCAAATTGCTACCTAGATAAATAAAATGAAATAAAATAAATAATTAAACCTTGCAAAATTTAGGGGTATTACAGAGTTAATCATGCTGAAGTAGTACCAGGATGGGTGACCCCGTGGGAGGTCTGGGGGAGCCAAAAACGAACTATATTATGTCTGGATAGGGTGAGGGTTGTTACAAATGGTATCAGAGCCTGACCCAATTGGAAATGTGGCCAACAGGGACATTGGGCCCCAAAGGGGGATGATTGTGGTGACCTTGTGGGCAGGTGTGTGTGAGGGTGTACATGTGGCATTAGTAGGTTACCACACTAGGCGAGCTACATATGCACAATCCCACATCGCTTGGGTATGGATGGGGCAAGTGCTATATGTAAATTTAACACCCTTCTATAACACAACGCGTTTTAAAGCCGTGATGGCCGTGAACCCATCTGAACTCTGGAGTTAAGCATGCTTAACCTAGAGTAGTACCAGGATGGGTAACTCCCTGCAAAGTCTCTGGTCCAGGTGAGCCAAAAGCGGACAATATTGTGTCTAGATAGGGTGAGGGTTGTTACATCGTCACACCTAAAACATTCACCCTGAACTGACTGAGTTTGAGGACACTGTGCCTTGTAGTGCCCGAGTTGCCTGCACTTGAAACACATAACGTCTGGCCTAGAAGATCCCATAGATTTTGAAGCTGCTGGTGAAAATCTAGCAGCTTGTTGTCCTTGAAAACCTGAGGGCTCACCCTTATGTTTCTTCTTTGACTGACTCTCAGAAGTAACACCCATACTCCTGCCCTATCTCAACAACTCGCGTATAGCCCGTTTACCCTTGCTCTCCACCTCAACAACTAAGGCATTTCTCACCGCCTTTGCATACTCTGTCAACTCTACTGCTGGAGCTGTCAGCCTAATGGAAAAGTCAAGGCAATCAACAAACTTCAATGTTTTTTCTTACTTATCACTTTAATGTCTTCTCTTACTCATCATTGGTTATCTCCAGTGCAAACCTTAAAAGAGATGTGAACTTATTTATATAATCCATAACTGACATGCTTTCTTATTTAAAATTAACAAACTCTATCCTTAACTTTCTCTTCTTGGGAGCTGGAAAGTACTTCTCGTAGTAGAGCTTCTTGAATGTATCATAGCTCATGGTGCTCACATCATGCGTGTGAGAAATGGCCTTCCACTAAATCTCCGCATCTCCCTTCAAGTTATATGTAGCCAACACAATCTTCAACCGGTTTGATGGTAACTCCATAGCTTTAAGATGCTTCTCCACCTTATCAATGAAATTATCAGCCTCAAGCGGATCTAAGCCACCTTCAAACAAGATCGACATCAACTTGACGAACCTAGAAATGAAATCAAGATTCTTTTTCGACTCACTCTTTTCTGGTTGTGGTACCGGTTGCAGAATGACTTGTGATGAAGACGCCACTGTGGCCTAAAGAACCTGCTATAAGACCATAGATAGGGTTTACCTAACTTGGTCTTCATCCACTTAAATAGGCGGTTCAACATTCCTCCTAGCTTGTCCCCCTCTAGGTGGGGCCAAATTACGTAAAAGCATATCTTCCTTAACTTGCTCCATAACCCGCTCCACAAGATTGGAGCTATAACTTTCCCCGGTATCTCTCCTTAGTGGCATGACGCTATAAAACAAGAAAACAATACAAAATCGGCAATAATATATGATCTGTCCAAAACGACGTCCTCACGCAACTTACTCGACGATAATGGTAACACTTAGACACTTTGCATACATGAAAAGTGGTCTCAATGTCGAATCATTTAGCATACATGATCATTTAACAATATACGTCAACATTTAAATACGTAAGTACATAACAAGTAAGCATGCCTTTGAAAATGTAAACACTTTAACAAGTAACACATAGTCAAAGAAAATTAACCTTATACCCCGTCTAGGTAAGCCACTACCCGTCGTCCTAATGGTTTTCGAATCATTGCTCTGATAGCAAATTTGTAACGACCTAAATTTGGGGAATCCAGATTGTTAACCGTGTCCTAACCCGACTAGAGGACACCAAGGGTAAAATGGTCATCGTGCACCTTATAATGCATTAGGGGTCGTACTGAAGTCATACTAGTCATTTCTAACCACATCGGTTCATTAATGAGTGAAGATTCCAACCTAGGGTTTATAAGGCTAAAATGGTCATTTTACGCCATAAAGTTCACAATTAGACACGATCTTGTCATTCTAAGCATTGTGGAAGTCAAATAGGATCATTACGTTGAAGTTCTGGGCCAAAAAAAAAAGTCACCAAAAAAAGTCCCTAAAGTCTAATACCGAGTGCTCGGCTTCGAGCGCTTAGAGGGACCCCAGCGCATGCACCGAGAGCTCAGTGGATATCTTGCAAGCGCTCAGAGGGTGCCATAAGCACCCTAGCGTATGAGTACAGCTTGGGCACAGTTTGAGCCCTAGGTATTAGAAATTCCTAACTGGAATTTCCCGGCTAAATGGCTGAGCGCTCGCAGCAGGGGTAGCGATTGCTCAGAGGAACCTAGAAATGGGCTTTTTTTGCCCCCTTTTCAATTTTGTTCCCGTCCCCAAGCAACAATTTGGCCATTTTGACCTTATCACCCCTGTCCTAACTCAGAAACATGAATAATTAAGTGGTAACAAAATCTTACATTGGATTACAAGATCTAAATACATTAATAAACATCGTTTCTCTTAAAAAACTTACAACTTTGATAGCATGATCATGGTTATCATTACATACCCAAAGTATATCAAAAATAGTCCCAAAGGAATAAAGATACACGTTTGAGACCCTTAAGGTCTTAAAAACAATGATTTACAAATAATCATCATTAACTATGCATTGATTACAAAAATTACAAAAAATGGATTCTTCATCTACGTCTAGGATAGTGCATCGCCCACAACGTCCTTGCCGTGTCTTGAAAATATTAGAGGAAGGGATGAGCACTAAGGCTCAGTAGGAGATGCTTAAGGCACTAACTTTAGACACCCTTGAGTCAAAAAACACATAAAAGGGTTTAAGAGAGTCCAGGAGCATACATTGGGGATTTTATGAGATTAAAAATGCAATTCAATTCAAACAACATCATTTATACAGTTTCACATACGAGTGTATGTAAATGAAATGTAATGCATAACCATCCCAAACCAAACTAAGTCACACTAAAAATTTGCTAACTAACTTTATCGAGATGAGATTGATTACTTATCTATGGCCTCAAATCCAACGACCATTTGTGGGTTAGTAATCAATGTTACATGTCTTATAACCGGCACGTATGATAAGCGCTGAATACTGTATATTCAGGCGCCCTAAATTACATTAACAAAGTCCATTAATTGATTATTTTATGTAGATTAACTCCATTTGCATGTTTTTGTGCATTTTCAGGTTAAAGTGCAAAAAGGAAGCAAAAATGATGCCTTGTGGAATTATGAACAAAAAGGGTGCCAATTCTGAATTTCTGGCAGCGGTAGAACCTGACTTTTGTCGCCATTTTCGACCTAGAAAACTCAAGAACTGGACTTTCATCATAGCATGAAAGATTTAGAGCTCTGAATCAGCTTTCCAAATCTTCAAGCGGTTCATCATTCGGAGTTCGGAACAGAGAGTTATGATCTTCTTAACAGAGGTGCGCAGAACTGCCTGGCAGCACTGAAGTACTGCCTTTCTCCCCATTTTCGACCAACCAGACTTGAGAATTGGGTCTTAATCAAAACATGAAGTTTTTGAAGCACTGAATCAGCTCTCTAAATCTTCAAACAGATCATCATTCGGAGTTCAGGGCACAAAGTTATAGCAGTTTTACCAAAGTAGGTCAGTGCTGAGCAAGAAGAGCATGTTGCACATTACACTAAGTTAGAGTGCTCGAGACCACTCTTCGAGTGCTCAAAAATCAGCCAGATTGCAGCTCGGAAATGAACCCCTCTTCAGCCCACTTGTGCATTGGTTTCCACATTTCCACCCTCCTTCTTTATGGAGTGGTTGGGAATGTCTTTGGAGGAGAGAGAGAGCTTAGTTAATAGATATAAGGCAACTAAGGGCCACATGCATCCTATCCTAAAATTTTTGCAAGATAGAGGGAGAGAAGAGAGCAAGAAAAGAAGGTGTTCTTGAAGCTTAAAGGAGGGAGCTCGAAAATTGGAGATGGAGTTCAAATTTCTTCTTCATTCTAAGGCTCCAATGGGTAACTAACTCTTCTTCTAGGGAGGTGATGAAGTCCCTCCCTTGTAAGTATGTCCTAGGGTAGTCTATTTTGGGGGATTGTAATGTATATTTCTATGGTCTTTTTCATAACTAAGAGCCTTTCATTTGTTGTAATGAATGTTTATATATGTATGGTTGATTTCTTCAAGTTCATTATCTTGATTGTTAGGTGATGTCTTGTATGAATCTTATTGCTTGAGTTTTCATGGTGAGAATGGGAACAAGGTTATGAAATGGTTTCATGGCATGTTGATAGGTGACTTTGATAGACCATTGCTTAGGAAATCCTTTGATGGTGTATGCTTAATCTCTAGCTCCATGTGCTTCATCATTTTGTCAAGAACTTGATAGTCTTTCATTTAAGTAAATGTGTATAAGCTACACTTTAGTTAGGTAGTCTAAGCATGTTTACCCTTTTGATAGATTATACTTGTTTGAGACTTAATGTACTTCTTGATCAATTACATGGCAACCATGTGTTGTTATGTAATTCTTGACCATTATATGTTATTTTTCCCCTTAATTAGTTCTAATCTAGCATGTGTATAGGGATGGAGACGGATTCATCTCCCTAGTCTTCTCTACTTGCATTTCACCTCTTTATATTCCTTGCAATCTACTATTTTATGCATCTTAATTTCATAGCTTTAGTGACAAACCAAGCAAAAACCCTATTCCCCCTTATCATTCTAAAACGATTCTAGACGCTTAGGTTGCCTTAAATTAGCGCAGTCACAGTATTTCGACTTACCCGACCAATAGCCCTATTTTACAATGATTCGTGCTATTGCGAAGGTTGATGTTAATTGACCAACCGATCAACATACTTCCTTTAGGTCAAGTTAGCATCAGACTCGCGAAATCCAGTTCATTTATAAAATCTATTCCACAATCTTTCTACTTTGACTCATTTAACATTCCCATTCAACCTCCCCAATATAACATACCATGTACATAATTCATGTATTGACTTAGCTTCATTCTCAATTCTACAACATCATTGGTATGGCATGACAATTATCAAAAATCAAACATAAGCATGCTTCTCATTAAAATTTGCCCATCACAATCATGCTAGTATTTGAAAATTAAACGCCTTTACACATAAGTAACAAAATGGATCTCTTTGGCATACAATGGCACATTTTGCATCACATATATATAAGCATGCTTTTTCACATCATCATACATCTTGCATTTCGTTCACAAATTTGAATGTAATAATAATAAAAAAAATTTAAAGTCAACATGCTCAATGAAAGACAAAGCTTGAGGTCTTAGACATCCCCAACTCAAGAGAGTAAGCCAAACAAGCCTTATGCTAGCCTAAATTCAAAATCCCTCCAAATGGGGCAAGACTTAATGTCAAATGGAAACCCTTGATGAGTAGAGCAAAATTGCCTTCTTTATCCTCTCTCAAATCTCACTCTAAGTCTCTCAAATGTAGGCTTGAAATATGTAGTTACATGTATGTATATAGATATATAGAGAGAAAGATCGAGGAAACTTAGAGAGAGAGGCTTGGCCAAGAATGAGAAGAAAGGGAGGTGTTGGCCAAGTCTTCAAAATGGCCAAGTGGTCCTCCATGTGCCATATGTCACCATGTGGTCCAAACCACCTTTTGCTAAAGTTACTTAAATTCCCTTCTAAGTTATACAACATTCCCACTTAGCCCTTAAAATGTCTTCAACACACACATATATATAACATGCCAAATACCACAATTAATAATAAATGAGAAAACCGGGAGAAATTCCAGCGCATGAAGTCGGTCCTGACTTCGAAAAATCCTAAAATTAATCCTATAATCACTAACATGCTTAAGATAATAAAATACATTTCTAAAACTCTCAAGCTCAAGAAAATGTTCCGGATGACCCTTGGGACCCACATGGCATGCAAAACGAGGCATTAAAAAATAAATAAATAAAAATGCAGAAAAAACCAAAAAAATCCGCGACATTACAGCTCTATTGATCCATTCCTCTAAGACTAGTAGTCCGTTAGTAAATGAGATAAAATATCTGCTGAATAATTATCCTTTCCTTTAACATGTTCAAATGAAGGCTTAAAACCTTTTCCGGTAATGTAATCAATAAAAGAAATCCATATTTTCGCAAACATGCTCTGTTCTTTTGTCTTATTTGCAAATTTTATTGCAATATGTTCTAATAAGAAACTCTTTATTGAGAAAGATTTGAAATTTTTCTATAGAATTTATAACACCTAATATTTTGAGATTTGTTGAGGGGACAGTAGATTGGGTTTTATTGAAAGTTTCACTTATATAGCGACATTCTTTTGTAGGTCTTTGGAGAAATATTCCTGCTATGATAGCCCAGATTCTTAGAACCCAGTGCGTCAGCAGGTGCCCCGAAATTGACCCGATAATGGATCCCAAATGCGGAAGCGAAACAAAAGGAACAAGGTCTTTAGAGATCTACGTCATCTCTAAGACACCAAAGTGGCTTCCCAAGGAGTCTTGAGACTCAATGGAAGCAAAACGGAAGCTAGGGTCTTAAAACCTTACAAGAAATGAACTAACACTAAAATGGTCATTTAAAACAAAAATGAATACCACGGTACATACCAATGGATAGACAACGAAAAACTAATAAATATAGACTCAAGAATCACATGATTCAGAGTCCAGACGAAGAAGTTATCAAACCCCAAAGTTTACAAAAAAAACCTAGACAAAGGAGTGCAAGTGCGAACGATCGCTGCTACTTGCAACATCTGAGAAAAAAATGTAATTTTGAGGGACATGATCAAGTTTTTTGGAAAAGATTTGTGAAGTAACCCCCCCTAAAATCATGTTTTCTGATTAACCATGGTCCAAACCAAAAATAATATACAACCTGGGATGCCCAAAATGCCCCCCAAGATAAATCAGGTCAAGTAAATTTAAAACATGTTGAGTTGCTGCCTAAGAAATGGAAATGGGGCTTCGGGAGGTTTTCCTAAGGCCTAAATTGATAATGTGGTATACAAATACACTCTCATGACCCCGGAAGTCCTGGAACGGTCGGCACAGTACTAAAAAAAAAAAAAAAAAAGCGATGAATAGTAACAATGACATCAAAATTAACATTTGAAACAAAAGCCCTACTTTGCATTCATTCGCTCCCAAAAACAAAAACATCCACAACACCAAGCTACATTAGTGTCTAAGGATATTGTCCATCCATTAATATAACTTCTTTACCTGAAAAAAACCCAATCCACTAGGGTGAGCAACCAAAGTTACTCGTAGGAAGAAGAGCATGCGTATACCCTAAAGTTTCGAAAGTCTTGCAAGTTCAATATAGACTAATACAAGGGATCATTCCTCCTAACATCTAAGTAGCAAGGTGAACTAAGGGATCATCTCAAGCTACATTAAACAATTGAAATGAAATGCACAATTCACAAGTATACAATTCACAAGTATACTAAGCAATATCGAAACCATAAGCACCAAATCACAAGCTACAAGTAATCAATGATTAACAACTTAGAATTAAATGTGAAATCCTATAGTGGAAAGTTTGGACATAAAATCCCGGATTTAACCAAAGCGTTACAAGTTATTTCAAGCCATTACAACCCACAAGGTACTACCTAAGTGCGCACATTTGGGGAGAACTCGTATCTCCCGTACTAAAGCCAAACTTTAGCCGTCACAAAGCCAATGTCCCAAACATTTCCAAAATCAACAAGTTCATAACTCATACTCAACAACAATGCATGAAACCACCTTCCATGCACAAGTAGGGTGAAACCACACAAACCATATCCTAGGGTTTCATGTCTACAATGGCATTTAAAATTTCCAATCTTCAATATGCGATTTGCTACACAAAACAATGGCATACAAAATGTCAAATCTTCAATGTGCGATTTGCTGCACATACCATGATATCATATATCATACAAAATCAATTCCCCATCAAAGTAGGCCACAATTACTAAATCCTCAACAATTTAGTAATAAGCTTGCAAGGTAAATACTTACAATATTCCACAAGAATTCATTATCACAACAAGATACTCTCTAGAATTTAGTAATCAACTAAATTGACAATACACCTTATACAAGATATATATATATATATATATATATATATATATATATAAGCTACACATGCTTGAATATTTAAAACCTAAGTCAAGTATATAGAATCATCATTTAAATGCAATCCTACAACATAACAAGCATCTATGCAATATATATAAAACTCCAAATACAATTAAAACATAAAGAAGATAAACATACTATAACCCCTACCTCACGAGAGGATTGTTCCTCTAGAATCCAAGGCAAATGGACTCAATTTGAAAAACTGTGAAAATGTGTTCTAGATAAAGAAGATTTGATCTTCAAGGTGGAAAACCAAATTACCAAAGGAAGGGGGTTGAATTCTGAAAATGGTGGAGAGGGTTTCAGGATTTCCCAAACTGCCTTACCCAAGAATTGCCCCTCTAGAATCCAAGGCAATCAACATCAATTGGAGAAACTGAGTAAAAAATGTTCTAGATATGATCTTCAAGGTGGAAGACCAAAATCCTAAGGGAAGGAGGTCAAAATCTGAAAATGGTAGAGAGGGTTCAAGGTGGCTGCAATGGTGGCCTTTATGAGGAAGATGAAAATCACACATTTCTCCACTAACTCAAAAGCTTGTTAGCCAACTACACACACACCAACACTACCTCTCTCTCATACACATGCACATCCATCCTCCACTTGTCACAATCCTAGGGCTCCTCACAAGGTTTAATCTCAAGCCTACATTTGTCATTAATCTAAGCCAACAAGTATTCCAATCAAAAGTGTAAAAGTGGGTGAATCTTCACCCTCCACTTATCACCACCCAAAGCACCCTCACAAGGCTTAATCACAAGCCTACACTTATCAACATCCCAAGCTAACAAGTGTTCTAATCCAAGGCCAACAAGTGGGTGAACCTACACCCAACACTTGTCACCTAAACAAGCTTCCAAGTCTCACCACCAAGAGGAAGACAAGTGGCCCCAAGGAAAAGTGACACTTATCACTAATTCCTACAAATTGCAAAGAGGTCCCTTTTCTAGATATCCCAAGGAATATTTGCACAAAAGTCCCTAAGACTATAAAGCACCCCGTAAACACAAAAATGTTTCCGAAGAAATCATGCATCCATACCCCTATGAAATGGAAAATAAACGAGCATGCTTTACAATGACATTAAGACATACGCGGGCAGTAAAAGACAATATAATGCAATGCATGTGGTGCCGGAAATCGTTTTCGAGCGCCGAAGCCTACCTTATGTGCAACAAAACCCTAAGGCAACATGGAAAAATAATAAATCAAACAATTAAATAACATAAAAAATGAATGACGAAAAATCAGAGAAGGAAAAAGAAGACACGGTCTTCACACCAGCCCATCCAGAGCAAATGCGTCGGTTTGGTTATTTTGTAACTATTTTCTAACGGAAGTTGTAATGGTTCAAGTTGAGTGACTAGGGTTTTTATTTTCTTAACTAATTCAACATCTTGGGAGTTAAAATACTTTTGCCCATTTTTTCCTAGTTTAGAATAAAGTGGTTTAACTAACTGTCCTAATTTGGGAATAAAGTTGCGTCCATAGTAATCCTAGGAAGGCTTGTTAAAGGTTTAGCTTGGGATTTTTAAGTATCACTTTATTATTAAGGCAGATTTTTGGTTCATCTAAATGACTTAGAAACATTAAGGCTTCTAAAACCTTGTCTAAATAATCAGTGATGTCAAATAAATTCTTTGTAGTCTCTTCTGTTGTGGGTAAAGTATTGATATAAGTAAAGTACCCTTCTTTTTTTTTTTTTTTTTTTTTTTTTTTGAGGAATATTTGTAGAAGGTGAAGAGAAAAAAGTTCCTTTTTAAAAAAAATTGTAATCTAGTTGGTATATACATGAATCCTTCGGTGAGTGAATTTATAAAATTTAATCATAAAATAAAATCATACGTACTAGGAATAGAAACTACACAAGTTTGTGGTAAAGTAAAACATTCATTATTTATTAATATAGGAATATTTTGGATACAATAGGTTATTGGGAGTTTTTGATTGTTATACTGGCTCATATTAACATTATAATTTAGTTTTATTAAAGCTTCGTCAGGTACTAGGCGTATTTGGATTAGGCTTTTAGATGCTCTAGTATCTAACATAGCTAAGGTTTGTATTGGGTTTCTCTTAAATTATATTATAATAGGGAATTGTAAAAGACTACATGGTTTATATATAATATTTATCGTTTAAACTATCGTGCCTTCGTATTTATAATAACAGTCATGACATAATAAAGTTTTACAATAATTTTTTTAATAATAGCCTTCTCGAATAGAATTATCGCACTGTTTGCAAGTAAAAGATAGGAAAGGAAATTTTTGCAAAGTATAAGTGCATGAGGAATTTGTCATTGTATAAACATATTCTCCTATCGCTTGAATTCCTTGTTCAAGATCTTCATTTTCGTCTAATTCTTCATCTAGGCTTTCGATACTGTAAATACTTTTGTTGTCATCTATGTCAGAATCAAAAATACTTTCAAGTTCATATAGTTCTTCTATTTGATCTTCGATATCTGTAAGTATATTTAATTTTTTCTTGTATTCTTTTGATAGGTTTTTGCTTAAATCTATAAGGACAATTTGATCTTGTATAACCTGGGTCTCGCAAACAAAACATTTACATTTCTTTTCCCTTACTTTATTGTCTTTAGTATCTTTGTTGTCTTTATTATCTTTAGATATTTTTTGTTTTTTGTATTATGGGCATTTTCAGAATTGTCGGTTTTACTTTTGCATAGATTACACTTTAAGTTCTTTTGGGTTGTACAACTATATTGAGGTGGGAAGTCAAGTAGTCTACAAGTATAATAAAACTGTTTTTATTTTATTTTATTTTATTATTATTTTTTTTTTGTGTGTGCTTGTCGTGGGCAACTAGCTAAAACATGCTAAAGAGTGGCTAAGTTTGAATTTGTAAAGTGCCACTACTACCTCTAACTACTAATATAGCTAGGGTGAGTAGGGATCGTCCCAAGGGAAAGGAAGCAATATTGATATGGAAACAACGTTGGACTAGTAGGTCGAGTGATCAAAGATGTTTTGATTGGTTAATTAAACTATAATGTTAAACAAATTCAATACAAAGCAATTAAAGTAAATAAATGGTAGAGAATAAGAGAGAGGGATCTTGGGAATTAGAGGTCACCACTAAACATCACCTTTCTAGATACTCAATGTGTAATGAATGAGGGGAAATATATATTTCAATACTAATATATGTGATTGATTGAATCAACAAGCATGTATGACTAATTAAGTATACATTGTCTAGACAACCTAATGAATAACACAATATATCAAACTAAGCCATTATTCCATCATTTAATCTCACAATCAAAACACATTAACAAGCTAGAGAATTATACTACTTGCATTCATAAGCATGGAACATCAAATAACAAGCATGGATTGTCCTCCCATCTAAGAAAGTAAGGCAACTACATTACAACTAAAGTAGGGACATGAAAATTAAACTAATTAAATTAAGGTAGAGGCACAATCCATCAAGAAATAAGTATGAATCATCAAACAAACCACAAGAGTATTCCATTAAAACGCCATGCCTTGATAATCTCTAAATTCATAGAATCAACACACATAGACATGCATCAATAACACAAAACCTAGAGATAAGCACATGAACATCTATTCTAGCATACATAGACATATGAGTAGAATGAAATGATCAATTGTAAGCATTAAACAACACAAATCATTGTAAAAACAAGATTCATATATAAATCAAATGTCAAAACAAGAATTACAACACAAATCCCCTCAAAATATAAAACATTAAGATCTAGAAGGCATGCTTAAGGCTAACTCTAGCCCCAAGAAGATATTTAGCCATTCATTGATGTAGTCATCCAACCCTTAAGGGCTATCTCCATGGTAGGAATGATCTTCTTCTTGATGGAAACCCTGGATGAATGAAAGAACTCCCAAATGGTGTGTATCTCTCTAATCTCTAGACTTTTCTCCAAGATTGTGTATCTCTAAGATGTTTCTTTGTAAAAATAGCTCAAAATCCTTATATAGGTAGCTCAAGTGTCACACCCAATGGTCAGGCCTCATACACTAGGGCCCCTTCAATGATTACACCACGAGCCATCTTTTAATGAGCTAGACTCTGTTTTTTTTCAAACTTGAGGGAGTTTGATCGATCGAATTCTTATGAGATCGATAGAACCATGGCGGCGCCTTTTTGGAATAAGACAAATCTAAGATATTTTGGAAAAAAGACAAAAGTGGTAGGTGGGGATAAGATCAAAGAAGTTAGATTGATCGAAAGGATGTTGGATCGATCGAAGATGGAAATTCTTGGGGATAAGGATAAGAGGCTCGATCTATTTTGATAAGGCTCGATCGATCACTGTGAGATCAATCGAAGATTTGTTTAATCGATCGAAACTTGTTGTTTTCCACCACTTTGCTCCTTTCTTCCATTTAGCTTGAGATTGCTTCTTTTATGCTCTAAGTTGGCTAAATTGACTTATTTTGGGGATAAGTGCCTGAAAAGGGCAATAACACGAAATTAGTCTAAAACGGGAAAATAAGATAGATAAAGGTTCTAGAATACTCAAACTTAAGGGGTTTAAATGCACACTTTTTAACGCTCAACACACCCCGAAACTTAAATATTGCTAGTCTATAACAATGAACTACAAAGTAAAGGAATGAAATAAACAACTATACAACTATGAATTAGAAAGTAATAAACGGATAACGCCACTTTCGTAGGGAACGCGATTGCATTTAGCATATGCAATAAGCCTTTTAAACCCCTAGGTTACCCCTAGTGGACGAGTGAAGTCTCGTGAGGGTTTCTAGAAATGATACCCACAAACATTAAGCTCATTCTCACAAAAGAGGCACCAATATTGCAAACAAGTATTGGAAGAAAACTACCTCAAGTATGCAATTTGTCAACCCTTTTTAAGCAATCTCCCAAAATCTCAACATCAAACAAGCAAGTATGGTCCTCCACACATCAAGACAATGATGACGCAAATCAAAACAACTCTAGAATTCTTTTAAGTGGACTGGCATCAAATATGTTGCTATCTAAGCCAACTAAAGAAATGATTACATTCTTACGCTCAAACTAGCACACAAATCTGATACCGATTATTAAGACAAAGAGTGGACCTTTTATTAAAACTTTATTAATCTAGGTACGCTTATTCTTTTCACTCGATTTTTTTTTACTAACCTAGAGGATCAAAGATGGAAGTATGGTGCAATGTGTTGATCTATTAAGCTTTCTAACGATCCATGAGGTCGAGCGTTAGGTCAATGACTCTCAAATCGGACGGCTTTAGGGCATTAGGTGTTTAAACACCCCTAAGGACTTACAAGCTCAGATCAACTAGGTTACAAATCAAAACAACCTCCATCTAATCATTTCCCACTTCTCACCTTTTGGGAGAAGTCCTCACTTTTTTATTTGCTTTTTGTAACTTTTTTTTTCTTTTTCTTTTTCAAGTTATTAACCTAGAGTTTGGGCCCTCCACCTTTTGGCGCGAGAAATTCAGTGCTTGATGAGGTTAGAATCTCGGCTACTCAATGAAAAGGGTTTGTTATCGACCTTTATCAAGAATGAAAGCTTTCAATGCACTACTAGCTCAATTGGGATATAATTAAATCAATAATCAACAAAGCATGTACTTCACAAATGAATGCTAGTGTGCGCCTGTACTAGTGTAGAATCCTAGAGTGAATCTCAAAACAATCACAAAATCAGGATAATGTGGACCACAAATGTAAGCAAGATATCAATCTTTTGAAAAATTTACTCCTAAATAGCATCCACAAGGCATACAAGGAGTATTGGACTCTTAAGTCAAGCAATTTTTAAATTTTAAGCAATATAGTCCTCAAAATATCAAAATCATAGCTAGCAAGGATTTCACATCTCAATCATGCAATTAAAGCTCTAACTTAAGTAGAATACAACAAGGTCACCTTACCCCCAAACTTAAACCGCACATTGTCCTCAATGTGCAATGAGAATAATGAAAAAGATGAAAAAAATATACCGTGGTGGCAAAGACATGAAGCTCGGCAATGATCCAATTCGAAAGACGTCTCATCCAAACTTGGAATTAGCAACCTACTTGAATAACCACACTAGCAAACTCACAACTAAGTATTAAATGGGATAAGAATAACTAAGGCATGCAATCTAAGGCAATATATCACAAGATGAAAGACATATATGAGATCTAGCCCAATATAAATCATAAAGTATGCATGACTATACAAAAGGGACATAATGGTGAACCAAAGATTTGTATGTTGAAATTTTTTTTTTTTTTTTGTGTAAACATGAACATGAATGATATAAAAGATAAAGGGCACAATGTGTTATGTAGATGCTAAATTTAACGTCTCTAGTAAGACGGAATGCTGCTTTGAAGTGTTGATTGATTGATTTTTTTTTTAGAATGAATTGGAGAATCATCCTGATCGATCATAGAATGATCGATCTAACTTCGATCGATCCAACTTCGATCGATCCAAAACCTAAAAATCTGTAAACAGCTTTGAACGATACACAGAGAGATGAAATATGCAGATATCCAAAAATTTTCTAAGTATAGAACTTTGATTGATCTAAGGGAAACTTGATCGATCTTGGAATTTTCAGATCGATCAGAAAGACAGTTCACATAATACATAGGAGAGGAAATATGTAGGAAATTTTGCATGATGGAACAGAGAGGTGATTGGATGCAGAGATGACTGTTCGATCGATTGAACTTATTTTGAGATCGATCGAACATGCAAGAATATGCAGGAAATTGAACTTCTCTTGAGAACATTGAGCTAGACACTAAATCTCATTGTAGATTGGATCTACTAAGAGGGCGGCTTCCGCATGTCTTTGAAAAACTTGTCCCTCAATGTAGGGTTTCAACCTTTGCCCATTCACTTTGAATGTAATTCCATTTTTTAAAATTTGAATTTTAACCGCCCCATGAGGCACAACAGAGATGATTTCATACGGACCTTCCTATTTGGTTCGCAACTTCCTGGGAAAGAGTTTTAATCTAGAGTTGAAAAGCCAAGCTTTTTGACCAGGCTCAAAAGATTTCTTCACAATGTGTTTGTCATGAAAAGTTTTAATTCTCTCTTTGTAGAGTTTGGCATTATTATAAGCATTATGTTTCAACTCTTCCAACTCACTCAATTGGAGTAACCGATGCTCTCTAGCTTTGTTAAGGTCAAGATTGAGCTTTTTAATCTCCCACATAGCTTTGTGTTCTAGCTCAACCGGAAGATGGCAAGGCTTTCCATAAACAAGTCTATAAGGAGACATGCCAATGGGAGTCTTATATGCCTTAGCGTTTATCGTAGGCCTTGACGACGCACACCTTTCCCCCTTATTAGAATATGTTTTTGGCCATTTTTTGAGTTCGGGATTGAAGCCAAGTTTGGATTTTCATAGTACCTCCTTGGTGTTTAATGATCACCTTGTTATCCCCGACATAACCTAAGATTATTGTCGGATTCGGAGCACTTTTCTTTCGGTGGGGATTTGAGATTTCATCTCAAATTGAAGTAGGGAATGTTATAGGCTTAAATTCTTGATGTATTGCATGCTATTGATGCTTATACAACTTATTTACATGCTTTGATATCAAATCTAGAAACTTTATTATTTATTTTTCTTGTATGAGATTTGATTTTCCCGGTTGATTATAGCTTGTTTAAACATGTGGTATGATATTATATTACACCTTGATATGTTCATTGACATATATTAAATTGAGAGCATTTGGACAAGTATTGAAGTTTTTATTTAATATTTTTTTTGAATGAAAATTTAATTCATGTAGCCTTATCTAGTTTGAAATTAAAATGTGATGTCATATTATATTAGGCACTAGCATACTCTTTAACATATGTGAATTCGAGAGTAATCAGAGATGTTTTAAAATCTAGAGATAATTAATTAATTTGATTAATTAATTTTCTCCAAGTGCACTATTCACTTCATTGGAATTCCGACTTGATATTATTGATATACATGCCATATACTTTCACATATATTAAATCAGGAATATTTGATTAGGTTTTGAAACCTTTCATTTAATTATTTTCTTGTATTAAAGTTTAATACTCATGGCTGTATCTTGCATGGAATTCACTTGTATTATACTCTTAAATCAAGTCTTGGCATGTTTTATAATACACTTTAATTTGAAATCATTTGGATGAGTTTCAAAATCTAGAGATTTTAATTAAAAGAATTAATTAGAACCTATTCAATGGTTCCATGAGCTTGATTAAGTTTCTAATTTGGTATTCATGATTTCCTTGACACGTTCCTTCACATGTATCAAATTGAGAATAATCGGATAAGTTTTGAGACTTACATTTATTCATTTCCCTTTGTATGGAACTTAATTCACATGGTTGTGTATAGTGTGAAATGAACTTGTAACTTGATATTGAACTTGTCATTAACATGATTCTTGACATATCTTGTTCGTAGAACATTTGGACTTGCCTTGTAATCTTGATAATTTAATCTCTTAAGTAGATTAAATTTCATTTTATGCTTCCATCGAGTTAATCATGCTTCGGTATTGAACTCTTGTCAAACTTATGAATCGGACTTGTATTTCATGGACTTTTATCTTCCTATCACGCATCATGACTTCTTGCAACTTGATTTCATTAAGGTAGTTAATGAACTAGCACGATTGCCTTGGAATGATTTAATTACTCATGTGTTGCTTAGTAAATAATTAAATCATTAATCTTATACTTGTGGTATATTTACATCAATGGATTCCTTGTATTTTAAATCCTAATTTGTAGTCTATATAGATGCACACTATGACTTCTTGACATTTCACATGCCATCATAGTTAAGAACTTAGGGCATGACTTGTGTGTTCCAAAATCTTGGTTGTGCATGGAATGTGGTTTAATGTATTACTTGTATCTTGATACGCTCTTGGTTGCACAACTTGTTGATTTTGGAAATTGGGATATCAATAAAGAATTGACATGGCTAGGACTTGGTTCTAGTACGGGAGATAGAGAGCTCCCTATACTATAGTGTGCACTAGGGGAAGGTACCCATGGGTTAGTAGCCCTAAAAGTGATCCCAAGAGTACGGTTTTAATCCAGGCGATATCCGAGTATCCACATTGGTTGATTTCACTCTTTAAATTTCAAGTTGTTATTCTTTGAAGATTTAAAACTTGTCGTGTTATATGGAATGCTCCAATCTTGTTAATTGCATAGATATTATGTTTTATCTTCGA
The DNA here is from genome assembly GCF_030987335.1 of Cornus florida. NCBI lineage: Eukaryota > Viridiplantae > Streptophyta > Magnoliopsida > Cornales > Cornaceae > Cornus > Cornus florida. The sequence goes on from NW_026775573.1 coordinate 50,194,630, forward strand.
TTTCACTCTTTAAATTTCAAGTGTTATTCCTTGAAGATTTAAGAACCTTGTCGTGTTTTATGGAATATTCCAACCTTATTTCATTGCATAGATATTATGTCTTGTCATTGATTTCATATACTATTCTTGTCATGTTAATTGTAATGTTCCAATTATGTTAATTGCATTAATAATGTAGTTCTTGTTAACTTATATCTGAGTATTCTTCTTGTCGTGTTAATTGGAATGTTCCAACCAAGTTAATTGCATTGATAATGTGATCCTTGTATTCAAGCATCCTTCTTGTCGTTTTGTATGGATTATTCCAACCTTGTTCAATTACGTTGATAATGTGATTTATGTTAAATTGTAAACTTGTCGTGTTCTTTGGATTATCCCAACTTTGATTCGTTTCATATATGTATATATCATGATTCATGCTGATTAATACTCTAAGGTAGTTTAGGATGCTCCCTGAGTCTCATTTTGACATAGACGTTAGGTGGCATGAGCCCCTTTAACATGTTTCACCTTAAGGTGATGTAATTGTAAAATGCTAGGTCGATGCATGCTCATCTCCTATGAGTAGCTTTATATTACTCACCCTAAAGTTACCGGGGTCATTTTTCAGGTACGAAGACTTGGTTCGTGGTGCTCATCACTCCTTGGAAGACTTGTAGCTTTTAAGTTTACATTTCATGCAAATGTTAGCATGAAATGTCATTTTGTAGCCTTATATCAAAACTTGTATATTTGATTCTAAATATGTAATGTGTGCCTAAACACACCTTTTGACATTCATTTGATGTGTATGACATGAGGCCAAGGGCCAATCATGTTTATATTTGCACTTGTACTCATTTGGTGCCATATTTTGTTTAAAAATGTATTTTCATCAACTTTGGAGGTTTAACATGTAAAATTTTGTAAATGAATTGTAATAAGGCCATAGGCCATTGTAACATGTTTAAAATGTTATTTTACACTTGCGTGTATGTTCACATCATCACACAGTAGCATATAATGTAAATTGATTATGCCATGGGGGGATTCAAATGAGCTTAGGAATTCTTTCATCATTTGGTGCATAACAAGTGTTTTTGCACTTTCTTGGGCCATTTCGGCCGATCAATGGCTTTTGGATTTCATTTGAATGGTAAAAAGTCATTTTCCAGTAGCTTAAGCCTTGTTCAGGTCCATTTCGGTCGACTGATTCTTCATTTCGGTCGACCTAAATGATTTTCCTTCATTTTTAGGAATTTAGGCCATTTTCTGTTCATTTCGGTTGACCTAAATAGCTTTCACATGGCTGCCTCTTCAGTTTTGTTTCAGCACTATTGTTCTAACTTCAAATGGTTATAACTTCTTCATTTCTAATCCAAATGGGGTGATTCTTGAGCCTAAATTCAAGAATTTTGAGTCAGCTTTCCAATGGTACCAATACTATTCTTAGATTCAAATCACAGTAGGAGTTATTCATGTTTTAGTGAGACAGTGTCAGATTTTGCTTGAACCGGGAATGGGAGTCTTGTGGGATTCTTGGCCAAAGTTCTTGGAACCTCTTGGAATGTTGTAAAATGATTAGTTTAGGTTGTATAGACCTCATTTGACTTGCTTGGAGTCAAATCTCCCTTCTCATTTGTAAATTGACCATTTTGCCCCTTGGTTAATGGATTTTGCCCATTTTGACCTTTGCTTCCATTTTTCATTCTCTTTGAGTTTTATGACTTCATGGAAAGTCACTTGGGTGTCTTAGGGATGAAGTACATCTCTATTGATTTGTCTATGTTTTGCTTCCGCATTTTTGGATCCGGTTCGGGTCATCACAGGACACACTAAGTTAAAAAATTCAGGGTCGTCTCATCCCACCTCCCCCACTGCCCATATCGCCGTTAATTATGAGAAGTCAAAACAGGGGAAAATGGATTGAAGGGAGAAGAAAAGAGAATAAAGAGTCTTTATTCTCTTTTCTTCTCCCTTCAATCCATTTTCCCCTGTTTTGACTTCTCATAATTAACTCATACCCCTTTCTTCTCATCACTGAATTTTCTTCTCTGTGTTGTGGCCTTTTGGGGTCAATTCCTTTACTGGGTATCTGCAGGACTCAACAAAGTTCTACTATTTCTGGGTTTCTTTTCGCATAATCGCCCCTAACTTTTTGTGGGTTGCTGCACAATGCATTAATTATTCAAGCACTAAGGGAATGGATTGGCCCACTATGGCACCATTCATCACTCTTAATTTCTCTCTCTCTCTTTCTCACAGATTGATGTTGTTCTTATGTATGTGTTATTTTTGTTTATCCATTGTGTTTACCCTAACATAATTTTAATTTTAGGCATAAGGAATTTATATATATATATATATATATATATATATATATATATATATATAACACTATGCTCTGTCTAACACTTTGATAGTTGGTCTCCCTTTACAGTGGAACATTCGGAAACATTCTTGAGCCAGTGTTGATGACACCTTTGTTACATAAGCGATTGTGAAAGATCAGATTGCAAAAGACTGACTATTGCCAATGGAATAGATAGCTCAGCCCAGCAAACTACATAGCATAGGTGTTTGAGTGAAACGATGAGATTGATGAAGAATTCTATCTAGATAATGACTCTAGTCCAGAAAGGAACAGAGTCAATTAGGATCCGTTTTAGGAGTGATTTGAACAGTGAAAACGAGTTCCGATATATATATATATATATATATATATATATATATATATATATATATAGATAACCCTAGAGAGAGAGAGAGAAAGAAAAAGAGGGGCGAGGTATGGGGGGTTAATATGCACATATGGTGAGGGGTAAAATGGGAATAAAAAAAGATAAAATAGGGTTTTTATATTTAGTTTTTGTCAAAAGGTGGTTAGAGGGGCTTATTTGCACCTTTTTTGAATTTTTTGGACTAACATGCACATTTTCAAAAAGTATAGACTAGTTTTGCACAAACCCTATATATTAAGAGTTTTTTTTACATTTAACCTTAATTTTTAATTGGCTATTTATACCAAATATAACTAAGTGGAGGGCTTCATTTGCTTATTTGTTACATAAGTGACCAATGAAAAGAGTAAGTCTAGTAATTCACTGTAACTATTCGATGCAAAAATTATTTTCCTACTCACTTTATGCAATTTTTTTGTAAAATACTTCTGTTGGCGTTTAGATACAATAAAATACACGAATTTTTCCATCAAAACGATTTTAAACGCTTTGATACCTGTTAGTCACCGTTTGATATGCCTTTTTTATATCACAACCATTTTGCTTTGCTACCGCAATTCCATTTTATAATTTTGTCCGATACAATTTTTTACTAAATTCAATGTCTTTAGCACTCCAATGCGTCCACACACTTTGTGTAGCATAAATTCTTACAGATCTTTGTAGATATTTTATTTTTATTCTTTTTAAGATAATTTAATTTTTGTTTGTAATGGTAGATATTTATTTTATTTTATTTTATTTTTAAAGTTTATAATCCTTTTGGTGATAAAATGTGTCAAGAATACTGTGCATAAATGGATTATATGATATTCTAATCTAATTTAATTTGAAATTTTAATTTTAATAAATTATAGTTATTCATCTACTATATATATATATATATATATTTTATCAAGAAAAGTCTGGAAAAGAGAACAAATTTTTATTTATTTATAGATAAGCATAGTTGATTATTTGAATTAGAATTTTTTTATTAATTTGTGACGAATTTATGATGTCATAGTTATTGATTAATTATATTTAATTAGTTTATTATTTTCAAAGTTATTGTGATAATGTCAATTTGCATAAAATGAAAATTTATTTTATTATTTATTATTATTTTATTATTTATTGTGTTTTATTTTAATGTCTTTACAAGGATATGATACATAAATAAATAAATAAATTTTTTGTCCTGAATTTTTAATCTATTCAACGTACTATATATATGCTTATTCGTATTTAAATTTTTACGTCTTTGTTTTTTTTTTATTGTATTTTTATAATATATTTTTATAAAAAAATCAAGTCTCTTTTTATATGTTTTTGAACCAAAATAGTATTTATTATATTTTTTTTTAGTACCGTATTTTATTAACTAAGTTACTTTTTACCTATTAATAACTTTCCAGTTTGTTCAATTTAATGAGTATGGGTTGCCCACCCTGTCTAAATTCAATGAACCCAATAATGATGGCGGCTTACATCTGTCTCATTAGATCCCTCATTAAAGGAGCTTTTATTAAGTCTCTTTTTCAAACATTGAAAAAGTGAACATATATATACGTCATGGCAAGTGTCACCTGAATTGACACAACCAGACTTACTGTCCAATACATTTTTATTTATTTATTTTATTGTCTATACCCCCTTATAATTTATAAATATTAATATTACATTAAAAAAAAGTAAACATCTTGTGTGTCATGGCTATTGTCATCTGAATCGACACCACCAGGTTTCAACTTAGAGCCTCACGAATGGTGCTCTCTATTGGGCACTCAATATTTGTAATTTGTAAATCTAAAGAATTAAGTCAGTGTTTTGGAACTTCACGCATGGCATTCACACAATATTTTATTTATTTTTTGATTATGCTCTCATGTAAAGAATTATGTCAATGTTTTGGAGCCTCAAGCATGGTTAAAGTGTGTATATCTACAGTAAAGAATTGAGCCCGCTGAAGTCTTGGGCGATTTAAATAATTACAAAGGCCTCAACCAATAAAAGACCTCCCCGATAAATGAATTATCTTATTTTATTATCCCAACATTTTTTTCTACTCTACCTAGCCATATTAATTATTGAATATATATTTATTTTTAAAAAGAGTTTTTCATTGGTGACTCTACCTGTAACAATTTATGATAGAGTAAAATTCAAGTCGCAAGTCCAAACACCCCATTCCTCAAATTTGAATCATGAAAATGCAAATACTCATTCTATACTAAAATCTTTGTCCATCTTTCTATTTTGAAATGTCTCAAAATACATGTCTAATTTTAAAAATAGATATATTATTTTTTATAACATTCTCAAATTATCCTTTAAACAAGTGTACTAATTATGATATTGACTATACATGTCTATTTTAGACATTAATTTGATTAAATAAGTGTACTAATTATAATAATATTCTTGTATTTTAACAAGAATGAATTTAGAAATTCATCTCATATCAATACTTACATTAAAAAAAATACTCTCTCACACCCAAATTAAATATCCACCTTTCCATTTTTAGTTGTTACAAAATAAATTTCCCATTTGAAAAATTAAAGTACTATATATATATATATATATATATTTTGTGATAATATCAATTTATTCTTCTTACATTAAATTTTTTATAACCCACTACAAACATTTGATAATTCATTCATTACCAAAATAATAACAACATATTAAAATTAATTTCCTTAAAAAATTATTATAACATCTTATTTGAAACGACCCATTGCCATTTAGCTAATAAGCCTGTGGTTATTGAAGTTCCACGAGTGGTACTTCTGGATACTTTTCGGGAAGAGTATTTAAAAATTAAAATCCACCACCATACAAATTTGAATTTCGCATAGCAACAATTTTTGAAGGGAGGAAATAACACGAACGCCTCCCTTTCTGACAAGATGGGCAAACAAATGGTTTTGGAATTGGAGACATCCCTTGGTGGTGGGAAGTCGTTGAAAAGCAATAGCTGCCTTCTTGTCATCCATCACTTTTCCAACAAAACAAAGAATGGTATTTTGGCATCAACCAAACCTCATTAGTTTATGCACACTTTTTATGTCTCTCTATAAGTAGTTGAAGTACCCAATTCAGTTTGTTGTATTCTTCTTCAGTGTTTGAAAGGAAATAGAAACCCAAAAATGGAAAACAAAGTAGTAGCAGAAGGTCAAGAGCAAGAGCAAGAGCAAGAGCAAGAAAATGGCCTCCAAATCCCTCTTCTCACTCCGTACAAATTGGGAAACTTTCAACTTTCCCATAGGTATATATGTCTTTTCAACACTTCCACTTTCCCATGATTACTCACTTGAATTCATTCATTCTGTGTTATCATTTTGATCTTTGGGTTGTGAGTTATTCTAGTTTTACAGTACAGTATGCATAAATGTGTGTATATATATATACATGTAACCCAATATTATTGGTTTATTTTCTATTTATGTGTATTTCTTGCCCTGTTATTGCTGTATAGATTTGTTGTTGCATAAGTTTTTACTTTTTGTGCATCAAGTGTTTGATGAAAATCCAGTCGACAAATTCTCTGATTTGTGAATTCTTTTTTCGAATATAATTTGATTTGTGAAATATAGTAATTAATTGTCAATTAATTTCCATGTGTTCAGCAAATCCTTTTTGTAGCTGGTGAGTATTTTAGTAGTATTTGGAATAAATAAAAGGTATTGTTCTCCAAGGGCAGAGTAGACTACCTTAAAACACTTGGTCCAAATATATTGATCTTTGTTTCTTTTATTTTATTTATCTCTTTATTATATTTATGTTGCTATTTATTTTGACAAGAATGCCTGTCATTTTCTAACACACACACACACTCATATTATTTATTCAAGAGTGCTAGATTTGGGCATTTTTAAACCATGTAATGTTTGCAATCTGATTTAGATAAAAGCAATCATGCCTCTATGCTCCATCATCACGCTAGAAAATATGTTTGAAGTGTCAATTTAAAAATTGTGAACTAGAAATCTCTGGTGCTGTTTTGGGACTTAATATTATGTAGTCCACATGACTTTGCAAGGTACTCTAGTTGAATTGGATTGTTGTTCAATCATGAGAACACTTCTTTCTGGTTTCGGAGTTCTTGTAAATATGTTAGGCGCTCAAGATCATGTATTCATGTGTGACTCTTGATTATAGAATGCCCGTTCCACTTTTTTTTTTATGAAAGGTATGCCCGTTCCACTTTCTCATTAGTTGTTACCTATGCTTTCCTAGTTTATTTTCCCTCTTGCCAATGATTGTACCAGAATGATGAAAAATTCCATGAGAGTCTTTCTCAAGCACAAGTCAATTGTTTTGTTTGAGTCCATCTACTGAAATGGTCTGCCCACCTCGTCTCTTTTGAGATTGAACCCCACCCTGGGCTTCTTAGGTTAATCTTGACTTGGCATTTTTGAGCTTCAATTAGCAAAACCAAAGAAAATGTTTTTCCCTGCTATGGCCTGATATTTATTTTCTATCATTAATTTGTATTTCTAAGTGTTAATCTATGTGTCACACAAAAAAGTTGTCAACTCACTCTTATCAAATGAATAAATTTTACTGCCTCTGTCCCTATTATTGTTTAATTATATATCTATATTGTATTTTTCTATTTTCAATCCTAAGCAAGCAATTGTAATGAAATTAGAGGCAGTGACTCACCTAATTCTACTTTGAAAACCAACGGACCAGTGGCTTAGCGGTATTAGCCTCTTACTTCCCAAAGGGAGGTCAGGGGTTCAAGTCTCAATAGAGACGTGTGTGTGAGTACCAACTATGAAAAAAAAATAAAAAATTCTACTTTGAACTTCTTAGGGAGTATGTAGATGTAATTATGCTAGTTTATTACATCCTTTGGCAATAAGTTCCAATACCTAATGTAGTAACTGTTTTTGCGTTCCACAATTTTCAGAATTGTTTTGGCACCATTGACTAGGCAGAGATCTTTCGGAAATGTTCCTCAGCCACATGCTATCTTGTATTACTCCCAGAGAACCACCAAAGGGGGCCTTCTCATAGCAGAGGCAACTGGAGTTTCTGACACAGCCCAAGGGTAATTAATAGTTGTACTTATCCGAGTTCTTTGGGGTCATAGATTTGAAAAACAACTTACATATTTGAGCATATGATTGCTTTCTTCATGATTTCATCAGTAGTTTTGCTTTCTTCACTATAGGTACCCAGATACTCCTGGTATATGGACAAAGAAGCAAGTAGAAGCCTGGAAACCCATAGTAGATGCTGTTCATGCCAAAGGTGGTATCTTCTTTTGCCAGATTTGGCATGTGGGGAGGGTTTCAAATCAAGGTATTTTATTTTGGACTTCTTATTCATAAGATCTAAAATCGCATTTCTAGGTTTCTTTTATTCTTTTTTAAAAAAAAAAAAATAAATTCCTTGTTTGTGCAACATGATAAACAAGTGCAACAAAAAATAAGTGCGTAAATTTTTGAATGCTAGTTTTCAGCTTTGGCATTTTCATATATTTGTATATTCTATTTTTGTTTTTATTTTTATTTTTTTTAAGTACAAATTTACCAATTTACTTTTCCTGTATCTCAAACAATCAATATTGCAGAGTTGTGTCTTGGAAATTTGGTTTTGGTTGATTACCTGTCTCAATAGTCAATAAATGGGTGTTTTTCCAAGTTCCACATAAAAGGCTAGCTAAATACAAGCTCCTTTACCATAAATAAAAAGGGAATGAAAGCTTAAAACATAAGTTCTCATTTTCATATAATAAAGGCAATATTTACAGTAAGAACAACATTTTTTAAACATGTTTTTGAAGCTCACAAGAAATATATTCTTTACACAAAGGCATATTTGATTAAACCACCATAAATAATAACCCTTTAAGGTTAGGATTCGGTGGGGAGATCTCGGTATTAGTATCACTCAATCTAACAGGAATATTGTCGATATAACCTTGGAAACCAATTTCTGTTCCATGTCATGTTGAAAATGGCCATGGTTGTTAGGTCACATTGGTTAATTCTTTGATCATTTTACAGATAAAATAAAAGAGGATAGCATTGCTCGCCTCTGTTTTAATATCTTATGTGAGACGAGGAAAGCAGCCTACAGTACTGTGACTAGTCATTTGTTGATTATATTATGTTTAATGTAAAAATTGTTAGTGATAATTCTTCAGTCTTAATTCTATTTCTTAAGTTAAATATTATGTTTGGCAATTATTTTGTGAAGACAATGATAAACAAATGGAATTTTTGAATGCATATTATAAGTCTGTGAGTGCTAATTTTGCCAAGTTGTTGGTGTTATAAATATAGGATTATAGGGTCGGCAAGTGGGATTTCTGGTGAATCTATAGGATAATGAATTGCATTATGCAAATTTTATGTCCACGTCGTTTTTCTAAGTTACCTATAAAATTTCCTAGAAACCTCTTCTCTCAAAGGGCTTTCATTTCTTGAATGCCAAACACTAAAATTGGGGTCTACCATGTTGGACTGCCAATATTACTAAAAGAACCTGGAAGGTGTCGTGGAACTAGGTTCAGGATTTCACTTGGTGCAGGAGGTTCATTAGCCATTATTTTTGACGTGATACTACTGCCTAATTCTTCTTATTTTTCTTCTCTTTTGTTGTGAACATCAAATGTAGAAGACCTAGCAAGCTTCAGTTGGATTCTTTCCAAGAGCATGAAAAAAACCATGGCTACTTTTTCATAGGATTACGAAAATGATGAGGGGTCTTATATATGAATTTATAAATGGTGGAAATAGTTTCTGCTTTTATATATCAAAATATATTAACATATTTTTTAGGTACCTTTTCCTTTCCTACTTCTGTATAACAACTAAAGTAAGAAGCACTAATACACCCATTTTGTCAAATTGGAACTTGAAATCTCAACCTCCTCTTTGAGAGGTGGAGGGGATAGCACTCAAGCTAATGCTTTGTGCTTATAATGACTCCTTGTTTTCTTTGATGAAATGACGTACTTCATTGAATTTTCGGGCCTCTTTGATGTCATCTTAACCTATTTAGCCATTTTCTTGTACAGGTTTTCAGCCAAATGGGCAAGACCCGATATCTTGTACTGACAAGCCGTTGACTCCTCAACTTCGTAGTAATGGCATTGATGTTGCACAATTTTCACCTCCACGACGCCTGAGTATAGATGAAATTCCTCAAGTTGTCAATGATTTTAAACTTGCAGCCAGGAATGCTATGGAAGCTGGTAAGCTTTTGAAGCTACATTTAGACACTAACGAAAAGTAAACTTGTTCTTTAACTTCAGAAAGTTAAATGGTATTAAGATAAAGAAATATATTTATTTGAAATGAATTGCAGAAAGAATATATGCTGAACTTGTTTATGGATCATGGTTGTCTGTCTTTAGTGGGTAAGAATAAAATATGAGATCATAGGTTTGGACTTTGGTAACATTTCTACTCTGATGTTGTAATGACCTAAATTTTGTTTTGTAAGTTCAACTGCATTTTATTCTTTTGTGAAGCAAGTGATATATATATATATATATATATATATATATTTTTTTTTTTTTTGTTCTGGTAAAAAATTAATTGGTCAATTTTCTTTGAAGGAAATTCAAAAAACATGTATGGTGAGTCAGTTTTGTATCTATTATTTTTAGGAATATTGTGTCTGTTATAATAGAAGAATCAAATGCCATCATATTTAAAATATGTAGGTACTAAGTTATGAATAAGCTCCCTAGTGGAATCAAGTAAGTAACCTCTGCAAAATATGGGTCTCAAGGTCTAGTGATGTCCTGGGGACTCTAGGAGAGTGGGCTAGAATGAAAACCAAGGCAGCCTTAGAAAAGAGCGAGTGGCAGTAATTGAGAAAATCTTGGATAATCTCAAGATTACTTTTCCTCCCTTTTTAGAAATTCATGAAATGATTTAAGGAGTCATCCCGTATTTGTAGGATTATAGGAGTGTAAAGGACAGCTGGGGTTATCAACTGGCATGACAAAAAAAGTGTGGCTAAATGGTGATACCAAAAAATCATATGAGAATATCAACAAGTGAGTTAGTGTCCGTTGAGCGCCATCATGTGGCTAAAACATCTCAATGGACACATGGTATTTTTCTTTCTACGACCAACCAAAATATAGATTGCAATTGTGGATACACCTTGGTGAGCCCTCGAATTTTGGCCTTGAGGATACAAGACCACTAAAATACCGTTCTGGACCATGTGCAACAACATGATCGCACTGTGTGCAGGTGGAGGCGCTCTAGCTGAGCCTTGACGAGCCTAGGTTTTTTTTTGGAGCCTAGGCGCGCCTTTAACAACTATGGATGAAGGTATCACACATAGGATACTTGAGGTCCCAAGCTAATGGGCTATTGTTAAAACTGAGGTAGCATCTGGAGAAATAGTAGAGTAGCAATAATGGAGAGAAAATAGGAGAATTCCAAGTCCATTGTTATCCTTCATTCCAGAAGTTCTTGAAATGAGGTAAGGAGTCATCCTTTAAGGTTAGAGGAATGTAATGAATTGTTGGTGATAGGCGATGGCTAGTGCATGTGCAGGGAAATTTGACTAAACAGAGAGACTATTGAATCATAGGAGAATATTCTCAGGTGAGACGGCATGCACAGTGCATCAGGTGGTGAATACATGTCTCAAAAGAACACACGGTATCTCCCTGAGATGATCCATATAGTAATTAGATTGCAGAGAGGGAGGAGACGGGATAAGTGTGTGAGAGAGAAGCCCCCTTCTCTAGACAGAGTTTAGAGAGGACTCCTTTTCCATTAATTGAGGTGTTCGTATACACTACCACATGTGTCGCCTATGCACGTGTGAAGGACAATCAGGGAGATAGAGACATATGTCTAATGCATTGTTGCTCTTAAAGAAAGGCACATGCCTCACCATATCTATTCCACTCCCTCCTCATGTGAGAACATTGTAACTGGAGGTTGGCACCCATGTGATGTAAGATGGATGGGACCACTGGCCTGACCACCTAGCTAGCACACTCTCTTAGTCCACAAAACCGTAACCTCGTTAATGGCCCCGAGTGACATGTCAAGGCATGACAATGACATGGTAAATGGCTGCCCATGTTGTCCCCATGTTGCAAGTTGTGCAATTCTATCACCCACATAGCCAAATTTTATATGAGAAAGGAAGGATGCATTTTGACATTTAGTAGCAACCAACTAGTTCTATCGTATATTACAGTTGCTTTTTAAGGTAGTCCATGAAAAAATGGCACCGTAACTTACTGCATTAATTAATTGAGAGTTTCACGGGAAGGGTGCCATCTTTTTACGAATCATTTGTGATGACAGGTGCCATCTTTTTACGAATCATTTGTGATGACACATGATATCTTTATTCACAATGATTTATCTGTAAAAGACGAAACAGAAGCAAAATTTTCCACATCAAGGATAGTTAAAGAAAAGGAAAAAACATGGTACACATATTAAGGTTAAGTGCACAATACTAGAAGTTCACCAAATTTTATATGTCAGGAAGTGAGCATGAAGGGAACATTTGTTTGAACAGATACTGAGATAAAGGTGGTGTGTATCCATGCATTAATTTGTTATTATCTTGTTATTGTAAAATACATGGGCAATATGGAAAATTCCTCCAAGGCGGTGTCTCAAAAAAAAAAAAAAAAAAGGTTAAAATAGTTTTTTGATTTGGAGTATTTTTGAAAGCTCAAGAATTCATAAATTATTGTATTCTACAAAGCTGATTGTTTGGAGATATATTGAACTGTGTCCTGGACTATGTTTCAAAATACCGAACAGGGCCTATCACTCTTCATTTTCTGATTCAGTGATGTTTGTTTGATGCACAGGTTTTGACGGAGTTGAGATCCATGGGGCTCATGGTTACCTATTAGACCAGTTTATGAAAGACCAAGTAAATGACCGCACAGACAAGTATGGAGGCTCTCTGGAGAACCGTTGCAGATTTGCTCTAGAAATAGTTGAAGCTATTGCTAATGAGATAGGAGCGAATAGAGTGGGAATAAGGCTCTCCCCCTTTGCAGATTATATGGAATCCGGAGACTCGAATCCAAAGGCTCTAGGCCTCTATATGGCTGAATCATTGAATAAATATGGTATTCTCTACTGTCACATGGTTGAGCCTAGGATGAAAACTGTAGGAGAAAAATCTGAATGTCCCCATAGTCTTGTGCCCATGAGAAAGGCTTTCAATGGTACTTTCCTTGTTGCCGGGGGTTATGACAGGGAAGATGGTGTCAAAGCTTTAACCGAGAACCGCGCAGATCTTGTTGTTTATGGACGTTTATTCTTGGCTAATCCAGATTTGCCAAAGAGATTCAAGCTTAATGCTCCTCTGAACAAGTACAACAGAGACACCTTCTATGTACCAGATCCTGTTATTGGCTACACTGATTATCCATTTCTCGAAACAACTGCTTAAATTTTCTATGGAGGAGAATGTGAACACAAAATTGTTATCTTTGTTTTACGCATCTCAAATCGACCTGAATTATTAAAAATTGTTATCCATTTTTAATGCTTGTTTTATGCTGAAAGAGTGCAATAAAAAACAGAAAACAAATTTTAAGTACTATCCCGCTCAGGAATTATTAGGTTTGTTTAAATTTCTCATTTTTCAGCCATGCTATTGTTGTCGTACTTGTGATAAAAAATATCATGCAGGTTGTTTACTCCATTATTTTTTCTCAATGGAAAGATGACAAATGGCGAGTTTTAACAAGCTTGCCAGATTGGATTAATACTCTAATTATCCAAAAGAAGAAGGTGTGACATGGAATTATTGATATAATGTACCAATAGAAAAGAGGTAAATGGCTAGTTCCAATGGAACTTGTCACGCCGGAACGTAACTCTGATAAATTTCCTTTAAAACCATGAGGAATTGTTAATTGAAAGAAAGTGGCGAGTCCTATTAGGACTTACCAACTTTGGATATAATGTCCTAAAAAGTATAGGAAGGTGGCATGGAGTCACTATTATGAGTGCAACCTCATAGGAATATTCAAGTCAAAAATCAACCAACCAATGGTTTATTAACACGTGGCGAGTTCTACTGAACTTGCCACGGTAGATTAATTCTTTTAAGAGTTGATTTTATTAATGGGAAGTCCTATTCTTATAGGAAAACAATTAAATGGATATTTTCCATTTAATTACGAAATCAAGGTTGACTAAGCAAGACGTGGGGCTAGATTTTCTCCTAAAATCTAGGGGGTTCTCAACAACTACGTCTGACTAAATCAAGCAACGAGGAAGTGGGGTGTTGTTCCCAGAAATATAAAATATATTCCCCAAAAAAAATATATATATATATTTTTTATACAGCCCACGATGGGATAAAGGAGTTGCTATAATTTTGGGGGCCACGATGCCATAAACTCAAAATATGGAAGGGAAGTTTCAAGAAGAGAAGCTACAAGAGTTATAGACGCCAATCCACGTTAAGAAGAATGCTGAAATTTAAAAGTTCATGGCGTCGTGGAGTCTAAAGTCGCAAAGAAAAATGAGTATGGGTGATGATTTGCATCGTGGATGTATATATATTCATACATATGTGCACACTCACGATGAGGAGAAGTGGTTAATTTTGGACACGATGCCATGAAAGGAAGGAAGTCCAACTGGAAGAGGTTACATAAAGCCAAGGGAACGTGGATGTGTGTATAATTTCTATATACATGCATTATATATATATAAGTTATATAGAAGGAAAGATTTTAAAGAATGTGGGATAAATGGTTAAACAGAGTACATCAGTTGAAAGTGGTGGTCTTGCATACAACTACTACCACTAACCGAAGTGGTTGTCGGATAATTTGGATAACAGGGCCATTAAAATCGTGCTTGAAGAAAGGAGAACAAGAAGACATGGGGCATGTGTTAGTTTATGGAGAAGACAAGTGGAAGACCCACTCTAAAACTACCTACGATATAAGTTCATGGAAGAGAAAAAGGACATGGTTCAAGTGAAACATCAGAAGAAATCTACAGCAAGAGAAATGAGGAAGAAGCTGGTGGCAGAAATAAAAGGAACTGCCAAGAACATGGGACACTTGGCAACGTCGGACTAGGCCAAGTGGAAGTTGCTGAAGTCGCCACATCTCAGTTATTGCATGCAAGGAGGTCTATAAATAGTGCACCAAGGATTAACTTGCAAAGCCTGCCTGCCCAGCACACAACACATCAATTCAACATCTTTGTTATTCATGCATCTCTCATTTCAACAATGAATTTACATTGCGTCTAAACCTAGCACTTTGCTAGTCCATGTACTTTCCATTCCAGCAATGAATTTACATATTTTTTTATGTTGAGTCCAGTACTGTGCTATTCCATATAGCATTCATTTTAACAATGAATTCTCATAATGTTTTAGTTAAATCCAGCACTATTTCCGTTTCTTCTAGCCGAGCATTGTATTTCCATGTCTCTAAATTTCCAGTCATGCATTTCAATTATCTTAATTTCCAGTCCTACACTTTAAATTACTTTAATTTCCAGTCTTGCACCTTCAATACCGTCTTTATTTCCATTAGCCATAGAATAGTTTGAAATCCTTGTTCAAAGGCAAAAAAGACCCTTCGAATGTGGTCATTCCAGACCTTCGTACAATCAACTGATCCTTGCAAATTTTCAACTGGATTATTGTTCGGATTTCTACTTTGGAACTACTGTAGTTCCTGGCACGCCCGCACACCACACTATTCTATTCCACCATCCATTCCACGCATTCTGTAGAGCGGAACCAGCGCTTCCCCATGAGCTGAACATATTGGCACGCTCGGCAGGACTTCTAGACAGATTGTTCAATGGCCGGTGGAAGAAGGTAAGGCAAGTCTGTCCAAGACCCTGCCGATATTGAAGAGTTGCAAACCAGTGAACTTCCAGATGAAGGTTCACGATTTGCACCTGACGACAGCGATATGGTGGAAAAGTTTGCCCAAACAATGGCAAATGGTCCCATCATGGATAACATCCGCATGATGGCCATGCAACAAGATAGGTTTGCGTAAGACCAACCAAGAGTCGCCCAAGACTTAGCCAGAGTTACGCAAGACCAATCTAAGGCTAGTCAAGATCATGCAAAAGTCGCTCTTGCTAATGAGCAAAAGCTAACCGAAATGGTGGACCAAATCTCCTATAGATTTGAGTCTATGTAGGAACGGTCCATTGGAAGCTTGGCACAAGCCATCGCCCCTCAGCCAAGAAATTCTGAAAAGACTCAACAGTCGGCTTTCCAAATCGGTAGGCCGGCTACTTTTGTTGAAGGCAGTCCCTTTCAACAAGATGCAGGTTCATTCTTTCCAAATCTGCAGCAGATGTAATCCCTTCCAATGGCACAGACGTGCATTCCAATTGCACCTGTAACCGCTCTTGTGGCACAGATGACCATTCCACAATTAGCGCCCATGCCAGCCACTCAGCAAGTTCAGAACTTTCCAACTGTGGCATTCCCACAGCGGATATGGCATGATTAGCTTGGCCAACCATGGCCATACCATTCAGCCAGCCGCACCTGTGCCTCTAAGGCCACACGTGGCCATGTCGATGGCGGTTGGGGGGCAACCTTTTCCAAGGGAGCCACTTCCGAACCAAGGAGGAAGAAACCATTGGAGGAAACCCTTTTGATGCCAACCCACTGCCGATGGTAGGTGGGGGGCATCAAGGGGTCAACCAACCTCAAGTGAGGCTAGATAACAACCTTCCACAGCCCATGGCACTTGATAGAGGCCAATTAGCAGAATTCCTCCAACAGGAATTTGGCCTAACTCGAAGGGGTGGAAGACCAGCTTATAGAAAGCCCTATCCGGAGTTCATTGACGAAGTTGAGTATCCAAGGAATTACAAAATTCCAGAATTCACAACATTCAATTAAGAGGGTGAATAGTCCATATTGGAACATATCAGCCGTTTCACTGTTCAATGTGGAGAAGTAGCAGCCACTCCATGGTTGAAGGTACGCTTGTTTCCAAATACATTAACTGGTTATGCTTTCAGGTGGTATTCTAACTTGCCAGCTAACTCTATCCAAAGTTGGCAACAATTTGAGGATTTGTTCCATACTCAGTTCTATAGTACCGAGCCTGAAGTGTCCATGGCAGACCTTTCTAGACTTCATCAGTTACCTGGAGGGTCGGTGATCAGCTTCCTTTCCAGATTTAGAAGGGCCAAGTACAAGTGCAATTTGTCCTTGCCACCAGAAGAATATGTGAAAATGGCCGTCAATAGTTTGAAATTTGAACTTCGTAAGAAGTTTGAAGGAGTGCAGTTCCATGATTTATTCGATTTGGCTAGCAGAGTGGTTAAGTACGAAGATCTCCTTCATGAAGAGCAAGACCGTAAGTCTTCTTCCAAATGCACTTATTATCATGATCCTAACTATGAGGTATTTGCCACTGAAATAGAGGGAGATTTGGAAGTTAATATAGCTGAACTCAACATAAAGCAGGCCTATACTTACGAGGCTTTGGCAAAACCAAAATCAGCGACGACCAACTTGCAGGCCGCCTCTGGTTCCAAGTGGAAAGGGGCAGACCCTTTCAGGAGTTACTCTTTTGACATTTCCAAATCTATTTGATTTGCTCGTGGCTGACAAGCAACTGATCTTCACAGTAGGCCACAAGATGCCAACGGCCTCTGAAATGGCCGAGAAAGAGTATTGCAAATTCCACAATTCGTGGAGCCATTCCACTGACAATTGTGTAGTTTTTCATAATATTGTTCAGAAAGTAATTAAAGATGATAGGCTGAAGTTTCCAGAAAAATCAGAGGTGATGGGTGTTGATTGAAATCCTTTCCCCAAGGTCATTACAACAAACGTTGCTTCTATGGTTCTAGAACATCCTAAAAAGAAAGTGGACTTGACAGGTCCAACGGCAAATGGAAAGTTGGAAATTCCTAAAGCGGCAACATCCATGGAGAAAACAGTGGCTGAGTTGGAAAGACAACTATGAGAGGCTCAGATTGCCTTAATCCAGTAAGGTTATTGCCCCAAGTGTAAAATTCAGAATGAAGGTTGCCGTAGAGATTTTTCAAAAGAAAAGCAGAATGAGACGCTTTCCAGTGATGACCGAGGTTAGAAAAGGAAGGTCTATGACTGGCTAACTTTCTAAAAGGTGGAAAACACAGTTACTGTAACCATTCCAGAGAAGGAAAGCCGAGTCTATACAGAAAGAAGGGCAGCAGAAAGAAGACCAGAATTCCTTCCAAGGAGTTTAGAAAGGAGTAGGGTTCCTTATGAGGCAAGGCCTCGTCCTAGCAGAAGGTATTAAAGCAACAAGTGGCATGGTAGAACCTCTGAAGGTGATAGGTATTCCAGGCCAAAATTGGCCTCAGAAGTATGGATCAAAAAGGGGAATGAACATCTCCATCCAAGAATGGTTAAGCCTCTTACCTCGCAAAATGAAAGGTGGAAGAGGCTTGATCATCCCAAGTTTCCTGTTCATAAGGATTCCTATTTGACTCGCACATAAAAGCAAAGGCTACAAAGGAAAAGGGCTGACAGAAGAAAGTAATGGGAGAAAGACTATGGTTGGTCCAGCTGGCCAAAGAAGATTACTAAGCCATCTGACTTGTCAGAACTTCCAGCTAAAGGAAAGGAAAGAGATCCTGATGATTTGCTAGATCTTGATTCAGAAGTGGGAAATTCCTTGATGACAGATAGCCCTTCTACAGAAGAAGAAATAGACTTGGAAATCTCCAACAGTTCCAGCAACAGCAAGAAGATTTATTTTGGTAGCCTTCCGGGTAAGTTTACTTGTAATATGGTAGTGGTTCTTCCTTTATTTTTTGAGCCACGGCCAAATCAGCCAACTTTAATGGAATGAGATGTAGTAGATACAAGTCCTCCCATGGAAAGCCCTGGACAGTCTAGCTCCGGGCCATTCATAATGGAACCAAATAATGGTATCTATATAGAAGAGGTTTTCGAAGATGAAGCTGAGCATCTTTAGAAATTAAAGGGAGTTGTGATTGAAGAAAACAGCCTCACGGCGCCAAAGAAGATTGTTTTGGAAAAGCCACCATATGGTATGACTCAGCAGCTCAAACCTTTATATAACAAGGTATTGGTGGAAGGGAGACCTTTGGCAAGAGTCCTGGTAGATAACGGTTCAGTACTGAATGTTGTTCCAGTCAATATCATGTGCATGCTTAGAAAGTCGCCTGAAGACATCATTCCAATTGATGTATCCATTAGTGGATTCACGGGAGGAATAGTGAACACACAAAGCATTTTACCATTGGAATAAACGGTTGGAGATAGAACTTCCATCACTGCTTTTTTTGTTATTGAGTCCACAGCGGCTTACAACTTGCTTTTAGGTCGTGAATGGATTCACCCAAACTTTTGCATTCCATCTTCACTCCATCAAATGCTGATATTTTGGGATGGAGATGAGGTAAAAGTAGTGGAGGCTAATAACCGGCCATTTGTGGCAAGGGTTTACCATGCAGATGCTGAGTTATATAGCGAAGAATTCGTTCCAATTAGATTTATTGGAAAGGATAGCAAGGGCTGCCCAAGGAAGGCCACCATGAGGAGAACTCTCACAGAAGGGGATGTAAGGGAGGTTTTCCAAGAAACACCAAGGCCAACAATTCTACCCAAGGCCGGTGTTCAATGCTGCATTTCAAGCAAAATTTTTTATGGAAGAGAGGCCTAAAGAAGATAGAATACTTGGCCAGGCGGTTAATTGCTGCCTTTTCAGGTTAAAAGCATACCTAGCCAAACTACGGCTGGAAAGGACTGCAGTTGCCAGTACCTCATTTTCTACCAATGTTTTGGAGAGTATGGAAGATACTGAAGACAAGTTGGATGTTACCCAACTGACAGACTTGAAGGCAGCACCAATAAAGCTTGATGATCTTAAGGCCGAAGTGCAAGATCCATTTTTGGAAACTAATCTTGGAATGGAGCAAGAACCTCGACCTACCTACATCAATAAGCTTCTGGAACCAACCTTTAGAGAAGAATTGATTTCCTTACTTCATGAATACAAAGATTGATTTGCATGGACGTATGAGGAAATGCCAGGACTTTCCAGAGAATTGGTTGAGCATAAACTGCTAATCAAGGAAGGTTTCAAGCCTAATCCTCCCGGGTTGTGTTAACCGTTTTCTCAAGAATATATTTAATTTTCCGGTTTGAAACTTCTACTTGTCCACTTGTTTGAGGATGGTAAGGAGTGGCGACTTTATGAGTAACAGAGTACTTAAGAAATAATTGCCTTAAGAATTGATTGCAAAAATGCTTTCCTCCATCACTAATCATGTCTCTTGGCATACCAAAACGAGTGAAAATGTTGGATTTAATGAATTGAATAACCACGGAGTGGTCATTGGTTTTGGTAGCACAAGCCTCCACTCACTTAGAAACATAGTCAACGGTAAGCAAAATGTATTGAAATCCATAAGACATAGGAAAAGGACCCATAAAATCAATGCCCCAAATATCAAAGATTTCAACAACAAGAATATTTGTCAAGGGCATCATGTCACTTCTTGACATTGATCCCATTTTTTGACATCTCTCACATTCCTTGCAAAAATTGTAGGCATCTCTATGGATGGTGGACCAAAAGAGCCCACTTTGAAGAACCTTTAAGGCGATCTTCTTTGCACTAAAATGCCCACCACATGCAAGGGTATGACAAAACACAAAGACGCTTGGAATTTCACTCTTTGGAATGCATCTTCTCACAATTTGATCCAGACAATATCGAAACAAAATAGGATCTTCCCAATAGTAATTCCGGATGTTAGCAAAGAAACGCTTCTTTGCTTGCTTTAACCAATTAGTTAGAAGTTTGCCAATTGTAAGAAAGTTCATGATGTTGGCAAACCAAGGCATTTATCAATTAGAAACTTGGAAGCGTTGTTCATCCGAAAATGAATCACGAATTGGTGGGCTCGAGGAAGATTCTACCACCAACCTTGAGAGATGATCTGCAACCACATTTTCGGTGCCTTTCGTATCTTTGATTTCAAACTCAAATTCATGAAAAAGCAAAATCTATCTTATCAAATGAGGTTTTATTTCTTTCTTTGTCAAAAGATGCCTCAAAGCAGCATGATCAGAGTAGACAACGACTTTTGATCCTAAGAGATAAGATCAGAATTTATCAAGGGCATACACTATGGCAAGTAATTTCTTCTCGGTAGTAGAGTAATTCAATTGAGCTCCGAAAGGGTCTTGCTTGCATAGTATACGGCGCATGGAAGTTTTCCTACCCTTGCCCCAAAACTGTTCCCATGGCGTAATCAGAGGCATCAGATATGATTTCAAACGGTAATGACCAATTGGGTGGCTGCATAATAGGGGCAGATGACAATAAATCACGTAATTTATGAAAAGCATTAAGGCATGCTTGATCAAAGATGAATGGTGTTTCCTTGGCAAGAAGATTGCACAAGGGTCTAATAATTTTGCTAAAGTCTTTGATGAAACGGCAATAGAAGCCAGCATGAGCTCAACTTTCCCTTTATCAACCTCAATTTCCTTTTTTGAGATGACATGACCCAAAACAATACCTTCTTGAACCATGAAATGACTATTTTCCCAACTAAGAACAAGGTTTATTTCACGACATCTTTTAAGCACCAAATTTAGATTTTTGAGGCATGCATCAAATGAAGACCCAAAGACCGAAAAATCATCCATAAAGACTTCTAGATACTCTTCCACCATGTCCAAGAAAATTAACATCATATACCTTTGGAATGTGGTGGGAGCATTGCACAATCCAAAAGACATCTGTTTATAAGCAAATGTGCCAAAATGACAAGTAAATGTGGTTTTCTCTTGGTCTAAAGGGTCTAGGGCTACTTAATTATAACCCGAATAGCCATCAAGAAAGCAATAATATTGTTGCCCGGCCAATCTCTCTAGAATTTGATCAATGAATGGCAAAGGAAAGTGATCTTTTCTAGTGGCGGCATTTAATTTGCGATAATCAATGCATACACGCCATGAATTGGCGGTACGTTTAGAAATTGCTTCACCCTTTGAATTTTCAACCACCGTAATCCCCAATTTCTTGGGAACTACTTGATTTGGACTCACCCATTTGCTATCAGAGATTGGATAAATGATACCAGCATCTAAGAGCTTAACAACTTCTTTCTTAACCACTTCTGTATGTTTGGATTTAATCTCCTTTGGGCATCTCTAAAAGGTTTTGCATCCTCTTCCATAACAATGCGATGCATACAAATAGAAGGGTCAATTCCCTTTTGATCCACCACACCTCATCCAATAGCTTCCTTATGTTCTTTAAGCACATTCAAAAGAGCATTCTCTTGATCTTTTTCAAGACTTGAAGAGATGATGACCGGAAGAGTCTCTTTCGGGCCTAGAAAGGCATACTTAAGATCGGGAGGGAGAGTTTTAAGCTCAAGAGTGGGTGGAGAGACTAAAGATGGGACCGGTGGAGTGATAGAGAGTTGAGGAAGAGGTTCTTTTGGAACTTTCCAAGGTGAAAAATCCAAGCTTGCAACGGATTCCATTAAGTTGTTAACCTCACTCATTGACCCTTCATTATCAAACCCGTAATTCTCATACATTTCAAGGAGATAAGATGCAAGAGGATCCTCGAATAGAAGAGATGAAAGATTATCCTCGGTTGGCTTTTTATAATCATGGAAGGAATGGACTCCTCTACAATCTCATCCAAGACATCTATGAGACAACACTCATCTTCATCTATGAATGTCGACTTGCATTGAAAACATTAAGCTTAACCATCATGTTACCAAAAAGAAAGGTCTATAACTCTGGATCTACAATTAATGGTTGCATTTGCAGTGGTAAGGAATGGCCTTCCCAAGATAATTGGGATGTGATTGGTTGGGTTGGCAACCGGTTCTGTATCAAGAACCACAAAATCAACCGGAAAATAGAACTTGTCAACCTTGATGAGTATGTCCTTAACCATGCCCTTAGGTGTTTTGATGGATCTATCGGCCAATTGAAGCACTATCGAGGTTGGCTACAATTCATTCAAACCTAATTGGATATACATGGAGTAAGGAATCAAATTAACACTAGCCCCTAAGTCAAGAAAAGCTCTACGAACTTCATGGTTTCCAATTACACATGAGATGGTTGAAGCACCCGGATCTTTGAACTTAGGTGGAGTGTTATGTTGAATGATAGAACTCACTTGCTCCGCGAGGAACACTTTTTTAGGGCCTTGTCCCTTACTCTTCCTCTTTTGCGTGCAAAGATCTTTCAAAATATTTGCATAAGGCAGAATTTGCCTAATTGCATCCAAAAGAGGGAGATTTATGTTAACTTGTTTGAAGACTTCCATCATGTCGTGGATTTTTCCTTCTTGCCTCCCAAAAGGCAAAGTCTCTTTTAAAGCATATGGAAATGGAGCTTTTGGCTCATAAAACCCTGCAATTTGAGGAGATGATGAAGAAGAAGGTTGAGAATTCTTAATGAAAACATTTTCATCCAAGGAAGTAGGAGTGAGATTGGGAACGAGACGGGTGCTAACTTTGGGTTGCATTGGTTCGCTAACTTCAATTAGTTTTTCGACCCTATTGTCAATTTGTTTACCACTTCTTAAAGTGGTAATGGCTTGCACTTGTTCCTGAGAAGGACATCCTGATGTAGAGTTTACTTCCACAAGGTATTGGGCTTTTGGGTTCCTTTTGGGTTGGCTAGACAATTTACCAATTTCTATTGTATTCAATGCATTAGTTATTGTCCCAATTTGGGATTCAAGATTTGATATCGATTGAGAGTGAGAATGCAATAGATTAGTGTTCATTTCTAAACTACCCAAAGCCATCAGAACCTTATCTTCAAATGTAGAATTACTAGAAAGTGCATGAGAATGATGAAAACCATTTTGAGATTCGTAGACTTGAGGATGTGAAAAGTGGTTCATTCTTTGATGATAAGAAGATGAAACAAATCTTTGAGAACCTTCATTTCTTTTATGAGGAGGAACATACTGATTTTTGAAAATTTTTAGCTTGAAAAGAACTTGAATTTTCATCCCACCTTGGGACATAGACATTTGAATTAGGGTGAGCAAATGTAGTATTGACTTATTCAAAATGTTTATTAAACACATGTCCATGGGGACAATTGGAAGTATAATGTAAAACACTAGAACATGTTATGCAAGGCTCACAAAAATGATAGGAGTGATGAAAAGGAGATGATTTGATAACCGGTTTTTGTCTCAATAAAAATTTATCAAGTTTTTGAGAAAGAGTTTTAACCTTGGCTACAATCTCCATTGGACTTTCAATTTGGCACACTTTCACATTTTTCTTCCTTTCAATAGAATTATGACCCAATCGAGAAGTGTGATATTTATGCAAAGAGTTTTCACTCATTTTTTCAAAAAGGTGCCAAGCATCATCCTCATGTTTCCCAAAGTATAACCTCCACATGAAGTATCAACTATGTCCTTGTGAATGTCGGATAGGCTTTCATAGAAATATTGGACAACTTGCTATTTTGGAATACCATGATGTGGACATTTTCTTAACAAGTCATTCAATCTTTCCCAAGCCTCATGTAAAAGTTCTCCTTCCCCATGAGAAAATTCTCTAATTGAAGTTCTCATTAAATTGGTCAAGCTCATGGGGTAAATTTTGTTAAAAAATTCACTTTGCATTTGCATCCAAGATGTTATTGAATTTGCCCCCAAATTGTTGAACCAATGTTTTGCTTTATTTTTAAGAGTGAAAGGGAAGAGAAGTAGCCTAAGAACTTCTTCCGGGACATTCATGTACTTCACGGTGGAGCATATTTCAAGAACTTCATCAAGATGTTTATATGGTTTCTCATCATATAAGCCATAGAAAAGTGGACACATTTGAATGGTTTCAGGCTTAATTTCATATTAATCGGCCCCAAAATTAGGAAGCATGATGCAAGTTGGTGCATGGTATTCATGAAGATTGCAATGGTCACGAAAAAGCATTGGAGGGATTGGGGCTTGAACTCTGGGAGGACATTGGTTGAAAGAAGGATGTTCCATGAAATTCGGGTCTAAATAACCAAGATGACGCTCTAGATTTTCTATTAGAATGATGAAGGGTTGGGAGAGGACCACACAAAACTTTAAGTAACACATCAATAAAACAATAGAATCAAGCACTTCGCCCCCGCAACAAATCAACAATAACAATCCACATACGATGATCCCATACTCCCATGCTTTGAACAATATGTAAGAAAATTTAAATTGCCTCCACGCGGGCTCACGATCTATCTAAGAAAGCAAAAACATGCCTCCACGCGGACTCACGATTTAACTAGAGATTGAGTTTAGAAAATCTTACAAAGGGTCCTTAATTAACATCAATTTATTTTTCAATTTCCGCTTAGCTTTGCAAATTTTTTTTAGATTTTAGCCTTTTTATGCCTAGCTTAGCTCCTTGCTTTAGAATTCTCCTTTGTTTCACTTCCTTTGCTCAATTCATCTAGCCAATCAAGAACAAACACAATAAGTAATCAAAATAAAATAAAGTAAAAGCACGATCAAAAGAGTACTAATTCCTAATTATTTCCAAAATACGGCGTTGTCTATCCCCGACAACGGCGCCAAAACTTGGTGTGTGCTTGTCGTGGGCAACCAGCTAAAACATGCTAAAGAGTGGCCAAGTGTGAATTTGTAAAGTGCCACTACTACCTCTAACTACTAATATAGCTAGGGTGATTATGGATCGTCCCAAGGGAAAGGAAGCAATATTGATATGGAAACAACGTTGGACTAGTAGGTCGAGTGATCAAAGATGTTTTGATTGGTTAATTAAACTACAATGTTAAACAAATTCAATACAAAGCAATTAAAGTAAATAAATGGTAGAGAATAAGAGAGAGGGATCTTGGGATTTAGAGGTCACCACTAAACATCACCTTTCTAGATACTCAATGTGTAATGAATGAAGGGAAATATATGTTGCAATACTAATATATGTGATTGATTGAATCAACAAGTATGAATGACTAATTAAGTATACATTGTCTAGACAACCTAATGAATAGCACAATATATCAAACTAAGTCATTATTCCTTCTTTTAAGCTGACAATGAAAACACATTAACAAGTTAGAGAATTATACTACTTGCATTCATAAGCATGAAACATCAAATAACAAGCATAGATTGTCCTCCCATCTAAGAAAGTAAGGCAACTATACTACAACTAAACTAGGGACATGAAAATTAAACTAAGGTAAAGATACAATCCATCAAGAAATGAGTATGAACCATCAAACAAACCACAAGAGTATTCCATTAAAGCACAATGCCTTGACAATCTCTAGATTCATAGCAACAACACACATAGACATGCATCAATAACATAAAACCTAGAGATAAGCACATGAACATCTATTCTAGCATACATAGACATATGGGTAGAATGAAATGATCAATTGGAACCATTAAACAACATAAATCATTGTAAAAATAAGATTCATCTATAAATCAAATGTCAAGACAAGAATTACAACACAAATCCCCTCAAAATACAAAACATCAAGATCTTGAAGGCATGCTTAGGGTTAACTCTAGCCCCAAGAAGATGTTTAGCCACTCATTGATATAGTCATCCAACCCTCAAGGGTTTTCTCCATGGTAGGAATGATCTTTTTCTTAATGGAAACCCTAGATGAATGGAAGAACTCCCAAATGGTGTGTATCTCTCTAATCTCTAGACTCCTCTCCAAGATTGTGTATCTCTAAGATGTCTCTTTGTAAAAAAGGCTCAAAATCCTTATATAGGTAGCTCAAGTGTCACACCCAATGGTCAGGCCTCGTGCACTAAGGCCCTTTCAATGATTGCACCACGAGACATCTTTTAATGAGCTGGACTATGTTTTTTTTCGAACTTGAGGGAGTTCGATTGATCGAATTCTGATGAGATCGATCGAACCATGGCGGCACCTTTTTGGAATAAGACAAATTTGAGATATTTTCGGGATATTTTGGGAAAAAGACAAAAATGGTAGGTGGGGATAAGATCAAAGAAGTTAGATCAATCGAAGATGGAATTTCTTGGGGATAAGGACAAGAGGCTCGATCCATCTTGATAAGGCTGGATCGATCACTGTGAGATCGATCGAAGATTTGTCTGATCGATCAAAACTTGTTGTTTTCCACCACTTTGCTTCCACTTTGCTCATTTCTTCCATTTTGCTTGAGATTGCTTCTTTTATGCTCTAATTGGGCTGAATTGACTTATTTTGGGGATAAGTGCCTGAAAAGGGTAATAACACGAAATTAGTCTAAAACGGAAAACTAAGATAGATAAAGGTTCTAGAATACTCAAACTTAAGGGGTTTAAATGCACACTTTTCAGCGCTTATCATTTTTTTTCTTCTTTCTTTTATTTGTCTATATTATGCTTTTAACACATCATAAACATGTGTTACCCGGTCTCCTATACTTGTACTATTTCTACGCGGATGATCTAGCCATTTTTCTTATATATTTGTTCCAATACTTCTTGATAATTTCTGAAGATATCAATCTAATAGAATTAAATCATTTATCTAGCTGTGGCAATAAAATATTCAAATTTTTTTTTATATAATCTCCTATATACTCGAATCTACATCTTTGCAGCATTTCTTGGTTACGTAATGTTTCAGTTTGCTTTGTACGTGTATCTTGTGAGAATCGATCTTCTCCCTGCAATACCTTTTTTTATTAAACTTGTGAAACTTTGGATTGTGAAATTATCTCTCATGAGGATGTACTCTTCTAAGGCTTGAGCTTTATAAGCTTACCACCAATTATTAAGTGTTCCCCTTAACAAAATTTCACAGTAATCTAAAGCTTGGGCTTTATTATCAAAAGATGTTACAATAGATTGTCTAATACAATCTTGTTCCCATTCTTCTACTATTCTTCCCCAGTCTTGTGGATCATGTCGAGATAAATCTAGTAAAGTTTCTGTATCTGATGCAAGTAAATTAGTATAATGTCTACGGGTTTGTGCTAAAGGAAACATAGTTTGTGAAAAAACTATTATGTTCTGTGCTATCGGTTAGTCATTTCTACTAAATTATTCTGTTGTTTGAATTTTCTCGTTTAATCTTGGAGTAACCACATAGGAGTATGAACCATGGTAGAACAAAATGCATATTTAAGAATATGTGTAATTAGGGCAAATCGGCTGTCATTGTAATTTACTTTTATATAAAAGTATTCTATATAAATTGTTCGGCTCACGAAAAAGCGTTGGTTCCACTTTCCGGATGGTGTGAGAGTAGAATAGTGGTGTGGGTGTTGCGGGCGTGCCAGGAACTGCTGTCGTTCCAAAGTGGATATCTAAACAATATTCTAGTTGGAGATTGTAGGGATCAGGCGATTATACGAAGGTCTGGAATGGCCACATTCGAAAGTTCTTTTTGCCTTTGAAAAAAAGGACTTTTGGACTATTCTATGACTAGTGGAAATGAAGACGATATTAAAGTGCAAGGCTGGAATTTAAAGAAATTGAAGTGCAACTGCTAGAATGTAAGAAAGGAAAACTACTTGACGGAAAGTATTGAAAGGAAGCACTGGACTTAACACAAATATTATGAGAATTCATTGTTGAAATGAATGCTATATGGAATAGCAAAGTACTGGACTCAATGTAAAAGAATGTAAATTCATTGCTGGAATGAGAAATACATGAAATAGCAAAATGCTAAATTTAGACATAATGTAAATTCATTGCAAAAATGAAAGATACATGAATAGCAAAGATGCTGTATTGATGTGTTGTGCGCATTGAGCAGGATTTGCATGTTAGGCCTAAGTGCTCTATTTATAGAGTTTTCTTGTAGCAATTGGAAATGTGGCCGTTTCAGCAGCTTCCACGTGGCCTTTCTTTAGACTGCCAAGTGTCCTATGACCTTCCAGCCTTCTCTCAATGTTGACACGTGTAAAATCATGTTCTCCCATGATTTACAACTAATAAATAGTGGTCTTTGGCGGTTAAATGCATGTTTGCAAGCCTTTACCATGATCTGTAACTGCCCAGATGGAAAAACAGCGGTTTCTAGTGGAAGGTCCGAATCATGCCATGTGTCCCACGTTTTCCTCAACTTTCTTTGGTAAATGCATCATGTTTTCAGCCCACTTGTTGATTTTTAGCAACCTCCTCACCTAAATAAGGCAAGTGGTTGCTTTATTGTTGGAGTGACTCCTACAAACTATGAGATGTTATAGGAGTAGGAGAGTTACCATTCTTGATGACTAGGTCAAAGGTACACATGGCTTTCCAGATGTTTGCCATGTGGTTGTAATAAACCACATGTACTTTTATGGTGGGCTCTCATCTCACTAGATTTCCCTTACCATTGACCTGGTCTTTAGTGCTACGTAGCAGATCTCAGTGGCTCCACACTACATGCTATGTGGGATTACTTGTAGGGTAACATTCCTCTGCCAGTTGCTGGAACTAATCTGGAATGGCAAGTTCTCTTAGAACTCGCCACATGTCAACTTTCCATTTGTAAAAAATAATGGGATAAACATATGCCCCCCAAATTTCATGCCTTGTGGAGTAATCAATCACAAGGTGTGGAATTTTATATTTTGAGGGAAGCTTTGGCATGTAACAAAAACCTTCCATAGTGGCTGTTATTGTAGCTTCCATTGTTCTTCACTACTCAGATTGCACTTTAGAAAATAAAACTAACTACTAATAGGAGATGTATGTAAAACAAGCAAGATGAGTAATTTTTAGTATGAGTAGAACCTGGACCACGTATTGTAGTCCCTTTTTCAATGAAACGTTCCATACTTAGGAAATTAGCCGATCTTGGAAATACAGCTAAGTCTACTTCATGGCTCTGGACAATGTACTCCTTTCCAAGTATTTAGCCTTTCCTCCTTTGAATGAATGGTCCTCACATGCTTGGACTTAGCTGTTGGGATGTCCATGTGTGGCCATTTGATTCTTTTCCAGCTTTCCGGTTTACTTGGAAAGGAAACTACCAGCCACTTCATGTAGCCCGTTGAAAGCACTGTGGCTTTCCAGTCTTCATAGATGGAAGGGTGATACTCTTTCATCCAATTTGTTGCCCCCCGGGGTCTGGAGGTTTACAAGGAGGACAAATTTGTACATCTTCTGGACAAATAAATAGTTGATTAGCCATGCTTTCCCCCCCTCCCCCCCCCCCCTCAAACACCACTGGAAGCGGGTTTGGGTATACAAGAAAGTTGTTGCTTCATCGAAGTTTCATTTGAGGGGGTTGTCCTTCAAACACCATTGGAAAGGCCATAGGTGGCCTTGGTGGCATGGTTGCAAATCGTTGAATGCTTATAAATGGAACCTGAAATAGAGGTGGTTGGATTATTGGTGGTGGAAGACACATCACCTGAGGTGGAACTTGCACCTGTAGTGGACGTGGTCGAACTATTACTGGTGGAATGTTCTATACTTGGGTTCCACTTGAAGTGGAACCTAAACTGGTGGTGGTTGTGGTTGCACTACTGGTGGAATCGACCAACCTTGAGGTTGATTGACCCCTTGATGCCCCCCACCTACCATTGGCAGTGGGTTGACATCTACATGGTTGTTCCTCGAGCGGTTTCTTTCTCCTTGATCTAGAAGTAGTTCTCTTGGAAAAGGTTGCCCCCCAACCGCTATAGGAATGGCTATGTGTGGCCTTGGAAGTGTAACTACTGCTGGCTGAGTGTTCACGGGTGGAATATTCTATTGTCCTTGAGGAATGTGGTATGGCCAAGGTTGGCTAGGCTGATCATGCCAAGTCTGATGTGGAAACACCATAGGTAGAGGGTTCTGAACTTGCTAAATGACTAGTATGGGCGCTGATTGTGGAATGGTCATCTGCGCCATTGGAGAAGCCATAGGTGCAACTGGAATGTAAGTCTGTGCCATTGGAACAGACTGCATTTGCTGTTGATTTAGAAGGAGTGAACTTGCATGTTGTTGAGAGGGACTACTTTCAACAAATGTAGTCGGCCTGTTGACTTAAAAGGCCGGTTGTCGAGTATTTTCAGAATTGTTTAGCTAAGGGGCCAAAGCTTGAGTCAAGCTTCTATTCTAACATAGATTCAAACCTATGAGAGATTCGGTCCACTATTTCTTTTAACTTCTGCTCTTGAGAATAAGCGGCTATTGCTTGTCTTGAGCCCCTTTTGCCTGTTATTGAGTGGCCTTTGCTAAGTCTTGAGCGACTTTTGTTTAGTCTTGCGCAAACCTGACTTGTTGCATAGCTATCATGCAGATGTTATCCATGATGGGTCCATTTGCCAATGTTTGAGCAAACTTTTCCACCATATCTCTTTCATCAGGTGCAAATCGTGAACTTTCAATTGGAAGTTCACTGGCTTGAATCCCTTCTATTTCGGCAGGTTTTGGGCAGACTTGCCTTGCTTCCTTCCACTGCTATTGAACAATCTGTCAAGATGTCCCGCTGGGCGTGCTAATATGTTCGGCTCGCAAAAAGGCGTTGGTTTCACTTTTCGGATGGTGTGGAAAGTAGAATAGTGGTGTGGGTGTTGTGGGCGTGCCAAGAACTGCTTTTGTTCCAAAGTAGATATCCAAACAATATTCTAGTTAGAGATTGTAGGGATTAGGCGATTGTATGAAGGTCTGGAATGATCACTTTCGAAGGTTCTTTTTGCCTTTGAAAAAAAGGACTTCTGGACAATTCTATGACTAGTGGAAATGAAGACGGTATTCAAGTGCAAGGCTAGAATTTAAAGAAATTGAAGTGCAACTGCTGGAATGTAAGAAAGGAAAACTACTTGACGGAAAGTAATGAAAGGAAGTACTGGACTTAACTCAAACATTATGAGAATTCATTGCTGAAATGAATGTTATATTGAATAGCAAAGTACTGGACTCAACTTAAAAGGATGTAAATTCATTGTTGGAATGAGAAATACATGAAATAGCAAAATGCTAAATTTAGACATAATGTAAATTCATTGCGGAAATTAAAGATACATGAATAGCAAAGATGTCATATTGACGTGTTGTGTGCATTGAGCAGGATTTGCATGTTAGGCCTAAGTGCTCTATTTATAGAGTTTTCTTGCAGCAGTTGGAAATATAGCCGTTTCAGTAGCTTCCAAGTGGCCTTTCCTTAGACTGCGATGTGTCTCATGATCTTCCAGCCTTCTCTTAATGTTGACATGTGTAAAATCATGTCTCCCATGATCTATAACTGATAAATAATGATCTTTAGTGGTTGAATGCATGTTTGTAAGCCTTTACCCATGATCTGTAACTGCCCAGATAGAAAGGCGGCGGTTTCCAGCAGCAGTGGAGAACTTTCACCTAGAAGGTCCGGATCATGCCACATGTCCCATGTTTTCCTCAGCTTTTTTTTTTAGTAAATGCATCATGTATTCAGCCCACTTGCTAATTTTTAGCAAACTCCTCACCTAAATAACGCAAGTGGTTGCCTTATTTTTGGAGTGACTCCTACAAACTAGGATATGTTATAAGAGTAGGAGAGTTGCCATTTTTGATGACTAGGTCAAAGGTACACGTGGCTTTCCAAATGTTTGCCATGTGGTAGTAATAAACCACATATGCTCTTATGGTGGGCTCTCATCTCAACAGATTTCCTTTACCATTGACCTAGTCTTTAGTGCCACGTGGCATATCTCAGTTGTTCCACTCTATATGCTATGTGGGACTGCTTGTAGGGTAACATTCCTCTTTCAGTTGCTGGAACTAATTTGGAGTGGAACTCACCACATGTCAACTTTTCATTTGTCAAAAATAATGGGATAAGCATAAACAATAAATACACCAAAAAAATGCACTCAGAAGGAACTTGAGATCGATAATAAAACATGTGTCATGGTCGCGCCTTTTATTATTATCATTTTGTTTTTTCTTTTCATGTCAACCTTGTTGATCCATTATCTTTTGAGTTGGAGCTGATGTTCTCTCTTTCCTTTTTATTTTTTAATCTATTACATTTTCTAACTTTTTCTTTTATTTTTTAAAATGGTTTTTGTATTATTTTAATTAAAAAGTGAAAAATGAAATTTTCTTTTTTAAAAATAAAATGCTATGGCTTGATGCAAGAATAAAATGTTCAGATTATCAAGTATAGACAGCGTTTAAGAGCCATTTTTCTTAATAATACGAAATAGTTACTTACTATTGGGGGTTACCAAATATTCGGTACAAAAAGAAAAAGACAAAAAAATCCCATCACAGAAATAGTTAGATTGACAGTTACTATACACTCTGTACGAGAAGGTAAAAAAGAAAGAAGTCCCCATCACAGAAACAATGATCAATAATGGTATCTTGGTGCTGCGGTCATTATTGAATATGCCGGGGGTATGGTGTCAGTGTTGGAGAAGATTTTGATCTTTAAATACTTAATTTAGGTACTTGTATATATTCATTCATTTTCAGTGTTGGAAGGAAAATAGAAGCCAAAAAATGGAAAAGAAAGTAGTAGCAGAAGAAGGTCAAGAGGAAGAGCATGCCCTTCAAATCCCTCTTCTCACTCCATACAAACGGGGGAACTTCCAACTTTCACATAGGTATATATCTTATCAACACTACCAATTTCCCATGTTTTTCCACTTGAATTCATTCATTTTGTGCAACCGTTTTGATATTGTTGTTCTAGTTTTACAGTATAACATGCAGTGTGTGTGTGTGTGTGTGTCTATATATATATATATATATATATATATATATATATATAATCTAATATTATTGGTTTTTTTAATTTTATTTTTATGCATGTTTCTTGC
This sequence comes from Cornus florida, assembly GCF_030987335.1. Lineage (NCBI taxonomy): Eukaryota > Viridiplantae > Streptophyta > Magnoliopsida > Cornales > Cornaceae > Cornus > Cornus florida. The sequence goes on from NW_026775573.1 coordinate 50,228,062, forward strand.
CTTGTTGTTGCTGTATAGATTTGTTGTAGCATGAATCTAAATTGTTACGCTTCAAGTGTTTGATGAAAATCCAGTAAACAAATTCTTTGACTTGTGAAATTTAGTAATTCATTGTCAATTAACTTCCCTGTATTCAGCAAATTCTGTGTAGTTAGTGAGTCTGTTAGTAGAATTTTGAAAAATGAGAAGTTGTTTTTCTCCAAGGGCTGAGTAGACTACCTTAAAAACTAAGTCCCAACGTATTGTTCTCTTTTTTTTTTTTTGTAATTTATCTATTGATTATATGTTTTGTCGTCATATATATTTATATATTATTTTTATGAATGTTCTGTCATTTTATAAAGCAAACATTTAAACCTATGTCTAGATTTGGACATAAATAAAGCATCTAATGTTTGCAAGATACCCTAGTTAAATTATCTCTGGTGCTGTTTTAGCGATTAATATTGCATGGCCTCCATGACTTTGCAAGTTACTCTAGTTAAATTGGATTGTTGTTCAATCATGAGAATGCTTCTTTAGGGGTTAAGAGTTCTTATGAATATGTTAGGTACCCAAGATCATGTCACTCTTGATTATAAAAGGCCCATTCCACTTTTGCTAGTTACTGAAATGACCAGCTACATTTCCCCATCCGAACCCGCAACGCCCTCGTCGGACCTTCCTACCTACCCCTCACATGAACTTCCCAACGCTCTTGTCAGACCATGTCACTCTTGATTATAAAAGGCCCATTCCACTTTCGCTTTTCTAGTTGCTGAAATGACCAGCTACATTCCCTCATCCGAACCCACAACGCCCCCATCAAACCTTCCTACCTTCCCCTCATACGAACTTCCCAACGCCCTCGTCGGACCTTCCTGCTTACCTGTCCAGTTTTGCTTTTCTAGTTTCTGAAATGTCCCAGCTACATTTCCCCCATCCAAACCCGCAACGCCCTCGTCAGACCTTCCTACCTACCCCTCACCCGAACTTCCGAACACCCTCATCGGACCTTCCTACTTACCCGTCCACTTTTGCTTTTCTAGTTCCTGAAATGGCCAGCTACATTCTCCCCACCTTCTTGCCTACCCGTCCACTCTACGGTTGGAGGACCTGGTAAGGACCGGGACACGGACTTGACCCATCGTGTGGGCCCTTGGCGTGACATTGGATCAAGGACTGGGCCTACTTTGATACCATTTGTAACGGACTGGATGCTTACCATCCGACCCAAAAGCTTAAACTGTTAGGTGGTATTGCCTACCCGATCCTTATAAGCCCAAGACCCTCCCCATTTGGATCTAATGTGGAACAAGAACTTACACCAGCCCATTTGTCTCTTTTAAAGTTTTAACACAACTCTAGTTTTCTGAGGTTGAACTTGAGTTGGTATTTCGAGCTTCAAGTAGCAAAACCAATGAAAATGTTTTCCCCAGCTATGGTCGGAAATTATTTTCTTTTCTATCATTAATTTGTTTTGCCAAGTGTTAATCTGTGTCACAAAGAAAAGTTTTCAACTCATTATTATCAAATGCGTGAAATTTAATAAGTTGTTCTGAACTGAGGAAAAATAAGTGCCTTTTCTTTACCGAAATGTGAAACTTAACTATGTAGGGATATAAACAAAAAAGAACTTAGGAAAGAGGTGAGAATTTTTTCATGATATAATTCCAAGAATTGGAAAGAAATAAGGGAAGTAGTGGCAGAATCTGGCAATCTGCAAAACAGAATGTGTTGGTTACACCAATCATTTTTGCATAACATGTGGATCTGTCATGATGAATTAGAAAGAAAAAATGCTTGCCTCCTCACCGGCGAGGAAGATCCTCCTCCTCACCACTGATGTGGCCCAATGATAAGTGTCTATTCTGAATTTAAAATGTAAAAGACAAAAAGAAGAAGAAGAAAGTCTTTAACTTTTCCGCTCTTAATTTAAATCCAAAAATGGGCACATTTCATTCTATCATTGCGCTACATCAGTAGTGAGGAGAATGTTCCTACTCACCGGTGAATAGGCAAGTGTTGTTCAATTAGAACAAAACTCCTTATATCACTGGAATCGTATTGTTCCTACTGCCGATTAATCTTAGTAAGGACGTAGTTAGTAGCAGCATCATAGCATTTCCCGTAACATATTTATTTGAGGTGAGAAATCAAAATGGTTGTACCTGGAGGACCTAAAAATTATTGCATTCAGTGGTTATTCCCCACCCCTTATGTGGTTGCCCACATTGTATGTTCACGCTGCTTCAGTAAGAAAGTAAAGGAAAACGAAACAGAATGAAATGGAGCTAAAAGCAGCCTAGCTCGGAAGACTGATCAGATATTTATTTGAAAATTTATACATTTCATAGTCCTTAAATACTCCAAATGATGGATTGGAAGGTTGCATCTCATTAGTAGGCATTCTCTTCCAAATATTTTTTAGAGGACCGCACTCTGTTTGAATTTTCTTATTTAGGTGGCTTATAAAACTAATATTTGATCGTTTTCCTTCTCTCTTTTTTTTTCAGAACAAATGTCAAGCAATCATTTTGCAAGAGGGATGATTTAGACTCTGAGATTGCGCTATCTTCTAGATGTTTTAATGTCTGCCTCTTAATTAGTTTGGTTTCTTGATTCAATGTTATTTTCATACTTAGTGTACAACTGTACATGTAGACATATGTAGAAAAGAACTTATGATAATTACACCTTGAAAATCTCAAAGTTTTCTTGTTCTTGTTAATTATATACTGTATTGTATTTTTCAAATTTAAATCCTAAGCAATCTATTGTAATGAAATTAGAGGCAGTGAATCACCTAACTATACTTTGAACTTCTTAGGGACTACATAGATGTAATTATTCTAGTTTATTACTTCCTTTAACAATAATTTCCAATACCTAGTAACTGTTTTGCGCTCCACTATTTTCAGAATCGTTTTGGCACCATTGACTAGGCAGAGATCTTTCGGAAATGTTCCTCAGCCACATGCTATTTTGTATTACTCTCAGAGAACCACCAAAGGAGGCCTTCTCATATCAGAGGCCACTGTAGTTTCTGACACAGGCCGAGGGTGATCACTAGTTTTACTTATCCGAGTTCTTTGGGGTCATAGATTTTAAAAACAACTTACTTATATAAGAATATGATTGCTTTCTTCATAGTTTCATCAGTAGTTTTGCTTTCTTCACTATAGGGTCCCAGATACACCTGGTATATGGACAAAGGAGCAAGTAGAAGCCTGGAAACCCATAGTAGATGCTGTGCATGACAAAGGCGGTATCTTCTTTTGCCAAATTTGGCATGTGGGGAGGGTTTCAAATCAAGGTATTTTTTTGACTTCTTAGCTCATTTATTCTTGTCATGGGATGACTTTTAACCAAGCACCACTTAGGATAGGGTAAGTTAAATGTTCCAAACGTGCTTTTTTTTTTTTGGCAAAACAGGATGTATTAGTATTCACAAGTTTGAACTGCCTTAAACAATTCATCAGATTTAAAACTACCTTTCTAGGTTTCTTTTCTCCTATTGGGAAAAAAAAAATGCTTTCTTGTTTGTGCAACAGAATTTTCTGGTATAACTTTTTGCTTGCTAGTTTTCAGCTGTTGCATTGTTATATATAAATATGTACTATTCTTTTTTTTTTTTTTTTTTGGTTTATGTAAAAATTTACCAATAGATATTTTCCTGTATCTCAAGCAATAAATGGGTGTTTTTGAAAATTTTGTTTTCGTTGATTCCTGTCCCAATAGTCGGTAAATGGGCGTTTTTGCAAATTTGGTTTGGTTGATTACCTGTCTCAATAGTTAATAAATGAGTGTTTTTGCAAGTTCCCTGTAAAATGCTAGCTAAATGCAAGCTTTACCAGAACGAAAAAGGGAAAAAGGGGAAAAGAAAACTTAAAAGATAAGTTTCAATTTACATATAATCATGATAAGGCAACATTCTACTGTAACATCATTTTGTAAACATGTTTTAGAAGCTTACAAGAAATATATTCTAAATTATAAATAACCCCCTTAAGGTTAGGATTCGGAGTGTAGGTCTTGGTATTAGTATCACCCAATCTAACAAAAATCTCATTGATATAACCTTGGAAACCAATATTCTGTTCCATGCCATGTTGAAATTGGCCACAGTTGGTAATTTGGATGATCCATATAACTCATAAAATACAACATTAAAATTGTCGTGTAGCCACTAATTTTCAACTGTTCTTAGCTTAAGAAATATTAATAATGGTGGAGAAGGTTTTGTATTGTCAATTGCAATCACATTGAATAAGGGATTTCGTAATAATAATTAAAAGTTGGTGGTGTATAGTGACCATAAACTACGGAACATATCTTCTTCTTCTTTACTTAAACAGAGTCCAATTGGCCATTGTTTCACATTGAAAAAATATATTATGAAAACAGTGATAAACAAATGGAGATTTGTGAATGCATATTTACAAGCCAGTGAGTGCTAATTTTGCTATGTAGTTGCTCCTATAAATAAAGGTCAGTAAGTGGGCTTCCAGGTGAGTCTAAAGGATAATGAATTGCAATACAAAAATTTTATGTCCACATTTTTTTTCTAAGTTACCCTTAAAATTGGCTAGAAACCTCTTCCCCCTCAAAGGGCTATCATTTCTTGAATGCCAAACATTTTATTGGGGTCATCCATGTTGGACTGCCAATATTACTGAAATAACCTAGAAGGTGTCATGGAACTAGGTTCATGACTTTACTTGGCGCAGGAGATTCATTAGCCCTTATTCTTTGGCATGATACTTCTGCCAGTGAAATCTTCTTATTCTTCTTCTCATTTAATTTTCTTTTGTTCTGTTGTGAGCATCAAGTTTAGATGACCTAGCAAGCTTCAGTTGGATGCTTTCAGAAAACATGATAAAGCCACAGTTTCATTTTCATAGGATTATGGAAACGATGGAGGGCCTAGATCTTATATATGAAATCTCAACCTCCTCTTTGAGAGGTGGAGGGGATACCACTCAAGCTGATGCTCGGTGGTTACAATCTACTTAATTGAATTCCAGGCCTCTTTGACATTGTCTGAACCTATTTAGCCATTTTCTCGTACAGATTTTCAGCCAAATGGGCAAGCTCCTATATCTAGTACTGACAAGCCGTTGGTTGCTCAATTTCATATCAGTGGCATTGATGTTGCACGATATTCACCTCCACGACGCCTGAGTGCAGATGAAATTTCTCAAGTTGTCAATGATTTTAAACTTGCGGCAAGGAATGCTATGGAAGCTGGTAAGCTTTCGAAGCTACAATTAGATAGTAATGAAATATGAAGTTGTACTTCACCTTTAGGAAGATAAAAGGTATTTGATTGGTTGATTCTATAAGATACAGAAATATATTTATTTAAAACTAAATGCAGAAAGAATTTATGCGGAACTTGTTATGGATCATTGTATTGTCTGTCTTTAGTGTGCAAGAATAAAAATATGAGATCATACCTTCCCAAAAAAAATAAAATAAGTGAGATCATATGTATGGTCATATTTCTATATATTCTGATGTTGTAACGGCCTGATTTTTTTTTTTTTTTTTTCAATTTTCAATTTTGTAAGTTCAGCACGTCTTATTCTTTTGTGAAGCAAGTTTTTTTTTTTCCCTCCGTATTTAATATATGTAGGTCATGAATAACTTCTCTACTAGTAGCAAAAATGTGGGTCTCTAGGTCTAGTAATGTCCCAGGGGAGCAAGTTAGAATGAAAACCAAGGCAGCCTTAGAAAAGAGAGAGAGGGGCAATAATAGAGAAAATCTAAGAGAATCTCAAGGTTACTTTTCCTCCAATTTTGAGAAAAGGATGAAATCATGTATGGGGTTATCCCATATTTGTAAGACTACAGGACTGTAAAGAACAGCTAGTGATAACTAGCTGACATGAGTGTGGCTAAATGGATAAACCAAGAGATCATTTGAGAATATCAACAACTGAGTTGATGTCTGTTGAGCACCATTAATGTGGCTAACACATCTCAGTGGACACTTGGTATCTTTCTTTCTACGACCAGCCCCGATATAGATTGTGATTGTCGATACACCTTGTTGAGCCCTTGGTTTTAGCCTTGAGGATACATGACCACTAAAATACATTCTGGGCTCAAGGAGTTCCCTGGATCCCATTCTTGATCTAGCAGGAATAAATTCATTAGTGTGCATGTGTCTAAAGGCGGCTGTGGTGGGGTTAAGTGTCAAAGAGCGAGGTAGTAGAGAATGTCCTGGTGGGAGGCTGTGCAATTTAGGAGATAGCTCAAGCTAAAGGGACAATCCAAAGTGTTTTGCTTTAGCTAGTATAAAATGGGCATTTTTTCTCTCCTAGGGTTTACATTCCATTCCACTTTCCGTCTTTAAAATCCTTTTCTAATCAAGTCACCTTTCTTGTATCAAAGAAGATGGAGAATTCAAGCTTCTTATATTACGGAAAGCTCAATTGCGTTGCAAAAGGGGTTGGCATGAGTGGCCTCAGTGTTCTTTACATCTCTTGAATGTTTCATGTGTGAACCATAACACCTCCAACAATGAAGACAAAGATGAAGATGAGACCAAGGGTTGCGCTTTTATGCTCACCAAATTCCAAAACAAATAGTAATAACACCAAAATTTCACCTCTGTCGATAACCTCCCCGTCTTTGGTACATTACTATAGATATATGTCCCCTCATATAGGAATTTCCTCAATATATCATTTGTATTTAGCATATAACTTAATTGTAGAGGTGTTCGCACGGCTTTTACGCTGGTCGATGGACTCTTGCAGGAGTGCCAGAGTATTTGTATAAAACACTCAAAATATTGATTCGAACACCAGCCTATCCCTTTTTCCGATGGCTGACTCTCAGGCAATTGTGTGGGAGAGAGACTAGTAAGAACTCCCAGTAAGGTTCTTTTTATGCCTTGATACAAGGACTTTTTATCTAAGGTGTTTAAAGAAGTAAAAATGCAATGAAAAGTAAAGTAATTTAAATGAACTGGCTGAATTTAAATTGACTTTAAAATAAAGATGGTTGAAATGAAATGGACTGAAAAGTAATGGTGCAATGAAATAGAATAGGCCAAATTAAAATGACATGAATCTAATCAAAGATTTGTCATTTGAATTCGTTTCCATAAAACAAAGAATAAATTGTAAATAGCATAATTAAGCATTGCAAAAAGAATGATAAGTTATTGGAACTCATATTTTTCGAATGAAATTTGCCATTTGGACAAAAGAATTGAAGATAAATTGATGTAGAGTCATTTGAATGAATTTTTATTCATGTTTTGTCACTTTAGGCTGAATTGAAATAGCATGAAAAGTAAACGGCTGAATTGAAATTGACTTTAAGAAATGCAATAAAACAAAATGCAGTGGCAAGAATTTAATCAATTGCTAACAAAAGACAATGACAAGAATTTAGTCAATTGCCATTGGATTGAAAACATTTTGAATTAAAATAGCATAATTAAAATTGGCAGAATGGAAATTGCATGGAAAGTAAAGGAATGAAACAAACTGGCCAAATTGACATGACGCAAATTTGATCAAAGATTGGCCATTGAATCTGTTTGCATGGAGTAAATGACTGATAATGTAAATAGCATAATTAAAACATTGCAAGCGAAGAGTAAGTTACTGGAACTCATATTCTTCGAATGAAAATTGCCATTTGGACAAAAGAAATAAAGATAAATGACGTAGAGTCAATTGAATGAATTTTGATTCATGTTTTGTGGTTGGTGCTGGACGAATTGGAATAGGATTACAACTTTCCTATTTATAGAATTCTTTCTCAACTTAATTTCCTAACTTCTTGCTAGAAAATCTCTCCTTGATTTTCTCTCTCTTCAAAATTAAACTGGGTCAACACTTGTAGTATTCAGCATGTTATGTTGGAGCTTCCCTTTTATATCACAACTAAACTTCCTATAAAATAGGAATTTAGTTGCCTTTCAACCAAACTCTAGCCCTTCTTCCTTTACGTCAATAGCCCAATTTGAAATAGTCAACCATTAGTTGCTAAAATTTAGCAACTTCCTTGTAAGCTTGGTAGTCAATTAAAATATCAATATAATTATACGGGTCGTTTCCTTTTCTGCCCTGATATTTCCAAATGGCTGATTCTTATGACGTCATATTGAAAATACCTATTCGCTCCTTATTGGTCCACGTCATCGCTGAGATGGCTGCCAAGTTTTGGTGCCAACAAGAGGCTAATGGTAACATTTCAGAGCGATTGTGGTGACAATAAGATATGGAGGCTGATAGTGACGAGCTATAGAGGCTAAGAGCAAGTCAATACAAGGAGCTCCTATGTTGAGGTTATAACCTTTCACTGGTGAATTCTTCTGCCAATGAGAGCATTTATGTTCCCTAGGTGAATCCCATTCTTATTAAACTTTTAATGACGCTTGCCATGAAGGGCTAACTTATGGTAGTAGGATGATACATTCAGATATAGGCCTTTTGATCAGCTCATAATGAGGACATAGTTAACTAGCAAGCTAGGTGAATATAGACTATGTCTGTACTATGTAGTCACACTACTTGCTCGCTAAAGTGGGTGGAAAGCATAATGCATGTTCTTAGGAAAGCAGGACAAATATAACCATAATAGGATAACACAAAGCCTAAGGAGCCCAGACCACGATTGAAGTAAACGAGTCAAGAAGGAGATGGCAATTTTGGGCCTTGGGTGTGATTTTTTTTTCTTTCCCCTTGTTGGTACTGATACACCCCCTCCAAGGAATTGTTTACACCCAAGATAAATCAAACCTTAGACATGATGCTTCCTGAGGCACGAGGGGGCGCCCCCCCCCCTGCAAGGGAATTGAAATCCTGCCTCAACCCTTGTGGGACACCACATTTTCAGGTATTGTAAGGTGTGACTACCCTTTACCAGCTTGGACCTTTACCTTGGTACTCCCTCTGTCTCATAAAAAGTGTTTACCTTTCTATTTTTTAGCTGTCCCAATTCAAAATCCAATGTACTACTCCCTCGGTCCCATTTTAGTTGTCCATATTTCCTTTTTGAGCTGCTCCAAAATACTTGTCCACTTACTAAATTCGCACAATATATTTCACATCGTTGCGTAAATAATTTTGAAGTTTTTAAACACTTCAAACTTGATTATTTATGTAATCACACTTAAATGGATAGTATAGTAATTTTGAAAGGGGACAATGCATTAATTGCATGTCCCCTTAAAAAGTTCTACTCCCAAAACGGACATCTATTATGGGATAGGGGGAGTACTTTTTTTAATAATCCTAATTTACCATCCTTGCCTTGAAGTTATAGAAGCATATGGACCCACCATAGAAAGGTATATTTAAAAATTCATTCCCTACCACTACAATAAAAAAAAAAATTAAAAAGTACTACTCTTAAAAATGATAGATTCCCAAAAAGGGCATTTTTTGTGAGACAGAGGGAGTATTAAAGATTGCTCAATGCAGCTGATTTTTTTTAGCCAAACTCTCACGATAAAATGTGGTTCATAAAAAAAGGTTTTAAACTAAATAGTAAAGAGGAGAATGTGTTTCATGAATCACAATGCCCTCAATGGAGTCATCAAACTGTGGCTGACTTCTTGAATGGAGGTGCCAAAAATGTAAATGTTTTTGGTGATGGAGATGGAGATGAAGCTTTCACACACAGGATAATGGAGGTCCCAAAGCTAGTGGGCTATAGTTTAACCGAATTGTAGCCTTCGGAAAAATAGTAGAGTGGCAATAATGGAGAAAAATTAGGAGATTTCCAAGTTCATTGTTAGCCTCCATTTCAGAAGCTCTTGAAATGAGGTAAGGATTCATCCTTTATTTGGTGATGGGCGGTAGTTGGTGATGGACGGTAGCTGGTGTGAAGTATGAATCATGAAATTGGCATATTTTGGTGTCAAAACAAGTTTGATCGAGTTGTAATCTTTGTTTTATTTTGAGTCTCAAGGTTGGAATTGGAATCAATTGTGTTTTTATCAGGTGAGAAAATAGCTCTCAGTAAAAACGCAACTGGTTGTGTTTGTTCGAACCAAAAAGAAAAGTTCTTTTAAAGACCAATTTGATTTCTTTTCTAATTGGGTTTTAAAAGAAAATCTTTACACAAAATTGCTAAAAATCATTTCCAAAGGCTTTTAAGGTTCTCTCTCTCTCCCTCTCTCTCTCTCTCTATATATATATATATATCTTATATTCTCAAAATCATTACGGCTTTCAATATTCAAGTTTTCAAACCCTAAGAGAGCCTTTGAGAGATTTTGCAAAGTTTACTTATTTTTTACTCTGAGAACACACATACTAAACACACGAGTGATTTAGGTTGTGTTTCTCTCTATGATCAGATTTTGTGTTCATCGAAGAAGTTTTGCTACCGATCATCAGAGCAGTATTGTCTTTCTACTTCAAAAATTTAGATTTGAAGAAAAGGAGGAAGATATCACACTTTGAAGGGATCAAGGCATTCATGGAATGCTTGTTGATCTACCAACAATCCTTCTATAGGGATAAAGGAGCAAGTCTAAATTCAAGTGCTGTTGGACGGGGGAGTCACAAAGCCGAAGAAGTTTAACAATTAGTTCTTAGTAGAGTGAAGGGGTGTGAGTATGAGTCGAAATTCATTGTACTTTGCTTTAACTATAGTGGATCTTTTCGCTCGAGACCGTATGATAGTCTCTGAGGTTTTTCCGAACTAGGTTTCCTCGCTAAAAACCCAGTGTCACTTTAACTCTACTTTTTATGTTTCTTGCACTTTAAGTTTTTGCTTTGTGGGTGATTTAGTTTACTTTTATTTCGGTAAATTTAATTTGAGCAAAAATAGGATAAAAGAGCAATTGAACCTATTCACCTACCTCTAGGTTGCTTATCCATACCATACTCTACAATCATTCAGCATTGTGCAATTCAGAGCTAGTGTATGTGCCCAAGCAGTTTGGCCAAACACAGGGACTAATGAATCATAGGAGAATATTCTCAGGTGAGATGGCATGTAGAGTGTATCAAGTAATGAACAAATGGTATCTCTCCGAGAGGATCCATAGAGTGGTCAGATGATGAAGAGAGGAAGGAGATAAGTGAGAGACAGGGAAGTCCCCATCTATAAAGTGAGTTTAGAGAGGACTCTTTTTTCCGTTAATTGTGGTGGCCGTATACACTACCACATCAGTCGCCTATTGATATGTGAAGGACAATCAGGGAGATGGAGACACTTGACTAATGCATTTTCGCTCTTAAAGCAAGGGACATACTTCTCCTTAACAAGTCCAATCCCTCCTCATGTGAGAACATGCTAACTGGAGGTAGTCATCCATGTGATGTAAGATGTATGGGACCACTAGCAGTGGACTGATATACATGCTTCAAGTATTTTAGTGACAAGATCTCTATGGCAGGACCTCCCAGCTAGGACTTTCTCTTAGTCCTCAAAACCATAACCTCCTTGAAGCCCCCCGAGTGACATGACATGGTGAATCGCTGTTTATGTGGTGCCTATGTGGTAAGTTGTGGGATCCCATCACGTACATTGACATTTAGTAGCAACTAACTGGTTCTATTGTATTTTACATCACTTTTGAAGGTGCATAATCTGGAATTTTCAGAGGTCATCAAATAATGGCAGCGATCATGATAACTTACTGCATTTAATTAATTGAGGGGAAGGGTGTCTTTTCTTTTTATGAATCATTTGTGATGACACATGATATCTCCATGCACAATGATTAATCTTGCAGAGGACAAAAAAGAATAAAAAATTTCCATGTCAAAGATGAAAAAAAAAAATTAGAAAAAAGAAAGGGAAAAAAATTATCAACATATTAAGGTTAAGTGCATAATAATTGAAGTTCGCCAAATTTTTTTTTTCCGGGAAGCGAGCATTAAGGTAACATTTGGGTGAACAGATGCTGAGATAAAGGTGAAGGAGTGTATTTATGCATTATTGTTGTGTGTCAATTGTTATTATATTGTAATTGTAGAATACCTACTTGAAAGGCAGTGTCCCAAAGAAAAGCTTAAAACAGTTTCTTGATTGGAGGATTCTTGAAAGCTCAATAATTCATCAATACTTGTATTCTAGGACTACTAAATTGATTGTTGGGAGATCTATTGAACTGTGTCCTGGACTATGTTTTAAAATACCAAACATAAATAGCCTATATCACTCTTCATATTCTGATTCAGTGATGTTTATTTGATACACAGGTTTTGATGGAGTTGAGATCCATGGGGCTCATGGTTACCTAATAGACCAGTTTATGAAAGACCAAGTCAATGATCGTACAGACAAGTATGGAGGCTCTGTAGAGAACCATTGCAGATTCGCTCTAGAAATAGTTGAAGCTATAAGTAATGAGATAGGAGCAGATAGAGTGGGAATAAGGCTCTCTCCCTTCTCAAATTACTTAGAATCAGGAGACTCAAACCCAGAGGCTCTAGGCCATTATATAGTTGAATCATTGAGTAAATATGGTATTCTCTACTGTCACATGCTTGAGCCTAGGATGAAAACTGCAGAAGAAAAAAGTGAATGTCTCCATAGTCTTCTGCCCATGAGAAAGGCTTTCAATGGTACCTTTATCGTCGCGGGGGGTTATGAGAGAGAAGATGGTAACAACATTGTGGCTGAGAACCGCACAGATCTTGTGGCTTATGGCCGTTTATTCTTGGCCAATCCGGATTTGCCAGAGAGATTCAAGCTTGATGCTCCTCTCAACAACTACAACAGAGACACATTCTATATACAAGATCCTGTTATTGGCTACACTGATTATCCATTTCTTGAACAACTTCTTAAATTATCTATGGAGGAGAATGTGAACTCAAAAAATCTGTTTATGTTTTGTTTGTCTTATGCATCTCAAATCGACTGTTCAACTTTTCGTTCTTTCTGGTGCTTCTTTTGTGCTGAAAGAGTGCAATAAGAAACAAAAGTTGTAAACAAATTTCAATTACTCTTATTCTCAGTAATTGAGTTGGTTAAATTTCACATTTTTCAGTCATGCTATATATTGGTGTGCTTGTGATAAATAAGCATCTACTTTTGCATCATATATGTACAGCATAACACTGTTTTTAAAGTTTCTCTTAAAATATCATGCAGTTGTTTTTGTTTATATAAATTTCCATGTACTATTTAAGTCAATGGAAACTAACATTTTGATCTATTCGTAATCTGAACCCTTTTTTTTCAATGTATGCGTTTGCATCCTTCTTGCAATGTGGAAATAATTCGTTATGACAGTACATCTTTTGGATATAACAAAATCACTGCCTCACTGGAATACTACAGTTAACTATATTGAAGAGATTTTCTGAACACTTTACGAAATTGTTTCTAATTTAGACTAATAAAGGATTTGAGCAAGTACTATTTATAGAGTACCAAAGGTTTAAAACTCAAAAGTCACCTTCTGAACTAATGTGACCCTTATTTCCAAGGTCACTATCTAAATAGTTACATCTATCCACAATAAATTTAAATTTAATTTATAACGCTCATTTCTTAAGGGCTGTTTAGCAATAGGAATTAATACTTGATTGTCAATTCCTAAAATAAGAATCAAAAGTTAAAATCATGTTTAATAAAGTAATTCTACTTTTCAACAGTAAAATAGTACTTTCTCTATTTGTGAAGAAAAAAGAAAGTGCCAATTTGACACTTTCTCTGATTTCTATACTGTAGAGAGAAATTGCTTTCTATACTGTAGCTACTTATTCCACCAAATCCCTCTTTCTTCCTCTACTTATCCCATCAGAAGACCGACGCCACGCCACTGCAATTTTGGGTTCGGGTGATCAGTGACCGGCAATCGGCGACGGAGGGGATCCATAAACCCTAGAAAATTCTCTGCAAAGCTGGCCACACACACGATGAGAGACAACGAAGCGCACGATGATCAAAAAAATCCATCGATGAAGCAGCTTCCGATTCAATTCCCTCTGATTCTCCATCTCAGAAGCGTCTTCTCATCGATCCAAAACCTAACTATTGTTCAACCGCATCATCAGCATCGATCTTGTCCTCCGATTTGATTTTTTTTTTTATCTCTCATCGGCATCACCGGCGACCACCGTATCGGCGATGAGACTTAGGTAAGTTATCTTTTCCACAGATTTGATTTTTTTATCTCTCTCATCCTCAGGACAAAATCCCCTCTCTTCCTCCCTGTTTTCTTACCCTTAAATCCTTATCACAAAATCAAAGAGCTAGGCACACAACAACAACGAATACAACCTTCAGGACATGACAGGTTCATCCTTGTGCTTTTTGGATGGGTACCCAATTCGAAAAGTACAAGATCATGTTTTTTGGTACTTTTTGAACATTACTGGGACACCAGACCAGGTCGGATCAGGGAATCGTGAAGGGAGAAGATGAAATGGTTTCATCTATGCTGGTTCACGTGAAGGGAGAAGATGAAGTGGTTTCATCTCTGCTGGTTCAATTGGAACTGTAACAGATTTTTTTTTTTTTTTTTTTTTGATCGAAATAGGTTTGTGGTGAGATTGTTGATGTTTGAAACCTATGATGGGAGGTGGTGGTGGATGCGAACCTGAATATGAACTAGGGACGGTGGGATTGGATAGATGATAGAACTGGGTATGGGTATGCAGGTGATGATTAAAAACAAAAGCAAAATAATAATTATTAAATTTTATTTTGTTATTTTACTTTCAAAATTTTAATAAATTTGAGATATTACTAAACATTATTTCACTTTCTATTTCACTTTTAAAAATTAAAAGTATGATTTTATTTTTAAAGAAAGTAAAAATAAGAAAGTGAAAACGTTAGTAAACGGATCCTAAGACTAGTTAAATCAATATGAAAAATTATTGTAATATTATTGATTCGTTTGCCAAGCAATAATGCATGCCAAGCAATAATGCATGCAAGTTATACAGGTTTATATGCAATTTGTTGCGAGGTAAAAGTTATGGTATATTTATTTATTTAATTTATTATATATTTGTGAAAAAATACTTTTCACGAAAAATATATATATGATATATTAAGATTGAGTTTTCTTATATATATAATGCACGCGTGTGTATATATATATATATATATATATATATATATATTCATATATACTTTTCTAAATATACATATAAGGTGAATCATGCTTGGGAATAGTTTTTGCTAAGTTGTGATGAGTACTCAAATGTGAAGCATTTTACCACTTAAGTTCGGGTATTTTAGTCCATTCATTTATCTTTATTTTCCCGTTTTAATACTTATTTGTATTTTTGTCTATTTTAGGTCAATAAGGTTAAAACGGGCTAAAAATGGTCCATTACAGCCTTTTTAGAGTTAAGCAAAAGTTCCGAGAAGACTCCAGAAAAATTCGAAAAAAGATCAAAAATGCTAAATTTTTGGATGGATCGAGAATTTTTCGATCGATCGATTTATTCCTGCGTGCCCAAACTTTACCTACCGCATAGTTACGGGATTAGATATTTTAAGGGCTTATTTTCTAACTTATTCACTACTCCAAGGACCTTGTATTTAAAGGGAATTGAACCATTTTGTAAAAGATCTTTTATCTTCAATTTTATATTCATTGTAATTTTTATTTTCTCTCTTTAGAAAATTTAGAGATTAGGGTTAGAAAAAAAGAGAAGAGTGGAGGCACCAAGAACACATCTCAAAATCTACACACACTCTCTATCTTGAATTCAACAAAGAAGAAGAGGAAGAAGATAGAGCCATGCTTGGGGATTGCCCTTGAGGGTTCCAAGATTGCATCCACATTCTCCATGATTGACTAGACTTCTCCTTGTAGCTTGGATGAGCCCCAAGTTTGTAATTTAAACCTCTATCTCTTTTATACTTTTTAGGGAATAATATCTTGTGATTAGTGTTTTAGCCTTGTGAATTGAATGAATCTTAGGTTCTCCTTTGATTTCTACTGATTAATTATTTCTATTGATTCTTTACATGATTACATGTTGTGTTATGTGTAATTATTTAGGAATTGATCTTTACATTAGTTTTTCTATATTAATTGCATGTCTATGTGTGGTTAATTGAGAATCTAGTGATGGCTAGACATGAATTTTATTAGATGGGTTTGTCAATTAATTTGATGGATTATGCTTATGCTTGATGGGTTGTTCTACAATTTAATTCATGCTTATAGGTAGGTAGACAACATCTACTTGATTTGATATTCCATGGCTTATTATTGCAAATTCTATGATTCTAGCTCTAGATTGATGTGTGCTACAATTGTGACTAGTTTGATGGGTCATGCTTAGAATTGATGGGTTGTGCTACACTTAGTTTAAGTAGACAATTCATCCATGAATTGGATGGTCCATGCTTAATATTGCAATTGGTAGTCGCATTTTGTTCATAAGAAGATTTTCTCCAAATTAGTTGAAAGTGTGTGGTTTGGTGAACAAGCTTAATGGCAATTCCAATGGACTCCAAGACCTCACTTCTCATCTCTTAAATCCCTATCTCAACTAAGTTTATTTTAATTGCATTTTAATTAATTGTTTTCTAGAGTAATCAACCAACCAACCCTCCTTTACAATCATTTGGTACATTAGAGTCGAAGTTAAATTCCAACACGTATAATCCCTGCAGATGATCCCTACTCGCTATGCTTCATTGGTTGTAGTAGTGGTTTTTATAAATGTAAATTTGACTAGAAATGCTTCCAAAACCACAATCATATTTTGACCTTGCGAAGCGACCTCTCGCATTACAAAGTTCATTTTCTAAACACATAGAAAGAGGCTTATCAAATTTTGGCGCCATTGGCAGGGATTTGGCAATGCCATATTTTGGAATTAATTAGGAATTAGTACTCCTTTGATCTTGTTTTTATTTCATTTTATTTTGTTTACTTATTGTGTTTATTCTTGATTGGTTAAGTACATTGAACCAAGGGAAGTGAAGCAAAAGGATTCTAAAGTAGAGAAGCAAGCTAAGCTAAGCAAAAACAAAAACATAAAAAAGCTAAAGCCAAAAATAATTTCTTTTTGAAAAGCAAAGCAAGGCAAGAATTGAAAATAATTTGAAGTTGCTTAAGGACCCTTTGTGAGCTTTTCTAACTCTTTTACTTAGTTACATCGTCGGCCCGCGAGGAGGCAATTAATTTCTTGCATGTTGTTGAAAGTATGGGAATATGGGATCAATGTATGTGGAGGTTTGTTGATTGATTTGTTGCGAAGGAGAAGGCTTTGCTATTTGCTTGTTGTTGATTTGTTGTTTGTTTTGATTATGCATGCATGGTCGTTGGTCTTTGAATCCTACTCTTATCCTATTGAATTTTAACCTTAAATCCATTGTTCGTAATCCTAGGGAAAGGGGTAATTCAAGTGACTCCATTTCATCAATGGAGGAACATAATAAGAACCATGTTGAGGACCTTGGTCACATCGACCAACAAGACATTTTTCACCCTAATGTGCATTATCAACATGATAACATGCAAGTACCATTAGGCATGCCTAGACCCTTCATTCCACAATAACAAGGCCAAGTTCCATTGGATATGCCTCGGCCATTTTTTGTTCCACCTCCACCTCCCGTTGTTCAAGCAAATCACGATGCTCGTGTAGAGCCACCGGTTGTAAATCCTCCCCTTGCTTTAAGAGACCATTATGTGCCAAATGAGTATAATGCACCAACATGTATTCAATTTCCTCTATTTAGAGCACACCATTATGAGATTAAATCACAAACAATTCAAATGCTTCCCAATTACCATGGGCTACCAAGTGAAGAACCTTATAAGCATTTGGATGAGTTTCTTGAAGTGTGTTCCACTATGAAATACACGGACATGCCGGAAGAAATTTTGAGGTTAAACTCTTCCCTTTCACCCTTAAAGATAAAGCAAAATACTGGTTTAATAATTTGAGGCCTTTTTCTATAACTTCTTGGGCAGAGATGTAATAAGAGTTCTTGAAAAAGTACTATACGGTGTCAAAGACCAATTCAATGAGAACTTCAATTCGTGAATTCTCACAAGGGGATGGGGAATTATTTCATAAGGTATGGGAGCGATTGAACGATTTGCTTAGGAAATGTCCACACTATGACATCCCTAAATGGCAATTAGTTTAATTCTTCTTTGAAAGTTTGTCGGACAACTATAAAGGTATGGTTGATGCTTCTATGGGTGGTTCTTATCTTGATAGGCATGAAGATGATGTGTGGCACTTATATGAGAGCATGAGTGAGAATTCAATGCATCGATCTTTATCATCTAAAAATGGTAGAAATGTAAGTGGAATGAAGAATGTCGGCTTATATCAAGTTGACTATTCTAATGATATAGTTGCCAAAGAAAAGTCCTTACCTCAAAGGTTTGATCAATTTTTGATCAATCAAAATTCGGCCAACCAAGTGTCTTCCTCCCCTAATCATACTCATCACCTTTCCAATGAATCATGCATGACTTGTTCTAGTGTTTTACATTTTACTTTTAATTGTCCTCATGGACATGTGCAAAGTGCACACAATAAACAAGTGAATGCCGCTTTTGTTAATCAAGGGAATAATCCCTATGGCACTCATTATAATGTAGGGTGGAGGAACCATCCAAACTTCTATTATAAGCCAAAGGGAAGACTCAAACCCTCCCCAAAGTGGTTTCCAAAGTAAGTATGTTCCACCCCCAATGCAAGGCCAAGGTTATCATTTATCTTTGTTGACCTTAAGGATTTCATCCAAGGACAATCTAGAGGTTTTGATGATAACAAACCATTAATGGTGTTTAAGGACTAATGTTTACATTGAGTGTTATAGATTATTCACATTCAAAGGATGACCTCAATGAAGCACGAAAGATCATTCCAAGTATTCCATTATTCAAGATCACATCAAGGAAAGCAATGGATACAAAGAAGACATGAAGTTGCAAAGAACCAAATGTAAAGTCCATCCAAAGATAGCTTGGACTACAATGAGCAAGAAAGTAACTCAAAGAAAGGAAGAAGCAAGTCTACCTAAAATCCTACACGATCATGGACAAAGCTTGAAGAAAGGGGTAGATAGGATGGTGAGTGTTTATGATTCAATGTCAAAGTATTTATAAATCTATTTGAAGCTCATCTCTATAGGACCATGCATATCATATCATCATTCATATGTTCCCATATATATTAGCAATAGACTATGCACTTCATTCATATATAATTGCACATGAAGTCATTGCTAAAGAGTGAGTTAGTTCAAGCTTGCATAAGCTTTGAAAGAACTCATCACTTGTGCTAGAAATGCTATAACCATGCACATCATTCATATAATTCATATTGGTCAACAATTAAGGCATGGAAGCCTTCATTACCATGAGTTGGTAACGGACATTAGGACCCCAGAATGCGCGTCATGAAAAATTGTGTTTTTGGCTAAGTGTGAAAAATGAATTTTTGAAATAATGATTATTTCAAAATAATTTTTCTCGATAATAACTTTTTATACTTAAACTAGCCAAAACTGATTTTATCAGAATTTTTGACCAAGTTTACATTGGTCTACATGCGGATTCATTTTTACCAAAACTGTCGAAAATCCAAATTTGTACCAAAACTGAATTTCTACATTTTGATTTAGTTGGATTTCAATTTTCTAGTATTTTTTTATTGAATCCAAATGGGGGGTACTTCCTTATTTACATTGTAAACTTAAAGTAAATGGACATATAAATTAAAGTAAAGACATTTACTTAAATGTTTTCAATGGAAATAAGGTATATGCAGATGTCCTGTATACAGACTACACAGACTGTTTCATCTGTTAGCTTAGAACAATTTCTGAAGTAGCAGTTCCAGTTCAGCCACCGAAATAAATGACCAATTCATTTTGGTCTACCGAAATAAGTTAATGAAAGAACACTACTAGGCATTTCAGTCTACCAAAATAGAGAAGGGTTTTACTTCGGTCTACCGAAGCGAAGAGTACTGAGGATGATGGCTAACCTAAACCATTTTGGTCTACCGAAATAGAGAAGAGTTTCATTTCGATCTACCGAAATAAAAGTACTAAGAATGATGTTCAAATCTTAAAACCATTTCGGATGACCGAAACACAAGGGTGTTTCATTTCGGTCGACCAAACCTTGCCCAGATCTGAATCAAACGGCTATTTCCTCTCGGGTAGTGTGTATAACAGCTCTATTTTTGAATTAGATGCTGAAATTCTATAAATAGAGTAAGGGGACTTCGGGATTAAGGGTTGCTACAATATAGAATCATCATATAGCATCCAAAGAGCTTTTGTTCTTCATTTTATATCATACTCTCTCATCCCATATCATTTTATAGAGTATTGAGCTTCTAATCTATTCATATATACTCTAGAGTGAGCTGAAAGTTGTGAGCTAATATTTGTATATCAATTTTTGAGAGATATATTTGTATGCAACAAAATTGATCTTCATTTGTAAGGGCTGGTGTGGCCTAAGAAAGAAGAAGCAAGCTAGCTTCAATTTGTAAGGGTTGGTGTGACCCAAAAGAAGACTAAGAAAGGTTGTCTCTAAGCAAGGTGAAGCAAGGTGTTGTTTCATGTAAAGGTTTGCTCTCCACCCGTAAGGAGGTGCCATAGTGGATTGGGAAGTCTCAAGAGGGGTCTTGAGCCGAGGAATAGGAGTTTCCGAACCTCGCTAAAATCGCCGTGTGAATGTTTGCAAATCTTTCTTTCCTTCTCTCTTTTACATTTATGCTATAAATTGTTTATGCCTATATATTGATTATTGCATAATTGTTAGAAGGTTTTAATAAAATTTGCAAATCCAGAAAATTGGCCATTGTTTGCCATAGACTCTATTCACCCCCCTCTAGAGTCAATACTTAGGCAACAATTGGTATCAGAGCCTAACTCTAATTAAAAGGACTTAACCGTCTTAGAGTACGATCATGGCCAACAATGGTAGTATCACACACTTAGTAGGATAATTCATTTATATGCCTCCTTGTTTTGATGGAAATGATTATATCTATTGGAAAATTAGAATGAGGGTATTTCTAGAGAGTATTGATATTGATGTATGGAAAGTTATAGAGAATGGTGATCATATCCCAACTAAAGTTATTGAAGGAAATGAAATTCCTAAATTAAAAGGGGAATGGTCTGAAAATGATCATAGATTAATTGAATGTAATGTTTTAGCCATATGCTATCTTTATTGTACATTGAGCAAAAATGAGTTCAACAAGATTATCTTTTGTAAAATGGCTAAAGAAATTTGGAACTCACTTGAATTAGCCTATGTTGGATCAATTCATAGTAAGGATTCAAATATGCATATGCTTATTGGTAAAAATGTATCTTCTAGCATAAATGAAAATGAATCGATTAATGAGAGGCATTTTACTTCTTTTAACATTACTAATCATGTGAATGATCTTGCTAGAACTTACTTATCTTCTTATAGTGAAGAAAATGAAGCAATTCAAAAGAAGAGTAAAACTCTCCAAGGTTCTAGCAAAGAAGCAAGTGACATCAAAGATATGGTTGATTATCATGAAGATGTTGCTCTTTGTCTCATGGCCAACAAAGATGAGGTAAACTCTCACCATGATCCATTATGTGATGAAGATGTTTCCTATAATGAACTAGTTGATGCACACAATGAATTACTTGAATCTTTTAAAGAATTGCATCATGTGCTAGGAAAAAACGGTTTTGAAGTACACATCTCTTAAAAAGGAAAATCATGATCTAGTACAAAAACTTGAAAAGATTCAAATTGAGAATGAGTCCTTGAAAAAGGAAACTGAATGTGTATTTTCTAAAGAATCATCATCAATTGATCTTATGTCCGAAAATGAGTCTTTAAAGAAAATCATTAATGATAAAAATGATACTTTAGCAAAGTTCACAAAAGTAAAACATTCATTTGTGAGGAAATCTTTTACATGCAAATATTGTAAAAAGTTGGGACATAAAATTTATTGTTGTCCTTTTAGAAAGAAGGCTTGAACAAAGAAGATTTGGGTTCCAAAAGGAACTTATGTTCCATTATCTAACTCTTACGGACCTAAGAAAATTTGGGTACCAAAAGAAGAATACTTGAATTTGTCTTGTAGGATTGCTTGATAGCATCCTCTTCATTAAAGGATTACAAAGGAAGCATTACACCTTGAGCAACTCCAAGGTCAAGGTAATCAATAAAACTCTAAAGGATCTTTCCATGCTATAAATTGTTTTATCATTTACTTCCTTGATATATTTATGATCGCAAATAAAAAGCTATATGAAATATATCTTCATGTCTTAGATCATTATGTATGAAGTATGCTTAAATGAAATGCTCTAGATCATAGAAAACCTTAATTCCCAAAAGATGATGATTGACTATATCTATAGATTGTGGAATTATTGTATTATTTTGATTCAAGTACTCAAATATGAAAAATGTTTTAGTGCGTGCTTTTCATTGATTGGAATATTATCTTTTACATGCATTATATTTAAATGGATTACTTGGAATTGCATTTAAAGAACTACATTTAGAATGAGAGAAAATTTCCCTAAAAAGTGTAAGTTTTGAGAAGGAACTAACCTTCTAATAAGCGAATACTCTTTGAAAATGAAAATTTGATTTGGAAAGAAATGCATCTTCCTTCTAATTGTTGAATCCTTAAGGATTTCTAAAATGA
The DNA here is from genome assembly GCF_030987335.1 of Cornus florida. NCBI lineage: Eukaryota > Viridiplantae > Streptophyta > Magnoliopsida > Cornales > Cornaceae > Cornus > Cornus florida. The sequence continues at coordinate 50,250,645 of NW_026775573.1, forward strand.
GAACTTTATTCATGTTTACCTACTTAGGAAGAATCATGTTCCTCTTTGTCAATTCTTGAATTTCATCATGGATAATCCACATAGAATCACTTTGTGATCCATATATGAAATTATTCCTTCCACTTAATTATTATTCATTTCATATAGATTCATCGAGTTAAATGTAATCATAAACATATCCACTTATTTGATTGACAAATGAATTAGCATGCTAGAGACACTTAAATTGATACTTTAATTTGAAGCATGTTAATTAAGGTGAGTACCATGTTTGTGCTTTGTATTGAATTGGTTTCCAAATGGAACCTTATTATTGTGTGCTAACTCACAAGGAACCTAAAAGAATGGGGTACCAACGACCGCCACTTGAGTATGCTTTGTAGATACAAAATCCATTTCACTCAAGAACAAGTGGATACATAAATATGGATGGCGAAAGCACTTGAAGAGAAATCAAGTCATGAATTCTTCTCAACATCAAAAGGATGAAGGGTGCACTATATTGAAAAACCATGCCAAAGCTAGTGCAATCAATTACTTCGGTAAATATCCCTTTCCTCATCACAAATGTTCTTTTATTTAATAAGCTAAAATGTGACTTAATTGTGCTATGTGATAAAGACTATAGTATTTTTATATCTAGTCATGGCATAATTAATATGGTTAGTAATGTTGACATGAATGCTACTTATTATTAACAATGTCTATCCTATAGTAGCTTGTCTTGGATTATGTGACTTAAACATGCTAGTATGAATCTATTGTTAATCAAGACTAAAATTGTGAAAGATACTTGGAATTGCATGCCATCAAAGAAAGTCACCCAAAGTGGATAAAAACTACTTAATTTGAATTTGTTTTTAAAGTAGCTATATTTAGAAAGTCATTCATGTGCCTTTGTGATTTTCAATTCTTCATTTACATTCTTTTGGCATCCCTAGCATATAAAATGAAATCATTTGAACTAGAAGATGATTAGGATCAAATCTGGAAAAAGATACTGTAACAGGTCCTAAATTTAATGGTTTTGCATTCCTACACAAACCGGTTGACCGAAGTGAAAATCGGACGACTGAAATAGCCATTTCGGCAGACCGAAACTCTAAACCGGCCGACCGAAATAAGAAAATCAAAAGTGCTTCAGGGATGTAAACCGGCCGACTGATGGAGTCATTTCGGTCGACCGATGTGTGTGCAACACCAATTCATATAGGGCTTTCAAATTTTCATCATAATATGCATTGTGGATCATTATTGGTAATTAAGTTAGAATGTGTTCCCAAAAGTTCAACCAATAAAATGCCTTGTGTATATATCTTTGTGCACATGTGACTTTGAATTAAAGCAATAAGAATACTACATGCTTTTGCATGAAATGACTTTTATCAAATGCATGACTTATTGACTTCATATCTAAAAAGTTTATTGAGGAAGAATCACCCGGACTTGAAATGCATAAATTTTGAACTAGTTGTTTAAAATCATCAATTGCCTTATGCACTTGTAAACAAGCTCCTAGAGCTCATTTTGAAAGGCTTAATGATTTTCTCATGAGTAATGGTTTTTGACAAAATTTATATGTATGTCTCTCATTATGTTCAAAACCATTGATGACATTGTGTTGATTGCACTTACATGGATAGTATTATCTTTAAATCGACATTTATGTTCTATACAAAGAAGTTTACCACTAGCATGTAAATTGAATTAAAATTAGCATGATGAGTAAACTTGAATTCTTCTTAGGAGTGAAACTCCTCAAGTGCCATGAAAATTAAACTTCATATATCTATTTGACACCTCAGTCTTGGGATTATATTATTCAAAGAATACTTTGTTCTAGCCTAGATGACTAATGAGATATCACAAGTGCTAATTTATTTGATATATCTATTTTTAGCATTCTAGAACTTCATATGATATTTCTTGATCAATTCTTAAAGAATGTGTCTAAAAGAGATAGTTTGCTTATCCACTTGAAGAGTCATGTAACCAATCTCTCACCACATCTCTTAAAGAAGATATTTTGGTATCAAGACCTTAATCTACACTGTTGCTTTTTGCAATCTAGAACTTCATGAGATACCTTGACACCACATCTTAAGAAACATATATAAGAGAAATATTGAGCTCATCCACATATACAATCATGTAGCCAATTATTTCTAATCATACTTGTCTAAGAAAATATGCTTTTGCATTATTGAAAATTCATTGCATATAACTAGAATAGTAACATTACTTGCATATGCCTTGTGCTTTACATGCCACATGTGATTTTTATCATTCAACTATATGCTTGTAAAAGAGGATCTTTTGGTATAAAAGACTTGATTTATATATCATTACTTTTAATGAGGTGTATCCATTAAATGATATATAATGCAAATGAAAGCAAACTCATAGGAGGAGATTATTAATAATCTCTTATAAATGTTCATTGCATGACTTGTTATACTTAATTGAATTATCTTGGAAATTGTCAAGCATGCTATAAAATAACTTGTTGGTCATAATACTCACACTCATGAGCTTTCATGATTTTGATTAATTTTCCCTTCTTCTTGAAAATATCAAATGGGAAAAATTTATTAGGATCAAAGCACTTAAATTCATAGATTTGCCTCTACAAAGGTTTTTGCCTTTTGGCTCATTCTAATACATGCTTCATTTTTTCTTTACAATGTATACTTTTGCCTAATTGAGTTTATATTTCATCTTTGGTTTATGCTTTATGTATACTTTTGTATATGCCATGAACCTTTATGATCTATTGAACTCATGCTATCAATGAAATTGGTATCTTATGATATAATTGCTTATATGTTGCGCTCTAAAGCATATTATAGTCATTACCAATATATTGCCATTTCATGATAACCATCACTTCACTATGCTTAATGATAAATGCTTAATGAAGTTGTTTAGGCCTCCCACCTTTTTGAGATGACAAAGGGGGAGAAATATGTGTGATGTGATTCAAATGTTTGATGTTATATATATCTCATTGTGCTTACATGTCAAATGAATGATATATATCTTTTAATGCAAGCATGTTGACAGGGGGAGATTTATAGAAATCTCTTAGAGCTTAAAATGATCTTGTACAAATATAAATGTCTAAAATTCATGAAGAATGTACAAGCATGCTATTTTATAACATTATGTTCATTGAATGCACTTTGATAGGGGGAGTATTTTTCAAATGCCACTCCACTTACTTATGAACACATCAATGTTTTGTCATCATCAAAAAGGGGGAGATTGTTGACCTTAAGGATTTCATCCAAGGACAATCTAGAGGTTTTGATGAGAACAAACCATTAATGGTGTTTAAGGACTAATGTTTACATTGAGTGTTATAGATTATTCACATTCAAAGGATGACCTCAATGAAACACGAAAGATCATTCCAAGTATTCCATTATTTAAGATCACATCAAGGAAAGCAATGGATACAAAGAAGACATGAAGTTGCAAAGAACCAAGTGCAAAGTCCATCCAAAGATAGTTTGGACTACAATGAGCAAGAAAGTAACTCAAAGAAAGGAAGAAGCAAGTCTACCTAAAAGCTTACAAGATCATGGACAAAGCTTGAAGAAAGGGGTAGATAGGATGGTGAGTGTTTAGGATTCAATGTCAAAGTATTTATGAATCTATTTGAAACTCATCTCTATAGGACCATGCATATCATATCATCATTCATATGCTCCTATATATATTAGCAATAGACTATGCACTTCATTCATATATAATTGCTCATAAAGTCATTGCTAAATAGTGAGTTAGTTCAAGCTTGCATAAGCTTTGAAAGAACTCATCACTTGTGCTAGAAATGCTAAGACTATGCACATCATTCATATAATTCATATTGGTCAACAATTAAGGCATGGAAGCCTTCATTACCATGAGTTGGTAACGAAAATTAGGACCCCAGAATGGGCGTCATGAAAAACTGTGTTTTTGGCTAAGTGTGAAAAATGGATTTTTGAAATAATGATTATTTCAAAATAATTTTTCCCGATAATAACTCTTTATACTTAAACTAGCCTAAACTGATTTTATTAGAATTTTTGACCAAGTCTACATTGGTCTACATGCGGATTCATTTTTACCAAAACTATCGGAAATTCAAATTTGTATTGAATCCAAATGGGGGGTACTTCCTTATTTACATTGTAAACTTAAAGTAAATGGACATATAAATTAAAGAAAAGACATTTACTTCAATGTTTTCAATGAAAATAAGGTATGTGCAGATGTCCTGTACACACAGACTACACAGACTGTTTCATCTGTTAGCTTAGAACAATTTTTGAAGTAGCAGTTCCAGTTCGGCCTACCGAAACAAAGGACCAATTCATTTCGGTCTACCGAAATAAGTTATTGAAAGAACATTACTAGGCATTTCGGTCTACCGAAACAGAGAAGGGTTTTACTTCGGTCTACCGAAATAAAGAGTACTGAGGATGATGGCCAACCTGAACCATTTCGGCCTACCGAAATAGAGAAGAGTTTCATTTCGGTTTATCGAAATAAAATTACTGAGAATGATGTTCAAATCTTAAAACCATTTCGGACGACCGAAACACAAGGGTGTTTCATTTCGGTCGACCGAACCTTGCCCAGATCTGAATCAAACGGCTATTTCCTCTCGGGTAGTGTGTATAACAGCTTTATTTTTGAATTAGATGCTGAAATTCTATAAATAGAGTAAGGGGACTTCGGGATTAAGGGTTGCTACAATATAGAATCATCATATAGCATCCAAAGAACTTTTGTTCTTCATTTTATATCATACTCTCTCATCCCATATCATTTCATAGAGTATTGAGCTTCAAATCTATTCATATATACTCTAGAGTGAGCTGAAAGTTGTGAGCTAATATTTGTATATCAATCTTTGAGAGATACATTTGTATGCAACAAAATTGATCTTCATTTGTAAGGGCTGGTGTGGCCCAAGAAAGAAGAAGCAAGCTAGCTTCAATTTGTAAGGGTTGGTGTGACCCAAAAGAAGACTAAGAGAGGTTGTCTCTTAGCAAGGTGAAGCAAGGTGCTGCTTCATGTAAAGGTTTGCTCTCCACCCGTAAGGAGGTGCCATAGTGGATTGGGAAGTCTTAAGAGGGGTCTTGAGCCGAGGAGTAAGAGTTTCCGAACCTCGCTAAAATCGTCGTGTGAATGTTTGCAAATCTCTCTTCCCTTTTCTCCTTTACATTTATGCTATAAATTGTTTTTGCCTATATATTGATTATTGCATAATTGTTAGAAGGTTTTAATAAAATTTGCAAATCCAGAAAATTGGCCATTGTTTGCCATAAACTCTATTCACCCCCCTCTAGAGTCAATACTTGGGCAACAATCTTATCAAGCATCATTGTAATGACCTGGTCTTTTTCTTTCCTTTATTTATTTATTTTTTCAGATTTTTTACAGATTTTTTTTTTTTCCGTTGTCTTTTCCTTTCTGAGTTTGGTTTCTCATCACTTGGTATCGTCTCGAGTGCTTGGAATAGTTTCCGAGACTCTTTTATTTGGATTGACAACTTCCTTTAAAGACCGAGTCATTTCCACACTTTCACTTTTTGGACACTATTCACTTTTTATCTTTTATCCATTTGTCACTTTGTTGGCATAACCTCACTTTTCGTGCTCGGAGTTGATTTTCGACTTCATGTACCTTCAATCTAAGTGATTTCCATGAAATATGTATTTTTACTTTTGTAGAAAAGTACTTTGGTTGCTCCCGATGTCCATAGGGGCATGATGCAAAGTTCTTCAGAAACATTTTTGTTTCTTGGGGTGTTTTTCATAAATAACTTTTGAAGATATTTTATTTCGGGGGTTTTAAAAAAAATATCTTTTGGAATGTATTTTCATTCTGGGCCAGTTTTGCAATTATCACTTTTTGTAGGGGCCATTGTGTAATTACACTTTTTGCAAAATGCCACATTTTGAGCCTGGATCCTTGTACAGGGTTCATTTACACTTTTTGCCAAGTCGCATACTCTTAGAATTGTCTACTGGTCGTCTACCCCAGTTTTAGGGTTTCTAACCCTAGTTGCCGCCAAACTTGTTTGGGGCATATCTTTCTCTCAGGACTCGGTTTTTGAAACTGTTTCTTCTGTTGTTTATTTTGTCTTATTTCATGTAATGACCCGGTCATTTGATTCCCTTTCCTTTTTCTTGAAATTTTACGGATAAATTTTTTCCGTTTAATTTTCTGTTCTGAGTTCAGTTTCTCATCTCATAGTGTCGTCTCGAGTGCTCGAAAATAGTTTCTGAGACTCTTTCGTTCGGATTGACAACTTCCTTTGAGGCCGAGTTATTTCCACATTTTTCGTTTTTCAATACTATGCACTATTTCGTCATTTTTCCTATTCTGTCTTATCCCCGTTTGTCAGTTTTTGGCACAACCTCACTTTTTATGCTTGGAGTTAGATTTTGATTTCATATATCTTGATCTTGAGTGGTTTCCATGAAATACGTATCTTTACTTTTGCAAGAAAGTACTCTAGTTGCTCCCGGTGTCCATAGGGGTATGGATGCACAATTCTTTGGAATTCTTTTCTTTTTTTGGGGTGTTTTTCATAAATATTTTTTAAAGATATTTTATTTTAGGGGTATCTAAGAAAATATTTTTGGACGATATTTTCATTTTGGATCATTAGTGCAGTTAACCCTTTTTGGAGGGGTAATTGTGCAATTAACTAAAGTTATTGCAAAAATACCTCGTCTGGAGCCTGGATCCTCGTACGGGATTCATTTTCACATTTCGTCGAGTCGTGTACTCATGGAATTCCGTTCTGGTCATTTTTCTCTAGTTTCAGACTTTTTGACCCCGGTTGCCGCCGAACTTATTCGGGACATATCTCTTTGCTCAGGACTCAGTTTTTGACGCCATTTCTTTCGTTGTTTATATTTTCTCATTTTGAATCTTTTTCATTCACGGAGTTTCTCCATTTGAGCACGTCTTCTCAAAATTCACTTTTCTGAACCCGGCGGGACTCTTTCCGGGCACTTTTTGAGATTTCCTATAAACAGGGGGACTTAAAGTCAAAAAGTGATCTTCTCCCCTCTTCATGCACGACCTGGATCTGCCATGGCAGCCCAAGGGGGGCTACCACCCTTCTTCTCTCATTTAAACCTCCTTCCCTTTGTTATAAAGTCATAGTGCCTTCGCATTTTGTGTTTGTCTTGACTACGTGCTTCTTTCACCCTTATTAGAACCTGTTTCTGACCATCTTTCAAGTTCGGGATTGAGGTCAAGTTTGGATTTTCATGGGGCTTCTTGTGGATTCTTGTTCCCGATGTAGTCCCCAACAAAACCCTTCGGTATCGTCGGATTCGGAGCACTTTTGTTTCAGTGGGCTTTTGAGATTTCATCTCAAATTGAGGTAGGGGGTGTTATAATTTAATTTCTTATTATATAGCATGCTTGTGATGCGTTATACTACTTGTTTGCATGATTAAATATAAAATCTAGAGATTTTATTATTAATTTTTCTTGTACGGGATCTGATTTTCTCGGTTGCTCATGACTTGGTTTAAACATGTAGCATGATATTATATTGCCCCATGATATGTTCATTGTCGTGTATTAAAATTGGAATATTTGAATAAATATTAAAGCTTTTATTTAATATTTATCTTAGGTGAAAGATTAATTCACATGGCCTTAACTAGCTTGAAATCAATGTGTGTTAGCATATTAAATTAGGCCCTAGCATGCTCTTCAACATAGATTAATTTGAGATCATTCGGATGTGTTTTAAAATCTAGAGAATATTTAATTATTTGATTAATTAATTTATTCTGAGTGTACTATTCACTCCATTGGGTTTCCAACTTGACATTCGTGATATGCATGCTATGTAGTTTCACATATGTTTAATCTAGAATATTTGATTAGGTTTTGAAACCTTTTATTTATTATTTTTCTAGTATTAAAGTTTAATACTCATAGCCGTACCTTGCATGGAATGTACTTGTATCGTGCTAGTAAATCAAGTCTTGACATGTTGTATAACATATATTAATTTGAGATCATTTAGATGAATCTCAAAATCTAGAGATTTTAATTAAAGAAATTAATTGAAATCCATTCAATGGTTCCATGAGCTAGATTAAGTTTCTAACCTTGTATTCATGTTTTCCATGACAAGTTCATTCACGTGTATCAAATCGAGAAAAATCGGATAAGTTTTGAAACTTATATTTAATTAATTCCTTTGTATGGAACTTATTTCACATGGTTGTATCTTGCTTAGAATGAACTTGTAACTTGACATTGGACTTGCCTTGTGTAAGGATTTGCACACTTCGCATTTCACATCTTTCATGCATAGCGTGTAATGAATCGTACACTGAAGATTTGACATTCATCATATCATATAAATGCGAACTTAAGGCATGACTTGTATGTTTCAAAATCTTGGTTGTGCATGAGACGTGGTTAATGTGTTTATAGTATTTTGATACTATCTTGACTTGCACAACTTGTTAATTTTGGAACTTGGGATATCAATCAAGAAATGACATGGCTATGACTTGGTTCTAGTATGGGAGATAGAGAGCTCCCTATTATCAGTGCGCATTGGGGGAAAGGTACCCTTGGGTTAGTAACCCTAAAGTGATCTCAATTGAACGGTTATCTTATAATGCGCAGTAGGGGAATGGTACCCATGGGTTAGTAGCCCTAAATTGATCTCAAGAATACGGTTTTAATCCGGGCGATATCCAAGCTTCCACATTGGTTGATTTCACTTCTTTAAATTTCAAGTTGCTATTCCTTGAAGATTTAAACTTGTCGTGTATGTGAAATGCTCCAATCTTGTTCCATTGCATAGATTTTATGCTTCCTTCGTGATTTCATTTCCTTAAATTTCAAGTGTTGTATTCCTTGAAGATTTAAGACTCTTTTCGTGTTTTATGGAATGTTCCATCATTATTTAATTGCATAGATATTATGCCTTGTTCCTGATTTCGTGTATAACTCTTGTCTTGCTAATTGGATTATTCCAATCTTGTATTTGCATAGATATTATGCCTTGTTCTTGATTCCTTGTATGACTCCTATCGTGTAAATTAGAATGCTCTAATCTTGTCATTTGCATAGATATTATGCCTTATTAGTGATTCAAGTATACTTCCTTTCGTGTTTCATGGAATGCTCCATTCTTGTCTACTTGCATAGATATTATGCCATGTCCTTGATTTCAAGTATACTTCATGTCATGTATTCCATCCTTATTTACTTACATAAATATTATGCCTTGTTCTTGTATTCTAGTACAAACTTGTCATGTTCTTTGGATTATCCCAAATCTTGACTTGTTTCATATGTGTATATATATCATGATTCTTATTGTTAGTACTCCATGGTAGCTTAGGATGATCCCTGAGTCAAATCTTGACATAGACATTAGATGGCATAATCCCTCTGAACTATTGCATGTCAGTTTAAAAATCTGAAAGAAATCGAGTCGATGCATGCTCATTCTCTACGAGTAAACTTGTTAGTCTTGTTTACTCACCCCGAAGTTACTGGGGGTTTTGACAGGTACGAAGACTTGGTTCGTGATGATTAGCGTTCATTGGGATGCCTTGTAGCTTTAAGTTACCATTTCATACATGTGTTAGCATGAGATGCCTTTTTTTGTAGCCTCTTTATGTCAAAATGTGTATTCTTTGATTCTATGTATGTAAAGTGTACGTAAGTACACTCTTTTCATTGTATTCAACATGTATCAAATGAGGCCGGAGGTCAATGACATGTATCTTGCATTCTATGCACTTTCGTTTTCAAGGACTTTTATGAAAATATTGAAAAATGCTAAGTCATTGTCGCATAACTTTTGCATCGGGTGTGGGAATTCCATTTTTATTCTTTCATAGGGTCTTATAAATCATGTTTGAAGTGTAGCAAAGGGCCAAACGGTAATTTGAAATCATTTGATAATTTTGGTTTTCAAATTTCCCGTTTCTAGTTCATTTTTGTCTCTTTGCCCGTTGAGGGGTCGAATTTTGCATCGGTGGTATTTTTAAGCCATGGTCCATTGTAGCGCGTCTTAATAGGTAAGTTACGTCTGCGTGCATGATCGTTTTCATAAAAAACCCTTTCGTTTGTGTTTTGAGCCTCCTATGGACGCATTTCACTTTTCTTTGCATAATCTGATTTTAGGGCATTCTGAGGTTTTCCTTCGGGAAATAAATTCCGGTCTTCACATGGTCACTTGGAAAACGTGATTTTAGGGAGGGTTTCTTCTTCGTGTTTTTCCACAAAATGTCGTCTTGGTACCGGAAATCCCTCGTGAAGTTTCAGCTTCCAGTTTTCAATTGTAGTAGCTTTTTGGCCTTCGTGACCAGATTTCATGGAGGGGCATTTTGGGCATTTTACAGTTCATTTTCCTTCTTTCCGTCCACGAGTTGGGGTAGAAAATTTGATTTCGGGAGGGGTTTCTTCTTCGTGTTTTTCCAGAAAAAGTCGTTTCGGACCTCTTTTCAAGCCTCAGTTCTGGACAGATAAAAAAAAAAAATGTAGCAACAACCAAGGGCTGCCACCAGCCATGTCATTGGGCGCAGGCATGCACGCCGGTGGGCTCGCGCATGGGCGCCAGGCGCGCCATGGTCTTCGTCGGGCCTCCGCGATGTCACAACTTCAAACACTCATTTCTCCCTCGTCCGGACTCCAAATCGAGTGAACTTTTTTTTTAACGTGACTAATTTTTTGCTGTCTTTCCAACGGTGTGCTCGGTTGCACCCGGATCTTCCTAGATAATTACCAGTTTACCCTTTTACCTTAAGTGCTCATTTTTCTTCGTCATGTCGTTTCTCCTTCATCCGGACTCCGAATCATGCGATTCTTGAGTCCATCTTGATTAGTTTTTCATTGTCTTTCCAGTGATGTGCTCAGTGGCACCCGAATCCATAGTTTCAGAAATAACCATTTTGCCCCTAGGGGCTTATTTGTCATATTTTCGATCTTTTGCTTTCGCGTCAGTTCTCATTGAGTTCCATGACCTCATGGAAGGTCATCAAAGTGTCTTAGAGGTGTGTTGTGCCTTGGGAGACCGTTGACTTATTTCTTGCTTCCGCATCTGGATCCGCTATCGGGTCAATCTTCAGTTCATCATTGTAGTACCGGGTTGAATCAAAACCCGGGTCGTTACATTTTGGTTCTTTTTCGTTCATGGTGTTTTGCCGTTTGAGCGTGTCTGCTCAAATTCCACTTTTCTAGACCCGGCGGGACCCATTCGGGGCACTTTTAGAGTTTTTCTATAAATAGGGTGACTTAAGATGAAAAATCATATTTTCACATCTCTTTCCCCTTTCTTGACCGACAGCCATGGCAGCCAAAGGACTGCCACTCTTCTTCTTCTTTTTCCAACCACTTCCGTTTAGTAAAATGTCGTAGTGCCTTAGTGTTTATTGTTCGGCTTGGGGAGGCGGTTCTTTCCCCCTTATTAGAATATGTTTTTGGCCATTTTTCAAGTTCAGGTTTAAAGCCAAGTTTGGATTTTCATGGTACCTCCTTGGTGTTTAATGTTCACCTCGTTGTCCCTGACATAACCTAAGAGTATTGTCGGATTCAGAGCACTTTTCTTTCGGTGGGGATTTGAGATTTCATCTTAAATGGAGGTAGGGGATGTATAGGTTTATATTTTTGTTGTCTTGCATGCTATTGATGCTTATACAACTTGTATGCATGCTTTTGTTCATAATCTAGAATTCAATTTAATTATTTTCTATGTTTAAGATTTAATTCTCATGATGGTTTACAACTTAGAATTAAATTGGGGCATGCTAGTAAATTAAACCTTGGTATATTTTTTAACATATATTAAATTGAAATTATTTGAATAAGAATTACAAATTTTATTTAATAATTTCCTTTTGTGAAAGTTTAATTCTCATGGTTGTACCTTGCATGGAATTAACTTGTGGTATGCTATTAAATTAATTTTTGGCATGTTCTTTAACATACTTTAATTTGAGAGCATTTGGATGAGTGTGAAAATCAAGGGATTTTAATTAAAAGAATTAAATAAAATCTATTTAATGGCTCCATTAGCCTAATTAAGATTTTGAATGAATATATGTAATGACCATGCTATATTGTTTAATATATATTAATTGGGAATCATTTGATTGAGATTTGAAACTTAGATAAATTAATTAGTTATTTAATTAATTTTCATTTCTATTACATTACTGATTTAATCATTTGTTTGACATTGGTAGTATGTTTAAATCATGATTTTAGACTTGAAATGAATTCACGAGTTCATGTTTTCAATATTGGATTATATTGTTATAGCGTGTAACGAGTCGCACACTAAAGATTCGACATGTGATGTTGTTATAGCGTGTAACGAATTACACTCTGAAGATTCAACATTGTCATCCTATAGTAGTTGTGGATTTAGAGCATGTGTTATGCGGTTTCCAACTATTTGTGCATGGAAGGTAGTTTCGTGCGTTATTTAAATTCGTGTATAAGTTGTTAACTTATTTATTTTGGAGTCGCTTGGGACATTGTTACGTTGAGATGGCTAGGGTTTGGCTCTAGTACGAGGACAAGAGTCCTCTAAGTCATTTGTGTGCACTAGGGTGGTATTCCCAGCGGGTTAGTGCCCGGAATAACCATTAGGTCTCGGTTTTACTCCGAGATTTGATGTACAATTCCACCACTATTTGATTTCGCATTCAATTTGAAGTTGACAACCAATGTTTAATTGTAACTTGTGGTTTCGGTTATTGGCGATTTAATGTTGTTAAGTACATTTATGCATTATGATTTTTAATGAATCATCGCAGATTTAATGTTGTTGAGTACATTTGTGCATTGTGATTTTTAATGAATCATTGCAAATATTGATGTTGTTAAATACATTTATGCTACATTATTCAATGTAACTTAGGAATGATCCTATTGATTCATTCTGAACATAGACGTTAGGTGGTATGACCCACTTTAGTTGTTTTCGCATTTTAGATTTTGAGTTGATAACTTTGAGAATCTATATCTTGTTGCCTTGTATAACATGTTTCTATGTTGTTTGAATTGCATGAATGATTTGATTTATGCTAGAAATGATTTAAGGTAGCTTAGGATGCTCCTTGGGTATCACTTTTGACATAAACGTTAGGTGGAATGAACCACAAGTATTAATTTATATAAACTTGTAAAACGTTAGGCCTTTGCATGCTCATCTCCTACGAGTAACTTTATGTTACTCACCCTAAAGTTATTGGGTTATTTTTCAGGTACAGGATTCAAGATTTGGAGATTTTCACTTTCCTTGGGTGATTTGTAGATTTGAAGTTTCTATAAATGTATTTTTGTTCACATGCAAGTGTTAGCATGTTTAAGTTTTGCTTATAGAATTGTAATACTTAGTTAGGTTCAATATACCATTTTTGCCTTATGATATATAAAGTGTACTTAGTTACACTATTTCAAACCTATTTGATATGTATGACATAAGGCTAAGGGCCACAAACTTTGAAGTTCAAGTGTATGCATTTAGATACCAAGTTTTACCTTTGAAATGTAACGTTTCTAACTTTGGAGGTTTGATATGTGATTTGGAGTAAATGACATGTAATGAGGCCATGGGCCATTGTAACACATTTTTATATGTAAAGTACATTTGTTGGCATGCTTGCACAGCTTTAAATTTTGTTTTTTTGACCATTTCATGATGGGGGTCGAGGCTTGAATGAAGTCTTATCATTTTTGGTGCATAACAAGTGTTTTTGCAGTTTCTCGAGTCATTTTGGCCGACCGAAATGCCATTTCGGGCGACCAATGGCTATTGGATTTCATTTGCACAGTAAATCTCACTTTTTAATGGCTAAAATCACTGTTTAGGTTCATTTCGGTTGACCAATTCTTTATTTCAGCCTACCGAAATGACTTTTCCTCAAAACACAGCTTTTTTGTGAATTTTTTTTTTCATTTCGGTCAACCAAAATGCTATTTCGGTCGACCTAAATAGCACACACACAGTTGCCCCTTAAGTTTTGTAACAACACTGCTATTCCAACTTTAAACGGTCATAACTTGTTCATTTCTAATCCAAATGGGGTGATTCTTCAGCCTAAATTTAAGAATTTTGAGTTAGATTTCCAATAGTACCTATGAAATTCTCATATTCTAGTCACAACGGGAGTTATTCATGTTTTAGTGAGACAGTGTCAGATTTTGTTTAAACCGGGAATGTGAGTCTTGTGGGATTTTTAGCCAAAGTTCTTAGAACTTCTGGGAATGTTATGAAATGATTAGTTTAGGTTATGTGGACCTTATTTGACTTGCTTTGAGTCAAATTTCCCTTCTTATTTGTAAATTGACCATTTTGCCATTGATTAACGAATTTTACCCGTTTTGACCCTCGTTTCCTCTTTCGCTCTCTTTTAGTTTCGTGACTTCATGGATGGTCACATTGGTGTTTTAGGGATGATCTATATCTCTATATACTATGGTTTTATCTTTCGCTTTTGCATCTCTGACCCGTTACCGGGTCAACTTTCGATTCATCACTGACGCACCGGGTTGCAAAACTTGGGCCATCACAAGTGGTATCAGAGCGCCTATGTTTGAATACCTTGGACGACGGGTTTTGGGTGCATTTCATACTTTTGTTGATTTGTTTTAATATGTTCACATGCTTTTTGATAACATGTTTATGTGTTTATGTGCTATATGTGGCATGCCGTTTGTTTAGCATGATTTTATTCTAATGTAAAGAGTATGACATATGATGTATGATAAATTAGAATTGTATATGCATAACTGTGTTGCATATTTGGCATGACATGGGATTGGACATTAAGGCACAAGTTGGGGTTGATGGTGATTGTAGTCACAGTCTCGTGGTAGTATAGGTTGTTGTTGACCTAACATTGGTTTTGAGGTAGGTAGAGGGATACCTCTTGTATAGGCTCTCGTGAAGTGAGTCATTAGGCGTTGCTGTAGTGCTGGATTTGTTGGTTTTGGGCCATGATGAGGTTATGGACCTCTTAAGATCCTTGGTTGTTCGGGATGATTCCTCTGGGATTGCAATTTTCGTGGGTGGGTACGTTTGTGGGCGGGTACTTGGCACTGTCATGCTACTGTACTGGCTAGCTACAAGTTCAGTTTGGATGGAATTAATGTTGGTTTTGTTTTGATAGGCTTAGTCGTTTGACCGATGATGATAATGGTTGTTTTGGGAATCAGTCGTAGTGATTGATTTGGTTGTTGTTGGTATGGCTATAGTTGCCATTTTCTTTGAGTTCTCCATATGTGATGACGCTTTTGGGATCAAGTTGATTGATTGATGTTTCGGGTAGATAGAGCATTGCATTGTTAGTGTCACTTGTAGTGTTACTTTTAGATTTGGAGATGGATTGTTAGAGTCTTACCATTATGGTAAGGGCTCACGTTTGTTTTGAGACAGGTTGTTGTCGCATTGGTTTTTGGAGTCAGTTTATGGCTAGGACTAATCTTTCCTTTTACCTAGACACTCTAGGACATGATGTCCATAGGGTTCATTGTTGCATCATTTTATCTTCTGCAATTTTGTTTACTACCATGTTAGTAGTATGATTTAAGTTATTGCAATGCATGAGTAGGTGGAAGTGTGTCCACATTTGCTTTCCTGTTGTATGGCATTAGCATGCCTTATTTATATTCTTAAAGATGCCATTTTGTTACCGTACTTTAGTGATATGATTTTGTGCTTATGTGGAGACGTGCTGCATGTACCTTTGATTTTTATCTATATGAGTAGATTTACTTACTTGGTAGTTCCATTTTTTTGTTATTTGCATGACTTTCACATTTAGTTTTTCCTTTTGTTTCCCCTCGGTCGCACGTAATGTGTATATGGGTTTCCGTAAGGGTTTCGTTGTGAAATTCCTTGTAGAGGAGTTGTCACATTTGTTTTATCTTGAGCTGTCCACTTCCCTAAGGTAGAAAGGATGTTCCATTCTCGTGTTTGTCATATCGACACTTGTGGGAGAATAGGGTTTCTCTTCTTTTTCTTGGTTCGTGTTAGGGACTTCATAAGGAGTGAATCTCTTCTCTTCGTTGCGTTGTGCACGGTTTTGGGATTGGTTGGTGCCTGAGGATCACCATCGTTGACTTGAGTCCTTCGTGAGGATTTGATGGATTTTGGTTAACTTACTTCTATGTAAGGGGTGAAGTCTTTGACCTTGTTATCTTTCGTTTCGGAGATGGAGTCGTGGCGTTATCCTTCTTAGGACTGGTGGTTCCCTTTCTTTCGTGTCTTCCCTTGGGGATTTTTTGCCGTGGTTGTTAAAGGAGTTGTGGTGCTCAGAGTGAGTTGATTGGTGTGAGATCATTTTACGGGGACTTGTGTCCATTTGATTGAGGATTTGGTTGACTCATCGTGTGGGTTTGACGCTGTTTAAGGATGTCTTTTGGAGACTTGTTTCAGTTTTGGAGACCTATATATGGTTGACTCTTAGGAAAAGTTTTGGGGGATCGCTGTTGGATATGGCTTGTTTGTGGAGTTTTCTTGTCCTAGTTATAGCTGGGCGTAGTTTGAGGAATCATAGTTCTAGTGATTGTTTATAGATTGAAATTAAGAAAATTTGATTTAGCTTGGTAATGCCATGCATGGTTTCGAGAGATTGTTTTGTGTCCTTAGGTTGTCAAGATTTTGATGTGTGTGCCATGTGGTGGACTTATTTTTTCGAGGATTAGTTATCCATGATAGGGATCTGGATCGGATGTTTGATTACGGTGTGGTCTTGTAGTTGATCTGTTTCAAGGAGATATGTAGAACTTTCGATGAAATATCTTGTAGTAAGGTTCGTTTTTATTTTTGGAGGTGTTGATTTATTTATCAGGCTTTGGATTCTTGATTGATGTTGCTAATAGGAGAATTTAGAGATGTTAGTGCTGTTAGTTTTGTTGTATTAAGGATTTGGGGCCTTAAGCATAATGGTGCCTATGACATTGTTGTCAGAGTTTGGGATTGGCCAGGATGGTCTGGAACGTCTTTGGACCATATCCCAACTCTCACAGATGCCTGGTTCCCACATTGCTTTTGACTATGATTGTTTTGCGACATTGATGTCATTAGTATTGAGAGGTTTCATGGGTAGACCTAGTGGGGGGCAGGTTATGAACTAGTGCCTTATACTATCATGCTACCATACAAAGTTGTGTGTTGTGGGCGAGTGTTAGTTACCATCGATGCTACCTTACTGACGAGTAAGTGTGGGCGGGCACTAGGCACTGTCATTGCTACCACGCATTTGAGTACGTTGTGGGCGAGTTCTGGTCGCTATCCGTACTGCCACGTTGTCTCTGTTTAGTACCATGATTGATACGTGGTTATCTTGGAGTTCTTTGGTGGTTGTTTTTGGTTCTTTATGATGGTTCATCAGGAGGGATGCTTACGGTTGTTGTCTTCTGTTCAATTGTTTGATCTTGAGTTCTGTGTGTGAGTTTTAACTTGTCGTGTGGCCGTGTGGTCACTTTTCTTTTGAGAGGTTGTCCTATCGTGAGCACGTGGGTGCGAATGACATTGCTTTGTACGTTGTCGTTCAGTTTTGGGATTGCTCTCGTAGCATGTTGTGTGGGATACTTGGAGATGTACTTTGTAGTTATCCTGGTTTCGCCTTTTGTTTTGTTGGGGTAGGATTTCGGGGACGAAATCCCTTTTAGGTGGGAAGGTTGTAATGACCTGGTCTTTTTCCTTCCTTTCTTTTTTCTCAGATTTTTAAGGATATTTTTTTTCCGTTGTTTTTTTCCTTTCTGTGTTCGGTTTCTTATGACTTGGTGTCGTCTCGAGTGCTCGGCTTCTAAGTGGTTTCCACAAAATACGTATCTTTACTTTTGTAGAAAAGTACTCTAGTTGCTCCCGATGTCCATAGGTGGATGGATGCAAAGTTCTTCAGAAACATTTTTGTTTCTTAGGGTGTTTTTCATAAATATCTTTTGAAGATATTTTATTTCAGGGGTTTTTAAGAAAATATCTTTTGGAAGATATTTTCATTCTGGGCCAGTTTTGCAATTATCACTTTTTGTAGGGGCCATTGTGAGATTAATGAAAGTTATTGTAAAATGCCTCGTTTTGAGCCTGGATCTTTGTACGGGATTCATTTTCACTTTTCATCGAGTCGCGTACTCTTAGAATTATCTTCTGGTCGTTTACCCCAGTTTTAGGGTTTCTGACCCCAGTTGCTGCCAAACTTGTTTGGGGCATATCTTTCTACTCGGGACTCAATTTTTGATGCCGTTTCTTCTATTGTTCATTTTATCTCATTTTGGTTCTTTTTCATTCATAGTGTTTTGCTGTTTGAGTGTGTCTGCTCAAATTCCACTTTTCTGGACTTGTCGGGACCCGTTCAGGGCACTTTTAGGGTTTTTCTATAAATAAAGTGACTTAAGATGAAAAATCAGATTTTCTCATCTCTTTCCCCTCTATTAGCCGGCAGCCATGGCAGCCAAGGGGTTGCCACTCTTCTTCTTCTTTTACCGGTTATTTCCTTTTAATAAAATGTCGTATTGCCTTAGTGTTTATTGTTCGCCTTGGCGAGGCGGTTCTTTCCCCTTATTAGAATCTATTTTTGTCCATTTTTTGAGTTCGGGTTTGAAGCCAAGTTTGAATTTTCATGGTATCTCCTTGGTGTTTAATGTTGACCTTGTTGTCTCCAACATAACTTAAGAGTATCGTCGGATTCGGAGCACTTTTTTTTCGGTGGGGATTTGAGATTTCATCTCAAATGGAGGTAGGGGATGTTATAGGTTTATATTTTTGTTGTCTTGCATGCTATTGATACTTATACAATTTGTATGCATACTTTTGTTCATAATCTAGAATTTAATTTAATTATTTTCTATGTTTAAGATTTAATTCTCATGATGGTTTACAACTTAGAATTAAATTGGGGCATGCTAGTAAATTAAGCCTTGATATATTTTTTAACATATATTAAATTGAGATTATTTGAATAAGAATTACAAATTTTATTTAATAATTTCTTTTTGTGAAAGTTTAATTCTCATGGTCGTACCTTGCATGGAATTAACTTGTGATATGCTTTTAAATTAAGTCTTGGCATATTCTTTAACATAGTTTAATTTAAGAGCATTTGGATGAGTGTGAAAATCTAAAGAATTAATTAAAATTTATTTAATGGTTCCATTGGCCTAATTAAGATTTTGAATGAATATATGTAATGACCATGCTATGTTGTTTAACATATATTAATTGGAAATTATTTGATTGAGATTTGAAACCTAGAGAAATTAATTAGTTATTTAATTAATTTTCATTTCTATTGCATTACTGATTTAATCATGTGTTTGACATTGGTAGTATGTTTAAATCATGATTTTAGACTTGAAATGGATTCACGAGTTTATGTTTTCAATATTGGATTATATTGTTATAGCGTGTAACGAGTCGCACACTGAAGATTCGACATGTGATGTTGTTATAGCGTGTAACGAATCGCACTCTGAAGATTCGACATTGTCATCCTATAGTAGTTGTGGATTTAGAGCATGTGTTGTGCGGTTTCCACCTATTTGTGCATGGAAGGTAGTTTCGTGCGTTATTTAAATTCGTGTATAAGTTGTTAACTTATTTATTTTGGAGTCGCTTAGGACATTGTTACGTTGAGATGGCTAGGGTTTGGCTCTAGTACGGGGACAAGAGTCCTCTAAGTCATTTGTGCGCACTAGGGTGGTATTCCCAGTGGGTTAGTGCCCGGAATAACCATTTAGGTCTTGGTTTTACTTCAAGATTTGATGTCCAAGTCATCCACTATTTGATTTCGCATTCATTTCCAAGTTGGCAACCAATGTTTAATTGTGACTTGTGGTTTTGGTTATTGGCGATTTAATGTTGTTAAGTACATTTATGCATTATGATTTTTAATGAATCATCGCAGATTTAATGTTGTTAAGTACATTAGTGCATTGTGATTTTTAATGAATCATTACAAATATTAATGTTGTTAAATATATTTTTGCTATATTGTTCAAATTTAACTTAGGAATGATCATATTGATTCATTTGGAACATAGACGTTAGGTGGTATGACACACTTTAGTTGTTTTCGCATTTTAGATTTCAAGTTGATAACTTTGAGAATTTATATCTTGTTACCTTGTATAACATGTTTCTATGTTGTTTGAATTGCATGAATGATGTGATTTATGCTAGAAATGATTTAAGATAGCTTAGGATGCTTCTTGGGTCTCATTTTAGACATAGACGTTAGGTGGAATGAATCACAAGTATCAATTTATCAGGGTTATTGTTCAGGTACATGATTCAAGATTTGGAGATTTTCAATTGCCTTGGGTGATTTGTAGATTTGAAGTTTCCGTAAATGTATTCTTGTTCACATGCAAGTGTTAGCATATTTAAGTTTTGCTTATGGAATTGTAATACTTAGTTAGGTTCAATATGCCACTTTTGCCTTATGATATGTAAAGTGTACTTAGATACACTATTTGGAACCTATTTGATATGTATGACATGAGGCCAATTGCCACAAATTTTAAAGTTTAAATGTATGCATTTAGATTCCAAGTTTTACCTTTGAAATGTAACTTTTCTAACTTTGGAGGTTTGATATGTGATTTGGAGTAAATGACATGTAATAAGGCCATGGGCCATTGTAACACATTTTTATATGTAAAGTACATTTGTTGGCATGCTTGCACAGCTTTAAATTTTGTTTTTTGACCATTTCAGGATAGGGGTTGAGGCTTGAATGAAGCCTTATCATTTTTGGTGCATAAAAGGTGTTTTTACACTTTCTCGAGTCATTTCTGCCGACCGAAATGCCATTTCGGTCGACCAATGGCTTTTGGATTTCATTTGCACAGTAAATCTCACTTTCTAGTGGCTAAAATCACTATTTAGGTACATTTCGGTCGACCAATTCTTTATTTCAGCTTATCAAAGTGACTTTTCCTCAAAACACAGCTTTTTGGTGATTTTCTGTTCATTTTAGTACACCAAAATGCCATTTCAGTCGACCTAAATAGCACACACACAGTTGCCCCTTTAGTTTTGTAACAGCACTGTTGTTCCGACTTCAAATGCTTATAACTTCTTTATTTCTAATCCAAATGGGGTGATTCTTGAGCCTAAATTAAAGAATTTTGAGTCAGCTTTATAATGGTACCTATTCCATTCTCAGATTCAAATTATAGTTGGAGTTATTCATGTTTTAGTGAGACAGTGTCAGATTTTGTTTAAACTAGGAATGGGAGTCTTGTGGGATTCTTGGCCAAAGTTCTTAGAACCTCTTGCAATGTTACTAAATGATTAATCTAGGTTGTGTGGACCTCATCTAACTTGTTTAGAGTCAAATTTCCCTTCTTATTTGTAAATTGACCATTTTGCCCTTGATTAACGAATTTTTTCCGTTCTGACCCTCGTTTGCTCTTTTGTTCTCTTTTAGTTCTGTGACTTCATGGATGGTCACATTGGTGTCTTAGGGATGATCTATATCTCTAAAGACTATGGTTTTATCTTTTACTTCCGCATCTCGGACCCGTTACCAGGTCTACTTTCGCTTTATCACTGACGCACCAGGTTGCAAAACTTGGGCCATCACAATCACATGGAAACCAATTTTCAAACTCTCATTTTCCAAACCAATCATGATATTCTCAAGGAAATTCAAGGAGTCCCGCATTTGAAGAGAAAGTTTTATCCGCTTTGGGTACTTTGGAAGCAAATACTCAATTGCTTCATTCCCATTCCCAATCAATTGCAATGCTAAAAACCCAAGTCGGGCAAATAGCTAGTACATTGAATGCTAGGGAGAAAGGGAAAATGCCTTTAAATCCACCACCCAAACAACAATTTGTTGTGGAGACCAATTTCTCTTCGGAAGGTCATACCTTTAAACATGTGAATGCGGTGACCACTTTGAGACGTGGAAGAGTTGTTGACAATCAAGTTAGTGTTCCCAATGAAGAGAGTGAACTGGTGCAACCCAAAGTTGACACCCGTCCCATCTCACATCCTATTCCTCCTTCATTATTTGTGAAAGAATCTAATATAGAAAATGTTGCAAAGAATGATTTTGAAAAAGCTTTTGAGCCTAAAGCTCCATTTCCAAACACTTTAAAAGCATCCACCTCTTTTGAAAAGCAACAAAACTAGGCTAATGAAATCATTGATGTGTTTAGGCAAGTTAAAATCAATATTCCTCTCTTAGATGCAATTCGACAAATTTCGGCCTATGCCAAATTTTTGAAAAATCTTTGCACCCTTAAGAGGAAAAACAAGAGCTAAACACCAAGAAAAGTTGTTTTAACTGAGCAAGTAAGCTCAATCTTGTAACACAACCCCCTTCCAAAATTCAAAGACGGTTCATCGACTACTTCATGCACTATTGGTGATCATCTTATTAATCAGGTTCTTTTTTATTTAAGAGTGAGTGTGAATCTTCTCCCCTATTCGGTTTATATTCAATTGGGCCTAGGTGATTTGAAACCGACGTCGGTAGTTTTGCAACTAGCCGACCAATCTATTAAGAAGCCCCGGGGTATCATTGAGGATGTATTGATTAAAATTGACAAGTTCTTCTTCCCGGTTGATTTCATTGTCATTGACACGCAGCCAGTCCCAAATCCTAAGAGCCAATTTCCCGTTATCCTTGGCCATCCTTTCTTGGCTACCGCTAATGCCAACATCAATTATAGGACGGGGATAATAAAGATTTCATTTGGTTACATAAAAGTGAAGTTGAACATTTTTAATCCAACCCCAAATTCTATGGACAAACATGAAGAGATATGTGTTGTTGAAAAATGTTTTGAGAATGAATTTGACAAAAATAAGTCTTTGCTTAATGTTGAAACAACAAATGATTTGCATCCTAAAAAGGTTTCAAAAGAAAGTGTTTTCAAAGCTAATGTTGAACGGGCATGGAAGCCCAAAAGTTTTGTTGGTAAAGGGGCATCAATTTCATTTGAACCAGATCCAATAAGTTCTTTAGGGAATAGTTTGTTGGGTGGGGTTCAAAGTTCCATTCACCCCATCAAAGAGGGGATGCATACTAAGATCTTTGATTCGGGCTAAAAGAGCCCAATGTCTTGCTAGAGACGTTAAAGACTATTGCTTCGTTGGGTTTGCTAACCCTATTCCTCCCTCATTTTTTATTTTGATATTTTTTGTGTCGTATAGATATGAGTCGAATTGAAAAATCCAGTGTCCGGGCAATTTCTTACATTTTCTACACTTCCAGTGAAGTTTATGATGAGCACTGAATATATACATATTCGAGCCCCAAAATACATATATGTTAAGGCCTAAAATGATACTTCTATCCATAATTAGACTAATTTATGTTTAATGTGTGTTTGTAGGTACTTTCCCAGATAAATGGTTAAAATCAAGACTTTGTGATGATATTAAAGCTTATAGAGTCGTTGCTGGTCATTCAAAGCAAGCCGAGAGCTAAAATGGTGAAGTTTGAAGCAATTCAAGCCTTAGAGCTCGAGCCCAAGTGTTGAGGCTCGAGCATCACAACAAAGAAGAGAATAAAAGTCAACAGGGCCCAAATGCTTGAGCCTTGTACCTTGATGCTCGAGACTTATACCTTGATTCTCGAGCCTTAACCAAGGGTGCTCGAGCCTTGACCCTCAAGCTCGAGCATGAGGCATTGAAAATAAAAGAGTTGATTTAATTGAAAGGCTATACTCCCAGGTCTCGTGCGTCACCTCTAGGATCGAGCACCATCCATTAAGGATCGAGCATTATCCACTGATGCTCGAGCCTTGAGCCCCAAATGCTCGAGCCTGGTACCTAGTGCTCAAGCCCATGAAGCTTGGATCGAGTAATGTTAAAAGAGTTCAACCCCAAAAATATTCTAAGTGTTGAAGAAAAAGACGCTTCGGAAAATAGTTGAAGAAAATTGGCTAAGTGTCAAAGTGAAGATCGAGCACCATTTATTAAAGCTCGAGCATCCATCCAGAGAAGCTCGAGCATTGTTCCTTATGCTCGAGCATGAACCCTAAAGCTCGAGCCTCTGTTTCTGAAGCTCGAGCCTTCCATGACATGTCAGATTAAAAGTTGCGGGATTGCTCTCTTTACCAGCCGTATCTTATCCCAGTTGGGCCAGAAGACCTAAAAGCCCACCAAATACTTATTTTCTTCTATAAAAAAAAGGCGTAAGCCTTGATAGAAGAGGTCATAAATTTTGATCTCTTTTGACGGTGTTATTCAAAAGGCTGAAGGTGTGGTGGCTTTTAGGGTTCCTACAACCTTGAAAGTGAAGATCCTGAGAAGAGAAGTGTCGTCCGTGACGATGGAGATGAAATCAACACAGATAATATCCAGCCTCGTCATGAGTAGCTAATTCCTCTCTTAGGGCACTAATGTAACCCAACCTAATATTATGGTTTGATTGTTTTAACTCTGGGATTATTTTAATGTATGATTATTTTTCTTGATTATATGACTACGAGCACTTGAGACAACTCAAGTAGTTTTCACGCTTTGATAGATTATAAACTGTTATTCCCTTGTCTTAGGTATAATAGTTTATTCTCTATTCTCAACCTATCTTCTTGTACGATATCTGGCGGAGCCTTGCCGGACACAAGAATAGAGGTCATATAACGGTGCTTTCATGTTTTTTACAAAAGAATGTTTTCATAATCTATGCTTAGGAAAGGTGGTTCATTCGCAAAGTAGTTAAAGTAGGTAGAGTAGGTAGGCAGATAGTCCACGCTAACCGCAGATAAGTTATAGTTAGCTAATCTTGTAAAACATCTTTCCTTAAAACCCGAATTGAACGAATGTTATTGAGTTCAATTCTTTTGAAAAATATCATTGTCAAATTCCCATAGTTAGTATAATTAACCATAATATGATGGTTGTGATGAAGTCAAAGCCCTAAGACTCTCTCTCTCTCTCTGATCATTTAAATTAGTTTAATTTGTTTTAGTTAAATATTTTATTATAATTTTAGTTTGTTAAATGGTGACAACCAACAAACTTTCCAACTAAGTTACCTATAAACCATAAAACAAAATTAAAGACTAATGCAAATCTCATCTCTCTGTGGGTTCGACATCCTCTTTATATAGAGCTATCCTACACGATATCGTTCTATTGCGAGCAGGTATTTTATTATTGCGAGATACACGAACAATTTTTGGCGTCGTTGTTGGGGAGATTATTTTTGTTTAGTTTTTAATTAGTTATTTTGGTTTACCAGTCTTCGGCCTTTTTGATAGCTCATCTTATTTCTTTTTCTTTTCAGGTACAAATTAGCAGTGGGGACAAAGACGCTTAAGGGAGAAACGCTTCGGTTTATTAAACCTTTTGTGAGTTTTTACTATTTTTTTGTTACTTGGAATATTTTATTTTTGCTAATGTTAGGATTAGTGGAACCAGTGCATGTTAACTCGCCAAAATAGGTCAAAACCTTTAGTGCATGATCTTGAAATAAAGAGAACTTTGAGTCAGTTAAAAAAACTTAAAAAACATTTGAATAATATTGATAGTTCCTTTGATAACATGGCTGAGCAACGTAATGCACCGTGTAATAATGGTAATGGTAATGTAAAATGGGAGCCACCTGTTCCTCCACCACAACCACAATTGAGGGATCATTTCATTCCTACCATATATACTTCCCCTTCGTGCTTTATTTTTCTGGATGCTGATGCAACCCATTTTGAGATCAAGCCTGCTATGATCCAAATGCTTCCTACCTTCCATGGGTATGCAACAGAGGATCCTTATAAGCACTTGGATGTGTTTTTGGAATTGTGTTCAATTACTAAGTTGACCACTCTAACCAATGATTCATTCAGAATGCGTCTTTTTCAGTTCTCTCTAAAGGATAAAGCAAGAACTTGATTGTAGTCCCTTCCAACAAATTCCATATCTACATGGGACATGTTGCAACAGGAGTTCTTGAAGAAATATTACACTGTGGTTAAAACCACACAAATAAGAAGAGAAATCATGGTATTTTCCCAAATCCCGGGAGAGCAGCTCCATGATGCATAGGAGAGGTATAACGATCTTCTAAGAAAGTGTCCACACCATGATATTGCTCAATAGCACTTAATATAGATCTTCTAGGATAGTCTTATAGACTCTAATAGGAATATAGTTGATGCTTCCAGTAATAGAGCTTTTCTGTATAAGAGCCTAACTGACGCTTGGGAATTGTTTGAGGCCTTAAGTGAAAACTCAGTGCAATACGCTTCTTCCTCTAGGTCTAGGTCTTCACTTGGAATGCATAAGGTTGAAAAAATTTATGAGGTAGATAAATCTAGTGAGTTAGTCGCTCAAATAGAAGCCTTGAACTGTAGGTTCGATCAAATCCTATCATTTAGCTTTGCTCCTGTTGCTAATCCATAAACTGCCTTGCCAAAGGAAGTTTGTTCCATCTATGTTAATTCTAATCATTTTGCTGACGTTTACCCTATGCTAGGACAATCATCTGAGATCCCAAAGGAGTAAGTGAATGCTGCATTCTCTAAACTAGCTTAGGATTTTCTATGGTTACTTAAACTGTAATAAGGGTTTTAAATGACTACGATATACATGTTAAATACCCACAATATATAATCTATATTAATATGCTAAGAATTTGAACAATATGAAATTTTAATTAAATTTGCATGTTGTTAATGGATGTTTTAATGGCTGAAAATTATTCTAGCAATTTAAATGGATGTTGCATGATTTTAATCATGTATTAGCAGTATAATGCGCTCAATTAATTATCTGATTTTGATTATATTTATGCCTGGATTAATAGATGTATAGTTTTATTTCTTCATCAATTATTGGATAGAATGGAGGAATTAATTGCTTAAAAATAACTTAGCAATTAATATGGATATTATATAATTTGAAACATACATTGGCAGAATAATATGGTCATATATTTGGTCTGATCTTATTATTCTTATTTCTGGATTTTTAATGTATTTAAATTATTGCATCAACTGTGGATTTATTTGATGCACTGCTTTATCTGATGCATCATCCATGGATTGTGTGGTGTAATGCCTCAGTATGGGATGGTGGCATTATAGAGAGGGATTAACCAAAGAAGTTAAGTCCTACCTAATTTTGTATAAGGGATTGGATTAACTAAAATATTAAGTCCTCCTTATATTTAAGTCAGGTCAGCTAAACAAGTTGAATGACTTGTAGATGATTAATTATAGAGGATTACTTTATACTGGATAGGATGGTTACTGTATTTATATATATACAGTAATGAGCCATATATGAGCTTGAGTCTCAGGATCTATGGTTAGTGGTCGTCGTGCTACCATAAGCTTAAGAGTGTGTGATTTAGGCATGGCCAAGTTTTACATTTATAGAAGCCACTACCACCTTTCACTAAAAATATAACAAGGGCAAGTAGGGATCGTCCCAAGGGATTATACGTATTGGAATTTAACTTCAACTCTAGCGTATCAAAAGATTGCAAAGGATGGTTGATTGGTTGATTACTCTAGAAAACAATTAAATAAAATGCAATTAAAATAAAACTAAGTTGAGATAGAGATTTAAGGGATGAGAAGAGAGGACTTAGGGTGTTGGAATCACCACTAAGCTCATGTTATTAACCACTTGCTTTCCATTAATGGGGAATACATTTGTGAACAAAATACGACTACCAATTGCAATATTAAGCATGGACCATCAAATTAAAGAATGAATTGTCTACTTAAACTAAGTGTAGCACAACCCATCAATTCTAAGCATGACCCATCAAATTAGTCACAATTGTAGCACACATCAATCTAGTGAATCATGGAATTTGCAATAATAAGCCATGGAATATCAAAGCAAGTAAAGATTATCTACCTACCTACAAGCATGAATTAAATTATAGAACAACCCATCAAGCATAAGAATAATCCATCAAATTAATTGACAAACCCATCTAATAAAAACCATGTCTAGCCATCACTAGATTCTCAATCAATCACACATAGACATGCAATTAATATAGAAAAACTAGTGTAGAGATCAATTCCCAAATAATTACACATAAGACAATATGTAATCAAATAGAGAATCAATAGAAAGAATTAATCCATATGAATCATGTAAGAAATAATTCCTAATTTAATCACACATAAACATGTAAATAAACTAGAGAATTAATAGGAAGAATTAAACCATAGAAATCATAAAAATATACCAAGATTCATTAAATTCACAAGGCTAGAACACTAATCACAACAATATATATAAATCTCTAAAAATAGAAATACAAGGGTTTAGATTACACAAGACTTAGGGCTCATCCAAGCCCTAAGTGTAGATCTAGCCAATCATGGAGGAGGTAGATGTGGTCATGAAACCCTCAAGGGTGAGCTCCAAACATGGCTCCATCTTCTTCTTCCTCTTCTTCTGCTTCTTCTTTGAAGCTCTAGAGATGGAGAGAGAGTGAATCTAGAGATGTGTTCTTGAGATGAGCCTCCACTTCCCTCTTTTCTTCTAACCCAAATCTCTAACTTTTCTAGAGAGAAATAAAAATTACAAGTGTAAAAATAAAATGATGAAAAGCTCCTTTACAAAATGGGTCACTTCCCTTTATATAGAAGGTCTGTTTCTTAGTCACTAAGTTAGGAATATAGCTCCAAAAATATCTAATCCTGTACTATGTGGTAGGTGGGAGTTCGGGCGCGCGCGGGAATAAGACAGCTCGCTGTCAGCAAATGTTCGATCGATCAGACTTTTTTCTTCGATCGATGCAACTTGGCAGTTTTTCAGCATCAGCCTCTTTTTGCTCCGAATTCTCACCAAGACTTAGTTTGACTCCAAAAAGGCCTTAAGAAACCATTTTTAGCTTTATTGACCTAAAAAGGGAAATAACACAAAATTAGTCTAAAGCGGAAAAATAAGATAGATAAAGGTCCTAATACTCAAGCTTAAGGGGTTTAAATATGTACTTTTCAGCGCTCGTCAGTTAGGGAGCGTATATCGCCCTGGGAAGTCTCGTTGGTTATAGGAGTTGTTGAGAACCCTTGTAGATCTAGGTACTCATGCCCACTTCATGTGCGTTTTGCAGGTTGCTTACTATTCAGGTTGAGTCAGCCCTATATTCCAACAGTAACCCTTAGTGTGTATCTATATGTATATATACGGACTACTAGTTATTATTGAGTTGACTAGGATGTATACGTGTATCAGATCTCTGTTTGGACTATAATAGAGTAGAACTTGTTTGTGGGCCTGACCCACCATTATTTTTCAGGTGTTCGTCAAGAGTAGAGGTTGTTCGTGCTGAACAAGGATCAGTCTATTTCACTATTTTGGATTTTCTACAGAGGAGTTTCCTTTATGTTTCAGTGTTATAATGTAGACAGTTATTGTTGTCACTTGTTTAGTTGGGATTTTCTAGGGGTCCACATAGTATGGATTCCCGAGCTGTATTATTATTAGAGGATTGGATGTATCAGAATATTTTATTATTTATGAAAATTTATTCTGAGGATTTTATTAATAGATTATCATTTTAGTTTCTTTCAGCAATTTAATTTATTCTTAGTCATTATATTTGTATTTTGTGTTTGATTATTGTCGATTTATTTTTGACATCCTCGGGTATTCGAGCGTGGAACTGGCCAACCTGCATCCAGAAATTCGGGGGTATCACATTCGCCTTCCCAAGATAATACTGAAGGGTCATATCAAAATCCATCATCTTTTCCATCCTCCTACGTTGCCTCATTTTCAACTCCTTATGAGTGTATAGGTACTTGAGGCTCTTATGATTAGAGAACAACTCAAATTTCTCTCCATACAAGTAATGCATCCATACCTTCAATGCAAGAACCATTGCTACCAACTTAAAGTCATGTGAGATAATCATGCTCATGTGGCTTAAGCTGCCTAGAGGCATACGCTACCACCTCACCATTTTGCATCAAAACACAGCCAAAACCCTGATGTGACGCATTTGTGTAGATAACAATTCTCTCACCACTGAGAAGAACGGTAAGAACTAGTGCTAAATTTAATCTAGTCTTCAGCTTCATAAATGCCTACTCATAACGGTGGTCCCAAACAAACTTCATATCCTTTCGAGTCAAACGGGTCAAAGGTCCAGCAATCTTAGAGAAACCCTCAATGAAACGCATGTAATATCCTGCCAGTCCCAAGACGCTACGAATCCTAATGACAGTAATAGGCTGTTTCCAACTCATTACAGCCTCCACCTTGGCAAAATCCACTGAAACTCTATCCTTAAAGATCACATGCCCTAAAAACTGAACCTGCTCCTTCCAAAAGTCACACTTCTCAAACTTAGCATAAAACGGATGCTCAAATAGAGTCTGAAGTGTAATGCTCAAGTGTCTCTCATGTTTTTCCTTAGTCTTAGAATATATCAGAATGTCATTAACAAATACCACAACAAATTGATCCAAGTAAGTTCGAAACACTCGGTTCATCAAATCTATAAAAGTTGTCGGGGCGTTAATCAACCCAAAAGGCATAACTAAGAACTCATAGAGGCCATAACGAGTCCTCAAGGCAGTCTTAGAAATATTATCCTCCATAATTCTGAGCTGATGGTAACCGGTCTTCAAGTTAATCTTAGAGATCAACTGCACTAATCTGAGCTGATAAACAAATCATCAATGCGTTTCAATGGGTATTTATTCTTAATAGTAACCTTATTCAACTCACGGTAGTCAACATATAAGCGAAGTGACCCATCCTTCTTCTTGACAAACAGAATAGGTACTACCCAAGATAGTGTGATAGGTCGAATAAATCCTCGATCTATCAACTCTTGGGTCTGCTTCTTTAACTCTTTCTATTCAACTGGCGTCATTCTATAGGGTGCCTTATAGATAGGTGAAATACCAAGAATGAGGTCGATTTAAGAGGCCACTACCCTTTCTATTTAAGAGGCAAATTCAGAATATCTTAAAACACATCTGCATACTATGACACGGTAGGTAACTACTCTATTATCATATATTGTTCAGTCACCTCAATATGGATAAGAAATCACATAGTCACAGTTCCATCAAACTCTCCACATCTATACGAGAAGGTAACTATCCTGTAATTGAGAAGACAATTATCTTCTCATGACAGTCCAGTCAAGTACGATATCTAGCCATCCAATCCAAACCCAATATAGCGTCAAACTCTCTGATCCATAATACTATCAAATCAATAAGATACTCTAACTCCTGAATCGTAATAGTATAAAGATGACATATCCTATCAAGTGTCATGGTCGTCATGCTACCATAAGCTTAAGAGTGTGTGATTTAGGTGGGGCAGAGTTTTACATTTATAAAAGCCACTACTACCTTCACTAAAAATATAGTTAGGGCAAGTAGGGATCGTCCCAAGGGATTGATGTCGTATTTTGTTGTGAAATCAAGATTGGGGCTAGTAGGTCGAATGATCAAACAAAGGTTGGTTGGTTGATTCAAGCTAGAGAACAATTTAAACTTAAAGTAAAAACAATAGAATGTAATAGAGAGTAAGTAAGACAGAGAAGAATCTTGGGGTTCAGAGATCACCACTAAGCATAGCTTTTCTACACCCTTAACAAGTGATTAATGAGGGAAACATGTGTTACAAGATTGGTGTGTGTGTGTGTGTTTGGTTGATTCAATTAACAAGGATGGCCAATTAAGTATATATTGTCTAAACAACATAGTAAAAAGCACAATATATCAAAGTAAGCCATTAATCCTTTCATTAAGCTCACAATCCAAACATACCATAAGGTTAGAGACATATGCTACTTGTATTCAAAAGCATGGAACTTTAAACAACAAGCATGCATTGTCCTCCCATCTAACAACTACACTACAACTACACTACAATTAAGCTACTAGCATGAAATTAAACTAATTAAACTAAGGAAGAGGTACAATCCATCAAGAAATAAGTATGATCCATCAAGTAAATGACAAGAGTATTCCATTAAGCACTTATATCTTGACAATCTCTAGATTTATAGCATCAATACACATAGACATGCATCAATAACACAAAATGTAGAGACAAACACATGAATCATCAATTTTAACATACATAGACATATTGATAGAATGAAATGATCAATTGGAAGCATTAAACCATACAAATCATTGAATAAATAAGATCTATATAAATCAAAAATGTCAAAACATGTATTACAACACAAATCCCTCAATAATACATAAAATTAAGATGTAGAAAGCATGCTTAGGGCTAACTCTAGCCCCAAGAGGATGTCTAGCCACTCATGGTAGTGCTCTTCCAACCCTCAAGGGCAAGCTCCATGCAAGAAATATGCTCCTTGGTTGATGAAAAACCTCTAATGGTGTTTCTAGCCTCCTCATCCTTTGCTTCCTCACTAAGAATTCCTCTAGATCAATGATATTCTTAATGATCCTCCCCCCAAAAGTAATCTTTATCCTTATATAGATAGGTTAAATAACACCCAAAATGAGCTGGGGTCGTACAACAAATATTCCCCAATGATTGGATAAAGGACAACTTTTGTGAGCTGGAAATTTAACTTTTTCGCACTTAAGGAAGTTCGATCGATCGAACCTTGACCTTGGATCGATCGAACATGGCTGAGATCTATCGAACTAAGGCTGGATCGATCCAACTTGCGGCACCTTTTTGGATAAAAACAAATCTAAGATATTTTTAGGAAAAGGACAAAAGTGGTTAGTAGGGTGGTATAGCTGGATAAGATCAATCATTTGGATAAGGACAAAAATGTTCGATCGATCATAGAAGGAAGTTGGATCGATCGAACTTTTGGGATCTCTGAAAATGACATCAAGGCTTGGATCTATCTTTAAAGTGCTGAGATCGATCATGTTGGATCGATCGAACTTTTCTCTAAGATTAATCGAAGATGCTGAATTTTCACCCTTTTCTTCCTTTTGCTCTACTTTGCTCCTCTTCTTTGATTGATCTCAGAATTGCTTCCTTTTTGCTCTTATTTGGCTAATTTAGCTTATTTTAGGGATAAGTGCCTAAAAATGGAAATAACACGAAATCAATACAAAATGGTAAAGTAAGATAGATAAAGGTACTAAAATACTTAAGCTTAAGGGCTTTAAATGTGCACTTTTCAGCGCTCATCATACCCCCTAACTTAAATATTGCTAGTCCCTATCAATGAACTAAAAAGTAAAGGAATGAAATAAACAACTATACAAGTAAAAACTAGAAAGCAATGAAAAGATAACGCCACTTTCGTAGGGAACACGATTGCACTTCGCATATACAATAAGCCTTTTAAACCCCTAGGTTACCCCTAGTGGACGAGTGAAGTCTCGTGAGGGTTTTTAGAAATGATACCCACAAACATTAAGCTCATTCTTTCAAAAGAGGCACCAATATTGTGAACAAGCATTGGGAGAAAACTACCTCAAGTATGCAATTTTTCAAACATTTCCAAGCAATCTCCCAAAATTTTAACATCAAGCAAGCAAATATGGTCCTCCACACATCAAGAAAATGATCATGCAAATCAAAACAACTCTAAAATTCTTTTGAGTGGACTGGCATCAAGTGTGTTACTATCTTAGCCAACTAAAGAATTAATCACATCTTTACCCTCAAACTAGCACACAAATCTAGTACCGATCATCAAGATAAAGAGTGGACCTTTTATTAAAACTTTATTGATCTAGGTGCGCTTATTCTTTTCACTCGATTTTTTTTATTTTATATATATAGGATCAAAGATGGAAGCATAGTGCAATGTGTTAATCTATTAAGCTTTCTAGCGATTCATGAGATCGAGTGTTAGGTCAATGACTCCCAAACCAGACTGCTTTAGGGCACTAGGAGTTCAAACACCCCTACGGACTTATAAGCTCAAATCATCTAGGCTACAAATCAAGACAACCTCCATCTAATTATTACCCACTTCTCACCTTTTGGGAGAAGTCCTAACTTTTTTATTGCTTTTGTAACTTCTTTTTTTTTTCAATTATTATCCTAGAGTTTGGGCCCTCCACCTTTCAGCGCGAGAAATTCAGTGTTTGATGAGCCTAGAATCCTGGCTACTCAATGAAAAGGGTTTGTTATCCACTTATATCAAGATGAAAGCTTTCAATGCACTACTAGCTCAATTGGGATATAATCAATTCAATAATCAACAAAGCATGTACCCCACAAATGAATGCTAGTGTGTGCCTGTGCTAGTGTAGAATACTAGAGTGAATCTCAAAACAATCACAAAATCAGGATGATATGGACCATAAGTGCAAGCAAGATATCAATTTTTCAAAAAATTTACTCCTAAATGGCATTCAAAAGGCATACAAAGAGTATTGGACTCTTAAGTCAAGCAATTTTTAAATTTTAAGCAATATAGTCCTCAAAAGATCAAAATCATAGTTAGTCATGGACCAATCATAGATAATCCCTCAAATACACAAGTCATGCTCAAAATTTTGAATTTAAAGCAAACATTACAAAATACACCATTACCCCCAAACTTAAATGGCACAGTGTCCTCAATGTGCAGGAGAACAAAAGAA
Source organism: Cornus florida (assembly GCF_030987335.1). NCBI lineage: Eukaryota > Viridiplantae > Streptophyta > Magnoliopsida > Cornales > Cornaceae > Cornus > Cornus florida. Next base: position 50,285,154 of record NW_026775573.1, read on the forward strand.
AGAGTATACCAGTTCTACTAAGGCAAAGATTGGCCGGGACAAAAGTATCCAAAGTGGGTGGCATAGCCCCCCCAAACTTGGGATTAACTGTAGTCTTGAAAAGATGGCACTTGGATAAACTCATCAGATAACAAAAAGGGATAATCAGTGCATAGTGGGCATGCAAGTGTAAATGGGATAATGAAATAAAGTAGTGAGAGAGATATAAGGGTGGTCCTGAAAATTATGTAGCACTCTCTCACACTGAAGTCACTGGGATGCACCTGATGGAGTCAAACAGACAGATATATCAATATAAGCATATGACATCCAAAATAAAGCATATATAAACAGAAAAATAAAGTACAGTACATCCAGTATCAAAGCTGACAGACTGGCTGTAAAAAAAAATATAACAGTATCAAAAATGTAGCAGATATCACAGATATAATGGAGGGCTAAGAGAAGTGGAAAGATCAAGTGAAGGAGGAAGGACGGGCAAGGCGTGCTCCTCTGATGTCTCTGGATAAATCTCTGAATGCAGTCATGACATCCGTACATAAAGAAGAAATATTAGCTCGGATAGAGACAGTGTCTGCTCGGATAGAGACTGCGGCATCCTCCAAAGCCTAGATACGCTCTCTAAAGCCGGGTGTCGGTACTAGAGCCTCAGGTATGGATGGATCGGAAGAATAGTGATCCTGAGCCTGCTCCTCATCGTGAACGGGCGACCCAACTGGAGAGTGCTGCTCTGGGTCCTTTGCAGGCTGTTCCAAGTCAATATCCATATGTATGGCAGCCGGATCTACTGGTCCATCGTCCGTTGCTGGTGCATCTGACTCTGCTGCTGCTGCTGCTAACTCTGCCTCTTCATCCTCCTCTATTGCTATCACAGCGTCCTCTCTAAGACTCTTGATAAGAGCATTATATGTCTTATTCCAGTCCTGCCTCTTTAAATGAGCAGGCTCCTCTCTCTGGGCGCTCTTGTGGATGGAAGGGATAGCGCTGGTCTCGCAAAATCTGAGTAATGAGATGGCCAAATGGAAGAAATCTAGCCCGTTTGGGCTTGGCCTTGCTGATATGGTCTGCATAAAGCTTTATCATAACGCTCCATATCAGCGCTAGAATAGAAACCCAACATCCTGTGTAGAATGCATAAAGAGCTGTTAGATAATCGCCGCGCCTCTGTATCTTGTGGCCGGCCATGAATACATTACAGGAACAAAACTGAATCATAGAACCACAGGTCATCGGGCAGATAGGTGCGGGTAGCAAATATGTCGCCCTCACTGTAATGTCCTGTAAGTGCCTCGGCTATGAATGCATAGGTAGGCCTGTATAATGTAGGATAGGCATCCTGGAGATCGGGCGGGTAGAGATGTGGGCACCGGCAAGATCTGGATAATGTATCCGTAGTGATAGAGATAGGATGGCCGTCCACGGTAGTACGTAGCTCCGCCAAATTACTCGGGGCAGGTCAGAGGTTCTGGAAGAACATCCGGACAAGCCTCGGGTCAACCAGGTATGTGATAGGGGCGAAAATGGCTGAGATACCCCTACGGTTGATATTATCATATGCAGTCCGAGTCAGACTGTATCTGGAGAAGAAGTCGATATCAAAGACTGACTCGTGTGCCACTAAAAGGCGTGTATATCTAGGCAACGGCCTGTCTAGCTCCCGAGCTGGCTGAGCTGAGGGTGGAGATGGAGATGGTATGTGCTCAGCCTGAGCAGGATGAGAAGGAGATTCCTCGGCAGAAGAATGTCGTCTGCTGGCAAATAATGGGGACTGAGGTGGAGTAGGCTCTGTAGACTCCTCATGTCTATGTGAGGGCTTTCCTGGCTCCTCTCTCCTCTGTCTGACTCTCCTCTGCTGGCCATGTTGCCGCTTGGCAACGGTCTTGTATCGAGTCATGGCCTGCAAAATAAAAAGAAAACTCAAAAAAGGAAGTCAGTGCCAGATTAAGAAATTTAAATCACAATCTATAGAGTCATGTATGCTAAGTAAGATAGACAAAACAGATAAATGACATGAATCTATGCAAGTGACAGGATGTGAACATGTTAAACAGTATATGTATGAAATGCATCCAATGTGGAAAATCACAGGCATTGGGCATAAATGAGATATCATGGAACACAAGATAAAATGTATGGAATGTGTAGATGAAATCTGTGAAGTTCGATCGATCACAAAAATTGTGAGATCGATCTTACTTGATCGATCTGAGAAACTGAGAAACTAAGTTCGATCGATCTTACTAGATTGATCTGAGAAATAGATTCGATCAATCTCACTGTGCGAAGAACATAAACATTCACAGATCTGTGACGTGGATGGCACGGGGCCTTCACGAACAAGGTCGTGGGCCCATCAACACGACAAATCATCAATCTTAATCACTTTATGAGGCCCATACTCCCAAAAATTGAAACAAAATTCAAAATATATACAAATATATACACATATATAAAAACATATATACAAAGATGCTCAAAGCTTCAACAATGGAGATTTTTATCCTCAAAACAACTTAGATCTAACAAGTAAAGCATGAATGGATCATATGGAAGCTTGAAAATGCAAGATGGAAGTTCGGATCTTACTCAAATCAAGGAGAGAAGTGGAGATGCGAAGGGGGTGATGACATCCGAGATGAGAGAAAGAGATTCAGGCACGATGGAGGTCGTCGGAGGTCTCGCCAGAGATGGAGGAAATGGGATGCAGCGGTGAAGAGCTCCTAGGGTTGTGAGAGGGCTAGATCGATCTTTAGAATCGATCTTGAAACCCTCAGTTTCATTTTTAAAAACATGTCCCGACTAGTTCGATCGATCGAACTGAAATCTCACATCGATCGAACTGAAATAATCTCTCCTCGAAGTATTTTTGAAATTTTTAATATTTTTGGAAAATAGAAAAATTAAAAACTAAAAATCAAAAATTAAAAATTGAAAATATGAAAATATTTTTTTTGAATTTTTAAAATGAAATAAAATAAATAATAAAAACTAAAAATTTAGAATGAAAAATATTTTTGGATTTTTTTTTTTTAAATTAAAAAGTCAAAATAAAAGTTAAAGAAATGAATTTCCAGAGATGAGATCAATCTGAATAAATGTTCGATCGATCTGACAGAGGGCCAAAAATATGCAGGTTTTTGGGTTCAAAATTTTTTCTAAGTGTTGGAACTGAAGATCGATCCAATGATGAAGTTGGATCGATCGAAGAATTTTAGATCGATCAAGGAATGTTTTCGATCGATTTGACAGAAAGCTGAAATATGCAGGTTGATGCAGGCTCAAAATTTTTCTAAGTGTTGAAACTCTAGATCGATCAAACTTGATGTTTGGATCGATCTAAGGACTTATGATTGATCTAACTGAGAACTGAGATCTGAAGATTTTCTTGGATCAATGAGACAGAGAGTGATTTGGATGCAGGTTTGCTACAGGAATGAAGTTCGATCGATCGAACTCTCATTTGAGATCGATCGAACTTATGGAAAATGCTCAATTTCAACATGAAAGCTCATGCAATCCTTACCAAGGTTCCTAGCAATGCATATGAACCAAAAACAAGTATCTAGACTTCGCAAGAAATGAAATTAAAGATAGAAATGAGGGAGGAATATGGTTTTGACACCCTACGAAATGCTTTTGCTAGTCTTTAACGTCTCTAGCAAAACGTTGGGCTCTTTTAGCCTGGATCAAACATCTTGTAATGCATCCCCTCCTTTACAGGGTGACAGATGCTTTGAACTTCACCCAACAAATGGTTCTTTAAAGAACTTGTTGGATTAAGCTCACAAGAAGCTTTTGGTCCTTTGTCAATGCAATCTTTGGGCTTCTATGCCCTTTCATAGCAAGAATTTGAAACAACATTTTTAGAATGCAGGGTTGAAGATGGACTATTTGAGATCTTGGTCTTACACAAAAGCTCTATTCTTTCACAATTAAGATCATGACATTTTTCTACAACATCCACTTCTCCTTCATACTTGTCAAATGAATTAGGGGTTGGATTGAAAATATTCAACTTAACCTTCATGTGGCCAAATGAGATCTTCATTATCCCCGTCCTACAATTGATGTTGGCATTCGCAGTTACCAAGAAAGGTCGGCCAAGGATAACGGGAATTTGACTCTTAGGATTGGGGACCGGTTCCGTGTCAATGACAATGAAATCAACGGGAAAGAAGAATTTATCAATTTTAATCAAAACATCCTCAATGATACCCCTAGGCTTCTTAATGGATCGGTCGGCAAGTTGCAAAACTACCGACGTCGGGTTCAATTCTCCTAGGCCCAATTTAACATATACCGAGTATGGAAGAACATTAACACTTGCTCCTAAGTTAAGGAGAGCCCGATTAATGACATGGTCACTAATGATACATGAAGTGGTAGGTGAACCGGGGTCCTTAAACTTTGGGAGAGTGTTATGCTGCAAAATTGAGCTCACTTGCTAGGTTAAGACCACTTTTCTAGGTGCTTGGCTTTTGTTCTTCCTCTTTTGGGTGCAAAGATCTTTTAAAAACTTGGCATAAGCTGGAATTTTCTTGATTGCATCCAAAAGTGTAAGGTTCACTTTCACTTGCCTAAACATTTTCATGATTTCATTTGCTTTGGCCTTTTACTTGTCATTTGAAAGGGATCCTTTTAAGGCATCCGGAAATGGAGCTTTTGGTTCAAAAACCTTTTTAGAATTTTTCTTTGAAGTCTCTTCAACACAAGAAGTTTTAAAATCATTTTTCAAGTCTTGTTCAAACTCATTTTTCAAATCACATTTTGAAATTTTCTCATTTGCAAGATCATGTATATGCAATGAAGGAGGAATAGAATATGAAACGGGACGGGTGTCAACTTGTGGTTGCACCGGTTCACTCTCTTCATTGGATGTACTCACTTGGTTATCCATAATCCTACCACTTCTCAAGGTGGTCACCGCATTGACATGCTCTATTGTGTGCCTTTCCAATGAGGAATGGGTTTCCACAACACATTGTTGCTTTGGTGGGGCATTCATAGGCATTTTTCCTTTCTTTCTTGCATTTAAAGTGCTAGCTATTTGCCCTACTTGGGTTTCTAGCTTTGCAATGGATTAAGAATGAGAATGTAACAATTGAGTATTGGCCTCAAGAGTGCCCAAAGCATTCAAAACTTTCTCTTCAAATGTGGGACTTCTAGCATTTCCTTAGGAATATGATTGGTTGGGAAAATGAGAATTAGAAAATTGGTTCCCTTGTGATTGATATGGTCTATAACCTTGGGATCCTTGGCCTTGTAGTGGAGGTGGGATGTATTTCCCTTGAAAACCGCCTTGGGAAGGGTTTGAGCCTTCCCCTTGGTTTTTCCAAGAAAAATTCGGGTGATTTCTCCAACTAGCATTGTAATGATTGCCGTAAGGATTACTCCCTTCGTTCACAAAAGTTGCATTAACTTGTTCATTATGTTCATTTTACACATGTCCATGGGGACAATGGGAAGTAGAATGAAGAACACTAGAACAAGTCATACAAGATTCATTTGATGTATGATGAGAATGGTTAGGGAAGGAAGATACTTGGCTCACCGAGTTTTGGTTGATTAAGAATTGATCAAACCTTTGAGATAAAGATTTCATTTCGGCGGCTATCTCATTAGAATGGTCGACTTAAAGTAAGCCAACACTCTTCCTACCTTGGGAATTTTTACCATTCTTTGATGATAATGTTCTATGCAAAGAGTTTTCACTCATGCTCTCATAAAGACGCCACACATCATCCTCATGCCTATCAATGTATGAGCTACCCATGGAAGCATCAACCATGCCCTTATAATTGTCTGATAAGCTCTCAAAGAAGTATTGAACTAATTGTCATTTTGGCATGTCATGATGTGGACACTTCCTAAGCAATTCATTGAAGCGTTCCCATGCCCCATGAAACGTTTCCCCATCCCCATATATGAATTCTCTAATTGAAGTTCTCATGGCATTGGTCTTAGAAACCGGATAGTACTTCTTCAAAAACTCTTGTTGCATTTCTGCCTAAGAAATGATTGAAAAAGGCCTAAGATTGTTAAACCAATATTTTGCCTTGTCTTTGAGGGTGAATGGAAAAAGTTTAAGCCTTAAAACTTCTTCTGGCATGTCCGTATATCTTACAATTGAATAAACTTCAAGAAACTCATCCAAATGCTTGTAGGCTTCTTCACTTGGAAGTCCGTGATAGTTAGAAAGCATTTGAATGGTTTGTGGCTTGATTTCATAATAGTGTGCTCTAAATGGTGTCAATTGAATGCATGTGGGTGCATTGTATTCATTAGGCACATAGTGATCTCTTAATGCAAGAGGTGGATTAGCAACTTGAGGTACAACATAGGCACCTTGATTTTGATTTCCTTAAATAATGAGAGGTTGTGGAACATACATTGGCCTTGGCATTCCCAATGGAACTTGGCCTTGTTGTTGTGGTTGATGAATGAAAGGCATTGGCATGCCTAATGGTACTTGCATGTTTTCATGATGCACATTGGGATGAAGGATACCTTGTTGGTCTATGTGACCAAGGTCCTCCACATGCTCTTCATTATGCACTTCCATTGATGAAATGGATGAACTTGAACTACCTCTTCCCCTAGGATTGCAAATTACGGATTCAAGATGGAAATTAAAAGGGATAAGAGTAGGTCTTAATGATCGACGACCATGCATGCACAATGCAAAACACAACAAGCAACAAGTAATGAATAAACACTTCAATCAACAACAAACTTCCTCCACATGTCAATGAATAATATGCAAAGAATAATAAAAATGTATTCACGTGGGCTCACCATTTATCTAAGAATTAAAAAATAAGCCTCCACGCGGGCCGACGATTTAACTAAGGGATTGAGTAAAGAAAAGCTCACAAAGGTCCTTTAGCACTTCAACTCCAAATTTTTAGCTTTTTAGCTTAGCAAATTTTTTTTATGATTTTAGCTTTCTCCCTTTCTTTGCTTAGCTTCTTGCTCTGTAGTTTCTTTGCTCACCTTCTAACTCAATGCACCTTGTCAAACAAGAACAAACATAATAAGTAACCAAAAGAAAATAAAAACAAAGTAAAGACACGATCAAAAGAGTACTAATCCTAATTGACTTCACAAATACGACGTTGCCAATCAATCAATCCCCGACAACGGTGCCAAAAACTATGGTCGTCGCGCTACCATAAGCTTAAGAGTGTATGATTTAGGCAGGGCCAAGTTTTACATTTATAAAAGCCACTACTACCTTTACTAAAAATATAGATAGGGCAAGTAGGGATCGTCCCAAGGGATTGATGTCGTATTTTGTTGTGAAATCAAGATTAGGGCTAGTAGGTCGAATGATCAAACAAAGGTTGGTTGGTTGATTCAAGCAAGAGAACAATTTAAACTTAAAGTAAAAACAATAGAATGCAATAGAGAGTAAGTAAGAGAGAGAAGAATCTTGGAGTTTAGAGATCACCACTAAACATAGCTTTTCTACACCCTTAACAAATGATTAATGAGGGAAGCATGTGTTACAATATTGGGGTGTGTGTGTGTGTGTATGTGTGTGTTTGGTTGATTCAATTAACAAGGATGACCAATTAAGTATATATTATCTAAGTAACATGGTGAAAAACACAATATATCAAAGTAAGCCATTAATCCTTTCTTTAAGCTCACAATCCAAACATACCACAAGGTTAGAGACATATGCTACTTGCATTCAAAAGTATGGAACATCAAACAACAAGCATGGATTGTCCTCCCATCTAACAACTACACTACAACTACACTATAATTAAGCTACTAGCATGAAATGAAACTAATTAAACTAAGGAAGAGGCACAATCCATCAAGAAATAAGTATGAACCATCAAGCAAATGATAAGAGCATTCCATTAAGCACTTATGTCTTGACAATCTCTAGATCTATAGCATCAATACACATAGACATGCATCAATAACACAAAATCTAAAGACAAACACAAGAATCATCAATTCTAACATACATAGACATATGGATAGAATGAAATGATCAATTGGAAGCATTAAACCATGCAAATCATTGAATAAACAAGATCTATATAAATCAAAAATGTCAAAACATGTATTATAACACAAATCCCTCAATAATACACAAAATCAAGATGTAGAAAGCATGCTTAGGGCTAACTCTAGCCCCAAGAGGATGTCTAGCCACTCATGGTAGTGCTCCTCCAACCCTCAAGGGCAAGCTCCATGGAAGAAATATGTTCCTTGGTTGATGAAGAACCTCCAATGGTGTCTCTAGCCTCCTCCTCCTTTGCTTCCTCACTAAGAATTCCTCTAAATCAATGATATTCTTGATGATCCTCCCCCAAAAAGTAATCCTTATCCTTATATAGATAGGTTAAATAACACCCAAAATGAGCTGGGGTCGTACAGCAAATATTCCCCAATGATTGGATAAAGGACAACTTTTGTGAGCTGAAAATTTAACTTTTTCGCACTTGAGGAAGTTCGATTGATCGAACCTTGACCTTGGATCGATCGAACATGGCTAAGATCTATCGAACTAAGGCTGGATCGATCCAACTTGCAGCGCATTTTTGGATAAAAACAAATCTAAGATATTTTGGAGATATTTTTGGGAAAAGGACAAAAGTGGTTGGTAGGGTGGTACAGCTGGATAAGATCAATCATTTTAACAAGGACAAAAATGTTCGATCGATCATAGAAGGAAGTTGGATCGATCGAACTTTTGGGATCTCTGAAAATGACATCAAGGCTTGGATCTATCTTTGAAGTGCTGAGATCGATCATGTTGGATCGATCGAACTTTTCTCTGAGATCGATCGAAGATGCTGAATTTTCACCATTTTCTTCCTTTTGTTCTACTTTGCTTCTCTTCTTTGATTCATCTCAGAATTGCTTCCTTTTTGCTCTTATTTGGCTAAGTTAGCTTATTTTAGGGATAAGTGCCTGAAAATGAAAATAACACGAAATCAATACAAAATGATAAAGTAAGAAAGATAAAGGTATTAGAATACTTAAGCTTAAGGGCTTTAAATGCGCACTTTTCAGCGTTCATCATGTCGCCACACTTCCGAGTGAAATTGTAATAGATATGGCATTGCTCATATGTTTCTATCCCTATTATCACTTCCTTTAGCCAGGTAATTCTTAACCTAGGCTCTGATTCCATACTGTCACACCCCAAAGTTTAACGCAAGAACCATTTTTCTCGTATAAAAAATCTAAAGTGTAACTTACATCAATTCTCAACAATAAGACACAATAAATAATAAATTGAAGTGAAACTCCATTTAACAATTTATTATGTAAAAACTTCCGAGATACAATAATATCGTTTAAATAAATCCACGTTCTCTAGACCAACTAAATACAGTTTCACAAAATAACATAATCCTTATTACAATGATCATAATAGAGAAAATCTAGGCTAAAGCAAATAAAATTGCAACGATCTAAAATCCATCGCCGTCATGTGATCTCATCACGTTCGTACTCAACATGTACCTGAAATATGATAATGGGGTGAGCTCACAAGCTCAGCAAGAAATACTAAACACAATCATCATTCAGCAAGCTAATCTTACTTTGTATTTTCATATATATAAACAACTCAAATAAGTGAATTAATCAAGATGCATAACTTTAGTTAATAACTATAAACTCAATAACCATCATTTAACTTTTATTAAATCTACATATCTCACACGAGCTCCGGGCTCCCCTCCAATAAAGTGGTGTGAATCGTATAATCCCGGTCTACTTAAAATATACGTGTTGCTGGGTTGTACGTCTACTTCCCAGATGATCCCAAATCACATCCACTAAATAAGGGTACATTAAACGCATGGCCAGAATAAAAAGGATAGTGCACTCCCAAATAGACAGGTTCCGAACCATACCCAAAAGTCATCATAGGGTCAGTCCCGGACTACCCCTCCGACTAATCCAAACACATCCAATAGATACCAATTATGCTGAATTATGTAAGGCATTAATATTTATTAATTTAAAATAATAATTAATGCACCAAAATATAATTTTAATTTATAAACAGAACTCTAAAGACCCAAGTAGTGAGAGTACAAAAACTCTAGATACACCCTAACATTAGATATACGTCCTTACAAAATTTCAGATTCTAACTCTTTATACTTTTTCCGTGTTCTCCATTTTAGTGCGGAAAATAATACTTTTTCGAGTTTTAATTTGGAAAAACTTCCAAGACCTAAATATTACAATACAATCCGGTCATAAATGATAAAATATACTATTATGGAAAATATTATAATTTTTGGAACATTAATAATATTTTTTTCATAATTTCTCTAACTTAAAAATAAAAAAATAATAATAATGAAAAATATTACTTAGGCTCAGTTGGACCCAAGTGTGGTTACAACAGGCTGGGCTCGGTGGGTGACCTGACTAGTCAAATTTAATGTCAAAATGGGCCTGAAGTGGCCCACACTCTCCCTCACAAGCCAAGCCTGAGAGTAGGCCTTGCAAAAAGAACCCAAAAATTATATCTCCATCCTTTCCACATGAACCCAGATTGTACCAGCAACCTTAACTTTCTAACTTCAAATTGATCCAAAAATCTATATTTAAACAAATTAAAAACATGGGGCTTTGACTCTGTTTACTGAATAAATCTATATTCCTTCAAAATTTTGGTTAATTCCAAGAGTTTCAACCATGGCTTCAATTCTTATTTCACATGAATACACAACCTCATTTATTACGGTACATATGCATAAGCAGGTCCACCATTCATATTTCCCATGATCTTTACCAGATTCTCATAGATTCATAGATATATATATATATATATATATATATATATATATATATATATATACACATACATACATAATAACACATAACAAATTCCCAGAATAAACCAGTTTCACATATTCCATTTCACCACACACATATGTATACTCGTACACATGCCAGTTACTTGTATAATCTTTCTAACCCATAACTAATGTTTCAACAATACTGCCAAGATGATTCCATAGTCAAATATACACAAACCAACTATCATGCAATGAGTATTCTAAAAGTATTAGTTGTTAATTCCATACAATTCCATTATTCATATATTCTTTTATTAACATCAGATTAACATATTATATCCCTTAAACAAATGTTATAATGATTTATCAAAGACACATAACAAGGAAATGAATGAAGAAACTCCCATGTCCTAAAGGAGCCAACGTAATCACAGAAGCTCCGACGTAATATCAGCAAGTGTCCTGTAGTTAGCTTCTATGCTAGATCGAGCAACCATAGTTTGTTTCTTGTTGGGCAAGAGATAAGTAAATCACCGAGAAAGAAACAATAGCCTGTGGTGGAATGACGATATGTAGGATCTCCTGCCCAGTCGGCATCTGAATATACACAAAGAACAAGTGACAATTGAGAAGGAAAGTAAAGCCCATAAAACATAGTACCTTTGAGATAACAAAGGATGCGAATAACTGCAACAAAATGAGTAAATCTAGGAGCAGCCATGAACTGACTAACTATGTGGACGACATGGGAGATGTCTAGACGGGTGACAGTGAGATAAACCAGACTACCAACCAACTGTCGATACAATGTACCATCTCGAAGAGATTCGCCATCATGTAGATTAAATCTTATGTTGTGCTCAAGTGGTGTATCAACAATCTTGCTGTCAGTTAAGCCTGATTTCGAAAGAAGATCTGATATGTATTTTTCTAGAGTGAGATAGTAATCATCTATAGCTGTAGTGATCTCAAGACCAAGAAAATAATTAAGGGGTCCAAGATCCTTCATCTCGAACTGACGACTAAGAAACCGTTTGAGCTTCTGAATTCCCGTCAAATCATCTCCAGTGATAATCATATCATCAACGTAAAGTAAAAGAAGAATAACACATCGGTTAGTGCGTCAAATGAATAGAGCTGAGTCTGAACTTTTGCCCTATATGTTCTGAATTGCGAAAGGACTTGCTAAAGACCAAATTTGGACACCTAACAGAAACACCAAAAAATTATAAATCAAAAAATAAAGAAGATAAAGAGCGTGGCTCTAATACCATATTAGATATAAAAGAGATAAATTATATATTGTATAGATGTATATTAGATTAATGAATACAAGAGGGATGGGTTTATATTGGAGGGGTTATGTGTGATGAACAAGTAAACCATATATATATATATATATATATATGGTAACCATATGTATGATAATCCTATACTATTCTAACAAACTAAAGCAGCACGAAGAAAGCAATAATTCTCTCAAGAAAACATTCACCGGAAATTTCTTATATTGAATTTATTAATATGTCATAATCTTTTTGGATTTCATTATCAGATGCTAGTCTTACTTTAGTGATTGTTGTAATGATTTTTTATATAATAGTCCCTCCGTTTTAAAATAAGTCTCATGCTTTCCTTTTTTGTCTGTTCCAAAATAATAGTCCACTTTCTTTTTTCAAACAATATATTTCACATCTTTTCATATATGTCTTTTGAGTTTAAAATTTCAAATTTAAATATTCAAAATTTAAAATGGCAAGTTACTAACTTTTCAAGGAGACAATGCATGTCTTACATATTCTCTTAAAAATTATTATTCCCTTTGAGCAACATTTAAATGGAGAGTGAGGGAGTAAATGTTTAACCTTAGCCTTGAGAATTTAGTGCTGAATTTTAGCGATACATTTTAGGTGACTAGAGCTCTGGCAAGCTGGTTTGGAATCTTCCAATCTCATTGCTGGCATTGATTTCACCAAAAAGCAACAAATGGACCGGTGGTCGATCTTTCAATCAAAAAGGTCTACACCACCTTGGACATTATCTATTGGGAAAAAATTGAAAGCAATATTAATCATTGGATTGCGAATGGGACACAGCTTTTGCACCCGGTTTTGAGGATTTTGCACTAGTAAGACGTTCAGAAAAAAGCATTTTTTCATGAAAGGAGTGTGTTTTTGCTTTTTCACTCGGTAAGTAAGACCCTGGCTAACTAGTTGAGTTGTGCGGTGAGAAGAGACCAACCCTACTGGAAGAAGCCAAAGGCTAATCATAGGAATAGGAAGAAGCAGATGGTTTCGCTATGGAATTGGGATAGCACACCATATGGATTAGTTGAATGACATAATCCAAGAGCGATAGCTATGCCCTATGTCATAAGGCTAAGGATTGTGGTTCTAATGCGGATCTCAGACCCGCTCTGTCTCAGGAACAAGTCACTATGAAAATCAAAACCTCTTTGCTGCGACATCTCTCACTATTGGTTCCAAACCTCCACATCCTTGACGTGCCCTGATGGAAAATCCTGACCTGCCTTTTTTCCGGTATGCCACCTTTTGATTTGATGGGCGAGCAGATAAATCAAGATTTTATTTTCACATGGTATTTCTACTCATAATTTTTTTCTTTTTCATTTACTTTTGCTGTCTGCATCTTCTGAAGGGGCGTGTCAACTTTTCACTATTTTTGTTCTATCATCCGGCTTTCGTACTGACTTTTTCTTTCATAATCCTTTATATATTAGATGGCCTTGGGCTGATCACCCTGGTTGACCAGGCCTTCTGCATGGAAGGGCCGAGTCCAGGGGATCCCGAGTCTCATGTAAGACAACTCAATCTCGCGGCCGAGGAACTGAGGGACCTTCTCGAGCACAGGATAGGTAATTGAGAGATAGAGCTAGCCTATTCGTTATGGGGAATCAATGCTCCAGGCGGAATAGAGCTTACCTACGGCGCATATTAGCTTAGTTGCGCTTAATAGGCCAGTTTGGCTTCCTCTCTGGCGGCCACCCTCCGTAAGTTGAGGAATGGACTTCATATGTGAAGACTGCTACTCTGATTTCATTCGAGGTTTCTTTCTTTCTGCATCTTCCCCCCTTCACACATCGTGTGTAGACTCCATCCCGGGACCCCAAAAAGAGTCTTTCGAATTGTGGTACAAAACAATCAAGTGGCAAGGCCAAAAGAAAGAATGAGTAAAAACACTTTCTCTCTTGTTTTTCTAGTCCGCTGAAAACGAAGCCGTTTTGCCATCAATTTCCGACCACCTCCCTTACTACCAATGTTTTTTCAAGCAAGCAATTGTGTGGAGTCAAAGCAGTAACCAATCTCTGGTCAACCTCCCCAATTACATGGAGCCTGCTTTTTTTCTATACCAGCATATGAGTATAGATCCTTCTGAAAGCTTGAGCTAGCTCGTGCAATCAACGAAAAAAGAGGAAAAATAAAAAAGCATTGCATACAAGGACCATCCAGAGCAAACGCAGTACGTAATTGGTTCTTCCGCTTTTCATCTTCATCTGGCCGGGGAAGTTAGCCAAGCCTAGTAGCCATCAACTCCGAAGCGAACTCCTTTCCGCCCTTCTATTGAGCTCGAACATGGACTTCGTTCCTATAGATGCAAGCTGGGCAGATGGAGAAAGAGGGACCTAAAAGAGCAAACACAGGAGCTGAGCTGACAACTGAAAGAAATAGAATAAGCAACCAAAGAAGATGTTTAGGGAGCATATGCTTCCTCTGTCTTGATTGATGCTTTGAATAGTGGCATTTTTATACCAATATTGCCAGGTGGCTGCTGTGCCAGCTTGAGCGAAACGGGATATGGGAATAAAGTCTCGAAATATGCCTGCCTATAATGTTCATATACCAGGAACTACCTTCCGGTTTGGAAGAGAGAGGTCCGATGCAAAATAGCTTTTCGCGTATCCTCTTTCAATACCAAACGGCTATAACACTAACACCGGGGCGGCCACATTATTGGGGTGTCTCACGAGTCGCATGAATCAAGCCGTTGTTGAATTGAGAAGCCTGGGCGAAACAGCCCAGCTCTTCGAGAAGGCAAAGGAACATTTCCGCGAGAAGGCAAAGTCAATTCGTTTTTGAGAAAAGTTTAGGCTTTTGATTTTAGCTAGAGGATAAGTACTGTGTTAATGTTCCTCATCTTATCTTAGAAGTAGGATGTAGCTTGATTTTATTATTTCAAATGAGAAGCATATGGCAAATGGTCTGCAACCCCAATATGGAACCTAAGATTGTTGGCAGAGTCCCACCGTAAGGCCTTTAGGCCATACATGTTGAATCAAGAAAGGCATTTCAATCCTTTCAGAAGTTTGACTATTGGACGGAACAACAAATGAAATCTCACTTTGGAAGATAAGTTGGGGTGCTACTTCATCACCGCCAAGAACCTAGGTGAACAGAGGCTTTTTTGGTAAGTAATGGAGAGTTATTTACTTGTTCCGTGTTCCGTAAAGAGAAAGCTTGAACCCTTGTAGGACTCTCCATCTACTGAGTCCTAACGCAAGCAAAGGCATATAACCAGGCATTTCCCTCAGGTCAGCTCGCGGTTTACACATACCAGGGAGAAGAGACAAAAACCATACATAGCAGCCGATCACACAAAAGAAAAGACCTGGTCGATACATTGGAAGGGTGGAATTTGCCGGGTCTTCTTACTGACCTAGTTGCTTATGGAAAAACGAATCTTGAATGATCTAAAGGGATTGGACCCAAAAGAAGTATTTCTGGCGGTTTGTGCCCTTGTAACCACAGCCATAGAAGCAATGTTTGGTTTAGGGTTGCGCTCGAATAGGCTCGGGATCTTGCAGAAACCTCAGAAGGGAAGAGCTCAGCCTATAGTTCCCATGGAATTAGAAGCTGGGTTGACTCTCTACCCAGGGTACTTAGACTATTACATCAACGCAAGCCTAGAAGGATTCTCTTACATAGACATAGGGCGTGAACGGGACTTAAAATGAACGAGAATAGCAATAGAAGTAGTTTAGTTGGATGTGTATCTATTGGCGTAGTTAACTCGGAACTGGCACCAAGTTCATCCTTCTTTGATAGGAAGCTATATTAGCATCCGCACCTATCAATGTCAAGGAACGGAGGGAAAGGGGACCGCTAGCGAGTGACGGCGGGGCTTTTGCATGAATTAGGGCGGATCGCGGGGCTCATGCTGGCTAGAGATCGGATCGACTGGACTGGTTGACGCGTAAGCACCAGCTTTGTGCATTGGATCATTTAAAAGAAATAGGGAGCAAACGAGTCACAGGTAATTGATTCTACAAATGGGTCAGGGAGAACAGAATGATTGATAAGCAGAGTTGCTGAGCCAAGTAGCAGTGAAGTGAGAAAGAATGATCAAAAGTCGATCGAAGAGAGACAAAAGCCGGAAGGAAAAGCTCCTCGCTGACAGGAGCAAGCAACGAGACATGAGCAACAACCTGTATACGAAGAAACTTGCATGAAACTTGACCAGCTTCTTTGCTTGATTCACTCACTGATTTTGCTTTGAAGTTGGACAAGGAAGAACGCCTGTCAAAAAATTAGTCCATCGCCAAGGACCCGATAAATAAGATAGTTCAACAAGGGTTCCATGTTGACGCCAAAGAGTCTCATCTATCTTGGTTTCAGGGTCGAGGTGAGATGGAACTATTGTGATTTCCCTTTCTCTCTCTCCCTGTTGTTGGTAAGTGGCAAGTAATTCCAAGGTAGTGAAGAGATTATGGGATGAAAGAGTTAGGAGTGTAAGAGAAAGCTTTGAAAGCCCCTTATCCATCTGGTTAGTTCAGTTTCTTGCTTCTTCCCGGGCATTTTCAAGCAAAGCAAAGGTTCACTTCTAGAAGCTAGATTTTACTGAGCTAATTAGCTGCTAAGTGACCAATCATGAGAAATGGATATTCGATTTGAACCAATCTCGCCTATTCCTCGAGAGGAGGAGATCATCTTGGTCCTAAACTGACGAGAGGAAGTGTAGTTTTAGTATATAGTATTTTAAATTTAAATATTCAAAATTTAAAATGGCAAGTTACAAACTTTTCAAGGAGACAATGCATGTCTTACATATTCTCTTAAAAATTATTATTCCCTTTGAGCAACATTTAAATAGAGAGTGAGAGAGTAAATGTTTAACCTTAGCCTTGAGAATTTAGTGCTGAATTTTAGCGATACATTTTAGGTGACTAGAGCTCTGGCAAGCTGGTTTGGAATCTTCCAATCTCATTGCTGGCATTGATTTCACCAAAAAGCAACGAATGGACCGGTGGCCGATCTTTCAATCAAAAAGGTCTACACCACCTTGGATATTATCTATTGGGAAAAAATTGAAAGCAATATTAATCATTGGAAGGACAGTTTCAGCTTTTGATGAGGACAACCTTAACCATGGCTTTGGTGATGGTCAGTATAAACTTCAACTTCAATTTTTTATTAAGGTAGAAAATTTTAATATACAATATATATATATATAGAATTCTGTAGTTGTATGAATATTAATTGGGAAAAAATTGAAAGCTTAAGATTATCCTCAATTCTATCTTGCGCCATGATCAACAAGTTTTCTACTTTTTAAAATATTTAAAATAAGTATTCTTGGCATTATGGGTTCAAGATACAAGCCATTAAATAGCCTTTTCTTCTACTATGAAAGAAAAAATGAAAAAATGACAACATTTTAGTGTTGTTTATGTTGTCCTAAGGATATCTATGGTTATATGATCAGATGGCTATGTACAAGCATATTTTTTTACTGGTCACGTCACAATTTTTTGTTAGTTATGTTAGCGATTAGACTGACGTGACTAACTCTAATATTTAATTATGACATTTATATGATATAATAATAAAAAATTTGGCAATATAGTTTGATGAGGATAAAAATAATAGGCAACTCAAAAGTCAACTGAGGCATAAGATGAGGGTAAGGGATTTATCCTTCCCCTCTATCTGTATGGAATAATAAAAAATTATCTGGTTACCATATGTAACAACAATTACCATTCTTATAAAAAGGAAACAATATCATTTTGGATGGGGGAGAATCTCATTTCAACAACCACTACCATTAATACTTCTATTAAAGAGATGATGGGTCAACCTAAAAAGGTACGCCATAAATTTCATATGTAATGCTTATCGGATATGGAATCATCAAATACTAACTTGACCATCGGAGTGCACCCGGCCGGCACCACGCCGGTCATCACTTCTCTTATCTTGCAGGAATCGCCAAGGGCTCCGGAGCGTACAGATTCTTGCATCAACAGTTGGCGCCGTCTGTGGGAATCGTATAAAAATATACTCCCACTCCCACGAGTGATTAGTTATCTGGCTCAGATGGCTCATGGCTCATATCACTTACACCATTAACGTGACGTGGGATTTGGACCTATCCCTTTCCAGCCACCAAAAATTACAATGGTCCAGTGATGGGACTTTCCAACCACCAAAAATTACAATTGTCCAGTGACGTGACTTTCCAATCACCAAAATTACAACTGGACGTGCACGATCCACTTTCTATCCGGCATGAATATAGTTGGTTACTTCAGCTCCTAATATATATATATATATATATAAATATATATATATATATATAATAAAGAAGGACAATACAACGCCTCATGCCTTGCCGGACCGAGTTCGGCCCAACCTGGAGCTCAGATCATCGACTCACTACACATGACCATTCAAACAGCTATCCTCAACGAGGTTCGTTGCTACTTGTGCAGCATCCTCACCACGCCGCCTCCACCATCGCTCGCGACAGCACTGCCGCGTTCTCCTGAAAGGGCAAGACCGTCCAGGAGTACTAGTGGTATACCGAGTGTGCTCTCGATTGGGGCCTGATGGTGGACCTGACCTCATAGTCGACGATGGCGGCGAAGCAATGCTGTTGATTCACGAGGGAATAAAGCCAAAGAAGGAGTTTCAGAGGTCCGGGAAGGTGCCGGATCCAAAGGGGTTTCAACACAGCCTTTTCAGAATACAAAGTGGCGATGATTTCTAATCAATCTGTAGCTTGGATGATCCAATCGGTCAAGGGTACCATACAGTGAAGTTGAAACCAATGAGGGTTCATCATGGGACAACCGCAACATCTTCCTAGAAACTTGAAGTGTTTTTGCCAAAAAGATAAGTAAAATCATTACAACTTAAAGCACAATTTGTTTTGACGAACTGCTTTACTATTGATTTTGTTACCTATTGATTCTGCACACTTCATCATTGTAGAACTTGTCCTTAAGTTGCTTAGAGCAAATCAATGGTAAAGTTAAACCAAAAAAAAAAAAGGGCGTGAACATAAACAAGCTACATAAAGCAAAAGTCTTTGCATTAGACTTAAATGTTTATGTCGAGCACAATACAATATATTTCTAAAGCATCCATTATGCCAATAATCTGAATTATCTAACTCCTCGGGTAGCTGAAGCAACCTATTTGACTCTCCCTCAAATTGAGGATGATCTTGAGATATGGATCCTCAAGTGTTACTCTTTAGGATTTATCCCTTTGTCCAAAACTACATGTCCATATATTCGTCCAGTAGTAGGATAAGCACAATAAATTTTATGTAGCAAATTTTATTTATTTCAATAGATCATATATCAACAAATGATCACCTAAGAGAAGATTGTATATGAAAAAACTCTAAAAGGGAAGAGAAGAGACAAAGTAACTTACTTTAGTACGTACCTTTGGAAGATCATGGAATAACAGATTAGTTAAGGTGATTTGCATATACATCTGATATGTGATTATATATATGGACCTAGATTGTTTATTGAATATTTAATGCTTTATTCAATCATACACTCCTGTACATATTACTAAGGGTCTTTCTTAATTCTCCACTAAGATGGGTATAGTATCCAAAGTAAATAAAATAATAAAATATGATATCTGTTATGCATCGACTCAAATAAATATATATATATATATATATATATATATATATATATATATATATATATTTCTGGACTAGATTGCATGAGACAACATGATTGTTTTTCAATTGATACTTTGTCTATACGTCTTATAATCACACATTTTTGGAGGTACAATAATTAAAGAAGGTCAGAATGATTAAATAAAACTCTTCATGTAGTCGATGGAACTGCTTAAGACAATTGCAAATGTAAAGAACATTTTAGATAACTATCTAAAAGACTTTGTTATGTTGGTCGTCGACACCATCTCCATGTTTGTAGCCTAGGGTGGGTCCTGAAGGGGCCCTACCTAGGGGAGTTCCTGGTGCCAAAAATATATATATATATCAATGTACTTATAAATGCAAGATGTGGTGTTGGATCCATTATTTAAAGTTCTGAAGATATAGCATGACAGCATGCATCAAATCATTTTTAGAGGTGCCAAATGCTATATGTAGTAAACCTATAAATGCTCACTGATTATTTGGAACTCCCAATTATAAAGTCAATTCTTTCCTTCAATAAGCTCGCATATGTTGCATGTAATTCTTTTGCGTGCTTCTGACAATTTTCTACTACACACTGACGATATTTATCTTTCAGTCTTATTTGATCCAAGTTCGTATGTTGTTCACTAATATTTGGGTTTAGTTACATGCATTACAAAAAAGAGCAAATTCCCAAATGAAGTGAAAAATAGTACATTTAAAACAATCCCAAAAATAATGGCATCAGAAACTAGTCTGAGAACGTAGCTCGAGAAATCCGCTAGTCTCTACAACAACCAGTGGACAAAGCAGAAACACACATAGATAACTCACGAGCACACTTTTGAAGCATAAATTCATCCAGGAAACAATACCTAACGTACAATGCCATTCGACAAAGATATTATTGGCCAATAACATTGCGACTAAAAAAAGTGTGACTCGAGACAACCCTTAAATAAAAGGCTCGGAATTACTACGAACCTCCATATTAAAGGGGCGAGCTTAGAATTACTACGAACCTCCATATTAAAGGGGCGGGAATTACTACAAACCTCCTTATTAAAGGGGCGAGCTCAGAATTACTACGAACCTCCTTATTAAAGGGTGAGCTGGGTGAAATTCATAATAATCTACTTCCCTTATTAAAGGGCGAGCTGAGTGAAGCTCGTAAAATATATTTCCCTTTTTAAAGGGCGAGTTTAGTGAAGCTCGTAAAATCTACGTCCCTTTTTAAAAGGTAATCTCATGAAGCTTAAGAAAGCCTACTCCCTCAGCTCATGTAATTCGGGCAAATCAGCTTCCTTATTAAAGGAGTAAGAGAGGTCAACCAAAAAGAGGTCGCCCATCAAGGGTTAACCTAAAAAGAGATTGATTTCTGCCAAAGAAACGTCACTCAAAAAACCCTTTAACATTCTCGATGCTTGACAAGCAAGCATGAGAATGGGGGGCAACTGATGAGGATAAAAATAATAGGCAACTCAAAAGTCAAATGAGGCATAAAATGAGGGTAAGGGATTTATCCTTCCCCTCTATCTGTATGGAATTATAAAAAAATATCTGGTTACCATATGTAACGACAATTACCATTCTTATAAGAAGGAAACAATATCATTTTGGATGGGGGAGAATCTCGTTTCAACAACCACTACCAATAATACTTCTATTAAAGAGATGATGGGTCAACCTAAAAAGGTACGCCATAAATTTCATATGTAATGCTTATCGGATATGGAATCGTCAAATACTAACTTGACCGTCGGAGTGCACCCGGCCGGCACCACGCCGGTCATCACTTCTCTTGTCTTGCAGGAATCGCCAAGGGCTCCGGAGCGTACAGATTCTTGCATCAACAAACAGAGAAAAGAAAAAGTGATCCTATAAACACCGGTGTGTTACCGGTGGAGTAGGCTCCGATAAACAAGTCAATGGGCGGAGTAATCTCTTCAAAGAAATCAAGAAATTGAGTTAGGGTTTATTGCGTACCTCCAAACGTCGATTAGCCCCCCCCTATTTATAGGGCTTTGGGTTAGGATGTTACGTAGAGTCCACGTCGTCTTTAATCCTTATCATAATCTGTTGGCGTAATCCTTATCGTATTCTGCAATTCTTATCGTAATCTGTAATCCTTATCTTAGTCGTAATTATTATCTTAGTCTGTAGAGCCTATCTCAATCTTATGAGATAGCGCGTTACTTTAACGATCTTCCCCTATCCACGGGTAGTTAAATTATAATCATCAGTTGCCCCCCGTTTCGGAGGATTGCTTGTCAAACCACCGAAACGTTATTTCCAAAATATGACATAATAACAAATAGTTGGAATTGAAGAACCGTTCACCCTGTATTTCTACAATAAGTTGGTTTGATTATGTCATATTTCCAAAATATGACATAATAACAAAAAAAATTTCTTTTTTTTTTTTTTTTTTGCCTTTGAAATATTTGTTGTAGTGCCACATTGGCAGGACCGTAGTGCCACATTGACAGTTCGTATATATGGCAAGCTGCCATGCTGGCAGCCTACCTTTCGGCACATAGGTAACTCATGTAGGGCTATCAGTGTGGTTGTCCTATTTGAACTCTGAATCTTATTCTACCTTGTAAAAGTAAATTCCTATGCAAAATAGCCCGCTGGGAGCTGCTTGTCCCTCACGAAGCAGATTTCTATTAGAATTCCACCAGAAATACTTTCCTTATCTGTTTACGTTCTTCTGCTATAAATCGAGATGGTTCGAGTAAAATTCATTCAAATTACTTCCATCTTCCAGAAAGCCAAGTAGTGCCAGTCGTAGTGATGTGGTAGGTTCCATGCCCTTGTTTTCTTCATTCTTCTATTTAATTCGTTGTTGCTTTTTCCTCCAACTCAGTATACCAAGACCAAAGTTAGAAAATTTTATAGGTCACTGTGAAGCTAGGCTCTTGCATACAGTAGCGTGTGTTACTGCCAGCATGTTTTACCCAGAATCCAACACTATGTCAGACGAGGAACACCACCAGTCGGATTCGGCTCCGTCAGAGACACATCTGGTACAGGATATAGCAGGCTCCCTTACCTCACAGGATCTGGATCGGATCAGGCAAACTTATTCAATTCCAGACAGTGTTGCTCTCAGACTTCCTTCACTTGATGATAGAGCGTCCTCCTTTTACCCAACTGAGATTTGTTTCTATGAGTCTGCTTTCATTGCCGGATTGCGTTTTCCAATCCCTCTTTTTATTAGGGAACTGTTGCGTCACCTTAATCTTGCTCCGACTCAACTCTCCCCGAATGCCTGGAAAACAATGATGGGTTGTTTAGTTCTATGGCGAGCTTGTTATAATATCTCGCTCACTATCCAGGAGTTTCTTCATTGCTACATTCCCAAAAGGGGTGACTGGTTGTACTTCTCCCCACGGGATAGAATTCTTATCTCTGGAAATTCCCTTAAGCACAAACCATGGAAAAGCAGTTTCTTTTTTGTTTCTGGTGATGGCTGGGAGTTCTTTCCTGATGAAAGTGCTTTCCTGTGAATAGGGACTTCCATTCCTCGTGCGTGGTGTAATCAGAATTCCACCGGTGAGTTGTTTCTATGTTTTAAAACTCAAAGTAAATTTTGTTTGAGTTATTAACAGAGTTGTTGTTCTTTCAGGCATTAAAGAGATTGCGATTTCATCTGATGATCTCCAGTGAATAAAGGAAGCCTTTAACTACCCAGTGAGGGACTGGTCTTCACTCGTGACACCTCAGACTTTGTTTACCCATGGGATTGGTCCTCAGCCAGTTGGCAAGTCCTCTGTAACTATATCCCAAAAACTTAATAAGAGGCTTCTAGCTCAGTTCAAAGAAGGCTCAAGTGACTTCTCACCTACTTCCCCCGCCAAGAGGAAAAAAAAGAAGCCTACTATTACAGCACAAAGGGTCTTACCTGTTTCAGTGGTTTCTCCACATGAATCCGACTCGCAATTCCCTCATCAGCTTGTGGATGGGACTATGCCACTCCTTAATGAAGCAGCAATACTCCCCTCAGATCCCTACTCTTCAGCAGCATCTGTTCTAGGCAATGCTCAACTTGCTTTTAAGAAGATAAGCGAGTCTTTGTCGAAGGAGGATATGATGTATCTGAATTCACGCCCTCCAACTGAGATTGTAGACCGACTCATGCATGATCTCGCACGGGTTAACTCTCGCACCATCCTCTGTTTTTATTTAGCTTTTCTTTTCCTCTTCATTGTAACTTTTTATTCCCACGTGCGTACAGGTGAATACACATGCGTATTACTTGTCGTGTCTAGCTGTAAAAGGAGGAGAGCATTACACCAATATGTTGGCTTCTACTCGCTCCCAACACCAAGCTGAGTTACAAGTGGAATGTGATAAACATGAGGTCGCTCTACAAGCAATGTTTGCTGAGTTAGAAACAGAACGAGCTTGTCATGCATCTTATGTGCAAAAACTCGAAAAGGAGATGTCCCAGAAACTAATGGTGGAAAGAGCCAATGCAGTGGATGAGTTTAAAGCCTCACCCACCTTCAAGGAGATTATGTCGAAAGCCTACTTTGATGGCTTCGAAGATTTTCGGAATCGTGCTGCTTCTGAATTTGCAAACCAAGACTTCTCTGTTATTCAACTAGATGAAGCGAGTGATTCCGAATAGGATAAATGTGTAGCCATTCATTTATTTGCTCCCATGTTTCTCTTTCTGCTTGAAACTTCTCTTTCTTTACAATTAGTTTCCATTTATATTTGTAGGGTTGATAAGTAGGAAGGACAGTTATGTTTTGCCATTGCGACTGTCGCATTATGTTATTTTATTGACATCTTTGGTTGGCTCATCCCTTTAATAAGGAAAGTAGATTAAGACGAGTTTTACTCAGCTCGTCTATGTAATGAGGTAAGTAGATGTATACGAGCTTCACTCAGCTCACCCTTTAACAGGGGAAGAAGATGTATACGAGCTTCACTCAGCTCACCCTTTAACAGGGGAAGTAGATGTATACGAGTTTCACTCAGCTCACCCTTTAACAAGGGAAGTAGATTACTATGAGCTTCACCCAGCTCACCCTTTAACAAGGGAAGTAGATTATTATGAGCTTCACCCAGCTCGCCATTTAACAAGGAAAGAAGATTATTATGAGCTTCACCCAGCTCGCCCTTTAACAAGGGAAGTAGATTATTATGAGCTTCACCCAGCTCACCCATTTAACATAAATATCTTAACATATCAAAATGATAATGAATTATTTGAAACAACTGATCCAAGTAGGGAATACTTTATTAAAGCCAAAGTTGATAACAAGGCTATTGAAGACATTCATTCGTAGAGAATAAAATAATTATTGCAACTAGAAGTATTAGCAAAAATAAATAATAAATTGAGACTAAACTGAAATTGTTTACTGATAATATTTCTTTAGATGCTCAACATTCCATGGGTGAGGCAGTGGCTTTCCCTTTAAGTCCTCCAACCAGTATGTTCCTGGTCGCTGACATCGCATAACTTTGTAAGGTCCTTCCCATTTGGGACCTAGTTTCCCTATGGTTGAATCCTTAGTTGCCTGAGTAACTTTGCGAAGTACTAAATCTCCTACTGAGAACCTCCTAGGCTTGACCCGAGCATTGTAATACTTGGAAACCTTCTATTGATAGGCAGCCATCCTAATCTGGGCTAGGTCTCTCCTTTCTTCGATTAGGTCCAAGCTTATTTCCAACTCCCTTTCGTTCTGCTTGGGCTCGTAGTGCTCCGTCCTAAAGTTGTTAGGCCAATCTCTACAGGTACTACGGCCTCACTTCCAAACGCTAAAAGAAAAGGGGTTTCCCCTGTGGGAGTCCTTGCAGTAGTACGGTAAGCCCACAGTACACTCGGCAGCTGCTCAGGCCACAGTCCCTTTACAGCATCAAGTCGAGTCTTGATCATCTGAAAGATTGTTCTGTTAGTGACTTCAGCCTATCCATTCGCCTGGGGATGTCTTGGCGATGAGAAATGAATTTGAATCCCGAGCTCGAAACAAAATTTTTTGAAGTCAGAGTTATCGAACTATTTTGCATTATCTGTGACAATCACTCTAGCAATCCCAAATCTGCAAACTATTGATTTCCATACGAACTTCCTTATATTGTTCTCTGTGATCTTGGACAGAGGCTTAGCTTCTACCCATTTAGTGAAGTAATCAACCATAACAATGGCATACTTAGTCTGCCCTTTGCCTTTGATGAGAGGGCCAATCAAGTCCATTCCCCATTGAGCAAATGGCCATGGTCCTGACATGGGAGTCATCTCCTCTGACGGTTGTCTCGGGATGTTGGCAAATCGTTGACATTTGTCGCACTTTTTAACGAAGTCAAGTGCATCTTTCTGCATGGTGGGCTAATAGTATCCTTGTCGGATGGCCTTGTTAGCAAGTGACCTACCCCCAGCATGGTTTCCACAAACTCCTATGTGGATCTCCCTTAAAATGTAGTCAGCTTCCTCACTAGAAACGCATCATAAATACGGCATGGAGAAGCTTCTCTTGTAGAGCACCCCTTTGATAAGTGTATACCTAGCTGCCCGCATCTTGACCTTTCGAGCTTCTGCTCGGTCTATTGGTAGCACCCCATCCTTGATATATCTGATGATAGGATCTGCCCATTCCACACTCAATATCGCTTGTTGCACTTCAATTTGTCTCTCCTGAGATATAGATGGTTCGTCCAAATATTCTAGTGGTATATTCTTATTGATCTCAGGTTCTAATGCAGTAGCTAGCCGGGCTAAAGCGTCTGCTTTCCCATTCTCTTCTCGTGGTATTTGATGAATTGAGAATCTTTGGAAGTGATTCTTTAATTCTTTCACCTTTTGTAGGTAACTCTTCATCTTTTCATCTCGTGCCTCATATTCCGCTTGAACTTGTCCAGCGACCAGCTGGGAGTCGGTGTACACCTTTAATTGCTCAACCCCTAGGGCATTTGCCACTTTTAATCCTGCTATCAAGGCTTCGTACTCTGCTTCGTTGTTGGTTGCTTTGAAACCAAACCGAAGTGCGTACTGTATACTTTCTCCCTCTGGGGAGATAAGAACAAGCCCCGCTCCGCTAGCCTGAACATTAGATGACCCATCCAGGAACAAGTCCCAGACTACTTCTGGGCCCATCTGCTCACTTAAACCTGGTTCTGTCAAAAATTGGGGTTGTTTCTCCTCTTCTGGAGGGGTAAACTCAGCTAAGAAATCAGCCAACACCTGAGCCTTTACTGCTGTTCTTGGCTTATACTGAATGTCGAACTCCCCTAACTCTACTGACCACTTCATCAGTCGACCAGAGCTTTCTGGCTTGTGTAGGACCTGTCGAAGGGGTTGATCTGTTAGGACCACAATTATATACGCTTGAAAGTATGGTCTTAGTTTCCTGGCGGACACAATTAAAGCAAAGGCCAACTGTTCCATCCTTGGATATCTTTCCTCCGCACCCCTAAGTGCTTTGCTCACGAAGTATACTGGCCTTTGGACCCCTTCTTCTTCTCGTATCAAAGCTGAACTGACAGCTGTCATGGAGACTGCAAGGTATATGTATAGTTCATCTCCCGGTATGGTTCGAGACAGTAATAGGGGAGAACTAAGGTATTGCTTTAGTTATTTGAATGCCTGCTCACACTCTGGGGTCCATTCAAAAGCCTTCCTTAGCACACGAAAGAAAGGTAGACACCTGTCAGTTGACCGAGAGATTAGCCTACTCAAGGCAGCAATCTTCCCTGTTAGTCGTTGTAGATCCTTGGTTGATCTTGGCGATCTCATGTCATTGACTGCTCGGATCTTCTCTGGATTGGCCTCAATTCCTCTTCTGCTTACCATATATCCCAAGAACTTTCCTGAGGAAATCCCAAAGGCACACTTGCTGGGGTTGAGTTTCATCTTATGCCTCCTAAGTACCTCGAATGTCTCCTGCAAGTCAGTCAAATGGTCTTTAGCTTTTAAGCTTTTTACCAACATGTCATCAACATATACCTCCATGTTTTTACCATTTTGATGCTTAAACATTGCATTCACTAGCCTCTAGTATGTTGCACCAGCTTTCTTGAGCCCAAACGGCATTACTTTGTAACAGTACAAACCTCTATCAGTGATGAAGGCCGTTTTTTCTCTATCTGAGGTGTACATAGATATCTGGTTGTATCCAGAATATGCATCCATGAAACTTAATAGTTCGTGTCCAGCCGTTCCCTCAACGAGCATATCGATTCTTGGGAGAAGAAAGCTGTCCTTCGGGCAAGCTTTGTTAAGGTCGGTGAAATCCACACATAGCCTCCACTTTCCATTTGCCTTTTTCACTAGGACCACATTTGCTAACCAGTCGGGGTAGTACACCTCCTGAATAAAGTCGGCTTTTAAGAGCTTTTCCACCTCTTCTGATATAGCCTGATTCCTTTCTGGAGCAAAAGTCCTCCTCTTTTGTCTGACAGGTTTGAAGTCAGGATTTATATTTAGGCGGTGCTCCATGATAGTGGGGTCTATACCCGGCATGTCTTCATGTACCCATGTAAATACGTCTCGATTTTTCTTGAGGAATTGAGTAAGTTCATCTTTGAGACCTGGGGGGAGTAAAGACCCGATACTCACTTTTTTCTCGGGCTCACCATCACCAAGGATGACCACTTCTAGCTCCTCTGTAGGTTCCGCTCTATGAAAGTCTGGTCTATCTTTCCCTTCCAGCCCTTCAATCGTAAATGCCTCTTGCGATTTTGTTTTTCTGAGAGAGGCGACATAACATTCGCGAGCCATTGTTTGGTCCCCTCTTAGCTCTCCCATACCATATTCAGTTGGGAAACGCATCAGGAGATGGTAAGTGGACGTGATTGCTTTCATGGCATTCAATGTTGTCCTCCCCAGGATAATATTATATGATGATGGGCAGTCCACCACTACAAAGTCTACCATTACAGTGACCTGCTTTGGATTGGCTCCTGCAGTAACTGGAAGGGTAAATACCCCCAGTGGATATACTTTGTCGCCTAAAAATCCCACCAGTGGTGACTTCATGGGTCGGAGCTTCTCTCAGCCAATTTTCAATTTCTCGTACGCCCTAAGAAATAGTATGTCAGCCGAGCTACCATTGTCTATCAGTATTCGTCGAACAGTGAAATTAGCAATGACCATGGAAACTACCAGAGGGTCATCATGGGGCTGGTGAATTCCCTTGTCATCTTCTTCAGAAAAGGTTATGACCGGTTCCTCAACTCGAGGTAATTTTGTTGGAGGACTTGTCATTCCAACTTCATTCACCTCTGAAAAACTCCGAATTCTCCTAGCATGAGCCCTCCAAGCCGAACTTGTCTCACCACCACCAGCGAAGCCACTCGATATAACTTTGATCTCACCCATTGGTTGGTGTTGAGGAGGGCGATCATCTCGGCCCTCCTGGGCTGGGTTGGAGCCTCCTTTTCCATTTCTAGTTGTGAATTTGCGTAAATGACCTTTATGAACAAGGTTCTCGATCTGGTTTTTGGGGTCGAAACAATCTTCTGTGTTATGTCCATGGTCCCGGTGAAACCTACAGTATTTATCTCGAGACCTCTTTGTTAGATCAGCTTTTAGCTTTGCCGGCCATTTTAATGATGCGTCATCTTGAATCTGCAGAAAGACTTTCTCTACAGATGTATTTAGGGGGGTATAGTTATTATACCTGCTTGGGCTCACTGGGCGGCGAGACGATCTGTCAGCCTGGTTGTTTGAGAATTTCTTGTACTTCGATTTCCTTTCCTCCCTAGTGCTAGGTGCTGGCCTCTTCTAATCTGACCTCTTATCTTCACCATCTTTGTTTTTTCGTGCATTCATAGCATCCTCAGCGTTCATGTGCTTCCGCGCTCTAACCATCAACTCTGTCATGGTTGTAGGGGCTTCCTTTGATAAGGAAAATAGGAAAATAGCAACCTTGTCGTCCACCTCTTCAACTTGCAGCATTTCAGTGTTAAAACGACTTATGTAATCACGAAGGGACTCTCCCTTCTGCTGCTTCACATTAAGTAAATGTATTACTGGTCTCCTGTGCTTCTGCCCAGCGATGAAGTGTCCTATAAATTGTTTGCTCAACTCTTCAAAGTTTTCAATTGAGCCTGGCTTTAATTTATTGAACCAGAGACGAGCCCAACCCTTGAGTGTGGTAGGGAAAGCCCTGCACATAATCTCGTCCGGTACGACTTGCAAATATATAAGAGCTTTGTAAGTCTCCAAATGGTCGAGAGGGTCCCGCGTCCCATCGAAGCTCTCAAGAGTTGGCCTCTTGAATTTGCTAGGTAGAGGACAACTCATAACAGCTGGGCTAAAAGCTAGGTTGGTCTTTTGTACCATATCGTTCACTGTAGCCTGGCCCTTCCCTTTCATCGCTTGCATGACATCATCAACCTTAGCTTTTAGATCCTACAACTCTAGATCGAAATGAGTAGCGTCCTTAGTCTTGTCTCCAACATAACTAGAAGTATCTCTACGGAGCCTGCTGGTATTCCGTTCAGGAGACCGATGGTGATGGCTCCTCTGTTGACCCCCTATTTGACTAAGCTCAATGTCGTTGTTAACCCTATGGGAGTCATTGTTGGGTACTTCACTATTTCTTTTCTTGTTGGGGGCGACTAAGCATTGCAGAATCATCACATTTTGCTGGACTAACTGGTTCACCAGTTGTTCCAACGCTGCGACGCGTTCCTGATCGTTTAGGACGACGGGGGGTTGCCCCATTGAAGTCCCTGCATCAGAAGCCTGCAACCCTTCGTCCTCACCAGCAGCCAAACCAGATCACAATCGAACCATGCTTTATTTAGAGAACAAAAATAAGTTCCCACAGACGACGCCAACTATTGATGATGGATTCTGCGCAACCCGGATCTGATCTGATCTGATCCGACTTCCTGAACAGAGAAAAGAAAAAGTAACACGCTATCTCATAAGATTGAGATAGGCTCTACACACTAAGATAAGAATTATGACTAAGATAAGGATTACAGATTATGATAAGAATTGCAGAATACGATAAGGATTACGCCAACAGATTATGATAAGGATTAAAGACGACGTGGACTCTACGTAACATCCTAACCCAAAGCCCTATAAATAGGGGGGGCTAATCGATGTTTGGAGGTACGCAATAAACCCTAACTCAATTTCTTGATTTCTTTGAAGAGATTACTCCGCCCACTGACTTGTTCGTCGGAGCCTACTCCACCGGTAACACACCGGTGTTTGTGGGATCACTTTTTCTTTTCTCTGTTCAAGAAGTCGGATCAGATCAGAACCTTATCTCCTTAAGTGTATCCATTCCCTTTGAGTCTCCACGTCATGTGGAATTCTTATCTAGTCGAATATTCCGTATCAGTAGCCCCTCATTCCCGTAATCTTGCTTGCCAAGCGTCGGGAATGCTAAGTCTTTCCAAGCTAAGCATGCTTGATGATTACTTTCTTGCCCCTTTTCATAAGGGAGTGGATTTGCTCGAGCTATTCGAGCTTACCCTTTAATAAGCTTATCGTAATATTTAATCCTTATCGTAATCTGTAGAGCCTATCTCAATCTGTAATCCTTATCGTAATCTGCAGAGCCTATCTCAATAGTGCGTTAATTTAGCAATCTTCCCTTAATTATATATATATTTATTTATTTGAGTCGATGCATAACAGATATCATATTTTATTATTTTATTTACTTTGGATACTATACCCATCTTAGTGGAGAATTAAGAAAGACCCTTAATAATATGTACAGGAGTGTATGATTGAATAAAGCATTAAATATTCAATAAACAATCTAGGTCCATATATATAATCACATATCAGATGTATATGCAAATCACCTTAACTAATCTGTTATTCCATGATCTTCCAAAGGTACGTACTAAAGTAAGTTACTTTGTCTCTTCTCTTCCCTTATAGAGTTTTTTCATATACAATCTTCTCTTAGGTGATCATTTGTTGATAAATGATCTATTGAAATAAATAAAATTTGCTACATAAAATTTATTGTGCTTATCCTACTACTGGACGAATATATGGACATGTAGTTTTGGACAAAGGGATAAATCCTAAAGAGTAACACTTTAGGATCCATATCTCAAGATCATCCTCAATCTGAGGGAGAGTCAAATAGGTTGCTTCAGCTACCCGAGGAGTTAGATAATTCAGATTATTGGCATGATGGATGCTTTAGAAATTTATTGTATTGTGCTCGACATAAATATTTAAGTCTAATGCAAAGACTTTTGCATTATGTAGCTTGTTTATGTTCACGCCCTTTTTTTTTTTTGGTTTAGCTCTACCATTGATTTTCTCTAAGCAACTTAAGGACAAGTTTTACAATGATGAAGTGTGCAGAATCAATAGGTAACAAAATCAATAGTAAAGCAGTTCGTCAAAATAAATTGTGCTTTAAGTTGTAATGATTTTACTTATCTTTTTGGCGAAAACACTTCAAGTTTCCAGGAAGATGTTGCGGTTGTCCCATGATGAACCCTCATTGGTTTCAACTTCACTGTATGGTACCCTTGACCGATTGGATAATCCAAGCTACAGATTGATTAGAAATCATCACCACTTTGTATTCTGAAAAGGCTGGGTTGAAACCCCTTTGGATCCGGCACCTTCCCGGACCTCTGAAACTCCTTCGTTGGCTTTATTCCCTCGTGAATCAATAGCGTTGCTTCGCCGCCATCGTCGACTATGAGGTCAGGTCCACCATCAAGCCCCAATCGAGAGTACGCTCGGTATACCACTAGTACTCCTGGACGGTCTTGCCCTTTCAGGCGAACGCGGCGGTGCTGTCGCGAGTGATGGTGGAGGCGGCGTGGTGAGGATGCTGCATGAGTAGCAACGAACCTCGTTGAGGACAGCTGTTTGAACGGTCATGTGGAGTGAGTCAATGATCTGAGCTCCAGGTTGGGCCGAACTCGGTCCGGCAAGGCATGAGGCATTGTATTGTCCTTCTTTATTATATATATATATATATATTAGGAGCTGAAGTAACCAACTATATTCATACCGGATAGAAAGTGGATCGCGCACGTCCAGTTGTAATTTTGGTGATTGGAAAGTCACGTCACTGGACAATTGTAATTTTTAGTGGTTGGAAAGTCCCATCACTGGACCATTGTAATTTTTGGTGGCTGGAAAGGGATAGGTTCAAATCCCACATCACGTTAATGGTGTAAGTGATATGAGCCATGAGCCATCTGAGCCAGATAACTAATCACTCGTGGGAGTGGGAGTATATATTTATATGATTCCCACAAACGGCGCCAACTGTTGATGCAAGAATCTGTATGCTCCAGAGCCCTTGGCGATTCCTGCAAGACAAGAGAAGTGATGACCGGCGTGGTGCCGGCCGGGTGCACTCCGACGAGATAAAGTGTGAGCTGAGTGAAGCTCGTATTCATCTATTTATCTTATTACGAGCTGCGTGAAACTCGTCTTAATCTACTTTTCTTATTAAAAGGGGCAAGAAAGTAATCATCAAGCATGCTTAACTTGGAAAGACTTAGCATTCTCGATGCTTGACAAGTAAGATTACGGGAATGGGGGGCTACTGATATGGAATATTCGACTAGATAAGAATTCCACGTGACATGGAGACTCAAAGGGAATTGATACACTTAAGGAGATAAGGTAACCATCTTATAAGGTAATTAAAGGATTAAAGATTACGATAAGGATTAAGTCTACAGATTACAATAAGGTAATTCTACGTGACATCTTAACCTAAGCCCTATAAAGAAGGCGGGCTAATCAACGTTTTGGGGTACGCAAAAAACCCTAACTCAAGTTCTTGATTTCTCTTAAGAGATTAGTTCACACACTGACTTATTCGTCGGAGCCTACTCCACCGGTAACACACCGGTACTTGTAGGATCACCTTTTCTTCTCTCTATTCAGAAAGTTAGATCAGATCCGGGTTGCGTAGAATCCAACATCAACAGTTGGCGCCGTCTATGGGAACGATTTTAGTTCTCTAAATAAAGTATGGTTCGATTGCGATCTGGTCTAGTTGCTGGCGAATACGAAGCGTCGCAAACTTCTGATCAAGGGGACTCGACGAGGCAACCCCCTGTCGTCCCAAATGATTAGGAACGCGTCACAACGTTTGAATAACAGGTTTAAACCGTAAATCATGGAATGAACCAATTAGTCCAGCAAAATTCGATGATTCTATAACGCTTAGCCGCTCTTAATGAGGTGGAGAATAATGAAGTACCCAGTAATGACTCCTGTAGGATTGACAACAACGCCGAGCTTAGTCAAATAGGGGGTCAACAGAGAAGCCATCACCATCGGTCTCCTGAACGGAATACCACCAGGCTCCGTGCAGATACCTTTGGTTGTGTTGGTGACAAGACTGAAGACATCACTTATTTCAATCTACTAGGGTTAAAGACGTTATGCAAGCAATGAAAGGGAAGGGTCAGGCCACAGTGAACAATCTAGTACAAAAGACCAACCTAGCATTTAGCCTCGCTGTTATGTTATGAGTTGTCCTCTACCTAGAAAATTTAAGATGCCAACTCTTGAGAGCTTCGATGGGACACGGGACCCTCTTGATCATTTGGAGACCTACAAAGCTCTTATGTATTTGCAAGTCGTATCAGATGAGATTATGTACAGGGCTTTCCCTACCACACTAAAGGGTTGGGCTCGTCTCTGGTTCAATAAATTAAAGCCAGGCTCCATTGAAAACTTTAATGAGTTGATCAAACAATTCATTGGACACTTCATCGCTGGGCAGAGGTATAGGAGACAACAACACACTTATTGAATGTGAAGCAGCAGAAGGGAAAGTCTCTTCGTGGTTACATAAGTCATTTTAACACTGATATGCTACAGGTAGAAGAAGTGGACGACAAGGTTGCCCTCACAGCTTTTATGGGAGGACTACAGACCTTTAAGTTCCTATTCTCCTTGTCAAAAGAAGCCCCTACGAGTATGGCAGAGTTGATAGTTAGAGCACGGAAGCACATGAATGCTGAGGATGCTATAAATGCACTAAAAAACAAAGATGGTGAAGATAAGAGATCGAATAAAAAGAGGCCAACACCTAGCTCGGAATTACTATGAACCTCCACATTAAAGGGGCGAGCTTAGAATTACTACGAACCTCCTTATTAAAGGGGCAAGCTCGGAATTACAACGAACCTCCTTATTAAAGGGGTGAGCTGGGTGAAATTCATAATAATCTACTTCCCTTATTAAAGGGCTGAAGCTCGTAAAATATATTTCCCTTTTTAAAGGGCGAGCTGAGTGAAGCTCGTAAAATCTACGTCCCTTTTTAAAAGGTAATCTCATGAAGCTTAAGAAAGCCTACTCCCTCAGCTCATGAAATTCGGGCAAATCAGCTTCCTTATTAAAGGAGTAAGAGAGGTCAACCAAAAAGAGGTCGTCCATCAAAGGTTAACCTAAAAAGAGATTGATTTCTGCCAAAGAGACATCACTCAAAAAACCCTTTGACATTCTCGATGCTTGACAAGCAAACACGAGAATGGGGGGCAACTGATGAGGATAAAAATAATAGGCAACTCAAAAGTCAAATGAGGCATAAAATGAGGGTAAGGGATTTATCCTTCCCCTCTATCTGTATGGAATAATAAAAAAATATCTGGTTACCATATGTAACGGCAATTACCATTCTTATAAGAAGGAAACAATATCATTTTGGATGGGGGAGAATCTCGTTTCAACAACCACTACCATTAATACTTCTATTAAAGAGATAATGGGTCAACCTAAAAAGGTACGCCATAAATTTCATATGTAATGCTTATCGGATATGGAATCGTCAAATACTAACTTGACCATCGGAGTGCACCCGATCAGCACCACGCCGGTCATCACTTCTCTTGTCTTGCAAGAATCGCCAAGGGCTCCGGAGCGTACAGATTCTTGCATCAACATAGTTTATGCGATCCACCATTTTAAAAAGAAAGAGAGAAAAGAGGGAAGATAATATAAAATTGGAAGACATTTTGAATAGCAAAATCATGTAACCATACACTAGTTAGCGTGGGGCCGCGAATGATTTGCCCACTAGATGTAACCCTACACTAGTTAGTGTGGGGCCCGCGAATGATTTGCACTGGAGCAGATCCAGTGCAGATCCAAGGGCTGAGGTGAAACCACCTCAACTCATTTGCCACATCATCGTCCAGTCAGCACTTAGTCAGCATCCAGTCAGCATTTACACAAAAAATTTACTGATGTACTATTTTCATTTACCACATGTATGAATACTCTATATACTTATACTAATACACCATACACTTATACATTATACAAAATCAAAATACATAATTTACAATTACATTTAATATATATATTTTTTTGTTAAAAATTACCCAAAATTACAGAACCCTACTCTCTCTCCTCTGCTCTTCATCTTCGATGCATCCTCTGAAGTTCCACTGTTCTTCTTCCTTCCAACTCATGTAGTTTAATGGCTATGGAGGAATCACATCCTCTAATATTCAACCCACTTCCTTTTATATACAAACATATATACTTTCTCTCTATTTATATCTCTCACACAAAAATACACTCTCTCTCTCTCTCTAAAAAAACCCATCAAAGATATGTTTTTCGTATATCCCTGATTCTACATAGATCCATTTTTACCATCTCCTCTTTCTCTAAGATCTCTCTCAGAGATCGTCGCCCTTGCCAAACCATCTATCTGATTTCGGTATGCTCTCAAATCTTCACGACCTTTCTTGTTGTATTCTTCATATTTCTGTTTCTAATTATATCCTCAATTTCTCATTTTTAATTAATTCTAGTTAGGTATCTATATATATCGATTTCAATATTTGAACTACTGTAATTAGGGTTCGATTGAGTATTTCTTGTTCAATTTCAGATCGCCAATTTCCAGTTTCTTGTGTTCTTTTCTTTCTCTACCTCTGTTTGTTTGTTGGGAAAACAAAGAAAAAGAATAGAAAATAACAAAAAGAGTACCAATACCAACCCCAAGCCGCCAACAACCACCACCAAATCAACGACTACTTTTTTCTCTCACTCTCACAAATTTCATTATTTAGAAGAAAAAAAAAAATTTGTAATTTTTCCCTTCATTTTTTTATCCTTGCCAGACCTTTTTCCGAATATAAGGATTCGGGTCTTGGTTGTTGAAAATCATTCTGAATTGCCATATATTGTTTTTGTTTGTCTGGATAGAGTTGCATAAGTGTGGTGAAATCCTAATCTGCTCTATCAATCCTACCATACCCACATCAATCATAGATCCATAACTTTATTCCAAAACCCAGATCAACGGCAAGAAGTGGTTCCAATCTCACAGACCCAGTTCGTCTGATTGCAACAACAATCTGGTCCAATCAAACTGAGTTGATGCATCAGAGATTGAAAATGATGAAGATTGGTTTCTTTATTTGTCGCTCTCAACTTCCCAACTAATTTCTCAACTTCCCAAGTGCGGCAACTAGTTCTTTATTCTATGGGTCGACGGAATCGAAGGATGAAGGCCGCGGATCCATTCACCATCGCCGCCAGTATATATTTGTGTGTGTGTATATGTATCTGTATATATATATATATATATATATGTATGTGTGTGTGTGTATATGTGCGTGTTTGTTGGTGTTGGGGCGGGGAAGAAAGAACAGAGAGGAGAGAAGGTGAGAACAGTGGCTCTGATTTGATGATGTTCCATGGCGGCATGCGTCGTCATCACCACCACCATGACAATAGGTTCAAGCACCACCACCATGACAATGATGATGAGGCAGAGGCGGCGGCTGAGGGGTTCTTTACACCGGGCGTCAGGCGGCGATTATGTAGACCAGTTTGAGAAGAGAGTTTCTGGTTTACAGAGCATAGGCATATATCTGTATATATATATCAGATCAGTTTTGGGGGTAACCTTAATTTTGGTTTTGGTTTTGGGGGAAATTTTAACTTAAAAATTGAAATACAGGTAGCAGAAAGGGCGTACAGAAAGGGTATAAGTAGAAAGGGCGTACTGAAGCAAAACTATAGTGAAATCATGTTTTACCAGCGCGGCGCCCAGGACTGGACCGGTTCCAATGAGAAGCGAATGGAGAAGATTTTTTTCGTGGCAAAAATTCTACTGGATGTACTAAATGAGATATATTTTGAAACGTCACATCTAGTATACTAGTAATGATAGTTAATTCTACCAAAATGGCCACCCTTAATTACCATTGCTTTCTCAATCTCAATTCTTAAAGTGTGATATAAATCAACTATTAATTACCATTGCTTTCTCAATCTCAATTCTTAAAGTGTGATATAAATCAACTATTAATTACAATTGCTTTCTCAATCTCGATTCTTGCATAATAAGCTTGGTTAAAGTAGTACCAAGTTTGAGAGAATGTAAGACTTAGTTGCTAGCAAAAGAGTTCTCATCTGCTTATATAGGCTATAAGGCCTAAGGGTCTTACAATGACTAAATGAATAAGATCTGTACAAGTACATGTCTATGATCACACTAATGAGTATTCTATAATGAGGTTTTAGAATGCTCTCAGGAATAGTTTTTACAAGTTTAGAATGAGGTCTACAAGTCAAAAGAATGAGGTTTTAGAGATTGTATTCCTTGAAACATTTTAGAACCTAATATATAATTGGCAAAACAATTCAATTCATGGTCAAGACTGCGTGATTGATGTGATTGTAGGCTCTCATGCATGTTTTATGAAGGACCTTGTTCGTCAACGGCTTCTGCTTGGTGTTTTTTTACTTTTGAAATAATTTAAGAATATTCAAAAATTTAAATTCATTGATTGCTGATAATCAAATTATGAAAAGCCTCATTCATGAGAAATTATTGGTATTGGTTGTGTGATATACATGAGACATGTGTAGTAACGGATTCAAGAATTTGTCTAGGGGCAATTGTAGAAATTTTTTGTAATTTTATGAAGGAATATAATTTTTTTTTTCTTTCCTAAATTAAATATAAAATTTTCATAGATATATAAATGGTTCAAAAAAGAAAAATTCCCTACTAAAAAAAAAAAAAAAAAATTCATCAGAGTGAAGGCAATTTGACAATGAGCTACATTCGTCCCTGACAGGTGCCATTATGTAACGATCCGAACCCATGGGTTCGAAACGCTAACCGAGTTCTTACCCGAACTCGAGGTCAACTAAGGATACTACCGTCCTTTCCTATGTCAATGCATATTATACGTGTTATTCTAAGGTTTACAAAATAAATAAATAATAATAATAATTAAATGAGATCATAACTACAAAGTATGACAAAACAGTTCACTAACCCATCAAAACCTGTGGAGGAGTGCCATCCGCCACTTCCTTCCCCTATCCTGAAAAATGTTAAATAATGGGGTGAGCTAAACGCTCAGTAGGAGGTGCCTAAGACACACCTCTTATGGCCCCGTAAATCCACATATAGAATATAAATCAAGAGAATGGGATCATACTATATCGGGGATATAATTCATAACCACAACATCAAATATAACCACAATTGTCGTTCAAGTCACAATTATACCATGTATGCCAATGTAGTGCAATGCCATGCCCATGTCGCTCCCCATTTTCCGAAACATTACCGTTTCAACTTCCAAATCGTTAGTGCAATCCGACCCAAGGCACCTCCAAGGCGTCACGAAATGAGGATTGGCTAACTATCTATAACCACAAGGCACCTCCAAGGCGTCGCATCTGGCCTAATTAGCTCAACCAGAATCCTCTCTAGACTACACTAACATCACGAACCACTAGGCACCTCCTAGGCGTCCGGTTTTCACAATCACTTTTCAAAAATAATTTTCTTAAAACGATTTCATTTGCTTCAAAAACACTTTTCCCTTTCTCTTACTTTCCCAATGGATGCATGAATGCTTCATGCTTCTAAACACAATTCAACTATTGAATTTCACATATGTTCTCTATAATAAATTTCAAAATGCGTAATTCATGCTTTCATTCAATATTGATTTAACATAGTAATCATACAAGACACAAATTCTATTCTACATAGACATGTTTACACACAAAACATCAACTAATACAAAATCACATTTCTCATATACATCATTTAGCATGCATTCTCCTCAAATAACAATTAGCACATCACCACATATTACATATATAACAATTAAGTCATCTTTACAAGAATCCACAAAATTTAGGCATGCTTTACAACAATTAATGAAAGGTAATTCACTAAAATCCAAGAAAATGTGAATTAGAAACCCCTACCTCAATTTTGTAGAAAAACCCTCAAAATGGGTCCTAAATTCCAAATCCCTAGAGTTCACCAAAATCACTTTTGCTCCGATCAAATCGTAGATCTTGACGCGCTCTTCGTTTTGCCGCAAATAGCTCCCAAAAATACCAAAAGATGAAGGAGAAATCAATGATTGAATTTTTGTTTTGAAAAGAAAAAGAAAATGGATCAAGATGGGGAGAGATAGAGAGCTTACGAAGTGGGAGAAAATGTGAGGCCAACATGGCCTTCTGGCCACAATTTGTATAAGTGGTGGGTCCCACCACTTTTAATTAAAAATTTTCTTTTTTCTTTTTATTTTTACACCACAATTCTGTATATATATATATATATATATATATATATATATATATATTCATACACATAGCAATTCTCCACCACATATAACACATTAAATAAAATAAATGTGATGCAAAATGGACTTAAACAACACCCCCGTACACAACAATTCCGGTAGCGGTTCCCGCACGAGACCGTCTGGCCCAAAAAATGGAAAAATGCAAAAATGGCTAACCTTGCATTTCAATGAGTCATGAATACAATGAAATGTCCCAACCAACACTCGGACACAACCGGCACACCCCACGGTGTCTGGCACGCAAAACGAGAAAATATGAAAATAGCCTCAAAAAAATTCCAAAAAATGAAAAATGGTAAAATTTGAAAACATTACATTCTACCCTCCTTAAAAGATTTCGTCCTTGAAATCTACCCTCCTTAAAGAAGGAGACCCGCAACCACACACTTTCCGAAAATACCTCACAAAATCACAAGACTAAGAACTCAACAACCTTATTACCTTTGACACCAGACGCCCAAAGGAAATCACACATTGTCGTTAGAAAAACCCAATGGTCACCACCCTATGAGGGTACTCGTCACTCACAACATCATACACAAAACCCACTGGATTCTATACTCGACTTAAAACCAACACTGGTCCCCTCTACACCGCTATACAAGGCTTCGGAGCCGAAAGAAGAACGGTCACAAGACCCCTGAACATGGCAACATCCTATCTCAATCCAACCTTCAAAGGACATACAAGACCCCAAACGAGGAACCCTGTCCATCTCACAATCAAGCTCAAACTCAACTTTACACGTCCCTGTTAGACCAAGCACTCGCTATTCACTGCATAGCTACACCACCGCACTATACGATAATCACCATACTAGAGAACTTCAAGAAGATAAGACAACGGATTTCCCAATGACTACATAATTATAAGTCACCAGAATAATAAAACGTACTATCCTATATCCGGGACACACATCCTTAAAAAGAGATCCTCAATAATCAATGATCGTACCACAAACCCTTTATCAGACACTTGATCCTTCCTAACACACCTCATCACCCGAGGCAAATAATCCAAATCCACACTGCCACACCGACACAACGCGCAAAACCGTGCTTTCACTGTCACTAACAAGTCGAAACAATCATTAACCTTTGACCCGACATTGTGCTAAAGAGGGACTGATTCAAGAGAAATGGTTAGCCAGGCCATTCTCATCCTCGATCCGATCTCAGCACAAACGTCGTTCTTGTCCTCATGTCTAAACCTCAAATACAGTCACATACAGTCCACAAAACAACCATGAGATCCACTCACTATCAATCCATCGCTCTACGCAACCTCAATAACTTTAGAGTCACATACTTACTCTAAAAATCCCAATCATACTTTAATCACACAACCCCTAACAAGCTAGAAAATAACACAGCACCAAACGTCACAATCATCAACCGGCGTAAAAACTCTCTAATGATTTCATAGCACCAATATCAAGTAGACAACCCCATAACATCATTCGATTCAATTCTTACTTCTCCAAAACACACAATACGACCATCTCATGCCTAAAACCTCAAAACCAAAGTCAATCACTTCTATTATTCCTCAATGGAATCACGCATTCACTCTCTAACTGCATAATACTCAAATAATACCAATACTTGTCCTCAAGACACTACTAAAATCAAGAATCAATAAAAATAACCGAGTACATAACTCACATCACATCACCTAATCATCCTCAAACTGCCGTTCAAGACATATCCCCCAATCATCACCGATAGCACCAAACACAGGAAACACAATCCCTATTCGGTAACTCGTGCCATCAAAACCACCCTCAAAATAAGTACCACTAAGAACCAATGACTTTATCTCCCTCAATGGGAGAGAGTCGACCAAATCAATCAAACATTTACCAATAACTCCTATAATGTAACAAACCACACACAGGTCTGCCCACCCACGGACGCGCACAACTCCTAAATGGAGAACAGGGCTCACGACAAACGACGTGTTTGCCAAGACTAAAATAAACGAAAAGGGTAACAAACCCCACTCTCACAAGAGACTGACGACTCGCACTTGAATGCACCCTACACCTTGTCACACGCTATACACCAATTGTCCAACCATGGATACCCAATCTCACCAGAGATGAAATGAACTCCCTATACACCAGGAGAACAACCAACTGGATACCATACGGAACTATGAACTCAATTATAGGCGACCTTGACACTAACAGACCGTCATATCCTATCAACACAGAAACCTCGCACACGATACTCCGC
Organism: Cornus florida; assembly: GCF_030987335.1. NCBI lineage: Eukaryota > Viridiplantae > Streptophyta > Magnoliopsida > Cornales > Cornaceae > Cornus > Cornus florida. The sequence continues at coordinate 50,327,665 of NW_026775573.1, forward strand.
AACACCAATGCTAACCAAAACCAATCAGATCCATACCACATATTCGTCGAGTACTAAAATACAAGTTACAACACAATCATCAAGCAAGAGCATCAACGCTCACAACATACCAACACTAGAAACGATTACAACCCATCAAACACTGTATCCCGTTCTACCTAGATACAGTCACTCCCAAATGACAACATCTATGCCATAAAATGACATTTTACCACCCATTCCATCTCTACCTTCCAAGGTGACACTACCTCGAACACCATGCACAAGATTCGTGACGTCAGACACATCAACCCACTACTCGTCAAAAGAAAAAGGTGCCTATTTGGAAACATCATCCTCACTGACTCTAAAAACTAATTAATCCCCAACCGCCTCAACTAATGCACAACCCCATCACCTACCTGACAACACATAACAAACAACTCACAATCTTTAATCCATCCTCGAATCATATCTGAAACCATTCTGCTCATCGGTACTAAACATTATTGGTCGTCGCGCTACTATAAGCTTAAGAGTGTGCAATTTAGGCGGGGCCAAGTTTTACATTTATAGAAGCCACTACCACCTTTCACTAAAAATATAGCAAGGGCAAGTAGGGATCGTCCTAAGGGATTATACGTGTTGGAATTTAACTTCAACTCTAGCGTATCAAAAGATTGGAAAGGAGGGTTGATTGGTTGATTCCTCTAGAAAGCAATTAAATAAAATGCAATTAAAATAAAACTAAGTTGAAATAGGGATTTAAGGGATGAGAAGAGAGGACTTAGGGTGTTGGAATCACCATTAAGCTCATGTAATTAACAACTTGCTTTCCATTAATGGGGAATATATTGTTGTGAACAAAATGCAACTACCAATTGCAATATTAAGCATGGACCATCAAATTAAAGAATGAATTGTCTACTTAAACTAAGTGTAGCACAACCCATCAATTCTAAGCATGACCCATCAAACTAGTAACAATTGTAGCACACATCAATCTAGAGAATCATGGAATTTGCAATAATAAGACATGGAATATCAAAGCAAGTAAAGATTGTCTACCTACCTACAAACATGAATTAAATTGTAGAACAACCCATCAAGCATAAGTATAATCCATCAAATTAATTGACAAACCCGATTTAATGAAAACCCATGTCTAGCCATCACTAGATTCTCAATCAACCACACATAGACATGCAATTAATATAGAAAATCTAGTGTAGAGATCAATTCCCAAATAATCACACATAAGACAACATGTAATCAAATAAAGAATCAATAGAAAGAATTAATCCATATGAATCATGTAAGAAATAATTCATAATTTAATCACACATAGACATGTAAATAAACTAGAGAATTAATAGGAAGAATTAAACCATAGAAATTATAGAAATATACCAAGATTCATTAAATTCACAAGGCTAGAACACTAATCACAACAATATATATATAAATCCCCAAAAATAGAAATACAAGGGTTTAGATTACACAAGACTTAGGGTTCATCCAATCCCTAAGTGTAGATCTAGTCAATCATGGAGGAGGTAGATGTGGTCATGAAACCCTCAAGGGTAAGCTCCAAACATGGCTCCTTCTTCTTCTTCCTCTTCTTTGAAACTTTAGAGAGAGAGAGTGTGTGGATCTAGAGATGGGTCTTTTAGATGTGCCTCCACTTCCCTCTTTTCTTCTAACCCTAATCTCTAACTTTCTAGAGAGAGAAATAAAAATTACAATGTAAAAATAAAAATGATGAAAAGCTCCTTTACAAAATGGGTCACTTCCCTTTATATAGAAGGTCCTTTTCTTAGTCACTAAATCAGGAATATAGCTCCAAAAATATCTAATCCCGTACTATGTGGTAAGTGGGAGTTCGGGCGCGCGCGAGAATAAGACAGCTCGCTACCAGTAAATGTTCGATCGATCCAACTTTTCAGTTGGATCGATCCAACTTGGCAGTTTTTCAGCATCAGCCTTTTTTTGCTCCGGATTCTCACCAAGACTTTGTTTGGCTCCAAAAAAGCCTTAAGAAACCATGTTTAGCTCATTTTAGCTTTATTGACCTAAAAAGGGAAATAACACAAAATTAGTCTAAAGCGAGAAAATAAGATAGATAAAGGTTCTAAAATACTTAAGCTTAAGGGGTTTAAATGTGTACTTTTCAGCGCTCATCACACCCCCAAACTTAAATATTACTAGTCCCTAGCAATGAACTAGAAAGTAAAGGAATAAAATGAACGACTATACAACTATAAACTAGAAAGCAATAAATGGATAACACCACTTTCGTAGGGAACACGATTGTACTTAGCACATGCAATAAGCCTTTTAAACCCTTAGGTTACCCCTAGTGGACGAGTACAGTCTTGTGAGGGTTTCCAAAAATGATACCCACAAACATTAAGCTCATTCTTTCAAAAGAGGCGCCAATATTGCAGACAAGCATTGGGAGAAAACTACCTCAAGTATGCAATTTTTCAACCATTTCTAAGCAATTTCCCAAAATCTCAACATCAAGCAAGTAAATATGGTCCTCCACACATCAAGAAAATGATCATGCAAATCAAAACAACTTTAGAATCCTTTTTGAGTGAACCGGCATCAAATGTGTTGCTATCTTAGCCAATTAAAGAATTAATCACATCCTTACCCTCAAACTAGCACACAAATCTAGTACCGATCATCAAGACAAAGAGTGGACCTTTTTATTAAAGCTTTATTGTTCTAGGTGCGCTTATTCTTTTCACTCGATTTTTTTTTATTTTTTATATAGGATCAAAGATGGAAGCATAGTGCAATGTGTTGATTTATTAAGCTTTCTAGCGATCCATGAGGTCGAGCGTTAGGTCAGTGACTCTCAAACCAGACGGTTTTAGGGCACTAGGTGTTCAAACACCCCTACGGACTTACAAGCTTAAATTAACTAGGTTACAAATCAAGACAATCTCCATCTAATCATTTCCTCCTTCTCACCTTTTGGGAAAAGTCCTCACTTTTTTTTTTTTTTTATTACTTTTGCAACTTTTTTTTTTTTTTTTTGTATTCAATTATTAACCTAGAGTTTGGGCCCTCCACGTTTCAGCGCGAGAAGTTCAATGCTTGATGAGGCTAGAATCCCGACTACTCAATGAAAAGGGTTTGTTATCCACATTTATCAAGAATGAAAACTTTCAATGCACTACTAGCTCAATTGGGATATAACCAATTCAATAGTCAACAAAGCATGTACCCCACAAATGAGTGCTAGAGTGTGCCTGTGCTAGAGTAGAATACTAGAGTGAATCTCAAAACAATCACGAAATCAGTATAATGTAGACCACAAGTGCAAGCAAGATATCAATCTTTCGAAAAATTTACTCCTAAATGGCATCCACAAGGCATACAAGGAGTATTGGACTCTCAAGTCATGCAATTTTTAAATTTTAAGCAATATAGTCCTCAAAAGATCAAAATCATAGCTAACATGGATCTCAAATCTCAATCATACATTTAAAGTTCAACTTTAAGTAGAATACAACAAGACACCCTACCCCCAAACTTAAACTGCGCGCACATTGTCCTCAATGTGCAATGAGAATAATGGAAAAGATAGAAAGAGTAAACCGTGATGATGTAGACATGAATCCCGGTAGCGATCCAATTCGAAAGACGTCTCCCCCAAACTTGGAATTAACAACCTACTTGAATAACCGCACTAGCAAACTCACATCAAATATTAAATGGGATAAGAGGTAAATGAAATGATACACTCTAAGGCAATATAGCACAATATAAAAGAGAGATATGAGATCAAGCCTAATATAAATCATAAAGTATGCATGGCTACACAAAAGGGCACAATGGAATTTTTTTTATTTTTTATTTTTCATTTAATGAAAGCAAGTATATACAAAATGCAAGAAAAATAAAGAATAAAATGCATGAACAAAATACAAAAAAGAAAAATAAAAAAGGTAATATCTACAATGCAAGAAATGAAAAACAAAAACTAAGAAAGGATGTAAGAACAAAATAATGAAAAATAAAAACTTTTTTTTTTTTTTTTAGAAAACATGCAAAACAAAAAATGTAAAAAATATGCAAAGTGGGTGCTAAGTTGAACGTCTCTAGCAAGACGGAATGCCGCTTTGAAAAATAATCATTTTTTTTAGACAAAACAAATATATACATAAACAAAAATAAAAAGGCAAGTAAACAAAATTGCAAAAAGTAAAAATGTAAGGAAATAAAGAATGAAAAGAAATAATTTTTTTTTTTTTCATAAGAGAAAAGTAAATAAATAAAATAACAAAAGTAAAAGAAAATGAAAAATTAAAATGAAAATAGAAAGAGGAAAAATCAAAAAATCAAAGGGCAAAGCTGTAATCGATCCTGATCTCAACGCTCGCACGATGGGAAAAAAGGCATGAAATTTGTAGAGCTTTAAATTTTTTTCTAAGTATGGAATCTCGATCGATCCAATAATGAAGTTGGATTGATCGAAGAACTTTAGATCGATCTAAGAATGTTTTCGATCGATTTGATAGAGAGCTGAAATATGCAGGTTGATGCAGACTCAAATTTTTTCTAAGTGTTGAAACTACAGATCGATCGAACTTGATGTTTGGATCGATCTAAGGTCTTCTGATCGATCTAACTGAGAACTGAGACCTGAAGATTTTCTTAGATCGATGAGACAGAGAGTGATTGGATGCAGGTATGAAGTTCGATCGATTGAACTCTCATTTGAGATCGATCGAACTTATGCAAAATACTCAATTTCAACATGAAAGCTCATGCAATCCTTATGCTAAGCCCCAATGATGGTAACAAAAATTGAGATTGAAAAATAGATGAAAGAATGTATGTGACGACCCTAGTTTTTAGGCCAGCGCGTCCTGTGATTAACAGAAGATTAACCCGATAGCGGATCCAGATGCAGAAGTAAGGAACGAGTCAACGGTCTCCCAAGGCACAACACACCTCTAAGACACTTTGATGACCTTCCATGGGGTCGTGGAACTCAATGAGAACTCACGCAGAAGCAAAAGAGCGAAAAAATAACAATTAAGCCCCCCAGGGGCAAAATAGTCATTTTTCATGGAATGACGTCCCTAAAATGTATATCATTCCCAAAACACATCCACAACTTTCCATGAAATCACGGAACCCAAAAGAAAGTAGCGGAAGCGAATTGCAAGAAAACCGGACAAAAATAGCTCCAAGGGCAAAATGGTCATTGCTGAAAAATATAAAATCGGGTGCTACCGAGCACACCACTGGGAAGACAGCAAAAAATTAATCAAGTTAGACTCAAGAATCACTTGATTCGGAGTCCGGATGGAAGAGAAAAGTCAAAACAAAGCTTTGACGTCGCCGCGACCGTGAATAGTAACCTGGGCAAAATACTGAAGTTCGTGTGCCGTTTTGAGGTACTAAAAGATGTTTTCTGGAAAAACACGAAGAAGAAACCCCCCTTAAAATAATTTTTCCAAGTTGACCATGTCGAAAGAAAATTTTATTTTTGACGTGAAATCCCCGAAATGCCCTTACAACAGACTTTTTCAAATAGTGCAATTGCGCACAGGAAATCAGATTTGACGCGGGGTTTTCCGAGTCCAAGATGACATTTTATGGAAATATGTTGTGAAGAAACCCCCCCTAAAATCACATTTTCTATGTGACCATGTCAAACCCGGAATTTATGTTTCAAAGAAAATTCCCGAAATGCCCCTAGATCAGTCTAGACCAAGAGGGTAAAAAGCTGCTACAGGATCTGAGATCGGAAACGGGCTACCAAACGAATTTTTCTGGAAAAACACAAAGAAGAAACCCTTCCCAAAATCAAATTTTCTACACCGCAATGTGGACAGAAACAAATAAAATGCACTGTGAAGTGGCCAAAATGCCCCTCCAAGAAATCTGAACAAGAAGTTCCAAAAGCTACTAAATAAAAATCAGAAAGCTGAACTTTGTGATGGATTTCTGGCACCAAGACGACATTTTCTGAAAAAACATGAAAAGAAACCCCCCCCCCCCCACCCCTAAATCACGTTTTCTAAGTGACTATGTCGACACCGGAATTATTTCCCAAAGGAAAACCCCAGAATGCCCTAAAATCAGATTATGCAAGAAAATTAAAAAATGATTCCATAGGAGGCTCAAATCACAAAGGAAAGGGTTTTTCCCAGAAACGATCTTGCACGCAGACGTAACTTACTTAATTGGACGTTCTACAATGGTCCACGACTTAAAAATACCGCCGATGCAAAATTTGACCCCCCAACGGCCAAAAGAGCGAAAATGCACATGAAATGGAAAATTTGAAATTTAAAATTGACAAATGATTTCAAATTACCGTTTGGCCCTTGGCCACACTTCATGTATAATCAATAAGACCTAGTGGAGGTGCCTGAGCACACTTTGCACCACCCGATTTGAAAATGAACCCTTAAAGCCTTGGTTTCAACTATTTTAGTTCAAAAATGCAATATGTAAACTAAAATGAAAACTAAATGGTGTTTGACCCTTGGACACACCTCATACATATTAAATAAATGTTAGATAATGAATTTCATACATAAAACATACTCCGGTGCAAAATAACATACTAAAACGTATATTTTTTCACATATTCTCATTAAAGGCAAAATATAACCATTATGAATAAACATGGACTTCAAATGAAATTTGGCCCTTGGCCTTATATCATATACATAAAATGAGAATAAAAAAGTGTGCTTAGGCACACATTACAAGTTTAGAAAATATATACATTTGACAAATAAGGCTACAAATGGCATTTCAAGCCAACCTTCAAGTCCACTAATCGCCCAAGCATAATGAGAATTTCAACTTTGATTCCTGTACCTGAAATATGCCCCAGTAACTTTGGGGTGAGTAACATAAAGCTACTCGTAGGATATGAGCATGCACGACCTAGCATTTTACAATTTTATCACCTTAAGGTGAAACATGTCAAATGGGCTCATGCCACCTAACGTCTATGTCAAAATGAGACTCACGGAGCATCCTAAGCTTCCCTAGATCATTTCTAGCACAAATCACATCATCCATGCAATTCAAACAACATAGGAGCATGATATACAAAGCAACATGATATAGATTCTCAAAGTCATCAACTTAAAATCTACTATACAAAAATAACAAAAGTGGGTCATGCCGCCTAACGTCTATGTTTCAAGTGAATCTATAGGATCATCCATAAGCTACATTTGAACAACAAAACACGAATCCCAATATCTATGCAATTTAACCAATATAGAAGCATGCTATACAAAGTAACAAGATATAGATTTTTAAAGTTATCAACTTGAAATCTAAAGTACGAAAACAACTAAATATAGCAATTTAGTATAATTAGAATTTCTAAAACCACACATCAATACATAGATTCTCAATATTATCAACTTGAAATCTAAAAGTATGAAATCAGCAAAAATGGATATACTTGGACAACAGTCGGATTAGACCGATACAGGGCTAATTTGGAGTTACTAACCCCCAGGCAGCTTACCCAACGCGTGAACTTTACAGGGCTAATTTGGAGCTACTAACCCCCAGGCAGCCAACCCAACGCGCGAACTTTTGACTTAGAGGACTCTTGTCCCCGTACTAGAGCCAAACCCTAGCCATCATGCAATGTCCCAAGTGGTTCCAAAATAAATAAGTTAACAACTTATATATGTATTAAATAGTACATGAAACTACCTTCATTCACAAGTAGGTCGGAACCACACAATACATGCTCTAAATCCACAACTACTATGGGATGACAAATGTCGAATCTTCAGAGCGCGATTCGTTACACACTATAATAACATCACATGTCGAATCTTCAGTGTGCGATTCATTACACGCTATAACAATATAATTCAATATTGAAAACATAAACTGAAGAATCTAATACAAGTCCAAAATCATGCTTTAAACATACTACCAATGTCAACCACATGATTTAAATCAATAATGCAAAAGAAACGAAAATTAATCACATAACCTAATTAATTTCTCTAAGTTTCAAATCTCAACTAAATGATCCATAATTAACACATGTTAATAACATAGCATGGTCATTACATATACCACATCAAAACTTGATTAGGTCCTTGAAACAATATGATGAAATTTAATTAAATCATGATAATTAAATTCCTAGATTCTAAAACAACATTAAATGGTCCCAAATTTATACATGCTGGTACACAAGTCCTAGTCATCTCAATATCAAGTCAAAAACTTAATTAAACCAATGGACATTTAAAATAGATTTTTATCTAATCATTTTAATTAAAATCTCTAGATTTTCATACTCATCCAAATGCTCTCAAATTAAAGTATGTTAAATAACATGCCAAGACTTAATTTAATAGCTTATCATAAGTTAATTCCATATAAGGTACGTCCATGATAATTAAACTTTCACAAAAGATAATTATTAAATAAAAAGTGCAATTCTTTATCAACTACTTCCAATTTAATATATGTTAACAAACATACCAAAGCATAATTTACTAGCATGCTACAATTTAATTCTAAGTTGAATATCATCATGAGAATTAAATCTTAAACATAGAAAATAATTAAATTAAATTCTAAATTATGAACAAAAGTATGTATACAAGTTGTATAATCATGGGAAATACTCAATATAACACATATATAATCCTAAAACATCCTCTACCTTAATTTGAGATGAAAATCTCAAAAGCCACCAAAATGAAACGGCTCTGAATCCGACAATACTTCGGAGTTTTGTCGGGGACAATGCCGTGAACATTAAACTCCAAAGAGGACCTACCAAAATCCTAACTTGACCTCAAACCCGAACTCAAAATTTGGCCAAAAACGGGTTCTAATAAGGGTGAAAGAAGCGTGTAGTCAACACAAACACAAAACACGAAGACATTATGACTCTATAACGAAGGGAAGGAGGTTTAAATGAGAGGAGAAGGGTAGCAGCCCCCCTTGGGCTGCCATGGTAGATTCAGGTCGTGCATGAAGGGAGGAGAAAGTGACTTTTTGACTTTAAGTTCCCCTATTTATAGAAAATCTCAAAAAGTGCCCCGAAAGGGCCCCGTCGGGTCCAGAAAATTTGAGCAGACGTACTCAAACGAAAAAACTCCGTGAATGAAAAAGATTCAAAATGAGAAAATATGAACAACGGAAGAAACGACATCAAAAATTGAGTCCCGAGCAGAGAGATTTTCCCCGAACAAGTTCGGCGGCAACTAGGGCCAGAAACCCTAAATCTGGAGAAAAATGACCACAAGGAAATTCTAAGAGCACACAACTCGACGAAATGTGAAAATGAATCCCGTACGAGGATTCAGGCTCAAAACGAGGCATTTTTGAAATAACTTTCATTAATTGCACAATGGCCCCTCCAAAAAGTAAAAACTGCACTAATGACCCAAAATGAAAATATCTTCCAAAAATATTTTCTCAAAAACCCCTAAAATAAAATATCTTCAAAATATATTTATGATAAACACCCCAAGAAAAGAAAAAGATTCTGAAAAACTATACATCCATGCCCCTGTGGACACCGGGAGCAACTAGAGAGCTTTTCTACAAAAGCAAAGATACGTATTTCATGGAAACCACTTAGAATGAAGACACGTGAAGTCAAAAACCAACTCCGAGCATGAAAAGTGAGGTTGTGCCACAAACTGACAAACGGAGATAAGACGAAATAGGGAAAGTTGTCAATCCAAGGAAAAGAGTCTCGGAAATTATTCCAAAGCACTCGAGACGACACTAAGTGGTGAAAAACTAAACTTAGAAAGGAAAAGAACAACGGAAAAAAAATATCCGTGAAAATCTGGGAAAAAAGAAAGGAAGGAAAATGACCGGGTCATTACAATGTACACAAAAACGAAAAATAAAAAAAATAAAAATAAAAAGAAATGAGGGAGGAATAGAGTTGTGAAACTCTACGAATACTAGTATTTAACGTCTCTAGCAAGACGTTGGGCCAACTCACTAATCAAAAGAATCAAAAACCGGATATGAAACATCCTTATTGACCCTTTTTTTCCATTTTCTCATTTGATGCCTCACTTATAACAATGAAATCATCCTCCAAAAGAATGACTTGAAAAGAAATGAAAGAGATGATATTATTCCTTTCGTCCACGGTCTTGAAAACAAAATCAATCATGGTTAGGCTTGCCTCTTTGTTGTGTTCTTGAAACACATTCAAATGGTCATTCACTTTGATAATTGGTGAGGCATTGTCTTTCAAAGACTCATTTGGAATATCAAGAAATACCTTCTCTTCATCCTTTTTCTCCTCCTCAAAAATAACCATCTCCTCACCTTCCAAGTTAGCTAAGGAGTTCATTAGAGAGTTTATTTCATTTTTGGAGCTTTCAAGATCAAAACCACAATTTTTATATATTTTAAAATGGCATGTCTCAAGAAGGTCATTAGAGATAATAAAAGGAAGGCCCTCTTCAACAAGTTCCTCCTCATCCTCTCCTACCTCAAGTGTGGTCAACATCTCCTCACTCTCTAAAGTAGCAATGGTCGGGATATAATCATAATCAAAACAAGGAAAATCCTCATTAATCATGTTATGCTCTATTGGATTAGCCACTAACTCACTTTCCACTTCCTCCTCTATACAAGATAGAGTGCTAGGCATTAACTCACTTGTTTCATCCTCTTCACTCTCATCATCATCATCTATATACATTGAAGTTCTTGCCATTTTTTCATTTGCCTCTTCCTCCACCTCTTAACGAGAAAGAATACTTGCAATTTGCTCAACTTGAGCTTCTAACTTGGCTAAAGTTTGAGAATGAGAATTAATAAGTGGAATTTTTGAAATATGCACCTCAAGTAAAGCTAACATTTTTTCTTCAAATCCGGGTGAGTACTTAGAATGTGGTGGAGTTGGTTCATTATAAAATGGTGGGGGAGGGCAATAGTCATAAGAAGGATTAAATGAGTGATTAAGTCCATAATAAGATGATGCATGAAATGAATTGGACTCAATCTCATAAGGATTAAAATATGATGGAAGAGCATAAGGTGAAGGGATATAATTTCCCCCCAAACTTGGATCAAACAATTCCTCCATTCACAATTAAAATCCAAATGCAACAAATAATGGCCTCCACACGGGCCGATGCTTGGACAAAGATTTAAGCAATATAATGAGCCTCAACAAGGGCTATCACAAGCATTCAAAGAAGTGAAACAATTAAAATACAAGAGTTCCAAGAATTGCTCACAACGGTCCTTAAGCAACTTCAAATTTTAATATTAGCTTTAAGCTCCAATGATTGCTTCAAGTTCCAAAGTTTGCCTTCCTTGTAGTCAAGTACCTAATTGAACAAATAATAATGAGAACAAGAGAAAAGAATATACAATGAAAAATAAAATAAAAATAGAAGCAATCAAATGAACACTATTGTCTCGTCTAATTCCAACAAAACTGTTAATCCCCGGCAACAGTGCCAAAAACTATGGTCGTCGCGCTACCATAAGCTTAAGAGTGTGCATTTTAGGCGGGGCCAAGTTTTACATTTATAGAAGCCACTACCACCTTTCACTAAAAATATAACAAGGGCAAGTAGGGATAGTCCCAAGGGATTATACGTGTTGGAATTTAACTTCAACTCTAGCGTATCAAAAGATTGTAAAAGAGGGTTGATTGGTTGATTCCTCTATAAAGCAATTAAAATAAAACTAAGTTGAGATAGGGATTTAAGGGATGAGAAGAGAGGACTTAGGGTGTTGGAATCACCACTAAGCTCATGTAATTAACCACTTGCTTTCCATTAATAGGGAATACATTGTTGTGAACAAAATGTAACTACCAATTGCAATATTAAGCATGGACTATCAAATTAAAGAATGAATTGTCTACTTAAACTAAGTGTAGCACAACCTATCAATTCTAAGCATGACCCATCAAACTAGTAACAATTGTAGCACACATCAATCTAGAGAATCATGGAATTTGCAATAATAAGCCATGAAATATCAAAGCAAGTAAAGATTGTCTACCTACCTACAAACATGAATTAAATTGTAGAACAACCCATCAAGCATAAGTATAATCCATCAAATTAATTGACAAACCCATTTAATGAAAACCCATGTCTAGCCATCACTAGATTCTCAATCAACCACACATAGACATGCAATTAATATAGAAAATCTAGTGTAGAGATCAATTCCCAAATAATCACACATAAGACAACATGTAATCAAATAGAGAATTAATAGAAAGAATTAATCCATATAAATCATATAAGAAATAATTCCTAATTTAATCACACATAGACATGTAAATAAACTAGAGAATCAATAAGAAGAATTAAACCATAGAAATTATAGAAATATACCAAGATTCATTAAATTCACAAGGCTAGAACACTAATCACAACAATATATATATAAATCCCCAAAAATAGAAATACAAAGGTTTAGATTACACAAGACTTAGGGCTCATCCAAGCCCTAAGTGTAGATCTAGCCAATCATGGAGGAGGTAGATGTGGTCATGAAACCCTCAAGGGTAAGCTCCAAACATGGCTCCATCTTCTTCTTCCTCTTCTTTGAAACTTTAGAGAGAGAAAGAGAGTGGATCTAGAGATGGGTCTTTTAGATGTGCCTCCACTTCCCTCTTTTCTCTTAACCCTAATCTCTAACTTTCTAGAGAGAGAAATAAAAATTACAATGTAAAAATAAAATGATGAAAAGCTCCTTTACAAAATGGGTCACTTCCCTTTATATAGAAGGTCCTTTTCTTAGTCACTAAATCAGGAATATAGCTCCAAAAATATCTAATCCCGTACTATGTGGTAGGTGGGAGTTTGGGTGCGCGCAGGAATAAAACAGCTCACTGCCAGCAAATGTTCAATCGATCAGACTTTTTTCTTCGATCGATCCAACTTGGCAGTTTTTCAGCATCAGCCTCTTTTTGCTCCAAATCAGCCTCTTTTTGCTCCGGATTCTCACCAAGACTTGGTTTGACTCCAAAAAGGCTTTAAGAAACCATTTTTAGCTCGTTTTAGCTTTATTGACCTAAAAAGGGAAATAACACAAAATTAGTCTAAAGCGGGAAAATAAGATACATAAAGGTCCTAGAATACTTAAGCTTAAGGGGTTTAAATGTGTACTTTTCTGCGCTCATCAATCATGCCATAACGCCTCTACTACCATCATCCTCAAATAACAACTCAAACTCACCTCTCACCGACTCAATAGGCTACCGCTAAGCGATCTCTCCTCAAGCATCCTTAGGATAACACCATCATAACAAGAGAGTATGCCTCACTCTTGATACTCCCCACAGTAACCATTACATACCACTAGGATAGAACCCTTACACAGTAATGTCATGCCGAAAGATCCCAAAGAAAAGGAATGAGCACAAAAACCAGAATGTTCAACACCCAACTATCTCCTCCAACCATCTATAACACAATCAGTCACCAACACTTAATCGGCTTCTCCGACCATTCTTCCCAAAACAATCTACATAATCAACCAAAGAAACCTTACGCCCTAGCGTCAACACCATTACTTTCCCTCTTTACCGTTCCTCTGAACACCCTTGACCCCGACAAAAGTCAAATGGGGCTACCAACTAGACCTACGAGATCACCCTCGTCCTAATCATTCTAATCATCAGTTTATCTCTTCGGATCCTTAAACAACTAGCATTTCAATGACCCCATACTACCTGCCTTATCGTGCAACCTTGCACAATATAGCTAAAATTAACCACTATACCTCAACTTAAGACTCTCTCGACAATCGTGACAACTTATAACCCCACTCATCCACCGTGCTATGTAATCAACTCACTAAGAGTCACGCTCCTGTAGCTGTCCGAAATGAGGATCACTCCTCAATAAACCAGTCTCTAAAACAGACTCTTACAAGACCACGAAATGATCCACATCCTGCAATCAGACATCCGGCACTCGCATGACTCCGGTCAATGCCTACGTCACCCTAGACCTACAGAATCCAACAATCCCCTTAATAACCATGACCAACACAATTCCTTAGACTGTACCAGAATGCTCGAAATACACGTCTACAACCCATAGACTACACTCGTGACTCAAGCAATCCCCTATCACACCCACCACAAACCGGTTCAAAAAGAACCTCCGCACCAAATTGTGACCCAAGTCATAAACACAAACCCCCTAAGGTCACACCTTTCTCCTACGAAACCCTCATTCCATACACCTGACCTTTTCGATCACAAAACCCATGCACTAACATATGAAACTCATATACCACATAGACACCGTGCCAAGAAATACGAACCCGCTCTAAAGTCGTGCTCTAAGCACTGCACAAAATGCAACAAAAAGATCAGAATGATTACACACCAAATAGCTCAATCCACGAGCTAGAAGTCCGCGCCATTCGTTCGATAAGAACCAGCACCCCAAACAACCCTGGAGCAACCAAGCTCCTCACCTACTCAGGTCAATACCCACACAACCATCCATGCTCAACCGCATACTCCTACACATGTATACATATATATATATATATATATATATATATATATATATATATATAATAACCGTATCACATACCATGATACAATCGTGTCCTATCATTTAATTTTATTTATTTATTTATTTATTTATTTTAAACACTCCATCTTTCAATTAAAAAAAAAAATAATTGCATAACCATACCAAATAACCGTCACAATACCATACGAGACATGCTAACACATACCGTACTCATTACTTGCCACATTATCATTTAAAATAAAACTGCACACACCGTGCCAATTACTAGACATTACCACCTAAATCACACTTGTCATCTCATCATAATTAATATTTTTTTCAATTATTTATATATTTCATCGTCATGACCATATAACACACATTTTAGCAATTAAACATGTAAGCATATGAACACTTTGGCAAATAAGCATGTCTTTTAAAACCGTAAACACACAAGCAATTAAGCAAGTAAGCATACTTCTCAGATAATAAACACCGTAACACATAAACACATAAACAATGCAATCACCTTCCACACAACCCTAGGTAGGTCTCTACTCGTCGTCCTACTGGTTTTCGAACCTTTGCTCTGATACTAAATTTGTAACGACCCGAACCCGTGAGTTCAAAACGCTAACTGAGTCCTTACCTGAACTCGAGGTCAACTAAGGACACTACTGTCCTTTCCTATGTCAATGCATATTAT
Organism: Cornus florida; assembly: GCF_030987335.1. Classification (NCBI taxonomy): domain Eukaryota; kingdom Viridiplantae; phylum Streptophyta; class Magnoliopsida; order Cornales; family Cornaceae; genus Cornus; species Cornus florida. The sequence goes on from NW_026775573.1 coordinate 50,342,860, forward strand.
ACGTGTTATTCCAGGGTTTATAAAAATATATATATATATATATATATATATATTAATAATAATAATTAAATGAGATCATAACTACAAAGTATGACAAAACAGTTCACTAACCCATCAAGACCTGTGGAGAAGCGCCGTCCGCCACTTCCTTCCCGTATCCTGAAAAATGTTAAATAATGGGGTGAGCTAAACGCTCAATAGGGGTGCCTAAAACACACCTCTTATGACCCCGTGAATCCACATATAGAATAGAAATCAAGAGAACGGGATCATACTATACCGGGGATATAATCCACAACCACAACGTTAAATATAACCACAATTGTCATTCAAGTCACAATTATACCATGTATGCCAATGTAGTGCAATGCCATGCCCATGTCGTTCCCCATTTTCTGAAACATTACCATTTCAACTTCCAAATTGTTAGTGCAATCTGACCCAAGGCACCTCCAAGGCGTCATGAAGGGAGGATTGGCTAACTATCCACGACCACAAGGCACCTCCAAGGTGTCGCATCCGGCCTAGTTATCTCAACCATACTCCCCTTTAGACTATACTAACATCACGGACCACTAGGCGCCTCCTAGGCGTCCGGTTTTCACAATCACTTTTCAAAAATAATTTTCTTAAAACGATTTCATTTGCTTCAAAAACACTTTTCCCTTTCTATTTATTTCACAATGGATGCATGAATGCTTCATGCTTCTAAACACAATTCAACTATTGAATTTCACATATACTCTCCATAATAAATTTCAAAATGTGTAATTCATGCTTTCATTCAACATTGATTTAACATAGTAAACATACAAGGCACAAATTCTATTCCACATGGAGATGCTTACACGCAAAACATCAACTGACACAAAATCACATTTCTCATATACATCATTTAAGCATGCATTCTCCTCAAATGACAATTAGCATATAACCACATATTACATATATAACAATTAAGTCATCTTTACAAGAATCCACAAAATTTAGGCATGCTTTACAACAATTAATGAAAGGTAATTCACTAAAATCCAAGAAAATGTGAATTAGAAACCCCTACTTCAATTTTGTAGAAAAACTCTCAAAATGGGTCCTAAATTCAAAATCCCTAGACTTCACCAAAACCACTTTTGCTCCGATAAAATCGTAGATCTCGACGCACTCTTCGTTTTGCCGCAAACAGCTCCCAAAAATACCAAAAGATGAAGGAGAAATCAATGGTTGAATTTTTGTTTTGAAAAGAAAAAGAAAATGGATCAAGAAGGGGGAGAGATAGAGAGCTTACGGGAGTGGGAGAAAATGTGAGGCCAACATGGCCTTTTGGCCACAATTTGTATAAGTGGTGGGTCCCACCACTTTTAATTAAAATTTTTCTTTTTTCTTTTTATTTTTACACCACAATTCTATATATATATATATATATATATATATATATATATATATATATATATATATATATATATATTCACACACATAACAATTCTCCACCACATATAACACATTAAATAAAAAAAATGTGATGCAAAACGGACTTAAACAATACCCCCGTACACGACAATTCCTATAGCGGGTCCCGCACGGGACCGTCCGGCCCGAAAAACGAAAAAATGCAAAAATGACAAACCTTGCTTTTCAAAGAGTTATGAATACAATGAAATATCCCAACCAACACTCAGACACAACTGACACACCCCATGGTGTCTGACACGCAAAACGAGAAAAGACGAAAATACCCTCAAAAAATAAAAAAATTCCAGAAAATGAAAAATGGTAAAATTTGAAAACATTACATATTACCCAAGAAAAAATATTGCCAATAAATTAGATTTAATAATTTTTTGGTCTCACGCATTACTAATTTTTGTTGTTTGTTGTTTTGTTTTGTTTTTTAAGTTTTTATTTTTTTTCTGTTGGAAAAGTCACTATAGAACTTACTTCGCTAGTAATATTAATTAGGGTAACATGCAAAAAATCCCCCTAAACTATGTCCGAATTTGCAAATAACCCCCTTGAAGTATATTTTGTATATAAAATCCCTTGAACTTTCACATATTGTTGCAAAATGCCTCAATGCCTATACTATTTTTCATTAAATGACCATAATGCTTTCTTATTGGATTGCACTTAATTTATTTATTTTACTGAAATAAATTATGAAAAAAATTCATACTAATTTGATAGCATATTCTCCATTAAATTTGCATAAATTTACCTTTAGTTTTTTAATTAATTGTTGAAATGAAAATCTTAAGTAGAAAATTTTAAAACAATTTAAGTAATTTTTATATTTTGTATGAATGTATTGCATTAAAAAGAAGGTATTTTTTTATTTAAGTAATTTATTAATGTTTCATTAATTTATTGTATGAAAAAGAAGGTATTTTCTTACAGTAATTTTTTTTTTTTTCTTTCTTAGTTGGTGATACTCACACACACGGTTCCACTGAGGCTTGAATCCTTAACCTCTCTTTGGGAGGTAAAAGCTCGATATCGCTAGACCACTAGCCTATTGGTTATGGTAAAAAAGTTTAAACCGAGTATCATAATTAATAAGTTTTATTATAAATAGTAAAGTTTAATAATAAATTAATCATCAAAAAATGGTAGTTACAAAACTATTTATTTATGTTCATTAATTGATACTAATAATAAAATTAATATAATTGGTATAATTAATATTTAGATAAGAGAAAAAAATAATAAAATAGTTTAATAAGAAATGATAAATTTAATGGGAAAGGGTAAAATAGTCTTTTACAATGGGTTTGTCCTGAAACAAATCAATAATTCATGAGGACAATTTGTAGTTTAGTGGGATTATTTGCAAAAGAACAATAGTTTAAGAGGAATTTTTTGCACTTCTCCCTATTAATTATATATATTTAGATAAAAGAGTTTTTTTTTTTTTTTTTTGTTTAGCCTGGCAAACAAAAACCATTACATAGATATGATAGTACAAATATTCATGAGGACAAGAACCCTTGAGAAACAAACCAAAACCACATCAAACTAAAAAGGCATACACAAAAACCTAGCAACACTGAGCACCACTAAACTTCCATGACAACAGAATAGCACACGAAGCCAGTCTGACAAAGCATCCATTATCCCACGAGGCCCAAAGAACATAGTAGGGTCCACACTAGTAACTGGGCTAAGAAAAACAGCACAACCCACGTGATAAGGATCAAAGGCTTCACTACAGGTATCGATACGCACGCCTCCAGTCAATGTTTCCTTCCTGTGCACCATAATGACTAAATTGGACTGTAGAAGCTGATGAGATGACATCCTAGGTGGGTCCCCACTCCTTCGAGAAAGATCGGAAGACAGAAACTATAACAAGCTACACCTCACCGGCGACAAAACTGCAGCCCGCGGTTTGTCAACAAGAAAATAACCCCTGCGACCCAAAATCAGACACCACATGAAACGCCGGGAAAACCAAGAAGGACCAAGGGTTTCATAATCACCAAACCAAGGGAATTGACCAATCGCTGGCGAACCACCAGTAGGGAAAGCATCGTCGGAAACAAAGCACCACCAAGAACAAAAAACGTAAGAAAACTAAAGCGCCAAAGGATAACCATCCTCATAGAGATGACCGGCAACAACAAGTCACGGCCCATGGCCGGAGGAGAGGCAGCTCTGAATAGAGCAAGAGAAATAAGCATCCAACCTGCTTCAAGAACACGTCCAACGCGCAACAACCCGAAACAAGAGAGAAACTCCGGCACGCAGGACCAAGAAAACAACGCAAATTTCCCAAATAGTGAAGCCAACGATAGGGACTCCCTTGCATCAACCAACCTTAAACCAGAAAGCATGGCCACAGAAAGTATGACCACAGAAAAAAACCCGACGCAGACAAGCAAAAGGCCAGAACGACCATAGAAGCCAAGCAAACCAACCATATACCGGGATCAAAATGGAAACACAGTGAAGATTGGCCAAAAACCCATCCACCGTTCAAACACCCTCAATCGAGCAACCCATAAGAGCCAAAGGTCCATCGGGTCCGGCCACCTACGCAAACCTTTGCCGGGATTGAGTAGGAAAGCCATCCCACATAAACACCCAGTGAAAGAAACGCAAACTCTGAAAATAGAGAACCTCTACGAAGAACGGAACGCCTTAGATAAAAGAGTTTTGACCGGTATAAATTAGTTAGTCATTTTTATTCATAATTTTTTATTCAATAAATATATATTTTTTAAGAAACAGTATTGTAGAGAGAGTTATTACAGCCCCACACACACACACACACACACAAAGGTAAATTGCACCGACCCCCTAAGTTTTGGTTAACGTCACTCAACGGATCGTTAATGGTTTTTTTTATATTGACACCCTTGAGGTTTCAAAAATGTGCAATGACACCCCTCCAGACTTCTGAAACCATAAGAAATTACTTTTTAACCATTTGACTTGTCAACAACCCCATTTAAATCATGAAATTACAAATTTAATTTCCTAACTAAATTTAATGTACCAAACTAACATCTTCATCTCTTATATACATATAGACATAACTTATACCACCACCACAACATAAAAATAAAAATAAAAATAATTTTTTTTTGAAGTAGCTAGATAACTATACACACCCAAACACTATCGGAACCACCAAACCCAAACATCACAGTAGAAAAAAAAAAAATTTGAAAATAACCATGGCCAATTCATACTTATACGTCCCAAACGCTACCAGAACCACCACCACCACCACTACCACCCACCAGGGGCGAAGCCACGATTTTAATTTAGAGGGGGGCGGAGTGTAAAAAAAAAAAAAAAATTTGCATACTATATACATCATTCTTAAGTGCAAAAAGAAGAATGTTAAGAAGTAGGGGGCAAAAAAATTTAATAAAAAGAAGAAAAATGAGAAATTTGAAAGAAAAAAAAAAAAATTGAGTATAAGTAAAGAATGAAGATTTAACTTTTTTTTAAGGAAATCAAAGGAATATTAAGAGCAAAAGAAAAGGAAAAGAAAAATTTAGAAGACAAATTTAGAAATTTAAAATTTTAGGGGGCATTATATAGAAATTTTTTTATAAATATACAAATTAAAATAAAAATTATTAGATTTTATAATAGGCATGGTCAGGCCAGGAGGGGCATGTGCCCCATCTGAGCATACACTGGCTTCGCCTCTGACCACCACCGCAATAAAAATAAAATAAAAATTAAAATTTTGAAATACCATGATAACCTAGGCACCACCATAACCATCACAACCATACCACAACAACCACTATCAGAGTAGAAAAAAAATTTAAAACTGCCATGTCCAGCCCAGACTCAGCACAAGAGGGAAAAAAAAAAAAAAAAAAGTTAAAGATTATGGTACAGAAATATGCTTAAAGATGAAGGGAGTTTTGTCATGTCTAATATTTTGTAAATTAATTAAATTAAATAATCACGGTAAATATGACATTTGAAATTATAGGGGGTGTCATTGTTAAAGAAGTCATTGATCCATGTTTGAGTGATATTGACCAAAACCTCACAGGTATCAATACAATTTACCAAAAAAAAACATGAGGAAAAGGACACAAAGTAGATGAGATAGAAGAGAGGGACAGAAGGAGGAAGAGGAGATAAAAACAAAGAAGAGAGGGACCACAGAGCGAGAAGAGAGAATATAGAGAGGAAGGGGGAAAGAGAGAGAGAATAAGGGTTAGAAAAAAAAGAGATTGAAAAGAGAGAGAAAATAGGGGTGAGAAAAAAGAGAAATTAAAAGGAGAAAGAAATAGGTGAGAGAAAAAAGAGAAACCGAGGAAAGAGAGTGAGTAAATTTTTGAGAAAAAAAAAAAGGAGATAGAAAAGGAAGCCAGATTAAAGAAATTAAAATAAGAAAAAGAAGCCAACTAGAGAGAGTTTGCTTGATTTGTAATTCTGAAAATAATTCTCAAGAATTTAGAAAACAAAAAATAATCCTCAGAGAACAATCTTTTATAGTTCTCTAAAAACTGACATTTTTACAACTGATTTTTCAAAAAACTTAACCAAGCAGAACTTTTTGTACGGTTTTCTGTTCTTAATTTTTTGATAATAGAAAACTGTTTCCGAAAACAAAAACAAAAAAAATAGAAGAGAGGGTTTGAGGAATGATAAGGGTTTTGTTTGAGCGAGTTAAGATAAGTACCCACTCTCAATCCATTATTGATTCATGAATTGTAGTGGATACTCACTTTACGCAATTTTTGTAAAATACTTTTGTTTGCCGTTTGGTTTCATGAATACAATAAAATACGCGAATTTTACTACCAATACGAATGAAACGATTTCATGAATAGTAGTGGATACTCACTTTATGCGTTTTTTTTTTTAAGAAACTTTCGTTTGCTGTAATACGATAAAATACAAAAAAATTTCCACCAACACGAATGAAACAATTTAAAATGCTTTGATACTTGTTAGTCACCGTTTAATACGCTTTTTATATCCCAACCATTTTGCTTTGTTACTGCAATTCTAATTCTATAATTTTGTCGAATACAATTTTTTACTAAATTCATTGTATTTAGCACTCCAAGTCTCCAATGCATGATCTACACACTTTGTGAAACATAAATTCTTATAGAGCTTTGTAGATATTTTTATTGTTATTTTTATTTTTATTTTTTTAAGATCGTTTAATTTTTGTTTGTAATGGTAGATATTTATTTTATTTTGTTTTGTTTTTGAAAGTTTACAGAGAGTCAAGAACACTGCATAAATGCATTATATGATATTCTAATCTAATTTAATTTTAATAAATTTTAGTTATGCATCTACTATATATATATTATATCTATCAAGAAAAGACTGAAAAAAAGAACAAATTTTTATTTATTTTTAGATAAACATAGTTGATTATTTGAATTAGAATTTTTTTTATTAATTTGTGATGAATTTATGATGTCTTAGTTATTGATTAATTATATTTAATTAGTTTAATATTTCCAAAGTTATTGTGATAATGTCAATTTGCATATAATGAAGTTTTATTTTTTTATTTTTTAATATTTTATTATTTATTAGATTTTATTTTATTATACATAAAAAAAAATTAAGGCTAATTTACATAGATTTCGTCTATGATTTGTTATAATTAGACGGACTTTCCCTGTAATTTAAAAATTTATTCGAACCATGAAAATAAAAATGAAACTATGTTATACGGACTTCTCCTTTTTAGTGACAGGCCGTTAAATAAATTAACAGACCAATTTAATTTATTGAAATGTCCTCAAATTAGAATGTTAAATGATTAAAATATCCGTATACTATTTTTTTTTTATACACACACACACAACAAACCACCACCCACCCCCACCCACCTACGTTTTCCTCCGACCGACCACCACCGCCATAACCACCATCATACCTCTTGCGATTACAACCGCGATTGACCCTAAAATTGAAGACCACTCACTGGCATCACTGTAAGACACATCGCGGAGAGCCGGAGAGGCACGAGCTTTTCGTCGGAGAATAGATCATCGGTGAGGAGCATAGTGACCAGATCTTCGAGCCTGAACTCGAAATCACTTAAGGAAACTTCTAAATTTGGCGATCTGCCAATCTTCGTCGGCGCTCCGTCACAATTTCTCAGCAGAATCATATTCGAGGACTCACCAATTTGTTTTTTCCCCCACTATTCCCATTTTCTTCTCTCTTTCAGTTTTTATTTTTTTATTTTTTATTATTGTGGTAGGATCTACAAAATTGTTTCCTGTATCAATGAGTATAATGATGGGTTTTTCCTTTAACTCGCATGGTTTGAGGCGTATGCAACCCATCAATGGCTTACAAAGATATATCCGGCAGTTCGGTTTGCTCTCCACTTCTTTCTCTCTCGATCTCCTCCTCCTCCTCCTATCACAATCGCCACCAAGCACCACCACCACCCTTCAACCACAACCATAGAATAATATATACACCAACGTCAATTCTCTGCCCTTTATCTTCTTTGAATTAGATCCCAAACACAGAACACCAATCAAAGAATCCCAAACACAGAACACCAATTACTCAAACCCCAAACCTGAATCCCAATCCCAATCCCAATTACTCAAACCCCAAACCTGAATCCCAATCCCAATCACTCAAAGAACCCATCAAATCTCAAACACAGAACACGTGTCGCAATCCCAATCACTCGAATCAGTCTCGTTAGTATCTTTGTTGCCACGTATTCGCCGGAGAATTCATATCGTCGGTTGATTTCTTTATTATGGAACAATCAGTGCTCAAACTCTTATATGTTTAAAATGAAAGAGATATTGGTGATGTGTATATGCATATATGCATACTTGAAGGTGGAAACATTATCTGTGGTCGGCGAGGGTGGTGGTGATGGTGGGCAGTAGATGAATCTATTATAGAGCGAGAAAGGGAGTAGAGAGAGAGAGAGAGTTAGATGGCAGGACAAGGGTATTTTGAGATTTTATTAAATTTTGTACCTGACATCAACACATTCTGTCGTTGACTGACGTTGATTCTAATAAAAAAATGATCCGTGTAAGATATTTTTATTTTTAGAGAAGGTTCAAATAAATTTCTAAACCACAAAGGAGGTCCTCGTAATTGTGATAATTGCGTATAAATTACCCAAAAATAAATAGTATATATATAGCTGAATTTTTAATCCATTCAATATATTATACACGTACATGTTCGTATTTGAATTTTGAAGTTTTCGTTTTTTTCAATCATATTTTTATAATGCATTTTTTTAAGAAAAATTAAATTATACTAGTACATTTTTTAATGGATACTTTTTTTGGTACTATATTTTAGTAACTATATTACTTTTTACCTATTAATTAATTACTCACTTTAAATTAATCATTCAATAACTTAAATTTTATTGAACGAGTTTGTGCAATTGAACGAATGAGTTTGGGTTGCCCACCCTATCTAAATTCAATGAACCCAATAACAAATGACAGCTTATATCTCCCTCATTAGATCCCACATTAAAGGAGCTTTATTGAGTTTTGTTTTTTTTTTTTCCTAGCAAACCGCCTACAACCAGGCAAGAAGCTAAAATCATCCAGCATGATGTAAATCAGCTTGAGCACAAAGAAGAATATCCACTGTAATATAAGATAAAATAACATCATGACAGATGTGACTTCGCGATAGCATGGCCACTTTATGGGCAACCTCATTGTCATTTCTCTTAACATGGCTAATCCGATATGAGGCAAATCGCTGAAGCACACACCGAAAATCATAAGCAAAAGCTTCCATCTCCACTGGACAAGACTCTAGATTAATAATAGCATTACACACTACTTGGGAGTCACTCTCAAACCAACAATTAACATTTCCAAATTGAAGAGCCCAGAAAGCTGCGTTACGAAGACAAATGGCCTCTGCTGTAGAGGCGTTCTTAGCCTTAAACGAACTAAACACGACAATCTGGCAAATGGATCCAAGATCATCCCTGAAGACTGCTCCACCTCCACCTACACAAGAAAATGGAAAAAATGATGCGTTCACATTACATTTTATTTCTCCAGGTTGAGGCGGCACCCGTCGCCCATCCGAGACTATGCTAGAACTGCCATCCCTCTGTGTCGACGGAGACATAGACACTAACAAATTTTGGAGCCTTCTTAAACTCCCAAAATTGAGTGCAAGCAAGATTAACAACAGTAGAAAGTTACGCTAGATCTTATCATATAACCACACATTCCTAGCTTTCCAAAGTTGCCAGCAAATATTAGCAATGAGGCCTAAAATATCCCTACCGTTTTTGTGCAGCCCAAACCTTGAAATTAACCCGTCCCACCACGCCAAGAAAGAAACGGGGTGAGAAGATTGAGAAAAATCAAATCGAAAAGGAGAAAGTTTTCAAACCTTAACAGAATGAGGGTAGAAAAATAAGAGATGGAGCACCGTCACAGCATCACAACCACATCTGGGACAAACCGGATCCACCATAACTCCACGCCTTTCCAGATTCTTCTGAACTACAATGGCATTTTTACAGCATTTCCACAAGAAAAAATTGACTTTCTCCACAGTGTGATACTTCCAAATCCCAAGCCAAAAGTCCTTCATCGAACCACCAGAAAACATCCCCAAAATTGTTATGAGAAACCTAACTACAGAGACTTTGAAAAGCCAAAAAATACGCCGAACGAACAGAGAATTTACCGTTACCCTCAAGAGCCCACACCAAACGATCGTCCTTATTCAAGGCACTGAAAGGACATTTGAGAATAGCCTCCAAAACATCAGAAGGGAACCAGTTCGTAAGCAACTTAACATTCCAGGAGTTGGTTTGGGGATTAATAAGATCCGACACCTTACAAGGGAAATTTTCCATAGAAGGTTTAGTTAAAACTCTATCAAATTTAGGAATCCACCTATCCTCCCAAATATTTATACTTTGACCATTACCAACCACCCATATCTGCCCATTTCTAATAAGGGATTGAGTCTCCCAAATACTTCGCCATGCCCATTATGGGTTGCTACCAAGCTTGGCTTCAACAAAAGAGCAATTCTTAAAGTATTTAACTTTCATCAATTGAAAAGCCAACCCTTTCTTGAGAACTTGGAAATTCCAACCATATTTTGCAAGAAGAGCCTTATTAAAAGCCTCGAAATTGTGAAAACCCAACCCACCAGAGGCTTTATCATCACATACTTCCTCCCAATTAACCCAGCAAATTTTGTGAGATTAGTTAGACGCACCCCACCAAAATCGCCAAATATGTGAGGTAATTTGAGCACACAATTTACATGGGAGCTTGAAACATGACATAACAAATGTTGGAAGGGCCCCAATACCGACTTCATCAACACAGCTCTCCCCGCTGTAGAAAGAAGACTTGATTTCCAACTAGCAAGGAGATCAGTCACCTTTTGAAGAACATAATGAAATACATCCCATTTTAATCGACCAATAACAACTGGCATACCAAGATATCGCTCATATAAACCCTCTACTCGAATGCCAAGAAGCTGACATATACTAGATTTGTTGTGACCCCTAGAATTTTTAGAGAAAAAAATGGAGGCTGTAGAAAAATTAATCTGCTGACCTGAGGCACGTTCATATTTATAGAGGACCCCCTTCAGAAAATTAATTTATGAAGTCAAAGCTTTATAAAAAATAATAGCATTATCAGCTAAGAAAAGATGAAAAATTTCCGAAGCTTGTCTGCAAATTTTAATCCCTGAAATAACATGATGCTGACAGGCCATACACAAAGAACAAGAAAGAGCCTCAACATAAAGAATAAACAAATAAGGCGACAAAGGATCCCCTTGCCTAATGCCCCGAGATGGTGTGAAGAAACCAGTAGTATTCCCATTAACAATAATAGAAAAGGAGGCTGTTGAGACACATGTCATTACCAATTTAACCCAATGAGTATGGAAGCCCATTTGATGCATCATGGTCTCCAGAAAAGACCATTCAATACGATTATAGGCTTTACTCATATCAAGCTTCAAGACCAAAAATACATGCCGACCTTTTCTTTTATTTTTCAGGTAGTGAAAAATTTCATGTGTTACTAGGATGTTATCAGTAATTTGTCGACCCGCCACAAAAGCACCTTGAGACTTATGAATAAGCAGACTAAGAATAGGTCTAAGGCGATTTGCCAACACTTTGGCTATAATTTTATATAAAACATTGCATAATGTAATAGGAAGAAATTGAGAAACTTGCCTTGGAATATCAATTTTTGGTATTAAAACGAGATTGTATGATTAACACACTTGAGCAAAAATCCAAAATGCATAAAACTTCGAACAGCAGAGACCACATCATGTTTAATGATCGGCCAAAAATGTTGGTAAAATAAAGGAGTCATACCGTTTGGCCCTGGGGATTTACACGGCTGCATCTCAAAAATTACTTTCTTTATCTCTAGCTCTGTTGGAGGTCAAAATAACTCTTGGTTCATTGAGCTAGTGACACACCTGGGAACATGTTGGATAAATTGACTAATCCCCTCAGGATGTTGGGATACGAAGAGATTTTTAAAATAATTAATAAAAGCATCTTCAATCAAAGGCTATTGTTCAATCCATTGGCCGATATCATCTTCAATACCAGAGATGAAATTTCTACGGCGGCGACGGACTGTCGACGCATGGAAGAATTTTGAGTTCCGGTCCCCCAATTGAAGTCACTGGATTCAAGATTTTTGGGCCCAGTATAACTCTTCCTCTTGCCAAAGACGTTGAAGTTCATGTTCCACCTGTAAAATTTGGGTATTCTTATATGGAAAGGATGACTCCTTAAGCAATTTAAGAGTAGATCCAGTTGACTCAATCTTTTGTTTAGAATTGAATCCTTTACATTTTGACCATTAAGCAAGTTCTCGCTTTCAATTTTTTTAATTTATTTACTACCTGATACAATTTAGATCCTGAAACATCCATCTCCCAAGTGTGAGATATTATTTATTTTTGGCAATTATCGTAAACATAACAAGTCCAAGTTGAGTTGTAATTTAAATTACTTGTTCTACAAGTCATCAAGTTCAACAGGGATTCCACAATTGGGAAGGAGTTCAAACTTACCATACTTGAAGAGTTTGTGATGAAAAGGGTAAAGACACTACATTAGGAAGGAATATGAACAAGGTTGGACATTCTACACTTTCCATGTTAGTCTACAATTTTCGTAGAATGAACCAAGACTGAAGGAATTCGAAATTCAAGTCTGCCAAACTTGAACCGGTTCAGCTTCCTTGAACCGGTTCAAGAACTCCTGTTTGCAATACAACTTCAGTTTCTTTTTTCTAATTTATTTCCCAGTTGGTCTAGAATCATACCAAATCCTATACACGAAATTTACCTTATTTTCAGAGGGATTAGGTCATTCTATAATCTATATAAACCATGTCATATACATTGGTTTATTTCACGACTTTTACATTATAATTCAGATATTATTCAAAGCCTTAGGAAGTTTAATTCTCTCAGAAAATCAAATTGATTTTTCTGATGTCTTCCTAGAACCCACACATATTCACCTAGTGAGTCCAGAGTTGTGGTGTTCGAATCCTGATCGTGATCATACAGTTGCATCTACATCGATCAGACAAAGCAGATCTTCTTCTAAATCATTCAGAGACAGTTGAAGAACAGAGGTAAATGCAATCACACTTTTGAAAGGGTTGGAGCATTCGTGGAGTATTGTCTGATCTACCTGCTACTCTTATATAAATATCAAGTGTCAGTCTAAGATCCAGTTGCTATTGGACGAGGAGTCGCAAAGCCAGAGGATTGTCAGCGGTTGGTGTGGTGTAGAACGATATGGTGTGAGTCAGAGTCAAAGTTCGGTATACTTTGTTTCAAGCATAGTGGATTGGTTTACTTTGGACTGTACAGTCCACGAGGTTTTTCGCATTACAGTTGACATATTTTATCAACTAGGGTTTCCTCGCTAAAATCCTGGTGTCATCTCTAACTTTATACTTTGCATTATTTTATCTGCATGTGATTAACTGTTTAATTGTTAAAATATAAACTAAGAAAAGTTGTTAAGGACACAGATCTGTTTTCTAAAACAAACAAAAACTTTCCTATATACATTCCGCTGCGTACGACTCACAATTTGGTATCAGGGTCAACCTCTATACATTGAGTTGATTCTTGTTGGAAAGTTTAGTTTTGTTTATTTTCAAAAATTATTTTTGACATCATGTCTTATGCGTTGAAAGAATGTGGTTCTAATCAACGTGATCCTTTATTTGAAGGAGAAAAATTACAATTTTTGAAAATCAAAGATGAGAGCCTATTTGCAAAATTCTGGTGGTAAAACTTGGGCAATAGTTGAGTCTGGCTATACACCTCCAACAGTAGATACAACTGTGGATGGTAAAATAGTTAAAGAGTTAAAAGATACTTTTGCTTTTACTGCTATTGAAACTGAGCGAAATGATGCTAATGGCAAAGCGTTATATTCAATTATTAATTCTGTAGTTCCATCTGAATATGCTAGAATTTCTGATTGTAAAACTGCTAAAGAAGCTTGGGATATTTTGCAGGTTACTCATGAAGGAACTTCAAAAGTAAAGTTGTCCAAAATCCAGTTGCTCTTTCATAAATTTGGTAACATCGTGATGAAAGAAGATGAATCATTTTCTGATTTTTATTCTAGTATTCTTAAAATAATTTCTAAACTGCGTCACTTAGGGAAAAAAGTTAGTGATAAAAAAATCTGTGAAAAAATCTTAAGGTCTTTACCTAAAAGATTCCAGATTAGGGTAGAAACCATCTCTGAACATTGGGATTTGACTACTTGTCGAGTTGATGAGATGGTTGGTTCATTAAAAACTTTTGAGATGTAGAATTTTGATTTAAATCAGAAGGAGAAAAATCTTGCATTGAAATCTACACAGGTTGAGAATTCTGTGGATGACAACTCTGATGATGATCTTGCATTCTTGTCAAGACAATTCAGTCAGATTTTGCAAAGGCAATAGAAAAGGAGGAATAGCAACATAGCTAATCCTAAAAACTTTGACAAAACATCAAAGTTTAGGTTTAATGAAAAGAAAGTAGAAGAATCCAAAGAAACTGAATTCACATGTTGGAATTGTGGTGGCAAATGCCATACATCCACTGTTTGTCCTAGTCCTAAGAAAGAACAAAAGGATAAGAATAAAGGGAAAGCAATGAAAGTTTCTATGTCTGAAAATTCTACTTTAAGTGATAGTGATTCTCCTCAGAATGATACTAATGATTTTTCATATGTCGCTTTTCTTGATAGGGGTCCTCATGTTGTTCATTTATCTGACTCTGACAGTTCAGATAACGAAGACAATGAAGTTCATAATGAACAGATTGAAGAAGCTGAAAAGGACGATGAAAGATTGAAGAAGATGGTCAAAGAAACCATTGAGACCAAACAGGCAATCAGTAAGCTAGCAAAGGAGCTTATCCAAGCAAAAGGAGAGAATGAAGATCTAAAGAAACAGATTGCTGAAGGCAAACAGAAGGTGATTGAAAGAGAGTCAGTCATCACTGAGCTTGAGAAACAGATCATCATTCTTGAGGATAAGGTAAGTGTTGCTAACTCATTAAAGGAATTTCTTGCTTTGAGAACTGATTATCTTAAAATTAAGTTAAAATCTGAAAGAGATAAACTGAAAGGGTTCAATATGAGTCAAAACAGTTTGAATAAGATAATCAACATGGGTAAGGATGTGAATGATAAAACAGGGTTAGGATTTGTTAAAGGTTCTCCTAGTAATCAAGGTAAAACAATGTTTGTTAAACCTACTTTTATGCCTAAACCATGTTTGCCTGATGCATCACATTCTGCTATGACTTATGTGCCTAAATTGTTGCATTGCACTTTTTGTGGGAAAAATGGACATAAGTATAACTCATGCCTTCATAGGAAAAAGAAAGACTTTTCTAAAATTCATTCTCAAAATTCTTATGCTAAGAAAAAGGGGCGTTCTATGAAGAAAAAGAATGTGACACCTAAGGTTTCTAAAACTGAAATTTTGCCTAAGGGAAAGGTAAAGAATGTAAAAGAATTTCAGGAATTGAGAGTGAGAACTGTTTGGATTAAAAAGTCTGATTTGATCAAGTATGTGCCTGTTGAGTCCTTGGAACAAGTTTCCAAAAGGACTTCACCTTTGAACTGAGTCTTATTAAATTTAGTGATCATGGTTTGTGTTTAAAAGAAAATTTTGTTGCCATTGGATCACTTGTTAGGGTTTGGTTTAGGTTTGTTTTTCTGATCATAAACTTCTTGATATGCATGTAAAAATTCTTTTGAAGAATTTATAATCTTTCTTTGAATGCAAATTGAGACACATGATATTTTGAATAAATATAGATTCTTTGTCTATAATCTATACATTAAAAGATAATTTGCATTGATTAGGAGATTTTTAGATTTGAATCTCTTAAGTTCATAGACTTTTGTGCACTAGTCCATCTTTAACAAATTTTGTTGAAAATCTTTTGATCTGTTGACTAGGGTTTATTGTTCACAAAAGCTATAAAGGTTATTGTTGAAAAAAAAATAGGAGCTAAAAACAAAAGAAAAAGATTGAGAAAAAAAATGTATTCAGCCTGAAAAGAAAAGAAGAAAAAGTGCTAAATAAATTGAAAAAGGAAAAGGCTACCTATTGAGATTTGATCGAAAGTTCCCATTAAACTATGAATTGAAGCGAAAAGTGAAGATAAGTTAAGTTGGGGAATTGCTGACTACTCTTTAGAGTAAAAGCCACCTTGAAGAAAATTGCACAAAACAATTTTATCTTGATACTTTTCTATCAATAAGGTTTAGACAATGGTCTGTTGAAATTCAACTGAAGATCGATTAGATTGGATTTCACACACACACATGAACTTGCTAGATTAATTTCTAAATCTTTCACTAAAATTTGCAAGTTTGATTTCATGTTGTGATTACTTTTTGAGATTTGAAATTATTTGAAGTCTGTAGAGTCGAATATTTGTTCTCTGAGATAATTTTTTAAAAAAAATTCTTTGAAAGGGTTTTGAATCGTGTGTTGACTGGATGGTTTTAATGATTGGTGATTTTATTTTTTAGTCTTATTAAAAAAAAAAAACAAGAAAAAATTGAAAATTTCAAAAAGATTTTGATTTTTAGGTTTTGAAGTTTGTTTTGTTACTCGTTTTATCACCGATATGTTAAAATTTTCTTGGAATATTTTGAAAAAGTTTTTCATAAATACACTGTAGTTTCAAGACTAGAGGTCTTGAACCGGTTCAATGAGGGATGAACCGGTTCAAGCTTGTCATTTGGCCACGATCAAGTGACTGTCCATCTTGAACCGGTTCAAGTCTTGTGCACCATAGTGCACTGCCCTTTTTGAACCGGTTCAAGAGGGCTGAACCGGTTCAAGAACACGAGATTTGAGTTTTAAATTATGCTTCAGGCTTCATTTGTTGCAACTTCACTCCATCTCTCTTGCACTCTCTCACTCCTTCGTACATACACATACATATACATGTTATATATTACATCTTTGTCATCATCTCATGCCATAACATTGATCGTTAAGTGATATCTGGAGATTGACAACAAAGATTGAAGAAGTTGTGTGAAGATTAGATTTGCAAAATGGGTTTTAATGAAGTTTGTGGAGTTTGGGTTTAAATCTTCAAGGATTGGTTAATAAATTGGGTTCCTTGAAGAGGTTGCAGCTTGTTTATCCTTGGGGATAGTATATTTGCATTGTGTTAATTGTTTTTGGGGTGATTTGAAGCTCAAAACAAGGTTTTCAACAAACACTTCTGGGGTTACACACCAAGTGTTTGATAAAATTCCTGAATGAGTTTCAAGACTTCAAAGTGAGAAAGTTTGTAAACAACATGCCTCCTAAATTGTCTAGAGAAGCTAAAGGCAAAGGAATTGAGTCATCTAGACCACCAAAGAGGTCTAGAACCGGCATTTTTATTCAAGAACCTCAAAGTGGTTTACAAGCACCAAGCATGGCTCCTATTTGATATCCTTCAGTTTCTAGCACTGGAAGGATTGAATTTACGGCATCACATTTTTACAATGAAGAGGCTTGGATAGTGTATAACTCAGTTTACAAGGATGGATCTATTAAAACAAAGAGAAATGTTAATCTTCAGAAACTTCAAAACACTGCAGGACAAGCTCTTGTGAACTACATCAAAGCTCATCATTGGCTTTATTTCACTAAACTCAGCAAAGGCGTTTATTGTCCGGATATGATTAGCTATTTCTATGCTAATATCCGTGAAGTTCATGACTCTCACTTCATTGTATTTTTGTTTGGAGTTGATTATACTATTGATGAGCAGGATATTATATCTATTCTTGGTCTTCCAGAAAAACGTCAGTTGACAGGACATACTCTGTCGTTCACAGATTCAGAACCTTCTTTACCTCAGATTGTTCCAAAGATATGTGTGCCGAACTCCACTGTGAATCAGGATACAATCCCAGCTCGATTTCTGACTGATGAAGCTGCGTTCTTCAATTTGTTTGCTATGGCAAATCTAGGCTACTTCGGAAAGAATGATGAATTATCTCTGGAGCGAGCAAAAGTACTTTACTTTCTTGTCAACAATGAGAATATTTTGCTGCCTTCCTCGATAGTCCAGCTTATCATTGCTCATTACAAGAAAAATTCTCGTAAGTACTCTTCTCCCTTTCCAATGATCATCATGGAAATTCTGAAAAAGAAAAATGTGCCGATTCCTCCAAGGGCTAATCATAAGCCTATCATGACTGAGTTAGACCCTCGTGCTTTAAACAAGTCAAAAACTGCTCGGGTGAATGCTAAAAAGGCAAGAAGATCTATGGATGAGGGGCCGTCCCAACTTTTAGATATTACTTAGCATTTTGCTCCAAAGGGAGTTTTCATGAAAACTGATGCAAACCTCATGTATTCCCATCTACTTCAGCATCAGAATTCCTTATTTGAAAAGATGATGGTTGAGATTCGAGATCTCAAATTACAGATGACTCAGCTGAAAGGACAGCCATCTGGGGTTTCAGATGAGGATGTCTACAGGCCTGTGCCTCCAGATCCGTCTCTACAAGCTGAAGATGAGGGAGATGATGAAGATGAGGCTGAGTATACAGATGAGGGTGAGGAGGATGAGGATGCAGAAGAGAGTGGTGAAGAGGATGCAGAAGAAAGTGATGAAGACTAGGGATGATGTTTCTTATCGCTGAATTGTTGAGGGGACATGGTGCTACTTTTATTTGCTTATTAATCATACATCATGTCATCATGTTTTGTTTAATTATTGCATAACTTGTTTCTGATTTTGGATATTCCTGAAATATGCTTTCATAGACTTTATTATGCTTATCTGAATTGTGTTTTAATTGACTTCTTTGAATTGAAATTTACTGTTCTAGTATTCTTTTCACTCCTTTGTCAATTTGTTACAAAAAATGGGAGTCCACCTGTCAATATGAAGGGAGATAAAATAAGGAAAGAAATAATTGGATATTTACTTCAGCGGGAGTTTTTTAAATTTTTTTATTAAACTTCACTGGTAGTTGTTACTTGATAGTGTGCAGGAAACATGTCAAGTTTTGAATCCAAGAAGAGCAGTGTTCCTATTACCTTTAAGCAAATTATGTAATTTACTTTTCTGTTTTGGGTAGATTGCAAAAATTGTTTTTAGAATTTTGTCACGAAATTGCCAAAGGGGGGAAATTGTGAGATATTATTTATTTTTGGCAATTATCGTAGACATAACTGTAATACCCTGATAATTTTAAAAGATTTATTAATTAGGATTAATTATTTTATTTTATTTTTCAATGATTTATTTTATTTTATTGAGTGCTAGATTAATTATCTTATTTTAATTAAGTTATATTTCGTGATTATGTATGATGATTGATTGTTTGTGTGGTTGATTATTGATTGAATTATTGGTGTGTTGTTTTTATTGGTATTATATGACTTAGTTGTAAATTCTTGTTTGTTTATGTGCTTCATGTAATTAGTTATTTTAATTTCTGTATTTAATTAATTATCTTATTTATTTAAATTAATTGGATTGGGCTTAAGGAAAGTTGGACCAAAAGATGTGGTCTTGGGCTTGTATGAAACCTTATTGGGTTAATTAATGAAGGTCCGTGGTTATTTAATTATTTAAATGATCACTTTTGTATCAATTATATTTATATATATATATATATATATATATAATTATATATAAATATAATTAATTAATAATTGTTATGGAAAGATATATATATAGATATATATTTATTGATATTTATAAGTATATATGATTTAATTAACTAATGAGTTAATTATGGAAGGAATATATATTTATATATATATATGTTTATAGATATAAATTATTTAAAGATTATTATTTTAATTCATAATACTAGTTGGAATAGGATTTGGAATTTAAGGTGTATAAAAATACACATAAGGCTTTAGGGTTAAAGGTTTTACACGTTAGAAAAATAAAACAGACAGAGAGAGAGGAAGAAGAAGGGCTGACAAGGAGGAGGTCGGATCTGAAAAGGAGGACGTCGGAATTGGAAGAGATAATTAAAGCTTAAAGCGTCGGTTTCGTTTCGAAACCTTCAGGCGAGTTTTCTCTAACTTTCCTCTTAGAACTCATAAGGATTTCACCTTGAGTATCAAGGCTTTAATTAAATTTATTTGTTTAAAAATTATGGTTAGATCGGAATAATTAAAAAGTATAAACTATTATATTTGATTTTTAGATTATTGGATTTTAATTGATATATATAGGTGTTATGTATATTTTAAAATCAATCTATAGGTGGATTTGTGACCCAAGAGAGTTAATTGTGGTTTCTTTATTTTCTAGAATTGTTCTGTAATTTTCTGGAATTTTTCTGATATTTTTAGGAATTTATTAGGATTTATTTTCCTATTATTTGTTAGGAAAATAATTATATATATATATATATATATATATATATATATATATATATATACACTAGGTAACTGGGAGCGGCGGCACAATAAAGAAGTGATCCAGTGCGGCGCGGTGTAGGATAATAGGGTGTATACGCCAATTAGGGCCATTTGATTAATTAAACTTATGTGAATTGATATGGTGCATCGCGGCGCATAAAACTTTGGTGCGCATGTGTATCTGGACCATAGAAGTGGTCTGGTCAACTATGGGATTATTTGGTGTATTGCAGACCATGAGAAGATGGTGCAGTCGCTGATCTGGACCTTAGATCTATTATAGTTAATAGAAAATAATCTAGTGTGAGCGTGTTCATTTGCGCACTCATTTATGACCATTGGATGCGGCATAAAGGAAGTGATGGATTCAGTGTGGTGAGCTCACGGTAGCTGAAAGAGCTTAGCCAATACCAGCACACAAGGAGGCTTGAATCCAGCGCGTGCAAGTGCATAGTAAGCACGTGGGCGCGCGTGGGTAACTATGTTGGCCTAATTCGACACTAGAAATTAAAACGGTCATAACTTAGTCATTTTAAATCGAAATTGGGTCATTCTTGAGCTCAAATTCAAGGATTTTTCGTCTTCTTTCCAATGGTACCAATTTCATTATCAGATTCCCATCCTATTAGGAGATATTTATGTTTTAGTGAGAAAGTGTCGGAAAACTATTTAAACCAATATGGAGTATTTAAAGGAAACTATTTCTGACATATTTAGTTGCACTAATTTGTGTAAATATAATAAATTAATAATTTGTTATGGAAGGAAGTGTATATATACATATATATATATATAAAATTATTTATATATGTGTATATATAGTTTAATTTGTCTATGAGTTGTATGGAAGGATGAATATATATATATATATATATATATATATATATATATATGTATGTATGTATATTGATTTTAAATAATCAAGGATTATTAAAGAAGGTGTTAAACACATATATACATTAAATAACATATGTGTAGGTATATATATATATAAATCATTTAAGATGATTAATATTATCATTCTTATTTGGCATATCTTAATAGGCTGGTTGTTAAATTAATGATATGCGTATAATATGCATGTGATGGCTATGTATGATTTAGCGTATTGTTAATTTTAAAGTTAATTCATGGTTAAAGTGTGGGTATGGATGAATTGTCAAATGATTAAATATATTACCTAAATATTTGTATGAATAAAATACATATATGGAAAGCATGGATGAATTGCTAATTAAATGTATGAATAAATATACCTGTGGAGGCATGGTTGAATTGCCAATGTATAAATATACATACACGGAGGCATGGTTGAATTGCCAATGTATAAATAAATATACTTATGGAGGCATGGTTGAATTGCCAATATATAAATAAAAATATTTACAATGGCATGGTTGATTTGCCAAAGCATAATTACGTTGTTATGTGTTAGATGATTAAAATATTATCTATGGTTGTTGTATGTATGGATTGGATTAGGGTTAAATATTCTTAAATGAGAATAGTTTAGTACTTACTGGTTAGTGTATTATTTTACATTAATAAAATAATATTGGGGAAGACGTGGATGATTTGTCAAAACTTGGATTTTGGATATGTGATTTAAACAATTAAAATCATTATCGGGTTGGGATTAAATAGAGTATTTCTTTTATTATAATTTGTTGTTTAAATGATTAAACAACTGACTAGGATGGGATTAAGGTCAAAGGAGTTTTTATAAAATGAAATGGTAGATTGGTCTAGGTATGAATATTATTTTAATAATTATTTAATAGGTATGGAAATTTAATAAACCTATTAATGGATGTGATTAGTATAGTATATATAATTATATATAGACATGTATATCGTGGTTTATTAAAGTTAAAACTTTATTAGGTTTGGTTTTGATCAGAGATGATCTGCTTATTGGTTTTCGGAGGCCTGGTAGAGTGAACTTGCTCGTAGGGTTTAACCCACGATTTATTTTTCAGGTTATTAGAGGTTCCAGTCTCGAGGTTGAGGATCCGCAGCTGGGAGACTGTCATTCGTCTATTCATCTTGTGTACTTTTAAATAGTATTGGATTATTGGATAATGTTTTAAGGGGTCCTTGAGTTATGGGATTTCCGAATTGTAATTGTTGGAGAATCATTAAGTAATATTTATTTATTAGTTTTCTTCAGCGGTTTATTTATTCTTTATTATTCATCTTTGTATTCTGTGCTTGTTAAATACTTAAATTGTTTTGATATCCCTTGATTTTGTGCGCGGACTTGATCAATCCGTGTTCCAAAATTAGGGGGTATTACAGTTGGTATCAGAGCACTACAGGTTCAAGTGTCCCTAGGGTGTCTTTCGTTGTGTGACTTCCGCGTTGTGTACTCTTTTACTTAGAGCTTAAGTTTAGGATTCATTGTATTCTATATTCGGTCCGTTAGTGTGTCCTAATGGTAAATCATTGAGTCTTATCAGGAAAATGGTAAGACACCGATTTAGAAGGTATTGGTAAATTGTTGAGTCTTCCCCTAATTTTGAAGTATGGGTTTTATGAATTTATGCACCAATAAAATAATATGGAGGTATTTTAGGGACGGATTAACGGAATAGTTAAGTCCTACCTATTTATTTATGAATTGTATGGTTTAATACACCGGTATGGGACGGTGGCATTTCAGGGACGGATTAACCAAAGAAGTTAAGTCCTACCTATATATTTATAAGGGAACGGATTAACCATAGCGTTAAGTCCTACTTATTCATGTCAGGTCAACGGAATAGTTGGATGGTATGCCATTGAAATAATATGGTTGGATAGTTTACTTTTATGTGGATATAATGGATTATATATATATATATATATATATATACATACACACACACATATATGGGCCATGATATAAGCTTGAGTCTCAGGATCAGTGGTTAGGATGGAGGCGTATATTGCCGATTGAGATGGGTAGCTGGGTTTAAGGATGTGTGGGCTCTGGTAGAAGGAGGACTCGTAACCACCTTTGTGTGCGTTTTACATGAGATACTCACTATCCGGTTGAAACTGCTTTAGTCCAGTGAGAGTCTCTAGTGTGTACTTATATTTATCAATTATATAAATATGGAATTAGCTAATTACGTGATGTGTCTGCTAATAATGAATATGTGTGGATGGGTTAATTTCCACACGGATAAAAGGAATAATGAAATTTGAAATTAAATAATCAAAGTTTTTATTTCATGGATTTGTGAATTCCGAGGACGGAATTCCGTTTGTTAGGGGGGAAGAATGTAATACCCCGATAATTTTAAAAGATTTATTAATTAGGATTAATTATTTTATTTTATTTTTCAATGATTTATTTTATTTTATTGAGTGCTAGATTAATTATCTTATTTTAATTAAGTTATATTTCGTGATTATGTATGATGATTGATTGTTTGTGTGGTTGATTATTGATTGAATTATTGGTGTGTTGTTTTTATTGGTATTATATGACTTAGTTGTAAATTCTTGTTTGTTTATGTGCTTCATGTAATTAGTTATTTTAATTTCTGTATTTAATTAATTATCTTATTTATTTAAATTAATTGGATTGGGCTTAAGGAAAGTTGGACCAAAAGATGTGGTCTTGGGCTTGTATGAAACCTTATTGGGTTAATTAATGAAGGTCCGTGGTTATTTAATTATTTAAATGATCACTTTTGTATCAATTATATTTATATATATATATATATATATATATAATTATATATAAATATAATTAATTAATAATTGTTATGGAAAGATATATATATAGATATATATTTATTGATATTTATAAGTATATATGATTTAATTAACTAATGAGTTAATTATGGAAGGAATATATATTTATATATATATATGTTTATAGATATAAATTATTTAAAGATTATTATTTTAATTCATAATACTAGTTGGAATAGGATTTGGAATTTAAGGTGTATAAAAATACACATAAGGCTTTAGGGTTAAAGGTTTTACACGTTAGAAAAATAAAACAGACAGAGAGAGAGGAAGAAGAAGGGCTGACAAGGAGGAGGTCGGATCTGAAAAGGAGGACGTCGGAATTGGAAGAGATAATTAAAGCTTAAAGCGTCGGTTTCGTTTCGAAACCTTCAGGCGAGTTTTCTCTAACTTTCCTCTTAGAACTCATAAGGATTTCACCTTGAGTATCAAGGCTTTAATTAAATTTATTTGTTTAAAAATTATGGTTAGATCGGAATAATTAAAAAGTATAAACTATTATATTTGATTTTTAGATTATTGGATTTTAATTGATATATATAGGTGTTATGTATATTTTAAAATCAATCTATAGGTGGATTTGTGACCCAAGAGAGTTAATTGTGGTTTCTTTATTTTCTAGAATTGTTCTGTAATTTTCTGGAATTTTTCTGATATTTTTAGGAATTTATTAGGATTTATTTTCCTATTATTTGTTAGGAAAATAATTATATATATATATATATATATATATATATACACTATCACAATAAAGAAGTGATCCAGTGCGGCGCGGTGTAGGATAATAGGGTGTATACGCCAATTAGGACCATTTGATTAATTAAACTTATGTGAATTGATATGGTGCATCGCGGCGCATAAAACTTTGGTGCGCATGTGTATCTGGACCATAGAAGTGGTCTGGTCAACTATGGGATTATTTGGTGTATTGCAGACCATGAGAAGATGGTGCAGTCGCTGATCTGGACCTTAGATCTATTATAGTTAATAGAAAATAATCTAGTGTGAGCGTGTTCATTTGCGCACTCATTTATGACCATTGGATGCGGCATAAAGGAAGTGATGGATTCAGTGTGGTGAGCTCACGGTAGCTGAAAGAGCTTAGCCAATACCAGCACACAAGGAGGCTTGAATCCAGCGCGTGCAAGTGCATAGTAAGCACGTGGGCGCGCGTGGGTAACTATGTTGGCCTAATTCGACACTAGAAATTAAAACGGTCATAACTTAGTCATTTTAAATCGAAATTGGGTCATTCTTGAGCTCAAATTCAAGGATTTTTCGTCTTCTTTCCAATGGTACCAATTTCATTATCAGATTCCCATCCTACTAGGAGATATTTATGTTTTAGTGAGAAAGTGTCGGAAAACTATTTAAACCAATATGGAGTATTTAAAGGAAACTATTTCTGACATATTTAGTTGCACTAATTTGTGTAAATATAATAAATTAATAATTTGTTATGGAAGGAAGTGTATATATACATATATATATATAAAATTATTTATATATGTGTATATATAGTTTAATTTGTCTATGAGTTGTATGGAAGGATGAATATATATATATATATATATATATATATATATATGTATGTATGTATATTGATTTTAAATAATCAAGGATTATTAAAGAAGGTGTTAAACACATATATACATTAAATAACATATGTGTAGGTATATATATATATAAATCATTTAAGATGATTAATATTATCATTCTTATTTGGCATATCTTAATAGGCTGGTTGTTAAATTAATGATATGCGTATAATATGCATGTGATGGCTATGTATGATTTAGCGTATTGTTAATTTTAAAGTTAATTCATGGTTAAAGTGTGGGTATGGATGAATTGTCAAATGATTAAATATATTACCTAAATATTTGTATGAATAAAATACATATATGGAAAGCATGGATGAATTGCTAATTAAATGTATGAATAAATATACCTGTGGAGGCATGGTTGAATTGCCAATGTATAAATATACATACACGGAGGCATGGTTGAATTGCCAATGTATAAATAAATATACTTATGGAGGCATGGTTGAATTGCCAATATATAAATAAAAATATTTACAATGGCATGGTTGATTTGCCAAAGCATAATTACGTTGTTATGTGTTAGATGATTAAAATATTATCTATGGTTGTTGTATGTATGGATTGGATTAGGGTTAGATATTCTTAAATGAGAATAGTTTAGTACTTACTGGTTAGTGTATTATTTTACATTAATAAAATAATATTGGGGAAGACGTGGATGATTTGTCAAAACTTGGATTTTGGATATATGATTTAAACAATTAAAATCATTATCGGGTTGGGATTAAATAGAGTATTTCTTTTATTATAATTTCTTATTTAAATGATTAAACAACTGACTAGGATGGGATTAAGGTCAAAGGAGTTTTTATAAAATGAAATGGTAGATTGGTCTAGGTATGAATATTATTTTAATAATTATTTAATAGGTATGGAAATTTAATAAACCTATTAATGGATGTGATTAGTATAGTATATATAATTATATATAGACATGTATATCGTGGTTTATTAAAGTTAAAACTTTATTAGGTTTGGTTTTGATCAGAGATGATCTGCTTATTGGTTTTCGGAGGCCTGGTAGAGTGAACTTGCTCGTAGGGTTTAACCCACGATTTATTTTTCAGGTTATTAGAGGTTCCAGTCTCGAGGTTGAGGATCCGCAGCTGGGAGACTGTCATTCGTCTATTCATCTTGTGTACTTTTAAATAGTATTGGATTATTGGATAATGTTTTAAGGGGTCTTTGAGTTATGGGATTTCCGAATTGTAATTGTTGGAGAATCATTAAGTAATATTTATTTATTAGTTTTCTTCAGCGGTTTATTTATTCTTTATTATTCATCTTTGTATTCTGTGCTTGTTAAATACTTAAATTGTTTTGATATCCCTTGATTTTGTGCGCGGACTTGATCAATCCGTGTTCCAAAATTAGGGGGTATCACAATAACAAGTCCAAGTTGAGTTGTAATTTAAATTACTTGTTCAACAAGTCATCAAATTCAACAGGGATTCCACAACTGGGAAGGAGTTCAAACTTACCATACTTGAAGAGTTTGTGATGAAAATGGTAAAGACACTACATTACGGAAGGAATATGAACAAGGTTGGACATTCTACACTTTCCATGTTAGTCTACAATTTCCGTAGAATGAACCAAGACTGAAGGAATTCGAAATTCAAGTTTGCCAACCTTGAACCGGTTCAGCTTCCTTGAACCGGTTCAGCTTCTTTGAACCGGTTCAAGATGTTCAAGTTTGATACACTGTCAAACTTGAACCGATTCTGGTTCAAGAAAACCTGTTTGCAATACAACTTCAGTTTCCTTTTTCTAATTTATTTCCCAGTTGGTCTAGAATCATACTAAATTCTATATACGAAATTTACCTTATTTTCAGAGGGATTAGGTCATTCTATAATCTATATAAACCATGTCATATACATTGATTTATTTCATGGCTTTTACATTATAATTCAAATATTATTCAAAGCCTTAGGAAGTTTAATTTTCTCATAAAATCAAAATTAATTTTTCTGATGTCTTCCAAGAACCCACACATATTCACCTAGTGAGTCTAGAGTTGTGGTGTTCGAATCCTGATCGTGATCATACAGTTGCATCTACATCGATCAGACAAAGCAGATTTTCTTCTAAATCATTCAGAGACAGTTGAAGAACAGAGGTAAATGCAATCACACTTTTGAAAGGGTTGAACCATTCGTGGAGTGTTATCTGATCTACCTGCTACTCTTCTACAAATATCAAGTGTCAGTCTGAGATCCAGTTGCTGTTGGACGAGGAGTCGCAAAGCCAGAGGATTGTCAACGGTTAGTGTGGTGTAAAACGATAGGATGTGAGCCAGAGTCAAAATTCGGTACACTTTGTTTCAAATATAGTGGATTGGTTTACTTTGGACTGTTCACAAAGTTTTTTCCATTACAGTTAACGTATTTTATCAACTGGTGTTTCCTCGCTAAAATCCTGATGTCATCTCTAACTTTATACTTTGCATTATTTTATCTGCATGTAATTAACTGTTTAATTGTTAAAACATAAACTAAGCAAAGTTGTTAAGGACACAGATCTGTTTTCTAGAACAAACAAAAACTTTCCTATAATCGTTCCACTGCGTACGACTCACACCAAGCTTGCCGAACCACCTCATTACATTGTTCATCATCCACCCATAGAGCATCAAAGTAAAATTACTTTGCTTTCCGTATAAATGATGGCCGTAATTCAAGAAATAGTGCTGAATGATCTGAACCTTAAACAAATAAATGAGATAGTTTTGTCGCCGGAAAAACTCTCACCAATCTGCCTCGCAACAGCCTGATCAAGTCGTTCTTGAATATTCCCACATCCACTTCTATGATTACACCATGTAAATGGGTAGCCAACATAACCCAAACCTGAAAGGGAACAACTCTCCAATAAAGTTTTATAATTTTGAAGCGCCCAAGCCGGTTTGGGGACTCCTCCCTTCTTTTCAGCATGCAGGAGTACATCATTGAAATCCTCGATGATGATCCATTGCGTACCCCATGAGCTTTGTTTACATTTAAGATAAGCCCATTAATCAGCCCCAATACAATCCACAGAACTAGCATATAAAATGGTAAGATACCACACATCATTACCAGATGAATTAAAAACAACAATGATTTGAAAATCAGTCGTATCAACAATGTTGAATAACTGATCACCATTCCAAAGAAGAGCCATACCCCCTGCCCGACCCTTTGGATCAATACACCAACTGTGCGTAAAACACAATTTCCTTTGAATCTTGATCATATAGTCAGCAGAATTTTTTGTTTCAAGAAGAGCAACCAAATCAGGAGAATGAGACCGGAACAAGTCTCTTAAGTTGATGGCCTGTTAGAGGATTCCCCACATTCTGACAGTTCCATACCAATAACTTCATACTTCATTTGAGTAGGGGAAGAACATACCTGTCGCCAGGAATTAGAAACTGAATAAAACTGCCAAGGATGTGAACTAGAATCCACATGGTAAGTCGCCTTCCCAAGACCCAATAAATTTTCTGACCGACCCACTTCCAATGGATCCCAACAACATTGGGCCGCGTTAAAATGGCCCAGCACTCCGAGGTGAAAGAAGAGTCCCGACTGGGCCCACAAGTAAATGAAATCCGACCCACTACTGGACTATCGCGTATTGCAGACGCTTCACCGCCACTTTGGGATTGACGATGCGAAAATAACACCACATCCCTTTTGTCGCCGATCCCGGCGACTGCGCAACCCCGGTCGCACAACCCGGGTGGGGAAATCCACTGCCCTTAAGAGACATCCTGTAGAGGCGACAAATGGAAGAAATAAAGTTTTGAAACACCCCCGGTCTCAAGCCCCACTGATATGTCAAAAAGGACAGTCGGATCTGCCAAATTCCACAAGAACAAGAGTCGAACGACAAAATCATCACCTCAATAACACATAGCAAAACCACCTGATCCACCCGCAGTGGCCAACAAGATGATGACAACAACGAACCAAAAAGAAAACCCAGAACTAGTAAAGCAAGAATCCACCAAAATTCGAGAACCAATCAAACAATCCAGAGAAAGACAATCAAACAACATCCAACTAGAGACCAAATGAAAAAGAAAGAACAGAGAGAAACACAAAAAGAGATAAGCTCCCAACAAGACGCTCCGACCAGCGGAGAACTCTTCAAGGAGAAGAGAAGCTCCCTATAAAAGGAGAAGAGAGAAGTTTATTCCCAGCATAAATTAGTTTTTGACACGAGTCTCTTTTTCAAACATTGAAAAAGTGAACATACATATACGTCATGGCAAGTGTCACCTGAATTGACACAAGTCACACAACCAGCCTTACTCTCCATACATTTTTATTTATTTATTTTATTGCTTATACCCCCATAATAATTTATAAATATTGAACATCTTGTGTGTCATGGTTATTGTAAGGGCGGCTTTTGGAATTTATATGAAGGGAGCAAATTTATGTAAAGGGGTATAAATGTAAAAAAATATAATTTTAGAGATATAAAATATAAAAATAAAAAAATTTAGTTGGAGGGCGCCCCCACTAAGTTCTTCATAGATTCGTGCATGGTTATT
Source organism: Cornus florida (assembly GCF_030987335.1). Taxonomy (NCBI): domain Eukaryota; kingdom Viridiplantae; phylum Streptophyta; class Magnoliopsida; order Cornales; family Cornaceae; genus Cornus; species Cornus florida. The sequence goes on from NW_026775573.1 coordinate 50,373,174, forward strand.
GTTATCCGAATCGACACCACCAAGTTTCAACTTAGAGCATCAAGGTAGAGCCTCACGAGTGGTGCTCTCTATTGGACACTTAATATTTGTAAATGTAAAGAATTACGTCAGTGTTTTGGAGGCGTCCATACAACATTTTATTTATTTTTTTAATTTTTCTCTTGATATTTGTAAATGTAAAGGATTATGTCAATGCTTTGGAGCCTCACGCATGGTAAAAGCGTGTGTATTTACACTAAAGTATAGAGCCCGTTGAAATCTTAGGCGATTTAAATAATTTAAAAAAAGACCTCCAGATAAATGAATTACCTTATTTTATTATCCCTGCATTTTTTCTCCTCTACATAGCCATATTAATTATTGAATTTATATTTATTTTCAAAAAGAACTTCTCTTTTGCTGACTCCACTTGTTACAATCTATGATAGAGTAAAATTCAAGTAGTAGCATACGAGTGAAAATCACCTCCAATGAAATAGTATGTCATTTACTCCATTTTGAAATGAGTGGTCCAGAAATGGCCACATCACCAATATTTGGGAGGCATAGTAGGAAAATATATATTGAGATACACAGTAAGAAAATGTTATGATACACCTTACGAAAATGTTAGGATGCACCTTACGAAAATATTTAGATTTACTTTTACTTACAAAAATGGAAGAAACTGGCTACTGTGTAACTGGAGGTGATCCTTATTCGTAACATACACCTATGATAGAGTAAGATTCAATGTGACAATTCGAATTTTTAAGACTTTAATTTAATTTATTTCATGAGTTTTTAGTTGTCATTGATTATTTTATTTATATTGGAGATTTATCTACTTAAATGATTTAATGGGTTTGATTTTTTTGTTGCATATATATATATATATATATATATAAATGATATATATTCTTTTTGTTCTATTTTAAGTGTCGTCATTTAAATTTATGATTTAAAATAGGACAAAGGAAGTATATATTTTGTATGTGAAGGAGATGGCACCAGCAGCCGAATGGTTGTTAATTTTCGGTCCCACTTGAAGGCATTTAAATACTTTGATTTATTTTATTAGCTTTGTATATATAATGATATATACATATACTATCTTGTCTAAGCAAAATGGATGAGCACCTGGCCGAAAAAGAGGAGAAAAGGAATTGTTGATTATTTTGGTGGCCGGTCCCCCTTAATGATATTTAAGAAATTTGAATTGGTTTCCTTTGATACATATTATATATATATATATATATATATATATATATATATATTTGTGTTTTAGCAGATGGATTAAGGGAGCAGCCGAGATGATGAGGAAGAAAGGAAAAATAAAGGAAGAAAGACAATTGAAATGGTATTAAGACGAGTCCCACATTTTATGAGTTTTATTTGGTTTCATGATTTATTTATGTGGCGTGCATCTGACGGAAGACTGGTGTGGCAGTCGAAATGATAAGAAAAGAAGAAAATAAAGGTGGTGTGCGGGACCCATCAGGAGAATTACTTGGGCTGAATTCTTTCGGCCTTGGTTCATGCACGTGGCCTTGTTTGGTGTCAAAATTCATTTTGACTTTGGCTATGTAAGTGGCTGATTTGTTGCTTGTTAAGCAATACTCAGTTTGTTAAGTAATACTCAGTTTGTTGGGATCCATCATCTTTGTGTTGCAATGTGTCTGCCCTCTACGCTAGGCAATGGTTTTTGTCTACGTCTTGTTTTTGCAGGTCTTGTGGATCTTTTGTGTTGGGTTGTTTCGTTTGTTTGTTTTGGTTGTGGTTTATATATACTTGTTTTTGTTCTTGTAGATGCCATGGGGTGTTGGTTTTTTTCAGGCTAAAAAAAAAAAATGAAAAAATAAAAAATAAATAAGTACTCAGCAATAGTAATATATAAAAAGTTAAGGGGGCGTTTAATAACGTTTTCGTTTTTTGTTTTTGCAACCTTAAGAAAGCAGAAACATGATTAGTTGTACATGAAAATGACGACACAAGCGAAATTTTTTTGCAATCCACCCCAAAAAAAGCTCAGGAAGAGCTTTATCACACTAAACTTGAGCATTTTTTGATGTCTTACAAAAACAAGCGCAAAAATAAAAAAAAAAAACACCTCAGCTTAATTTCTTTTTCTACAAAATCCATCTTGGAACCTCGCCAACACTCCTTATTAAATCTCACATACAGTTGCAAATTCCTATACCCCATTAATACATATCCATCAATATGGTCTTCAAACTGATGGAATTGTGAAATTGGATAGATGAGGATGAGATGGAAGTAGAATTGAGAATTCCAAATTAATTCCAGAATCGCCGGCCTTGGTTTCTCTCACCAAACTCCACCACCAAAATCCGCCCATGAGTATACCTGAATAAGAGAAGAAAATACAAGACGAGCTCGGACTCGCAATCTACTCACCGACCGAGTCATCTACTTCCATGGAATTATTACACTAATCTTCAACAATTACGTACTTCAAATCAGCAATATGCATGTGCGTATATATATATATATATATATGTATGTATGTATGTACGCCAGTCAGCAGGTGCCGAGGCCTCGCGGGCTTCTCACCTTCGCCGACCTCTACTCCTTCACAATCAGCACATGTAAGTGCAGAAGAGATCGTCCTCAATCCGATCTAGTGAAAAGTCCCCGACGGGCTGCAGGCATCGATCCATACAAACAGTAACCACTTTGTTGCTTTTTTTATTTTTATTTTTCTTTTTAACCTTTTGGGAATTTTCCATGAGTTTACATTTATTTTTTCTTCTTTAAATTGGCTATGACTTACTTAATATATAAATCTGTGTGTGTGTGTATATATATATATATAATTGTTGTATATATGAATACAGGAAGCTCATGTTTTCAGTGGGGTGAGAGAGATGAAGAGTTTTGACTTTTGGGGTTTAAATATTGAGGGTAAAATAGTTATTTTAGGGTGTTCATATTTTTAAATAAAAAATAATAAAAACTTAAGGGTAAAATTGTCTTTTTAAAGTTTTTAACGGTTTTAGTGAACAGAAAAGCAAAATTAGACTTAAGTGATAGTAATTTTCGAAAGATACTTCAAATTGATATTTATTCAAACTTGAGGGGGTGTTATTGAAATTAACCCAAGAGAAAAATAGAGAAAAGTTCAGAGAAAAGTTCAGAGAGAGTGCCGAGATTTTTTGAGCAAGAGAAGTGCACAGAGCCGAGAGCATGGAGATGGACAGACTTGGATGATTCAGTGATTATTTATTTTGCAGAGTAGGAATTTTTATACCTTGAATTGTTTGGGGTGACTTTTATTTCAAATATTTTATTAATACAATTTTGTTAAAATTGCATATATGTATATTGTTTAAAAACATATGTATATTTTGTGAGACTAATTTTCATGAAATCCCTTTAAAATTCTTGTTATGACTTCCCTGTCTAACCCCCTACAGTTTCAAATACCGAGGATGAACGTGAATTTATAGTTGCGGGTTTAGGTGGAAGAGTTGGTGTTGAGGATTATTTTATTTATTTTAGAGATGTTGTATTTTTATTTGAGGAAATTGATTTGTATCAATAAAGAGTACTGTTTTTTCATTTCACTAAACTCACCCGTAGGCGTAAAAAGTCTTTGGTGAGACCAATGAGATCCTGGGTGTAATACTGATGTATTTGGATTTAAATAAATTGAAAAATTTATTAGAAAATTCACATTCAAGTCCTAACATACACAGTATACTATTAGTCCAAACACCCCATTCCTCAAATTTGAATCATGAAATGCAAATACTTATTCTATCCTAAAATTTTTATCCATCTTTTTATTTTGAAATGTCCCAAAATATATGTCTAATTCTAAAAATAGATATATTATTTTTTGTAACACTTTCAAATTATTATTTAAATAGGTGCACTAATTATGATATTGATTATACCGCAAAACGAAGCACAAAAATAAAATAAATTCAAAAATTTGAAAAATGCTCGAAAAATAAAAAAAAGCAAAAATAATGAGAAACATAACAATCTCTCAAACTTAAAGACAAGCCAGATATGTCTATTTTAGACATTGACTTGATTAGCCAAGTGCACTAATTATGATAATATTCTTGTCTTTTAACAAGAATGAATTTGGAAATTCATCTCATACCAATACAATAAAAAACATACTCTCTCCCTCCCAAATTAAATATCCACCTTTTCATTTTTAGTTGTTACAAAATAAATTTACCATTTAAAAAATTATAGTACTATATATATATATATTTTGTAACATTATCAATTTATCCTTCTTATATTAAACTTTTTATGATTCACGGTAGATGGATTCTATAATTCATTCATTACCAAAATAATAACAACATATTAAACTAATCCCTTAAAAAATTATTCTAATATTTAATTTAAAACGAAAAGAGTATTTAAAAAATTAAAATCCACCACCATACAAAATTGAATTTCGCATCCCAATAATTTTGGAAGGGAGGAAATAAACATAACGCCACCCTTTTTGACAAGATGTGCAAACAAATGGTTTTGGAATTGGAGACCTCCCTTGGTGGTGGGGAAGTCATCCATCAATTTTCCAACTAAACAAAGAATGGTATTTTGGCATCAACCAAACCTTTTTACTACAGTATGGACACGTGGCTAATTCCCATGGTTCATCCAAACCACATTGGTTTATGGCACACTTTGTCTATATATAAGTAGTTAAAGTACCCAAGTCATTTTATTCCAACCATTTTATTCTTCTTCAGTGTTTGAATTGGACGTGGCTAATTCCCAACCATTATAAGTAGTTATGGCACCCTTCGTCTAATATTGGGTTCATCCAAACCTCATTGGTTTATGGCACACTTTGTCTATATATAAGTAGTTAAAGTACCCAATTCAGTTTATTCCAATCATTCATTCTTCTTCAGTGTTTGAAATCCAAAAATGGAAAACAAAGTAGTAGCAGAAGGTCAAGAGCAAGAAAATGCCCTCCAAATCCCTCTTCTCACTCCGTACAAATTGGGAAACTTTCAACTTTCCCATAGGTATATATGTCTTTTCAACACTTCCTGTCTCCCATGATTACTCACTCGAATTCTCTGATTTGTGATATAATTTGATTTGTGAAATATAGTAATTCATTGTCAATTAATTTCCTTGTGTTCGGCAAATCCTTTTTGTAGTTGGTGAGTATTTTAGCAGTATTTGGAATAAAGAAAAGGTATTGTTCTACGAGGGCAGAGTAGACTACCTTAAAGACTTGGTCCAAACGTATTGATCTTTGTTTCTTTTATTTTATTTATCTCTTTATTATATTTATGTTTCTATTTATTTATATATATTTATTTTGACAAGAATGCCTCTCATTTTCTAACACATATTATTTATTCAAGAGTGCTAGATTTGGGCTTTTTTAAAGCATGTAATGTTTGCAATCTGATTTAGATAAAAGCAATCATGCCTCTATGCTCCATCAGCACGCTAGAAAATATGTTTGAAGTGCCAATTTAAAAATTGTGAACTAGAAATCTCTGGTGCTGTTTTGGGACTTATATTATGTAGTCCACATGACTTTGCAAGGTACTCTAGTTGAATTGGATTGTTGTTCAATCATGAGAACACTTTTTTCGGTTTCGGAGTTGTTGTGAATATGTTTGGCGCTCAAGATCATGTATTCATGTGTGACTCTTGATTATAGAATGCCTGCTCCACTTTCTCATTATTTGTTACCTATGCTTTCCTAGTTTATTTTCCCTCTTGCCAATGATTGTACAGAATGATGAAAAGTTCCATGAGAGTCTTTCTCAAGCACAGGACAATTGTTTTGTTTGAGTCCATCTACTGAAATGGTCTGCTCACCTCTTCTCTTTTGAGATTGAACCCCACCCGCATTTTTGAGCTTCAATTAACAAAATCAAAGAAAATGTTTTTCCCTGCTATGGCCTGATATTTATTTTCTATCATTAATTTGTATTTCTAAGTGTTAAATCTATGTGTCACACAGAAAAGTTGTCAACTCACTCTTACTCCGTCCCTATTATTGTTTAACTGTATATATCTATATACAGTTAAACAATAATAATGAAATTAGAGGCAGTGACTCACCTAATTCTACCTTGAACTTCTCAGGGACTATGTAGATAATGTAGTAACTGTTATTGCGTTCCACAATTTTCAGAATTGTTTTGGCACCATTGACTAGGCAGCGATCCTTCGGAAATGTTCCTCAGCCACATGCTATCTTGTATTACACCCAGAGAACCACCAAAGGGGGCCTTCTCATAGCAGAGGCAACTGGAGTTTCTGACACAGCCCAAGGGTAATTAATAGTTGTGCTTATCCGAGTTCTTTGTGGTCATAGATTTTAAAAACAACATACATATTTTAGCATATGATTGCTTTCTTCGTAATTTCATCTGTAGTTTTGCTACCTTCACTGTAGGTACCCAGAAACACCTGGTATATGGACAAAGGAGCAAGTAGAAGCCTGGAAACCCATAGTAGATGCTGTTCATGCCAAAGGCGGTACCTTCTTTTGCCAGATTTGGCATGTGGGGAGGGTTTCAAATCATGGTATTTTTGTTGACTTCTTATCTCATTTTTCCTCTTTTGTCATGGGATGACTATTAACTAAGCATCACTTAGAATAGGGTAAGTTGAGTGTTTGAAACATGTTTTTTTTTTTTTTTTTTTTTTTTTTTTTTTTTTTTTTTTTTGTGTGTGTGTGTGAAAAAAACAGTATATTTAAAGTTTTGGAGTTGTTAGGATGCGTCCTACAGTGGATATTTTAAGGCCCATGATGCATTCGTATCCAGAAGTTTGAACTGACTTGAACAATTCATCAGATTTAAAATCACTTTTCTAGGTTTTTTTTCTCATTTTTTTTAAAGAAAAGAATTAGCTTCCTTGTTTGTGCAACATGATAAACAAGTGCAACAGAATATGTTGGCGTAAAGTGACTTTTTGAATGCTAGTTTTCAGCTGTGGCATTTTCATATATTTATATATGCTATTCTTCTTCTTCTTCTTCTCTTTTTTTCTTGAAAATTTGGTTTTGGTTAATTACCAGTCTCAATAGTCAATAAATGGGTTTTTTGAAATTTCCACATAAAAAGCTAGCTAAATAAAATCTCCTTTACTAGAAATAAAAAGGGAAAGAAAGCTTAAAACATAAGTTCTCATTTACATTTAATCAAGGCAACATTCTACTGTAAGAACAACATTTTTTAAACATGTTTTCGAATCTCTCTAGAAATATTCTCTAAATTTACACAAAGGGATACTAGATTAAACCATTTTAAATGATCCTTTAAGGTTAAGATTCGGTGGGGAGATCTTGGTATTAGTATCACCCAACTTAACAAGAATTTCATTGATATAACCTTGTAAAACAATGTTCTGCTACATGTCATGTGGCCACAGTTGTTAATTTGAAGGATCCATACAACTCATAAAATAAAACATTAAGGGCCGGTTTGGCAAATGCTCCTGCATCGTGTTTTTTTTGCTTCGGATAGTCTACTGTAGTAAAGCGAAAGCACGAAGCGTGTTTGGTAACGTTTGCTGCCATTCGAATAGTACTGAAGTGCTTCCGAAAAAAAGGCCAAAATTGGAAGCACCAATAGCACCGCAAATTGGTGCTTCCGGTTGCTTCCGCACGGTAGTGATGAACAATAACCCCCCCCCCCAAAAAAAATAATATTAAACTATAAAATGACCTTTGCTAGCCATTTTATTTTTCAAACTTGCAATACTCTTTTAGCAAACATGTTTTCATATTTTTGCTTCCAAAAATTTGCAACAAATATACGTTAACAAACATATTTCCAAATAGTATTGAACACACTATAAAATAGAAACATTGTTTCTGTAAAAACCAAAGGACAAAGCAATTTTGGTTTCCAAACATGCCCTAAGTTATCATGCAGCCACTAAATTTTCACCTGTTTTTAGTTGAAGAATATTTTGTATTGTCAATATATTGGAATCACATTAAATAATAATAATTACAAGTTAGTGGCTTATAGTGACCATAAACTACTGATGTAGACGCATCCTCTTTCTTTTTGTCCTTTGTTGAATATTATGATGATGACAAGTTATTGGTTTTACTCTTTTGAATACTCAGGTTCCAGTCCTGTTGGCAGTAAATACCTATTTAATATTTAAGATATGAGATTGATGTGGGTGTATAGGCGTGCTCCCATGTTACGTATAAATTTAGAATTTTGACTGACTATGGAATCTATATGTCTATTATTTAGCGTGTATCCTGACAAAAGTAGTGTCTTGAAACACTTTTTATTATATTTTTAATAACATACCACACGTTATATTGACTGAATTTGATAGTTGGAAGATGAAGAAGATGAGTGTTGTTGATTTTTGCCAAGCTCAAAAAGTTTCTCTTCCGTAACTATGTCATTTTTATTTTCTAAAGTTAACCAGATATTTTACCTAAACAGAGTCCTAGTACTCACATTGGTTAATTCTTTAATTATTTTACAGTTACATAACAAGGATAGTGTTACTCGCCTCTCTTTTAATATTTTATGTGAGACGAGGAAAGCATTGGAAGAGGAACAAGAGCTCTTCTTCACATAACTGAAAAGAGAACGAATAATATAAAGTTTTAGCATCGCCGTAGATGTCTCCTTTCCTTTGAATATTCTATTATTCCTCTCCTTTCAAATGCACCACCAAACGTAATGTGGGACAATTCTTCAGTAATCGCGTACACCACTACTCACATGACATCCTCTCCAAGCTTGAATCAAATCCTTAAAAGAACGTGATATTACCTAACGCATGCCAAACAACCCAAAAATAAGATTCCAACAATCATACGCCACAGGACAATGCATGAGGATATGATCAAATGACTCACCATCTTGCTTGCATAGGCAATACCAATTAACAAAACAATTACCTCGCTTCCTCAAATTATAAATCATCAGGATCTTACCCCATACAACAGTCCATACAAAGAATGCCACCCTAGTTGGAGCCATAGAACGCCAGATGGTCTTCCACGGAAAGTCAAGGCTAACAAAATTAGATAGACATAAGAACAAAGATCGCACTTTGAAACGACCATGGGAAGAGAGAATCCATATTAGATTGTCACTACCTCTGCCAACTGCCTCCTGCCAATACAATAAATCCAGAAGAACACACACCTCGTTTAACTCCTAATCCTGAAAGGAACGCCTAAAGCGCACATTCCACGTAATCCTACTACTATCAAGCTGATAACAGTCAGCTACGTAGGCGTGTCTATTAACTGCAATACTGTATAATCTGGGAAATGTATGAGATAATGGCTGGTCACCACACCAAAGATCGATCCTCTCAAAAACGAACACATCTGCCATCACGAACTATGAATCTGATGTGAGAAGAGAAGACATCCCATCCCTTCCAGATGGATTTCCACACCCCAACTCCTCCCGCAAGAGGAACCGGACCGGTAGACCAGCCACCACTCTCTTCTCCAAACCGACATGAAACTAACCTTCGTCAAGGGCGATGTCTTTCTCTCCCGTATCTCCACAACCATTTACCTTAAAGACCTTGATTAAAAGGAACCAATCTTCTAATACCAAGACCACCCAACTTCATGGGCTTGCAAACTTGCTCCCATCTGACAAGGTGATACTTAAACTCTTCGTCCCTTCCGCCCCAAAGGAAATCCCTTTGAATTTTTTCGATCCTATCAACAGCGAAGCATGGAATTTGGAACATGGATAAAAAATATGTGGGAAGGCTCGATAAAGTGCTCTTAATGAGAGTAACTTTACCTCCCTTAGACAAGTATTGCTTCTTTCATCCTGCCAATTTCTTCGCATACCTATCAATCACAGGGTCCCAACTCCCCACTCTCCTGGAAGAAACCCCTAGGGGCAAATCCAAGTAAGGAATGGGGAAAGAACTAACCCTACACCCGCGGACTGCAGCTAAAGAGGAAATATCCTGAACATCCCTTACCAGAATAAGCACGCTCTTAGCCACGTTGGCCTTCAACCCAGATACCGCTTGGAAACATGCTAGGATGCACATTAAATATCTATGTTTGACAATTATTTTATGAAGACAATGATAAACACATCAGAGTTTTTAAATGCATATTTACAAGTCTGTGAGTGCTAATTTTTGCCAAGTTGGTGTTATAAATATAGGTTCAGCAATTGGGCTTTCTGGCGAGTCTAAAGGATAATGAATTGCAGTATGAAAATTTTATGTCGGCATTGTTTTTATAAGTTACCTATAAAATTGCCTAGAAACCTCTTCCCTCAAAGGGCTATCATTTCCTAAATGCCAAACATTAAAATTGGGGTCATCCATGTTGGACTGCCGTCAATATTACTGAAAGAACCTGGAAGGTGTCATGGAACTAGGTTCAGGACTTGACTTGGTGCAGGAGGTTCATTAGCCATTATTTTTTGCATGATACTTCTGCCTAATTCTTCTTATTCTTCTTCTCATTTATTTTTCTTTTGTTTTGTTGTGAGCATCACAAGGAGACCTAGCAAGCTTTAGTTGGATTCTTTCCAAAAGCATCAAAAAAACCATGGTTACTTTTTCACAGGATTATGGAAACGATGAGGGGTCTAGTATATGAATTTATAAATGGTGGAAATAGTTTCTGCTTTTATAAATAACAATAGTTGTTAGGTACCTTTTCCTTTCCTACTTCTGTATAACAACTAAAGTAAGAAGCACTAATACACCCACTTTGTCCAATTGGAACATGAAATCTCAACCTCCTCTTTGAGAGGTGGAGGGGATAGCACTCAAGCTAATGCTTCGTAGTTATAATGACTCCTTGTTTTCTTTGATGAAATGTTGTACCTTATTGAATTTTTAGGCCTCTTTGACGTCACATCTTAACCTATTTAGCCATTTTCTTGTACAGGTTTTCAGCCAAATGGGCAAGATCCGATATCTTGTACTGACAAGCCGTTGACTCCTCAACTTCGTAGTAATGGCATCGATGTTGCACAATTTTCACCTCCACGATGCCTGAGTATAGATGAAATTACTCAAGTTGTCAATGATTTTAAACTTGCTGCCAGGAATGCTATGGAAGCTGGTAAGCTTTTGAAGCTACATTTAGACACTAATGAAAAGTAAACTTGTTCTTCAACTTCAGAAAGTTAAATGGTATTTGATTTGCTGATTCCATAAGATAAAGAAATATATTTATTTGAAATGAATTGCAGAAATAATTTATGCTGAACTTATTTATGGATCATGATTGTCTGTCTTTAGTGGGTAAGAATAAAATATGAGATCATAGGTTTGGTAATATTTCTACTCTGATGTTGTGATGACCTAAATTTTGTTTTGTAAGTTCAACTGCATTTTATTCTTTTGTGAAGCAAGTGAATTTTTTTATTTTTATTTTTATTATTATTATTATTTTTTATCTTCTGGTAAAAAATTAATTGGTCAACTTTCTATTAAGGAAATTCAATAAACATGTAGATATAGTGAGTCAGTTTTGTATCTGTTATTTTTAGGAATATTGTGCCTGTTATAACAGCAGAATCAGTTGCCATCATATTTAATATATGTAGGTACTAGGGTATGAATAAGCTCCCTAGTGGTATCAAGTAAGTAACCTCTCTACTAGTGTAGCAAAATATGGGTCTCTAGGAGAGTGGGTTAGAATGAAAACCAAGGCAGCCTTAAAAAAGAGAGAGAGAGTGACAGTAATTGAGAAAATCTTGGAGAATGTCAAGGTTACTTTTCCTCCCTTTTTAGAAATTCATGAAATGATTTAAGGAGTCATCCCGTATTTGACAAGGATGACAGGAGTGTAAAGAACAGCTAGGGGTTGTTAACTGACATGACAAAGAAGTGCGGCTAAATGGAGATACCAACAGATCATATGAGAATATCAACAAGTGAGTGAGTGTCCATTGAGTGCCATTGTGTGTCTAAAACATCTCAGTGGACACATGGTATTTTTCTTTCTACAACCAACCAAAATATAGATTGTATTTGTGGATACACCTTGGTGAGCCCTTGAATTTTGGCCTTGAGGCTACGAGACCACTAAAATGCTGTTCTGGACCATGTGCAACAACATGGTCGCACTGTGTGCAGGTTGAGGCGCTCTAGCTGAGCCTTAACGAGCCTGGGACTTTTTTTGGAACCTAGGCGTGCCTTTAATAACTATGAATGAAGGTATCACACATAGGATAATGGAGGTCCCAAGCTATTGGGCTATGGTTAAAATTGAGGTAGCCTTTGGAGAAATAGTAGAGGAGCAATAATGGAGAAAAAAATAGGAGAATTCCAAGTCCATTGTTATCCTTCATTCCAGAAGTTCCTGAAGTGAGGTAAGGAGTCATCCTTTAATGTTAGAGGAATGTAATGAATTGTTGGTGATAGGCGATGGCTAGTGCATGTGTAGGGGAATTTGACTAAACAGAGAGACTATTGAATCATAGGAGAATATTCTCAGGTGAGACGGCATGCAGAGTGCATCAAGTGGGGAATACATGTCTCAAAAGAACACACGGTGTCTCCCTGAGATGATCCATGTAGTAATTAGATTGCAGAGAGGGAGGAGACGAGAGAAGTGTGTGAGAGAGAAGTCCCCTTCTCTAGACTGAGTTTAGTGAGGACTCCTTTTCCATTAATTGAGGTGTTCGTATACACTACCACGTGTCGCCTTTGCACATGTGGAGGACAATCAGAGAGATAGAGACATGTCTAAAGCATTGTTGCCTCTCCATATCTATTCCACTCCCTCCTCGTGTGAGAACATTGTAACTGGAGGTTGGCACTCATGTGGTGTAAGATGGATGTGACCTGACCACCTAGCTAGCACACTCTCTTAGTCCACAACACCGTAACCTGTCAAGGCATGACATGTTGTCCCCGTGTTGCAAGTTGTGCGATTCCATCACCCACATAGCCAAATTTTATATGAGAAAGGAAGGATGCATTTTGACATTTAGTAGAAACCAACTAGTTCTATTGTATATTACGGTTTTTAAGGTAGTCCATGAAAAAATGGCACCATAACTTACTGCATTAATTAATTGAGAATTTCACGGGAAGGGTGCCATCTTTTTCCGAATCATTTGTGACGACACGTGATGTCTTTTTTCACAATGATTTATCTGTAAAAGACGAAATAGAAGCAAAATTTTCCACATCAAGGATAGAAAAAGAAAAGGAAAAAACATGGTACAAATATTAAGGTAAAGTGCATAATACTCGCCAAATTTAATAAGACAGGAAGTGAAGCAACATTTGTTTGAACAGATACTGAGATAAAGGTGGGTGTATCCATGCATTAATTTGTTAGTATCTTGTTATTGTAAAATACATGGCCAATATGGAAAATTCCTCTAAGGTGGTGTCTCCAAAAAAAAAAAAAAAAAAAAAGAAGAAGAAGAAGAAGAAGAAGTTTAAACAGTTTTATTCATAAATTCTTTTATTGAGCTGATTGTTGGGAGATTTATTGAACTGTGTCCTGGACTGTGTTTCAAAATGACACGGCCTATGTCACTCTTCATTTTCTGATTCAATGATGTTTGTTTGACGCACAGGTTTTGATGGAGTCGAGGTCCATGGGGCTCATGGTTACCTAATAGAACAGTTTATGAAAGACCAAGTCAATGACCGCACAGACAAGTATGGAGGTACTTTGGAGAACCGTTGCCGATTCGCTCTACAAATAGTTGAAGCTGTTGCTGATGAGATAGGAGCAGATAGAGTGGGAATAAAGCTCTCTCCCTTCTCAGATAGCATGGAATCAGGAGACTCAAATCCAGGGGCTCTAGGCCTCTATATGGCTGAATCATTGAGTAAATATGGTATTCTCTACTGTCACATGGCTGAGTCTAGGATGAAGACTGTAGGAGAAAAATGTGAATGTCCCCATAGTCTTGTGCCCATGAGAAAGGCTTTCAATGGTACTTTCCTTGTTACCGGTGGTTATGACAGGGAAGATGGTATCAAAGCTTTGACTGAGAACCGCGCAGATCTTGTTGTTTATGGACGTTTATTCTTGGCTAATCCAGATTTGCCAAAGAGATTCAAGCTTAATGCCCCTCTCAACAAGTACAACAGAGACACCTTCTATCTACCAGATCCTGTTATTGGCTACACTGATTATCCATTTCTTGAAACAACTGCTTAAATTTTCTATGGAGGAGAATGTGAACCAAAAAATTGTTCTCTTTGTTTTACGCATCTCAAATCGACCGTTAAGCTTTTCATTCTTTCTAGTGCTTGTTTTCTGCTGAAAGGATGCAATAAAAACAGAACAAATTTTAAGTACTATCCCACTCAGGAATTAGGTTTGTTTAAATTTCTCATTTTTTAGCCATGCTATTGTTGTTGTACTTGTGATAAATAATATCATGCAGTTGCTTTTGGTTATATAAATTTGAATCTAACATTAGGACTATTAGAGATCTGAACCTAAGATAATCTTTTTCTGGTCAGTGCATGCTTTTGCATCCTTCTGGCAATGTGAAATCTCCTGAACCCTACAGCCAACTTCCTTCCCGCCAATCTTCACCCGCATTGGTTCGTGTGACTCCTCCACGCCTCCTGCGTTCATCCTCTTGGCGGATGGCTTCAGCTCATTAGACAGGCCAGTTGGTAGTGATACAGTAGCTTGAAGACGAATACGTAGCATAAGTCTACTTACTATGTTGATAAAGTAGCATGAAGATGAATCAGAAATGATGCAAATTTCTGCAACTCTGAGATTGTAGAATTACTTTCCTAAAGGTTCTTGCCGTCACTTAGAAAGAGATTGCTATTAGTTTGTTGACAGAACACCTTGAGGATACAATAAAACACTCAAATTCTGCTGTTAACAATACTGAAGGGATTCTCTGATCATTCGACAAAACTAAAAAAAGAATTACAGAAAGGAGTAAATTCAAATGAAATATAAATCTAGACCAACTACTACCTTTTTTTTTTTTTTTTTTGATAAGTAAATCTAGACCAAGTACTTCTATTAGTACCAAAGTCACTATCTTGATAGTTACATCTATTACTAATAATTGAAATTTATTTTCTAACTGCCACTTATTTGAACTTGTAAAATCAATTTGCCATCCACCCAATAAGAAAGTTTGTAAAATTATTTTTATTTTTATTTATTGCTTTTAGATACCCAATAATTTAACCAATGTCATAACACATAGAATGACTGTATGTCAACTGTTAACCGAATCTATTGATAAAAAACTATTGGAGTTATCCAATACCTAATACTATCCCAAAAAAAAAAGGTGTGTATATTTTCTTTTTGGGTTGTTCCAAAATAATTGATCACTTTTTTTTTTTTTAAAAATATATATTTCACATCTTTTCATATATGTCTTTGAAGTTTAAAATTTCAAACTTGAATCTTCAAAACTTAAAAGGGCAAGTTAGTAATTTTTCGGGGAATAATGAATGTCGCACATGTCCCATTAAAAATTTCTACTCTCCAAAAGTGACACTCTTTTTTCTATTAAGAACAATTGCAGTTAATTTTAGAGTTTGTTGCATAGTCAATCTCATATAAAAGGTCAGACCGAGTGGATGTTCAATGCACAGAAAAAGATTGGAGCTCACCAATAAAACTCACCCAAACTAGCTAAGGTGCAAGAAGGAGGATCTCTTCATGTTGGGAGAAATTTTTTTGTCCCTTCTAAAAATGGTCGTATTTTGATGCACATGCACGGAGCAAACGGGTGGTTATTGGGTACAACGGGGATAGATCTGACGTGGTATCTCTAGATTGCTTATAAACCCTTCTATCTTTCGTTATTTATATAATATGCCTACTAATTTTAAGGTATTTATGAAAAGACCCGTGTTTTTAAATTTTTCTTACTAGAATAAAAGCTTTTCTTTTTTGGAATAATTAAAAGAAATACACAATAATATTTTATGGACTTATAGACTTCTTATGACAAAATGATCTAGCATATAAATTTCCTTTAACAAAACAGTATGGGCTCTAATACTAAAATAAATTGAAGGCGTGCCAAAATAGAAGCATGCGATAACGTAGGGATAAAATTTACAATAATTCACAAAGGTGACTTACGAACCTGATAACGCTTTGCAACAAATGCCAAAACAACAACAAAACCGAGCCAACAGTTCTAGTCGATTCATAGAATAAATTGCTAATTTTCCTTATAGCAGCTTATATTGGTCGAATTCAATATTTTTTTGGTTCCATATTGTCTGTCTAAAGGAAATCTATATGCTAAGATCTTTTATGTCGACCAAAGTCTTTTTCTCAGGAAAACAAAGAAAACCGAGGAAAAGAAAAAGAATAAGATAAGAAAACAAACTTGGGATATTTTATTGTATAAAAACTTTATACATGGGTACACACTGTTTATACATAGGTTCACTAGTACACACTATGTTTTATAGAAGATACAACAAAGAAAGATTACAAGGAAGCTTAAGGCTTATGAATTGAAGGAGGCTAAAACTCTGAAGTCTGTCTTTCGCACTCTACCTTGAAATTTAAACAAAATGCTCTTATATAGACAAATCACAGGAACAAATGGACGATAGTGATTTAAAGACCCTTCATCAAAGGATGAGATTGAAGATGCTTTTGTGATAAGGCTCTAAAATGACTAAAGGTGATCTGTGTGATGGAGCTTTAAAGTCGTTGACTCCCTATTGTTATCTTTTGAGCTGACGAATCTTTGTTTTTGCTTTATAAAGTTGGAAAATCTTTGTTTTTGCTGGCGAATCTTTGCTTTTGCTTCTCTTGTTGTTGTGTAGCGCTTGCTTTTATCTTTCGAGCATATTTTCCATGTTGTGAGCTTCAATGCTGTCAACTGAATGATCATCAATGTTGTCGTTGTCTAATAGGGAATGCAATCCTTGGATACTTTCTTCTTCTTTATCAACTATTGCCATGACTTCTGGTGAGATTTCCATTTCTGGAGGATTTTTGATGACATATGGTAGCCTTGCCTTAATAAAAATTTCCATACTGATATTATGATTAATTAATATTAAACTTGGATGAAAATTGCACTAGGCTTTATAATAGGTTAGGTGATCTGCAGTAGCTGGTTCGATATGATTTCTGAAGTCATTAATGTATGGTGTATGATGTAATTGATTCTGGACTTCAATAGGCTCACAATTTATGTAAATTCAATGCTGGCCAAGTACGACTGAACCATTTTTTACCCATTCTGGTGGTGTATTATTGATCTGGAGAAGCATTTGGCTTTCTGGCATATATCTTTGGTACCAATTGTTTTGTTCGAAAATAATGGCTCGATTTAGGCGGTCAGGAAAGTTAAATACTTCTAATACCTCTAATGGGATATCTCTTGGGAAGTTGATGCTATTAACCATTTCTAATTCAAGAAATTTACTAGCATGACAAATGGTCTTGGTGGTTAAAAAGTTTGTTCTTCTCATAACTTCAAAAGAAACAAAATGGTGTAAAGTTATGTCGGGTAATACAATTGTTTCACTATCTCTTCGATGGACAAAATCTAGAGAAAAATAGTGATATCTAGCTCCTTTGGGTGGACTATTGTTTCTTAAGTAATTTTGAATTGCAACCCATTCATTAATTCCGTCAAACTTTATTTTTTCAAGGATGAGATCTTTGATATCATCGGGAAAAAGTTTGACTTGTTATTTGAGGATTTCTCTGAATTCAAGAGAGAAGAAGGGTATCAATTTTGCATACTTCTTTTGGACCTGTAAAAATTGAATTTTTTGAAGATCTGGAATTTCTTTGGTTAGTTCTACTTTGGATTTAGTTGTAGCCTTTTGATAAGCTAGATTTAATTTTCTAAAATGAGAAATAAGAGTTTGATGATATTGCTGGAGTTTCGAATAAGAAGAGTTTAACTCAACAAAATATTCATATAAAACATTGAGATTTCTAACGAGGGTGCTATGGGAATTACTTGATTAAACCATAAATTTTTTAGGATAAGTTTTTGGTCTGGAAAAAGTTTATGTCTATTACAGAATTGTTGAGCTGGGTTCTGTATAATTAAAAGTGGATTAGAAGTTCCTGGTATAAAGCTAAAGATGTTGTTGCTCTTATAATGTCTCAAACGTTTCAAAGCAAAAACAACCGTCACCAATTCTAAGTTATGTGTAGGGTAGTTGTGCTTGCAAGTCTTCAACTGTTTAGACCCGTAAGCAACAACCCTCCCTTATTGTATCAAGACACACCCTAAATCGTCACAATAAATGACATAACCAAGCCATGCTCGGGTATGACCAAAATCGGTGTCGTGGTCAACCTAGTCTTTAACTCTTGAAAAGCGGATTTACATGCTTCATTCCACACAAACTTTATACCCTTTTGGGTAAGCTTCGTCATAAGAGCAGCTAGGCGCGAAAAATTATGCACAAACCTTTGATAATATCCCGTCAAGCCTAGAAAGTTCTGAATCTCAAACACATTTTTCAGACTTTCCCAATTCAAAACGGCCTCAATCTTGGAAGGATAAACCGAAACTCCTTCTTCGGAAACAATATGTCCAAAAAACTTCACTTCCAACAACCAAAACTCACATTTCTAATACTTAGCATACAATCGATGCTCCCTCAAAATCTGTAGTACCGTCCTTAAGTGCATCTCATGCTCCTCCTTTACTAGTAAGTACACAAGTATGTCGTCCACAAATACAACAACAAACCTATCAAGATAGGCATAGAAGAAATAATTCATCAAGTTCATAAATGCCGTCGCTGCATTTGTCAAACCAATTGGCATTACTAGGAACTCGTAATGACCGTACGTTGTACGAAAAGCAATCTTCGAAATATCCTCCTCTCTAACCCTCAATTTATAATAACCGGAACTCAAATCGATCTTAAAAAAACAAGTGCCTTTTAATTAATCGAATAAGTCGTTAATCCTAGGCAACAGATACTTGTTTTTGATGGTGGCAGGATTTAATTTCTAGTAATCAATGCACAACCTCAAATAACCATCACTCTTCTTTGCAAATAAGACCATTGTTCCCCACAACGAATCACAAGGTCGAAAAAAACCTTTCGCCTTCATATTATTCAACTACTTCTTTAACTCTTCCAACTTTACCGGTGCTATACGATATGGTGCCATGTAAATGGGCACTGTACCAGGCATAAGGTCAATAGCAAACTACACTTCTCTATGTGATGGTGACTCCATCAAATCTTTCGGAAACATATCCAGAAAATCACACACAACCACCGGATAAACGTCCCAGTAAAACTTATCGTCATCGGCTAAGAGACTAGCCAAAAAGAAATCATGCCGATCATGACTCTTAACGCCATAAAATGAAAAAAAGAAGGGAATCGCCTCGATCTCCTACAAAATAAAAGCAATCTTCTTCCAGAGTACAAACAGATACGCTGCCAGTGAAATAATGCCAGAAAAGATGCCAACCAATCCATACCAAGAATGATGTCAAAACTCATCATCTTGAGAAGAATGAGATTGAACTTAAATGTCTGTCCTATAATCACAATGGTACAACCACAACAAATTAGATTAAGAATAACCGAACCCCCGACTGACGTGTCAACACAAACGGGACTATTAAACCTACTAACCTCTAACCCCAATGTATGTGCAAATTATGATGTAATGAATGAGTATGATGCACCAAAATTAATCAACACCTTTGTCCATGAATGGGACACAAGAAACATACCCTTGAAAACTGAAGGGCTAGATGATGGCTCGGCTGGAGTAGTCGCCGGAGTAATTGCACACACCCGACCTTAGGTCCTCTGCCCTTGAGAACCGTCGGCATAATAGCCAGACTGCTATGTTGGTGCACTAGATGGAGCTCCCCTAGCTGGTCAAGAGCCCTGAGATGTTATAGCTGGTTATGGTGGTGGTGGTGGCTGTGGTCGAAAGCCTTACTGAATTGTGGTGGATTGTGTCGGCCTTTAGTGTGAACCTCCACCCTTACCAGTACTACCACCTTATCGTGGAAAGTCTCTTACCATATGGCACTACTGGCCTATGGCGACCTTGTGGGCGGGTGTGTGTAAGCGTGTGCAGGTGGCACCAGTAGGCTACCACACTGGGCGAGCTACAGGTGCACAATCCCACAACGCTTAGGTGTGGATAGGGCAAGTTCTATATGTAGATTCAACCCCTTTCTATGACACAACGCATTTTAAAGCCATAAAGGTCGTGAACCCATCAGAACTTTGAAGTTAAGGGTGCTGGAGTAGTACCAGGATGGGTGACCCCCTGGAAAGTCTCTGGTTCGGGGGAGCTAAAAGCGGACAATATTATGTCTGGATAGGGTGAGGGTTGTTACAAATGGTATCAGAGCTTGACCCAACCGAAAGTGTGGCCAATGGGGACGTTGGGCCCCAAAGGGGGGTGTTGTGGCGACCTTGTGGGTAGGTGTGCGTGAGGGTGTGTAGGTGGCACCAATAGGCTACCACACTGGGCGAGTTATATGTGCACAATCCCACATCACCTTGGTGTGGATGGGGTAAGTGTTATATGTAAATTTAACACCTTTCTATAACATAACGCATTTTAAAGCCATGATGGTCGTAAACCCATTTGAACTCTGGAGTTAAGCGTGTTTAACCTGGAGTAGGACCAAGATGGGTGACTCCCTGGAAAGTCTCTGGTTCGGGGGAGCCAAAAATGGATAATATTGTGTCTAGATAGGGTGAGGGTTGTTACATGGCCACACACAAAACATCCAACCTGAACTGACTGAGTTTGAGGACACTGTGCCTTGTAGTGCTTGGGTTGCCTGTACATGAAACACATAACGTTCGGCTTAGAAGATCCCATAGGTTTTGAAGCTGCCGGTGAAAATCTAACAGCTTGTTGTCCTTAAAAACTTGAGGGTTCACCTTTGTGCTTCTTCTTTGACTGACTCTCAAAAGTAGCACCCATACTCCTGCCCTATCTCAATGACTCGCGTATAGCCCGTTTACCCTTGCTTTCCACCTCAACAACTGAGGCATTTCTAACCGCCCTTGCATACTCTGTCAATTCTGCTGTTGCAACTGCCAGCTTAATGGAAAAGTCAAGGCCATCAACAAACTTCAATGTCTTTTCTTACTTATCACTTCAATGTCTTTTCTTACTCATTATTGGCTATTTCCAGTGCAAACCTTGAAAGAGATGTGAACTTGTTCTCATAATCCATAACTGACATGCTCCCTTACTTAAGATTAACAAACTCTATCCTCAACTCTCTCTTCTTGGGATCCGGAAAGTACTTCTCATAGTAAAGCTTCTTGAACGTATCATAGCTCATGGTGTTCACATCATGCGTGTGAGAAATGGTCTTCCACCAAATCTCTGCATCTCCCTTGAAGTTATATGTAGCCAACACAATCTTCAACCGGTTTAACGGTAACTCCATAGCATTAAGATACTTCTCCACCCTATCAATGAAATTATCTGCCTCAAGCAGATCCCGGCCACCTACAAACAAAACCGGCATTAACTTGACGAACCTAGAAATGAAATCAATAGTCTTTTCTGACTCACTCTTTTCTGGTTGTGGTACCGGTTGCAGAATGACTTGTGATGAAGATGCCACTATGGCCTGAAGAACCTCCTATAAGACTGTGGTTAGGGTTTGCCTAACTTTGTCCTCGCCTACTTGAATAGGCAGTTCAACATTCCTCCTAGCTTGTCCCCCTCTAGGTGGGGCCAAATTACGCAAAAAACATATCTTCTTTAACTTGCTCCTCAACCCGCTCCACGGGATTGGAGCTAGAACTTTCCCTAGTATCTCTCCTTAGTGGCATGACCCTATAAAATGAGAAAACGATTCAAAATCGGCAATAATATATGATCTGTCCAAAACGACATCCTCACGTAACTCAGTCGACGATAATGGTAACACTTAGACACTTTGCATACATAAAAAGTGGTCTCAATGTCGAATCATTTAGCATACATGATCATCTAACAATATACATCAACATTTAAATATGCAAGTACATAACAAGTAAGCATGCCTTTCAAAACGTAAACACTTTAGCAAGTAACACATAGTCAAAGCAAATTAACCTTATACCCCGCATAGGTAAGCCACTATCTGTCGTCCTAATGGTTTTCGAACCATTGCACTGATACCAAATTTGTAATGACCCAAATTCGGGGAATCCGGATTGCTAACCGGGTCCTAACCTGACTCGAGGAAACCAAGGGTAATATGGTCATCGGGCACTTTATAATACATTAGGGGTTGTACTGAAGTTATACTAGTCATTTCTAATCATATCGGTTCATTAATGAGTGAAGATTCCAACCTCAGTTTCCCGCGGGACATCCTAGGGTTTACAAGGTTAAAACGGCCATTTTACGCCATAAAGTTCACAATTAGATGCGGTCTTGTCATTCTAAACATTGTGGAAGTCAAATAGGATCATTACGTTGAAGTTCTGGGCCAAAAGAAAAAGTCACCAAAAATAGTCCCTAAAGTCTAATACCGAGCGCTCGGCTCCGAGTGCTCTGAGGCACCCCAGTGCATGCACTGAGCGCTCGGTGGACATCTTGCGAGCACTCTAAAGGTGCCATAAGCACCCCAACGTGTGCGTACGGCTTGGGCACGGTTTGAGTGCTCGGTATTAGAAATTCCTAACTGGAATTTCCCGGCCCAATGGCTGAGCGCTCGCAGCTGGGGTAGTGAGCGCTCAGAAGAACCCATAAATGGGCTTTTTTGCCCCCTTTTCAATTCCGTTCCCGTCCCCGAGCAACAATTTGGCCATTTTAACCATTTCACCCCTGTTATAACTCACAAACATGAATAATTAAATGGTAACAACATCATACATTGGATTACAAGATCTAAATACATCAATAAACATCGTTTCTCTTCAAAAACTTACAACTTTGATAGCATGATCATGGTTATCATTACATACCCAAAGTATATCAAAAGTAGTCCCAAAGGAATAAAGATACACGTTTGAGACCCTTAAGGTCTTAAATACAATGCTTTACAAATAATCATCATTAACTATGTATTGATTACAAAAATTACAAAAAATGGTTTCTTTATCTACGTTTAGGATAGTGCGTCACCCACAACGTCCTTGCCATGTCTTAAAAATATTAGAGGAAGGGATGAGCACTAAGGCTCAGTAGGAGATGCCTAAGGCACTAACTTTAGACACCCTTGATTCAAAGAACACATAAAAGGGTTTAAGAGAGTCCGGGAGCATGTAACGACTCACTCCACCACATGGTATGATATTGTCCACTTTGGGCTTGAGCCCCACGGTTTTGTTCTTGGGCTTCACCCCAAAAGGCCTCACACCAATTGGAGATGACACACTTACATATAAGCACTTCACCTTTCCCTTTCCCAGGCGATGTGGGACTTGTGCACCCGTAGCTCGCTAGTATGGTAGCCTGACAGTGTCTTTCGCACCCGCCCACGGCACACCCGCCCATAAGGTCATCACAGAGCATACATTGGGGATTTAATGAAATTCAAATTGCAATTCAATTCAAATAACATCATTTATACAGTTTCACATACGAGTGTATGTAAATACAATGCAACGCATAACCATCCTAAACCAAACCAACTCACACTGAAAATTCACTAACCGACTTTACCGAGGAGAGATTGATTAGCTATCCATGGCCTCAAATCTGACGACCATTTGGGGCCTAGTAATCAATGTTACATGTTTTATAACCGGCACGCGCTCCCTTTAGGTCAAGTTAGTACCGGACTCGCGAAATCCAGTTTATTTATAAAATCCATTCCACAATCTTTCTACTTTGACTCATTTAACATTCCCATTCAACCTCCCCAATATAAGATACCATGTACATAATTCATGTATTGACTTAGCTTCATTCTCAATTCTACAACATCATTGGTATGGCATGACAATTATCAAGAATCAAACATAAGCATGCTTCTCATTGAAATTTGCCCATCACAATCATGCTAGTATTTGAAAATTAAATGCCTGTACACATAGGTAACAAAATGGATCTCTTTGGCATACAATGGCACATTTTGCATCATTTATATATAAGCATGCTTCTTCACATCATCATACATCTTGCATTTCATTCACAAATTTGAATGTAATAATAATAATAAAATTTAAAGTCAACATGCTCAATGAAAGACAAAGCTTGAGGTCTTAGACATCCCTAACTTAAGAGAGCAAGCCAAACAAGTCCTAAGCTAGCCCAAATTTGAAATCCCTCTAAATGGGGGCAAGACTAGTGTCAAATGGAAGCCCTTGATGAGTAGAGCAAAATTGCTTTCTTTATCATTTTTCAAATCTCACTCTAAATCTCTCAAATGTGGGCTTGAAATATGTAGTTACATGTGTGTATATAGATATATAAAGAGAAATATTGAGGAAACTTAGAGAGAGAGGCTTGGCTAAGAATGAGAAGAAAGGGAGGTGTTGGCCAAGTCTTCAAAATGGCCAAGTGGTCCTCCTTGTGCCATGTGTCACCATGTGGTCCAAACTACCTTTTGCTAAAGTTACTTAAATTCCCTTCTAAGTTATACAACATTTCCACTTACCCCTTAAAATATATTTAAGACACACACACACATATATATATAACATGCCAAATACCACAATTAATAATAAATGAGAAAACTGGGAGAAATTCCAACGCAGGAAGTCGGTCCTGACTCCAAAAAATCCTAAAATTAATCTTGTAATCACTAACATGCTTAAAATAATAAAATACATTTCTAAAACTCTCAAGCTCAAGAAAATGTTCCGGATGACCCTTGGGACCTACATGGCACGCAAAACGAGGCATAAAAAAATAAAAATGCCGAAAGAACCAAAAAAAATCCACGAGATTACAGCTCTATTGATCCATTCCTCCAAGACTAGCAGTCTGTTAGTAAATGAGATAAAATATCTGCTTAATAATTATCATTTCCTTTAACATGTTCAAATGAAGGCTTACAACCTTTTCCGGTAATGCAATCAATAAAAGAAATCCATCTTTTCGCAGACATTCTCTATTGTTTTGTCTTATTTGCAAATTTTATCGCAATCTGTTCTAATAAGAAACTCTTTATTGAGAAAGATTTGAATTTTTTCTATAGAATTTATAACACCTAATATTTTGAGATCTATTAAGGGGAGAGTAGATTGGGTTTTATTGAAAGTTTCACTTGTATATCAACAAATTTGTTCTTCTCAAGAAGATTCTTTTGTAGGTCTTTGGAGAAGTATTCTGGCTGTGACGACCCAGATTCTCAGAACCCAGTGCGTTAGCGAGTGCCCCGAAACTGACCCGATAACGGATCCCAAATGTGGAAGTGAAATAAAAGGAACAAGGTCTTTAGAGAGGTACGTCATCTCTAAGACACCAAAGTGGTTTCCCGAGGAGTCTTGAGACTCAACGGAAGCAAAACAGAAGCTAGGGTCTCAAAACCCTACAATAAATGAACCAAGGCTAAAATGGTCATTTAAAATAGAAATGGATGCCATCATGTATACCATTGGATAGACAATGAAAAACTAATAAATA
This sequence comes from Cornus florida, assembly GCF_030987335.1. Classification (NCBI taxonomy): domain Eukaryota; kingdom Viridiplantae; phylum Streptophyta; class Magnoliopsida; order Cornales; family Cornaceae; genus Cornus; species Cornus florida. Next base: position 50,398,636 of record NW_026775573.1, read on the forward strand.
TAGACTCAAGAATCACTTGATTCGGAGTCCAGACGAAGAAGTTATCAAACCCCGAAGTTTACAAAAAAACTGGACAAAGGAGTGCAAGTGCGAACGATCGCTGCTATTTGTAATATCTGAGAAAAAAAATGCAATTTTGAGGGCCAAGATGAAGTTTTTTGGAAAAGGTTTGTGAAGTAACCCCCCTAAAATCATGTTTTTTGATCAACCATGGTCCAAACCAAAAATAATAATACAACCTGGAGAGCCTAAAATGCCCCCCAAAATAAATCAGGTCAAGTGAATTTAAAACATGCTAAGTTGCTGCCCAAGAAATGGAAATGGAGTTTCGGGAGGTTTTCTTAAGGTATAAATTGATAATACGGTATACAAATACACTCTAAAACCCTCGGAAGTCTTGGAATAGTCGGCAGGGTACTAAAAAAAAAGAAAGAAGTGATGAATAGTAACTATGACATCAAAATGAACATTTGAAACAAAAGCCTTACTTTGCATACATTCAAGTGGTTGGCCCTTGGCCTCATTACATATGTGATACAAGTATATCAAAAGAGAGTTATACAAGTGCCCATTTCACAACAAAAGGGAAGCAAACATGCTTCAATTAAACTACATATTACAACATCAAGAGATACCATGACATACTAACACTTGCATGCTTCCAAAAACAAAAACATCCACAACACCAAGCTACATTAGTGTCTAAGGATATTGTCTATCCATGAATAGAACTTCTTTACCTAAAAAATAACCTAATCCACTAGGGTGAGCAACAAAAGTTACTCGTAGGAAGAAGAGCATGCGTATACCCTAAAGTTTCAAAAGTCTTGTAAGTTCAATATAAACCAATACAAGGAATCATTCCTCATAACGTCTAAGTTTCAAGGTGAACTAAGGGATCATTTTAAAGCTACATTAAGCAATTAAAATGAAATACATAATTCACAAGTATACTAAGCAATATCGAAACCATAAGCACCAAATCACAAGCTACAAGTAATTAATGATTAACAACTTGGAATTGAATGTGAAATCACATAGTGGAAAGATTGGACATGAAATCCCGGATTTAACCAAGACGTTACAAGTTATTTCGGGCCATTACAACCCACAAGGTACTACCTAAGTGCGCACATTTGGGGAGAACTCGTATCTCCCGCACTAAAGCTAAACTTTAGTCGTCACAATGCCAATGTCTCAAACATTTCCAAAATCAACAAGTTCATAACTCATACTCAACAACAATGTATGAAACCACCTTCCATGCACAAGTACGGTGAAACCACACAAACTATATCCTAGGATTTCATGTCTACAATGGCATTTAAAATGTAAAATCTTCAATGTGTGATTTGCTACACAAAACAATGGCATACAAAATGTCAAATCTTTAATGTGCGATTTGCTACACATACCATGATATCATATATCATAAAAAATCAATTCCCCATCAAGGTAAGCCACAATTACTAAATCCTCAACAAATTAGTAATAAGCTTGCAAGGTATACTAACAATATTCCACATGAATTCATTATCACAACAAGATACTCTCTAGAATTTAGTAATCAACTAAATTGACAATACACCTTATACAAGATATATATATATATAAGCTATACATACTTGAATCCTCAAAACCTAAGTCAAGTATATAGAATCATAATCTAAATACAATCCTATAACACAACAAGCATGTATACAATATATATAAAACTCCAAATACAATTAAAACATAAAGAAGATAAACATACTACAACCCCTACCTGAATAAAGGATTGTTCCTCTAGAATCCAAGGAAAACAAACTCAATTTGAAAAACTATGAAAAGGTGTTCTAGATAAAGAAGACATGAAGATTTGATCTTAAAAGTGAAAAACTAAATTCCCAAAGGAAGAGGGTCGAATTCTGAAAATGGTGGAGAGGGTTTCAGGATTTCCCAAACTGCCTCACCTGAGAATCACCCTTCTAGAATCCAAGGCAAACAATATCAAATGGAGAAACTAAGAAAAAGTGTTCTAGATATAGAGGAGCGAAAGATTTGATCTTCAAGATGGAAGACCAAAATCCTAAGGGAAGGCGGTCAAAATCAGAAAATGGTGGAGAGGGTTCAAGGTGGTTGCAATGGTGACCTTTGTGAGGAAGATGAAAGTCACACCTTTCTCCACTAACTCAAAGGCTTTGTTAGCTAACTACACACACACACCAACACTACCTCTCTCATACACACGTACGTCTACCCTCCACTTGTCACAATCGTAGGGCTCCTCATAAAGCTTAATCTCAAGCCTACACTTGTCATTAATCTAAGCCAATAAGTGTTCCAACCAAAAGTCTACAAGTGGGTGAATCTTCACCCTCCACTTGTCACTATCCAAAGCACCCTCATAAGGCTTAATCACAAGCCTACACTTGTCAACATCCCAAGCTAACAAGTGTTCCAATCCAAGGCCAACAAGTGGGTGAACCTACACCTTACACTTGTCACCTAAACAAGCTTCCAAGTCTCACCACCAAGAGGATGACAAATTGCCCCAAAGAAAAGTGACACTTGACACTAATTCCTACAAATTACAAAGAGGTCCATCTTCTAAATATCTCAAAGAATATTTGCACAAAAGTCCTTAAGACAAAAAATAATTACATAAAGCACCCCGTAAAAAAAAATATTTCTGAAGAAACTATGCATCTATACCCCTATGAAATGAAAAATAAATGAGCATGCTTTACAATGAAATTAAGACATACGCAGGCAGTAAAAGACAATAAAATGCAATGTACGTGGTGCTGGAAATCATGTCCGAGCACCGAACGCTACCTCGGGCGCAACAAAACCCTAGGGCAACGCGGAAAAAGAATAAATCAAACAATTAAATAATAAAATAATAAAAAAATATGAATGACAAAAAATTGGAGAAGGAAAAAGAAAACACGGTCTTCACACGGGCCCATCTAAGCAAATGCGTCGGTTTGGATTATTTTGTAACTATTTTCTAACAGAAGTTGTAATGGTTCAAGTTGAGTGACTAGGGTTTTTATTTTCTTAACTAATTCAACATCTTGAGAGTTAAAATAATTTTGCCCATTTTTTCCTAGTTTAGAATAACATGGTGGTCCAATCAACTGTCCGAATTTGGGAATGAAGTTGCGTCCATAATTTAGTAATCCTAAGAAGGCTTGTTAAAGGTTTAGCTTGGGATTTTAAAGGATCACTTTATTATTAAGGCATATTTTTAGTTCATCTAAATGACTTAGAAACATTAAGACTTCTGAAACCTCATCTAAATAATCAATGGCGTCAAATAAATTCTCTGTATTCTGTTGTGGGTAAAGTATTGATATAAGTAAAAGACCCTTTTTTTTTTTTTTTTTTTTTTTTTTTTTTTTTTTTTTTTTTTGAGGAATATTTGTAGAAGGTGAAGAGATAAAAGTTCATTTTAAAAAAAATTGTAATCCAATAGGTGTATACATGAATCCTCCGGTAAAGTGAATTTATAAAATTTAATCCTAAAATAAAATCATAGGTACTAGGAATAGAAACTACACAAGTTTGTGGTAAAGTAAAACGTTCATTATTTATTAATATAGGAATATTTTGGATACAATGGGTTATTGGGAGTTTTTGATTGTTATACTGGCTCATATTAACATTATAATTTAGTTTTATTAAAGCTTCGTCAAGTACTAGGTGTCTTTGGATTAGGCTTTTAGATGCTCTAGTATCTAACAAGCTGAGGTTTGTATTGGGTTTCTCTTAAATTATATTGTAATAGGGAATTGTATAAGACTAGATGGTTTATGTATCGAATTTGTCATTTCAACTATCGTGCCTTCATATTTATAATAACAGTCATGGCATAATAAAGTTTTACAATGACTTTTGCAAGAATAGCCTTCTCGAATAGAATTATCGCACTGTTTGCAAGTAAAAGATAAGAAAGGGAATTTTTGCAAAGTATAAGTGCATGAGGAATTTTTCATTGTATAAATATATTCTCCTATCACTTGAATTCCTTGTTCGAGATCTTCATTTTTGTCTAATTCTTCATCTAGGCTTTCAATACTGTAAATACTTTCATTGTCATCTATGTCAGAATCATAAATACTTTCAAGTTCATATAGTTCTTCTGCTTGATCTTCGATATCTTCAAGTATATTAATTTTTTCTTGTATTCTTTTGATAGGGATTTGCTTGAATCTATAAGGACAATTTGATCATATATGACTTGGGTCTCCGTAAACAAAAAATTTACATTTCTTTTCCCTTACTTTATTATCCTTAATATCTTTATTGTCTTTATTATCTTTAGATATTTTTTGTTTTTTGTACCATGGGCATTTTCAGAATTGTCTAGGGTTGGTTTTATAAATTTTTTTACAGCAATATTGTTTATAGGTTTTACTTTTGCGTAGATTACACTTTTTAGGTTTATTACGCATTAAGTTTTTTTTGGGTTGTACAACTATATTGAGGTGGAAAGTCAAGTTGTCTACAAGTATAATAAAACTGCTTTTTTTTTTTATTTTTTTTATTTTATATTTTTCTATATTTTGCTTTTAACATATCATAAACATGTGTTACCTGGTCTCCTAGACTTGTACTATTTCTACGCGGATGATCTAGCCATTTTTCTCATATCTTTGTTCCAATACTTCTTGATAATTTATGAAGATATATATCTAATAGAATTAAATCATTTGTTCAAGCTGTGGCAGTAAAATATTAATTTTTATTTTTTATTTTTGTATAATCTCTTATATACTCGAATCTACATCTCTGTAGCATTTCTAGGTTACGTAATGCTTCAGTTTTCTTTGTATGTGTATCTTGTGAGAATCGATCTTCTCCAAGCAATACCTTTTTTTTATTTATTGAACTTGTGAAACTTTGGACTGTGAAATTATCTCTCTTGAGGATGTACTGTTCCGAAGCTTGAGCTTTATAAGTTTACCACCAATTATTAAATGTTCCCCTTAACAGAGTTTCACAATAATCTAAAGCTTGGGCTTTATTATTAAAAGATGTTACAGTAGACTGTCTAATACAATCTTGTTCCCATTCTTCTACTATTCTTGTCTTGTGAATCATGTCGAGATATATCTAGTAAGGTTTCTGTATCTGATGCAGGTGGATTAGTATAATGTCTACAACTTTGTGCTTAAAGAAACATAGTTTGTGAATAACTATTATGTTCTATGCTATCGGTTAGTCATTTATACTAAATTATTATGTTGTTTGAATTTTCTCGTTTAATCTTGGAGTAACCATATAGGAGTACCGACCATGGTAGAACAAAATGCATATTTAAGAATATGTGTAATTAGGGCAAATCGGCTGTCATTGTATTTTACTCTTATATAAAAGTATTCTATATAAACTGTTCGGCTCGCGAAAAAGCATTGGTTCTGCTTTCCGGATGGTGTGGAGAGTATAATAGTGATGTGGGTGTTGTGGCGTGCTAGGAACTGTTGTCATTCCAAAGTGGATATTTGAACAATATTTTAGTTAGAGATTGTAGGGATCTGGTAATTGTACGAAGGTTTGGAATGACTACCTTCGAAGGTTCTTTTTGCCTTTGAAAAAAAGGACTTCTGGACTATTCTATAACTAGTGGAAATGAAGATGGTATTGAAGTGCAAGGCTGGAATTTAAACATATTGAAGTGCAACTGCTGGAATGTAAGAAAGGAAGTATTGGACTTAACTCAAACATTTTGAGAATTCATTGCCAAAATGAATGCTATATGAAATAACAAAGTACTGGACTCAACTTAAAAGAATGTAAATTCATTGCTGGAATGAGAAATACATGAAATAACAAGATGCTAAATTTAGACATAATGTAAATTCGTTGCGGAAATGAAAGATACATGAATAGCAAAGATGCTATATTGATGTGTTGTGTGAGTTGAGCAGGATTTGCATGTTAGGCCTAAGTGCTTTATTTATAGAGTTTTCTTACAATACTTGGAAATGTGGCCATTTCAGCAGCTTCTACATGGCCTTTCCTTAGACTGCCAAGTGTCCTATGATCTTCCAGCCTTTAATGTTGACATGTGTAAAATCACGCTCTCCTATGATCTACAACTGATAAATAGTGGTCTTTGGCAGTTGAATGCATGTTTACAAGCCTTTACCTTTGATCTATAACTACCAGTTTCTAACAACAATTAAGAACTTCCACCTGGAAGGTCCAGATCATACCACGTGTCCCATGTTTTCAGCCCACTTGCTGATTTTTAGCAACCTTCTCACCTAAATAAGGTAAGTGGTTGCCTTATTCTTGGAGTGACTCCTACAAACTAGGAGATGTTATAGGAGTAAGAGAGTTGCCATTCTTGATGACTACGTCAAAGGTACACATGGATTTCTTGATGTTTGCTATGTGGTAGTAATAGACCACGTGTGCTCTTATGGTGGGCTCTCATCTCACTAGATTTCCCTTACTATTGACCTGGTCTTTAGTGCCACGTACCAGATCTCAGTGGCTCCACACTGCATGTTATGTGGGACTACTTGTAGGGTAACATTCCTCTTCCAGTTGCTGAAACTAATCTAGAGTGGCAAGTTCCCTTGGAACTCACCACATGTCAATTTTCCATTTGTCAAAAATAATGGGATAAACATATGCCCCCCAAATTTCATGCCTTGTGGAGTAGTCGATCACAAGGTGTGGAATTTTATATTTTGAGCGAGGCTTTGGCATGTAACAAAAACCTTCCATAATGGTTGTCATTGTAGCTTCCATTATTCTTCACAACTCAGATTGCAGTTTGGAAAATAAAACTAACTTTTAATAGGATGTGTATGTAAAATAAGCAAAATGAGTAATTTCCAGTATGAGTAGAACCTGGATCATGTATTATAGTCCCTTTTTCAATGAAACGTTCCATACTTAGGAAATTAGCTGATCTTGGAAATACAGCTAAGTCTACTTCATGGCTCTGGCCAATGTAATCCTTTTCAAGTACTTAGTCTTTCCTCCTTTGAATAAATGATCCTTCACAGGCTTAGACTTAGTTGTTGGGATGTCTATGTGTGGCCATTTGATTCCTTTCTAGCTTTCTGGTTTACTTAGAAAGGAAACTACCAACCACTTCATATGGCCCGTTGAAGCACTATGGCTTTTCATTCTTCATAGATGGAAGGGTGATAATCTTTCATCCTATTCATTCCCCCCCCCTCCCTAGGGTCTGAAAGTTTATAAGGAGGACGTATTTGTTCATCTTTTGGCTAAATAAATTGTTGGTTAGCCATGCTTTCCCCCCAAACACCACTGGAAGTAGGTTTGGGTCTACTGGAAGGTTGTTGCTCCATTGAAGTTTCATTGGAGGGGGTTGTCCTTCAAACACCATTGGAAAGGCCATAGGTGGCCTAAGTGGCATGGTTGCAAATTGTTGAATGCTCATAAATGGAACATGAAATAGAGGTGGTTGGACTATTGGTGGTGGAAGACACTGCACCTGAGGTGGAACCTACACCTGTAGTGGAAGTGGTTGAACTACTACTGGTGGAAGGTTTTGTACTTGGGGTTCTACTTGAAGTGAAACCTAAACTGGTGGTGATTGTGGTTGCATTACCGGTGGAATCGACCAACCTTAAGGTTGATTGACCCCTTGATGCCCCCCACCTACCATTGGCAGTGGGTTGGCATTTGCATGGTTGTTCCTCCAGCGGTTTCTTCCTCCTTGATCTGAAAGTAGCTCTCTTGGAAAAGGTTGCCCCCCAACCGCCATAGGAATGGCCATGTGTGGCCTTGGAAGTGTAGCTGCTGTTGGCTGAGTGTTCACAGGTAGAACATTCTGTTGTCTTTAAAGAATGTGGTATGGCCATGTTTGGCTAGGCTGATTATGCCAAGTCTGATGTGGAAACACCATAGGTGGAGGGTTCTGAACTTACTGAATGACTAGCATAGGCGCTAATTGTGGAATGGTCATCTGCGCCACTGGAGAAGCCATAGGTGCAACTGAAATGTAAGTCTGTGCCATAGGAATATATTGCATCTGCTGCTGATTTGGAAGGAATGAACCTGCATGTTATTGAGAGGGACCGCCTTCAACAAATGTAGTTGGCATGTTGACTTAAAAGGCCGACTGTTGAGTCTTTTCATAATTGTTTGACTGAGGGGCCAAAGCTTGAGTCAAGCTTCCAAAGGACCGTTCTAACATAGATTCGAACCTATAAGAGATTCGGTCCACCATTTCTTCTAACTTCCACTCTTGAGAATAAGTGGCTCTTGTTTGTTCTTGAGCCGCTTTTGCCTGTTATTGAGTGGCCTTTGCTAAGTTTTGAGCGACTTTTGCTTAGTCTTGCACAAACTTGTCTTGTTGCATAGCCATCATGCGGATGTTTTCCATTATGGGTCCATTTGCCATTGTTTTATCAAACTTTTCCACCATATCTCTTTTATTAGGTGCAAATTGTGAACTTTCAACTGGAAGTTCACTGGCTTGCATCTTTTCTATTTCGGTAGGGTCCTGTGCAGACTTGTCTTGCCTCTTTCCACCACCATTGAACAATCTGTCAGGATGTCCAGCTGGGTATGCCAATATGTTTGGCTCGCGAAAAATGGTTCGTCTTTTTGGATAGTGTGGAGAGTAAAATAGTAGTGTGGGTGTTGCAGGCATGCCATGAATTGCTTTTGTTCCAAAGTGGATATCCAAACAATATTCCAGTTGGAGATTGTAGTGATTTGGTGATTGCACGAAGGTGTGCAATGACCACCTTCAAAGGTTCTTTTTGCCTTTGAAAAAAAGAACTTCTGGACTATTCTATGACTAGTGGAAATGAAGACGGTATTGAAGTGCAAGGATGGAATTTAAAGAAATTGAAATGCAACTGGTGGAATGTAAGAAAGGAAAACTACTTGACGGAAAATAGTGAAAGGAAGTACTGGACTTAACTCAAACATTATGAGAATTCATTATTGAAATGAATGTTATATTGAATAGCAAAGTACTGGACTCAACTTAAAAGAATGTAAATTCATTGCTGGAATGAGAAATACATGAAATAGCAAAATGTTAAATTTAGACATAATGTAAATTCATAGCGAAAATGAAAGATACATGAATAGCAAAAATGTTGTATTGATGTATTGTGTGTGTTGAGCAGGATTTACATGTTTGGCCTAAGTGCTTTATTTATAGAGTTTTCTTGCAGCAGGTGGATATGTGGCCGTTTTAGCAGCTTCCACGTGGCCTTTCCTTAGACTGCCAAGTGTTCCATGATCTTCCAGCCTTCTCTCAATGTTGACACATGTAAAATCATGTTCTCCCATGATCTACAACTGATAAATAGTGGTATTTGGCGGTTGAATGCATGTTTGCAAGCCTTTACCCATGATCTGTAACTGCATAGATAGAAATGCGGCGGTTTCTAGTAGCAGTTGAGAACTTCCACCTGAAAGGTTCGGATCATGCCATGTGTCCCATAATTTCTCAACTTTCTTTAGTAAATGCATCATGTATTCAGCCCACTTGTTAATTTTTAGGAACCTCCTCACCTAAATAAGACAAGTGGTTGCCTTATTCTTGGAGTGACTCCTATAAACTAGGAGATGTTATAGGAGTGAGAGAGTTGTCATTCTTGATGACTAGGTCAAAGGTACACATGGCTTTCTAGATGTTTGCCATGTGGCAGTAATAGACCATATGTGTTCTTATGGTGGGCTCTCTTTTTCAATAGATTTCCTTTACCATTAACCTGGTCTTTAGTGCCATGTGGCAGATCTCAGTGGTTCCACACTACATGTTATGTGGGACTATTTGTAGGGTAACATTTCTCTTCCAGTTGCCGGAACTAATCTGGAGTGAAACTCGCCACATGTCAACTTTTCATTTGTCAAAATTATTGGGATAAACATAAACAATAAATACACCACAACAATGTACTCAGAAGGAACTTGAGATCTATAATAAAACATGTGTCATGGTCGCGCCTTTTATTATTTTCAATTATTATTATTATTTTTTTCATGTCAACCTTGTTGATCCATTATCTTTTGAGTTGGAGCTGATATTCTTCCTTTCCTTTTTATTTTTTTATCTATTACATTTTCTAACTTTTTCTTTTCTTATTTTCTAAAATGGTTTTTGTATTATTTTAATTAAAAAGTGACAAAATGAAATTTCTTTTTTTTAAAATAAAATGCTATGGCTTGATGCAAGGATAGAATGTTCAAAATGATCAACTATGAAGCATAGACGGTGTTAAAGAGCCATTTTTCTTAATAATACGAAATAGTTACTTACATTTGAGAGTTACTCGTCGGAACCAGAAGGAAAAAGACAAAAAAGTCCCATCACAGAAATAGTTACTTACTATTGACAGTTACAACACGCTTGGTACGAGAAGGAAAAAAACCAAGGAAGCCCCCATCACACAAACAAGAATCAAGACTGCTATCTTGGTGCTGCGGTCAAACGCTCATTGGCGTGCTGCGGTCAAAATTTATGTTTCGCAGTGATAGTTTGATACAGGTTACCAAAATATTGTGTGGTTTATCTTTGTATTTTCTTAAAGTGTGATAACCGGACAACTGTCAGTGTTGGAGAAGAATTTGATCTTTAAATACTTAATTTAGGTACTTGTATATATTTATTCATTTTCAGTGTTGCAAAGGAAAATAGAAGCCAAAAAATGGAAAAGAAAGTAGTAGCAGAAGAAGGTCAAGAGGAAGAGCTTGCTCTTCAAATCCCTCTTCTCACTCCATACAAACGGGGGAACTTCCAACTTTCCCATAGGTATATATCTTATCAACACTACCAATTTCCCATGTTTTCCCACTTGAATTCTGATATTGTTGTTCTAGTTTTACAGTATAATATGCAGTGTGTGTGTGTGTATATATATAATCTAATATTATTGGTTTTTTATTTTTTATGCATATTTGTTGTTGCTGTATAGATTTGTTGTAGCATGAATCTAAATTGTTACGCATCAAGTGTTTGATGAAAATCCAGTTGACAAATTCTTTGACTCGTGAAATTTAGTAATTCATTGTCAATTAACTTCCCTGTATTCAGCAAATTCTGTGTAGTTAGTGAGTATGTTAGTAGTATTTCGAAAAATGAAAAGTTGTTTTTCTCCAAGGGCTGAGTAGACTACCTAAAAAACCAAGTCCCAACGTGTTTTTTTTTTTTTTTTTTTTTTTTGTAATTTATCTATAGATTATATTTTTTTGTCGTCATATATATATATTTATATATATTATTTTTATGAATGTTCTGTCATTTTTTAAAGCAAACATTTAAACCTTTGTGCTAGATTTAGACATAAATAAAGCATCCAATGTTTGCAAGATACCCTAGTTAAATTATCTCTGGTGCTGTTTTGGCGATTAATATTGCATGGCCTCCATGACTTTGCAAGGTACTCTAGTTAGATTGGATTGTTGTTCAATCATGAGAATGCTTCTTTAGGGTTTAAGAGTTCTTATGAATATGTTAGGTACTCAAGATCATGTCACTCTTGATTATAAAAGGCCTATACCACTTTTGCTTTTCTAGTTACTGAAATGACCAGCTACATTCCCCATCCGAACCCGCAACGCCCTTGTCAGACCTTCCTACCTACCCCTCATATGAACTTCCCAACGCCCTCGCCAGACCATGTCACTCTTGATTATAAAAGGCCCATTCCATTTTTGCTTTTCTAGTTGCTGAAATGACCAGACCAGAGCTAGACCAGAGCTCTCGCCAGACCAGAGCTAGATTCCCCCATCCGGACCCGCAACGCCCTCGTCAGACCTTCCTACCTACCCCTCACCCGAACTTCCCAACACCCTCATCGGGCCTTCCTACTTACCCGTCCACTTTTGCTTTTCTAGTTCCTGAAATGGCCAGCTACATTCTCCCCACCTTCTTGCCTACCCGTCCACTCTATGGTTGGAGGACCTGGTAAGGACCGGGACATGGACTTGAGCCACCATGTGGGCCCTTGGCGTGACATTGGATTAAGGACTTGGCCTACTTTGATACCATTTGTAACAGGCTAGACGCTTACCATCCGACCCAAAAGCTTAAGCTGTTAGTGGTATTGCCTACCTGACCCTAATAAGCCTAAGACCCTCTCCATCTGGATCTAATGTGGGACAAGAACTTACACCAGCCCCATGTGTCTCTTTTGAAGTTCTAACACAACTCTAGTTTTCTTAAGTTGAACTTGAGTTGGCATTTTGAGCTTCAAGTAGCAAAACCAATGAAAATGTTTTTCCCGGCTATGGTTGGAAATTGTTTTCTTTTCTATCATTAATTTGTATTGCCAAGTGTTAATCTGTGTCACACAGAAAAGTTTTCAACTCATTATTATCAAATGCATGAAATTTAATAAATTGTTTTGAACTGAGGAAAAATAAGTGCCTTTTCTTTGCCGAAATGTGAAACTTAATTATGTAGGGATATAAACAAAAAAGAACTTAGGAAAGAGGTGAGAATTTTTTAATGATATAATTCCAAGAATTGGAAAGAAATAAGGGAAGCAGTGGCAGAATCTGGCAATCTGCAAAATAGTATGTGTTAGTTACACCAATCTTTATTGCATAGCATGTGGATCTGTCATGATGAATTAGAAAGAAAAAATGCTTGCCTCCTCACCGGAGAGCAAGATTCTCCTCCTCACCACTGATGTGGCCCAATGATAGGTGTCGATTCTGAATTTAAAATGTAAAAGACAAAAAAAGAAGAAGAAAGTCTTTAACTTTTCCGCTCTTATTTTAAATCCAATAATGGGCACATTTCATTCTATCATTGCGCTACATCAGTAGTGAGGAGAAGGTTCCTACTCACTGGTGAGTAGGCAAGTGTTGTTCAATTAGAACAAAACTCCTTATATCACTGGAACCATATTGTTCCTACTGCCGATTAATCTTAGTAAAGACGTAGTTAGTAGCAGCATCATAGCATTTCCCGTAACATATTTAGTTGAGATGAGAAATCAAAATGGTAGTACCTGGAGGATCTAAAAATTTCAAAATGGTTGTACCTGGAGGACCTAAAAATTATTGCATTCAGTGGTTATTCCCCACCCCTTATGTGGTTGCCCTCATTGTATGTTCACTCTGCTTCAGTAAGAATGTAAAGGAAAACGAAACAGAATGAAATGGAGCTAAAAGCAGCCGACCTTGGAAGACTGATCAGATATTTATTTGAAAATTTATGCATTTCATAGTCCTTAAATACTCCAAATGATGGATTGGAAGGCTGCATCTCATTAGTAGGCATTCTCATCCAATTTTTTTTTAGAGGAATGCACTCTGTTTGAATTTTCTTATTTAGGTGGCTTATAAAACTAATATTTGATCGTTTTCCTCTTCTTCTTTTTTTTTTTTTCATTTTTTTTTTCCCCCAACAATAGATTTATCAAAACACAACTTTTATACATAATAGTGCTGAATACTTTTAATCAGAACAAATGTCAAGCAATCATTTTGCAAGAGAGATGATTTAGACTCTGAGATTGCGCTTTCTAGATGTTTAAATGTCTGCCCCTTAATTAGTTTGGTTTCTTGATTCAATGTTATTTTCATACTTAGTGTACAACTGTACATGTAGATACATATGTAATTAGAAAAGAAATTATGATAATTACATCTTGAAAATCTCAAAGTTTTCCTGTTCTTGTTAATTATACACTGTATTGTATTTTTCAAATTTCAATCCTAAGCAAGCTATTGTAATGAAATTTAGAGCCAGTGAATCGCCTAACTATACTTTGAACTTCTTAGGGACTACATAGATGTAATTATTCTAGTTTATTACTTCCTTTAACAATAATTTCCAATACCTAGTAACTGTTTTGCGCTCCACTATTTTCAGAATTGTTTTGGCACCATTGACTAGGCAGAGATCTTTCGGAAATGTTCCTCAGCCACATGCTATCTTGTATTACTCTCAGAGAACCACCAAAGGAGGCCTTCTCATATCAGAGGCCACTGTAGTTTCTGACACAGGCCGAGGGTGATCACTAGTTTTACTTGTCCGAGTTCTTTGGGGTCATAGATTTAAAAAACAACATACTTATTTAAGAATACGTAGTTTCATCAGTAGTTTTGCTTTCTTCACTATAGGATCCCAGTTACACCTGGTATATGGACAAAGGAGCAAGTAGAAGCCTGGAAACCCATAGTAGATGCTGTGCATGACAAAGGCGGTATCTTTTTTGCCAGATTTGGCATGTGGGGAGGGTTTCAAATCAAGGTATTTTTTTGACTTCTTAGCTCATTTATTCTTGTCATGGGATGACTTTTAACCAAGCACCACTTAGGATAGGGTAAGTTAAATGTTTCAAACGTGCTTCTTTTTTTTTTTTTTTTTTTGGCAAAACAGGATGTATTAGTATCCACAAGTTTGAACTGCCTTAAACAATTCATCAGATTTAAAACTACCTTTCTAGGTTTCTTTTCTCCTATTGGAAAAAAAAAATAGCTTTCTTGTTTGTGCAACAGAATTTTTTGGTAGAACTTTTTGCTTGCTAGTTTTCAGCTGTTGCATTGTTATATTTAAATATATACGAATTTTTTTTTGGTTTATGTATAAATTTACCAATATATTTTTTCCTGTATCTCAGGCAATAAATGGGTGTTTTTGAAAATTTTGTTTTCGTTGATTCCTGTCCCAATAGTCGGTAAATGGGCGTTTTTGCAAATTTGGTTTGGTTGATTACCTGTCAAATGGGTGTTTTTGCAAGTTCCCTGTAAAATGCTAGCTAAATGCAAGCTTTACCAGAATGAAAAAGGGAAAAAGGGGAAAAGAAAACTTAAGACATAAGTTCCAATTTACATATAATCATGATAAGGCAACATTCTACTGTAAGAACATTTTGTAAACATGTTTTAGAAGCTCACAAGAAATATATTCTAAATTTAAACCATTATAAATAACCCCTTAAGGTTTGGATTCGGAGTGTAGATCCTGGTATTAGTATCACCCAATCTAACAAAAAACCTCATTGATATAACCTTGGAGACCAATATTCTGTTCCATGCCATGTTGAAAATGCCCACAGTTGGTAATTTGGATGATCCATATAACTCATAAAATACAACATTAAAATTGTCGTGTAGCCACTAATTTTCAACTGTTCTTAGTTTAAGAAATATTAATAATGATGGAGAAGGTTTTGTATTGTCAATTGCAATCACATTGAATAAGGGATTTTGTAATATTAATTAAAAGTTGGTGGTGTATAGTGACCATAAACTACGGAACATATCTTCTTCTTCTTTACTTAAACAGAGTCCAGGTACAATTGGCCATTGTTATGTCAAATTGAAAAAATATATTACGAAGACAGTGATAAACAAATGGAGATTTGTGAATGCATATTTACAAGCCTGTGAGTGCTAATTTTGCTATGTAGCATGCTCCTATAAAAAAAGGTCAGTAAGTGGGCTTCCAGGCGAGTCTAAAGGATAATGAATTGCAATACAAAAATTTTATGTCCACATTTTTTTTTTTAAGCTACCCTTAAAATTGGCTAGAAACCTCTTCCCCCTCAAAGGGCTATCATTTCTTGAATGCCAAACATTTTATTGGGGTCATCCATGTTGTAGTTTCTGACACAGGCTAGTTTTACTTATCCGAGTTCTTTGGGGTCATAGATTTAAAAAACAACATACTTATTTAAGAATATGTAGTTTCATCAGTAGTTTTGCTTTCTTCACTATAGGGTCCCAGATACACCTGGTATATGGACAAAGGAGCAAGTAGAAGCCTGGAAACCCATAGTAGATGCTGTGCATGACAAAGGCGGTATCTTCTTTTGCCAGATTTGGCATGTGGGGAGGGTTTCAAATCAAGGTATTTTTTTGACTTCTTAGCTCATTTATTCTTGTCATGGGATGACTTTTAACCAAGCACCAGTTAGGATAGGGTAAGTTAAATGTTTCAAATGTGCTTCTTTTTTTTTTTTTTTCTGGCAAAACAGGATGTATTAGTATCCACAAGTTTGAACTGCCTTAAACAATTCATCAGATTTAAAACTACCTTTCTATTGGAAAAAAAAAATAGCTTTCTTGTTTGTGTAACAGAATTTTCTGGTAGAACTTTTTGCTTGCTAGTTTTCAGCTGTTGCATTGTTATATAGAAATATATACTAATTTTTTTTTGGTTTATGTATAAATTTACCAATATATTTTTTCCTGTATCTTAGGCAATAAATGGGTGTTTTTGAAAATTTTGTTTTTGTTGATTCCTGTCCCAATAGTCGGTAAATGGGCGTTTTTGCAAATTTGGTTTGGTTGATTACCTGTCTCAAATATTTGATCCAGGGGGAGTTTTTAAATTTTTATTTATTAAACTTCACTGGTAGTTGTTGCTTGATAATGTGCAGGAAACATGTCAAGCTTTGAATCCAAGAAGAACAGTGTTCCTATTACCTTTAAGCAAATCATGTAATTTACTTTTCTGCTTTGGGTAGATTGCAAATATTGTTTTTAGGATTTTGTCACGAAATTGCCAAAGGGGGAGATTATGAGATATTATTTATTTTTGGCAATTATCGTAGACATAACAAGTCCAAGTTGAGTTGTAATTGAAATTACTTGTTCTACAAGTCATCAAGTTCAACAGGGATTCCACAACTGGAAGGAGTTCAAACTTACCATACTTGAAGAGTGTGTGATGAAAAGGGTAAGGACACTACATTAGGAAGGAATATGAACAAGGTTGGACATTCTACACTTTCCATGTTAGTCTACAATTTTCGTAGAATGAACCAAGGCTGAAGGAATTCGAAATCCAAGTTGCTGTTGGACGGGGGGTTGCAAAGCCAGAGGATTGTCAGCGGTTGGTGTGGTGTAGAACGATAGGGTGTGAGCCAGAGTCAAAGTTCGGTATACTTTGTTTCAAGCATAGTGGATTGGTTTATTTTGGACTGCACAAGTCCACGAGGTTTTTCCTATAACAGCTGACGTATTTTATCAATTGGGGTTTCCTCGCTAAAATCCTGGTGTCATCTCTAACTTTATACTTTGCTTTATTTTATCTGCATGTGATTAACTGTTTAATTGCTAAAATATAAAATAAGTAAAGTAGTTAATAACACAGATTTGTTTTATAAAACAAACAAAAACTTTCCTATATACATTCCACTGCGTACGACTCACAATTTGGTGTCAGAGCCAACTTCTATACATTGAGTTGATCCTTACTGGAAAGTTTTGTTTTGTATTCAAAAATTGTTTTCATCATGTTTAAAAATTCTAGAAGGTTCCTTAAAAATAGAAAAAATATTAATTGTAATAAAGGAGATCCTTCTAAATTGAAAGATAAGGAAAACAATAAAGATGCTTCTATTGCTTTTATTGCCCATATTCATAATGATCCTACTAATAATTCTTCTTTGTGTGTAGGAAATCTTACCCAACTTGAGTTATTAAGCATGGATGTCAAGGAGCAATCTAAGAAGTTGAGAGAAATAGAAAGCATGAATGATGCCTTAAAAAAGGAAAGAGATACCTTGAAGATGGAGAATGATTCCTTGAAGAAGGAGGATAAGCAAAAACAGAAATTACTTGAGGAGAACAAATCTGAAATTCAAAATCTTCATGACAAGGTAAAATTCCTTGAGAGCGAGGTAAGTCAAGCTAATTCTGCTAGAGAATCTGTTATTGCCAAATTTAATTTTCTTGAACTTGAATTGAAAAAATCTCAAGAGAAATTAATTACTTTTACTTCTGGGCAGATTAAGCTTGAAAAGATGATTAGTGTTGGTAGAAATGGCAAATTCCCCATCCCCGCCGGGTCCCCGCCCCGTTTATAGCGGGGATGGGGACCATTTTATGTAAACGGGGATAAGGATGGGGGTAAATTTTGAAAACCCGGCGGGGATGGGGGCGGGGGCTGGGATGGGGTAAACTCGCCCCGCCCCGCCCTGCCCCGATTAAGTGTTAAATTACTAATATATCCTTACATTTAATAATTTATTACTAAATTTGATTTAGTTTATATATGAAAATAAGAAAAATTAAGTTTTTTTATAAAAATAATATATGTTAATCGGGGCCGAGGTCGGGGATGGGGATATGGGGTCGGGGGCGGGGGCGGGTATGGGGGTGGTGGTGAAATTTTAAGCGGGGATGGGGGCGGGGATGGGGATTGAAAAATTCAGCGGGGACGGGGATGGGGAATGAGATCCCCGCCCCGCCCCGCCCCGCCCCGCCCTGCCCCATTGCCACCCCTAAGTGTTGGTAAGCATGTAAGTGATAAAACTAGATTAGGTTTTAATGAGGCTTCATCTAGAAAAAAGGCTCAAACTATTTTTGTTAAACCAATGAACTTGAATGTGCCTATTGTTAAACCTAAAGTTTTTGTTGAGCCTATGCATGCTAAGAATGTGTCCAAGGTGCTGTATTGTTCTTATTGTGGTAGAACTAGACACAGTTAACACTATTGTTATAAAAAGAAAAGAGATAATTCTTTTTATGATTTTCATGATTATAATTCCTTTGCACAAAATAGGTTTCATGCTACAAAGCAAAATTGGAATAAACCTAGAAATTTTCGTGCTAAAAGGAATTCACACTGGAAAAAGAAAGATTTTTCTAATTTTGATTCTCATGATCTTCATGCAAAGAAAAATGTGTTTTCTAAAAAGAAATTATCACCTAAGGTTTCTAGAACTGAAATTTTGCCTAAGAAAGAGGTAAAGAGAGAAAAAGAATTTCAGGAAGTGAGAGTGAAAGCTATGTGGATCAAAAAGTCTGATTTGATCAATTATGTGCCTGTTGAGTCCGTGGAACTAGTTTCCAAAAGGACTTTACACTCAAACTGAGTTCTATAAGATTCAATGATCATGGCATGTGTTTAGAAAAAAAAATCTTGTTGCCATTAGATTATTTGTTAGGGTTCGGTTAGGGTTTGATTTTCTGATCATAATCTTTTTGATAGACATGTGAAAATTCTTTTGAAGAATTTATAATCTATCTTTGAAAGCAAATAGAGACACATGATAATCTGAATAAAAATAGATTCTCGGTCTATAATCTATACAGTGAAAGATGATTTGCATTGTTTAAGGGATTTTTAGATTTGAATCTATTAAGTTCATAGACTTTTGTGCACTAGTCCATCTTTGACAAATTTGGTTGAAAATCTTTTGATCTGTTGACTAGGGTTTATTGTTCACAAAAGGTATAAAGGTTATTGTTTAAAAAATAGGAGCTAAAAACAAAATAAAAAGATTGAAAAAAAAATATTCAGCAAAAACAAGAAAAGAGAAAAAAATATATGCTGAATAAATTGCTAAGGAAAAGGCTACCTATTGAGATTTTATCTAAAACTCTCATTAAACTATGAATTGAAGCGAAAAGTGGAGATAAGTTGAGTTGGGGAATTGCTGACTACTCTTTAGAGTGAAAGCCACTTTGAAAAAAATTGCTCAAAACAATTTTATCTTGATGTTTTTCTATCAATAAGGTTTAGACAATGATCTGTTGAAATTCAACTGAAGATGGATTAGATTGGATTTCACACACACACATGAACTTGCTAGATTAATTTCTAAATCTTTTAGTAAAATTTGCAAGTTTGATTTCTTGTTGTGATTACTTTCTGAGATTTGAATTTATCTGAAGTCTGTGGAGACGAATATTTGTTCTCTGAGATAATTTTAAAATTATCTGAAAGGGTTTTGAATCGTGTGTTGACGGGATGGTTTTCATGATTGGTGATTTTATTTTTAGTCTTATTAAAAAAAATTTTGGAAATTTTGAAAAATTCAAAAAGATTTTGATTTTTAGGTTTTTAGTTTGTTTTGTTGCTAGTTTTAATCACTGATGTGTTAAAATTTTCTGGAAATTCATTGGAATAGTTATTTTTCAACAACAACACTGTAGTTTCAAGACTGGAGGTCTTGAACCGGTTCAATGAGGGATGAACCGGTTCAAGCATGTCATTTGGCCACGATCAAGTGACTGTCTATCTTGAAACGGTTCAAGATTGTGGAAACGGTTCAAGTCTTGTGCACCATAGTGCACTGCCCTTTTTGAACTGGTTCAAGAGGGCTGAACCGGTTCAAGAGCAAGGGAATTGGGTTTTAAAAATGCTTCAGGTCTCATTATTGCATAGACTCATCATCTCTCTTGCTCTTTCTCTCACTCCATATCTATACACAACTCAAACATAAATATCCATATGCATTATATCATATATTTATGTCATTCATTCATGATATATATGATCATTGCATAATATTCATGAGATTGAAAACAAGAATTGGGTGTGAACATTGAAAATTGCAAAATGGGTTTCAATAAGTTTTATGGAGGTTGGGATTAGAACTTAGAGGATTGGTTAATCTTTTGAGTTGATCGAAGAGATTAAAGCTTGATTGTACTTGGAGAATACAACTTTGCATTTGTTGATTGTTTTTGAGGGAGATGATGAAAATGAGGCTGAGTATACAGATGCGGATGAGGAGGATGAGGATGCAAAAGGGAGTGGTGAAGAGGATGCAGAAGAAAGTAATGAAGACTAGGGATGATGTTTTTTTTCTCTGAGTTATGGAGGGGACATGATGCTACTTTTAATGTCATTTTTACATGCATCATGACATCATGGTTTGTTTAATTTTTGCACAACTTGTCTTTGTTTTTGGATATTCTTGGAATATGCTTTCTTAGACTTTATGCTTATCAGAATTGTGCTTTAATTGTCTTCATTGAATTGAAATTTACTGTGCTAGTATTCTTTCACTCCTTTGTCAATTTGTTACAAAAAGGGGGAGTCAACCTGTCAATTTGAGGGGGAGATAATATGGGGGTCCACCTATCAATTTGAGGGGGAGATATTATGGGGGAAGATATAATTGGATATTTAATCCAAGGGGATTTTTTAAATTTTTATTTATTAAACTTCACGGGTAGTTGTTGCTTGATAGTGTGCAGGGAACAGGTCAAGCTTTGAATCCAAGAAGAACAGTGTTCCTATTACCTTTAAGTAAATCATGCAATTTACTTTTCTGCTTTGGATAGATTGCAAATATTGTTTTTAGGGTTTTGTCGAAATTGCCAAAGGGGCAGATTGTGAGATATTATTTATTTTTGGCAATTATCGTAGACATAACAAGTCCAAGTTGAGTTGTAATTGAAATTACTTGTTCTACAAGTCATCAAGTTCAATAGGGATTCCACAACTGGGAAGGAGTTCAAACTTACCATACTTGAAGAATGTGTGATGAAAAGGGTAAGGACACTACATTAGGAAGGAATATGAACAAGGTTAGACATTCTACACTTTCCATGTTAGTCTACAATTTCCGTAGAATGAACCAAGGCTGAAGGAATTCGAAATCCAAGTTTGCCAACCTTGAATCGGTTCAGCTTCCTTGAACCGGTTCAAGATGTTTAAGGTTGATACACTGCCAAACTTGAACCGGTTCAAGATCTTTTGTTTGCAATACAACTTCAGTTTCCTTTTTCCAATTTATTTCCTAGTTGGTCTAGAATTGTACCAAATCATATGCACGAAATTTACCTTATTTTCAGAGGGATTAGGTCATTCTATACTCTATATAAACCATGTCATATACATTGGTTTAGACATGGCTTTTGTGATACAAATTCATTATTCTTAAAAAGCCATAGGAAGTTTATTTCTCTCAGAAAATCAAAGTTGATTTTTCTGTAGTCTTCCTAGAACATACACTTATTCACCTAGTTAGGTTAGAGTTGTAGTGTTCGAATCCTGATCGTGATCATACAGTCATATCAACATCGATCAGACAAAACAGATCTTTTTCTACGTCATTCAGACGATTGGAAGGGTTGGAGCATTCATGGAGTGCCATCTGATCTACCTGCTACTCTTCTACAAATATCAAGTGTAAGCCTGAGATCAAGTTGCTGTTGGACGGGGAGTCACAAAGCCAGAGGATTGTCAGCAGTTGGTGTGGTGTAGAACGATAGGGTGTGAGCCAGAGTCAAAGTTCGGTATACTTTGTTCCAAGCATAGTGGATTGGTTTACTTTGGACTGCACAAGTCCACGAGGTTTTTCCCATAACAGTTGACGTATTTTATCAACTGGGGTTTCCTCGCTAAAATCCTGGTGTCATCTATAACTTTATACTTTGCTTTATTTTATCTGCATGTGATTAACTGTTTAATTGCTAAAATATAAAATAAGTAAAGTGGTTAAGGACACAGATCTGTTTTATAAAACAAACAAAAACTTTCCTATATACATTCCGCTGCGTACGACTTACAGACTGTAAAGAACATCTAGTGATAACTAGCTGACATGAGTGTGGCTAAATGGATATACCAAGAGATCATTTGAGAACATAAACAACTGAGTTGATGTCTGTTGAGCACCATCGTGTGGCTAACACATCTCAGTGGACACTTGGTATCTTTCTTTCTACGACCAGCCCTGATATAGATTGTGATTGTCGATACACCTTGTTAAGCCCTCAGTTTTAGCCTTGAGGATACAAGACCACTAAAATACCATTCTGGGCTCAAGGAGTTCCCTGGATCCCATTATTGATCTAGCAGGAATAAATTCAATAGGGTGCATGTGTCTAAAGGCGACTATGGTGGGGTTAAGTGTCAAAGAGCGAGGTAGTAGAGAATGTCCTGGTGGGAGGCTGTGCAATTTAGGAGATAGCTCAAGCTAAAGGGACAATCCAAAGTGTTTTGCTTTAGCTGGCTTGAAATGGGCATTTTTTCTCTCCTAGGGTTTACATTCCATTCCACTTTCTGCCTCTAAAATCCTTCCCTAATCAAGTCACCTTTCTTATATCAAAGAAGATGGAGAATTCAAGCTTCTTATATTACAGAAATCTCAATTGCGTTGCAAAAGGGGTTGGCATGAGTGGCCTCGGTGTTCTTTACATCTCTTGAATGTTTAATGTGTGAACCACAACACCTCCAACAACGAAGACAAAGACGAAGATGAGACCAAGGGTTGCGCTTTTATGCTCACCAAATTCCAAAACAAATAGTAATAACACCAAAATTTCCCCTCTGTTGATAACCTCCCCGTCTTTGGTACATTACTATAGATATATGTCGCCTCATATAGGAATTTCCTCAATATATCATTTGTATTTAGCAGATAACTTAATTGTAGAGGCTAATGGTAACATGTCAGAGCGATTGTGGTGACAATAAGATATGGAGGTTGATGGTGACGAGCTATAGAGGCTAAGAGCAAGTCAATACAATGAGCTCTTATGTTGAGGTTATAACCTTTCACTGGTGAATTCTTCTACCAATAAGAGCATTTATGTTCCCTAGGTGAATCCCATTCTTATTAAACCTTGTAATAACGCTTGCCATGGAGGCCTAACTTATGGTAGTAGGATGATGCATTCAGATACAGGCCTTTTGATTAGCTCATAATGAGGACATAGTTAACTAGCAAGCTAGGTGAATATAGACTATGTACTATGTAGTCACATTACTTGCTCGCTAAAGTGGTGGAAAGCATAATGCATGTTCTTAGGAAAGCATGACAAATATAACCATAGGATAACATAAAGCCTAAGGAGCCCAGACCACGATTGAAGCAAACGAGTCAAAAAAGAAAATGGCAATTTTGGGCTGTGGGTGTGATTTTTTTTTTTTTCTTTCCCCTAGTTGGTACTGACACCGCTCCAAGGAATTGTTTGCACCCAAGATAAATCAAACCTTAGACATGATGCTTCCTGAGGCACGAGGGGGCGCCCCACCCACCCCGCGGGAATTGAAATCTTGGCTCAGCCCCTGTAGGACACCACATTTTCAGGTATTGTAAGGTGTGACTACCCTTTACCAGCTGGGACCTTTACCTTGGTACTCCCTCTGTCTCATAAAAAGTGTCTACCTTTCTATTTTTTGGCTATCCCAATT
This sequence comes from Cornus florida, assembly GCF_030987335.1. Taxonomy (NCBI): domain Eukaryota; kingdom Viridiplantae; phylum Streptophyta; class Magnoliopsida; order Cornales; family Cornaceae; genus Cornus; species Cornus florida. Next base: position 50,422,469 of record NW_026775573.1, read on the forward strand.
CAAAATCCAATGTACTACTCCCTCGATCCCTATTTAGTTGTCCATCTTTCCTTTTTACGCTGCTCCAAAATACTTGTCCACTTACTAAATTCATACAATATATTTCATATCATTGCTTAAATAATCTTGAAGTTTTAAAACACTTCGAACTTGATTATTTATGTATTCACACTTAAATGGATAGTATAGTAATTTTGAAAGGGGACAATGCATTAATTGCATGTCACCTTAAAAAGTTCTACTCCCAAAAAGGACATCTATTATGGGATAGAGGGAGTACTTTTTTTAATAATCATAATTTACCATCCTTGCCTTGAAGTTATAGAAGCATGTGGACCCACCATAGAAAGGTATATTTAAAAATTCATTCCCTACCACTGTAATAAAAAATATATATATATTAAAAACTATACTCTTAAAAATGTTAGATTCCCAAAAAGGGACATTTTTTGTGAGACAGAGGGAGTATTAAAGATCGCTCAATGCAGCCGATTTTTTTTAGCCAAACTCTCGTGATAAAATGTGGTTCATAAAAAAAGGTTTTAAACTAAATAGTAAAGAGGAGAATGTGTTTCATGAATCACAATCCCCTCAATGGAGTCATCAAACTATGGTTAACTTCCCTAATGGAGGTGCCAAAAATGTAAATGTTTTTGGTGATGGAGATGAAGCTTTCACACATAGGATAATATTGGAGGTCCCAAAGCTAGTGGGCTATGGTTTAAACGAAGTGTAGCCTTCGGAAAAATAGTAGAGTGGCAATAATGGAGAAAAATTAGGAGATTTCCAAGTTCATTGTTATCCTCCATTTCAGAAGCTTTTGAAATGAGGTCAGGATTCATCCTTATTAAGGTTAGAGGAATGCAAAGAATAGTTGGTGATGGGCGGTAGCTAGTATGAAGTATGAATTTGAAATTGGCATATTTTGGTGTCAAAACAAGTTTGATCGAGTTGTAATCTTTGTTTTATTTTGAGTCTCAAGATTGGAATTGGAATCAATTGCGTTTTTATCAGGTGAGAAAATAGCTCTTAGTAAAAACGCAACCGGTTGTGTTTGTTCGAACCAAATAGAAAAGTTCTTTTAAAAACCAATTTGATTCCTTTTCTGATTGGGTTTTAAAGGAAAATCTTTGCACAAAATTGCTAAAAATTATTTCCAAAGGCTTTTAAGGTTCTCTCTCTCTCTCTCTCTCTATATATATATATATATATATATATATATATATATTTCTTATATTCTCAAAATCATTACGACTTTCAATATTCAAGTTTTCAAACCCTAGGAGAGCCTTTGGGAGATTTTGCAGAGTTTACTTATTTTTTAGTCTGAGAACACACATAATAAACACACGAGTGATTTAGGTTGTGTTTCTCTCTTTGATCGGAGTTTTTGTTCATCGAAGATCTTTTGCTACCGATCATCAAAGCAGTATTGTCTTTTTACTTCAAAAATTCAGATTTGAAGAAAAGAATGAAGAGATCACACTTGGAAGGGATCAAGGCATTCATGGAATGCTTGTTGATCTACCAACAATCCTTCTATAGGGATAAGGGAGAAAGTCTGAATTCAATTGTTGTTGGACGGGGGAGTTGCAAAGCCGAAGAAGTTTAACAATTAGTTCTTGGTAGAGTAAAGGGGTGCGAGTCTGAGTCGAAATCCATTGTACTTTGTTTTAACTATAAAGAATCTTTTCGCTCGAGAGCATGTGATAGTCTATGAGGTTTTTCCGAACTGGGTTTCCTCGCTAACTCTACTTTTTACGTTTCTTGCACTTTAAGTTTTTGCTTTGTGGGTGATTTAGTTTACTTTTATTTTGGTAAATTTAATTTGAGCAAAAATAGGATAAAAGAGCAAGTTGAACCTATTCACCTCCCTCTATGTTGCTTATCCATATTATACTCTACAATCATTCTGCATTGTGCAATTTAGAGCTAGTGTATGTGCCCAAGCAATTTGGCCAAACACAGAGACTAATGCTATGTTCAGTAGGAAGGAAAGAAGAAGTGTGGAAGGAAAATAGGAAGGAAGGAACAAATTTCCTTCGTTCGGTAGAGATGATATGTGACGTTACCAATTTTTTTCGTTTTTCTAAATTCTGGAATTTATTTGATTTTCTAAATTATTTTAATTCGTACCTCGTTTTGCATGCCACGCGGGCCCCAAGGGGTGTTTTGGTCATTTTGTTGAGCCGAGGGTTTTAGAAGTGTATTTTCAATTATTTTAAGTCAATTAAAAGTAACGGTTTCATTTTTAAAATTTTTCAAAAGTCGGGACGATTTCTGGACTCGGGAACTTTCCCTGGTTTTCTCATCTTAAGTGAGTGGCGTTATCGGCATTTCACATGTGTGTGTGTGTGTGTATTTATATGTATTCTTTGAGAGGATATTTTGGGGGTAGGCATGTTATTACAATGAAAGACCATGGACTAGGAGGTAACTTTGCCCAAAATTAGTAATCCACAAGAATTGGACAAGTGGCACATTATTGGCCTTGGAAGCAAAGTGAAAAATTAATCTAATTTTCCTTCTTCTCTTCATTCAGCCGAGACAACCTCTCTCTCTCCTTAGTTTTTCCTTTTCTTCTCTCTATATATCTATACATCTATATACACATTTCTCCATTGTTGCAAGCTTGATTTGAGGTGTTTAGAGTGAGGTTTTGGAGGTGATCAAGAAGGGATGTTGGAGAGCTTGGCATGAGCTTTCATTAGAGACCAAAGGTGCAAGGGCTTGGAGGATTTCGAAAATTGGGGCATTTCTTCTAATTGAGGTAGAGTTTATCTAATTGTCGATTTCCTTGGAATTGGTAGTTAATTAGATGATTTTCTCTCCTTTGATATGCCAATTTGATGTTAATTGAATAATGAAGATTTTAGGGTTTTGGTTGATGCATAAGCTTTGTCTAATTAATGTGTTTGATGGAAATTAACTGTTTATCTTGTGTATGAATTTCAATTAACATGCTATGAAGTTGCTATATGGTGGATTATCTCTATTACTGTTTGTATAGTCATTTTGATGTATGTAGAAGCATGTTTAAGTGTTGGATTATCTTGTTATGGTTGTGAAATTGCTTATTGGATAATGAAAGCATGATGAGAATTTGAATGGTTGAAATCAAAGTATTTCATGTGCATGTCATGAGGGTATTGATGTGTATAAGAGAGGTGAGGGTGTGAATGTGATGTGTGGATGTGTGGAGTGGTGAATGAAATGTGTGGGTGTGTAGGAGTGTGGAAGTGATGCGTGGATATACGATGGTATAGACGGAAGGCGTGATTATGTGAGGGTAGAGTGTGATATGTGGTTGCATTGGCATCTTGTGCATAGCATTGAATATGATGGTGTGTGAGTTATTTAAAAAATTGAGGTGTCGTATGTGAATCCCTCGCATGATCCCCGGCTCCTTTTCCTATTCATTGCTTGTAAGGCATGTAATTATTTACCGTGCTTGAGGAGATGCCACTTAGGTATTCTCTACTGAGCCTTGTGCTCACTCCTCTACTTATTATCATTTTTCAGGGATTGAAGATGAGCCGGTGAATAGTATACATCCATGGATATCAATGTAGATAGGACTTCACTTTTATTTATACCAAAGCTATGTAAATTTTGGCCATAGAGGTCTTACTCTTATATTTAATCCTTTTGAATTTTGTATAAAATAAGACTTATGTAATTCAGCCTTTAAATGATATATTGGAACGTGTTATGTATCCTACAAAAATTTTGTTATCAATATGTATTATTTTTGCAACATGTTAAATGATTGGATTCATTTTGTATATGGCCCTTGGAGTAATGTAATTAAATTTTGTTTACACTAAATCCTTTAGTGGGTTTTAAGTAACGCTTTATGTTTTTAATGGTTGTTGTATTTTTATTTGACGTTAAAATGTGAATAAAATTTCACGTAAGTGTAGTGACGTGGGTGGTTGAATTACCAATGTTGGTGTAATTGAGTTATCACTGGACAGTGGGAAAAGAAGTGAGAGTTTTCCAGAACCGGTCGACGTGTGGTTTCCCATACGTCGACCGGTATCTTTACAGTGTGGGTCATTGTGGCTCACGTTGCAAACCAGTCGACGTATGGCTTCCCATACGTCGACCGGAATCCATTGTAACTCATGTTCGAAACCAGTCGACGTATGGCTTCCCATACGTCGACCGGAATCCATTGTAACTCATGTTCGAAACCAGTCGACGTATGGCTTCCCATACGTCGACCGGTATCTTGGCAGTGAGTCCGTGTGACCTAAACCAGTCGACGTGTGGATATCTATACGTCGACCGGTTTTCCTATTCCATACATTTTTGGTCTAGTTTCCCAAATTACTTTTTGCACCCAATTAACTTTGTGAATATTATTTTATTATTATTTTATGATGCAATAAAATTCAATAATTATATTTTGATCACCGAAAGGACTATATTACCCCGGACTTTATCTTAATTATTAGGCGATGCAAGTAAACGACTATTATACCCTTAGAGCCTTAAATCAATAGAATTATGACAAACGACCATGTTGTCCTTGTTGGACTTTAATTTATTAATTTAACGTGAAATGACCGTATTATCCTCGGATGATTCTGGGTCGGGTAAGGACCCATTTGATGATCCGGATCCAGCGGATTTGGGTCGTTACATGATATAAGGAAAGAAAGGCAAAATTTGTCTTTCCTTTTATCCTACCGATCAAATTAAATTGTCAGTTTTTTTCCATTCTCTTCCATCCAACCAAACAAAAAGAGGGAAACACTTAATATCTTCCCTGGCGATGTCTCAATCATCCTTTCTTCTCTTCCTTCCATTCAATTTTTTTCCGTCCTACCGAACAGAGCATAATGAATCTTAGGAGAATATTCTCAGGTGAGATGGCATGCAGAGTGTATCAAGTAAAGAACAAATGGTATCTCTCCGAGAGGATCCATAGAGTGGTCAGATGATGAAGAGAGGAAGGAGATGATATAAGTGAGAGACAGGGAAGTCCCCATCTATAAAGTGAGTTTAGAGAGGACTCTTTTTTCCGTTAATTGTGGTGGCCGTATACACTATACCACATCAGTCGCCTGTGCACATGTGAAGGACAATCAGGGAGATGGAGACACTTGACTAATGCATTTTCACTCTAAAAGTAAGTGACATACTTCCCCTTAACAAGTCCAATCCCTCCTCGTGTGAGAACATGCTAACTGGAGGTAGTCACCCATGTGATGTAAGATGTATGGGACCACTAGCAGTGGACTGATATACATGCTCCAAGTATTTTAGTGACAAGATCTCTATGGCAGGACCTCCCAGCTAGGACTTTCTCTTAGTCCTCAAAACCGTAACCTCCTTGAAGCCCCCGAGTGACATGACATGGTGAATCGCTGTTTATGTGGTGCGTATGTGGTAAGTTGTGGGATCCCATCACGTACATTGACATTTAGTAGAAACTAACTGGTTCTATTGTATTTTACATGGCTTTTGAAGGTGCATAATCTGTAATTTTCAGGGGTCATCAAATAATGGCAGCGATCATGATCACTTGCTGCATTTAATTAATTGAGGGGAAGGGCGTCTTTTCTTTTTATGAATCATTTGTGATGATACATGATATCTCCATGCACAATGATTAATCTTGCAGAGGACAAAAAAGAATCAAAATTTTCCATGTCAAAGATGAAAAAAAAAAAAAAAAACAATCAGGAAAAAGAAAGGGAAAAAAATTAGCAACATATTAAGGTTAAGTGCATAATAGTTGAAGTTCGCCAAATTTTATTTTTCCGGGAAGCGAGCATTAAGGTAACATTTGGGTGAACTGATGCTGAGATAAAGGTAAAGGAGTGTATTTATGCATTATTGTTGTGTGTCAATTGTTATTATATTGTTATTGTAGAATACCTGGGCAATATGAGAAACTTCTTGAAAGGCAGTGTCTCAAAGAAAAGCTTAAAACAGTTTCTTGATTGGAGGATTCTTGAAAGCTCAAGAATTCATCAATACTTATACTCTAGGACTACTAAATTGATTGTTGGGAGATCTATTGAACTGTGTCCTGGACTACTTTTTAAAATACCAAACATATATGGCCTATATCACTCTTCATATTCTGATTCAATGATGTTTTTTTGATACACAGGTTTTGAAGAAGTTGAGATCCATGGGGCTCATGGTTACCTAATAGACCAGTTTATGAAAGACCAAGTCAATGATCGTACAGACAAGTATGGAGGCTCTCTAGAGAACCTATCACCAATGAGATAGGAGAAGATAGAGTGGGAATAAGGCTCTCTCCCTTCTCAAATTACTTAGAATCAGGAGACTCAAACCCAGAGGCTCTAGGCCTTTATATAGTTGAATCATTTAGTAAATATGGTATTCTCTACTGTCACATGCTTGAGCCTAGGATGAAAACTGCAGAAGAAAAAAGTGAATGTCCCCATAGTCTTCTGCACATGAGAAAGGCTTTCAATGGTACCTTTATCGTTGCGGGAGGTTATGAGAGGGAAGATGGTAACAACGTTGTGGCTGAGAACTACACAGATCTTGTGGCTTATGGCCGTTTATTCTCGGCCAATCCGGATTTGCCAGAGCGATTCAAGCTTGATTCTCCTCCCAACAAGTACAACAGAGACATATTCTATATACCAAATCCTGTCATTGGCTACACTGATTATCCATTTCTTGAAACAACTTCTTGAACACAAAAAAATATGTTTTATGTTATATTTGTCTTATGCATCTCAAATCGACTGTTAAACTTTTCGTTCTTTCTAGTGCTTCTTTTGTGCTGAAAGAGTGCAATAAGAAACAAAAGTTGTAAACAAATTTCAATTACTCTTCTTCTCAGTAATTGAATTGGTTAAATTTCTCATTTTTCAGTCATGCTACATATTGTTGTACTTGTGACAAATAAGTCCATTGAAACTAACATTTTGATCTAGTCGTAATCTGAACCCTTTTTTTTTCAATGTATGCATTTGCATCCTTCTTGCAATGTGGAAATAATTCGTTATGACAGGACATCTTTTGGATATAACAAAATCACTGCCTCACTGGAATACTACACTTAACTATATTGAAGAGATTTTCTAAACACTTTACGAAATTGTTTCTAATTTAGACTTATAAAGGATTTGAGCAAGTACTATTTATAGAGTACCAAAGGTTTAAAACTCAAAAGTCACCATCTGAACTAATGTGACCCTTATTTCCAAAAGTCACTATCTAAATAGTTACATCTATCCAGACTATAAATTTAAATTTAATTTCTAACGTTCACTTATTAAGACTAGTAAAATCAACATCAGAAATTATTGTAATCTATACATATATATATTTTATTCATTCGTTTGCAAAGCAATAATGCATACAAGTTATATAGGTTCATGTGCAATTTGTTGCGAGGTAAAACTTATGGTATATTTATTTATTTAATTTATTATATATTTGTGAAAAAAATACTTTTCACGGAAAGTATATATATAATATATTAAGATTGAGTTTTCTTATATATATATATATATATATATATACTTTTCTAAATATACATATAAGGTGAATCATGCTTCGAATTAGTTTTTGCTAAGTTGTGATGAGTGTTCAAATGTGACGCATTTTAGCACCTAAGTTAGGGTATTTTAATCCATTTATCTATATTTATTTTCCCGTTTTAGTACTTATTTGTGTTTTTATCTATTTTAGGTCAATAAGGTTCAAACGAGCTAAAAATGGTCCATTACAACCTTTTTGGAGTCAAGCAAAAGTTTCGAGAAGATTCCAGAAAAATCCAAAAAAAGGTCAAAAATGCTAAATTTTTAGATGGATCGTGAATTTTTTGATCGATTGAAAATACGCTGGCAGCGAGCTGTTTTATTCCCGCGTGCCCAAACTCTTCCTACAATATAGTTGCGGGATTAGATATTTTAAGGGCTTATTTTCTAACTTGTTTACTACTCCAAGCACCTTGTATTTAAAGGAAATTGAACCATTTTGTAAAGGATCTTTTGTCTTCAATTTTATATTCATTGTAATTTTTATTTTCTCTCTCTAGAAAGTTAGAGATTAGGGTTAGAAGCAAAGAGAAGAGTGGAGCCACCAAGAACACATCTCAAAATCTACACACTCTCTCTCTCTAGAATTAAACAAAGAAGAAGAGGAAGAAGATGGAGCCATGTTTGGGGATTGCCCTTGAGGGTTCCAAGATCACATCCACCTCCTCCATGATTGGCTAGACTTTTCCTTGGGGCTTGGATGAGCCCCAAGTTTGTAATATAAACCTCTATCTCTTTCATACTTTTTGGGGAATAATATCTTGTGATTAGTGTTTTAGTTTTGTGAATTTAATGAATCTTGGGTTCTCCTTTGATTTCTATTGATTAATTCTTTCTATTGATTCTTTATATGATTACATGTTGTCTTATGTGTGATTATTTGGGAATTGATCTCTACACTAGTTTTTCTATATTAATTGCATGTCTATGTGTGGTTGATTGAGAATCTAGTGATGGCTATACATGGTTTTTAATAGATGGGTTTGTCAATTAATTTGATTGATTATACTTATGTTTGATGGGTTGTTCTACAATTTAATTCATACTTGTAGGTAGGTAGATAATCTCTACTTGATTTGATATTCCATGGCTTATTATTGCAAATTTCATGATTCTCTAGATTGATGTGTGCTACAATTGTGACTAGTTTGATGGGCTATACTTAGAATTGATGGGTTGTGCTACACTTAGTTTAAATAGACAATTCATACATGAATTGGATGGTCCATGCTTAATATTGCAATTGGTAGTCGCATTTTGTTCATAAGAAGGTTTTCCCCAAATTAGTTGAAAGTGTGTGGTTTGGTGAACAAGCTTAGTGGCAATTCCAATGGACCCCAAGACCTCATTTCTCATCTCTTAAATCCCTATCTCAACTAAGTTTATTTTAATTGCATTTTGTTGACCTTAAGGATTTCATCTAAGGACAATCTAGATGTTTTGATGATAACAAACCATTAATGGTGTTTAAGGACTAATGTTTACATTGAGTGTTATATAGATTATTCACATTCAAAGAATGACCTCAATGAAGCTATAAAGGTCATTCCAAGTATTCCATTATTCAAGATCACATCAATAAAAGGAATAGATACAAAGAAGAGTTAAAGTTACAATGAGCCAAATGCAAAGTCCATCCAAAGATAACTTGGACTACAATGAGTAAGAAAGCAACTAAAAGGAAGGAAGAAAGAATGAATATCTCAAAACCTAAACGATCATGGACAAAGAATGAAGAAAAGGGTAGATAGGATGGTGAGTGTTTAGGATTCAATGTCAAAATATTTATGAATCCATTTGAAGCTCAACTCTATAAGACCATGCATATCATATCATCATTCATATGTTCCTATATATATTAGCAACAGACAATGCACTTCATTCATATATAATTGCACATGAAGTCATTGCCAAAAAGTGAGTTAGTTCAAGCTTGCATAAGCTTTGAAAGAATTCATACTTGTGCTAGAAATACTAAGACCATGCACATCAATCATATAATTCATATTGGTCAACAATTAAGGCACGAGAAACCTTCATTACCATGAGTTAGTAACGGACATTAGGAACCCAGAATGCGCGTCATGAAAAACTATATTTTTGGCTAAGTGTGAAAAATGAATTTTAGAAATAATGATTATTTCAAAATAATTTTTCCCAGTAATAACTCCTTACACTTCAAATAGCCTAAATTGATTTTATCAGAACTTATGACCAAGTCTACATTGGTCTACATAAGGATTTATTTTTACCAAAACATGCGGAAATCCAAATTTGTACTAAAATTGAATTTTTACATTTTGATTTAGTTGGATTTCAATTTTCTTATATTTTTTATTGAATCCAAATGGGGGGTACTTCCTTATTTATATTGTAAACTTAAAGTAAATGGACATATAAATACTGTAAAGTCATTTAGTTAAATATTTTCAATGGAAATAAGGTATGTGCAGATGTCCTGTGCACAAACTGTCTCATCTGTTAACTTAGAATAATTTCTGAAGCAGCAGTTATCATCTGTTAAGCTCATTCTCACAAAAGAGGCACCAATATTGCTGGTGTGCCTTGTCGCGGTGCACCCAAAGCTTGAAAATGTGCACTAAGAGTGTGAGTGTGCAATGTGGCTAAGTTTTAAATTTATAAAAACTACTATTACCTCTAACTAAAAATACAGCTAGGGTGAGTAGGGATCGTCCCAAGGGATTGTGGGTGCCTTTGCAATGAAAACAAAATATAGGGTTAGTAGGTCGAGTGATCAAAGGTTAGTTGGATTGATTGATTAAGCTATTATGCAAATGAAATTAAAATAAACAAAACACAATGATTTATAAGGTAAAGAGAAAGATATATAGAGGAAAGGACTTGGGGTACTAGAGCTCACCACTAAGCTTGACTTCACTAGACACTAGCAATTGTATATTAATGGGGAAATTGACTTGTAACTTGTGTGTGTGTGTGACATTAATTGAAACTAGACATGGATAGAAAATAAGCATAGATTTTCAAGCCAAATCAAATGGAAAGCACAACCTATCAAATGAGACCAAAATCCATTCAAGAAAACCATAATTTATGCACATACAACTATCTAGAAGCATACACCTTATGCATTCATAAGTATGGTACACCAAGGAACAAGAATAGATTGCCCACCTATCTATGAATCTAAAGCAACTACACTACTTCTACACTAAGGACATGGAAATTAAACTAAGTAAGCTAAAGGTGTGGCATAATCCATCAAGAAACAAGTGTGAACTATCAAATAAATTGCAAGAGTGTTCAATTAAGCTCTATGTTTTGACCATCTCTAGATTAACTTCATCTATACACATAGACATGTATAAACGCTACTAAATGTAGAGAAAAGCAGATGAATCATCCATTCTAGCATACATAGACATATGGTTAGAAGTAGATAATCAATTGAAAGCATTAATCTATACACATCAAGTAGAAACCACAAGATATATATATATAAATCCAAGATCAAAACATTTGTTACAAATAAATCCCCAAAAATATACAAAGAACTAAGTCTTGGAAGCAAACTTAGGGGCTACTGTAGCCCTAAGTAGATATTTAGCCACTCATTGAAGTAGTCATCCAACCCTCAAGGGCTATCTCCATGGTAGGCATGACCTCCTTCTTGATGGAAACCCTAGAAGAATGGAAGAACTCCCAAAATGTGTAAAGCTCTCTCTAGCCTCCTCTCCAAGATATGAGAAATGATATTACAAGTTATATGATGAATTATTTTATGAATATGATCTCTTCCCCCTAAAAAGTGGCTCTAAATCCTTATATATGTAGGTCAAGTATCACACCAATGGTCTAGATTCGTGCATCATGGTCCATCTAATGATTGCACCATGAGCCAACTTTTAATGAGCTGGAATTTGTCTTTTTTGGGACTTAAGGAGGTTCGATCGATCGAACTGTGCTAAGATTCATCGAACACTGCAATGATCGATCATCCTTGGCGGCGCCTTTTTGAATAAAGACAAATCTCTGAGATATTTTGGGAAAGAGACAAAATTGGTAGGTGGGGTGGTAGGTGTGGATAAGATTGAACCATTTCGATCGATCGAAGAAATGCTGAGATCGATCGAACTTGTTAGACTCTTTTGGATAAGGACAAAGGCTTGGATCCATCTTGAAATGTCTAAAATCGATGAACTCCAGATTGATCGAAGTAATTCTGAGATCGATCGAACTTGCTGATTTTCCACACTTTGCTTCATTTTGCTTCCACTTTGCTCCTTTCTTCCATTCAGCTTGAGATTACTTCATTTATGCTCTTATTTGGCTAAATTGACTTATTTTTGGGATAACCACCTGAAAAGGGTAATAACACGAAATTAGTCTAAAACGGGAAAGTAAGATAGATAAAGGTCATAGAATGCTCAAGCTTAAAGATTTTAAATGCGCACTTTTCAGCGCTCATCACACTCCCAAACTTAAATATTATTAGTCCCTAGCAATGAAGTACACAGTAAAGGAATGAAATGAACAACTGAACAACTATGAACTAGAAAGCAATAAAAAGATAACACCACTTTCGTAGGGAACACAATTGCATTTAGTATATACAACAAGCCTTTTAAATCCCTAGGTTACCCCTAGTGGACGAGGGAAGTCTCGTGAGGGTTTCTAGAAATGATATCCACAAACATTAAGCTCATTTTCACAAAAGAGGCACCATTATTGCAAATAAGCATTGGGAGAAAACTACCTCAAGTATGCAATTTTTCAACCATTTCCAAGCAATCTCCCAAAATTTCAACATCAAACAAGCAAGTATGGTCCTCCACACATCAAGAAAATGATCATGTAAATCAAAACAACTCTAGAATCCTTTTTGAGTGAACGGGCATCAAATATGTTGCTATCTTAGCCAACTAAAGAAATGATCACATCCTTACCCTCAAACTAGCACACAAATCTAGTACCGATCATCAAGACAAAGAGTGGACCTTTTATTAAAGCTTTATTGATCTAGGTGCGCTTATTCTTTTCACTCAATTTTTTATTTTTTTTATTCCCAAGGATCAAAGATGGAAGCATGGTGCAATGTGTTGATCTATTAAGCTTTCTAGCGATCCATGAGGTCGAGCATTACGTCAATGACTCCCAAATCAAACGGCTTTAGGGCATTAGGTGTTCAAACACTCCTACGGACTTACAAGCTCAAATCAACTAGGCTATAAATCAAGACAACCTCTGTCTAATAATTTCCCACTTCTCACCTTTTGGGAGAAGTCCTCACTTTTTTTTTTATTGCTTTTGCAACTTTTTTTTTTTTCCAAGTCAATTATTAACCTAGAGTTTGGGCCCTCCACCTTTCGGCGCGAGAAATTTAGTGTTTGATGAGGCTAGAATCCCGGTTACTTAGCGAAAAGGGTTTGTTATCCACTTTTATCAAGATGAAAGCTTTCAATGCACTACTAGCTTAATTGGGATATAACCAATTCAATAATCAACAAAGCATGTACCCCACAAATGAATGCTAGTGTGCGCCTGTGCTAGTGTAGAATCCTAGAGTGAATCTCAAAATAATTATAAAATCAAGATGATGTGGACCACAAGTGCAAGCAAGATATCAATTTTTTGAAAAATTTACTCCTAAATGGCATCCACAAGGCATACAAGGAGTATTGGACTCTCAAGTCAAACAATTTTTAAATTTTAAGCAATATAGTACTCAAAAGATCAAAATCATAGCAAGTTATGACCCAATCATAAAAAATCCCTCAACTACACAAGTCATGCTCAAAATTTTCAATTGAAAGCAAATACTATAAATAACACCCATTACCCCCAAATTTAAATGGCACATGGCACATGGCACAGTGTCCTCAATGTGCAAAGAGAACAAAGGAAAGAGTATACCAGTGCGACTATGGCAAAGAATGGCTGGGACAGAAGTATCCAAAGGGGTGGTATAACCCCCCCAAACTTGGGATTAACTGTGGTCCTGAAAAGATGGCATTGGGAGAAAAGCTGATTAGATAACAAAGGGGATAATAGCTGTGCGCAGTGGACATGCAAGTGTAAATGAGATAATAAATGAACTAAGGAGAGAGGAAAAGGGTGGTCTTGAAAAAAAATTAGGCAGCACTCTCTCACTGAAGTCACTGGTATGCACCTGATAATGGAGTTAGTCACAGACAGATATATCAATAAAAAGATATGACATCCAAAAGATCATGCATAAAATAAGAAAATAAAAACAGTATATGGTACATCACAGTAATAGGGCCGACAGACTGGCCACAAAAATATCAGATTAATATCAAAATAGCAGTAATGTATCACAGATATAATGGAATAATGAAAGAGAGGAATAGAGAACAGGCAGATGAGGTAGGGCGAGTGGGGCGTGATCCCCTGATATCTCTGGATATGCCCTGCAGTACAACTAAGACATCGGAGCTGAGAGTAGTCATGTCCGTGCTGAGAGATGCCACATTTGACTGAAGAGAGACCACTGCGTCCTCCAAGGTCTGGATACACTCTTTTAGACCGGGTGTCTGAACTAGAGCCTCAGGTATGACTGGATCATAAAACTGTGGTACATCCTGAGCCTGCTCCGGAGAATGAACTGGCGACCCTACCGGAGAATGATGCGGTAACTCCTCTACTAGAGGCTCTCGCTTTAAGTCTATATCCATATATGCTGCAGCCGCCGATGCATCTGTTGGATCGTCTACTGCTGCTGCGGCTGCCATCTCCTCCTCCTCAAGCTCCTTAGCTGCTAGAACAATGTCCTCCACCAAGCTCTTAATAAGAGCATTGTAGCTCTTGTTCCAATCCTTTTTGCCAAAGTGGCAAGCCCTTGTCTTTGGACGCTCATCTGGATGAAAAGGATAGCGCTGATCTCGGAGGATCTGAGTGATAAGATGGCTAAATGGGAGAAAAGTGGCTCGCCTGGGCTTGGCCTTGCTAATGTAGGTTACATATAATCTCATCATCCAGTAGAGTGCCAGCATAGATACCTAGTGGCCTGTATAGAATGCATATAAAGTAGCCAAAAAGTCTAAACACCTCTGGATCTTATGGCCCGCCATAAATACATTTCGGAATAGTACCGAATCATATAACCAAAGCTCATCGGGCAAATAAGTCCGGGTGGCGAAAGTCTCACCATCTGCATAGTGGCCAGTCAGTGCCACGGGTATGTTTGCGTAAGAAGGCCTCCGCTCCAAGATAGGATAATGAACATCAGGAGGGCAGACATGAGGACATCGAAAGATCTGGCTATAATATCAACTGTTATCCGGATGGGGTGGCCATTAATGGCAGTGTGTAGCTCTGATAGGTTACTCGGGGCCGGCCGGAGGTTCTGGTAGAACAACCGAACAAGCCGCGGGTAAACTGGATAGGTAACTGGGGCTAAAATAGCTGAAATGCCCCTCCGGTCAATATCATCGTAAGCTGGCCAGGTCAGGAGATACTGGGAGAAGAAAGTAATATCAAATACTGACTCATGCGCCACCTGAAGGTATGAGTATCTCCTGTTAGGTCTGTCATGGACCTGGCCTGGCTGTGCCGGTGGTGGTGAAGGAGAAGGTACATGCTCAGCCTCGGCTGAAGAAGAAGATGCAGAAGTTGATGACTGTAGTCTAGAGGCGGCTGATGGGGACTGAGCTGGATCTGCCTCTAACTGCCCAGGTTGCTCAGTATCATCAACCTGCACTGGAGCTGGCTCTGGAATGGGGTCCTGAACATAAGATGGTCTTGCCTGCTCCTCTACTCTCTACCTTACTCGGCGTGTATAATGCTTACGGGCAACAGTCTTTACCCTAGCCATGGCCTGCAAAACAGAAAGAAAAACACTTGCAGAATAAGTTAGTATCGACATAAAGAATTGAAGCACAGTATATATAGAAACATGCATGTCAAATAAGATAGACAACTCAGAATAATAAATATGAATCTATGCAAGTGATGTCGCAGCCAAAGAACAGTGATTAAGTGAAACATGCTACACAGGATAAGTATGAAATACATTAAAACACAGGCATTGGGCATAAATAAGATAGCATGGAACACAAAAGATGGTGTGTGAAGTGCATAGGCAAATCTGTGAGGTTCGATCGATCAGGAAAAGATGAGATCGATTCAAGTTGGATCGATCAGGAATTAAGTGAGATCGATCTTTCTCAGATCGATCTGAGAAAAACTTCGATCGATCGAACTCTGCAAATAATGTGAAAAGTCACAGATCTGTGACGTGGAAGGCAAGGGTGGTACCCGAGCACGTGGGTCCCACAATTCTTCAACAACACTCAAATGGTCACTTGTTTTGGCACGTGACCCCTAAAATCAAATCGAAAATGAAAATATATACAAACATCTATACACATATATACACATGCTCAAAGCTTTATGAATGGAAAGATTCTATCATGGAAACTTAAGATCTAAGCATGGAAAGCATCTACAACATATGATTGAAACTCAAATTTAACATCAAAACCCAAAACTTACCAAATCCGAGGAGAGAAGTGGATCAAGAGAGAGAGAGAGAAACGTGAGATCTGAGATGAGGAAGGGAGAATCGAAGCTCGGGAAGCTCGTCGGAGGTTGGGAAGATAGGATTTGCAACGGTGAGAGAGATGAGGGTCTGAGATTGATGTACAAATCGATCAAAATGACCCTAGGGATCTATTTTAAAAACTGGTCCCGACGAGTTCGATCAATTTGGAAAAATCTCAGATCGATCGAACATAAATCTATCTTGAAGGAACACAGATCACTCTATGCTTCAAAATGACAAAGTATTTTTGAAATTTTTTTTTTTTGAATTTTTTTTTTTTTTATGAATTTTTGAAAATTAAAAATATTTTTTTGGATTTTTAGAAAATTAAAATAATAAAATAAAATGGAATTAAAAAGAAAATATTTTTGAATTTTTGGATAATAACATAAAAGTAAAAATCTTTTGGAATTTTTGAAAATATTTTTAAAATAAAAATAAAAATAAAAATACAACAAAATAAATAAATAAATAAATAAAATAAAATAAATAAAATAAAAAATAAGATAAAATGAAAATATTTTTAGATTTTTGAAAAATTTCCTCAAATTAATAATATTTTTGAAATTTTTTGAGAATAAAATAAAATAAAAACTCAAAATATTTTTGAATTTTTACTAAATTAAAATTAAAATTCAAAAGAGTAGTCAAATCAAAGTCAACAAAGGGATACAGATCGATCAATCCCAGATCGATCTGGAATACACTTCGATCGATCGAATAGGTGAAAACCTGCAGACAAGTTCGAACGATGCACAAAGAGGCCTTTTTCATGGATCTCAAAATTTTTTCTAATTGTGGAGTGAAGATCGATCCAAGAAAAAGTTGGATCGATCTAGGAATTTTCAAATCGATCTAAGGAAATTTTCGATCGATACACAGAGAGCTGATTTATGTAGGAAAATTTCGATCGATGGAACAGAGAGATGATTGGATGCAGGGATGGGTGTTCGATCGATCGAACCTCTTTTGAGATTGATCGAACAGGAACAAAATGGCTATTTTCAGAATGAAAGTGCATGCATACTCAATCATAGTTCCCATCAATGTGTATAAACCCCAAAACATATCTAGACGACGCAAGAAATGAAAGGTAAAATAAAAATGAGGGAGGAATAGGGTTATAAACCCTACGAAGTATTTACTAGTCTTTAACGTCTATAGCAAGACGTTGGGCTCTTTTATCCCGGTTCAAATATCTTATTATGCAACCCCTCCTTGACAGGGTGAATGGATTTTTGAACCCCACCCAACAAATTGTTCTCTAAAGAACTCATTGGATTTGATTCAAACGACATTGACGGTTCTTGGTCAAAACAACTCTTGGGCTTCGATGCCCTTAGAACACTTGACTTTAATGCAACTTTCTTCGCTTTCAAGTTGGTAGATAAACCATGGGAATGTTCAACATCAAGTAAAGACTTAACTTCATCAAATTTATGGTTTACACACTCCTCTACAACACACACTTCTTCATGTTGGTCCATTGAATTCGGGGTTGGGTTAAAGATGTTCAACTTCACTTTTATATGGCCAAATGAGATTTTCATTATCCTCGTCCTACAATTGATGTTGGCATTTGAAGTTGCCAAGAAAGGATGGCCAAGGATAACGGGAATTTGGCTTTTGGGATTCGAAGCCGGTTCTGTGTCTATGACAACGAAATCGACCGGGAAGAAGAACTTATCAATTTTAATCAAAACATCATCAATGATACCTCGGGGCTTTTTGATTGATCGGTCTGCAAGTTGTAAAACTATTAACGTAGGTTTCAAGTCTCCTAAGCCTAATTTGACATACACTGAATATGGAAGAAGGTTAACACTTGCTCCTAAGTTTAAGAGAGCCCGATTGATGACATGGTCACCAATGATGCAAGAAGTAGTAGGTGAACCGGGGTCTTTGAACTTTGGGAGAGTGTTATGTTGCAAAAGAGAGCTCACTTGCTCGGTCAAGACCACTTTTCTTGGTGCTTGGCTTTTGTTCTTCTTCTTTGAAAGTTTACTGGATAATCACAAGGGTATGGTGGGGCATTCAAAGGCATTTTCCCTTTCTCTCTAGCATTTAAAGTACTAGCTATTTGCCTTACTTGGGTTTCAAGCTTAGCAATGGATTGAGAATGAGAATAAAACAATTGAGTGTTTGCCTCTAGAGTGCCTAAAGCGGTCAACACTTTCTCTTCAAAAGCGGGACTCTTAGAATTTCCTTGAGAATAAGATGGTTAATTAAGAAAATGAGAATTTGAAAATTGATTACCATGTGATTGAAATGATGATCCAAAACCTTGGGAACCTTGGCTTTGCATTGAAGGTGAAACATACTTTCTTTGAAAACCACCTTAGGGAGGGTTTGAGACTTCCCCTTGGCTTTTCCAAGAAAAGTTCGGATGGTTCCTCCAACTTGGATTGTAATGATTGCCATAGGGATTATTCCCTTGGTTAGCAAAAATGGCATTTGCTTGCTCATGGTTGTCATTTTGCACATGTCCATGGGGACAATTGGAAGTAGAATGCAAGACATTTGAACAAGTCATACATGATTCATTAGATGCACGATGATGAACATGATTAGGGGAGGAAGACATTTGACTCGCCGAAGTTTGGTTGATCAAAAATTGATCAAACCTTTGAGATAAGGATTTCATCTCGGTGGCTATGTCATTGGAATTGTCAACTTAATACAAGCCAACATTCTTCATTCCACCTAGATTTCTACCATTTTTAGAAGACAGAGATCTATGCATGGAATTTTCACTCATACTTTCATACAATTGCCACACATCATTTTCATGCTTATCAAGATAAGAACCACCCATAGATGCATCAACCATACCCTTGTGATTATCTAGTAAACTTTCAAAGAAATATTGAACTAATTGCCACTTAGGTATGTCATGATGTGGGTACTTCCTAAGCAAGTCATTAAACCTTTCCCATGCCTCATGAAACATTTCCCCATCCCCTTGAGAAAATTCACGAATGGAAGTTCTCATGGCATTGGTCTTTGATACCAGGTAGTACTTCTTTAAGAACTCTTATTGCATTTCTGCCCACGAAGTTATCGAAAAAGGCCTAAGATTGTTAAACCAATATTTTGCCTTGTCTTTGAGGGTAAAAGGAAAATTTTTGATTCTTAACACTTCTTCTGGCATGTCCGTGTATTTCACGGTGGAACACACTTCAAGAAACTCATCCAAATGCTTGTAGGGTTCTTCACTTGGAAGTTTATGATAGTTAGGAAGCATTTGAATGGTTTGTGGTTTGATTTCATATTGATGTGCTCTAAATGGAGGCAATTGAATGCAAGTGGGTACATTATATTCATTAGGCACATAGTGATCTCTTAAAGCAAAAGGGGGAATTACAACCGGTGGTGTTACTCGAACACCTTGGTTAGCTTAAACTATGGGAGGTTGTGGAGCAAAGATAGGTTGAGGCATTCCCAATGGAATTTGGCCTTGTTGTTGTGGTGGAATGAATGGTCTAGGCATGCCTACTGGTACTTGAATATTTTCATGATGCACATTAGGGTGGAGGATGCCTTGTTGGTCTATGTAACCAAGGTCCTCCACATGGTCATTGTTTTGCTCCTCTATTGATGAAATGGCCTGATGAGAACTACCTCTTCCCCTAGGATTACGAACAACCGATTCAAGATGAAAATCAAGAGGAACAAGAGTAGGATTCAATGACCTATGACCATGCATGCACTAGCAAAACAAATAACAAGAAATGAGCAAGTAACAAACACTTCGCCCCTAGAAAAAATCAAATAACAAATCTTTATATACAATGATCCAATATTCCCATGCTTGAACAATATGCAAAGAGAAGTAATTTGCCTCCATGTGGGCTCACGATCTATCTAGGAATGTAAAAACATGCCTCCACGCGGGCCAACGATTTAACTAGAGATTGAGTTAAAAAGATCTCACAAAGGGTCCTTAAGCAACTTCAATTTAACTTTTCAATTTTCAAGCCTTGCTATGCTTCGCAATTTTTTTAGATTTTAGCCTTTTTTGTGCTTAACTTAGTTCCACTTGGCTTCCTTGCTCTTCAATTCTCCTTTGCTTGATTTCCTTACTCAAATCACCTAGTCAATCAAGAACAAACACAATAAGTAACTAAGAAGAAAATAAAGAAAAGACACGATCAAAAGAGTACTAATTCCTATTTGTTTCCAAAACATGGCGTTGCTAATTAAATCCCCGGCAACGGCGCCAAAAACTTAGTGTGCCTTGTTGCGGTGCACCCAAAGCTTGAAAATGTGCACTAAGAGTGTGAGTGTCCAATGTGGCTAAGTTTTAAATTTATAAAAGCCACTACTACCTCTAACTAAAAAAATAGCTAGGGTGAGTAGGGATCGTCCCAAGGGATTGTGGGTGCCTTTGCAATGGAAACAAAATATAGGGTTAGTAGGTCGAGTGATCAAATGTTGGTTAGATTGATTGATTAAGCTATTATGCAAATGAAATTAAAGTAAACAAAACACAATGATTTATGAGGTAAAGAAAACGATATATAGAAGAGAGGACTTAGGGTACTAGAGCTCACCACTAAGCTTAACTTCACTAGACACTGGCAATTGTATATTAATGGGGAAATTGACTTGTAACTTGTGTGTGTGTGTGACATTAATTGAAACTAGACATGGATGGAAAATAAGCATAGATTGTCAAGCCAAATCAAATGGAAAGCACAACCTATCATATGAGACCAAAATCCATTCAAGGAAACCACAATTTATGCACACACAACTATCTATAAACATATACCTTATGCATTCATAAGTATGGAACACCAAGGAACAAGAATAGATTGTTAACCTATCTATGAATCTAAAGCAACTACACTACTTCTACACTAAGGACATGGAAATTAAACTAAGTAAGCTAAAGGTGTGGCACAATCCATCAAGAAACAAGTGTGAACCATTAAATAAATTGCAAGAGTGTTCAATTGAGCTCTATGTTTTGACCATCTTTAGATTAACTTCATCCATACACATAGACATGCATAAACTCTACTAAATCTAGAGAAAAGTAGATGAATCATCCATTCTAGCATATATAGACATATGGTTAGAAGTAGATAATCAATTGAAAGCATTAATCCATACACATCAAGTAGAAACCACAAGATATATATATATAAATCCAAGATCAAAACATTTGTTACAAATAAATTCCCAAAAATATACAAAGAACTAAGTCTAGGAAGCAAACTTAGGGGCTACTCTACCCCCAAGAAGATGTTTAGCCACTCATTGAAGTAGTCATCCAACCTTTAAGGGCTATCTCCATGGTAGGCATGACCTCTTTCTTGATGGAAACCCTAGAAGAATGGAAGAACTCCCAAAATGTGTAAAGCTCTCTCTAGCCTCCTCTCCAAGATATGAGAAATGGTATTACAAGTTATATGATCAATTATTTTATGAATATGATCTCCTCCCCCTAAAAAATGGCTCCAAATCCTTATATATGTAGGTCAAGTGTCACACCATTGGTCTAGATTCGTGCATCTAGGTCCCTCCAATGATTGCACCATGAGCAAACTTTTAATGAGCTGGAATTTGTCTTTTTTTGGGACTTGAGGAGGTTCGATCGATCGAACTGTGCTGAGATCCATCAAATACTACAGAGATCGATCATCCTTGGCGGCGCCTTTTTGAATAAAGACAAATCTCTGAGATATTTTGGGAAAGAGACAAAAGTGGTAGGTGGGGTGGTAGGTTTGGATAAGATCTAACCATTTCGATCGATCGAAGAAATGCTGAGATCAATCGAACTTGTTAAACTCTTTTGAATAAGGACAAAGGCTTGGATCCATCTTGAAATGTCTAGATCGATGAACTTTAGATCGATTGAAGTAATTCTGAGATCGATTGAAGTAATTCTGAGATCGATCGAACTTGCTGATTTTCCACACTTTGTTTCATTTCGCTTTCACTTTGCTCCTTTCTTCCATTCAGCTTGAGATTGCTTCATTTATGCTCTTATTTGGCTGAATTGACTTATTTTTGGGATAACCACCTGAAAAGGGAAATAACACTAAATTAGTCTGAAACGGGAAAGTAAGATAGATAAAGGTCCTAGAATGCTCATCCTTAAAGGGTTTAAATGCGCACTTTTCAGTGCTCATCAATTGCAAACAAGCATTGGGAAAAAACTACCTCAAGTATACAATTTTTTTACCAATTCGAAGCAATTTCCCAAAATCTCAACATCAAGCAAGCAAGTATGGTCCTCCACACATCAAGAAAATGGTCATGTAAATCAAAACAACTCAAGAATCCTTTTTGAGTAGACCGGCATCAAATATGTTGCTATTTAAGCCAACTAAAGAAATGATCACATCCTTACCCTCAAACTAACACACAAATCTAGTGCCGATCATCAAGACAAAGAATAGACCTTTTATTAAAACTTTATTGATCTAGGTGCGC
Source organism: Cornus florida (assembly GCF_030987335.1). Taxonomy (NCBI): domain Eukaryota; kingdom Viridiplantae; phylum Streptophyta; class Magnoliopsida; order Cornales; family Cornaceae; genus Cornus; species Cornus florida. The sequence continues at coordinate 50,444,996 of NW_026775573.1, forward strand.
TTATTCCTTTCACTCGATTATTATTATTATTTTTTCTATCCCTAAGGGTCAAAGATGGAAGCATAGTGCAATGTGTTGATCTATTAAGCTTTCTAGAGATCCACGAGGTCGAGCGTTAGGTCAATGACTCCCAAACCAGACGGCTTTAGGGCATTAGGTGTTGAAACACACCTAAGGACTTACAAGCTCAAATCAACTAGGCTACAAATCAAACAACCTCCATCTAATCATTTCCCACTTCTCACTTTTTGGGAGAAGTCCTCACTTTTTTTATTTATTTGCTTTTATAAATTTTTATTTTTATTTTTTTTCCAATTATTAACCTAGAGTTTGGGCCCTCCACCTTTCAGCGCGAGAAATTCAGTGCTTGATGAGGCTAGAATCCTGGCTACTCAATGAAAATGGTTTGTTATCCACTTTTATCAGATGAAAGCTTTCAATGCACTACTAGCCCAATTGGGATATAATCAATTCAATAGTCAACAAAGCATGTACCCCACAAATGAATGCTAGTGTGCGCCTGTGCTAGTGTAGAATCCTAGAGTGAATTTCAAAATAATCACAAAATCAAGATGATGTGGACCACAAGTGTAAGCATGATATCAATTTTTTAAAATTTTACTCCTAAATGGCATCCATAAGGCATACAATGAGTATTGAACTCTCAAGTCAAACAATTTTTAAATTCTAAACAATATAGTCCTCAAAATATCAAAATCATATCTAACGTGGATCTCAAATCTCAATCATACAATTAAGTCTCAAACTTAAGTAGAATGCAACAAAGTCACCTTACCCCCAAACTTAAACTGCACATTGTCCTCAATGTGCAATGAGAACAATGGAAAAGATAGAAAGATTATACTGTGGTGGCGAAAACATGAAGCCCGGCAATGATCTAATATGAAAAGGGTCTCCCCCAAACTTGGAATCAACAACCTATTTGAATAACCACACTTGTAAACTCACATGACATATCAAATAGGATAAGAATAATCAAATCATACATTCTAAGGCAACATAACACAAGATGAAAGAGAGATATGAGATCAAGCCCTAACCAAAGCATAAAAGCATGAATACACACAAGGGCACAATGGTAATTTTTTTATTTTTCTTTTTATAAAAGAAAGTATATACAAAATGCAAGAAAAACGAAGAATAAAATGCATGAACAAAATGCAAAAAGAAAAAAAAGAAAAAAAGAAGGAAAAATGTAAAGAAAGAATATGTACAATGCAAGAAATGAAAAACAAAAAGTAAGAAAGGATGCAAGAATAAAAAAAATGAAAATAAAAATAAAAACTCTTATTTATTATTATTATTTTTTTATAACATAACAAGTATGCGCACACACACACACACACAATAAAATGCAAAGAAATAAAAATGTAATAAATGAAAATGCAATGAAATAAAGAATGCAATTATATATATATATATATATATATATATATATATATATTTATAAAAGTATGTACAATGAAACAAAATGTAAGAAAAATAAAGAAATAAGAATGAACATGAACATGTATGATACAAGAGATAAAAGACACAATGTATAATGTAGGTGCTAAGTATAACATCTCTAACAAGACGGAATGCTACTGTGAAAAAAATATATTTTTGGTGCTTTTATTATTATTATTATTTTTTTTAGAAAAAACTAATATGTACACAAACAAAGATAAAAAGGCAAATAAATAAAAATGTAAGAAGTAAAAATGTAAGGAAATAAAGAATGCAAAGAAATAATAATATATATAATTTTTTTTTCAAAAGAGAAAACTAACCAAATAAGATAAAAGAAAATGACAAAAGTAAAAGAAAATGAAAAACAAAATAAAATAAAATTTGAAAGAAGAAAAATTCAAAAAGTCAAAGGGGCAAAACTGTGATCGATCTAAGGATGATCGATCGAAACTCGATCGATCTAAGATGTGAAAACCTGTAGATAACTTCGAACGATACACAGAGATCTGAAATATGCAGAGATTCAAAAATTTTCTAAGTACAGAACTGAGATCTATCAAAGGGATAACTAGATTGATCAAGAAATAATTGGATCGATCTGGAATAAAGTTCGCACGATACACAGAGAGCTAATTTCTGCAGAGAATTGACCGCAGAGAGGTTCGATCGATCGAAGGGACACTTGTGATCGATCGAACTGGCACCAAATGCCTAATTTTGAGATGAAAGTGCAGAAAACCATATGCTAGGCCCCAATGATGGTAACAAGAATAGAGATTGAAAAATGGATGGAAGAATGTACACAAAAACTGATGAGCACTGAAAAATGCGTATTTAAACCCGTTAAGCTTAGGTATTCTAGAACCTTTATCTATTTTACTTTACCGTTTTAGATTAATTTCGTGTTAATTCCATTTTCAGGCACTTATCCCGAAAATAAGCTAACTCAGCCAAATAAGAGCTTAAAAGGAGCAATTCTGGGATTGGACAAAGAAAGCAGCAAAGTGGAGAAAGAAAGAAGCAAAAAGGAAGAAAGGTGGTCATTCAAGATTCTCGATCGATCAGAGATGAAGGTTCGATCGATCCAACATGGATCGATCTCAGCATTTCAAGATAGATCCAAACCTTGACCCAAAATAAAAAACCCAAAGTTTGATCGATCCAACACTATACTTCGATCGATTGAACACTTTTGTCCTCATTCAAATGATTGATCTTATCCACAGCTGTCCACCCACCTACCACTTTTGTCCTTTTCCTAAAAATATCTCCAAAATATCTCAGACTTGTCCTTATCCAAAAAGCGTAGCCCAGTTGGATCGATCCAGCCTTAGTTCGATAGATCTCAGCCCAGTTCGATCGATTCAAGTACAAGGTTCGATCAATCGAACTTCCTCTAGTGTGAAAAAGTTAAAATCCCAGCTCACTAAAGTTGTCCTCTCTCCAATCATTAGAGAATATTGGGTGCACAACCCTAGCTCATTTGGTGTGTCACTTGACCTACCTATAAAAGGAATATGATGCACTTTTTGATAACACACACATTAGAGATAGAATTCTAATGGAGGCAATTCTTAGTGTAGAAGAAAAAGAGGAGAAGGCTAGAGACACCATTGGAGCCTTTTCATCTTCCAAGGAGCAGAATTCATCCATGGAGCAGGAGCATCACCATGAGTGGCTAGACATCCTCTTGGGGCAAGAGTTAGCCCCAAGCATGCTTTCTTTACCTTAATCTTGTGTATTATTGAGGGATTAGTGTTGTAATACTTGTTTTGACACTTTGATTTATATAGATCTTGGTTATTCAATGATTTATATGTTTTAATGCTTGCAATTGTTCATTTCACCTCTATCCATATGTCTATGTATGCTAGGGTAGATGTTCATATGCTCATCTCTATCTCTTATGTTATTGATGCATGTCTATGTGTATTGATGTTATGGATCTAGAGATTGTCAAGACATTGTGCTTAATGGAATGCTATTATAGTTTAATTGATGGTTCATACTTATTTCTTGATGGGTTGTGCCTCTCCTTAGTTTAATTTCATGTTAGTAGTGTAGTTGTAGTGTAGATGGTAAATGGGAGGACAATCCATGCTTGTTGCTTGATGTTTCATGCTTTTGGATGAAAATAGCATATATCTCTAACCTTGTGGTGTATTTGGATTGTGAGCTTAATGAAAGGATTAATGACTTGTTTTGATCTATTGTGCCTTTCACATGTTGTTTAGACAATACATACTTCTTTGATTAGATATATTGTGCCTTTTACATGATGTTTAGACAATACATGCTCAATTGGTCATCTTTGCTTGTTGAATCAACCAATCACACACACACAAATGTTGCAACACACCTTACCCTCATTAGTCACTTGTGAATGGTATAGAAATGCATTGCTTGGTGGTGACCTCTAAACCCCAAGACTTTCTCTATCTCTTTTACTTACTCTTTATTGCATTCATACTTAGTTTTATTTAGTTACTCTCTAGTGTAATCAACTAACCAACCAACCAACCATTTGTTTGATCATTCGACCTACTAACCCTAGTTGCAATTCCACAACACAATTCGACCTAGCATAAACACATAATCCCTTGGGACGATCCCTACTCGCCCTAACTATATTTTTAGTTAAGGTAGTAGTGGCTTTATAAATGTAAAACTTGGCCCTCGCCTTGATGAACACTTTCTAAACTTGACCGTAGTGCGACGGAATCGGCCAGTTTTTGGTGCCGTTGCCGGGGATTGATGGATTGATTGATCGATGGATTGATTTGATTGGTAATGTCGAATTTGTGGAAATCAATTAGATTGGTATTGTGTTTGTTCATCCTTGACTAGGTGCATTGAGTTAAAGAGAAGCCAAGCAAAGGAGAAATTAAGCAAAGCTAAGCGAAACAAAGGAAAAAGCTAAAATAATTTTTTTTTTGCTAAACTAAGCTATAAATTTGGAGTTGTAATACTATAGGACCTTTGTGAGACTTTCTTGACTTAATCTCGTAGTTAAATCGTGAGCCCGTGTGGAGGTAATTTTTCTTTTTCATTGCATTATTGTTGTTTCACACATGGGATTTGTGTTTGTGGAAGAAGTTTAATTGCATTATTGTGAAGGCATAGTGTTTGTCATTTGTTGTGTTTAGCATTGTGCATGCATGGTCGTCATTCATTGAGACCTACTATTGTCCCTTTAGACTTGCATCTTCAATCTACCATTAGAAACCCTAGGGGAAGAGGAAGTTCAAATAGAACCAATCTATCAATGGATGACCATAATGATAATCATGTTGAGGACCTTGGTCACATAGATCAACAAGGTATCCTCCATCCTAATGTGCACAATGATAACATGCAAGTACCACTAGGCATGCCTAGATTATACATTCACCAATCTCAACAACAAGGCCAAGTTCTATTGGGAATGCCAAGGCCAATGTATGATCCACAACCTCCCATCATAAATCAAGGAATTCAAAATCAAGGTGTTCATGTTGCACCTCAAGTTGCTAACCCACCAATTGCTTCAAGAGACTATTATGTGCCAAATGAGTATAATGCACCCACATGTATCCAATTGCCACCATTTAGAGCATACCATTATGAAATCAAAGCACAAACCATTCAAATGCTTCCTAATTTTCATGGACTTCCAAGTGAAAAACCTTACAAGCATTTGGATGAGTTTCTTGAAGTTTGTTCTACCGTGAAATACACGGATATGCCGGAAGAAGTCTTAAGGCTTAAACTTTTTTCATTCACCCTTAAAGACAAGGAAAAATATTGGTTCAACAATCTTAGGCCTTTTTCAATCACTTCTTGGGCAGAAATGCAACAAGAGTTCTTGAAGAAGTACTATCCAGTTTCAAAGACCAATGCCATGAGAACCTCAATTAGAGAGTTTACACATGGGGATGGGGAAACATTTCATGAGGCATGGGAACGCTTTAACAAATTGCTTAGGAAGTGTCCGCACCATGACATGCCCAAATGGCAATTAGTTCAATATTTCTTTGAGAGCTTATCGGACAACTATAAGGGTATGGTTGATGCTTCCATGGGTGGTTCTTACATTGATAGGCATGAGGATAATGTGTGGCGTCTTTATAAAAGCATGAGTGAAAATTCATTGCATAGAACATTGTCTTCAAAGAATGGTAGAAATACATAAGGTAGGAAAAGTGTTGGCTTACATCAAGTCGACAACTCTAATGACATAGCCGCCGAGATGAAATCTTTATCTCAAAAGTTTGATCAATTCTTGATCAACCAAAACTCGGTGAACCAAGTATCTTCCTACCCTAACCATTCTCATCGTGCATCCAATGAAGCTTGTATGACTTGTTCTAATGTTCTTCATTCTACTTCTCATTGTCCTCATGGACAAGTGCAAAATGAACCTAATGAGCAGGTCAATGCAACTTTTGTGAATCAAGGGAACAATCCTTATGGTACTCATTACAATCCAAGTTGGAGAAATCATCCGAATTTCTCATGGAAAAACCAAGGGAAAGGCCTAAACCCTCCATAAGGCGGTTTTCAAGGGAAATACATTCCACCTCCAATGCAAAACCAAAGATCCCAAGGCTATAGGCCATATCAATCACAAGGGAATCAATTCTCGAATTCTCATTTTCCCAATCAATCATATTCCCAAGGTAATTTTAAAAGTCCCGCCTTTGAAGAAAAAGTTTTGAATGCTTTAGGCACTCTTGAGGCAAACACACAATTGCTTCATTTTCACTCTCAATCTATTGCAAAGCTAGAAACCCAAGTAGGGCAAATAGCTAGCACTCTTAATGCTAGAGAGAAGGGAAAGATGCCCATGAATGCCCTACCAAAGCAACAATGCGTTGTGAAAATCCAATCCTCATTAGAAGGGAGTACTATAGAACATGTCAATGCGGTGACTACCTTGAGAAGTGGTAGGATTGTGGACAAGTAAGTTGAAATGTCCAATGAAGAGAGTGAACCGGTGCAAGCACAAGTTGTCACCCATCCCGTTTCAGAGTTTATTCCTCCTTCATTGCATGTGCATGACCATGTGAATGAGAAAGCTTCAAAATGTGATTTGAAAAGTAATCTTGAAAATGATTCATTAAAAGCAGTCTTGCAAAATGAATTTGGAAAATATTTTCTGAAAAATGATGTAAAAGAAGTTATATTGAAAAATGATTTGAAACAAGATTCAAAAACTTCTTGTGTTGAAGAGAGTCCAAAAGAAAATTATAAAAAAGTTTATGAGAAAGCACCATTTCCGGACGCCTTGAAAGGGTCCATTTCAAAAGAAAAGCAAAAGGCTAAAGCCAATGAAATCTTGGAAATGTTTCGGCAAATGAAGGTTAATCTTCCACTTTTGGATGCAATCAAGCAAATACCGGCTTATGCCAAGTTTTTAAAAGATCTTTGCACCCAAAAGCGGAAGAACAAAAGCCAAGCACCAAGGAAAGTGGTTTTAACCAAGTAAGTAAGCTCAATTTTGCAACACAACACTCTTCCAAAGTTTAAGGACCCCGGTTCACCCACTACATCATGCATCATTGGTGAGCATATCATTAATCGGGCGCTTCTTGACCTAGGAGCAAGTGTTAACCTTCTTCCATACTCGGTTTATGTCAAACTAGGTTTGGGAGAATTGAAACCGACGTCGGTAGTTTTGCAACTTGCCGACCGATCCATTAAAAAGCCTAAGGGTGTCATTGAAGATGTTTTGATTAAGATTGACAAATTCTTCTTCCCCGTTGATTTCGTTGTCATTGATACGGAACCGGTTTCCAATCCTAAGAGCCAAATTCCCGTTATCCTTGGCCGTCCCTTCTTGGCAACCTCAAATGCCAACATTAATTGTAGGACGGGGGTAATAAAGATCTCTTTTGTCTATATGAAGGTGAAGTTGAATATATTCAATCCAACCCCTAACTCATTGGACAAGTATGAAGGAGAGGTTAATGTTGTGGAAAAATGTCATGATCTTACTTGTGAAGAATTTGAGCTTTTAAGTAAGGCTAAAATTTCAAAGGGACTTTCTTCAACATTGCATTCTAAAACCATTGTTTCAAATTCTTGCTTTGAAAGGGCATGGAAGCCCAAAAGTTTAGATTGCATTGACAAAGGAATAAAATCTTCTTTTGAATTTGATCGAAGAAGTTCTTCCAAGAACCATTTGTTGGGTGGAACTCAAGATATCTCTCACCCCAATAAGGAGGGGATGCATAACAAGATCTTTGATCCGGGCTAAAAGAGCCCAATGTCTTGCTAGAAACGTTAAAGACTAGCAAAAGCATTCGTAGGGTGTCAAAACCCTATTCCTCCCCCATTTTTATCTTATATTTTATTTCTTGCGAAGTCTAGATACTTGTTTTTTGGTTCTTATGCATCAAAAGGAACTGTGATAAGGATTGCATGAGCTTTCATGTCATAATTGAGCATCTGGCCCAAGTTCGATCGATCTCAAATTGGAGTTCGATCAATCGAACTGTGGATTGCACTCAACACTTAGAAATTTTTTTGACCTGCATCCACCTGCATCCAAATCACCTCTCTGTTCGATCAATCGAACTTCATCTCCTGATCGATCTTAAGTTCTTCGATCGATCCAACTATCCAGTTTGATCGATCTTGAGTTTTGACACTTAGAATATTTTTGAGCCTGCAGAACCTGCATATTTCAGTTCTCTGTCCCATCATTCGAATTCATTCCGAGATCGATTATATAACATTCGATTGATCCAACTTCACAGTTTGATCGATCTTGAGTTCCAGCACTTATAAAAATTTCAGAAACCAAAAACCTGCATATTTGTACTCTCTGTCTGATCGATCGAACTTTTGTTCTGATCGATCTCAGTTTTCATTTCATTGATTGACCTTGTTTTTGACTTTTCAAATTTCAAAAATCCAAAAAAATGTTTTATTTTCTTTTATTCTCCAAAAATACCAAAAATATTTTATTCTATTTTTCAAAAATCCAAAAATATTTTCCATTTTTCAAATTTAATTTTTAATTTTAGTTTTTAATTATTAAAAAAAAAAAAACAAAAATTTCAAAAATACTTTGAAGAGAGAAGTTCGATCGATCTCAGTTGAGATTCGATCGATCGAACTATGTCGGGAATGTTTTTAAAAATAGATCTGAGAGTTATGAGATCGATTCCAAAGATCGATCTCAACTCTCTCAAACCCTGACCCCCATCTCTCTCAAGTCGCCGTCACTGTTCACCATCTCCGGCGAGATCCAAGTTCGAGATCTCTCTCTCTAATCTCAGATTTCCCCCCCCCTTCGCATCTCCACTTCTCTCTCTCGATTTTGGGTAAGATCCAAACCTCTCTCATTTGGATTTAAGCTTCAATCTCATACATTCATGCTTTATATGTTTGATCCATGCTTTATATTTGATGAATCCTCCATTGTTGCGAGCTTTGAAGCATTATATATGTGTATATATATATATGTATATATTTTTGTATATATTTTATGTTTTTGTTTGATTTAGGAGTATGGGCCATGTTTGGATATGGATTTTTGTTGATTTGATGTGTTGTAGGGCCCGCGAACACGTTCGTGTGGGCCCCGTGCTTCCATCGTCATAGATCTGTGACTTTTCAGTTTTCATCGTCGTACAGTTCGATCGATCGAACTTGTGTCCTGATCAATCTAAGTGAGATCGATCTCACTTACGTTTCGATCGATTCAACTTATGTGATCGATCTCACTTCTTTTCTGATAAATCGAGTTTCAAAAATCTTACACGTACACTTCATTCATCATATTTTGCATTCATGCTATCTTATATATGCCCAATGCCTGTGATATTCCACATTAGATGCATTTCATACTTATATTGCTTAGCATGATGCATATGTCTATCACCTGCATAGATTCATGTCATATATGTTCTGTCCATCTTATTTGACATGCATGTTTCTATTATGTGCTTTTAATTCTTTATCTTGGCACTAACTTCCATTGCAAGTTTTTATTTTCTTTTACAGGCCATGCCGATGACAAAGACTATTGCCAATAGGCGACATGGACCTCCGAGACATCAGAGAGTGTAGAGGCGTGTCAAGCCTAGGACAGAAGAGCCAACAGAGCCCTCTCATACTCAGGAGCCAGTACATGCTACCCCACCTCAGTCACCATCTCATGAGACTGAGGATGATCATATTCCATCTACTTCTGTGGCTCAGCCTACGTTTACACCATCTCCATCTCCACCACATCAGCCAGCTCAGCCAGTTCGAAAGGGTGATAGGCCTACGCCTAGATATGGGAGTATGACAGTGGACCATGAGTCGCTGTTTGATACAGATTTCTTCTCCAGATCAGTGCTGACTCGAGCAGCTTATCATGACATTATTCAGAGGGGCCTTACAGCTATTCTTGCCCCAGTTACCGGGCCAGTCTATCCGAGGCTAGTCCGAGTGTTCTTCTAGAACCTCCGACCGTCCCCGCGTCACAGGGCAGAGCTGGTCACTTTTATTGATGGCCACTAGATTACTATCACTGTGGACACACTTTCCAGATCATGCCATTATCCACACAGATGCCCTCCGGAGCTACAGGACCTATATCAGAGGCTACACAGGCCTTCTTATGCTGACATGGCAATTTTCTTGACAGGTCACCACGCTGATGGCGAGACTTTCGGCACCCGCACATATCTTCCAGATGACCTATGGTTTATGGATTTCGTTCTTTTTCGGAACATTTATATGTCTGGCCACAAGATACAGCGGCGGGGAGACTATCTGACAGCTCTCTACGCATTTTATACAGGCCACTGGGTATCTATCCCCGCGCTTATCTGGAGCGTGATGAGGAAACTCTATGATGAATATATCAGCAAGAAGAAGCCTGGAAGGACTAAGTCTCTTCCTTTTGGCAATCTCATCACCTAGATATTGATTGATCAGCGCTATCCATTTCATCCTCAGGAGTATCCTGAGAGAGGTTCATGCTTCTTCGTGAAGAAGGATTGGGACAAGAGCTATAATGCCATTATCACGAGGCTGCAGGACCATGCAGTCATAGCTGCAGATGAGCTCGAGGCTGAGGAGGTAGAGGCAGCAGCAGCAGAGGTAGCAGCAGAGCCAGCAGCGGACGACGCACCAGTCGATCCGGCTGCCGAGCATATGGACATAGATTTAGAGCGACCGGCAGATGAAGCAGGGCAGCATTCTCTAGCTAGGTCGCCAGTACATGAGGAGGAGCAGACTCAGGATCTTTCTGATTCTTCTATACCTGAGTCTCCCGATCAGACCCCTGGCTTTGGAGTACGCCTACAGACTCTTGAGGATACTGTTGCTGCTATGCGATCTGATCTTACAGCCCATAGATCTGACTTTGTGGCCCACCGAGCTAATTTTGCTACTTTCCGCACGGAGGTCACGACTATACTTCGAGATCTATCCAGAGATATCCGCGGAGCCCGACCTGCCCGACCTACATCTTCATCCTGAGACCCCAGTTCTTTATGATCCTTCTCTATTTTTGATCCTCTATATATCATTTTTGCAGCCATTTTGTCGGCTTAGATCTTTTGATGTACCAGTACTTTATTTCATTTATTTATACTTTTATTATGGATGTCATATGATTATGTTCTTATATCTGTATGTTTGACTCCATCAGATGCACCCCAGTGATTTCAGTGAGAGAGTGCCACCCTATTTTCAGGACCACCCTTATACCTCTCTCACTTCTTTATCTGTTTATCTCATTTACACTTGCATATCCACTGTGCATTGATTATCCCATCTTATTATCTGATGAGTTTATCCAAGTGCCATCTTTTCAGGACCACAGTCTATCCCAAGTTTGGGGGGGCCATGCCACCCATTTCGGATACCTCAGTCCCGATCATTCTATGCCTTAGTTGCACTGGTATACTCTTTCCTTTGTTCTCTTTGCACATTGAAGACATTGTGCCATTTAAGTTTGGGGGGAATGGTGCTTTGCAGTATTTGCTTTAAATTGCATATCTTTTGAGCACGACTTGTGTATTTGAGGGATATATTCATGATTGGTCCATGACTAGCTATGATTTTGATTTTTTGAGGACTATATTGCTTAAAATTTAAAAATTGCTTGACTTGAGAGTCTAATACTCCTTGTATACCTTATGGATGCCATTTAGGAGTAAATTTTTTGAAAGATTGATATCTTGCTTGCTTTTGTGGTCCACATCATCCTGATTTTGTGATTGTTTTGAGATTCACTCTAGTCTTCTACACTAGCACCGGCGCACACTAGCATTCATTTGTGGGGTACATGCTTTGTTGATTATTGAATTGGTTATATCCTAATTGGGCTAGTAGTGCTTTCATTCTTGATAAAGGTGGATAACAACCCCTTTTCACTAAGTAGCCGGGATTCTAGCCTCATCAAGCATTGAACTTCTCGTGCCGAAAGGTGGAGAGCCCAAACTCTAGGTTAACAATTGAACTTGCTTCTAAAAAATAAAAATAAAAAAAGAAGAAAAGTAGCAAAAGCAATAAAAAAAGTGAGGATTTCTCCCAAAAGGTGAGAAGTAGGAAATGATTAGATGAAGGTTGTCTTGATTTGTAGCCTAGTTGATTTGAGCTTGTAAGTCCGTAGGGGTGTTTGAATGCCTAATGCCCTAAAGCGGTTTGGTTTGGGAGTCATTGACCAAACGCTCGATCTCATGAATCGCTAGAAAGCTTAATAGATCAACACATTGCACCATGCTTTCATCTTTGATCCTATTAAAAAAAAAAAAAAAAAAAAAAAATATGAATGAGTGAAAAGAATAAGCGCACCTAAAACAATAAGCTTTAATAAAAGGTCCACTTTTTGTCTTGATGATGGGTACTAGATTTGTGTGCTAGTTTGAGGGTAAGGATGTGATTAATTCTTTAGTTGGCTAAGATAGCAACACATTGATGCCGGTCCACTCAAAAAGGATTCTAGAGTTGTTTTGATTTGCATGATCATTTTCTTGATGTGTGGAGGACCATACTTGCTTGCTTGATGTTGAGATTTTGGGAGATTGCTTAGAAAGGGTTGAAAATTTGCATACTTGAGGTAGTTTTCTCCCAATGCTTGTTTGCAATAGTGGTGCCTCTTTTGAAAGAATGAGCTTAATGTTTGTGGGTATCATTTCTGGAAACCCTCACGAGACTTCACTCGTCCACTAGGGGTAACCTAGGGGTTTAAAAGACTTATTGCATATACTAAATGCAATCGTGTTCCATACGAAAGTGACGTTATCCATTTATTGCTTTCTAGTTCAAAGTTAATTAGTTGTTGATTTCATTTCTTTACTTTGTAGTTCATTGCTAGGGACTAGTAATATTTAAGTTTGGGGGTGTGATGAGCACTGAAAAGTGCGTATTTAAACCCGTTAAGCTTAGGTATTCTAGAACCTTTATCTATCTTACTTTACCATTTTAGATTAATTTTATGTTAATTCTATTTTCAGGCACTTATCCCAAAAATAAGCTAACTCAACCAAATAAGAGCTTAAAAGGAGCAATTCTGGGATTGGACAAAGAAAGGAGCAAAGTGGAGAAAGAAAGAAGCAAAAAGGAAAAAAGGTGGTCATTCAAGATTCTCGATCGATCAGAGATGAAGGTTCGATCGATCCAACATGGATCGATCGAAGCATTTCAAGATAGTTCCAAACCTTAACCCAAAACAGAAAGCCCAAAGTTCGATCGATCCAACACTATACTTTGATCGATCGAACACTTTTGTCCTCATTCAAATGATTGATCTTATCCATAGCTGTCCAGCCACCTACCACTTTTGTCCTTTTCCTAAAAATATCACCAAAATAGTCCTTATCTAAAAAGCGTAGCGCAGTTGGATCGATCCAGCCTTAGTTCAATAGATCTCAGCCTAGTTCGATCGATCCAAGTACAAGGTTCGATCAATCGAACTTCCTCTAGTGCGAAAAAGTTGAAATCCCAACTCACTAAAGTTGTCCTCTCTCCAATCATTAGAGAATATTGGGTGCACGACCCCAGCTCATTTGGTGTGTCACTTGACCTACCTATAAAAGGAATATGATGCACTTTTTGATAACACACACATTAGAGATAGAATTCTAAGGGAGGCAATTCTTAGTGTAGAAGAAAAGGAGGAGAAGGCTAGAGACACCATTGGAGCCCTTTCATCTTCCAATGAGCAGATTTTATCCATGGAGCTTGCCCTTGAGGGTTGGAGGAGCATCACCATGAGTGGCTAGACATCCTCTTGGGGCAAGAGTTAGCCCCAAGCATGCTTTCTTTACCTTAATCTTGTGTATTATTGAGGGATTAGTGTTGTAATACTTGTTTTGATACTTTGATTTATATAGATCTTGTTTATTCAATGATTTATATGTTTTAATGCTTCTAATTGTTCATTTAACCTCTATCCATATGTCTATGTATGCTAGGGTAGATGTTCATGTGCTCATCTCTATCTCTTGTGTTATTGATGCATGTCTATGTGTATTGATGCTATGGATCTAGAGATTGTCAAGACATGGTGCTTAATGGAATGCTATTATAGTTTAATTGATGGTTCATACTTATTTCTTGATGGGTTGTGCCTCTCCTTAGTTTAATTTCATGCTAGTAGTGTAGTTGTAGTGTAGATGGTAAATGGGAGGACAATCCATGCTTTTTGTTTGATGTTCCATGCTTTTGGATGAAAATAGCATATATCTCTAACCTTGGGGTGTATTTGGATTGTGAGCTTAATGAAAGGATTAATGACTTGTTTTGATCTATTGTGCCTTTCACATGTTGTTTAGACAATATATACTTCTTTGATTAGATATATTGTGCCTTTCACATGATGTTTAGACAATACATGCTCAATTGGTCATCCTTGCTTGTTGAATCAACCAATCACACACACACAAATGTTGCAACACACCTTACCCTCATTAGTCACTTGTGAATGGTATAGAAATGCATTGCTTGGTGGTGACCTTTAAACCCCAAGACCTCTCTCTATCTCTTTTTCTTACTCTTTATTGCATTCATACTTAGTTTAATTTAGTTGCTCTCTAGTGTAATCAACCAACCAACCAACCAACCATTTGTTTGATCATTCGACCTACTAACCCTAGTTGCAATTCCACAACATAATTCGACCTAGCATAAACACACAATCCCTTGGGACGATCCCTACTCGCCTTAACTATATTTTTAGTGAAGGTGGTAGTGGCTTTATAAATGAAAAACTTGGCCCTCGCCTTAATGAACACTCTCTAAACTTGACCGTAGTGCGATGGAATCGGCCAAGAACGACAAATAAAAAGAAATGAAGGAGGAATAGAGTTTTGAAAACTACACGAAAAACTAGTGTTTATGCCTAACATGTATGAAATCTTCAATGAAGCTCAATGGAACATATCTAGACGCCACAAGAAATGAAAGATAAAAAGAAATGGGATAGGAATAGAGTTGAAAACTCTACAAATGCTAGTGTTTAATGTCTCTAGCAAGACATTGGGTCAACTCACTAATTAAAAGAATAAAAAACCGGATATGAAACATCCTTATTGATCCTCTTTTCACTTTTCTCATTTGATGCCTCACTTATGACAATGTAAACATCCTCCAAAAGAATGACTTGACAAGAAATGAAAGAGATGATATTGTTCCTTTCATCCACGGTCTTGAAAATAAAATCAATGATGAGCGGCCTTACACTTTGCAAGATAAAGTTTTTCAAAGACTCATTTGGAATATCAAGAAACACCTTCTCTTCATCCCTCTTCTCTTCCTAAAGAATAACCATCTCCTCACCTTCCAAGTTAGCTAAGGAGTCCATTAGAGACTTTATTTCATTTTTGGAGCTTTCAAGGTCAAAACCACAATTTTTATACATTTCGAAAAGGCATATCTCAATAGGGTCTTTGGAAATAATAAAAGGAAGGTTTTCTTCAACAAGTTCCTCCTCCTCCTCTCCTACCTCTATAGTGGTTAATATCTCCTCACTCTCTAAAGTATCAACGGCCATGATAAAATCATAATCAAAACAAGGAAAGTCCTCATTAATCATGTTATGCTCTATTGGATTAGTCACTAACTCACTTGCCACTTCCTCCTCTATACAAGATAGCGTGCTAGACATTAGCTCACTTGCTACTTCTTTCTCACTCTCCTCATCCTCATCTATATACATTGAAGTTCTTGCCATTTTTTCATTTGCCTCTTCTTCCTCCTCTTGACGAGAAAGAGTACTTGCAATTTGCTCAACTTGAGCTTCAAGCTTGGCTAAAGTTTGAGAATGAGAATTAATAAGTGGAGTTTGTGAAATATGCACATCAACTAAAGCTAACACTTTTTCTTCAAATCCGGGTGAGTACCTAGAAGGTGGTGGATTTGGTTCTTCATAAAATGGTAGGGGAGGGTAATAGTCACAAGGAGGATAATGAGAATAGTCAAGTCCATAGTAAGATAATGCATATTGAAATGAATTAGACTCAACCTTATAAGGATCAAAATATGGTGGAGGGACATAAGGTGAAGGGAAGTAATTTTCCCCTAAACTTGGATCAAACAATGGCTCTATCCACATTCAAAATCCAAATATAACAAATAATGGCCTCTACACGGGCCGATACTTGGACAAAGATTTAAGCAATAAAATGAGCCTCAAGGGCTATCACAAGCATGCAAAGAAGTGCACAATTAAAATACAAGAGTTCTAAGAATTGCTCACAACAGTCCTTAAGCAATTTTAAATTTTAATGTTAGCTTTAAGCTCCAATGATTGCTTCAAGTTCCAAATTTTGCCTTTCTTGTAGTCAAGTACCTAATTGACAAATAATATTAAGAGTAATAAAAGAATATACAATGGAAAATAAAATAAAAATAGAAGCAATCTAATGAACACTATTGTCTAGTTTAATGCCAACAAAACCGTTAATCCCTGGCAACGGCGCCAAAATTTGATGAGGACCGCTTGTATACGCCAAAATAATGTAGTGAATGTGCGGTTCAAGAAAAGCCTTTTAGGTCAAGTTTAAATTTATAAAAATCACTACTACCACTACTACTAACGTAGCAAGAGTGAGTAGGGATCGTCCCAAGGGATTATACATGTTGGAATTTAACTTCGACTCTAGTGGATCACAAGATTGCAAAGGAGAAATTGATTGTTTTACACTAAAATTCAATTAATTAAAATTCAATTAAAATAAACTAAGTTGAGTTAGGGATTTAAGAGATGAGAAGTAAGGTCTTGGGGTGTATTGGAATTGCCACCAAGCTTGTTCACCAAACCACACACTTTCAACTAATTTGGGGAAAACATTTTGTGAATAAAATGCGACTACCAATTGCAATATTAAACATGGACCATCAAATTCATGTATGAATTGTCTACCTAACCGACAAATAAACTAAGTGCAGCACAACCTATCAATTTTAAGCATGACCCATCAAACTAGTCACAATTATAGCACACATCAATCTAGAGAATCATGGAATTTGCAATAATAAGCTATGGAATATCAAATCAAGTAAAGATTGTCTACCTACCTACAAGCATGAATTAAATTATAGAACAACTCATCAAGTATAAGAATAATCCATCAAATTAATTGATAAACCTATCTAATAAAAATCATGTCTAGCCATCACTAGATTCTCAATCAACCACACATAGAAATGCAATTAATATAGAAAAACTAGTGTAGAGATCAATTCCCAAATAATCACACATAAGACAACATGCAATCACAAAGAAAATCAATAGGAAGAATTAAACCATATGAATCATGTGAAACATAATCCCCAATATAATCACACATAGACATGTAAATAAACTAGAGAATTAATAGGCAGAATTAAACCATAGAAATCATAGAAATATACCAAGATTCATTAAATTCACAAGGTTAGAACACAAATCACAAGATATTATTCCCCAAAAAATATAAAAGAGATAGAGGTTTAGATTACAAACTTGGGGCTCATCCAAGCCCCAAGGAGAAGTCTAGCCAATCATGGAGGAGGTGGGTGTGTTCTTGGAACCCTCAAGGGTAAGCTCCAAACATGGCTCCATCTTCTTCTTCCTCTTCTTCTTATTTGAAGCTCTAGAGAGAGAGTGTGTGTGTGTGAATCTAGAGATGGGTTCTTGAAATGTTCCTCCACTCCTCTCTTTTCTTCTAACCCTAATCTCTAACTTTTTTAGAGAGAGAAAATAAAAATTACAATGTAAAAATAAAATGATGAAAAAGCTCCCTTACAAAATGGTTTAATTCCCTTTAAATACAAGGTCCTTTTCTTAGTCACTAAGTCAGAAATATAGCCCCCAAAATATCTAATCCTATACTATGTGGTAGGTGGAGTTCGGGCGAGCGGGAATAAGATAGCTCTCTGCCAGCACATTTTCGATCGATCTAACTTTCTTCGATCGATCCAATTTTCGTCAATAGATCTCACTTGGTAGTTTTTCAGCATTAGTCTCCTTTTACTCCAAATCAACCTCTTTTTGCTCTAAATTCTCACCAAGACTTAGTTTGACTCCAAAAAAGCCTTAAGAAACCATTTTTAGCTCGATTTAACTTTATTGACCTAAAAAGGGAAATAACACGAAATTAGTCTAAAACGGGAAAATAAGATAGATAAAGGTCCTAGAATACCCAAGCTTAAGGGGTTTAAATGCACACTTTTCAGCGCTCATCAGTGAGTAAACAAGTTACTCGTAGGGAATGAGCATGCATAGACCTAACATTTTATAACGTTATCACATTAACTTGAAACAATTCAAAGGTCATGCCACTTAACGTCTATGTCAAAAGTGGGACTAAGGGATCATATCAGGCTACTCATGCAATTGAAATGAACTATGACATACATGTATACATGCTCAAGTATACAAAACAGTATTGAAACATAATATACGACATATAAGCATACATTTACAGGTATACTAAACAATATTAAACAAGTTATGCAATGTCTAAGCATACATACACAAATATACAACTAATATGGAAAACTCGTGAATCAAGTATTCAAGCACAAGTATACTAAGCTAAGTGAAATTATGCATAAGACAAGTATACACGGCATAAGTACACTAAAATGATATCCGATTTCACAAATCAAACATACAAGGCGTAAGTATACTAGATAGAGTTTAGATACACAAACGAGGATACAAGTTCAAGTATGCTAATGGAGATCCAAATACACGAAGTAAGCACCAATTCTCAAGCTACAAGTAATCCATGATTAACAACTCGAAATTAAATGCGAAATCAAATAGTGGAAAGAGGACTCTTGTCCCTATACTAGAGCCAAACCCTAGCCATCACATAAATTATGTCCTTACAAGTTTTCCAAAATCAATAAGTTCGAAACTTATACAAAATCAAATGCAAGTCACCACATTCCATGTACAAGTAAAGTTCAATCCACACAGACCATGTCCTAGAATTCAAGTCCAAATGGCATATGACATATCAAGTCCTCAATATGCAATTTATATACAAAACAAGAATATTTTAGAACAACTATACCAAATGACCATCCTAAACCACAAGTACTAAATAAGTTATAATTTAGTAACTACCTTTCAAGGTAATAAATTTTAATATTCTAAACAAGTTATATACCTACATAAGATATATTTAAATAAACTAAACAAGATAATGATATTATATATCATGGTAAGTCCAATTACCATTTTAAGAGGCCAAAAGTACTAATTCTACATCTAATTAGTAATATGCTCACAAGGTAATTAAACGTACTACATTTCAAGAGATTATCAACTAAACATGAAAAGTCTCTAGATTTCAAATCAATTCCGAATAGACTTAAATTAATATATGTTGAAGGACATAGCATGGCCTTCATATATAACACATCAAATGTCAATTTAAGTGATTAGAATACTTAAAATAAAATTAATTAAGCTAATTAATTAATTTTCTCTAGATTTTTAAACTACTCCAAATGTCCTCAAATTAACATAGGTTAAAGAATATACCAAGGCCTATTTTAATATCACATTACAAGGTGGTTTCATGCTAGTTACAACCATGTGAATTAAACTTTCGTAAAAGAAAATTATTAAATAAAAGTTGCAATACTTATTCAAATACTCCCAATTTAATATATGTTAATAAACATACCAAGGCCTAATTTAATAGCATGCCACAATTTAATTCTAAGCTATGTACATCCATGTAAATTAAATCTTAGACAAATAAATAATTAAATTAAATTGCTAGATTAAATACATAGGTATGCATACAAGTTGTATAAGCTTATAAAACAATCAATACAACATTAATATAAACCTAAGACATCCCCTACCAAAATGAAACCGTTCTGAATCCTATGAAACTTCGGGGTTTTGTCGGGGACAACAAGGTGATCATTAAACACAAAGGAGGTCACACCAAAATCCAAACTTGGCTTCAAACCCGAACTTCAAAAATGGCCAAAAACGGATTCTAATAAAGGGGAAAGAACCGCCTAGCCAAGGCCAACGATAAACACTAAGGCATTACTTTTTACTAAAGGGAAGAAATCCAAATGAGGAGAGAGAAGGTGGCAGCCCCTTGGGCTGCCATGGATGCCGGCTAAGAGAGGGGAAAGAGATGAGAAATGTTGACTTTTCATTTTAGAACCCCCTATTTATAGAAAAACGCTAAAAGTGCCCCGAACGGGTCCCGTCGGGTCCGGAAAAGTGAAATTTGAGCAGACGCGCTCAAACGGCAAAACACCATGAATGAAAAAGAATCAAAATGATAAAAAAATGATCGATGGAAGAAACGGTGTAAAAAATTGAGGTCCGAGCAGAAAGATATACCCTAAACAAGTTCGGCGGCTACTGGGGTCAAAAACCTGAAAACCGGGGAGTTTGACTGCAAGGCAATTCTTAGAGTATACGACTCGACAAAATGTGAAAATGAATCCCGTATGAGGATTCAAGCCCCAAGGAGACACTTTGCAATGAACTTTCATTAATTGCACAAAGGCCCCTGCACAAAAGGATAACTGTCCAAGTGACCCAAATGAAAATATCTTACAAAAGATATTTTCTTAAAAACCCCCAAATCAAAATATCTTGAAAAGATATTTATGAAAAACACCCCAAGAAATGAAAATGTTTCTGAAAAATGTTTTCATCCATGCCCTTACGGGAAAAAGAAACAATCGGCGAGCTTTCCTCCAAAAGTAAAGATATGCATTTAAAGGAAACCAACAAGAATGAAAGCACGTGGAGTTAAAAATTGACTCCGACCACGAAGAGTGAGGTTACGCAAAAGGAAATTTTAACGAAAAAAATTAATCTGTAAAAATGAAGAAAAAAGAAAGGAATGAAAATGACCGGGTCATTACATAACCAACCAGTGATCACACATGTTCAGTCAAAAGCATCCGTTGATGATAGATGAAACAATTTTCATTCAAAAATTCTAACAATTCCCCACATGAATGAAAATTGACTGC
This sequence comes from Cornus florida, assembly GCF_030987335.1. Lineage (NCBI taxonomy): Eukaryota > Viridiplantae > Streptophyta > Magnoliopsida > Cornales > Cornaceae > Cornus > Cornus florida. The sequence continues at coordinate 50,465,909 of NW_026775573.1, forward strand.
TTAAATGCAAAAGATGATCATGTAGACACTATAGAGAGTATAGACGGAAAGTTACTGCATCAGGATATGCAACTTTTAGCCTTGAACCTTCCCTAGTGTATTATTATCAGATTTACTGGCTAACCAATGAATGTGATTACTTGAACTGTTTAGCCGTTTGTGTAAACCAAGATAATAGAAAACACACTACCCATCCTCATAAAGTTAGTTCTCATTGTTGTGTTCGTTTTGGCCCTGAACAACTCCTGGTATTCAATGAGCGCTCCAGAAAACTTAGCCTTTATAGTTTTCATAGAAGCGGCCCCACTTCACACTTATATAGGTGACGTCTTGTTAAAAGTATCCTACCATACCCCACTTGAATTTTTAAGGTATAAGAATCATTAAAAGCATAACTTATCCTAATCCTTGCTGTAGGTAGCACTGTCTCATCATAGAAATGGGTAGAAGATATATATCTTCCCAGTGCTTTTGTTGAGTCACTCAGAATTATTGTTATCCCTTTGAACCTTGATCTTGGGATCTCCAGTCAGCTAAGTTGGGTTTCCATTAAGGTGACTCATTAACTTTCGGGTTTAGCCCCATTTCCCTCGATGATTTGTACAACTGCTCTTTAGTACAACCCTCAATTTTATATGTAATCACAAGGTTGTTGTTAGAAATATTATACTCTGTAAAGATTTCTCCATTTGAGAGCAAATGTATACCCAATATTGCGTATTAGCAATATCATTTTTTTTAGTGGCACAGATGTCGACTTACATTGAAATGTCCTTTAGGTAAAGTTTATTAACTTTCCTATTTGATTTATTCAAAGTTTCTAACTTTAAGTTCTGTTAAGAACATACAACTACATATTTAATACTAAAGACATATCCACTTTTGGATTTGAAATCTTTAATATCCCATATCCAGATTGCATCACTGTAACACCTCCAATTTAGTTAGATACCTCGATTTATGCAATATTTAACTTAGGGTGTATCTCAACTACCCAACATGGAATTCATACTCTATAAGAGTTAGAATATCCCCTTGATGCAATTTAATAAGTTTGATCACTAGAACTTGGCCAGGGCATTTTAGTAAAATGTTTACTAGATTAATTTTCTATAATTTATTTTGAAAAATTATTTTATAAAAGAATTTCAGTGATCATAAGGATTAAATTGGTTACTCAAAGAATATAAGAAGTAAGCATGCCTTAGGTGGGACAATATTTATTTTCCTTGGGGCTACTTATGGATATTCGGTAGTAGAGGGACTTATATGTAGTTATTTAGTATGATAGGGCCTTACTGTAATTTCTGAATCCTAGAGTGAAATTACAAGGGACCTATATGTAGTTATTTAGTATGACAGGGCCTTGCTATAATTTCCGAATCCTAGAGCGAAATTACAATACTATTCTGGTGCTTATTATAGTTAATTTGATAGAATACTCTATCTCTATCCAATTGGAGCTAAGGTAAGAATCCCTTTTGATCATCATCTCTAGCCCCATATATATGTGTGATATATCTCTCAAGTTGATTGTTTGGTTATTTATGCACAAACTTACAGAATACAGAATAATTGAGAGTGGGAGAGAATGTTAGGGTTCCACAAACCTACCATTGGAGTCATAGAGGTGAAGACTCACTGGTATTCAAGGCCAAAGAAGAAAGTATTCATCGGAGTTCAAAGCCAAATAATAGTGTTCTCGTATATTCAATCATCTAAAGATATGGAATCTCTTTCAGTACTTCTTGATTTAATGAAATATCATGTGGTCACGATCCAGAAAATTTTATAGTCACTTCCGTTTTGCCTTCAATTGGTATCAGAGCCAGGTTACATGTTTTTCATCAAATCCTAGTGATGATTTGAATTTTTAATTGTTATATATACATATTTTGGATTTTATGTACTGTGAACATGCCTTTCTGGATTAATCTAGCATAAGCAATTGTTCAATAGAGATTTGCCAATGTGATGGGCATTCTGCTGCAATGATATTCATATAAAAAATTATGTGTAAAGGGGCTGCCTCTGAATAACCGCTAATCATTTACGGAGAATACCCAAGTGTGTTTCTCCATTATTTTATGAATAGAGATTACATAGATGATTTTTCATAGTTAATTAATCTGAGCATTACTCTGTTCAAGGGTTTTATTATTTATATAACATAAATATATTTTTCTATAAATGAACCTATTGGACATTTAGGGTGGCTAGGTTGCTGTACGTGACCTGTGTTACACCCATCTGATAGGTATTTTCGTTTTAAAAAAAAAAAAAAAAAAAAAAAAAAAACCATATAGGGTCGTCAAGGGAAAAATGGTCATTATTCACCTAACCATGTGTTAGGAGTCATTTTAAGTCATACTAGTTATTTATAACCATAATAGATCGTCAAAGAATGGTAACTCCGACTTCGGGTTCATACTGGAACCCTAAGCTCACGAGGGATAAAATAGTCATTTCAAGTTAGAATATTAAAATAAGATTTATGTCAATGGAAAGGTGGCTCAAAATGCATCAATCTAGACTCAAGAATGGCGTAATTTGGCTAGAAATGACCAAGTTATGATTGATTAAAGTTTGGTCAATTCGAGCGATTTAGACAAATCTGAAAAAATCCGATTGATCAGACCAAAAGTAGATTTTTGAGGGTTTTCAAAATATTCTAAGTATGGGAAAATCTGATTGATCGAATTTAAATCTGATTGATCAGAAAGAACCCAGAATATGGACATGGGCTCTTAAGAGAGCTCTGGTTTGATCATACCTTGCAATTATGGTAATGCACACATTCATACAACTCAAAACTTGTCCCCAAACATCCCCTACATAGATACATTGATAAACCAAAATGATTTACAAGCATATAACAAGACAAAAGGACATAAATGCCCCTAGGTTTGCATTTTCTTCCCATCCATTCCATTTCATTCACCAGTTGCAAAAGAATGTTCAAAATATATAATTACAAGCTTAAGACCCTTAAGATCATAATTACCATGCCTAACAATTGAATTTACATAGACTACACCTTAGTTACAAAATTAATGAAAAATGATCTCGTCAACCCTGACTATGCATGTGAGGGTCCGTGATCAACTCATCATCGTCATAACTTGAAAAATGTTAATGGAAGGGGTGAGCACGGAGGCTCAGTAGAAATTGCCTAAGGCGAGAACTTTGGACTCCCTTGAGCCACACATCACACATTGCGGATGAAAGAAAACTGGGATCATACATTGGGGTTATATCGTATTTACATCACAATGTCAATCTCATCAACAACATTTTTACAATATATCATAAATGTTCATGTAAATACAATACAATGCATAACCGTCCCCGAACTTAGTCTCTACCGACCCTAACTCACATCGAAAATCGCTAACCGACTTTACCAAGGCGAGATTGATTAACTATCCCTGGGTCCAAATCTGGCAACCATTTAGGTCCTAGTAATCAACTTTTCATGTCCTAAACCGGTACGCGCTCCCTTTAGGTTGAATTAGCCTCAGGTCGTGAAATCTGGCTTAATTTATAAAAATTCTATTTCCAACCCTTTCTCATTGCCCTTTCCCGCCATGTCATGCATATGCATCAATTCCATCAATTAAGCCACATTTTCATCTATATAGCAATAATGGCATATAATGGCATCATTTAGAAATCTAATACAACAATGGCATTTTCCACAATACAATTACAAATAAGGCATTTTACTGAAACCAACTATAAGCACACTCAATATGTTACTCCATACCATTCCAAAATTTGCTAGCATTCATATACCAAGCAAATCTTCTCTAGAATAATATCAAACAAGTCTTTAACATAAAAAGAAACATAAATTACATCATTTATTAGCATGTTTTCTTCATACTAACACACAGTCATTTTAAATTCATAATTTTGCATTCATAGAAAATTTCAAACGAATCAAGAATAGCTACTCAATGAAAGACAAAGCATTGAAGCATTAGGAAAACCCCTACCTCAATGGAAGATAACCAAACAAGCCCTTAGCTAGCACCCAAATTCAAAATCCCCAAACCCTTTGCAATAGTGGTCTCAAATGAAATCCCTCTCCAAGCTCTTCCACTTTCCCATCTTGCTCTTCTTTAAATTCTCACCCTAACCCTCTCAAATCCAAGCTTGAAACATTAATGCTTATGGTATATAGAGAGAGTAATAGAAGATATAGAGAGAGAGGATATGATGGCCGAAGTGGGAATAGAAGAAATGGGGGTTTGGTCTTGTAATTTGGTGTGTGGCCCTCATGCGCCACTTATCACCATCCTATGATTACTAATTTTAGGCCTAGTTACCATCTTACCCTCAATCATCTATTCCAATGCCATCCATGTCTCACAAAATATCTCCTCTATTTCTAGATATGTATATGTATATATGAGTGAAATGACTACAATACCTCCCAATACAAATGGCAAAACCGGGAGAAGTTCTCAAGCCCATAAATCGTCTCGACTTTTGAAAAATTCAAAAATCAATCCTACTGCTTCTAATTGACTTAAACTAATCAAAACGCACTTTCTCAAGAAAATGACCTAAATGGGCCTCAGAGCCCGCGTGACACTAAAAAACAAGCATGAAAAATAAATAAAATAAAAATTTTAAAAATTCAAAAAAATCCAGGACAATACAATCTACCTTCCTTATGAAGGAGGCCCACAATCATTTCCCTTCCCGGAGAACACCTCACAAAACTCGCAAGAATATGAGCTCAAAAACCTTATTGCATTTGGCACCGACATCAATAGGCAATCACATACCATTGCCACTAGAAACACAATGTTCACCACCCTATGTGGGTACTCATCACATAACATCCTACCACATAAACCATTGGATTCTATATCTGGCTTGAAACTGACACTGACATACCCTACACTTCCACATAAAGCTCCGAAGCTCATAAGAAAAATGATTATTAGACCACCAAACATAATGACTGACAAGGTCGTTTGCATATGCTAAAATGTATAAGTGTAAGAGTGGTTCAAGTAACCTTTGATGTCAAGTTTAAATTTATAAAAACCACTACTACTTATACTACTAACGTAGCACAAAGTGAGTAGAGATCGTCCCAAGGGATTTGCAAGGTATTATAGAATTGAATTCGGGTTAGTAGGTCGAATGATTAAAGAGAGGTTTGGTAGGTTGAATTAAGCTAATGATTCAATTAAAAATATGCAAATTAAAGTTGAACTAAAGTAATTAAGGTATAGAGAATAATAGAGAAGTCTTGGGGGATAGAATTCACCACTAAGCTTCACCTCACTAAACATTTAGCATTTGTCAATTTAGGGGGATTTCATGTTATAAAACAAGTGTGTGTGCTATTAATTGAAATACTAAGCATGGATGACAAAATAAACATACATTTTCTAATCAAGCTAGTGAGTAGTACAACCAATCAAATTAAGCCATTGACCATTCAATAAACCAACAATTAATGCACACAAAAATATAGAGAAATGTATTACTTGCACTCATAAGCATAGATCATCAAATAACAAGTAAAGATTGTCTACCTATCTAGGAATTTAAAGCAACTACACTACAATTATACTAATGACAAGGAAATTAAACTAATTAAGCTAAGGAGGTAGCACAATCCATCAAGAAATAAGTATAATCCTTCAAATAAATCAAGGGAGTAGCCAATTAAGCAATATGCCCTGTCTATCACGAGATCTACACTTTCAACACACATAGACATGCATTAAACTCATAAAATCTAGTGTAAGCACATGACCATTCATTCTAACATACATAGACATATGAATAGAATTAAAAGATCAATTAGAAGAATTAATACATATAAATCATGTAGAAACTCAAGATTTATATAATTGTTGACCTTAAGGATTACATCCAAGGACAATCTAGTTGTTTTGATGATAACAAATCATTAATAGTGTTTAAGGACTAATGTTTACATTGAGTGATATAGATGATTTGCATTCAAAGAAAAACCTCAATGAAGATCATAAAGACTATTCCAAGTGTTTCATTACTCAAGATCACATCTATGGAAGGCGAAGAAGACAAAGACTTAAAGTTGCAAGAAAAGATGGTTTGAACTACAACGAGCAAGAAAGCAACTCAAAGAAAGGAAGAAAGCAAGTCTACCTAAAAGCTTACAGGATTATGGACAAAGCTTGACGAAAAGGGTAGATAGGATGGTGAGTGTTTAGGATTCAATGTCAAAGTATCTATGAATCCATTTGAAGCTCATCTCTATAGGACCATGCATATCATATCATCATTCATATGCTCCTATATCCATTAGCAATAGACTATGTACTTTATTTATATACAATTGACATATGGAGTCTTTGCTAAAGACTGAGTTAGTTCAAGCTTGCATAAGCTTTGAAAGAACTCATCATTTGTGCTATAAATGCTAAGACCATGCACATCAATCATATAATTCATATTGGTCAACAACTAAGGTATGAGAAGCCTTCATTACCATGAGTTGGTAACGGACATTAGGACCCCAGAATGCGTGTCATGAAAAACTGTGTTTTTGGCTAAGTGTGAAAAATGGATTTTTGAAATAATGATTATTTCAAAATAATTTTTCCCGGTAATAACTCTTTATACCTAAACTAGCCTAAACTGATTTTATCAGAATTTTTGACCAAGTCTACATTGGTCTACATAAGGATTCATTTTTACCAAAACTGTCCGAAATCTAAATTTGTACTAAAATTGAATTTCTACATTTTGATTTAGTTGGATTTCAATTTTCTATTATTTTTTATTGAATCCAAATGGGGGGTACTTCCTTATTTACATTGTAAACTTAAAGTAAATGGACATATAAATTAAAGTAAATACATTTACTTTAATTTATATTTGTGCAGATGTCCTGTACTAAAAGTCCTAAGCATAAACCTGTCATCTGTCAAAACTGTCAATGCACCAAAAAACGTCGACTGGTTTGATGCATACGTCGACCGGTTCATGAAGCATACGTCGATCGGTTTGCACATACGTCGACCGGTATCTAGGCAGTACTGAAATTTTAGAAACATAACATACGTCGACCGGTTTGATGCATACGTTGACCGGTATCTATGTTATAGCAAAATTCAAGAAGAAGCTCTATACGTCGACCGGTTTGCACATACGTCGACCGGTATCTAGGCAGTACTAAAATCTCAGGAACTCAACATATACGTCGACCGATAAGTAGCATACGTCGACCGGTTTGTATAAGGATACGTCAATCGGTTTATGCCATACGTCGACCGGTTCTTGTCGGATCTGCAGATTTCAAACTGTAACGACTCTATTCTTCTCGACCTTTGTGCATTCAACTCCCAACAGCTATATTGAGCTTGCAAACTCTATAAATAGAGTGGGGAATGTCTAAATAACTAAGAGACATCATTTGAAAGACATCATATTGCATTAAAGAGAGCTTTTGTTCTCCAATCTTCTTTTCATCTCTCTCATTCACTCTTATTCTATCTTGAGAGATTCTAGTAAAGATTAAAAGGGCTTTTGCTCTTGTTTTAATCTTCATAGAGTTTTTGCTCTATTCTACACTTGAGAGATCTTATTGAGTTCATTAGAGCTTTTGTTCTTCACTTATATCATCTTCTCTCATTCATATCATTTATAGAGTTTGAGCTTCATTTATATTCATATATACTCTAGTTGAGAGCTAACGTTTGTACATCAATCTTTGAGAGATATTTCTTGTGAGCATGCACTTGTATATCTATCTTGAGAGAGATTCAATCTTGTATTTCAATTACAATCTTTTCTATAAACTTGTAAGGGTTGGTGTGACCCAAAAGAAGCCTAGGAGAAGGGTGTTCTCCTAGTAAGGAAAAGAAGCAAGGTCTTGCTTCATGTAAAGGTTTGCTCTCCACCCGCAAGGAGAAGCTATATTGGATTGGGAAGTCTCAAGAGGGATCTTGAGCCGAGGAGTAGGAGTTTCCGAACCTCGCAAAAATCGCCGTGTTATAATTTGCAATTTCTCTTCCCTTATCTCTCTTATAATTATGCTTTAATTGCTTATTCCATATCTTGATCTCATATCTTGATTATTACATAATTACTTAAATTGTTGACTAGAAATTGTATTTCTATATATTGCGAAAATTATCCATTGTTTGGCATTGACTCTATTCAACCCCCCCTCTAGAGTCAATTCTTGGGCAACAATAATCATAGGTCAAAACATTAATTACAACTAAAATCCCCAAAAATTACAAGATACTAAAGTTTAGGATGTAAGCCTAGGGGTTATCTCTAGCCCCAAGAGAACGATTTATCCACTCATGGTTGTTGCCATCCAACCCTCAAGGGCTTTCTTCAATGTATGCACCATCTTTTTCCTCTTGCTTTGGTCTCCAAAATCCTAATATAGAGAGAAAATTATTTAAAAACTATACTATTTTTAGTTAAACTTTGGAACAAAAGTTGGAACCCTAACAAAATGGTCCAATTTTATTTAAATACAAGCCTTTTTGAGTAGGCACCAAGTCAAAAAATTGGCCTTTGATTGGTTTAATCCCGCAGCTACAAAAGTTGGTGGAGTTCGAGCGCGCTCGGGAATAAAACAGCTCACTACCAGCAGGATCTTCGATCAATCGAAAATGGCTTCAATGGTGATATGGCATGAAAAATATCTTATTAGCCTTATCCAGATTGCTAAGCTGGCACCGCCTTCACTTCGATCAATCGAAGATCTTGTCGATCAATCGGGAACTTCTTCGATCGATCGAAGACTATCCAGTGTAGTTTTTCTGACTTTTTTTGGATTTTCTTCTTGATTCCAAAAAGGAGCTAATAAGCCCTTTTTAGCCTATTTGAACTTTATTAACCTGAAATAGACAAAAACAAAAATTAGAACTAAAACGGGAAAGTAAGATAGATGAATGGACTAAAATAGCCTAACTTAGGTGCTAAAATGTGCAACATTTGAGCACTTATCAATGACATCCAACCTCAACTCATCCTTTATAGGATACACGAAACTCAAGGCAAAGGATCTCGACTACCACATAATAGGTCTCAAACCCATGTCAACACATTCCTGACAATCCACACATAAGCTACCTAATAAGTTGCTACACCATCACATAACCGTACAAGTAGTCACCAATCGCAATATCTAGTAATAATTATACTTAACACTTCCTAAGATAACTAAGTGAAAAATCCTCCAACGACTATGTAAACACAAGTCATTCAAACCGTAAGATATCTTACCAATGCTCAAGATACAGATTCCCAAAACATACTCAAGAATCAAATGATCGAACCATCAAACACATTGGACATGTAGTCATGTCTAAAACACCTTATCATCCTAGAAAACAACATGAATCTATAAAATGACATTGTCTCTAAATAAATTCTCTTTTAAACCAAATCCACATCGTCACACTTATATGACGCACAATGCCACACTCTTACTATCACAAATCACTCAGAACAATCATTGACCTTTGACCTAATATCGTGTTAAAGAGGAACTGATTCAGGAGAAATGGTTGGCTAGGCCATTCTCATCATCAATCCAATACCAACACCAATGTCGTTTCTATCCTCAGGTCTAAACCTCCAACACAATCTCACACAATCCATAAGACAACCACAAAATTCATCCAGTATCTATTCATCATTCTATGTAACCTCAGCAGCTATACTGTCATGCAGATCATTCTAAGAATCTTAATACTACCTTAATCATACAACTCATAATAGTGAAAACAATGCAATACTAAATGCCACAATCAATGACCAAGTGTAAAAGATTTTCAGTCCATCCCTAACAACCCCGTACCATAGAAAAACTCTATGACATCATTCGATTCAATTCCTACCTCATCAAGACATTCTGTAAGACCACTTCCTGCCAGCAATCATAATACTAGAATCAATCATCACCATTTTTCTCAAAGGAATCTCACCTCTACTTTACTAATAACTAAATCCTTAGACGGGACCGACACTTATCCTCAGGACATAGCTCAAATCAAACGTCTATAAAAATATTCGAGTATATGACTCACATCACATCACATATTCATCCTCGAACTCATGATTCAAGAAATATCCTTTAGCCATCATTGCTAGCATCAGATAATAGGAACACAAAATCACCACTCGACAACTTATGCCTTCTACTCCACCTATCACTGCTATCCTCCTAACAACATCATCAAAACCAGGGACTTCACCTCCCTCCACGGAAGTAAGTTAACCCATCAAATCAAACACTTACCATAAACCTCTAATGATAGAGAAAACTGCACATGAGTCCGCCTATCTGGGGATGCGCACAACTCCTAAGTAGAGAAACATGACAAAACTCACAACCGACGATGTCCTTATCAAGACCAAAACAAATAGAGACCCCGCTCTCCTAAGAGACTGAGAGCCCAGACTTGAGTGTACTTAACACCCCATCACATACTACTTATCAAACATCTAGCCATGGACATCCACTCCCACGTAAGATGAAATGGGACTCCTTATATATAAGGAGACAACCCATTCTGGACAACACGCATGACACTTCCAACCAGAGGGAAAGTTAGACTCATATCTACACAATCTCGTCACCAACCATCCATCTCACTTTACCAATGCCTATAGGGAATCCGATGGAACCCGATACTGGAACCTCGCATACGCAATGCTAAACAAAATGAATCTAATACCCAACACCTGCACTCTAAGTGCTAGAATACAGTCTACAATAAGACTACCGTATAAGAGCATTAACGCTCACAACCTACCAATACCAGAAATGATCACTACCTGCCAGACAATTAGTCCCAATCTATCTAGGAACATTCCTTTCTAAAAAGAAATCTTTATGCCATAAAATGACATTTCAACATCTATTCCATCTCTACTTTCCCAAGTGATACAACCTTGGACACCATGCACATAAGACTCATGACACAAGTCATAACAGCCCACTGACTCACCAAAAGAGTGGTATGCCTATATGGCAACACCACTCTGATTGACCCCGAGAGAAAACAATCCCCAATCATCTCGACCGACGCATAACCCCATCATATACCCAACTACAGGCGACAAGCAACTCATACTTCCTAATCTGCGTTCGGACCAAGCCTTTAAATATCTCAGTCATCAGTAAAAGAATATCTCATCTCAACACCTCTGTCACCATTCTTCCCGAATGATAGTTCAAACCTCTCATCCCATGTATTACCCCTAATTTTCAAAGGATTTATTTGGATTTATTTAAGGATTTAATTGGGATTTATTTAATTTATTTATTTACATTTTATTTAAATATATGGCCATTTTATTTTGTGCTTCTTTGATTTAATTGTTTATGTGAATTATGTGATTTAATTATGTGTGTTTTCTTATTTAATTGTGTGCATTTATTTGTAATTATAAGTTAGGATTAAATGCTTTATTTTATTTTATTCAAAGGAGATGGATTTGGATAATAGTAATGGACTAACCAAATGGGTCTCATGGACTACTTGGATAGGAAGCCTAGATGGGTAACGATTATGACCCACGAGTATTGTTATATATATATATATATATATATATATTAATGTGTATATGTATATGTATATGTATATTATTATTATTATTATTATTGTTATTATAATTAATGGATATAGTTTCAGTTATACATACATATATATATATATATATATATTAATGTTTATATATGTATATACGTGTATAACTATTATTGTTATTAATATAATTACTATAACTATTATATTTTATTTTTCTTTTCCTTAAGACAAAAGGTTAGGTTGGGGTAGGATTAGGGTTGGTTTTATGTAGTTTATATATATAGGTATATGTATTGTCTGGAGAGGGTTTCTTACATGAACAATAAAGAGGCAGAGAGATATGGTTTTCAATTCAAAACCTAAAGGCAAGTTCTTGTTCTACTCTTCTTTTTTGGCTTCGTGTTTAATACATATCTAGGTCAACTCTAGGATAATTACACAGTAAAAACAATCATGTTTACATGTTTAATCGGATTTAAAACAATGTGTATGTTTATGTATATATGTTTACTTGATCTTGAAGCTTGATGCATAAAAACTTATTTTAAATCGTTCTAATGATGCATAATGACTTTAAATAATTAATTAGGATCATTTGGGACTTAGTTTGGATGTTTAGGACCCTTAACGGAGGAGATCGAAACATTTTAAAGTGGCTGGAGTCGGAGAAGATGAAGGGCAGCAGGTTGAAAGCTGGCTCCCTTAGATTTTTTACCAGTCCTCAAGATGAAAGTTGGCTCCTTTTCAAGGGAGCTAGCTCCCTTGTGAAAAAGAGCCGGCTCCCTTACTAGGAAAACGGCAGGATGTGAATTTTGGTACTTATTTTATTCTCAGGGGGTTACAAAGCTACTTAGCTCATATTGGGTGATTTAAATGACTAAAATGGATGTGATAATTCCCAGAATGCATAATATATCTTAATATACTAAATATTGAAGACATAATATAATTTTAAATAACTTATGAGTTGATAAATTCCCATAATGCATAATATACAGTAATATGCAATATTATGAAGGTTTATGCATTTTAATTGAGATGTAAGTTAATTACTCACTTTGTAAATTAATTACATGCTATTTAGAATTGATGTATATTGCTTAATTAAATGCAATGGATATGTGTATGATTATTATCATGTTTATTTCTAGATTATTTGATGTATATACATGCTTGCATCATTTATTGGACTAGGAACCAGTATCAGGATATGGTTTCAGATTTATACACCACTGTCAAGATATAGGGACATACTATGGATGAACTAGCTAATAAGTTTAGTTTCATGCTTCATGCTAGGTCACGAATTCATGTGTAGATGACATGCCATTGAAAGACTGGCGGATAATTTATTTTATGTTTTGGATATGATTTAGATTTACATATATAGATATGTGCCACGATATGAGCTTGAAACTTCAGGATCAGTGGTTAAGGATTGTATATTACCTTAGGGATACATTACTGGATATAGTGGATTTTTGTGTGCCTTGGTAGATAATGGTACTTATGCCCACCTTGTGTGTGTTTTGCATGTTGCCTACTATCTGGTTGAGTCCGCCCTATAGTCCATTCCTTTAGTGTGTATCTATATGCATATATGGACTACGTAGCTATTGTATGAGTTAACTATGATGTATTTGTCTATCGAGTCTCTGTTTGAGATGTAGTAGAAAGGACTTATTCGTAGGCCTGACCCACTATTATTTTTTAGGTGTTCGTTAGTATTAGGTGAAGAGATTGTTCATGCAGAGTAGAGACCAGTTATTATTACTCTTCCGATCATTTACATAGGATTTTATCTCATGTTTTCAGTCTTTAGTTTTAGACATTTATTCTTGTTATTTATTTTCAGTTGAGATTTATTAGGGGTCCACATGGTATGGATTCCCGAGTTGTATTTTAGAGGATCATTGGTATCAAAGATAGTTATCAATTAATGGATTTTATTCTTGGAGGATTTAATTATGTATATATTATTTTAGTTTTCCTTTCAGCTTTTATATATTTCTTATTTATCCTTTTGTATTCTATGTTCTTTTATTACCTAATTGTTTTGATATCTCCTGGTTTTGGACATGGACTTGATCAACTCATGGCTCTAAAATTAAGGGGTATCACATCCCACCTGATCAATAAGCTTCTACCAACCAATCTCCCTTTTAGAATCCCTTGGATGACACTATCATAGCATGAGAGTATGCATTACTCTCTGTAATGACCTGGTCATTTACTTCCTTTCCTTTTTCCTCAAAGTTTGCGGATAAATTTTTTCCGTTGTCTTTTCTTTTCTGTGTTCGGTTTCTCACCTCTTAGTGTCATCTCGAGTGCTCGGAAATGGTTTTTGAGACTCTTTCCTTTGGATTGACAACTTCCTTTAAGGACCGAGTCATTTCCACATTTTTCTTTTTTCGATACTATTCACTTTTCGTCCTTTTCTCTATTTTGTCTTTTCCCCGTTAGTCACTTTTTGGCACAACCTCACTTTTTTGTGCTCGGAGTTGGTTTTTGACTTCATTTATCTTCATCCTAAGTGGTTTTCATAAAATACGTATCTTTACTTTTGTAGAAAAGTACTTTGGTTGCTCCCGGTGTCCATAAGGGCATTGATGCATAGTTCTTTGGAAAGTTTTTCTTTTCTTGGGGTGTTTTTCATAAATATTTTTTGAAGATATTTTATCTCAGGGGTTTTTAAGAAAATATTTTTGGAAGATATTTTCATTCTGGGTCATTAGTGTAGTTAACCCTTTTTGCAGGGGCCATTGTGCAATTAACGAAAGTTATTGCAAAGATGCCTCATTTTGAGCCTGAATTCTCGTACGGGATTCATTTTCACTTTTTGTCGAGTCATGTACTCTTAGAATTCCTTTCTGGTCATTTTTTCCCTAGTTTCAGGGTTTCTTGCCCTAGTTGTCGCTGAACTTGTTCGGGGTATAACTTTCTAGTCGGGACTCAGTTTTCGACGTTGTTTCTTCTGTTGTTCATATTTGCTCATTTTGGTTCTTTTTTGTTCATAGAGTTTTTCCGTTTGAGCGCGTCTGCTCAAATTCCACTTTTCCGGACCCGGTAGGACCTTTCGGGGCACTTTTAGGGTTTTTCTATAAATAGGGCAACTTAAGAAGAAAAATTAGATTTTTCTCTTCTTCTTCCTCTCTTGGTCGGCAGCCACAGAAGCCCATGGGGCTGCCACCTTCTCTCTCTTCTTTTGAGCTCTTTCCTTTTGTTAAAAAGTTGTAATTCCTTTGTGTTTTATGTTTGTCTTGACGACGCGTATCTTTCCCCCTTATTAGAATCCGTTTTTGGCCATTTTTTGAGTTCGGGTTTGAGGCCAAGTTAGGATTTTGGTATGTCTTCCTTGAGGTTTAATGATCACGGCGTTGTCCTCGACAAAACCCCGAAGTATTGTTGGATTCAGAGCGGTTTCATTTTGGTGGCTTTTGAGATTTTCATCTCAAATTGAGGTAGGGGATGTCTTAGGCTTATATTAATGTTGTATTGATGATTTTAGAAGCTTATACAACTTGTATGCATGCTTTAGTTCAAGTTCTAGATATTAATTTAATTATTTTCTTTGTTTAAGATTTAATTCTTACGATGATATACAACTTAGAATTAAATTGTGGCATGCTAGAAATTTAAGTCTTGGTATGGTGGTTGATATATATTAAATTGGGATTATTTGAATAAGAATTGCAACTTTTATTTAATATTTATCTTTTGTGAAAGTTTAAGTTGTATCAAGCATGAAATAAACTTGTAATGTGATATTAAAGTAGGCCTTGGTGAGTTCTTGAACATATGTTAATTTGAGAGCATTTGGAGTTGTTTAAAAATCTAGAGGAAATTAATTAATTAGCTTAATTAATTTTATTTTAAGTGTTTTAATCACTTAATTGGTTATTTGATGTTATATATGTGATGACAATGCTATATCCTTTAACATATATTAATTTGGGGTTATTTGGAATTGATTTAGAATCTAGAGAATTTAATTATTTTTATTTAATTAAATTTAATCTAATTGCTCTATGAATATAATTGTGTTTTGGAAATTGTTTCTATGTTTAAATCATGGACTTGGACTTGTTGTATATTCACTTGGTTACGTTTTGAGCATTGGATAACATAATTGTTATATTTATATTCATGAGAATATGTTTTCCTTATTGGATATATTGTTGTCTTGTGTGATGAGTTGCCCACTTTGTATTTGACATCTTTCATGCCATAGTAGTTGTGGACTTAGAGCATATATTGTATGTATTTCCTAATTTGGTTATGCGTGGTAGATAGTTGATTATCTTGTATATACATGTTGATATATATGTGTTACACAACTTGTTGATTTTGGAAACTTGGGAATGTCGTTGTTTGACTACGGCTAGGACATGGTTCTAGTACAGGGAATTATCCCTCTACAAGTCTAGTGCGCACATAGGGAGGTTACCTGTGGGCTAGTAACCCTAAAGAAACTATGGTGTCGGTCTGATCCGGCGTGATGTCCAAGTATCCACTTTGTTTAATTTCGTTTTTCATTTCAAGTTGATAACTAGATGATGTTGTAACTTATTATTCCTTATTTGATTTCCCGTTTTAAGTTTCAAGATGCTTACTTGGGAAATCATGCTTTATGCATTGTATTGGAAGTTCTAATGTTGGTTAAATGGCATTTATATTGTAATTTGTGTTTAGATGTTCAAATGTAACTTAGGAATGATCCTATAGATTCATTAAAACATAGACGTTAGGTGGCATGATCCACTTTAGTAGTTTTCATGTTTTAGATTTCAAGTTAATGACTTTGAGAATCTACATCTCGTGGCTTTGTATAACATGCGTCTATATTGTTTAAATTGCATGAATGATGTGATTTATGCTAGAAATGATTTAAGGTAGCTTAGGATGCTCCTTGAGTCTCATTTTGACATAAACGTTAGGTGGCATGAGCCCTTTAACTTGTTTCACCTTAAGGTGATAATTTTGTAAAATGCTAGGTCTATGCATGCTCATTTCCTACGAGTAGCTTTATGTTACTCACCCTGAAGTTACTGGGGACATTTTTCAGGTATGAAGACTTGGTTCGTGATGCTCATCATTCCTTGGGTGACTTGTAGCTTTTAAATTTCCATTTCATGCAAATGTTAGCATGAAATGTCATTTTGTAGCCTTATATATTAAAATTTGTATCCTTGATTCCATATATGTAATGTGTACATAAGTACACCTTTTGTAAAGTAATTGACATGTATGAGATGAGGCATGTGATGTTTCTGATTTTTCAGCATTTTCATTTTTCCAATAATTCGTGGAGATAAGGGTATTTCTGTCTTTTCGCATGTTGTGTTCGGGATTGTGGTTGGGTCCACTTGCATTGTACATTTTAATTTATTTAGATTGAGTAGTATTTTTATGTAGTGGTGCACTATATGAGTTGTGTGGTGTAGAAAATGGAAGATTAAAGAAAAAGAGTAAATAAAAAGAAATTTCGGGGCCCACCACTATTTCAAAAGTGGTCTAGAGACCACTATTTTGCTTAACACTTTCTCTCTCCCTGTAAATCCCACTTCTCTCTCAATTTCTCTTCCATTTTTCTTTTCTTTTTGAGTCAAACTTTGATCCTTGATTTCATCTTCATTACTTGTCGGAATTGGGTGCCGTTTGAGGCAAAACGACGAGCACGACGAGCTCTACGCATCCATACAAGCAATTTCAGTTTTGAACCTTCCTTTGGAGTTCGAATTTGAGACCCATTTTTAGGGTTTTGGTGCAAACTTGAGGTAGGGACATCTTAATCCACTCCCTTCTTGCAAGCATGCTTAATTAGTAGTTAATTGTGTTAATGATTGTTTGAATATTGTTTAGAGAAATATATGTTCATAAATGTGAGTATTACATGAATGTGAGTATTATTATGTGAAAAGCATGCTTAAAAGTATTTTGTTGTGCCTTAATGTGTTAATAACCATTTGGAGATGATGAACATGGTATATGTTAATCTTGTGGTGTAGAATCTTAAATGATATGATATTGAAGGTATGACACATATATTTACATGCACATACCATTGGGTTGCATGGAATGGGAGGAATTATTCCGAAACCAAAAAGGGGGAATTTTGGGAGAAAAGTTTTGTGAAATGGTTTTGGAAAACCCGGTCACTGCGGGGTTACCAACGGGCCGAAGGTTAATATAGCCTAGAGGGGACTAGGGAGTTACCCTAGTGTGGTTGAGCTAGCTGGGCCCCATAATGACGCCGCGGGGTTACCAAGGGTCAGGGACACTAGCCAATCTTCCTCTCGTGTCGTGGTGGGGTTACCAAAGGGCGGGCTGTATTAACATTTGGAAAGTGGTGATCTTGAGAATGAAGATGGGGAATGACATTGGCATGCATTGCATTTTCATTGCATTGCATTGTTTATACTTGGAAATGACTTGTATGTTATTTTATTTCCACGTAGTATGACCCCTATCTCCTATTGACCTATGCTTTGTTTGGATTCACAAGGACACAAGATATGTGTCTTAAGTGTCACCTACTGAGCTTTATGCTCACTCCTATATATTTTAATTTTTTTCAGGTCTTGGAAAAGAACCGGCGGATGCTAATCCTCCTCAAAATTGAAAGTCTTTATAAGATGATTTTTGCTATTTTGTATTTGGCCATTTCGTGTATAATCATAAATCATAGTTTTGAAGAATGTAGATAAGTTTGCATTTATGGCCATGGGATAATGTAATTAAGTTTTATTCAATCATAATCCTTTTGTGTAATTAAGTAACGTGCGGTGATTCACGTTGTTAGTGGTTGTTGTATTTTTATTCGATGTCAAAATGTAATTAAATTTATATTTATGGCTATTGAGAAAATGTACTAAAACTTTATTAAACTCCCTCGCTCCCAATTCCATTACTTCTTGGGCTCAATTGCAACAAGAATTCCTTAAGAGTATTATCCGGTGAGTAAAACTAACCAAATGAGGCGTTCCATTCTAAGCTTTTCTCAAGTTGATGGAGAACAACTCCATGAGACTTGGGAAAGGCTACACGATCTTCTTCGGAAATGTCCTCATCATTTGATCCCAAAATGGCAATTAGTGCAAGCTTTCTATGCCGGCTTGACCGAAACCCATAGATTCATGGTTGATTCTTCTTGTGGTGGGATGTTCATGCCAAGAATGCGGATGAGGCTTGGACCCTACTTGAGAATTTAAGCGAAAATTCACTTCAACATAATTCTCGTAGGGCTCCGACCTCAACCATTGCAAAGAACACCAACCGTTGTCAACCAAAATCAATAAGGGAGGAATCATCTCAAGTGGATGCCATCGCTCATAAATTCTACCAATTGATGGCACCACATCTTCCTCCTTCATTGTCTCAAAATTCGGCAAGTTCAGTTTGTGCTTCACGTACTAGTCCATTCCATCTCTCGGAAGATTGCCCTACACCGGAGCAATTTCCCAATCCCAACCAAGAGCAAGCTAATGCCATGTTCTCGCGGCCCGGGAATAATCCATATTCCAACACCTACAATTCAGGTTGGCGAGATCATCCGAATTTCTCATGGCGGCAACAAGCCCCACAAAATTCCCAATTCCAAAACCAAGGGCGGCAAAATCAGCCCTCTTCTCAATATCAAGGTAGACCTTTCCAAGCCTCTTCAAGCTACCGCCCTCCTTACAATCCAAATGTCTCCAATCAACCTCCTGTGTGTCCAACTGACAAGATAGTAGCTGCAAACAAGCAAATGATGGAATCATTAAATAAGCAAATAATGGATGCCAACAAGCAACTCTTGACATCCTTGCAGCCTACTCTCCAAAATCAAGTAGGCCAAATAGCTAACTCGGTGAATCAATTGCTTCAAAAGGACAAGGGCAAGCTTCCCTCTCAACCTTTTGAAAATCCTAGAGGAATGCATGTGATTGATGAAACCCCTCCTCCGAGTGGGCCGACTCATGAACAAGTTCAAGCTATCACCACCCTTCGGAGTGGTAGAGTGGTTGACAACAAGGTCGATGGAGACAAAAGTGAGGAAGTTTCTCCTTTGAAAAATCCAAATCCAAGCTCTTCTAATCCAAATCCAAGCTCTTCTAATCCAAATTCTTGTCCAAATACCATTCACGGAAATCCCACACATGTCACCCCAAATGTGGAAACTACTTATGACCCAAAAGCTCTGTTTCCTCAACGTCTTCAAGAGTCGACACATTTTGGGAACAAGAATTGTAAAATTCAAGACATGTGGGAAGTTTTCAAGCAAGTGAAGATTAACTTGCCCCTCTTGGATGCTATCAAGCAAATCCCTCCCTATGCAAAATTTCTCAAAGATTTGTGCACTCAAAAGCGCACTTCTAAAAATCATTTGCCAAAAAAGGTGAGGTTGACTGAAAATGTTAGTGCTATCATTCAGCACAGCACTCCTCCGAAGTATAAGGATCCGGGTGCCCCCACAATCTCTTGCGTCATTGGTGACAGCAAAATCGAGAGGGCCCTCCTTGACTTAGGACCTAGTGTGAATTTAATTCCATATTCAGTCTACCTACAACTTGGTTTGGGAGATCTTAAGCCGACTTCCGTGGTTTTGCAACTTGCCGATAGATCAGTCAAGCGTCCACGAGGCATTCTTGAGGATGTTATCATCAAAGTGGACAAATTCTACTTCCCGGTAGATTTTGTGGTTCTTGATACGGAACCGGTCCATGACCCAAAAAAGCACATTCCCGTGATCCTTGGTAGGCCATTTTTAGCCACGGCTAATGCATCAATTAATTGCCGAACCGGGGTGATGGACATTGCTTTTGGAAACATGCAAGTCAAACTCCACATCTTTCATGCAACTCAACATCCCTCCAATGAGGATGATTGTTTTCTTGTGGATGTCATTGATGAAGTGGTCGAAGAATCTCTCCCCTTTATTCTAAGCAAAGATCCTCTTGAAACTTGCATGTCCCATTTTGACTTCTCAAACTTTGATGTTGATCAAGCCATTCAAGACGTCAATTCCTTGCTCGATATTAATGCTATCATGGATGTACCTCCTTGGAAAATTCCAAAAGAACCACTTCCCCAACTTTCCACCACTCCTCCGGTCCCATCATTGTTATCTCCGCCACAACTTGAGCTTAAGCCGCTCCCGCCCCATCTCAAGTATGTGTTCCTTGGTCCAAAGCAAACCCTTCCGGTCATCATTGCCTCGGACCTTCAAAAAGACCAAGAGACCAACCTTTTAGCGGTGCTTCAAGAGCATAAAGAAGCTATTGGTTGAACAGTGGCAGATTTGAAAAGAATTGACCCCTCCATTTGTATGCACCGCATTCATATGGAGGATGACGTAAAGCCTACTAGAGAGGTCCAACGCCGGTTAAATCCAAATATGAAGGAAGTGGTCATGAAAGAGGTAATCAAATTGCTAGATGCGGGAATCATCTACCTTATCTCTGATAGCAAGTGGGTGAGCCCCACACAAGTTGTCCCCAAGAAATCCGGTCTCACCGTTGTTAAAAATTCAGCGGGTGAGCTCGTGCCACAACGGACTACCACCGGGTGGCGTGTGTGCATTGACTACCGAAAACTCAATTCGTCAACTAGGAAGGATCATTTTCCACTTCCATTCATAGATCAAATCCTAGAAAGGTTAGCCGGCCAAAGCTTCTATTATTTTCTTGACGGTTATTCCGGCTATAACCAAGTGGCAATCGCCCCCCAAGATCAAGAGAAAACAACATTCACATGTCCCTTTGGTACTTTTGCCTATCGATGCATGCCTTTTGGTCTATGCAATGCGCCGGCAACGTTCCAAAGGTGCATGATGTCCATATTCTCCGATATGGTTGAAAAGGTCTTGGAAGTTTTCATGGACGATTTTTCTGTATTTGGCTCTTCCTTTGACTCATGTCTCAAAAATTTATCTCTTGTGCTCCAAAGATGCAAAGAGACGAATCTCATTCTAAGTTGGGAGAAAAGCCACTTCATGGTCCAAGAAGGCATTGTTTTAGGACATGTCATTTCTAAGCGGGGAATCGAGGTAGACAAGGCAAAAGTTGAGTTAATCTCTAATCTTCCTCCTCCGAATTCCGTCCGTCAAATCCGTTCTTTTCTTGGCCATGCCGGATTCTATTATCGCTTCATCAAAGATTTTAGCAAAATCTCACGGCCCTTGTGTAATCTCTTCGCCAAGGATATTCCGTTCAATTTTGATGACGCTTGCATGGAAACTTTCATCAAACTTCGCACTCTCCTCTCATCCGCCCCAATCATGAAACCCCCTAATTGGTCTCTTCCCTTTGAGATCATGTGTGATGCATCCGACTATGCATTAGGGGCGGTTTTGGGCTAACGTGTGGATAAACTTCCGCATGTCATTTATTATGCTAGCAAAACTCTCTGTGATGCCCAATTGAACTACACCACCACTGAAAAAGAATTGCTAGCTGTGGTGTACACCTTGGATAAATTTTGCTCTTATCTTCTTGGCTCCAAGGTCATCGTCTTTTCGGATCATGCCGCTCTTAGGCATTTGTTAGCGAAAAAAGAGACAAAACCCCGTTTAATTCGATGGATCCTCTTACTTCAAGAGTTTGACATTGAAATTCGAGACAAAAAAGGGACCGACAATGTTGTCGCCAATCATCTCTCTCGCTTACTTATTGAGAAATCTTCAGAATTCGCAGCCATCCGTGATTCCTTTCCGGATGAGTAACTTCTTTAAGTTTCATATTCTACTCTTCCATGGTTTGCGGATATTGTCAATTATCTTGCGGTTGGCAAAATTCCAGCTCATTGGTCCAAACAAGAGAGGGACCAGTATTTTTCCCAAGTCAAGCATTTCTTTTGGGAAGATCCGGAACTATTCAAGTATTGCCCGGACCAAATCATCCGGCGATGCATTCCTGAAACCGAGGCCACAAGCATTCTAAATTTTTGCCATACTCTTGCTTGTGGAGGCCATTTCAGTGCCAAAAAGACCTCTAACAAAGTTCTTCAAAGCGGATTCTTTTGGCCTACCTTGTTTCGGGATGCATACAATTTTTGCAAATCGTGTGAACGATGTCAAAAACTTGGATCCATGTCCCGAAGAGACATGATGCCCCTCACCAACATTTTAATTGTTGAAATTTTTGATGTGTGGGGGATTGACTTCATGGGACCATTTCCATCTTCTTATGGCTATGAGTACATCCTTGTAGCGGTGAATTATGTGTCTAAATGGGTTGAAGCCGAGGCTACCAAAACCGATGATCATAAAGTCATGATCCATTTCATTCAGTCTCACATCTTTAGTCGTTTTGGTACGCCCCGAGCAATCATTAGTGATGGCGGATCTCATTTCCGAAATCATTATCTCAAATCCGTCCTTGCTAAGTATTCCGTCATTCATAAGGTTGCTATACCTTACCACCCTCAAACGAGTGGTCAAGTAGAGATTTCTAACCGGGAGATTAAGCACATTTTGGAAAAAACGGTTAGACCGAACCGCAAAGATTGGTCATTAAGGCTAAACGATGCGCTTTGGGCTTACCGGACAGCTTATAAGACACCCATTGGCATGTCACCATATCGACTTGTCTTTGGCAAAGCATGTCATCTCCCGGTAGAATTAGAGCACCGTGCTTATTGGGCCATAAAAAGGTTCAATTTTCATCTCAAACAAGCCGCCTCTAATCGTGCGTTGCAATTAAATGAACTTGAGGAATTGCGTAATGACGCGTATGAAAGCGCAAAAATCTACAAGGCAAAGACTAAAGCTTTTCATGACAAACACATTGTCAAGAAGTCTTTTGCCCCCGGACAAAAGGTTTAGCTTTTCAATTCCCGCTTGAAACTCTTTCCCGGTAAACTCCGGTCAAGATGGGATGGTCCATACATTGTCACTACTGTCTTTCCTCATGGAGCAATCGAACTTCATGATCCTGCAAAAGGATCACTCTTCAAGGTTAATGGCCAACGGCTTAAGCCTTGCATTGATGGCACAATCCCAACCCGAAAAGTTGAGGAAGTCCTCTCGACGGACCCAATTTATGAGGATTAGTGCCAACTCTAACTTCGTCTAGCTATCGACATTAAATTTAGCAAAGCATGGGAAGAAATTCTTTCGATGTTCCAAGCTTCCCTACCTTCTCGAATTGCTCGTGCCTTGAAATTTTCTGGGAAATGGTTTCGAAAAGCCAAAAATTTGATTTTTCTGAAATGGTCTTCAGTTGTGTTTCGCAATTTTAGACTAGCCTCTTAGACCTTCTCAGCTTTAATTTTCGTTCCCGGAAATTTCCATCGCTTTCGAGCAATTTCATAGGATCTTTCGACATGGCACTCACATGCATAGCCTCTCATCTTCAATGCATTGTTGAAATGTTCTTAATCTCATCCATGCATTGAAGAGATGTTCCAAAGCTTGAAAATTTTCTCAAAATTTCCTATGCATTGGATTGGAATGAATTTGCAAAGTTCAAAATTTTTCTCCAGAAATTTCATTCATCCATGCTCTGTGTGATGTTGTAAAAGTTGGAAATTTTTCCATGCAATTTACATTCATGCATGCATCATTAAAGAAAAAATTTCCATGAAAAAAAAAATAAAAATAAAAAATAAAATAAAAAATAAAAAAAATTTCCATGAATATTTTTCATTTTCCATAGCAAATTTCAATTTTCCATCCTTGCATTCGAATGAAATGATGGCGCACAGTTTAAAATTTTGTTGCAATGCATGGTTAATGGAAGCATCATGGCCGCAAAATTTTAACCTCCAAAGTTTTCATGCATGCATACATGCATTTAACTTCCATCAAGGTCCATGAGTTCATGCATTCTTTCATGAGTTCATGCATGCATGCCTTCAATCCATGCAATTACCATCCATCCTTGCAAGCTTCAATCCATGGATGGATGGTTCCATGCACTCATCTTCCATCCCTGCAAGCTCATCGATGGTTCCATGGTTTCAAGATCAAGCTCAAGCACAACCTCTTTTATACCACAACATTCTGAGCCTACTGACCCACTTTCGAGCACTCAAACTCCAATTTGGAGTGCTCGAGCTTCCTTGCATTTTTCCTCGAACTCTCTGGCTTCATTTCGAGCAATCTAAACTCCAATTTGGAGTGCTCAACCTTGCTTGAAGTTTTAACCCCAAAGCTGCTGAGGCTACTGTCCCATCTTCGAGCACTCTACTTCCATGCTTAGAGTGCTCGACCACATCTCTCAACCCCAGCATGCATCAACCCCTCTCCAACTCACCTTCTTCCTTGCTCAAGTCAACCTACAACCCACACAACTCCTCTCGGCCACCTTCACTTCCCTCTCATCCCACCATGCAACCCCACACCCTGCATGCACCTTCAACCACCTCCAAACCTCTCTCTCTCTCGGCAACTTCAAGCTCCATCAACCATCTCTCTCTCACCCAACCAACCCACACTCCATGCAAACCATCATCTCTCGGCATCAACCTCACAAACCCGAGCCACACTCATACCCACTTCAACCCTCCTATGCATGAAACACCAAACCAACCCTCCAACCTTCTCACCATCCCACTTCTCAAAACCAACCTTCTCTCTCTCTCAGCAACACAACAACAACTAACTTCCTCAACCATGCATGCCCATGCATGCCTCCACAAACCAAACCAACCCCAACTTCTCTCTCTCACTCCCCTTACGAGTGCTCGCACCACCTGAACCCAACAACCAACCAACCCCCACTTCACACACCACTACCTCTCAACACACCAAACCTCATCCTCATCTCAACCCCACCCTCAATGCAAACCTCACCCTAGCATCTCCTCCCTCTCGGCAACCTCCATCCAAACCCAACAAAACCCACTCTCACCAACCTCACAAACCCGAGCCCTCAAAGACCCTCATCAACCTCACCACCTTACCACCTTATACACCAACCTTCCCTCATCTCTCTCTAACCTACACACCTCAACTCCACAACACCTCTATGCATGCATGCATGCACCAACCTTCCTTCCTCTCTCTCTCTCAACCCCAGCTTGCAAACCATGCACAACAACCCACTTCCACAACCCACCATCCCTCTATCCTCACCACTCTCCAACACCAATGCACCACCACACCAACTCACCATCACCCCCTTTCAACCAAACTAACCCTCACCTCTCTGTAATATTTTCGAGCACTCGAAGCCAAGCTTCGAGTGCTCGCAAACGCTCGAGCTCTAACACACCCAACAGCCGAGCCCACTACCGGATTTTCGAGCACTAGAAGACACCCTTCGAGTGCTCGAACCAAGCCTCCCTCTCTCTTTTAAAACCAAACCCCCTCACTCTTACTCACCCCTCTCGGCACCATCCCAACAACCATCTTACTCCCCTTGCATGCAAGCCCCATGCATGCATGCACCTCCATCTTCCCTCATCTTCCATCATCCACCCTCACCATCTCTCGGTTTCTCACTTTCCAACACCTACAATGCATGAACCACCCTATGCATGCCCCTCTCGGTTCTCTCTCTTCAACATCAACCACCTCAACCATTTTCTCAACCCACATCATCAACACCCAAACCAACCCACCCCTTCTCTCTCTCATCCCCACCACCCCATCATCTCACCTCCCTCTTCCTGCCTTCCTTCTTGCTCTCGGATACACTGAAATTCAGGTCTGTGTCCTCTTCATTTGTTTTTCTTTTCCTTTGTTCATTCATGGTGTTTTACAAGGAGGATGGGCTTGTAATGTTAGAGTTTGGTTCTGTTGATGCTTTGTTGTTGATAGCTCTATGCTAGAGCTTGTTTTCTTGCCAAAAAATTTTGGGTTTGCTCCTCTATCCCACTCACTTTCACCTTCTCCTTTTTGTGGTGCACGCCAGGTGTTCGCTGAAATTCCTCAACCAAGTCCACCTCTCTAAATGTATCGTGCCGGTCCTTCTCGCCCTCCTAGACCCTCTGCAGGTGCCCGTGCTGTCAATCGTGAGCGACCACGTGATCCTTAGGATCGCAAACAACTCAACTACGAACTCTCATTTCCGCTTACGGATGCCTTTGACATTCTACCCACTACTTTGTGGGCTGTAGCTGAATTGACTAACCGGCGTCTGCAGCACATTTACGCGCCCCTTGCCAGGGTTGCCTACCCCTGTATAGTGTTCCTCTTCTACCAGAATCTCCAATGCCCTGAAGAGCCACCCATTTCTCTCACTACATCCATTGATGGCACCATCTATGCTTTCACTATGACTGACATCATTCAGGTTTCTGGTTGCCCCATTGAGTGCCCCGATGACATTGTCAATCGTGAGAATCTCCCTTTATATGAGGAGCCAGATACATTAACTGTGGAGTAGGTTGTCGCTGCCATTGGCAATGTTGATGATCCTAATAGGCCCCGGTCTTTTATCCGCAAAACCAATCTTCTGGAACGCCTCTGGTTCATTGACACTGTTTTCAAGCACAATGTCTGCCCTTTGGTGCATAGCACAGAGCGTAGGGGCCTCCTTTTGCAAGCCTTATATGCCATGGACCAAGGCCAATGGTTCTCCATCCCGGAGCTCATTTGGAACACATTTATGAAGTTCTGGCATGACGCTCATAATGCACAGGTTCCGCGAGTTGAAAATCGAAAATTGCCTTTGCCGTTTTTCATCACTCGGCTTCTTCAGCACAAGGGTTTCGTTGTTCCTCCCCATGAACCAAAAGGCGAAAAGATTAAAATTTTTACCAAGCGCCGGTGGATCAATGTTCTTAGCCATTCTAGTACCCCTCAGCCTGCTGCCCCCCTGTTCATCCAAGCTCCACCTCCTCCTCCTTCTGAGGATGCTTCCACAGCAGCAGCTGCTGCAAGGGTAGAGCCTCCGGTCAACTCTCAGCAGGACCAGGCTTTCATCCGGGCTAGCATTACCGGTATTCATGAGCGGATGGATCGTTTTGAGAATTCTTTGTCCGCGTACACTCGGACTATGTGTGAGACTTCTTCACGTGCCGAAGAAGATCGTCGTCTTGCTGCTAAAGATCGCCGTGCCGCAGCTGAGGAACGTCGTTTGGCTTCCGCCGAACGGCGTAAGACTCAATCTCTCCTCCATTCCATCCTCGCCCGTTTACCCTCTGGCCCGTAACTTGTTGCGAGTGTTGGACCTTATCTTTTTGTTTCATATGTACATATTTCTCTTGTATCTTTTGTTTTCCTTTTGAACTTTCAGACTTTGCTATGTATAGGTTGCTCTAGTAGACATAATCTATGTACAGCTCTTTTGTAATCATGCAAAAATTCCTTTTGAATGCCAATTCTCTCTTTTCTGTTAACTTTTTGTTCATTTTTTTTTTTTTTTTTTTTTTGTATTTATGCTTGTGCTATTAATGCTTTTTGTAGTTGTCTCTCTCTGTTTTTCATGATGCTCTCCAGGTTGCGCAGTCCAATTCAAGTTTGGGGGTTCTTCTCACCATGCCGTTTCCCCCCTCTGGGTATTTTTGTTCCTTTTTATACTCTTTGTCATTTTTGTCTTTAACTTACATCCATGTCCCACATTGAGGACACTGTGTCATTCAAGTTTGGGGGTGCATCAAAGCATTCTTGGCATAGTTTTGGTATCATATTTTTGTAAAGCAATGATAGTGTAACTTGGAACTTGTCGGAGACAAAGCATATGTTTAATACCTTGTGTATAGAAGCAATTGAGAAATTTTTGAAAATAAAGAAATTTGAATTTGAAGTGATCATGCAAATACAATGTAGTCTGTATAAATGCCTCAATTATATTCTTACTGGATTTACACTCTTATAAGCTTCACAATGCACAGATGCACATTGGAAACTTAACTGTGAGGCATGCAACTTGATCAACCTTGACCTTGGCCTAGTTAATCTGATTTGATGAACCTGATAGATGAATATCTTTGACATGATTTAAGTTGGACCTAAAAAAAAAAAAAAAAAATGAGAAAGAAAGAAAAAAATGACCAGTTGACGTTCGTAGCCTTTCCAACTCGAGCTATTAAGCCCTAGGAGTGTCTCTACACTTAGCACCCTAAAGCCGTCTGGTTTGGGAGTTGTTGGCCTAACGCTTGCTACAAGGGTTGGTTAGAAAGCTTAAGGGACTTAAACATTGCACGGTCATTCAAAAAATAAACTGGTAACAAACATGGTTCGTTGGAGTTCGTAGCCTTCCCAACTTGAGCTATTAAGCCCTATGGAGTGTCTCTATGACGAGGTCGCTTGTAAACGCCAAACTAAATGTAGAGAATGTGTGGTTCAAGAAAAGCCTTTTATGTCAAATTTAAATTTATAAAAACCACTACCAACACCACTACTAACGTAGCAAGAGTGAGTAGGGATCGTCCCAAGGGATTATACGTGTTGGAATTTCAACTTCGACTCTAGCGTACCAAATGATTGCAAAAGAGAGTTGGGTTGGTTGATTACTTCTAGAAAACAATTAATTAAAATGCAATTAAAATAAAACTAAGTAGAGATAGGGATTTAAGAGATGAGAAGAGAGGACTTAGGGTGTTGGAATCACCACTAAGCTTGAGTAATTAACCACTTGCTTTCCATTAATGGGGAATACATTATTGTGAACAAAATTGGTTCGACTAGCAAAGGTGACTCAACAAGTGTATAATGTCTAAACAACATGTGAAAGGCTACAATATATCTATTGGAAGAGGAATATATTGTCTAGACAACATGTGAAGAGAACAAAATATCAAATCAAGTCATTAAACCTTTCATTAAGCTCATAGTCCAAATAATTCACAAGGATGACTTGGTTAAACATGTATTGTCTAAACATCATGTGAGAGGCCACAATATATCTATTGGGAGAGGAATATATTGTCTAAACACATGTGAAAGATACAATATATCATAACAAGTCATTAATCCTTCATTAAGCTCAAAATTCCATTACACCATAATATTAGAGCATATGCTTCTTGCATTCAAAAGCATGGAACATCAAAGAACAAGCATGAATTGTCTCCCCCATCTAACACTACACTACAACTACACTACTAGCATGAAAATAAACTAAGGGAGAGGCACAATCCATCAAGGAATAAGTATGAACCATCAAAAGACATAACAAGAGCATTCCATTAAGCACTAATGTCTAGCCATCACTAGATTCTCAATCAACCACACATAGACATGCAATTAATATAGAAAAACTAGTGTAGAGATCAATTTTTCAAATAATCACACATAAGACAACATGTAATTAAAATAGAGAATCAATGGAAGAATTAACCCATATGAATCATGTGAGACATAATTCCTAATTTAATCACACATAGACATGTAAATAAACTAGAGAATTAATAGGAAGAATTAGACCATGGAAATCATAGAAATATACCAAGATTCATGAAATTCACAAGGCTAGAACACTAATCACAACAATATATATAAAAATCCCCAAAAATAGAAATACAAGGGTTTAGATTACACAAGACTTAGGGCTCATCCAAGCCCTAAGTGTAGATCTAGTCAATCATGGAGGAGGTGGATGTAGTCATGGAATCAAGCTCCAAACATGGCTCCATCTTCTTCTTCCTCTTCTTCTTCTTCTTCTCTGAAGCTCTAGAGATGGAGAGATAGTGGATTTAGAGATGTGTTCTTGAGATGTGCCTCCACTTCTCTCTTTTATTCTAACCCTAATCTCTAACTTTTTCTAGAGAGAGAAATAAAAATTACAATGTATAAAATAAAATGATAAAAAGCCTAAAGAATCCCCTTTTTACAAATGGGTTGCTTCCCTTTATATAGAAAGTCCTTTTCTTAGTCACTAAGTCTAGAATATATGCCCAAAAATATCTAATCCCGCAACTTTTTGATAGGTGAACTTTTGGGCGCGCACGGAAAAAGTGACAGCTTGCTGCCAGCATGTCCAGTTTGATCGATCCAACTTATTTTCGATCGATCCAACTTTTTCGATCGATCCAACTTATTTTTTGATCGATCCAACTTTTCTGATTGATCCAACTTTTCTGATCGATCCAACTAAAAGTTCGATCGATCCAACTTTTTCTGCGATCCATCCAACTTTTCAGCTTTTCAGTATCAGCTTCTTTTTGCTCCAAATCAGCCTCTTTTTGCTCCGGATCATCGCTAAGACTTAGTTTGAATTGAAAAAGGCCTTAAGAACTCATTTTTAACCCATTTTAACATTATTGACCTGAAATAGATAAAAACACAAATAAGTATTAAAACGGATAAATAAGATAGATAAAGGTCCTAGAATACTCAAGCTTAAGGGGTTTAAATGTGTACTTTTCAGCGCTCATCACACCCTCAAACTTAAAAATTGTTAGTCCCTATCAATGAACTACAAAGTAAGGAATGAAATGAACAACTAAACAATTATGAACTAGAAAGCAATAAAATGATAGCGCCACTTTCGTAGGGAACACGATTGCATTTAACATATGCAACAAGTCTTTTAAACCCCTAGGTTACCCCTAGTGGACGAGTGAAGTCTCGTGAGGGTTTCCAGAAATGGTACCCACAAACATTAAGCTCATTCTTTCAAAAGAGGCCCCAATATTGCAAACAAGTATTGGGAGAAAACTACCTCAAGTATGCAATTTTTCAACCATTTCCAAGCAATCTCCCAAAATCTCAACATCAAACAAGCAAGCATGGTCCTCCACACATCAAGAAAATGATCATGAAAATCGAAACAAGTCTAGAATCCATGTGAGAGGTCCGGCATCAAGTGTGTTGCTATCTTAGCCAACTAGAGAAGTAATCACATCCTTACCCTCAAACTAGCACACAAATCTAGTACCAATCACCAAGATAAGAGAGTGGACCTTTTATTAAAACTTTATTGTTCTAGGTGCGCTTATTCTTTTCACTCATTTTCTTCTTCTTTTTTTTCTTTTTTTTTTTTTTATTGAGGATCAAAGATGGAAATATTATGCAATGTGTTAATCTCTTAAGCTTTCTAGAAGATTCATGTAGCGAGCGTTAGGTCAATGACTCCCAAACCAGATGGCTTTAGGGCATTAGGTGTTAAGACACCCCTACGGACTTACAAACTCAAATCAACTAGGCTACAAATCAAGACAACAACCATCTAATCATTTCATACTTCTCACCTTTTGGGAGAAGTCCTCACTTTTATAGCTTTTGCAACTTTTTTTTATTTTTTTTTTTAAATCAATTATTAACCTAGAGTTTGGGCCCTCCACCTTTTGGCGCGAGAAGTTCACTACTTAATGAGGCAAGAATCCCAGCTACTCAATGAAAAGGGGTTGTTATCCACCTTTATCAAGAATGAAAGCTTTCAATACACTACTAGCCCAATTGGGATATAACCAATTCAATAATCAACAAAGTATGTACCCCACAAATAAATGCTAGTGTGCATCGGTGCTAGTGTAGAATCCTAGAATGAATCTCAAAACAATCACAAATTCAGGATGATGTGGACCACAAATGCAAGTAAGATATCAATCTTTTGAAAAATTTACTCCTAAATGGCATCCTCAAGGCATACAAGGAGTATTGGACTCTCAAGTCAAGCAATTTTTAAATTTTAAGCAATATAGTCCTCAAAAGATCAAAATCATAGCTAACATCAATCTCAAATCTCAATCATGCATTTAAAGCTTAAATCTTAAGTAGAATGCAACAAGACACCTTACCCCCAAACTTAAACCGCACATTGTCCTCAATGTGCAATGAGAACAATAGAAAAAAAAAGTGGAAAGAGTATACCGTGGTGGTGTAGACATGAAACCCGGTCATGATCCAATTCGAAAGATGTCTCCCCCAAACTTGGAATCAACAACCTACTTGAATAACCACGCTAGCAAACTCACATCAAATATCAAATGGGATAAGAATAATCAAATCAAGCATTCTAAGGTAATGTAACACATGATGCAAGAGAGATACAAGATCAAGCCCTAACTAAAGCATAAAGTATGTATGACTACACATAAGGGCACAATGATGAATCTTTTTATATTTTTCATTTAATGAAAGCAAGTATATACAAAATACAAGAAAAATAAAGAATAAAATGCATGAACAAAATATAAAAAGAAAATTAAATAAGGCAAAATGTAATGAAAGAATATGTACAATGCAAGAAATGAAAAAGGAATATGTACAATGTAAAACAAATGGAAAGAATATGTACAATGCAAGTATATACAAAATTTTCTTACTTTTTGTTTTTCATTTTTTTATTTTTTTATTTTATATATATGTGAAAACATGCAAAGAAAAATGAAAAATGTAATAAATATGCAAAATGGGTGCTAAGTTTAACGTCTCTAGTAAGACGGAATACTTCTTTGAAAAACCGTCTCTTTTTTTTTATTATTATTATTTTTTTAGACAAAACAAATATGTACACAAATAAAAAATAAAAAGACAAGTAAATAAAAATGTAAGAAAATAAGGAATGCAAAGATTTTTTTTTTGATAAGTTAGAAGAATTAAAAATTAAAGTTAAACAAAATATTTTTGGATTTTTGGAAATAAGCTAAAAGGAAATAAAATAAAATAAAAGAAAAATGTTTTTGGGATTTGATTTTTTTTATTTTTTTATTTTAAATATTTGAAATAAAAATAAAAATAAAGCTTGGAATAAAAGTAAAAATGAAAATAAAATAAAAATCTTTTTGGAATTTTTGAAAATAAAATAAAATTAACAAAAATATTTTTGTGTTTTTAACAAATTTCCAAAAACTTCTTTTTTTTTTTTTTAGTCAAGAGAGAGAGGTAACTAAATAAAATAAAATAAAATAAAATAAAATAAAATAAAAATGGAAATAGGAAAAAGTCAAAAAGTGAAAGGGTCAAAGGGACAAAGCTGTGATCGATCGAAGATGAAATTCGATCGATCGAACATAGCTGTGATCGATCCGAGATGAAATTCGATCGATCGAACATGTAAAATTTTGGAGATCCCGAGAGCATGCATTTTTGAAAAATTGATGAGGCCTAAAAATTTTTCTAAGTGTTGGGACTCATGATCAATCGAACCATATGTTGGATCGATCGAAATGGTTTATGATCGATCAAACTTTCAAAAATTTGGAGATCCCGAGAGCATGCATTTTGGAATTTGGATGCAGGTCCAAAATTTTTCTAAGTGTTGGGACTCATGATCGATCGAACCACATGTTGGATCAATCGAAGAACAATTCGATCGATCGAAGGTGCTCTTGTGATCGATCGAACTGGCACCAAATGCCTAATTTTGAACTGAAAGTGCAGAAAATCCTATGCTAAGCCCCAATGATGGTAACAAGAATGAAAATTTGAAATATAGATGGAAGAATGTACACAAGAATGAAAAATAAAAAGAAATGAGGGAGGAATAGAGTTGTGAAACTCTTCGAATACTAGTGTTTAACGTCTCTAGCAAGACGTTAGGTCAACTTACTAATCAAATGAATCAAAAACTGGATATGAAACATCCTTATTGACCCTCTTTTCACTTTTCTCATTTAATGTCCCACTTATGATAATAAAATCATCCTCCAAAAGAATGACTTGAAAAGAAATAAAAGAGATGATATTGTTCCTTTCATCCACGGTCTTGAAAACAAAATCAATCATGGTTAGGCTTGCCTCTTTGTTGTGTTCTTGAAACACATTCAAATGATCATCCATATTGATAATTGGTGAGGCATTGTCTTTCAAAGACTCATTTGGATTAATAAGAAACACCCTCTCTTCATCCCTCTTCTCCTCCTCATAAATTACCATTTCCTCACCTTCTAAGTAAGCTAAGGAGTCTATTAGAGAGTTTATTTCATTTTTAGAGCTTTTAAAGTCAAAACCATAATTTTTATACATTTCCAAAAGACATTCCTCAAGAGGGTCATTAGAGATAATAGAAGGAAGGCCCTCTTCAACAAGTTCCTCCTCCTTCTATCCTATCTCAAGTGTGGTCAACATCTCCTCACTCTCTAGAATAGCCATATCATAGATAAAATCATAAACAAAACAAGGAAAGTCCTCATTGATCATGTTATGTTCTATTAGATTAGCCACTACCTCACTTGCCACTTCCTCCTCTATACAAGATAGAGTGCTAGGCATTAGCTCACTTATTTCATTCTTCTCACTCTCATCATCCTCATCTATATACATTGAAGTTCTTGCCATTTTTTCATTTACCTCTTCCTCCTCCTCTTGATGAGAAAGAGTACTTGCAATTTGCTCAACTTGAGCTTCTAAGTTGGCTAAAGTTTGAGAATGAGAATTAATAAGTGAAGTGTGTGAAATATGCACATCAAGTAAAGCTAACACTTTTTCTTCAAATCCAGGTGAGTACTTAGAAGGTGGTGGAATTGATTCATCATAAAATGGTGGTGGAGGGCAATAGTCATAAGAAGGATTAAATGAGTGATCAAGTCCATAATAAGATGATGCATGAAATGAATTGGACTCAATCTCATAAGGATTAAAATGTGATAGAGGAGCATAAGGTGAAGGAATGTAATTCCCCCCCAAACTTGGATCAAACAATTCCTCCATTCACAATTAAAACCCAAATGCAAGAGAAAAAAAATTGGCCTCAACAAGGGCCTATGCTTGGACAAAAATTTAGCAATAAAATGAGCCTCAACAAGGGCTATCACAAGCATACAAAGAAGTGAACCAATTAAAATACAAGAGTGCCAAGAATTGCTCACAATGGTCCTTTAGCACTTCAACTCCAAATTTAGCTTTGAAGCTCCAATGATTGCTTTAAGTTCCAAAGTTCGCCTTCCTTGTAGTCAAGTACCTAATTGAACAAATAATAATGAGAATCAAGAGAAAAGAATATACAATGGAAAATAAAATAAAAATAGAAGCAATCTAATGAACACTATTGTCTAGTTTAATTCCAACAAAACCGTTAATCCCCGGCAACGGCGCCAAAATCTGACGACGGCCGTTCCAATACGCCAAACCGAATGTAGTGAATGTGTGGTTCAAGAAAAGCCTTTTATGTCAAATTTAAATTTATAAAAACCACTACCAACACCACTACTAACGTAGCAAGAGTGAGTAGGGATCGTCCCAAGGGGTTATACGTGTTGGAATTTCAACTTCGACTCTAGCGTACCAAATGATTGCAAAAGAGAGTTGGGTTGGTTGATTACTTCTAGAAAACAATTAATTAAAATGCAATTAAAATAAAACTAAGTAGAGATATGGATTTAAGAGATGAGAATAGAGGACTTAGGGTGTTGGAATCACCACTAAGCTTGTGTAATTAACCACTTACTTTCCATTAATGGGGAATACATTATTGTGAACAAAATTAGTTCGACTAGCAAAGGTGACTTAACAAGTGTATAATGTCTAAACAACATGTGAAAGGCTACAATATATCTATTGGAAGAGGAATATATTGTCTAGACAACATGTGAAGAGAACAAAATATCAAATCAAGTCATTAAATCTTTCATTAAGCTCATAGTCCAAATAATTCACAAGGATGACTTGGTTAAACATGTATTGTCTAAACATCATGTGAGAGGCCACAATATATCTATTGGGAGAGGAATATATTGTCTAAACACATGTGAAAGATACAATATATCATAACAAGTCATTAATCATTCATTAAGCTCAAAATTCCATTACACCACAATATTAGAGCATATGCTTCTTGCATTCAAAAGCATGGAACATCAAAGAACAAGCATGAATTGTCTCCCCCATCTAACACTACACTACAACTACACTACTAGCATGAAAATAAACTAAGGGAGAGGCACAATCCATCAAGGAATAAGTATGAACCATCAAAAGACATAACAAGAGCATTCCATTAAGCACTAATGTCTAGCCATCACTAGATTCTCAATCAACCACACATAGACATGCAATTAATATAGAAAAACTAGTGTAGAGATCAATTTTTCAAATAATCACACATAAGACAACATGTAATTAAAATAGAGAATCAATGGAAGAATTAACCCATATGAATCATGTGAGACATAATTCCTAATTTAATCACACATAGACATGTAAATAAACTAGAGAATTAATAAGAAGAATTAGACCATGGAAATCATAGAAATATACCAAGATTCATGAAATTCACAAGGCTAGAACACTAATCACAACAATATATATAAAAATCCCCAAAAATAGAAATACAAGGGTTTAGATTACACAAGACTTAGGGCTCATCCAAGCCCTAAGTGTAGATCTAGTCAATCATGGAGGAGGTGGATGTAGTCATGGAATCAAGCTCCAAACATGGCTCCATCTTCTTCTTCCTCTTCTTCTTCTTCTTCTCTGAAGCTCTAGAGATGGAGAGATAGTGGATTTAGAGATGTGTTCTTGAGATGTGCCTCCACTTCTCTCTTTTATTCTAACCCTAATCTCTAACTTTTTCTAGAGAGAGAAATAAAAATTACAATGTAGAAAATAAAATGATAAAAAGCCTAAAGAATCCCCTTTTTACAAATGGGTTGCTTCCCTTTATATATAAGGTCCTTTTCTTAGTCACTAAGTCTAGAATATATGCCCAAAAATATCTAATCCCGCAACTTTTTGATAGGTGAACTTTTGGGCGTGCACGGAAAAAGTGACAGCTTGCTGCCAGCATGTCCAGTTCGATCGATCCAACTTATTTTCGATCGATCCAACTTATTTTTCGATCGATCCAACTTTTCTGATCGATCCAACTAAAAGTTCGATCGATCCAACTTTTTCTGCGATCCATCCAACTTTTCAGCTTTTCAGTATCAGCTTCTTTTTGCTCCAAATCAGCCTCTTTTTGCTCCGGATCATCGCTAAGACTTAGTTTGACTTCAAAAAGGCCTTAAGAACTCATTTTTAGCCCATTTTAACATTATTGACCTGAAATAGATAAAAACACAAATAAGTACTAAAACGGATAAATAAGATAGATAAAGGTCCTAGAATACTCAAGCTTAAGGGGTTTAAATGTGTACTTTTCAGCGCTCATCACTCTATACTTAGCACCCTAAAGCCATCTGGTTTGGGAGTTGTTGGCCTAACGCTTGCTACAAGGGTTGGTTAGAAAGCTTAAAGGACTTCAGCATTGCACAACCATTCTATGTTTCGCTTATGAGTTACAATAAATTGTCAACAGGCAACAAAAGTTGTCTTGAAACTAAAATCATGCCTTAGGGACTTCATGTCAAAGGGAATTCATTGATTTGAAAACTTGTGCCTTGGAATTGGAAAAGAAAGTAAAAGCCGCATGTTGAGAATTCAATTCACTTTCACTGGAGTTTGAGTTATTTCCATTTAAGAGATGACAATTGAGTTATTTATATGGACTATGATGTTGATGCATGCATGTTGAAATGATTTTTGCCAATTTTTGTATCAATGCCTCATATATGCAAGGTAGTCTTCCCAATGATCCCGTCTCCAGCTCTTTTTATGTTTCAAGTTGTACTTGAGCTATGTTTATATTTATTTTTGCCATGGTTGATATTTTTGTTATAGCATTCCATGTTTTTCATTCCATTGAGCTTTGCATTTTGGTTTTGCTAAGGGACTAGCAAAATGTAAGTTTGGGGGTGTGATAAGCGCCGAATACTGTATATTCAAGCGCCCTAAATTACATTAACAAAGTTCATTAATTGATTATTTTATGTAGATTATCTCCATTTGCATGTTTTTGTACATTTTCAGGTTAAATTGCAAAAAGGAAGCAAAAATGATGCCTTGTGAAATTTTGAACAAAAAGGGTGCCAATTCTGAATTTCTGGCAACAGTAGAACCTGACTCTTTGTCGCCATTTTCGACCTAGAAAACTCAAGAACTGGACTTCCATCATAACATGAAAGATTTAGAGCTCTGAATAAGCTTTCCAAATCTTCAAGCGGTTCATCATTCGGAGTTCGGAGCAGAGAGTTATGATCTTCTTAACAAAGGTGCGCAGAACTGCCTGGCAGCACTAAAGTACTGCCTTTCTCCCCATTTTCGACCAACCAGACTTGAGAATTGGGTCTTCATCAAAACATGAAGTTTTTAAAGCACT
Organism: Cornus florida; assembly: GCF_030987335.1. NCBI lineage: Eukaryota > Viridiplantae > Streptophyta > Magnoliopsida > Cornales > Cornaceae > Cornus > Cornus florida. The sequence goes on from NW_026775573.1 coordinate 50,504,430, forward strand.
GAATCAGCTCTCCAAATCTTCAAACAAATCATCATTCGGAGTTCGGAGCACAAAGTTATAGCTATTTTACCAAAGTAGGTCAGTGCTGAGCAAGAAGAGCATGTTGCACATTACACTAATTTAGAGTGCTCGAGACCACCCTTCGAGTGCTCGAAATTCAGGCAGATTGCACTCGGAAATGGCTCAATTTCAACCACTTGCACATTGGTTTCCTCAATGCCATCTTCCTTCTTTATGAAGTGGTTGGAGGTGTTCCTTGGAGAAGAGAGAGCCTTCACTTGAGCTTGATAAGAGAGAGGGAGGACCACACAAAATGATATGCTATATTCTAGCAAGATAGAGGAGAGAGAGGAGAGCAAGGAAGAGGGTGTTCTTGAGTGCTACAATAGGAGCACGAAAATGGAGTCTTGGATGGAGTTTCTTCCTTCTTCTAGCTTAGCAATGGGTAACTAACTCTTTCTCTAGGGAGGTGATGAAGTCCCTCCCTTGTAAGCATGTCCTAGGATAGTCTATTTTGGGGATTTGCCATGTATATTTTATGGTCTTTTCATAACCAAGAGCACATCATTTGTTGTAATGAATGTTGATACATGTATGGATGATTCCTTTAAGTTGATTATCTTGTTTTAGATGATGTCTTAGAGTAATCATATTGCTTGAGTTTTCATGGTGAGAATGGAAGCAAGGTTATGAAATGGTTTCATGGCATGTTGATAGGTGACTTTGATAGACCATTGCTTAGGAAATCCTTTGATAGTGTATGCTTAATCTCTAACTCCATGTGCTTTATCATTTTGTCAAGAACTTGATAGTCTCTCATTTAAGTAAATGTGTATAAGCTACACCTTAGTTAGGTAGTCTAAGCATGTTTATCTTTTGATGGATTATACTTGTTTGAGACCTAATGTACCTCTTGATTACTTACATGGCAACCATGTGTTGCTATGTAAGTCTTGACCATCATATGTTGTTTTTTCCCCAATTTAGGTCTAATCTAGCATATGTATAGGGATGGAGGCGGATTCACTTCCCTAGTCTCCTCTTCTTAATCTTTTCATCCTAAATTCTTTGCAAATTATTGTTTTATGCATTCTGAATTTGTAGTTTAGTGACAAACAAAACAAACCCTCTATGAACACCCCTTATCACTCTAAAATGACTCTAGACACTCAGGTTGCCATAGATTAGCGCAGTCCCAGTGGTTCGACTTACCCGACCAATAGCCCTATTTTACAATGATTCGTGCTATTACGAAGGTTGATATTTAATTGACCAACCGATCACCAACCCAATCCCAGAATCAACATCCAATCCACAAGGTAGCATTTATTCACCATAACTAGGGGTGCACAAAAGAACTGAAACCGTGAGAACCGGAACCGTTTTTTCCGATTCTCACGGTTCTGGTTCCGGTTCCGATTCTAAAAATTTGGAACCGTGACTTAAGGTTCCGGTTCCGGTTCCGGTTCTAGACCCGTGGAACCGCGCCGGAACCAGAACCATGTATATATATATATATATATATATATATATATACTATATTTAATTATATTATATTACTAAGTACGTTTGTCTGCCTTAATGCCATATATATTTAATTGTATAGTAACAACAAGGAGTCCATTTTAATCATTAGATTTCTCACCCACGTGACTCGGTCCTTGGAAACCACAAATGCAATAAAGCAAAATCTAAAAATCTTCTCTGTGAAACCTACCTAACCTCTCATCTCTTCTCTGTGAAGTTGAAGACGCCTCCTCCCATCTTTTTTTTTTTTTTTTTTTTTTCTTCAGATGAAAAACCTCTCATCTCTTCACCAAATGGTGAAGCCGCCGCCTCCTCCCATCTTTTTCTTTTTTTATTTTCCGATGAAATCATGAAAAAACTATCATCTCTTCATTATCTTCCAGAGGAGACAGAAGAGTATATTGAGGACCAAGACGAAGGCAAGATTAATTGACCAACCGAAAATTCCCGACCGGAGACCGGAAAAGGGAAAATCGGGTCCGATCAAGTCTGGGATGTTAGGGAAGTTCTCTGGAATGTTGGAGGATGAAGAAGACGACCCGTTCGACGACGACATCCCGGAAGAGTTGAAAAGGGCTAATCTCAATACACTGACTATGATTCAATGGATCAATCTGGTATTGATTGTGACTTTCTTGGTTGCCACTGTATCAGTTTCTGATTAGAAGAGAGAGAAAATTTGGGGGTTGGAATGGTGGAAATGGGAGGTTTTGATTCTTGTTCTGATATGTGGTAGATTGGTGTCCGGTTGGGGGATTAGGATTGCTGTGTTCTTCGTTGAGAGGAATTTTCTTCTCCGAAAAAGGGTTTTGTATTTTGTGTATGGGGTGAGGAAGGCAGTTTAGAATTGCATTTGGTTAGGGCTTGTTTTGATTGCTTGGCATTACATGTTTGACAAGAGGGTTGAGGATGAGACCGACAGCAATAAGTTCCTTCAGTTTGTGAATAAGATTCTGTTGTGCCTATTGGCGGGCACATTGTTGTGGCTAGTTAAAACCCTAATGGTTAAGGTCTTTGTTTCTTCATTCCATGTGAGCACGTTCTTTCCTCAGTCAACGGTTCCGTGGAACCGAACCGGAACCGAATCGGTTCTATGGTTCCGGTTCTGGTCCAGTTCCACAGTTCCATACTATACGGTTCCGGTTCCTTTTTTAAGGAACTATCGTGAACAATTCCGGTTCCGATTCCGACCGGAACCATGAGAACCGGAACCATGTGCACCCCTAACCATAACACATTTGTACCATATACCATGCACACCCAAGCAGTGGGTTCAACATTCACATCATGCACCGTTACTATGCATCTACCGTGTCATATACCACTGGATGCAGATTTCTTACTCAATAACATCAAAACGCATTCCAAGAGCAAAATTTCATCACTTGGGCATTTAATTAAATACACGGTAGTTGCATGAAATTTATCTCAACATTTTGTGCATATCATGGCATTCCACACCAACCAAACCCAAAATAAGCATGTACAACAGAGTCTCACATTTCTAGCATCACAAATATACTAATAGGAAAATACACATAACACCACCACAAATTTAACATATTAAGTAACACGTTTCTAAAGCTTGCTAGAAATCAAATAAAACATATAAACACGGCTTGAGAATTGTGGTCAAGAGGATTAACACACTCCTACCTCAAGATGAGAAAACCTTAGAATCTCACCAACTTCAAGTGCTCCAAAACAAAATTTCAGACCAATCAAATCATAGAGAATCACAAGGAGAATAACTTTCTCTTAAGTGGCTTCTCCAAAATCAAGCTCCTTGGCCTTTAAATCTTAGAGAGAAGTTGGAGATGATTTGTGGGTGTACAAGTGTAGATATAATGAGAGAAAGTGAAAGACGACTTGTGTGGGTCTCATTCCCCACCTTTTTCTTTTATATCATTTCAACTTTGCCTTAATTACATACTTAAACCCCAACTTTCTCACTAATTACTCCCTTCCTTCAAGCAACTTTCGAGAAATTGCCAAATAGCACTCCCTCTTCTCACTCTTCCCAAATTAGTCTCAAATGACTTTCATTTGAGACCTTGACCATTCCCGAGTATAAGAATTGCCCCGGGCCCACACCTGAACTTGACAAAGGAAAGAAAACAAATCTAGACACCCGAAACAAAATCCCCACCACAAAATCAAGACAAAACACAAGGAAAAAAGAAAAAAAGGAATCTGGGTCTCTACATGTACTGTATACAGACTTTAGTGTGATTATAGTAAGAAGATCCCTATGGCATGACCTCCTAGGTACACTCTCTTAGTCCACAAAACTGTAGTCAAGGCATGACACGGTGAATCACTTCCCATGTGCTGCCTATGCTGCAAGTTGTGGGATTCCATCACCTACATAGCCAAATTGAATATAAGAAAGGAAGGATACATTTTGACATTTAGTAGAACCAACTAGTTATTTAGTTATGTCACTTTTGAAGCTGGTCCATCAAAAAAAAGGCTCCAGAACTTGCTGCATTAATTAATTGATAGTTTTACGGGAAGGGTGTATTTTCTTTCAACGAATCATTTGTAATGACACATAATATCTCCATTCACAATGATTAATCTTGCAAAAAAAAAAACAAAGAGCAAAATTTTCCTTTTCAAATATAATAAAGAAAAAAGAAGTTTGAAAAAGAAAAAGAACAAGAAAAAAAATAAAAAAATCAGCAGCATATTATGGTTAAGGCAAATTTGTTTGAACAGATACTGAGATGATGGTAAAGGAGTGTATCCATTCGTTATTGTGGTGCGTCAATTGTTATAATCCTGTTATTGTAGAATACCTGGGCAATATGAGAAACTTCCTTGAAGGCAGTGTCTCAGAGAAAAAGGTTAAAACAGTTTTCTTGACTGGAGGATTCTCCAAAGCTTAAGAATTCAATAATATTTCTATTCTACAAAGTTGATTGTTGGGAAATCTATTGAAATGTGCCCTGCGGTATGTTTCAGAATACCAAACACGGCCTATGTGACTCTTCATATTCTGATTCAGTGATGTTTGTTTGATTCACAGGTTTTGACGGAGTTGAGATCCATGGGGCTCATGGTTACCTAATAGACCAGTTTATGAAAGATGAGGTCAATGACCGCACAGACAAATATGGAGTCTCTCTGGAAAATCGTTGCCGATTCACTCTAGAAATAGTTGAAGCTGTCGCTAATGAGATTGAAGCAGATAGAGTGGGAATAAGGCTTTCTCCCTTTGCAAATTACATGGAATCAGGAGACTCAAACCCAGAGGCTTTAGGCCTCTATATGGCTGAATCATTGAGCAAATATGGTATTCTCTTCTGTCACATGGTTGAGCCTAGGATGAAAACTTTAGAAGGAAAAGTTGAATGCCCCCATAGTCTTCTGCCCATGAGAAAGGCTTTCAATGGTACTTTCATTGTTGCCGGGGGTTATGACAGGGAAGATGGTAACGGAGCTGTGGCTGAGAACCGCACAGATCCAGATTTGCCAAAGAGATTCAAGCTTGTTGCGCCTCTCAACAAGTACAACAGAGACAAATTCTATATACCAGATCCTATTATTGGCTACACTGATTATCCATTTCTTGAAACAACTGCTTAAATTATCTATGGAGGTGAATATGAACACAAAAAATATGTTTATGTTATCTTGTCGTGTCTCAAATCGACTCTTTCTGGTGCTTCTTATGTTCTGAAAAGTATGCAAATAAGAAACAAAAGTTGAAAAAAAAATTCAATTACTATTCTTCTTAGTAATGGAGTTGCTTAAATTTCTCATTTTTCAGTCATGCTATTATTGTTGTACTTGTGATAAATAAGCACCTACTTTTGCATCATATGTATGATTGTACAGCATAACACTGTTTTTAAAGTTTCTCTTAAAAATATCATGCAGTTGTTTTTGTTTATATAAATTTCCATCTACCATTTAAGTCACTTGAAACTAACATTTTGATATTTTCGTAGTCTGGACACTTTTTTTTTGTTTTTTTTTTTCAGTTCATGCTTTTGCATCATTCTTGCAATGTGGAAAGAATTCGTTATCAGATTCTTGACAGAACACCTGTTGGATGTAACAAAATCATTGGAATACTACAGTTAACTATATTGAAGAGATTTTCTGAACACTTAACGAAATTGTTTCTAATTTAGACTGATAAAGGATTTGAGCAAGTACTATAGAGTACCAAAGGTTGTGATTTAAAACTTAAAAGTCACCATCTGAACTAATGTGACCCTTATTTCCAAAAGTCACTATCTAAATAGTTGCATCTATCTAGACTAGTAATTTAAATTTAATTTCTAACCGACACTTATTTAGACTAGTAAAATCAACATGAGAAATGATTGTAACATTTTTTTTTTATTTTTTTTAATTTTTTTTTTTAATTGATTCGTTTGCATAGCAATAATATACATGCATTTATGTAAATCAACTAGATCTTACACGTTATACATGTTCATATATTATTTGTTGCATGGTAAAACCTATGGTATATTTATTTATTTAATTTATTATATATCTGGGAAAAAATCTTTTCACGAAAAGTAGATATCTAATATATTAAGATTGAATTTCAAGAGCTTTCTTTTATATATATATATATATATATATGTATACTAGTAAAATGGTACGTGCATTACACGTAAGTAAAATTTAATTTAAAATTAATATTCAACAAAGTAATTAAATAATTATTTTTCAAATGGTAATTAAAATAGATTTCTTAAAATAATTACACTGATATATTAATTAAGATAAATAGATCGATTACAAGATTGAATAATGATAACAATTTACAAAATCTTTACAATAATAAATTTGAAAATTATTTTGTAAAACATAATTAGCAAAAACTTTAAAATGATCAATGAACATAAAATTGACACAAGGTAAAAGAGATAAAAATAATAATTATTAATTAAAATTTTTAATAGGAACTCAATTATTGATAGGTGTATTTTTGAACTTCTAAAACAATATCAAAATCAAGACAATTTTTTATATATATTACAATAATAATTATTATTAATTAAATTTTTCAATAGGAATTGTGAAAAAAAAAAAAAAAAAAAAAATAGGTAAATTGTGTTAGAGTTTTATAGAAACTCTTTTAAAAATTATTTTTATATTAATTAATAAATATTTTTTATATTTATAAATAAATACTAAAATTAATATTCAAAAAAATAATTAAATAATCATTTTTTAAAATGGTACTTAAAATTGATTTCTTAAAATAATCACAATAATAAATTATTTCTAATAAGACATATATATTTCTTTTATATATTTTCTTGTCTAAATAGAAAGACTAAATTATTTATTTTCTTTATATGTTTTCTTGTCTAATTAGATTTTCTTTTATTAAAAAAACTCATAATAAATAGGTAATATAATCTTGTAAACAATGAAAACTTCATTCAACTCTTTCTGGGTGTCGAATAACTCATCTTCTCAACCTGACTCTGATACCATTTGTGACGACCCACTCCATTTATAAATAAATAATTTGTGTTAGAGTTTTATAGAAACTCTTTTAAAAATTCTTTAAAAGAGTTTGTGCAAATAATACCAACGCTTTGCACCCAAAGGCCTTTTTTATAAGCAGACAAATGGTTTGGAGTTTGGAGACCCAGATACTCTCCTATTCTTCATTCCGCCCATGTCACCTCTGTGTTGTTAGATTAACAGTGTTACATCATCATAAAATATACTTACATTACAGATGCAACACCTTATAACAATAATAATGTAACACTCTTGTAATATTAAATTAAAATATAACACTCATGTAATTTATTATATTATATTGTAATAGTATAATATTATTAAATTAAAAATTCAACACATTAACGTATTTGTTATATTATTATTTTGAAAATGTTACATCATTGATTTAAAATTATCATAATATATTTAGCTGCAACTAAAATTAGGGATGGCAATATTTAACACGACATGCTAACACGAGATAAGTGAGTTTAGGTTTGACTTAATCGTGTTGGTATCGTAATCGTGTCGACCCGAATAGACACGGTAATTAAAGGTGTCATGTTCATGTTTGACCCGATTAACCCTTTTAATTAAATGTGTCAGATAAATGTGTCGTATTCGTATAAAAAATAACATGTTTAGCTAAACGTATTAAATAAATGTGTCGTGTTCATATCAGAAATGACTTACACGTGTCTTGTTGTGTTTTTTCGTATCATATAAAGTATTGAACCATTTATTAAACAGATTATGTGGGTCATGTCGTGTCGTGTTACCTATGTAATAATCATGTCATATGTTAGAGTATTTCTCAATTTCATCATAGTACCTTATTTCAGGTGGAGAAATCTTTAGCTAAGGTGGAGTCTAAGCTACTGGCATGTTTGAACTAATTCAAGAACTTTGAATGAGTGATGAGTTGGACTTTGACTACTGCCTTATTTTAACCAGTTCAAGTGAGGCAGTGAGTTGCAACACTTTTGGGGTAATAAAGTTGAACCAATTTAAGTGTTGCTGAACCTGTTCAACTCCCTTGGGAAGTTACATTATTTGTTTTCCTTATTGGTTTTGAAGCCATAAGATTTGGGGGAGAAGTTATATCTCTATTTTAGAATTGAAGACTAATATGGTAACTCATTGTAGGCAAGTTGATCCTTGTACAACAAGGTATTGGGTTTGAAAACTTTATATCAGAGATAAAAAATAAAAATAAAAAATAAAAATAAAAATAAAAAAAAGAAAGTTGAGATTGTGAGAGAGAAAATAGTTTGTAATCAAGTTTTTGAAGTAAAGTTAGTTTTTCTTCGCCTGTGGACTTAGTTTTTCTTCGCTTGTGGACTAGGCAATTTGCTAAACTACGTAAATTTCATTTTTTGCTTGTGTGTGATTTTTTATTTGTTATATTTCCCAATTGTGTGTGAAATCCCAACAATTGGTATCAGAGCCATAGCAACAACTATTACAGATGGAAAGTATGTGTTCGAGAATTTTGATGGAAGAAATAACTTCAATCTATGGCAAGTTCGGATGCGGGATTTACTGATTCATCATGGTCTAGAAAATGCTTTGGGTAAGCAACTAGAAAAGAGGAAAATACAGATTGGGCAAAGATCAACTTGAAGGCAATGAGTACAAATCGATTAACGTAGGCAGATGATATTGTATATGATGTGATAAAAGAAGATTCAGCAGCAGAGATGTGGAATAAGTTGGAAAATCTGTATATGGGAACGAATCTCACCAATATGTTAGTTTTAAAGCAAGAGTTGTATTCCTTCAAGAGAAAAGAAGGGGTAAGCCTTCAAGAACATCTTGGTGAGTTTAACAAAATTATTTGTGATTTATCTAATATTGATGTCAAAGTAAGTGATGAGGATAAAACAATTATTTTGTTAACGTCGGTACGTTCTACCCATAAGCATTAATTCAATACTTTGCTTTATGGGAAAGATACTGTTGCCGAAGAATTGACTCTAGAGGGGGGTGAATAGAGTCAATGCCAAACAATGGACAATTTTCGCAATATATAGAAATACAATTTCTATTCAACAATTTAAGTAATTATGCAATAATCAAGATATGAGATCAAGATATGAAATAAGCAATTAAAGCATAATTATAAAAGAGAAAAGGGAAGAGAAATTGCAAACTACAACACGGCGATTTTTGCGAGGTTCGGAAACTCCTACTCCTCGGCTCAAGATCCCTCTTGAGACTTCCCAATCCAATATAGCTTCTCCTTGCGGGTGGAGAGCAAACCTTTACATGAAGCAAGACCTTGCTTCTTTTCCTTGCTAGGAGAACACCCTTCTCCTAGGCTTCTTTTGGGTCACACCAACCCTTAAAAGTTTGTAGAAAAGATTGTAATTGAAATACAAGATTGAATCTCTTTCAAGATAGATATACAAGTGCAAGCTCACAAGAAATATCTTTCAAAGATTGATGTACAAACTTTAGCTCTCAACTAGAGTATATATGAATATAAGTGAAGCTCAAACTCTATAAATGATATGAATGAGAGAAGATGATATAAGTGAAGAATGTAAGCTTTTACAATCTCTCAAGTAAATAATAGAGCAAAAACTCTATAAGGATTCAAATAAGAGCAAAAGCCCTTTGAATGCTTGATTGAATCTCTCAAAATAGAATAAGCGTGAAATGAGAGAGAAGAAGAGAAGATATGAGAACAACAGCTCTCTTTGATGCAATATAATGTCTCTCAACAATGGTAGTTGATTTAGCATGCTAGCCCTCTGTATTTATAGAATTTTGAGACTCAATATAGCTGTTACAGGTTGTTGGGAAACATTTAATGAAAATAATTCCGTTGCAGTTCAAAACCCAGAAAGAGTCTGCTCTTAAAACAAGTGAGCCGTCTCTTTGTTCATTTATTCCTTAGAAAGAGCCGTCTCTTGTAAACAAGTGAGCCGTCTCTTTATTTTGAATAATCATTTTTCCCTTAGAAAGAGCCTGCTCTGTAAAACTGTGAGCCTGCTCTTTGTTCATTTTCATTAGAAAGAGCCTGCTCTTGTAAAACCTTGAGCCTGCTCTTTATTTTGAAGATGCATTTTTCGTAGCTTACTTGGAACAAAAAAAGAGCCCTCTCTTTTTTTTAATTGAGCCTTCTCTTTTTAATTGAGCCCTCTCAAATACTGAAGTTGTGGAAAAGAGCCTTCTCTTTCTTTTAATTGAGCCCTCTCTTTTCTTTGAGCCTTCTCTAATTTTTCGTTAAAAAGCCTACTGGAATTGAAAAGAGCCTTCTCTTTTATTTCATGGAGCCTTCTCCATCTCATTGAGCCTTCTCTAATTTTTCATGGAGCCTTCTCTATTCTTTGAGCCTTCTCTAATTCCCATTGAGCCTTCTCTAAATTTCATTGAGCAGGCTCTATTAGCCTTGAGAGAGCTGGCTCTATTTCTTATAGAGGTGGCTCTTGCTTCATGAAGGCTGCTGCTGAATTGGTTTGGACAGAAAAAGTTCATGACTTCAGATGGACATAACTCAGTCCATGAAACTCCAAATGAGGTGAAATTTGAGTCTAAATTTATTAACTTGAAGTAAGCTTTCTAATGCCACTAGCCTTGCTCAAAAATTCTAAACACAGAAATGGTTATGGCCATTTTAGTGCAACCTGGTCAGAATTTTCGCAGAGCAGAATCAGTCATCTTGTGATGGTTATATCTCTCTCAATTCAAATCCTTTTTAGGTAAAATTTGAGTCTAAACTCAAGGGCTCGAAGTCAGCTTTCCAATGCCACTGGCCTTGTGTAGAAATTCCAACTACACAAATAGTTATAGCAGTTTTAGTGCAAGCTGGTCTGAAATTTTCTAAGCTGAAAATAGCTTCTTTTGAGATATCCATCTTTCTAGCACCTAGGACTTTGATGAATGATTCAATTAAGTTCAAGGCCTATTTCTAAGAGTCTTGGGACATATGAAGATGATAAATTTCAAGTGCATTGTGTCCAAGAGTTATTTACCAAATTTTGGCAACAAAGGCTTTAAAGATGAAAAATTAATTCAATGCCTTTTCCTTTTCTTTTTAGAGACCAAAATAAATATAATGATTAATGTGCATAGCCCTAGAATTTCTAGCTTAAAAAATGAGTTCTTTCAAAGCTTACAAACTTGAACTAACTCTTTCTTAGCAAAGATTTCATATGACAATATATATATAAATGAAGTTCCTAGTCTATTGCTAATGGTCATAGGAGCATATGAATGATATATGATATGCATGGTCCTATAATTTTGAGCTTCAAAAAATATTCAAATATACTTTGACATTGAATCTTAAGCTCTCACCATCCTATCTACCCTTTTCTTCATTCTTTGACCATGATCGTTTAGGCTTGATGAAGACTTGCTTTCTTTCTTTGAAATGCTTTGTGTGATCTTTGAAGTCCAAGTTACCTTTGGACATTGCATTTTGTTCCTTGCAACTTCATGTCTTCATTGTATCCATTTCTTTCCTTTATGTGATCTTGAGTAATGGAATACTTTGAATGATCTTTGGTGCTTCATTGAGGTCATTCTTTGAATATGAATAATCTATATAACACTCAATGTAAACATTAGTCCTTAAACACCATTAATGTTTTGTTATCATCAAAACACCTAGATTGTCATTGGATGAAATCCTTAAGGTCAACAGATACCATCACGGTGGAACAAGTTAAAAGTGCTTCGTTCTCTAATAAAATGTTGAATTATGAAGAGAGTCATGATGCTCAGGCTCAAGTTATTATTGCTCAAGAGAAAAAGAGATTTGGAACTTCAAGAAACCTGGTGCCATTGTCAGAGAAAATATGTTACAAGTGTGGAAGAAATTGGCATATTAAATGGTATTGTCCAGAAAGAAATGATAGTGTATCTGCTGCCGTTGTTATGTCTGAAGATACGAAAGAAGAGTGATAATGATGAAGTATTATCAATCATTGATAATAAGGGAGAAACTAAGGAATGGATACTTAATTTTGCTTGTTCCTTTCATATGTGTTCTTATAAAGAATGGTTTGCTACCTACAAACCTGTAGGTGGTAAGGAATTTATAGCGAATAATGTCTCTTGCGATATTATGGGAATTGGAACAATTAAAATCAAGACAACGAATGGTTTGGTAAGAACTCTAATGAATGTACACAATATTCTAAATGTTACAAGGAATGTGATCTCTATGGGAGCTTGGATTCCAAAGGTTGTTGGTGTGAAGTGAAGAATGGATTAATGAAGATTATATAAAAGGGTCATGTGTCATGCTTTTGGGAAGGAATGTGTAATGTCCTGGATTTTTTTTATTTTTTTGAATTTATATATATATATATATATATATATATATATATATATTTTTGTGACTCGTTTTGCATGCCACTCCGGCCTTGAGGGCCGTTAAAGTCATTTCCTTGAGCCGAGAGTTTTAGAAATGCATTTTTTATTATTTTAAGTCAATTAGAAGTGAAGGAATTATTTTTAGAATTTTTCAGAAGTCGGGATGATTTCTGGGCTTGGGAACTTTTCCCGATTTTGCCATTTGCATTGAAGGGTATTATAGACATTTCACTCATATACACATATACATGTATCTATTTATTAGAGGATATATTTTGGAGATAAGTATAACATTGTGATAGAAAAGGAAGGGCAATGCGGTAAGTTTGCTTTAAGTTAATAACCATGGGAGGTTGACACTTAGCATGTTTGAAAAAAAAAAAAAAAGACAAGCCAGCACACCCCCCCCCCCCCTTCTTTCCTCATTCTTGGCCAACCCTCTCTCTCTCTAACCCTTCTCTTTATCTCTCTATATCTATCTATATACACAAATGTTTTCTATGCTACAAGCTTCCACTTGGGAGGGTTAGAGTCAGATTTTAAAGAAAAGTAAGAAAGGAAAGTTGGAGAGCTTGGAGAGGGCTTTCATTTGACACCAATATTGCTAGGGTTTGGGGAATTTGAAAATGGGGCTTGCATTAGGGCTTGTTTGGGTAAGCATCTTTGAGGTAAGGGTTTTTCTAATGCCTTAGATTTTGTCTTTTATTGAGTAATTATGTCTTGAATTCTTCAATTTTCATTCTCATTAAACCTCCTATCCCAGTAGTCCATGCGATCCAATTGGTTAGTCCATTACTACTACCCAAATCCATACCTTTAAAATAAAAAATAAATAAATAAATAAATATTTAATTCATTTAATCATAACAATTAAAATACAAATAACTACACATCATTTAAGCAAGTAAAATCATACAAATAATTATTCAATTAACACACCATTTAAAATAAACAAATAATTCAAATAACCACATTAACAAATAGCCATGTAATCCATTAATCAATAAAAAATGCATTAAAATAAATAAATAAATATCGAGACTATCCTTTTAAAATTAGGGGTATTACATTCGCCCCCCTAACAAAAGGAATTTCATACTCGGAATTTGCCCTTACCTTCTTCCATTATTTCTGGAAACCGCAAGCGAATTAAGTCCTCCTGTTCCCAAGTAGACTCAACATCATTATGATGGCTCCACTGGACACACACTAAAGGTATAACCTTGTTGTGAAGAATCTGATATCTACGGTCTACAATACGACACGCTGGCTCTACATATGTTGCATCCGGCTGCAACTCGGTCTCACCAACATCAATATACTAATAACGATCCTCATCTCACAGAAATTTCCGCAACATGAAACACATTGTAGACAGAATGTAAATGGTCCGGAAGTGCTAACCGATAAGTTACAACTCCAACTTGATCCGTAATTATAAAAAGACCGACAAAACACGGTGACAACTTCCCTTTCTTCCCAAAGCGCATTACTCCCTTCATAGCAGGCACTTTGAGTAGAACCTGATCTCCAACCTGAAATTCCAATGTGCGAGTATGACGATCTATATAACTCTTCTGCCTACTCTGGGCAGTACGCATGCGATCCCTAATAAAAGCAATCTTCTCAGAAGTATCCTTAATGAACTCAGGACCCAAAAATCTGCTCTCTCCAACCTCCATCCAACAAATAGGAGATCCACATAGTCGACCATATAATGCCTTAAACGGTGCCATATCAATAGTCTTCTAAAAGCTATTGTTATATGCAACTCCACAAGTGGCAAATAATCCTTCCAGTGGCCTTTAAAGTCAAGGACATAAGAACGAAGCATATCCTCCATAATCTGATTAACCCTCTTAGTCTGTCTATCAGTTTGAGGATGATAAGCAGTACTAAGATGCAACTCTGTACCCAAAGTCTGCTGAAAACTCTTCCAAAAACCAGACACAAAGCTCGAATCCCTGTCTGATACAATGGACAACGGTATGCTGTGTAACTTCACAGTCTCTGTAATGTAAAGTCTCGCCAATTGCTCCAAAGTGTAATAATTATTGCGAATAGGAAAAAAATGTACTTATTTAGTCAACCTATCAACGATGACCCAAATGGAATTGTGATCCTTAATTGAATTAGGCAATCCCTCCACGAAATCAATAGAAATGTTCTCCCATCTCCACTCGGGTATAGGTAGTGGCTGTAAAGATCCTGGCGGTCTCTGATGATCGATCTTGACCATCTGGCAAGTACTTGTAATGATCCGTTCATTTCTTTCCTTTCTTTTCCTCATAATTTCACGGATGAATTTTTTTTATTGAAATTTCTTGTCTGAGTTCAGTTTCTCGTCGCTTAGTGCCGTCTCGAGTGCTCAAAAATGGTTTTTCCCTATTTCGTCATTTTCCCTATTTTGTCTTTTCCCCGGTTGTCACTTTGTTGGCGTAACCTCACTCTTTGTGTTCGGAGTCAGTTTTTCACTTCACGTATCTTCATTCTGAGTGGTTTCCATGAAATATGTATTTTCACTTTTACAAGAAAGTACTCTGGTTGTTCCCGGTGTCCATAGGGGTATGGATGCACAATTCTTCAGAATCTTTTTCTCTTCTTGGGCTATTTTTCGTAAATATATTTTGAAGATATTTTATTTTAGGAGTTTATGAGAAAATATTTTTGGAAGATATTTTCATTCTAGGGCAGTTTTGTAGTTAACTCTTTTTGTAGGGGTCATTGTGCAATTAACGAAAGTTATTGCAAAAATACCTTGTCTGGAGCCTGGATCCTCGTACGGGATTCATTTTCACATTTTGTCAAGTCATGTACTCTTAGGATTTCTTTCTAGTCGTTTTTCTCCAGTTTCAGAGTTTTTGACCCCGGTTGCCGCCGAACTTGTTCGGGGCATAACATTCTGCTCGGGACTCGGTTTTCGATGCCGTTTCTTCCGTTGTTCATATTTTATCATTTTGAATCTTTTTTGTTCATGGTGTTTTTCCGTTTGAGCATGTTTATGAAATTTTTACTATTCAAGGCGTTTTGGGGCCTTTTTGTAATTTTGTTAAGTTTTGGGCAAGTTCGCGATTACTGAAAGTTTGGAATTATAAATAGGACCAAAAATAGAAAAATTTCTATTTTTTTCCAGACTTGCTCCTCTACCAGCCGTGGGTTCTCTCTCTCTCCCAAAAACATTTTTTTTTTTTCTTTTTTCTTGCCTCCAAGCTTCCCTTCCATTTTCTGGCTGATAGGCTGGTCTTCCGAGCTTGGTTCCTTGATGGAAAACGTTCCCCTCATCACTCTCTACATCATACTCAAGTGGCTTAATTTTTGGAGGTATGTAGAATATTTTACAAATTTTTAAAAGTTTGAATCTAGGAATTTCAATGGGGGTTTTGAACAATTTATAGCTAGATTCTGAGGTGGGTCCTTTAGGGCAGAATGATCTCCTTGGCGTCGGTCACGTTCCCACCGAACAGTTTTCCATTCCGCCACCATTGACCGGAGTTGACCAGCATTGATTTTCCGGTCGGGAATACATTTTGAGGCAGGGGATGTTTTAGGGTCATATTAATGTTGTATTGATTGTTATACGAGCATATACAACTTGTGAGCATGCCTTGTTCAAGTTATAGAATTTAATTTAATTATTTTCTTTGTTTAAGATTTAATTCTCATGATGCTAGGCAACTTAGAATTAAATTGTGGTATGCTAGAAATTTAGGCCTTGGTATGGTGGTTGATATATATTAAATTGGGATTATTTGAATAAGAATTACAAATTTTATTTAATATTTATCTTTTGTGAAAGTTTAATTCACCTAGTTGTATCAAGCATGGAATCAACTTGTAATGTGATATTAAAGTAGGCCTTGGTGAGTTCTTTAACATATATTAAATTGAGGACATTTAGATATATTTGAAAATCTAGAGAAAATTAATTAATTACTTAATTAATTTTATTTTTAAGTGTTGTAGTCACTTAAATTGATTTTGGGTATAATATATGTGAAGACTATGCTATGTCCTTTAACATATATTAATTTGAGTTCATTTGGGATTAATATGAAATCTAGAGACTTTTCATGTTAAGTTGAAAATCCCTTTTAATGTAGTGAAATTAATTACCTTGGGAGCATATTATTAATTGGATGTAGAATTAGTACTTGGGGCCTCTTAAAATGGTAATTGGACTTAGCATGATATAGAATATCATTGACTTGTAAAGCTTGTTTAAATATATCTTGTGTAGGTATATAGCTTGTTAGAATATTACAATTGTTTACCTTAAAAGCTTGTTACTAAATTGAAGCTTATTTAGTACTTGTGGCTTAGGATGGTAATGTGATTCAATTGTTGTAAAATATTCTTACTTTGTGTATAATTGCATATTGGAGACTTGACATGTCATATGCTATTTAGACTTGAATCCTAGGACATGGTTTGTGTGGACTCAACCTTATTTGTGCATGGAAGATGGTTTTATACATTATTAATTTTGATATAAGTTTGGTCTAACTTATTGATTTTGGTATAAGTTTTGAACTTATTGATTTTGGGAAGCTTGTAAGGACATATTTTATGTGATGGCTTAGGTTTGGCTCTAGTACGGAGACAGAGTCTTCTAAGTCATAAGTACGCACTAGGTAGTACCTTGTAGGTCATAATTGCCTGGAATAACTTATGCATGTGCGCACTAGGTGGTACCTTGTGGGTCGTAATTACCCGAAAATACTTGCTTGGTCTAGCAACCGCATGTCCTAGTCTTTCCACTATTTGATTTCGCATTTAATTTCAAGTTATTAATCATGGATTACTTGTAGCTTGTGAATTAATGCTTGCTTTGGGTATTTAGATCTTATTTAGTATACTTGAAGCTGTATACTTGTTTTGTGTATTTAGATCTCATTTAGCATACTTGAACTTGTATCCTTGGTTGTGTATCTAAACCCTATTTAGTATACTTACGCACTGTAAGTTTGATTTGTATAATCGGATTTCATTTTGTATACTTGTGTCGTGTATGCTTTTCTTGTGTATAATTCATTTAGCTTAGTATACTTGTGCCTGTATACTTGATTCATGAGTTTTCCATATTAAAATGTGTACTTATGTAGGTGTGCTTAGACATTGCATGACTTGTCTTAATATGGTTTAGTGTACTTAGAAATATATGCTTATATGTCATATAACATGTTTTAGCATTGTTTAGTATACTTAAACTTGTATACTTGCTCCGTGAGTTTAAATTCCATTTAGTATGCTTTTGCGTTGTATACTTGTCTTATGTGTATTTAGTTTAGTTTAGTATACTTGTGCATTTATACTTGATCTATGAGTACTCTACACATGTCGAATACGTGCGTATGTATGTTAGATATTTCTTATGTTGTTTAACATGATTTAAGGTACTTGAACATGTATGCTTGTATGTTGTGTATCATGTTTTAATACGGTTTAGTGTACTTGAGTATGTGTACTTATATGCCGTAGTTCATTTCAACTGCATGAGTAGCTTAGGATGATCCCTGAGTCTCACTTTGATGTAGACGTTAGGTGGCATGAGCCCCTTTGACATGTTTCACCATAATGTGAAAATTTTGTAAAATGCTAGGTCGATACATGCTCATTTCCTACGAGTAGCTTTATGTTGCTCACCCCAAAGTTACTGGGGTATATTTCAGGTACAAGATTCAAGATCTGGAGGATTGCACTTTCCTTGGGTGATTTGTAGATTTAAAGTCCATTTAAATGTATTCTTGTACACATGCAAGTGTTTGCATGTTTGAGTTTGCCATTGAAATGTAATTTTTCTAACTTGGAGGTTTGACATGTCAAATGTTATAAATGAGTTGTAATAAGGCCATGGGCCATTGTAGCATGTTTAAAATACCATTTTACACTTGCGTGTATGTTCACATCATCACACAATAGCATATAATGCAATTTGATCATGCCATGGGGAGTCATTTTGATGCCTTAGGGATGACGTACATCTCTAGTGGTGCATTTCGGATCCGTTATCGGGTCATTCTTTTGGTTCATCACAGGACACACTGGGTTGAAAAATCTAGGGTCATCACCGGTGGTATCAGAGCTCTTAGGTTCGAAAACCTTAGGACGACGGGTTTTGGGTGCATATCATTCTTGTGTTGCCATGCTTTATGTTTTTCTTTGCTTCTTGATAACATCTTGAATGTGATCACATGTTTACGTGCTTATGTGGACGTATGTTTAGAAGTTTAGTTTAACTGTTTCAGCATGATATATATATATATATATATATATATATATGGTTATTGCTTTAGTATATTGTTGTGCTAGTCTGTCTGAGTACATTGTATATACTTGTAGATCTTAACATGTTGTATGTACTTGTCTGCCTTAGCATACTGTATATGCTTGTCGGCTTCAGTACCTTATATATGCTTGTCGGCTTCAGTACCTTATATATGCTTGTCTATTTTAGCATATTGATTTACGCTTGTTTGCTTAGCATGATGGTTATGCTTATTTGCCTTAGCGTATTATATATGCTTGTTATTCTTAGCATGATTGTATGATGCATACATTGACATGCCTTATGTGACCTTACTACTTGTGTGAGTATGTAGTCTATTACTATGTTACGTGTCAACTGCTTACTTTTATGTCTTGTTTAGGCATTGTGGGTAGTCCCAGCTTGGTTGGTTGAGATTGATGCTAGGGTATCGTCTCTTGGGGTTTCGTGGTGACCTTGATGTGATGACGTCATTGGAGTATTGTTTCTAGTGTCATGGGATAATGAGTCGGATTGACTTGAGTCCACCCTTGGGGATTGGGAGGTTTATTTGCTTGGGCCTCAACGACGAGGTTCTCGTGTCTCTTCTTCTTAGAGTTGTGGTTAGGGATTTAATAGGTACATTAACCTAGGATATCTTCTTATCTTGCCTTGGACAGCTCTTATGAGCTAAGGTTGGGGTATGAGTGTTTTTGTGTAATTAATTGCAATGGTGCAATTAATTACTCTCCCTTGTCATGGAAGACTTGGGACCTTGTGTTAGGGTTCCGATAGGATTCTGTAGAGTTCTCATCGAACCCATTGTCATCTCGAGTTGAGTTCTCTTGTTGGTGTCTCGTAATGGTTAGTATTAGGACTGTCCATTACATCGTTGTTTGTCTTGTGTGGCGTTAGGACTCCACCTTGGGTTTGAGTCAATCTCGGGAAAGACTTGTAGACTCTTTGTTTCGGGAACCTTAGTGTTCATTCTAGGAGATGATTCATTTCCTCGTGGTGAGGGATTGGACTCATCTGGGTTTTTGGGATTCACTTTCGGTGAGTTTGTCCTTCTGAGAGGCATTTCATCCCTTCTTACTTATGATTTTGCAGGATTGTTAATTGCATAGTCATTCCTACATGTTTATATGCCTTGTTGTTTGGAGCATGCCTTAGAAACATGTTAGGGATGTGACTATTTGATGGTTATGTGCTGGTATAGATGATGTGTTGTCCATGTACTACATCTGCTTGTCATGCTAGCGTCATAGGTGATGTGTAGCGTGTCTCTGATGCTTAACCCCTTTGTGATAGGTATCATATTTGATTACCCTTGTACACTACGTGTTTAGTTGTATGGTGCGATATTGTTTTTGTGAAATTATTCGTAGAATTTCATTTACGTTTAGTATACTTGTACCTAGCATACTTGCGCGTTGTTTATTTCATTTCACTTTAATTTAGTATACTTGAGCCTGTATACTTGTTCACCATGGATTTAGTACTGTTTAGTATACTTGTGAATGTATACTTGTGTATATATACGTATATGTTGCATGACTAATTGCTTTATTAGTTCATTTCCTTTATCATTCCGCACTTTGCTTGGGGTTGTGTGACCTTGGTTGTCGGGATTGTATGTGTGAGCTTGATCCGATGTCTTGATTCCTAGGCGTAGCCTTGTAGTAGGTTAGCTTTAGAATGATGTGGAGGATTTTGGGTGCATTGTCTGGTTGGAAGTCATTGTGGTTAGGGCGATGATGATGTTGTTTGATTTGTAAAGTCCGATCCATTGGCTTGAGGACACAGACTTGTCAGGCTTTGGATTCATGACTGGTGTTGTTGACGGCAGTGTTTTGAGACTTGGGGTTGTCAGCTTTTCCAGTATTCAAGATTTAAGGCCTTAAGCGTAGCGGTGCCTATGACATTATTGTTAGAGTTTTGGATTGGCCAGAATGGTTCGGCCGAACATTTTGGACCATATCGCAACTCTCACAGAATGCCTGGTTTCCGTGGTGCTTTTGGTAATGATCATTTTGACATTGATGTCATTTGTATCGATAGGTTTCACGGGTAAGCTTGTTGGGGGCAGGTGATGAATTAGGGCTTTATACTATCATGCTACCGTACAGATTATGTGTGGGCGAGTGCTAGTTGCCGTCGATGCTACCTTGCATTACTTAGCTACTAATGTGAGTGTGGGCGGGCACTTAACACTGTGGATGCTACCACACCTTGGGTACGTTGTGGGCGGGTTCTAGTCAGTATTCGTGCTGCCATGTTGCTTCTGGTTGTGTTTCTTGTTTAGTTATGTAGTTGCCTTGATCTCTTTTGGGTGGTTGACATTGGGTTAGTATGTCAATTCGTTGGAGAGGTGTCTCACTATTCGCGGTTTTGTGTCTCTTCGTTGATTTTGAGACCTTTGGAGTTGTCCTTAAGTACTTTATGATTTGTTCTTTCGTGTGACCTTATGTACGGTCCTTCTTCGGTCTTCTGGGAATGTTCCTGATTTCGGGGATGAAATCTCTTTAAGGATGGTAGGTTGTAATGACCCGGTCATTTCCTTCCTTTTCTTTTCCTCAAAATTTCACGGATGAATTTTTTTCATTGAAATTTCTTGTCTGAGTTCAGTTTCTCGTCGCTTAGTGTCGTCTCGAGTGCTCGAAAATGGTTTCTGAGACTTTTTCCTTTGGATTGACAACTTCCTTTGAGGACCGAGTCATTTTCACGTTTTTTGTTTTTTCGACACTATTCACTTTTCGTTCTTTCCCCTATTTCATCCTTTTTTCCTATTTTGTCTTTTCCCCGTTTGTCACATTGTTGGCGTAACCTCACTCTTTGTGTTCGGAGTTGGTTTTTGACTTCACGTATCTTCATTCTAAGTGGTTTCCACGAAATACGTATCTTCACTTTTGCAAGAAAGTACTCTGATTGCTCCAGGTGTCCATAGGGGCATGGATGCACAATTCTTCAGAATCTTTTTCTCTTCTTGGGATGTTTTTCGTAAATATATTTTGAAGATATTTTATTTCAGGAGTTTTTAAGAAAATATTTTTGGAAGATATTTTCATTCTGGGGCAGTTTTGCAGTTAACCCTTTTTGTAGGGGTCATGTGCAATTAACGAAAGTTATTGCAAAAATACCACGTCTAGAGCCTGGATCCTCTTACGGGATTCATTTTCACATTTCGTCGAGTCGTGTACTAGGATTTCTTTCTGGTTGTTTTTCTCCAGTTTCAGAGTTTCTGACCCTAGTTGCCGCCGAACTTGTTCGGGGCATAACTTTCTGCTCGGGACTCGGTTTTCGATGCCGTTTCTTCCATTATTCATATTTTATCATTTTGAATCTTTTTCATTCATGGTGTTTTTCCATTTGAGCATGTTTCTAAAATTTTCACTATTCAGGCGTTTTGGGGCCTTTTGTAATTTTGTAAAGTTTTGGGGCAAGTTCGCGATTACTGAAAGTTGGGAATTATAAATAGGACCAAAAATAGAAAAATTTCTATTTTTTTCCAGACTTGCTCCTCTTCCAGCCGTGAGTTCTCTCTCTCTCCCAAAAATATTTTTTTTTTCTTTTTTCTTGCCTTCAAGCTTCCCTTCCATTTTTCGGCCGATCGGCTAGTCTTCCGGGCTTGGCTCCTGATGGAAAACGTTCCCCTCATCACTCTCTACATTATACTCAAAGGGATTAATTTTTGGAGGTATGTAGAATATTTTACGAATTTTTGAAAGTTTGAATCTAGGAATTTCAATGGGGGTTTTGAACCATTTGTAGCCGGATTCCGGGGTGGGTCCTTTGGGGAAGAATGATCTCCTTGGCGTCGGTCACGTTCCCACAGAACAGTTTTCCATTCCGCCACCATTGACCGGAGTTGACCGGTGTTGACCGGCGTTGACTTTCCGGTCGGGAATGCATTTTGAGGTAGGGGATGTTTTAGGGTCATATTAATGTTGTATTGATTGTTATGCGAGCATATACAACTTGTGAGCATGCCTTGTTCAAGTTATAAAATTTAATTTAATTATTTTCTTTGTTTAAGATTTAATTCTCATGATACTAGGCAACTTAGAATTAGATTGTAGCATGCTAGAAATTTAGGCCTTGGTATGGTGGAGGATATATATTAAATTGGGATTATTTGAATAAGAATTGCAAATTTTATTTAATATTTATCTTCTGTGAAAGTTTAATTCACCTAGTTGTATCAAGTATGGAATCAACTCGTAATGTGATATTAAAGTAGGCCTTGGTGAGTTCTTTAAGATATATTAAATTGAGGACATTTAGATATGTTTGAAAATCTAGAGAAAATTAATTAATTAACTTAATTAATTTTATTTTTAAGTGTCGTAGTCACTTAAATTGATTTTGGGTATAATATATGTGAAGACTATGCTATGTCCTTTAACATATATTAATTTGAGTTCATTTGGGATTAATATGAAATCTAGGGACTTTTCATGTTACGTTGAAAATCCCTTTTAATGTAGTGAAATTAATTACCTTGTGAGCATATTACTAATTGGATGTAGAATTAGTACATGGGGCCTCTTAAAATGGTAATTGGACTGAGCATGATATAGAATATCATTGACTTGTAAAGCTTGTTTAAATATATCTTGTGTAGGTATATAGCTTGTTAGAATATTACAATTGTTTACCTTGAAAGCTTGCTACTAAATTGAAGCTTATTTAGTACTTGTGGCTTAGGATGGTAATGTGATTCAATTGTTGTAAAAAATTCTTACTTTGTGTATAATTGCATATTGGAGACTTGACAAGTCAAATGCTATTTAGACTTGAATCATAGGACATGGTTTGTGTGGATTCAACCTTATTTGTGCATGGAAGATGGTTTTATGCATTATTGATTTTGATATAAGTTTGGTCTAACTTATTGATTTTGGTATAAGTTTTGAACTTATTGATTTTGGGAAGCTTGAAAGGACATATTTCACGTGATGGCTTAGGTTTGGCTCTAATACGGAGACATAGTCTTCTAAGTCATAAGTGCGCACTAGGTAGTACCATGTGGGTCGTAATTGCCCGGAATAACTTATGCATGTGCGCACTAGGTGGTATCTTGTAGGTCGTAATTACCCGAAAATACTTACTTGGTCTAGCGACCGCATGTCCTAGTCTTTCCACTATTTGATTTCGCATTTAATTTCAAGTTGTTAATCATGGATTACTTGTAGCTTGGGAATTAATGCTTGCTTTGGGTATTTAGATCTTATTTAGTATACTTGAAACTGTATACTTGTTTTGTGTATTTAGATCTCATTTAGCATACTTGAACTTGTATCCTTGGTTGTGTATCTAAACCCTATTTAGTATACTTAGCCACTGTATATTTGATTTGTATAATCGGATTTCATTTTGTATACTTGTGTCGTGTATGCTTTTCTTGTGCGTAATTCATTTAGCTTAGTATACTTGTGCCTGTATACTTGATTCATGAGTTTTCCATATTAAAATGTGTACTTGTGTAGGTATGCTTAGACATTGTATGACTTGTCTTAATATGGTTTAGTGTACTTGGAAATGTATGCTTATATGTCGTATTACATGTTTTAGCATTGTTTAGTATACTTGAACTTATATACTTGCTCCGTGAGTTTAAATTCCTTTTAGTATGCTTTTGCCGTGTATACTTGTCTTATGTGTATTTAGTTTAGTTTAGTATACTTGTGCTTGTATACTTGATCTATGAGTACTCTACACATATCGAATACTTGCGTATGTATGTTAGATATTTCTTATGTTGTTTAACATGATTTAAGGTACTTGAACATGTATGCTTGTATGTTATGTATCATGTTTTAATACGGTTTAGTGTACTTGAGTATGTGTACTTGTATGCCGTAGTTCATTTCAACTGCATGAGTAGCTTAGGATGATCCCTGAGTCTCACTTTGACGTAGACGTTAGGTGGCATGAGCCCCTTTGACATGTTTCACCATAAGGTGAAAATTTTGTAAAATGCTAGGTCGATGCATGCTCATTTCCTACGAGTAGCTTTATGTTGCTCACCCCAAAGTTACTGGGGAATATTTCAGGTACAAGATTCAAGATCTGGAGGATTGCACTTTCCTTGGGTGATTTGTAGATTTAAAGTCCATTTAAATGTATTCTTGTACACATGCAAGTGTTTGCATGTTTGAGTTTGCCATTGAAATGTAATTTTTCTAACTTTGAGGTTTGACATTTCAAATGTTGTAAATGAGTTGTAATAAGGCCATGGGCCATTGTAGCATGTTTAAAATACCATTTTACACTTGCGTGTATGTTCACATCATCACACAATAGCATATAATGCAATTTGATCATGCCAAGGGGAGTCATTTTGATGCCTTAGAGATGACGTACATCTCTAGTGGCCACTTAGTTTCCTTCGCTTCATCATTTCGGATCCGTTATTGAGTCATTCTTTTGGTTTATCACAGGAGACACTGGGTTGAAAAATCTAGGGTAGTCACAGTACTACACTTAGAGACAAAGATAGCAATGTCCTTCTTCATACCTACCCACCAAAACTACCACTTCATATCCTGAAACATCTTGTCTCCCCCTAAACTCATATTTATGTGTCTCAGTTATCACATCCTTTCTCAAATCATCAGTAGAAGGTACTACTAAATGCCCTTTATACCTCAAGCCTCCATCAGTCCCAACATAGTAAAATGGAACCTCTCTAAAAGCTATCTCTGTAACTTTATCAATACACTGCTGATCTGTGAGTTTTGCCTTCAAAACGTTGTGAATGATAGAAGGTGTAACTACCACGCATGCCATAAAAGTATCAAACAACTCATCAATTGTCTTCAAAGCCTCCCACTCAGTGGCGAATAATGCAGAAAGACTAGCATAGGGTCGACGACTAAGTGCATTTGTCACCATATTTGCTTTCGCTGGATGGTATTGTATAGAGAAATGATAGTCTTTTACAAACTCTAACCATCTGCGCTATCTCATATTCAGCTCTGTGATCACTAAATAATCTGAAGGACTCTCCCAACAGATAATGCCTCCAAATACGTAAGACAAAGACCACAGCTGCCAACTCCAAATCGTATGTCAGATAATTAGGCTCATGTGGTTTAAGCTTACGAGATCCGTATGAAACTGGTCGTTCCTCCTACATCAACACACACCCAAGACCTTGCAAAGAAGCATCTGTGTAGACAAGATACTCTATCCCGCTCTGTGGAGTAGACAGAACAGGTGCAGAAGTTAACTTATTCTTTAGCTCATCAAAAGATTTCTGACAGTGAGTGGTCCCGCTATCTTCTAGAACCCCTGAATGAATCTACGATAGTATCCTGCCAATCTGAGAAAACTCCTAATCTTCGTAGGTGAAGTAGGTTGTCCCCATTTTACCACTGCTGAAACCTTGGCTGGATCTACCACTATCCCCCTTTCTGTCACTACGTGACCCAAAAACTTCACCTCTCGCTGCCAAAATTCACATTTCTCAAACTTGGCATACAACTGATGTTCACGAAGCGTCTGCAATACTGTGTGAAGATGTCTAGCATGACTATCCTCTGACTTAGAATAGATCAAAATATCATTAATGAATACAATGACAAACTATTCTAAGTAAGCCCTGAAGACTCTATTCATCAAATCCATGAAGACTGCTGGTACATTTGTTAATCTAAAAGGTATGACGCGAAACTCGTAGGAACCATATCTAGTGAGAAACGCTGTCTGAGGAACATCCTGCTCCCTAACCCGAAGTTGATGATATCCAGAACACAAATCAATCTTAGAGAAATATATACCTCCATTCAATTGATCGAAAAGATCATCAATCCTGGGCAAAGGATACTTATTACGAATAGTAACCTTATTCAACTCCCTGTAATCTATACACAGGTGAAGTGAACCATCATTCTTCTTTATAAACAAAACTGGTGCTTCCCAGGGTGAAGTACTCATACGAATAAAATCCTGACTGAGTAATTGCTGAATCTGATCCCTCAACTCACACATCTTCACTGGTGTCATCTTGTATGGTGCCCTAGCAATAGGCGTAATGTCTGGTGTTAAGTCAATAACAAAGTCTATCTCTCGACTAGGTGACAACCCTGGAATGTCTTGAAATACATCCAACTGTACAATTGGTATACTATCTAGTGATATAGTAATCTCTTCCTTGGTCTCCTCCTCAACATAAAAAAAAAAAAAAAAAAAAAAAAAAAAAAAAAAAAAAAAGAGTGGCATAACGACAGCGTACATATCCTGACCAGTTATAGTGAAAATAATAGACCTATCATAACAATTAACTTAGGCATGGTAGTAAGATAACCAATCCATTCTGAGTATCACATCATAAGAATGCATGCCTAAGACCAATAGATTGGCAAGAAATCTAAGTCTATCAATATCTAATGTCACAGGCCCATCACTCTCATGTAAGATAACAATATCACCTATAAATGTAGAAATTTCATTAGGTCTATCACATTTCTGCGTCATTGTACCAGATAATGCAACAAAAGAACTAGACACAAATGAATGTGTAGCACCTGTATCAAATAAAACACGATTAGATCTATCATGTATAGGAAACATACCCTCAACAACCTGAGGTGCCTGAATATCCTGTGGCATGGAGTTATACACCCTACCATAATGCAACTACTACGGTGCCTATCTCTAAGGTTACAGGGGTGTTAGTAAAGCTGGGAATGTCTGTCCTTGAATACGTGAAATCTGTGAAGCGGGTAAAGGTAATGGTGCCCTCTGTCCCTACTGCACATAATGTCCCTGTCCAGCTTTTGGACATTACCTAGAAGTATGTCCAAGTTCTCCACAAGTATAGCAACTCCCTTTGAAAGTGCCAAACGGTCTTCTCTGTTGGTTAGCTTGTGGCTGACTCTGTTCTACTTGTGATCCCCCATTTTGCTGCCTCTGAATATGTACTTCATTCCTGTGAACATTCGAACCACCCTTGTGCTTCTTCCAAGACTATTTTCCCTAAAATCTACCCTTGTCATTATGTTAATACCCATTGTCATTCCCTTTTTCAGCTAGCTGATTAGTAGAGTCTCGGCCGTCCCGCTTCTCACCCCTAGTCTGTTTGAATTCTACATTCAATTGGTAAAGCTACAAAGCGGCGTCCACCACCTGAACATATGTAGTTCAGGCTGGACTACTTGTAATAGATCACTTAATAAAACACATCAGTCCATTAACAAAATTAGTACGTTTCTTCTCCTCGGTATCTACCTCATCTGGAGTAAAAAATGATAAGCGTGTAAACTGCTGCTCATACTCTGCTACTGTCATGTCCCTCTGCCGTAGGTTAAGGAACTCTTTCTTCATAGCCATCCTGATAGCATAAGAAAAGTAGTTCTCATCGAAGCGAGCACTGAACTGATCATAGGTTAATAAAGTCCTATCCTCTACAAAAGTAACTGACTCCCACCACTGGAGTGCATCCTCGATAAGTTTGAAGGTAGCAAATATCTGCTTCTGAACCTTCGTACACTCAACCATGTGAAGATGACGCTCGATATCCTTCTTCCACTGATGAGCTAATTTCACATCAATGGAGCCTGAGAAATCAGGTGGGCTCCCCTTTGTGAAAGAACTCCTAGCCTTCTCCTAATGACTTGTCTGAACCATTGGTGCTAGTACAGGTGCCTGATGAACCTGTGGCTAATTTCGAATTGCAGCTGCTACACTTGCTTCTATAGTCTCAGCAATGAGGCCAGCTATCTGAGGAGGATACTTTAGATCCCTGCCCTAATTGTAGCCCTAATCTTGAGACTCTTGAGTCTGCTGTACTTCTTCCTACTCGATGTGCAATTGACTATCCTCCTCCTAAAACCTAGGCAATTGTTGCTCGTCCTCAACTTGCTGACGTCGTAGGAAATCCTGCTGCCTACGTGCCGCTCCCCTTTGCTGCTTGTTTCTCTGATTGTCTTGTCTTCTTCTAGCGTTAACCATTCTATTAATAAAGAAATATAGACATCAGTACAATTTAAGTAGACCGTAAAGGAATATAAAGAATCCTAAACTTAGGCTCTGAAAAAAATAATACACTACGCGGAAGTCACATAACGATAGATCCCTAGAAACACTTGAACCTGGAGTGCTCTGATACCAACTGTGATACCTCTCGACTTCGAGACATGGGTTAATCAGGCCCAAGCCCAAACCCGAGGAAAATATTAAACAATTAAAGTATTTAACAAGCATTGAATACAAAAAGAATTAAGAATAAATAAATAAGTGAAAGAACTAAATAATAAATCCTCCAATAATACTTCAATAAAATAATCCAATAGTCCAAAAACCTCTGATACTAATAATCCATCTAGATTGCAACTCGGGAATCCATCATGTGTACCCCTTATTAAAATCCCAACTAAAAACTGAAATAAATAATATCCAACACTGAAATAGAAAGGAAAATCCTACATAGATGGGTGATGAAGTCTATCTCTGCTTAGCACGGATAATCTCTAAGCCTGGAACTGACGAACACCTGAAAAAAATAATGGTGGGTCAAGCCCACAAACAAGTTCTACTCTACTACAGTCTAAACAAAGACTCGATGATACGTGTACATCCTAGTCAATTCAACAATAGCTAAGTAGTCCGTATATATATATATACACACACACTATAGGATGCTCACAAAGCTATAGGTCTACCTCAACCTGAATAGTAGGCAACATGCAAATTGCACATAAAATGGGTATGAGTACCTAGACCTATTAGGGCATACAGATATCTACTATATCCAGTTATCCATTCTAGGAAATATATGCACCCTAACCATGATCCTTAAACTCAAGCTCATATCATAGCATATAACTATATATATATAATCCATCCTATCCAAACATAAACTATCCAACCATGTCATCCAACTGATTCAGTGGCCTTACATAAAATAGGTAGGACTTAACTTCTTTAGTTAATCCGTTCCTAAAATGCCCCCATCCCATAATAGTACATCAATCTATAAATCCATAAATGATGTAACATAAATAATCATACATCAAATAACACATACATAGCGTGATATAAATCATACAGATATTCTTTACATGTAAATAAGCAATAGTGACAATTTAAATAGCATGTAGTTAACTTATACCCAAAGTAATTAACCTACATCTCAATTAAATTATGTACATCCTCTTAGTTATGATTAAAAATCATTTAAACACTTTATTTCAACTGTTAACACAATTAAATAAATTAGAACATCCATTAAACCACATAGAAGTTATTTAAAATCTCCTACTGTCTAATCCTTAGGCATATAAAGGTATATTATGCATTTTGGGACTTTCCCAAGTCCATTTAACCCATTTAAATTAATTAAAATAGGTTTAAAACAATTCTGGAATCAAAACACGGTAATCCCAGGTCGCAGCCCAATCAAGTGGACTCGTTCCTAACCGAGTGGACTCGATGGCAAACTGAATCGGCTCAGTCTCAACTAAGTCGGCTTAGTTGATCACGAATCATCAACTAAGTCAACTCAATTCCAACCGAGTCATGTTGGTTAGCAATTAAGTTGGCTCAGTTACAACTGAGTCGGCTCAGTGCCTGCCGCTACTTCTTTTTCTTCGTTTCCAGCCTCTGTAAATCCGTCCGACCTCCATTGTTAAGGGTCATAAGCTCCAGTCTAAGTCCCATACGCCCTTATTAAATTATTTTAAATGTTTTAACACATAAAGATCAAACTTAAACACCGAATCATGCATAAAAAAATTCAAGAACATATAAATCAAGGACATGCGAATAAAATCATAAAACCCTCTGTTCTAATCCTATTTAAGCATGCATAATTATTCAATTTTATTGTTTAAGCATCCTGGAATTTCCTAGGCATGTATAGAACATGAAATCTAAGGGAAAGAGTTAGAAGAAGAACTTGCCTTTAAGGATTTCGGTTTGAAACCTTAAACCTTCTTCTTCTCTGACTTTCTGGCAACCTCCACTCTGTTGCTGAGTCCTAGACCCACAAGCAACCTCCCTTCCTTACTCCTTGGGTTCGGCCTTTCACTCTTTTGCTGCACCTTCTCTTTCTCTCTTTTCCTCTCTCTATTTCTCACCCCTTTCTATTGTCTGCGTAATAAAGGTTTCCAACCCTTATGCAGACTAATATATATTATATATATAGACCTAACTAATCCTATCTTAAAATCAAGTCTGCCATTTAAAGGAAAGCAATAAAGAAAAGAAAAATATATAATATACTGATGCGACCAAGCGTGTGCACAAAATAATGCACAACACTTTAGGTTTAGAAATAATGTCATATGGGCATCATATTTTATAATTTATAAACCACTAAACATTTATACTATGGAGTTTGAAGTGAACAGGGATCATCCCAAGAGATCTAAACAATTATAGGTTTTTAGAATTGAATTCTACTTTAGTGCTTATGTGATTGCTAAAAAGGGTTTTGTTTGTGATTAAAACTAATTTTAAACTAAATGATTGCAATAAAGAAATATTGTTTAAGAGATTGGAAAGAGACTTAGGGTGTAGGATTCACCACTAAGCACATTCCCTAACTTATTAACTTTTAACTAATTGGGGAAATAATACTATGTAATCTATATGTGGCTAACAATTGCAATGAAAAGTGTAAACCATCAATTTCAAGCATGAATCAACTACCTAATGACAATTAAACTAAGTGTAGTGCAATTCACCAATTCAAAGCATGATTCATCAATCCAAGTTACAAATTGAACATACATTAATCTAGAGGATAGGCAATTGTGACAATAAGTATGGATTTCAAACAATTGTATGGATTGTCTATTTACGTAATAATTAAATTGCAATTAACTAATTTACCTTAAATTAAACTAACCAAACTTGAAATTAAACTATTTAAACTAGACATTAACCTAATTATGTAGTACAACCCATCTAATATAAGCCATTTTCATCAAATTAGAACACAATTACATCAAACTAATACAATGCATAGCCATCACATGATTCAATTCACAAAGAAATCAAGTGTAAAAATTAATTATCAATAAAAAACATATAAGACAATATGAGATTGATATAGACTATCAAATGAAAGAATTAATATATATTTCAAGGCCAGAACAAAAATTACATAAATTAATCCCCAAAAGTAAATAGTTAAGAATTAGGTTACATGCTTAGGGTTTATCCAACCCTAAGTTGAAGAATTAGCCACTCATGGTTGATGGATGCAAGATGTCAACAAGCTCCATCCTTTGATTCATCTGGCTCCTCTTCTTCTTCTCTGAACTTTTCTCAAGAACCCTAGTTTTTCTCCTTTTCGTGTTTTTTTAGAAAGAGCGTAATATCACGATACAGAAAAATAAAACGTCATAATAAAAATAATAATATTCCCCCCTCAAAACTAATGGGTATTGTCTTTATAAATAAGCCTTATTGGAGACCAATAAGTTATAAAATAAGCCCAAAACAATAAAATCCCGTGGCCAATTAAAAATCAATCCCGCAATATTGCCAGGTCCCCCAGCCTTGGGGATCGATCCCCCAAAGTTGGAATTTCCTTTAACACCTTATTTAGCTCTATTTTGACCCCGGGCTAATTGGTTTGCTTCCTCATCTTTGGGAACATCATCAAAGGCCCGAGAAATGTATAATTGACCGCTTTTGAAGAATAAGCACACTATACGAGCAATGAGCTACGACCTCTTTTTGCCATTTTCTGAACTTTTTCTGAATGTCTTTGCTTGACTCTAAAAAGACTTTAGTGAACCAAAATTAGTTCGTTTGAACATTATTGACCTGAAATTGACAAAAACATAAATTAGAACTAAAACATGAAAATAAGATAGATGCAAGGACTCAAATACCCTAGTTTAGGTGCTGAAATGTGCAACATTTAAGCACTTATCACACCCCCAAACTTAGATATTGCTAGTCTCTAGCAATGAACTACAGTATGAAAATGAAACAAACATATATACAACTATGAACTAATAAAGCAAATAAAGATAACACCACTTTCGTAGGGATCACGGTTGCATTTAGCATATGCAACAAGCCTTTTAAACCCCTAGGTTATCCCTAGTGGACGAGTGAAGTCTCGTGAGGGTTTCTAGACATGGTACCCATAAACATCAACAGCTCTTTCTTACTTGAGAAGCAACGACACATATCAAACAAGTGTTGAATGTAGACTACTTCAAGTATGCAAATTTCTGCCATTTCTAAGCTATTCTCAATATTTCAACATCATATAAGCAAGAATGGTCATCCACACATCAAGCAAGTTAATCATGCAAATTGAATCAGATCTATCATCCTTTTTGAGTGAACCGGCATCAAAATATGTTGCTATCTTAGCAAATCAATGAAATGACCATAGCCTTACCCTCAAACTCGCACACAAATATAGTACCAATCATTAAGACATTGCATAAACCTTGTTATTCAATTTATTTGTAGCATGCTCTCTTTGTTTTTCTTTTTTCTTTTTTCTTTTTTTTTTTCTTTTTTTTTTCTTTTTTTTTATGGGATCTAGGATAAGAGTATGGTGCAATGTAGTGATCTCTTAAGCTTTCTAGAAGATCCATTAACAAGTGTTAGGTCAATGACTCTCAAAACGAAAGGTTTTAGGGCATTAGGTGCAAAGACACCCCTAATGACTTACAAACTCAAATCAACTAGGCTACAAATCAAAACAACTCTCATCCTATCATTTCCCGCTTTCACACATTGGTGAGAAGCACTCAATTTTTTTTCTTTCTTTTGTTTGTTTGTTTTTTTTTTTTTTTTTTGTGAGGGCCTTTCACTTTTCATGCGAGAGTTCGGTGCTTAATGAGGCACAAATCCCGATTACTTTGTAAAGGGTTTGTTGTTTAGCATACAAGGTCATTTGTTAAAAATGAAAGCTTTCAAATTAAACTAACTCAATTAGGATATAACCAAAACATTAATTGATGAGCGCAGAAAAGTGCACATTTAAACTCCTTAAGCTTAGGTATTCTAGAACCTTTATCTATCCTATTTTCCTACTTTGTATTGATTTCGTGTTATTTCCATTTTTAGGTACTTATCCCTAAAATAAGCTAAATCAGCCAAATAAGAGCAGAAATGAAGCAATTCTGGGATGAATCAAAGAAAGGAGCAAAGTAGAGCAAAAGGAAGCAAATGGTAGAATTTCAGCAACTTCGATCGATCTCAAGAAAAGTTAGATCGATCCAACTTTCATCGATCTCAGCACTTCAAGATAGATCTGAGCCATGTTTGTCCCTATTCAAAGATCTCAAAGTTCGATCGATCCAACTTGATTCTCTGATCAATCGAACTTCTTTGTCCTTATCCACATACTAGATCTTATCCAGCTATACCACACTACCAACCACTTTTGTCCTTTTCCCAAAAATATCTCTAAAAATATCTCAGACTTGTTCTTATCCAAAAAGGTGCCGCCATCGTGGATCGATCCAGCCTAAGTTCGATAGATCTCAGCCATATTCGATTGATCCAAGTCCAAGGTTCGATCGATCGATCTTCCTCTAGTGCGAAAAAGTTAAATTGCCAGCTTATAAAAAGTTGTCCTCTATCCAATCATTAGGAGAATATTGGTGTACGAACCCATCTCATTTGGGTGACATTTGACCTACCTATATAAGGAATAAGAGATACCTTTTTGAGAGGAGAATATAATACAATACAATACAATACAATATACAAGAGAATAGAGACTTAGAGGCTAGAGAATTCTTAGTGAGGAAGCAAAGGAGAAGAGGAGGCTAGAGACACCATTGGAGGTTCTTCATCAACCAAGGAGTAGATTTCTTCCATGGAGCTTGCCCTTGAGGGTTGGAAGACATCATCCATAAGTGGCTAGACATCCTCTTAGGGCTAGAGTTAGCCCTAAGCATGCTTTCTACATCTTGATTTGTGTATTATTGAGGGATTTGTATTGTGATACATGTTTTGACATTTATTTATACATAGATCTTGTTTATTTAATGATTTGTGTGGTTTAATGCTTCCAATTGACCATTTCATTCTATCCATATGTCTATGTATGCTAGAATAGATGTTCATGTATTTGTCTCTAGATTTTGTGTTATTGATGCATGTCTATATGTGTTGATGCTATTTATCTAGAGATTGTCAAGACATAGTGCTTAATAGAATGCTTTTGTGGTTTATTTGATGGTTCATACTCATTTCTTGATGGATTGTGCCTCTTCCTTAGTTTAATTAGTTTAATTTCATGTCCTTAGCTTAATTGTAGTGTAGTTGTAGTTTAGATGTTAAATGGGAGGACAATCCATACTTGTTGTTTAATGTTCCATGCTTATGAATGCAAGTAGCATATGCCTCTAACCTTGTGATGTGTTTGGATTGTGAGCTTAAAGGAAGGATTAATGGCTTAGTTTGATATATTGTGCTATCCACCATGTTGCTTAGACAATATATGTTTAATTTGTCATCCATGCTTGTTAAAACAACCACATACACACTATTGTTGCAATACATGTTTTCCCCTCATTAATCATTCATTAAGTGTGTAGAAAAGCTATGCTTAGTGGTGATCTCTAAACCCCAAGATCTTTCTCTCTCTTTTACTCTCTCTATTGCTTCTTATTGTTACTTTAATTTAAATTGCACATTAGGATAATTCAATCACCAACCAAACTTTTGATCACTCAACCTACTAACCCTAATCTTGTTTCCACAACCAATACGACACCAATCCCTTGGGACGATCCCTACTTTCCTTATCTATATTTTGTAGTTAGAGATAATAGTGGCTCTTATAAATGTAAAACTTAGCCACATTACACATCCACACTCTTAAGCGTTGGTGCGGCAACACACCACCAGTTTTTGGCGCCGTTGCCGGGGATTGATTAAAGGCAACGTTGTATTTATGGAATCATTTAGGAATTAGTACTCTTTTGATCATGTCTTTACTTTGCTTTTTATTTTTCTTTTAATTACTCATTGTGTTTGTTCTTGTTTGACTAGGAGTATTAAGCTAAGAAGCAAGCAAAGGAGTATTCAAGTAAAGGAGCTAAGCAAAGAAGGAAAAAGCTAAAATCTAAAAATTTGCAAAGCTAAAATTGGAGTTGAAATGCTAAAGGACCTTTGTGAGTTTTTTCTTACTCAACCCTTAGTTAAATCGTCGGCCCGCGTGGAGGCTTGTATTTCAATTCTTAGATAAATCGTGAGCCCGCGTGGATGCATTTTATTGTTCTTTGCATATTTTTGAAAGCATGGGAGTATGGGATCATCGTATGTGGAGGAAGGTTGTTGTTAATTGAATTATTGTGAAAGAGGAGTGCTTGATTTGGTTTGTTTTGTTGTAATTCGTGCATTGCTTGAAATCTTGTGTAGTCATTGCCATATCATTCATTCTAGGCATTCATATGGAAAATCTAAAGGGTAACCTTAGCTACTTAAACCCACGTTTCATGTTAAACCCCCCTTTTAATCAACATAGTCCCGGAGTTCAAGCTCCAATTCCTCCAATGGTCCTTCGTGATCATTATAATCTTCATGCATACTATGCCCCTACTTGCATTGTGTTGCCTAATTTTGAGGCCAATCAATATGAAATTAAACCTGAGACCATCCAAATGTGTCCACTCTTTTATGGCTTAGATGAGAAAAACCATATAAACATCTTAATGAATTCCTTGAAATATGTTCCACCGTGAGGTATATAGATGTTCCGAAAGAAGTTCTTAGACTACTTCTCTTCCCTTTCACACTTAAAAACAAAGCAAAACATTGGTTCAACACTTTGGGGGCAAATTCAATAACATCTTGGGTACAAATGCAAAATGAATTTTTTAAAAAAATTTACCCTGTAAGTTTGAACAATGTAATGCGAGCTTCAATTAGGGAATTTTCTCAAAGGGAAGGGGAGTTGTTGCATGAGGCTTGGGAGAGATTGAATGACTTGATAAGAAAATGTACACATCATGGTATTCCAAAATGGCAAACTGTCCAGTACTTCTATGAAAGCTTATCCGATATGCATAAGGACATAGTTGATACCTCATGTGGAGGTTCATATTTTGGGAAGCATGAAGATGACATTTGGCACCTTTTTGAGAAAATGAGTGAAAACTCTTTGCATAAATATTACACTTCTCGGCTTGATCATAGTTATAATTAAAAAGAGAAAAATGAAAAAGTGTGTCAAACAAAAGGTTCAAAGGAAATCGTAGCTGAGGTTAAGACTCTTTCTCAAAAATTGGATCAATTCTTGTTAAATCAAAAACCGGCTATAAAGTCATCTCCTTTTCATCAAACTTCTCATCTTTGTGAGCCTTGCATGACATGTTCAAGTGTTTTACATAATATTTTCAATTGTCCCCATGGACATGTGTTTAACGAACACTTTGAACAAGTCAATGCCACATTTGCTCACCCTTATTCAAGTGCATATATTCTAATGGGAAGTGAAAATTCAAGTCCTTATCAAGCTAAAAATTTTCAAAACAAATACATTCCACTTCATAAAAGGAATGGAGGTTCTCAAGGATTTGTTTCTTCTCCTTCCCATTACCAAAACGTGAATCACTTCTCACATCCTCAAATGTATGATCCCCAAGTTTGCTCTCATTATCCTCATACACTCTCTAGCAATTCTACATTTGAAGATAAGCTTTTGGTGGCTTTAGGTAGCTTAAAAATGAATACCAATTTGTTGCATTCCCATTCTCAATCCATATCAAAGCTTGAATCCCAAATTGGGACCATAGCTAATGCATTGAATGCAAGAGAAGTTGGGAAATTACCTAGTCAACCCGAGAGGAATCTAAAAGCCCAATTTTTGTGGGGAAGCAAACCCTACTTCGAGGTGTTCTTCCTAAGCTCAAGTGTAAGCCATCACCACCTTGAGAAGTGATAAAAAAAAATTGACAATAGGGTTGAACAACCAAAAGAAGATAGTGAACCGGTGCAACCACAAGTTGACATCCATCCCGTTGCAAATCCCACTCCTACTTCTTTGGATAAGAATGTTCTTAATCGGAATTCTCCATCATCTTCATCATTTCCTCAAGTTGCAAGGTTTTATGAACCAAAAGCTCCATTTCCCTATGCTTTAAAAGAAATTTCACCTTTTGGGAGGCAAGAAGGTAAAATACATGACATGATGGAGGTTTTTAAGCAAGTGAACATCAATCTTTCGCTCTTGGATGCAATTAAGCAAATTCCGCCTTATGTAAAATTTTTGAAAGACCTTTGCACACAAAAGAGGAAGAGCAAGGGACCAAGCCCTAAAAAAATGTTCCTTACGGAGTAAGTGAGCTCTATCATTTAACATAACACTCCCCCTAAGTTCAAAGATCCCGGTGCTCCGAGCATTTCATGTGTGATTGGGAACCATGAAGTTCGTAGAGCTCTTTTTGACTTGGGAACAAATGTTAATTTGATTCCTTATTCCGCATATGTCCAGCTAGGTTTGAATGAGTTGAAGCCAACCTCGGTGGTGCTTCAATTGGCCGATAGATCCGTTAAAACACCTAGAGGCATGGTTGAAGACATCCTCATCAAAGTTGATAAGTTTTACTTTCCAGTTGATTTTGTGGTTCTTGATACCGAACCGGTTGCCAGCCCTACCAATAACATTCCAATCATCCTAGGAAGGCCATTTTTAGCCACCGTAAATGCCACCATCAATTATAGATCTGGGGTCATGGACCTTTCTTTTGGTAACATGATGGTCAAGCTTAATGTTTTTAATGCAAGTCGACATCCAGTAGATGAAGGCGAGTGTTATTTTGTAGATATGTTGGATAAGGTTGTTGAGGAATCAATTCCTACCATGGTCATGAAACAACCGATTAAGGATAATCTTTCATCTCTTTTATCCAATGATCCTCTTGCTTCTTGTCTTCTTGAAATGTATGGCAATTGTAGGTTTGATAATGAAAACTCAATGAATAAGGTAAGCAATCTCATGGAGTCTGTTGCAAGCTTGGATTTTTCACCTTGTAAAACTCTAATAGAGTCTCTTCCTTCACTCTCTAGCACTCAACCGGTTCCATCTCTAGTCTCTCCACCAACTCTTGAGCTTAAAACTCTACCTTCCAATCTCAAGTATGCATTCTTAGGCCCAAAAGACACTCTTCCGGTCATCGTCTCTTCAAGTCTTGAAAAGGACCAAGAAAATGTTCTCTTAAATGTGCTTAAAGAAAATAAAGAAGCTATAGGGTGGAGTGTGGCGGATCTAAAGGGAATTGACCCTTCTATTTGTATGCACCGCATACTTATGGAAGAAGATGCAAAACCTTTTTGGGATGCCCAAAGGAGACTTAATCTAAACATGAAGGAGGTGGTCAAAATGGAGTCAAACTCTTAGATGCCGGAATCATTTACCCAATCTCTGATAGCAAATGGGTGAGTTCTACTCAAGTAGTTCCCAAGAAATCGAGGATTACCGTGGTTAAGAATGCAAAGGGTGAGGAAATCTTTAAGCGTACTGCTAATTCATGGCGTGTATGCATTGATTACCGCAAATTAAATGCTGCCACTAGAAAAGATCACTTCCCTTTGCCATTCATTGATCAAATTCTAGAAAGATTGGCCTAACAACAGTACTATTGCTTCCTTGATGGCTATTCGGGTTACAATCAAGTAGCCCTTGACCCATTGGACCAAGAGAAAACCACATTTACTTGTCCATTCGGCACATTTGCTTATAGACGGATACCTTTTGGTTTGTTCAATACTCCCGCTACATTCTAAAGGTGTATGATGTCAATTTTCTCGGACATGGTGGAAGAGTATCTTGAAGTTTTCATGGATGATTTTTCTGTCTTTGGGTCTTCATGTGACGCATGCCTCAAAAATTTGGATTTAGTGTTTAAAAGATGTCATGAAACAAACCTTGTTGTTAGTTGGGAAAAGAGCCATTTCATGGTTCAAGAAGGTATTGTTTTAGGTCATGTCATCTCAAGGCGGGGAATTGAGGTAGATAAGGCAAAAGTTGAGCTCATTTCTGAATTGCCTCCACCTTCAACGGTGAGAGAAGTTCGCTCATTTCTAGGTCATGCCGGTTTCTATCGCCGTTTTATCAAAGACTTTAGCAAAATTGCTCGACCCTTATGCAATCTGCTTGCCAAGGAAACTCCTTTTGTCTTTAATCAAGCATGCTTAGATGCCTTTCATAAATTATGTGCTCTGTTATCATCCGCTCCTATCATGCAACCTCCCAATTAGTCATTACCATTTGAAATTATGTGTGATGCTTCTGATTATGCCATGGGAGCTATTTTAGGACAAAGAGTAGGGAAGCTTCCATATGCCATATACTATACAAGCAAAACTTTCTCAGGAGCTCAACTGAATTATTCCACAATCGAGAAAGAATTACTTGCCGTAGTATATGCCCTTGATAAATTTCGGTCCTATCTCTTAGGGTCTACGATTGTTGTCTATTCTGACCATGCTGCTTTGAGGCATCTTCTGACAAAAAGAGAAACAAAACCTAGATTGATTAGATGGATTTTGCTTCTTCAGGAATTTGACTTTGAAATCAAGGACAAGAAAGGCACCAAGAATGTGGTTACCGATCACCTTTCAAGGTTATTGATAGAGCCTTCCCCTAGCCCACCAATTCATGATTATTTTCTGGATGAACAACTTTTTCAAATTACAAATGGACAAATGCCTTGGTTTGCCAACATTGTGAATTATTTAGCAATTGGCAAGCTCCCAACTTCTTGGTCAAAGAACGAAAAGAGCCGTTTCTTTGCCAACATCCGAAATTACTATTGGGAAGACCATGTCTTGTACCGTTATTGTCCAGATCAAATTGTGAGGAGATGCTTTCCGTAGAGCGAAATTCCAAGTGTCCTTGTGTTTTGTCATACACTTGCATGTGGTGGGCATTTTAGTGCAAAGAAGATCGCCTTGAGGGTTCTTCAAAGTGGGCTCTTTTGGCCCACTATCCATAGAGATGCCTACAACTTTTGCAAGTTGTGTGAGAAATGTCAAAAGATGGGGTCAATGTCAAGAAGAGATATGATGCCTTTGACCAATATACTTGTTGTTGAGATCTTTGACATTTGGGGCATTGATTTTATG
The DNA here is from genome assembly GCF_030987335.1 of Cornus florida. Classification (NCBI taxonomy): domain Eukaryota; kingdom Viridiplantae; phylum Streptophyta; class Magnoliopsida; order Cornales; family Cornaceae; genus Cornus; species Cornus florida. The sequence continues at coordinate 50,545,075 of NW_026775573.1, forward strand.
GGTCCATTTCTTATGTCCTATGGTTTTCAATACATTCTTCTTGCCGTAGATTATTTTTCCAAGTGGGTAGAGGCTTGTGCTACCAAAACAAATGATCATTCTGTGGTTATTCAATTCATTAAGACCAATATCTTTGCTCGTTTTGGTATGCCAAGGGCTATAATAAGTGATGGAGGAAAGCATTTTTGCAATCAATTCTTAAAGCACTTATTTCTTAAGTACTCTACTCATAAAGTGGCCACTCCCTACCATCCTCAAACGAGTGGGCAAGTAGAAGTGTCTAACCGGGAAATTAAGCATGTTCTTGAGAAAATGGTTGACACCACCGGGAAAGATTGGTCACGAAAGTTAAATGATGCTTTGTGGACTTATCAGACGGCATATAAGACTCCCATTGGCATGTCTCCTTATAGACTTGTATATGGAAAGCCTTGCCATCTTCCGGTTGAGCTAGAAGATAAAGCCTTTTGGGCAGTTAAAAAGCTAAATCTTGACCTTGACAAAGCCGGAGAGAACCGGTTACTCCAATTGAGTGAGTTGGAAGAGTTAAGACATAATGCATATGACAATGCCAAACTCTACAAAGAAAGAACCAAAACTTTTCATGATAAGCATATTGTGAAGAAGTCTCTTGAACCTGGTCAAAAAGCTTGGCTCTTCAACTCTAGGTTGAAGCTCTTTCCTAGGAAATTGAGAACTAAGTGGGAGGGTCCTTATGAAATCATCTCTGTTACACCTCATAGGGCGGTTGAAATTAAAAGTTTGAAGAAAGGGAACATTTTCAAAGTTAATGAGCAAAGATTGAAACCCTACATAAAGGGACATGTCTTTCAAAGACATTTAGAAGCTGCGCATCTAGTTGACTCGGTGTAGGAAAATATATAGGGTTGCATTGTAAAACGATTGAGTTGTTGCCTCTTCGATCGATCCAACACTTAGAAAAATTTTCAACCTGCATCCCCCTGCATATTTCAGCTCTTTATCAGATCGATCAAAGACATTCCTAGATCGATCTAAAATTATTCGATCGATCCAACTTCACCATTGGATCGATCTGTAGTAACCAACACTTAGAAAATTTTTGAACCCAAAAACCTGCATATTTTTGCTCTCTGTCAGATAGATCGAAAATATTCCTAAATCGATCTTTAATTCTTAGATCGATCCAACTCCAAGGTTAGATCGATCTTCAGTTCCAACACTTAGAAAAATTTTCAACCTGCATCCACCATCATATTTCACCTCTTTGTCAGATTGATCTAGAATTTTGTCAGATCGATCGAACATGTCTGCAGGTTGTTGCATGTTCGATCGATCGAATCCTTCTTAAGATCGATCTATACAGTGTTGTTTTGACTTTTTCTTCCCTTTTTGAATTTTGAACTTGTTTATTCAAAGCGGCATTCCGTCTTGCTAGAGATGTTAAACTTTACACCCATTTTACATACCTTTTTTTGCATTTTTCGTTTTTCTTTGCATGTATTCAAAAAAAAAAAAAAAGTTTTGATTTTCATTTTTCATTATCCTTTCTTACTTTTTGTTTTTCATTTCTTGCATTGTACATATTTTTCATTGCACTGTTCATGCATTTTATTCTTTGTTTTTCTTGCATTGTTTTCATTAAATGAAAAATATAAAAACTTTTCACCATTGTGCCGTTATGTGTAGTCATGCATACTTTATAATTTATATTGGGCTTGATCTCATATCTCTCTTTCATCTTGTGATATATTATCTTAGAATGCTTGATTATTTTTATCCTATTTGATATTTGATGTGAGTTTGTTAGTGTGGTTATTCAAGTAGGTTGTTGATTCCAAGTTTGGGGGAGACGTCTTTCGAAGTGGATCACTACCGGGCTTTATGCTTTTACCACCACGGTATACTCTTTCCATCTTTTCCATTGTTCTCATTACACATTGAGGACAATGTGCAGTTTAGGTTTGGGGGTAAGGTGTCTTGTTGCATTATACTTAAAGTTGAGCTTTAATTGCATTCATTTGTGGTGTACATGCTTTGTTGATTACTGAATTGGTTATATCCCAATTGAGCTAGTAATGCATTGAAAGCTTTCATCTTGATAAAAGTTGATAACAAACCTTTTTCATTGAATAGCAGGGATTCTAGCCTCATCAAGCACTAAACTTCTCTCGCCGAAAGGTGGAGGGCCCAAACTCTAGGTTAATAACTTGACAAAAAAAAAAAAAACGAAAAAAAAAAGAAAAAGAAAAAGAAAAAAAAGTAATAAAAAAAAGTGAGGACTTTTCCCAAAAAGTGAGAAGTGGGAAATGATTAGATGGCGGTTGTTTTAATTTGTAGCCTAGTTGATTTGAGCTTGTAAGTCCTTAGGGGTGTTTGAACACCTAGTGCCCTAAAATCGTCCGGTTTGGGAGTCATTGACCTAACGCTCGACCTCATGGATCGCTAGAAAGCTTAATAGATCAACACATTGCACTATGCTTCCATCTTCGATCCTTAGTAAAAAAATAAAAAATAAAATAAAATAAAATAAAATAAATCGAGTGAAAAGAATAAGCGCACCTAAAACAATAAAGCTTTAATAAATGGTCCACTCTTTATCTTTATGATCGGTACTAGATTTGTGTGCTAGTTTGAGGGTAAGGATGTGATCATTTCTTTAGTTGGCTAAGATAACAACATACTTGATGCCGGTCCACTCAAAAAGGATTCTAGTGTTGTTTTGATTTGCATGATCATTTTCTTGATGTGTGGAGGACCATACTTGCTTACTTGATGTTGAAATTTTGGGAGAATGCTTGGAAATGGTTGAAAAATTGCATACTTGAGGAAGTTTTCTCCCAATGCTTGTTTGCACTATTGGTGTCTCTTTTGTGAAAATGAGCTTAATGTTTGTGGGTATCATTTTTGAAAACCCTCACGAGACTTCACTCGTCCACTAGGGGTAACCTAGGGGTTTAAAAGGCCTGTTGCATATGCTAAATGGAATCGTGTTCCTTACGAAAGTGGCATTATCCATTTATTGCTTTCTAGATCGTAGTCGTACAGTTGTTCATTTCATTCTTTTACTTTCTAGTTTATTGCTAGGGACTAGCAATATTTAAGTTTGGGGGTGTGATGAGCGCTGAAAAGTACGCATTTAAACCCCTTAAGCTTAGGTATTCTAGAACCTTTATCTATCTTATTTTTTCGCTTTGTATTGATTTCGTGTTATTTCCGGTTTTAGGTACTTATCCCTAAAATAAACTAATTCAGCCAAATAAGAGCAGAAATGAAGCAATTCTGAGATGAATCAAAGAAAGGAGCAAAGTAGAGCAAAAGGAAGCATAGGGTGGAATTTAAGCAACTTCGATCGATCTCAAGAAAAGTTCGACCGATCCAACTTTCATCAATCTCAGCACTTCAAGATGGATTTGAGCCATGTTTGTCCCTATTCAAAGATCTCAAAGTTCGATCGATCCAACTTGATTCTCTGATCGATCGAACTTCCTTGTCCTTATCCACATGCTAGATCTTATCCAGCTGTACCACCCTACCAACCACTTTTGTCCTTTTCCCAAAAATATCTCTAAAAATATCTCAGACTTGTTCTTATCCAAAAAGGCGCCGCCATCGTGGATCGATCCAGCCTAAGTTCGATAGATCTCAGCCATGTTCGATCGATCCAAGTCCAAGGTTCGATCGATCGAACTTCCTCTAGTGCGAAAAAGTTAAATTGCCAGCTCATAAAAAGTTGTCCTCTATCCAATCATTGGGAGAATATTGGTGTACGAACCCAGCTCATTTGGGTGACATTTGACCTACCTATATAAGGAATAAGAGGCACTTTTTTGAGAGGAGAATATAATAGAATACAATACAATATACAAGAGAATAGAGACTTGGAGGCTAGAGAATTCTTAGTGAGGAAGCAAAGGAGAAGAGGAGGCTAGAGACACCATTGGAGGATCTTCATTAACCAAGGAGTAGATTTCTTCCATGGTGCTTGCCTTTGAGGGTTGGAAGACATCATCTATGAGTGGCTAGACATCCTCTTGGGGCTAGAGTTAGCCCTAAGCATGCTTTCTACATCTTGATTTGTGTATTATTGAGGGATTTGTATTGTGATACATGTTTTGATATTTATTTATACATAGATCTTGTTTATTTAATGATTTGTGTGGTTTAATGCTTCCAATTGACCATTTTATTCTATCCATATGTCTATGTATGTTAGAATAGATGTTCATGTATTTGTCTCTAGATTTTGTGTTATTGATGCATATCTATGTGTGTTGATGCTATGGATCTAGAGATTGTCAAGACATAGTGCTTAATAGAATGCTCTTGTGGTTTATTTGATGGTTCATACTCATTTCTTGATGGATTGTGCTTCTTCCTTAGTTTAATTAGTTTAATTTCATGTCCTTAGCTTAATTGTAGTGTAGTTGTTGTTTAGATGTTAAATGGGTGGATAATCCATGCTTGTTGTTTGATGTTCCATGCTTATGAATGCAAGTAGCATATGGCTCTAACCTTGTGATGTGTTTGGATTGTGAGCTTAAAGAAAGGATTAATGGCTTAGTTTGATATATTGTGCTATCCACCATGTTGCTTAGACAATATATGCTTAATTTATCATCCATGCTTGTTGAAACAACCACACACACACTATTGTTGCAATACAAATTTTCCCCTCATTAATCATTCAGTAAGTGTGCAGAAAAGCTATACTTAGTGGTGATCTCTAAACCCCAAGATCTCTCTCTCTCTCTTTTTTACTCTCTCTATTGCTTCTTATTGTTACTTTAATTTAAATTGCACATTAGGATAATTCAGTCACCAACCAAACTTTTGATCACTTGACCTACTAACCCTAATCTTGTTTCCACAACCAATACAACACCAATCCCTTGGGACGATCCCTACTTGCCCTATCTATATTTTGTCGTTAGAGGTAATAGTGGCTCTTATAAATGTAAAACTTGGCACATTGCACACCCACACTCTTAAGCGTTGGTGCGGTGACACACCACCATTAATCAACTAAGCATGTACCCCACAAATTGAATGCTAGTGTGCACAAGTGCAAGTGTAGAATTCTATAATCAACTCTCAAAACATTTTCAACCAACCAGATGATGTGTACCAAAAAAGCAAACATGATGTCAAAATTTGAAATTTACCCCTAAATGGCATCTTAGAGTATACAGGAAGTATTAGACTCTAACAACTTACTTTTCAAAGGCATTATGCTTCAAAAGTTTGAAATCATTGCCAAATACATCTCAAATCTCATCATGCATTTAAAGCTCAACTTAAAATAGAATGAATCATGGTGACCTTACTCCCAAACTTAAACTGTACATTGTCCTCAATGTGCAATGAGAACAATGAAAAATGATGGAAAGAGTATACCGTGATGGCAAAGACTATAAAGTCCAGCAATGATTCAGTAGGAAAGACGTCTCCCCCAAACTTGGATACAAAAACCTAGCTGTATAACCATACTAGCAAACTCACACCAAGAATTACATGCAATACATATAGTTCAAAACAATAAATAACACGATGCAAAGAGATATGAGAACAAGCCTTTAGTAAAAGATGAAAACATGCATAACCACGCAGAAAGGTATAACGATAACACATACTTTTGAAATTTTTTTATTATTTTATTATTATTATGATTATTATTATTATTATTTTATTTTGAAAAATAAATAAAGAAAAAGAACATGTATATACAACCTACAAAATAAAAAAAAATGAGCTAAGTTTAACGTCTCTAACAAGACGGAATGCTACTGAGAATTTTTTTTTTATTATTTAATTTTTTTTTGTTATGAATTTTTTTATTATTATTTAATTTTGTTATTATTTTTTATTATTTAATTTTTTTTTTGTTATGTATATTTATTTTATTTATTTTTTATTATTTAATTTTTTTTTTTGTTATGTATTTTTTTTCTTTTATTATTTATTTATTTTTTTGGTATTTATTTTTTCTTTTATTATTTAATTTTTTTTTGTTATTTAATTTTCTTTTTATTATTTAATTTAATTTAATTTTTTATTATTTATTTATTTATTTTATTTATTTATTTATTATTATTTTTTTTATGTACAAGCAAAAGAGAACGGCGAAGCCAAAATCGCCAGAGAAAAGCGATCCATAAGCTCGCCAGAGAAGAACCCAGTAAGAACCAGTTGAAATCACTGGAAAATAACGACCCAGCCGCGATCGCTGGAGAAACAGCCGTAATCGCCGGAGAAACACGGCGATTCACAAGCTCAGAACCCGTCGGCGTAGCAAATCACGGCCGACTAACCAACCCTGAAACCGTAACCTAAAAACCGCAACCCAGAAACCGGTGAGAACCGTCGACCAAATCAAAATCGCTGGAGAAAACGGCGATTCACAAGCTCGCCGGAAAGACCCGCAACCCAGAAACCGTCGGCGCTACTGTTTTTCAAGAACAGCAACCCCACCCTTATAATCACACCCAACAGCGTTTTACAAAGGAAAGCAAAGGCGCCGGAAGAGAAGAAGAAAGAATCGAGTCTCAAATCGGCAGCCGAGTCTCAATCCGGCGGCCGAGTAAGAACCGAGAACTATGGCGCCAGAATTTCAAACCTTCGTCACCACAGAAGAGAAGAGCGAACAGTGAGGGGCAAACCAAGAACTTGGGATTGGAGGTGGGTTAAGGGTTTTGCACGGAAGGAGAAGAATTGGTGAGGACAGATGAAGGAACTGGAAGTGGAGATTTGGGTTAAGGAAGAAAACATGAAGAATTTGTGTGATACCCCTCAATTCTATCAAGTCCGAACACAGATTCGAGAGATATTAAACTATTAATATGTAAACAAACAGGAATAAAAACTGAATTAAGAATAAATTAATAATACGCTGAAAGAAATCTAAAACAAAAATCCTCAAACTTTAAATAATAAATTAATATCATTTAAATCCTTCAAATCCGTACAACTTGGGAATCCATCTAGTGGACCCCTAATAATTCTAACTGGTAAAACGTTTACAAAATTAAAATCCAAAACTAAAGTAAGAAAGAAAATCCTATGTAGTCGAAAGAGTGAGTGTCTGTATCTGCATCAACACGATCAAGCTCTAAGCCTGGTACTGACGAATACTTGAAAAATAAGAGTAGGTTAGGCCCACATGCAAGTTCCAATCTACTACAATCTGTACATACACCCGATACGCAGATACATTCTAGATAGCTTGGCAATATCTAAACATAGTCCGTATATATATATATATATATACACACACTATAGGATACTTACTAACTTATAGTCATCACACTTGAGTAGAAGGTAACACGCAAAACGCCGTCGCGTCGTCATACACACCCAGATCTACTAGTGAACGTCTTTAAGTCTAGTTATCCCTCCATGCGATATACGCACCCTAACTGTGATCAGGAGACTCAAGCTCGTACCACGGTACCATAAGTATATATATAAATTCCTTCCTACTACTGAAAAGTAAAGCAACCATCCGTTATGTCGTTCAACTGTTTTAGTTGACAGGACATGCATCCATGTAGGATTTAACTGTTTTAGTTAATCCATTCCTTATGTATGAATGGGTAGGGATTAGCGTTTTGATCTAATCCGTCCCCTCCATATGCCATCGTCCCATACCGGTGCATACCATGTAAATGATTCCGTAAATGATGCAACATTATGAGCAGTACATCAAATAAAGTCCACACAATCCATATAGTTGATAAACACAGATTTTAAACAAGTCATCAACTAAAAATCCGGAATCCATCCATATAACTAACGAGACAAAGTTTAATAGTTCATCAAGTTAAAGCCCAACATCCATCCAGATAATTCAACAGAAAATATATAATTAATTCTGAAATAAATTCCAGGCCAACATTCAATTAGATCGACAAAACTTAATTATTAGTTCAGCAATTTAAGTCCAAACCAAAATCCAATAATTTGAGGGTAGTGCATACTATTACAACAATTAAAATCCATGTATTGTAGATAGAATTTAGTATTTCAACAGTTACCATCCGAGGTATGCATAGATCAAACATGATATATAACTGACCCTAGCATACAAACAAAACAAGATTTATAATCAAATATATATATTCCGTTAAATTGCTAAAATTAAACTAGGCAATTAAACTCCTTCCGTCCGTTAATAGCCTGCACCGCTGTATACTTTCCCTACAGTTAAATCTATGAGCACAAAGACATTAATTTATTTAATGTGGCTCTAACCTAGCATAATAACATATTTAAAGTCCATGTTACAATCCGTTAAAATTTTAAAACAAGATTTAGCAATTTCGTCCGTCCTATCCGTTAGCAGCGTACAAAGTTGCTTATTCTTACCCTGTTTCTTCCAATTACCTTATGGACCAAATTATACATTTAGAGGGATTAAAATCCATTATAATTACTTTTAGAATTATCATTCCAGTCCTTGAAACCATTTAAAATCCCAAACTGTGCCCAAAAATGTCCAAACAGTGTCCAAACCACGTCCAAACATAACCCAACCAAGGGAGCCTGCTCTAAAATCAAAGAGTAGGCTCTTTGCCACTTAGAGCCAGCTCCCTAACCCCTTGGAGCCGGCTCTTTGAAGGGAGAGACGGTTCCCACAAATCCGGAGCCTTCTCTCTCCCACTTTGAGCCTTCTCTACTCCTCTGCTTCACCTCTGCTCGTGCGGTTGATGTCTGTGCTTCCAGCAAAGCTTCCTGTCCTATCTCCAAACCTTTATAGCATCTTTAGGATTCTATTTAAGTTTCTTATAGTCCTAGAACCCCTCATACTCCAGTGTAAATCAATCAACAGAAACTAAACTCACAATAGAATAACTTATGCAACAATAAGTTTAAACTTTAAAAAAAACACAGAAAAGATTATAGAAATCATCTAGCATGCACAAAGTCCATTTTTAAAAGTTTAATTAAGTTCCTGGAGTTTATATAAGATGCACAGAACACAAGTTTACAGAAGAGGAATAGACTGAAACTTGCCTTAAGATTCCGGTTTGAAATCTTCACCGCCGTCTCTAAGTTTCAGAATTTCCAAAACTGTTCCTTCCTCCTCTGTCCATTGCCCTCTACTTTGGTTGCTCCTTGGCTCAACCTACGAGCAATTCCCTCTGTCTAACTCTCAAGACACTCTATGTTTCTCTTTCTGTGTTTTCCTCTCCAAACTGCTCTCTGGTTTTTCCTCCCAACCTCTCAGCTTCTCTCTTCTCTAGTTACGGGGAGAAGAATTATTTTTAAAACCCTTGTAGAATATACACTTATATATATATATATATATATATATATGCTCTATAAAACCCTAATCCTAATCCCAGCCTAACCCTATGTCGGCTAAACTAATTACATAAAACAAAACCCTAATATCATAATCATACAGCATACTCTAACACACGTTATTTAAAACCATTAAATCAAATAATTAAATTAACTCACAAATAATAAATTCAACAATTAAATTAAATACATATAAATAATAATTAAGCAATTGAGAAATACACATAAAATAAAATTTCCCAAATAAAACAATCAATTTAAACAACTAAGTCATATAATTAAATAAAAATAAAATAAAAACCAAAATTCAAAATTAAATTCCCAATTTTGTCCTTTTGAAAATTAGGGGTATTACAATTTGAGAGCGGGGATTTAGGTTAAGAGAATTGCAGGGAGGAGAAGAATGTGTTTGGGAATGGAAGGTTGGGCAGTGAATGGATGGGGCGCTCGATCTCCTTTATTGAGGGATCGATATTTTTTTACAAAAAATTGTCCCTTTACTGTGTAATGAGAAAGTGGAAGGGGATTAATCCACATGGTTGGGCGATCAATCCACTAAGACCATTTTTTTGTTGCTCTCTGCCAAAAGCATGGGATTGATCTCTCATTGTGGGGATCGATTCTTTATTTTTTATTTTTTTATTTTTAAAACAAAACTAAAATGAAAAATATGCTAAAATGAAATATATAAAAATTAAAATTAAAATAATTAAAATAAAAATAAAATAAAATACCAACCTACACTAATCATTGCAATTTTTTATAATTTTTTATTTATTTTTTAATATATATATATTTTTAATAAAGCAAAACTACAAAGAAATATATATATACACGAAAATAAAATATATATAAAAATAAAAATAAAAATAAAAATAAAAATAATAATAATAATAATAATAAATGGAAATAAAATCAAACACCAACCTACACTACCCATTTAAAATTTTTTTTTTATTTTGTTATTTATTTATTTTTTTTTTCTTTTTGAATTTAAAAATGCATAAATGTAGAAAAGGAAAAAGAAAAAAATAAAATAAAATAAAGTAATAAAAAAAGAATAAAATAATAATAAAATGTAAATTAACATGTAACGAAGGAGAAACTCGAAACAACTAGTGTTTAACGTCGCTAGAAAGACGTGAAATGCTCTCAATCTTCAAAGTAAATGGGATCCACTAAAAGAACGGATTCCACATTTCTTTGAAGAGCTTGTCCATCAATGAATGGTTTAAGCCTTTAACCATTAACCTTGAAGGTCCCTTCATCCTTTAGATTTTGAAGTTCAATCGCCCCATGAGGTGAGACGGAGATGATTAAATAATGGCCTTCCCATTTGGTTTGAAGCTTTCCAGGGAAGAATTGAGCATAGAGTTGAATAACCAAGCCTTTTGACCGGCCTCAAAGGACTTTTTCATAATATGTTTATCATGAAATGCTTTTGTCCTTACCTTGTAGATTTTTGAACTATCATAGGCATCATTTTGCAATTCCTCTAGCTCATTGATTTGGAGTAAACGGTCCTTTCCAGCCTTATCAAGATCAAAGTTGAGTTTTTTTATCGCCCAAAGTGCTTTTGCTCTAACTCAACTGGAAGATGACAAGGCTTCCCATAAACAAGTCTATATGGAGACATGCCTATTGGAGTCTTGTAAGTCATCCGGTAAGCCCACAAAGCATCATTCAATTTCATTGACAAATCTTTTCGGGTCGGATTGATAGTTTTCTTAAGAATATGCTTGATTTCCCTATTTGACACCTCGACTTGCCCACTTGTTTGGGGATGGTAGGGAGTGGCCACCTTATGTGTGACAACGTATTTCAAAAAGAGTTTTTTCAAGAATTGATTGTAGAAATGTTTTCCTCCATCACTTATCATGGCCCTTGGCATACCAAAACGAGCAAAAATATTTGATTTGACGAATGCAATTACCACGAAGTGGTCACTCATTTTGGTAGCACAAGCCTCAACCCACTTTGACACATAATCAACGGCAATGAGAATGTATTGAAAGCCATAAGACATTGGGAATGGTCCCATAAAATCTATGCTTTGTACATCGAAGATTTCAACCACGAAGACTAAAGTTAAGGGCATTATGTTTCTCTTTGACATTGATCCCAACTTTTGGCCCCGAACACACACCTTGCAAAAGTTATAACCATCTCGGTGGATAGTGGGCCAGAAAAGCCCACTTTGAAGAACCTTCAAAGCGGTCTTTTTCCACTAAAATGCCCACCATAAGCAAGTGTGTGACAAAACACAAGGACGCTCGGAACTTCACTTTTCGGCACACATCTCCTTATGATTTGATCTAGGCAATAACAAAACAGAATGGGATCTTCCCAATAGTATTTCCTGATGTTAGCAAAGAATCGGTCCTTTTCTTGTTTTGACCAATTAATGGGAAGTTTGTCGATTGTAAGATAGTTAACAATGTCGGCGAACCAAGGCAACATCCCATTTGAGATTTGAAAGAGTTGTTCATCCGAAAATGAATCATGCATTTCAAGATTTGGAGAAGATTCAACCATTAATCTAGACAGATGATCGGCAACGACATTGCCGGAGGCCTTTTTGCCCTTGATTTCAAAGTCAAATTCTTGAAGAAGTAGGATCCATCTTATCAAGCGAGGTTTGGTTTCCTTTTTCATTAAAAGATGCCTAAGAGTGACATAATCGGAAAGCACAATTACCTTGGATCCTAAGAGATATGACCGAAATTCATCAAGGGCATATACTACGGCAAGTAATTCTTTATCAGTGGTAGAATAATTTAATTGGGCACCCAAGAAAGTCTTACTCGTATAGTATATAGCACATGGTAGTTTACCTACCCTTTGCCCCAAAACAGTACCCATTGCGAAGTTGGAAGCATCACACAAAATCTCAAATGGTAAGGACCAATTTGGAGGTTGCATGATGGGAGCGGATGATAGAAGAGTGCGAAGTTAATGAAAAGCATTTAGGTATGCTTCATCAAAGACAAATGGAGTCTCCTTGGCAAGAAGGTTGCACAAGGGTCTAGTAATTTTGCTAAAGTCTTTGATGAATCGACGATAAAAACCGGCATGTCCTTAAAATGAGCGAATTTCTCTCACCATAGTAAGTGGAGACAATTCAGAAATCAGTTCAACTTTTGCTCTATCTACTTCTATTCCTCTTTTAGAGATGACATGTCTAAGCACGATTCCTTCTTGAACCATGAAATGGCTCTTTTCGCAACTTAACACAAGATTGGTCTCACAACATCTTTGAAGCACTTTTTTTAGATTTTGGAGACACGAATCAAATGAGGACCCAAAAACTGAGAAATCATCCATAAAGACTTCTAAATACTTCTCCACCATGTCCGAAAAAATTGACATCATACACCTTTAGAAAGTGGCAGGAGCATTGCACAATCCAAAAGGCGTCCGTCGATAAGCAAATGTACCGAAGGGACATGTGAAGGTGGTCTTTTTTTGATCCAATGGATCTAGGGCCACTTGATTGTACCCGAAGTAACCATCTAGGAAGCAATAGTATTGTTGCCCGGCCAATCTTTCTAAGATTTGGTCAATGAAAGGCAATGGAAAATGGTCCTTCCTAGTGGCAGAATTCAGCTTTCAGTAATCTATGCAAACACACCACGAAGTGGCGGTACGTTTCGAGATGAGATCACCCTTAGCATTTTCAACAACTGTGATTCCTGACTTTTTAGGAACCACTTGAATTTGACTAGCCCACTTGGAATCAAAGATAGGATAAATGATTCTCCCATCTAAAAGTTTCACAACCTCATTCATGACAACTTCCTTCATATTTGGGTTCAATCTCCTTTGAGCATCCCTAAATGGCCTTTCATCCTCTTCCATGTGTATGCAATGCATACAAATAGAAGAATGCCTTTTAGGTCAGCCACACTCCATCCAATGGCTTCTTTGTTAACTTTAAGTACTTTCAAAAGATCATTCTCTTGGTTATTTTCAAGATTTGAAGCAATGATGACCTGAAGAGTCCTTTTAGGGCCTAAGAAGGCGTATTTGAGATTGGATGGAAGAGGCTTAAGCTCAAGAGTAGGAGGAAAGATGAGAGAATGAACCGGTGGAGTACTAGAGAGTGAAGGAAGATGTTCTTTCTTGCTTTTCCAAGGTGGGAAATCCAAAGTGGCCACAGAGTCCATCAAAGCATTCACCTCACTTATGGATCATTCTATGTCAAAACCATAACTTTTGAACATTTCACAAAGGCACGCCTCAAGAGGGTCCTTAGATAAAATAGAGGGAAGAGTCTCCTCTATGGTTTAATCTAAAATATCCACTAGGAAACACTCGTCTTCATTTGTGGGATATTGACTAGCATTGAAAACATTAAGCTTAACCATTATGTTACCAAACGAGATGTCTATAATGACGGATCTACAATTAATGGTGGCATTGGCAGTGGCAAGAAATGGTCTTCCTAGGATAACTAGAATGTGATTGGTAAGATTAGGGACTGGCTCAGTATTAAGTATTACAAAATCAACTGGAAACTAAAATTTATCAACCTTAATCAAGATGTCCTCAACAATTCCCCTCAGTTTCTTAATTGATCTGTCAACTAGTTGGATTACTACTGATGTTGGCTTCAAGTCCCCTACTCCTAATTGCAAGTAAACAGAGTACAAAATGAGATTAATACTTGCACCTAAATCAAGGAGAGCTCTACGAATCTCTTGGTTTCCAATAACACAAGAAATAGTCAGAGCACCTAGATTTTGAACTTAAGAGGAGTGTTAGAAAGAATGATGGAACTCACTTGTTCCGTTAAAAGCACTTTCTTAAGGTCCTTTCCCTTACTCTTCCTCTTTTGTGTGCGCAAGTCTTTCAAGAACTTTGCATATGGTGGAATTTGCCTAATTGCATCTAGAAGAGGAAGATTAATTTTCACTTATTTAAACACTTCCATCATACCATGAATTTTTCCTTCTTGTCTCCCAAATGATGAAGTCTCTCTTAATACTTGAGGAAATGGAGCTTTTGGCTCATAAAGCTTTTCTAATTGGGGAGATGATGATGAAAATGATGGAATGTCCTTTTTGGAACCACTAGCATCCAAAGAAATAGGAATAAGATTTGGAATGGGACGGATGCTACCACTTAGTTGCTTCAGTTCACTGTCCGGCTTAGGTACCTCTACCTTATTGTCCACTTTCCTACCACTCCTTGTAATACCCCCTAGTTTTAAAAAGGATAAAATTGGAATTTCAATTATCTTTATTGCATTTTTATGTGACTAGTTGCTTAAATGTTTAATTGGTTTATTTGTTTTAAACTATTAGTTTTGTATTTGAATTGCCTTATTTGGTTAAGTATATTTTAATTAAATTAATTGTATTTTTGGTTGCTATGCTTACTTTAAATTGTATTATTAATTATTTTCTTGCATGGACGTAACTGTTTAATTAAATTAAGTGTATGAATTATCTTTTAGGGTTTTAGTATTTTTATGGGCTTGCCGACATAATTAATTAGGATTTACATCTAGGGTTTTTATTGACTTAGGATTTGGAGTTAGTTATAAATATATAACTTATACGTCCCTAGGGTTTGATAACCCTATTCATGACACAGTGAGAATACAGAGAGTTTGGAGAGAATTGAACGAGAGAAAAACAGAACAAAACTTAGAAGGAGAACAGAGAGGGCCAAGGGAGAGTTGTGGTGGATTAAACTAAAACCATAGGAGGCTTGAAGGTGGTTAGTGGGTGCCGGAAATTAGGAAGACGACAACACAGTTTTGAGACCAAAGCTACAGGCAAGTTCTTCTACTTTCTCCTTCCCTTTGGCTTGTGTTCTGTGCACCTAGGTAGTCTCTAGGGTTAAATAAATTATAAACTAAAACTTACATGTTAATGGTATGTTATATTGATAATCTGTTTGGGTTGTAATCGAATCTATTACAGAATTTGTACACATCTGTTTTCAGTTTTATGGAAAAGCTTGTTAGTCCGGTTGTAATTTTTAGACTCTAGGGAATTTGTTGAGTCTTAAATGGATCTTGCATGATTATTATATGTCAAATTTCATTATCTGTTGTCTGAGAAAGTGGTCTGAAATAAATTCGTTCTTGTCTGTTCCAGTTTTGCTCTTTAAGCATGCTAGTAAATTGCTTAGTTAAATCTCTATATTTGATTTCAAATTGTTGTTCTAAAACCATTGGGAGTCTATTTTGGTATTAATAAAACCTTAGGATAAGTTTTAGAAATCAACTGAAGGGTGGACATAGGCCGGAGAAGAAGCAGAAGGACGAGGACGGAGTAAACGGGGACTGGAAGCTCTCAAAGGAGGTGAGAGCAGGCTCCATGGATGTGGGAGCCGGCTCCCATACTCATTGAGCCAGCTCTACATTCTTAGAGCCGGCTCCAGGCTCAAAAAAGAGCCTGCTCTTGGAATTTAGAGTAGGCTCTTTCAAATAGTAGTTTTCTGATTTTTTTTCTACGAACTGTTTGGATACTGTAGGAGCATGGGAACGTTTCTGTTGACTCTGGGGTTTTACAGAGGGATTAGAGGGTTGGCTTTGAGAGTTATTAAGTCCTTAAATTGAGTAAGGTTGACTTTAAGTGAATGAAATTAACAGTGTGCTAATTTAACAATTGTGCGTACGGGTAACGGCTGGAAGGAAATTTATTGTCTAATTTTAATTTAACAATTTAAGGGGCTATAATATAGTTCTAAATTAAAGTTTAAATGTGTGATGGAGTCTTTTGAATAACAATTAGACTTGTAGCTTATTGGGGCTCTGTGCTAACAGATTAAACAGAATATCAGTATACAACTTAGCACGCGGTTACCTGATGGAGAAAATTAAGTTGCTCAAATTAATCTAGCAATTTATGGGACTATAATGTGATTTAAAAACTTATTTTTAATGCATGATAGAGTCATTGATATATTAGATGTGATCTACATATGCTATGGATGCTAGTTGTTGAACCTTTAAACCGTTTCCTCCAAATACATGGTTTAACTCTTGGATTTAAATTGCTGAAACTATAAATAGTCTTTTGTAATTATTTGTGATGGTTTTGGATTGTAAAATGCTATACTATTATTTATAGGTTGTAATTACATGGTTTGGATGTTAATTGTGGGATCTTAGATATTATCATACAAGTAATTAGATTATGGTTTTGAACTGTAATTGCTGTGGTGTGGTATAAACTATTCTGCAATTATCTGGCTTTTGGTTCTAGTTATTAAATTGCTGTACTGTTATTGATAGTCTGTAATTTTTTTACATGGTTTTGGATTTAAATTGCTGAATAAATATATTCTGTCAATTACATGGATATGGAGGATTGTATGCACCGGTATGGGACGGTGACATACTAGGGGACGGTTTAGCTCAAAACGCCTAAACCTAACCTAATGGATTAAAGGAATGGATTTAAAACTATTAAATCCTAATTGTGTTAAGTCAAATCAACTGCAACTAAGTTGAGTGGCTTCCTGGATTAATGGATGATAGTTAAGTCATATCAACTGAATAAGTTGATAGACTAACTAGCTTATTTATTGTATGTCAGTTCAATAAATATTTGAATTACATACCCTGGTTTTGGACGGACTTTATATATATGATTATGGTACCACGAGATAAGCTTGAGCCTCAGACTCATTGGTTAGGGTGCGTATATGCAGTGGATGCGTAGCTGGCTATAGTAGATTGAGGTGTACCCTGTTAGGTCTAGGTACTCATGCCCACCTTTTGGTGCGTTTTCGCATGTTGCCTTCTATTCAGGTTGAGACCTCTACTGTAGTCCAGTGAATGTCCCTTAGTGTGGATATATCTATATGTATGGACTAGATAGCTATTGTTGAGATATCTAGGGTGTATCTGCGTATCGAGTCACTGTTTGGATTGTAGTTAGAGATGAATTTGCATGTGGGCCTGACCCACTCTTATTTTTACAGGTGTTTGTTAGTTCCAGACTTGGAGCTGGATCGTGCTGAGCAGATACAGTTATTCACTCCACCGATGACCAGGGTTTTATTTCACCTTTTCGACTTGGGTTTTATTTCCAATCTTTTGAGTTCAGTGAGGTATTTTAGGGGTCTACTGGATGGATTCCCGAGTTATAATAGAAATGGAGAAGTAGGATGTATCAGAATCATTCTTTGTTAATTAAATTTTATTCTGAGGTTTTTGGATTATTATTCTAGATTCTTTTCAGAAATTTATTTATTCTTGTTTTCTTATTTGTATTCTGTGTTCGATTATTACTAATTGATTTGATATCCTCGGGTTATCGGGCGTGGGCCTGGCCAACCCGCATCTGGAAATTCGGGGGTATCATACTCCTCAAAGTAGTAATTATTTGAACTTGCTCATTTATAGAAAATCCCGATGAAGGACTTGCTTGCACCATAAATTACCCATTAGGATTGGTCTCAGTTTGACTAGGCAACTTACCTTTCTCTCTCACATTTAAAGAATTAGCTATTTGGCTAATTTGAGCTTCAAGCTTTGCAATTGATTGAGAGTGAGAATGAAACAATTGATTGTCCTTTCGGAGATCACCTAAGGCTTCCAAGACCTTGTCCTCAAAAGCGGGACTCTTGGGAGGCACTTGATTTAGATTAGAGTAAGACTGAGAATTTGATGCTTAAGGTTAAGAGTAGGATTGAGAATTTGATACTTGAAGATGAGAATATTGATTCACATTTTGAGGATAGAATGAAAGATGGTAAGCTTGAGAATTCTGATTTTGGAGATGTGGAGGAACATACTTTTCTTGGTAACCTTGAGTTTGAAGAGGGTTTGCACCATTTGCTTGATTTTTTCATGCAAAGTTTGGATGATTCTTCCACCCCGGATTGTTAGTATTAGAATAAGGGTTGTTCCCTTGATGAATGAAAGCGGCATTTGCTTGTTCTTGAGACTCACTTGGGATGATTTGTCCCAGAGGGCAATTTGAAGTATGGTGAGTATAACTAGAACAAGTCATGCACATTTCACTGGAATAATAAGGATAAGATTGAATTACCGGACCTTAATTCAAAAGGAATTTATCAAATCTTTGAGTAAGATTTTTCACCTCAGCGGCAATTTTCATAGAAGTATCTATTTGATTTAGAGCTTTCTTTCCTCCCATATTTACTAGGTGACCAACCCTAGAAGATAAAGATCTATGCATTGAGTTTTCACTCATTTTTTCGAATAGATACCATGTAATGATCTGGTCAATTGCCTTCCTTTCATTTTTCCTGAAATTTTACGAATGAATTTTTTTCATTTAATTTTCCTTTCTGAGCTCTGTTTCGTGTCGCTTAGTGTCATCTCGAGTGCTCAGAATTGGTTTCTGAGACTCTTTCATGTGAATTGACAACTTCCTTTGAGGACCGAGTCATTTTCGCATTTTTCGTTTTTGGACACTATGTGCTATCTTTTCCCTATTCTGTCATTTTCCCTATTTCGCCTTATCTCCGTTTGTCAGTTTTTGGCACAACCTCACTTTTCGTGCTCGGAGTTGGTTTTTGACTTCACGTGCCTACATCTTGAGTGGTTTCCTCGAAATACGTATCTTTACTTTTGCAAGAAAGTACTCTGGTTGCTCCTGGTGCCCACAGGGGCATGGATGCACAATTCTTTAGAATCTTTTTCATTTCTTGGGGTTTTTTTGTAAATATCTTTTGAAGATATTTTATTTTAGGGGCATCTAAGAAAATATCTTTTGGAAGATATTTTCATTCTAGGGCAGTTTCGCAGTTAACCCTTTTTGTAGGGGCCATTGTGCAATTAACGAAAGTTATTGCAAAATGTCTCGTCTGGGGCCTGGATCCTCGTACGGGATTTATTTTCACATTTCGTCGAGTCGTGGACTCTTAGAATTTCTTTCTGGTCATTTTTCTCCAGTTTCAAAGTTTCTAGACCCGGTTGCCGCCGAACTTGTTCGGGGCATAACTTTCTACTCGGGACTCAGTTTTTGACACTGTTTCTTCCGTTGTTCATATTTTCTCATTTTGAATCTTTTTTGTTCATGGAGTTTAGTTGTTCGAGCGCGTCTGCTCAAAATCCACTTTTCCGGACCCGGTGGGACCCTTTCGGGGCAGTTTTTGAGACTTGCTATAAATAGGATGCCCTAAAGTGAAAAATCAGATTTTGGTCATCTTCCCCACCTCTCTTGGCCGGATTTCCTAGCAGCCATGGCTGCCACTTTCTCTCTCCTCCTTTGGTCCACTTTTCCTTGGTAGAAATCCTCCGGCCTTAGCATTTATTGCTTCCCTCGACATACTCTACCTTTTGCCCTTATTAGAATCCATTTTCGACGATTTTTCGAGTTCGAGTTTGGAGTCAAGTTGAGATTTTCATGGGGCTTCTTGCGGATTCTTGTTCACGGTGTTGTCCCCGACAAAACCTCTCGGTATCGTCGAATTCGAAGCACTTTTATTTTGGTGGGCCTTTGGGATTTTCATCTCAAATTGAGGTAGGAGATGTTCTAGATTTAAATTCTTGTTATATGGCATGTTTGTGATGCTTATACTACTTGTTTGCATGATTAAATATAAAATCTAGAGATTTTGTTATTTATTTTTCTTGTACGGGATCTAATTTTTTCGGTTGCTCATGACTTGGTTTAAACCTGTAGCATGATTTTATATTGCCCCTTGATATGCTCATTGTCGTGTATTAAAATTGGAACATTTGAATAAGTATTAAAGATTTTATTTAATATTTATCTTAGGTGAAAGATTAATTCACATGGCCTTAACTAGCTTGAAATTAATATGTGTTAACATATTATATTAGGCCTTAGCATGCTCTCCAACATAATTGAATTTGAAAGTAATTGGAGGTGTTTTGAAAATTAGTAATTATTAATTAATTTGATTAATTAATTTGCCCCGAGTGCACTATTCACTATATTTGAATTCCGACTTGATATTCTTGATTTACATGCCATATAGCTTTACATATATTTGATTTATAATATTCGGTTAGGTTTTGAAACCTTTTATTTAATTAAATTCCATGTTTAAGATTTAATCCTAATGGTGATATACAACTTGGAATTGTATTGTGGCATACTATAAAATTAAGTTTTGGTATGGTTGTTCATATGTATTAAATTGGGATTTATTGCATAAGAATTGCAACTTTTGTTTTATATTTAACTTTAGTGAAAGTTTAATTCGCACGGTCGTAAATTGAATGAAATAAACTTGTAATGTGATATTACATTAGTCCTTGGCATGTTTTCCAACATAGGTTAATTTGAGAGCATTTGGTTAAGTTTAAAAATCTAGAGATTTTAATTAAAAGAATTAATTAAAATCTATTTTGTGGTCCCATTAGCTTAATTAAGGTTTTAACTTGATGTTTGTATTGGCCATGACTTGTTTACTAGTATATATTAATTTGGGACTATTTGAAGTTGTTTTAGAACCTTAGGATTTAAATTAGCATGATTTAATTAAAGTTCTACTTTGTTGTTCTAACAACCTAATTGAGTTTTAGAATGGATATAGGTGATGACCTTGCCATGCCCTTTAATATCTATTAAATTGAGGTTAATTGAAATTGAATCGGAAATCTAGAGAATTTAATTGTGTTTATCTATTTAAATTCTATCAATTTGCTCCATGATCTATGTTTTAGAAGTGGTTTCTATATTCAAATCATGGACTTAGACTTGTTGTATATTCATTTGGTTGTGTTTTGAACATTGGATAACATAGTTGCTATGTTTATACTCATGAGAATATGTTTTTCTTATTGAATATATTGTTACCTTGTGTAATGATTTGCACATTTCGTATTTAACATCATTCATGCATAGCGTGTAACGAATCGCACACTGAAGATTCGACATTCATCACATCATATTACTTGTGGACTTAAAGCATGTATTGTATAGGTTTCCAAATTTGGTTGTGCTTAGTAGATAGTTGATTATCTTGCATATTCCTTTTGATATATGCGTTGTTACACAACTTGTTGATTTTAGAAACTTGGGGATGTCGTTATTTGACTATGGCTAGGACGTGGTTCTAGTACAGGGGATAGTCCCTCTATATAGTCTAGTGCGCACATAGGAAGGTTACCCATGGGCTAGTAACCCTAAAGTAACTGTGTTGTCGGTTTGATCCGGCGTGACGTCCGAGTATCCACTTTGTTTGACTTCGCATTTCATTTTCAAGTTGATAACTAGATGATGTTGTAACATGTTGTTCCTTATTTGTCATTCTATTTTAAGTTACATGATGTTAACTTTGCGAAATTGTGCTTTATGCGTTGTATTGGAAGTTCCAATGTTGGTTAAATTGCATCGATATTGAAAATTGTGTTTTGACGTTCTAACAAAGCTTAGGATTGATCCTATTGATTCATTTATAACTTAGACGTTAGGTGGCTTGACCCACTTCTGTTGTTTTCGTGCTTTAGATTTCAAGCTGATAGCTTTAAGAAATTGTATTTTGTTGCCTTGTATAATATGCTTTTATGTGGTTAGATTGCATTGAAGTTGTAAATCGCATTTTGATTGTTCAGCATGGCCTAGGATGATTCCTTAGACTTATTCAGAACATAGACGTTAGGTGACATGATCACTTTAGTTGTTTCTGTATTCGAGATTGCAAGTTAATACCTTTAAGAACCTATATCTTGTTGCTTTGTATAACGTGCTTCCATATTGTTTAAATGGCATAGATGATGTGATTTATGCTAGAAACACTCTAAGGTAGCTTAGGATGCTCCCTGAGTCTCATTTCGATATAGACGTTAGGTGGCATGAACCCCTTTAATATGTTTCACCTTAAGGTGATAAAATTGTAAAATGCTAGGTCGATGTATGCTCATCTCCTACGAGTAGCTTTATGTTACTCACCCCTACGATACTGGGGCATATTTTAGGTATGAAGACTTGGTTCGTGACGCCTAGTATTCCTTGGATGTTGTGTAGCTTTCAAGTTTCCATTTCATGCAAATGTTAGCATGAAATGTCATTTTGTAGACTTATATGTCAAAATATGTATATTTGATTTCATGTATGTAACGTGTACTTAAGTACACTCCTTTCAATGTATTTGATATGTATGAGATGAGGCCGGAGGCCAATAACCATTATATTGTATCGTATGTACTTTTTAACTTCGTGAAATATTGTGAAAATCTTGAAAAATCGCAAGTCATTGCTTCATCATGGTTGCATCGGGTGTGGGAATTCCATTCTCATTCTTTCATAGGGTCTCATAAATCAAGTTTGAAATGTGGCTAAGGGCCAAACTGTCATTTGATCCCGTTTTGTATTTTTGGATTTCGAGTTTTCATTCCAAGTTCCATTTTTGCCTTTTTGCCCGTTGGGGGGTCGGATTTTGTATCGATATTATTTTTAAGTCGTAGACCATTGTAGCTCGTCCAAATAGGTAAGTTACGTTTGCGTGCATGGTCGTTTCTGGGCAAAACCTTATCATTTGTGTTTTGAGCCGCTTGTGAATTCATTTCGCATTTTTTTTGCATATTCTGATCTAGGGGCATTATAGACTTTTCACGATGGTTTTACTTTCTTCTTTCAACATGGTTGAATAGAAAACATGATTTTGAGGGGGGTTTCTTTTCCGTGTTTTTTCAGAAAATGTCATCTTAATATCGGAAATCGCTTACGAAGTTCAGCTCTAAGTTTTTCAATTTAGCAGCTTTTTGGACCTCCATGACCAGATTTCATGGAGGGGCATTTCGGGCATTCTATATTACATTTTTTTTTAATTCTCTCACGTGTCATATAGAAAACTCAATTTTGAGGAGGGTTTCTTCTTTGTGTTTTTGCAAAAAAGTTCATCTAGGCCTCGAAATTCAGCCTTTGTTCTGAATTTTTCTAAAAAAAACAACCACACAGCAGCTTTATGGGCTGCTGCCAACCATGGTGCACCCAGCGCGCGCGCGGCATGCATGGGCGCGCGCATGGGCGTGTGCATAGGGCTGTCATGGCCCCTCGTCGGGCCGCCGCGACGTCAACTCTTCTTTTGGGCTTTTCTCCTTCGTCCGGACTCCGATTCAGGTGAATTTTTTTTTCAACTTGACTAATTTTTCGCTGCCTTTCCAACGGTGTGCTCGGTTGCACCTGGTTCTTCCTGGATAATTACCAGTTTACCCTTTTTGCCTTAAGTGCTCGTTTTTCTTCGTCATGCCGTTTCTCATTCATCCGGACTCCGAATTATGCGATTTTTGAGTCCATCTTGATTATTTTTTCATTGTCCTTCCAGCGGTGTGCTCGGTGGCACCCGAATCTATAGTTTTCAAAAATAACTATTTTGCCCCTGGGGGCTTATTTGTCATATTTTCGATCTTTTGCTTCCGCATCAGTTCTTGTTGAGTTCCACAACTTCATGGAAGGTCACTTTGACTTCTTGGAGTCTTGTTTTCTGTTTTCGCTTTCGCATTCGGATCCGTTATCGGATCATCTTTACGGTTCATCACAGGACACGCTGGCCTAAAAACCAGGGTCATCACATGCCAAATTTCATCTTCATTTCTTTCTATGCAGCTTCCGGCACAGGAAGCATCAACAATACCCTTATTAGCATCAAATAAACTTGAAAAGAAACATTAAACTAATTGTCACTTAGGAATGTCATGATGTGGACACTTCCGTAGCAAGTCATTCAAACGTTCCCATGCTTCATGAAGGGGTTCTCTTTCTTCTTGTTTAAATTCACGAATAGAAGTTCTCATTGAATCAGTTCGACTCGCGGGATAGTACTTTTTTAGGAACTCTTGTTGCAATTTTGCCCAAGAGGTGATTGTATTTGACCGCAAGTTGTTGAACCAATATTTACCTTTATCCCAAAGAGTGAAAGGGAAAAACTTCATTTTTAGGACTTCTTCCGGAACATCCGTGATTTTCACGGTGGAACAAACTTCCAAGAACTCATCTAAATGTTTATACGGCTTTTCATTGCTCAACCCATAGAAAAGGGGGCACATGTTAATGGTGGAAGCCTTAATCTCATAATGATGGGCACGAAAATTTGGCAATTAAATGCAAGTGGGTGCATTATATTAATTTGGAGTGTAACGATCCCTAAGGACCATTGGAGGATTGAGAGGAGGATATGGCATTTGACCTTGCTGATGATATGCCATTTGACCTTGTTGAGGGTATGCCATTTGAACATATTGTTGTTATTGCTCACCAATTGGGGGAACAACATTTGGCCTTGGCATCCTTACATTAGGTTGTTGTACAGCAGGATTGATTGGTCGTGGCATTCCCAAGGGTGGATACACATCTTGAGGATCCATAATATGAACTTGTGGTGGGTGGTGCACACCGTTATGATCCACATGACCAAGATCTTCAATGGGATCTACAATTGGATCTATTGAGTCTTCCATTAAAAGTGATGAAAGATCAAAAGTTGGAAGATTTGGATGACTATCCTTAGTACTATCTCTTAAACGCCAAAGAGAAACTTCGAGATTTTTATTTACAGGAGCAAGAGGACGATTAAGTGATCTACAACCATGCATGCACTAGAATAAGTCAACACACTAACACTTCAATATTTCAACCTCCACATACGATGTTCCCAAACTCCTCAATAATATCAATGCACTTAAAACAAATAAATGCCTCCACACGGGCCGATGCCTTCTACAAGAAGGCATGCTTGGACTTAAAAATAAAACAATTCAAATTAAGCCTCCAATTAGGCTGTCCAAAGCATGCAAGACATTTAACAATTAAGCACAAAAATTAAAGAGAAACTTACAAATGGTCCTTAAGCAACTTCAAAATTTTTTAATTGCTTCTAAGTCCAGTGTTTGCTCCACTTTGTTTCAAGTACCTAATTGACAAATCAATTGAGAAAATAAAAATTAAAATGACTTAAAAGTAAACAATCAACAAAGAACTAATGTCTAATTCAATTATTTAAAACCGTTAGATCCCCGATAACGGTGCCAAAATTATGGTGCGACCGAGCGTGTGCACAAAATGATGCACAACACATTAGGTTTAGAAATAATGTCAAGTGGGCATCATATTTTATAATTTATAAATTATTAAATACTTATACTATGGAGTATGAAACGAGCAAGGATCGTCCCAATAGATCTAAACAATTATAGGTTTTTAGAATTGAATTCTACTTTAGTGCTTATGTGATTGCTAAAAAGGGTTTTGTTTGTAATTAAAACTAATTTTAACTAAATGATTGCAATAAAGAAATAGAGTTTAAGAGATTGGAAAGAGACTTAGGGTGTAGGATTCACCATTAAGCACATTCCCTAACTCACTAACTTTCAACTAATTAGGAAAATAATACTATGTAATCTATATGTGGATAACAATTGTAATAAAAAGTCTAAACCATCAATTTCAAGTTTGAATCAATTACCTAATAACAATTAAACTAAGTGTAGTGCAATTCACCAATTCAAAGCATGATTCATCAATCCAAGTTACAAATTTGACACACATTAATCTAGAGGATATGTAATTGTGACAATAAGTATGGATTTCAAATAATTGTATGGATTGTCTACTTACTTAATAATTAAATTGCAATTAACTAATTTACCTTAAATTAAACTATCCAAACTTGAAATTAAACTATTTAAACTAGATATTAACCTAACTGTGTAGTACAACCCATCTAACATAAGCAATTCCCATCAAATTAGAACATAATTACATCAAACTAATACAATGCATAACCATCACATGATTCAATTCACAAAGAAATCAAGTGTAAAAATTAATTATCAATCAAAAACATATAAGACAATATGAGATTGATATAGATAATCAAATGAAAGAATTAATATATATTTCAAGGCTATAACAAAAATTACATAAATTAATCCCCAAAAGTCAAGAGTTAAGAATTAGGTTATATGCTTAGGGTTTATCCAACCCTAAGTTGAAGAATCAGCCACTTATGGTTGATGGATGCAAGATGTCAGCAAGCTCCATCCTTTAATTCATCTGGCTCCTCTTCTTCTTCTCTGAACTTTTCTCAAGAACCCTATCTTTTCTCATTTTCGTGTTTTTCCAGAGAGAGCATAATATCACGATACAAAAAAATAAAACCACATAATAAAAATAATAATATTCCCCCCCTCAAAACTAATGGGTACTATCTCCATAAATAAGCCTTATTGGAGACCAATAAGTTACAAAATAAGCTCAAAACAATAAAATCCCGTAACCAATTAAAAATCAATCCCACAATGCTGCGAGGTGCTGGGGGATCGATCCCCCAAGGGCATTTTTAGTTCTGTGAATAGTGGGGGATCGATCCCCCAGAGTTAGAATTTCCTTTTACACCTTATTTAGCTCCATTTTGACCTCGGGCTAATTGGTTTCTTCCTCATCTTTGGGAACATCATCAAAGGCCCGAGAAAGGTATAATTGACCGCTTTTGAAGAATAAACACATTATACGAGCAATGAGCTGTGACCTTTTTTTGCCATTTTCTGAACTTTTTCTGAATGTCTTTGCTTGACTCTGAAAAGGCTTTAGTGAACCAAAATTAGTCTGTTTGAACCTTATTGACCTGAAATTGACAAAAACATAAATTAGAACTAAAACATGAAAATAAGATAGATACAAGGACTCGAGTACCCTAGTTTAGGTGCTGAAATGTACAACATTTAAGCACTTATCATATACCTATATATTCTAAGTCTGCTAAAACTAATGTGATATATATATATATATATATATATATATATATATATATATATATATATAACTAACTATTAACACTATAACTATATATATGATATATATCTGGCTATAGTTATATTTATATTAACTATTAATAACAATTAATAATTATATATATATATATATATATATATATATATATATATATATACAACTATCCATTAGTAATATTCGTACCCATTAGACCTCCTATCCAAGTAGTTCATGCGACCCAATTGGTTGGTCAATTACTGCTGCCCAAATCCATTCCTTTAAAATAAATAATAATAATAATAAAATAAACATTTAATTCATTTAATCCTAAAAATTAAAATACAAATAACTACACATCATTTAAGCAAGTAAAATCATACAAATAATTATTCAATTAAAATACTATTTAAAATAAACAAATAATTCAAATAACCACATTAACAAATAGCCATGTAATCAATTAATCAATTAAAAATGCATTAAAATAAACAAATAAATACTGAGATTATCCTTTTAAAATTAGGGGTATCACACATACTACATCTACCCATCAACTCTCTCACAAGAGTACGTCTCTCTCAATCTCATAAGTCTCAATCGAAAGCTTATGTATCTATTTATAGAATTCCAAACCCAAATCCTAGTTGGACAAGGATTACAATTTTTTATAGGCCAAGACTTGCCAAAAAAGAAATCACCAAATAGAATACAACTCTAAAATAGCATAATTAGAATAGGAATTTGAGACGCAAATTCCAACAATCTCCACCTTGGCTCAAATTCCAACAATCTCCTCCTTCGCTTAAATTCCATTCAGTCAATCATCGCTTCCACTGATGAGTGCTGAAAAGTGCACATTTAAACCCCTTAAGCTCGAGTATTCTAAAACTTTTATCTATCTTATTTTCCCGTTTTAGTCTAATTTCATGTTATTTCCCTTTTCAGGCGCTTATCCCCAAAATTAGTCAATTCAGCTAAATTAGAACATAAAAGAAGCAGTCTCAAGCTAAATGGAATAATTGAGCAAAGTGGAAGCAAAATGGTGGAAAACAGCAAGTTTTGATCTATCAAACCAAGCTCAGATCAATCTCATAGTGATCGTTCCAACCATTTCAAGATAGATCGAGCCTTTTGTCATTTTCCTCACCAAAATACCGTCTTCGATCGATCCAATAATTCTCTGATCAATCGAACTTCTTTGATCTTATCCCCACCTACCACATTTAAATTTTTCCCAAAATATCCCAAAAATATCTACTTATTCCAAAAAGGTGCCGCCTTAGTTTGATCGATCTCATCAGAATTCAATCGATCGAACTCCCTTAAGTTCGAAAAAAAATAGAGTTTAGCTTATTAAAAAATGGCTCATAGTGCAATCATTGAAGGGGCCCTAATACACGAGATCTGACCATTGGGTGTGACACTTGAGCTACCTATATAAGGATTTTGAGCCATTTTTTCAAAAAGAAAGATATTTAATCTTAGAAAGAGAGAAGAGGAGGCTAGAGATTAGAGAGATACACACCATTTGGGAGTTCTTCCATTCATCTAGGGTTTCTATCAAGAAGAAGATCATTCCTACCATGGAGATGGCCCTTGAAGGTTGGATGGCTACATCAATGAGTGGCTAAACATCTTCTTGGGCTAGAGTTGGCCCTAAGCATGCCGTCTAGATCTTGATGTTTTGTATTTTGAGGAGATTTGTGTTGTAATTCTTGTCTTGGTATTTGATTTATATATGAATCTTGTTTCTACAATGATTTACGCTGTTTAATACTTATAATTGATCATTTCATTCTATTCATATGTCTATGTATGCTAGAATAGATGTTCATGTGTTTATCTCTAGGTTTTGTGTTATTGAAACATGTCTATGTGTGTTGCTGCTATGAATCTAGAGATTGTTAAGGCATGGTGCTTTAATGGAATACTCTTGTTGCTAGTTTGATGGTTCATACTCTTTTCTTGATGGATTGTGCCTCTCCCTTAGTTTAATTAGTTTAATTTTCATGTCCCTAGCTTAGTTGTAGTGTAGTTGCCTTATTTTCTTAGATGGAAGGACAATCCATACTTGTTATTTGATGTTCCATGTTTATGAATGCAAGTAGTATAATTCTCTAACTTGTTAATGTGTTTTGATTGTGAGCTTAAAGGAAGGAATAATGGCTTAGTTTAATATATTGTGCTATTCATTAGGTTGTCTAGACAATGTATACTTAATTAGTCATCCATGCTTGTTGATTCAATCAATCACACATATTAGTATTGCAACACATATTTCCCCCCATTCATTACACATTAAGTATCTAAAAAGGTGATATTTAGTGGTGACCTCTAAATCTTATGATCTCTCTTTCTTATACTCTACCCTTTATTTACTTTAATTGTTTTTATTGAATTTGTTAACATCATAGTTCAATTAACTAATTAAAACATCTTTGATCACTCGACCTACTAGTCCAACGTTATTTCCACATCAGTATTGCTTCCTTTCCCTCGGGACGATTCATACTCACTCTAGATATATTAGTAGTTAGAGGTAGTAGTGGCACTTTATAAATTCAAACTTGGCCACTCTTTAGCATGTTTTAGCTAGTTGTTCTACGACACACACCAAGTTTTGGCGCCGTTGCCAGGGATTAGGCAACACCGTATTTTGGAAAAAATTAGGAATTAGTACTCTTTTGATTGTGTTTTTACTTTATTTTATTTTAGTTACTTATTGTGTTTGTTCTTGATTGGCTAGGTGAATTGAGTAAAGGAAGTGAAGTAAAGAAGAATACTAAAGCAAAGAGCTAAGCTAGGCATAAAAAGGCTAAAATCTAAAACATTGCAAAGCTAAGCAAACATTGAAAAAAGGTGCTTAAGGACCCTTTGTGAGCTTTTCTAAACTCAATCTCTAGTTAAATCGTGAGCTCGCGTGGAAGCAAGTTTTTACTTTCTTAGATAGATTGTGAGCCCGCGTGGAGACAATTTAATTTTTCTTGCATATTTTTCAAGCATGGGAGCATAGGATCATCGTATATGGAGATTTGTTGATTGATTTGTTGCAGAGGCGAAGTGATTGCTACTTGTTTGTTGCTTGTTTGTGTTTTGTTTGTGCATGCATGGTCGTAGGTCATTAAATTCTACTTTTGTCCCACTCAATTTGACTCTTGAATCCATCGTTCGTAATCCTAGGGGAAGAGGTAGCTTTCATCACTCTATTTTTACCAATGGAGGAGCAAAATAACGACTATGTGAAGGACCTTGGTCACATCGACCAACAAGGTATCCTCCACCCTAATGTGTATCATGACAATATTCAAGTCCCATTAGGCATGCCAAGACCTTTCATTCTACAACAACAAGGCCAAGTTCCATTGGGAATGCCTCGGCCAATTTTTATTCCACCCCCACCTCCTATTGCTCAAGTAAATCAAGGTGTTCGTGTAGCACCACCGGTTGTGAATCATCCTCTTGTTTTGCGTGATTATTATGTGCCAAATGAATATAATGCACCTACATGCATTCAACTACCCCTATTTATAGCACATCACTATGAAATTAAACCACAAACCATTCAAATGCTTCCCAATTATCATGGACTTCCAAGTGAAGAACCTTACAAGCATTTGGATGAATTTCATGAAGTGTGTTCCACCGTGAAATACACTGACATGCCAGAAGAGGTCTTAAGACTCAAACTTTTTCCTTTTACCCTTAAGGACAAGGCAAAATATTGGTTCAACAATCTTAGGCCTTTTTCGATAACTTTTTGGGCGAAAATGCAACAAAAGTTCTTGAAAAAGTAATATCCGGTTTCAAAGACCAATGCAATGAGAACTTCAATTAGAGAATTTTCTCAAGGGGAAGGGGAATTGTTTCACGAGGCATGGGAGCACCTCAATGACTTGCTTAGGAAGTGCCAACATCATGACATCCCTAAATGGCAATTGGTGCAATTTTTTTTAAAAGTTTGTCGGATAATTTTAAAGGAATGGTTGATGCATCTATCGGTGGTTCTTATCTTGATAGTCATGAAGATGATGTGTGGCGTTTATATGAGAGCATGAGTGAGAATTCGATGCATAGATCTTTGTCCTCTAAAAATGGTAGAAATCTAGGTGGAAGGAAGAATATCGGCTTATATCAAGTTGACAATTCCAATGACATAGCCTCCGAGGTGAAATCTTTATCTCAAAGGTTTGATTAATTTTGATCAACCAAAACTCGGTGAATCAAGTACCTTTCTCCCCTAATCATGTTCATCATTCATCTAATGAATCTTGCATGACTTGTTCTAGTGTCTTACATTATACTTCTAATTGTCCTCATGGACATGTGCAAAGTGATAACCATGAACAAGTGAATGCCGCATTTGTCAACCAAGGGAATAATCTCTATGGCACACACTACAATCCTGGGTGGAGGAACCATCCAAACTTCTCTTGGAAAAGCCAAGGGGAAGGCTCAAACCCTCCCCAAGGTGGTTTTCAAAACAAGTACGTTTCGCCCCCAATGTAAAGCCAAGGTTCCCAAGGTTATAGATCATTATTTCAATCACATGGAAACTAATTTTCTAACTCTCATTTTCTTAATAAATCATCTTATTCTCAAGGAAATTCTAGGAGTCCAGCTTTTGAGGGAAAAGTGTTGACCGCTTTAGGTACTCTAGAGGCAAACACTCAATTACTTCACTCTCATTCTCAATCCATTGCAAACTTAGAAACCCAAGTCGGGCAAATAGTTAGTATCTTAAATGCTAGAGAGAAAGGGAAGATGCCTTTAAATGCCCCACCAAAGCAATAATTTGTTGTGGAAACCAATTCCTCTTTAGAAGGTCCCACAATTAAGCATGTTAATGCGGTGACAACCTTGAGAAGTGGAAAAATTATTGACAATCAAGTTGATGTTTCTCATGAAGAGAGTGAACCAGTGCAACCAAAAGTTGACACCCGTCCCATTTCACATCCTATTCCTCCTTTATTGCATGTGCATGATCATCTTGTTGAGAAAATTGTGAAACATGATTTGAAAAATTATTGTGTTGAAAGTGATTCAAAGAAAGATTTTGAAAAAGATTTTGAGCCTAAAGCTCCATTTTCGGATACCTTAAAAGGGTCCATTTCTCTTGAAAAGCAAAAGACCAAAGCGAATGAAATAATTGACGTGTTTAGGCAATTGAAGATTAACCTTCCCCTCTTGGATGCAATTAAACAAATTCCGGCTTATGCCAAATTCTTGAAAGATCTTTGCACCCAAAAGAGGAAGAACAAGAGCCAAGCACCTAAAAAAGTTGTTTTGACCGAGCAAGTGAGCTCTATTTTACAACATAACACACTTGCAAAGTTCAAGGACCCCGGTTCACCTACTACTTCTTGTGTCATCGGTGACCATGTTATTAATTGGGCTCTTCTTGATTTAGGAGCAAGTGTGAACCTCCTTCCGTACTCGATGTATGTCAAATTGGGCTTAGGAGATTTAAAACCAATGTTGGTCGTTTTGCAACTAGCCAACTGATCCATCAAAAAGCCTCGGGGTATTATTGAGGATGTGTTAATCAAAATTGACAAGTTCTTCTTCCCAATCGATTTCGTAGTCATAGACACGGAACCGGTCCCAAATCCCAAGAGCCAAATTCCTATTATCTTTGGTCGTCCTTTCTTGGCAACCACAAATGCCAACATAAACTGTAGGACGGGGATAATGAAAATCTGATTTGGTTATATGAAAATGAAGTTGAATATTTTTAACCCAACCCCGAATTCAATGGATAAACATGAAGAGGTTTGTGTTGTTGAAAATTGCATTGAAAATGAACTTGAAAAATATGAGTCTTTGCTTAAAAATGGAATTTCCAAAAGTTCACCTTCCAAAATGATTTCAAAGAATGTTATTTTGAAACCAAGTGTTGAAAAGGCATGGAAGCCCAAGAATTGCGTTGTCAAAGAACAATCAATCTCTTTTGATTCAAATCCAACAAGTTCTCTAGGGAACAATTTTTTAGGTGGGATTCAAAGTGCTTTTCACCCCGTTAAGGAGGGGATGCACAACAAGATTTTTGATACGGGCTAAAAGAGCCCAACGTCTTACTAGAGACGTTAAAGACTAGTACTTCGTAGGGTTTACAACCCTATTCCTCCCTCATTTCTATTTTACCTTTAATTTCTTGCGTCATCTAGATATGTTTTGGATTCATACACATTGTTAGGGACTTTGATTGTGAATGCATGCACTGTCATTTTCGAATTAAACATTTTATGCCTATTTGATCAATCTCAAAAAAAGGTTCGATCGATCGAACATCATCTCTGCATCCAATCATCTCTTTGTCCCATTGTGCGAAAATTTTCTGCATATTTTAGCTCTCTGTGTATCATGCAAAATTTCTTCCAGATCGATCCAATTCTTTCTCGATCGATCCAGTTTTCCCTTGGATCGATCTTCATTCCATACTTAGAAAAATTTTTGAACCCATAAAAAATCACCTCTCTGTGTCTGCAGGTTTTTCACCTGTTAGATCAATCGATCTATGTTCGATCGATCTATGTGTTCCATTTTGATTTTGACTTCTTTTGAATTTCAAATTTCATATAAAAAAAAAAATCCAAAAATATTTTTAATTTCAAAATTTGTTTTATTTTCCAAAAATTTAAAAATATTTTCAAAAATACTTTGTCGGTTCGATCGATCTGAGTTCCTTCCTGATCGATCTGATCTCCAAGTGATCGATCAAACATGTCGGAGACTGTTTTTAAAAATAAAACCCAAGGGTTATTTGGATCGATTCCAATATCGATCCAAAGCCCTCTTTCTTCCCCGCCATTACCCATCTTCTTTCTCTCTCCAGCCTACCCCGAGTAACCTAGCTGAGTTACGGACCTCCATTGACAGCCATCCCATCCGAGTTACAGTTAAGACATTGGCCATATCTTCTCGGTGCCCACATGTCTGCCCTCCCGATCTTGATTATCCTATTCTCAGGAGGCCATCTGATGCAGACATGGCTACAGCTCTAACTGGCCTGCCAGTGTTAGCGAGACATTTGCCACCAGGGCTTACTTGCCAGATGATTTATGGTTCTTGGACTCGGTGTTATACCAAAATGTATTTATGGCGGGCCATAATATTCAGCGGCGCTTAGATTTTCTTACTGCCCTCTATGCCTTCTATACAGGCCATTGGTTTTCTATTCTTACACTCTACTGGAGTGTCATGATGAGGTTGTACGCGTGCTACATTAGCAAGGCAAAGCCAGGCGAGCCATATTCTTTCCTTTTGCACATCTGATTACACAGATTCTCCGGGACCAGCACTATCCTTTTCACCCGGAGGGGCATCCTGAGTCAAGGGCTTGCCACTATTGCAAGAAGGATTGGAACAAGAGCTACAACGCTCTGATAAAGAGTCTTGAGAACGAGGCCATTTTGGCGGCTGAAGAGGCAGAGGAAGCAGAGTTAGCAGAGATGGAGGAGGAGGAGGCAGCAGCAGTAGCAGTAGCGACAGATGATCCAACAGACCCACTGATGGCTGTGGATGAGCTATAGATATAAACTTGGAGCGGGAGCCTCCAGTAAAGTCACCATATCACTCTCTGGTAGGGTCACCAGTACATTCTCAGGAGCAGAGTCAAGATAAGCCTCAGTTTCCTGATCCAGTCATCCCTGACACTCCAGCTACGACACCCAGCCTAGGAGAGTGTATCCAGATATTAGAGGATGCAGTTGTCTCTCTCTGAGCAGACGTGACTACTCTCCGGCACAGACATCTTGACTGCACTACAGAGCATATCCAGAGATATTCGGGGTTCACACCCTACTCGACCGACTTCCTCTACTTGATCTCTATATCTCTTCCCTCATTTTATATATCTGTGATACTTGACTTCTCTTTTGATATTGTTATTATATTTTTGCGGCCAGTCTATTGGCCCAGATACTGTGTTGTACCTTATACTACTTTTATTTTCTTTATCATATGCATGATATTTTTGGATGTCAAGTTATTATATTGATATATTTATCTGTGATTGACTCCATTATTAGGTGCATCCCAGTGACTTTAGTGAGAGAGTGCTGCCCAAATTTTTTAGGACCATCCTTACTCCTCTCTCCATAGTTCATTTATTCTCCCATTTACACTTGCATGTCTATTGTGCATTGTTATTATCCCCTTTGTTATCTGATGAGCTTTTATCCCAATGCCATCTTTTCAGGATCATAGTCAATCCCAAGTTTGGGGGGGTTGTACCACCCACTTTGGATATTTATGTCCCAACCATTCTTTGCCTTAGCGGTACTGGTATACTCTTTCCTTTTGTTCTTTTTGCACATTGAGGACAGTGTGCCATTTAAGTTTGGGGATAATGTGTGTTCTTTGTAGTGTTTATTTTTAATTCAAAATTTTGAGCATGACTTGTGTATTTGAGGGATTTTCTATGATTGGTCCATGACTGGCTATGATTTTGATCTTTTGAGGACTATATTGCTTAAAATTTAAAATTTACTTGACTTGAGAGTCCAATACTCCTTGTATGCCTTGTGGATGCCATTTAGGAGTAAATTTTTCAAAAAATTGATATCTTGTTTGCACTTGTGGTCCACATCATCCTGATTTTGTGATTATTTTGAGATTCACTCTAGGATTCTACACTAGCACAGGCCCACACTAACATTCATTTATGGGGTACATGCTTTGTTAATTATTGAATTGGTTATTTCCCAATTGAGCTAGTAGTGCGTTGAAAGCTTTCATTCTTGATAAAAGTGGATAACAAATCCTTTTCATTGAGTAGCTGGGATTTTAACCTCATCAAGTACTGAATTTCTCGTGCCGAAAGGTGGAAGGCCCAAACTCTAGGTTAATAATTGAACTTATTAAAAAAAAGTTACAAAAGTAATACAAAGTGAGGACTTTTCTCAAAAGGTGAGAAGTGGGAAATGATTAGATGGAGGTAGTTTTGATTTGTAGCCTAGTCGATTTGAGCTTGTAAGTCCTTAGGGGTGTTTAAACACCTAATCCCTTAAAGCCGTCTAGTTTGCGAGTCATTAACCTAACGCTTGACCTCATGGATTGCTAGAAAGCTTAATAGATCAACACATTGCACTATGCTTCCATCTTTGATCCTTAGGATTAGAAAAAAAAAAAAAAAAAAAAAAATCGAGTTAAAAGAATAAGCACACCTAGATCAATAAAGCTTTAATAAAAGGTCCACCATTTGTCTTGATGATCGGTACTAGATTTGTGTGCTAGATTGAGGGTAAGGATATGATCATTTCTTTAATTGGCTTAGAAAACAACATACTTGATGTCGGTCCACTTAAAAAGGATTCTAGAGTTGTTTTGATTTGCATGACTGTTTTCTTGATGTGTGGAGGACCATATTTGTTTGCTTGATGTTGAAATTTTGGGAGATTACTTGGAAATGGTTTAAAATTTGCATACTTGAGGTAATTTTTTCCCAATACTTGTTTGCAATATTAGTGCCTCTTTTGTGAGAATGAGCTTAATGTTTGTGGGTATCATTTCTGGAAACCCTCACGAGACTTCACTTGTCCACTAGGGGTAACCTAGGGGTTTAAAAGGCTTGTTGCATACGCTAAATGCAATCGTGTTCCCTATGAAAGTGGAGTTATCCTTTTATTGCTTGATAGTTAATAGTTGTATAGTTGTTCATTTCATTCATTTACTTTGTAGTTTATTGCTAGGGACTAGCAATATTTAAGTTTGGGGGTGTGATGAGTGCTGAAAAGTGCACATTTAAACCTCTTAAGCTTGAGTATTCTGGAACTTTTATCTATCTTATTTTTCTGTTTTAGTTTAATTTCATGTTATTGCCCTTTTCAGGTGCTTATCCCCAAAATCAGTCAATTCAGCCAAATTAGAGCAAAAAAGAAGCAATCTCAAGCTAAATGGAAGAATTGAGCAAAGTGGAAGCAAAGTGGTGGAAAACAACAAGTTTCGATCGATCGATCAGACCAAGCTTAGATCGATTTCACAGTGATCATTCCAACCATTTCAAGATGGATCGAGCCTTTTGTCATTTTCCTCATCAAAATACCTTCTTCGATCGATCCAATAATTCTCTGATCGATCGAACTTCTTTGATCTTATCCCCACCTACCACTTTTGTCTTTTTCCCAAAATATCACAAGAATATCTCAAACTTGTCTTATTCCAAAAAGGTGCCCCCTTAGTTCGATCGATCTCATCAAAATTTGATCGATTGAACTCCTTCAAGTTCAAAAAAAAAATAGAGTCCAACTCATTAAAAGATGGCTCGTGGTGCAATCATTAAAGGGGCCCTAATGCACGAGACCTGACCATTGGGTGTGACACTTGAGCTACCTATATAAAGATTTTGAGCCATTTTTACAAAAAGAAAGATATATAATCTTAGAGAGAGAGAAGAGGAGGTTAGAGATTAGAGAGATACACACCATTTGGGAGTTCTTCCATTCATCTAGGGTTTCCATCAAGAAGAAGATCATTCCTACCATGGAGATGGCCCTTGAGGGTTAGATGGCTACATCAATGAGTGGCTAAACATCTTCTTGGGGCTAGAGTTAGCCCTAAGCATGCCTTCTAGATCTTGATGTTTTGTATTTTGAGGGGATTTGTCTTGTAATTCTTGTTTTGACATTTGATTTATATATGAATCTTGTTTCTACAATGATTTATGTTGTTTAATACTTCCAATTGATCATTTCATTCTATTTATATGCCTATGTATGCTAGAATAGATGTTCATGTGTTTATCTCTATGTTTTGTGTTATTGATGCATGTCTATGTGTGTTGATGTTATGAATCTAGAGATTGTCAATGCATGGTGCTTTAATGGAATATTGTTGTTGCTAGTTTGATGGTTCATACTCATTTCTTGATGGATTGTGCCTCTACCTTAGTTTAATTAGTTTAATTTTCATATCCCTAGCTTAGTTGTAGTGTAGCTTCCTTATTTTTTTAGATGGGAGGACAATCAATGCTTGTTATTTGATGTTCCACGCTTATGAATGCAAGTAGTATAATTCTCTAGCTTATTAATATGTTTTGATTGTGAGCTTAAAGGAAGGAATAATGGCTTAGTTTGATATATTGTGCTATTCATTAGGTTGTCTTAACAATGTATACTTAATTAGTCATTCATACGTGTTGATTCAATCAATCACACATATTAGTATTGCAACACATATTTCCCCTCATTCATTACACATTGAGTATCTAGAAAGGTGATGCTTAGTGGTGACCTCTAAATCCCAAGTTCCCTCTTTCTTATACTCTACCCTTTATTTAGTTTAATTATTTTTTATTGAATTTGTTAACATCGTAGTTTAATTAACCAATCAAAACATCTTTGATCACTCGACCTACTAGTCTAACGTTGTTTCTATATCAATATTGCTTCCTTTCCTTTGGGACGATCCTTACTCACCCTTGCTATATTAGTAGTTAGAGGTAGTAGTGGCACTTTATAAATTCAGACTTGGCCACTCTTTAGCATGTTGTAGTTGGTTGTTCTACGACACACACCATCCACGACATTAATCAGTACAATACTTTTGCAGCTTCAATCTTGATGATACTCCTACAAATATCCAGTTATCCACATTATACTTTGCCTAATCAGTCAAACCTCTAAGACTCACCTTGACTACTTAAGCTCTACGCCATGTAACCTAGCCAATTAACTCCACCTACAACCGAAACCTGTTGCAGCACATGTTAAGACTTCTTGTGTTTTCTAGATCTCCTTCACCTTCGTCTCTAATAGCAATTTGTTGGGGCACAATGAAAGCAAAAGTATAAATAAATCCATTGAAAGCCAACAAAGAAATCATATATAAGCACAATATATACATGGTTCAGCAAAAATCGGCCTACATCCATGAATGAGAAGAGATTCCACTATGATTCGTAAAGATAATACAACAATAGAGTACCAACACCACCACTCCACGAGACTATTTCCTCACCATCAACTTCACCGGTGATTTTACTACTCTACCAACCTGCATACTACCTCTACTAATCAACTTTTTTATGAGACTATTACATCTCTCTTAATCTCATAAGTCTCAACCCAAAGCCTATGCATCTATTTATAAAGTTCTAAACCTAATTCCTTGTTGGACAAGGATTATAATTTCATATAAGCCAAGACTTGCCAAACAAGAAATTACCAGACACAATACAATCTCCACCTTGGTTTAAATTTCATCAAGCCAATCATCGCTTCCATGGCATTGATCAGGACAATTCTTTTGTAGCTTCAATTTTGACAATTCTCTGCAAAACTCCAATTATCCACAGTCCACACTCTACACTGCTCAATCAGTCAAACTTCTAGGGCTCCACCTTAACTACTCGAGCTCAATGCCATGTAACCAAGCCGATTAACTCCACCTATAACTAAAGCACGTTGAAACACATGTTAAGACTTCTTGTGTTTTTTAGATCTCCTTCACCTTTGTCTTTTTTACCAATTTGTTAGGGCAGCAGAAACGCTCGAATAACGAGATCCAATGAAAGCTAACAAAGTAATCATATACAAACACAAGATATACATGGTTCAACCAAAAACAGGCTTACATCCATGGATGAGAAGAGATTTCACTATGATTCGTGGAGATATTACAACAATAGAGTACCAACACTACCATTTCACGAGCCTATTTCTTCACTATTAGTGCCACCGGCGTTTTTCCTACTCTACCAACCCGCATACTACATCTACCTATCAACTCCCTCATGAGACTATCTCTTTCAATCTCATAAGTCTCAACCCAAATCTTATGTATCTATTTATAGAGTTCCAAACCCAATTCCTGGTTGGACAAGGATTATAATTTCTTATAGGTCAAGACTTGCCAAAAAGGAAATCACCAAATATAATACAACTATAAAATAGAAACATAATTAGAATAGGAATTTAAGACATATGTCAACTACCATCCACTTCAAAAGCTTAAGTTGTTAAAGAGGGTGTTAAATCCTTCAACACATCTCAAATCAATTGTTAAACTTTTCACGTGCTTTTTTTGTACTGTAGAAAGAATACAACAAATAACGTATAGAAATTATGGAAGATTTCAAGTATTATTCCACTCAATAATTTAGTTAGTTAACTGTATCAATTTTCAATCATGATATATATTGTTATACTTGTAATAAATGACCACTTACTTTTTGCGTCAGATGTCTGATTGTACAGCAACTTGAAGACTGATTAGAAGTGATGCAAATTTATGTGCCTTGGAGGTTAATTTGTAGATTCACATTTTTTTAAATTGTTGTCTGCCCTTACTGTTGGATTTTGTGCAAGCATTTTATTGGCTTAAGCTACTTTATATATATATATATATATATATATATATATGATGTATATATATGCTGATTTGTTGGTAAACAATAACCGTTGTTCTTGTAAACAAAAGAAACTAATATCATTGGTTTTAGTTACGGCTCATTTTTTTCTTCCTAAATGAAGAAAAATTTATAGATATAAAACATTATAGTACAAGCAAAAAGTGAAGGCATACCCTCACTGCACAAGAAATCCCTTTACAGGATTATACAAGAAGAATAGGGAAAACCCTTATCCAACCAAACAAAACAAAAATTAGGAAATGACATCGTGGAGAGAAACCCCCAAGACATCCAAAACCTCCCAAACAATACATTTCAAAAGATATCTACAGCTCCTAATAACATCGTTATGGACCCTTCCATTCCTTACACTCCATATAAAATACAAAGTGGCAGAAAAAGGGTTTTGCAAAATTTATTCCTCACTGATGTAGCTACAAATTGATAAGCTAATTCCATTGCAAATTCACAAACAGAATACTGTTTGTTAATCCTCCATTTAAACATATCAGCAAGATCACACCAAAGCTGCTAGGAATAACTATAATCCATAAATAAATGCTTAACAAATTCTTCAAAGTTGCAGCAGAGACAGTATTTAGAGGCAAGTGAAATACCTCTCCACTGTAAATTAAAATCAGTCAGCACTGCATTCTGTAAAACAAGAGTACCATGAACTGACCACCGCGGCCTACCACCATTCCAAACCAGTGACAACCAGAAAATATTTGGTTTACTCAACCTGCAAGCCTCCCATGCTGCCTTATATGTAAACATGTTATGCTTCCAAAGGATTCTGTCAATCCCACCAAAGATTTTAAATTGAAATAAGTAATTCTGAATTACCAGAGGAACATCAATGAGATGCCATTGACTATTAACCAAAAATTTACTCAATAATGTATTCTTGTCAGTAGTTGGCATTCTGAGATTTCTAAATGTAAACACCTCTAAAAGAAAGAGCCCATTGCACCAAGGATTAAAGAGAATTTTAATCCTTTCACCATTACCAATGTGGTACCTATAATTAATCTTCAAAATATTCTTCACAGCCACAATACTCTTCCATATAACAGACTTAGAAATTCTAGGAACCACAGACCAGAAATTTGTTGTTATGGCTCATATAGATTATATAGTTATATTAAAAAACATGTAACCAAAATACACCAAGATACTTCTACACATAGATGTCAACATGGAAATTAAATGCGAAATCACGTAATAGGGATAACTTGGATGCACACACACACACTACTAGTTATACATTCTGCATGAACTAGCCAACCAATCATTTTCGATCTACTAAACCGCAGGCGAAAAAACCTAATGGCCATTATATAATTGGGAAAAACTCATATCTCCTTCACTAAAGTCAAGCCCTAGCATTCTCAAGTAACAAGTCCCAAGTATTTCTAAAAAATCAACAACTAATCTGTAAAGTAATCCATGTAGTCAATGCAATATATTCCACCTTCCATGCGCACATAAAAGATGAAAGCAAGCAATCCATTCCCTAAAGTCCTCAATACTAAACATGTCATGAATTTCAAATAAATGAGAGAGTATGGCATTTGTAAGATAAAAAAAATAACTCTAATCATGCTAACATCTATTTCTCAAAAACAAACAACATACTTAAATCATGTTCTTGAACAAGTATTCTAAAACATAACCAAGTAAGTATCATAAAAGATGATATAAATCATACAAATGTCATCAATGAGCTCACAAGTCGTAGATCTACTAAAATCATGCTTTAAAACTTTAGATCTAACTTAGGTCACAATGAAAACATGATAAAACTCTCACAACTCACACAACACCTACATATCTCATAGTAGACTCCAAAACACAACAAAAAATCTAGGTTATAATCATACTAGACCCCTTACCTCACTCTAGGATAGCAACCTAGAAGATCCAAAAACAAAGATGCTCCAAAGCTAAAACATTTGTTTTAAATGATGTCCCCGATCTTTTTCCCTCCTATGTCTACACTAAAAGATGGAAGGATGGTAGCCAAAATGAAAAGAGAATGAAGAAAGAAAAGGAGAACAAAAATGAAGGAAGTAAGAGAAAGCAAGAGAGAGAAATGAAATGAGAAAAAGAAAGAATAAGATAGGTTATAAATAGCCTACCATTCTTATAAGAATCTGAAAACTGCAAAGTGATCCCTCTATAATTCAAGAATCACACAAAGACCCTAAAAATAGAAATATCTCCAAAACATAATCGCATAAATACCCCCACAAGACAAAAGTCATAAATACATAGAAGTGATTATAAGTGCAATACACATCAATGATGATAAGATGGAATAACATGTAAGTGTGAAATGAACAAAGTGTCGAAAGTCGTCCCCGAACACTTGACTTGATCTTGGGCCCACACAACATCAAGACAATAGAATGAAATAAAATGAACACGGAACAATAAAAAAAGAAAAAAAGATACCATGGTCATCACAATTAAACATTTTATCCCCCTTGCATAGACCTCGTGGTGATATGATTCCTTGGAACTCAACCACTTAACCACTGATTCTCAGATTCCCATAAAGTAAAAGGAGATAGGGAAATCGCTTAGGACTCGCCTTCTTTGGTCTCGAGCTTCCGCACTTCTTTTAAGCCTCGAGCTCCTATACATAGGGAGTTCGAGATGAACAGTTAAGTTTTAAGCTTAGAGGAAAGCTTCAGAAAGGATGGCGAGACCTATTTGACTAGAGCGGGGTACCTCCACATGTAGGAGAACGAAGGGTTGTGACCCCTTCCTCTTGCGAGTTTAGCATTTGCGATCTCAGACCTAGTAGCTTGAGAATACTGGTTTCTCAAAGAGGTGCCAAATGGGACTTGACATGGTCCCATCATTGTTGGCCAAGTGTATTTTCAACAATAAATAATGCCACATGGAATATGACATAGAACAATCATCTACAGGTGTCAACCCAAATAATAGGATATTCAAGTCATATCACAATACGAATATCGAATACAACATGGTAACAAGAATTGCCACATTCGTAGTGAATTCATGACCTTTAGATAAAAAAGGAATCAAATTTGGTATATTTTACAAGGGGTTATTGCTCAATACAAATGGAAAATATATATTTTATTGA
Source organism: Cornus florida (assembly GCF_030987335.1). Taxonomy (NCBI): domain Eukaryota; kingdom Viridiplantae; phylum Streptophyta; class Magnoliopsida; order Cornales; family Cornaceae; genus Cornus; species Cornus florida. The sequence continues at coordinate 50,588,498 of NW_026775573.1, forward strand.
GTGTAAACGAATTTCAATTATGAAAACAATTAGTTTGTGAAAATAATACAAACGCTTCGCACCTAACACCCTTTTTTATAAGCAAACAAATGGTGTGGAGGACCCAAATTCTCTCATATTCTTCATTCTGCCGGATGCCATCCTCTGTGTTATTAGATTAATAGTGTTACATCATAAAAAAATATACTCCTTTTATCCCAAGAAAAGTACTATCCGTTTTTAGGAATCTAACTTTGAAGAGAATGATTTTTTATTATTTTTTAATTGTATTAGTGGTTAATAAATTATCAGTTTTACCCTTAATGGGTCGATAATGTTGTGATGGTTTATTTTTACAGGTTCAATGCAATAAGGTTAAATTGGTAATATTAAAAAATGGCACATTGACTTTTCATATGAGACAATTATTTGGGGATGGATAAATTAAAATGAAAATGTGGACACATTTTTTGGGACGGAGGGAATACTACATTACAGATGCAACACCATATAACAATAATATAACACTCTTGTAATATATTTATATTTAAAATATAACATTCATAAAACTTATTATATTATATTACAATATTATAGTACTATTAAATTAAATTTTATTCACATTAATGTTTTTTTTTTTTTTTTGCTATATTATTATTGTGACGGCCCAAGTTTTTCAACCCGGTGCGTCAGTGATGAACCGAAAGTTGACCCGATAACGGATCCGAAATGCGGAAGTGAAAAATAAAACCAAAGTCTATAGAGATATAAACCATCCCCAAGACACCAATGTAACCTCGCATGAAGTCACAAAACTCAAAGTAAGCAAAAGCGGAAACAAAGGTCAAAACAGGTAAAATCTATTAACCAAGGGGCAAAATGGTCAATTCATAAATAAAAAGGAGAAACTTGAATCTAAACAAGTCAAACAAGGTGAATACAACCTAATCTAGTCATTTCACAACATTCCAAGAGGTTCCAAGAACATTGGACAAGAATCCCACGAAATGCCCTTTCCCTAAAACATGAATAGCTCCTACTGTGATTTGAATCTGAGAATGGCATTAGTACCATTGGAAAGCTGACTCAAAATCCATAAATTTAGGCTCAAGAGTCACCCCATTTAGATTAAAAATGAAGGAGTTATGACCATTTGAAATCGGAACAACAATGCTGAAACAAAACTGAAGAAGCAGCTGAATGAGGACTCTTTCGGTAGACCGAACAGGAGTTTCAGATGACCGAACTGGGCAAAAATTGTGCTAAAAACATGTTTTTAAGTGGAGGTTATTTCGGTAGACCGGATTAGGCCATCGGTCGACTGAAATGGTCTTAAACAGTGAAAAAGACTACTGCAAATGAGTTTTTACTGTGCAATGAGTTTCCCAAAAGCCATCGGTCGACCAAACCAACATTTCGAACGACCGAAATGACTCAAAAAGCTGTTGGAAGACCTGCTACATGCCAAGAACATTGAGATTTAACCTAACCCTCAAATCCTATGATGATTTGGTTTAAAACAAAGGTTTTAAGCTATATAAGCATGCCAACAAGTGTACTTTACATAATAAAGTGTGTTACAATGGCCCATAGCATCATTACATTTCATTTACAAGATTACACATGCCAAACCTCAAAGTTAGAAAAAATTACATTTCAAAGGCAAAACTTAGAATTTAAATGCATACACTTGAACTTTGAAGTTTGTGGCCTTTGGCCTTATGTCATATATATCAAATAGGTTCCAAATAGTGTATCTATGTACACTTTACATATCATAAGGCAAAAATGGCATAATTGAACCTAATTAAGAATTACATCTTTATAAGCAAGACTTAAACATGCTAACACTTGCATGCAAACAAGAATACTTTAAAAGAAACTTCAAATCTCCAAATCCCCAAGGCAAGTGCAGATCTCTGAATTTTGAATCTTGTACTTGAATAATACCCCAGTAACTTTGGGGTGAGTAAACAAGTTTACTTGTAGGGAATGAGCATACATCGACTCGATTTCTTATAGATTTTTACATTAACATGAAACCATTCAAAATGGTCATGCCACCTAACGTCTATGTCAAATGTGAGACTCAGGGAGCATCCTAAGCTACTTTAGAACATCTCTAGCATAAATCATATCATTCATGCAATTTCAACAACATAAGTTCATGCTATATAAAGTAACAAGATGTACATTCTCAAAGTTATCAACTTGAAATCTAAAATGCAATAACAACTTAATATAGCAATTTAGTATAACTAGAGTTTCTAATACCACACATCAAGACATAGATTTTCAAAATTATCAACTTGAAATCTAAGAGTGTGAAAACAACTAAATATAGCAATTTAACATAGATGTACTTAACAACATAAAAAATATGTGATGATTCCTTAAAAATCATAATGCACAAATGTACTTAACAACATTAAATCGCCAATAGTCAAAACCACAAGTCACAATTAAACATGATTGTCAACTTGGAATTCAATGCGAAATCAAAAAGTGGAAGACTTGGACATCAAATCTCGGATTTCCTCCGAGAACTCAATGGTTATTTTGGGCATTAACCCGCTGGGAAGACTACCCTACTGCGCACTATCTCAATTGGGGAGAACTCATACCTCCCGCACTAGAGCTAAACTCTAATCATATCACTTGTAACAATGTCCCAAGACTCCAAAATAAACCAAATAAGTTCACAACTTATACATAATTTATTTAATGCACGAAACTACCTTCCATGTACAAGTAGGTTGAAACCACACAATCCATGCCTTAGACTTTCAATTCTTAAATGGCATATATAATGTCAAGTACAAAGTGTGCAATTCATCATACAAGACAATATTATATTCAATATTGGAAACATGTTCTCATGAATATAATTTTAATAACGATGTTGCTCAATGCTTATAACATAACCAAGTGACTATATAACAAGTCCAAATTCATGATTTAAATATAAAAACAACTTCTACAACATAATTAAATACATGGAACAATTTGATAAAAAATTAATTAAATAAAAATAATTAAATTCTCTAGATTTTAAATCTATTCCAAATAGCCTCAATTTAATATATGTTAAGGGACATAGCATGGTTATCAACAATATCAAATTAAAAATCCAATTAAGTAACTACAACACTTAAAATGAAATTAATTACCTCTAGATTTTAAATCAATTCCAAATATTCTCAAATTTACATATGTTAAAGAACATACTAATGCCTAATTTAATATCACATTACAAGTCAATTTCATGCTAATTATGACCATGTGAATTAAACTTTAACCAAAGAAAAATATTAAATAAAAGTCTCAATACTTATTCAAATCCACCCAATTTAATATATGTTAATAATCATATCAAGACTTAATTTCCTAGCATGCCACAATTTGATTCCAAGCTATAGACAAGCATATAAATTAAATCTTATACAAGAAATAATTAAATTAAATTTCTAGATTATGAACAAAAGCATGCATATAAGTTGTATAAGTATTAATAGCATGCAAGACAACAAGAAATTGAAACTATAACACCCTCACCTCTATTTGAGATGAAATCTCAAATCCCTACCGAAATGAAACGGCTTCGAATCCGATGAAACTTCTAGGTTTTGTCGAGGACAACACGGTGAACATGGATCCCAAAGAAGCCCCATCAAAATCACAACTTGACCTCAAACCCATACTCAAGAAATGGCCAAAAATGGATTCTAATAAGGGGGAAAGATGCGCGTCGTCAAGATAAGCATAAAATGCTAAGGCACGCACCTTTTTACCAAAGGGAAGTGGCCAGAAAAGAAGAGAGGAGGGTGGCAGCCCCTTGGCTGCCATGGCTGCCGGCCAAGAGAGAGGAGAGAAAGAGAGAAAAATCTAATTTTTCTTCTTAAGACCTCCTATTTATAGAAAAACCTTAAAAGTATCCCGAAAGGGTCCCGCCGGGTCCGAAAAAGTAAAATTTGAGCAGACGGGCTCAAACGGCAAAACACTGTGAATAAAAAAGGACCGAAATGAGAAAATATGAACAACGAAAGAAACGGTGTCGAAAACTGAATCCCGAGCAGAGAGATATGCTCCAAACAAGTTTGACGGCAACTAAGGTTACGAACCCTGAAACTGGAGAAAAACAATCAGAAAGAAATTCTAAGAGTACACAACTCGACAAAAAAGTGAAAATGAATCCCATACGAGAATCTAGGCTCAAAATAAGGCATTTAGTAATAACTTTCATTAATTGTACAATGACCCATCCAAATAGTGAAAACTACACAACTCGCCCAGAATGAAAATAACTTCCAAAAATATTTTCTTAGAAACTCCTGAAATAAAATATTTTCAAAAGATATTTACGAAAAACACCCCAAGAAAAGGAAAAGTTTCTGAAGAACTTTGCATTCATATCCCTATGGACATCGGGAGCAACTAAAGTACCTTTCTACAAAAATAAAGATATGTATTTCATGGAACCCACTTAGAATGAAGATACATGAAGTCAAAAACCAATTCTGAGCACAAAAGGTGAAGTTGTGCCAAAAAGTGACAAACGGGGAAAAGACAAAATAGGGAAAAAGACGAAAAAGTGAATAGTGTCCAAAAAGTAAAAATATAAAAATGACGCAATTCTCAAAGGAAGTTGTCAATTCAAGGAAAATAGTCTCAAAAACTATTTCAGAGCACTCGAGATGACACTAAGTGACGAAAAATTAAACCCATAAAGGAAAAGATCAACGGAAAAAAAAAAAAAAAAAATATCCGTAAAAATCTGAGAAAAAAGAAAGGAAGAAAAATGACCGGTTCATTACAATTATTTTAAAAGTATTATATTATTGATTTTAAACTATTGCAGATAATAGATTTAGACGCACTAAAAGGGAGAAAAATTTTCTTGCACTATTAATATCTCCGTATTTATATTATCAACCAATTATTCTGTTATATTAAAAAAGTATTATATTATAATGAATCTTATCACTGCGCGACAATATAAGCTATGATACTATTTCATCATACATAACTACTTTTTTTTTTCCCTAAAAAAAACAACAGTCAAGTTACTGTTACTGTTATTGTCGTCCTTTGACCAAAATAAGCCCCAACCTTGAATTTGGGAATCAAGTAAATGATAAGTTTGCCAAGGAAAAGTCACTAGCACGACGGCGTTCGGCAGTCCTCAACTACAATTTTATTTTATTTAATATTTAAAAACAACCACGTCATGACTCAGTTAGGAATTCTCCTGGTAGTAAGTGCCAAAGTGCAATATCTGTACAACAAAATATTCATATTCTAATGCTATACGTTAGGAATTCTTCCAGTAGTAAGTGCCTAAGTGCATATCTGTACAACAAAATATTCATATTCTAATACAATACGAAACGTAAATATCTTTTGTTATTTGTGTGTGATTTTTTATTTATTATATTTAATAATTGTGTATGTAAAATTCTAACATCATATTTGTATTAGAATTCATTTTTTAATTACAAAATATTCATACTCTCACACAACACGACAATAACTAAGTTAGTCGTTATTGTCGTCCTTCAACATAGGTGAGAGGAAAAAAACAAAGAGGTCCCACACATAAACTTGTGAATCAAGTAAAGATAAGTTTGCCAAGGAAAAGTCAATAGCACGATGGTGTTGGCTAGTGTGCTCGTAATTATTAATCATTCTTTTAGGAGAAATTAGTAGGTGCCAAAGTCATATTACAAACTCTCGTGTCGTGTCGCCCAATCAAACACAGCCGCCACCAAATCTATAGATACGAGTAGTTAAGTGGCCAATTTAATTAGTTGTACTCCAACCATTCATTCATTCATTTGGAGTGTTGAAAGGAAAAGAAATGGAAATGGAAATTGAAAAGAAAGCAGTAGCAGAAGAAGGCCAAGAGCATGAGTATGGCCTCCAAGTCCCTCTTCTCACTCCATACAAATTGGGAAACTTCCAACTTTCCCATAGGTATATATATATATATATATGTCTTATATATCAACACTCCATTCAAAGCTCAACAAAGAATGTAATATAACTGTTTTTGCGCTCCACAATTTTCAGAATTGTTTTGGCGCCATTGGGCAGGTTGAGATCATTCGGACATGTTCCTCAGCCACCTGCTATCTTGTACTATTCCCAGAGAACCACCAAAGGGGGGCTTCTCATAGCAGAGGCCACTGTAGTTTCTGCCACAAGCAAAGGGTATATAAGTAATTAATAGTTCTTTGGGTTCATAGATTTGCTTAATTTCTTCATGGTTTAATCAGTAGTTTTGCTATCTTCATGACTATACATAGGTACCCAGATGCACCTGGTATATGGACAAAGGAGCAAGTAGAAGCCTGGAAACCCATAGTGGAGGCTGTGCATGACAAAGGTGGTATCTTCTTTTGCCAGATTTGGCATGGGGGAAGAGCTGCAAAACAAGGTATCAATTTTTTTTTTTTTTTTTACCTGATTTATCCCCTTTTGTAACTTTTCAATAATCAATCCCTTTGGATAGGGTTTCAATTTTCAAATCAAGGTGTATTATTTTTTTAGTTCTTACCTTGTTTATTATTATTATTATTTTTTTGTCAAGTATAACTTTTATCTAATCATCCACTTTAGGATATACGTCAATCATCACAATCATTGAAAACACAAAAAGTTTTTTTAAAAAATAATTGTTTGACTTGTAATTTTGAAAATAATAATTTAAAAAAAAAAAAAATTGTTTTAGAATTTTTTTTCTTTGATTTTAAGGGTATATTTAAAGGTAATTTAGTTGTTGGGATATATACGTCACATAGTCATCGTAGACTATGGTATTCTTTTCTCCTATTGAAAAGAATCGTAGACTAATGAAAAAGTATAAATAGCTTCCTTGTTTGTGTAACAGAATTCATAGGCTAGACCATTTGCATTCTAGTTTTCAGCTGTGGCATTTTTATATATTTAAATACACTATAGTTGAAAACACAAGAATTAACTTTTTGCATTTTTTTGATATCGGCAAGGTACTATATCTTGTACGGACAAGCCAGTGGCTCCTCAGCACCTTCATGGTATTGGTGCCGCCGAATTTTCACCTCCACGACGCCTGACTGCAGATGAAATTCCCCAAGTTGTCAATGATTTTAAACTTGCTGCAAGGAACGCTATGGAAGCTGGTAAGCTTTCGAAGCTACATTTAGACACTAATAAAAAATAAAGTTTTTCTTCAACGTCAGAGTTTTAAATGTCACTCTTCATATTCTGATTCAATGATGTTTATTTGATACTCAGGTTTCGACGGAGTTGAGATCCATGGGGCTCATGGTTATTTAATAGACCAGTTTATGAAAGACCAAGTCAATGACCGCACAGACAAGTATGGAGGCTCTATGGAGAATCGTTGCAGATTCGCTATAGAAATAGTTGAAGCTATCGCTAATGAGATAGGAGCAAATAGAGTGGGAATAAGGCTTTCTCCCTTTGCAAATTACATGGAATCAGGAGACTCAAACCCGGAGGCTCTAGGCCTCTATATGGCTGAATCATTGAATAAATATGGTATTCTCTACTGTCACGTGGTTGAGCCTAGGATGGAAACTATGCTGGAACGAAAAGTTGAATGCTTCCATAGTCTTCTGCCCATGAGAAAGGCTTTCAATGGTACTTTCATTGTTGCAGGGGGTTATGATAGGGAAGAAGGTAACAGAGCTGTGGCTGAGAACCGTACAGATCTTGTTGCTTATGGTCGGTTTTTCTTGGCTAATCCAGATTTGCCGAAGAGATTCAAGCTTGATGCTCCTCTCAATAAATACAATAGAGACACATTCGCCATACCAGATCCTGTTATTGGCTACACTGATTATCCATTTCTTGAAACAACTACTTAAATTTTCTATGCAGGAGAATATATGTGAACACAAAAAATTGTGTTATATATCTTTTTTGTACGGATGTTGTCAACACTCATCCCCCTTGTGTGTAACTTTCTTTTGGTTTAACACATATTTTTTTTATTTTTTTTAATTAGGGTGACAGTAAAATTTGAAGTCGTGAGATTTAAATTTGATACCATAGCAACTACCATCCACTTCAAAAGTTAAAGTTGTTGGAGAGGGTTTTAAATCCTTTAACACATCTCAAATCGATTGTTAAACTTTTGAGATGCTTCTTTTGTACTGCTGAAAGAATGCAATAAATAACAGAAGTTATGGAAGAATTCAAGTATTATTCCACTCAGTAATTGAGTTGGTTAACTTTATATCAATTTTCAGTCATGTATATTGTTATCAGCCCTCACTTTTTGCATCAGATGTGTGACTGTACAGCAACTTGAAGACCAATTAGAAGTGATGCAAATTTCTGTGCTTGAGGTTAATTTGTAGATTCACATTTTTTAAATTGTTATCAGCCCTCACTGTTGGAATTTGTGCCCGCATTTCATTGGCTTAAGTTACTTTATATATATATATATATATATATATGCTAATTTGTTGGTCAACAATAACTGATGTTCTTGTGAACAAAGGAGGGTCGTATAGATTATATAGTTGTATCATTGTAAGTTATAGTTACAGGTTAAGGAAACCAATTTGATCGGTTGAAATTGTGGTTATGATGTATTTACATCAGCAACTAGACAAAGCTTTTGGTCTTACAGTCTTGGACCAGCTAACAGTGCGTGAGTAAGAAGAAATCGGCGCCAGCTAGATTCACGGTTGTACAACAAGCATTTGTTTGGCCATAAATAGCCATGTACCTCATTCGTATGACGATCGGTCAGTTGAGTGAGTTTCTATATTATCTTTGAGTGAGAGCTCCTGGGTGTAATTTGGGTTTTTGGGTGTGAATTGGGTGAGTTTGGGCAGATTTTGGGTTGGTCATGAATGGGTGGGACAGTAATGGATCACTAGTCCATTATCAACTAGTCCATTATCAACCTATTATGGTAGGTTAAAAATGAATTGGGTGTTAAATGGGCTTATCCAAACCCACACCCAGTCCAATTACCGAAATAGTTTTAGAAACAAATATATTGTGAAATATTTTTAATTCTTGAACACCAAAAAATAAAAAATTATTCTTGTAACAGTTTTATATTAATTTTCCGGTCTCTGGTGTTACATTTTTTTTTTTTTAAAATCAGATACTCCTACAATTTATTACTCTGCCAGTATTATAAATAATATATATATATATATATATAGAAAAAGGATATAATTGAAATTTTAAATTTTTATTTCTTGTGCATTTTTATAATTTTGTTTTTTGTGCATTTTTATTTGATTATGTAGCTATATGTGTATTTGATTGATTGTTTATTTAATTGTGTGTAAATTGCTTGTTTAATTGTGTGGTTTAATTGTAATTAAGTTGTTAGGCTTCAATGATATATTGCTTTATGTTTTATTTTAATTTTAATTTAAAGAGGAGATGGATTTGGATAGCAGTGATGGATCATTTATTGGGTCACATGGACTATTGGGTATGACATTTAAAAGGGTACAAATATATACCCATGTACTGGTGATACATATATATATGGGTATATATGTATAAATAAGGAGAAAATAATTATTATTTTTATTAATAATGTTAATTGTTAGTATTATTGATTATTATTGTCATTATAAATATATTTATATCTATAGTTATAAATTATATAGTATAATTATATTTATGAAATCACGTATTGACATAGTTGTATGTATGTAAATATAATTCTCTTATTTATTTTTCATTAGGTAGACTTATAATATATATAGGATTAGGGTTTTGTATGTAACCTATATATATATATATATATATATATATATATATATATATATATAAGTCTGGGAGAGGAGGCTACGTTTTATGTACGTAATATATTTTATACCTAGAGACGGAGAGTTTTACAGAGAGGAAAAAGATAAACTGAGAGGAAGAAAATTAGGGTTCGGCCAAGAGGGCTGAACCAAGGAGGAGGAGGTAGACTGGCTGGCTCGTGGATTAAACCAAGAGCGGCAAAGGAGGTTCAATGACAACTAAGGATCGCCGGAAAAGCTAGGAAGTAGAGGTTAAGGTTTCAATCCGAAACCTAGAGACAAGTTCTATTTTTTACTCGATCTCTTTCTTTGACCGATGTTCTGTGCATGCTTAGGTAGTCTCCAGGAACTAAACGGATATTAAAATTGATTAAGTATGCATGTTAATTCAGATTTTAAACTGTAAAATATGTGATGAATGATTGAAATTGATTCTCTGAATAACTTGTTTGAATTTTGTTTTAAATTATTATTAATGATGCATACTGAGTTTATATGTTTTTTGGGTAACTTTGGGACATAGACGGTGTTCTGGGAACCTAAATAAGACATTACAGAGTGTTTATAGTATTGTCGGAGGCGGGAACGATGACAGGAAGCAGGGACAGAGCCGGTTCCCAAGGGGATGGAGCCGGCTACATAAGATTTTAGACCACGGCCCTCTGTGAGAGAGAGAGCCGGCTCCATGGATTGAGGGAGCCGGCTCCCTAAGTCACAGAGCCGGCTCCCAAGGTAAGGGAGCCGGCTCCCATTGGTTGAGAGCTTAGTCTCAACTTTTGAGAGCAAGCTCACGCGCATAGTGACTTACGGGAACGTTTTTAAAGCACTATTTTGGTATTTTTGAGGTTTCCGGACTGTTCTGGATTATTGTGGAAGATTCTAAACATTATTTTATGTTATATTAAAACCCATATTACATAATTAATGTCTATATGCTAATGGGTCTAACAGTATGAAAATTTAAATAATTTTGCATGCTGTTAACGGATATAAGGGATTTAATTGCTTAATTTTATTTTAGCAATGTAACGGACTGTGACTTGATTTTAAACCTTGATGTGGATGCATAATAGGGTCATATACTTATTAAATTTTATTATGTTTATTCTGAATTTTTAATTGATGAACTATTAAGTTTTGTTCTATCAATTACATGGATGTGATTCTAGATTTTAATTGATGAATCATTAAATTCTGTTATATCAATTAGAGGGATGGTATTATGGATTTTAATTGATGAACTATTTTAATTTCTGTTATATCAATTATATGGATGTAGATGATTTAAATTGTTTATTCTTACTCTAGCAATTTAAACGGAGGTTATATGATTATACTTACATACTGGATGCATAATAGGATCTTGCATATATTTGACTTCTATTATGCTTGTTTCTAGATATATTTGATGTTCAAATGAGTGTTGCATCAATTATGAATTATATGCATTATATACACCGGTATGGGACGGTGGCATATTAGGGATGGATTAGATCAAAACGTTAATTCCTACTTATTCATACATACGGAATGGATTAACTAAAACAGTTAAATCCTACATGGATTCATGTCTTGTCAACTAAAATAGTTGAACGACATATTGGATGTTTGTTTTATATTCTGTTTTAGGAAGGATTTATATATATATATGATTATGGTACCGTGATATGAACTTGAGTCTCAGGATCAAGGTTAGGGTGCGTATATCGCCTACAATGAGTAACTAGACATAGTTGATGTTCCCTGGTAGGTCTAGCTATACATGGCCACCATGATGTGCGCTTTACATGTTACCTTCTATTCTGGTTGAGACAGACTTATGGACTAACGAGCATCCTATTGTTAAGTTATCGAGGATGTATCTGCCTATCAGGTCTCTGCCTAGACTGTAATAGAGTAGAACTTGCACGTGGGCCTGACCCAACATCATTTTTTCAGCTATTCATCAGGAGTAGGGATTATTCATGCTGAGCAGGGATCGTCTACTTCATTCTTTCGGATTATGTTACTTAGAAGTTTCTTTATGTTTCAGTATTCTGATGTAGTCGCTTATTCAGTTGGGTTTTCTAAGGGTCCACGTAGTATGGATTCCCGAGTTGTATTAGTAATGGAGGATTGGATGTATCAGAATATTTTATTATTTATAAAAATTTGTTCTGAGGATTTCATTAATGGATTATCGTTTTAGTTTTCTTTCTGCAATTTTATTTATTCTCATTTATCATGTTTGTATTTTGTATTCGATTATTGCCATTTGTTTTTTATATCCTCGGGCATTCGGGCGTGGGCCTGGCCAACCCGCATTTGGGAATCCGGGGGTATCACAACTTATGACTCGACTTACCCACAAGAGGGTCAAGTTCATATGGAACGAGGCCTTTAAGTTTGCTTTCCAAGAGTTGAAGGTCAGGTTGACATCAACCCCAGTTTTGATCATTCCTGAACGTGGTTTGGGTTACGTGATCTTTTGTGATGCTTCACAGGAAGGTTTGGGTTGTATTTTGATGTAGACAGAACGGGTAGTTGCTTATGGGTCTCAACAGTTGAAGACTCACGAGTTGAACTATCCGATACATGTAATACCCCTAATTTTAAAGGATAGTCTCGGTGGTTTATTTTGACGTTTTATTGTAATTTTGCATTATTATGTGGTTTTTTTTTTGCTATTTGTTTGGTTGTTTTATTTGTTGTTAATTAATTGTTTAAACGCAGTATTTTATTTAATTTAATTAATTGAATTACTTGTTTAATTATATTATTAAATTGAATTAATTTTTTTTATAGAACTTATTGTTTTACTTTAATTGAATTAATTGTTAAATGGTTTAATTTAGTGCTCATTGATTTATTTTAATTATTTAAATATGTTAGTGGGATTTAGTTACGGTTTTAGTTTTTCTTCAACCTGTAGCCGACCTCATTTTTCCGTCTAGTATTAGGACTAGAATTAGGGTAACCTTATGGGTCTATAAATACATGTCTTAAGGTTCTGCCTAGGGTTTTAGAACCTTATTCACGACTGTAGAGGCAGAGAGGGCAAACAGAACGTTCGCCGGAAAATTGAGGAAGACGTCGGTGTAAGGTTTCGGATTGAAAAGACGAAGAGCAGAAGGAGAGCCGGCTCCTGTTGAAGGGGAGCAGGTTCCCCAAATGAAATAGCATGCTCCCTCAAAGAGGGAGCCGGCTCTGGAGGCCATGGAGGTGGCTCCCCATGGTGGGGAGCCGAATCTAAGTGTAAGAGAGCAAGCACCCTCTTTGAGGGAGCAGGCTCTCTCCAATTTTTCATTTTTTTGGGTTTTTCGGCGACCGTTTGGGCTATGGTGCATGGATTTTGGGATTTTCAAGTTCTAGTAGGAGCTGTATTGGGATGTTTTGAGATGATCTAAGGCCATATTAAAACTTCTAAGGGTTGATTAATGTGTATTAAAACACCGTCATTTAGAGTGAAACAGAACATAAATCGATAAATGAAAATATGGATACTGTCGTTGGAGATGAAGAGTTTAATTGCTTATAATTAATTTAGCAGTTTACTATGGATGGTTATACCATGTTAATCATGGAACAGTGGTAGGAATAAGCATGCTTAATTTTTAACTACTACTGGCTATGGATTAATTGACGATTTGCATTTAACGACGTATTCCAGTTAGTGTTGGTTTGGTATAAAAAGTAAGCATGTGAATTTGTATATTTTGTTATGCTAACTTGGAATAAAATTGATGTTTATATGCATGATATGTATAGTCAATTATTGGATCTTGGAAAGTAATATGTATAAGCCTGTTAATGTATAAATTTTTATCATGCTTGATATGGAACGATTAATGCCTATATTTAATATATTATTATCAATTATGGACTTCATGGAATAGTTGGTATTTGCATATATAGTTCTATTGTCAACTGCTGGTATGGGACGGTGGCATGTCTAGTTTTGGATTAGCTCAAATTGCTAAAACCTACCTATATCAGAATAAGGGAATGGATTATATAATTAAAATCCTACTTATAATTAAGTCAAAGAATCTGCACAAGCTGAATGACTAAACAGATTACTGGCTATTTATGTTAAGTCAAAGAAGCTGCACAAGCTGAATGACTAATTGGTCTTACTTTGGATGGATATGATGGACTTTTAAATATATTTTTATGGTACCGCGATATGAGCTTGAGTCTCAGAGTCGTTGGTTAGGGAGCGTATATGCAGTAGGATGCGTAGCTGAATATGCTAGGTTGAGGTATACCCTGTTAGGCTTAGGTACTCATACCCACTCAGGTTGCTTTGCATGTTGCCTTCTACTCAGGTTGAGACCCCCTGCATATTCCAGTGAGAGTCCTGTAGTGTGGATATATAAATATATACGGACTATATAGATATTGTTGAGTTGGTTGGAATGTATATGCGTATCGAGTCTCTACTTGGATTGTAGTAGAATAGAACTTATTCGTGGGCCTGACCCACTTCTATTTTTCAGGTACTCGTCAATTCCAGACTTAGACCTGATCATGCTGAGCAGAGATTTCTATTCACTCTTACGACGACGTAGGACTTCTCTCCATGGTTTCGTTTTGGATATTTTTATTATTTATACTTCAGTTTAGATTTTCGTATTAGGGGTCCAATGGATGGATTCTGGAGTCGTTTAAATGATTGGAGGTTTTGGATTTTAAGTTATTAATTTTTAAAGGATTCTATTTTAGATTTCTTCCAGCTGTTAATTATTTCATATTCAGTTTTGTAATCTGTGTTCATTTTAAATACTTTAATTATTTGATATTCTCTTGGGTTTAAGCTTGGGCCTGATCAACCCGTGTCTCAGATCCGAGGGGTATCTCAACACATGATTTGGAGTTGGCAGTAGTTATCTTTGCCCTGAAAGGGTGGAGACACTATTTATATGGGGAAAAGTTTGAGGTTTTCTCCGATCACAAGAGTCTCAAGTATCTCTTCTCTAAGAATGATTTGAACTTGAGACAGTGCAGATGGGTTGAGTTCATGCAGGACTATAACTTTGAGTTACAGTACCATCTGGGTAAGACCAATATAATGGCCGATGCATTGAGTAGGAAGTCACGGGGAACTCTTGCTAGCGTTTCCATTCTTAGATGGAAGATACTAGAAGAGCTTGCAGATCTTGGTTTACAGTCTTATGAGGATATCTCACTGGTTATTTTGTTTAGCCTTGTGGCTCAGCCGGCACTTGTTAATAGAGTTATTGAGGCACAGTTGGAAGATGGGGAGATGAAGGCCATCCATGTTCGGATTTCAGATGGTGAGAATGTAGAGGGTTGGACCTTACATTCAAACGGTGGTCTAAGGTACAAGGGGATGATGTTTGTTCCTTTGTCTTGTTGTGAAGATGTTCTTTGGGATTTCCACCACTCTCGGCTCGTAGTCCATCCTGGTGGTACGAAGATGTATCACAATCTGCGGCGATAGCTTTAGTGGCAGGGCATAAAACGGGATGTCTCACGATTTGTGGCTTGATGCCTTACTTGTCAGTAAGTGAAGGCATAACATCAGCGACAGGCAGGATTGTTACAACCATTACCAATAGTTGAGTGGAAATGGGAGCACATCACTATGGATTTCATAACGGGACTTCCGAGGTCTCAGGCAGGGAATGATGTCGTTTGGGTCATAGTTGACAGGTTGACTAAGATGGCTCACTTCTTACCCATGGCAGTGATAGACAGTGCAACGAGACTAAGTGGACTGTATGTGAGGTAGATCGTCAGGCTCCACAGGGTTCCGGTATCCATTATTTCGAATAGGGATCCACGGTTCACGTCTCACTTTTGTCAGAGTTTTCAGGAGGCTCTTGATACGGGGCTTCATTTTAGCATGGCATTCTATCCTCAGACTGATGGTCAGTCGGAGCGCACCATTCAGATATTGGAGGATATGTTACGGGCTTGTATCTTGGATTTCGAGGATAGTTGGGATGACTACTTACATTTAGTTGAGTTTGCCTACAACAATAATTATTAGACCAGTATTAGAATAGCACCTTTTAAGGCGTTGTATGGCAGGCCTTGCAGATCTCCAGTTTATTGGACCGAGGTCGGTGATACTGTTGCCTTGGGTCCCAACAATGTCATCGAGACTACAGAGAAAATCAAGTTGATTCGGCACCAGTTGGCTACCGCACAGATCCGGCAGAATAGTTATGCTGACAAGAGGAAATAATCCTTATCTTTCGAGGTAGGGGACCATGTCTTTCTTAAGATTTCTCCGCGCAAGGGACTTCTAAGATTTCGATAGACGGGAAGCTATCTCCTAGGTTCATTGGGCTATTTGAGATATTGGAGCGTGTCGGTGAAGTTGCTTATCATTTGGTGTTGCTGCCAGACCTGGATAAGGTTCACGACGTCTTTTATGTTTCTATGCTGAGGAAGTACGAGCCGGATCCATCACATGTTCTATGATGGACTGATGTGGTTATTGATGAGCATGTGACCTAAGAGGAAGGTCCGGTCCAGATTCTTGATTCACGTGAGCAGGTTTTATGGACCAAGACCATCCCATTGGTTAAGGTCCTTTGGAGACACCACGGCGTTGAGGAGGCTATCTGGGAGTTCGAGCAGGAGGTTCACTCTCGATATCCCCATTTGTTCTCTTTTTCAGGTACGATTCGATTTCGGGGATGAAATTCTTTTAAAGAGGGTAGGTTGTAATGACCCGGTCATTTTCCTTCATTTTTTTTCTGTAATTTCTTTTTTCATCTTTTTCCTATTTTGTCTTTTTTCCGTTTATCTATTTTTCCTTACATAACCTCACTTTTTGTGCTTGGATTTGAATCCGGCTTTGCATGCATTCATGATATTTAATTTCCATGATATCTACATTTTTACTTTGGTAGAAAAACATGCTAGATGTTTACTTTTCTTGTAAAGGACATTGATGCATAACTTCTTGAAAATATTCTTGACTTTTGGGATTTTAGTGTAATTATGTAAAGTAATTATTTTTCGTGTTAGGAACCATTTTACAATTTAATTTGGAAGATATTTTGAAAAAGAACCTTTTTACAAATTTTGGAAAGTGTGACAAGTCTCACACTCTCATGGAGCCACTTGTTGGCATTGGGGTGGAGTAGCTTGGAAGCTTAATCTCTTAACACATGGAGGGTGGAGATTCACCCATTTGTTGGCTTAGGATTGGAGCACTTGTTAGCTTGGATGATTGATAAGTGTAGGCTTAGGATTAAGCTTAGGAATGAGCCATGGATTAGTGAAAAGTGTAGGCTTCATATTTGATCTTGCATAATGCGTGTGTGTGTGTGTGTGTGAGGTAGTGTAGGAGCACATAGTGAGTGGAGGAATGCTAAATCCTCCACTCACCTCACTTTATTGTATCTTTCTCACCACTTTACTCTCAAACCCTAACCTAGCCTCCATTGAAGGAAAAGCTTGACTTAGAGTTTTGACTTCATTTTTTGCCTCCTTCCACTCACCTTAGACCTTTGAGCTTAGAATACTTTAGCTTCCTCTCACTCTCCTCTACAAAACCCTAATTTGATTTCCATTTGAAGCTTGGTTGCTTTGGATTATAGAGATTTAATTCTCTATTGAGGTAGGTGGTGTTCTAGTTTATTATCTAAGTGAATAAATTTTTTTTGTAGTGATGTTCAAGTTGTATACATGACTCTTACTAATTTCAGAAATTATGATTAATAGTAGATTGCATATAACACACTTTAGACTTGATATATGACATGGCCATGACTTAATCTTTGTTGTATATTGATTTGGCATGATTTAAATGAGTTTTTAAATCTAGAGAATTAATTAATTTAAATTGATTTAAATTCTACTTAATTGTACCATGCTTGTATTCCATTTTAGACTTGATATATAACATGGCTATGACTTAGTTCTTTTTATATAATCATTTGGGATTATATGAATAACTCTTGAAATCTAGAAAAATTAATTAACTAGTTTAATTAATTTCTATTTCATTGTTCTAATAATTTAGTCATTTATTTCATGAAGCTTTTGTGTTTGTAACATATATCATGACTTGTTGCTCAACTTGTTGATTTTGGAGACTTGGAATATTATCAAGAACTTGACTTGGCTAGGACTTAGTTCTAGTACGGAAGATAGAGAGCTCCCTACACTATAGTGCACATTAGGGGAAGGTACCCATGGGTTAACAGCCTTAAATTAATCCCAAGAGTACGGTTGTAATCCAGGCAAAATCCAATTATCCACTTTGGTTGGATTTCGCACTTTAAATTCCAAGTTGTTAACTTCGTGAATTTGTATCTTATTGTGTCATGTTGAAAGTTTTAATGTCAGTTAAATAGAATGGTTTGATTTAATTGAATTGCAAAGTTTGTATAAAGTTAGGCATATGCATGCTCATTCTCTACAAGTAAACTTGTTTACTCACCCCAAAGTTACCGAGTTATTTTTCAGGTAAAGACGCATTATTGTGGGATGCACAATACTCTTAGGCTTGCTTGATTACTTGGAGTACTTTTGTTATATTAGAATATGCACTTGTTAGCATATCATGCTTCATTTTGGTAATTATGTCAAAACATGTATTTATTGTCCAAACTATGTAATGTGCGCTTAAGTACCCATTTTGATACTCTATGGATGTGTGTGTAATGAGGCCAAGGGCCTAGCATGTTTACATTAGTACTTGTGTTCACTTGGTACTATATTTTGCTTTAAAAGTGTATTTTGACCAAATTTGGAGGTTTGACATATGAAATTCTCGTAATTGACATGTATGAGGTTGTAAGCCATTGTATTACATTCAAATATTCATATTGGGTTTGTTGGCATGTTCACATGTTGTAGTGACCCGGGTTTTATTCAACCCGGTACGTCAATGATGACCCGAAAGTTGACCCGGTAACGAATCTGAAATGAGGAAGCGAAAGATAAGACAAAGGTTTTTAGGGATATAAATCATCCCTAAGACTCCAAAGTTATCCTCCATGAAGTCATGGAACAAAAGGAAAACGTTAGAGAGAATGAAGATCAAAATGGATAAAATCCGTTAATCAAGGGTAAAACAGTCAATTCACAATTAAAAAGGGAAACTTGACTCTAAACAAGTCAAATGAGGTCTATACAACCTAATCTTATCATTTCGCAGCATAACAAGAGGTTCTAAGAACTTTGGACTAAAATCCCACAAAACACCCTTTCCCGGTTGAAGCAAAAACTGACACTATCTTACTAAAATATAAATAATTCTCACTATAATTTGAATCTAAGAATGGCATTGGTACCATTGGAAATCTAACTCAAAATCCTTGAGTTTAGGCTCAAGAATCACCCCATTTGGATAAGAAATGAAGAAGTTATTACCGTTTGAAGTCTGAACAATAATGCTGATACAAAACTGAAGGCAGCTGTGTATGGGTGCTATTTCGGCCAACCGAATTGGAGTTTCGGATGACCGAAATAGATAGAAACTTTTCTGAATGCTGGTTTTTGGGTGATGGTTGTTTCGGTAGACCGAAATAAGGCATCGGTCGACCGAAATGGAGTTTCGGACGACCGAAACACCTCGAATCCTGCTGAAAACTCTACTAAACATGTGAGATTTGTAATGGGACCTATAGGATTCATTCCACCCACATGCATAGGTCAAAAATTGATTCTTTTTAAGGGAGATTGAGCATGTGAACATGTTAACAAGCATAATATGAATACTTGAATGTAATACAACGGTTCACGGCCTCATACACATCAATTACAAGAATCTCGTATGCAAAACCTCCAAAGTTGGTTAAAATACATTTTTAAAACAAAGGATGGTACCAAATGACTACAAGTACTAAATTAAATATGTTTGGCCCTTAGCCTCATTACACACACGTCCAAAGAGTATCAAAAGGTGCATTTAAGTGCACATTACATAGTTTGAACAATAAATACATATTTTGACATAATAACCAAAATGAAGCATGATATACTAACAAGTGCATATTCTGCTATAACAAAAATACTCTAAGTAGTCAAGCAAGCCTAAGAATGTTATGTATCCCACAATAAAGCTTCTTTACCTAAAAACACCCAGTAACTTTGGGGTGAATAAACAAATTTACTCGTAGGGAATAAGCATGCATATGTTTATCTTTATATAAAGTTTGCAATTCAATACAACTTAATCTATGCTATTAAAGTGACATTGGAACTTTCAACATAGCACAATGAGATGCAATTTCACAAAGTTATTAACTTGGAAATTAATGTGCGAAATCAAACCAAAGTGGATACTTGGATATTGCCCGGATTAAAACCGTACTCTTGGGATCACTTTAGGGCTATTAACCCATGGGTACCTTCCCTAAGTGCGCACTATAGTGTAGGGAGCTCTCTATCTCCCGTACTAGAACCAATTCCTAGCTAAGTCATGTTCTTGATAATATCCCAAGTTTCCAAAATCAACAAGTTGAGCAACAAATCATGATATGTGATAAAAACATAATAAAGCTCCATGAATTACATGATTAAATCATTAGATCAATAAGACAGAAATTAAATAGACTAACTAGTTAATTTCTCTAGATTTCAAGAGTTGTTCAAATGATTCTAATTTAATATATAACAAGAAGTAAGTTATGGTCATGCCATATATCAAGTCCAAATTGGAATACGAGCATGGTACAAATAAGTAGAATTAAAATCAATTTAAATTACTTAAGTCTCTAGATTTAAAAGCTCATTTAAATCATGCCAAATTAATACACAACAAGATTCAAGTCATGGCCATGCCATATACTAAGTCTAAAATGAGTTATATACAAGCTATAATTAATCACTAATTTCTCATTTTAATACAAGGCATGCATATTACTTAGATATCACTACAAAAAGCAATTAATTCACTAAGATAATAAATTAGAACACCCTTACCTCAATAAATAATAGAATCTCTATAATCCAAAGCAACCAAGTCCAAAAAAGAAAACTCAACTAAGGTTTTGTAGAGGAGAGTGAGAGGAAGTTAAAGTATTCTAAGTTCAAAGGTCTAAGGTGAGTAGAAGGAAGCCAAAAATGAAGTCAAAGCTCTAAGTCAAGCTTTGCTCCAATGGTGGCTAAGTTAAAGCTTGAGAGGAAAGAGATGAAGTGAAAATAAAGTATAAACCCTAAGCTAAATGTGATGGGATCCTCCACTCACTAGGTACTCTTGCACTACCTCTCTCACACATACAATGCAAGATTAAGTATGGTGCTTACACTTGTCACCATCCTAAGTAAACTTCCAAGACTTAAT
Organism: Cornus florida; assembly: GCF_030987335.1. Classification (NCBI taxonomy): domain Eukaryota; kingdom Viridiplantae; phylum Streptophyta; class Magnoliopsida; order Cornales; family Cornaceae; genus Cornus; species Cornus florida. The sequence continues at coordinate 50,609,519 of NW_026775573.1, forward strand.
ATTAAGCCTACACTTGTCAACCATCCATGCCAACAAGTGCTCCTATCCTAAGCCAACAAATAGGTGAATCTCCACCCTCCATGTATCAAGAGATTAGGCCTTAAAATGGTTCCACCACAATGTTAATAAGTGGCTCCATGAGAGTGTGACACTTGTCACATTTTCTGAAAATTACAAAAAGGTCATTTTGAAAATATCTTCCAAATTAAATTACAAAATGGTCCATAAGACGAAAAATAATTACTTTGCATAATTTCACTAAAACCCCAAAAATCAAGAATATTTTCAAGAAGTTATGCATCCATGCTCTTTACAAGAAAAATAAACATCTAGCATACTTTTCTACAAAAGTAAAAATGTAGATGTCATGGAAATTTAATATCATGGATGTATCCAAAGTCGGAATCAAATTCGAGCACAAAAAGTGAGGTTATGCAAGGAAAAATGATAAACGGAAAAAAGACGAAATAGGAAAAAAAATGAAACAAAAAAAGAAGAAGAAATTACCGAAAAAAGAAAAGAAGGAAAATGACCAGGTCATTTCACATGTTCATTCATTCATTTATAGAAATTAGATTTTGACTCATGTATAAGGGTGGAATGAATCCTATAGGCTCCAAAGTGTGTTTTCCATGTTTAATAGAGTATCAACAAGTTTTTGAGGCATTTCAATCGACCAAAATAACCGACACATATTTTAAATTTCAATTGAATAGTAAACTCCAATTCTAGTAGCCATTTTCACTGTTTGAGACCAAACCGGTCAACCGGTTCTCTACTTCGGTCGACCGAAACAACTCCCATTTATTCCTTTTTTCAGGGTCCATTTCGGCTGACCGAAATGGTAATTCGTTTCGGTCGACCGAAATAGCATTTTCACAAATACCTGGTAGCTTGTTTAACAGTATTAACTCTCCAACTTCAAACGAGTTTGTCTCCTTTGTTTCTCATCCGAATGCAGTGATTCTTGAACCTAACTCAAGGACCTTGAGTCAACTTCTTAATGGTACCAATGCCATTCTCAAATTCTAACCATTGTGAAGGTTATTCATGTTGTAGTGAAACAGTGTTAGAATTCACTTGAACCGGGAATGGGTTCTTGTGGGATTCTTGGCCGATCATCTTAAAAACCTTTGGAACGTTGTTATACTATTAGATTAGGTTAAGTAAACCTTTTATGTTTCTTTTCTGCATTTTGGACCTATTACCGGGTTAACTCTCGGGTTTTCATTGACGCACTGATTTGCAAAAACTAGGGTCGTCACATTTACTATCTTGGAAGTATAATCATATCTATCACAATACTTAATGTAGACAATAGTGCTTAAACACCATTAATGGTTTATAATCATCAAAATTACTAAATTACCCTTAGGTCAAAATCTTTAGGTCAAAACAGCTGATCCTGACTGATTTGTGATGGTGTTGAAATTGTTGAGGTGTTCAGCCACGACATAGTGTCATCAGTCATCTTCAGGTTAAACAACTTATTCACTAAATAGACTTTATTCGATGTAAAAGGTTTCTTGTACATCTTTAATAGGGATGCTAAGAACCTTGTTGTCGTCTTCTCTGTAACGACCCAGCTCCTCATGGATCCGGATCATTAAATGAGTCCTAACCCGGCCCAAAAATATCCAAGGGTAAAACGGTAATTTCACGTTAAATTTAAATGTCGAGGTCCAAAAAGGGCAAGATGGTAATTTACCATAATTCAATAAATTAAGACTTAAGTGTACAACGGTCATTAACTTGTATCACATAGTAAATAAAATAAGGTTCGGGGCAATATAGTCCTTTCGGGGGTAAAAAAAAAATAATTATCCTATTTTATTGGGTCATAATATAATTACTTGCAACATCAATTGGGTGCCAAGTGTAATTTAAGAACTTAAATTGGCAATTACATAAAAAGACAGAACCGGTCGACGTATACACCTTATACGTCGACTGGTTTGGGTTATGAACAGTGGGAAAACCCACTGCCATGATACTGGTCGACGTATGGGGAGCCATACGTCGACTGGTTTACGGTCAGGATACCGGTCGACGTATAGAATGCCATACGTCGACTGGTTTGGGACGTCAACTACTCAAACATACATTGTGAAGATAACGGTCGACTAGTTTGGGAAACTATACGTTGACCGGTTCTAGAAAATCTTCACTTCCACTTTCCACTGTCCTATCTAACCCCTATACACCAACTTTTGGTAGTTCAACCACCCACGTCACTACACTTATGTGCAAAATTAATACATTTCAACAATAAATTCAAGTACAACAACCACGTTATTAACGTAATTTACCACACGTCACTAAAATACACTAGAGGATTTAGTGTAATTAAAAGTTAATTACATTTTAACATCAAATAAAACTACAACAACCATCAACAACATGAATCACCACACGTTACTTAAATACACAAAAGGCTTATGATTGAATAAAACTTAATTACATTATCCAATGGCCAACCTTGCAAACTTATTTACATTCTCCAAAAACTATGATTATACATGAAATGGCCGAATACAAAAATAACAAAAATCATCTTCTAACAACTTTCAATTTTGAGGTGGATTGGCATCCGCCGGTTCTATTCCAAGACCTGAAAAAAAAGATATATATAGTAGGGTGAGCTATATGCTCAGTAGGTGATACTTAAGATATGCGTCTTGGGTCCCCGTGAATCCAATCAAAGCATAGGCTAATGGGAAATAGGGAGAATGCAACATAGGGGATTAATACAACATTCCAACCAAATTCGAATACAAGGAATGTAATGCCGTGGAATGCGAATGCATGCCAATGTCACTCCCCATTTTCATTCTCAAAATCATCGCTTTCAACTGTTAATACAGCCCGCCCTTTGGTGACCCCGCTGCGACACGAGAGGAGGATTGGCTAGTGTCCCTGACCCTTGGTAACCCCGCGGCGTCATTATGGGGCCCAGCTAGCTTAACCACGCTAGGGCGACTCCCTAGTCCCCTCTAGGCTATATTAACCTCCGACCCATTGGTAACCCCGCAGCGACTGGGTTTGTGTAAAACCATTTTATCCAAAACACTTCCCCAAAATTCCCGATTTCATTTCGAAACAAATTTCTCCCGTTTCATTCAACCTAATGGCACATGTATGCACATATATTCCATACTTCCAATATTTTGGCATTTAAAGAATTACAACACCCAATCAAGCATATATCATGTTCAACATTTCTAGATAGGTCATCAACATAATAAATACAACAAAGCATCATCTAGACATACTTTTCACATAGAACAAGTCATATTCAAGATCGTGAAATTCTCTAGACATCACTTAAACAACATTTATTACACAAAGAAGATAAAATTCACAAAAGAGCAAGAACATCATGAATTAAGGGTCCCTACCTCAAGTTTGCACCAAAACCCTAAAGATGGGTCTCAATTTCAAACTCCAAAGGAAGGCTCAAAGCTGAAATTGTTGGTATGAGTGTTTAGAGCTCGTCGTGCTCTCCATTTTGCCTCAAACGGCTCTCAAATTCACCAAGGATTGAGAGAGAGTTAACAAGATTTAAAGCTTGAAGCCAAAACAAAAGAAAAATGAAGGGAAATGGAAAAGAGAGGGAAGCTTACGGGAGTGAGAAAGATTGAGAGAGAATATGGTCTCTAGACCATTAAGCATGGTGGGTCCCACCACTTCTAATTTTATTTTCCATTTTATTTTTGCTCCAGTTTTACACCACATACACACACAAGTGTACCACATGCAAATACTACTTAATTCACATAATTTAAAATGTACACAATGCAAATGGACCTAAACACAATCCTGTACACATAACGTGAAGAGACGAAAATGCCCTTGCGGCGACAAAATTGTGGAAAAAAGAAAAATGCAGAAAATCGGAAACGTTACAATCTCCCCAACTTAAAAGGATTTTGTCCCCGAAATCAAGCCATACCTGGGGAAGAGAACAACTCTGGGTACTTGGAGCGAACCTACTGTTCAAGCTCCCAAGTAGCCTCTTCGACTCCATTGTGTCACCAAAGAACTTTCACTAGCGATATCGTTTTACCCCTTAACACCTTTTGCCGTGTGTCAAGGATCTGAACTGGTCCCTCTTCATAGGAGACGTCCTCATCAATGTCCACATCAACCCAATCCAAAATGTGAGATGGATATGGTTCGTACTTCTGTAACATTGATACATGAAAGACATTGTGGACTCTGTCCATCTGTGGTGGCAAAGCAAGTTTGTAGGCAACTTCCCCTTCACGGTCCAAAATCTCAAACGGTCCAATGAATCATGGTGACAACTTACCACTCTTCCCGAACCTCATCAAACCCTTCCGTAGAGAAACCTGTAAGAAAACATGGTCTCCTACCTCAAAAGATAGTGGTTGTCTTCACCTATCTGCATAGCTTTTCTGTCGACTCTGAGCCGTGAGCAACCTCTGTCTAATCAATTTAATCTTCTCAGTAGTCTCAAATACAATGTCAGGTCCTAAGGCAACGGTCTCGCCTACCTCAGTCCAACAAACTGGAGACCTACAAGGTCTGCCATACAACGTCTTAAATAGAGCCATCTCAATGCTCGCTTGATAACTGTTGTTGTAGGCAAACTCAATGAGTGGTAGATGATCTTCCCAACTGTCACCCAAGTCAAGCACACATGTCCGGAGCATATCCTCCAAGATCTGGATAGTACGCTCCGACTGGCCGTCCGTCTGCGGATGGAATGCCGTACTTAGGTGCAACACTGAGCCAAATGCTGCTTGAAGTCCTTCCCAGAACTTCGAAGTGAATTTAGCATCCCTGTCCGAAACAATGGTTACTGGAACTCCATATAACCTTACAATCTCCTTCACGTAAAGAACGTCAAGCGCCTCTGCATCATCTCTTACCTTAATAAGCAAAAAGTGAGCCGTCTTGGTCAATCTGTCAATGATGACCCATACGGCCTCATTGCCTCTTCGTGACCTTGGAAGACCTGTTACAAAATCCATAGTAATCTGTTCCCACTTCCACTGCCCTACAGGCAATGGTTGCAACAATCCTGTCGGTTTCTGGTGCTCAGCCTTTACCTACTGACAGGTAAGGCATTTAGCCACAAACTGTGTAACGTCTTTCTTCATCCCGTTCCACCAATACTGACGTTTTAAATTGTGATACATTTTGGTATCACCTGGATGTACTGCAAAACGGGAAGTATTAAACTCCTGAAGAACATCCTCACGACAAACCGTGGGGACAACCAATAAATCTCTGAACCGTAGACCCCCATCTGCATGCAAGGTCCAATCTTTCAGTGTCTCACCACTGGAGATCAAGGTGTAAATGGCGTCCAAATCCAAATCTTGTCTCTGTGACTCAATCACTCGTACGACAAGAGTAGGCTGAGCCACAAGACGAAACAAGAAAGCTGGTTCACTGTCACCATCATCGTCAAAACATTGCAATCCCATTCTGCCAAACTTTCAAGCATCTTCCACTTCCGGATAGCCAAATCGGCTAAAATGCCATGAGATTTCCGGCTTAAGGCATCAGCTACAACATTTGCCTTACCCAGATGATACTACAAATCAAAGTTGTAATCTTCCAAGTACTCAACCCATCGTCTCTGTCTATTGTTCAATTCCTTTTGGGAGAAAAGGTACTTAAGGCTCTTGTTATCCAAGAACACATCGAATCGCTCACCATACATATAATGTCTCCAACACTTCAAAGCAAACACGACTGCCGCCAATTCCAGATCATGAGTAGGGTAGTTGTACTCATGAGTCTTTAACTGTTGAGACCCATAAGCCACTACTCTACCACCTTGCATCAATACACACCCCAAGCCATCGCGCGAAGCATCACAATAAATTACATAACCCAAGCCACGCTCAGGTAACACCAAAACTGGAGCCGTAGTCAACCTTGTCTTCAATTCTTGAAAAGATGACTCACAGGCTTCATTCCATACGAACTTGATCCCTTTCCGAGTCAAACGGGTCATAGACGCTGCCAAATGGGAGAAATCTTTCACAAATCTCCGATAATAACCCGCTAGACCAAGAAAACTGCGGATCTCAAACATATTCTTGGGTTGCTCCCAATTCAAAACAGCTTCAATCATCGATGAATCAACTGACATTCCGCCTTCTGAAACGTGTCCCAAAAACTTTACCTCTTGTAGTCAAAACTCACACTTCTCATATTTGGCATACAATTGGTGCTCCCGTAAAATCTGTAGAACAGTACTCAAATGGACCTCGTGCTCTTCCCGAGTCCGCGAGTACACAAGAATGTCATCTACAAAAATTACCACAAACTGGTCCAAGTAATCGTGAAAGACGTGGTTCATCAAGTCCATGAATGCCGCTGGCGCATTAGTCAAGCCAAAAGGCATAACAAAGAACTCATAGTGTCCATACCGAGTACGGAACGCTGTCTTTGGGATATCCTCATCCCTAACCCTCAATTGATAGTAGCCAGATCTTAAATCAATCTTCGAGAAACAACTGGCTCCCTTCAACTGATCAAACAAATCATCTATCCTTGGCAAAGGATACTTGTTCTTGATGGTGGCATGATTCAACTTTCGGTAATCAATGCACAATCTCAAGGAAACATCTTTCTTCTTAGCAAATAAGACCGGTGCACCCCATGGTGACATACTCGGTCGGATGAAACCTTTTATCCTCAAGTTATCAAGCTGCCTCTTCAATTCTTCCAATTCGACTGGTGCCATACGATACGGTGCCATAAAAATCGGCGCTGTACCGGGCATCAAATCAATAGTGAACTCCACTTCCTGGTGTGGAGGCAATTCCGTCAAATCCTCCGGAAACACATCCAGAAAATCACAAACAACTGCCGGAAAACTTTCTCCCACAACATCCTCCTCTTCGGCTAGAAGACTAGCCAAGAAGTAATCACCACGACTCCATTCACGAATTCCAAACAATGATGAAGGCTGGGAATCACTCCGATCTCCCATGAAAAAGAAACAATCTCCCTCAGGAGTGCAAACCGTGACTCTTCCTCTGAAACAATCAATCGTAGCATGAAAGAAGGCCAACTAATCCATCCCAAGAATGACATTAAAGCTAGTCATCTCTAGGAGGATAAGGTCAAACACGAAAGTCTGGCTGACTATCACAATGGGACAATTCCACACAACTCGGCTCAAAGACACTGAAACCCCAACCGGCGTATCAACATACAACGCCCGATCCAAGAAACTAACCTCTAACCCCGATGCAAGTGCAAATGATGATGAAATAAAAGAGTGAGATGCACCAGAGTCAAACAAAATACAGGCCCAAGAACCAAACACTGGAAATATACCTCGGAGAACTGATGGTCCAGGAGATGGATCAGTCGGTGCAAGTGCAAAGACACATCCCTGCTGTGCCTGTGCTTGAGAACCACCAATCTGAACACTAGACTACTGTGCCGATACAGTAGGAGTATCCCTCCTAACAGGTCGTGAACCCTGAGAAGACATGGCAGGCTGTGGTGGTGGTGGTCTGAAACCTGACTGAACTATAGCCGACTGGGACGGCCTCTGTCGTGACCCTCTACCACTACCAGTACCTGCTCCTTGACTAGGACAATCTTGAATCAAATGACCCTGCTGGCCACACCCATAGCAAACCCTTAGAGTTGAAGAAATTGATGACGATCTCATGGGACAACTAGACTTGTAGTGTCCAGGCTGCTGACATTGATAACAAACAACTCCACTATTGTCAGATCCAGCTGGCATAGGACTGGTAGGAGCAGATCATGCAAACTGTTACCCCTGAAACTGAAATGAACTTCATCTGTTCCTCTTCCAAGGAGATCCTTCCGAAGATGGTCCCGCACCTCTCTTTTGTTTCAACTGCTCTCTTCTTACATCATTCTCCTTATTATCAGACTCCAGCATCAACGCCCTCTCCACTGCTTCAGAATAAACCCTAATAAACTGTGCTGTGATCAATGGCCTCATCCGATCATTAAGACCGGAAACAAACTTCTGAGTCCTGTTAGCTTCATCTCTCACTATTTTTGGAGCAAAACGGGAGAGTGAGGTGAACTTGTTCTCATATTCGGCTACTGACATGTTCCCTTGAATAAGGTTATGAAACTGGTCTTGAAAATCCCATCTTTTGGAAAGCGGAAAGTACTTCTCATAAAATAATTCCTTGAACTTATCCCAACTCATTTCCTCCACCTTGTACCGGCTCGTAACCGACTTCCACCATAGTTTGGCATCCTTAGTAAACTTATAAGTTGCAAGGATGATCTTCAGATGATCCTCCGTCACATCCATTGAGGTCAATTGAGTTTCAACTTGATCCATGTAGTCGTCTGTTACCATTGGATCCGCACCGCCCTCAAACATAACCTGCATCAATTAAGAAAATCCCTTAATGATCTTGAGACGCTTCTGAGCTGGCGTCTCATCAACTTGAACTGTAGGTTGTGGTGCCGATTGCGACTGAGCAGCAATCGTTGCCCTCACGGCACTTTGCAACAAACGATTCAACTCCAGTGCTACAGAACCTTCACCCACTTCTACGGGTGCTTCAACATTATCCCTCCTTGTGGGGACAACTCTCGGGGGAATCAAGTCCCTAAGAAGTGTGTCCTCATCATTTAGCTCCTCCGGATTAGAGCTGAAGCTCTCGCCAATGTCACCCCTTGTTGGCCTAGGGCCAACTTCCCTTAACTCTTCACGTCGTGATATCGTGCTATAAAACGAGAAAATGGTTCAAAAACATAACGCTAAAGTCCACCGTGGACGACTTAACATAAAATGATGACGTACCAACACTTAGCATGCACAATTATACAAGAAACACTTTAACGTAACATTTAAGCACATAAGCAATTAAACACATAAGCAATTAAGTATGCTTGTTCAAGAAATAAAACATGTAACAAGTAATCACGTAAACAATGCAAACAATTTCCCATGCAATTCTATGTAGGCCTCTACCCGTCGTCCTATAGGTTTTCAAACCAAGGGTCTGATACGATTCTGTAACGACCCAGCTCCTCATGGATCCGGATCATTAAACGGGTCCTAACCCGGCCCAAAAACATCCAAGGGTAAAACGGTAATTTTACATTAAATTTAAATGTCGAGGTCCAAAAAGGGCAAGATGGTAATTTATCATAATTTAATAAATTGAGACTCAAGGGTACAACGATCATTAACTTGTATCACATAGTAAATAAAATAAGGTTCGGGGCAATATAGTCCTTTCGGGGGTAAAAAAATAATAATTATCCTATTTTATTGGGTCATAATATAATTACTTGCAACATCAATTAGGTGCCAAGTGTAATTTAAGAACTTAAATTGGCAATTACATAAAAAGACAGAACCGGTCAACGTATACACCTTATACGTCAACTGGTTTGGGTTATGAACAGTGGGAAAACCCACTGCCACGATACCGGTCGACGTATGGGGAGCATACATCGACTGGTTTGCGGTCAGGATACCGGTCGACGTATGGAATGCCATACGTCGACTGGTTTGGGATGTCAATTACTCAAACATACACTATGAAAATACCGGTCGACTGGTTTGGGAAACTGTACGTCGACCGGTTCTAGAAAATCTTCACTTCCACTTTCTACTGTCCTATGTAACCCCTATACACTAACTTTTGGTCGTTTAACCACCCACGTCACTACAATAAATTCATACATTTCAACAATAAATTCAAGTACAACAACCACGTTATTAACGTAATTCCACACGTCACTAAAATACACTAGAAGATTTAGTGTAATTAAAAGTTAATTACATTTTAACATCAAATAAAACTACAACAACCGTCAACAACATGAATCACCACACGTTACTTAAATACACAAAAGGCTTATGATTGAATAAAACTTAATTACATTATCCAATGGCCAACCTTGCAAACTTATTTATATTCTCCAAAAACTATGATTATATATGAAATGGCCGAATACAAAAATAGCAAAAATCATCTTCTAACAACTTTCAATTTTGAGGTGGATTGGCATCCGCCGGTTCTTTTCCAAGACCTGAAAAAAAGATATATATAGTAGGGTGAGCTATATGCTCAGTAGGTGACACTTAAGACATGCGTCTTGTGTCCCCGTGAATCCAATTAAAGCATAGGCCAATGGGAAATAGGGAGCATGCAACATAGGGGATTAATACAACATTCCAACCAAATTTGAATACAAGGAATGTAATGTCGTGGAATGCGAATGCATGCCAATGTCACTCCCTATTTTCATTCTCAAAATCATCACTTTCAACTGTTAATACAGTGCCCTTTGGTGACCCCGCCGCGACACGAGAGGAGGATTGGCTAGTGTCCCTGACCCTTGGTAACCCCGTGGAGTCATTATGGGGCCCAGCTAGCTCAACCGCGCTAGGGCGACTCCCTAGTCCCCTCTAGGCTATATTAACCTCCGGCCCGTTGGTAACCCCGCAGCGATCGGGTTTGCGTAAAACCATTTTATCCAAAACACTTCCCCGAAATTCCCGATTTCATTTCGAAACAAATTTCTCCTGTTTCATGCAACCCAATGGTACATGTATGCACATATATTCCGTACTTCCAATATTATGTTATTTAAAGAATTACAACACCCAATCAAGCATATATCATGTTCAACATTTCTAGATAGGTCATCAACATAATAAACACAACAAAGCATCATCTAGACATACTTTTCACATAGAACAAGTCATATTAAAGATCGTGAAATTCTCTAGACATCACTTACACAACATTAAAGCAATTAATTCTCAATTTAAGCATGTTTATTGCACAAAGAAGATAAAATTCACAAAAGAGCAAGAACATTATGAATTAAGGATCCTTACCTCAAGTTTGCACCAAAACCCTAAAGATGGGTCTCAATTTCGAACTCTAAAGGAAGGCTCAAAGCTGAAATTGTTGGAATGAGTGCATAGAGCTCGTCGTGCTCTCCGTTTTGTCTCAAACGGTTCTCAAATTCATCAAAGATTGAGAGAGTTAACAAGATTCAAAGCTTGAAGCCAAAACAAAAGAAAAATGAAGGGAAATGGAAGAGAGATGGAAGCTTACGGGAGTGAGAAAGATTGAGAGATAATATGGTCTCTAGACCATTAAGCCTTAGTGATGGGTCCCACCATTTCCAATTTTATTTTCCATTTTCTTTTTGCTCCAGTTTTACACCACATACACACACAAGTGTACCACATGCAAATACTACTTAATCCACATAATTTAAAATGTACACAATGCAAATGGACCTAACCACAATCCCGTACACATAACGTGAAGAGACGAAAATGCCCTTGCGGTGACAAAATTCTGAGAAAAAGAAAAATGCAGAAAATCGAAAACGTTACATTCTCTTTGGAGATGTTCAAAGCAATTAATGGTGCAAGACTCAAATGAATCGTTGCTAAGGCTTTACAATTAAACAAAGTGAAATATGCATACTTCACCATATCTAGTTTCTTTCCCGAAAGAGGTTGATACGAATCCTTCTGGTATCTAAATAGTCTTTTATTTGCATCTTCCAGAAACCAAAGTTCAAACCATTGAACCTTTCGATCTTCACTTTCCATTCTTCTACCACTGTGCATAACCTCACTTTGATACCAATTGTTGACAAACACACAGAAATTTATAGAATCAAATCATTTGGAAACAAAAACAAACACGAAAAGAAATCACGACACACAAATTTTACTTAATTGGTTTGATAAGATCATCTACGTCCATGGTTCACATTGGCTTCATTATTATCAAAATTGTAGGAATTCGAATACAGGGATACAAAATTACAAGCCCTTCTGTCTCTCTCAAACAGCTGTGTAGCCCAACAATGAAATAAATAAGCCAAAGTAGGCAGTAATAACCTTTATAGTTAAAATAATTTCACCCATTTTAATTTTCCAAATAAAATGGTTAGGGCAGGGATGGATCTAGGAATTCATATAGGGGGCAAATTTATATAGAGGAGTTTTATTTATTTATAATTTTAGTAGGGGCAATTTCAAAATTTTATGAGTATAAATGTAAAAAAGTATAAATTTAGGGGCATAAAATAAAATAATAAAAATTTTCAATGGAGGCCGCCCCCACTAAGCTCTTCACAGATCCGTACTTGGCTAGGGCTAAACCCAGACGACCAGAGTATACAAACCCAACAACATTTGCACATCAAAATGCAATGCCAAAAATTGAAATGAAGCAGATTCAATCCAATGCAACAAGTTTAAGAGAGCGAGTCTTGACGCAACCATAAAATTATTCTATAATGACATGAAAATTATGAATTTAAAATAAAAAAATAATCTCTCAATATACAAAATAAGACTACACAGCACCTAACTTTCTCCGGGCCGTTTGCCTTTTGCTGCAAAGCCTAAAACCTCATATCAGTTCAAGTTTTTCTCCCTTGATTGGGACCCACGGTGATACAAACGCAAAAATGGCCACGCCTCTCTAAGCAATTTTTTTTTTTTTTTTTTTTTCAGAGCCTCTAAGCAATTCCAAGTTGCTGCTTCTGTCAAGCGCATTGACTCAATATTGGATGGCGGCGACTATATAATCTTAAACCAGGCTTGGAAAATTCTAGAACAATGACAGACATGATGATTTTTTGTCCTTGTCACGCCACATGAACTGCATACAACGGTTGAAGGAGGATGAAAAGACAGTTCCATCAATTCTCTAGAATGAAGTATTCCATAATCAACATTTAAGTCTTAACAATAATAAATTAATTCAATTATTGAATTTTACTCGGTTGTTAAAAATATTTGAAGAAAGGAACTGAGTCCAAGATTGAGAAGATGGATGTCTGCTTGAAAAAGGTACCATGAAATACTCCGTGTGAATATGTGGATCCATAAGTGAATCTCACTGATGCATATTTTTCTTTGTTTATCCACGTCATCATAAATGAAATCAATAATTCCAAGCTTAAAAGTAGGCGGGTACGTGTTATTTTCTTATCTAAAAATTTATTATTTTCCTAATTAATTAAATCATAACATACATTAAAATAGCATTGAAGTTCCATTTTTTAAAAAAATATAATTACAAAATTACTCAATCGTGTTCTAATTATATCTCAAAGGTATTCATATTCCATTTGTTTGTCAAGATAAAAATATTTCATATTTAATATTTGTCTAACTTTGTTTTGTCAGACAACGTGGCTGAGGTACCTTTCATCCAATTTGCAGGAGGGTTGTTCGATTTGACTGGATATAACTTTAATACTAACTATAATAGATAATCTTAAAATTAACATAAACTAGTAACTAGTGCATGTATCAATACATATATTTTTAACACTGAAATAAGAATCTCTGACAATTTATAAATAAAATAATTACATAATTACTTCAATGAGTCTTGGACTTTGTCACAATCTCATTGCCACTCACACACTTTTAGCCATAACACTTAAATGTGATACTGAATCATAAACGAATCAAACTTAATGCAACTTTAATGAATCGACCTATTATTACAAACTCAAAACTATCATGTATTACATACTCATTCAAATATACCCATTCCATCAAAGACACCACCTACTAACAATTACCCTTTCCCTTTATGTATTATGTCATGACCATTGTCATCTGAATTCAAACCACCTGGCAATATATGTGTGTCGTGACATTATCATACGAATCCAAGCCACCTTCTTTGTCTCAAACTATTTCTTTGGGCTTTGAAAATGACAGTCGCCGCCTCTCTCTCTCTCTCTCTGAGAGCCAAGCCTCCTTTGCCTATATGTTTACAAAATTTTCCGTCTATATAAGTCTCATTCATTCGTTTTCAATTGCACTTGTATTATTCATTAATAGTAATTTTGAGTTTTGAAACCAAAAAAGAATCCAACAGAATGGAAAACAAAGTAGTAGCAGAACAAGCACTCTCAAACCCTCTTCTCACTCCATACAAATTGGGCAACTTTCAACTTTCCCACAGGTATATATTGTATATATACACACACACATATATAACTAGCACTACCATTTCCCCATAATTTCCCTCCTGAAATCATTCATTTGCTCTGGTTATAATTTTGATTTGCTGGGTCCTACTTGGCCAATACAATTTACAGTATCTATTATTATTAGTATTAGTATTTTAGACGCACCCTGAGACCTAAAATACAACATCGCCCTTGGTTCAAAAATGAGAGATCATATTATCTGGGCTAATACCCATTGATTAATATATATATAACTTTATATTAGGGACAATATTTTTTTTAGGTGTCTAGATAAACTAAACACTCACTTATTTGTCTCACTAGGGACTCAAAACTCTCAAATTTCATTTCATCCGGAAGGAGAGGGTATATCACTTTCTGTATTTTTGCTTTCCTTTTTTATTTTATATTTTTTATTCTGTTGTATCCATTTTTATATAGCATGGATTTGACTTTTTATGCAACAAACGTTTGATGATATCCTGTTGGGAAATTCTGTAATTTAATTATGAAATTTAGTTGTTTATTGTCAATTAATTTCTTTGAGTTCAACTAATTCTCTTCTGATCGGTTAGTGAATATGTTAATACACTAATTGGAAAAAGAGTTGGTTTTCTCCAATAGCTGAGTAGATTAACTTAAATACTGTGTCCAAACAGATTGATATAATGATACCTTCTTTTTTGTTTTTTTATTCCTTCATTTTATTTTTTTTAACAAGAATGAGCATCTGGGTGCTAAATTTAAAAATTGTTAATTAACCATTTTAGCATTTCATATTCTTCAGAGTTGTTTTGCCACCATTGACAAGGCAGAGATCTTTCAGAAATGTTCCTCAGCCACATGCTATCTTGTACTACTCCCAGATAACCACCAAAGGAGGCCTTCTCATAGCAGAAGCCACTGGAGTTTCTGACACTGCCCAAGGGTATTCAATTACAATACAATAGTTGATTTAAAGAACAACACATACATTTGAGTATATTATTGCTTTCCTTTGAAGTTTTTGTTGGTACTGGTATATATACCGATTCGAACAAGGAAAAAAATAAATTAAATTTGTGGCTTTGAGGCGTGTAGATCACTTTACTCAAGGTGTTATATATTTTTTCCCACTCCATTTGAGTTTGCTATCGGGTAAAATACCTCTAGCAAAATCGTAGAATCTGCTATTAGTGATTCTGAAGAGTACTCCAAAAACACTCGTTGAAACTGTGTATAATTTTGATTGTGGACCACAATAGAGAGAAAGAGAGAAATTACCTATTAATTTCAGCATCAAGTACACTATTTATAGAGTATGAATGACTGCCATTTTTGAATCAGAGGTCACCATTAGGCATGACTATTATGAATACATATAGCTATTCATGATGGTGTGCCACTCTTCAATAGTAGATATGACTACTGGCAATTAGTGTAGGCAGTTTAAACCCATCTAATCTCTCTCTCTCTCTGGATATATATATATATATATATCCAATAGTATAATCAGAACTACTGCTTTCTTCTTCATTATAGATACAGAGATACACCTGGTATTTGGACAAATGAGCAAGTAGAAGCCTGGAAACCCATAGTAGATGCTGTGCATACCAAAGGTGGTATCTTCTTTTGTCATCTTTGGCATGTGGGGAGAGTTTCAAATCAAGGTATACTAGTTTTGACTTCTTAATTATTCCCTTTCTGTATTCTCTCTTTTGTCATGGGATGACTTTTAACACAGGATTAATTAAATGTTTCAAATGTGCTTTTGTTGACAAAAACTGATTATTTACAAGTTTTGAATTTTTGGGATATGTCCCACAATGGATCTTTGAAGGTCCATGGTATATTTGTATCAAGAAGTCTGAACTGACTTAAACATTCCATGAGGTCATAAAATGAAACATTAAATTATAATATAGCCAATTATTTTTTCCAAATTTTGTTTTACTGTTTTCAGTTGAACAGTCAATGGTGAAGAAGTATTTGTGTTGCCAATTGCAATTACATGAATAAACAAGCTTAGTACCATTTTTACAATATTTTTTTACTTGGCCTCCTTTAAATCTTTCCTCTAAAGTGAATATTCTCACTTATTGTAAATCTCTTAGCAAGATCATTTCTCCTTCTTCTTGATAGTAATATTCCCTTTAGGAATCACCAATATACATTGATGAATGACCTTAGAGGCAAGGCTTGTGGTAGCCTCCTTTAGAAGAGAAAGGAAACCTTAAAAACTAGAGAGAAAAAATATATTCTTTCTTTTCTTCCAAAAGTCTACCTTAAAATATACATGGACTAATGTATATATAGGCAACATAAAGATAAGTAAAGAAAATAATAAATCATTCTCAATCTCTAATTCACATATCTCAATTCTAATAGGACTCCAATATCAACTTGGGCAATGGGTGAGAATCTTTTGGGCTTACTATTTTCTTGACTATTATAAATTAATAATTGATCTAATCCATTAAACCATGGACCCAATTCAATTAACTCATAAATTAATTTCTACTCCACTAAAAGAAATTAATTGCACTCCAATTAAATAGTAAATAACTTCTAACCCAATGTTGCACTTTGACCCCTCTATGCATAATTATTAATCGGATTATAAAGTCATCAATCCGACAACATAATTAATATAATTATTTTGTTACCTTTGATTATTTCCGGCTTGATCACAATAAAAGTTTGTTTGACAAAAATAATAATTTACTAAATAAATATATAGAAAATATTTTGTCTAAAACATATGAAGGCCTTCGAATTTAATTTGTGATTAACCATAATCAATATAAAATAAATACAAGTAACATTGATGCAAATATTGAGAATATAACCCTCTAACTATTAATTACATAACTATTCAAAGTATCGGTCTAAAGATCCCGAAGTATCCGCCGAACAAATCAAGGTAATTATTAATTAATAAAAGAGTCTATACTTCTCTCATACTTGAGAGTCAAAAGTCATGACTGTGATAGAGAGTAATTGCATACGACGACTCTCGCAATATATCTCAACCTATCATGGACTCGGTTCAAGTCTTAGTTAATTAAATGTCCATCCATAATTACCGATTATAAATAATTTATGATTACTATTTATATTCATGTATCGATCGCTATCACATACATATATAAATATCTCTTGTAATCAAATGGACACTATCAATTCCATAATGAATTGAAACATAATACATTGAATTCATCAATTATATAAATCATAAATATTTCAGATATGTAAGGAACATATATCACTATAATCCAAATAGGAATTTGCTATGTCAGGGCATATAAATCCCAACAGCTCCCACTTGCCCTCATAACCAATTCAAATTACATCTAACTCCAATGTTATCCAGGTGATGATCAAAACTATTGATCGATGACACCTTTGTTAATGAATCAACAAAGTTGTGTTCTAATGCAATGTTCTAGCCAGGAGTACATTTTCTTGCCGAACAATATCATGTAAGACATAATACTTCCTCTCAATGTACCTTGTTCCTCTATGAAACCTTGGGTCATTGGTTTGGACTACTTCTGCACTCTTGTCGCAATATAGCTTGATAGGCAGGCTAGTATGCTCCACAACTTCTAAATCAGTGAGATCAAACCAAAAGGCTTCCTTTACTGCCTTTAAGGCTGCAATGTACTCCACCTTCAGGTTTGAGTCAGTAGTTGAAATTTACTTAATAATCTACCAACTGATTTCCCTTCCATTGAGTGAACATACACCAAGTTATGAACCTTATAATATCTACATCTGATTTAAAATCAGAACTAGCATAATCGACTAGAACCACATCATCACATCCATATATGAGTATGAGATTATATGATATCCCTCAATTCTAGATCAACGGGTGATCAAGTTTCAACACAGTCCGAGGGATACCAAACAATCAATATATAAACAAGCAGGAATAAAACTGAATTAAGAATAAAAATAATAGTGCGCTGAAAGAAAACTAAAATAAAAATCCTCAATCTCTAAATAATAAATTAATATTATTTAAATCCTTCAAATCCGTACAATTCGGGAATCCATCCAGTGGACTCCTAATAATTCCAACTGATAAATAAATTTAAAGAACAAATATCCAAAACTAAAATAAGAAAAAAAATCCTATGTAGTCGGAAGAGTGAGTGACTGTATCTGCATCACCACGAACAAGCCCTAAGTCTAGTACTCACAAACACCTGAAAAATAAAGGTAGGTTAGGCCCACATGCAAGTTCCATCCTAGTATAACCCGTACATAAACCCGATACGCAGATACATCCTAGATAGCTCAGCAATATCTAAATAGTTCGTAAATATAAATATATCCACACTACAGGACTTTCCCTGGACTACAAGCCTATCTCAACCTGACTAGCAAACCTAGCAGGGCACACATCAAACCATCATAGCCAGTTATGCATCCCAATGCATATACGCTCCTTAACCATCGATCCTGAGACTCAAGCTCATATCGTGGCATCATAAATATATATATATATATATATATATATATATATATATATATATATATATAAAGTCCATCCAAAACCAACGTAGTGTCGCTCAACTGTTCATTGTCAAGACACGACATTTACTTAGGATTTAAATGTTTCAATTAAATCCCTATCCTTCATACTACAGAAAAATAAAGAGCAAACATCCATTATGTCGTTCAACTATTTTAGTTGACAAAACATACATCCATGTAGGATTTAACTGTTTTAGTTAATCCGTTCCTTATGTATGAAGGGGTAGGACTTAGCTTTTTGATCTAATTCATCCCTGATATGTCACCGTCCCATACCGGTACATATAATGCAAATGTTCCACAAGTGATGCACATTCATTAAAACATCAAATATATCTAGAAACCAACATAATAGAAATCAGTTATTAATAAGTTCTTATTATACATCCAGTATATGATTAGAATCATAAATCCTCCAAATAAATTGTTAAAGTAATGATAAACAATTTATATTATTCATATCCATACAGTTGATAAACAAAAATTAAAACCGTTCATCAAATAACATCCATAGCATGATATAATGTTTATCAGGGTTATAACCGAGCACATTATACTAAAAAAACCAAAACCAATCATTTCCTACTAGTCCATTTAAGTTAACAAACAGACTAGCGACTTAAACATTCCACAATCTTAACACCATGCAAGTTATTACACAAATTTAATGATGTTCATTAAGTTCTTAACTATGAACCCAAAGCAAGATATCCTGATGCTCAGAAGTATATACAGAGCACCTACACTCCACTCCCAAAATACATTCCCATCAGTCTGTTTTCCTTATTACAACGACTAATAAAATTAACTTCCAAGTTTCGTGACTACATGCAAGCTATAACGACATGTCATGAAGTCCGTTAACCCAATAAACCGACCTTCCTGGCCTCCATTAAACTTTATATATATTCATATGACATCCCACAAATAATTGAATATCAGTTCATTTTAATTCCTAAAGCAAACTTGAAATTTAAACTTTCCTCCTTCCTTGACAACATTGCACATTTATATTTTAAAATTGATGCTGCCCATTCCTCTGGCTTGAACCAGTAAATCCTAAGTCTTAAACATGCTTTATACATTATTTAAAAACCCCATGAAACTCCAGAATTACACTGCAACCCCCGAAGTATCAAAAAATTACCGAAAATACCCCCGAAGGGGTTCTGTTCAGGGAGACGGATCCCCCCACATGGGAGCCATCTCTAGGACTCCCAGAGCCGGCTCTCCCTCATGGAGAGCTGGCTCTCTATTCATGGGAACCGGCTCCCTCCATTAGGGAGCCGGCTCTCCCCCTGAGAGCCCTCTCCAGACTTCTCTGTTCGTCTTCTTCTTCCACGGTGAACTTCAACCTTCTGTTCCTAGTTTTTGTCTAGAGTTTTCAGAGTACAAACAAGGTCCAAATAGCCCTAGAAATTCTTTGAATTCCATTAAAAATTTATTTACAGAGGTTTAAATCCGAATCGTAGCAGTCTATACAAGAAAGCAAATATAGTTATACCAAAAACGTAGAATAGATTTCAGTTTGATTCATTATGCATAAATATTCGTTTTAAAGTTTAATTACATACCTACGGTTCCGTCTAAGTTCCTAAAGTCCTAGAAACTCTTCACTTTCAACAATGAATTAATTTACAAAAGTCTCAATTCATAAACAAACACAGTATGCAGGAAACCGATTCCAGTTCTTTAAACACAACAAGTTACAGTTTGTTACACATGCATCAACCATTAGTTTTAAAGTTGAATTAACCCTGGAGACTATAAAGAATGCATAGAACACAAGTTTACAGGAAAGAGATAATCTGAAACTTGCCTTTAGGTTTCGGTTTGAAACCTTTCAACCTCTGTCTGCAAATTCCGGCAAACCCAAGACCTTCCCTTCCTCCTCTGGTCACTGCCTTTTACCCCTGTTACTTCTTGGCTCCAACCACAAGAAATTCCCTTACTTCATCTCTCAAAATCCCCTCTCTGTTTATTCTCAAAACAAATTCCAGAACCTCTATTTTCCCCTCTCCAGATATAACGTGAATAGGGTTTTCTCAAAACCCTTGCAAACATATATTGTTCTATATATATAGTCTCTATCAAAACCTTAATCCTAATTCCACGAATCATTAAGTCGGCTACCACTTATATATATACAAATTAAACCCTAACTTAAATATCACCCAAACCTGGTATTAAACAAGTGCCCAAAACAATCACGTTCATAATAACTATATCTGTATTAAATAACCAACTAATTAATTATACTTAAAACAAATACAAGAAAACAAATAAATAAATATTAAAAAAATCACTCAAAACACATACAAAATTTCAAGTCAATAAATAATTAAATGCTCAGAAAACCAATAATCAATTAATTAATTAAAATGCACATAAAATCAAATTTAAATTCCCATTTTATCCCTTTTAAAAACTAGGGGTATTACAGATTATTAGTTCTCCTAAAGTACTTTATTATATTTTTCACAACAGACCAGTTATCAAGTCCGGGATTGGACTGATATCTACTGACAATCCCTACAATGTAGCGGATGTCCTGTTTGGTATAGATCATGGCATATATGAGAATCCCACATGCTGAAGCATATTATTCCACTCTCATTTGCTCAATCTCCTCTGCTAGTCTTAGAAAACTACTTACTAGAGAGAACAATCCATGTTTATAAAGTAAGAACTCATTTTTTGAGTTTTGCATACCAAACCTGGTCAAAACTTTATTAATGTAGGATTGTTAAGATAATCATATTTTCCTTTTAACCCGATCTTACAAAAGCTTGATCTTAGGAATATATCTTACATCTTGAAAATCTTTCATTCCAAAGTAATTGAACAACTACCTCTTTACTAATGATTAAACTTCCACGTCATTCTAAATGAGTAGGATGTCATCAATATATAGAATTAGGAAAAATAATGACATTACCCTGCACACACATGGTTCATTCACTAAGAAATCTTCTAGTATCCTTTTATAAATTAACTTGTCTTCCATAGGTATCACCCTACTAGAAAGTTCTACAAGATCTCAGATTTTATTAGAATACATAAATTCCAACTTTAATTTCATAGTAACTTGCCAAAATGATCTATATCCATATCGGTTCACGCTTCCATGTAGCTTACTGGGTTCAACTCATGTTTAACAGGGATGTCCATAACGGTCTCACCTAAAAACATGATTTTGTTAGATTGGATGATAATCCTCCCACTACATCAATGTACTGATACAGGAATCTGTGTACTAGATGATACTGATGTATCAATAGGGAATTCATATATGATTCTTAATCTCTATAATAAGTATGTTCATTTGTAGTACATCTGGTACTCATACCATATTCTCTAACATTATGCTACTAGGTATATGATTCATAATATGATCCTCCTATAGAAAAACAGTGAGTGTTAACAATCAACTTTTATCATTGAGATCATAAAATAATCCATCCTAGTGCCTTCAGAATAGTTATCAAATCTATTGTGCATATGATCTGCTTCCAACTTACTTGTCCATATCAAGCGCACATGTGCAAGACTACCCCATATATGCATGTGTTTCAAACTAAGATTTAGTCAAAAACACAGCTCAAAAGATATTCTTGAGACAGACTAAGATAGAATGCAATTCATAATGTGCATCGATATCGTTAAGGCTAAACTCTAAAATAAAAGAGAAAATGAAGCATAGCTGATCATAGATCTAACCATGTTAAGCAGAATTATGTTATTCCTATTTGACACCTCAATTCATTGAGCGTTAATTGTAGAAAAACTGGTACACAACACCCTCATTGACCATATAGTCTTTGCACTAACCCAAGAAAAACTCATATCCACGATCAAATCGAAGTATTTTGATAAATTTACCTAATCTGTGCTCCACCTCAGTCTTGACACTCTCGGAATACACCAAAATTTTAAGACTTGTGTCGTATTAGGTAAATGTATCTAAAACGTGAGTAGTCTTGCTTGGATGTTCATAAGTGATGAGCGCTGAAAAGTGCGTATTTAAACCCCTTAAGCTTAGGCATTCTAGTACCTTTATCTATCTTACTTTACCATTTTAGATTGATTTCGTATTATTTCCATTTTCAGGCATTTATCCCAAAAATAGGCTAACTCAGCCAAATAAAAGCAGAAATGAAGCAATTCTGAGATGAATCAAAGAAAGGAGCCAAGTGGAAGCAAAAAGAAGAAAAAGGTGGAAATCAACATCTTTGATCGATCTCAGATCAAAGTTCGATCGATCCAACATAATCAATCTCAGGACTTCAAGATGGATCAGAGCCATGATGACATTTTCAGAGATCTTAAAAGTTCGATCGATCCAATATCATTCTTCGATCGATTGAACTACCTTATCCTTATCCATATGATTGATCTTATCTAGTTGTACCACCCTACAAACCACTTTTGTCCTTTTCCCAAAAATATCTTTGAAATATCTCAGATTTGTCTTTTTCCAAAAAGTGCCGCCATTGAGGATTGATCCAACTTCAGTTCGATAGATCTCAACCATGTTCGATCGATCCAAGTCTAAGGTTCGATCGATCGAACTTCCTCCAGTACGAAAAAGTTAAATCTCCAGCTCACAAAAAGTTGTCCTTTATCCAATCATTGGGGAATATTTTATGCACGACCTCAGCTCATTTTGTGTGTCATTTGACCTACCTATATAAGGATAAGGATTACTTTTTACATTATATCACATATATCATATCATACCTTGTAAGAACTCTTAGAGAGCAAGCTTAGAGGAGGAGGAGGCTAGAGACACCATGGGAGACTCTTCATCAACCAAAGAGCAAATCTCTACCATGGAGTTAGCCCTTAAGGGTTAGAGAAGCACTACCATGAGTGGCTAGACATCCTCTTGGGGCTAGAGTTAGCCCCAAACATGCTTTCTACATCTTGATTTTGTGTATTATTGAGGGATTAGTGTTGTAATACATGTTTTGATACTTTTATATATATAGATCTTGTTTATTCAATGATTTATGTGGTTTAATGCTTCCAATTGATCATTTCATTCTATCTATATGTCTATGTATGCTAGAATAGATGTTCATGTGTTTGTCTCTATTTCTTGTGTTATTGATGCATGTCTATATGTATTAATGGCATAGATCTAGAGATTGTCAAAACATTGTGCTTAAAGGAATGCTCTTGTAATTTTCTAGATGGTTCATGCTCATTTCTTGATGGATTGTGCCTTTCCATTAGCTTAATTAGTTTAATTTCATGTCATTAGCTTAATTGTAGTGTAATGGTAGCACAGTTGTTAGATGGGAGGACAATCCATACTTGTTGTTTGATGTTCCATACTTTTGAATGCAAGTAGCATATGTCTCTAACCTTGTGGTGTATTTGGCTTGTGAGCTTAATGAAAGGATTAATGACTTGGTAGATATATTGTGCTTTTCACATGCTATTTAGACAATATATACTTAATTGCTAGATATATTGTACTTTTCACATGTTGATTAGACAATGTATGCTTAATTGGTCACCCTTGCTAATTGAATTAACCAAACAAACACACACATCAATATTGTAACACACATTTCCCTCATTAGTCACTAGTTAAGGGTGTAGAAAAGCATTGTTTGGTGGTGACCTCTAAACCCCAAGATCTCTCTCTCTTTTACTTACTTTTTATTGCATTCAATTATTTAGTTTAATTTGCTCTCTAGTTTAATCAACCAACCAACCATTTGTTTGATCACTCGACCTACTAACCCTAATAGTGATTCCACAACCAAATTCGACTCCAATCCCTTGAGACGATCCCTACTCACCGTAACTATATTTTTAGTGAAGGTAGTAGTGGCTTCTATAAATGTAAAACTTGGCCCTTGCCTTAATGCACACTCTCTAAGCTTGTGGTGTAGTAGGACGGCGACTCACCACCAGTTTTTGGCGCCGTTACCGGGGATTAGGCAACGTCGTATTTGTGGAATCAATTAGGAATTAGTACTCTTTTGATCGTGTCTTTACTTTGTTTTTATTTTTCTTTTGATTACTTATTGTGTTTGTTCATCTTTGACAAGGAGCATTGAGCTAGGAGGCAAGCAAATAAGCCACCAAGCAAAGGAGCTAAACAAGAAAGGAAAAATGCTAAAAATTTTTAAAAAAATTGCTAAGCTAAGCTATAAATTTGGAGTTGAAGTGCTATAGGACCTTTGTGAGACTTTCTTTACTCAATCCCTTAGTTAAATCGTGAGCTCGCGTGGAGGCATTCTTAATTGTTCTTTGCATCATTGTTGTTAAAGCATAGGAGTATGGGTTAAGTGTTCGTGGAGGAAGTTTCATTGAATGGATTTGAAGTTGAAGTGTTCGTTCATTCATTGTGTTTATGTGTTTTTATTGTGCATGCATGGTCGTAGATCACTAAAACCAACTCTTGTCCCTCTTGATTTGCATCTTGAATCCGTAGTTAGAAATCCTAGGGGAAGAGGAAGTTCTAGTTCTACCTGATCCATTACATCAATGGAAGGCCATAATGAAGAGCATGTAGAAGACCTTGGTCACATAGACCAACAACGTATCCTTCATCCAAATGTGCATCATGAGAACATTCAAGCACCATTAGGCATGCCTAGACCATTCATTCACCAACCATAACAACAACAAGGCCAAGTTCCATTTGGAATGCCAAGGCCAATGTATGATCCACAACCTCCCATCATTCAAGGAAATCAAAATCAAGGTGCCCATGTTGCACCTCAAATTGCTAATCCTCCACTTGCTTTAAGAGACCACTATGTGCCTAATGAATACAATGCACCCACATGCATTCAATTGCCACCATTTAGAGCACATCACTATGAAATTAAGCCACAAACCATTCAAATGCTTCCTAACTATCATGGACTTCCAAGTGAAGAACCTTACAAGCATTTGGATGAGTTTCTAGAAGTATGTTCCACCGTAAAATATACGGACATGCCAGAAGAGGTCTTAAGACTCAAACTTTTTCCATTCACCTTGAAAGACAAGGCAAAGTATTGGTTTAACAATCTTAGGCCTTTTTCAATCACTTTTTGGGTAGAAATGCAACAAGAGTTCTTGAAGAAGTACTATCCGGTTTCTAAGACCAATGCCATGCGAACCTCAATTCGAGAATTCTCACATGGGGATGGAGAAACGTTTCATGAGGCATGGGAACGCTTTAATGAATTGCTTAGGAAGTGTCCACATCATGACATGCCCAAATGGCAATTAGTTCAATATTTCTTTGAGAGCTTATCAGACAATTACAAAGGTATGGTTGATGCTTCCATGGGTGGCTCATACATTGATAGGCATGAGGATGACGTGTGGTGTCTTTATGAGAGTATGAGTGAAAATTCTTTGCATAGAACATTATCATCCAAGAATGGTAGAAATTCACATGGTAGGAAGAGTGTTGGCTTACATCAAGTCGACCATTCAAATGAAATAGCCACCAAAATGAAGTCTTTATCTCAAAGGTTTGATCAATTTTTGATTAACCAAAACTCAGCGAACCAAGTATCTTCCTTCCCTAACCATTCTCATCGTGCATCAAATGAAACATGTATGACTTGTTCTAGTGTTCTTCATTCTATTTCTCATTGTCCTCACGGACAAGTGCAAAATGAACCTAATGAACAAGTCAATGCAGCTTTTGTGAACCAAGGGAACAATCCTTATAGTACTCATTATAATCCAAGTTGGAGAAATCATCCGAATTTTTCTTGGAAAAACCAAGGAAAGGGCTCAAACCCTTCCCAAGGCAGTTTTCAAGGGAAGTACATTTCACCTCCACTTTAAAACCAAGGATCCCAAGGTTATAAACCTTATTAATCACAAGGAAATCAATTTGCTAACTTTCATTTTCCCAACCAATCTTATTCCCAAGGAAATGCTAGAAGTCCCGCCTTTGAAGAAAAAGTTTTGAATGCTTTGGACACTTTAGAGGCTAACACTTAATTGCTTCATTCTCACTCTCAATCTATTGCTAAGCTAGAAACCCAAGTAGGGCAACTTGCAAGCACTCTTAATGCAAGAGAGAAGGGAAAAATGCCTATGAATGCCCCACCTAAGCAACAATGTGTTGTGGAAACCCATTCCTCATCGGAAGGCCACACCATTGAACATGTTAATGCAGTGACTACCTTGCGGAGTGGTAGGATTGTGGACAATCAAGTCGAAAAGTACAATGAAGAGAGTGAACCGGTGCAACCTCAAGTTATCACCCGTCCCGTTTCACATCCCATTCCACCTTCATTGCATATACATGATCTTGTGAATGAGAAAACTTTAAAATGTGATTTGAAGAGTGATTTTGAAAATGATTTGAAGAAAGATTTGCCGAAAAATGAGTTTGAACAGATTTTGTTGAAAAATGATTTAAAACAAAGTGATTTGAAAACTTCTCGTGTTAAAGAGACTTCAAAGGAAAATTTTGAAAAGAGTTTTGAACCAGAAGTTCCATTTCCGGATGCCTTAAAAGGATCCATTTCAAAAGACAAGCAAAAGGTAAAAACCAATGAAATCATGGAAATGTTTAGGCAGGTGAAAGTCAATCTTCCACTTTTGGATGCAATCAAGCAAATTCTGGCTTATGCCAAGTTCTTGAAAGACTTATACACCCAAAAGTGGAAGAACAAGAGCCAAGCATTAAGAAAAGTGGTTTTAACCGAGCAAGTAAGCTCAATTTTGCAACATAACACTTTACTAAAGTTTAAGGACCCCGGTTCACCTACTACTTCATGCATTATTGGTGATCATATCATTAATCGAGCACTTCTTAACTTAGGAGCAAGTGTTAACCTTCTTCCATACTCGGTTTATGTCAAATTGGGCCTAAGTGAATTGAAACCGACGTCAGTAGTTTTACAACTTGCTGACCGATCCATTAAAAAGCCTAGGGATATAATTGAGGATGTTTTGATAAAGATTGACAAATTCTTCTTCCCCGTTGATTTCGTTGTCATTGACACGGAACCGGTCCCCAATCCTAAAAGCCAAATTCCCGTTATCCTTAGCCGTCCTCTTTTGGCAACCGCTAATGTCAACATCAATTGTAGGACGGGGATAATGAAGATCTCATTTGGCCACATGAAGGTGAAGTTGAATATCTTCAATCCCACACCCAATTCATTTGACAAATATGAAGGAAAGGTTAATGTTGTTGATAAATGTCATGATCTTCAATGTCAAGGAAGTGAGCTTTTGTGTAAGACCAAAACTTCAAAGGAATCATCTTCAACCTTGCATTCTCAAAGTCTTGTTTCAAATTCTTGCCTTGAAAGGGCATGGAAGCCCAAAGGTTATGATTGCATTGACAAGGGACCAAAAGTTTCTTTTCAGCTTAATCTAACAAGTTCTTCAAAGAACCATTTGTTGGGTGGAGTTCAAAACATCTATCACCCCAACAAGGAGGGGATGCATTACAAGATCTTTGATCTGGGCTAAAAAAGCCCAATGTCTTGCTAGAGACGTTAAAGACTAGCACGACATTCGTAGGGTGTCAAAACCCTATTCCTCCCTCATTTCTATCTTAAATTTCATTTCTTGCGAAGTCTAGATACTTGTTTTTGGTTCATATGCATTGCGAGGAATTGTGATTAGGATTGCATGAATTTTTATGTTGTGATTGAGCATTGTGCATAAGTTCGATCGATCTCAAATGAGAGTTCGATCGATCGAACTTCCACCTGTATCCAACACTTAGAAAAATTTTCGACTTGCATCCACCTGCATCCAAATCACCTCTCTGTCCCATCGTTCGAACTTATTCTCAAATCGATCAGAAGACCTTAGATCGATCCAACTTCAAAGTTCGATCGATCTCGTACTCCAACACTTAGAAAAATTTTGAGCCTGCATCAACCTGCATATTTCAGCTCTCTGTTTCATCGATCGAAAACATTTCAAGATCGATCTGAAGTTCTTCGATCGATCCAACTTCAAAGTTCGATCGATTTGCAAGTTCCAACACTTAGCCAAAATTTTGAACCAAAAACCTGCATATTTTTGCTCTCTGTCTGATCGATCGAACATTTTGTTCAGATCGATCTTAGTTCTTCATCTCACCATCTTTGACTTTGTTTGACTTTTAATTTTCAAAAAATCCAAAAATATTTATTTTATTTTACTTTATTTTATTGTATTTTCCAAAAAACAAAATACAAAAAAAGATTTTCTTTTATTTACTTAATTTTTCAAAAAAAAAAAAAAAAAAAAAAGTGAAAGATTTTTACTTTATTTATTTCAAAAATCCAAAAATATTTTCTATTTTTCAATTTTAATTTTTAATTTTAGTTTTTAAGTTTTCAAAAATTTCAAAAATTCCAAAAACACTTTGAAGAGAGATCATCAAAGTTCGATCGATCTAAAATCTCAGTTTGATCGATCGAACTAATCGGGAAAAGTTTTTAAAAATAGACCTTGAGGGTCTCAGTTTGATCGATCCAACCCTCCAAGCCCTTGTCCCTCATTCCCGTCACCACTGTGCACCCATCTTCACCATCTTCTCCGGCGAATCTCCGGCGAGATCCAAACGTTGACTCTCTCTCTCCTCTCGGATTTTCATCTCTATCTTCCTCTCATCTTCTCTTGCGACTTGAGGTAAGATCTAAGCCACATCTCATGATTTCAAGCTTCAACTTGTTCAATACATGTTGCCTACATACTAGATCTAGGAAGAATGATGATGAAATCCACCATTGATGAGCTTGAAGCATGTTTGTATATATGTGTATATATATGTATATATGGTTATATATTTTTGAGTTTTGATTCGATTTGTGGGAGTATGAGCCGTGCTATGTGAGTAGGATTGATGATTTGATGAGTTGATGGGCCCACGACCTTGTTCGTGTGGCCCCCGTGCTTCCAAAGTCACAGATCTGCGACTTTTCAGTTTTCATCTTCGCACAGTTCGATCGATCGAACTTCTATCTCAGATCAATCTTAAGAGATCGATCGAACTTAGTTTTTCAGTTTCTTAGATCGATCGAAGTTTTGAGATCGATCTCACTTTTTGGTGATCGATCGAACTTCACAGATCTCATATACACACTTCATTCATCATGTATTATATTCATGCTATCTCATATATGTCCAATGCCTGTGATATTCCACATTGGATGGATTTCATACTTACATTGTTTAGCATGCTTCATATCTTGTCACTTGCATTGATTCATGTCATCTATGTGTTTTGTCTATCTTATTTGACATGCATGTTTCTATTTTGTGCTTTTAATTCTTTATTCTGGCACTGACTCCCCTTGTAAGTTTTTAAATTATTTTTCAGGCCATGACTAAGCGCAAGACTGTTGCCAAGAGGCAACACGGGCCTCAGAGACATATCCGACCGAGGATAGAGGAGCCAACAAAGCCCTCTCATACACAGGAGGAGCCCTTACAGCCTACTCCACCTCAGTCACCTGCTCATGAGGCTGAGGATGATCATATTTCATCCACTTCTGCGGCTCAGCCTGCATTTACACCGTCCCCATCTCCCTCACATGCTGGAGCTAAGCATTCACCATTACCATCTCCACCATGCCAGCCAGCTCGAGAGCGTGATAGGCCCGCGCCTAGATATGCGCATATGACAATGGACCATGAGTCAGTGTTCGACACAGCTTTCTTCTCCAGATCGGTGCTGACTCGATCAGCTTATCATGATATTATCCAGAGGGGCCTTGTAGCTATTCTTGCCCCAGTTACTGAGCCAGTCTACCCGCGGCTAGTACGGATGTTCTTCCAGAACCTCCGACCGTCCCCGTGTACCACGGCAGAGCTGGTCCCTACTATAGATGGCCATTAGACTACTATTACTGTGGACACGCTAGCACAATAGAGTCGCCTCCATGAAGAGTAGAGCCTGCTCCTTTCATTCCAGTAGCTAAATTTGGTTCGTAAAACAATTTTTCTTAAAAAAGAACCACCTTCTATTTTTGAGAGCTGCCTCCACTAGATGCAAAGCCGCCTCCATAAGATGGAAAGCCGCCTCCATAAGTAAAGGGAGCCGCCTCCCTTCAAAATAGAGCCGACTCCATGTGCCCAGATTTGAATCTAACGGTTGTTTTGACCATTTGACTTCATAGAACTTTTTAATTATGCCCCCAAACGGCTATATTTTGAAATGGGGCTATAAATACATAATGTTTGGACATTATGTATAAGCAAAAGAGCCATAGAGAGACTTCCTTTTGGGGATGGAAATTGTTTATCATTTTTGATAGAAATATCTTCTAGGAATCACCATTAAAGTATTCATTTCATATCATTCATGTGATTCATCTTGCAAACTTAGAGTTGAGCTTTCATTTGATTATTTCAATTATAACTCTAAGTATGAGAGCTTTGATTTGAATATTACTCACATCAATATTGTGCAAATGCTAGTTCTAAATGGTTAATTGAAATTGAATGCATTGAAGCTAAAAAGAATTCATTTGTTAAATCAGCCACTCAAGTGTAGTTAAATCATTGCTTTGCATTCTACACATTATGCAATTTCTACACTACAACTCACTAGAAAAGCATCCTTCTCAAAGAATCATATATGGCTCAAACTAAAGAGACAAGTAAAAGAAGCTTAGAGTAGCTAAACCGAAAAAGTTCCATAGTTTGCCAATGACCCTATTCACCCCCCTCTAGGGTCATTCCTTGGGTAACATATACATATATGTATGTATATATATATATATACATGCTATAATGCACACATAATCATGTAGCCACATAAATATGCATCAATTAATGGTGTACAAAATGCAATAGCCCCGAAAAATAATTCCCGTGCATGACAAAACCTATTATTGGTCCCACCCGGCACCTCCCGGCCCGAAAAACTGAAAATTACTGAAATGGCTAACAATGCATTTTTAAGAGTTCTAAACTTGAAGAAGTGCCTCAACAAACTCTTGGGACTCACCCAACACACTCCAAGGTGTCCTGCACGCAAAACGATGCAATAGATAAATAAATTCAGAAAAATAAAAAAATGCCTGAAAAATGAAAAATAGGAAAATTGGGTAATATTTCAATCTCCCCAACTTACAAAGATTTTGTCCCTAAAATCAACCCACCTTACAAGAGAAGAATGAAAGGGTACTAAAACAGAGTACGTCTCTGAGCACTCCACATAATACGCTATACTCCACAATCTTGGCTTAATGAATCACATATCCTATGTCACTTGTAACCCTATGCTTGTGACCTAGCATAACATCGACTGAACAATAACCATAGTCATATGGGATCTCACCCCCAAAATAATTAATCGGGCGTAAAAGCATACCTTGTACCGAACAAAACTCTCTATTGCCACTTACCAAACACACGAGGTTATACGAGTTGACATTAAGTTTGTACACGACGATTGGGACACTAACTCACTGAGTCCCAACCACTAAGAACTATTAGGATCGTCATCCTCCTAACTTGAACATACTACGAGTTGACACGAAGTCCGAACACGATGATTCCAATCAATCTACACGAATACCCGCATCTCGAAAAGAATCACTTAATCCCAATCATCAAAATACACAACCATCTATTCCTGCACGTTAGATTAAGGGAAAACACTCATTCCAGGTCAAAACCTATCCGAAACATAAAATTTCATCAACGTGATCCTCACGAGATATCCCACCAAAAATTATTAGATCCTATACGAAGTAGGTCTAACCAGCAGTGCCTCACGCAATCTACGCTAAACACCCTAAGGCTCACAATAATAGTGGTTACCAAACCGCTCAACGAACCAACATGCGAGTTCAACTCGCGATCCCAAGTATACTCCTAAAACCGTCTCTGACAACTACTACCTTTAATAGCTACATCATAGGTGAACACTCACAACTGTAACCGAGAAAGTCATCCAACCTGTCAAGTGTACCATTAGGTACTCAAGAAAATAACCCCTCAGCATAGCTCAAAGAACAACTGATCCAATAACTGAAACTCATTGGACATGTGTCATACTAAGTACACCCCTATCCACGACAAGTCACCTGAATACGTACAAAGAATGCCCTCAATCCCAAGTGAGACTTACTCAAAAATAGAACTATACAACCCTACGTACGAAACGCACAACACCATACTTTGACCGTTACTAATCCTACTAAAGTCAATGATCATTGACGTTTGACCCGATATTATGTTAAGGAAAGACTAGCTCAGAAAAATGGTTGGCCAGGCTATTCCTATCGTCGATCCGACCTCAACACCAACGTCGTTCTTATCCTCAAGTCCAATCTGCAGGCATACACATGTCAATCTTTATGTCTAACTCCAGACGCTCAGTTCATGACACATGGTCTAACCATCCTCAATTCATAAGTCCAATCACATTTGCGAGCTACCACTGCTGCTAACACCAAGATTCTAAGAAAATATACAGAACGATCAGCAAGTTGCGTCTCACGCTATATCGATCATAATCTCTCGGAACGAGTCCCACAAAACCAAGGACTTCACCTCCTGCTGTGGAGGCAAGTCAAATGATCCAGACCAAACCCTCACTCGGGTTCCCGAATAAAAGAGGGACCAAACCCTCACAAAGTTCTTTCATTCACTGACACACACAATTCCTAGATGGAGATACGAAACTCACAAACAATAATGCTCTTGCCAGGATCGAATCAAGAAGAAGGAAAAGTAAGTCCTTCTTATGCAACAGAACTGAACACACACCTATCGATACCTTGTATACGAAATGTCAAGAAAAAGGAACTATATGGAGGCGAAACAACTTGATCTGTAACTCATACACCTAACGTCCATACGTACTATAAAGCAGTGCCCCTTCCCGAAATGCTAGGGGCTAGACAACAAATCCTAGGACATCGCGTCTCATCCTGCCCAAACAAGAACCTTACAAATAGTAATCTAGACCTTCCATTCATAGAAACAACTACGTAATGTTAAACAACCACATCAATAACCTTTAATGTAACATGGCTAAAAATCCTTCTGTCATCAATCTATTAATAAAACCAATACATTATAGCTCAACTGCTCATAAAATACTCATCGCATGTTATCCAATAAAACTATCTGGGAATACACATAGTCATACAAATACGTCATTGCCTTAATACATAATGGTCATAACCAGTACAACATTACAATATGAAACCCATTCGAAACATCTCAAACTATATTATGCCCCAAGGGCTTACACACAAACCATCATCAGCATCACCCCAATCCAGAACCACACTACGGAACTTGTCCACCATCCTAGCATAAATAGATTGGATACTGCATAAAACACACGAGTAGCTCCTGTTACCACCAGAACAATAGTGCACAGGCATCTACCCAATCTCACAGGTATCCCTCGTTACAAAACTCACAGGTATCCCCCGTTACACAATCACAGGTAACCCCTCTATTACTAAACTCACAGGTATTCCCCGTTACAACACCAGACTCACAGGTATCCCTGTTACGACACAACACACACACAACTCATTAGCAAAAACATGACAAGACTCATAGATAACAATATGACACGACTCATAAATAATAATACGACATAACTTACAGGTAATAATACGATACGACTCACAGGTGTCCCCCGTTATAACATGACACGACTCACAGATGTCCCTTGTTACAACATAAAATGACTCACAGGTGTCCCCCATTACAACACGACATGATTCACAGGTATCCCCCGTTACAACACAACACGACTCACAGGTATCCCTCATTACAATTAGAATAATATTGCACAGGCATTCACCCAATCTCACAGGTATCTCTCGTTACAAAACTCACAGGTATCCCCCGTTACACAATCACAGGTAACCCCTCGTTACTAAACTCATAGGTATCCCCAGTTATGAAAAGAATCAATCACAGTAATGTCTCATCTCCTCTGTGGACAGTCCGTCTTCATGTGGCTGGGCTGACCACACTGAAAACAAACTCCATAATTAGGTCTATCAAGAGGACATTTTGCCTTACGGAGTCCTGACTGCTTACAATGATAACACACCACACTCGTCCTAGAGGACTCTAAAGACACACCAACAATAGGAGTAACACATGTCGTCCGCTACTCTTGAGAAGACAATGAAGCATCTCTATGCCTCCTCTTGCCCTGGCTCTCGGAAGAAGTATCCGCACTCATACCTTATTCCTAAGAACCCACAATACCACTCATTTCTTGCCAATTTTTGGCTTTTGTCTTTGCCACCAGTGCTCTCGTAACCGCCTCCGAATAACTCTTTAACCCCAAAAGTGTTACCCTTAGCCTAATGGAATGATTTAGGCCATACACAAACCGCCACGTCTTCTCCCCCTCGTTCCCTAACACATCTAAAATGAAACATGAAAGAAAAGTAACCTTATTCTCATACTCCATCACTGACATGTCACATTGCTTGAGATCGTCAAACTGCATTCTCAATTCCCGTCTCTTAGTCTGTGGGAAATACTTATCAAAGAAAAGACTCTTAAAAATATCCCAACTCATACTGCCGACATCATGAGCACTAGTCATGGTTTTCCACCATACTGCCACATCGTTAACAAACTTATACGTGGCTAAAGTGACTTTTAACCGATAATTGGGTATGGCTATTGCCCTTAAATACTTTTCAACTTGTTCTAACCAATCGTCCGCAACCAACGGGTTTGGACCTCCCTCAAATGTTACTTTTATGAATTTATCAAACTGAATAAAGTACCAAAGATTCCACTCCATCTCCATCTCCTGTGATTGAATAGCCGGTTGTGGTACCATTTAAGGAGCTGTGGTACGCACTAAATCTTAAAAAGTTGAGGCTACAATCCTCGTTTATAGAATATTATCCGCCGGTACTTGGGGATTATCATCCACCTATCTATCTCGGCCCTGTCCTAGTGAGACCTTATTCGGATGGGATGGCCCTTCAACTGCTCACTCTCCAACTCCATTCGAATCCATCTCTTCGCGTAGTCTTTAAGCGTAGTACTATAAAAGTAATTATAAAATCAAAACAAGGATACATGAAATTACTTAATCCACGCGCTATGGTACTCACAGTATCCATTTGATAAGAATTAAAACATTTAGAAACATAGGAATAATCAAGCTCCTCACATATGTGGGTCAGAACCCATAACCCAACACACAACATTGCAACAAACACTCAAACCCATCAATAACAAAACAAACTAGTCATACATACATCTATTCCCTAGTGGATGAACCACCACAACGTTAACCAAAATGTCAACTACGTCCCACAATAGGATCATAACTATCGTGCTCAAATAGACGTCATCACATCATATAATACATGCTTTAATAAATAGTAAACACTTGACAATTAAACACGTAGTCAATTGAGCATGCTTAGGAAATCAAAAATTTGATAATCATACAACTAATTGCACTTACTTATAGCATTTAACAGCTAAGCATGCTCTCACATCCAATAAGCAGCAACTCAATAAACAGCAAACACGTAAGCATTTAACAATCATGGCCATGAACTACACATACTAGCATCTAAACATATACACATCTAGCAGTTAAGCATGCTTTAAACGAGATTAATCATTCCATTAATCACATAGTTAATTACACATATACATGTAACGTTCTACAGTTTAACATGGTTTTACATTCATTAAATAATAAACTTAATAATAGTAAACACATCACCATATAACATGCTCGCATTCAATTATTAATTCATTAATTCCAAAGTCAACTAACATATAAGCACATAACAATAAATAATGATTTTGAACTAAACAAGTAATAGCCATATAAGTACACAATGCCATCTAACCTAACTTTAACACAACCTCGGTCAACCCTACCTGTCGTCCCTAGGTTTTTGAACCTAAAGCTCTGATACCAAATTTGTAACGACACAAACCCAGGGTCCAGATCATTATCTGGGTCTTTAACCAAACCCAAGGTCAACTAAGGGCATAACGGTCATTTCGCATTAAATTAATACTTTAAGGCCTAATAAGGGAAAAATAATCCTTTAACACACACACACACACACACACACACACACACGCACGCACACACATAATGGTTTCAAAACCCAAAAAGGTAAAACAGTCCTTTACTAAGGTCCTCTAATGATTAGGATAAAATTTGAGGGTAGTACGATCATTCCTTTGGCTAAAATATAGTTATTGTGTTTTACTAGATCATATGGTGTGTAATGATATCCTTAAGTGAGTGGAAGAGGGCAAAAAGGGAAAATAAATCACAACAGTAAAATAAAAAGAACCGGTCGACGTCTAACACTTACACGTCGACTGGTTTGAGTGAATTGGTCGACGTGAACCCTTTTATGTCACCTGGTTTGTGCCATGTATTGTGGAAAAGCCTACTGTCCAAAATTTAGACATATCGGTCGATGTGTGGGTACTTACACGTCGACCGAAACTTTCCAGGTTTTGAATTTTTTTCTTTTTTCATCCATAATTTGATCAACCAATTTTGTACACAACTATCCCACAATACAACCACTAAACACCACTGAAATACCACTAACCAGAACAAAACACCATTGAACGTTTATGTGTGTGTGTATATATATATGCATGAAAACGTTCCCAATAATTATTTAATTCATATATACTCAAACTAAATTAATATAATTTTAGGATAATCCACAAACACGTTCTATTAATTACATTCCCAAAATATACAAAATATATATATCCGAAAGGATAATCACTGCCCATATGGTGATAAATTCAAAATAATACAAGTTTGTTATAATTATTACCAAAAAAAAAAATAATACATGGATTACTAGTGATGCAAAATAATGGATTCTTCAACACCGACTATACATGTGGAGGAACATCGTCGAGTACCTCCTTGCCGTGACTTGAAAAATAATCAAGGAAGGGGTAAGCATGGAGGTTTAGTAGGAAGTGCCTAAAACACACTCCTTAATGACCCCGTGAATCCAAACAAAGAATGGCGTATAGAGACAGGGGTTGTGTTTATTTTGGGAAAACTATACCATCATGCCTTTCACATACAATCCACATATAATAAGTGCAATGCTATGCAAGCCTATACAATGAGATATCACTCCCTATTTCCAAAACTATTTTTCCAAAACAGTTTCCTTTCCTTTCCAAGAAATCAAATTCTCCTTTTTCGTTGCCCATACCAATGCATGAATGCCACATACACTTCAATGCCATGAAAACTCATACATTTATACCACAATCATTCTTACATGCTTTATTTATCAAGTTTTACCACAATCCTCATGTTATCAACCACACAACCATAACATGTTAACATGTAGAGTATAATTCAAATATGCAAGAAACTAGCATAATTGCCACATAAGAATACCCAACATACTTTTCATAGAAAAACTCCAACACCCATAAAAAAATTCATTATTTTAGCATGTTATACTCACAACATAAGAGATAATTCACTAAAATCAAAGGAAATGCGGTTAATAAACCCCAACCGCAACAAATTGAGCCAAAGCTCCCAGAAGCCCCAAATTCTCGAAATCCGAAGGTGCTCCGAATGAAGATTGGCTCTGATCAACGTGAAGCTCTCATGGAGCTCGTAAACTTTGCCTCCAATGGCAAAGTCCAAATCTCAAGATAAATTGAAGAAATTAAGCTTTGAACTTGGAAGTTTTAGAAAGAGAAAGAGCCTTTGTAGAGAGAGAATTAAAGCCATGAACAAAAGAAGATTCTATCCAAAAATGATATGTGTGGTGGTATATAAGTCGATCTTGGCCCAAGCGGGTCCCACGTGTCACAAAACATCTCTTTTGCCTCCATTATATATATATAATACACACATAATCACGTAGCCACATAAATATGCATCAATTAATGGTGTACGAAATGTAACAGACTCGAAAAATAATCTCATGCATGATAGAACCAGTTGCGAGTCCTACCCAGGACCTCTCGGCTCGAAAAACTGAAAAATATCGAAATGGCGAACAATGTATTTTTAAGAATTTTGAATTCGAAGAAATGCCCCAACAAACTCTCGGACTCACCCAGTGCATTTCACGGTGTTCAACACGCAAAACGAGACAATAAATAAATAAATTCAAAAAAATCAAAAAATACCCGAAAAATAGAAAATAAGAAAAATGAGAAATATTACACGTCATCAAGGCGGGCAGTAATTCTCCTCCAATAATGCCATGCGTCCCACGTTCTGATCTACTTGTTTGCCTTCATCTTTTACTTTATACCTGAGTAGATATGTGTATTTATATAAGCCACGTATTGTAGCATATCTTCACATCTGGCTTTCCTTTTGCAATTGCCACGTGTGCTCTTCCCCAGTTTAGGATTATATAAATATCTGCAAAGGTAACTCCCTGGTTGTTCCCATGACCAACTCTCTTCCTAAATTTTAGAAACTAACCTAATCCCTTCTTCTCAACAAGTGATTGACTCATTCAAAAGGATTTCAAATTCGTGTAACTCAATTATGCCAATTACATCCTTCATTATAGGTAATAGATATATTACCAATTTTGTAACAGAACTAATTGGCCAGCCGTCATCACCTTAACTTACCACTTGTAGTATCTAACCTGTACACGTGTTGCTTTCTTGCTTGTACACATGTTGGGATTCTGCTCATCTTCTGCTTTTGCCATATGTCAACCGGAGATTGGACCATGTACTGGCCCATGTGTCATCTTTTTATTGCTCCACATTAGTGCTGAAGTGGCCGCCACTTGGGCTGCCAATTTTGTCGGTCAACAATAACCCAATAACAGAATTTCACAAGAACAATAACAACTTCAGTCATAGTCAACTGAAACTATACATCCATATGATGGACTTTAAGATCCAAAGCTGTTTTGACATGACATGTAAAGATTCCTTCTCCTTGAAAACTAAAGACAAGCAACCCATACACCAGGGAAAAATAAATAAATAAAATTGCTACTGTGTACAAGAGAAGCCAGCAGGCAATCAATAGATATACAAGTGTAACATATAATGTTTACTAAAAGAAACATCATTACTGAGATGACTGGCATTTAGCGCATCAATTAGTTTCCCGCATCAAAGAGAGCAGCAGTAAAAGCCAACACCATCATCAGGATGCTAACACCATCAGCAAAGTTCAGCAAAGGCCAACGCCATCATTAGCAGTAAGCTCAGACAATTCAGCAAAGGCAAGCAGCAAGTAACATCTAGTAGGCCAGAACTCATCAGGAAAAACTCAACTAAGGCAAGAGCATCAGGCAAACCTCATCACAGGCAACACTAGTAGCTACCAAAAAAAAAAAGGAAAAGAAAAAAATTGTATCAGCCTTCCAGCACATTTCTTACTTTGCTTGAACAATGTTAGCCATTAAATTAATTACCGAAAAAAAAAAAAAAAAAAAAATGTTAGCCACTAAACTGGGGGGACCACTCAGCAAGTTAACATCCAGTAGTAGGCCAGAAGTGTAGGGTGTTGACCTTGTCTGATGTTTATTAAATTGATTGTAAATCAAGTCAACACAAAAACAACAGATGAAATAATAGGTCTTCAATTGATCATTCAGCAAGTGAAGTGTATTATTTGATTCTAATAGAATTTCAATCTGTTTTCAGTGGCAAGTAAATGTCATGGGTGTGCTGGAAGCAATACAAAAGACCAAGGAAATGACATAAAGATCTAAAAGGGCAATGCCAGGCAATAACATTCAACATTAGCAACAACTGTAGTGAGATTTCTCTTTAATTGATAACTAGGGCATCTTCAACTCAAATAATAACTGAAAATTTTCTAAATGTGCACACTCAACAATCAATACCTCTCCATTTATTACATTACAACATTATGCTTAACAAAGTTCCATTATTTTTTTTCTTGTTTTCTTCTGCTCCATTCAAAGGCACCAGAGCTCCCCTAATAACCACTTTCAAAATCAAATTTTGACCATTTTCTTCGACCACAACTAGAATCAATAAATGCAACGGAATACAAGACTTGTGATGCTATAAGTGATGCAAACAATAAAATGGATGAAGCTGTCTGAGTTTTTTTTTTTTTTTTAGAGAATGAATTCCTACAGAAATTTGAGTAACTATCCTTAATGACAGAGAAATTATGATGATTAAGATTCTATTATTTATTGAAATGATGCAAATTATGAGATGCATGAAGCAATTTCATTAAGAGAATGAATTTCTAATAATTTTGTGCAATTACCCTTGGGTCAGAATTTAGAAGAACCATAAAATCAATCATAGAATTCAGTTTGCTTTGTGTAGACAATGAAATCATATTTAGAGCATCCATGGGCATTTCAATGGATGTTGAAGCAACATATTCTATGGTAAAACTCTGATTCTAAATCAAATCACAAAAAATAAAAATAAAAATAAAAAACATTGAAATTACAAACGACACAGTAAAAGTATTATTATTATGAGAATACCAGTATTTAAGTGACTGAATCCTATGGCATTCCTGTCATCCTCATAATCAGCTTCAAGGTGCATCATCCTCGTCATCCTCATTAACCTCCACATAATTTGAAGGGTAAATATGGATCTTAAGTCCATCATATCCGTCTTCTTTTTGCAGTTCTTTAATTTGCAAGGCAGAGCGTGCTGCTGAGCAACTACAGTACCAGAGCCGAATCGTCTCCAATGTAAAAACATAAGCTAAACCAGATGGGATCTCCTTGAGTTGTTTACAATCATCTAATACCAACGTCTGAAGGACGGGAAAGTGACTACTATAAGCATTCCATTGCTTGATGTCCAAACGTTGAAACCTCAAGAATTTGAGTTTATGAAACAGCCCATCACTTGTGTCCCACCTTGGTCCCTCAAAGGCCTTGTATGATAATTTAAGAACCTCAAGGTTAGGCAACTTTCCAAGGGTCGACATTTCCTCCCAAGATAGACAGAAGTTTGACAAAGTTAAGCTTTCGAGATTTGGAGGAAACTGATCTAGATGGGGAAATCTTGCAAGATATCCTTTGGATTCACCGTAAGTTATATTAAGTTTTTCAAGGTGAACTAAAAACTCCAATTTAGGAAAGGTATTGTTCCCACCCAATGACTCTGTAAAACAACATGTTAGTTTCTTGAGATTCGGAATCAATCGCAAGAATTGCACATCTACACCACGAAGATCTAATTTGCCCACAGTCTGAAGGTCATCCAACATGAAGGGATCATCATCATTAGGTACATGAGGGATTTCAATAAACCGCTTTGCATACAAATGCCTCAACTTCACCATCTTCCAGATATCATGTGAGAAAGATACAAAACCTATTGGTCCTCCTTCAATAATAAAGGTTTCTAGCTTGCAGAGGTTGGATATTGATGGGCAAAAAGATTCTTTGTCAATATGAATTGATAAATACCTCAAATGAACTAGCAGTTGTAGTCCTTCAGGAATGGAGGAAATTTTGACGGATGATATATTTAATACCCTAAGAAGTTTGAAGGCTCTAAAAAAGGATTCTAGATAAAATATAGATAACTCTGTAGTTGAAGAGAAAGAGCGAACCTCTGGATCACCATGCTTTGAATGACCGCATCCATTAAAGAGAGTAGCAATGGTAAAAAAATCAATGCGAGTACTGATGCAAATGCGACGCTGCTTTGTAGCCATAGGATTTGAGGAAGAAGAAAATGTTGGTTCATACCTCGAAACTCGCATGAAAAAATTCTCTTCTTGACCTTTTCTCAAACATAAATCACGCAACAGATCATGGACACGACATGCTTTAATTCTACCATTACTCCTTTTCTTGGAAACAATCAGTAAACTTCTATCGATTAGATCCATCATGTAATCCTCCGCGACTTCTTCTACACTTTTTTGTTGATTTCGCACTATAAATCCTTCAGCGATCCATAACCGGATCAACTTCCAAACAGGAATTTCATAGTCTTCAGGGAATGCTCCAAAATAGAGGAAACAAGGCTTCAAGTAATAAGGCAAGTGGTCGTAACTCAATGCTAGTGTGTTCATGCATTGTTCCACGAATTGCTCTTGTTCACTAACAATGCATGAACTTACATTTCCAGCAACATGGCTCCACCAATCTTGTGTCTTGCCTTTCTTTGCGAGAAGTCCAGCTATTACAACAATTGCAAGTGGTAGTCCTTGACATTTTTTGGCAATTTGCTTTCCAATTTCGATCAACTCCCAAGGGCAACAACCTCCCTGAAATACCTTCTGCCTCAATAAATCCCAACTTTCATTTGAATTTAGAAACCGCAAATAGTGAGGATTAGCAGGCAAAGCTAAAGCCACATCTCCATTCCGACTAGTGAATATAATTCTGCTTCCATTTTTGTCATTTGGAAAATATCTTTTGATATCATTCCAGGCCGTGATCTCCCATATATCATCCATGACGACCAGATACTTCTTACCTTTCAGGCTTTTGTACAATCCTTCACCTAACTCTTCGTCACTCATTTTTTCAATTTTACCTTTAAGCTGGATATCTGCAGAACTCAAAATGCTAAGTAACAAATCTCTCCTCCAGTATACTTGAGATACATGGGTCCATGCTCGAATATGAAACTGATATTCAATGAGAGGATTGTTGTACACCTTCATGGCTAGAGTGGTCTTACCGAGTCCAGGCATTCCGATGATCGGTATAATCTTTAGCTGCGTATCATGTTGTCTAATAAGCAGCTCCATTATTGTTTCCATTTCATCATCAAAACCCACTACTAATTCTTGGTTGAGTACGACTTCCTTGAGTGTGAAGTTGGTGGGTATTGATGAGTACGACTTTTCGACTCGCAACACTCTGATGCCATACATGCTGTTCTCATAAATCTTCATCACCTCTCTCTTGATAGACTTTATCTCTTCCGTGACAATGCCAAACGATTTATGGATTTCATCACCCATAACAGATTCAAGCCATGACAGTCTCAAACCCTTTTGATAAATCTTCATCACTTCTGTCTTGACAGAATTAGTCTCTTCTATGACACAGCCAAAGCTATTAGAAATTTTCTCAGCCAGGTCCACCAACTTTGTGGACAAATTGAGGAGGTTAACAAGGATTTCACAAGTCATTTGA
The DNA here is from genome assembly GCF_030987335.1 of Cornus florida. Classification (NCBI taxonomy): domain Eukaryota; kingdom Viridiplantae; phylum Streptophyta; class Magnoliopsida; order Cornales; family Cornaceae; genus Cornus; species Cornus florida. Next base: position 50,653,075 of record NW_026775573.1, read on the forward strand.
GAATTTATCCATGGGACACTCAATCCCTTCTCATAAATCTTCATCACCTCTGTATTTATATGCTTGATCTCTTCTGTGATGCTGCGAAAGCTACGTGGACCAATTTTCTCAGCCAAGTCAACCATCTCTTCATACGTACTCAACAAGTGATAATAGTCTTCAGCAAACCAAAACAGAGGCCAATCACTTGCGTCTTCATTGTCGTGAAACCAAATTTTTTTAGCAAGGTTCAAAAAGACTCCAGACAATTCATAGAGGCGATCTACCTCACGAGGTTCCTTAGCGTACACTTGATAGAGGAAAACTTCACAACAAACGTTTGCTCTGGACAATCGAATAGCGATATCATCAATTTTCTCACCGTAGGTCGAAAAATTGAAACCCTGTCCCTTTCCAGATCGCTTTTCATGAATGTCCATCGCCTCTTCAATGATAGACTTGATCTGTTTTATGATACTGCCAAAGCCATTATGAATTTCCTTGCTGGACGAATTAAGAAGGTCATCAAATTCTCCAATTTTTTGTATGGACAAAGGAATAAGGCTAGCAATTTTATTACACAAACTATACTTAAACATCAAATTATATCTCACATCTCTTATGATACTGCCAAAGCCATCGAGAATTTCCATACTGGGCGTATTAAGGATGTGATCAACTTCACAATTTTTTTCTCCGGACAATCGTTGACCAATGACCTTGTTGTGGGCTTTAGCTTTACCAGACACGTTAGTCTCAAGCCATCCTAGACTCGATCCATAGATAATAATATTCATCGCCTCTTTTACGATTGGCTTGATCTCTTCTGTGACACCACGAAAGCGATCACGAATTTTGTCAGCCATGTGATCACAAAGCCATGAGAGAATTCCCATTACCTCTATCTTGCATTTCTTTAGAGAACCAGTATCTTCTATAATATTTCTTAAGCTCATAGAGATATTATAAGCCTTGTACACAACATTCTTGGATGAAGTACTGATGAGGAGATCAAAATCATAAGCCGTGCTTCTTCCATCTCTCAGTGGCAAGACGGCAGCTTTGAGTAGGAACCAGTCGATGATATCTTCTGTCTTGTAACTTAAGTCTCTAATCCTCACCACAAGCCTCTTCAGCTCTTCATGTTCATCTCGTTTCTCCTCCGAATCTTTCAGAAACTTTCGCAGAAAATGCATCTCCGTGTAAACCCATTCGATTTGTTCCCTCTCAATGGCTACTTTCTCCTGATCATAAGCCTCCAGGATCAATTCCTTGTCAGAGTTTATTAACTGCATCAAGTTCTCCAATAGAAAATCTACAGCAGAGTCTGCCATTTATTCTCTCTTTTTCTTCTCTCTGAAGCTATGCCCAGTGGTTTTAGCATAAGCTGATGGTAATTGAAGTCAACTCTTGAGTCATGAAGGTGGAACAGAGCTTCCAATGTGTGACAATTCCAACAAATGGTTAAGCTCTCAACCCATAAGGTCATAATTAGCAGAAGCTTCAAATTCAACTGCAAATAATGGAACAGACCATCATCCAAGTGTTTTCATGATATGTTGACAAAAAACTATTTAAACCCTTGATCAGTTGAATCACTAGCACCTAGCTACAACTTGCATTATTAAAAATTGAGACCAAAAATGTTGAGAAATTTCAGACGATGGAGAGAGGGAAGAGAGACCTAGCCTTGTAACTGTTCGTAGGAGTACTCTTGGCGGAGGGGTCTATGTTGATGCTGTGTTTAAGGGTTTTCTTCTTGTTACTTTACAATTTAACGGCTACGATTAAATTCAGATCATACATGGGATGCCTGCTTCTCTTTGAACCTCTACAACAATGGTTACAATGTGAACACTGAGTAGTTTCATATCTGAATATAAGGGCTCCACACCATGTGAAAGCCTTTAATTTTGTCAAAAGTGAAAGGGAATAATTCTTTTTTTCTTTGTCAAATTTCATCATGATCATTGTTACCTTTATTTCTAATGAATAGACTACATGATAATTAGATGATATTAAATTAAACATAATATTTTGTTATCTTTATTTATCAATTGAAGTGTATATATATATATATATTGTGGAGCCCCATACATTGTTTCTAGATGGAGTTGGTTGTGCCTGGCCTAATGTTATATAACATTATCTTGAATTGAAAAGTTTTCAATCTTAGGAGAACATAAAAGAAATACTTAGAGAAAAATGAAAAGATAAGCACAATGATGCAAAAAAAGAAAATGAAATACATCAGACTAAAGATTCACATTTCTTTCTTCTTCTATTTTTTTTTCAGAAAAAGAACAAGTAGAGAAGAAATAAATAGAATCCAGAAAGATTAAAAAGCCGAATACTTCAAGGACTTCCTATGCAAGGAGCAAAAATGCCCAAAAACCGGATTTAGAAAAACCGGATTTAAAAAAAGGTAGAGAAAAACTTGTAGAAAATAAAGATGACATTCAATCATGTAATGATATTTACCTATATGGGTTGTTGCATTAAGCCTTTTTCTTTACCTTGATACAAAATCAACTCAAATAACTGGAGAGATATGAGTAATTATAAGTAGATATATTCTGTGAAACCAATTAATCAAGTATGAAAAGTACAATTGCTAACAAGTTTCAAAAAGTACACTATGTACACCTTGATTACTTATTTAGTAGAAAATTTTCATTTCACGATTAAGCATGCCATATTGTAAATACAAGGGAGATAATTTACTAAAATCAAAGGAATTGAGATTTAGAGGTTCCTACCTCAAAATCAAGCCAAAGCCTTAATTTTTCCCAAATTTTTGAAATCCCAAGGTAGTCCAATTGAAGATCAGCTCCGATCAACTTGAAGCTCTCGTCGAGCTTGTAAACTTTGCCTTCAATGACACAGTCTAAATCTAAATGAAAATTTGAGAAATCAAGCTTAAAAGTTTGGAATTATAGAGAGAGAAAAAGGTCTTTAGAAAGAGCAAGGGAGGCCACAAAAATGGAGGAAAAGAAATGCATAACTATCCATATGCCCTATTAAAATATTACTTGTTTAAAACTCAATAAAAAAAAATTGCTTACCTATTAAAATATTACTTGTTTAAAATTCAATAAACAAAATTCTAAGCAATTGCATCATCACTGGAGAAGGTGAGTGTGAACTTGCAATTTAACCAATTAAATTTAGGGTTAATTATAACGACACCTCTTAAGGTTTGCTATATTGATAGTTATATACAACTTAGTCATTTTTCGGATAAAGACACCCCCTAAGTTTACAAACTTGAACAATGACACCCCATTTTTAAAAAATGGAGCCAAACATAGCCTTAAGTGACATGAAATGTCAAATATACCCTAAGATATATTTTAATCCTCACCTAAAATGACCAAACTACCCTCTCATCTCATCTCTCTCTTTCAACGGTTCTCATCTCATCTAATTTCATCTCTCTTTCTCAACCCAGTTCCTCCTCTTCTTCCACACCCTCAAAACCCTAATCCATAAATCAAACCCAATTTTCTCTCTATCTCTCACACACATAGTATCCCTCAAACCCCCATCAAACCTCCAATCTCGATTTTTGCCTGCCGATTCCATGCCACAGTTCCTCTCATGGCCGAGCCCTCTACTGGCTGAACCGCCCTCCTTCATCGAGTGTCGTGCAGTTGGGTTTTAGATTTGTGTGATGGGTGACTATCCAGCATGTTTAGGAGAGCATTTTTAGGATGGCAGTCGGCGAGCAAGATAGAGTGCTCGGCCGGTGGAGAGCTTGACTGTGGATGGCTCAGTCGTAAAGGACTCGCGGCGGCTAGTGAGGGCTTGGCCGGTGAGGGCTCAGCAGTGATGAAGACGGTCTTGGCTGTGGGCGACGAGAAGATGGCTTCGGTTGTGGGCGACAGGCTGTTAGCACTGAACGCTGGTGGATAACTTGGCTGGATGGAATTGACAACAGTTGGCTCAGTTGACAAAACTTAAACAGCGAAATCTAAAGAAAGAGGCCCAAAACAAAGCACAAAGACAAGCAATCGCCTCAACCATCATCGTCGACGAAGCAAAGAACGGTTGAAATACCACAGCTTTGAGGATAAAGCCCTGAAAATCACTAAACACTGCACCTATCTTCATAGAGAAACAAGCATCAAAATTGCATTTAATCATCCCTCGATCAGGCAGAAACCAAGAAGTTAAAGAAAAAGACGGTCCAGCAACATTTAATTTGTGGGTTTGGGACTTCACTTCCTGAAACTCCCAAAAGCTAGCAAGAGCACATTCCACCACCTTCTCCGGCTGCCATAAAACACCCTCAAACACCAAATGAGTCCTGGCTTTCCAAATATACCATGCACAAAAGGAAATCAAGCCAAGAGCAACTGGAGGATCCGATGCCAAACCCGCCCAATGCAGCAAAAAGGCCAACCATCTACAAAGTATCGAAAGGAAGAAGAAGAAAAATCAAAACGAAGCAGAGATAGCTTTCAAACCTACATAGAATGAGAACAAAAAAACATAAAATGCACAATAGACTCCTCCTCCAATCCACACCGAGGGCACAATGGAAAAGCAACACAACCCCTCAACAACAACGCTGGACCAGTAGGTAGAGCTTGATGACAACACCGCTAAAGAAAATGTTGTACCTTAGAAAGAGTAAGGCCGTGCTAAACCGAATTCTAGCTAAAAGGTCCTTGAACAACTGGATAAGAATCATACAAAGACAGAGCAAGAGAATATACAGACCAAACGGAGAAAATACCAGTTCGCTCAGGAGCCCAGATTTGAGAGTCCGGTTTATTCCAACGACTAATATGCAACCACAAAATTTCCCGGACCACCAAAAGGGGAAAAAAGATGACGCAAAACACTCACATTCCATGTCTGGGACTACGGATGAATCAAATCTGCCATAAATTAGTAAGACACATCAAACTGCGGACAAGGGAGCTTGAAAGGTAGAGTTGGAACCAAATGATCATTCCAAATATGAATTGATTTCCCATTACCCACTAACTAGCGCAGGCCCTGACGCAAAAGAGGTTGAGAAGACCAAATACTATGCCAGCCCTAAGATGGATTAGAGCCCAAAGGAGCATCCAAAAACGAACATGAAGTAAAATATTTAGCTTTAAGAAGATCAAAAGCCAAACCATGCTATCGAACTTGGAAATTCCACGTATGTCTTGCCAAAAAAGCTAGATCATACGCCTCCAAATCCCGAAAACCAAGACCACCCCGTTGCTTCCTTCGACATAGAAAATCCCAGTGAACCCAATGAATGGAGCGAGATTTTCCTTTATTACACCACCAGAAAGAACGAATATATTGCATTATCTGAAGACACATAGTACGTGGGATCTTGAAGGATGACATAACATACGTAAGCAAAGCACTCAACACCAACTTAATAAGCACCTTTTTCCCCCCAGCAGATAAAGTGCAGGCCTTCCATGAAGACAAACGGTCTTTCACCCAAGATAATCAGAACTGAAACACATTATGCTTAGAGCAACCCACAAGAGCTGGCACACTGAGGTACCTACTATTCAACCCTTCTAGCCGCAGCCCCAAAAAATTCCCAATAGAATGGCGCAAGAAAACTGAAGTATTGTTGGAGAAAAAAATTGAGGATTTAGTAAAATTGACAACTTGTCCAGATGCCCGCTCATAATCAACCAAAATTCTTTTCACGATATGAACCTGCGATTCCACAGCCGCACAAAAGATAATAGAATCATCCGCAAAGAAAAGATGAGAGACTGACGGAGCATCCCGACAAATTTTTATGCCAGACAACAGTTGAGCTTACTATGCATGAAGAAAGGCCAGAGATAGGGCTTCAGCACAAATAATAAACATATACAGGGATAGCGGGTCACCCTGTCGCAGACCTCGAGATAGACAAAAAAAGTCCACAGACTGCCATTAATTTTCAAGAGTACGACACTGTAGAAAGACAAGCCGAAATCAACTTAATCCAATGAGAACGCAACCCCAATCTATGTAACGTTTGGAACAAAAACTGCCATTCAACCTGATCATAAGCCTCGCTCATGTCAAGCTTTAGCGCCATAAAGTTTTTTTTTTCCTTACGGTTTAAAAAAATTCTACATCGAAGACCAAAAAGGTGAGATAATGTTGGGGGACAAAGAATGATTGAATAGCTATTTGACATGACATTTTAAAGAGATACCAACACCACAAAAGAAATCCTCCAAATGTCTTACTTTAAAAAAGTAGCAACAGAAAGGTGAAACAAATATATATTTAAATGTTATAAAAACATTTAAAGAGACACCAACACCATAAAAAAAATCCTCCAAATGTCTTACGAAGTAGCAGCTGAAAGCAAAAACAGATATATATATATAAATGTTATAAAAACAAAATAGACTCTTCTTAAATTTTAAATCCTAAGAGCAACCTAATTAATAATAAAATTTCCTTGCAGTGTCCATATTAACCATAAATATATATATAAGATTTGGTTTAAGTTCAGCATAAACTTTCTCAATCATAACATTATTATTCATCGGCTATCTATCTCACTATAAATTGTATCCAAAATTTGAATCCAATATATGAAGAAAAAGGAAGGCATGGCTTTTTAGATATTTTTGTAATAAAAAATTTTCATTAACAATGTATCTCAAGAAGGTTAATTTGGGATCACTACAACTGATATTGCACAAGCACATTAACTCCACTTCACATACATAGATATACGTAAGGCTTATAAAGCAATAATAAAACTTACTGATGGATTAGAAGGGGTACATTACTGTTTTGACTTGACATCCACCATCCTCAAAACTCGTCCGCTTGCAGCATCCTTGAGTGAGAAAAAGTTTGGACGATAGGTAAGTTAGTGCATTAAACTGTAATATACCTTTGACCTTATATTTTTGGTAATAAACCTTGAGCCCAGTAAAACTTGCTTTTTTATGATTATAAGAAACTAGAACACCATTATCACATAAAAACAGGATCTCCCCATCCCTCCAGAGTGTGACTGGGAAAATATAATAATAATAATACGAAGTACGCAACCCATGTGGAATTGAGGTTTTCCAAATAAGGATTTTAGTCCAAGACTCGGTTACTCCATAATCATTCATTACCCACCTATCAAGACAATCCATGGAATTGTTATATATATAGACAGGGAGAATGTCCAGGGGGCATGTGCCCCTGGCCTGACCCCGCGTACTATAATATAGGTACTAAATTTATATATTTTTGTATGTATATAAGCAAAAATACATAAAATGCCCTAATTTTTTATTTTCTAAAATTATCTCTTTAAGTTTCAACTTTTTTTCTCTTTTACTCTTTAAATTTATTTAATTTTCTTATCAAAAAGTTAAATTTCTTATTATTTTTCCCTTTCAAAGTTCTCTCACTTTTCTTTTTTTTCTTTTTTTTTTTAATTTTTGTCAACTATTTCTCTTTTTATATTATTGATTGATTGACATATTATTTTGCAATAATTTTTTTTATTCTATGCCTCTTTATTTAAAGAATCTATCTTTGTTTTCATGTCTATTAATTTTTTTTTTCCATACTATGTCCCCTCTAGATTTAATTTCTGCCTCCGCCTTTGTATACAGAGGCAATTTCGTAACAACCCCTCTCATAAAATGGGTATTTATATTTCTCAACTCGGGAGGGGTTGGGATAAGGCAGACCTTTTCTTCATCAATAAACCTTCCGTGTATTGGTTCCAAGTGTAATACCCATAATTTATTTATATTTATATATCCATATACATACATACATACATATATATATATATATATATATATATATATATATGTTTTTGTATTTAATTGAAATACTTGAGATAAGGTCCTTATCCTTTAATTATTTTTTTTAAAAAGAAAAAGAATCCTGCAATACCTCAAATTTTTATTAGTAGTGCTCTCTTTATATAATTCACTGGTATCGATATTACGGAAAATTATACTTCGTGAAAAGAAATATACCGAGAGAGAAGAAGTGGAGATTTGACATTGTGCCTTGCTGCAGTACAGAGAGGAAATTCGGTGACCGGAGATTCTCATAGAAAGGGAGGATTACCAATTTTTCCGGGCAATTTAATCATGCTTTATACTCTTATATATATTGGTGATGTTGTTTATTAAATGTTTTGCATTAATCATCATTACAACATGCGTTAACGAGTTATTAAAAATATGGGTAAAGTACAAAGAGACCCCCTGAGATTTGGGGTAAGAACAAGTAGATGAAAGTTAGCCTATTTTTGGACAACCACACCCCCTTGCGAAATTTTTCATCCAAACAAAGCCTTAAAACATGTGAAAAATCCATTTTACCCTCACTAATTTATTAATTTTAATTATAAAATATCAAAATATTTAAATGACCAAATTACCCTTTTCATCTCTCTATTTCTCTCTCTCTATATATAAAGACAAAATCGGCTGCAAATCCATTTGAAATGGAAAGAGGATCCTCAGGTTAAAAATATTAGTGGTGAAACGAAAAAAACCCCCAAATTTGGTTGCCTTAACCAATACTATCCCAAATTTGGTTGCCTTAACCAGTCGAGAGTGTTTGGGAATCCTTTGGTGTTCCGATGACTATGAAGAAGGTGGTCAAGTACTGAGGGTTGCAATATGAAGTCCAAAGCGAAAGATGAAATCAAGCCACAGACATGTTTCTAGATCAAACTTACAAATAGAAACAGGAACCTTAACTGTTTTGCGATTGAAACTGGGGTTGGTATATCAACTAAAAATATCTATATATATATATATATATATATATAAATACACATACAATAGTCACCACCACCCCCAACCCAGGCCAGAAAGCTTCGGCTATGACACCACCTCCACACCTTCTAACCACCGGCACGAGCGGCTCACCATTTTCAACGGCAATTGATGTTTCACTCACTGCGGGGCTCTGTTGACGTCGATCCATGGGTACAGATTTGATCGGGCTCTATTTTTTCGGGGTTCTGTTACGGTGAAGAATCTATCGCCGTCTTGAAGCCACCGTCTCACATAGCCATCGCCATCTTGAAGCCACCGCCTCACATTGCCACCATCTCACATTGCCACCATCGTCTTAAAGCCACCATCTCACATCATCGTAGTCATGGGTTAGGTCAAGATCAGGCTCCAATTTTGAGAACTGTCGTGGATTAGATCAAGATCGGGCTCCAATTTTTGGCAATTCTGTCCTCCTTGCTCGTCACCGTGATGAATTGATGATGATAATGTTGAGGGATGATAATGATATATGTGTGTGCATTATTTGTGGTGGTGGTGATGATATATGCGTGTAAGTGTGTATGTGTCGTGTGTCTATACAAACACAATATATATATGTATTAGTCGTTGTTTGAGTTAGGGTTGGAAAAAGAGGAAAGAGAAGAAGAGGGTAAGGATATTTAAGTCAATAATATTTGTTAATTTTATACAAAGGGTAATAAAGTCAATTTACCATTGTCGGGTGTCTTTGTTCATTTTATCAAACTTCAGAGGTGTGATTGTCCAAAAGTAAGATAACTTTCATCTACATGTCCTATGCCAAACTTCAGGGGGTGTCGTTATACTTTACCTAAAAATATTAACCTGATGATAATTAAGAATAGTTTGGCATCAATGTGAACGGTTAATGGTATGAATTTAATCACATATGTAGTTAGAACTCTTATTTCTAGATAGATGATTTATTTTTGCTAGATTATGGAATCTAATCGGTTTTATTATTGTGGCAATTATTATTATTATTATTATTATTATTTTTTTTTTTGGTCATTCAAAGGCACGAAGGGCAAAAGCCAAGATGGTAGTATAAAGGTACAAAGGCATAAAGCCAAGCTAGAAAAGGCATACAAATCTTGAAGTAGAGCAAATAAATGAAGAACAGGCTCCACACTACAAACTGAACTACCATGGAAGAACGCAGCAAACTAGAGAGACCGAAAGGTCTGGCCATTAGCACGGCAACCGCTCCAAAGCTATAACCACAAGGCATTCCGGCACACAAGAAACCCAGCACAAGATCAAACCAAGGAGAAAAAGATTAAATCGAGGCAGGGAAAGTCAAAACTGACTTGGACCAGAGATCTAGTGGGAGGAAACAACATATCCGCCCATATGATCCGAAAATGAACTAAACGTGAACAAAACTGAAGAAAAACAAAAACGGCGTAAAAAAACACTCACGGAGTGTACTTATTGAAACACGTCGAGTTTATTGCAGCCGTGGGAGGAGGTCATCATCTCCCCACTCCTATGGAAGGGAGGCAGAGAGATGAAGATGACGAAGGGGTTAGAGAGAGAAAGTTAGAGAGAGGTGGGACAGAAAGTTGGGGCGGCTCCTTTGTTTTTGCTTTGTCAATTATTATAGGTCACGGTAGTTTATGCAACGTGCATGTGTGTATATATATATGTATGGTATAACACGAGGATATATATTATGTGGAATTATTTTATTGTATATATGTATATAAATAAACGAATATGTTTTGGTATGGTTATAACCTGTGCATAAGTTCATAATAGATTGGGTCTGTTATTGGTCAAACATGATTTATATGGCTTTGTTTATGTGGCGGATCATAAGGGAATTGATATTTTTATGTGCTCTGGGTAATTCAAGTATAATAATTAGATTGTTGATGTATAAACAAAGCCCATGTTGTTACAGTATAAACGATGTGATCAAGATTAGAATAATGGTTAACAGTGGCTGAATGAGACCTGATAATAACTAGTATTCTCTTAAAACGGTGTATTTAATTATTTTATATGTCGTTTTTATCTTTAAATTTAGAGAAATTGGAAAATATATGTGTATATATATATTTTTTTTAATGTTACAAAAATTATGACATTTGTCAAAATATTATATTTTATTAGAAAAAACTTGACTGTGGTGGAACCTTAGAGTTTAGATTTTATTTGAGTAGCCTAAAGGGTTTTTAACTCGAAAAAATATTATTTTTCAGCACTAAAAGAGAGAGTATGGAAAAACTGTTAAGAGTTAGATTCTGAAATTTGAAAGGACTTACATTTAATGTTAAGGAGTGTCCTAGATTTTTGTACTCTCATTGGTTGGGTCATTAGAGTTCTATTTTAAATTGAAAGTGCATTTTGTTGCATTAATTATTATTTTTAATTATTAAATAGTAATGTCTTTCGTAGTTCACCGTAATTAGTATCTAATGGTTGAGTTAGGATTAGTCAAAGGGGTAGTCCGGGACTGACCCTATGATGACTTTTAGGTATGGTCCGGGACCTGCCTATTTGGGAGTGCACTACCCTTTTATTATGGCCATGGGCTAAATGTGCCCTTATTATGTGGACGTGATCCGGGATCATATCGGGAGTAGATGTACAACCCAGCCACACATGTATATTCGGTAGTCCAGGACTATATGATTCACACCGCTTTATTGGAGGAGAGCCCGGGGCTCATGTGAGATGTGTAAACTTTAAAAAAATTTAATGATGATTATTGAGTTTATAATTAACTAGTGTTATGCATATTTGATTATTAAACTTATTTGAGTTGCTTATATATATATGGGAATACAAAGTAAGGTTAGCTTGCTGAATGATGATTGCATTTAACATTTCTTATTATATTCACCACACCATATACATGGGGTGCAAAATCCTTTCCGGTTGAATAGTTGCCGGTTTTCTCCATTTTAGAATAAGTGGAGGAAAAGTGTCCACGTCATTTAAAAAATTGGGTAAAAGATTTTTAACTTCTCCAATTTCAGTTGTATTATATGGGTATAAAAACTTTAATCATTATATAATAAATACGGTATAAGTTATAATAATACATATGCCGAAAATATGATGTGCAGTGTATTGTTTGGAATTGTCAATTGAGCCTTTACTTCATTTTTAACGAAGAATAAGTTCGATGCTACTGTGTCTTAGGCTTGGTTCGTATGCCCTTCCTTTCTCGTTTTCATGACTGCTCTGAAATTAAGGTTGTCTGAGTTCAATTGCTGTTGATTTCATGAAATTTCTCCCTTTTCTGAATAATTCTTGCTTTGTTTATTCATTCTCGAAATCACACGGTCAGTGGGATGGATATCACAGTTGTTGTCTTTCAAATTCTGGCTTTGTTGGGTTCATTAAATTTGTTAGTGGAAATTGAAGAAGTTGGGTCGCTGTATTTTTTAAGGTTTGAAATGGGTAGGATGAAGAGTATAGCTCATAAGAATGTAGGAAAAGCCAAAAAGAAAATTGTACGGGTTTGAAAGAAGAAAACCATCCCTGATCCTTCTCCTACTTGGAAATGTGATCATAATATCAATGCAAATAATACTTGTTAGGTTGGTCAGAGTTCTAAATTGGCCTCTAACAATAATTAGATTATGAGTCACTTAAAGAGGCAATGAAGGTGAAAAAGAATTTCACCCCGAGGCAAACAGTACAAGATCTGCAAAGAGCAAAGAAACTGTTCCGCGTCGTCCTGGTGAAGTGTTCATTTTGTTTAAGTATGTATTAATATTCAGTTTTTCATTGAAATTTGGTTTCAATTTTAGTTTCCTGAGTTTTTCTTATCATTGGAATGAAATATATTATGTTAGTACGACAGTTAGTTTTTATAATTATATGAATTGGTCATTAATTTGGAATTGTAAAATCATGAAAATGTAGGAGCAAATTGGGAATTTATATTAATTTCACACCGGATAACATAAAAAATAACTTTTGATTTGTATGTATAATTCCTAACTTAAAATAAAACCAACAAAAAATGAAGAAGCAAACTTGGGTTATGTTAGCAAGACAGTTTGGATATATATAACCCAACTTCAAATAATTATTTGAATTACCTATTACAATTGGTCATCAAATTAGAATTGTAAAATCATGAAAATGTATGAACAAATTGGAAAGTTATATTAATTTAACACTGGAGAACATAAAAAAATAACTTGTCATATATATGTATAATTCCCAACTTCAAATAAATCTAAAAAAAAACGAAGGAGTAGACTTGGGTTATGCTAGCAGGAAAGTTGGTATATGTATATTTCTCTAACTTTAAATAATTATATAAATTGTCTATTAGAATTGGTCATCAATTTAGAATTGTAAAATCATGAAAATGTTGCAACAAATTGGGAAGTTATATGAATTTCATAATGGAGAACATAAAAAGTAACTTGTGATGTATATATAGTTAAATCTTTATGCTTGATATTTAAATCTTTATGCTTGGTTTATTCATGGTTTATGTGATACCCCCGAATTTTCATGTGTAGGTTGTGTTGGGATTTATATGCCCTGGCATAGCAAATTCCTGTTTGGATTAAAGTGACATATGTTCCTGACGTTTCTGAAATATTTATGCTTTATACAATTGGTGAATTCAATGTATTATGTTTCGATTCATTATAGAATTGATAGTATCCACTTGATTACAAGAGATATTTATATATGTATGTGATGACGATCAATACATGAATATAAATAGTAATCATAAATTGTTCATAGTCGGTAATTATGGATGGATTCATAATTAATTAAGACTGGAACTGGATCCGCGTTAGGTTGAGATATATTGCGAGAGCCGTCGTATCCAATTGCTCCCTATCACTGTCATGGCATTTGGCTCTTAAGCATGAGAAAAATATAAACCCTTTTATTAATTAATAATTACTTTGATTTGTTCGGCGGATACTTCGGGATCCTTAGACCGACACTTTGGGTAGTTATGTAATTAATATTTAGAGGGTTATATTTTCAATATTTGCATCATTGCTACTTGTATTTATTTTGTATTGATTATGGTTGATCACAAAGTAAATTCGAAGGCCTTTGTGTGTTTTTAGACAAAATGATTTATTATATATTTATTTATTTAAATTATTATTTGTGTCAAACAAATGTTTTATTATGATCGAGCCAGAAATAATCAATGGTACCAAAATAAATATATTAATTAAGTAGTCGGATTGATGGCTTTATTTATCCGATAGCTAATTATGCATAGAGGGGTCAAAGTGCAACATTGACTTAGAGGTTATTTATTATTTAATTAGAGTTCAATTAATTTCTTTTAGTGGAGTAAAAATTAATTTATGAATTAATTGAATTAAGTCCATGGACCGGGCCAATTATTAATTCATTGTAGCCAATAAAATAATAAGCCCAAAGGATTCTCCCTCATAACCCAACTTGATATTAGAATCCTATTAGATTTGAGACATGTGAATTAGAGATTGAGAAGGATTTATTATTTCTTTTTCTTTATCTTTATGTTGCCTATATATATACATGTCTATTTATATTTTAGGTATGATTTTTGGGAGAAGGAAAAATGAATATATTTTCTCTCTCTAGAAAATTAGGGTTAATGTTCTAATCTAATGGAGGCTCCCACAAGCCTAGTTTTCCAAGGTCATTCATGGAGGCTTATGAGTGATTCCTAAAGGCAAAACAATTACCAAGAAGATGGAGATCCAAGGAAAAGGCATCTTGCTAAGAGATCTACAATAAGTGAGAACATTCACTTTAGAAGAAAGATTTAAAGGTTTACTCAGACCTTTGATGTAAGTATTCAATCTGTTAATTGAATGATACATCATATTTTATTTTTGCATAAAACTTGTCTCTATATGATAAATCAAGATCTATGAATCAAAATCTCTCGAAAAGTTTTTAAAACTAGCACGTTTCCTGACAGTGGTATTAGAGCATGGTTTGATTCATTACTAGAGATCATATTTTTATCAAAATTCATTATTCATGGATCCACATAATATTGACATATATATATTTATTGATGTATGTTGATATATAATTTAATATGTTGATTTATATTGATATATGATGATGTATGTATAATTGTGAATGTATGATGATATATGATTGGGCCATGGATAAAGCTTATAGGTTGATTAAATATAATTTTATCTTTAGATGAATGTAATTAAGGCTTTGATTTTGCCGTTTGAAAGTTCAATGATGTAATTTAATTTTTATCATTGTATTTCAAATTGTAAATATTTTTAAAGCCATGTAATATTCATCAAAGGATGCTACGAAGCTTCAAGAAGGTCCAAGAGGGTTAAATTAGGCTTTAGCAATTTTCTGGGATTTTTTAGAAATTTTTCGGAATTTTTCTGGAATTTTTAAGGCCTAAATTTAATTTCTGGGATTTTTTACTATTTTTCTTGGATTTTTTCGGCGTTTTTCCGGTAACCGGCACGTTGCCGGCGGCGAGAGAGAGCACCGGAGGAGGTGATGGGATCCGGAGCAGCGCGGTTCCATGCAACCGGATCCACAGCCGCAAGATTAAAGGCGGCAATCCCATGCGGCGTACAAAGGTGAGCCTGGCGCATGTGGAACACACGCCAGGAGGTGTAGTTTAACAGGACTTGCTGGCGCGTGCATCTCACGTGCCAGCCAAGGTGGTTAACCCTTCAGCAAGTGGAGGCAGGTCCCACGTGCCCCAGGCGCGTGCCAGCGCGTGGGGGCGCGTGTCTTGTACTAATGCATGCCCCAGGCGCGTACAAGCGCATGTGGGGCCCTCCAGGCGCGTTCCAAACGGCGTTTTGCTTCTTCTAACACGTACCAGCTTCCTATACATGTTGACAAACTATTGAAAGTCATCTGCACAGCAAGAATAGCATTTAAATGTTAAAAACTGATTCCAATGGCCGTTTTTATTTGCTTTATCTGTCATTTATTGATGTATGTGATACATGGAATAAATAATTGTTTATTAATTATTATTCATGTATTGGATCCATGATATTTAATTAAATGACTTGATTTATATTAATTAAATTATGAAAATTAATTGGATTTAATTACTAATTAATTTGAAGGCACCTATTGGGAAACGAAAAAAATTATTTTTGTAAATATTTTTAAAGTGTGCTTCAAATTAATTATTAGTGAATCATTTAAAAATCTAAATATTTTCTAAATTTAATTGGATTAAGATCAAGGCGTTTTGCATGCATTATATCATGTAAATGAATAAATTGAAAACCCTAATTATGAATGATTAAAAATTGAGTGGAAGCGGGGATTTTTATACCTTACCCCATGGCCTTCGTTATTAAACCATTGTAATTAGATCTTCAAAAATAAGGCCCCACGCATGATTTGAAGAGTATTAATATTACAAGAATGGTTGTCTAATGAAAATAAAAATATCAAATGTTCATTGTAATTAGATCTTTAAAAATAATGCCCTACGCATGATTTGAAGAGTCTAGATTATATTGACAAGATATATAATATTTTATTTTTCATTGGAGCATTAATAACATTATACACTCAATTTAAAATCAATAATGTTAGCTCTCCAACAGAGTGGTCTACACTAAGTGATTTTAGAAAGGCTAAACAAAATCGGGAATCATTTCATATAGATAGACAAGGCATTGTCTTAAGAGATATGGACATGATGGGATTTGTCCGCCAATAGTAATAATGAATTTCACCAACCGAATAAATTATTGGCATATTGGTTATCCGATTTTTCATGCAGTGGTTAAGGGACCCACATATTATTATTTTAATGGAAGTGCTCACCTAATAGCAAATGAATCCCAACAATAGTAATAATGAACTCCTCCATCAGGATAAGTTATTGACGTATTGATTGTGTGATTTGTTATGCTACAGAGTTGAGGGATCCGCATTAATTAAAAAGGATTGTTCACCAATAATGATAATAATCTTTTATTTTATTAAGATTTATTATATTATGTGGTTGACAAACTCATTTTAATTTTAAATATGCATGATAGTATTAATAATTCACCTTGCATATTGTATAATTGCATTTATATTCGGATTATTTATATCTAATCCATTTGATCCGCTTGCTATCATATTTAATGTAATTGGACCTCATTTATATTGACTGGAAAAGGAACTTAGATATTTTATTCACAACGTGGTGGTACAAAATGTATTTATTACTCCTAAACCTAATCCTTTTTCTTTAAGATACCTAAGAGAACATTAATGCTTTTAATAAGTGAAATAAGGAAAATGATATGACTTGGAGCAATGTTCTAGAGTTTATCTCGATTACGCTCCAAAGCTAACATTTAAATTATTTTATTTTTTTCAAGCATCATGTTAAATGTCAATGAGATGTTTTGTTGAGATTAAATAGAGAATATATCTAAATACTGTGTCAGACTTGAACACCATCAAGATAGCCTAAGGTTCTCCAGTAAAAGATCGTATTTTAAAAATGATTGTTTATTATTTAAAAATTGAACTGGAGGTCAATAGGGCTGACTTGAATGGTAAGTTTCAAATTGACATGATTATTACCTTGTTACCAAACTCGTTCAGCTCTTTCAGAGTAAACTAAATAAGGAATCAGTTTGAGTTCATGCTCACTGATATTCTTATAGAATTGATAACAAATGAAGGGATAATCAAAAGTATAAGCATTCCTATCAATCTAACCTAGTCTATACCATCTTCTTCTAGGCCCAAGTGGAAGGGCAAAGTAAAGAAGAAGGATGATAATAGGACTAGGCTAGCACAAAACATGGGTATCCAAAAGGTTAAAGGGAATAAGGCAGTGTATGTTGAGGGCGAAGGAAATTGTTTCTTTTGCCGCTAACTAAGACACTCAAGGATGAACTGTCTAAGCAATGACGTGGTATAGGAAAACATATATTTAATCATTGAGCCATGTTATGTGGTTGTATCTATTAATTCCTGATAGATTCTGGAGCCACTAAACATGTTTGCAATTCATTTCAAGGATTTCAGGAATCCAGAAGCCTCGATAATATGGAATATATTTGTACTTGACCTGATGTCAAGGTTGTAGCTAAGTCAGTGGGAGTATTACATCTGAAATTAGAGAGTATGAGGATATTAGTATTAGAGAACTATCTTTATGCACAGAAGTTAAACGCTATCTAAATTCTTATTTCACTTGTGGTTTATAAAAACTGGATTGTTATTTTGTAAAACTGGTTTTATAAAATTGAATAGATATGCGATTGCTTCTGGTGCATTGAAAGATGGTTAATATACTATAATCACAAACTCTTAAGATTTGCAGGATGTAGAAACTTATGTTGCATCTTCTAGATTGAATGTTAAGAGAAAAATTGTTATTCCTGACTCATTGTATTTTTAGTGTCTATTTTTGGGTTGTAATCAGTCAAAATGAGATTCAAAGATTGGTCAAAGAAGGTTTATTACCTAGTGAGGCAGAGGAGCCTAAACCAAACTTGTGAATCCTGTTTTGAAGGATAGATAACTCTAAGGGCTTAATCAGCCAGATGAAATAGTCATAAAGGGCAATTGGAGTCGGTACACACAGATACATGTGGTCTTATAAACATCCAAGCAAGATTACTCACGTTTTGGATAAATTTATCTGATGCGACACAAGTCTTAAATTTTTGGTATATTCCAAAAGTGTAAAGACTGGCGTGGAGCATAGATTAGGTAAACTTATCAAAACACTTCGATCTTATCGTGGATATGAGTATTTCTTGGGATAGTGCAAAAACTATATAATCAATGAGGGTATTGTGTACCAGTTTTTCGCAATTGACGCTCAATGGATTGAGGTGTCAAATAGGAATAACAGAATTCCGCTTAACATGGTTAGATCTATGAACAGTTATGCTACATTATCTCTTTCATTTAAGAGTTTAGCGTTAATGATATCGATGCGTATTATGAACTACATTCCATCTTAGTCTGTTTCAAGGATATCTTTTGAGCTGTGTTTTAACTAAATCTTAGTTTGAATCATATGCACATATGGGGTAGTCTTGCACATGTACGCTTAATAAGGACAAGTAAGTTGGAAACAGATCATACGCATAATAGATTTGATAGCTACTCTAAAGTCACTAGGATGGATTATTTTATGATCTTAATGATAAAAGTTAATTGTTTACACTCACTGTTTATCTATAGGAGATTCATATTATGAATCACATACCTAGTAGCATAATGTTAGAGAATATGGTATGAGTACCAGATGTACCACATGTGAACACACTTATTATAGAGATTGAGAATAATATATGAATTCTCTGTTGATGCGCCAGCATTATCTAGTACACGGATTCCTACATCGGTACATTTTTGTAGCGAGAGGATTATCATCAAAATCTGACAGAATCATGTTTTTAGGTGAAACCTTTACGGATATCCCTGTTAAACATGAGTTGGACCCAGTAAGCTACACGGAAGTGTGAACCGATATGGATATAGATCATTTTGGCAAGTTGCTATGAAATCAGAGTTGGAATCTATGTATTCTAATCAAATCTGGGATCTTGTAGAATTTTCTAGTAGGGTGATACCTATGGAAGGCAAGTTAATCTACAAAAAGATACCAGAAGAGTTCTTACTGAATGAACCATTTGTGTACAGGGTAATGTCATTATTTTTCTTAATTCTATATATTGATGACATCCTACTCATTTAGAATGACGTGGAAGTTTTGTCATTAGTAAAGAGGTAATTGTTCAATTATTTTGAAATAAAGGATTTTAAGGATGTAAACTATATTCCTAGGATCAAGCTTTTGTAAGATCAGGTTAAAAGGAAAATAGGCTTATCTTAATAATCCTACATTGATAAAATTTTGACCAGGTTTGGTGTGCATAACTCAAAGAATGAGTTCTTACTTTATTGATATGGATTGCTCTCTCTAATAAATAATTTTCCAAGACTAGCAAAGGAGATTGAGCAAATGAGACTGGAACTGTATGCTTTGGCATATGGGAGTCTCATATATGCTATGGTGTATACCAAACAGGACATCCGCTACATTGTAGGGATAGTCAGAAGATATCAGTCCAATCCTGGACTTGATAACTAGTGTGTTGTGAAAAATATCATTAAGTACCTAAGGAGGACCAATGATATCATACTCATCTATGGATATGATGACATGGTCCTAGTCAGGTATGCTAGTTCTGATTTTCAATTAGAAGTGGATACTATGAGGTTCATGACTTAGTGTATGTTCACTCAATGGAAGGGAAATCAGTTAGTAGATTGTTAAGCAAATTTCAACTGCTGACTCAAACCAGCAGGTGGAGTACATTGCAACCTTAAAGGCGGCAAATGAAGCCTTTTAGTTTGATCTCACTGATTTAGAGGTTGTAGAGCATACTAGCCTGCCTATCGAGCTATATTGTGACAATAGTGCAGAAGTAGTTCAAACCAATGACCCAAGATTCCATAGAGAAACAAGGTACACTGAAAGGAAGTATCATGTTCTACATGATATTGTCCGGCAAGAAAATGTACTCATGGCTAGAACATTACATTGGAACACAACTTTGTTGATCCATTAACAAAGGTGTCATTGATCAATAATTTTGATCGTCATTTGGATAACATTGGAGTTAGATGCAATTTGAATTGGCTATGAGGGCAAGTGGGAGCTGTTGGGGTTTATATGCCCTAGCATAGCAAATTCCTGTTTGGATTAAAGTGACATATGTTCCTGACGTTTCTGAAATATTTATGCTTTATACAATTGGTGAATTCAATGTATTATGTTTCGATTCATTATAGAATTGATAGTGTCCACTTGATTACAAGAGATATTTATATATGTATGTGATGGCGATCAATACATGAATATAAATAGTAATCATAAATTGTTCATAGTCGGTAATTATGGATGGATTCATAATTAATTAAGACATGAACTGAATCCGCGTTAGGTTGAGATATATTGCGAGAGCCGTCGTATGCAATTACTCCATATCACTGTCATGGCATTTGACTCTTAAGTATGAGAAAAGTATAAACTCTTTTATTAATTAACAATTACTTTGATTTGTTCGGCGGATACTTTGAGATCCTTAGACCGATACTTTGGGTAGTTATGTAATTAATATTTAGAGGGTTATATTTTCAATATTTGCATCATTGCTACTTGTATTTATTTTGTACTAATTATGGTTGATCACAAAATAAATTCGAAGGCCTTCGTGTGTTTTTACACAAAATGATTTATTATATATTTATTTATTTAAATTATTATTTTTGTCAAACAAATGTTTTATTGTGATCGAGCCAAAAATAATCAATAGTACCAAAATAAATATATTAATTAAGTAGTCGGATTGATGGCTTTATTTATCCGATAACTAATTATGCATAGAGGGGTCAAAGTGCAACATTGACTTAGAGGTTATTTATTATTTAATTGGAGTTCAATTAATTTCTTTTAGTGGAGTAAAAATTAATTTATGAATTAATTGAATTGGGTCAATGGACCGGGCCAATTATTAAATCATTGTAGCCAATAAAATAATAATCCCAAAGGATTCTCACTCATAACCCAACTTGATATTGGAATCCTATTAGATTTGAGACATGTGAATTAGAGATTGAGAATGATTTATTATTTCTTTTTCTTTATCTTTATGTTGCCTATATATATACATGTCTATGTATATTTTAGGTGTGATTTTTGAGAGAAGAAAAAATGAATATATTTTCTCTCTCTAGAAAATTAGGGTTAATATTCTAATGTAATGGAGGCTCCCACAAGCCTAGTTTTCCAAGGTCATTCATGGAGGCTTATGAGTGATTCCTAAAGGCAAAACAATTACCAAGAAGATGAAAATCCAAGGAGAAAGTATCTTGCTAAGGGATCTACAATAAGTGAAAATATTCACTTTAGAGAAAAGATTTAAAGGTTTACTCAAACCTTTTATGTAAGTATTCAATCTGTTAATTGAATGATACATCATATTTTATTTTTGCATAAAACTTGTCTCTATGTGATAAATCAAGATTTATGAATCAAAATCCCTCGAAAAGTTTTTAAAACTAGCACGTTTCCCGACAGGTTGGCTAAGCCCACACCCGAAAACTACAGGGATATCAGAAACAATTTGGCAATAATCGAACACAAAATACAAAAGGACAAAAAATGAATATATAAAATGCTAAAAAATACTAAAATAATAATTAATTCCTCTGATACAATAATCCTCAAAAAATAAAACTCGGGAATTCATAACATGTGGACCCTTAAAAATCCCAAACTGAAATAAACAACTGTTTACATAAGAATACTGAAAATATAAACTAGAATCCTATGTAGATGACTGGAAGAGTGATGATAACTGGTCTCTACTCTACACAAACAATGTCTATACCTGATACTGGCATAGATTTGAAAAATAAATAGTGGGTTAGGCCCACAAACAAGTTTAGAATATGGTATTATTCACCAAACTACTACTCCTTATTCACTTCAATAGAGCGGTGTTACTAAATACAAAAATCGTACTTTAAAATAAATGATGAATGTTATATTGATAAGTTCTGGTTTAACCCAGAAATTGTGGGAGGGGGGGGGGGGGGAGCTTTGTTTTCTGCAAATTCTGTTCTCAATAAAATATCTCAAAAGAAAATAAATGCGAGGGTATGCACAGAATAGTAGCAAAAATAAATGCGAGGGTTTTTGACACTTCTTATAAATTCTTAAAAATGTAAGGGTATCTAGCTAAGGTTGCGGTTCTTGCTCCTAAGAAAGTTAAAATAGGAGCAAAAACCTTTGATGACATTTTCATAGGCTATGCACAGAATAGTAGTGCATATCATTTCTTTGTGCATAAATAAGATATTCTTAACATCCTTGTCAATGCAATTATTAAGTTAAGGAATGCTTATTTCTTTGAGGATATGTTTCCTTGTAAAATCCTCTTAAAAGAAATCATGATATTGCTAATAGCAATATACAAGAGAATATAAACCAAGAGTGTATAGATATGGAAATAAGGATGAACTTAGATGTAATAAAAGAGCTAAAACGTCTAAGTTATTTGGTCCTAATTTTCTAACATGTATATTGGAGAATGAGCCATAAAGCTATAAGGAACTTATGTCTTCTCCTGAAGCTCCTTTATAGAATAAAGCCATTAATAGTGAAATTGAATCCGTCATGCAAAATCATACTAGGGAGCCAGTGGATCTTCCTCCTGGTACTAAACCTTTAAGGTATAAGTAGATTTTCAAGAGGAAGATGAAGCCTGATGGTTCAATTGATAGATATAAAGCCAGGCTTGTTACTAAAGGATATAGGCAAAAGGAAGACATAGATTCTTTTAATACTTATCCAATAACATCCACTAGATTGTTACTTGCTATTGCAGCGTTACAAAATTTGGAAATATATCAAATGGATGCTAAGACTGTGTTCTTGAATGGTGACTTAGATGATGAAATCTATATGGAACAACTTAAAGGTTTTATAGTTCCTGGGAAAGAAAAGAAGGTGTGTAAGATTGTAAAATCCTTATATGGATTAAAACAAGCACCTAGATAATGACATGAAAATTTTGACAAAGTGATGTTGTCAAATGGTTTTAAAATCAATGAGTGTGATAAATATGTTTATGTAAAAAATACTCAAAACGGATATTTCATTGTGTGCCTATATGTGGATGATATGCTAATAATGGGGAGTAAGCATAAAGTAATTGATGAGCGCTGAAAAGTGTGCAATTAAACCCCTTAAACTTAGGTATTCTATGACCTTTATCTATCTTACTTTCCTGTTTTAGACTAATTTCATATTATTGCCCTTTTCAGGCACTTATCCCAAAAATAAGTTAATTCAGCCAAATAAGAGCATTAAAGAAACTAACTCAAGTTGGATGGAAGAAAGGAGCAAAGTAGAAGTAGAATAAAGCAAAGTGTGAAAATCAGCAAGTTCGATCGATCTCAACATCACTACGATCGATCGAAGAAACATCGATCTGGACACTTCAAGATGGATCCAAGCCCTTGTCCTTATCCAAAAGATTCACAATGTTCGATCGATCCAACCATTCTTCAATCGATCGAACATATTTGATCTTATTCATACCTACCACCCCACCTACCACTTTTGTCTCTTTCCCAAAATATCCCAAAATATCTCAGAGAATTGTCTTTATTCAAAAAGGCGCCGCTAAGGATGGATCGATCTCTGTAACATTTGATGGATCTCAGCACAGTTCGATCGATCTCAGCATAGTTCGATCGATCGAAACTCCTCAAGTCCAAAAAAAAATAAGTTCCAGCTCATTAAAAGTTGGCTCATGGTGCAATCATTGCAAGGACCCTAGTGCACGAATCCAGATCATTAAGTGTGACACTTGAGCTACCTATATAAAGATTTGAGCTACTTTTTACACATATGCTTACACATATACTTAGAAACATTCTTAAAGATGAAGAAAAGGGAGGAAAAGAAGCTAGAGACACATTCTTGGAAGTTCTTCCATTCTTTTAGGGTTTCCATCAAGAAGGAGGTCATTCCTACCATGGAGATAGCCCTTGAGGGTTGGATGACTACTTCAATGAGTGGCTAAACATCTTCGTGGGGCTAGAGTGAGCCCTAAGCATGCTTTCTAAACTCTAATGCTTTGTATTTTGAGGGGATTTGTGTTATAATCTTGTCTTGACATTTATTTTATATATGAATCTTGTTTATTCAATGATTTGTGTTGTTTAATACTTCCAATTGATCATTTTATTGTATCCATATGTTTATGTATGCTAGCATAGATGTTCATGTGTTTATCTCTAGTTTTTGTGTTATTGATACATATCTATGTGTGTTGATGTTATGGATCTAGAGATTGTCAAGACATAGTGCTTAATGGAATATTATTGTGGTTTATTTGATGGTTCATACTCATGTCTTGATGGATTATGCCTCTCCCTTAGTTTCTTTAGCTTAATTTTCATGCTTTTAACTTAGTTGTAGTGTAGTTGCCTTAGTTATTAGATGAGAGGATAATCCATGCTTGTTGTTTGATGTTCCATGCTTATGAATGCAAGTAGTAGTAATCTCTAACCATGTGATGTGTTTGGATTGTGAACTTAAAGGTAGGATTAATGGCTTAGTTTGATGTATTATGCTATTCACTAGGTTACTTAGACAATATATGCTTAATTGGTCATCCATACTTGTTGGAACAATTAATCACACACTCTCAAATTGCAACACATGTTTCCCCTCATTAATTTTGCATTGAATGTCTAGAATGGTGATGTTTAGTGGTGATCTCTAGACCCCAAGACCTCATTCTGTTATTTTCTCTAAATTTCATTTAATTTGTTTATTCTACATTGAACTTGTTTAGTTGAGTTTGTAGTCTAATCAACCAAACACACTATCTCTTGATCACTCGACCTACTAACCCTATACATTGTTTCCATTATAAGTACGCCTAAAAATCCCTTGGGACGATCCCTACTCACCCTAGCTATCTTTTTAGTTAGAAGTAGTAGTGGCATATATAAATTTAAAACTTGGCCATACTATTTTATTTTAAATTTGGGTGCAACCGACAACAACACACCAGTAATATCAGAATGCACGAAAATATCAACATAATGATAATATAATCAAAAAACATGTATATATATCTGAAATCAGTGTAATGCTTTTAAATAGAAAGACTTAGGGCAGCTATACATCATCTAAAAAATTAATACAGTAAGAAAAAACTACCCTAGTCAACAAAAATACAGAAAAGTCCTAAGAACTAATCCGTAGGTAGTGGTGGTGGTGGAACAGAAGAAGTAGAAGGATCAGATGGAGTACAGCGCAATAACTCCTCAAGAATGCTCTGCTATGCAGCCAGCATCTGCCTTAGCACTATCTGTCCATCCTACAGGTCGGCCACCCTGGCCTGTAAATCTCTAATCTCAGCTTGAGAAAAACTTTCAGGCTGGGCTGCAGGAGCGGGTCTCCTCCTAACTTGAGGCCTAGATCAGAGAGAAATATCTCCTCATCCGTAGCCGCATTATCATCATCATCAAACTCGTCCTCATCCGCAGCTGCCATCACCACGTCAGCAGGATCGGTAGAAAGAATAGTAGGCGGGGGTGGATAAGGTGGAAAGTGCAACACATATGGTACACCCCTCACCTCGGCGTCCCTACGCCATCGATCCTCTCGGTTCTCATCGTCAACACCCCACTCCAGCTTCCTCGCCTTGGGCATATGCCCGAAGACGTTGTTACGCTGTGTGAAACGATACTGGGGGAAGACAGTCACAGTAGCCTCGTTTGGGGGTATCGGAACCCCCGCCATCTCTATTAGGCGTGTGACTAGCCTGGGAAAGTGAATATGATGAATAAGAGGGCGTCTGGCCTCTCCCATCTCGTCATATAGCCAACGGAGCTGTAGCCGAACCAATTGGGGGATAGACACCCAGTAGTCGGAGTGGAATGCATAGATCGCATCCACTATCTCAATACATCGGACTATCTTGTGTCCGAGAGGGGGAGTGTTGGCCACTAGGACCGTATCAAGAAACCAGAAACGTCGCGGAAGCTGTGACTTCCGGATCGTCTCCATGGTGGTGAACTAGCGTCCCTAGCCCAAAGCACGAACCATATCCTCCCGGGTCGTGCCTGAGGGAATCGGTGGAAATCAGTCCATAAGAGCGGCTAAGCACATGTGATGGCAGCCTATAGCCGCAACAATAGTATCACATCTCACTGTCAACTGAACACCCTCGACAATGGCTAAGAAGTGATCCTCCTCATCATCCTCTTGTCTCCTGCATGGAACTGCAATGAGCGATAAAAAGCTCGCACCAGCCTGGGGTAGGAAATCTATGCTGGATGCCTCAAAAACCCAAAAAGCTGGTGAGCCTGCAAGGCCTCTACTGCCTAGAAAATATCGCGGTGGCGCTGAAAATCCTCTATAACAAAATTCCTCTCATCACATATCTTGCTATACCACCATGAATCATCTAACGCCATAGCCGGCGTCCTAACAACTCTCTGCCTCGGCCGTCTCGGCATCTCTATAATCCAAGAATAAGATCCAAGCTAAACTCCCAACTCTGTGCTCCAATGCTCCAGCCTGAGGTACTAATGCTCGAGCTTAGTACTAGCTAATGCTCGAGCTTTATGTCCTGATGCTCGAGCCTGCTGCAAGCAAATGCTCGAGCCTCAATCTGGAGGCTCGAGCTTCTGGGTTTTCAACTGAAGCAAAACTCGTCAATAATCCTCCAAAATCACCCCAAATCAATCCAAACTCACCCCAACACTCCTCTACAATCACACAACACCCCCTAAACTTCTTATATTTGCACTTCAATCCTTCAAATAACCTAACCCGTGTTCTTCAAACCCTAATTGGATTCAGAATTTCTGCAAATTTAGGGGAAAGATGATGATTAGATTAGGATAGTGTAGATTAAAATGAAACTTTTGAAGTGATTTGGGTATTACTTTGAGATGAAATCCGTGGGTAAATAGAAAATATATGCATATATTTACATATATATATATATATATATATATCTACATAGAAACCGAGAAGAATGGAGAGATTCATACCTGTTTGTATGTGGAATTGAAACCTAGAACTGTGTTGATGTTGAATATGGAGAGATTAGAGAGATTAGGAATGAATGGAGGCGAAGAGAATCAAATGCATGAGGGTGTGCATCTGTTGCTCGAGGGTTTCTTTTATTTTAAAGTACAGATGCTTGAGCATCAAGTGGGATGCTCGAGCATGGCCGCTGAAAACCCTAGATTTAACAATGATGAAAGGCTCGAGCTTAAGGAACGGATGCTCAAGCCTGAAGCTATTAATGCTCGAGCATAGAGCTAATGATGCTCAAACAAGGAGACAAATTTTTGGATTTTTGGATTTTTCATTTTTATTTTCTTTTTCTATTTTATTCAAACCTAACTTAAAATCAAAATAAAAACTAAAACAAACCTAAGACCTAGAAAAGAAAATAACAAATCAAAAACTTAAAATAACAAAATAAAAAAATAAAAAAACAAAATAAACTACAGTACAACATACAAATGCTAAGTTTAACGTCGATAGCTCGACGAAAACCTGACCTTTCTAGTCCAAGTAAATAGGATCATAAAGTTCCACTGCCTCAATTGTGCCACTCTGCACACTACCCTCTATGTAGGGTTTAGGTCTCTGTCCATTAACCTTGAACAGTTGTCCAGTCTTGCAATCTTGTATTTCTATTGCACCATAAGCTGTAATAGAAATAACCATGTATGGACCTTCCCAACGTGACTTTAACTTTTCAGGAAAAAGTTTCAGTCGTGTATTAAACAACCAAACCTTCGTCCCAGGCTCAAAAGTTTTACACAAGATATGCTTGTCATCAAATGCCTTAGTCTTTGCTTTATAAACCTTAGCACTCTCATAAGCATCATTACGTAATTCTTCAAGCTCAGTAAATTGAAGCTTCCTGTTAGAACCAGCAGATGTCATATCAAAGTTGAGTTTTTTTATGGCCCAGAAAGTTCTGTGTTCTAACTCTACAGGAAGATGACACCCTTTACCATAGACAAGACGGTAAGGTGATATACCAATCGGAGTCTTATAAGCAGTACGATAAGCCCACAAAGCATCGTTCAGTCTATAAGACCAATATTTACAATCTGGCTTAACCGTTTTCTCAAGAATTCTCTTTATTTCACGATTGGATATTTCTACTTGGCCACTTGTTTGGGGATGATCGGCAGAAACAACTTTATGGGTGACAGAGTATCTTTGCATTAAGGTACGAAAATACCTATTACAGAAATGAGCACCTCCATCACTAATGATAGCTCGTGGCATACCAAACCGACTAAAAATGTTCGTTTGAATGAACTCAACCACAACTGCATGATTGGCAGTTTTGGTAGCTACTGCTTCAACCCATTTAAACACATAGTCAACAGCCACAAGAATGTACTCATTTTTATTGGACAGAATAAAATGACCCATGAAATCAATACTCCAAACATCAAAAACCTCAACAATTAAGATTGGAGTTAAGGGCATCATAGTTCTTCTTAAAATTGATCCTAGTTGCTGACATCTAAGGCATGATCTACAGAATAAATATGCATCCTGAAAGAGTGAAGGCCAAAATAAACCGCACTGAAGAATTTTAGCTACAGTTTTCTTTGCACTAAAATAACCTCCACATGCCAAACTATGACAGAAGGTCAGAATACTATGAAACTCACTCTCAAGAACACATTTACAAATGATTTGATTAGCACAATATTTGAATAGTTGAGGATCTTCCCAATAGTATATCCTAATTTGGGAGAAGAATTGATCATTTTCTTGCTTTGACCAAGACAAAGGAATTTTGCCTATTGCGAGGTAATTCATAATATCAACAAACCAAGGCAAATCCTTATGAGAAACCTCAAACAGTTGTTCATCCGGGAAAGAATCACAAACTGAAAGCGAAGTTGAGGTATCCTCAATTAGAATTCTAAAAAGATGGTCAACTATAACATTCTCTGACCCTTTCTTATCCCGGATTTCGTAATCAAACTCTTGAAGCAAGAGGATCCATCGAATCAAATGGGGTTTGGTTTCCTTTTTTGAAAGAAGATGTTTCAAAACAGAATGATCAGAATAGACTACGACTTTAGAACTTAATAGATATGATCCGAATCTATCCAAAGCAAAGACAATTGCAAGCAACTCTTTTTCAGTAGTGGTGTAATTTAACTGTGCATCTAAAAGAGTTTTGCTAGCATAGTAGATAACATAAGGAAGCTTATCCACTCATTGTCCCAAGACAACACCCATAGCATAATCAGATGCGTCACACATAATCTCAAATGGAAGAGCCCAATTTAGGAGGATTCATGATAGGAGCTGACAAAAGAAGAGAGCGAAGCTTTTAGAAAGCTTCAAGGCATGATTCATCAAAAACAAAAGGAGCATCCTTTGTAAGTAGATTACACAAAGGTTGAGAAATTTTGCTGAAATCTTTAATGAAGCGTCGATAGAACCCGGCGTGCCCAAGAAATAATCGCACTCCCCTTACAGAGGTAGGGGGAGGCAATTTGGAGATCAAATCTACTTTAGCTCTATCAACTTCAATACCTCTCATTAAAATGATATGTCCTAAAATAATACCCTCTTGTACCATAAAATGACTCTTCTCCCAACTAAGAATAAGATTCATTTCCCTACAACGCTGAAGTACTAAGGAAAGATTTTGAAGACAGTTTTCGAATGTGGACCCGAAAACAGAAAAGTCATCCATAAAGACCTCGAGAAACTTCTTAACCATGTCCGAAAAGATAAACATCATACACCTCTGGAATGTTGCTGGAGCATTACATAATCCAAACGGCATCCGTCTATATACAAACGTACCGAATGGACAAGTGAAGGTAGTTTTCTCTTGATCCTGAGGATCAATGGCCACCTGATTATAGCCGGAATAACCGTCTAAAAAGCAATAATAGCTCTGGCCAGCCAATCGCTCTAGAATTTGATCAATGAATGGAAGTGGAAAATAATTTTTTATAGTAGCGGAGTTGAGTTTCCGGTAATCAATACACACATGCCATCCAGTGGTGGTGTGCTGTGGAACTAATTCACCCTCAGAATTCGCAACTACTGTAATACCTGTCTTTTTAGGTACTACTTGAGTAGGACTCACCCACTTACTATCTGAGATGGTGTAGATTATTCCCGCATCTACCAACTTCACAACTTCCTTCAACACCACCTCCATTATATTAGGATTCAATCTTCGTTGGAGTTCTCGAGATGTTTGAGAATCCTCCTCCAAATAAATTTGATACATGCAAATTGTGGGACTAATTCTTTTCAAATCAGCCACACTCCACCCAATAGCCTTTTTATTTTGCTCAAGAACATTTAAGAGACTACTTTCTTGGGAACTTATAAGATTGGAAGCAATGATCACCGGAAGGGTGTCATTTAAACCTAAGAAAGCATACTTGAGCTTTTCTGGTAGTGGCTTAAGCTTAAGTTTAGGTGGAGACTCTAAAGAAGGAATAGGCAGAGTACTAGAAAGTGATGGAAGTGGCTCTAACCTAGATTTTCATGGAGGAAAATCTGTGATAGGAGTGGAATCTAGCAAAGAATTTACTTCAGCTATTGAAGCATCGATATCAAAATCTTTATAATTGAAGTGATTCAGACACGCTTCTAAAGGATCCTTGGATAAAATTGTTGGGAGTGATTCCTCAACCAACTTATCAATAACATCAAGGAAGAATTATTCACTATCATCGTGGGGATGATGAATAGCATTGAAGATGTTTAGCTTGACTTTCATATTTCCAAAAGATAGATCCATGGCTCCAGTCGTATAATTAATACAAGCATTTGCTGTGGCTAGAAAAGGTCGCCCAAGAATGACTCAAATATACTTTTTGGAATCGTGGACTGGTTCTGTATCAAGAACTAGAAAATCAACCAAAAAATAGAACTTGTCCACTTTTATGAGTACATCTTCAACAATACCTCGTGGTTGTCTGACAGAACGGTCAGCAAATTGTAGAACAACCGACGTAGGTTTTAACTCTCCCAAACCCAACTTCTCATACACCGAGTAAGGAATAAGATTAACACTTGCTCCAAGGTCAAGAAGTGCTCACTCTATCACATTGTTTCCAATGGTGCAAGAAATTGTAGGAGCTCCAGGATCTTTAACCTTTAGAGGAGTGTTACATTTAAGAATAGCAATAACATGCTCGGTGAGACAAACTTTCTTAGGAACTTAGCTTTTGGATTTTCTCTTTAGAGTGCACAAGTCCTTTAGAAATTTGGAATAGGCTGGAATTTTCTTTATAGCATCAAGTAGAGGAAGATTGATTTTTACCTGTTTAAAGACCTCTATCATATCTTGAATTTTCTCCCATTATTTACCAAAGTGGGAGGGTTCCTTGAGACGTTCAGGATAAGGTGCTCTTGGCTCATAAGCTATCTCAGGGTTAGGAGTAAATGAAGAAGTGACTCCATCTTCAACTCCTTTTGTGGATTATGGAATAGCACTTGAGGAAACATCCTTGGGATGTGGATTTTGAATGATAGGAATAATGGGAATCCTAAGCCTTTCTTTTTCCTCCTGTCATTTCTCAACTTGGTTATCAACCACTCTACCACTCTTCAATGTAGTAATAGCCTGAACTTGCTCATGATGAATACCTGAGGAAATCATGTAAGTCTGCCCTTTCGGGTTGACTATTAGCTGACTAGGCAACTTTTCATCCTCTCTTCAAGATAGAGTACTCGCTATTTGCCCAACTTGTGCCTCTAGCTTTGCTATGGCTTGAGAATGAGAATTAAAAAGTTGGGTGTTGGCTTTAATTTCATTAAAAGCATTGAGTACTTGTTCCTCAAAAGCAGAATTTCTAAGAGGAGGTGGAAGATTAGGAGCTTGAGTAGGTTGATTCCTAAATTGGGGTGGACGGTAAACACCAGATTGGTTGAAAGAATTATTTTGTGGCATAGGATTGGATGAATTTTTATACTGCCCCTGAGATTGGGAAACAGTATTCCCTTGATTAGGATTACGCCATGACAGATTGGGATGATCTCTCCAGCAAGGATTATATGTAGAAGAATAAGGATTATAAGCTGGCTCAGAGAATACAGCATTCATTTGCTCCTGTGGGATCTCAGATGATTGTCCTAGC
This sequence comes from Cornus florida, assembly GCF_030987335.1. NCBI lineage: Eukaryota > Viridiplantae > Streptophyta > Magnoliopsida > Cornales > Cornaceae > Cornus > Cornus florida. Next base: position 50,685,492 of record NW_026775573.1, read on the forward strand.
ATAGGGCAAGCGTCAACAAAATGGTTAGAATTAACACAGATGGAACAAACTTCCTTTGGTAAGGCAGTTTGTGGATTAGCAACAGGAGCAAAGCCAGATGATAGGATTTGATCGAACCTACGATTTAAGGCTTCTATTTGAGCGGCTAACTCACTAGATTTATCTACCTCAACCTTATGCATTCTAGGTGAAGACCTAGACCAGAAGAAGAAGTATGTTGCACTGAGTTTTCACTTAGGGCCCCATACAGTTCCCAAGCATCAGCCGGACTCTTACGCAGAAAAGCTCCATTGCTGGAAGCATCTACCATGTTTCTATACGAATCAGTAAGACAATCATAGAATATCTGTATTAAGTGCCATTGAGCAATATCATGGTATGGATACTTTCTGATCATTATATCTCTCCCATGCATCATGGAGCTGTTCTCCCGGGATTTGGGAAAATGCCATGATTTCTCTCCTCATTTGTGTGGTTTTACCCATAATGTAATACTTTTTCAAGAACTCCTATTACAACATGTCCCATGAAGATATGGAATTTGTTGGAAGGGACTGCAACCAAGTTCTTGCTTCATCTTTGAGAGAAAACTGGAAAAGACGCATTCTGAATGAATCATTAGATAGAGTGGTCAACTTGGTAGTTGAACACAATTCCAAAAACACATCGAAGTGCTTATAAGGATCCTCTGTTGCATACCCATAGAAGGTAGGAAGCATTTGGATTATAGCAGGCTTGATCTCAAAATGGGTTACATCAGCATCAGGAAAAACAAAGCATGAAGGGGAAGTATATGTGGTAGGGATGAAATGATCCCTCAATTGTGGTTATTGTGGAGGAACAAGTGGAACCCGTTCTCCATTACCATTACCATTATTACCCGGTGCATTATGTTGCTCAGCCATGTTATCAGAAGAACTATCAATATTATTCAAATGTTTTTTAAGCTTTCTTAATTGACTCAAAGTTCTCTCTATTTCAGGATCATGCACTAAAGGTTTTAACCTAGTTTGGCAAGTTAACATGCACTGGTTCCATTAATCCTAACAGTAGTAAAAAGAAAATATTCCAAGTAACAGAAAAACAATAAGAACTCACAAAAGGTTTAATAAACCGAAGCTTTTCTCCCTTCAGCGTCTTTATCCTCACTGCTAATTTGTACTTGAAAAAGAAAAAGAAATAAGATGAGATATCAGAAAGTCTGAAGACCGGTAAACCAAAATAACTAATTAAAAACTAAACACAAACAATCTCCCTGGCAACGGCGCCAAAAATTGATGTGTCTCTCGCAATCGTACGATATCGTGTAGGATATAGCTCTATGCGAAGAGGATGTCGAACCCACAGAGAGATAGAATTTGTATTTAGCCTTTAAATTAGGTTTATGGTTTACAGAAACTTGGTTATAGAGTTTGTTGGTTGTCACAATTTAACAAACTTGAATTAAACAAAATATTAAATTAAAACAAATTAAACTAAATTGTATGATCATAGAGGGAAGATCTTAGGGCTTTGACTTCACCATAATCGTTATACTATGGTCAATTGAATCAACTTTGGGATTTTAACCAATTCTATTTTCAAATGAATTGAACTCAATAAAATTCGTTCAATTCGGAGTTTAAAGAAAGATGTTTTACAAATTTAGCTAACTATAACCTATCTGCGGTTAGCATGGATTATTCACCTACCTACTCTACCTACTTTAACTACTATATGAATGAACCACCTTTCCTAAGCATAGATTATGAAAACGTTCGTTTGTAAAATTCATTGGAACACTATTATATGACCTATATCCTTGTGTCTGGCAGGGCTCCACCAGACACCGTACAACAAGGTAGGTTAAGAATAAAACATAAATTATTATATCTAAGACAAGGTAATAACAATTTATATTCTACTAAAGCATAAAAAACCACTTGAGTTATATCAAGTGCTTATAGTCATATAATCAAGAAAATATAATATATTGAAATAAACCCAGGGTCAAAACAATCAAACCATAATATAACGTTGGGTTACATCAGTGCCCTAAGAAAGGGATTAGCTACTTATCACAAGGTTGAATAGCATCTGTGTTAAGTTCATCTCCATCGTCATGGACAGCACCTCTCTTCTCAGGATCTGCACTTTTACGGTTGTAGAAACCCTAAAAGCCACCACACCTTCAGCCTTCTGAATAATACGTAAAAAAAGAGATTGAAATTTTGGACCTCTTCTATCAAGGCTTACGCCTTCTTTTATAGAAGAAAATACGTATTTGGTGGGCTTTTAGGTCTTCTGGCCCAATTGGGATGAGATACGGCTGAAAAGATAGCAATCCCGTAACTTTTAATCTGACATGTCATGCAATGCTCAAGCTTCAGGAACGGCTGCTCGAGCTTTAGGGCTCATGCTTGAGCTTTGAGAACCAATGCTCGAGCAATACTGGGTGGATGCTCGAGCTTTAGTGAATGGTGCTCGATCATCACATTGACACTTACCTAATTTTCTTTAACTATTTTCTGAAGGGTCTTTTCCTTTTAACATTGCTCGATCCAAGCTTCTTGGGTTCGATCACTAGGTACCATGCTCGAGTATCTGGGAGCATAGCCTTCAATTCAAAATCAACTCATCAATTTCCGACACCTCATGCTCGAGCTTCAGGGTCAAGGCTCGAGTACCTTTGGTTAAGGCTCAAGCACCCTTGCAGTTAAGGCTCGAGCATCTTTGCAGTAAGGCTCGAGCATCAAGGTACTGAAGCTCGAATATTTGGCCTTGTTGACTTTTCTTCTTTTCTTTGTTGTAATGCTCAAACCTAAACACTTTGGCTCGAGCTCTAAGGCTTCAATTGTTTCAAACTTCACTAATTTAGCTCTCGGCTTGCTCTAAATGACCGACAACGACTCGGTAAGCTTCGATATCAACATAAAATCCCAGTTTTAATCATTTATCTAGGAAAGTAACCGAAACACACATTAAGCATAAATTAGTCTAATAATGGATAGAAGTATCACTTTAGGCCCTAACATATACGTACTTGGGGGCTCGAATATGCATATATTCAGCGCTCATCATGTACAAGTTGTGTGTGGTGGGTGATCGGTTGATCAACTATACATCAACCTTCGCAATAGCACGAATCATTGTAAAATAGGGCTATTGGTCAGGTAAGTTGAACCACTGGGACTGCGCTAGTCTATGGCAACCTAAGTGTCTAGAATTGTTCTTAGAATGATAAGGGGTAATAAGGGTTTGTTTGATGGTCACTAAACTAGGAATTCAAAGTGCATAAAACAATAGTGACTTGCAAGAATTAGATAAGATAGAACAATAGAGAAGAGACTAGGGAAGAGACTCCACAACCATCAATAAGCATGCTAGGATATGATTTACTTAGGGGAATAACATATATGTATAACCATGGGATGCAACAACACAAATTATTACATTCCCTTCAAGAAATTTATGAAATCAATAGGTAAGAATAACCTATCAAAGCATTGCATGTTTTGGTTACCTAAACTAGGTTGTAACCTTAGACATACTCACTAAGCATAGAGTTATCAAGCCCTTAATCACATAGTAGAAGCACATGACATAGAATCCAAGAATAATCTATCAAAGGAAGATCCTAAGCAATAGATTATCAAATCTCCTAAATATCATGCCATTAACAACACTTCCATAAACTCCATTCCATTGTCACTATGAAAATGTAGCAATATAATCATAGGAGAAAAACCATCTAAGACAAGATATTTTACTCAAGATGATTATGTATAGATATTGAAATTCATTACATAAAATGAAGAGCTCTAGTTCATGGAAGGATTACATACATATATTAACCCCCAAATATAAATCAAAACAAAGCAAAGCTTACAAAATGAAGCTTCATCACCTCCCTAGAAGAGGTTTAGTTACCCATGGTGGCCCTAGATGAAGGAAGAAGCAAGGCTTTCCCCTCCATTTTCGAGCTTCCTCCTTGAAGCTTCAAGAACTCCTCCTCTTTGCTCTCTTCTCCCTCCTCTAATCTTGTAGAATGAATCTTCATGTATTGTGTGGCTCTCCCCCCTTTATCTAGATAAGAAATCCACCCAAAAAGCCCTCTCTCTCCTCCAAGAAACATCCCCAACCAACTCATAAAGGAGAGCTTCCAAAGTAGGTAAATTCTGAGCACAAGTGGGCTGAGTCGTGTAGAATTCGGCCCTAATTTCGAGTGCTCAAAATAGGGCCTCGAGCACTCGAAAATTGGGCAGAATGCCCTATGCTTGGTTTGCTCCGCCCGGACCTACTTTGGTAAAATGGCCATAACTTTGCGCTCTGAACTCCGAATGATCAACCATTTGAAGATTTGGAAAGATAATTCAGAGCTCTAAAAACTTCATGTTTTGGTGGAGATCCAATTCTCAAGTCTGGTTGGTCGAAATTGAAGATCAAGGCAGAATTTCATTGCTGCCAGGCAGTTCTGCGCACCTCTGGTAACAAGGCCATAACTCTCTGTTCCAAGCTCCGAATGACAAACTGTTTGAAGATTTAGAAAGCTAATTCAGAGCTCTAAATCTTTTATGTTATGATGGAAGTCCAGTTCTTGAGTTTGGTAGGTCAAAATGGCAGACAAAGTTCAGCCTTCACTGCTGCCAGAAATTCAGCATTGTGACCTTTGATGTTCAAAACTCCACAAAGCATCCTTCTTGCTTCTTTTTGGCCAATGAACCTGAAAATATGCAAAAACGTGCATATGAAGGTAATCTACATAATTAAACAAACAATGGACTTAAATAATGCAATTAAGGGCGCTTGAATATGCAATATTCGGCGCTTATCAGTGGGCGAGTGCTAGTTACCGTCGATGTTACCTTGCATTACCTAACTAGTAATGTAAGTGTGGGCGGGCACTAGACGCTATCGATGCTACCGTACCTTAAGTACGTTGTGGGCGGGTTCTAGTCGATTTCATGCTGTCATGTTACTTTTGGTCGTGTACCTTATTTCGACGTATGGTTGCCTTGGTTTCCTTTGGATGGTTGACATTGGTTGGACATGTCAATTCTGGTACGCTAGAGTCGAAGTTGAAATTCCAACACGTATAATCCCTTGGGACGATCCCTACTCACTCTTGCTATGTTAGTAGTGGTGTTGGTAATGGTTTTTATAAATTTAAATTTGACATATAAGGCTTTTCTTGAACCACACATTCACTACATTTAGTTTGGCGTATTGGAACTGCCGTCGTCAAGATTTTGGCGCCGTTGCCGGGGATTAATGGTTTTGTTGGAATTAAACTAGACAATAGTGTTCATTAGATTGCTTCTATTTTTATTTTATTTTCCATTGTATATTCTTTTCTCTTGATTCTCATTATTATTTGTTCAATTAGGTACTTGACTACAAGGAAGGCGAACTTTGGAACTTAAAGCAATCATTGGAGCTTAAAAGCTAAATTTGGAGTTGAAGTGCTAAAGGACCATTGTGAGCAATTCTTGGCACTCTTGTATTTTAATTGTTTCACTTCTTTGTATGCTTGTGATAGCCCTTGTTGAGGCTCATTTTATTGCTAAATTTTTGTCCAAGCATAGGCCCTTGTTGAAGCCAATTTTTTCTTGCATTTGGGTTTTAATTGTGAATGGAGGAATTGTTTGATCCAAGTTTGGGGGGGAATTACATCCCTTCACCTTATGCTCCTCCATCACATTTTAATCCTTATGAGATTGAGTCCAATTCATTTCATGCATCATCTTATTATGGACTTGATCACTCATTTAATCCTTCTTATGACTATTGCCCTCCCCCACCATTTTATGATGAATCAATTCCACCACCCTCTAAGTACTCACCCGGATTTGAAGAAAAAGTGTTAGCTTTACTTGATGTGCATATTTCACACACTTCACTTATTAATTCTCATTCTCAAACTTTAGCCAACTTAGAAGCTCAAGTTGAGCAAATTGCAAGTACTCTTTCTCATCAAGAGGATGAGGAAGAGGCAAATGAAAAAATGGCAAGAACTTCAATGAATATAGATGAGGATGATGAGAGTGAGGAGAATGAAATAAGTGAGCTAATGCCTAGCACTCTATCTTGTATAGAGGAGGAAGTGGCAAGTGAGTTAGTGACTAATCCAATAGAACATAACATGATTAATGAGGACTTTCCTTGTTTTGATTATGATTTTATCTCGGACATGGCTACTCTAGAGAGTGAGGAGATGTTGACCACACTTGAGGTAGGAGAGAAGGAGGAGGAACTTGTTGAAGAGGGCCTTCCTTCTATTATCTCTAATGACTCTCTTGAGGAGTGTCTTTTGGAAATGTATAAAAATTGTGGTTTTGACTTTCAGAGCTCCAAAAATGAAGTGAACTCTCTAATGGACTCCTTAGCTAACTTGGAAGGTGAAGAGATGGTGATTTTTGAGGAGGAGAAGAGGGATGAAGAGAGGGTGTTTCTTATTAATCCAAATGAGTCTTTGAAAGATAATGCCTCACCAATTATCAATGTGGATGATCATTTGAATGTGTTTCAAGAACACAACAAAGAGGCAAGCCTAACCATGATTGATTTTGTTTTCAAGACCATGGATGAAAGGAACAATATCATCTCTTTTACTTCTTTTCAAGTCATTCTTTTGGAGGATGATTTTATTGTCATAAGTGGGACATTAAATGAGAAAAGTGAAAAGAGGGTCAATAAGGATGTTTCATATCCAGTTTTTGATTCATTTGATTAGTGAGTTGACCTAACGTCTTGCTAGAGACGTTAAATACTAGTATTCGTAGAGTTTCACAACTCTATTCCTCCCTCATTTCATTTTATTTTTCATTCTTGTGTACATTCTTCCATCTATTTTTCAAATTTTCATTCTTGTTACCATCATTGGGGCTTAGCATAGGATTTTCTGCACTTTCAGTTCAAAATTAGGCATTTGGTGCCAGTTCGATCGATCACAAGAGCACCTTCGATCGATCGAATTGTTCTTCGATCGATCCAACTATGGATTCGATCGAACGAACTCCACTTGAGTCCCAACACTTAGAAAAAAATTTTGGACCTGCATCCAAATTCCAAAATGCATGCTCTCGGGATCTCCAAATTTTCAAAAGTTCGATCGATCGTAAACCATTTCGATCGATCGAACTACCTTTCGATCGATCCAACATGTGGTTCGATCGATCATGAGTCCCAACACTTAGAAAAATTTTAAACCTGCATCCAAATTCTGAAAATGCATACTCTCGGGATCTCCAAAATTTTACATGTTCGATCGATCGAATTTCATCTCGGATCGATCACAGCTATGTTCGATCGATCGAACTTCATCTTCGATCGATCATAGCTTTGCCCCTTTGACCCTTTGACTTTTTGACTTTTTCCTATTTCTATTTTTATTTTATTTTATTTTATTTTTTATTTTATTTAGTTACATCTATCTTGGTATTAAAAATAAAAATATATATATATAAAAAATAATAATAATAATATTTCTTTTCTTTTATTTTATTTCCTTTTATCTTATTTTCAAAAATTCAAAAATATTTTGTTTAACTTTAATTTTTAATTTCGAAAAAAAAAAAAAAAAAATCTTTGCATTCCTTATTTTCTTACATTTTTATTTACTTGCCTTTTTATTTTTATTTGTGTACATATTTGTTTTGTCTAAAAAAATGAGGCGATTTTTCAAAGAGACGTTAAACTTAGCACCCATTTTGCATATTTCTTACATTTTTCATTTTTCTTTGCATGTTTTCACATATATATATATATATATATATATATATAAATAAATAAAATAAAAATGAAAAACAAAAAGTAAGAAAATTTTGTATATACTTGCATTGTACATATTCTTTCCATTTGTTTTACATTGTACATATTCCTTTTTCATTTCTTGCATTGTACATATTCTTTCATTACATTTTGCCTTATTTAATTTTCTTTTTATATTTTGTTCATGCATTTTATTCTTTGTTTTTCTTGCATTTTGTATATATTTGCTTTCATTAAATGAAAAATATAAAAAGATTCATCATGTGAAAGATACAACATATCATAACTAGTCATTAATCCTTCATTAAGCTCACAATCCACTTACAACACAATATTAGAGGAATATGCCATTTGGACTCACAAGCATGGAACATCAAACATCAAGAGTAGATTGTCCTCCCATCTAACATTATACTACCACTACACTAAATCTACACTACTAGCATGAAAATAAAGCTATCTAGACTAGGGGAGAGGCACAAGCCATCAAGAATAGGCATAAACCATCAAATGAACCAAAATAGCATTCATTAAGCATATCATCTTGATAATCTCTAGATCTATAGCATCAATACACATAGACATGCATCAAAAACACTAAATCTATAGATAAGCACATGAATATCCTACTCTAGCATACATAGACATATGGGTAGAATAGAATAGTCAATTGGAAGCATTAAACCATACAAACCATGAAATAATCAAGATTTATATATACATGAATATCAAGATGTATCATACAACACTAATCCCTCAATAATACACAAGATTAGAGTATAGAAAGCATGCTTGGGGCTAACTCTAGCCCCAAGAGGATGTCTAGACACTCATGGTAGTGATGATCCAACCCTTAAGGGCTAACTCCATGACTGCTCCTTGTTGGTGAAGATCTCCTCCAATGGTGCTCTAGCTTCCCTCCTTCCTCCTCTCCAAGAATAGCCTCCAAGATGATTTTCAATGTGTGACAAGAGACTCTAGACTCCTCTCCAAAAAGTGTATCATATTCCTTATATAGGTAGGTCAAATACACCCTATGATGAGCTGTGGTCGTGCAAGGCATATTCTCCAATGATTGGGTGAAGGACGGAATAAATGAGCTGGACTTTAACTTTTTCTCGCTGGAGGAAGTTCGATCGATCAAACCTTAACTTGGATCGATCGAATATGGGTTCAATCAATCGAACTGTATCTTGGATCGATCGAAGTGGTCTGACTCCTCCGGATAAGGACAAGGCTGAGATATTTTGATGATATTTATGGGGAAAAGGACAAAAGTGGTTGGTAGGCGTACAGCTGTGGATAAGATCAATCATTTGAATAGGACAAAATAGGGTTCGATCGATCGAATGTGATGTTGGATCGATCGAACTTGGAATTTCAGCAAAGGCCAAGGTTGGATCTATCGAGAAGTACTGTGATTGATCATAGATGTTCGATCGATCGAACTCTAAGTTGGATCGATCGAACTTTTCAGCTGCACAACTTTGATTCCTTTTTGCTCCTTTCTTTCTCCACTTTGCTCCCTCCTTTGGTTTATCTCAGGATTGTTTCAATTAAGCTCTTATTTTGCTGAGTTAGCTCAATTTTGGGATTAGTGCCTGAAAATATAAATAACACGTAATAAGTCTAAAACGGCAAAGTAAGATAGATAAAGGTACTAGAATGCTTAAGCTTAACGGGTTTAAATGCGCACTTTTCAGTGCTCATCAAATTCGTTTAGAGAAATGTCTCACGGTTCGCGGTTACGTGTCTCTTTGTTGATCTTGAGGCTTTTGGAGTTGTCATTTAGTACTTTATGATCTGTTCCTTGGTGTGACCATGTGTTCGGTCCTTGTTCGGTTCTTCTGGGGTTGTTCCTGATTTTGGGGACGAAATCTCTTTAAGAAGGGTAGGTTGTAACGACCAGGTCATTTTCCTTCCTTTCCCTTTTTCCCATTTTTACAGATTTTCTTTTTCTATTGATATTTTCTTTTGCGTAACCTCGTTTTTCGTGTTTAGAGTTGATTTTTGGCCTCACGTGCTTTCATTCCATTTGGTTTTCTCGAAATACGTAACTTTAGTTTTGAAGAAAAGCTCCCTGGTTGTTTCTTTTTCCCGCGGGGGGGCGTAGATGAAGAGTTTCTTCAGAAACATTTTCGTTTCTTAGGGTGTTTTTCATAAATATCTTTTGAAGATATTTTGTCTTAGGAGTTTTTAAGAAAGTATCTTTTGTAAGATATTTTTATTTTAGTCACTTATGCAGTTATCCTTTTGTGTAGGGGCCTTTGTGCAATTAATGAAAGTTAATTAAAAAGTGTCTCTTTTGGGCTTGAATTCTCGTACGGGATTTATTTTCACATTTTGTTAAGTTGTGTACTCTTAGAATTGTCTCCTGGTCATTTTTCACAGTTTTAGGGTTTTTGACTCCGGTTGCCGCCGAACTTGCTCAAGGCATATCTTTCTTTACGGGGCTCGATTTTCGATATTGTTTCTTCCATTATTCATTTTTTGTCATGACGGTGCTTTTTCATTCACGGACCTTTGCCGTTTAAGCGTGTCTGGACAATTTTCACTTTTTGGGGCCGCGGGGGACCCTTTCGGGACACTTTTTGAGATTTCTATAAATAGGAAAGGAGAAGAGAGAAATCATCAGATTTCTCCTCTCCCATGGCCTCCCTTTTGCTACCTTCTTCCTCCTCCCTTCTTTTCCCTTTTTGAATCCCTTCACCTTGGATTCTTCTTTTGCCTTTGAAGGCATAAGTGATGGCCTCGATAAGGCCTTTGATTCCAACCGATTGGAATCCCGTTTTGGCCAATTTTTGAGTTCGGCATTTGACTCAAGTTTGGATTTTGGTGTTACCGCAAGAGGGTTTGTTGTTCTCCTCTTTGTCCCCATTATAACCCCGAAGTGGCATCACATTTGGAAAAGTTCTGTTTTGGTGGTTTTTGAGATTTCAAATTAAGGTAGGGGGTTGTTGTATGTTTTTTTCCTAAGTGTTTTAGTATTTTTGGGGCTTAATATATATTGTTTACATGCTTGTTTAATCATAGTCTTGTATAGAGATGGAAATCCTTTGAAATGATTTAGGGTTTAATGATTTAAAAGCATGTTTGGTAGATATATGTGAATGGCTAGTTAAATTATAACTTATATAAATATTTTATAACTTGTTTCATGATTTAAAGCATGCCTAGCTTATATATATATATAATGTGTAGAGATAACATGATAATTAATGGCTTGTGGAATTATAATTTATATGCTCTCTCTCTCTCTCACACACATCTTTCTCCCAAATATCTCTCCATCTTCTCACTCTCTCTTTTTCATCTTTCTCTCAAATTGTAACTTATATAAATATGTTATATAGCTTGTTTAATAATTCAAGGCCTTGGAAGCATGTATATCTTGTCGTGAGTAAATTGCTTCATGTACTCGTGGCCTTGTAAAATGGTAATTTAACTTAGCATGATTTATGATATCATTGTTTTGTATAACTTGTTTAAATATATCTTGTATAAGTATATTGCCTATTTAGAATATCAAAATCGATTACCTTGAAAGATTGTTACTAAATTGTAGCTTATTTAGTAATTGTGGCTTATGATGGTAATTTGACTTGATTGTTGTATGATATTCTTGTTTTATGTATAAATCACATATTGAAAACTTCGCATGTCATATGTCATTTAAACTTGAATTCTAAGACATGGTTTGTGTGGATTCAACCTTACTTGTGCATTGAAGGTGGTTACTTACATTGTTTATTTGTAAAGTTTTGAACTTGTTGATTTTGGAAAGCTTGTGAAGACATAATATATGTGATGGCTAGGGTTCGGCTCTAGTACGGGGACAAGAGTCTCCCTAAGTCATAAGTGCGCACTAGGTAGTACCTTATGGGTCGTAATTACCCAGAAAAACTTGCTTGGTCTAGAGACCACATGTCCTAATTTTTTCACCTACTTAATTTCGCATTCAATTCCAAGTTGTTAATCGTTGATTACTTGTAGGTTGTGATTTGGTAGGTGAGGTTTCATTATGGTTCAGTATACTTAAGCTTGTATACTTGTATGCCATGTATTTCATTTCAATATTATCAAGTATACTTACGCTTGTATACTTATTTCGTATATTTAAATCTCAATTAGTATACTTGAAATTGTATACTTACTTTGTGTATTTAGATCTCCTTAGTATACTTGAACTTGTGTACTTGCTTTGAGTATTTAAACTCTATCTAGTATACTTGCGCTTTGTATACTTGCTTCTTATATTTTGATTTCATATAGTATACATGTACCTTGTATACTTGTTTCCTATGTGTTCCAATTAGCTTAGTATACTTGTTCCTTGTATACTTGATTTACTTGCATTTCAATATTAATTATATACTTGTGTTTGTGTACTTGTATATTGAATATCTTGTGTGAATATCGTTTAGTATACTTGTAAGTGTATACTTATATATGGTGCAATGCGTTTCAATATTGCCTTGTATACTTGAACATGTATACTTGTATGTAGTCTTTCATTTCAATTGCGTGTGTAGCTTGAGATGATCCCTTAGTTCATCTTAGAACATAGACGTTAGGAGGAATAATCCCTTGTGATGATCTATATTGAACTTGCATGGCATTTGAAACTTTAGAGTATACGTATGCACTTCTTCCTATGAGTAACTTGTTTACTCACCCTAGTTGTTGGGATATTTTTCAGGTACGGATACCTTGGTTTGGGATGCACAACATCCCTAGGTCGCCTTGTTTATTTTGGAGTACTTTGATGTATTTTAACGAGCATGCAAGTGTTAGCATGTATCGTTTTCCCTTTTTAAGTTATAATGCATAGTTAGGCTAAAAATGTCATTTTTGCCTTGAAACGTGTAACGTGTACCTAAGTGCACTTTTTGGCACTTAATTTATGTATGATATACGACCAATGGCCAAACTTCATTTAGAATCACATGTATGTACTAAATGTTGAATTTTACCTTTAAAGAGAAGAATATGAAAATTAAGGGTTTTGACATGTCTTTTTTGCATCGGAGCATGCATTACATATGTAAATTTACTTTTTGGCATTCATTTAATATGTATGAGGTGTGGCCAAGGGCCAAACACCACTTTATTTTCATTTATGCATTTTGGATTCATAATTTGCTTTTAAAGGCAATATTATGAAATTCGAGGTTTTAGCGGGTCATTTTCAATTCGGATGGTACAAAGTGTGCATGAGCATACTCACTAGGACTCATTTAATATGTATGATGTGTGGTCAAGGGCCAAATGGTCTTTTGAATGCACCTATGTTCGGTTGATGCAAATTTTACTTTTAAATGACATTTTTCACACTTTTGAGGTTTGATAGGTCATATTTTGCATTGGGGGTATTTTGAAGCCGTAGATCATTGTAGCGCATCCTAATAGGTATATTTTGTTTGCGTGCATGATCGTGTTTGTGCAAAACCCTTTCCTTTGTGAAATGAGCCTCCTTTGGACTCATTTTGCATTTTGTTTGCAAAATCTGGTTTAGGGGCATTTTGAGATTTTTACTTTGAAAAATAAATTCCGACCTTGACATGGTCACTCAGAAAATGTGATTTTAGGGGAGTTTCTTCATCGTATTTTCCCGGAAAATGTCGTCTTGGTCTCGGAAAACCCAATTCCATTTCATTTTTCTATTTTAAGCATTTTTTTTTTTCAAACTTTGAAACTTTAGTACTTGGTACTATTCATCGACTTTTGCTCGAAAGTCATGGTGACCGTTCCGGAAGTTCCGGGGATGTTGTAGGTGTATTTTAGGGTTGCATTACCAATTTGAGTATTTTTTTTTACCTCCCGAACACATATTTTCATCTCTTGTGCAGTAGCTTCAGCATTTGGCGTTCGGACGCAGCTTCTTGCGTCCAAACTCAATGCATTGGTTGGCTTGCGTCCAAATGCAATGCATCTGTTGGCTTGCATCCAGACGTGGATCTTTGTGTCTGAATGCAAGGCACATGGCAGGAGCCCTTTGGGCAGCCTTGTTGTCCGTTTTTGTTTCAGCCATATCTTTCTCATCCGGACTCGGAATCAGGTGATTCTTGAGTCGAACTTCGTTAATTTTTTGTTGTCTATCCAATAGTGTGTACAGTGGTACCCATTTCTGTTTGGAATGACCATTTTGTCTTTGGTCTATTCCTTAGAGGGTTTTGAAACCCTAGCTTCGGTCTTGCTTCCATTGAGTCACGGGACTCCTCGGAAGGCCACTCTTGTGTCTTAGGGATGACGTACATCTCTAGAGACTTGTTTTTGTTTTGCTTCCGCATTTTAGATCCATTTTGGGTCATCACAGGCAAACTGAGTTTGTAAAAGCCAAGGTCGTCGCAATATATATATATATCTATAGTAGTTAGAGAAGAAAGGTTTTAGGTACGTGAAACATACAGAGAGGAAGAGATACTGAGAGCAAAAGAGCAATTATGAGGGTTAGAGAGAGAGGAAGAAGCCGAGAGCAAGAGAAAGACAAGAGGATTGTATACGGGTAGAAACCGGACCAAGAAGGAAAGACAACGGCAACCCGAAGACTGCCAGAGTTGGAGAAGAAGACAGAAAAGCTTACGGTTTGATTTTCGATCCGAAAATCCTAAGGCGAGTTCTATTCTATTTCTCCCCTCAAAACTTGTAAGCTTTACACCTTATGCTTGACTTTAGGGATTAAATAAGATAATTTAATCATGCCCATATGTTGTTGTATGATTTAGAATCAAACTCTATGTGTGTGTGTGTGTGTGTGTGTGTGTGTGTGTGTGTATAACGATTAATCTTGCAATTTAACATGCTAAACCTTGATTTTAATTACTCAAAACATGTATATATGTTATGGGAATTAATTGGAACTTAGATTCATGATTAGGACCCGAAACAATGATTTTATAGACCTAAAATGGACCTGAAAACCTGTTGTCGAACCAACACTCGAGGTAGCGCTCGAGCCCTGTGATTAGCGCTCGAGCCCTGGATTGGAATTTCATTAAAAAAATTCTTGAATGACTCCAAATTGTTTTTAATAGGTTTTGAACATGTTCTTAAGATTCGGAACAACACCATAAGCTTTAAATACATGAAATTGAATTATATTCTTATGCTTCGAGATTTGATGGAAAAGATTAAATTAACTAATAAGGTGTAATTAATCTTTTATAAAATTTAAATTGTGTATTTAAATGTTTTAATCTTATTTATGATTTTAATCATAATTGTTGATGTAGTTATGATTTACAGCATGATCTATGGGTGTATTTATATGTTGTATCATTGCTAAATATGGATTGAGGGATTAAATAACAAGTGTAGATGGAATAATGATTATAATCATGCTTAATGTTGTATTTAAGAACCAATATATTATTTGTGGCTGTCTTGGTATCAAATTTATAAATAACTATGCTATAAAACCATGTGTGCTAGAAAATAAGTTTATAATCATTAATATGCTGCCATTATTAGATAAGGTTGTGATTCTTGGATGTGTATAGGTGTGCTAGCTAATAAGTTTAGACACATCTATCTTTTATTAATGTCAAGATATGACTGCAATATTAGATATGTGTATGTGATGTGGAACCGTGTGAGCTGACTAATAAGTTTAGACTCACTTATACCTTGTTAGATTTATTGCCATAGATATGATTCGTTTCTGTCGGGGTATGTGGTTCAATGCTCAGGGATTCGTGGCCAAGTGTTATTTACTTATTGTTAATGTTCAGGGATTTGTTGCCCAATATTATTTATTTATAATCAAAGCTCAGGGATTTGTTGCCAGCATTATTATTTGTGATCTTATATTCAGGGATTCGTATCTGGTATTTATTGCTTGTGGTTAATGCTTTGGGATTAATTACCTAGCATTTATTAATTATGTAATTTGGTACAAGTAGATTCGTTGTCTCATGATCAGAGTTTAAGACTAAGGCATATATTACCAGAGACGTGTCACTGGTATAGGAGATTTGTTTCCCTGGATAGGACTTTGGGACAATCAGACACTTTTGGTAATTTAAGTGGTCGCCATCTATTCTAGTTGAGACGCCATATATGTACTGATTGTCTATAGTGTGTATATGTGTATATGGATTATATAGCTATTGTATGAGTTTTAGTTGGAGATGGATTGTTTATCAATTTTCAGGGGTTTAGTAGAAAGGACTTGCTTGTGGGTTTAACCCACCATTGCTTATATTTTTCAGGTTCTTAGAGGTTCCAGTCTCGAGGTTGAGGATCTGCAGCTTGGAGACTTCGTCTATCATCTACTGTTCTTATTATTCAAAGCAGGATGTTTATTTATTGTAAGACTTAGTCATTATTTATTTTAGATTATGGGGTTATATCAGGGGTCCATGATATACGAATTTCTGAGTTGTATTTTGGAGGTTTACATTATTCATGGGGATTTATTTTATTATGGAATAATTATTTATTATTTAGTTTCCATTCAGTGTTATTAATTATTATTATTTATTTATTTATTTTGTATTACGTGCTTGTTTATTATTAATTGTTTAATATCCCCTGATTTTTTAGTGTGAGCCTGATCAACCCATGACTTGAAAATTAGGGGGTATTACAGATTTATTGTGGTTCTTTATTTTCTTGCAATCTCTCTACAATTAATTCTTTATTTATTTTTGATAACTTTGGTTTCCAATTTTCATTCAAGTTCACTTCCATTGCAATTCATTCCCATTTTAAGTCATGTTTATTTAAGGCAATTTAAATCCAAGCATGAAAGTGAAAGTTCTCTCTTTCATCAATTGCCAGATCAATCATTTTTCAAAATAAAGAGACTAAACTTGACCAAATCTCTCCAAATCGAACCAAGTCCATTGATTCTGGCACGCCTACATCAACTAATTTTGAATCGAAAAAGCCTGCGGATTACATGATGAACATAAATGCAAGGACGCAAACCAAAAAGACAAAGAAGAGATCCTAATTAATGAGATAAATAATAGAGATGGAATGATAAAAGATAGGATGAGTTGATAATATCTAATCGGATGGAAAGATTACTTTTATCCACATCATCATGAGCATGAAATAACGTCGTTTCATTTGGGGATAAGATAGTCAATTTTTATCCAATAGTATTTTTAACTTAGGAGAAGTGGGAAAAAAAATCCCCTCTAGTTACTCTCTCACTGGATTGGTCTAGTGAGGAGGAAAAATGCTGACTTGGTAGTTGAGTCATATTTATCAACCTTCCAATTTATACATACAACTTTCGTATATAAACAAATATATATATATTGCGTTATAACCCTTCCCCCAAAAAGTCAGTTTTCCATTCAAATGAAATGAAAACTTGCTCTCATCAAAATTAAGTATGAAAGAAGTAAAACCAGACTAAACGTAAAACAAATTCAGAACACTTTGCATAAGTAATGTTTTGTGATTAACGAGTTCTCTCTTCAAAGAAACAAAATCAGATTTATTCCAAAAGAACAAACAATTTACCAAATAGAGGGAAGAACAGAACAACGAAGACGATTTTTTTTCCTGCGAATCAGAGATGAATGACTTCTGTAAAAAAAATGTATTTTAATTTAAATAAAAGGTAAAGTTAAATTGTATAATACTATAGTATTATACGTATAAAGTATAACATATAGAGTGGTATTCATATGTATGTTAGGCGCTGAATGTTATACATTTTAGCCTATAACTTGCATGTTTTATTCTCTTAGTAATAGTGTTACTTGTGATTTTATGTTATTTTAGTATTTTTCTTTATTTCAGGGCCTTAGTTAAAGTATCAGTTAAAACCAGCAATTTTGAGCTTTAAAAGATGATATCCAAGTGGTTAAGGGAAGACCACATCCATTGGGCCAAGCAATGATGAAGATCCAAGTCCAATTAGACCTAAAAAAGAGCCCAAGAGAAGCTCACAAGCTGATGAGAATGGAAACAAGAAGAAAAGGAAGAATCCTTCTCTAACTAGGAAACTTTCTCCAAAATTGGGAACTTGAACCCGTTTTAGTATTCTGTCTGTATCTCTTTCCTCGAGTGTTAAAACAGCTCATCCTTCACGATGGATGAAATGAAATTCGATGCTCTATAATTTTGTATTTCACGAAAATTTCGTGAAATAGATGTTTATCTTGTTAAAATTGGGTTGGAAGACAGCACAAATTTTGGAGTCCAAGTTTGGCAGAATTTTCATATTTCTCCTATTTGGAAAAAGGGAACTTTGGGGTTATTCTTCTCTTATTTAAAGAGAGTTCTCTACACCATTAGGGAGATACATAGTAGCTAGAGGCTAAAATCAGAGGATGAGAATAAAGAAGGGATCAACCTATAGCGGCGAAAATGTTCTCCCCAACCATGAAGAAGTCCATTTTAGTCATGAGCGACTAAAAGCTTTGCTATGGCTGTGATATAGCACTAGCTTAGCGTTACTAGTTTGATTGTATTTATTTATTAAAGAACGATATTTTTCATGCATGATTGTATAATCTAGAGGATTTTATTTGATTTTTCAATAGAAATCGTTTTCAAAGTTTTAACCCAATTGCAAAGTACTTTCTAACTTGTCTTAGGTATTTAATGCTTGTGATTCAACACAACTCATTTACTTCGTATAGTTGTAAATGAGATGGTTATGCAATGGTTTTCATTGAATATAATATTAGGGTTTTGATGGATTATGCTTAGAAAAGATAGATCATATTACACCATAGAGTAGAGTAGTTAGATAGATGGTTTATGCTAATCGAAGATAGTCCATGCTTAGCTTTAAATTTATATTATCTTCTAGCTGAATTAATATGTGCTTGTAGCCAGCCATGATTAATTTCTTATGCATGTTTCATATCTCTCCAATAAATTGATGCAACTGACTAGTAGTGCGACGTTAGCGGTGAAATCATGTCCCTAGTCTCTTCTCTCATATATTCCTCATTTAATTCAATTGTTGCCTTTAATTTTATATTTAGTTCATTAGATTAAATCATTATTCTATCATAACTTGTTTGTCCTACTTCAAATTAATTTAGAATTTAAGAAGTTTGTGAACAACTTAATTAATATAAGTGTCTTGGGTACGACACTCTTACAAGAAGCCCTATCTACAAAGATTCGTGCGCTTGCGAATGGTTATATCTAAGCTTACAATAGTAAAGTTAAATTGTATAATAATATAGTATTATACGTATAAAGTATAACATATAGAGTAGTATTCATATATATGGTAAAATAAAGTATAGATGAATAAATTTCTTAACTTGTTGACCTGACGCTGATTGGTGATGACAAAGCTATGTTAGAGAGGTCATGCTAATTACCACTGTTAGACGTTCACTGGACGTCGTCCAGAGTAAGAAAGTAACCGCCGAGAATTTTTTTTCGGGAGAAGTGTCAGCGGCAATCGTGCTATAACACAGTCGCTCACATGTGATTAGTAGTCCACCAATTGCTTACGACAACGTTAAATAGTAAAATAAAAACAAAAGAGTTGCGGTCAATAACCAATAAGCTACCGACACATCATTAAATTATTATTATTATTATTATTATTATTATTATTATTATTATTATTATTACTGTAAGTGGGAAAAGTAGTAGCTTTTTTATTTTATTTATTTTTTTGCATTTTACCCCTTTTATTAGTATCAATTTTTTTTTATATATCAATTTTGTTGATGATGAGTTGGAGGCTTAGAGCTAATCTTGTCTACCTTTCTTTTTATTTTTTTTTTATATATCTAAAATGGTTATTGAATTATTTTAATTAAAAAATGAAGCTAAAAGTGAAAAAAAATAAAAATAAAAATAAAAAATAAAAAATGAGAAAAAGTCTATATATATATATATATATATATATATATATTACCCACTGTATTACTTGATAATAGTAGTTACTTAGGGTACCCAAAACTTTATCCGAAAAGCAAAGCGGTCCCAACTATCGTCTGTGCTTGTCAAAGAAACAAGAATGGTATTTTTGTATCAATCGGCTGCTGCAGCCAAACCTCATTGGTTTATGGCTTCGTTCATTTTCAGTGTTGAAATAGAAACCAAAAAATGGAAAAGAAAGTAGTAGCTGAAGAAGAAGTTCAGGAGGAAGAGTATTCCCTTCAAATCCCTCTTCTTACTCCATGCAAATTAGGGAACTTCCAACTTTCCCATGGTATATATATCTTATTACCACTACCAATTTCCCATGATTTCCCACTTAAATTCATTCATTTTGTGTTATCATTTTGATCTTTCTGGGTCAATGTGAGTTTTACAGGACAATATGTAGTGTGTGTGCGCGTTTGTAATCTAATATTATTAGTTTATTTTTTCATGCATATTTCTTGCCCTGATGTTTCTGTATGGATTTGTTGTAGCATGAATGTACTAAATTTGTATGCATCAAGTGTTTGATGAAAATCTAATTGACAAATGATTGATTTGTGAAATTTAGTAATTCACTCCCAGTTAACTTCCTTGTGTTCGGCAGATTCTTTTTTGTAGTTTGTGAGTATGTTAGTAGTATTTGGAAAAAAGAAAGGGTATTTTTATCCAAGGGCCGAGTACACTACCTTAAAGACCGAGTCCAAAGATAATTGATCTTGGTTTCTTTAATGTTATTAATCTATTTATTATTTTTTTGTTTTATTTCTATATATATATATATATATATTTACAAGAACGTGCATAATCTAAATACATGGGTGCTAGGTTGGGCATTATTAAAGCATATAATGTTTGCAGTTTGATTTAGATAATGTGAATCATGCCCCCATTCTCCATCTTCCCTGTAGAAACAATTAAGAATTGTGAACTAGAAATATCTGGTGTTGCTTTGATGCTTAATATTACGACCCACATGACTTTGCAAGCTACTCTAGTTAAATTGCATTGTTGTTCAATCATGAGAATACTTCTTTTCGGTTTTAGAGTTCTTTGAATATGTGAGTCTTGATTATGGAACTTGTTAACTTGGCTTTCCTAGTTTATGGTCCTCCTGCCAGAATGAAGAAGAGTTCCATGAGAGTTTTTCAAGCGCAGGACAATTGTTTTATTTGAGTCCACCTGCTGGAATGGCCAACCCATTTTCGAGCTTCAAGTAGCTAAACCAAAGAAAATGTTTTTCCGTGCTATGGTCAGAAATGTATTTTCTTTCATTAATTTGTATTGCCAAGTGTTAATCTACAAGTCACACAGAAAAGTGGTCAACCCATTATTATCAAATGCATAAAATTTAATATGTAGGAATATAAACAAGAAAAAACCCAGGAAAGAGGTGAGAAATTTTTTCGGATATAATTCCAAGAATTGGAAAGCAATAATGGAAGCAGTGGCAGAATCTGCAAAACAGTGTGTTGGTTACACCGATCATTTTTTCATAACATGTGGATCTGTCATGATGAATTAGAAAAAAATTCTGTTCATCTTTCAGCACTGTTGCCATATAGTTCCTGCTGCCGATTGATCTAAGTATGGACGTAGTTAATAGCAGCATCTTAGTGCTTCCTGTAACATATTTAGTTGCTAGGTGAGAAATCGAAATGGTTGTACCTAGAGGACCTATAGATTCACTTGCATTCAGCAGTTATTCCCCATTCCCCATCCGTTATGTAATTGCCCTTGCGGTATGTTCACTCCACTTCAGTAAGAAAAGTAAAGGAAAAGGAAACAGATTGACATGGAGCTAAAAGCAGCTGAGCTGGCAATACTGAGCTTGTACTCCAAAAGATGGATCGGAAGATTGCATCTCCTCCAAATATTTCAGTGGAATGCAGTCTGTTTCAGTTTTCTTGTATATGTCGCTCACCTCCTTTATACAAATATTTGATCATTTTCCTTTTTCTCTTTTGAAAATTTTAGTTCATTTTCCAATAATAGATTTATCAAAACACAGCTTTTGTAAATAATAGTGCTGAATACTTTTAATCAGAACAGAGAGATTCTGCATCATGCTATGTGTTTCTTGTCAGTTGTCTTGGTCGGTCCTATCTCAGGGGCTATGCAAGGACTTCTGCTGACATGATGTAAGACCATTCTATACAATTTCCACCCCACATATCCTATACATTAACATCTTACAAGATGCGAGACATTCTACAGTTTCAACAACCTAAAAAACATGGTTTTACCATGTGAATGAATTACAAGCTTGGTCACCAATTTGGTGCAAAAATTCTAGAAAAAGGTATAACGAATTGTCACTTACTACTAGTGGAGCTTAATTTGACACCTAGTGGAGCTTCACAGAGACCGGCTGCGTCTTGGTATTTATTCTTGGTTGATTGCATTCGGCACCCCATTTCGCAGGTATTTATAGTCTTATATAAAAATTCGATGTTGTTCTCTTTAGATTCAATAACTAAACAAATAAACCTTCTTAATTTTTTCTTTGAAGAAGTTGGAGGAGCAGCTTGCTGCATCAAGTATAAGTGGACCTGTGCAGAGAGATTCTGCATTATGCTATGTGTTTCTTGTTTGTTGTCTTGGTCGGTCCTATCTCAGGGGCTATGCAAGGACTTCTGCTGACATGATGTAAGGCCATTCTATACAATTTTCCCCCCTTCCCCTTTTCCTTAAAAACTTGGGTGGTCCTTGGGCCTAAACCCAAATTCCAAACTTGGGTTATATATACTCCAATTGGTTTCACTTTCTTTTTAATGTGGGTCAACCACTTTCTACATTTTACATACACATTTAAGCTTATCAAACACCTTACTCTTGATCTAATTTCTCATTCACCTGAAAACGGATTTGAAATATATCACGTTCATCTCCTTGCGGAAAGGAACACGTTCGTCTATAGATCCGCAAGAAATTCTTAACAAGACCTACTCAAAATTTCGCTCAAAGTTTATGCTTTGTATTTTCCGTTTCCAACACCTTATTCTTTTGTCGACTCCATACGAAGTCGTCGTATTATGGCCTTGGAGGCTTTGATTTGTAAATGTATTCTTTTGGACATGTACGTATGTTTTATGGAGTTTTTTTGATACTCAAAAGATGTATGAATGATATTATTTTGATGATTTAATGCAATGTTTTAAGGAGGATGATGTCCATGGAGCTATATTTTCATTTTGGTTGCTTTGGGTTGCATCTGAACAGGTTGGAGAAGTTATCTAATCGATTACTTTACTTATGGGCATCATCTAACCAGTTAGATCAAATTCGGATGCACATCTAACCGGTTAGATGCTCCCATCTATCCGGTTAGTTGGGCGGGCGGCGAAGGAGTTAGATGGATTTTTCCATCCAACGCATGGTTAAGCCTTGCAACGTGGCTAAAGAAGATAGGAGTTCATCACCCCTCACAGATCTGTAAAATGCTAATCAACATGAGTATCAAAATCTAGTCCAAACACTTGAGAGTACTCTAAAATTCACTTACCAGAAAAGTGTACTATAAATCCAATAACTGCAGAAGAAGATTGTTTCAATTAGAGTCTGTTGAATCCAATAACGCAGAACATGGTTCCAACAGGAATGCATGGATAAAGCTATCCCAAGTGTCCATGCTTTCTTACTTGTTTAATGTAAAGCACACAACACATGCAAAATGATGAGCCCATCAAGGAAACATTGTCAATCGTCTCCCACGAACTTTAGGAAGTACTTAGAGAAAATGAGATTAGCATTCAAGTTTGAGTGAACAGAGACTTGCATAGAGTTCAGTCTATTAGTTGAAGACGGTCCCAAGAAACAAACAGAAGCCGATTGACCTACGAAATAATTGAAGAAAGCAACTGAGATATGTGGTCTTAGAAATAACCATCCCCCTCGCATATGTGCACCCAATTCACCAAACTGTTCGTCAGCTTCTACAGTATCCTCCGAAAGGTAAATTGCATCCAGATTTTGTTTAAGAACTCCTATTGTGAACACGAAATTGAGGACCAACCGAGAAGCTTTAATTGCCCCAGTGGATTCCACTGTGAACACGAAATTGTCTTGTTTGGCATAGATTTCCACAAGCCCTGGCTTTCTCGTAGGCATAAGCGTATGCCTCAGGATCAACCACTACCACCTGAAAGCAAAAGTTAGCCCGCATACGAATTGTGATGACCTTGTGGGCGGGTGTGCCGTGGGCGAATGCGAGAGACACTGTCAGACTACCACACTGGCGAGCTATGGGTGCACAGTCCCACATCGCCTGGATAAAAGAAATGTGAAGTGCTTATATGTAAGTGTGTCACCTTCAATTGGTATGAGACCTTTTGGGGTGAAGCCCAAGAACAAAACCGTGAGGGCTCAAGCTCAAAGTAGATAATATCATACCATGTGGTGGAGTGGGTCGTTACAAATGGTATCAGAGCCTGACCTAGCCGGAAGTGTGCCGACGAAGACGTTGGGCCTCCAAGGGGAGTGGATTGTGATGACCTTGTAGGCGGGTGTGCCGTGGGCAGGTGCGAGAGACACTGTCAGGCTACCACACTGACGAGCTATGGGAAGGTGAAGTGTTTATATGTAAGTGTGTCACCTCCAATTGGTATGAGACCTTTTGGGGTGAAACCCAAGAGCAAAACCGTGCGGGCTCAGGCCCAAAGCGGATAATATCATACCATGTGGTGGAGTGGATCGTTACAAATAGTATAGGTGAAGTGCTTATTATATGTAAGTGTGTTATCTCCAATTGGTATGAGGCCTTTTGGGGTAAAGCCTAAAAGTAAAATAGTGCAGACTCAGGCCCAAAGCGGATAATATCATACCATGTGGTGGAGTGGGTCGTTACAAATGGTATCAGAGCCTGACCCGGCCGGAAGTGTGCCAACGGGTACATCGGGCCTCCAAGGGGGGTCGATTGTGATGACCTTGTGGGCGAGTGTGCCGTGGGCGAGTGCGAGAGACACTGTCAGGCTACCACACTGGCGAGCTATGGGTGCACAGTCCCACATCGCCTGGGTAAAGGAAAGATGAAGTGCTTATATGTAAGTGTGTCACCTCCAATTGGTATGAGGCCTTTTGGGGTGAAGCCCAAGAGCAAAACTGTGCGGGCTCAGGTCCAAAGCGGACAATATCATGCCATGTGGTGGAGTGGGTCATTACAAATGGTATTAGAGCCTGACCTGGCCGGAAGTGTGCCAACAGGGACGTTGGGCCTCCAAGGGGGTGGATTGTGATGACCTTATGGGTGGGTGTGCCGTGGGCGGGTGCGAGAGACACTGTCAGGCTACCACACTGGCGAGCTACGGGTGCACAGTCTCACATTTCCTAAATAAAGGAAACTGGCGAGCTACGGGTGCACCGCCTAAATAAAAATAAAAGAAAGGTGAAGTGCTTATATGTAAGTGTGTCACCTCTAATTGGTATGAGGCCTTTTGGGGTGAAATTCAAGAGCAAAATCATGCGAGTTCAGGCCCAAAGCGGACAATATCATACCATGTGGTGGAGTGGGTCGTTACAAATGATATTAGAGCCTGACCCAGCCGAAAGTATGCCGACGGGGACGTCGGGCCTCTAAGGGGGGTGGATTGTGATGACCTTGTGGGCGGGTATGCCGTGGGCGGGTGCGGATACGAGAAACACTGTCAGGCTACCACACTGGCGAGTTACGGGTGTACAGTCCCACATCACCTGGGTAGAGGAAAGGTGAAGTACTTATATGTAAGTTTGTCATCTTCAATTGGTATGAGGCCTTTTGGGGTAAAACTCAAGAGCAAAACCGTGCGGGCTTAGGTCCAAAGCGGGCAATATCATACCATGTGGTAGAGTGAGTCGTTACACGAATAGATTCCATTCAAAAGTACAGAAAATGTCCGAATTCTTGGTAATCCTAAGCAATCTAGAACAACAATCACATAAAATTACACAACAGGGAAATGCAAGATTAAAGTGAGGTTGCAAGGAAAAAGACGTTCCAAAGAAAAACATGTCATTACAACAAAGTGAGGTTGCAAGGAGTTGGCTATTTCAGGTAAAAAGAAACCCACATTTTAAGCAGCTGAACATAAATCCATTATCCTAACAGGCAATAGAACCATATGATAGTGTTAAGGTTTGACAGCATAAAAAAAATAAAAAAATAAAAGAATAAAAGAATACAATCAACCAACCTGCTAGGTATTAGGATCAATGTCAAACACTTTGGTAGGGCAGTACTATCAAGTATCAACAAAACTTCTTCATACATGAAGGTAACAGTAGCTGCGGGAGACCATTTTGCATGGTCTTTGCCAATTTCTTTTGGCTGTGTCTCTCAGCCTCAACTACTGCCCACGACTTAACTTCACATGTATGATCCCCTGATTTGAAGTAAGGCATCACCATATTCTCAAATTTCACAATTTAATGAAATATAAGATGGCAATCTCAATACAAAACACAAAATTTCACCTCTAAAAGTGTAAACAAAATAAACATACAAAAGGAAAAAGAATTTTATTCTATTTGGTGTTGATGAACAAAAATATATATAAATCCGAGCCTAAATGTTCATTATCTAGAAACCAATGAACCTCCATGGAATTTAGGCTATTACAACGTTTGACTTAGTTAAGTCTATCCAGTTCTCCTATATTTTAACATAAGGATTAAGATCCAAATAAACTTATTATATTTTTTTTTTCCTGAATAATCAACTTATTATATTAATGATTCCCCAAAATTCATACAACTCAGTTTTATACATATATGTATGTGTGTGTGTGTGTATATATATATATATATATATGAATATTGTGCAAAAAAATCCCTAAGATTAACTGAAAATTGGGTGGAAGAATAAATTGGAAAAAGCAAAAACTCAATCTAGGCAATTTGATCAGAAATATTAGTATGTAAACACATGAAAATCTACCAATGTTAAAATAACAAGCATGAAATCACTTTACCTATGTATTCATTGTGTAGACATAGAGGTAGACCACTGCTCAAAATTGTCGAAACCTCAGGAGGAATAATCGGAGAAGTCGGAGAAGTCCAACAGGAAAACAATTGTCAAACCTGTAGAAGTCAAGATCATCTGCGATCATTGGCCATCCTCTCTCTCTCATGTTTAACCATGGTCATTTGTTTTACTTTTCCTATTATTATAAATAAAAATTAAAAATAAAAATTAGTTGAAATACACGCATTATTTTAGTACTTTAAATTATTTTATAAATTAACAAAAGCAAAAACAAGAAACAAAATAAAAAATGGTCAATTTTGACCGTTGGGATATCATTTGAACAGACCCACAATATTTTGAATAAAAGAAAAAAATAAATAGACATCACTTACGTTCAAAATAAAAAATGGTCAATTATGACTGTGGAGATTTCATTTGAACAGACGCACAATATTTTGAATAAAAGAAAAAAATAAATAGGCCAGCAAATTGTTGGATTATACTTAAATTCAAAAAGCAAAACAATCCCCAAAATTTTGAAAACCAAAAACGAAAAAAAAAAAAAAACGAAAAGGAAGAGACGAAGATATTTGGCCCTTGGTCTGTGACAAAAACCAAGACGAAGAAGAAGACATTTCGAACAAACCCAGTTGCCTGGCCGTGTTCACCACCATGGCAATACCTCTTCTTCTTTTGCTTCTTTTGTTTCTAAAATATCTAAATTTCAATTTTAAAACCTAATTTAGATATCCATGTGATTCATTGGAGTGTATATATATATGTATGTATATACGTTTATATATATACATATACACACGCTGAGAACAACAAGAGTAAATCATCCCTCTTTTTTTCTTCGGTATATACAACTTTTCCAAAAAATTTGTAGAGATATATGTATATGCGTCTATATATATACAAATATACACACACTGAGAAAATCGAACACCCAGAACAAATAACATCCTCCACTATATGTTGATTATCCCAATTCTTCAAGAAATTAGTGTTATTTTGTTGAAACGTGATTTTTTTTTTCCTTTTTTTTTATATTACAGAACTCATTAAATGTGAAGAGGAAACAACTGTACGACCTGAGCGACTATTAAAGGTCAAAAAAATAACGGGAGGAAGAAAGCACAGTGGTAAGTATGGATGGCAATTTGACCCGTCCACGCAATTATCCGCGCCCACTTTGCACCGTTTTTTATTATTTTGTGGAACGTTTTGTTTATTTGGGCGGGGATGGTTTGATATAATAAAAATTCGCGCTAATTTGGTGCGGGAGCGGAGGGAGATCGCCCTGCACTACCCCGCCCCGTTTAGATATGCAAATTACTTAAGAACCCATATTTTATTAGTATATATATATTTCTCACTATATATTAAGTACCCTATATAACAATTTTAAAGTAAAAAACGAATCTGATTAAAAAGAAATTTGCAATGGTGAAGAATTGAAGATGATGAAAAAAAAAAAAAAAAAAAAAAAACAAACAAATATATTTCAACAATAAATAAATTATGATCTTAAACGGGGCAGGACGGGTACTCGCGGGGGTAAAAATGTTAAACGGTTACGGGAATAGGGTAGAAAATACCATCGTTTTAGCGATTTTGGGCGGGGACGGGGACGTGGACGGGGTTTTTAAACGGTTGTGGGGGCAGGGGAGGGTACACCTGCCTAAACCCACCCCTGTTACCATCCCTAGTGGTAAGATTCGGATTGATTTTTTTATGAATAACATAATAACACTGTATGCTGATTATTGACTCAAAAAAATCTTGAATAGAGAGTATATCATTTTCTAGGGGAATCTCAATATTTGCATAAAATGCATCTGCAATGTCGTTGTAAGCCTCACTCTTAGCTGACACAAATGTATATCTTATTTTTAGCTTAAAGTGTTATTATTGTATCGTATGAGTTGTGAGTGTTGTTGGTCCAAGCAAAGGTGCTTAGGACATGGGGAGTGTTGAGAGCACTTATTGTGAGCCATGGTGTGTGATTGAGTGTGAGACAATTGTGTGGGTAACGTTTCTCATTTCTCATCGTTTTTTTCTTATTTTTCGTATTTATTTTATTTCGCGCATCGGTTTCGGTGTCACGTGGGTCTCGAGGGTTAATTAGGGTATTTATGTGAGTTTAGATCTCTTATAAATGTAATACGGATCATTTTACCATTTTTTAGATTTTTGGGTCCGGAGGTCCCGTGCGGGCCCCACACACGGATTTGCTTGTTCAAAATTTTTCCCGACATCGCTACCATCATATTGTTTTCATTATTGGTACTTATATATATATGTAAATGTGGATATTTATATGTGGGATGGCATAAATCTAGATAGGCTAAGGCTTGGATCCAAATAAACTTATTATATATATTTTTTCCTAAATAATCAACTTATTACATTAATAATTCCCCAAAATTCATACAACTCAGTTTTATACATATATGTGTGTGTGTGTATATATATATATATATATTGTGTAAGAAAATCCCTAAGATTAACTGAAAATTGGGTGGAATAATAAATTGGAAAAAGCAAAAACTCAATCTAGGCAATTTGATCAAAAATATTAGTATGTAAAAACATGAAAATCCACCAATGTTAAAATAACAAGCATGAAATCACTTTACCTATGCATTCATTGTGTGCAGACATAGAGTTAGACCACTGCTCAGGATTGTCGAAACCTCTGGAGGAATAATCGGAGAAGTCCAACAAGAAAACAATTGTCAGAGCTGTAGAGGTCAAGATCATCGGCGATCCTTGGCAATCCTCTCTCTCTCTAGAATGTTTAACCGTGGTCATTTGTTTGACTTTTCCTATTAGTATAATTTTTTTTAATGCATATATTATTTTAGTACTTTAAATTATTTTATAAATTAATAAAAGAAACAAAATTAAAAAATAGTCAATTATAACCGTCGGCATTTCATTTGAATAGACCCACAATATTTTGAATAAAAGAAAAAAATAAATAGGCATCACTTAAATTCAAAATAAAAAATGGTCAATTATGACCTTTAGGATTTCATTTGAACAAACCCACAACATTTTGAATAAGAGAAAATAAATAAATAGGCAAGCAGATTGTTGGATTATAATTAAATTCAAAAAGCAAAACAGTCCCCAATATTTTGGAGAAAAAAAAAAAAAAAAAAAAAAAAAAAAAAAAAAAAAAAGAAGAAGAAGAAGAAGAAGAAGAAGAAGATATTTGGCCATTGGTTTTTGACGAAAACCAAGATGAAAAAGAAGACATTTCGAACAAACCCAATTGCGTGGTCGTGTTCACCGCCATGGTAACGCCTCTTCTGCTTCTTCTGTTTCTAAAACTTCTAAATTTCAATTTTAAAACCTAATTTAGAGCCATGTGATTCATTGTAGTATATACATATGCACACGCTGATAATAGCAAGACTAAATCATTCCTCTCTTTTTTCTTCGGTATATACAACTTTTCCAAGAAATTCATAGAGATATAGGTATATACATCTATATATATACATATATACACGCACTGAGAAAATCGAAGAACACCCAGAATAAATGACATCCTCCACTATATGCTGATTATCCCAGTTTTTCAAGAAATTAGTGTTATTCTGTTCAAACGTGAAATTTTTTTTTTTCCCATTTTTTACTACAGAACTCATTAAATCTGAAGAGGAAACAACAGTATGACCTGAGCGGCTATGTCAAAAAAAGTAAGGGAAGAAGAAAGCATGGTGGCTAGATTAGGGTTGATTTCTTTATGAATAACATAATACCACTATATGCTGATTATTGGCTAAGAAAAATCTTGAATAGAGAGTATATCATTTTCTAGGGAGTCATATCTCAATATTTGCATAAAATACGTCTACAATGTCGTTGTAAGCCTCACTCTTAGCTGACACAGAATGTATATCTTATTTTTAACTCAAAGTGTTGTTGTATTAATCTTTATCTTGTTGTATTGTATGAGTTGTGAGTATTGTTGGTCCAAGTAGAGGTGCTTAGGACTTGAGGAGTGGTGAGAGCACTTGTTGTGAGTCATGGTGTGTGAATGAGTGTCAAACAGTTGTATGTGTAAAGTTTCACATTTTTCAGCATTTTTTCTTATTTTTCGTATTTATTTGATTTCGTTCACCAGTTTTGGTGTCAAGTGGGTCTCGGGGATTAGTTAGGGCATTTATGTGAGTTTAGACCATCATATTATTTTCATTATTGGTGCTTATATGTGGGATGATATTTATATGTGGGATGGTATAGATTTAGAATAAACTTACTATTTTTTTTTCCTGAATAATCAACTTATTATATTAATGATTCTCCAAAATTCATACAACTCATTTATATATATATATATATATATATATATATATATATATGAATATTGTGTAAGAAAATCCCTTAAGATTAACTAAAAATTGGGTGGAATAATAAATTGGAAAAAGCAAAAACTCAATCTAGGCAATGTGATCAGAAATATTAGTATGTAAAAACATGAAAATCCACCAATGTTAAAATAACAACCATGAAATCACTTTACCTATGCATTTATTATGTGTAGACATAGAGGTAGACCACTGCTCAGGATTGTCAAAACCTCCGGAAGAATAATCGGAGAAGTCCAACATGAAAACAATTTTCAGAGCTGTAGAGGTCAAGATCATCGGCGATCCTTGGCCATCGTCTCTCTCTCTAGAATGCTTAACTATGGTCATTTGTTTGGCTTTTCCTATTATTATAATTTTATTTTATTTTTTGAAATACACACATTATTTTAGTACTTTAAATTATTTTATAAATTAACAAAAGCAAAAACAAAATAAAAAAATGGTCAATTATGACCGTTGGGATTTCATTGAACAAACCCACAATATTTTGAATAAAAGAAAAAAAATAAATAAGCATCACTTAAATTCAAAATAAAAAATGGTCAATTATGACCAAGACCCACAATATTTTGAATAAAAGAATAAATAGGCAAGCAGATTGTTGGATTATACTTACATTCAAAAAAATAAAACAATCCCAATATTTTGAAAACCACCAAAAAAAAAAAAAAAAAACGAAAAGGAATAGACAAAAATATTTGGCCCTTAGTCTATGACGAAAACCAAGATTAAGAAGAAGACATTCCGAACAAACCCAGCCGTGTTCACCGCCATGGTAATACCTGTTCTGCTTCTTCTGTTTCTAAAACTTCTAAATTTCAATTTTAAAACCTAATTTAGAGCCATGTGATTCATTGTAGTATATATATAGACACACACACACACACATATACATACAATGAATATATACATACGCTGAGAACAGCAAGAGTAAATCATCCCTCATTTTTTTTCTTCGGTATATACAACTTTTCCAAGAAATTTATTGAGATATATGTATATGCGCCTATATATATACATTTATACACACACTGAGAAAAATGGAGAACACCTACTTTCCGAAAAAAAAAAAAAATTGGAAAACACCCAGAATAAATAACATCCTCCACTATATGTTGATTATCCTAGATCTTCAAGAAATTAGTGTTATTCTGTTGAAAAGTGATTTTTTTTTCTCCTTTTTTTATTACAGAACTCATTAAATCTGAAGAGGAAACAACAGTACGACCTGAGCGGCTATCAAAGGTCAAAAAAAGCAAGGGAAGAAGAAAGCACGGTGGTAAGATTAGGGTTGATTTTTTTATAAATAACATAATACCACTATATGCTGATTATTGACTCAGAAAAATCATGAAGTAAAGAATATATCATTTTCTAAGGAGTCATATCTCAATATTTGCATAAAATGCGTCTGCAATGTCCTTGCAAGCCTCGTTCTTAGGTGACACAAAATGTATATCTTATTTTTAACTTAAAGTGTTTTTGTATTTATCTTTATCTTATTATATCGTATGAGTTGTGAGTGTTGTAGGTCAAGGCTGGGTGCTTAGGACATAGGGAGTGGTGAGAGTACTTGTTGTGAGCCATGGCGTGTGATTGAGTATGAGACAGTTGTGTGTGAAGCGTTTCACATTTTTCAGCACTTTTTCTTATTTTTCGTATTTATTTTGTTTCGCGCATCGATTTCGGTGTCACATGGGTCTCGGAGGTTATTTAGGGCATTTATGTGAGTTTAGAACTCTTATAAACGTATTACGAATCATTTTACCATTTTTTAGATTTTTGAGCCTGGAGGTCCCATATGGGCCCCCACTCAGATTTGCGTACTCATTTATTTTCCCGACATCGTTAATATCATATTATTTTCATTATTGGTGCTTATATATATATCTATATATATATAAATGTGGATATTTATATGTGGGATGACATAGATGTAGAATGGGCATTTTGAAACTTTGGGAGGTCAACGTGGACCTCACTATTGACCAAGCAATGTATTTAAACCACAATATTAGATTTTTAGATTCTCGTGATCATTCCCTTTCTCTATCCTTGCATTTTTCTTCTTACTCTCTCTATACTTACTCTCTCTCTATAAATACACAAACCCACTCATTTAAACCCCTGATTTCATCCATTGGGTAAAGATTTGAGCCAAATGATAAAAGAGAAGTTTGATCGACTCGGCAAGAGCTATCTCTTGATACTAATTTGAACAGAAGCATCAAATTAGAACCCACGTATTTTGAATAAAAGAAAAAAAAAAAAATTAGGCACGATGACCGTTGGGATTTCACTTAAATTCGAAAAAACAAAAGTCTCCTCGGCCCATATTTTGAATTAAAAAGAAAAAACAAAAACAAAAAGCAAGACGAAGAAAATATCGAGAATTGGTTGGTTGTGGTCTCCGATGAAAAGCAAGAGGAAGAAGACATCTTCGATCAAACACAATTAGTTGGTTGGCCGTGCTCACCACTATAGTAATCTTTTGTTTCTCAGTAATTCCAATTTTTAAAACCTAATTTAGAGCAGCAATAATTAATTTGATTCATGGTATATATACATAGAGATATATGTATATACGAATATATATATATATATATATATATATATATACACACACACACACACACACTGAGAACATCGGAGAACAATAAATTAATTTGATTCATGTTAGTATATATATATAGAGATGTATGCATATATGTCTTTATACACACACACACACACACTATATATATATATGCTGATTATGCAAGACCTCCAAGAACTTGCGATTATTGAAGGTAAAAAAAATCCAGGGCAAAAAAAAGCCTGGTCATAAGAATAGGGTTGCATTTTTTTATGAATACCATGTAGAATGTAAGCATTACATGATCCAACGAATAAGTTTATTAAAAATCCCCTTGGCTATTATAATCTGTTATAAGAAACATGTAAAACCACCTTAAGGGCCATAATTCTTTCACCTCTTTAATCCAGAAGTGACTCCATCAAGACCCAGTGCCCTATCTGAACTATACCTAAGTCACATAATGCGGGAATGGAAGCAAGAGCGGCAAATTCTAAAATTAGTTGAGAGCGGGAGCAGCTTGAGAGCGCCTATAAATAATATTTTATATATTTTTATAATTATTTTATGTGAAATATAATTATATTAATTTACTATTTTTTTTTTTCAAAATGATTATGGCCCAACTTTGAAGTGAAGAACATATATAAAATTTTAGTTCAACTCCACTTATATTTATATGAGCCCAATTCGTGCATTCCTATTTGGAAGCCCGATATTTTAAATTAAATCAATTTAGTTAAGTAATAAATTTGGCCCAATTTATGATTTCATCTAAACCCTTAGATCAATTTCATAACATGTTAAAAGAATTTACCAAAATTTACCTAACAGCAGTCGCAATGTCACTTTACCATTTCAGCGACATGGAACCCTAAACTACTTTCCCTTTAGGCTTTATTCATTTTGTCCCCGAGAATCTCTATTTTGTCTGCTGCACAAAGATACCATCCCATGATCCCATCTCCATCATGTTCTGTCATCTTCAAATTTTGCTTTACATCGGTCTATCTTATGTCTCATTTCATTACAGATTCACAATGGGGTTGAAGGTTTTACGAATACGGAGATTGAGACGAATATAGCTTCATCAACATGACAGCTATGTAAATATATGTACATATATATATGTATATATCTCTTTGGACTTCATCTTCTCTCTTATTCTTTTCAAAAGTCGAATTCT
This sequence comes from Cornus florida, assembly GCF_030987335.1. Classification (NCBI taxonomy): domain Eukaryota; kingdom Viridiplantae; phylum Streptophyta; class Magnoliopsida; order Cornales; family Cornaceae; genus Cornus; species Cornus florida. The sequence continues at coordinate 50,720,192 of NW_026775573.1, forward strand.
AAAACTGAGTTCACGAATTCTAAAACTGAGTTCGCTAACTCAAAAAATTAAGTTCGTGAATTTGGGGCGAATCTGCTCCCAAATCGTCAAACCGCGTGCGAAGCTCTGAAGCGGTAGTCATCCACGTGAATTATGTGACTTAGAACTATACTGAATACTACCCCCTTTGACCTCTTCTATAGAGCACAACCTTTCTAAGAAATTACTTTCAGAAGCATAAATGGTTTTTCTAGGTTGTTGTAGGATTTGATTTATACTGGCATCCCCTTGTGCGTGCCGCAAAGAATTCTTTGTAGCAATCTACCAGAAAAACCATGGCTGTTATAATCTATTATAAGAAACATGTAAAACCACCTTAAAGGCCATAACTCTTTCACCTCTTTAACCTAGAAATTAATCCATCGGTTTCAGTGTCACGTGGGTCTTGAGGGTTAATTATGGCATTTCTGTGAGTTTAGAACTCTTATAAATGTATTATGGATCTTTTACCATTTTTATATTTTTAGGCTTGGAGGTCCCGTGTGAGTGCCGCACCCGGATTTGTATACTCAGAAATTTTCCCGACATCATTACCGTCATATTATTTTCATTATTGGTGCTTATATATATGTAAATGTGGATATTTATATGTGGGATGGCATAGATGTAGATAAGCTAAAACTAAATGGGCATTTTTGGAACTTTTAGAGGTCAAGGTGGACCCCACCATTTACCAAGCAATGTATTTAGACCACAATTAGATTTTTACATTCTCATGATCATTTCCTCCCTCTCTCCTTGCGTTTTTCTTCTTCCTCTCTCTACAAACACACAAACCCGATAATTTAAACCCTTGATTTCATCCATTTGGGTTAGGATTTGGGCCAAGTGATAGAAGAGAAGCTTGATCTACTCGGCAAGAGCTATCTTTTGTTACCAATTTGAATATAAGCATCAAATTAGAACCCACATATTTTGAATAAAAGAAAAAAATAAATAGGCAAGATGATCGTTGGGATTTCACTTAAATTTGAAAAAACAAAAGCCTCCTCCATGGTTTAAATTAAAAAAACAAAAACAAAAACAAAAAGCAAGACGAAGAAAATATCGAGAATTGGTTAGTCATGTTCTCCGACGAAAAACAAGAGGAAGAAGACATCTCCGAACAAACGCAGTTAGCTGCTTGGCCGTGCTCACCACCATGGTAATCTTTTGCTTCTCGGTAATTCTAATTTGTAAAACTTAATTTAAAGCAGCAATAAATTAATTTGATTCACAGTAATGTGTGTGTGTGTATATATATATATACACGTCTATATATATACATATACACACGCTGAGAACATAAATAAATTAATTTGATTCATGGTAGTAAATATATAGAGATATATGTATATATGTCTATATATACACATATACACACACACACACACATTATATATGTTGATTATGCCAGACCTCTAAGAACTTGCGGTTATCGAACGTAAAAAAAAACCTAGGGCGAAAAAAAGCCTGGTCGTAAGAATATGGTTGCGTTTTTTTTATGAATATCATGTAGAATGTAAGCATTACATGATCCAACGAATAAGTTTAAAAAAAAAAAAAAAAACCCCATGGCTATTATAATCAGTTATAAGAAATATGTAAAACCACCTTAAGGGTCATAACTCTTTGACCTCTTTAACCTAAAAGTGAATTAATGAGGACCAGTGCCTTATCAAGACTATACTGAATACCACCCCCTTTAACCTCTTCTATAGTGCAAAGCCCTTATAAGAAATTACCTTCAGAAGCAAAAATGGTTTTTCTAGGTTGCAGCAGGATTTGATCTATACTAGCATCCCCTTATGCGCGCTACAAAGAATTCTTTACAGGAGTCTACCAGAAAAACCACATATGTTACAATATATAATAAGAAACATGTAAAACCACCATAAGGGCCATAACTCTTTCACCTTTTTAACCTAGAAGCGAATCCATCAGATTTGGTGTCACGTGGGTCTCGAGATTAATTAGGGCATTTCTGTGAGTTTAGAACTATTATAAATGTATTACGAATCTTTTACCATTTTTTATATTTTTAGGTCCAGAGGTCCCGTGTGAGTCTCGCACCCGGATTTGTGTGCTCAGAAATTTTCCCGACATTGTTACCATCATATTATTTTCATTATTGGTGCTTATATATATATGTAAAAGTGGATATTTACATGTGGGATGACATAAATGTAGATAGGTTAAGGCTAGCTTAATGGACATTTTGGAACCTCTGGAGGTCAAGGTGGACACCACCATTAACCAAGCAATGCATTTAGACCACAATATTAGATTTTTAGATTCTCATGGTCATTCCCTCTCTCTCTCTCTCTCTATTTCACTTTCTCTCTCTATAAACACACAAACCCACTCATTTGAACCCTTGATTTCATCCATTTGGATTAAGATTTGGGTCAAGTGATAGAAGAGAAGCTTGATCTACTCGGCAAGAGCTATCTTTTAATACCAATTTGAACAAAAGCATCAAATTAGAACCCACGTATTTTGAATAAAAGAAAAAAATAAATTGGCAAGATAACCTTTCGGATTTCACTTAAATTCGAAAAAGCAAAAGCCTCCTTTATATTTTGAATTAAAAACAAAAAAAGAAAAAAGAAAAATAAAAAGCAAGACGAAGAAAATATCGAGAATTGGTTGGTCGTGGTCTCTGACGAAAAGCAAAAGGAAGAAGACATCTCCGAACAAACGCAGTTTGCTTCTTTGCCATGCTCACCACCATGGTAATCTTTTGCTTCTCGGTAATTTTAATTTTTAAAACCTAATTTAGAGCAGTAATAAATTAATTTGATTCACAGTAGTATATACATAGAGATATATGTATATACGTCTATATATTTACATATACACACACTGAGAACATCGAAGAACAATAAATTAATTTGAGAACTTGTGGTTATAATCTATTATAAGAAACATGTAAAACCACCTTAAGAGTCATAACTCTTTCACCTAGAAATGAATCCATCAGTTTTAGTGTCACGCGGGTCTTAGTGGTTAATTAAGGTATTTCTGTGAGTTTAAAACTCTTAAAAATGTAGTACGGATTGTTTTACCATTTTTCAGATTTTTGGGCCCCCCACCCGGATTTGCGTGCTCATAAATTTTCCCGACATCGTTACCATCATATTATTTTCATTATATATATATATATATATATATATATATGTAAATGTAGATATTTATATGTGAGATGACATAGATGGAGATAGGTTAATGCTTAATGGGCATTTTGGAACTTTTGGAGGTCAAGGTGGACCCCACCATTGACGAATCAATGTATTTAGACCACAATATTAGATTTTTAGCTTCTCATGATCATTCCCTCTCTCCCTCCTCACGTTTTTCTTCTTCCTCTATCTATATTCACTTTCTTTCTCTATAAATACACAAACCCACTCATTTAAACCACTTATTTCTTCAATTTGGGTTAGGATTTGGGTTAAGTGATAAAAGAGAAACTTATTCTACTAGGCAAGAGCTATCTTTTGATACCAATTTGGAGGATACTGTGGAGATCCAAAAATTAAAGAAGGCTAGGATTTGCTTCATTGAGATAGGGTTTGCTTAATCGGTAACTTCCTAGGTGGTTGCAAATATTTTAGTTGTTTTCCCCTCTTATTTAAGTATGTTTCTATTGATATTTTTTGCATGAAATGGTGTATATAGCTTCATATAAGATGTTTCCACGCTACAATGATGTATAATGCGTTGTTTATGCTTATTATGTGGACAAGGTGTTGCGTATAGACTTTTCTTACATGATTCTTGTATAATTACATGATCTACTTAGGTGGTTATGATAAATTCCCCATAATTGATGCTATATTAAAATAAGCATGTTATGTGTTTGTGTAAATGTTTATGTTAGTTGCCCTTTGAGAAATGCCATTCTTTTGTAATGTTTGTGATTACCAAAGATTTAGAGTTATGAAAAATATGATGATTCATGGATACCATGCTCATTTCATTTCATGGTGCATTGCATATGGTATTGAATGTGGGAGTGTGGAAATTTGGATTTGAGAAGTTTCTGAAAAAAGGTTTTCTCAAACCCGATATTGGGGAGGTATCCCTTTATTAGTGGTGTTAATTAGCTTATAGGGGCACAGAAGGTACCCATGAGTAATTTAGCGACTCGGGCCCCAAATAGTGATTGGGATGTACCATCTTGCCAGGGACGATAACTAATTCCCCCTACGGATGGAGGAAGGTACCCAAAGTCCGATTAGTTAATACATTTTTGGTATGTACGCCGTTTGGAGTTGGTTGTGTGAGTGGTGTGCGGACTCATGATTTACATTCATGAATTTTTCATTAAATGATTAGTGGTCTATATTGTGTATGAATTAGCATTGATGTGTCATTCCTAAACATGATCCCACATCTATCTACTATGCTTGATTTGTGTTATGTGTATTATTTACTCGGCTTGAGGAGGTGCCACTTAGGCACCCTTTACTGAGTTATCGTACTAACCCCTTACTTAAAAAATTTCTAAACATGGAAAAGACGTAGTGGAAGACAACCCCCAAGCCCAACCTTGAGGTGTTAAGGAAGACTTGACACATTTTGCTTAACTTGTGTATAAGACTTTTGGATATGTTTATGTAATTTCAAACCCTCACATATATTTTGGAAACTTGATGTAAATTTTATAAACTATATGGGTGTTTTGGAGATAAATTATATTGGGACTTAGTTATAATCTTTTGAAGTCCTCAAGTAATTTCCGCTCCCTCGAATCATAATATGTAGCAATGATGGAAATTGAAACAATTTGCATTCAAATTTATGTGTGTGGATTTATTGGTATTTTATGCATGCTTGTGGCCAATTAGGATAGGTTTTGAGAAGTCCAAATGACTATACCTTAATTCAAGATGGGAAACTAACCTTAAATGAGAAAAAAAACTATTATGGTTTTCTAGAATCGATCCCTTGACCCTTGGGATCGATCCCATCACCATTCAAGAGCGAGTATATGTAACGTTTCCAATTTTCAGCCTTTTTCATTTTTTCGGAATTTCGTTGACGCATGGGTATTTTCGTCTTTTCGCATGTTGCATAAGGAATTGTGGTTGGGTCCTGTTGCATTTTTTACATTTTAATTTATGTGAATTATGTGACAATTATGTGTGTGGTGCGGAATAAAGAAAAAGTGAAAAGAAAATAAAGTGGTGGTGGGACCCACCACTAATGTAAATGTGTAGTTAGAGACCATTTCTTGGTCTCTCTATTCTCTCTCCCCGTATCACTTTCTCTCTCTCAATTCTTTACTCCATTTTCTTTTCTTTTTCAAGCCAATCTTTGAGACAAGATCTCTCTCTCATTTCTTATCAGATTAAGGTGTCGTTTGAGGCAAAATGAAGAGCACGACGAGCTCTACGCACTAGTACCAGCAATTTCAGACTTTGAGCACCCTTTGGATTTCGAATTTGAGGACCCATTTTCAAGGGTTTTGCTCACTTTTGAGGTAGGGGCTCTTAATCCACTTCTTTCTTGTCACATTGTGAATTACATCTCTCTTATGTGCTAACATGCTTTATTTGAAAATTAATTGTGTTAATGATCATATGAGATGTTGTCTAGAGAAATATATGTTGTGTACATGAGTTGTTTTATGTGAAAAGCATGCTTAGATGTATTTTGTTGTGTTTAATATGTTGATGACCTATCTAGAAATATTGAACATGATATATGCTTGATTGGATGTTGTAATTCTTTAAATGCCATAATGTTTGGAACATATATACATGCATGTACCATTGGGTTGAATGAAACGGGAGAAGTTTGTTCTTGAAACATGAAAATGGGGAATTTCAGGAAAATGTTTTGATGAAATGATTTTATGCAAACCCGGTCGCTGCGGGGTTACCAATGGGCCGGAGGTTAATATAGCCTAGAGGGCACTACGGAGTCGCCCTAGCGTGGTTGAGCTAGCTGGCCCCATAATGGCGCTGCGGGGTTACCGAGGGTCAGGGACACTAGCCAATCCTCCTCTCGTGTCGTGGAGGAGTTACCAAAGGGCGGGCTATATTAACAATTTGAAAGTGATGGTTTTGAAGGATGAAAATGGTGAGTGACATTTGCATGCGTTGTATTTCACTACATCGCATTAATTATACTTGGATTTAACTTGTATGTTGTATTGATCCCCTATGCTGCATGATCCCCATTTCCCATTGGCCTATGCTTCGATTAGATTCACAAGGACACAAGATATGTATCTTAAGTGTCACCTGCTGAGCTTTATGCTTACCCTACTATATATATTATTATTTTCAGGTCTTGGAAATGAACCGGTGGACGACAATCCACCTCAAGCTTGAAAGTTGTTAGAAGACTACTTTTGCTACTTTTGTAATTGGACATTCTCTTGTACATTCATAGATTTTTGGTTATGTAACTATGATGTATATCTCCTTGTAAACGAATTGTAATTAAATGTGGGTTTATTGGATCAAAAGTTGGTGTTTCGTCCATGATTAATGTACGATGTATTTTCGCAGTGTTTTAACTAAGTGTAGCCATGTTAAAGTTCCATTTAAGGTTCCTTATTCTTTTTCAAGTGCAGCTCATGGGATGCAGGTTTTCAGCCTCGGGATCTCCATTTTGGTCGACCGAAATGGTGCATCGGTCGACCGAAATGTTTGAGGGTGCTCTCGGGATCTCCATTTCGGTCAACCGAAATGGTGCGTAGGTCGACCAAAATGTTTAAGGGTGCTCTCAGGATTTTCATTTCGGTCGACCGCAATGAGGTTCGGTCGATCGAACCCCTCTTACCCTCTTAGCATCTTCTCTTGGGACGTCCGAAACAGAGCTTCGAACGACCGAAGCTTTGGAGCTCATTTTGGACGATCGAAGCTCCACTTCGGTCGATCGAAATGAGGCTGGTTGGCTAAACTTCTCTTCTCTTCCCAGATTTTGTCACTTGGATCATATCAGTGTTCATGGGATCATCTCTAAGTGTAATTCAAGCGTTGTAATAGTGCTTTGACTTGGGTAATGTCGTGTTGGACCTAGATCACCTCGGGTTCGAATAAGGACCCGTGTAGCGGTCCGGGCCTCCGGGTCAGGGTCGTTACAATTAATGGTATCAGCGCGAAGGTTCGAAAACCTTTAGGACGACGGGTAAAGGCCTACATAGGGTGTTGATTGCATTGTTTATCTGACTACTTGCTATGTGTTTATTTACTTGAAGAAGCATGCTTACTTGCTTATGTACTTATGTGCTTACTTGCTTACTTGTTATGTTAAAATGTTTCTTGCACAGCTGTGTATGCTAAGTGTTAGTATGACGCCATTTCATGTTGAGTCATTTTTAGTGGACCTTAGTGTCATGTCATTGAACCGTTTTCTCCTCTTATAGTACGATGTCACGACGTGAGGAAGCAAGGGAAGTTGGCCCCAGGCCAACAAGGGGTGATGTTGGTGAGAGCTCTAGCTCCAATCTGGAAGAGCTAAATGATGAGGACATCCTACTTAGGGATTTGGTTCCACCAAGGGTTGTTCCCACAAGGAAGGAAAATGTTGAAACACCCGTAGAAGTGGGTGAAGGTTCTGCGGAACAGGTGTTGAATCGATTGTTGCAAGGTGCCTTGAGGGCAACAATTGTCGCTAATCAGCGGTTGGCACCTCAACCCCAGTTTAAGTAGAAGAGACGCCAGCTCAAAAGCCTCTCAAGATCATTAAAGGTTTTTCTCAGTTGATGCCGATAATGTTTAAAGGCGGTGCAAATCCGATGGTAGCAAACGACTACCTAGATCAAGTTGAGACTCAGTTGCTCTCAATGGATGTGACAGGATCATTTGAAGATCATCCTAGCTACTTACAAGTTTTCTAAGGATGCTAAGGTTTGGTGGATGTCGGTTGTGAGCCGGTACAAGGTAGAGGAGATGAGTTGGGATAAATTCAAGGAACTGTTTTACGAGAAGTATTTTTACTTTCTAAAAGATAGGAGTTACAAGACCAGTTTCATAACCTTATTCAAGGGAGCATGTCAGTGGCAGAATATGAGAACAAGTTCACTTCACTTTCTTGTTTTGCTCCAGAAATGGTGAAAGATGAAGCTAACAAGACTCGGAAGTTTGTTTCTGGTCTTAATGATCGGATGAGGCCGTTAATCACGGCACAGTTCATTAGGGTTTACTCTGAAGCAGTGGAAAGGGCATTGATGCTGGAGGCCGATAATAAAGAGAAAGACACAAGAATAGAGCAATTGAAGCAAAAGAGAGGTGTAGGGCCATCTTCAAAGGGATCTTCTTAGAAGAGGAACAGAGGAAGTTTGTTTCAGTTTCAGGGGCAACAGCACGATCTGCTCCTACCGCTCCTATGCCAGCTGGATCTGACAAGAATGGAGTTGTTTATTATCAATGTCAGCAGCCTTGACACTACAAGTCTAGTTGTCCCATGAGATCGTCTTTAGTTTCTTCAGCTCCAAGGGCTTACTATGGGTATGGCCAGCAAGGTCATTTGATTCGGGATTGTCCTAGTCAGGGAGCAGGCACCGGTAGTGGCAGAGGGTCACGACAGAGTCTGTCACAGTCAGCTACAGTTTAGTCAGGTTTCAGACCGCCGCCACCACCTCAGCCTGCCATGTCTTCTCAGGGTTCACGACCAGTTAGGAGGGACACTCCTACCATGTCAATACAGCAATCTGGTGATCAGGTTAGCAGTTCTTAGGCACAGGCACTGCAAGGACGTGTTTTTGTACTTGCACCGGCTGATGCATCTTCTAGACCTTCAGTTCTCTGAGGTATCTTTCCTGTATTTGGTTCTTCGGCTCGTATTCTTTTTGGCTCTGGTGCATCTCATTCCTTCATTTCATCTTCATTTGCACTTGCATCGGGGTTAGAGGTTGGTTTCCTAGAACGGGCGTTATCGGTTGATACGCCAGTTGGGGTTTCAGTGTCTTTGAACCGAGTTGTGCGGGATTGTTCCATTGTGATAGTTGGACGAACGTTTGTGTTTGACTTTATCCTCTTGGAGATGACCAGTTTTGACGTCATTCTCGGGATGGACTGGTTAGCCTTCTTTCATACCACGATTAATTGTTTCAGAGGAAGAGTCACAGTTTGTACTCCTGATGGAGATTGTTTCTTTTTCATGGGAGATCGGAGTGATTCCCAGCCTTCATCGTTGTATGGAATTCGTGGAAAAGGACGTAGTGATTACTTCTTGGCTAGCCTTCTAGTCGAAGAAGATGGTGTTATGGAAACAGATTACCCGGTGGTTGTTCGTGATTTTTTGGACGTGTTTCCAGAGGATCTGACGGAGTTGCCACCACACCGGGAAGTAGAGTTCACTATTGATTTGATGCCCGGTACCGCGCCGATTTCTATGGCACCGTATCGTATGGCACTAGTTGAATTGGAAGAGTTGAAAAGACAGCTTGATGATTTGAGGATGAAAGGTTTCATCCGACCGAGTGTGTCACCGTAGGGCACACCGGTCTTGTTTGTTAAGAAGAAAGATAGTTCCTTGAGGTTGTGCATTGATTACTGGAAGTTGAATCATGTCACCATCAAGAACAAGTATCATTTGCCAAGGATCGATGATTTATTTGATCAGTTGAGGGGAGCTAGTTGTTTCTCAAAGATCAATTTGAGGTCTGGCTATTATCAGTTGCGGGTTAGGGATGAGGATATTCCGAAGACGGCGTTCCGTACACGGTATGGACATTATGAGTTCCTTGTTATGCCTTTTGGCTTGACTAATGCACCAGCAGTATTCATGGACTTGATGAACCGTGTCTTTCACGATTACTTGGACCAGTTTGTGGTAGTTTTCGTGGATGACATTCTTGTGTACTCACGGACTCGGGAAGAGCATGAGGTCCATTTAAGTGTTGTGTTACAGATTTTGCGGGAGCATCGATTGTATGCCAAATATGAGAAGTGTGAGTTTTGGCTACAAAAGGTAAAGTTTTTGGGACATATTGTTTCAGAAGGTAGAATGTCAGTGGATCCATCAAAGATTGAAGCTGTTTTGAATTGGGAGCAACCCAAGAATGTGTTTGAGATCCGCAATTTTCTTGGTTTAGTAGGTTACTATCGAAAATTTATGAAAGATTTTTCCCGTTAGCAGCGTCTATGACCCGTTTGACTCAGAAAGGGATCAAGTTTGTGTGGAATAAAGCCTGCGAGTCATCTTTTCAAGAATTGAAGACAAGGTTGACTACGGCTCCAGTGTTGGTGTAACCTAAGCGTGGCTTGGGTTATGTGATTTATTGTGATACTTCACGCGATGACTTGGGATGTGTGTTGATGCAGGGTGGTAGAGTAGTGGCTTATGGGTTTCGACAGTTAAAGACTCATGAGTACAACTACCCAACTCATGATCTAGAATTAGCGGCAGTCGTATTTGCTTTGAAGTGTTGGAGACACTACTTGTATGGTGAGAGATTCAAGGTGTTCTCGGATCATAAGAGTCTTAAGTACCTTTTCTCTCAAAAGGACTTGAACAATAGGCAGAGACGATGGGTTGAGTACTTGGAGGATTATAATTTTGATTTACAGTATTATTCGGGTAAGGCAAATGTGGTAGTTGATGCCTTAAGCCGAAAATCTCGTGGAACTTTGGCAAGTTTAGCCATTCGGAAATGGAAGATGCTTAATGATCTGGTAGAGATGGGATTGCAGTGTTTCGATGATGATGATTGTAGTGAGTCGGCGTTCTTATTCAGTCTTGTGGCTCGGCCTACTCTTGTTGTACGAGTGATTGAGTCGCAGAGACAGGATCCGGATTTGGATGCCGTTCATGCTTTGATCTCCAGTGGTGAGACAGTGAAAGATTGGACCTTGCATGAAGATGGAAGTCTACGGTTCAAGGGTTTGTTGGTGGTTTCAACAGGTTGTCGTGAGGACGTCTTAAGGGAGTTTGATACTTCCCGCTTTGCAGTTCATCCAAGTGGTACCAAGATGTATCACAATTTGAGACATCAGTATTGGTGGAACGGGATGAAGAAAAACGTTGCATAGTTTGTGGCTAAGTGCCTTACCTGTCAACAGGTGAAGGTCGAGCATCAGAAACCGGCAGGGTTGTTGCAACCATTGCCTGTAGCGAAGTGGAAATGGGAGCATATTGCTATGGATTTTGTGACAGGTCTTCCAAGGTCACGGAGAGGCAACGAGGCCGTATGGGTCATCATAGACAGATTGACCAAGACAGCTCACTTTTTGCCTATTAAGGCAACAGATGATGCAGAGACGCTTGGTGCACTATATGTGAAGGAGATTGTAAGGTTACATGGGGTTCCAATAACCATTGTTTCGGATAGGGATGCAAAGTTCACTTCCATGTTTTGGGAAGGACTTCAAGTAACGTTTGGCTCAGCGTTGCACCTGAGTACGGCATTCCATCCACAGACAGACGGCCAGTCGGAGCGTACTATCCAAATCTTGGAGGATATGCTTCGGGCATGTGTGCTTGACTTGGGAAGTAGTTGGGAAAATCACCTTCCACTTATTGAGTTTGCATACAACAACAATTATCAAGCGAGCATTGAAATGGCTCCATTTGAGGCGTTGTATGGCAGACCCTGTAGATCTCCATTTTGTTGGACTGGGGTAGGCGAGACAACTGCCTTAAGACCCGACATTGTACTCGAGACTACCAAGAAAATTAAGTTGATCAAACAGAGGTTGCTCACAGCTCAAAGCCGACAAAAGAGCTATGCAGATAGGAGGAGACGACCGCTATCTTTTGAGGTAGGAGACCATGTTTTTCAGAGGGTTTCTCCACGAAAAGGTTTGATGAGATACGGGAAAAGTGGCAAGTGGTCGCCACGATTCATTGGACCGTTTGAGATTCTGGACCGTGTAGGAGAAGTGGCTTATAGACTTGCTTTGTCACCACAATTGGACAAGGTTCACATTATTTTTTATCTGTCGATGTTACGGAACTACGAACCAGATCTATCTCACATTTTGGATTGGGTTGACGTGGACGTTAATGAAGATGTTTCCTATGAAGAGGGACCAATGCAGATCCTTGACACACGATAGAAGGTGTTAAGGGGCAAGACGGTGCAGTTGGTGAAAGTTCTTTGACGACATCACGGAGTCGATGAGGCTACTTGGGAGCTTAAACAGCTGGTTCGCTCCAGGTACCCAGAGTTGTTTTCTTCCCCAGGTATGGCTTGATTTCGGGAACGAAATCCTTTTAAGTTGGGGAGATTGTAACGTTTCCAATTTTCAGCCTTTTTCATTTTTTCAGAATTTCGTTGACGCGTGGGTATTTTCGTCTTTTCGCATGTTGCGTATGGAATTATGGTTGGGTCCTGTTGAATTATTGCGTATGGGAGTCGCCTTAGGGTGGTTGAGCTAGCTGGCCCCATAATAACGCTGCGGGGTTACCAAGGGTCAGGGACACTAGCCAATCCTCCTCTCGGGTAGCAGTGGGGTTACCAAAGGGCGGGCTGTATTAACAATTTGAAAGTGATGGTTTTGAAGGATGAAAATGGGGAGTGACATTTGCATGCGTTGCATTTCACTACATCGCATTGATTATATTTGGATTTGACTTGTATGTTGTATTAATCCCCTATGCTGCATTATCCCCATTTCCCATTGGCCTATGCTTTGATTGGATTCACAAGGACACAAGATGTGTGTCTTAAGTGTCACTTGCTGAGCTTTATGCTCACCCTACTATATATATTATTATTTTCAGGTCTTGGAAATGAACCGGTGGACGACAATTCACCTCAAGCTTGAAAGTTGTTAGAAGACTACTTTTGCTACTTTTGTAATTGGACATTCTCTTGTACATTCATAGATTTTTGGTTATGTAACTATGATGTATATCTCCTTGTAAACGAATTGTAATTAAATGTGGGTTTATGGGATCAAGAGTTGGTGTTTCGTCCATGATTAATGTACGATGTATTTTCGTAGTGTTTTAACCAAGTGTAGCCATGTTGAAGTTCTATTTAAGCTTCCTTATTCTTTTTCAAGTGCAGCTCCTGGGATACAGGTTTTCAGGCTCAAAATCTCCATTTCAGTCGACCGAAATGGTGCATCGGTCGACCGAAACAGTTGAGAGTGCTCTCGGGATCTTCATTTCAATCGACCACAATGAGGTTCGGTCGACCGAACCACTCTTACACTCTCAGCATCTTTTCTTCAGACATCCGAAACAGAGCTTCGGACGATCGAAACTTTGGAGCTCATTTCGGACGACCGAAGCTCCACTTCGGTCGACCGAAATGAGGCTGGTTGGCCAAGCTTCTCTTTTCTTCCCAGATTTTGTCACTTGGATCATATCAGTGTTTATGGGATCGTCTCCAAGTGTAATTCAAGCGTTGTAATAGTGCTTTGACTTGGGTAATGTCGTGTTGGACCTAGATCACCTCGGGTTTGAGTAAGGACCCGTGTAGCTGTCCGGGCCTCCGGGTTATGGTCGTTACAGTATACATATTCTGTTGGAAACTAGTTGTGAAAACTAGTGTTTTAAGTGTGAATGAAACTTGTCTGCAACTAATTTATAGTTGGGTACCTATGTGTATCACGTTAGACTACAACGTGAATTTCTTAGTGTAAAAGTTTCATGCAAAGTCCAAAATTCAAGTTATTTAGCATAACCTCTACCGATTCTTTACCATATTTTTAATGTTTAATTTGGTTAAGGATTGATTAGAAACAGTTAATAAACTGTAAGAATGCATTAGATTACAATACATGCGTGAATGGGTGTGTTGGTTGAAAAGGTGCAATCGAACAGACATAACCTATTGGAGTGGATGTGTCTAGTGGTGAACAGACACCATGTGAACCATTGCAACCTATTGGAGTAGATATGTCTAGTGGTGAATAGACACCATGTGAACCATTGCAATCTATTAGAGTGGATGTGTCTAATGGTGAACAGACATCATGTGAACTATGGTTGTGTCCAGTGATAAAGAGACACATATAAATAGTTGTGTTCAGTAATGAAGAGACACATATAAATGGTTGTGTCGAGTGATGAATAGACACACCCAATCGAAAAGGGCACTTCTATTTCTATAAATGCCCCCTTGGGCTACTATTTGCAATTCGTTCAATTCATTTTATTCTCTCTCACTCTCTAGACTTGAACCCAACACAAGTGGGTTCAAACCATATGTCAAGTGGTCTGAATCAATTAGACTCTAATCCAATTTGATCGAACCCTATTAAGATTGGTCCGAACCATTTAGTTCGGATTACACCCAATTCAGTATTTATATAGTATAGATGCATTTTTGAGTAAAAGATAGTATTACATAGAGGAGGTTTGCCGTATCCACGGGTTTGTAGTGATGCTACTAGTGGATGTAGACCGTTGTATCCTAGGAGACAAGCGCCACAGAGTTCGTCAGCACGATGCGCGGCGTAAATTGTCTTAATGACATAGTATTCAATACTAGCCTTGGTCCAGGTTCTTTATTTATTTATTTATTATTATTATTATTTTATTACTTTAATTTGCATGTTTAATTAAATATTGAGTTGTATATTTAATTAATTATTTTTTAGCATATTATTAATTATCTTATGGCATATTAGTATAAGGTTGGTTATATCTTAAATGTCATTTGAAGCATATATCTTTCCAACAATTATAAGAGAATTTATCCTTGCGTAGATTTTATTATATGCTTCTATTTAAGATATAAGCAATTAGAGATTATACTAATAATTGAGATATAATAAAATAATTTTATATACATTATTATATGATAATATGTTAAATATTGATGAGTTCAATATTATGTGAAATTGAAGCATGTTATAAGTAGATTATTGATTTATTTATATAATTCAATATTAGTTGAATTATTTTAATTTTGTCATGTGATTTTATGTAGTATATTATATAATCTTAAATTTATGCCAACTAGAGGTGGAAAAATGTATTTCGTTACCTTTATCAATGATTGCAAAATATACTGTTTTGTATATTTGCTAAGAAGCAAAGATGAAACCTTAAAAATGTTTAGAACATGGTATCATTCACGAAGAAATGATAAATGTTATGTTGATAAGTTCTGGTTTAACTCAGAATTTGTGGAGGGGGGGGGGGGGGGGGGGAGTTTTGCTTTCCATAAATTATATTCTCAATAAAATACCTTAAAAGAAAACAAATATGACACCATATGAATTATGGAAAGGTCAAAAACCTTCCTATAAATTCTTTAAAGTGTGGGAGTGTTTAGCTAAGGTTGTAGTTCGAACTCCTAAGAAAGTTAAAGTGAGACCTAAAATATGACAACCTTATAGGTGGGTGTATCGTGGACGAGTGCAAGAGGCACTGACAGGCTACCATACTAGGCAAGCTACAAGTGCACAGTCCCACATCTCTTAGGTAAGGGAAATGTGAAGTGCTTTTATGTAGTAGTGTTATCTCCAATTGGTATGAGGCATTCTGGGATAAAATCTAAGAACAAAACCGTACGGGCTCAGGCCTAAAGTGGACAATATCATACCATGTGGTGAAATAGATCGTTACATAAAACCTTTGATAGGCTATGCTCATAATAGTATTGCATATCATTTTCTTGTACATAAATCATACAATGAAAATAAGGATGAGCTTAGACATAGCAAGAGGGCCAGAACGTTTAAATCTTTTGGTTATGATTTTCTAACATGTTTATTGGAGAATGAGTCACAAAACTTTAAGGAAGTAAGGTCTTCTTCTGAATACTATTATTTCTTAGATTAATTATGTGATATAATTAATCATGTGATATAGTATTAAACTATACTGTTATATTGATACTATAATATTGAGCTATGTAGTTGAATTACTTAGTGTGCATTGTAATTCAATTTTACAATATAGTTTATCTAATGTGTGATATTATTATATTTGTACGAGTTCATGACTAGTTTTGTGTATTTAATACGACAAACAAAAATTGACTAGTCTAGTTATGTCAAATCTCTCAATAGTCAAGGGAAAATATTTGTACTAATGTCCAAGACACGTATAGTTATGAATGGGCTGAATAAGAAAGAGCTTCCCAATAATTCTCAGGAGTTTAATGAATAAATATTATGGATACACTAAGCTAGTATATTGAGACAAGCTAAATCAAGCTAGTTATGTATAATGTACAATTTAGCTAAAAGCTAATGTTACTGAGCTATAAACTAGTTAATTTAGCTATAAGCTAAAATGATTAATGAGGTGCACAAGAAGCTAAGAGGAAGATGAAAATTTGTTAGCTGGTTCTATCTTTCAACTTGGTAGAAAAAATAAGAGGATGATGAATAACCATTTTAGATATAAGCTATTTGAGTTATACGTTATATTTGTTCTTGTAGGAGGGAAGAATACTACTTGTAAAGTAATAGTTTTTGGATAATATTTTCCAAAACAAATTCTTCTATTACAAATATAGACAACTTAGATGAGGGTGTACTAAAGTTAAGAGTTACTAGAATTGATAGTTGAGCAAACTTAACTTCATGCTAGTGGTAGTGGGTGCTTATCATAAACTAGTAGTGAGATATGAAAAGAGTGTACTTAATTTAAGCTAGTCATGATAGTTAAGAACTCACTTTTAACTAGTAATAATAGTTGAGAAGTGAGCGCTCACTATGTGGTGATTTATCCAAACCTTAAATAATAAGAGTATTATTTGCTTAAATGATTAAGTTACGTGATGTGTAACACATGAAAGGTTATGACATGCACTTTTTACCTGAAATTCCACTCTAATCACATTATAACAGTTAATAATAACTAGTATAACCTCAAATGTGATTCATATGTTATGCTACTCAAAATCAGTTTATTGTAGGGTGATCCTAGATACATTGACTTACTAGTAGATAACTCTATTCGGGCACCTACGCGTGCCCGAGCAACGATTCCTGAGCCATAGAATGATGAGTAATGACCCTTTTGCCCTCATTTTGACCTCAGGTTCAGGTAAGGACCCTATTTATGTTGTATTACCTATTGAAGACTTGGATCCACCGGATTTGGGTCGTTACAGTGTATGTATCCTTCAATCTACATAGTGGAAGTTTAGGGTGAGCTCCCATAACTCCAAGGTTTTTTAACCCTACATTATGGTTTTTCCTTGTAAAAAATCCACGTGTCAAACTTAGTTGAGTGAGTACAACATTTCATCAAATAGATACACAATTAGGGGTGCAAGAATGAATGAAATGGTAATCGGAGTTCTTTTTATGACAAATCTAACTCTTTAGGGAAAAGGGTGGGTCATAGATCGACGTTTTACGTGAAGAAAGCATATGTTCCCACAAGTTCCCTACATATCGACGAGTAATGAACTCAAAGGATGATGAGAAAAAGGTTTTGTGCATTTGCTCCAAGATGTCTTTAGCCTGTGAGTTATTTTTCACTCTTTAAAAAAGATGATGCAAGAGTGGACGTGGGTTTGCCTTTGGGCCGGGCATTTCCTTTTTCTTGTATAATATAAATATTTGTTACGATAATGAAGAAATAAAAATAGATATATAATGGAAAGAAGAAACTGATTCAATAGGAATAGAGTAGTTGTGAACCTTTTATTCATTTATCTTTGACTTTCTTTATGAATATAAAATTAGAAATTAGACAAAAATTAAAATTTTATGTATAATAATAAATATATGTTATTATTTTATTGTTGTATCCTTGCCGTATCCATGTCCTATTTTTTAAAAATTTGTTGTATTATCATATCCGTGTTGTGTCGTACACATGTTCTGTGTCCGTGCTTCAAAGGTTGTTATTAATTAGTAATATTACCTTTATTATTATGGAAAAAAAAAAAAAAAAAATCAATCACCACATGTAACGACCTATGTGGGCAAGTGTGAATAGGCACTCGGCGAGCTCCCACTCTCGGAGAGCTACATGTTGCACAATCTCACATCGCCTGAGTAAGAGAAATGTGAAGTGCTTATATGTGGTGGTGCTATCTCCAATGATATGAGGCATTTTAGAGTAAAATTCAAAGCAAAACCACGCGGGATCAAGCCCAAAATGTATAATATCATACTATATGGTGGAATAGATCGTTAAAAATGTTATCAGAGTTTTACCCAACCGAAAGTATGGTTAATGAAGACGTTAGGCCCCTAAGGAGGGGGTAATTGTGACGACCTATATGGATAGGGTGTGAATAGGCATTAGACGAGCTACTGGTTACACAATCCCACATTATCAAGGTAAGAAAAATGCGAAGTGCTTATAATTGGTGGTGCTATCCTTAATTGATTTGAGGCTTTCTAAGCTAAAGCCCAAAAAACAAAACCTGACATGGGTAAAACAATCATCTTCGTATATAACAATACTTTAGGGAATTTCATCTTTTTCTTCTTTTTTATTTATTTTTTGTCATTTTATTACAACACCCCAATATTGTTATTGTATTTTTATAAAAGGAAAGGGCAACATAGTTATTTTATAAAATTTCATTTGTAAAATAGTAGGGTATCATTAAGCACATCACCAATCTTGACAGGAGGTTAAAGTATTAAGTGTTAGACGTTCTATCGGTGTGCAATTTGACAAAAAGTTTAAGGGTTAATTACACTTACTTCCCTTGAGAGTTTGACAAATTACACACCGTTAGAGTGTTTGACCTTTATTATTTTGATCTTTGCTCAGATTTGGCACGTGCTAAAAAATACTCCTGGTCATTAATGAAAATTCAAAAAATAATTAAGTTGTCATTTCCTTGTGTTAAAGGACCTTAATATTCTTATATTTTGACATGAAATTACAAAAATATTATGAAATCTATTGAAATGTAAAACATTAATTTTCATACCAATTTTATATTATTATTTTCCAAAATATATATTTTTTGTTAATTATATTTGATTAGGTTATTTTATGGTTTGACTAGTTTTCTATTTTTTTTTTTTTTAAATGTAAGGTAATTTAAAACAATAAGAGAGTGTAATAGAATATTTTGATTTGACATATTTTTTTATATTAACTTAAAAAAAAAAAAAAAAAAAAAAAAAAAAAAAAAAAAGAACACTTCACACTTTTAAGGTAAAATGATCTATCCATCTTTAAAGAATGTAAGTGTAATTTAATCTATCCATTTTTTATGTCAAAATGCATTTATCCGAACTTTAAAGAATTTAAGTGTAATTTAATCTTATTTTTATGTCAAAATGCATTAATCTAAGTAACAGATGTCACGAGGTAAGCGGGTGAATCACCTGCAGTAAAATAATGTGTGATTTACTCCACTTTAAAATGTGTGATTTAAAAATGGCCACGTCATTCGTATTTATGATGCATAGTGAGAAAACGCTGTGCACGTAGGATACTTAAAAAAAAAAAAAAAGCTGTGCACGTAGAATTTTCCATGTGTAACCTTCCCCGCATTTTCAGTTCGGGGCATCTTCAGTTCCCCTCTCTCTCTGACACACACACAGAAATGACACTCATTCGAGTCCCTCAATTAGCTTCTGCACCGTAAGCCTCTTGCAAAGCACTGAAAACGCCCTCGAACAGGTATGGGTCCCAAGACTCTAAACTGAACTAACATTTGGTTAATTTTGCATTTTATTTCATCTATTCAACGACTACCATTCTCATTCTTGCTGAATCGTACAATCTGTTGCTTTTAGAATATATCTTTAACATGGATTGATTATAAACTCTATACAAGCATCCTTTTTAGGGTTTTTCCATCTCTCTTCTTCAACAACGACACATGCAATGGTGGATTTCTCATTATTGATAGAATTTTTTTGTTTCTGTCGCTTTATTTGGATAACTATTCTTTGAGTGCTGGGTAATTTGATTTACAAGACCTTACTAACAGGAATATATATATATATATATATATATATATATATATATATAAAGGGGCATTTTTTATCAGCTGGGTCCCAAGACTCTAAACTGAACTAACATTTATACTTCACAAGATAATTGTGACTTGTGAGCCTCGAATTCCATCAGTGGACAAATGTTCAAGCTGTAAACCTCTGAATCAGACAAAACCCTTTTTTTTCTTGAAGCTTACTGAAGAGACATATAAGTTTAGGTAAGGTAGAGTTTGTTGGCATTTCAAGTTTACTATTTTTTTTTAAAGCTAAAAAATGTCGTAAGTGTAGATTTCAGTATCAGCGATTGACTTTAAAAAGGGTTTTTCTGTAAGCAAAATCCAGTGTTTTGCTTTCTATCTGAAGCTAAAGTCACTAACTTTGGGAAGAAAATTTTGCTCCGTCAAATGACACACACGTGATAGGCACTATTACTACTAGCGAGATCATTATGGCAGCTAAAAAAATTCTCTCCTTGAAGGATAGGTTTTTTTTCCCCTAGTTGGTACTCACACACCCCCTCAAGGAATTGTTTTCATCCGAGAGGATTTGAACCTTAGACTTGATGCTTCATGAGACACAAGGCCAAGTTCTTATCCACTTGGGCCAAGTTCCTTTTAGCATAGTTAAAGTAGAAGCAATTGGATAAATAATATCTCCCGTCCTTTTTATATTAAATTTACGGCAACAGCCATATTCAGTTGAAATGGAAAGGCATGGTAAAAAAGTTTGTTTAGAACATTGCCTATTAGTAAGTACACGTGCTTTTATTTATCTTGGACAATGGCAGTGGTGAATCTTACCTACTCTTGGAAACTACTTCAATGGTTCAATCATCAGACAGGTCCCATGTGCTGGCAGTTGAAACTTTGGTTTGTGAGAAGACCCTCACACACCTAAAATAGGGGGGGAAAGAAAAGGTGAAAAAAAAAAGAAAGAAAAGAAGGCACATTTTATTTGAAAGTATTTTAAGGGTGTCTTTTAAAAAAAATAATAAAAAAAAAAAAAAAAAAAATTAAAGGTCACGATACATATTTCTGAATCTAATTGAAGATTGACAAGGATTTACCCTGAAATTTATGTTTCTTTGGAACAATCTATGGGATTTTTCTTACGTGAAAATAAGCTGTACATCAGGAAATAATGTCTTTTGTTAAAATGAGAGCTTTAGCTGAACTGGAAAGGTCTAAATAGCAACAGCTCTGGTCATTCACGTTCTTGTATGATTTTATCTGCAATGCAAAAAACTTCTAAAAACAAATTTACTGAAACTTGTCTCCTGTCATAGGACTAACATTCAACTGGATGAATGATGGGCTTCTAAAATGATTATTACTGACAGTTTGAACTGCCAATTGCATGGACTTGTTCTCTCTTGATCAATGAGATATTCACAAAAATGCACGTCTTTAATGAGAAATGGAGTCTAGCCTTGTTAACTTATTTCTTATGCATCAGTTTCTTTATTTCCATTCCTTCTTTACTCTATAACCAAATACAGAACCTAGAGAATGGAGTTCACTTCAAGGAAAAAGTAATTCTTCTTATTCCTTTTATTCTCCTAATTTATGGTTATGGAAGTGCTTCTTCAAAATCACAAGTAATTTAGCTATGTTTATTTGGAATGCTACTTTATTTACATTTTTGCATCCTTTAAGTTTGTTTTTTTGGTAAGTTGGATGCTGAAGGTTATTCTGCACTGTTGTGATGTTAAGAGGCCAAAGATCTGAAACAAGTTGGCTCTAGCCTGCCGCTTTTGGAAGTTTCTGTGACAGAAGGAAGTTTGTTTTTCAAGTTTGTTAGTCCTAATAATATGAAGCGCAAGCGTAATGGGAAATGCAAACCAAAAAGGCACCCAGTAGTGGGCGCAGTTGAGGAATTTCCAAATACAGAAGATCACCCTGGTGCAGATGATTTTGAAAATGCTGAATATGACTCCAGAATGGAGGTTGAAACACCAAAAACTGCCAGGGATAAGGTTCACCAGCAAGCAGGGTTAGAAAAACTAGCATTTAATGTTAGAGCAGAAGATAACCTGACTGTGGAAGCTGGGAACATAACAACAAGATTATCGAGGGACTTGGGTTCTTCAAATACAAACCCAAGTAGTAATGCGGTATTGGGCCAGCATGAGAGGACAAACCGGAAAGAACCAAGATTAGCTCATCAGGGTCCTCAATACCAAGAGCAAGAATTAAATGCTGCCCTGGTGGTACGTCGGATATGTGTTATTATATATATATGTACTAGTAAAAAGTTGTTGTAAGTCCCAATTAAAAAATGAAATAGCAATCATGAAATAATTTGCTAATATAATAATGATGCACAACAATTTTGAATACTTCAATGCTATTTTTATTTTATTTTATTTTATTTATATGTTAGTTTGGGGGCTTGTCTCCATCTAAAAGTTCATTTTTTGGTTTGTTTCCTTGGACAATATTTTGTTTAAATCTGGAAAACGAAGTAAAAGTAAAATATTTCTATTCTCTTAAAGATGAATTGAATAATCATTTTGAAATTCAAACTAAATGTTGCCTAAATCCTGTTTGATTTTTTAAAGAATTGCTTGAAAACTCTAAATAAAAGAAAATTTAAAATAATTTAGGAAATCAAGTATATCATGATAATAATACATAATAAAGTAATATAATAAATCAAGTCTACTATTATAATGGTACATTAGTGCTAGAAAACTAAGGTAATAAATCAAGTCTACTATTATAATGGTACGTTAGTGCTAGAAAACTAAGGTTCCTAACTGATTGGCACATCGGAAAGAATGCTTATTTGGAAACCATATAAAAAAACTTATATGAAACACAAGTGAGCACCCTTTTTCGCAATCTCTGCACCTATGCAAACCCCCTCCAAATAAATCTAAATTTTTTTTTTCCCATTAAAACACTACCATTTGATAACTTAAAAATGTGTAATGTGTGTTTTTGTTGGGTTCTTGGGAGAAATTGTAAAACCTATGGGGGAGATAGTTGATTTTTTGGACATATTGAGAGTTTAGGGGCCCTATTTGATCTTTGGGTAGCTTTTGTGGGTTGCGTTATCCGTTTGAACGCATTCTAATGCAATCTTACTTTTTATTTTTAATTTTTTTAATAAGTTAGATTGTCTTAGAAAGCGTTCAATAATACATTCTTACTTATCAAAAATAAAAATAAGTAAAAATTGTGTAATGGGTGACTTTTTGTGTATTATTCTTTTTGTCTTTCAGAATCCTAAATTGAATAAAAGTTGTGATTTGTATATCTTAGAATGGTGGAGTTAGAAGTTTATAAAGCATGACTCTTTGTCTCGTAGAGGCCTAAATTGAATAGGAGTTTATTTCATGAAATTTAAATGAAAAGAAAAATTATAATTATAAACATATATGTAATTTAGTACATGTATCATATTTTGATTTTTTTTATCATCTTTTTCAATATTATATTTAGTGGGCGATTCCAATAGTTGTACCTATTGCAATATTTATTTTCCCATTCAAATAGTTGGTCTATCCAACTTCTTGAATCGAAAACTAAAAATATTATGCATAGAAACTATATAATAAAAACAAAAAATCTACACACTTCCAATAGTAGGCTATATAGATATAGGTTTTTTTTTTTTTTTTTTTTTTTGGGCAACGCTTGCAGGAAAAAACAAAAAAAAAAATCCCGTTTTCTGATATCTGCCTAAAATATGTGTGTTGCATTTGTTCTTATTTGCTGACGTCATCATATTCCCTTCACAGGTGATTAAGAAGGTTATGGAAATGGATGCTGCTGAGCCCTTCAATGTTCCAGTAGATCCCATTGCATTGGGAATACCTGTAAGAATTAACTTAATAGAGAGTGTTTAAAACATATCCTACTAATTTACCAACATGGCTAAGATACATATATGGATTTGAAACAATACAAACACAGGGATATGACAAAGTTAAAAAGATAGGATACGGATACAACAATGCATATCAATAAATATATGTGTGTGTTTGTGTGTGCGCACGCACATCGTATATATGTGCATGTGCATAGATTTTAAAAATGTGTGTCTAATGTATAAATTAATGAATGTTTATCATTTTCTTTTCATAAATATAATGTTTATCATGTTATTCACATTATAATGACTAATCCTTATAAAAGAATATGACAGTCAAGTCTTAATGATTCTTTGAACTATTCATCATTTTTAGTTTATCACATTGAAAATCACATGAGAAAGTTAAGAGATATGTTGCACGAACATGGACTTTGGACTAAGTTAAATATAATATATTCTCATTATATCTCAATTCTTCTTCGGTTTAAGTATAATCCTTGAGTTTTTTCAAACAACCATATCATGATACTATAGTAACTATACTACCTAGATGTACTGCATTTTAATGTTCAAAATGTGTCAGGCATGTGTCCAGGAATATTGAAGAAGTATCGGGTGCATGTTGAAATGAAAGATATCATTTTCAAAGTAGCGATACATTTAAGAAGTATTAAATATGTATTCATGAGCATTTGAGGAGTATCCTTTTCCAATACCCACCAATAAAAGTATTACAATTATTATTTAGGGACCATTGATAGGTGCAATGGTGAAAGACTGGGCTGACAAATCTGAGGAGGTGGGTTCGAGTTTATGAGAAAGTTTGTCTTCAAATTGATACAAAAGGTTATTTCTGTTTTCACTCTTCTCCTTTCAGAAACCTCATTGGCAGCACGGTTTTTGTCTTTTATTATTGTTGGGGAGGAAGGATGATAGTTGTTAGAATGACCTCTTTGGAGGGGATATATCTGAAAGTAATGCTCGTGGACTTTTCCAGCAATTGCTGATTTTTGTCTTTGAGGAGTTAAGATAAATTGTTAATACGAGCTGAGTTTCATTATATAAGAAACTAACGTATTTGTGTTCAGTTGTTTCTACAAAAGAACAGTGATTAAGTTTCATATCTTGTTTTGGGGGTCTTATCTTCCTTCTTTCAGTGATTATCCACTTCAATTAATTATAAATGTTCTTTAAATAAATAGTTTGCTTGCATATTGCAAAGTTCTTACTCCTTATTTTGTAATGTGAAGTCATGAGATCTCCTTGGAACATCGTTCTTTCATATTTGACTACAAATGTACTCAAGTGCTGCTTTTTTCTTTGAGTAGTTAAGATAAATTGTTAGAACGAGCTGAGTTTCATTATATAAGAAACTAATGTATTTTTGTTCAGTTGTTTCTACAAAAGAACAGTGATTAAGCTTCGTATCTTGTGTTGGGGGACTTATCTCCCTTCTTTCAGTGATTATCATCTTCATTTAGTTATAAATGTTCTTTAAATAAATAGTTTGCTTGCATATTGCAAAGTTCTTACTTCCTTATTTTGTAATGTGAAGTCATGAGATCTCCTTGGAACATTGTTCTTTCATTCATGGCTACAAATATACTCAATTTGTTCCATGTTTTTGAGCTTTCTTATTTGTACTGAATTTTCTTTCTTTCTTTCTTTCTCTTATTTTATTTTATTTTTTTCTTCGTGGGAATGGAACCAGGATTACTTGGATATCATTGAGACACCTATGGATTTTGGTACAATATGCAGCAATCTCAAAAATGGTGTTAAGTACTTGAATTCAAAGGATGTGTTTAAGGATGTGCAACATATTTGGGAGAACTGTCGCAAGTATAATCATAAAGGCCATTATGTTTTAGAGCTCATGAAGCGTGTGAAAAGGAGCTTCCTGAAGTACTGGACAGCAGCTGGGTTGTACAGCAAACAACCATTGGGTGGTGACGGTTTCATGGGTATGCTCGTTATGAATTGATGGTTTGGGTTTTCTCAATGCTGAAATTGGCCAGTACACTTGTTGGATAGATCATTAACTGTGAGTGTGCATTTGTTGGGTAACACAATAATTCTTGCTCCTGATTAACTAGCTAACAGTATTCTAGCATCTTATTGGTCACCAGGCAAAAAATTTGCACCTCTTAAACAAATAGGCGGCTTTCTAACCCCAAGGGGTTGGTTCAAGTGGGTAAGTCACTTGGCCCTGGTGCCTCATGAAGCATCAGGTCTAAGGTTCGACTTCTCTTGGGTGCAAACAATTCCTAGGAGGGAGGAGGGGGAGGGGGAGGTGGGAATATTAACTAGGAAAAAAAAAAGGCGACTTTCTAGGCTTATTTCCATATGCTTTGTTGAGAAACGTTTTTCAAAGTTGGCCTCAGTAATTTGTTTGTTTATTTGTTATCTATTCAAAATGCAGCCCCACTATTTAATCTTCTGCAGCCCGTCTTCTGATTTCTTAGCTGTAAAATAGTGGCTATATAATGTGGACTCTTTAAAAGTATGTGAAGTACACGTTAGACACACAACACTTGACCAAGGGTATGAAACATGTGTTCAACATTTTTGGTTGGACATGTACCTAAAAAACGCATTCAATATTCCAATAGTTTAATTCTATTATATCATTGCTTCAAAAGAGTTAAATGCCTATCTTGAACACTGTGTTGCATAGAAACATTATTTTATTCCAGAAGGAAATGACAAATAGTAACTAATATGACTATATACCAATGTCCATATATACTTCTATTCAAGGATCCCATACATCCAACGTTTGCTAGCTATTTATTGACTGTTGCCTGAAATTGATGGAACATTGCTGCTGCAATATTTCCCATTTCCTTGCAATTGTGGCATGTACTATATTTGTCCTTGCTGTTATTTTTGCTGCTTAGGTGTTAAATCGCCAAATAGGTCAGAAAAAAGAAAATGATGTCAGGAAAAAAGAAAAGAAAAGAAAGAAAAATGAAACATACCAAAAATTGATGTCACCCACATTTCTAAACCCTACAACACAGATACACGACATGGCAACAAAAAAAATATATATATGACATGGACACACAAGCATGCATTCAAAAGGTGTTGAATACTGTTGCAACTCTCTATAATCATGTTGAAACAGGGCGTGGGTTATACGATTTTTAAAGAACATTATTATCAAGTTTTCTGAATTGTAACTTCTTTCTTTCAAATGTTTTATTATCCACATCTTTCTAGGTACAACTGGCCACTACTACAGTACACATCTTCAGTAGATTATTGTCATTGTACTGCAAAGCCTTTACCTTCCAAGATTAATATTGTTGAACGATATAGATGCTGCACAGTCAAAACTAAATGATCAATGTACGTGATCAATCAATTAGAATATAGAAATCACAATAAATGAGTCGGTGAATCACCTTTCTGCAGCTGATTGCATGGTGATAGAACATGCAATGCAAATCCTAACTTTTGAATAACAATGATTAAATACCCAGGGAGGCAGTTCTTGCAAAATATGACAGCTTGGAGAAATAATGGAGATCTTGGAGACCCTAGTTGCATTTAAAAGAGGACCTTTTAAATTCTAAGATAGGGTTCTGCATTAGAAGTTACGAAGAAAATGTCAGCAATCAACAATGAAGCCAAGGCAAGGTTGACAGTTGACAACTCAACTCCCCTCCCCTGTCACAGCGGCATGTAAAGTTCAGTATATTTCTGTTTATCTTTCCATTTTGGGCATTATACCTTCACCCAATTTAATTGATGAGTGGACAACGTCCTCTAAGTCCATACAAAAATGACTACGATGGTGGACCCATTGCTTGTGATTTGAAGTCCAAGTGGATGGAATGAGTTTTTTCCACCCGATTTGTGTGTGCACTCACGTGCTAGTGCTTGCGGGGGCCATCATACAATGTTTATGTTTTGTTGGTTTTTTTTGTAGACTTGATTATGGATTTGAAGCAACAGTCAAAACCAGTTTGCTATCGCCCTCGCTTTCAAACCCTGGATTGGTGACCCTACTTCTAGAGAGCCATGCATGTGCTATCCTGGTTCTTTAAGGATCATATAGATGATTAGAGCCTTTTAGATTAGTTGCTTCTTGAGCATTGGACAAGTTCTTTTTTTTTTCTTTTCTTGCTTTGAGAGCTCTAGATTGGTGCTTCCCCTTCTTTTTAAATGCAATAAATATGCTGCATGATCTAGGACTCGTATAGATTCATGCCCACCTTCTGCACGCATAAGTGTCTTCCCATTTCCAGATGCTGCCTTGTGCATATGTTCAGAGTTGGCCGGAATCATGTTTGATATGCTTTTTTCTACGCAGTTTCACAATTGAGTCGAGTTACAATCATACTTATGTCTAGAAGCCACACACAGCCTTTTATAACGTAAAATTGATAAATTGCAAGTGAAATTAACCAACCAGCCTTTTTTTCATTACTGAAACTATTGTGGATGTACCCTATTCCAACAGATTCAATACATATGCTACTGCTTTTGTAATATTTTTTATTTGTTCATTTTGTGAAGCAAATTCACAGTTGCCTCCTGCGGAGTCTACCATTGGGTGCAGCGCACATGGGCATGGTTGCCCAGAGGGTCCAATGACATACAACCCCAGCCAACAGCAGCATGATCCAGAAGTTCTGAGCCAACTACAGCTCTCACGGAGCTACCGGCAGCCATGTCAGACCCAGCAGAAGCCCTGCCAGTTGCAGACAGGATCTGTTCAGCCGGAACTTTCCCAGGCACAGACTGCCACAAATGTGGATAGTGCAGGTATGCTATTTGACAGATGCATCCTAGTCAGTTGGTTTGACAGTTCATTGTATTGCATGATACAACAAGAAGTTGAATGATATGAGATGTACGTCTGATGTGCTTGTGCTATCTTGTGGATACGCTTATTGTGTAACACATCAGATCATCTAATCCATCCACGTAATATGACTTGAAATATGCATAATATGTCTTGTATTGTACAATGCGAAAAAACACACTGGTTTGCATAAGTTACACATCAGTATAATTGTGTATAATTATTGTTGCCTAATCTTCCATAAAATATATTACTGTTGAGGTTTTGATTGATTTCTTGTGTTTGCATTGGCATCATCCATGCTAACTTCTGAAATGGGGGCAAGAACATTCGCTATATTTTTAGCCAGTGAAATTTGCTGCCTTCTTTTGTGTTAAACCCTCCTGAACTGCTGCTCCTTACTTGAGCAAATTCATGTGATTTCATTGCCTTTAGAACCCCATAATGGGTGTTGCTGTTGCCACCATTGCTTCCTCAGCATATGTTGCTCTTACTCCTAAAACTTCATAAAAGTGCTAATTATTTCTTTTGCCCCATAATAGGTGTTGGTTCTTTTTCCTGGTAACTGTTGGGATTCACTCGCATCTGATTGTTGTTATCCAAATGATGATCGCGCCACGCCTTTGTAATTGCCGGCTAAGGCTTAGACCGTAGCTAGCCCAGATTTCTACGCGTAAAATGATGCTATCTTGCCCTTGACAGACTGAGGAGTATCCAAGTCTAGCGTTCCACTTTGATACAATATATATGAATAGAAAGATAGGTCCATCCATCTATTCTATCCGATTTAGATTTTGATATCTAAAAAAGAATCTATTCCATTCAACCTTTGAGCTCTTAGCCAGCCAATACCTATTGGACTTTGTTCTTTCACATGCTGCAAAAAGTCTTGAAAAAGATAAGGGGAGAAGCCCACTTTCACTAATTTCTGAATTTGCCACAATTCTTCCTCTAGTGTAACACCCTTTTTCCTCCCTAATGGCCTAAGGTCCTCTATTTGAACTTTCACCGTTGGAAGCCGGCTATAGTAAGTAGTTCATCAATTGGCAAGGGGAATCTCCGTCTAGCTCGAGAGCGTGGCGTGCCAGTGACTTTATTTGAGTCTGAAATTGAGATATTGTTAGTCTTTTGTTTGCTTCATAAGTGTCATGAAGATTTAGTTTGCTAAGTAGAAACCAAGAATTGGCTTTATAAATAAGGTTTAAAATGTTATTCATAATACATGTGTGTGCATGCTCACAAGTTACCAGGTGACTTAGTTATATCAGGGTTCACATGCAGTGTGATCTTTGGTATCTTGTACTTTAGAATGTTCACAGTTGGTGAGTATGATTGGCACATTTTTTGCAAGATTATAACACTTGACATATATGAGACAATGTTTATTTCTCGGGAGGATGATTTCTCTAGATCATCAGAGCGATTGACTCCATGCCAATGTGGCTTTTATTCGGAATGCACTAAACAAGATTAGTAATAAAAAGGTAAAAATTATTGTCACTAGTTTTAATGTTCTTTCTTAGATAGTAAATGCAAATAGCTCTTAAGCTTGAGAGATTTGATGGACTCAGATTCTAGTGTTGGCTGCTTTGGTTTACCAACATTTGATAAATGTGCCGTCAATACCACTGAATCTTGGATAAATAACAATTGTCTTGACTTAACAGTTTCCAACGTTTGAAATTACAAATAACACATAATGGAAATTGTTATTACTTTTATGATGTACTTCTTTTCTACTAAATACAGAAAGCTCACAGTTCTGAGAGGTTTTGGTTGACTCAGTTTCTAGTGTTTGGTGCTTTTACTTATCAACATGGGAAGTCTTTGTGCCGCTAATACCGTAGTAGGTTATTAGTATTGGATTTACAAGTAGACACTCAAATTTGACTCTTATGAAAGTTAGATATCCTCTTCACTTTTCTATAAGATTGATCACAGAATGAGTGGCCCATATATGCCTTTTAGTAAGACATTTGCTAAGACAAATATAATGAGCATGTCCTATCAGCAGTATTTTTATCATTTTGTCAGGCAGCATCTCAAAGTTTATTTGCAAACATATTGACCCATTATAACATGAAATTGGTAAATTGTTGAATTTGCCTACTAACTCCTATGCAATGCATTCATCTTGAAGTTACTGACATTTACTGAAACTCATCAGTGCATGTTACCCATGTAATGAAACTGGATTAGATACTGTAAATTACTGCTTTTGTAATAATTAAGCAGTTGTTTTCTTTTATGAAGGGCATTCAAATTTACCTTCTCCTATGGAGTCCCCCATGAAAGGCTGCACTCGTGTGTATAGGTGTCGAATGGGCCAAAACACTGAAAACTTCAGCTCCCAGCAGAATTTGACGAGCCAGCAAGATCAGCTTCTGCAAAAACACTGCCAGTGCCAGCAAAACTTTAGCCAGCCGCAGCCTTCCCAGCAACAGTCTGGCATTAGTATTTGTAGTGCAGGTATGTCATTTGTCATGTTTATCTGATCGACAAGGTATAAAAGCCAGATGTATCGCACGATACAGCAAATATTATTGAGAAATACAAGAAGTGTTGTGATACACTTGCATTATTGTGTGGATGCACTTGCTGTATGTTGTTTGATATGGCTTTTGGGAGAATTAGAGATACTACCCATATATCTTGAATTTTCTACGATATTAGCACTGTTTACCAGTTCAATTAAAATACTTCGATGATCCATCTTATGGATCCATAACTTAGCAAATATTTATTAATACTCATATCCCAAATCAAAAAAGTGATCATGTACTTAGCTCATAATTATCAATATTCATATTCCTACCTAAAAACGGTTATTATGTATTAATAGATAATCATCAATACTCATAATTGTTATTACCTAATTCCTATCAGAAAAAAGGTTTTTTATGTTCTAATAGAATTGATATCTTGGCTTAATGTATGGCTTCCTTCTTGCTAAGCTTTGAACGGGACCATGAAAAGTCATGTTATTTTTATCCAATGAACTTTCTTCTCTCTCTTCTTAATTGCATCATAACCACTGTTCCTGCCATTTGAGCAACAAGCCAGTGGTCCCCTGCTTTTAAAAGCCCCAGATAATTCTTGCTGTTGCTATTAGATCATCCTGGTTCTGTCACTGCTTCCTCAGCATTGAGTGTTTGCCCTTGCTTCTAGAATGCATACAGGTTCTATTTCCACATCAGAGCTGCATATGGTTGCTGCTTCCAAATAACCTATTTAGGTGTGGTAGCTTCTAGAGCTAGGTAAAAGTTGTCATTACTTTAGGAGCACACAATATTTGCTTCCTCTGCTTCTTAAATGCAGTCATAAATGTCTCAAACCTCGGCACTCAGTAA
The DNA here is from genome assembly GCF_030987335.1 of Cornus florida. NCBI lineage: Eukaryota > Viridiplantae > Streptophyta > Magnoliopsida > Cornales > Cornaceae > Cornus > Cornus florida. The sequence goes on from NW_026775573.1 coordinate 50,751,991, forward strand.
TGTTTCTTAGCATTTTCTCTCAGTAGTGCCTTCTGCATTTGAACAGAATTAGAATGCTGCTGGAACCATGTTTAATATACTTTTTCTGTGCAGGTCTCAATTGAGTAAATTTACATTGAACTGTAGAAAGCTACATACAGCTGTAATGAAATAATATTAATAAATTGGTATTGTAATCTGCCGACCATAATATATATTAGTCTCCAAGTTATTGCCAATTAATGAAACTGATCAGTGCATGTCCCCTTCATTATTTGATCATATGCAATATCATATGCTGCTGCTTTTGTAATAGTCACATACTTCTTTCTTTTGTGAAGGGTATTCATGCTTACCTCCTCCTACAGAATCTCCCATGAAGCACAGCACATGTCGTCATAGGTGTCCAGTGAGCCCTATGACTGACAACCTCAGCTACCAGTGCCAGGATCAGACGGGCCCGAGCCAACTGCAGTTCCAACATCCCTCACCGAGCTACAGCCAATCATGTCAGCCCCAGTATAAACACTCTCAGTGCCATCCTAGCCCTGGCCAGCCACAGGTTGGCATAAATATTGGTAGTGCAGGTATGATTTGTGTCAGGTTGATCTTTATTTACCTGGTGTGATGGCCGCCAGGTTTAGTACAACTGTACAATACATCAAACATATCAAATGATATGAGATTGATTTGTGTGCGCTTGTGCTATTGTGTGGATGGCTGGATGGCCTTGTTGCGTGTCTAGTTTGACTATGTGATACAACTTGAAACTCGACATTACTCGGTTCAATTTTTTATTTTGTTTTATCTCATGGTGTTATATACATATAATTTCCAATACTGATAAATGTTATTACCTAATATTTTACTGAAGAAAAAATGGTTCTCTCTTAATATTGATACTATGATAGATCTCTTGCCTTAGCATATGGGTTTGTTCATGCTTATCTTTGAATGGGGGCATTTGTGTTTAACTCCATGTATAGCTAGCCAAACTTGCTGCTTATTTCTTGTTAAGCCTTCCATAACTGCTGCTTCTGCCATTTGAATGAATTGTAAAAATCTCCTAGCCTTTAAACAAAAGATAGATGTGGTGTTGTTATTAGAGCATGCAGATCCTGCCGTTATTCCTCAGCACCAAATCGGTATCTTTCTTGAAGAGCACTATGCAGATGCTTTTTGAGCAGATGTGGTTGCTTCTTCCAACGAATCGTTTAGGTTTTTGGCTGTGCATCTAGAGCATTGTACAAGGGCTATGGCTGCTTTTATAGCACCAAAACAACTGGTGTGACTGCTATTCAATGCAATATTGATGTTATGAGGCCTAGGCACTCAACATTTGTTTCCTTGCCAGTTGAATGTATAAATAAGTAGGACTGTAAGGTTGTTAGAATCGGGATTCTACATAGGATCCTGGTTCATATGATCGGAATCGTAGGATCAGATCGAGTATCGTAAGATTCTATAAAACTATTGGAAAAGTAACTCAAACTTACTTTGTAAATCAAATATTTTTATTTTAGTAGATAATAAGGCTAAATAACCAATTTAGACACTCTACCAAAATTAATTCACATTAAAAGATACTAAGACATATGACAAACACTTAAAATCAGTTTCTTGATTTCAACAAAAAATTAGCATAACAATCAAGCAAAATCTCAAAGAAGAAATTAAAGTAAAGCCTAATAGAGTGAGAAAAGTACAATTTAGTTGCCTAGCAATTTAGTTGAAAAGTTTACTTTTTGGTTAAGAAAAAAAAAAGAGGAACAAAATAGAGACAGAAAGAACAACAGAAAAAAGAATGAAGTCTTTCTTTATATTTGTTTCAATATTGACAAAGAATATGTGGAAAAATAGAATTCTTTCTGTTCCTTGTACTGAAAAAGAAAGAAGAAAAGAGAAATTAAGAAGAATAAAACAAAATAGAGGAAAATTTTGAAAATTTGAAAGATACTTTTGAATTTCAGAGTTGATCGTCTTTACATTTGACGTTCATTTCTTTGTTTTTTTGTTTTTTAATTTTAATTTTTAATGTAATTAGGCTAAAGAGTTGAACTTTATATTTAAAATGATTAAATTTATTAGTCCAAAATTAATTGTATGCCCAAATAAATTTAGAAGAAGAACAAAATAACTCGATTTAGTAGAATCGGTAGGATCGTAAGTTCCTATGGGATTCTACGATCCTACTTCCGATTCTATAGATTCTACCGAGATTGTACTTGCCAGAGATTTTAGATGGGATCGGAATCGTTTTGGCAAATTGGGATCGTAGGTAAGATTTTAAGATCCAGAATCGGGATTTTAACAACTATGAGTTAGCTTCATCTCTCTATCTCTCTCTCTCTCTCTCGCTAGAGGCTGCTATTACCTAGATAAATTAAAAATAGGATCTGCCAAGGAGTTGTTATAAATACTATGTCTTTTTAGTTACTGCCGATTATTAAAAATAAATTAGTGCATATCCCCCTTTATTATGCCCGGTTTAAAAATATAATAAAATTCATCTGTAATTATACCAAATTCAATTCCATTTATTACTACTTTTCTGATAATTATGCTCATATCTTCTTTTATTAAAGATGTATATACTTGCTGCCTCCTACAGAGTCTAGCATGAGGCGCAGAATACATGGATCTAGGTGCCAAGTGGGTCATATCACTGACAATCCCAGCCACCGGCAAGAGGATCAGATTGACACAAGCCAACCACGGTCCCATCAGCCCTTGGAAAACTACAATGAACCATATCAGCCCCAGCAGAGCTCTAGACAGCTGCGGCCTTCCCCGCAGCAGGCTGGCACAGATACTGGTAGTGCAGGTGTGCTATGTGTCATATATATTTATGAATACAATTTTTATGCTGGCTACCTTTCTATTTTGCATATGTTTATTATTAATATTAATTTTAAATAGATTCGAGCAACTTGCAAAAGAAGAGTCGAGGTCGAGGCCCCACACGGTGCCTTGACCTGTGGAACGGAGATGGTGACCGCATATCTGTTACCACCAATGAGCTAGGGCAGCCAATTGGTAGCGAGGCACCCAAGCTAACCAGCTTCCTTGGCACCATAGCACGTAATGGACACTTTGCACCCCTTACTTATGTTACTTGGCGGGCATTACCTGATATGAAAAAGGAGAATATGTGGTTGCAAGTTCAGGTATGATTTATGAGTAAACATTTTAGGTTTTTGTACTTTTTGTTTTATGTGATGGTTTGTTTCCCATGTATGTTGTAGTCCAAGTTTGACATTGACCCAAAAAGTAAAAGTTGGGTCTTGATGTCCATCGGCCAAAAATGGAGGGACTGGAAGGCCAAATTAAAGGCTAGCCGTTATAGCTCTCATAAAACTGATGAGGAGCGGCTGGCAGACCGTGACGAGAGAGTTCTTCCAGATCAATGGCGACTTCTTATTTTGTTTTGGAACTCTAAAGAGGCTAAGGTATGTTCCAAGTAGTGACTGAACAGTTTACATTCTATTGTAATGCATATATGATTGGAATTATTAGATGTTCAAATATTTTATTCGGTGCTAATTTATTTGTCTCATATTTTAGAAGCGCAGCACTACAAACAAGGCTAACCGTGCACGACAGAAGATTATTCACACTGCAGGCACGAAGAGCTTTGCACGAGTACGCGAGGAACAGGTGACTAATACTTTCTTATAATTAAAATAGCAGAGATGCTGTATATTTTGGCATTCACAAAATAATGCACCATATGTTGTTTCTTAACAAGGATAGAAGGCAAAGAGGACCGACGGAAAGGAGCCATCCCGGGCAGAGCTATTCATATTGACCCATACACGCAAAGATGGGCGGCCTGTAAATGAAGCGTCATCAGTAATAATTGTATGTTCAAGCATCAACTGTGCAATTCAAGCTTTCATATATATATATATGTCTTTATATATAAGCATCAGACTTTCTTGATCAAAACTATCTTATTGTATGTTTGCATGTTCATTGCAGTCGCAACTCCGTGAGCAAGCAGCTCAACAGCAGGAGCCCTCACAAAACAATACTGTCCAAAACGACATATTCTCTCGAGTAATGGGTCAAGATAGACATGGTCGTGTGCGCACTTATGGGTTGGGTCCCTCTCCTTCTGATCTTTGTGGCCCAAAACCTAGCCGCACTGAGGCCCTGATGATGGCCTCCGAGGCTAATGCTGAGGTGCGCGAGATGAAGGAGAGAATGATTACCATGGAGCAAACATGTGCACAGATGGCAGACCAGATGGCCAAAATGATGTCCATGATGTCGGCCATGCAGGGGAAGCACCCCGATGAACAACAGTCTAATAATGTAGGTCCTTCATCCGTGTCTTTGGGTACTAGACAGGTAATGTTTCTTAAAAAAATTTCCCTATTGTTCTTTTTCACCAGAGTTGTTCGCTAGCGTGAACTTCTAGAATATTGTACCAATCAACAATAATTTATGGGTTGCAGGGACGCACAAGGAAAAGAGGAAAGGCACAGAATTCAAATATGGGCTAGGTAATTGGCGTGTCATGAACCTTTGGTAGCTTACTGCAGAATTAATTGTTGCTTGGCCATTTACTTATATTTTTGAACTTACCATTATCACTATTTGATGTAAGTGAATTATTCAAGTAATTTTTCTTTCACTTGGTTGTCATTTGTTTCCAGGTTGCACGTGAAGAGAGTTGATGATCGCGTTGCGCTTTTTGTGTGGAACAGTGGCTTTTGTTAAACATACTACTGAAACCGTATTTAAGTATCTATCTTAAATTGTCCTTTTTGCAGATGGCATATGACACTGACAATTTGCTATGGCTGGTTGTAAGAAATATTTTTGATGTGTTGATATTGTAAGGTAATTTCTGGTTTTAGACCAAGATTTATTTGTGGGTGTTAAAAGGTTAAGCGTTTAGGGCTGGTATAAGCACCAAAGAAGCTTACCACAACAACATGTTGCTCCACGCTGTCGGGATGCCACCATAGACTGCGTTAGCATGGGCATTGACAACAAACTCTCATGGCTTCACTGCAAGAAAACACCAAACACGCCCTCAACATTTGAGCCGCTATGGGACTCGAGCTCGTCACCTCCCCTTTGAGGGAGGAGGATTATATCGGCTAGACTAATGGCCCGGTGACCCGAAGTCGATGGGAGAGAACCAATTTTTCGTAACCAAAATATTGTGGATATTGTGGGAAGTGTGCGTGTTTTTCAAGCTTTGAGCACTCTTTCAAGTATTGCCTTTAGGGGTATGGTATAAGTCTTGGCAGATAGGTATGGTAATCTTCACCAAGGGCAGTGGTGGAAAGTCATTGAGTGACAAAGATCAGTTGTTTAGTTAGTTAAAAGGATAGTTTGGAAATGTTATTAAAAAATAGTACATTTAATTTTGGAATGCAATATGTTTTTTGGGACATTTCAAATAGAAAGATGGATAAGTATTTTAAGACTGAGAGAGTATAAATTTAGTAAAGAGTCGGTTATTCACTGTATACTTAATAAAAAAAGTAGCGAGAAGACTCGGGAACAACTTATTTTCGATGTATATGATTGATAAAATATTATATATGATTGATAAAATATAAATGACGAAAAAATATATAGAATGTACTGTGGTATAAGCAAGCAGAATTAAATGGTTCCAAAGGCATAGCGGCATTGGCAGGGATTCGGAAAGTAAGACTTTGAGGTATAGCTTTCGAATTGCACTCTTAATTTGAATAGTATGTGTGTTGTGGAGATTAGTTTTATGGAATTTTCGGTTATTAAAGAACAACACATGGGGATCAAAAGAAAATTGTAAGAAAAAAGGGCAACATGTTTCAAAAATAAAAATGTTAAAGATGGATGAGTGGAGTGGCTAAGAGAGATAAGGTTATTAATGAATGTGTGGGATAAAATCTATGGTAGATTTAAATGGTTTGGTCACCAACATCAAAGATTTAAAGAGGCATGACAAAAAAAACTATAAGATGAAGTTATTAAAAATGATTTGGAAAAAATAAATATAATAAGCGAAATGACATATAGTACGAAATATTGAAAAATCACAAATCGTGTGGCTGACAATTTGAAACAAAGTCATCATCTGGACTGTCTTGTGATTACAAGTCTAAAAATACTTAAGAGGGCTGAATGGGTTTACAAAATTCTATAAATTTTGTTTTTAGTTATTTCGTTATTCAGATAATATGATTTATATTAAAATAAATTAATCTGACTTTCTCTAATGTGATTGATTGATGTCCAATTTAAATTTAGATCTATATATCTATCTATATCAATACTACTTGTAAAGTCTATCTATACTACTTATAAAAGTTTTTCCTTTTTCTTTTTCTTTTTCTTTTTCTTTTTTTTTTTTTTTTTTTTTTTGAAGATTATAAAAGTGTATAGAGTTTTGACTTTTTATTTTATTTTTATTTATTAATATATAAATGAGCCAATAAATATGTCATTATTTATTTAGCATACTAATAGACATTATTTTCATTTAAATTATCCTTAAATTAATATAATTTTGAATTTTAAAATGCCATGAACTACAAGTTCGATTCAAATCAACACCAAGACGTACTTAATTTTTTTGAATTTTCATATATTATCTAGACACTATATAAATATCTATTCTACTTTTTTTTTAGTTGATACTCACACACTTGCTTCAGCGAAATTGTTTACACCTAACCGGAATCGATCATGAGACCTAATACTTCATGAGCCACTAGAACCCAAAATTTTTCCAACTAAGCCAAGCCCCTTGGAGTTCTATTATACCATTAGAATGTGTAGTTTTTTTTGTTTTTTTTTTGTTTTTTTAATTTTTTATATACATTTTCCATGCACATTTTGATCAAATAATATTTTTGGTTTTTAATTGAAGAAATTGGATTAGCCCAACAATTTGAATGGGTCAATAATTATTGTAATAGTTACGCGTCTTGTAGTTGCTCACTAACCTCTAGGAATTGCGTACTAAATATAATATATTAAAAATAAGATGAAATTGAATTTGCAAAAAATTCAATGTATGATACATGTACAGATGTACTCAGTACTCTCATATTTCAGACTTTACTCCCGTTTCATTTGATAAGAAGAATGAGAGGTCAAATGGTAAAAAAATGAATAAGACATTCTCAAGAAAAGTAAGATATTCTTTACTTATCTTATTTACTTGAGTGAAAGGTAAGAAAAAGAGTTAAAACACCTTCCATTGTGTGAGAATGAGATGACAAATTTTATATCCTTTTACACCACTATATCCTCATTATTTTAGTTAATACATATATTATGTAAAATATTGAAGAGTGATAATGACACTTTTGGTAGATAGTATAGTTATTCTTGCCCTCTCATCTCTCCCGTCCAATTTTTGACCAAATAATGAAAGTATACTTTTGTATTGATGCATTGTGCGCGATCAGAAACCACGTTGTATATGGAAAAAACAAGGGTAATTAGAGGGGGTACTGGTGTGATACTGATCGAGGGTTTCTGACGATCGAGTTCTAGATCAATAAAGAAGAAAAAAAAAAAAAAAAAACAAATGTAAATGATTTTTTTAAAGAATTTGTGTCATACCTTTTGAATTATTCTGAAACGAATCATACCATGTGGTGGAGTGGGTCGTTACAAATGGTATCAGAGCCTGACCCAGCCGGAAGTGTGCCGACGGGGACGTCGGGCCTCCAATGGGGGTGGATTGTGATGACCTTGTGGGCGGGTGTGCCGTGGGCGGGTGCGAGAGACACTGTCAGGCTACCACACTGGCGAGCGGCGGGTGCACAAGTCCCACATCGCCTAAGTAGAGGAAAGGTGAAGTGCTTATATGTAAGTGCATTATCTCCAATTGGTATGACGCCTTTTGGGATAAAGCCCAAGAGTAAAACCGTGCGGGCTCAGGCCCAAAGCGGACAATATCATACCATGTGGTGGAGTGGGTCGTTACAAATGGTATCAGAGCCTGACCCAGCCGGGAGTGTGCCGACGAGGACGTCGGGCCTCCAAGGGGGATGGATTGTGATGACCTTGTGGGCGGGTGTGCCGTGGGCGGGTGCGAGAGACACTGTCAGGCTACCACATTGGCGAGCTACGGGTGCACAATCCCACATCGCCTGTCAGGCTACCACACTGGCGAGCTACGGGTGCACAATCTCACATCGCCTGGGTAGAGGAAAGGTGAAGTGCTTATATGTAAGTATGTCACCTCCAATTGGTATGAGGCCTTTTGGGGTGAAACCCAAGAGCAAAACCGTGCGGGCTCAGGCCCAAAGCGAACAATATCATACCATGTGGTGGAGTGGGTCGTTACATATTCACTTTTCATGAATACTCCAATAAATAATAATACGATATTAAATACAATAATAAATTTTACTCATTTTATCCATAAATTCATAAATGAAATCATTAATTCAAATTTTATAATATATAACCGATTACAATAAAATATATTCTGTATACTATACTTAAAATTTATAAGGGTAAAGTACAGTCACACCCCTGAAATTTGGCAAAAGAATACTAATAAAAAATTTACCTATTTTTTGAACAAAGACACTCCTTCAAGGTTTAAAAATGGACAAAGACACCCCTTTACATGAGAAATTGATCAAATTACCCTTTGACCGTATAGGACACTTTTTTAATTTTACAATTTAATAAATGGGACCAATCTACCCTCATCAACAATTTATGCATAAAAAAAAAAAAGGGAAAAGTGCAAAAATAAAAAAACCTAAACTATGGTGGTGGGTGAAATCGAAGGCAGTGGTGAATGGTGGTGGGTGAAATCGAAGGGGGTGGGTTTTTTCTTGGGTTGTCTTCAATTAGGTGGCAGGTAGAGGTTGGGGAATTGGGTGTGGCTGCGTCGATGAGGGTGGTGGCGGCTGTAGTATAAAGTTGTTGCTGAAAGCAGTGGTGAGTGGGTGAAATTAAAAGCAGTGGTGAGTGGGTGAAATTAAAAGCAGTGGTGAGAGTAGTGATGGGTGAAATCGAGGGCAGTGGTGAGTGGTGGTAGGTGAAATCGAGGGCAGTGGTGAGTGGTGGTAGGTGAAGTTGAAGGCAGTAGTGAGTGGTGGTGGGTGAAATTGAAGGTAGTGGTGAGTAGTGGTGGGTGAACTGTTGCTGTAGTATGAAGCTCTCCGTATTAATGAAGATACCTGTGTCTTCTCTTGCTCGTCGGCCACTGTCCGAAGCCCCCTTGCTCGCCGACCACGACAGAGCTCTCCACCATCTGAGCCGCTGCAGCCGAGCCTATCACCCACCGCTGCGCCAACCATGCTGCTGTGAACCGCCATCAGTTCTGTCCTCGCTACCTTGCCCGCTGCCTATTCCACCAACCACATGACCCAGTTCTATCCAGCGAGCCCCAAGTCTGGCAAAGCCTAGTTCAGACCGATGAACCCGAAGCACGAACAGTTTTCGCGACCCATATGCTTACCCATCATCTCCGGCGAATATGAGAAGGAAGAGATTGAAGAACCAACACAATCATGCTTCGATCCGTGTTCAGACCATCATCATGCTTTGACGGGTGCTTCGCCGGAGTTTGGTCTCTGTTGTAGAGCTCGTCATTGCTCGAACCTTGTGGTTCAGTTCACTAAAGCCTCTCGAAATGTCCCTACCATCATTAACCTCATCGATGCCTCTCACCTTACCAAGAAATCCCCAATTTGCATCTACTTCCTCCACCTCGTCGAACTCACCGGTCATGCCTCTGCCATGCTCATTGTCCATAACACTTGTAAATCCGGCCACCCCACCTAGTTGCCCAAGCCCAGCCGACCACATCATCAACCTTCGATGACTTCGAGCATCACGTCGGATGCATCTCCATTCAGCCCCTCATAGTGGGATTTTGCCTCTGATTCGTGATTCTCATCTTCGTACATAATCGGTAGTTTTAGATCGGTGGTGTAGGGGAACATGGGTGGCAGTGGTGTAGGGGAACATGGGTGGCGGCGGCAGAGTGAACGTCGTCTGTATGTGTATATATATATATATATATACTTAGAAAAAGTCACTTGCAAATGCACATAAATAAAATTTTGTAAACATTATGAAATATTTTATTTATATATATCACATTATTAATAAATTTATAAAATCATAACAACCTTCAAGATTTAGTTAAAAAAAATAACTTTGAAGAGATAAAAGAGAGTTTGTGTTTGTTTGCTTATACATATCAAAGAAAAGTGTAAAAAAATTGCCTTTAAAAATAAAAAATTATGATATAAATATATTAGAATCAACTTTATAAAATTTCAAAGACATTAAAATCTAAGTAAAAGGACAACTATTTGGATTGTAAGGTCAAACTCATGTTACTCCACTTGATTGGTAAATATTATATATAAAATATTAAATATTGAAACTTTGAAGAGATAGAGAGTTATGGTTGATATGCGTCAAAGGAAAAAAAAAAAATATATATATATATATATATATAGAGAGAGAGAGAGAGAGAGATATATATATATATATATATTTCCTTGAAAATAGGAAATTAAAATGAAAAAAAAAAAAAAAATGAAGTTTTGGAGAATAAGAGTAAAAATGCTACACACATTTGAAACAACACAGTCCATTTATTAATTTGCAACAGAACAAACAAAGGAAAATTGCAATAAAGAATGATACCTAAAGTGGAGATGTTTTTCTTAGCGAATGAGGATTTGCAAGTCGTGGTCTGGTGGACTTATAAAAACATAAGATTTGATGATAATTTAAATATAATTTTAAAATTTTGATCAAATAACATATCACAATAATAAGCCATTCTTTAATATATATAATTTATAAGTGGGTCAAATTTACAAATTTATAAAATCCTTTTAATACTTATCGTTAGAAAAGGAAATAAAAATTAATAAGAAAAAAAAAAAAAAAAAAAAAAAAAACCAGACTTGAGAGAGAGGTTGATTAATTTTGCACCCAAATGTCTAGGTTTCAAGAACTATAGTATATTGTATTAAGAGATGTTGGAACGAATGATTTGATTAAATACTAATTAAAAAGAGATTTATAAAAGACACAACTCCTCAATTGTAACAGATTTGGTATTACGAATGTACAACTCTTAAATAGCATTTAGTATCAAACTATTGAGAAATAACAATAACAATTGTACTTAAATACTAATTAGGAACAAATTTTTAAAAGTCACCACTCTTCAATATTAAGATATTTGAAAACACACAACTCTTATAGCAATTAATACCCAAACTATTGGTGACTCTTAAAACATGAAAATTAAGTTACAAAAATAATTATTTATTAAAATAACTGCTTTAAATTCTAAATAATCATATTAATTCAAATAACCAATAGAATGAAATCTAAAAAAACACAACTCTTAAATAATAGTTAGTTAGCAGTTGTAATAGACAACTAATAACCTAATTTTAAAATGTATATAAATTTTATAAATCCAATAAAGCTATAGATTTATAATAATAAAAAAAATAGTTTAAATGTGTATAAATATTAAAAATTTATGCAACATTGGTATTGATCAATAAGATTGGCAAAGAGAGAAAAATGATTCACCGTTCACTTTCGAAACTATTTATATAATTAATAATTCATAAAATATTTATATAATTTATTCTCATAGGATTTACAACATAAAATAACTAAAAAAATTATAAAAATAGTAGAACAATAAACATTACACAATCGTTTCTTTGTTTCAATACTTTAAAGATCTCATTTGCATACTCTGCCATTGCATCTCCTTTTGTAATGTGAGCAATTTAAAATTTTAAAAAGAAATAAAAAAAAAACTGCCATATAAATTTTATACGCAATAAAAGTACGAAATAATAAAAAATTAAAGATCTTATGTCATGAGAAACTCATCTTCATCTGTGACTCAATAGTGTTATCTATTTTCTTAAGATGGATAAGGATCTATTTTCTTAAGATGGATAATGTTAATATATATTGTGTATCATCAAAAATCATCTGAAACACACAACGTAAAATTCTAGTAACACATGAGAAACAAATTTCTTTATTAAAAAGATTGGAAGAGAAATAAAATAATGAATATAAATAAATATTCTACATATATATTAACAAGAAACATACCTTCCAAAAAATAAGGCTATGAGTTGCAACTTGCAATTGATGCATATGAACCAAATTATCACTCTCGTGTTTCAAAGTTGTAGTTTGAACATTAGAAAAAACCTCTGACAAGAACTTTTTACGTAGACAAATAGAAAGGGACATATAGTTTGCAACATGAGTTCAACTTAGACATCATATATATATATATATATATACACACACACACACACAAAGAGAGATATACAAATATATGAAAAATCTGAATGTAAAACTGACATTGCATGAGTTGTAACCAGCAAAGTTCTACCGTCATGAAGTTCTTCAAACAACAACTTAAAACTGAAACAACGCTAATAAAATATTAAAATTGAGTATTGTATATAAAAATTACAAATAAATTTAACAATTGTAAAGTTTCAAACAACATCTTTAAATTGAAACGACGCTTCTAAATATTAAAATCTAGTATATAATATTATTACAAAAAGTGTATATAAAAAATACAAATAAAATACACTTTTATAGGGTAAATAAATAAATATATATATATATATATAGAGAGAGAGAGAGAGAGGGGAAGAGGGTGGTGGCGGTGGGGTAGTGAACGTTGAGAGAGTGGGGGAAGAACTAAGAAAGTGGTTTTTTTTTTTTTTTAATTTTTTTTTATGCATAAATTGTTCATGATGGTAGATTGGTCTAATTTATTAAATGATAAAGTAAAAAAAGTCTCCTGAATGTTTAAAGGGTAATTTGGTCAATTTCTCATGTAAAGGGGGGTGTTTGTGTCCATTTTTGAACTTTTAAGGGGTGTCTTGGTAAAAAAAAGAGGTAAGTTTTATCTGGGTATCCATTTGCCAAACCTTAGGGGTGTGACTGTACTTTACCCAATTTATAATTACAAAACTACCCAAGGGTTCCTAAGAGAGTTCCAAACGTAGTCTTTTCAGAAAATAAAATATTTAGATTTTTACAAAAATAATTATTTATTAAAATAATTGCTTTAAATTCTAATTAATCATATTAATTCAGAAAAGAATGATTGATAACCATTAGAATGAAATCTAAAAAGACACAACTCTTAAATAATAGTTAGTTAGCAGTTATAATAGACAACTAATAACCTAATTTTAAAATGTATATAAATTTTATAAATCCAATATCGCTATAGATTTATAATAAAAAAATAATAGTTTAAATGTGTATAAATATTAAAAATTTATGCAACATTGGTACTGATCATTAAGATTGGCAAAGAGAGAAAAATGGTTCATCGTTCACTTTCGAAACTATTTATATAATTAATAATTCATAAAATATTTATATAATTTATTCTCATAGGATTTACAACATAAAATAACCAAAAATTATAAAAATAGTAGAACAATAAACATTACACAATCGTTTCTTTGTTTTAATATTTTAAAGATCTCATCTGCAGTGCTCTGCCATTGCATCTCCTTTTGTAATGCGAGCAATTTAAAATTTTAAAAAGAAATAAAAAAAAACTACCATATAAATTTTATACGCAATAAAAGTACGAAATAATAAAAAATTAAAGATCTCATGTCACTCATCTTCATCTGTGACTCGCTAGTGTTAACTATTTTCTTAAGATGAATGATCTATTTTCTTAAGATGGATAATGTTAATATATATTGTGTATTATCAAAAATCATCTGAAATACACAACGTAAAATTCTAGTAACACATGAGAAACAAATTTCTTTATTAAAGAGATTGGAAAAGAAATAAAATAATGAATATAAATAAATATTCTACATATATATTAACAAGAAACATACCTTCCAAAAAATAAGGCTGTGAGTTGCAACTTGCAATTGATGCATATGAACCAAATTATCACTCTCGTGTTTCAAAGTTGTAGTTTAAACATTAGAAAAAACCTCTGACAAGAACTTTTTACGTAGACAAGTAGACAGGGAGATGTAGTTTGCAACATGAGTTCAACTTAGACATCATATATATATATAAGAGATATACAGATATATAAAAAATCTGAATGTAAAATTGACATTGTATATGTTGTAACCAGCAAAGTTCTACCGTCATGAAGTTCTTCAAACAACAACTTAAAACTGAAACAATGCTTATAAAATATTAAAATTGAGTATTGTATATAAAAATTACAAATATATTTAACAATTGTAAAGTTTCAAACAACATCTTAAAACTGAAATGACGCTTATAAATATTAAAATCTAGTATATAATATTATTACAAAAAGTGTATATAAAAAATACAAATAAAATACAATTTTATAGGGTAAATAAATATATATATATATATATATAGAGAGAGAGAGAGAGATAGAGAAAGAGAGATAGAGGGGAAGAGGGTGGTGGCGGCGGTGCTGCGGTGGGGTAGTGAATGCCGAGAGAGTGGGGGAAGAACTAAGAAGGTGGTTTATTTATTTATTTTTATTATTTATTATTATTTTTTTTTATGCATAAATTGTTCATGAGGGTAGATTGGTCCAATTTATTAAATGGTAAAGTAAAAAAAGTCTCCTGAATGTTTAAAGGGTAATTTGGTCAATTTTTCATATAAAGGGGGTGTCTTTGTCCGTTTTTGAACTTTCAAAGAATGTGTTTGTCAAAAAAAGATGTAAGTGTCCTTTGGGTGTTCATTTGCCAAACCTCACGGGAGTGATTGTACTTTACCCACTTTGTAATTACAAAACTACCTGAGGGTTCCTAAGAGAGTTCCAAACGCGTCTTTTCAGAAAATAAAATATTTAGATTTTTTTATTATGTTCGGGATTATATTTAGATTTTTTTTTTTATTGGAGTGTCCCTTCCTTCTTACGGAACCGACCAACCAAGGGTGACACCCATATATCATTCTGGCCCGAACCTGATTGCTTGAGCCGACATATCCCACACCCGCCCTTTCCCCGTTTCAATTCATACCGTACCCGTCCCATTAGGGTGAGACCGGAATCACGGACCCAACCCTCCGACAGGCGGCATCTCTCTCTAGTATTCCGCCCGTTCTAGTCTTTTGTTGTGGCTGTACCAAAACGTATAAGAAGCACTGAAAACGCTCTGCAACTGAGAGGTACACTACCTTCATCTATTTTTGCTTCGACTAAATTAGGGTTTTCTAATTGTTTCCTTTGTTAACTTGCGTGATTGGTAGGATAACTGTTGTTCAATACGTTCAATCTTTCGATTTATGTTCGTCAATACAATTCGCTCCCTTTGCATAATTTTTTTGTTTATTTTTCTTGAAATTATGCTATTTTTAGGTTTTTTTTTTTTTTTTTTTTTTTTTTTTTTTTTTTTTTTTTTTTTTTTGTGTTTGGCTGATTCTTGGAGTGTTCAAATTTGTTTCCCTTAGAAGTAGGTAAAGGTATTTAACCAAGAAGTTGCAAAGAGATATATCCCAATTCCCAAGAATTAAGCATTGATTTGTAATATAGTGATATCTGTTTCGGGAAAGCTAACTGTTCTGTTGGCAGTTCAACAATATTTTGTTTTCTCTGAGGTAAGAAGTAAAAATATAATGTAAAATCATGTTTTATAATTGATTTTGAAATTGGGTTATTGTGAGCAAAAAATTTGCATTTGAGTCTTGGCATAATATGTGTATACACATTGGGCTCAAAACACTGGTACCAAGTTCCAAGTACTATAATCAGTGAAAACGTTTACAACTTGAAACACAATGTTCTAACATGCTTTTATGGTTTCATTGAAGTTCAATTTGAGTTTCACGTTACAAGACCCATCCAAATTGTTCCAATAGCTTCATGGTAAAATCGCCACAGTTGTAAACAGAGTTTAGGTATATGAGAAATTCATATTTGAAATAATTTTTGTTAAACCCTTGAAAGGATAGAATTCAATGGCTGGTTCAAACATCTATTATTGAATTGATCACGTGCTTCTTTTTTATATTAGACAGAAACAAGGTGTTGGAAACTTCTTCCACCCACTGAGGTTACTAATTTGATGATCGCTAAAAACTTTGCCTCATTAGGAAGTAATTTTTTTATTTTAACTTACATGCCATTTTGTATTAATCAAGAGTAAACATTTCTTAAAAATAATTGGTTGAATTGTTTCTGTAACTCTTTTCCGGCATAAAGAGAAGCAACTCTTTTTCATTTTGCTACCCTGTCTCCCTTCCCCTTGCCCCTCACATCAAGTCAACTTATTTTGACAGGAAATATTCTTGGAGAAATTTCTAGTGAGAAAAAAAGAATGAAATAAATAAATTTAGTTGTATCAGTACAATCCTTTCTGAAGCTAATAGAACTGACATGAAATATTTTCTCTAAGATTTATATTAGGTTTATGTGTAGTCCACTCTACCCAATACAAGGCAGGACCAAATGGATTTTCTTTGAAATTAACCTTCTTTCTCAAAGTATAATAAACAGCAAGAAGAAGTTCCTTGCACAAACAAGAGCCTTGGCTGAACAAAAATTGGCTCAGATGCAGAGGACAACAATTATGCTGATGCATGTACTTCTCTTTGTCATGGGCGAAACATCTAAAATCAACTTTCCTCAATTTTATGTAAGAATTTACCCAATAAGTTAACCGGGAGCATAACCATCAGATATGACTACCGACAAATACTTTAAGTTACTAATCAGATGAATTTTATTTATGCTTGTTTAACGAGTTAGTTATATAATAGACACACCATTTTTATCTGAGAAATGACTTCAACAAACAGCCAAGCCTTAGGAAAATGATTTATACCACTTTCCTTAGTTCCACTGGTCCGTAACTCTATAACCAAATGGAAAGCGTTGATGGTGGAGGTCCTTTCTGACTTCCAAGGGACACTAATCATCTTCTGCTCCTCTTTTGATCATATATCAATTTTCAATACTTCATTGGTGTTTCTTCAAGGGCACTAGTATGCAGCTTTATGTAATTTTACTTACTAGTTTATTTACTTCCTTGCTTGTTGCAGTGTTTGCTGCAGGCTGAAGTTGTTTGCATTCGTTGTGAACTCTTGGAGGCCAAGTATCTGAACAAAGTTGGCTGTATCTGCTGCTTTAGGATGCTTCTGTGACAGAAGAAAGTTTATCAATCAAGTTTGTTAGTAGTAAAGCATGAAGCGCAAACGTGGGAATAAGAAAGGCAAACCAAAAAGGCCCACTGTGGTGGCTGCGAATGAGGCAATTTTAAATGTTGTCAGTATAAACACAGATGATAATTCTGGTTTGGATGGTTTTGAAAATGATGAATGTGACTCTAGAATAGAGGTTGATAAACCAACTACAGTAGGAACTAATAAGCCAGAAAAACTTGCAAGTATTAATTCTGATGGACAAATTGATAAGACAGCTGGAAAGTTGGTTTATGGGCGTGTTAAAGTGAAAATTAAGACTTCAAAAGCATTGGACTCTCAGCTTACTTCTTCAGATGCACCTACACAAAGTGATACTGATAAAAGCAGTCAGCAAGTGGGTTTAGAAAAGCCTGGTGTAATTAGTGAGAAAATGGAAGACAGTGCCAACTCATTGTCTGAAATAAATACAACTGTTTCAGGGAATCCTTCTAAGAAAGCCGGGAGCATAAAGATTAAGTCGTCAAGAGGTTTTGGTTCTTCAAGCAAAAGTCTAAGTAGTGATGCTGCACTGGTGCAAGGTGAGAGGACACAGCGAAAGGAACCTGAGTTACTTCGTCAGGATCCTCAGCACAAGAAGCAAGAATTAAGTGCTTCCCTGTCGGTGTGTTTGATGTTTATAATACATTCTGTTACACTTCTTAAATGATGTAAACCTGAACTTTCTGTTGCTGATATTTGTTTGAAACATGCTTATTGTGTACTTATTTATCCTCCTATTCCCTTAACATAGGTTATCAAGAAGGTTATGAAAATGGATGCAGCTGAGCCTTTTAATGTACCCGTAAATCCTATTGCACTTGGAATACCTGTAAGTCTGAATTGCTCTATACATTCTATGGAAGTGTGTGTGTGTATTTTATTTATTTATTTACTTCTTTTTTCGTTTTTTTTTTTTTTTTTTTTACTTTTTATGGTGTTTCATTTTATGGTTTCATCTAGAGCTCTCCTTAAACTAAGCCTGCAATTCAAATGGGTTGAGGGGTTGAATCAGGCTTGGGATGAAGGTTGGCTCAATTGAAGGTGTGAAACCTTCAACCCAAGCCCAATCCAACAAGATTTCAACTCTAGCTCCCCAACCAAGCCCAATCTGCACTCCAATGGTTGAAAATCAGGTTGAAAGTCGGTTTGGATTTATTTCCCCTTCTACATCATTGTGCTTTTATCATTACACCAAGCAATGACACCTTAGGCATATATGAGCATATGTATAGATATTCATGTTAGAAGTGGATTGGGTTTGGATCATGCAGTATATCAGCCCATCTCCAACCCAAGTTTGGGTTGGGATCATCCAAGGCCTAACCTAAGCTTTAAAAAAATTGCTGTTCCCTGTGGAAAATTGGGCTGGATTCAAGTAAGCCTGCCCAAGTCACCCATACTATTTTTTTTTTTTTTAAAAAGAAAGATAAATAAAGCTCCTGAAAGTTATTAGGCTTTTTATCTTTCAGGTATTACGGTTCATCAATAAGTTGTGAAGTATTGTATTCTACTACCTACGCTGGCCTATGTCTGTTAAACTATTTTTGCATAAAACGGGCCTATCTATACTTTGGATATTTCTTCTCTTCTCTTTCTGTTTTTATTTATTTTTTTAATATATTTTTAAATTCATTATGAATTGGGTTTGTTTTAAATAAAGGAATGATTTGTTTGCTTATTTAAGTCTCCTAACATTTATTACGCTGCCTACAATCATGAGGTAGTCCACAATGCTTTATTATACTTTTCCTGTTATGTTAAACTAATATTATTGAACTCTTTTTTGTGCCTGAGACCAGGACTATTTTGATGTCATTGATACACCAATGGATTTTGGCACAATATGCAGCAATCTTGAAAATGGTGTTAAATACATGAATTCAGAGGATGTGTATAGGGATGTGCAATATATCTGGGAGAACTGTTACAAGTATAACAATAAAGGTGATTATATTATGGATCTCATGAAAAGGGTGAAGAAGAACTTCATGAAGTATTGGACAGCAGCTGGGTTGTACAATGAACAACCACATGGTGTTATTGGTGAGGGTTTCACGGTTTTGGTCTTCCTTAGTTATTGCATCTTTTTACGATATCCAGTATTTGGCTAATGGAAGACATTGACTTATTCATTTATTATTATGGATAAATTTTTGTAGGGCAACATAATATGAGTCTTTTGATTCGCGTTTGGTCATTGGGCAAGAAATTTACCTTTTCCAGATCTTTTACACTTTCTTCCTCGTGTAGTTTTATGTTTTCAAAGTTCTTGTGTTTTGTATCCATTACTGATAAATGATATTATGAAATATGAATATGAATATGCTTATTGATATACATAAACATTTATTTTTTACTTATAAAAAAAAAAAAAAAAAAAAAAAAAAAAAATAGACATAAACATCATTTAATATCATTGATGTCATTCGCCCAAGTTCGTTCAAGTTCTTATGAATTAAAATTTACAGTAGAAAGTATATGAATTCTCTTGGGATGAGATCAGATATAATAAAAGGGACTTTTTGTAACTTATAAATACCTTTATCCATTATTGGCCCCATTAATCAAAGGAGTTGGGACGTACAGACTAGGTGCGGACCTAATTTTGGGCATCCCTTTGCACAAAGCAATCACCCCTGTTTTTTTTTTAAATTTATTTATTAATATACAAACTTTAATTATTTTCTTGTGCTTTGTGCTTGTATAGAGAAATAATGTACAAAGCAATCACCGCTGATTTTTGTAATCTACAAACTTTAATTATTTTCTTGGTGCTTTGTGCTTGTATAGAGAAATAATGTTTGAATAACACTGCATCGAACAAAATAGTGTCAAACTGTCAATAATGTTGATATATCTGTAGGTACACCTTGTATCATGACCATGAATCAGTACCTTTTTGCTGATCTACTAGAAGTTTGACAATTGTAATATTGGAAAAAATATTTGATAATGGCAATTCTCATCCATTGATGGTATGAGTTACAATGTATAGTTTTTACCATAGCTTGAATAGATTCTGAAGAAGTGATGTATGTATAATGATTCCCATATAGGTGCAAGGATTATACTTTTGAAGTCCGTAGGAACTCTAGGTTACATTGATGGATTGAAGTAGTGAAATGGGCATCACTTGCTTATACATGTTGTTCTTGTGTTGTATTTGGACACGAGGATGTATATATGCATAAGATTCTACTGAGATGGATGTATTTGATATGTGCACTGATGCCTCTTTTTTGTCCTAATACATCTCCCCCCAACAAGTAATCCACACGGGCATATTCCAAGTGGAATTTGCACTTCCCCTCTCGGGGATGGCAGGAGATACCACAAAAACTAATAGTTGGTGGTAGCAGTCTGAATTTAATTTATAATTCTTTCAACAATTTCAGATATTTTCATCTTGAATTCCATTTTACTAATATGCACGTTTTTTTTGCTATATTTTAGAACATTAATCTCAATTCTGGTATCTCCATCAGTTATCTGGGTTGTTTTTGAATCTTGATCTCTCTGTTGACTCTAATAACCTCTTTGATAGTTGCCTGTTTTGTTGTTTACCTCCGTCAACACCCTTTACAGAAGCATGTTCACCCTCCAAATTGCTTCTGGTGTCCACAGTAATAATTTGTAAAGTTAGACGTTTTGCTCACCCAATTTTTGTTTGAACATGAATGCTACTAGGATTGTTATAATTGCCTGTTGTGGTAACAATATGCTATTCTCACCTTACATGCTTGTCTTCATCTTCGTGATAGCAGTATTCTCTTCTTACTAGGTGTTGAAACCATTCAAGCAAGAGACATTGCAGCTTCCAGTCATGTGAAGATGCAGGTGAATAGTGGTTACTTAAAACAGAAGACACGGAAGCGCCATGGGTATGCATCTGTAGGTTCTTTTAAATAAATTAGTTTTCCATTTTGATAATTTATTGCTCTTATTTTATGAGGTTACTTGTGGTTGAAGCATTCATGATGATTGAATTAACACTACTTCTTGATCACTGTAAATTTCTTTTCTTTTTTCGAGTTTGACGTAAGAATAGGTTCTTATTAGATTCCTTCTATATTAACTTTTCTTTCATAAAATGTATTCGGGAGAAAGAGAACAACAAAGTGGATTTGCTTAAGGTGGAAATGTTAGGGTTAATGGTTACCATGGCTTCTATGTTTCCTAGTGATAACAATTCAGTAAGAAAGCCTCTCTCTCTCCTCTTTAAATATGTGGTTGGATCATAGTGTATCTTAACTAATATTCAGGAAGATGGATCCTGTTATGGAATATTGCAGTATTGGGTTGTTGATATGGACATCCCTTGTTTTTAATGAAGATGACCTCCTCTTATGAAGTAAAACATGTCAACTAGGAATCAGGTAAATTATTATTACATTGATTTGGAGTTTTTGTTGCCTTACTAAAGAGGGATGCTCTCTATAAAAAATTTGACTAATCTATATCACTGTACAATATAAACTCTCAAACTAATTCCTGGATACTTTTATAATGTTTGGTTCCGATACTACCTTTGAAGTGTTAGTGCACTGTCGTAGAACCATATTTCTAGTATTTAATAATTCATCAGTGGTTTTGTTCCTCAATAACTTGAGTCATTTTCAGTTCTGTTTTTTATTGTTCTGTACTGTATATTGCAAAATTATAAATTTGTACTATAGTTAAGCTTTGGTCACTTGAGTAGTTGATTATTTTGTGGAGTTTTAAGGAATCTGTAATTATTGAATCTGCTGTAGTTATGCATGTGTATATTTCAAGTTTGCATTTAGTTCAGTGAAAAATCACTTTTAACCTATTTAGGAAAAAAAAAAAAATCACTTTAACCTACTGATATATTTATCAAAGTTTGTGGAAGTTCAAAGCTGTTGTAGAAAGTAGTAAACTGCTGGCATGGGATCAGCAAAGGTGGTACATTAGATTATTTTTTTCAGTTTTCTATATGCTTGGTTGGATTTTTGTTTGTAAAATTTTCCTTCTTCCCTGAAACCATTGAATGCCTACTACATTTTTACCAATATTGTTTTCCGGCACAGGCAGTTAATTTATTTATTCATTAATATTTAGCTTCTCAAGTTGTCAACTTTTAACAGAGTTAAACGACACAAGGATGACTGCCTATGTGCTATATGTGTAATGATGCGCCGCAGGCAAGAGCGCGAAGAGAGTACTCAAACTGTTGAAGATCAAATTGGTGCCAGTAATAGTCATCTAGCTCAAGAGGTGATATATTTTAATCTTTTACCATGACTGTATTCACCCTATTTTGGTTGATTTTTAGGATTTTCTATTTGTAGATTTGCAAAGTGGGAACTGTCAGGAATACAAAATCATCATCATCATCCTTGCTTTTATTCCATACAAACGGGGTCGGGCACATGGATTCTCTTTTTCCGGTCTTTTCTATTATAGGCCATATCTTCTACTAGATTTATTTTTTTGAAATCATTTCTAATCACTTCATTCCATGTTAGTTTTGGTTGACCTCTTTGTCTCTTTCCCTCAATGCAAATCAATCTTCCTCTCCTCATGGGTGCAATCTATAGGTCAGCGTAAAATATGCCCATACCACAGTAGTCTACTCTCTTTTATTTTCTCACTTACAGGCGCCACGCGTACTCTCTCCCCAATCCTTTGAATAGCAATCCTATATTTCTTAGTTATTCCTAACGTCCATGTTAACATCCACATTCCTGTTTATCTCTTCATTTTACTTATCAAAAATAACATCCACATTTCTGCCGCATGGATGTGTTGTTCGTGTTTCTTTTTTAGTGCCCAACATTCCGCACCATAAACCAGTCTGATCATTGTCCTATATACTTTCCCTTTTAATTTAGTTGGCATTCGTTTACCGCATAGAACCCTGCTAGCATTCCTCCACGTTGTCCAACCTATTCCAATTATACTACTCACATCATCTAAGAAGCATGGACATGGACACGACTCGGCACGAATATATGCCAACATGTCAAATTCTAAAAAAGTAGGACATGGTCACAGCGTAGACACAACTAATATAAATATAAAAGTTCATCTGTATATGTATTGACTAAGACAATTAGAGAACTTCAATTAATTGATAATTTTTATACTAAAGTCACATAAGTTAGAAGGGGAAGCTATTTGAATATCAAAAAGAATATATTATATTAGATATGATATATCCTCTCTTGTCTTTGTAGTTATTTTTTTTGTTCATATTACATACTATGACATATGTTTAATGGTAATGTTTTTTTTTTATTTTTTATTTTTTATTTTTTATTAAAAAAAGAGGTTGAATGCTTTGATAACCCCCCCTCCCCTCTCGGAATTGTTTGCACTCAAGAGGATTCGAACCTTAGAACACTTTGTTATATGTTTATAATGTTGTTTCTAGGGCTGTCATATCTTTGTTTATAAAAGACAAAGAGAGGGATATGTTGTCGAGTGTCCGGAATGTGTCGACCAAGTGCTTGAAATAATAAAAATAATTTTTAAATTATGGACATGGTCATGAAGTGTTGGAGATGTATCCAGGAGTGTCCATTAAGTGTTGGTGTCCGACAAGGATATGGCACCTCATAGAAGTGTCCGTGCTTCTTAGTAGATCATCATCAATCTCTCCATTCTTTGGTACAATTGATCCTAAGTATCAAGAATAATTACTTTGATTTCAGAGTGTAGCGTTCTTGATGGATATATGTTTGACAGATCTGATCTGTTTAGTATTGTTAATCATTTACATGCTATATTGAGAAGAGGGTTTTAATCTGTCTTTTTCTTATAGAAGTTCACTTTTTCTATTTTTTTCTTTTACATTTTCTGTTTAAGGAAACTTCACCTGTGGAAAGTCCTTACGATGAGGACATTTCATCAAATATGGACAATTCACTAGGCCCGGATGCAGATGCTGACTCGGAAGGAAAAGGCGAGGAGGTGAAGATGGAAACCACTGAGCAGCTCTATAGCCCTTTACAGGACAAGCAGGAGATTGAGATGGAGATCCAAACAAAAGGAGAGGGTGAAATATCTGAGCATTCACAACTTGGTGATAGATCTGGAGAGGAGCATGATAGACAGTATCAGACACAAACGCCTGAATCAGGTGGATATATCCAGACTAGCAATCAGAAAGAAGAAATATTATTGCAGCATGACGAGAAAACTGTAGCAATTGAGCCACAGAAGGAAAAGGTATATCTTCTTTCAGCCGATCTTTTCCAGCACCACATTATATGTTTTTCAACTTAAAATAAAGATTACAGGTTGCTTAGCTTCTTATGATGTTGGGTGTAAGAAACAAACAGTTTAGTAAAGCGTATTATTCTATTGTATGTCTACAATTTACAACAGTACAAGCATATTTATATGCCCTAACAAAAGGCTGATAAAAGACAAAAGACTAAACTACCCATATAAAAGACAATAGACTAAAGTACCCATAAGAACTAAAATGTGCGAATATTTTAGCAACATGAGCAAAAGTTTCTTCATGGTCAATACCATACTCTTGGGTGAACCCCTTTGCAACAAGACGGGCCTTGTACCTCTCAATAGAACCATCAGACTTGGTCTTTATTTTATGGATCCACTTGCCACCAACTGTTTATCAGGGGGTAAAGGCACCAAGTCCCACATGCAACTCTTATTCAAAGCAAGGAGCTCTTCGTCCATAGCCTGTTGCCAATGAGAATCAAGGACAGCTTCGTTATAGGAATTAGGTTCAGAAAGAGAATGAATAGATGCCAAAAAGAAACAAATATATTCTCTAACACGCCCCCTCCTCCTCCTCTCAAACTCACGATGTGACACTGAGAAGCATCAAGAGTTTGTTAAGAAGAAAAGAAAACGCATATAGTGCGGGACTTCGTGAAGAAGTCAGCCAACTGCATAGTAGATGAGACATATGGTAGAGAAGTAGTGCCAAGTTGAAGATGATGGCACACGAAGTGACAATCAATCTTAATATGTTTTGTACGCTCATGAAAGACAGAGTTATGAGCAATCTGAATGGCGCTCTTGTTATCACTGTACATAGGAGTAGGACCAGAAAGAGGAACACCCATATCAGCAGGCACCCTTCTGAGCCAAACTAACTCTTCTAGGCACGATACTCAGCCTCAGCAGAAGAGCGAGCAACAATTGTCTGCTTCTTGCTTTTCCAGGAGATGAAAGAATCACTCAAAAAGACACTGAAGCCCGTAGTTGACTTACGATCAGTTGAGTCTCCAGCCCAGAGAAAGCTTGAAGTTCCAATGCAGATGTAGATGAAAATAATAAACTGTGATGTAAACTACACTGGAGATGGCGCAAAATGCGAAGAATAGCAGTCAGTGAATAGTAGTAGGAGAAGACACAAACTAACTTACAATGTGTACCACAAGGCAAAAGCATGTGGGGTTATGTCACTGGGATTTCGACTATCCCATTAGATACCAAAGCTGAAAAGTACTCTGAATTTCAATCACTTGGATAAATAATTCTGTGGATCACTTGGCCAAGCTTTCCACCGCTATCCTATAATTCTGTGAATAATGTGAAAACAATCACTTTTTAGCTGAGTCCCCATATCCTATAAATTGATAGATTGACGAATCCGACCCCTAAGCATGTACCCGTGCCCGACACCCGTACTCGAGTCCGGGTAACATAGCTAACTTGTAAGATTGAGGTGGAATAGTTTGAATTCCCTTCTCAATACTAGTTAGAAGAGGACGAAGTAGCTCCACCAAGATATAGTTGCTCTCTTAGAGCATCTCCAATGCATAAAGTTATTTGTGCATGCCAAATCTATATTTTGAGGAGTGCTACAGTATCAAAATGATATATTTTAGCAATTCTACTCCAATAGTGCGTTGCTATTTTTTGACACAACCACATTTTTTTTTCAACAATTATTCCCAATTTCCATTTTCAACCACCATTCTTTTTCCATTGCAAATATAGATAGAGATGGACAGAGGAAACATAGACAGACCCAACAATTCTTCCTACCCATCATTCCTCCAATTCTACACAAGAAATCTCAGGTTCATCTCATTTTCAACCCCAAAACCACTACTCATCATAGCCCTAACACAAGTTTCTCACATCCAAGCCTCAATAATCTGCTCCAAATTGCATAAATTGCAGATAAGAATCCGAAGTGGAGGCCACGATTTTGATGGCCTTTCCTATGTCTCAGATCATGAAAACATTGATAAAATTAGATGGACAGACTATGTAGCGACTAAATATGACAACAGTAGAAAGAAAATTCAATTAATATGATTATTGAAGTCAATATACATATGGGAATTTCTTTACCCCAGAGACCCAGAAACAAACAGATTGATGAGAGAGAAAGAAAGAAGCTAATCATCATCACCGGTCGAGGGAGCCACGATCGAGGGACCCAGAAACAAACAAACTCCGGTCGATTTTTGATCATCATCGCCGCCGCCTTCTTCACCGGAGTGCATGCCACGACCCAGAATGACGGCGACTGCAGAGGGAGCCACGATTGGACAACCCAGAACCACGATCGGACCACCCAGAACCACAGACCACCCAGAACCACGGCTGAGCAGCACCTTGGAGTCCTCCAGTGGGCCCAGATCGTCGAATCTGCCGCTGAAGTACAGAATCCGGTAACGGTAGAGGAAGAAACAAGTGTTGCAGATGAGAGGGAGAGAGAGACGACAGAGTTAGCGATATCGAGGAACAGAGAAAGCAACAGGGGATTGAGGGAGATAGGACGACGTTGCAGATGAGAGGGAGCGCGATATTGAGGGACAGAGATAGCGATATTTGAGGGATTGAGGGAGATAGGAAGAAACGGTGTCTTTGGGCCATTAAACAGACTTGCCAAAAAAATTTGGCAGCTCTCAAATGTGAGAAAATTTGAGATTTTCAAATTTTGAGAGGCCAAATGAAAGGCCATTGGAGAGCTTTTTTTTTGCCCATCTCTCAAATTATGAGTTTGAGAGCCCAAAATAGAAGAGCATTGGAGATGCTCTTACAATACAAGAGTCATAATTTTCTCCATGGATGAAAAGACACTATTTGAGTGGTAATACCATATTCCCCTTAAAAGTCTTCAAACATCCTAAAATAAAAACATTACTCTAATAATAATAAATAAATAAAAAATCTAATTCCATCTATCTTTCCCACACCTCCAATAATAGGTGCGGTTCATGTGTATTTCAAGCTCTCGGACCATGCTCCGTTCTCCATCACCAAGTCCTTAAGTAAATGCTGGGATGTGGTTTAAGATTAAGTATAGTGCAAGATTTGTTGGAATGTGATTCTTGTCGCCGAACTTAAATAGTTTGAAACAAGTTTTGTTGGTTTGAACTAACAGCAGCCAGCCTAAAATTGTTGATAGTCACTGACATAATCAAGCACTAATATGCTGTGAATAGATTGGCGTATGGGAATGATTACTAAGACTGGTGGGAGCTGTCCCAGTTAGTGGAAAGGAAATTTTCTTGGCCACCCTGTGGGTGACACTGAGTGAGCATGCATAAAGAATACTGCACTAGTGGTTTATAATAATGATTGGAACTAGCCTCACTATATCTGATATTTGGGGTTAATTACCCATTCCTCAACCTAAAACCGATGGAATGCTATTGCTTTCATAATTTTTTTATGACTTAAGAGTGACTGAACAAAGAACCCAATCTGGTTATGGTTAAAAGGTTGACCGGTCCCTCTGATATCAGCCAACACGCACCAGCTGTTGTAACAGTTTGGGTTTCAAAAGAACCTAATTGTTTGTGAATAGCTTGGGCTTGGGTCATTAAGAGCTCAACACAGGCTTGAGTCGTTAAGTAACCAAGCGGAACTCTAGCTCATTCTTTGGCTCCTTTAGTAAAGGAGTCAAGTATGAAAAATATGCGGTTAGCTTGTTTGAACTTGTGAACATCATAGCCTATTACGCTAATTTTTGGTTTTCACTAGCATGATATTTAAATGCTCGTCACACATCAGTTTTTTGTCCAGAAGTAAAGTGGAATGCTTAAATTCCAGTGCTGTCCTCTGTTAACATGGCATGAGATAGTATCTCTATATTCCCACAGCATGAAGCATTATTTTTTCAAAATTTGAGACATTACCAATATGTTTGTATTTTGTAACTGCAGAATGTATTGATTTTATGATTTGTTCTGGTTACAGAAGTTATCAGAGAAGAGTCAAAAAGCAAAATTGTACGAAAACTTCCGCTGTTTGGAAAATCCTATGCTTCTGAAGGTGTGTGGAACCCTCTTTCCTGACGATCGTAAATCTGTCTGGACTGGACATCATTCATTGGCTCGAAATTCTGGTCCTGATTCTGGTAGTCGAATTCATGCAGCTGTCACAGCTTTAATGAAGTAGGTGTTAATATTATGACCATTCTTGGCAGCGTTTGTTGAGTGGATCCTAGATAGATCATATATAACTACATTCAGCGGTGGATAAAATCTGGGAAGAACTTGATAGTATGATTTTGGATGTGTGCTATAGGAGATTGATGCAAATTACAATCCTGTGAACTGTATGATTCTAATTTAAACTTGATTTATACTCTTTTCTCGGGTGATTCCTGTTGAGGGTTTGAATGGAATGTTGTAATTTACATGTTTCATTAAAGAAAAATGCTTGAATATGATTCATAGAAGATCTTTACTAACTGATTTTGTGGGTGTGTAACTGCAAGTGTTAAATTGAACCACCAAATTTATGTCCTCCCCCGTTTGGGGAGGTTGATGACTTGATGCCTAACTGAGAAATTGTGATGATATAGCCGATGGCTCTTTTTCATTTTTTTATGGTTTTACTGCAGAGCATGGTCTACATTAGAAAAAGTCTCGACTATAAATCCTAATTTTCTCCTTGGAGTTCCAATATGATAGCATTGGATCTTGAGGTTTCCTAGGGGTTTATATATCAAGATTTCACTCCTACAATTACTTATTCGTTGAGAAAATAATCCATGGGAAGGGCTGATTTGAGGATGAGGAATTAGCATACCGATTCGCTTTTGGGGAAGCTTAATTCATATGACATTAGCTATCGCGAAGTCCAGGGCCGACTATCAAACGTCGTAAGCTATTCTTAAATTACTGGTAACAAATATGGACTATGTGCTGCATGGTTAGATTCCACTTGTATATTGGCGGCAGTTGAATCTAGATTATTTTTTAAATTTTTTGAATATTATTTATTTCAATATATATATATATATATATATATATATATATATAGAAACATGAACTTTCTTGCATAAATTATTTTCTAACTCTATATATTTTCCTAACATTCGTAAAACTCTCCTTCTATAAGAAAATATAATCTCTCTCTCTCAAAATTATTTCATTCTCTCTTAAACAGAGCACCCGAAATTAGTTAAGTCCCAAGAAATTTCAAGTATCAGAAGAGAGCACAACCTGGGAGATGCAACTTGACCAATTCCAATTTCTTCAAGAAGATCAAGAGAAAAAATTAAGAACCAGCGACAATTCGGTATAAATAAATAGAAATCATAAAAAATGAAATATGAAAAATATAAAGAAAATTAAATAAAAAATTACTTCGCGTATTTAGAGGAGGCCACGTCAAAGCAATATTAGGAAGTTTGGATCAATTCCATGAGCATTTTCATTTGTATGGACTTGTTTATTTTTTATATGTAAATTTTTACACTTATATATTCCTCCTTCGAATTTTAACTTTGTGTACATATATAACATGCCATTCCTTACTAGTTAAGTAATGTTGTCTGAATCTTTGTATAAATAGTTGGGTATATTTATGAAAATGGAATAAAAGATAAGGCTTGTGGGTGTAGGAATAAAGTGTACAGAATGGTGAGACATGAGAATCGAGATTGAAGAGAGATATATCGAAAAAGATACATGGTGTGTGTGTATATATATATATATATATATATATATATATAATTAATTAATTAATTATATAGAGTATTGTTATGTGGGCAGAGAAGGAAAATCATATATGAATTTAAGAATAATTTTGACATTTTGCATTTTGTTTTTTTTTTTGTTTTTTGTTTTTTTTTGTTAATGATAAAGTAAGGTTAATTTAGTAATTTTACTGCCAAAATTATGATTTAATTTTATTTGTACAAATTGAAAATAGTAAGGGGTAATGAGACATTTTGTATATTTATTTTTTTTTTTTTGAAAATTTAAGAAATATCATGCTAGAACATGAAAGAAAATATCAAGATTTGTTTTTCATTATGTGGTAGTCTAAAACTTGAGCGCTTGGCGTTAAAGAACTAGAGCATGAAAGAAAATATCTTTGATTTTCCTTTCTTATATCATAGTGTAGAACTCCCGCATGAAAGAAAATATCAAGACTTGCCTTCAGTAAATTAAAAAATTTATACCAGGTATTGACATTCCCACTTGTAACATCTACACTCACTCTTTGTACTAGAGCTTTACCACTTGTTGACTATACGTGATACCTCTTTTCCTTATACTTGTTTACTAACCTCTATTCCTTATATAGGCATCTTCCTCCCGAATGAGCCAGTAGAATGAATAACAATCAATGGCATCTGGATGTTTTACAATCAATTAAAATTTACAAAACTCTTTCTCTAGTCTTCTAAACTATTTTATAATCAACAAATTCCTACAAACTCTTTAATGCTCTAAAATCCTCCTTCACTCTACCATACTCGACAATGGAGACGTCATGCAAAGTCCTATTTGTTGGACTGTTAGGAAAAAAAAAATTGAAGGACAATTGAGAACACAAAAAATAATTAGATGATGAGATGAACTTAGTCGAGACGTGTGAACACACTGTCCTTAAGAATAGATCCGCCTCTCTAAGACCATGTCTCTTTGTAACAACGTTCCACCTTTAAGATATAACAATCAAATCCTCAAATGTACACTCATACTGCAGAGGTAGTCGGACAACTTCAATATGGTCTTTTGGTGAATGGAATTGCAGAACAAGAATAATTGTAGCAAAGAATGGTATTTGGGAAAACAATGGTAGCCAAAGCAATATTGAACACAACACTCAGCTGTGACATCTAGGTTATGAGCCTTGCGAGCTACCAAACTACTCTACCCCATTCTAGAGAGAAGAACTGAGAAGTAAAAGACAAACAAGGATTGAGTGTGCCCCTGTACCATATTTGTACAATTAGAACAAACCATTTATTCATAATGGTAGAGGGACCTCTATGATCGATGATCATAGAAAAGGGGTATTTTAATCCTTATCAATTTGATCTTCTTGTGCATGGCAATAAACATGCAAGAACCATATCACGAAGTATGTGTCCGGATAGTCCAAAGTCTCTGTTGGAAATCTTATCTATAAGTTGACTCAACGATTATGGCAGATTTATTGGGTCTTC
Organism: Cornus florida; assembly: GCF_030987335.1. NCBI lineage: Eukaryota > Viridiplantae > Streptophyta > Magnoliopsida > Cornales > Cornaceae > Cornus > Cornus florida. The sequence goes on from NW_026775573.1 coordinate 50,783,507, forward strand.
AATATAGGCTAATTTTTAGGGATTTTATTTTTATTCTGATTTGATTTGATTTGATTTTATTTTATTCTCTTTATTTTGATTTGATTTTATTCTCTTTTCCATATTTGTAATTTTCCGCTGGTATATAATGATAGTCTGGTTCTCAAATTGAGTACTCCAATTTTACCAAGTTACTTTTTGGTATCAGAGCCTCAAACCTACGCCTCCCCCATCTCTCTCTCTTTCACCGCCTCTTTTAATATATCTCTCTATCTCGTTATAGCCCTTTCCCTATATATATATATTTTTTCACAGACCTTCTCTCTTTTTCAGGTCGCTGTTGCGACAGTCCTAGGGGGAGTCAATCTCCTCTAGGTTCGACCCCTGTAGGGGTATTCCCTTAATCTTTTTCATGCACTAAGGGTCAGAAGACGTGTTTGTAATTTTTTAGGGCTGCCGGGATATTCGGCAGCATTTTCGGATCAGACCGCCGTATCTCCGGCTTCTTGGTTTGATCAAAATCAGGTTTATTCCTCCTTTATTTGAAATTATTGGTAATATGTTGAATTGATCTATTTAATATTATGGCTGAATCAAGTAATAATAAATAAACTCTCTTTTCGGCGCAACACACACCGGCTCAACGAGTTACTAGTGTGCTGTTGAATGGCCGTAATTTTGCATCCTGGGCTCATTCCCTCCGCCTCTATATTGGTGGAAAAGGCAAATTAGGGTGGATTTTGGGTACTGAAAAGATGCCAGTTATTAAAGATCCTAAAGATGCTCAGTGGGATATGGACAATTGCACCATTTTAGGATGGATGTTTAATTCTATGGAGGAACGCATTTATAATATATTCATATTTTATGACTCTGTTAATGACTTGTGGACTGCTTTGAATTAAATGTATGCTCATTCTAGGAATGATGCTCGTATTTTTGAATTATATCAAGGTATTGCTAAGGCCTCGCGGAAGGCCTGAATTTGTCTGTAACTGATTATTTTGGGTATTTGAGATCTCGTTGGGAGGAACTAGCTCAATATGAGCCTCTCAGTGAATTTCCTTCTGAGGCAACCTCTCTTCTTGTCAAACGTCTTGATCGTCAGCATACCTATCATTTTTTGATGGACGCCTAGAATTTGAACCACTAAAGTCTCAGATCTTGAATGCATCACCAATGCCATCCCTGTTGGAAACCTTTGCTACTGTTGATGGTGAAGCACGCAGGCACCGTTTAATTCAGCCCTCAATTGTTCCTGTACCAGTGTTTGAGCCTGCTGAGGATAATATGGCTTTTGCAGCCAACTTTGGATCACGAGCTTCTGAAGGTCAGATTATTTGTCACCATTGTGGAGGGGTTGGACATGTTAAGGCTCGTTGTTTCAAACTTCATCCTGAACTGAAGCAAAAATTTTCTAGGAACAATTTATCTGGAACTGGTTCTTCTTGTACTGCGGCTGTTGCAGAAACTCCTGTTACTACCGGTGGGTCTACTGTATTTCCTGGATTGAGCCAGCTTTAGTCTTAGATTAGGCATATCTAGGACCAGCTTGGCTCCCTTGCTTCTAGAGTTAGTGCTCCTTCAACTGCTCCCACTGCAACTATTGCTACAGGTACTCCTACTGCATTTCATGTTAAGGCCAAGCAGCCCACTTGGGTTCTGGATTCTGGGGCCAATGATCACATGACTGGTGATTTATCAGTTTTTTCTTCTAATATCATACCTGTTACCCAATCTGTGTATCTTGCGGATGGCTCTACATCTTACATTCATAGTAAGGGTGATGTTTGTCTGTCTCCTGATATTACTCTTTCATCTGTCCTTTATGTACCTAAATTTGCCTTTAACCTTTTATCTGTTAGCCAGCTTGTAAAAAATCTCCAATATGCAGTTATATTCTTACCAGATCACTGTTTGTTGCAGGACCTTTGTTCGAAGAGGATTTTTGGCAGGGGTTATAAGCGTGATGGGCTTTACTACTTTGGGGAACCACCAGGAACGAGTCTTTAAGCTTCTGTCCTACCTACTTCTAGTGTTTATGATGTTTCTTTTCGCATTTTTTAGTCTGTGGCATGCACGTTTGGGGCATGTAAACTTTCAATATTTATGTCTATTGTTTCCTTCATTAAATAAAGCATGTAAGGACCATAAGTTTCAATGTGAAGTTTGTGAGCTTTCTAAACATACTAGAACTAGCTATATTTCTCATATGAGTCGTACTCCTAGTATGTTTGATCTTATTCATTCTGATGTCTGGGGCCCTTCCCCAGTTACTGCTTTCTCTGGACATCAATATTATGTGACATTTATTGATGATTATTCTCGTTGTACTTGGGTTTATTTATTGAAAAAGAAATCTGATATGTTTCTTTTATTTACCCAGCTTCTTCAAATGATTAAAACCCAGTATAACACTGTTGTCCGTAATATTCGTTCTGATAATGGACGAGAATATGTTTCGAATGAGTTCCGGTCTGAACTTAATAAAAATGGGATTTTACATCAACTCACTTGCCCCTATACTCCTGAGCAAAATGGTGTGGCTGAACGTAAAAATCGTCATTTTATGTCTGTGGTCCGATGTCTTCTGAGTGGTATGCATGTGCCTAAATTCTATTGGCACATGGCTGTTCTTACAGCTGCTTTTCTGATTAATCATACTCCTAGTCGAGTTTTGGGTGGTAAGGCACCACTTCAGATTCTCCAGCCTAATTAAACATCGTTTCACCTTCTGCCTCGAGTTTTTGGCTGTACTTGTTTTGTTCATAACCGTAGTCCTTCTCGTCATAAACTTGATGATAAATCTATTAGGTGTATTTTCTTGGGGTATTCTGCTATGTCAGAGGGCTATCGTTGTTATGATCCTGTGACCAAACATATGTATCATTCTCTTGATGTGACATTTCATGAAACTGTTCCTTTTTATAGTACTAATTCTGTGGTACATGATTCTCTCTCTTGTGATCTAGAGAAGGAGATTTCTCCTATTGCCTTTCCTGTTCCTCTCTTTGAAAATCACACTGTCTTGGAAACTCCTTCTCCATCCATACAGGGTTCCCCTCCACCTTTGCAGGTCTACTCTCGTCGTCATCGCACTCAACCTCCCCTGCCAGAATCATCTTCAGAACCAGATCCAGGTAACTCTCCTTCTCCTATTGCTCCTACAATTCCTGAGCGTACCTCTCGTTATCCTACCAGTGATCGTCATCCTCCTAATTGGTATGGTTTTTCTAGTAGCACTAACCACCCTATTTCCCAGTATGTCTCCTATGATAGTCTTTCAGGTTCATATAAATCCTTCCTGGGCAAGATTGGGACCGTTTCTATTCCTCGATCTGTGTCAGAGGCCCTCTAGGATCCCAATTGGGTGTCTGCCATAACAACAGATAAGGATGCTTTACACCATAATAATACATGGGAACTTGTTACTTTACCTTCTGGGGAGAAAACGGTTGGCTACAAATGGGTCTTTAATGTAAAGTACTTAGCCGATGGTTCTATTGATTGGTATAAGGCTCGGTTGGTGGCAAGGCTTTACTCAGATTCCGGGCAAAGACTTTAGTGCTACTTTTGCTCCTGTGGCTAAGTTGACGTCTGTGCGACTGCTTGTCTCCTTGTCTGCTGCCCATTCTTGGCCTCTGCATCAGTTAGATATCAAGAATGCATTTCTTAATGGGGATTACTATATATATGGATCCACCCCCTGGATTTCGGGCTGAGGGGGAGTATGCTGAGAAAGTCTATAGGCTACGGAAGTCTCTTTATGGTTTGAAGCAATCTCCTAGAGCTTGGTTTAGTCGTTTCAGCGATGTTGTTTTATCTATGAGCTTTGTGCGCTGCCACTCAGACCATACTTGTTTTATTCGACGTCGCTCTGATGGTCGTTGCATTATGTTATTGGTATATGTGGATGATCGTTGTGGAATTTCTTTAACTCAAAGGAAATATGTTTTGGATCTTCTTCAAGATACTGGCATGCTTGGGTGTCGACCCGCTTCCACTCCTATGGACCCCAATCTTAAACTCTCTGTTGAGTCAGGGGAATTACTTCCAGTTCTATCCGTGTATCAACGTTTAGTAGGTCGTCTTATCTACTTGACTAATATAAGGCCCGATTTGACATTTGCTGTTAGTGTGATTAGTCAATTCATGCATGCCCCTCGCTCAGCTCATATGGATGCAGTCTACCATATTTTGAGGTACCTTAAGTCGTGCCCTGGTCTTGGTCTGTTCTATGCCTCAGGAAATCAGTCTGGACTCTCATGCTTTACTGATGCAAACTATGCTGGATGTAAGACAGATAGACGTTCTACCTCTGGCTTATGTACTTTCTATGGTAATCATCTCATATCATAGAAGAGTAAGAAGCAGGCTGTTGTTTCTAGATCCTCTGCTGAAGCTGAATACCGAGCTATGGCTCAAGGTACTTGTGAGCTCCTTTGGCTTCAATCAATTTTGGGAGAGTTGGGTCTTGTACAGAAAGGTTCTTCAAGGCTGTTTTGTGACAATAAATCAGTCATTATGCTTGCTTCTGATTCTGTTTTACATGAAAGGTCGAAACATATTGAGGTAGACATTCACTTTATTCGAGAGAAGGTTCGATCGGGTATCATTAATCCTATTTTTGTTCCTTCTTCATAACAGACTGCAGATGTGTTCACAAAGTCTGTTGGGCTTTCTCTTCTCCAGTCTTCCATAGTCAAGCTGGGCTTAGTCAACATATTTGCTCCAGCTTGAGGGGGAGTGTTGGAAATCTTATCTATAAGTTGACTCAACGATTATGGCAGATTTATTGGGTCTTCAATATAGGCTAATTTTTAGGGATTTTTTTTTTATTCTGATTTTATTTTATTTGATTTGATTTTATTCTATTTATTTTGATTTGATTTTATTCTCTTTTCCATATTTGTAATTTTCCGCTTGTATATAATGATAGTCAGGCTCTCAAATTAAGTACGCCAATTTTACCAAGTTACTTTTGTCTCGATAGTTATCTCTTGGTATTTTGGTAAAAAAACCAACCTCGATGAAGGCATGTGAGTGCACTATTCCGTGTTGGGGATTGTAACTTAGTATTTTGAATGAACACAAAAAACTCTTTGGCTCTTTGGCATATATATTGTAAAAGATTGAAAGATAATGTTTTCATGTATATTTATAGCCAAAAGATACAAGGGCTATGTGCATGAAATTAGGACAAAACCAAACAAGAGCTTGGTCATACTCTCCTCCAGTGAGAGTGTGTGCGTATTGATTTTCTTTTGTTCTTTCGAGTCGTGTAAGTGGGTTTAGTGTTTGTTTTTCTCTGGTTTTATTAGTTGTGCAGCTTGGAGGTTTGTTTGTTTTGTTCTAGGAGCTGTTTGCCTGGGGGTTGTCTGCCGCTCCCTTGCACTTTGTTTTTTGCTGTTTTTGCTGGTTACTTTTTCAGATCTTGGTGGGTTTTCTTCCTATTTTCTGAGTTTGTTTTCTTGGGTTGGGTGTTTATGTTTTCTATGATCTAATTCTGGAGTGTGTTTCATCGCTGGCGATTTTACGTGTCTATGGTTCCGGGTTGGTCTCGGTGGTTTCCGGTCATGCGGTGGTGGTCTTCGGTGGTTTTGCGCTGGAAGATGGTTGCGTCTTTCAGATTGCTACCTCTTTGGTTCAGGTGGCCACGTGGGTGGCTGGGGTTGTGGATGAGCTTTGGCTGGGGTACGTGGTTGGTGGGTGGGTGGTGGGCCCTTTTGGGAATATTTCCTTTATGGTTGCAGATTTCCCATTGTTCTCCACCTCATTTGCTTTTAGTGGCACTGCGAATACACGTGGGTCTCTTTGTTCTTTGTGTCCAATTTGTGGTGGGGATCACTATGCTCTCTCTAGACGCTTTCTCTAAAGGCCTCGTCGTCCCACCTTGGGTTTGGAGTTGGTTGACATGTGTTTTGCTACGGTACTTTTTATCTCCAGTTCTAGATTGTGCTACGTGGATCTGTTATTCTTTTTTTGGGTGTTGTATATCTGTTTTTCCCGGCTGGTTTTTCCATTGTTCTTTGGTTACTGTCTTCTCTAGTAAGCATCGAGTGAGTGGTTTCGTGAGTTTCCTTTTTCTTGTTGCTTTCTTTGGGGCTATGGAGGTTCCGTTGATTGATCAAATGCGTGGGCTTACGCTTACCCGAGGAGACGGAACCTGTGCTTCTTTTGCAAGATGACACTGCCCAGGGAGTAGCTGTATGCTGCGATAGTCAGTTTGGTAAAGTTTAGGCTTCTAAGACTATTACTTTGGTTGGGGCTAAGTATACTTTTGGCCGCTTGTTTCACAAGTTGTGGACTAAGGCGACTTCTGACTCTTCTTCCGCCCGTCTGCCTGTTTATAAAGTGGCGCGCAATCTGTTTCAACTTTTTATTTCGGATCGGGCGAGTCGGCATCGGCTTCTTCAGGGTAGTCCGTGGCTGTTTGATGGGCATTTACTGGTTTTGCAGGAGTGAGGGGAAGGTTTATTGTCTTCTGAGGTGTCTTTTAACTTCTTCCCTTTTTGGATTCACTTGCTCGATGTTCCTGCCCATTATCTTTCGGCTAGTGTTGGGATGAGGATTGGGAATTTTATCGGTAGGTGTTTGTCTGTTGAACTTAGGGATAAGGGTATGCTGGAAAGTGTCGATACTTTGTTGATAGCTAGTAGGGTTCTTCGTCTCAAGGTGGTTTTGGATGTAACTAAACCTCTTCGTTGGTAGGTGCAATTACAGGGACCGTTTGATGCGGATTTATGGGTTTAAGTTCGTTATGAAAAACTCCTGTCTTTTTGTTTTGCATGTGGGGTCATTGGCCACAATTGGAAGTCTTATTCTCTTGGCACCTCTTCGACTACGCCCGAGAAGTAGGAGTATGAGCCTTGGTCAGGGGGTGGATGGGTATCTGGGAAAGGGTCTCTGGAATTTGGCCGGGGTTCGAGGTGGTTCGTTGGAAGCTGGGGTAGGGAAACGTTGGATTTATGTGGAGGGCGATAAGGCTGATCAAGGCGCAGGTCCAGGAGATGGCGGCTCTGTTCTTAGCTTTTGTCTGCTTCGGATACAGTAGCTTCTTTTCATGGTGTGCCGGGAATGCTTTCTAATGTTGGTGCGGTCGCTCAAGGGCCGACTGATGCTAGGAATGTGGCCTCTTTTTTTCATTTGGCTGGTGGGGATCGTGCTGGTGTTATAAGGAGTGTACCACTTCTATCGTCGTCTCCACGGTCTCCGGTCGATGCTGCTGCGCCTAGGCAGGGTTCCCCGCAGTGCAAGGGTCTCTTTCGCAAAGTTTTGTGGCTTCGGTGCATGTGGAAGAGCCTATCCAATGCGTGCCCTCTGTTTCACCTACTTGTCAAGCGTCGTCAACAACTGAACCGGGTTCGTCTTTGGTCCGGTCTACTCATAAGCGACGTCCATCGTTGGCTAGTTCTATTTCTAGGTCTCATAAGGTGGCGGGTAAGAAGCCAAAAATTTCGGTGGGCCATGTTCCGACTGGTATGTGTCATACTGTTACAGCGACTGAATTCCAGTGTGGTGCCCGTGGCGCTAATGACTTTTCTGCATATGCTCAATCGCTTTCTTTTACGAGACAGCTGGTGCTTTTGGATGGCGCTACCATGCCTCCTCCTTCTGTAACCCACTGATCGTTGTGGATCTGTTTTTGTGCTGTTTTGTGATGGGTTTTGCTGGGTTGTTGGTTTGTGTTTTGTTGGGTTGTTATGCATGGTTTGTTGCCTTTTGTAACTGCCGTTGGGCTTATGTTTACCAATAATAAAAAATAATAATAATAATAAAAAGGACAAAACCAGTTGTGGGAACGTTGACTTAGGATATTAGTAAAAATGCTGACTTAGGATATTAGTAAGAACGGCATATGTATGTTATATCCACATATTTGGGAAGACGCAACGATAAGAAGATTGAATAGTATTTGGTCTCTCAAATAAAAAATAAAAAATAGAAAGAAAACAAAATTGAGGTATTTTGAAATACCTAAAATATACAATCCCCTACATATTTCAAATTACAGAAGTAACTAAAGAATTAATCAGGGGACCATAAAAATCCAATGCATCAAAATTGGTGTCTTTTTGGATTATGAATTAGCCCTAATGTTAGTCATGATTTATAGAAAAATTGGTGAAACTATGTTGTCAGGATATTTCTCCATCAACTACAGAGCCCCACGTGCACATCTGATTAAAGAAGACGGCCCAAACGTTCAATCCAGAAAGTAAAAGCCCAACTTCGAAACTAGCCCAAAGGATAAGGAAACTCCACATGCCACAAAGACCCAAAGGCAATTATATAGCCCACATGACCTAAAGCAAAACCTTGACCAGCACGATGAAGAGTAACGCACAAACATGATAAAAAAGGCAAGATATCAGACTGTATTACAATCCAGAAAGGAAAGCCCTGAGAAGACTCCTTGACTTTTACAATATACAAATATAAGTATGAGCAAAAGACCCAAATATAGGATAAGCTGTTCACGGCCATCTGACTCTTCTGTTCTCTTTTGAATATTTCTTTTTAGCATTCGTTCTGAATTATCCAAGTGTTCTTGATTGAGTGTTCGTGTATTGAAGTTCTTAGATTGGACCTCGGCGTTCGGTCCGAGATTTTATGCACCCACATATGTTTCTGTGAATCAAGATTTCTTATTGTGTAAATTAAATAACTAACCACCCAGAACGTTATCTCTTTATATCGAAGATGTTAATAACGAGTTGGCGCGAATAGGCCTTGTGCCCTACTTGGATTTTCAAAAGAGCGGCCCCACCTTCAAACTTATATATTTGAATCCATCAAGTTTATACCGCAACTAGACACACCACCCAAGAATTAATTAAGAATTTCAATTTAACCTTTTACTTTACAATATTTCACTAACTACACAATAACAAAAGATTCTCAAGAAAATTTGCGCTCTTCCTAATCAACTAGTAACTTGTATTAACTCATATGAGCCTACTTCCCGGGATCTCCATTCACACTGGTTGGGTTACCATCATTGTTGACCTTTGTTATAGCCATAAGCCACATCCCCCTCAATGTTATTACTCACTAACTTCTGTCAAGTGGTTTTGTCACTGATCGACTAAATTCATCTCCAACCTTATAAAATCTAGGGATATAAGCCCAGTCTCAAACAACTGTCTCACAATATTATGTCATGGGCATATATTCTTGTTTTTCTCATTGTATATTTTATTCTTTGCTTTAGCTATTGCAGCATGGCAACACACAGGCGGAGCCAGTCTAATCTATATATGAGATTTCTAAGCCACTCAACCTCAAACCTAGCCTTTTCTAAGGCTATTAACTCAAATTCCATAAAGGATCAAGTTATGCATGTTTGTTTCGAATTTTTTCAAGATACTGCACCCGCATTGAGAGTAAATAAATACTCACTTGTGGATTTCATCTCATTTGAATCAGAGATCTAGTTAGCATTACTATACCCCTTGTACATCGAATACCTCTCAGATATCTGAGTACTCGAATACCTCTCAGATATCTGAGTACTCGGTAAGAGCTGCCTAGGGTTCCTTATTAGGATTCTGAGTGTCTACTCGATCTACAATCTGCATATGCTATATCAGCTCTACAAAAGTTCATTAAATACATCAAACTACCAACAATTGGAGTATACTTAGATTGTAACATACCCTATTTTAAATTTTTTTAATTAGGAGTTAGCATCATAAGGTATGGAAACATTTTTACATTCAAAATGATCAATTTTCCTTAGTAACTTTACAACAAAGTGCTCGAGATACCATGATACCATCAAATGTAGTATTTTTTTAATTCCTAGAATTATATATGTTTCTCCCAAATCTTTCATATCAAAGGGAGAGGCCAAAAATATTTTAATTTCATCAACTATCTCAATATTAGTTCCCATAATAAGCATGTCATCCACATATAAACATATAATCACACACATGTTATTCACAAATTTACAATATATACATTTTACCTGCCTCATTAATCAAGAAATCATTTGATACCAACACGTCAAATTTATCATGCCATTTTTTGGGAGCTTGTTTTAAGCCATATGATAGACTACTAATTTACACAATTTATGCCATTAGGCAATCTCCGTATATTGTTTTCGGCAACCCTGCACAAAATTTTGGTAGATTAAGACTAATAATTATTAAAAGATTTAACCCTGCAAAATCTAGTACTTATCATCAATAAAAGCGTAGGGAGTACCAAAAAAAAAAAAAAACGAATGCCAACTGAAATGATGCTAAATCTCGAGTCTATCTAAATGCACTTTGAAACATCGTCTACCTAACGAAGAATATCAACCAAGAGAATCAATTTTCCGGGACTGCATGAAACCTGGCCTTTTGCTGATTATATATAGCATAAATTGTAAACAGATTTAGATAATGTAAGAAAATGATTCTCCGAGACAAACGCCCTTGCCCTTTCATAAACAAAAAAAGAAGTCAAGTTCTCAAACTCCAAACAAACGAAGGTGATCCTTTCTTTTTTATGGTACATGCACATTATTACAAATCCAAATAAACAACCACATTTTTCGGTACCTATTTTATGTTTTGTGCTAACTTACTAATGCCATATCAAGTCATAATAGGGTTCACAAGTATCCATGCCTTTTTCTTCTTGAGAGATCTCTTTCTGTAACCATGTAAGTCCCAACCCAGTGTGTCGTCATAGGGTTCATACTCTGGACTGTTGAGAACTTGGGTCAATAATGCATCTTCCCACAGAAACTGTAAAATTGGTATAGATGCCAATGAATTCGTGATGGAACACAACTACAATCCACCATTCCGCCATTGAAGTAGATAAACTTATACTAAATAATTCACAACTTCTCTGAAGGCAGATCGAACTTCACATTGCCAAGGTACAATCTGCCATTTCTCCATTGAAGTCGATAAACTTTTACCAAGTAACCCACAACTTCTCTTTACATATCTGAAGGCAGATCGTATTTCACATTTCCAAGGTAAAGGCCACATGCGGGGGCCATGGGACTGGCAGCAGTCACTGTCTTTGCATTCAGGATGCGTTCAACTGAAAAGATTCGTTAAATTCAAAATGCAAAATTAGTCCAAAACAAGACTCAAATAATAATACTCTGTATATACACAGGATAACAAAGAAATATATATATATACATAATTTTATATATATATATATATAACCATACAAACCATCAGGAATAGTCAAATCTCCAGTGCCAACAGATTTGAGAACACCAACCAGCAATCTGACCTGGAAAAAAATTAACTGAAACCATAAAAACATACATATCCCAATAGATTTGAGAACACCAAGAAGCAATCTGACCTGCAAAAAAATTAACCGAAACCATAGAAACATATCCCGGGAGCCCAAACCTGGTAGGGGGGCCGGTATTAAGGCATAAAAAATAAATTAAAAAACAGCAAAAATTAATTTTTGAAGGGTTATTTCTCTTTTTTACGCAGCCAAATGGTTACATAGTACATCCTAGAAATTTTATTAGATATGCTAGCTGACACCTTCATTCATAATGGTGGGTTACATTGAATCTGAAACACATAACCACTCTATATGTCAATTGACCTAAAATGTATGTCCTTTTTTTTTTGGGTATTTTGTCTATGTATAACATAATCCAATTATAATTGAATCAGTGACCCATGAGCAACTATAAAAAAAAATCATTTAGAAGAAAGAAGCAGCTAACTGGTTTCAAAAATGTCTGACCTAAATATATGATCATATATGTCTTCCAAAATAAGAAAAATGGTTAAGATGGTTTCGACATGTGCAAAGAAGACCCTTAAGTGTGCCGGTTAGGAAAATTGACATAGTCCACATTGACGGTAATACTAGGGGAAGAAGAAAACCAACTTCTAAATGCTACATATCTGTTCTTAATCAAGAGAGAAACAGAGAGTGCAAAATTGTATTCTCTTTGTATATAAAAACAACTTACCAAATCTAATAAGCCTATGTAGGCTTATATATGTTACAAGGTTTACATAATAACACAAACAGCATATTAACTAAACATAATTACATAACGACCCACTATTATATATATAACTTCTAACACTCCCCCTCAAGCTGGAGAATATATATCAAATAATCCCAGCTTGGAACAGATAGTTCTTAATCGATTATGACCCAATGCTTTGGTAAACATATCAGCTAATTGATCTTCAGACTTCACGAATGGAGTAGAGATGCTCCCACGTAATATTTTTTCTCGAATAAAGTGACAATCAACTTCAATATGTTTGGTCCTCTCATGAAACACAGGATTTGATGCAATGTGAACTGCTGCTTGATTATCACAGAACAATGGAGTAGGAGCTTCAACTGTCAACCCAAGTTCTTTTAGAAAATGTTGTATCCATGTCAACTCACTAGTGGTATGGGCCATTGCCCTATACTCAGCTTCAGCACTAGATCGAGCTACCACCGTTTGCTTTTTACTTCGCCATATAACTAGATTTCCTCCTACAAATGTGCAGTAACCGGTAGTAGATCTCCTATCTGAAGGAGAACCGGCTCAGTCGGCATCTGTAAAACCTTCCACCCTGAGATGACCATTTGGCTTATATAGTAACCCAAAACCTGGAGCTTGCTTGAGATATCGGAGAATCCGAAGAACATCAATCCAGTGTGGCATTCTAGGGGCTCCCATGAACTGACTTACAACACTAACAACATATGAAATATCAGGTCGAGTGATAGTGAGATAAATTAATTTCCCAACAAGGCGACGAAATCTGCCCGAGTCACTAAATAGATCACCCACATCAGCTACAAGTTTTGTATTTGAATCCATAGGAGTATCAACCGGACGACCACCTAACATACCCGTTTCTTCTAATAAGTCCAACACATACTTTCGTTGGGATAAACTTATACCTGTCTTGGATCTAGCTACTTCAATACCCAAGAAATACCTAAGTTTACCCAAGTCTTTAGTGTGGAATCGATATTGCAGAAACAACTTCAACTTAGCAATGCCTTCAGAATCATCACCTGTGATCACAATATCATCAACATACACCACAAGAATTATGAAACCAGCTTTAATGCGCTGGTGAAATACCGAATGGTCAGTCTGACACCTCTAAAGACCAAACTTTAATGCCGCCTCAGAGAATTTTCCAAACCAAGCCCGTGGAGATTGTTTCAAGCCATATAGAGCCTTTTTAAAGCGACAAACAGTGTGAAGATACTCCCCCTGAGCAACAAACCCAGGTGGTTGCTCCATATAAACCTCTTCTGCTAAGTCACCATGCAAAAAGGCATTTTTAACGTCTAACTGAAATAGAGGCCAATGCCTATTAGCAGCAAGAGAAATCAAAACACGAATAGAGGAAATCTTAGCAACAGGTGCAAACGTCTCATCATAATCAATACCATAAGTCTGGGTATAACCTTTGGCAACAAGACGTGCTTTTAAACGCTCAACGGACCCATCCGGAAGATACTTCACAGTATATACCCAGCGACAACCAACAGGCTTGACACATGGAGGTAATGGAACAAGAGTCCACGTGCCATTCGTATGCAAAGCATCCATTTCATCCTGCATTGCTTTCCTCCAACCCGAATCAGACAAAGCATCCTGCACAGTCTTAGGAACAAATGTAGTAAACAACTGAGAGGAAAAACATGAGAATGATGGTGATAAGGAATTATAAGAAACATAATGAGCAATGGGATGTTTAGTAGCACACGAGCGAGGAGCTTTACGAAGTGCAATCGGCAAGGAATCAGACACAGTGGAATTTGTCGGATCCAAAGACTCTGAAGATGATGGAGGATGCACGACAGCAGATGGCTTTGGTCTTCGTTTGTACACCTGTAACGGGGCAGATGAAGGAACCAGAGATTGAGATTGAAGAGAAGGTGAGGCAAGAGGAACTGCAGAAGGAGGCGACTCAAGATTGATATCAAGAAGTGAATCAGTATCTGAAAAATACGGGATGGACTCAGAAAATGTGACATCCGCGCTAATAAAGTACCGTTAAGAAACAGGACTATAGTAGCGATAACCTTTATGAGAGCGAGAGTAGCCAAGAAATACACACTTTGTGGCACGTGGGTGTAGTTTATCAAAACCAGGACCAAGATTGTGGACATAACATACACATCCAAAAACCCTAGGAGGAAGAGAAAACAAGGGAGAATCAGGAAATAAAATAGAATGTGGAGATTTGCCATTTAATATAGATGACGGCATACGGTTAATAAGATGACAAGCTGTAAGAACAACATCACCCCAAAACCGTTTAGGCATACGCATATGAAACAAAAGAGCACGAGTTACTTCTAAGAGATGTCGATTCTCACGTTCTGCAACTCCATTTTGTTGTGGAGTATAAACACATGAATTTTGATGAATAATTCCTTTATCACTAAGATATGTATCAAAGGGAGTTGAAGAATATTCCTTAGCATTATCAGAACGTAGAATACGAATTGGACATCCAAATTGAGTTTTGATTTTTTTGCGAAATTTTTGAAAAATTAAAAATAACTCAGAACAATCTTTCATTAGAAACAACCAAGTCAAGCGAGACTAGTCATCCACAAATGTCACAAAATAATGAAATTTATTGATTAAAGAATGTTTTATTGGACCCTATACATCCGAATGAACCAAATGAAAAGGACTAGAAACACGATTATTAACCCTAGACTTGAAAGACACGCGATGGTGCTTACTAAGTTGACAAACTTCACATGACAAGAATTTCAAATAACTAAGACTAGGAACTTGACGCTTCAAAACTTGAAGTGACGGGTGACCAAGGCGACAGTGCCACTGGAATGGAGACAGAGAAGACTGAAGAGCCACAAGAGAAGGTTCGAAATCAAAATAATATAAGCCACCGGCTTCATGTCCCGTACCAATCTTCTTCTTCGTCTTGAGATCTTGAAACACACAAGAAGTAGGATCAAATATAACAGAGCACTGGAGAGATTTAATAAGCTTACTGATAGACATTAAGTTAAAAGGAAACTGCGGAACATGTAAAATAGACGAGAGAGACAATGAATCACTAAGTTGAGTTGTCCCCAAACCTGAAACCTGAATGGATGAACCACTAGCAAGAGTAACACTTTGAGAAGTAGGTACAGAATGAAAAATCAGATAGAAGAGAAGAACATTCGGTCATATGATCAGATGCTCCAATGTCTATGATCCAAGGACTGCGAGTGGAAGACAATAGACATGTGTATGCAGTACCTGACTGGGCAAAGGTAGCCGTGGAAGATGAATTAGATACTTGCTTATAAGAAAAAAACTGAGTATACTCATCCCGTGGAACATGAACTGTATCTGATTCAGCTACATTGTGCGATCCAGAAGCGACATCATTCGGAGAAGAGGAAACTTGATTTGCATAACTAGATGGTTTCCCATGAAGGTCCCAACAAAAGTTCACAGTATGATTAGAAAGACCACAATGAGTACACTTTCTTAATTCCTTGCCACGGCCACGTCCTCCACATGAATCACGACCACCACGGGCGGAGCGTCCCCTACGACCTCCACGGTAAGTATTATGTTCACCCTTTGAAACTACCAATGCTGAATGCTCACCACTCTGTCCAGTATTCAAATTTGAGGTATCACTTGCTAGTGTAGCACGCTGAAGTTGAGAAAACACCTCAGCAAGAGATGGAAGTGTTGGACTGCTCATAATCTGTGCACGAAAAGGCTCATATGCTGATGATAAACCAGTAAGAAAACGGACAACATTAAAGTCCGCACGCTGTTGTTGCATACTGCGAACATCAGCAGTGATGGGCTGATACATATTCAGCTCTTCACAGACTCCCATAACTTTGGAATAATACTCTTCTATACTTTGAGTACCTTGTTCAAGATTGAAGTACTGTTTACATAGCTCATAAACACGGGTGATATTACCTGTCCCAGAATATAACTGCTGCAATTTATCCCATATCTCCTTGGCTGTATCCAAATAAAGTAACGTTGAACTAATTTGGGGTTCAATACTGTTTATCATCACAGAGATGATCTGAGCATCTTCCTTTTCCCATGCATCAAAGGAAGTATCAGTTGCCTTGAGTTTCTCTTTAGTCAAATGAGAACCAAGACCTCTGCCTTTGAGAAAAATGGCAACAGATTTGGCCCACAATATGTAATTCTTCCCATTGAGCTTAACTGAAGTCATGGGAGAATTAAGACTATTCGTGGGTGAAAGCAAATCTGAACTTGAACTTGAGGCCATGTTGAATCCAACAAAACAGAGAAGAAAAAGGAGAGAAAACAAAAATTCTGTATTCCAGCCGAACCTGGAAGCAGGTCTGTAACGGGTCGGATTCTGAAACCTGGTCGGATCCTGGCACGGGTCGGATCCTGGTACGGGTCGGATCTTGGAACTGGACCGAATCTGGACTATCCCTGATTTAGTAAACCGGGATTGGAATAGCACAACCGTGTTGCCAAACACGGGTCTTCTTCTTCACTCTGTAACAAACTCCGGTAAACAATACGGCGGAGGCGACGGCAACCCAACCACGAGCAGCGGCCGAATCAACTTCCGGCCGAAAACCGATCTCACCTCTGCAAATCGAGACGAAGAAGCTTCTGCCGGCGACGACAAAGAAGCCAGAGATAACGACCACCAAAGAGGAGCTGCCGGTGACGATGAAGAAGGCAGAAACGACAAACACACTTCAGATCTGATTACGGTGAACAAGAAATTGCCGACAGAGACATCAAAACCACATTCACGATCTGAATCACGATTTGAATCACGATTGGAATCGTGATTCACCACCAACCCACCTACTAACTCTCACACTCATGATCATTGTGCTCTGATACCATGTTCTTAATCAAGAGAGAAACAGAGAGTGCAAAATCGTATTCTCTTCGTATATAAAAACAACTTACCAAACCTAATAAGCCTATGTAGGCTTATATATGTTACAAGGTTTACATAATAACACAAACAGCCTATTAACTAAACATAATTACATAACGACCCACTATTATATATATAACTTCTAGCAATATCCATGAATGAAAATATAAAACAAGTACCTATGGATCATGATTCACAATACGAATTTGTAGTCTTTAGCAAGTGTATGATGTAAATTTGTAGGTGGGCAACAATCACGCCACAGTAATTCCATGATAAATGTTGAAAAAAAATAAAATAAAATTCCATGCGTTGGTAAGAAGAGGTAAGTTAGTATATCTTTTCCACCTTGGTTCTATAGGAGCAAGTCAGACAGATTGAAAAACAGAACCATCTGATTTGATTTGTTCTCAATATCCATGTGGATTGTTGTTGCATATTCATCTCCTGTTGCAGCTGCTACTGCTCTTTTCTTGATTTACCCAATTGGTCAAGGAAGTTTTTCTGATGGTATGCCTCTGGGATTCTCAACATCTGTCGGTCCAATCAACTAGTAATCGTGATAGAAGCAAAGAACTGAGATTGCTCCATCTAGCAGACTTGGCCTAATAACTATCCTATAAAAATCCTAATTTAACCTATTTATTCAACCTGATCCAATTATACTACTTATATTCTTATCTATTTCTTCCTTTTATATTACTGATCTTAGATCATTATATAATCAACATTTGAATCTTTATTAAATGTACATTCATATACTTGGTTTTAATTATACAAATTTTCAATCCTTTTAATTCTAAATAACTCATTTCTCCACATTTCTAATTTTATTACTAAGTTTTCTTAATCCAACTTAGTTGACCAATCTAGACCAACCACATAAAATTTGGGTACCGAAGTTCCGGTCTTGCCAATGACTATAAAACCAGGCCATAATGCCTTCTGTTTCTAGCCCAAACTCAACTTTTTGCTACCTTCGATCCATCAGACCAAATGCTCATTCATATTGGCACATCAAATGACCGAGTGCACAAAAGTAAATTTACCTGAACAGTGACTTTGAAAACCAAAATGTAGACGGCATAAGATATAAACAGGATTAGATGGGGAAGAAGCATAAGACCAACCTGATGGTACAAAAAGGAGCGTGCTCTCACAGTTACCACATAGCAACGGTATCTTCTCCTTGTGCCAAATCCTCGAGTTGTTTCCCCATTTGAGCCATCTACCTTATCTTGATCGGAAATTGAGGAATTGCGAGGCAGATCAGTCTTTACCTTGTTATAGCTTGCAAAAGGACCTCCAGCATAACTGCTTTGTTCCCTCTCTGCGAATGATGGAAAATATGGAGTTGAAACTACCTCAGTAACATTGAGTTCATCTAAAGTTCTGATAGGTGACTTTGCCTGTTAACCACAAAGAATTGCAGTGTCATAACTCCTACATTGCAAGAAGATTCGCTGTACAAGTTTAAGCCAAACATCAAAGCCAGCAGACAGTAGCATAATCTTGTTAAGTCAGGTTTATTAATCAAATTTTACAGTAATACCCGAAATACAAAATTTTAATATTACTATATTGCTTTAGAAGGGGTGCTCGGTGCAGTGGTAAATCTTGGGCAGCCAATTGTGAGAATGTGGGAAGGCAGCCACATAGCATTTGAATGCCAAAGGTTAGGTCCATACCCAATCCGTCCCTCCCAACACCATAACAGCAACTGATATAAGGTAATGGCCTTTTTATCATATTGCTTCATAATTTTTTTCACAAAAATCCTGAAAGTATATTTAGGTAGATGAGAACTACAGCTGTTGAAAAAAAATCATTACTGTTGGGGTTTAGAGAGGCTTTGTGAAGGAGGCAACAAGATCAAGTGAAAATTGGGAAATAAAAACAGAATTGGCTTGAAGAACAAGATCGCTACTTCATCTGTTTCAATCACAGCTTAGGATAACGTAGGTGAGACCTAGGGCTTAGAATCTACGTAGGTTAGTTAATTGCATTGCCTTAGGCCTAGGTGGATGGTTATACAAGCTTGAAGTGTTTTTGGATGTTTTGGGAACTTCCGAAAAGTTAAAAGTTATTTTAGATTTGTAAATACAAGTTTTTTTGGAAGAAAAAAATGCATTTATGCACTGGTAAATTTATGAGTCATGCAATGTGATATGATATTGTTAGAGAGTTGGGTTATTGGGCTGTTAGAGTAGATGGGTTGTTAACATGGCATCAGAGCCAAATGTTTTGAGTTCAAACCTCACCGTCACCCTAATTAAAAAAAATTGAAAAACATATGTTGGACCCAAAAGAGGCCACACGTGTTGAAGGATTTATATATTTAAGTTACACCCTCTCTAACAGCTTAAGCTTTTAGAGTAGATGGTAGTTAACAGATATCTAATTCAAAATTTGAGTGAAATGGATCTAGGCGGATGAATAGTCCCCTTAATTTAATGCTTACATTGAACAATTATCATACACAATCACACAAAGAAAGCAAAATTAAGATTAAATAAGCAAGAACAAAGAGACAATTTTTATAAGGAAAACCCAGATGGAAAAAATCATGAAACACTGGTTCTGAGCTCATAACCCACTTGCTATGAAAGGAACAACCTTACCATGCTACTACAGACTCTGAACCCAAAAATCACTAGGCAATTGCCGCTAATGCACAGAGTTATCATAGCCAGTCCCTCACCCTAAAGATACATATCAGGGGTACCAAATAAATTTTTAACAAAAAAAACTAGTGGTGTCAGAGCTTTGAAAGGTTTCATGGACATGGGGTTTATATAACTAAATATATGAACATTACGTAATTGTTGGGAGGTTGAGATGATCAAATTTTTTTTTTTTTTTTTCCTTCCTTTTTTTCACAAATTCAAATAAATTATCATTATCTGATTATCAAGAATTTACATATATATATATATATATATATATATATATATATTATATCCATTTGGATTTCTTTTCCCTATATCGTTGGGGGAAAAAGTTCCTGGCAAGTATAGGGGGATGCCTCCTACCTATGTAGACGCATTTATCAAATCGTGAGCGCAAAGAGGGTGCAAAACAGACAAAATCGGAGCATAGGCTTAAGGGTTAACTGGCTAAAGAAAGTAGAATAAGTACAGAATTTAAGTGTTAATTAAGATAAGAATCTGTGATATGCATTAATTATCTGCTTTCTTACCATGCTCCAATTTAAGTATGATTATTAAGGCTAATGATAATGTGATTACTTATTGAAACAAGACATCTGGAGTTGGTAGATGCAGGGTAAAGGAGGTGGTGGACGTGTTGGCGCTGGTTGTGGCGAAGCAGGTTGTGGGATTGGTGAGATGGAGGAGGCTCTTTGATGCCTAATCCTGATGGGGACAGGGTCCCATCACCCATGTCATCTCTTATTAGAGAGAAGAGGAGATTGGGGACAATTGATTTTACGGGGGCTGCAGATCCACTTGGTGTGAGAAGTGGACTGAGGTGCAAAAGAGGAGGATAGCTGCTTTCTTTTTGTCTGGTGATGCGAGCTGATGGTGGCAATCAATGATTAGGACTAGTGGGGATGTCGCCAACATGAACTGGGAGGAGATCAAAAACAGATTTTACAATAAGTACTTCCTATGTGCTGTGAGAAAGAAGCCTATAAAAAAAAATAAAAAAAAAGTACATGGTGGTAGGGTTTCATTACTGTCAGCCAGTACGAGGCCAAGTTCACAGAGCTCTCTCGATTTGCCCCATATATGGTGAGATGAGATCAACCGAGTTAAGAAGTTGGAGCAAGGTTGATTCCTAACATTAGGGAGATGGTGGTTAGTCAGTGGTTGACCATTTACTCAGCTGTTGTAGAGCGCGTGATGGCAGTTGAGCAGGACTAGCTAAATTATCAGAGGCAGAGGGACCAGAAACTTGAACAGAGAGGCAAAGGGAATAGTAGTTCTCAGACAAAACAGGAAGATAGTTCTGACAGAGTCAGAGGAGCATGGTCAGCATTGGTACAGAGGGAATAACTTTCAGAGGCCAGAAAAACGACAGCGCTCAGTTGACTCAGAGCACACTACAGCCATTGTGCCAGCCGAACCAACCCAATGAGTGGAGCCTAATCGATTTGTGGGGCATTGCTACAATTGCAGAGGGAGATGACACATGGCCAGAGACTAGCACAAACCCTGCATGAACTATCTGCCACCTGGTTAGAACGTGGGTAGGAGCAAGGGAAGGCCATGGTATTTTCACTGGCTTGTGGTCTCTCAGTATGTAGACATGTTCCAGGTGATACCAGGATTGCCCCCAAGGAGGGTGGGTTGACTTCTGTATCAATCTTGTGCTTGTTACCTCACAAATTTCAAGGGTGACTCCTATGGAGTTAAAGGACTGAAAAGTCAAATTTAGGAGTTATTCGGGGTGTCATCAGACATAGTCATCACCTTGGGTTACGCCTATTTTGTTTGTAAAGGATGGGTCACACTGATTATGCATTGACAATCCTGGATTGAATAAGGTGACAATCAGGAATAAGTATCCTTTGCCTCACATCAATGATATGTTTGACCATCTCCGAGGAGCACAATTGTTCTCTAAGATTGATTTGAGAACAGAGTATTACCAGTTGAGGGTTAGGGAGGAGGATATCCTTAAGCCAGCATTTAGGACTCGTTATGGTCTGTACAAGTTTCTAGTCATGCCTTTTGGCCTACCAAATGCCCCAACTGCATTCATGAAACTGATGAATAGGGTGTTTCGGTCATTCCTATATCAGTTTGTGGTGGCGTTTGTAAATGATATCCTGATCTACTCCAAGACTTTAGATAAATATGAGCAGCACTTGGAGATAACACTAGAGACATTGCGTGAACATCGGCTTTACGCCAGATATTAGAAATGTGAGTTTTGACAGGAACAAATTCAATTCTTGGGACATGTGACCTCGAGTAGTGTAGCGTCAGTGGATCTTGCCAATGCAGAAGCCATGTTGAATTGGAAAGTCACTAAGATTTGGAATTTCTTTTGTCTGGCCGGATATTATCAACAATTTGTTAGGGTTTCTCGAAGATTGTAGCACCATTAAGTCGGTTGACACAAAAGTTTGTATGAAAGGACAGTTGTGAGCGAGCATTTAATGAGTTTACATCTAGGTTGACCACGACACTTGTTCTCATTATTCCCATCAGTGATGAGAGTTTTATTATCTATACTGATGCACCGCACCAGGGCCTGGGTTGTGTAGTAATGCAATAGGATAAGGTGGTGGCTTACGCATCCCAACAGCTTAAGCAACTTGAGTAAAACTATCCTATGCATGATTTTGAGTTAGCAGCCGTTGGCCTTCCATTGAAGTTGTGAAGGACTTATTGTATGGAGAGAAGTTTGACGACACCTTCTTGCCGTACAAATAATGGAGTTAGCAGCCATTGTCCTTGCATTGAGGTGTCCTAAAACATCTCATCGTACAAATAGTGCCTCCATATCTTCAATGCAAGGACAACGGCTGCTAACTCCAAATAATGTGTAGGGTAGTTCTACACATGTGGCTTAAGCTGTCGGGATGCGTAAGCCACCACCTTACCCTGCTACATTAGCAACAACCCAGGCCATGTGAATAAATGAGCAGCCGAGCCGAGCCAGCTCGAGCTCACTTGAGCACTGAAGAGATGAACTTGATCATGGGCAGTCAAAGCTTGATCAAGATTGAGCCGAGCTCAAGTATCCCCATGGCTTTGACAAGCCTAGCACAAACACTCCAAGGCTCGGCTGGGCTAGTTTGCAACCCTATTAACAAGGGATGAAATCATTTTGAAAAGTTAAATGTTATAGGTGAGTTGCATATAATAGAAAATAATGGGGAAAGAAAATTCATGTAGCCAATCCCATTCATATGGTATTAAGATAAGGAGGATGATAATGACAATGATTTATTATGTCAATGGAACTCTTGCTTATGGTTTAAGATATTTTATTGAGTTCAACTGTGACCATGCGAACTACATCAATGTGAATTTATACAACAAAAGGCAAAATTAAGCTTCATGTCTACAACAGAAATGGAGTATGATATTGTAAGAGGTTATTGCACGCTTCTTTAGATGAAATAAACGCTTGCAGACTACAGAATTGAACAAGTCACTATAGCTATGATAATAATAATGCTATAAATATCCAAAGACCACCTCTCCCTTATAAAGACTTCCTTAACTAGGGAACCTTCTACATATCCAGAGAAACTCCTGTCTTTCATGCGATGCCCACCATTAAGAAACATGAACCATAGCATTTTTTTTCCCTTTCAACAAGTTCACCCCAACTGCTACACCATTCAAAGGCAACTTGCACTACCACACCGGTTTTTTTTTTTTTTCCTTGAACTCAAGGCTAAAATTTGTTAACCCTAATATAGATCTGAAAGGTGTTGATGACGTCTAATCACTGTAATATATAAACCAAAACAATGACAAATTTGCTCAATCAGCACTTGCAAAAAAAGCTCACAACATTGCATATGTGGGCAGAAGTAGGTTTCTATCATATAGAGTTGTGGCTGCAACATGTCAATTTCACAATATGAAATTAAAGGAATTATATCAGTAGTTGACCAAGCCAAACCCAATATAGCAGGATCAGTTTCACTAAGCTGAACAACTTGGCCATAAGACCGAAACCAAATATGTATTTGAGGCCCAGGTGAGACTTCCGAGTGGAGTTGGGGCCTGGAAATTTATTTGGAAGGGGTGGGAAGAATTTTCCAAACATATTAGCTTTCAAGTTAGGGATGGTAGAGAAATCCGCTTTTGGAGGACACGACATTGTGGTGTGGTGACCGTTCTCTTGCGCTCACTTTCCCAAGACTCTTTCGGATTGCCTCTGATCGTCAGGCTCTAGTGGTCGACTGCTATCATCTTGATTGTAGGAGAATGGTATGGGATGTTCGTTTCTCGAGGCATTTTCAGGACTGGGAGCTTGAGGATGCTACTGATTTTTTGGAGTTTTTGTATCGCCAGGAGATTGTGGGAGATCTTTCTGACTCTTGGGTGTGCCTTCCCTCTTCTCAGGGTCGCTTTGATGTAAGGTCTCTATATAGGTGTCTTTCGGATACACCGGGCCCCTCCTTTCGGGATATTTGGGGTTTGAAGGCTCCTCTCGAATTGGTAGTTTTTGCATGGACATCCATCTTGGGGAAGATCTTGACCCAAACCTTAGGAGGAGGCGGCAAATTGTGGCTAATTGGTGCTATATGTGCAAGAATGATGAGGAAACGGTTGATAACCTTCTTTTGCATTGCCCAGTGGCACGGGATTGTTAGATTTTGCTGCTGGGATTGTTTGGGTTTAAGTGGTGTTGGTCCCAGCCTTTATCTAGGGTGTGTGCTCACAGGTCCATTACTATTGTATTCCATCATTCAGTTGATTTTTCTGCTATAAGCCCTTCAGATTATATACATGATTTTTCATTCATGTTGATATCTTGCTGTGAACATCACGTATATAATCTGAGCAAGTTTATATAGTTGATTTGAGACTGTTCAAGTTGAGTTTCACACAAAGAAAGGGTTATTTCTGGATTTGGCCTTATATACCTTAACAGTTAGGGTTTTCTGCAGAAACCAAGCCTGTATGTGTGTTAATATTGATAAACCTTGACATACTCATCATGGTTAACATCAGAGCAAGTGCATTTTGTTAAATCAAGGCTGTGGGAACCATGTTCAGGTCTGTATTGGTGCTGCATTCTATTTTGACATCTCAGACCTCAGATTCTGAAGAAACTTGTTGAGTACTAGTACTGTTTGATACTTTGAGCTCTATATTCCCTCTGATCTTGTGTAATAGCCATAGTATATTTGTTATACATCTTTTATAATGTATTTGAAGAGCTGCGAGAGCTTATTTGGTCCAAGTAGGGGTGCTTAGGACAGGGGGAGTTCTGTGTGCACATTGTGTGAGCTAAGGTGTGGCAGAGTGTGAGACAACTGAGTGTGTATCAACTTGCAACACAACAAGGGGATTTACATTGGGTGTGTACCCAAGAACCAAGGTTTTTGATCCCTATTGAGAGGGGTTTTCCTTGTAAAATCTGTGTGTCACTGTGACTGTGGAATACTATCAAATACCTGTGACAGATTAGGGTTTCATTACCTTGTGATATTTGTGTGCATTCTTAACAAGCTGCGGTGGTTTATTTGGTTGAGAAAAGTGATTAAAAGTTTAAAAAAGTGGAAGAACCAATTCACCCCCTCCCCTTCTTGGTTCATCAAGTGGATTATGCCCAAGTCTTCCAGAGGCTTGGAGAGGTTGTATAGTGAGGGTTCAAGTCCGTGATTTCTTAAGGGTTATACCTTTATGTGTTTGGTGGTGCTTATGGCTTGAGAGAAATAGGAGATCTTTCAAAGGAAAGGAGAATCCTATTGTGTCTTTGAAGTTCTCCATTATTAGCACCCTTTTTTGTTGGGTTCTAGGAAGAAATTATAAATCCATATAGGAGTTTGTAGATCTTTTGGGTTCGTTTACGGTTTAGAGGCCCTATTTGGCCTTGTATAGCTTTTGAGGGATGCGTTCTCATTTTGAAGATTAATATTTACTTATCACTAAAAAAAAAAAAAAAGGGCCCAGTGAGATAAAGCTGATAACTCACCCTTCAGATATATTTTATTTTATATATTTTTTAATAAGTAAGATTACCTTTCAGATAGAAATAGTCCAAGGAAGTTCCATATCTTCCTAAAATTGCGTCTAACGTATCAAATTGACCCCTTTTGGAGGGCACATTCTTCTAGAACTTGTCTATTATCTGTTGTACAATATAGTATGAGTTGTCACACGTGTATGTGTATTATTAGATGTCACAGTGTCACACTTACACCTGTACAGTTAGATTACATTGTATATTAGGGTTTAATAGGGTTGACTTGTTCTCCACTCACCTACTCCTGTAGCTTCTCCATCCCATTGTATTATTGTATTATTAACTCATGGGCGACGAGTGTATACGCGAATTTCAGGATGAGTCTTAGGCAGGATGCAGAAGAAAAAATTGGTGCAGGTCAAGCCGGAGGTGAGGAAGTCACCGGAGGACTGATCGGAGACATAGAAGAAGATGAACCCTATAAAACGGATGTGCCAAAGAATGAAACATCTTCGAAAAAAGTGACATCAAGAAGAGAGTGAAATATTCGACAAGTGCTAGGATAATGGCAGCGATACCCTTTCAACATAGTCGAATAACCTAAGAAAATGCAACGAATAGCTTTGTCATCAAGCTTCGTACGAGTAGGACGTCAGTCCGGAACAAAATAAGAACACCCGAAAACACGAGGAGTGATAGGGAAAAGGGTACTATCTGGTCACCAAAAATGCAATGGAACCTTACCCCCTAAAGCACGACTAGGGGTTCGGTTAATCAAAAAAGCTGCAGTGAGAACTGCCATAAACTCCAATAAGACTAAGGAACCTGCATACCACGTAAGAGGTACCGGACAACACTCATGAGATGACGGTTTTTACGTTCCGCCACCCATTTTGTTCCGGTGTACAAGGGCATGTCAACTTACGAAGAATACCCAGTTGATTAAGGTGAGACCGAATGCCATCAGAGATATACTCTTCCCCATTATCTGACTGGAGGTTTTAACAATAGTATTAAATTGGGTTTTAATCATTTGCAAGAAAGAAATAAAACTACCTAATACCCCAGAGCATGATTTAAGTAAATAAACCCAAGTACAACGAGAGTAATCACAATAAAACTCACATAATATTTATCACTAGACTAAGAAGTAACAGGGGAAGGTCCCAAACATCCGAATGAATAAGATTAAATAAACACGGACTATGATGCATGCGCAAAATATAAGAGGTGCGTGTGTGTTTAGAGAGCTCACACAAAACGCACCGAAACGGATGGGTTTTACAAGCAGTTTGCAATGCAGGAAATAAAGATACTAAATGCTGAAAATTAGCATGTACTAAATGAGCATGCCATAAATCAAATGTCTAGGTTGTAAAAGAATATCTTCCATGGTCACGTAATACGAAAGCATGTGCAAGTATTGAAGATGTACCAAAGATATACAACACATCCCTCTCATAACCCCCTGCCAAAAATCCTCTTTGTGAAAAACACAGTGATCAGGAAAGAAGTCTGAGCAGGCCAAATAACGAGTTAAGCGGCTAACAGATAATAAGTTAAGGGAAAGGTTAGATGTATGAAGAATAGATTGTAAAGATAAATCAGGTGATAAAGGGACAGTACCCTTACTAATGATCGGTGTAAAAGAATCATCGGCAAGGCGTACCTGCCCAGAGGATGCTTACATGTCTGAAAAATACCCGAGACTCACCAGTAATGTGATCGGAAGCACTAGAATCAATGACCCAAGTTGGAGAAACAATACTAGACTGAGAGGCATGCAATTTAGATGGGGTACCTGGGTGAGTTGCCACAGATGTAGCTGAAGGGGTACCTAAGTGAGCTGCAACAAACGTAGCTGAAGGGAGAGCTCTCTGTGATAAATGATCTCGGTTAATAGATTTAATTTGGGAGGCTCGATGGGTGGTGCGAGCTACATGTGCTCACAATTTCCACATCACCTAGGTGTGAAAGAGTGAAGTGTTATATGTAGGTTCATCATCTTTCTATGATATAACGCTTTTTAAAGCCATGATGGCTGTGAACCTATCAGAACTCCGAAGTTAAGTGTGCTTAACCTGAACTTTCACTTTTACAGAATATTACTGTTAGTAAACTCTCACTTTTATAGTATTTAACTATTACTAAACTTTCTTTGTTATAAAATCACTGTTAGTAAACTTTCACTTTTATAGAATTTCATTGTTAGTAAACTTTACTGTTACAAAATTACATTGTTAGTAAACTTCCACTTTTATAGAATTTCATTGTTAGTAAACTAGTAAACTAGTAAACTTCCACTTTTATACAATTTCATTGTTAGTAAACTTCCACTGCAATAGAATTTGAGTGCTAGAAGATACATACAAAAACCAAACAAGCAAGTTGGGAAATTAAAAAACAAATGACACTTCAATCAGGCGCGCTTTTGTTGTGCTTCGCGCACCTTATTGAAGTCAATAGCCCAGGCGCAAAAGGTGCACCTTGATACACCTCACGCCCCAGGCGCGCCTTTAACAACTATGCGCGTAAATAAAGTCAAACTCCATGATTCGTGGCTATCAAATCTCTATTACTACAATATGTCATTCCATAAATTATGGCTATCATATCTGCTAACACTTCCCCTCAAGTTGGTGCGTGGATATCTGAAATGCCCAACTTATTCAATGCATCCTCAAACACAATCCTGCTAATGCCCTTTGCAGAAATGTCTAAGAGCAAATATGACTAGAGATGATTTTCTCTCAAATGAAGTACCAATCAACAAATCAAAGTGTGTCCTCAGACCATAAACAATCAATGTCTCCTCACACCATATATAACCAACCATGTGTTTTGAGACCATAAACAACCAAAAAATGTCTCCTCAGACCATTTTCCTTCATACACATGTTTAAAATATGTAGAAGGAAGAATAAAAAATGTCTCCCTAGACCACAAATCATTAACAATGTCTCCTCAGATTATTTACGAATGGGTGGTGCCGAACTTGCAATGCCCTCATTGTAGTTAGACCACCCTGGCTCTGATACCAAAAAGAAAAAGAAAAATGAGAGAATTGTGTAAAGGCTTGAATAAGATTAAATCACTCACAACTCTAGTATTTATAGAGAAAAAGAGCACATGCTCATATTACAAGTAATAAAATTAAATCAAACCACAACATAATCTATGGCCAGACATATGCATAAATAAAGTCAAACTCCATGATTCGTGGCTATCGAATCATAGCTATCATATCTGCAAACAAATTGTGAGGCTCAGTGGTTGGGAGCAGGCCTGTGAGAGGCAAAGCACTGGTACGAACTACGTGTGCTCACAATTCCCACATTGCCTTAGTGTGGAAGAGTGAAGTGCTATATGTAGGTTCATAATCCTTCCATGACACAATGCATTTTAAAGCCGTAATAGCCGTGAACCTATCAGAACTATAGAGTTAATCGTGCTTAACCTGGAGTAGTACCAGGATAGGTGACCTCCTGGGAAGTCTCTGGTCCGTTGGAGCCAAAAGCAGGCAATATTGTGTCTGGTGGGGTGAAGCCCGTTACACAATTTGTGTATACAACTGACACATATCAATACATCCAGGCAGAGGAGCAGTTAGCTCATCAGTAGACTCGGAGATAGCAGTAGAAGAAGAATTTGTTATAGTGTTGCTAGCTCTGAGGAGTGGGTAGAGTTGGAAGCACCGGAACTTAGCACGACCAGTCTTCCCACAGTGTGCATAGATGGTGGAACTCCCCCGTCCATGATTACTACTGCCACGACCACGACCACGAGTGCCAGACAATCAAGAAGTAACGGCTACTGTCATGAGTGTCGGGCGTAGGAAGTGCAACAGGAGCTATCGAAGATGTAACTTGGCATCGATGATCATCCCCATCAATAATAGCAAAGGCCTCAAAAAGAGGGGGTAGTGGTGTAGTGTTCAGAATTTGAGTGCGAATGGACTTTGGACGAAGTCCCAAAAGGAATTGATAAGAGTGATGCCTCTCATCGCCATAATAAAATTTGTAGTCTTTCGGGTGCAACTCATAGATCCGGGCATCATTACAGGCATGGGCATAAGTCTTAGTAAGGGCAGTCCATAAAGGGTGTACAGCTTCGTGATACATGAACATATTATAAATGCGCTCCTTCATAGAGTTGAATAACCACCCAAGAATGGTACAATTAATCAATTATCAATGTCCCCCTGACTAAATGTGGGTTCAGTAGGTAATGGCTTTTTAACAATGCCCAATAGATATCCAGTTTTACCACGACTCACTAAATAGAGTCTAACTGATGTTGCCCAAGACGAAAAAACATTTCCATCTAATAAAGCTATAGTGATCCTTTTGGGCTTGGGAACTATGCCATATGATATGTTATCCTTAATCTCAACAGATGCCATACCATGTTGCAGATTCCCACCAAATCGAAGATCGCAAGCACTGCTATCCACAAGTCACAAGGCCTAGAACAGTCCTATGTGCAGGCCGCCAAAAAAAAAAAATATCAGTCTGTAGGTCTCAATGGTTAGAAAAGACCTGTCCAGCAAACTGCATGGGATATCGAAGTCTTCCAACTGAGCTACTCTATCTGCAAGAGTGAAAGTAAGCCAGATAATTCGTCAATCGCATGTACTAAACTTTGTGGAAGCAACAAAGCATGAAAACAGGCCGGGCGATTCGTCAATGGCACATAATGACCGAGCCGGTCATTGGTTTAGAGAGAGGCCCTCTATCGCATGAAGCAATTAAGGGAAAAAAGAATACCCCCGAAGGGATTTGGTATGCTTGGGTGAGGTATAGTTGTTGGTGACTGAAATTTAATGGAGACAGAAAGAGTTGAGGATGAACCAAGAGGATGTGAAGCAGGGGTGGGGTTGGTTGTGAACTTGGCTCTAATACCAAGTTGAATGTGAAAGGCTATTATAAGCCACAAATTATCATTAGCCATACTCCTAATTTATATTACACACTGAGTATTACATAAGTGGAAAGTAAATAAAATCACTGATCTTATGCCTCTAATTAGGCAGATTATGAAAATAACATCGGATCAGATCAAATTAAGATCAAATCAAATCAAACCCCTAAAGATACTCCCAATACAGATCAAATCCCTGAATTTACTCCCAGTAATAACGTTAATGAATATCTCTAAAAACATAAAATAGAGATGGCCAAATACGCTTTAATGGAATTAAAATTAAACCAAAATGTTCCATGCAAAATTTTTGAAAAACAAACTTTACAAGACTCAGAAAACTAGAAAATAATCAAATGAAGCATCATGTTGCATGCATTTGAAAAATAATTATGTTTCTCTACATCCATAAACAACAATAACATAAGTAATTTTAACCATCCAGGAGATGAACAACTACCTCGCAAGAAGCTGCCCTGAAGGAACTGAAATCGTGGTGTCCAACAAGAACTTTGCATGCTTTCTGGATAATAATCAGCTAACTATTAATTTTATTTTTTTGTAAGATCAATAAAGCATTAAAGTAAACTTGGAAAAAATATAATAGTTGAAAACAGCTAACCAACCTGCATAGCTAGAAGATCCAGCTCCTCGGGTACATGCCAAGCCCGGTCTTTCTCATAGATTATCAAAGGCTCTGGCCCAGACAGCAAGCGATAGAAGTACCTAAAGGAAATTTGTTACACTATATATTTAAGAAACATTTAAAATGAAAGCAAATGCAAAATCAAAATATCAGAAATAAGCTGAGAGTTGAGAAATTATGGGCATGGGGAGGTCAACCAGTGAATGCATGTAGCATTTAATCCAAACTTTAAAACCTTAACTTCTGTATGATCATTGATGTCAAACACTAGAAGGTTATACAGCCAGAATTATCACACTAAAGCAATTCTTTCTAGTAGATATGAACATTCTATGCAGAATAGCGTCTAGATGTGATAGTCTTGCTTTTAACAAACCATAAAATAAGATATAGAATGTTATAAAATAATTGTTTAAAAGAACAGCAACTCTACCATTAGAAATTTTATACAGATGATACATATTTCAGTTATAGTTGTAATTTGTATTCCCATAATTTGAATGTTGATACTTACGTGCGCTCTTGAGCTTTATATCTTGCGTGAAAATTAGCTGGAACAGATCGAACATCAATCACCATTATATCACCTTCATTCTTGTGATGCAAAACCAGAACTAGAAATGTGAGGATCTCAGCATGAAGTTATGAGATGGGTATGAGAGAGGTAAAACTAAATTATATGTAAAATTTTAGGTATGCAGATTGACCCAGGTTTCAGGACAATGAATCAAAACTAAGTTTCAACCCAAATTCTTAAAAGCAATTTGAACATAATAAATTCAATTGTATTATGTCTTGCAGCCAATCTCTGTTCAGCCAACACATCATCAGTTTATCATAGAATGAGCCAAAACCATGACAAGATTGAGTTGGTTCAAAATCTCGGGTTGTTCTCCTTTTGATGCAACAACTAATTAAAAATGCAACAAAATGAGAAACAGCGTATAACTAGCATAACCCAACAGAAGTATGAACTTTTAAGTACTAATTAGTTTACTAAGAAATTATGATATTGCTTCAAGATTTATGATAATTAGAGCAACCATGTGGATAAAATTGTTAACTTTTTTTTGGACAACAATGAAACCTAAGGAATCACTTAATAACTTTGACCAAACTTGTAACCAACTTCAAGTGTGCCAGTAAATTTTCCTTTCAACATTAAACAAAAAAAGGAGATTGTCAGTTTTATAGATTAGAGAGAGAGAGAGAGGATGGCTGAGAGAGAGAGAGGATGAAAGAGGCGCAGCCCTCACTGTTTTCCTCATTTTCATATATTCCAAACCCTTACACATAGTACAGCATATATATATATACAATACAAGAAAGGCCTATGTACATAATGGCCACAAATCCTATGTCTAATTACAATATGATCCCAACATAAATACCTATTTACATATAACTATTCTAACACTCCCCCTCAAGCTGGAGAATATATATCATATAATCCCAGCTTGGAACAAATTGCTTTTAACCGATTATGACTAAGAGCCTTAGTAAACGTATCAGCTAATTGATCTTCAGACTTCACAAATGGTGTAGAGATGTTCCCGCTCAATATTTTTTCGTGGGTGAAGTGACAGTCAACTTCAATATGCTTGGTTTCATGAAATACTGGATTGGATGCAATATGAACAATTGCTTGGTTATCACAGAACAATGGAATAGGAGTCTTGACTATTAACTCAAGTTCCTCAAGAAAGTGTTGTATCCACATTAACTCACTAGAGGTATGAGCCATCGCCCTGTACTCTGCTTCAGCGCTAGACCGTGCTACCACTGTTTGCTTTTACTTTTCCATGTAACAAGATTTCCACCAACAAATGTGCAGTAGCCTATAGTAGATCTCCTATCTGAGGGAGAACCAGCCCAGTCAGGATCAATGAAACCTTCTACCCTAAGATGTCCATTTGGTTTATATAGCAACCCAAAGCCAGGAGCTTGCTTGAGGTATCTGATAATTCGAAGAACTGCATTCCAATGTGACATCCTAGGAGATCCCATGAATTGACTTACAAAACTAACTGCATATGAGATATCCGGTCGAGTGATAGTGAGATAAATTAATTTCCCAACAAGCCGTCGATATCTGCCAGGATCATCAAATAGATCACCCTCATCTGACAAGAGTTTTGTATTTGGATCCATAAGAGTATCAATAGGACGACCACCCAACATACCTGTTTCTTCTAATAAATCCAACACATATTTCCTTTAAGATAAACTTATACCTTCCTTGGATCTAGCAACTTCAATACCCAAGAAATACCTGAGTTGACCCAGGTCTTTAGTGTGAAATTGATTTTGTAGAAACAACTTCAATTTTACAATACCTTCAGAATCATCACCTGTGATCACAATGTCATCCACATATACCACAAGGAAAATGAAACCAGCTTTAGTGTGCTGGTGAAACACCGAATGGTCTGTCTGACATCTCTTAAGACCAAATGCTAATGCTGCCACAAAGAACTTTCCAAACCAAGCCCTTGGAGATTGCTTTAATCCATACAAGGCCTTCCGAAGGCGACAAACGGTATGACGATACTCCCCCTGAGCAACAAACCCAGGTGGTTGCTCCATATAAACCTCTTCAACTAAGTCGCCATGTAAGAAAGCATTTTTCACATCTAATTGAAACAACGGCCAGTTACGATTGGCAGCAATGGAAATAAGGACCCGTATAGAAGAGATCTTTGCAACAGGGGAAAAAGTTTCATCATAATCAACACCATAAGTCTGGGTGTACCCCTTTGCAACAAGACGAGCTTTCAAACGCTCAATAGAACCATCATGGAGATATTTGACAGTGTAGACCCACTTACAACCAACCGGTATGGAACCAGGAGGTAAGGGAACAAGATCCCATGTCCCATTATGATGAAGAGCATCCATTTTTTCGATCATGGCTTGTCGCCAACCAGGATGAGAAAGAGCATCCTGCAAAGTCTTGGGAACAAGTGTAGCAGACAGTGTGGATAAAAAATAAGAGAAAGTGGGTGAAACATGATTATATGAGACAAAGTTAGAAATAAGATGTGCGGTAACACAAGATCGAATACCTTTGCGTAAGGCAATAGGAAGATCATCAGTAGCAACAGGAGCCTCAATAGAAGTAGACAATTTGGGGGGGGGGGGGGGGGGGGGGGGGGGGGGGGGGGGGGTTGTTGCTACCTTTGATCGTCAAGTATACACTTGAAGTGGCAGTGGCACTTCAGGTGGTGATGGCACTTGAGGTGGTGGAACATCAGCAGATGAGGGTGACACAACAGGCAATGGAAGCAACAACTCGGTATCTAAGGACGAACCAGGTGAAGAAAAATAAGGAGTGTCCTCAAAGAAGGTAACGTCCATGCACACAAAAACACGACGAGTGCTAGGATCCCAACATTTATAACCCATTTGAGTCCGAGAGTACCCAATAAAGACACTTAATGGCACGAGGAGACAATTTATTAGTGCCAGGGCGTAATACGTGAGCAAAGCACACACACCCAAAAACACGAGGCGGTAATGCGAATAACGGCCGGGTAGGGAAAACAAGGGAATAAGGACATTTCCAATTAAGAACAGAAGATGGCATTCGATTAATTAAAAAACAAGCAGTTAAAACAGCATCTCCCCAAAATGCCTTTGGAAGATGCATATGAATCATCAATGTCCGAGCTATTTCAATTAAATGCCTATTTTTCCGTTCGGCTACACCATTTTGTTGGGGAGTATAAGAACAAGAAGGTTGGTGCAAGATGCCACGAGAGTCACAAAAGGTAGAAATTGCACCTTTGACATATTCCATAGCATTATCAGATTGTAGAGTTCGTATAACACAACCAAATTGAACTTCAATTTCTTTTAAAAATAATTGAAATATGGAAAAAAGTTCAGAACGGTCTTTTATTAAAAACAACCAAGTCATCCTGGAATAGTCATCAACAAAGGTAACAAAATAAGAAAAACCTGATTGACTAGGTTGACGAGTAGGACCCCAAATGTCTGTATGCACCAATTCAAATAAAGAAGACCGATGATTAACAATACGAGGAGGAAAAGACACTCTATGGTGCTTCCCCAACTGACACGACTCACAATTTAAAGTAGACACCGACTCAAGGAAAGGTAATACAGACTTCAAGTATCGCAACGAGGGATGACGTAACCGATAATGCCACTGGTATACAGACATCTGGGAATGTAAAGCAACAGCACTAGTGGAAGGTGTGCAATCCAGATAGTATAAGCCATTTCTGTTAGTGCCCCCACCAATCGTCTTCTTCGTGTTGAGATCCTGAAAGACACAAAACGAAGGATAAAATGCGACAAAACAATTGAGTGCCTGAGTCAGTTTACTGACAGATAATAAATTAAAAGGAAATTTTGGGACCAATTGCACAGAAGATAAAGAAATGGATGGGGTTAGTTTTATTGTTCCCTGGCCAATAATGGAACATGTTCTACCATCAGCCAAAGTAACAAAAGAGGGGAAACGAGACTTCTGAAAGGTAGAAAATAGAGATTCATCACCTGTGAGATGGGTAGACACCCCAGAGTCAATAACCCAAGGGGAGGCTGAAGTCTGTAAATCGGACAAGCATGCGATAATACCTGATTGCGCAAAGTTAACCATATCAGTAGAGTGGGGATGTGTCCGGTTAACCAAGGCACTGAACTCAGCTCGGGAGAGTATCGCACTATCACTAGTAGGTGCAGATGATGGCAATACAGAGTTTGGAGCAGATGGGTGGTGGTGGTCAGGAGGGGGATAAGACCCAGCACTATCAGAAGAAGCCACTACTTGATTTGCCCATGCTGGTTTCCCATGGAGAGCCCAACAATGCTCAACAGAGTGGTTAGTACCCCTACAGTGGCTGCAGTAGCGAGTATCAGTACGTCCACGACCACGGCGACTGCGACCTCTATCACGGCCACCACAACCACCACGAGAACCACTCGAAATTCCTCCATACCCTCTGTTGTTATTGGGAGCATCACGGCCTTTAGAGGACTGTGGAGAGATAGAATGAACCATCATAGCTGAATTTTCTTTCACTGTGGACGTCCCATGTGATTGTTCTGAAACACGAAGCAATCTGGCATAAATGTTACCCAGAGATGGGACTCCTCCATCACCAGCAAGGATGTGATCTCGAATATTTTGAAGGCTAGGGTGCAAACCAGCAAGAAAAATAGAAACTGAAAATTCCTCACATTGTCTCTTGAGAACGTCAAGATCAGTAGTTAAGGGATGGTACTGATTCACCTTATCTAGCAAGTTTTTGAAAGTACTGTAATACTCACTGATGCCTTGAGCAGAGGGATCAGATTGACGAGAATGGAACATCTTCTCATATAGGCAATATATGCGAGAGACATTTGTGTCCATAGAGTAGGTTTCTTTAACTGCATCCCATATTCCCTTTGCAGTGGTGAGAAACGTAAAAGTAGATGCAATAGTAGGTTCCATACTATTCCACAACCAGGACATAACCATATAGTTATCAGCTTCCCAATCATCATATGTTGTGGATGTTTGAGGTGGAGGAGCTTGTGTAATAAACTTCAGCTTTTGTCGGGCGCCTAAATATGTCTTCACTGCTTGAGCCCAAAGTAAGTAATTTGAATTACTCAATTTCATAGTTGTAATTTGCAGCCCGACACGATCAACATGTGTTGCAGGAGTTTTATTTCAGTAGACTCAGAAGAAACAGTTGAAGAATCCAACTCCATGTCTCAAATGTATATGTAAATTGACCAGAGAAGAAAAAAAACTTATCTGGCCCAAGTTGAAGTCACTGCTGCCGAATCTGTCCCGAGCGAAACAGAAACAAAAAAAAAAAAAAAATAGAAGAAACTGCCGGAATAGGAAGAAAGGGTCGAACCAGACTCGGATCTGAGCCGAATCTGAAAACGGGTCGGATCTGAGCCGAATATGAACACGGATCGGATCTAAAATAGGTCGTCGGATTTGGGTCGGATCTGAAAACGGGTCACTAGATCTGGGTCGGATCTGACAACTGGTCGGATCTGGACCGGATCTGAAAAACGGGTTTAGGTGAACCTGGATCGGGATAGCCTTGCGCCTGCAACCAAACACTACCCTTCTCCTTCTCAATCAACGCCGGCAAGAGCTAAAACCTACTGCCATCAACAACGAGATCCTCACCAACACAAGGCGAAGCCCCAACCACAAATCTCGACTGCAGCAAGGAACCACACTCACGACAGCCACCGGCGTCAGCGAACAGCGAACGGCGAAGTCGTCCAACAGAGGCCGGATCGACGATGAACAGCGTTCCCTTCACAAGCTAGTACACACCCTACCACCGCGGTAGCGACTTCAATAGCCGGATCTACGCTCTGATACCATGTCAATTTTATAGATTAGAGAGAGAGAGAGAGAGGATGGCTGAGAGAGAGAGAGAGGATGAAAGAGGCGCAGCCCTCACTGTTTTTCTCATTTTCATATATTCCAAACCCTTACACATAGTACAGCATATATATATACAATACAAGAAAGGTCTATTTACATAATGGCCACAAATCCAATGTCTAATTACAATATGATCCCATCATAGATACCTATTTACATATAACTATTCTAACAGAGATTATACAGAATCTATCCCTAACCTTTGATGTTCACTTCCTCACATTGGCAGTTAGTTTTCAACAGATGAAGAAAGAAATTGACTTGAGAATGATGACTAAAATATACCATATCAATAAAAATATTGTCACGAGAGAGCTAAAAAAGAAAGAAAAAGACAAGGCAATATGTCGATGGATGAAGAAAGAGGAAGATAGGTTAGGGAGGGCACAGAAACGTCTTCTAAGCCTCTCGCTCACAAGAGATGACGAAAAAAAAAATTCAAAAATAAAAGAGAAAAGAAGAGAAGATAGAGATGGCAATGAGAGGGTTGACAAAAGCGAGGATTGAGAGAGTATAGAGCTCAAGCACCTTAAAGAGTCAATATGATTGAGTTTGTAGGCGTTAGAAGGCCCTAAACACCAAAACTCCCTTCTAAAATAAAAATGCCCAGAATAAAAAATAAGCCCCAAATGCTTTTCATTCAGTTTTTTCTTTTTGGCAATTATAAGCCCCAAATTCCATTCCAAAAGACCTTTCAACTTCCTAAAGGGTTATTTAATGTGGTCCTCATTAGTTGAAGGTGCTGAAAATGGTAGACTGCAAACAAACCTAACCATTGACAATATTTGCACAAAGTGGTTGCACTAAAAATTTATGCATTCTCATGCTTAAAATTTTCTAAAAAATCCATGTCCTACTGTAATGCCTGGAGAACTAGGCTTAGCTTAAGAAAATAGGTTATAAAGGTGAATGAAGACTTTGTTAGCCAGCATCACAAGCAAAATTTTCGTATGAAAAGACCAAACAATATAGTATCAAGAAAAGGTTATACCAAAAGGGTGAAAAAGTGTATATCAATAAATATATGGTAATCAAGTAAAGATGTTGCAATTTATTTGAAAACATGATGGGTGTAAATAAAAACTCCCGTCCTACGGTAATGGCCAGAGAACAAGGCTTAGCTTTCAAAGATAGCTTACAAAGGTGAAGGAAGCTTTTGTTAGCCAGCTTCGCAAGCGAACACCCTTGCTCACCAGTCATCCCGGAGGGAAGAGAAATTGAAAAGGAAGGGCACATGAGTAGACTTCCATACCTCTTGAACATAAGATTAAAGAGATAGAGATATGGATGAGGCATGAGAAAAGTGAGAGATTGGGAGAGGTAGAGAGCTCGGGCCCTTTAAAAACTGAATACCACTAATTTTGTAGGCATTAAAATAAAAAATCAAAATTCCCTTCTAAAATTAAAATGCCAACATAAAAGATAAGCTCAAATTCAATTCCTAAACCTTAAAACTTATTGAAACCCTTCAAGTACATCAATATTCTAATGAAAAAACTCCTAAAAGGCCTCTGATAAGTAAGAAATAACATGCCATATGTGTGTGTGTGTGTGTGTGTGTGTGTGTGTATTCTAATAGACTTGGACAGCAGAGAGATAAATTACAAGATCAGATTGTATATAAGCAAATTCTAAATTTGAGACATCTTAGACAATTGAAACCAGCACCTGTAAGAAATGATTAACAGCTTTTCTAACCACTGCAGGTTCGTGAGGTGGCAACTGCATGTCAACAAAATTTAAAGTATTTTTTTTATAAGTAACAAAATTTCAAATAATCGGTAAAGCATTCACATATTAAACAAAAACTCTATAATTTTATTAATTAATTTTAATCAAGCAACTAACGAGTAAATCAAGTGACAAGAGAACATCACTTCAACAACCGGTTGTGTGTGTGTGTGTGTGTGTGTGTGAGTGAGAGAGAGAGAGAGAAGGGGGGGGGGGGGGGGGGGCGATACTGAAATGGAGCATTATTTTGTTAATAAAATGTAAGCATACCAAGAACCAAGCCAATTTTATCAATGCAATAGTCAATAAGTGATAATGATAAACTACTTCTAGACATGCATTGGAAGTTAAGCATCATAATACACCCCATCAGTAAAAAGGAGGAGAGAGGGAAGAGGGGGGAGAGAGTAAATTAATAGTGAATCAGTTTTGGTATAAGTTTCCAAGTCAGAATTTAAGTAGTCTCAGAACAATAGAAATGGTGGGTGTCCTAAGAGGTTGTGCCAAAGGAAAATCTGATTAGAATTGGTTTTGTGGGCTGAAACCAAGCCTTGAGACCTTTGACTATCACTCCTCCACTCGGTCTCCAAGTAGTAAAGTGCATCTCTCAGCTTACCATATTCAAATCCTTCGTGATCTTTCCAATAGATAACAGATTGTAATTCAAGTTTGGGACATGAAGAACCGAATTTAAGGACAAGGTGGGTGAAATTTTCACAGTTCCTTGACTGGCTACAGATGATAACCATCAGCCACTTTTATTTTCTGTTTTCCTGAGCATGGTAAGTAACTAAAAAAATAAAGTGAATTGCTTGTCATATGGTCTGAAGCACCTGAATCTATGATCCAGGTGTTAGAATAATTGCTAGAGGAAATTAATGCTTTTGTACATGATTGAACCATGGGACAAGAACCTGAATTTGGAGTTGAGGTTGTGTTTATGTCCTCAAGTTGGTTCAGCAGTGTCCTAAGCCTTTCAATATCAGCCTTGTTGAACCCCGACGTCTACTGATTTTCTTCCACCATGGTGGTTTGATTGGCCTGCCCTGGTTTTGTTGCATAATTCCCTCCTTTGCTGCCAGGACTTTTCAGGTTTTGAGGATTCCTATGTAACTTCCAGCACATCGCCCTAGTGTGTCTAGACTTGTGACAGTAGTCGCACCACATCTTCTCTTTGTCTATTGGTTTCTTGCTATCTCCTGCATTATAGCCTGGTTTGGACACTGCAAGTGCTGAATTCTCGGTAGTAGGACCTCCTCCAGAATTACCACCCATTAGTTCCTTACAATTCTCTTCCCCTCGGATATGAGCGAAAGCTTCATCAAGGTCGGGAAACGGATCTTTACCCAACACTTGGCCACATGCCTGATCGAATTCAGGATTTAGGCCCACCATCAACTGAGATACCCGCTCCTTTTCCAGCATATCTTTCATCTTCTTCGTGTCTGCAGCTGATTCCATATCTACATTTTGATAGAAATCCAGTTTCGTCAATAGCCCTTTAAGAGCTATATAATACTCTGTGACAGTTGAAGAACCTTGCTGGGTTCTGATAATCTGCCACTTTGGTTCAAATATTTGAGAGGCAAAACCTCCCTTGGAGTAGGTTCTTGTGACTGCTTCCCAAATATCCTTGGCAGTGGGCAGGAGAACATCACGACCAGACCAAACTTATGGAAGTGGATAGACATTTCATCAAGGAAAAATTGGACTCGGGACAAGTTTGCACTCCATACGTTCCATCCTCTAAACAAATTGCTGAATTTTTCATCAGATTGTTGACAAGCTTGGGATGCAAAATATCTTTGCACCAGCTTGAGGGGGAGTGTTGGAATAGTTGACTTATTATTCTTTCTGTAAATAGGTTGTACAGATATGATTGTAATTTAGATCCTTATTTTTAGCTCTTAATTTAGGAGACTAAGGAGAGTTACCTAGTTTAGCCAAACGTAGGTCTACTCTTGTATTTATTTATATTTGTGTTATTATTCTATAATAAAGTAGTGTGGTTCATTCTTCACAAACTGGCATAGTATCAGAGCCAAAGGTCTCGAGTTCAAACCTCGTCACCCTAATTAAAAAAATTTAAAAACAGATGTTGGACCAAAAAGAAGGCCACACGTGAGGAGGCTTGTTGAAGGATTCAAATATTAAAGTTACACCCTCTCTAATAGCTTAAGCTTTTAGAGTAGAAGAGTTGTTAACCCCTACCATCCCGAGCCTTGAATATGATGTGTTTAGAAAATGCATCCCACCCCCTCCGAATGAATTTCTAAACACCCACACCTCCTGGGATCCACACTGTGAGAGAGCACCAGCCGCCTCTCTCCTCCCAAAAATGACACAAGATAACTCTCCTCCAAAGGCTATGGTGTTCAACACCAAATCTCCACAACCACTTGCCTAAGAGAGCCCTATTGAAGGGCACCAATCTCCTGATACCCACACCACCTAACTGAAACGGTCCTACACACCTGCTCCCAACGAACAAGATGATACTTGAACTTCTTTCCCATACAGCCCCCTAGAAAGTTGCGCTGGAAACGCTTTTTCCTCTCAGCCATCAAGGAGGGAATCTGAATCAAGGAAAGGAAATAGGTAGGAAGGCTCGATAATGTGCTCTTTATCAAAGTGATCCTCCCACCCTTCGAAAGATACTACTTCTTCCACCCAAAAAACCTCTCAAATCTCTCCACCACAGGATCCCAACCACCCACTCTTCTTGATGATTAGTCCAAGGGTAATCCCTAATAAGAGATAGGAAAGGAGCTAACCCCACAACCAAGGATATTCGCAAGAGAAGCAATATCCGGAACCTCTCCTAAGGGCACAACACGCTAACTTGCAAGTGAGAAACTGCCTGAAAGCAAATCAAGATACACCTCAAGTATCTCAGTTATGAGACATCATCATCACAAAACACCAAAGTATTATCAGCGAACAGCAAGTGGGAAATCTCCAACTGATGCGCTGCATCCCTGCCCACGCTGAATCCTCCGATGAAACCCAACTCTACTGCCCTCTTCATTATTAGGGTTTGTGTGCGTCGACAAAGCCAATGACTGTAATTGGACATTTAGATTAAATAAATACTGACATATAATATTAGTGAATGCTTGTACTGAGTAGGTCAAGAGTTGAACTAGGTGTACATTAATTATTATGATGGGATGATTTAGTGTACATGGAAGTAGGCTTGTGCATAGGAGATATATATCACCGGGGTTCATAATTATCAATGTTCGCACTCAAATGAATAGAATTGGGCATTCTACTTTATGAGTGTATTATACATTGGGTTCCTCTTTGTAGAAACACTAAGTGGTATGGCTTATCTCAATGAACCCAATGTGTTGGTGTGTGGGACACACTTAACGGATCGAGGATCAGTTGAGAATCACGAGTAATTTTCCTTCTCCGTACTAAAGTAAATGGACTCTTAATCCTAGGAGATTTATGGACTGCTAATTATAGTAATATTTGCTTTGATTTACTTGAGTAACCTACGGGTTAACACACTTGGGCATTTTGGGTAAGTGTTATTATAAGTCTGTTGAACATACTTTTCAAGATAGAATTTATGTGGTATTAATATTTTGGTTTGGTTTGTCTGATCACAAAAAACTGGTCAGTTGTATTTAATAAATAGTTTTTGTATTTCTTTATTTATTAAATATATTATTTTATTTGAAAAAGAATTTATGTAATCAAACGGGTTTAAATTTAGATGGCAAAAATATGGATTAATTAGTATATTGGATTGATAGAATTATTTATCCAAAAAAATAATTAGCGTGGAGGGGTTAGTTTGCAATATTAATTACCTTTGGGGCTTTTATTAATTATTCATGTATCCTTGAGTGCAATTATTTATTTTTAGTAAACTAAGAAATAATTAATAAAAGAAGTTTAATATGCTAAGAGCTAGCAAGTTATTATACTACCCTATTGAAGTCAGAATAAGGATAAGCCTATCAGATGCCACTCCTAGCCTAACTTGGAAAGCGAACAATTGGTCAAAAGGAGATTTTTTTTTTTTTTTTTTTTGACAAGTAAAGATATATTAACAAAAGCACTATGAGGGGAGCGAACCCTTAACAAATCAAACAAAATACGCAAAATGCGCCATTACAATGATAAGTTGTCAACAAAATCCAAAAAGCTATCCACATATGGGCAATTTTTCCCATTAACCCAAGAATAAAGAGAATGCAAAATATTTGCCTTAATAATCCACACCGGCGACTCCTTTCCCTCGAAAGATCTTTTGTTCCTCTCGTGCCATAGCCCCCACCAAATACAAAGAGATGCAACCCTCCACGCCTTCCTAACCCGACTACCCATTGGTCTCCCTCTCTAAGCCTCTAACATATCCATCGTGTTACTTGACACCACCCATTCTACCCGAAAAACATTCAGGACCAAACTCCAAACATCCACTGCCACTTTACAGTGCAGCAAGAGATGATTAACCGACTCGCCCGCCTTCTTACACATGCAACACCAATTAACTGCTATTTG
This sequence comes from Cornus florida, assembly GCF_030987335.1. NCBI lineage: Eukaryota > Viridiplantae > Streptophyta > Magnoliopsida > Cornales > Cornaceae > Cornus > Cornus florida. The sequence continues at coordinate 50,827,248 of NW_026775573.1, forward strand.
GCGTCTTTTTCTGAGATTGTCAAGAGTAAGACTGCTACCAAGCACCACTGTCCACGTGAAAAAAGCCACCTCCAGTGGAGCTGAAGTCCTCCATACAGCCTTCCAAGGAAACCGTTGCTTTTCGAATTCGTAAGACTTTGATAAAACAGCCTCACCTTAAACACCCCTCTAGAATCCCCCATCCACACCATCTCATCCCTACCTTCCCCCTCCACCACTTTACTATAAATTAATCCATTAAATCGGTACTCTCCATCAACTCCCAATCATTAAAATTTCTGCGAAATCTCACATCCAAACTAGCTCTCCCATTCTCTAGCCTAAAATAATCTGCCACCATCGCACGCTTCTCCTCAACCATCCTAAAGAGTTTAGGAAACCTACAAGCCAACACTACATCCCCACACCAAACATCCATCCAAAACCTCACATACCAACCATTCCGAACTCTAAACCGTATCCGCTTAGAGAATTCGTCCCAACCCCTCCTAATACCTTTCCATGAACCCATACCTGCTGATGAAGACACACCTCTAGACATCCAACCTCCCTCCTCTTCCCCAAACCAACAAGCAATAACACGCCTCCAAAGCACAGACCTTTCGCACCCAAATCTCCATAGCCATTTCCCTAACAGAGCTTTGTAAAACATTTCCAACCTGCGAAGCCCCAAGCCTCCTCTTTGAATCGGGGTGCACAAGGTGGTACTTTAAACTCCCCCCCCCCCCCCCCCCCCCCCCCCCCCCCCCAACCCAAAATTCCCCTGAATCTTTTTTTTTTTTTTTTTATAAGTAAAAATATATTAGAAAAACGTTCAAAAGGGGAACGTGTCCCTAATACACAAAAACGAAAGAGCAAAAGCCAAACCTACAGACCAACAGAGTCCAATAGAACAAAAAAATCATCAATCGAGGAGCAAGGGCTGCCTCTAACATAACAGAAAAGAGAGCGAAGAATAAGAGACTTAAGGTTTGCAAAAGACGATTCCTTCCCTTCCAAGTTTCTGTTGTTTCGCTCTCTCCAAATACACCACCAAACACAATGTGGGGCGACCCTTCAAAAATCACAAGCATGACCAGAAACAGGGCAGCTTCTCCAAGCGTTAATTAATTGGAAAGAGTGCTTAGGCATTACCCACTAAACGCCAAAAATACTGAATATGAGATTCCAACAATCAGATGCAACAAGACAATGCATAAGAAGATGGTCCACGGACTCACCATCAGCTTTACAGAGACAACACCAGTTAACAATGGTATTACCTCTCTTACGCAGATTATCTAATGTTAGAATTTTTTCCCAGGTAGCAGTCCAAACAAAGTTCCCTTGAATCTTATTAAGTCTACTAATCACTGTTCTAGGGATTGGAAACAAAGACATAAAATATGTAGGAAGGTTAAAGAGGGTACTCTTCAGCAATGTAAGTTTACCCCCTTTCGACAAGTATTGCTTCTTCCACCCAGATAACTTCTTTTGAAAACGTTCCACCACTAGATCCCAAACGGCAACTCTCTATTGCAACGCCAAATAAGTAAATGGAAAAGTCTCCACTCCGCAACCCAAAATTGCTGCCAACCCATGAATATGATCCACCTCCCCTACTGGAACAATCACACTCTTCCCAATATTAATCTTCAACCCCGAAACCACTGAAAAAACACACCTCAAGTGTCTCACTTGATTCACACTCGCATCACAAAAAACAATAGTGTCGTCAGTAAACAGCAAATGAGATGTAACAATCTGATTTGGCACACGCCCCACCGAAAAACCTTGAATAAAGCCCAGTACCTCTGCCCTTTTTCATGAGTCTACTAAAGGCTTCCATTACAATAATAAATAGAAAAGGGGACAATAGGTCCCCCTAACGTAAACCTCTCGAACTTGTGAAGAAACCTGCTGGTGACTCATTCACTAAGATAGAGAAATGAGCCGTCGAAATACATTGATGAATCCACCCTCTCCAACACATAAAATAAGAACACCCAATTCATATGTTCATATGCTTTTTCAATATCCAATTTACACACAATCCCCGGTTCACCATTTTTGACTCTTGCATCAATACATTCACTAGCAATAAGAACCGGGTCGAGAATTTGCCTTCCTCCAACAAACGCATTTTGAGACTCCGAAATGACCCAATCCAACACTTTTCTTAACCTAATAGCCAGAATCTTCGCAATAATCTTAAAAACAGAACCCACTAAACTAATTGGTCTGAAATCCTTAGTTTCAACAGCTCCACCCTTCTTAGTATATGAGTAATGAAAGTGGGCATTCAAACTCTTTTCAAAACAACCTTCCTTAAAAAAGGCATGCATTACTCTCGTCACATCTGCTCTCACCACCTCCCAATTCTTTTCGAAGAACGCAATTGTAAACCCATCCGGCCCCAGAGCTTTATCTCCATCACAGCTCCTAAGAGCTTCCAACACTTCCTCCTCCCCAAAAAAACCTCTCCAAACCCACTCTATTCTCATCAGAAATTGTATCAAACTCAATATCATCCAACCCCGGCCTCCAAGAGACAGACTCTGTGAACAGCTCTTGATAAAATGCCACAAACCATCCGGATCTCCTCTTCAGTTTTAGCCATGACACCATCAAAACTTATCCTCCCAATGTTGTTCCCTCTTCTATGAGCGTTAGCTAATCGGTGAAAAAACTGAGTATTTCGGTCACCTTCTTTAAGCCAAAGGGCTCTCGACTTCTGTCTCCACGAAACTTCCTCCATCACTGATCACTGCAATCTCTTCAAACTCAGCCTTGCACTCCTCCCTTCTACTCCTCTCCAACACTGAAATCCCCTCAGCACCTTCCTTCCTATCCAACTTTTAAATTTCCCAAAGTAGCTGATTTTTCCTCCACTCCAACTTACCAAACACATCCTTATTCCAGACCTTAACGTCGCACTTTAAGTATCTCAGCTTAGCTGCCAATTGAAAGCTTGAATTACCCCTAACATCATAAGCACCCCACCAGTTCATGACCCTTTCTTTTAAGTCATCCACTCGTAGCCACATGTTTTCATATCTAAAAGGGGATCTTCCTCTCCTAATCCCTCCACAATCAAGCAAAATAGGAATGTGATCAGAGATTGCCCGCACGCATGCCACTTGTGACACATCAAGAAAATTTCTCCTCCATCTCCACTGAAATAAGAAATCTATCCAGCCTAGAAAAAGTAGGATCCCGCCCACTCGACCATGTGAATACGCCTCCCACAATGAGAAGATCCAACAACCTGTTAGCTTCCACAAACTCAGAGAAGTCAGCCATTGCTCCATCCCACGCACCCCTAGAAGATCTCTCACTCGTGTTAAGGACAGCATTAAAATCCCCCCCAACATACCACGGAACCACCCATCTGCTTGTAATGGTACCCAGTTCCACCCACATCACTCTACGCTCCACATCACCTACAGGCCATAAACACCCGAAAAACACCACTTCGAACCATCTTCCTCAAACTCAAAAAGTAATGATAATGAATGCCTCCCTTTCCAAACATCAACCTTCGACACCCATCTCCTATCCCAAAGAATAACAATTCCCCCAGCAGTCCCCTCTGCATCAATAACCTCCCAATCCACAAATCTACCCACCCACAAACTTTTCATAACCTTAGACTCCTCCACACCCAACTTGGTCTCCTGCAAGCAAACCACATGCACTCTCCATTTCCGAACAAAGCCTTCACCACCTTCCTCTTCCTCGGGCCATTTAATCCCCGAACGTTCCAAGACACAATATTAAGCTTCACTGACAACCATTAAGTCTTCCACTCCCCCTCCTTCCCCCACTCCTCTTCACACTCCCTGCTCCACTCCTTCCCTCATAATTAACTTCAGAAAACAAGCCTTTCAGCCCTCTCACCCCTTTCAAAATAGTCAAACTCTTCTCCTTCTTCCTCACCCATTCATCCTCCACTGTTTGAAACAACTCCTTCACTTGCTTATTCTGCCCTTTCCAAGTCAACCCCAGAAGCTTGCTTTCCTCTACAATACCCTTCATAAACTAGTTATCATCAAAACCATCTAAGTCCGAGAGTCTCTGACCATCTCTGATCACTGCCAAAGGAGTGTGAAATCCTAAGAAGCACGGACACGGATACGGGACAAGGATACGACACGACACGGACACGGCGACACGGCAAATCCAAAAAAATTAGGACACAGACACGGCGAATAGTGTATATATATATATATATATATTTTGAGTGTTACTATTTTTCATCAACCTCACAATGGAAAATATATATAAATCATAACTCATAACTAATAAATTATAAAAGAACAATGTTGCAGAGTTAGAAAACCATACTTACAGCAGTCAGCAAAGAATGAATAAATTCCTATTTGATCACAAATTCACAAGTCACATGCAATAGCTGAAATTAAATCAAAGATGAAATCCTATTCATTTACAGGTCAATAAGTCACAGACTCGCACCAGCTGAAATTAAAGCAAGAATAAAGACAACAGAGAAGAAGAAGAAGAAGAAGAAAGAAATTAGTGTCTGTGAAAAAAGAAAAACACCACAGAAGAAGAAAGAAAGATAGGTTTGTGAAAAAAAAAAAAAAGAAGAAGAAAAAAATCTGGGGTTTGTGAAAAATGAAAAAAAAATAAAACAAAGAAGAAGAAAGAATCTGGGGTTTTGAAAAAGGAAAACGAAAAAAAAAAAAAAAAAAGATGAAGAAGAAAAGAAAGAAACTAGGGTTTGTGAAGAAAAAGAAAGAAAAGAGGAAGGAGGAGGAAGAAAAGAGGAGGAAGAGCAGAGAGAGAGAGAGACTGACCTGGAGGCTGGAAGGAGTAGATTTGATCGGTAGCAGGAAGTTGCAGAGCTTCGTCACTTTGACAGAGCAACCCAGACGTCTTTTGAATCTCGTCTTGTAATAGTGTAATGAGTAGCCTTAAATATCTAATTCTTTTGTTTAAAATTGCATATTAAGCTTGAAAGTTTAAAATTATTATGTTCTGACCACATAAGAAGTAAAAATTATTAAATAACTTCATATATTTATACTTTAACCCAACTTTCTTTCAAAAATTATCTTTTAGACCCCTAAAAATAAGACACGCGTGTCGGACACACACCCCTAGCGTGTCGGACGCGTGTCTGCGGAGTGTCCGTGCCGTGTCCACGCCGTGTCCGAAAATTTAAAAAAAATAAAAAATTCCAGACACGTTTTTTGGCGTGTCCGACACGTGTCGGGGCGTGTCCGACGCGTGTCCGTGTCCGACACGTGTCGGACACAGATTCTTTGCCTATTTTGGAGTGTCCGTGCTTCCTAGGTGAAATCCCACCATAATCTCTCCACCCTCAGCCCCGATGTCCCATAAAGGATATGAATGTCCCACTGCAACATCATTGTCATCTAAATCATCCTTTTCATTGCCTGCGCTGAACTCTAGTTGCAAACATTCAGATCCATCATCAATCAAAATACGCCTGCACCCACCCTAAAATAAGCATTCCTTTGTTCTGTAGCACTCGCCATCAGCTTGATCAAACCCCTCTCTTCAACTGAGTGTTTATACCCTCCATCCTCCCTGACTGAAAATACTGGACCACTCCCCTCACCATTCACTTCAGGTATCGTCGCAAGCCTCTGAACTACCGCTGGCCTCCCCCTTCCCTCCCTCTCACCCACTATCCTTACCACCCCAGAAGAAGGAATAGAAGAAGAAGAAGCATGTGTAGAGAGAGAAGAGTTCTCCGAGTTCAAGGCAGAGAATATACCTGGGCCACTACCTCCAGCAACAATCCATTTCTGCTTCTAAACTCGTGACCATTTTTTGCCTATCAAAGGAGAATTAGAGTTGAAAAAGAGAGTGGGGGTAGTTAATTCCTTATAAATAGGGAGACGTGGCCTTTGGGAGTTTCTTCTACTCGAGTTGGGAATTGGGATCCAGTGATTAATGGATATGAGAAAAGATTAGTAAGATGGAAAAAGCAGTATCTATCTAGGGGGGGGGAAGTCACACTCATTAAGAGTACTCTCTCATCCCTTCCTACCTATTTTTTATCTTGTTTCAAATTCCATGCTCTGTTGCTGAAAGGATTGAAAAAATTCAGAGGGATTTTCTCTAGGGTGGAAAGGGAGAGGAGTTTAAGTATCATCTTGTCAATTGGGATCAAGTCTGCCAACCGTTGAGGTTAGGTGGGTTAGGCATTCGAAAAATTGTTCCTTTTAATCGAGCTCTCTTGGGAAAGTGGTTATGGAGATTTGGAAGGGAACGCCATCGTCAGTGGAGAAGAGTTGTCTCGTGTCGTTTTGGTGAAGAGAGTGGGGGCTGGTCATCTCTTCCAGTCACTATTACGGGAGGCGTTGGTGTGTGAAATTCATTCGGAAGGGTTAGGATGTTTTCTCCACACATATTAGATTCAAAGTTCGTAATGACAGACATGTTCATTTTTGGGAGGACCTTTGGTGCGGCGATCAGTTGTTGTCTCACTCCTTTCCTAGGCTTTACAGTATTGCAGCTAATAAGCATGTTTACGTGATTGACTGTTATCAACTTGATAACAATGGAGTTACGTGGGATATGCGGTTTAGGCGGCCCTTTTAGGATTGGGAAATGGAGGAAGCTTGTGTTTTTTTGGATACGTTGTATAGACAGAAGGATATTGGCAGAGCGTGTGATAATATTTTGTGGGTTCCTTTAGCTCATGGTCGGTATGGTGTCCGCTCTATGTTCATCTGTTTGTCCAATTTCGTTGGTCCTGAGTTCCCTTGGAAGTCTGTCTGGCGCTCTAAAGCTCCTCTTCGAATCGCATTCTTCGTTTGGACTGCCACACTGGGGAAGATTTTGACATTGGACAATTTGAGAAAGAGAGGCAACATCATTGTTAATTGGTGTTGCATATGTAAAGATGATAGTGAATCCGTGGATCACATTCTTTTGCATTGTCCTGTCGCGTTTGATTGTTAGAGTTTTATTTTTAGCATGTTTGGCGTTTTTTGGATAATGCCTAAGCACTCCTCTCAATTGATTAACGCTTGGAAAAGGTGTCCTGTCAAAGAACAAGCTCGGGATTATTGGAAGATTGTTCCACATTGTGTCTGGTGGTGCTTGTGGCATGAGAGGAATAACAAATCCTTTGAAGGAAAAGAATCGTCTTTAGCTACTTTAAAATTTCATATTCTTTGTTCTCTGTTCTCTTATGTAAGAGGAAGTGCATGCTCCTCGATTGATGATTTCTTTGATCTCTTGGATTCCATTGGTCCTTAGACCTTTTTTATTCTTGTATTAGGGACACGTTCCCTTTTGAACACTTTTCTAATATATTTTTACTTATCAAAAAAAAAAAAAATAGGGAGACGTGGCCTACCCTAAGCACACAACTTGTCAGAAAGTTTTTACGTAAAATCATTCACACATATTCTCCATTATTCCCTAGTTCGTAGGATCTGAAGTCCACTCCTCATCTGCTCGTGGTTTCCATTCAAGGCCATAGGAGTGAAGATCAGGAGGTGGATCCAAGCCAAAAACAGAGGAGGAACATTCAAGCAATCAAGTTCAGATTGTTTGTGAATGACAATATTTGAAGGTTGACAATTATTCAATTGTCTCAACGTGAGTTATTGAAACCCTCTTCGGTACACTAAATGTATTAATTATATTGATTTTAAAGCCAATAGAGACATTCCTGTTTGTTTTTAAAATACTTGGAAAGAAATTGCTTCCGCTTTATCTTGGGCTACTCAATTCGTTTTAACGAATCAAAGTTTCATGGATCAAATATAAACAGTTTATTGTATCTTGTTTTTATATGCAAGTTTCTATTTGGATGATTTAGCTTTGTTGTGGATGACGACTTTCTGTGGAGACCCATTAGGTTTTATTTGTTTTATTATATTCACGCCATTTGTAAAGGGCGATTAACTTGAAAATTTCCTATGAATGGGCAAGTTAATTGGTATTCCTAGGCTGTTTTATTTTATTCTATATTATTCTGCATTATGAAATTGTAATAATGGAGGCTGTCAAAGACGTACGTGAATCAAGGTGAGCCCAAACCTAATTGCATGGAGATCATCACACCATGGAGATAAACAAGAAAGAATCACAGAGTCCTGGGTTCGTTGCATGAGGATTGCATGGCGTACTTCAAACCAAAGATACATGACTTGCATGCATCCATGGAGAACCCTAGGAAGCACGTCAATGGATATACACCAAAAGGAAGGACCCACATTGGCTTTTCTCTCTCAATGCCGGCGTGTCGCTGCTCCAGCAGCAGCATCGGTGTCACTGCATCAACGGCGACGAGCCATCGCTGCCGCAGTAGCGACTATAAGTCGCTGCTGGCAGCTGGTTAGCGACAATCAATATTGTTGCATTGATATACTCATCACCACACCATTATGAACTTGACTGATGATTTATAAGTAGCATGACAAAATAATACATGGCAGAGCCAAAATAATTTACAAATATTAATAGTAAAATTCAATCACCCCCATAGAAATATATAAAAAAATATTTATATTCCTTGCAGCAATTAAAAATCAGTTTCATAAAAGGGTCTCAAATTGATGCATTACACATATGAAGTGAATAAACCAAAATGGAACATGTTTAGTAAAATAATGCAACTATAAGAAATTGCAGTTATACCATGAGTCTAAAACTCTAATCTACTTAGCAACATATGCAAATCTTAGAGCAACGAAAAGGTGAAACAAGTTTTAACTTTGTAGGTAAGTACCACTTCACCAGGTTTCCTTTTACTTATGCGTTCCACGTCAACATGGCAAACATTTGACAAGGCATGTACTCCTGCATCCTACCAGTAGTACAAACTAAACATCAACGTCCAAATCATAAATTAAATAACATATGAAAAAAAAAAAAAAAAATGTAGACATATAGTGACAAAGATCAATAGAAAAATATTGTGTTGCATGCAAATTTATCAATTCCTAAAATGAAATAAAAAAATAAAAATCTATTGGGGCAGCGAAAGCGCGTGAAACACAAAGATCCAACAAAAACCAACAAAGCAATCACACACAAACACAAGACATACATGGTTCAGCCAAAACCTGCCTACATCCATGGATGAGAAGATTCCATTATGATTTGTAGAGATATTACAACAATAGAGTAACAACACCTCATGTATCACTCCACGAGCCTATCTCCTCGCTGACAGTGTCACCGGTGTTTTTCCTACCCTACCAACCCGCATGCTACCTCTACCCTCCCTCATGAGACTACATCTCTCTCAATCTCATAGGTCTCAACTCACAACAAATGTACCTATTTATAGAGTTACAAGCACAATTCCTTGTTGGAGAAGGATTACAATTCCTTATGGGCGAAGACTTGCCAAACAAGAAATTAGCTAACAGAATACAACTCTAGAATAGAATCCTAATTAGAATAGGAATTTGAGACACAATTTCCAACAATCTCCACCTTGGCTCAAATTCCATCCAGTCAATCGTCACTTCCACAGCATTGATAGGACAATTCTTTTGCAGCTTCAATCTTGACGATACTCCTGCAAAACTCCGATTGTCCACATTATATATTGCTCGATCAATCAAACCTCGAAGGCTCCACCTTGATTACTCGAGCTCCATGCCATGTAACCAAGCCGATTGACTCCACCTACAACTGAAGCCTGTTGCAGTACATGTTGAGACTTCTTGTGTTTTCTGGATCTCCTTCACCTTTGCCTCTGATACCAATTTGTTGGGGCAGCGGAAGCAAGCAAAACACAAAGATCCAACAAAGCAATCACACACAAACACAAGACATACATGGTTCAGCCAAAACCTACCTACGTCCATGGATGAGAAGAGATTCTATTATGATTCGTAGAGATATTACAACAATATAGTAACAACACCTCATGTATCACTCCACGAGCCTATCTCCTCACTAACAGTGTCACCGGTGTTTTTCCTACCCTACCAACCTGCATACTACCTCTACCCTCCCTCATGAGACTACATCTCTCTCAATCTCAAAAGTCTCAACCCACAACATATGTACCTATTTATAGAGTTACAAACACAATTTCTTGTTGGAGAAGGATTACAATTCCTTAGAGGCCAAGACTTGCAAAACAAGAAATTAGCTAACATAATACAACTCTAAAATAGAATCCTAATTAGAATAGGAATTTGAGACACAATTTCCAACAAAATCAAAGAACATATATGGCAGTTTTGGGTAGATAAATTAGTTTTTAGACACATCATGGATCACAAATAACTTAGTCAGTTTTCTAAGCTTAACATTATAAAGAAAGGGAAAAAAAAAAAGGTTAGTACAAATTTATTGTTTTCCCAGACATGTAGTACTCTTAACCTGCCAAGTGAAAAATTGAAGATCCATTATTTAAGTTGAATAACAAACCAAACAGCTTAAAATGCTATAAAGGACTACTTACTTTAACACGGAACTAATTAAGGAACAACAAAAGCTGGTGCTAGCCACTTGGAGTTAACTGCAGATCCTATTTTGCAAGTACAAGGTACCTTGTGCAAAAAGAGGCCCCAAGCAAATAATTGAGAATTTCAAGGTTCATCTTCATTGGGTTGATTAAAGGTACACTGATTGTTAATTGAGAATTTCAAGGTTCCTCTTCATTGGTTCGAATAAAGGTACACTGATCATCTACCACTTTACCTAATCAAATTCATTGTATTCTCTTGCTATCATTTCCTATACCTCTCAATGAGAGAATAATTAACATGGGTTTTAAGATAGGGTAGCCGAGATTGAGAAATGGAAGCAATAGCAGACCAGATTAAAATGTCAGAAAGATGGTAAGATCTCAGGAATAGATATAGGACCAGATGTTGCTGCAAACTCAAGATTGCAAAGCCAGAAAATAGTGCTGTCCTTCATCCACTGCAAATGGGAAGATGCTGGGGAGAGAATACAGTCTCTCCCATCAATTATAGCAAGGATACTTCGCCCAAAATGGCAATTTCTAAACTGGTCCTAGATGCAAGTTTATCTATTTGGTTTCCTTGAATGACTATACTTGCGTTGACTGACGGCATTTATTCAGTGAGGTCTTTAGATAGGACTTCTCATTTGAAGGGTATGTAGGATACATACTGTCACGCCCCAAAAAAAAAAAAAAAAATTCTTTCTAGGTAAAGTGAATTTTTTTTATAAATATGAAATAAAGTACAAATGGAGCAACAAGGGCATATACCCTTGGATTATAAGACTAACAGAAAACATCCCCCTAAGGAGGCATAGCCTCCACACAAACAACAGCTAACAGCAAAAAATAGAATCTCAAAACAACAGCAATGCATCTTGTAGGCTTAGACCAGGTAAACAAGCAACCTCCCACCAAATCTGTTAGCCAACAGAAATAGGATCTTTACACACACCATTATGCAATATAGCCTTTCTTTCTCCCCAAATAGCAGTAGTGAAGATCATAACGCAGACCTTGGACCTTAGATTTTGCTGCTCAGAATACACAATGAACCACTGAATCAGCTGCTGAAAAGAATAAGATTCAGGCATATTCCAATTCAACAGGTCTCTAATCCATCTCCAAATCTGCTAAGAGTAGGTACATGAAACAAAGAGATAATCACGAGAGTCTTCATTTGTATAACAAAGATGGCAGATAGCACCCAGCACAATACCTCTTCTCCTCAAATTAAACCAAGACAGATGTCTATCATGTATCACCATACAGCAAGTGACACTAGTTCGAGGTCTGCAAGCAGTCCAACATAATTTAAACCATGGAACCTTAGGATAGTCAATTCCATGATTTTTTAAAGGTGAACTTGCCCCCATTCCAAAGAACCCGTTTCTTCACCAGAATTAATAGACATAGAGAGACAAAGTTCCTCAACTGATTGACAATAGGACAATGGACTTCAGGTAAATTCCAGGTTCCATTTCTGATAATAGATGAGGCTGAATCAGATTTAGGAAGATCCAAAATCCTACAAATCCTATGAGAAAAGCACTGGATAAGTGACTGCCCATGACACCAAAGGTCCAAGAATAATTTAATCAATTGGCCATCACCAATCTTGTACGAAATATGCTGCACCAGAAGAATCCTCATACCCAAAATATTTTTCCAACAAGTTGAATCATTAAAAGTTGGATTAACAACGCAAAAGATGTCAGCAAATTTTTGTCTAAAATATGCTACACAGAGGCAGTCCTTGGATCTCACAAAATCCCTAACAAATTTGGAAGCAAAGGCTGAGTTAATATCTGATATTTTTCTTAGGCCCAGACCCCCCTCTGACTTAGGAGAGGTCACCATACTCCATCCAAGAGCATGAGTCTTCTTCCCAGCCTCTGATTGACCCCACAGGAAGTATCTGATCTTCTTCTCAAGAGTTGAAACAATGCAACTAGGAAGCATAAAGGAAGCAGACAAATGATGGGTGTAAGAGTAGAGAACTGTTTTAATGAGCTCAAGCCTACCGGCAAATGATAAATTAAGTGCATTCCAAGAATTAAGTTTAGTGGTAAACTTATCTACCAAAGGGCTGCAATCAGACCTCCTAAGTTTATTTGAGCTGAGAGGCAATAAAGATATTTATTAGGGAGATTAACCATATTAAAGTTAAACAAGACTTCAATTCTTCTCTTCCAACACAGGACATCTAGTCCAAGTACCTAAACTTGGTGCATGACTTTAGTCCAATACCTGAGATTTTTTACGACCATCTAAAATAACTCGATATATTAACACCACCAACTAAACAAAGACATTAATCCTCAAATAAACCGATATAACTAATAATATTCAAATCTCATTACCAGCACCACACCACAAGAGTCACTCATGTCGGAATGATAAACTGGAACAACTAAAACAAAAACAATTGAGTCAAGCTCTAGTCTTTCACGTGCCTCTCTATCACGTGCTAATCATCGAGTACCGATTTTAAAGGGGTGAGGTCACAAGGTCATCAAGAAAATTGCTCAACACCACCATTGCTCAGCAAATTGATCTTCCTTTATATTCCCATATATAAAAGCAACTCATATAAGGTATAACTTAGCTCAAGTTATTTAATCAATTCCTATATATTATCACCGTCGGTTTACATAATAATTAATATCTAAATAATTAATATATATTCCAACCACATTTGGCATCAACTACAAAATTCTTACTCAATCTCCTCCATTCATATAATAACAATTAGGGTAAATTACACTGACACCCCTTCAGGTTAGGTCAAATCTCACATAGATGACCTTCCGGAAATATATATATATATATCACATAGATGGACATTTTGGTTTTAACTTTCAATTACACCCCAAATTACTTTTTAGGCTCTGACACATGCGAATTGACTCATTTGCCCCTAATTTTTTAATACAATTTAATACAAAATATCTGTAATCTTTTTTATTTTTTTGATAAGTAAAAATAACATTAAAAAAAGACGTTCAAGAGGGGAACGTGTCCCAATTACAAAAGTGGAACCGGGACTAAGGCCCCAAAGAATCCAAAAAAGTAATTAAATCATATAAAGAAGAACAAAAGCTCCTCTTCACATAATTGAAGAGAGAACGAAGAATGTAAAGTTTGACCGTTTCCGTAGGCAACTCTTTTCCTTCGAACATTCTGCTATTTCTCTCCTTCCAAATGCACCACCATACACAATGTGGTACAATTCTCTAGAAATCGCGAACGTCTCTTCTCACTCAACAACCTCTCCAAACATGAATCAATTCCTTAGTAGATCGTGGCATAACCCAACACATGCCAAACAACCTAACAATAAGATTCCAACAATCAATCGCCACAGGGCAATGCAAAAGGAGGTGATTAACGGACTCCTCATCATCCTTGCATAGACAACAGCGATTAACTATACAATTGCCCCTTTTTCTCAAATTATCAATTGTCAGAATCTTTTCCCACACAGCAGTCCAAACAAAGAAAGCCACCCTAGTTGGAGCCATAGACCGCCAAATAGTTTTCCACAAGAAGTCTCGATTAACAAAATTTGACAATCATAAGAACAAAGATCTAACTTCGAAACGACCATGAGAAGAGGGAACCCAAATTAAAACATCATTACCTCTGCCAACGCCCTCCTGTTGATACAGAAGATCCAAAAAAACACATACCTCGTCCATCTCCCAATCCTGAAAAGAGCGCCGAAAATGCACATCCCATATAATCCCGCTGCTATCAAGCCGATAGCAGTCGACTATGTAGGCATGTTTATCAACAACAATACTAAATAATCTTGGAAATGTACGAGAAAGTGGCTGATCCCCACACCAGAGATCTTCCCAAAACCGAATGCAACGTCCATCACGGAGTTTGAATCTGATATGAGCCGAAAAAACATTCCATCCCTTCCGAATAGCCTTCCACATCCCTACTCCTCCCACTAGGGTAACCGGACGCGTAGACCAACCTCCAGCCTCTTCACCAAACCGACAAGAGACTAACCTGCGCCATGGTCAATGTCTTTCCCTCCCATATCTCCATAACCACTTACCCAAGAAAGCTTGATTGAGGAACTAATCGTCTTATTCCAAGTCCACCCAATTTCACAGGCTTACAAACTTCCTCCCATCTGACAAGGTGGTACTTGAACTCATCGCCCTTACCACCCCAAAGGAAATCCCTTTAAATTTTTTCAATCCTGTCTACAATGGAACAAAGGATTTGGAACATAGAAAGAAAACAAGTGGGGAGGCTCAACAAGGTGCTCTTGATATGAGTAACTTTACCCCCTTTTGGCAAGTATTGCTTCTTCCAACCTGTGAATCTCTTTGCATACCTGTCAATCACGGAATCCCAACTCCCCACTAAACTTGAAGAGACCCCTAGGGGCAAACCCAAATAAGGAATAGGGAATGAGCTCACCCTGCATCCAAGGACTACAGCTAAAGAGGAAATATCCAGAACATTCCCTACTGGGACAAGCACACTCTTTGCCACATTGACCTTTAGCCCGGAAACTGCCTGAAAACAAGTCAGAGCACACCTCAAGTATTGAAGTTGAGACACATCAGCATCACAGAAAACCAGGGAGTCATCCGCAAAGAGTAAATGGGAAATCTCCATCTGATGGTCTAAATCTCTACCCACTCTGAAGCCCTTAACAAAACCAAGGTCCTCTGCCCTACGCATCAATCTACTTAACCCCTCCATAACAACAAGAAAAAGGAAAGATGACAAAGGATCACCTTGTCTTATACCTCTAAAGCAACCAAAGAAACCAGCGGGAGAGCCATTCACAAGAACTGAAAACTTGACAGACGAAAGACAGGTCTCAATCCATTTTCTCCATTTACTTCCAAACCCCATTCTTTGTAACAAATAGAGTAGGAAATTCCAATTCACATGATCATATGCTTTCTCAATGTCAAGTTTGCATAGAACTCCAGGAATACCACTCCGCAATCTGGAGTCCACACATTCGCCAGCAATAAGAACTGAATCAAGAATTTGTTGTCCGCCAACGAAAGCATTATGGGAATCTGAAATAATTCCATCCATAACTTCCTTCATTCTTAAAGCGAGCACCTTAGCAATGAGTTTGTAAATGCAGCCCACCAAACTAATAGGACGAAAATCCTTTATATCTGAAGCGCCTCCCTTTTTTGGAATAAGGGCAATGAATGAAGCATTAAGCGATTTCTCAAAGACGCCAAAAGAATGAAACTCCTGAAAAGTACCCATTACCTCATTTCTTACAACCGCCCAACTTTCCATCAGAAATCGCATAGTGAAGCCATCAGGTCCAGGAGCTTTGTCCCCATTACAGCTTGAGAGAGCTTTAAGAACTTCTTCAGTGAAAGGATTCTCAATCCTATCTCTATCAAGCTCAGAAATAGCCTCACCATCAAGTTTGGGCCTCCAAACTAAAGGCTCTGTGTAAAGCTTCTGATAAAAGGAAGCAATACCATTACGCACCTCTTCCTCTCTCCACAACTCCTCACCATCCACCCGAATTCTTCCTATATGATTACTCCTCCTATGAGCGTTAGTTAACCGGTGGAAGAATTTTGTGTTCCGATTACCTTCCTTTAGCCAAAGAGCCCGGGATTTTTATCGCCACAAGATCTCCTCCATACTAGCGATCTCAGCAAATACCGCCTGACAAGAGGCTCTTCTGGAATGAAGAGATTCCATATCCCTTCCGGCCTCCTCAAGACGATCAATCTCTGAAAATTCAGCAAGTACTCTATTCTTCCTCCATTCCAAATTCCTGAAGACATCCTTGTTCCACTGCTTAAGAGCTAATTTGAGAGCCCTCAACTTCTTTGTAATTGTGAAACTGGGCGAACCTGAAGAAGTGACTCCTTCCCACCAAGAACTGACTTTTCCTTGGAAATCATCCGCACGCAGCCACATATTCTCGAATCTAAACAGGGATCTTTGAGAACATAAACCCCCGCAATCCAAAACCAAAGGCACATGGTCAGAAGTGACCCTTTCTAACACCGCTTGAACAACATCTGGGAATTTCTCTTCCCAATCCCCAGAAATTAAAAATCTGTCCAGCCTTGATAGAGTGATTGGATCCCTACCATTGGACCAAGAATAAGCTGCTCCTTCCATTGGAAAATCAACAAGAAGATGCTCATTAATAAAATCAGAAAATTAATCCATTTCTAGAGATCTTCTTCCCCCTATAGACCTCTCTGACGGGGACCTAATAGCATTGAAATTCCCTCCCAGGCACCAAGGGAAAGACCACAGTCCTTGGACATGGCAAAGCTCCTCCCAAAAGATAGGTCGAACATCATCAACAACCGGTCCATAGACTCCGGTAAAAACCCACTTGAAGTTTTCCTCTTCCATCTTAAACATGCATTATTTGCGTAATAAAACCGTCACCCACCATGGATTCCGGCCAAAGCTTAGGCAGCTGCCTTGGAAGCAGCTTCGATTTGTATCATCATTAACATCAAATATATGTATGAGTTGAGATGTGTAATCAAATTTCTTGATCAATACCTTCATTGAAAAGGGAAGTTCCAGCACCGTTAGTTTCTTGTTGTTGCAAGAGAGAACGAACCTGGGATAGCCACAGTGGTCTAGTTATTGGTCTTTGATCTTGAATGGGAACCTGATGGCTGGGCATTGAAAAGAAGGGGATGAGAATATTGATGCCCATTTCAATCTCACTAGTCTACCACAGGGTCATATATATCTACATATATACACATATACATACACACAGGCTTCTTTGATTTTTGAGATCATATTTTCTTTGCATATGTATCTTTGATTGTGGAGGATCTAGTGTTCTTTCCATATGTATATGTGTGTGTGTGTGTGTGTGTGTGTCTACATACACATATGCATATATGTCCCTTCCGTTAGCTCTAGATATGTGTATGTGTATATATATATATATATATTCTGGACACATTTAGAATGGAATTCAAAGGCTTTTTATTAAATTATCGTTTAATCTATATTCTAAATTCCTATTATATACAGCCACGGAAAATTTTTGCCAATAAATATCCTAAATTCCTAAGCTATTAAATTTTAGGATACTTTAGTCATTTAAAATGGTTTCTTGGGGTAGTTTAGTCATTTTATATATAAAACAAAGTCAACACAAAGTCAAAAGGGTAGTATTGTCATTTTACATATAAAAAATGCTCTGACACCATTAAAAAATGACTTTTGGGGTGTGAGTGAAACACGAATCAACTCTTCAAAATATGAGTGCAAGTTAAAACCAAAATGTTCATTTATATGAGATTTGACCTAACCTAAAGGAGTGTCTGTGTAATTTACCCTAATAATTATCTCATAATTATTATATCTCATTTCGTTACAAAATAATTAGTATATTTCAACCTAATATAATAATTAATACCTCATTAATTATTATGTTAGAACATAAATTTCTCAATTACAAACCATTAATTAGTTAACCATCTCGATAAACTTCACTAGGTTTCCACCAAGTTACAACAACTTCCTTAAGCTCAATGAATCGATTACTTAACCATCCTGATTAAATTTTATTTAAATTCCACTTATTAAACATAAGCCCTGACCTCCAATAAATCATGGTGGCTCGCTTGCAAAGCCATGAGTATAGAGGATCAAACACACCCATACTCCAGCAAGGTGGTGTGCATCATATAGTTCTGGACTACCAAAAACAAGGTTGGATCATTTCCCATTTCTTAACTAAGTTTGCCTTCAGGCAGCCCATTGATGAGGGTGGGGGATTGGGATCCTGTGATTATGCGGTTTGAGAGAAGACTTACTGGATAGAAGAAGCGGTATCTATTGAAGGGAGGGAAAGTTATGCTTATGAAAAGCACTTTGTCGAGCCTTCCTACATATTTTCTCTCTCTCTCTCTTTCAGATCCCTTCCTCAGCGGCCGGAAGCATTGAGAGGTTGCAACGGAATTTCCTATGGGGTGGCATGAGAGAGGAGTTCAAGTTTCATCTTGTTCTCTGGGAGCAGGTGTGCAAGCCCATTCAACTAGGTGGTTTGGAATTAGGAGGTTGTTGCCCTTCATAGGGCTCTTGCCAAGTGGTTAAGGAGATTTAGAGGTGAGCGTCATAGATTATGGAGGAGAGTCATTTTGTGCTGCTTTGGGGGAGGAGGGGAGCAGTTAGTTCAGCAAGAGGTGATGGCATTTGGAAATTCATCGGAAGGGTTGGAATGAATTTAAAAATCACATTAGATTCAGAGTTCGTGACGGCTAGAGTACCCTTTTTGGGAGGACCTTTGGTGCGGAGACCGTTCTATTGCTTGTTCCTTTCCCAAGGTTTTCAGGATTGCAGCCGATAGACACGCCTTGGTAGCCGACTGTTATCGTCTTCATAATGGGAGGATTATTTGGGATGTGCAATTTCAGAGACATTTTCAGGACTGCGAATTGGATGATGTTTCTGCCTTTTTGGATTTTTTATATAGAAAGGAGCTAGACGGTGGAGGGTTGGATTCTCTCATTTGGATGCCCTCCTTCAAGGGTAGATTTGATGTCCATTCTCTGTTTTGTTGTCTATCCGGTTTTTCAGGGACCAACTCCCCTAGAAGGTGGTTTGGCATTCGAAGGCCCCCCTCAAAGTGGCCTTCTTTGTTTGGGCGCAATGTGGGGCAAGGTTTTGACGCTTAATAACCCGAGAATGAGAAGACAGGTTACTGTTAATGGGTGTTGCATGAGTAAAATGGATGGGGAGTCATTACCTTCTTTTGCATTGCCCTGCGGCTCACGACTGTTGGTGTCCTATTTTTGGCTTGTTTGGTGTCCAGCGGGTTATACCTAGGTCTACGAGAGGATTGATTGATGCTTGGAGAGGATGCCTCATGGGGCCCCACGCCCATGATTTTTTGAGGGTGGCACCCTTTTGTGTTTGTTGGTGCATTTGGAAGGAGCGGATCTTCTTTTAGGGCATTAAAGTTTCTTATTGTTAGCTGTCTTTTTTTGGGGGTTTGGGGGTTTGGGGGTTTGGGGGAGAAATTGGAAATCTATAGAGTTAGTTGATTTTTTGGGCTCCTTGAGTCCTTAGGTTTCTTTGGCTTCGGCCTTTGTGTAGCTTTTGAGATGCATTCCCCTCTTGAAGGTTTTCTAATAAATATTTACTTATCAAAAACAATAACAATAATAATAATAAATAAGAGAGCATGAAAGAATAGGAAGAAAACCAATTCCCAGCAGCTAACTTGAACATGGGTTGTATGAAACAAATCTAAGATTTAACTGAACAAAGTGCCTTTCAATATATCATCAGACATAATGCCACACGATCAGGCACTGACTAATATACACTGCCTTGCATTCAAATCTATGAGTCTCAAGAACCTTATTATTCAATCCACAGGCCAAGGTCGTGTAGTGTACAAGGGAAACATTTCAAATCATAAGCCGACATGCCCTTTATAAATATTTCAACTCTAATCTACATCTTATCCTTGTGGCTCTTTCAACTTGATCAAACCACTTCACTTATTGGTACAATAATCTTTGTTAAATACCTCAATTAGTGCCTAGCTTCTTGTGGACACACACATGCCTTATCATGAATTTTATAGGGAATCACTCATCAACCCCCCCCCCCCCCCCCCCCAAGGAATTATTTGCACGTATGACAAGTCGAACCTTAGACCTATACTTCAGGAGGCACCAGGGTCAAGTGACTTACCCACTTGAGCCAAAACATTTCTTTACCATCATAATCATTTTCGGAATTTCTGTCCATCTTGATAAGGCATCTAAAATCCCAAAGCACTTCAACACTTTGTGAATCTAAGTCTAAAATTATAAGCAACTATCCTTTTAATGTGTACTTCATTATAGATAACATCATAACAAATTCATTATAGATAACATCATAACAAATAATATAAAAATTGGTCAGCTTTAGGTATATTGATTCTTGGGATCAAATTTCATCCATCTTGTTTCTATGCCAACCTTTACTTAAGTCAGGAAAAGACCACTAGATTCTGAAATATCTGGGCAAAATCTGAAACTATAATATAATTCTGATAGTGTGCCCGCATACCAATCAACATTGAATTAAGACAGAATAGTTTTAAAAATTCTTGTAGCTCAATGACATTTTTCAACTTTTTATGTACTCAGGTGTATTGTTTTCTAAGTAATACGATATCTGTGTCCATTCAAGGGAAATTTTTTGAGTTAAAGTGAATTTTTTATATGCACAATTTCAATACATCCATTATTTATACATCTACACAACAAAAATTCAGAAGACCGTCATCAATGAGAAGCATAGTTCTGGTCCACAAAGTTCCACAGATTTTTTTTCTCAATTAGGTGACTACAGTAGATCAGTACGATACTAGCATACATCTCCTGATAATCACCATGACATTTTCATCTAAGAAAAACATGTTTCTTTCAAACAATTACTTGAATCCACAAAAGAAACTAAGTTCGTGAATTCTAGCTACATTTCTCAACCAGTCAACTACTGGCAAATCAAAGAACATCAGATTGTGTCATTTGGGTGGAGGTGGATTTTAGTTATTTATTTATTTATTTATGTGTGTGTGCGTGTGTGGTGCTGGTGGTGGGAGGGAGGATCAGATTGTGTCAGGTAGGAAACTATTATATCAAATTGTATAGTTAATGATACATCATGAAGAAAAAAAATTACAATATTAAGTTTTTCCAAAAATGAACAAAAAATTGACTTACAGTTCGACTTGAACAAAAGATTGAAACTGGCTGACCAATAAATTTACGAAAAGCTTCCTGCATGAAACATTCCAACTTCAGCAACCAATTTAATCTTAGAAAAATAAGCTTGAAAAATAAGAGAAAAATAGGACAGTCACATATGCAGAATGTTGAGATTCCGCTGAAATATGGATAGGAAAGAAACCAACAAGTGTAGAAGTAGAACATATAAAATGATGGTAAGTGAACATGACCTGTTATGTGTTTACCGGAAAATAATTAATTAAGTAATAATAATAATAACAACAACAACAAGAAGACAACATTAATAACAACAATAAGACTAACTACTACAACAACAATTATCATCATCATCCTTGCGGCCTTGCCTTACTCCCATATGAATCAGATCAGCCACATGAATCCTTTTTTTCTATTCTTTCTAATTACAAGCCATCTCTCCTGTAATATTTAACTTTTAAAAGTCATTTTCCATAATTTTATCATGTTAATTTGAGTCGCCCTCTCTGTCTCCAACCTTCTGTGTAAATTAGTCTTCCTCTCCTTATTGGCGCATCTATAAATCGTCTTCATATATATTCATATCACTTGAGTCTTCTTTTTATTTTATCACTAATAGGTGCTACCCCTAATTTTTCCCTCACTTTTTGATTAGTAACCTTCTAGTCGCGACTCATACCTATCTTCCATCTTAACATCCTCATTTCTGCTACATGATTTCGTAGTTCTTGTTTAGAATTCATTCCATGTTGCGCTCAGCCCGTTCTCGGCATCATGAAGGTCATGCTACTCAGGAGATTTGGGTTGGCAAACAGCTGATATTCTTGGTAAAATTTGAGAAGACGTTCACTTCCTTAACAAAACGATATCCTTTCTATTGAAATCATTTGCTTTACGATACAACCAATCTAATGTAGAATGCCTTCCCGTAGCTTCAATACCTCTCCGTGTAAGTAAGCAATGAGGAGCCGTGAACCTCTTTTGGTGAAACTCAAGGATGTGCTTATTCACCCCTTTTGAGTCTGCTTTCCTCATTTCTGAATTTAGCTATTTTAGATGAAGATGTAAGCTATTGTAACACGAGGCAGTCATTACACCATTCGTGCAGGTCCAACTCTCAACCCTCCTTCAGCTACTGGAGGATAGGGTGACTAACACAACACGGAGATCGAGTGTTACGTGGTCCTGTTGACATGCCTTCTTTGTCAGTATCATATAATAATGGTTTAGTTCCAGAGAATGGTTCCTTTTCCTTTTTGTTTATTTAGATTTTATGGTCTGCAACTGGGTGTTTCAGCACTATTTTGCTACTGCTAAAACTGTACTAGGACTGGACTAGGACAAGTCTCCCAGCCGATTGAATTTCTCTTTCTCTTGACTCGCAGCCTATAAGGTGGTGAATTGAGCTTCTTAGCAGAAAATAGCAATGACTAGTCTTACAACTTTCTCTTAGTTCAGGTCTTCAAGGTAGAACAGATTATAGCCAATTGAAAATGAAACAAGAAATAGGGGGGAGCCCTTGTACCCAACACTCTGAACCATATAAAATAGTTGGCCTAATAACTGTTCTACAAATTTTCTTTAATTTATTTGTAATTCTTTTATTGTCCAACCTGCTCTTATTCTACTAACTATATCATCATTTTATATTGCCATCCTCCTGTATTATTGATCTTAAGTACGGTCATTGTGGATAATCCTTTGGTTTTGAAATGTGCTCATTATATTGTCAATATCAGACTTCACTAATTTACATTCAATATATTCAGTTTTAGTCTTACTAATTTCTAAACCTCTTGGTTCTAATGTATTTCTCTATCGAAAAACAACATACACTGTGGAATGTCTCCTTACAACTCTTTTGCGATTTTATTTAAAATTATTGTAAATATATAGGCATAATACTGACCCCTGGTGTAATCCCGTGTTTATAGAAAAATCACAAGTCTCGCCACATGTAGTTCAAACACTAGTTTTTGTATTTACATACATATCCTAAATAATTTCTATCATTTCTATAGAAAGTTGTTTCTAACCAACCAGATTCTCTCTCTCTCTCTCTCTCTCTCTCTCTCTCTCTCGCTGCACCCTATCATATGTTTTTCCTAAATTTATGAAAACCATATGTAGATTTTTTTGCTCATTCCTACACTCTTCAACTAAGTAAATAGCTTCCATTATGTACCTTCCTGGCAAAAATTTAAATTGCCTTGCTTAGTTTTTGTTCCATTACAATTTTTCATACTTCATTGTATGACGCGTTGTAATAATAATAATAATGCATGTTTATATATCAATATATGATTTTTTTTTTTTTTGATAAGTAAAATGTATAAAAGGCGTTCAAAAGGGGAACGCGTCCCAAGCTATACAAAAAACTGAAACTATGATCTCAAGGAACCCACAAAGTCCACAATATCCTCAATGGAGGAAAAATCTCTCCCCCAACCCCAACAAAAAAGAGTACAAATAATAGAGAATTTCAACACCCCAATGGAGGCCTCCTTCCCATCAAAAAATCTTCTATTCCGCTCTTTCCAAATGCTCCACCAAACACAAAAGGGGGTTACCCTCCAGAAGACTCTCGCCTGAGCCCCCACCCATTGGCCCCTCCAAATATCCAGCAAATCCCGAGATGTCCGAGGCATAACCCAATGAATACCAAACAAATAAAAAATGAGACTCCAACAATCATGAGCCACAGGACAATGCAGCAACAAATGATCCACTGACTCCCCATTCAACTTACAAAGACCACACCGATTAACAATAATATGTCTTCGTTTCCTCAAGTTATCCAAAGTCAAAATCTTGCTCCAAGCTACAGTCCACACGAAAAAGGCCACCCTAAGAGGCGCCTTAGACAACCACACCATCTTCCACGGGAAGGAAGCGCCATGAAAACCAGAAAGGCATACAAAAAAAGACCGGACCTGGAACATCCCCTGAGAAGAATGCACCCAAAACAGGGAGTTAACACCGGTGCCCTCCACATCCTGTCTGTATAAGAAAGCCAACAAGCCAGTGACATCATCCAACTCCCAATCCTGAAAAGATCGCTGGAATCGCACATCCCAAGATAACCTCCCGCTATCAAGGCGATAGCAGTTAGCAACCATAGTATGTTTGTCAAAAGCAATCCTGAATAGCCTTGGAAACAAAAGAGCCAGAGGCCTATCCGTGCACCAGGGATCCTCCCAAAACCGGACAAACCTTCCATCCCGAACTTTGAATCTAACATGTTTGGAAAACTCGTCCCATCCTTTTCCAATGGCCCTCCACACCCCTACTCCACTAGCAGACCTGACTGGCCTAGCTGACCACCCCCCTCTCTCCTCCCCAAAGCGACAGGAAATAACCCTTCTCCATAATCTATGCCTTTCACTGCCGAATCTCCAAAGCCACTTACCAAGGAGAGCACTGTTAAAGGGGGCCAATCTCCTAATCCCAAGCCCGCCCAACTGAAGAGGCCTGCAAACCTGCTCCCACCTAACAAGATGATACTTAAACTCCTCTCCACGACCCCCCCAAAGGAAGTTACGTTGCAACATCTCCAGACGGCCAACAACCGAGGCTGGAACCCGAAAGAGCGAAAGAAAATACGTTGGAAGGCTTGACAAGACACTTTTCACTAGCGTAACTTTACCACCCTTGGAGAGATATTGCTTTTTCCAACCAGCTAATCTTCTTTCGACCCTCTCAATCACCGGGTCCCAACTTCCCACCCTCCTGGCCGAGTCCCCCAGCGGCAAACCCAAATACGAGACAGGGAAACGTTGTGTCCCACACCCTAAAGCAACGGCCAGAGTATCCACCTCCTGAACCTCCCCCACAGGGGCAAGCACACTCTTACCCACGTTGACTTTCAAACCAGAGACAGCCTGAAAGCAAACAAAGAATATATGATTTAAAAGAGTAACATCAACGCTACGGCCCTTCAAGAATGTAGCCTTAGGACTTGCTCTCTATGCACTTGCATATGGAATTGGGACTGTGGGGCACAATAACTTCGGATTCATCCGAGTAACCCTCAATGCCGAGAATTCTTTTACATAATCACGAAACGTGCTCTCGCTCTTGTGAACACTGATTATAAGGTAACATTTACTTCATGTTTCAACACATTATTTTGCCCGTTTAAAATCTGTTGAAATCTTTAATAAATGTGTTGAAACACGAATTAAGTGTGTTGAAAATGACCTGCTACAGTAGAAGATACAGACTTATCACTTTAACACCTAACGTAACGTGGCCAGAGAGAGAGCTCGTTATAAGGCATTCTATCTTGATATAAAGACTTCTGTTCCAGTAGAGTTTTCAGTTTGTGACTCTGGCTGTTGTTTTTCCTATTTGCAGTGCCGGGGTACAAAAGTCTCTTGAAGCGGCGGAGCAAAGCGTCCTGAAAAAAGTGTCTAGCTCTCACCAATTATTTGGAAAATTTCGAATGAAAAATGAATCACCAGATGGCAAATGTCAAATTTCTACTCCATCCCATTCATGGAAGCTTTCAGCCACCCTCTCTCCAACTTCTCGGGTAAGCCACTCAAGGGATAAATTAATCAGATGAACTACCAAAAGCTCCAGTCTTAACGCTCCTACTACTGCTTTGCAGCCTTTCCTTAGGTTCGTAGAATCGGGTTTCCTGTTTTAAGATCAAAACAGCCTTGGAAGAACTAGAACCCCAGTCTGCTATCTTGGCTCTGCATAGCAGCTCCTTCTTGTTCAGGGTAATCAGAAATTTGGTGGTTCGAGGCCTTCATCAAGCTGTGGGGTCACAAGCCATTCAAAACAATGTAAGCCATTCAAAACAATGTAATTCGTCTGTTATCTTCACTCTCGCTTGCTTCGTCCAAAGTGAATTCATCAACACACGACCCAAGAGAGAAGGAGATTGGCTATGTTGGTTCAAGAACACCTAAAAGAGATCAGGGCAACAAATTGCACATAGGGTTACAGCAAGAAAGAGGCAGATCCAGCACGGAGGAGGGTCAATCCTCCTCCCCCATAACGCCGGCAAGATCTCCAAGCCGGAATTTGGCCTCTCCTAAACCTAGATATAACAGCTTTTTTGATGAATCTCAAGAAAAATTCAAGAACTTACACTACTATCAAGAATGCCGAGGTGTGAAGGTATCCATTACAGAAGCAGATGAATCATCTGTGGTGGGTTACGTAATGGGTAAGAAACCATACTACCCATATTTCAAAGCCTTTGTGGCAAAATACTGGGCCAAAGATTTCACTTTGGTTTATCTCAAAGATGGTTTCTTTATGGTACGTTTCAAGGATGCAACTGAGGTTCCAAAAGTATTATCCAGGGTTCATACGTTTGAGGGACGGCCGATTATTCTAAAAAAGTGGAACAAGAACGTTAACTTGCAGAAAGAAGTATTGGAAACAGTCTCTGTGTGGCTGAGAATTCATGACTTACCGGTACACTGCCGGAATGAAGTTTCTGTCTCTAAAGTTTGTTCTTCCTTTGCAAAACCTATATATATGGATGATCCAGAAATTCATAGAGACAAAGGAGAGTTCGTTAGGGTTATGGTTGAAGTTGATGTCAAAGAACAATTACCAGACGACATGGTTGTGGATATTCACGGCATTGACCGTCATGTTGATTTGGAGTATGAATGGAAGCCTGTGATTTGCAAGTTGTGTCAAAGAGTTGATCATAGTGAAGACAGATGCCCACAGAAGGTTATTCAAAACAAGGTTAAGACTAAGAAATCTAATGAACGTTGGGTGGTTAAACAAAAAGGTAAACTGGTTGATTTAGAGAATGCTGAGAAGTTGGTTGTTGATATGCCAACGAGAAACTTGAAATCCTCTGATGTGGCAACTTCAAATACTTTTGCAATTCTGGATGAAGATATCAATCCTGAAGGTACAGTTGTGGAAGAATCTGTGGAGTTGGGTGTTCCCATGAGCTCTAATGATAAGGTTGTTGATGTTGAAGACGATAAGGTTGCAGATATCACTAATGACGATATTGTTGTGGAAGAGAGTGTTGATTTGGCTGATCCCAAGAGTCCTACTGGTACCTTGGAAACTATGGCTACAAATTTGGGAAAAACTCCTGATAGTACTAAGGCTGCCAAAGTTTTTAATGACAGTAATGAATCTCCAAGAGCTACAACGGAGGAGAGCAAGTCTGTCAGAGATTTTAATGGCCAAGAAATTACAGAAGATAGTCAAGAAAGTGGGAAATTGTCTAGACAAAGAAAGAAGCCTTACATCCCCCCTTCAGATAGAGTGACTAGAGGAATGCAAACTGGCAGTGGTTTACTGTCAAGCTCTCGTCAATGTTAGGAGCTTGGAATGTGAGAGGTCTAAATAGACCTCCCATGCAAAAGGAAGTAAAGCAGTGGATCCTTGATAACAAATTTTCCTTTGCTATCCTTGTTGAAACTAGAGTTAAGGAGGGAAAAGCTCCTATAATTCAGAAGAGAATATGCCCTCAATGGAATTGGCTAGCTAATTATAAGTCTAGCTATTTGGGGAAAATCTGGTTTGGTTGGAATAGAGGCTTGTTTGATGTGGTTTTAGTGTATGAAGATGCTCAATCCATGTTGTTACAGGTGAAACATATGTTGTCTGGCAGAATTATTTTTATTACAGGGGTGTATGCTGCAAACCGAGCTAAAGATAGAATAGACTTATGGAAATCACTTCAAATGCAAGCTACTAAGGTCTCAGGTACTTGGATTGCTTTGGGGGATTGGAATATGGTTCGATATAGTCATGAGAAGAAAGGCGGTTTGAGGATTCCTCAAAGCAAGCTGGATGAATTCAATAGTGTGATCTTTGATGTTGGTATGGATGATCTCCCTATTAACAATGGGGAGTGGTCTTGGTGTAATAAGCAAAATTTTCAATCCAAAATTAATGCCAAGTTGGATAGGGTGCTTGTTAATGACTTGTGGTTGCAAAGGTTTAATGATTTTAAGGTGTCTTTTACCCCTGCGTACAATGGTTTTTTGATTGTTCCGCAGGTCCAAAGCCTTTCAAATTTCTCAAAATCTGGTGTCTGCAGGCTGAGGTTGATCAAGTGGTTAGAAAGGCATGGAATATTGATGTTACAGGGAGTCCTATTCATGTTCTTCAAAAGAAGCTTAGAGCTGTGAAGATAGCTGTTAAAGAATGGAATAAGGATAGGGGTACTTCTTCAGAACAAGTTCAATTAGCTAAAGATGAAGTGTATTCAATTCAAATGGATTTACTTCAAAATCCAGATGATCAGGCTATTATAAAAAAGGAGAGAGATACTACTGGCAGGTTACAAAGCTCCTTAGATCTTGATGAAATTGTGTGGGCTCAAAAGTCTCGACTCAAATGGTTACAAGAAGGAGACAAGTGTACAGCATTTTTTCATAATGTTGTAAGGCAAAGGCGATGTGCAAATTCAATTACTCAGTTGCAAAATACCACAGGAGAAATTTCTGCAGATCCAAAGGTGATCAAGGAGTGGTTAGTTCAGTTTTATACTGAATTATACAAGAAGCAAGGGGAGATTTTAGCTGATATCAGACCTCCTAGGAAAGTCTTATCTCAAGAGGATACTGATTTATTGGATTGTGTTATCACTGCAGAAGAAATAAAGACTGTTTTTATGCACTTCAAACCTGATAAAGCACCAGGACCTGATGGATTTCCAGCTCGTTTCTTTCAACATTTTTGGGAAATTATTGGCCAAGACCTCATAAATGCAGTGTGCTACTTTTTCAATTCTGGTACTCTTCCTCAAGGTATCAATTCTACTTTTCTCACTCTCATACCTAAGCCTAATCATGGAGATAAGATTGCAAACTACAGGCCTATTTCTCTCTGTAATCTTGTTTACAAAGTTATTTCTAAGGTGTTAGCAAATAGGTTAAGTTGTGTTCTTCCCACTTTAATTGGTCCTGAACAGTCAGGATTTATTAAAAACAGAAGGCTCCATGATAATATTCTTCTAGTTGCAGACCTCATTAAGGGTTTTGGTAAGAAAAGCATGGACCCATCAATGGCTTTGAAAGTTGACCTGAAAAAAGCTTATGACTCTGTGGAATGGATTTTTATTCAAAATATGATGCAGGCTTTTGGTTTTAGTGATAAATGGATTAATTGGATTACAAAATGTATATCCTCTCCCAAGTTTTCTATTCTGTGTAATGGTGTTCCAGCAGGCTATTTTCAGCTTCCAGAGGTATTAGACAAGGGTGCCCTTTATCTCCTCTTTTATTCTCTTTTGTCACTGAATACTTTACCACTTTGATGGATTATGCTATTGAAGAAGGCAGGATCAAGTTATACAAGGCTGTGGCTCAAATAAATCTGAAGATTTCTCATGCTTTCTACACAGATGATTTAGTAATGGTGGTGAAAGCTGATATTCCTACTGCAAGGGCCATTGTTGATGTGTTTACCCAATTTCAGGAGGCTACTGGATTGCAAGTTAACAAAGAGAAGAGTACAGTTATATTTTCTAAAGCAGTTAGAAGAAAACGAAGATTGGCTAATATCATCCAGTTTCACACTGAAAACTTCCCTTTCAAATACCTTGGTCTTCCTTTGTCTAACAATTGTTTGAAAGCAGGTGATTTCAGGGCTTTGTTTGATAAAATTAATGTGAGGTTGGCACATTGGAATACCATTAACCTGTCTATTGCAGGGAGAATAGAATTAATCAGATCTGTGCTATATTCTTACTTATATCACTGGGTTTTTGGTTTTAAAATCCCATGGAAAGTGAAAAATGAATTGGAAAGGAGATTTAAGAAGTTCTTGTGGAGTGGAAAGCAGGACATAAAGAAGATATCTCAAATCAAATGGAGCCAAGTCACATTACCTATTGTAGAAGGGGGGTTTAATATCCGAAGGATAAAAGATATTGATGAGGCTGCGAAGATCACTCTTTGTTGGGATTTTGTGCAGAAGAAGGATAAATTATGGGTTAAATGGTTACATGCAGTGTATTTACAAAAAGCTTCATTTTGGAATGTTGTTCCAAAGGGCACTGATTCAGCTATCTGGAAACAATTGGTGGAGATTAGACAACTGGTTTTGGATAATCTTGATTTCAAAATAGGGAATGGGATGGAATTTAATTTGTTAACTGATCCTTGGTGTGAGAATCAAACATTGATTCAAAAATTTGGAGCTGCTACACTTCGACAGGTGGATAGGAGTTTTAAAGCTGCTGATATTCTGAATAATGGTGATTGGGATTTTTCTGCTGTTTTGCCTGAGGTTGTAAGGGATGCTATTCAGAGGATAAAAATTCATGCTGGAGAGGATAGTATTGCTTGGAAGCATGGTAATTTTTCCTTGAAAGCCGCTTGGAATGTCTGTAGATCTTCAAGTCAAATTCTGAGTTGGAGTTGCTTAGTTTGGAAACACTGCAGGCCCAGAATTGCTGTGGGGGTTTGTATCATTTTACACAATAAAAATTTGTCCTTGGTTAACCTGAAGAAATGTGGGATTACACTTATTGCCATCTGTCATAATTGCTGGCAACATGAAGATACAAATGATCATCTTTTTTGTAATTGCAACTATGCTAAATCCATTTGGCAAGAGCTGTTTGGGTTGTTACAAATTGACATGCCTGTGTGTAATACTTTACATCAGTTTGTGGAATGGTTCAACTCACAATACACCAAGAAATCTATTAGATCGAAAATTCTCAGTGGTATTTTTGCAACAACAGTGTGGCAAATTTGGAA
This sequence comes from Cornus florida, assembly GCF_030987335.1. NCBI lineage: Eukaryota > Viridiplantae > Streptophyta > Magnoliopsida > Cornales > Cornaceae > Cornus > Cornus florida. The sequence goes on from NW_026775573.1 coordinate 50,858,108, forward strand.
TGTGAGAAATGTACTCCTTCATGATGGTGTTAAGGATCAACCTTCTTATTTGGCTAAAACTATTGTGTGGGAGGTTTTGTCTTACTTGTCCCTTAGTTTAGATGATTTGAGTCTTGTATTTTAATCATCTACATTTTTTTCAATCTTTTTAGATTGTTTTCGCCAGTTTACTGGTTTTGGTCTTTTTTAAGACTTGTTTTGTAAAAGGAGGTATGCCTCCTTATGCACTTGTACAGTTCTTTTTTTCTTTATATATATAAAAAAATACCCCATTCAGGAAAAAAAAAAATGTAACTTGTAGTCTTGGATGGAAGAAATTGAAGATAAGGAAAACAATTGGTCACATTTATTTCACATATGAATCATTAACACAGCTATAAGTCAGTCTAATTTTGCTTAAATTGTTTAGTCATGTCAAAATAATTAAAGAAAAAAGTTTCTTTTTAAGTTCCTTTTTTCCCCCAAAGAAAAACATGCACTGATTTGGCAAATAGATTCCATCACAAAAAAATTTCATTGTGAAATTTTTCCGATGATTCTCCTCTAAAGCCCCACTAAACCAATTCTTTCTTTTAAATGAATAAATAAATAACTCTTCTTTTTTTTTACAAGTAAAGATGTATAAAATGCATTCAAATGGGCCAAACAAACAAAGGGGGACCAAATAAGGTCCCTAACCTCTCAAACTGTCAAAAAAATCAACTATATCCCCCAAGGATTTACAATTCTTTCCAAGAAACCAACAAAAAAGAGTACTAATGATTAGGAATTTCAATTCCCCGATAGAAATCTCCTCCCCGTCGAAGGATCTCCTATTCCGTTCCTTCCAGAAGCACCACCAAACGCACAAAGGCACTACCTCCAAAAGACACAAGCTTGGGACCCCACTATACACCCTCACAAGCCTCCATCAAACCAAGCGTGGACCGGGGCATAACCGACAGAACTCCAAATAAGGACTAAAGCATCACCCAACTGTCCCTAGCCACAGCGCAATGCAACAATAGTTTTTAAATCTCTGGGAAATAAAAGGTACATCATGAGTCACTATGTCATAACCCGCCTTGTCCCGTGCAGATATTGTCTGTTTTGCACACTCTCCTCTCGGTGCTCACGGTTTTGCTCAAACGCGTCTACATGATTAAGGGGTGTCCACACCTATTCTACCACCCCGGGCGATGTGGGACGTCACAATCATCCCCTCTTGTGACCCAGCATCCTCGTTGGCCCGCATGGGCTTGTGCACGTCCCCACATTTCTGGCTGGGGATTGGCTCTGATAACTTCTGTCACGATGCGCCCCACGCTATGTGAATATTGTCAACTTTACACACTCTCCTCTCGATGCTCACAGTTTTGCTCAAAACGCATCTACATGGTTAAGGGGTGTCCACACATATAAGCCTCAGCAACTTCTCCCCCCTAGGCGATATGGTACGTCACACTATATGTTGTTTGAGCTACATATGGTCTTTATAGACCAAGAAAAAGAATATGATAGGGTATCGAGAGATATAATTCGGTGAGCTTCTCAAAGAAAACAAATCCCTCTCAACATGATAAAGATTATTCAGGATAACTATTTAAATACCGAAACTAAAGTCCGCACTACATGCAATGGGACTAGAGATTTTTCTATAAACACGATGTTGCACCAAGGGTTGTACTAAGTCCATATTTATTCACATTAATTATAGATGAGGTCACAAAAGATTTACAAGAAAATATCCCTTGGTGCATGTTGTTTGTTGATGACATGTGATAAGCGCTGAAAAGTGCGCATTTAAACTCCTTAATCTTAAATGCTCTAGGACCTTATTTTATCTTATCTTCCCGTTTTAGTACTAATTTATGTTTTTGTCTATTTTCAGGTCAATAAGGTTCAAACGGGCTAATTTCGGTCCATTAAGGCCTTTTTGGAGTCAAACTAAGTCTTGGTGAGAAACTGGAGCAAAAGGAGGCTGATGCTAAAAACTGCTTAGTTAGATCGATCACACTGTGAACGATCGAAAACCTGATCGATCACACTGTGAACAATCGAACCCTAAACGATCACACCATACCTCTGATCAATCACACCATACCACTGATCGATCACACTATTGGTTGGATCAATCGAACTGTTCGCAGAAGTTATAAAAAAGTAGATCGAAAGCTCATTTCGAACCAACTCGGGGTGTGCTTGAAAGAGGAGATCCTAGGGCCGAGTTCTCACATTTTTGGGCTCTAAAAGCCTTGTATATAAGAGGGATTGAACCATTTTTGTGGAGAGATTCATATTTTTACATTGTAATTTCTATATTGTTGTAGTTTCTCTCTCTAGAAAGTTAGAGATTAGGGTTAGAAGAAAAGAGGGAAGTGGAGGCACATCTCAAGAACACATCTCTAGATCCACATACTCTCTATCTCTAGAGCTTCAAAGAAGAAGAAGAAGAAGAGGAAGGAGAAGATGGAGCCATATTTGGAGCTTGCCCTTGAGGGTTTCATGACCTCATCCACCTCCTCCATGATTGGCTAGATCTACAATTAGGGCTTGGATGAGCCCTAAGTCTTGTGTAATCTAAACTCTTGTATTTCTATTTTTGGGGAATTATATATATTGTTGTGATTAGTGGTTAGCCTTGTGATTGTTGATTCAATTCTTCCTAGTGATTCTCTATTTTAATTACATGTTGTCTTATGTGTGATTATTTGGGAATTGATCTCTACACTAGATTCTCTATGTTGGTTGCATATCTATGTGTGATTAATTAAGGATTTAGTGATGGCTAAGCATGGTTTTCATTGAATGGGTTTGTAAATTAATTTGATGGATTATGCTTACACTTGATGGGTTGTTCTACAATTTAATTCATGCTTGTAGGTAGGTAGACAATCTATGCTTGGTTTGATACTCCACACTTATTATTGCAAATTCCATGATTCTCTAGATTGATGTGTGCTCTCATTAGATACATTTGTTAACTAATTGATGGATTATACCTTTGTCTTGGTGGGTTGTTCTACACTTAGTTTACTTGTTGTTTAGGTAGACAATTCACTCTTACATTAGATAGTTCACGCTTTTACATGCAAACTGTGTTTATGTTTGTGGCCACATCTTGATTGCAACAATGTATTCCCCATTAATGGAAAGCAAGTGGTTAATTACATGAGCTTAGTGGTAATTCCAACACCCTAAGACCTCTCTTCATATCTCTTAAATCCCTATCTTTCACTATTTTACTTTAATTGCATTTTAATTTAATTGTTTTATAGAGTAATTAATCAACCAAACCCTCCTTTGCAATCTTTTGATACGCTAGAGTCGAAGTTAAATTCCAACACGTATAATCCCTGCGGACAATCCCTACTCGCTATACTTCATTAGTTGTAGTAGTGGTTTTTATAAATGTAAATTTGACTAGAAAGGCTTCCGAAACCACATTCATATGTTGACCTTGCGAAGCAACCTCTCGCATTAAAAAGACCATTTTCTAAACACATAGGAAGGGGCTCGTCAAAATAGTACTATTGGACGCTTCTAAAGAAAACTTAGCAATTAAATTTAAAAGGTGGAGAAATAGAATCAAAAGGATTAAAGGTTAGTGGGACTAAAACTGAATATATGGAATGTATATTTAGTAAAGTAGGGAGGGCAGGGATTCCTCCAATCAGATGGAGATTTCCCATTTTCGGTGTGCCTTGGTGGTGCTTTTAGGTAGTCTCTAGTTGAAAGCTAATGTTTGGAAGAGTGTGTTTCAGTGTGGGAGGTGGCAGGGATTTCTGCATTGGCTGATATTCTAGGGTGTGGAGTTGGGTCTTTCTTATTCAGCATCTGGGCCTGCACTTGGGCTAGACACCAAGGAGAGTGCGTGTATGGGATCCAATGATGGAGAGGTTTAAGAGGCTCGTGGTCTAGAAGAAGCAATCTCTCTCGAATGGGGGGCAGGTCAGTTTGATGAAGAGCACATTATCGAGCCTTCCTACTTTCTATCACTCTTCCAAATTCCTTCTTCAATGGTCAAGAGGATTGAAAGGCTCTTGCAGAACTTTCTTTGGGATGGTATTGATAGGAGTTCAAGTATCATGTTATGAGTTGGGAGCAGGTTTGTCGATCGATCAGGGTGGGAAGCCTGGGGATTAGGATATTAGTGCCTCTCAGTAAGGCTCTCCTGGGTAAGTAATTGTGAAGATTTGGCGTGGAGAGACAGCCTTTGGAGAAGGGTTATTTCCTCCAGATTTGAGAAGGTTAGGGGCGGCTCATGTTCTCTTAAGGTGAGGATACCAGGAGGGGTGGGTGTTTGAAAATTCGTCAGGAAGGGGTGTGATGAATTCTCTAAACACATCCGATTCAAGGCTAAGAGACATTTGATTTTGGGAGAACATTTGGTGCTGGAATAGGGCGCTGACATGATCGCTCCCCAGATTATTCTGGATATCTATGGAGAGACATGCCTTCGTCACTGATTGTTATCCGGAGCTTGACTTGGGATGTTCAGTTTGAGAGGCATTTCCAGGACCGGAAGATGGAGGACGTATTTGAGATCTTGGCATTTTGTACCGGTAGGAGGTGGATAGGAGAGAGGCGACCTCCTGGGTTTGAACGGTTTCAGCGCAAAGGAGGTTTGATGTTCACTGCTTCTATGGGAGCCTTTTGGATTCTTCTGGAATTGTGTTCCCTTGAAAGGCTATTTGGGCACAAAAGCCCCTCTTAGTGTCTGTTTGGAGTCCTTTGGGTCATGTATTGCTTTCGAGAGGAATGATTGAGGTTTGGAGAGATTGTTCAATGAGCTCCCAAGCTCATGATTTTGGAGGGTGGCCCCCTTGTGTGTGTGGTGCTGTTTATGGAAGGAACAGAAAAGGAGGTCCTTCGATGGTGAGAAGACTCCTATTGGGGCGCTAAAATTCTCTATTATTAGTTCTCTTTTTTGTTGGGTCTTTGGGAGAAACTGTAAGTCAAATGGAAGAGAGTTGATTTTTGGACATATTGAGAATTTAGGGGACCTATTGGTCCTAGTGTAGCTTTTCTGGGATGTGTTCCCCGTTTGAATGCTTCTACCGATACTTATTAAAAAAAGAAATTTAGTAAAGAGTCAGATATTAATGATGTAATGGTTACATTTAAAAAACAAAGGATTATCCAAAGTGAACACCATCGATATTTAGGGTCTAATATAAAAGGATGGTGCAATAGATGGTGATATAATTAGTAGAATTGACACAAGTTGGACAAAACTGAGGCAATGTGACAAATGAATACCATATAAACTAAAAGGATAATTTTATACAACAGTTATTAGGCCAACTATTTTATATGGCTTTGAGTATTATGCATTAAAAAATAAGCAAGAATAATGAATTATAGCAGAAATGAGGATGTTAAGATGAATTATTTTCATAATGAATTATGCTAAGAATGATGTTTAGGAGGCCTTTTTATAAAATCTGGGGACTTTCTATAAAATCTTACTTATCAAAAAAAAAAAAAGAAGAAGAAATCGCATCAACCAATCAATAGAGATTAGCTATGTTTGATCCCTGGGTTTAGTGAATGAAAGTTATTTTTAAAAAATTAATAATAAATCGTCATATGTAATGAAATTAAAACTTTTACATTTTCATAACTATCGAGGCAAAAGGAAAAGAAAATAGCATGAAAAATTAAGAAACTTCCCCTGTTGATTTTCTTTGCATTGTTTTTTCCCCACTAATCCTACAAAAAAGAATTTCAACAAAAGAAGAAGAGAGGAGAGTTTTGACCTCGAGTACACCAACGACTGTTCTGCAATTAGGTTGCTGCTGTGCCCCAAAAAATCGAGTCCCAATGTATTCGATTGCCACCAAATATCTCTGAATCCTAGGGTTTTGGTTCATGCTTTTCGACTGCTTTTCTTCTTCTGCGTGTTCCTCCTCCTCCTCTACTTTTGCGACCTTTGATGGACGTTCAGGAGATACAGGCCGTTGATCAAGCGAGTGTTTGGGGTTTGCAGAGATCGACGGCGATTGTTTGTTGTCTGTCATTTGGTCCAACCAGATTTCCCGCCTCCAACTACTGGATTCAATTCAATTATAATTAGGGTTTTTTCTTGCTCCGAACGTTAGAAACAATGGGTTTTAGGGTTTAGGCACTGTATGGATTACAGGGATATCTTGTCCAGGGTCCGGACAGGTTCATACTAGGCCAGTGTATCTTCGTAAACAGCCAATCAGACCGATAATTGGGTTGATTTCTAGACTCCAACTGATTTCATGCTGGTAACTCTTATCCATAAAATATATATATATATATATATATAAATTAAGGATCTTTGTTGTTTGGATGTAAAATATTTTTTTAAAAAAAATATTTTTTTTTATATTTATTTTGTCAGTGTTTGACAAAGGTTTACGTCAAGATTGAGGTCGAATTCATCTAGCCGACATGTAAAATAACTTGTCAAAAATTTATGAATATATTATTTTTGTTAAATTTTAATATTTTTTTTCTTATTAAATATTTTACGACAACCAAATATTAGAAAATTAAAAAATATTTTTTAAAAAATATTTTACGTCCAAACAAACGGAACCTAAATGTAAATATATTAAAATAAATTGTAAACAAAATTTTCAAGGAAATTCATTTTCCAAATGATTGATATATTTTATAAGTCAAGATATCATAACACTTTTAAAAAATAAAAAGTTTGCATAGAATTGCACTATTTTTAAAAAATAAAAAATAAAAAAAAATTACCTCATCTTAATAATGTTTATAAACAAAACTCTTGTAAAATCATGTGGGTCAATCCCTACTCTCGAATTGGCCTCATGTTGGTTACTCTTACACAAAAAAAATAAAATAAATACATGTAAATATACTAAAATAAATTATAAACAAAATTTTCAGGAAATTTATTTTCCAAATTATTGATATACAAAATAAATTAAGATATCCTAATGTAACTACCCGCCCATGTCGTTTAAACAAAATAAATCAAAATAAATAGGAGAGCTATTGGGAAGTACTCGTCATTATTCTTACCACGTATAGTCTATGACTCTATCTAAACAATTTGACTTTCATCTCGTTCGAACTCCTACAAGATTCAAAGTCCCATATATAAGTCGCTTCCTTTTTCCTTTTTCTAATTGAAAGGTTAGTTAAACAATAATGCTACATTTGGTGAGCATGAATGGAATGGAATCCAAGTGAGAATGGAAAAAGAATGGGAATGGAATGGAATGGTCATTCTCATTCTATTATTTGGTTGTAAATATGAAATGTGTAGGAATGGAATGATAATAACCATTCTAGTGTTTGGTTGGACCAATTTAAAATTTAGAATGGAATAAATTTCTAATTGAATTCTCCAAAATATCCATATTAGTAACAAATAAATTAAATTAAATTAACAAAATGATATTCACTAATAAATTTTTAAAAATAAATGGTGGCAGTGGCGGTGATGGATGGTGGAAAGCGGTAATAGTGTAGGTGGTGGTGTTGGAAGGCGGCGGTGGTGGCAATGGTGGAAATTGGTGGCAGCAGTGTTGGTGGAAGGTGGCAATGGTGTTGGTGGAAGGTAGTGGTAGTAGTGTGGTGGTTCTGGTGGAAGGAGATAATGGTGTGACTGTGGTAGTGGTGGAAGGCAGTGATGGTGGTGGTGGAAGGTGGTGATGATGGTGGTGGTGGTGGAAGGCGGCGGCGGCGGTGGTGGCGGTGGTGGTGAAAGGTGGTGGTGATGGTGGTGGTGATGGAAGGTGGTAAAAGACGATGGCGGTGGTGGAAGGCGATGACGGCATTGTTGGTGGTTGTGGAAGGCGGCGGCCGCGGTGGTGGTGGTGAAAGGTGGCTGTGGATGTGGTGGAAGGCGGCGGCGGCGGCAGTGGTGGTGAGTTATGGCGGTGGCGGTGGCGGTGGCGGTGGTGGAAGGTGGTGGTGGTAGTGAAAGGCAGTAGCAGTGGTGGTGGTGGAAAGCGGTGGCAGTTGTAAGTGGTGAAAGGCAATGGCAATTGTGATGGTGGAAGGTGGTAGTGGTAACAATGGTGAAAGGCAGTGGTGGTGAAAGGTGGCGGTGGTGGTTGCAGCAAACAGTGGCGGTAACGGTGGTGAAAGGCGGTGGCGGTAGCGGTGGTGATGGAAAGTTGTGGCAGTGGTGAAAGGCAATGGCGGCGGTGGTGGTGGAAAGTGGTGGGCGATGGTGAAAGTCGGCGGCGGTAAAGGTGGCTGTGGCGGTGGTGGAAGGCGGCAGCGATGGCGGTGGAAAGTGGTGGGCGATGGTGATGGTGGTGGTGGAAGGCAGTGGTAGTGGTGGTGGTGGTGAAAGGCGAAGATGATTGTGGTGGAAGTTAATGGTAGTTTTTGGACTTGGAATATGAGGGTGTTTTGGGAAGTCAATTTTTTAAAATAAATTACTTGGGAATGGAATGGCCATTCCATAGGTTTAGTTGTGGAATGGATTTTCATTCCAATAGAATGGCCATTCCCACTTTAAGTTGTATATCAAACAAAGGAATGGTTGGAATGGGCATTCCATTCCATTCCATTCCTCTACACCAAACATAGCATAAGAGAGGAACAACAATACATGCATAAACCACTAATTCAATAATATATTAATGTAAGACCAATTAAAAAATATCACTAAAAATGATAAGGGTCAATTATGAGAGCTTGGATCCTCTCCCTAGCGTAAAAAGAGTAGAGGTAAATAACTAAAACCGTATATCTTATTTACTTTTTGTATACTGAATGTATGTGTGTATATAATATATAATTGATTATTTTAAGAGGTGTGCCACTGTCCTTTCACAGTCGCTGTGAGGAATAGTTAAGTATACAAAATTGAAAAAACATATATAGATTATGAGATTTTAAAAAAATACAAAATTAGTTATATATATATATATATACACACACACATATATAGAGTCCTAAATGCTTGCTCCCCATGAAGCAAAAAAATTAATCCACACTTTCTATATAGACCGTTAGATCTAACGGTCATTTTTCAAACCCACCTTTGACCTTTCCTTTTAACATAAAACCACTCTCAGCCTATTTTTAGTTTCTATATTTAATTTTACCATTACCACTTATGTAACAATAAAAGGTAATTATCAATTCTTTCTCAATTTCTTCGTGGGTTGAATTGGAATCCATGAACATAAGTATGGACAAATGATTACTCTCCATGGATAAGGTTGTGAGAAAAACTTCACCCATTTTTTTTGGGTTACCTTGTTGTTTTTGAAGTGGATTATATAGTCTCACCATAGTCAGTACATCATCATCATCCAATAATCAAACTCACAAATTGTAATACCCCTACTTTTCAAAAAGATAAAATGGGAATTAAATTTTCAATATTAATTTGTATTTAAATTTTTTTTTTAATTATTAGACTTATTTGTTTAAATTAATTGTTTTATTTGCCAAATTGATTTATTATTATTTGTGTGTATTTAATTGAATTGCTGAATTGAGATTGTTTTAATTTAATTATTTGATAGATTGTTTTAATTATATTATTTGAATTTATTTAAATTAATTGCCTTAGTAATATGTAACTGGTTGACTGTTTATAATTATTTAAATTGTTTTAAATTATTGGATCTTAAGTTAGGGTTGTGGATTTTACGTATTGCCGACTTTGCATTAGTCGGTTCTTTTCCGGAGTGTATTAGGATTAGGGTTATAGATTTACTGAGTCTATAAATATGTTGTTACATTAGGCTTAGAGTTTTGAAAGAAATACAACCTTAGTCTGTTCACATAAAAACAGACTGTTCACCTAAAACAGAGTCAAGGAGGGGAGTTTGGTGTATGCTACTGGGTTGAACTAGGAGCAGCAGAGGTCGTTTAATACAACCGACGTTGCCCGAGTTGATAGAGACGACAGTTAGAGATTTTAATCTAAAGTCTCAAAGGCAAGTATTTGTTCTTCTCTTTCCCTTAAACTTGTGATCTGTGCATACTTAGATGGACTCCAGGAGTTTAAATAAATGCCTAAACAAACGTTTATGTATGCTTGACTGATAATTAGACTCGTTGAATGAAGCTGTTTCACAAAATTCTTAAAGTCTCTATTTGTTTGGTTCTTTTTGTTTATGCATTTAAGCTTTGCTATTTGAGATTAATGATGCATATGGATGGCTTGTAGTTAGTCTGGAAGGTTAATTGGATGTTAGAACAAGAATTTATTATAGTGCAGAGGGCTGGAACATCACCGGAGTTGAAGGAGACGAAGCTGAAACAGACGAGGGCTGCTAAGGGAAGGGAGAGCAGTCTCCCAAAACCTTAGAGCAGGCTCACAAAGAGGGGGAGCTGGCTCTAGAAGCATTGGAGCCAGCTCTTAGGGACCTAGAGCCTGCTCTAGGTCATTTAGAGCAGGCTCCCAATTTTAGGAGAGCCTGCTCTCTCCTTAGGCTGCAACAGATTTGATTTTAGGGACTGTTTGGCTATACAGGGTATTTGCACTTCGTTTAACTTGTTTTAAATGATGCTTAGGACTGTAACAGACCTGTATTATGATGAAAAAACACTAATTCATAATTGGATTAGGGAATGGAGCAAGTTGCAGTTAAGGAACAATAGTAGAACGCACACTGTTTTGGTTATTTAAATTGTTTACTGAAACTTGAAATGGAGAAGGCTCTTTTATTTCAGAGCCTTCTCTTTCTCTTGTTAAGAAGTAAAACTGATACTTAGGGTCCGTTTGGCTAAACTGGGGTTTGTCTAAGGTTGTCTGGATGCTACTAAAAAGTGTATATCATTGCTAAAGACTTATAAAAATATTAGGAAGCATGGTTATATTCAGACATTGCAGATAGAAGTAACCTAAGGTTAAAAGTGAACTTGTATGAGGATGGTTGGATTATAAGCTTGTAATTGCTTATTGTTTTAGGAATTTAACTTATCTGCATGAACTGGAACGGTTAATTATATTCTCATCTGTGTTATAAGCATGTAATGGTTTAAATGCATGTATGCTTAGATGTAAGTAATTGAGGTTTAAATCTGCTGTATTTTGTATCAGTTAAAGTACTGTTTGGAGGAGTTAATTTCTTAATCATATTTTACAAATTTAAAGGACTGGAATAGGATGTTTAAATCTTGTATTGGATGCATAACTTGGTTATATACATGTTACACTGTATTTATGCTTGTTTTGGAAGGTGGTTGATAGATAGTTATACTGTTTTTGTTAACTGTGTTAGCTGGAGGATAGTATGCACCGGTATGGGACGGTGGCATACTAAGTATGGATTAGTTCAGTCACTAAGCCTACCTAATTTGGATTGAGGTTCGGATTAACAATAAAAGTTAAGTCCGACTTCTGTTAGTGTCAGGTTAGTAAATAACTGAATGACATAATTGGATTTCTGGGATGAATTGTTGTACAGATATCAAGTCACTATATCAGATGGAGGATATTTTGTATTATGAGGACACGGACTTTATATATTTATGTTATGATGTCATGGTATGAGTTTGAGTCTCATGACCATGGTTAGGGTGCCTATATTGCCTGGGATGGATAGCTGGACAGAGGTGTTGTTCCCGGGTAGGTCTAGGTACACATGACCACATTATGTGCGATTTGCATGGTACCTCTACTCAGGTTGAGACAGGCCTATTGGACTAGTAAGTGTCCTATAGTGTGACTTATACATATATGGACTACTCTAGATATTGTTGAGTCTATTTAGGATGTATCTGCGTATCAGGTTTATGTATGGATCGTAGTAGAATAGGACTTGCATGTGGGCCTGACCAACTCTCTTATTTTTCAGGTATTCTACAGTACCAGGCTTAGAGCTTGATCGTATTGATGCAGATACAGACACTCACTCTTCCGGTTACATATGATTTCCTTTATATTTTAATTTTGGATTTAAATTCTATAAATTTATTCAATGATTTGGGATTAGGGGTCCACTAGGTGGATTCCCGAGTTGTACGGATTTAAATTATATTAATTTATTATTTAAGGTTGAGAATTTTTATTTTAGTTTTTTTTCAGCACATTATTCTTTTATTATTAATTCAGTTTTTATTCCTGCTTGTTTACATATTGATTGTTTGGTATCCCTCGAATCTGTGCTCGGACTTAATCACCCGTGGCTCTAGAATCGAAGGGTATCACACAAATTCAATAATGAATTTCACCAAATGCTCAACTTCAAATTGAAATAGAAAGAATTTTTGTTCAAACTTTAAATGAAATTTTCTTCAATTTAAAGTCCAATAAATCAATTCGATATTCCAAAATGCAATATTACAGTATATTTGTTGGTAAATTTCCTTATACTAGAGAAGTATATTAATTTACTTATACTGAGAACAATAAGATTTTTTTAGGAAAAGGCTATAATATCATATTGTTGTTGCAAAATTGAAAGATACTAGTATTGTTTTTCTTTCAAAGAAACATCTAAAATAAAAACAAATTTTTAAGTAAAATATACTGGTATTATTTTTTTTCAAAGGTTTCTATTTTTATTTTGATAATTAACTTTTATTGTTAATAGGTGATAATGGTAAAATTAAATATAGAAACTAAAAATAGGGTGAGAGTGGTTTTGTGTTAAAAAGAAATACCGTAGATGGGTTTGAAAAATGACCATTAGATTAAATCTAATGGTCTATATAACAAAATGTGAATTAATTTTCTTACTCCATAGGGAGCAAGAGATCATGACTTTATATATATATATATATATATATATATATATATATATATATATATATATATTTCTTTTTACAACTATCCTTGGTGAATGAATTATTTCTTTTCTTTTTTTAAAATCCATTTATACAAGGATAGTTGTAAAAATAAAAAATAAAAATAAAAAGAAATATATATATATATATATATATATATATATAGAAAAAAAAAAGTAATTAATGCATTTAAAACTAACCAATCCGAACAGCGACGGTCCTTTCATAATCGTTTGCGCGACTGGAACTAACACTCTTCTTATTTTAAACATTTATATGGTCCCACCTATTTTGAAAGGAAAATGCTACTTTTGTCGACCACTATTCACCCGACATTAACTGACAATCACTTGTCATAGGCAGATTGGTACAATTCTTCACACAACTTTACTATCTCTCATCTCTTTCAATCCTCTTATCTTTCTCCCTTCTCTCTCCTACGGCGTTTCTCATCTCTCTCCCTTCACAGTCCAGATGAGTCTGACAATGCCGACCTCTCCACCGTCGCCCGGCACGCGTGCCAGTTATCGGTCCAGATGAGTCCGACGCCACCGTTCACCAGATTCACCATCTGACCGGTGATGAGGTTAAGGATGAGGAGAAGATTGAGGCGGCGATGACGAAGGCGAGAGAGAATTCCGGCGAGAAAATTGGGGTTTTGACTTAATTACGCAGACTCGTGTTGTATTTTGCATTGTAGATTTGCTGGTATAAAGATAAAGATAGTAGTGGTGGGGGTTGGGTGGGTGGGGTCTCATCGAGGTGTCACAATGGTAGGTTTTGGCAAGGTGTGGATGGCGGTGCAATGGGCGGCGGGAGGTGGTGCAGGTTGTTTGTGTGGTCTGATTGATGAATGGATTTAGTAATTTTAATGTTGTAAGGCTTAAATTGATTGGGTCAGATTGAGGTGCATCTCTATCTTATTTGTTTCTTCAGGCGAGCCACCTCCACTATCTTTTCCCTTTCTTTACACAACTTTACTCTCTCTCATCTCTTTCAATCCTCTTATCTTTCTCCTTTCTCTCGCCTGCGACGCATCTCATCTCTCTCCCTTCACAGTCCAGATGAGTCCGACAATGCCGACCTCTCCACCACTGCCCGCCACGCGTGCCAGTTATCGGTCGAGATGAGTCCAACAACGCCGTTCACCGGATTCACCATCTGGCCTACCACACCAGATTCGTTGTTTTTCGTTCTAATTGATCTTGGGTCTGAAAATGGGTGGTCTATTTGTCATTTTTTTTTTTTTTTTTTTTTTTCTGTTCATCCTCTTATTTTCCTCATTTTTCTAGTGGATTTGGATTCAGTTTAGTTTACTTTCACGAACTGCGTTTTCAATAACTTTATTTATTTATTTTTTTTGTGATTGTCTTTTGATCCTTAGAAAATTTGTTTGTCCTCATGAACTGATTTGTTCCACTTTTTCCCTTCATTTCTCAGTGGGTTTTTTATATTTGAGGCATTGTGTTTGGGAGCTTAGAAAATGGAAGTACAATAAAACCTTGAAGAACAAGCTTCCGTACTTAACATGTTAAAGAATTGAAGGAAAAGAAGATAAGCCACACCTCCAATTTTCCATTGAAATAGCTATGGACACAGGACATTGTTGAAGGAAACATAAACAAGAACCATACTCCAAATTCAGGATATGCTTCATTTATTTTGCCTGTTATTGTTCTTTTTGTCGTAATTAGAGATTGGTTCCATGTTGACAAAATGTTACGAAGAATTGAAACATTTATACTTGCTGGAAAAAAAAATGTAAACATGCGTTCCACGTTCTACTTCTTATGACTATCTCTAGTTTACCATCTTAGTCAGATATATTTGCAAGTCTTCCTAATGAATGTTCAATGCCCATATGTTTAGTTTTAATGTCAATATGTTTAGTTAACCATGGTAAACATTATTTAGACATTTGAAAAAATGTACAAAACTGAAAAAATTAATGAGAGAATAAATTTGTATATCATTGCAGAATTGGCAAATACCATTAAGATATTTGCAAAAATGTACAAAATTGTACTCAAAACCAGTCTATCCAAAAAAAAAATTAATACAATGAATACATTTGCATATCATTGCAGAATTGGTAAACAGCATTCAGACATTTGCAAAATTGTACTCAATGTCTGTCTATCCAAAAAACTTAATGAGAGCATACATTTGCAACAAAACTTCATCACTAAAAATCCGTATCAAATCCGTTGTGCTGGATTCCATCCCAAAGAGAACCTACAAACAAAAGAAATCAATTAATTTCATATACCTTCACATTTTGATCACTAGTGTACTTCTTTTTAACTAGAACTAAAATATACCTTCGTAAGTAATCTTAGGCTCAGTAATTTTTTCACTGGAAATGTGGTTGAAGTTATGATTTTGCCAAGAGGAGTTACCCATTGACATGTAGTGTTGTGGATACACCTATCATTACTGAAAACAAAGAAGTAAGAAATAATGTTTTAAAGTCATTGTAGGATATGACCAAATTGATTTCTTAATTATCTGGAATGACTTATCTGCATAATTGCAATAATTTATAACTACCCCTGAATACTTGCCGTTCCAAGTAGTTGGAGCAATCTACTATACCAAGAAAAAAAACCGCATTTGAATCAATACAATTATGCAACGGTAAGTTAAATAAATACATGATTGCTAAAATTAAGTTTACCATGTGACTTTCTTGAGTCGAAATTTTCTCAACATGTGAGTCATCTTTTTCACCAAGTGGCTCTCTTGTTATTCTTTGAGAAATCTATTAACATGCATTCAAACAAAAATTTAATAAATGAAAAATACAATATAACTTGATATTAAAAACTAATTCAGCAACAAAAGTTTTCCAATACCTTCTTTCCTTTTTTAATTATTTTGTCAACCATATTTTCTTTCTGTTTTAAAAGGGCGTGCACCTTTAATAGAATAAGTAACCTGCTGACATCATTCAAAACTCCATGGATTTGTCCACTTCCACAAACTGAGTCCATGTCAAACAATTTTTCCTTTAACTCTTTCAACAATTCTATTAGAAACCCATACTTATCATCAGAGTCTGCTCTAAGCTCTTGAAGTTCATGAAAAAATGGATTCAACTTATTGGCTCGATGCCTTTGCTCACTATTACTAACATCAGCATAGGTATTTTTCACAGAAGTGTACCCACGCTTGATATCCTTTCGCCAACGTTCTAAAATATAATGAGATGGAACCTCATTTACCTTTTCTTTTATCATCACAGAAATTGCATGTTTACACAAAATGCCTTAAAAGTCAAATAAATGGCATAAGCGTTGCACTTTACATTCAGTTTTGTAGTAAATAACTTCATAATCCACCGCTTTCCAACATATTCCACCTTCTCCAATAACACTTTCTGTGACTACAAATGCAGACATTGACACGTCTCTGTTAATGTTAGAGACATTACAATACATTAAACCCCTCAACTCATCCTAAAATAACTTAAACACATTATGCGTCTAAACTTCTTGAAATTGTAGTTCAATAGAAAACTTAGTTATTGTAGGAATGGTGGTACTAAAAGAAGCAAAATATGCCTTATTTTCTTTCTCAACCTTACTTTTCAAGGCATTGTCATATTGTTTAACAAATTGCTTCAACATAGTCTGTGAGTGAATATACCCATCAAAAAAAAGAATCCATACTTTCACTTCATTGGGTAGTTGACATTTCTGCCCAAAAGGTAGTTTTCACAAATACTGGAACCCAACCATGATGATCCCCATATAGTGACTTCAACCATTTATTATTCTCAAGATTGAATTGTAAAATCATTTCTGTCCAACTAGTTTCAAACTCATCAATCTTAATCGATTCATACATAATGTTTTTCAAGGTTTTTTTTAACTCAAATAACCATGTATAAGTATGGATATCCCCATTAGATAGCAAACCACAACCAAGTAATATAGATTGTCCATGATGATTCACCCCAACAAATGGGGCAAACGGCATGTCATACCTATTCGTAAGGTAAGTACTGTCAAATGTAATAACATCTCCAAATGATTCTTATGCAGCACGACACCTTGCATCAGCCCAAAACACATTTCTTAAGCACCCTTCATCATCCATGTCAATCATGTAAAATAAATTTGAATTTCTTTTTTGCATGCACAAAAAATAGTTACAAAGGGCTTCGGCATCTCCAATCCCAAGTCGAAGTCATCTTGTTTTTTCAATGTAATTCCTACACTCCTTTTCACCAAATGTCAAATTTTTATACCCACTAGCTTCCATAACCAATGCATGAAAATTTTTATTCAGTTTTATACCAGTTGTATCATTTAATTCCAATCTTCTTTTGACATAAGAATCTAGCACCTTATTACATCTAAAGTGCCGTACTTTTCTCGGGCTTAATGCATGATTATGATCAAGGTAAACACAAACAATAATGAATCTTCCATCATCTTTAGCTGTAATATTGATTTTGGCCTTGCAATTGGTCTTAGTTAAAGGCCTTGGGTGTAAACGATCTTTTGTAGTTGAGTTTGGTTTTCCATATCTAGCACATGCAAGTGAAAAATACCTTAATTTTCCATCTCTTCCATTCTTTGCACTGATTTTTATTACACTAAAACATTGACTCTTTGCATAGTTGTTATAATAACTACGAATTTCTTCTTCAGAAGGAAAAACCATCCCAACCATAGGTTTTTCCACTCATCCCCAGGTAACATTCCTTCAATCTTCTCCCCACCATTGAAGTCTTCATTTGAAGTGACTTGCACATGACAACCTTCTTCCATTTCTAATAACATGTTAGAGCACTAGTTAAGCATATTAGACCATTCTAATATAACCATAATAAATCCAGTTTATTTCTTCTTTCTTTTTTTTCACATTTTATTTTAGATAATACACAAAAGAAAGGGACAAATTCCATACAAAACTGAAAATATATTGAGTATTATTAAATCCATACCTGGTATAGGTGTTTTTGAGATAAATTTTAGATTAAGTTTCTTCAAAAACGTGGTTTGCTCGAAGAGGTAAAGCAGATTGAACAGACACTGCTCACCGGTAGGCTAGCTCCTCGCCGATACAATCTGTGCCGCTCCTCGTCGATACACTATGTCACTCCTTGCCATTTCAGTTACAGATCTGGTGATTCGTTGCCGCTTCGTTGCATTGTGTTGACCTTAAGGATTTCATCCAATGACAATCTAAATATTTTGATGATAATAAACCATTAATGGTGTTGAAGGACTAATGTTTACATTGAGTGTCATATAGATTATTCATATTCAAAGAATGACCTCAATGAAGCACTAAAGATCATTCCAAGAATTCCATTACTCAAGATCACATCTATGGAAAATAAAAAAAAGACAAGGGAACACAAAGTTGCAAGGAACAAAATGCAAAGTCCATTCAAAGATAGTTTGGACTACAATAAGCAAGAAAGCAACTCAAAGGAAAGAAGAAATCAAGTATACCTCAAAACCTAAACGATTATGGCCAAAGCATGAAGAAAGGGGTAGATAGGATGGTGAGTGTTTAAGATTCAATGTCAAGGTATTTATGAATTCATTTGAAGCTCATCTCTATAGGACCATGCATATCATTACATCATTCATAAGTTCCTATGACCATTAGCAATAGACTATGAACTTCATTCACATCTAATTGACATATGAAGTCATTGCTAAATAATGAGTTAGTTCAAGCTTGCTTAAGCTTTGAAATGACTCAATATTTAAACTAAAAATTCTAGGACCATGCACATTAATCATAAGATTTATTTTGGTCTCTAGAAAGTAAAAGTAAAGACATTGAACTTAATCTTTCATCTTTAAAGCCTTTGTTACCATAATTTGGTAAATGACTCTAAGACACAATGCACATGATCTTTACCATCCTTATATGTCCCTAGACCCTTAGAAACTGGACTTGAACTAAATTGAACCATACATCAAAGTCCTAGGTGTTAGAAAGATGATTATCTCATAAGAAGTAATTTTTGGCCCAGAAAATATCCAGACCAGTCTGTACTAAAACTGCTATAACTATTTTTGTAAGTGGATTTTTTAAGAAAATCTAGTGGCATTAGAAAGCTGACTTCGAGCCCTTGATTTTAAACTCAAATTTTACCTGAATTAGATTTAAATTGACTAAGATATGATCATCACAAAATGCATGTTTCTGGTCTGCGAAATTTCTAACTAGGTTGTACTAAAATGGCCATAACCATTTATGTGGTTGGAGTTTTTGAGTAAAGCCAATGGAATTAGAAAGTTGACTTCAAGATGATGAATTTAGACTCAAATTTCACCTCATTTGGAGTTAAATAGACTGAGTTATGTCCATTTAAAGTTCTACCCATCAATAGATCAGCCTCTATTCAAAGTAGAACATGCTCCTTTCTGTCCGGTAGCCATTTTAGTTTTCACATAGCAATGGAGCCACCTCCATTCAAGGTAGAGCATGCTCCATTCAAGGTAGAGCATGCTCCTTTCAGTCTAGTAGCCATTTTAGTTATTACACAGCAATGGAGCCGCCTCTATTCAAGGTAGAGTATGCTCCATTCAAGGTAGAGCATACTCATTTCAGTCCAGTAGCTAATTCTGGCTCAAGAAACAATTTTTTTCAGAAAAGAGCTGACTCCACTAAGTGTGGAGCTGCCTCTTGGATGCAATGGAGCCTCTTCCTCTTTTGGATAGAGCAGGCTCCTTCTGTGGATTTGAATCCCAACGGGAATTTTTACATTTAATGTCCGCCAATCACCTCTAACAGCTATATTAAGCTTCATATCTCTATAAATATAGATGATTGGTCTGCTAAATATTCACACCATTTGAGAGACATTATATTGCATCAAAGAGAGCTTTTGTTCTCACATTTTCTCCCCATCTCTCTCATTCACTCATATACTATTTTGAGAGATTCAATTAAGCATTCAAATGGCTTTTGCTCTTGCTTAAATTTTTATAGAGTTTGTGCTCTCTCATACACTTGAGAGATTATAAGAGCTTATATTCTTCACTTATATCATCCTCTATCATTCATGATGCGACCCGAGCGTGTGTACAAAATAATGCACAACATTTTGAGTTTGGAAATTAGTGTTAAGTGGACATCATACTTTATATTTATAAACCGCTTAACACCTATACTATGTAGTATGAGTGAGAAGGATCGTCCCAAGGGATTGAGGGTCGTATTAGGTTGAGGAATCAAGATTAGGGTTAGTAGGTCGAGTGATCAAAGTAGTGGTTGGTTGGTTGAATTACACTAGATGCAAATTAAACTAAAGTAAACAATAATGCAATAATGAGAATAAAAGAGAGAGAGATCTTGGGATTTAGAGATCACCACTAAGCATAGCTTTTCTACACCCTTAATGAATGATTAATGAAGCGAAAAACATGTATTAAAACAAAGTATGTATGTGTGGTTGTTCCAACAAGCATGAATGACAAATTAAGCATATATTGTCTAAACAACATGGTGGATAGCACAACATATCAAATTAAGTCATTAATCCTTCCTTTAGGCTCACAATCCAAACACATCACAAGGTTAGATATAAATGTTACTTGCTTTCATAAGTATGGAACATCAATAACAAGCATGGATTGTCCTCCTATTTAACATCTAAACTACAACTACACTACAATTAAGCTAATGACATGAAATTAAACTAATTAAACTAAGGGATAGGTACAATCCATCAAGAAATGAGTATGAACTATTTAATAAACTACAAGAATACGTCATTAAGCACTATGTCTTGACAATCTCTAGATCTATAGTATTAATACACAAAGACATGCATCAATAACACAAGAAATAGAGACAAACACATGAGCATCTATTCTAGCATATATAGACATATGGATAGAATGAAATGATCAATTGAAAGCATTAAACCATACAAATCATTAAATAAACAAGATCTATATATATAAAAGTGTCAAGACATGTATCACAATACAAATCCCTCAAAAATACATAAATCAAGAAGTAGAAAGCATGCTTAGGGCTAGCTCTAGCCCCAAGAAGATGTCTAGCCACTTATAGATGATGTCCTCCAACCCTCAAAGGCAAGCTCCATGGAAGAAATCTGCTCCTTGGTTGATGAAGAGTCTCCAATGGTGTCTCTAGCTTCCTCCTCTCCTTTGTTTCCTCACTAAGTATTATCTTCTCTAAGTACGTGTATACGTGTAAAAGTGGCTCATATTCCTCATATAGGTAGGTCAAAAATACCCCAAAATGAGCTGGGCTCGTACACCAATAATCCTCTAATGATTGAATATGAGATAACTTTTAATGAGCTAGAATTTGGATTTTTCTCGGGATTTGGGAAGTTCAATCGATCGAACATGTGGTGAGATCGATCGAACATGGCTGAGATCTATCGAATTGAAGCTGGATTGATCCTCAATGGCAGCGCCTTTTTGGATAAAAACAAATCTGAGATATTTTGAAGATATTTTTGGGAAAAGGACAAAAGTGGTTGGTAGGGTGGTACAGCTGGATAAGATCTGGCATGTGGATAAGGACAAGAAAATTTGATCGATCAGAGAATGATGTTGGATCGATCGAACTTTTGGGATCTCTGAAAATGACATCATAGCCTGGGTCTATCTTGAAGTGATGAGATTGATGAAAGTTGGATCGATTGAAATTTTCTTGAGATCGATCGAAGTTGCTGAAATTCCACCATTTGCTTCCTTTTGCTCTACTTTGCTCTTTTCTTTGATTTATCCCAGAATTGCTTCAATTATGCCCTTATTTGGCTGAGTTAGCTTATTTTGGGGATAAGTACCTGAAAATGGAAATAACACGAAATCAATACAAAACAGGAAAATAAGATAGATAAAGGTTCTAGAATACCTAAGCTTAAGGGGTTTAAATACGCACTTTTCAGCGCTCATCACACCCCCAAACTTAAATATTGCTAGTCCTTAGCAATGAACTAGAAAGTAAAGGAATTAAATGAACAACTATACAACTATGAACTAGAAAACAATAAATGGATAACGCCACTTTCGTTGGGAACACGATTGCATTTAGCATATGTAACAAGCCTTTTAAACCCCTAGGTTACCCCTAGTGGACGAGTGAAGTCTCGTGAGGGTTTCCAAAAATGATACCCACAAACATTAAGCTCATTATCACAAAAGAGGCACCAATATTGCAAACAAGTATTGGGAGAAAACTACCTCAAGTATGCAATTTTTCAAACATTTCCGAGCAATCTTCCAAAATTTGAACATCAAACAAGCAAATATGGTCCTCCACACATCAAGAAAATGATCATGCAAATCAAAACAACTTTAGAATCCTTTTTGAGTGGACCAGCATCAAATATGTTACTATCTTAGCCAACTAAAGAATTAATCACATACTTACCCTCAAACTAGTATACAAATCTAGTACCGATCATCAAGACAAAAAGTGGACCTTTTATTAAAGTTTTATTGTTCTAGGTGCGCTTATTCTTTTCACTCAATTTTTTTTTTTTTTTAGGATCAAAGATGGAAGCATGGTGCAATGTAGTGATCTATTAAGCTTTTTAGCGATCCATGAGGTCGAGCGTTAGGTCAATGATTCCCAAACCAGACGGCTTTAGGGCACTAGGTGTTTAAACACCCCTAAGGACTTACAAGCTCAAATCAACTAGGCTACAAATCAAGACAACCTTCATTTAATCATTTCCCACTTCTCACCTTTTGGGAGAAGTTCTCACTTATTTTATTGCTTTTGCAACTTTTTTTTTTTTGAATAAACAAGTTCAATTATTAACCTAAAGTTTGGGCCCTCCACCTTTCGGCGCGAGAAGTTCAGTGCTTGATGAGGCTAGAATCCCGGCTACTTAGTGAAAAGGGGTTGTTATCCGCCTTTATCAAGAATGAAAGCTTTCAATGCACTACTAGCTCAATTGGGATATAACCAATTCAATAATCAACAAAGCATATATCCCACAAATGAATGATAGTGTGCACCTGTGCTAGTGTAGAATCCAAGAGTGAATCTCAAAACAATCACAAAATCAGGATGATGTGGACCACAAGTGCAACCATGATATCAATCTTTCGAAAAATTTACTCCTAAATGGCATCCACAAGGCATACAAGGAGTATTGGACTCTCAAGTCAAGCAATTTTTAAATTTTAAGCAATATAGTCCTCAAAAGATCAAAATCATAGCTAGTTATGGACCAATCATAGAAAATTCACAAATACATAAGTCATGCTCAAAATTTTGAATTTAAAAACAAATACTGCAAAGCACCATTACCCCCAAACTTAAATGACACAGTGTCCTCAATGATCAAAGAGAACAAAAGGGAAAGAGTATACCAGTGCAACTAAGGCAAAGAATGGTTGGGACAGAAGTATCCAAAATGGGTGGCATAGCGCCCCCAAACTTGGGATTAACTGTGGTCCTGAAATTTTGGCACTTGGATAAAACTCATTAGATAACAAAAGGGATAATAACAGTGCACAGTGGACATGCAAGTGTAAATGGGATAGCAACTGAAAATAGAGAGAGGTATAAGGGTGGTCCTGAAAATCAGAAAGTACTCTCTCTCTCGCTGATGTCATTGGGATGCACCTGATGGAGTCAAATAGATAGATATAAGAATATGAAAATAGGACATCCATAAAGAAAACATATATAAACCAAAAATAAAGTACAGTACATCCAATATCAAAGCCGACAGACACGGCTGCAAAAATAATATAACAGTATCAAAAATATGCTACTATCACAGATCTGTGTCCTGTAGCTTTGGAGGGCAGACGTGTGGACACTGGCAAGATCTGGACAATGTGTCCACAGTGATGCGGATCGGGTAGCCATCAATGGTGGTCCGCAACTCCGCCAGGTTACTCGGGGCAGGCCAGAGGTTCTGGAAGAACATCTAGACCAACATCGGGTACACTGGGTATAAGACAGGGGCTAGTATGGCTGAGATACCCCTCCAAAAATATCATTATATGCTGACCGGGTAAGCACCGATCGGGAAAAGAAGTTTGTGTCAAAGACCGACTCATGCGCCACTGAAATGTGTGAGTATCTATATAATGGTCGGTCTAGCTCCTAGGCTAGCGGTGGTAGTGGAGATGGTATATGCTCAGCCTCAGCATCACCGTGTGAAGGAGATGCTCCGTCTGAAGACTGTAGGCAGTTGTCAGCTGGAGACTGAGGTGGAGTGGGCTCCTGGGCATAAGATGGACTGGCCTCATCATCTAAACTTAGCCTACCCCTGCGGTGATAGTGTCCGCGAGCTACAGTCTTGACCCTAGCCATAGCCTGCAAAATAAAAGCAAAACTTGCAATGGAAGTCAGTGCCGATATAAAGAATTAAAGCATAATTCATAAAGTCATGTATGTCAAATAGGATAGACAAAACAGATAGGAAACATGAATCTATGCAAGTGATAAGGAATAAGTGATATGATGTGAAATACGCTAGACAGTATAAGTATGGAATGCATCCAATGTGGAAAACACAGGCATTGAGCATGTATGAGATAGCATAAAACACAAGAGATGGTGTGTGAGATGTGTGAAACAAATTTGTGAAGTTCGATCGATCATAAAAATGTGAGATCGATTCAAGTTCGATCGATCAAGAATAAGTGAGAATGATCTGTGACAGATCGATCGAATAAAAAGTTCAATCGATCGAACTGTGAAGTGAAACTCAAAAAGTCACAGATCTGTGACGTGGATGGCACGGGGCCCTCACGAACATGGTCGTGGGCCCATCTACACAACAAATCATCAAATTGGGTCACTTGGTTCGGCCCATATTCCAAAAAAATAAAATCAAAATCACAAAAATACAAAAACATATATACATATATATACAAAGAGCTCAAAGCTTCATCAATGGAGTTATTTATCATGAAAACAACTTAGATCTACCATTTAGAGCATATATGCATCAAATCTAAGCTTGAATCAAATAGGTGAGGGTCGGATCTCACCGGAATCAAGAGAGAAGTGGAGATGCAAAGGAGGTGAGATTCGAATCAAGATCCGAGAGGAGAGAGAGTGATTTGACGCCTGGGATGCTCAACGGAGATGAGAAGAGTTGGGATGCAGCGGCAAAGGAGAAACAAGGGTTTGAGATCGATTCTTGTTGAATCGATCGAATGACCCTGAATCGATTTTAAAAACATTCCCTTGCCTGTTTGATCGATCGAACTGAATCCTCAGATCGATCGAACTGACATTGATATCTCCTCTTAAGTGACAAAGTATTTTTGTGATTTTTGAAAAAGTAAAAATAAAGAAAAAGAAAAAGAAAAATATTTTTAGGAGTTTTTTGAAAAATATATTTATTTATTTAAATTACTTATTATTTATTTATTATTTTATTATTAATTATTATTATTATTATTATTTTATATATAAATATATTTTTGGAAAATAAAAAATAAAAAAAAATAAAAATAATAAAACACACACACACACACACATATATATATATATATATATATATTTAAATTTAAAACAAAGTCAAAACAAAATGAAAATTGAAAAACAAAGAACAAAGATCGATCTCCTCAAGATCGATCACAGAATACCTTCGATCGATCGAAAATGCATAGAACTTTTAAACAACTGGGAACCAGATTAATTCAATGCTTTTAAATACTGATTAAACATGTATAAAAGATGTAATTAAGACTTAGTTTAATCCTGGAGTCTATCTAAGCATGCACAGAACACAGATTAAAGGGATAGAGTAGAACAGAGACTTGCCTTTGAGACTTAGGATCAAAATCTATACGCCGTCGTTCTAGATTTTCCGGCAAATCCTTCGCCGTTAAATCCCTCTGTTTCTCCTTGGTTCCACACACTTACCACCCCTTCAATCCTTCCTTGGTTCAGCTGTAGCCTAAGGCAAAACCCTAGACTTTCTCTCTATAACTCCCTCTGTATTTCTGTATCTCTATCTCTCTGCTTTACAGAACAAGCTTACGTCTTGTTATTTTGTTAAAACCCTAACCCACCGTATTGCTTATATTCATAAGCTTAAACAATAAACCCTAATCCGTGTATAACTATAAAACCTAGCTACAATTTCAATCAGCCCATCCGTGAAACCTAAAACCCTAAATAATTAAACTGTTCACAAAACGATTTACAGTTACCAATTATTAAAACAATTAATTTAGTTAATTCAAATAACACAAATAAATAAATATAATTAATTTAATAATACAAATAGTTCAAGTCATCAAATACAAATAATTCCAATTAAATAAAAATCAATTACTTCACCACAATATAAAACAACTAAGCACATAATCAAATAAAACGACACAAAACGACACATGACCAAATAAAATGCACTTAAATAATAAATTTTAAATACCAGAAATATCCTTTTAAAATTAGGGATATTACATTCTTCCCCCCTAACAAAAGAAATTCCGTCCTCGGAATTCGCTCTTATCTTCTTCCAATATTTCAGGAAACTGGGAGCGATTGACATCCGCCTGTTCCCAAGTGGACTCAGCCTCATTGTGATGACTCCACTGAACATGCACCAAAGAAATAACCTTATTACGAAAGATTTGATCCCAACGGTCGACAATACGACACGGTGGCTCCAAATAAGTTACATCCGGCTGCAACTCAATCTCCTCAACATCGATATGCTGATACCGATCCTCATCTCGCAGAAATTTCCGCAACATGGAAACATGAAATACATTGTGTACGCGATCCAAATTATCCGGAAGTGCCAATCAATAAGCAACAACTCCAACTCAATCTGTAATCATAAATGGACCGACAAATCACGGAGACAACTTCCCTTTCTTCCCAAAGCGCATTACACCCTTCATATGAGACATTTTAAGTAGAACTTGATCCCCAACCTGAAAATGTAATGACCCGGCCTTTTTCCTCCTTTTCCATTTTTGGCGATTTTCTTTTTTCATCTTTTTCCTATTTTATCTTTTCCCTATTTCGTCTTTTTCCCGTTTCTTTCGTTTTTCCTTGCATAACCTTACTTGTTATGCTTGAATTTGATTCCGGTTTTGCATGCATTCATGGTATTTAAATTCCATGACATCTACATTTTTACTTTTGTAGAAATGCATATTAAATGCTTACTTTCTTTGTAAAAGTCATGAAAACAAGACTTTTTGTAATTATCCATAACTTGAGGGGTTTTTTGGTAATTAAGTAAAGTAATTATTTTTCGTCTTAGGGACTATTTTGTAATTTAATTTGGAAGATACTTTCAAAAAGGACTTGTTTGCAATTTCTGAAAAGTGTGACAAGTGTCACACTCTCATTGGTCCACTTGTTGACATTTGTGTGGAAACACTTGGATGTCTTGGATGATGACATGTGGAGGGTGGAGATTCACCCACTTGTTGGTCTAGGATTGGTACACTTGTTGGCATGGATGGTTGACAAATGTAGGTTCAATATTAAGTCTTAGACGTTTACATAGGATGGTGACAATTGTAAGCTTGAGATTAAGCCTAGGAATGAACCATAGATTCATGACAAGTGTAGGTTCACCATTTAGTCTTGCATTATGTGTGTGTGAGAAGTAGTGTAAGAGCACATAGTGAGTGGAGGATTTCTAGCCCTTCCACTCACCATTTTACACTTTATCATTTTCATTTTCACTTGTCTTCAAGAACCATAACCTAGCCACCATTGGAGAAAAGTTTGGTTAATAGCTTTTTTCTTCATTTTGGCCTCCTTCCACTCACCTTAGACATAAAACCTTGGAAGACAAAAGCTTCCTCTCACTCCCCTCTTCATTAACCCTAAACTTATTTTCCATTTTGAGCTTGGTTGCTTATATTATAGAGATTCAATTCTCTATTGAGGTAGGGGGTGTTATCATTTATCTTCCAAGTGATTTTATTTGTTCCTATAGTGATATCTAAGTTATATGTTTGTCTTGTATTAAAATGAGAAATAAATGATTAATTGTGACTTGTATGTAATTCACTTTAGACTTAATAAATAACATGACTATGGCTTGATTCATAACTTATGTTAATTTGAGGTCATTTAGAGTTGTTTTAAAATCTAGAGGGATTAATGAATTAATTTAATTAATTTTTATTTATATGCTCCCATGACTTAAATCAAGTTTTGAAGTGATTTATATAATAACCATGACATGTACTACAACATATATTAAATTAAGCATGTTTGGATGAGAAGTGAAATCTAGGGAATTTAGTTGTTTTATTAAATTGTTTAAATTATGATTTTAAACTTATATCATACTTGTGAGGTTATGTTCTTGTTGTTGAATGATATTGTTGTAATTAGTGGCAAATTGCATAATGATCATTCAATATTTTTCATGCCATTTTAGTTGAGAACTTAGGGCATGTATTGTGCTTCCAAAATTGATTCGTGCATGTTGATGGCTTTACATTATATATATATATGTTATGTTGATACATATATGTAATGTGCACAAAATGTTGATTTTGGAAACTTGGGGATGTTGTTGTTATGACTATGGCTATGGCATGGTTCTAGTATGGGGGAAAGTCCCTCTACAAGTCTAGTGTGCACATAGATTGGTTACCTATGGGCTAGTAACCCTAAAGTAATCACATTGTCGGTTTGATCGGGCGTGACGTCCAAGTATCCACTTTGGTTTGATTTTGCATTTAAATTCCAAGTTGTTAATTTTGTAAAATTATATCTCATTGTGTTATGTTGAAAGTTCTATTGTCACTTGATAGCATGAATTAAATGGTATTGGATTGTAACTTGGTACAAAGATAAACCCATGCATTCCCTACGAGTAAACTTGTTTACTCACCCCTAAGTTAATAGGTGTTTTGCAGGTAAAGAAGCCTTAGTGTGGGATGCATAGCATTCTTAGACTCACTAGAGTTCTTGAAGTATATTTTGATGACATAGAATATGCATATGTTAGCATATCTTGTCCTACTTTTGCTTACTTTGATAAAACTTGTACTTATTGTCTAAGTTATGTAATGTGCACTTAAGTGCACCTTTTGACACTCTTAGAATGTGGTTGTAATGAGGCCAAGGGCCAAAGACACTTATGTGAAATGTATGCTAACTTTGAACTTCATTGTTGCCTATGGAAAATATGTGGATTAATGCATTGAAGGGTTCTATTTTGCATATGACATACCATGAGGCCATAGGCCATTGCAACACATCTATTTATCACATTACATATGCTTGCATGCTCACTTTGGCAAACAAAACCATCCTTGATGAAACAAAGACTCTAAGTAGCATTTTAAGGGAGTTTTACCCTATTCTGTTCTAGGGGAATTTCAGGGATTTCAAAATACGTTTTCTTCATTTTTTCCACATGACTCACATAGAAAACTCAATTTTGAGGGGGATTTCTTCTTTGTGTTTTTCCAGAAACTGCCATCTTGGTCCTCAAAAATCTATTTTTTTTCCGAAAAATCATTGCTGCCAGGTTTTTGCCGATTTTAGTGCAAATATACTTGGTACTATTCATCGACTTTTTTTGAAAAGCGTGACGACCGATCCGAAACTTCTGGGGCTCTTGTGGGTGTATTTTAAGATTGCATTTTCAATTTAAAAACCTTCCGAAGCCCCATTTCCTTTCTTTGGGCAGTAGCTTGGAACGATTTTTGACCTCTAGACCTGATTTTCTTGAGGGTATTTTGGACATTTTACAATGCATTTTTTTGGTTTCCATCCGCGTGTTGGGTAGAAAACTTAATTTTAGGGGGGGTATCTTCTTTGAGTTTTTCCAGAAAAGTCCGTTAAATGCCCGTTTTTACTCTCAGTTGCAGCAGTAGTGGGTTGATGGCACTGTAGCTGTCACGGCCTTCGTCGGGCTGCCGCGACGTCGATTTTGTTTTTGACCTTTCTCCCTCATCCGGACTCCAAATCAAGTGAGTTTTTTTTTTTTATTTTAAATTGATTAATTTTTCATTATCTATCCAACGGTGTACTCGGTTGCACCCAGATATTTCTAGATAATTACCAGTTTACCCTTTTAGCTTTATTGTTCGTTTTTCTTTGTTTTGTCGTTTCTCCTTCGTCCGGAATCCGGATAATGAAATTTTTTAGTCCATCATCATTAGTTTTTCATTGTCTTCCCAGTGGTGTGCTCGATAGCACTTGAATCCATTTTTTTGTAAAATGACCATTTTACCCCTAGGTTCCTTTTTGTCCGTTTTTGAAATGACACTTCCGTATTTGTTTTCCTTTGGGTTCCATGACCTCATTGAGGGTCACATTGGTGTCTTAGAGACGCATTGTATCTCAAGAGACTGTTGTTTCAACTTTCGCTTCCGTATTTCAGATCTATTATCGGATCATCTTTTGGTCATCACTGACGCACCAGATTTATAAAACTTGGGCCGTCACAGAAAATCCAAAGCACGAGTGCGACGATCCACATAACTCTTCTTCCTACTCTGTGTAGTATGCATGCGATCCCTAATAAGAGCAATCTTCTCAGAAGTATCCTTAATGAACTCAGGACCCAAGAATCTACTCTACCAACCTCCATCCAACAAACAGACGATCGACATGGTCGGCCATACAACTCCTCGAATGGTGCCATCCCAATAGTCTTCTGGAAACTTTTGTTATAAGCAAACTCCACAAGTGGCAAATAATCCTCCCAGTGGCCCTTGAAATCCAGAACACACGATCGAAGCATATCTTTCATGATCTGATTAACCCTCTCAGTCTGTCCATCAGTCTGAGGATGATAAGCAGTACTAAGGTGTAATTTTGTACCCAAAACCTGCTGAAAACTCTTCCAAAAGCCTAATACAAAGCTCGAATCCCTGTCCGAGATAATAGACAATGGAATGCCATGTAACTTCACAATCTCTGAAATGTAAAGTCTCGCCAACTGCTCCGAAGTGAAGTCAGTGCAAATAAGCAAGAAATGAGCTGATTTCATCAATTTGTCCACTATGACCCAAATGGAATTGTGATCCTTGAAAGAATTGGGCAATCCCTCCACAAAGTCCATTGAAATGCTCTCCCATTTGCACTCCGGTATCAGTAAGGCTGTAGAGCTCCTGGCGGCCTCTGATGATCAATCTTGACCATCTGACAAGTACTACATTGAGAGACAAAAATAGCAATGTCTTTCTTCATACCTGCCCACCAAAACTGCTGCTTTATATCCTGATACATCTTATCTCCTCCTGGATGAACAGAAAACTCAGAATGGTGAGTCTCAGTCATTACATCCTTCCTCAAATCATCAGCAAAAGGTACCACCAAACGACCCTTGTACCTCAAACCTCCATCAGTCCCAACATAGTAGAATGGAACCTCTCCGGAAGCTATCTCTGCAACTTTGTCAATGCACTGTTGATCCGTGAGTTGTGCCTTTAAAACTTTGTGAATGATAGAAGGTGTAACCACCATGCAAGCCATGAAAGCCTCCGACAACTTATCCACCGTCTTTAAAGCATTCCACTCAAAAGTGAATAGAGCAGAAAGACTACCAACAGGTCGGTGACTGAGTGCATCCACCACCACATTCGCTTTCCCTGGATAGTACTGTATAGAAAAGTGGTAGTCTTTTACAAACTCCAACCATCTGCGCTGTTTCATATTCAACTCCCATTGAGTGAACAAATATTGCAGACTCTTGTGATTGCTGAATAATCTAAAGGATTCACCCAACAGATAATGCCTCCAGATACGTAAGGCAAAAACCATTGCTGCTAACTCCAAGTCATGTGTTGGATAATAAAGCTCGTGAGGCTTAAGCTTCCGAGATCCATACGAAATCGGTCGCTCTTCTTGCATCAAAATACATCCAAGACCCTGCAAGGAAGCATCTGTGTAAACAAGATACTCGATCCCGCTCTGTGGGGTAGACAAAACTGGTGCAGAAGTTAACTTAGTCTTCAACTTATCAAAAACTGTCTGATAATGTTCATCCCACACGAAACGTACACCCTTCTTAGTCAGATGAGTTAGTGGTCCCGCTATCTTGGAGATCCCCTGGATAAACCTCCTGTAATACCCTGCTAAACTGAGGAAACTCTGAATCTCAGTAGGTGAAGTAGGCTGTCCCCACTCAACCACTGCTGAAACCTTGGCCGAATCCACCGCTATTCTCCTTTTTGACACCACGTGACTCAGAAATTCCACCTCCCGTTGCCAAAATTCACATTTCTCGAACTTGGCATACAACTGGTGGTAACGAAGCATCTGCAAGACTTTCCGAAGATGTCTTGCATGATCGTCCTCAGACCTTGAGTAGATCAAAATATCATCAATGAAGACGATGACAAACTGATCCAAATAGGCCTTAAAGACCCTGTTCATTAAATCCATAAAGACTGCTGGTGCATTAGTCAACCCAAACAGCATCACCCGAAACTCATAAGATCCATATCTAGTGAGAAACGTTGTTCTCGGAACATCCTGCTCCCGAACCCGAAGTTGATGATATCCAGACCGCAGATCAATCTTAGAGAAATACGTAGCTCCCTTTAAATGATAAAAAAGATCATCAATCCTGGGTAACGGATACTTGTTACGAATAGTAACCTTGTTCAACTCCCTGTAATCTATACACAGACGAAGCGAACCATCCTTCTTCTTCACAAACAAGACCGGTGCTCCCCAGGGTGAAGTACTCATACGAATAAAACCCTGGCTGAGTAGCTGCTGAATCTGATCCCCCAGCTCTCGCATCTCCACTGGTGCCATCCTATACGGTGCCCTAGCAATAGGCGTAGTGCCTGGAGCTAAGTCTATCACAAAGTCAATCCCTCGACTAGGCGGCAACCCTGGAATCCCCTGAAATACATCAAGGAAATCCTGTATAATTGGTATATTATCCAATGATACAGTAGTCCCCTCCTCCGTCTCCTCCCCCACATGGAACAAATAGGTGCTAATGACCCCATTAGAATGCGGCACAACGACGACGTACATGTCTTGACTAGGTATGGTGAAAATAACTGACCTATCATAACAATCAACTTGGGCATGATAATGCGATAAACAATCCATCCCAAGTATCACATCATAAGTGTGCATGTCCAGGACTAAAAGATTGGCTAGAAATCTGAGTTTACTAATATCTAGTGTTACAGGCCCATCACTCTCATGAAGAATGGCTGTATTGCCTAACGGTGTAGAAATACCATAAGATCTACTGCATGCCCGAGTTGTCATCCCAGATAAAACAACAAAAGATCTAGCTACAAATGAATGTGTAGCACCCGTATCAAACAAAACACGTCCATGTAAACCATGAATAGGAAAGTTACCCTTAACAGCCTGAGGTGCCTGCATATCCTGAGGCATGGGGTTGTACACCCTGCCATAATGTAACTGCTGCGGTACCTGTCCCTGAGGCTGCGGCAACGCTGCTAAAGCCGGATATGTCTGTCACTGAATCCGTGGAACCTGTGGAGCTGGTAGAGGCACTGGCGCACTCTGCCCCTGCTGCACATGCTATCTCTGTCCCTGTCCCTGTCTTGCTTTAGGACACTATCTGGAGGTATGACCATACTCTTTATAAGTGTAGCAACTATCCTGGAAAGTACCAAACGGCCTCCTCTGTCGGTTAGCCTGTGGCTGACCCTGTCCTGCCTGTGGTCCCCCATTCTGCTGTCGCTGAATAGGTGCCACATTCCTGGGAGCATCTGAACCACCCTTGTGCTTCTTCCAAGGCTGTTGTCCCTGGAATTTGCCCTTGTCATTCTGTCGATGTCCATTCCCATTCCCTTTCTCAGCTGACTAATTAGTAGAGTCTCTGTCACCCCGCTTCTCACCCTTGGCCTGTCTAAAGTCCACAGTCAACTGATACTACTGTAGAGCGACGTCTACCACCTGAGCATAGGTAGTATAGGCTGGACTACCTGTAATAGCTCTCTTGATAGACCACATCAGTCCCTTAACAAAACTGTTGTGCTTTTTCTCCTCTGTATCCATCTCCTCCGATGCAAAAAGAGATAAGCGCGTGAACTGCTGCTCATACTCCGCCACTGTCATGTTCCCCTGCTTCAAATTTAGAAACTCAGTCTTCGTAGCTACCCTGACTGCATAAGGAAGTACTTTTCTTCAAAACGTGCACTGAACTGATCATAAGTCAATGTCATCCTCTCCTCTGTAGTGGTAACTGACTCTACCACTGTAGTGCATCCCCAACTAGCTTGAAAGTAGCAAGTATCTGCTTCTGAACCTCCGTGCACTGAACCAAGCGAAGATATCGCTCGATGTCTTGTTTCAACTGGTGAGCTGCTCTCGCATCGGTGGAGCCTGTGAACTCAGGTGAGCTCCTCTTTGTGAAGAAACTCCTGGCCTTCTCCCAAGTATCAGTCTGAACAACCGGTGCTGGTAATGTTGCCGGCTGTACCTGAGGCTAATTCAGAAGTGCAGCTGTTACCCCTGCTTCTATAGCCCGAGCAATAAGGTCATTGAGGTGAGGAGGATACTTTGGATCTCCTCCCTGATCCCGAGTCTGCTGAACTTCTTCCTGCTCCTAATAAAACTGACCCTCATCCTCCTGACATTGTCTACGGGCCACTTCCCTTCGTCGGTGATTGTTCTGTCTAGTTCTTGCGTTAACCATTTTGTTAACACAGAAAGACAGACGTCAGTACGCTTAAACCGAACCGTAAAAGAATACAACAAATCCTAAACTTAAGCTCTATATAATAGAGAAAACGCTACGCGGAAGTCTTAATATGAAACATCCTAGAGACACTTGAACCTGGAGTGCTCTAATACCAACTGTGATACCCCTCGGATCCGAGACACGGGTTGATCAGGCCCAGGCCCAAACCCGAGGGAAATATCTAACAATTAATATTTAATGAACACAGAATACAAATTAAAATAATAAGAAATAAATAATCAATGGCGGAAACGAATTCTAGTTAAAAAATCCTTAAAATATAATTATTAAAATCCAAGCTCTAAAATAACTTCATTAAGTTAACAACTCGGGAATCCCTCAAATGGACCCCTAAAATAAAACTCAAACTGGAAAGAAAATAACTGTAATCCAAATCCAAAGCTAAATAAGATAGTAGTCCTACGTAGTTGGAGGAATAAAAGTCCGTATCTGCTCTGCACGATCAAGCTCTAACCCTGGAACTGACGCGTAACTGAAAAATAAGAGAGTGGGTCAGGCCCACATGCAAATCATATTCTACTACGATCCAAACAAGAATCCAATACACAGATACATCCTAGATAGACTCAACAATATCTAGAGTAGTCCATATATGTATAAGTACACACAATAGGATGCTCACTAGTCCAATAGGTCTGTCTCAGCCTGAGTAGAGATACCATGCAAATCGCATATAATGTGGTCATGTGTACCTAGACCTACCGGGGAACAGCAACTACAATCCAGCTATCCATCCTAGGCGATATACGCACCCTAACCATGGTCCTGAGACTCAAGCTCATACCATGGTACCATATCATATATATATAAAGTCCGTGTCCTCCCAATACAAAATATCATCCATCTAGTATAGTGGTTTGATATATGTATAACAATCCATTCCAAAAACCAAATTATGTCATTCAGTTATTTACTGACCTGACACTAATAGGAGTTGGACTTAACCTTTATGATTAATTCACACCTTAATCGATTGTAGGTAGGACTTAGTATTTGAACCAATCCATCCCTAGTATGCCACCGTCCCATACTGGTGCATACAGTCCTCCAATCCACAAAATTGATAAAAGTAACATTAATTAATTTATCAATAGTTCTCCAAAATATGCATTAGTATAGTTTAATACATATATAATGACATTAGGTATCCACTACATAACCTAAAAATCATGCTCCAATTATTAAAACTGCTAAAATAAATCATAGCGTCCCAATCCTCCAAAATAGCCGATAAATCGATACAATTATAACAATTTAAGTATCAATTAAATCTAAACTAAGTATAGTTAGATATAATTAATTCACCATACTTATACACTGTAAAAAAAATATGATTATATATAATTAGATTATATATAAAAATCTTGCCAAATTCCAGTAAGTAAAACTAACCAGACAGTGTGCAAGCTACCAGTTTTCTCATAGGTTTTTCTTGCTGTATTCTTCAATCCAATTATGATTTTATATTTTTCCATCATAATACCAATCTTATACAGTCCCATACATTACTTAAAACAATTTAAACAAAGTGCATACACCCAGTATAGCCCAAACAGCCCCTAAAAATCAATTATGTAGCATTTTAGGAGAGAGCAGGCTCTTTCAAAATTTAGAGCCTGCTCAAACTCACTTCGAGCCTGCTCTAATTCACTTAGAGCCTGCTCTAAATCACTTAGGGCTGGCTCCAACCCTTTAGGAGTCGGCTCTAAGGGTTTTGGGAGCCTGTTCTCCCTCCCTTAGCAGCCGTTATCCGTTTTCCCTTTTATCTTCTTCGACTCCGGTGAGTTCCAGTCTCTAAATTTAGTTTTATTACATATTTTAAGGTTCCATCCTCATCCTAGATTGATCACAAGATAGAATTATACAACTAAGAATTGAATTAAACATCAGTTTTTAAAGCAACGACAGTAAGATTCAACACTGAACTTTTAATCAACTAGGAACCAGATTAATTCAATGCTTTTAAATACTGATTAAACATGTATAAAAGATGTAATTAAGACTTAGTTTAATCCTGGAGTCTATCTAAGCATGCACAGAACATAGATTAAAGGGATAGAGTAGAACAGAAACTTGCCTTTAAGACTTTGGATCAAAATCTCTACGCCGTCGTTCTAGACTTTATGGCAAATCCTTCACCGTTAAATCCCTCTGTTTCTCATTGGTTCCACATACTTACCACCCCTTCAATCCTTCCTTGGTTCAGCTATAGCCTAAGGCAAAACCCTAGAGTTTCTCTTTGTAACTCCCTCTGTATTTCTGTATCTCTCTATCTCTCTGCTTTACAGAACAAGCTTACGTCTTGTTATTTTGTTAAAACCCTAACCCACCGTATTACTTATATTTATAAGCTTAAACAATAAACCCTAATCCGTGAATAACTATAAAACCTAGCTACAATTTCAGTCGACCCATCCGTGAAACCTAAAACCCTAAATAATTAAACAGTTCACAGAACGATTTACAGTTACCAATTATTAAAGCAATTAATTTAGTTAATTCAAATAACACAAATAAATAAATATAATTAATTTAATAATACAAATAGTTCAAGTCATCAAATACAAATAATTCCAATTAAATAAAAATCAATTACTACACCACAATATAAAACAACTAAGCATATAATCAAATAAAACGACACAAAACGACATATGACCAAATAAAACGCACTTAAATAATAAATTTTAAATACTAGAAATATCCTTTTAAAATTAGGGGTATTACAATAATCCACCACCCATATAACAATCCTAACCATATACACAATTAAAATAAAATTTGTGATCACACCTCCTTTTTTTCCAAACTCTCAATTTCATAATTCCCTCTAACTACCCATTACTAATTTCATACTTGAATTAGGTCAGCTAAGAAAATAATTTTAATTTATACAACACCCATAACTATGTTATACTTATTTCCAAGAGAAATGAATAATAATCATCACTTAAATAATGTGATACCCCTCGGATCTAAGACACGGGTTTATCAGGCCCGGGCCCAAACCCGAGGGAATATCAAACAATTAAAGTATTTTAAAATAAACACAGAATACAAAGTGAAATAAGAAATAATATAACAAGCTGAAAGAAACTAAAAGAAAAACCTTGTATCATAATTAGTTCAATCCGATGTTCCAAAACCTCTATAAGTTTATAACTCGGGAATCCATCCATCAGACCCTTTATTAAAATTCTCAAACCGAAACTGAAATGACAGAAATAAAATCTAAAGCTATCATAGAGAAGATTTCTACATAGTCGGAGGAATGAATATCTATATCTGCTCTGCACGATCAACCTCTAACTCTGGAACTGACGAGCACCTGAAAAATAAAGGAGTGAGTCAGGCCCACATGCAAGTCCTAATCTACTACGATCCAAACAGTAATCCGATACGCAGATACATCCTAGAAAGACTCAACAATATCTAGAGTAGTCCACATATGTATATATAGTACACACTATAGGACGTTCGCTAGTCCAGTAAGTCTGTCTCAGCCTGAATAGAAGGCAACATGCGAATACGCACCCGAAGGTAGGCATGAGTACCAAGACCAACTAGGGAACAACACCTATGTCCAGTTATCCATCTTAAGGGATATACGAGCCCTAACCATGGTCCTGAGACTCAAGCTCATACCATGGCACATAAAATAAATATATAAAGTCCGTACTCCTAATACAAGATATCATCCATCTGTATAGTGGTCTGATATATGTATAACAAATCCATCCTGAAACCATAATAGGTCATTCAATTTATTTGATTGACATGACACAAGTAGGTAATAGACTTAACATTTATGGTTAATCCATACCTTAATCCAAATTAGGTAGGACTTAGTGTTCTGAACTAATCCATTTCCAATATAGGTAGGTCTTAGTGTTTTGAACTAAGCCATCCCTAATATGACACCGTCCTATACCGGTTCATATATATCCATATAAGTAGGACTTAACATTTTTATGGTTAATCCAACTCATTCCAAATTAGGTAGGATTTAGTGTTTGAACTAATCCTTACCTAGTATGTCACCATCCCATACCGGTACATACAATCTTCTAGTTAACACAACTGACCTTACAATATTAAGTAGTCATCAACTATACTCCAGAATATGCACAAGATACATTTAATGCATATATATATAATAGGCATTCAATATAGAGCCTACAATCCAATTCCAATAATGCAAATCGCTATATTAAATTCAAGCATTTACATTCACCCACATAGTCCATGAATTGATACAGTTAACAGAAATTTAAGTATCAATTATACCCAAGCTAAGCATAGGAAATTTTAGTTAATTCACTATACTTATAATACTATGAAAATATGATTTATATATATAGTTAAATCATATATAACAACCTCACTAAGCTCCAGTATATAAACCTAACAAATTCTCCAATATAGTCCATGAATTGATACAGTTGATAGAAATTTAAGTATCAATTAAATCTAACTAAGCATGGTTAAATAAAATTAATTCACCATCCTTAACATACTGAATAAATAGATGATTATATAAAATTAAATTAGATATAAAAACCTTACTTAGTTCCAGTAAACAAAACTAATAAAACAGAGAGCAAACTACCCATGTTCTCTTAGGTTCATCGTGCTCTAACTTTTAATCCAGCTATGAATTTATATTTTTCTACCATAAAACTAGCCTTGAACAGTCCCACACATCATTTAAAACAATTTAAATTAATTGCAAAAATCCTGGAAATCAAACAGTTTTAACAAAATGCACGTTACAGTGCTTTTCAAGAAGAGCAAGCTCTAGAAAAATGAGAGCCTGCTTAATGTTTGCACCTAGAACCGGCTTTAGGATCTTAGAGCCGCCTCTAGGATCTTAGA
Organism: Cornus florida; assembly: GCF_030987335.1. Taxonomy (NCBI): domain Eukaryota; kingdom Viridiplantae; phylum Streptophyta; class Magnoliopsida; order Cornales; family Cornaceae; genus Cornus; species Cornus florida. The sequence continues at coordinate 50,897,310 of NW_026775573.1, forward strand.
GCTGGCTCCATGACACCTAGAGCCCGCTCTCCCCTTTGGGAGCCGGCTCTAAGAGGTTTGGAGCCTTCCCTCCTTCCTCTTAGCAGACCTCGTTCGTTTTAGCTTCATCTACTTCAGTTCCGGTGATTTACAGAACCCTCTGTGATGTTTTTAATCCTTGTTCTAAGCTCCAAATCAGTCCTAGGTTCCTCTTAAATCTCTTAGATCCAATCCCAACATGTATAGGATTTAATTTTTAAAACCACGAACACAGAACCTCTGCTAGGAATTTTTAAGCAAGTTTATTTTTACAGATTTAATTCCAATTAATTTTGTGCAATTAAATATTGTTCTATGGACATGTTTTAGAGTTCAAACTCAGTCCCAGATTAATTACGAGGCATCCAATTATAATACTAAGCTCAATTAGAACAATGCTTAATTGTAAACACAGAAGGAACAGATTACAGAATTTCAACGATTATGAAAAACAATTAAATACAGTGAGATCAAATAAATTCATATATGCATGGAAGACATGTAATTATGTTTGTTTCAATCCGTTTTAGCCTTTAAAAAAACCCTACAGTCTAACTAGGCATGCACAGAACACGAATTAAAGGGAAAGAGAAGAACAGAGACTTGCCTGCAATTTCAGATTTTGAAATTGTAAACCACCATCTTTGAGTTCTCCGTCAATGTTGTCGACTACAGTTCTACACCTCTGGCACTCTTGGTTCAATCCAGAAGCAACCCCGTTCCCTTCTCCTTGAACCTGTCTATTAAACCCTCAAAGATCTCACACTCTGTTGCTCTCTGTTTCTAGGTACGTGAACAAAGGTTTATGTATTTGTTTTTCTAAAACCCTAAACCCACATAAGATATATTTATAGAACCCTTTAACCTAGTTCTAATACGTTTACAACCAAGAAAAAAAAAACCCTAAAATCCACTCCCTAACTATGTCGGCGTGTAAAATAAACCCTAATAATACAAACACAAATAACATTTAAATGCAGACCCACATAGGCACGTAAATAATAAAAACTTAACAATACAATTCAGTGAATAAAACAAACCAAAAATACATTTTAATTTACCAATTAAAACAAAAACAATTAATACAATAAAATGAGCAATTAAAAAGATAAAAACAAATAAACAGGCAATTAAAACAATTAACTTAATAAAAACGCAATTAAATACAATAACTAAATTCCAGAACTGTCCTTTTAAAATTAGGGGTATTACATTCTTCTCCCCTAACAAAAGGAATTTCGTCCTCCGAATTCACTCTTACCTTCTTCCCATAATTCAGGAAACTGCGAGCGAATGACATCCTCCTATTTCCAAGTGGACTCGGCCTCATTGTGATGACTCCATTGCACACAAACTAAAAAGGATAACCTTGTTACGAAGGATTTGATCCCGACGGTCAACAAAACAATACGGTGACTCTAAATAGGTTGCATCCGGCTGCAACTCAATCTCCCCAATATCAATATGGTGATACCGATCCTCATCTCGCAGAAATTTCCGTAACATGGAAACATGGAACACATTTGTGAACGCGATCCAAAGTATCTGGAAGTGCTAACCTATAAGCAACAGTTCCAACGCGATTCGTGATCATGAATGGTCCGATAAACCGCGGTGCCAACTTTCTTTTCTTCCCAAAGCGCGTAACACCTTTCATAGGTGACACTTTGAGTAGAACCTGATCTCCAACTCTAAACTCTAAAGCACGAATACGCCGATCAGCATATCTCTACTGCCTACTCTGAGCAGTACGCATGTGATCCCTAATATGAGCAATCTTCTCAGTAATATCCTTAATAAACTCAGGACTCAAGAATCTGCTCTCTCCAACCTCCATCCATCAAACAAGCGATCAACACGGTCGACTGTACAATGCTTCCACAAAATCTATAGAAATGCTCTCCCATTTCCACTCTGGTATCGGTAGTGGTTGTAGAGCTTCTGGCGGCCTCTGATGATCAATTTTAACCATCTGACAAGTACTACATTGAGAAACAAATAGAGCAATGTCCCTCTTCATACTTGCCTACCAAAATTGCCGCTTCATATCCTGATACATCTTGTCTCCGCCTGGACGAACAGAGAACTCAGAGTGGTGAGTCTCAGTTATCATATCCTTTCTCAAATCATCAGTAGAAGATACCACTAAACGTCCCTTGTACCTCAAACCTCCGTCAGTCCCAACATGATAAAATGGAACCTTCCCAGAAGCTATCTCTGTAACTTTGTCGATACACTGCTGGTCGGTGAGTTGTGCTTGTAAAACCTTACGAATGATGGAAGGTGTAACCACCATGCAAGTCATAAAAGTATCCGACAACTCATCTACATTCTTTAAAGCATTCCACTCAGTGGTGAATAAGGCTGAAAGACTACCAACAGGTCGGCGACTGAGTGCATCCGCCACCACATTCGCTTTCCTTGGATGGTACTGTATGGAAAAGTGATAGTCCTTTACAAACTCTCACCATCTTTGCTGTCTCATATTCAGCTCCCGCTGAGTGAACAAATACTGCAGACTCTTGTGATCGCTAAATAATCTGAAGGATTCACCCAACAAATAATGCCTCTAAATACGTAAGGCAAAAACCACTGCTGCCAATTCCAAATCATGTATTGGATAATTAAGCTCATGAGGCTTAAGCTTCCGAGATCCATAAGAAATTGGTTGCTCCTCCTGCATCAAAACACATCCAAAACCCTGCAACGAAGCATCCGTGTAAACAAGATACTCGATCCCGCTCTGAGGAGTAGCCAGAACTGGTGCATAAGTCAACTTCCTTTTCAGCTCATCAAAAGCTCGCTGACAATGTTCATCCCACATAAACCGTACACCTTTCTTAGTTAGATGCGTGAGTGGTCCTGCTATCTTTGAGAACCCCTGAATGAACCTCCTGTAATATCCTGCCAAACCGAGAAAACTTCGAATCTTAGTAGGTGAAGTAGGCTGTCCCCACTGAACCACCGCTGAAACCTTGGTCGGATCCACCGCTATTCCCCTTTCTGACACCACGTGACCCAGAAACTTCACCTCTCGCTGCCAAAATTCACACTTCTTGAATTTGGCATACAACTGGTGTTCACGAAGTGTCTGCAACACAATCCATAGATGTCTAGCATGGTCGTCCTCTGACCTCGAGTAAATTAAAATGTCATCTATGAAAATAATGACAAATTGATCCAAGTAAGCCCTGAAGTACTCCTGCGAATAAAACCCTGGCTGAGTAGTTGCTGAATCTGATTCCTCAGCTCGCGCATCTCCACGGGTGCCATCCTATAAGGTGCCCTAGCAATAAGCGTTGTGCCTGGAGCTAAGTCTATCACAAAGTCGATCCTAAAATACATCCGGGAAATCCTGTACAATCGGTATGTTATCCAATGATACAGTAGTCCCCCCCTCCGTTTCCTCCTCCACATGGAACAAATAAGTGCTACCGACCCCACTAGAATGTGTCATAGCGATGACATACATATCCTGACCAAGTATGGTAAACACAATAGACCTATCCAAAAACAAATAACTTGAGCATGGTAGTGATAACCAATCCATCCCAAGTATCCTGTCATAAGTGTGCATGTCCAGGACAAAAGATTGACTAGAAATCTGAGTCTACCAATATCTAGTGTCACAAGCACATCACCCTCATGAAAAATGGCAATATTGCCTAACAATATAGAAATATCCTGAGGTCTACTGCATACATGTGTCACCAACCAATCCATGAGAATCCCATGTTTCAGAATACTCCGTAGAGTAAAACACATAAGGTAAAACGAAATGCTCCACAATTGTCCCATTTTTTTAGATTATGGTTCTATCATGGGAATGCCTCCTTCTAAACCAAACTTACCATATTTATTTACACCAGTTCTTTTGTAAACCTCTTGGTAATCATCCTGTCTCAACACGATGTACCTATCAACAAAATATTCGTTTGCCTATCCAAAACAAATCACTTCACTGTGATATTTCTTTATCATTGCATCATATATAATCCCATATAGTTTAATAAAACCATTCATGTATACAACATAACAATACTATCATAAAACACAATCAAGATAGCCAAAACCACTAGTTCACTTTATTAAGAACTTGACAAAACCATAAACTGTCAACCGAATAATCGTAATATATTCTTTAGCATAGTAGTGTATGACAGTTAAACAGTACCACTCATTAAATAATACTCCCACTCCTACTAGTAATGAAAATCCTATCACTCCTAGAAGAGCATTTATTCTTGAACCCCGGTAACCTCCATCTTGGACGTTCCGGTATCATCTCCATCCTGATCTTCTTCGGGGTCTTCCTCTCCGCTTGGCTCAGCTTCGAGCACCACCGAAGTTGTGTTGGGTCTATAGTACGGTGACCAATCCCGCACACAAGAAACCTTCCTTGACTTATACTCTGAGACAACACTGACTGGATATAAGTTCTTGGTCTCCAGCTTTGCCTTCTTGGTCGGCCTTCGCAGAGGAATCGTCGGAGTAACCTTCATCTTCTTCTGGTCCCTCTTTGCCTTCACGCTGACCACATCCTTCTCCTAGTGCCAAACATTCTGAAATTATAGAATAAACTTGACATCAGTACGTTCTTAACGAATCCTAAAGGAATTCAACGAATCCTAAACTTAATCTCTAATCAAGAGATAACGCTACGCGGAAGTCTTAAACGATAGAATATATCCTAGAGACACTTGAACCTGGAGTGCTCTGATACCAACTGTGAAACCCCTCGGATATGAGACACGGGTTGATCAGGCCCAGGCCCAGGCCCAAACCCGAGGGAATATCAAACAATTAAAGTATTTTAAAACGAACACAGAATACAAAGAGAAATAAGAAATAATATAACAAGATGAAAGAAACTAAAAGAAAAACCTTGTATCATAATTAGTCCAATCCGATGTTCCAAAACCTCCATAAGTTTACAACTCGGGAATCCATCCATTAGACCTCTTATTAAAATTCTCAAACCAAAACCGAAATGACAGAAATAAAATCTAAAGCTATCATAGAGAAGATTCCTACATAGTCGGAGGAATGAATATCTGTATCTGCTTTGCACGATTAACCTCTAACTCTGGAACTGACGAGCACTTGAAAAATAAAGGAGTGGGTCAGGCCTACATGCAAGTCCTGATCTACTACGATCCAAACAACAATCCGATACGAAGATACATCCTAAAAAGACTCAACAATATCTAGAGTAGTCCATATATGTATATATAGTACACACTATAGGACGCTCGTTAGTCCAGTCCCTGATCTACTACGATCCAAACAACAATCCGATACGAAGATACATCCTAGAAAGACTCAACAATATCTAGAGTAGTCCATATATGTATATATAGTACACACTATAGGACGCTCGTTAGTCCAGTAGGTCTATCTAAGCCTGAATAGAAGGCAACATGCGAATACGCACCCGAAGGTGGGCATGAGTACCTAGACCTACCAGTGAACAACACCTATGTCCAGTTATCCATCCTAAGCGATATACGCGCCCTAACCATGGTCCTGAGACTCAAGCTCATACCATGGCACATAAAATAAATATATAAAGTCTGTACTCCTAATACAAAATATCATCCATCTGTATAGTGGTCTGATATATGTATAATAAATCCATCCTGAAACCATAATAGGTCATTCAATTTATTTGATTGACATGACACGAGTAGGTGATGGACTTAACCTTTATGGTTAACCCATACCTTAATCCAAATTAGGTAGGACTTAGTGTTCTGAACTAATCCATTCCCAATATAGGTAGGTCTTAGTGTTTTGAACTAAGTCATCCCTAATATGACACCATCCCATACCGGTTCATATATATCCATATAAGTAGGACTTAACCTTTTTATGGTTAATCCAACTCATTCCAAATTAGGTACGATTTAGTGTTTGAACTAATCCTTACCTAGTATGTCATTGTCCCATACCGGTACATACAATCCTCCAGTTAACACAGTTGACCTTACAATATTAAGTAGTCATCAACTATACTCCAGAATATGAACAAGATACATTTAATGCATATACATATAACAGGCATTCAATATAGAGCCTACAATCTAATTCCAATAATGAAAACCGCTATATTAAATTCAAGCATTTACATTCACCCACATAGTCCATGAATTGATACAGTTAACAGAAATTTAAGTATCAATTATACCCAAGCTAAGCATAGGAAATTTTAGTTAATTCACCATACTTATAATACTATGAAAATATGATTTATATATATAGTTAAATCATATATAACAACCTTACTAAGCTCCAGTATATAAACCTAGCAAATCCTCCAATATAGTCCATGAATTGATACAGTTGATAGAAATTTAATTATCAATTAAATCTAATTAAGCATGGTTAAATAAAATTAATTCACCATCCTTAACATACTGAATAAATAGATGATTATATATAATTAAATTAGATATAAAAACCTTACTCAGTTCCAGTAAACAAAACTAATAAAACAGAGAGCAAACTACCCATGTTCTCTTAGGTTCATCTTGCTCTAACTTTTAATCCAGCTATGAATTTATATTTTTCTACCATAAAACCAGCCTTGAACAGTCCCACACATCATTTAAAACAATTCAAATTAATTGCAAAAATCCTGGAAATCAAACAGTTTTAACAAAATGCACGTTACAGTGCTTTTCAAAAAGAGCAGGCTCTAGAAAAATGAGAGCCTGCTCAATGTTTGCACCTAGAGCCGGCTCTAGGATCTTAGAGCCGGCTCCATGACACCTAGAACCGGCTTTCCCCTTTGGGAGCCGGCTCTAAGAGGTTTGGAGCCTTCTCTCCTTCCTCTTAGCAGCCCTCGTCCGTTTTAGCTTCATCTGCTTCAGTTCCGGTGATTTACAGAACCCTCTGTGATGTTTTTAATCCTTGTTCTAAGCTCCAAATCAGTCCTAGGTTCCTCTTAAATCTCTTAGATCCAATCCCAACATGTATAGCATTTAATTTTTAAAACCACGAACACAGAACCTTTGCTAGGAATTTTTAAGCAAGTTTATTTTTACAGATTTAATTCCAATTAATTTTGTGCAATTAAATACTGTTCTATGGACTTGTTTTAGGGTTCAAACTCAGTCCCAGATTAATTACGAGGCATCCAATTATAATACTAAGCTCAATTAGAACAATGCTTAATTGTAAACACAGAAGGAACAGATTACAGAATTTCAACGATTATGAAAAACAATTAAATACAGTGAGATCAAATAAATTCATATATGCATGGAAGACATGTAATTATGTTTGTTTCAATCTGTTTTAGCCTTTAATAAAACCCTGGAGTCTAACTAGGCAAGCACAGAACACGAATTAAAGGGAAAGAGAAGAACAGAGACTTGCCTGCAATTTCAGATTTTGAAACTGTAAACCACCGTCTCTGAGTTCTCCATCAACGTTGTCAACTACAGTTCTACACCTATGGCACTCTTGGTTCAATCCAGAAGCAACCCCGTTCCCTTCTCCTTGAACCTCTCTATAAAACCCTCAAAGATCTCACACTCTGTTGCTCTCTGTTTCTAGGTACGTGAACAAAGGTTTATGTATTTGTTTTTCTAAAACCCTAAACCCACATAAGATATATTTATAGAACCCTTTAACCTAATTCTAATACGTTTACAACCAAGAAAAAAACAACCCTAAAATCCACTCCCTAACTATGTCGGCGTGTAAAATAAACCCTAATAATACAAACACAAATAACATTTAAATGCAGACCCACATAGGCACATAAATAATAAAAACTTAACAATACAATTCAGTGAATAAAACAAACCAAAAATGCATTTTAATTTACCAATTAAAACAAAAACAATTAATACAATAAAATGAGCAATTAAACAGATAAAAACAAATAAACAGGCAATTAAAATAATTAACTCAATAAAAATGCAATTAAATACAATAATTAAATTCTAGAACTGTCCTTTTAAAATTAGGGGTATTGCAAATAATACCTCCGAATCATGGTAAACACAATTATAATGACAAAATTGTAATCAGACCTAATTATACAAAATTTCAACTTTAACAATTGCATCTAACCAACCCTTATCTTAACTTTCATATATGAATTATGTGGAATAAATAGATAAAATAGATGCACTTTATTCACAACTCATGAACTAGGTTTTACACACAAAAATTCCCAAAATTTATATCAAATACAGAATGTAAAATTTTGAATTTCATCTCTACTACGTTTGTAGTAACAACCCAGTAAAAATTCTCTTTCCTTTTTCTTCCACCTTTCTCTTTCTTTCTCACCCGAAACCACCTTCTTTCCTCTCTGTTTTTCTGCTCAACAATTTCTCTACATCTCTTCTATACCACTAGCCGATGAAATTTCAATGTTTAGCTTCAGTATAACACTATTTTTTTTCTATGCCGGGTGTCATGTGTGGGTGGGCTTTCTAGCATGTGCTAGAAGATACTACTATATAGAAAGCTTAATGGATAAGCTTTACTCTATTTATAATATTGTATTATGTGTACCAGCGGGGGGTCACATAGCAAGCTTTCAGTTAAAACTTTGTTGTCACCTTTAATATAAATAAGTATAAAGAAACACATATCCACCATATGTATATAACTACCACAACTTTCTAGTAAGTGTCCTGTAAAAACTCCTAATATAATAATATTTGATTACTATTTAGTAATTAATTCCCAAGCTCTTCTCCAACAGCTTTCATCAACATAATATAATAATAATAATTTCTTCACCTTTAAAGGACTCCAAGTTCACCACTTAATCATCCAGCACATACTTTACCCACATCATCAATGGATTATAACTTCTACTAAACATAATACATTATAGTAACCATTATTTATTTATTTATTCAACTAAATAGACATTTTAAAAGATTAAATCACATTAATAAAAGTATAATAGAAATTAAAGAACTAAATAAGAATTCGGCTATAACAATCTATCCCTTTTAAAAATAAATTTCGCACTCGAAATTAAATGTATGAAACATACCAAACAAATAAGAATATTGCGTCCTCATAGTTTCCTCACTCTCCCACATTGCTTCTTCCACTGTATGACTCCTCCACAAAACTTTTACCAATTGTATGGTTTTATTTCGTAGCACTTGATCTCGACGATCCAATTTCTATACTGGTTCCTCTACATAGGTCAAATTCTTCTTCAATTCTATCGGTTCCACAACTAAAACATTAGATGGATCTGATATATACTTCCGAAGCATAGACACATGGAAAACATCATGTAATTTTGATAATTCTTCTGGTAATTCCAATCGATGCGCCACTACTCCTATCCGTTCCAAAATTTTATAAGGTCCAATGTATCTGGGAATTAATTTGCCCTTCTTTCCAAATCTCACAATATCCTTCCAAGGAGAAATACGAAGGAATACAAAATCACCAATTTCAAACTCCAAATCCCTTCTTTTTCGTACATCCACATAAATTTTTTGTCTATCTTGTGCTACCTTCATACATTGTTGAATTACCTTCACTTTTTCTATTGTAAGTTCAATTAATTCTGGACCCAATCACTTTCTTTCACCTATTTCACCCCAACACAATGGAATTCTACATTTTCTCCTATACAACGCTTCATACGGTGCCATCCCAATGGTAGACTGATAACTATTGTTATAAGCAAATTCAATCAACGGTAAATAATCATCCCAACTACCTTTGAAATCCAGCACATAGGCTCTTAACATATCTTCCAAAATCTGAATCGTTTGTTCTGACTGCCCATCTGTCGCGGGTGAAAAGTTGTACTAAACTTCAAAGAAGTTTTCATGGTTTGATGTAAACTGCAACAAAATCTAGAAGTGAATTTTAGATCTCTAACACAAACAATAAAAACTAAAGCCCCATGCAAATAGATGATCTCATCAACATACAAACGAGCATACTCCTTTGTAGAATAAGTAGTTTTTACTGCCAGAAAATAAGCTGATTTCGTCAATCTATCAACTATCACCCAAATGTAGTCATGTCCCCATTTTAATCTTGGAAGTCCCGTCACAAATCCATTGTTACATACTCCCATTTCCACTGTAAAACTGGCAATGGTTGTAATAACCCTGCTGGTTTCTGATGTTCAACTTTTACTCGTTGACATATAAAACACTTTGCTACAAATTATACAATTTCACGCTTCATATCATTCCACCAGTGGTATTTCTTTAAATCCCTGTACATTTTAGTTCTCCCCGGATACATAACATATATAGAATAGTAGGCTTCATCTAAAATATCTTTCTTCAAAAAAACATCATTTGGAACACAAATTCTACTTTTAAAATACAAAGTCCCATCATCCACAATTGTAAATTCAGTTTGCATACCTTCTTGAGCTTCTTTTCTTTTCTTATCGAAGAATACATCATGACTTTGCAACTTCTTAATTCGATCAAGCAACAAAGGTCTCACCATAACATGTGCCAGCAATTCTCATTTATTAGAAACTGTCAATTCAACTCCCATCAGTCTCAAATCCATAATATTTGCCACCTGTGCACACTGTACATAAGATAGTCTTCCTGAAGACTTCCTACTCAAAGTGTCTGCTACTACATTGACTTTTCTAGGATGATGGTGAATATTACAATCATAATCTTTGATTAACTCCATCCAATGCCTCTATCTCAAATTTAAGTCCTTCTGAGTAAACAAATATTTCAAACTCTGAAGGTCAGTGAATATTTCACAAATCTCACCATATAGATAATGCCTCCACAACTTCAAAGTAAAAATAATAGCAGCTAACTCCGAGTTATGTGTAGGATAATAAGTTCATGATTCTTCAATTGTCTAAAAACATATGCAATTACCTTGCCATTCTATATCAAAACACATCACATACTCTGATGTGGAGCATCAGTATAAATCACAAAACCTTTACCACCACACGGAATAGTTAACACTGGGGCTGACGTTAACTTTTTCTTCAATTCTTCAAAACTTCTTTGGCATTCTTCACTCCACACAAATTTTACTTCCTTTCGGGTCAGCATTGTTAATGGCAATGCAATACTAGAAAACCTTTTAATGAACCTTCTATAATAACCTACCAATCCCAGAAAACTTCTAACTTCTGTCACATTAGTAGGTTGTTCTCATCTCACTACTGGTTCTACCTTTGACGGATTAACATAAATACCATCCCCAGATACCACATGCCCCAAAAATACAACTTTATCAAGCCAAAACTCATATTTACTGAACTTGGCAAAAAGTTATTTTTCTCGTAAAATCTGTAGCACAATTCTCAAATGTTTTTCATGTTTATCCACACTCCGAGAATATATCAAAATATCATCTATGAAGACAATAACAAAAGAGTCAACATACGGATGAAATACTCGATTCATTAAATCCATAAACACCGCTGGAGCATTGGTTAACCCAAAAGGCATTACCAAAAACTCATAATGGCCATATCGAGTCCGAAAAAGAATTTTAGAAATATCATTATCCTTTACCTTCAACTGGTGATATCTTGACCTTAAGTCAATCTTAGAAAACACCTTTGCCTCTTGCAACTGATCAAACAGATCATCAATTCGTGGTAATAGAGATACTTGTTTCTGATGGTTACTTTATTTAACTGTCTGTAGTCAATACACAACTGCATAGTACCAGCCTTCTTCTTAACAAATAACACCGGCTCACCCCACAGTAAAATGCTAGGTTAAATGAAGCCCTTATCCAGTAGATCTTGCAACTGTATCTTTAATTCTTTCAAATCTATCGGTCCCATTCGATACGGAACAATATAAATTGGAGCTGTTCCCGGTACTAACTCAATGGTAAAATCTACCTCTTTGTCCACTGGCAACCCCGGCAATTTTTCTGGAAACACATCTGTGAATTCCCTTACCACTAGTACATCTTCTAGTTTCACATCTTTATTTTCAATGTCAACCACAAAAGCCAAGTAACTGACACCCTTTCTTCAAAAACTTTCTAGTTTGTATAACTGAGATGAGACAGTTTGGAATAACATTTCTTTCTCCGGTAAATATGAATTATGACTCCCTTGGTATCTGAAATACAACTTCTTTCCGAAAATAATCTATTAAAGCATGATACGCATATAGCCAATTCATACCAAAAATGATATCAAAGTCTGGTATACCCAACGGTATCAAATTCACCTTTAACTGTCTATCTCCCAATTATAATACACAATCTCGATATCTATTTGCAACCACTACCACTTCCCCCATTGGTGTAGAAATAAACAATTTGCTATCTAGTGATAAAAGTGGTCTACCCAAATGCATAGCAATAGATGATGCAATAAATGAATGTGTAGAGCTAGGATCAATAAGCACAGTAATATTTCTATCCAAAATAGAAAGTGTACCTGTCACCATTTCTGGTGTTGCTTGAGTATCCTGAAATGTCATAGCAAACACTCTTACTTGGGCTTGTGAACCACTTTTAGCACCCCTATTTCCTCTTGACGAGCTCCCCTGTGCAAAACCTCTACCAGAACTAGCAACACTACCCACTGAGGTCACTCCTATCAACATAGGACAGTCTCTCTTTCAATGACCCGGCTGATGGCAATAATAACACTTCTTCTACTTTCAACACTGGACAATCCTTCTTCTGGTGGCCTTCTCTTCCACACTGAAAACACCCCCTGCCAGTACCATGTCCCCTAAAGATACCTTGTTGTACAGATTGTTATTCGAAAAACCCTTGACCTCTTCCAATACCTGATGTCTGCCCTTGAGATTCACTACCCCTTCCCCTTCCATACCACGACCTTTGACCTCCCTGACTTGAAATTCCTTCACCTCCTGTTGATTGTGATGGCTCAGATTTTTTTTTTTTTTTTTTTTTGTATCGTTCCCTTCTTTCTTGCAATTCTTTCACATCCCTTTCAGCAATCATGGCTTTATTCACAAGTCTATTGTAGTTTGTTTCCTTAAAAACTAGAACTCTAGACTTAATAGCCGCCTCTAAACCATCCTGAAATCTTGTACATTTATCTTCTTAATTTTGTACAAACTTAGGTGCAAACCTTGATAAAGCTGTAAACCTAGCTTCATAATCAGCTACAGACATTCTATCTTATTTTAGGAGAATAAACTTCCGTTCCTTCTCTTTTCTGTAAATTGGAGGGAAATATTTCTCATAAAAAGATTTAACAAATGGGTTCCAGAATATCACCTCTTTTTCTCCTAGAGTAAGCAATAAATGTTTTGTTGTGTCCTACCAATAACTAGCTTCATTTTTTAACATAAATGTAGCTAAGTTTACTTTCTGGTCTTCTGCAATTCCATTTTTCTTAACATAAATGTAGCTAAGTTTACTTTCTGGTCTTCTGCAATTCCATTTTTCTTACCCACCTCTTGCTTCTTCTGGTTTGGTAGCATCTGAAAATTCTGGGGGTGTTAGCTTTATAAACCTCTCATGATCCGAGCCTTTCTTTCATTTCTGTTGCCTCTCCTGCCTTTCTTTCATTATGATTTGACTTGTAAATAATTTTTCATTTTATTCTGCCAAGTTTGTTATAGCATTCTCTATTTTCTGTATACCAGTTAACTGTTCCTGTTCTCTTCCCATACCACCCTGAATAGGTTGTTGCACTTCAGCCTCAATAGGAACATAAGAGGCTTCTTCCTTGGTTCTATGATAACCACTTCCTCCTTCCATTACTTTTTATCTATAATGAATCTCAAATATAACAACATATATATATGATACATAATCACTACATATATTTATTAGTATAAAATCAAGTCAAATAAATGACTCTACTACACACTTCCTACTGCCACTGTCAGTCTAGACTCTTACTACTTCTAGAACATAGAAAGCATAGGCTCTGATAACAAAATCTGACACACCCCAACCTAATTACACTATTTAATGAATTGAATGATTAGAATGTATTTAACCATCTGCATTAACCTCTTTCAAATATGACGTCATCATACATCAAAGTACCTGCTTATAAATTTACAATTTAAAACAACTATAAGCTCACTATGCAGTTCCGACAAAACTAAACTGTTAATTACAAGTTACACTATTAAATTTGTTGCCCAAGGATTGACTCTAGAGAGGTGGTGAATAGAGTCAATGGCCAATTTTCGCAATTTATAGATTTACAATTTCTAATCAACCACTTAAGCAATTATGCAATATTCAAGATATGAAAGTAAACAATTAATAGCACAATTGTAAAAGAGATAAGGAAAGATAAATTGCAAACAATGACTCGGCGATTTTAGCGAGGTTCAGAAACTCCTACTCCTCGGCTCAAAACCCCTCTTGAGACTTCCCAATCCACTATGGCTTCTCCTTACGGGTGGAGAGCAAACCTTTACATGAAGCAACTCCTTGCTTCTCTTTCTTGCTAGGAGAACACCCTTCTCCTAAGCTTCTTTTGGGTCACACCAACCCTTACAAGTTTGTAGAAAAGTTTGTAGTTGAAATACAAGATTGAATCTCTCTCAAGATAGATATACAAATTTAGCTCTCAACTAGAGTATATATGAATATCAATGAAGCTCAAACTCTATGAATGAGAGAAGATGAAATACGTGAAGAATAAAAGCTCTTATGAACTCAATAGGATCTCTCAACTATAGAATAGAGCAAAAGCTCTTCGAATCCTTAGTTGAATCTCTCAAGTATAGTATATGAATGAATGAGAGAGATGGAGAGAAAAAATGAGAACAAAAAGCTCTCTTTGATGCTTAATGAGGTCTCTCAAGTGTTGGCTCCCTTGCATACCCACAATGTCTTTACATTGTGTATTTATAGGCCCTTGGAAGAATATAGCCATTTGGGGGCATTATGGTAAGTTCCCAGGAAGTCAGATGGTTGAAAAAGCCATTGGGAAGCTTCTGCCTATTCATCTAACCGGTTACAAGGCTTAAACTACTCGAGTATATGAGATTCATATCATATCTAACCGGTTACAAGTAGTTGTTTAACCGGTTACTTGAATGCAAATGATTGAAGACATTATTCTGGCTTAGTTCAACTAAACAGTTACAAGCTTCTTCCTAACCGGTTATAACAGATGCATTTTGAAGTGACTCATTTTGTCTCAGTACAACTACTCGATTACAAGAGGGTTCCTAACCGGTTACAACAATTGCAATGTGAAAAATGATCTTTTTTGCTTTAGTGTAAGTAAACAGTTACAAAGGGTCTCATAACCGGTTACATCAGCTAGAAGACCTTTTTTAGTTTTAGATCAATTACACGAGTACAGAGGGCTTCCTAACCGGTTACATAATTGGCCAAGAGAAGTGATATTCTGTTTAAGTGAAGATAACCGGTTACATAGTTTCTCCTAACCGGTTACATCATTAGCGAAGAAAAAAATTGTTGACAGTTTTTCAGACAGTTCAACTGGAAAGTGTTTCTGCTGGACTTCTGCATACACCTTATTTTCATTGAAAACATTTAAATAAGGAAATGTCTTTACAGTATTTACTTTAAACATTTAAGTCCATTTACTTTAAGTTTACAATGTAAATAAGGAAGTACCCCCCATTTGGATTCAATAAAAAATATAAGAAAATTGAAATCCAACTAAATCAAAATGTAGAAATTCAGTTTTAGTACATATTTAGATTTCCGACAGTTTTGGTAAAAATGAATCCTCATGTAGACCAATATAGAATGGATGAAAAAATCCCATAAAATCAGTTTAGGCTATTTGAAGTATAATGAGTTATTACTGGGAAAAATTATTTTGAAATAATCATTATTTCAAAAATTCATTTTTCACACTTAGCCATTTTTCATACTTAGCCAAAAAGACAGTTTTTTATTAGGCAGATATTGGGTCCTAAAGTCCGTTACCAAGTCATTGTAATGAAGGCTTTATAGATGAGTAAATATATTCTAAGCCTTAGCATTTACTTTCTAGAGACCAAAGTGAATCATGTAATTGATATGCATGGTCTTAACATTTCTAGCACAAGTGATGAGTTCTTTTAAAGCTTAAGCAAACTTGAACTAACTCATTCTTTAGCAATGACTTCGTGTGCAAATATATATGTATCAAGTGCATAGTCTATTGCTAATGAATATAGGAATATATGAATGGTGTAATGACATGCATGGTCCTATAGAGATGAACTTCAAATAGATTCATAAATACTTTGACATTTAATCCTAAACACTCACCATTCTATCTACCCCTTTCTTCAAGCTTTGTCGATGATCTTTAGGCTTTGAGGTACTTTTGCTTTCTTGCTTTCTTTGAGTTGCTTGCTTACTCATTGTAGTCCAAGCTATCTTTAGATGGATTTTGCATTTGGTTCCTTGTAACTTCAACTCTTCTTTGTATCCATTTCTTTCATTGATATGATCTTGAATAATGGAATACTTGGAATGATCTTTATAGCTTCATTGAGGTCATTCTTTGAATGTGAATAATCTATATAACACTCAATGTAAACATTAGTCCTTAAAGACCATTAATGGTTTGTTATCATCAAAACATCTAGATTGTCAATGGATGAAATCCTTAAGGTTAACAAAATTCTACTACAATATTTACATCCTATACAAAAGACGTTTCATTGTCATTTTCCCCAGTCATATTTAAGACCCCAGACCTGCCAGCATCAATCCACCCTTGTACCTGAAAAATTATAGATATGGAAGGAGTGAATTTAAAGCCCAATGAATGCAACACTACTACATCAGAGTAATATAAACAAATATTATCTGATAACTTCAATTAAACTTCATTAATATATAACTTCCAGCTTTACAGGCATTAAAATATAGTACTCTCCTTCTAGGCTAGAGTATGGACTTTATATAATATAATACTCTCCTTCTAAGCCAAGGTATGGACTTTATATAATATAGTACTCTCCTTCTAGGCCAGAGTATGGACCTTATATAATATAGTACTCTTCTTCTAGGCCAGAGTATGGACCTTATATATGTATATTACTCTCCTTCCAGGCCTATGGACCTTATATATGTATATTACTCTCTTTTGAGGCCAGAGTATAGATCTTATATAGTATATTCATGATTTATAACCATTTTCATATCATATCAACATATCCAATACTTCAATTACCACATTCAAGTGTAAAACTTCCAGTGAGTACACTCACCTCGGCTACTTCCCAAATTATTTACTTATCCTTTGGTACTGTCAAAGTTGTCTGATCATTCTCTTTGCCTGAACAAAATTGTAATCACATCATACTCATTTCTAAAGAAATTTAGATAATACCCATCACTCCTATAACAATCCCAACCATATACACAATTAAAATAAAATTTGTAATCACCACCTCCTTTTTTTCAAACTCTCAATTTCATAATTCCCTCTAACTACCCATTACTAAATTCATACTTGAATTAGGTCAGCTAAGTAAATGATTTCAATTTATACAACACCCATAACAACGTTATACTTATTTCCAAGAGAAATGAATAATAATCATCACTTCAATAATACCTCCGAATCATAGTACACACTATTATAATGAAAAAAATTGTAATAAGACCCAATTATACAAAATTTCAACTTTAGCAATTGCATCTAACCAACCCTTATCTTAACTTTAATATATGAATTATGTGGAATAAATAAATAAAATAGATGCATTTTATTCGCAACTCATGAACTACGTTTTACATGCAAAAATTCACAGAATTTATATCAAATACAGAATGTAAAATTTTGAATTTCACCTCTTCTACGTCTGTAATAACAACCCAGCAAAAATCCTTTTTCCTTTTTCTTCCACCTTTCTCTTTCTTTCTCACCCGAAACCACCTTCTTTCCCCTTTGTTTTTCTGCTCAACAATTTCTCTATATCTCTTTTGTACCACTAGTCAAGGAAATTTCAATGTTTAGATTCAGTATAATATTATTTTTATTTCTACGCCAGGTGTTATGTGTGGGTGGGCTTTCTAGCATGTGCTGGAAGATACTGTTATATAAAAAGCTTAATGGATAAGCTTTACTCTATTTATAATATTGTATTATATGTAACAGCAATGGGTCACATGGCAAAGCTATTAGTTAAAACTTTATTGTCACATTTAATATAAATAAGTATAAAGAAACACATATCGATTATATGTATATAACTACCACAGCTTTCTAGTAAGTGTCTTGTAAAAACTCCTAATATGATAATATATGATTACTATTTTGTAATTAATTCCCAAGCTCTTCTCCAACAGCTTCCATCAACATAATATAATAATAATAATTCTTCACCTTTAAAAGACTCCAAGTTCACCACTTAATCATCCAGCACATACTTTACCCACATCATCAACAAATTTTAACTTCAACTAAACATAATACATGGTAAGCGTCGTGGGGTAAAACCAAATTTGTGCAAAATAGTGTAGCCAAGTTTTAAATTTATAAATGCCACTACTACCTCTAACTAAAAATATAGCTAGGGTGAGTAGGTATCGTCCCAAGGGATTGTGAGTGTACTAGCAATGGAAACAATGTATAGGGTTAGGAGGTCGAGTGATCAAAAGTGGTGTGTTTGGTTGATTAGACTACAAACTAAACTAAACAAGCTCAATGTAAGATAAGCAATTTAAATGAAATTTAGAGAAAACAAGAGAGTGAGGTCTTGGGGTCTAGAGGTCACCACTAAATATCACCATTCTAGACATTCAATGTATAATTAATGAGGGGAAACATGTGTTGCAATTTGAGAGTGTGTGATTGATTGTTTCAACAAGCATGGATGACCAATTAAGTATGTATTGTCTAAGCAACCTAGTGAATAGCACAATACATCAAACTAAGTCATTAACCCTTCCTTTAAGCTCATAATCCAAACACATCACATGGTTAGAGAATAATACTACTTGTATTTGTAAGTATGGAACATCAAACAACAAGCATGGATTGTCCTCTGTGATACCCCCGAATTTTCGAATGCGGGTTGGCCAGGCCCACGCCCGAATACCCGAGGATATCAAAACAAATTGATAATAAACGAACACAGAGTACAAAAGAACAAAGAAGAATAAATAAAATGCTGACAAGAAACTAAAATGATAATCTAATAATAAACCTCATAATATATTTCCATTAATTAATAAACTCTTCTGATACAACTGATCCTCCAAAATACAACTCGGGAATCCATACTGTGTGGACCCCTAGAAAATCCAAACTAAACCAATGGCAACAATAACTGTCTAAATCAGGAAACTGAATCATAAAGGAATTCCTATGTAGCATCGGAAGAATGAAGTAGACTGATCCCCGCTCAGCACGAACAACCTCTACTCCTGACGAACGCCTGAAAAATAATGGTGGGTTAGGCCCACAAACAAGTTCTACTCTACTACAGTCCCAGCAGAGATCCGATACACGTATACATCCTAGTCAATCCAACAGTAACTAGTAGTCCGTATATATATACACACATATACTAAAGGAACCTCACTAGACTATAGGGTTGTCTCAACCTGAATAGTAGGCAACATGCAAAATGCACATATAATGGGCATGAGTACCTAGACCTACCAGGGTACACAACTATACTATATCTAGCTACACATCCCTGGCGATATACGCGCCCTAACCATTGATCCTGAGACTCAAGCTCATATCATGACACCATACTTATATATATATAATCTAGTAACCATCCTATCCAGTATAAATTAATCCTCCATAAGTCATTCAACTTGTTCAGCTGACCTGACTTGAATATAAGTAGGACTTAACATTTTAGTTAATCCATTCCCTTATATAATAAATTAATCCTCCATAAGTCATTCAACTTGTTCAGCTGACCTGACTTAAATATAAGTAGGACTTAACATTTTAGTTAATCCATTCCCTTATATAAAATAGGTAGGACTTAACTGATAAGTTAATCCATCCCTAGAATGCCACCGTCCCATACCGGTGCATTAAACCACACAATCCAACAATTGATGTAACAATTAAGGAAATACATCAAACATTCCATAAATAACTATGATAAATATGATATCAGGTTATCACATAATAGGAATGACTTATTATTTCTTTAAACTTCCTATATCATATGTCCTACACAAAGTGAATCTTATACATGATGATATTTTATTATACCGTTAAACAAGGATTCTCTATATCCAATTCATCCTACACATTTAATCTCAATTGCTAAAATATTTTAAAAGATTAAATCCATTCGTTTGTTTAAAACATTCAAATAGCAAGCATCATTATAATTAAGTCTATCTAAATTTATTAAAACCCAAACCTAATCCCTATTTAATGTTCAGGAATCCTAGGCATGATTCTACGTTCCATCATTCCACAGATATGAAAAATATATAATTTAAACATGTAAAAATTCACATAAGAAATCAAATCAAAATCATGCATTTTATCAATTCATAACACAAGAATAGATATGAACCAAATTCATAAAACCTATGTTCTAATCCAATTAAACATGCATAATTATTTAATTTTATGTGTTTAATAAATCCTGAAATTTCCTAGGCATGTATAGAAACACGAATCAAGGGGAAAGAGATAGAAGAAGAACTTGCCTTAAACTTTCGGATCGAAAGTTAAACTTCTTCTTCCTTGATCTTCTTTCAATAGGGTTTTCTCCTCATTCCTTCCTTTTCCTCCTTCCCTCTCTAACACTATCTCTCCAGTATATATCACGTGAATATTTCTAACCCTCTTTTACAACCTATAGCTATATATTTATAGGCTAAATAAAATAACCCTAACCCTTTTCCTAATCCAAGTCAACTAAAAATAAATAAATAAATAAAAATATTAAAAAGGTAAGCAAAATATGTTACGTATATAATTTATGTATATGTTTATTAAATAAATAAATTATACACATTCCATTATTTATTAATGGATTATCCAATAATATTTAAGTTACCATAATATTATAAAGTAACTTAAAACATAACACGTATCAAATCTATGTATATTTTTATTGTTTAAATAAACATATACATCAGATTAAATATTAGTACCCAAATTACCATAAAAGTAATTAATAAATTACTTTCTCTTTTATATATATATTAAAAAGGTAAGTAAAATATGTTACGTATATAATTTATGTATATGTTTATTAAATAAATAAATTATACACATTACATTATTTATTAATGGATTATCTAATAATACTTAAGTTACCATAATATTATAAAGTAACTTAAAACATAACACGTATCAAATCTATGTATATTTTTATTATTTAAATATAAAACATATACATCAAATTAAATATTACTACCCAAGTTACCATAAAAATAATTAATAAATTACTTTCCTTTTTATATATGTATATAATATATATCTATATATATACATACATTATCCATGGGTAATAATTCATACACATCCAACCTCCTATCCAAGTAGTCCATGGGACCCAATTGGTTGGCCCATTACTACTAACCATAACCATAAAAGAAAAATAAAATAAAATAATAAAAGAAAAGAAAACATTTAATTTACAATTTATCAAAACACCATTTAAGCACATAATCTAATAAAACAATTAACATATAGACAAGTACAAATAATACATAAACACATAATCAAATAATCAAGTAATACCTAATTCAATTAAACACATAAGCAATTAGTCAAATAATTAATTAAATAATTAAAAAATACAATTAAAACAAATAAATAAATATCGAGACTATCCTTTTAAAATTAGGGGTATTACATTCTTCCCCCCTAATAAAAGGAATTCCGTCCTCGGAATTCGCCCTTACTTTCTTCCATTATGCTTGGAAATTGTGAGCGAAAAACATTCTCATATTCCCAAATAGACGCAACCTCACTATAAGGGCTCCACTTAACTCCAATATACCAAGTGGTATACAGAGTTCCTATATTTTAAGAAACACAATAATCATACAATGCATAGGTTGTATCAAACAACAACGTAATCCTCCCATGTCGACAAGGGAGTGATCTGCATAGCTCCAAGTGCCATAGAATATACGAACAAACTCCTATGCACCCAGCGCTAATAATTTAGTAACGCTAATTCATAGGCGACTGCCTCAATTGCGAAACACAATCCTCTAAAAGTCAATGTAATAAGTAAAATTGACCTTTCTCCAAAAATCGTCTTTCTTCCTACATGGAAAACAGAACGAGCAAACTACTCCCTGATAGAAAAACTCTAGTATACGAGTTCAATTATTTACAACATCCCACTGTCGCCTCCCAACTGTGCGCAGTTCAATACAAAAGGAAGTATCTCTTTCCGACATATTTTTAAATGAAATCGAGGTCTGATTGTACAACCCTTACTTCCATTTCCAACCAACAAATGAGAGGTATGCATTGTGAAAGATACAAAACCTCCAAAGTTGTTACACTAATCTCCTTGTGCCAATAATATCACAGACAAAATTCCGATAAGTGAAGTAAACACTTCCAACTGTCCATGAAAATCTAGGATATACGCCTCAAACATATCCTTTCTGGTCTAATTTAATCTCTCAATTAATTCCTCCATCTATAGATATGAGTAGAGCTACTGCTCCAAAATCTTCATAAAGCTCATTCGAAATAGCACTTTGCATCCACTAATATGGACATCCACATGCTATAACACCACTATCACTGTATTATAGAACTACTATGAAGTTCTAAAATAAGCATCACTCAAATTTATGTCCTCAAGCGATTTTTCTCAATCTACCACTCGGATTCCATATGGAAAATTGAAATTCCAAATCAATGTCGATCATTCCCACCAACTATTACTCTTGTTTAGTTCAACTTCCATATTTGTTATAGGAAGTGGCTAAAGATTCCTATGATATCCGATGATCAACTTTCCACCTTTGTAGCAGGTTTTACACTTAGGGCAATTATATACACGTACCTGTTCACCAAAATTGACATTTAATGTCGTGATGTACTGTCTAACCATTTGGGTGTACCAAGAAAAATTATAAATTTTTCAGCTCATTCACCCGACCGTCATATCACTAATTACAGAAACTACTAAATCCTCCTCAAATACCTTAAACTCCATCTGAGTAAGGTAACACCGTTTCCAAGGTCAGCTCCAATATTCAAAGTTGACCTTCTCAACTACCGTAGTAATAACAAGTGTTATTATTACACCTGCTATAAATGCATTTAATAACTCAACAACTAACCGAAAGATTTAAATATTCTATCGTTTGTTGAGAGCATCCATTTACATCATTACTTCCACCAGACAGAACTTGATATAAAGTGTGAATCACCACTATAATCCATCTAAACCGTCTCGTGATCCATTCTATTCGTATGAACTGAAATCCTAACAGTTCGAAATAGACAAGAATCAAGCTGACCTAATATATTAGTCAACCAATTTCCCATCCAGAATCCTGACCCTTGTGTAAAATCAGAAATCCCGCAACTAAATCTATAAAATGCTCTCTCATTTCCACTTTAGTATAAGAAATGGCTGCAAAGGATCTAGTGATCTTTGATGGTCCATCTCTACTATCTAATCAATATTAGACTTGGAGATAATTCATTATGTCCATTCTCCTGCCTATCGTGAAGCATCATGTTTTCACCAGGATGAAGAATTAAAAGTTGTGAAACTCAGTCTGTGCATCCTACATCCAATTTGTCTATAGAAAGTACCGTTAGTCTGGTACCACCAGCGTTCGTCTGTACCCAACGTTTAAATTGAAGCATCTTCAAAAGCGAATTCTGTAACTAAATCTATCCACCACTGATCCGTGATAAACTTACCGATATTGAAAATCAATCGGTAATTCCATTTATCTATAGTCAACTATGACTTAATTCAACAAAAGTCAACAAACTACGATCTTTCCATACATACCATGCACCTCATCTTTATATAAGTATTTGGTCTCACCATCTTGTCTTTGACACACCCTGCTTCTTTAAGACAAGTTAATGACAATCCGACTTCTTTGTCTAATTTCAAAAGAATATGAAATCTTTCCATCCTCTACATAAGTCATCAATTTCCTTGTAACAGCTAATTGTTGCAAATTGTGACTAAAAAAAATATTTCCATATTATTTATGGAAATGAAGAGACTTAGTTTCCTCCTCTATGTGCAACACTGGCAAATTCCTCTAATGACACACCCTCTTGAATAAATTCTTGATTAAGAATTTACTGATGAATATTTATTCAGTCTCCTATCCTCACTCGGTTTCATTCCAATAAGTACTTAATCCCATACTAAATCCTCCTTCTGACTTGGTAACAACTTCTGAAATTTTCAATAAAATGTTCAGCAAATCCAGCACCTCTGATATATCATCATAGCGTTACAGTGATCTTTATTTACCACTACCTCACGCATACCGAAATATTAACAACCACCAATATCATGGCGTTGTAATATGATACGAATCCATACCTAACGTAAAGTATATTAAACTAATCGTTCTAGAGTATTTGACTCGTAGTGATGGTTTAATTATCCCATCCCAAAACACACCATAATGACACATGACCAGGTCCAATAGATTGGCTAGAATTATGTGTATCTACCATATCCTACGACCGCATGTTCACAAATCTAGCGTAAATAGCGCTATTACTCCATATTATTAAAAACAATAGTTGGCTGATCACATACTTGTGTCCCCAACTAAACCATATACCATTAACCGAAATAATCAACGAAAATAAAACACGTATGACAAACACACTAGCACAAAATATACTCCTACTTAGGACATCACTCTTTCTAGAAAAGAAAGTCTCATTTGAAATCAACACTACCAAATTGTTTCACAATTTCCTTTTATAGTTTCGTAGGTAATCATCCAATCTCGAAACATATCTTTTAAACAGAGCTTAAAAGCAACATATGTTTGCCTAAGCAAATACTAAGGGCTTAACCCTCATCCTCCCTACACGCTGAATGTCAACTATCTAACTTGGCTTTATAAAGCGAATTAGAACGTCACAACATAATACCAATACCTTCCTGAATGTGATACAAAATCATACATTTCGTTCTGATAAGAACTCCATCAAATCCCCAATCTTTTGAAGAGTACTTCTTATATATCTCTTTTGAGAGATGATAAGACAGTTTAATTATAGTAGATTAATCAATACCAATTCTACAAATAACATTAGCTATATAACCAGCAAACAAGATCACCCTCGTGTGATCATCCATCTTCCAGATGTAGTACCCTCTCTCTTGGATACGCTGAAATCTCCTCCATTTGGATCCTCTTTGTACTCTTAATCCCCGCTTGTCTCCTTTTTGAGATCAACTAAAGTCGTGTCGGCCCTGATATGCGGTGACCTATCATGCACATCTAAATCTTTCCTTGGCTTATACTTTAAAGTAGCTCCAAACGAACTTAAACCTTCGATCCCTAATTCTGCCTTCGGGCAATGAAATCAATAACGTACTCCTTTACTCCTTTGGATCTTTATCACTGTCGCCTTGGACCCCATCTTTTTCCTAGTGCCAACCATTCTGTAACTACAGAATACAATTGACATCAGTTCCTCCTAACGAACCGTAAATAGAGTACAATGAATCCTAATACGGGGCTCTAAGTTTTAAGAGACGCAACGCGGAAGTCACATAACGAAAGACACTCCTAAGGACACATGAACCTGGAGTGCTCTGATACCAACTGTGATACCCCCGGATTCCCGAATGCGGGTTGGCCAGGCCCACGCCCGAATACCCGAGGATATCAAAACAAATTGATAATAAACGAACACAGAGTACAAAAGAACAAAGAAGAATAAATAAAATGCTGACAAGAAACTAAAATGATAATCTAATAATAAACCTCATAATATATTTCCATTAATTAATAAACTCTTCTGATACAACTGATCCTCCAAAATACAACTCGGGAATCCATACTGTGTGGACCCCTAGAAAATCCAAACTAAACCAATGGCAACAATAACTGTCTAAATCAGGAAACTGAATCATAAAGGAATTCCTATGTAGCATCGGAAGAATGAAGTAGACTGATCCCCGCTCAGCACGAACAACCTCTACTCCTGACGAACGCCTGAAAAATAATGGTGGGTTAGGCCCACAAACAAGTTCTACTCTACTACAGTCCAAGCAGAGATCCGATACACGTATACATCTAGGTCAATCTAACAGTAACTAGTAGTCCGTATATATATATACACACACACTAAAGGAACCTCACTAGACTATAGGGTTGTCTCAACCTAAATAGTAGGCAACATGCAAAACGCATATATAGTGGGCATGAGTACCTAAACCTACCAGGGTACACAACTACACTATATCTAGCTACACATCCCTGGCGATATACGCGCCCTAACCATTGATCCTGAGACTCAAGCTCATATCATGGCACCATACTTATATATATATAATCTAGTAACCATCCTATCCAGTATAAATTAATCCTCCATAAGTCATTCAACTTGTTCAGCTGACCTGACTTGAATATAAGTAGGACTTAATATTTTAGTTAATCCATTCCTTTATATAATAAATTAATCCTCCTTAAGTCATTCAACTTGTTCAGCTGACCTGACTTAAATATAAGTAGGACTTAACATTTTAGTTAATCCATTCCCTTATATAAAATAAGTAGGACTAAACTGATAAGTTAATCCATTCCTAGAATGCCACCGTCCCATACCTGTGCATTAAACCACACAATCCAACAATTGATGTAACAATTAAGGAAATACATCAAATATTCCATAAATAACTATGATAAATATGATATCAGGTTATCACATAATAGGAATGACTTATTATTTCTTTAAACTTCCTATATCATATTTCCTACACAAACTGAATCTTATATATGATGATATTTTATTATACCGTTAAATAGGGATTCTCTATATCCAATTCATCCTACATATTTAATCTCAATTGCTAAAATATTTTAAAAGATTAAATCCATTCGTTTGTTTAAAACATTCAAATAGCAAGCATCATTATAATTGAGTCTATCTAAATTTATTAAAACCCAAACATAATCCCTATTTAATGTTTAGGAATCCTAGGCATGTTTCTATGTTCCATCATTCCACAGATATGAAAAATATATAATTTAAACATGTAAAAATTCACATAAGAAATCAAATCAAAATCATGCATTTTATCAATTCATAACACAAGAACATATATGAACCAAATTCATAAAACCTATGTTCTAATCCAATTAAACATGCATAATTATTTAATTTTATGTGTTTAATAAATCCTGAAATTTTCTAGGCATGTATAGAAACACGAATCAAAGGGAAAGAGATAGAAGAAGAACTTGTCTTAAACTTTCAGATCGAAAATTAAACTTCTTCTTCCTTGATCTTCTTTCAATAGGGTTTTTCTCCTCATTCCTTCCTTTTCCTCCTTCCCTCTCTTACACTATCTCTCCAGTATATATCACGTGAATATTTCTAACCCTCTTTTACAACCTATGATTATATATTTATAGGCTAAATAAAATAACCCTAACCCTTTTCCCAATCCAAGTCAACTAAAAATAAATAAATAAATAAAAATATTAAAAAGGTAAGCAAAATATGTTACGTATATAATTTATGTATATGTTTATTAAATAAATAAATTATACACATTCCATTATTTATTAATGGATTATCCAATAATATTTAAGTTACCATAATATTATAAAGTAACTTAAAACATAACACGTATCAAATTTATGTATATTTTTATTATTTAAATAAACATATACATCAGATTAAATATTACTACCCAAATTACCATAAAAGTAATTAATAAATTACTTTCTCTTTTATATATATATTAAAAAGGTAAGTAAAATATGTTACGTATATAATTTATGTATATGTTTATTAAATAAATAAATTATACACATTCCATTATTTATTAATGGATTATCTAATAATACTTAAGTTACCATAATATTATAAAGTAACTTAGAACATAACACGTATCAAATCTATGTATATTTTTATTATTTAAATATAAAACATATACATCAGATTAAATATTACTACCCAAGTTACCATAAAAATAATTAATAAATTACTTTCCTTTTTATATATGTATATAATATATATCTATATATATACATACATTATCCATGGGTAATAATTCATACACATCCAACCTCCTATCCAAGTAGTCCATGGGACCCAATTGGTTGGCCCATTACTACTAACCATAACCATAAAAGAAAAATAAAATAAAATAATAAAAGAAAAGAAAACATTTAATTTACAATTTATCAAAACACTATTTAAGCACATAATCTAATTAAACAATTAACACATAGACAAATACAAATAATACATAAACACATAATCAAATAATTAAGTAATACATAATTCAATTAAACACATAAGCAATTAGTCAAATAATTAATTAAATAATTAAAAAATACAATTAAAACAAATAAATAAATACCGAGACTATCCTTTTAAAATTAGGGGTATTACATCCTCCCATCTAATAACTAAGGCAACTACATTACAACTAAGCTAAGGGCATGAAAATTAAACTAAAGAAACTAAAGGAGAGGCATAATCCATCAAGACATGAGTATGAACCATCAAATAAACCACAATAGTATTCTATTAAGTACTATGCCTTGACAATCTCTAAATCTATAGCGTCAACACACATAAACATGCATCAATAACATAAAAACTAGAGATAAACACATGAACATCTATTCTATCATACATAGACATATGGATAAAATAAAATGATCAATTGGAAGTATTAAACCATACAAATCATTGAATAAACAAGATTCATATATAAAATAAATGTCAAGACAAGATTACAACACAAATCCCCTCAAAATACAAAGCATTAGAGTCTAGAAAACATGCTTAGGGCTAACTCTATCCCCAAGAAGATGTTTAGCCACTCATTGAAGTAGTCATCCAACCCTCAAGGGCTATCTCCATGGTAGGAATGACCTCCTTCTTGATGGAAACCCTAGAAGAATGGAAGAACTCCGAAGAATGTATCTCTAGCCTCTCCTCCTCTCTTTTTTTCCTCTCCAATAATGTTTCTAAGTATATGAGATGATATTATGAGATCCTCCAAAACTATGTGTAAAAATGGCTCAAAATCCTTATATAGGAGGCTCAAGTGTCACACCCAATAGTCTGGATTCGTACACTAGTGTCCTTGCAATGATTGCACCATGAGCCAACTTTTAATGAGCTAAAACTTTTTTTTTTCCAGACTTGAGGAGGTTCGATCGATCGAACTGTGGTGAGATCGATCGAACTTAGGTGATATCCATCGAATGCTGCAGAGATCGATCATCCTTGGCGGCGCCTTTTTGAATAAAGACAAATTTTTTATTTATTTTGGAATATTTTGGGAAAGAGACAAAAGTGGTAGGTGGGGTGGTAGGTGTGAATAAGATCAAATATTTTCGATCGATCGAAGAATTGCTGAGATCGATCGAACATGCTGAATCTCCATACTTTGCTTCATTTTGCTTCCACTTTACTCCTTTCTTCCATCCAACTTGAGTTAGCTTCTTTAATGCTCTTATTTGGCTGAATTAACTTATTTTTGGGATAAGTGCCTGAAAAGGGTAATAACATGAAATTAGTCTAAAACGGGAAAGTAAGGTAGATAAAGGTTCTAGAATACCTAAGCTTAAGGGGTTTAATTGCGCACTTTTCAGTGCTCATCAATACATTATGGGAACCATTATTTATTTATTTATTCAACTAAATAGATATTTTAAAAGATTAAATCACATTAATAAAAGTATAATAGAGCTTAAAGAACTGAATAAGAATTCGGGCTATGAGAACCCACCTACCTTTTTCTCCTGCCAACCACCACCACGATAGTTCAAACCCATCTACAAACTTTACTATTCTTAAAGCTTCAAATATAAGCTTATATTGTTTCCATGAAGCTCCAAGCAACAAAACCACTTTAACCCATTAGTTTCCATAGATTCCAGTACCGGTGAGCAAAAAACTAAGTGCGTGTTGGAAACGGAGCATATAACACATAAACTTTAGCGAATTTTTGAGTAGGCCCCGCTAACAATTTCTTATAGATCTACAGACGAACGCATTCCTCTCTGTAGGGAGATGAACGTGGTATATTTACTTTCTCAAATCCGTTTCCGGGTGAATGAGAAATTAGCTCAAAAGTAAGGTGTTTGATAAGCTTAAATGGGTAAGCAAAATGTGGGAAGTGGTTGTCCCACATTGAAAATAAAGAAACCAATTGGAGTTGATATAACCCGAGTTTGGAATTTGGGTTTGGGCCCAAAGGCACCCAAGTTTTTAAGAGGGGGAAGACCTAGGCAAGCTTGGGTCCAAGCCATCCCCTCACTCGACCGACCCGGCCAGGTTTGGGATTGGGATTGGTCTTAATTGTAATATCCAGTTAATTTTTTATTAAACGAAAATTTTGAACTGGGCTTTGTGTTTGGGTTTAATTTTTTTTTGGGCTGGGCTTACTCTTGTGGGTTTCAGTATTTTGAATTAGGTTAGGCTTACGGATGGTTATGTCTGGTCTATCCAAGGGTTGCACCTAGTGTGAACCACTGCATCTAAGGGTTGTGCCTGATGTGAACTAGTGCACCCCATTTGAATAAATGCTTTTGGTGATGATTCAGGATGAACCATTGTGTCCCGTGGTTGTTCGGGTCAACTAAAAAGGCACCTACATGCCTATAAATACCCCCTTGGGTCATTTGCAAATCACATCAAACTCATAAATCTTCTTCTCTAATTCTGAATTTTCCCCTTTTATTTTCTTTTCCCATATTTGCATACACATAATGCTAGTGTATCAGTCCGAGTCTGGTTCAGAGAGAGAGTACTTCACCAAGCCGGTTTGCCCATTTCTCCGGTTTGCAGTGCTACTACCGAAGAAAGAAAAGTCGTTGTTGTGATACCCCTCGGATCCAAGACATGGGTTGATCAGGCCCAGGCCCAAACCCGAGAGAAATATCAACCAATTAATATGTAATTGAACACATAATACAAGATGAAATAAATAATAATAATAATAAGCTGGAAGAATGCTAATTGAAATCCTCAAAATATAATTATTGAAATCTGTTAAATCCAAACTTCAAAACTCCATAAGTTACAACTCGAGAATCCATTTAGTGGACCCCTTGTTAAATACCCAAAACTAAAACATCTGACATAAAAGCTAAAGGTAAACATAGCAAAGATTCCTACGTAGTCGGAGGAATGAATATCTGTATCTGCTCTGCACGTCCAAGCTATAACCCTGGAACTGAGGAACACCTGAAAAATAAAGGAGTGGGTCAGGCCCACATTCAAGTCCTGATCTACTACAAACTAAATAGTAATCCGATACGTAGATACATCTTAGGAAGACTCAACAATATCTAGAGTAGTCCATATATGTATATAGTACACATTATAGGACGCTCGCTAGTCCAGTAGGTCTGTCTCAGCCTGAATAGAAGGCAACACACGAATACGCACCCTAAGGTGGGCATGAGTACCTAGACCTACCAGGGAACAACACCTATGTCCAGTTATCCATCCTAGGCGATATACGTCCCCTAACCATGGTCCTGAGGCTCAAGGTCATACCATGACACCATATAATAAATATATAAAGTCCGTACTTCTCCTATTACAAAATACCATCCATCTGTGTCGTGGTCTAGTATCTGTATAATCATCCGTCCTGAAACCATATTAAGTCATCCAACTATTTTGTTGACATGACATAAGTAGGTGATGGACTTAACCTATATGGTTAATCCGTACCTTAATCCAAAGTAGATAGGTCGTAGTGTTTAAACTAGTCCGTACCTAGTATGGCACCGTCCCATACCGGTACATACAATCCTCCAGTTAATCAAGTTGACAAAAATAGTAATAGATACTTATTAACCATACTCCAGAGTTAGCATAAATATAGTCCAACATATATATGGCCAATTACTGCATCCAATTTAAGATTTAGAAACCACATTACAGTTCTTTAAATACATGAAATAAAACTTCACATTTAATTCCTCCAAATAGAACCATAATTGATGCAACAAACAGAAAAGGTAATCATCAATTAATTCCAACTAAGCAGGTTTATGTTTCCAGATAAATAACTATATACTTGTAACACAATTAAGACATGTTTAATGACTTTAATTTAGGCAAAGAACCCCAACTATTTCAGAAAATAGTAAGAACAGTATACTAGTTTCAATCCTTTCATCCACTGTTTCCCAAATAGGTTTAGTGTTCAACCTTATCTTTGTGCATGCTTCAACATAATAAATTTAACATGCTTCCCAAGGATTTTTACAAGTCTGTAATTGTTGAATAAACCATCCACACCCATGAAAACAACTTAGAACCCTTCCTACAAGCCAAACTGGACCCAAAACCACGTAGAAACCAAGAACAGAGGCTAGAGCCGCTTCCCTCCACATTGGAGCCGGCTCCTCCCTTAGTGGAGCCGCCTCCACTGCATGTGGAGCTGGCTCTACCTCTTGTAGAGGCGGCTCCACCCTTGTGGTGAGCTGGCTCTACTCCTCTATGAGCCGTTGCGCGTAATCTGATCATCTTCTTCGCCTCCGGTGAAGTTCAGGGCTCTGTACAATTTTTATAACTTATTCTAGAGTTCAATTGATGTTCTAGAATTAATTATAAGCATGGTCACATCCCACATACATGAAAGATTTGCAGGTTTAAACATTAATGCAAATAGACTTTCAAGTGAGAACTACTTCCAACCAAGGACAGATTTATGCAACGATTTATAAATTGATACTAACATATTTACAAGATGAATTATGATATTTATGTAATCCATTTTAACGTTGATTTAATCCATGGAGTCATCCTAAACATGCACAGATCACAAATTAAAGGGAAAGAGAAGAACAAGACTTGCCTTTGAGTTTCAGATTTGAAACTCTAACCCACTGTCTCTGATGCTTCTGTTCACGACCAAGACTCCTGTTCACGACCAAGACTCCTGTTCCACACCTCCGGTGCTCTTGGTTCTACCTAGAAGCACCCCACTCCTTTGTCCTTGAACCTCTCTATAAACCTCTCAAGTTTTCCTCCCTGTTTCCCTGTTTCCCTCTGTCTCACTGTATACGTGAATAGGGTTTTGGTTGTAACCCTAAACATACGTATAATGCAATATATATAGGCACCATGTAAAACCCTAAGTCTAATTCTACACCAATCCTAAGTTGGCTACAACGTGGACGTACAGAAAAACAATCCTAATTTAATCCTAATTTAAACCAATTAGCTTATTTAATTAATTAACACTTACACTACTTCAAAGAAAAATAATTAAATAAAACCAATTATCAATTAAGTCAATTAAAAACAAAATCAACCCATTTAATTTAAAACAATTTACAATAAAAGAAAACAATATAATCAATTAACTAAATAAAAAATGTAATTTAAACAATTAAATCTAAGAATACAAGCAATTAAACAATTTAATTAAAAAAAATGCACATAAATAATTAAAATAAATTCCAGGACTGTCCTTTTAAAATTAGAGGTATTACAGTTGTATCCTGGGAGACAGACGCTACAGAGTCCGACAGCACCATAGCAAGGCGAATCTGTCTTAAAGAAATAGAATCTAATTCTAGACTCGGCCTATTAATAGGTTCTTTATTTATATAGTACGTTTTTATTATTATACTAATATATAAATATATTTTATTAGAGAATAATATGTATATATATATATATATATATATATATATATATATATATATTTAATAATGTAGTATATAAGACATATTTAAATAGTAATACTATAGTATATAAGACATATGATACATATACACTATTTTTGGATAACAATCTTAAAACAGTTTCTCTTTACTATAGTATTATTGTTTAAATATTATTGTTGGTATATTATATTTTTGTAAATTGAATTGTGGTTTGTATATTTCATATATAACAGACGATTGGCAAGTATGAGTACAAATGTGCCTAATGTTTCCGTCAATCATGGGGAGAAGACCAAAAATTTTAGTGGGGCGGAGTTCAAAAGTTGGAAACAAAAAATGATGTTCTACCTTACAACTCTGAATTTGAGCAAGTTCCTAAAAAAGATTACCCCAATGCTACAATTAGATGAAACTGACATTACAAAAGTAGGAGATGTTAATGTATGGAAGTAAGGAGATTTTTTATGCATGAACTACATCCTCAATGGATTGGATAACACTTTATATAACGTGTATAGTCCGATCAGTACTGCTAAATAGCTATAGGAGTACTAGACAAGAAGTATAAAACTAAGGACGATTTCTGGACTTCAAAATGGTGGATTCCAAGATTGTTATGAGCCAAATGCAGGAGCTCCAACTGATCCTATATGAGATACATGCTAAGAAAATGACATTAAGTGAAACTTTTCAAGTAGCTTCAATCATTGAAAAATTGTCGCCTACTTAGAAAGATTTCAAAAATTACTTGAAGCATAAGTGTATGGAAATAGGGCTCGAAGACCTGATTGTTAGGCTGAGGATTAAAGAAAATAACTGCATAACTGAAGAAATTTATGGTCGGACGATTTCTGGACTTCAAAATGGTGGACTCCAAGATTGTTATGAGCCAAGTGCAGGAGCTCCAACTGATCCTACATGAGATACATGCTAAGAAGATGACATTGAGTGAAACTTTTCAAGTAGCTTCAATCACTGAAAAATTGTCGCCTACTTGGAAAGATTTCAAAAATTACTTGAAGCATAAGTGCAAGGAGATAGGGCTCAAAGACCTGATTGTCAGGCTATGGATTAAAGAAGATAACTGCATATCTATAAAGAAATCCAGGAATTCTTTAATGGTGTCAAAGGAAAATGTAGTGGAAGCTTGACAGCAAAATAAGAAGAGGAAGCACTCTAGACAAGGTCCCAGCCAAGGAAACTACAAGAGGCTCAACGGGAAGTGCTACATATGCCGCAAGCAATGACACCGAACTAAAGATTGTCGTAGCCACAAAACACAAGATAATTCTAAGAAGAAGACCACTGAGGTGCACATTACCGAGGAAGATAAATTGACAACTGATGTGTCAAAGCTAAATTTTTCAGCTGTGGTTTCTAAAATCAACCTTATGAGCAATAATAGAGAATAGTGGGTGGACACATGGGCTACTCATCATGTTTGCTCAGAAAAGAAGATATTCACTACCTATAAGGTTATAAATCATGGAGAACAACTCTACAAGGAGAACTTTTCTACTGCTAAGGTTGAACGATAAGGAAAGATTAAACTGATGATGACCTTAGGAAAAGAACTCATTTTGAATAATGTGTTGCATGTACGTCTTTAGTTCACTCCTAAGCAAGGATGGGTTCAAGCTGGTCTTTGTTTTTGATATATTTTTGCTTACTAAGAATGGGGTGTATGTGGGTAAAAGGTACCTAAATGATAAATTGTTCAAACTCAATGTAATAACTGTTGTACCCAAAGCTATTTTTTTTAAGTTAATGTTTCTGCTTATATAATTGAGTCATCAAATATATGGCATGGTGGGTTAGGACATGTTAATTATGATACAATTTGTAGATTAATTAACGTGAATTCTATACCTATATTTAATACTGATATAAATCAAAAGTGTCAAACACGTGTAGAAGCAAAATTAACTAGAACCTCATTTCACTCCATATAGAGAAGTACTGAATCTCTACCATTAATTCATAGTGATATCTGTGACTTCAAATTTGTGCCAACTAGGGGTGGAAAAAAAAATATTTTATTACTTTTATTGATGATTATACAAGATACTGTTATATATATTTGTTAAGAAGCAAAGATGAAGCCTTAGAAATATTTAAACATTACAAGAATAAGGTTGAGAATCAACTTGGCAAAAAGATAAATGTATTAAGAAGTGACAGAGGTGGTGAATACGAAACACCATTCGTTGACATCTGTTTAGAACATGGTATTATTCACCAAACTACCGCTCCTTATTCACTTTAACAGAACGGTGTTGCTGAATACAAAAACTGTACATTAAAAGAGATGATGAATGCTATGTTGATAAGTTCTTGTTTAACTCAGAATTTGTGGAGGGAAGCTGTGCTTTCTGCAAATTATGTCCTCAATAAAATATCTCAAAAGAAAACAAATGTGACACTTTATGAATTATGAAAAGGTCAAAAACCTTCCTATAAATTCTTAAAAGTGTGGGGCTGTCTTGCTAAGATTGTAGTTCTTACTCCTAAGAAAGTTAAGATAGGACCTAAAACCTTTGATGGTATTTTCATAGGCTATGTACATAATAGTAGTGCATATTGTTTCCCTAACATTCATGTTAATACTATTATTGAGTTTAGGAATACTTGTTTCCTTGAGGATATATTTCCTTATAAAGATGTAAAAGATAAAAATCCTCTTAAAAGAAATCATGATATTGCTAATAGCAATATGCAAGAGGATATAGACCAAGAGTTTATATATGATGAAAATAAGGATGAAATTAGACGTAGTAAAAGAGTTAGAACATCCAAGTCTTTTGGTCATGATTTTCTAATATATATATTGGAAAATGAACCACAAAGCTATAAGGAAGCTATATCTTCTCCTGAAGCTCCTTTATGGAAAGAGGCTATTAATAGTGAAATTGAATTCATCATGCAAAATCATACTTGGGATGTGGTAGATCTTCCTCCTGGTACTGAATATTTAGGGTATATGTGATGACCCTGTGGACGAGTGTGCCGTGGACGGGTGCGAGATACTGACAGGTTACCACACTAGTGAGTTACGGGTGCATAATCTCACATCGCCTAGGAAAGGGAAAGGTGAAGTGCTTATATGTAGGTGTGTCACTCCAATTGGTATGAGACCTTTTGGGGTAAAGTCCAAGAGTAAAACCATGTTGGCTCAGGCCCAAAGCGGATAATATCATACCATGTGATGGAGTGGGTCATTACAAATGGTATCAGAGCCTGACCTAGTCGGAAGTGTGCCGACGGGGATGTCGGGCCTCCAAGGGGGTGGATTGTGATGGCCCTGTGGACGGGTGTGCCGTAGGTGGGTGTGAGATACTGACAGGCTACCACACTAGTGAGTTACAGGTACACAATCCCACATCGCCTGGGAAAGGGAAAGGTAAAGTGCTTATATGTAGGCGTGTCACTTCAATTGGTATGAGGCCTTTTGGGGTAAAGCCTAAGAGTAAAACCATGCTGGCTCAGGCCCAAAGTGGACAATATCATTCCATGTGGTGGAGTGGGTCGTTACAATATAAGTGGATTTTTAAGAGGAAGATGAAGCTCGGTGGTTCAATTGATAAATATAAAGCCAGGTTTGTTGCTAAGGGATACAAACAAAAGGAAGGCTTAGATTATTTTGATACATATTCACCAGTAACAAGAATATGTTATTCCATTAGATTGTTACTTACTATTACGGCGTTGCAAAATTTAATGATATATCAAATGGATATCACGACTGCTTTCTTGAATGGTAAATTTATATGGAACAACCTAGAGGTTTTATAGTTTCAGGGTAAGGAAAGAAAATGTTCAAGCTCGTAAAATCCTTATATGGATTAAAACAAGCATTTAAACAATGGCATGAAAAATTTGACAAAGTGATGTTATCAAATGGATTTAAAATCAATGAGTGTGATAAATGTGTTTATCACACTCATGTGAAAAACACTCAAAATGGATATGTCATTGTATGCCTATATATGGATGATATGCTAATAATGGATAACAATGATGATATAATTAAAACTACTTAAAAGATGTTGACCAAAAATTTTCATATTAAAGATTTAGGTATAACTGATGTCAAACTAGGAATTAAGACTTCTAGAATATCAGATGGTATAGTATTATCCCAATTTCACTATATTGAGAAAATATTAGAAAAGTTTAATAAAGAAGATAGTCGTCTTGTGAAGACTCCTGTTGATATAAACCTTCATTTATCAAAAAATACTGGTCCCAACATATCACAACTTGAGTATTCTCGTATTATAAGAAGCATAATGTATTTGATGAATTACACATGACCAGACATAACATACTCATTTAATAAATTGAGTAGATATACTAGCTATTGATGCGAAAATCCTCGCGACTTGGAATGGCGGCAATTACCTGCAAAACAATAGAATGTCACCTCGAATGGCACCGGTGGGGTACCTCCAACGATCAAGTTAGTACTTGGAATCGTGTAACAGAAAAATAATTATGTATTCAATGTTTAGAGGTTTTTTCTCATACCTGATTTAATGGCTCGATACCCTATTTATGGCTGCCCATTATAATCAAGATCGTTTCGTACATGTCGATGGTTGAGATCTCCCTTATCATCAGTAACGAGATCTTTTGGAGGTGATGAAGTTGGTTGCGATATTGGGATTCACTTTATCCTCTTTATCAATTGAATAACAATATCTCTATATCATCAAGTTGGATAAGAATGGCGACAGGTCAACCCTAGGGTAATTTTTTCCCATTAATTGCCCCCTATTTCTTAGTTCAGAACGTATTAGGAAATATAATTTTTTTTTTCACCCCAGGTCACTATTCCCGAGGTGAACAGTACCTTCGAGTACTATTCCCGAGGCTTTTTTTCCACCCTAGGTTACTATTCCGGAGGTATTTTTTTTCACCCTTGGTTACTATTCCCAAGGTGAATACTGTTCCCAAGATGGATTTTTTTCACCCCGGGTTACTATTCCCGATGTGAACAGTACCTCTGGGTACTATTCCCAAGGCCAATTTTTTTTTTGTGACCATGCCTTGATCTTGGATGACCAAACCTTTATAGGTTAGGCCTTGGTCTTGGTCTATGATGACCAGAATTTTGTTAGTTCAGCCCTGATCTTGGTCTTTAGTGACCAGATACTGGTCTTGGATGACCGAGCCTTTGTGGACTTTAGGCAATCAATCCTTAGTCTTGGTTGACTAGGCCTTGGTCCCAGATGACCAAGCCTTGATTTCTAATAACTAGGGGTTGTACCCTTAGGCAATGTGTTTGCCCACGGGTTATACCCCTGGGCACATGATGAGCGCTGGATATTATATATTTGAGCCCCTAAACGTGCGTATGTTAAGACCTTAAGTAGTACTTCTATTCAGTTTTAGACTGATTTGAGTTTACTTTGCTTTTATAAGTATTTTCCCCAAGAAATTGATATATAAAACCGGGATTTTATGATGAAAAGACTGATATCGAAGCTTACAGAGTTGTCGCCAATCATCTGAAGCGAGCTTGGAGTCAAAATGGTGATTTTAGAAAAGTTTAAGTGCTAAAGCTTGAGCACAAGTTTCTTAGCTCGATCACAAAGTCAACTGAAGCAAGAAAAGTAACTAAGGCCAAAAGGCTCGAGCATAAATCTTTTTGTTCGAGTGGAGATTCAAGGTGCTCGAGCCTTTGCAAAAGGGATCGAGCACAAACTCCATCAGAATATGAAAAGACGCTTTGAAAGATCCATATTACCAGACTTCGAGCAGAGACCAAAAGGCTCGAGCAGAAGTCCCTAGGCTCGAGCACTAAATCAAGGTGATAGAGCACTATAAAGAAATTATCCCAAAATATTCTAAGTGTTGATGAAAAAGATGATTCGGAAATTAGTTGAAGAAAAATGGCTAAGTATAGAATTCCTGCTCGAGCACAAATCAAAATACTTGAGCACATGCCAAAAAGTTCGAGTAGAAGCTTCTCTGCTGGAGCCTAGACTTGTCAACAGATCGGATTTAGACCAGATCATGATCGATCCGATCCGAATCCGATAAACAATATGAGTGATCCGGTCAGATCAGATAATCCGACGGATTCTTACTCAATCAATGTCTGATACTCTCTTTATCTAATCCGATAAATCTGATCCGAATAAAAGTTATACCCTTTTGCAATTTATGCAAACACGAATCAAGCCGTAAATTGATTCAAAGAATTATCTCGCTATTAGAAATTAAAAACCAAATCTTAGCATGATATGGTTTCTGCTACTGAAAATATGGTTAGTAAAGATAAAACAAAGGAGATCAAAACTAGGGTTAAAAAAAAGAGAGAGATTTAGATGGGTTCTGTAACCAAGAACCAAAGTTTCCATAAAACCGAAAAAAAAAATAGGGGAGAAGACAATAAAAAAAAAAAAATCTGAGATAGCTTTTGTAATACCCTAATTTTAAAATGATAGTCTCGGCATTTTAGTTATTATTTTATTTTATTTTGTATAATTATTTGCGTATTTGATTGAATTAATTAATTGTGGTAATTAGTTAATTAGTTTGATTTAACTATTTCATTAAATTTTATTACTTGATTAACTATTTGATTAATTGTTTTAATTATTTAATTGGCTTAATTGTTGAATTGGTTTGCGTTAACTGTTTATTTGTTTTACTTATTGTAAATTAGGGTTTTATTTTACAATTCCCATTGTAGCCGACTTATAGTTAGGATTAGAATTAGGTTTTGTTTTAAGTGGAGCCTATAAATACAATAGGATACGTCTGCATAGGGTTACAAATAAACCCTATTCACGTATTGAGAAACAGATAGTGAACTTGGGAGCTTAGCAAGGAGGTTCAGGGAGGAAGGAACGGGGTTGCTTCTGGGTTAAACCAAGAGCACCAGAGGTGTAGAACGACAGTCTAGGACGTTAACGGAAAAACTCAGAGACGGTGGTTTAAAGTTTCAAAACTGAGACTGAAGGCAAGTCTCTGTTCTACTCTTTCCCTTTAACCTGTGTTCTGTGCATGCCTAGGTAGACTCCAGGAGATTAATTAATGCTAAATTATATCTTTGATGCATGTTTTAACTAAAATTAGCCTCGTTGAAATAACTGGTTTAATAGTTCTTTAAGATTCTAAACTAAAACTTTTTGCTCTTGCATTTAAGCTTGGTTTAATTGAGATTGTTGATGCATGTTGGTGTTTTATAAATTATCTGGGACACTGAATAAACACTAGAATAGGTATTTAAAATATTACAGAGGCTCTGAACTTCGCCGGAGGCGAAGAAGACAAACATGTTAGGCGTTACGGCTCTCAGATGAGGAGAGCCGGCTCACCATAAGGGTGGAGCCGGCTCTACAAGGGGTAGTGCCGGCTCCCACAAGGGTGGAGTCAGCTCTACCAAGGGGAGAGCCGGCTCCCTTGTTTTGGGAGGCGACTCCCTCTTCTAATTTTTTGGTTTTTCGTGGTTCTGGGTTCAGTTTGGCCTGTAGGGAGTTTTGTAATTTGTTTCAGTGGCTGTGGATGGTCTATATAACTGTTCCAAAGATGTAAAAACTATTGGGAAGCATGTTAGTATTAATGTATTGAAGCATGAAGCAACCTAAGGTTAAACAGTGGATTGGTATGTGGAAGGATGGACAATTAATTCAAATTGCCTACTGTTTTCTAAAGCAATTTGGTTTCTTTGCATGATTTAAAATTGTTCATCATGTCTTAGCTGTGTTATAAGCACATAGTTGTTTGTCTGGAAAAATAAGTATGCTTAGATGGAATTAATTGATATTTACTTCTACTGTTTATTGCATCAATTATGGTACTGTTTGGAGGAGTTAAATGCGTAGTCTTACTTCATCAATTCAAAAGACTGGAACATGGTTTCTAAATCTTAAACTGGATGCATAATTTGGGCATACACATGTTAAACTGTATTTATGCTTATTTTGGAGTATAATTAATGAATATTTATTACTGCTTTGCCAACTATGTTGAATAGAGGATTGTATGCACCGATATGGGACGGTGGCATACTAGATATGAATTAGTTCAAACACTAATTCCTACCTAATCTGGATTGAAGTATGGATTAACTATAAAGGTTAAGTTTTACTCATATTTGTGTCATATCAATAAAGAATTGAATGACCTACTTTGGTTTCTGGATGGATTGTTATACATATATCAAACCACTATAACAGATGGATATTAGGAGTATACGGACTTTATATATTTATGTTATGGTGCCATGGTGAGCTTAAGTCTCAAGACCATGGTTAGGGTGCGTATATCACCTAGGATGGATAACTGGACATAGGTGTTGTTCCCTGGTAGGTCTAGGTACACATGACCACTTTATGTGCGATTTGCATGGTATCTCTACTCAGGCTGAGACAGACCTATTGGACTAGTGAACGTCCTATAGTGTGTACTTATACATATATGGACTACTCTAGATATTGTTGAGCTATCTAGGATGTATCTGCGTATCGGGTTTCTGTATGGATCGTAATAGAATATGACTTGCATATGGGCCTAACCCACTCTCTTATTTTTCAAGTGCTCGTCAGTTCCAGGTTTAGAGCTTGGTCGTACAGAGCAGATACAGACACTCATTCCTTCGACTGCGTAGGACTACTTGCCATGATTGACTTTAGATTTTATTTCAGTTATTTCAGTTTCAATTTGGAATATTATTAGGAGTCCACAAGATGGATTCCCGAGTTGTTATTTAAATGGAGGTTTTGGATTAATGGATTTTAACATTTATATTTTGAGGATTTTTAATTAGAATTCTTTTCCGCTTTATTATTTATTTCTTATTATTCGCTTTGTATTCTGTGCATGTTTACATATTAATTATTTGATATCCCTCGGATCTGTGTTCGGACTTGATCACCCGTGGCTCTAGAATCGAGGGGTATCACAGCTTTTGCTTTGAAAGATAAAAAATTAGGGCTTGTAAAGAAAAGGAAAATAGAAGACAAAGGAGAGAATAAATAATACTCCGTAAGAAACAAGGTTTGGCAGTCTATCGCTGGCTTTCCCCTTCTCCATCGTGCCGTCACATGGCTTTCTTTCACCTTCGTCTCTCTCAGACTATCTGGAAACACGATTTACTTGCAGTGCCCATGGAGTTCCCTTCTTACGTCTTTAATTGAGTGATAGATACAAATACAAGGGGAGTAATGATATGTGGATGAGAACACCTTAGTGTTGTAAATATAATGTTGTGATTAGATTTTTTGATCACATGATTTACATTTATACAAACTTGATTTGATTGTTGATATAATACATATATAATATAATATATAAATATAAATATATTTTATTTTAATCGGATCAGGTTATTAACGGGTCGGATCAACTCAAATCCATGTCCAATTTGTTAAGTTAACGGATTATCTTATTCAGATTATAATCGGGTAATCGAATTTTTTACTCAATCTATATTTGACTAAACAGATCAGATTCGGATTGGATTCGGATTAGAATCCAATCCATTGACAGGTCTACTTGAGCATTTGCTGCAAGTCAGATTTTAAAGTTGCGGGATTAATTCTAATTAAGTCCTAATTTGTCCTTGGAGAAAAAAAAAGAAAAAAAAAAAAGACCTAATTTGTTCCAAACGGGTCCAGATGACCCCAGATGACCTAAATCCCATCCAATCCTTATTAGAAGTCAGTTGCTTCTATAAAAAGATGCATCAGCCCACAGAAAAGTTCTCTCATTTTAGTTTTCTTCATTCTAAATCTAGTGGTGACTTTTAGGATTTTTGAGTTCTTTGGGATTCCTAAGTTGTATTGATAAGAGTATTAATGGAGTTATAAAATTAAGGATTTGTTATTTTGGATTTTATTTGTTAATTAGAAATTCTTTTTTGCTCTTAATTTATTTTATTATTATCATTTTTGTATTCAGTGCTTGCATATTATCAATTATTTTTTATATCCCTTGATTTTTGTGTGTGAGCCTAGGCAACCTATGCATTGAAATTTAGGGGGTATCACAAGTTAACTCTAAGGGAATCAAATAAGGTTCAATATAGCCACGTTAGCCACTAAAATCATAACATGAGATTCTAATGTCCAAAGTCATGATTTTCCCACAATCTCTCATTCTCGTTCAAAGATTTCCTGATTATGTCCTATTAAAATATGAATATCTCTCTATAGGATGAGAATCTAAAAATGGAGTTAGTACCATTAGAAAAATTACTCAAAATGCTTCGATTTGAGCACAATAGTGACCCCATTTGGATTTTAAATGAATAAGTTATGGCCATTTGAAACCTGATGCTTAAAATAGACGTGTGTTGAAAATAGGGATGCTATTGATCACGAAAAGGCTAGGATCGATTACGGGAACCCATAAATGCCCATAAATGATTGCTAGGAGCTAGGGAAATCATCCTAAGATTCAACCTTGCACTAAATCCTTCCCCAAACATATGAATATAGGTAAATAACATGTATATACATTAATATCATGAATATACATATAATCAAGTATGTTTCTATACATTTCATATGTATATCATCCTTTACAACAAAGGCATAGCCCAGACATATACAAACCCAAGAGAATATGATTTCCTTACAAAATAGATGTTCTAGCATTCCTTAGCTCTCCTTTTTATAACATTACAATGGGCAATGATATGAATATGCTAGAAGTAACAAAACACGTCCCAAAACTAAGTTCGTCTTCACCTAGTTGTTAAAGAAATGGCATCTCAACTACTTTACTATCACTTGAAAAATGTTAATAATAATGGGGTGAGCACGACGGCTTACTAGGTAATGCATAAAATACACACCTTATAACCCTGT
Source organism: Cornus florida (assembly GCF_030987335.1). NCBI lineage: Eukaryota > Viridiplantae > Streptophyta > Magnoliopsida > Cornales > Cornaceae > Cornus > Cornus florida. Next base: position 50,941,880 of record NW_026775573.1, read on the forward strand.
AAACTACACTAAAAAAAGATGATGATATAAAAAGGATCATGCAAGTTAAGAGGGACAAGTATGGCAAACACATACATCATTTAAGAAATAAATATTGGTTACAAGTCAAAACCATAATCAAGAATGATGGAATGCAATGCAATGCCCTCCCCAACTTTCCACACACACCAACTCAACTCACACCAAAAACTGTTAATATAACCCGGCTGAGATGACTCCTCATCACCACGAGGGAAATTGGTTAGCTATCCCTAGCCTAGGGCAACTCTATAGCGCCATTTGGGGCCTAGGTAAAACAATTATACAAGGGGCAGTTTCCACTTGCTCCTTCTAGGTTGGGTTAACCCCACGGACCCATTGTAACTCCATAGCACCTAGTTTTCATAAACATTACTTTATTTAACTTTGGCTTCATAATATTATAAAATCATGGACCCATGGCAACTCTATGGCGCCTGGTATCGTTATCACAAAATTTCCTTTATCAAAACGTTGGAAAATCATCCTCCATTACCAATCCAGTCCCACACGCACACTCCATGATAAATTCTTAAATGTAACAATTCAATTCATCAATTTAACGTACATGCATGATCATCTCATAACTAGAATTATCATATTTTCTTTGTATAAAACCAACACACATGATCATAGATACATTCTATCAAACACTAGCATGCATTATTACAAGGGATTATAATCATCTTATCAAAGGCATGGTTTAACCATATTAATAAACTATCACACATATAACTTCTCAATTACTAACTTTTCGAGATGTTAGACAGTTCAAAACAAATGTACGGACATATAATTGTATAATTTATCATTTAGGAATACAATTTCACCAAGGAATATGAAAATTTCATCTTTAATGACAATATAAGGCAAGTATCATATAAACCTCATGCTTGACATATATTTACATATAATTATAACTATAAGGCTCACAAAATCAATGGAATTATGGGTTAGACACCCCTACCTCTTAAAGAACAAAACCCCAAGCTTGGCCCCTCTTGAAACTCCACCAAAATACAAGTAAATTACACCGAAGTGAAGAGAAATGAGAGGAGATCAATCTTTCCTCTTGAAGCCACCCTAAAAGCAAAGGTTTAGCCTAGGTCCGAAAATTGAAAATGTCCCAATGCTCACAAAATTGCATCATCTTGTAGCTCTCATTGAGCTCTTTCACTTTGCTAACTATCATAATCTCAAAGTCTCACTCAAAGGAGATGAAATGTAAGCTCCTTTGAAGTGGGTTTGTTGTAAAAATGGAAGAAGAAGAGAGAATAAGGAGAGAGACAAAAGCTACGAGTGAGGAGGAAGGAATTGAGTCCCATATCTAATATGTGTGTGGTTATACATGTGTTTAGTCAACAAGTGGTCCCCACCTTCCACTATAAACTTACAAATTTCTTCCATGTCCCTTATATTATTAACTATACAAATATATATAATGTAACACTCATGAAAATTAAGGTACTTACATGAAAATAAAATGATGAATTTTGAAGTCAAAAAAATTTCCCGAGCACGGAAACTAAACTTCGGGCCCACATGGGACCTCTCGTGTACAAAAATAAAAAAGCTGGAAATGGGTCCAAATGGTTTCTAAGGGTCCTCAACTCGAAGAAACGCTTTAAACAACTCCCAGAACCTCATGACACATGTATGTACCAAAAAAAAAAAAACCCGATTATTACAGAGTCGAACCTTAAACCTAATACTTCAAGAGGCACCAGGATTAAATGAGTAACGATTGAAAATCAAACCCTAAACTATTAAAAAGTTACAAATTGCCCCTTGCAGTCACCAGATGTCATTTTCCGGCAATCAAATGGTCAAAATTACCTAAAAACCCCACTTAGTAGTTTATATAAAACTTATAAAAAATCAAAATGTAAAATACCCATAATATCGTTCAGAACAACATGTAAACTTATAAAATATCCAAAATGTAAAATACCTATAATATCGTTAATAATAATAATAATAATAATAACTGTAACAATAATAATAATAGTAATTATAACAATAACTAATAAAAATAATAGTAGTAGTAATAGTAATAATATTAAAAGTAATTATAATAATAACAATAAGAATAAGACTAGTAGTAGTAGTAATAATAATAATAATATGGTTTTTTTTCTTTCACTTTTGCCATATAACAAGGTGAGTTTGATTTAATACATATATGTTCATATATATATATTTGGTAAGTATATACGTATGTTCATATATATTCATGTACCTACTACTCTTTTGAACTATTTTTTTATATATTTTTTTAATTTATGATTGCAAAAACCATTTGTAGGTATATGGACCCATTGAGCAACTAATGAAGCCATTTATTTTTGTTATTATTATTATTATTACTACTACTACTACTACTACTATTATTAGTAGTCGTTATTATTATTATTATTATTTGAACTATTTTTAAAAAAAATAACTTACGAGCTTGCAAAAACTGTTTGTAGGCATATGGATCCATCAAACAATTTATTTTTAGTAGTCGTAGTAGTAGTAGCAATTTATTTTTAGTAGTAGTAGTAGTTCTTCTTCTACTTATTATTATTATTTGAGCTATTTTTTTTTTTTTTTTGTTAATTTATGAGCTTGTAAAAATCATTTGTAGGAATATGGATCCATCAAACAACTAATAATGCACTTTATTTTGTTATTATTTTAAATTATTATTATTAGGCAAAATTGTCAAAAAAAAAAAAAAAATCTTGATCTGTTGTTTAGTTGCAAGATGCCTCTTAAAAGACCTTCCGAAAAAAAAAAAAAAAAAGATACCTCTTAAAAGGTATTATGGGTATTTGACATTTAGGATATTTTATATGTGTTTATATAAATTAATAAGTGGGAGTATTTAGGTAATTTTGACCCTCTAAACATGAAAAAATGATATCCGGTGACCGAGATAAGAGAATTTGTAACTTTTTAATAGTTTAGGGTATAATTTGTAACCGACAATACTTAGCAAATTTTATTACAATTTTAAAATAGTGGGGGTGGGGAAAGGGAAGGGTTGGGTTGGCACTTTTACCTTAATTATATAATTTTTTTTTTTTTTACACCTATTTTAATAAATGGTGTACTTTAATTGAGTGGGTGTTCCGTGGAACTAATATCTATTATTCAACGTCAAAGTAGAACTAATATCTAGGTCGCTCTCTCTCTGCTCTTTCACTATAACAGTCTATCTGTTCATCAGAGTTGGGGGTTTTTGCTCCAATGTCGTGGTACATGGGGATGGTTTCCTTGTAATCTCAAGTCACTCGTTTATATGGGTGGTTCGCTAGGATGGTTTCCTGTTTCTGACGGATTATTGGAGCGCGTATTTTGGCCGGCGGCCAAAAGAATGGCTCTTTTGTGTCGATCTTTTCCTTTGATCCCGGTATTGTGTTAGTTGTTTCTTTTTTAGTTCTATTTTTATATATGTGTTGTGTTGGTGTTTGTTTAGTCTCGATGTTAGATTAGGTTTCCTTGGATCCATCAGTGGTTGATGATGAAGATCCACCGGTAGCCTTGGTCTATTGGGTTTGGGTGGGTTTTGTTGCTGTTTTTCCTCTAGTGGGTTTGTGCTTGATGCCTATGCTTTTGATTTCCCGGGGTATTCTCGTGTCTCTGTGTTGGGTCTTGGTGTGGTTGAGACATCCCCGCCGCAATCACAATGGCACTGTCAATTTCAGCCTCGACGAGGACGAGGTTCACCCGATCTGGCGTTTAAAGGTCTCTTTGCTGCTTGTTCATGGCAATGATGCATTCACTATTGGGAGCCCTCTGAATAATTCCTTCAAGGAAACCCTCGCTCCTTCCTGGATTTCTTTAGGCCATGCAATTACTTCTCAAATCCCTTTGTGGGATAATAATCAATCGTTGCCGTCTTGGTCGTTGGGACGATGTCTCGCTCTCACGATATCCTCTGCTTATGGTGTTTTCCAATGACGGTGGTGTTTTTCGATTACTGCATCCTGCTGACGTCGTTCTATTGGCGTTTGGTTCATGCTAGGTGTGTAGAGGTGGGTCCGGGCGAAGCTTCTAGTTCTTATGGGTGGGCCTCCTCTTACATGGGTTTGTTTGGCTGGGTCTTAAGTTAAATCCATGTTAATGCTTATGTGGGCTTTTAGACTTTATTGGGCTATTATGTTATTGCACCTGTTTGCCTGCGCCCACTGGCTGGTCTTCTACCTCAAGTGTATGTGAATCATAGACTCTTCTCCCATCGGGCGTTTAGTTATGGGTTTCTTGTAAGGATACAGATCCTCTCCGTAAACCATTTCTCTCCTGCTTTCTCCAGACTAAATCTAACGGTTGATATTAAGACACGTGTTCACTTACCTATACTACACCGTTTTGTGCTTCTTTTCTCTCTTCTCCTCCTCCATTTACTTTCTCTCTCTACACCCCCACCAATGAACGCCGGTCATCTTCTCCGCCGCAAGCGGTAGTGACTCTTTCTCCGACTCCGTCTCCCGTGGTGACTGCCCCGACCTCCTCCGACTCCGTCTCCAGTGGATATATAGTTAATAGCCAATATTTAGGGGGAGAGCCCATTTTTTGCAGTGAAAAAATGGCATTCATAATTTCACAATACTGTGTGGAATCAATTTTATGGGAGAGAGGAACCGTGAAAATACCAATTTCCAACTCCATTGTTATGTGATCTTTCGATTTAAGAAAGTATTAATTTCAGGACGGCAAGTTTAGGTGTTCTTTTGTCCTCTTCTTCTGTTCATGTTCATGTTGCCTCATATATGAATATATGTTAATTTCTTCTTCTTAGTTTTTTTTTAGGATTATTTTTATATCAAATGAGAGTTATTAGAGACTTTTATGAACACGATGAACACGGGTAATAGGAAACTCTTACCTTTATATCGTCTTAAAACTCAATTTGTTGATTTCCTTTTCTTTTTTTTAAATTGTTTGTTGAGTTCTATCCTCTAATTAGTGAACTCCTCTGATTCTTTTCTTCTTCTTTTTAATTTACCCATTTTATCTATTTTTAAAACTTAAAGTCAATATTTCCTCCATTCAGTGTTAATTTTCGGTCTTTGGGCTTAAAATCTTCAGATCAAACCTCACAAAGCAATCGGAGAGGAGGTCGGGGCAGTCACCACGGGAGACGGAGTCAGAGAAGGAAACGCTACAGCCTACGGCGAAAAAGACGACATAGAGTTCGTTGGAGTGGTGTAGAGAGAGAAAGTAAGAAGAGGAAGAGGAAGAGGAGGAGGAGGAGGAGGAGGAGGAGGAGAGAGAAAAGAAGCACAAAACACTGTTTGGTCCGTTTGGTGTCAAAACGGTGTAGTATAGGTAAGTGAACACTTGTCTTAATATCAACCGTTAGATTTAGAGAGAGAAAGTTAGAGGAGGAGGGGGAGGAGGAGAGAAAAGAAGCACAAAACTTTGTTTGGTGGTGTCAAAACGGTGTAGTATAGGTAAGTGAACACGTGTCTTAATGTCAACCGTTAGATTTAGTCTGGAGAGACCATGAGAGAGATGGTTTATGGGGAGGATCCATATCCTTCTTGTAACATGCCTTCTTGTAACGTGGAATGTTTATTTTTTGCTCTGCTTGCTTGTACTTTTGGTTATAAGTAATAATATGTAGTCTCGTGTTTCCCAGGCCAAAAAAAAAGAAAAAAAAGAAAAAGAAAAAAAGAAAGAAAGTAGAAACATAGTATTAATGAAACAAGTAAAATGAAATAAAGTAGAGTGAATAAGGAAGTAGAGTATGCATTTGATTAGTGTTTTTTTTTTTTTTTTTTTTAAATTATTAAAAAAGAAGAAGTAAGATTTCATGATTTGGCTAGGAGAAAAAGAGCACAAATCAAAATTTTCCTCTGATTTTAAGGAAAATTTTACGGAGAAAAGTTGTAAATTTTGAAGCCTCAAGGCGTTGTTTTGTCCAACGTTTTTCTCTAGAAACATTTTGACCTTATACGACTAATCCAACGGTCCACATTCCTTGTTAACTAGACTAAGAAATTATACCACCCCTCGGATCCCATCAGTACCAAGGGTTCAACCCTTCACGCCGTTTCGCTTCTCCTTTTTTTATGCTTCCATCGTTTTGGCTTCACAGCTCTCTACTTTCTCTCTCCTAACCCTCTCCGGGGACCGAAAGCGGTTGTCTAGGCAGCAAAACCCACTGGAGGATTACTCTAGTGGTGCATAAGGTTTATCAGATCGGAATCGGCGGTGTCAATCCAGTGTTCCATTAGGTTGGCCTCCATTTATTATGCCTTTTGTCTCCTTCTCAAGTGTAAAGAGAGAAAAAGAGCAATAGTTTTAGAGAGAGATTGAATTCACGCTGCTTGTTATTGTTCTTCTTCTATTTATCTGTTTATTATTTTTAAATTTTTTATTTTTTCCAAAAACTTTGGAGATTTTGCTACTTCAAAGTGTGAAATTCTAATGGAGATTTCTATTCCATCCTTACGTGTTCTTAACTCAATTCTGTTTCCAAGTATCTTTATTTATTTATAATATATATTTTGTTTGGCGTTCCTTTTGTTTTCAAGTTTTCCAGCTTATTATTTCTCTATTGATTTGTTTATATATTTATATATACAATACAAATTATATATATGGTTTTTATTCAAACGTTAGTCAAAATTTTTAGTTTAAAGCTATTATTTTTTTTCCCGAAATGGGGCGCAAAATCAGTGACTTTTCCATAAAAGTTGGTGAATTACTATTGTAGTCTTTCTTTCGGTGGTGGGAATTTCTTTTTCTTTTATCCTTTCTTTCTCTCGAAGAGAGAGGGAAAATAGGCGCTTTTATGACTGGGTAGGGTTTGAAATTGTTGCCGTTATTTATTTTTTTACTTATAAATTTATAGATTTTTGTTTTCCCTTTCTTCCGGGCAATAAAAAGGAAAATTAGAAGAACTTTAATCTTTTCAATTTTATAAATATATGAACTTTAATCTTTTGCAATTTTATAAAAATATGAACTTTAATCTTTTGCAATTTTTTTTTTTAAAATGTACTAGTTGTTTGGATATAATTATCAAATTATATACAATATCTGAACTTTTCTCAAAATATCTCATACTCGTAGGCTTTGAATTGTTTTTGAGACTGAATGGTATCTTCTGTTGGTTTTCCCGAGTTAAATTCTGATTATTGTCTGCAACCTTTCCCTAGTGTAGAAAATTGGGTTTAAATTGGGTTTTTGTCAAGCATATATATAGTACTACACTTTATTATTAAAGTAGTAGAATTATGTTCTTCTATTCACGTTGAAGTGTATAATATCATTTGCCATGAATTCGCACCAAACTTTTCTTTCATAATATAGATAACTAATAAGCTTTATGAACAATTCTTAGTATATCCGTTTTCTTATTCATAAATTAACTTTGGTTTGGAAAGAGTGTTTTAACTGCTATATAGACAAATTGTATTTGATGTCTTACTAACCGTTTCATTCCCCTCTCTCCCTCTCTCTCTCTATTGTAGGAAGGGATTGGATTTGAAGATTGCTGATGGCTGGTGAGAAGAAAGTTGAGAAATGTATCCTTTGTTTATTACTTTTTGAATCAGCTTTAGTTTAATTAGTGTGATATTGCACACAGATTTATACGTATTATGACTGTTCTCACGCCTATACAGACTTGAATTGTGGGCTTGTAGATTTTCTGGGAATTGGGTTTGTATAATTTGTGGAATTTTGCAAATTTTACCTAATTCTAAGTTCTATCTAAACAGTTTTTAGGGCCTTGTATATGTGCTTTTTCATATTCAATTTTTTTTTTGTTTGGAAGTGGAAGCTGGGATGATATTTACTTCATTGACAATGTTGTGCTTATGTGAACTGTTGATGTGTTTATTGGGAATTGTTTAAACTTTATTTCGTTGCTGACACCACAACCTGATATGTAGTTCCTGATCAGAAGAGTTTGATCCGATAGTAATACCAGAATGTTGCATGGTTTGATCAAACTGATAATATGGATTAAACCGGCATACATGCAGATTTGGCATACACTCGGTGGTTTTATACATTTTTAATTAAATTTCATGTATACTTTAGATTTTTTCATATGCATAAAGTTTCTTGCTTTTGTTGGCTATGACAGCTTTTGAGTAATTTGGGAATCACAATCTTTACAAAGTTGTTACTTAACTATTTACTTCCAGCTGAGCATGTTGCTGCAGGATTGAAATCAGATTCTTGCATTCAATTGGCAGATCAAGATATGGTATGCCAATGGTGACATAGATGTTCTTTAGTCTCTCATTTTGGGTTTCTTGCCACTGTCCTTGGTTGGATCTAGTTTCTTGTTAGAGAGTGAATTTGTTTATAATGCCCGGGACCTATTATGGTATTAGGTAAAATTAAAATCTTTGTTGGTTGAAAATTGAAATCTATGAAATTTGATCAGTTGTGGTGATTCATATATTTCATGCATGATTTTGCCCTTCTGGCAATCAATTTACTATATATGTTGTGGCTTTTGGTTTGTAGATCGTAGTATTGTAGGCATGGCTAACTTTGTTTTTAAATTTTTTTTGGGGGTAAATTACACTGCCCAGTTTTCATTTTAGTACACATAAGATGCTAAGTTTGGCAAAACCTATAGAAACACCCACGTTGTCATAGAGTTGTTCCCCGTGAAATGTCAACTTTGCTAATCCATTATTAATGAAAATTTTAATATGAAAATGTCTTTTTAGCAAGTCATGAGGTAATTTTATAGTGTCAAATGTCTGACGCGATGGCTCTCTAAGGGCGGGGGTGGTAGGTATCACATACCAAATGTCTAGGGGGTTGTTGGTATAAGCAAATCTCAAGATGTATCAATGTAATTTGCCCTTTTTGTTTTAGGATTTGTTGATTAAGGGTGTTGCGGATTTACTATCTTTATGTAGTTTGTCATGTGATCTACTGTCTAGGAAGCACGGACACGCCAAAATGGGCGAAGAATCCGTGTCCGACACGCGTCGGACACACAAAAAAACGTGTCTGGAAATTTTTTATTTTTTTAAAATTTTCGGACACGGCACGGACACTCCTCGGACATGCGTCCGACACGCCAGGGGTGTGTGTCCGACACGCGTGTCTTATTTTCGGGGGTTTAAAAGATAATTTTTGAAAGAAAATTGGGTTAAAGTATAAATATGTGAAGATATTTAACAACTTTTACTCACTTATATGGTCAGTACATAATAATTTTAAACTTGTAATTAAATGATACTAGTTATTATTCCAATGTCTTGTTTTTTATTTGGTTTTATAACTCTGCAACATTGTTCTTTTATAGTTTATTAGTTATGAGTTATGATTTGTGTGTTTTTTTCATTGTGAGGTTGATGAAAAATAGTAACACTCAGTAATTTTTCAAGTACTACATCATATATATATATATATATATATATATACTATTTGCCGTGTCCCCATTTTTTTGGATTTGCCGTATGGCCATGTCGTGTCGTATCTGTGTCCCATATTCGTGTCCGTGCTTCTTAGTCTACTGTAATGTATCCATGTGTACTACTGTTGTTTTATGGATTTTTCATTCATTCACTTAATTTATGGGATTTATAATCTTTACATCGAACTCATGCTAATCCAGCATGGCATTATGTGGCTTTGTTTTGTATATGAATAAAAACACTTCTTTGACATCACTGTAGTTAGGGGATTATGATCAGACTCGTCACCTCATCTTTTTCTGACCTTTTCCAGGGACACTTACTCTGTAGTTTTTTTATCCTCTCAGGCTTCCCAGAAAGATGGAATGCAACATGATTCAACCTCTTCCTTGTCCTCTTCTGGAAATGCTTCCTCCAGCATGAAAGGTGAGACCAATTTAGAGTCAGTTGCAGAGCAAGGTGTTTTCAATCAACCTACAAGCTGTTACAATTATTATTACCCAGGTTAGATGACTCCTTAAACATGATAAGATTAACATATTATAGATTCACCTGATAGAAACACATTAATTTGTTCGCAAGTGAAATCTGAAATCATAATGGGTCAAAGTTGAGGGAAAATTATTATGACATGTTTAGCTGTCCCCATCCTCCAAAATCTGTCATGCTACTGCTAGATTTTCCTGCCATGAGGTTGAGCATGACTGTAGAACCTGTAGGTAATGGCGTGTTAACTTTTTTTTTTTTTCATCCAAAGAAAAGTATAATAAATGGTTGTTGTAACAAAACAATGAGAATACATTTTGAAACCAGCGTGGGTTGCACTCCCTTGGTACTGTTTAGTGTTATTATCTACAAGATATTTATATTGAGAGTTGAGACTAGCTTGTCAAATTTGAACTTGATTTGTTCTTAAGCAAACAGGTGGATTTTAGTTTTAGTAATCAAATTATTTATAGTTTAAATCTAATATTGTTGTTTGATTGCCGATCAAGTTTGTCTTACTTTTATATTCTTTTGGCCAATTTCATGCTGCCGGCCTGTTGTCCATATATATTGGCTATTGCACCATCTTGGTTTCAATATTTTCTTCTTAGTGTTTCCTTTTTGAAGATATCGTATAATTAGCATTTCAGTGGCTACTTTCCTTGTGTTTAAGGGATAAATTGAACCATTTTCTGCTTTCAACAGCAAGAGAAGTGCCTTGAAAATTTTGGCCCAAGAATTCTTAAAAGGTTTAGTAGGGGAGCAAAATTTTCAGGCCCAAGAGGGTGGAACTTATATATTTCATGTTGGGATAAGCTCTTTAAATTTGCTTGATTAATTTCTAGGTGATAGTGGCTGGTAGGGGTGGTAGTCAGATCTGTTGGAAGGGTTGTGGAGTAAAACCAACCCCAACCGGGTGTATAGACTCCTCAACTTAAGCCTGAGCCCTGACCCGGGTTCCAATATGAAGAGCCACCAAAAAGCAACCTGCCCAGTTGGAACCGGGTTGATTGGTTTTCGCTTGAACTAATTATTTTAGAAAATTCATCAAATTCATATTAAAAAATAAAACCTAGATCAACCTCTCTGAATAGACATACACAAGAACCACAAAAGGAACACTTTATTAAGGACTTCAATATTAATTGTTTTGTAATAATAACCTTAAAGTTGCACACATGCAAAACTTCAGCTTTCGGCTAGTCTGTTGTTTTAAGAGATGATCTCATATAAAATAACAAGATGATCTCATATAAAATAACAAGATGATATACTTAAATTTGTTAATCTTCCAAGCTCATGACATATAAGTATCAATATGACCACAACACAATGACTGGTGGGGATGATGGTGATGATTGGTGACGTTGAACATTAGTGATCCAATGGTGGTGCATAAATGTTATAGCTAGGGTTTCACTTCTATCCTCTCTCAAGTTGCTCAAACACAAATGGGAATGGTAGATTGATACCTTTTAATGACTCCTATCTAGCTGTTTGTTTAGAAACTAACGGTTATGATGTCGTGTATTGTATAACAAATATTAACATTACTTGTTATCAAAAAAAAAAAAAACAAATATTAACATTACATTCAGAAATAATTTGTTAACAATACTGATAAAAAGAAATTGGGTTTGAGTTGGGTTTGGTTGCTTGATAATTCTTCCCAAGCCCCAACCCAGAATGAGGTTGGGTTGAACATTATAAGCCCCCCTACCCTAGCCAAGTGATAGAATTGCCCAACCTTGAAGAAAGATTGGGTTTGTCCTGTCTTGGTTTAGGTTGAACTTGTTCAACTTGCATCCCAACTCCCTAGTAGGTGGTGGTGCTCTACATGGTTATATGGATTCTCCTATTTGCTTTCATGTACCCATGTGGACATGACACACCATGGGTATGATATGTGGGGTATGCGTCTCACACTGTGATGCACAAACCCAAAATGGACAGCTCAATCCTTCACATTTGATGGTTTCAGAAGTAAAGCTCAAATTTGATAGTATAGAAGTGTTTTTTTTTTTTTTTTTTTTTTTTTTTTTTTTTTTTTTTTTTTGGTTTTTTTAAAATTTTTTTTTTTAATTATTTCTAAGATAGATGGAAACCCCCTTTTATTGCATCCCCTTTAATTTAAATCATAGTTGAATATATATTTAAAGAACATTTGAGACTTGGCATTCTGCACTTGGATAAACACTTGCACCTGATACTTGTACCTGATCTACATATAACATTGGTTGTGCATGATGATATCCGTTATGTTTGTCACAATTAATTTTGTGGTGAAAATAACCTTTGATCCAATGTCTACAATCCTATAAGTACAAAATTGAAGCCATCCATGCATCTTTTATTATTAAAATTATTATGTGCTAAAATGTGAACTCTTGAGGCAAACTGATAGATGATTCAGTTTGTAGTTCAATTTGCATTATTGTTTTAGAAATTTAATAGTCAAGAGTTTTTGTCAAATTAAGTTTTCTCAATGCTCCATGTTCCCCTCCCTTTTGCAGGATATAATGAGACAGTTACTCAATTGGATGATCAACGCTATTTTAATGCTGGGGGCGGTTCTTATACAGTATACTCTTCATTCTATAACTTTTATGTTAATTTTATTCTCTTAAGTTTGTCAACAGGATTTCCAGAATTTGTACTCCCATAAAATACATTCAACTCTCTATTGGCTGCCTTTACTAGGAGCTCCCTAATCAATTGAGTTTGGGTGGCCTTTTCACGCTTCATTTGTTGGTCTTTCCAGGGTAGCCAATCAGATAATGGTTCACTTCTCTATTATTTGCCTGGCTATAATCCTTATGCTACTGGAACTTTTATGGGTGTTGATGGGCAACAGCAGTACTTCACTTCATCGGGATTTCTTCAGCAGCCTGTTTCATATGGGCCAGAAGCCATGCCATGCTACTCATGGGATTCAACATATGTCGGGGATGTCGCAGCCGGTACCACTTCCATACCTGGAAAGTCAAAATCTGCTTCAAGCAATAATTCTTCAGTGAAGTCAAATAGTTTCAACTCTATAAGAACAATGAACACTCCTACTAGCAACTTTTCGACGTTGCCTTTGGATTCAAAGTCACGACCATTTACTGCCTCATCTAATTTTTCCAAGTCTATCCTTCAAACTCAACCTCTTAAACCATTTAACAAGGTATACATGTATTTGATGCAGGCTTTCATTGGATGATTATGTCTATATTGATGTTCATTTTTTGGTTGAAATCAACGTTGTAGCATAAAGTTAAAGAAATCCCATTTACTTCCGTTTTCTTAACATTTGTACTATTAAATCATGAAAATGCTTCCATATGTATCCTGTATTTTCCCATTTGTTTGCTATAGAATGAGAGGTCACCCTTTTTTTTTTTTTTCCTTTTATTTATTTATTTATTTTTGGAAGTTCTTGCTTGGAGTTTATTAATGAAATGGTTCAATCTTTAAGGAAATAAGTTATTATCATTACTGGTTAACATTTCAAGAATCATTGTATTGTTTAGATAATATTATATGATGATATGACCTTGAGTTAGATTCATGTTATCATTGAATGCAAATTTGTAGTCCACAGCCAGGGCATGATTCACATTTCTAATTTAAAATTTTAAACTTAAAGAAGATGTAAGGAAGATAAATTAGTATTGTGCTAAAGTTTTACTTTTGGAAATAAGAGCTTTTACTGTAGATGTTTCTTGTGCAATAAAAAATATTTTTCATTAACATTATGTTAATAATCTTTGAATGTTTCAAATTGGCAATATATGTAGTTTAAGTTTACCATGGTTCTATTAAAATGCCAAATATTGATCTCACAGCTGAATATTCTTGACAAATTCTAATGGAGGCATTGATGAAGCTCAATTGTTCTCAAACATTATATTGGTTGTTGACTGGCATTATGGTGCCCACTGTTACATTGAAAAACGTGTTGATTGATCAGATCCCAAGCTAGCCATATGAGATCTTTTGCTTGGCGAAGCTATATAACCTATGTAAAACGGCCTCATGTTTTTCTGCCTAATATAGTATTGTCAGCCTTTTCACTTTCTAATTCTTGCTTTTCCTAACTCACTTTTGTCTAATATGGAGGATGACACTATTCTTTTTCTAGTGATTTTCTTTCTATAATTGAATATTTTTGTAGTGCAAGTGTGTCAGAAGCTAATTATCCCTGGAATCTAATATGTAATTACGGATGTGATGTTCCTTTTTGCCCTTTACTCTGGCTTTCCTAAATTTTTAATGTATATGCTAATGGACATTTAAAGTCACGAAATCTTTATCTAACTTTATGGTATACAGTGCTTCGAACCAACTTAATTATTAAAATTTTTAATGCACTTGATTTGGACATATCATAAGGGTTCATTATTATTGTTCTTCAATGTTTTATGTTCTGCAGTTTGGTGCTGGTTTTCAATCAGCAGGCCTTGTCAAGGGGTTTCACCCTCTTGGAAAGCTTTCATCACTTGCTAACCGAAGCCAGGGTCTCTACGCTCATGATGGTCCAGTGAACTATAGGCCAAATGGTAGAGTATATAATGGCAACAATAGATTTATGCAGAGAGAGAAGTTTAACAGAAATGGAGAGTTTGAAGCCTCAGCGGAGCTAACCTGCGGTCCTAGGGTCCAGTGCGGGAGCAGTACTTTAAATTCATCAGTTGAGGAGGGACAGCTGGCGCTTAGCATTCAAAAATATCAATATAACCTAGAAGATTTTCAGACTGAGTATGACAATGCAAAGTTCTATGTTATAAAGTCTTATAGTGAAGATGATGTTCACAAGTGCGTCAAATATGATGTTTGGTCCAGTACTCCTACTGGCAATAAGAAACTAGATGCTGCTTTCCATGATGCAGAGGCAAAAGCACGTGAGACAGGCACGAAATGTCCTCTCTTCCTCTTCTTTTCAGTAAGTTTAAAACAATTTTTTTCCCTTTAAAGTGTGTAAAGAAGTAAGAATGGTTTTTTCTCCTCGGCTGTTGTTCATTCTATTACTCTCTTTTGCACTCTTTTTACATTCAGCAGAGATTTATCTGCAGGGCTGTAAGCTGATATCAATTATTGAAATCTTTCAGTTTTTGCTGATTAGCTTCTCCTAATGCCTTGTTTGTTAGTAAGATAACTGTTTCCTGCATTTTTTTTCTCCTGAAATTTTAGGTGAATGGGAGTGGGCAGTTTGTAGGTTTAGCTGAGATGGTTGGGAAGGTAGACTTTAATAAAGACATGGACTTTTGGCAGCTAGACAAGTGGAATGGGTTCTTCCCAGTAAAGTGGCATATAATTAAGGACATCCCTAATGGTCAATTCCGGCATATTCTTCTTGAAAACAATGATAACAGGCCGGTTACATTTACCAGGGACACCCAGGAGGTATTTTCAGTATTTCTTTATGATACAATTAATAGGTTTTTATTTTTTCCTTTTCTTTTTCTTTTTCTTCTCTCCCCAATATGCAATATCTTCTTCTATATGCTTTTTTATTTGTTTGAAAAGTACAATCAATGTAGGCTGACATATTATCACGATTGATATCTAAAAGTTCTTGCCATTATTCCTATTATTTCAGATTGGACTCAAGCAAGGTGTGGAAATGCTGAACATTTTGAAAAGTTACTCAGCAAAGACATCAATATTAGATGATTTCAACTTCTATGAAAACCGGGAAAAGTTGCTTAAAGCCAAAAGGAGCAATAAGACAGCTTCACCTCAAACAGAGAGATATAAGAGTAATGGCATCCCTGTGAGTTCCCCACCCACCCTCTCTCTCTCTCTCTCTGCGCGTGCACACACACCCCAACACACAGGCACTCAAGCTCTGGTTTTAGACTGCCTGTGAAGTCCTTATTGTAGCATTTATATCGAGCCAATTAATTATGTTACTGCAATGATTTAGTGTACTCAGGATCCCATAATCCTCTTGAATTCTGTTTTGCTTTACAAAATGACCTGTGGGAAATAATCTCGTCAAGTTGTAGCTAATTTTGGATCCAATTACTTTCATCTTAAACTACATTTATTGCGTCCATTTAGAACTCTATTGTGTCCTGAAAACTTCGCCATGTTCACATTCCAAGGCTTTTGAACCCTTCAGAATTGGGGAAAAAAAAGAACTTTTAACATTGTAAACACATTGTGTTGTTTCCGAGCCACTCTTATTTGTGTCATTCGTTATTAAATTAATGGGTGGTGTTATATAAAAAAATTGTGCAAAAAACCCTTGCTATGTAGTATGTGCATATAAATCCCTAACATTTGAAAATTTGTGCAAATTGCCCCCCTGATCGTCAAATTTTTACCAAATTTTTATTTTTTTTATAAAAAGTCCAAAATACCCTTAATAAAATTTGTGTATATAAGTGTTCTAATTTTGTTTTTAGGGCATTTTAGGTATTTCATTCTTCAAATTGTGAAAATATCCTTGTATACTCAATTTGAAAAATGCAGTGAGGTTTCTCGAACACCAAGGGGGCCCTGATCGTCAATTTTGACCAATTTTTTTTTAAAAACCCCAAAATGCCCTTAATAAAATTTGTGCATATAGCTGTTTGTTTATATTTTTTATTTTGCTTCAAGGGCATTTAAGGTATTTTAGTCTTCAAGTTGAGAAAATGTCCTTGCTCAATTTGAAAAATGTATGGGGGTTTCTTGAACGTCAGGGGGGTTTTGCACATTCTATATTTCACACACATTTATATATATATATATTGCACTTTACCCGTAATTTATTTACTTTCGGTATTTTTCATGTGGCTGAATATCCCTGATGTATTACTTATCATTGTTGAGCAGCAGCATTTAGGAGCAGGAGGAAATAAAACTGACGAATCAGCGATGACTGGTAAATCTGATCCTGTATCATCTGTCATCAGTCTCACTGAAAACCTGTCTCTTAATTCTCGTCCAGCGAAGAGCGGTGCTGCTATGAATCCTAGAGAAAACGCCATTTCCTCGGCCTCTAATTCCAAGCCGTTCTAGAAATTAGGATAGTGAGTGAGATACAAGCTTAGTTTTCTTCTTTTGCCTGAAAGGGTTAGGTTTTGGTGCAGTCTTTCAGATGACAGCGAGAGTATTAGGGAGCTATTTTTTCTACTAGGCTGGGTTTTAGTCGTAGGTTTTTTAATTGTCCTTTTTTTTCCCCCTCAATTATTCTTCTTTTTTCCTTTCGTTTCTTCTCTTGTTTTTATATCAAAATTGGGATATGGTGGCATGTGTGATTGTTGTCCTTTTTATGGTTTGTTTGGTTGACTGCTTTTTCTTGGTTTTGAAGAATTTCGAAGTTCATTTTATGGTAATATGCTTGGGAACAGGATCATCAAAGGGGGGAGATTGTTGTTAGGAAAACAAAGTACCCAAAATATATATTTTGAGGGTAATTTCTGACTAGAATGAAAGTATATGATTTTATTGTTTTTGTTTTATATAACATTGTTACATTTTGTTTGGGAGGTTGTAAATGAATTTACAGAATAGTCTCCGTATTAACCATGTGCCATGTGGCTGAATAAATCTTTAATGGAACCTTCTTTTGGTCTAGTGTTCTACTATTAGACCGTAAAAAACTGATTAAAGAATTATTTATTTTGGAGTCATGGTTGAAATTTGAAACTTAGCCATTGCACCAATTGATCGAAAGAGCTGGATCTTCATGCAGTTGTGACAATTGGTAACAAGGTAGGCACGAAACTTATTAGTCTGAAAGCGTGGAGGCTACTGTTCTTATCTTCAGCCACCGTTTCTTCCCTAAACAATTTTCTTCCTCTGTTCGGAGATTGGACATCTGACCATTTCAGTAAAGATGAAATTGGTCGGACTCTGCATTGGTTTCACAAGGATTTAGTAGAACTACCTCATCGTTGAGGGATTACATGGTCTCCGTCAGTTACAACTTTTCTCCGGTTTATGGGCAGTGAACCATTTTACTTGTTATACCCTTATGATATAAGCCAACCAATCAACTAATGAATTCCAGTTAGTAGGGTTAATGTTAAAGATGGGACATTAAATTCTGTATCTAAGTTGCATAAAAAGCAGTGGTTAGATAAGTTTCTGAATCATGGTCAGCTTGTTTTGATGGCCATCCACAGCAGAAAACGATGCTTGGTTAACCAGGTCAACATTAACGAGATCCGGGTATTGTTACGGTTGTTTTATTCTCCTTTTTGGTGCTAAATTGTGTTGTTTTGGGTCCTGCCCTCTTTATTAAACTTCCTTTGTTCCTCTCCCTCCGAGTGTTACACTGGGTTTCCATGCCGGATCTATGGTTCGGTAGTGTTGGGCCTTCTTCTCAAACCATGGAGTTTGCACTACGGTGGGGTGTTATAAGAAACCTTTCAACGACGGGTGATGTTTGGTTCATGGAATTTCTGATGCTTCCTGGGATTGGCGGCGGTTTGCTGTGGCCATAGGTGTCTTCGCTGCCCCGGTATCGCCGGCGAACATGGCATTGTCATCTTGGATTTCGGCGAGCAGTTCCTGTCTTCTTTCAATGCGAAGTACTGTGCACTTGCCAAAGACAATTATGACGTGGTCAGTTGTGCTTGTGCATGAAAGACACTAAATGCTTGTAGGACTTATATTTGTTTACGTGGCCCTAGTTCTATGCCTGTACTGGCTCCTTGGCAGTCTCCTTGGACCGTTGGTTTGGAATATGGATTTGACTTTTCATCTTCTGTGGTGAGATATGCATAGTTGTACTTTTGACACGGTTGTATGTGGTCAGGACCACCACCTTGTCTCATGTATTACTTTTATGTTTTTATAAAATGTTATATATTTGGCAGAAAAAAAAAAAAAAAAAAATCTTTACGAGATCAAAACATTCTTATATTACCAACGGGTCAGTAGCCTAGCGGTATCGATCTCTTACTTCCTAAAGAGAGGTTAGAAATTCAAGTTTCAGAAAAAACGTGTGTGTGAGTCCAACTAAAAAAAAAAAAAAAATCACTCTTATATTCTTTGGCCCAATATTATTTTCTCTTTCTTGACCATATTTATTCTTTATACTCCATTTGGTTATTGTGCAACTTGTGTTGCACCAGCACACCATTATCTACATATCTATTATCATTCACCTCTTGAATTGCCTATCCCTATCCCTTCTTTGAGTTTAATTTTGACTACTTCATCTCTCAAATGCACAAACAAACATTTACCCCTCTTGAGTTACCCATCATAATCTTTTTTTATTATTCACTTTTTGTTTTTCTATATACTATTTCATTTGCGAACGCTTTCATAACTCAGCGGTTGGGTTGCTTCCCGTTGTCCTCGGGAGCCTGGCTTCGAGCCTTCACACCTCATACTTCTAATCTAACATTCTGGCCTTGAAAAGAAATATATATCTCCCTCTTTTTCATGAGTTTGGTTTTGACTATTTTCTCTCTCGAATGCATAAACGATCATGAATTGGCCCTTAAATGCACGTTGCAGATACATATAACAACAAGATTGAAGATGATATCTTTAGGGATGGCAATTTTCCCTGCTCTGCCAGGTTTTCGCCCCGCCCTATCCCTAATGGGGTGGATTTGGTAGTGCTCTAAATGGGTTTGAGTCGGGTATGATAAAATAATTGAACCCTCCCACCTTTATGTATTTTATATATATTTAATATTCTTAACACCCTTATTACTTTGTCAGAGGTGTCAATTAATCTATTAATATTCCCTACTTAGTAGTTTAAAAGCTGGTTCAACTTATTTATTAGCCCAATTTGAGGACATTGGACTAGTTTTCTTTTTACTACATAATAAAAATGACATAACTCGCCTCGAACCACAATTAAACGGAGTATGAAGGGCAGAGTCAGTACTTTGCCTATCGGAATAGGGGTGAAGATGGTATAACAATTACAAACTCGTCTCGAAATAGGGGCCGGAGTTGGTATGACGGATTTTCTAACAAGGCAGAATAGAGTTTAATCAAATCCGCCCCAACTCAGCCCCGTTGTCATATCCTTAGATATCTTAGCAATGACTGCATCAAAGCCAACATGGAGGCCATTGTCTACCGAATTTATTCATTTATTTTATTTTTAAATTTTAATAGTGGGTAATGCTCATATATATGATATTCTTTTTTCTTTTTTTCTTTTTTTTTTTTTTTCCCCATAATTTTATATATGATATTCTTGCATAATCTATTTCTTGGTAATGTATCTATTATTATTTTCTCTAACCTCCATATTTTGATTACTTTTCATATAATGATTTAAATTTATAAATGATTATTTATGTGCTTTTTTAGGGATTGAAATTTAATTTGGCTAATCTTATTTTGAAAGGAGATAATGTTAAAAGTTCTTAATATGTTTTCGAACAATGTATGAAGTATTATTACTAATTTATTAATTATTCTCTTATTTATTTTTATTATTATTTTGTTGTAATTATTGATTATATTCGTTTATAGATTTTCATCAATAATGTTTTATATAAGAAATACATATAATATTAATTAGGAAAAAAAAACATATAATATTTTGATAAAACCCAGTGTGAGTAAACTTCAATTTAGTGATATATACTATATATAATGATGACTAAGTATTGCATACGCCTTTTGACTAGTAAAGATAAATTTGTCGACCCCATGTTACGTTTGGTAGAAAGAAAAAAAAAGACACCATATTCGTAGAGAGAAAAAAAGAGAGGCGAAGGAAAGATAGAAGGAAGAAATAAACTTTCGTTTGGTAGAAAGAAAAAAAAGAGATAGATGAAAGATGGAAAGGAAGAAACAAACTTCCTCCATTTGTGAAGAAGAGATAATGAAGGAAGAGAAAAGAGGATGGATGAGTCATCTTTTATGTTTTACAAATTTTCAACCCTCTAAATTTGGACGGAAGATATAAAGGAAAAGAAACAAGACTTTTATGAAAATTTTAAATTACATGACTATCTTTTATAATTATTAAATAAACTCACTATTAGTAATCTCTCTCCTCCCTTCTTTTTTAACAAGCAAAGTAAGGTGTTACCTCATTTCCTTTCTTCCATCCAACCAAATAAAAAGAATGAAGTACGTTATCCTTTCAGAAGAGATGTCTCATTCATCCATTCTTCTCTCCTTTCCATCCAATTTTTGTAATGTTATGATTTAATTATATATATGTATATGTGTGTATTTGGGTGTGTGTGGTGGGAAAAAGAGAAGAAAAGTCAAAAAAGTGAAAATTTGGTGGTGGGACCTATCACTTACACATTTTATGGTCAAGAGACTACATTTAGTCTCATTTTCTCTTTCTCATTCTCTCTTTCTGGCACCATCTTCTTTCCCCTTTTCATTTCATTTTTCTTTTCACTTTGCTTCAAGATTTTAAAGTTTGATTACTCTTCAACTGGTGAGATTTATTGGGTGTCGTTTGCGGCAAATCGAAGAGCTCGG
This sequence comes from Cornus florida, assembly GCF_030987335.1. Taxonomy (NCBI): domain Eukaryota; kingdom Viridiplantae; phylum Streptophyta; class Magnoliopsida; order Cornales; family Cornaceae; genus Cornus; species Cornus florida. The sequence continues at coordinate 50,963,170 of NW_026775573.1, forward strand.
CGAGATCTTCAAGTGGGTGTAAGCAATTTTAGTTTTGGTGCATCTTAGGATTTTTGAAATTAGGGCACAAAATTGGGGGTTTTCATAATTTTGGAGGTAGGGGTTCCTAATTCATACATTCTTACACTTTTATGAATTATTCTTTTTGTTTGATGTCTAGCATGCTATATTTGTGTTGATTCCTTTAAAATAACTTAATTGTTGTATCATGAAGTATATTATTATATGTATGTGTTTATGTGGTATGAGAAAGCATGCTTAAATGACTTTATTTCATGCCTATTATAATATATGTGCTAAAATTTGTAACTTAGAAGTATGATATTAAATTTTAGAGATTTCTAGAAAGCATGGATATTGTGAATGTTGATTTGCAAAGAATGAAATTCTTTATTGTCATGACATTGTGAAATAATAAGCATCCATGCACATCATTGGGAAAGAGATGGGATGTGATGTTTCCAATTTTCAGCATTTTTCATTTTTCAGGATTTTTGTCGCCGCAAGGGCATTTTCGTCTTTTCACGTTTAGTGTACGGGATTGGGTTCATTTGCATCATGTTCATTTAAATTAATGTATCATATGTGAGTGCAAATTGTTAAGTGTATATATATGTTTGTGGTGTAAATTAAAAGAAAATTGGGTGGGACCCACCTCACCCCATTTGGGTGGTCTAAAGACCACTTTAGGTCTCAATTCTCTCTATCTCTCTCGTCACTCTCTCTTCCCCTCTTATCTTTCACTTTTTCTTTTTCTTTTCCTTCATATTTCAATCTTAGGTCTCTCTCTCAACTTTTGGAGATTTGGAGTGCCGTTTGCGGCAAATTAAAGAACGCAATGAGGGCTTCGAATTGATCGGAGCCAATCCATTTTTGGCCATCATTTGGAGAATCTCTAATTCTAAGGTTTGAGAAGAATTTTACATCCAATTAGAGGTAGGGGTCTCTAATTCACACTTCTCTTGCACTTTAGTGAGTTATTCTACTGTATTATGGCTAAGCATGCTTAAGTTAAGTTGAATTGCTTGGTTAAATGATTTAATTGTGCATATATAGAATGTATCTATGTGTACTTGTTGATTTACATGGAGATCATGCTTAATTGTTGATTAATTGTGCCCATTGTGTTTATTAAAAGTGCTAGATGATGTCGTGAGCAAGCATACTAATTTTGTGATGTTAAATTCCCCATTTTATAGTATTGTCAAAGCATGTATATGCATTCAAAGCATCGGGCATGAAAAATGGGTGAAGTAGTTTTTGAAAGGAACAAAAAGGGGGATTTTGGGAAAACATTTCGAGAAAATGTTTTTGAGAAAACTCGGTCATCGCGGGGGTACCAAAGGGTCGGAGGGTTAATATAGCCTAGAGGGAATTAGAGAGACTGCCCTAGCGTGGTTGAGCTAGCTGAGCCCAAAATGATGCCAAGGGTCAGGGACACTAGCCAATCCTTCTCTCATGTCGCCGCGGGGTCACCAAAGGGCGGGTTATATTAACCGTTTGAAAGTGATGGTTTCGAATGATGAAAATGGGGAATGACATTGGCACGCATTGCATTCCATTGCATCATTTTGTGTATACTTGAGATTGATTGTTATGTGATATTATTCCGACATTGTATGATCCCCATCTCCTATTGCTCTATTTTTTATTTGGATTCACGGCGCTGCAAGGGGTGTGCCTTAGGCACTACCTACTAAACTTTACATTCACCCCTTCATTTAATATTTTTTTTAGGAACCGGAAAAGACGTAGTAGATGCGGACCTTCCACAAGCATGAGGATGACTAGGAGTTTATCTTATACCTTTTGTATATTTTCCACTCTTTTGTAAATTCATGGCCATGTAACTTAATTAAGACATTGGACTATATTTTGATGTGAAATGGAAATCATGTAATTGCCGTGTTGAATGGAAGAACAATGTTGTTTTGTTGGCGAATTTAGTGACAGCTATTCTTGTATAATGATGAGTATTTGCCGTGAACCTAGAATTTCAGTACTTAACAGGTTCATTGTGGGATTTTTATGCAATACTCACAGACAGTATGCATTCCAGTGAGTTTAATCTCAGGTTAGCATGTTTCGGCCTGCTGATCCTCTCCATCAGCCGACCGAAACCCCAGGTTCGGCCGACCGAACCTTCATCGTTGGCCGACTGGTGGCTTGCACAGTGAAAGTCCCGAGAGCCCTCAATCATTCTCATCATTTCTACCGACCGACCATATAGGTCAGCCGGCCGACCGTGCCTTGTCAGTCGGCTGATGAAGGTCTATCAGCCGGCTGACTGTTTCTTTTTGACCTATAATGTTTGATTATCATTGTAAGCCTGTGTTCTTGAGTACTATGAGCCCTGGAGTGTGTCGTGTAACAGGTTTGAACATAGGAAAGAGAGTGTATGACCTAGTTGACCTCGGATTTGGGTAAGGATCCGGGTAACGGTTCGGATCCACGGATTCGGGTCGTTGCAAAGTTGGTATCAAAGCGTAGTTCGAAAACCTTTAGGACGACGGGTAGAGGCCTACATAGGGTTGCATGGGATGTTGATTGCATCATTTATGTGACTAAATTGCTACTTGTTTATTACTTGAGGATGCATGCTTAACTGCTTATGTGCTTACGTGCTTATATGCTATGTTAGAGTGCTTTTTGCCTAATTTTGCATGCTAAGTGTTTGTACGGCATCATTTCATGTTGAGTCATCCAAGGTGGACCTTAGTGTCACGCTTTTGAACCGTTTTCTCATTTTATAGCACGATGTCACGGCGTGAGGAAGCCAGGGAAGTTGCCCCAGATCGACTAGGGGTGATGTTGGCAAGAACTCCAGCTCCAATCCGGAGGAGCTAAATGATGAGGATACATTTCTTAGGGACTTGATTCCCTCAAGAGTTGTCCCCACAAGGAGGGAAAATGTTGAAGCACCCGTAGAAGTGGGTGAAGGTTCTGTGGCACTGGAGTTGAATCGTTTATTGCAAAGTGCCGTGAGGGCAATGATTGCTGCTCAGTCGCAGTCGGCACTACAACCTACAGTCCAAGTTGAGGAGACACCAGCTCAGAAGCATCGCAAGATCATTAAGGGATTTTCTTAGTTGATGCCGGTTATGTTTGAGGGCAGTGCGGATCCAATGGTAGCAGACGATTACATGGATCAAGTTGAAACTCAGTTGACCTCAATAGACGTGATAGAGGATCACCTGAAGATCATCCTAGCAACTTACAAGTTTACTAAGGATGCCAAACTTTGGTGGAAGATGGTTACGAATTGGCATAAGGTGGAAGAAATGAGTTGGGAAAAGTTTAAGGAATTGTTTTACGAGAAGTATTTTCCGCTTTCGAAAAGATGGGAGCTAAAAGACCAGTTTCTTGGCCTTCTCTAAGGCAACATGTCAGTGGCAGAGTATGAGAACAAGTTCACTTCACTTTCTCGCTTTGCTCCGGAAATGGTGAGAGATGAAGTTGACAAGACTCGGAAGTTTGTTTCCGGTCTTCATAACAGAATAAGGCCGTTGATAACGGCACAGTTCATCAAGGTTTATTCTAAAGCAGTAGAGAGGGCTTTGATGCTTGAGGCTGATATCAAAGACAAGGATGCAAGGAGGGAGCATTGGAAACAAAAGAGAGGTGCAGGGCCATCTTCGGAAGGATCTTCTTGGAAGAAGAACAAGGGTGGCTTGTTTTAGTTCTAGGGGCAACAGTCTGCACGATCTGCTCCTACCATTCCTATACCAGCTGGGTCTGATAAGAGTGGAGTCGTATGTTTTCAGTGTCAGCAGCCAGGGCATTACAAGTCCAGTTGTCCCATGAGATCGTCATCAGTTTCTTCAGCTCCAAGGGCTTCTTATGGGTGTGGCCAGCAGGGTCACTTGATTCGAGATTGTCCTAGTCTGGGAGCAGGTACATGTAGTGGCAGAGGGTTACGATAGAGGTTGTCACAATTGGCTATAGTGCAGTCGGGGTTCAGACCGCCACCACCACAACTTGCTATGTTTCCTCAGGGTTCACGAACCGTTAGGAGGGATGCTCTTACTGTGCTAGCACAGTATGTGATACCCCATAATTTCGGAACACGGGTTGATCAAGTCTGCGCACAAAATCAGGGGATATCAAAACAATTAAAGTATTTAAACAAGCACAGATTACAAAAATAAAAAAAGAATAAATAACTCGCTGAAGGGAATCTATTAAATAAAAGTGTCATTAATAATTTTTCAAAATTTATAACTCGGGAATCCTGTAACTCAAGGACCCCTAAACCAAAATCCACTATCTATTAATCCATTAATACTTACGGAAGTGATAATATCCTATTTTGAAATAAAATAGAAAGAATAGATAAGTCCTCCAGTTGCGGATCCTCAACTTTGAGACTTGAACTTCTAATAACCTGAAAAATAAATCGTGGGTTAAACCCTACGAGTAAGTTCACTCTACCAGGCCTCTGAAAACCAATAAATAGATCATCTCTGATCAAAACTAAACCTAATAAAATTTTTACTTTAATAAACAATAATACACTTATATATAAATAATTATATATAATACCCTAACCACATCTACTACTAGGTTCATTAAATTTTCAAAACCTATAAACAATAATTAAATATTAATCATACCTACACCAATCCACTATTTCTTTTAAAGAAAAGTTCCTTAAACCTTAATCCCATCCTGAATGATTATTTAATCATTTAAATAATAAAACATAATTAATGAAAAAATATATTTAATCTCATCCCTAATAATAACTGTAATTATTTAAATCACATATTCAACATTCAAGCTTTGACGAATCATCCATGTCTCCACCAGTATTACTTTATTAATAGATATAAAGTAATACACTAACCTGTAAGTACTAGGCTATTCTAGCTTAAGAATATCTAATCCTAATCCAATCTATACATACCGTAACCATAGATGATATTTTAATCATCTAATACATATCAATATAAGTACACTTTGGCAAATCAACCATGCCATTATAAATATATTTAGTTATACAAATTGGCAATTCAACCATGCCTCCTTTAGGTATATTCAATTATACATTGGCAAATCAACCATGCCTCCACAAGTATATTTATTTACACATTAGCAATTCAACCATGCCTCCATGTATGTATTTTTATACATTGCCAATTCAACCATGCCTCTACAAGCATATATATTTATATTTTTAAACTAGCAACTCATCAATACTTCCTATATATGTATTTTATTCATACCAATATTTAGGCAATATATTTACGTCTACGACAACTTATCCATGCCTACATTCAACCATGTACCCAATTCAAACTTCACAACAACCTAAATCATACATAGACACCTCATGCATATTATTTGCATATCAATAATTTAATAATCAGCCTATTATGATTTAATCAAACACTTCTTTATACCAAATAAGAATAATAACATTAATACTCTTAAATGATATATATACATACATACATATAAAACACCATCATTAATAATCATTGATTACTTAAATCATATATCTACAACTATCCACACAACTCATCAATTAAATAAATCATATATATATATATATATATATATATACCTCATTCCATCACAAGTTATTAATTAATTATATATACACCTAGCAAATACCGTGGTGATACTCTATAACTCTCCGAACACCAATAACACATCCTTTGAGGGTTGATTTCAACACCAACTAGCTTAAAATCAACTCTGGAACATTACTGGACCCCACAGGAACTTTTCGAGGCCCCGCACGCATCCCCACGCTCTCTCACGTGCCGCCACACGCTCCCACACTCTCTGCACGCGCTTCCACGGGCCATTATTCACTGGCAGGCGCGTCCACGCGCCTGCACGCCCCCTCACGCGCCTGATGTACTCTCGGCGCGTGTTGGCAGCTTTTCATTGGCTGTCCTCCGTGTTCCTGTGAGCCGCGATGCATTGGATTATTATTTTGTTGACCAGACCAATCCAACAACCCAGATGTGCGTGCGGACCATACTCCTATGCGCTATGATGCACCGAAACATCTCCCTTCCCTCATTTAAATCCAACCATTGGATTTTGCATGTGCATCAACATATCATGCACCGCAAAACACTAAAACAATCTATCATCCATTAATTCTACCTACGGCCTAGATCAACGCATGCACCATAAAACTATACGCCGCGCTACACTGGATTAGCCACCCTATTTGATGCGCCGTCGACCCCAACCGTAGAACAGTATATATATATATATTATATTTATATACAAATATAATTATATATATAATTCTACAACATCATAAAAATTATAGAAAAATCCCAAAAAATTTCTGAAAAATTATAGAAAATTATCAAAAAATTCTATAAACCCTAATGAACCACTATGGGTCATAAATCAAGCATATTAGTTGATTCTAAAATAAACATATCACATTCAACTATCCATTTAAAATCTAAAGTTTATTTTTTAAAAAATAAAATATAATAATTCAGGGTTTTATTTATCCGATCTAACTATTATTTAATCAAACAAGTTTAAATCTAAATATTGATACTCAAGGTGATAAACTTATGGGTCCTAAGAGGAGAGTTAGAAAAGAACTTGCCTGAAGATTTCGAAACGAAATCAAAGCTTTAACCTTTGATTGTTTCTTCCAATTCCAGCATCCTCTTTCTCAGATCCGGCCTACTCCTTATCCGTTCTCTCTTCTTCTTCCCTCTCTGTCTCTCTTAATTTTTCTAACGTGTAAACTTTTTAACCCTAATCCTTATGTGTATATTTATACACATTAGAATCCAAATCCTATTCTTACTAGGACTTTCAAATAAAATAATAATTCTTAAATAATATATATCTATAAACACATATTATATTACAAATATATATATATACCTTCCATAATTAATTCGTGGGTTAATTAAATCATATAGACCTATATATATCCATAAATATATATCTTTATATATATCTTTCCATAACAATTATTAATTAATTATATTTATATATAATTATATATAATTATAATTAATACAAAAATGATCATTTAACTAATTAAATAATCATGAGCCTTTATTAATTAACCCAATAAGGCTTCATACAAGCCCAATACCACATCTTTTGGTCCAACTTCCCTTAATCCCAAATCCAATTAATTTAAATAAATCAAATAATTAAATAGACACTTAAATAATAAAAACTAAAAACTAATTACACTAAGCACATAAACAAAACAATAAATTACAATCAAGTTACACTATACCAATAAAATTAACACGCCAACAATTCAATCAATAATTAAGCACACACACAACAATCATTATATCAATAATTCACGAAATATAAATAAAATAAAACAATTAATCTAAGCACTCAATGAAACAAATCAATTAAAAATTAAAATAAACGCAATTAATTCAAATTAAATCAAATATATCATTTAAAAATAAAATAAAAGTAATTAATTCTAATGAATAAATCCTTTAAAATATTGGGGTATTACACAGTAGTCCGGTATTCAGGGTGACAGTTCTCAGGCACAGGCACAGTAGGGCCGTGTCTTTGCACTTGCACCGGCTGATGCATCTTCTGGACCGTCAGTTCTTCGAGGTATCTTTCCAGTGTTTGGTTCTTGGGCCCATATTCTTTTTGACTCTGGTGCATCTCATTCCTTCATTTCATCATCATTTGCACTTGCATCGGGGTTAGAGGTCAGTTTCCTGGATCGGGCGTTGTGTGTTGATACGCCAGTTGGGGTTTCAGTGTCTTTAAGCTGAGTTATTCGGGATTGTTCCATTGTGATAGTTGGACGAACTTTTGTGTTTGACCTTATCCTCCTGGAGATGACTAGCTTTGATGTCGTTCTCGGGATGGATTGGTTAGCTTTCTTTCGTGCCATGATTGATTGTTTCAGAGGTAGAGTTACAGTTTGCACTCTTGAGGGCGATTATTTCTTTTTCAAGGGAGATCGGAGTGATTCCCAGCCTTCATCATTGTATGGAATTTGAGAACGAAGTCGCGGAGATTATTTCTTGGCTAGTCTTCTGGTAGAAGAAGATGATGTTGTGGGAGAAGACTATCCGGAGGTAGTTCGTGATTTTCTGGACGTGTTTCTAGAGGATTTGACAGAGTTGCCTCCACACCGAGAAGTGGAGTTTACCGTTGACTTGATGCCCGGTACCGCGCCGATTTCTTGGCACCAGTTGAGTTGGAAGAGTTAAAGAGGCAACTTGATGATTTAAGGATGAAAGGTTTCATCCGACCGAGTGTAACACCGTGGGGCGCACCGGTCTTGTTTGCTAAGAAGAAAGATGGTTCTTTGAGGTTGTGCATTGATTATCGGAAGTTGAATCATGCCACCATCAAGAATAAGTATCCCTTGCCAATGATAGATGATTTGTTTGATCAGTTGAGAGGAGCCAGTTGTTTTTCGAAGATTGACTTGAGGTCAGGTTACTATCATTTGCGGGTTAGGGATGAGGACATTCTGAAGACAGCGTTCCGTACACGGTATGGACACTACGAGTTCCTTGTTATGCCTTTTGGCTTGACTAATGCGCTAGCAGTATTCATGGACTTGATGAACTACGTCTTTCACGATTACTTGGACTAGTTTGTGGTAGTTTTCGTGGATGACATTCTTGTGTATTCACGGGCTCGGGAAGAGCACGAGATCCATTTGAGTACTGTTCTACAGATTTTACGGGAACACCGATTGTATGCCATATATGAGAAGTGTGAGTTTTGGCTACAAGAGGTGAAGTTTTTGGGGCATGTTGTTTCAGAAGGTGTAGTGTCAGTGGATCCATCAAAGATTGAGGTTGTTTTGAATTGGGAGCAACCCAATAATGTTTTTGAGATCTGGAGTTTCCTTGGTTTAGCGGGTTACTATCGAAGATTTATGAAAGATTTCTCCCATTTGGTAGCTTCTATAACCCGATCGACCCGAAAAGGAATCAAGTTTGTGTGGAATGAAGCCTGTGAGTCATCTTTTCAAGAGCTGAAGACAAGATTGACTACAGCTCCAGTGTTAGTGATACCTGAATGTAGCTTGGGTTATGTGATCTATTGTGATGTTTCATGTGATGGGTTGGGATGTATGTTGATGAAGGATGGTAGAGTAGTGGCTTATGGGTCTAGACAGTTAAAGACTCATGAGTACAACTACCTTACTCATGATCTGGAGTTGGCGGCAGTCGTGTTTGCCTTGAAGTATTGGAGACACTACTTCTATGATGGAAGGTTTGAAGTGTTTTTAGACCACAAGAGTCTCAAATACCTTTTCACCCAAAAGGACTTGAACAACAGGCAGAGACGATGGGTTAATTTTTGGAAGATTACAATTTTGATTTGCAGTATCATTCGGGCAAAGCAAATGTGGTAGCAGATGCCTTAAGTCGAAAATCCCGTGGAACTTTGGCCGGATTAGCTATTTGGAAATGGAAGATGCTTAATGATCTGGCAGAGATGGGATTGTATTGTGTTGACGATGATGGTTGAAATGAATCGGCATTCTTATTTAGTCTTGTGGCTCAGCCTACCTTTGTTGTAAGAGTGATTGAGTCACAGAGACAGGACTCGGATTTAGATGCCATCCACGCTTTAATCTCCTGTGGTGAGACAGTGAAAGATTGGACCTTGCATGCAGATGGGGGTCTACGGTTCAGGGGTTTGTTGGTGGTTCCCACAGTTTTTCGGGAGGATGTCTTACTGGAGTTTCATACTTCCCGCTTTGTAGTTCATCCAGGTGGTACTAAGATGTATCACAATTTGAGGCATCAGTATTGGTGGAGTGGGATGAAGAAGGATGTTGCATAGTTTGTGGCTAGATGCCTTACCTGTCAACAGGTGAAGGTCGAGCATCAGAAATCGGCTAGGTTGTTGCAACTATTGCCAGTAACGCAATGGAAATGGGAACATATTTCTATGGATTTTGTGACGGGTCTTCCAAGGTTACGGAGAGGCAACGAGGCCGTATGGGTCATCATTGATAGACTGACCAAGACGACTCACTTTTTGCCTATTAAGGCAATAGATGATGCAGAGGCACTTGGTAATCTTTACGTGAAGGAGATTGTAAGGTTACATGGAGTCTTAGTAACCATTATCTCAGATAGGGATGCCAAGTTCACTTTGAAGTTCTGGGAAGGACTTCAAGCAGCGTTTGGCTCAGTGTTGCATCTTAGTACGACATTCCATCCACAGAAAGACGGCCAGTCGGAGCGTACTATCCAGATCTTAGAGGATATGCTTCGGGCATGTGTGCTTGACTTGGGTGGCAATTGGGAGGACCACCTTCCACTGATTGAGTTTGCATACAACAACAGTTATCAGGCGAGCATTGAGACGGCTTCATTTGAGGCCTTATATGGAAGACCATGTAGATCTCCAGTTTGTTGGGCTGAGGTAGGCGAGACAGCTGCCTTAGGACCCGACATGGTACTAGAGACTACCCAGAAGATTAAATTAATCAGACAGAGATTGCTGACAGCTCAAAGCCGACAGAAGAGTTATGCAGATAGGCGGAGACGACCGTTATCCTTTGAGGTGGGAGACCACGTTTTTCTGCGGGTTTCTCCACGGAAGGGTTTGATGAGGTTCGAAAAAAGTGGCAAGTTGTCGCCATGATTCATTGGACCGTTTGAGATTTTGGACTGTGTAGGAGAAGTCGCCTACAGACTTGCTTTGCCACCATAGATGGACAAGGTTCACAATGCTTTTCATGTGTTGATGCTACGAAAGTACAAACTGGATCCATCTTATGTGTTGGATTGGGTTAATGTGGACATTGATGAGGATGTCTCCTATGAAGAGGGACTAGTGCAGATCCTGGGCACATGGCAGAAGGTGTTGAGGGGCAAAACAGTACAGTTAGTGAAAGTTCTTTGGGGACACCACGGAGTCGAGGAGGCTACTTAGGAGCTCGAACAGCAGGTTCGCTCCAGGTACCCAGAGTTGTTTGCTTCCCCAGGTATAGCTTGACTTCGGGGAGGAAATCTTTTTTAAGTTGGGGAGATTGTGATGTTTCCAATTTTCAGCATTTTTCATTTTTCAGGAATTTTGTCGCCGCAAGGGCATTTTCGTCTTTTCACGTTTAATTTACGGGATTTTGGTTAGGTTCATTTGCATCATGTTCATTTAAATTAATGTATCATATGTGAGTGCAAATTGTTAAGTGTATGTATATGTTTGTGGTGTAAATTAAAAGCAAAAGAAAAAGAGAAAAGAAAAGAAAATTGGGTGGGACCTACCTCACCCCATTTGGGTGGTCTAGAGACCACTTTGGGTCTTAATTCTCTCTATCTCTCCCATCACTCTCTCTTCCCCTCTTATCCTTCATTTTTTCTTTTTCTTTTCCTTCATATTTCAATCTTAGATCTCTCTCTTAACTTTTGGAGATTTGGAGTGCCATTTGTGGCAAATTAAAGAGCGCAACGAGGGCTTCGAATTGATCAGAGCCAATCCATTTTTGGCCATCATTTGGAGAATCTCTAATTCTAGGGTTTGACAAAAATTTGGGGTTTTTCATCCAATTAGAGGCAGGGGTCTCTAATTCACACTTCTCTTGCACTTTAGTGAGTTATTCTACTGTATTATGGCTAAGCATGCTTAAGTTAAGTTGAATTGCTTGGTTAAATGATTTAATTGTGCATATGAAGAATGTATCTATGTGTACTTGTTGGTTTACATGGAGATCATGCTTAATTGTGCCCATTGTGTTTATTAAAAGTGCTAGATGATGTCGTGAGCAAGCATGATAATTTTATGATGTTAAATTCCCCATTTTATAGTATTGTCAAAGCATGTATATGCATTCAAAGCATCGGGCATGAAAAATGGGAAAAGTAGTTTTTGAAAGGAACAAAAAGGGGGATTTTGGGAAAACATTTTGAGAAAATGTTTTTGAGAAAACCCGGTCGCCACGGGGGTACCAAGGGTTGGAAGGTTAATATAGCCTAGAGGGAACTAGGGAGACTGCCCTAGCGTGGTTGAGCTAACTGGGCCCAAAATGACGTCGCGGGGGTACCAAGGGTCAGGGACACTAGCCAATCCTTCTCTCGTGTCGCTGCGGGGTCACCAAAGGGCGGGTTATATTAACCGTTTGAAAGTGATGGTTTCGAATGATGAAAATGGGGAGTGATATTGGCACGCATTGCATTCCATTACATCATTTTGTGTATACTTGAGATTGATTGTTATGTGATATTATCCCGACATTGTATGATCCCCATCTCCTATTGCTCTATTCTTTATTTGGATTCACGGGGCTGCAAGGGGTGTGCCTTAGGCGCTACCTACTGAGCTTTATGCTCACCCCTTCATTTAATATTTTTTTTCAGGAACCGGAAAAGACGTAGTAGATGCGGACCTTCCACAAGCATGAGGATGACTAGGAGTTTATCTTATACCTTTTGTATATTTTCCACTCTTTTGTAAATTCATGGCCATGTAACTTAATTAAGACATTGGACTATTTTGATGTGAAATGGAAATCATGTAATTGCCGTGTTGAATGGAAGAACAATGTTGTTTTGTTGGCGAATTTAGTGAAAACTATTCTTGTATAATGATGAGTATTTGCCGTGAACCCGGAATTTCAGTACTTAACAGGTTCATTGTGGGATTTTTATGCAATACTCACAAACAGTATGCATTCCAGTGAGTTTAATTCCAGGTTAGCATGTTTCGGTTGGCTGATCTTCTCCATCAGCCGACCGAAACCCCAGATTCGGCCGACCGAACCCTCATCGTCAGCCGACCGGTGGCTTGCACAGTGAAAGTCCCGAGAGCCCTCAATCCTTCTCATCGTTTCGGCCGACCGACCATGTAGGTCAGCCGGCCAACCGTGCCTTGTCAGTCGGCTGATGAAGGTCCATCTGCCGGCTGACTGTTTCTTTTTGACCTGTAATGTTTGATCATCATTGTAAGCCTGTGTTCTTGAGTACTATGAGCCCTGGAGTGAGTCGTGTAACAGGTTTGAACATAGGAAAAAGAGTGTATGACCTAGTTGACCTTGGGTTTGGGTAAGAACCCGGGTATCGGTCCGGATCCACGGATTCGGGTCGTTGCACGGGAACATAAATTTGAAAGAAAAAAAATTATATATATATATATATATATATATTTTTTGGGAAAGAATTTTGAAAAGGATTTTGTGAAAAACCCGGCTGCCTAGGAGTTGCCTAGGGACTGCGGTGTTAGTGAGGCCTAAAGGGGTCTAGGGAGGTCGCCCTAGTGTGGTTGAGTTACTTGGGCCCCAAATGACGCCATGGAGTTGCCATGGGTTAGGGACAACTAGCCAATCCTCCTCTCGTGCCGCCATGGAGTTGCCATGGGACGGGTTGCACTAACGGTTTGGAAATGATGACGGATATGATTTTGAAAATGGGGAGCGACATGGCTTGGCATAGTATTCCATAGCATCACATTGTCCATTTTGGCCTTGTAATTGTTGTATTTTCTTCTGGCATAGCATGGCATAGTATTCCATAACATCACATTGTCCGTTCACGGGGTCACAAGAGGTGTGTTTTAGGCACTACCTACTGAGCTTTATGCTCACTCTATTATTTAATATTTTTCAGGACACGAGAAAGAAATGGCGGATGATATTCCACCACAGGCCTAATTTGGATTAGAAGATCATTTTGCTATTTTTGTATCTAAGTCCCATCATTTTCTTTTCTTTTCATTTTTTTTTTTTTGTTTGTAAAGCATTAGTTTGTTATATTCGGTATAAAGACTTATGAACTCTTATTATTGTAATTTTGCTTCATGGACTGTAAGTCGATGTAATTGGAGTAAAATTCTATTATGTGAGCATGGGACTATGTATAAGAGAGGTACTCCTTTGTTCTGGATGAATGGGATGATGATGATAGGTTGTTTTGAGGAAGTTGTTGATGTTGTTGTTTTGGGAATGTTTTATATTGTTTGCATTGTGTGTTGGGACAGATTAGATAAGTTTTGATGGTCCAAGAGTGACCATCGCATTTTTATGCATTTAAGTAGGTTGTTATAGGATTATTTTTAACAGATGTCATGCCAAAATTTTTTAATTTATTTTTATATAGGTGGTATCATTTTAGGGTCGTAACAAATTTGTTATTAGAGCTACGGTTTAAAAACCATTAGGACGACGGGTAGAGGCCTACATAGGGTTACATGGGAAGTCATTTGCATAGTTTATGTGATTATTGTTGAAGTGTTTTGCTATGTGAAAAAAAAAAAAAAAAAAAAAAATTCTTAGCTGTTTTCTTGCTTACGTGCTTATATGCTTATATTAATGTGTTCATTGCATAGTCTTGCATGCTAAGTGTTTGTGTAGTATCCTTTTGTGTTAAGTTGTTCACGGTTGGACCTTAGTGTTATCGTTATTGAACCCTTTTTTTCTTGTTTTATAGCACGATGCCACTGCAAAAGGAACCGAGAGGAGTTGGCCCTAGGCTGACAAGGGGTGATGTTAGTGAAAGTTCTAGCTCAAATCCGGCGGAGCAAGTTGAAGAGGATACACTTCTTAGGGATTTGATTACCCCTAGAGGTGTTCCTACAAGAAGGGACAATGTTGAAGCACCCGTTGAAGCGGATGACGGTTTAGCTGAGTTGGCACTAAACCGTTTGTTGCAGAATGCCTTGAGGGCAACGATTGCTTCTCTTCCGCAGTCGGTACCACATCCAGTAGTTAAAGTTAAGGAGACGCCAGCACAGAAACATCTCAAGTTGATTGCAGGGTTTTCTAAGTTGATGCTGATAATGTTTGAGGGTGGTGCGGACCCGATGGAAGCGGACGACTACATGGACCAAGTGGAAACCACTTAACTTCTATGGATGTGACGGATAATCATGTGAAAATCATCCTAGCCACTTATAAGTTTTCAAAAGATGCTAAGCTTTGGTGGAAGTCAGTCACTAATCAGCATAAGGTTGAGAATATGAGTTGGGAGATGTTTAAAGAGCTGTTTTATGAAAAGTATTTTCTGGTTACCAAGAGGTAGGAACTAAGGAAGCAGTTTGATGATCTCACCCAAGGTAATATGTCAGTGACGGAATATGAGAACAAGTTCACCTATCTTTTTCGTTGTGCTCCAGAGATAGTAAGGAATGAAGTTAATAAGACAAGGAAGTTTGTTTCTGGTCTTCACCACCAAATAAGGCCATTAATAATGGCCCAGTATTTCAAGGTGTACTCAGAGGCAGTGGAAAGGGCATTGATGCTTGAGGCGGAAGCTAAGGACAGAAATGCAGGAAAAGAACAGTGGAAGCAAAAGAGGAATGCAGGACCATCTTCGGAGGGGCAGTCATGGAAGAGGAACAGGGGTGGTTCATCTCAGTCTCAAGGGTAGCAATCAGCATGATCCGCTCCTACTACCCCTATGCCAGCAGGGTCTGCCAGGAGTGGTGTTATCTGTTATTGCTGTAATCAACCGGGTCACTACAAGTCAGAGTGTCCACAGACATCGATTAATTATAGGGCTTGCTTTGGTTGTGGCCAACATGGCTATAAGGTTAAGAATTATCCGAATCAGGGAGCAGGCGCCGGTAGTGATAGAGGGTCACAGCAGAGGCCGTCACAGTCAGCTACAACTCAGTCAGGTTTCAGACCACCGCCACCACCACAGCCTACCATGTCTTCTCAGGGTTCCCAGCCAACTAGGAAGGATACTCCTATTATGTCAGTGTAGTAGTCAGGTGTTCATATTGACAGTTCACAGGTGTAGGCACCACAGGGACGTGTCTTAACAGTTGTCTAGGCCGACACGTCTTCTAGTCCATCAATTCTCCTAGGTATCTTTCTAGTGTTTGGTTCTTGGGCTCGTGTTTTGTTTGACTCTGGTGAATCTCATTCCTTCATATTATCATCATTTGCACTTGCATCGGGGTTAAAGGTCAGTTTCATGGATCAGGTGTTATGTGTTGATACGCTAGTTGGGGTTTCAGTATCCTTGAGCCGAGTTGTGAGGGATTGTTCCATTGGGATAGCCGGACGAACTTTTGTGTTTGATCTCATCCTCTTGGAGATGACTAGCTTTGATGTCATTCTCGGGATGGATTGGTTAGCTTCATTTCATGTTACGATCGATTATTTCAGAGGAAGAGTCACAGTTTACACTTTCGAGGGGGATTGTTTCTTTTTCGTGGGAGATCGGAGTGATTCCCATACTCCATCGGTGTATGGGGTTCGTGGATGAGGTCATGGTGATTATTTCTTGGCTAGTCTTTTCATCGAAGAAGATGATGTTGCAGAAGAGGTTGTGTAACGAGCTGAACCCGGGGGTCCGTACTGTTAGCCGGGTCCTGACTCAAACCCGTGGTCAACTATGTCAAACCCATCATTTCAAGCTTCAAAACATCACCCTTAGGATCATTCCTAGGTTGTCACATGGTTTCAACATGAATCCCAGAGGTTAAGAATGGAATACCAAAGAGGGAAGGGCAATAATGACCAAACATGTGCACTTTGGTCGACCAAAGTGGAGCTTCGGTCGGCTGAAGCAGGCCCTTCAAAACTGATGGACAGATACTATTCTTCGGTCGACCGATGAGCCATTTTGGTCGACCAAAACAGGAGGTCCCAAGAGTTGAAAATGGTTCGGTCGACCGATGAGCCATTTCGATCGACCAAAATGACTCATTCGAGTCCTGATCCTGCAACTGAACTGCTGCACATTGGAAATGAAAGAAAAACTGAAATGGAGACTTTACAATGATCCTAACTCGAAATAAGTCACCAAAACTGAGTTACTTAACGGCCACAGACTAGGATACCAACACCTGATCACATAAAACATTATTGAAATTAATTACACAAGTTATAAACTTATGCTTTACATCATGGACAACTTACATCAAAATGGATTCAAGCTTTTAATTACATTATCCTTTATATACCAAATGAACTTAATACATTTCACATCATATGCTTTACAAAATAAGTTCAAGTTCTACAACATTCACATCCAAAATACTCTTCAAGTTTCCTCAAGCCTGTGGTGGATTTTCATCTGCCAATTCTTTGCCGTGACCTGGAAAAAAATGTAATATGGTGGGGTGAGCACTTTGCTCAGTAAGTGGCGCCTAAGACGCACCTCTTGATTCCCTGTGAATCCAAAACAAAGAATAGAACCATGGAAATCAGGGTCATACAATGTCGGGAAGAATACAACATGGTTTCCAATATCAACATAAATAATATGATGCAATGGGGATCTAATACATACTGATGTCGCTCCCCATTTTCATTTTTAAAATCACCACTTTCAAACTATCAATATAACCCGCCCTTTGGTGACCCCGCAGCAACACGAGAGAAGGATTGGCTAGTGTCCCTGACCTTTGGTACCCCCGCGGCGTCATTATGGGGCCCAGCTAGCTCAACCACGCTAAGGCGACTCCCTAGTTCCCTCTAGGCTATATTGACACTCCGGCCCTTTGGTACCCCCACGTCGACCGAGTTTTCTCAAAACCGATTCAAAACAATTTTCTCCCGAAAATCCCTTTTTACTTTATCCAAACATTACCCATCATGTAACCCAATGATTTACATGCATGTCTCATACTTTTAATGCTTTAACAATAAGGGATTTTCACATAACACAACGAAGCATGCCTTCATCCATCATTCATAGCATGTAACAACATAATAAGCATAGAAATTCATCATATAAGCATGTTTTCCACATAATACATTTAATACATGTCCTCACATAACCACATATACACAATCAAATCACTTTAAACTATAATTAGCACAAATAAGCATGTTAAAACACAATTCAAGTAAGTTGACTCACAAAAGTGCAAGAATATGCAGATCAGAAGCCCCTACCTCTTAATTGCACAAAACCCTTAAGATGGGTCACAAATTTCGAAATCCAAAGGGAGCACCAAATCTAAAATTGAGGGTACTTACGTGTAGAGCTCGTCGTGTTCTCCATTTTGCCTCAAACGGCACTCCAAAATTCTAAGTAATGAAGATAGAATCAAAGCTTGAAGTTTGATTCCAAAAAGAAAAGAAAAACAAGTGAAGAAGGAGAGAGGAAGAGAAAGTTACGGGGAGAGAAAAAAATGGGTGATCAAAAATGGTCTCTAAACCATTAAATGTGTGAATGGTGGGTCCCACCACCAACCTTTTCTTTTCTCTTTTTCTTTTACTCCAATTTTTACATCACACACACACACATAAATGCACCACATACAAATACCACTTAATTCACATAAATTAAAATGCACAAAATGCAATTGGACCCGACCACAAAACGCGAAAGGACAAAAATACCCTTGCACCAACGAATTACCGAAAAAAAATTGAAAAATGATGAAAATTGGAAACGTCACAATCTCCCCAACTTAAAAGGATTTCGTCCCCGAAATCAAGCCATACCTGGGGAAGAAAAAAACTCTGGATACCTGGAGCGAACCTGCTATTCGAGCTCCCAAGTAGCCTCATCGACTCCGTGGTGCCTCCAAAGAACTTTCACTAACTACACCGTTTTGTCCCTTAACACCTTCTGTCGTGTGTCAAGGATTTGCACTGGTCCCTCTTCATAGGAGACATCCTCATCAATGTCACATCAACCCAATTCAAGACATGAGGTGGATCTGGTTCATACTTCCATAGCATCGACACGTGAAAAACATTGTGAACCCTGTCCATCTGTGGTGGCATAACAAGTCTGTAGGCAACTTCTCCTACACGGTCCAAAATCTCAAACGGTCCAATGAATTGTGGCGACAACTTGCTACTTTTCCCAAATCTCATCAAACCCTTCCATGGAAAAACCCGCCGAAAAATATAGTCTCCCATGTCAAATGATAGCGGTTGTCTCCGTCTATCTGCATAGCTCTTTTGTCGACTTTGAGCTGTGAGTAATCTCTATCTGATCAACTTAATCTTCTCAGTAGTCTCTAGTACAATGTCAGGTCCTAAGGCGGTCGTCTCGCCTACCTCAGTCCAACAAACTGGAGATCTACATGGTCTGCTATACAAAGCCTCAAATGGAGCCATTTCAATGCTCACCTGATAACTATTGTTATATGCAAACTCAATGAGTGGAAGGTGATCCTCTCAATTGCCTCCCAAATCAAGGACACATGTCCGAAGCATATCTTCCAAAATCTGGACAGTACACTTCGACTGGCCGTCCGTCTGTGGATGGAATGCCGTACTAAGATGCAACGCTGAGCCAAACGCTGCTTGAAGTCCTTCCCAAAACTTAAAAGTAAACTTTGCATCCCTATCTGAGACAATGGTTACTGGAACTCCATGTAACCTTACAATCTCTTTCACGTAAAGAACGCCAAGTGCTTCTACATCATCTGTTGCCTTAATAGGCAAAAAGTGAGCCATCTTGGTTAATCTGTCAATGATGACCCATACAGCCTCGTTGCCTCTCCGTGACCTTGGAAGACCTGTCACAAAATCCATAGCGATCTGTTCCCATTTCCACTACACTAGAGGCAATGGTTGCAACAAATCGGTTGGTCTTTGATGCTCGGCCTTCACCTGTTGACAGGTAAGGCACTTAGCCACAAACTGTGCAACATCTTTCTTCATCCCATTCCACCAATATTGGCATCTCAAATTGTGATACATCTTAGTACCGCCTGGATGAACTGCAAAGCGGGAAATATGAAACTCCCGTAAGATGTCATCACGACAACTTATGGGAACCACTAACAAACCCTTGTACCGTAGACCTCCATCTGCATACAAGGTTCAATCCTTCACTGTCTCACCACTGGAGATCAAAGTGTGAATTGTATCTAAATTTGAATCCTGTCTCTGTGACTCAATTACTCGTCCGACAAGAGTAGGCTGAGCCACAAGACTAAACAAGAACGCCGATTCACCACAACCATCATCGTTAACACAATACAATCCCATCTCCACCAGATCATTAAGCATCTTCCACTTCCGAATAGCTAATCTAGCCAAAGTTCCACGAGATTTCTGGCTTAAGGCATCTGCTACCACATTTGCTTTGCTTGGATGATACTGCAAATCAAAATTGTAATCTTCCAAGAATTTAACCCATTGTCTCTGTCTGTTATTCAAGTCCTTTTGGGAAAAAAGGTACTTGAGACTCTTGTGGTCTGAAAACACTTTAAACCTTTCACCATATAAGTAGTGTCTCCAACTTTTCAGTGCAAACACAACTGCCGCTAACTCCAGATCATGAGTAAGGTAGTTGTACTCATGAGTCTTTAACTATCGAGACCCATAAGCCACTACTCTACCATCTTGCATTAACACACATCCCAACCCATTACGTGAAGTATCACAATAGATCACATAACCCAAGCCACGCTCAGGTATCACCAACACTGGAGCTGTAGTCAATCTTGTCTTCAGCTCTTGAAAAGATGACTCACAGGCTTTATTCCATACAAACTTGATTCCTCATCGGGTCAATCGGGTCATAGAAGCTGCCAAACGGGAGAAATCTTTCACAAATCTCCGATAGTAACCCGCTAGACCAAGAAAACTCCGGATCTCAAAACGTTCTTGGGTTGCTCCCAATTCAAAATAGCTTCTATCTTTGATGGATCAACCGACACTCCTCCTTCCG
This sequence comes from Cornus florida, assembly GCF_030987335.1. Classification (NCBI taxonomy): domain Eukaryota; kingdom Viridiplantae; phylum Streptophyta; class Magnoliopsida; order Cornales; family Cornaceae; genus Cornus; species Cornus florida. The sequence continues at coordinate 50,983,716 of NW_026775573.1, forward strand.
AAACAACATGCCCCAAAAACTTCACCTCTTGTAACCAAAACTCATACTTCTCATATTTGGCATACAATCGGTAATCTGCAATACAATACTCAAATGGATCTCGTGCTCTTCCCCAGTCCGTGAATACATAAGAATGTCATCCACGAAAACTACCACAAACTGGTCCAAGTAATCGTGAAAGACACGGTTTATCAAATCCATGAATGCCGCTGGCACATTAGTCAAGCCAAAAGGCATAGCAAGGAACTCATAGTGTCCATATCACGTAGGGAACGCTATCTTTGGGATATCCTCATCCCTAACCTGTAACTAATAGTAACCTGACCTCAAGTCAATCTTCGAAAAACAATTGGCTCATCTCAATTGATCAAACAAATCATCTATCCTTGGTGAAGGATACTTGTTCTTAATGGTAGCATGATTCAACTTCCGGTAATCAATGCACAACCTCAAAGAACCATCTTTCTTCTTAGTAAACAAGACCGTTGCGCCCCATGGCGACACACTCGGTCGGATGAAACCTTTCATCCTCAAATCATCAAGCTGCTTCTTCAACTCTTCTAACTCAATTGGTGCCATACGATACGGTGCTATAGAAATCGGCGCGGTACCGGGCATTACATCAATAGTGAGCTCCACTTCTCGGTATGGAGGCAACTCTGTTAAATCCTCCAGAAACACGTCCAGAAAATCATGAACAACCGCTGGATAATCATCTCCCATAACATCATCTTCTTCTGCTAGAAGACTAGCCAAGAAGTAATCTCCACGACTTTGTTCACGAATTCCATACAATGATGAAGGTTGGGAATCACTCCGATTTCCCATGAAAAAGAAACAATCTCCTTCTGGAGTACAAACTGTAACTCTCCCTCTGAAACAATCAATCGTGGCACGAAAGAAAGCTAACCAGTCTATCCTGAGGATGCTATCAAAACTAGTCATCTCCAGGAGGATAAGGTCAAACACAAAAGTCCGTCCGACTATCACAATGGAACAATCACGCATAACTTGGCTCAAAGACACTGAAACCCCAACTGGCGTGTCAACACACAATGCCTGATCCATGAGACTAACCTTTAACCGCGATGCAAGTGCAAATGATGATGAAATGAATGAATGAGATGCACCAGAGTCAAAAAGAATACGAGCCCAAGAACCAAACACTGGAAATAGACCTAAGAAAACTGACGGTCCAGAAGATGCATCAGCTGGTGCGAGTGCAAAGACACGGCCCTGCAGTGCTTGTGCCTGAGAATTGCCACCCTGAATACCGGACTGCTGCGCCGACCCAGTAGGAGCATCCCTCCAAACGGATCGTGAACCCTGAGAAGACATGGCAGGTTATGGTGGTGGCGGTGGTCTAAAACCTGACTGAACTGTAGCTGACTGTGACGGCCTCTGTCGTGACCCTCTACCACTACCGGTGCCTGCTTCCTGACTAGGATAGTCTCGAATCAAGTGACCCTGCTGGCCATACCCATAACAAACCCTTGGAGCTGAAGAAACTAAAGACGATCTTATAGGACAACTGGACTTGTAATGCCCAAGCTACTGACATTGAAAACATACAACTCTACTCTTGTCAGACCCAGCTGACATAGGAGTGGTAGGAGCGGATCGTGCAAACTGTTGCCCCTGAAACTGAAACAAACTACCCTTATTCTTCTTCTAAGAAGATCCTTCTTAAGATGGTCCTGCACCTCTCTTTTGCTTCCACTATTCCCTTCTTGCATCTTTATCTTTGATATCAGCCTTAAGCATTAAAGCCCTCTTTACTGCTTCAGAATAAACTTTGATGAATTGTGCCGTTATCAACGGCCTCATTCGATTATTGAGACCGGAGACAAACTTCCGAGTCTTGTCAACTTCATCTCTCACCATTTCCGGAGCAAAGCGAGAAAGTGAAGTGAACTTGTTCTCATACTCCGCCACTGACGTGTTACCTTAGATAAGGCCAAGAAACTGATCTTTTAACTCCCATCTTTTAGAAATAAAAAAAAAACTTCTCGTAAAATAGCTCCTTGAACTTGTCCCAACTCATTTCTTCTACTTTATACCGACTCGCGACTGATTTCCACCAAAGCTTATCATCCTTAACAAACTTGTAAGTTGCTAGGATGATCTTCAAGTGATCTTTTGTCACATCTATAGAGGTCAATTGAGTTTCAACTTGGTCCATGTAGTCGTCTGCTACCATTGGATCCGCACCGCCTTCAAACATAACCGCATCAACTGAGAAAACCCCTTAATAATCTTAAGATGCTTCTAAGCTGGCGTCACCTCAACTTGAACTGTAGGTTGTGGTGTCGACTGTGATTGAGCAGTAATTGTTGCCCTTAAGGCACTTTGTAACAAACGATTCAACTCTAGTGCCGCAGAACCTTCACCCACTTTTACGGGTGCTTCAACATTATCCCTCCTTGTGGGGACACCTCTCGGGGGAATCAAGTCCCTAAGAAGTGTGTCCTCATCATTTAGCCCCTCTGGATTGGAGCTGGAGATGTCGTCAATATCACCCCTAGTCGGCCTAGGGCCAAGTTCCCTGGTTTCCTCACGCCGTGACATCGTGCTATAAAATGAGAAAATGGTTCAAAAACATGACACTAAGGTTCACCTTGGGTGACTTAACATGATATGATGCCATAACGATACTTAGCATGCAAAACTATACAAGAAACATCTTAACATAAACATGTAAGCATGTATAGACATAAACAGTTAAACATGCTTCTTCAAGTAATAAGCAAGTAGCAAGTAGTCACATAAGCAATGCTATCAACATCCCATGCAATCCTATGTAGGGCTCTACCCGTCGTCCTAAAGGTTTTCGAACCAAGGCTCTGATAGCATTTTGTAACGACCCGAACCTGGGGGTCCGAACCGTTAGCCGGGTCCTGACTCAAACCCGCGGTCAACTACGTCAAACCCATCATTTCAAGTTTCAAAACATCACCCTTAGGATCATTCCTAGGTTATCACATGGTTTCAACATGAATCCCAGAGGTTAAGAATGGAATACCAAAGAGGGAAGTGCAATTAGGACCAAACAGGTGCACTTCAGTCGGCCGAAGCAGGCCCTTCAAAATCGGTCGACTGAAAGTGAGATCCTGAGAGCTTGAAGAAGGTTTGGTCGATCGATGAGCCATTTCGGTCAACCGAAACAGGAGGTCTCGAGAGCTGAAAATGGTTCGGTCAACCAATGAGCCATTTCGGTCGACCGAAATGACTCATTCGAGTCCTGATCCTGCAACTGATTTGCTGCACATTGGAAATGAAAGGAAAACTGAAATAGAGACTTTACAATGATCCTAACTCGAAATAAGTCACCAAAACTGAGTTACTTAACGGCCACAGACTAGGATACCAACACTTGATCACATAAAACATCATTGAAATTAATTACACGAGTTATAAACTTATGTTTTACATCATGGACAACTTACATCAAAATGGATTCAAGCTTTTAATTACATTATCCTTTACATACCAAATGAACATAATAAATTTCACATCATATGCTTTACAAAATAAGTTCAAGTTCTACAACATTCACATCCAAAATACTCTTCAAGTTTCCTCAAGCCTGTGGTGGATTTTCATCCGCCAATTCTTTGCCGTGACCTGGAAGAAAATGTAATATGGTGGGGTGAGCACTTTGTTTAGTAAGTGGCACCTAAGAAGCACCTCTTGAGTCCCCGTGAATCCAAAACAAAGAATAGGACCATGGAAATCGTACAATGTCGGGAAGAATACAACATGGTTTCCAATATCAACGTAAATAATATGATGCAATGGGGATGCAATGCATGCCGATGTCGCTCCCCATTTTCATTTTTAAAATCATCACTTTCAAACTGTCAATATAACCCGCGCTTTGGTGACCCCGCAACGACATGAGAGAAGGATTGGCTAGTGTCCCTGACCCTTGGTACCCCCACGGCTTCATTATGGGGCCCAGCTAGCTCAACCACGCTAGGGCGACTCCCTAGTTCCCTCTAGGCTATATTGACACTCCGGCCCTTTGGTACCCCTGCGACGACCGGGTTTTCTCAAAATCGATTCAAAACAATTTTCTCCCGAAAATCCCCTTTTACTTTATCCAAACATTACCCATCATGTAACCCAATGATTTACATGCATGTCTCATACTTTTAATGCTTTAACAATAAGGAATTTTCACATAATACAATGAAGCATGCCTTCATCCATCATTCATAGCATGTAACAACATAATAAGCATATAAATTCATCATATAAGCATGCTTTCCACATAATACATTTAATACATGTCCTCACATAACCACATATACATAATCAAATAACTTTAAACTATAATTAGCACAAATAAGCATGTTAAGACAGAATTCAAGTAAGTTGACTCATAAAAGTGCAAGAATATACGGATTAGAAGCCCCTACCTCTTAATTGCAGAAAACCCTTAAGATGGTTCACAAATTTTGAAATCCAAAGGGAGCACCAAATTTGAAATTGAGGGTACTCACGTGTAGAGCTCGTCGTGCTCTCCGTTTTGCCTCAAACGTCCAAAATTCCAAGTAATGAAGATGGAATCAAAGCTTGAAGTTTGATTCCAAAAAGAAAAGAAAAACAAGTGAAGAACGAGAGAGGAAGAGAAACTTACGAGGAGAGAGAAAAATGGGTGATCAAAAATGGTCTCTAGACCATTAAATGTGTGAGTGGTGGGTCCCACCACCAACCTTTTCTTTTACTCCAATTTCTACATCACACACACACATAAATGCAGCACATATAAATACCACTTAATCCACATAAATTAAAATGCACAAAATGCAATTGGACCCAACCACAAAATGCGAAAGGACAGAAATACCCTTGCACCAACGAATTACTGGGAAAAAAATGAAAAATGCTGAAAATTGGAAATGTCACAGGTTGATCCAGCAGTTCGTGATTTTCTGGATGTGTTTTCGGAGGACTTGACAGAGTTACCTCCACATCGAGAGGTGGAGTTTATTGTTGATTTGATGCCTGGTATCGCGCTGATTTCTATTGCACCGTATCGTATGGCACCAGTTGAGTTAAAAGAATTGAAGAGGCAGCTCGATAATTTGAGAATGAAATGTTTCATTCGACCGAGTGTGTCACCGTAGGGCGTACCTATTTTGTTTGCTAAAAAGAAAGATGGTTCTTTGAGGTTGTGCATTGATTACCGGAAGTTGAAACATGCCACCATCAAGAATAAGTATCCTTTACCAAGGATAGATGATTTGTTTGATCAGTTGAGGGGAGCCAGTTATTTTTCAAAGATTGACGTAAGGTCAGGCTACTATCAGTTGCGGGTTAGGGATGAAGATATCCTAAAGACAGCGTTTCGTACACAGTATGGACATTATGAGTTTTTTGTCATGCCCTTTGGTTTAACTAATGCACCAGCGACATTCATGGATTTAATGAACCGTGTTTTTCACGATTATTTAGACCAGTTTGTGGTAGTTTTCGTGAATGACATTCTTGTGTAGTCACAGACTCGGGAGGAGCACGAGATCCATTTGAGTATTGTATTGCAGATTTTGCGAGAGCACTGTTTGTATGCCAAGTTTGAGAAATGTGAGTTTTGGCTACAAGAGGTGAAATTTTTGGGGTATGTTGTCTCGGAAGGTGGAGTGTCAGTTGATCCATCGAAGATTGAGGCAGTTCTGAATTGGGAGCAACCCAAGAATGTTCTTGAGAACCGAAGTTTTCTTGGTCTAGCGGGCTACTATCGTAGATTTATGAAGGATTTTTCCCGTCTAGCAGCTCCTGTGACTAGATTAACCCAAAAGGGAATTAAGTTTACATGGAATGAAGCATGTGAGTTATCCTTTCAAGAGTTGAAGACAAGGCTGACTACGGCTCCAGTGTTGGTGATACCCGAGCATGGATTGGGTTACGTGATCTATTGTGATGTTTTACGTGATGGTTTAGGTTGTGTGCTGATGCAGGATGGTAGGGTTGTGGCTTATGAGTCTCGACAGTTGAAGACTCATGAGTACAACTACCCTACTCATGATCTGGAATTAACGGCAGTTGTATTTGCCTTGAAGTGTTGAAGACACTATTTGTATGGTGAGAGATTCGAGGTGTTCTCGGACTACAAGAGTCTCAAGTACTTTTTCTCCCAAAAAGACTTAAACAACAGATAAAGGCAATGGGTTGAATTGTTGGAGGACTATAACTTTGACTTGCAGTATCATCCGGGCAAGGCAAATGTTGTAGTTGATGCCTTAAGCCAGAAATCTCGTGGAACTTTGGCCGGATTAGCCATTCGGAAGTGGAAGATGCTTGAGGATTTGGCAGAAATGGGATTGTCTTGCTTTGATGATGATGTTGGTAGTGAGTTAGCATTCTTGTTTAGTCTTGTGGCTCAGCCTACTCTTGTCGGACGAGTGATTGAGTCACAGAGGCAGGATCTGGATTTGGATGCTATTCACACTTTGATTTCTGGTGGTGAGACAGTGAAGGATTGGACTTTGCATACAGATGGAGGTCTACGGTTCAGGGGTTTGTTGGTTATTTCCATAGTTCGTCGGAAGGATGTTTTACGGGAGTTTCACACTTCCCGCTTTGTAGTTCATCCGGGTGGTACTAAAATGCATCACAATTTGAAACGTCAGTAATGGTGGAATGGAATGAAAAAAGATGTTGCACAGTTTGTGGCTAGATGTCTCACATGTCAGCAAGTGAAAGCCGAGCACCAAAGACCAGCTGGTACATTGCAACCATTGCTTGTAACATAGTGAAAATGGGAGCAGATTGCTATGGATTTTGTGACAGGTCTTCCTCGATCATGGAGAGGAAATGAAGTCGTATGGGTCATTATTGATAGATTGACCAAGACGGCTCACTTTTTGCCTATTAAGGCGACAAATGATGTAGAGGCACTTGGTGTTCTTTATGTGAAAGAGATTATGAGGTTGCACGGAATTCCAGTGACTATTGTTTCAGATAGGAATGCTAAGTTCACTTCGAAGTTCTGGGAAGGATTTCAAGCAGCGTTTGGTTCATTGTTGCACCTTAGTACGCCATTCCATCCACAGACGGACTGCCAATCGGAGCGTACCATCCAGATCTTGGAGGATATGCTTTGAGTATGTGTACTTGATTTGGGAGGTAGTTGGGAGGATCACCTTCCACTTATTGAGTTTGCCTATAATAACAGTTATCAGGCGAGTATTCAGATGGCTTTATTTGAGGCGTTGTATGGTAGACCTTGTAGGTCTTTTTTTTATTGGACTAAAGTAGGCGAAACAGCCGCCTTAGGACCCAACATTGTACTTGAGACTACTGAAAAGATTAAGTTGATCAGGCAGAGATTGCTTACAGCTCAGAGCTGACAGAAGAGTTATACGGATAGGCAGAGACGGCCGCTATCCATTGAGGTGGGAGACCACATCTTTCTATGGGTTTCTCTACGGAAGGGTTTGATGAGGTTCGGGAAGAGTGGCAAATTATCGCCACGATTCATTTGACCTTTTGAGATCTTGGATTGTGTAGGAGAGATTGCCTACAGACTTACTTTGCCACCACAGATGGACAGAGTCCACACTGTCTTTTATGTATCAATACTACGGAAGTACGAGCCGAATCCATCTCACATTTTGAGTTGGGTTGACGTGAATATTGATGAGGATGTTTCTTATGAGGATGGACCAGTTCAAATCCTTAACACACAGCAAAAGGTGTTAAGGAACAAGACGATACCATTGGTAAAAGTTCTCTGAAGGCATCATGGAGTTAAAGAAGCTACTTGGGAGCTCGAACAGGAAGTTCGCTCCAAGTATCCAGAGTTGTTTTCTCCTTCAAGTATAGCTTGATCTCGGGGATGAAATCTTTTAAAGTTGGAGAGAATGTTGTGTTATGATTTAATTATATATATGTATATGTGTGTATTTGGGTGTATGTGGTAGGAAAAAGAGAAGAAAAGTCAAAACAGTAAAATTTTGGTGGTGGGACCCACCACTTACATATTTTATGGTACAGAGACTACATTTAGTCTCATTTTCTCTCCCCAGCACCATCTTCTTTCCCATTTACATTTCATTTTTTTTTTTCACTTTGCCTTCAAGACTTCAAAGTTTGATTGCTATTCAACCATTAAGAATTTTTGGGTGCCGTTTACGGCAAATCGAAGAGCTTGACAAGATCTTCAAGTGGGTGTAAGCAATTTTAGTTTTGGTGCAACCCAGGATTTTCGAAATTAGGGCACAAAATTGGGGGTTTTCATAATTTTGGAGGTAGGAGTTCCTAATTCATACATTCTTGCACCTTTATGAATTATTCTTCTTGTTTGATGTCTAGCATGCTATATTTGTGTTGATTCCTTTAAAATAACTTAATTGTTGTATCATGAAGTATATGATTATATGTATGTGTTTATGTGGTATGAAAAAGCATACTTAAATGACTTTATTTCATGCCTATTGTAATATATGTGCTGAAATTTGTAACTTGAAGCATGAAGTTAAATTTTAGAGATTTCTATAAAGTATGGATATTGTGAATGTTGATTTGCAAAGAATGAAATTCTTTATTGTCATGACATTGTGAAATAATAAGCATCCATACACATCATTGGGAAAGAGACGGGAACATGAATTTAAAAGGAATATATATATATATATATATATATATATATATATATATATTTGGGAAAGAATTTTGAAAAGGATATTATGAAAAACTCGGCCGCCTAGGAGTTGCCTAGGGATCGTGGCGTTAGTAAGGCCTAGAGGGGATTAGGGAGATCACCCTAGCGTGGTTGAGTTAACTGGGCCCTAAATGAGGCCATAGCGTTGCCATGGGTCAGGGACAACTAGCCAATCCTCCTCTCGTGCCGCCATGGAGTTGCCATGGGACGGGTTGCATTAACGGTTTGGAAATGATGATGGATATGATTTTGAAAATGGGGAGCGACATAGTATGTCATAGCATTCCATAGCATCACATTGTCTATTTTGGCCTTGTAATTGTTGTATTTTCTCCCGACATAACATGATCCCGTTTTCTATATTTCTATTCATTGTTTGGATTCACGGGGTCACAAGAGGTGTATCTTAGGTACCACCTACTGAGCTTTATACTCACCCTATTATTTAACATTTTTCAGGATACGGGAAAGAAGTGGCGGATGATGTTCCATCATAGGCCTAATTTGGATTAGAAGATCATTTTGCTATTTTTGTATCTAAGTCCCATCATTTTTTTTGTAAAACCTTACTTTGTTATATTCGGTATAGAGACTTATGAACTCTTGTTATTTTTATTTTGCTTCATGGACTGTAAATTGATGTAATTGGAGTAAAATTCTAGTATGTGTGCATGGGACTACATATAAGATAGGTACTCCTTTGTTCTGGACGAATGGGATGATGATGATAAGCTATTTTGAGGATGTTGTTGATGTTGTTGTTTTGGAAATGTTTTATATTGTTTGCATTGTGTACTGGGACAGTTTAGATAAGTTTTGTAGGTCCATCAGTAGCCAGCTCATTTTTATGCATTTAAGTAGGTTGTCGTAGGGATCATTTTTAGCATAGGTCATGCCGATCTTTTTTTTATTATATATTTTTTATATATATATATATATATATATATATATAGGTGGTATCATTTTAGGGTCATTACAAATTTCTTCATTTCTACCAAACAAAACATAAATTACATGATAATATAATTATATACTCGTCGTTCATTTTCTTGTATAATAGTCCCATATTAGTTGTTCCATTTGAAAAGTTAAAACAAAATATATTTATCTTTCTATAATTACCCTTTAAATTTTTAAAAATCTCACAATTTGATAATATATATATTTAAACAAAAACTTAGTAATTTTAAAATGGGACAATTCATTAATTATATAACCCTTTATAAAAACTTATAATACCAAAAATGAATATCTAATATGAGACAGAAAAAATAATTATAAATGAATTAACTCTTTAAATACTTTATGTCATATCACTAAATGTATGGAACTAGATACTGTGACTGCTTATAAAGTATGGAAAAAGAATAACAAAAGTATAAGATTATTGATTTTCTCAATCTCTTTCACTTGTGGGATTGAAAGGCCATAATAAAATAAGCCAAAAAATAAAAAAATTGAGTCCTTAAATATTTGGATAGAAAATTTTAAAATGACATTAAAGCAATCGAAATCTAATATGTATATAGTATGATACAAAGAGCAAGTTAGCACTGCAAAGCTCTTCTCCTACCTAAAAGGCACCCCTTGAAATGTAGTGCAGTGATGAATTATTAATTCCTAGTACTTCTATCTCAACGCCAAATTGCCTTTCCCTAAATCTAAGTAAAAAAAAAAAAAAAAAAAAAAAAAAGAGCAAAAAAATATCAACTTTGCACATTGCAAGGCCATAACCAAAAAAAAAAAGCCAAACCATATAAAAACTCTAAAATTCAAGCTTTTAAATCAAGAGATCTTTTCTCAACTTTGGGCAACTTTTCTCTTTCTCAAGGTTCTTGGGTTGTGGGAAAACGACCGATGAAGTCGACGACTGAAAATCCGGTGAATGCCGAGGGAACTCCGATAGCATTTGGACCACCTCCCTCATCGTGGGGCGTTCAACGCTATTCTCTTGGATGCAGAGCATGGCAATGAAGAATAAGTGCATTGCTTCCTCTTGGGGCACTGTGGTTAGCCTTGTATCAACAATGCCAATGGCTTCTTCTTTGTGGCATTTGGTTACCCTCTTGCTCCATTGCACGATGTCCACACCTTCGCCAAAATCTCCCACTGGGCGTCGCCCCGTGATGAGTTCCAGAAGGACAACTCCAAAACTATAAACATCGCTTTTCTCATCTACCCTTAAGGTGTATGCATATTCTGCAATGACATGAAGATACAAAATGTTTACTACAATAATAAACTTTGTGCAAGTAACATTTATTTTAACTATAATACATCAAGATAGATGATAATATGTTTTACAATATATCAAACAAACTCTTGAATTGATGAACTCTTAGAAGGCAAGAAAATAAAGATGGGGTAAATGGGGATAGACATTTTATAACAAATTGGGTAAATTATAGTAAATTTAGACAAATTATTTAGCATTTATTACTCTCCTTGTTGATAGTGGGAAAGTGAGTTTGACTGTGAAAAGTCAGTACTGTCCTTAATAAACAGACAACTCAACCATTAATTTTTTGAGTGTGAAAAGTTAATAATGCCCCCAATGAATAGACAACTATCAATTTGATGCGCTATTCTTGGAGCATAGAAAAGTGAGTTTGAGTGTGAAAAGTCAATAATACCCTTATATTGTTATTATAATAATATTATATTACTTATTTTTTATTTTATTTTGGGTAATTCTTTAGTATATAATGTCCTAGAAGGGTCATGCTGATCTTTATGTGACGTGGAAAATATTGTGTAAGATTGGAGTGTTGGAGATGTGTTGTCTTCCACAAGGGGTGGTGGTCCCAAAGAAAGAAGAAACATTGTTACGTAGTAGTAGTAGTAGTAGTATAATAATATATAGTGGTAAAACAATGGACAACACTTTACGCACAATCACTTCGTAAGATCAAACGTAGTCTTATCTGAGAAAAAGTGTGTGTGGTGTTGATTTACAGATTTTGTACTATCTTTTTGCATACGCGTAGATTGATGTGCATGTTGGTTAGCTTTCACGATACTCGACACTGTTTTGATAGACCCATCCATGTCAGTGACGGACTGACCACTTCCTTCTTCCTAGCTCAGATTTTCTCACACACATATAATATACATATTCATACATTATACAAAACAGTCTTATGGTGAGATAGACATTATCATAATTCTCATAAGATCTCTTTTTTTTATAGTGATTATGTATAAATAGCATTACTCTGTTTCCTGTGTGTGTGTGTGTGTATATATATATAGATATGTGTGTAACTGTTTATATATAAGTATATAATCAAAGAGTGGACCCCACAGAATTTTGGTCTTCTGTTTGTGATTACCCAAAAAGTTCTAAACACTGTATTCTGTTTTTTTTTTTGGACTCTGCAGCACAGATCACAATCTTTCAGTTTGGCTCAAACAGCAATGGTCTGATAGTACTATGTGGTTCAAAATTTTATTTTGATACAATTACTAAAATGTCCAAAACAATTTGCTTAATAATCATCTTATAACTTTGTTTAAGTGTAGTAGTTTTGATCTAGCAGATTTTGACGAAGGAAAAAAAACAAAAGAAGGTATGTTTGGTTAAAAATAATTTACTATTTTAATAAATTGATAAAAAGAAATTGAAAGATAAAAATTATTTGACAGAAAATGAGAAATTTAGATCAAATTGTGAAAAAATAACAACTATGGTGTTTCCATCCATTGGACTTCAAAACAAAGCAGAGACTAATTTGTGAAATGAGGTTCAGAAAACTATAAAATCATTATGGTGATTGTGTCTTATTTGATCCCAAAAAAAAAAATTATTGTATTAAGTTATATTATATTATATTTTGAATAATTGCTAACTTAAATTGTATGAAAAAAAAAAAAAAAAACTATGTCTAGTTCAAAATCACATGTACCTGACTCAATAGACTTTAAATTGACAAAGTCACACATGACAATGAAATTTGACAATGTCACCATTGACAACATTAACTAACCACACTAACACATTTAGGATATGTAGATGTACCGAATCAAACGAAACGCTCGTAAATTGAAATTGATAGAAATTTAATTCAAATTAAACGCAACATAGGAACGTACCAGGAGCAATGTAGCCGTACGAGCCAGCAATCGCGGACATGCACTCCGACGCCCCACCGTCCACCAAGAACTTGGCCAGCCCAAAGTCCGCAACATGAGCTTCGAAGCTCGAATTGAGCAAAATATTGTTCGATTTCACGTCGCGATGCACGATCAACGGCGAGCAATCATGGTGGAGATAGCACAGGCCTTTAGCAGCCTCCATAGCAATCTTGTACCTCAAGTCCCACCCCAAGAACAACCCCCCTTTCTTACCATGCAATGCCTCTCCCAGACTCCCATTCCTCATGTACTCATACACAAGCAAGTTTGAGTCCTTGTTTGAGCAAAATGCCAACAGTCTCACTATGTTTCGATGTCTGATGTTGCCAAGAGTCCTAATCTCTGCTCTGAAACCATGGTCATGGAGGCTATTAGCGCCCAAACCAACAAGTTTTTTCACTGCAATTTCAACCCCATTAGGCATTTTGCCATGGTACACAGTCCCTGCACCTCCTCTGCCTATCACATTGCCGTCCTTCACGGATTCAATCACATCAGAGACCGTGAATTCGACCTTCTGAAATGCTGTCATCTTCCAATAATCCGCGCCATTTTTCCTAAATGACCTGGCTTTTAGTATGGCTGCGGAGGCAAATGCTAAAGAGCATAGTAATAGGCCGAGGGCAAATATTAGCTTGAAGTCTTTGGGGGACTTCTTGGGTGGTTTTGTTATAGTGGTGAAGTTGCAAGGATTGTTCAGAAGTGAGCCACAGAGCTGAGGATTCCCGGCATAAGAGGAGGCGTTGAAGAAGGAGAATTGGCCTGTTTCAGGGAGCTTTCCGGAGAGATCATTGAAGGAGAAGTCAGCAATTGTGAGGCTTTTCATGGAGCCTATTGACTTGGGTATGGTTTGGTTCAAGTGGTTTCTTGATAAGTTCAAGTAGTTCAATATATGGATATTGGAAACCTCGGATGGTATTGAGCCAGAGAGGTTGTTCTGGCTCATGTCTAGGTAAGTGAGATGGAAACAGTTCCCTATTTCCGGAGGAATTAGGCCGGAAAGCGAATTCCCCCTGAGGTCAAGCTTTAGGATTTGTTCTAGTTCTCCTATAGAAGGAGGGATTGGACCAGAGAATTGGTTTCCACCAAGCAAGAGGATTTGGAGGGAAGTGAAATTGGAAAGTGAGAATGGTAAAGAGCCTGAAAGAAGATTGTTTTGCAGGTTTAACTGGCCTAATTTAGTCGGCTTCGACGTGGCATTGCCGTTCTCCGGCATAGTTCCTGACAAATCATTGTTCTGCAATTCAACTAAATTTAGCTCAGGCAAGTAAATGAAGCCATTTGGGATGCTACCATTTAGGTAGTTTTGCCCCAACCTTACTCTTGTGAGGCTTGAACATGATCCTAACCCCTCAGGTATGGGCCCGAACAGAAAATTCTTGAGGAGGATCAAAATCCTAAGTTGGTTTGAAGCACACAAGTTTCGAGGGATCGTACCAGTGAGCTTATTCGTGGACAAATCGAGCAACTGGAGCTTCCCATTTCGGCCTAGACTCTCGGGAATGACACCGGTGAAGTTGTTCATCCAGAGCTGAAGACACTCCAGATCAGGCAAATCAGCAACGAAATCCGGTATTGGCCCATGAAGTCTATTCAGGAACAGGTTCAGGAGCTTGAGGTGTTTGAGGCCAATGAGCTCATATGGGATTTCCCCAGCAAGTGCATTGCTAGACAGATCAAGATTGATTAGGCTTGTTAGGTTGCCTAGTTTCTTCGGGATTGAGCCCGAGAGCAGATTCAAATGCAAGTACAGTGTCTCAAGTGACTTCAAATTCCCCAATTCATGAGGGATTGAGCCATCCAATTCACAGCTTTGAATCTCCATGTGGACTAGATTCACCAAGTTGCCAAACTCTCTCGGAATACCGCCTTCGAACATATTGAAATAGCCCAAGTAAATCTGCTTCAAGTTTGTGAGATTTCCCAACTCACCAGGGATTCTCCCATGCAGATCATTGCCCGCCAGGTTCAAGTACTCCAACCCCATCAAGTTTCCATAGCTTGGCGGGATTTTCCCGAAGAAATAATTCCCTCCAAAATCCAAGTGCTTGAGTTTCTTCAACCCCAAAATCCCAATAGGAAGGAAAGCAGTGAAGTTGTTGTTGTAAGCATCAAACACCTCCAAGTTTGCAAGACTTGTTGAGTAGTCCCAATCCAGGCCACCACTGAACTGGTTGTTTGATATGTTGAGTGACTGAAGACTACTCAGATTCTCAATCTTGATTTCGCCAGTGAAGTTGTTGCCGGCGAGGGAGAGTTGGGAGAGCCTATCGAGGCTGGAGATGGCAGAGGAAACAGAGCCACAAAGATTCATGTTTGATAAATCAAGTGAAACCACTCTTCCATGGAAGCATTTGATTCCCACCCACGAACATACCGAGCTCGGATTTGAAGAATCCCAAGTGCTCAAGGCCAGGTCAGTGAATTCAAAGCCTTGTTTGAGAGTGTTCAAGGCATGAAAATCACTAGTGACAGAAGAAGTAGTGCCCACAAGGAAGAAGAGTGTTAGAAGAATAAAGGGAGCCATTTTTTCTTTGGAAAATTAAGTTTGTGAGAATTTGAAGAAGAAAGGAATGAATTTAAGAGCTTCGACAATAATGGATTTTTCAGAAAAGAGAAGAAAAGTAAAAGGAATCTGAGGAACTTCAAGTGTGCATAGGTTTAAAGAATCAAACATCTTCAAAGGAAAAGAGACTTCAAGTTCAAGGAAGAAGCTAAGCCTTCCCTTTCCTTTGTTTGCTTTTCTTTTCCCTTCTCAATGAAAGAAGAGGAAGAGATTAGTATTCAGCAAAAACTGGTTTTGTTGTGAGCTTTATCTCTATCTATCTACAATAACCTTCTTTAAGGAAGAGAGAGAGAGAGACAGGTCTCATGAGAAATTAAATCAATAAAGCAGCCGTTGGAGGATAACAGAAATTTAAAGCTTATAGATCATGAAAAAAAAGTAAAGTTGATTCTCTCACTTGGCATGACAAAAATGCCCTTTAGCTTTAATCAAAGTAGGCTCTTTACTTCGAATGATAGATGATGAAGTTGCACTTTCAGTCATAAAATGTGGCTGATGAATTCTTCTCTTATTATGATAAATGACAACTATGCATATTGGTTTTTCATGAGGATATGAATTGAACAAAAAGTGGGCAAAATTATACAAAAGGAAAAAAGTGGACAAGGCAATCAATGCTTGCCACCATTACAAAATTATTGTGTGTCACTAATGTTAACGCCTTGATGATTCATGGAGGACCCATATATTTATAATAATATACTACTGACTCATATAAAGACCTTCCTGTATATAATCGATATTATCAACTAATTATATCTTATCACATAACAAAAAAAATTTATTTCAGTCCATCGTATTATTACATGTTATAATTTAATCTGTTAATAACACTATTTCGACTTTTCACTCATTAGAGTCTCATAACATTAAAAGTATTTTCCACTCATTAGTCTCATCGCAAAAAGATGTTGGAATGAGAAGATTGTGAAAAACAGAGTTAGATTGTACCTAAACAACTTTTAAACTCAAATTCAAAACTTCCAACTTATCAATATTGGTACTTTTACCATTGTACAAAGTCATTTTTACTAAAACAACCCATGGATGTTCTATGAATTGCCAAATCCTCATTCTCATGTGTGCAAGAAATTAATAAGAGGTTGGAAATGGAGCATTCGAAGATATACAATTGTGTACTTTGATGTAGAATGTATAGATACACATGGGTATATAATTTTCTATTTTCAATAATTATTTTATTTTTTTCACTCTCTTGGGGCTGGAAACATGTGCCTGCAACAACAGTGGATGTAAGAAGTAAAAGATGATGATTATTAATATATCATTACAATGTTTTTTTAATGAATGATCTAAATATAATTATGTAGCATGGATAGGTTGCATGGAAGATGGAACCAGTGTAGCTTTTTGTGTTGGTGCTTTATTCCTTCTCCTTCCTTGCCCTACAGGTCTGGGACCAACTCTCTATGTAATGTGTGTATTTAAGCTTTATTAGAAGATGGAATAGTCTTAAAGAGAGGGCTAGCTGAAAAGAAAAAGCAGAGAAATAATATTTTTGCTTTTAATCTTCCTCCACTTCAAAAGAAAAATCCATGACCCCTCCTCTTCACATGGAAAAGAGTGCTCTTGTATTAACATGTAACTCATTCCAGAACCCCCTCTCTATCTATGTGTGTGTGTATAGATATATATATATATATATATTAGTTGGTACACAAACCCCTTCAAGAAATTGTTTGCACTTTGTAGGAATTGATCCTGAAACCTGATACTTCATGAGGCACTAGAACATAAGTCTTTTTTAGGTCAACTCCTTGGAATATATATATATATATATATATATATATATATATATAATAACTGCAAAAAAATACATGGCACTTCATATGCATTTCAAACTGGACGGAATTGGATCCAGTACTAACAGGAGTGGATTTTTCTCCATAACGTACACCCCCTCTCTCTCTCTAGAAATACATACATACATACATACATATATATATATATATATATATATATATATGACTATAAAGAAAAATACAAGACACTTCATCAGCATGGGAAAGAGTGCTCTTGTATTAAAATGAGATTCAAAACAGTATCTCTCTATCTCTCTTTCCCCCTTACTCTGTGACATGACTTTTGTCACATAATAGTTACAAGTTGGCTCCACCCCCACTTATGTTTGATACTCTCATGGCAAGGGGGGGGAGACTTTCATTGCTGGGACATGTCTGAGGTGTCTCTGTCTTCTTGATGGCCAGGTCTGGCCTTTTGAAGGGTCATTATCTTGTGGCTTGGCTCACCTGGGGGCTGATGACTTCTTGAAATGACTCACTGTTCAGCTTAAATAAGTATAGATTCCTTATGTCAATTGCCAATTACACAACTTACGTGTCATAATTAGTGTAATTTGTTGTGTTTTTTTGGATGAACACAAAAACACATTGCATTAGACCAACTAATCAATTATTACATGTGTATTAACTCTTCACAGAGTTTATAGAAAATGCATGATATCATAGTCACTATAACATGCCTTCCAAATCAATTATTACATGTATCATTGCTTTGATCAGAAAACGTGACTCGGGAAAGAGCAACTTAGTATTGTGCTTCCATATTTGGATAGGAATACTTTGTTACCTGTAGTGTTTATTGGACACGTAAGAAAAATGTTTTCAACTTTGAAAATAATGGTGTACTTCTATTTAATGTGTTCTGGACTTTAGCTTTCACTTGAAAGAACCGGAAGTTAGGCTTGTAGCTTACATTTGAAAGAACAGAAAGTTAGGAATGTTGAGGAAGAAACCATAAACAACTTTAAATTTACAAAGTTAAAAAGGAAAATTGCAAAGTAATCTGATAGATTATTAATTGAAGGGTTAAATTTTGTTATTGCAGTACTTAAAACTAGTAATATAAAGAAACCTAATAGGAAAAGGAAACTAATTGTCTAAGTAAACTAAAAATATAAAGAAACTATTCAAAAATAAATCTCGCTAAAAATGGTAAAAGGTAAAAATATAAATAAAATAAAATCTAATAAAATTGTCCTATATCATCATTTCAAGGCATTATTTTGAGGTCGCAACACTATTATTTTGAGTCTCAAAATAATTGTGTCACTATCTATGTTGCAACATGCATTGAACATTATTTCAAGATTGCAATAGCATTACTTTGGACAAAAAATAATGATATTGAATCTTGGCTTAATATATTACACATGTACAATACTTTCAAGAACTATTAAAATCAAAATACTATAATGTTTGAGGCTCTCTCACTTTTTTTGATTGCGAAGAGAGACTTGTGTAGTATTTATAAACATAAGTTGTTTTACAAATTACATATATTTGAATTTAGGTAACTATCACTTATTTTTATCGGTAGGTTTCTCTAGGAATGGCAATGGGGCGGGTTTGGAGCGGGTTTGCCTAAACCCGTCCCCGCCCCGTCAAAATTTTGACAAATCCATCCTCGCCCCGTGCTCAGGACATTTTCAGAGTCCATCCCCGCCCTGTTGGAAGATGAATCTACCCGTGCCTGCCCCGCCCAGCTCCGCTATCATTTTTTTTTTTTTTTTTTTTTTGAGATCAGCCCAGCAGAGTACAACATATCCCTCAACAATTACACAGTCGGCACCATAAACAGCAACACCAGTCATCAGATAAATAACTGAGGTATGAAAACAAAATTGTTGGTCTTAAGGTGTATTTACCTATTTAATGTCAAAAACAGTGATTACATGACTTTTATGGGGTTCCACCACCTGCATTGTGGTTTATCATACAGGGGTAGTATTGTCCTTTACCATCTTGTGACATAATTACATAAGGGTTTGAGATAGTACATTGCAGCCACTTTACCTGCTCAGGCTATTTTACTGTGTAAATTGAGGTTCAACACATGAAAATTGTCTACAGGCCGGAATTTGCAAGGGCATTATTGTAGAGACCGATTCTTTTTCCATTTTTATGGGTTTATTTATTTTTTATTATTTTATTATTTTTTCGAGTTCAAGTTTTATCAGATCGGGTTGAGTCGAGTGCTCAGGAATAGTTCCTGACACTTCTTTCATTGATATTTGTATTGTTTTTATTTTTATTTCGCCTTCTATTATTTGGGGGTATTTGTGTGAATGTGTTTGAGGACGTTTTTATTTGTTGTGGTCTTTCTGAAAATATCTTTTGAAGATATTTTATTTGAGGAGTTTTTGAGAAAGTATCTTTTGGAGATATTTTCATTTTGGGTCATTAGTGCAATTATCTTTTGAGATATTTTAGTGGAGGGACCTTTGTGCAATTAATGAAAGTAAATGCATAGTATCTTGTTTTGGCCTAGAATTCTTGTACAGAATTCATTTTAAAATTTCATTGAGCCCTGTACTTTTAGAAATGCATTTCGGACATTTCCCCATTTTTAGGTTTTCTGACCTGAGAGTCGCTGTTTTTGCTTGGGACTTATTTTCTTGCTCAGGATTCATTTTTCGACGCCGTTTCTTTCGTTATCAATTATTTTTTATATAGGTACTTTTACGTTTACGATCTTATTCCGTTTGAGTGCGTTTCAATGATTTTCACTTTTTTGGGCGTTTGAGGGGCCTTTTGCAATTTTGTAAAGTTACGGGCTAAGTTCGCGATTACTGAAAGTTGAGAATTATATATATGTCAAAAATTAGAAAATTTTCTAATTTTTCATTTCTCTATCTCTCCCAACCGTGATTTCTCTCTCTCTCCCAAAAACCTTTTTTTTTTTTTTTTGGCCTTAAACATTTTTTTCCATTTTTTCAGCTGATCGTGCTAGCTTTCGAGCTTGGTTCCTTAATGGAAAATGTTCCCCTCATCGTTCTCTACCAGATGGTAGAACGGTTTAATTTTCAGTTGTGTATTGAATATTTTTCGAATTTTTGAAAGTTTTAGATGTAGAACTTCAAGGGAGATTTTGACCCATTTGAAACCGGATTTTGGAGCCGCACCTTTGGGGCTGTTTGACCTCCTCGGTGTCACTTATGATCCCACCGAACAGTTTTTCATTTGGCCGACATGGACCAGAATTGACCAGCGTTGACCAGAGTTGACTTTCCGACCGGGGATGCTTTTTAGGTGTATTTTGAGGTAGGGGTGGCTTATGCTCGTAATTTGCATTTTTTTTTTTTGGGTCTTTTGGGATGTGGGAAGTGATAAAGCATGTATATGTGTTATTTGGAAATGTGGGCCTAATTGGTATATTTGATCTTTACATTGTTAAGGTGCTGGAATGTTCTTATTTGTGCCTTAGGCTTACATTGGATTTTAGAAATGTCAAGCATAATGGGAAGGGGTAAATTTCATGTATTTGGTTGATTTACATATTTGCCTAATCATGCTTCATGTATTGATGATATCATTGCGGATATTTGTGCGCATATGTGTTTATGTGCTTTTAAGGTATTTGATAAATATCTACTTGCTAGTTAGACATTTTTGTTGCATTGGGATTATTTTCATCATTCGTGGGTCATGGTGTGTGTGCCACTTTGGCCATGGGTTCATTATGGTTATCATTGGGTCAATGAGTGCATTGGGTGCATAGCACGGCATTCATGATATATATATATATATATATATTGTTAGATGGATGGATGTTATCCATAGATGCAGAGGGGCACTCAATTCTTTGATGGATAGATGCTATCCTAGGGTGCGGAAGGGCACTCATTTGTTGTAGGTGCGGAATATGATTTCGGTAACTCTTGCGCATTCATTTTTGGTTGCGGATTTGATTCTGACACAACATCATTTCGCATTCATGGAGTTACATGTGTGAGTAGCATCATGGTGGAGTTCATGGGTCGTATTGAGTTCATAATTCATGGGATTATGTGGATTTGGTTATGGTTATAGTTTCGTGGTTGGCATTATGTGATAATGTGTTTTATATGGTTTATACTTTGTTGTGTTAGTCATTTGATGACTGGTGTTTTGGATGCATGACTTGATTATGTGCTTACTTGAGTTGAGTCAGACTATCATGCTACGAAAATTAAAGTTAGGGTGCATGATCCCTTTTTATTTCACGAAACTTAGGCTTTAGGGTGTATGACCTTTCATCCTTGGGATGCCTAGCATTTTTTCAAGTCTTTGGGATTCCGAAAGATGCATTTACTTACATAATCCATTCCTTACTGAGCGGTTGTGCTCACCCTCAATTATACAAACATTTTTTAGGGACGAAGTAGCATCAGATGATTTGAGTTGAAGACTCACTTTTGGGCTCATTTGTGGACTTGTGTCTATTTTTGACTTTTCGGTTTTATTTCAAATGTAATCATGCTATCGTGTATATTTTACGATTTCAAACTTGGTGTAGTACCCTTCTCTTTTTCTTGGAAATGTAAACTTCAATTTACTTTGGAAAAGTATGTAATTTGTCTTCAAATGTTGTATTTTAGGCCAACGAGTCATTCTAAGGTCTAATGTATGCTTTACATGTTAAATGGATACTTTTGCATGTTATGAGTGTTTATCAATGATATTCTAATATTCCATGCCATATCTCATCTTGTATGACACTTAAAATTTCAGTTTTGAGGCCATATGGTAGTTATTGTATTTCTAGCTTTGCAACAGAGTTTTCTACATTTTTCGTGTCATTTCGGTCGACCGGTACCTCATTTCAAACGACCGGTATCTTTACATTTAAATTGTAACTTAGGACAGTAGCCATTTTACTGTTTGGACCATAACCGGTAGACCGGTTTCTCATTTCGGTTGACCAGTTTTTTGAGTCTTATTTCGATTGACTGGTATTCATAGTCTTCATTTCGAACGATCGGTATAGACTTCGGTCGACCGATTTGCCTGTAGGTTAGCCAGCCTTGCTTTGGTCACTTGCTTTTGTTAGGACCTTCATAGAATCCCTATTGCATGTCTTCGACTTCATATGAGTTGATCCAGGTATAGATGTATTTTTTATATTGCTCTATATGTCACTCGGTGCCAGGAGGCACTATATGACCCTTTTGTCTTTTCGCTTACGCATTTGTTATCATATTAAGTATTATTACCTTTTAAGAGGATTTTCCTTCATCCTAGAGGTGGCATTTACCTCTAGTGACCTCTTTTTTTGCTTTTGCTTCCGCATTTCGGATTCGATATCGGGTTAGGTTTCGGGTTACTCGTTAATGCTTCGGGTTCTTGAAATTCGGGCTGTTACAATTATGGTTTTTTTATAGTTGTATTATATGTTTATACATGTGTCCAGATAGCTGCATTGTATTGAACAACTTTAGTTGAGCTTACATTGTGATTTATACAGTCTCAGGACTTATATTTTGCTGAGAGTGACAAATGGTTGTTAAAAAGGCATTTTGGTCCTTCCACATAGAGCTCAGGTGTGTGACACGTTGTTGTGGTCCTAGAGTGATATTGTATGCATTACAATTGCATTGCCTAAGAGCTAAGTTTGGATGACAATGCTATTACAGCCTTATCTCTATGAGGTATGATTTCTGGTATACTAGAGGACAAAGCAATTGAGGTGTCAAGGGTGTGTTGGTCCATTCACATGAAGAATGTCGGATAATTCTCTGTGCAATGATTGCCTAAAGGTGATAGGTGTATATCCTTATTGAAGAAGGACTAATGTTGTGAAAACCGTGTCTTCTTTTTTTCGTCATTCATTTTTTTTATTATTCGTTTTATTTATATAATTTTTTGGTTTATTCTTTTTCCGCATTGCCTTAGGGTTTTGTTGCGCCCAAGGTAGGCTTCGGTGCTCGGAAACGATTTCTGACACCATGTACATTGCATTATATTGTCTTTTACTGCCTGCTTATGTTTTAATTTCATTGTAAAGCATGCTCGTCTATTTTTTATTTCCAGGGGTATGGATGCATGGTTTCTTCGTAAACATTTTCGTTTTTTTTGGGTGTTTTTTGTAATTAAGTTTTTGAGATATTTTGCCTTAGGGACTTTTGTGCAAATATTCTTTAAGATATTTACTGGGGGGACTAAGTTGTAACATGGGAAAAAGAGTGACAAGTGGCACTCTCCCATTGGACCATTTGTTGACTTTCCATTAGGTACGCTTGGAAGCCTAGGATGGTGACATGTAATGACCCGGTCATTTTCCTCCTTTTTCCTTTTTCGGTGATTTTTTTTTTCGTCTTTTTCCTATTTTGTCTTTTCCCTATTTCGTCTTTTTCCCGTTTATCATTTTTCCTTGCATAACCTCACTTTTTGTGTTCAGATTTGATTACGGTTTTGCATGCATTCATGATATTTGATTTCCATGACATTTGTATTTTTACTTTTATAGAAATACATTCTAATTGCTTACTTTTTCGTAAAGGGCATGAATGCATACTTAATTATAATTAATCTTGATTCTTGGGGTTTTAGTGTAATTATGGAAAGTAATTATTTTTCATCTTAGGGACCATTTTGTAATTTAATTTGTAAGATATTTTGAAAAAGGAATTTTTTGCAATTTTTGGAAAATGTGACAACTGTCACATTCTCATGGAGCCACTTGTTGGCATTGGGGTGGAGTGACTTGAAAGCATAATCTATTGACATTTGGAGGGTAGAGATTCGCCCACTTGTTGGCCTAGGATTGGAGCACTTGTTGGCTTAGATGGTTGACAAGTGTAGGCTTAGGATTAAGCTTAGGAAGAAGCCTTAGATTTGTGACACGTGTAGGCACCAAAATAAGTCTGGCATTGTGTGTCTGTGAGAGGTAGTGTAAGAACACATAGTGAGAGGAGGATTTCTAGACCTTCCACTCACTATTTTCACTTTATCCTTTTCATTTTCACTTGTTCTCCAAGAACCCTAACCTAGCCACCATTGGAGAGAAGCTTGGTTAATAGCTTTCTTCTTCATTTTGGCCTCCTTCCATTCACCTTAAACTTAAAACCTTGGGAGACAAAAGTTTCCCCTCACTCTCCTCTTCATTAACCCTAAACTTGTTTTCCATTTTGAGTTTGGTTGCTTGGATTATAGAGATCCAATTCTCTATTGAGGTGGGGGTGGTAATATGTTTATATTATAAGTGTTTTATAATTCTTAGGGTTTAATATATATTGTGTACATGCTTTGAATATGATAGTCTTGCATATTATAGGAAACCCTCACTTCTTGACTTAGGGTTTATTGATTTAAGCATGTATAATATGTATAAACCATGTGTAGAAGGATCATATAATTTAGTAGTATGTTAAATTCTAGTATTTTCACATGTGGTAGTGATATAGAACTCTTGTAGAATTATTAATGTTATATACAATTCCTATTGACTTGAATTATTATATTTATGGTGGTGATAATTCTATGATCTTGTTGATGACAATTGTGATTATTTTAGAAGTTTAATACTATAATGTTGTAATCTAGTATATATAGCTTATTGTTGAGGCATGATTTAAATTGATAAGTTGGTGGTATTGTATTGTACAAAATATCATGATGAGAACTTGTTATTTGGTATGCCATTTTAGACTTGGAACCCTAAGATATGGTTTGTGTGGTTTCAAAATAGTTGTGCATGAAAAGTGGTGTATATGCCTTAATAATTATGTATGAGTTTTGAACTTGCTATATTTTTTATTTTCTTGGGACATTGTTACAAGTAATATGGCTAGAGTTTGGCTCTAGTGCGGGAGGTATGAGTTCTCCCCAATTGAGATAGTGCGCACTAAGGTGGTCTTCCCAGCGGGTTAATGCCCGGAATAACCATTTTGATCTTGGTTTAGTCCGAGACGTGATGTCTAAGTATTCCACTAATTGATTTCGCATTAACTTCCAAGTTGACAACTAATGCTTGATTGTAACTTGTGATTTTGGTTATTGGCGAATTAATGTTGTTAAGTACATTGATATTTACATGTGTTGCTAAAGAATCATTAAGTTAGCTTAGGATGATCCCTTAGAACACCTTGAACATAGACGTTAAGTGGAATGCTCCCTTATATTCATCTATATTAATCTTGCAATGATATTGAAACTTTAGGGTATACGCATATGCTTCTTCCTACGAGTAACTTGATTACTCAACCTAGTGGTTTGAGTTGTTTTACAGGTAAGGAGACAATGTTTTTGGATGCTCATCATCCTTAGAGGCTCATGAGCCATTTGAAGCATTTTTGTATATTGACATGCACTTGTTTGACATGCTTTACTTTTGGATAACATATTTTGTATACCATGGATGTATCGTATTTTAAAAGCCAATGTAGCTTTCTTAATGTGTAACGATACCTAAGTACTTACTTTTGATATTATAAGCATGTATGTAATGAGGCCAAGGGCCAAACATATTTACCTTAGTACTTGTGTTCAATTGGTACCAACTTTTGCTACAAAAATATGTTTTAACCAACTTTGGGGATTTGACATGTGAAATCTCTATAATTAACATGTATAAGGCCATAAGTTGTTGTAATACATCCATTTATTCATTTAAAGGTTGTTGGCATGCTCACATACTCAAATTTCATTGAAAAATCAGTTTTAAACTTTCATTTTGAACCAATTCATGAGGGGATTTGAAGCATGGGTTAAACCTTAACACATTGGACATATAGCATGTCCTTCAGTAGGTTTTTGAGGTGTTTCAGTTGACCGAAACTCCATTTCAGTCGACCAATGGCTTTTGGAAGCTTCAATGCACAGTAAATCTCCAATTCCAGTAGGCTTTTTCACTGTTCAGGACCATTTCGGTCGACCGATGGCTCAATTCAATCTACCGAACCAAACTCACCTTAAAATCAAAACTTCAGCAAAGTTTTTGTGAGTTTCGGTCGACCAAAACTCTATTTCGGTTGACCAAAATAGCCCTCATGCACCTACCTTCTAGGATTTGTTTCAGCACTGACGTTCCAACTTCAAAGGGTCAAACTCCTTCATTCCTAGTCCAAATGGGGTGATTCTTGAGCCTAAACTCAATGATTTTGAGTCAGATTTCCAATGGTATCAATGCCATTCTCAGATTCCAAACACAGTGGGAGTTATTCATATTTTAGTGAGGTAGTGTCAGTTTTCGCTTAAATCGAGAAAGGACATTTTGTACGATTCTTGCCCAAAGTTCTTAGAACCTCTTGGAATGTTGTGAAATGATTAGATTAGGTTGTATTCACCTTGTTTGACTTATTTAGAGTCAATTTTCTCCTTTTATATGTGAATTAACCATTTTACCCTTCATTATCGGATTTTGCCCGTTTTAACTCTAATTTCCTCTTTTTCTCTCCTTAACTTCCGTGACTTCATGGAATGTCACATTGGTGTCTTAGAGATGATTTATATCTCAAAGGACTCTGGTTTCATCTTTTGCTTCCGTATTTCGAATCTGTTATCGAGTTAACTTTCGGTTCATCACTGGCGCACCGGGTTGAAAAACTTGGG
The DNA here is from genome assembly GCF_030987335.1 of Cornus florida. Taxonomy (NCBI): domain Eukaryota; kingdom Viridiplantae; phylum Streptophyta; class Magnoliopsida; order Cornales; family Cornaceae; genus Cornus; species Cornus florida. The sequence continues at coordinate 51,010,435 of NW_026775573.1, forward strand.
CTGTCACATGACAAGTGTAAGGCGTGTATTGAGCCTAGTGAAGAGGCCTAGGATCATGACAAGTGGAGGGTGGATATGTTTGTGTGTAAGAGAGATAGTGTTGGTGTGTGTGCGTGCGCGCGCGCGCGCGTGTGTGTGGTTGGCTAACAAAGCTTAGGGTTAGTGGATTTTCTTGTAAAAGGTTGCCTCCCTTACAAAACCATTATTGCTGCTATTATGAACCCTAGCCACCATTTTCTGATTTCGAACCCCTTCCCTTGGAATTTAGCCTTCCACATTGAAGATAAAATCTTCCTCTCTTCCATATCTAGAACACATTTTCTTAGTTTCTCCATTTGATGTTGTTTACCTTGGATTCTAGAGGGACAATCCTATAGTGAGACAGTTTGTGAAAACCTGAAACCCTAGCCTCCATTTTTTAAATCCGACCTCCTTCCCTTGGGATTTTGGTCTTCCACCTTAAAGAAAAAAGTTTCCTATCTTCTTTATCTAGAACACATTTGCTAAGTTTTTCAATTTGACTTCATTTACCTTGGATTCTAGAGGAATAATCCTCTAGTGAGGTAAGAGTTGTCCTATGTTTATCCTCTTGTTGTTTCTTGTTTCCTTTGTTGTTAATATACATTGTATGCATGTAATATGATATTCTAGGGTTGTATTAGATGAATATTAATTATATCTAACCTAGGGTGTCATTTTTATACAAGCTTGATATGTGATTATTCTATTGTATTATTGTTGTTTTACTTAGTAGATAATGAAATTCTAGTATAACTTCTTGTTGTTACTATGTTGTTCTGGAATTATTATTGTCATTATTTATGTTGTGATATTTGACTATGTTATTGTTAAGTTTGGGATTTAATGAATACCATGTTAGCATGACTAAAATCTCTATGTTGATTTCCTTATTTCATTTAGTGATGATTTGAAATCACATAATCTTGTTAGTGTAACTTTAGAGATTTTATTAAATTATTGTCAATGGTTTAATTATGTAATTAACACCATGTTGTTGTTAAATTCATGGAATTGGAACTTATTTCATATTAGTTTGAAATGATTTTATATATTATTAATGTCGTAGTAACTTGAATCAATATTCGTTGTGGACTTGACATTATGTATGCAATCATAGCTTAAAGACTTAGGGCATAACTTGTGTGTAGTTACAAAATTAGATGTGTATAGAAGTTGATTACTTGGATTGTTTACACTATTTGATAGTTGTAACTTACTTGATTGATTTTAGAAATACTTGGAGCAATGAAAATGTGAAATGGCTAGGGTAAGGCCCTAGTACGGGAGGTACGAGTTCTCCCTACAATAAAGTGCGCACTTAGGTGGTTCCTTATGGGTTAAAAGCCTCTAATAGCCAAATGTCTTGTGTTGTGAGTTCATGACTGGACACTGCTCCTAAGTTTTCCACATGGCTTGATTTCACATTTATTTAAAAGTTGACATTACTTTTGAAGTTTTAGCTTGTTCTATTTATTGGAAATTCCAATATGTTGTACATTTTACCTTTGTGGATTGCTTTTAAATTGTTCATATATAGCTTAAGATGATCCTTTAGCCCTCCCATTGAACATAAACGTTAGGTGGCATGATCCACATGAATTCGGTTTATATTACGGTACAAAGAACCGTTGAAACTTTAGGGTATACGCATATGCTTCTTCCTACAAGTAATGCAAGTTACTCACACTAGTTTTTGGGTCTTTTTTAGGAAATGAGACCTTGTTTTTGGATGCTCACCATCCCTAGCTTGGCTTGGTTGTATTTGGATTTATTTTGTGTACATTTATCATGCAAGTATTAGCATGTTTTGTTCACTTTTGACATTGTAATTGTATAACTTGTTTTAAAGCATGGTATGCTTCCTTTTGGGCATGTAATGTAAACTTAAATGTCTTATTTTGACTCCACTTTGACATATATGTAATGAGGCCAAAGGCTAACCACTTGAATGTATGTAAACTAGGATTTTTATTTCAAATGTTCATTTTGATATCATGGTTACTATTCATCGCATTTTTTTTAAGAATCGTGCCGACCATTTCGGGACTTCCGGGGGTCTGTAGGGCATATTTTGAACATTAAATTATCAATTTAGGTCTTAAGAAACTTTCCCAAAGTCCCATTTCCATTCCTTAGGTAACAACTCTACAAGTTGGCGGGTGCCCATAGGTTTTAGCATCCGCCCGCAATGCAATAAAATTCTTTAGTTTTGACAGCTTTGCAACCTGATCTTGTAACAGCTATAACTCACTAATTTCAAGTCAAAATTAAGGGATTCTTGAGTCTAAATTCAAGTATTTTAGGTCAGCTTCCCAATGGTACCAATCCCATCTTCCGATTCGTTTCCTACTGAGAGATATTTTAATGGAACAGTATCGGGATTTGGTTTGAACCGGGTTAGGGTTTTTGTAGAATTTCATTTCCAATGACCTTAGAACTTTATATGAGGTTACCAATGGACCTAATTGAGTTATTTTTATCTCATTTGACTTGTTGAGAGTTAAATTTCCTTCTCTTACAGTAAAATAACCATTTTACCCCGTCATTGCTTTTGGTTCGTTTTAGTCTTAACTTTCACTTTAAATTCCTTTTTGAGTCTTGTGTCTTCTAAAAAGGTCACTTTGATGTTTTAGAAATGGTATTCATCTTTAGAGACCTCTTCTATTTTCTTGCTTTCGCATTTGAGATCTATTATTAGATCAGTTTTCGAGTAACTCGCTGACGCACTAGGTTCTGAGAATCTGGGCCATCATAAGTGGCATCAGAGCTTGAGGTTCGAAAACCTTAGGACAACGGGGGTTTGGGTTCATTTCATATTTCTCATTGACATGCTTTGATGTATTCACATGTTTACATGCTTATGTGCTTAAGTATTTATAGCTTTTATTGCATGATTTAATATGATTTAAGTGCTTATGTGTTTTGTTATGTGGAGTTTATTGGTGCATTTATTTGGTGGGTTGTAATGTGTCGTGAGCACTTGAATTTGATTAATGACTTAGTCGAATTTCTTGTGCTCATTTGTCTTTGACTTAGAAGGACTAGTAGGGTGTTAGAAAGGTATGTGAACTTCTCCATTTTTGGTCTTCATCCATTGTTAGGTGCATTTTGTAAAAGATCATGTTAGTTGCTACTTATATGTGCTATGTGCATATGCTATTTGTCTAACATGATTTGATTTTAATGTAAATAGCATAACATATGATGTATGCTAGATTGGACTTGAATATGCATGATTGTTGTCGCATATTTGGCATGACATGGGATTGGTCATTAAGGTACGAGTTGAGGTTGAGTTGCATGGTGAGTTAGGCACTTGGTGTAATGACAGATGTGCTTGGTTGTGTATAAGTGTTTTTCTTTGATGTTGATAATGATTATTGTCATGGTTTTATGGTAGTATAGGTTGTTGTTGACCTAGCATTAGTTTTGGGTTAGGTGGAGAGACACCTTTCGTTTAGGCTCTTGTAAGGTGAGTCGTTAGGCGTAGCCTTAGTGCTTTGTGGAGTGTTTGTGGATTGACGTTTTTGGACTCTCGGTGTTAAGAGGAATCTGTTGGTTTCAAGCCATGGTGAGGTCATAGACCACTTAGGCTTCTTCGTTTATTTGGATTGATTCCTCTGAAATTGCGATTTTTGTGGGTGGGTGCATGGCACTGGCATGCTACCTTACTAGCTAGCTATAATTACAATTTAGATGGAATCGATGTTGGATTTTGTTTCGATAGGCGTAGTCCTTTTTATCAATGAAGATGGAGATATGAGTTTGAAGATTATTAGAGGCATAGGATCTCTTCAATTTTATTTTGAATGTCCGGTGTTGGAACAGTGATTGATGGTTGTTTTGAGGTTAGACGTAGTGATTGATTTGGTTATTTGATGGTATGGCTATAGTTGCCATTTCTTTTGAGTTCTTTTTGCGTAAAGATGTTTTTGGGATCAGGTCGATTGATTAATGTTTTGGGTAGCGAGAACATTGCATTGTTAGTGTCACTTGTTGTGTCACCTTAAGGGTTAGAGATTGATTGTCTGGGTCTCACCATTGTGGTAAGGACTCATGTTTGTTTTGAGACACGTCGTTGTTATATTGGTGCTTGGAGTCGGATCATGGTTAGGACCGATCTTCTTTTTCACTTAGATACGTTAGGACACGATGTCCTTAGGGTTTATTTGTTGCATCATTTTCTGCATTTTCATTTTTTACCATGTTAGTAGTATTAATTGTGATATCATGATGCATGAGTAAATAGATGTGTGTCCACATTTATCTTCTTATCGTATGGCATTCGCATTCCTTATTTATATGCTTAGAGATACCATATTGTTGTTTTGCATTGGAGACATGATTTTGAGCCTACGTGGAGACATGTTGCATTTTTCATTGATTTTACACTTATAAAACCACTACTATACTAATGAAGTATAGCGAGTAGGGATCGTCCGCAGGGATTATATGTGTTGGAATTTAATTTCGACTCTAATGTACCAATTGATTGCAAATAAGGGTTGGTTAGTTGATTACTCTAGAAAATAATTAATTAAGATGCAATTAAAATAAACTAAGTTGAGTTAGGGATTTAAGAGATAAGAAGTGAGGTCTTGGTGTGCATTGGAATTGCCACCAAGCTTGTTCACCAAACCCCACACTTTCAACTAATTTGGGAAAAACCTTCTTGTGAATAAAATGCGACTACCAATTGCAATATTAAGCATGGACCATCAAATTCAATAATGAATTATCTACTTAACCGACAAATAAACTAAGCATAGCACAACCCATCAATTATAAGCATGACCCATAAAACTAGTCACAATTGTAGCACACATCAATCTAGAAAATCATGGAATTTGCAATAATAAGCCATGGAATATCAAATCAAGTAAAGATTGTCTACCTACCTACAAGCATGAATTAAATTGTAAAACAACCCATCAAGCATAAGTATAATCCATCAAATTAATTGACAAACCCATCTAATGAAAACCATATCTAGCCATCACTAGATTCTCAATCAACCACACATAGACATGTAATTAATATAGAAAAACTAGTGTAGAGATCAATTCCGAAATAATTACACATAAGACAACATGTAATCACATAGAGAATCAATAGAAAGAATTAATCCATAGAAATCAAAGGAGAACCCAAGATTCATTAAGTTCACAAGGCTAAAACACTAATCACAAGATATTATTCCCCAAAAAATATGAAAGAGATAGAGATTTAGATTATAAACTTGGGGCTCATCCAAGCCCCAAGGAGAAGTCTAGCCAATCATGGAGAATGTGGGTGTGATCTTGGAACCCTCAAGGGCAATCCCCAAACATGGCTCCATTTTCTTCCTCTTTTTCTTTGTTGAACTCTAGAGAAAGAGTATGTGTAGATGTTGAGATATGTTCTTGGTTCCTCCACTCTTCTCTTTTCTTCTAACCCTAATCTCTAACTTTCCTAGAGAGAGAAAATAAAAATTACAATGAAATAAAATTGAAGACAAAAGAAAGATTACAAAATGGTTCAACTCCCTTCAAATATAAGGTCCTTGGAGTAGTGAACAAGTCAGAAAATAAGCGCTTAAAATATCTAATCCCGCAGCTATGTGGTAGATAGAGTTTGGGCGCGCAGGAATAAAATAGCTCACTACCAGCGTATTTTCGATCGATCCAAAATTTATTTATTTATTAATTAATTAATTATATTTTTTTTACTTTCCGAAACTTTATGCTTGACTCCAAAAAGGTTGAAATAAACCATTTTTAGACCGTTTGAACCTTATTGACCTGAAATAGACAAAAACACAAATAAGTACTAAAACGGGAAAATAAAGATAGATGAATGGACTAAAATACCCTCGCTTAGGTGCTAAAATGCGTCACATTTGAACACTTATCACACCCCCAAACTTAGATATCGCTAGTCCCTAGTAATGAGCCACAAGAAGAAGAAAGAAATAAACATCTATACAACTATGAACTAGAAAGTAATAAAATGATAACGCCACTTTCGTAGGGAACACGATTGCATTTAGCGTATGCAATAAGCCTTTTAAACCCCTAGGTTACTCCTAGTGGACAAGTGAAGTCTCGTGAGGGTTTCCAGAAATGATACCCACAAACATTGAACTCTTTCTCACTAAAGAATAACCAATATACAAAACAAGCATTGGGAGAAAACTACCTCAAATATGCAATTTTTCAACCCTTTCCAAACAATCTCCCAAAATCTCAACCCCAAACAAATAAGTATGGTCCTACACACATCAAGATAATGATCATATAAATTAAAACAACTCTAGAATCATTTTTAAATGAACCGACATCAAATATGTTACTATCTAAGCTAACTAAAGAAATTGTAATACCCCAAATTTTAAAAGGATAGTCTCGGTATTTATTTATTTCTTTTATTTGCATTTTTATATTATTTGTTTGATTTCTTGGTTATTTGTTTAATTGCTTATTTGAATAAATTGAGTATGTGGTTATTTGACATAAGTTGTTTATTTATTTGTATGATAAATTATTAGTATTTGTTTATATATATGTTAGGTTTTAATTGAAATTAATTGTTAGGAACTAAATCATTTAAATATTTATTTTATTTTATTTTAAATATTTATTGTTAAGGATGGACTTGGATAGTAGTACTGGACCGCCTAATGGGTCACATGGACTACTTGGATAGGATTATTTTTGGGTTTGGATAATTACCCATGTGGTGTAGTACATATATATATGGGTATATATGTATATTTATGGATATTATATTTATTAATATTTTAAATGATTAATATTAATAATTATAGTTGGTTGTATATATATATAGTTATACATTAATTGTATATGTATATGTTTTTATCACATATAGATTTATATGTATTTATTCTTTTATTTTTATTTCTCTTTTATTTTATTTTCCTTCTCCTTAGGTAATTAGAATTAATTTAAATTATAATTGCCTATATATAAATATATATCATTATATGTCTGCCAAGGGTTAAAAACCCTATTCACGTATACAGAAAGGTTTGAGAGAAAACTAAGAAAACAAGTTGGGATTTCGGCCACTGATTGAAGGTTGGACCAAGGAAGAAGGAAAAAGGTATGCTTGTGGGTTGAACCAGGAGCAGGAGAGGGATTTAACGGTAGTTAAGGAGTCACCGGTATAATTAGAGAAGACGGTTTAAGGTTCCAAACTGAAACCTAAGGCAAGTTCTTTCTCTTACTCCTTCCCTTAGACTTGTGTTCTGTACATGCCTAGGTAATCTCTAGGATTTAATCAGATATTAAATTTGATCTTGTATGCTTGTTAATTCAACGTTTAAACTTTATTATGTGTTTTTAATTGAAATTGATTTATCTTATAAATTGTTTTATGATATGTGTTTTAATTTTTGTTAATGATGCATACTGGGTTTGTATGAATTTCTGGGATGATTTGGGACATAGTTCAGACCCTTAGGAACCCTAACAGAGGAGTACAGAGAGATTTAATATCGCTAGAGGCAAAGAAAATGATGGGAAGCCGGGACAGAGCCGGCTTCTAAAGGGATGGAACTGGCTCCCTTGTGTTTAGGTACGGATGGCTCTCAGAGAGGGAGAGAGCTGGCTCCATGGAATGGGGAGCCAGCTCCCTTAGCATAGAGCCGACTCCATGGTGAGGGGAGCTAGCTCCCTTTGTGGTAGAGCCTGCTCTCTTGTTATGATGCGTACATAATGTGTTTTTAGGCACTGTTTGGATGTTTTAGGGTTCCAGAACTGTTTTGGGTTAATGATGGGGATTCTAAATAATTTTCATGACATTAAAATCCCATAATGCATAATTTATATCTATACGCTAATGATTAGAATAATATGAAATTTTAAACAAGTTTACATGTTATTGATGGATATAGAGGATTTAATTGCTTAATATTATTTTAGCAACTTAAATGACTGTGATATTAGTTTTAAATCTTGTATTGGATGCATAATATGATCATGTACATATCTGATTTTTATTATGCTTGTTCCTGGAATTAATTGATATTTTATTTTAATTATTTCATCAATTATTGAACTGTATAGATGTGATGTACCAGTATGGGATGATGGTATCTTAGGGATGGATTAACTATTAAAAGTTAAGTCCTACCTACTTGGATATATAAGGGAATAGATTAACTATAGAGTTAAGTCATACTTATTTATGTCGGGCCACTGTATCAGATGGATGACATTTTTGTCTCAGGATCATGGTTAAGGTGCGTATATTGCCTAGGATGGATAAGTGGATATAGTAAACATTTGAGTACCCTAGTAGGTCTAGGGAGACATGCCCACTTTATGTGCGATTTGCATGTTGCCTTCTATTCAGGTTGAGACAGACCTATAGTCCAGTGAGCGTCCTATAGTGTGTAAATATATATATGGACTACTTAATTATTGTTGAGTTGTCTAGGGTGTATATGTGTATCGAGTCTCTGTTTGGATTATAGTAGAGTAGAACTTGTTCGTGGGCCTGACCCACTATTATTTTTCAGGTGTTCGACAATTCCAGTCTTAAAGCTTGTTCATTCGAAGTAGAGACAGTCACTCATTCTTCCGACTACGTAGGGTTTTTCTTCATGTTTTAGTTTTGGATTTTCTTTCAGTTCAGTTATTTATTTCCAGTTGGGATATTATTAGGGGTCCACTAGATAGATTCCCGAGTTGTAATAATATTGGAGGTTTTGGAAATATTGAATTATTTAATTAAAATTTTAAGGATTATTACTTAGATTTCTTTCAGCTTAATTATTCTTTAGTTATTTTCTACTCAATGCTTGTTTATATACTTAATTGTTTGGTATATCTTGAATCTATGCTCGGATTTGATCACCCATGGCTCTAGAATCGAGGGGTATCACAGTTGGTATCAGAGCATTCCAGGTTCAAGTGTCTCTAAGGTTATTTCGTAATAAGACTTCCGCGTAGCGTATTCTCTTGTTTAGAGCTTAAGTTTTAAAAAAAATTGTATTCCTTTACGAGTCGTTTAAAAATCTTACTGATGTTTGTCTTTCTATGTGAACAGAATGGTTAACGCTAGAACCAGACAGAACAATCATAAAAATAGGTAGCGAAGGGAAGCGACACGTAGGCAGCAAGATCTCCTACAGCGTCAGCAAATGGAGGAAGAGCAGCAATTGCCTGGGTTTCAGGACAATTGTGATACTTCTAGAATTCGAGACATGGGTTGATCAGGTCCAAGCCTAAACCCGAGGGAATATCAGACAATTAATATATGAACGAACACAGAATACAAAAAGATTTAAGAAGATGAATAATAAAGCTGAAAGAATTATTAAATATAAAATCCTCCAAAGTTAAAGATTTAAAATAATCCAACTCTCCAAAACTTCCAAGAGTACAACTCGGGAATCCATCTAGTGGACCCCTAAATAAAATCCAACTGAAACTGAATAACTGAAAATAAAATCTCAAACTAAAACGTAGATAGAAATCCTCCGTAAACAGATGAATGAGTGACTGTCTCCGATAAGCACGATCAAGCTCTAAGGCTGGAATCGTCCGGTATCTAAAAAGAATATAAGAGTGGGTCAGGCCCATGAACAAGTTCTAATCTAACTGCAATCCATACAGTGACCCAATACGCAGATACATCCTAGATATCTCACAATATCTATATATATATATTCACACTAAGGGACATTCACTGAACTACAAAGGGTGTCTCAACCTGAATAGAAGGCAACATGAAAAAACTCACCCAATGGTGGGCATGAGTACCTAGATTTAACAGGGTATACCTCACCCTATCATAGCCAGCTACGCATCCACTGCATATACGCACCTTAACTAACGACTCTGAGACTCAAACTCATATCGTGGTACCATAATCATATATTTAAAGTTTGTCCGTAACCAGAGTATGTCATTCAATTCTTTGTTGATCTGACATAAGCTTTACAATCCAATTAGTCACTCAACTTATGCAGTTGATCTGACTTAACCACAAATAACAACTAATCCAGATAATCATCCAACTTACTCAGTTGATCTGACTTAAACATAATTAGGATTCAATATTTTACAATCTATTCTTTTATTCTAATAAGGTAGGTCTTAGCGTTTTGAGTTAAACCATCCCAAATATGCCACTGTCCCATACCGGTGCATACAATCCACAACATACAGATAATTGACAGAATTTAATGTAATAATTCAGCAATTATAATCCAACACATAAATCTAGATACTTGACAGAATTTAATATAATAATTTAGCAATTATAATCCAACACATAAATCCAGATAATTGATAGAATATCTTTTAGTAATTCTTCAATAAAAATCCAAGAGAAGCATAACCAAAATCTAACATGTATAAGACCCTATTATGCATCAAAAACAAATTTAGAAAACATACTTTAGTCATCTAAGTTGCTAAAATAAGTTTAAGCAACTAAATACTTTATATCCGTCATCAGTATGCGACATTGCTTAAAACTTCCACACTGTGAATACCATTAGCATATAAAGATAAATTATGCACCGTGGATTCCAATATAGCATAATATCATGTTTAAAATCCATGCTACAGTCCGTTCAACTGTTAACACAAGATTAAACAATTTAATCCTTCCTATCTGTTAACAGCGTGCACAGTTGCTTATTTTTATACTGTTCATTGTATTTGCACTACGAATCAAATTATGCAATTAGAGAGTTTAAAATCCCATGAAATTACTTTTAAAATCCTCAGTCTAGTCCTTGAAACAATCTAGAATCCCAAATACGTCCAAAACAGTGCCCAAAACAGTTCCGGAACGCATCCAAACAAAGGAGCCTGCTCTCAAAACCACAGAGCAGGCTCAATGCACCATGGAGCCAGCTCCCTAGCCCTTAGAGCCGGCTCTGTGAAGAGGGGAGCCGGCTCCCAACCTCCTGGAGCCGGCTCTTTCCCTCTTTGAGAGCACTGATCCACTTCTGCTCCGTTTCTGATCATCTGCTTTATCTCCGGCCTCTTCCTACCCCTCTATTCTTCCTTAAAATTGATCTTAACAGTCTAATATATATCCAGTATCATCCCAGCCCTTTGTTTATAACAGTGAGAATTAATACAACAATTAAAACAGTACCAGTTTGTATGCTTTAAAACAGACGACGAGCAACAAACTTACAAGAATTGCTTTAAACAAACTTAAAATACATACGGATGATCAAGTTGACATATACTACGCATGCAAGATTCAATTAACATTCAATTAAACTCCTAGAGACTATCTAGGTATGCACAGAACACAAGCCAACGGGAGAGAGAAAAAAAAGAACTTGCTTGTTATTTTCAGTTACGAAATCTCGGCGTCGTCTCTAAGTTTTCGGCAATTACTGAATACTGTCAAGCCTCCTACTGCTATGGCTCTAATCCATAATCAACCTCCTTGGTCCTCTCTGTTTTCCTCTCAAGCCTCTCTCTGTTTCTCTCTACCTCCAGTACATGAATAGGGTTCTAAAACCCTTGGCAGACGTGTGATAAACATATTTATAGGCAACCACAAAACCTAAGTTCAATTAAAACCCTTAACTGAACCCTAGTCGGCTCATAAAATAAAACCTAATTTATAATCTATGTCGACTACCAATACATGACTTCTAAAATAAAAATCCAATTGAAACCAATTAACTCAACTAATAAACCATATAACCAATTAAAAATAAATAATTCCAATTAATCAAGCTAAAGAAAAATAAAAATACAATTAATCCATTAATGAAAATAAAAACATAACTAATCAATTAATGCAATTAAACAACCAATTAATCAAAAATGTAATTAAATACACAATTTAATCAATTAATCACACAAAAATGCAATAAAACCATAATTAAAATTGCCGAGACTATCCTTTTAAAATTAGGTGTATTACAACAATGGTGGTCAGTTGCATGTAGAACAGGAAAGGTTCAGCAGACTCAGGATCAGGGCAGAGATCCAGAATATCCCCCTTATCTAAATGACCTCATTGCTCGAGCTATAGAAGCAGGTATAATAGCTACACTTCAGAATCAGCCACAGGTTCAGCAAGCACCTATACTAGCACCAATGGTTCAAACTAATCCTTAGGAAAAGGCTAGGAGTTCTTTCACAAATGGGAGCCCACCTGAGTTATTAGACTCCACCGATACGAAAGTGGCTCACCAATCGAAGAAGGACATCAAGCAACATATTTGCATGCTTAAGTGCACAGAGGTTCAGAAGCTTCAAGCTTGTCAGATATGCACTCTAGTAGTGGGAGTCAGTTACCACCGCAGAGGAGAGGATTTCATTGACCTATGATCAGTTCAGTGCTCGCTTCAATGAGAAGTACTTTCCATATGTAGTCAGGATAGCTATGAAGACAAAATTTCTTAATCTAGATCAGGGGAACATGACAATGGCAGAGTATGAGCAACAGTTCACGCGATTATCTCTTTTTGCTCCAAAGGAGGTGGATACAGAGGAGAAGAAATGTAATAGTTTCGTTAAGGGACTTATGTGGTCTATTAAGTGAGCTATTACAGTAGTCTAGCCTACACTGCTTATGCTCAGGTGATAGACGCCGCTCTACAGCAGTATCAGTTGACCGCGGACTTCAGACAGGCTAGGGGTGAGAAGTTGGGTGACAGAGACTCTGCTAATCAGTCAGCTGAGAAAGGGAATGGCAATGGACACTGACACAATGATAAGGGTAGATTCCAGGGACAACAGTCTTGGAAGAAGCACAAGGGTGGTTCAGATGCTCACAGGAATGGAGCACCTATTCAGAGGCAGCAAGATGGGGGACCACAGGCAAGACAAGGTCAGCCATAGGCTAACCGGAAGAGGAGGACGTTTGGTACTTTCAAGGGTACTTGCTATACTTGTGAAGAGCTTAGACACACTTCCAGGCAGTGTCCTAAAGCAGGGCAGGGACATGGACAACATGTGTAGCAGGGACAGAGGGCACCATTACCTTTACCCGCTCCACAAATTCCACGAATTCAGGGCCAGACATATCCGGCTTTACCAGCACCACCACAGCCTCAGGGACAGGCTCCGCAGTAGTTGCATTATGGCAGGGTGAATAACCCAATGCCATAAGATGTTCAGGCACCTCAGGCTATTGAGGGTATGTTTCCTATTCATGGTACATATGATCGTGTTTTATTTGATACAGGTGCTACACATTCATTCGTATCTAAATCATTTATTACATTATCTAGAATGACAACGCGAGTATACGATAGACCTCATGGTATTTCTACACCTACAGGCGATACCGCCATTTTACATGAGAGTGATGAGCCTGTGACACTAGATATTGGTAGAATCAGATTTCTAGCCAATCTATTAGTCCTGGACATGCACACTTATGATGTGATGCTTGGGATGGATTGGTTATCTCACTACCATGCCCAAGTTAATTGTTATGATAGGTCTATTGTATTCACAATACCTGGACAGGATATGTACGTCGTCGCTATGCCATATTATAACGGGGTTACTAGCACTTATTTGTTCTTTATGGAAAAGGAGATTACTGTGTCACTGGATAACATACCAGTTGTACAGGAATTTTCAGAGGTTTTTTAAAAAGTTCCAGGGTTGCCACCTAGTCGTGAGATAGACTTTGCGATTGACTTAGCTCTAGGTACTACGCCTATTACTAGAGCACCATACAGGATGGCACCAGTGGAGATGCAAGATCTGAGGGATCATATTCAGCTATTGCTCAGTCAGGGTTTTATTCGTAGGAGTACTTCACCTTGGGGAGCACCAGTTTTGTTTGTGAAGAAGAAGGATGGTTCACTTCACTTGTACATGGATTTCAGGGAGTTGAATAAGGTTACTATTCATAATAAGTACCCTTTGCCCAGGATTAATGACCTTTTTGATCAGTTAAAGGGAGCTACATACTTCTCTAAAATTAATCTGCATTCTGGATATCATCAACTTCGGGTTAAGGAACAGGATGTTCCGAGGACAACGTTTCTCACTAGATATGGTTCTTATGAGTTTCGTGTAATGCCTTTCGGATTGACTAATGCACCAGCAATCTTCATAGATTTAATGAGCAAAGTCTTCAGGGCTTATTTAGATCAGTTTGTCATTGTCTTCATTGATGATATTTTGATATATTCAAAGACAGAGGACGATCATGCTAGACATCTTCGCACAGTGTTGCAGATATTTCGTGAACACCAGTTATATGCCAAGTTCGAAAAGTGTGAATTTTGGCAACTGGAAGTGAAGTTTTTGGGTCACGTAGTGTTAGAAAGTGGAATAGCGGTAGATCCAGCTAAGGTTTTAGCAGTGGTAGAGTGGGGACAACTTACTTCACCTACCGATATTTAAAATTTCCTCGGATTGGCAGGATATTATCGTAGGTTCTTTTAGGGGTTCTTAAATATAGCGGAACCACTCACTCATTTGACTAAGAAGGGTGTACGGTTCGTGTGGGATGAACGCTGTCAGAAAGCTTTTGATGAGCTAAAGAATAAGTTGACTTCTGCACTTGTTCTGTCTACTCCACAGAGCGGGATAAAATATCTGGTATACACAGATACTTCTTTGCAAGGTCTTGGGTGTGTTTTGATGCAGGAGGAACGGCCAATTTCTTATAGATCTTATAAACTTAAGCCTCATGAGCTTAATTATCCAGCACATGATTTGGAGTTGGCAGCTGTAGTATTTGCCTTATGCGTTTGGAGGCATTATCTGTTGGGAAAGTCCTTCAGATTATTTAGTGATCACAAGAGTATGCAGTATTTATTCACTTAGCGGGAGCTGAATATGAGACAGCGCCGCTGGTTAGAGTTTGTGAAAGATTATCATTTCTCTATACAATACCATCCAGGGAAAGCGAATGTGGTGGCAGATGCACTCAGTCGCCGACCCTATGCTAGTTTTTCTGCTTTATTCACCACTGAGTGGAATGCTTTGAAGACCGTTGACAAGTTGTCTGATGCTTTTATGGCTTGCATGGTAGTTACACCTTATATCATTCACAAGGTCCTGAAAGCACAACTCATGGATTAACAGTGCATTGACAAAGTTACAGAGATAGCTTCAGGGGAGGTTATATTTTACTATGTTAGGACTGATGGACGTTTGAGTTACAAAGGGCGGTTAGTATAACCTTCTGTTGACGATTTAAGGAAAGATGTGATGACTGAGACTCATCATTTTGAATTTTCTGTTCATTCAGGAGGAGACAAAATGTATCGGGATATGAAGCGGCAGTTTTGGTGGGCAGATATGAAAAAGGACATTGCTATTTTTGTCTCTCGATATAGTACTTGTCAGATGGTCAAGATAGATCATCAGAGGACGCCAGGATCTCTACAGCCACTACCTATACCAGAATGGAAGTGGGAGAGCATTTCTATGGATTTTGTGGAGGGATTGCCTAATTCATTCAAGGTTCACAATTCCATACGGGTCATCATTGATAGGTTGACTAAATCAGCTCATTTCTTACCTATTAGCACTGACTTCACTTCGGAGCAGTTGGCGAGACTTTACATTACAGAGGTTGTGAAGTTATATGACATTCCATTATCTATTATATCGGATAAGGATTCGAGCTTTGTGTCAAAGAGTTTTCAGCAGGCTTTGGGTACAGAGTTGTATCTTAGCACTACTTATCATCCTCAGACAGATGGACAAACCGAGAGGGTTAATCAAATTATAGAGGATATGTTTCGTTCTTGTGTTCTTGACTTCAAAGGCCATTGGGAGAATTATTTGCCACTTATGGAGTTCACGTATAATAATAGCTTCCAGAAAACTATTGGTATGGCACCATTTAAGGCATTGTATGGCCGACCATGTCGATCTCTTGTTTGTTGGATGGAGGTGGGAGAAAGCAGATTTTTTGGTCCTGAGTTCATTAAGGATAGTTCTGAGAAGATCGCTCTTATTAGGGATAGCATGCGCACTGCCCAGAGTAGGTAGAAGAGTTATGCCGATCGTCGTACTCGTGCATTGGAGTTTCAGGTTGGAGATTAAGTTCTACTTAAAGTGTCTCATATGAAAGGAGTAATGTATTTTGGGAAGAAAGGGAAGTTGTCACCACGATTTGTCGGTCCATTCATGATTACGGATCGAGTGGGCGCTGTAGCTTAACGGTTAGCACTTTCAGATCATTTAGATCATGTGCACAATGTGTTTCATGTTTCCATGTTGCAAAAATTTCTACGAGATGAGGATCGTTATCAGGATATCGATGTTGGTGAGATTGAGTTGCAGCCGGATGTAACATATATGGAGCCACCGTGTCGTATTGTCGATCATCGGGATCAAATTCTTCGCAATAAGGTTATACCTTTAGTGCGTGTTCAGTGGAGTCACCATAATGAGGCTGAGTCTACTTAGGAATGGGAGTATGCCATTCGCTCGCAGTTTCCTGAAATAATGGAAGACGGTAAGAACGAATTCCGAGTATGGAATTCCTTCTGTTAGGGGGGAAGAATGTAATACCCCTAATTTTAAAAGGATAGTCTCGGTATTTATTTATTTCTTTTATTTGCATTTTTATATTATTTGTTTGATTTCTTGATTATTTGTTTATTTGAATTAATTGAGTATGTGGTTATTTTATATAAGTTGTTTATTTATTTGTATGATAAATGATTAGTATTTGTTTGTATATATGTTAGGTTTATTTAAATGTTAGAAATTAATTGTTAGAAACTAAATCATTTAAATGTTTATTTTATTTTATTTTAAATATTTATTGTTAAGAATGGACTTGGATAGTAGTACTGGACCGCCTAATGGGTCACATGAACTACTTGGATAGGATTATTTTTGGGTGTGGATAATTACCCACGTGGTGTAGTACATATATATATATGGGTATATATGTATATTTATGGATATTATATTTATTAATATTTTAAATGATTAATCTTAATAATTATAGTTGGTTGTATATATATATATAGTTATATGTTAATTGTATATGCATATGTTTTTATCACATACAGACTTATATGTATTTATTCTTTTATTTTTATTTCTCTTTTATTTTATTTTCCTTCTCCTTAGGTAATTAGAACTAGGTTAAATTATTATTGCCTATATATATATATCATTATATGTCTGCCAAGGGTTAAAAACCTTATTCACGTATACGGAGAGGTTTGAGAGAAAACTAAGAGAACAAGTTGGGGTTTTGGCCATTGATTGAAGGTCGGACCAAGGAGGAAGGAAAAAAGGTCTGCTTGTGGGTTGAACCAGGAGCAGCGGAGGGGTTTAACGCTAGTTAAGGAGTCACCAATAAATTAGAGAAGACGGTTTAAGGTTTCAAACTGAAACCTAAGGCAAATTATTTGTCTTACTCCTTCCTTTAGACTTGTGTTCTGTACATGCCTAGGTAATCTCCAGGATTTAATCGGACATTAAAATTGATCTTGTATGCATCTTAATTCAGAGTTTAAAATTTATTATGTCTTTTTAATTGAAATTGAATTATCTTATAAATTGTTTCATGATATGTGCTTTAATTTTTGTTAATGATGCATACTGGGTTTGTATGAATTTCTGGGATAATTTGGGACAGAGTTCAGACCCTTAGGAACCTTAACAGAGGAGTACAGAGAGATTTAACATTGCCGGAGGCACAGAAACGATGGGAAGCAGGGACAGAACTAGCTCCATGGAATGGGGAACTGGCTCCCTTAGCATAGAGCCGGCTCCATGGTGAGGGGAGCCGGCTCCCTTTGTGGTAGAGCCTGCTCTCAAAAATTGAGAGCATGCTCTCTTGTTATGATGCGTATAGAATGTGTTTTTAGGCATTGTTTGGATGTTTTCAGAACTGTTTTGGGTTAATGATAGGGATTCTTAATAATTTTCATGACATATTAAAATCTCATAATACATAATTTATATTTATATGTTAATGATTAGAACAATATGAAATTTTAAATAAGTTTACATGTTGTTGATGGATATAGAGGATTTAATTGCTTAATATTATTTTAGCAACTTAAATGACTGTGATATTATTTTTAAATCTTGTATTGGATGTATAATATGGTCATGTACATATCTGATTTTTATTATGCTTGTTCCTGAAATTAATTGATGTTTTATCTTAATTATTTCATCAACTATTGAACTATATGGATGTGATGCACCAGTATGGGATGGTGGCATCTTAGGGATAGATTAGCTATTAAAAGTTAAGTCCTACCTACTTGGATATATAAGGGAATGGATTAACCATAGAGTTAAGTCCTACTTATTTATGTTAGGCCACTATATCAGATAGATGATATTTAAGTTAGACCGTATATATATATGATTATGGTGCCATGATATGAGCTTGAGTCTCAGGATCATGGTTAGGGTGCATATATTGCCTAGGATGGATAACTAGATATAGTAGACGTCTGGGTGCCCTGGTAGGTCTAAGTAGATATGTCCACTTTATGTGCGGTTTGCATGTTGCCTTCTATACAGGTTGAGACAGACCTATAGTCTACTGAACGTCCTATAGTGTGTAAATATATATATAGACTACTTAGTTATTGTTGAGCTGTCTAAGGTGTATTTGTGTATGGGGTCTCTGTTTGGATTGTAGCAAAGTAGAAGTTGTTCGTAGGTCTGACCCACTATTATTTTTCAGGTGTTCGATAGTTCCAATCTTATAGCTTATTCATGCGGAGCAGAGACAATCACTCACTCTTCCAACTACGTAGGGTTTCTCTTCATGTTTTAGTTTTGGATTTTCTTTTAGTTCAGTTATTTATTTCCAACTGGGATATTATTAAGCGTCCACTAGATGGATTCCTGAATTGTAATAATATTGGAGGTTTTGGAAATATTGAATTATTTAATTAAAATTTTAAGGATTATTATTTAGATTTCTTTCAGCTTAATTATTCTTTATTTCTTTTGTACTCAATGCTTGTTTATATACTTAATTGTTTGGTATCTCTTAGATCTGTACTTGGACTTAATCACCCGTGACTCTAGAATCGAGAGGTATCACAGAAATGATCACATCCGGCCTCAAACTAGCACACAAATCTAGTACCGATCATCAAGACAAAGAATGGACCTTTTATTAAAGTTTTATTCATCTAAATGCGCTTATCAATTTACAAGCTCAAATCAACTAGGTTACAAATCAAAACTACCTCCATCTAATCATTTCCCACTTCTCACCTTTTGGGAGAAGTCCTCACTTTTAATTTACTTTTTACAAACTTATTTTTTTTTTTTTAATAATTAACCTACAGTTTGGGCCCTCCACCTTTCGGCACGAGAAATTCAATACTTGATGATGCTAGAATCTCGGCTACTTAGTGAAAAAGGTTTCTTATCCACCTTTGTCAAGAATGAAAGTTTTCAATATACTACTAGCTCAATTGGGATATAACTAAATCAATAGTCAACAAAGCATGTACCCCACAAATGAATACTAGTGTGCACCTGCGCTAGTGTAGAATCCTAGAATGAATCTCAAAAGAATCACAAGATCAAGATGATGTGGACCACAAATGCAAGCAAGATATCAATCTTTCGAAAAAATTACTCATTACAAGGAGTATTAGACTCTCAAGTCAAGCAATTTTTAAATTTTAAGTATCATGTCCTCAAAAGATCAAAATCATAGCTCAAATGGATCCCAAATCTCAATCATGCAATTAAGTCTCAAACTTAAGTAAAATGCAACAAAGTCACCTTACCCCCAAACTTAAACCGCACATTATCCTCAATGTGCAATGAGAACAATGGAAAAGATGGAAAGAATATACCATGGTAGCAAAGACATGAAGCCTGGTAGTGATCCATTGGGAAAGAGTGCACCCTCAAACTTGGAATCAACAACCTACTTGAATAACCACACTAGCAAACTTACATCAAATATCAAATGAGATAAGCTAAGTAAATCAAGCATTCTAAGGCAATATAGCACAAGATGAAAGAAAGATATGAGATCAAGCCCAATAGAAAATATGAAAGTAGCATGGCTATACATAAGGGCACAATGGTGAATTTTTTTATTTATTTTTTATTTGTATTTTTCATTTAATGAAAGCAAGAATATACAAAATGCAAGAAAATCAAAGAATAAAATGCACGAACAAAATACAAAAAGAAAAATAAAAAAGGTAAAATGTAATGAAAGAATATATACAATGTAAGAAATGAAAAACAAAAAGTAAGAAAGGATGCAAGAATAAAATAATAAAAAATGAAAATAAAAACTCTTTTTTTTTATTTTTTATTTTTTAGACATAACAAGTATGTACACACACAAAAATAAAACAAATAAGCTTGCAAGGAAAGAAAATGCAAAGAAATAAGGGATGCAAAGTATATATATATATATATATATATATATATATATATATATATATATATATATATATATTAATGAACAGTGCTTGATCGATCAAAGTCGATCGAGATTTTCCACGATCGATCGAAAAGCTTAAAGAATGATGCCCTGGGAATAAAAATTTCTGACACAATTCCGATCGATTGAAATTATTTTCGATGGATTGAGACCATTTTTGATCAATCGGAATAAGCGCTAATCAATCGAGAAAGTCTTCGATCGATCGAACTGGGCCCTACCTGAGCACAAAATGCTGAATTTCGAAAAAAGTTTCAAAGGCAAAAATTTTCTAAGGCCCCAAAATGCATGAATAAGTAATGAAGCTCAATGGAACATATCTAGACGCCGCAAGAAATGAAAAATAAAAAGAAATGTGGAAGGAATAGAGTTGTGAAACTCTACGAATGCTACTGTTTAACGTCTCTAGTAAGACGTTGGGTCAACTCACTAGTCGAAAGTATCAAAGACCGGATATGAAACATCCTTATTGACCCTCTTTTCTATTTTCTCATTTAATGCCTCACCTACAACAATATACACATCCACTAAAAGAATGACTTAAAAAGAAATTATAAAAGATGCAATTTGTTTTCTTTCATCCACGGTCTTGAAAATAAAATCAATGATGAGCGGCCTTGCACTTGGCAAGGCAAAGTCTTTCAAAGACTCAATTAGGTTAATAGGAAACACCCTTTCTTCATCCTTTTTCTCTTCCTCAAAAATCACCATCTCCTCACCTTCCAAGTTAGCTAAGGAGTCCATCAGAGATTTTACTTCATTTTTGGAGCTTCCAAGGTCAAAACCACAATTTTTATACATTTCAAAAGGGCATGTCCCAAGAGGGTCTTTGGAGATAATAGAAGGAAAGTTCTCATCAACAAGTTCCTCCTCCTCCTCTCCTACCTCTTTAGTGGTAAACTTTTCCTCACTCTCTAAAGTATCAAAGGCCGGAATCAAATCATGATCAAAATAAGGAAAATCCTTATAAGTCATGTTATGCTCTATCGGACTAGCCATTGGTGGACTCATCAATTCAATTTACTCACTTGCTACTTCTTCCTCTTCACTCTCATCATCCTCATCTATATAAATTGAAGTTCTTGCCATTTTTTCATTTTCCTCTTCCTCCTCCTCTTGATGAGAAAGAGTACTTGTAATTTGTTCAACTTGAGCTTCAAGCTTGGCTAAGATTTGAGAATGAGAATTAATATCTTGAGTTTTTGAATTAAGCCAATCAAGTAGAGCTAACACTTTTTTCTTGAAACTCGGATGAATAAGGTGATGGAGGTGGTTTTTTAAAAAATGGTGGGGGAGAGTAATAGTCATAAGGAGGATTAAAAGAGTGATCAAGTCTATGACAAAATTATGCATGTTGAACATTGGACTTAATCTCATAAGAATTAAAATATGATGGAGGAGCATAAGGTGAAGGGATGTAATTTCCCCCCAAACTTGGATCAAACAATTCCTCCATTCATAATTAAAATCCAAATGCAAGAAAATATTGGCCTCCACACGAGCCGATGCTTGGACAAAAATTTAAGCAATATAATGAGCCTCAACAAGGGCTGTCACAAGCATACAAAAAAGTGCACAATTAAAATGCAAGAGTTCCAAGAATTGCTCACAAAGGTCCTTAAGTAATTTCAAATTTTAATGTTAGCTTTAAGCTCCAATGATTATTTCAAGTTCCAAAGTTTGTCTTTCTTGTAGTAAAGTACCTAATTCACAAATAATATCAAGAATAAGAGATGAATATACAATGAAAAATAAAATAAAAATAGAAGCAATCAAATGAACACTATTGTCTAGTCTAATTCCAACAAAACCGTTGATACTCGACAACAGCGCCAAAACTTGACGAGCCCCTCTCTATGTGTTTAGAAAATGAACTTTGTAATGCGAGAGATCGCTTTGCAAGGTTAAAATATGATTGTGATTTAGGAAGCCTTTAGTAGTTAAATTTACATTTATAAAACCATTACTACAACTAATGAAGTATAGCAAGTAGGGATCGTCCGCAGGGATTATACATGTTGGAATTTAATTTCGACTCTAATGTACCAATTGATTACAAAGAAGGGTTGGTTGGTTGATTACTCTAGAAAATAATTAATTAAAATGCAATTAAAATAAACTATGTTGAGTTAGGGATTTAAGAGATGAGAAGTGAGGTCTTGGGGTGCATTGGAATTGCCACCAAGCTTGTTCACCAAACTCTACACTTTCAACTAATTTGGGGAAAACCTTCTTATGAATAAAAAGCGAGTACCAATTGTAATATTAAGCATGGACCATTAAATTCAATAATGAATTGTCTACTTAACTGACAAATAAACTAAGTAGCACAACTCATCAATTCTAAGCATGACCCATCAAACTAGTCACAATTGTAGCACATATCAATCTAGAGAATCATGGAATTTGCAATAATATACTACGAAATATCAAATCAAGTAAAGATTGTCTACCTACCTATAAGCATGAATGAAATTTTAGAACCTATCAAGCATAAGCATTATCCATCAAATTAATTGACAAACCCATATAATGAAAACCATGTCTAGCCATCACTAGATTCTCAATCAACCACACATAGACATGCAATTAATATAGAAAAACTAATGTAGAGATCAATTCCCAAATAATCACACAAAAGATAACATGTAATCACATAGAGAATCAATAGAAATAATTAATCCATAGAAATCAAAGGAGAACCCAAGATTCATTAAATTCACAAGGCTAAAACATTAATCACAATATATTATTCCGCTAAAAGTATGAAAGAGATAGAGGTTTAGATTACAAACTTGGAGCTCATCCAAGCCCCAAGGAGAAGTTTAGCCAATCATGGAGGAGATGGGTGTGATCTTGGAACCCTCAAGGGCAATCCCTAAACATAGCTCCATCTTCTTCCTCTTCTTCTTTGTTGAATTCTAGAGAGAAAGTGCGTGTAGATCTTGAGATGTGTTCTTGGTACCTCCACTTTTCTCTTTTCTTCTAACCCTAATCCTAACTTTTCTAGAGAGAGAAAATAAAAATTACAATGCAATACAATTGAAGACAAAAGAAAGATTACAAAATAGTTCAATTCCCTTCAAATACAAAGTCCTTGGAGTAGTGAATAAGTCAGAAAATAAGCCCTTAAAATATCTAATCCCGCAGCAATGTGATAGGTAAAGTTCGGGCGCGCGAGAAGAAAACAGCTCAGTGCCACCGTATTTTTGATCGATCGAAGATTTCTTTGATCAATCAAAAAATTCTCGATTGATCCAAAAAAAAATTTTTAATTTTTTTTTTTTTTTTAACTTTCTGAAACTTTATGCTTGACTCCAAATTAGTTACTATTCATTGCATTTTTAAAAAAAAAATATTGTGCCGATTATTTCGAGACTTCCAAGGGTCTATAGGGCATATTTGAACATTGAATTATCAATTTAGGTCTTAGGAAACTATCCCGATGTCCCAAAACTTTCATGATCTTGTAACAGCCATAACTCACTTATTTCAAGTCGAAATTAAGTGATTCTTGAGTCTAAATTCAATTATTTTCAGTCAACTTTCCAATGGTACCAATCCCATCTTCTAATTCATTTCCTACTGAGAGATATGATCATTTTAGTGGAATAGTGTTAGGATTTGGTTCGAACTAGGTTAGGGTTTCTGTGGAATTTTATTTCCAATAACCTAGAACTTCATATGAGGTTACCAATGGACCTAATTGAGTTATTTTGATCTTATTTGACTATTTTAGAGTCAAATTTCCTTCTCTTAGGGTAAAATGACCATTTTACCCCTGTCTTTGCTTTCGATTCATTTCAATCTTAACTTCCACTTTCAATTCCTTTTTGAGTCTCGTGACTTCTTAGAAGGTCACTTTGACATCTTAGAGATGGTATTCATCTCTAGAGACCTCTTCTCTTTTCTTGATTCCGCATTTGGGATCTATTATCGGATCAATTTTTGGGTAACTCGCTGACGCACTGGGTTTTGAGAATATGGGTTGTCACAAGTGTAGTGAGTTTCACTATATATATGTTATAATAGTGATTTTACAGTTTAGGCCTTTGTTAAAAACCCTAGAAAGTAACCTGTATTTCAATATACTCAAGAGCTTCGAATGAGCAAAGATCTTTAAGGGTTTTGATGATAATCCAAACCAAAAATCTTTACTGAATCAAGCCTTGTTGCTGTACTTACCATGGAGGATAAGTTGCTAGTGTAAGGGCTGGTTTGAAGGGTGATATTGAGCTTAAGGTTGCTATGGTGCCAAGAAAAGGTTGAGACATGTATATTTGAGCTATTTGCATTTGCTAAGCAGTTGTATTTGAACTACACATTGTTGCAAAAGATTTCTTACTCTCAGACCTGTGATTAGACCCGTATTCTGGTTTAGCCTTGTAATTCATGTAGAGATTAATTATATCTTGCTATAAAATGTTTGATTTACGTACTAGAAAGTTTATATTGATGAATCAAGGCTGTTGAAGTTGGATTTTGGACAGAATTTTGGTTATCTCAGGTTTTGACCTACCAAAACCCTAAGTTCTTAAGTGAACAGTTGTTGCCAAGCTTTATCTGTGATTGTTGTGATATATACATGCTGTGATTATCATGTTTATCATCTGAGCATGTTTGTATGGGTGATATAAGGATGTAGAATTGATTACAGAATTTTTGGGACACATATTTCCCATTTTACCCCTCAAACCTTAGTTTCTGCAAAAAGGTTCTAGAGGCTGTAGAATGTTGTTTTGAGCTACACAACCACTCTTATCATTTATGTAAGCTTGAATATTGTTGTTCTACATTCATTTCAATGTATTTGGTAAGCTGTGAGAGCTTATAGGGTCCAAGCAAGGGTGCTTAGGATAAGGGGAGTTCTGTGTACACTATGTTGAGCTAGTATATGCGTAAAGGCTGTAAAAAATAGTGTTTCAACTTGTACACGGGTGTGTGCAGAGTGTGAGACACCTGAGTATGTAACTACTTGCATACAGCTAGTGAAATTTATGATTGGCTGAGGCCAAGAACCAATGTTTTTCCTTATTGAAAGGGTTTCCTTGTACATCTTGTATTCTATGTTATACGTGTATTTGTTGAGCCTGCAATGAACTTTGAAGAAGTTTATTTTTACCAATTCACCCCTTCTTGGTCTAACAATTTGTATCAGAGTTTTGGTCTGCATTGTAAGGTTCTAACAAGCTTGCAGTTGATCTTAGCAATGAATGAAGGCCAAGTTACAAACAAAGCCCAAGGGTTTGATGACTTTAACTATGATTCTTGGAAACCTGAATAGAGGCTTTCTTAATGTCTCAATCCTATGATGTATGGTATGCCACTGTGTTTGGCATTGTAGTTCTCAATCTAAATAATTCCTCTACAAATGATAAACTTATTATGGAAAATGAAAGAAGAACTATACATGTTCTCTTCTGTGCTCTTAAACAATAAGAATTTACTAGGATTAAAATGTAACGACCCAAACCTGGGGGTTCTGGATCGCTAACCGGGTTCCGACCCGACTTGGAAACACCCTAGAATAAAATGGTCTATGTGACCCATTCAAGGCATTAAGAGTCTAAATGAAGTAATAGAAGCCATTTCTAACCATTAAAGATCACTTAAAATCTAGAAAATCAATCCTGGTCACTCTTCGATTCACTTAGGGTTATAAGGGTAAATTAGTTTTTTTGGACCATTCATTACATTGGGGATCTTATATTTGTCTTCTAGGCTATGTATAACCGCTTGGGGTCATATTGAAAGAAATTGATTTGGTTTAAAGTCGCCGATTTAAGGCAAAAATGCCATTTTCGGCCACTCCGCTCGTTTCCCGGTGGGTTAAGGGAATCCTAACCTCTCAGATACCCTGTAGGACCCACACAATGAGTTTCGGAACCAACGGGAAAAGTAAAAAAAATAGTTCCTAGGATCTAATAACGAACGCTCGTGGGGTGTCCTACGAGCGCTCGTAGGACACCCACAAGTGTCCCCATGCGTGCGCAATGGCATGGGCGTCCCTATGCGTGTGCAGTGGCACGTTGTACGCTGCCCCAATGTCGGACAAGCACTCGTCCCTATGCCATGAGTGCTCGAGCAGCCAAGAAAATTGGGGTTTTGCCCCTCTTCACCCACAAACTTGATTCCGAGCACGCCTTTGGTCATTTTAACCCATTTGCCCCTGTCCCAACTCACGAGCATGCATAGATACAAATAATAAAATCAATGCAACAATTTACAATCTTGGAAATATAGAATCATACCGAATTCATTTACATGATCCTTATTACATTGAAAATGATTCAATTAAGTTCAAGTTACAAACTTAGACCTTTATGGTCAAATTTACAATGCTTTACAAGAATTTACATCAACTATGCATTTGATACAAAAATAATAAAAGTAAGCTTCTATCAACCCTAGCTATGCTCGTGTGAGTCCGTTATCAACCACGACTCCGTCATAACCTGAAAAATGTTAATGGAAGGGGCGAGCACGGAGGCTCAGTAGAAGATGTCTAACGCACCAACTTTAGACTCCCTTGAGCCACATATCACACATTGGGGATAAAGGAAAACTAGGATCGTACTTAGGGTTTTCATAGCATTTAATTCACGAATCAATATCAACAATAGCATTTATACATTTCAATACAAGTATGCATAGAATGCAATGCAACGCCCCATATTTTTTAACCTTGGTCTCAACCGACCCCAAACTTAGCCTCTACCGGTCTTAAACTTAGTCTTTACCAACCCTAACTCATATTTTGAAAATCGCTGAGCGACTTTACTGAGGCGAGATTGATTATTATTATTCTTGGTTCCAAATCCGGCAACCATTTGGAGTCCAGTAACAATTTTTCTACGTCTTATACCGGACCGCGCTCCCTCTAAGTCAAGTTAGCACCGAACTCGCGAAATCAGGTTCTTTTATAAAACCATTTCACAACTTCTCTAAATTTTAATTCTCTTGACCATTCAACTCAATTCCCATAACTATGCTCATGATATAAATGCATTCTTTGTCAACATTGAACTAATTGTTTTCTACAACTACTATTGCATTCTTTCAACATCATATAGGCATGTTGTGGGAACACTTCCTAGATATCACATTAAAACAATTATAGCAATGAAAGAAGGGTATATTAAAAGTGACAGGATCAAGCGCATCTCACCAAAATTCTTATATGCACATGAACGCCAGAAAAATGGTGATATTAATATTCAACAGATACGTTCATGTGAAAATGTAGTAGATTTATTCACTAAAGCACTTCCAAATATAACATTCAAGAAGTTGGTGCACAACATTGGAATGCATTAACTACAACATTTAAGAAGTTTGGGTTGATGTTAACACATCCAAACCCTTTAAAAGAGGGGTAAAGCTTTGGAATGGAATAAAGTGGATTTGGGCTCTTTTTAAGAATGAGCGCCTTTTTTCTCTTTGTTTTAGCTGTGAGAGGGTGGGTCATAAGTTCAGATCTTTCCCACGGACATCGGAGGACCATACTAATAAAGGTACTTTTGGTATTGATATTAAGGTATCTGGTTTACCTGGACGACTTCTAAAGAACACAAAAGATGGCTCCTCCAAATAAAAAGTCTTCTTAGAGCTCTCACTCATCATTTAGATCTAGTCTGGTGACCGAAGTTTCCTCCAGTGGGATTGTTAAAGTAGGTTACATGATCAATCTGTCATCTTCACATGTTGATGTGACACCCCTGTGTTAGGATATTTGTGGTTCTTTGGAATCCCTAAATCCTATTCTGAGTGTTCTTTCTCGAGATATGTGCCGTCTCAAAGATCATCCTTATCAGATTGACTCCGTTTTAGTGCATGCTGAGGGTTTTTGTAAAACACCAGATATGCAGTGTGGGCCTACTCTACTGGACAAAGTTCTGGACCCAATCCATAATGTAAATGTTCATGGCCCATCTACTATAAAGACATTCTCGGAGGGCCCATCTCCCTCTTTTGACCCAGTGATCAAGGACAAGTCTCTTATTGGGCCTACATTGGAAACCCAACCAATTATAAGTTCCCCAAATATTATTTCCCCACTTCTCAATGTTAGCCCATCTTCTTTCTTCAAGTCTAGCTCTCCTAGTCTTCATATTGACCCTCCACTGCCATTACACAACCCTCACTTTATCTCATATACACGGTTATAGAAACGGCGAACTAGACACCTTCAGGATGTCTCCACATGTTCAACAATGGTCCAGAAACGTAAGTTACTAATCTAGGATCTTCACTCATAGGTGGATTCAAAGAAGCCTAATGGGGAGTGTTATCTGGACACGGGTACTATTTCACAAGGTGAAGTTTCTCCCTATCTTTCCAGTTCGGTGGTGGTAGCCAGCCTCGAGTGGCCCCAACCCTCTTAATGAGTGTTCTGGTGTGGAATTATCAAGGTTTGGAAAACCTCCTGACAATTTCCCAGTTGAGGAGGTTGGTTTACCTCTATTCCCCCCCCCCCCCCAATTGATTTTTCTCTCTAAAATTAAGAATAATGAAGATGAGTTAGAAACTAGTTAGGGTCTTATGAGTTATTCAACGTTCCGTCTTTTAACAGAGCAGGATGTTTGGCTTTGTTGTTCTCTCCATAGTGGAAAGTTTTTATTGTTGATTTTACAGAGTTCCATATCGCCTATGAGGTGATAGGGGTAGAGGTGTTGAACCTTGGTTCTTTACTGGCGTTTATAGGTCTTCTACTGAGAAAGACAGAGCTTTATAGTGGCGCTATATTCATAGTCTAAAATATCAATTGGGTCCACATTGGATTTTGGTTGGGGATTTTAATACTCTGCTACATAAAGATTAGAAAATATGTGGGAATCCAAAGGAAGGTTAGATGTTGCGAGAGTTTAAAGAGTTTCTCTCTAACTGTGATCTCACTAACTTTTGGTTTAACGGTTTCCTGTTTACATGGTGCAATAACCGGGAAGAGAGCCAACTTATTATGGCTAGACTTGATAGAGCTCTTTGTTCACATCCTTGGTTTTAGAGTTTCCCGAGGTGTATGTTTCATCATTTAACTGTTCAGGGCTCTGATCACTGGGCTCTTCTTTTATGTTTGAATTATTCGATTATGCACAAAAAGCATAACTTCCATTTTGATGCGAGGTGGATCAAAGAGCCAGATTTTATACCTACCATTCAGAAGGCTTAGGAATGTTATGGGATGGGTTCTCCTTTGTTTGTAATTAAGCAGAGGTTAAGTAAATGCAAGTCGGATCTGGAATTCTGAAGGAGAGGCAAATGTGACAATGCCTAGAAGAAGATTAAGTTTCTTAAAGATAAATTGGTCACACTTAAGGATCAACTCACGGGTTTTGATAAAGCACAGTGCTCTCTTTTGGAACATGAGCTTAGAATCGCTTGGAGAGATGAGGAATTGTTTTGGAAACAGAAGTCTCGAGTCACATGGCTTAATCACAGGGAAAAAAATACCAAGTTCTTTCATAGAAAGATGAAGATTAGACGACGTAAAAATGAAATTCTTGGATTGGAGGATTCTTAAGGCCATAGTGCGACTCTAAAGACGATATTCGAAGGGTGGTGGAGGAATATTTTCATAACATTTTTACTTCCTCTCCTATCGCAAATGATGTGGGATTTTGGGATTTGGTTTCTCCTAAAGTTTCTTCAGGTCAATTGAAGAGTTGAGACAAGATATTTGTGGTATAGGTCCGTTCAAAGCTCCGGGTCCGGACGGGTTCACTCCAGTGCTTTTCCAAGCTAATTGGGAGATGGTGAAAGATGACCTCTTGAAGGGTTTTAACTCTTTTATCCAGGGAGACCAGATGCTCGGAGTCTTAACGCCACTGATATTGTTCTTATTCCAAAAATGAAGCATCCCATTTCTATTGCTCAGCTTCGCCCTATTTCACTTTGTAATATGGTGTACAAAATCTAGTCTAAGGTTTTAGCTAATCGTTTGAAACCGATTCTCTCGTTGTTAATTAACAAATCCCAAAGTGTTTTCATTTCGTAAAGACTGATCCATGATAGTGTTGTTATTGCACATGATTTGATGCACATTATTAAGTCTCGAAAAAGCTGTTCTGCTCCAGGTTTAATGGCTCTCAAGCTTGACATGGCTAAAGCTTATGATAGAGTGTAATACCCCTAAGTTTTAAAAGGATATTTCTGGAATTAAATTTATGATTTGATTGCATTTTACTTGATTATGTGTCATTTTATTGGATTATTTGTTTAATTTAAATTATATTATGGTGCTTTAAGTGATTATTATTTAATTTGAATTATTTGTCTAATTTGGTTGTGTGGAACTACAGTCTAGGATATTAACAGAACCTTCAGAGAACGGTGGTTTAGAGTTTCAGACTGAAACTCAAAGGTAAGTCTCTGTTCTACTATATCCCTTTAATCTATGTTCTGTACATGCTTAGATAGACTTCAGGGATTAAACTAAGTCTTAATTACATCTTTTATGCATGTTTAATCTGTATTTAGAATCATTGAATTAATCTGTTTTTCAGTTGGTTAAAAGTTCAATTTTAAATCTTGATGCCGATGCTTAACAACTTGTGTTTCAATTTAACTCCTATTAGTGTCAGGTCAGTAAATAACTGAATGACATAATTTGGTTTCTGAGATGGATTGTTATACATATATCAAACCACTATACTAGATGGGTAATATTTTGTATCAAGAGGACACAGATTTTAGATATATATGATATGGTACCATGGTATGAACTTGAGTCTCAGGACCATGGTTAGGGTGCGTATATCGCCTAAGATGGATAGCTAGACAGAGGTGTTGTTCTCTGGTAGGTCTAGGTACACATGACCACATTATGTGCAATTTGCATGGTATCTTTACTCAGGCTAAGACAGACCTATTGGACTAGTGAGCATCCTATAGTGTGTACTTATACATATATGGACTACTCTAGATATTGTTGAGTCTATCTAGGATGTATCTGCGTATCGGATTCCTATTTGGATCGTAGTAGATCAGGACTTGCATGTGGGCCTGACCCACTCTTTTATTTTTCAGGTGCTTGTCAGTTCCAAGGTTAGAGTTTGATCGTGTAGAGCAGATACGGACTTCTATTCCTCCAACTTCGTAGGACTACTATCTTATTAGCTTTGGATCTTATTTTAGTTATTTTGTTTTACAGTTGGGATTTTTATTAGGGGTCCACTAGATAGATTCCTGAGTTGTTAATTAATTGGAGGTTTCGGATTAGTAGATGTTCAGTTTTAATATTTAAGGATTTTATTTAGCTATTAATTATTTCTTATTTCAACTTGTATTCTGTGTTCGATTTAAATATTAATTGTTTGATATTTCCCTCAGGTTTGGGCCTGGGCTGATCAACCCGTGTCTCGGATCCGAGGGGTATCACAGTTGGTATCAGAGCACTCCAGGTTCAAGTGTCTCTAGGGTATTTTCGTATTAAGACTTCTGCGTAACGTTTTCTCGTGATTAGAGCTTAAATTTAGGATTCATAGTATTCCTATATGGTTTGTTTAGAAAGTACTTATGTCAAGTTTATTCTGTAATTGCAAAATGTTTGGCACTAGGAAGAGGATGAGGGCTACGATGAAATCAAAGAAGGGCCCAAGGCCGAGGAAGGTTACTCCGGTGATTCCCCTACAAAGGCCCACCAAGAAAGTGAAATTGGAGACCAGGGAGTTGATTCCAATAGGCATTGCATCGGAGTACAAGTCAAGGAAAGTTTCTTATGTGCGGGATTGGCCACCATACTGTGGACCTAACACAACTTCGGTGGTGCTCAAAGCTGAACTAAGCAGAGAGGAAAACCCCGAAGAAGATCAGGATGAAGGAGATACCGGAGCATCCGAGATGGAGGGCACCGGAGTTCAAGGGTGACTGCTCTTTTAAAAGTACTGATAATTACTAATAGTGGAAGAGGTATTAGTAAGAATGTAGTACGGATTTAATCACGTACACTAAGATTATGTTAAAGAATACTTTACGGTTATTTGTTTGACAGTTTTGGTTTGGAAAAGTTCTTAATAAAGTGAACTAACGGTTTTGGCTATTTTATTGTGTTTTGTAATGGCATTTTTGTGAATTATACACATATGGTTTTATTAAGCTGTATTAGAATGTGTATGTTGGGCTATTAGATGTTTATTACAGTGGAGTGATTGGTTTTTGAACAGGCAAACAGATATTTGCTTGTGGTACATTATGTTGAGACAGAATGATTACCAATGAGTTTATAAACGAACTTGTGTGATTCGATATAGTAGGTTTAGTTTGGAAGGAGGAATTCCCAGGATAGATTGATAATCTAAAAATGGGAAGATTGCGAAGTATTTTTGCTTACTTTACGGATTTTGCTCTACAGAGTATTCAGAAATAGGAAATTTTTTATATAGATTGGTTGGTGATACACTTATACAATAGACCTTAGGATATTTGTTTTTAGGCAATACTGCCATATAGGACATGTACATCGTCGCTATGCCGCGTACTAGCGGGGTCACTAGCACCTATTTGTTCCATGTGGAGGAGGAAACGGAGGAGGAGGTTACTATATCATTGGATAACATAACAATTATACAGGATTTCCCGGATATATTTCAGGAGATTCCAGGGTTGCCGCCCAGTCGCGAGATCGACTTTGTGATAGACTTAGCTCCAGGCACTACGCCTATTGCTGGGGCACCGTATAGGATGGCACCAGTGGAGATGCGCGAGCTAAGGGATCAGATTCAGCAGCTACTCAGCCAGGGTTTTATTCACCGAAGTACTTCACCCTGGGGAGCACCGGTCTTGTTTGTGAAGAAGAAGGATGGTTCGCTTCGTCTGTGTATAGATTACCGGGAGATGAACAAGGTTACTATTTGTAACAAGTATCCTTTGCCCAGGATTGATGACTTGTTTGATCAGTTGAAGGGAGCTACCTATTTCTCTAAGATTGATCTGCGGTCTGGATATCATCAACTTCAGGTTCGGGAGCAAGATGTTCCGAGGACAGCATTCCTCACTAAATATGGATCTTATGAGTTTTGGGTGATGCCGTTCGGGTTGACTAATGCACCAGCGGTCTTTATGGATTTAATGAACAGGGTTTTCAAGGCCTATCTGGATCAGTTTGTCATTATTTTCATTGATGATATCTTGATCTATTCTAGGTCTAAGGACGATCATGCTAGACATCTACGGATAGTGTTGTAGACGCTTCGTGAACACCAGCTGTATGCCAAGTTCGAGAAGTTTGAATTTTGGCAGCGGGAGGTAAAGTTTCTGGGTTACGTGGTGTTAGAAAGGGGAATAGCGGTAGATCCAGCCAAGGCTTCAGCAGTGGTTGAGTGGGGACAGCCTACTTCACCTATCGAGATTTTGAGTTTCCTCAGTTTGGTAGGATATTACAGGAGGTTCATCTAGGGGTTCTCAAAGATTGCAGGACCACTCACTCATCTGACTAAGAAGGGTGTACAGTTCGTGTGGGATGAACATTGTCAGAAAGCTTTTGATGAGCTGAAGACTAAGTTGACTTCTGCACTGGTTTTGTCTACCCCACAGAGCGGAATAGAGTATCTGGTTTACATGGATGCTTTTTTACAGGGTCTTGGATGTGTTTTGATGCAGGAGGAGCGACCGATTTCGTATGGATCTCGGAAGCTTAAGCCTCACGAGCTTAATTATCCAACACATGATTTGGAGTTGGCAACTGTGGTCTTTGCCTTACGTATTTGGAGGCATTATTTGTTGGGTGAGTCCTTCAGATTATTCAGCGATCACAAGAGTTTATAGTATTTGTTCACTCAGCGGGAGCTGGATATGAGACAGCGCAGGTGCTTGGAGGTTACGAAAGACTATCATTTTTCTATACAGTACCATCCAGGGAAAATGAATGTGGTGGCAGATGCACTCAGTCGCCGACCTGTTGGTAGTCTTTCTGCTCTATTCACTACTGAGTGGAATGCGTTGAAGAAGATGGATGAATTGTCAGATATTTTCTTGGCTTGCATGGTTGTTACACCTTCTATTATTCACAAAGTTTTGAAGTCACAACTCACCGATCAGCAGTGCATTGACAAAGTTACAGAGATAGCTTCCAGAGAGGTTCCATTCCACTATGTTGGGGCTGATGAAGGTTTGAGGTACAAAGGCTGTTTGGTGGTACCTTCTGTTGATGATTTGAGAAAGGATGTGATGACTGAGACTCACCACTCTGAGTTTTCTATTCATCCAGGAGGAGACATGGGCCGTTTGGTGGTACCTTCTGCTGATGATTTGAGGAAGGATGTGATGACTAAGACTCACTACTCTGAGTTTTATGTTCATCCAGGAAGAGACAGGATGTATCAGGAAATGAAGTGGTAGTTTTGGTGGGCAGGTATGAAGAGGGACATTGCTCTTTTTGTCTCACGATGTAGAACTTGTCAGATGGTCAAGATTGATCATCATACGCCGTCAAGAGCTCTACAGCCACTAGCGATACCGGAGTGGAAATAGAAGAGCATTTCTATAGATTTTGTGGAAGGATTGCCAAATTCCTTCAGGGATCACAATTCCATTTGGGTTATCGTGGACAGACTGACGAAATCAGCTTATTTTTTGCCTTTTCGCACTGACTTCACTTCAGAGCAATTGGCGAGACTTTACATTTCAGAGATTGTGAAGTTGCATGGCATTCCATTGTCTATTATCTCGAACAGGGATTCGAGCTTTATGTCAGGCTTTTGGAAGAGTTTTCAGCAGGCTTTGGGTACAGAATTACACCTTAATACTGCTTATCATCCTCAAACTGTTGACAGACTGAGAGGGTTAATCAGATCATGGAAGATATGCTTCGATCGTGTGTTCTTGATTTCAAGGGCCACTGGGAGGATTATTTGCCACTTGTGGAGTTTGCATATAACAATAGTTTCCAGAAGACTATTGGGATGGCACAATTTGAGGCGTTATACGGCCGACCGTGTCGATCGCCTGTGTGTTGGATGGAGGTTGGCAAGAGCAGATTCTTAGGTCCTGAGTTCATCAAGAATACTTCTAAGAAGATAGCTCTTATTAGAGATTGCATACGTACTGCTCAAAGTAGGCAGAAGTGCTATACTGATTGTCGCACTCGTGCTTTGGAGTTTCAGGTTGGGGATCAGGTTCTACTCAAAGTGTCTCCTATAAACGGAGTCATGCGCTTTGGGAAAAAAGAGAAGTTGTCACCGCAATTTGTCGGTCCATTCATGATTACGGATCGAGTTGGAGCTGTTGCTTATCGTTTGGCACTTTCGAATAATTTGGATCGCGTACACAACGTATTCCATGTTTCCATGTTGCGGAACTTTCTGCGAGATGAGGATCAGTATTAGCATATCGATGTTGGGGACATTGAGTGGAGTCATCACAATGAGGCTGAGTCCACTTGGGAACGGGAGGATGTCATTCGCTCGCAGTTTCCTGAAATATTGGAAGAATGTAAGAGCAAATTCTGAGGACGGAATTCATTTTGTTAGAGGGGAAGAATGTAATACCCCTAAGTTTTAAAAGGATATTTTTGGAATTAAATTTATGATTTGATTGCATTTTACTTGATTATGTGTCATTTTATTGGATTATTTGTTTAATTTAAATTATATTGTGGTGCTTTAAGTGATTATTATTCAATTTAAATTATTTGTTTAATTTGAATTAATTGTTTTATTTGTATTATTTGATTTATTTGTGATATTTGATTTAATGGTGATTTATTTTGTCTATCGTAACTTAGGGATTACAGTTATAACTTTGGCTTATAATTCACGTATAGGTGAGTTGCCGTAGGTTAGAACTTAGATAGTTTTATAGGCCGATTAGGAGGGGAATTAGGGCTTGGTCTTTAAATTAAACATGGACTAGGGTTGCTAGGATAAACCTATAAATATGTGCATTACCGTGGTTTAGGGTTTAGAGACAGAAAAATAAAAACAATATAACAACGTTCTGTAAAACAGAGAGATAGAGAGATACAGAAATACAGAGAAAGAAACACAGAGTGGAGTTGAGTGTTATACAAAGCAGTTCAAAGAAGAAGGAGTGTGGTTGTGTAGAACTACAGTCTAGGATATTAACAGAACCTTCAGAGAACGGTGGTTTAGAGTTTCAGACTGAAACTCAAAGGCAAGTCTCTGTTCTACTCTATCCCTTTAATCTGTGTTCTGTGCATGCTTAGATAGACTTCAGGGATTAAACTAAGTCTTAATTACATCTTTTATGTATGTTTAATCTGTGTTTAGAATCATTGAATTGATCTGTTTTTCAGTTGGTTAAAAGTTCAGTTTTAAATCTTGCTGCCGATGCTTAACAACTTGTGTTTCAATTTAACTCCTATTAGTGTCAGGTCAGTAAATAACTAAATGACATAATTTGGTTTCTGAGATGGATTTTTATACATATATCAAACCACTATACTAGATGGGTGATATTTTGTATCAGGAGAACACGAATTTTAGATATATATGATATGGTACAATGGTATAAGCTTAAGTCTTAGGACCATGGTTAGGGTGCGTATATCGCCTAGGATGGATAGCTGGACAGAGGTGTTGTTCCCTGGTAGGTCTAGGTACACATGACCACATTATGTGCAATTTGCATGGTATTTCTACTTAGGCTGAGACAGACCTATTAGACTAATGAGCATCCTATAGTGTGTACTTATACATATATGGACTACTCTAGTTATTGTTGAGTCTATCTAGGATGTATCTGCGTATTGGATTCCTGTTTGGATTGTATTAGATCAGGACTTGCATGTAGTCCTAACCCACTCTTTTATTTTTTAGGTGCTCGTTAGTTCCTGGGTTAGACTTTGATCGTGCAGGGCAGATACGGACTTCTATTCCTCCAACTTCGTAGGACTACTATCTTATTAGCTTTGGATCTTATTTCAGTTATTTTGTTTTACAGTTGGGATTTTTATTAGGAGTCCACTAGATGGATTCCCGAGTTGTTAATTAATTGGAGGTTTCGGATTAATGGATGTTCAGTTTTAATATTTAAGGATTTTATTTAGTTTTCCTTCAGCTATTAATTATTTCTTATTTCAACTTGTATTCTGTGTTCGATTTAAATATTAGTTGTTCGATATTTCCCTCGGGTTTTGGCTTGGGCCTGATCAACCCGTGTCTCGGATCCGAGGGGTATCACATGGAGTAAGTTGGGATTTTCTTAAAAAAAATATGATTCATTTGGGTTTTGACAGGAGGTGGGTTGATTTAATTCTGGAATGTGTGAAGACGGTGAATTTTTCAATGGTTATTAACAGGGAAAGAGGGGCTAGTTTTACTCCTTTTTAGGGTCTTTGATAGGGCGATCCTATCTCTCCGTATTTATTCCTTTTCTGCACTGAAAGTCTTACCATTCTTATTCAAGAAGTTGTTCGCAGGAAACAACTCAAGGGCCTCCAAATGGGAAAAGGTTGTTTGCCAATATCCCAGTTGCTTTTCACGGATGATGCTCTCCTTTTTTTGTAAGGCTAAGGATAACCAATGGTTGTTTTAAACATATCCTTCGTAAGTATGAATCGATTACTGGTTAACTTATTAATTTGGAGAAGTTTTGCTTGTATTTTAGCCCAAATACTCCTGCTCCTTTAAGAAATTCTCTGTGATTTTTTGTGGGTATTGCAAATGTTGACTGGTCTAATAGGTATTTAGGTTTTCCTTCTCTGTTGGGTCGATAAAAAATTGCTGCGTTTAGTTTTCTTTCGGATAGAGTCTCAACTATAACTTAACTGCTCAAAGGTTAGCTCCTCTCAAAGGCTGGGAGAGAGGTCATGATAAAAGTAGTGCTCTTTACTACTCCCACTTATGTGATGCACTATCTTAAGATCACTAAACACCAATGTCAGGCTTTAATGAGCAAATTTCTTAATTTTTGGTGGAGTGATGAGGAGAAGTCTACCAAAATTAAATGGATAAGCTGGGATACTCTTTGTACTTCTAAAGCTTTGGGGGGTCTAGGGTTTAAAAATGTGGAAGCCTTCAACTTGGCCCTTCTTGCAAAAATGGCTTTGCGGATAAAGATGGAGGATGGCTCATTATTGTTTAAGTTGTTTAAGAAAAAATACTTTAGTAAGTGTAGTTTTCTTTATTTTTCAATCTAATCCAAGTGTTTGTGGGTTTAGAAGAGTCTGCAGACTGCTAAAGGTGTCATTAAGAGGGGATTAAAGTGGAGAATTGGGGATGTATCAAATGTTGGATGTTGGAAGGATAATTGGCTTCTGGATAGGTCGAACTTTGCTATCACTTCAAAGCAGACTTGTACTTTGATCAAATCAGTAACTGATTTGATTAATGAGTCTACTCACTCTTGGAAAGCTTATTTGATCTCTCGTTGGTTCAATCACAGAGATAACGATCTTATCCTTCAAATTTCGCTACGTCAGCTGGGTCGGACGGATAAAAAAAATTGGGGTCTCACATCGGATGGTACATTTTTGGTAAAAAGTGCATACTGTGCTGCTCTTTCTTTACTTACACAACCTAAGCCTAAACTAATGTCTTATGCTGAAATGGCTAACTATAGCTTTGATTCAAAAAAGAAGAATTTGTGGAGAGAAGTTTGGAAGATTAAGGCTGATCGAAAGATTCAACTATTTTTTTGGCAAAGCTTATATGATAAATTGTTGATTCTCCAATAACTTTCGTTAAGAGGCGGGTCAGAGGAGGCGGTATACAAATGTTGTGGGTCTGCTATTGAGTCTGTTGATCACATTTTGTGCACCTGTCCTTTTTCTTGCAATGTATGGAAGCTTAGTCCTTTTAATTTGGATTTTAGTCGTATGTCCCCTTTCACTTGGCAAAAACGATGTTTCGGCCTTATTGCTCAGTGGGACAAGTGTAATGCATCATCAGAATGTATTAGCCTTGCTGCTTTTATTTGTTGGTCATTTTGAAAGTGCCGTAATGATCTAATGTTTAACAACAAGCTAAGGGATCCTTTCAACACAGCTGAACGAGCTATAAAGAATTTTCATGAATTTCTGGAAATATGTTACCAACGTGCTCTTTTCTCTTTGCCTTGCCCTCTGCCCCTATTTGTCCTCCCTCTTGGATTGCCCTACAGCTTAGAAGTATTAAGCTTAATTTTGATGCCTCTTTTAATCCGGTTTCTAATTTATGTGTCGGTGGTTTACTTCTTCGAAATCATCTAGGCCAACCTATTCGGATAGCTATAGCTTTTTTCAGACATGTTAGTAGCTCATATGTGGTGGAAGGTCTTGTGCTCTGAGAGTCCCTTAAGCTTATTATGTGCTAGGGATACAGTCATGTAGTGGTGGAAGATGATTGCAAACCTGTGATAAATCTTTTTCCCTCGGAAGAGGCTCTTGGGGTTATCTTTGAAGATGTTCCTATTCTTCTTGCATCTTGTCCGGGGTTTTCCCTTGTTTGGACTCCTCGTTTATGTAATGTGGTTACTCATTTGTTGAGTAGAAAGGCTTTAGAAGCCAGTTATGGTGACTTAGAGTGGAGCATATGGCCTAAGTGGTTGTTAAATACTACAAAGTGGTATCAGCGCAAGGTTGAAAAATTATGCAAAATGGCAAGTTCAAACAATAATACTTAGGCCTCTCTCATTCCTCGTTTTATAAAGAAAGTTATGATTATTGGAGCAACAATATGAAAGTGTTGCTAAAATCAATGGAGCTATGGAAAATTGTTGAAGAAGGATTTGAAGAGTCAGAAAATGAAGAGGAATTGACACAAGCATAGAAAAAGACTTTGAATGACAATCACAAACATGACAGCAAGGCACTCTTACAAATATATCGAACAATTGAGAAGTCGGTGTATGAAAGAATTGCTAAAGCCAAAAGCACAAAGGAAGTATGGGAGATTATTCAAATAACCTATAAAGGAGAAGAAAAGGTGAAAAAAGTGAATCTTCAAACCTTACGAAAGGAGTTTGAAAAGTTGGAAATGAAAGAAAGTGAAGGCATTGCGGACTATTTCACAAGAGCTACTTCCATTGTCAATCAAATGGCATCCAATAGAGAAATTTTAGAAGATCAAAGAGTGGTTGAAAAAATTCTTCGTAGTTTACCACAAAAGTTTGACTATGTGGTGGTTGTTATTGAAGAATCAAGAGATTTTTCTACTCTCTCTTTGGAGGATTTGCAAGGATCATTGAAGGCTCATGAGATCAGAATCAATCAAAGGAATCCTCCTCCTTCTCAAACTGATTAAGCTCTGAGTCCCAAGTTACATTGACGGGAGACCGTGACTTTTATTGTGGCTGTGGAAGAAGTGGAAATTCTAGAGGCAGGGGCTCCAGTTTTCATGGAAGAGGAAGAGTTTTTCCAAGTAATGAAAACTATTCTAATAAAGGAGATAATCAAATGTCAAGAGGAAGATGGCGTGGCAATCAAAGAGGAAGCGGGTGTGGCTCTCAAAGAGGAAGAGGTCGTGGTTATTTTAAATGTTATAATTATAATAAACCTGGTCACATAGCAAGTGAGTGCTAGTATAACCAAAAGAAACAAAATAAAGTTGGTTTTATGCATGAAAACAAGAGTGAAGAAATGAACCAACAAAAAACTTTGCTACTAGTATGTCAAGGTGAGGCTATGGATGATGATCGGTCATCGACTATCACAATAATAATCAACCATTTGCAATAGCACAAATCATTGTAAAATAAGGCTATTGAACGGGTAAGTCGAACCACTGGGACTGCTAGATTATGGCAACCAATGTCTTTAAATTCACTTTTGGTTTGATGAAAAGGGTAAAGAGTTTTGTTTGGGCTGTCACTAGAATTAGGAATTTAAATTGCATAAAAATGATAATTTGCAAGGAATTAAAGAGATAAAGATGATGTAGAAGGGACTAGGGAAGTGAATCCACTACCTATCCTACAAACATGCTAGAGAATGATTTACTTGGGAGAACAACATATGCATATGACCATGGAATGCAATAACACAAAATTGCTACATTACCTTCAAGAAATTTATGAAATCAATAGACAAGAATAACCTATCAAAGCATTACATGTTTTGGCTACCTAAACTAGGAGCAACCTTAGACATGCTCACTAAGCAAAAGATTATCAAGCCCTTAATCACATAATAAAAGTACATGAAGTTAGAAATCAAGAATAATCTATCAAATGAAGGCCCTAAGTTATAGATTATCAAACTTCCTAAACATCATGCCATTAAAACCATTCCACAACCTCAATTCCATTGTCACTATGGAAAACAAGATATAAAATCATGAGAAATTAGAATCTAAGACAAGACAAGAACTTCAACATCATCATTTATATAGATTAGAATTCATTACATCAAAATAAATGCGCTAGATTGTGAAAAAGTCATAAATATACATTGTTTCCCCCAAAACAAAATCGAAACTAGAACATGCTTACTAGAGAGGGCTTCATCACCTCCCTAGATAGAGAGTTAGTTGCCCATTGATACAAGGAAT
Organism: Cornus florida; assembly: GCF_030987335.1. Lineage (NCBI taxonomy): Eukaryota > Viridiplantae > Streptophyta > Magnoliopsida > Cornales > Cornaceae > Cornus > Cornus florida. The sequence goes on from NW_026775573.1 coordinate 51,052,251, forward strand.
AAAGGAGAAGAAGAGGCCTCACCCTCCATTTTTTGCACCTCAAGCTTCAAGACTCATAAAGTCCCTTACCTTTAATATTTCCCTCTCTCCAACTTAGCTAAAATGTGAGATGTCCCCAAAAATACACCCCCCCCCCCCCTTATCTAGCTAAAATCCTCTCTTTTTCCTCTATTTTCGAGCCCCAACTACCCTAGGAGAAAGTAGGACCACACAAAAGGGTCAAAGGGACAAGTTTTAGCACAAAAATAAGAGCAGGTGATCTGCTATCTGCAGATCGGCGGGCGCCCGCGGGTGCTTTAATGTCGAAGGAGCTCACTGGAGGTTTTGGTGGGCGCCCGCAGATCTGCGGCGGGCGCCAGCGGTGCTGCGGCGGGGGCCCTTGGGGACAAGGGGCTACTGGAGTAAATGGCGGGCGCCCGCGGATCTGCGACGGGCACCCACGGGAGGCTGCCTTCAATACATTCAGCCCCTCCTTGAACCACATTGGATTGGTCTGTTAACGTGGTCTTCATTTTGAGCACTATGCCGTAAAACTCACACGCATGATGACTCAAAAAGCTTGGCCCAAATGACGGTCCCCAGCAACGGCTTGCTTTGATTCTTCAACAGTTTGATAAACCGTTCTTTTAACCAATTTCGGGGGAACCAACCTAAAAGAAGACAAAAATAAACAAATAAAGCTAAACTATACATTATAATTAACTAATGGACTTAACTAATGCAAATAAGGGCGCTTGAATATGCAATATTCGGCGCTTATTAGATGACGTTTGGTACTTGGACAGTGCTGCCAGTAAACATATGACAGGTTGCAAAGTTATATTTTCAAAGTTATTCAAAATAAACAATGGGCCAGTAAAAGTTGGAGATGGAAACGCCTATGAAATCAAAGGTGTTGGTGAAGTGGAGTTCAAAACAAAATCAGGCAGAATAGAGAAGATTTCTGAAGTTTATTATGTTCCTGGTTTGAAGAATAATCTGTTGAGTATTAGTCAACTTTTGAAGAAGGGGTATGATGTCCACTTTCATGATAATTGCTGCATCTTGTCAAGGAAAAATCGACTTGTAGCAAAGGTTAGAGCAGCGGCAAATAATCTATTCCCTCTTACTCTTCAAACTGTAAATTTATCTTGTATGACAAGTGTCGATAAAGGAATCTCCAAGTTATGGCATGACAGATTTGGACACTTGAACTATGGAAGCTTGAAGTTGCTCTCGACAAAGATGATGGTTAAAGGGATGCCTCAAGTTGATCTTATAGATGAAGTTTGTGAAGAATGTCAACTTGGAAAGCAACATAGAAATCCATTCTCAACTCACTCCTCATGGTGAGCAAAGAGGTCTTTGGAACTTGTTCATTCGGATCTATGTGGTCCAATGTTAGAAACTTCTCTTAGAGGTAATAGATATTTCATTTCCTTTATTGATGATTATTCAAGAAAAGTCTGGGTTTATTTTTTAAAAGAAAATCAGAAGCATTTCAAGTTTTTAAAGAATTCAAAGCTAAAGTTGAAAGATATTCTGGTCTTCTAATTAAAACTTTGAGAACTGATATAGGAGGTGAATACCTCTCAAGTGAGTTTGAGAAATATTACAAAGACCATGAAATAAGGCACGAAAAGACCATTGGACATACACCACAACAGAATGGTGTTTGTGAAAGAAATAATTGGACAATCATTGAGATGGCAAGGTACATACTTAAAAGGAAGAAATTGCCGCGAAACTTGTGGGCAGAAGCTGTTTCATGTGCAGTTTATCTAATAAACAGATCACTAACAAGAAGCCTGGAAAATTGCAAGCCTTATGAGGCATGGTACGGATCAAAGCCAAGTGTTCACCATTTGAAAGTGTTTGGAAGTACTACTTATGCACACATTCTAGATTTGATGAGAAACAAGTTAGATGACAAATCAGAAAAATGCATTTTCATTTGCTATAATGAAAGGAGCAAGGCTTACAAATTTTATAATCCGTGGACAAAGTTCGATTTGATGAAAATTCTTCCTTTGATTTTGAAAAGGATGATACAAAAAATCTACCCATTTTTCCTGATGAAAAGAATGATTCACAATTTGAAAATGAAAATGAAGATTCCTCTCGAAGTTCCACTCCAAGAAAGATGAGAAGTTTACAAGAAGTCTATGATGCTACCGAGCAAATTGATCAAAATGGTGCTGTTTTTTTTGTTTTCTTTGCATGGGAAGATCCAATTTCTTTTGATGATGCATGTAAGGAAGAAAAGTTGAAGCACGCTATGAAAGATGAGATTAAGGCCATTGAAAAGAATGACACATGGGAGCTCACAAAGATCGAACCTATTGGTGTGAAGTAGGTTTACAAGACAAAGATTAATCCAGATGGCTCCATCAACAAGTACAAAGCAAGACTTGTCGCGATGGGGTATAAGCAAAAGGAAGGAGAAGACTATACTGAGGTATTTGTTCCTGTGTTTAGACTTGTCACTGTTCATTTGCTCATTTCTCTTGCGGCTCAAAACAAATGGAAGATATTTTAAACGGATGTAAAATCAGCATTCTTAAACGGCGTTCTCAAAGAAGAAGTTTATCTTGAACAACCACCTGGTTTTGTGAAGAAAGGGAAAGAAGACAGAGTCTATAAACTGAAACGAGCTTTATATGGGCTAAAATAATCACCACGAGCTTGGTACAGCCGAATTAGTTCCTATTTTGAAAAGAATGATTTTCAGAAATGTCCACATGAGCATACTCTCTACACCAAAAGTAGCTTGTAAGGAAGCTTCATAGTTGTACGTCTGTATATATGTTGATGATCTTATTTTTACTGGAAATAATTTGGAAATGTTGAATGGTTTTAAGCTCTCTATGATGAAAGAGTTTGAGACGACAGATCTGGGAGAATTGCATCATTTCATTGGTATTGAAATTCTTCAATCCAAGAAAGGAACATTCATTTCTCAAGAGAGTTATACAAATGACATTTTGAAAAATTTCAAGATGGAGAATGCAAACCATGTTTCAACTCCATGCATTAAAAGTTTGAAGCTAAGCAAAGAAGGTGAAGGAAAGTTTGTTAACTCCACTATGTTTCGGAGTTTAGTTGGGAATTTGATGTATTTGAGAGCAACCAGACTAGATATCATGTATGCAGTAAGTTTGGTAAGTAAATTTATGGAAAAACCGTGTTCAAATCATTAGGAGGCTGCTAAAAGCATTTTGCGATATGTCAAAGGAACTATTGATTATGGTATTTTCTATGAAGCGAATGTTCATGTTAATCTTGTTGGGTACACGGATAGTGATTTTGCAGGAAGTGTGGATGATAACAAAAGTATTTCTGGCTATGTTTTTAATCTGGGAGGTGGAGCAATTTCATGGAGTTCGAAGAAACAACCAATTGTTGCACTTTCTACCACTGAGGCAAAATACATTGCTGCTTCTTTTGCAGAGTGTCAAATTCTTTGGCTGCGAGGAATTTTGGGAAGTCTCAAGCACAAGCAAATCAGTCCAACAATATTGTTGTGTGACAATAGTTCAACCATTTCTGTTACAAAAAGATCAAGTTCTTCATAAGAGAACAAAGCACATCCGTATTCGTTATCATTTCTTAAGGGAGCTTGTAAATGAAGAAGTTATTTATGTCAAATATTGCAAAACAAATGAACAAATGGTGAACATTTTTACAAAGCCTCTTGGTGGACAGTTTTCCAAAAGAAATGTTGCAAGATTGGGAATCAAAAGTAAATTTGGTTCACGGGAGGCATTATTGAGACACTAAACCAAATTCTAAAAAGTCCTGAACATTGAGTGTTGAAAGGTTCATTGTCTTTGGAAGATTGAAGGCCATATATTAGATTCATGTTTTTTTGAAAGACTAAAAAATCTTAATAATATGTATCTAAAGAATTTATATATTTAATGAATTCATGTACCCACAAAGCTATATATACAGTTTGATGTATCGTGATATTAATATGAAGAAAGAAACATAAAGAATCATTTTAGAAATTAAAGTATCTTCTTCTTCTTCTTTTATGTTTTACTACATACAATGAATTATCTTTAATAATTTTATTTTATTTTTTTCTATTTTTCAAGTGTTTTTTGTTCCCTCAAAACTAAACCACACACACTGGTTGTGTTTCGAAGCCCCGTGCTTTTTAATCTTAGCGAAGCAAAACAACAAAAAGATGGAGAACAAACTTCTTGGAAGGTTGATAGTTGGAATTCTTAATTGGGATTACCATAGGTGGTGAAATTTGAAGTGCTCAAAGGCTGACACTGTGACACATCATTAACCCAAAAAAGAAAAAAGAAAAAAGAAAAACAAAACAAGTGAAGGGCCTTGCGTCAAACTTTCAATTATGAAAAAAGAAAATTCATATATATATATATATATATATACGTACTCGTAGTATATAGCTATGGTGGCGCCCGAATCAAGGATAGTTTGGAGCGTACTTAAAGAAGGTACAAAATGATCATCTAGTACACAGAAATCAATTTTGTAATGAAGAGGACATAATTGTTGTTTGACTGGTTGGTACAGGTTTACCGAAAGAAGAAGCATGAGCCCAAAAAAGAAACTAAAGATGCGAGGCAATAGTCACGAAAGGCTTTGTGAATGCCCTAACAACCCTTTTTCTAAAGATGACTAATTTATATAAAGGACATGGCAAGCATCTTTGAAAGGTGGCAATGATCCTATTCTTATGCAATTGGTGGTAAAGCATAGGGAAAGAAAAAAAAAAAAATGAAAGCAATAACAATAAAAGAAAAAAATAAATAAATAATGAAAGGAATAACAATAGAATAGTGACTAATTAAAGCAATTCATGAGCTAGCTCTACCCAATTCTTGAGGGTACGCGCGTGTTGATAATTGTTGATAATTTTGGAACTCGTTTATATTGTTAAAAGATCAAATAGGTAAATTGATACATTTTTTTTTAAATAATTTTAACGAGTTCAATTTGAATTTCTCATGTTGTTAGAGTTTTTATTTATAAATACATATACAAAACATATTACTCATTCAATTATCAATATTATTTTATAATTCTCTGTAACTTTTCATTAACTTCGTGAATTCAAAGTTATCTTACTTGTTGGATTCAAAATAACTACCCTTGTTTCTTTGAATGATTCACAACTTTATTCTGCTATCTCTATGGTGAAAATTTATGGACAATAATAATCCACCATGATCTCTAATATGATTGAAGGAAAAATAAATAAATAAATAAGAGTAAAAATAATAATACAAAACACAATTAAGTTGTTAAAAAAATGGAGGGCAAGATAAGTAATTATAAGACCTCCTTTTCTTTCAGGTTGCGGTCAGCTCGAATTCACTCTGTGATAAACCCCTGCAAGTTTATTCGTCAAGAATTTAATTCAAGTGGTATCTTTTATTTTAAAATAAAAAAATTAAAATTTGCTTGGTTTGTCATTTGAAAACAATTCTTAAAAATTTTAAAAATAAAAAAATATTTTAAAATAACTAAAAAAGACAATTTAAAAACAAACTTATTTTAGCAAAGTTTAAAATAAAGAATTCTCAGAAACTATTTACCAAGTAAATTTTTGCATAATTTTTTTATTTTCAATTCTTTTTTTTCCTGAATGGGTTGATTTTATAGAAAGAAAAGAAAATAAGAATACAAGTACAATAGAGAGGCATACCCCTCTTTACAATTCTCATAAATTAAAAAATTATTTTCAGAAAACTGAAATAACCTCGATCATTATAGGTTAACTTAGGTCACTTGATTAGTGTGCATCAGAGTCGCTCACTCAAGAAGAACACAACTGGCATAGTGATCCATACTAGTGGCAACGGACAAGGGCGAAGCCGTGTAAGCCCAGGGGGCATGTGCCCCCCTGGCCTGACCCCGCTCATTATAATACATATACTAAATTTATATATTTTTACATATATATATTAAAAAATATATATCATATAATGCCCCCTCAAAAAAAATTATTTTTTAAAATTATCTCTTAAATTTTGTATTTCTTCTCTATTTTACTCTTTAAATTCGTTTAATTTCTTTTAAAAAAAAGTCAAATTTTCCTTTTTGAATCAAATTTCAATTTTTTTCCCTTTCAAAATTCTCTCTTTTTTTTTACTTTTTAAATTTTTTGTTAAACTATTTATCTTTTTTAAATTACTCGACACATTATTTTGAATAATTTTTTTTCTTTGTCTCTTGATTTATAGAATATTTTTTTACTGTCTTGATAATTGATTTTTTTTTTTTTTTTACACTATGCCTCCCTGAATTTAATTTCTGGCTCCGCCCTGACAGTAGAGAGAATAGTTATAGTGAATTGAAATTCAAGTTCACTCTCTACATAAATCACTGCATGTTATTCACAAAGAATTTAACTCAAATGGTATTTATATATAGATATATATGTATGTATGTATGTATGTATTTTTTTATTTTTGGCTTCCAAATGAAAAGTTGAAAGTCGAGTCACTACCGATCAACCTAGGCCACTTGATTAGTGTGCATCAGAGTGGCTCACTGAAGAAGGACAACTTGCATGGTGATCCATACTATATATGTGTACACAGAGATTTGAAAGCACCATTCCCAAGTTTGATGGCAGTGACTAGTTGTTATCTTAATGGATCACACAAAGTAAAGCTCCAAACCTACTGACTCACACTTTACTATACTTTTTTCTTCTATAAATATTCCAGCACTCCTATATGGTTTGTACCATCCACTTTTGGAATTTGAAGTTACTATCCAGTCGGCCATTATTACTTTGGAAGTCATTTTCTTGTCTAAAGAACTTTCGCTGCAATGAAGTGTGACCCCCACACACTCTCTCTCTCTCTCCTTTGCCTCTCTCTCTCTCTCACTCTCCTTCCTCTGTGGGGTTCCCATACATGCCTCTCTCTCTCTCTCTCTCTCTCCTTCCTCTGTGGGGTTCCCCATACATGCATCCTACGGAAATTAGTTTCAATAGCAACTTCATTTTTAGGACCCATGTAAGTCGTCATGGATCATCATCTTGTCTCATATATATATATATATATATATATATATATATATTCAGAAATGAGTTATCTGTTTTCATTTTTTTCTCCATTACTTGCATGTTATCTCTTTTATAATATTTAATTAACAAAATAGACATACAGTGTAATCTAATTAAACTCGATCACATTGGGTTCTAAACAAAATTATCTTAGAATTGAACTAGGATGCTAATGTACTTAAAAAATTCATTACTAAAAAGTAATAAATAAATAAAATTTGTCATTAATGTTTTGAGCGAGATTTTAAAAACTTCATTGATCGAAGATACAAGAAATTCATTCTCCTTTCTCTCTCTAGAATTCTTACACTTCAATAGAAAAATCCCCCTTCTTATCCACCCGTAATGGTCTATAATATTTTCACTAACTGATTACATAGGGCTCCTATTCAAGGGTTTTCTTCCTTTTGGGCCTGACTTTCCAATGGGCTTGATCTTTTTCAGTGGATCCTCCAAGCTCGGCCCATTCCGTGGTGCTTTTGCATGGGTCATACTTTAATTGTTTGACCCAATCCCATGCCAGCAAGCTATAACCGGCCCATGCCACTTATTGCATCCTCAACTGCCCCCATAATTACTCCCTATTGATTAAGGGGTAATTATTAGAGACTGCTAATCATGACCTTACGGCTCGAGAAGATTGCGTAAGAGAATGGACGGTTAGATTTGGGGGTCGGCGTTTCGAGATTCAAAAAACTCCTCGCTTTCCTAACCCCTCGACCATCGGGCCCACCTTATCTTTATAAGCCTCATAGATGTTCCATCGATTCTCTTTACCGTCTCCATCTCACTTTCTGTGATACCCCTCGATTCTAAAGCCACGGGTGATCAAGTCCGAACACAGATCCGAAGGATATCAAACAATTAATATTTAATCGAATACAGATGACAAAATGAATTTAATAAATAAAGTTTAAGCTGGAAGAAACTAAAAGGAAATCCTTTATAATTAAATACTTAGAATCTGATAATCCAAAACTCCATCAGTTTAACAACTCGGGAATCCATCTCTAGTGGACCCCTAATAAAAAATCCCAAACTAAATGAGAGTAAAAACTGAAAATAAAATCCAAATCTAATATTTGGAAAGAAGTCCTACGTCGTTGGTAGAATGGAAGATCGTCTCTGCTCAGCACGAACAAGCTCTAGACTGGAAATGTCCGATACCTGAAAAATGATGAGTGGGTCAGGCCCACATGCAAGTTCTATACTACTACTACCCAAGTAGAGACCCGATACGCATGTACATCCTAACCAATCCAACAATAGCTAATAGTCCGTAGATAAATATATATATATAATCACACTACAGGACTCTCACTGGACTACAGGCCTGTCTCAACCTGACTAGTAGGCACCATGCGAAAACGCACCCAAAGGTGGGCATGACTACCTAGCCCTAGCAGGGTACACATCCAACCATCATAGCCAACTATGCATCCCAATGCATACACGCTCCCTAATCAACGACTCTGAGTCTCAGGCTCATATCGTGGCATCATAAAAATATATTTAAATTCCATTCCAAACCAAAGTGTCACTCAATTATTTATTGATCTGACACAGAAGACAGGTAGGACTTAACTTTTGTAGTTAATCCATCCCTTAATCCAGAGTAGGTAGGACTTAGCATTTTTTTGAACTAATCCCCCTAGTATGACACCATCCCATACCGGTGCATACAAACCATCCATCCAGTATTGATAATATATATATGATAGCATAACATATCAATATCAACATATCCAATCATAAGCATAACAAGAATGTTTAATTAGCATGCTTGTTCCATACATCTAGTACCTAATTCTCTGACACATTTTTAAATACAGAGAAGAAATATAACCATCTTGTAACTCACAATAAGCATAATAATAATAACAATAGTATATACATGCTTACTTGTAATTATTCCACAACATTCCACAAGTTGACATAAATAAATTCTTGGTAACATCAACTGGTTCCTTATTAAGTATTAACTGAATTTATATTAGTTAATAGGCTTAATTCCCATACCACTGATATATGATTTACATATCAAACTCCTAATTCAGTTGCTAATTTAAAATTAATCAACTTGAATCATCTACAAAATTTCAACCATGTAAACTTCCTTAAAAGTGTCTTACTGTCACTTATGAATATATATAATCATTCTGTAATCTAATAAACTTAATTTAAATTACAGAAAGATGATTTAACAATATTACCATTCCCAGATAAATTACAACTCATAGGGTTATGCACTTAAAATCCTCTACCTCCAAGAACAGTCCACAAGTTCACCTGAAACTATAACGGTTTAAATCTACCGATTTCTTTGTAATTTATTATGTATCATCACACCTTCAGAATTTCTAATAGGACTTAGATGCTACTGAAACATCCCTGCATAGCTCCTAATAGCATCTGAAAACACCAAATTCTGAAACCCGTAGCCAAAACCATCACTGAAAAGGTGAAAACTGAAACCTATTGAAGGAGCCAGCTCCACACAAAGTGGAGCCGCCTCCACTACCAAGTAGAGCCGGCTCTACTACAAAGTAGAGCCTGCTCCACTTTTTAATTGAGCCTGCTCTACTTAAAATAGAGCAGGCTCCTTCCCCTGTGCGTCGTTTTTCCAATTCCGGCGGTGTCCGGCTGTATTGATCCTCCAAACCAAATTTTTTGCTGATTAAAATTAAGTCCTTGGGTATTCAAAAGTTAATTAACTTCCTTGATTAATAATCACATTCAGTGGGAACAAGAATTAAACAAAATAATTTAAAAACGGTTTACATGCACCTACAAGGAAACATGTTGTTCAACTTCTTCTCCAACTCCGGCAACTTTGTTCCTCCAACCCAAGTTTCCTACGGATTAAAACTAAGTCCCAAAGTGCTCCAAAGTTATTTAAGTTCATTACTTGTTAATCAAATTCAATTAAAACAAGAACAAGCACAAACAGTTTCATCACGAACGGAAAAATACATACAAGAACCCATACTGTTTAAAACAAATAATTACAACCAAATTAATTTAGCTTCATTTCTTCCTGGAACTGAATTAGAGATGCAAAGAACACAGGCCAAAGAGATAGAGTTAGTAATAAAACTTGTCTGTGAGATTCGGTTCAAAAATCTCAACGTCTTTCTTCTAAGTTTTCCGGCGAACTAACTTCTCCTAACTCCCCTGATACTTCTGCCTCCAATACGTGTGGTTAGGGTTCCAAACCCTTGGCAGTCTTATACAGATATATATATAGGCCAACTAAACCTAGGTGCAATTAAACCCTAATCCTATTACTAGACAGAAAAAAAAATAAGTCGGCTAAATACGTGGCTTCCCTAAACTGATAAAACCCTAATTTAATAAATAAAACATTTAACTTAATTCAAATAAATACTAACTAACATAAACAACCAATTTAAAATAAAACAATTTAAAATAAAACAAATAATCAATTTAAGCAATTAAAGCAAAACAAAAATTTAACTAAATAACAATTTAAATAAACAAACAAACACAACAATTACAAATAACCAACTAAATAAACTAAAAACACAATTAAACATTTAAATAAATTCCAAAACTATCCTTTTAAAATTAGGGGTATTACACTTTCTGTTGTTCAAATCTTCTCCGGCGATTTCTTACAAAGATCCTCCTTCCAGCGACCTTGCAGTACTCTTTACCATTCTCCCTTTCTGAGGTTAGTTTCATTTGCATTTTTCTTTCGGAAGACCTCTTTCTCTTCCTTAAAATCTTCATTCATTCTCACCATGACTGTAGATCTAGATGTTCTTCGCATGAAACTTCACCTCTCTGACGATATACAAATTAGAAATTGCCCTAGAGAGGTAAATATTAGAACCGGTGCTGGCCTTCTTCCCGGCGAGGTTCTGTTTTCACACCTTCATCTTAACCTCCTTAGGTTCCCTTTGCATCCCTTCTTTTGCTACGTTTTCAATAAACTGAAACTTTCCCCTTTGCAAATCCGAGAAGGGTTGGAGGAAAAATATAATTGGGGTTAGGGGAGCCTGGTTTCCTCCAGCTGCGGAGGATTTCCCTATCCCGAGCGCTTTTGGAGAGTGCTCTGTCTCTTCTTACAAGAAATACAAAACCCATAAGAGTGACTGTCCTTGCGAGATTTGCATTCCCCATTTTTGTACTTTCTTGTGCCGTTCCTTAGGCATTCCTTGTGATGATTTAAGCTACGGTGTGTACAGGGATAGGGATAACTACCTGAAGCAGTACGTTCTGACCAACGTTCTCTCCTGCTCGGACCTCCTCACTTCCGACAACCTCCTTGCTCTCTCAGCCCTTGGCAAGACAATGAGTCAACTCTAGATCCCTTCCTTCGGTAGGAGGAAAACTGCCCCCAGGCCTGTTATTACCCCTGCAACAAATTCTTCACCAGCTTCAGCATCTTCCTCTGCTACCCTTTCTGATACCACTCCTTCCACCGATCCGATCGTGACGGCTACTGACCCGATCTCCAACACAGCGACCGCCACTTCGAACGTGACCCCCTCTGTCAGCAATCTTCCCGGCTCTACTACTGTTTCCTCACGGGAAAAGGCAAGAGGAAAAAGGTACCAGCCTGATAGTGCCCTCAGCGTCGATGATGTTCCTTTGTCACAGAGGGTTAGGCCCTCTGGGCCGAATGTGATATCTCTAGCAAGGCCTTCTCAGACTAGGCCCCCTACCCCTTCTGGGCATGCCTCTGCCTCAGGAACGGCACCATGGAACCCTCGCTTCATTCGAACAGACGGATCGTCTGTAAAACCGAACGAGACCATGTTCAAGGATTGTCAGACCGCTATGGCATACTACAGGAGCATGTGGACTCCCAAGGGCATTGAGGTAGCCAAGGGTTTGTCTTAGAAGGAAGTGTTCAGCCGATTTCCCTTATCTGCCATGGAGGTAACTTGTGCCTCTTAGTCAATAAATCTTTATACAGTCTTTACACTTAGTTTCTTTTAACCATCTGCTCAGCTTAACCAGTTGTCCTGTATATCTCTATAGACCCTGTACGGGATGATGGCTATGCAGAAGCAGGTTGAGCTTGTGAACGCCAAGGTTCGTACGCTCTCTGACAGCCTTAATGCAGCGAACAAGGAGAACGATGCTTTGGCTGCTCAGAAGACCGGGTTGATGGTTCAGCTTGGTAAGGTTGAAAAGGAGAGGAACTTGCTGAGGAAGGAGACTGACTCTCTTCAGGATGAGAAGAATGCATTGCAGCTTGAGAAGAACGTCTGGCACACTGAGCGGGAATCCCTTAAGGCTGAAAAGGAAGAACTGCTACGCCTTCTGAGTGATGAGCAATCCGCTCAGATGGCCTTTGAGAAAAGGGCTTTGAACGAGTGCAATGCTTTACTTGACACCATTAGTAGGGTAAATGGTGGTATGCTAGCTCTGCATGCTCTGTTTTCCAGAGTTGGGGCCCTCAGATATGCTCAGGGGTTCCGAGAGGGTTATGCCGATCGTATTCCGGGTGAGGGTCAGGCTGGTTCTACCCCTGATGATGTTGATAGGGAGCTGGAGATTGACCCTCCGGGTATTTTTGCCGATCCAGACTCCACCGCCGCTGAGGGCATATTTGATGAGTGCCAAGAGATTGCTTCTTCCAGGATCACTCATACTCCTTCTGCTGCTCTGACTTTGGACATTCTTCATCTGTCCACCGTGACTCCATCTGTCACTGCTGCTGAAAATAACCCTCAGCGGAATAATTCTTCCAACGTTATTGAGGGTAGGACTCAGCAGAACGATTTTGTCATTTAGCGCGACTCTCCTCCCCATGAGGATGGTGACACCAGCAATGATGAGGAGACCGTCCAGCACCATCAAAAGGCAAACGCTTCTTAGTTAGTTACTTTTTAATGTATTGACTTTCCTTCTTTTGTATTTTTGCCATCTGTATACCTCATCATTTTTGTAACTCTTTAAACTTTATTGTTAATGAGATGGCCGACTTCTGATCAAACTCTTTCTGTAAATTCTTTGATTTAATGATCTGATCTGGTTCTTCCCTGTATATCAGTGGTTGGCTTTCAGCTAGCGTGTCACAGCAAAAGTAGTACCAGCTGCCACTTACTTTGCTGAGTGGTTGGCGCTCGGCTAAAATGCCACTTGCCACTTTCACTCTTTTATTTCTTTTGGCAAGTTTTTGGCGTTCGGCTCATAGTGCCAGCTGCCACTTACTTTGCTGAATGGTTGGCGCTCGGCTAGAATGCCACTTGCCACTTTCATTATTTTATTTCTTTTGGCAAGTTTTTGGCGTTCAGCTCATAGTGCCAGCTGCCACTTACTTTGTTGAGTGGTTGGCGCTCGACTAGAATGCCACTTGCCACTTTCACTCTTTTATTTCTTTTGGCAAGTTTTTGGCGTTCGGCTCATAGTGCCAGCTGCCACTTACTTTGCTTAAGTGTCTGGCGCTCGGCTAGAAAGTCACTTGCCACTTGGCTTTTTATTTCTTAGCAAGTGTTTGTCTTTGCTATTTTTACTTAATCAACCTCTTAAAAAGGAATATTATTTTTATAAATCTCATAAACTTGTACATTCGCCTGTATTCAATTGAAAATGAACAAAATTCAATATTGAAATTCAACTTTTTATTGATAATACCACTTCAGAGAAGTAGCATTCCAAGGCTTGTTAACCAGCCTTCCAGCCATGGTCTCTAAGGCGTATGCCCCCTTTCCTATGGCTTCTGTAATTCTGTATGGACCTTCCCATGGTGGCATCATCTTTTTGACTATCCCCACCTTCTTTTTCAGAACCAGATCACCTGGTGTAAAGTCTCTGTGCTTTACTTTTTTGTTATGGCTATTCGCAAGCGTCTGCTGGTAGGATGCGAGCCTTACTGCCGCTGCATCTCTTTTTTCCTCCAACAAATCGAGGTTAAACCTCAGCATACTGTCATTATGCTCTCGGTTCCATGCCAAGCTTCGAACAGTCAGAACCAAGTACTCGACCTGTATAACTGCCTCGGTACCATACGCCATAGTGAATGGGCTTTCTCCGGTCGGTCGCCTTAGGGTCGTTCTGTAAGTCCATAGGATGTTCGGCAGTTCATCTAACCATTTTTCCTTTCTTTTCTTCAAGCTTCTTCTTAATACAAGCAAAGATTGTTCTATTTGTGATTTTTGCTTGTCCATTGGCCTGGGGGTGACTTACTGCCGCCAGCTTTTGATTAATTCCATATTCCTCCAACAACCCTCTTACTTGCTTGCTGTCAAGGTTGGTCCCATTATCCATGACGATTGACCAAACACCAAACCGGCAAATAATATTACTCCAAATGAACCGTCTCACATGAGTTTAAATAACGCTCGGGTACGGCTCTGCTTCCACCCACTTAGTAAAGTAATCTGTAGCCAGCAGCATATACTTGTTCTGAGCTCTTGCAGTTGGTAGAGGACCAACCACATCCATCCCCCACTGTGCGAAAGGCCATGGTGTGGCCATTACGTGCAAGTCCTCAAGTGGTTGGTGAATCAGTAGTCCGAACCTTTGGCACTTATCGCACCTTCTGGACAATTCTTCCGCATCTCGCGACATGTTCGGCCAAAAGTACCCTTACATCATTGCTTTGTGCACTAAAGACCTCCCCCCTGAGTGGTTTCCACATACACTTCATGAATAACTCGTAGTATCTGCCGAGCCTCTGTGGGGGTGACGCACTTTAAGTACGGTCCAGAAAAAGATCTTCTGTACAACTGGTTATGCACTATGGCGTACTTTGCAGCATTCAATTTGATTTTCCTAGCCTCATCTCTTTACTCAGGCAGAGTACCATCCCGGATGTAAGTTATGATCGGATCGATCCAGCTTGGCTCATATGGAATAACATTCACCTGCCACGGATCTGAGCCCGAAGGTTCTTCGAAAATGGATGGCTGGTTTAATATTCCTACTGGAATCAACCTTACCAATGTTTTTCCAGAACCCGAGGCACTACATGCTAGCCAATCGGCATCCTCGTTATGCTCCCTCGGAATTTGAATGAATTCAATTTTTTCAAAGTTTTTGGCCTCCCACATAACAGCAGAATGATATGCTTCCATCGTTTCATCCTTGGTTTCATACTCGCCATTCACCTACCGAACAATTAACTGCGAGTCACTAAAAACAGTCAAATTCCTGACCTTCAACTCCTTGGCAAGCTTAATTCCTGCCAGCAGTGCTTCATACTCCGCCTCATTGTTCGTGGCTCCGAATTCAAGCCTAAGCGCTTGACTTAAGGATGTAATTTCCGGCGTCTGCAGTTTGATCCCAATGCCTGCACCCATCTGATTTAAGGATCCATCAACGAAGAGTTTCCATAAGCAACCACAAAGGTCTTCCTCCATGTCCTCTGAATCACATTCTAGTAAAAAATCTGCCACCGCTTGCCCTTTGACTGTTGTTCTGGGTTCGTATGTGATATCAAATGAGCTTAACTCTATGGCCCACTTCGTCATTTTTCCTGAGCGATCTGGTTTGTGCAGGATTATTCTGATAGGGAAAGTGGTTAGAACGATGATAGGATGGGATTCAAAATAATGCCTGAGCTTTCTTTTCACATGCACTAGCAAGAGTATCACCCGCTCTGCCTTTGAATAACGCCTTTCGGCCTTAGTCATTGTCTTGCTAACGTAGAACACTGGATATTGCTTCCCTTCTGCATAGCGGATTAAAACACCACTTGTCGCGATGCTGGATATTCCGAGATATAAAAATAGCTTTTCGCCCGGTTCTGGAGCTGACAGGACCAGAAGGTTTTGTATATACTTTTTCAGAGCAGTTAACGCTAGGCACTGTTCATCCCCCTAAACTTGCTTGCCATGGCTTCGTATTGTGTCAAAAAATGGTTTGCAGCGATCTGACAATTTGGAAATGAACCGGCTCAGTGCAGCGATCCATCCCGTAAGTGTTTGCACTTCTTTGACTGTCGTCGGCTCGGCATTCTTAGTCAGAGCTTCTGCTTGGGTAAGGCTTGCCTTGATGCCTCTAAGATTAACCACGTGCCCCAGGAATTGGCCAGAACTTACACCGAATGAGCACTTGGTTGGATTGAGCTTCATTCCATATTGCCTCAACACATCAAATACGTCTCGTAGATGTTTCAAATAGTCAACTTTCTTCTTACTTTTTACCACCATGTCATCAATGTAAGCTTCCACGGTCTTCCCTATTTGTCCCTTAAAAATTTTGCTAATAAGTCTTTGGTAAGTTGCTCCGGCGTTCTTCAGTCCGAATGGCAAGACTTTGTAGCAATACGTCCCGCGTTCGGTAACGAAAGAAGTTTTTTCTTCATCAGCAGGGTCCATGGGGATCTGATTATAGCCTAAATAAGCATCTAAAAAGGTCAAACGTTCATATCCAGTAGTTGCATCCACCATTTGATCAATCTTTGGCAGCAGGAAGCTATCCTTCAGACAAGCTTTGTTTAAAGTGGTGAAATCAATGCACACTCGCCATTTCCCATTCTTCTTCTGCACAACGACAACATTTGATAACCAGTCAGGGTAGTACACTTCTCTTACAAACCCCGCATCAAGCAGCCTGTCAACCTCCTTGGCAATGATCCGGTTGCACTCAAGAGCAAACCGTCGCTGCTTCTGCTTTACAGGTTTTGCATTGGGATTAACGTTCAAGGAGTGACAAGAAACAGAAAGATCGATCCCTGGCATATCTAGGTGACTCCATGCAAATACATCTGCGTTTTGAGACAAGAAATTAACTAACTCCTGCTTTCCCTCCTCAGCGAGTCGTTCCCCCACTCTGGTTGTTCGTTCCGGTTGAAACTGATCGATCTGCACATCAACCAGGGGTTCTTCAGTCAAGTCCACTGGCTCCTCCTCCCCATTCTGCTTGGAGGGAGGTTCCTATAATTGCTATCTCGGACTTGCTGAACGAATGGGAGCTTTCCCTTTTTCCGGCATGCTTCAGCGTTACTGAATAACATTCTTTAGCTGCAACCTGGTCCCCATGAATGTCAATCACTTTGGTCCCATCTGGCCCCAGGCATCTCATTACCTGATGCAGAGTGGAAGGAACACCTTGAACTCTGTGGATCCACCCTCTGCCCATCAGAAGATTGTAAGAGGGATGAATTTCAACAACCACAAAGGTTTCCATCAGAACCCTCTCGGCAGCATGTACCGCTACCTCCACCGTACCGACGGGCTCCACTCGTTTTCCATCAAACCCAAGTAGAGGATTCCCGGTGGATTTTAGCCGATTCTACTTGATCTCGAGCCGATCAAATGTATCCCTTAGCATGATGTTCGCACTACTCCCAGGATCAATCAGAACTCTGCGCACCAAGCATTTGGCCACTGTCAAACTTACGACCAACGGGTCCTCATGAGGGATCTGAACATGCAATAGATCTGTTCCGTCAAACTTTATCTGCGTTGATGCGCTCTGTTGGTGTAGAGTGTTTACACTGCCTATCCTTCTCTTCATTTGTGCCTGGCGAAGGCGTGTTCGAAGCAGTTCATCTGACTCTTCAGTAGGCTCAGGCCGACCATGAATTGCATTGATTATTCGGACTAGTTGCGTGTTGTGAGAATTCGACTTCTGATTCCTCTTCACGTGCTCCATTGGTCGGTTCTGTTCCACTGCTGGGCCTTGAATATAACTTGCGAACTCCCCTCTGGCTATCAGCATCTCTACCTATCTCCTTAAGTTCCTGCATTCGTTAGTCTGATGGCCAAAGTCAGAATGAAATGCACAGTGCTTAGACTGATCCCTCTGTCCGAGGGGTTGTCTGATTGGTAAAGGAGGTCGGAACTTATCTTTATTTTCTTGGTACAGTCTTGCTAAGGTAACTTTCAATGGAGTAACCAGCTCTTCCTCTCTGGGCCGCTTCTCAGATTTCCACGAGGAGCGCTGCGGCTGAACCTGCTTTTGTCTGATCTTTGCTTTGGTCTTTTCCTCCGTGGCTATGATGGATGTTTTCCGAGCGTTTGCTGCCTCTTCTTCTTCCAAGCGCACAAATCCATCGGCTCTTTCATTAAGTTCATCCATAGTTTTCGGCGTGTTCACCACCAAGCTTGTGTGGAATGGGGTGCCACGAGTCATGGCCAGTATAAATGCTTAAACTGCCATTGAAGGGTGACATTCAATCACCATGCTCTTGTTAAAGTTAAACCTGGTTAGGAAAGCTTGGAGACGCTCACCATCATGCTGCTTCATTGTGAATAGGCTCGAAATGTCCTTTGTTGGATGCTTATTTCCATAATATTGGCTTATGAACCGATCACACAAGCTTCGGAAACTATCCACTGAGCCCCTCGGTAGGTTCTTGAACCAATTCAGAGCTGGTCCAGCTAGACTCGTAGGAAAGCACTTGCATATCAAAGAGTCATTCTCAGTGTTCAGAGCCATTTTCAACTGGATGTGATACACATGATTGATCGATCGGTCGTTCCGTCGAACAGAATGAAAACGGGCATGGAAAATTTCCTCGGACTCAGAGCATTCAGGATCTCATCGGTGAACGATGAATCAACCATTCGAGCTGCTGAAAGGAGTGCTTCATTTTCCCTCTGGAACACCGCAGTTGCTCTCTGGTCTACAGATCTCCTCTTTGAGCCGTGACAATCGAACGTCATCATAGAAGGCCGATAAGTCGGATCGAATGATCTGTCCTCAATAAAATCTCTGCGCCATGGAGGCATAGCGTTGTGACGATCCAACTCTATTGCTTCACCTTGGCTGAGCGTTACTTGATGTGGATCAAAAGTCATTGCTTCGTTTCGTCTGATCTGCTCACGTCGTGGATCCACGTGAGTCGATCTTTCACGATCATCAATATGACGAAGATTTGGCGGCAAACTGTTTGGCCGGATTTCCTCGCGGTGAGGATCTATCAGATTGTTTCTGACCTCCTCTCCATGATGTGCCACATCGGTACGTGCACCTTCTTCTCCTACCGGGAGCGGTCACGGAATTACTGGAGCTTTCTGACGCTGCATTTCAGTCATTAGATCCGCATTTTCTCTCCGGAGAGCTTCGATCATGCTCATCAACTCATCAAGTTTCACTTGCTGGACGTTCTCTACTGTATTGGAGTTCTCACCCCTTATCATGATTCTGGATTGAAGCAAAGGCATGAATTACAAACTCCGAAACAGATCTAAGCGTCACCGATGCAAATTCCGTTAGATCTGGGCTCAACTTAACCAAATCGTGGTCACCGTTTGCTAGATCTGAGCTTTTCTAGCTTTGATCTCACCGGATCTGACTGCAATTGAACAAATCACAGTTGTGTCATTCTGAAGCAAATGCCTCAGAATCGACAATAAGCAAGAATTCTCTCTAAATAAACTACAATCTCACTGATCTGGATTCAACTTCCAGAAATCAAACTGTGTGCTCACAAACTTGATTGAACTGACATGATATTGATCAGGCTCGAATCGATCTTCTTCGTTGTTCCCACAAACGTCGCCAATTGAAGATACAAGAAATTCATTCTACTTTCTCTCTCTAGAATTCTTACACTTCAATAGAAAATTCCCCTTCTTATCCACCCGTAATGGTCTTTTTATAGACCATTACAAATATTCTCACTAACTGATTACATAGGGCTCCTATTCAAGGGTTTTCTTCCGTTTGGGCCTGACTTTCCAATGGGCTTGATCTTCTTCAGTGGATCCTCCAAGCTCGGCCCATTCCGTGGTGCTTTTGCATGGGCTATACTTCAATTGTTTGACCTGATCCCATGCCAGTGAGCTATAACCGACCCATACCACTTATTGCATCCTCATTGATAAATTATGTGTCCCAATTAGTATTTATAAATAATATAATTAATTTTAAAAGAAATTAAAAACCCACATTAGTTCAGAGAAAAATTTAGTTTTCTCATTCTAAAACGAAGGGAAAAAACTTAAATAAATCAACCTAAACCTTGATGGTAATGTAAACTAAATTGGGAAAGTCATATTTTGAACAACTACTATAAATTTTTGAAGATACTAACCCACTGGGTTATCAAGTAATTTGCAAGGCCTACACCTAATGGCATGTATTTATTTGAACATTTCTCGTAAGCTATGATTAAATACTTCAACGGAAAGAGACCGTAAAATGCTTTTAATCTTCAGTGGCCAGATTTGTACAATCCCACCTCTGTTATGGTCTTTCACTCGATCTCTCCACTTTTGCTCACCTCTATTATGGTCAACCACTCTGTCCACCACTTGTTTGGTTTGATATGGCATTGTGAATTAGCTCACACTTCTTGGCCTTGTGTTGATGTTGAACTTTCAGCTCATACCGTAACAATATTATCAGCACAATGAATACATCATAATCACCATATCTAATGTAGAGTATGATATGTATAACTGATGCAAAAACAAAGTAACACAAGATATATGGTGTAGATTATGTATCAAGTGTGGTGCCCTCAACTCGCATAAGAAATATCTCTCATATAGACTCTCTTATGGATACACACAAGTAGAACTCTCACACACAACACTCGTGGATAAATAAATGAATGAATGAATGCTTTTGGTGATAATAAGCACTCTAGGGTTGTATAACACATGAGGTATAATGCAAAGTACTGTCTGGCATACGGTTTGTCTTTTCAAACCTTATATATGTAGAAAGAACAATACTTATTCCCCACCCAAGTGTCTTTCTCTCCAAGTAGACTTGTTTTCCAAGCTGTATGCTAGATACCAATTGAAAAATATTATATATTAAAATATTAAGTTTCATACTTATAATGTTTTCGTCGATCTACCTATTTGAGTCTTTGATCGATTGAGGTATGCATTAGTTCGATCGATGTCATTAACTTAGTCTGCTAATCGAAATTGTGAAGGTGTCGATCCATTGAAAAGTGATAGATTCGATCGAGACAGCTACAACTTACTCTTTTCGACTTCTTTGCATAGTAATTATTGCAAAAAAATTTCTAAAAATATTTTTTCGTGATGCATACTCATATATAATGTCTAAGATAACTTAAAACTTAACAAAATAGTGTATATGCAATCTTTCAGAAAATATTTCCTTGATGTTCAAAAATATACTAAAATATCAATATATAAAATATTAGCATTCTTAGCAAAACTAATCTTAAGCAATATTTACCTTCTATATAGTTTAGAAAAATATATATGTAAATATATATCACATATATATTTAGTAAAAAGCTCTAGAAACTTAATCTAAATATAAAATATATATTTTTATCATGAAAATCATTTTCTAAAATATATATATAAATATAAATAAATAGTAACATAGGATTTACTATGCACCTAATAGTATATGATTATGAACAATATGAATGCATGAACCTAAATGGTGATAAAAGAAATTCAAATGTGATTCATAACTTTAAAACTCATACTTGGAAAATTACATCATTACCCTTTGAAATTGATATTCGGACTATTATGCCCCTTGTAGTAGAACTTTTGACTATTTTTCCCTTTTAGTGGTTTTTGGACTATTTTGCCTTTTAAAGTAGAATTGTGACTATTCTGCCCTTGTAATAATTATGAGTTTATGCAGTAGAAGATTTAGAAAGTTTTGTATTTTTAGAAATAGATTTGTGTCTTTCTAATCTTTACTTATTTTAGCAATTAAATAATTAATCACATGCAAGATAAAATAAAGCAAAGTAAGAGTTAGAAATGACACCAGGATTTTTAGCGAAGAAACCTCAGTTGGTAAAATAGGCCAACTGTTTGAGTGGGAAAACCCTTGTCAACTGTGCAGTCCAAAGTAAACTGGTCCACTATGTATGAAACAAAGTACACTGAACTTTGACTCTGGCTCACACCCCATCTTCTACCAAATACCAATAGCTGACAATCATCTTACTTTACGACGTCCTGTCCAATAGCACGTGACCTCAGACTTATTCTTAATCTCTGTAGAAGGGTAGTAGGTAGATCAAAAACACTCCACGAATGCTTTGACCCTTTCAAAGTGTGATCGTTTTTACTTCTGTTCTTCAATATCTGAATTCGATGTAGAAGTAGATCTGTTTTTCTCTGATCGTTATAGATGCAAGACTTTAATCATGATCGGGATTTGAATAACACTCTAAACTCACTCTTATGTTTATGTGTATGTTCTAGAAAGACTGATAAAGAAATTAACTTCGATTTCTGCAAAAATAATCTTCCTAAGGCTTTTATAAGTAATGAATTTCTAATGCAAAAGTCATACTAAACCTAGATGAATATCAGGGTTTATATAGAATTTTTAAAGACCTAATCCTTAAAAAAAATAGAGGAAATTTCGTCCATAGGACTTTTGGTATAATTCTAAACCAACTAGGAAAGAAATCAGAATAGGATTCAAAAGTATTACCTAAACTGTAGAAGACCCTTGAATCGGTTCAAGAAAGGCTAAACCGATTCAAGAATGGCAGTAAAAAATTCGAAGCCAAGGTTGAAGGCTTGAACCAGTTCCAAGAAGCTTAAACTGGTTCAAGTTTACTAGACTTAAATCCTAAAGCTCTGAAGGTTTGAAAACACTATTTTGGTAAAATCAAAAAATATACCAAGTATGGAACGTGTCCTAACCTTCTTGAATTTCTTCCTAAAGTGCTGTTCTTTTCTTTCTTGATGATCTCAGTATAGTATCTTTGAATAACCTTCCAATTCCGCAGTCGATTTCAATCTTGATATGGTAACTTGTAATTACAACTCGATTGGACTTGTTTTGACACCAAAATTTGCCAATTACAGAATTTATATCTCACAATCTCCCCCTTTGGCAATTTCGTGACAAAACCCTAAAAACTATTAAGTAATCTACCCAGACAGAAAAGTAAATTACAATTTTGTTAAAAGGACAACACGGAATTTCTTCTCTGTTCTCTTCTCTTCTTGGATAAACAATTTGAGTTGATTTCCTACACAGTATCAAGCAAAACTCCCAGTGAAGTTCAATAAATAAAAAAAAATTATAAAACTCCCCTTTAAGTAAATATCCAATTTTTTTTCTCCCCCTTAAGATAACATTGTTCTCCCCCTTTTTGGAACAAATTGACAAAGATTATAATGTTAGAGTAGAGAAAAATAAAGAGAAACAGATTAAATTACTTAAACATGTCATTCAGTCAAAATATAATATCCAAAAATAGTGACAATATTAAACAAAAGTATGATGTCATGATGCATGATTAATAGACAAAAAATATTAGCATCAATATCTCCAACAATAATGTCAGAAAGTCATCAATCATCTCATCACTCTTCTCATCATCATCCTCATCTGTATGCTCATCATCATCATCCTCAGCCCTCAAAGATGGATCTGGAGGTGCAAGCAGGTAAACATCCTCTGAAGAACACCCTGGCTGTTGTCCACTAAGTTGTCTCATCTGTACCTTGAGATTTCGTATCTCATCCATCATCCTATCAAACATAATAGTCTGATGCTGAAGAAGAAGAGAGTACATCATGTTGCCAAAAATTTCCTTTAGGAAGAAATAGTTCTGTAACTCCCGGAGCCTATGAAGGAGTCTCATCAGCACTTCTCTGAGCCTTTCTAGCATTCTCCCGAGCTGATTTGGACTTGTTTAGAGCTCGAGCGTCCAACTCAGTCATAATAAGCGATGATATGTCCTGGGAGGGATCAAAATATTATTTTGCTTATAGAAATTCATGATGATCATCGGAAAAGGTGATGAATAGCGACACGAGTTCCTTTTATAATAAGCCATCATCAACTGTACAATAGATGGTGCAAGCTAGATGTGTTCATCTATAGCAAGAAAATAAACTTGTGCTAGCTCAAGAGTGATCTCATCCTTTTTCCCAAAATATCCTAGATTGGCCATGGCGAACAAGTTAAAGAACGCCGCCTCATCTGTCTGAAAACGAGCTGGAATGCTATCATCATTCCTTGGAGAATTAGGAACATAAATTTTTATTGCAATTCTGGACCCGAGAATTCCAAAGGTAACACCTGTCCAGTCATCTTATCTCTATCTGAAATATCCAATATGGCTTGGATGGCTTCTTCATCAACCATATAATTTGTCCTAAAAAGTGACACAATAAAGTACGTATCAAAAATCTCTCGAATATTGGCATAAAAGTAATGTACCATATTCGGAAAAAAAAATAAGTCTTACCAAGCTTGGTAAAGAATAGCCATTTGTTCTTCTAAATGTAAGTCATAAGCTTCTATCCCGTAGTGCCACGAAGCTTTTGCAAATTCACATTCCTCTCGGTTTTAATTGGACCATCCTTGTAGACTTCAACGTATGCCTTCCATGCAAGGTCATTGTAGAAGTGAGCTTCTTCAAACTCAATTTTCCCCGTGGCTGAAACAGAGGGATACCTAGATGGTACCTCTCGTGAAGGAGAGTTAGTCGCCATAGGAGTGGAAGAAGTGTCTCTCGGAGCATTAGAACCACCTTGGGGTTCTCGGATGACAATGCCCGTTCTTGGTCTTTTGGGAGGCTTTGGGAGTGCAACCCCTTTGCCTTTAGCTTCTTTAAAGATCTTTGGTGCCATTTGATTCACAACAATTTTTGTTTTGAAGTTTGCAACCTCTTTCGGGAATTCTATCAAACACTTAGTGTGCAATCCCAAAAGTGTTATAGAATTAGCTTGATTTCAATCTTCAATCCCCCAATAAAATCACCAACTATGTATATTGCAATCTCAATTACAATTTTGAAGCTTCAACAACCCAAGAATTAAAAACTTAACCAATCCTCGAAGTGTTTCACACCCAAACTCCAATTTAAACCCAAATTTCAAGTTTCAATCTTCATAACTTCAAGTAATTGTTCTTCAATCCTCAATGATTTGCATGTAATGAACAATTATATGTAATGGAATGATGAACAAATTATGATGTGAATATATATATAGATGATGTCATACTTATAATATTTTCATCGATCTAACTATTTGAGTCTTCGATCGATTGAGGTATGGATTAGTTCGATCGATGTCATCGACTTAGTCTGTCGATCGAAGTTGTGAAGGTGTTGATCGATTGAAAAGTGATGGATTTGATCGAGACAACTACAACTTACTGTTTTCGACTTCTTTGCATAGTAATCGACTTAAAATAATTATGCACGTGTTTTAATCATTGTAAAATGTGCAAAAAAGTTCTGAAAATATATTTTCGTGATGCATACTCATATATAGTGTCTAA
Organism: Cornus florida; assembly: GCF_030987335.1. Taxonomy (NCBI): domain Eukaryota; kingdom Viridiplantae; phylum Streptophyta; class Magnoliopsida; order Cornales; family Cornaceae; genus Cornus; species Cornus florida. The sequence continues at coordinate 51,077,425 of NW_026775573.1, forward strand.
GATAACTTACAACTTACAAAATAGTGTATATGCAATCTTTCAGAAAATATTTTCATGATGGTCAAAAATATGCTAAAATATTAATATAGAAAGTATTAGCATTTTTAGCAAAACTAATCTTAAGCAATATTTACTAATAGGGAAAAATAAACCTATCTTGATCTAACGATAGAGGCAACCAAGTGTTAACCAACCAGCAGATCTTTTCGGTGATCAACGATAATATTTTATTATTAGAGGTAACGATTTCCATGAATAAGAATGATGACAAATCTTATGCAGGATAAGATTTCTATGGGGATGATGACAAATCTTATCAAGGATAAGATTTCTATGGGGATGATGACAAATCTTATCAAGGATAAGATTTCCATGGGATAAGTCCCATGGGATGAGGATGATGAAACTCCCTTATCGAGAATAAGGGAAGCGACGATAAATAGGACGACGACTCGGGAATAAGGTACGACGAAAAAACTATTATTAAATTTCTGCCTTCTTTTTAGACCTCTGGTGACTAACTTGACCGTCGGAGAGCTGTTGGCAGGCACCACACCGGTGCCGTTAAGGTTCATCTATCTTCTCCTCTCTTACTTGCAGGAAAATTGTGTTGTATCGGACCGCGTGAATTTCACCCTCAACAGTTGGCACTGTCTGTGGGAACGACGATTCACTTGAATCAATTAATTTCTCTGTTGGGTATATACGTTTGCAGTCCAGTATGGTTACCGAAGCAACACCATCGCAGGGATCTGGTCAAAGGGTAGAGTCAGGTGAAAACCTGGACGTCCCAAACGACCAGACACGGCTTGCAGCGTTGGAACTGCAGGTCCAAACTCTAAGTCAGGGTATGGACCAGTTGATCCAACAAAATGCAGCACTCCTGCAACATCTTGTTCCACCGGTTCAACAAAACTTGCCACAACAAGTTCTCTCAAATCCAAACGAAAGGAATGGGAATCTTGAAGAGCAAGATAATCATCCCCCCCAAAATGAGACTGAAGTGGAACAAAGCTAGGTGGGAACCCGACATAGAGAGGTGATCAACCTATCTCTCCCACGGAGTTCCCGACCTCCTAAAAGCATAACCTTCTGTCTTAAGGAAAAGACAAAGAAAGTTACCTATCTCGACCTGCAGATCGATGATCTCAAGGGAAATATAGAAGATGTAATGCAGGCTCTGAAAGGGAAAGGTCCTGCCGCCGTAGATAACCTTATACAAAGGACCAACTTGTCGTTCAGCCCTGCCGTTATGAAATGTCCACTACCTAGCAAGTTCAGGATGCCCTCGTTCGAAAGCTTCGATGGGACCAAAAATCCCCTCGATCAGCTGGAAACTTTTCAAGCTCTTATGCATTTACACGCTGTGCGAGACGAAATCATGTGCGGAGCTTTTCCCACTACACTTAAGGGATCAGCAAAAGTTTGGTTCAACAAGTTGAAGCCAGGAACCATCAACACCTTCGAAGAACTGAGTAAGCAATTTGTGAGCCACTTCATTATAGGTCAGAGGCATAGGAGGCCGGCTACCTACCTGTTTACCGTGAAGCAACAAAAGGAAGAGTCGATTCGGGAATACATCACCCGATTCAAAGCAAAGATGTTACAGGTAGAAGAGGTGGATGACAAGGTAGCTTTGACCGCTTTCATAGGAGGACTCCAAACCTCCAGATTCTTGTTCTCCTTATCAAAAGAACCTCCCACCAGCATGATAGAGTTGTTGATCAGAGCGCAAAAACACATCAACGCTGAAGACACCATGAGTGCACGGAAGGAAGGAGAGGACAAGAAAAGGCCAGCCCCTCTCGCCAGGGATGAAAATAATACCAAATATAAGAGATCATTCTTCAGCCAGAGCGATAGCACATATCATGAAAACGACTCAGATGAGTATACCGACTAGAAATTGTCTCACGGCTGGAATTAGCCTTATCAAGTCATTCACAATAAAGACTAGGGGCATCTTAGTTAATCATTTTAAATGGAGGATAGCTCCCTCACGTCTTATCTTGTTTTTAATAAGCCTTAAGGCAATGATGGTCTTTAATAAAATTCTTTTCAGTTGCCTTGACTCTTGGTCAATTATCTTTATACGTGCAGTATCCCCGTACTATAAGGGATAGTAAATGAGTGTCTTGTATTATAAGGACCTGGGCTGAGTGAATCCCGTAATCCGTATCCCCATACTATAAGGGATAGTAAATGAGTGTCATGTATTATAAGGACCCGGGCTGAGTGAATCCTGTAATCCGTATTCCCGTACTATAAGGGATAATAAATGAGTGTCCTGTATTATAAGGACCCAGGCTGAGTGAATCCCGTAATCCGTATCCCCCGTACTATAAGGGATAGTAAATGAGTGTCATGTATTACAAGGACCAGGGCTGAATGAATCCCGTAATCCATCTCTCCGTAATATAAGGGATAATAAATGAGTGTCCTGTACTACAAGGATCCAGGCTGAATGAATCCCGTAATTAATATCCCCTTACAATGAGGGATAGTAAATAAAAATCCCTTACAAAAGGGGTGAGCTGAGTAAAGCCCGTAAAGTTCAATTCCCTTATTAAAGGAGTGACGATCTGAGTAAAACTAGTACTCAGGGGCAGAGTACCCAAGGGTACTAAAAATAGTACCTAGGGGCAGAGCACCCCAAGGGAAGATTACCCAATGGTACTAAAAATACCCAGGGGCAGAGTACCCAAGGGTACTAAGAATAATACTCAGGGCAGAGTACCCAAGGGTACCAAAAATAGAACCCAAGGGAACAGTACCCAAGGGAAGCGTATCAAAAAAAAAAAAAAAAGTTGATGTTCATATGACTAGTACCTGCGGGTACTGTCCCAGGGCAGGAAAAAAAAAATTTATTATTCTACTGTTCATATGAACAGTACCCGCGGGTACTGTTCTCAAGGCAGGAAAACAAAAACAAAAAATAAAAATAAAAAATTATTCTACTGTTCATATGAACAGTACCCGTGGGTACTGTTCCCAGGGCAAAAAAAAAAAAAAAAAAAAAAAAAAAAAAAAAAAATCCTTACATTCCCAAAGCTAGACGAGCAATCTTGGGAATGGGGGGCAACTGATAGGGAAAAATAAACCTATCTTGACCTAACGATAGAGGCAACCAAGTGTTGACCAGCCGTCAAATCTTTTCGGTGATCAACGATAATATTTTATTATTAGAGGTAACAATTTCCATGGATAAGAATGATGACAAATCTTATGCAGGATACGATTTCCATGGGGATGATGACAAATCTTATCAAGGATAAGATTTCCATGGGATAAGTCCCAAGGGATGAGGATGATGAAACTCCCTTATCGAGAATAAGGGAAGCGACGATAAATAGGACGACGACTCGAGAATAAGGTACGACGAAAAAATTATTATTAAATTCCTGCCTTCTTTTTAGACCTCTGGTGACTAACTTGACCGTCGAAGAGCTCTTGGCAGGCACCACACCGGTGCCGTCAAGGTTCATCGATCTTCTCCTCTCTTCCTTGCAGGAAAACGGTGTCGTATCGAACCGCGTGAATTTCACCCTCAACATTTACCTCTAAAATATATCACGTATATATTTAGTAAAAAAACTCTAAAAACTTAATCTAAATATAATATATATCTATATATATATTTATCATGAAAATCATTTTCCAAAATATATATATATATATATATAGGATTTACCATGCACCTAATAGTATATGTTCATGAATAATATGAATGCATGAACCTAAATGGTGACAGATGAAATTTAAGTGTGATTCATAACTTTGAAACTCATATTTGGAAAATTACATCATTACCCTTTGAAGTATATATTCGGACTATTATGCCCCTCGTAGTAAAACTCTTGACTATTTTGCCCTTTGAAGTATATATTCGGACTATTTAGCCCTTTTGAGGTAGAACTATGACTATTCTGCCCTTGTAGTAATTATTCGGACCATTTTTTCCTTGAAAAAGAACTTTGACTAAATTGTCCTTTTTAGTAGTTCTTTTACTGATTTGCCCTTTGTAAAAGATCTTAGACCTTATTGTCATTTTGATATAGCTTTCTTCAAGCAACTTTGTCTTCACACTAACCGCAAGAGATTGGCCTAGTTGGAATAGACTTAGGCACTGGTGCCTCATAAAGTATCAGGTCTTAAAATCGATAACTGCTAGGTGCAAATAATTCCTTAGGGGGGTGTGTGAGTACCAACTTGGAAATAAAAAATGATTTTCACACTTAAATCATCTACCTATTCTACTTCTATCTCACTCACTAATCATATAAGCATTAAATTACAAAAGAATTTTGTATTACAAAATTTGCCAATTACAATATTAGAAAGGTTAAATTCCTAACATGATCATATAGTAGATATCTTCACCAAATTGCTTCCGCCACGCGCTTTTGGGATCTTATCTCCAAACTCAAGATGGCCTCATATAACCCATCTTGACTTTGGATTATATTGTATGTAATCCTTAGGTTTAGAATTTACTGTAGCCGCCTTCACCTATTCGTTTTTCTTACACCGATAACCTGTCCATCATTCACCTACTCTAACTTGTACAACATTCATCTACCTCCATTCCTCACCTATATATATATATGTGTGTGTGTGCGCAGCTCGCTCTCTCTCTCTTCTCTCTCTCTCTGTACATTGTAATTCATCTAACAATATCTCTCTCTCTGTGTACATTGTAATTCATCTAACAATAATTATCTTTACATTTTAAAAATAAAATAAAAGAACCTTCTAAATTTTCAAACCAAGAGAAAAAGTGACGTGACAATATGAGAGACATGACTTTCATATTCACATTTACCATAAAACTATATGGTACTTGATTTACCTTCAGATTGTATGCAATAAAGATTCGATCTTGCATGAAACATGCCTTGTGATGTTACATTACATATGGGCATATAGTGGCTTTTGTGTTCCCAAAACCTTTAACACAAGAAGGAATTGCTTTTATATTTGCTTGGTCATGATACCACCATAATAAGGGCATTTCACAATATCCCCACAAACTTTGAGTGATGTCAAGACAAAAAAATCTACGCGGGTATGCAGATTTTAGGTTTTTGTCGTTAATCTTCTCAAAATACATGCAATTGCAACACTAAAAAACCTCCAAATCCACAAAATGTTTGTCTTCATGTGGTTTATACTTATTATATTACACTTACCTTATGTAGGAGTTCCAAAATTAGTGCTATTGCTAATTCAAAGGGTATTGAAGATTTAAAGTTTAAAGATTTGTATCTTCAGAAATTTGTCCTATATATAGTACTTTCTCAGAACACATGCAAGCAACAAACACACCTTCTAAACTGCAAAATCTTTGTCATCTTCATTGGTTTTATACTTTTTAAGTGCCTCTCCTATGTAACATTTCTAAAACTAATATTATATTGATCAAAGGTGTTCTAAAACTAATCTTGTTTAACCGCAAGTTTTTTAATTGAATTCTAATTCTACGGGAGAAAAAGGCAATTTGCACCCCTCTCTCACTAACCCACGGACCGATTACATAACTAAACCTATCAACGGATCGGATTTGGATCGAACCTATTAAATTCATATCTGATTTGTTAAACTAATCGATTATAGGATTCGGATCGCTAACTAATTATCAGATTGAATGTATCAATCCATATCCTATTTAGTTCAGATTCGGATTAAAATCATATTCACTAACATATATAATTTACAAGATTAGATGAAATGGAGAATTGTTAATATGTAGAATGATGCACAATCAAATAAATATAGTAGTAAATAATTAGTATATATAAATGTAATTATAGATAACTAATATGTATGTAACATATAACTAAAACATAATAGTAGATAACTAATATATATTGTAATATATATATATATATATATATATAGTCATCGAATCGGATTACCTATAATTCATATTTGATTTGTTAAGAAAATGGATTATCGGATTCGAATCATTATCGGATTATCGAATTTTTTCTCCAATTCATATTCGAATAATCGGACCAGATTCGGATCATAATCTGATCCATTGCATGATTAGTCATGGTATCATATATATATATATATATATATATATATATATATGGTATTTTATGATATATTGGACCACATTAAAAATATTTATATATATAGTTAATCGACTAGTCTCAGTATCACATATCAATTTTAATTTACGGAAAATTCATTGGCCTCGAAGAACGGAAATCAAATTCAAGACCTCCCTTGCTATTCAAGAATTATTAACTAAAATTTTCTATACAATAAAGGCTTATTAAAAAATTTAAAGAAAAAGTATGATTTCACCAATTTAAGTGGGTAAAGGAATTTCATTCAATCTCTTTCTAGGGGCACAAACTTAGTGGCACCAAAGACACTATTAATTAGTCCTCTGGATTGATGCTATAGCTAGGCTTATTCCTCGAAGTTTCAACACACCCACCCACACCCTCACGCACAATATAATCCTTGAACAAGAGGGCCATGATATGGTGGCATTTTTAAATCTTTTATTTCAGTGACATTTTAAAATTGATTTTCACTGCAATGAAAGATATATAGTATAGTCATTCAAACTTCCAAAAATATATAGAGAATTATTATTGGAGATAGACTATTTTTACAGTTTAAAAATCCATCTACAATCCAATAGTCTATCTCCAATAATTTAAATGCGGTAGAGGTCATGGAGGTAGAGGAGGAAGGGGCTTCAAAGGAGGAAGAAGTCCCGGAGGCCACAGAGGTGGCGACGGCTTTAAAAGTTGTGGTGGCCGTAAAGGTGATGGAGGGAGAGGAAGGGGCAGAGGCGGCCGTGGTGGACGTGGTGGTGGAATGAAGGGCAAGAGTAAAATAGTGGTTGAGCCTCATAGTCATTGCAGAGGCCCTCATCGCCATCGGACGGTACGTACTTAGCCAACCCTACTAACCTCTTCCTCAGAGGCGACAGAACCACTCCCATCTGAAACCACTCATGAGATTCACCGTCCACCATCTCATCGTCGTAAAATGAGACCTTAACCTTTCACTGTCAACCAAACTCTGCCGACAAGCTCTCATCCTTACTGAACGGCAAACACCAATAAATCCAGACCCTTCTCGTCAATTGCCATCACCGGTGTCACATTAACGGCGTCTCGAGCTCGCCGTCCTTCACCGTTGCCAACAACCACCAACAACTGGGTTTTTGACGTGGCTTTGTTTGATGACACACTGAGTTAACTCAACAGATCGGCGTTGTACTTTGGCTATAGGGTTGAATTGAATGGCCAGAATAAACATAGTGATGGTGGTGGTGAGGATGGTGGTGGTAGAGCGTAGGAGAGAAAGGTAGAATGGGAAAAGAAACGGGTAAAGTAGGGTTTTTGAATTTATTTTATGTCAATTTTGACCAAAAAGTGGTCAGAGGGGCTTATTTGCACATTTTTTGAATTTTATGGACTGAAATGCACATTTTCAAAAAGTAAAGACTATTTATGCACTAACCCTATATATCAGGGGGGTTTTTTTGCACTTAATCCAGAAATTTATATTAGAGAAGGTATTAATGTCTTTTCATGCGAACAGATGGGTAATTGCGTCAAATTGATAATATAGAGGGGTTTTCTACCACACAGGAACTGTTTTGCATTATATCAATAATAGAGTGGGGTTTTTTGCACTTAACCCATAACTAAATTCCGTGATATCTATTTCTTATGTATATGACATGAGGTGGACTGTGGATAGTCCTTTTAAATTGTAAAATAGTAAATTGTAATAATAATAATATTTTGTAATAATTATTATTATTTACCAATTATATGAATCATGATATCTAAAGAGGGAGAATTTACTAAAACAGGAGGGACAGGGAAATAAATTGCAAAATAGTAAATTGTAATAATAATAATTTTTTTTAATAATTATTATAATTTACCAATTCTAAGAATCATGATATCTACAAGAGGGAGAATTGACTAAAACAGGAGGGACAGGGAAATAAAAGAAATGGCTTTATATATATATATATGAATGAGTGGCGTTATTCACATTGATTGAGATGTCGGCCAAAATTTCATAACCTTCTTTTCTTTTTTCTTTTTTCTTCTTTTGAGAGAAATTATATCATTAACGCCAATGTCATTGAGACTCCGGCTCTTAATGTGTCATCATGGTGTGAAGAATAATAAGCTGAGTCTGACGTACCACGTTATTGACATGCTGGACTTATATGAAAATATAACAAAACCAGTTTCATTGAATGGTAAATTTTTATTGCTACGACATAGCATGCTCAATATATAGCGTGATGATACAACAAATAATATATATATATATACACACACACACACAAACAGATATATGTATGTATAAACGAATAAACCCTATTATCATAGGTCAGCTGCTATGCAGGTTGTTAACAAATATATAAATATATATATAGTACATGAAACATGTTCCTTTTGACATTATGGATTGACCTTGCATATGTGGGGTATGGCGAGACTGGTAAATGGTGGAAATCCAAGTCATGCTCAAATGGGCTTTGTCCACACACTGTCTTTTTGAGCATCATTGTCACTCATTGCTTTCCCTAGCTTGCTATCATTCTATGTCCACTCAATTCCTACCTCAAAGCAAAGCATATGTTCACCAATATCCTGAATTATTACTTCACTACTCCAAGTTGCAAGGCATCATATATATTCTCTCTATATATGTGTGTGTGTGTGTGTGTGTGTGTATTGAAAGCTTAAGGTTGTACTCAAATGTCTTCTTTGAAAATTAGTTAGGCATCTCCACTAAAGTACTCTTTGTATTTTGTATATATAAGGGGAGCAGACCTTAATATAGCTAGTCAATGGCATTTGTATTAGTGAACATGCTTTAATTCTTAGATTCTCTCTCTCTCTCTCTCTCTCGCTTCATGGTCTATTGTGAATTTTATTGTTTAATGCCAAATTTGCAACCTTCTCAATTTATCTTTTCACATTTTGAACTCACCTTTTGTACATGAGATGGGATTTATATGAGTAGGAGGAATCTACAAGTCGATCTTGCCTATTTCAAATTGCAATTAAGAGCATAGATTGGTTACTAAAAATTATATATATATACCTGTAAGACATGCAAATTTAATTAATACCCAAGTTAATTATTCATTTTTGAGATAATGGATTTAAATAATAGAAAAAACTTTTGAATTGACGAGAGAATTCAAATTTAGCACAAGGCTACATTAAGTTTGAGGCCATTAATCTAGATACCATAACTCTCCTCAACATTGAATTAAACACTAATTTCATACAACTGAACATAATGTTTTCTTTTTTCTACGTTATATGTATAGGATTTGTTGACCAAAGAATTTGTTATTCAGCCGGTTAAGATCATAATCTTACCCCCTTTTTTGTTATCACCCCTATTTTATTTATGTGAAAACGTGTACTCTCAATCTTCTATTTTAAAATGTGAAGAAATATCATTAGATTACGGCATTTGATAATAATACTTAAATTAAGACAATTGTTTCATAAGAATTTTAAGGAAATCAGAGAGAATCTTAATTTAATTAGAATAAATTATGTCTTGTTGAGTCAACAACTACTACTATCACCCAATTAGTTTTAGCATGTGAGCAACATTGGTCTTGCCACTCGTGCGCGCGCGCGCGCACACACACACATACACGATAAATTATTAAGTGGTTCGAGACCATTTAATCTCAATCAATTATAAAAAATTATGCAATTAAATGTGTCAACTTTATTCAATTTTTTTAGCTACGTGACATCTCATCGTGATTGACAGGGATACACATTCTAATTCTAAATAACCGAATTGGTGTGGATCAATTGGAAATAAGCTCAAGCCCAGTACATTTACTGCCCTCAAAACCAATGGATTGCCATCCTTTTTGAGTTTTGGCTACTTAGATCATGTATTTGCTATCCCAGCTAAAAGACTAATAGAAATCATATGCTGGGATTGTCTATGCAAAGTTTAAGTCAATTTTTATTTTTATTTTTATTGGTAAATTACACAAGCATTTTGAAGGGAAATGAAAAAACTACATCATCTGTGGATTAATGTCTCCCCCACATATTAGTTATTTAGATATGGACCGGATTCTCACGGACAATAAAATAAAGTTACTTTTATATTAGTATTCGATACGAGGTATCTCGTTCTCGTAGAAATATCAGTGTTTCACACCCCCCCCCCCCCCCTCTCTACTTCCCTCAATCCATGCATACGAGTAATGATAGATGGATTCGGTTTTATCATTTTGGCTGCTTGTTTTGATCAAACAATTATTTTGTTATGCATTTGTATATATGTAGTGGCATAATTTAATGAGCATTTTATTTTGAACAATTTTTATTTTATTTTTCTGAGAGCCTATTTCATTTTAATCTTTGCTATGCTATGCATGGTTTATGCACTCTCTCACTTATTTTTTTTTTTCTCCTTTATTTTTTTTTGTAAGACCTATCATTGGTGATTCATTGGTCTTTTTTTGTTTTTTTTTTCCAGTAAATATTCTTTGGTATATATTTGATTATTTATGTCTCAAATTCTTATTTTGATTAGATTTCTCTTCGATAGTCTTACTTCATTTAGAGAAATTCATGTGTTTCCACGTGGTTGTTTATTACTTCGCGGAGATACAAATTGCTATTTTTTATTTTATTTAATTTTTTAGTGAGAGAGAATGAAGTTTCAATTAATTTCTCTGAACATCTTGGGAAGTAATTACAGATTTACAATCCACCCTCCTCCTTTTTTTCTCTTCTATAGTGCACTCCTTGTTTTTATTCATCTAAGACTCGCATAATCTTGTAAAAAAAGTTTCAAAGTACAGCTTACAAACATGACATTCAGACATATTAGTTGTTTAACAGTACACCTATAAACAATACATTCAAACACTTTCTTAATTACTCAATGGTATGTTTGGCTGGAATGAAAGATGGGGAGGGATGGATGAGGGGGGATAAAATTAACTTCTTGCTGTTTGGCTGGAGGGAAGGAAAGAGAGGAAGGAAACACAGGGGGATAAAAGCATTTTTGAATTTTCCTATCCGTCCAAAATTAGGAAAAAGAAGAGAGAAAGAAGGATAATAACTAACACATATGTAATTTTAATTTTTAACCTTCCCAACAGTTTGCTTGTAATTCTATTGCGTTAATAATGGTATATTTAACTTCCTTCCAACTAAACAAAAAAAATGTCACCCCATCAATTCTCTCTGCTAGTGAAGACGCATTCCCTTTCCTTCCCTAGGGATGCCTCATCCATCTCTCCCCGTCTCCCTTCCATCTATTTTTCCATCCTCCAACCAAACGGAGCATATATTTCTAGCATCTTATATAAGTCATCCACCAGTACAGCTTACAAAACATACCATTCACAGTGGGGGAAAAATTCACTCAACCAGTTGGTTCTTTCAGGCATGAATAATATATGGCAACTCGACTTTCCTTGCTCCGTGTGTGTGTGAGTCGTGTGTTCCAAAAAGGGTCAGTCAACTCTAACTTCTGTTGCTGTGTTGTACACCCCTATGAATCATGATTCAAAGTAGTCTGCAGACACTTCTGACAGATACACAAAAGAAATACACTTCTGTCGCGTTTGACCAAATCGATGTTTGTCTGAACTAAATTTACTCCGATTCTAAGACGCCAATTCGATACTCCCAAATATAGCAACTAGAAGTGTCGACACGGGGAACAATAATAGTATAAGAACACCACAGGCAAAAATTGGAGAAAGAAAATTGAATTAGTTATACAACTACCATCTCAGCATTTTCAGGATCAATCATCCCTCTGTTTAAACAACCTACAAGAGAAAATGAACAAAACGCTCTTGTTAGGGGTTCTCTGTCACTTCATCTTCATCTTCATCAGGTAACATTACAGTCAATAAAGAATATTTGACCCTGAGAGAAATCTTGCCCTTTTCGACAATAAGTCTCGCCCCAGAAACGACCCAATATCCCGGATTTTCTTGGGGCCCTCTCATCATCTCAGTCATATCAACGAACTTCAAAAGTTTGGGTGCTTGGACAGGAACTGGAGGTCCCCCGGGGTAAACAGCGGAGTTTATATTCACATCAGCTGGCTGTGGAGGTGGCTTCATGACTGTAGTGAAATGATGGCTTATAAGAGTTGATATAAGTCCGGATTTACGGGCCAAACCTGGGGAACCATCCCATTCTGGACGTTTTACTACTGCAGCGTTTAATAGATTTGAGAAGCGGAGTCGTAAGAACAGAATTTTTTTGAAGCCATAATCTCCAACTTGCAGTTGAGCTCCTGTTACTATGGAAAGATCCTCATCAGACTCAACTGGAGCTGTACAGACATGGGAGAAGTTCTTCCATTGAACTTTTTCATAGTATTTTCGATCATAAGACTCTTGGCAGAAGTTGCCATTTGGATCGTTTTCAAGTAGGAATATCTTCGGAAGAGAGGACAGGTGCTGCATGTGGATGGCCAATCGGTTACTTCTTTTACCTTCTAGATATAGTCGGAGACCAGTCACAGGCCTTTTGCCCACATCAACCTGCCAAAGTCAAACTAGTTTATCGTTAGTCCTTGAAAATTATTATATAAATATTTCAAGCTTTTATTATGAACGTTTTGAAAGATTTTAGGGAATCAAATAAGGTCAAGTCATGTAGAATGAAGAAACCCTAATCATGAATGCATGAACCTGGATTGGCGAGTGCATTAATGTGTCAATTTACCTTTTTACCATTGTAGAACAAGATTACTCATATACCATTGAATGTAGCTCCATATTCCTTCATCATCCAAGTGTAGAAAGTAACACACTAATTTTTTAACAATTAACTTAAAGCTAATTTTTTTTTTAAAAAGTTACATACTCGGGCTTTGTTCTGCGAAATTTGTCAACCTATGTCTCATTGACCTAATAATTTGGCTAATTCAGCACGTAGGTTTACACGAATGTGGTCCATTCAGTGCTTTATAGTGCTCACGTTTTGTCTAATATTTAGAAAGTCATGTACCAGTTAGACTGGGGCTTACAAATGCTCATGTTTAATTTTTATCAAAAGATCCAATGTAGTTTCCAAGTGAAAACAATGCCTCCAGACTACTCGAAAAACTCCAAGAAGGTTCGCAATTGAAGAATCCCTAATTTTGTAAAGATAACATTCTAAAATTTTCATTTTTCATTTTTCTTTTCTTTAGCTGGATTAATTTGGCTAGTTTGGTCTGCTGGCTGTTCGCATAGATTGGGTCAAAACTGGATCTGGGTATTGGAATCTGAGCTGATTCAATTATGAGCTGGATCTTATGTGGTTTGAGTTGGGTAATTACTTGAAATAAGGCTGACCTTAGCAGATCGACGTGCTTCAATGGAGACAGAGATTGTCAATCTGGGTTTCTGCAATTTGTGTTGATAACTGAAAAGAAAAAGAAATAGTAGGATTAAGTTTTGCTCAGGCTCGACTGAAGGTTTGGCAGATGGGTCCTGTTATGCGATGTGATGAGCTATGGTTTTGACGGGGAAGACGACAATCTGAGAGATGAGATAGGGCTTGTTAGCTGTAAACTGGCGTGACGGTGTCGACGAAGATGGCGCTGGTTCAATTCAGTGGAAAGACAATGATACGATTACGGCAATGCAATGGATAGGAAGACGACAAGACAATAAACATAGAGATATATAAAGAGAGAGAGAGAGTTGAAAGAACGAGACGAGAGATCAAATAAAAGGTGCAAGAGAGAGAGAGAGAGAGATGGGAGAGAACAAAAAATAGATAGAATGAAGAAGAAGAAGAAGAAGAAGAAGAAGAAGAAGAAGATAGATCAAAGCTTAGAAAAATATAAGAAAACCCAAAACCTATTTTTCCTTGTCCCCACACCTATAGCATAGGTATGGATCATGTGCGGTGGGTGCATTTGTGGGAGTCCCATCCTAATACCTATTAGGGAGACTAGATACAGACCTAACTTTTGATATTATTTTACACAAAATTAATTGCTCATAGACTCAAACCGCTACTTCCTCACGCTTGTCAAACGAGCTTTCACCACAGCACCAAGGAATGACCCCTAAACTGTATAAATATAATACAACTAAAATTTTATTAGGTTTGTAGGAACAAGAGTGTTACTACTATTTAATAAAAATCATAAATATTATTATTATTATTATTTTATTATAAATTCTGTATTGATGGCACAAAAGAGTTACAAGCCTTAAAGTTATAAAAATGCTCTATACCATACTTTGGGGTACACAATTGAGAAACACTAGAGTAGTGCAAGGCTGTGAGTTTGTTCTTATAAAGCTATCTCTTTTTCTCCTTTTCCTATTGAAACTTGAGATTATTTTATACTCCCTGTGTCCCAAAATAAGTGTCCTGTTTTGGGAACCGTGACCGTATTGTGTTTGGGGCAACTTTGAAGACAAGACTAGTACACTTTGTCTCTCTTCGGACGTGCCTGGAGAAGACTACTGGCGAATATGGGTTGTATCTTGGACCGCTATCACCAGCACATAGGGAGGCCATGCGACTTTAGGATAGTGCTTGCATGCTCTCATTATCCAGGCCAATTCTTTCCTATTTATTTTATTATCATTGTTTTCTTATCTTAATTTCTATTGTTGATATTATTGTATAGATTAATATTCTATGATTCATTGTTGTATTCATGATGTTCAATTTGATGTATTATTCATGTTAATCCATGATATTCTATTATCAATTCGTGTTGATGTATTTTTTTTTTTTTTATGTGAATAATAATTTTATTTGTTATGATTATAATGTGTTATAATTTATGAGCAATTTCCCCAACAGAGAGTTCAATATGACATATGAGATCATCTTAAGCAAGCATACGAGAATGCAACATTAGCCCGCTAAGTTTGCTGATTCTTTCACACATACAGACACTAAGTGCCTGTCTAATTTCTTCAAGGTAGAACACTGAGGATAGCAAAATAAATATGAGAACACCAATACTGAAGTTTGCTCCATAGAAACACCAGATATGTTGATGCACATATCCACAGAAGAAAACATGGTTGACCATAATTCATAGTTGAATGTAGCAATCAAATGGTATGATTTGATACTTCGGTGCACATAAAAAGGTTCTTAGATTTTATGTATCTATTCATTTCTTGTTAATAAGGGTTGTAAACATGGGCAAACCCAGTGCACGAGGCTCCTGCCATTGCGGGGTCTGGGGTCAGATGTACATGCAGAAACGTTTTTAGAACCTGTGATTATTATATATTTTTATATACTAATCATTCAGTCAACATATATTAGAGTTTAAAATTAGTGGTGGTTCAGACTATAAATGCCCAAGAGATTTCATAAACATGGTATGGATCCTTCTAAAACATAAAATACAACATGAGAAGTGCATGCAACCTTGTCCATTAAGAAGGTTCAACAAGTGAACACACGAGAATAATCTTACAAGAGAAGAAGCTTTACCGGAGTGGTGTTTACATAAAGCTTGGGACCCATGAAGCTGAATTGCAAAGATGCTGTACTTCGTTGCCTCCGTTGTGGACCAAGGGGAAGGTCACTGAACACTGGTGCCCACTGCCTTGGCAGTTGAAATTCCAAAAATGGATGGAGTTCTTCAATTGGCGGTTTATCTGCCAGCAGAAATTGAAGCCCCTTCCATAGTTAGGATTTTATTAAATAATGATGCGATTAATTTTGTACTAGTAAGAAACCATCCCCGTGGAGAGAAAAGGGAACAGAAAAACTTAATTGAAACCTATGGTGTTGCAGTTATGCGAGAAAGTATACAGAAAAATGGGTCTTGCTCACAGCGTAAATAGAGATTTATGGCGTGGCTCAAGTAGCCGCTCCCTGAGATACCATTCAGCAGAGAGGTAATCGGGATGAAGGACATTGAGATCACATCAGGTTCAAACTGTACAGTATTTAACCAATCACTATGCTTTAGGTTTCTATCGTCGTTTCCACCTCTCCTCTTGCAAATGCTTGCGACATCCTGTAATTGACAAAGCACAAACTTATAAAGTAACAAAAGATCTAGGTTCCTTACGATAAATTCAAATAGGCTTATGAAGAAATGATATGTGTAAGCGTGAACCTCATTGTGCAAATATGAACTTGATGGACTGCTATCTGCAAACCTCAACCGCTGCTCCCTGATTTCAAACTGAAACAAAATGATTAGATAAGACACCTTGAAAATAAGAACACAGAATATACCCATGTAACTTGTTAAACACTAATAAGGGTCAAGTGCACTAAACCCCCCGAGCTTTCTTCTCTCTCCCAAGAAACCCCCCTGAACTTTAAGAAAGACACTTAACCCCTTAATTATTCCGTTTGTTACAAAAAAATCAAATTCCATTACTTTGCTGTCTCATATTTAACACCAATTGAAGGCACGTGAGCCATGTGCCTTGGGAAAAATTTATAATCCAAAATATACCTTACGACTGCGAACCACTCTTCCTCCAATTTCCTCCCACTCTTCTCTCTCCTCCAACAACCTCCCAGCTTCTTCTTCATCTTGCTAAGCCTTCTTCTACCCATCATTCGCCTTCAAAGCCTGGAACTTAGAATGATTATAATACCCAACTCCCAAAAATGCCAACCCATATCCGAACAAATTCACTGGCATCATGGCATCCTTGATCACCGACCACAAAAACGCAATCAACAGCCAATACTTCACCACACCAGCCACATTCATAGTCAAAGCAGAGGTCTTCCCAACAAGCAAAAACACAACCAAATTCAATGCAAATGCACAGAAAGAATTTGTCCCAAAAATCACAAAATCGAAATAAAAATCCGACCTAGTCTCCACAACAACCAATTAAGGAGATTCAATGCAATACCCTTTGATGTGAGCAAGATCTGAATCATCACCAACCGAGTCACAACAACACCCAATTGGAGAAACAAACCTCACAAATCGAATTTGGCTTCTCCGTAGGCAGCAATCACAATCCCAATCATTATTGACACCATGTTCGCCATTATTTCCGATTTGAATCTCTCTTTCTTGAAGAGAATTCCAATGGTGTACACAGCAACAAGCATGAGGACTTTGAGCATTTTGAATGAAAGACACAAAGAGGTAGATGTAGGCAGAGTTTGAGAGCCAGAGGCTGAGGGAATAGAGAGCTCCGACGGGGACGACGGAGGAGAGGTAGAGGCCACGTGACATGGGTTCGACGAGAGAGAAGACGCGAACGCAGAGGAGGGCTAAGGGGGAGCAAAAATCCATGTGGATCATGGTGAGAGAGATCGGGTACGGCCAGTTGTAAAGCTTGCGATCGAGGATGTACTTGTTGTAGATGATGATGGTGAAGCTGAGGAAGATCCGCGGCCCGCGCTTTTTAATGGGGGGGGGGGGGGGGGGGGGTGTGTGGTGGTGCGCGCAGGATAAGCAGGGAGGTGTGTAGGATTAAAGGTATATACATATACCCGGGTAAATATGTTATACATATAAATCTTCTCTTTTGGGGGGTAGGTGTCGCTTATTTATTGGTTCTGAAAATTACATTGCCTCATCAGCAACTAACAATATAAAACTACTTAACGGCGTTGTTCAACTAGGGGCTAAATGATTTTTTTTTCCATTAACGGCTGGGTGACGGTCCATCATTGAGTGCAACAAACTGAAAATTTAGGGGGGTTTTCTTAGTTCAAGGAGGATTTTTACAATCAGGTCATACTTCAGGGGGGGTTTAATGCACTGAACCCTAATAATAATAATAACAACAATAATAATAACCACAATAGTAATAATAATAATTACTAACCTTTTCAGTAATAAGATAAATCAATGCATGAGATGGCATTGTCAATTATGAAGGTTTTTCTGACCACATTACACAATTATGCTTAATTATTGTATCCATGTCATAAATTAGAAAGTGTTAGGTCAATAGGACTTACGTTGGCAAATATTGTAGAACAAAAGTAGAGTCTGTAGCGTTTGTTTTAATTTCTAGTTTAGACTAGAAATTTCAAAAGAAAGTTAGTACTAGTTGTTACCTCCTACACTTGGTTGAAGAAGGAAATTGAAGCTACACTAAAGGGTATTTGCATAATCTTCTTCTACAAGGGAAAAGGGGGAAAGTGACACATTGATGCACTCACCAAATTAGGTGTCATGCATGCATGATTAGGGTTTTTATTTTCTACTTGATTTGATCTTATTTGTATCCCTAAATCTTTCAAAATACGAGTAAGTGTTTCTGGAAATTTCCTGATCTAAATTTTTCCGAGTCTTAAAATGCAGTAGACTTTGATTGATAGAGCAATCGATCGAGGGCCACTAGATTGTGTCAGTCGATCGACCAACCCTTCGATCGATCGAACCATATGGGAACTAAGTTTCCATTCTAGTTTAAAACACTACCAAACTATCCACTGATACCTCTACTTTTCCTACAAATATACCATGATATGGTAGAATAAAAAAAAACAAATCTATATACCTAGAATACATATTGAGAGAGCGTAATTTTGAGATCTAAAGCTGCATTATTTTTTTCTTTGTATTCATCATACTTATTAGAAGTGAGTGTTCTTCATTGCATATTAATATCAATCGCTGTAGAGCTATGACAAACAAGTTCAACACCACTCTCAGTCCATCATCAGTGATTGAACTGGACGATTAGAGGCTGAAACTAAATTAATGGTGGAGAAGTAGATCTGTGAGGAGCAAAGTCTGTCACCGAGTAAATTGTGTACCTAGAGACTTGAGGAGAATTTGGTGGATCTGTCAAGTGATTGAACTAGGAGTTTTAAGGGTAAGAAACTGTAAATATGTAATCTGGGTTTTAAACCTTCTTTCTCATAGGATTCGGGTTTGCCTGGACTACTTGTGGCTTTTCCAGTTTGGGTTTTCAATGTAAAAAATCTCTATGTCAATTATTCTTATTGCTTTATCTTGTTTTATCTATTGATTGCATGCAAAAATTATGGATTGAGTAGTTTTAAAATTATGTTATGACTTAAAATTAGTTAAGTTAGTTTAAATTAAAAAGCAGTCAAAATTTGGTAATCCAATCTGCAAAACCTATTCACTTTCCCTATAGGTCTAGACTTATCCAAAAAAAAAAAAAAAAATTCCCTATTAGATCACCGGCCTTGCACGACTCTCTATCAGAGTCTCGGATTACAGTCCGAACTATCAGAAATTTTTTTTTTTTTTTTACTATTTTGGTAAGTTGATTAAAGAGGTTATTCAACACTGAACACAAGGATATATATTACCATTCAAGCTAATTAGTTTGGATCATTAATCGCAACAAGAAGATGAAAAGTCATGCCACAATAAAATTTCATGTTCTTGTTGATGCAATGATAATGCTTGACCAGCATTTAATTATCCCACACAAGTAGCATCACACAATATGCAGAAAATTCATATTATTTTGTTTTAAGGTGATTTCTTTATATATCATTAATGGTTTAAAATTTTAATAGTAATAAGAGGCAAAAAGAACCATGTAATGAGAGAGATGAAAAGTTCAAACTCTGTTGAATACTTGTGTTTAGCCACCCCAAAGCTGAGGAGTTTAGGAGACAAGTCTACCCCCGCAACCAGTTCAATAGGTTGGGTAACAAAATTGATCAGTTTAGCTTAGGATTAATACTGATTACCAAAGAAAAACAAAACAGGGTTGGCTTATGTTTTAGACATGTCATATACATAGTCGGAATGCCTTCTCACCTAAAGCAATTATTGCTGTAATTTGCATTCGAAAAAGGGATTTATATAAGACCCTTCCTCAACCTCCACCCCAAAAACAAAAAAATAAAATAAAATAAAACAAAAAAAAAGAGAAAAAAAAATAATAAAAAGGAAATTTCAAGATGAACACACAGGCAACCACTGCATACTAAATTGTTAAACCATAACTATAAACACATTTCCCAAGAACCAGGAAAAAAAGGATATGGAAAGAATATGCGGTGACAGAACAAAGAAGTAAACACCAAAATATTAGTATAAAACATTAAAGAAGAATCTACATTAGTAGTTATATGGCATGAAACCCCGAAAACGAAAAGGTTAACTGGTGGCTGACTGTTATCGGGTTGATAATGGGCAGTTGACAGTTTTGTTTTGTAGAGAGGTTAATGATTGGGAAATTGCTGAGGTTTTTTATCTCTTTGCACTGCTTTACAGCCAGGTGGTGGAAGGTGGAGGTATGGATGAGAAGGTGTGGGTGGGCACACCTAGAGGGGGGTATTTGAGGATAGGTCCTTCTACCGGAGTCTTGATGGTGATCCCAGGCCAACCCTTCCTTGGAAGGCTATTTGGAGGACGAAAGCCACCTTGAAGGTGGCGTTTTTCACTTGGACAGCTGCCCTTGGTAGCATTCTCACTCTTGACAACCTAAGGAGACGCCAGATAGTCGTGAACGGGTGTTGTATCTGCAAAAAGACACAGGAATCAGTGAACCACCTTCTCCTTCATAGTCAAGTGGCAAGGGATGTGTGGTCTTTGTTCTTGAATGCTTTTGGCATGGCTTGGGTGTTTCCCAAGTCCACGGTTGATATGTTGGAGGCTTGGAGAGGGTGTATAGTGGATAGCCGAGTCAAGGATGCATGGAGAGCCACACCATTTTGTTTACGGTGTCTGTGGCGTGAGAGAAATAGGAGATCCTTTGATGGAGAGGAGACCCCTATTTGGTCTCTCAAATACAATATTCTTTCTGCTCTATGTTTTTTGGGTCAATGGGGCATATCGTAAATCTTTGGAGCATCTTTTGGATTTTGTGGATAGCTTGAAATTATTATTTTTTTGATAAATATGGATAGCTTGAAATTATAGTGCCGTTTTAGGCTTCTTTGTATTCCTTTGGGAGCGCTCCCCTCTTGCGCCTTTAATGAAATCTTATCCAAAAAAAAAAAAAAAATTAAATAAGTAACTTTTCCTTTTATAAGAATTGATTCGGCAACCCCTAAAGAAAGGCTAATCACCCCTCAAGGCATGCCACAAATATGACATTAGGATAAGACCTGACACAAACACACAGACGCAGGAGGAGGACATGAAAAATCTTTACAAATTTTCTGTTGTGTACAAAAATCATATAATATTTGACAAATATTAACTTTAGTTTTTATGAAATCATATTTGTCAAATTTTATATGGTTTTTGCAACTTGTGAATTACATTAACCAACATATTTGTATGCATCCATGTGTATGAATCTAAATACATCAGGACCAGTAGGAGCCTTAGGCGACTTAGGCCGACTGCCTAAGGCTCCCAAAAAAATTTATTACCTTATATTATTACCTCACTAAAATTTGTATTTGCTTACATTATTAGATCCCAGTCAATAGAGAGATTTTAATAGTGTGGCTCAAAAGAATTTAATTCATTATAAAACTTTTAATTCCATTTTCAATTAAAACTCGTAATTTCTATCCTTACACCCCCCCCCCCCCCCCCCCCAAAAAAACTTTTTCTACTCTCCTCATTCGACTCTTTTTTTAATTTTCTACCATTATACCAACCGTATTAATTATTGAATATATATTTAACCATAATTGCGGGAATTGGTAAAACTTCCCATTTTCTCCTATTAACATTTTTTTTTTTTTCCCCTATTCCTCACTTTTTTCCTCCTCTCACTACAACTTTTTTTTTTTTTTTTTTTCCCTATCCTTCACTCATTACAGACTCAAAGACTCTCTATCTCCCTCGTCTCTCATTCCAACATTTTTTCTCTTCTCCACTCATTAGAATCTCACTCCTCCATCTGAACTTGCTTTTATTCTCGCATATTTCAATAATTTAGGAATCTTCAAAGATTCGAAGGTAGCGGATTTTTACAAAATAGAAATAAAAGGATTTAAGAATTCATTGGAAGATTTGGACCAGATTTTTCTAACATCAAGTTCTATTATTCTTACTTCATTTATTTTGTAATCTTATTATTTCTTGTTATCATAAATTGTAAATTTTGTTTGTGAGTTGTGACCATTTTTATTTATATTATTGAATATGCCTACTAGAAAAATATGAATTTAGATATAAAAACTTAAAAAGAAGAGGAGAAAAACATTTTTTTTTTTCCCCGCAACCAAAACAAAAGAAAAACTAATTCAAGAATCTAATAAATAACTTTGCATCTCAAAAAGTAAGAAGCGTGATTTTTAAACAAACATTATTAGCTATTATTTGATATTCATATATTACATATTAAAAGGCCATTTTTATATTTTTCGCCTAACGCCTAAAATTATATTGAGTCGCCCCTAAAATACATGATTATAATGACTCTTCTCCTACTCCCATATTTACTCCTTATAGAATATTTCTTTATCTTTTGCTTATTTATAAATATAGTTAAGAATTTTTATCAATTTATAAAAACCTTACTTTTAAGTTTTCATAATATTTTTTCTTCTTTTTCCATGATAAAAGAAAACCATATGCATCTTCAAAGTTCTAAGGTTCATCAATTAGTTGTTGGTTTCTAAGATTTTATTCCATGAGTCTGTAATTAAGAACTTCAATGTCAAGCATGTATCTGACAAGGACATGTTTTTTTTACAAGTAAAAAATCTGACAAGGACATTGATCCCTCCTTACAAGTGTCCATGCTACTTGGGGTGAAACCTAACCACCAATAGCAAAAACAAATATCCCATTTCTATAAGCTGACATCTTTAACTTAATACCTCAACCAACATCCACAACTTAGGGGTTTATTTACAGACAAATATTATCAATGCATTACTTATCAAATATATATATATGATCAATGCATAATGAAATGTGAGTATCAAGAGGAGTATTTTCAAATGCCAATAACAGCAAATAAACAACAATAAATAACAAGATTCTTGAATATATGTACGATCCACCTAAAGCCACTTTCACTCAATAATAAAAGTTATCTATCCATCTTTGACATTCTTCAAAATAGGTATTAGAATGGCAAGCAAATTTTAAAATGACTATCCACCTAGCAATGATCAGCTATTACTTAAGAGTGCATTGTGAATCTTCTAAATTCACCAACAACAAAAAGTCATAAGTGAAGTTTCCATAATGTAAGCCGTCATCCGTATAAAGCCCTCCTAAAAAAGACTGCAATGAGGATTATGCCCACAAATTTGTAATAAAAAAGATTCAAATGAAATACTACACTGACTACAAAAATGAAAATATTGATGTGAAAACAATCTGAAACCAGGAATTTATCCATTATAATCATCTTACAAACTTCAGCAGCCAATAGGGAAAACAATCACTACATTTACAGTGTAGGACCTTGCGAATAAAGCAATTATAATGCAATCAAGAGTAAGATGCAGATCCAACTCCAAATCTAAGACATTCCTTATGAACAATTAGACAGCAAAACCATTTTCCACATATTCTGTTAAGGAAAGAATAAAATTATCCACTTTACCAATGACCAAATCGTAATGATATTTAGGAATAGGGTGAGCATTACGGATATTAACATCAGACAAATTCTCCCCCAGTTATAAATTTGAAGGCAGTTATCTTCCAGAGAGTGTTCAAGAACCTTTATAATCCCTGCTGCACACACATTCCAGCAGTACGATCTGGCTATCACAATCTCTGTCAATAAGTTATGCCCAGTCACACATGTCCATATAATATCTACCGTCTCTGTAACATCTGTTCTGTACAAGGAAACCAATTGAACAACCAAACAAGATAGAACTACCAACATGTTGCTCAAACCACAACAGTAAGGATTCAATACTCCATGGACGTTTGTTCTTTTTGTTTGAAATTTGGTAGAAAGCACCAAAAAGTGGCCACACTTTTTTTTTAGGATGAATAGACAAAAAATATAGAACCATGAATTATATTTAGCTACGCAAAAACCTGATCTATCCTGTAATAGTCATCTACTAACAAGATGAAACTTGAAGAGAGCCTTTATGACACGATAGATTGATTTCTATAGTCCAGGAGCGGCAACCATCAAAATAAATCAGTTTAATTACTTTACTATAGATATGCATCTTTAGGTAGGCTAGCATAGACAAAATAATTACAAACCTTTTCATTTTGATGAAGTTGTTCAAAATCCATGCCATATTGTCCACTTGCATCTAAAAATCTCTTGTCTGCCATTGCCTTTATCCTTTTCTGCACATCAGCAGGTTGAAGCGATGAAGAATGCGGCTGCTTTACATAAATTACATCCTTCCCTCCCATCTTTATGCCAACAATAATATGAGTGCCAAATTTTTCAATAAACCTGGTACAGTGAAAATGTACATTAGTATTATTGCAATCAACTAGCACTTCTCTCCCGCCAAAATGTAAATTCATATTATTCCACCTGAATTAACTTTTTCGAACAATAAAACTTGATAAAATGTTGACAACTCCTTTTATATCAGATCTCAGCAGATCCCACAACTCACGGGGCAAAGCACGCTTGCAAACTCACCTCAAATGGAAGCTTATGCTATAAGATGCTGACATACATCCTTGCAATTTCTCCCACTACAACTAAAATAGGGTTTCCCACCCTAAACCTGAAAAAATCCTACACATAAATACTTTTTAAGATTTATTTTTTAATCATGCTATCATCCCCATCCACTAGACAGCACAACTCCACCTGTTTACCTTCCCAGACGCATTTGTTCACCATTATGATGTTAAACTTTGAAATGTCACAAAATGGTTATACAAGAAATGGCATAGCTGCATAGGTGTACAATAAGGACGAATACGAAAAATAAAGATAAAAAGGTATGTCCTGAGAGATAAGGTTGTATTCATGATAGCCATGGTCAAAATTTTAACAGAATGGAAAGCACAAGAGACTCAGCTTGAAATACAGAACTATAAAGCTATCATTGCAAAGAAAAAAATATATATATAAATTTTTCAAATTTCACCTTGCCAAGGCAGCAGGTTCCCATGACGATGGAACAGCTTTCTTCACGTGATCACACAGTACCATCTGAGACTTTTCTAGTGCAACTGTATAAAGCGTGATGAACACGCCATCAAAAGCAAGGGTCTTGGTGTTGGCTGCATCTTTCTGCCAACAACCTGAAAACTCGAACATAGTATTAAAGAGGCCCGAAGGAATTTTCCCAGTCAAAGATATCTCCTGATTTAATTGCTCTGACATCTGGAGAAGGGAATGGAAATGACAACATTCAAATTAAGATATGAACATAAACCATACAGGACATAGTGGAGCAATAAGATGTTCGACAACTATCATATAATGTGTGATTCAATTATAACATTCAATGAGCCGGTAAGTCACAAGGCAGATAATGTATGATTCAATTATAACATTCAGTGAGCCGGTGAGTCACAGAGTCATCTATTCTAATTCTAGTATTTTCAAACAACAGAAGTCTTAACTTCGTTAAGCAATAAATTACATAAACAAGGCATGTATTCATCTCTCTTATTACAACTATATCAGACCACAGTGCATTCAATGCGACTAAAAGTGGCACATAAGAAATAATAATCATAAATATGTTTCCTTTAACAAGGAGTGAAAATGCACATGTGATAATAATCCTCTTAAGATTCATGGCCGAAAACATGTTCTTAATACGAAATATGGCATATATTCATATCACTCATTAACAGTATATCAGATTCAGACCACAGTGCATTCTAAAAGCGGCTGGTAATCCTTTAACAAGTGAAAATGCACATAATTATCCTAGATTCATGGCCAGGAACATGTTCTTAATACAAGATAACAAGGCAACAAAGTTCATATACCCCCTAATCACCAAAGCAAACACATGCAAGTCCAAAAACAAATAAATAGAAGTAACAAAGTAAGCAACGAATCTCCATAAGCAGAACAATGAAAAGATCATCAATTTTGTCAAGAAAAAAATATATATACTGATACCTGCTGAAAAGAGAGAACATCTGATCGAAAACGAGTCCGTTCCCCTTTATCACATTTTATAGATTTGGGTACATTTGGAATCGAAATTCCACCAGGAAGAACAACCTCTCTACCATGATCCTCATCCACCTCAATCAAACGGGCATTGATCGAATCCCCTTTACAATACTTGAGCCTCAAATCCAATGATATATCATACCCACGTCCGATAGACTGAATTGCAACATTGGCAGCTTCAGGAGCTGAAACCTTGAGCGCCATTACTTAGAAACTTCGATAACACCAGATCCAAAGTATATACTCAGATTCGTAAAAACACATAGTTCTACCAAGTTCAATCTGGGATTCAAAATATTAGAACACTATAATCATTTTAAACTATTCAAATACATGATTCATGAAGCTCAAAATTGCAGCGAAATTCATACAAACTCAAGCCAAAAAGGTAGCTCTAAGGCTCGAACACCGAGCTCAGCATGAGATTTAACGCTGCTGAAAACCCTAGCTCCATAAATGATTAATCTGGTTAGTAAAGATCGGTTGGGAGCTCGGAAATGGAAAAAGTCAGGAATTAAAGCGTTTAGAGATAGAGAGAGAAACCCTAAAAAGGGCTTGTGGAGTTATGATGATTTGTCTGCTTCAGTGAAGTTCTTGGTTTGACTTAAGTGAGAAGATTGCAGACGGAATGAGAAATGCGTTGAATATTTACTCCAAATCAAATCTATTCGCAATAAATTGCAACCGTAAATTTTGAATGAAAACATTTGTCTTTACAGCTCTACCACATTTATTTTCAATTTTCAAATTTCAAAAAATAATAATAATAATTAAATAAATACTTAAAATTTAACCATCATAAAATTGAAAGTACTAACATTATTTTTGAAATGAAGTTTGAAAAATATGTAAAATTAGCAAATAAAGACTTCTGACATAAAAAATGGCATGTGCAGATGTGACGAAAAAACCTTCTTTCATACCAATTTTACCTTTTTGAGTTTCCAAACCACCCCTCCCTCATTTATTCCTCAGTTCTACATATAGTATCCTTATTTCTAATTTTTATCACTATAAAGGCTCTCTCTCTCTCTCTCTCTCTCTCTGCTCTTTAATCCTCTCTCTATATTATTTCTCTTTCTATATTTACTCCTTCTTTCTTTCTATATATATATAGATACAGAGATACATGTGTTTATATATATCTCTTCATGAAAATATCTAAATCTATACCATTATTAAAAATACAAGGAGTGTTAAGAATTTCAAAGGATCATTATTCATAAATAAATTATTAAAAATATATAAGTAATAAAATAAATAAACAGTAAAAATACGAACATAATTTACCAATTAAAATATAAACATAAGTTAGCAATTAAGAATTACAAATAATAAAATAAGTTACCAATTAAAATACAAACATAAAATAAAAAGAATATATATATATATATATATATATATATATACTTGGTCATCATTATTTATAAATAAATCTATCTATATATCTATATTATTATCTATATCTCTATACTATATTATGTATTTATATCTATATCTATATATAAAGTATTATTAAAGTGTAAAGAGTTTCAGTATTTTACTATTTCAATATTTATTTATTAATATAAAAATATATATTTATTAATTGATATAAAATGAATTAAAATAAAAAAAGTTTACCAAATAATAAAATAAGTTAACAATTAAAATAAATCCTATTACACCTGAAATTCTTGAATGCTAAAACAACTTTACTTTTTCTATTTTATTCTATTTCTAGCTCTTTCCTAAATATAAATATAGATCAAAATCTATCCAAATAATTAAAAAATTACCAATTAAAATTAGGTAATTGTTTAATTGAAATATTTATTTAATGATTTAAAATATCTTGATAAAATAAATGACGATTAATAAATTACCAATTGACATGCTTTAAATCATTTACAGATAAAATAATAAAATAATTTACAAAATAATAAAATAAGTTACCAATTAAAATATTAAAATAAAATAGATAATTATTTAATAAAATAATTTACCAATATCCTATAAGTTACCAATTAAAATAAATCATATTATGCTAAATTACCGATTAAAATTAAATAGGTAATTGTTTAATTGAAATTCAATCAAGAATTTTCAAATCATTATTAAAACAACTAAAACAAATTACCAATTAAAATTAAAGAGGTAAATGTTTAATTGAAATTCAATCAAGAAGTTTCAAATTATTATTAAAACAACTAAAACAAGTAACGTATTAAAATAAAATAGGTAATTATTTAATAAAATAATTTACGAAATAATAAAATAAATTACCAATTAAAATAAATCATGTAATTGTTTAATTGAAATTCAATTAAAATGTTTCAAATCATTAAATAAATTACCAATTAAAATTAATTAGGTAATGCTTTATTTGAAATTCAATCAATAAATGAATTACCAATTAAAATTAAATAAGTAATTGTTTAATTGAAATTCAATCAAGATGTCATGGTTCAAAATTCTTTATTAATTATGTTGATTTATTTTTATTTTTTATTTTTATGTGTTTGTTTAATTATGTCATGTCAGCATTTATTAACTAAACAAATAAGTTTTGTAATATTATATAATTCCTTGGCTATAAGTTTTTAAATATTATGTATTTCATTATCTAATTATATGCATATCTATACAAATAATTGCAACCCCTTAAACTTGAAATTTTACACTTAAATTTTAATTTTGACAACACATTCGGCTTCATAAATATTTAAAATTTTAACTACTCAAAAAAATTACTAATCAATTATTTGAAAAAGTAAATTTATTTTGATAATTTTTTAATTAAAATTATTAAAAAACTTTTCATCACGTGTATTGCAAATGTGTTTTACTAGTCTTATTAAAAGTACAAGGAGTTGTCAAGAATTTCCAATCATTGAATTATAAAATAGATAATAAAATAATAAAATAAGTTACCAATTAAAATAATAATCATATTTTACTCAGGGTTTTATTTATACTAATTACTAATTTGGTTTTCAATTTAGATTTCTACCACAAAATAATTAAAATACAAACATAAGTAACCAATTAAAAATTAAAATTTAAACATAAGTTACCAATTAAAATACAAACATAAAAGAAATATATCTATCTATACTATGAGTAGTGATCTCTTGCTCCCCATGGAGCAAGAAAAATCTTCGGCACTTTTTATAGTGACCATTAGATTTAATCTAATGGTCACATTCCAAACCCACTTATATGCTTTCCTTTTATTATAAAACCACTATCATTATTTCTATTTTTCAAATTTAATATTTACCAATACAATTAATTATAACAATAAAAGGCAAGTACTAAAAAAATAAAAATAATGATAGTATAATAATAGCAGTATTAAAGAAAATACTAAGAAAAACACTTAATTTACAAAGAAAATATGAAATTTCATAAAATAATAGCATGTTTTGTCGTGAATCTCATCCTTACATCAATAAATTTTTGTTATTATAGTAGAACTAGAAAAATTATATTGTGCGACTTATTATAACGAGTAATTGGAATGTGTTTACAAGTAGTTATAATTTGAGACGGGTCAGAGAAAAATAGATTGAATTTCTAGTTTTTAAATATCATGTATTTAGGGAGGTATACAATAATTTAAATTATAATCTATTAAATTTTTTATGGGTGAAGTTTATTCAAATCACAGATTACATTAACTTGATCAAGTGGATAAAAAAATAGAGATTTTATTTTTAATTTTTTATTATTTTTTAGTCAATGTTTCATTGTTTTGTATGTCAATAGTGTAATTTTTAATTTTTTTTTCACACTCAAAGAAACAATGTCAACTTTATTTTTAGTGAGACGTGTGATTTGGAGAGTTGAAGAGATTTCTATTTTTATTTTTTAGTACTTATCTTTTATTGTTATAATTAATTGTATTGGTAAATATTAAATTTTGAAACTAGAAATAGTGATAGTGATTTTTTATTATAAGGAAAGTCTACAGGTGGGTTTAGAATGTGACCATTAGATACTCTAAAAAGTGCGAAAGAATTTTCTTGCTCCATGGGGAGCAAGAGATCACCACTATCTATACTATTATCTATATCTATTATTATCTATATTATATATTATTAAAATACAAGGGGTACTGTCAAGAATTTCAAATCATTGATTTCTAAATTAGATAATAAAATAAGTTACCAATTAAATTAATAATCCTATTTTACTCAGGATTTTATTTATACTAATTACTAATTTGATTTTCAATTTAGATTTTTACCACAAAATAAGTAAAATACAAACCATAAGTTACCAATTAAAAGTTAACAATTAAAATATAAACATAAGTTACCAATTAAAAAACAAACATAAGTTACCAATTAAAATACAAACATAAAATAAATAGAATAAAATATAATATAATATAATTGGTCATCATTATCTATAAATATAAGTATCTATCTATACTATTATCTATATCTATATCTATATACTATATTATATATCATTAAAAGTATCTATATGTATATACTATATTATCTATAAATATTATTTTTCCGATTCTTTCTTCATCAAAATCTGTTTCCTCGAGGTCTTCTACTGGTTCTGCTCTTTGAGTGGGTTCCTTCTCAATTAACCCTTCTGGTCTCTCAATGGCCAATGCTTCCTATAACTTTTTTGTTCTTAAAACGGCAGCGTAGCACTCCCTTGTTGTTGTTTAGTCACATCTTAACTCACGAATGCCTTGCTTTGTAGGAAAGCGCATCAATAAGTGGAACGTGGAAGTGACAGTCCTCATAATATTTAGGGCAGTTCTCCCTAAGATTATATTGTACGTAAATGTAGCATTTCTGATTTTTCCTATTTTTTTGTTTTCTGGGATTTTTTTTATTTTCTGGATTATTTCAATCTTCGCCTCGTTTTGCGTGTCGGACACCATGGGGTGTGCCGGATGAGTTGCGAGAGTTTGTTAGGGCATTTTTTCAAGTCTAGGACTCTTAGAAATGCATCGTTTGTCATTTCGGTATTTTTTTATTTTTCGAGTCGAGAGATTCCAAGTGGGACTCGCAGCCGAAGTTGTCGTGCACGGGAATTATTTTTTAAGATTGTTGCATTTCACACGTATTTATTTGATGCATTTTATGTGGCTATATGTTTAGATGTGCGGTTGTGGTGTGTTTAGTACTTATACAACCCCCCCCCCCACCCCCACACACACACACACACATATATAATGACAAATTAATATATTTGGCCGTAGGACTCGCTAATAGCTTTGGTCATTGCAAATGACCATTTGATGACCATTTTTTTTCATTCCTTTTCCTATGCCATTTCCAGCTTTTCCTTTTCTTTTTCTTTTTCTTTCACCACTTCAAGCTTAGATCTCTCTCTACCCACTTGGAATTTGTCGAAGTAGTAGAAGGTAAAGTCAGAGAGCGCGTCGAGAACTTCAATTTGATCAAAGCAAAGTTGGATTTGGGTGATCTTAAAGATTTCAAAAATTGAGGCTTTTTACTTCAAATTGAGGTAAAGTTGTTGTGACAACCCTGAATTTTACAAACCCAGTGCGTCCTATGATCCGTGAATTGACCCAATATGGATCCGGAATATGGAATTAATAAAAAATAAGTCTATAGATATATACGTCATTCTTAAGACACAAGAGTGGCCTTCCGAGGAGTCCTGTGACTCAGCGAAAGCAAGACCGAAGCTAGGATTTCAAAACCCTTCGAGGAATGGACCAAGGGCAAAATGGGCATTCCAAACTGAAATGGGTGCCACCGTGCACACCATTGGATAGATGACGAAAAATAAACAAGAATTGACTCAAGAATCATTTGATTCCGAATCCGGATGAGGAAACTAAGACCAAAACAAGATCGAAAGGCAAGGCTACCCAAAGGGGCACCTACTACGTGCCTTGCATTCGGACGCAAAGATCCACGTCCAGACTCAAGCCAACAAATGCATTGCTTTCGGACGTAAGAAGCTGCGTCCAGTTGCCAAATGCTGAAGCTACTGCCCAAGGTTTGAAAATAGGTGTTCGGGAGGTCCAAAAATTGCCCAAATAGCAAATGTAACCCTAAAATACATCTACAAGACCCCCGGAATGGTCGGCACGACTTTCGAGCAAAAGTCAATGAACAGTGTTAAAGTTTCAAAGTTTTGAAAATAAAACAAAAACCAGAAAATCAGTTTTGAAATGGGATTTCCGAAACCGAGACGACATTATCTTTAAAAAGTCCATGAAGAACCCCTCCCCCAAAAATCACATTTTCTAAGTGACCATGTCAAGGCCAGAATTTATTTTTCAAAGTAAAATCCCCAAAATTCTCCTAAACCAGATTTGTAAAAAAAATGGCAAAAAGTGTCCAAATGGTGCTCATTTCATGAAATAAGGTGCTTGGTGCCCAAGTGAATATGCACGCAAACGTATTATGCTTATTTAGACGCGCTACAATGGCCCATGGCCTCAAAATACGCCTAACGCAAAATACAACCTATCAAACCCCAAATGCAAGAAAAATGCCATTTAAAAGCAAAACTTGCAACCAATGGACATAAATGCATTCAAAAGACCGTTCGGCCCTTGGCCACACATTATACATATTAAATGAGCCCTAATGAGCGTACTCGTGCACACTTTGCACCATCCGAATTGAAAATAACATGTTAAAACCTCTCATTTCTTAATATTTCCTTTTAAAGGTAACTTTCAATACCAAAATACATAGACATGAGCAAATGGTGTTTAGCCCTTGGCCACACCTCATACATGTTAAATGAACATTGAAAAGTAATTTTGCATACTCAAAACATGCCCCAATGCAAAAATGGGATACTAAAACCCTTAGTTTAATAATATTGCCTTAAAAAGTAAATTTCAATATTTAATGTATACATGTTATTCCAAATATAGTTTGGTCATTGGCCATATGTCATACATTCAAAATAAGCGTCAAAAAATGTACTTAGGTACACATTACATGTTTCGAAGCAAAAGTAGCATACTAAACCAAAATCAAGCTACATGCTAACACTTGCATGTTTTCCAAAAATATATCAAAATACTCCAAGGTATCAAGGTAATTCAAGGACATGATACATCCAAAAACAAAGTCTCTTTACCTGCAAATATCCCAAACAACTAAGGTGAGTAAACAAGTTACTCGTAGGAAATGAATATGCATATAACCTAAAATTTTACAAGTTTTGCAAGTTGATATAAATTAATCCATATAGTTCATGCCACCTAATGTCTATGTTCCAAGGTGAACTAAGGGATCATCTCAAGTTGCATATCCGGTTGAAATGAAGTACGCAACATACAAGCATACAAGGTACAAGTATGCTATGTAAAATTTAAATACATATGAGGTACGTATACAAGTTACAAGTATACTAAATGAAATTTCAAAACATACTAAGCAAGTAAACATGGCACAAATATACTAAATGTAATTGAAAACGCATGAAACCAGTATATAAAGCTCAAGTATACAAATGGAATTTAAATACTCGGAATAAGCATACAAGCACAAGTAAACTAATGAGATTTGAAAAGACAAGCACCATATCACAAGCTACAAGTAATCCATGATTAACAACTTGGAATTGAATGCGAAATCGAGTTATACAAGGTATTAGCATACAAGTCACAAGTATACTAAACGAAATTGAAACGCTACATACAAACTCACAAGTTACAAGTAATCAATGATTAATAACTTAGAATTGAAAGGGAAATCAAGTAGTGGAACGACTAGGACATATGGTCTTTAGACCAAGCAAGTATTTTCGAGTAATTACGACCCACAAGGTATCACCTAGTACGCACTTATGACAAAGGGAAACTCGTCTCCCGTACTAGAGCCAAACCCTAGCCATCACATATTTTATGTCCCCACAAGCTTTCCAAAATCAACAATTTCATAACACATACTCTATAACAATGCATGAACTATCTACCAAGCACAAGTAGGGTGAACTACACAAACTATGTTCTAAGAATTCTAGTCTATAATGCCATACACCATGTCGAATCTTCAATGTGCGATATACAATGTGGAATCTTCAATGTGCCATTCGTTTACACATTATTGTGACATCATAATTCAATTAAAGCAAATTACCATCATGTAGGCTACAAGTACTAAATATTTTACAACTTAGTAACAAACTTCCAAGGTAAATATAGTAGTACACAACAAGATACATTCCTAGGAATTTACAAGTTAGTAAATCAAATAACTTTTACACAATATTCATAAGCTATGCATGCTTTAAATTTCTAAATATTAATTAAGCTAAGTTACTATCATGCAAGCCACAATTACTAAGAGATGAAACAATCTAGGAATAAGCTTTAAAAGTAACTTTATCATTTTTATACAAGATTTCACGAATACAACAATAAAATCTCTAAATTTTAGAAAGCTAGTAAATGAAACAATTTACTACCACATGTCGTTCAATATATTTACATATACTAAATATGCCTTGAAATCATGATCACAAAATTATACAACAAACCCAAATCCATGATTTAAGCTTAGAAACAATGTCAATACTTGATTAAATCAATAGGACAATTTAAATAGAATTTAATTAAATAGAATAATTAAATTTCATAGATTTCAAAACTACTCCAAATTTCCTCAAATTAAGATATGTCAAAGATCATGCCATGATCATTACTAATATCAAGTCAAATACTTAATTAAATCAATGAAGCAATTAAATAGAAATTAATTAAACTAAATAATTAATTTCTCTAGATTTCAAAACTCATCCAAATGACTTCAAATTAATATATATCAAAGATCATATCATGATCATCACATATATCAAGTCAAAAACTTAATTAAATTATTGGAACTATTAAATGAAATTAAATTAAATTAAACAATTAATTTTTCTAGATTTCAAAACAAGTTCAAATGAGTCCAAGTTTATATATATTTAAGATCAAGTCTAGGCCTTTAATAATATCATGTCAAAACTTATTTCCATGCAAGGTATAACTATATACAATTCAAAAATTCATATATAGACATGCAAACAAGTTATATAAACCCCAAAAGCACATAAAACACTAAGCTTACAAATATAAAACACCCCCTACCTCACAAGAGGATTGTTCCTCTTGAATCCAAGGCAAACCTAGGAATTTCAAGAATTCTTTCAAGGGTTTTGAAAAGAAAGGTGAGGGGAAGCTTTTGTTTCCCGAGGGTTAAGTTCAAATGTCAAGGGAAATGGTCCAAAATGATAGTGGTAGGTCTAGGGTTTCAAGGTTCATCAATGGTGGGAGAGAGAGAAAGTGAGAAAGAAGGAAAAAAGTGTTGGAGAGGAAATGAAAAAGGTGTATTTCTCCACTCACTATGTGCACTAGCATTACCTCTCACACACACACAACTCATCTCACCCCTCCACTTGTCACTACCTTACTCACCCTGATAAGATCACATCATGTGCTTACACTTGTCATCATCTAAAGTCACATTCCAAGGCTTAATCCAAGCCTTACACTTGTCAACAATCCAAGCCAACAAGTGTACCAATCCTAGGCCAACAAGTGGGTGAATCATTACCCTCCACATGTCATCATCCATGGCTTCCAAGGTTTACCAATGAAATGATAACAAATGGATCAATGGGAGTGTGACACTTGTCACACTTTTTAAAAATTTCAAAAAGGTCCCTCCCCTAAATATTTTACAAATTAAATTACAAAATGATCCCTAAGACGAAAAATAATTACATTATTTAATTACACAAAAACCCCCAAAATAAAAAAATGTTTCCAAAGAAACTATGCATCCATGCCCTTTACGCAAAAGTAAACAAGTAGCATACTTTTCTACAAAAATAAAACTGCGTATTTCATGGAAATTAAATACCATGGATGCATGCATGCAAAGCCGAGATCAAAAGTGAGCACAAAAAGTGAGGTCACGCAAAAAGAAACGATAATCGGGAAAATGACGAAAAAGGAAATGGCAAGAAAAATAAAATGTGAAGATGTCACGATCTATACAAGGATGTTACAACATTAAGCAAAGTAGTGTCAGAAACTATTTCCAACACTCAACACGACCCGAAGGAACAAAACCCGAACTCGGAAAGAAAAAAAAAAATTCAACAAAAAAAGGAAAATCAATAAAAATGGAAAATAAGGGAAGGAAATGACCGGGTCATTACAGTTGTCTAATTGTTGAATTCCTTGAATTTGGTAGTTAATTGTATGTATTTGCCCCCTTTTTGTATGTCAATTTGATGTTTAAATTGGATAAATTGATTCTTGGGCTTTGGCTTATGCATGAGTTTTGTCAGATTGATAAATTGATATGATTATATGTTGGTTTTGGGTATGAATTGCAAAGACATACAGTTAAATGGGCTAAGTGATGGATTATATATTTTTCTTATATGGTGGTGTTGATGTTTTTGATTAAATACATGCTAGATAATATTTTAATGTTTGAAGCATGCTTTAAATTTGAATTAAATCTCTACGTGGCTATAGGATTGCTTATTGTGTTATGGAGCATAATGATTAGTGATTGATTATTATTGACGCATTTCTATATACACGGCGTAAGGGTATTCATGGGCATTGAGTAGTGTGGATAAATGATTTGGTGTATGGATATACAAGGGTGTGGTTATGATGTGTGGATACACGAGGGTGTGGTTATGAAGTGTGGATACACGAGGGTGTGGTTATGGTGTGTGGATAAGAGGGTGTGGATGTGATGTGTGAATATGTGAAAGCGTAGGTG
The DNA here is from genome assembly GCF_030987335.1 of Cornus florida. Lineage (NCBI taxonomy): Eukaryota > Viridiplantae > Streptophyta > Magnoliopsida > Cornales > Cornaceae > Cornus > Cornus florida. The sequence goes on from NW_026775573.1 coordinate 51,114,124, forward strand.
TGACGTAGGGTTGCATTGGGCATTTTATGCATTGTCTTGCATTGGATGGTATAACAGTTATTTGGAAAATGGAACTGTTGTTTGTGAATACCTCGCATGATCACTTACTCTTTTTCCTATTCATTGTTTGAAAGTCATGTGATTACTTATTTTGTTTGAGAAGATGCCACTTGGGCAATCTCTACTGAGCCGTTGTGCTCACTCCTTTACATTTTTTAGGTAATGGGAAAGAGTTGGTGGATGTTGATCTTCCACATGCATGGATGGGATTGATAGGATTTCCATTTGCCATTTGTATTAGATGATGTATTTTATAAAGTTTTGGCACATTTTATGTAATGGACATATAATTGTAACTTTGAAAATGTAACCATATTCTTTTGGGACATGTATATATATATTGGACTGAACTTTTGCAGTTAAATGTATTTAATTATATTTCCATATTGTGAATAATAGTAATGCCTTAATTATGAAGAAAAAAAAAAAATAATAGTAATACCTCAGATGATCCCGGGTTCGGATAAGGACCCGGTTCGCGATTCGGACCTCCAGGTTTGGGTCGTTACAGTAAATGGACAATCCACTACCATAAAATTACCATTACATATGCTTGTTTTGGACTCATCCCGGTTGTCAATGGAAGTGTAACCACTCCAAAGGGAAAAAAAATTTCTCCAGAAAAACCAACGAGGGGGGATTTTGTTAGCCTTATCCTTCCCCTACCAATACACATCTTGTCAAAAGCATCAATAAATAACAAGTCAGCAGAACTATCATTGTCGATTATTACATGATGGATTGTGTAGTTGGCCATAACTACTGTCACTACTAAAGGATCGTTGTGGGGCTGTTGAATTCTTGGTTTTTTCTTCTAAAAAGGTGATGACTTGACCTTCCCGTCTTAGGGGTTTTGTTAGGGGTTCGTGAATCCCAACTTCGTTGACTCCTATGGAGCTCCAGGCTCTCCTGATGTGGGTTTTTCGTGCTGAGCTTGACTATCCCCCACATGCGAGTCCTCCCGAGATCACCCTTATTTCCCCCAATGGGTAGCCAGGAGGGTTATTTTCTCTGTTCTCGTGAGTAGGTTGAATCGTACCCTTCTCATGATATACTGTGTACCTATGTAATTTCCCCCGATGAATTAGGCTCTCTATCTGGCTTTTCAAGTCGAAGCAGTCATTGGTATTATGCCCATAGTCTCTATGAACCGACAATACTTGCCTTAGACCTTTTTTAGGATCTGGCTTCAACTTAGGGGGCCACTTCAAGGTTTGGTCGTCTTGGATATGCATTAGGATTTGACTAATAAAGGTGTTCAAGGGAGTGAAGTTGGTGTAGCTATCTCACCCCCAAGGACTCTCGGGGATCTATCATTAGAAGACTTTCTGAACTTGGGGTCTCTCTCATCTTTGGAGCTAACAGCTGACCTCTTCTTGTCTCTTTTTCTTGTCGTCGACTCCCTTGGCCTTCCTGGAATTCATAGTATCTTCAACATTCATATGTTTCTGGGCTTTAATAAATAATTCTACCATACTGTTTGGTGGGTCCTTGGATAAAAAGAAAAGGATTTTAGAGGAATGTAATCCTCCCATTAAGGCTGTAAGGGCAACCTTATCTTCTACCTCATCGACTTGTAACATCTCCATATTAAATTGGCCAATATAATCACGCAACGCCTCCCCTTTGTCTTACTTAACATTCAACAAATAGGTAGCTGGTTTTCGGTGTCATCCCTGTAATAAAATACCCTATGAACAGGTTATTAAGTTCATCAAAGTTACTTATAGACCATAACTTCAATTTATTAAACCAGACACGTGTTGATCCTTTGAGGGGGGTAGGGAACGCCCTACACATAATCTCATCTAGGATAATTTGCAAGTTCATCAGTGATTTGAAAGTCTCTAAGTGGTCGAGGGGGTCGTGAGTTTTGTCGAAATTCTCAAGATGGGGTATCTTGAACTTCCTGGGCAATGGGAGAGCCATAACTTGAGAATTAAAAGGTAGATCCGTCTTTTGAACAAGGCCATCGACCGTGGCAGGACCTTTTCCTTTCAGGGCTTGGGTCAACCCTTCTACTTTCAATTTGAGATCCTGGATATGCTAATCAATATGGGTAGCGCCGGTGCATTCTTCGGCATCAGATACATCCCATCACCGAAAATGAGGCGTGCATTCTCCTACATCGGACATATCTCATCGTCAAGAACGAGACGTGGAAGTGCATAGGTTTCTTCATCGACCTCTCGATTGGCTATGCTCTACTCTGTCATTGTTATCGTTACCTTCCACAGGTGCTGCAGGGATAGCTAAGTGCTGCATGATTACCGCATTTTGTTGGACCAACTGGATCATACCTTGGCTAAGGTTCTGAACATGTTGTTCCAACGCTGCGACATGTTCCCCTTCTTTTAGAGCACATCTTGTCACACTCGCATTATAGGATGCATGCTCGGACTGGTCTTTCCTCACGTGAGACTGAGTTGCACGAGGTAGGTCATCCCTGAGATATGGTTGGTTGCCTTCATGGTGTAATTGATGACCACTGTCATGATGCGATTGGTTTCCACTATCATGCTGATGATGGTTGCTGTCATCACCATGCTATAACTGATCTCCACCTCCAGGTTGATGGTGGTTACCATCACGATGCTGCGATTTATTTATGCCTTTAAGTTGAAGGTGCCCTCCACTATCAAAACGCGAGGGGTGTTGACTTCCTTCTCTGAGATGGACTATAGATCGCAATTGAACCATTGTTCTTCTAGAAAACTAGTATCGTTTCCCACAGACGGCGCCAACTGTTGATGTAGGATTCTGTGGCGACTCGAAGCAACGTCGTACCTGGAAAAGAAAGGAGAAAAAGGATAATTGGGAGGGCACCGGTGTGGTACCGGCCTAAGAGCCTCCGACGATCAATTTAGTACTAGATTGGGAAAGAGAGAGGTATTGGTTAAGGACTTGTGTCGTACATTTTTTGTTGACCCAAATGCCCTCTTTATAGAGGTTTCATGTTGCATTAAAATAAGAGTGTTATACCTCTTACTTATCCAACACGGAAGGGGAACTTATTTTCATCTTTATCCGAGACATTAGAGTTTATCCTGATTTAAAGACTTGTATGACGGTCAAACTTCCTAGGTGAAAACTCCTAATCAAATACTTTCTCTATAGCCTAGGGTTTTCTATCCTCTTGAGGGTGTCCACTTATCCTAACTTGTGGATACCATAAAGGTTATAGAAGTGAAGATTTGGTGGTCTCTTGTGCTCTCAAACTCCACTAAAGAAATCTTCAAAAGCGATTCCCACATGTTCTTGCAATGTTTCACATAGCAGGACATGCAGTCACTAAAACAATGATATCTCTCTCATCCGAAGTCGGATTAATAAGAGGTAGAAGGCATTGGAAATTTACTTATGTAGCTATGTTTTGTGCGAAAATTAGAATTTTCAAAGTTACAAATTGTTGCCAGATTTCTTTAAAGGTTTCGGTTTGAAATGCATAAAGTTTACTTGTGGTTACGGATCTTCAAATTTTGAAAAATGTATGAAATTTTTATTCCTTATACATAATTGATGCGACTTTAATGTGCGTACACAAAAATGTGTAATATTTTAAAATGTCAAATGGGCATTAACTTTTACATTTATAAAAGCCGCTTAACACGTATACATTAAGTATAGTGAGAAGGGATTGTCCTCAGGGATTAACCACGTGATTGGAAAATACAATTACTAAACACAATTACAAAGAGCATTTAATGTAGAGATTAATTCTCAATTATTTACAAATAGCATTTAATGTAGAGATTAATTCTCAATTAATTACACATAAGATAACATGCAACCAACATAGAGAATCAATAGGAAAAATTAACCATAGAAACCCTTGGTATGACCAAGTTTCATTATATAAGATTATAGTACAAATTACAACATTTAAATCCCAAAAAATTGAAAGACAAGGGTTTAGATTACACAAACTTAGGGCTCATCCAAGCCCTAAGTAGAACTCTAGCCACTTATGGAGGAGGTAAATGTCATTAAGGTTGCTTCAAGATCCATCCTCTAGTATGGCTCCATCTTCTTCTCTTTATTCTTGGTTGAAACCCTCGAAAGAGTGTGTATCTAGAGATATTTCTTGCCTCTTCTAATCTTTAACTTGTATATCCTTCTAACCCTAACTTTGCTAACCCTTGTAAATATGATTCAATTCCTCTTTTATATTTATCCCTTTGAGTCCAAAATGGGTCAGAAATTTACCCTCAAACAATGCAATCCCGCAGCCCCTTGGTTCTTTAATTTCGAGCCAAAATCGAGTCTTAAAATCTGCTCCCAGCATAAGTTGTGATTGATCGCAACTCAGGTAAGATCGATCACAATTAGTTGTTGGTTTTGATCTTATCTGCTGACTGGACTTAGGATCGATCGTGATTTGCAGGATCGTAATTAACTGTTGCTGCCGACTGGGAATATCCTCTTAGGATCGATCGCAGAAAGTAGGATCGATCATGGCTCCAGGTGCGATCGATCGTGGCACTATTCTTGGGCATTTTTTTGAATTTTTTCTCGCTGCATTTGCTTGACTCCAAAAAGGCTTTAATAAACTGAATTTAGCCCGTTTGAACCTTATTGACCTGAAATCGACAAAAACACAAATTAAGACTAAAATGGGAAAGTATAGATAGATAAATGGTCTAAAATACCCAAGATTAGGACTGAAATGTGCATATTTCAGCACTTATCACACCCCCATACTTAGATATTGCTAATCCCTTAACAATGAACTATAAAGTAAAAAGGGAAGAAACAATTATACAACTATGAACTATAAAGCAATAAAGGGATAACATCATTTTCGTAGGGATCATGGTTGCATTTAGTATATGCAACAAGCCTTTTGAACCTCTAGGTTACCCCTAGAGGACAAATGAAGTCTCGTGAGGGTTTCCAGAAATGATAGCCATAAATATCAAAGGCTCTTTCTTAGTTAAGAAGCAATGACACATATCAAACAAGTGTCGAGATAAGACTACCTCAAGTATGCAAATTTTAGTCATTTCTAAGCTATTCTCGATATTTCAACATCATACAAGCAATATAGTCCCCACACATCAAGCAAGCCAATCATGCAAATCGAAATCAATTCTAACATCCTTTTTGAGTGAATCGGCATCAAAATATGTTGCTATCGTAGCAAAATCAATGTAAAGATCACAAACCGGCCTTAAACTTGCACACATCTCAAATATCAATCATTAAGACATTGAATGAACCTTTTATTCAAATTTTTTTTTTTGTCCCAATGGGATCAAAGATAAGAGTATGGTGCAATGTAAAGATCTCTTAAGCTCTCTAGAAGATTCATGTAACGAGCATTAGGTCAATGACTCCCAAATCGGACGACTTTAAGGCATTAGATGTTAAGACACCCCTAAGGACTTAATAGCTCAAATCAATTAGGTTACAAATCAAAACAACTCTCACTTTTCATTTCCCAACTCTTCACTTCTTTTGGTGAGAGCATTCTTCTTTCTTTTCTTTTCTTTTTCTTTTTATTTTTATTTTTTATTTTTAAGATTGGGTCCATTTGCCTTTTTACGCGAGAATCAATGCTTAATGAGGCACGAATCCTAGTTACTCGGTGAAAAGAGTTTGTTATTAGCATGTAAGGTTATTTTGTCAAGAATGATGATTTTTCAAAGCCTACTAGCTTAAATGGGTTATAACCAAAGCAATAATCAATTAAGCATGTACCCCACAAATTGAATGTTAGTGTGCGCCTATGTAAATGTAGTACTCTAGAATCAATTCTCAAAGTATTTTCAACAAGCAAGATGATGTGAACCACAAAAGCAAGCATGATATCGAACATTAAAATTTACCCCTAAATGGCATCCTAAAGCATACAAGAAGTATTAGACTCTCAACTCTTACCATTCCAAGGCAACTATGCTTCAAAAGATCAAAATCATAGCCAAAATAGATCTCAATTCTCAATCATGTAATGAAAGCTCAAAACTTAAGTAGAATGCAACAAAGCTATCTTACCCCCAAACTTAAACCACACATTGTCCTCAATGTGCAATGAGAACAATGAAAAAGATTGAGAGAATATACCAAAGTGGCAAAAGCTTATGAAGCCCGGCAACGGAATGATCCAATTTGAAAGAAGACACCCTCAAACTTGGATTCAATAACCTGCTTGACAAAACCACACTCGAACAACTCTCATCAATAGTAACATGAAATAAGGGAGAAGCAATTGGTACTCTCTAAGGCAATATAGAACAAGATGAAAGAGAGATATGAGATATGAGAACAAGTTTTCATTTTTTCATAAGCCAAAAATCTTTGAGTGCAAGTAGGAATGATCCTAAGCAATCAGGATCGATCATTAGAAGCTGAAAAAGGCACTAAATGCCTAATTTTTTTGAAATGAAGCTCCTTGGATCATCAATGGAACTATCTAGGCAACGCAAGAAAGAAAAATAAGAGGAAAGAGGAGGGAATAAAGTTAGAAAACTCTACGAAACTAGGTTTAACGTCTCTAGGAAACTCAGGCAAGATCAATCGCAATTAGCTGTTGGTTTTGATCTTATCTGCTGACTGGACTTGGGATCGATCGTGATTTGCAGGATCAATCGCAATTCTTGCAGGATTGATCGTAATTAGTTGTAGCTGTTGACTGGGCTTATCCACTTAGGATAGATCACAGAAAGTAGGATCGATCGTGGCACTATTCCTGGGCATTTTTTTGAACTTTTTCTCCCTACATTTACTTGACTCCAAAAAGGCTTTAATGAACTAAATTTAGCCCGTTTGAACCTTATTGACTAGAAATCGACAAAAACATAAATTAGGACTAAAACGGGAAAGTAAAGATAGATGAAGGGTCTAAAATACTCGAGATTACGGCTGAAATGTGCATATTTCAGCACTTATCAATGATCATCAATCTACTATAGTTAATGGGAAATGATTTTGAAAAGCTTCCGCATAGGCCCATTTTCTAACAGAAATAGTGTGGGTGATGGTGATAAAAGAGAGGAACAGAAAGAAGTAGAGAGATGATAAAATGGTTGTGACGGTGGCGATGGTGGGTGGACTTAGCGGTGGTCACGATAAGAGAACTGTCTGTGACTTCTTGTATATGTATTTGTGTGTGTGTGTGTGTATATAGGAGAGGGAAGAAAGATAGAGGACACAACTATTCATTTATGTTGCAAAGGTGCTAGGTAAATGGGTGGTGATCTTATGGATTTAGATATTTGGGTAAAGTACAGCAACACCCCCTAAGGTTTGCCAAAAGGACACACAGATATAAGTTACCCTATTTTGGACAATGACACCCCTCACACTTGAGAAAATGGACAAAGACACCCCTTACAATGATGAATTGACTATATTACCCTTTAGTACAAAATTGACATATATAACCCTTTTTTATTGACTAAAATACCCCTTTGGTCTCTTTTCACTTTCTTCTCCTTCCCCTCTTAAACCCTTTACCTATACACAGCGCCACAACCACAGTCACACACCGCCATAGCCACAACCATACTCACACACACCATAACCACCGCCAAACCCACACAACCACCAAGAACTCTGTAATGGCGAACCGGACTCTGACCTCACACACCACCACAACCACTGCCACACACACCACCAAGAAAACCATACCACCAACGCCACTACCACTGCCTCAATTTCAGTGCCTCAGTGTGTGTACGATTCTAGTTAGGTCCTTCAACGGTTACGGCTTATGGTGAACGCTGTTATGTGAAGCTCATGGGTGTGTGTTACAGTGCTTAAGGGTTACGAATTGGTGGTTCAGGGTTGTTATTTGGTTGCTTGATTTGGTTGTTGGAGATCGAATTTGGGTGTTAATTGTTATGGGTGGCTGAATTTTATATTTGCATACCAACTTTGTGATTAGGTGGTACTTGTGGGTTTGTTTGCTTGCTTAAGGGCAGTGGCCCGAATTTGTGGGTTGTGGGTGCGGATTAATTGCAGGAGTTTTGGTGTTTGTTGCTGTGGATTGATTGCAAGAGTTTTGGTGTTTATTGATGTGGTGGTTTGGTTTGATAAATTTGTGGATTGTGGTTGTGATTATGATATTGTGTATTATTGGGGTATTGTGAGAGGGCTTGAATATTAGCAAAAAATAATAATAAAAAATAATGGCGGCGATTGGGAGGTGCGGAGGTGGACTCGGGTGGAGCCCGACTGTAATGTTACTGATTTTTCCTATTTTCTATTTTCTGAAATTTATTTAATTTTTCTGGATTATTTTAATCCTCGCCTCGTTTTGCATGCCATGCGGATCCCGAGGGCCATTTTAGTTAATTCCTTGAACCAAGGGTTTTGAAAATTTATTTTTAATCATTTTAAGTCAATTAGAAGTGACGGTATCATTTTTAGAATTTTTCGGAAGTCGGGACGATTTCCAGACTTGGAGACTTTATTTAATTTGGTCATTTCTACTAAGGGGCATTGTAGACATTATATATATATATATATATATATATATATATATATTTGTGTATCTATATATATAGGAAGATATTTATGGGACAAATGAGACAATATATGGTTTAAGAAGGGCAAGATTGTAACTTTGCACAAAATTAGAAATCAACCAAAAGTTGACACATGGTAAGCCAATGACCACAAAGTCAAATTTTTATCATACCATCACCATTCCTCCTTCTCCATTTTTAGGAAAAATTGCTCTCTCTAACCATTATCTTTCTCTCTCTATATCTATCTATATACACTAAATGTCTTCCACCCTTTGATCTTGATTTTGGAAAGGTTTGAGTTAGATTTTGAGGGAGAGGAAGAAGGGAAGTTGGAGAGCTTGGCATGAGCTTCAAATTGAGGCCAATATTGCTAGGGCTTAGAAGGATTTCGAATCTTGGAAAGCTTAAGGCTTATTTGGCTGATCATCTTGAGGTAGGCGAAGTTTAAATTACAAGTCCTATAATTTTAGTGAGTTTTTATGTGCTTTCTTATATAAAATTTTTGATATTGTGAAACATGCTTAGTTTATAAATTTTGTTGTGATGTTAAGCATGAGATAGTGTTGATTTAATTGTTGTGGGTCGAGAATATGTGGTTTCTTGTTTTTGTGTCAAGCATGCTATTTTTTATGAGAAAATGTGAAAGTATGATTTATGTAATCAATTTTTATGTTTGGGTGTTTTGATATGATAATTATGATGTAATTAATGATTTGTATATTGAGAATGGTAGTATGTGTAATACCCCGATATTTTAAAGGATTTATTAATTAAAATTAATTACTTTTATTTTATTTTTAAATAATTTATTTGATTCAATTTGAATTAATTGCGTTTATTTTAATTTTTAATTGATTTGTTTTATTGAGTGCTTAGATTAATTATTTTATTTTATTTATATTTCGTGAATTATTGATATGATGATTGTTGTGTGTGTGTTTAATTATTGATTGAATTGTTGGCGTGTTGATTTTATTAGTATGGTGTGACTTGGTTGTATTTATTGTTTTGTTTATGTGCTTAGTGTAATTAGTTTTTAGTTTTGTTTTATTTAATTATTTGGTTTATTTAAATTAATTGGATTTGGGCTTAAGGGAAGTTGGACCAAAAGATGTGGTCTTGGGCTTGTATGAAGTCTTATTAGGTTAATTAATAAAGGTCCATGGTTATTTAATTATTTAAATAATCATTTTTGTATTAATTATAAATATATATATAATTATATATAAATATAATTAATTAATAATTGTTATGGAAAGATATATGTATAAATATATATGATTTAATTAACCAATGGGTTAATGATGGAAGGTATATATATATATATATATATATATATATGTAAATTATTTAAAAATTATTATTTTAATTCATAGTCTTAGTTGGAATAGGATTTGGATTTTAATGTATATTAATATACACATAAGGCTTTAGGATTAAAAGTTTACACGTTAGAAAAATAAGGGAGGTAGAGAGAGAGGAAGAAGAAAGGTTGACAAGGAGGAGACCGGATCTGAGAATGAGGACGTTTGGATTGGAAGAGACAATCAAAGCTTGAAGCGTCAGTTTCGTTTCGAAACCTTTAGGCGAATTCTTCTCTAACTTTCCTCTTAGAACTCATAAGGATTTTACCTTGAGTATCAACACTTTAATTAAATTATTAATTTAAATCTTGGTTAGAACGGATTAATCAAAAATATTAATTAATTTTATTTGATTAAATTAGAACAAAATCAAAGTATTAAAAGATGTTTTATTATTATTTTATTTTTGGAATTGTTGAATTTTAATTATATATATAGGTTGTATATATTTAATATCAATTGTATGCTTGATCTGTGACCCAATAGGGTTATTTAAGGTTTATATAATTTTTGAGAATTTTCTGTAATTTTCTAGAATTTTCTAGTAATTTTCTTTATTTTTAGGAATTTGTTATATATTTATTTTCCTATAATTATTAGAAAATTATATATAAATATATATTGTTTATATATATACGCAAGTTTGTGAATCAGCCCATCAGACAAGGGGGGTGAAAAATCCAGTGTGGTGCCAGTATAGTATATAGGTGTGCATGTAGATCTGGGCCACTGGTGCATTAAGATGATGACTGAAAACGATTCAGTGTGATGCGGCACATGCTATTATGGTACGCATGGAATCTGGGCCTCTGATAGGTCTTGATTAATGGGCAGTTGATCTGGTGTGGATGAGTGCATATGAGCTTATGTGAGATAATCTGGTATGGGTGTATACATGTGAGCTTAGGTGAGATAATTAGGTGTGGGTGCATACATGTGAGCTTAGGTGAGCTAATCTGGTGTGGGTGCATTTGTGTGAGCTCAAGTGAGCTAATCCAGTGTGGGCGCGCTCACAGTAGCGTTTGAGCTCAACCAATTATTTTGCCTGTTTGTGACATAAAATTAAAACGGTCATAACTTAGTCATCTTAAATCGAAATTGGGTCAATCTTGAGCTCAAATTCAAGGATTTTTCGTCCTTTTTCCAATAGTACCAATTTCATTATCAGATTCCTATCATACTAAGAGATATTTACATTTTAGTGAAATGATGTTAGAAAATTATTTAAACTGATATAAAGTATTTATGGGAAACAATTTGTGACGATATTTAGTGACGTTTAATTTGCGTAAATGTTGTTAATTAATAGTTTGGTGATGGAAAGAGTTATATATATACTTAATTATATATGTGTATATATGATTTAATTAATTATTGTGTAGGATGAAATGAACTATATATATATATATATATATATATTCATTAATGTATATGTATATATGATTTTAAATAATCAAGGATTATTATTGAAGGTATTATACATACATATATTATATAATATATGTGTACATCATTTAAGATAATTAAATTATTATTCTTATTTGATATATTATATTAGGCTGGTTATTAAATTAATCTTATGCATATAATATGCACAAAATGGTTATGTGTGAATTAATTTATTTTTAAGTTTAAATTGGGTACATGGTTGAATTGTAGGCATGGATAAGTTGTCAAAGGCATAAATATATTGCCTAAGTATTGGTGTGAATAAAATACATATATAGAAAGTTTGGATGAGTTACTAGTTTTAAAAGATAAATATATATATCTTTGTGGAGGCATGGTTGAAGTGTCAATGCATAAATATGCATACGTGGAGGCATGGTTGAATTGCCAATGTATAAATAAATATACTTGTTTGGGGGCATGGTTGAATTACCAATATATAAAATAAATATATTTATAATGGCATGGTTGATTTGCCAAAGCATAAGTTAATGGCTATGCGTTTTAGATGTTTAAAGTGCATCTATGATTATTGTATGCATGGGTTGAATTAAGATTAGATGTTCCTAAATTAGAATAATCTAATACTTACAAGTTAGTGTATTATTATATATATATATTAATAAAATAATACTGGTGGAGACATGGATGATTTGTCAAAATTTGGATATTGAATATGTGATTTAAATATTTACAGTTATTATTAAATGTACTATTCCATTAATTATGGTTTATTATTTAAATGGTTTAATAATCATTTAGAATGGGATTAAGGTTTAAGGGTCTTTTCTTTAAAAGAAATAGTGGATTGGTGTAGGTATGGTTAATATTTAATCATTATTTATGGGTTTTAAAAATTAAGGAACTTAATATTAGATGTGGTGAGTGTATTATATATAATTATTTATATATCAGTGTGTTATTGTTTATTAAAGTAAAAACTTTATTAGGTTTGGTTTTGATCAGAGATGATCTACTTATTGGTTTTCAGAGGTCTGGTAGAGAGAACTTGTTTGTAGGGTTTAACTCACGATTTATTTTTCAGGTTATTAGAAGTTCAAGTCTCAAGGTTGAGGATCCGCAGCTGGAGGACTTATCTATTCTTTCGGTTTATTTAAAAGTAGGATATTATTATCATTTCATTTGATGTTAGTATTTAATAATGAACTTCTGGATAATGGATTTTGGTTAAGGGGTCCTTGAATTACAGAATTCCTGAGTTGTAAATTTTGGAGAATTATTATTGAAACTTTTATTTAATAGATTCCCTTCAGCGAGTTATTTATTCTTTTTATTTCTTTTTTGTCCTCTGTGCTTGTTTAAATACTTTAATTGTTTTGATATATCTTAATTTTGTGAACGGATTTGATCAACCCGTGTTTTGAAATTAGGGGGTATCACAGTATGATATGCATATTCTTGGCATGGGGTGAGTTGAGAGGAAGAATGTTTGATGTGGAAGAGAAGGTTAGGAAGTGAGATGATTTTCTTCCTACTCTGAGCCATTACCAACCACTACCGAATCAACTTGATCTTCTCTATAGTTTTAAAGACTATGCTGGGACCTAAAACAATTGTCTTTTCCACCTCAGTCCAACAAACTGGAGATCTATAAGGTCAGCCATACAACGCCTCGAAAGGTGCCATCATAATACTGGCCAAATAGCTGTTGTTGTCGGCAAACTCAACCAAAGGAAAATAATCCTCGCAACTGTCCCCAAAATCTAAAATGTAAGCCCGTAACATATCCTCCAATATCTGAATGGCACGCTCTGACTGACCATAAGTCTGAGGATGAAATGTCGTGCTGAAATTAAGCCCCGTATTAAGAGCCTTCTGAAAACCCTGCTAAAAGTGAAATATGAACCGAGGATCCCTATCCGAAACAATGGATACAGAAACCCTGTGAAGCTTGACAATATGCTTCACATACAGTCCACTGAGAGCCTCTGCGTCATCGGTTACCTTCATAGGTAAGTAGTGTGTTGTCTTAGTCAATCTGTCGACTATGACCCAAACGACATCATTATGTCCTTGGGATCTAGGAAGTCTCGTAACAAAATCCATGGTAATGTACTCCCATTTCCACTTTGCTACTGGTAATGGCTGCGATAAACCAGCTGGCCTACAATACTCGGCCTTTATTTGTTGATAAGTAAGGTATTTAGTCACAAACTGAGCAACATTCTATGTGGAGGGAAATTTTTGCCCCACTCACAAGATGCCACATGTCAGCAAATTAAATAAAGAAGTCAAACCATATATGTCGGGCCAAAAAAAAAAAAAAAGCCCACTACACGAAGGTCCAGCGGTAAAAATTCAGTACCAAAACCGGCCTAAGGAGTAAGGTCCACTTCTGTAAGCTATAATACCCCTAATTTTAAAAGGATAGTCTCAGTATTTTTAATTATTATTTTCTTGCATTTTGTGTGACTGTTTGCTTATTTGTTTAAGTGTTTAATTAGTTTCAGTATTTATTTGCTTTAATTATGATTTAATTGTTTAACTATGAAATTGAAATTGCATTACTTGATTTCTTATGGTATTTAATTGAATTGTGTATTTAGTTGTTATGTTGATTTTCTGTACTTGGATTAATATAGTAATTTAGTATTATTAATGTTAATATGTAAATTAGTTTAATTAAATGTTTTATTAGATTAATTTATGCAATTAAATTTCTTAACGGTTAATGTATTGACTTATTAACAGGGTTACTATTAGACAGTAGGGTTCTCTAAGACGGTTCGTATATGTAGCCGCCGCCGTATATTATAACTAAGGTTGCTCTATGGGCCGACTCAGATTGAAATTAGGGCTTTGTCTCTTATTAAACAAGGATTAGGGTTTAGTGCAAGTCTATAAATATAGTTATCACGTTGGTTTAGGGTTTTGGGAAACACAGAGAGTTAGTGCAAAACAGAGGGTTGAGAACGGGAGCATTGTAAGGGTTGTCAAGGAGGAAACCAGAGAGGACCAAGGAAGGGTTGTGGTGGATTATCCCAGAGCACTAGGAGGTTTTACGGTAGTTCAGTGTTGCCGGAACAGTGGACAAGACGCCGGGATTTCATAACTGAAATCACAGGCAAGTTCTTTTTTTCCTCCTTCCCGTTGGCTTGTGTTCTGTGCACCTAGATAGTCTCTAGGAGGTTAATTGGCCATTAACTGAATCATGCATGATTTGTATATGTTTACTTGATCATCTTTTATCTGTGAAAACTTATCTGTAAAACAATTCTAGCATGTATGTTTTTATCGTCTCTATTTTAGCATAAAACGTCGCCTCTGTGTTAATCTTGTATTAAATCTTGCTGCAATAAATCAAGACCTGAATTAATACTAGTTGTGATTAAAACCTTTAAGTTCAAATTAGAGGAAGAACAGTAAGGTTCGAATGGCCGGAGACGGAGAGGATGAGTTGAAACGGAGCAAAGTGGAGCAGAAGGCTCTCAGAGGAGGTGAGAGCCGGCTCCCACACTTGTAGAGCCGGCTCCAAGGTCCTTGGAGTTGGCTTCAAGCAACCAAGAGCCTGCTCTCAAAGTTGTAGAGCAGGCTCTCTCAGTTTTGGCTTTTCTGAAATATTTTAGATGCACTATTTTGAACTGTTTCAAGACTGGTTGCAAGTGGAACTGTTCTGAGTAATTCTGGGGTTTTCAAAGAAGGATTAGAAGGTTGGTTTTGGGTGTTATTAAGTCCTTAAATTGATTAAGGTTAACCTCTAAGTGAATGGGATAAACAATATAAAATTAAGGCACTTTCTATGCTGTTAACGGATGTAAGATAAACTAATTGTTTAACTAAATTTCAGTAATTTAATGGGATTTAATATGTTATAAAACTTGTTTTAAATGCATGATAGGGTCATGTGTTTATTAGTTTTGATCTATGTATGTTCGGGTTGCTAATTGTTGAAATATTAAATCTTTTTCTGCAATTATATGGATTATTGTTTGGATTTCAATTGCTAGAATATGAAATATCTTTCTGCAATTATTTGGATAATGGTTTGGACTGTAGATTGCTAAACTTTTATTTATGAGTTGTAATTTACATTGATATGGAGGATTGTATGCACCGATATAGGACGGTGGCATACTAGGGATGGTTTAGCTCAAAACGCTAAGACCTAACCTATCGGATTAAAGGAATGGATTGTAAAATATTGAATCCTATTTGTGTTTAAGTCAGATCAACTGACTAAGTTGAATGACTTACGGGATTAGTTGGTTGTAGTTAAGTCATATCAACTGAATAAGTCGAGTGACTAACCGGACTGTGTTTTGTATATCACCTCAGTGAATAATTGAATGATATACTCTGGTTTTGGGAGGACTTTAGATATATAGTTATTGTAATACCCCTAATTTTAAAAGGATAGTTTCGGCATTTATTTATTATTTTTATTGTATTTTTGCGTGATTATTTGGTTTAATTATTTTTATTTATTAATTTTATTTAATTGTTTACCTATGTGACATGTATTTAATTGGCATTTATTATTTAAGTGTTTTAATTGTTTAATTGGCATTTATTGTTTAAGTGTTTTAATTGTTTAATTGGCATTTATTGTTTAATTATGAATTTTATTTTCGTTAATTGTTTCTTGTTTTCTTTAATTGGGTTGTGTATTTAGTTATATGTGTATTTTCTGTAATTGGATTAGTTTGGTCATTCTAATATGTAATTGGTTTATTTAAATGTTTTAATTAGATTAAATTATAGATTAAATTAGTATCAGTTATTATATTAAAATAAATTAATAACTGGTCTAATTTTAAACAGTAGGGTTCCCTAAGAGGTTACGCGTATGTAGCCGAGTATATTAACCTAGATTGCTATATGGGCCAACTGACTAGAGTTTTACATTAGGGCTCTGGCTTTAATTAAATAAGGATTAGGGTTTAGGATTTTTTACTCCTATATATATAGTTATAATCTGTATTAAGGGTTGGAAAAAAAACCTACTCACGTAACATAGATACAGAGAGTTACAGAGTGAGGCTTTGAGAGAGCAGATCAAGTTTGTGAGGTTTTGTGATACCCCTCGGATCCGAGACACGGGTTGATCAGGCCCAGGCCCAAACCCGAGGGAATATCAAACAATTAAAGTATTTTAAAGCGAACACAGATGACAAAATGAAACAAAAGTGATGGAATAAAACTGAAAGTAACATTAATTATAAAATCCTCCATGTATAACTGAAAATTGAAAATCCAATCCTCTAAAACTTCAAGGTTACAACTTGGGAATCCACTGATGGACCCCTAACCAAAAGTTCAACTGAAACTGAAAACTGAAAATAGATAATGTTAGAAATATCGAGAGAAGTCCTACGTATCAGATGAAGGTGAGACTGTCCTCGACAAGCACGATCAAGCTCTAAGGCTGGAACCGTCCTGTACCTGAAAAGAATAATAAAGGAGTGGGTCAGACCTACGAGCAAGTTCTAATCTAACTGCAATCCATACAGTGACCCGATACGCAGATACACCGTAGACACCTCACAATATCTATCTAGTCCATACGTATAAATATATCCACACTAAGGGACATTCACCAGTCTATAATAGGGGTCTCAACCTGAATAGAAGGCAACATGCGAATACGCACCCAAAGGTGGGCATGAGTACCTAGACCTAACAGGGTACACCTCAACCTATTATAACTAGCTACGCATCCACTGCATATACGCGCCCTAACCAACGAGTCTGAGACTCAAGCTCAACTCGTGGTACCATAACCATATATATAAAGTCCGTCCAAATCCAGGGTATGCAGTTCAACTATTTATTAAACTATCATACAAAAAAACCAACTAGTTAGTCATTCAACTTATTCAGTTGATATGACTTAACTACCATCCGTTAATCCAGGAAGTCATCCAACTTGTTTACAGCTGATCTGACTTAGTCACAATTAGGATTCGATATCTTTCAATCCATTCCATTAATCCATTAGGTTAGGTTTATGCGTTTTGAGCTAAACCGTCCCTAGTATGTCACCGTCCCATACCGTTACATACCATCCTCCATATCCATGTAAATTACAACAT
The DNA here is from genome assembly GCF_030987335.1 of Cornus florida. Lineage (NCBI taxonomy): Eukaryota > Viridiplantae > Streptophyta > Magnoliopsida > Cornales > Cornaceae > Cornus > Cornus florida. Next base: position 51,131,521 of record NW_026775573.1, read on the forward strand.
ATATAACAGTTCAATAATTTACAGACCAAAAACTACCATCCAAACAATTGCAGAAAAATATTTAAAGCTTCAGCAATTTAAATCCAAGCATTTAACCATATAGTTGCAGGAGACAATTTAACAAATCAACAACTAACATCCAGAGCATGCATAGACCAAATTTAATATGTCAGGGACTCCATCATGCATGTGAATAGGTTAAATAATCCTATTATTAACCAATAACTTGCTAAAACAATTCAGAAGATTGTTTAAATATTTCAGCAGTTTAAATCCAAGCATTAACCATATAGTTGCAGTAAACAATTTAATAGTTCAGCAACTAGCCCCCTAAGCATGCATAGATCAAAATTAATAATTAAATGACCTTATCATGCACTTGAATGCATTCTAAAACAAGTTTTATAAACACATTATGTTCCATCAAATTGCTGAATTTTAATTTAACAATTAATTCAACTTCCATTTGTTAAGTGCCTTAATTTTTACACTGTTTGTCCCGACAACTTAGAATTAAACTTTACTCAATTTAGGGTCTTAATAACACTCAAAATTCATTCCTTGATCCCTCTGTAAAGTTCCAAATTCATTCAAACAATCTCCATGCTCCAACAGTGAACATAGTATGTAGAAAATTAAAAAAAAAACCGTAAAATAAATCAAAACAACAAGGGAGCCTGCTCCAGAATTTGGAGCAGGCTCTTTTCCAGCCTAGAGCCGGCTCTAGGACTTCTTAGAGCCGGCTCTACTTTGTTGTGGGAGCCGGCTCCCACTTCTATGGAGCCGGCTCTCATCTCCTCTGAGAGCCTTGTCCCCGTTGCTTCGTTTCAGTCCGTCCGCTCCTTCTCTGATCAAATCCAACCACTCTGTTGGTCTCTAAAACTAATCTTAGGACTCGTAATTTAGTCTAGAAGCATTCTCCAAGATTGTTTACAATAGTTTTGCAAACAATTACAGAGTTTAATCAAGCCATTTAAACTAGCATAGTTGAAGAACAATACTGAAACTAAATTGCGACATCAGTTTTATCCCAACCCCTCTGTTCTTCCTCCAATTTTAAATTTGAAGTCTTAAATTACATCTAGTATCCAATCAGACCTCGGTTGATTTCAATAAGATTCCAAATAAAAATTAAACCAGTAAGACGTTACGCCAAAACAGAGTCAAGAAAACATACGTGCTATAATTGTTTTGTAAATAAATTTCACAGATAAAACGATCAAGTAAAACATATATAAAACATGCATGGTTCAGTTTAAGGCCAATTAATCTCCTAGAGATGTCCAGGTGCACAGAACACAAATCAAAGGGAAGGAGGAAGATAAGAACTTGCCTGTACAGTTTTATAAACAGAACCTTGACGCCGTTGTTCTAAGCTTTCCGGCAACCACTGACTACCTTCTAGCCTCCTCTGGTTCTGATCTAATCCACCAAACACCTCCCTTGGTCATCTCTGTTATTCTCCTTGACAGACCGTTACGACGCTCTGTTCTCTCAACTTCTCTCTTTACTGTATACGGGAATATGGTGAATAGGGTTTTAGAAACCCTCGGCAGACGTATACCCATATATTTATAGAGTTATACCAAAACCCTAAATTAATTAAAGCCCTAACTAAATCCTAACCGGCTCATAGAACTTAATTAAATCCTGTGTCGGCTAAAGAAACTAAACCCTCAATTATGAAAAATAGTTAATTAAAATACTTCCTAAATTACTTCCTAAATTAAAACCTTTAATAATCAATTAAATAAAATAAAATACAATTTAAACAAATAAATAGATACCAATTAAATACACGTCACACAGGTAAACAATTAAATAAAAAAAATAAACCAAATAATCATGCAAAAATACAACAAAAATAATAAATAAATGCCGAGACTATCCTTTTAAATTAGGGGTATTACATTCTTCCCCCCTAACAAAAGGAATTCCGTCCTCGGAATTCGCCCTTACCTTCTTCCAATATTTCAGGAAACTGCGAGCGAATGACATCCTCCCGTTCCCAAGTGGACTTGGCCTCATTGTGATGGCTCCACTGCACATGAACCAAAGGGATAACCTTATTGCGAAGGATTGCGACGATCAACATAGCTCTTCTGCCTACTTTGGGCAGTACGCATGCGATCTCGAATAAGAGCAATCTTTTCAGAGGTATCCTTGATGAACTCAGGACCTAAGAATCGATTCTCTCCAACCTCCATCCAACAAACAGGTGATCGACACGGTCGACCGTATAATGCCTCAAAAGGTGCCATCCCAATAGTCTTCTGGAAACTATTGTTATAAGCAAACTCCACAAGTGGCAAATATTCCTCCCAGTGGCCCTTAAAATCCAGAACACACGACCGAAGCATATCTTCCATAATCTGATTCACCCTCTCAGTCTGTCCGTCAGTCTGAGGATGATAAGCAGTACTAAGGTGTAACTCCGTACCTAAAGCCTGCTGAAAACTCTTCCAAAATCCAGATACAAAGCTCGAATCCCTATCCGATATAATAGATAATGGAATGCCATGTAGCTTCACAATCTCTGAAATGTAAAGCCTCGCCAACTGCTCCGAAGTGTAGTCAGTGCAAATAGGCAAGAAATGAGCTGACTTGGTTAACCTATCCACAATGACCCATATGGAATTATGCCCCTTGAAAGAATTTGGCAACCCTTCCACAAAATCCATAGATATGCTCTCCCATTTCCACTCCGGAATTGGTAGTGACTGTAGAGCTCCTGGCGGCCTCTGATGATCAATCTTAACCATCTGACAAGTACTGCACTGAGAAACAAAAAGAGCAATGTCCCTCTTCATACTTGCCCACCAAAACTGCCGTTTCATATCCTGATACATCTTATCGCCTCCTGGATGAATAGAGAACTCAGAGTGGTGAGTCTCAGTCATCACATCCTTCCTCAAATTATCAGCAGAAGGTACAACTAACCGTCCCTTGTACCTTAAACCTCCATCAGCCCCAACATAGTAGAATGGAACCTCTCCGGAAGCTATCTCTGTGACCTTGTCGACACACTGCTGATCAGTGAGTTATGCTTGTAAAACCTTGCGAATGATGGAAGGTGTAACCACCATGCAAGCCATAAAAGCGTCTGACAACTCATCTACATTCTTCAAAGCATTCCACTCAATAGCGAATAGAGCAGAAAGACTACTAACAGGTCGGTGACTGAGTGCATCCGCCACCACATTCGCTTTCCCTGGATGGTACTGTATAGAAAAATGATAGTCTTTTACAAACTCCAACCATCTGTGCTGTCTCATATTCAGCTCCCGCTGAGTGAACAAGCACTGCAGACTCTTGTGATCGCTGAATAATCTGAAGGACTCACCCAACAGATAATGCCTCCAAATACGCAAGGCAAAAACCACTGCTGCCAACTCCAAATCATGTGTTGGATAATTAAGCTCATGAGGCTTAAGTTTCCGAGATCCATAAGAAATCGGTCGCTCCTCCTGCATCAATACACATCTAAGACCCTGCAATGAAGCATCCGTGTAAACAAGATATTCTATCCCGCTCTGCGGAGTAGCCAGAACCGGTGCAGAAGTCAGCTTCCTTTTCAGCTCATCAAAAGCTCGCTGACAGTGTTCATCCCACACGAACTGTACACCCTTCTTGGTTAGATGAGTGAGTGGTCCTGCTATCTTGGAGAACCCCTGGATGAATCTCCTGTAATATCCTGCCAGACCGAGAAAACTCCGAATCTCTGTAGGTGACGTAGGCTGTCCCCACTCAACCACCGCTGCAACCTTGGCCGGATCCACTGCTATCCCCTTTTCTGACACCACGTGACCCAGAAATTTCACCTCCCGCTGCCAAAATTCACACTTCTCGAACTTGGCATATAACTGGTGTTCACGAAGCGTCTGCAAGACTATGCACAGATGTCTAGCATGATCGTCCTCCGACCGAGAATAGATCAAGATGTCATCAATAAAGACAATAACAAACTGATCCAAATAAGCCCGGAAGACTCTATTCATTAAGTCCATGAACACTGCAGGTGCATTAGTTGCAGATTTGTTCCTAACGCGTGTTAGTTTGGTAGCCAATTTAACCTCTGTAATTGATTCTAATGGTTGTTATAAACCTTTGGGATACTTATGGGTGTTAATAAGATGCTTAAAATCTATTTTAGAAACCAAAAGAGTGGTAGGAATTGATCAGAGAGGGAGTAGACGGACTAAAACGAAGCAACGGGGACAGAGGCTCTCAAAGGAGGTGAGAGCCGACTCCATGGATGTGGGAGCCGGCTCCCACAACAAGTAGAGCCGGCTCTAAGGACTCCTAGAGCTGGCTCTAGGCTGAAAGAGCCTGCTCCCAAAATTTGGAGCAGGCTCCCTTTGCAATATAAGATTTATTTTATTTTATTTTAGTTTTTAAGGCACTGTTTGGTATTTTGGACACTGTTTGAGCCTTGGGATGTTTCTAATGGATTGTGGGGACTTTTCAAAGGATCTAATTACTTGATTCTAAGTGTGATTAAACTAGTTGATGCATGGTTTAAGTCTTTAAGATAAAAGATAAAACAGTATAAAAGCGTATAACTTAGTACACTGTTATCGGATGGGACGAAATAAATTGTTTAGGTTAATTTAGCAATTTATTGGACTATAATAGGATTATAGAATTTGTTCTAAATGCATGATAGAGTCATTGATATATTGGATTGGGTCTATGCATGCTTTGGATGCTAGTTGTGTAAACTATTAAACTGTTTCCTGCAATTACTTGGTTTAATTTTGGGATTTAAATTGCTGAAATCTTAAATACTTTTCTGCAATTATTTGGATGGTGGTTTTGAACTGTAAATTACTTGTTCATTATGTATACATTGTAATTTACCTGGATATGGAGGATTGTATGCACCGGTATGGGACGGTGACATACTGGTGACGGTTTAGCTCTAAACACCTAAACCTAACCTAACGGATTTAAGGAATGGATTTATAAATATTGAATCCTAATTTTGGTTAAGACATGTCAGCTGCAACTAAGTTGAGTGGCTTCCTGGATTAATGGACGGAGGTTAAGTCACATCAACTGAATAAGTTGAGTGACTAACCAGTTGGTTTGTTGTATGTCAGTTTATTAAATATCTGAACTACATACCCTGGATTTGGATGAATTATATATATATGTTTATGGTACCAAGAGCTGAGCTTGAGTCTCAGACTCATTGGTTAGGTTGCGTATATGCGGTGGATGCGTAGCTGGTTATAATAGGTTAAGGTGTACCCTGTTAGGTCTAGGTACTCATGCCCACCTTTGGGTGCGTATTCGCATGTTGCCTTCTATTCAGGTTGAGATCCCTATTATAGACTAGTGAATGTCCCTTAGTGTGGATATATTTATACGTATGGACTAGATAGATATTGTGAGGTGTCTACGGTGTATCTGCGTATCGGGTTATTGTATGGATTGCAGTTAGATTAGAACTTGCTCGTGGGTCTGACCCACTCCTTTATTATTCTTTTCAGGTACAGGACGGTTCCAGCCTTAGAGCTTGATCGTGCTTGTCAAGGACAGTCTCACATTCATCTGATTACGTAGGATTTTCTCGATGTTTTTAGCATTTTCTATTTTAAATTTTCAGTTTCAGTTAAACTTTTGGTTAGGGGTCGGCCAGTGGATTCCTAAGTTGTAACCTTGAAGTTTTGGGTTGATTAGAGTTTTATTATTTCAGTTATGGATGGAGGGTTTTATAATTAATGTTTCTTTCAGTTTTATTCCATCTTTATTATTTCATTTTGTCATATGTGTTCGCTTTAAAATACTTTAATTGTTTGATATTCCCTCGGGTTTGGGCCTGGGCCTGATTAACCCTTGTCTCGGATCCGAGGGGTATCACAGTTATGGTACCACGAGATGAGCTTGAGTCTCAGGTTCGTTGGTTAGGGTGCGTATATGCAGTGGATGCGTAGCTGGCTATGGTACCCTGTTAGGTCTAGGTACTCATGCCCACCTTTGGGTGCGTTTTTGTATGTTACCTTCTATTCAGGTTGAGACTCCTATTATAGTTCGGCTATGGTACCCTGTTAGGTCTAGGTACTCATGCCCACCTTTGGGTGCATTTTTGTATGTTACCTTCTATTCAGGTTGAGACCCCTATTATAGTTCAGTGAATGTCCCTTAGTGTGGATATATATGTGTATGGACTAAATAGATATTGTGAGGTATCTAGGGTGTTGCGTATCGGGTCACTGTATGGATTGCAGTTAGATTAGAACTTGTTCGTGAGCCTGACCCACTCTTTTATTCTTTTCAGGTACAGGTTGGTTCCAGCCTTAGAGCTTGATCGTGCTTGTCAAGGATAGTTTCTTTCATCTGCTTACGTAGGACTTTTCTCGATGTTTTAGTTTCATTTATTTCAGTTATTTTAGTTCAGTTTGGATTTTGTTTAGGGGTCCATTGGATGGATTCCCGAGTTGTACTCTTGGAGGTTTTGGAGATTTGGATTCACTTTGTTTACTATCGTTTGGAGGATTTGATTTTGGATATTTCTGTTAGCTTTATTCTATTTCTTATTTTCTTTTAATACTATGTGTTCGTTTTAAAATACTTTAATTGTTTGATATTTCCCTCGGGTTTGGGCCTGAGCCTGTTCAACCCGTGTCTCGGATCCAAGAGGTATCACACAAGCCCAATCTAAGGCTACAACCAAATGCAGCTGGCAGTAACACCCATCAGTAAATGGCAAACAATCATGGGAAATTTAACGGCCCCTAAGAATCCTTATTATAGCAATTATAAATACAGATGGCAAGAACCAAAGAAAGGCATCTGATTCCCATTTCCATTAGTCCTTATTCTTCCTTGATCTCATTCTCAGTCTTCTATTTACTGTTTGCATATTTTTTTGATTGAGTGATTAAATCCTTCGGGTTGAATCATCATATCCGAGCCAAAATTTTATGCATCTACATCTGGCTTCATACCCTTCCACCAAAACTGTCATATCAAGTTGTGATACATCTTTGTACCACCTGGATGAATGGTAAATCGAGAGTGGTGAAAATCCTGAAGGACACCATCACGACAATATAAAGAAACGAACATCATCTCTTTGTACCTAAGACCTCCGTCTGAATGCAAGGTCCAACCCTCCATAATCTCACAACCTGAAATTCATGTGTGAATGAACTCCATCTTGCCATCCTCTATCTGTGCCTTAATCACCTTGCTAACAAGGTTTGGCTGAGCTACAAGGCTAACCAAAATAGCTAGTGAACCATTATCACACAACTGCAATCCAAGATTTGCAAGCTCCTCCAATATCTTCCATTTATGAATAGAAATGCTAGCCAAAGTCCCCCGTGACTTCCTACTCAAGGCTTCGGCCCTAACATTGCCCTTCCTCGGGTGATATTGCAACTTAAAGTCGTAGTCCTCCATAAACTCCACCCATCATCGCTGTCTCAAATTCAAGTCCTTCTATGAGAAAAGGTACTTAAGACTCTTGTGATAAGAGAAAACCTCAAACTTCTCCCCGTACAAGTAATGTCTCCATCCGGTCTAAGGAGTAAGGCCCACTCCTATAAGCCTAATCTAATGTGATAACCAAATGCAGCTGGCAGTAACGCCCATCAATATATGGCAAACAATCATGGGAAATTTAAGACCATATTTGTAACGGCCCGTAACGGCCCCAAAGAATCCTTATTATAACAATTACAAAAATAGAGGGCAAGACCCAAAGAAAGCCCTCTGATTCCAATTGTCATTAGCCCTTGTTCTTCCTTGATCTCATTCTCAGTCTTCTATTTAGTGTTTGCATATTTTCTTGATTGAGTGTTTAAATCCTTCGAGTCGAATCATCATATCCGAGCCAAAATTTTATGCATTTACATCCGCTTCATACCCTTCCACCAAAACTGTCATCTTAAGTTGTGATACATCTTTGTACCACTTGATGAATAACAAGTCGAGAGTGGTGAAAATCCTGAAGGACACCATCACGACAAGACAAAGGAATGAACATCATCCCTTTGTACCTAAGACCTCCATCTGAATGTAAGGTTTAGCCCAACCCTCCACAATCTCACCACCCGAAACCCATGTGTGAATGGACTCCATCTCGCCATCCTCCATCTGTGCCTCAATCACTCTACTAACAAGGGTTGGCTGAGCCACAAGGCTAAATAAAATAGCCGGTGAACCATCATCACGCAACTGTAATCTAAGATTTGCAGGCTGCTCCAACATCTTCCATCTATGAATGGAAATGCTAGCCAAAGTCCACTATGACTTCCTACTAAAGGCATTGGCCCCAACATTGGCCTTCCCCGGTGATATTGCAACTCAAAGTCATAGTCCTCCATAAATTCTATCCATCATCGCTGCCTTAAATTCAAGTCCTTCCATAAGAAAAGGTACTTGAAACTCTTATGATCAGAGAAAATCTTAAACTTCTCTTCGTACAAGTAATGTCTCCATCCTTGTAATGTAATGATCATTACTGCCAATTCCAAATCATGTGTCGTATAATTCAACTCGTGAGTTTTAAACTGTCTAGACCCATAAGCAACTACCCACTTCTTCTGGATTAAAACGCAACCTAAACCTTCCTGTGAAGCATCACAAAAGATCACATAACCAAAACCACGTTCAGGTATGATCAAAACTGGAGCCGATGTCAACCTAATCTTTAACTCCTAAAAAGCTGAGTCACAAGCCTCATTCCATATAAACTTGACTCTCTTGCGGGTAAGTCGAGTCAAAGGGGCCGCTAAACGAGAAAAATCTTTAACAAATCTTCGGAAATGGTCAGTTAGGCCAAGAAAACTTCGAATCTTAAACACACTCTTCGGACGTCCCCAATTCATCACTGCCTCTATCTTTGACGGATCAACTGAAACACCCCCTCCTGAAACAACATGTCCAAGGAACTTCACCTCAGATAGCCAAAACTCGCACTTCTCGTACTTGGCATACAATCGGTTATCCCTTAGTATCTGTAAAACTATTCTCAAGTGAAACTTATGCTCTTCTCTCGAAGATGAGTACACGAGAATGTCGTCAACAAACACCACCAATAACTCATCAAAATAGGCACTAAATACACAGTTCATCAAATCCATAAAAGTTGCTGGAGCATTAGTCAAACCAAATGGCATCACTGGAAACTCGTAATGGCCATATCGTGTGCGGAAAACGGTCTTAGAGATGACCTCAACCTTGACCCTCAACTGATAGTACCCTAACCTCAAGTCAAACTTCAAAAAAATTATGTCGCTCCCTTCAGCTGATCAAACAATTCATCAATCCTTGGCAATGGATACCTATTCTTGGTCATAACATGATTTAATTTGCGATAATCGATACAAATTCTCAATGACCCATCCTTTTTCTTCGTAAAAAGAACTAGTGCTCCCCACGGTGAAGCACTAGGACAGATAAAACCCTTAGCTTTCAAATCATCCAAATGTCCTTTAACTCATTCAATTCTGTCGGTGCCATGCAGTACGGTGCCACTGAAATGGGCATTGCACTGGTTATGACATCTATTGCAAACACACTTCCCATATAGGAGATAACTATGTTAACTCCTCTGGAAAGACATAAAAAACTCATCAACAACTACCAGAAAATCACCACCAACTTCCTATCTTCCTCAACTAGCAAACTATCCAAGTAATACCTATGATGACTCTAATAACCAATGTTGTAAACAATCGTAGGGTGGGAATCACTACGATCCCCCACGAAATGGAAACAATCTCCCTTTGGAGTGTAAATAGTCACTCTCCCTCGGAAAGCAGTTGATAATGGCTCGAAAGAATGGCAACCAGTCCATCACGAGAATGACATCAAAACCCGTCATATCCAGAAGGATGAAATTAAGCTCCAAAGTCCGCCTAGCTATCTCAATAGCACAACCCCAACAAACCCTGTCCAAAGAAACTAAACCCCTAACTGGTATGTCAATACAAAGAAAACTGTCACAAAATGTGATCTTTAACCCCAATGAATGTGCAAAAGACGGTGAAATGAATGAATGAGATGCACTGGTGTCAATCAAAACTTTAGCCTAAAAATTAAACGTTGGGAAAATACTTCAAACAACTAAAGGTCTTGTGGAAGTATCTGCCTGCGGAAGAGCATACACTCTACCCTGAGCCCTTGAACCCTATTGTCCACTACCTTGAAAGCCTAACTGGTGGGTGGAAGCACTAGGTATAGAGCCCCTCGCTGGAGGCGTGCTATGAATTGAAGTAATTGGTTGTGGTGCCTGAGGAACTCTGGACCCCGATTGCACTACTGTGGACTGTGCCGGTGCTTCTTGTGAACCTATGCCACTATGGGCCCCACTCCTCAACTGAGGGCACTCCATCTTAAAATGATCTTCCCATTTGTAGTAATGGCAAAGGCCCTATCCTCCCCTCATAGAAACTATAGGCTAACTAATTGGAGGCTGAAGCTGTGGACAACGAGGCCTGATGTGTCTTGGCTGCTGGCAATGGTGACAGACCATTCCTACCATTCCTCGGGTAGATCTTGAAGACAAGGGAACTATGGGTGCAGAACGAACCTGCTGCTGTAGCCTCTGTGAGTGAGTACTATCTCCGCCTCTAGCCCTCTTCAACTAACTCCCAGAAGATGAAGCCTTACCTCAAAATTGTTTCCCCGAACCCCTGATCCTCTATTGATCCCTATCCTCTGCCTCAACAAGCATATCCCTCTGAACTACCTCTTTATAGGTCCTCAAGTCTATAAGTGAAACCCGAGGCCGAATGTCAAGATGCAAGCCATCTTGAAACTTCATGGCCTTTGCCTCATCTGTCAGAACCATATCCTCGGCGTATCGAGAGAGAGTGAAGTAAATTGGGTCTCATAAACAATGACACTCATAGCACCCTGGTAGAGAGCGGCAAACTGCAACCTCATATCTCGCCTCATAGGCCCATGAAAGAATTTGTTAAAGTAGAGTCCTTTGAACTAAGCCCATGTCATTACCTCTAGGTCATAAGTATTGGTAATAGACCTCCACTAAATCTCTGCGTTGCCAATGAAAATAGAAGAGGTCAAGAAGATCCTCAACCTATCTATAGGCATTGTCATAAGATCACGGACCTCCACTTGCTGACCATAAGATCGAGCCAAGCCTAAGCAACTAATGGATTCGAACTCCCAACAAACTAATCAATCTTCACTCTCTACAGCTTCATAAAGTAGTCCAATACCTCATTGATTATAACTAGTGCTAGAATTTGTATCCCCGCAACCTCCTTTCGAACCAACTCCTGGAGAGATATAAAAATTCCTTTGGTCACTCCCCACATAACATGTTCCTCATCCACATGCGTTGGTGGTGGATCAACATCCACATTTTGAGCACTGGCCTTAGCCTTCCTAAGGTTGCCCATGCCCCTGCTGAGCTCGGTGTCATCAACCTGTTCATCCTCAATGTGACGTAAAGACTTTCCACGTGTCATAACCATGATGTTATAAGCACGAAAAACTAAATTAGCATAGACGTAAGTCACTAACCAATCCCTTGAGCTCAAGACCGTATTACAATGTATATGATAATATAAACAATCATACATATCATGCTAAGACAATAAGGAATGTTTTTAAACATCTTGTTACATAAGCACTTAAACAGATAAGCATGTCAACAAGAAGTATGAATTTTAAACCCAAAACCCGTTGTTCTTAGGTTTTCAAACCCGAACGCTCTGATACCACGTTGTGATGCCCCAAATTCTAAAAACTGGTGCATCAACCAAAGACTAAAACCCGACCTGATATCGAGTCCGAAATACGAAAGCTAAGGTAAAAAAAAGGACAAAATATGAAGGTACGGCAAAATGGTCATTTTACCCAATGGTGAGGAAATTTGACTCTAAATAAGTCAAATGAAGGGTACTCAATCCAATATAATCAATACATAACATCCTAAGAGGTCCTAAGGCCTTTAGTCATGGCTTCCCACAAATACTCCTTCCCGGTCAAGTGATATCCCGATATTGTCTCATTAAAACATTTATATCTCTTGGTAGGTTTGGAATTTGAAAATGATATTGGTACCATTGGAAATCTGACTTAAAATCCTTAAATTTAGACTCAAGAATGACCTAAGTTGGATCTGAAATGAGGGAGATGTGACAGTTACAAAATTAGGTGAAAAATGTTGTGAAAAAATGGATGGACGACCAGTCGTCCTAGGCACCCGCGCACGCGTCATGACAAGAGGCGACCAGTAACCAGATTCTGCTATTGGTAGTCCAAACCAAAGTGTGTTGGTGAGCACTGTTTTTTACCAAAATGCTAAAAATCAAACTTTTGAATCTTACCCCCCTTTACCCCAAAGTGGACTCTAAGGCTTCTAATGTCAAACCTACGTATGATAAAGTATAGAATGGTATAAGAATATCCCAAAATACATAAATTACCACAATTATACATTTGGACATAAAAAGTGCATTTAACATACATTGAAAGGAAATGGCCATTGGCCTCATTACATAGCTTTCAAGGTTATACAAAAAGAGAACTAGGATGGAAATGACTCTAGAACTAAACCAAGAGATCAACAAGTTCTAGATCCATTTCCTCTCTCCAAAAAGGAAATTAAACAACTCATAAATACATTACATGTCTATGATCCCAAAAGACTCATAAAACATGCTAAACACTTTGCATGTGAGTAAGATGCAAAAGATGTCAAAGACAACAGAAGTAGATTTAAGCTAAGGATGATGAGCATCCAATAAAAGTATCTTTTTGCCTGAAAAATGATAAATCAACTAGGGTAAGTAATTTAAATTACTCCGAAGGAAAATGTATTATAAGGGTAACCTAAAGTTTCATTAGCCTCGCAATAATAACATAAGATGAATGAGTGTGGTACATGCATCCTATGCGTCTAATTCAAGGGTGGACTAAGGAATCATCCTAAAACTAATGATTGAAGCAATGTAAATAGATTTCATCTAATAGAAATACACTTAACAAGAATGGAACGGCAACACCAAATACTCCAAGCTGCAAATACATAAGAATGTCAACTTGGAAATGAAATACAAAATCACATAATGGGGATAACTTGGACGCACTCACCAATCCAATCATGCACAAGACATGACCAAAATAAATTATCTCTTTCTGGGTTAGTAACCTGCAGGAAACTTCCCAAATGGCCATTATAATATGGGAAAAACTCATATCTCCCTCACTAAAGCCAAACTCTAGCAATCTTAATGTTATAATGTCCCAAGCATCTCCCAAAATCAACAATCATTCCCCAAGATAACCACATAATTAATGTACACGTTTCATCTTCCATGCGCACATAAGTTATGAGAATCAAGCATTGCCATGTCCTAAGTCTGTAATGCTACTCATGGCATGAAATCAAACAAATGATATATGTGCATATGCTAACATTGAGATACCCAATAAAAGATTAACTTCATGCTAGCAATTAAAAATCTCTACTATCCTAGTAACTTAAACATATAAGCATCCATGTAAAATCATTAAACTAAGGGATGATACTTACACAACTCAAGCAAGTTCTAAGTATATGATATAGTAATTTACAAGCATGAAGATCATATAAGAATAACAACTTGTAATATCTCAATGATGCAATAATGGAATATATCATTTTAGTACTTGAACAATGAATTTGTAAACTATATAATCATGCCTTTAACCACCATGTGAGCCCATGTTAAGAAGTAAAAACAAATAAATCTCTCCATAAAATCACACAACACATATACAACTCACGATACACTCCAAAACACAATGAAAAGGCCTAGGTTACAATTATACTACACCGCCTACTTCACTGGAGAATGCCTTTCTAGAATCCAAGAGTAAAATGGTGCAATGCAAAATCCAAGATAAGGGTTGTGATGCCAAGGGATCCACCAAGCTTTCTTTTTTCTATGGTGTGGTCAAAATATGAGAGGAAGGTAGAGGAAACTAAGCTCTAAGGCGGAGCTTTAATCGTGGTTGAGAGAGAAAGTGGTGAAGGAGATGAAGATTAGGAAAAGTGTGTATACATGTAATGGTATATAATGAAATACTAACCCTAGCACTACCTCTTTCACACACTCTTTAATCTATGCCCTCCATTTGTCACAATCTTGGTCCCTCGCGTGTCTCTACCCAAACCCCAACACATGGCCTAATCATCAAATGACACACGTCCCAAATTTTTTTTTTAATTTATTTTTTAGTTTTTATAATTGCACAAAAGTCCCTCCAAAAAATATCTTCAAAAAGATAATCGCACTAATGCCCCAAAATAAAATATCTTCAAAAAATAATCACACAAAGGACCTAAAAAATAAAAATGTCCTTTAAAAGAAATAGCACAAATATTCCCATAAAATACAATTAAAGAAGCATACAATGCTATACAATTAAACCATATTATGAGATAAAATATACTAGAATGAATGCATGAAGTTTCAGGAGCCATTTCCGGACATTAAACCCTACTTTAGTTCCATAACACCTACAGGCAGAAAGGACGAGAGTAAAATAAAATTAAAATAAATGCTGGGAAAAAGAAAAAGACGACACGATCATTACAACGTCAACAACTTAAATTAACATTATAAAGAAACTACGTCATTTTTTTGGAAGGGTAAAATTGTCTTTTTCATTTTTCGGGGCTTGAAGGAGTAAATTGCAACAAATTTATAGTTTAGGGGGTTAGTTGCAAAAACCCCCCACAGTTCAGATTTTTTTTTTTTTTTGCATTTTACACTAAAAAAAAATTATAATTAATTACTCCCTCTCGCTTAAATTCCTTTCTCCCGTGTCTCAAAATGGTCACTAGTCTTTAGATCCAATCTCAATTTGATCAGTTCGTTTTAGCTTTAACCTCATTCGCATCGGATCTAATAAATCTGTTCAATTTTCAAGCAAAATCGCATTCGTTCTAAGATCCGTCTGAGTGAGCCAAGCATTAGGTAGGATTTTCTCAAAATGCTTTAATTTGTGAATTCAGTCTCAACTATGATATACATTGCTTGAATATATATATATATATATCTACATGTATGCTTATATTATACACTATTTAGGTGATTCGGTTTGGCTTTGTTGTATTGGCGGAATTTAACTTGATCTTGTTCTATAGGTTGCGGAATACAGATTGTCTCGCTACCTTATCATTGGTGACAGTCGGATTTCGAGTGGGTTAAGATGGTAATTATTCTGCTGCTTTCATTCATTTTCATGGGTTGAAACTACATATACTATAATTGATGTTCTGTAGATCATTGTTATTCATTAATGCAATAACAAATTTGCCTGAGGATCAGAGTTACTTTGTTTGCTGCTAAACTCAAATTGTTGGCACTATCTGTTGATTTCATTAGAATATATTTATGTATATATATATATATATATATATATATATATTGCTCTTGTAACATTTGAATTCTTACCCAACTGTTTTTTTTTTTTTTTTTTTTTCTTCCCATTACCTAGGTGGTTCTTGCAGCTTCTATTATAACCAAATCTGGCAAAGGTGATTTCCTTGAAATTGATTCGGGTTTCATTGGATGTATGATTTTTTTCTTGAGATTTTAGTTTGGGAAAATCTTGAAAATTCAATGCCTTGTCGCAGTCACATGGGTCAGCTTGTGAAATTGTAAATTTCTTATCACTAATTCAGCACTTCCTCCCCCTACACAAAGTAACATGTTTCTATAGATTCTCCCTGTATGCTTTTAACATTTTTTAACTATCTTAGATGGCAGATGATTTCAAATTAGTAGAAAGTAAACAACAGGTTGACTCAAAGATATAAACCAATGAATATAATTAAATTAAGCACAAAATAAACACTTTTTTTTTTTTTTTTTTTTAATAAAATTTTGATAAGTAAGATATTCCATTATGAAAGGAGACACATTTTTTATAATGCAATATCTTTTTTTTTTATAAGTAATAATAAAATAAAAAGACGTTCAAAAGGGGAACGCGTCTCTTATACAATAGTGGAACCGAGACTAAGGCCCCAAAGAATCCAAGAAAATAATTAAATCATCAGAAAAGGAGCAAGAACTCCTCTTCACATAATTGAAGAGAGAACAAAGAATATAAAGTTTCAGCGTTGCCGTAGATGACTCCTTCACTTCAAACATTCTACTATTTCTCTCCTTCCAGATGCACCACCATACGCAATGTGGGACAATTCTCCAGAAATCGCGTACATCCCTTCTCACACGACATCCTCTACATACATGAATCAAATCCTTAGTAGATCGTGGCATTACCCAACGCATGATAATGGAATATCTAAGAGAATTAATCGAGAGCAATGCAATTTTTATTTTTATATTTTTTGTCTTTTTGTGATAATGGAGGGCTTTGGGAGCAGAAACTTCCCTTTGGTTACATGCAACCACTCAAAAGTGATCTATTTTCTTCTGATTCATGCTATTATTTCAATGCTACATGCTATTATCTTCTGGTGTCCGTTGTATCGATTGCATGATTTTTACATTCTGCTAGTAAATTTTAATTGATAATTATGTCAGTTATGCTTTAATTTAAAATCAGTTAAATCGGTTGGATTGTTCTACAAGTCCTGTTCACTACTTCACTCCCAATCTCCTCTAGGTTTAGATCACTGGACCTTGCGCAACTGTATATCAGAGCCTCGGGTTCCCGTCCTTAGTATTTTGCACTGTCAGATGGCAAAATTTAAAAGAAATATTTGGGCCAAATTTGTTTCTAAAAGAAAAGTGATCAAGTATTTTAGTTTTCGAGTCATGAACAGCATTGAAGGCTGTGCTTCAATTCAAAAAGGATGCACATTTGACAAGACGTTCAAAATATTCACACCCACCCAATGTAAGTGAGTGCGTGAGCACACATAGTATTCGCACCCACTAAAGGCAAGTGAGTGTGTGAGGACTCTTAGGTATAGGTTTAAAGTTCATGTTTTTACTTAAAGGTCTTTTTTGAAACATTGGGACAAGATTTCAAAGTGATTTACTGGTTCTTGAACAAAACAGAAAGTTTGCTGGTACTCAAATTTCTTGAAGTGGTGTACCTGTTAAAAACTTGTACATACCCACCCATTCCAGAAAGAATTGCACGGGTAAAATTCTGCACCCGCACACATGTTCTGTCTATTAAAAATGCATTCTAGAAATATCTGCATCATCACTTTACTTTTTTCACCGGTGCACTACCTATTAATTTGAAAAATAATGTACCAGGAAAATGTGTACAATTTTCTAAAGCTAACCTCATTACCTAATGGGCCTGTCATGTTGGCTTTCTTGGCCATTAAAATTTGCTTTGGAAAATTTCTTCACTGAGTTTATGAATTTTCTTACTTATCAAAAAAAAAAAAAATAATTTCTTCATGAGTATGCTTTACCAAGATTGTTGGCCTTCGATTTCCAGATGAACTCATTGTTTGTTTCGAGATAGAGTCCAAATATCCTATGAATAACATAGTTCACATTTATCAGGGTGGATATATGCAACTGAAAGTTTCTTTGATCTCCAATAAGGTTGCCTCTGTATTTCTTGACTTTTTTTTTTTTTGATAAGTAAGAATATATTAGAAAGCGTTCAAAAGGGAAACACTTCCCGAAGATTAAACCTCTTTATTTCTTGACTTACTTGCCATCTATTGCCCAGAAGTTCTTCTCAGGAACTCCCTTCCCCAAATTGAATTTTGTGCATCACAATTTTCTCCTTTGAAGACTCGTACTATCTGCAGTTTAACTCGAAGGCTACATTTGCTCAATTATCCTTTTGGTACTGTTTAGAAAACCCTTATTGCTTTAATAACTTCTTAACTCTTGCTCTTTCTATGTACAAATGACAGCTGATCAGCTTAAAATCACTCTTTTTCAAATACCCTACTGTGAATGTGCATCTTATACTTGAAAGCATTCTTTAATTGCAGTGCCATAGTCCAGATTATATAGATGTGTGCCTGTTCCTCTTTTTCTTTTGTCTATTGGCCTCAGTATTGCGTTAAGAGTTGAGCGTCTAAATATCAGAGAAACCACAACGTTTCTTCTTTTGGTGTATTAACCTATCATTGTCATACCATTATCTTTGGTATTTTCTTTTATATCATTTATTGTATGGTAATTCAGTTTGTTGATGGTGGTATCAGCAAACCGTTTATGAAGAGTTGGAGTAGTAGTACAAATGTGTGGTTGGAACTTGTGGGAGTTGCATTTGTATTTCTACTTATTTCTAGTCCTTTTTCCTTATAATATGGTTTACTTAGAGATCGCTGTGGTTTATTTTACGTCGCATTTCATCTGACATTTTTATGCTCTATGGATATATTTTTGTCAATCATATTTATATCACCAATTTTCAGTTTTGTTATTTTTTAGAATATCAGAATTGGCTGTTAATCATCTTCCACCCTCAAGGCTCGGGTATGAGTCCCACTCATGGCACTCATTGCCCCCTTGCACAACACCTCCTCTGCCCCTCCCCAAAAAAACAGGAAAAAAGAAAAAGAAAAAAAGAAGAGGATTTAATGGTTTCTAAATATGCTATAAAATTTGCTCACAAGTTAAGATTTAGAAATTGAGTTGACTCTGATTTTTTTTCTGAAGTTGTCATTCGTGTTGGGTGTGTTGTGTGGAGCATATCCTGTCTTTTGATTTGAAGAATTGCTGTTTGTTGGCTATGCTACTTTCTCTATATCCATTTGTTTAGAGTTGTGCATTTTAAGCCGTTGCACCTAAAGTTTATGCTATATTTTTTCACAGTACTTGTTTCGAGGGCGTTTGTTGGCATGTCTCGCATAAGAATTGAGGGGCTTCTTGCAGCTTTCCCCAAGTTGGTTGGAACAGGAAAACAACATACCTACATTGAGACTGAAAATGTGCGCTATGTTTACCAGCCGATAGAGTCTTTATATTTGCTGCTTGTAACAAACAAACAGAGCAACATTCTTGAAGATTTGGATACACTGAGGACATTTTCCAAAATTGTATCCTTTATGGGTTGCATTACTTGTGTTACTTGTACTTTTGAACGTAGGGTTGAATTGCACGTCACCAGAAAGAAATAAATAGAAAAGAAATGGGCGATCCGTGCCTTTTTCTTTTTTGTTGTTGTATGAGTTTGAATCCCTCTGTTATTGATCAATTATGGTCAAGTGTTGCTATCCTCTCTCCCCTCACCACCCCAATTGATGCCTCCAGATGCTTAGTTATTCACTTATTTTTGTTTGATCATTGCGGTTTGCATGCTGTTCCTCATAACTATCCACATTTTTCCTTTTTCCAGATGGATGATGCTTTTCCAGATATTCATTTATTAGAGTGGCATTTTGAGTTATAGAATTGATTTCTTAACGGGGTATAGGTACTTGAATATGCTCTCTCTCTTGAGGAAGAGGGCATTTGCAGGGCAGCTTTTGAGCTGATTTTTGCTTTTGATGAAGTCATCACCCTTGGGCACAAGGAAAATGTAACTGTTGCACAGGTTAAGCAGTACTGTGAGATGGAGAGTCACGAGGAGAGATTGCACAAGCTAGTAATGCAGAGCAAGATCAATGAAACTAAGGATGTTATGAAGCGCAAAGCTAGTGAGATTGACAAAAGCAAGGTAACATCTTAGGGCCCTAAAAGTCATTTGCACAGAGTCCTGCCTCTTTTTTCATTTTTGTTTGTTTTTGCAAACAATTTCTATATAAACTTTTCTACAAATACCTTGCAGATTGACAAGAACAGAGGTGACAAAGGAGGGTTAATGTCTCTAAATTCAATGGGTTCTGGTAGAATAGATGGCGGTTTTAGCAGTGAAATGAGTATATCTAGCACTGGAAGTGGTTCTGCATTTGGATTAAGCACTGACATGGACTCCTTTTCTAGCAAGTCTAAAGGTTGGTACCCATTTATTTATTTTAAATAAAACCGCTGAGAGGTAGATGAGCCTGCTGGTAGTTGGTTTCAACATAATTTTTATACATAATTGAGTAGATAAGCATGCTGGTAGTGTGTTTTAACATAATTATATATACATAAATGAATGACGAAATCAGTAACACCCCGTAATTTTCATTTTCCTTATATCCATATTTAATTGTTGTTGATTCTAGTGCTGTCAGTATCTAGTTCTAGATAAGCATGCTGGTAGTTTGTTTTGACATAATTTTTATACATAATTGAGTAGATAAGCAAGCTGGGAGTGTGTCTTAACATACTTTGTATACATATTGGATAATGAAATCAGTAACACCTGGTAATTTTCATGTCCCTCTGTATCCATATTTTGATTTTGTTGATTCTAGTGCTATCAGTATCTGTTTGTTGTTTTTCTGATACTGAATGGATCCAACATACCCTTTTTACTTATGTGTACAAGGGTTTAAACTTTGTGGTTGGTGTGGACTTCAACTTTAAAGCTGGTTTCTTCTCTCTTGCCATAAAGGCCTCTGGTTATGCGAACTAACTTCTAACTTTATGTTACAATATCAAATCCGGTGGAAGAATCACAGAACCCTCCATTATGGATAACGCCGCGCTGTTTGATACGACTGGAAATTTTAGGTGCTAAAATTTTTAATTGTTAATCATAAATTGAAAATCACTTTGACAAATTTTTGAATATAAAGTATTTAGTGAAGTCTCACTCAATTAAAATTTTACCCCATTTAAGTGGCATTTATTCTTTTTTACGTAGTATCCCTATTGTGTTATCACACACACTTAATTGAATAAGAACGTAATTTATTCAGAATTGGCTAGTTAAATAACAGTCTTTGTGGCTTTCGACAGCTCTTAGTTCAACACCACAACAACTCCCCAATATGTACAAGACTCAAAGGATTCACAGTTTCCCACATCTCTTGGTTAGTTGTTACACCTAATCACTTGCATGTGACATTTCCACCTGTCTACCGAAGATTTAATTTAGAATGGACATCCTTAATTTTAGCATTTTTAATGTTAGGCACTAACATCGGACTTTGGGATCAGTTGTATTGTGCTCTCTTTGCCATTCAAATTGTGTTGTTCGCCGTATTGTGTTCTCTTTGCCATTCAAATTATGTTGTTCACCCCTTAGTTAATCCAAGATGTTCCTTCTTCGGGAAAACACTATATAAGATTTATTTATTTATTTTTTAAACTACTAAGATATTTTGAATACTGTATTTGCATCATTAGGTCGTCCACCTGCATCTGCTACAGCTCCCCCAAAGGGCCTTGGTATGCAGCTTGGTAAAACACAGAGGACAAACCAGTTTTTGGAATCTTTGAAGGCTGAAGGTGAAGTGATTCTTGAGGATGTACGTCCGAGTGCCAGTCAATCGACTCAATCTAGATCTGCTGCTCCACCACCAACTGATCCAGTCACATTGACTGTAGAAGAGAAGCTCAATGTGATATTAAAGCGAGATGGTGGTGTCAATAACTTTGACGTTCAGGGCACCTTGTCTCTTCAAATTCTTAACCAGGAAGATGGACTAATTCAAGTTCAGGTAGTCTCTCTCTCTCTCTCTATATATATATATATATGTATATTCTGTATGTTGTCTGTGTGTGCAATGCGCATGTGTGTGTGGATGCATGGTTGCATGTGCTTGCATTGTATGATATATTTTTTCATATGTGTGCATGCTTATCTGCGCGTGTTTCAGTTATTGTGATGAATTAATTGGACAATACTTGGGTCCTGCACTATGAGGATGAATTTTGTCCTCACGGGTGATGTGGCCCAACAGGCATTCAACGTGTCTTAAATAATTTATGATATTAAAAAATTAAAAAGTGAAATTGACCTGTTCTTAAAGGGTGAACGGGTAGAGAACCCATATGAACCCGTTCTTAGTAGACCATCTGCCGCTGCAACTCCCCACCCTCCGCCACCACCGCCATTGCCACTTACCACCACCACTGCTCCTCTCTCTCTCTCTCTCTCTCAATCAACGCCTCTTCTTATTTCTCTCTAGATTTCTCACTCTCTCACAACTCTGAAAACCTAAAAAACTAAAATATATTTTTCTTCAAATTCAATCAAAATATTTATTTCTCTTTCTAATCTCCATCCCCATTCTGCAACCCAACCTCTATTCAAAAACCAGAATTAATTTTCATCATTCTGTTCCATTAATCCGCCACCTCCGCTGCGCACCAAATCTTAACGCTGCAATGCTCTGCATTTTTTCTCCCTAAATCCAATATTGTCTCAATGATTTTTAGAGAGAGAAAGAAGAAGAAGAGGGAGTGATTTAAGCACTTTCCTTTGGCGGTCTTCTTTTCACCTCTGTCACAGCAAACTGATACCAACAAAATTAAAAATTGAAACAAGACACATGCATAGGCGACTATATAGAGATATAGATATTGGATGTTTGTGGGGGGTTTGTGATTTTTCTACTTAGTTGCAGCGATGGAGAGGTTGCAGAGGTGGAGATTGAAATTAAAAAGGTTGGGACTGAGACGCCAACAGAGGATTGAGAGAGAAGGATATTGAAGGAGAAAGCTTCTCAGTGGCTGCGAGGCCATTGGTAGTTTTCCGAGTACCAGTGATGTTAGAGATATAGAGAGAGGGTGGGGAGCAGTGGCGGTGGCGGAGAGAGGTGGGGTGTGGCGGCAGTGGTGGCTGACGGTGGAGTGTGGCCATTAGGGTTTTGGATGGAGGTTGGTTCAGATTAGATTCTCAGGGAATTTTTTTTCAGATGGGTTATACCCAGTTAACCTGTTAAAACGGGTGTAATACATTTTTATTTCATTAATATTATATAAATTTATAGGACAAGTTTCACTTTTTAATTAGTCCACATCAACTAGCAGGACTAACTTTATCCTCATAGGCAGGTCCGAAATAATTTGTATATAATCCTGGGGATTTTGGGCAAACATAATTGTTCACATCAGATAGAATTTTTGGTTGTGTGATTGATGTAAGGGATCTTAGATTTTTATCTTTATTTATTCATTTTAGTTGATTTTAAGTGCTTGAAAAAGGGTTGCCATTAAATTTAATGAATAATGAGTTCTTAGAGACTATTGAGCTGCAATTTTTTTTTCTTCTTAAACATGACATTTAAAATATGACAAGACCTTTCCACACGACATTTAGACATTTAAAGAGTGGGGACACTTATATACTCCCTCACGAAAAATAACATTGACTTAGTTAAGGCCTTGATTTAATTCCTCAGGCATGCTCCTTGAATCCTGTTTGATCATTCCACCGGCTGCAAACTTTGTGTTGGATGATTGACAATAAACTGTAATTTTCTTCTAACAACTATTAGCTGATGATATAGATGTTAAAGAGCCAAATGATTATTTACATGCAATGTCAACGTAGTTGTGTAAACCATATGCTGACAGCCACATTGTTGCCTTAACTATATATGGTGATGTTAATGATTCATGATAGTTGATGGTAATTGTAGACACCGCATTTTGCCCCATCCCTTTTTCAGTCTAAAACCCATGTTCTGATTGCCTAGATTTCGTAAATACTGGACTGTCAAAGCAATCACGGAGCTCTGAAGGTCCTAATTTTCCCTGAAGGTGATCTTTCATCATCAATCATCATTACGAGCTACTATGTCCGTCATCCTGATTTGAATCACAGTACAACCAATTTCAATCCCCGTCAATAGTGGGAAACCTTAATCGTGCATGAAGTTTAATCCAAGAGTTTGATTCAATTTCTCATATCACATTTCTTAATCTCATTTTACATGACCTAGAGCACTAAAACTCGATATTAGGTGGAGAATCTCATGAGTTCTTTAGGGCGCATTAAAAGTCTCTCTCTCTCTCTCTCTCTTTATATATTATTATTATTATTATTTTTATAGCTTTTAAAAATTAATCATTTTACTAGCATTCTCCCACGAGGGTGCCATAGGGAAAAAGTGGGGCATGACAATTATTTTTGAGTAAACTAAGGAAGTACATAACTTTTGGTGGTTCAGATGTTAGAATTTGTAGATGTAGGTTTGCATGCTTTACTTATCGATAAGAGAAAAAGATGTAGGTTCACATGCTTTATCTAAAGGAATATTCATTATCCTGTGGCTTACTTTCAGATTGAGACGCGGGGTAATCCAGACATTCTTTTCAAGACGCATCCTAACATCAACAAAGAGTTGTTCTCCAATGAGAATATTCTGGGACTCAAAGATCCTAGCAGACCATTTCCCACCGGCCAATCTGGTGAAGGTGTTGGTCTCTTAAAGTGGAGAATGCAAAGTGTAGACGAGTCAGTTGTGCCATTGACAAGTGGGTTTGCAACTTTGCATATATTGCCATTCATTATTCTTGTTTTTAATTAATTATGTTTTTAAATTTGTGTATCTCTCTTCCATTTATTTTAAGTCTTCTTTTGTCTCAGTCAACTGCTGGCCCTCTGTTTCTGGTAATGAAACTTACGTCAGCATTGAGTACGAAGCTTCATCAATGTTTGAATTGCAGAATGTCGTGATTTTGGTTCCTCTTCCAGCTCTAAGAGAGGCACCAAGTGTAAGGCAGATAGATGGTGAATGGAGGTGAAATCCCAACTTTCGTTGTTTTACAAGTATTTTATATACAGTTATAAAAGAGGTCATCGGTGTTCTAAAGCTGAGATTTTTTCTTTGGAGTCTTAGATTAAAATTGAAATTGAAATATGACCGCACTTTCAGAGGAAAGTGGAATTATTAGACCAGAAGGACAGGTTAAAAGCTACATCATACCTTTAGCAGTTTCGTTAAAGCTGTTATTTCATGTTATATATTCTCCAGTTGTGAAACATATTACTATCATGTCAAAAACAAGGTTTTTTGGTTTGGTTTGCAGAACATATTTTTATCATATTGAAAGCAAAGTTATTTTTTTATTAACACAAATAATAACATAACTTTTTCCTTTAAATTTTTTTTTTTTCTTTTCGGAATCTTGCCTTGTCGAAAAAAAAAAGAAAAAGTTATACCAACCCCCCCACCCCCACACGCACGATAGACTAAGCTCTACTTGCTTCCATTGTTAAGGCGAAAGGGATTTGCTTACAAAGGCGAGAGTAATGGGCCAAGATCCCACCCTCCTTAAGCTCTTTGGCGAAGTTTTTTATTTTTATTTATTTAAATTAGTATTGTTTATAACTTTTTGTGCTATCATAATTTTATGTTTTTTTTTATGTAGTATTTCTCTATCTTCTTCATTTACAATTATAGTTTGACATGTAAAGTGAAACAAAAATCAATTTTTTGTTCAACTTTTGTGCCACTAAATGACTAGATTTTTATAAGCTTAGTCAGCTCTTATGAACTCTTTTTTTTTTTTTTTTTCTTTCCTCCTAGATAAAGTGGAAAAAAATTTATAGATAGAAAAATAATGGTACAAGGCACTAAGCAGAGGCATTCCTCTGCTTTACAACTTCATAAAGAATAGCAACACATCTCAAAACACATAAAACACAGAATGACAATGAAAAAGAGGGACATATCATCTGCAAATCATATCTCTGAATTGCAGACCTGAAGCATCCAAAACCTCCCACCAAACTGATCTGGCAATCTCCACTGCTGTCTTGGTTGCTTCTTGATGTAATCTTCTGTTGCTTTCAGTCCAAAGGTGCCATATTGTAGTTGAAAATATTCGGACATAGGCCTTATGGATAAACTTGTAAATAGCAAACCAGTTCACTAGCTGCTGCAGAGTGATGACAGCAGGCATAGTCCACTGCAGCAGAGTAGAAAACCAGTCCCATATTTCCCTAGCAAAGGAGCAATGGAAAAACAAATGGTCAACAGAGTCTTCAGCATTCCAACAGTTGTGACAAACTCATGCCAAGTAGAATCCTCTCCTCTTGAGATTATAGAAGCTAAGAAGCTTGTCATGAAGAGCTAGACAGGTAGTAACTGCTACCCTTGGCCTGCAGCCCACCCAGCAGACAGAGTACCAAGGAACCAGAGAATCATGCTTCCTGCAAACGATCCACACTGCCTTGAGGGAGAACTCTCCCATCTTCCAGTGAATTGAGTCTTCCCCACCATTTATGACAACAGTTAAGAGGAAATTCTAGAACTGCTGAATGTGCAAGGAAGTTGAACCACCTACATTCCATTGACCATTTGCAATAATATCAGCTACCCAAGCATTTTTTGGCAGACTTAGGTCCCTATAAAATCTGTCATGGAACCTAGTCAACAATGTTTGTCCTTGACGCCAGGGATCTGTGAAAAGCTTTAATGTAGTACTATCAACAATTCCAAAAATCAACTGCTGCAGATTAATTCCTTTCACAGTAAGCATATTCCTCCAAATAATTGAATGAGAGGGCAATGCACAACCACTCCAGAAAGTAGTTGTCCTTGTATATCTGCTCTTAAACCATGCCACCCACAATATGTCCTTGGACTTAAGAAATTTCCACACTAAACAACAGGTAGCGGCCTTATTTATATCCTCAAGCCTTCTCACTCCCAAACCACCTTCTTGTTTGGGTCTGCACACCCTATCCCCCCTTAGCCAATGAATTTTCCTAGAAGCATCAGTAGAGCCCCATAAATAATTTCTCATCTTCTTTTCCAACAAGAGGATGACAGAAGAAGGAAGTGTAAACACTGAGCACCAATAGTACACATATGAGCAAAAAACTGTTTTAACCAGTTCCAATCTGCTTGCAAGAGATAGGTTGAGGCCATTCCAGGATGAGAGTTTTCTGGTCACTTTATCCACCAAGCCTGCACAAGAAACCTTCTTCAAACCACGAGGGAGTAGGGGTAGACCGAGGAAGTAATAGGAAAGTTTTCTATTTTGCAATGAAAAATGCTTTGTATTCTCCTCCTCACTGATTTTGAGAAGAACGTGATGGACTTGTCCTTGTTTACCTGATGCCCAGACATGGATCCAAAATTCCTTAAAGCATTAGATAAGTTCCTAGCAGTTCCATACTGAGCTTGTAACACCACCAGCAAATCATCTGCAAAAACAGATGGGACACTCTAAGGCCAGCTTTAGCAATTGATTTAGAAATTTGTACCTCCCCTCTTGCAGCAATCCTATCTAGCATAGTTGAAAAGATCTCTGTTATCAAAGTGAATAGGAGAGGAGACGGACATCCTTGTCTCAGGCCTCTCTTTGGTTGTAAAAAACCATGAGAGCCATTAATTAAGACTGAAAACCAAGCAAGTCATCACCCATTGAATCCATTTTCCACCAAAGCCCATAGCAACAAGAACTTGTTTTAAGAAGCTCCATCTAACTGAATCATGTGCCTTTTTAAAGTCCACCTTTAAAGCCATTAAAGGATTGAAATTTTTATTTGAGAAACCCCTAATCAACTCATATGCCAAGATAACCTTATCCTGAATTTTCCTGCCCCTAATAAAGGCTGATTGGTCATTCCCCACCAGCTTAGAAACAACTGCACTCAGCCTATTTGCCAAACACTTTAATCTTATATAAAACATTTCAGAGAGCTATAGGTCTATAGTCCTGAATCTTAGCAGCCCGGTCTTTCTTGGGAATCAGAGTAATAAAAGAGCTATTAACAGTCTTAGGAAGAAAATTACCATTGAAAAAATGTCCGACAGCATCATAAAGATCTTCCTTGATAAGAGACCAGTAGGTTTGATAGAACCTAGCAGGAAATCCATCAGGCCAAGGGGCCTTATCAGGTCCCATAGTCATGACAGCCTCTCTAATCTCCTCCATAGAACAGTGAGCTTCCAAACTGGTAGCATCCTCCACAGAAAGTTTCCACCTTGGCTGGGGGGAGGTGCTGCAAGTCCATCATATCTGCAGGTTCATCATAAAGAGTCCTGTAGAAATTCACTGCAATAATACAAACATCCTTTTGATTATGAACCAAAAGCCCATTGGTGTCTTTCAAAGCCACGATCGAATTAAAAGACCTAAGCTGAGCAATCTTTTGAAAAAAGAATTTAGTACATCTATCTTGATCCCTAGCCACTGAGTCCTTGACTCCTGAGCCACCACCAACTCTTCATTGCTTAAAGCCATCATCAACTCTTCGTCGCTTAAGGCACATTGTAATCTATGTTGAGCAGCCTTCTCATCATCCAGAAGTTGGGCATTATTAGGGTCTTGAAGAATCTTAAATTGCAGCTCATGCAAGCCCTTTCTAGCCTCTGAAACTTGATCAAACACAGATCCAAAGGTGGAGGAGTCTTCAAAGCCTGCTTGACCTGCTTCAATTTTTGAGTAAATCTAAAAATTGCAGTTCCCTGAACTTCAGACGTCCATGTCTGCTTTACTATAGCAGAAACACCCTCTCGGTAATTCCACACTTTTAGAAATTTAAAGGGCTTAGGACTAGAAGCAATATCAGCTGCTGTAATTACAACAAGGGAGTAGTGATCTGAAAGACTATCTGCAGTTAGAAGAACCTTGTAGTTTCTGAATGTAGGCAGCCACTCTGAGTTCACCAGAGCTCTATCTAGTTTAGCACAATTCCTAGCAGAGATGGCTTGCTTGTTAGACCAAGTCCAACCCCATTCAGAAGTGGCAGGTCCAACAGACAAGCATTATCCAGTGCACCATTAAGTTCATCTAAGAGGCCTTGAGGGACCCCTCTACCACCAATCTTCTCCCTCTAGCCCCTCACAATATCCAGTCACCAAGGGTCTACCAAGGCCCCTGAATCACATAGGCATAGTTCACAATAGAGTTCCACAATTTCCTTCTATCAGACACTATATTTGCCGCATACACAGGAGTAATATAAAAGGAAAACTGGGAACCAATTCTATGGAGTTGTAGCAACATACACTGAGTGGTAATGTCAATAACCTGCACAGCCAGTTTAGAGGGATCCCAGCCAAACCATATTCTACCCAAGTGACGAGAAGCATTATCATTGCCCCAAACTATCTACTATGAATCCTTCTACACACTGATCAACATGAGCACCTTTTATTATAAACTTGCTTGAGATAGAGAGGGATATTTGCCTTCAAAGTCTTACTATAGTTTGTGATGTGCTCATCAAATCGTTATTAAATATGGTTTCAAATTGTTTTATTTTTCCTTTTTGTTCTTTTCTCTTTTTTCATGTAAGTTCTTGGCCTTCTCTCCTTTTTTATGGAAGTAATGCACAACACTTGCATGTTCTCCGTTGCAGGTATGACTCCAGAAATTCTATTTTAGAGTGGTCAATACTTCTGATCGATAACTCAAACCGCAGGTAAGCATTGATGGTCTTTTTTTTTTTAATTAAATTATTTTTCTGTCTAATCTGTGATTTGTCGGCTTCTAATTCTTTATTGAAAAACTTGGCAGTGGATCAATGGAGTTTGTTGTTCCTCCAGCAGATTCTTCAACCTTCTTCCCCATTTCTGTGCGTTTTAGTGCTGCAAATACATTCAGTGACTTAAAGGTTTGCTTCTCTTTTTGTTGCTTCATGCTATTTTCTCAACAAATAATGTTGCAGATGTATTAAAACCCATGCCAGTTCTCTTGTTGACATTTCTTTGCATGTAAAATATCTAGAGATATACTTTGTCATGAGCATGATAACATATGTTGTTGTGAACCAGGTAAATATTCTTGCACACTGTGGCCCGTAACTCTGTGTGTTTGTGTGTGCATAGATATATATTATCATATTTAAATTGTCAGTGCCCCTTCTTTCTCCTACCAGTAAACATACCAAGCAATAGATATGAGGCTGCTGTTTGGTGCCATGATAAAAGCTCAGGAAGCTTAGCGTAAGAACACACGTTCGATTCAGGCAACAGTCACTTGTGTGAATAATGTCAAAGATAACATTGGTACTTAGTTTATCTCTTTCAGCATCCTCGATTAACAATCATATTGGGTAAAGTCCTTTATCAAGCATGTGCAGCGCTGAAATTGTCGAATGAATTCAGTGAGATACTAAGGACTTGTTAAAGTTTCTAATCTGTTTTGCAACTTGATTTTGACTTGAAATTCTTATTATCAAACTCCTCGTAAAGAGAAATTAAAAGATAGGGAGAGAATAAAAAAAAAGGAAACATGCTTAACCTGGGAAATATCGTAGTATCTTGTGATCATGAATCTTCTGATTGAAGGAAGGTTGCATTCTGATATCACCCATCTACTGCAAGCATGGAATAGGGATTTTAGGTTGGAAGTTCTAAATGTCATATTTAGTTTAGCCAACAT
The DNA here is from genome assembly GCF_030987335.1 of Cornus florida. Classification (NCBI taxonomy): domain Eukaryota; kingdom Viridiplantae; phylum Streptophyta; class Magnoliopsida; order Cornales; family Cornaceae; genus Cornus; species Cornus florida. The sequence goes on from NW_026775573.1 coordinate 51,161,619, forward strand.
TTAAAAAAAAAAAAAAAAAAAACAGAAGCTTACCTATTGTTGTCTTAATGGGGGGATATGTAAGGCTGTAAGCCTTAATGCTAGGAGCAGAGCCAAAAATTTTGATTTGGGGGGCCAAACCAGTACTATGTAATTAAAATTTGAAAACTTTGTACACCAGTTATAATAAAATTTTCTTCATAATTTGTCTTAGTGTATATATATATATATTGACAAAAATACAATCCAAAAATGAAAGAAATAATATAGGTAAAAAGAGAAGAGGTAAAGAAAAGCTAATTTTCTTGCAATAATTGTTTTAATTTTTCAAAAATTCATTTTATTGGAAAAAAAAAAATTGATTACCTTGATTTCACTTTGGGAAAGTTATATCATTATTACCTTGATGAAAAATTAAGGAAAAAAAAAACACTAAACTAAATATAGCTAGCTTTAACAAAACACGAATGTCAGGGACAAAACACCAGAGTACTTTAGTAACTTATACAAGGAGTAGTATATAATTAATCATTTAAAAAGTGACAATTAAAAATATTAGCATATATGATATCATTGTTGTTGCTGGCATTATTGCCATCTTGATTTCACAGCACTATAGTTTTTCCCTATTTCCCGATGCTCCCAATACTCGCTGATGGAGATTGGTATATCATTCTAGATATTTTTCCGGTAAACACCATCTTACGAAAATGTCTGACAAGAAACCTTTATGTATTTTTTTTTATTTTATTCAACATGGGGTACATAATACATTAGTGTAATTTTCTCCTTTTCTCTCTCTTAAAGTCATATACTCACTTGATTTCATGTAATGGATATTATATGTGTATATGTAATTGAGATAATGATGTGTTGTGGTAAGGACTATATAATGAACTTATATTTTTGTTTCACAAGGTTTGGGCTTTCAACAAGTATGGTTAAAAGGGTACAAGTTGAAAATTTCTATGAGTTTCAATGGACACATGTTAAATCTATTTTCAAAAACTCTATTTTTGGGGCCAACAAATAAGTGTTTTGAAAAAAAATGGGTGCCAATTGAAATTTTTAATGGCTTTTGGAGAACACAAGTTAGGTATTTTTACAAATATATATATATATATATATATATATATATATATGTATGTATTGTGTGTGTGTGAACTGATGCACCTGTTTTTTAGATTTTAGTAGAATGAATGGTCTGCATTTGGGGTTGACTCAGTACACCTTTCCAGTGTTATATGTTTGTAATTTAATGTAAATTTTTCACAGGTCGCTAATATCTTACCGCTGAGAGGTGGACCATCTCCCAAGTTTTCTCAGAGAACTCTTCTATCTACGGAGAACTACCAAGTTGTATAATTGAAATTTGCTACGTAGACAAGTGGGCATGGATGTCTTTACATTTTTAGAGATGTTTCATATTCTTTTTGAATTAAACTAGTAAGACAACTGCTCCTTTTTTTTTTCACCTTCATTCTTTCTGAAATTTGGCGATAAAGTGATGCTGGGCACGGTTATTTCTTTGATTAGCATGAAACCTTTTTATTTTTATTATTTTTATATATTTTTTCTATTATTTATATATATATGGAAATATACTCGTGTTCTTTTTATTGTCAAATTGTTTTAATAATTTTACCTCAAGATACTTTTATTTATACCTACTTGTTGAGAAACTTTTGAACTATTAGATACTTACTCCTAGAACTGGAATGAACAAACTACTACCATGGAATTCTGTTTTGTTGCATTTAACCAAAACATCATCTCTTCCTGAAGTTCAAATCTTGTGCTAGATGAATACGGTCTAGTCTATTACAGGGCACTCCTTAGTTGAGTCGGGCATAAAATGCATCTTTGTACTTGTGCCAAAAATATCACTAGCTTTAAGATTCCATGGGGCTGGCTCATGATCCCCGATGAGCCATCAGCGAGGTTGGCACTGGACGTGTTGTGTGACTTTGTGCACTTGCATGTGTGTGGGTATACTTTTTGTAAATATAAGAAACTCAGCCTTGGAGGGATTGCAATATTTTAGGAAAAGGTTACAGGCAGGGATCACGAAACACCCTTACCAAGAGACGGTACATAAACTGGATGCCTATAGACTTGGTTATGACCAATTATGATTTCACTTGACGAAGGGTGACGTTACTTCTTGTTAAAAGGTGATTCCTCTATAAGAGGAGGCACTGTGTGTGTGTGAGTTTACCATCATCAATGGTTACGGCACTTAGTGGACAAGCTCGAGACAGCTTGGGGTGCTCTACAAATTTAGGAGGATGGTTTAGAGTTTCCATGCGGATGGGGATTTTCGTGGATGGTACCATTATTGTCGATGGTTTGCAGTGTTAACCTGTGAGGTGGTAGTTGCAGGCTATGAATCATTGTTCTACTCAGGTGTTGCATTGATGGGGTCTGCTTTAGGTGCTTAATGGCTAATAGTGCTTCTTGTTATGTATGCTAATGTTGAATGGTACTTAACCATGTTACTCTTCAGTCATTCGAGTGTGGAACATATAAGGTGGTAGTTGTAGGTTATGAATTAAAGTCTTACACAGGTGGTGCATTGGTGTTTTCTCGTATCAGTTCTTAACTGCTTATGGACCTTCTTGTCATGCATGCTAATGAGAATGGTTCTTAACCATGTTACTCCTTAGGTTTCGAGTCTTTGGAGCGCGAACATGTGAGCTGCTAGTTTTAGGCTACGGATCATGGTCTAGTCTAGTCAGGTGCATTGGTGGCTTCTGCTATAGGTGCTCAATGGCTCTCATGGTGGCTTCTGCTAGAGCTGCTAGTTTTAGGCAACTTTCTCAACCTATTTTCTATATCAGAAAGAGTGTTTCAAGCTGTTTTCCTTCTAACGACCTCGGTGGAATCATCAAATGAAAACGGGACACAATTCATTCATCACAAACTTCAGCCTCGAATATTTGCACTTACAAATAGAACCAAACAATCCACAGCTTAGAGGTGCGTAAACGCTTCATTGAGTGTTCTGTTTCTCCTCTCCGCGATGCCATTCTGTTGTGGAGATCTGGGAGCAGAATCTTGATGATGGATTCCAACTTCTTCACAATATTGGACAATCTCAGAAACAGAATACTCTCCTCGATCTGATCTCAAATTTTTTTTTTTGCTATTCCGAAAATTCTCAACTTCAGATTTATAAGCCTTCAAATTTATGAAAAGCTTCAGCTTTTGATCTGAGGAGATAAACATATATATATCTTGAGGCATCGTCAATAAAAGGGTTTACATACTTGCTTTATTGGATATGATGTTCAAAAGGGGAATGAATGCATACCTAAAAAAACTATACAAGGCCAAATAGGGCCTCTAAACATTCAAAGAACCCAAAATATCAACAATCTACCCAATGGAACTTCTCCCTAGAACCCAACAAAAAAAGGTGCTAATAATAGAGAACTTCAATGCCCCAATAGAAGTCTCCACTCCTTTGAAAGGATCCCCGATTTGTTTCAACAATAGATACCACCAAACGCATAAAGGCCAACCCTCCAATAATCTCGAACTTGGGCCCCCAGTATTGATCTTAATATAAAAGCATACTTCATTATAACGTTGACACTTGATAACACTTGCTAGGAAAAAGCTCTGATACCAAATTAATGTAGAAGAACTCACGGTAATACAGTTTTCATAATATCATTCAATTTGTACTGAAGTCTTTCTTCCTTTTTTTATATTATTTTTTAAGGAGAGACGAGGGAGGGAGGGAGGTTGGAAGTGTATATATCTAAGCTATCATTATTATCAGCGTGTTGTAATGGTAAACTCCCTAAAATATTCAAGCAGAATTCCTTATTTATTGGATAATATTTCAGTCCTGTCCCATCAGGACAAATTGAGCCCAGCATATTAACGTGTCTCAATAAGAGGTTGATACATCTTTTAAACTTAAAAAGATACAATACATGAGTTATATCCATTTTTTCTATATATATTTTTTTCTCTCTTTGCTCCCATCTGTGTATCTCACTCACATATTCATCTAACATCTTTCTTTTTCCTTAGCTCCAGCAACCAATCATTCCGCTATAGAGTTGAGTGAAAAAATGAATAATTTTCATATATAGCATGCATAAAAAATAGTTGAGGTAGATTTTGAGAAGGGAGAAATAGAAATGGTTAGTTCAATTTTTTTAAGAATAGTTTTATATCTTAAGAAAATTAAAAATAATAAAAAAGGTAGGAAAGATGATTTTCCATGAGTTGTTCTCTAGAAACAGAATTAAAAGAAGATACATTCAAAATTGAGTAATTTTAAAACTATTTCAGAATTTTTTTTTATATGATTCTAAAAAACTGCCTTGAACTATTTCAGAATTAAATTTTTTTTTATTCTTCTAAGGATTTGGAATGATTGGCAGCGGGAACTAAGGGAAAAGAAAGATGTGGATGACCCATGTGAGTGAGATATATAGACGGGAGTAAAGAGAGGGAAAAAAAAAAAAAATTGATTTGTCAGGTTTAAACCTAAAAAATAGGTTTAACCCATGTTTTGTATTTTTTTAAGTTTAAAAGAAGGTGTCAACCTCTTATTGTGATATGTTAGTGTACAGGACAGATGGGGTAGGACCGAAGCATTATCCTTATTGCTATGGCGAAGTAAATGATAAAAAGTTGTGATTAGAAAGTATATCAAGCTCATATCTCATGAAAGGCTTTATTACTGTTCCGGCTGTCTCGCTTCGCAGGCTCATCAGTCTTCGCTGAAACAGCAACTTAGAGACTTTTTCTCTGATTGTTAAGAGCGAAAACGGTCTTTAAATCAAATTAAAAGACAATGGTCGTGAATTCTAAAAACGAACTGCATTTAAAGACCTACAAGGTCGTGAGAGAAAACAGAGAAGGGCATTTTAGACCAAAAAAATATATTTACTATATTAGTAGTAGTATTTAGTTTTGTTCAGTGACTCTTTCACCTACTTACTATTTGAATATGATTATACGGAGTATATTTTAAGACTACACAAATAAATTGTCATTTATTTATAAGTTTTGTCAATTTACATTATTTCATTAACAAGGGAGCAGTGCTACACTTCAAAAAAAAAAAAAATTAAAAAAAAAAAAAATGGTAAATATGATGTCGTATTTCTCCATTAAAGTCACTCTTTCCTCTTTTTTAGACTAATTACTCTCTCAATATTTTATTTTTAAAATATTAAAAATTCATATTATTTCTCCATCACAGTCATCAGGACGTCAACATAGCCCATCAAAGTACCCTTAAAAAAAAGAAGAAGAAGGTAGTCCTCCTCTAATTTCATTTATAGGTGCTTTAAATTTGTTTGAGTAATTATCCATAATCCCAAATCCTAACTATGTATTATTGTTTTATAATAACACATAAAAATTATTTACGTATCATTCTCTCCATGATTAATTATACGTAACTTCAATATATATATATATATATATATATTTACACTAAGATAAATAGGTAATTTGTATTAGAATTTTATAGAAACTCTTTAAATAAATTCATAATAAATAGATAAATGCAGGTTATATGTCATAAAGTTTTATAGAAAATAAAATAACTAATTTGTAGTAAAATTTTATAGAAATTATTTTATTTTCTTTAAATATATTCTTGTCTAATTAGATTTTATTTTATTAAAAAACTTAAAATAAATAGATAATGTGATAGAGTTTTATAGAAAATACAAAAACTAATTTGTGGGATATTTTATAGAAATTGTTTTTATTTTCTTTGACTATATTCTTGTCTAATTAGATTACTTTTATTAAAAAAACTCATAATTAATAGATAAATAGGTAATTTGTGTTAGAGTTTCATAGAAACTCTTTAAAAAACTCTTTTTATATCAATTAATAAATATATATTTTTATATTAATAATTATTGACAAATTAGATTTTCTTTTATTAAAAAACTCATAATAAATTGATAAATAGGTAATTTGTGTTAGAGTTTTTATGTGATAGAGTTTTATTGAAAATAAAATAGGTTATTTGGGGTAGATTTCTATAGAAATTATTTCATTTTATTTAAAAAAAACTCGTAATAAATAGATAAATAGGTAATATGTGTTAGAGTTTTATATAAACTCTTTTAAAAAATCTTCATTTTATATTAATTAATAAATATTTTTTATATTAATTTTTTTTTTTGTCTAATTAAATTTTCTTTTATTAAAAAACTTATAATAAATAGATAAATAAGTAATTTGTATTAGAATTTTATAGAAACTCTTTAAATATATCCTTATCTAATGTAATAGAGTTTTATTGAAAATAAAATAAGTAATTTATTGTAGAGTTTTATAAAAATTATTTTATTTTCTTTAAATGTAACCTTGTCTAATTAGATTTTCTTTTATTAAAATGTAATTTAAATTTATTTTATTTTTTTATATTTATTAATAAATATTTTTATATTAATAATTTTTGTCTAATTAGATTTTTTTTTATTAAAAAACTCATAACAAATATATAAATAGGTAATTTGTGTTAGAGTTTTATAGAAACTCAATTTATTCTAATTAATAAATATTTTTTACATATTAATAAATAAATACTGAAATAATTTTTTTTTATTAAAAAACTCATAATAAATAGATAAATAGGTATTTTGTGTTGGAGTTTTATAAAAACTCTTTTAAAAACTTTTTTTATATCAATTATTTTATAGAAACCCTTTGAAAATCTCTTTTTATATCAATTATTTTATAGGAGCTCTTTTTTTTAAAAAAATTTATATCAATCAATAAATATTTTTTTATTTTAAAAATAAATACTAAAATTCTTTAGTACAAATTTAGAAGGTTGCCACTGACAACTTCCACAAGAAAATATAAGAATAATTAAAAAAAAAAAAAAAAAAAAAAAAACATTATCCTTAGCAAGGCCATGATTTCATTAGCCCATCAGTGAAATTAGATCTCATCTCAACCATAAGATTTTAAAGCAACTCAACCATTGGTTTTGAGACATATTAATATCAGAAATTACAATTCTTATATTAATGTTCTTGTTTCAGTTGCAACAGGGTGGTCATTAATTAATTACATAATATCCAATATAAAGAAGTCATATGCATATGATATTTGCTTCCATGGCTATTAATATTGGCATATCTGATCCTGTTAATGCCAGAATCATGGAACAAATAACAGTATCTATCATCGGGAGAATTAAAAAATTTATACAGAAACCACAAGCCGAGTTCCGACATTCCGTGAGTTTGATACCACAGACTAATTTTATTTATCATACACACACACATACAGTGCTGTTTTAAATTTAATCCAACGAATTTCTTTTATTTGTAATAATTTAGGAAATTCTTAAATCTTTCAATTACCATTAAGTATAATTAAGGTGAAAAGACAAATGGTACAACGTTATTTCTTTAGAAAATTAAAAAATCACGGTTCCTCATCATAAAAGAGCTTTGCGCCACAAACTGAATTTAAGAAAATCACAGTTAATGGGAAGCATAGTCATTGCCCAAAGCTCTTTTACAATCAGATAGTCATTGCCCAAAGCTCTTTTTATTATTAGTTAATCTACCACATTTTTATTGCTTTTCTTGTCCTCACATTTTTATTTGTAATTTTTTTTATTTTTATTTTTTATTTTTGATCATCTCTGATTTTTCGACCATTACTTATCTTTTGTGGTCCAAAGAGAAGTGTTTTGTGGTACAAAGAGAAAAAGGAGAAACTCTTATGCTCTGTTTGGTAGGAAGGAAGAGCAGGAAGACCTTTTATAACCGTTTTAAACCCTCCTCAACTTATGATGCACCTTATAAAAAAAATAAAAAAAACTGATGATGAACAATTCTGAATGATGTAGTCAATTGTGTCAACCATAGTGCCCTGCTTGGAGCCATAAATTCAATTAGTTACCTTCAATCTTTAGGGAAGTCCTAGAAAGTGGTCAATCGGATTGATAGGTTGTTCACAATCTGAGCAAGCTCTTCTACCGAATCCACAAATTTTTATTTATTTATTTATTTTTCTTGACAAACAAATAAATCGTTACATAGAATCAAGCTTACAAACATCAAAAACAAGGATCTAAATTTTTACATAGATGCACAAAACTACAGACACCACAATCTTTTAAAACCGAAAGGAGTATATAAAAAAGCAATTTGCATTCAGTCAGTCTAAGAAAAATCAGTCCCCAAATTGTTCTTGATAGAGAAAAATTAAATAGGGCATTCTAATTAATATTAAAGATAGTTTTGGGTCACAACTATTTAATTTTTTCGATTCCAATTATATTTAATGGTAAGAGAAAGATTTAAACTTTGCTTTATTGTAAATTCATTTGTTTCCTTGTGCAGTTCTTATTGTTTTGCAGCGTGGTACATACATTGATCAGAAGGAGAAGCCTATAAACTCATAGTGATCCTTATTAGCCTGGTACTTACCTTTGTCAACAAGGAGATTATACTGTTCTCGATGGAAGATCTTCAATCGACAATTCCTTCAATGGTTGACGGCCCGAAACCAATTCAAAGAAAGATCCTTTTTTGTTCTTTTTTCAAGGAGATCATTGACAAGACACTATATGTTGAACAGTTATCCTGTTCTGTAATTCTGCATTCTGCTTATCATCGGAAGAGGATTGCCGGTACCATTATTGGCATGGCACAGGATTTTGTAGGAAGCAACAACATAAACATTCTTCTACCAATTGGCTAATTTGGAACTCGTTACCTAGTGAGGCTAACAAACAACTTTCAGCTCTCCAAATTGATATGAAAAATTACTATGTTTGCTTTAACTTTCATTTCCTAGATTAATTTGTTTTATAACAGGGAGGCAAAGATCCTGCTGAAGCATTTCAAATAAAAACTAGGCTGTCTCCTATCACGCGGACCCTCTTCCCCAAAGAGGATGATCTTTTGCTTGACGAACAATCGATTGAAACTATTGGGTGAGCTTTTTTACCAGCTACAAACGGATCAACCAACGGGCCAGTGGCCTAGCGGTCTCAGACCTTTACCTTTCAAGCCTCGATGGAGGCATGTGTGTGTGAGTACCAATTAAGGAAAAAAAAAAAAAGTGGAGTATTGCTCATGACAAGCTAATCTGTTTGCTCATTTAGGTACATACCAATTATACCAATGGTTCTAGTCAATGGAAGTCGAGTCATCCGGGCCAGATTGAGGTCTAAGATCCCAAATTATAATCCATGGGACATTGTTTCAAATATTAGACGTTTGCTGAATGATGAGCCAATGGAGCCATGGTGCAAAGGATTTGGAGGAACCATTGAGAAATTTGTTACAAAGAAAGGGGCGGTTATCTACATTGTGAGTGGAAAATCGATGAAATCGACGACGAAACACTTCGGATTACAGAGTTACCAATCGGTGTATGGACTCGAGGTTATATAAAATTTCTCAAATCCAATATGACAGGAAGTGATCCATTCATCAAGGTATTGTTTTTTCTTCTTATTGTTGGTACCAGCACTACAACTCTCGCGCACACATGCACAGTCCCACTACTGTCCCAATAGGAAGGTGGATGATGAGATACCCGTAATGTCTCCGTGGTATTTTATTTGTTATTGTTGGTACCAACACTCCAAGACCAACCTATTGTTCATGGAGTTTATTGCACTTTACCCTACTTCTTATTGTTGGTACCAACACTCCAAGACCAACCTACTATTGTCCCAATATTGTAACTCTCTCTCACGCGCGCGACGCATTGGAAATTTTTATATATATAAATAATAAAAATTATTTATGATCCTATGCAATACGTTTTCTAAAATAGGATTGCAATGTAATTATTGATACTTGATGGATTGGGTTGTTCTTTTCAATTTGGTGGTCTAATTGGGAGTATGATTTTATACCATTGGATTGTGGTTTTCCAACTTATTTGGTGTGATTTAATTCTAACCATTGATATCTAAGTTTCTATGATAGGAAGGGAGACTTAGATATGCTTGTTTGTAGAGAAACCGTCCTCCCTGTTGTTATATATAAGGGTTTTAAAATCTTTGTTCAGACCTAATTGATAATTCTTAGAAGGGGGTAAAGCGCTCTAATGTTTTGCAGGAACTCACAGAAGATTAAATGGATATTCTAAAGGTATATATGCTTTAATCATCAATCAGGTACGAGTCTAAATTACTCTTTAATCAATTAAAGTATTCTTGATTTCTACATGGTGTTCAAGTTCCTATTGTTCCAATAGGAACTTGAACACCTTGAATTATCTTGTAGGAGGAGATACCCGTAAATGCTAAAGTGGTAAATTTGGTAGCTCTTGATACATTAATATAAACAAAAAGTAAGTGTACTGGAAGATTGGAATAAAAATATCAGAATTTTCATGTTGTAGGATTACAGACGGTACGGTAGTACCAGAGATGCACATTGTGAGGTCAGATTATCTCGAGAGAACATGCTCACGGCCAAGCAAGAGGGTTTGCTTAAGAAATTTAATCTTACTAATTTGATCACCACAAGTGACTTGCGCCTGCTCGACCCAAAAAGCAATCTCAAGAAATATGACACACCTGAACAAAGTAAGAAATCCATACCAGAAACTAATTTAGTTTATCCTCTATATATTTAACTTTGCTTTTTTTTCCTTGTGCAGTTCTTGAGGAGTTCTATCATACAAGACTTGATTTCTACGAGAAAAGAAAGGCAACTTTGGTTAAAACCGAAATTAAATTGCAGATATTTGAATTTCTTGGTTATTTTGTGTAACTAGAAAATAATTTTGTGCAGCAGTCTATGTTGGAAAATCTTTAAAATGGAATTGTCAGAATTGGACAACAAAACTAGGTGCACAAGTAGGGTTGCGAAAGGAGATGTCGTATTGAACAGGAACCGTGCTGATTTGTTGCCATTTCCCTTTGCAAATAAAGAAACAAAAACTCCTGAAGAAGCAGTTTCTGCAGAAGGTTATGGATCATTGCCGATGAAGGTCCTTACTGATGAGGGGTTTAAAAATGAGCTAGTTGCTGCTAAGGATAAACTTAAGAAACGGCTTGATGATATGAAAAATGCAACTCCAAAGTCTTTGTGGAAGGAAGATCTGGACGAACTTGAGATATTATTGTTAAAATATGTTCCTGAGGGTGTGAAGCCTAGGGAAGGTCCAAAAGGAGGCTCTTATAGAGGTGGTAGCAGCAGCAGCATGCCGGCAACAACAAAATAGGAAGAGGAGGGCCAACAGTGGGAAGGCTATCCAAGTTCAGAGTGAGTCTCAGAATGATTATGCTTTGATGAAGAGGAAGTAGGTTTGGTTATGAGTGACCACTAAGTTATGTTTTTGACATTTCCTACATCCCAGAGATTTTTTTATAATAATTTTGTATATAATTTTTTATTTTTATTTTTTGCAATGTTAGATAAACTTAGGCACGTGCAAGTGTTGGATTTTACTAAATCCTTAAATTTCACAGTAGTTTACACACCTTAAGTACTTACTGACAACAAATAATCAACTAAATAATTAATAGTGCCTTTTTTTTTTTAAATACCAAATCTACCCCAATTTGTTTCTACCAAGCAACCCTCCTCCCCGTCGGAGAGAATGGGAGTTTATATATATTTAAAAAGTTCTAAAAAAAATTGGAAAACAATTTAAATTCATGCATAATTGTCTTATGAAAATTTGATGGACTAGAATAACAATTTCTAATTTGGTTTCAGGAAGTTGGACCAGTTGTGAAAAAGCGCAGGCAATCCAATTTTATAATAAATAGTTTTGAAAATATTTACCTAAATGTCAAACCTAAATTCTTACAAAGATGAATAATGTGTATGTCATCACACACTTTCTTTTTAATATATTATTATGCTTCGAACTCAATACTCAAAATTAAATAACAAAATTAAAACTTGGACTTTTGTAAGTGCAAAAAATCATGAAGGAAGATTTGCACCAATACCCAAGAAGAAAAATAAGAACTAATTATGACCAAACAGATTTTTCTCCTTCCTTGATCTCACCCTCTCATCTATGCCTTTGTGGGCACTGTTTTCATCTATTTATAAATGAATTTTGTAATGTTCTCCCCTTTTTTCTTCTATATCGTCGTCTCTAATAATCAAGCTTCGATCACTCATTCCCTTGATTCGGCTATCTTGATTATGCTGAGACGGTTATCCATGTGGTTGTGAGTCGTGACAATCCTTTATTGGTCAACTGATGATTTGCGTATCCCTTGACTTGTTTTAATATCAAAATTTGTCAATTATAATTTGTGATCGTGATACAATTTGCGATCATGAGTCATGGCAGTCCTTCATTGGCCAGGTAATGATTAGAGCATCTTGATTATGCTGAGACGGTTATCCCCTTCACTGGTTAGATGGTCCTCCTACGCTTGTCAATACCGAAATTTGTCAATAACAATTTTTTTTTTTTTTTTTTTTTGTTTTTTATGTCACCATCTACGAGGTCCATTATAAGACATCAAACCTTCATTCTACCCCAATTTATTTCTACCAAACTACCCTGGTCACCGTTAGAGAGAATGGGAGTTTATATATATTTTCGAAGACCTAAAATAATTGGAAAACAAGTTAAATTCATGCATAATTGTCTAACAAAAATCTTATGGAGTAGAAAAATAATTTCTAATTTGGTTTTAGGGAACTTGGACCAGTTGTGAAAAAGTGCAAGAAATATTTTTGAAAATATTTACCTAAATGTCTAACCCTAAAATCTTACCAAAGATGAATAATATGTGTGTCATCGCACACTTACTTTTTATAGTAAAGTACACAGACACCTCCTAAGGAGGTTTAGGCTAAGGCCAAGCAGATAAAAGTTTGCCTATTTTTGGACAACCACACCCCCCTTGTGAAATTTGCTATCCAAACATAGTCTTGAAACATATAAAAAGTCAATTTTATCCTTCACTATTTTATTATTTTCAATTATAAAATATCAAAATACTTAAATAACCAAATTACCCTTTTCATCTCTCAATACACATATATATATATACACACGCAACAGTTACCACCACCCCCAACCCAAACCCGAAATTCGTGGGTACAGATTTGAACGGTGTCAGCATTTCCGTATCGACGAAGCTCTGGGATCTAGGGGTGAGCAAATTCGTCAATCCATTAATCCGATCCGAACCAATCCGATCCGTGTGGTTCGATTCGGTTTTCAGATCTCATGATTCGGTGATGGTTTAAAAATTTTACAATCCTGTATTCCCAGTTCGGTTAACGGATTGGCCTCTGAAAAAACCGATCCGTTACCTATTTGAACCGTTAACCAATCCGAATCGAACCGTTACCTAAATAATATATTAATATGTTTTATATATATATATATATATATATATATATATATATATTCAATCTTTAGTATATATTTATTACTTATCGTATTATTATTTTTTTATTAATTATTCTTTTAACTTTTAAGTTAACCCTAGTAGTACCCAAACTCATTACTCCATCTCATTTCATTACACAGCCTCAGCCACGCCTCCCTCTTCTCTCTTACAGCCTTAGCCGCGCTCCCTCAACCTTTCTTCTCTTTAGTCTTCTCTCTTCTCCCTCTTCTCTTCAGTCTTCTCTCTTACAGCCTCAGCCGCGCCTCTTAATCCAGCACCTCTTCTCTTCAGTCTTCTCTCTTACAGCCTCAGCCGCACCTCTCAATCTATCGATCACCAGATTCGAAGCAACAGCGACCTCTGTGTATCGAAGCAACGCCTCCCTTAGCCCCTCTTGTCTTCAGTCTTCTCTCTTTTCCCTTTTCTCTTTAGTCTTCTCTCTTACAGCCCAATCCGTGGAAACCGATCCGAACTGATTCCTTACTTCACGGATCGGTACGGATCGATTCGATTTCAATTTTCACCAATTCGTGGGGACTGGTTCGGCTTGATCTTTACCCCCAAACCGATCCGAACCGTAATTAGGCCTACTGGGATCAACCTGTGTCGTCCCTTTGACGCAATACTTCAGTTCACAAATCACTGCCCATAAACCAAGAATTTGGTTGCGTTGGTAGAGGTGGCAGCGGAGGAGGCGACCTCCTCCACGTGATTGTCTTCTTCCACGGGGACCACCGCCACTGTGCTCCTTCCCACCCTCTCTCCTTTTTCCTTTCTCTAATTTATAGTATATTATATATATATACACACACACAACTATAACAGATAAAAATCAAAACATTTTGAATTTTATAGTAATTCGCATACCAATTCAATTAGGTTTAATTGCAAATTAATGAGGCCAGCTGACCACCGCCACGCTCCTTTCCACCCTTTCTCCTTTTTCCTTTCTCTAATTTGTAATATATATCTATATACCCTATAAAAGTGTAATCAATTTATAATATTTATATACATTTTTAAAACACTTAATTTAATTAACAAAATATTATTACATGACTTGTGACGTTTCAATTTATGTTTTTATATTCCTAAACGTTATGTAGTTTATATCTTTTAAGTTGCTTTCATTCATGAAGGGTTTCTTCCTTATAGGATTTTAACGCTTTTAATTATTTAAAATTTTATTATTTAAAAAAATGACTTTTCATGTTTTATTAAAACATGTGTTTTAATTAATTCACGTAACTTTTGTTACTTATCAGTTATATTATCAAAGAGTTGCATCACTCCAAAACAACCTTAAAAGAGTTTCAAATCTAAAAGAGTCTCTTGATTTCCACAATCCCTCTAGCGTGAACCCATAAGAAAAAAATGTTAGAAGTTTTCTTCTTCCACAGACAACTTTGAACCATTTTAGAGGGAACATATCTTTGGTTTGTGTGCATCAAATCAAATCTCAAAATCTTAACTTTTTGGAAAGGTATGTTTCAATTGTTGTGAATGCAGTGCCACTTTTATATTATTATTATTATTATTATTATTACCTTATAAAAAGTGTATTCAATTTATAGTATTTATATACATTTTAAAACACTTAATTTAATTAACAAAAATATTATTACATGATTTGTGACGTTTCAGTTTATGTTTTTATATTCCTAAATGTCACACCTATTAAGATACTTACAGACTCCCAGTCTAAAATAAATACGTAGTTTATATATTTTAAGTTGCTTTCATTCATGAAGAGTTTCTTCCTTCTAGGATTTTAATGCTTTTAATTATTTAAAAAAAACAAAACATGTGTCTTAATTAATTCACATAACTTTTCGTTACTTATCCGTTATATTATCAAAGAGTTGCAACACTCCAAAACAAACTTAAAAGAGTTTCAAATCTAAAAGAGTCTGTTGATTTGCACAATCCCTCCAGTGTGAACCCATAAGAAAAAATGTTAGAGGTTTTCTTCTTCCATTGTAATATTTCTGTTTTTCGCCAATTTTCACTTTCTAGAATTTTTTTATTTTTCGAGGGTATTTTCGTCTTTCCTTGTTTTATGTGCCAGATACCGTGGGGTGTGCCAGGCGTGTTCAAAAGCTGATTGGGGCATTTCATTGAGTTTAGGACTCTTTGAAATGCAAGGGTTGTCATTTTGGCATTTTTTCAGTTTTTCGGACAGGATAGTCTCAGTGGAACAGTAACCAGAGTTGTTGTGTACGGGAGTTATGTCTCGGGTCATTTGCATATCATGCATTATTATTTTTGTGCCTAAGTAAATTATTTAAGTGCTAAAGTGTGTGGCTATGATATAATTGGAGCATATGTATATTGGTGGTAGAAATTAAAAAGAAAAGAAAGAAATATATATATATATATTAAGTGGGGCCCACCATCCACTTTAATTTTGAGGCCAAGAGACCACTTTGGTCTCATTCTCTCTTACACTCTCCCGACCATCTCTCTCTCTTTCTTTTCTTGCTTTTTTTCTTTTTCTTTTCTTCTAAACTTCAATCTTTGATCTCTTTCTCAAATTTGAGAATTTTTGGGTGCCGTTTGCGGTAAATCGAAGAGCTTGTTGAGACCTATGCTTGGATAGGAGCAATTCACCATTTTGGCCATCTTTGAATTTTCGAAATTTGGGCTTTGATTTGGAGTTTTGGGGGTTTTCATCTCCATTGAGGTAGGGGTCTCTAATACATAATCTTCTTATGCTTTTGTGAATTATTTACTTATAAGTTGTTGAATTGCATGCTTAATTAGTTTAAATTTTTGTAAGTTGCTTAAATGTATTACATGAAATTTGCGACTATGTGTTAATTGACATATTATAATTTAAACATGCTTATGTGAAATGAAAATTGGTATTTTGTATGCTTATTATGTTAGAGTAATGGGAAATGAAAGTATGAGTTATGTACTTTTAGTAAATTTAATTGAAAAACATGTGTAGAATTCTATAGAGGAATTGATGATGTGAAGCATGAAGCATTCATGCATTCATTGGGAAAGAAAAATGGGAAAATGTTTTGAAATCATATGAAAGTGTTTTGGGAAAAGATTTTCTAAAAAGGTTTGCGAAAACCGGACGCCTAGGAGGCGCCTAGTGGTCCGAGATGTTGGTGTAGTCTAGAAAGGAGTATGGTTGAGCTAATTAGGCCGGATGCGATGCCTTGGAGGTGCCTTGTGGTCATGGATAATTAGTCAACCCTCCTTTCATAATGCCTTGGAGGTGCCTTGAGTCGGATTACACTAACAGTTTGAAAGTTGAAACGGAAATGTTTCGGATATGGGTAGCGACATTTGCATGACATTGCACTTCATTAGAATATATGGTGTGTATATGTTTGGGTGACAATTGTTGTATACTTGTCGTTGTAGTTGTTGCCATGTACCCCTATGTTATGATCCTGTTTCATTTCACTTATTCATTACGTGGATTCACGGGGTTATAAGAAGTGTGTCTTAGACACTTCCTACTGAGCGTTTAACTCACCCCATTATTTTAACATTTTCAGGTTCGAAAAAAGAAGTGGCCGACGGCAATCCACCATAGCCTTAGCTTGGATTAGAAGAATGACCCTTTTTGCAATCTTTTGTAATTGGGCCTAATTTTGTAAAGTGTTACTCAAAATGTATTATTTTGCAACATGTGATGTAATTAGGTTTATTTTGTGTGTGGCCATTGGGGAAATGTAATTAAGTTTTAATCACACTAAATCCTTTAGTTTATTTTAAGTAACGTGTTATAAATTGTGTTAACGTAGTGTTATTGTATTAGGTGTTGAAATGTATTTAAATATGTACGTGAGTGTAGTGGTGTAGGTGCTTGGTTATCAAAGTTGGTGTATCTCAGTTTTCTTTGGACAGTGAGAAATTGAGTGTGGATAACCCAAACCAGTCGACGTGAAATGCCATACGTCGACCGAATGACCTGAACTAATTGATGTGTAGCTTCCCACACGTCCACCGGTATCTTGGTAGTGAGCATTTCCACTGTACAAGTCTTTAACTAGTCGACGTATAGCCTTTCATACATCGACCGGTATCCTGGCGGTGGGCTTTTCCACTATACACGTCCCAAACCAGTTGACGTGTGATGTATACACGTTGATCGGTTCCTGTAGTAAACATTAGTGACTTCTTTTCCCATTTTGCCCTTGACCACTCACTTAAGTGTATTATTACACATTATAAGGTTCAGTAAAATACAATAATTATATTTTAACTATGGGAATAACTATATTGCCCTAGACTTTATCTTATTTATTATGTGATACAAGTAAATGACCATTTTGCCCTTTAAGTTTCAGACCATTAGAATTGTGACAAATGACCATCTTGTCATTGTTGGACTTTAATATACAAATTTAACATGAAAGGACCATATTACCCTTGGACGATTTTGGGTCGGGTAAGGACCTGTTTAATGATCCGAATCCAGTGGATATGGGTCGTTACATCCACAGACAACTACGAACCATTTTAGAGGGAACATATCTTGGTTTGTGTGCATCAAATCAAATCTCAAAATCTAACTTTCTGGAAAGGTATGTTTCAGTTGTTGTGAATGTAGTGCCACACTTTGGGAAAGATTTTTGAATTAATTTAAAAAATTATATATGTTCTTCTTCAAGGCTATTTTCAAGATACTTAGTAGTATCAAATTTTGTGGCCAATTAATTGATTAACTGATGAATTATATTCCTTCTCAAAATTTTATAGATTAATTATTACATTTGCGGTATTTGATACACAACATTTTTAGATGATTCTTGTATTCATGATCTATAAAATCTCTAATGCTCCAAGTTCCTTTCTCATTTTGTAAATCAATTCCAAAAAATTAGATTCATCCAAAAGTGACATTATTTCTCTTTCTACAAGTCTATTTTTTTAATTTTCAAAAGAGAGTCTCTTGATTTCCACAATCCCTCCAACGTGAACCCATAAGGAAAAAATGTTAGTGGTTTTCTTCTTCCACGTACAACTTCGAACCATTTTAGAAGGGAACATACCTTTGGTTTGTGTGCATCAAATCAAATCTCAAAATTCTAAAATTTTGGAAAGGTATGTTTCAGTTGTTGTGAATGCAGTGCCACACTTTGGGAAAGATTTTTGAATTAATCTAAAAAATTATATATGTTCTTCTTCAAGGCTATTTTCAAGATACTTAGTAGGATCAAATTTTGTGGCCAATTAATTGATTAACTGATGAATTATATTCCTTCTCAAAATTTTATCGATTAAATTATTACATTTGCGAGATTTGATACACAACATTATTAGATGATTCTTATATTCATGATTTATAAAATCTCTAATGCTCCAAGTTCCTTTCTCATTTTTGTAAATCAATTCCAAAAAATTAGTTTCATCCAAAAGTGGCATTATTTATCTTTCTACAAGTCTATTTTTTAAATTTCCAAAAGAGATGACTCATCACAAAAATAATTGAATTTTAAAAGTCACATTTCTCTATCTATGTAGTCAGTGTTTGAGTACTTTATCAGCGTTTAGATTGTGATTTTAGTTATTTTACATATGAAAGATTTATAAGTTAGAGACCTTTTTCAATTTAAACACTTATTTTAACATTGTGTTTACGTTTTGGTGTTTATTAAAAGAAAAAGAAAATTTATTTTTTAACTTTGTTTGATAGTTGATGCATTGAAATTCAATATCATAAAATGTTAATAAATTATAATTTTCATAAGCTTCTTACTCTAAAAATTTTAAATGATGGTTGTGACTTAAATTAATGATTAATTTTAGATTTGTTGTAACTATTCACTCATATCATAAAATGTTAATAAATTATAATTTTCATAAAGTTCTTACTCTAAAAATTTTAAATGATGGTTGTGACTTATATTAATGATTAATTTTAGATTTGTTGTAACTATTCACTCATATGAAACAATGTGGAACAGTTACATTTTAAATTAAAGCACCTCTTGTATAATATTTCATACTAAAAAAAAAAAAACACACAAAACAGCTGGTTAGAAACACTAAAATTATAAATTATTATTTTAAAATAATAAATAGCAACATTGACTCTATTTATTCCCCTTGAGCAAGGATTTTTACTCTCTTATGACTATTTATTCTTAGAAAAATCAAATACTCTCTTCCATATTCACCTTTTGAGACATATTTCAATTGTTTCGGAAACAAATTATAACTGGTGGTCTGATATGCTTTCATAATTGCAAAAAACTTTTAAAATTGCTAAAAGTATATACATTTATCAAAATACATGTGTACAAAGTATTTTGGTTTATTCACTGAAAATAAACCAAATTCATTGTTATTTTATTAAACTTCATATGCATATCTGTTTTATTTTTTATTTCTTGTTGGGGAAAAATAATTTGTTTTCATATTGAAGTCATAGGGTGATATTTGATATTTGCAAAAGAATAAAAATAATTACAGATAATTTACATTACGTGCAACGCACATTGATTCATCTAGTATACATATATATATTTCAGGCAAGGACATTACAGACATCATCAACATCTTCTTCTTCTTGCATATCTCAGCCAAATTATTGCTTCCATTGCCCATTAATTTCTGCTCCTCAACAATTAGTGACAAGATCTTACAAATATATATATATACATATATATATATATACACACACATATATATAACTATAACAGATCAAAATCAAAATTGATGAATGGATGATGATGAAGTTAAGGGATGATGATGATGTGACAGTGGGACTGATTTGTGGTAGTGATGATACATGTGCGTGCGTGATTTGTGGTGGTGTCTATACAGACAATATATATATCTATATCAAATACTAGTAATTGTTTGGGTTAGGGTCTGAGAAAGAGAAGAAGAGGGTAATGATAGAGAAAATTTGAGTTTATCATATGGGTTTTACCCAGTAATCAATTTAAACTTATTTGATTTAAGGGTATTTGATAAGGGCTTAAATGTTGCACATTTCAGCACCTAAGTTAGGGTATTTCAGTCTTTGCATCTATCTTAATTTCATATTTTAGTCCTAATTTATGTTTATGTGTATTTCAGGGCAATAAAGTTAAAATGAGCTAAGAACGGTCCATTAAAGCATTTTTAGAGTCAAGCAAAGATATTCAGAAAAAGCTCTAAAAATGGCAAAAAGGAGGTCGCAGTCCATTGCTCGTATAGTGTGTTTATTCTTCAAAAGCGGTCAATCTCAGGCCTTTGATGATGTTCCCAAAGATGAAGAAGCAAACTAATGAGCTTGGGGCCAAAATGGAGCTAAATAGGGCTTAAAGGAAATTTCCAACTCTGGGGGGATCGATCCCCCAGGCTATCCCCCAGGACTTGGCAACATTATAGATTTTTTTTTTTATTGTTTGGGCTTATTTTGTGAACTATTGGGCTTTAATAGGGTTGTTACTTAAGGCCCAGTGAGTCATTAGATTAGGGTTAGTATTTATTTATTTAGTGGAATATTATAAAGATTTATTAAGTTTTATATTATTTTTCTGTACCGGGATATCACGTTCTCTCTGGGGGGAAAAAGGAAAAGATAGGGTTTGAAGAACATTTTTACAGAGACTTTGTCTACAATTGAAGGAAGAAGAAGAAGGAGCCAAAAGATGGAGATGGAGCTTGTTAACACCATGATCATCTTCTCCATGAGCTAGTTCTTCACTTAGGGCTTGGATGAGCCTTAAGTTCATGTAACCTAAACCTTTGTTTTTCTTTTCTTGGTGTATTATTAAGTTGTAATTAAATATTTGGCCTTGTGATTTATTTATATATACATGCTTGATTTGACAAATTAGGGATTGTATTAATTAATTCTTCCATTGAAATCTCCAAGTTGATTGTATGTCTATATATGATTAATTAGGGATTTTATTCTTCATTAGATGTTTGAAAATTAATTCTTCCATTGATTCTATATGAAAATTGCATGTCTATGTGTGATTGATTTAGAATTATACTCTACACTTGATACTTCTTTTAGTTGTGTTTAGTGATGGCCATAGCATGAGACTTAGTTGATACAATTGTAAATTAATTTGATGGATAAAGGCTTAATCTTGATGGGTTGTTCTACAAATTAGCTTATTGTCATTAGGTAATTGTAGTAAAGTAGGCAATTTGTGCTTGATTATGTTAATCCATACTTCTAATTACAATTAGTATTATCCTTTTGATTGATGTGTGCTTTTATCGAATACATTTGTGAATGTGTATAGTGGGTTATGACGTAGTCTTGAATGGGTTCTACACTTTAGTTTAATTGTCATTAGGTAAACAATTCATTCTTGATGTTGATAATCTATGCTTACAATTGTGATTTGTGATGATAATGTGACCACATCTATAATTACACTAATGAATTCCCCATTAATTGAAAGCATATGGTTAATTGCATGACCTTAGTGGTGAATCCTAACCCTAAGACTCTCTTCATATCTCTTTAATTCTTAGTTTAATTTAATTTAATTTACTTGCATTGTCATTTCTATTTCCATGCTTTCGATTTAACTCTAGTTTAATCACTTCACCAAAAATCTTTTGCTCTTTCTCTCTCTCTCTTGTGCAATCTCATTAGCACTAAAATCAAGTTTAATCCCAACACGTGTTCAATCCCTTGGGTTCGATCCCTACTCGCTTCATACTACATAGTATAAGTGTTTAGTGGTTTTATAAATTTTAAAATATGATGCCCACTTGACATTATTTCTAAACCTAAAGTGTTGTGCATTATTTTATGCACACGTTCGGGTCGCATCAGTATTTAAGTCAATTGTATTTGTCAATTTTATATCAAAGGGTAATAAAATCAATTCACTATTGTCAAGATGTCTTTGTCCATTTTTTAAAACTTAAAGGGTTGTGATTGTCCAAAAGTAGGACAATTTTTATCTACCTATCCTTATACCAAACCTCAAGAGTGCTGATGTACTTTACCTTACTTTTTAATATGTTAAACGAAGTCGAAGAATGGGAAGCTTGCAACATCCTAAGAATGGGTATGAGCTTCAGGATTTCCCTGACATTCATTGGGGTCGTCTGGGCTGAAAAAGCCGTCTACTTACAGCACTTTCCAAAGACAAATCACTTCCATGATGACAAAGATGACTAAAGGTAGGATCAAGTCCATTAGGAGCAAGGTCCATCTATTTTAGATAGGGGTGGCAAATGGGCGGGTCAACATGGATCAAGACTCATATTTAATCCGTTCAAAATGGATTGAAAATGAGCGGGTTGAAAATGGGTAGGGTCAACCTGTTATGACCCGTGAGCCCATTAATTA
Organism: Cornus florida; assembly: GCF_030987335.1. Lineage (NCBI taxonomy): Eukaryota > Viridiplantae > Streptophyta > Magnoliopsida > Cornales > Cornaceae > Cornus > Cornus florida. The sequence goes on from NW_026775573.1 coordinate 51,184,226, forward strand.
TTATTTTTAATTATTTTTTATTTTTTAATTATTTTTATATTTTTTAAAAAATAATGAAAATTTAGTAACGAAAAGATAGGAGTTATGAATACGAACCATTAACTGAAAATGTAGGATTAGTTATGTGTGTGATATATATACATACATACATATATAGAGAGTAAAAATGTAGGATTAGTTATGTGTGTGATATACATACATACATACATATATAGAGGGTAAAAATGTAGGATTAGTTATGTGTGTGATATACATACATACATATATATATATATATATATATATATATATATATATATAGAGAGAGAGAGAGAGCGGCGCAATGCCTAGAGGTCTGTGTGGCATGCACATGCCATTATTGTTATCTATATAAGTCAGATTGGTTCTTTTTTTTTTTTTTTTTTTTTTTTTTTTTTTTTTTTTTGTCGTCACCAAAGTGCTACAGTGGAGATTGGTTCCTTGACTTCTTATCTGTACGGTAATTAATTACAAGTTGACCATTATAATGAATTTTTCACACACACACGCGCGCACACACACACACACACATATATATGTATATATGAGTACAGCTTTGTAGCACCTACATCTTACATATATCGCAATGAATTAGTCATACGAAAACACAATGCATGCAAAGCATCAAATAGCCAAGGAAGATGAGTTGGATTTGACACATTCCCTCCATTTTGCCTTTGCATTTCTTTTAACCTGTTTTTATTTATTTTCAATTTTTTATTATTAAAATTTTTTTAAAAAAAATTAATTATTTTTTTTCCGAAACGTTTTAAAATTTTTATTTTTTTATTTTTAAATTTATTTTTTAATTATTTAAAATTTTTAAAATTATTTTTTAATTATTTAATTTTTTTTGAAGAAATTTATAGAGAGAGAAATTTAGAGAGAGGGGATTGATGAGAGATAAATTTAAGAGAGAAGATTATGAGTGAGAGAATTTTAGAGTATGGGTGTGTGTTGTGTGTTTATTATGTGATGGACGAAATATGGGTTGAATATGGTTAACCTTATTCAATCCATCTTGGCCTTCAAATTAAGTGGTTAAAAATTATCCAACCCATCTTGACTCTCAAATTAAATATGATTCACTCATAACCATTAAAAAACGGACGACTATAGGTGGGTTAATGATTCCTGACCTATTTTGCCATCTCTAATTTTAGAGCATGTTGACATGTTCACATATTTCAATTCTGCTTCCGAATTCAATACTCAAAATTAAATAATAAAATTACAATTCGTTCAGACTTTGTAAGTGCAAAAAATTGTGAAGGAAGATTTGCACCAACACCCAAGAAGGAAAATAAGAACTAATTATGACAAAACGGATTTTTCTCCTTGATCTCACCCCCTCATCCATGCCTTTGTGGGCACTATTTAATCCATTTATACATGAATTTTGTAATATTCTTCCCTATTTTCTTCTATATCATCGTCCCTTGCTAATTATCAAGCTTCGATCACTCCTTCCCTTGATTTGCGCATCTTGATTATGTTGATACAGTTATCCGTGTGGTCGTGGCAGTCCTTCATTGGTCAAGTGATGATTCTGTATCGCCGACTTGTTTCAACATAGAAATTTGTCAATTACAATTTTTGATTATTTGTGTAATGATTAGGTATCTTGATTATGCTGAGGCTGTTATCCCTTTTTTTTATTATTATTATTATTTTTTTAAAGAACTCACCTAGGTAGGGTCTCTTCGAGACCCACTATAAACTACAAACCTAGGAATATTGTCGTTTCAATCAAAAAATATAATGAGAATGAATGGGCTCGAATCTGGAACATATGATACCTCAGACTTTTATTTTACCAACTCTGCAAAGCCATCAAACCTTCACGACGTGAAAGTGCATTTGTAACTAGTACTCTAAAAGTAGTTAAACGTCATCATTTTCGTCCCAAATCAAATGACACCTAAACGACGTCATTATCCTGTTGCCATTTTAATCTCCTCCTAGTGTTAGAAACCCCCTCCGTCTGAGTTTCTCTCTCGTCTTTGCTACCTTTCGCTTTTCAATCCTCCGCCACTCTCTGTTTATTTCTTTCATCCAATCCGATGGTATGCGCCTCCTCCACTCTCTTGTGGCGTTAGTTTCTCTCTCTAGAACACCCTCTCTCTCTCTCTCTCTCTCATCATCTTCTATCTGAATTTTTAATCTGTTTTTGGCAGGCCCCAAAGAAGGAAAAAGCTCCTCCTCCGTCTTCCAAGCCAGCCAAATCTGGCTGTGGAAAATAAAAGAAGAAGGTCAAAATTTTCTTTCATATATATATATATATGTATGTATTTATGTATGAATTTATGTGTGTGTGTATATATATATTGTTCGCGCGGTTTTTGTTCCCTACGCCGGTCGATGGACTCTTCGCGGGCGTGCTAGAGTATTTGTACAAAATACCCAAAATATGTAATTGAACTCCAGCCTATCCCTTTTTCCGATGGCTGACTCTCAGGCGATTGTGTGGGAGAGAGACTAGTAAGAACTGCCAGCAAGGTTCTTTTATGCCTTGTTTGTAGCAAGGACTTTTAGAGTGTCTAAAGAAATGCAACGGCTAATGAATGTTTGAATGGATGGAATGGCCGAGTGAAGACAGGCGGCAAGAACTTAATCGATCGCCGGCCGAACGTGATGGCGAGAACTTAATCAATCGCCATCAGCCAAACACAATAGCAAGAATTTAATCGATCGCCACTGAAACGTGATAGCAAGAATTTAATCAATTGCCATCAGCCAAGTAATGACAAGAATTTAATCAATTGTCACTACGATTCAATGGCAAGAATTTAATCAATTGCCATTGAATTAAAAGCCTAACTAAAATTGCGTAATTTAAATTGGCATAATTGAAATTGAAAGAAAGTAAATGGCTGAATTGAAATAGTTGACAATGATCTAATTAATTGCCATTAAATTGAAATAAAGAAACTGATAGGAAAAAATGACGTAGAGTCAATTGAAAACATTTTTAGTTGAAATGCATGTTTTGTGGTGGTGCTGGACAGATTGGAATGGAATACAATACTTCTATTTATAGAAGTTCTATCTCAACCTATTCTCCTAATTAATTGCTAGAAAATCTCTTTTGCTTTAATCATTTTTTTCTTTTGAAATTCAAACCGAGCTACGGCCCAACATTCCTCGCCTTCAATATCGATGCTCCAGTTTCAATGGGAAAGTCTTTACTGAAATCTCTCTTTTCCTTGATTTGCTTCACTTTGTTGCTGAAAATAAGTCGTATTCCAGTAGTCTTTCACATCTCTTCTCCTCTTGTTTCGTCTTACTTCAAATAAAATACCTTTGTTGAAGAAAATATTAATTGCTAAGAAGTCGGTAGAAAGCTGCTGGAAGATTGCTAATAAGCTGCTGATTTTTAGCAACTTCTTTCTTCAAGCTTTGACTGAAATATTCCTTTAAATGGCTGGAAAACCATTTATAGCCTTGACCCATACGCTCACGTGGCTCCCCCTTTCTTTTTGAATTTCATTTCCATAAGGATTCAATTTCCTTTCTTATAACTAAATCCCTATTTTTTTAGGAACTTAATTATATCACCTCAGCCAACCTCTCCCAATGTTCTATTTCTGACGAAATTTCCTTTTAAAATTAACACAAATCTCGGTTATTTAGTAACAACCCTTTTGGTGAGGTGGCTGAATATATATAGATATCCTCCTAAATCTTCTCCTACTATTTCTCCACTGGCCGACCATTCTTGGACATGCTCAACCCTTATCGGCTTCCCATTGGTCCACGTCGCTGCTGAAGTGGCTGCCAAGTTTTGGTGCCAACAAATGCCCCCTGAATTTCAAAGGCTTTTATCACTTATGATACGAAGCGTTTGGAATTTGAATCGCCCTAAAATTGTAATTCAAATTTTAGTAATAAATCCTTTTCCCAACCACCTGCTTTAATGGTTATCTTTCCCAATTAAAGCGGCGACTACACTAATCCGCTATTACATCCAACAAGTATTTAGCTTGATACCCTCTAATCTCTAAATCATTCTTCTTTCCTTAAACTTTCTATCTCTGAAATTCTTTCTCGGCGAAATCGTTTCTGACGTCCTCTATGGTTCCTAAGAAAACTAAATCAACTGATTCCACCTCTATCCCTCAACCTACCGATCCTTCAACTCATGGCAACATCATAGAAAAATCCCTAAAAACTCTATCTCCTTACAAATACTGTCTCAATACCCTTATCGATCTTCGTACTGACTTCAAAGGCTTAGGTCCTGCTTTCCTTGATGAAGCTCCTTCATCAATCTCACCTTTCTATCCTTCGGCCGACGTTCTTCCATTCCTTCAAACCTTCCCTCCTAATGAAAATGGCAGTTTGCCACACTTTCATTTTAGAACATGGCATAGCCCAAATGATGCTTGGATCAATTGGGTCGACTGAGTTGGAGCTGTGAAGGGAGAAATATGGAAGGATTGTGGCATATATGATGCCATTCAGCTAAGTAAAACTAACATCGCCCAAGACAGAGCCTTGATGATAGCAGCCATGTTTAATTGGTCGACCACCACCAACTCCTTACACTTGAAATGTGGCATGATGGCTCCAACCATTCAAGACGTGTGCTATCTAACCGGCCTCAAACCCCCTTTGGGATTGATGTAAGTACCTTATTGGTAGAAAAGGATTCTCCTTTCATCTTCCCTTCAAAGCAAACTGGAACCAAATCATCTGAATCCTCTTATGGCAAATACTTAACTTCCACCATGGATCCTCGCGTCCCTGTGAATGATGCTGAACATATTGCCTTCTTGTTGGCATGGCTGAACAAGTTTTTTCTATGCGTACCGGCCTTTCAAGTCACAAAGGATTACATTCATGTGGCCGTTGCCCTTTCAAGAGGTAAACACCTTGCTCTTGCCCCCTTGGTGCTTTCTCATTTATATAGAGGGATTTATGACTTGCTTACCTCCAACTTCGGACGCTATGGTGGTCCCCTCTGGTTATTTCAAATTTTGCTTCAAGTGTACTTTCCTGAACTCGGACCTGTGGTAAGGCCTTCGGCCAATGACCCATTACTTTCTGTAAGTTACGCATCAGCCGTACCTAAATCCCATTCGTTTGGAGATTGCTTCAATTTCTTTTACTCCGGTTGTGAACAGAGGACTATCAGCCAATTCCTTCCATTTTCTCATTGCTCACAAGCACCTCGATGGCTGACTCCTCCTCAAGGAGTGTCTACCAAAAAATCAGCTGATAAGCATTCGGCCATGTGGGCTAGTTTCTTACTTTCAAGAGACCTTCACTTCAACACTGGCCCTCTAGGCACAGTAAACTCAAAAGTTGGAGTTGAGTTCTACAATCCAAACCAACTTGCTAGGCAATTTGGTCTGACTCAAATGATCCCCATGCCCCCTTATTTCTCTTTCAACAAGAACTTCCATAGGCGTGTGGTATTTCCAGATGACTCCTATGTAAAGAACGTGTCCTCCCGGTTCTCAAATCTGCAAGCCGGATTCCAATTCCTACCCTTCATCAAAAACCCAGCCTCAGATTCTAGTTTTGATCAATGGTGGTCTTCTTACATTACTTCTACAAGGACGGCTGATAGCCAGTCCCTTGTTGTTAAAATATTGGAATCTTTCAAGTTCATATCTGTGGCCTTTGAAGGGGCATTCATAATTTCCGGGGCCGTTACCCCAAAGAAGATGCCTCAAAAAGATCCTCCCAAAGATAAAAAATAAACGGCCAAGAAACTCCCTTTCTCTTAGCCAACAGATGCTCCAACAAGGACCAATAAAGAGAGAAAAGCTAAGGCCAAAGCCACTGTCAGCCTCCTCAAGGGTACGATCTTCCTTTATTTATATATATATATATATATATATATATATATAAACTTTTAATTGAAATTCTCTTACCCCCCCTTTTTTTTTTTTTTTTCGCAGATTCAGATAGTGGAACTTTATCAGCCTCGCTTAATCCAGAAGACGTTGAGCCCCAAGATGATGAGATTTCCTCCAGCCAACCTCCTCAGCCTTCAATAACTGAATCAGTCATCATCCCTGATGTTCCTCCAATTCCTCCAAAGGTAAAAGTTTTTTTTTTTTTTTTCTATTAACACACAAAGACAATCATATCGGCTCAATTGTTAAAATACTTAGCCAATATTGATTTCTAATTCTCGGCCACAACTATTATTGGCCGAGACAAACTTTAATAAAGCTTCCATCTCCAGGGAAAAAGAAAGAAATCAACTGCTCATGGCACTTTAAAAAGAACAAGACTGAGCACACGTAAGAAACAGGAAGTGGAAGAAAATCTAGAAAGCCTTCATCCTACAGAAGACGTGGCCGATGATCCCGTAATTAATGTGGCTGACACTCCTTCTGATCATTCCTCAGATGAAAAAGAGGTAAAGATAACTGTACTTGAAATTTTCAAACTTTTCAATTAATATGGTCGTTAATTTCTTCTCTTTTGCAGCAATCTCCTCTTTTTGACTTGGTCTATAGCCCAGTTAGAAATTTCAGCCCTCTGAAGGATTTTCATGATCCCATTGAGGTGCCCTTCAATGTTCAAGTCACTCCTGCTAAAACTTCATCCCAGGGAGATAGCACAGCGGTTCAGCCAGAATTTCCTCCTCCAGAAACCAGTCATCAGCCACTCTTAGTGACAGACATAGCCGAATCATCTAAGGTATTGACTATCTCATGTCCCCCAAAAAAAAAAAAACTTAAGATCTAATCTTTCCTCATTTTGTCAGGTTGTGTATGAGAAAACTCAAATTATTCCTTTATTTCCTCCACACAAAGTTCCTGCTTCATCCCTACTGGCCTTGAGCAATTTTTTTAAGGATGTGGTGGCTTCAGTGACCGAAGAGAAAGGAAGTGAATCTTCTGGAGCCACTCCAGTCACTTCAACCAATATCCCTATACAATCCTTAGAAGAGACCAAAAAATCTTTACTTGAGATCTTGAAAAGGGATGCTGCTGATCTTCCTAATTTTGAAAGTGAGCTCACAGCAGTGCTTTCTACACTCAGCCAGTACCCAGACTTTCCGGTTGATCTTCAAGCCACTATTGCTACCTTTAAAGGCCAGTTACCAACTCTGACCGATGATATTTTCCAAGCCAATGAAGCAATCAACCAATTCAACAAGAGTAAAAACAGGAAGGATACCCTTGCTAACCAATTGTTAATTCAAGCTTCCTCCTTTGAAAGAGTGAATACAGAGTTCATCGGCCTTGAGGAAAGAGAACATGTCCTTCAGAAAGAGATCGACCAGATCCATGCTCGTAAGGCCATCTTGTCTGCTGAAGCTGCCACATTGCAGTTTGAAGCTCAAGACCTTGCTCATGAGCATGCAAATCTTCATGGAGAATTACCTAAATTGGAAGAGTCAAAGAGGCAGGCCATGGTGGCCTTCAATCGGTCCTTAGTTATTTGGGCCGATTTCAAGGAAAAATTTGCAAACATATGAATTTTTTTTTTTATATTAGCTTCCTTTTGTGGCCATCTTAGTGTATGATCTTTAAATGATGTAATCTTTTACACTTTAATGAATAAATGGCCTTTTTTGTTACTCCAAACAAACATCAACATTCTAGCGAGAAAGAATTTATTAAAATAACCAAATCAGCCTAGAAAACTAGGCCGATTTTTATTACATAAAGGTACACATGGTCAGCCATAAGTACTGGCTAACACTAATTTTCCCTTTCAAAGATTGCCGGTACATACCTCTTGAGGTACTTGCCATTAATGGGATAGTCATGTAATCAGCCACTGAAATATTTCAGCCTATATGCTCCTCCACTTAAGACTTGATGGACTAAGTATGACCCTTCCCATTTTTGGGACCACTTCCCATATTTCCTATCGACTTTACCCACTGGCAAAACAACTTTCCAAACCAAATCTTCTTCAGCAAAAGACTTAGGTTTTACCCTCTTGTTGTAGATCCTCATCACTTTCTTCTTGTGAGCTATGATATGATCCAAAGCATCCCTTCTAAATTCATCCAAATCTTCCAATTCTACCAACATCGCTTGAGTATAATCAGCTGGAGTTAGATTATTTTGAAAAGCAACTCTGGCTGATTTAACCTTCATCTCCATAGGCAGAACAGCATTATGACCATAAGTTAACATGTATGGTGTAACTCCTGTGCCTGTTCTTTTTGAGTTCCTATAGGCCCATAAAGCTTCAGACAAAGTCTCATGCCACCTTCTTGGCTTATCTTTGATCATTTTTTCAATGATCTCAATTAGAATCTTATTTGAAGATTCGGCCTGGCCATTTGCTTGAGCATAGTATGGCGTAGAGGCTGACATATGAATATTCATGTTGTGGCCGAATTGTAGTACATCAGTTGCTCTAAATACTGTTGCATTGTCTGAAACAAGTGTTTCTGGAATCCCAAATCTGTGGATGATGTTTTGCTCCATGAAATTAATCACTGTTTGCTGATCAACCGTTTTGCAAGCTTTGGCCTCAACCCATTTAGTAAAATAATCTGTGGCAACAATCACCTAGTGATGGCCTTCGCTTGATGGTGGATTAATTTTACCAATAAGGTCAAGGCCCCAACCTCTGAATGGCCAAAGTTTGATTATTGGCTGTAATTCTTTTGCTGGTACATTCTGAATCGGCCCGTGTCTTTGACAAGCTTGACAACCTTTTGAGTAATCTATGTAATCTTTTCTCATTCTCGGCCAATAATATCCATACCTGCGAATCAGCCATCTCATTTTAATCCCAGCTTGGTGAGCCCCACGACTGCCCTCATGTACCTCGGCCATAACCTGAAGTGATTCCTCATTGCTTATGCATTGTAGTAAGAGCCCATCTTCTAACCCTTTTCTGTATAGATCCCCATCTAGAAGCACAAAGTTGATCGCTTTTCTTTTAATACTTCTATCAGCCTTGATGTTTGGATTTCGAAGGAACATTATAAATGGTATCCTCCAGTCATCGTCGGCCAAATCTTCTAGATCAATTGTCCAAGTATCAAACATAGTATTTCTCAGTTCGGCCGATGGCAAAGATCTTCGTGTTATCTTTATCAACTGATCTTCTATTCCGGCTGGTACTCTTATTCCAGAGGCTGCTTGAGCCATGCTGTTGGCCTCCTTATTCTGCCCTCTCGGCCAAAACTTAAGTTGAACATTATCAAATTGATTGATTAATGAAGTGGCCAGAGAATGAAACGGCCTTAATTGCCAACTTAGGCACTTAAAATCTTCAGAAATTTGGCTAAGGACTAAGTTTGAATCTCCCAAAATCTTTACATCTCTAACAGCCATTTCAATTAAAATCTCCAGGCCGATTATAAGCGCTTCATATTCGGCCTGGTTATTTAAACATTTAAAATCTAAAAAGAAAGAGAATGAAGCCTTTTTGCCAGCTGGCGAAATAATAACAATACCTGCTCCTGCTCCATCAGCCGTGCTTGATCCATCAAACATCAAGATTCAAGGAGTCAAGAATATAGCTGATGACTCCAATTCATCATAAACCCATGGATCAATATCAGTTGAAGGATGATCGGCCAAAAAATCAGCCAGAACCCTTCCTTTTACTGATTTTTGTGAGACGTAGATAAAATTGAATTCCATCAAAGCCAAAGCCCACTTACCTATTCGGCCAGTGATCAATGGCCTTGATAGCATATACTTGATCACGTTAGTCTGACAAAGAATGTAAACATCAACAGGCCGCATGTATACTCTCAACTTCATGGCCGAATAGTACAAAGATAAACAAAGTTTCTCAATTGAGGAATATCTGCATTCTACATCAGTCAGTATTCTACTCAGGTAGTAGACATCCTGCTCCTTTCCATGTTCATTGTCTTGTGCGAGCATACTACCAATTGATTCTTCTGCGGCCGATAAATAAAGCTTTAACGGCCACTTCTTTCTTGGAGGCATTACAACCGTGGGGTTTGCCAAATACTCTTTTATTTTGTCAAAGGCCTTCGATGGGATTCGTCCCAATGAAATTTCTCATGTGACTTTAATTTCACTAAAGTCGAAAAGACATGCACTCGGCCAGCATGGTTAGAAATAAATCTTCTAAGAAAACCTACCTGGCCGAGGAACCTTTGCACTTGTTTTTTGTTGGTTGGGGCCCTAGCATTTATAATAGCTTTGACCTTGTTCTGATCAACTTCAATACCTCGTTTGTGTACCAAGAACCCCAAGAAATTCCCGGCTGAAACTCCAAATGCACACTTCAATGGGTTTATTTTCAATTTGTGGACTCTCATCCTTTCAAAGGCCCTTTTCAAGTGTTCCATATGCTGTCTCTTGGCCGATGATTTCACAACCACATCATCTATATAAATTTCCATGAATCGGCCAATCATATCATGAAAGATAGAATTCATTGCCCTTTGATAAGTAGCCCCGGCATTTTTTAGGCCAAATGGCATCACAATCCACTCAAAAGTACCAATTGATCCAGGACATCTAAAAGCCGTTTTATGAACATCCTCCTCGGCTAAATAGATTTGATTATAACCTGAATGGCCGTCCATAAAAGACAATATTTCATGCTTAGCGGCCGAATCAATAAGTTGATCGGCCACAGGCATTGGATATTCATCTTTTGGAGTGGCATTATTTAAATTGCGAAAATCCACACAAACTCTAAGTTTGCCATTCTTCTTCATTACCGGAACAACATTAGACAACCATTCAACATACCTAACTGTTCGAATAAATCCTGCCTTAAGAAGTCTTTCAATTTCTTCTTTAATTTTGAGCATTACTTCCGAAGACATCCTTCTTGGTGGTTGTTTATATGGCTGAAAATCTTTCTTGATCGGTAATCTATGTTCTACCAATTTTCTAGACAGGCCAGGCATCTCTTCATAACTCCAAGCAAAGCAATCCTTATATTCATTTAATAATTAATCAAATCGGCCTGGAATTTAGGCTCAAGCAAAGCACTAACAAATAATGGCCGATTATCTTTTTTAGTACCAACATTTATTTCCAATAAAGGATTTTGCACCTCTGCTTTATTATCTTCCATCCTGGAAGGGGCTGACTCCAAATCTTCAAGTTGGATTGCATCCAACTTTTCGAAACCTTCTTCAATTATATCGGCCGTGCTGGCCGATACCTCTTCATATAGCTGTTCTTCTCTGGCCAGTCTCTTCTCAGCCAGATATGCTTTCAGTCTGATGCAAGCGGCCCTAAAAGCTTGCCGCTTCTTCTCTTCATTGGTTTTGTGATCCATCAGTAACATCTTCAATGTCCTTGATGGTCGACCTGAAAATATCAATTTTCGGCCGAGCTGCTTCTGACAATAATTCTTTAATATCAGCATTAATTAAATTCTTCTTCATTGTTGCCGCTGCTGGTCGTCCCATCCTGTTAATGCCAACAAATTTGATAGGTACAACAGTTTCATCATAAAGTGCAGCCTCAGCCGAATACACCCTAGCTATAAAGGGTTTTTTATCGGCCTCAACAATTTTTACCTCATTTCCATCCCAAAAAATCAACATTTGATGCAAGGTTGATGGGATGCACATGTTAGGATGAATCTAATCTCGGCCTAAAAGGAGATTATAGGCCGCGGTTGAATCAATGATAAAGAAAGCCGTAAAGGATGTCTTACCGCCAATAGTAATTTCCAAAGGTAGAATACCTTTGGTGTTACTAGATCCTCTATTAAAACCACTGATGGCCACGTCGGTTGGAACTACATCATCCATGGTTTTACCCAATTTCTTCAAAGTAGTTGATGGAATGACATTCACCACCGAACCATTGTCAACCAAAACCCTATTGATTGGCTGACCCTCAACCCATACTTTAACATACAACGGCCTCAACTGCTGTGTCATGGACAAAGGTGGTTTTTCAAAAATGATTTTATCGGCCTTAGATGGATGATCCTGAGAGATCAATCCTATCCCGGCCGATGAACTTGTCAAATCGTTCTTAATTTCTGAAGATTCAGCCTTTTCTTCCTGCTTGGCTGACTCAACATCCCTGTTCACCGTTGGTTCTATCCTTGCTTCAAACACAGAAGGCAAAACAAATACCATGTTACAATTTACCTTATCCGGGAGAGAACCAAAACGAATTCTGTACTTGGCCGCATGCTTTGGATCCTGGTCGGGCTGATCATCTTTTTCTTCATAAAAGCATGCCTTATTCTCAAAGGATGTAACGACCTCCATGTCTTCAGCCACCACTGGTTCAATTTTCCTTTCTAGTTGATCATGGTTGATCTTGTCTTCTTTCCTTTTGAGTTCTGCATTTTTCCTTTGCATCCTCCTTTTTTGGGTACGTGTAGGAGGCTGCTTAGGAAACTTTGGGTGACTTACTCGAGTCCATCTGCCATGGTCAACCAAAGGAGGTCTAACCGTTCTTACACGGCTAGATTCTTCTCCTTTTTGAACCCATATTTCTGACTGAATTGTTGGTTTCCTTTTGAAACTAGGATAAAAATGTTGTTCTGGCAGGACTCTATCGGCCACCGATGACCGAATGATTCTCACTGCCCTCGGCCCATTTTCTCTAAATATTGATCGATTGATTTCTTCGTGATTCTGTCTAGGCTGATGGCCTAACCTTTCATGGACACTGCGCTTTCTGGTTGATTGGAAATAGCCCCTCTTGTCTGAGTCATTCCTTTGGCCTTTGCAATTTGGACAACAACCATGGTTGATGAGGGCAATTTGAGCTTCTCTTAACTAAATTTCCAAGTCCTTAACTTTCTGCTCATCATTACTGGCCGATGAACTACCAAGAACTTTTGGTAATCTTTCCTGTCTACCATTATCAGCGGCTTTTTCAGTTGCCAGGCTGATTACATTGGTACTGACAATATTAGGAAATGGATCGCCATCGACCCCCATTACATCTGGCTTCTTTTCAGGGAATTTCAATACACCTTCATCGATAGATTTCTGCAATACATTTCTAAATACATAACAATTGTTAGTAGTATGATTCCATGAATTATGAAATTTGCAGAACTCTCTTCCTTTTAAATCATTGGTAGATGGTATATTGTGTCCTTTTGGCAGAACGATTTGTTTGTCGGCCAACAAATGATCAAAAATTTGTTCTGTTTTGGCCAGATCAAACGTATAAACCTTACCAGTATCAGCCGTACCCTTCCTGGCCGATGTAGTCGATGGCTGAGTACCACTGGTGGATACATTTGGTTTTGTTAAAGCGTCACATACATAAGGTTTCTTTAGAATGACTTCGGCCAAATTAGCTTCAAAATCTTCCTCTTCAACCATATCAGTTGAATAAACTTCATAGTTGGGGTCCTTATAGTACGTACCTTTAGAGGAATTTTTTCGTTCTTTCTCCTCTTTGAGAACCAACTCATACCTGGTAGCTTTCTCGGCCAGGTCATACATGTCACGAAATGGAACTCCTTCAAACCTCTTCCGAAGTTCAAAATCAAGGCCGTCCAAAGCCAAACGAATGTACTCTTGTTCTGGAAGAGGTACACGACATCTTAATCTTGCACTCCTGAATCTTGCAATGAATGTCTCGACCGATTCACTAGGCAATTGACTTAGCCTGGATAAATCGGCCAGAGCAGGTTCTGTCTCCGTACGGTAGAACTGATTGTGGAATAATTCCTCCATCTGTGGCCAATTAAAAACAGAGTTAGGAGGTAGACGAATATACCATGAAAAAGCTGCCCCTGTCAAAGAGTTAGGAAAAAGTCTCAATTTCAACCACGGGCTAACATTGGCCTCTCCACATTGAACCGTGAATCGGCCAATGTGTTCCACGGTCGATTGATTCCCCTCTCCACTAAAGGTTACAAAGTCAGGGACTTTATATCCTCTAGGGAACTCAACTTGGTCTACCACTTCTGGATAAGGAGTTCTATAAATTGGTCGGCCGGCACCTCTAAGTTCCAGGCCATATTCTTCTGTGAGTAAATAAGCTAATTGTCTTCTATCTAACATGACTTGAGGTGGCTGATTTAATATTGGTGGTACCTGATTAAAAACTGGCGGCTGATTAGCCGCTGGTTGATAGCAATTCGGCCAATTATGTGGCTGATTAGCCATATTTTGCCCCCCGAGCCCTGCCTGTGGCGGCACATGAGTATACAGTGGGTTCGGTGGCCTCTACCTGATCTGATTGCCCCCCCGAGTTCAAAGGCATCCGAGGAGGGTTTGGTAGAATTACCTGTGGCTGCGAACCTACTACCGGTGGCTGATTAGAACCTGCCAACGTAGGCTGAGGATAGCTTTCTGCCTAGGTGAGTAGCGTATGAACCGGCTGACTTGATGTTGCAACTGGTTGGAGTGTCACTACTGGCGGCCATGGCTGTGATGTTTCAACGGCCCTCTCTGGCCGAGCAGCTTGGGATAGATTCGGCTGAGAAGCCGATTCCTGATTGTTGGAGCTGCTAGCTTGAGTCGGCTTGTTCAAAATAAAGGCTGAGAGTTGGGACATATTTTCATGCAAGTCGTTGTAGCGTGCTCCCATCCTTCCCATTGCATCTACCAAGGAGCTAACCTGTGCCTGAAGTACGGCTAACTCATCAGTAGGACCTGCTGCAGAGTTCTCAGTCTGTACTGGCTGATCGCCTTCCTCCAAATCTTCATCAGTAGCAACGGCCTTAGAATTTTTTGTGGGCCACGGCATATTTGCCTCTTTTATAACACTCTAGTAGTGGTCCCACCGGGCGTGCCAAAACGTGTTCGCGCGGTTTTTGTTCCCTACGCCGGTCGATGGACTCTTCGCGGGCGTGCCAGAGTATTTGTACAAAATACCCAAAATATGTAATTGAACACCAGCCTATCCCTTTTTCCGATGGCTGACTCTCAGGCGATTGTGTGGGAGAGAGACTAGTAAGAACTCCCAGCAAGGTTCTTTTATGTCTTGTTTGTAGCAAGGACTTTTAGAGTGTCTAAAGAAATGCAACGGCTGATGAATGTTTGAATGGATGGAATGGCCGAGTGAAGACAGGCGGCAAGAACTTAATCGATCGCCGGCCGAACGTGATGGCGAGAACTTAATCAATCGCCATCAGCCAAACACAATAGCAAGAATTTAATCGATCGCCACTGAAACGTGATAGTAAGAATTTAATCAATTGCCATTAGCCAAGTAATGACAAGAATTTAATCAATTGTCACTACGATTCAATGGCAAGAATTTAATCAATTGCCATTGAATTAAAAGCCTAACTAAAATTGCGTAATTTAAATTGGCATAATTGAAATTGAAAGAAAGTAAATGGCTGAATTGAAATAGTTGACAATGATCTAATCAATTGCCATTAAATTGAAATAAAGAAACTGATAGGAAAAAATGACGTAGAGTCAATTGAAAACATTTTTAGTTGAAATGCATGTTTTGTGGTGGTGCTGGACAGATTGGAATGGAATACAATACTTCTATTTATAGAAGTTCTATCTCAACCTATTCTCCTAATTAATTGCTAGAAAATCTCTTTTGCTTCAATCATTTTTTTCTTTTGAAATTCAAACCGAGCTACGGCCCAACATTCCTCGCCTTCAATATCGATGCTCCAGTTTCAATGGGAAAGTCTTTACTGAAATCTCTCTTTTCCTTGATTTGCTTCACTTTGTTGCTGAAAATAAGTCGTATTCCAGTAGTCTTTCACATCTCTTCTCCTCTTGTTTCGTCTTACTTCAAATAAAATACCTTTGTTGAAGAAAATATTAATTGCTAAGAAGTCGGTAGAAAGCTGCTGGAAGATTGCTAATAAGCTGCTGATTTTTAGCAACTTCTTTCTTCAAGCTTTGACTGAAATATTCCTTTAAATGGCTGGAAAACCATTTATAGCCTTGACCCATACGCTCACGTGGCTCCCCCTTTCTTTTTGAATTTCATTTCCATAAGGATTCAATTTCCTTTCTTATAACTAAATCCCTATTTTTTTAGGAACTTAATTATATCACCTCAGCCAACCTCTCCCAATGTTCTATTTCTGACGAAATTTCCTTTTAAAATTAACACAAATCTCGGTTATTTAGTAACAACCCTTTTGGTGAGGTGGCTGAATATATATAGATATCCTCCTAAATCTTCTCCTACTATTTCTCCATTGGCCGACCATTCTTGGACATGCTCAACCCTTATCGGCTTCCCATTGGTCCACGTCGCTGCTGAAGTGGCTGCCAAGTTTTGGTGCCAACATATATATATATGTATTATGAATGAATTGTGATTGATGCTGTGGTGTGATGATGATTTTGTGGAATATACAGAAGTGGAGCAAGGGAAAGCAGAAGGAGAAGGTGAACAACATGGTGTTGTTTGACAAGGGTACCTACGACAAGCTCCCAAAAAGAAATCGTGAGAATTTTCTCTCTAATTCAAAAAATAAATGCTAATTATGTCATTAGTAATAAAATTATGAAAATCAGGACATTTTTTTTTTTTTTTTTTTTCCCGGAAGGTTGAAAATCAGGACATCATCCTGAACAAGGCCATGATATCATTAGCCCATCATTCAACCATTAGATTTTACCATGATTTCACTAGCCCATCATTCAACCATTAGATTTTACGCTTTGTTTGGAATCAATTATTTTAGGATTTGGAAAAGGAATCTGAATTGGAATTAAAATGAAATTCTAAGCATCTCAACCATTAGATTTTAAAGTATCTCTCAACCGTTGGTTCGCTAAAGTTTGAGACATAATAAGGAGGAGTACAGCGGCGGCAGGAGAAGACTTCAGTTCAACCACATCATTCCGCGGACAACTCTCTCTAATATCGAATCTAGAAGGTCATGAAAACATGTTCTGTACATCGATACAACTCTCTGTCTCTCTTAGATCGAATCTAGAAGGTCTTGTAAATTACCCTTTCATCATGAATTTTTTTTTTTCTGCATATCTTCTTTTTTCATTCTCGTCTGAGACAAAGATCGGGTTTAATATGATTTTGCCTTGTTGTTAATATCATAATTGTTAAAATTCCGGATCTTAGAATCTTATAAAGCTCTCATATGCATGCATGTGATATTTGCTGCCATGGCTCTTAATAATAATGGCATATCTGATCTTGTGAATTCCAGAATCATGGAATATCTATGATGGGGAGTCTATATATGTATGTAACTTTGCTTTATTGTAAATTCATTTCTTTCCTTGTGCAATACTTATTGTTTTGCATCGTGGTACATACAAAATATAGTGATCCTTATTAGCCTGGTACTTACCTGGAGATTATACCGTTTTCGATGGAAGATCTTCAATCGACAATTCCTTCAATGGTTGACGTCCTGAAACCAGTTCAAAGAAAGATCCTTTTTTGTTCTTTTTTCAAGGAGATCATTGACAGACACTATCTGTTCAAAATTTATGCTGCTATGTACTTGTACATTATCGGAAGAGGATTACCGGTACCATTATTGGCATGGCACAGGATTTTGTAGGAAGCAACAACATAAGCCGCCTTCTACCAATTGGCCAATTTGGAACTCGTTACCTAGTGAGGCGAACAAACAACTTTCAGCTCTCCAAATTGATTATGAAAAATTACTATGTTTGCTTTAACTTTCATTTCCTAGATTAATTTGTTTTATCACAGGGTGGCAAAGATCCCGGTGAAGCATTTATAATAAATACTCGGCTGTCTCCCATCACACGGACCCTCTTCCCCAAAGAGGATAATCTTCTGCTAGACGGACAATCGATTGAAACTACTGGGTGAGCTTTTTTACCAGCGAATCAGTGTGTAGGTAATAAAGGTATTGGGCATGACAAACTAATCTGTTTTATCATTCAGGTACATACCAATTATACGAATGGTTCTAGTCAATGGAAGCCGAGTCACCCGGGCCAGATTGAGGTCTAAGATCCCAAATTATAATCCATGGGACATTGTTTCAAATGTTAGGCGTTTACTGAATGATGAGCCAATGGAGCCATGGTACAAAGGATTTGGAGGAACCATTGAGAAATTGGTTACAAAGAAAGCGGGGGTTATCTACATTGTGAGTGGAAAAATCGACCAAGTCGATGACGAAACACTTCGGATCACAGAGCTACCAATCGGTGTATGGACTCGAGATTATATAAAATTTCTCAAATCCAATATGACAGGAAGTGATCCATTCATCAAGGTATTGTTTTTTCTTTTCTTATTGTTGGTACCAGCACTACAACACGCGCACACACATGCACTGGCCCACTATTGTCCCAATAGGAAGGTGGATGATGAGATACCCTAATGTCTCCGCGATATTTTATTTGTTATTGTTGGTACCAACACTCCAAGACCGACCTACTATTGTCCCAATAGGAACTTGACCTACTATTGTCCCAATAGGAACTTGAACACCTTGAATATTGGAAGTCCAACACCTTGAATTATCATGTGGGAGGAGATACCTTAAAGTTTCGTATTTTATTTTATTTTGTTCTTATTGTTGGTACCAACACTCCAACTCTCTCTCTCACACACACATGATGCTGTCTGACCTAGTACGGTACGATAATACCTGAACTGAACTGTAAATTTTGAAGTTTAGGGGATTTCTTAGGAGAGAGTATTGTTCAGGAGGTTTATTGCACTTCACCCTATTTCTTAGTTGGTACCAACACTCCAAAACCGACCTACTATTGTCCCAATATTGTAACTCGAACACCTTGAATTATCATGTGGGAGGATATACCTTGAAGTCTCAGTGGTATTTTATTATATTTTATTCTCTCTCACACACACACTCCAACTCTCTCTCTCTCTCTCACACGGGGACGCAGAGACTGATCTACTATTGTCCCAATAGGAACTTGAACACCTTGAACTATCTTGAACTATCTTGTAGGAGGAGATACCCTTAAATGCTAAGTGGTAAATTTGGTAGCTCTTGATACATTAATATAAACAAAAAAAGTGTAGTGGAAGATTGGAATAAAAATATCAGAATTTTCATGTTGTAGGATTACAGACGGTACGGTAGTACCAGAACTGCACAGTTTGAAGTCCGATTATCTCAGGGGAACATGCTCATGGCCAAGCAAGAGGGTTTGCTTAAGAAATTTAATCTTACTAATGTGATCACCACAAGTGACATGCGCCTGCTCGACCCAAAAGGCAATCTCAAGAAATATGACACCCCAGAACAAAGTAAGAAGAAAAATCCATACCACAAACTAATTTAGTTAATTTAACCTCTATGTATTTAACTTTACTTTATTTTAAACTCATTTATTTCCTTATGCAGTTCTTGAGGACTTCTATCCTATAAGACTAGATTTCTACGCGAAAAGAAAGGCAAATTTGGTCAAAAACGAAATTAAATTGGTGATATTTGAATTGCTTGGTTACATTGTGTAACTAGAAAATAATTTTGTGCAGGAGTCTATGTTGGAAAATCTTGAAATGGAATTGTTGGAATTGGACAACAAAAGTAGGTGCACGAGTGGGGTTGCCAAAGGAGACGTTGTATTGAACAGGAACCGCGCTGATCTGTTAGCGTCGTTGCCAGAGAAACGCTTTGCAAGTGGGGAAACAAAAACTCCTGAAGAAGCAGTTTCTGCAGAAGGTTATGGATCATTGCCAATGAAGGTCTTTAGTGATGAGGTGTTTAACAATGAGTTAGTTGCTGCTACGGATAATAGGCGTGCTAAGGATAAACTTAAGAAACGGCTTGATGATATGAAAAATGCAACTCCAAAGTCTTTGTGGAAGGAAGATCCGGACGAACTTGAGATATTATTGTTAAAATATGTTCCCGAGGGTGTGAAGCCTAGGGAAGGTCCAAAAGAAGGCTCTGATAGAGGTAGCAGCAGCAGCATGCCCGCAACAATAAAATAGGGCGCCGGAAGGCTATCCAAGTTCAGAGCTCTCAGAATGATTATGCTGCTGACGACTACTGCAAAATTACAAATAGTAATAATAATGGAGATGATGATAAATTATTCAAATTAGTACTGTACATAAAAACAATTACTATATTCTTACAATAATTGCCTTTTTTCTAGTAGATTTGTTTTTAAAATATAGTAATTGCTTTTTATTAATAGTTTTGTTTTTAAATTTTCATATTTTTATGGTCCTAAATTCTACCCAAGATTTTTCGAATTGAAACGATCTAACTAAATTTATTATAATTTAATAATATAATATTTATCAATTAATTAAATCTTCAAACAACATAAAAATAGAGATTTAGTGGCTTAGAAATTAAATAGAAAATAATTTTAAAGTAAGACTATTGGTCTTATTGAAAAGTATGGAACCTTGCTCGCTAGAATTGATTACAAATTTTTCCAAATATGGTATTAGGCTTTATAGCATTACTCTACTAATCCAATTGTTCAAGCCTTAGAGGCTCCACACTATTCAATCTGGTAAGACGATTTTCTGTGTGTATTTATTTTTGTTCTAAGGTTTAGTCATTAGTTGTTCGACTTCCTTACTCTGCCTATTGGAACTATTATTAGGCTTGGACATTGGTTGCCTAAACCGAAAAAAAAAAAAAAAACAGCATATTTTCAAAAATAATTTGTGTAAATTTTTACGAAATTTCCCCAAGGGCTACTCATGTTGAAGCAATAATGTAACAAAATCAACATAATAAGAGAGTTCACTGTGAAATTGTATAATAATCTTGGATCGCGTACGTTGTGTATTTTGCTCAACGATATGAACTTCATGCTCATAATCTGGTATTCACATACTTATTTGGGCATTGTCATTTTCAAACCTCTGTATCCTATGTTAGCGTAGAGTATTTGATATTGTTGTTCCGTTCTTGTTCCATATATGTTCTTGAGTTGAATTCTCTTTTATTACTTCAAATGTTAACTCTAGGATGATCTCTTAGTTTCACGAAGTAGACACATAGGAAGTATGTACCACACTAGTATTTCTTATGTTACTCTTGTGAGGCCAATGAATTCTAGATTATCCTTATAATGCCCTTTTCTGTGGAGTAATTTAAATTATTCACCTTAATTGATTTAACATTTTTTAGGTAAAAAGGTACTTTTTTTTGGATGCACACCACCCTTAGCTTGACTTGACTTGTGTGTTGTTCTGGACATCTTTTCCTTCTTGCTCACATGCAAAGTGTTTAGCATGCTTTTATACTATTTTGGTTTTTGGTAAATGTGGGAATGTAATATGCATATTTTGAGGAGGGAAATGATTTGAGAACTTGTAGAGGCTGGTCCCCTTTTTCCGTTTATTTTTCGGGTTCGGGTCTTGCAGGACCAGGTAGAGTCAAGTACTCGGGAATAGTTCCCGACACTTCTTTTATTTAGGATTTGTGTTGCACTTGTTTTGTTTTATCTTTTATTATTTAGGGTTATTTGTGAGATTAAGTTTTAGGATATTTTCATTTTTGGGGGCCTTCATGCTAATATGTTTTGGAAATATTTTTCTTTGGGGCAATAGTATGATTATCTTTTTAGATATTTTCTTGAAGAGATTTTTGTGCAATTAAGGAAAGTTGGAGACGTGTGATGTTTTGATTTGGCCATGTGTTGGAAAGAGATTGATTACATGTGAGGGGCTAGGATAGTGACAAGTGAAGGGTGGAGATGTGTGTGTGTGTGAGAGAGAGGTTGTGCTAGAGTGTGTGTTTGATTATATCATCTTACCTTGGTTACTTTTTTTTCCTAATCTTCATCTTCTTCTTCTCTATAACCCTCTTCCATTTATAACCAAACTTGGAGCTTGCTTTGCCATGCCTTCCACTCACCTTTTTGACTTTCCATAGGAGGGAGAAAGGTTGGGGACACTAAGGGCTTCAAAACCTTTGTCCCTATTTTCATTTTCGGACACCTTTTAGTGTGGGGTGGTTTAGACCTTTGATTTATCCTTTGCAATTGAAGGGTTTTGTGTTGGCCTTGTTAACGACCATCTTTCCATCGATTAGATTTTCATTTGGATAGTTCTTGAGATTTTGGAGTGAGTTCAGGTTTGGATTTGAAAGGTGCCGCAAGAGGATTAGTTGTTCTCCTCGTTGTCCTCGACATAACCCCGGAGTTGCATTACTTTTGGAGCGGTTTCATTTTGGCTTCATTTGAGATTTTCACCTCAAATTGAGGTAGGGGTGTCTTATACTCATAATTTACATTCCTTTGGGTCTTATGGATGTGGAGTTATGTGAAGCATGATTAATTGCAATTTGTATATGTGAGCCATGCTTAATTTGACTATATGTGTATTTTATATCATATTAAGTACTTGTAATGTCATCCTTATATCTCTTGTGTTTGTATTGGATTTTAGTAATTGTCAAACATGATAGAAATGGGAGGAAATTGAGTATTTAGTTGTCTTATATTTGTCTAAGCATAATATAGGTTGAAATAGAGATATTGTTGATAATTGTATGTATATGTGTTGGTATACATTATAAGGACTTGATTGAATGGCTATTGAGTAGTCTAGACTTTGTTTTAGCATTGTGATTTGTTAAGCTATTATTCTTTATGTGTGAATCACTGTGTGAGTGTCACTTTGGCCATGGGTATATAGTGGTCCTCATTTAGTTTAAGGATTTGGAGGTTGTGTTTGTAATATATGCATGACATAATGTAACGACCCAGCTCCTCTTGGATCCGGATCATTAAACGGGTCCTTACCCGACCCAAAAACGTCCGAGGGTAATACGGTCATTTCACGTTAAATTTACATATCAAGGTCCGAAAAGGGCAAGATGGTAATTTGCCATATTCCAATAAATTAAGACTCAAAGGACGTAATAGTCATTTACGTGAATCACATAGCAAATAAAGTGAGGTTCGGAGTAATATAGTCCTTTCGATGGTGAAAATATAATTATTGCATTTTAGTGGGTCATAAAATAATTACGTGTAACCTCACTGGGGTGTCAAAGTGTAATTTAAGAATTTAAAATAGAAATTACATATGAGACAGAAACCGGTTGACGTATATACAATACACGTTGACTGGTTTGGGCTATGAACAGTGGAAAACCTATTGCCGAGATAGTTTGGAACGTGTGTTACAATGCATACCGGTCGATGTATGGGAAGCCATACGCGATTGGTTTGGTTTGCAACGTGAGCCACAATGACTCACACTGAGAAGATATCGGTCGACGTATAGGAAGCCACACGTCGACCGGTTCTGGGAAACTCTCACTTCTTTTCCCACTGTCCAGTGATAATCCAAATACACCAACATTGGTAATTCAACCACCCACGCCACTACACTTACGTGTAATTTTAAATACATTTCAACACTAAATTGCAATAATAACAACCACGTTGTTAACGTAATTTACCACACATTACTTAAAATATACCAACTGATTTTGAGTGAGTAAAACTTAATTACATTCTCTCAAATAACCATATACACAATGAACCTCAATACATCACACATTGCAAAATAATACACCTTGAGTTAGTATTTTACAAAATTAGGTTCATTTACAAAAGATATGAAAAATGGCATTTCTCTACTCCAAGCTAAGGCTAAGTTGGATTACCGTCGGCTACTTCTTTTCCATGATCTGAAAAATGTAGAATATGATGGGGTGAGCAATATGCTCAGTAGGTGACACTTAAGACACGTCTCTTGTGTCCCCGTGAATCCAAGCAAAGAATAGAGCGATAGGAATCGGGGTCATACAAAGTCGGGAAAATACAACATCATATCCGAACTTAACATTAACAATATAATGCAATGGAATGTAATGCATGTCATTGTCACTCCCCATTTTCAAAACCGTTCATCCATCACTTTCCAAATTGTTAATGTAATTCCCTTTGGTGACTCCGCAGCGCCGAGAGAAGGATTGGCTACTGTCCCTGACCTTTGGTGACTCCGCAGCGTCATTTTGGGGCCCAGATAGCTCAACCACGCTAGGGCAATTTCCCTAATTCCCTCTAGGGTACATTAACCTACCGGCCCGTTGGTGACTCCGCAGCGACCGGGTTTTATCAAAACATTTTCATCAATATAGTTTCCTAAAACTCCCCATTTTCATTTCAAAATCAATTCTTCCCATTTCTTGCCCAATGTAAATGTATAGATGCATTTATGTCATGCCAATATACTCATCATTACACAACCAACTCAATTCAAGTAAGCAATGCATAATTTCACAAGAATTTTTCAAGAAATTTCAACATACTCTTATACAACAATACCTCTAGCATAACGAACATATATAAATCATCACATAGGCAAATTTTCCACATAAAACATTAATTACAAGCTCTCACATACCCACATACACATGTTCTAACTACTTTTAAACTACAACTAGTACAAATAAGCATGTCTTGCAATAATTTAGAAGATGTAATTCACATAGGAGTAAGAAAATTGTGGATTAAGAGCCCCTACCTTGATTTTGAGCAAATCCTTTAAAATGGGCCAAGAATTTCGAAAATGCTAGGAAGCTCCAAATCTAAAATTGTTGGTATGAACGCGTAGAGTTCGTTGTGAGCTTCGTTTTGCCTCAAACGACACTTAAATCCACTAAGAAATGGAGGAGAAATCAAGCTTCAAAGGTTTCTTCTAAAAAGAAAAGAAAAATGGAAGAAAAATGAGAGAGGGAAGAAACTAGCGGGGAGAGAGAAAAAATGAGGGGAAAAAGAATGGTCTCTAGACCATTTAAGCCTTAGTGGTGGGTCCCACCAATTCTTTTTATTTCCTCTTTTTCTTTTACACCAATTTCTACATCACACTGATAAAAATGCACCACTTACAAATACCACTTAACCCACATAAATTAAAATGTACAAATGCAATTGGGCTCTACTACAATCCCCGCACGCAAGACATGAAAAGACGAAAATGCCCTTGCGGCGACAGAATCTCCGGAAAAATGAAAAATGCTGAAAATCGGAAACGTTATACATAAATTGGAGGATAGACGCTATTCTAACTTTGAAAAAGAGGGCCCGGTGCCCAAGGGTTGAAAATCTCTACTAACATTGGCCAATGGGGTGCGGAATGTTATTCCGGAGATTCTAGCACATATTATTGCGGGTGCGAACTGATATTCCGATGATTCTAGCACATCATTATTACATGTGCGGAATGTGATTTCGGTGATTCTAGCATAACATTATCATTTTGCATCATGTCATTCATGTGTAAGTTGTGTCATGGTGGAGTTTATGTGTTGTTGAATTCATAATTCTAGGAGTTATGTGGACTTTTTTTATCTTTCTAGTTTCGTGGTAGTTGTTTTGTTGTAAAGTGCTCTATATGGTTTACTTTCTTTATGATCCTTACTTGTCGACTTACTAAATTGATTACACTACTTAGTTATATGCTCTGCTTTTGTTGAGTTGGACTATCATGCTACGGAAATTAGAGTTAGGATGTACGATCCTTTTTCATTTCATGAAGCTTAGGCTTTAGGTTGTATGATCTTTCATCCTTGGGATGCCGAACATTCTTGCATGTCCTTGGGGATTCCGAAGGACATATATTATTAGTGTAATCCACGAGGCGGTGCTCATCCCTATTATACAAACGTTTTTCAGAAACGGCGTAGCTTAGATCACTCTTGAGTTGAAGACTCATTTTAGGACTCACTTGTGGATTTTTGTCTTTATTTCTCTTTTGGATGTATTCTTGATGTATATTAACTATCATGTATAATTTGGAGTTGCACACACAATGATGTATTTTACTTTCTTGGAAACGTAAACCTATGTCTTACTTTTGAGGATGTATAGTTATATGATTTCAAAACAATGTAATTGAGGCCAAGGGCCACTTCTTCTTTGTGTATGTTTAACGAATCTCTTTGTGTTTTAATGTCTAATTGAGGTATTTTTGAAATTTAGGCTGTTTTCATATCATTCTATGCTTTATTTTATTTGGATTTGACCTTAAAGGCCTTTGGGTTCATTGTTGAGTAAAGGGGAGCAAAGTAAAAAAATTGAATTTTTAGCATTTTGGCCAAAACACTATTCACTAGCAAGTTTGAAAGCTGGCTACCGGTAGCAACTTGTCATGGCGTGCTAGCGAGTACGCACTGGGCACACATGTGGGTGTCCCATGGGCTACTGGTAGCACAGTCTTGCTACCGGTAGCAGCTTCCTCACTTGGCCATTTTTTTTTTTTTTTTTTTTTTTTTTAACTTGGTATTGTAAAAGTCATAACTTCTTCGTTTTAAGTCCAAATTAGGTCGTTCTTGAGATTAATTTTATTGATTTTTTGTTGGCAATCCAATGGTACACACATCATCATTTAGTTTTACCGTGAAATGACCATTTTACCCCTAGTCCTACGTTATGTCTATTTTGACCCTATTTATTCCTAGCCTTCGAGTTAATTGAGCCTTGTGACTTCTTATGGGGCTATTTTGTTGTCCTAGAGGTGGTGTTTACCTCTAGTGACCTATTCCTTTATTTTTCCTTGCATTGATCCCAAAGCTGAATCAAGGTGATAAATTAGAGAATTACAGGCTAATTGCGTTATGCAACCTTAGTTACAAAATTATTTCTAAAATTTTGGCAAATAGGCTAAGTGTTGTTCTTCCTAATATTGTTGGGCTGGAGCAGTCTGCGTTTATCAAGGGTAGAAGAATTCATGATAACATCTTGTTGGTGACTGATGTGATTAAGAATTGTGGTTTAAAGACAACAGGTCCTGCTATGGCTTTAAAGGTAGATCTGAGGAAAGCCTATGACTCTGTTACTTGGGAATTTATTCGTAATATTCTTCAGGTTTATGGTTTCAGTGCAAAATGGATTCAATGGATAATGAAGTGTGTTACTTCCTTTACGTTTTCTGTCCTATGCAATGGTGTTCCTACAGGCTATTTTTTTGCTGGGAGGGGGATTCGGCAGGGCTGCCCTCTATCCCCTATTCTGTTCACTCTTATTACACATTATTTCTCTAATCTCATGCATGAAAAAATTTTGGGAGGTCAGATTAAGCTGTGTAATGTGGTTCAAAAGTCTGGCCTTTTGGTCTCTCATGCTTTCTATGCAGATGACCTCTTCATTATTGTAAAAGCGGATATTGCCACTGTTAAGAACATTGATGAGGTGTTTAACAGGTTTTATGAAGTTTCTGGTCTTGCTATGAACAAGGACAAGAGCTCAGTAATTTTTTCAAAGGCTGTTAGAGGGAAGAGAAGGCTTGCTCGGCTTTTGCAAATGAAAACTGAATCTTTTCCTCTAAAGTATCTTGGAATTACTTTGGTAAACAGGGCTCTGAGAAGTGTGGACTGTAAGGGTTTATTTGATAAAGTTAATGCAAGGTTGGATCATTGGAATACTTTGAATTTATCTCTTGCAGGTAGAGTGGAACTTATTAGATCAGTGCTGTATTCCTTCTTGTATCATTGGGTTTTTGGGTTTAAAGTTCTATGGGGTTGTATTACTGCCTTAGAGAAAAAATTTAAACATTTTCTGTGGAGTGGAAAGTTGGATGCTAGGAAGATGTCTCAACTCAAATGGAGCCAAGTTACATTACCTTATGCAGAAGGTGGGTTCAACATTCGAAGAATTTCTGATATTGATTTTGCAGCCAAGGTTTCTATTTGCTGGGATTTGCTGCGGAATAAGGAGTCTCTTTGGGTGAAATGGATGCATGCTAGATACTTACCGTTGCATAATTTCTGGAGGGTCTTACCTAAACCTCATGATTCAAGTATTTGGAAGCACATCCTAGACACAAGAGATTTTCTTCATGAAAACGTGGTGTTCAAGATTGGAAATGGTGGTTCTTTTAACATGTTGTTTGATCCTTGGTGTGCAGGTCTTTCCTTGGTTCAGAGATTTAGAATTAACTTGTTTAGGAACTTCGATCCTAAAGCTCAAGCAGCCTTTCTTATTACTGCTGGTGGGTGGGTTTTCCCTCCTTTCTTCCCACAGATAGCTGTAGAGTTTATTAGTAATATTAATCTGAAGGATGGTAATGATGAAATTAGTTGGATTCATGGTGAATTCAATTTGAAAAATGCTTGGAAAGTTTGCAGAGCTAGAGGGCAATAGGTCAGCTGGAAGGGGTTATCTTGGACTCATTGTAGACCAAGGGTTGCTGTGGTTTTCACAATTATAATGCATAATAAAAATTTGTCCTTTGTTAATTTGCAGAGAAGGGGATTTCAGGGGCCTGCAGTTTGCCATAATTGTTTTAAGGCTGAAGATTCAAATAATCATTTATTTTGTTCTTGTGAGTATGCTATTCAAGTGTAGCAACAGGTTGTTCTTCGGTTCAATATTACTGATAGGAGATTTGAAGAGCTTGGTTTGTTTGTGGATTGGATGATTGAAGTTACTCAGGGTAATGGTATTAGGTCCAAGCTTTTCGAAGGGCTGTTTGTGGTGTTTGTGTGGAAGATATGGAAGGAACGGAATTCTGTTTTGCATAGGAATATTAAAGTTTATGTTGTTGCCGCTGCAAATGAGATTGTCTGGGAAGTTTTAAGCTTTTTTTCTCTTAGGCTTGCTGATATACTTACTATTTTTAATGTGGTGTAAGCTTTTATAGTATTTCAGTTGGTTTTTGAAATGGTTTCATTCCATTTCCTTTTCTGTAAAGAGGGGTATGCCTCTCTATTGTATTTGTACTTTAACTTTTATCCTTTTCTTTATAAAATCATCCCATTCAGGAAGAAAAAATAGATATCGGGTCGAGTTTTAGTCTTCTAGGCTAATGTACCGGGTCACGAGATTCGGGGCGTTACAGAACTCCCACCATCTTTTGGAATTCTCAAGTCACTTCCTATTCCTTTTCCTCTTTTCTCTTTTGTATAACTTTGAAACCTATGTAATGAGGCCATGGAGTCTTATGTTTTAAAAGTCTTTTCTTTATTAAATTGCACTCTTGAGCATGCTACACACACTTCCATCTTGGTATCTATACTTATAGGCCTTGTACTACATTTTAAAATGATCAGTTTTAGATCACTTAGAACGCATGTTGGAGGTTAAAATAGGACAAAAGTCATATTGCAGACTAAAGACCATTTTTTTCCACTCCTAGGACAATTGAGTCAACAGAGTCTATAACTCAGCCAATTGAATTTCCAATTCAATAGTTGACTGCATTGGCTTCCCCTTTCTATAGGTCACTTCCACTCTAGGCCAATCGATTGAGTCTTTAATTCAAACGATTGGATTCGTAACCCAGCCGACTGAGTTGGTTCACTTTTCTTGCAAGTTGGTCCCAATCTGGGCCAGTCGACTGGGTTGGAACCCAACCGACTGGTTCTACATGGAACCTCATTTTCTCTCTCCTTTTGCCTTGTGCTTCATTTTGACCTTATTTGGGCGGACCATTGTCATGATAGTACTTTGTATTTGACCATTGGATGTCATTTGGTACCTGGATGGATCATTTGACCCCTTTTGACCTTAGCTTTCGCATTTCTTTATCGTTTTGGGACGGGGTTTCGTATCACTTTAGTTGATGAACTGAATTATGAGATTTGGGGTGCCACAATGTGGAATCAGAGCGTCTGGGTTTGAGAACCTAAGGATGACGGGTTTTGAATTTATTTCATGCTTTTTGTTGAAATGTCTTAACATGCTTAAATTTTTATGTGCTTATGTGACTAAGTGTTTAAAAGCATTTCCCATTTATTTTAGCATGACATGTATGCTAATTTGCATTATCATGGATAACGTTTCATGCTTTCATTGAGTGAGTAGCATACGGTTTTGAGCTCAAATGATTGATTCGAGACTTACATCTATGCTAGTTTAGTTCTTCGCGCTTATAACATCATGGTTATGACACGTGGAGAGTTTTTGTGTCACATTGAGGATAAGCAAGTTGATGATACCGAGCTCATCTGGGGCATATGCAACCCTAGGAGAGCTAGGGTCAGAGAGCAGAATATGGGCACTGATCCACCACTTGCTCAGGTGGATAAGGATCAGATTATGTGGGGAGTGACTTAAGGGATTGCTGCATCTCTTCAGGAGTTGCTTCGAAGGGAGGTTGCAGGGATACGAATTCTAGCATCGACACCGGTTGTAGTCAATGAGGCTTTGGAGATTGATCTGTTTGCTGGGAGTTCGAATCCATTGGTCGCAGAGGCTTGGCTTACTCTTATGGTCAGCAAGCTTGACAACATGGTAGTGCTAATGGATAGGTTGATGATCTTTTTGACCTCTTCTATGTTCATAGGCAACACAGAGTTTTGGATAATTTGGTGAAGGAATTATTCTTTCTGAATTTCTTGAGTGAAAGAATTATTTGATTTAATAAAGGATAAATTTACATTTTGAAATAAGATCGAGCTTAAAAAACATTTTGGACCTAAATAATGATTCTCGATGCATATGTAATTGTTATTTTTAGTTAAACCAAAGTGAAAAACAAACTTCTAAAATAGACCAATTTGTTATTCAGGTTTCCTAATTATATTTATGTGTAGTTTTCCCAAAAAAATTTAAAAAATTTACATGCCTAGAGGCTTTGAACAAAGTCGTGCAAAGTTCATTGATCTAAACTTAGAAAAGGGGTGAATACTTGTATAACTTTTAAATTCTACTCCCTCTTTCCCGCATTTGTAGTTCATCTTTTCTTTTAGAGATGTCCCAAATTAGTTGGTCAAAATAAAATAAGAGTTGTCCTTCCATAATTACCCTTTTAATTTTTCAAAAATCCCCCCAATTAGTAATATATATATATATATATATATATATATATATATATATATATATATAGATATATATATTTAAATTTAAAAGGTCAACTTAATAATTTTAAAAGGGAACAATGTAATAATTGCATGTCCTATAAAAGTTCTACTCCCTAAAATGGATAACTAATATGGAACTGAGAGAGTATTAAAACTTATTCTGGTATTCTGACAATAAGATTAATAAACAAAAACAAAATAATCTATGTTGTTTTAATTTGCTTGACTGACTAATATGTATTTATCAATGTAAAATAAAACAATCATGCAACCAAAAAAAAAAAAAATAAAGTAATATTCTATTTTTTTTTAATGGCAAACCAAACATCCTCCAAAATTTTACATCGAAAAACTTTCAAACATGAGTCAAAAAATCACAGCCGTCATAAAAAGAAATGTACAACAGTCAAGGTGAAGGTGGACCAGTTGTGAAAAAGCACAGGCAATCCAACTTTATAAGAAATATTTTTGAAAATATTTACCTAAATGCCTACCCCTAAAATCTTACCAAAGATGAATAATATGTGTGTCATTACACACTTACTTTTTAATATGTTGTTCTCATTTCGGAATATGTTAACAATAAAAGAATAACTGACAAAACAGATTTTTCTCCTTCCTCGATCTCACCCTCTCATCTATGCCTTTGTGGTTCATCTATTTATATATGAATTTTGTAACGTCCTCCCCTATTTTCGTCCATATCGTCGTCCCTTGCTAATAATCAAGCTTCGATCACTCATTCTCTTGATTCGCGTAACTTGATTATGTTGAGATCAACGGACCAGTGACTTAGCGATATCAGCCTCTTACTTCTTTAAGGGAGGTCAGGGGTTCAAATCTTAGAAGAAACAAATGTATGTAAGTACCAACTTAAAAAAAAAAAAAAAAAATTATGCTAAGACGATTATCCATGTGATCGCGAGTCGTGGTAGCTATGTATTCTAACTTATTATAACACCGAAATTTGTCGATCACAATTTGTCATCCTGATGCAATTTGTGGTTGTGAGTCATGGCAGTCCTTCATTGGCCAAGTAATGATTTGCGTATCTTGATTATGCTAGACGATTATTGTTACAAGGGGAAACTTGTCCCACATCGGATCCGGATGGGAAGTGACATGGGTATAAATGGGTGGGTATGCAGCCTTACCTAACAGTTCGAGCTTTTGGGTAAATGGGCAAGCGCCCACCCGTTACAGTTGGTATCAGAGCCAGACCCAGTCCTTGATCCGGTGCCACGCCAAGCGCCCGGCCCGGAAGGCATCCGGGTGTGCCACCCCGGGTAGGCAGGGTGGCCCAACCGCAACGAGGGCGTTGCGAGTTCGGATGGGGGAGAATGTTACAAGGGGAAACTTGTCCCACATCGGATCCGGATGGGAAATGACATGGGTATAAATGGGTGGGTATGCAACCTTACCTAACAGTTCGAGCTTTTGGGTAAATGGGTCAGGTGATCCCCCAACACTTGTCACCACCGAAATTTATCAATTACAATTTTTTTTATGTCACCATCTACCAGGTCTCGGTGCTTTTTTCGACCTATACCCCACAAATCAAACACCACCCAAACGACGACGTGAAAGTGCATTTGTAACTAGTAGTCTAAAAGTAGTTAAAACGTCATCGTTTTCGTCCCAGATCAAACGACACCTAAACGACGTCATTATCTTGGTGCCATTTTAATCTCCTCCTAGTGTTAGAAACCCCTCCGTCTCACTCTCTCTCTTTAGTCTTTGCTACCTCTCGCTGTTCAATCCTCCGCCGCTCTCTGTTTCTTTCTTTCATTCAATCCGATGGTATGCGTCTCCTCCCCTCTCTTGTGGCGTTAGTTACTCTCTCCAGAACACCCACTCTCTCTCTCTCATCATCTTCTATCTGAATGTTTAATCTGTTTTTGGCAGGCTCCAAAGAAGGAAAAAGCTCCTCCTCCGTCTTCCAAGCCAGCCAAATCTGGCGGTGGAAAACAAAAGAAGAAGGTCAAAATTTTCTTTCATATATATATATGTTTGTATGTATTTATGTATGAATTTATGTGTGTGTATATATATAATGTATTATGAATGAATTGTGATTGATGCTGTGGTGTGATGATGATTTTGTGGAATATACAGAAGTGGAGCAAGGGAAAGCAGAAGGAGAAGGTGAACAACATGGTGTTGTTTGACAAGGGTACCTACGACAAGCTCCTCTCTGAAGCTCCCAAGTACAAGCTCATCACTCCTTCCATTCTCTCCGATCGCCTAAGGGTATCAATTCTTCTCTCTCATCATTTATCATTTTACTCTAGCTTGTGTGTGTGTGTGTTTTTTTTTATTTTATTTTTTTTTATATTATTATTTTTTGCTGTAACCAAATCCAAATTAATTCAGAGTCCATGACATCCATATATGGGCGCAAATTATGGATCTGTGGATACCCGTTTTCGTGTTTAGCTTTGTATGGCTGATTTCCTCTGTTTGTATCCCACTTGTAGTATTATACAGAGCATGTTTGGATGGGAATTTGAGCTTGACATTTGAAAATTTGGGTTTTGGGGAAACATTAATCCTTTATGTTATTTTGGTTAGAAGTTGATTTGTTTAATAGGGATTCTATGCTGTTATGCACTGATGTATAGGTAAGGATTGCTAACCTATTCATTAGGTGACCCAATTTTTTGCTAATTTTTATTAATGTTAATTTCCAGATTTCTTTGTTTTTGTGATGATTTTTATTAACTGAAGTACCAATATCTCTGGTTATTTTTATTTTCTTGTCTGTTGCTTTTATTATTGTTAAGTACCAAATATCTCTCATTATATTTCTGTTTATGCTGATTTACCTTGAATCTCTTCTGAGGGTTGGTTAAATAAATCGTAAATGAAACTTTTAAAAAATTTGTGATTAACCTCCCTTGAGGTTTGACGAAAATACGAATAGCCCCACATCAAAGTATTAAGTCCATTAAATGAAGTCTCCTTAAATGCCATAATTTCCCTTTTTATTCACAATTAATATTTGCACTACAAATTATATGCTTATTGGTATACTACACATATATCACAAATCAACTAAGCCCCCTTCCCCCACCCCACAGCCACAAGGCTCTTCTCACCACTCTATTCCAACCAATGCCACCACCACCTATTCATCTCTCTCGACTTACACTCTAGCTACCTATTTTCTTCTGTATTCCGCCTTGCTCTCTCTAAAAGTCTTCACAAAGTATATCGGTCAATTATTATCAAAGCAAAGATGGCGGGTTTTTATTTGGGTTTCCTTGTTTATGCTTTGTCCTTGTTTTGTTTTGTGGATCTTTATATGTTTAGAGGTTGGTGTGTTCGTGTATATGCTTTAGAAAGAGAAAATCAGGACTACTTTTATGTTTTAAAACAGGAGGCATGAAATATTTTGGTAGTTATTCTTTAATATGGAAGCATATTACACATCTCATCAAACCTCTTGAAATGGCCACACAGCTGGTTTGGATGACTTTAGAATTGGTTACAAACTCAATTTTGTTTGTCACATGTTGATTTGAGTCTAGAGGCAAACACGTGTGCAAAGAAGACCCAAGAGAATTTAGAGCTAGTCAAAGAAGAAGAGTTGGTGTACAAGTGTATATGGTCACAGAGAAAGTTAAAGCTAGGGTTCCATGTCTACTGAGAGAGGAAATAGAAGGTGATACAAATTAATTTGCAATCAAATGAAAGTTATAGTGATAATATCGTAGAGAGTGAAGAAAGGTGGGTGGTGTTTAGGGAGATATAAAAATGAAAAAAAATTGACATAATAGTCTTTTTGTGTTATATGTTGCTTTATTTTACTTATAAAAAAATGTTGTTTTATTTTATTTTATTTTTTACTAGTCTTATAATTTGAGGTTAAAAAGTAATTTAATTTTACTTTTAGTGTCAGTTAATGTGACAGACTCTAACAAGGGGTGTCGTAGTGATTTTGAAAAAGAAAGCTTCCGAGGGTTATTTACCCAAACGTCAAGGGAGGTGGGACCAGGCGGTAGTGATTTACCCTTTTTATTAACATTAAGTACCAAAAATCTCCCATTATCAGTTTCTTGCCGCTCGAAGCAAGTCTATAAACATTATAATAGTCCAATAGTCCGTGGTCATAATTGAGTAAAATAGAAAGTGCATCTTAGTATTCTTTTTGCCTTTATAACTATTTTGGACAACTGATCCAAACTAGATACTAAGCTTTTTGTGAATCTGCTCATAGAGGATTCATGTATGTGAACAATTGGTTTTTATTTTGGAGCCGCTATAGAGGAAATAGCAGTTTTAGGACAATGCATTTGGGTGCCTCTCCATATCCCCAGGCCACACATTTCCTTTCTCAATTTAGGGCAACTTTATACCATGTAATCGGTGTTGGTACCTTTTGGGTT
Organism: Cornus florida; assembly: GCF_030987335.1. Taxonomy (NCBI): domain Eukaryota; kingdom Viridiplantae; phylum Streptophyta; class Magnoliopsida; order Cornales; family Cornaceae; genus Cornus; species Cornus florida. Next base: position 51,219,190 of record NW_026775573.1, read on the forward strand.
TGAACCTACACTTAGTATTAATAGTCTCCATTTGAAGGTCTAGAGTGAACTATATCTCGAACTTGGACTCTTTAACCAAACTTCAGCATATCACACACTCATTTACTAGATAATAACATGGTTGTGGCCTCACAATCACTCACTCAGGGGAATTCTAGACCTGTACCTTCCAGAAATGACTGCCTCGGGCTCATTCAGTCATTGCCCTTCCTAATGTCACACTAAACAACACTACTGCCAAAGGGAATATGATGTCAATGAGTCACGCAGTAATGACTCTACCCCTAAAAAACTTCTTCATGGAATCTCGAATTATAAAGGACAGGTTACCTCCGAAGGTGACTCATCCCCCTCGACACTTCTGGGACTACACTCATATAAAATCGAGACTCTTGGTCTTGTGATTATGTTTTCCATGACATTTGGGATGGACTGCAAAATACCCTAGATTTAAGTAGAGTTACAGTTTAGATAATTAGGGGCATTTATATGTTATATTGGTGGTTAATGTTGGCGAGAAAATTGGTTCTAGAATATATGGTTTAGTCATAAATAATTTAAATAAATAAATGAAGGTTACGATTTAAGTAATATGTTTTTCTATGTGTAGGCAGGGCATAAGATTTCTTCCTCTCTCTCTCTCTCTCTCTCTCTTTTCCCCCCAGTTTCTTTTCTATCTCTTTGTCTGATGGGCAAGTCATTCTAGGCATATCAAATGGATCTTACTGCTCCACCTAGGTAATTTGGGGAAAAAATACATTTTTATTGAACACGCTTCAGCAACCAAGTTGCCATGTTCCGGCTAACTGATTTTGAACATGTTTAAGTAGCTGTTATTAATATTTAGATTTATCTTGGTTGGGAGCTGGGCTTCTATTCAATAAGAATATTGTGTTCTAGCTCTGACCTTATAGAGTTGATTTCTATAGAGGTTGTAGAGTGTCAAAGAGAGGCAAATAGAGTAGGAAAGTATTTAAGAGCTTTGGGTGGGGATGAGGGAGCTTTTACTATACTCAGTTCTTTAAACAATTATTGAATTTAATTTATTTATTATTTATTTATTTTTGACATGTAGTAAATTTCGGGTGGATGGAGATAATGCCTTTTTTTTTTTTTGGTTGAGTTGTGTCTGTTTGTCTGTCTGTGAAGATGCTTCTATCGCCTCATCAGTGAACTAGGTCCTTGCATAAGAATTGGGATAATGATTTCTTACACTTGGACTATTAATTCTAACACGTCAAAATATATAATCTACTTGAGGGTAAAATTGTGTGGTGGCATCTTAAATGCTTGACAGTTGGCCGAGGCAATCCCCAAGGTTTGTTTTTGAAGTTGACAACTAAGAGATATGTGTTAGGTACTTTGGCTTGTGCATTAATAGTGCTGCAAGTGTGTGCCAAAGTTCTTAGTGTTATAGCTGCAAATTGTTAATAGTGAAAAAGAATAAAATAAAATAAAATAATTTAATCAATGTAATTTTAGTTGTATGCTTTGATTTTCAAGGTAAAGTAAGACCAAACGTGCTGAAAGGGACATAGACGAGACGATTTAGAATTTAGAAGATGCTACTCAATCCCTCTGGGCAAACTACTATCCAATACATTTGACATTTCCTGTGGATAACTATGGAATGTCACTGCTTTATATCCAGGAATTAAATTAGATTTCTATTATAATTGACACTTCATGTGTATACCACTTGCAGTGGTACTGGTTATTTATTTATTAGTAACATTGGTTTTGGTACCAATTGGCCCAGCGGTATCACCCCTTCCTCCTCAAAGGGGAGGTCGGGGGTTCGAATCTCGGTGGAGGCAGAGTGTGTGCGTAATTGCTTTAACTTCCAAAAAAAAGAAAGATTGGTTTTTTTACCACCAATCCTTTATTCAAAAAAATATTGTCCATCATGTGTTTGTACCTAGATTTATATTTAGAATATACATTGATTCCGATGATCTAGTGTTGCTGATGGAAAAATTTTTGGTCACACCTTATGCCTGAGTTTTGTTTAGTTAACTTGATTGTCATTGGTTTAGCAATGATTTCAAAATACATGTTTTATGTGGCAAATAATGACAAAGTTGGGTTTGTGTCCTGGTCATTCTTCTAATCTGATTGAAGGACCAACACTTTCATGTTTTGTATGACTCGGTTATGTTTGATCATAGTACAGTAAGCATCTTTATCAAAGTGCAGGGCCTAGCTCCTTGGTTCGTTACAGGAACAGCCATTTGTCGATATTGCCTAAGCTTTTACTGCTAATTGATGTTTGTTTGGCTATAGCCATTTGAAATATTAGATTTGGCATCTTCATTAATATGTTTTGGTTGACTTGCTTATTGTCCTCGTATTATCGTTAATTTTTGGTGTGGATTAGAATTTCTTCTCTTTATTAATCCAAAACTTAATACTTTCATTTTTGAATAAATTTCTCAGGTCAATGGATCACTTGCAAGGAAAGCAATAAGAGAATTGATGGCTAGAGGTTTGATCAGGATGGTATCTGTTCATGCAAGCCAGCAGATATACACTAGAGCAACCAACACCTAGGCGTCTTGTTACGTTGCTTATAGATATCTATAAATTGGTAATTTTGACTGCTATTTTGTTTGAGTTATTACTTTCTGCGCGTTTTTGTTAAAGACATAGCCTTTGCTACTCTAGCGAGATTGATTTGGTTTGAATATTAATCTTCGATCATTTTTTTCCTGGTAATGGTGATGGATATAAGTGAATCCTTTCTATTGATTTAATTGGGCATATCCAATCTTTCAGATTATGGCTCCCTTGAGATGGAGAATTATGGTTTCGGTGTCTCTGATGTCGGAACGATTTAAGTAGATGCAAGATCTAGAAATCTACCTTTCGTAGGTGTCAAAGCGGTTTTTTGTTGGAATTTTTTTTTTCCCGTTAGTTGTCGAATTATTGTAATTAGTATTCGTGGTGCATTGTTGTATTAGGTCAGGGATCCAAAGGTTCGTTCTTGTTCTAACTACAAGGATGAGGCTTTGATGGAAATCGTTTATAGTTGTCAAAGAAAATACCATAGGGAGTTTGGCATAGTTGAAGTGATAGGCGTTTATGAAATAAAATAAAATAATTTATTTATTTATTGTGTATTACCAAATACTATTTGATCTTTCTGAGAGAAAAAGGTATTTGTTATAAGTAACAAAAATGCCAAACATGCTGGGAGTTGGTACTCCTGTTGGCTGATTGCATCCATGGATTAAAATTTTAATTGTTTTTGACTTGCCTAATAGGTGTCCATGAACTAAAAAATAATATATAAAATAAATTATTTTCTGATTATATTTTTCCTAAGAAGGCAAGCACACAAGCAAATAATATATTTTTTTAGTTCGTGGACCCACTGATTTTTTTTTTAGTAATATATCTTGTTATTATTATTATTATTTGGATATATATACCTACAAAATTACACTACCAACCCTTGAAATTGTTAAAAAGTTGCATTATCGCTCCCCACTCCGTCCCTGTTGGCACTGTTAACAATCGAAATAGCAATAGCACGGACGGTTTCATATTTAAAAAATGCCCAAGATGTGCCCCCCATGTGGCCCAGGTCCGAAAGAGTGTTGTTTTTTTTGGGTATACTGACAATCGCGCACACTTTTTTTACATGCGAGGTAGTTTGCAAGTCGGGTGAGTCGGGTCGGCAGCAATATATTTCAGCAACTTGAAAGACATTTTCATACCAAAAAGAAAAAACGCTTTAAAGGGATTTTAGCACGTCAATCCCAAAACAACACTTGAGATCAGGTCATCTCTCATTCACTTCAAAATGAACTTTGCTAGTCTTGTGTGGTGGGACTATAAGAAGGAATGCATGTTCTCCAACTTCATGCTTGGATGTAGTAAGTATTATATTGGGAATTTGAGAATTCAAATCTCCAGATGATATTGGGTTCTACATTCTCGTTTTCGTTTAATTTTTCAATCGTATAACTGTTCCAAAACTCGTTGAATTTTTTCAAAACAATCTCCATTCACGTCCTCATTTATATATTCAATTCCCCAAAATTGTTTCAAAAGGGACGGACCCCGCGGACGTGGGAATTTCTCTTCCCTACTTACAACTGCATTGTCAAATGCTATTTTAATTATGGGATGGTGTAAGGCATCTTGCTTAATACTTATTCTGCATTATGATGTCTGTTATATATATATATATATATATATATATATATATATGAATATTTGTTTATGGGTTTTATTTTGGGTGAGTTTGTGTGGGTTGAGTGTGTGGCTTGTTGAATTGCACGTGCTTCTGTTAGGTACATGGTTTTTGGCACACTTCGTTAATTGATTCGATGATGAAAACTTTGGTTTGAAAAAGAATATAATACTTAATTAACTAAAGGTCCCTAGAATCCCATGGCCACAAAATAATGTGTGAACCGCAGTGGTGTAGGATATATTTTATTCAATTATGACTCGAGCATGAGTGATGTCTCTTCTAAGGTGTACCTCTACCCCTTGGTGTTACAATGGGACACTATGTGGGCTACCTTCCAAAACAACTTCGCATCGACTTCTGCAACGAACTTTCCGAAAAATTTTCTGAAGTTTATTTTACGTGGCATATATTTGTTGTCTTTGAAAGATTGCAGAGAATTTTTTACTTTATTGTATTGCTAAGACATGTATATATACAATAGAGTACAACTAATAAAGGACACATATCCCATCATTAAAGCAATCTGAGAATTATAACAGCTAGCTATACCTCCTAATTTATAGTATGTAATTCCATACATTTTTCTTTAATTTATATTGTGTAATCCCACAATTCATGGAGACAAGAATATTCATCCAATATCTCCCCACAAACGCGACGATGGAGGCAAGACGAAGACACAAATTGAATTCGATGAGTGCGGGCTGCAACACGTTCACGAACAAAGTGATAGTCTAATTCAATATGTTTAGTGCATGCATGAAACACCGGATTGGCAGCCACGTAGGTGGCACTGAGGTTATCACAGTAAATTACAGTTGGAGGGATAGAGGGAAAACAAAGTTCCTGTAAGAGACTGTGGATCCAAACCGTGTTAGCACAAGTATAGGCAAGTGCATGATATTCAGCTTCAGTACTAGAGCGGGAGATTGTCGATTGTTTCTTGGCACACTAATGCTACGTTTGGTGTGCAGGAATGGAATGGAATGGAATGCTCATTCCAACCATTCCTTTATCTGCTATGCAACTTAAAGTGGGAATAATCATTCCATTGGAATGAAAATCCATTCCTGGGAATGAAAATCCAGTCCACAACTAAACCTATGGAATGGCCATTCCATTCCCAAGTAATTTATTTTAAAAAATCGACTTCCCAAAACACCCTCATATTCTAAGTCCAAAAACCACCATTACCTTCCACCACAATCATCTCCGCCTTTCACCACCACCACCACTACCACTGCCTTCTACCACCACCGACTTTCACCATCGCCCACCACTTTCCACCACCACCACTGCCATAGCTTTTCACCACCGCTACCGCCACCGTTTGCCGCAACCACCACCGCCTCCTTTCACCACCGCTACCCCTACTACCTTCAACTACCACTGCCATTGCCTTTCACCACCTTCCACCACCACCGCCACGATCTCCTTTCACCACTGCCACCACCTTCCACCATCACCACTGCTGTCGCCTTTCACTACCACCACCACCTTCCACCTTCCACCAACGCCACCACACGACCCCACACGGCTACCTTTCACCACCACCGCCACCGCCGCCGCCTTCCACAACCACCAACGCCGCTGTCATCGCTTTCCACCACCGCCATCGCCTTCTGTAACCTTTCATCACCACCACCATCACCACCTTCCACCACCGCCACCGCCACCACCTTTCATCGCCACCATCGCAGCCACCACCACCGCTGCCTTCCACCACCGCCGCCGCCTTCCACCATCACTGCCTTCCACCACCGCCGCCGTCACCACTACCACCACCGCCTTCCACCACCTTCCACCACCACCGCCACCACCACTTCCACTACTTTCCATCACCACCATAGTCACACCATTATCTCCTTCCACCACAACCACTACACTACTGCCACCGCCTTCCACCAACACCACTGCCACCTTCTACCACCACTGCTGCACCAATTTCCACTACCGCCGCCTTCCAACACCACCACTTACACTACTACCGCTTTCCACCATCCACCACCGCCACCGCCACTGCCACTGCCACCATTTATTTTTAAAAAATTATTAGAGAATATATTTTTGTTAATTTAATTTAATTTATTTGTTACTAAGAAGGATATTTTGGAGAATTCAATTAGAAATTTATTCCATTCTAAATTTTAAATTGGTCCAACCAAACACTAGAATGGTTATTATTATTTCATTCCTACACATTTCATATTTACAACCAAACAATATAATGAGAATGACCATTCCATTCCATTCCCATTCTCATTCCATTCCCACTTGTATTCTATTCCATTCCTGCACACCAAACGTAGCATAAGAGATTAAATCAGGGCCAAGAAAAATGTAGTAACTTGTGGTGGAATGACGAGTATTTAAGCAACAGGCCCAATCAGCATTAGAAAAGGCAGTCCAACATATCGGGATGTTAGAACGGCGTATAGGAAAATCGCGACCAAGGGAACCTTTAAGATAGCGAAGAATTCTCTTAACAGCTTCCAAATGAGAAGTACGAGGCTGACTCATGAATTAAGCAACGTTTTGAACAGCGTAGGCGATGTCTGGACGAGTAAGGGTAAGATATTGGAGAAAGCCAACTAAGTGTTGATACTCAGTAGGATCAGCCAATAAAGTTCCAGAAGAAAGAGAAAGTCGAGATTTGGCAGCAACAGGTGTAGTACAAGGTTTGCTGTCAAGGAGTTTACTTCGGCGAAGGATATCCAGTGTGTATTTATTTTGAGAGAGATACAGCCCTTGTGAAAAATGAGTAACCTCAATACCCCAAAAGTAGTGAAGTTGCCCAAGGTCTTTAATTTCAAATTCAGCCCCTAGTGTTTAGGTGAAGGAATGAATAAGAGAAGGAGTATTGCCTGTAAGAATGATGTTGTCCACATAGAGAAGAAGAACCATAACTTGGGAGTTGCGATGAAAAGTGAACATGGAGTTGTCGGCTTTGCTCTGTACAAAACCATAAGAGAGAATAAAATAACTAAACCATTGAGACCATGCCCTGGGTGCTTGCTTTAAACCGTAAATGGCATTATGAGTTTGCAAATGTGATGAAGGCGACTAGAATCTACAAACTCGGGTGGTTGAGTCATATACCTCCTCAGTAAGAGAACTATGAAGAAAGGCATTTTTGACATCCAATTGGTGAATAGGCCATGCATGAGATACAACAACAGTAAGAATTGTGCGAATCGTGGTGGGCTTGACTACAAGGTTGAAAGTCTTAGTATAGTCGATGCCGGCTTGCTGATGAAAGCCTTTAGCAATGAGACGCACTTTGTAGCGCTCAATACTGCCATCAGATCGTCGTTTTAGCTTGAAAACCCATTTACACCCAACAATATTGACATTAGGTGGCGGCGGGACAAGAGACCAAGTTCGTTGATTGAGAAGAGCATTGAATTCGTTGTTCATGGCATTGCGCCATTTCGCGGAGCGAATGGCTTGAGTGTAACAAGTTGGCTCTACATCAGATAAGGTGAGCAAGGTGGAAAAAGCTTATGGAATCGGATGACAACTAGCAAAATTTGCCCGTTGCTTGGGTTTGAAAATTCCATCCTTGCCTCTCGTTCTCATAGGATGTACATTATTGGAGAAATGCGATGATGAGTGTGGTTTAGCTGATAGAGGGTGTTCCGATATAGTATGTTGAGTGGTAATGTCAGTGAAATCCTTCACACTTGATGAAAAGACAACATATTGTGGTGAAGGTGGTGCCGGAGAAAGAATTGTAGTGGTCAGTGCTTGAGTTGGTGATGGCTCTGGTGGTAAGATGACAACAGGTGGGGTCAACGAGATAACTGGAATAAAGACTATATATGATGTAGAGGTTGGACCAATAGATGATTGAGAGGAGGCAAATGGAAAGTCTGCCTCATTAAATAACACATGCCTTGAAATTTAGACACGTCGAGTAGGAGGATGAAAACACCGATATCCTTTTTGACGATTGCTATAACCAATAAAAACACAGGTGACAGATCTTGGTTGTAATTTGTTAGTAGTATAATTACCAAGATAAGGGTAGCATGCACAACCAAAGGTACGGAGTGAGAGGTAATCAAGATCAGTGGCAAAGAGCCTCTGAAATGGAAAGGACCAGTGGAGGAGTTGGGTTGGGAGTTTGTTAATTAGATATACAGCGGTACAAATGGCTTTAACCCATAAATTGTGAGGGAGATGGAAGACTAGAAGTAAAGTGCGACCCATTTCTGAAATATGCCGGTGTTTTCGTTCTGCAAGACCATTTTGTTATGGAGTATAAGGGCATGATAACTGATGGTGTATCCCTTTTTGTGCACATAAAGTATGAAATAAGGGTTATCATATTCTTTACCACCATCACTTTGCAAAATTTTAATAGATGTGGAAAAATAATTTTCAACAAAAGCAAGAAAATGTTGAAAATGAGTAAAAACTTCAGATTTATGTCACATAGGAAATATCCATGAATATCGGGTATAATCATCCGTAAACAAGATATAATATCTAAAACCAGAGACAGAAGAAACGGGAGACATCCATACATTAGAATGAAGTAAATTAAATAGTGCATTACTACGATGTTTATGAGTGGAAAAAGGAAGCCGCGTAGACTTTCCCAAAGCACAGTGACTACAAAATGTAGAGTGAGAAAAATGAAAAGCAGAGCCTAAAGCTTTATTGGATGCTAAGACTTAAAGCACTTTATTGGACGGATGTCCTAAACGTTGATGCCAAGTTGAAGATGATGAACAAGAGGCTGTGAGAGCATGTTGGGAGACATGAGAGGGTTTAATAGGGTATAAACCATCTTCATATCGGCCCTGAAATAAAACAACACCAGTTCGTAAATCACGAATTTCAAAACCCGATGGAAAAAATATGAAGCTAGCAGAATTATCTTTAGTGAACTGAGCAACGGATAGAAGATTTTTAGACATATTAGGAACATGAAGGACACGAGAAAATTGTATAAGAGAGGAACCAGTAGGAAGGGATATACTACCAGTGTGTGCAATTGGAAGAGAATCACTATTACCCAAGAGAACTTAATCGGTGCCAACATAATCAGACTTATTTGTCATGGAACGAGGATCACCGGCCATATGGTTAGTGGCACCGGTATCAGGATACCAATTGGGATCGACTTGTGAAGCTATTTGTATTCCAGCAAAGGTAGAGGAGAGATCGTCCTCTGTTGTATAAGGATTGCGATATCGTTGGTAACATGTGGAAGCACTGTGGCCATTTTTGAAACAGATCTGACATTGAATAGGAGGTGTGGTGGTGGAAGGCTGTTGTCCAGAAACACCTGGACCATAAGCCCCGCGACCTGGGTTGTAGGATGACTTATATTGATGGAATGTAAAGCGACCCCCACGACTACCGCGATTATTGTTGGTGTGACCGCGACTATGGTTATTTCAACCACGAGAAGAAAGTAGTGTTATTTGCGAGGAATTGTCATAGCTAACCAGAGTTTCTAGATGAGCCGAGGGCCTAATATGAGATTCATATGACAAGAGACGGGCACGAAGATCTTAGTATTGTAGTATTGTAGGAGCGGTAGGAAGTTAAAAAGAGCCATGACAAGCATAAAATAATCTGGACCGAGTCTGCAAAGAACAGATGTGACGAGATCTGCATTGGAAATTGGTTGATTGATGGCAGCAAGAGCATTAGCTAGAGATTTAGCATGTTGTAGATATTCTAAAATAGGTTTTGTCCCTTTGGAGATGGAGAGTAATTGAAAACGCAAATGAGTGGCGTTTGCAAGTGATTGTTGAGAAAAATTTTGTTTGAGGCATTCCCAAATCTAATGAGTAGTAGAGAGTCCAACAACTTGAGAAAGAACAGATTCAGAGAGAGTGGCATTGATCATGCTTACAAGAGTTTGATCTGTTTGTAGTCAACTGGTATAGGCAGAATTCAAGGTATGTGTTGAAGATTCTGTGTTTGAGAGAAATTGGGGAGGACAAGGATGAGTTGCATCAATGAAACGCCAGTAATTTTGGCCAATAAGAAATGGCTTGATCTGACTTTCCCATAGGAGATAGTTGGTTTCTGTTAATTTAATAGAGACAAGAGTTGAAATATTTGGAACAGTAAAGGAACTTGTAAAAGAGGCCATAGGCATGTGGTTTGATAAAGAAGAAGCAATAATAGTGGATGAGGATGAAGTAGCAATGGAGGAAGAAGCCATAGAAAAAAAAAAAAGAGAAATATTGCTAGGTTATTCCTGCTCTGATACCATGAAAGATTGCACAGAATTTCTTACTTTATTGTATTGCTATCACATGTATATATACAATAGAGTACAACTAATAAAGGAAACATATCCCATGATTAAAGCAATCTAAGAATTATAACAGCTAGCTATATAATCAATATGACAATTATACATCAACCTTTGCAATAACACAAATCATTGTAAAATAGGGCTATTGTTTAGGTAAGTCGAACCACAGGGTTTGCTAGTTTATGGCAACCAAGGTCTTTAAAATCACTTTTAGTTTGATGAAAGAGGTATAGAGTTTTGATTGGTTTGTCACTTATAACTAGAAATTAACAATTGCATAAAACAATAATTGTAAGGAATTGAAGAGATAAAAATAATGTAAATGGGACTAGGGAAGTGAATCCACTACCTTCCACATAAACATGCTAGATTGCAATCAACTTGGGAAATAATGTTAATGTATGGCAATGATATGTAGCAATACTAGATTGCTACATTATCTTCAAGAAGTTCATAGGATTAAGACTTAAGTATAACCCCTCAAAGTTCCACATGCTTGAACTATCTAAACTAGGGTGTAGCCATAACATGCTCACTAAGCTAAAGATTATCAAACCCTCAATCAAATGATAATAGTACATGAAGTCAAAAATCAAGAGTAATCCATCAAAGGAAGGTCCTAAGCTATGGAATATCAAGTTTCTCATACAACATGCCATTAAACCCATTTCACAATTTTCATTTCCATTCTCACTATGAAGATGCAAGTTATATAATCATGAGAGGATAAAATCTAAGACAAGATAATGAACTCAATATGATCATTTATAGGCATTAAAATCCATTACAACTAGTGTAAGTGCTCTAAATCATGAAACTACCATATACATGAATCATTCCCCAAATTAAATGAAACTAAGGCATGCTTACAAAGAAGGGCTTCATCACCTCCCTAAAAAGGGAGTTAGTTACCCATAGGAGCAATGGAGGAAGGAGAAGAGATGGCCAACCCTTTCATTTTCGTACCTAGGAGCCGCCCACAAGCCAAACTCTCAAGAACACTCCTTTCTTCCCCCCTCTATTATATCAACCTTATCCTCCTATCTACTTCCAAATTCGTGGTCCATGAGCCCTAGACAATATTAGAGCAATCCCCTAATTAAGGGGATAACATTTGGTGGGAAAAGAAGGAGCCCATGCCTGCCTGTCAACAGAATGGCGGGCGCCCGCGGATGTATGAAGATTTTGGTCACTTTGGCGGGCGCCCGCGGGTTCTTGGCGGGCGCCTGCGGGTGCTTGTCAGCTCTGCGCACCTTTGATAAAAATGCCATAACTTTCTGCTCCGAATTCCAAATGATGAAAAGTTTGATGATTTGGAAAGTTAACTCAAAGATCTAAGTACATTATGTTTTAATGGGAGTCCAATTCTCAAGTTTGGTGGGTCAAAAAGGAATAGTAAAGTCGAACTTCACTGCTGCTAGGCTGTTCTGCGCACCTTTGGTAAAAAGGCCATAACTTTTTGCTCCAAACTCCAAATGATGAACCGTTTGATGATTTAGAAAGCTAACTCAAAGATATAAGTATATTATGTTTTAATAGAAGTCCAGTTCTCAATTTTGGTGGGTCAAAAATGAAGAACAAAGTTCACTGCTGCAAGGCTATAAATTTCAGCATTGCACACTCTGATCTTCAAGAACTCATCAAAACATCATTGTTATTCCTTTTTGGGAAACAAACCTGAAAATATATAAAAACATGCAAATGAAGATAATCTATATAAAATAATCAAATAATGGATTTAACTAATGCAAATAAGGGCACTTGAATATGCAATATTCGGCGCTTATCACTATACACTCCTAATTTACAGTATGTAATCCCATACATTTCTCCTTAATTTATATTGTGTAATCCCACAATTCATGGAGACTAGAATATTCATCCAATAGTCCTTTATTTAATAGGATTTGAGACCCCGTTTGGTTGAATGTGATAATTATAAAATTAAATTTATTGACTTAACTTAATTATCATTTGCTTAGTCACTGCATTCACCCATGACCCTAGATATTTACATATTGCTGAATAATTAAAGTCACATTTTAGTCTAACTCAATTCAACATATCATTTATATTACTATTTAAAATTAAATTTCACTACAAAAAATATAGCATAAAAAAAGACACTTTTATATGTTAATTTAAAAAGTTTTATCCTAAGGTTAAAGTCAATTGGACTAATTTTAGACAACAAGAATTTTTTTTTCCTAGTTGGTACTTACGCACACATACCTCTACTGAGGCTTGAACCCCTGACCTTCCTTTGGAAAGCAGGATCCTAATACCGCTACCGTTGATTTTAGACAACAAGTTAAACACTGGATGATTCTCAAAATAATGAAAAGAGCCACAACCTTTTTTTATTTTTATTTTTTCTTCTAAGTATTAAAAAAACATACATTTAGTTATTCTAATGGAAGTTTTTAAAACTTAGGGTTTTTCAAATAAAGATCTTGATTCATGTGTAGACATAAGTTTTATGTATGAATAACATAATGATTCATTCAATTAGAGATAGAAAACTTATATCAAGGTTTGAGTAAACCTTAGATCTCTCCTTTAAAGTGAATGTTCTCACTTATTGTAAATCCTTTAGTTAGATGTCTTCTCCTTGGATTTTCATCTTCTTGGTGATAATCTTGCCTTTAGGAATCACCCATAAGTTTACATGAATGACCTTTGAGAGCTTAGCTTGTGGGAGCCTCCATCAGATGAGAACACTAACCCTAAAATCCTAGAGAGAGAAATATTTTCTTATCTTCTAAAAATTATTGCACAAAGGCGTAACCTAAAATATACATGGACCCCATGTATATATAAGTAAAATAAAAATAATAATTGAAGAAAATATATTTTTCTCAATCTTTAAAATTCACGTGATATCTCAAATCTAATGGGCCTCCAATATCAAGTTGGGTTATGAGTGGGAATCATTTGGGCTTATTATTTTATTGGCTACAATGAATTAATAATTAACCCGTTCAATAGACCCAATTCAATTAATTCATAAATTAATTTCTACTCCACTAAAAGAAATTAATTGAACTCCAATTAGTTATCGAATAAATAAAGCCATCAATCTGACTACTAAATTAATATATTTATTTTCGTACCTTTGATTATTTCTGGCTTAATCACAATAAAACATTTGTTTGACAAAAATAATAATTTAAATAAATAAATATATAGAAAATCATTTTGTCTAAAATCACACGAAGGCCTTCGAATTTAGTTTGTGATCCACCATAATCAATACAAAATAAATACAAGTACCAATGATGCAAATATTGAATAACACTCTAACTATTAATTACATAATTACCCAAAGTGCCGATCTATGGATTCCGAAGAATCCGCCGAACAAATTAAAGTAATTACTAATTAATAAAAGAGTCTATACTTCTCTCATGCTTAAGAGTCAAATGCCATGACAGTGATAAGGAGCTATTGCATACGACGACTCTAGCAATATGTCTCAACCTAACGTGGATCCGATTCAAGTCTTAGTTAATAATGAGTCCATCCATAATTACCGACTATGAACTATTTATGATTATTATTTATATCTATGTATTGGTCATCATCACATACATATAAATATCTCTTGTAATCAAGTGGATACTATCAATTCCATAATGAATCGAAACATAATACATTGAATTCACCAATTGTGTAAAGCATAAATATTTTAGATATGTTAGGAACATATGTCACTTTAATCCAAATAGGAATTTGCTATGCCAGTGCAAACAAATCCCAACAACTCCCACTTGCCCTCATAGCCAATTCGAATCGCATTTAACTCACATGTTATCTAAGTGACGATCAAAACTATTGATCAATGACATCTTTGTTAATGGATCAACAAAGTTATGTTTTGATGCAATATTCTCGGCCATGAGTACATTTTCTTGCCAGACAATATGACATGATACTTTCTCTCAGTGTACCTTGTTCCTCTATGGAGTATTGGGTCATTAGTTTAGGCTACTTCTATATTATTGTCGCAATATAGCTTGATAGGCAGGCTAGTATGCTTCACAACGTCTAAATCAGTGAGATCAAACTAAAAGGCTTCATTTGTTGCCTTTAAGGCTGTAATGTACTCCACCTTCAGGTTTGAGTTAGCAGTTAAAATCTACTTATTACTCTACCAACTAATTTCCCTTCCATTGAGTGAACATACACTAAGTTATGAACCTCATAGTATCTATATCTGATTGAAAATTAGAACTTGCATACCCGATTGGGACCACATCATCACATCCATAACTGAGTTTGAGATTATTGGTTCTTCTAAGGTACTTTATGATATTTTTCATAACTGACCAGTTATCAAGTTCGGGATTGGACTGATATTTACTGACTGTCCCTATAATGTAGCGAATGTCCTATTTGGTATAGACATTGACATATATAAGAATCCCACATGCCGAAGCATATTATTCCAGTCTCATTTGCTCAATCTCCTATGCTAGTCTTGGAAAACTACTTACTAGAGAGAGTAATCCATGTCAATAAAGCAAGAACTCATTCTTTGAGTTTTGCATACCAAACCTGGTAAAAACTTTATCAATGTAGGATTATTAAGATAAGCCTATTTTCCTTTTAACCTGATCTTGCAAAAGCTTCATCCTATGAATATAGCTTACATCTTGAAGATCTTTCATTTTAAAGTAATTGAACAACTACCTCTTTACTGATAACGAAACTTCCACATTATTCTAAATAAGTAGGATGTCATCAATATATATATAGAATTAAAAAAATAATGACATTACCATGTACACACATGGTTCATTCACTAAGAAATCTTCTAGTATCCTCTTGTAGATTAACTTGCATTCCATAGGGATCACCCTACTAGAAAGTTCTACAAGATCCTAGATTTTATAAGAATACATAGATTCCAACTCTGATTTCATAGCAACTTGCTAAAACGATCTCTATTTATATCGGTTCACGCTTTCGTGTAACTTACTGGGTTAAACTAATGTTTAATAGGAATGTCCATAAAGATCTCACCTAAAAACATGATTTTGTCAGATTGGATGATAATCCACCCCCTACAACAATGTACTGATGCAGGAATCTGTGTACTTGATGATGCTTACGCATCAATATGGAATTCATCTATAATTCTTAATCTCCATAATAAGTGTGTTCATATGTGGTACAACAAATACTCTGACCATCTCCTCTAACACTATTATGCTACTAGGTATACGATTTATAATATGATCCTCTTATAAATAAACAGTGAGTGATAACAATCAACTTTTATCATTGAGATCATAAAATAATCCATCCTAGTGCCTTTAAAGTAGCCAACAAATCAAGCATGCTTATGATCTGCTTCCAACTTACTTTTCCATATTAAGTGCACATGTGCAAGACTACCCCATATGTGCATGTGTTCAAACTAAGATTTAGTAAGAAACACAGCTCAAAAGGTATCCTTGAGACAGACTAAGGTAAAATGCAGTTCATAATGTGCATCGATATCTAAACTCTAAAATGAAAGAGATAATGTAGCATAATAGATCATAGATCTAACCATGTTAAGAAGAATTATGTTATTCCTATTTAACACCTCAATTCATTAAGGGTAGTTAATTGCGGAAAACTGGTACATAATACCCTCATTGACCATATAGTTTTTGTAATATCCTAAGAAATACTCACATCCACGATCAGATCGAAGTGTTTTGATAAGTTTACCTAATCTGTGCTCTATTTCAGTCTTGACACTCTCGAAATATACCAAAAGTTTAAGACTTGTGTCGCATCAGGTAAATGTATCCAAAACATAAGTAATCTTACTTGGATGTTCAGAAGACCACACCTGTCAATGTGTACCGACTCCAATTATTCTTTATGTCTATTTCATTTGGCTGATAAAGCCCTTAGGGTTATCTATCATTCAATACAGGATTCACAAGTTGGTTCAGGCTCCCCTACCTCACTAGGTAATAAACCTTCTTTAACTAATCTTTGAATCTCATTTTGACTGATTGTAACCAATAATAGATACTAAAAATACCAAAGATTCAATCTTTACCCATTAAAACACTCTTCGCGATTTCATAGGCAACTCAAATAAGTTAACTCAAAACTCTCATTTTCTTTTAATGATTCAATCTTCTAATGAGTTAGGAAAAACAAATTTTCTTTTAACATTCAATCTAGAAGATGCAACATTAGTTTCTACATCATGCAAATATTTAGAGCTGGTGGTTATAGTATATTAGCCATCTTTCAATGAACCAGAAGCAATTGCACATCTATTTAATTTTATAAAAACAGTTTTACAAAACCAAAAGTGAAACAAGAATGAGATTGCGTCTAACATCTGTGCATAAAGACAGTTTTCTAATACTAATATCCTTCTACTCTTGAATTTCAGATGTAATACTCCTACTAAGTTAGTTACAACCTTGACATCAGGTCCAAAAGACAAATTTATATATCCATATCATTGAGGCTTCTGGATTCCTAAAATCCTTGCAACGAATTACAGACATGTTTAATGGCTTGAAAATCTATCCATCAGGAATTAATAGATACAACCACATAACATGGCTCAATAATGAAATATACAATTTCCTATATCACGTTGTTGCTTAGACAGTTCGTCTTTCAGTGTCTTAGTCGGCCAAAAAAGAAAAAGTTTCCTTCGCCTTCAACATACACTGCCTTATAACCTTTAACCTTTTTGATCCCCATGTTTTGTGTTAGCCTAGTCGTATTGTCATCCTTCTTCTTTTCCATTGTGTGATACCCCTTAAATCCGAGACATGGGTTGATCAGGCCCAAGCTCAAACCCGAGGGAATATCAAACAATTAATATATAACCAAACACAAATTTCAAAAGGAATTAAGAAATAAATAATTAAAAGCTGAAAGAACTCTAAAATATAATCCTTTAAAATTAAATACTTAAAATCCAAAACCTCCAATACTTTAACAACTCGGGAATCCATCCAATGGACTCTTAATAAAAATCCAAATTGAAATGTAAATAACCGAAAGAATATCCAAAGTTAAACCACGGAGAGAAGTCCTACGTCGTCGTAAGAGTGAGTGATAGCCTCTGCTCAGTACGATCAAGCCTAAAACTGGAATTGTTAAATACCTGAAAAAACATAAGTGGGTTAGGCCCACGAACAAATTCTATCCTACTACAATCCAAGTAGAGACTCGATAGGCATGTACATCTTAACCAACTCAACAATAGCTATATAATCCATACATATATATATCCACACTACGGGACTCTCACTGGACTATGCAGGGGGTCTCAACCTGAATAGAAGGCAACATGCAAAACGTACCTGAGTGGGCATGAGTACCTAAGCCTAATAGGGTATACCTCAATCTATTATATCTAGCTACACATCTTACTGCATATACGCTCTCTAACCATCGACTCTGAGACTCAAGCTCAGATCACGGTACCATAAATATATACTTAAAGTACATCCTATCCATCCATAATAAATCCAGTTAGCCATTCAGCTTGTTCAGCTGCACAGACTTACATATAAGTAGGATTTTATTTTTATGATCTGTTCCCTTATTCTGATATAGGTAGGACTTAGCGTTTCGAGCTAATCCAAACCTAATATGCCACCGTCCCATACCAGTGCATACAATCCAAACATCCAGCAGTTGATAAAACAAGTAATAAATGTAGTTATCAACTATCTCATATATCCAACAACTGATATTAAAATATTAAATATAAACATCAATTGTTCCATATTAAGCATGATAAAATTTTGTAAATTAACAGACTTATTCGATACTACTCCGCAAAGTCCAATAATTGATACTACAGGACATACATGTAAACCAATTAATTCTAAGTAAGCATAATAGAATATATATAATTTCACATGCTTAGTTTTACAACACTGGAACTATGATGACCCGGTCATTTTTCTTCCTTTTCTTTTTCTCATATTTTAACGGATATTTTTTTTCTGTTGTCTTTTCCTTTTTGGGTTCGGTTTTTCATCACTTGATGTTGTCTCGAGTGCTTTGGAATGATTTTCGAGACTCTTTTCCTTGGATTGACAACTTCCTTTGGGGATTGTGTCATTTTCATATTTTATTTTTCCGAACACTATTCTCATTTTGTCTTTTTCTCGTTTATCCTTTTTCCTTTCACAACCTCACTTTTTGTGCTCGGATTTAATTCCGGTTTTACATGCATTCATGATATTTGATTTCCATGATAGTGATATTTTTACTTTTCTAGAAAAGCATGTTGATTGCTTACTTCCTTCATAAAGGGGCATTAATGCATACTTTAGTGTAATTCTTCTTAACTTGTGGGGTTTTAGTGTAATTAAATAAAGTAATTAGTTTTCATCTTTGGGACCATTTTGCAATTAAATTTGGAAGATATTTTCAAAAAGGACATTTTTTCAATTTTTGAAAAGTGTGACAAGTGTCACACTCTTATTAGTCCACTTGTTGACATTTGTGTGGAAACACTTTGATACATTGGATGATGACATTTGGAGGGTGAGGATTCACCCACTTGTTGGCCTGGGATTGGTGCACTTGTTGGCTTGGATGGTTGACAAGTGTAGATGTGGGATTAAGCCTAGGAAGGAGCCATGGATTGGTGACAAGTGTAGGTTCACAATTTAGTCTTACAAATATCTTTGGGCCACTTTAGGATTATGGTTTTAAAGGAGGGTTTTTGTGGAATTGACCATAGATGTGTGTGTTGACCATGGTGTAGGATCACATAGTGAGTGGAGGATTTCTATTCCTCCACTCACACATTTTCACATTTCATCTCTTTTTTCCTCACCACAAAACCCTAGCCTCCATGGATGAAGCTTGAAACTTTAGGCATTGACCTTGATTTTTGAGGCCCTTCCACTTACTTTAGACCATAAAGCTTGGAATATTTTTTGTTCCCCTCATCCTCCTCTTCAAAACACTTAAAGGATCTAGCCTAACTCCTAGTTTTGCTTTGGTATCTAGAGATTCAATTCTCTAGTGAGGTATTGATCTATTATTTTGAAGTATTTTTATGTCATTATTGAGTGTTTTACATGCATAGAAGAGAAGGACTTGTATTCTGCCCTTAAACTGTTTTAACTTGAAATAAATATTATCAAATTAAATATACAACATGAAAATATAATCAATTAGCTTCTATTTAGTTTTGGTTTCATGTAATTTGGA
Organism: Cornus florida; assembly: GCF_030987335.1. Taxonomy (NCBI): domain Eukaryota; kingdom Viridiplantae; phylum Streptophyta; class Magnoliopsida; order Cornales; family Cornaceae; genus Cornus; species Cornus florida. Next base: position 51,238,881 of record NW_026775573.1, read on the forward strand.
TTTAAAATGAATTAGTTATGAATTTTTGAAGTTGCAAGTTAGTTGCTGGAAATTTAAATCCTTTCTTATCTGGTCCGGAAACGAATTTTTATATGGAGCTGTAGTGCTTCAATTACCTTGAAATTTTTACTAGAACTTTCCCTCTGGATTTTACATTACTCAGAATTTTTTCACGATTTTAGAGCATTTCAAAATGTTTTTAAAAATCCGAGACTATCTGCTGTCCATGTTTTTATTGCAGCTGGAAAATATATTTTTAGATGATTTATTTCACTAACCTTTTGACATTGGATCATGGCTTAAATTTTTAGTTTTACACTCTAATATGTTTACTTCCAAAATAGATTAGGTTTGCCCAATTTGGATGTTAAATGAATTTTTCATGAATTTTCAAAGTTGGAAGCTACAGGCTGAAAATGTGTTTTCTGGGCAGAATTTGTTTCAAAGTTGTGGGTCAAAACTGTTTCAATGGGGAAAATATTTTGTTAAACTAAATTGATATTATCAAATTACAGTATTTAAGCTTTCATTGGGCTTTAGATTCATTCAATTTGGATGAGAATTGAATTTTTTATGAATTTCCCAAGTTGAAGGTAACAAGTTGAAATATCTATCTTGCGGACCAAAAATTTGGGGCGATTTCACTTCGGTGGTAATTGGGATTTTCATTCCAATTGAGGTAGGGGATGTTATAGGGTGTTATTTGAGTTGTATTGATTGTTTTATGAACATATATTAAATTGAAGACATTTAGATATGTTTGAAAAATCTAGAGGAAAATTAATTAAGTAGCTTAATTAATTTTATTCTAAGTGTTGTAGTTGCTTAAATTGATTTTGGGTATAATGTATGTGAATACCATGTTATGACCTTCAACATGTATTAATTTGAGCTTAATTGGAATTGATTTGAAATCTAGAGACTTTCCATGATTATGTTGAAAATCTCTTAAAATGTAGTATACTAATTACCTTGTGAGCATGCTACTAATTTGAAGTATATTTAGTACTTGTGGCCTCTTAAAATGGTATTTAGACTTAACATGATATAGAATATCATTGATTAGTAAAGCTTGTTTAAATGTATCTTGTGTAGGTATATAGCTTATCCAGAATATTACAATTGTTTACCTTGGAAACTAGTTACTAAATTGAAGCTTATTTAGTACTTGTGGCTTAGGATGGTAATGTGACTCAATTGTTGTAAAATATTCTTGCTTTGTGTATAAATTGCATATTGAGGACTTGACATGTCATATGCTATTTAGACTTGAATTCTAGGACATGGTTTGTGTGGAATCAACCTTATTTGTGCATGCAATGTGGTAACTTGCATTTGATTTTGTATAAGTTTTGAACTTATTAGTTTTGGAAAGCTTGTGAGGACATATATTATGTGATGGCTAGGGTTTGGCTCTAGTACGTAGACAAGTGTCTTCTAAGTCATAAGTGCGCACTAGGTAGTACCTTGTGGGTCGTAATTACCCGAAAATACTTGCTTGGTCTAGCGACCGCATGTCCTAGTCTTTCCATTATTTGTTGTTTTTGCATTTAATTTCAAGTTGTTAATCATGGATTACTTGTAGCTTGAGAATTGATGCTTGTTTGGGACAATTGTATACTATTTAGTATACTTGAACTTGTATACTTGGTCCTTGAGTTTGACTTTCATTTAGTATACTTGTGCCATGTATACTTGTTTTATGTGCATTTTGTTTAGTTTAGTATACTTGTATTCGTATACTTGATTTATGAGATTTCCATATAAAATGCATACTTATGTAATTATGCTTAGACATTGTATGACTCGTCTTAATATGGTTTAGTATACTTGGAAATGTATGCTTGTATGTTGTATTACATGTTTTAAAATTGTTTAGTATACTTGAGCATGTATACTTGTATGCCGCTGTTCACTTGAAATTGCATGAGTAGCTTAGGATGCTCCCTGAGTCTCATCTTGACATAGACGTTAGGTGGCATAAGCTCCTTTAACATGTTTCACCTTAAGGGGATAAAATTGTAAAACGTTAGGCCGATGCATGCTCATTTCCTACGAGTAGCTTTATGTTATTCACCCCTACGATACTGGGGCATATTTCAGGTACAGGATACAAGATTGGAGATTGTAATTGCTTGGGTGATTTGCTGAGTTAAGCTTCGTTAGAAGCATTCTTGTTCAGATGCAAGTGTTAGCATGTTCATGATTTGTCTATGAAATGTAATTTTTCTAACTTGGAATTTTGACATGTCAAATGTTGTAAATGAGTTGTAATAAGGCCATTGGCCATTGTAGCATGTTTAAAATATCATTTTACACTTGCGTGTATGTTCACATCATCACACAATAGCATATAATGCATTTTGATCATGCCATGGGGAGTCATTTTGACGCCTTAGGGATGACGTACATCTCTAGTGGCCACTTAGTTTCCTTCGCTTCCACATTTCAGATCCGTTATCGGGTCATTCTTTTGGTTCATCACAGGATACAGTGGGTTGAAAAATCTAGGGTTGTCACAGGTGGTATCAGAGCTCCTAGGTTAGAAAACCTTAGGACGACGGGTTTTGGGTACATATCATGCTTTTGTTGCCATGCTCTATGTGTTTTTATACTTTATGATAACATGTTTTGGTTGATAACATGTTTATGTGTTTACGTGCTGCATGTTGTATACCGTTTGTTTAGCATTATTTTATTCTAATGTAAAGAACATGACATGTGACGTATGCTAGATTAGAATTGTATATGCATAATTGTGTTGCATATTTGGCATGACATGTGATTGGTTATTGAGGCACGAGTTGAGGTTGATGGTGATTGTAGTCATAGTTGTGTGGTAGTATAGGTTGTTGTCGACCTAGTGTTGGTTTTGAGGTAGGTGGATGGTCACCTTTTATTTAGGCTCTTGTGAGATGAGTCATTTGGCGTTACCGTAGTGGTGGATTTGTTGGTTTTAGGCCATTATGAGGTTATGGACCTCTTAGGATCCTTGATTGTCTAGGAATATTTCTCTAGAACTTGTATTTTTCGTGGGCGGGTACGTTTGTGGGCGGGTGCATGGCACTATCATGCTACCGTGTTGGCTAGCTACAAGCGCAGTTCGGATGGAATCAGTGTTGGTTTTGTTTTGATAGGCGTTGTCCTTTGATCGGTGATGATGATGGTTGTTTTGGAGATCATTCGTGGTGATTGATTTTGTTGTTATTGGTATGGCTATAGTTGCCATTTTCTTTGAGTTCTCCTTGCACGATGACGCTTTTGGGATCAAGTCGATTGATGGATGCTTCGGGTAGAGAGAGCATTGCATTGTTAGTGTCACTTGTAATGTCACCCTTAGATTCAGAGATGGATTGTAAGAGTCTTACCATTGTGGTAAGGGCTCACATTTGTTTTGAGACAGGTTGTTGTTGTATTGGTTTTTGGAGTTAGTGTATGGCTAGGACTGGTCCTTCCTTTTTACCTAGGCACTCTAGGACACGATGTCCATAAGGTTCATTGTTGCATCACTTTTGTTTTCTGCAGTTTCATTTACTACCATGTTAGTAGTATGATTTATGATATTGTGATGCATGAGTAGGTGGAGGTCTATCCACATTTGCCTTCTTGTTGTGTGGCAATAGCATGCCTTTCTTATATGCTTCGAGATGCCATGTTATTACCGCGCTTTAATGATATGCTTTTGTGTTTATGCGGAGACGTGCAGCATGTGTTTTTGATTTTCATCTATGTGAGTAGATTTTTTTTTCTGGTAGTTGCATTCCTTGTCATATGCATGACTTCCAGGTTTGGTTTTCCCATTCGTTTCCCTTGGTCGCACGTAGTCTGTATGCGGGTTTCCACAATGGTTTTGTGTTGGTTCGTGTTAGGGACTTCACAAGGAGTGAGTCTCTTCCCTCCATTGCGTTGTGCACTGTTTTGGGGTTGGTTGGTCCATGAGGATCATCGTTGTTGTCTTGAGTCCTGATAAGCGCCGAATACTGTATATTCAAGCGCCCTAAATTACATTAACAAAGTCCATTAATTGATTATTTTATGTAGATTATCTCCAGTTGCATGTTTTTGTACATTTTCAGGTTAAATTGCAAAAAGGAAGCAAAAATGATGCCTTGTGGAATTTTGAACAAAAAGGGTGCCAATTCTGAAATTCTGGCAGCAGTAGAACCTGAATTTTGTCGCCATTTTCGACCTAGAAAACTCAAGAACTGGACTTCGATCATAACATGAAAGATTTAGAGCTCTGAATCATCTTTCCAAATCTTTAAGCGGTTCATCATTCAGAGTTCGGAGCAAAGAGTTATGATCTTCTTACCAGAGGTGCGCAGAACTGCCTGGCAGCACTGAAGTGCTGCCTTTCTCCCCATTTTCGACCAATCAGACTTGAGAATTGGGTCTTCATCAAAACATGAAGTTTTTAAAGCTCTGAATCAGATCTCCAAATCTTCAAACAGATCATCATTCGGAGTTCGGAGCATAAAGTTATGGTCATTCTTCCACAGTGGGTCAGAGATGGGCAAGAATTGCATGTTGCTCATTACACTAATTTCGAGTGCTCGAGACCACCCTTCGAGTGCTCGAAATTTTGGCAGATTGCACTCGGAAATGGCTCAATTTCAGCCACTTGCACATTGGTTTCCTCAATGCCATCTTCCTTCTTTATGAAGTGGTTGGAGGTGTTCCTTGGAGGAGAGAGAGGCTTGACTTGAGCTTGATAAGAGAGAGGGAGGAACACATAGATGTTATCATTCATTCTTACAAGATTAGAGGAGAGAGAAGAGAGCAAGGAAGAGAGTGTTCTTGAGTGCTACAGTAGAGCTCGAAAATGAAGTTGTATTCTTCGTCTTCTTCTTCCATTTTTCCATTTATGGAGAGCTAAACCTCCATCTAGGGAGGTGATGAAGCCTCATCTTTTGATCATGTTCTAGATTAGGCTATACTTTTGGGGACTATAATGTATAATGTATGGTAGTTTCATAGTCTAAGGGCATATTCCTTCTTGTATTGAATTTTAATGTGTAAATGGTTGATGTAAGTTCATTGTCATATCTTTGATGATTCTTGGATCAATCTTATTGCTTTTATTTTCATAGTGACAATGAAAATATAGACTATGAATGTTTTTCAAGGCATGTTGATTTTGAAACTTGATATTCCATTGCTTAGGTACCTCCTTTGATGGTTTATACTTGATTCCTACCTTCATGTGCTTCACCATTTGATTGAAAGCTTGATGGTCTTTTGCTTGAGATAGTGTATTTGATTCTACACCTTAGTTTAAGTAGTTCAACTATGGTAGCTTTTGATGGATCATTCTTGTTTTGATTAAGTGAACTTCATATTTCTTGACCATTGCATATATGCTATTTATCCCCAAATCTAGACCTAATCTAGCATGTACTTAGGGTGTAGTGTGGATTCATCTTCCTAGTCTTTTCTACTTGTATCTCACTTCTTCAATTTCATTACAATATATTGTTTTATGCATTTTAATTTCTTAGTTTAGTGACAAATACACAAACCCTTTATAAACCCCTCATCACTTTAAAATGACTTTAGATACTTAGGTTGCCTTAAGACTAGCGCAGTCCCAGTGGTTCGACTTACCCGTCCAATAGCCCTATTTTACAATGATTCGTGCTATTGCGAAGAGGGTTGATTTATAATTGATTTCGACCGCCGATCAATTTTTGGCGCCGTTGCCGGGGACTTGTAAACGGTTTAGCAACCAAAGTTTAGGGTTAAATTTAGTTTGATTGTGCATATTGTGTTTTGTGCATATTTTTCGTGTGGTTTAACCATTTTCGTGTTGTAAGATTCTAGGGACTCGAATCTCGCCGTGGGAACGCTAGCAAAGCGTAAGTCTAGAGGACCCCAGGTAAGTTTCTTGACCTTTTAGTTTCACATTGTAAGATATTGTGCATGTGTTAAGTTTAGAAGTAGTTAATTTATTTGCAAGCCCTTGTTGAGGCTATATTATTGTTTTAATTCTGTGTATAAGCATCGGTCCTTGTCGTGGCCATTTATTTTCTGTCTTGATAATTGGGGAGAAAGAGAACATCGTATGTGGAGTTGTGGATAATGAATTGCTTTGTTGATTATATGCTGTGCTGTTGATGTTCGGTCGTAGGTCACTCTCTCTACCCACACTTGACTCGCCTATCGATATAAATTCACTTGAAAGAACTCTTAGACGAAACCTTAGGGAACCCACTCTTACAAGGGATCTTGAAACTGAATTTAATACAATGGGGGATAACGTAGGAAATCTGGGGAATGAAAGGGCTGAAATTCCTAATGTAGAACCAATGACTCTTAGAGATCATTTCATCCTTACCACCTATGCTTTTCCTTCTTGCATAGTAATGCCAAACATCGATGCAGCTCAATATGAGATCAAATCAAGCACCATCCAAATGCTTCCATCATTTCATGGCTTTGATAATGAAGATCCATATAAGCATCTTGATGAGTTCCTTGAAATCTGTTCGACCATCCGGTTGAGAGGTTTTCCGGACAATGCACTCCATCTCCATCTTTTCCCATTCTCTCTAAAGGATAGGGCAAAATATTGGTTGAACTCTCTCGCTCCCAATTCCATTACTTCTTGGGCTCAATTGCAACAAGAATTCCTTAAGAAGTATTATCCGGTGAGTAAAACCAACCAAATGAGGCGTTCCATTCTAAGCTTTTCTCAAATTGATGGAGAACAACTCCATGAGACTTGGGAAAGGCTACAAGATCTTCTTCGGAAATGTCCTCATCATTTGATCCCAAAATGGCAATTAGTGCAAGCTTTCTATGCCGGCTTGACCGAAACCCATAGATTCATGGTTGATTCTTCTTGTGGTGGGATGTTCATGTCCAAGAATATGGATGAGGCTTGGACCCTACTTGAGAATTTAAGCGAAAATTCACTTCAACATAATTCTTATAGGGCTCCGACCTCAACCATTGCAAAGAACACCAACCCTTGTCAACCAAAATCAATAAGGGAGGAATCATCTCAAGTGGATGCCATCGCTCATAAATTCTACCAATTGATGGCACCACATCTTCCTCCTTCATTGTCTCAAAATTCGGCAAGTTCAGTTTGTGCTTCATGTACTAGTCCATTCCATTCTCGGAAGATTGCTCCACACCGGAGCAATTTCCTAATCCCAACCAAGAGCAAGCTAATGCCATGTTCTCAAGGCCCCGGCATAACCCGTATTCCAATACATATAATCCGGGTTGGAGGGACCATCCGAATTTTTCGTGGAGGCAACAAGCCCCACAAAATTCCCAATTTCAAAATCAAGGGCCTCAAAATCAGCCCTCTTCTCAATATCAAGGTAGGCCTTTCCAAACCTCTTCAAGCTACCGTCCTCCTTACAATCCAAATGTTTCCAATCAACCTCCTGTGTGTCCAACTGATGAGATAGTAGCTGCAAATAAGCAAATGATGGAATCATTGAACAAGCAAATCATGGATTCCAACAAGCAACTCTTGACATCCTTGCAGCCTACTCTGCAAATGGTTCACTCTCATACTCAATCCATAGCTAAGCTCAAAAATCAAGTGGGTCAAATAGCTAACTCGGTGAATCAATTACTTCAAAAGGACAAGGGCAAACTTCCCTCTCAACCTTTTGAAAATGCTAGAGGAATGCATGTGATTGATGAAACCCCTCTTCCGAGTAGGCCGACTCATGAACAAGTTCAAGCTATCACCACCCTTCGGAGTGGTAGAGTGGTTGACAACAAGGTTGATGGAGACACAAGTGAGAAAAACCCTCCTTTGAAAAATCCAAATTCAAGCTCTTCTAATCCAAATCCAAGCTCTTCTAATCCAAATTCTTGTCCAAATACCATTCACAGAAATCCCACACATGTCACCCCAAATGTGGAAACTACTTATGAGCTAAAAGCTCCGTTTCCTCAACGTCTTCAAGAGTCGACACATTTGGGGAACAAGAATTGTAAAATTCAAGATATGTGGGAAGTTTTCAAGCAAGTGAAGATTAACTTGCCCCTCTTGGATGCTATCAAGCAAATCCCTCCCTATGCAAAATTTCTCAAAGATTTGTGCACTTAAAAACGCACTTCTAAAAATCATTTGCTAAAAAAGGTGAGGTTGACTGAAAATGTTAGTGCTATCATTCAGCACAGTACTCCTCCGAAGTATAAGGATTTGGGTTCCCCCACAATCTCTTGCGTCATTGGTGACAGGAAAATCGAGAGGGCCCTCCTTGACTTAGGAGCTAGTGTGAATTTAATTCCATATTCAGTCTACCTACAACTTGGTTTGGGAGATCTTAAGCCGACTTCTGTGGTTTTGCAACTTGCCGATAGATCGGTCAAGCATCCACGAGGTATTCTCGAGGACGTTATCATCAAAGTGGATAAATTTTACTTCCCGGTAAATTTTGTGGTTCTTGATACGGAACCGGTCCATGACCCAAAAAAGCACATTCCCGTGATCCTTGGTAGGCCATTTTTAGCCGCGGCTAATGCATCAATTAATTGCCGAACCGGGGTGATGGACATTGCTTTTGGAAACATGCAAGTCAAACTCCACATCTTTCATGCAACTCAACATCCCTCCAATGAGGATGATTGTTTTCTTGTGGATGTCATTGATGAAGTGGTCGAAGAATCTCTCCCCTTCATTCTAAGCAAAGATCCTCTTGAAACTTGCATGTCCCATTTTGACTTCTCAAACTTTGATGTTGATCAAGCCATTCAAGAAGTCAATTCCTTGCTTGATATTAATGCTATCATGGATGTACCTCCTTGGAAAATTCCAAAAGAACCACTTCCCCAACTTTCCACTACTCCTCCGGTCCCATCATTGTTATCTCCGCCACAACTTGAGCTTAAGCCGCTCCTGGCCCATCTCAAGTATGTGTTCCCTGGTCCAAAGCTAACCCTTCCGGTCATCATTGCCTCGGACCTTCAAAAAGACCAAGAGACCAACCTTTTAGTGGTGCTCCAAGAGCATAAAGAAGCTATTGGTTGGACAGTGGCGGATTTGAAAGGAATTGACCCCTCCATTTGTATGCACCGCATTCATATGGAGGATGACGCAAAGGCTACTAGAGAGGTCCAGCGCCGGTTAAATCCAAATATGAAGGAAATGGTCATGAAAGAGGTGATCAAATTGCTAGATGCGGGAATCATCTACCCTATCTCTGATAGCAAGTGGGTGAGCCCCACACAAGTTGTTCCCAAGAAATCTGGTCTCACCGTTGTTGAAAATTCGGTGGGTGAGCTCGTGCCACAACGAACTACCACCGGGTGGCGTGTGTGTATTGACTACCGGAAACTCAATTCATCAACTAGGAAGGATCATTTCCCACTCCCATTTATTGATCAAATCCTAGAAAGGTTAGCCGGCCAAAGCTTTTATTATTTTCTTGATGGTTATTCCGGTTATAACCAAGTGGCAATCGCCCCCCAAGATCAAGAGAAAACAACATTCACATGTCCCTTTGGTACTTTTGCCTATCGACGCATGCCTTTTGGTCTATGCAATGCGCCGGCAACGTTCCAAAGGTGCATGATGTCCATATTCTCCGATATGGTTGAAAAGTTCTTGGAAGTTTTCATGGACGATTTTTCCGTATTTGGCTCCTCTTTTGACTTGTGTCTAAAAAATTTATCTCTTGTGTTCCAAAGATGCAAAGAGACGAATCTCATTCTAAGTTGGGAGAAAAGCCACTTCATGGTCCAAGAAGGCATTGTTTTAGGACATGTCATTTCTAAACGGGGAATCGAGGTAGACAAGGCAAAAGTTGAGTTGATCTCTAATCTTCTTCCTCCGAATTCCGTCCGTCAAATCCGTTCTTTTCTTGGCCATGCCGGATTCTATCGTCGCTTCATCAAAGATTTTAGCAAAGGGCCCTTGTGTAATCTCTTAGCCAAGGATGTTCCATTCAATTTTGATGACATTTGCATGGAAGCTTTCATTAAACTTCGCACTCTTCTCTCATCCGCCCCAATCATGAAACCGCCTAATTGGTCTCTTCCCTTTGAGATCATGTGTGATGCATCCGACTATGCATTAGGGGCGGTTTTGGGCCAACGTGTGGATAAACTTCCGCATGTCATTTATTATGCCAGCAAGACTCTCTGCGATGCCCAATTAAACTACACCACCACTGAAAAAGAATTGCTAGCTGTGGTGTACGCCTTGGATAAATTTCGCTCTTATCTTCTTGGTTCCAAGGTCATCGTCTTTTCGGATCATGCCGCTCTTAGGCATTTGTTAGTGAAAAAAGAGACAAAACCCCGTTTAATTCGATGGATCCTCTTACTTTAAGAGTTTGACATTGACATCCGGGACAAAAAAGGGACCGACAATGTTGTCGCCGATCATCTCTCTCGCTTGCTTATTGAAAAATCTTCCGAATTCGCAGCCATCCGTGATTCTTTTCCGGATGAGCAACTTCTTCAAGTTTCACATTCCAATCTTCCATGGTTTGCGGATATTGTCAACTATCTTGCGATTGGCAAAATTCCAACTCATTGGTCCAAACAAGAGAATGACTGGTTTTTCTCCCAAGTCAAGCATTTCTTTTGGGAAGATCCGGAACTATTCAAGTATTGCCCGGACCAAATCATCCGGCGATGCATTCCTGAAACCGAGGCCACAAGCATTCTAAATTTTTACCATACTCTTGCTTGTGGAGGCCATTTCAGTGCCAAAAAGACCGCTAACAAAGTCTTTCAAAGCGGATTCTTTTGGCCTACCTTGTTTCGGGATGCATACAATTTTTGCAAATTGTGTGAACGATGTCAAAAACTTGGATCCATGTCCCGAAGAGACATGATGCCCCTCACTAACATTTTAATTGTTGAAAATTTTGATGTATGGGGGATTGACTTCACGGGACCATTTCCATCTTCTTATGGCTATGAGTACATCCTTGTAGCGGTGGATTATGTGTCTAAATGGGTTGAAGCCGAGGCTACCAAAACCGATGATCATAAAGTCGTGATCCAATTCATTCAGTCTCATATCTTTAGTCGTTTTGGTACGCCCCGAGCAATCATTAGTGATGGCGGATCTCATTTTCGAAATCGTTATCTCAAATCCGTCCTTACTATGTATTCCGTCATTCATAAGGTTGCTACACCTTACCACCCTCAAACGAGTGGTCAAGTAGAGATTTCTAACCGGGAAATTAAGCATATTTTGGAAAAAACGGTTAGACCGGACCGCAAAGATTGGTCGTTAAGGCTAAACGATGCGCTTTGGGCTTACTGGACAGCTTATAAGACACCCATTGGCATGTCGCCATATCGACTTGTCTTTGGCAAAGCATGTCATCTCCCGGTAGAATTAGAGCACCGTGCTTATTGGGCCATAAAAAGGTTCAATTTTGATCTCAAACAAGCCAGCTCTAATCGTGCGTTGCAATTAAATAAACTTGAGGAATTGCGTAATGACGAGTATGAAAGTGCAAAAATCTACAAGGCAAAGACTAAAGCTTTTCATGACAAACACATCGTTAAGAAGTCTTTTGCCCCCGGACAAAAGGTTTGGCTTTTCAATTCTTGCTTGAAACTCTTTCCCGGTAAACTCCGGTCAAGATGGGATGGTCCATACATTGTCACTACTGTCTTTCCTCATGGAGCAATCGAACTTTATGATCCTGCAAAAGGATCACTCTTCAAGGTTAATGGCCAACGGCTTAAGCCTTGCATTGATGGCACAATCCCAACCCGAAAAGTTGAGGAAGTCCTCTTGACGGACCCAATTTATAAGGATTAGTGCCAACTCTAACTTAGTCTAGCTATCGACATTAAATTTAGCAAAGCAAGGGAAGCAATTCTTCCAATTTCCAAGCTTTCCCCCCCTCTTTCCATTGCCTGAGCCTTGAAATTTTCTGGGAAATGGTTTCGAAAAGCCAAAAATTTAATTTTTCTGAAATGGTCTTCAGTTGTGTTCTGCAATTTTAGACCGGCCTCTTAGACCTTCTCATCTCTAATTTTCATTGCCGAAAATTTCCATCGCTTTCTAGCAATTTCATAGGATCTTTGGCATGCAACTCATGTGCACAACCTCTCATTTTCAATGCATTGTTGGATCATGGTTCCCCAAAATTTTCCATGCATTGGAGATGAAGTGCAAGGTTTTAAAATTTTTTTTTCCTACATTCATCCATGCATTTGAAGAGACCAAATCCCATCCATGCATTGAAGAGATGTTCCAAGGCTTGAAAATTTTCTCAAAATCATCCATGCATTGGAAAGGTGTTACATTTTGAAATTTTTTCCAATTTGATCCATGCATTAGAAAGAAGTTGAAAAGTTTTCCAAATTTTTCTAAAAATCTATCCATGCATTGGATTGGAATAATGTGCCAAGTTTCAAATTTTCCATGCATGGCTTGAATTTAGGACTGACATGCAAATTTTAAAAAAAATTCTCTAAGCTTGAAATTTTCATTTTTGAGAATTCCATCCATTTTACATCATGTTGCAATGTTTTAAGCTTGAAATTTTCATTTTTGAGATTTCCATCCATTTTGCATCATGTTGCAAAGTATCAAGATTGGAAAATTTTCCATTGGCATAATGTTGCAATTTTTCAAAAATCCTTCCCAGTGATTTCATCCGGTTTGCATGCCCACTGTCCTAATTTAGAGCACTCTACTACCAAGCTACAAGTGCTCGCTGATGCCCTTCAATTTCAGCCCTTCATAAACAGCCACTGCCTCATTTTCGAGCCCTCTTAAGTTCCTTTGGAGTGCTCGCAGCTGTTTTTCATTTTCAGCCCAAAATACCGAACTCTCTGTCTTCAACTCGCGCACTCGAAATCCCTTCCACCAAATCCCCGAGCCTACTGGTCCAAATTCGAACACTCTACTTCCATGCTTAGAGTGCTCGACCACACCATTCACCACTCCACCCCCTTCTCTTAACCATCAAACCCACTCCATGCAACCATTCTCCACGACCTGCATGCATGCATGCAAACCCCATGCATGTAATCATGCCACCAAACAACCCCCATCAACCCATCTTTCAACTCTCGGCATCTCCCTCTCCTTCCGCAACCACTGCCAGTTTTTCGAGCACTCGAAGTCCAACTTCGAGTGCTCGAACCCCCTCTCAACCTCACCCAAGCTCTCTCACTCACCACCCGAGCACTCAACCTCTCTCACCCCTCGGCTCCCAACTCTCTGCCTATCAACTTCGAGTGCTCGAACCAAGCTTACCCCCCTCTTTTTTAAAAACCCCGAAGCCCCACCAATCTCACTCAACCTCAACACCCCTCCTCGGCTGTAAACCACCCCAACTCAACTCCCTCTCCTCCACCATCAACCCAACCCACATTGTCACCACCTTTTCTCTCTCTACCCACAGCGTCCCTCTCTCTTTCCCGCAGCCTTCAATACAACCCCACACACCCAAGCTCTCACTCCCTCTCGGAACCTCATCCTTCCCAAAGCCACACCAACTTCTCAACTCTCCACACCACTTCTCACTCACCTCAATACCCCACCACCCCATCATCTCACCTCTCTCTTCCTGCCTTCCTTCTTGCTCTCGGATACACTGAAATTCAGATCTGTGTCCTCTTCATTTGTTTTTCTTTTCCTTTGTTCATTCATGGTGTTTTACAGGGAGGATGGGCTTGTAATGTTGGAGTTTGGTTCTGTTGATGTTTTGTTGATGCTTTGTTGTTGATTTATTGATGATAGAGCTTGATTTGCTTGTAAAAAATTTTGGGTTTCATCATCCACCCCACTCATTTTCACCTTCTCCTTTTTGTGGTGCACGCCAGGTGTTCGCTAAAATTCCTCAACCAAGTCCCCCTCTCTAAATGTGTCGTGCCGGTCCTTCTCGCCCTCCTAGACCCTCTGCGGGTGCCCGTGCTGTTAATCGTGAGCGACCACGTGATCCTTGGGATCGCAAACAACTCAACTACGAGCTTTCTTTTCTGCTCACGGATGCCTTTGACATTCTACCCACTACTTCGTGGGCTGTAGCCGAATTGACTAACCGACGTCTGCAGCACATTTGCGTGCCCCTTGCCAGGGTTGCCTACCCCCGTGTAGTGCGCCTCTTCTACTAGAATCTCCAATGCCCTGAAGAGCCACCCATTTCTCTCACTACATCCATTGATGGCACCACCTATGCATTCACTATGACTGACATCATTCAGGTTTCTGGTTGCCCCATTGAGTGCCCCGCTGACCTTTTGGACCCTACTGGCCATACGTTGTATGAGCAGGTCGATGATATGACTGTCAAGCAGGTAGTGGCCGCCATTGGCAATGTTGACGATCCTAATAGGCCCCGGTCTTTTATCCGCAAAACCAATCTTCCGGAAAGCCTCTGGTTCATTGACACTGTTTTCAAGCACAATGTCTACCCTTTGCTGCATAGCACCGAGCGTAGGGGCCTCCTTTTGCAAGCCTTATTTGCCATGGACCAAGGCCAATGGTTCTCCATCCCGGAGCTCATTTGGACAACATTTATGAAGTTTTGGCATGACGCTCATAATGCACGGGTTCTGCGAGTTAAAAATCGAAAATTGTCTTTGCCGTTTTTCATCACTCGGCTCCTAAAGCACAAGGGTTTCATTGGTCCTCCCCATGAACCAAAAGGCGAAAAGATTAAAAATTTTACCAAGTGCCGGTGGATCAATGTTCTTAGCCATTCTAGTACCCCTCAGCCTGCTGCCCCCCTGTTCATCCAAGCTCCACCTCCTCCTCCTTCTGAGGATGCTTCCACAGCCGCAGCCGCTGCAAGGTTAGAGCCTCCGATCGACTCTCAGCAGGACCAGGCTTTCATCCGGGCTAGCATTGCCGGTATTCATGAGCGGATGGATCGTTTTGAAAATTCTTTGTCCGCGTACACTCGGACTATGTGTGAGACTTTTTCCCGTGCCGAAGAAGATCGTCGTCTTGCTGTTGAAGACCGCCGTGTCGCAGCTGAGGAACGTCGTTTGGCTCAGGCCGACCGGCGTAAGACTCAGTCTCTCCTCCATTCCATCCTCGCCCGTCTTCCCTCTGGACCATAGCTGCTGCGAGTGTTGGACCTTATCTTTTTGTTTTATATGTACATATTTCTCTTATATCTGTTGTTTTACTTTTGCACTGTAAGAATTTGCTATGTATAGGTTGCTCTAGTAGACATGATCCCTGTACAGCTCTTTTTGTAATCATGTAAACTCTTTTTGAAATGCAAATTCTCTCTTTTCTGTTAACTTTAGGTACATTATTTTTCTGCATTTATGCTTGTGCTATTAATGCTTTTTGTAGTTGTCTCTTTTTGTTTTTCATGCTGCTATCTAGGTTGCGCAGTGTGATACCCCCGAATTTCCGGATGCGGGTTGGCCAGGCCTACGCCCGATTACCCGAGGATATCAAACAAATTAGCAATTAATGAACACATAGTACAGTTTTAAAGTAAATAAGAATAATTAAAATTTGCTGAATAGAAAACTAAAATGATAATCCATTGAATGAAATCTCGAAATAAAATTTCATTAATAAACAACCTTTACGATACAACTGATCCTCCATATACAATTCGGGAATCCATCTAGTGGACCCCTATTCAAATCCCAACTGTATTCAAAAGAACTGGAAATAAAACTGAATTCTACCACATGAAATACAATCCTATGCCAACGGTGGAGTGAATGACTGTATCTGCTCAGCACGATCAAACTCTACAGCTTGGACTGACGAACACCTGAAAAATATAATAGAGGGGTGGGTCAGGCCCACGAGCAAGTTCTAATCGAACTACAATTCATACAGTGACCCGATACGCAGATACACCATAGATACCTCACAATAGCTAGAGTAGTCCATATGTGTATATAGTACACACTATAGGACGCTCGCTAGTCCAGTAGGTCTGTCTCAGCCTGAATAGAAGGCATCATGCAAATACGCACCCTAAGGTGGGCATGAGTACCCAGACCTACCAGGGAACAACACCTATGTCTAGTTATCCATCCTAGGCGATATACGCGCCCTAACCATGGTCCTGAGACTCAAGCTCATACCATGGCCCATATAATAAATATATAAAGTCCGTACTCCTAAAACAAAATATCATCCACCTGTATAGTGGTCTGATATACGTATAACAAATCCATCCTGAAACCATGGTAGGTCATTCAATTTATTTGATTGACATGACATAAATAGGTGATGGACTTAACCTTTATGATTAATCCATACCTTAATCCAATTTGGGTAGGACTTAGTGTTTTGAGCTAATCCATTCCCAATATAGATAGGTCTTAGTGTTTTGAACTAAGCCATCCCTAATATGACACCGTCCCATACCGGTTCATATACATCCATTTAAGTAGGAATTAACCTTTGTATGGTTAATCCAACTCCTTCCAAATTAGGTAGGATTACTGTTTTAACTAATCCTTACCTAGTATGTCACCGTCCCATACCGGTACATACAATCCTCCATATCCATGTAAATTACCACATATATATAATAAGTAAGTAATTTGAATCCAAAACCAAAGCCAAGTAATTGCAGCATTGTTTATACAATATTATAGCAATTTCAGTTCAAAACCCTAATCCAGTTGATTGCAGAATAATAAATAAGATTTCACAATTGACATCCAAATCATATAAATTACAACACCTAAATTAAAGTTTGGCAATATACAGTCCAAACCAATATCCAAACAATTGCAGCAAAATATATAAAGTTCCAGCAATTTAAATCCAAACAGTAAACCAAATAGTTGCAGGGAACGATTTATCAACTTGAGCAACCAACCTCCAAAGCATGTATACCTCCAAGCTAATACATCAATGGCCTTAAAATATATTTAGAACAATGTTATAAATATATTAGCACCCACTGGAACACCCAGGGAAAAACCTAAGTGTATAATCTCCATCCCTCTCTTAACCGTACACAATGCGCCCAAGCTTTAAACAGATTACTTCATGAATTTTGTTTTAAACTTTAATCAATTTAAAAGTCTTATTAACATCCAAAATTAACTTCTTAAACACTCTGTAGTGTCCCAGAATTTTTCCAAAGCAGTTCAGACACTCACAGCTTCAAAACTGCGTCAAAAATAAATCCAAGAAGCACTTTTTGGGGTGGAGCCGGCTCCAGAACTTTGGGAGCTGGCTCCAATCAGCCTAGAGCCAGCTCCAATAACCTAGGAGCCAGATCTGCATGTGTGGGAGCCGGCTCCCACTTCTGTGGAGCCGGCTCTCACCTCCTTGAGAGCCGTCTGTCCCCGTTTTGCTCCGTTCCGACCTTCTGCTTCTTTTCCGGTATGTTTCTACCCTTCAGTTGATTCCTAAACCTAGTCCTAAGGGTTTTATTAATACTAAGAAGCATGCTAATGGTTTGATAACACAATTTGGAACAATTACAGAGCTTTAAACAAAGCCATAGAACTTGCAGGTTAGAACACAATACTGAACTGATTTACAACGCCAGTTCTATTTCACTCCCTCTGTTCCTCTTTACCACTGAACCTAAGGATCTTATATCACCCCAGTAACACCCAGTAACATCCCAAAGATCCGTTTGCAGTGGTTGAAATCAATTACCAAGCTTAAAGTTACAATAGAGTTAACACACTTACAGAAATAAAACTGAAACGTGCCATGCAGAAATTGTAACAATTTTTGATTTCAATGCAAACATATCATTTATATAATATATATTAAACATATAAATCCCAGTTATTGGTTGATTAAACCCTAGAGAATATCTAGGTGCACAGAACACGAACCAAAGGGAAGGAGGAAGAGAAGAACTTGCCTGTACAGACTTTACTTGTTCCGGCAATATAACCCACTGTCAAGCCTCCTCTTATTCTAGTTAGTCCACCACCATACCTCCTTGATCCTCCCTATTCTTCCCTTTACAGACCTTACCATGCTCTGTCTTTACAGCCCCTCTCTGTTTTCACTCTATATTTCACGGTCCTATTCTACAGGATTCACGTCTATTTTTCCCAAAACCCTAAACCTCAGTTACTGATATTTATAGGGGTATAATAATAACCCTAGCCATGAATGATTAGAGACTAAACCCTAATTCCACTTTACCAATAATAAAACCCACAGAGAAACAATACTAAAAAAAATAATAATAAAACTAAATTAACCCAATTAAAGCAAATACAAAATTAATCCAATTACATAAACAATTAATTCAAATAAATAAATAAAATAAATTAAACATGCAAACAATTAATTAAATAGCCAATTTGACACATAAGCACATAGCCACAAAAATCAACAGACAAAAATGCACATAGAATGAAATTTAAATCCTAATTTTATCCTTTTTAAACTAGGGGTATTACATTCTTCCCCCTTAACAAACGGAATTCCATCCTCGGAATTCAAGAAACCTTGAATTTATTTTAAAATCCATTTTCATTCTGTTGTGGACTTTGCCTCTGTGTATCGGCTCTACTTCCGTTTTGGTGATCATCTCAGAAATTTCCCTGAAGAGATTCTACACCTCCCATACCCTTTTAAAACCATTGTGGCATTACAGTGGTCTTTATCTACCACAACCCCATGAACACAATCATAATGATATCCACCAATCCTAGGGTGTTGTAAAAACGAATCCCTATCTAGTGTGAAGCATTTCAATCTAATCATTTTAAGATAGCTGACACATATTGAGAGTTTAACTATCCCATCCTATGTAACATACCATACGGTTACATGTCCAAGTCCAAAAGATTGGCTAGACTCCTAGATATCTACCAAATCCTATGACACTATATCCACAAATTCTAGCGCATATAGCGCTATTACTCCCTGTTATTACAATAATAGTTGGCTGACATACTTGTGCCCCAACCAAATCCTATTCCAAATCCTGAACCAAATAACAAAAATGAAACACATAACCATAAATGGCAACAAAAATAAAATAAAATCAAATACATAGATACACACAATACAACAAAACAACCAGAATATAATTTCTACTTAAAACATCCTCCATTCCAGAGAAGAAACCCTCTTTTGAACTCAAGTTTCCAAAAGTTCGTTCCACAGTTTCGTTGGTAATTATCCAACTTTGAAACTTATTCATTAACCGTAGCTTAACTGCACAATCGTTTGCTTAAGCAAATATCCAATGGCTTAACCCTTATCCACCTAATACGCAAACCGTCTATCGTGGCTTTATAAAGCAACTTAGCACGTTACATCCTAATTCCCATATGCTCCAGAATATGATATAAAATCACGTCTTTGTTCTGACAAGAACTCCATTTGATTCCCAAACTCCTAAAGAGTACTTGTCAATTAACTCCTTAAGACATGATACAAAAACTCATCCATATGTAGATTGGTTCACACCAACGCTACTGGTATCAGTCACTTTACTGCTTGAAAGTAAGAACACCCTCGTGCGATCCTTCATCTTCAAGCTTTAATATCCCCTTTCTTGGAGACACTGCTATCTCCTCCCTTAGGACCCTCTTCAGAATCCAAATTTTCACTTGTCTCCTTTTTGAGATCATCCGAAGTCGTGTTGGTCCCGATATGCGGTGACCTAACACCTACATCCTAATTCCATCCTTGGCGTATACCTTCCTAAGTAATGCCAACCGTAGGACTACATCTTCAATCCCCAAGTTCTCCTTTTGACAAAAACTTGACAACACCCTCCTTTACTCCGTTGGGTCTGTATCGCTTTCGCCCTGAACCCAATCCTCCTCCTAGTGTCAACCCTTCCATAACTATGGAATATAATTGACATCAGCTCCCCCTACCGAACTATAACAAGAGTACAATGAATCCTAATATAGCTCTAAGTTTTAAGAGATGCAACGCGGAAAACTTATAACGAAAACACTCCTAAGGACACTAGAACCTGGAGTGCTCTGATACCAACTGTGATACCCCCGAATTTCCGGATGCGGATTGGCTAGGCCCACGCCCGATTACCCGAGGATATCAAACAAATTAGCAATTAACGAACACAGAGTACAATTTTAAAGTAAATAAGAATAAATAAAATTTGCTGAATAGAAAACTAAAATGATAATCCATTGAATGAAATCCCGAAATAAAATTTCTTTAATAAACACCCTTTATGATACAACTGATCCTCCATATACAACTCGGGAATCCATCTAGTGGACCCCTATTCAAATTCCAACTGTATTCAAAAGAACTGGAAATAAAACTCAATTCTACCACATGAAATACAATCCTATGCCAACGGTGGAGTGAATGACTGTATCTGCCCAGCACGATCAAACTCTACAGCTTGGACTGACGAACACCTGAAAAATATAATAGAGGGGTGGGTTAGGCCCACGAGCAAGTTCTAATCTAACTACAATCCATACAGTGACCCGTTACGCAGATACACCATAGATACCTCACAATAGCTAGAGTAGTCCATATATGTATATAGTACACACTATAGGACGCTCGCTAGTCCAGTAGGTCTGTCTCAGCCTGAATAGAAGGCATCATGTAAATACGCACCCTAATGTGGGCATGAGTACCCAGACCTACCAGGGAACAACACCTATGTCCAGTTATCCATCCTAGGCGATATACGCGCCCTAATCATGGTTTTGAGACTCAAGCTCATACCATAGCCCATATAATAAATATATAAAGTCCGTACTCCTAAAACAAAATATCATCCACCTGTATAGTGGTCTGATATATGTATAACAAATCCATCCTGAAACCATGGTAGGTCATTCAATTTATTTGATTGACATGACATAAATAGGTGATGGACTTAACCTTTATGATTAATCCATACCTTAATCCAATTTGGGTAGGACTTAGTGTTTTGAGCTAATCCATTCCCAATATAGATAGGTCTTAGTGTTTTGAACTAAACCATCCCTAATATGACACCGTCCCATGCCGGTTCATATACATCCATTTAAGTAGGAATTAACTTTTGTATGGTTAATCCAACTCCTTCCAAATTAGGTAGGATTAGTGTTTTAACTAATCCTTACTTAGTATGTCACCGTCCCATACCGGTACATACAATCCTTCATATCCATGTAAATTACCACATATATATAATAAGCAAGTAATTTGAATCAAAACCAAAACCAAGTAATTGCAGCATCGTTTATACAATATTATAGCAATTTCAGTTCAAAACCCTAATCCAGTTGATTGCAGAATAATATATAAGATTTCACAATTGACATCCAAACCATGTAAATTACAACACCTAAATTAAAGTTTGGAAATTTACAGTCCAAACCAATATCCAAACAATTGCAGCAAAATATATAAAGTTCCAGCAATTTAAATCGAAACAGTAAACCAAATAGTTACAGGGAACGATTTATCAACTTGAGCAACTAACCTCCAAAGCATGTATACCTCAAAGCTAATACATCAATGGCCTTAAAATATATTTAGAACAATGTTATAAATATATTAGCACCCACTGGAACACCCAGGGAAAAACCTAAGCGTATAATCTCCATCCCTCTCTTAACCGTACACAATGCGCCCAAGCTTTAAACAGATTGCTTCATGAATTTTGTTTTAAACTTTAATCAATTTAAAAGTCTTATTAACATCCAAAATTAACTTCTTAAACACTCTGTAGTGTCCCAGAATTTTTCCAAAGCAGTTCAGACACTCACAGCTTCAAAACTGCGTCAAAAATAAATCCAGGAAGCACTTTTTGGGGTGGAGCCGGCTCCAGAACTTTGGGAGCCGGCTCCAATCAGCCTAGAGCCGGCTCCAATAACCTAGGAGCCGGATTTACATGTGTGGGAGCCGGCTCCCACTTCTGTGGAGCCGGCTCTCACCTCCTTGAGAGCCGTCTGTCCCCGTTTTGCTCCGTTCCGACCTTCTGCTTCTTTTCCTGTATGTTTCTACCCTTCAGTTGATTCCTAAACCTGGTCCTAAGGGTCTTATTAATACTAAGAAGCATGCTAATGGTTTGATAACACAATTTGGAACAATTACAGAGCTTTAAACAAAGCCATAGAACTTGCAGGTTAGAACACAACACTGAACTGATTTACAACGCCAGTTCTATTTCACTCCCTCTGTTCCTCTTTACCACTGAACCTAAGGATCTTATATCACCCCAGTAACACCCAATAACATCCCAAAGATCCGTTTGTAGTGGTTGAAATCAATTACCAAGCTTAAAGTTACAATAGAGTTAACACACTTACAGAAATAAAACTGAAACGTGCCATGCAGAAATTGTAACAATTTTTGATTTCAATGCAAACATATCATTTATATAATATATATTAAACATATAAATCCCAGTTACTGGTTGATTAAACCCTAGAGAATATCTAGGTGCACAGAACACGAACCAAAGGGAAGGAGGAAGAGAAGAACTTGCCTGTACAAACTTTACTTGTTCCGGCAATATAACCCACTGTCAAGCCTCCTCTGATTTTAGTTAGTCCACCACCATACCTCCTTGATCCTCCCTATTCTTCCCTTTACAGACCTTACCATGCTCTGTCCTTACAACCCCTCTCTGTTTTCACTCTATATTTCACGGTCCTATTCTACAGGATTCACGTCTATTTTTCCCAAAACCCTAAACCTCAGTTACTGATATTTATAGGGGTATAATAATAACCCTAGCCCATGAATGATTAGAGACTAAACCCTAATTCCACTTTACCAATAATAAAACCCACAGAGAAACAATACTAAAAAAAATAATAATAAAACTAAATTAACCCAATTAAAGCAAATACAAAATTAATCCAATTACATAAACAATTAATTCAAATAAATAAATAAAATAAATTAAACATGCAAACAATTAATTAAATAGCCAATTTGACACATAAGCACATAGCCACAAAAATCAACAGACAAAAATGCACATAAAATGAAATTTAAATCCTAATTTTATCCTTTTTAAACTAGGGGTATTACACGCAGTCCAATTCAAGTTTGGGGGTTCTTCTCCCCATGCCTTTTCCTCCCCCTGGGTATTTTTGTCCCTTTTTATTTTTCTGTCATTTTTTGTCTTTATCTTTAACCCATGTCCACATTGAAGACACTGTGTAGTTTAAGTTTGGGGGTGGAATATTGCATTTTTGGCATCATTTTGGTATCACTATTTTGTAAAGCAATGATAGTATAGCTTGAAACTTGTTGGAGACAAAGCATGTGTTTAATACCTTGTGCATAGAAGTAATTGAGAATTTTTGAAAATAAAGAAATTTGAATTTGAAGTAATCATGCAAAATACAATGTAGTCTGTATAAATGCCTCAATTAGATTCTTGCTGGATTTACACTCTTATAAGCTTCACAATGCATAGATGCACATTGGAAACTTAACTGTGAGGCATGCAACTTGATTGACCTTGACCTTGGCCTAGTTAATCTGATTTGATGAACCTGATAGATGAATATCTTTGGCATGATATAAATTGTCAAAAAAAAAAAAAAAAAAAAAAAATGAAGATGAGAAAGAAAGAAAATAATGACCAGTTGAAGTTCGTAGCCTTTCCAACTCAAGCTATTAAGTCCTATGGAGTGTCTCTACACTTAACACCCTAAAGCCGTCTGGTTTGGGAGTTGTTGGCCTAACGCTTACTACATGGGTTGGTTAGAAAGCTTAAAGGACTTAAACATTGCACGGTCATTCAAAAAAATGTGTGTAATAAACATGGTTTGTTGGAATTCGTAGCCTTTCCAACTTGAGCTATTAAGCCCTAGGAGTGTCTTTACACTTAGCACCCTAAAGCCGTCTGGTTTGGGAGTTGTTGGCCTAACGCTTGCTACATAGGTTGGTTAGAAAGCTTAAAGGATTTCAACACTGCACAACCATTTTATGTTTCACTTTTGAGTTATAATAAATTCTTAACAGGCAACAAAAGTTGTCTTGAAAATAAAATCATGCCTTAGGGACTTCATGTAAAGGGGAATTCATTGATTTGAAAACTTGTGCCTTGGAATTGGAAAAGAAAGTAAAAGCCGCATGTTGAGAATTCAATTCACTTTCACTAGAGTTTGAGTTATTTCCATTTAAGAGATGACAATTGAATTATTTATATGGACTATGATGTTGATGCATGCATGTTGAAATGGTTTTTGCCAATTTTTGTATCAATGCTTCATATATGCAAGGTAGTCTTCCCAATGATCCCGTCTCCAGCTCTTTATCTGTTTCAAGTTGTATTTGAGCTATGTTTATGTTTATTTTTACCATGGTGGATATTTTTGTAATAGCATTCCCATGTTTTTCATTCCATTGAGCTTTGCATTTTGGTTTTGCTAAGGGACTAGCAAAATGTAAGTTTGGGGGTGTGATAAGCAGCGAATACTGTATATTCAAGCGTTCTAAATTACATTAACAAAGTCCATTAATTGATTATTTTATGTAGATTATCTCCATTTGCATGTTTTTTTACATTTTCAGGTTAAATTACAAAAAGGAAGCAAAAATGATGCCTTGTGGAATTTTGAACAAAAAGGGTGCCAATTCTGAAATTCTGGCAGCAGTAGAACCTGACTTTTGTCGCCATTTTCGACCTAGCAAACTCAAGAACTGGACTTTCATCATAACATAAAAGATTTAGAGATCTGAATCATCTTTCCAAATCTTCAAGTGGTTCATCAGTCAGAGTTCGGAGCAGAGAGTTATGATCTTCTTACCAGAGGTGCGCAGAACTTCCTGGCTGCACTGAAGTGCTGCCTTTCTCCCCATTTTCGACCAACCAGAATTGAGAATTGGGTCTTCATCAAAACATGAAGTTTTTAAAGCTCTGAATCAGCTCTCCAAATCTTCAAATAGATCATCATTCGGAGTTTGGAGCACAAAGTTATGGTCATTCTTCCACAGTGGGTCAGAGATGGGCAAGAATTGCATGTTGCTCATTACACTAATTTCGAGTGCTCGAGACCACCCTTCGAGTGCTCGAAATTCTGGCAGATTGCACTCAGAAATGGCTCAATTTCAGCCACTTGCACATTGGTTTCCTTAATGCCATCTTCCTTCTTTATGAAGTGGTTGGAGGTGTTCCTTGGAGGAGAGAGAGCCTTGACTTGAGCTTGATAAGAGAGAGGGAGGACCACATAGATGTTATCATTCATTCTTACAAGATTAGAGGAGAGAGAAGAGAGCAAGGAAGAGAGTGTTCTTGAGTGCTACAGTAGAGCTCGAAAATGAAGTTGTATTCTTCGTCTTCTTCTTCCATATTTGTATCAATGGAGAGCTAAACCTCCATCTAGGGAGGTGATGAAGCCTCCTCTTTTGATCATGTTCTAGATTAGGCTATACGTTTGGGGACTATAATGTATAATGTATGGTAGTTTCATAGTCTAAGAACATATTCCTTCATGTAATGAATTTTAATGTGTAAACGGTTGATGTAAGTTCATTGTCATATCTTTGATGATTCTTGGATCAATCTTATTGTTTTTATTTTCATAGTGACAATGAAAATATAGACTATGAATGTTTTTCAAGGCATGTTGATTTTGAAACTTGATATTCCATTGCTTAGGTACCTCCTTTGATGCTTTATACTTGATTCCTACCTTCATGTGCTTCACCATTTGATTGAAAGCTTGATGGTCTTTTGCTTGAGATAATGTATTTGATTCTACACCTTAGTTTAAGTAGTTCAACTATGGTAACTTTTGATGGATCATTCTTGTTTTGATTAAGTGAACTTCATATTTCTTGACCATTGCATATATGCTATTTATCCCCAAATCTAGACCTAATCTAGCATGTACTTAGGGTGTAGTGTGGATTCATCTTCCTAGTCTTTTCTACTTGTATCTCACTTCTTCAATTTCATTGCAATGTATTGTTTTATGCATTTTAATTTCTTAGTTTAGTGACAAACACACAAACCCTTTATAAACCGCTCATCACTCTAAAATGACTTTAGATACTTAGGTTGCCTTATGACTAGCGCAGTCCCAGTGGTTCGACTTACCCGTCCAATAGCCCTATTTTACAATGATTCGTGCTATTGCGAAGAGGGTTGATTTATAATTGATTTCGACCACCAATTAAGTCCTTGGTGATGATTTGATAGATTTTGGTCGACTTACTTCCATATAGGGGGTGAAGTCTTTGACCTTGTTGTCTTTCATTTCAGAGATGGAGTCGTGGTGTTGTCCTTTTTAGGACTGGTGGTCCCCTTTCTTTCGTGTCTTCCCTTGGGGAGTTCCTGCCGTGGTTGTTGATGGTTGTGGTGCTCAAAGTGAGTTAATTGGTGTGAGATCATTTTACGGAGACTTATATCCATATCTTTGAGGATTGTTTGATTCGTGACGTGAGCTCAATGCTCTTTTGAGAATGTCTTTTGGAGACTTGTTCCAGTTTTGGAGGCTTGTATGTGGTTGACTCTTAGGAGGTGTTTTGGAGGATCGTTGTTGGATATGGCTTGCTTGTGGAGTTTTCTCATCCTAGATATGACTAGGCATGGCCTTGAGGAATCGTAGCTCCAGTAGTCGTTTATGGATGGATCGAAATTGAGGAATTTTGATTTAGCTTGGTGTTGTCAAGTAAGATTTTGAGAGACTCGTTCTATGACCTTGGTTGTTAAGATTTTGGTGTGTGTGCCACTTTGTGGACTTGAATTTCGAGGATCTAGTTATCCGTGATAGGGATTTTGATCCGATGTTTGATTACGGTGAGTAGTCTTATAGTTGATCTATTTTAGGATGATATCTGGGATTTTGGAGATACTGTTTTGCTTGTCAGACTTTGGATTCATAATTGATGTTGTTGATAGTAGTGTTTTGAGATGTTAAAATTGTTGGTCTTTTTGTATTGAGTATTTAAGGCCTTAAGTGTAGCGGTACCTATGGCATTGTTGTCAGAGTTTTGGGATTGGCCAGGATGGTCTGGCCGGACATCTTTGGACCATATCTCAACTCTTACAAAATGTTGGTTTTTGTAGTGCTTTTGGTAATGATCATTTTTAAGATTGACGTCATTTGTATCGAGAGGTTTCATGGGTAGACCTAGTGGGGGCAGGTTATGAATTGGTGCCTTATACTGTCATGCTACCGTACAAGTTATGTGTTGTGGGCTGGTGCTAGTTGCCGTCGATGTTACCTTACTGAAGAGTAAGTGTGGGCGGGTACTAGAAATTATCGTTGCTACCACACATTTGAGTACGTCGTGGGTGGGTTCTGGTCGCTATTCGTACTGCCATGTTATCTTTGTTTAGTACTTTGATTTGATTCATGGATATCTTGGACTTCTGTTGGTGGTTGTTTTTGGTTCCTTATGTTGGTTCGTCAGGAAGGTTGCTTTCGATTGTTGTCTTCCGTTCCCTCGTCTGGCCTTAAGTTCTGTGTGTGAGTTTCGACTTGTGGTATGGCCATGTGATCACTTTTCTTTTGAGGGGTTGTCCTGTCGTGAGCACGTGGGTGCGAATGACATGGGGTTGTACGTTGTCTTCAGTTTTGTGATTGCTTTCGTAGCATCTTGTGAGGGATACTTAGAGATGTACTCCGTAGTTATCCTAGTTTCGTCTTTTTGTTTTGGTGGGGTTGGATTTCGGGGACGAAATCCCTTTAAGGTGGGAAGGTTGTAATGACCCGGTTATTTTTCTTCGTTTTCTTTTTCTCAGATTTAACGAATATTTTTTTTTTTTTTTTTTTCCGTTGTCTTTTCCTTTTTGGGTTCTATTTTTCATCACTTGATGTCGTCTCGAGTGCTCTGGAATGGTTTTCGAGACTCTTTTCCTTGGATTGACAACTTCCTTTGGGGATTGTGTCATTTCCATATTTTATTTTTCCGAACACTATTCACATTTTGTCTTTTTCTCGTTTATCCTTTTTCCTTTCACAACCTCACTTTTTGTGCTCGGATTTGATTCCGGTTTTACATGCATTCATGATATTTGATTTCCATGATAGTGGTATTTTTACTTTTCTAGAAAAGCATGTTGATTGCTTACTTCCTTCATAAAGGGGCATTAATGCATACTTTAGTGTAATTCTTCTTAATTTATGGGGTTTTAATGTAATTAAATAAAGTAATTATTTTTCATCTTTGGGACCATTTTGTAAATTTAATTTGGAAGATATTTTCAAAAAGGACCTTTTTTCAATTTTTGAAAAGTGTAACAAGTGTCACACTCTCATTGGTCCACTTGTTGACATTTGTGTGGAAACACTTTGATGCATTGGATGATGACATTTGGAGGGTGAGGATTCACTCACTTGTTGGCCTAGGATTGGTGCACTTGTTGGCTTGGATGGTTGACAAGTGTAGGTGTGGGATTAAGCCTAGGAAGAAGCCATAGATTGGTGACAAGTGTAGGTTCACAATTTAGTCTTGCAAATATCCTTGGGCCACTTTGGGATTATGGTTTTAAAGGAGGGTTTTTGTGTAATTGACCATAGATATGTGTGTTGACTATGGTGTAGGATCACATAGTGAGTGGAGATTTCTATTTCCTCCACTCACACATTTTCACATTTCATCTCTTTTTTCCTCAACACAAAACCCTAGCCTCCATGGATAAAGCTTGAAGCTTTAGGCATTGACCTTGATCTTTGAGGCTCTTCCACTTACTTTAGACCATAAAGCTTGGAATACTTTTTGTTCCCCTCATCCTCCTCTTCAAAACCCTTGAAGGATCTAGCCTAAATCCTAGTTTTGCTTTAGTATCTAGAGATTCAATTCTCTAATGATGTATTGATCTATTATTTTGAAGTATTTTTATGTCATTATTGAGTGTTTTACATGCATAGAAGAGAAGGACTTGTATTCTGCCCTTAAAGTATTTTAAGTGGAAATAAATATTGTCAAATTAAATATAAAACATGAAAATATAATCAATTAGCTTCCATTTAGTTTTGGTTTCATGTAATTTGGATTTAAAATGAATTAGTTATGAAATTTTGAAGTTGCAAGCTAGTTGCTGGAAATTTAAATCCTTTCTTATCTGGTCCGGAAACGAATTTTTATATCGAGCTGTGGTGCTTCAATTACCTTGAAATTTTTAATGGAACTTTTCCCATGGATTTTACACTACTCAAAATGTTTTCATGATTTTAGAGCATTTTAATTTTTTTTTAAAAATCCGAGACTATCTGCTGTCCATGTTTTTATTGTAGCTGGAAAATATATTTTTAGATGATTTATTTCACTAACCTTTTTACATTGGATCATGGCTTAAATTTCCAGTTTTATACTCTCATATGTTTACTTCCAAAATAAATTAGGTTTGCCCAATATGGATGTCAAATGAATTTTTCATGAATTTTCAAAGTTGGAAGCTACAGGCTGAAAATGTGTTTTCTGGGCAGAATTTGTTTCAAAGTTGTGGGTCAAAACTGTTTCAATTGGGAAAATATTTTGTTAAAATAAATTTATATTATCAAATTACAGTGTTTAAGCTTTCATTGGGCTTTGGATTCATTCAATTTGGATTAGAATTGAATTTTTTATGAATTTCCCAAGTTGAAGGTAATAAGCTGAAATATCTGTCTTGCGGACCAAAAATTTGAGGCGATTTCACTTCGGTGGTAATTGGGATTTTCATTCCAATTGAGGTAGGTGATGTTATAGGGTGTTATTTGAGTTGTATTGATTGTTTTATGAACATATATTAAATTGAAGACATTTGGATATGTTTGAAAAATCTAGAGGAAAATTAATTAAGTAGCTTAATTAATTTTATTCTAGGTGTTGTAGTTGCTTAAATTGATTTTGGGTATAATGTATGTGAATACCATGTTATGACCTTCAACATGTATTAATTTGAGCTTAATTGGATTGATTTGAAATCTAGAGACTTTCCATGATTAGGTTGAAAATCTTTTAAAATGTAGTATTCTAATTAACTTGTGAGCATGCTACTAATTTGAAGTATATTTAGTACTTGTGGCCTCTTAAAATGGTATTTAGACTTAACATGATATAGAATATCATTGACTAGTAAAGCTTGTTTAAATGTATCTTGTGTAGGTATATAGCTTATCCAGAATATTACAATTGTTTACCTTGGAAACTAGTTACTAAATTGAAGCTTATTTTGTACTTGTGGCTTAGGATGGTAATGTGACTCAATTGTTGTAAAATATTCTTGCTTTGTGTATAAATTGCATATTGAGGACTTGACATGTCATATGCTATTTAGACTTGAATTCTAGGACATGGTTTGTGTGGAATCAACCTTACTTGTGCATGCAATGTGGTAACTTGCATTTGATTTTGTATAAGTTTTGAACTTATTAGTTTTGGAAAGCTTGTGAGGACATATATTATGTGATGGCTAGGGTTTGGCTCTAGTACAGAGACAAGTGTCTTCTAAGTCATAAGTGCGCACTAGGTAGTACCTTGTGGGTCGTAATTACCCGAAAATACTTGCTTGGTCTAGCGACCGCATGTCCTAGTCTTTCCACTATTTGTTGTTTTTGCATTTAATTTCAAGTTGTTAATCATGGATTATTTGTAGCTTAAGAATTGATGCTTGTTTGGGACAATTGAATACTATTTAGTATACTTGACCTTGTATACTTGCTCCGTGAGTTTGACTTTCATTCAGTATACTTATGCCATGTATACTTGTCTTATGTGCATTTTGTTTAGTTTAGTATACTTGTGTTCGTATACTTGATTTATGAGATTTCCATATAAAATGCATACTTATGTAATTATGCTTAGACATTGTATGACTCGTCTTAATATGGTTTAGTATACTTGGAAATGTATGCTTATATGTTGTATTACATGTTTTAACATTGCTTAGTATACTTGAGCATGTATACTTGTATGCCGTTGTTCACTTGAAATTGCATGAGTAGCTTAGGATGCTCCCTGTGTCTCATCTTGACATAGACGTTAGGTGGCATGAGCCCCTTTAACATGTTTCACCTTTAGGTGATAAAATTGTAAAACGTTAGGTCGATGCATGCTCATTTCCTATGAGTAGCTTTATGTTACTCACCCCAACGATACTAGGACATATTTCAGGTACAGGATACAAGATTGGAAATTGCAATTGCTTGGGGTGATTTGTTGAGTTGAACTTCTTTAGAAGCATTCTTGTTTACGTGCAAGTGTTAGCCTGTTCATGATTTGTCTATGAAATGTATTTTTTCTAAGTTGGAGGTCTGACATGTCAAATGTTGTAAATGAGTTGTAATAAGGCCATGGGCTATTGTAGCATGTTTAAAATACCATTTTACATTTGCGTGTATGTTCACATCATCACACAATAGCATATAATGCAGTTTGATCATGCCATGGGGAGTCATTTTGATGCCTTAGGGATGACGTACATCTCTAGTGGCCACTTAGTTTCTTTCGCTTCCGCATTTCGGATCCGTTATCGGGTCATTCTTTTAGTTCATCACAGGACACACTGGGTTGAAAAATCTAGGGTCGTCACAGGAACATAATTAACTGAAAAACCATCAATGAGTATTGCTATCCTAAGTAATTTAAAATCCTTTCCTTCCAGAAACTGTAATATAATTTATTAAAATTATCTACTGTTCAAGTCTAAACATCAAGACAAATAGTAGTCTGTAAATTTGCATGCTTATTTGAGATTACTGAAGCATATTAACTGTAATATATCACTGAGAATTGCTATTGCAAAATTAAGCAATTTAAAATCCTTTACAACCAAGAACAGTAAACTAGCTTATTTAAAAATTATCTACGGTTCAAGTATAAACACCAGTTTGTTTATTTTTCATTTACCTACTCTCTAAAGTTTTAATAGGGCTTAGGACATATCTGAATACCCCAATACAGCTTCTACCTGAATCTGAAAACCTCAAAATCCAAGCCCCGTAGCCCAAACAGGTCACTGAAACGCTGAAAATTAAAAAAAATTCGAGGGAGCCGCCGCCCTATTGCATGGAGCCGGCTCCCTCCTCCATAGGCCCTAGAGCCGGCTCCCTCCTTGTGGGAGCCTGCTCCCTTCCAACGTGAGCCGGCTCTCCACCTGTTCCCTCTTCGTCTTCAAGTCAGGTGACTTCCCAGACGTCTGTCCTCCATTCCTAGGGTTCTTAGGTGTCTGAACTAGGTTCCAGTATGTTCCAGAAACAATTAAATTCTTTATTCAATTACCGACATCAATTACAACATGAATTTTGCAAAAAGAATTTAAACCAAGCAATTAGCCATTCCCGAACACCTACAGTTTAAAGCAACTCAACCATGCAAACCAGATTAATTTTAGTGTTTCCCAATATGTTCTAGACTAATTAACTTCTTTACACATCAATTGACATGAATTAAATTATGAGTTACGCAAGAAAGAATTTAACACGAGTAATAAACAATTTGTGAACATGTCCTGTTTAAAGCATCTTAGACATGCAAACCAGATTAATTTTAATCTTTGTTTATTCCTGGAATTGTATTAGATATGTAAAGAGCACGAGCCAAAGGGAGAGAGTTAGGAATAGAACTTGGCCTTAGGTCTCAGTCTGAAACCTTACACTGTCGTCTTCCTAAATTCTCCGGCGAAATCCGACTACTGTAAACCCTCCTCTATTCTCTTTTTGCCTCCACTGTCGTGAATAGGGTTCTAAAACCCTAGGCAGAACTTAATACTTATATTTATAGGTTTAAAGAAAACATCAACCCTAATTAAATAAGTAAAATAAATTTTCAGTTAAAGGAAATAAAAACCTCTTAAATAACCAATTAACAACCAATTTAATTTAATAAAACAATTAATCAATAACGCAATTTAAATACACAGGTAAGTCAAAACAAATAATAAAATAATGAAGCAAATACGCAAATAATCACACAAAAATAAAATAAAACAATAATTAAAATACTGAGACTATCCTTTTAAATTTAGGGGATTACATTCTTCCCCCCTAACAAAAGGAATTCCGTCCTCGTAATTCGCTCTTACCTTTTTCCATTATTTCAGGAAACTGCGAGCGAATGACATCCTCCCGTTCCCAAGTAGACTCAGCCTCATTGTGATGACTCCACTGAACACGAACCAAAGGAATAACCTTATTACCAAGAATTTGATCCCTACGGTCGACAATACGATATGGTGGCTCCAAATAGGTTGCATCCGGTTGCAACTCAACCTCCCCAACATCGAGATGTTGATACCGATCCTTATCTCACAGAAATTTCTGCAACATGGAAACATGGAACACATTATGCACTCGATCCAAATTATCCGGAAGTGCCAACCGATAAGCGACAGTTCCAACTCGATCCGTAATCATGATGGACCGACAAATCGTGGAGAAAACTTCCCTTTCTTCCCAAAGCGCATTACACCCTTCATAGGAGACACTTTGAGTAGAACCTGATCCCTAACCTAAAACTCCAAAGCACGAGTGCGACGATTAACATAACTTTTCTACCTACTCTGGGTAGTACGCATGCGATCTCTAATAAGAGCGATCTTCTCAGAAATATCCTTAATGAACTCAGGACCCAAGAATTTGCTCTCTCCAACCTCTATCCAACAAACAGGAGATCAACATGGTCGGCCATATAATGCCTTAAATGGTGCCATACCAATAGTCTTCTGGAAACTATTGTTATATGCAAACTGCACAAGTGGAAAATAATCTTCCCAGTAGCCCTTGAAATCAAGAACACACAAGCGAAACATATCCTCCATGATTTGATTCACCCTCTTAGTCTGTTCATCAGTCTAAGGATGATAAGCAGTGCTAAGATGCAATTCTGTACCCAAAGCCTGCTGGAAACTCTTCCAAAATCCTGACACAAAGCTCGAAACCCTATCCGATATAATGGATAACGGAATGCCATGCAACTTCACAATCTCTGAAATGTAAAGTCTCGCGAACTGCTCCGAAGTGAAGTCAGTGCGAATAGGCAAAAAATGAGCTGATTTAGTCAATCTATCCACGATGACCCAAATGGAATTATGATCCTTAAAAGAATTAGGCAGTCCCTTCACAAAATCTATAGAAAGGCTCTCCTATTTCCACTCTGGTATCGGTAGTGGCTGTAGAGCTCCTGGCAGCCGCTGATGATCAATCTTGACCATCTGACAAGTACTACATCGAGAGACAAAAATAGCAATGTCCTTTTTCATACTTGCCTACCAAAACTGTCGCTTCATATCCTGATACATCTTATCTCCTCCTGAATGAACAGAAAACTCAGAATGATGAGTCTCAGTCATCACATCCTTCCTCAAATTGTCAGCAGAAGGTGTAATACCCCTAATTTTAAAAGGACAGTCCTGGAATTTAATTAATTGTTTAAATTATATTTTATTTGATTAATTGATTCATTGTGGATTATTTTATTTAAATATGTTTTATTTTAATTAATTGTTCTCTTTTATTTATTATTGTTTTTAATTGGATTATTTTAATTGCGTTAAGTTAAATACTTTATGTATAGGATTAGGTTTTCTTTTATTTTTGTTTTTGGAAGTCACGTTTGTGTAGCCGACATTGATTATAACTTAAGTTGCTTTATGGCAGGCTAGGATGGGAATTAGGGCTTAGTCTCTAATTATACATGGATTAGGGTTATAGTGAATTCTTCTATAAATATATTCTTTATGTGGGTTTAGGGTTTTAGGAAAAAATACATAAACCTTTGTTCACGTACCTAGAAACAGAGAGAAAAGAGTGTGAAACCTTTGAGGATTTAATAGTGAGGTTCCAGGAGAAGGGAACGGGTTTGCTTCTGGATTGAACCAAGAGCGCCGGAGGTGTAGAACAGTAGTCGACAACGTTAACGGAGAACTCAGAGACGGTGGTTTACAATTTCAAAATCTGAAATTGCAGGCAAGTCTCTGTTCTGTTCTTTCCCCTTAATTAGTGTTCTGTGCATGCCTGGTTAGACTTCAGGGTTTTAATAAAGGCTAAAATGGATTGACACAAACATAATTACATGTTTTTCATGCATATATGAATTTATTTGATCTCAGTGAATTAACTGTTTTGAATACTTGTTGTTATTCTTCTATCTGTGTCTTTTACGTTTAAGCCTGTTTTATTGAGATTAGTAATATGATTGGATGCCTTGTAATTATTTTGAGAATGAGTTTAAACCCTAGAACAAGATCTTAAAACAGTTTTGATTTTTACTAAATAAATCTGTTGCAAGTTACTTAAAGTTGCTATCAGAAATTCTGTAATCGTTGCTGCAAGTCTTGTGTCTAGTTCAGATCGTGGTTGCATATCAGTGGGTTAGGATTAATTTAGGACAAAGATTGAACTCTAGGAAAACTATTAAAAACATTATAGAGGCCTGGGAAAACACTGGAGTCGAAGAAGATGAAGCAAAAACGGACGACGGCATCTAAGGGAGTGAGAGCAGGCTCCAAAAGGGGATAGAGCCAGCTCTGTAACCCTTAGAGGCGGCTCCCAAAGGATGGAGCCAGCTCTTGGCAGCCTTAGAGCCAGCTCTTAGAGCCATAGAGCTGGCTCAATCAATTAAAAGAGCAGGCTCAATTTTTTTAGAGCCTGCCCTTGCCCAGAAATTGCATTACTGTGTAATTTTGTGCGTGGTTTTGACTGTGCAATGTTTTAGGACTTCGTTTAAATTATTTTAAATACTGTATGGAACTATTTTAAGCCTAAACTTAGTCTTTAGGAACATTGATATAAACTGGGATTAATTGAGGGAGAAATACAAAGTCTAAGGGAAACTTAGTCTAGTGTACACTGTTGTATCCACTGGAACTTAACAAGTTGTATGGATGATTTAATTAGGTAAAATTATATTTTTCACAGTGTTAAGTATGGTGAATTTATTAGAAATCAACTATACTTAGGTTGGGTTTAATTGATACTTAAATTTTTATTAACTGTATCAATTCGTGGATTATATTGGAGGATTTGCTAGGTTTATATACCGGAGCTTGGCAAGGTTGTTGTGTATGATTTAAATATACATATAAATCATATTTCTATAGTATTTGAAGTATTGTGAATTAATTGATTTTCCCTATGCTTAATTTGGGTTTATTTGATACTTAAATTGTATCAATTCAGGGATTATGTTGGAGAATGTAAATGTGTGCAAATTATGTAGCAATTTACATTATTGGAGTTGGATTTTAGGCTCTGTATTGAATGTCTAATATTTATGTATATAGATTAACTTATCTTGTGCATATTGTAGAATGTGGTTGATGACTATTTAATATTGTTTTGTCAACTATGTTAATTGGAGGATTGTATGTACCGGTATGGGACGGTGACATACTAGGTATGTATTAGTTCAAACACTAAAATCCTACCTAATTTGGAATGAGTTGGATTAATCATAAAAAGGTTAAGTCCTACTTATTTGGATGTATATGAACCGGTATGGGACGGTGTCGTATTAGGGATGGTTTAGTTCAAAACACTAAGACCTACCTATATTGGGAATGGATTAGTTCAAAACTCTAAGTCCTACCCAATTTGGATTAAGGTATGGATTAACCAAAAAGGTTAAGTCCATCACCTACTTGTGTCATGTCAATCAAATAAATTGAATGACCTACTACGGTTTTAGGATGGATTTGTTATATATATATCAGACCACTACACAGATGAATGATATTTTGTATTAGAAGTACTGTAACGACCCGGAAATTTTCCTTCTTTTTCCTTTTCCTGAAATTTTACGGATAAATTTTTTTCGTTTAATTTTCTTTTCTGAGCTCTGTTTCGTGTCGCTTAGTGTCATCTCAAGTGCTCAGAATTGGTTTCTGAGACTCTTTCATGTGAATTGACAACTTCCTTTGAGGACCGAGTCATTCCGTATTTTCACTTTTCAGACACTATGGGCCTTTTGTCCTTTTCCCTATTCTGTCTTTTCCCCGTTTGTCAGTTTTTGGAACAACCTCACTTTTCATGTTCGGAGTTAGTTTTTGACTTCACATAACTTGATCTTGAGTGGTTTCCACGAAATACGTATCTTTACTTTTTTAAGAAAGTACTCTAATTGCTCCCGGTGTCCATAGGGGCATGGATGCATAATTCTTTGGAATTCTTTTCATTTCTTGGGGTGTTTTTCATAAATATCTTTTGAAGATATTTTATTTCAGAGGTATCTAAGAAAATATCTTTTGGAAGATATTTTCATTCAGGGGCAGTTTTACAGTTAACCCTTTTTGTAGGGGTCATTGTGAAATTAACGAAAGTTATTGCAAAATACCTCGTCTGGAGCTTGGATCCTCTTACGGGATTTATTTTCACTTTTCGTTGACTTAAAAACTCATAGAATTCCGTTCTGGTCATTTTTCTCCAGTTTCAGAGTTTCTGGACTCGGTTGCCGCAAAACTTGTTCGGGGCATAACTTTCTGCTCGGGACTTGGTTTTCGATGCTGTTTCTTCTGGTATTCATATTTTCTCATGGTGAATCTTTTTCATTCATAGAGTTTTGCCGTTTGAGCCCGTCTGCTCAAATTCCAACTTTCCAGACCCGGCGGAGCCTTTTCGGGACACTTTTTGAGATTTTCTATAAATAGGAGGCCTCAAGAGAAAAAGTCAGATTTTTCTCTCTCTCTCCTCTCTTCTAGCCGGAATCCATTGCAGCCATGGCTGCCACCTTCTCTCTCTTCTTTTGGTCCACTTTTCCTTGGTAGATATCCTTCGGCCTTAACGTTTATTGTTCCCCTCGACGTGTTCTACCTTATGCCATTATTAGAACTCATTTCTGACGATTTCTTGAGTTCGGGTTTGAGGTCAAGTTGAGATTTTCATGGGGCTTCTTGCGGCTTCTTGTTCATCGTGTTGTTCCCGACAAAACCCTTCGGTATCGTCAAATTCGGAACACTTTTTTTTCGGTGGACCTTTGAGGTTTTCATCTCAAATTGAGATAGGGGATGTTCTAGGTTTAATTCTTGTTATATAGCATGATATTGATATTTATACGACTTGATTACATACTTAAATATGAAACCTAGAGATTTTATTGTTTAATTTTCTT
The DNA here is from genome assembly GCF_030987335.1 of Cornus florida. Lineage (NCBI taxonomy): Eukaryota > Viridiplantae > Streptophyta > Magnoliopsida > Cornales > Cornaceae > Cornus > Cornus florida. Next base: position 51,276,727 of record NW_026775573.1, read on the forward strand.
GTATTGGATTTGAGTTTCCCGGTTGCTCATAACTTGTTTTGAACATGTAGCATGGTCTTATATTACTCCATAATATGGTCATTGACATATATTAAATTGAGGGTATTTGAACAAGTAATAAATGTTTAATTTAATATTTATCTTGAATGAAAGATTAATTCACATGGCTTTAACTAACTTGAAATCAATGTGTGTTAGCATGCTATGTTAGGTTTTATTATACTCTTCAACATGGGTGAATTTGAAAGTAATCGGAGATGTTTTAAAATCTAGAGAATATTTAATTAATTGATTAATTAATTTATTCCGAGTGTACTATTTACTCCATTGAAATTCCGACTTGGTATTCATGATGTGCATGCTATGTAGCTTCACATATATTTGATCTAGAAAATTTGATTAGGTTTTGAAATCTATTATTTATTAATTTTATAGTATTAAAGTTTAATACTCATGGTCGTATCTTGCATGTAATTCACTTATATCTTGTTTCTAAAATAAGTCTTGACATGTTGTATAACATACATTTAATTGAGGTCACTTGGATGACTTTTAAAATCTAGAGATTTTAATTAAATGAATTAATTAAAATCCAATCAATGGTTCCATGAGTTAGATTAACTTTCTAACCTTGTATTCATGATTTCTTAACAAGTTCCTTCACGTGTATCAATTCGAGAATAACCAGATAAGTTTTGAAACTTATATCAAATCAATTCCTTTGTATGGAACTTAACTCACATGGTAAAGTTTTGCATGAAAATAACTTGTAACTTGATATTGAACTTGTCCATGACATGACCCTTGACTTGCCTTGTAATCTGGATAACTTAATCCCTTGAGTAGATTAAATTCCTTTTCTATGCTTCCATCGAGTTAATCTTGCCTTGTTATAGAATTCTTGTTAAACTTGTGAATTTGACTTGAATTTCACGAACTTCTATCTTTTATTCAAGCATCGTGAACACTTGTATCTAGGTTTCATTAATATACTTAATGAACATGTTCATTTGTCTTGGAATGATTTAATTACACGTGTTGCATAGGAAATAATGAAATCATGTATCTTATACTTGTGGTATACTTTCATTAATGGATTCTTTGTGCTTAAATTCTAGTGTAGTCCATGTAGATACATGCCATGACTCCTGACATTTCACATGCCATCGTAGTTGAGTACTTAGGGCATGACTTGTGTGTTCCAAAATCTTGGTTGCGTATGAAACGTGGTTAATGCATTTCTTGTATTTTGATGCTATTTTGGTTTGCTCAACTTGTTGATTTTGGGACTTGGAGATATCAATTAAGAATTGACATGGCTAGGACTCGGTTCTAGTACGGGGGAATATCCTCCTACAATATAGTGCGCACTAGGGGAAAGGTACCCATGGGTTAGTAGCCGTAAAGTGATCTCAAGAGTACGGTTTTAATCCGGGAGATATTCGAGTTTCCATATTGGTTGATTTCACATCTTGTCTTGCTCGTGTTATGTGAAATGCACCAATCTTGTTTAATTGCATAGATATAATGCGCTGTTCTTGACTTCATGTATTCTCCTGTTCGTGTTTTATGGAATATCCTATCCTTGTCCATTGCATAGATTTTATGCTTCATCCGTGATTTCATTCCTTAAATGTCAAGTGTCGCATACCTTGAAGATTTAAGAATCCTTTCATGTTTTATGAAATGCTCCAATCTTGTTTAACTGCATAGATAGTATGCCATGTTCATGATTTCGTGTATTATCCCCATTGTGTTAATTGGTATGTTCCAACCATGTAAATTGCATTCATAATGTGATCCTTGTATTCTAGTGTCCTTTTGTCATGTTCTTTGGATTATTCCAACCTTGACTAGTTTCATATATGTATATATATCATGATTCTTGTTGCTTATACTCTAAGGTAGTTTAGGATGCTCCCTGAGTCACATCTTGATATAGACGCTAGGTGGCATGAGTTCTTTAACATGTTTGACCTTAAGGTGATATAAATTGTAAAATGCTAGGTTGATGCATGCTCATCTCCTACGAGTAGCTTTATGTTGCTCACCGCTATGTTACTGGGGCATATTTCAGGTACAGGACTCAAGACTTGAAGATTTCAATGCTTGGGTGATTTGTGGCTTCACATGACAAAACTTGTATTCTTGATTCTATGTATGTAAAGTGTACATAAGTACACTCCTTTTAATGTATTTGACATGTATTACATGAGGCCAAGGGCCGCAAACCTTTAAGTTCATATGTATGTAATTTAAACTTTAAGTTTTGCCATTAAAATGTATTTTGTCAACTTTTGAGGTTTGACATGTGAAACTTTGTAAACGGAGTGTAATAAAGCCATATGCCATTGTAGCATGTTTAAAATGCTATATTACACTTGTGTGCATGTTCATACCTTCACACACTTGTATATAATGCAAATTGAATATGCCATGGGGGATTCCATATAGACTTTCAGCTTTTTGTGCATAACAGGTTCATTTGCACTTCCTCAAGTCATTTCGGTTGACCGAAATGCTAGGTCGGTCGACTGAAGCCCTTTTGGGTTTCATTTGAGCATCAAAACCATCATTTACAGTAGCCTTCTTCGTTGTTTGGACTTATTTCGGTCGACCGATGGTCCATTTTGGTCTACCGAACCAACCAAGCCTTAAAAACTTATTTTCAGTAGAGATTTAAGTCATTTCGGTCGTCCAATGGGTTATTTTGGTTGACCGAAATAGCCTGATCCCGAGAGTAGCCTCAGTTCAGTTTCAGTACTGCTGCTCTGACTTTGAATGGCCATAACTTCTTCGTTTCTAATCCAAATGGGGTGATTCTTAAGCCTAAATTTAGAAGCTTGAAGTAAGATTTCCAATGAAACCAACCATGCATTCAAACTCCAATTGTGGTGAGATTTATTCATGTTTTAGTGAGAGGGTGTTAGTTTTTACTTCAACCGGGAAGAGGCATTTCGTGGGATTCTTGTCCAAAGTTCTTAGAACCTTTTGGAATGTTGTGAATAGATTGGATTAGGTTTTTTGGACCTCATTAGACTTGTTTAGAGTTAAATCTCCCTTTTTAATTGCAAATTGACCACTTTGCCCTTGATTAAAGGGTTTTGCTCGCTTCTCCTCATCTTGTTGTTTCTTCTTCGTCCGGACTCTATATCAAGCGATTCTTGAGTCCATCTTGATTAGTTTTTCATTGCCTTTCTAGTGGTGTGATCGGTGACACCTGAATTCATACTTTCAGAAATGACTACCTTGTCCCTGGGGGCTTAAATTGTCATTCTTCTAGTCCTTTGCTTCCGCACCTTGTTTCTTTGAGTTCCGTGACCTCATGGAAGGTCATCCTAGGGTCTTAGAGGTGTTTTGTGCCTTGGAAGACCATCATTTTGTTTCTTGCTTTCGCATCTGGATCCGTTATCGGGTCAATCTTCGGTTCATCACTGTAGTACCGGGTTGAATCAAAACCCGGGTCGTTACAAGTGGTATCAGAGCATCCAGGTTTGAATACATTGGACGACAGGTTTTGGGTGCATATCATGCTTGTGTTGCCATACTTTACGTGTTGAAATACTTCTTGAAAACATGTTTTGTTTGATAACATGTCATGTGTGATAACATGTTTTGATTTGATAACATGTCTGTTTGCTTATGTGGCATCTTGAGTAGATAGTCCATTGTTATGTTGCATGCTAGCTGTTTACTTTTATGTCAGGTTTTGACGTTGTCTCTTAGGATCTGTCGCATTCCTTGGATGCGTTCTTGTTTCACGAGTTTCTTCCTTGGATAGGAGAAATTCATTCTGTCGGGACCTATGTCGGGAACCTTCTTGTCTATTTTCTTGGTTGGGTGTTTTGAGACCCTAGTCTGTTGGTTGATGCGAGAGAGCTCATATGAGCGTAGATGTCTGCGATTCATTTCATTCTCCTTGTTTGGTGGAGTGAGACGTAGGCCAAGGAGGCACCGTTTCATTTCCTTTTCCTTCGTGGCTTCTGGGTCTAAGGCCTTAAGCGTAATGGTGCCAGTGTCATTGTTGTCAAAGTTTTGGGATTAGCTACCCCAGCTCACGCAGATGCCTGGTTCCCATGGTGCTTTTGGTAATGATCATTTCCGACATTAATGTCATTGGTATCGATAGGCTTTTCAGAGTTGACCTGGTTGGGGTATGTTATGAACTAGTGCCTTATACTGTCATGCTACCTTACTGACGAGTAAGTGTGGGCGGGTTCTGGTCACTGTCCGTACTGCTTTGTCACTCTCTTCGTTCATCGCGTTTCTACGTTTCATTGTTTTGGGATTCTCTCGGTGGTTGACGTTGAGTTGACGTGCCGATTCGTATAAGGTGTTGTCTCAGTTCATGGTCTCACGTTCCTTTAGTTGATCTTGAGACTTCTGAAGTTATCCTTTGGTGCTTTATAAGCTGTCCTTTGGTTCGACCTTTTGTTCGGTCCTTGTTCTATTCTCTTCCAGTATGTTCCAAATTTCGGGACAAAATTTCTTTAAGGAGGGTAGGTTGTAACGACCCGAAAATTTCCCTTCCTTTTCCTTTTCTTGAAATTTTACGGATAAATTTTTTTCGTTTAATTTTCTTTTTTAAGCTTTATTTCATGTCGCTTAGTGTCATCTCGAGTGCTCAGAATTGGTTTCTGAGACTCTTTCATGTGAATTGACAACTTCCTTTGAGGACCGAGTCATTCCGCATTTTCACTTTTCGGACACTATGCGCCTTTCGTCCTTTTCCCTATTCTGTCTTTTCCTCGTTTGTCAGTTTTTGGCACAATCTCACTTTTCGTGTTCGGAGTTAGTTTTTGACTTCACATATCTTGATCTTGAGTGGTTTCCACGAAATACGTATCTTTACTTTTTCAAGAAAGTACTCTGGTTGCTCTCGGTGTCTATAGGGGCATGGATGCACAATTCTTTGGAATTCTTTTCTTTTCTTGGGGTGTTTTTCATAAATATCTTTTGAAGATATTGTATTTCAGGGGTATCTAAGAAAATATCTTTTGGAAGATATTTTCATTCAGGGGCAGTTTTACAGTTAACCCTTTTTATAGGGGTCATTGTGCAATTAATGAAAGTTATTGCAAAATACCTCATCTGGAGCCTAGATCCTCGTACGGGATTCATTTCACTTTTTGTGGACTCATAAATTCATAGAATTCCGTTATGGTCGTTTTTCTCCAGTTTCAGAGTTTCTGGACCCGGTTGCCGCCGAACTTGTTCGGGGCCTAACTTTCTGTTCGGGACTTGGTTTTCGACGTCGTTTCTTCTGTTATTCATATTTTCTCATGGTGAATCTATTTTGTTCATGAAGTTTTGTCGTTTGAGCACGTCTGCTCAAATTCTACCTTTCCAGACCCGGTGGAGCCCTTTCGGGGCACTTTTTGAGATTTTCTATAAATAGGAGGCCTTAAGAGAAAAAGTCAGATTTTTTTCTCTCTCTCTCCTTTCTTCTGGCCGAAATCCATGGCAGCCGTGGCTGCCACCTTCTCTCTCTTCTTTTGGTCCACTTTTCCTTGGTAGAAATCCTTCGACCTTAACGTTTATTGTTCCCCTCGACGTGTTCTACCTTATGCCCTTATTAGAACTCATTTTTGACGATTTCTTGAGTTCGGGTTTAAGGTCAAGTTGAGATTTTTATGGGGCTTCTTGTTCATCGTGTTGTCCCCGACAAAACCCTTCGATATCGTCGAATTCAGAGCACTTTTTTTTCGGTGGACCTTTGAGGTTTTCATCTCAAATTGAGGTAGGGGATGTTCTAGGTTTAATTCTTATTATATAGCATGATATTGATACTTATACGACTTGATTACATGCTTAAATATGAAATCTAGAGATTTTATTATTTAATTTTCTAGTATTGGATTTGATTTTCCCAGTTGCTCATAACTTGTTTTGAACATGTAGCATGGTATTATATTACTCCATAATATGGTCATTGACATATATTAAATTGAGGATATTTGAACAAGTAATAAAGATTTAGTTTAATATTTATCTTGAATGAAAGATTAATTCACATGGCCTTAACTAGCTTGAAATCAATATGTGTTAGCATGTTATGTTAGGTTTTATTATACTCTTCAACATAGGTAAATTTGAAAGTAATCGGAGATGTTTTAAAATCTAGAGAATTTTTAATTAATTGATTAATTAATTTATTCCGTGTATACTATTCACTCCATTGAAATTCTGACTTGGTATTCATGATGTGCATGCTATGTAGCTTCACATATATTTGATCTAGAATATTTGATTAGGTTTTGAAATCTATCATTTATTAATTTTCTAGTATTAAAGTTTAATACTCATGGTCGTATCTTGCATGTAATTCACTTGTATCATGTTTTTAAAACAAGTCTTGACATGTTGTATAACATACATTTAATTAAGGTCACTTGGATGACTTTTAAAATTTAGAGATTTTAATTAAATGAATTAATTAAAATCCAACCTTGTATTCATGATTTCTTAACAAGTTCCTTCACGTGTATCAATTTGAGAGTAAACGGATAAGTTTTGAAACTTATATTAAATCAATTCCTTTGTATGGAACTTAACTCACATGGTTGTGTTTTGCATGAAAAGAACTTGTAACTTGATATTGAACTTGTCCATGACATAACCCTTGACTTGCCTTGTAATCTAGATAATTTAATCCCTTGAGTAGATTAAATTCCTTTCTATGCTTCCATCGAGTTAATCTTGCCTTGTTACAGAATTCTTGTTAAACTTGTGAATTTGACTTGAATTTCATGAACTTCTATCTTTTATTCAAGCATCGTGAACACTTGTATCTAGGTTTCATTAATGTACTTAATGAACATGCTCATTTGTCTTGGAATGGTATAATTACACATGTGTTGCTTAGGAAATAATTAAATCATGTATCTTATACTTGTGGTATACTTTCATCAATGGATTCTCTGTGCTTAAATCCTAGTGTAGTCTATGTAGATACATACCATGACTTCTTGACATTTCACATGCCATCGTAGTTGAGTACTTAGGGCATGACTTGTGTGTTCCAAAATCTTGGTTGTGCATGAAATGTGGTTAATGCATTTCTTGTATTTTGATACTATCTTAGTTTGCTCAACTTGTTGATTTTGGGACTTAGAGATATCAATCAAGAATTGACATGGCTAGGACTCGGTTCTAGTACGGGGAAGTGTCCTCCTACAATATAGTGCACACTAGGGGAAAGGTACCCATGCCCTAAAGTGATTTCAAGAGTACGGTTTTAATCCGGGCGATATCCGAGTTTCCACATTGGTTGATTTCTCATCTTATCTTGGTCGTGTTATGTGAAATGCACCAATCTTGTTTAATTGCATAGATATTATGACCTGTTCTTGATTTCATGTATTCTCTTATTCGTGTTTTATGGAATATCTCATCCTTGTCCAATGCATAGATTTTATGCTTCATCCGTGATTTCATTCCTGAAATGTCAAGTGTTGCATACCTTGAAGATTTAAGAATCCTTTCATGTTTTATGAAATGCTCCAATCTTGTTTAACTGCATAGATAGTATGCCATGTTCATGATTTCGTGTATTATCCCCATTGTGTTAATTGGTATGTTCCAACCATGTAAATTGCATTCATAATGTGATCCTTGTATTCTAGTGTCCTTTTGTCATGTTCTTTGGATTATTCCAACCTTAACTGGTTTCATATATGTATATATATCATGATTTTTGTTGCTTATGCTCTAAGGTAGCTTAGGATGCTCTCTGAGTCATATCTTGACATAGACGCTAGGTGGCATAAGCCCTTTAACATGTTTGACCTTAAGGTGATATAAATTGTAAAATGCTAGGTCGATGCTTGCTCATCTCCTACAAGTAGCTTTATGTTGCTCACCCCTACGTTACTGGGGCATATTTCAGGTACAGGACTCAAGACTTGAAGATTTCATTGCTTGGGTGATTTGTGGCTTCACATGACAAAACTTGTATTCTTGATTCTATGTATGTAAAGTGTACATAAGTACACTCCTTTTAATGTATTTGACATGTATGACATGAGGTCAAGGGCCGCAAACTTTTAAGTTCATATGTATGTAATTTAAGCTTCAAGTTTTGCCATTAAAATGTATTTTGTTAACTTTTGAGGTTTGACATGTGAAACTTTATAAACGGAGAGTAATGAAGCCATAGGTCATTGTAGCATGTTTAAAATGCTGTATTACACTTGCGTGCATGTTCATACCTTCACACACTTGTATATAATGCAAATTGAACATGCCATGGGGGATTCCATATATACTTTTAGCTTTTTGTGCATAACAGGTTCATTTGCACTTCCTCAAGTCATTTCGGTCAACCATAATGCTAGTTTGGTCTACCGAAATGCTAGTTCGGTCGACCGAAGCCCTTTTGGGTTTCATTTGAGCACCAAAACCATCATTTACAGTAGCCTTCTTCGCTGTTTGGACCTATTTCGGTCGACCGATGGTCCATTTCGGTCTACCGAACCAACCAAGCCTTAAAAACTTGTTTTTAGCAGAGATTTAAGTCATTTTGGTCATCCAATGGGTTATTTCGGTTGACCGAAATAGCCTGATCCCGAGAGTCACCTCAGTTCAGTTTCAGCACTGCTGCTCTAACTTTGAATGGCTATAACTTCTTTGTTTCTAATCTAAATGGGGTGATTCTTAAGCCTAAATTTATGATCTTGAAGTCAGCTTTCCAATGACACCAACCATGCATTCAAACTCCAATTGTGGTGAGAAGTATTTATGTTTTAGTAAGAGGGTGTCAGTTTTTACTTCAACCTGGAAGGGGCATTTCGTGGGATTCTTGTCCAAAGTTTTTAGAACCTTTTGGAATGTTGTGAAAAGATTGGATTAGGTTTTTTGGACCTCATTTGACTTGTTTAGAGTTAAATCTCCCTTTTTAATTACAAATTGACCACTTTGCCCTTGGTTAAAGGGTTTTGCTCGCTTCTCCTCATCTTGTTGTTTCTTCTTCGTCCGGACTCTGAATCAAGCGATTCTTGAGTCCATATTGATTAGTTTTTTATTTCTTTTCTAGTGGTGTACTCGGTGACACCTGAATTCATACTTTCAGAAATGACTACCTTGGCCCTGGGGGTTTTAATTGTCATTCTTCCAGTCCTTTGCTTCCGCACTTTGTTTCTTTGAGTTTCGTGACCTCATGGAGGGTCATCCTAGGGTCTTAGAGGTGTTTTGTGCCTTGGAAGACCATTTTTTTGTTTCTTGCTTTCGCATCTGGATCCGTTATCGGGTCAATATTTGGTTCATCACTGTAGTACTAGGTTGAATTAAAACCCGGGTCGTTACAAGTACGGACTTTAATATATTTATTATATATGCCATGGTATGAGCTTGAGTCTCAGGACCATGGTTAGGGCTTATATATCACCTAGGATGGATAACTGGACATATGTGTTGTTCCCTGGTAGGTCTAGGTACTCATGCCCACATTCGGGTGCGTATTCGCATATTACCTTCTATTTAGGCTGAGATAGACCTACTGGACTTGCGAGCGTCCTATAGTGTGTACTGTATATACACATATGGACTACTTTAGATATTGTTGAGTCTTTCTAGGATGTATCTGCGTATCAGATTACTATTTGGATCGTAGTAGATCAGGACTTGCATGTGAGCCTGACTCACTCCTTTATTTTTCAGACGCTCGTCAGTTCTAGAGTTAGAGGTTGATCGTGTAGAGCAGATATATATATTCATTCCTCCAACTATGTAGGAATCTTCTCTATAATAGCTTTAGAGTTTATTTCTGTCATTTCAGTTTCAGTTTGAGAATTTTAATAAGGGGGGTCCAATGGATGGATTCCCGAGTTGTAAACTTATGGAGGTTTTGGAATATCAAATTGGACTAATTGTGATACAAGGTTTTTCTTTTAGTTTCTTTCAGCTTTTAATTTTATTTCTTAAATCATTTTTGTATTCCGTGTTCGTCTTTAAAACACTTTAATTGTTTGATATCCCTCGGGTTTGGGCCTAGGCCTGATCAACCCATGTCTCAAATCTGAGGGGTATCGTAGAAGGTACCACCAAACAACCTTTGTATCTCAAACCTCCATCAGCCCTAATATAGTAAAATGGAACCTCCCTGGAAGTTATCTCTGCAATTCTGTAAATGCACTGCTGATTCGTGAGTTGTGCTTTCAAAACCTTATGAATGATAGAAGGTGTAACTACCATGTAAGCCATAAAAGCATCCGATAACTCATCCATTGTCTTCAAAGCATTCCACTCTATAGTGAATAGAGCAGAAAGGCTAGCAACAAGTCGGCGACTAAGTGCATCCGCTACCACATTCGCTTTCCCTGGATGGTACTGTATAGAGAAGTGATAGTCTTTCACAAACTCTAACCATCGATGCTGTCTCATATTCAGCTCCCGCTGAGTGAATAAGTACTGCAGACTTTTGTGATCACTAAATAATTTGAAGGACTCACCCAACAGATAATGCCTCCAAATACGTAAGGTAAAAACCATAGCTGCCAACTCCAAATCATGTGTTAGATAATATAGCTTGTGAGGCTTAAGCTTACAAGATCCATACGAAATTGGTCGCTCCTCCTGCATCAAAACACATCCAAGACCCTATAAAGAAGCATCTATGTAGACAAGATACTCTATCCCACTCTGTGGAGTAGATAAAACCGGTGAAGAAGTTAACTTGCGCTTTAGCTCATCGAAAGCTTTCTGACAGTGTTCATCCCACACGAACCGTACACCCTTTTTAGTCAAATGTGTGAGTGGTCCTGCTATCTTGGAGAACTCCTGGATGAACCTACGATAATATCCCGCCAATCCAAGGAAACTCCGAATCTCGGTAGGTGAAGTAGGCTGTCCCTACTCAACCACTACTGAAACCTTGGCTGGATCTACTGCTATTCCCCTTTCTGACACCACGTAACCTAGAAAATTCACTTCCTGCTGCCAAAATTCACACTTCTCATTCTTGAACTTGGCATATAACTGGTGCTTACGAAGCGTCTGCAAGACTATGCAAAGATGTCTAGCATGATCGTTCTCTGACTTTGAATAAATCAAAATGTCATCTATGAAGACAATGACAAACTGATCTAAATAAGCCCTGAAGACTCTGTTCATTAAGTTCATAAAAACTGCTGGTGTGTTAGTCAGTCGGAAAGGCATGACATGAAACTCATAAGACCTATATCTAGTGAGAAGCGCTGTCCTCGAAACGTCTTGTTCCCTAACCCAAAGTTGATGATATCCAGAATGCACATCAATCTTAGAATACTATGTAGCTCCCTTCAATTGATCAAAAAGATTATCAATCCTGGGCAAAGGGTACTTGTTACGAATAATAACATTGTTCAACTCCCTATAATCTATACACAAGCGAAATGAACCATCATTCTTCTTCACAAACAAAATCGGTGCTCCCCAGGGTGAAGTACTCCTACGAATAAAACCCTGGCTGAGTAATTGTTGAATCTGATCCCTCAGCTCTTGCATCTCCACTGGTGCCATCCTGTATGGTGCCCTAGAAATAGGCGTAGTGTCTGGAGCTAAGTCAATCACAAAATTGATCTCGCAGCTTGGTGGCAACCTTGGAATCTCCTGAAAAAATCCAAAAAGTCCTGTACAATTGGTATACGATCCAACGACACAGTAACCTCCTCCTCCGTTTCCTTCTCCACATGGAATAAATAAGTGTTATTACCCCCATTAGAATGTGGCATAGCAACGATGTACATATCCTGACCAGGTATCGTGAACACAATAGACCTATCATAAGAATTAACTTAGGCATGGTAATGAGATAACCAATTGATAAGCACCAAATATTGCATATTCAAGCGCCCTTAATTGCATTATTTAAGTCCATTGTTTACTTATATTATGTAGATTACTTTCATTTGCATGTTTTTGTATATTTTCAGGTCCATTGGCCAAAAAGAAGCAAGAAGGATGCTTTGTGGAGTTTTGGCCATCAAAAGGCACAAGGCTGAATTTCTGGCAGCAATAGATCCTGAACTTTGCTCGCCATTTTGACCTTGAAAAATTGAAGAACTGGACTTCCATCATAACATAAAATATTTAGAGCTCTGAATCAGCTTTCCAAATCTTCAAGTGGTTCATCATTCGGAGTTCGGAGCAGAGAGTTATATTCTTCTTATCATAGGTGCTCAGAACTGCCTGGCAGCAATGAAGTTCTGCCTTGTTCTTCAATTTCTGACTTGAGAATTGGATCTCCACCAAACACAAATTTTTTAGAGCTCTGAATTAGCTTTCCAAATCTTCAAACGGTTCATCATTCAGAGTTTGGAGCGCAAAGTTATGGCCGTTTTACCAAAGTAGGTCCGGGTGGAGCAAGGCAAGAATGGAGCATTCTGCTCCAATTTTGAGTGCTCGAGCCCTTATTGCGAGTGCTTGAAATTGGGACAAAATTGCATCCAAAAATGGCCCATTTTTAGCCACTTGCATCTTGGTTTCCTCAATTCTAATTTTCCTCTTTAATGGTTGGTTGGAGATGTTGGTTGGTGGCCTTTTTGGGTGGATAAGATGTCTACAAAGGAGGGGAGCCACACATATCTTAAAAAACCTTCATTTTTACAAGATAGAGGGAGAGAAGAGAGCAAAAAAAGGTGTGTTCTTGAAGCCTAAAGAAGGGAGCTCGAAAATGGCTTGTTCATCCATGCTTCTTCCTTTTTCTAGCTCACTCATGGGTAACTAAACCTCATCTAGGGAAGTGATGAAGCCTCCCATTTTGCTTATGTTCTAGATTAGGTTCTATTTTGGGGATTATGATGTATCATTTTTGGTCTTTTCATAATCTAGAGCATATTACTTCTTGTAATGAATTCTAATGTTTATAAATGATTGTTGTAAGTGATTTATCTTGTCTTAGATGGTTTCTTGTAGTAATCATAATGCTTGCTTCTTCATGGTGACAATGGAGATAGGATTATGAATAATTTTCAAGGCATGTTGATAGAGAAAATGGATAGTCAATTGCTTAGGAACTTCCTTTGATGGGTTATGCTAGTTTCCTACCTCATGTGCTTTATCATTTGATTACAAACTTGATAGTTCTTGCTTGAGTGAGTATGTTGAAGGCTACACTTTAGTTTAGGTAGCTCAAATGTATGAATTTTTGAGGGATTATTTTTGTTTAATGATTTAATGAACTTCTCTAAGGGTATATGGTAATCTAGTGTTGCTATATATTCCGTGACCATTTTATACATTGTACTTCCCCAATTTAGCCTTAATCTAGCATGTACTTAGGGTGTAGTATGGATTCATCTCCCTAGTCTTTTCTACTTGTATCTCACTCCTTTAATTTCCTTGCAATTTATTGTTTTATGCACTCCTAATTTCTTAGTTTAGTGACTATCAAACAAACCCTTATTACCCCTTATCATTCTAAGAACAATTCTAGACTCTTAGGTTGCCATAAACTAGCGCAGTCCCAGTGGTTCGACTTACCCGACCAATAGCCCTATTTTACAATGATTCGTGCTATTGCGAAGGTTGATGTATAGTTGATCAACCGATCACCAATCCATCCCAAGTTTCACATCATAAGTGTGCATATCCAGGACCAATAGATTGGTTAGTAACCTGAGTCTACCAATATATAGTGTCACAGGCCTATCACTCTCATGTAAAATGGCTGTATTGCCTAAAGGTGTAGAAATATCCTGAGGTTTATTGCATACCCGTGTCATCATCCGAGATAAAGCAACAAAAGATCCGGCTACAAATGAGTGTGTAGCACCTGCATTAAATAAAACACGACCTTTTGAACCGTGAATAAGAAATATACCCTTAATAGCCTGAGGTGACATAATATACTGCGGCATGGGGTTGAAAACCCTGCCGTAATGCATTTGCTGCGGTGCCTGTCTTTGAAGCTGCGGTGGTGCTGGTAATGCCAGATATGTCTGTCCCTAAATCCGTGGAACCTAAGGAGCAGGTAAAGGTACCGGTGCCCTCTGTCCCTGCTACACATGCTGTCCCCGTCCCTGTCCTACTTTAGGACACTGCCTGGAAGTGTGACCATACTCTCCACAAGTGTAGCAACTACCTTGGAAAGTGCCAAATGGCCTCCTCTGTCGATTAGCCTGTGGTTGACCCTGTCCTGTGTCTGTGGTCCCCCATTCTGTTGTCGCTGAATAGGTGCCCTATCCCTGTGAGCATCCGAACCACCTTTGTGCTTCTTCCAAGACTGCTGTCCCTAGAATTTGCCTTTATCATTCTGTCGGTGTCCGTTGCCATTTCCTTTCTCAGCTGACTGATTTGCAGAGTCTCTGTCACCCCATTTCTTACCCTTAGCCTGTCTGAAGTCCACGGTCAACTGATACTGCTACAGAGCAGTGTCCACTACTTGAGCATAGGTAGTATAGGCTAGATAACCAGTAATAGATCGCTTAATAGACCACATGAGTCCCTTAACGAAACTATTACGCTTCTTTTCCTCTGTATCCACCTCCTCTGGAGCAAAAAGAGATAAGTGCGTGAACTACTGCTCATACTCTGCCACTGTCATATTCCCCTACTGCAGATTAAGAAACTTTGTTTTCATAGCTGCCCTGACTACATAAGGAAAATACTTTTCATCAAAGCATGCACTAAACTGATCATAAGTCAATGATATCCTTTCCTCTGTGGTGGTAACTGACTCCCACTACTGTAGTGCATCTCCAACTAGATTGAAAGTAGTAAACATCTACTTCTGAACCTCCGTGCACTGAACCAGATGAAGATGTCGCTCAATATCCTTTTTCCACTGATGATCTGCTTTCGCATCGGTGAGTGGAGCCTGAAAATTCAGGTGGGCTCCCCTTTGTGAAAGAACTCCTGGCATTTTCCCAAGTATCAATCTGAACCACTGGTGCCGGTATAGATGCCTGCTAAACCTGTGGTTGATTCCAAAGTGTAGCTGTTACTCCTGCTTCTATAGCCCGAGCAATGAGGTCATTGAGATAAGGAGGATATTCTGGATCTCTGACCTGATCCTGAGCCTGCTGAACTTCCTCCTGCTCTTCGTAGAACTGACCATCATCATCCTGAAACCCTGGTAAATGCTGTTCTTCTTCCATTAGTTGACGTTGTGGGCAATTTTGTTGCCTATATGCCGCTCTCCTTTGCCTCATATTTCCTTGCATGTTCTGTCCTCTTCTAGCGTTAACAATCTGTTAACATGGAAAGACAGACATCAGAATGATCTAAACTGAACCGTAAAGGAATACAACGAGTCCTAAACTTAAGCTCTAATCAAGAGAAAACGCTACGCGGAAGTCTTATGCGATAGAATCCTAGAGACACTGGACTTGGAGTGCTCTCATACCAACTGTGATACCCCTCAAATCCGAGACATGGGTTGATCAGGCCTAAGCCCAAACCCGAGGAAATATCAAACAATTAATATATAACCAAACATAGATTTCGAAAGGAATTAAGAAATAAATAATTAAAAGCTGAAAGAACTCTAAAATATAATCCTTAAAAATTAAATACTTAAAATCCAAAACCTCCAATATTTTAACAACTCGGGAATCCATCCAGTGGACCCCTAATAAAAACCCAAACTGAAATGTAAATAACTGAAAGAATATCCAAAGTTAAACCATGGAGAGAAGTCCTACATCTTCGTAAGAGTGAGTGATTGCCTTTGCTCAGCACGATCAAGCCTAAGACTGGAACTGTCGAATACCTGAAAAAATAGAAGTGGGTCAGGCCCACGAACAAGTTCTATCCTACTAAAATCCAAGCAGAGACTCGATACGCATGTACATCCTAACCAACTCAACAATAGCTATGTAATCCATACATATATATATCCACACTACGGGACTCTTACTGGACTATGCAGGGGGTCTCAACCTGAATAGAAGGCAACTTGCAAAATGCACCTGAGTGGGCATGAGTACCTAAGCCTAATAGGGTATACCTCAACCTATCATATCCAACTACGCATCCTACTACATATACGCTCTCTAACCGTCAACTCCGAGACTCAAGCTCAGATCACGGTACCATAAATATATACTTAAAGTCCATCCTATCCATCCATAATAAATCCAGTTAACTGTTCAGCTTGTTCAACCGCACAGACTTACATATAAGTAGGATTTTATTTTTATAATCCGTTCCTTTATTCCGATATAGGTAGGACTTAGCGTTTTGACCTAATCCAAACCTAGTATGCTACCGTCTCATACTCGTGCATACAATCCAAACATCCAGCAGTTGATGAAACAAGTAATAAATATAGTTATCAACTATTTCATATATCCAACAATCGATATTAAAATATTAAATATAAACATCAATTGTTCCATATTAAGCATGATAAAATTTTGTAAATTAACAGGCTTATTCGATACTACTCCACAAAGTTCAATAATTGATACTATAGGTCATACATGTAAACCAATTAATTTTAAGTAAGCATAATAAAATATATATAATTTCACATGCTTAGTTTTATAACACTGGAACATAATTAATTAAAAAACCATCAATGAGAATTTATATCCTAAGATTAAGCAATTTAAAATCCTTTCCTTCCAGAAACAGTAATCTAATTTATTAAAATTATCTACTGTTCAAGTATAAGCATCAAGATAAATAGTAGTCTGTAAAGTTGTATGCTTATTTGAGATTACTGAAGCATATTAACTGTAATATATCACTGAGAATTGCTATTCCAAAATTAAGCAATTTAAAATCCTTTACAACTAAGAACAGTAAACTAGCTTATTTAAAAATTATCTACGGTTCAAGTATAAACACCAGTTTTTTTATTTTTCATTGACCAATTCTCTGAAGTTTTAATAGGGCTTAGGACATATCTGAATACCCCAATACTGAGACGGCCCAGGTTTTTCAACCCTGTGCGTTAATGATGAACCGAAAGTTGATCCAATAACGGATCCGAAATGCGGAAGCAAAAGATAAAATCATAGACCTTTGAGATATAAATTATCTCTAAGACACCAATGTGACATTCCATGAAGTCACAAAACTCAAAGAAAACGAAAGCGGAAACAAATGTCAAAACGGGCAAAATCTATTAACCAAGGGGCAAAATGGTCAATTGAAAAATAAAAAGAAAAACTTGACTCTAAACAAGTCAAACAATGTGAATACAACCTAATCTAACCATTTCACAATATTCCAAGAAGTTCTAAGAACTTTGGACAAGAATCCCACAAAATGCCCTTTCCAGTTTAAGCAAAAACTGACAGTACTTCATTAAAACTTAAATAACTCCCACTGTGATTTGAATCTAAGGATGGCATTGGAACTATTGGAAATTTGACTCAAAATCCATGAATTTAGGCTTAAGAATCACACCATTTGGGTTAGAACTGAAGGAGATATGATCGTTTGAAGTCGGAATAACAATGCTGAAACAAAACTGAAGAAGCTGGAGTATGAAGGCTATTTCGGTTGACCGAAATAGAGTTTCGGACGACCCAAACTCACAGAGACTTTTCTAAAATCATGATTTTAAGGGAAGGTTGGTTTGGTAGGCCGAAATAGGCCATTGGTCAACCGAAACGGAGTTTCGGTCGACCGAAACTCCTCGAAAATTGCTAAATACTCTACTAAACATGTGAGATTTGCAAGGGAACCTATAGGATTCATTCCACCCACATGCATGTGTCAAAAATTGATTCTTTTAAAGGTAGATTGAGCATGTGAACATACACGCAAGTGTAAAATGGTATCTTAAACATGCTATAATGGCCTATGGTTTAAAAATATCGCCAATGCAAAATATGAACCCCAACGGCCAAAATGACAAAAGTGAAGCTTGGAATGAAAACTTGGAATTTAAAATTATGAAATGGTTTTGAAATACCGTTTGGCCCTTGGCCACACTTCATACATGATAAATAAATGCTAATGGATGAATTTCATACACAATGCATGCTCCAGTGTACAATAGCATACTAAAATGCATGATTTTTCATATATTCTCATTAAAGGCAAGATTTAACATCCATGACATATATGTAATTCCAAAAGAAGTTTGGCCCATGGCCTCATGTCATATACATAAAATGAGAATCAAAAAGTGTGCTTAGGCACACATTACAAGTTTAGAAGCAAATATACACATTTGACATATAAAGCTACAAGTGGCATTTCAAACCAACCTACACAAGAATTGAACCCTTCAAGTCCTCAAATCATCCAAGCAAAATGAGAATCCCATCCTTGGTCCCTGCACCTGAAAAATGTCCCCACTACGTGGGTGAGTAACATAAAGCTACCGTTGGAAATGAGCATGCATTGACCTAGCATTTTACAATTTTATCACTTTAAAGTGAAACATGTCAAAGGTGCTCATGCCACCTAACGTCTATGTCAAGATGAGACTCAGGGAGCATCCTAAGCTACCCTAGATCATTTCTAGCATAAATCACATCATCCATGCAATTCATACCACATAGAAGCATGCTATATAAAGAAACATGATATAGATTCTTAAAGTCATCAACTTAAAATCTGCTATATAAAAACGACAAAAGTGGGTCATGCCATCTAACGTTTATGCTTCCAATGTATCTATAGGATCATTCCTAAGCTACATTTGAACAACAAAACACGAATCACAATATCTATGTAATTTAACCAACATTGAGGCATGCTATGCAAAGCAACTAAATATAGATTCTCAAAGTTATCAACTTGAAATCTAAAAGTGCAAAATTAACTAAATATGGCAATTTAGTAAAATTAGAATTTCTAACACCAAACATTAAGACTTAGATTCTCTAAGTTATCAACTAAAAATCTAAAAGTGTGAAATCAACTAAATATAGCAATTTAGATAATTAGAGTTTCTAATACCACACATCAAGACATAGATTCTCTAAGTTATCAACTAGAAATCTAAAAGTTTGAAATCAACAAAAGCGGATATACTTGGACATCAAACAGATTAGACCGACACAGGACTTCTTTTGGGCTACTAACCCCTGGGCAGTCTTCCCAACACGCGTACTTTTGACTTAGAGGACTCTTGTCTCCGTACTAGAGCCAAACCCTAGCCATCAAGCAATGGTCCAAGCGGTTCCAAAATAATAACTTATATACGTATTAAATAGTACACGAAACTACCTTCATGCACAAGTAGGTTGGAACCACATAATACACGATCTAAATCCATAACTACTATAGGATGACAATGTCAAATCTTCAAAGTGAGATTCATTACATGCTATAGTAACATCACATGTCGAATCTTCAGTGTGCGATTCGTTACACGTTATAACAATATAATTCAATATTGAAAACATGAACTGAAGAATCTAATACAAGTCTAAAATTATGCTTTAAACATAATACCAACGTCAGACACATGATTTAAATCAATAATGCAATAGAAATGGAAATTAATTAAGCAAACTAATTGATTCCTCTAAGTTTCAAATCTCAACCAAATGGCCTCTAATTAACACATGTTAAATAACATAGCCTGATCATTGCATATACCAATTCAAAATTTTGATTAGGCCATTTGAACAATAAAATAGAATTTAATTAAATCATGATAATCAAATCCCTACATTCTAAAACAACATCAAATAGTCCCAAATTAATATATGCTAGTATACAAGTCCTAGTCATCACAAATATCAAGTTAAAAACTTAATTAGGCCAATGGAACCTTTAAATAGATTTTAACTAATCCTATTAATTAAAATCTCTAGATTTTTATACGTATCCAAATGCTCTCAAATTAAAGTATGTTAAAGAACATGCCAAGACTTAATTTAAAAGAATGTCACAAGTTAATTTCATGCAAGGTATATCCATGAAAATTAAACTTTCAGAAAAGATAATTATTAAATAAAAAGTGCAATTTTTATTCAAATAATTCCAATTTAGTATATGTTAACAAACATATCAAAGCATAATTTATCATCATGCCACAATTCAATTCTAAGCTATATACATCCTTGTAAATTAAAACTCATGCAAAGAAATAATTATTGCTAATATTCTAGATTTAATACAAGGCATGCAAACAAGTTATATAATCATGGAAAACACTCAATACAACACATGCAAAATCTTAAAACATCCCCTACCTCCATCTGAGATGAAATCTCAAATCCCCACCGTCATGAAAGTGCTCCGAATCCGACGAAACTTTGGGGTTTTGTCGGGGACAACACGGTGAACAAGAATCCCAAGGAAGCCCCATCAAAATCACAACTTAACTTCAAAACCGAACTCAAGAAATGGTCAAAAATGGGTTCTAAAAAGGGGGAAAGGTGTGCCTCGCCAAGACGAACATAAAACACTAAGGCACTATGATGTTTTAACAAAGGGAAGAAGCTCAAAAGAGGAGAGAGAAGGTGGCAGCCCCATGGTCTTCCATGGCTGTCGGCCAAGAGAGGGAGAAGAAGAGAAAATTCTGATTTTTCTTCTTAAGACATTCTATTTATAGAAAAACCCTAAAAGTGTCCCGAACGGGCCCCGTCGGGTCAGGAAAAGTGGAATTTGAGCAGATGCACTCAAACAGCAAAACACTATGAACAAAAAAAGAACCGGAATGAGAAAATATGAATAGCAGAAGAAACGACGTCGAAAACTGAGTCCTGAGCAGAGAGATATGCCCCAAAGAAGTTCAGCGACAATTGGGGCCAGAAACCCTGAAACTGGAGAAAAACAACCAGAAGGAAATTCTAAGAATACACGACTTGACGAAAAGTGAAAATTAATCCCATATGAGGATCCAGGCTTAAAATGAGGCATTTAGTAATAACTTTCATTAATTGCATAATGGCCCTCCAAAAAGTGAAAATTACGAAATTGCCCCAGAATGAAAATATCTTTCAAAAGATATTTTCTTAAAAACCTCTGAAATAAAATATCTTTAAAATATATTTATGGAAAATACCCCAAGAAAAGAAAAAGATTCTGAAAAACTATGCATCCATGTCCCTATGGACACCGGGAGCAACCAGAGTACTTTACTGCAAAAGTAAAGATACGTATTTCGTGGAAACCACTTAGAATGAGGATACGTGAAGTCAACAACCAACTCCGAACATAAGAAGTGTGGTTATGCGAACAAAGGGACAAACGGGCAAAAGACAAAATAGGGAAAAAGACGAAATAGGAAAAAGGACGAAAAGTGAATAGTGTCCGAAAAATGAAAATGTGGAAATGACATGGTACTCAAAGGAAGTTGTCAATCCAAAGAAAAGAGTCTCAAAAACTATTTCTGAGCACTCAAG
Source organism: Cornus florida (assembly GCF_030987335.1). Lineage (NCBI taxonomy): Eukaryota > Viridiplantae > Streptophyta > Magnoliopsida > Cornales > Cornaceae > Cornus > Cornus florida. The sequence continues at coordinate 51,297,966 of NW_026775573.1, forward strand.
ACGACACCAAGTGGCGTGAAACCGAGCTCAGAAAAGAAAAGATAACGAAAAAAAAATATCCGTGAAAATCTAAGAAAAAGGAAATGAAGGAAAATAACCGAGTCATTACAAATACAGCTTCTACCTGAATCTGAAACCCTTAAAATCCAAGCCCCGTAGCCCAAACAGGTCACTGAAACGCCAAAAATTAAAAAAAAAAATTCGAGGGAGCTGTAATGACCCGGTCATTTTCATTCCTTTCCCTTTCTCAGATTTTCACGGTTTTTTTTTTCGTTGATCTTTTCCTTTTTGAGTTCAGTTCCTTATCGCTTAGTGTCATCTCGAGTGTTCTGGAGTGATTTTGGAAACTCTTTTTCTTGGATTGACAACTTTCTTTGAGGACCGAGTTAATTCCACATTTTTCATTTTTCGACACTATTCACTTTTCGTCCTTTTCCCTATTTCGTCATTTTCCCTATTTTGTCTTTTCCCCATTTGTCACTATGTTGGCGTAACCTCACTTCTCATGGTCGGAGTTGGTTTTTGACTCACGTACCTTCATCTTAAGTGGTTTCCACGAAATACGTATCTTTACTTTTGCAGTAAAGTACTCTGGTTGCTCCCGGTGTCTATAAGGGCATGGATATATAGTTCTTTGGAATTATTTTCTTTTCTTGGGGTGTTTTTCGTAAATATATTTTGAAGATATTTTATTTTAGGGGTTTTTAAGAAAATATTTTTGAAAGATATTTTCATTCTGGGGCAGGTGTAGTTTTCACTTTTTGGAGGAGCCATTTGCAATTAACGAAAGTTATTGCAAAAATACCTCGTCTGGAGCCTGGATCCTCATACAGGATTCATTTTCACTTTTCTTCAAGTCATGTACTCATAGAATTTCCTCTTGGTCGTTGTTTTCCAGTTTTAGGATTTCTAGCCCCGGTTGTTGCCGAACTTGTTCGGGGCATAACTTTCTGCTCGGGACTCAATTTTTTATACCATTTCTTCCATTGTTCATATTTTCTCATTTTGAATCTTTTTTGTTCACAGAGTTTTTCTATTTGAGCGCGTTTCCTCGAATTTTACTTTTTCGGACCTAGCAGGGCCCGTTCGGGGCACTTTTTGAGATTTCTATAAAAGGGGGATGAGATATTTTATTTTTCATCTTCCCACTCTCCTTGCACGACCAGTAGCTCCCATGGTAGCCCAAGGGAGGCTGCCACCTTCTCTTTCCTCTTTTGAGTTTCATTCCGTTGTTAAAACATAGTAGGGCCTTTTGTGTTTATTGCTCGTCTTGGCGATACGCATCTTTCACCCTTGTTAGAACCCATTTTTGGCCACATTTTAAGTTCGGGTTTGAGGTCAAGTTGGGATTTTGGTAGGTCCTCTTTGGAGTTTAATATTCACAGTGTTGTCCCCGACAAAACCCCGAAGTATCGTCTGATTCGGAGCCGTTTCATTTTGGTGGCTTTTGAGATTTTCATCTCAAATTAAGGTAGGGAATGTTTTAGGATTTTATATGTGTTGTATGGAGTGTTTTCCATGATTATACAACTTGTATGCATACTTTTGTTTAAGTCCTAGAATTTAATTTAATTAACTTCTATGGTTAGGATTTAATTCTCATGATGATGTATAACTTAGAATTAAACTATGGCATGTTAGAAAGTTTGGATTTGATATGTTTATTAACATATATTAAATTGAAATTATTTGAATAAGAATTGCACTCTTTATTTAATAATTGTCTTTTGTGAAAGTTTAATTATCATGGACGTACCTTGCATGAAATTAACTTGTAGCATGCTTTTAAATTAAGTCTTGGCATGTTGTTTAACATACTTTAATTTGAGAGTATTTGGTTAAGTATGAAAATCTAGAGAATTTAATTAAAATGATTAATTAGAATCTATTTAAAGGTTCCGTTGGCTTAATTAAGTTTTTAATTTAATATTTATGATGACTAGGACTTGTACACTAGCATATGTTAAATTGGGACCATTCGATGTTGTTTTAGAATCTAGGAATTTAATTATCATGTTTTAATTAAATTCCATCATATTGTTTTAATGACCTAATTAAGTTTTTCATGTGGTATATGTAATGACCATGCTATGTTGTATAACATGTGTTAATTAGGAATCATTAAATCGAGACTTGAAACTTACAGAAATTAATTAGGTTATGTAATTAATTTCTGTCTCTATTGCGTTGAAGATTTAATCATGTATATAACATTGGTAGTATGTTTGAAGCATGATTTTAGACTTGTAATGGATTTATAAGTTATGCTTTCAATATTGAATTATATTGTTATAGCGGGTAACGAATCGCACACTGAAGATTCGACATGTGATCTTATTATAACGCGTAACAAATCGCGCTCTGAAGATTCGACATTGTCATCCTATAGTAGTTGTAGATTTAGAACATGTATTGTGTGGTTTCAACCTACTTGTGCATGGAATGTAGTTTCGTGATGTATATATATGTTGTATATAAGTTGTTAACTTATTTATTTTGGATTCACTTGGGACATGGTTTCTATGACATGGCTAGAGTTTGGCTCTAGTGTGGGAGGTATGAGTTCTCCACGTCGACATAGTGAGCACTAGGGGTGGTATTACCAGCGGGTTAGTCCCCGTAATAGCCGTTGAGGTCTCGGCAGAATTTTGAGCTTAGATGTCCAAGTATTCCACTATTTGATTTCGCACTTTTAGATTTCTAGTTGATAACCTAGAAAATCTATGTCTTAATGTGTGGTATTAGAAATTCTAATTATACTAAATTTCTATATTTAGTTGATTCCGTATTTTAGATTTCAAGTTGATAACTTTGTGAATCTATATATTGTTGCTTTGCATAGCATGCTTCTATGTTACTTGAATTGCATGAATGATGTGATTTATGCTAGAAATGGTTTAAGATAGCTTATGATGCTTCCCGAGTCTCATTTTGACATAGACGTTAAGTGGCATGAGCCCCATTAACATGTATCACCTTAAGGTGATGAAATTATAAAACGTTAGGTCGATGCATGTTCATTTCCTACGAGTAACTTTATGTTGCTCACCCCAAAGTTACTGGGGCATATTTCAAGTACAGGATACAAGATTGGAGATTTGCATTTGCTTTAGGTGAATTGCAGAATTGAAGTTTCTTTAGAAGCATTCTTGTTCACATGCAAATGTTAGCATGTTTAAGTTTTGCCTATGAAATGTAATTTTCCTAACTTGGAGGTTTGACAAGTCAAATGTTGTAAATGAATTGTAATAAGGTCATAGGCCATTTCAGCATGTCTAAAATGTTATTTTACAATTGCGTATATGTTCACATCATCACACACTTGCATATAATGCTATTTGATCATGCCTTGGGGGATTCAAAAGTCTTCTTTTCAGTTTTGTGCTTAGCAGGTTCATTCTCACATTTTTGACCTGTTTCGGTCGACCGATGCTCTTTTGGGTTTTAATTGTACAGTAAAAAAATTCAAGTCTAGTAGCCTTTTTTAGTCTCGAGCCACAAACTGGTTTGTCATTTCGGTCGACCGAAATGAAGGGTCGTTTCCCTTCTTCTTTTGGCTTACTTCGGTCGACCGAAGCTTCATTTCGATCGACCGAAATGGAGCTGTCTTGTGGGTTTTGGTTTGGTTTGTTGCCTAGGCACGTTAACTCCATTTGTTTGTTCCCACAAGACCTTGTTTATCTCGTTTAAGCTATTTAATGGCACACGCGGTCTAGTTTGAACTAGATCTTGTTCCCTTGGGTGTCATTGGTGCCATAGGGTACCGTTTGACCTTTTCATTCTAGTTTCCACTTTTGGTTATTTCCTTGAGTTCTGTGACTTCATGGAAGGTCACTCTTGTGTCTTAGGGAAGATTTATATCCCTAGACACTTGGTTTTATCTTTGCTTCCGCATTTTGGATTCGTTATCGGGTCAACTTTCGGTTCATCACTGACGCACTGGGTTGAAAAGCTTGGGCAGTCACAGGAGCCGCCTCTCTAGTGCATGGAGCCGGCTTCCTCCTTGAGGGAGCCTGCTCCCTTCCAATGGGAGCCGACTCTCCACTTGTTCCCTCTTCGTTTTCAAGTTCGGTGACTTCCCAAACGTCTGTCCTTCATTCCTAGGGTTCCTGGGTGTCTGAACTAGGTTCCAATATGTTCCTGAAACAATTAAATTCTTTATTCAATTACCGACATCAATTACAACATGAATTTTGCAAAAAGAATTTAAACCGAGCAATTAGCCATTCTTGAACACCTACAGTTTAAAGCAACTCAACCATTCAAACCAGATTAATTTTAGTGTTTCCCAATGTGTTCCAGACTAATTAACTTCTTTACACATCAATTGACATGAATTAAATTATGAATTACGCAAGAAAGAATTTAGCACGAGCAATAAACAATTTGTGAACACGTCCTGTTTAAAGCATCTCAGACATGCAAACTAGATTAATTTTAATCTTTGTTTATTCCTGGAATTGTATTAGACATGTAAAGAACATGAGCCAAAGGGAGAGAGTTAGGAATAGAACTTGCCTTTAGGTCTCAGTCTGAAACCTTGCACCGTCGCCTTCCTAAATTCTCTGGCGAAATCCGACAACTGTAAACCCTCCTCTGTTCTCTCTCTGCCTCCATTGTCGTGAATAGGGTTCTAAAACCCTAGGCAAAACTTAATACTTATATTTATAGGTTTAAAGAAAACACCAACCCTAATTAAATAAGTAAAATAAATTTTTAGTTAAAGAAAATAAAAACCTCTTAAATAACCAATTAATAACCAATTTAATTTACTAAAACAATTAATCAATAACACAATTTAAATACATAGGTAAATAAAAAAAATAATTAAATAATTAAGCAAATACGCAAATAATCACACAAAAATAAAATAAAACAATAATTAAAATACCGAAACTATCTTTTTAAATTTAGGGGTATTACACATTGCCTTCCACTTGGGCCTAGAAGAAGATGGTATAGACTAGGTTAGATTGATAGGAACACTTATACTTTTGATTATCCCTTCATTTGTTACCAATTCTATAAGAATATCAGCGAGTATTAACTCAAACTGGTTCCTTATTTAATTCACTCTAAAAGAGTCAAACGAGTTTAGTAACAAGACAATAATCATGTCAACTTGAAACTTACCACCCAAGTCAGCCCTATTGACCTCCAGTTAATTTTCAATAATAAATAACCATTTTCAAAATTTGATCTCTTACTGGAGTTCCTTAGGCTATCTTGATGGTATTCAATTCTGACAAAGTACTTAGGCATATGCTCTATCTAATCTCGCCAAAACATCTCATTGAGATTTAACATGATGCTTGAAGAAAATAAAATAATGCAAATGTTAGCTTTGGAGCGTATTCGAGATAGACTGTAGAATGTTGCACCGAGCCATATCATTTGCCTTATTTCACTTATTAAAAGCATTAATGTCCTCTAGGGTATCTTAAAGTAAAAGGGAATTAGGTATAGGAGTATAAATACATTTTGTACCCTTACGTTGTGAGTAAAATAACTAAGTTCTTTTTCCAGTCCGTATAAATGAGGTCCAATTACATTGAATATGATTGCAAGTGGATTATAATTCCAAAAAAATAGGGTTATGGTGGGTGGTCAAATGCCAAATTCATGAAGTCAAAGTCAATATTTCTAAAAACATGAAATTTTTCTTGATTACCAAATTGTCCCTAAACTCTCTGGGGAAATAACCATATTACCCTTTCACCAACTTTACTAATTAACCAAAATCCGGATCATTAGAGAAACCACCCTGCTCGCCGGTGGTGTCTTTATCCTCACGTTGCTCTCTCTGTTTTTCCTCCCTCTTTAATAGATTCTATAGAATAAAGTTTGAGTATAAATCAAAATCCTATGACATCTCAATCCAACACTACAATCCAAACACATTATCATCCTCAATCCAGCATTGAAAATTGAAAATACTTACAATCCAGCATTGAAAACTAAACAGCGTGAACTTCATTGCTGCTACTGGTGATTTTTGTCTTCAACTCCATGATCAGTATTGAATACTCCAATTTTGAATTGGAATGGCCTAAAACCATGAAAACTGCGACGATCGAGAGCACAAGCACTGGACATAGTGCTGAAATAGGGATAACTCTTTTGTAACCCGTCTTTATCTCAAGGACGATGCTCTTTCTCTTTCTAAAACACACACACACACTCTCTCTCTCTAAAAACTCTTTGGATGGATAATTAATAATGAAAACGGTCAAGAAAAAGGCGGGAAGGCTAAGAAAAGCAGCACTCTCTTTCTCTCTTTTCAAATTCATGGCGCAAAAAAGGCTAGAAGTGTGACAGTGGAGATGGGATTGGCCGAGGCCGAGGCCGAGGATGAAGACTGACATGGCATTTAACCACACAGTTTGTGGGGATCAAGCTCCCCGGTAATGGGTACGGGCACATGCCATTCACGGTTGATGAGCACTAAAAAGTGCGCATTTAAACGTGATACCCCTCGAATCCGAGACACGGGTTGATCAGGCCCAAGCCCAAATCAGAGGGAATATCAAACAATTAATATTTTAAAATGAACACAGAATATAAAAATGAAATAAGAAATAGAATAAAGCTGAACAAAATACTAAGTATAAAATCCTCCAAAGTTAAAGATTTATAAAATCCAACTAACCAAAACCTCTAAGAGTACAACTCGGGAATCCATCTAGTGGACCCCTAAATCACATCCCAACTGAAACATAAAATAACTGGAAATAAAACCAAATCTCAAATATGGAATGAAACCCTACGTCATCGGTAGAGTGAATGATAGTCTCTGCTCAACACGATCAAGCCTAAGACTGGAACCGTCCGATACCTGAAAAATAACAGAGTGGGTCAGGCCCACGAACAAGTTCTAATCTAACTGCAATCCATACAGTAACCCGATACGCAGATACACCCTAGATATCTCACAATGTCTATCTAGTCAATAAATATATATATATATATCCACACTAAGGGACATTCACTGGACTACAAAGGGGTCTCAACCTGAATAGAAGGTAACATGCGAAAACGCACCCAAAGGTGGGCATAAATACCTAAACCTAACATGGTACACCTCAACCTATCATAGCCAGCCACGCACCCACTGCATATATGCACCCTAACCAACGAGCCTGAGAATTATTCATTGATCTGACACACGCTCATCTCGTGGTATCACAACCATATATCTAAAATCCGTCCAAAACCAGAGCATGTCATTCAATTATTCATTGATCTGACACAAGCTTTATAATCCAGATAGACACTCAACTTATTCAGTTGATATGACTTAACTACAAACAACTAATCCAGGTAGTCATTCAACTTAGTCAGTTGATCTGACTTAAACATAATTAGGATTCAATATTTTACAATCCATTCCTTTATTCTGATAGGTTAGGTCTTAGCGTTTTGAGCTAAACCATCCCTAGTATGCTACCGTCCCATACCGGTGCATACAATCCTCAACATCCACGTAAATTAAAAAATATAAATAATAGTTTAGCAATTTACATTCCAAAACCATGATCCAGATGATTGCAGAATAATATTTAATATTTCAGCAATTAAAATCCAAGCGTTAATCCATGTAATTGCAGAAAAGAATTAAATATTTCAACAATTAACATCCAGAGCATGCATAGATCAGATCTAATAAATAAATGACCCTATCATGCATTTAAAATAAGATTTATAATCATACTATATCCCATTAAATTGCTAAAATTAAACTAAGCAATTAATTTCCTTCAAACCGTTAACAGCATGCAAAGTTGTTAAATTGCGTACAGTTAATTCCATTAATATAACGGGGTAACTTATGCTATTAGAGACCTTGGTAACCCCTACAATTAATTACCAAAACCCCCAGTAGAGTCCCAAAATTAATCGGAACGATCAAAAAATCCAAACAGTACTGAAACAGTAAGCCGAAAAATTCCAGAATGAACAAAAAATGAGAGAGCCTGCTCTATGAACTTGGGAGTAGGCTCCCTAATGCATGGAGCCGGCTCCATACCTCTTGGAGCTGGCTCTAAGGGTGTGGGGGCCGGCTCCCACTTCCATGGAGCCGGCTCTCTCCCTCTATAAGAGCCTCTAGTCAAGTTTTGCTCTGTTTCAGCCCATCTGCTCCGTCTCCGACCGCTTCCAACCCTACTGTTCTTCATCTACACTGAATCTAAGGGTTTTAAATCTCATCTAGTATTATTCCAAACCTTGGTTTATAACAGTAAGACTCAATAACAATGATTAAAACAGTATCGACTTGTTATGCTAAAAACAGACGAGGAACTCCATACATGCAAGAATTAATTCAGATAAAATTTAACACATAACAGTTAATCAATTTGACATATATTACACATGCTAGATTTAATTACTATCCAATTAATCTCCTAGAGACTATTTAGGTGCACAGAACACAGGCCAACGGGAGAGCGAAAGAAGAGAACTTGCCTTTGCAGTTTTGGACTCAAAACCTTGCCACCATCTCCCTAAGCTTTCCGATGACGTTCATTTACCGTCAACTCAACCCCCTACTGCTTAGTCTTCCCTTCTCCTAGGCCCGACCCTTAATCCACAGCCAAAACCTTCACCAAAGTTGTTCTATTTTCCTCACAACCTCTCTCTATTTCTCTAATACGTGAATAGGGTTTTGCTAAGACTAGCAGACCATACTGTTCTATATATAAAGACTAAGAATAAAAACCTAGTCATGTATAATTAGAGACAGAACCCTAATTGCATCCTAGTCGGCCACAACATGAATTTTAAAAGAAAACCTTAAGTAATTTATAATACTCATTTAATCCAACTAACTTAATTAAATAATTAAACAATTACAATAATTTAATTAAAGACAAATAATAATTAAACAAATATTAATGCACTTAAATAATTTATTAAAATACCAGGACTATCCTTTTAAAATTAGGGGTATCACATTGTTCCCCCTAACAAAAGGAATTCCGTTCTTGAAATTCGCTCTAACCTTCTTCCAATATTCCAGAAAACTGTAAGCAAATGACATCCTCCCATTTCCAAGTAGACTCAGCCTTATTGTGATGACTCCACTGAACACGCACCAAAGGGATATCCTTATTACGAAGGATTTGATCCCGACGGTCGACAATACGACATGGTAGCTCCAAATAAGTTACATCCGGCTGCAACTCAATCTCCCCAACATCGATATGTTGATATTGATCCTCATCTCACAGAAATTTTTGCAACATGGAAACATGGAACACGCTGTGTACGTGATCCAAATTATTTGGAAGTGCGAACCGATAAGCCACAGCGCCAACTCGATCTGTAATCATGAATAGACCGACAAATCGTGCTGATAACTTCTCTTTCTTCCCAAAGCGCATTACTCCTTTCATAGGAGACACTTCGAGTAGAACCTGATCCCCAATCTGAAACTCCAAAGCGCATGTGCGACGATCCGCATAACTCTTCTGCCTACTCTGGGAAGTGCGCATACGATCCCTAAGAAGAGCAATCTTCTCAGAAGTATCCTTGATGAAATCAGGACCCAAGAATCTGCTCTCGCCAACCTCCATCCAACAAACAGGCGATCGACACGGTCGACCATACAATGCCTCAAATGGTGCCATCCCAATAGTTTTCTAGAAACTATTGTTATATGCAAACTCCACAAGTGGCAAATAATCCTCCCAGTGGCCCTTGAAATCAAGAACACACGACCGAAGCATATCCTCCACGATTTGATTAACCCTCTCAGTCTGTCCATCCATCTGAGGATGATAAGCAGTGCTAAAATGTAACTCTGTACCCAAAGCCGGCTGAAAACTCTTCCAAAATCCAGACACAAAGCTCAAATCCCTGTCTGATATAATAGATAACAGAATTCTATGCAGCTTTACAATCTCTGAAATGTAAAGTCTCGCCAACTGCTCCGAAGTGAAGTCAATGCGAATAGGCAAGAAATGAGCTGATTTTGTCAATCGGTCCACAATGACCAAAATGGAATTGTGATCCTTAAAGGAATTAGGCAATCCCTCCACAAAATCTATATAAATGTTCTCCCATTTCCATTCCGGTATCGATAGTGGCTGTAGAGGTCATGGCGGCCGCTGATGATCAATCTTGACCATATGACAAGTACTACATCGAAAGACAAAAATAGCAATGTCCTTTTTCATACCTGCTTACCAAAACTGCCGCTTCATATCCTGATACATCTTGTCCCCTCCTGGATGAACAAAAAACTCAGAGTGGTGAGTCTCAGTCATCACATCCTTCCTTAAATCATCAGTAGAAGGTACCACCAACCATCCCTTGTACCTCAAACCTCCATCAGTCCCAACATAGTAAAATGGGACCTTTCCGGAAGCTATCTCCGCCATTTTGTCAATGCACTGCTGATCTATGATTCAAAACTTTATGAATAATAGAAGGTGTAACTACCATATAAGCCATGAAAGCATCCGACAACTCATCCACCGTCTTCAAAGCATTCCACTCAGTAGTGAATAGAGCAGAATGACTAGCAACAGGTCGGCGACTGAGTGCATCTGCCACCACATTCGTTTTCCCTAGATGGTACTGTATAGAGAATTGATAGTCTTTCATAAACATTAACCATCGACGTTGTCTCATATTCAGCTCCCGCTGAGTGAACAAATACTGCAGACTCTTGTGATCACTAAATAATCTGAAGGACTCGCCCAATAGATAATGCCTCCAAATGTGTAAGGCAAAGACCACAGCTACCAATTCCAAATCATGTGTTGGAATATTAAGCTCATGCGGCTTAAGCTTTCGAGATCTATAAGAAATCGGTCGCTGCTCCTACATCAAAACACATCCAAGACCCTGCAAAAAAGCATCTGTGTAGACAAGATACTCAATCCCGCTCTATGGAGTAGAACAAACCAGTGTAGAATTCAACTTAGTCTTCAGCTCATCAAAAGCTTTCTGACAATGTTCATCCCACAAGAACCGTACACCCTTTTTAATCAAATGAGTGAGTGATCTCGCTATCTTCGAGAACCCCTGGATGAACCTATGATAATATCCTGCCAATCTGGGGAAACTTCGAATCTCAGTAGGTCAAGTAGGATGTCCCACTCAACCACTGCTGAAACCTTGGCTGGATCCACCGCTATTCCCCTTTTTAACACCACGTGACCCAGAAACTTCACCTCCCGCTGCCAAAATTCACATTTCCTAAATTTGGCATATAACTGGTGTTCACGAAGCGTCTGTAACACAATACAAAGATGTCTAGCATGATCATCCTCAGACCTAGAATAAATCAAGATATCATCAATGAAAACAATGACAAACTGATCCAAATAAGCCCTGAAGACTCTGTTCATTAAATCCATGAAGACCGCTGGTGCATTAGTTAACCCGAACGGCATCACACGAAACTCATAAGATCCATATCTAGTGAGAAACGTTGTCCTCGGAACATCCTGCTCCTTAACCCGAAGTTGATAATTTCCAGAATGCAGATCAATCTTAGAGAAGTACGTAACTCCCTTCAATTGATCAAAAAGGTCATCAATCCTGGGCAAAGGGTACTTGTTACGAATAGTAACCTTGTTCAACTCCCTATAATCTATACACAGGCGAAGTGAACCATCCTTCTTTTTTACAAACAAAACCGGTGCTCCCTAAGGTGAAGTACTCCTACGAATAAAACCCTAGCTGAGTAATTGCTGAATTTAATCCCTCAGCTCTCGCATCTCCACCGGTGCCATCCTATACGGTGCCCTAGCAATAGGCATAGTGCCCAGAACTAAGTCAATCACAAAGTCTATCTCACGACTAGGTGGCAACCCTGGAATTTCCTGAAATACATCCGGGAAGTCCTATACAATTGGTGTACTATCCAATGATACAGTAGTCCCCTCCTCTGTTTCCTCCTCCATATGGAACAAATAAATACTAGTGACCCCGTTAGAACTTGTCATAGTGACGACGTACATATCCTGACCAGGTATGGTGAAAACAACAAACTTATCATAACAATTAACTTGAGCATGGTAATATGATAACCAATCATCCCAAGTATCACATCATAAGCGTGCATGTCCAGGATAAAAAGATTGGTTAGAAACCTGAGTCTACCAATATCTAGTGTCACAAGCTCATCACTCTCATGTAGAATGATTGTATTGCCTAAAGGTGTAAAAATACCCTGAGGTCTACTACATACCCGTGTCGTCATCCCAGATAAAGTAACAAAAGATCTAGCTACAAATGAGTGTGTAGCACCCGTATCAAATAAAACACGACCTTTTGAACCATAAATAAGAAACATACCCTCAATAGCCTAAGGTGCCTGAACATCCTACGGCATGGGGTTGAAAACCCTGCCGTAATGCAATTGCTGCGGTGCCTGTTCGTGAGGCTGCGGCGGTACCAGTAATGCCAAAAATGTCTGTCCCTGAATCCATGGAACCTGTGGAGCGCATAAAGGTACTGGTGCCCTCTATCCCTGCTGCCCATGCTGTCCCTGTCCCTGTCCAGCTTTAGGACACTGCCTCGAAATGTGACCATACTCTCCACAAGTGTAGCAACTACCCTGGAAAGTATCAAATGGCCTCCTCTGTCGGTTGGCCTGTGGCTGACCCTGTCCTACCTGTGGTCCCCCATTTTGCTGTCGCTGAATAGGTGTTTCATCCCTGTGAGCATCCGAACCACCCTTGTGCTTCTTCCAAGATTGCTGTCCCTAGAATTTGCCTTTCTCATTCTGTCGATGTTTATTGCCATTCCCTTTCTCAGCTGACTGATTTGAAGAGTCTCTGTCACCCCGCTTCTCACCCCGGGCCTGTTTGAAGTCTATGGTCAACTTATACTGCTGTAAAGCGGCGTCCACCACTTGAGCATATGTGGTATAGGCTGGACAACCGGTAATAGATCACTTAATAGACCATATGAGTCCTTTAATGAAACTATTCTGCTTCTTTTCCTCTGTATCCACCTCCTCTAAAGCAAAAAGAGATAAGCACGTGAACTGTTGCTCATACTCTGCCACTGTCATGTACCCTTGCTGCAGATTAAGAAACTCTGTCTTCATAGCTACCCTGACTGCATAAGGGAAGTACTTCTCATCAAAGCGAGTACTGAACTGATCATAAGTCAATGGCATCCTCTCATCTGCGGTGGTAACCGACTCTCACCACTGTAGTGCATCTCCGACCAGCTTGAATGTAACAAACATCTGCTTCTGAACCTCCGTGTACTGAACTAGACGAAGATGTCGCTCAATATCCTTTTTCCACTGATGAGCTGCTTTCGCATCGGTGGAGTGTGATACCCCTCGGATCCGAGACACGGGTTGATCAGGCCCAGGCCCAAACCCGAGGGAAATATCAAACAATTAAAGTATTTTAAAGCGAACACAGAATAAAAAGATTTAAATAATAAAGCAGAAAGAGTTATGAATATAAAGTCCTCCAATTAATACTGAATAATAAAACTCCAAATCCAAAACCTCCATGAGTACAACTTGGGAATCCATCTGGTGGACCCTTAAATAAAAATGTCAACTGAACTGAAAAATAAAACTAAGCTAGATCATAAAGAGAAGTCCTACATAATCCAATGAATGAGAAATTGTCCTCGACCAGCACGATCAAGCTCTAAGGCTGGAACCATCCTGTACCTGAAAAAAATAAAGAAGTGGGTCAGGCACACGAACAAGTTCTAATCTAACTGCAATCTATACAGTGACCTGATACGCAGATACACCCTAGATATCTGACAATATCTATTTAGTCTATACATATATATATCCGCACTAAGGACATTCACTGGACTATAATAGGGGTCTCAACTTGAATAATAGGCAACATGTGAAAACGCACCCAAAGGTGGGCATGAGTACCTAGACCTAACAAGGTACACCTACCTACTATATCCAGCTACGCATCCACTACATATACGCACCCTAACCAACGAGCCTGAGACTCAAGCTCATCTCGTGGTACCATAACCATATATCTAAAGTTCGTCCAAATCCAGAGTATGTCATTCAATTATTCATTGAGGAGACATATAAAACGCAGTCCAGATAGTCACTCAACTTGTTCAGCTGATATGACTTAACTACAACCAACAAATCCAGGAAGTCACTCAACTTAGTCAGTTGATCTGACTTAAACACAATTTAGGACTCAATAGTTTACAATCCATTCCTTTCATCCGGTAGGTCAGGTCTTAGCGTTTTGAGCTAAACCGTCCTTAGTATGCCACCGTCCCATACTGATGCATACCATCTTCCACGTCAATGTAAATTACAACACATAAATAACAGTTCAGTAATCTACAATCCAAACCATAATCCAAATAATTACAGGAAGATATTTAATATTTCAGCAATTACAATTTAAAACCATCCTCCAGCTAATTGCAGAATAATATATAAGCTCTCAACAATTAAATTCCGAAAACCATTATCCAATTACTTGCAGAATAGTATATGTTATTACAGCAATTACAACTCAAAGTATAATGCAGTTCAAAACAGGTAATCCCAGAATTATAAAGAGTAGACAAGCAACTAAAGTCCAAGTCCTGCATAGGTCCAGTCAATTAACCAAAGACCCTACTGTGCCTCTAAAATATGATTTAACCTCATGTTATAATCCATTAAATCACTAATTTAGAATTATGCAATTCAAATCTGTTTTTTCCGTTAATAGCATGCAAAAGTGTTTAATTTCATATTATTCATCCTACTCGCATAACTGTATAAACCATGCACTGAGACTCTTAGTAACACTTATATGAAAATGTTAAACACCTCAGTATACTCCCAGAACTGTTCAGAATCCACAGCTCGTCCAAATAGTGCCCCAAAAAAACCCAGTACGTATCAAAATAGGAAATCCTGCTCTCAAAACTTGAGAGTAGGCTCTTTCAGAGCGTAGAACCATCCTCAACCTTTGCAACTTCTACGACCTTTGGCTTCGTCTCCGGTCGCTCCCAACCTGTCTATTTGGTTTTAAACTATTCCTAAGAGTTCTGGCTGTGTCCAGTATAATCCCCATGGTGTGTTTACAGTAGTTGAAATCAAATACAAAGGCTACAAGTTCTATAGACTAATCATGCTTTAAGAACACAACTGAAGTCAGACATGCACGAACTATAATTGAATAGATTTCAACACATATATATTATCAATGTAGTATCTAATATACACATAAAACTCAATTAATGATTAATTAAACCCTAGAGACTATCTAGGTGCACAGAACACAGGCCAACGGGAAGGAAGAAAAAAAGAACTTGCCTGTGATTTCAGTTATGAAATCCCAGTGTCGTGTCCACTATTCCGGCAACACTGAACTACCGTAAAACCTCCTAGTGCTCCGGGATAATCTACCACAACCCTTCCTTGATCCTCTCTGGTTTCTTCCTTGACAACCCTTACAGTGCTCTGTTCCTTCTACCCTCTGTTTTTACAGAACTAACTTCACGTTTTTGTGCTATGAGTTATGATTGTAAACCCTAGGCTACAGCATAATGGTTGTATTTATAAACATAACTCTAAAACCCTAATCCTTGTAATATTAGAGACAAAGCCCCAATGTAAACCTTAGTCGGCCCATCCGTGTAATCTAGGTTATAATAAATGCGGCTGCATGAACATAACTTAAGTTTAAGAACCTAATTTTACCATTACAAGAATTATATTAAAACAATGAATTACAAATAAAAATAAAAATACTACAATTTACAAGTAAAGAAAAATAGCTCACAATAAATAAACAATTGTCAATAATTCAAATAATTCACATGAAAAACAATTAAATCAATTAAATTCAAATATAATTTAATAAAAAGGTAAATAATCATTTAAACAAAGAAAATTAACAAATAAACAAATAAAATGCAATAAAAGAAAAATTAATATGCCGAGATTATCCTTTTAAAATTAGGGGTATTACATGGAACCTGAAAACTCAGGTGGGCTCCCCTTTATGAAAAAACTCTTAGCCTTCTCCCAAGTATCAGTCTGAACAACTGGTCCTGGTATCGGTGCCGGCTGTACCTGAGGCTGATTCCGAAGTGCAACTGTTACCCCTGCCTCTATAGCCCGAGCAATGAGGTCATTGATATGAGGAGGATACTCTGGATCTCCTCCCTGATCCCAAGTCTGCTGAACTTCCTCCTACTCCTCCTGAAACTGACCATCATTATACTGAAACCTAGGCATTTGATGTTCTTCCTCCATTTGCTGACACCGCAGGCGTTCTTGCTGCCTACGTGCCACCCTCCTCTGTCGACTGTTCATGTTCTGTCCTTTTCTAGCGTTAACCATGCTGTTAACATAGAAAGACAGACTTCAGTACGAGTTTAAACGAACTGTAAAGGAATACAATGAATCCTAAACTTAAGCTCTAATCAAGTGAAAATGCTACGCGGAAGTCTTAATACGAAACATCCTAGAGACACTTGAACTTGGAGTGCTCTGATACTAACTGTGATACCCCTCAAATCTGAGACACGGGTTGATCAGGCCCAAGCCCAAACCCAAGGGAATATCAAACAATTAATATTTTAAAACGAACATATAATATAAAAATGAAATAAGAAATAGAATAAAGCTGAAACAAATACTAAATATAAAATCCTCTAAAGTTAAAGATTTATAAAATCCAACTCTCCAAAACCTCCAAGAGTACAACTCAGGAATCCGTCTAGTGGACCCCTAAATGAAATCCCAACTGAAACATAAAATAATTGGAAATAAAACCAAATCTCAAATATGGAATGAAACCCTACGTCGTCAGTAGAGTGAATAATAATCTCTGCTCAGCACGATTAAGCATAAGACTGGAACCGTCCGATACTTGAAAAATAAAAGAGTGAGTCAGGTTCACGAACAAGTTCTAATATGACTGCAATCCATACCGTGACCCCATACGCAGATACACCCTAGATATCTCATAATATCAATCTAGTCTATAAATATATATATATATATATATCCACACTAAGGGACATTCACTGGACTACAAAGGGGTCTCAACCTGAATAAAAGGCAACATGCGAAAATGCACCCAAAGGTGGGTGTGAATACCTAGACCTAACAGGGTATACCTCAACCTATCATAGCCAGCTACGCACCCACTGCAAATATGCACCCTAACCAATGAACCTGAGACTCAAGATCATCTCGTGGTACCATAACCATATATCTAAAATCCGTCCAAAACCAGAGCATGTCATTCAATTATTCATTGATCTGACACACGCTTTATAATCCAGATAGTCACTCAACTTATTCAGTTGATATGACTTAACTACAAACAACTAATCCAGGAAGTCATTTAACTTGGTCAGTTGATCTGACTTAAACATAATTATGATTCAATATTTTACAATCCATTCCTTTATTCCGATAGGTTAGGTCTTAGCGTTTTGAGCTAAACCATCCCTAGTATGCCACCATCTTATACCGATGCATTTAATCCTCAACATCCACGTAAATTACAAAACATAAATAATAGTTTAGCAATTTGCAGTCCAAAACCATGATCCATATGATTGCAAAATAGTGTTTAATATTTCAGCAATTAAAATCTGAGCGTTAATCCATGTAATTGC
The DNA here is from genome assembly GCF_030987335.1 of Cornus florida. Taxonomy (NCBI): domain Eukaryota; kingdom Viridiplantae; phylum Streptophyta; class Magnoliopsida; order Cornales; family Cornaceae; genus Cornus; species Cornus florida. Next base: position 51,315,567 of record NW_026775573.1, read on the forward strand.
ATAAAAGAATTTAATATTTCAACAATTAACATTCAGAGCATGCACAGATCAGATTTAATAAATAAATGACCCTATCATGCATTTAAAATAAGATTTATAATCATACTATATCCCATTAAATTGCTAAAATTAAACTAAGCATTTAATTTCCTTCCAACCGTTAACAACATGTAAAGTTGTTAAATTGCGCACAGTTAATTCCATTAATATAATGGGGTAACTTATGCAATTAGAGACCTTGGTAACCCCTACAATTAATTACTAAAACCCCCAGTAGAGTCCCAAAATTAATCAGAATGATCCAAACACCCAAACAGTACTGAAACTGTACGCCGAAAAATTCCAGAATGAACAAAAAATAAGATAGCCTGCTCCATGAACTTGGGAGTAGGCTCCCTAATGCATGGAGCCAGCTCTAAGGGTGTGGGAACCGGCTCCCACTTCCATAGAATGGGCTCTCTCCCTCTCTGAGAGCCTCCAGTCAAGTTTTGCTCCATTTCAGCCCATCCGCTCTGTCTCCGGCCGCTTCCAACCTTACTGTTCTTCATCTACACTGAACCTAAGGGTTTTAAATCTCATCTAGTATTATTCTAGACCTTGGTTTATAATAGTAAGACTCAATAACAATGATTAAAACAGTATCGACTTGTTATGCTTAAAACAGACAAGAAACTCCATACATGCAAGAATTAATTCAGATAAAATTCAACACATAACAGTTAATCAATTTAACATATATTACACACGCTAGATTCAATTACTATCTAGATTCAATTACTATCCAATTAATCTCCTAGAGACTATCTAGGTGCACGAAACACAGGCCAATGGGAGAGAGAAAGAAGAGAACTTGCCTTTGCAGTTTTAGACTCAAAACCTTGTCACCGTCTTCCTAAGCTTTCCAACGATGTTCGTTTACCATCAACTCAACCTCCTACTACTCATCCTTCCTTTCTCCTAGGCCTGACCCTTAATCCACAGCCGAAACCTTCACCAAAGTTGCTTTGTTTTCCTCACAACCTCTCTCTGTTTCTCTCTATTTCTATAATACGTGAATAGGGTTTTGCTAACCCTAGCAGACCATACTATTCTATATATAAAGACTAAGCATAAAAACCTAGTCCATGTATAATTAGAGACAGAACCCTAATTGCATCCTAGTTGGCCACAATGTGAATTTTAAAAGAAAACCTTAAGTAATTTATAATATTCATTTAATCCAACTAATTTAATTAAATAATTAAACAATTAAAATAATTCAATTAAAGTAAAATAATAATTAAACAAATATTAATGCACTTAAATAATTTATTAAAATGTCAGGACTATCCTTTTAAAATTAAGGATATTACATTCTTCCCTCTAACAAAAGGAATTATGTCCTCGGAATTCGCTCTTGTCTTGATTACCAAATTGCCCCTAAACTCTCTTGGGAAATAACCATATTACCCTTTCACCAACTTTACTAATTAACCAAAATCCAGATCATCGGAGAAGCCACCCTGTTCGCCAGCGGTGTCTTTATCCTCACGTTGCTCTCTCTGTTTTTCCTCCCTCTTTAACAGATTCTATAGAATAAAGTTTGAGTATAAATCAAAATCCTATGACATCTCAATCCAACACTACAATTCAAACACATTAACATCCTCAATTCAGCATTGAAAACTGAAAATACTTACAATCCAACATGACATCTCAATCCAGCATTGAAAACTGAACAGCGTGAACTTTATTGCTGCTACAGGTGATCTTCGTCTTCAACTCCATGATCGGTATTGAATACTCCAATTTTGAATTAGAATGGCCTAAAACCATGAAAATCACGATGATCGAGAGCACAAGCACTGGACATAGTGCTGAAACAAGGACAACTCTTTCGTAACCCATCTTTATCTTAAGGACGATGCTCTCTCTCTCTAAAACACACACACACACACACTCTCTCTTAAAACTCTTTGGATGGATAGTTAATAATGAAAACGGTCAAGAAAAAGGTAGGGAGGCTAAGAAAAACAGCATTCTCTTTCTCTCTCTTCAAATTCATAGCGCAAAAAAGGCTAGAAGCGTGACAGTGGAGATGGGATTGGCCGAGGCCGAGGATGAAGACTGACATGGCATTTAACCACGTAGCTTGTGGGGATCGAGCTCCCCGATAATGGGTACTGGCACATGCTGTTCACGGTTGATGAGGGCTGAAAAGTGCGCATTTAAACCCCTTAAGTTCGAGTATTCTAGGACCTTTATCTATTTTATTTTCCCGTTTTAGACTAATTTTATATTTTTATCTATTTTAGATCAATAATGTTAAAACGAGCTAAAAATAGCTTCTTAAGGCCTTTTTGGAGTCAAACTAAGTCTTTGTGAGAATTTGGAGCAAAAGGAGGCTGATGCTGAAAAACTGCCAAGTGAGATCTATTGCAGAAAATTTGGATCAATCAAACCCAGATCGATCGAAAGTTGGATCGATCGAAGAAAAGTGAGATCGATCGAATGTGCTGGCTGCGAGCTGTCTTATTTTCGCGCGCCCGATTTCTACCTACCACATAGTTGCGGGATTAGATATTTTTAGGTTATATTTCTAACTTAGTAACTAAGAAAATGACCTTGTATTTAAAGGGAATTGAACCATTTTGTAGGAGACCTTTTTATCATTTTATTTTTACATTATAATTTTATTCTCTCTAGAAAAGTTAGAGATTAGGGTTAGAAGAAAAGAGAAGAGTGGAGGCTCCAAAAACACATCTCAAGATCTACACACTCTCTCTCTCTAAAATTCAACAAAGAAGAAGAGGAAGAAGATGGAGCCATGTTTGGATATTATTTGCCCTTGAGGGTTCCAAGATCATATCTACCTCCTCCATGATTGGCTAGACTTCTCCTTGGGGCTTGGATGAGTCCCAAGTTTGTAATCTAAACCTCTATCTTTTTCATACTTTTTAGGGAATAATATCTTGTGATTAATGTTCTAGCCTTGTGAATTTAATGAATCTTGGTATATTTATATGATTTCTATGGTTTAATTCTTCCTATTAATTCTCTAGTTTATTTACATGTCTATGTGTGATTAAATTAGGAATTATGTCTCACATGATTCATATAGATTAATTCTTTCTATTGATTCTCTATTTTAATTACATGTTGTCTTATGTGTGATTATTTGAGAATTAATCTCTATACTAGTTTTTCTATATTAATTGCATATCTATGTGTGGTTGATTGAGAATCTAGTGATGGCTAGACATGGTTTTTATTAGATGGGTTTGTCAATTAATTTGATTTATTATACTTATGCTTGATGGGTTGTTCTACAATTTAATTCATATTTGTAAGTAGGTAGACAATCTTTACTTGCTTTGATTTTTCATGGCTTATTATTGCAAATTCCATGATTTTCTAGATTGATGTGCGCTACAATTGTGACTAGTTTGATTGGTCACGCTTAGAATTGATAGGTTGTGCTATACTTAGTTTATTTGTCAGTTAGGTAGACAATTCATTCTTCAATTTGATGGTTCATGCTTAATATTGCTATTGGTAGTCGCATTTTGTTCACAAGAATGTTTTCCCCAAATTAGTTGAAAGTGTGTGATTTGGTGAACAAGCTTGGTGGCAATTCCAATACACCCCAAGACTTCTCTTCATATCTCTTAAATCCCTATCTCTCACTAGTTTACTTTACTTGCATTTTAATTTCATTGCACCTTAGTTTAATCAACCAATCTCTCTCTTTGCAATCATTTGATACGTTAAAGTCGAAGTTAAATTCCAACATGTATAATCTCTTGGGACGATCCCTTCTCACTCTTACTACATAGTATAGGTATTAAGCGGTTTATAAATTTAAAGTATGATGCCCACTTGACACTAATTTCCAAACTCAAAGTGTTGTGCATTATTTTGTGCACATGCTTGGGTCGCATCAACGGTGTTGTTGTTGCAACAGGTGATAAAGGAGGAGAAACAATAAGAAGACCCGGTTCAACAGCAAAAAGGGCTGTTTTGGAATAAAAATACAATGTACAGGTAGATTCCCATGATTTCCATGATTTTTGCAATTAACCTCCATAAATCCATTTTTTTGGAAAAGGTAGATTTGACTCCATAAATTTGGCAATTCACTTCTAAAAATCCATTTTTTGGAATTATCCCTTATTTAAAAGTGAACCATGAAATTCTTTGATAGAGTTCATGTTACTTTCATACCACTGGGTTATCGAAAAAAAACTTGACAAAGTTTGGTATCAATTGTCATTTGCTCACTCACTACCTTCACCCTCAAAAGAAGATATTCACGTAGTACCGAATAACTAATGTTACACATAAATCTAACTCAATTCAATATATTATTTATGTTGTTATTTAAAGTTAAATTTTACCACAAAAAATAAAACATCCTAAATCACTATCACGTGTAAATTTGAAGAGTTTCATCCCAATGTTAAATTCGCTTGAACTAACTATAGACAATATACAAAATATTCAATGTTTAGCAAAATAATGAAAAAAGACAACTTTTTTTTTTTTTTCAATTATTAAAAAAGCATACATTTAGTTATTCTTTAAAAGTAAACCATAAAGTTCACATTCCTGTTACTTTTGGACTAATGTGTTATCGAAAAAACCACGACAAAGTCTGGTATTAATTGTCATTTGTTCACTCAGTGCCTTCACCCTCAAAAGAAGATATTCACATAGTGTCGAATAATATTTTCATTATTTTGCTAAACATTAAATATTTTGTATGTTGTCTAAAGTTAGCGCAAACGACTTTAACATTGGGATGGAACTCTTTAATTAACATGTGACAGTGATTTTTCAAATGCTCTATTTTTTGTGGCGAAATTTAACTTCAAATAACAACATAAATAATATATTGAATTGAGTTAGATTTATGTATGACATTAGTTATTCGGCACCATGTGAATACCTTCTTTTGAGGACGAAGGTGAGCAAATGGTAATTAATACCAAACGTTGTTAAGTTTTTTTTCAATAACTCAATGGTATGAAAATAAGAGGAACTCTATCAAAGAACTTCATGGTTCATTTTTAGATAATAACTAAATGTATGTTTTTTTAATACTTGAAAGAAAAAAAAAAAAAAAAAAAAAAAAAGAAGAGAGTTCGTGGTTCTTTTCATTATTTTTGGAATCATCGATTATTTTATTTGTTGTCTAAAGTTAACCCAAGTGACTTTAACCTTGGGATGAAACTCTTTAAATTAATATATGAAAGTGTCTTTTTGGATGCTATATCTGTTTTACTAAAATTTAACTTTAAATAACAACATAAATAATATGTTGAATTGGGTTAGACTGATATATGACATTAGTTAGTCAGCACTATGTAAATACTTTTTTTTAGGGTGAATATAGTGATTGAGCAAAAGCAATTAAGTCAATATTCTTTCACTTTTGAAATTGCTGCATCCAACCAAATACAGTCTCAAGTCCTGTTAAACAAAGAAGGATGTGGCCAAATATATGCCAAGTAAAACAAATTTTAGGCAACTTTTTGGGAAGCTCACTGCAGAGGATTTGCGCCCGGCATAAGATGGGTTTTTCTTATGTAAAACTTGTTTTTCTTATGTACATTTGGTTACGACAAATGCAATGAACTCAAGAGACAATTAATAAACACGCCATAAAAAATACAAAAATTTACTTGGTTCGACAAAGTTTACATTTACAAAGAAGATCAGGCAAAAGAATTCATTATACGAAAATATAGAAATTACAAGTTTCTGTCCTCAAACCCTTGCCTCAAGTCATAGCTCTTAGTCTCAGTCTCACTCTTACTCCTATTCTCTTTTCTGTGGTTTTTAGTGTCTCTCAATGTCTTACTCTAAACCCTAAACACCCTTATACATTGGGCTATAAGACTCGCAAGGAAAAAATCGGATTAAAAAATATCCTAATAAATGGGTCGTCGGATTGCAGCACGACCAAAAACCAAATTCAAGCCACAACATCACATATCTTGTGGCTAGAGGCATGCTATATTAGTGAATGATTTTGGCTATGGAACTTCTTTAGGGATCGAGCATTGTGCTTAGACATATGAGTTGTTATTTCTGCCCTATAATTCTATAGTTGTCTTACTCATATGGTGTGTTGGGAAAAATTATTAAGAACCCTGAGAGTATCAAATAATATAGCATTTTCGTCTAATAAATACTCGTTATTTCCCTTGTCTATGGAGAATAATCACTATTTTAGATGGTTGGTGGATTTTACGTACTACAAGTACAAAATAACATGCAATGCTTGTTGAGTGCATAGTGGGAATGCAAATAACTACTCCCTCCATTTCAATTTAGTTGTCTATCTTTTTGGGTTGTCCCAAAATATTTGTATACTTAATTAAAAAAGTTTAAACAACATATTTTACATCTTTCTATAAAATATCCTTGAAGTTTTAAAATTTTTTAAAGTTGATTATATATATATATACATATTCAAAATTGAAAGGGTAATTTAGTAATTTTAAAAGGAAAATTTATAATCTTTTTACTCTATATTTTTTCAATTTTTCTTTATTGTAGGTTTTTGGGTAAAAAAATTACATAATATTTGAATCTTAATTATTACAGTTTTATTTTACAGTTTGTTGTTTTTCTATGCTATAATATCATTTTAATAAAATTTACTATGTTATGTTCTAAGTCACATAAAATGGGAGCGAAAACGGAAAAATTAAGTCATAAATAGTGAAAAAATGAGTGAAAGTACATGCGAAGCGTGGAGAGAGAGTGTACTCTAAGCGTGAGAGCTGCACCCGTTGAGAAGAATTATGCGACTTAGGGTATGCTCATTGTGGCCCCCTAAACTAAATTTCTAACTCGGTCCCTATGTATATATAATGGGGTATCATTGAAAATTGAGTGAGGACATTCTTAATATTCTCATAAAAAATAAGGACATTTTCAAAAAATTTACAAAATTTATAGATTATTTTGTAAATATAAATAAAAAATAAAAAATAAAAAAAAAAAAAAAAAAATCAGTGGAGGCAGCCGAGCCAACTGACCCCTTAATAGGTCCGTGCGTGCACCCAGTACAAGATCTGGTCGTATGTGGGCTTCGTCAGGAGTCAGGACCAACATATTTGGATAGCATATGGAGTTTTGTCACTATTGATGCGCTGATAATGTCATGTTACATGTGTGCTGGATTGTTTAGGCAACATTTTCGGGCAGCTCTAAGGTGTGCAGTTTTGTCGGTAGAGGCCTTGATGACAATAAAAACTTGTGTGGTAGCGAATGTCTTACTTGTCAACAAGCTTTGCCCATGACTACAGGAAGACCATGTAAAGACCCGGAAATGAACAACTATGGCCGAACGCTTGGCACAACACTATATAAGGGATTGAGTCGGCTCTTATACGACTTGTAACAAGTTGGGTGTTTGTTTTTTGATGCAAAAACTAAAATGTTAGGTGTTACGGTCTACCTACTCTTATAAGTCCAAGACCTTTTATGTTCGTATTCGAAAACCCGTGTGCCAATTTGTGAGTTTCTTGTTGAGGGAAAATTAATAATAATAATCAGGGGTGGAGCCACCTGTGGGCTAACTTAGGCTGTAGCCCAGGTCCAAAAAAAAAGAAATTATTACTACTATTTCCTATCAACTATAACCCAGCCCAAGTTGCCCAATTCATGATAAATGGCCCAACCCATTAGCCCAGCAAACCAAACCTGATCGACCTAATTATTCAGCGTCGAGGCATATCGCATACACGAATTGATACAACTACAAGGGTTTGAATACTGAAACCCTAAATCCCATGAATGATGAATCACCCACTTGAGTAAGCCCTTACAAGACCAAAACAAGAACCTTCAGAATTGGACCAGAAGATGATGATGATGACTTGAAGAGTCAGATTAGAATGGAAAATTTCGAAAATCATCTTGTAAGTGCTCAAATTTAGATTGTAGATACATCTATATATATATATATATATATATATATATATATGAATAACGAATTTGTATATGAAATTGTGCATATTAAATCTATATTTCAAATATAAATATAGATTTGCATACTTTAAGCTAAGGTTTCAGTTACTTTAAATTTGTGATTTTTTCTTTTTTTTGGAAGAATTGAAACTTAGGCTTTCAAATCACTGAGTGTTATGTTGTGTGTAGACTGTGTAGTTATATCTTTGGAATTTCATTTTTCCATTGAAATTCATTTTTGTAGCGGCCTTTTTTGTGTCATTGCAACTTCGAAGACAGTCAAGAGACATTAATCTTCTTGTTCTGCTGATACGGTGATACCCATTGGGGTTCTTAGCTCCATTTTATTTTCATCTCCAATTGAGGGCAGAGCAGGCCGTCCTGTTTCTTCCATTTCTAACCCAGTTCTTCCCACTAAGAAGGAAGAACCCATTTCCCAAATTTCTTCAGATGTGGAAGCTCAATCTTAATTTTTTTCATTTTATGACCCAATTTTTCCGACTGACAAGGTAGGAATTTTCTGACCTCAAGATGAAAAATTTCTTATCTTTAGCCCGCCCCACTTTGGAATCCTAGCTCCGCCCCTAATAATAATAGTGATGATGATGAAAAATGTTGATACCATATAATTATGGTTAAAGGGTCCACTCACCTGAGGTATTGTTTGATAATTTTGTTCGGTGTTTAATTCTAAACGGATTTAGTATTTATTTAATTAAATGTGTTTGATAACGTAATTTGAATATTATTTAAAATGGTATAAAATTTTAAGTGATACCAACATCATTTATCACTTAATGTGGAGCATTAAAAATTCAAAAAAATATTTCGGTTCTTAATTTCCAATTTTATCAAACAACACCTAAGTCCCAATAGACTTTTGGATGTGTATTTCACTCTAAGGTATTTTTTTATTAAGAAGTTCACATCAGAGTGTGTGAGTGTTTATTTATATATTCTTTTAAAAAATTGAAGGAGAAAATCAAGGAAAAGATAATGAAAAAATAGAAAGGGAGAGAGTTGAGGAAGTCATTAATAATAATTATATATATTAGTATTAGATATTTAATAAAAAGAAAAGAAAAGAAAAAAACCTTCATTTATCAATCTGGCATTCAATTACAAGTCTATGTTGGGCCAAGTATATATTTGTGCCTATAAATCATGGCTTTGACATACCATTTTCATGCTATATTATATATGAACATACATACCATGAATTGTGTATAATTAATTTAATTTGCTTTTGGGTGGATGTATATTGATGGTGATATATATCGTTTTATATGCATGTGGACAGAACGCATTGGGATCACAATTCACATCTAATCTTGTTGCCCATTTTATCCAGTATTGCAAGGAAGGAACTATTTTTTTGCCCAATTTTAATTTGATGATCCATTGGGAAATAAGGGTCATACTTTTTCTGGCATGTTTGGTGTTTACTTTGAAAAAAATGAGCATTATGCTTTTCTTTTGAATTCAATGATATAATGGTCCTTGTAAAAGGTTTTATATGAGCTTGACAAATCAAATTGACACATGCAAAATTGATGCTTATGGTGTTAAAAAAAAAAAAAAAAAAAAAAAAAAAAAAAAAAAAAAAAAAAATTAATCCTTTAGAAAATTTGACCATTTAGAATCATAGGGTGCAAAAATATTTTAAATTGTTGATGTTCGTTTGTCAAATAGTTTATTTTTATTTTTATTTATTTTTATAGATAAGTATTCTCACATATTCATGGACGAATTTAGAAAATTATGTACGAAGGACGGTGGCCTTTAACAATAACAAAATAAAAAATGTTGTTGGGGGACGGGAGCAATAGTCACTTTTTTTTCGAGAGAAGTTTGATGCTCTTCAATTAGGTTACTGGATAAAGCTTCATCTCTCTTTTGAAATAGGATTCATTACGAGAAATTATTTATTATAACCATTGCAACGATGACGTAGTGCAAAGGACTACTATAAACATTCCACCAAAACATATATATTATTATTATTTTTTTTTATAGGTTTACTTTACTTTGATAGAAGTGTTTATAACTATCCGTTGCACCACATTAGTTATGAAATTATTTGAAAAATAAAAAATATTTTCATTAATGTATTTTGATTAGGGATGGCATTTTTTTTTTTTTTTTTGGCAAGTGAGCAACACCACTCATTGGGGGCTAAAACCAAAAATTACTTAAAAAATACTTTCCTATGTCTTTTTATTGAAAGTTTGAGAAAAAATGAAATAGTAGAAAACATTTCCTGCTTTTCAAAGTCCAAAACGTTGAAAAAACAATTCTATGTTCGACACTTCCAACAACTTTCCATCTACCCAAATGAAACAAAACCTAAACAATCTATTAGTGAGCAGGGTTTTTCCACTAGGGTTATTTGTCTGATTAGAGAGTCAATGCAGTTTCCCTCTTTATATATAATCACAAATCACTTTCTGTGTATTTGTGTTCAATGACCGTGACATAACTTGGGGTCACTGTCCGTATTTCCTGATTGTGTATAAATATTGAGATACAAATCTAACCACTTGAAAGAGAATTGTATAAAAATTATATAGTCAAAATTTAAAATTAAAATCACTTTTTGCGTATTTGTTCAATGACCATGACATAACTTGGGCTCACTGTCCGTTTTTTCTGATTGTGTATAAATATTGAGATACAAATCTAACCACTTGAAAGAGAATTGTATAAAGATTATATGTTCAATGACCATGACATAACTTGGGCTCACTGTCCGTTTTTCCTGATTGTGTATAAATATTGAGATACAAATCTAACCACTTGAAAGAGAATTGTATAAAGATTATATAGTCAAAATTTAAAATTAGTCGAATTTTTACATCCTTTTTTTTTTTTTCATCCTTTTTTGAACAAATTACATTATTAACTTTGATCATCTCATGTAATTTCATTTTATGGTATTTTGAATTGATTTTATTTTTTTTAAAAAAACAGTGATATAACTTTAATATTCATCACGTAATAATATAATTTGTGTATTATTATTCTTTTTGGTTCAACGTATGATAATTTAAAAGAGAACCCATGAGAAGTACCATGCGAAAAACCTCCTAGTTGTATTACTATATCATTTTCATGCCAAAAAAAGGAATGATGAATTTTGATAGTTATTTCAATTCAGGTAATAAATATGATAATGATGTAATAATGGAGGTGTTTGGGAAGTCGTGTCGCCTCCAAACTAGTTGTTGTTAAAAAATAAATAAATAAATAAAATAAAATAAGACTAGTTGTTGTTTTAAATTCTTGAATTTATTAGATTAATTTATTCTTTATTTGAGTTTATATATGTTGAAGTTAATGTGAATGATTCTTTAACTAATTTTAGCGGAAATTGTGATGTTTATCTATCTAGATTTCACAAAAAAAAAAAAAAAAAAAAAAAAAAAAAAAAAAAAAAATTAAATAAAAATTTAAAATAAAAAACACCCTTTCACTTCAAAATTTGTCTACTTAGATTCATGGTAGTTTTCCCTCTATATATAATCATATATAAAAAGCACATGCCTTGCATAGATCACCACCTTCTCTGTATTTGTTCCATGACTGTGACAGAACTTGGGGTCACTATATGTATTGGACCTATTGGTGGCTTCTTGTACACCAGGTATAAAATATTTTAATTGAATTTCCACCCTCTACCATGACATTCGCACACCATTTACAATTAGAGGTACTAATATTTTTGTTACTGTGTCGTGATAATATCGAACACGAACACTTATCAAATATGCTGATACAATTCAAACAAATCACGAATATAGTTAAAAGTATTTTAAAATTGAGTATTTTATTTTATGATGGGACACAACTTAGACACGATGAAAATACGTTTTGAACACTTTCAATATATGACACGTTAATTTTGTAATTATATTTTTTTAGAAAAATGAAATTTAATACAATTTAAAATATATTATGGACTAATTATAAGAATAATATAAAATTTAAGAAAATCAAAATAACAACATCCCGCTTTAAACTCCAAATTAATTATTTATTCGCGATTATATGGATAAAATGAAAAAATATTGTATATATATATAGTAATATATATTGTATTATTATTTTTTATGTATTCATATTGTACGCATATCTATTTCTTTTTTTTTTTTTTTTTTTTGAGATTTTGTTATATGGCCGTAGGGTGCAATATATATATATATATATATATATATATATATATAATAATAACAAATATAAAATACAAAAGAAAAAGAAGGAGAAAATTATTCAAATATGCATGTTAAAAAGAAAATTTTAAAAAGTAGAAGTACAAAAATAAAAAAAGAAAGAAAAATAAGAAAACTTTAAAAGAAAAAGTAAAGGATTACAAGAAAGAAAAATTAATTTGACTTTTTCTTTTAAGAAAATTTAAAAATTTTGAAGAGTAAAACAAAAAATTAAGAAAAAACAAAAAGATAATTTTAGAAACTACAAAATTTAAGAGTATATATATGGAAAAAAATAAAAAAATTTATCACATATATTATAGAGTGCGAGTCAGGTCAAGGGCACGTGCCCCCAATGCATTCAATTGGGTTAATCCTGTATCCCGCGTTCATAACCATACTTGCCCAAAAAAAAAAAAAAAAATTTACTACATTTCTACCAACCAATGATGTCTTGCTACTTTCACGTACCATTACCATCATTTTAGCAAAAATAAATCAATAAATACAAATAAGAAAATCAATAAATAAAATAAATTTTACATTTCCACCAACCCCATGTAATTGACAATGCCAAATCGATCTAAGATTCTAATGTCCTGCAACTTTCATCCCCACCTGCAAATCTACCCTCTCCGTCTAGTCCTTTCTTGCCATACATACCCCATCCTTTGTCCCTCATCACTAGGTCCCACCTTTGAAAACCTACACTGCTAAGTCTGTGCATGTATTTTGTGTGTGTGTATATATATATATATTATAATAATACACACATTCCCCTCAAGTTTTCAACCTCTGGCTCTAGCAAAGTTGCCTCATTTTCTACCTATACCTCTGCCTCCAACTTTACTATATATACAAAGATATATATACATATATATAGTCTCCGAATTTAGTCTCACCTCCTTTTTAACCCAGAGAAAAAAAAGTAGAGAAAAGAAGACAGAAAATGAATGGGTATTCTAAGATCAAATCAATGAAAACCAGCAAATCAAGATCCATGGATTTATCAGATCTCCTATCTTTCTCTCAAAACCCAAAACCCATTGAAAACTGTGGCCCAATCTACACCTCCGAAACCCAAGAAACCAAACAGATCAACACCACCAACAGTAGTAGTGCCCATGAGACCCCTTCGGAGCCGGAAGACGAAGACGAAGACATCAATGGAGAGAGGTTTGGTGCGATACTCAACAGAAACTGTTCATTGTCTTCTTCAAGTGCCTCTAAGAGGTTCAGGTTCGACAAGAAGAGGACGACGATGGCAACGACGACAACAACAACATTGCAGTCTGCTGTGAGGAGGGCCTTCTCCATGAGAAGATCTTCATCGGTTTCTGAGAGGTATTGCAGGATCCATGACCAGTGTGTGCCACTGGCATCTACCTTTGATGATGATGATGGTGATGATAAGGATGGTGGTTTTGATGGAATTGACAACAACACAATGCAGAAAAGATCTGTGAAGAAGAAGAAGAAGCATAGGAGTGGCAAGATCTTCAAAGTCTGTAAGCGCTTTTTTGGACTTTAATTATTTATTACTATATATATATATATATTACTAGCTAGTCCAGGTACACGGGCTTCTGTCACTGTAGAATTTGGGGAGGATTAAGTATAAGCCTGAAAAGGGTTAGAAAACTTTATCTCCGCACGCAAAGAAATTATTTTTTATTTCGGACTCTCATAATAGAGCAATCTTACGTTAAGGCGTTGCACTGTGTAATTCCATTTTTGTTGGACAAGCTACTCAGACTCTTCTCGTACTTCATTCATCTCTATATTAACTTCTACATCCTATTGTTAGGAATTTCTTTCTTGCTATTATTAGGTTTTGATTTGGGTTAAATGTGATTTTTGATGAGGACAAGTTTTACATTTCTCTCTATGTGGCTTGGTTTTAAAATTTGAAGTACATTCGGGACTCTTAATCAAAGAACAATAATTGATGTCCAATCTTGGGCTAGCTGTCCCTGCACCCATGGTGACCTATATGGCAGCTGAAAAACACTGTAGGGGAATTTGGATGGTTATGTACTATTGGGTAAGAAATTTAACAAAAAAAAATTGAAAGAGGGACAGGTATTTTATTTTATTTTTATTTCTGACAATGGGTCGAAGTTAGAAATGGAGGGTCAGGCGCTGAGAGGTACGGATGCATTAAGAACATAAAAATATCTTCTCGAATGCAGGTTGACACATATTTCACTTTTTGTTTGTAATGGAAGATGAATTCTTCACTATTTACTTTAAAAGTTGGAGGGATCACTACCTTACAACAGTGTAGTACTTGATTGTACTTTGAAATGCAGTTTAATTTTCACATTAGATAATAATACAACATAAATGGTGAATACAAGAATGCATGATATAATAATAAATTATTAATGGTAATGGTAATGGTAATGGTAAAATCCTTGTTGTTTAATTATTGTTATTTTTAATTATTTGATGACGTAGCTGAGACTTTTTAATTACAGTTGCAGCCTTTGATGACTGAAATATAGAAAGTTCTCCAATAACTCCTTTGACCCTTTTGGATAAACATAACAAAAAAAGAAATATTAATTACAAGAGGAGAGAAACAAAAGAAAATAATAATAATAATTCTATATTTTAAAAATTATTTATTTAGAAAAGCTATAGGGAGGGGAAAAAAAATCGATTTATTATCATACTCTTTTGTATTTACTATCACTCTATCTCCATCTTCTTCTTCTTTATTTTTTATTATAATGTTATGATTAATTTTGTTATTATGAAAGTCTCATTAAAGTTGTTCTCCTTTCTTTTCAAATTATTCTATATTTTAAAGAATAGCAAAAGAAATTAAGTTATCCCTCCAAATCTGTCATTATTTCGTATCTTTTCTCATATGATAAATTAAACTTGTCAAATATTTATATATCTACACCATTACACATATACGGTAAAACTTATCTATTCAACTTCCATAATTATAAAGGACAATAATTTTGGAAAGTCATAAATAAGGATAATAATATTTTTTAGAATATATTATTGTCCTTATTTATTATTTTTTTAATTTTATAATTAAAAATTATTTATACATTTGTGATTAGGTAAGTTATGATTTACTCACACAATATTATGACTTATTCACGAGTGAGTTGACAAGTTTTATCCATATATATGTATGTGTTTATCATGAAAATTCTATCCCTTATTTTCATTTTCTTTTTCTTCTTTTTTCTTTCTTTCTGTATTTTTTTTTTTTTTCAATTCCATCATTCCAAACTGACCCTTAAATAAAATGACAAAAAAGTCCTAAGACACCTTGATTCATTTGTACATCTCTCCTGTTCTATAGATTGTCTCTTTCTTTCTCACCGACCAAACTTGAAATTTTAGTTCAAGGGCGACATTTGATTTATCAGAAAGAATATTGTGTGGTCCAAAACGTCCCTGCTACCTCACACGATTTATTATGTGACAAATGCCTTAATTTCCGGTACCCTATAATAATGACATTATATTATAATGATAATGAACCATAACCGACTAGGATATTTTAATTAAAAATAAATAAAAAATCATGATAAAGGCCAGAGTGATACTCAGTCGGTGGTGCTGTTTGTGCAGTTTAATTTTCACATCTGATAATAATTTATAATTTGCGGATACAAAAATGCATGCTATTAAATAATGCTAAACAAACGGTAAATAATAAAATCATTACTCTCACACCATTATGCACTTGATATGTTTCTATCTCCATGAAATCATGCATGGACCATTTCTTGTTCATGAAATCATAAATTGATTTATGACACGAATTTGACATTTAACATGCCTTCAACATAAGCAAACACACGATGGAAACATTGACTTAGAAACCGCGGAAACACCTCTGTACACACAAATTTTGTAAGTCTGTAATAGAAACAAAATATGGAACAAATAGAATTTTATTAATTTATGAATGTGGAGTACAGTCCTTTGTAATATCTTTTACAAAAAGAATAGTCCTCTGATTCGATCTCTTTGTTTTTGGTTGGTTGGATCCAAGGGTTGCACGAGCTTGTTCTTGAATCATTGTGGAATTTGATGAAGAACGGCACGTTGAAGAACGGCACGTTGTTGGATGTGTTTGATGTTCTTCGCTTTTGGGTTCCAATTCTGAATTTGTGTCTTTTGTGTCTGAATTCTGAGTCTTTGGATTTTTGAGTCTCTGAACTTCTGAATTTGTGTCTGAATTTGTAGACTTCTGAATTCTCTCCCATTTTTCTTCCTCCAAGCCTCTATTTATAGGCTTCTTGGATTAATAGGATGATGACACGTGTCATCTCCTGATAAGGAAAAAAACTATAACTGGGCCGGGCCGGTTATATTGTGATAATTATCCTTAAAGATAATTATTCAAAATATATTTTATTAGGAATAATTATCGTTTCATTTAATTATCTGGGCTGGGCTAATTAAATAATTTAAGTGGACCAAGCCTGGTAAAATAATTTATTTAAACATTAGGCCTATATTTAATGGGTTCATTCGTTAAAACCAAAACCCACTAAATTTCCCACTTCAAGTTCTACGCTTAACAGGACTTGTTTCTTTTTTCAAGTGGGACTTGAAGTATCCAACTTATTGGATTTTTACTTTCCAATTTATACAAATCCCTTGCCTATATATACCACCCAAGTCATAGGGTTTGACATCAATTTCAATCAGTTCTGAAGAACTTGTAAGATTGCGGCCTCTGACGATTGTGTTGGATTGCGGCATCTGCTTGAACACATAGGTATAAATGTTCTCTTTTTTTTTTTTTTTTTCTTCCTCCTCCACGTTTCCTGGAGGATTGAGATTTGAAATTTATTTATTTATTATTATTATTATTTTTTTTCACACTTGTTGGAGAAACACAAATTTTTTTTTCTTTCTTTTTTTTTTTTTTTTTTTTTTTTTTTTTTTTCACGCCTTGGGGGAATCAAAATTTTTTTTTCCTCGCACTATTTTTTCCTTTTTTTTTTTATTTTCCTTTTCTTTTCTTTCCTTTTTTTTTTTTTCTTTCCTTCTTTTTTTTTTCACGGTTTTTTTTTTTTTTTCCTCCTTTTCTTTTTCACGCTATATTTTTTTTCTTTCCTTTTTTTTTTTTTTTCCTTTTCTTTTCTTTCCTTTTTTTTTTTCTTTCCTCCTTTTTTTTTCACGGTTTTTTTTTTTTTCCTCCTTTTCTTTTTCACGCTATATATATTTTTTTCTTTCCTTTTTTTTTTTTTTTTTTTTTTTTTTTTTTACGACTTTTTTTCCTTTCCTTTTTTTTTTTCACGCTAGATTTCTTTTTTTTTTTTTTTTTTTTTCACACTTCACTATAGGATTTTTTTTCCACGCTTTCTAACTTTTTTTTTTTTTTTTTTTTTTTTTTTTTTTTTTACGCTTTCTAACTTCTATTTTTTTTTCACTATAGATTTTTTTTCATGCTTTTTAACTTCATCTTCTTCTTCTTCTTCTTCTTCTTTTTTTTCTCTTTTTTTTTTTTTTTTAAAGGACTTAAGAAGGTATAACAAATTGGTTTTGTCAACCATAAAAGAAATTGAAATTCTCTTTCTAAACAACATCGATCGAGCTTTGGTATCCATCATGTTAGTGTTCAAGTGTTTCGCAAAGCAAAAGCTGACTATCTTAGAGAGCAAAAATAGTCAACGAGTCCAAGGAACGACATTAAGTGTATATGACTCACTTTTTGGTCACAATGCTATTCAAGTGCCTGATTCTAACAATAAACAGTGTTCATCTCATTAGACATGCACGGCCACATGCGAACTCACCGACTTTGGTCCTGATCAGATTAATGAAGAATCTATTGTCTCTAAAGCCTTGATATTAAATTCTTCACTTCATGAGAGAATTGTTGAAGAAAACCAGTTTTCACTATTGGGTCTTAATGTTCAAGCGAAGGAAATATCATGGAAACTTCCTGCTGAATTGCTATACACCGAACTATATTGGGAGTGGTTAGAAGATGTCTTGGCGCGTTTCCACGACTTTCTATCAAAACAACAACTATATGGTGCTTTATTCGCCTCCCTATTTTCCTATGATTGTCATGAAGATATATTCAAAGCATTCCTTGAATGTTGGTGCCCAGCCACTAATACACTTCACTGTTCTATTGGCGAGCTATCAATTTCTCTTCGAGATCTATATATGCTAGGTGGTCTCCCTCACCAAGGAACAATTTATGATGAAGTTATTCCTTGTGCAGACGAACTATCAAGAGCTGGCAACAACAAAAATTCTATCCCTTTGAGTTGTCAACACCTATTTTTGGCCTTCCACAGACTTTCCAAGAAGTATAAAGGAGATCAGAATGTGAAGATATCTGACTGGATTAATTTCTGGTTTAAAGGTGCATCAAGACATGCCAAACCTTCAAAGAAATCAACAAAAAATAAAGTTCACCGCCCTATGAGGACTCAAAATTCGTCTGGCGTGATCCCTCCTGTCCGGTCGATGTCCACCAAAGAGAAAGAAGTATTTATCAACCTTGGTGTAGATGAAACATCGAGAGACACCACTTATCTAGCTGCTTTTTTAGCATGCTGGCTCTGCAAATTTGCCTTACCTGCACACCCTGGCAACATAATTCGTCCTGGGACTTTCAAGGTCGCAAACATGTTAGCAGATGGCTGCAACATTTGTCTTTCCATCCCGGTTCTGGCCAGTATTTACAGAGGCTTGAACGAGATTGTTTCCTCACCAGATCCTGGAAGCTGCTCTGCGATATTTCCTATTCACTATGTATTTGGATGGTTGAGTGAATATTTCAGACCTAATTTCACCATTCCTAATACCAACTATTGGCCTAGAATGACATTATATGCAGGCGAAGGAGGAGCAAGATACTTTGACCATTTTGAAGCCCAAAATTTATTCAGATCATGTAAAGGAATAAACTTAACTCGAATGGCTAAAAGATCTTCAAAAGAGCGACTTATTGTAGATAATGGCGAGATGACAAAGGCTGACTTTGACACCCTAATCAATCTTCGATCATGTTATTTGACATTGTGCCAAAATGACCGTCTTATCATTGAGCCGTATAGTCCACACAGATTTAGCCGACAATTTAGGTACCATCAAGATATTCTTGGAAAATTAAAAAATGACTTTCGTACTTGCACCTTAGAGGAATTTTTAAAGCATTGGAACTCATCCGTTCATTATTCTTCTGGCTATGATGCGTTGCTTCCTTCAACCTTAAGCCACCAAAAATCCTCAGTTACCAGAGCATATGCCAAATGGTGGTCCAGCGTATCTATTGATCCATTTACACAGAAAGAAACTACCTCAAAGCAATCTAAACGCACGATTTCCCCACCAGAGAAACCAACTAAAATCAGGAAGGTTTTAATTAAGGGGCTGAAGTCAAATCTCCCATCTAAGCCAATGCCAAAGTTAACCATCAAATCTCATAATGATTGTGACGTTGTTGGAGGATCTAGTAGCCATCACCAAACAGCAGAAGATATCCCACCACTAATCAATAACCGTCGCCGTCGTCAGTTGTCAATGGAGTTAGATGAGGATGTGAAAGCTTATGATGAGGATCGTAACTGGAAGCATGTCACCAACAAAGTGAGACTTGATTCAGTACAGGAATGTGTTGCCACTTCTCTTGATCAATTTTTTACTGGGGTACCTAGCAGTTCACAACCTATACAGGTAACTGTTATTTTATATATATATATATATATATATATATATATATATATATATATAGTTTTTTTTTTTTTTGTACTGCAAATTACCATTATTTATTATTATTATTTTTTTTAATAGATAAAAGACAGCAAGGGATTTCTTGGGGAAGATGTCGTCATTGTTGCTAACCCAACATGTAATGAAGAATCTATTTATGGCCGTCTGCCTTAGAGTTGGCCACTGCAATAGGAAAAGGTACAGAGATTTCACTACAAAGAAGCAGAGTTAGTCAACACTCGGATGTTTTGGGGGTTGCTGAAGTGACTAGTCAAGCTATGGAGGTGGTTGAAAATATTGGTAAAGATCATGTAGTTATCCCTTCTTTGATTTTAAGATAACAGGGTCCACCCTTGCATCGTGTTGCCCCTTCTGAAATGTCAATTTTCAATGCGGAAGAGATCGTTCTTGATGTTCATCGTTGTGCTGCTTTATTCTTTATTGATTTCATAAAGAATATCATACGCGATACTCCTACCGATAAAATACCGTCTCGAGCACCTAAACTTCAAACACTTTATGAAGGACTCGCAAAACTCCCTGGAGACCATTCAGCTTTGAAGAGGCGAATTGACTCATATACCAATAATGCGGCCAATTATATTGCTACATCTTCTTCATATGCCTATATATGACTTCAGACTCTCAATCCCAACGATTGGCCAGTATTGATGCACAGCTCACCAACGCTAGGTCTATAGAAGATGATGGTGCTAAGCGTATAGAATCACTTCAATCTAGTTTGAGTGAAGCTGAATTTAAAGAAGCTAGATTAGTGAAAGAATTGCAGGAAGTCAGGGAAGAGACTCAAGGGCTTAAAGTCCTCATATCGATAACGGATGCACAGTTATCTCAGAAGAAGGAAGCCATCACCAAACTTTGGGAAGATCGAAAATCAATAGAAGAAGCTAACGTCATCTCGAATCGCGATCTTGAAGTAGTGAAGCAACTGGAAGAGATATTATGGCAAGAACGTGACGAAATTATCGCAATGGAATTTTAGTATTGATCATCATTTTTTTTTTCCAAAAATAAAGTTGTAACTTTGAATTTTAGCAATAAAACAAATAATTTATTGTCTCCATTTTATTTACAAAGATGTTATCATTATTTATTTGTTTCACCGTTCACAGTTTATACTCTTGCGGGCCAGGAGTTTAATTTTTTTTTTTTGCAATCACAGTTTTAACTCATGTAGGCCAGGAGCATAGTGCAGTTTAAGCTCGTACGATCAGGAGCATTGCCTTCATGGGTAATAGCGCTTCAGGAATTTGCCATTAATGGGCCCCACTCTTACTCCGTCTTCATCAATAATGAGATATGCGCCGTTAGTATAAACTTCGCGAACAACATACGGTCCATCCCATTTGGATACAAACTTATTTCCCTTGCGATTTATGACAATCGGTCTACGAACAGCTAATACTAAGTCTCGAACTTGAAATGACCGAGGTCGAACTCTCTTATTGAATGCTTTAGAAAGTCGAGCTTGATAATACTCTAGCTATTGTTGAGCTTCTAATCTCTTTCCATCCAATGCTTCCAGTTCTTGAAGACGTAAGATGGCATTTTCTTCACTTGTAAGACCTTCTTGTATGGCTATCCTTAATGAAGGGATTTGTTGTTCCAATGGAAGAACTGTTTCTACGCCATAGACCAGAGAATATGGAGTTGCTTGAGTAGGTGTCCGATGCGTAGTGCGGTATGTCCATAATGCTTCTTCCATTCGCTCATGCCAATCTCGCTTTGTTTGGTTGACTACTTTCTTCAATAGCTCCATAGAGTCTTATTGAATGCTTCTGCGAGACCATTTGCAGGGGCATTGTACATGGAGGATTTACGTTGTTTGAATCCAAATTTCTCACAAAGGTCAGTTACCCAACTGTTTTTAAAATTCGTCCCGTTATCAGTGATGATGTATCGAGGGACACCATATCGATAAATAATGTTGGACTTGATGAAGTCAACCACTGTTTCCTTTTTCACATGTTTATAGGGTGCAGCTTCCGCCCATTTTGAAAAATAATCAGTTGCAGCCAAGATATACAAGTGGCCTTTTGAAGACTTTTCTAAAGGACCAACTACATCTAATCCCCATGCATCGAACGGCCATGACGTCACAGTAGGGTGTAATGGTTCCGGTGGTTGGTGTATGAAGTTGGCATAGAATTGACAGGCTTGACACCTTTTTGCATACTCCAAGCAATCTTTGACCATGGTGGGCCAATAATAACCCATTCTTTTGACGCAAAAGTGCAGCTTTGGACCAGATTAATGAGCTCCACAAATCCCAGAATGTGCCTCCTTCATTGCATGCGTTGCTTCATCATTTCCAAGGCAGCGAAGGAAAAGGCCCTCATAGGAACGCCTATACAATGTATCGTTGTAACAGATGAAACAAGGTGCTCGCCTTCGTATTTCAGTCTTATGGCGTAGATCTTCGGGAAGCTTTCCATGTTCCAGATAATCAATGATAAGGATTCTCTAGTCGTCTTCCTCTTGTGTCCAACAAGAAACCACATTACTTTCTTCAAATTTATCCTCCAAGACTTGTGGCAAGACCCATCTTTGACATACAGGAACATCAACCAGGTCTTCATCAGTTAACGCCAATGTTGTAGCCAAATTTGCCAAAGCATCAGCTATCCGATTTTCTTTTCTTGGAATGTGCTCTAGTATGACGCTATCAAACCGTTCCAACAAATGAGAGGCGTAACGATGGTACGGTACTAGATCATCTTTCTTAACCTCATATTCTTTAAGAAATTGGTTGATCACCAACTTAGAGTCTCCATATATTTCGAGGTCCGTGATGTTCATCTCATTCGCCATTTGAAGGCCGATAATCAAGGCTTGATACTCAGCTACATTATTTGAGCAGTTTTCAGCAAGTGCAAAAGAGTATAGAATGACATATCTCTTTGGAGAAACAAAAACTACATCTGCTCCAGCCCCATCTGATCGTGCTGCCCCATCGAAAAGCATCATCCATGGAGGCAGGATGTCCACAAGGAAGACTTCTTCATCAGGAAAATCTTCAGAAACTTCCCAATCGGCTGGAATAGGATGGTCAGCTAAGAAATCAGCTAGGACTTGTCCTTTTACTGCTTTTCGTGGCACGTAAATAATTTCAAATTCGTTGAACAAAATTAACCACCTCGCCAATCGTCCGGAAAGGACAGGCTTAAACATGACATATTTGAGAGGATCTGCCCTTGCAATAAGATGTGTCGTATGAGCTAAGAAATAATGCCTCAATTTCTTAGAAGCGAAGACAAGTGCGAGGCATGTTTTTTCAATTGGAGGATAATTTCGCTTCGTCGGGGTGAGTCTGCGACTTAAATAATACAATGCCTTCTCTTTATGTTCTTCATTATTCTGAGCAAGTAAGGCACCCAGCGATTCTTCTTGCGCAGCAATGTAAAATATGAGTGGCTTTCCAGGTACCGGTGCTCCCAATACCGGAGAATTGAGAAGGTACTTTTTGATGCTATCAAAAGCATTTTGGCATGATTGGTCCTAATTAAATGGAACATCTTTTTTTAGGAGTCGGTTAAAAGGCTGACAACGACCCGCTAAATTTGAGATGAACCGACGAATGAACGCAAGTTGACCTTGTAAACTTCTAAGTTCACGTAAATTCTTTGGTGACGGCATCTTTTTAAATGGCCTCAATTTTATTAGGATCAATCTCAATACCACGATGACGTACGAGGTATCCCAGGAATTTCCCTGAAGTCACACCAAATGCACATTTAAGGGGATTCATCTTAAGTTGATATTTTCGAAGGCGATTAAAGATAGTACGTAAATCCTGTAAATGATTTCTTCGTTCTTTTGTCTTAACCACCAAGTCATCAACATAACATTCAACAATCTTGTGGAGTATGTCGTTGAAGATCCTTTGCATAGCGCGCTGGTATGTTGCTCCCGCATTTTTTAGTCCAAAGGGCATAACTTTGTAACAATATATGCCTTTAGGAGTGCGAAAGGCAGTTAACTCCTCGTCCCTCGGAGTCATTCTTATTTGATTGTACCCAGAGTAACAATCCATAAAAGAGAGAGCTTCATGTCCAGTGGTTGCATCTACAGTGAGCTTAGGGATGGGAAGAGGAAAATCATCTTTTGGGCATGCCTCATTCAAATCACGAAAGTCCACACAGATTCAAATCTGTCCATTTTTCTTCTTCACTGGAACAATGCTCGAAATCCATGTTGGATATTTGACCTCACGGACAAACCCTACTTCAATTAATTTGTTGAGTTCTTCCTCTATCCTTGGAACTAGCTCTGGACGGAAAAAACGTTGAGACTGTTTAATCGGACGTGTCCCACGTTTGACAGCGAGA
Source organism: Cornus florida (assembly GCF_030987335.1). Classification (NCBI taxonomy): domain Eukaryota; kingdom Viridiplantae; phylum Streptophyta; class Magnoliopsida; order Cornales; family Cornaceae; genus Cornus; species Cornus florida. Next base: position 51,339,805 of record NW_026775573.1, read on the forward strand.
TTGTGCACTGCAATTTTAGGATCAAGACCGGGCATCTCTTTGTATGTCCAAGCAAAGACATCCTTGTACTCAGACAATAATTGAAAGTAATCATTTTCTTCTGAGGGGTTTAGGAATGCACTAACAAAAACTGGTTTGGGTTGATCGTCAGTTCCTAAGTTGATTTCTTTGAGTTGATCAACAGTAGCCTGCCCCCCGTCTTCTAGTGTTGGTGGAGCTTTCTCGATATCATCTGGTTGTTCATAGTCAGGTTCCTCTTCAACAGTGATGTGGTATGAAGTAACACAAGACGATTCGCCAGTGCCTTCTATTCTATCCACTTCTGCTGATTGATTAGTAAATACAATGGTTCGCCTTCGAGCTTTCAATGTAACATCATTGGTGACATCTATCTCTGTCTTACGTTTCATTCGCGAAGGCACTAGGCTCTGAACCTCACTATTATTCACCACGTCGATGTTAGCTTCTTCTGACTTCACAATCTTGCTGTTTTTTAGTGGTGCATCATGGATAGTACCAATTCGAGAAAATACTGACTTTCGAGATTGAGGTTGTACAGATTTTCTTCCTTGGTCATGAAAGCTCATTCTGTTAAAAACAGAGTTACGAGGCAAATTGCTGATATGAGAACTTGAAACATTTGATTCTCGGCTTGACAACCTGTTGAATACAGATGTTCGATCGCATGGAGCTCTTATACGGTCAAAGACTGATTTTTGATGCCCAGTCTGCTGATTTTGTTCCTCCTCAACTTCTTCAAACCCAATGTATGAGGTGCTTGACTTCTTATCCCTCTTTGTGATTTGAATTCGAAGTGGCTCAGAAGCTACGAAACCGAGACCAGACTTAGGTGAAATGATTTTATGCCTTTGCTCTTTTAACTTCTTCTGTGTCTCATTGAGGCCGTGCACCTTCTCACCGGTGACTTCAGCATTCAGTTTTCCAAGGCTTGCAGGATTTGTAAAATCATACCCCGACTTAGCCAAGAGTTGGTATGCTTTAGGATCGAATCCTTCGTCGGTCCTTTGTTTTGGAAGTGATAAATGATCAACCATAGATTAAGAAGGCCGCACGAACCTTTTTAACGGAGACTTGGAAGGCGAAGACTTCTGCATCTTAGGGAGAGGAAGAGTTAACTCTCCTTTAAGCTTTTGCATATCTTCTTTTTCCTTGGTTTGTGACATCTTTAATTTAAATTCCTTAGTTTCACTTATCTTGATAACAGGTGCCTGCCCTTCTTGTCGCTGAGATTTTGGAATATATTTTAAAATAGGTTTCGTCCGATGTGCTTTTATCGAGACCCCTCGCGTTTTAGCTACCTTTACAATGTCTGTCACTGAAACGTCTAGTTGATCACTTAATGCTTCTTTTGCTTTTGTAGATTAAATCTCTTGTGTAGACGGAAGGCTTGGGATGGTATATCATGATCGATATAGAACTTGGCATCAGCAAAATGAGATTCTGCCTCTGTAAATGGCTTATGATCCGCGACAACCGTTTATACGCCATTTTTGTAGAATTTGAAGCACTGATGAAGAGTCGATGGAATGACGCCATTACTATGTATCCAAGGCCTTCCCAACAACAAATTGTAGGACGTCTTTGCATCAATCACATGGAATAAGGTTTCTGCTTGGAGCTCGCTAATAGTTAGCTTTGCCCGAATCATGCCGATAACTCTCTGTCCTCCTTGGTTAAAACCTTGAATAATAAGACGGCTACGCGATAACTCGTCAATTGTGATGCCAAGATTTTTCATCGTAAATTTTGGCATTAGATTCACCGCCGAGCCACCATCAACAAGAATACGAGTAACTCTTCGTTCTTTTATGTAACCGGAGACGAAGAGAGGACAATTGTGCGGCTTCGAACCCAACTGAAGATCCTCGTCTGTGAAAACAATTGGTGCACAACATGACTCAAACGTACCTCTGACCACTTCATCATCATCAGATTTTTCAATGATAGCTGTATTATGGTTCTCTACAGTCTGGACTTCATCTTGATCCTCATTCTTCTCATCATTAAGGCTTGCTTTCTTAGTTGAAACCATGTAAGTTGTTACAACTTCGTCATTTAGGTATCCTTTTGGAAAGAACTCTTGCAAAGTAATAGGCTTCTGACTCTTTTTGCTTATAGAGGTGTGTTTAGTTGACTGTGTCTTCTTGACCCATTTTCTGTTATGGCCAGACTGTTTATGGTGATATTAGGGTTTCTTCTTCCTTTACCCTCTGTCAGAATAATTAGTCTGAAAAATATCAGCTTGTTGCTTCCGTGGTTTCTTTCTTGTCACCAGAGTCCATCCTTCTTTATCATCGTGAGGAAAAACCCTTTCAAACGTTGAAATGTCACGTACACTCCCTTGGCCAATATAGATTGGGATTGGTTCCAATGAACCAAACTAGATAGTTGTGCAAGATACCTCCGAAGTTAAAGGTTGAGAACGAGCACTCCCCACTACAGAGGTTGTCAAAGTAGCAATAGTATGATTTGAAGTTACAACTTCGTCTGTATCCAACAAGATTTTTCCTTGTTTCGCCAGATTCATCACCACCTCCTTGAAGATAAAACACTTCTCAATTGGATGACTGATAATGCGATGATATTTGCAGTATTTTGTATCGTTGATACGTCCCATCTCTGGAGGACGTTTGCATTCAGGGAGTTCTATAACTTTACTTTCAAGTAAACATTCCAAGATGCCAGGAACATCGGAATCGGGGAAGGGGTTTTTTTTCTTCTCTAACTCCTTTAGCGTAGGACGCTGTCTCTCCCTCTCTTGAAACTGGCGAGGCTTTTTATCATCCTTCTTGTCATCTTTAACAAATATCTTGATTGGGGTGCTTGAGATAGCCATTGAATCTTTAGTAGCATTTTTTGATGACTTGTCGCCCTTCTTCCAGTCTTTCTTATCTTTGCGTGGTTCTATAGTCACGGGACTTTTGCCGTCATGGGATTTCATACTGATCTCCATGTCATGGGCACGCGTAGCCAATTCCTCAAATGTACGAGGTTTTATGCCTTGCAGAATGTAGAACAGGCCGTCCCTACATACACATCTCCACAGCAGATACTTCTGACAAACGGTTCTTGCAGTCAAGACTGAGGGCTCTCCACCGATTAATGTAGTCGATTACAGGCTCATCCTTCCATTGCTTCGCGTTAGTCAACTCTATCATACTAATAGTACGACGAGTGCTATAGAACCTGTTCAAGAATTCTCGTTCCATCTGGTCCCAACTATCAATTGATTCTGACTTTAGGTCAGTGTACCACTCAAACGCGTTTCCTTTAAGGGACCGGACAAACTGTTTGACTAGTAAGTCCCCCTCTGTTCCGGCATTGTTACAAGTCTCGACAAAATGGGCAATGTGTTGCTTGGGGTTACCTTTTCCGTCAAATTGCTGAATCTTCGGAGGTTGGTATCCTACATGCATTCTCATACTGTCGATTCTCCTTGTATAGGGCTTTGAGTACATGAGAGTGCTCTGTGAGACATCACCATATTGAGCTCGGATTGTATTCGTTATCATATCTTGCAATTGTTCGACAGATAATAAAGAGACTGAAGAAGAGGTATGATTGGTTTGACCAGTCGCCTGTTCTATCCCCGGCGTCTGGTTTTGACTGGTCGCTTGTTCTGTCACCGGCGTCTGTTTGGGATTCTCCCTGTGAGTACCTTGTGCTATAGAATTAGGATTCTCCGTTAGTATTGCTGCGGAAGATGTAGGTTTCCTAGACGGTGGTGGTGTGAAAGTTGCACGATTCCCGGATGGCATTGGTGTTTCACCGAAGGTCTGAACTTCCAATTTATTCATTAGTGTAGCGATTTGCAAGTCCTTTTCTTCAATAGTCTTTGTGAGGTTCTCAATGGAATAAGCCATAGTTGCTAGTTGTTCCTCCACCGTAGCAGCTCCAGTCATCATAGCAGCAACCACATCTGAGTATGATAGGCCTTGAGAATCCACGTTCCTTGAAGTGATTGATTGCTCCGAAGTCTAACGTGGTGACTCTGGGGGTGAACCGACACTAGAGTGAGCATCATAGATAGAACGAAGTGAATCGGGTGGTGGAGCCTCCTCTGGAACAATGTCAAGGTTTTTGACATGTTGAGTTTTCACGTTCGCCGGTGTTACAGGATTAGTTTTCACCACATCTTGCTGAAGTTTGAATGACGCCATCGCCTGGGACTTGCTACGTGTCACAGGGCCCGTCAAGGTACTTACATCGCTTAATTTGGTCTTCGTGCCACTTTTCATGGTGGCTTTAGCGTCGACCTTTGCAATAGCGATGTTCTTTTGGGCTTTCTTGTCTGTCTGAATCTTAGGGGGAGCCATAGAATCTGATAGAGAAGAAACTTGATAGTAGGAGAAAGAGATGAGAGGCAAAGGTTGTCCCACCGGGCGTGCCACAAATTTGTACACACAAATTTTGTAAGTCTGCAATAGAAACAAAATATGGAGCAAATAGAATTTTATTAATTTATGAATGTGGAGTACAGTCCTTTGTAATATCTTTTACAAAAAGAATGGTCCTCTGATTCGATCTCCTTGTTTTTGGTTGGTTGGATCCAAGGGCTGCAAGAGCTTGTTCTTGAATCACTGTGGAATTTGATGAAGAACGGCACGTTGTTGGATGTGCTTGATGTTCTTCGCTTTTGGGTTTCGATTATGAATTTGTGTCTGAATTCTGAGTCTCTGGATTTCTGAGTCTCTGAACTTCTGAATTCTGAATTTGTGTCTGAATTTGTAGACTTCTGAATTCTGAATTCTCTCCCCTTTTTCTTCCTCCAAGCCTTTATTTATAGACTTCTTGGATTAATAGGATGATGACACGTGTCATCTCCGGATAAGGAAAAAAACTATAACTGGGCCGAACCGGTTATATTGTAATAATTATCCTTAAAGATAATTATTCAAAATATATTTTATTAGGAATAATTATCGTTTCATTTAATTATCTGGGCTGGGCTAATTAAATAATTTAAGTGGACCAAGCCTGGTAAAATAATTTATTTAAATATTAGGCCTATATTTAATGGGTCCATTCGTTAAGACCAAAGCCCACTAAATTTTAGTGTCTACAACCTCAATGACATGTTTGGAATACTTTCTAAATAGAATGAGGTAATTTTGCAATTCTTGTTTTCAAAAACATGGTTCGAATGCATTTTAAAACAGCGGTAAAGTGCAGAAAACATCGTTAATGCATACTCCGCGTAACACTTTCATCTTTATTTAAAAAAGTATGTTAATAATCTTTTTATTTTTTTAACACTATGCTAAAACACCCCTTAAGAGGAAATCTAACATGAAATAATAATACCCATTTTGTTCTTTTACTCTTTTAAAAATGTCCAAGAGGGTGTGTATGCAAATAATTTCAAAATATAGGAGTATTTTTTGCACTCTCTCTCTCTCTATATATATATTACACACACCATCATTAATTTAAAAATAATAATAATAAGGGTAAAATGTCAAAAAAAAAAAAAAAAAATTCCCTGACCTATGGGGGTTTTGCAATTAATCCCCAAAACTGAAAAAAACCGACACAAATTTACCCTTCCAAAAAAACAATGTAGTTTCTTTATAATGTCAACTTAAGTTGCTGACGTGGTAAACAAAATCTCAGCAACTAATAGGATTGCGGCAACACGACGAAGTTTCTTACCTCTTATATCTCCATCACCACACAAGCAAACAAACCCCTTGGGCCCTTACCACCTTCCTTTATTCGCGCCACACACGGAGAGTAGAAAAGGAAGCCACTGTAGACCTCCTATATTGCCGCGGAAGAGTGAGGTGGCGACGGTGGCGGAAGGGTGCGACGTACATGATACTTAACCTCGTAGAAGGCCCAATATGAGAGGCCCAAGCACCACAAGCCCACTTCCTTCAATAAAAGCCCTCTTACCAGAAGGATAATTCTTCATCTGGACCAACATATCAAACGGTGAGTGGACCAATTGAAGTAAGAAGGCCGAGCGGCCCAACCGAAGCAACAAAGCCATTCAACAGTGTCTCAAATTTCTTTTATCATTCTTCATTTTGTTTTCATTCATTATTGAGTGTGAGAGCATCAAGGTCCTGTGATCGGACCTCCATGTTCGGTCTGAAATTTTGTACACCTACAAAAAAAGAAACTAATATGCCATTTGAATTGATTTAGTTTGCTCATTTGATTGATTTGTAATTTTTTTAATTTTTATTTATTTATTTATTTAATATAGCAATTTTAGCACACAAACTATTAAAGGGTTGTCCCAAAGCTACAAATGAGTTGCCTACTATGTACGTTCAATCCAGATAAAGTTGACTCTATCTCAGTCTAAGTCAAGAATGACAACGACCAATCTTATAATTTTATAATGAATAATGATAATTAATTCAAAAATAGGATGTATCTTATTTTTTTATATGAGTGAGAATGTATCTGATTTTTTTTATAATGTACGCCCAAAATGCCATTTGAATAGATTTAGTTTGCTCATTTGATTGATTTATAATTTTTATTTATTTAATATAGCAATTTTAGCACACAAACAATTAAAGGGTTGTCCGACAAATGAAAGGCAAAGCTACAAATGAGTTGCCTACTACGTTCAAACCAAATAAAGTTGACACTATCACGGTCTGAGTCAAGAATGGCAACGACCAATCTTGTAATTTTATAATAAATAATGATAAATAATTCAAAAATAGGATGTATCTGAATTTTTTTTTATTTTATATATGAGTGAGAACTGAGAACGAAATAATATTGTCTCACATAATTTTATTGCTTTGATTAGGCGGAATAAATCTGAAGGAAACGTTGCTCATTTTTATAGTGCTAATAGAGGTTCTTATGGGACTAGGGAAGTGTATGTAGATAATGCATTAATGCTCTGGAAAAGAAAAGAGAGTGAGTACAAAAATAATTTAGCACTAATAGGAGGCATTGATCTTTCAGGTAATAGATTAGTTGGAAAAATTCTTGAAAAAATCTCATGTCTTGCAGAATTGAATTATTTGAACTATCGAGAAATGATTTGAATGGACATGTCATTCAAGAGATTGGTGAGTTAAAAATGCTAGAATCTCTCGACTTGTCTAGAAATCAGTTTTCTGGTGAGATTCCTACATGCATTACTCGTTTAAATTTTCTTGACGTCTTAGATTTGTCAAATAATTAATAACATGTCTGGTAAAATTCCATCAAGCACTCAATTGCAGAGCTTTGATGCCTCTGCATATGCTGGAAATCATGAACTTTGCGGGCTTCCACTTCCAAATAAGTGCCCAGGAGATGAAACAACTCTGGAACCTTCTGTCAATAAAGATGATATCATTCAAGGAAATGAGGATAGGTTCATAAACCGAGAATTTTATGTCAGCACAGGGATAGGTTTTGGGGTTGGATTTGATGGTGTCTTTGGCACTTTAGTGCTCAATCGTTCATGGGAACATGTCCTTTTCAACTTCTTGAACAACATAAAAGATTGGCTTCACGTGACAACAGCAGTGAATATGGCCAGATTGAGGAGGTGGCTTCAAAGCTAACAGGTAAATATCTCCTTCGGCTTTTCAGTATTAGCTGAATTTTTACTTCTCGACTTTGTTTCTGCATTAGCTAGATTTTCAATACTTGAATGACACTCTTTATAGCACTATACTCATAAAAACTGCCACAATAATAAAAATTTGGGTACTCTGCTTGTAAACTGATGCTGGCTGGGTTAATTTCACATTGATTAAATTTAAACTGATTGCTAATGTTGTTCATATTGTTCCTTTGTTTTGCATTTTCGATGGAAACCACTTCAACTAAGATGTGAGACTTTGTTCCTCTTGACAATAAGTTCCTACAGTAGGACGCCGAGTTTTGCATACCCGTTGCTTTTTCTGGAATTATTTTCTGTTGATTGAAGCATCACCATAAGGTTGTGACCTGTAGGGGAATCTCTATTGGGAGAAAATTAGGGAGATGGGATTCTTTGTTGTACAACACGTGCTCTACAACATTGGAAAGTTCAGATCAATCACGCTGTACGTAATGTGTTTTACACTGGTGGACCATCAAAATCTCTCTTTAAGCTAGGATTTGCTTGTACATAAAATCAATTCTCTTTTATTGGTCTGGCAATTTCATCTTACATAATAATATCTCAAAAATCAATCGGTGCTGTAAAAACTTTCTATCGGTTCAAACTAGCCATAGAAATGTAGTAACAAAGGTAGCTTGCCAGAAACTTTATAAAAAATAGAATTGCGGATGGTAGTAAAACTTTGTTCTGGTTGAGTCAGGTTTCCAACAGATGCTCTATCATCTCTAATTGACCCAACGTTTTTGAAATCAGTGACGAATTGATATGCTAGACTTGCTGTCCATTTTAACATACTGGATACCATTTTTTCATCCCTTCCTTTCGTCCTCTATAATATTTTTCTTCCCCCTATTTTAAACCCTACTGATCATTACTCTGTCACATGGTCAGCCTCTCCCACTGAAGAATTTTCCATTTATCATGCCCTCAAAGCCATCCTTTCACCGACAAATTCAGTCCAATAGGAAGCTGCATACCTGAGCTAGACCACCTCTCAGACTTGCCAATTTTCTAAATTTTAGCCCTCTGGGCAATAGTGTACCTGAGAGTCACAGCCACATACTCCTTATCATTAATCAACTTAATTCACAGTTTGTCCTTCAATACCTGACTTCTTCTAAATTCAAGGGTCCATTGTGACATCTAAGGTACAAAACTTCTCTATTCCCGTGTCATACGCGGAAGACTTATAGTCCTATGTTCCAAATCCTAATAAGTATCTTTTCATTTGAATGATACTTGGGTGAAATTTCCCTGAGGAAACTATGTCTCAAAAGAACTTGGCCTTAATGTAACTGACGAAGAAACAGATTTGCATTAATAAAAGACATGAATTTGCCTTGAAAAGTTTTAATTATAGATAATTAGGTGGTTTAGATTCCTCCCTGTCATTGTAGTTGAATCTTGTTTCTTTTAATGAATAGAATCAATGAAGATGAGAAAAGCAAGCATATATGCTTGTGAAAAATGATACTTTTCTCAGTGCTTTTGGTGAGGTGAGTGAGTGTTGTGAGGACACTTTGCATTCAATGTTGGTTGAAGTATTTTTGGTGAAAAATATTTTCCAAGTGTTCAAAATAGTGCGACATTCAAGTAATTTCTGAAGTACGGGTTGAACCGGTTACTTGATTACTGTGTTTAAAAATCATAATGCATTGTATTGGTAGTCCAAATTTTGTGCCAGAGCCCTAAACTGAAATTCATCTTATAGTGCGAATATCATGAGTGATTTAAATTTTGATAGTCTCTAACATGGAGACACAAAGAAGAAGAGTGAGAACTCTTGCAGCAGATTGAGAGCTTCCTTCTTTAGTCATTAGACAAGGTCTTGAGCCAAGAGAGATCTTTTAGGCTTATTTCTAGTTGTTATTGTATAGGCGAGCACCCTGTTTGTCCCTGTGATTGTACATTTTTCCCTTTCACCAACGGGCCAGTGGCCTGGCGGTATCAGTTTCTTATTTCCTAAAAAAAGGTCAGGGGTTCAAGTCTCAGAAGAGATATGTATGTGAGTACCGATTAAGAAAAAAAATATATATATATATTTTTCCCTCTCTCTTCAGTACAGTAAAGTATTGTACATGCTCTGTTTATTGTTTGTAACGTGAAATCATGTGATATGCGATACAATACTAGCTTGAACCGCATCATGGTGGTTTCCAGATCCTTTTTAACTTGAAACAATCAGTCACCCATAAGAAATGACGAGAGTAGTATTGATTTTTCCATATCCTGTTTACTTGGCATGTTAAGGGAACTATCCCAAACTTAAAATTGGGATTCAAAAGTGCATAATTTGAAGTAAATGTTTGCTCTTATCCATTTTTCATGCATTGGCTAAACTTTCATTCCTTGAATTTGTTTTTGAATTAGCTAACGATTAAGTACTTGAATGACACTCTTTATCACACTTCAAGTGTCCCCACATGAAAAATGCCACACAAAAAAAAAAGAAAAGAAAAAAAAAAAATAGTTTCTCGGTTTATATCTAGCGTTGGCTGGTCAATTTCAGATTGCTTAAACTGATTACTAGTATTTTTGTTCCTTTTTCTTTCCTTTTGCATTTCAGTGGAAGCTAATTAACCAAAGTGATGCGCTTCTGTTATGTTCCTTTCGAAGATAAGTTCCTACCAGACATTGGTTCCGCGTACCCACTGAAGCTAGGTCCTTTTTATTCCATGAAGAATATAATTTTGCAAATATTATGTATGTGATTTGTTGTGGAATTAGATATGAAGACACTTCTGATATTATTAATGTTTGATGATCTTATATTTTGGAGTTTTAGGTTTTGCAAATAAAACTATAGTGCTCCAAACTTGCCATCCTAATCTGCCAACAAGAGATTCAGTGCAAAAATTGTTGATTATTTTTTGCATTATTGTGGTTCCCTGGAATCAGAACAAACATATTGACGGTGACAGCAAATACAGGTGCGTTTACAGGAAAGCAAGAAATCCAAAATTATACTTCTAATGATGTAGACTCTAATTATATTCAGTTGTATGCATAATTAAGATCATAAATGTTGGTTTTAGCCTATTCATATGGACTCTGTCAAGAGCAACTGCAAAATTATTCATCATGACTTATTTGTAACAGGAAAGATTTTTATTTGAATAATAATAATGATGGTATGACATTGATTAATAACTTTATGTGATACATATTACAAATCTGCATCAAGTATTAAACATGCCAGCAGTGGGTGTCAATAATTACTCCTGGTAAGATAGATACTTGCACCACAACAAAAGCATTACATAAAACTCTATAATTATATTTTCCACTGCCTATTTGTCATTGTGAAATTACTAAAACCACTTACTTGTTTGAATTCCAACTGCGGAGCTTTTCATACGCTAAAGAACAGCTTTAGCAAATATCCTTGTGGAATATCAATTCTAATTCTAATACCCTCTTATACATTAAAGACTTCTGGTCTTTTAACTTTTTCTAATTCAACGATCAAGACATCTAAGGCACAAAATATAATATCCTCCAAATTGAATGCTTTTCTTTCATTTAAGTGATGAAGAAACAAAGTTGCATTATAGCCATAGATGATTACTTTGACGTGGACATTGACTAAGATTGAGTAAAATGAGGGCATTGACTAAGATTTTCTTTCACGGCTTTTCTTTCATTTAAATGATACTTTGATGACTTTCATTTAAATTATACTTCGATGAAATTTCCATGAAGAAACAGAGTTGCATTATAGCCATAGAAGACTTCGACGTGGACATTGAGTAGTGATTTCTTTGTCCTTTCTTTTTGGGGAAAGATTGAGGAAAATGAGGCCATAAATGAGATCAGATGATTGAGGGCTTCAATTGATCTAATTGCAGATGACCAGATGGCCTTGCCAATCATTTCAATTTATAAAATGAAGGCAGGCAAAAGAGGGAAAAGAAAAATGAAAAATGAAATCTTTGAAACACTATATAAAATAATATTAAGAAATCATATTGTAGTCAATTTATATTATTGACTTAGTTAGTTAAATTTTCTATAATATCTTAAAGACTTCTTTCATTTGAATGATAACTTGCATGAAATTTCTATGAAGAATGCATGTCTCAAAAGAAACTTTGACATGGACTTGACTAGTGATTTAAAGATGAGATGAGATGTATGAGGTCGTAGATGAGTTTGAGGTGCACCTTGACTTCTAGTTTCATTCCTCTTCAATTGTCGTAACAAATGCAATTGTGAAATTATATAAACAATCTTACACATAAATTAGAATCTTAAATATGTTATCAGAAACTAAGAACACCATTCATGACCTTTAATTTATATTTCAACAATTTACATATTAAAACATTTATGTTGACAAGGTCACAATAATAACAAAAAAAAAATGAATTTACAATGAATATAGAACATGTATAAAGATGAGTTTCTCAACATTTATAATTAGGAAAAAAAGAAAAAAAAAAAAAACATTTGTAATTAGAAACAACATAATTCACACAGAATTTTTACTACATAAATAACTAAATAATAGAAATTAAGAATGGAAATCAACCATTTGCATTTAATCAAAAAAAAAAAAAAAAAAAAAAAAAGAAGGAAAACAACAAGATATAATAAATTAAATAGGAAAGAATTGGCATAGATAAGGCATGTTAGTCGTTCATTCTAAAATTGTTAGCCGTCCAATAATTTCAAAATACAACTCATATTTATCTCTTTTTCGCTTCGGATATGTCCAAAGACTATAAAAGTCTATGTTCAAAAGAAACAATGTTGCATTGCAGCCATAGAAGACTTTGATGTGGAGACCATGGCTGACTTTAAGGTGCACACCTTGAAGACTCCTGGTTTGATTTCCTTTCCATTGTGGTAACAGGCCTAACTGGATAGATCCAATGAGAATTTCCATGGTCTCTACTTTGCTCTTGTCACAATCAATTGAATGGCTCTTTTCCACTAATAGTAAGTGATAATGATATTTCAATGGAATTTCCATGAATAGAGTATATAGTTGGTGTTGATGTAATTGATGAAGAGCATAATTGCATTATAGTCATAGGAGACCTTGACTAGTGATTTTTGTCCTTTTCTTTTTCGGAAGATGAGATTTATGAAGTTATAAATGAGTTTGAGACCATTTAGGTCATTGATTAATTGAACTTTTGACATTTTTGATTTCATTTTTGATTTAGTTGGATGTTTAATTGAGGCATATGTTAACATATTATAGTTAATTTATATTGTTCGCATAATTAGCTAAATTGTGTTTTATGACCCAAAATCATTTGGTTTATAATTTTGATTTTTAGGACACAATGAATTAAAATTTTAAGATTCAACATTCGAGCAGTAAGTCTTTCTATTGGTCCTACAAAATGAATGTAAGATAACAACCCTTACCAACATCTTTGACTATATTGTGATTAAAATTTCGTATTTTTTTACTTTTCCAAATTTTCTTTTGGATGTGGTATTGGAATTCGAAATGCGAAAAAATGATAAGAAAAAAGAAATCAAAAGAAAAGGTTTCAATAAGATAGTCCTATAAATAAAGGTGATCACATGACTAGCTAGAGAACATAAACAGACCAACCTTTTTCTTCACTAATTCTAAAAATGATTGCGTGAGGAAGTACATAAATAAACCCAAAAAAAAAAAAAAAATCATAGATTATTGCCGTCTCATGCAAATCAATTCATTATCTCAAAGGAAATATTTATAACTCTTTATTTCAATCTCACATCCGCTACTCTCGGACAAGACTTAGTCATTGAACAATTCAAGCTAACTCTTGCGACCCTACCTCGAGTGGCTAAGAACTCCAGTCTTACTCCTCAAATCTTATAGGCAAGTTGTTAATAATCAATGGTAATACAGTCAACAAAACTCCATTTGTCTCATATTAGTGTTCGTCTCTGAAATCAGAAGTTTTTAAGGAAATATACAATTAATGCATTATTCCCTTTTAAAATTATCAATTTGTCTATTAAAATTTAAATTTATATATTACGTTAAATTTTTTTAAATCAATTAATGCATTGTTCCCTTTTAAAATTATCATTTTGTCATTTTAAATTTAAATATTTATATTAATAGGTTAAAAGATTTTAAAGACTTAAAGATATTAATAAAAGAAAAAAACTTATCTTAGGCTGCCGCATAAGTAGGGCTCTCCTAATTATGATATTGATATGGCCCAATAACAATATGACATATGTCAAAAAAAATTAAAAATTAAACCTGAATCATTCGGATCTTTTCACGAGTCATCTAAAAAGGAAGAGGATTTTCTCTCACGCGTATGTGAGACCTGGTAGCTGGCTCTCGCTCTCTTTAACTCACGATTCCTTATCTCTTCCCACAAAATCCCCATTGATGTCCACCATCTCCCCAATTCTGAAACCCTAATACTAATCCTCTCTTCCGCCAACCGACCTCCACCACCTCTACTGCTTGCCACCTCCTCCATTCCCAAACCTAATATTTTACATCCAATCTTTAGAGATGATTCAAGCCGTCACATTCATTGTCTGCCATCTCTGTTGCAACCTCATCTCCAGAATGACTCAAGGCCTACCAATTAATAAATACGTTTAACTCTAGTGAGCATAAATTTTTTTGAGATTTATCACCACCTATTGCAATCTGAAACCAAATTGATTTACTTAAACTCTATTTATCATTGGAGTCTTACAATTGTGGTTAATTTATCATGTATGGGCTAATTGTTTAGCTTTGCAATATGAAGGGTTTGGAATAGAAAATCTCAAACGCATGACGAAAAAAAAAAAACTTTCCTTTTGGATGATCCGCAAAGAGGTCCAAACAATTTTTATTAATTATTTTAAAAAGTTTTTTTTTTGATACGTCTGTTTTTTTATTGATCCATGTCAACATGAGAAGGATATTTCTACTTATACAGCCTGAGGCTTAATAAAATAAACTAACACACTCACATTTTTCTAGAAATACTTAAATTTTGAACCTTGTACTTCACAAAGGTGAGGAAGTAGATAAATAAACTGAAAAAAAAAAAAAAAAAAAAAATCTCAAAGGCTCACACAAGATTTCAACAATATTTTCTTACATTAATTTTAGGATACAATTAATTCAAAATTAAGAATTTAACGTTGCATAAGTGGATCCTTCACTCAGTCCAAACATCTTTGTCCTCTGGTGATTAGACATAGCAGGAATGGTGTCTTTCAATGAGTCCACCGTAATGAATGTATTGTTGACTTTTCGAAGGAAGAAATTTTTTCTTTTGGATGACCTATTGAAATCTATAAATTATGTCTCGTGCCAAGAAAACAAAACAAAAAAAAAGGTTTCAGTAAGTAGTACTATATATAGGGGTCATTACATGGCTAAAGATGATAAAGAAAACCAAGAGTTTTGGTGTTTCACTAATTGTGAGTGGTTATTTCTGAAAATGATGAGCGGAGAAATGTTGTTTAAACATTTCAAAGTGTTGGTGGTTGTGGTTTTTTTACTAATATTTTGCTTGAAAATGAAACCAGCTCTTGGATTATTCAGTAATTCAAGTGTTGGTAAAGCAGTGAGGTGCATAGAGAGGGAGAGACGAGCTCTCCTTGAGTTTAAAGAAGGGCTCATTGATGATTATGGCATTCTCTCTTCTTGGGGGAACTCAACTGAAGACTGCTGCAAATGGAGAGGAGTCCGATGTAGCAACCGCACTGGTCACGTGACTGTGCTTGGCTGGGATAAAAACCTCGATCAGCGTTTGGGAGGTAAGATTAGTCCTTCATTGCTTGAATTGCAGCATTTGAGGTATTTGGACCTCAGTTTCAATGATTTTACAGGGAGCCATATCCCAGAATTCATTGGTTCCTTTAGCAGTCTACAATACCTCGATCTTTCAGATAATTATTTTGTGGGTACGGTTCCTAATCAGTTTGGGAATCTTTCCCAATTGCGTGCTCTTGATTTGGGGTCTAATTATGAAGTGAGTGTAAAAAGTTTAGAGTGGGTTTCTCATCTTTCTTTATTAAGATACCTTGATCTGACCCAGGTTAATCTGAGCAATGCAATAGATTGGATGGAAGCAACCAATAAGCTCCCTCTCCTAACGGAATTGCACTTGAGTGGATGTGATCTCCATGGTATCATTTCACCCCAACTTCCATTGATAAATTCTTCTAAATTGTCTCTTGTTGTCCTTGAGCTATCCCACAATTCTTTCAATTCTTCAATATACAGTTGGTTGTTCAATTTCAATACAAGTCTTGTTCATGTAGACCTTTCTCATAACAATTTACAAGGTCCAATCCCTGATTCCTTCGGAAACTTCAATTCCCTTGCCTATCTTGATCTCTCTTCCAATCAACTTGAAGGTGGGATTACAAAATCCATTGGGAACTGTACTAGTTTACAAACATTGAATTTGGGTTCGAATCAACTTGGTGGTTCAGTGCCTCACAGTATCACAAGACTTTCGTCTTTGAAGGAATTGTATCTGGATGGTAATCAATTGAGTGGGTCTTTACCAGATTTAAAAGGATTATCTTCATTAAGAGAGTTGTATCTTTGGAACAATAGCTTGACTGGACCACTACCCAGAAGTATTGGGCAACTTCTCATGCTTGAACTTTTGGACATTTCTTCAAATTCTTTACAAGGTACAATCTCCGAAACCCACCTCTCAAATCTCAAATACTTAAAGTATTTGGACTTGACTCTTAACTCCCCATCTTTAGACTTCAGTTCTGATTGGAATCCTCCTTTTCAACTCGATGTCATAAGGTTGCGGTCTTGCCGGTTGGGCCCTCGTTTCCCAAACTGGCTTCTAACTCAAAACAATTACTCTGAGCTTGATATCTCTAATTCTGGAATTTCAGATATTGTCCCTAGGGAGTTTTGGAATTTATCTCCTAAACTGTCTTACATAAATCTCTCTTCCAACCACATGAATGGCATGGTGCCTGATTTGACATCATTGAAGACATTTTTTTATCCTATAATAGATTTGAGCAATAATCGTTTTGAGTGTCCAATGCCACTATTTCCTCCCAACATCACACTTTTGAATCTCTCTAAAAATATGTTTTCTGGGTCAGTTTCTTTCTTATGCAACATAACCAATGAGTTTCTCAGCTTTCTTGACCTCTCAGATAATCGATTATCAGGGGAGCTTCCTGATTGCTGGATGCATATGGATGGATTAGCCGTCCTTAATTTGGCTAACAATAATTTCTCAGGAAAAATTCCTAACTCTATGGGTTTCCTCTATCAAATTCAAACATTGCACTTGCGCAATAACAATTTCATTGGAGAATTTCCTTCATCATTGAAGAATTGTAGTGATTTGAAGATCATTGATATGGGAGAAAATAAATTATCAGGAAAAATACCAGCATGGATAGGGACAATCTTCACAAGTTTAATTGTTCTTAGTCTGCGATTGAATAAGTTGCATGGACAAATACCTCTAGAAATATGCCATCTAAACTCTATTCAAATCTTGGACCTCTCCCAAAACAATATATCTGGGATTATACCGCCATGCTTCAATAATTTTACTTCTTTGGTTTGGCGGGATAAATCTAAAGGAAACATTGTTCATGACTATATTACTGATACAGGTTCTTATGTTGATGGCAATGTGTATGTAGACAATGCATTGGTGCTATGGAAAGGGAAAGAGAGTGAGTTCAAAAGTAATCTAGGACTGATGGGAGGCATTGATCTTTCTGGCAATAGATTAGTTGGAAAAATTCCTGAAGAATTCTCGAGTCTTACAGAATTGAATTATTTGAACCTATCGAGAAATGAATTGAATGGATATGTCATTCAAAATATTGGTGAGTTAAAAATGCTAGAATCTCTCGACTTGTCCAGAAATCATATTTCTGGTGAGATTCCTACAAGCATAACTCGTTTAGATTTTCTTGCTGTCTTGGATTTGTCAAATAACAACCTGTCTGGGAAAATTCCATCAAGCACTCAATTGCAGAGCTTTGATGCCTCTGCATATTCTGGAAATGATGAACTTTGTGGGCTTCCACTTCCAAATAAGTGCCCAGGAGATGAAACAACTCTGGAACCATCTGTCGGTAAAGATGATATCATTCAAGGAAATGAGGATGGGTTCCTAAACCGAGAATTTTATGTCAGCTTGGGGCTAGGCTTTGGGGTTGGATTTGGTGGAGTCTTTGGCACTTTATTGCTCAAACGTTCATGGCAACATGTCGTTTTCAAGTTCTTGAACAACATAAAAGACTGGATCTATGTGACAATAGCAGTAAAAATGTCCAAATTGAGGAGGAGGCCTCAAAGCTAATAGGTACATATCTCATATGGCCTTTTTTTTTTTTTTAATTTTCTACACTCACTCCAATTTTGTTTTTTGTATAAGCTAGATTTTCAATACTTGAATGATACTCTTTATAACAGTTCTAATTGTTTCTATGTGACAATAGCAGTGACTATGACCAGAGTGTGGAGGTAGCTTCATAGCTAATAGGTAATTATTATTATTATTATTTTTATGTTTCTGAATTAGCTGCACTTTCACTCCTTAAATTTCTTTTTCCATTAGTTAGATGTTCAATATTTGAATGACACTATAACACTTCAAACACAACCAAAAAAATTAATAATAATTCCTCTAGTTGTATAATAATGTTAGTTGTTCAATTTCACATTTTGATTAAATGGATTGGTTGCGTTGTTTATATTGTTCTTTTCTTTTTCTTTTTCTTTTTTCTTTTTTTTTTCGGTGTATGCTGCTTCAACTTCTTGCAGTGACAACTTCGAGTTTTGCATACCCTCCAATGCTGCAGCTGTCTCCTAGGCCTCTCTATTTCTTGAAGAATATATTGTAGAACTATTCTCTACATTACTTGTACTAGATTTAGTTAGTGTTGATTGAAGCACAACCATATGGTGTTGGACTATTTATATTAGGAATGGTTGTGGCCTGGGCAATCCAAAATAAATATATTACATTGTTTGTTGTCTAATATTTGCTTTCAAATGTACCATTGAAAATAGGGTTTCTTGAATATTATTATTAATAAAGCCTCTTTTCTAGATGTAACTCATGCTCAATTAATAATCCCTTAAGAGAGGGTTTTTTTTTTTTTTTTTTTTTCATAATCTCGTTTTCTAATTCAATACTTAATGTCATCCTCCTCTTAACAAGTTCAGCCCTGAAACAAAGTAAAGCACGTGCAGATCAGTTCTTTAGATACTAATCGAACCCCTAGATCTGGTGCTTTCTAGCACGAAAGTTAAGGTGATTTTACCACTAGGCCAACCCCTTGTGTGTGCGCGTGTGTCGCTACCTTGTAGTAACAATTAGACACAACAAAAGCAAAAGGAAAAGCAAAATTTTCAAAGCCTTTCTCTATATTTGAGAGAAGTAACAAATTACTAAATGCACTGTGACAGTGAGCACATTTGTGTACATTGCCACTGGATCATATAGAGTCCCTGATTAAAACATAGAAGCTATCTTGATGTATACATAAGCGTAGGTCGAAAACTAGATAGAATGGACAATACTATGTCAAACAATGTATTACCTCTGCATTGCACACAGACAATACTATGTCAAACATTAATCAATATATTAATTTATAATATTATGTTCATTGAATTAAACCAAAATAATTACCTCTTTTAAAATAATAATAAAAAAAGGCGATGACAAACTGGCTTAAAGAAAACAAGTAATGAGATCTTCTATTGAATCATTGGTTGGAGCAAACTACAATCTCCAACCAACAAAAAATAAATGAATTGTTAGAAGGCAGAAACCTTCATGATATCGATGTGATCATAACCAAGTGATTGGCCGACGTAGTCAATAAAATGGGAAACATTAGCCAAAACATTACTATATTGTAACACAATGTTCATCAACTAAAAGACTAAAACATAATTGGTCTATAGAAAACACAACGGAAACTTCTATTGAATAAGTGTTTGGGGCAATTGGTGTCAAGTTGCTGTTGGACGGGACATCGCAATTGTATTTGTTGGGTTTATTTCCTTCTATATGGAGGAGAGTCCAAGTGGGTTTTATTAAAGCCCAAAGCCCAGCTCTTTAGGGTGAATAACCCTAAGGAAGTCAGAATAAAAAGAGAGGAAGATCAGCCGTAGCTTTCACAAGAAAGAGAAGAAAAACGCAGGTTTTTTGTAGTCTGCCCAGATTTCAACAAATGTCCGATCCCGCTTCGTCCGTAGTCCGATCGAGCTGAAATTTGGAGGAGAGGTTCATGACTCAATGAGTTAAAATCTGAACGGTGAAGATCGGATTTTGGGCTCGGTAACAGTGATTCATAATCGTGAACAGTAACCGGGTTTTGGTTTTTTCTATTCTACAGAGATTTCATCAAACGTCCGATCCCGCTTCGTCCGTGGTCCGATGAGCTGAAATTTGGAGGAGAGAGATCAATGAGATGTATTGTGGCCTCTAATTGCGATTAGAGAAGACTTTGTGTACCCATTATTTGGTTAATAGTGGAGATTTTAACTGGATTAGGTTCCGTGGTTTTTCTTCCTCACACTGAGGAAATTTTCCACGTAAAAATTGCTTGTGTTCTTGTGGCTTGGTGTGATTGATTTTCTTTTCTATTATTTTCAGCACATATAAAAGTAGAGATACATTATATTTGCTTGCATATAGGGAGAAGAGTTATTCCGCTATATTTGTTTATTGTTATCTCTCCCAACAAAGTGGTATCAGAGCCAGGTTGACAGATTGTCAGGTTGGCAGTTTGAGTTATGGAAGCAAATAAGAGTAGAATGATTAATCTTAATGGTTCAAATTATCACATATGGAAAGGAAAAATGGAGGATCTTCTTTATGTGAAAGATTATTACCTACCGGTGTTTAGTGCTGAAAAACCAGAAAACAAGACTGTTATGGAATGGACTTTGTTACATCGACAGGTGTGTGGGTATATGAGGCAATGGGTAGATGATAATGTTTTGAACCATATTAGTGGAGAGACGAATGCACATTCTCTATGGAGTAAGCTTGAACAGCTATATGCTAGAAAGACTGGAAATAATAAATTGTTTCTGATTAAGCAGATGATGGCTTTGAGATACCAGGACGGGACTCCTTTATCTAATCACCTGAATACATTCCAAGGAATTATTAATCAGCTGGTTGGAATGGGTACTAAGTTTGATGATGAGACACAAGGGTTATGGTTACTTGGTTCATTACCAAACTCGTGGGAGACGCTCAGAACTTCATTGTCTAACTCCGCTCCAGAAGGTATGATCACAATGGATATGGCCAAGAGTTGTTTGCTAAATGAAGAGATGAGAAGAAAAACACAGGGATCCTCTTCACAGTCAGAGATCTTGATTACAGAAAAGAGGGGGAGAAGTAAGAGCAGAGGTCCGAAGAACAGAGATAATAACAGAAGCAAGTCCAACAAGTTTGCAAATGTTGAGTGTTATCATTGGGGGAAAAAGGAACACATCAAAACATATTGCAGGCAATTGAAGAAAGAAAATAAGAATGCGAAATAGAACGGAACAAAGAATGGAGATGACAAAGATGGTGATGACAGAGTTGCTACCACCACTCCTGTAGACTTCCTCATTGTTTATGATGATGAGACGATAAATGTTGCATACAATGAGACCAGTTGGGTGATTGACAGTGGTGCCTCCATTCATGCTACATCTCGTAAGGATTTCTTTACATCTTATAAATCTAGTGATTTTGGAACAGTAAAGATGGGCAACGATGGCTTGGTTAAAGCCATTGGAATTGGGGATGTGTATCTGAAGATGACTAATGGCACGAAGTTAGTTCTCAGAGATGTGAAGCATGTTCCTGACATTCATTTGAATTTGATTTCTGCAGGTAAACTTGATGATGAAGGGTATTGCAGCACTTTCAGTGATGGTCAGTGTAAGCTCACTAGGGGTGCTATGGTTGTGGCTCGAGGCATAAAGCACTCTACACTGTACGTTATGCAAGAAAAGATCTCCAACGACATTGTTAATGCGATGGAGGATAATGATACAACAGAGTTGTGGCACAAGAGACTGGCTCACATGAGTGAGAAAGGATTAGCTCTACTAGGAAAGAAAAGTTTACTATGTGGACTGAAAAGTACACTTCTGAAAAGGTGTACTCATTGTTTGTCAGGGAAGCAGAGCAGAGTCTCCTTCAAGAATTCCCCTCATTCAAGAAAGTCAGAGATACTGGATTGGGTACATTCAGATGTGTGTGGCCCTATGAAGACGAGAACACTTAGTGGCTCCAGATACTTTGTGACCTTCATAGATGATCATTCAAGGAAGTTGTGGGTATATACCTTGAATTCAAAAGACCAAGTGTTAGCAATGTTCAAGCAATTTCAAGCCCAAGTTGAGAGACAGATTGGGAAGAAACTGAGATGCATTCGTACTGATAACGGCGGAGAGTATTCTGGTCATTTTGATGAGTATTGTAGACAGCAAGGTATCCGACATCAAAAGATAACTCCTAAAACTCCTCAGTTGAATGGCATGGTAGAAAGGATAAACAGGACACTGGTTGAGAGAGTGAGATGTTTGTTTTCACAAGCCCAGTTGCCAAAATCCTTTTGGGGGGAGGCATTGAGCACAGTTGTTCATGTGTTGAATCTTACACCTTGTGTTCCTCTACAGTTTGATGTGCCAAACCTAGTTTGGACAGGTAAGGATGTTTCCTATAATCATCTACGTATTTTTGGGTGTAAAGCATTTGTGCATATTCCAAAAGATGAAAGGTCCAAACTTGATGTGAAAACGCGACAGTGTATATTCCTTGGCTATGGCTAAGATGAGTTTAGGTACAAGCTTTATGATCCAGTTGAAAAGAAAATTGTGAGAAGCAGAGATGTCATGTTTGTAGAAGATCAGACGATTCAGGATATTGAGAAAGCAGGGAAATCTATGTCTCAGCAAGGTGATATCTTGACTGATGTGGATCCAGCTCCTCTGAAGAATCTGCCATCTCAGGTTGAGAATGATGTTCAAGATGACCACCAGTGGACAGGTGATGTGGATGTTCCCCTACAGGTTCAGGGAGATGTTAAGACTGATGAGCAATTGACAGCGCCAGAGATTCCACCAGAGATTCCATCCAGGAAGTCTCCTAGAGACTGACGTCCTTCCACTTGGTATTCAGCAGAGCAGTATGTGTTATTGACTGACGGGGGAGAGCCCCAGTGTTTTGCAGAAGCCATAGAAGATGAACACAAGACGGAGTGGGTTGAGGCCATGCAAGATGAGATACAGTCATTGCATGATAACCACACCTTTGAGTTAGTAAAGCTACCTAAAGGAAAAAGAGTTTTGGAAAACAAGTGGATTTACAGGAAGAAGCCAAATGGGTTCTCTTCACAGCCATGGTACAAAGCTAGATTGGATGTCAAAGGGTTCGGTCAAAGAAAAGGTATTGACTTTGATGAGATCTTTTCTCCAGTCGTAAAGATGTCATCGATCCGTATAGCACTCGGCCTAGCAGCTAGTCTTGACTTGGAAGTTGAGCAAATGGATGTGAAAACTGCCTTCCTTCATGGTGATTTGGAGGAAGAGATTTATATGAAGCAGCCAGAGGGTTTCAAAGTGAAAGGGAAAGAGGATTATGTGTGCAAGCTGAAGAAAAGCCTATATGGTTTGAAACAATCACCGAGACAGTGGTATAAGAAGTTTGAGTCTGTAATGGGAGAGCAAGGCTACAAGAAGACAACTTTTGATCACTGTGTATTTGTTAAAAAATTCTCTGATGATGATTTTATTATTCTACTACTTTATATGGATGACATGTTGATTGTTGGCAAGAATACTTCAAGGATTGACTAGTTGAAAAAGCAATTGAGTAAGTCATTTGCTATGAAGGATTTGGGGTTAGCAAAGAAAATTCTTGGCATAAGAATCAGTCGTGATAGGAGTGCCAAGAAGTTATATTTATCACAGGAGGAGTACATTGAAAAAGTGCTTCAGAGGTTCAATATGGACAACACTAAAGTGGTTAGCTCTCCTCTTGCTACCCACTTCAGACTGAGTACAAAGCAATGTCCTTCTACAGATAAGGAAAAGGAAGATATGGAAAGAGTTCCTTACGCCTCAGCAGTAGGAAGTTTGATGTATGCAATGATTTGCACAAGACCAGATATAGCCCATGCAGTTGGTGTCGATAGCCGATTCTTGTCAAATCCGGGAAGAGAGCATTGGAATGCAGTGAAGTGGATCGTGAGGTATCTTCGAGGCACTTCCCATTTGAGACTTGGTTTGGGAAATAGACAACCATTGTTAGTTGGCTACACAGATGCAGATATGACAGGGGATGTGGATACTCGTAAGTCTACTTCGAGTTATTTAATCACTTTTGTCGGTGGGGCTGTAGGTTGGTAATCGAGACTTCAGAAGTGTATTGCTCTTTCTACCACAGAGGCAGAGTTTATTGCAGCAACGGAAGCGACTAAAAAGTTGCTATGGGTAAAGAAGTTCTTGAGAGAACTTGGTTTCAAGCAGCAGAGGTATGTGTTATTTTGTGATAGCCAGAGTGCTATTCATCTTGCTAAGAATTCCAGTTTCCATGCAAGATCTAAGCACATTGATGTACGATACCATTGGATCAGAGATGCGTTGAACAATAAGTTACTTGAACTTGAGAAGGTTCACACTGATGATAATGGTTCTGATATGTTGACAAAGACCCTACCAAAAAAGAAGCTTGAAGTTTGTTGTTCGATCGCCGGGATGGCGATTGCCTCCACATAGTGGAAAAGGGGAGATTTGTTAGGTTTATTTCTTTCTATATGGAGGAAAGCCCAAGTGGGTTTTATTAAAGCTCAAGGCCCAGCTCTTTAGGGTGAATAACCCTAAGGAAGTCAGAATAAAAAGAGAGGAAGATCAGCCGTAGCTTTCACAAGAAAGAGAAGAAAAACACAGGTTTTTTGTAGTCTGCCCAAATTTCATCAAACGTCCGATCCTACTTTGTCTGTGGTCCAATCGAGCTAAAATTTGGAGTAGAGGTTCATGACTCAATGAGTTAAAATATGAACTATGAAGATCGGATTTTGAGCTCGGGAACAGTGATTCGTACTCGTGAACAGTAACCGGGTTTTGGTTTTTTTCTATTCTGCCCAGATTTCATCAAACGTCCGATCCGGCTTCGTCCATGGTCCGATCGAGCTGAAATTTGGAGGAGAGGTTCACGACTCAATGAGTTAAAATCTGAACAGTGGAGATTGGATTTTGAGCTCGAGAACAGTGATTCGTGCCCGTGAACAGTAACCGGGTTTTGGTATTTTTCTCACCAATTCTCTTTGTTTTTGCCAAGATTGTTGATATCTTGATGAGATGTATTGTAGCCTCTAATTGCGATTATTGTATACCCATTATTTGGTTGATAGTGGAGATTTTAACTGGACTAGGTCCCGTGGTTTTTCTTCCTCACACTGAGAAAATTTTCCACATAAAAATTGCTTGTGTTCTTGTGGCTTGGTGTAATTGATTTTCTTTTCTATTATTTTCAGCACATATAAAAGTAGAGATACACAAGATTTACTTGCATATAGGGAGAAGAGTTATTCCGCTGTATTTATTTATTGTTATCTCTCCCAACAGCAATGCCAGAGGATTGTCAGCAATTGGTGTTTGGTAGAACGATAGGGTGTGAACCAGAGTCAAAGTTCAGTGCACTTTGTTTCAAATATAGTGGATCGGTTTACTTTGGACTACATAGTCCATGAGGTCTTTCCCACGTAAACAGTTGGCTTATTTTACCAACTGGGATTTCATCGCTAAAAATCCTGGTGCAATCTTTCTAACCTTAACTTGATTTACTTTACAGTATTTATATTTATGATTATGGATGGCTAATTGATCACATAAATTAATCAATCATAAATTCGGTAAGTTAACCTATTAAATCTCATCTAGGTCATTAAAGGAGTTAATCACATTTAAAATCAACTAAAAGCTTCCGCATCCCGCATTTAAAGTGTTTTCACAGTACAGGAACCGGTCGACGTGAAGGTGGTACACGTCGACTGGTTTTGCTAAGCCGGTCGATGTGTACCCCTTTCACGTCGACTGGTTTAGTCTTTTATGCCCAAAAACCCCACTCGAAGACGACGTGAAATCCCTAGGCATCGACCGGTTTGTCCCTCTTTGGTTCTTTTGGCTTGAAATGGCTGGTTTGAAGTCCCAGCATCCATTTAGCCCATTTGGGACCTTAAATATATTCTAAATCTGTTCCAAAGGTGTAGTTCCACTGTGAGATTGATCGAGGTTTTGACAGCACGTGAAGCATCCAACGGTTCGTCTCTGATTCAAGTAAAACGACTTTGTGGTAACTCAAATACGCTTCTGCATTTATATATTATTGTTATACTTGATTTCTCACAACACCATATGACATAATTGACGGGGAATGGGTTGTGATTCTTACACACAAGCTAAACGTGTTCCACCGTTACTTTTGAAGAAGAATAAAAGAGAAATAAAATTAGCTTATTTGTACGAATCACACATAACTACATTCTATTTTTGCATATGACTACATTAGAATGTGACAGGTAATTGCAAAAGTTTAAGTAATTCGAATTATTTGTCAAATAATAATTAAATGTGATTATTAGCAAATAATCAATAGTTCAATGGGGTTTATACTTTTCTCTATATACTATCTTTATATTTCTCTATATGCTAATACCACTATTCCATTGTAACAATAATTTTATAAAATAAAAAATAACAGTTATGTTGCAAGGACTTGTGTTTTCCACTAACTAAACATAATATTTCTCACAATATTTATCTTAATTCTTCTTAAGAGAAGAAAGTTTGTGTTTGGAACCCTGGCGTATTTTGGGTTTGGAACATTGTTATGTTCAAGACTCGCAGATATATTACATTACACATATTTAGAAGTTGAATAACCAAAATTGCTCTCTAACAGAAGTATCCATGTTTCATAGATGGCAATATCAATCTAGACCAACTGATGGCCTCATCCGTTCCACAACAAATCCATAAAATGGGAACTAGACAGTAAAGGAACTGAGTTAATTCAAATATATATATATATATATATATATATATATATATATATATATATCCTATAAAAGAAAATCATAGATTCCTCCACAAACAACTAAAAACCACTTGAAATGTATATCGGATCTATTAATAAAAGGAGTGCTAGCAAACCCAACAAGCTATAATGCTAACATTGCATTGTAAATATAATATAAATAAATAAATACGAAAAACAATTTCGAGTATGTTGCAACTTGCAAGACATTATATTCTCATAATATTTTTAATTAATTCTTCCTTTTGAAGAAGTTTAAGTGATTGTGACCCTTTTTATGCTTTTTCTAAAATTCATACTATAATCAATAAGAGAGAATAACTTTGGAATCCTTGGCAGCACTAATATCCTCACTTTTTATAAAATAAAAATTTTGTACAAAAAAAAAAAAAAAAAAAAAAAAAAAAAAAAAAAAAACCACATGAACAAAAATGGGTATAAGACATTCAGCAAAAATAAATAAATAAAATAAGAATGAAACAAGAAATTGTTGAACTCTACAAATACATACATAAACACACACAAATAAAATTTCCATAGTTTTCCTCTCCCCAAACAACAAATAATTTAAATGCCATAGTATGCATCAGATTCATTGGAAAAATATTCAAAAGCTCCCCAATGGCTCATATATACGTCAATCAAAGTGAGTAATACTATCACGAGAGTCCTCTCACATGAGGTCTCTATCATTATCTAAGAACTAGACTGAGACGTCTTTTGATATGTATATAAAGTTAAATAATATATTCAATAAATCATTCAATTCAATAGGTAGATAAGGAGAGCTCACATACCATATCATATTGTGAATTTTTTTCCTAAAAATTCTTGTGTCATCTCTCAAGCTTTACATACTTTGTTTCATCATTTTATTGTGTGAATGTGGATGCTTAATTGTTAATTGTTTAGTTAAAGGGTAAATTACACTGACCTTCCCTAAGGTTTCGTCAATATACACAGACCTCCCCTCTTGTTTTCCAAATTACACGAACCTCCCCTAAAGGTTGTATTTTTGTAACATTGGGTTCCCTTCTGTTAAGGACCGTTAATGGTCAACTCAGTCAACAATGATGTAAGCATTTTTTTTAATCAAAACTTCCAGTAGTACCCTTTTCATTATTTTCTTGACCACTGAAAATACATCAATACCCTCCCACCTTTATACTGCATAATAGGTAAATCGATGCAAATATGATATACGCACGTAAAAAAAGTCAAATGACAACTTGCAAATTTTATCTCTTTCCCTAATTTTCACTCTCCTTTCTTAGCTTCACTGTAATAACAAGTGTAATCTCTATTTTTCTCTCTCCTCTTATCTTCTCTCAGCCCTTTTCAACTCTAAACCAATCTCAATTACATCTGAAACTAAATTAGTTTTACACAACTCTCAATCTATGCCCTATTTTATTTTTTTGCCAATCCAATTATATCCAATCAGTTGTTTCAATTGTATCATAAAAACTAGAGTTTACAAAAAAAAAAAAAAAAAATTGTAATAAAAGAAATTAAAATTTTTTTTTTTGTCATGGTGGTTTTGGATTTCAAATATAATAAGAGAAATTAAACATCTTCTATTAATCAAAAGTTGTTAAATCCACTTCCTTCTAAATTCGTAAAAGGAGGGGGAAAGCAAAAAAAGAAATTTTTTTTAAAAGAAAAAGAGGTTTAATTTGTGGAATTTTGAGGTTACAATTTTCCATAGAATAGTAATGGCAGAGCTCATAGGATCGCCCGTTATTAGATGAGCAAGACGGTAGATGTTAGAATTTCAGCACCTTAAAATTGTTGATTATTTGTATATATTGGTTCGTAACTGAGACATTCAAAAGAGTAGTAGTAGTCCACATGATACAAAAAGAACAATTGACAAATAAAATTCCAATTCATAAACAAAATCATTTCCTGACCACCATTTGAAACACATAAATACACCAGTGACAAACCCAAAAAATATCCACCTATCCCAGATATATAATTACTTGTCCCTTATTAGTGAATAACTAAATGTTGCTTCAAAAAAAGGTGTACTGCATGCTATCAATGAACAATATCCCCAACAAAAAAACTACATGCAAGCAAAAAAACATCACAAAAAAAAAAGTTCACTACATGCTATTAAAAAAAGGTCACTGTATGCTCTAAATAACATTCAGATCTTCCAAATTAGGACTCCCCTTCCTCTGCCTCTTCCTCCAAGAAAGACTCTAGAAAATGTACCACTTCCTGTAGCTCCACTTCCACTTGTTTGACCTCTCTCCAGCTGTTGTGTGTTGCTTGATTGACCTCTTCTACCAAGAAAGACTCCAGAAAATGTGCCCTTTCCTGCAGCTTCACTTCCATTTGTTTGACCTCTCTCCAGCTGTTGGCGGGTGTTGCTCGATTAACATCTCCCCATCCTTCTAAGCAATGGCCTGCATTGCTCACATTTGTTTGTGACTAAGTCACAAACAAATTATCAATTTGGAGGAAAAATTTCTTTAAAACAAATTACATTAAAAGTTATATACATACTCATTTACAAATGAAAATTTTCTTACTTGTGTGATATGACCAAAATCTTGGCTACCAGAAACAAGTGTTGAATGTTGGGTGCCTCTTCCCCTAACTTGTTCCTATATGTAAACAAAAAACACAGTTATAATTATGTTCAATCTTAAATACCTATTCTTCAACCACCTGTTGTTATACTTAGTATAAAAAATTTCAAGTCATAATAAAGAAGTTCGAAGCATATAGCATGATATTAATTGCCATTAAAATTACCTGTGTGTTCTTCCCTTTCTTTTTGACAGAAGCTCCTTTACATGTTCTTCTATTGTGGCCAGTATCATTGCAATTGTAGCGTGTAATTGTTCGGGACCTCCTTGTCTGACTAATCCCTGGGACAGGTTCATCATGTTCCTTCTTCCTATTTTTTTTAGGTCTACCAGGCAGTCTTTTTGGAATGGGTGCTTCTAGCGTAGCACCATCAATTGGAGTCCACATTTTCTGATCCACTATAGGGTGGATCATTCCCCCATGAGCTTTTAGGTACGCATCATTGCTATAACATGGATCAATAAAATCTTCAATGTTGTACCTTTGGTAACCAATGGCGGAGGTTGCATGCTTACATGGAATTCCTGAAATCTCCCAAGCCCTGCATACACATATCTTTTTTATTAAGGTTTGCAACATAAGTGATCCCATCATCCACAACTGAATACTCTTCACTCCCAGCAGGTGTCACTAAACAGGTCCTTGCTTCTTCTATCAATATATTCAATTTCTTTCTAATGTTAGGAGTAGTCACACTACCCTCCCATGAACACCCCTTCTCATATCTTTTATGAATCCTCTCCATCAGTTTAGTCCTTATACCATCAAGCAGGGGTAAAATAGGGTTAGACCTAAGATCATCACCAACCCAGTTATTGAAGGACTCTGCCATGTTACTAGTTATATGGTCAGACTTCACTCTCAAATCACATGTATGCCTTGCCCATGTGTGAATGGGATTATCATTAACCAACCAATTATATGCATCCTCTGATAGTCCCCTTAAATGTGTCAAAGCTTCATTAAGATCTACTTCATTGTAGGCTCTGGCTGCCTTCCAGAAATACTTTCTCACTAACATGGAAGGATTATTTTTCTTTAAATTGCTAAACAAGTGTCTACAGCAAAATCTATGTCTTGAACTAGGAAAAATATTAGAGATAACAGATATCAGGCCCTACAATACAGAAATAAAGTACATTAATTAATGTATAGCATTATTTGTAAAATTAAGTAAATTAATGTGTAGGATTAATGTATAAGCTAATTAATATTTACCTTTTGCATATCAGACATGAAAGTCCAAGGACAATCTTCACTTTCCTGTCCAATAATGTTATGGAGCTGTAGTAGAAAAAATTCCCAGCTGAACTTTGTTTCATTTTCCACCACAGCATATGCAATTGGGAATAAGCCATTATTCCCATCAAGAGCAATTGCAGACAATAAAACACCACCAAATGGACTCTTCAAGTGGCACCCATCTAGAGCAATGAAAGGCCTGCAGCCTTCGAGGAACCCAGATTTCATAGCATCAAATGAAATAAAAATTCTTTTAAACCTAAACGGTTCACCAACTTCTGGATTGTTACGTAGAACTGTCACCAAACTTCCAGGATTTGACTTCCTAATTTCATTTGCATACATGTATAGCTTTGTGTATGAATCAGCATAATTACCTTCAATCTCCTCAAGTGACCTTCTCTTGGCTCTGTATAGTTGCATTTTATTCTTAGGCACAACCCCATAATTATCTTTCAAAGCTCCTTTTAATGCCTTCAATGACATTTCAGGACTATCTTTGAATCTATGCCCCAACTTTTTGGAAATCCATGTCGAATTTGCATTTTTATTTGTACTGATTCTCACACATGTGTGGTGATCTTTGTATGACTTTATCATGTAAGTGACCTTGTCAGGAAGTGGGGATGCATGGATCCTCCAAGGGCAACCTGGTGTCGCACATATACTAGTGCATCTAGTTTTCTCATTCTTGACCCTAAGAAGTGGAAAACCCTCCTGAATAACATAATCTCTCAAAATCTCTCTATAATGGTCCACATTATCAAACAAATGCCCTTGTTTCAACTTAAATTTTCTACCCTCCTCTCTATGAAATGGCACACCAAACACAACTTGGTCAAGTCTCTTACCCTTTGGCCTTCTCTTTTTTCTCCTACCTTCCTTATCTTTGTTCAATTCAATCACTTCTACACTTGAATCTGAAACAACACCATCATCACTAGACTCATAGTTGGATAAACCATCATTTGAATTCATGTTCGCAACCACAATAGATGAGTCATCAACATTTCCATCACTATCACTATTCCAAGTTGAACTATCACTATCAATACCATTTTCTTCAGCATTCCAATCCTCATCCTCAGTACTGAACCCATATATTTCATCATATTCTTTATCTTCTCCTTTATCATTCTCTTGACCCACATTCTCATTTAACTCCTCATCTTCCCCTTCATCATTCTCCCCACCCATGTTATCATTAACTCCCTCTTTTTCACCATATTCTTCGCCCATATTTTGTTCAACAAGAGACTGAAGCCAATGCATAAAAGCTATGTCTAAATTTTCAACTGCAGTAAGTGCTAGAGTTGGTGGCATGTCTAAATTTTTAACTTTTTTAAATTCTACATATAAAATTATATCACCAACACCACTATAGAAACCAAACATATCTAACAAGTCCTTGTCCCTTTCAACCAACAACCTATCAGTAGACCCTGGTATGTCACAACAAATTTGTAATTTAAACTCATACTCAGGTAGGACCCCCAATTTTTGTGCAGCAAACATAATATCCTCCTCCAAGTCAAACGTGTTGTATCTATCTGGGTCAACATTGCATAACCAAGTGACTTCATCCAACAAGTGGACTCTAAGGTCATGTAGGTCAGACATAATTCTGAAAATAACAAACACCAAAGGGATTAAAATATAAAAACATAATTAACCATACAAATTCATCATTAACATGGATTATAAATGAGCCTACAAAATGGATTACTAAAATACAGACAAATAATATAAAAATATTATTTAACATTGCTATAACATGATTAAATCAATAAAATGATTAATTTATACTAACTTCGATCCTACAACATGGATTAAAATATACAAACACCTATAACATGGATTAAAATACAGCAAGCATGCAAGGGTTACGATAACATAATACTTAATAGATTTTCTTAGATGCACTAACAGTACTGACAGACACTGACACGTATATATACACACACACAAAAACCTATAAATATGCAGACATAGATACAATACACAAAGTGCAACCAGAAGGAAACAAAAGTTCTTACTTAAACTCTTAAACCCATGATACGAACCCAGAAAGTGCTACAAGAAAATTTAAACCTCAAGATGAACCGTAAAAACCCAATCTCAAACTCTCAATACAACCCTAAAAACCCAAACTCAAACTCTTAACCCTCGATACGAACCCTAACTAAAACCCTCGAAATGGAGAGAAGACAAGAGAATGTTTAAGCTTCTAGAAAGTAGAAACCCATCAGTTTAATACTTACTTGAGATGGTTTTGGTTTTGGCTACCAAAACCCCGTAGCCAAAACCCCTCAAGCTTCCCCTAACAGGTACGAATAGATGGTGAAAAGAGAAGAGATGGTGAAAAAAGAAGCAATCAACAAGTTTAATGGTAGGTATTATATATATATTTTTTTTTTCTGACTTGAAAAGTAATCGTAAATATAGATGGGCATTTTGGTCTTTGAAATTTTGAAATAAAATATAAAAAAATATATAATAAGGACAGAAATGTAATTACACAATAATAGTTAACGCCATCCAATTTAAAGTTCTGATAGGGGAGGTCCGTGTAATTTGGCAAATAAGAGGGGAGGTATGTGTATATTGACGAAACCTCAGGGAAGGTCAGTGTAATTTACCCTAATAATAATTCTTTTGATGTTGTTAGATATATGGTCAGCTAGTGAAGGAATTGGGTAGAGCTTGGCAGCATGAGGAGCTGTTTTGGAGGCAAAAATGGAAGGTGGACTAGCTTGGTTGAGGGAGACATAAATACTGTGTGACCTCGATATGTCCGGAAGGACGGCTCAAATAAACAACCAAAAACTAGAAGTGCGACCTGGGCTGGTCAGAAGATCAACTCGGTTTCTACAATGGTTAACCTATCCTCACCCAATCGTTCTCCACAATGCTCACCCAATTTGTTCTGAAATCTTTGAACTCGGGTTTGAGATCCAAAAACATCATGTTTGTTACAGTGTTTTCCAATAATAATCAAAAGCAGGTGGCACGAGAACATGAAAATATGTCTAGTTAAAAATCACAATGCAAAAACATTAGGAGACACCAATTATTTGTTTCCGATGGGTGTTTCGCGACACCACCCGCAACAAAAAACATGAAACCCGCAACAAAAAACATGAAACAAAAACCGTTGCCAAACCGGACCTCAGTTACTTACTAAAGCTTCCTAAAGCAAGCTTTAAGCAGAACCAGTTTTAAAGGCAAGAAGGAATCAATGGCACAGAAGGATGAAATCAAGAACCACTTGCAAAGCTTAACCATGGAACTCAGAAATCAACAAACCAAAATGCATGAAATTTCTGGTGTCATATTCAAAACAAAGACAGTTTCAATAGAGCATACAGTGAGCTAACTAACTGAATTTTTCACTATTATGGGGGTAGATTAAAACAGTTTGATCCCCTGTTTTCTTGGACTTTTTTTCTCTAGTACCCAATGAATGAAAATGGCTGAAACTAACCCCCAATAATTCGGTCTAATTCCCACAAAATCACTCTTCGTATCCATTTAAAGGAAACAGAAATTAATATAAAAGGCCAAAAAAGCAAAAAATTGGCCCACTATTTGTATTCATGTCATTTGCTGTCAGTAAAATCAGCATCAATGACATCTCCATCAGTTCCCTTGCTTGATGATTCTGAAGGCCCAGGTCCGTCGCTAGGTGTGGGGCCAGCCCCAGGTGCCGCCCCAGGCTGCTGGTTGTAGAGGGACTGGCCAAGCTGCATGACTTCCTGGTTGAGGGCAGCCATGGCGTCCTTAATGGATTGGGTCGAGTCCCCTGCGATTGCCTCCTTCAGCTCTCCAAGTTTTGTCTCAACCTTTTCTTTCACTGGACCTGGAACCTTGTCTCCCAGCTCCTTCAGCTGCTTCTCTGTTTGGTAGACGACAGAGTCTGCTTGATTCTTCGTGTCTATGGCATCTCTCTTCTCCTTGTCTTCCTTCGCAAATCTCTCAGCATCTTTAACCATCCTCTCTACCTGCATATTTTCGTTCACAGACATTTTCAGAATTATTCTTCTATATAAGTTTGCTTACATGAAGTCGAGCTGTTTGTTTAATAGCTAACTGAAAGATAGCAATTATTAATTGACTCGGGTCCAAGATGAACTAAGTATGAGGTCCACTGTCACAATCCCACAAAAGCATACATAGATCATGGCTCATGTTTCAAACTTAAAGAAACCAAACAGAACAAGGGCTCAAAAGGAACCTATTTTAACCATAAACTTCCTACGACTGTAGCAGTAAATGAATTGTTGTATACGTGAGATAAATTACTGTCTAGGGTGCATATAAACAAATAGTTCCATAGCTAATATACTTTCTTCAGAAAAACATACCTCATCACTGGGCAAGGTGCTAGCACCAGTAATGGTGATATCTTGCTTCTTCCCAGTCCCTTTATCAATAGCAGTAACGGAGAGAATGCCGTTTGCATCGATATCAAATTTGACTTCAATCTGAGGAACTCCTCGTGGGGCAGGTGGGATTCCATCCAGACGGAAGCTGCCAACAGATTTGTTGTCCCTAACAAACTCTCTCTCACCTTGAAGGACATTAATCTCCACACTTGTCTGACCATCAGCAGCTGTTGAGAATACCTCTGATTTTGAGGTGGGTAAAGTTGTATTTCTTGGGATGATTTTCGTCATAACACCACCAAGAGTTTCTAGACCCAGAGATAACGGTGTAACATCCAAAAGGACAATGTCACTGACATCCCCAGCCAAAACACCAGCCTAGAAATAAATAAATCAATGAAGGTATGATGTTCAGATCATCAACAAATGGCGGAATAGAATTTAACAGAACAGAAATCATGCCAGAAAGTACCCACAAAAAGATCCCAACAAACCGTCGGCTATATTAGTTTTTCATCAAGTGTTTATCCGCCTTAAAAGATGATAATTAAGAATGCATATGAATGAATAGAAGGCAGAGCTAATGAGACCAGGGATGGAGCAGGATTCACCTGAACTGCAGCTCCAAGGGCAACAACTTCATCAGGATTTACCGTAACATTTGGGTCCTTTCCAGTCAATTTCTTAACGAGTTCCTGAACAGCAGGAATACGTGTTGATCCACCAACAAGGATCACTTCATCTAGATCTTTAAAAGAGAGTTTTGCATCCCTCAAAGAATTTTCAACTGGTGTTTTAAGCCTAAAGAAAAGAACACAAAACTTATTACCTAAATGCCCTTTACATTAGATTAGCATGAAGATCATTAGTAAACTGACAAATAAAGCCAGCTCAAAAAACTATTCCTGTCACCATACAAAGAAGTAGTACTCCAAGAATTGAGTAGCACCAACAATCAATCTAGCAATTGCATCAAATGTGCTCAAGTTCAAATTAAAATTAAAATTGAAAGAATTTCAAATACCTGTCAAGCAGATCTGAACATAATTCCTCAAATTTTGCCCTCGTAAGAGTTGTCTCAATATGTTTGGGACCATCTGCAGTGGCTGTAATGAAAGGCAAACTAGAAAGAAAGAATCTCATTTAGCAGTAGAACCTTAGAGAGAGAGAGAGACACCACACCGCACGTACCTAATATTGGTCTGTGTCAAAGATGACAAGTCCATTTTAGCTTTTTCTGCTGTCTCAGTCAAACGCTGAAGCGCTTGTTTATCCTTCAAGAGATCTATGCCTTCATTTTTCTTAAAATCCGCAGAAAGCCAATCTACAACCCTCTGCAAAAACGAGTATATGACAAATTATATTCACAAATAACAAAGTACCTGAAAATATAAGTAACAAGTGGCTTATCATGGTAGACAGGCAGATAATAACCTTGTCAAAGTCATCACCACCCAGATGAGTATCACCAGAAGTAGAAAGCACCTCAAACACTCCATCACCGACCTCAAGAACTGTGTTGGAAAAAAAACAAAGTTTAGCACTGCTACAGGAAAATTCAGAGTTGCTATACAGACCAGGAAGTGAAGGCAAAAATTGCTTATGTTCTTCATGAGGAAGTTAGAATCTCTTAAATTTTAGATTTAAGAAGGTTCCTAGCTGGGCCAATATTTTTTTTTATGAGAAGGTACAATGCCATGCGTAGCTATTTGAGAGGTTTGGTTGCTTGATTTATACTTGATCTCTAATGCATATCTATTTTTGGAGGTTAATGAGAACAAACAACTTACCAGACACATCAAAAGTACCACCTCCAAGGTCAAACACTAAAATGGTTTCATTGTTCTTCCTCTCAAATCCATAAGCCAATGATGCAGCAGTAGGTTCATTGATAATCCTTAGAACATCTAATCCAGCAATACGGCCAGCATCCTTTGTTGCTGTCCTTTGAGAATCATTAAAGTAAGCAGGCACTGTGACCACGGCTTTAGTAACTTTGTCATTCAAAAATTTTGATGCATCATCCACAAGTTTTCTCAAAACCTAAATCAGAAACAAACGTTAGTTTAACATAACATGAAATGACAAAAAAACAATAAGAGAAATGAAGATAGCATATTAACATAACATGAAATGACAAAAAACAATAAGAGCAATGAAAGATTGTCAGTTTTTAACATAACATGAAATGACAAAAAACAATAAGAGCAATGAAGATAGCATACTAAAATTTATAGTATTCGCAAAATTTAAATGATATTGCCTCCTAAATCATTACCCAAAAGGTTCACCATATATTTGGAATCCCACTTTATCCTATTATTTTAACGGACCATAATTTATTAACAATCACCTGCAATATCCCCCAAAGCCCTATAAGAAACTTCTGAATCCACATCGATACAAAACATTCCTTTCACATCATAACACATAAGTCGCATAGAAATTATCTTCAGTGTCTTCTTTCACAACACATAAGTATTTGTACTCTAGATTCATTCTCAAACCTTCAATGTTGATTCCATGTATCCAATTCATACTATTCCAAGGATGACTGACCCCATGCATAATTAGCCACATGAAAAATGCCAGCACATTTCGCCATGTCAAAGCAAAACCACATAGCTTTTATCCCATCCATTCGTGTTTTCACTAGGAAAAGCAGCTTAAAAATTAAGTTCTATTGCACACGAACAAAGAAACATACATAAATTGCACATTTGCAAGAGCATATGTGTCTATTTAGGCATAAACTGAAAAAATTAGGTGCTAATTGAGATATTTCTAATTATTTGTTCAAAATTTTGAAGTGCTCAGTGTTCAATAATGAGAGAGGTCTCCTCCATTTTAAAATGCAAGTTAATTTTTTGTCATTTTAAGTAATGGCTAAATTGAGTTATCAAATGTACTTACTTAAATAAGTACTTAATTTATTCAAATAAGGCCCTATCAAACAGCACTCCCTCCTGTAAAACTACCAATAAATCACTGAATTAACTCCAAACCAACATAAACAGTATAACTTAAAGTATATCAGTAGAAAAAACCCTACAAGTGATAACAAATTAATTCAAATGACAATACACAATTGCACATACATCAAATAAGTACCAATTGAAGAAAATGAACGATTTGATTACCTGAGCCGAGATTTCTTCAGCTGCAAACTGCTTGCCAATGGCGGGGCAATCAAGCTTGACATTACCGTTGTCATCTCGAACCACCCGATAGGAGACCTGCTTCGACTCCTCGTCCACCTCGGACATTTTCCTACCAATGAACCTCTTGACAGAGAAGAAGGTGTTTTCCGGGTTCACCACCGCCTGCCTCTTCGCAATCTGCCCGACGAGCCTATCCCCACTCCTGGTGTATGCCACCACGGACGGAGTCGTCCGTTGACCCTCGGCGTTGGTTACGATGGTCGGCTTGCCTCCCTCCATCGCCGCCACGGCGGAGTTCGTCGTCCCCAGGTCGATTCCCACGACCTTCTCCGCCACCACTCTCACCGGTCCCACACCTATCCTTCCATTATTCCTCAGCTTCAACTTGGGCATAGCAAACGACGTCGTCTTGTTCAGACCCTGTCCGAAGAACACCGTTCTCGGAGATCGTCTACTCGATTGCTTCGAAGATGAAGGGAAAGCAATGCCTCCGAGCACATGAATCTGAGACGTAGAAGACGCCATTTTTCTTCTATCAAGAAATACACAGAACCTAACCCTATAACTTGAGGGTATAGAGAGAGAATTAGGGTTTAGGAGAGAGGATTTTGAGTATGAAAGTGTAACCCTAACCCTTGAGAAAAAATTGAGGTGTGTTCTAGATTGGAGGTGTGAGAGGATAAGGGTAGGACGGAGACTTGGGAAGAGGACGGTTTATGTGAGAGAGAGAGAGAGAGAGATGAGGGTTAGGTGATGACACGTAGACGGTTCTAGAAACATCTTCTCTTCCCGATTTCGATCTCACGTATAAACGGGTCGGGTTTTCCGGTTTGAAATATCAAGATGGGTTTCTTCATTCTTTATTTTTATATTTTTTTTGCAAATAACAAATGCATCTACTTTGTTTGTTATGAAAACTGTTGAGTATTTGAAAGGTTATAAAACTCCTTAATGGTTGGAGTTTGTGTTTTGTAAGATTATAAAATTTATTATTATTTAATTTTTTAATGAGTTTAAAATTTCTTTTAAATTCATATATTATAAAAATATATATTTATCACTATTTTAATTGTCAGGTTTAAATCGTGTAACAGGCTTGACTAATTACAATTTGACGATTTATTTACTTGTCGTAGGTTGTTATGTTTGGAGTCTTTCTGTGTATACGTTGTGTCCCTCCCTTGTTCCAGTTATTGTCCCATGAAATGTTGGGTAATTAGGAAACAACATAAGCATAAAGTGTGGTAGTAATGCGAATGCTGAGATGGATGTGTGGCGAAATTAGAAAAGATCAAATTAAAAATGATCACATTGAGATGATTGGAATAGCATCAATTAGAGATAGAATGACGAAAAATTGATTTAGATGGCTCGAAAATGTGCACAAAAAACCCTTAAAAGGTCTTAAATCTTAATAGTCGGGACCTCTCAAATTTCTTGTAAAGGCGAGAAATAGTATGAGAAGCCTTTATAAGGCAAACAATCTTTGAA
Source organism: Cornus florida (assembly GCF_030987335.1). NCBI lineage: Eukaryota > Viridiplantae > Streptophyta > Magnoliopsida > Cornales > Cornaceae > Cornus > Cornus florida. The sequence goes on from NW_026775573.1 coordinate 51,379,319, forward strand.
TTCTAGATATGAAAATAATAAAAAAAATGCCCAAAATATCCTATTATATTGTCATTCTTCTTGTTCCTTTATATTATATTGACATATTTTTTTCATATTAATGCGAATGTTGAGATGGATGTGTGGCGAAATTAGAAAAGATAAAATTAAAAATGATCACATTCGTGAGATGATTGGAATAGCATCAATTAGAGATAGAATGACGAAAAATCGATTTAGATGGCTCGAAAATGTGCACAAAAAACCCTTCAAAGGTCTTAAATCTTAATAGCCGGGACCTCTCAAATTTGCCATAAATAGTATGAGAAGCCTTTATAAGGCGAACAATCTTTGAATTCTAGATATGAAAATTAAAAAAATGCCCAAAATATCATATTATATTGTCATTCTTCTTGTTCCTTTATATTATATTGACATTTTTTTTTCATATTTTTTTTTTGGGACAACTTGACATAAACTTGGTATCAAGTTACGATGATAATTTGTCAAGCTACAGTTGGGTTTTTGCCGTCCCACCCCTATTATGGTTGAAATTAAAACTTGAGTTAAATTCGAAAAAAAGTTCGTATTTATGTATATCTCACATTCAACCCGCCCCAATTATTATATAGTATTCTACTCTTATTTACTTACCCTTTTAACAAATTACTAAACACATTCGTGTGTGTATATATATCATTTTCTCTTATGTTACTGATCATTAAATCTCCACACCCTGTTCCTCACTTCTCCGGTCTTTCTCCTCGGCCCTTATCACCACCCTCAATCTTAATCTACTGGCAGACGATCAAGAGGTCCTGAGTCTTTAACGGCCAATGGTCGATAACTCTCTATGCTATTTTTTTTCCCCCCTTTTCTTAGGTTCTTGGTTCTTTTTTTATGATTCATGTTCTTGAATCTTTTTAAGTACCCTTCTAAAGATACCAAAAATAGAATGGCCGGATATGACCCATCCCACTAAAGACCGGATCGGGAGAGAGCAATTGACCGGATCAGATGACAACCCATTAGGCCCAATCTCCATTATGATGATCTCCAAGCCCAGTCTTAAAGGGAGAAAGAAAAGCCAAAAGGATCGGCCCAACATGAAAGATGAAAGAGGAAGTTTCTAGAATACTTGTAAAAATCTATAAATAGAAGGAAAAGAGAGGGAAAAGTGGTTGAGATATTTTGAAGTGTAAGAAATTAGTTTCCAAATTGAGAGAACTTTTTCATTGCAACTTCAATGGCGTCGTCTATGGGAAACGATGAGTTGTCCAGACTAATGAAGGTGGACATCCGATTCATATAGATCGTATCAGTAAAGAAGGATAGGAAGAAGGTTCAGATTTAACCGCCAAAGATCGGAATTTGGCCGGACGAAGGCCAGATTCGACGAATTCGCAGCAGAAAAAGTTTAAATCTAACCAACAGAGATCAGAATTTGGCCAGACGAAGGCCAGATCCGACGAATTCGCGGTAGAAAAAGTTCAGATCTAACCGACGGAGATCGGAATTTGGCCAGACAAAGGCCAAATCTGACGAATTCATAGTAAAAGAGTTCAGATCTGATCAAGATTCAGCAGTTGATGACTCTGCTCCGATCAAGATCGATGATTGGAGGTGAAAGTTGTTATCCACAGGAGAATGAGCAACATGCAAAGCTTGATGAGTTAATGAGTTTGACTGAGACGTTAAGACGAGAGAATACGGAATTAAGAGTCGGAATAGAACGACGAGACGCTTCGACAATTCCACAATTACCGCCTCTAACAGGAGAAAGAACGTTGCCACTGAATGTCATTCGCCAGGATGAACAAGAAGGATATGTTCGCTTGGATCCGCATCATGAGGAGTTCAGGGAGAAGATTTTTCCGCCGAATGTCCACCGTCAGGAAGATCGAGAAGGATCTGTTCACCTGGATCCACACCGTGAAAGGATCAGGCAGGAGGAAACAATGGAGTTCGGTCACAACAAGGCTACGCCGTCATGGCAAAGGGAGTAAACTCTGGAAAGATCGTTCGATCCGACTTACTATCCATCAATGGCCATGTATGACTAGGTGTAGCAAAGTTCGACACGACCCGCCAACACGACACGTACACGACACGAGTTAAATGGGTAATGGGTTTACTATAAACGGGTTCATGTCGTAAACGGGTTAACATGATTAACCCGTTAAGTTAAACGTGTCGTGTTCGGGTTTTAGAGTTCAACCCGTATAACCCGTTTTGACCCGTTTAATTAAACGTGTCACCCGTGAACCCGTATAACTCGTATAACCTGTTTTGACCTGATAAGGGACATTTAGGTCATTTCATACTATATATAACAAACCCTACATATCCCATTATCATTATACGCCCTAGTCATTAGAAAATATCTACCGCTGCGTTTTATTTCTCTTCTCGCTAGACTCTTCAGTCTCTCTCTAGTCTATGTCTCTCCTCTTTCTTCTTCGGAGTTCAGACAAGAGTGAAGAGACGACTCCCTTTCTCTCTCAAATCCTCATTCACATCGATATATCTAATATCTTCAATCCAGTCTCCAGTCTTCCATCTCTTTCATCGTGAACTCACCCAGATGATCGGATCTCTATCTTCATTCCAGTCTCCTGTCCTCCGTTTTGTACAACTCAGTAAACTCACCCGGATCTATCTTCTTGTTGCACGCACCTGATTCTTCTACAACTCAGTGAACTCACCCGGATCTATCTTCTTGTTTAGGTAAAATACTAAAATTATTTATAGTTTATGGTTTATCTAAATATTGTTTTGGTCCTCCTCTCTCTTTATGGTTTATCGAAAATTAATTTTTGTTTGGATTTTGTTTATGGGATGAGATCAATTTAATTTTCTTGATTGCTGATTTGCTGAATTTGTTGTTTTTGTGGATAGCCTGAGTGTACAGTTGATTTTTTGTTTTTTGGCTTTTGTGCGGTTGTTTTCAGAATTATCTTATGATATATAATTATATATGCTCAACTCGATATATATCTTTAGGGAGAGAATTATCTTATGATATATAATTATATATGCTCAACTCGATTGTTTTGGGACAATTTAAGTGTTTGGAAACATGTAACATTGATATTAAAACTGCTTGTAATTTCATTTATCACAAAGAAATTATGTGATGTGATATGGAATTTCTATATGTACAATGACAAAGTATATGCTTTACTACATGTACTTAATGTATTGCTGTAACATGGAGCCTTTTTGCTCCTAGATAAGCTTATAATATGAACTGAGGAACTCTGTTTTCTATTTTTTTTTTTTTTTTAAATTGTATGTCTCTTCTGTGCAGCTACTTGCTGGTCTTCCTTGTTTGGTTGGCTAGAAAACTAACCTGGCTGTAAATATTCTTTCTTTAATAAAATTTCATTTACCCGCAAAATATTTGGTTCTCCAATAGTGTGCCCTGATCATTCAGCTCATAATTGAATGCACGAACATACATAAAAAAATGACGTATTTCATTCAGCTCAGAATGCGCCTAACGTTAGAAAGAGAAATTTGGGAACTATTTGATGAGATTTACAAGTGCTCTAAAGTATTCCATTAATCAATTTGTGGTATAATAAACCCCTTTCCCAACCGTTTTACAATTGATCATTAATCAATTTTTAGTTTGTATGTTTTGTTTTTGTTTCATTTGTTGTTGTAATTGTATGCATCCATGAAAAAAGCTAAAACTATGGAGGCTTTGGTATGCACGAGGGACTGACATTTTGGTTTGAAAGGTAAATGACTATTAATAAATTTCAAATTATATTCTTATTGCAAAAAATAATGAACTAATAAATTTTTTGTGTATGATTTTTTATAGATACAATGAAGCTTCAAATGGATGACTTGATTGATGATGTGATGCAACTAAATATCAACAATGATGATCTTGCTGAAGTTCAATGTTCCACCACTGTTAGCATGACCGAAAATTAAAATCCAGGGACTCTGTTGCCTCAAGATTCAGTTTAAGACATTTCTATTAAACAATTTTATTTGGTTCTGTAATAATTAATAACTTCATCAGCTTGTGACTTAATCTTTATTTTTGGCTTTTAATCTCTCTTTTTGGACTACATTACTACAGACTATAGTACAAAATTTCTAGTAATGTTTGCTAGTATTTTAATTTGCTAGTATTTTAATCTTTGGCCACTTTATACAGGTTAAACGGGTAAACACCTTAAATAGGTTAAGCGGGTAAACATGTTAAACAGGTCAAACTGGTAAACATGTTAAACAAGTCATGTTTAGTATGTCTAACACGACAAGTTTATTAAACGGGTTACACGTGTCGTGTCGTGTTACCTGTTTAATAAATGTGTCGTGTTCGGGTTTAGGATATGTGACACGATTATTAATCGTGTCGTGTTCGGGTTGACCTGTTTAGTGTTATACCCCTAGTTCGACACGACACGATTATAACACGCGAACCTGAATTGCCACCCCTATGACCAAAGGAGCTCAGGCAAGAGACCTGTGGAGCAAAAAGTACTCCCGAAGGACAATGAAGCCCTCCGCATGTCGGCTCGAACTATTAATTCACCATTTACAGATGAGATCTTGAATGCTTCAAATCCAAGAAAATTTTCCATGCCAATATTCACTTTGTTTGATGGAACAAGTGATCCGATCGAACATGTGCAATGACCTTGATTTTCCCCATTTTTTTATTTTTTTTAAGGATTTTTTTGATTTCTTTGGGTTTATTTTCGTTTTGTGCATGCCGGACACCGTGGAGTGTGCCGGGTGTGTCCTGAGAGTAGTTGGAGCATTTCCCTGAGTTTAGGACTCTTGAAAATACATTGGTTGCCATTTTGGCATTTTTTTATTTTACGGGACAGGAGGTCCCAGGTGGGACCCGTTACCGGGATTGTTGTGCACGGAGGTTATGTCACGAGTGCATTGTATTTCATGTATTTTTAAATTCTGCATATTTATATGATTGTATGTTAAGTTGTGTGGTTACAAATTGATTGGTGTGTGTGTGTGTGTGTATATATATAATGGAAAAGGTAAGATATTTATTTTATATGGGACCCACTGAAATATAACCACTTTATTAGCCATAAGGCCATTTCACAGGCCCTTATTTCTCACTCTCATTTCGTCAGTCTCTCCCTCCGTCACCATGGCTTCCTTTTTTTTTTCTTTTTCTTTTTTCTTCATCTCAAGGCAAGATCTCTCTCACTACATTTAGATATTAGCTTTGCCACTTAAACAAAAGTTGACGAGTGCGTTGAGGCCAACGTTTTGATCGGAGCAGAGTTCTATTTGGCCACCATTTGGATTTTAGGATTGGGCTAAGTTTTGGGGCTTTTTCGTCCTTATGAGGTAAGGGTGTTCTAATGCATGAATACTTATACTTTTGTGAGTTTTCTAGTTTAAATTGATGTCTTAACATGTTTAATTAATGTAAAATTTTGTGCAATATTTTGTGTAGATGATAAGCATGGAATATATGTGATTATTTGTTAGTTGTCTTAGAGTGGTTAATCATGCCAGTTGTTTTACGGTGATTAAATATTGTCTGTTATTGCAAGTTTTGCTTTCAAATGCCATTTTTTATGCTTTTGAGGTTTGACAGGTCATATTTTGCATCGGGAGTATTTTGAGGTCGTGGACTATTCTAGCGCGCTTAAATATCCATATTATGTCTGTGTGCATGTTCGTTTTTGCACAAAACCCCATCCTTGGTGAAATGAGCCTCCTATGAACTTATTTTACATTTTATTTGCAAAATACGGTTTAAAGGCATTTTGGGGATTTTGCTTTGAAAAATAAATTTCAGCCTTGATATGGTCACTTAGAAAATGTGATTTTAAGGGGGGTTTCTTCTTTGTATTTTTTCAAAAAAAATTCGTTTGAGTGTTCGAAATTAGTTGCAGATCTGGATTTTTTGGTGCACGCACTTTTTCAGGGAAAAGTTTGATTTAAGGGGCATTTTGGGTATTTCACTTGAAAAATAAAAACTTCTCTTGACATGGTTTTGGGGGGGTTACTTCACAATTTTTTTTTTCCAAAAAATGTCGTTTAAGCCCCCAAATTTGCATTTTAATTCCAAAAATCAGTGTAGGCTATAGGCAATGTCAGGGGGGCTACAGCGCGGGGCGTGCACCGTGGGCGCCCATGGTGCCCCCGTTTGGCCAGCCTTAACGCTCCATTTTCAAATGGCCATATCTCCTTTGTCCGGACTCTGAATCAAGTTATTCTTAAGTCTATCTTTATTTATTTTTCATTGTCTATCCAATGGTGTGCTCGGTGGTACCCAAATCTTTTTGGAAATGACCGTTTTGCACCTAGGGCTAAACTTGTCCCTTTTTAAAACGTTGCTTCCGTATCTTGTTATCTTTGAGTTCCATAACTTTGTGGGAAGTTATATTAGTATCTTAGGGATGACGTGTATCCTAGAGACTTTGTTTCTAGGTGAAAAGACCATTTTACCCTTGGGGCCATACTTGGTTTATTTTCAACTTTAACTTATGTTTTCGTTCTCATTAAGTTCCGTGCCTCATGGAAGGTTGCTTAGGTATCTTAGTGTAACGACCCACTCTACCACATGGTATGATATTGTCCGCTTTGGGCCTAAGCTTGTACGGTTTTGCTCTTGGGCTTTACCCCAAAAGGCCTCATACCAATTGGAGTAACACACCTACATATAAGCACTCCACATTTCCCTTACCCAGGCGATGTGGGACTGTGCACCTGTAGCTCGCCAGTGTGGTAGCCTACCAGTGTCTTGCACCTGCCCACAACACACCAGCCCACAAGGTCATCACAATCCACCCCCCTTGGAGGCCCGACGTCCCCATCGGCACACTTCCAGCTGGGTCAGGCTTTGATATCATTTATAACGACCCACTCTATCACATGGAATGATATTGTCCACTTTGGGCCTGAGCCCGAACGGTTTTGCTTTTGGGTTTTATTCTAAAAGGCTTTATACCAATTGGAGTGACACACCTATATATAAGTACTTCACCTTTCCCTTACCTAGGCGATGTGGGACTGTGCACCCGTAACTCACTAGTATAGTAGCCTGCCAGTGTCTTGCACTCACCCACGACACACCCACCCATAGGGTCATCACACTCAGGGACGATGTACATCCCTAAAGACCTAGCTTATGTTTTTGCTTCCCCATTTCGAATCCGTTTCAGGTCATCACAAGACGCACCTGGTTGTAAAACCAGGACCATCACATTAGAGTGCCTGTTTAGTAGTTAAAAAATACTAACAAAACAAATCACAACAATTCTGACACAATTCAACCATAAATTACAAGTTCTACTACCAAATTCTTCTACAATAATTACATATTATATAAAAGACTGTCTGTTGCTCATTTCCCCATTTAATACCCCCAAGACTCTAGACTTGGCAGTGACAACCAAACCCTATACCAGAAAAATATAGATATGGAAGGAGTGAGCTTAAAGCCCAATGAATGCAACACTACTACATCAGAGTAATATAAACAAATATTATCTAATAACTTCAATTAAACTTCATTAACATAAATTTCCAGCTTTACATACGTTTAAAATATAGTACTATCCTTCTAGGCCAGAACATGCACCTTATATAATATAGTACTCTGCTTCTAGACCAGAGTATGAACCTTATATAATATATTACTCTCCTTCCAGGCCAAAGTATGGACCTTATATAATATATTACTCTCCTTTCAGGCCAGAATATATAATATGTATATAAACATTTTCACATCAAATAAACATCTTCAATACTTCAATTAACACATTCAAGTATAAATTTTGAGTGAGTACACTTACCTCGGCTACTTCCCAAATTATTTACTTATCCTTCAGTACCGTAGATGTGGTCGTTTCCTTTTCCACGCCTAAACATTATTATACACATGTCATATTTATTTCTAAAGAGAAACAATTACTAATCATTACTTCTATAACACATTTGAACCATGGTACACACAATTATAATGAAAATTGTAATCAGATCCAATTATACAAAATTTCAACTCTAATAATTGCATCTAACCAATCCTTATCTTAACTTTCATATCTGAATTATGTGGAATAAATAAAAAAAATAGATGCACTTTATTCACAACCCATGAACTAGGTTTACACGAAAAATTCACTCAATTAATACCCAATACAGAATGTAAAAATCATGATTTCACCTCTACTACGTCTGTAGTAACAACCTAGCAAAATTCCTCTTTCCTTTTTCCACCTTTCTATTTCTTTCTCACCCGAAATCACCTTCTTTCCCTTCTATTTTTCTGTTCAAGAATTTCTATAACTCTTCTGTACCACTAGCCGAGGAGATTTCAATGTTTAGTTTCAGTACAATACTATTTTATTTCTACGCCAGGTGTCATGTGTGGGTGGGCTTTATAGAAAGCTTAATGGATAAGCTTTACTCTAACTATAATATTGTATTATGTAAACTAGCGATGGTCACATGGCAAGCTTTCAGTCAAAGCTTTATTGTCACCTTTAATATAAACAAGCATAAAGATATACATATCCACCATATGTATATAAATACCACAGCTTTCTAGTAAGTGTCCTGGAGAAACTTCTAATATAATAATATATGATTACTATTTAGTAATTAATCACCAAGCTCCTCTCCAATAGCTTCCATCAACATAATATAATAATAATAATAATTTTCCAACCTTTAAAAGATTCCAAGTTCACCACTCAATGATCCAACACATACTTTGCCCATATGATTAACAGATTATAATTTCTACTAAACATAATTCATTATGGTACTAAACCCACCTCATGGTTCCCCCCACATACGTGCCATTATATATTTATTTATTCAACTAAACTAAATAGACATTTTAAAAGCTTAAATCACATTAATAAAAGTATAATAGAAATTAAGGAATTGAATAAGAATTCGGGCTATGACTGGCAAATTTTCATGAATACTCTATTGCAGGTTTACCTGTTATATAGTCAACTATCAATTTTACATAATAATTGTTATACATACAAACACATACGTAATATACATAGCATTTACATCAAATAAATTATGGATGGTAATGCACCTAAAATTATAAGGCTATTATAACAGTCCAATAAAACATCTCTTTAAAATATAATTAAAGAAATAATTATTAGAAATGGGGCATTAAAACCATAAATTTTGGATGAGATTTGGAATAGATTCTACTAAGATTTTTTGCGAATTTATACATGAGCGCATTCCTCTCCGCAAGGAGATGAACGTGGTATATTTACTTTCTCAAATCCATTTCCGGATGAATGAGAAATTAGATCCAAAGTGACGTGTTTGAGAAGCCTAATAATGGAAAAAAAAATGTTGAAACCAATTGAAGTTTAAATAAGTCAAGCTTGGGCTTGGGCTTGGGCTTGGGCTTAATTGTAAAGTGCAGTTATTTTTTTTGAATTAGGCCTGTGTTTGGGCTGAGCTTATTTAAATGTGTGGTTGGTTTTTTGGATGGTTGGTTTTTTGAATTTAAATTAAAAACCACTTTTTAGTTTTTTTTTCTAAAGGATTGCACCTTTTTTCGAACCATCATAACCAATAGTTGCACCCACCCGAAAAGGCACCTTGCTACATATAAATACTCCCCTTTGGATTATTTGTAAATCACACCAAAATTCAGAGAATTTTTCTCTTCTTCTAAATTTTCTTTTTCCTCCTTCTCTCTCTAGTCTGTGGGTTCAAGCTTTAGTCTTTGGGTTCGAGCCTTAGTCAGTAACTTCGAGTCCAAGTTCGAGTCAGAGAGTACTACATTGAGCCGGTTCACCTATTCCTTTGGTTTGCAGTGCTACTACCGAAGGATGACAAGTTGTTGTATCCTGAGAGATAGACGTTACTGAGTCCGTTAGTACCATAGCGGAGCGAATCTGTCTTTAGGATATAGAATCAAATTCTAGCCTTGACTTTTTATCAGGTTCATTTATTTTATAGTTCTTATTTTATTATATTAAATTATATATTATAAAAAATTATATATATAGATTATTATTTTATAATAATTATTATATATATATATTTAAACATCATATTTTAACATAATATTTAAATAAATAATATTATAGTATATGGTATAGTTAGACCATATCTTGGACAACAATAATTACTACTATAATATTTACGCCTTTTGTAACGTCTGAAATAGGGCGAAACCAAAACATTTCAAAAAACATCAATAAAATTCCATTTAATACTGTTGTATAACTCATAAGTTTTGATTTATAATATAAAGGTAATATAATAATTGCATTAATGAAAAAATCAATTTGTAACAAACACTATTGCAGAGACTTTTCCCAAAATAACAATATTCCAGGGGTAATAAATATGTGGAAACATAATTACCTAATATATATATGTGTGTGTGTGTGTGGAAACGGAAGTTTTTTTTTTTTTCACATTAAAATATACATATCGAAAAGTTAATGCGATGGTCATTATATATCAAATATATACAAGACGTGCAAATACAATTAAGAAAATCCATATATAAAAGATAGCATACCCAACAAACATTTTTTTTTCTCATAACATGCTTTTTGCTAATTGCTTCTTGAGCGGACAATAAAAATTATAATTCATCCTTGAATTCTTATTTCAGTAGTATATTAAAGGAAAGACTATATATATATATATATATATATATATATATAACAATTAGAATCTATAAAATGCAAAAATGGAAACCGTCTCATAAAATGAATGCAATCATTTTAAAAATTATATACCATGGATAAATTATAGTCATAAGTCACTTGCCTAATCCATATTAGTTTACTAGAGTAAGAGTATGTAACTTAAACAAATTACCATATTGAGATACTCGAATTCATACTAACAAAAGCACTAATAAGAAAAATAATACTTTAGAAAGAATCGACAAGGCATTAAACCAAATCAAGGGAATATATACGTACTTAAAGAATTATCAACTTTAGACTGTTGTGGAAAATATACATACTCCGTTTTATATATTATTAAAGAATTATCAACTTTAGACTGTTGTGGAAAATTCACATATTTTATAGAAATATATAAAGGCCTTACATCAATTTATTCATACACAATGATTCAAGAAAATGAATGATGTGTCAGTTTATTTACCACTCGCAATATACGAATCTTTGTAGGATAGGACTATATAGAGGGTGTTGATCCCACAAGGAGATAAGTGTTCTTTGCTTTGTTTCTAACTAATCCAATTTATTTCTTGGTTTACAAGTAACTGGTTAAATTGATTGATTGGTTGTCACGAGCATAAAATAAAATTAAACTGAAGTTAAACTAAAGAGATCAGAGAGAGAAAAGTCCTAAGGTTTTGACTTCACCACAACCTTCATACTATGGTTAATTGTTCAACTCTGGGGATTTAACAATTTATATTTCAAATGAATTGAACTCGATAATATTCGTTCGATTTGGTTTTAAAGAAAGATGTTTTTATAAATTTCAGTTAACTATAACCTATCTGCGGTTAACATGGACTATCCACCTACCTATTTTAACTAATTTTGTAAACAATCCATCTTTCCTAAGCATAGACTATGAAAACATTCATCTATAAAAAACATTGGAACACCATTACATGATCTCCATTCTTATGTCCGGCAGGGCTTCGCCAAATACCGTCCAATAAGAATGGGTTGAGAATAGTCTAAGAGCAGTTATATCTAAACAAGGTAATAACTTTTCAGAAACTATTTAAAACTTTGAAAACCAATTAAGTGTCTCAATTGCTCATAATCATGTAATCAGAAATATAATATATTAAAAATATCCTAGAGTTAAAAAATCAAACCATAGTACTTAGATCGGGTAACATCAATACCTAAGAGAGGAATTAACTACTCATGACGATGTAGGATATCATCTGTGTTATTGTTGTCTTCATCGTCACGGACAACACTTCTCTTCTTAGGATCTTCACCTTCTAAGGTTCTGAAATCCTAAAAGCTGCCACCACAATATCAGAACTCTAAATAATACAAGAAAAATGAACGTCTTCTACTAAGGCCTGTGCTTTCTTTTATAGAAGAAATAAGGGTTTGGTGAGCTTTTAGGTCTTCTGGCCCATCTGGAATGAATTAAGACTTAGAAAAGAATAATTCCCGTAACTTGTAAATCCAATATGTCATGGAAGGCTCGAGCTTAAGAAGTAAAACTTGAGCTATTTAGTCTAGGCTCGAGCTTTAGGCATAAAGCTCGAGCTTTCTTGAAATATGGCTCGAGCTTCAAAGGATGGTGCTCGATCTTCACTTTTGTACTCAGTCAAATTTCTTCAATTATTTTCTAAAGCATCTTTTCCATCAACACTTAAAATATTTTTGGGTCTTTTCTTGTAACATTGTTCGATCCAAGCTTCATAGGGCTTGAGATTTAGGTATAAAGTTTAAGCTTTTAGGACTCAGGGCTCAGCTTTTGGGTCCTTACTTGAACCCGATGTCAACTAAGGGTACAATCATCATTTACCTACGAGTATGGGAAATAATGATTGTACCCTTAGTTGACATCGGGTTTAGGTAAGGACTCGATTAACGATTCGGACCCACAGGTTTGGGTCGTTACAGAACATCATGGAATGACGTGAAAGATTATTTTAAACTTCGTTTGACTAGTTTAAGGCATATTATCATCTCATATAGTAAAATGACCATTTTACCCCTAGTCTGTCCTCTGGTTCGGGTAAAGACCCGGTTAATTATTCAGACCCCTGGTTCGGGTTGTTATAACCACGTTGAGAGCCAAGATGGGTACTGAGCCTCCCTAATAAACCATGTCTCTAGCAATCTATCAATTTCATCGGCTATAATTTGATTGTGCTCTAGAGCGAACCTCCTTTACTTCTGCCTTACAGGCTTGAAGTTCGGATCAACATTGAGAGAGTGACAGGACATAGAGGGATTGATTCCTGGCATGTCCAAGTGGTTCCAACCAAACACGTCCGCATTCTTAGACAAGAAATCAACCAATTGTCGTTTCTCCTCCACTACAAGCCTTGATCCTATTCTTGTGGTTTTGTCTGGTCTCAGAGGATCAATCTGTACATCCACAAGGGGTTCTTCAGTAAGGATCAAAGGCTCTTCCTCCTCCCCAACCTCTTTAGGTGGATGCGTTTGTAATTGCTATCTCGGGCTCATAGGTCGGACGGGCGCTTTTCCCTTCTCACCGGCCTTCAGGGTTACAGAATAATACTCCTTTACTGCCACTTGGTCTCCATGTATATCAATAACTTTGCTCCCATTTGGACTCATGCACCTCTTTACCTGGTGCAAAGTTGAGGGGACACCTTGGATCCTGTGAATCCACCCTCTTCCCATCAAGAGATTATAAGACGGGTGAATCTCGACGACCACAAAGCTTTCTATCAACTCCCTCTCGGCAGCAAAAACTGGCAACTTAACCATACCGATGGGCTCCACCCACTTTCCATCAAATCCTAGCAGTGGATTCCTTATGGGTTTGAGCTTCTCTGGATCAATCCTGAGCCGCTCGAATTCTATTTTCGTCATGACGTTTGCGCTGCTCCCTGAATCAATCAAGACCTGGCGAACCAGGCATTTTGCGACCAGTAGGCTAATGACCAGGGGATCTTTGTGAAGGATCTGAATTTCCAAAAAATCTATTCTGCCAAACCTTATCTGGACTGAGTTGCTTTGTTGATGTAATGCGTTTACACTGCTTATCCTTTTCTTCATATGTGCTTGACGAAGACGCGTTCAGAGTAACTCTTCTAACTCTTCGGCTTCCTCGAGTTGGCTATGAATTGCATTTATGATATGAACAGGTTGAGCGTTATGGTAGTTTAGCTTCTGCTTTCTTTTCACTTGCTTAACCGATCGATTTTGCTCTACTGCTGGCCGTTGAATGTAACTAGCAAACTTCTCCTTCACTATCAGCATCTCCACTTGTCTTCTTAAATTCTTGCATTCATTAGTAAAATGCCCGAAGTCACTATAAAAAACACAATGCTTGGATTGATATCTTTGTTCAAGTGGTTGTTTGATCGACTAGGGAGGGTGAAACTTATCTTTCTTTTCTTGGAATAACTGCGCCAGGCTGACCTTGAGTGGAATGATCGACTCCTCCTCCCTAAGCCTCTTTTCTGCTCTCCAAGGGGTCGGATGCGGTGGTGCAACTTGTTTTTAACCGATCTTTGCTCTGGTCTTTTCTCCCACTGCTACCATTGATGTATTCCTTGCGTTGGCCGTTTCTTCTTCTTCCAAGCGCACAAAACCGTTAACCTCTTATTCAACTCGTCCATGGTCTTTGGTGTATTCACCACTAGATTTGTGTGGAACGGTGTTCCTCGGTTTATAGCTAGTTTGAATGCTTGAACCGTTGTGGATGGATGGCACTCAATCACCGTGCTTTTTTCTAGGTTAAACTGAGTAAGAAAAGCTTGGAGGTGTTCGCCTTTAAGTTATTTCATTATAAACAAACTTGATATCTTTAGCCGGCCGTTTGTTTCCATAGTATTGGCTTATAAATTTGTCGCATAGGTTCTGGAAGCTTTCCACCGATCCCCTTGCCAAATTCTTAAACCAGTTAAGTGTTAGTCCTGTAAGGCTTGTAGGGAACACCTTACACATCAGAGCGTCGTTTTCTATATTCAAAGCCATCTTTAGCTAAATGTGATAAACATGTTATAACAACTCGAACCCGAGGGTCCGAATCGCTAACGGGTCCTTGTCCGAACCCGAGGTCAACTAAGGATACTACCATCCTTTTCTACGTCCATACATAATATACGTGCCATCCCAGGGTTTTTTTTTTTATAAAAAAAAAAATAGTAATAATAATAATAATAAAAAGAGATCATAGTTACAAAATATGTCAAAACAGTTTACTAACCCATCGAACCTTGTAGAGGAGTGTCATCCGCCACTTCCCTTCCAAATCCTGAAAAATGTTAATAATAAAGGAGTGAGCATAAGCTCAGTAGGAAATGTCTAAGATACACTTCTTATATCCCCGTGAATTCCACACAAAGATGGGTAAAAAGGAACGGGGTCATACTATGGGGAATACATATTCTCAACCACAACAGCAAATTTATAGCAAATGTCAACCAATCACAAATTTCCCACAACATCATGAAGTGCAATGTTATGCAAATGTCGCTCTTCATTTCTGAAACATTTCCGTTTCAACCTCCAAACCGTTAGTGTAATCCAACCCAAGGCACCTCCAAGGCGTCATGAATGGAGGTTTGACTAACTATCCATGACCACAAGGCACCTCCAAGTTATCGCATCCAGCCTAGTTAGCTCAACCATACTCCCTTCTAGACTACACTAACAACACGGACTACTAGGCACCTCCTAGGTGTCCGGTTTTCGTAAACACCTTTGAAAATATTTTCCCAAAAATAATTTCATTTATTTTAAAACATTTTCCCCATTTTTCTTTCCCCATGAATGCATGAAATGTTCGTACTTCAATTTATCAATCCCAGCCATAAAACTTTCACACATGCTATACAAAGCAAATTTATAATCTACATACTAAAACTCTCATTTAACATTAACTTTGCATAACTAGTATATAAGGCATGAATTCAAATTCATGTAAGCATAGATGTATTCAAAAGATCGTTTGACCCTTGGCCACACGCCATACATATTAAAAGAGTCCTAATAAGTGTGCTCGTGCACACTTTACACAATCTGATTTTAAAATGACACGCTAAAACCTTAAGTTTTGTAATATTGCCTTCAAAAGCAAAATACGATTCCAAAGTGCATATATGAAAACAAATTGGCCGGTGTTTGGCCCTTAGCCACACCTCATACATATAAAATGAACCTGAAAAAGTAAATTTGCAGACATAACGCATACCCCAAGGCAAAAACGACATATCAAACTTAGTTTCATATTATTCCCTTTAAAGGAAAATTTCAACATTTAATACATACATAAAATTTTAAATGAAGTTTGGCCCTTGGCCACATATCATACATATAAAATAAGTGTCAAAAATTGTACTTAGGTACACATTACAAGTTTCAAGGTAAAAATGACATTTTAGCCTAACTATGCATTACAACTTAAAAAAACAAAACGATACATGTTAACACTTGTATGCTCGTTAAAATACATCAAAGTACTCCAAAATAAACAAGGTAACATAGGGATGTTGCGCATCCCAAACCAAGGTATCCGTTCCTGAAAAATATGCCAACAACTAGGGTGAATAAATAAGCTACTCGTAGGAAGAAGTGCATGCGTATACCCTAAAGTTTCAAGTATCATGCAAGTTCAATATAGATTATTACAAGGAATCATTCCTCCTAACGTCTATATTCTAAGGTGATTAAGGGATTATCTTAAGCTACACAAGTAATTGAAATGAAAGACAATGTACAAGTATACATGCTCAAGTATACAAAGTAATATTGAAACGCAATGCACCACATATAAGTATACACTTACAAGTATACTATACAATATTCAAACAAGATACTCAATATATAAGTATACCTGCACAAGTATACAACTAATATTGAAATACACATAAATCAAGTATACAAGTCACAAGTATACTAAGTTAAAACGACATACTCACGAAATAAGTATACATGGCACAAGTATACTAAATGAAATCGAAATACGCATGAAACAACAAGGTTCAAGTATACTAAATGGAATTTAAATACACATGAAACAAGTATATAAAGCTCAAGTATACTAAACGAAATTAAAATCGCAAGAAGCAAGTGTTACCCAGTAAATGACTCTAGAGGGGGGTGAATAGAGTCTAAGTAGAACGATACCAAATAATTTGATTCAAGGATTATATAAGATAGACAATAATGATTTATTGAAAGTATGTCAATAGATAAACAACATATGCAATAAAATTTAAATAGCAAAGTAAAGAGGGTAGAAAGAGAGAAAGCAAACTCAGAGCACCAAGATTTAGCGAGGTTCGGAAACTCCTACTCCTCAGCTCAAGATCCCTCTTGAGACTTCCCAAAAACCCAATAAGGTTTCTCCTTAAAGGTGGAAACCAAACTGGTGCAAGAAGCACACCCTTACAAAGATGTTTGAAATAATGGTAAAAGAAAACTCTCAGATTTGATGCGCAGATCAAGGCTCACAAACCTATAGCAAATATATAATATAACACAGAGGTTAAAGCTCAAATGATATAAATGAAACAATGATCTATGTAAGTTTCTTTGTCGATCACAAGGTTTTTCTCTCTGATATGTATTGTATATTTAATATGAAAAACTTGAAGATATTATATTAGATTAGGTTTCAAAGCTTGCCAAAAATACTGTTTCAGTAAAAAAATTATCCTAAATTTTTGCCCATTTGATCGAACATATGGTTCATCTGTGCGGTCACTTGAAGTCAATTGATCAAACACATGCTTCATTTGTTCGGATAGTTAAAGTATCTGACCGGTAAGATTGACAATGTGTTTGGTAGGATGAGATCCTATTTCCCCGCACTTTTAAGATTTGAACCCATCTGATCGATTGTATAAATGATCTGATCGGTAATATGAAAACTTTTAGTTTTTCTAGATCTACTATTTTTTCCATTTTATCGTTAATATGAAGTGATCTATTCGATCACTTAAGATCATCTGATCGGTTATATGAACGAAGTGATCGGTTATATGATAATTTTTGAAACCTTCAAAACTCACTGTCATATGCATCTTAATGTTAATATGAAACGATCTGTTCGATCACTTGATCGAGATTATCTGATCAGTTATATGCCTGAAGTGTTCGGTCACATCATATAAAATTTATCATTTTAATAAAGCTATTTGATCAGTCATATTGAGCATCTATTCTATCAGTTCAAATGAAAAAATTTATAGTTTTGTATGATGAACGGAATGCATTTTAAGCTTTAAAACAAAGTGCTATAATCTATTTGCCTTACATTTTAAATCTACTCTCAGTATTTTTAAGCTACCCTTGTGGATGGAAGAGAGGTTTTCCATTTGTCATCCCTTCTTTGATGAGTTTATGCCATTGTTCTTTATTTGTGCTTGTGCTCCTTCTTAACTACATCTCAAGTGGAGATATGTTAAAAGCACTTATTATCTTTGTTTGTTATCATCAAAATAGTAAGAGGTGATTTAAGGCCATTTGTGCCAACAATCTCCCCCTTTTTGATGATGACAAACAATAAATCTGTTTAAGCATATAAGCATGATTTAAGAGTGCATATATTTCATAAAAGCTCCCCCTTAATTCATGCATCTCCTTTATAGCAAAACATATATGTATTTTCTCCCCCTTGTTTACATCATTAAAAAGGAAGACAGTCTGTATGAGAGAAATACAATATAATGGAGAAGCTTACCTAAGAGCTTTACAGAATGCCAACAGTTGTAAGATAAAGATATAAGTGTCAACTTTTTTGGCCCATATTAGAGAGATTTCCTGAAGGGAATAGCTGGAACTTGTCAGCTATTGCTTTCAGCATATCCTTCATTTGTTCGAACTGAATGTTGTTAACTGCCGTGCACCGATCAATTAGTTTATAGACATTATTGGCCCTTTTGTTGATAATTTGGAGGTCAACAGCTTGTTGATCATTGTTCTCTGTGATGGAGGTACCTGCTGCACCTACTTTTTACTCAAGAGCAGTAACCCTATTTGATAGGGACTCAACAGTTGCTTGAATTTGGTC
The DNA here is from genome assembly GCF_030987335.1 of Cornus florida. NCBI lineage: Eukaryota > Viridiplantae > Streptophyta > Magnoliopsida > Cornales > Cornaceae > Cornus > Cornus florida. The sequence continues at coordinate 51,397,982 of NW_026775573.1, forward strand.
CATTCGAGCAGTTGTTTTAGCATGTTAAGAATCTAAGAGCTCAATAAAAGTATCAATGGCTGGGATGTGAGGAGGGGTGTTCGAGGGAGGAAAGAGATCATTATAGTTATCCATGCCAAAATTGGCATCCTGCTGAAATGAGGAGGATGGTTGATTTTGAGTGGAGGAAGGTGTAAGAGGGTGAGCAGAGTTCCGAACCAATTCCCTACTATCTTTATTGGCATCCATTTTCTTTAGGAAGGTGACACTAAGACGATCGTTATCAGTAACATCCCTTTTGTCAATTTCAAAATCAAGTGGCACATTGAAGTGTTTGAAAATTCGCGTAAGCATTATGCCATAAGTGTTTGGAGGTAGGTTTGATGAACTGAAGAAAATGATTAAAGATAATGAACCCTAGATTTAGTTTCCTACTAGTGGAAATGCACCACATTAGAAAAATATCAAGATGAGAGACATGAGTACGACCACCACCCCTAGGTATAATACAATAATATAATGCACTGTGAATGAGCCTATTTTCAAAAGTGAGATCAGATGTAGTGATTGGAATTTTTTTTTGGCGAGTGGGATTTCCACAAAGATGTTGAATAGCTTATGTTTCAACAAAATTAGGGACTTGAACAGAGGATTTATGAACATAAAAGCATTCTCCTTCATCTTTAATGCCCAAAATTTGATTAAGTTGATGATAAGTAAAACTGATTCTGATACCTTTAAGATATGAAGCTAAGCAACCATTGACAAAAGTCAGTTAGGTATAGAACACCCTAATTAGGGTTGGGTAATATGATTCATCAATATTGATGAATGACTCCCATTCCATAATCCTAAATTTATAAAAAAAATGACAGATTTTCTTAAGTATAAAAAAGCATGATCAAAAACTCTACCTTGGGCGATTTCACAGTTAGCGGAACTTTATATTGAACAGTTCCTAAATGGATGGGGAAAGATAATTTACATCAAGAACAGGAGGTGGAGCGGGAGGATCATCGGATCTTCTCCTCTGACGGGGAGGAAGATCAAAATCAGGATCATAACTTGGATCTTGATTATTTGGGGATGGAGGGTTCTCAACAGTTCGTGGTTAAGAGGAGGAAGATGAGCCATTTTTGGTGCGAGGACGGTTGGTACAAACCATGATGAGGGTGATAGTGGTGGAGAGAGGATATGAGAGTGTAGAACTTGCCTTAGAATGGAAGTGGATGCCGGAGATGAAGAAAGAGAGGGGAGAAATAAAAACAGAGCGAAGCAAATGATCGAAAAGATGAGGGAAGAACTTATATATTAAGTTCATCTGATCGATCAGATGTCATGATCTGAGCGATAGGATAAGATCTAAACTGCATGTGTGCACACATATTGATGATCTGTGTGATCAGATAATCAAAAGTCAGGGATTATACATGCGGACAGATAGAGGAAATGTGTGAACAGATAGATTTGTAGATGATCTGGTGAACAGATAGAGTAAATGTGCAAACAGATATACTTCTAAGTGATCTGTACGAACAGTTGGTGCAAATGTGTAATCAGATGAAAGAAATTTGCAGATTTTTCATTTCGTCCAGGTGATGTATGATCAGATAATTATTGTGAACATATAGGATAAACAAATAATAGATATTTATAGCATAATCATACCTAGTTGTTTGTGTATTGTGCAGAAGCGATTTTCGGGAAGCGGTTTGGTAAAGATATCAGCTAGTTGATTTTCTGTTTTGATAAAGTGCATCTCAATGTCACCTTTAACAACATGATCTCGCAAAACGTGATGCCAAATTTCAATACGCTTTGTGCGAGAGTGCAAAATGAGATTTTTAGAAATATTAATAACACTTGTGTTGTCACACCGGATGGGTATGTGATCAAATTTTAGCCCAAAATCTTCGACTTGTTGCTTGATGTAGAGAGTTTGTGCACAACTATTTTTGGCAGTAACATACTTTGCTTCAGCTGTAGATAGGGCGATAGAGTTTTGTTTCTTACATGACCAAGAAACCAAGGCGTGGCCCAAAAAGTGATAAGTTCCACTTTTGCTTTTTCGATCTATTCGATAACCTGCAAAATCTGCATCTGAATAACTTGTGAGTTTTGTTGACCTTAAAGATTTCATCCAATGACAATCTAGTTGTTTTGATGATAACAAACCATTAATGGTGTTTAAGGACTAATGTTTACATTGAGTGTTATATAGATTGTTCACATTCAAAGAATGACCTCAATGAAACACTAAAGATCATTCCAAGTATTCCATTATTCAAGATCACATCAATGAAAGAAATGGATACAAAAAAGTGTTGAAGTTGCAAGGAACAAAATGTAATGTCCATCCAAAGATAGCTTGGACTACAATAAATAAGAAAGCAACTTAAAGGAAGAAGAAATCAAGAATACCTCAAAGCCTAAAGATAATGCCAAAGCATGAAGAAAGGGGTAGATAGGATAGTGAGTGTTTATGATTCAATGTCAAAGTATTCATGAATCCATTTGAAGCTCATTTCTATAGGACCATGCATATCATTACATCATTCATATGCTCCTATATCCAATAGCAGTAGACTATGCACTTCATTCATATCTATTGACTTATGAAGTCTTTGCTAAGAAAAAGTTAGTTCAAGCTTACATAAGCTTTAAAAGAACTCACAACTTAAGCTAGAAATGCTAGGACCATGCACATTAATCATAAGATTTGTTTTGGTCTCTTGAAAGTAAAAGTAAGGCATTGAACTTAATCTTTTATCTTTAAAGCCTTTGTTACCAAGATTTGGTAAATAATTCTAGGACACAATGCACTTAATATTTAACATCCTTATATGTCCCTAGACTCTTAGAAACTGAACTTTAACTAAATTGAACCATACATCAAAGTCCTAGGTGTGAGAAAGATGGCTATCTCACAAGAAGTAATTTTCAGCCCAGAAAATTTTCAGACCAGCCTGTACTAAAACTACTATAACTATTTTTGTAGTTGTAGTTTGTAAGTAAGACTAGGTGAATTTGAAAGCTGACTTCGAGCCCTTGAGTTTAGACTCAAATTTCACCTAAAAAGGATTTCAATTGAATGAGATATGCGCATCACAAGATGCATATTTCTGGTCTACAAAATTTCTGACCAGGTTGCAATAAAATGGCCATAACTATTTTAGTGGTTGGAATTTTTTACTAAGGTTGGTGCCATTAGAAAGATGACTTCAAGGCAATGAATTTAGACTTAAATTTCACCTCATTTGGAGTTAAATGGACTGAGTTATATCCATTTGAAGTTATATACAGCAGTAGAGCCGAATCCATTCAAAGTTGAGCTTGCTCTTTTCACTCCAGTAGCCAATTTTGGTTTTACAAAGCAATAGAGCAGCCTCCATTCAAGTTGAGCCTACTCTTTTCACTCTAGTAGCTAAAATAGACTCGAGAAACAAATTTTTAGAGAAAGAGCCGCCTCCCATTTTTGGTAGCCGCCTCTACTTGAGGTAGAGCCTACTCCACATATAATGGAGCCGCCTCCTCTATTACATATAGCCAGCTCCTTCTGGGGATTTGAATTCCAACGGGTATTTTTGCACTAAATGTTCCTCCAACCACCTCTAACAGCTATATTGAGCTTTGAATTTCTATAAATACAGAGGGCTGGTTTTCTAAATTTAGACACCATTTTGAGAGACAATATATTGCATCAAAGAGAGCTTTTGTTCTCACATTTTTCCTTCATCTCTCTCATTTATTTCATGTATCATATTAAGAGATTCAACCAAGGATTCAAAGAGCTTTTGCTCTTGTTTGAATCTTCACAGAGTTTGTGTTCTATTATACACTTGAGAGATTATAAGAGCTTATATTCTTCATTTATATCATTTCCTCTCATTCATTTCATTCATAGAGTTTGAGCTTTAATCTATTCATCTATACTCTAGTTGTGAGTCTTGATTTACTTATCAATCTTTGAGAGACATATTTGTGCACAACAAATTTAAGCTTCAATTTGTAAGGGCTGGTGTGGCCCAAGGAAGAAGAAGCAAGCTAGTTTCAATTTATAAGGGTTGGTCTAGGAAGACTAAAAGAGGTTGTCTCTTAGCAAGGTGAAACAAGGAGTTGCTTCATATAAAGGTTTGCTCTCCACCCGTAAGGAGAAGCCATAGTGGATTGGGAAGTCTCAAGAGGGATCTTGAGCCGAGAAGTAGGAGTTTCCAAACCTCGCCAAAATTACCGAGTCATTGTTTCCAATTTCTCTTCCCTTATCTCTTTTTACAATTATGATATAAATTGTTTGCTCTTATATCTTAATTTCATTATTGCATAATTGGTTAGATTATTGATTAGAAATTGTAATTCTATAAATTGTGAAAATTGGCCATTGACTCTATTCACCCCTCCTCTAGAGTCAATTCTTGGATAATAATTGGTATCAGAGCCTAACTCTACTTAAAGAACTTAATCGTCTTAGAGTACGATCATGGCCAACAATGGTAGTATCACACACTTAGAAAGACAATCCAATGATCAACCCCATTGTTTTGATGGAAATAATTATATCTATTGGAAAATTAGAATGAAAGCCTTTCTACAAAGTATTAATATTGATTTATAGAAAGTTGTTGAAAATGGTGATCATATCCCAACCAAAGTTATTGAAGGGAATAAAAATCCTAAATCAAAAAGTGAATAGAATGAAAATGATCATAAATTAGTTCAATGTAATGCTTTAGCCATATGCTATCTTTATTGTGCATTGAGTAAAAATGAGTTTCATAAAATTATCTTTTGTAAAACGGCTAAAGAAATTTAGGACTTGCTTGAATTACCCTATGTTGGATCAAATCATGATAAGGAATCAAATATAAATGAATCATCTAGCATAAATGAGATACATTATGGTTTTTCTAATATTACTAATCATTTGAATGTTATTGGTAGAACTAACTCATCCACTTATAGTGAAGAAAATGACGCAACGCAAAACAAGAGTATAGCTCTCCAAGTTTCTAGCAAAGAAGCAAGTAACATCAAAGAGTTGGTTAACGTGATACCCCTCGATTCTAGAGCCACGAGTGATCAAGTCCGAGCACATATCCGAGGGACACCAGACAATCAATATATAAACAAGCAGGAATACAAACTGAAATAAGAATAAATTAATAATACGCTGAAAGAATTCTAAAATAAAAATCCTCAAACTTTAAATAATAAATTAATATCATTTAAATCCTTCAAATACGTACAACTCGGGAATCCATCTAGTGGACCTCTAATAATTCCAAATGAATAATAAATACAAAACCAAAATCCAAGACTAAAATAAGAAAGGAAATCCTAAATAGTCGGAAGAGTGAGTGTCTGTATCTGCATCAATACGATCAAGCTCTAAGCCTGGTACTGACAAACACCTAAAAAATAAGAGTGGGTCAGGCCCACATGCAAGTTCCATCCTATTACGATCCATACATAAAACCGATACGCAGATACATCCTAGATAGTTCGCCAATATCTAAAATAGTCCATATAGATATAGATACACACTATAGGATACTCACTAACCTATAGTCATCACACCTGAATGGAAGGTAACACGCAAAACGCACGTAGCGTAGTCATGCACACCTAGACTTACCAGGGAACGTCATTAGGTCCAGTTATCCATCCAGTAATATACGCACCCTAACCGTGATCAGGAAACTCAAGCTCGTATCACGGTACCATAAATATGTATATATAATATCCTTCCTAATACAGAAAAATAAAACAACCATCCGTTATGTCGTTCAACTATTTTAGTTGACAGGACATGCATCCATGTAGGATTTAACTGTTTTAGTTAATCCATTCCGTATGTATGAAAAGTTAGGACTTAGCTTTTTGATCTAATCCATCTCTGATATACCACCGTTCCATATCAGTGCATATAATGCATATGATCCAATAATGATGCACACTCAAATGAATATCAAGTAAATCCAGAAACCAACATAATAGAAGTCAGATATTAATAAGATCCTATCATGCATCCAGTATATGATTATAATCATAAAAACTCCTTTTAAATTGTTAGAGTACTGATAAACAATATAAATTATCCATATCCATCCAATTGACAAAACAGAAATTAAAACAGTTCATCAATTAACATCCATAGCATGGTATAATGATTATCAGAATTATGAACTGAGTACATTATACTAGAAATCCCAAACCATACTCTCATACTAGTTCATTTAAATCACTAAAACAAAGACTAGTAATGAAATCCTCCACAATCCTTGACGGCATACAAATTAGTATTTAAATTCCATGACGTCCCTTTAATCCTCAATGTATAAATCCTGTTCCTGACATAATGACACTCAGAAGTCTAGACAAAGTACACTATATGAATTCCCAGTCGCGGTTTCATACTAATCCACTTAGTTCGCTAACACAAAACTAGCACTAAAACTTCTACAACTCCCAACGGCATGCAATTTACTTGTTAAAATTACATGATGCTCACAACCATAGCATAACCAACATTCCTGGAACTAAAATATGTCACTTATATCATTAATATAAAATCCTATAAATCCCTTTTATTTCGATTCATCCAATTTGCTAAAACAACTAGCAATACAGTCCTCCTTCCTTCCTGACGGCATTCACATTAATATTTTATAATTCATGCCGTCTTCTCCAATTAACACACCAACTTATACTAACTATTTTAAGAGTCAAACAGACTAATTTTAAGCATTTACTACCCCCATAATTTCCCAGAAACTCCGTTTAAGCCCCTGAGGTCAGAAAAACATCTGAAAACATTAAAAAAACACTTACTGGGCAATTACAAAAGGTAGAGCCGGCTCCAATTTAAGGTAGAGCCGGTTCTACCCACCTTGGAGCCGCCTCTACACCTTGTGGAGCCGGCTCCACTTCAATGGAGCTACCTCCATTGAAGGGTGGAACCGCCTCCACTCACCCAGCCTCCATTTTTCCTTCTCCGCTTCCTCTGTTTGCCTTCTTCGCTTCCGGCGAAGTTTCAGTCCTCTGTCCCACTTTTGTTAAAGATTTTTAAGGTTCAAATTAAGTCCTAAAAATCCTAGAAACTTCTCCAATTCCAATATGAATTACTTGAAAAAAGCTTAAACCATGATCAAAACAGTTTATGCTTCCTCTGTTTGTCTTCTTCGCTTCCGGCGAAGTTCAATCCTCTGTTCCAGATTTTCTTAAAGTTCTTATGGTTCAATATAAGTCGCAACAGTCCTAGAAACTCCTCAAATTCTATTGTGAATTTTTTGACAGACGTTTAAATAAAAAATAACACAGTTTATGCAAGAAACCGATTTCAGTTATTTAAACGTAAACAAGTTATAGTCCCATATAACATGCATCAACCATCAGTTTTAAAAGTTGAATTAATCCCTGGAGACTATATAGAATGCACAGAACATAAGTTTACAGGAAGGAGATAGAATGAAACTTGCCTTTAGGTTTCGGTTTGAAACCTTTCAACATCGACTCTAAATTCCGGCGAATCCCAAGACTGTTCTCCACTTCTACTCACTGTTCTCCTCCTCTGTTGCCTCTTGGTTCCACCTACGAGCAACTCCTTTTCCTTATATCTTGAAACTCTCTGCTTTCTCTCAAATTCCTCTCACTTAACCTCCTAAACCCTTCTTTGTATCTCTCTGCCTCACAGTACGTGACTAGGGTTCTCCACCCTAGCAGACATAACCAAGCATATATATATATATGGCTAAACCCTAAGTTGGATTATGCAGTATATATATAAGCTTCCACTAAACCCTAATTCTAAACCCCAAATAAAATACAAGTCGGCGACCACAATTACCTAAAGTGATAAAACCCTACGGCGCATACAAATTATATAAGCTACCAAATATAAAACCCTAAATTACACGTCAATTAAATCATCAATAATCAAATATTTAAATAAACCAACAATTAAATTAAAACAATTTCAATTAAACAATTCAGTTAAAACAAATACACACTTAATCAATTAAGAAACCAAAACACATAAGTCACATAATTAAATAAAAAGCAACAAAAATCAAAATTAAATTCCCATCTTATCCTTTTGAAAACTAGGGGTATTACATTCTTCCCCCCTAACAAAAGGAATTCTGTCTTCAGAATTCACGAAACTCTGAATTAATGTCTATTCAAAATTCATTTCCGTTTTTGTGTGGCACAGCCTCTTTAGATGAGCTCCACCAAATTCCAACACATCTAACAATATACCAAGTTTCTATGTTTAAGAAATACCATAAATGTACAACTCCTAGGTTGTATCAATCAATGATCCAATCCGACCCAATATTTAGTGAAGGATAACGATCCCTATCCCTCCAAGTTCCATTAAACAGACGCATAAAATTCATATGCATCCAGCGATAGCTAATTGGTAATGCTAAGCCATAGATGACTGCCTAAGTCGATAAGCAAAATCCATGAAAAGTCACTGCAATAAGTAACACTGATCTTTCTCCAAAACCCATTGCTTCCTACACGGAAGTTCTCTCAAAAAACCATTTCCTGATAAAAAAAACTCCTATATACGAACTCAACTATCTACAAAATCCGACTGCCACCTCCAAACCGCGCACAATCTTTACTAAAAGAGATTATTTATCCCCGATGTATCCTTAAATAAAGACAAGGTCTTATTATATAACCTCGCTTCCATGCCAGACCAACCAGTGAGAGATCTGTACAACATACTATCCAAAATTACAAACATTGTCACACTAACCTCCTTGTGCCAACAATAGCACAGATAATAACTGAAAAGCTAAGTAACGCTTTCAATTACCCATGCCAACCTAGGATATATATCCTAAGCATATTTGTCATGATCCAATATTATATTGCGATCAAATTTCCCATCTAGAGATGCGAAGCATAATTGTTGCTCCAACACGTTCGAAAACTCCGTTGACATATCAGTGTTTAGCTCCCATAAGAGATAACCATAGACTACAATTTCGTTATCAGTGCAATGTAGAACTGACACGACACGTCAAAACAAACCCGACTAACAATGATGTCCACAATCGAACTTGTTTGATCCACGACTCTTAATCCATATGGAATGAAAATTCCAACCAATGTCGGTACTTTCTACCAACCATCCACCTCCTGATTAGTCCTACTTCCCTGTTGACATAGGAAGTGGCTAAAACCTCCAATGATATCCAAGCCTCAATTTTCCACCTTGTTAGCAGGTGATACACATGGAGATAGTGATATACATGTCTCTATCTGTACCGGCTTACCAAGACGAACCTGGTAAGTCGTGCTGTAACTCCTATCCATTTGACTGCACCGTAAAAGTTATGAATTTTACATCTTAGTCAGTCCAACCTTCCTAGAATCAGAAAGACAACTACCAATCCTCCTTCAGTACCCTAAACTCATCTGAGTAAGATACTACCTCCTGTGGGATCAGCCTAAATATTCCAAGTTGACCGCCTCTATTTCCCTGGTAATAGCAAGTGTTATTATTTCCACGTGCTAAAATGCAATGAATTGCGCAATAACCACCGCAGGTTCAATCACCACATCGGTTGATAAGATCATCATCCTCCCTATTACTTCCACCCGATGAAACTTAATGCAAAGTGTGAATCACCACATCGATCCATCTAAGCCGTCTCGTGATCCGTGTTATTCGTAAGAACTGATTTTTTTACCAATTCCAAAATAGACAAAATGAAGCTGATTTAATTTTATCAATCAAATCATATCCCGACTAGGATCTTGACCCTTGTGTAAAATCAGCAATCTCTCATCTAGATCCGTGGAAACTACCCTGTCAGTCCCACTCTAGCGTAGAAGTGGCTGCAAGGATCTAATGATCTCTAACGGTCCATCTAGATCATCTACCAAATATCAGACTTTGAGACAAAATTACTATGTCCCTCCTCCTACCTACCTCCAAACATCTGCTTCCCTCTGTGAAGCATCATGTTTCCTCCATAATCAATAAAGAACTAAGAGTGGTAAACCTCAGTCCTTACATCCTCATTCCAATTTGTCTAACGAAAGTATCATTAGTCTGGTAGCACCAGCTTCCATATTTAGATGTTCAGTCTCACCTTCAAGTCTATGCCATCCTACTTCTCTAACTCAAGTAAGTGTCGATTAGACTTCCTGTCTAATTTCAAACGAATATGGAATCTTTCCATCCTCCAAATAGTCAAATTCCCAGTAACAACTATTTGTTGCGAACTGGGACCTAAAAAAAAAAAAAAATCCCATATTATTTATGCAAATGAAGAAACTTGCTTCCTCCTCGATATACAACTCTAACAACGCCTCCTAATGACACCCCCTCACAAAAGAAAATTTTTGGTTAAGGATAAACTGATGAATAGTTAATCTGTATACTATCCTCAGTCGGTGGCGTTCCAATAAGTACTTAAACCATTACAAGATCCTCCTACTGACTTGGGAATACCTTTTAAAATTCCTGAGAAGCTATTCAGCAAAGTCAGTTCATCCGATAAATCATTGTGGTGTTACAGTATATCAAACGAATCTATATCATTTGACTCGAACTACTGGTTTCCTTATCCCATCCTGAAAGCATACTATAACCATGCATGTCTAGGTTCATTAGATTGGCTAAAGGTAGGTATACTTACCATATCTTACGACCACAAGCTCAAAATCCTAGCGTAACTAACGTTATTCCTCCAAAACGGTAATTGGCTGATCACACATTTGTGTCCCCAACTAAACCACATTCCCAATCCGGAATAATTAACAAAAAGGAAACACATAATGCACACATAATAAAACACAATAAAATCTACGTGAAACATCGTTCCTCCTTGCAAGAAAATCTCTTTTAGAACTCAACTTTACCTGATTGATTCACAATCTCCTTTGCCAGTTTCAGAGGTAATCAACCAACCTCAAAACATAAGCTCAATCCATAGCTCAAAACAGAATCCATTTGCCTCAGCAAATTCCAAAGGCCTAACCTTTATCCTCCTCATATGCGGAATGCAAACCGTCTAATGTAGCTTAATAAAGTAACTTAGAACGTCACAACTTGATACCCATACTCCCCGGAACGTGATATAATATCATTGCTGCGTTCCGATAAGATCTCTATCCGATCCTAAACGAATGAAGAGTTCCCTTTATTTACCTCTTTTAAAGGTAATACGAAAAGTTAACTATATGTAGGTCGATCCACACCAATTCTATAAGTATCATTCCTTATACTATTAGCGAACAAGATCACTCTTGCGTGATCCTTAATTTGTAAGATTCAATACCCTCTTTTCTGGGTATGTTGAAATCTCTTCTACTAGAATCCTCTTCGGACTCTTAGTTCTCGGTTGTCTCTTTTATGAGCACAACTGAAATCGTGTTAGCCCTTTTATGCGGTGACCTAAAACACACTCCTAAATCCTTCCTTGATTTATACTTTTAAAAGTAGCGCCAACCAAAACTAAACCCTCGATCCCAAGTTTTGCTTCTGACAAACAATTTGATAACGTACTCCTTTACTCCTTTGGGTCTGTATCACTTTCGCCTTGGACCCCAACCTCCTCTTAGTGTCAACCATTCCATAATTATGAAATATAATTGACATCAGCTGCTCCTCCTAACGAACCGTAAAAGAGTACAACGAATCCTAAAATGGCTCTAAGTTTCTAAGAGATGCAACGCTGAAGTCATATAACGAAAGACACACCTAAGGACACTAGAACCTGGAGTGCTCTGATACCAACTGTGATACCCCTCGATTCTAGAGTCACGGGTGATCAAGTCCGAGCATAGATCCGAGGGACACCAGATAATCAATATATAAACAAGCAGGAATACAAACTGAAATAAGAATAAATTAATAATACGCTGAAAGAATTCTAAAATAAAAATTCTCAAACTTTAAATAATAAATTAATATAATTTAAATCCTTTAAATTCGTACAACTCGGGAATCCATCTAGTGGACCCCTAATAATTCCAAATGAACAATAAATACAAAACCAAAATCCAAAACTAAAATAAGAAAGAAAATCCTAGGTAGTCGGAAGAGTGAGTGTCTGTATTTGCATCAACATGATCAAGCTCTAAGCCTGGTACTGACAAACACCTGAAAAATAAGAGTGGGTTAGGCCCACATGCAAGTTCCATCCTACTACAATCCATACAGAAACCTGATACGCAGATACATCCCAGATAGCTTGGCAATATCTAAAATAGTCCATATAGATATAGATACACACTATAGGATACTCACTAACCTATAGTCATCACACCTAAATGGAAGGTAACACGCAAAACGCACGTAGCGTAGTCATGCACACCTAAACTTACCAGGGAACATCATTACGTCCAGTTATCCATCCAGCAATATACGCACCCTAATCGTGATTAGGAGACTTAAGCTCGTATCACGGTACCATAAATATGTATATATAATATCCTTTATAATACAGAAAAATAAAATAACCATCCGTTATGTTGTTCAACTATTTTAGTTGACAGGACATGCATCCATGTAGGATTTAACTGTTTTAGTTAATCCATTCCGTATGTATAAAAAGGTAGGACTTAGCTTTTTGATCTAATCCATCTCTGATATGCCACCGTTCCATACCGGTGCATATAATGCATATGATCCAATAATGATGCACACTCAAATGAACATCAAGTAAATCCAGAAAGCAACATAATAGAAATCAGATATTAATAAGATCCTATCATGCATCTAGTATATGATTGTAATCATAAAAACTCCTTTTAAATTGTTAGAGTACTGATAAACAATTTAAATTATCCATATACATCCAATTGATAAAACAGACTTTAAAACAGTTCATCAATTAACATCTATAGCATGGTATAATGATTATCAGAATTATGAACTAAGTACATTATACTAGAAATCCCAAACCATACTCTCATACTAGTTCATTTAAATCACTAAAACAAAGACTAGTAATGAAATCCTCCACAATCCTTGACGGCATACAAATTAGTATTTAAATTCCATGACGTCCCTTTAATCCTCAATGTATAAATCATGCTCCTGACATAATGACACTCAGAAGTCTAGACAGAGTACACTATATGAATTCCCAGTCGCGGTTTCATACTAGTCCACTTAGTTCGCTAACACAAAACTAGCACTAAAACTTCTACAACTCCCGATGGCATACAACTTACTTGTTAAAATTACATGACACTCACAACCATAGCATAACCAACATTCCTGGAACTGAAATATGTCACTTATATCATTAATATAAAATCCTATAAATCCCTTTTATTTCAGTTCATCCAATTTGTTAAAACAACTAGCAATACAGTCCTCCTTCCTTCCTGACGGCATTCACATTAATATTTTATAATTCATGCCGTCTTCTCCAATTAAAACACCAAATTATACTAACTGTTTAAGAGTCTAACAAACTAATTTTAAGCATTTACTACCTCCCATAATTTCCCAGAAACTCCGTTTAAGCCCCTGAGGTCAGAAAAACATCTGAAAACATAAAAAAAAAAAAAAAAAAAAAAAAAAAAAAAAAAAAAAAAAAAAAAAACACTTACTGGACAATTACAAAAGGTAGAGCCGGCTCCAATTTAAGGTAGAGCCGGCTCCACCCACCTTGGAGCCACCTCTACACCTTGTGCAGCCGGCTCTACTTCAATGGAGCCACCTCCATTGATGGGTGGAGCCACCTCCACTCACCCAGCCTCCATTTTTCCTTCTCCACTTCCTCTGTTTGCCTTCTTCGCTTCCGGCGAAGTTTCAGTCCCCTGTCCCACTTTTGTTAAAGATTTTTAAGGTTCAAATTAAGTCCTAACAATCCTAGAAACTTCTCCAATTCCAGTATGAATTACTTGACAAAAGCTTAAACCATGATCGAAACAGTTTATGCTTCCTCTGTTTGTCTTCTTCGCTTCTGGCGAGGTTCAATCCTCTGTTCCAAATTTTCTTAAAGTTCTTAAAGTTCAATATAAGTCCCAACAGTCCTAAAAACTCCTCAAATTCTATTGTGAATTTATTGACAGACGTTTAAATCAAAAACAACAAAGTTTATGTAAGAAACCGATTTCAGTTATTTAAACATAAACAAGTTACAGTCCCATATAACATGCATCAACCATCAGTTTTAAAAGTTGAATTAATCCCTGGAGACTATATAGAATGCACAGAACAAAAATTTACAGGAATGAGATAGAATGAAACTTGCCTTTAGGTTTCGGTTTGAAACCTTTCAACATCGTCTCTAAATTCTGGCGAATCCCAAGACTGTTTTCCCCATCTACTCACTGTTCTCCTCCTCTGTTGCCTCTTGGTTCCACCTACGAGCAACTCCTTTTCCTTATACCTTGAACCTCTCTGCTTCCTCTCAAATTCCTCTCTCTTAACATCCCAAACCCTTCTCTGTATCTCTCTGCCTCACAGTATATGACTAGGGTCCTCCACCCTATCAGGCATAATCAAGCATATATATATATATGGCTAAACCCTAAGTTGGATTATACAGTATATATATAAGCTTCCACTAAACCCTAATTCTAAACCCCAAATAAAATACAAGTCGGCGACCACAATTACCTAAAACAATAAAACCCTACGACACATACAAATTATATAAGCTACCAAATATAAAACCCTAAATTACACATCAATTAAATCATCAATAATTAAATATTTAAATAAACCAAAAAAATTAAATTAAAACAATTTCAATTAAAAAATTAAGTTAAAACAAATGCACACTTAATCAATTAAGAAACCAAAACACATAAGTCACATAATTAAATAAAAAGCAACAAAAATCAAAATTAAATTCCCATCTTATCCTTTTGAAAACTAGGGGTATTACAATTAATCTTTGTCTCATGGCCAATGAAAATGAGGTAAATTCTAATCATGAATCTTTTGATTTAGAAAATTCCTATAATGAATTAGTTGATGAGTATAATGATTTGCATAATGCGTTTAAAGAGTTACATGGTGTGCTATAAACAATGCTTGTGAAATGTGCTTCTTTTAAAAAAGAAAACCAAGATCTCTCTCAAAGACATAAAAAAGTTCAAATGGAAAATGACTCTTTGAAATGTACAAAAATTAGAAAATATTCAAATTGAAAATGAGTCATTGAAAAATGAAATGAAGTGTATACTCTCTAAAGAGTCATCATTAGTTGATCTTGTTTCCGAAAATGATTCCTTAAAGAAAATTATTGATGATCAAAATGACATTTTAGCAAAGTTTACAAAAGAAAAAGAGAAATTGAGTATTATGCTTGGTGAGCAAAGAAGTGTCTTTTTCAAAAATGGAAAAGGATATGATTTTTACAATAACGATATAAATTTATTGAAAAAGATAAAGTACTTAAATGATTCATTTGACAATAGTTCTTTTCAATATCCTAAATGCAATTATTGTAAAAAGTTAGGACACATAATTCAAAATTGTCTATTTAGAAAGAGGATAAGGACTAAGAAAATTTGTCCTAAAAGGAACTTATGAGCCATTACCTAACTCCTATGACCCAAGAAAATTTGGGTACCAAAAAAAGAACATGTAACCTTTTCTTGTAGAGTTACTCGATGGCATCCTCTTCAATCAAGGATCATGAAAGAAGCATCACACTTGGGAACAAACCCAAGGGCAAGTTAATTGGTAAGCTCTAAATAATCTTTTCATACTATAAATTGTTTGATTATTCACTTGCATAGTATGTAGGAATCAATTATGATCATTAAAAGGCTAAATGAAAATGTATCTCTAAGCCTTAGATTATTATATATGGAGATGTCTTTGTAGATGAATTCATTGTACCCCAAAAGACCGTAAATGATATACATTTCCCAAAATGATGATTTTTTATCATGATGTGCTACATCTATATATTGTGGGATTCTTGTATTATCTTGTTTACTTGGGACAAGTATTCATTGAAAATACAATTTGCTTTTAATGCATGTTTTTATTGATTAAGAATAGATTTATTCATTACAATATTGAAATTGCATTTGACATGCTATACTTAGAATTAGACAAAATTGGTTTAAAAAGTGTACTTCTTATTACTTTTTAAAGAGTCATAAATGAATATTTGATTATGCAAAGTAATGTATCTTCATTCTAAATTGTTAAATCCTTTAAGGATTTTAAATTTGGACACTTAATTTGTATTTGTCCATTTAGGAAGAATCTGATCTATCTTGTCAATTATTGATTATTTCATGGATAATGCACATGGTACCTTTTATTACGATCTATACATGAAAGTGTACTACTTCACTCAGCTCTTATTTATTTCTTATTGATTCATTGAGTTGAATATAATCATAAGTATGTCCATTTATTGAATTGACAAATGCACTAGCATACTAGAGACATTTAAATTGCAAATTTAGCTTGAAGCATGTTAACTAGAGAAAGCATCACATTTGTGTTTTATTGAATTAAGCCCCAAAATGAAACTTCACAATGTGTACTAACTCATGAGGACCCTAAAAGTATTGGGTACCAAAGAATTCCACTTGAGCATACTTTGTAGGTTAAAGACCTCTTCTTTCAAAAACAAGTGGATTCACAAATATGGATGCCTAAAGCACATGAAAAGAAATCAAGTCATGATTTCCCCTTGCTAACAAAAGGATGAAGGATGCACTACATTTAGAAACCGTGCAAAAACTAATGGAATTACTTACTTCGGTAAATATCCCCTTCTTCATCACAAATGTGCTTTCAGTTGATAAGTTTAAATGTGACTTAATTGTGCTAGATAAAAGGTAATACATGATTATTTTCATAGCATAATTAATGTAGATGGTGATCTTGACATGAATGCTACTTGTTACTAAAAATGTTTATATTATAAATTTTGATATGAAAGTAGTATGTTATGGCATATTGTTGACACCTAATGCTACTTCATTTAAAGTTAATCAAATCTATTAAAGTAGTTATGTATAAGATAATCATTTATGTGCTTTTGGGATTTTAATTGTTATATCTACATCTTATTGGTATCACTCACTCCATATATGAAATGAGGTTATTGAACTTGAAAATGTTTAGATGGACTTAAGAAAATGAGAAATCAAATAAATCCTCACTTGAAAACTTCAACGAACAAAACTCATTGGAAGAGCCATCTAATGTGATCTAAGAATGAGATTTTATAATGCCTTCCTAAGAGTGGATGAATGGTTCACCTTCATTATTTTGATCCATTATTGGTGAACATTCTCTATGTGCTTATTATTGTAACTAATTTTTTTTTGGTAGCTACGATATTAGCTAGGCTAGACTATTCCCAACAGTTAATCCAAGAAGAAGAAATTGAATATATGACTTATTGACTTCATATCTAAAAAGTCTTTTGAGGAAAAATCATCCGGACTTGAAATGCATAAATTTTGAACTAGATGTTTAAATTTATCAATAGCCTTATGTTGTTAAAAATTAGCTCCTAGAGCTCTTTTTAAAAGGCTTTGTGATTTTCTCATGAATAATGATTTTTGACAAAATTAATTTATATATCTCTCATTATTTTCAAAACCATCATTGATATTATGTTGATTGCACTTACATGGATGATCTTGTCTTTAAACTAACATTTATGTTTTGTATAAAGAAGTTTACCTCAAGCATGCAAAATAAATTGAAATGAGCATAATAAATAAACTTGATTTTTTCTAAGGATCAAAACTCCTTAAGTGTCATGAAAATTAAATTTCTTATCTTTATTTGACACTTTAGTCTTGAGAATATGTCATTCAAAGAACACTATCTTCTAGCTTAAATGACTAATGTGATATTATAAGTGCTATTTTATTTCATGTATCCATTTTTAGCACTTTAGAATTTCATGTGATGTTTCTACATCACTTCTTAAAAGAGTGTGTATAAAAGAGATAGTTTGTTTATCCACATGAAAAGTCATGTAACCAATCTCTCATCACATCTTTTAAAGAAGATATTTTGGTATCTAGACCTTAATTTATATATCCGTGTTTTTGCACTTTAGAACTTCATGAGATGCATTGACATCACCTCTTGAGATATATGAATAAGAGAAATATTGAACTCATCCACATAGAAAATCATGTAGCCAATTATCTTTAATCATATATATATCAAAGAATATATGCTTTTGCATAATTAGGAGTTCATTTCAAATGACTAAGAGTGGTGCCACTGCTTACATATAATATATGTTTTTCATAAGCATAAATATTTTTTAAAAAATCATTTTGATCACTCTATCATATATTAATTGCATATCTTTATAAAAGAAGATCTTTTGGTATTAAGGCCTTATTATTGATTATTTTGGCCATACTTGCTCCTATGTGTGATAATTTCATCTCTCTCTCTAACTTCTCATGCTCCAATCCCAAATTAATCATCTCTAAACTTAAATAACATGTAATTTAATATGATTACTCCTTGAGCGTATTAAATTTTTTATGAGAAAAATGAGATGTGTTAGTATCATAAGATATATTATGTACATACTTGCATTTGCAAATCTTGGTTGTAACATCTCACACTTGTTTTTAATGATTTGCTAGCTTTGGAAAACCATGAACTTCAAATGATCCATCTTATTATATCCATTAATGAATTAAAGGTTTTTGAATATGACTTACTTCATGATATATCTTAAAGCATACTTTACCTATCATTGCTTCATTGTTCCATTAGTTAGATAATCATTGAATAATATATGATGTAAATGGAAGCATGTTGATAGGGAGAGATTATTGATAATCTCTTATGAATGTTTATTGCATGACTAGTTATGCCTAATTGATTTATTTAGAAATTATCAAGCATGTTACAAAATGACTTGTTGGTCATTACATTCATTCTTTCTAGCCTTCAAGATTTTCATAATTTTTCCCTCCTTCATGATAATATCAAATAGGAAAATAATATTAGGATTGAAGCTCACTTAATTTCTTAGATTTTCCTCTACAAAGGTTGTTGCCTTTTGGCTTACTCTAATCCATGCTCCATGTTTATTTTCTTTTATGCTTTATTATATATACTTTTGTATACTTCTTTCTTTTGAGTTTATATTTCATTCTTGATTTATGTCTTATGTATACTTTTGTATATGTCATGAATCTTAATGATCTATTGAACTCTTGCTATCAATGAAATTGGTTTCTTATGATATACTTACATGTTTCATTCCAAAGCACATTATAGTCATTAATACTATCGCCAATTCTTCATTTTAATTACTTTACTATGCTAAACGATAAATGCTCAATGAGTTTGTCGAGCCTCCCATCTTTTTTAGATGACAATGGGGGAGAGATATATGATGTGTGAAATGATCTTAAATACATGTTTATGTCTAAAATGATTTATGATATAGAAAGCATGTTGTTTTATAACATTATATTCAATGAATGCACTTTGATAAGGGGAGTATTTTTCAAATGTCACTCCACTTGCTTATGAACACATCAATGTTTTGTCATCATTAAAAAGGGGGAGATTGTTCACCTTAAGGATTTTATCCAATGACAATCTAGTTGTTTTGATGATAACAAACCATTAACGGTGTTAAGAACTAATGTTTACATTAAGTGTTATATAGATTATTCACATTCAAAGAATGACCTCAATGAAGCACTAAAGATCATTCCAAGTATTCCATTATTCAAGATCACATCAATAAAAAAAATGGATTCAAATAAAAGTTGAAGTTGCAAGGAACAAAATGCAATGTCCATCCAAAGATAGCTTGGACTACAATGAACAAGAAAATAACTCAAAGGAAGGAAGAAAGAAAACAAGAATACCTCAAAGCCTAAAGATTATGGCCAAAGCATGACGAAAGGGGTAGATAGGATGGTGAGTATTTAGGATTCAATGTCAAAGTATTCATGAATCTATTTTAAGCTCATCTCTATAGGACCATGCATATTATTACATCATTCATATGCTCCTATATCCAATAGCAATTGACTATGCACTTCATTCATATATATTGACTTATGAAGTCTTTGCTAAGAAAGAGTTAGTTCAAGCTTGCTTAAGTTTTGAAAGAACTCACAACTTAAGCTAGAAATGCTAGGACCATGCACATTAATCATAAGATTTGTTTTGGTCTCTTGAAAATAAAAGTAAGGCATTAAACTTAATCTTTCATCTTTAAAGCCTTTGTTACCATGATTTGGTAAATGACTCTAGGACACAATGCACTTAATATTTAATATCCTTGTATGTCCTTAGACCCTTAGAAACTGGACTTGGACTAAATTGAACCATACATCAAAGTCCTAGGTGTTAGAAAGATAGCTATCTCACAAGAAGTAATTTTTAGCCCAAAAAATTTTTAGACCAGCCTATACTAAAACTGCTATAACTATTTTTGTAGTTGTAGTTTGTAAGTAAGGCCAGGTGTATTAGAAAGCTAACTTTGATCCCTTGAGTTTAGACTCAAATTTCACCTAAAAATGATTTGAATTGAATGAGATATAAGCATCACAAGATGTATGTTTCTGGTCTGCAAAATTTCTGACCAGTTTGCAATAAAATGGCCATAGCTATTTTGGTGGTCGGAATTTTTGAGTAAGGCTGGTGCCGTTAGAAAGCTGACTTCAAGGAAATGAATTTAGACTTAAATTTCACCTCATTTGGAGTTAAATAAACTGAGTTATGTCCATTTGAAGTTATGTACAGCAGTAGAGCCAACTCCATTCAAAGTTGAGCCTGCTCTTTTCACTCTAGTAGCCAATTTTGGTTTTACAAAGCAATAGAGCAGCCTCCATTCAAGTTGAGCCTACTCTTTTCAAGTTAAGCCTGCTCTTTTCACTCCAATAGCTAAAATAGACTCGAGAAACAAATTTTTAGAGAAAAAGCTGCCTCCCATTTTTGGGAGCTGCCTCTACTTGAGGTAGATCCTGCTCTACACATAATGGAGCCGCCTCCTCTATTACATGGAGCCGGCTCCTTCTGGGGATTTGAATTCCAACGGGTATTTTTACATTAAATGTTTCTCCAACCACCTCTAGCAGCTATATTGAGCTTCAAATTTCTATAAATACAGAGGGCTGGTCTGCTGAATTTAGACACCATTTGGAGAGACAATATATTGCATCAAAAAGAGCTTTTGTTCTCACATTTTCCCTTCATCTCTCTCATTCATTTTATATATCATATTTGAGAGATTCAACCAAGGATTCAAAGAGCTTTTGCTCTTGTTTGAATCTTCATAGAGTTTGTACTCTATTATATACTTGGGAGATTATAAGAGCTTATATTCTTCACTTAAATCATCTCCTCTCATTCATTTTATTCATAGAGTTTAAGATTCAATGTATTCATCTATACTCTAGTTGTGAGCTTTGATTTGCTTATCAATGTTTGAGAGATATATTTGTACGTAACAAATTTGAGCTTTAATTTGTAAGGGCTGGTGTGGCCAAAGAAGAAGAAGCAAGCTAGCTTCAATTTGTAAGGGTTGGTGTGACCCAAAGGAAGACTAAGAGAGATTGTCTCTTAGCAAGGCAAAGCAAGGAGTTGCTTCATATAAAGGTTTGCTCTCCACCCGTAAGGAGAAGCCATAGTGGATTGGGAAGTTTCAAGAGGGATCTTGAGTCTAGGAGTAGGCGAACCTCGCTAAAAATTGCCAAGTCATTGTTTGCAATTTCTCTTCCCTTATCTCTTTTTACAATTATGCTATAAATTGTTTGCTCTTATAACTTAATTTCATTATGCATAATTGGTTAGATTGTTGATTAGAAATTGTATTTCTATAAATTGTGAAAATTGGCCATTGACTCTATTCACCCCCCTCTAGAGTCAATTCTTGGGTAACAAGTTCAAAAGAGGTGTGTGCAGGATACCATAGTCCGAGATTTATTGAACCGCAAAGATATTTAAATATTGATTTCATAGCACTAAGATGCGATTCTTTTGGACATGACTGAAATCTAACACATAGGCAAACACTAAACATGATGTCAGGTCTACTCGCTGTTAGATAAAGAAGACTTCCGATCATACCCCTATATTTCTTGATATCTACATTTATACCTTTTTCATCTTTATCTAATTTTAAGACTCGACTCATAAAAGAGTTGGTATGTTTGGCTTCCTCTAAGCCATATTTCTTTAGCAAATCTTTGACATGCTTGGATTGGCATATGAAGTTTGTCGGATTTGCAATCCTAAGAAAAGGTTTAGTTCTCCCATCATGCTCATTTCAAATTCATTTTGCATACTCAAGCCGAATTTCTTGCACAAATTTTGATTCGTTGAACCAAATATGATGTCATCAACATATATTTGTACAATTAGCAGCTGATGGTCAAGGGTTTTGGTGAATAGAGCGTTGTCAATCGTACCCCTTGAGAAACCGTTTTAGATTAGAAATCCACTTAGCCTTTAAACCATACCATTGGGTTTTGTTTGAGACCATATAAGGCTTTGATAACTTGTAAACATGTGTAGGATTGGCGTAGTCCTTAAATCCGGGAGGTTGTTTTACAAATACCTCTTCATCAATAGACCCATTTAGGAATGCACTTTTAACATCCATCTGATATAGTTTAAAGTTTCTGTTTGAGGCAAAAACAAGTAACATCCTAATTGTTTCAAGTCTTGTAATAAGAGCGAAAGTCTCATCATAGTCAATCCCTTCTTCTTGATCGTATCCTTGAGCAACAAGTCTGGCTTTATTTCGGACAATTGTTCTATATTCATCTTTTTTATTTCTGAAAACCCATTTAGTTCCAATGATGGTCTTCTGTTCTGGTCTTGGAACTAACGTCCAACCTTTATTTCGTTCAAATTGATTTAATTCCTTTTGCATAGTAAAGAGCCAAGATTCATCATTCTCGGCCTCAAGTATGTTTTTAGGCTCAAGTTGGGACACAAATGCTACATAGTCACAAATATTTTGAGTTTGAGATCTTGTACTAACTTTACTTCTGGTTTAGTACCCAAGGAATGTTCCCTCATTAGATTTTGATCCAAAATTTTCCAGATTATCCTTATCATTTAAGATGAAGCATTTACATCCAAAAACCTTGAAATACCTAATATTGGGGTTTCTTTTGCACCAAATTTCGTATGGGGTTTTGTAGATGAGTTTACTAATGATAATACGATTTATGACATAGTATGCGGTGCTGACTGCTTTAGCCCATAAGGACTTAGGAGAATTATACTCGTTTAACATGGTTTTGGCCATTTCTTGAAGAGATTCGTTCTTTCATTCAACTACTCCATTTTGTTGAGGTGTTCTGGGAGTAGAGAGATTATTGTCATAACCATTTAGATCACAAAACTAATCAATTTCTTGATTTTCAAATTCTCTCCCTCTATCACTTCGAATCTTTTTAATCTTTCATTCTTTCTCATTTTCAGCTCTTTTACAGAAACTTGAAAAGATATAGTGGGCCTCATTTTTGTGTGTAAGAAAGAAGACCCATGTGAATCATGAGTAGTCGTCGACAATGATGAAACATAAAATTTATTTCCAAGACTTGCAGTTCTTTCAGGACCAAATAAATCCATGTGTAGCAGATCCAAGGGTCGGGAAGTGGTGATATCCTTTTTACTTTTAAGGGATGATATGATTTGTTTACCTAATTGGCAGGAGCTGCATGTTC
The DNA here is from genome assembly GCF_030987335.1 of Cornus florida. Taxonomy (NCBI): domain Eukaryota; kingdom Viridiplantae; phylum Streptophyta; class Magnoliopsida; order Cornales; family Cornaceae; genus Cornus; species Cornus florida. Next base: position 51,421,607 of record NW_026775573.1, read on the forward strand.
GATTATTTATGAATTTAGTTTTTGGAAGACCTTTGACTAACCCTTTGGTGGATAATCTAGAAATAAGATCCATGCTAGCATGTCCTAGTCGTCTATACCATAGCCAACTATTCTCAGTAGATGATGAGACAAAGCATTTAACATCTTGAGCATGTAGTTCATATAAGAGAAGTGTATAGAGATTACTATTTCTATTAGCAGTAAAGATCTATTTTCCATCCAGTTCGACAGTTTTAGTTGATTTAAATATAACTTTATATCATTTGTCACATAATTGACTAATGCTAAATAAATTGTACTTTAGTCCATCAACATATAAGACATTATCAATGGATAGAGAAGAAGAAGATATACTTATGGAGCCTGTTCCGAGCACTTTACCTTTAGAGTTGTCACCAAAAGTAACATTTCCCCCTTCATGTTGTTTTACAGATGGAAATTTTGATTTGTCACCTGTCATGTGTCTTGAGCATCCGCGGTCTAGAAACTATTTGTCGCTTGAGGAAGATGATTTCTTCCATACCTGAAAAATAGATTTCAAGTGACTTGTTTTGGTACGCATTTGTTTTTGGGTCTAGCTTAGTTAGATACATATGTTCCTTTGATCACCCAGATTTGTTTAATGATTGGTCGTAAAGCATGGTAGTTGTAACGTTTGTGGTTATGATGCTTGTGATGATTGAATCGTGGGTTATATGATGGAGGTGAGATACTTTTAGTAAATGTTTTATGTAATGTTGGCCTTGGTTTTAGTAGACATGCATTTTTATCATGGTGACTGAAACCCAATCCCTCTTTAGATAATGAGTTTTGTTATCTTTTAAGCATAATTTCTAGATTATTTCTACCTTGAGTAAATTTAGCCAAAATGTCAACTTGATCTTCAACGGTTTTGTTTAGAGATTTATTTTCAGAAAGTAGATCAAGTTATGTTGTTTCGGTTAAAAGAGAACATTCTTTTTCCTTCTTGAAAGAGATAAGTTAACTTTCAGCCTTTGACAGCCTATGAGTGAGTAGGTGATTTTCTCTTTTAAGGGAGACACTCTTTAGTACAGACTTTCTTAATTCATCATGTAGTTATGTGAAAGCTTCTTTCAAGTTATTATATGAATCAACTATATCATCATATGATGGAAGAGAGTTTGAATAAGATTCAGATTTGGAGGATACCTCATCGTTGTCTGCCATAAGACAAAGATTTGCAGTTTCTGTTTCATCATCGCTTTCAGATATATCGGTTTTTTCATCATCCCAAGTAGCCTGCATAGCTGCTTTCTTTTTCTTACTTTCTTGGAGAATTTTGTACTTGGCACAGTCTGACTTGTAATGACTAGGCTTTCCACAGTAAAAGCAGGTTGGATTTTTCCTTCTGTTTTGTCCATTTAAGGATTCACCTTTTCTGACTAGATTATGTCGTTGAAGCTTTCATGTTTGAAGGATTCTTTTGAATGCTTGAGTGATGAGAGCAATATCCTCTTCTTCCTTTTCAGTTCTTTCATTGGTGTCATCATAGTTGACTGCTTGCAGAGCTAAATTCTTCTTTTGAGTGTGTTCACTTTCTCTGCTTTTCAAAGTTTTTTCCCAGGTGAGTAAAGATCTTAGAAGTTTATCTATCCCAAAAGTGTTAAGATTATGTGCTTCTTTGATTGCGATTGCCATGGCATCCCATTTTGCAGGTAGACTTCGGAGAATTTTCCTTGCAATATCAAAGTTAGAAATATTTCTGCTAAGATGCTTCAGATTGTTAATAATGTTAGTGAATCGAATAAATATATCATTAACAGATTCATTTTCTTTCATAAGAAATAATTCATATTGATGCATCAGTAAGTCAATTCTAGATTCACGGACTTCAGAGGTACCTTCATAGGTGACCTCTCTAGTTTATCCTAAATTTATTTGGCTATGATGCACGTAGAGACTCTATTGTATTCAATTGGACTGAGTGCACACAATTTAGATTTACTTTTGCCCTAGCATTAATGGAGATGAGTTTCTCACTCATTTCTTTAGGCTTGTTTACTTTGTCAACTTCTTTCATGGGTACATAGGGTCCATTCATTATGACATGCCAGATTTAATAGTCTACGACCTGAGAAAAAAAAAAAATCATTCTATTTTTCCAATAATTGTAATTAGTTCCATCAAACCAACGAGATCTATGGTTAGACTGACCTTCCTGAAAAGCAGTACCGTTAACATTTGCCATGATCGATTATCTAAGATGATTAAATCTTTAGACTAGAGATTAGGCTTTGATACCAATTGTTATCTAGTAAATGACTCTAAAGGTGGGTGAATAAATTCTATGTAGAATGATACCAAATAATTCAATTCAAGGATTATATAAGATAGACAATAAATGATTTATTGAAAGTATGTCAATAGATAAGCAACATATGCAATAAAATTTAAATAACAAAGTAAAGAGGGTAGAGAGAGAGAAAGCAAACTCAGAGCACCAAGATTTAGCAAGGTTCGGAAAATCCTACTCCTCGACTCAATTTTCCCTCTTGAGACTTCCCAAAAACCCAATAAGGCTTCTCCTTAAAAGTGGAGAGCAAACCGGTACAAGAAGCACACCACTTCTAAATCTTCTTGCTAAGAGAACAATCATCTCTTAGACTTCTGCTGGGTTGCGCCAACCCTTAGAAAGATGTTTAAAACAATGGTAAAAGAAAACTCTCATAATTGATGCGCAGATCAAGGCTCACAAACCTATAGCAAATATAGAATATAGCACAAAGGTTAAAGCTCAAATGATATGAATGAAACAATGATCTATGTAAGTTCATTTTTCGATCACAAGGTTTTTCTCTCTTATATGTATTCCATATTTAATATGAAAACCTTGAAGATATTATATAGAGGTTTAAATAGCATTGGATTAGGTTTCAAAGCTTGCCAAAAATACTTTTTCAGTAAAAAATTATCCTAAATTTTTGCCCATCTGATCGAACATATGGTTCATCTGTGCGGTCACTTGAAGTCAAGTGATCGAACACATGCTTCATTTGTTCAGATAGTTGAAGTATCTGACCAGTAAGATTAACAATGTGTTCGGTAGGATGAGATCCTATTTCCCCGCACTTTTAAGATTTGAACCCATCTAACCAGTTATATAAATGATCTGATTGGTCGTATGAAAACTTTCAGTTTTTCCAAATCTACTGTTTTCTCCATCTTATCGTTAATATGAAGTGATCTGTTCGATTACTTGAGATCATCTGGGAGCTTTCATGAGAATCAAGATACCAGCGCATGGCCACTAATCGAGTTAACCCGCCAAACCAAGTCTATCGTCAATATTATGTGTGTGATATGTTGAAGTTTTACTTAAGGGGCCAAATTCAATACTTTTTTCATTCAGGTTCCTCAAATAGAGATTATCACACTAAGTATAGGTTCAGGCCCAGAAAGCACCTATGCTGATTACATAATATAAAATTGCTCAATTATATATTTACATATTTTTATTAAAATAGGAAGGACTGTTATGGATATTTTAATAAAAACATAAATAATAGTTAATATAATTATTTATTATGAATATTATTATATAAGTTACGTAGTATTTATATTGTTTATTGTTACAATCATAATTTTTTTAGAGTTACGATATGACCATTATGATTTATACTATATATATCTACCATCCTTCTTTTTTGGGTATGAGAAGGTTGTAGAGTGATACGTTTATGTACAAGGTTGTGAGCCTATTCTAGATCCTCCATCTATCTTTTCTTTCTTGAGAGTATTTTTATATATTGAGTTTGTGGGCAACTAGACACATATAGACTTGGACCTAGTCTTCTTATGGTTGTGCACATGGAAGAGACGCCGTTGCCAGTTAATTGGGTTATATCTTGGAGTCGACTAGTTTCACCAATATCCGCACGAAGGAGAGGACTATCAACTTTAGGTCAATGTGTTTATACAAGCCTCTACAATTAGGCTTGTTATTTCTTAATCTCTATTTTATTTATTGATTAATTATTGTTATGTATTTCATTACTTGTGTTTTATCTATTCTTAATTTACATATAAATTATTAGTATGATTCATGTTATAAACTTGTCCTAAAGTTATGTTCTCATTCATTATAAATTTTGTATCTCTAATATTGTTATATCTATGTAGTTCAATTGATGTATTAATCAGTTTAATGGAACTATTATTATTTTATCTTTCATTGGTGTTGTTGTTCATTCTCTTGAATAATTGTGTATAAATAAATTGATGTAATGCCTTTATATATTTCTATAAATATGTAGATTTTCCACAACAAACACTATTAGGGCAAAATAGTGGAATAACTATATATATGATATAAAAATCATTACAATAATGACATAATTTTATTTTCTAAATAATTTAATAGCAACTCTTAATATAGTAGTTAAAAATGAATTAAATTTTTAAATATTATCACTTTATTAAATCATATAAATAAAATAAAAAATCATATTTATATATAATCATGTCTACGATTTACCTGTATCCAATCTTTTTAGAATTTAACGTGTCAGCGTGTTTGTATCGTATCGTATCGTATCCATATCCATGTCCATGTCCATTTTACTTAGTCTTATATTAAATATAATTAAATGACTTAAAATTCCTTTTGAAATACACTCGACTTTTCAAGTTCAACACACCATAGTTGTAAATTCTGTAAAGAGCCGTATTGTGATGTATCTTGTATGTGTCCATGCTGCTTAATGTCACAGGGTCAATTTTTTGCAGCAAAATCCTCACTATATGATGGCATTAAGCCAAAAATAAAAACACGTTCGAATTCTGACTTAGTCAGCCACTCAACACATGCACATCATATAAACAAGAAGGCACAAGGAACACAGTATTTTACAAAGGCTAAAGCCTCCAACCTTTACTATTATTCACAAAATAGTACAAGGAATCCTTAATGTCTACACAAGCTCATAGTATATCTCTATATCCTTGTGACAGACTCCCAACCTTATAATTAATAGACAACTCTACAAAACTACCTACAACTGCAACAAAGGGTAGTGGAGACAACCCCTTCATTATAGGATCATGCTAGTGACATTGCCGTAGAATTTGCCCATATCTAAAGGCTTCCGATGCTGGTCTGCATACTTCTTCATGCACCGACCAGCCTTAGCTTAGTTGTCATACGCCTCATCAAACATTTTTGTTATGGACGTTGGAAACCTATAAGCTGCAGGAGACTTACCGCTTTCCTGCTGCACAACCACCTTATGTAGCATCCTTGGTTGCTGCCAGTAGCTAACTCAAAAAGGCCCATACCTGTTACTGACGAACGGTGCAAATTATAGCAAAACTGAGCCGTGTCGAGCAACTCAACCCAATTCTTTTGAGAAGCGGTCACACAATGCCTTAGGTACACCTCCATGAGCTAATTTATTCTTTAGTCTGACCATCAATTTGTGGATGATTAGCTGTGGTGAACATCAGCGCAGATCATATGAAGTTGAAGAGTGCCGTCCAAACTGGCCTATAAATCGTGCATCATGATCGCTGATTATGTCCTCAGGCAAGCCAACATGTTTCACCACATGTTTAAAGAATAACTCTATTGCAACGTCAGTGATGCAGGCATGTGATGCTGCAATAATGTGATACCCCTCGACTCCGAGACATGGGTTGATCAGGTCCAAGCCCAAATATGAGTGAATATCAAACAATTAATATGTAAATGAACACAGAATATAAAAGAGAAATAAGAATAAAATAATATTAAAAGCTGAAAGAATTCTAAAATAATCCTTTAAAATTAAATGCTTAAAATCTAATAATCCCAAACTTTCCAAAACCTTCACTGCTCAAACAACTCGGGAATCCATCTCTAGTGGACCCCTAATAAAAAACCAAATAAAAAAGATAAAACTGAACTAAAATCCAAAGCTAAGACATGAAATGAGATCCTACGTTGTCGGAGGAATGAGTGACTGTCTCTACTCAGCACGATCAAGGTTACGACTGGAACTGTCGAAGACCTGAAAAATAGAAGTGGGTCTGGCCCACGAACAAGTTCTATCCTACTACAATCCGAACAGAGACTCGATACGCATGTACATCCTAAACAACTCAACAATAACTAAGTAGTCCGTACATATATATATATCCACACTACGGGACTCTCACTGAACTACGAAGAAGGTCTCAACCTGAATAGAAGGTAACATATAAACGCACCTGAATTGGCATGAGTACCTAAGCCTAACAGGGTATACCTCAACTAACATAACCAGCTACACATCCTACTGCATATACGTTCCCTAACCGTCGACTCTAAGACTCAAGCTTATATCGCAGTACCATAAAAATATATTTAAAGTCCTATCATATCCATCCATAAGAAATCCAGTTAGTCATTCAGCTTGTGCAGCGTCTTTGACTTAGCATAAATAGCAAATAATCCAGTTAGTCATTCAGCTTGTGCAGCTTCTTTGACTTAGCATAAATAACAAGTAATCCAGATAGTCATTCATGTGCAGCTTCTTTGACTTAAATATAAGTAGGATTTATTTTATAATCCATTCCTTTATTCCGTATAGGTAGGATTTAGTATTTTGAAACTAATCCGTCCCTAGTATGCCACCGTCCCATACCGGTGCATACAATCCATACATCCAGTAGTTGATAATACAGATAATGAAAGTAAATATCAACTAATCCATACATCCAACAATTGATAATTAAAATATTAAATATAAACATCAATTGTTCCATACTAAGCATGATAAAACTATGTAATTTAACAAGCTTATTTGATACTACTCCGCATAGTCCATTAATTGATAATGCAAATCATACATGTAAACATCAATTAATTCCAAGTAAGCATACTAGAATATATCAATTAAAACTAGAACATGGTTAAACTATAAAACCATTCTCGAAAAATTGCTAAGATAATGCTGAACAATTTAAATCCTCCGTATCCAAAAACAGTATACCAATTTATGTACGAATTTTATATTGTTCAAGCTATAATTCAAGGTGGTTTACTATGCATTAACTAGGCCCCTTGGGATTTTTAAATAAGCTTAGGACACCTCTGAAAACCTCCAGTATAGCTTCTAATTAAGCTGGAAACTTCAAAATCCAAGTACCAAAGTAAAACCCTCGCTGAAACTAAAAAAAAATTATGAAAATCCACATTGGAGTAGGCTCCAAAAATATGTAGAGCAGGCTCCAAAAAATGTAGAGCAGGCTCCAAAAATATGTGGAGCCGCCTCCACCCACATGGAGCCGCCTTCAATAAAGTGTGGAGCCGCCCCCACTCTTCCCAGCCTCCGTCTTCTCCGATGCTGACTAATTTCAGACTTTCTGATCATCTGTCCTCCATTCCTAAAGTTCCTAAGTGTCTAAAACTAGGTCCAGTGTGTTCCAGAAAATATTAAAATTCATTATTTGTTGATCGACATCAATTACAACAAGAATTATGCAAGGAAAATTTAAAATCAAACAAATACCACATCACGAACAGCTACTGTTTTAATCGTATAAAACATGCAAACCAGTTTTAATTTAATTGTTATTAAATCCTAGAATTGTGTTAGGCATGTAAAAAACACGAGTCAAAGGGAGAGAGTTAGGAATAGAACTTACCTGTGAGATTTTGAATTAAAATCTCTACGCTGTCTTCCTAGATTTTCCGGCGGTTCCTACTATTTCCGACTCCTCTATTGCCTTTGGTTCCAACCACGAACCACACTTCTTCCTTCTCACCCTGGTCCGACCTTTAATCCACGGCCGAGACACTAACTAGTTCACTCTGTTTCTCTTAGTCTCACTGTATACGTGAATAGGATTTTTGATTTCTAAACCCTAAGCCGACGTCTAATGATATATTTATATAGGCTTAAGGAAAACCTAATTCTAATCTTAAGAGGAGACTAAGTCGGCTAACCATGAAGAAAAATTAAAACCCTAAACATAATGATGAATAAGAAAACCAATAAAAACAATTAATTCATATTTCCACGTAATCATATATTAAAGAAAGGAAAATAAGTAAAACAAATACTCAATTAAATAATTTAATTAAATAAAACAAATATTGCAATTAACTCAATTAATAAACAGCAATTAAAAGAAATAACCAAATAAACACATAAAAATGCAAAAATTACAATAAAACCATAAAATAAACTACCGAGACTATCCTTCTAAAATTAGGGGTATTACAAATAAACACTGCATATTTCAAAAATCTATCAACTATAACAAAAATGGAATGAATTCCATCTACCTTTGGGAGACCAGAAACAAAGTCCATGGAAATTGACTGTGACAGTCCATCTGAAATGAGCAAGGGCTACAATAATCCTGCCTTTATCTTCCTTTCTAGCTTGTTAAGTTGGCATACCAGGTAAGTTTTGACATATGCCTCAATGTCATCTTCCATCTTTGGCTAGTAATAACTCTGTGAAATAAGAACATGCATCATTTCCATACCTGAATGTCTGGCCCAATGAGTGTCATGTATCTCCCTTATCAATTCTTTTCGAAGTCCCGCATGACTAGGGACATAGAGTTTGCCACCTTTGGCATAGATTAAGTCATATTCTATCCAGTATTTGTGTATCAAACCATCCCTTATCTACTGCTGTAGCTCGATATAGGTAGCATCTCCTATAATTTCCTACTTAATCTGTGCAAGGAAGTCTGCGTGCACAGTGGTGAGTGCAACCACATACTCATGCACCTCTTTCCTACTTAGGGTATCTGTAACCTGATTATGCTTTATTGGTCTATGCACCCAAACATATTCAAACTCTGCTAGGAACTCTTGCTATCGTGCTTGCTTTGGGGACAACTTCTTCTATGTTTTGAAGTAAGTATTAGCAACGTTGTCTATCACCACAGCAAAATTCGTACTTAACAGATAATGCCTCCAAACATCAAGACAATTAACCACCGCTATCATTTCCTTCTCATAAACAGTGTATCTCTGCTCTGTATATTTAAGCTTCTAGCTTTCAAATGTATAATGGTGTCTGTCCTGGACCAGCACCCCACCAATGGACCTGTCAGAAGCATCTATGTGAACTTCAAAGCAAGCTAAAGTCTAGGAGTCTTAGCACATGCTCAGACGCAGTGGCTTGCTTCACTTTCTCAAAGGCTTTCTCATAATCCTCTGTCCAACACCATTTCTGATCTTTCTTCAGCAAATCAGATAAAGGATTCACCTTCTTGGAGTAGCCCTTAATGAACCTATGATAATAGTTAGCAAGTCCAAGAAACGAATGCAACTCTGTCACTTTGGTTGGAGCTGTCTAGTCTACAATGGTTGTAACCTTCTGTTCATCCATCCCAATGGTGCCCTTGCTAACCCAATGGCCCAAAAATATGATCTCATTTCGGCAAAACTCACATTTCTCCTTTTTTACATAAAGATGGTGCTTTCTGAGCCGTGAGAACACTCACTTTAGATGCTTCAAGTGGTCCTCCAAACTATCACTGTAAACCACAATATCATCTAGGTACACCACAATAAACTGATCAATAAATTCATAGAATACATCATTCATCAAATTGCAGAAAGTAGTCAGGGCATTTGTAAACCCAAATGGCATAACCAGAAATTCATATGAGCTATATCTAGTAACATATGCAGTTTTAGACTCATCACCATCTGTAATTCCAACTTGCCAATAACCAGAATACAAGTCTAACTTTATAAAATAAGATGCTCTTAATAAATGATCAAACAAATCAGCAGCATTAGGAATGGGATATTTATTCTTTACCGTCACCTTGTTAAAAACATGATAGTTAACACACATCCGTAGGGACCCATCCCTCTTCCTCTAAAATAAATTAAAGCACCATAAGGAGCTTTAGAAGGCTGGATCAGATCTGCATCTAACAAATCATCCAACTGCTTAAATTCTTTAGGCGACATTCTGTATAGTGCTTGGGATGGAGGCCCTGAACCGGGCTCCAGCTCTATCTTATGGTCAACTACACATCTAGGGGCAACTTCTTGGGTAATTCTGGAGGCATCATATCATTGAACTCTATAAGAATGTCTGTAACAAAATCTGGTACTTCCACCACAACATCTGGCTTAACCTCGATCATTACCGCCAGATAAGTGCAATGCCCCTTTCTTAGACCATCTTTCACCTACAAGGTAGAAAGAATACCTTTCTTTTTTTCTATCTATACTCTACACCTTATTCACTGCAGGTAAAAAGCATGGGCAAGCCTCATCTGAGATGAACATACCACCCTAGTGTGGCACCAACACCACTTTTGCTTTCAAAAAGAAATCAATGCCCAGGATAACATCAAAATCGTCCAAAGGAACAACCATCATATTACACTTACCTTCTCACTCACCTACCTTAAGGGAGACAGTAGCCAACCCTTGAATGGGTTTAGCTTTTGAGTTGATAGCCTTGATCTTGCTTGTATTTTGAGACAGTTTTAGGCCAAAATTATGGGAAGCACCTATATCCACCATGGCTAGAACTTCTTTTCCGTTGACAAAAGCACACACATACATTATGCCACCATTCTCTGGTTGGGTTTTTTGTGTTGTAATTGCATTTAGAAGCTGTAATGGGTTGACACGAGTCTGTATATCCACATCACTTTCACTGTCTCTGGCTCAGCCACAATTGCACTAAGCTTCTCTCTCTTAGGGAAATCTCTTGCCCGGTGAAGTCTGTTGCAAAGGAAATAACCACCAATCTTCACACCACTGGTGTTGTCTTGCTTTGAGTCTGGCTTGGACTTGTTAGCATTATTTCCACCTTTCTTCTTGTAATATGATAAGTGCTTAAATGTTGCACATTTCAGCACCTAAGCTAGGGTATTTTAATCCTTGCATCTATCTTACTTTCAGATTTTAGTCTTAATTTATGTTTATGTGTATTTTAGGGTAATAAAGTTTAAACGGGTTTAAATCGGTCCATTACCATAATTTTTGGAGTCAAGCAAAGACAATCGGAAAAAGTTTAAAAAATAGCAAAAAGAGGCCGCAGCCCATTGTATGTATAGTGCGCTTATCCTTCAAAAGCGGTCAATTCTACCTTTTTTCCGGGCCTTTGATGATGTTCCCAACGATCAAGAAGCAAACCGATTAGCCCGAGTCCAAAATGGAGTTAAACGGAGCTTAAAAGAGATTTCTAGCACTGGGGAATCGATCCCCCACTGTTGGCAGAAAGGTGCAAAAAAATACCCCCCGGGGATCGATCCCCCACTATTCACAGAACTAAAAATGCCCTTGGGGGATCGATCCCCAAGCCCCTGGCAGCATTGCGGGATTTATTGTTTACTTGGTTACGGGAATTTCTTATTTAGGTTGATTTTGTAACTTATTAGTCTCCAATAAGGCTTATACTTAAGGAAACCAATACCCATTAGGTGAGTGAGTTTTTATTATGTTATGTTTACATTTTATTTTTTTATAAGATATATCGAAAGAAAGAAAAAGTTTTGAGAAATATTCAAGGAAGAAAAAGAATGAGCCAAAAATGGGGATTGGGCTTGTTGACCCCATGATCATCTCCTCCATGAGCTAGTTCTTCACTTAGGGCTTGGATGAGCTCTAAGTTTATGTAACCTAAACCTTTGTATTTCTTTTCTTGGGGAATTAATATGTTGTAATTAAATGTATGGCCTTGTGATTTCTTTATGTATATATGCTTAATTTGACAAATTAGGGCTTGTATTGATAAATTCTTCCATTAAAATCTCTAGTTGATTGAATATCTATGTATGATTAATTAGGAATTTTATTCTTCACTAGATGATTGAAAATTAATTCTTCCATTGATTATATATATAAATTGCATGTCTATGTGTATACTCTACACTAGATACTTCTTATAGTTGTGTTTAGTGATGGCCATGGCATAGAACTTATGTGATACAATTGTCAATTAATTTGATGGATAAAGGCTTAATCTTGATGAGTTGTTTTACAAATTAGCTTACTTGTTATTAGTTAATTGTAGTTAAGTAAACAATTTATGCTTGATTATGTTAATTCATACTTCCAATTACAATTAGTATTAGTCTCTTGATTGATGTGTGCTCTTATTGGATACATTTGTGAATGTGTATGGTGGGTTATGACGTAGTCTTGAATATATTCTACAATTTAGTTTAATTGTCATTAGGTAGACAATACATTCTTAATGTTGATAATCTATGCTTACAATTGTGATTTGTGATGATAATGGCCACATCTATGATTACACTAATGATTTCCCCATTAATTGAAAGCAAATGGTTAATTACATGAGCTTAGTGGTGAATCCTAACCCTAAGACTCTCTTCCCATCTCTTTAATTCTTAGTTTAATTTACTTCCATTGTCATTTATATTTCCATACTTTCAATTGAACTCTAGTTTAATCACTTCACCAAAAATCTCTCTCTCTCTCTCTCTCTCTCTTGTGCAATCTCATTAATACTAAAATCAAGTTTAATCCCAACACGTGTTCAATCCCTTAGGAACGATCCCTCCTCACTTCATACTTGACGGTATAAGTGTTAAGCGGCTTTTATATAAATTTAAAGTATGATGCCCGTTTGATACCATTTCCAAAACCAAAGTGTTGTGCATTATTTTGTGCGTACGCTGGGGTCGCATCATAATTTTGGCACCGTTACCGGGGATTGACGGTTTAGTTGGAATTGAATTAGGCATTAGGGCTAATTCGATTGTATTCTTTAAATTATTATTTTCTTACTAATCATTCTTGTTCAATTTGGTACTTAAAAAGAAGAGGAGCAAGCATTGAATCTTGGCACCATTGTGATGTTGTTGCTAGGGACTTTCGTGAGCTTCCTTTAATTTCTTTTACTATAATTGCTTAATTCTCTACATGCTTGCGAGATAGCCCTTATCGAGGCTATCACATTATTTAAATACTTGTCCAAGCATAAGCCCAAAAGGAGGCTATTACTTTCTTGATAGAAAGCATCGGCCCGTGTGGAGGCAATTTAATTTTGTGCATTGATATAACATGGGAGTATGGGAACATCGTATGTGAAGGTGGTGAATTATTGTTAATTGTTGTTGTGGTTTGTTGTTTCTAGGAGAATTCTTCCCATTCTTGATTATCCCACACTTAATGGAAAACCAATTCTAAGATCCAGGGCATATGGATAATATAGGTGAGTATCACCCTCTTAATGGGCATCCACCTCAAGATGTGCATCCACCCTTGAGAATTTCCCATCCTAATGTGTTTCCATAACCCAATCAAATGCAACAACCTCCAATAATGCCAATCCATCTTCAAGATCATGTAGTGTATCCCCCAAATCCTCAATTATCTCCTTGGGATCACTATACTCCAAATAAATACAATGCACCAACATGCATCCGGTTGCCAAACTTTTGGGTAACCCATTATGAAATCAAGCTCGCAACCATCCAAATGTGCCCTATTTTCTATGGGGTGAGCAATGAAGAACCACATAAACATTTGGATGATTTTTTGGAAGTTTGTTCAACCGTGAAAATCATGGACCTTCCGGAAGAAGTCTTAAAAATGAAGCTTTTCCCTTTCACTCTTCGGGAAAAGGCTAAATATTGGTTCAACAACTTGAAGGCAAATTCAATCACATATTGGGCTCAACTACAATGTGAATTCCTAAAAAAAATTTACCCCGCAAGTAGAACCGATGCTATAAGAACTTATATCCGTGAATTCTCCCAAAATGAGGGAGAACCTTTACATGAAGCATGGGAGCATTTGAACGATTTGCTACGGAAGTGTCCACATCATGACATTCCAAAGTGGCAATTAGTTCGCTACTTCTATGAAAGCTTATCCGATACCCAAAAAGGTATGGTTGATGCTTCATATGGAGGTGCCTATTTGGACAAAAATGAAGACGATGTTTGGCATCTTTTTTATCGCATGAGCAAAAATTCAATGCAACGTTCTTCATCGTCCCGATTGGGCCAAAATTTGAATGGAGGAGGGAAGAAAACCTTCAATCTTTCTCAAGTGGAGAGTTCCATGGGGATTGCCGCCGAGGTCAAAAATCTTACTCAAAGGTTTAATAAATTCCTTTTGAGCCAAAACCCGACAATTCAATCATCCAACTCCTTCCATTCTCAAAGTGTGATGTGCATGACTTACTCTAGTTATACTCACACTACTTCCAATTGTCCTCTTGGACAAAGTTTTCTGAGTGAGTATCAAGACCAAGTCAATACCGTTTTCATTCATCCGGGAAGTAATCCATTCTAATTCCTACAATTCCGGATGGAATGATCCTAACTTTTCTTGGAGAAATTAAGGAGGAGGTATCATTCCTCCTCTTCATAAAAATTCCCAAGAAAAGTATGTGCCTCCCCATATCCGAAATGCAAACACTTACGCATACCTCTCTCCATCTTATCCTCCTCCAAAGGTAAATCGATACCCCAATCCTCAATCTTCAAATCATCAATCTTACTCTCATCCACCTCAAGACCCTCTTAGAAATTTCACTTTTGAGGACAAGGTTTTGGAAGCTTTGGGTGATCTTCGAAAGGAAAATCAAGTGTTTCATTCACATTCTCAATCAATTGCAAAGCTTGAAGCCCAAATAGGGCAAATGGCTCAATCAATGAAAGGGAAAGGGCCTATTCAACCCAAGCTAAACCAAAAGGCATACTCCATTTCCACCTTGAGGAATGGGAGAAAAATTGATAACAAAGTTGAGAGACCTAATGAAGTTAGTGTTCCGGTGCAACCAAGTGTTAGCCCATTTACCATTCTCAATTCCATTCCTACTTCACTAGGGAAAAATGGTCACATTAAGGAGCAAATTCCATCATCATCATCTTCCTCCCATGTAGAGAAGCCTTATGAGCTAAAAACTACATTTCCTCAAGCTTTAAACTCTACTCTATTTTCGAGGCAAGAAGGAAAAATCCATGACATGATGGAAGGTTTTAAACAAGTTAAAATCAACCTTCCTCTTCTTGATGCTATGCGACAAATTCCACCATATGCCAAGTTCTTGAAGGACTTGTGTACTCAAAAAAGGAAGAACAAGGGACTAAGCCCAAAGAAAGTGCTTCTCATGGAGCAAGTGAGCTCTATCATTAAGCTTAACACCCCACCTAAGTTCAAAGACCCAGGCGCGCCAACCATCTCTTGTACCATAAAGAACCATCAGGTCAAAAGGGCTCTTCTTGACTTAGAGGCTAGTGTTAACGTTATTCCTTACTCCGTGTATCTTTAATTAGGTTTAGGAAACCTTAAGCCAACTTCGGTAGTTATTCAACTCACCGATAGGTCTACAAAACAACCAAGGGGAATTGTTGAGGACATCCTCATCAAAGATGACAAATTATATTTCCCGGTTGATTTTGTTGTGCTTGACACTGAGCCGGTTCCCAATCATACCACTTACATTCCAATAATCTTAGGAAGACCATTCCTTGCCACTGCTAATGCGACAATCAATTATAGGTCCGGCATCATGGACATTTCTTTTGGCAATATGATGGTTAAGCTTAATGTGTTCAAGACGAGCCAACATCTCATCAATGAAGGCGAGTGTTTCATGGTGAATGTCTTGGATGAAATTGTTGAAGAAGTCATTCCTTCCATTCCTTCTGAAGATCCTCTTGAGGCATGCCTCTCTCACTTTAATATGGATGCATTTGACATTGAAAGCTCCATATATGAAGTGAATTCTCTAATAGACTCCATGGCCATCATAGACTTCTTGCCATGGAAAAACTCAAAAAAAACCTCTTCCTCTAATCGCAAGTACTCTTTCTTATCAAGAAGAGGAAGAAGTGGCAAGTTCGCCAAAGACCAATCCAATTTATCAGGACATTCATTGTAATATTAAGCATAAAGTCATTGAGGCGACCTTAGTGAATGAGGAGAGAGTGATCAATGTGGAAGTTGACAAAAATGATGAAGAGATTGAGTTTCCTAATAATCCAACCGAGTCTTTGAAAGACATTACATTGCCAAGTGCAAGGCCGCTCATTATGGACTTTATTTTCAAGACTGTAGATGAAAGGAAACAAATTGCATCTTCCATCATTTCTTTCCAAATCATTCTTTTGGGAGATGTATTCATTGTTGTGAGAGAAGATCCATTAAGGAAAATAGATAAACGGGTCAATAAGAATGTCTCATATCTGATTTTTTATTTTTTCGACTAGTGAGTCGCCCCAACGTCTTGCTAAAGATGTTAAACACTAGTTTTTCGTTGAGTTTAAAAAAAAAAAAAAAAAAACAAATACAAAAACAAAATTTGTATTTTATTATTATTTTATTTTTTTTCTTTTATTTTCTTTTCCTTTTGTACATTTATGCATTCATAAATTCAAAAAAAAAAAATTCAAAAATATGTGTTATCGTTATTCCCTTCTGCTTGGTTATGCATGTGATAAGCGCCGAATACTGTATATTTAAGCGCCCTAAATTACATTAACAAAGTCCATTAATTGATTATTTTATGTAGATTATCTCCATTTGCATGTTTTTGTACATTTTCAGGTTAAATTGCAAAAAGGAAGCAAAAATGATGCCTTGTGGAATTTTGAACAAAAAGGGTGCCAATTCTGAAATTCTGGCAGCAGTAGAACCTGACTTTTGTCGCCATTTTCGACCTAGCAAACTCAAGAACTGGACTTCCATCATAACATAAAAGATTTAGAGCTCTGAATCAGCTTTCCAAATCTTTAAGTGGTTCGTCATTCGGAATTCGGAGCAGAGAGTTATGATCTTCTTACCAGAGGTGGGCAGAACTGCCTGGCAGCACTGAAGTGCTGCCTTTCTCCCCATTTTTGACCAACCAGACTTGAGAATTGGGTCTTCATCAAAACATAAAGTTTTTAAAGCTCTGAATCAGCTCTCCAAATCTTCAAACAGATCATCATTCGGAGTTTGGAACACAAAGTTATGGTCATTCTTCCACAGTGGGTCAGAGATGGGCAAGAATTGCATGTTGCTCATTACACTAATTTCGAGTATACGAGACCACCCTTCGAGTGCTCGAAATTCTGGCAGATTGCACTCGGAAATAGCTCAATTTCAGCCACTTGCACATTGGTTTCCTCAATGCCATCTTCCTTCTTTATGAAGTGGTTGGAGGTGTTCCTTGGAGGAGAGAAAGCCTTGACTTGAGCTTGATAAGAGAGAGGGAGGACCACATAGATGTTATCATTCATTCTTACAAGATTAGAGGGGAGAGAAGAGAGCAAGGAAGAGAGTGTTCTTGACTGCTACAGTAGAGCTCGAAAATGAAGTTGTATTCTTCGTCTTCTTCTTCCATTTTTGTATCAATGGAGAGCTAAACCTCCATCTAGGGAGGTGATGAAGCCTCCTCTTTTGATCATGTTCTAGATTAGGCTATACTTTTGGGGACTATAATGTATAATGTATGGTAGTTTCATAGTTTAAGAGCATATTCCTTCTTGTAATGAATTTTAATGTGTAAATGGTTGATGTAAGTTCATTGTCATATCTTTGATGATTCTTGGATCAATCTTATTGCTTTTATTTTCATAGTGACAATGAAAATATAGACTATGAATGTTTTTCAAGGCATGTTGATTTTGAAACTTGATATTCCATTGCTTAGGTACCTCCTTTGATGGTTTATACTTGATTCCTACCTTCATGTGCTTCACCATTTGATTGAAAGCTTGATGGTCTTTTGCTTGAGATAGTGTATTTGATTCTACACCTTAGTTTAAGTAGTTCAACTATGGTAGCTTTTGATGGATCATTCTTGTTTTGATTAAGTGAACTTCTTGATGATTATTAAGCAACGGAGTTGCTTCATATTTCTTGACCATTGCATATATGCTATTTATCCCCAAATTTAGACCTAATCTAGCATGTACTTAGGGTGTAGTGTGGATTCATCTCCCTAGTCTTTTCTACTTGTATCTCACTTCTTCAATTTCATCGCAATCTATTGTTTTATGCATTTTAATTTCTTAGTTTAGTGACAAACACACAAACCCTTTATAAACCCCTCATCACTCTAAAATGACTTTAGATACTTAGGTTGCCTTAAGACTAGCGCAGTCCTAGTGGTTCGACTTACCCGTCCAATAGCCCTATTTTACAATGATTCGTGCTATTGCGAAGGTTGATGTTTAATTGACCAACCGATCAGCATGATGTCATCTTTTACCTTGGGCATGATCTCATATCTCTTTGCATCGTATTTTATATTGTTTTGGAATGTTTGATTCTACTCCCATGTTGATATTTGATGTGAGTTGCTAGTGTGGCTATTCCAGTAGGTTTTTGCATCCAAGTTTAGGGGAGACATCTTTCCTAATGGATCATTGCCAGACTTCATAGTCTTTGCCATCACAGTATACTCTTTCCATCATTTTTCATTATTCTCATTGCACATTGAGGACAATGTACAGTTTAAGTTTGGGGGTAAGGTCATTATGATTCATTTTACTTTAAGTTGAGCTTTTAAATGCATGATTGAGATTTAAGATATATTTGGCAATGATTTCGAACTTTTGAAGCATAATGCCTTTGAAAAGCAAGTTGTTAGAGTCTAATACTTCTTGTATGCTCTAGGATGCCATTTAGGGGTAAATTTTTAATTTTTGATATTATGCTTGCTCTTGTGGTCCACATCATCATGCTTGTTGAAATTGCTTTGAGAGTTGATTCTAGAATTCTACACTTGCACTTGCGCACAACAACATTCAATTTGTGGGGTACATGCCTAGTTGAATAATGTTTTGGTTATATTCTAATTGAGCTAACAGACTTTGAAAGCTTTCATTCTTGAGAAATGACCTTGCATACTAAATAACAAACCCTTTACGAAGTAATCGGGATCCGTGCCTCATTAAGCACCGAACTCTCGCATGAAAAATGGAGGGCCATCACAAAAAAAAAAAAAAAAAAAAAAGAAAAAAAAAGAAGAAAGGAATAGATAAAGAGAAAGAAAAGAAAAGTGAGTGCTTCTCGCCAATGTGGGAAAGCGGGAAATGATAGGATGAGAGTTGTTTTGATTTGTAACCTAATTGATTTGAGCTTGTAAGTCCTTAGGGGTGTCTTTACACCTAGTGCCCTAAAGCCTTCCAGTTTGGGAGTCATTGACCTAACGTTTGTTAATGGATCTTCTAGAAAGCTTAAAAGATCACTACATTGCACCATACTTTTATCTTAGATCCCATAAAAAAAAATAGAGAAAAAGAAAAACAAAGAGAGCATGCTACAAATAAATTGAATAACAAGGTTCATTCAATATCTTGATGATTGGTACTATATCTGTATGCTAGTTTGAGGGTAAGGCTATGCCATGATTTTGATTTGCTAGGATAGCAACACATTTTGATGCTGGTTCACTTAAAAAGGATGATAGAAGTGATTCAATTTGCATGATTAACTTGCTTGATGTGTGGAGGACCATTTTTGCTTACATGATGTTGAAATGTTGAGAATAGTTTAGAAATGGCGGAAATTTGCATACTTGAAGTAGTCCACTTTCAACACTTGTTTGATATGTGTCGTTGTTTCTCAAGAAAGAAATAGATGTTGATGTTTGTGGGTACCATTTCTGGAAACCCTCACGAGACTTCACTCGTCCACTAGGGGTTTAAAAGGCTTGTTGCATATGATCCCTACGAAAGTGGTGTTATCTTTATTTACTTTATTAGTTCATAGTTGTATATATGTTTGTTTCATTTTCATACTGTAATTCATTGTTAGGGACTAGCAATATCTAAGTTTGGGGGTGTGATAAGTGCTTAAATGTTGCACATTTCAGCACCTAAGTTAGGGTATTTTAGTCCTTGCATCTATCTTGCTTTCATGTTTTAGTCCTAATTTATGTTTACGTGTATTTCAGGGTAATAAAGTTCAAACGGGTTTAAATCGGTCCATTACAGCAATTTTTGGAGTCAAGTAAAGACAATTGAAAAAAGCTTAGAAAATGGCAAAAAGAGGTCGTTGCCCATTGTTTATATAGTGCGCTTATCCTTCAAAAACGGTCAATTCTACCTTTTTCTGGGCCTTTGATGATATTCCCAACGATCAAGAAGCAAACTGATTAGCTGGGGGCCAAAATGGAGTTAAACAGGGCTTAAAAGAGATTTCTAGCACTAGGGATTGATCCCCCATTATTGGCAAAAAGGTGCAAAAAAATACCCCCTGGGGATCGATCCCCAACCCCACTAAAAATGCTTTTGGGGGATCGATCCCCAAGCCCCTAGCAGCATTGCGGGATTTATTGTTTACTTGGCTATGGGATTTTCTTATTTGGATTGATTTTGTAACTTATTGATCTCCAATAAGGCTTATACTTAAGGAAACCAATACCCATTAGGTGAGTGAGTTTTTATTATTTTATTTTTACATTTTATTTTTTTGTAAGATATTTCGTTCTCTGTAGAAAAAGCGAAAGAAAGAAAAAGTTAGGGTTTTGAGAAATATTCAAGGAAGAAGAAGGAAGAGCCAAAGATGGGGATTGGGCTTGTTGACACCATGATCATCTCCTCCATGAGCTAGTTCTTCATTTAGGGTTTGGATGAGCCCTAAGTTCATGTAACATAAACCTTTGTATTTCTTTTCTTGGGGAATTAATATGTTGTAATTAAATGTATGGTCTTGTTATTTCTTTATATATACATGCGTGATTTGACAAATTAGGGCTTGCATTGATAAATTCTTCCATTGAAATCTCTAGTTGATTGTATGTCTATGTATGATTAATTAGGGATTTTATTCTTCACTAGATGATTGCAAATTAATTCTTCTATTGATTCTATATATAAATTGCATGTCTATGTGTGATTGATTTAGAATTATACTCTACACTAGATACTTCTTGTAGTTGTGTTTAGTGATGGCCATGACATACTACTTATGTGATACAATTGTCAATTAATTTGATGGATAAAGACTTAATCTTGATGAGTTGTTTTACAAATTAGCTTTCTTGTTATTAGTTAATTGTAGTTAAGTAGGCAATTTGTGCTTAATTATATTAATCCATACTTCTAATTACAATTAGTATTATTCTTTTGATTGATGTGTGCTCTTATTGGATACATTTGTGAATGTGTATGGTGGGTTATGACGCAGTCTTGAATGGGTTCTACACTTTAGTTTAATTGTCATTAGGTAGACAATTCATTCTTGATGTTGATAATTTGTGCTTACAATTGTGATTTGTGATGATAATAGCCACATCACACTAATGATTTCCCCATTAATTGAAAGCAAATGGTTAATTACATGAGCTTAGTGGTGAATCCTAACCCTAAGATTCTCTTCCTATCTCTTTAATTCTTAGTTTAATTTACTTGCATTATCATTTCTATTTCCATGTTTTCAATTGAACTCTAGTTTAATCACTTCACCAAAAATCTTTCTCTCTCTCTCTCTCTCTCTTGTGCAATCTCATTAACACTAAAATCAAGTTTAATCCCAACACGTATTCAATCCCTTAGGAACGATCCCTTCTCACTTCATACTTGACGACATAAGTGTTAAGCGGCTTGTATATAAATTTAAAGTATGATGCCCATTTGATACCATTTCCAAAACCAAAGTGTTATGCATTTTTTTGTGCACACGCTCGGGTCGCATCATAATCAACCTTCTTCTTGTTGTTATTGTTGGAGGCAACCTTGTTTTTTTCGTTGTTCTTATTGCCTCCATTGGATTTCTTCTTGTTCTCTGAACCGTTGTTAGAACCATTAAACTTGAAGTCCACCAGGCCATTAGCCGTAGCTATGATAGTAGGCAGATCACGAACACCCTGTCGTCTCAACTCTGCCTGCGCCCAGGTCTATAACCCCAACGTAAAATTGAAGAGCTTGTCTTCCTCAGACATATTCATTATGTCTAACATCAAGGAACTAAAATCTTTAACATAATCTCGAACTGTACCTGAATGTTTCAGCTTCTTGAGGGATTCCCTCGCAACCCAGGCTGTGTTGGAGGGGAGGAACTGATCCTTTAATTCTTTCTTTATGGCATCCCAAGTCTCAATTTTGGGTTGTCCAGCACTAACATTATCTTCCATGTATGTACGCCACCATAACTTGGCATCACCAATAAGATACATGCTAATAATTGTAACCCTTTCATTTTCTAGAACACGAGCGGCCTTAAAGTACTACTCCATATCCCACAGAACACTGCGAGTGCCTCCAAAAGACTTAGGTTCAGGGACTTTGATCTTTGAGGCTGGTGCCTAACCAGAAACCATCTGGTTGTGAAGTGTTCTCCTCACAAGAGAAACTTCATCCTTCATATCTCTCAAATTCGCCTTAAAGACTTTTGTCAGAGACAGCACATTATCTAAAATTATGGAGAGCTTTGAGTTTACCTCAAGCACGAAATCATCAAAGTTTGCTCGCATCTGTTGCATCTCAACAATGGTTCTTTCTGCCTAAACAAACAGATCAACCGCGCCATCAGATTGAGGAGGACTAACAAAATCCTCCAGTCTGGTAACTCTTTCCCTCAACTGTTCTAAAGTCGTACCTCCAACCATAAACCCTCAACTGGGCTCTGATACCAACTATCACATCGGTCAAATTTTCGCAGCAAAATCCTCATCCTATGATGGCACTAAGCCAAAAATAACAACACTTTCGAATTCGGACTTAGTCAGCCACTCAACACATGCACAACATATAAATAGAAAAGCATAAGGGACACAATATTTACAGAGGCTAAAGCCTCTAACCTTCACTATTATTTACAAAATAGTACAAGGAATCCTTAATGTCTACACAAGCTTACAATATATCTCCATATCCTTGTGATAGATTCCCAACCTTACAATTTATAGACAACTCTACAAAACTGTCTACAACTATAACAAAGGGTAGTGGAGAAAACCCCTCCGCTATAGGATCGTGCTGGCATTCCTGCCAACTGCTTGAGTTGTGCTGGCACCCTCCAGCACTACCACATCGCCACAGAACTTGCCCATATCTTCAGATCATGGTCATGTTTTCAGAAATGGAGGGAATTGTTATGTATTGTCAACCCTTAGAGAATGCCACCTGTCATGGGTGGTTGCTAGCATAACTCCACTACTATATCATGTGTGCATATATGGAGGAAATGCTCAACAACCACTACCAACTGCTGGAACCACCATTGAACCCGAACCACTTGTCGAGCAATAGTCCATGAATTGCATTATTTGAGTCAAGCCAACCAATCTGATGTTCCTTTCTTTGCAATATGAACCATAACCTAAGCATTGACCAAACCTAATACACGCCCTGGTCTGTTGGGGGCATAGCGTCGTGCCATGCCCACACTTTGAGTCCGTCTGACCCATAACCTTGCCTATGGGTAAGTTAGCACAATCTAATGACCCATATGCGTTGGTCTGCTGAACTATACACAAGGCTTGGAGCTTGCCGGTGAAAGCAGGTTCGCGAACGTGGGCTTAGCATACACCTCATGGGTGCACCCACAACATGCCCACGCTCTCGCGCCATGCACGCACAGCCTGTCCCTGGTGTTACCGGCGTGCCACCAAATGTCCTTATTAAACCACCACATTGGGGTGGTGCATGCAATACTTAAGTACGTTGGCTAAGCCCCCAACACTTGCTCCATGCATAGCAAACCATTGCCATGATGAATGGTGATAATACTGGGGAGGGGCTTCAACTCCATACCCTTCCCTTCTAATGTAGAAGGGCAAACCGGAACTCTGCTAGGAGTAGACATACTCTATATCCGAGGAGGCATAATAGGCAAATTAAATTCTTTGGATCTCCAAATTGAAATCCATCTTCACCAGTAGACTTCTAAGACTTTAAGGAAGCTCCAATAATTTTTGCATGACCAAGCTCCAAAATTCATTTTTTGACATATTTACGAAAATACCACTGCCGCAAGTAGTGTGCTCCTGATAGCCATTTGTGCACCATGTAGGCTGCCTGTATGGGGCGAAATCTCAACCCTATAACGCTTAGCCTCTCATATAATATCATTAAATGACTTAAAAATCCCTTTTGAGAATGCAACTTTCCATAAAACTTGGTTGGACATATTTTTTTTTAGGGCAAATTACACAAATCACCCACGAGGTTTTGATATTGTGCATGTAGATAGAAGTTATAACAATATTACACAAAGGTCTATATTGACCGTTTGACTAAAAATTAAAGTATTTATTTTTAATAAAAAAATAAAAGATATTGTATTTGGGTCTGTGATTGATTCTGTTGTAGATAATTTTGTGGTTTTTGCAAGTTGGTGATGGAGTCTTAGGGGCAAAACTGTAACTTTAACAATACACAAAATATTTTAGATTTTTTTATTAAACAAATAGTTTAACTCTAAGGACAAAAATGTAAATTCATATTAATACACTAACCACAAACAGTTAATTTGGACTTTTCTGTTATATTGTGACCATCTTTTATCCACATGTACAAGTTGAAAACCTAAGGGGTTCTTTGTATAATTTGGCCTTTTTTTTAACAAGTTAGTCGACTCGTAGGGCCTTTCACTGTTGAAATGTAAGTAAATGTAGCACCATTTAAAAATTCAAGGGCCAAACCCTAATTGTGCCAAAAAAAAAAAAATCCCTGAAATTCCAAGCCCACTAGTGTTGTGACAAAAAACAAGTATGCTTAGACTATGTTTGGTAGGGTGGGTTTGAAGGGGAATGATAACATTAGTTATGAGGGAAAGGGAATGAAAGGGAATGGAATGATAATTTTAATTTGGTATTGTGTTTGATTGATTAATGAAAGAAAAGAAAAGGAAGAATAATAATCATGTTTGGGGAAAGAAAGGAAAGGATAGTAAGGAGAATTATTTTAATAAATTTACTATTATGCCCTTTTATATTTTAAAATATAAATTTATTTATATATATATATATATTTGTCTCGTACGAATTTTTTTTTAGGGCAAATCATTTCAGCCTCCATTGTTTTAGGGCAAATCAACTCCTTCTCTCTTCTCGTTCTCAACTCTATCTCTCTATTCTCGTTCTCAACGCCGAACTTATCTCTCTCTGTAACTACAAACTACTACAAGAATCAGAAGTTCAAAACCCATATATTTCAGTTTATATATTTGTATGCAAGGATTAAAACTTCAAAACCCATATCGGCATCATTTCAGATTGTTCAAAAAATCAAAACCCAATTTCAGATTGTTCAAAAAATCAAAACCCATATCGATCAAAACCCATATCAGATTGTTCAAAAAATCAAAACCCATATCAGTTTCCATCGCCCGCTGTTCCAATTTGGGTTCGCCGTTCGCAAGCAAGCTTTGCCGTTCTCAACTCTCAAGCTTGCCCTCCTCTCTCTCTGCAACTGCTAAATCTACTAATCAAGGGCAAGATTGACATCTGAAAATCACACACCAAGCCTCTCCTTTCCTTTCCCTTCATTTCTTTCCATTTTTAGGAAATTAAAAATTTACTGTTGAAGGCACAAGTTAACCACCCTCCAAATCATTCATTAAAAATTTGTGTTTGACAAAAATTATTATAAAAAAATTTACTGTTAAATGCACAAGTTAACCACCCTCCAAACCATTTCTTTTTCTTCTCATTCCTTACAACAATTTTTGCCAACCACAAATTTTAAGCCCCTCCAATGTCTTCCCCTCCCTCTCCTCCCATTTCCACTCTACCAAACAACCACAAATTTTAAGCCCCTCCAATGTCTTCCCCTCCCTCTCCTCCCATTTCCACTCTACCAAACTGACCCTTAGGGGCTCATGTCTCCCGACCTGTTTTGCAAATGATGGAGTTCGTCTCGCCTTCAACTTCCAATCAACCTATCTTTCGGCGATTTTCTTCGACAGAAAAACTTGCCAAATTAGCTGAACGGCAGGGTGATCGAACGTTGGAGTGGAGTACTGAAGTCGAGAGAGTGTTGGATCATCGGAAGATATGGAGTATCCGAGATCCGTGGCGAAACTGGCAAGCTGATTTTATAAAGATTACAGAGGATGATTCTCACCTCGGTTAGGACATCGAGAGGGTTTTAATGTCAAATACAACCCAATCTGGTCATCAAATCGCTTCATTTGCCGACGCCATTCTTCTCTGCTTCACCTCTCAGTGGCGACACGGCCATCGATAGGGTTATATGTATATGTAATTGTTTGTATAGTGCGGGACCCACCTTTGCTTCTTTTCTTTTCCTCCCATTCTTCTTCTACCATTTGACTTTTTCTTCGTCACCATCCCCTCTCCCACTCTCTCCTTCAGTCAACATAAAAATTTCAATCTTTATGTGGAAATGATTGATCAATCTGAGTACTGAAAGGATTCTTCTTCGACAGTTACAGGTAACCATTTTTTGTATTTGAAAGACACAGGTTAATTACATGAATCTTTAATACTAGCAAGTTAATTGCAGGTAAGGTCTTTAACCTCTTTTATCTTGGTTTATATGCTTTGAAACATCCTAAGGTAAAAAAAAAAACAAATATTATTATTTTTAAAACATAGGATTGATTGTTTAATTGGTGGTATGTCAAGAGAGTACTGCCTCTGATGATCAAATGTCGTCTATAAAGCTGAAAGGAAGCTATTTATGTTTTATGAGAAATAACATGTTCATATAGTTGGAAAAATTTAAATATGTATTTGATGGATGTATGTCAAGACTATGGAGGATAAAAACAGAAATGAGCTTATATAATTTGGTTTTCTTTTGTTTTGGATGTTACAGAAGACTTTCACATCAAATAATTGAGGAAATTTTGTTGGGTTATTGAGTTAAGCTAAAATCTTTGTGAAACCAATTTAAAGCACTTGTATTTGTCTGCACTTTTCGCTACATTTGTTTTCCATTCAACCCTTGCCTTGTGTATAGTTTACTAAATCCCCCCCTTTTTAATTGTATTTTCTTATATACAAAATATACAGAAAATATTAATTTTGTTTATTACAGTACATAATATTGTTTATTTATTTATTGACATCTTATATATACAAATATTGGTGGTGATTATACAGATTGTGTATAGCACTTGATCATTGATCTCCTTGATCTTTGTTCGGTGGTTTCTATGGGACCCGAAGAAGCCTCCTCAACTCGGTGTTCTTATCACGTTTTCTTGAGTTTCAATGGTAAAGACACCCGGAAGACCTTTACCGATCACCTTTATACAGCTTTGCTACATGCAGGAATACGCACGTTTAAGGATAATGATGAACTTGGGAGAGGAGATGATATCTCCTCAGAACTGATAAA
This sequence comes from Cornus florida, assembly GCF_030987335.1. Classification (NCBI taxonomy): domain Eukaryota; kingdom Viridiplantae; phylum Streptophyta; class Magnoliopsida; order Cornales; family Cornaceae; genus Cornus; species Cornus florida. Next base: position 51,448,799 of record NW_026775573.1, read on the forward strand.
AGCAATCGAAGAGTCAAGGATTTCAGTAATTGTCATCTCAAAAGACTATGCATCTTCAAGATGGTGCCTTGATGAACTTTTGAAGATCCTTGAACGCAAGAGAAGTGTTGGTCATATGATTTTGCCCATCTTCTACCATGTGGATCCGTCCCATGTTAGGAAGCAAACGGGAAGTTTTGGAGAGGCATTTGTGAAACACGAACAGCTGAGATTCGAGGAGGCAGATGAAAGAAAGGGGGAGGGGGTGAACAAGATAAAGAGGTGGAAGGAAGCTTTGAGAGAAGTTGCAGATTTGGCAGGGCTGGTATTAGAAGACGGGTAATCTCCTTGAATTTCTTTCACTGGCACCATTTGGTATCAAGCATTCATAGAGTTGAATATATGTTAGTTGATTCATTAGCTGCATGTCTTTGAATGCTTGAATTATTGCCCCTCAATTTTACTAATAAATTATAGAATTTATGATGTCATACAACTGTCCCGAAGCAATATTAATGTTTCCTATAATTATTTTAAACTTAATCAAAAAAATTTGCTGAAACATATTACTTAACTTAAAAAAGCTATATTCAAGTTATATATGTTTGGCATCATGCAATCGATGCTTTAATTTTGCTTCCAATAACCAATTTCATAGTACTAAATGCAACATCAACCATTTTAAAGATTCGGCCAAAATACAAAGAACCTCTCTCATCAGTTAGCTATAGTGGCTTGTTTTGAAGGAATTTCAGCTCTAGGACTTTCATTGTCTGATTTTATGTCCTTGCTTTGAAATTTGTTTTCCATTTTGTTCTTGCAGCTTTTATAGCTCAGGAGCCTTTTGTTTTTTTGCCTTGGGTATGCCTTAGGCTTCTTTTGGATCAGTCTATACCGATCTTTTCTGATTGTACACTATTGTCTATCTTTTGTCTTAATAAAATTCAACACATTCAGGGGGAAAAAAAATACCCCCTAAACTAGCAATCTTGCGTTTAACCCCAATACTGTTGTAAAACTTTGTGAATTTCCCCCTGCCATTACTTGTTAGTTAACAAAAGGGAAATGGGTTATACTTCCCACCACCTAACATCCCACCCCACCCTTTTTGGGTAAGTAAGGTTAACTCTCTTCAACTCAAAAACCATGTGCATAAAAAAGAGTTGCATCCATCCGTAGAGAGAAACAATATGGAGGATGGCCACGAAAAGAAGGGGTCATGGTGGTGGGGAACGGGGTGTGATTCACACACATGAGCTGCACGTGTTCCAATATTACTTTTGGAGAAGAGGAAAAGAGAAATAGAATTAGGAATTTTTGTAATTTAGGGCTACATTATTGTTCTTTGTTATTTTGGCAATGTTTTATTTTTAGGGTTATTTTAGTATTTTCATATATTAGGGTTTGCTTATTGTTTCACCTATATAAAGGCTTCTTTATAAACAAGCAATTCAGTTTTGGAATATTGAATAGCATCGTTGAGTTTGCGAACTCCCCCTTTTGTGTCTTCTCTCCCTAGTGTTCTTGCTGTTCTTAGGGAACGCATCCCTCAAAAACTACACAAGACCAAATAGGGCCTCTAAACTCTCAAGGAATCCAAAAAATCAACTATTTCATCCATAAATTTACAATTTTTCCTTAGAACCCAACAAAAAAGAGTGTTAATAATGGAGAACTTTAGTGCGCCAATAGGGGTCTATAAATTTACAATTTTTCCTTAGAACCCAACAAAAAAGAGTGTTAATAATGGAGAACTTTAGCGCGCCAATAGGGGTCTCCTTCCATTCAAAAGATTTTCTATTTCTTTCAAGCCATAAACACCACTAGACGCATAAAGGTGTGACCCTCCAGAAATCACGAACTTGGGCCCACTGCATATCCTATCCAACCCTCTAGAAGACTTGGGCATAACCCACTGAACCCCGAATAAAGTCAGCATCAAAACCCAACAGTCGCTAGCTACTGGGCAGTGCAAAAGAAGATTATCAACTCACTCGTCATTTCTCAAGCACATGCTACAACAGTTGACTACTACTTGGCTCCTCTTCCTAAGATTATCCTGGGTCAATCTTCCCCAAGACAAATGTCCAGGTGAAGAAAGCCACTTTGAGAGGTGCCTTGGAACACCAAATAGCCTTCAATGGGAACAAATCTGCTGGAACGTCAGTAAGACACCTATAGAAAGACTGAACCTCAAAATGCCCTGGGAAGAAGGAACCCAAACCATAAATTCAGGAAATCCATCCACAATCTCCTGGCGATACAATAACTCCAAAAAAACCAAAAGCATCCTCAGTCTCCCAGTTTTGAAAGTGCCTCAGAAAGCGCATGTCCCATGATAATCTCCCACCATCAAGGCGATAGCAGTCAAATAGCAGGGTACGTCTGTCTGTTGGCAATCCTGAAAAGTTTAGGGAAAGAGAGGGCAAGAGAATGATCAACACACTATAAATCCTCCCAGAAACATGTCCAATCTTGTTGCCATCCCCAACCGATGTAGGACAAAGAACAAACTCAAATAGAAGAAAATAAATAAGAGGTATGGGCTGGAAATTCAGAAACAAAGCTAAGATTCAGGGGTTATTAGTAGAAAAGAAGGATTGAAATTAACAAAGAAAAGCCTATTGGAATCATTCCAATAGGACCTAGGTATCACACCTAGAGAAGGTCTCACACCCTCAGAATTTGTGAATCAATCACAAAGAAATCTCAAAGGATAATTTTATTCAATCATTCGTTGAGTATTCTGAGTTACATAGTATCCTTTTTATAATAAAAGAGGTCCCTTGGATTACCCTACAATGGAGGTAATCAAAAGTTGACTCTAACTTAATAAAGTAACAAATAACTTAATTGATGCAATTTAATCTAATTATGCAATTTACCAAAACAATGCAGATTTTCCATAATTAATGCAATTACCAAAATAATGAAATTTGACCAAACCCCACAATTATGCAAGACTCCAAGTGGAGCCCCCATCGTCTAGCATTTGCCAAATTAAGGTTTGAGCTCTAGAATCCTTCTTGCCACGCCTTCTATATACTTTAAAAGGCTGCTGCCACTGTTCTCTAGAATCCTTCTCGCCACGCCTTATATATACTTTAAAAGGCTGCTGCCATTGTTCTCTACTTGGGTTGTTCTCTACCAATTCTCTCCGGCTTGGAAAAACTTGGCTCCGATGAGTTAAAGGGATGAAATTGCTCATAAGTATGAAAAGAGCAAGAAAATTTGAGCCTTGTATTCAGCCATTTTCATAATTTGCACCAAAATACAACGCATAAACTTCAAAGCTCGATAAGAAATAATAGTGTTGTGCAACCCATGAAGTCGGACAACTTCTTGGAAAAAAGGTTTGGCATCGTGGACAGCATTGGAGGTCTTAGAACATAGAAGAAAATGCGCCTTTTTTGAAAAAAAATCCAGAACAATGGTTATAGCATCATGTCCTCGACTAGTTCTAGGCAACCCCATAACAAAATTAGCATCTGACCCATCACCTTTGATACGAACTCCACGGCCAGTACCATGTCGAAACTCAAGGCTATCCTTCCACGAATGTATTCGAGCAAGAACATAAAGAGCAACCCAGTTGGTTCCATCTAGGTACTGTGCTCCAGAATCGAATAGACAAATGCTGTTTGGATCAAGTCCTAAACATGTTTTCTTCTCTAGTTTATAATGCAGAATTGCTGCATTAGGACCAACTGAGGAAATAGTAGGAAAACTCAACCCTCTAAAATGATCTTTTGATGCACGAGACCCCTCTAGTTTAGCACTTACAGGATTAGTTTCTTTTGGCAGTTGGTTTTTCCAGACCTCATCTATCAAGTTGGTGGATATCTGAACCAGCTTCTGTTGCTTCTTGGCACAAGCATGCTCCCATTTCTTTGCAGTGGCCACTAATATACACCAAGTATCTACTCCAATAGCCGCATCTTTTGGAAGATTCAGAATAGAAGTACTATCTATCCAAGATGCTTTGAATGGTTGTGGATATGGTTTGATGGAAATTTTGAGATGCTTAACCATGGCTGTGGAGACAACATCTGGGCTGCCACTGCCATCAATTGTAGGCTTCCAAACTCGATTTCCACAATGATCTTGTATCTGAAAATTAGAGTTAAGCCATCTTCGTCTTCAATTTCAGGGTCTTCAAGGATTTGGACTGTGGAAAGTTTGAGATGCTTAACCATGGCGGTGGAGACAACATTTGGGCTGCCACCACCATCACTAATAGGCTTCTGAGCTTGGTTTCCACAATGAACCTGCGTCTCAAAATTAGAGGTCTGCTGCCCATCTTTGCCACCAACTCTAGGGTCTTCAAGGATGCACGTCACAATGGAGATGGACGAAACAATCTCTCCAACTTCTTTCACATGATCAGTGTTGAAGGTCTCATCATCAAGCAGGTTCTCACAATCCTTGCTAGCCATCGTACTCTTTCCTTCAGGATCAGCCATGTTAGATAAAGATGGTTTTGATCCATCATTTGGCTGCATTGTTGTTTGTGTGCGGTGAGTTCCATCATGTAACTTCTTTGTAATATCTCTAGCAACATCATGTGGCTCATGATGATTCATCTCTAATGGATTTCTTGGAAACTCCAACATGGGGTGGAGTGGTGGATCAGCATTCAAATTACACCTTTGCAGAGAGTGTAAAGGCTGTTGTTGCTTGCGGTTTCTGCCATCATTAGTACCCAATGCATATTCTTCTTTAAGGGCTACTGATTTGTTCAAAGGCTGGGAAGTTCGAGCTCTTATCCTATCGCATTGAGCATTCAGCCCTTTAAGCTTTTCCAAAATTTGTAACAGCAACTCAGTCTTCTGATTATTGTCCAATCTTTCATTGGCCGATTGAGTAAACATAATGTCTACTTAGGCTCTGATACCAAAACTGATGTAGGACAAAGAACAGGCTCAAATAGAAGAAAGTAAATAAGAGGTATGGGATGGAAATTCAGAAACAAAGCTAAGATTCAGGGGTTGTTAGTAGAAAAGAAGGATTGAAATTAACAAAGAAAAGCCTATTGGAATAACTCCAATAGGACCTAGGTATCACACCTAGAGAAGGCCTCACACCCTTAGAATTTGTGAATCACTCGCAAAGAAATCTCAAAGGATAATTTTATTCAATCTTTCGTTGAGTATTCAGAGTTACATAGTATCCTTTTTATAATAAAAGATGACCCTTGGATTACCCTACAATGGAGGTAATCAAAAGTTGACTCTAACTTAATAAAGTAACAAATAACTTAATTGATGCAATTTAATCTAATTATGCAATTTACCAAAACAATGCAGATTTTCCATAATTAATGCAATTACCAAAATAATGAAATTTGACCAAACCCCCTAATTATACAGACTCCAAATGGACCCCCCATCGTCTAGCATTTGCCAAATTAAGGTTTAAGCTCTAGAATCCTTCTTGCCATGCCTTTTATATACTTTAAAAGGCTGCTGCCATTGTTCTCTAGAATCCTTCTTGCCACGCCTTTTATATACTTTAAAAGGCTGTTGCCACTATTCTCTACTTGGGTTGTTCTATACCACCAACTCGAAACCTAATTTGTTTAGGAAATTCATCCCACTCCTTCCGGATGAATTTCCAAATCCCAACTCCACGTGGAATCCTCACCTCCAAAGAGCAGCATCCACCTTTGATCTCCCAAAATATACAGGCAATTACCCTCCTCCACAATCTATGCCTCTCCACCCCAAACCTCCGTAGCCACTTCTCCAAGAGGGCCTTATTGAAAGGAGTCAGACTTCTAATACCCAACCCACCTTTTCGAATAGGGCTATACACTTGCTTCCAGTTGACCAAATGATACTTAAACTCCTTCCCCTTCCCTCATAGAAAATTTCACTGTAACCTCTCAATCTTGTCAACCACAAAATAGGGAATCTCAAAAAGAGAGAAAATAATTAGGGAGGCTTGACAAAGTGCTCTTCATCAAAGTAACCCTTCCACCCTTTGAGTTGTTTTATTCCATCTTGCCAACCTTCTCTCGAACCTCTCCACCACGGGATCCCGATTTCCTACCCTATTCTCATCCCCATTCGTCTGTCGTCTCACCTCCTTCGTCTCGCCTCATCTCATCTTCTCATTCTCATCCCCTTCTTTCTTTATGGTTACTTTTTAAACACTACTTGTCCTGCGTCAACTGGTATTAGAGCAGAAGATCCAAGTGCGTCATAGGAACAATCAACAATGTTGTTACTAAACCCTACTGTTCATGCACAAATCAAGTACTGTTACTGTTCATCCAAACAAATACACTCTGCATAACCCAAACAAACATCCAAACAAGCCCTAACCCCAACAAACAAAACCAAATCCCTTTTGCACTCGACCCACCACCATCAGTCGTACCCCCAAACAAGCCAAACCCATAACCTACTGTGAAACCAAAATTCTAACCCAAAACTACAATCACCATACCCAAGCAACCCGAAATTCATCCACAAACCAACACCTGAATACCTATAAACCCAATCTTAGCAACCCAACCACAAAATCCAAACCCTAGCCGCCAGCCCCAATTCCAAACCTCCATCTCCACCGCCACTACAGCCTTGCTGATGCCAAAATATCACAGTGGCTGACCGAGAGAGAGAGAGAGAGAGAGAGAGAGAAGAACAGGACTTCTAGTCGTTATCATCGACTGTCACAGCACTGAAATCACCATTGCCGTCTACCTCTTACTTCTACGTCACTGGAATCAAGCCGCCATAGCATAAAAATCAGTGCCGAGAATTTTGGATACTTGCTGCCGTCACGCGTTGCAAAACCGGCCATAAAATCAGCATCGTCATCTGGTGTCTTTGCAATTGATTTTGGGAAAGTCAGATTTTGATTTCACATTGGTTTGGAAAGATCAGAGTCAGCCCTGTACAACAGGAATCCAGAAAGGAAAAAAAAAATAAATTCAGCAGCCCAGATTTGGATAATAGCGGATTATTTGTTTTAGCCTAGTCTAGTTTTAGATCCAGCCCATCTCAGGAAGCAGCAGATTGATGATTATTCAGGCCCAAGCTTTTAGCCCAGTTCAGAAGATCAGCCCAATTTTAGAGCCACAACAGAATAGTTCAGCAGTAGACCAACCAAAAAAACAAAAAACCTCAGAAAAATATTTGGATTAGGATTTCTCTCTCATACGCCTTGCAGTGCCACTTCCAAGCATCTACGGACACTCAAATCGGACTCGGTAAAGGTACACAGTCTTCCTTGAGAATTGTTCTAAGTACTGTTATCCGTTTGTTGAGCCAATAAATTTGCAAAAGGTCCATACTAGAACCTGCATCATTCTCTTATTTTTGCATCACTATTTTGCACCCAATCCCTTCGCATCGAATTAATTGGTTCATACACAATACTGCCTCGCATCATTTACCTTACATGAATTTTTGCTTCTTGTGTGAGCATTGTTATAATTTATAATTTGGTTTACTTAATTAATTGGGGTCATGTATTGGGGTTCATTTAATATCCTTTGTTATTTCTTCACAATTTATAGTGGTATTTTCTTTATTTCTTGTTCATCTAGATAGATATCCTCAAAACGAGAAAAACTAGTTTCACATAGAGTTGAGTCCAAAATTCTGCCAGGAGACCTCAAGTTGTTCTACCACATCGAGTCTTAGAATGCAGGTATCCTTCACCTAAGTACTTTAGATGATGTGAATAAAATTGAGCCATTCCCTAGCCATGTGAGAAATTGGAAAGAAGATTAGACCCACAACAATGTCTTGACACGGGTTGCATTAGTTCTCTAAAGTAAGATGATTGGATATGTACCAATCTATTCCTTACACGTCTCCAATGTGGTTGAAGATCACATTGAAGATCACGAGGATGTGTCGAATAAAAGAACACACTCTATTTATTATTTATATTTAGAATTTTTTATATTTGTTATATTTTAATTAATTGTTTGTAGGTCCCGTCAGTCAAATAAAGGAAGTTCAATAAATGTGGTGTCAAATTCAGGGGTTGAAACTTGAAAGAATGAAGCTTCAACCTGATGTAGGACAAAGGACAGGCTCAAATAGAAGAAAGTAAATAAGAGTTAATGGGCTGGAAACTCAGAAACAAAGCTAAGATTCAGGGGTTGTTAGTAGAAAAGAAGGATTGAAAATAACAAAGAAAAGCCTATTGGAATCACTCCAATAGGACCTAGGTATCACACCTAGAGAAGGCCTCACACCCTCAGAATCTGTGAATCACTCACAAAGAATTCTCAAAGGATAATTTTATTCAATCATTCGTTCCGTATTCAAAATTACATAGTATCCTTTTATAATAAAAGATGACCCTTGGATTACCATACAATGGAGGTAATCAAAAGTTGACTCTAACTTAATAAAGTAACAAATAACTTAATTGATGCAATTTACCAAAACAATGCAGATTTTCCATAATTAATGCAATTACCAAAATAATGAAATTTGACCAAACCCCCTAATTATGCAAGACTCCAAGTGGACCCCCCATCATCTAGCATGTGCCGAATTAAGGTTTGAGCCTTAGAACCCTCCTTGCCACGCCTTTTATATACTTTAAAAGGTTGCTGCCAACTGTTCTCTACCAATTCTCTCCGGCTTGGAAAAACTCAGCTCAGTCGAGTTAAAGGGATGAAATTGCTCATAAGTATGAAAAAAGCAAGAAAATTTCAGCCTTGTATTCAGCAATTTGCACCAGAAAACAACGCATAAACTTCAAAGCTCGATCAGAAATAATAGTGTTGTGCAACCCATGAAGTCGGACAACTTCTTGAAAAAAAGGTTTGGCATCTTGGACAGCATTGGAGGTCTTAGAACATAGAAGAAAATGCGCCTTTTTTGAAAAAAAATCCAGAACAATGGTTATAGCATCATGTCCTCGCCTAGTTCTAGGCAACCCCATAACAAAATTAGCATCTGACCCATCACGTCTGATACGAACTCCAAGGCCAGTACCATGTCGAAACTCAAGGCTATCCTTCCACGAATGTATTCGAGCAAGAACATAAAGAGCAACCCAGTTGGTTCCATCTATGTGCTGTGCTCCAAAATCGAATAGACAAATGCTGTTTGGATCAAGTCCTAAACATGTTTTCTCCTCTAGTTTATAATGCATAATTGCTGCATTAGGACCAACTGAGGAAATAGTAGGAAAACTTAACCCTCTAAAATGATTTTTTGATGCACGAGACCCCTCTAGCTTATCACTTACAGGATTAGTTTCTTCTGACAGTTGGTTTTTCCAGACCTCATCTACCAAGTTGGTGGATATCTGAACCAGCTTATGTTGCTTCTTGGCACAAGCATGCTCCCATTTCTTTGCAGTGCCCACTAATATACACCAAGTATCTACTCCAATAGCCGCATCTTTTGGAAGATTCAGAATAGAAGTACTATCTATCCAAGATGCTTTGAATGGCTGTGGATATGGTTTGATGGAAATTTTGAGACGCTTAACCGTGGCTGTGGAGACAACATTCGGGCTGCCACCGCCATCAATAGTAGGCTTCCAAGCTTGATTTCTACAATGATCTTGTATCTGAAAATTAGAGTTCAGCCGTCCATCTCCGTCTTCAATTTCAGGGTCTTCAAGGATTTGGACTGTGGAAAGTTTGAGACGCTTAACCATGGCCGTGGAGACAACATTTGGGCTGCCACCGCCATCACTAATAGGCTTCTGAGCTTGGTTTCCACAATGAACCTGCATCTCAAAATTAGAGGTCCGCTGTCCATCTTTGCAACCAACTTTAGGGTCTTCAAGGATGTGCGTCACAATGGAGATGAACGAAACAATCTCTCCAACTTCTTTCACATGATCAGTGTTGAAGGTCTCATCATCAAGCAGGTTCTCACAATCCTTGCTAGCCATCGTACTCTTTCCTTCAGGATCAGCCATGTTAGATAAAGATGGTTTTGATCCATCATTTGGCTGCATTGTTGTTGTTTGTGTGCGGTGAGTTCCATCATGTAACTTCTTTGTAACATCTCTAGCAACATCATGTGGCTCATGATGATTCATCTCTAATGGATTTCTTGGAAACTCCAACATGGGATGGAGTGGTGGATCAGTATTCAACAACACCTTTGCAGAGAGTGTAAAGGCTGTTGTTGCTTGCGGTTTCTGCCATCATTAGTACCCAATGCATATTCTTCTTTAAGGGCTACCGATTTGTTAAAAGGCTGGGAAATCGAGCTCTTATCCTATCGCATTGAGCATTCAGCCCTTCAAGCTTTTTCAAAATTTGTAGCAGCAACTCAGTCTTCTGATTATTGTCCAATCTTTCATTGCCCGATTGAGTAAACATAATGTCTACTTAGGCTCTGCTACCAAAACTGATGTAGGACAAAGGATAGGCTCAAATAGAAGAAAGTAAATAAGAGTTAATGGGCTGGAAATTCATAAACAAAGCTAAGATTCAGGGGTTGTTAGTAGAAAAGAAGGATTGAAAATAACAAAGAAAAGCCTATTGGAATCTCCGATAGGACCTAAGGTATCACACCTAGAGAAGGCCTCACACCCTCAGAATTTGTGAATCACTCACAAAGAATTCTCAAAGGATAATTTTATTCAATCATTCGCTCCGTATTCAGAATTACATAGTATCCTTTTATAATAAAAGATGACCCTTGGATTACCCTACAATGGAGGTAATCAAAAGTTGACTCAATAAAGTAACAAATTATCTAATTGATGCAATTTAATCAAATCATGCAATTTACCAAAACAATGCAGATCTTCCATAATTAATGCAATTACCAAAATAATGAAATTTGACCAAACCCCCTAATTATGCAAGACTCCAAGTGGACCCCCCATCGTCTAGCATGTGCCGAATTAAGGTTTGAGCCTTAGAACCCTCCTTGCCACGCCTTTTATACTTTAAAGGGCTGTTGCCAACTGTTCTCTACTGTAATGTTTTCAATTTTTTCCATTTTCCATTTTCTGAAATTTTTTGAATTTTTCGAGAGCGATTTTGTCTTTTTCTCGTTTTGCGTACCGGACACTATGGGATGTGCTGGGTGTGTCCGAGACTTGGTTGGAGCATTTCTTCGAGTGCAGGATTCTTAGAAATGTATTGTTGGCTATTTCGGCATTTTTCAGTTTTTCGGGCGGAGAGGTCCCCGGCGGGACCCGCAACCGGTATTGTTGTGCATGGGAATTATTTTTTTCGGGGTTGTTATTTTTCATACATTATTTGATGATGTATATTTATGTGGTTATATGTTTGGAAATGTGTGGTTGTGAAGTATTTAGTGTGTGTATATATGTTTATATATAAAAAGAGTAAAAAGAAGATATTTTTTTTGGTGGGCCCCACATGATATACACATATATCATATGTCACTTAGCCTTTCTTTTTGGCCATAAATCTCTCTTTCTCACGTAGCTCTCTCTCTCCTCTCATTTCATTTTCATTTTTCTTTTTTCTTGAGGCTTCGATTTTCTCTTCCATTTTCCGGCTAATCGGTCAGGTTTTCGGTCTTGGTTCCTGACGGAAAACGTTCCTCTCGTCATTCTCTATCACATTCTCAAAGGATTTAATTTTTGGAGGAGCGTTGATTATTTTACGAATTTTTGAAATTTTTGGATCTAAGGCTTCGGAGAGGGGTTTTGGGCCACTTAGAGTCGGATTCCGGAGTTGAACCTTTGGAACAGTAGAATCTCCTCGTCGACGGCTACGTTCCCACCGAATAGTTTTCTGTTCCACAGCCGTTGACTGACGTTGACTTTTGTTGACCGGCATTGACTGCGTTGACTTTTCCGGCCGGGGATGTATTTTGGCTACTTTTGAGGTAGGGGTGCTCTAATTCACAATTTCTTAGGTTCTATGTGAATTTTCCTTCTTAAATTGACTATAAGCATGTTTAATTTCAATTATTTTGACTATGTGATTATGGTTGATTATATGTAAAGTGGTGGATGTATGCTATGTGATAAATGAGTTTGTAAATTTAGTTACATCATTGTAGTGAAGAAGCATGCTTAGAAATGACAAGTTGTTTACTTTACATATTTCAATTGCTATGTAAATTTGATGTCATAATCGTAGAAATAAATGTTTAAAATATTCTTTTACAAGTTGTGATTATGATTTGGGTAAATGTATGAAATATAGCTGTTGAATTTGGTATTTGGAATTATGAAGCATTTATGCATCCATTGGGAAAGAAAAAGGGGAAAAGTATATTTTTTAAAACTAATGAAATTGTTTTGGAGAAAAGTTTTTGAAAAGTGTTTGTGAAAATCCAGACGCCTAGGAGGCGTCTAGTGGTCCGTGGTGTTAGTGTGGTCTAGAGAGGGGACTAGGGAGAGACCCTAGTGTGGTTGAGCTAACCAGGCCGGATGCGACGCCTTGGAGGTGCCTTGTGGTCGTAGATGGTTAGCCAATCCCCTTTTCGTGATGCCTTGGAGGTGCCTTGGGTTGGATTGCACTAATGGTTTAGAAGTTGAAACGGTATGGTTTTGGAAACGGGGAGTGACATTGCATGGCATGGCACATCATTGGCATACGTGGTGCATTTGGTAATTGGTTGAGATATGTATGTTTGTTGATGATACAGTGGTTTTACTCGACTCCCGAGATATGATCCCGTTCTCTTGCTTTCTATTCTCTATGTGGATTCACGGGGTCATAAGAGGTGTGTCTTAAACACTTCCTACTGAGCGTTTAGCTCACCCCATCATTTTAACATTTTTCATGTCATGGGAAGGAAGTGGAGGACGACGTTCCTCCACAGGTTTTGATGGGTTAGTGGACTGTTTGACATATTTTGTAGCTATGATCTCATTTTATTATTATTATTTATAAACTCTGGGATGACACGTATATTATGTATTGATATAGGAAAGGACGGTAACGTTTTTAGTTGACCTCAGGTTCGGGTAAGGACGTGGTTAGTGATTTGGACCCTCGGGTTCGGGTCGTTACATCTACCACAACCTGAACCTCACCCACAACCATATAAAGTGGTTTGGGTAGGAGAAACTTCCTTCTTGGTCTCTAAGAGGTGCCTAGTTCCAATTCAAATGGGTGACTACTCTGGTGTGATTTGATATGATGTTTTACCAATGAATGTAGCTCACAACTTGGTCACCCATGGATCTATGATTTACATGTAACTCATTGTTGTAGACAGAACTCATATAGCTTTAGGTATAATGGCAAAAATATCAAGTTAAATCCTGCAAAGTCATTACTTATCAAAAAAAAAAAAATCCCGCAAAGTCATTAGAAAAGGACCCTAAGGCACAATATAGGCCCTCTCCTCAGGCTTGTGTTGATGAAATCATGTTGGCAAAAGAAATGGCAAAAGAATTTTTTCAGGTTCCATCTGGAAATGTGTTTAAATCTCAACCACCTGAATCTAATGTTCCACATCATCCCATTCTAGATAATTATGTAGAGGATGTTAGAATTCTGACTTACACACTTCCATTGTTTCAAATAGGGACGTCAAATATGCTAGCTATTTTTTGGAAACTACTTTGGACAGCTTTAAGCACCAATTTGAAATTTCCCTTTGCATTTTGCCCTCAAACTGATAAGAAAATTGGGATTGTCATCCAAGGTCGATAAAAGATAGTTATTGTGTAATAGTGCATCTTGACACTTGGGACTTGACATTTTCTATTATGGAGTTTGCATATAATAGATTGATTAATTGGTGTGCTGGAAGTTGCTCTTTTGGGATTATTTGCTACCTCCACATCGTTGTTCATTTAAAATCTCTGATTCCTTTGTCAAGCTTGTCCATGAGTTTCATACCGATATGCGACGACAAACTATTTTGAGTAAATAAAAAGTATAAATTAATTGCATATGCTCATCATAGGAATCATGAATTTTTGGAAGGAGATTATCTTATAATTTGTGTACCACAACCACCTTCTCATTACTCCTTCAATGTATTGGAAACCCAAGACATTCAACATTTCCAATCTGGACCCAATGCATATATTTTTGGCTTGTCAGTAGATAATAGTATTAGTCCAAATTTTCATGTGGAGTGTTTGATGCCTAATCGAGGTACCTTTGAGCCTCGTGTGTTGTTAGCTTGTGCTTCTAGTTGATTTATGAGATTGAAAAATAGATTAGGAAAAAGAAAGCAGAAGAAGAAAACTGAGAAGGAGAGAAGAAAAGAACGCGACGACAGAAAGAATGAGAGAGCATACTGATTCTCTCTCACAATATATTATTTATACTATCTTGGATAGAGATATAATTACTGATATACCCTTCAACATAGAAAGAAATAAAATAAAAAGATAGTTTCCACATCCACCCCCCCCCCCCCCCCCCCCCGCCCTTCCTTTTCAATCCAGTCGTTGATCACCTGACTTCACATAAGGAGTACAAATCAAACCTGCACTTAATTTCTCTTTAATAAAGTGCCTATCAATTTCAATGTGTTTAGTTCTATTGACTGGATTGTGTGCAATGTTTATTGCTGCGTTGTTATCACAATATAACCTCATTGGATCCTTGGAGTCAAACCCCAATTCTTGTAGCAACAATTTTAACCACAACAATTCACATATTTCATAAGCCATAGCTCTAAATTCTACTTCGGCACTAGGGGGGTGTTTGGGGGAGCTTTTTAACATTAAAAGTCCTTTGATAAATAAGGCCTTTTATAAGGAATTTTGCTAAAAGGAATTTATATGAAAAAAGGTGTTTGGTGAGTATATTTTTTGAAAGCCTTTTAATTATTAGATTAAATTTTAGTTGACAATACTACCCATTTCCTTTATTCCCAATTTCTATTGGAACCCATCTTCTATGGACACCACCATTTTCTTTCAAACCCATCTCTGGTATACCACCGGTTGCCATAAAACTTTTGAATAATCCTCACTCTTTGCAATAAAATAATTAGAATGAAGTAAATAAAAAAACCAACAAAGAACAACATCCAAAGAAATTTGATAGAAAATTTGTAGACCCATTTTCATTCCCATTTCAATTCTAAAAGAACCCTCATGATTAGAACTCTCAAGATTAGTTGTATAACAGAAGATGAAATCTGATTCCGGATTGATCACTGATATTGGAAGTGTGGCAATTGCAATTCAGGCGATGAGAGGCAGAGGAAGAGTGGTGGCAGTGGATGCGAAATTGATGGTGGTAAGTGAGCAGGATAAAAGGAGGACACTGGGTTGCCGGTGGGTAGTTTGTTACAGCCGTCAGCCATGGATGTATTGGAGATAAATCTAGAGTGAGAGGATTTGTAAAGAGAGAAGAATTATACAAGGAAAGGGATAATATGGTATTTTACGATCATAATACCTGACGTTAAGGAACGTGGTTTTTAAAAGCATCTAATATTTGCTTTCGCTAAACGGGCTTTCAAGCGGTTGAATTTTTGTCAAAGCCTGTTTCAAAGTTTCACCAAACAGTTATCCTTACTATCAAACGGGCGTTGTGGGTTTAGAAGCCCGTTTTGGGGGTGTTGACTGTGTTTTGGTGCACCATGTTACTAGATTACCTCCTACAAAAGAGCAGTAACCAGAGGTGGATCTTCAATATGAAATTGATCCAACCCAGTCTGCATCTGTATAGGATTCTACTCGCATATGATTATGTATGGAAAATAACAACCCTTTACCAGGAGCAGACTTCAAGTATCGGAGAATTCTATAAATTGCCTCCATATGAGAATCACATGGTGCATGCATAAATTGGCTCATTACACTGACTGTGTGGGTGTTTGGGATTGCTTCTCTACTACTGAAAAGCACTTTTATTCTAAAAAAATGCGGTGCAATGTGTTTGGTGAAAAAAAAAAGCTCTTATAGATGATAGAGGTTAGGTCTGAAAAGCACGTTTAAATGAAGTTAGTTATCGTAGCTTTTAAAATTGCGTTAAGGTAGAGGACTGTGTTTTTAGGTAACTGATTTTCTTTTAGACAATTCATTCCCTTTATATTTTTTATAAATACAATTGTATCCCTTCTACAAACGAATAGCAAACAATATAGACTCTGTAACAAACTAAAATTAATTTATTTTAGGACTCTTCAGCCTTCCAATCTCAGTTTATTTTTAGACTCTGAATTAAATAATTGTTAGATGTTTAATTTTTAATAAATTATGATTTGTAATTTATTTTAAAAATAAGTATAATATATTTATACTATTATCTTAAATAAAAAGTAATAAGATTATTAATTGTGGTTAAAATGTTTAGTTTTATTTTATGAAATGTTGTCTATATTGCAAAATATTATATTATTAAAATTTATTATTAGATAGCATATGAACAAATTTGCTTATTTTATTACTGGAAGATCCCAAATCAGATACAAATTATCATCATTAAAATATATTTAATTTATTTATATTTTAGTACTCAATACAAATTCGATATCACAAACAAAATATGTGATATTTAAAAAAAAATAAAAATAAATTAAAAAAAAAAACCAATACAAGTTGATCTTTATAAATTATTGAACTCAATGAAATTTTATAATATTTAAAATTAGGGAATTAGTATTTGTTTAGTGTAAGGGTAATATAGTAAAATTAGTAATAAAAGTGCTTTAAGCAATATTATTACCAAACAAATTTAAAAGTGCTTCAAGTATAAAAAGTGCTTTATACAATGTGTCACCAAACGCTTAAGTGCGTTTTATTGACAACACTTTTATAACAGCTCTACTATTAAAAGCGCTTTTAACATTTTAACAGCAATCCCAAATTGGCTCTGTGTAAGCAATATTAGGACGAGTGTGTGACAAGTAAATTAATTTCCCCACAAGCTTCTGATATCTACCTATATTAACCGGAGCATCTTGACTATCTTCTCCTAATCTGTGATTTTGTTCAATTGGTGTATCAATAACATTCCTGTTTCTTTGAGAAGGTCAAGCACATATTTTCTTTGTGAGATGAAGATCCCTCGCTTCAATCTAGCAACTTCAATACCTAGGAAGTATTGTACTTTAAATTTTCCAAATCCTTTATCTTCAATTCACTAGCTAGGTAGGTCCTCAACTTTGACATTTCTTCTACATCATTTCCAGTCAACACTATATCATCCGCATATACAATTAATGCAGATACCTTTCCTTGAGGTGAATGCTTAATGAATAATGTTATGATCTCCTTGGCTTTGGTTATAGCCAAATCTTCGCATAGCTTTGGTAAACCTCTCAAACCATGCTCCAGGAGATTGCTTTAGCCCATACAATGCTTTCTTCAGTTTACATACCTTGCCGTTAGATGATGTAAACTCAAAGCCTGGGGGAACATCCATGTACACTTCCTCCTCTAAATCTCCATGAAGGCAGGCCGCCTTCACATCAAACTGTCGAAGTGACCAACCAAATTTTGCAGCCAAAGAGAGTAAAACTCGGATAGAATTCATCTTTGCTACGGGAGCAAACGTCTCTTGATGACTCCCATAAGTTTGTGTGAAGCCTTTCGTTGCCAATCTGGCTTTATACCTCTCAACTGAGCCATCCTCATTCTGTTTCACTATGAGCACCCATTTGCATCCAACCGTCTTTGTCCCTGTAGGCAACTCAACTAATTCCCAAGTATCGTTTTTCTTGAGAGCTGTCATCTCTTCATACATAGCTGTTTTCCACTTTGGATCAGAAAATGCATCTTTTAAATTTTGAGGAATAGATACAGAAGACAACTGGGATGCAAAGGCACAATAAAAAGGAGAAAGACGCTGATAAGAAACAAAGTTAGATATTGGATGTTGATACAAGACCTAACACCTGATACAAGACCTAACACCCTTACGAAGAGCAATTGGAACATCAGTATCACAAACATCACGAGTATGATCATAAATAGTAGCGGGTAACTTAGGATTACCTGAGTCAGAGGGTAATGATTGGCAAGGAGGGAAAGAAAGAGTCTTATCCTTGTGTCTTCTTGCATACACCTTCAACTCCTTATCAGGTTTCTCCTGCTCTTCATGATCCTGTTATTGAGTCAATAGTTGTTCGTTTTCTAATAAACATGAAGGAACAATGTTGCTTCCATTCTCATGTGACAACAAGTTTGCCATTAGCATAGCAGCAAATCCCGTGACAGGACTAAGCATATAGAGGTGAACCGTCACTTCATTCGAGAGAAGATCATCTCTCATCAAATTTGCACTCTATTTGTCACAAGCTCTCAGCAGCTTCTAGACAAAGGGCGTCAAGATTGTGTTTGAGAATACATTGTCCAAGTTGGGCGTTTCAGATATCTACACACCAACTTGAGGGGGAGTGTTAGCAGACATGATAGACAAGATTTATTGTATGACTTACCATATTAACAGAGATTGTTAGCAGATATGATAGCCACGATTTATGGAATGACTTACTATATTAGCAGAGATTTGATAGCCACGGATCATGGAGTTTGACTTTATTTACGCATATGTCTAGCCATAGAATATGATGTGATTTGATTTAATTTTTTTTTCTTGTAATATGTGCATGTGCTCTTTTTTATCTATAAATACTAGAGCTGTGAGTGAGTGATTTATCTCATTCAAGCCTTTACACAATTCTTTGCTTTTTCTTCTTTTTATATTTCTTCTTTTACCAATGACTAGGTACGCCCAACACCAAAATTTACACACACACAAAGCGAGAGAAGAGAAGAGAAGAGAAGAGAAGAGAAGACAATGATGAAGCTTTAAAAATGAAAATACCGTTAGGGTTGCGAAAATAGGAAACCCTTATCATGAAGTTGCTTTCCTATGTTAGATTCATAATTTTGCAAATCCTCTTGTATTATCCAACTATTTTTTTATTTTATTTTTTTTCTCCTTTCATATTCCTTTAAGATATTATTAACTATTCTATTTGTTGAGAGTTGGAGAGTGAGAAAGAGAAGAAAGAGACATTTGGGAGTTTTCTCTCAATTACAGAGAACACCAAACATTCATGTATATATATATATATATTTACAAGTATTGGTTATTTACATAATGACCCCAACTCGTATAACTAATTACTCTTATATCCAACACTCCCCCTGAAGGTGGAGCATAAATATCTATCATTCCTAACTTTTTATATAATTTCAAAAAATGAGATTTCCCAATGCCTTGGTAATTACATGATGTACATCTCCTAATTGATCTTTGAATCTCACATAAGTAGTAACTATCTTTTTACTTGGTCTCTCACAAAAGGACATTCAATCTCTATATGTTTTAGTCCTCTCATGAAATACTGGATTACTAGCAATGTACGTATCAACTTGATTATCACAAATCATTCTCATAGGCTTATTGTTGAAGAATCTCATCTCTTGTAAAAGAGATTTAACCGACATCATTTCACAGGCAGTATGGGGGCCATTACTCTGAATTCTGCCTCTGCACTTGATCTAGCTACAACATTTTGCTTCTTACTTTTCCAAGATACCAAATTACCTTCCACAAATGTGTAATATCCAAATATAGACCTCCTATTCATTTGGCTTCCTCCCCAATCAGCATATGTGAACCTAACAATATCCATGTTTTTAGAGGACTTAAAGATGAGCCCTTTGCCAGAAGCTCCTTCAAGTATCTTAAAATACGATACATGGCATCCAGTTGAGGTTGTCTGGGTGACTGCATAAATTGACTTGCCACCCTTGCAACAAAGGTTATGTCTGGTCTTGTCATTATTAAATATATTAATTTTTTAACAAGTCTTCGATGTCTTCTTGGATGATCAAGAAGGTTTTCGTCATCTGGACTGATTATACTTGAATCCATGGGAGTATTGTTTGGGTCTGCTTCCAACATTCGTGTCTCACTTATGAATCACATACATACTTCCTTTGTGACATGTAAATTCCTTTTTGAGATGTTGCAACTTCTATTCCTAAAAAGTATCTCAACTAGGCCAGGTATTTTATATGAAAATGCTAGTTAAAAAATTCTTTCAATTCATCAATACCACTTTTATCACTTCCTGTCACAACAATGTCGTCTACATTGACTGCTAGGATGATGGTACCACTTTTGCAATATATCGCAAAAACAGAATGATTTGATGTAGTCTTGCTTAATCCATATTGACTCACAATTGGGTCGGATCTGCAGTTTGGTCGAATTAACCCACTCCTCCTGCACTTGGGTCCAATTGATTCTCTGCAACTCGATGACGTATGCTGTAACTCGATTAAAATATCTCTGCAACTTGATTATGTCAATCCCACGATTACAATATCAAAAGTACAACCACAACACGAGGGCGACGAACATTGACGGTGATGAACACTGGCCATGCAATTAAAAATGATGATGATATGAAAACAACTCAATCTCTTGGTGACAATGAAGCCAACACATAGGCACGAAGACGACGGCGACAAACAATCTAGGGTTAGGATCTCAGCTCTGATACCATGTTTAGAGTTGGAGAGAGAGAGAGAGAGAGAGAGAGAGATGTTTGGGGGTGTTCTCTCAATTACAGAGTACCCTAAATATTCATGAATATATATTCTTACAAGTATTGGTTATTTACATAATAACCCCAACTCTTATAGTTACTCTTATACCCAACACTATTAATTCAATATTGTCACATAATGCAGCATGCTATATGATTATATTTGGGTACTAATGGCCAAATTGAACAGCCTGTGCAATCTACAACTCCTATATGTTGTTTGCATTTTCATTTAACTTATTCATTCATTTTCAACTCGATCTGGACATATTTGCTTTGCTTTATTACTTTTTTAATTTTTATATTTCCATTGCATGTGTAGGTACGAGTCAAGGTTTATCCAGAAAATCGTTCAAGAGATTGGGAAAAAATTGAATCACAGAATTTTGAGTGTTTGTCCGTGCCTAGTTGGATTAGATTCTCATATAAATGACATTAATTTGTGGTTACAAGATGGATCAAATGAAGTTGGAATAGTAGCAATTTGTGGGATGGGGGGAATAGGGAAGACTACCATTGCCAAAACTATCTATAACCTAAACTTTGATAAATTTGAAGTTAGCACTTTTCTTGCAAATATAAGAGAAACATCATCAGAACCCAAAGGTTTGGTTCGGTTACAAAGACAGCTTCTTTCAGATATTTTAAAGGGAAAAAAAGTAAAAGTTAGCAGTGTTGATGAAGGAATTGTAAAGATCAAAGATGCTATTTGCTGCAAAAGAGTTCTAATTGTTCTTGATGATGTGGATCAAGCAGAGCAATTAAATGCAGTACTCACAATGCGTGATTGGTTTCATCCAGGAAGTAAAATTGTCATAACAACCAGAAATGAGCAATTGTTGAAGGCACATAAAGTGTATAAGATTCACAAAGTCAAGGAATTAACTGATGATGAATCTATACAGCTTCTCAGTTGGCATGCCTTTGAACAAGAGTGCCCTGTTGAAGCTTTCATGGAGCACTCAAAAATGATTGTAAAATATTGTGGAGGGCTTCCTTTAGCTCTTCAAGTTTTGGGTTCGTCTCTATCAGGGAGAAGTGTGGATGTGTGGGAAAGTGCATTAAAGAAATTGGTAGCAATTCCTGACAGTGAGATCATTAGAAAACTTAAAGTAAGCTTTGATTCTTTGCAAGATGACCATGACAAAAATTTATTCCTTGACATTGCTTGTTTCTTTGTTGGAGAAGACAAAGATTTTGTAATTACATTACTGGATGGTTGTAATTACTTCACAAAATTTGGGATTGACAACCTCATTCATAGGTATCTCTTAACAATCAATGAAGATAACAAGTTGACGATGCATCAGTTGCTTCGAGACATGGGAAGACATATTATAAGTCAAGAATCACTTAAGGAACCGGGGAAACGTAGCAGATTGTGGCATCATGAGGATGCCTTGAATGTATTGAAAGAAAAAACTGTAAGAATTATGTTTTTGAGTGTGTGTGTGTGTGAGTGTGTGTGTTTGTTGCATAGTATGCATGCTAAACGAGTCCTCTTTACCAGGGAACAGAAACCATTGAAGGCCTCATCCTCAACTTGCAGTTGTCAAAGGAAGATAAGCCAGCTAAGAATTTCTTTGGTTTAGACGATACAAAAAATCACCATTTTGAAGATTTTCTTGATGAATCAACATTGCTCCATGGAAGCAATTGGTGGAAGCGGCTAGGTCTTCTTGTAACTTCTGCCTTGACAGAGCCATCTTCCGCATCAAATGAAGTAGACATACAAACTGATGCATTTTCTAGGATGCACAATCTAAGACTGCTCCAGCTCAATAATGTAAGGCTCACTGGGAACTACAAACAATTTCCTACGAGGTTGAGATGGTTGTGTTGGCGTGGATTCTCCTTGAAATCTATACCCAATGACTTTCCTTTGGAGTGCCTGGTTGTTCTTGACATGCAATATAGCAGCTTGAAACAAGTTTGGAAGGGAAACAAGGTATGATATTTTTATTTTTAATCTTTTTTCTTTTCTTTTATTTGGGGATTTTTATCAATATTTGTATAAACTGGCTAATTTCCTACTTTTTCTTACAGTTGCTCAGATCCTTGAAAATCCTCAATCTCAGTCATTCCCATGACCTTACCAATATGTCCAACTTCTCAAAAGTCCCTAATCTTGAGAGATTGATTCTTAAAGATTGCATACATTTGATTGAGCTTCACGAATCCATTGGGGAATTAGAGAAACTTGTTTTGTTGGATCTAAAAGGTTGCAAAAATCTTAGGGAGCTTCCATCAAAAGTTGATCATCTAAAATGTCTTGAAAAACTCGTTCTTTCTGGTTGCTTAAAGCTCCACAAGTTGCCTAGGGAACTGGGAAAGCTGGAATCTCTGACAGTGCTCCATGCAGATGAAGTTGCTATTAGTGAATTATCCTGTAGCACTGGTGAATTGAAATCATGGCATGCAGTCCTCCGATCTTGGGTATTCAAACCAATAAAATGTTCCGAATCAATCACCTTTTCATCGGGTTCTTTGTTGGTAAGCCTAAGTCTTGCAAACTGCAATCTCTTTGATGATGTCATTCCTCTGGATCTTAGTAGCCTTTCCTTATTGAGGTACTTGAATCTAAGTGGAAATTCAATTCGTAGAGTACCAGATATCATCAATTGTCTTTCTATGCTTCAGGAGCTTTGTTTAGATTCATGCACAAGTCTCAAATCACTTCCAGAGCTTCCAAGGAGTTTAGTTACATTGAGGGCACAAAATTGCATGTCTCTAGAAAAATTAACTAATCTACCTAATCTGTTGAGATCATTGTTTTTTGATGTAACTGGTTGTGAGAAATTAGTTGAGGTTCAGGGGTTATTCAAGTTAGAAGCCATTGGAAACTTTGACGCAGAAATGGTCAACAGTTTGGGCTTGTGCAACTTGAAATCAATCAGAAACACTGAGGTGGAGTTGTTCAATAAACTGACAGAAACAAGAAAGAAAGGTCCCATTCAGGTGTTCTCTCTCTCTCTCTCTCTCTCTCTCTCTCCCTCTCTCTCTCAACCGCATATGTAAAAGTTAAAATATTATGATTTCCATTGGCGCAGGGACTTCATGAATTTGGTATATTCAGCACTTCTCTTCCTGGGAGCAAATTTTCAGACGGTTTCAGCATTAAGAATATGGGAACCTCAATATCATTTAATGTACCTTCACTTTCTAGTATGAAGATCCAAGGCTTGAATATATGTTTGGTCTATGCAAGTTATTCCAAATATGAATATGGAAATGGTTACTCATACCATATCAAAGTCCTTAATAAGACCAAGGGTCTGATGTGGGTATATAGCCCAATGGTCATAGGGATTCCAGGAGCCGAAGAAGAAATGACATGGTTAAGCCATTGGAAGTTCGGAAATCAGTTGGAAGCCGGCGATGAGCTAAGCGTTTCGGTTGTTGGGTGGAGTTGTCCTTTTTGGATGAAGGAGTGTGGAATCAGCTTTGTGTACGACAAGCAAGAAGAGAAGGTTCTCCAATCAAAGAGTAAAGAAAAAGAACAATTAATCCAACAAAACACCACCTATCCTTGTTATCAAGATGTCAATGATGGTGATTTGTCGTCATATCAGTTCGGGAATCAAAGAGCGTACTTCCTCTCCTACCTTGAGTTCTTTATGCTTAAAAAACCCTGATAGAATGGTTTTGTATGACGACTTATTTGAGGACTCTGTAAAAACTACAGGTGTTGGAGCGTTTTAGTCGACTAATACCAAGTATTGAAACAAAATGAGACTTATTATTTCAGGTAGAACCAACTGTTGGTTTATTTGTCAAATTTTCCATTTTAAAAAAAGTACGGTATAAAAGAATCAAGTCTATTCGAGAGACAAAAATTTGTTAATTTAAAGATTTATTTTGAATTAATTGCTTAATTGTTTATGTGCGAAAATTTTTTTTCCTAGATTTTAAAGATGTGGATGTATTAGAGACCATATTGAAGCCTCATAAATCTCCACACCTAACAAGACTGGAGTAAGAAAAGCAGGGGTATTTGTAACATTAGGTGTTATTTGCAACAACCTAATTATATTGTAAATTTTACATTAGCATTTGGAGATGAAAGGGTGGAAAAGGTCAGCAGAGCTGAATAGGCCAGATCCAACACAAAGCGCCCGGCCGACCAGGCCCTACACAACCCTAAGGCCCAAAGGTCAGGCCCAGTATATGCAGAGCTCCAAATAATAAGGACAGGCCTCCATTCGGTCAGTTTGGAGACTCGATGGTCCATCCCATTGAAGGTTATGCTACCATTCAAGAACTGGGGACGGAGTGTTGGAGGTTGTAATGGTGGAGGCTTTTGTATCAATTGGAAGTTTGCAAATCAATTGAAAGGGAAGGACATGCAAAGTGATCAGTATTTGAATCTTCGTTAAGGTGGAGTCGAGATTTTGTGTAGTGTAAGGTACGTGTTGCAACCAAGGGCGGATCCAAGATTTTTCGTTGGGGTGGGCTAATATTAAACATAAATTTAATAACAAATTTTCTTAAGCAAAAATAATAATAATAATAATAACAAAAAATAAAATTATATAGATGAACATTTGAATTCAAATATTACAAAATATCTATCTAAGTTGTGCTTGATGAGCCTTTAAAGACTCGAATTAGTCAATAATAGACTCCAAGTCAATTTTCCAAACAAGCTACCGTTCAAAGTTGATGATCATGCAGCCAGCAAGAAATTCATCTCCGATCCTGCTACGCATCGTTATTTTAATACGTTTCATGCTTGAAAATGCTCTCTCCGTAGTTGCTGTAGAAACAGGAAAAGTCAACACAAAACGAATCAATCTGCGCTTATTTAGTTTGGGCCTTTATTTTACTATGGTGGCTGAGTTGACTTGGGTTTCATTTGGTGGGCTTATACTATTAAATTTTTTTTTTTTTGTCTCGGCCAATATTAATAATGTAAAAAATATATATAATTTTTTAGGGTGAGCTACAGCCCACCTTTGCCCACCCTTTTGTTCGCCTTTGATTGTATCACATTTGACGAATCTCAGCTCACATGCAATGACGAAGCTAGGATTTCAAGTGAGGAGGGGCACCGTGCAATATATATATATATATAAACATTACAAATACAAAATACAAAAGAAGAAGAAGAAATTTTTTTTTATTCAAATATGCACATTAAAAAGATGAATTTTAAAAAGTGAAAATTGAAAAAGGAAAGAAAAATGTGAGGATTTAAAAGGAAAAAGTTAAAAGTTTCAATTAAGAAAGGAAAATTTAATTTTTTCTTTTAAGGAATTTGAAGAGTAAAAAGAGAAAATAAAGGGATAATTTTAAAAATCACAAAATTTAGGGGGGACACTATATAATTTTTTTTTTATATATATATAGAAAAAATATTAAAAATTACTATATATTATAGAGGATGGGGCTAGGTCTTCATTGGCTCTCTCCCTGCTCACATGTGTGAGTTAAAATTTTGTTATTGGTCAGATTTATACATGAGTATGAATTAAAAAATCAATCGAATGCTCCTAACTCATTGAAGTGATGAATGGGATCAAATTCGCCTTTAATTATATGAGCGACAAAGATAAAAAAAGAATGCTAAAGACTATTCCTTTCATAATGGGAATATGGTTGTCACAACATCAGATGATGGCTTGTGTGAATATTTTATCAAATAGTCCAATGGCTGAATTTTCTTTTTAAATAAATTAATGTAAAAAAAAAAAAAAATCAACAAAAGGAGTGAAAGAAAAGCTAGAAAAGACAAATAAAATGAAGAAAAACAATAAATAGTAAGAAAGGAAAGAGGAAATAAGCAGAAGAGGAGGGCGTATAAAAAAATATATATAGTAAAAAAAATGAGAGAGAGGGGAAGACTTCCTCCAAATGTTAGGGTCAGTTTGGTGTAATGGAAAAGAAATGAATTGAAAGGAAAGGTGATAAAAAGTGATTAAAAAATTGTGTTTGGCAAAAATAGTTGAAAGGGAAGGAAAGGAGAGGGAAGGCTTTGGAAGGTTATCAATAGATTGAAACAGTAACTTCCTTATCCTCTCAAAAATGGGAGAAAATGGAAGGAAAGTGATGCATGGGCCTGATATATCATTTGTGATGCCAATTTTACCCTCAAGATTACACTTGATTTTAGGGCATGTATACATATAAGTTAGCACTTACAGAGGGAGGGGGGCAAGAGAGTTGAGAGAAGGCGGGCCAGTGAAGCTTGCGAACAGCGAACCCGAACTGGAGAAGCTTGCGAACAGCGAACCCGAACTGGAGCAGCTGGCGATGGAAACTAAAAGATATAAGTTTTGATTTTTTGACCAATCTGAAATGATAAGCTGATATGGGCTTTGATATAGGTAATAGGTTTTGAACTTTAGATTATTGCAGATAGACATATAAACTGAAATATATGAGTTTTGAACTTCAGATTTTGTAAATTATTATTATTATTATTTTTTTATTTGGACCTATAAATTTATATTTTAAAATATAAAAGGACATAATAATGAATTTACTAAAATACTTTCATTTCCTAAACATAATTATTATTATTATTATTATTATTATTTTATTAATCAACTAAGAATAGGGAATTAAAATTATCATTTTTTTTTTTTTATTTCCTTTCTTATGACTAATATTATCCTTTCATTTTATTCCCACCCACCGTATCGAACATAGCATTATTCCGTTGAAGTGAAAAGAAAGGAAGAAAACGGCCGACAAATTTGAAAAAATAGAAGTCTCATTTACTTGCCACGACTCAGAGAGTCAAGAATTTTTCCCACCAGAAATTCCAAGGAAGCTTCGTTCAGTGGATGCCACCTATGCTTATTTATTTTTCCTCCTCTCTTTTTCTACTCTCTCACTACTCTTTAATCTTGATCCTCTTTAATCTTGCTCACCAGTCTCTCTCTTTCTCTCTCTTTCTCTCTCCTCTCTTCTTCCAATCAACAAAACTGGAAAGGATCTTTCTTCGGCAATTACAGGTAATGTTTTTTCACCTTTGAAAGACCCATTGTTCATCCTCACAAGTTAATTATTTACAAGAATCTTTAATACCAATAAGTTAATTACATGTAAGTTCTTAAACCTAGCTCTTTTATCTTGGTTTATATGCTTTGAAAGATCTAAGATTCTAAGGTTAAGAAACACCAATAATATATATATATATACACACACACATCGGATTGATTGTTTAATTGCTTGGAAGATTGATGATGATGATGTTGATTATGTCAAAGAGAGTACTGGTTCTGGTGATCAAATAATTGAGACAATATTTTGTTGAGTTATTGAGTTAGGCTAAACTCTTTGTCACGCCAATTTACAGCATTTGTTATTATCTGCACTTTTTGTAATATGTTTTTCCCATTAAACCCTTGCCTTTGTATAATTTATTAAGCTGCCTCTCTCTCTCTCTATATGTATATATATAGCATTTTCCTTATGTAGGGAATATATAGGAAATTATTTTTTATTTTTTATTTTTATTTTTTATTTTTTATTTTTGGCTTTTTTCAAAGTTTCAGTATATTTGTTTATTTATGGGTAAAGTGCAAACCCCCTACTATATACAAAATATGCAAATACCCCCATGGTGTTAAAAAAAAATCCCTAAATTTTCTAAATTGAGCAAATAAGGATATTTTTTCGATTTGAAGACTAAAATACCTAAAATGCCCTTGAAACAATAAAAACAAAAATAGAACTTATTTAAAAAGTTGGGATTTTTATAATTAAAAAAGTTGAATTTTTTTTTTTAAAAAATTGAGTATTGGGTATTTTGGAGTTCTTGTAAAAATTTTGGGGTTTTTGGAGCTTTTATAAACAACTAAAGGCTGAAATATGTAAAATACCCAGTATTTTGGGGTTTTTATAAAAAAAAATTGCCCAAAATTGTTGACCAGGGGCAATTTGCTACAAAATGTTTCCTGCACATTTTGTATATAGTTGGGGTACTTTTTGCACTTTACCTTTTATTGATTGACATCGTTTATATACAAATATTGATTGTGTTGTGATTATACAGATTGTTTATAGCACTTTTTCACTGAACTCCTTGATCTTTGTTCGATGGTTGCTATGGGATCCCAAGAAGCCTCCTCTACCCGGTGTTCTTATCACGTTTTCTTGAGTTTTAGAGGCAGAGATACCCGGAAGACCTTTACCGATCACCTCTATACAGCTCTCCTACATGCAGGAATACGCACATTTAGGGATGATGATGAGCTTGGGAGAGGAGATGATATCTCCTCAAAACTGATAAAGGCAATCAAAGAGTCCAGGATTTCAATAATTATCTTCTCAAAAGACTATGCATCTTCAACATGGTGCCTTGATGAACTTCTAATGATCCTTGAACGCAAGAAGAGTGTTGGTCATATGATTCTACCTGTATTCTACCATGTGCATCCATCTGATCTAAGGTGGCTAAAGGGAAGTTTTGGGGAAGCATTTGCAAAACACGAAGAGAGATTGCAGTCGGAGTCAAATGAAAGAAAAGAAGAAGGAATGAACAAGATAACGAGGTGGAAGGAAGCTTTAAGAGAAATTGCAGATTTGTCTGGATCGGTTTTAAAAGATGAGTAAGCTCCTTTAATTCCTTTCTTTGACATCATTTGGTTCAAGCGATCATAGAATTGAATATACATTACTCAATTCATTAGCTGCATGTCTTTGGATGCTTCTATCACTATCCCTTCATTTTATTAAATTATATTATTTAAAACATGATGCAATGTTCCTAAACATTATTAACATTTTTAAAATCATTTTGAAATTTTTTATTATTTATTTGGTGGTTAGAATTTTTATTTTTTGTTTGTGTAGGTATCATTCTGAATTTTATAGAAACTATTCAGGAGAATTTACTACTTAACTTTTACTGATTATTTAGTCATTTTAGTGGTTATATATTTATTTAATTTCTTTTTTTTTTGTAAAAGTAATGATAAAAAAGGTTTTATCCTTTGTATCAATTAGAAATAGAAAGTTTGACACAATTCAGAAAATAGTTAAAAGAACCTGAGCACATAAAAAATTGCTACCCAATATGCATTTGAAATGTAAATGTGAAGTTATGTTATTGTCTTATTTCAATGTTTCTGGTAATAGTGGTCCTTTGCTAATGGATGTTATGTATAAAACTTGTGATATGAGACTACTAATGTTACTAAGAATCTAACCGATTAACATGCATACTATAATCCTTATTTAGAGATTTGACTGCAGGATTCCTATTTAAAAGCATGAAAAAGAAAAGATGTATAAAAAATAGAGGGACTAGAATGGACTAAGGTGGCCTTGAGGTAAAAAAGTGGGGGTGATAGATATTGCATGTGGAGGAGTTAAAAAACTATGAACTCCATGAGTTGAAGTACTGGGCATATCCACCACCATTTTATCAACCTTGAGATGAAGCGAGTCAAGAACTGATTTGCGATGGAGAATGTTGGCGATGACTGAAATGACAGGCTAGGGAAGAGCTTTGGCAGGTGAATCCATTGACCATTGACAAATTGATACCCCATGTCTCTGGTTGTTCTCTCATTGAAAGTGTCCTTCGGGGATGTGAGTTAGTGCCATTCCATAGGGTAAAGACTTGATTCTATTCACGTGTTCAAAGTTTAAGAAGCCCAAATTAAGTTTTCCCCAAGTGAGAACACACCAGGGTACAAAGATGTCCTTTGTGTGACAAGGTGAGGATTGTGCTCACGAGGTAGAATAGTGTGAGCAATAAAGTAATGGACAAGTCTGACTTGCAAAGGCAGTTGATGACCGGAGAGAAGATGGGTTTCAGACATGGTCTCATCCCCAGTGAAATGACAATGGGGTTTGTAAGCCTTAATTTCTCCAGGTTCCAATCCAAAAATTTTCAGAGGGGAATTCTAAGTGTGCTTAGAAAAGCTTGATAAAGGTGGGAAAGTAGAGGGTTGAGTGCTTCAAGAAGTTATCCCACCCAATTGCCTTAAATAGCGAAAAGTTATTTAGACTAAGAGATATACACATATGATCTATAAGGGATTTACCTGGTAGAACATCTCTTAAAGCAATGTTCTCCAGATAGTCTCTGTGTTAGCAAAAAATCATGCACTTTCCATTTGTAATTTCTGGACGATAAGATTGTCTGGAAATTGACACAGTCACACAATGTCACGTCCCAAATTGGTAGGATCCAAATCATGAACTGGAAAGGATACGGACCGGGCTCTTAACCAAGCCCAAGGGAAGAATCCAAGGTGCAATAAGCATTAATCAACTCTTATGCAAGCTATAAGGGTGCACTAATGATAATTGATCATTATACTAGGTGTTTAACAGCTTTTCCAAAGTCCTAGTGGCTGTGGCCATGGTTTCCAAACATATCGCATTCTTAGTTTAGTGAACTTCCTGACATTGCTTAACTTAAACAGTCATAACTCCTTCTATGATTAAAATATTTGAGTGAAACCAAGTCAATTGAAAAGTAGACTTAAAAACATTAAAATTGAGCACAAATTTGACATTATTTGAATTAAAAACGAAGGAGTTATGGCCATTTGAAATTAGCGTTAAAGATCTAGACTTGCTCTGCAAAGTGCGCTTAAGCTCATTTGGGATTGGGATTAAGTGCATTTGCTGCATAATGTGCAAAAAGCACTACAGATTGCGCTCAAGCACACGAGGGACTAGGGCTTGAGCGCATTTGTCCCAGAATGAGCCAAAACAGCCCTGTTTGAGCGTCTTAAGGCATTTGGCTACCTCATTATATGAAGTGAAGCCTCAAAAGTAGTTTGAAACGTGTCCCAAAAGACTCAAAACATGCTCAAATCATAGAGGTAATGAAAAAAACATTTCATACACATACTAAAATTCAATCGCATGCCTCCTCTTACATTTTGTATGTAAGATTAAGACTAGAGAGGGAGGAGAAATTGTATTGAGACTTCAAAAGGTAGTCCTTAAGTCTCAATGCCATTTCTCTTACATGGGGGATTATCAAATATACATAAGTTTGTCCAAAAGAATATGGTTACAATACTAAGACCACTATGGCCTCAAATATATCCTTATACATCAAAAGTACAAAGTGAGCAATAGACGGGAAATGGTCGTCCTCCTATACGAGTCTTGATACAAAAGATGTCATAATGAAGCAACTCCAATTCTATAAGCTTGTGGAGGTGTATCATCCACCACTTCTTTCCCGTGCTCTGAAAATATTAATAAACTTTAAGCTCCCATGAGCTAAACACCCAAAGAAAGGGAAGTATATAGGATATAGGGATCATGTTTAGTGGGGAGCATAGATCATAGGAAACACACCATTCGGAGCAATCAACTCATAAATGATATAGTTAACAATGTCAATGACCATGGACCTTACTATGAAATGCAACCCCATCACTGTCCCAAACTCACACGACCCACACCAAAATCGCTAACCAACTTTATCGAGGCGAAATTGACTAACTATTCCTCACCTCTCACCGACGACCATTTGGGGCATAGTTAGTTCAACTATATATGTCCTACCCGGCATGTACTCCCTCTCATTAATTCATCATATGTGAGTATTTATCATAGACGAAGAAATCATGCTATTTTCACTAAATCTAGCATTCCCATCCATAGCAACATTTTATCAAATATTAAATAGGCATGGTGTAGACGATGCATTATTGAACAAGAAGATCAAGGTTTCACACTTTTCAATGATAAAGCAAGTACACATTCTTGCATATAAACATCATGGTTATAAACATGTTTCCATTTCAACATTTTACTAACAAATAAGGCAATTAAGCAAGTAAGCATCAAAACCCCCAATTTAACTACATTAAACATGGCATTATGAACTCCAAATACAACTAGGGCAAATATAATCATGATTTTCCAAAATTAACATGCTTAAAGGTGAAATTTAAACTAAGAGAACTAACTAAGAGGCAAAGGCTTATGGGTTAGACACCCCTACCTCAAATGAATATCAAAGCCCTAGGTGCTCCAAAAACGAAAATGTCCAAATTCTCTGAAGATTGGTACCAAAATGATGCTCTTAAAGTGTAGAGCAACTTTCCCTTCTACCACAAAGCTTAAATCCTAGAGCAACTACTTCCAATCTTGGATGGAGAGAGAGATAGGACACAGAATGAGACCAATTTTCAGATTTTGGTCCTTTCATCTCAACTTGGTCAAATGGTGGTCCCCACTTTGACTACCAAAGTTGCCATAATACCCCTCAAGTGTATTTACAACTACCACCATGCCATAACAAATATCTACCCACATGTACATACATATAATTACACCAATAATGCATTTCTAAGATACTAATGAAGTTGGGAAGATTCCCGAGCATGGAAATCAGGCCTTGGGCCCACACGGGACCTCTCGGTCCTGAAAACCCAAAAATGGTGAAACGCATCATAATGCATTTCTAAGAGTTCTAACTTCGAAGAAATTCCCTAAACGACCCTCGGAACCCATGTGGCACGTAAACTGATGCTTTGTAATAATAAATATGTATAAAAAAGAAAAATGCCGAAAAATCCAGGACACTACACAAATAATTGAAGAGCAGAGGTGTTTCAAATAGGGTTTTTCCTTGTTTCCATAAACCCCAGTGAGAGTAGAGATTTTGCCGTAGATCATGAGAATGTATATATAAGAATACATATATCTCTTGTTAGCCAATGTCTACCCATACAAGGTTATCTATTCGCACAAGTGTTTTGGAGTATGAAGGGAACTTCTGTCTTATTCGAGCTAGGAAAATTTGTAAGAAGGAAAAGTAGTTTTTGTATTTATATTTAGACCCTGTTTGGATAATTCCAAAGGATAAATATGATGAATTAAGTAATTGAGTGTTACAACAAGCCGGAACTTAGGTGTTGATGTTGGTCCGGATTGGGTTAAAGCCCAATTGATCTTATTCTAGATGCAGCTGAATTTGGCTTGATTATGGCTCCCTAGCCAATGGAAGGGTGGACGGGGAAAGAGAGTTTTTCCTTGCTTCCATAAACCCCAGTGAGAGTAGAGATTTTGCCTTAGATCATGAGAATGTATATATAACAATACATATATCTCTTGTTAGCCAACGTTTACCCATACAAGGTTATCTATTCGCACAAGTGTTTTGGAGTATGAAGGGAACTTCTGTCTTATTCGAGCTAGGAAAATTTGTAAGAAGGAAAAGTAGTTTTTGTATTTATATTTAGACCCTGTTTGGATAATTCCAAAGGATAAATCTGATGAATTAAGTAATTGAGTGTTACAATAGGCCGGAACTTAGGTGTTGATGTTGGTCCGGATTGGGTTAAAGCACAATTGATCTCATTCTAGATGCAGCTGAATTTGGCTTGATTATGGCTACCTAGCCAATGGAAGGGTGGACAGGGAAAGAGAGAAAATATAAGAAATGCTTCGAACTCCAAGAGTCAAAGGACCATTTGGCCTTTGTTAAAAGAGTCGTTGCGCTCTTTTCAATGTTGCCAAACAGTCTTCTATTGAGATGTTCGAAACTATGTTACATGGAGTCTTTAAAAGTTGGTGAAGTACCCATGTACGATGTTACATTGTTTCAACATGGGCATAAGACGTGTTCGATTCTTTTGGTTGGACATGCTTCTAAAAAACCTAATTTAATTTTATTATAAAGACAATGCAGTCTTAAAGTCATATGGTGTGCTTTTACAATTAGTTATTAAGACACCGGATCTCCTCCAACCCATTATCACTGTTTAAGATCAACATGGTGAAACAAGTATAATAACATTAAATATTTACATCAAAACCTAATAAATGATAATTGGTAGTATTATATACACTTCAGTATATAAGTATACTAATACTAACTTATAAATCATATATAATTACCGGAAAAAACCTTATTAATCACATATATATATATATATATATATATATATATATTTGTAATTAATAATTTACAAATATATTTTTGTAGGTAATCATAAGTAGTTAGTAAATTCGCGCTTATACGTGTATGTACTGTTTCTTTTGGAAAAAACTTCCGTTTGCCGTTCAGGTTTGAAAGATACGGTAGAATATGCGTTTTTTTCCACCACCGCGTATGTAACGCGTTTAATACGTTTGAGTCGCTGTTTAATTCCTCTTGTATGTAATACGTTTAGTGGTTTTATTATTTTGGGTATAACCTAATTGTTTTTTCTTCTCCTGCACGTGTATTTTTCTCAAACACCTTCTTTAACCCACAAACAGTTTCGAATAGTCATTATCCCATCAAAATAATCATTCTTTGTTGTACAGTCATGGGAAGGTGTGACCCTTCGACGTTGAAGGCAAAAAACAGGTTATCTCTCTATTTTTATTTTTTATTATTATTATTATTAATTTTATATTATTTTTGTTAGACCCCTTATGTTTGTCACTCCAATATCAATATATGGTGTTTAATCAAAGCAATGAAACATACATATATATATATATATATATACTTTGTGTAATGCTGTAAGTTTCTAACTTTGGAAAATCATAGATTTTTATAGATGGTTGTAGATTGTTATAGATGTTCTTTATTACAAAGTTATGATATAAGTATAAGAAAATAATATGTGTATAGTCAAATTTTTAGTCCATACAACGTATGATACATCCGTATTCCTATTTTTACGTTTTCGTTTTTTTAAGCCTAACTTTTGTAACGTATTTTTTTATAAAAAAAATCGGTTATACTCGTACGATTCTTTGCCCGCCTTTTTCCTGTACCATATTTTACTAACTATTAAAGACAATTGTCTGTTTATATATTTATGTATCCTGAATTATTATTGAAGATTTTCTCCACCGTTAAATCTTCAATAATTATTCTCAATAAAGGACTGTTATCAGTCTGAATTAACTTAGTCCGGATGTTATTGGTTCAAATTAACTCAATTTGTGATAGGTTGAAGCCCTATTTAGGCCTATAGTTGAGCTCGATTACAAGCCCGGAGCATGGATCAAAGTTAAAGCCCAATAACCTGATTTTACTTCAACCTATGGCGTGGGCCTCGGTGTGATAATATTTATTGGATCAGTCCAGAAAGTAGTTTAAGGCCAATAGGCTTGGTCCTGAGTCACAAAATCTTAACAGCTTTAGATACTTAATCAATTTACTAAGTCTGTTAACTCTCTTCTGTCAATAGTTGGTACTCATTAGAGTAATGGTTTGGTTAACAGAATAAGACCAATTTTCAGATTAACTTTTGAAAGAGACTAATGGAAAATGTATCCAAAATTGTAGGACTAACATTTTTTTTTCTCTATATATATTACTTTAAAAACATGAATTTAAATTGCTTCAATAAATCAAATCTAGATGTTTTAAATGACATGAAATCACGTGGAAGAATAAAGTCAATAATTAATAAATAGAAATTAGAAGATTAAACTTTAAGAATGGAATGTTGTTCTAGTTTGTGAACAATAAGAAACCCTTGAAATTCCTTTCTCATGCTAGATTCGGAATTTCGTGGATATTCTTGCATTTTGCTACAAATACCTTTTTTCCTTTATAATAAATATCTTTTAACAATCACTGACTGTAATTCTATTAATTCAAGATTTTACAATATTTAACATGCTGCATGAATATATTAGAGTGGTAGTGGCTAAACTAAACATGAAACTTATTGTGTGTGTATATATATATATATATATACACATATATTTCATTTTCATTTAACTTCTTGATTCATTTCAACATACATCATATTTGTTTTCTTTCTTTTGGTTCCCTTTCCTATTCCAATTGCTATTTAGAGGTTCGAGTCAATTTTTATCCAAGAAATCATTATTATCTCTTGTTTGCGTTTTCATTTACTCCTTGATTCATTTCAGCTGACAAGGAGTTTGCAATTTGTAGGTATGAGTTAAATTTTATTCAAGGAATTGTTAAAGATATTGGCAGCAAATTGAATCGCACTATATTGAGTGTCTGTTCATACCCAGTTGGATTAGATTTTCGTATAAAAGATATTAATTTGTGGTTGCAAGATGGATCAAACGAAGTCGAGATAGTGGCAATCTGTGGGATGCGTGGAATAGGAAAAACAACCATTGCAAAAACTGTGTATAACCTGAACTTTGACAAATTTGAAGGTAGCAGTTTTCTTGCAAATGTAAGAGAAACATCAGAAGAACCCAGTAGTCTGCTCTGCTTACAAAGACAACTTCTTTCACATATTTTAAAGGGAAAATAAATAAAAATTAGCAATGTTGATGAAGGAATCATAAAGATAAGAGAAGCTATTTGCTGCAAAAGAATTTTACTTGTTCTTGATGATGTGGATGACTGAGACCAATTAAATGTTGTACTCGCAATGCGGAGTTGGTTTTAACGAGGAAGTAAAATTATCATAACAACTACAAATGAACAATTGCTGAAGGCACATGAACTGCACAAGCAACATGTAGTTAAGGATTTGACTAATGATGAATCATTTCAACTCTTCAATTGGCATGCCTTTGGACAAGACCATCCCATTGTAGGTTATATGGAGCACACAAAAAGGGTTGTACAGTATTGTGGTGGGCATCCTTTAGCTCTTCAAATTTTGGGTTCTTCTCTATCCGGAAGAAGCATAGTTGTGTGGGAGAGTGCAATAAAGAAACTGGAAGCAATTCCTGACAGCCAGATCCTAAAAAAGCTCAAAATAAGCTTTGATTCTTTACAAGATGACCATGACAAAAATTTATTTCTTTACATTTCTTGTTTCTTTGTTTGAAAGGACCTAGATTTTATAATTACAATACTAGATGAATGTGATTTTTAAACAAAGGCTGGGATTCAGAATCTCATCGATAGATGTCTATTAACAATCGATGAAAATAACAATATAGTAATGCATCAATTGATTCAAGAAATGGGAAGAGAGATTGTCCGGCAAGAATCACCCAAAGAACTTGGGAAGTGCAGCAGAGTATGGCATCATAAGGATGCTTTCAATGTATTAACAGAAAAATCAGTAAGAAACACCCCTCTAATGTCTGTTTTTATTTTTTTGCTGTTCTGTTACTTATCAACCTCGCTTATCAGGGCACGGAAACAATCGAAGGCCTCATCCTAAATTTGCATGCATATGAGCAAGATCGGCTTGCTAAGAATTTCTTTGGTTTATATAATTCAAAAAGGCATCGTTCTGAAGATTTTCTTGACAAATTAACATTGCCTTTTGGAAGCAAATCATCAAAGCGCCGCCGTCTAGGCTTCTCATGGGCCCCCACACACTTTGCCTCAACAGAATCATTTTCCACATCAAATGAAGTAGGCTTGAATACTGATGCATTTTTAGGGATGCAAAAATTAAGACTATTCCAGCTCAATAATGTAATGCTAACTGGAGACTACAAAGAATTTCCTAAGAAGTTAAGATGGTTGTGTTGGCGTGGGTTCTCCTTAAAATCTATACCCAGTGAATTTCCTCTGGAGAGCCTGGTTGCTCTTGACCTGAGTAACAATAACTTAAAACAACTTTGGAATGGAAAAAAGGTATGATACTAACTTTCTTGGTTTTTTTTAATAACTTTTTTATAGAACAATTTATTTTCTTTGGGGGTTAATATGAATATTTATACTTTCTTGTTTTTCACAGTTGCTCAAATCATTGCAAATCCTCAATCTCAGTCATTCCCATAACCTTACCAATACGCCCGATTTCTCAAAACTCCCTAATCTTGTGAGATTGAATCTTCAAGATTGCATAAATTTGATCGAGGTTCATAAATCCATTGGGGAATTAGAGAGACTAGTTCAGTTAAATCTAAAAGGCTGCAAGAATCTTAGAAATATTCCCATACAAATTGGTCAGCTAAAATCACTTGAGAAACTCATCCTCTCTGGTTGCTCAAATCTTGCCAAGTTGCCGAGAGAGCTGTGCGAGATGGAATCTTTAAAGGTTCTTCATGCAGATGGTGTTGCAAAAAAACTACCACCCTCTACTAGTAGTTACATAAAATCATGGAATTCACGCTGGTTATCTTGGGTTTCTAGACCAATAAAATCTCCAGAATCGATCAGTTCTTCATTGGTTTGCTTGCCACGCTCATTAGTAAGCTTGAGTCTTGTAGACTGTAATCTATCAGATGATGCCATTCCGAGGGATCTTGGTAGCCTGTCCCTGTTGCAGAACTTGAATCTAGGGGGAAATCCAATCAGTAGCCTTCCAGAGAGCATTAAGGGACTCACCATGCTCCACTCACTTGAATTACGAAGGTGCAAAAGACTCTAATTGCTTCCAGAGCTACCAATGAGTTTACAAATGTTGTTTTTAGAAGATTGTAGGTCACTGGAAGTAATGATAAATCTTCCAAATCTATTGAGCTCACTGTCCATGCATGCGTTTGGATGTGAAAAACTAGTCGAGGTTTAGAACTTGTTCAGGTTAGAACCTATTTGTAACATTGATGCAGAAATGATCAAGAATTGGGGATTGGTTGAGTTGGAATCCATGGGAAAGGTTGAGGTGAAATTGTTCAATCGCCTGACAGAACAGCGCAATATTGGTCCCATCCAGGTGCTCTCTCTCTCTCTGTCTTTGTCTCTGTCTCTCCTATTGTAATTGAAGTTATGATGATTTGTATGGATTAGGTACTGTATGAATGCGGTATAGTTAGGGCTGCAAATGAACCGAGCTGTTCATGAACAGCTCGGGCTCAGCTCGTTAAGGGCTCGGCTCGGGCTCGTTCATTAAGCAAACGAGCCGAGCTCGAGCCTAATTTCTAGGCTCGTTTACTAAACGAGCCGAGCCTGAGCAACGTTGGGCTCGGCTCGCATAGGCTCGTGAACATGGGCTCGTTAAGGCTCGTGAACAAAGCTCGTATCAGGCTCGTTACATATATCAGGCCCATTCTAAATATATCAGCCCCATTTGTTTTTATTGTACATTTAAAATGTTTAGTCCATATTATTTTTAAGTTTGGCCCAGCTCATATTTTTCATTAATATGGCCCAAGCATTATAACTTACTAGCCCAAAGAAAATCCACCATAGATCCATAGCCTAAATAAGATTTCGTCTCACCCATTAAATTAGAACCCATCTCATCCGTTGATTTTGTAAGATATCAAAAAACCCTAAAACTACACCCCACCATTCAGATCTGCCTCTTCTCCACAACATCGTCAGTCACTCTCTCTCTATCACTCACTCACGAGTTACGAATCAACTCCACTGGCGACGAAAACCCTTCCATCTGCACAACTACTTCTCTGTCTCTCTCTTATCAACTCAATCACCATAACTCTCTCTCTCAGATCTAAACGCATCGTCTGTCATCGTCATCGTCAGCCGCGGTCCTCTGTCTTCGCCATGGACGTCGTCCGTTTCCCGCCGTCGTCTGTGCCGCTGTCCCTCCATCCTCATCATCATCGTTGGCCATCCTCTATCCTCGCCATCAATTAGGTACTGCATCAATTAATTTTTTGGCAAAACTTTATTTTCACTTTAATTCCATGGATTTGGACAACCTCAAAACATTTTTTAGGCAGTTGCAGACAATTTTGTTTAGCCTTTTCTTCTGCTTCTTCTAAATTTATGGAGACTAATGCTCAATGGCCACAGGTAACTAAATTAATTTATCTCCAACTTATTTTCCTCTGTGATTTCTTTTTCTACTTAATATATACAATGTTTCAGTGGTTCTATAGATATTATTATCATGGGAATTTATAACTTTTTGATGTGTTGTTTTTTCATAGAAAATGCATAATGCACTCATGCTCAATTTTGTCCTTTTTTTTTTTTTTTTCGAAATTAACCCTTAATTTGTTCTTGAAACATAAAAGCTTGCACTACTGCACCTTTTTTTTTTTTTTTTGCCCTTTTTCTTTTTGCTTACATGATAGTTGATAAAGTAATGGAAAAAGGTATTGTGGCCTGTAGAATACTAATTAATTTTGAATTTTATTTTTATTTTTTTTTGTTAAACGAGCCGAGCCCGAGCTGAGCCCGAGCTTTTAAAATCAAGACGAGCCCGAGCTCGAGCCCGAGCTGATCCCATAAACAAACGAGCCGAGCCCGAACAGCCTAAAGCTCGGCTCGGCTCGGCTCATTTGCAGCCCTAGGTATAGTCAGCATTTTTCATCCTGGAAATGAGGTTCCATGTTGGTTCAGCAAAAAGAGTACTACAATGTCCTCCATATGTTTCAATGTTCCTTCACTTCCTAATCTCAAGATCCGAGGCTTGAATGTATGCGTCGTTTATGCAAGTCCTTACACACCTTTATGTATTATTAATAAGACTAAGGATGTCAAGTGGGCCTATACCCCGGTGTGTGAAGGGATTCCAGATGACGGGAAAAATATGATATGGTCAAGTCATTGGAAGATTGGGAATCAGTTGGAAGTTGGCGATGAAGTGGTTGTTTCAGCGATTTTGTGCGTTGCCCGATTTCAAGTAAAGGAGTTAGGAATCCACATTGTATATGAACCAGAGGAGAAGGATACCCAGCTTAATACCTATAGTTATTGTCCTGATGTTTTTGATGGTGTAGATTTATCAGCATATCAGGTTTGCAGAGGTGGATACCACCTCTTCCATCCTGGATTTTTGGGTCGAAGCCTTCAATAGTCCTTGACTTCCCATGTCGAATATGGTTAGTCGTGAGCTCATGAGCATTCATCATAAGTAAGCATTTGCAATCCTGGTGGTTGCAGAGGCCCAATGGATGGGCTAACAGAACCCAGTAGTGATTGTGGAGGTCTCTCTTGAGTGTGAATCGGATCAATTGTTTACATATTTTGTATTTATTCAATTCAAATTATATTTTGTATCTATGCAATTGTACCTTCATCTATACTTTTGGGGAGGGTAAGTATTTATGCTATTGTATTCATTATGATCACATTTTTCTTTCTTATTTTTGTAATTTCTTATTTATTGCTAAATAACTAAATACGCCATTACTCGTTTTTATTGAAAATTAATGGCATAATGATTAAATGTGTCAATTATATATACATTCATCTATAAATTGTTCTCATACTTTTATATTAGCCGACACATTGTCTCCTAGTTATTTGTATCTCTAGAAAATTTGCTTTTAGAGTTCTAATTATGGTCTCTGTAGTTTATTTCTTTTTCATGCTCTGTATTCCATTTTTCTTCACAATTTTTCTTTTTCTAATCTTATACGGGACTGATGGGATTGGACTTTTTTGATTCTTGGGTATGCCCCTTTCATCTCTAGCCTTCTAAGAGTAGGTCCAATGGTCTCAAATCCAGCTATTCTGGGCCGGATTTCGCTATTGGACTCCTCTAATAGCATCGCCAAAAATTGGGCCCCACCCAATGGGTCGCGGAATGGGTTGCTGAAAATCGCGACCCTCTTGGAGAGTCGCGGGCCTACCATGCGGGACCGCATCATTTTTGTTTATATTTTTTTTATTCTCGCTCATAACAGTGTTTTAGCTAGAACACTGTTTTTAAGGGCATGTTTGCTTGAAAAAAAGAAAGCAAAAAAACAAAATTTTGGCTTCTTTT
This sequence comes from Cornus florida, assembly GCF_030987335.1. Lineage (NCBI taxonomy): Eukaryota > Viridiplantae > Streptophyta > Magnoliopsida > Cornales > Cornaceae > Cornus > Cornus florida. The sequence goes on from NW_026775573.1 coordinate 51,490,644, forward strand.
GATCTCTTTATTTTTTTATTTTTTCCTTTTTTTTCCTCTCAAAAATAGAGAAAAGTGTTTTTTTTTTTTAAAAAAAATTACTTTTTAAAATTTTCCTACTGATATATAGCCATTTTAGGCATTGTTTGGCTGACCAAAAGAATGCCTTAAGCCAAACAGTGCCTTAACGGCTATATTAGCACAAAAACCTATTTTTTGAATTTTTTTAAAAAAATAAATATATATATATTTATTTATTTTATAAAAAAACCTTTCATTTTTCCTCTATAAATACATCAACTCCTACTATGATATAACATTTTAAAAATATAGTCGTTACGAAAAAGTTAAAAAATTAATTTTATTAAAAATTTAAAAAAATATTAAAATATGAATATTTTTGGAGAACGAAAATGTACTATAGGAGTACATCCAATAGCTAAAATTTGGAGACCCTAGAACACTGACGTGGCTATTGGAAAATGCTGAGGTGGCTATTAAAAAACGCTGATGTGGCAAATTCAGAGAGCCTAAATTCGAAAAGCCCATTGAAGATGCTCTAAGTACGAAAGACATGTTCGAAAGCAAAAAGTATCTGAAAGCCCACTTTAGTCAATTCTGGAAAGCACTTACATCTAACACCTTCATTAGCCGGATGTAGGACATAATTCTGTAAAGTTCAACAAGCAATTTGACAAGTTCGTTTTTGACAAAACAATAGTGGTTTTTGGAAGGAAACGACGCATTGAGAAAAACTCACTAGCTTTAACTTGTGGGCAATGCTGGTTTTCGGCTAAAAACCTTCATTTAAGCTCCAAAATTGTGTTTTATTGTGTTATACGAGGCTTGTTAATTACTTTGGGATTTTTGTTTAAGGCTTTAACAAACTCGGATTGCTTTAAAATTTTAGATTTATTATTTTTTATTTATTAGGTTTCTTTCTCTATTTTCTCATGATTTTTAGAGAAATTTTATTTTTAGGCTTGTTTGTAGTGTTATTTTCCTGTTCTTATTAGGTTTCTTTATGTTTTAGTTTTGTTCTAATGTTAGGTTTTCTTTTATTATAAATATGTGTATTGCCAAGTGTAGCAAAAAAAATTAGGTTTTCTTCTAGTGTTAGGTTTTCTCATACAAATTGCACACAAAGGTAGTCACGAGTCCTCCTTCTACTAGGGCACACACATTCCTAATTCAGTTACCCATCTCACTCGGCAATATACGCCTCAATCCTGACCACTGATCCCAAGACCTCAAGCTTGTATCATGGTACACATAATATCATTATAGATATAATTAATCATATCCTGACAATGGTTAACATATAACAACCACGCCTATATCCTAACAACAGGCTGGAAGTTATAAAAATAAGTAATAGCCATACCCCAACAATGACATGTCATCCATATTGTGACAATGGTTTGACATAGAATGAGTCTAAACTTATTAGTCAACTCATCCACAAAAGGCCTCCAAATCCTAACAATGGGGCCTACATATAACCACATTGCTCCTCAAACAAATCCAAACACATATATATACCATGCTTCAAGTTATAAAATACATATATGTAATTGATTATAATTATATCATATCATAACAACACATATCATAATTTCATATTATCAAATCATATGAATGACTTATAATTTATTTAAGCTTCCTACATCATGTATCTCACATAAACTGAATCTTAAGCATGCTGATATTTTATTTTACAGCCAAGTAAACATTCTCCAAATGCATCTCATTCTAAACATTTAATCTTAATTGTTAAAACAAATTAAAAGATTAAAATCATAAATTATTTATTAATAAATTTAAATTGCATATGTCATTGTATTCATGGCTATTTAAATTCACATATCATCATACCTAAGTCCCTATTTAGTGTTCGAAACCTTAAATAATCAATTCGGGGTTAAATTAAGCTTTTTGTCAAAATTCCCCAGAGGGTGCTCGAGCACCCTCCTTAGTGTGCTCGAGCACTGTTTCCCAGAATAGTGTGTTCGAGTACTGTTTCGTGAAATAGCATGAGAAATCCAATTTTAAGCCTTGTTTCTCCATTGTTAAGGGTCCTAAAACATGTTACTAAGTCCCATCAACACACAAGCACGAAAATACATCAATTTAGCACGCAGAAATCCATTAAAAATCATATCTAAGCCATGAATTTATTAATTCATACAACAAGAACAACTATGAACAAAAACTCATCAAATCTTATGTTCTAGATCAATGTAAACATGGATTCCAATTTTAATAGTTTTTTAAACATCCCTAAAGTTATACTAGAGACATATAGGTCACAGATCTAAGAGAGAAGTGTAGAACAGAGAACTTGCGTTAAACTTTTGGATCGAAAGGTAAACTCATTTCTTATTCTTCTTCTTTAATGGTCCTTCTTCTTCTTCCTTTTCTCTTTTCCTCTTTCTCTTTCTAAATCTACTCTCTATGTATATATATAAATAAAATATACTACCTATATTTTAAACCTAACATACATCTAACAATTCACAAACTAGGTAACTAATTTAATAAAATATTATTTTTAATGAAAATAATATAGATATATATACACCTCATTATATATATATAATTACTAATCTCCATGGGTCACACTATCCAACTCATTTAGGATCCCACCCAAATAGTCCAAGATCCATTTAGTTGGTCCATGGGTTATAACCCAAATCCTTAAAATAAAAATAAAACAAAATAAACAAACCATTTAAATAATACAATTAAACATTTAAAAAACGATGATATCACAAAAACACATCACATGGAAGCAAATAAAAATGCAGATATATTTAGCCAACATAAATTAATTTAATCAATTCAAATAAAATAATTAAATAAAACAAATAATCAATTAACATACAATTAAATATAAAAGCAATTAAATAAATAGCCACATAATTAAATAAAAATGCAATTAAAATAATTAAATAAATACAAGAAAATTAGGTGTATTACAATACACACTCAACTGTCTCTCATTCTGCACATATCCTAGCTCACAACATTGCACACAGACACTCCTCCTATCCTAAGCAGCCCTGCTTGGACCCTATAAGCTCTCACAGTTCACCAAATACATAAAAATGTATGAATTATAATAATACTTAAGCTATTACACAAGATATGAGTGAATGTACAGCTTAAAGTTTCAACAACAGCAACACAACATCATTATGTAGAATTTATGCTTGTTAGGGAAAAATTAGAATTTCGTATTGTCACAGACCTAAAAATGGCACCCTCAACCTTATACCAATATTATACACCTTCTCAAACGATATTCTTAGTGATTTAAGCAAGGTATATCAAAGTCTTAGTTCAGTAGGACTAATTTTGCAGAAAACCCTAAAATTAGGGTTTCAAAAGGCAAAAACATAACTTGACCATTTCTCTATAAAAAAATCAACTTGTACAGTCTTGAATCAACTATAGAAACTTCCTCAAATGATAAGAGTTCAACTCACAGTAATATAACATGCATACATATGATAGAAGGCTAAACTAGAAAAACAATCAACAAATGTGGTTTGAGACATCAAACTCAACTACAGCAAGAAAATGAGCAAGACTATATGTTTTGCAGTTGTAAAATGGTAAAACAAACTTGCCTCAACCTTTGGAGACCTCTGAATTTGGCTCAAGCATGGATTGAATCTCTGGACCAAGCCTTTTCAGCAGAAAACCTTCAATACATAGCCTTGTACTTCATCTTCATTTGCATACTCACACTATATGAATTAATGAGTTGAAATAGATTACAAATTTGTTTGCAAGGTCATTGCTTAATTACAAGGATGCTTAATAAGGCCTTGAGAGGCTCACTTTATATAACATCATATATATAGAGAACATTGAGCTCAAATTCCTAATGAGGAAATACACATGGGACCATCTGCCAATAATTGACCAAGGAATGTTCTGACATTCCCTCAGCAAAAAGACCACAATGCCCCTTGCATAGCTTACTATTTTGTCCACTAGTGAGCATGCTATTTCACAACTTGTATATATATGTATGCAAAAATATATATCAAGCTTAATCACAAAGCAATGCATAACAAGCCTCATTTTCTCACACTAGGACAACAAAACATGTGTCACACATTTTTTCATCAATTGTAATGACCAATATACCCTTGTGACAAACACTTGTCAATACACACACATTCTTGTAGCTGCAGTTGTGAACACTTTGTCAAAATGCATTAATGAGCAATTCAATACAATGCAGTATCCCAAACAGGTGTATAATGATAGAATACATATGTGAAAAGACTTAATTGCCCCTGAATGACTTTGCAGCCAAATGTTACCTTCTAAACCAGCCTTGTAAACCTTAGTTTGACTATAATGAGCATTGTCAATACAATGTAGCTTCATCAAGCTATCTAAAGTGATATCGCATGAATGTAAAATGACAATTCTACCCCTGTAAGCCTCTGTAATGCACTGAGTATAGCATAACCACTTGAAACTCACAAGAATGGACATATGACAGCTTTTTGACATTTAAAAGGGCAAACCCTAATTCAAAGATGGGACCAACATAAACATGCCTATCTGATGAGTATATCCATATCTTATCCTCAATAAATTTATTTAGATATATATTGGTTAGTCGGTCATGAATCTTTCTCTATTTATGGATTTCTTTGCCTAATAGAAAACAAATAATTTAAAGAGTGGGACCTCGAATCTCTAATTTTTCTATTTTGCTGTCTCATTTTCACAGAGGATAAAAAAGAAGAAGAAGAAGAAGAAGAAGAAGAAGAAGAAGAAGGTGGGGAAAAAATATAAAAATAAAATTCAGCTCACAAACTTTTTGACTTCCAAGGTTTGGGTAAAGTAGTTCACATTGATTTTTTGTTGAAGTGTCAAGTACATTGCACGGAAGCTTACTTTGTGGATCCCATTCCCATCCATGCTTTTTTCCTTGATTTTCCCCCTAATTGCTGCAAGGGACAACGAATTGAAAGGAAGCTTCCTCAATTCAAGCTCAGAGAGAGGACTTTTGTCCCGCGTAATTGTTATACTATAAGAGGTTTAGGCCTGTTTGAAATGTGTTATGATATTGTTTTTTTGAGATTGGTCTTTAAATTTGGGCCCATATCATATTTGGGACTGTTGATATTGGTTTGAAATAGTTCATAACATATCAAATTTTTTGGCTCAAATCCATATCACCAATTTGGTGATATTGTCTGTTTTGGTATTATAGCGGATGAACTAAAGCAAAATTCCAAATTTACCAAAACAAATTTTTGTTACCAAATATAGTTTTGATTTTTACCCAAAAAAACTCATACAACAAAACTCTTATTTGGTTATTGACAAAAAACATAACGCCTAAAACATATTGCATGCCAAACGGGCCTTAAGGGTTTTGTAAACTGTTATTTTGGTTTTTTGGGTGAATTATTTGGAAGTGAATGAATGGCGCTGAGGATAAGAAATTATTAAAATGTTTTGAACTATTTGATATTTCACGGAATAATTTAATCTGAATTTTTTTGAAATTTATTTGTAAACATACTTGTGAGACAATTTTATCAATCAAAAAATTTAAATTAAATTGATGCTCCAAGGGTTCCATTATATTTGACACATAAATAGCCATATAGACTCGGTAAAATAGTAGGTTTTTATTATTGGACTAAATAGCAAGACTCTACTATTATATATTATTAACAAAAAATAACAAGACTAGACTATGTTTTTAATAGAAACTAAACTATAACCCAATTTGGCTGCGTTTTTCTTCTATACCACTTGACGTCGTTCCAGAAAAAAAAAAAAAAAAAAAAAAAAAAAAAAAAAAAAAAAAAAAAAACTTGTAATTGCGTTCAACAATACTAGGCTAATTAAGAAATTTCCAAAGCATAACAAATAAATCTTTCCCATCCGTTGAACCATAGAATGAAATTCGCAAAGCATAAAAAAAAAAAATCCTTCCCATCCGTTCAACCATAGAGGCAGTGGCGAGTTCAAACATAGAAGGCAGTGGAGTTTGGAAAAAAAAAATTAGTCACAATGGCAATCTTCTTCTTCGCAATCAAAACGAAGTAAAATTAATTAAATCATTTTTGGTTGGTTAATTTACATTAACATTATTATTCGATGTACAATTTTTATTGGAAGGATTTAATCATGTTTTGAAATTATTTCATTTCACTATCTACCTCTACACTACCATTTTGTTTGGGATCCGATTCTTTACAATCCTCCCTTGAGCATAAGCTACAATGTTAAATAATAGTCACTTGGTGCAAGATTTAATTTCAATTTCCTTCGACTTGTATTGTCTATTCATGTTGATTTCTATTTGTTGTTCCATGCCCTCTCTAGCTACTTGAAGGTACTAAGAGAATTAATTTTTTTTTTTTTTTTTCATGTTAAATAGATTCATACTAAATTGATTCATTTCATCTCCATCCCATAGCAATCAGTTTAGTGCCAACTTGTTTTATTGGAAAGTTACAATGACCTGCGAATCAACGGAGTAGCAAAAGATATTAGACCAGCAAATACGCACTTTGGACTCTCAAATAACAATTCAAGGGTGTAATTATACTCCAAGATTCTTTCATTCATATATTCATATAAGGAAGATTATCTTGATGATTATTTAACATTATTTTAGTACCTTCAAATATATATTGACATTCATACTTGATTATTATTTTATTGGTTTGGCGGTAGCAAAGGTAAGGAATTTTATTTTATTTTATTTATTTTTATTTTTTATTATTATTTTTTTTCCAAACGCTATGGCTGCTACTCATTTATTTTTTATTTCATTATTATTTTTTTAGACCCCACTGCCTTCTGTGTTACAACGGGCCACTGCGCTCTATATGGGTGAACGGATGTGAAGGATTATTTATTTTTGTTATGCTTTGGGGATTTCTTAATTAGCCTGGTATGGTTGAACGATTATTTTATCGGAAATGAACCGTAAGTAGTATAGAAGAAAAATATAGCCAAATTGGTTTTAGTTTACTTTCCATTAAAAACATGTCTAGTTTTGTTAATAATATATAATTGTAATAGAAAAAAGAGTAAGTTTCTTAAAATATAAAAAGAAAAACTGATTAACTAATTACCGTAGGATTAGATTCTAAGATTAGCATTAAAAATGAGTAAAACTACTCCCTGCTCACAAGGAGCAATTGAATATCGCTGTATATATATTGTTGTACAGTATTGTATGAATTGTCACGTTGTACAGTATTGTATGAGTTGTCACACGTGTCCAGTTAGTACTATATGAGTTGTCACCTACCTCTCATTACCATATATAGAATTGCCATGTATAGGGTTTACTTGTTCTCCACTTAGCTACTCCTATAGTTTCTCCTATATAAACACCATTGTATTATTGTATTACTTACTCAATAAGATATACGTTTTCATATATTCTCTTTCAACATGGTATCAGAGCGGAAACCAATCACTCTTTAAATTTATTTTTAGTCTTATTCAGACTCGTATCTTGATTCCATCTCGGCTTTCTCTCAGTAATTGCTTCTCGGCGATCTCTCCTTGGTGATCTCAGTTCTCGTCTCGGCAATCTCTCTCGGATCGCTCCTCGGCTTTCTCTCAGCAATCTCTTCTCAGCGATCACTCCTCAGTGATCTCAGTTCTCATCTCGGCAATCTCTCTCGGATCCCTCCTCGGCCCTCTCCTCGATAATTTCTCTCGGGTTCATCTCAGCTAGATCTTAGTTCTGTTATCTCGGTTCCCTCTCGCTACTATATCTCATTTGTTCGGCAGCTCTTGTGATGGATACTAAGGAATCTCATCTACTTGGGTCAATCACCAGCACCAAACTGAAAGGCTCAAACTACCTTTAATGGTCTCGAGCCGTAGAGGTGTTCTTACAGGCTCAAGGAAAACTGTCATATCTTAAATCAACCAAACCGACTAGTGATGAAAAGATTATTGAGGCTTGGGATAAAGAAGATGCTCAGATTATGACTTGGTTATAGAATAGCTTGGAGCCTGAGATCTTCAACAACGTGTCATTCCTAGAATCTGCCAAAGATATCTGGGAAAATCTCAGGGACATGTATTCTTTAGAGAAGAATATTTCTCATATTTATCAGTTGTACTAGGATATTTTTAATCTCCAGCAGGGAGATCGTTCTGTTGAAGATTATTACTTAGAATTGAAGGGCATGTGGGAAGAATTGAATGTCTACCAACCATTGACTACAAACATAGAACAACAAAAACGATACGGGGAGAAGTTTCGGGTGGCAAAATTTTTATCTGGACTTAAATCTGAATTAGCTCCGATCAGTTCGTAGATTTTGTCTGGCAAGGAGATACCCACAGCAAGTGAGACTTTTGCTCGAGTTTGAAGAGCATCAATTCATGCCCCTGTGATTGAGAAGGACAACTACTCAGCTCTTGTTGTTTCTACTAAGTGACATGATACTTTCCGTGGAGGACGAGGGGGGCAAAGGTCCTTCCAACCCAGGCCGTGGTACTCGTGGCGACAGAGGGGGTCGTGGCAGCAAGAAGTGTACTTATGTGGCCGAAATAATCACTATGTTGACTTCTGGCGGGCTTTTCATGGCAAGCCATAGGCTAATCAAGCTTCGGTTTCGGAGGAGTCTACTCCCACTCCAGTGAATGAACAAGTCGTTCTCTCCAAAGCCGAATATGATTCTCTGTTAAAGCGTGAGCGTGCAAATCAGCCCTCCTCCACCGCTATTATCGTTACTTTAGGTAATACGTGTCTCCATGCTTCCTCTTCTACACCTTGGATCATTGATTTAGGGGCATCCGATCACATGACAGGTAACCCATATCTTCTTTCTGATATTTCTCATGTTTTCTCACCATCGGTTGTTATTATAACGAATGGTGCCAAATCACCTGTTCATGGAATTGGTACCTTCCGCACTTCGGGTCTCACTTTTTCATCAGTTTTATATACCTTTCAATTTTCATTCAATTTATTATCAGTTCGCAAAATCATATCAGATTTAAATTGCTCAGTTACTTTTTCTCCTTCCCGTTGTGTCTTTTCGGATCTCAAGATGATGAAGATGATTAGTAGGGGGTTTAAGAAGGATGGTCTTTACCACTTCTAGCCAACTACGGCTTCGACAACTCTACATTCCACCTCCTCTTCAGTTTACCAGTGGCATTGCCGCCTTAGACATCCCTCTTCAAATAGTCTTCGAGCCTTGGTCCCTTCTTTAGTTGATTTTGCTAAGTTTAATTGTACTACTTGCGAACTTAGTAAACATTGTCGGGCTACTTTTAAGTCTCGTTTTGATAATAAAAGTTTAAAACCTTTTGAGTTAGTACATTCGGATGTTTGGGGACCAGCTCGTACTACTGGTTTATTTGGTGCTCATTATTTTGTGTCATTTATTTATGATTATTCACGTTTAACTTGGGTTTATATTCTTAAAGATAGATCTTAAGTATTCTTTGTTTTTCAATCCTTTTGTGCTGAAATTCAAAATCAGTTTGATGCAAAATTACTTGTTCTTAGATCTGACAATGCCTTTGAATATACACTACATGTTTTTCAAAAGTCTCTTGAGTCGAAGGGCATTATCCATCAAACATCTTGTGTTGATACCCCTTAACAAAATAGAGTTGTTGAACGGAAGAATGGCCCACTCCTAGCTATCGCTTGTGCCTTAATAATTCAAATGCATGTTCCAAAACATTTTTGGGCAGATGCAATTTTTGTTGCTGCTTATCTTTTAAACCGCATGCTTTCTACGGTCCTTCAAGGAAAATCACCCTTCCAAATGATGTTTCCTGACAAAAACCCTTTTTCCATTCCTCCAAAGGTGTTTGAGTGTGTTTGTTTTGTTCATAATTTAATCCCGGGACGAGACAAACTTGATCCTCGTGCTCACAAATTTATTTTCTTAGGTTATTCTTGCACTCAAAAAGGATATAAATGTTACAGTCCAACTCTTCGTAAACAATTTGTGTGTGTAGATGTAACTTTCTTTGAAGATGTTCCTTATTATTCCTAGAAAGGCAGTCGTTTGGAGGACTCTATTCTTCAAGAATCTTTTCTTCCAACTCTTTGATTTTGACATCCCACCAACTCTTCGTGTCTGTGCTCATCGCCGAAAAGAGTGGTCAATCATGTTCCAACGACTGAAGAAGTAAACCCAGCATTGCCACTTCCACTAGTCGCTTCAACGCCTGGAGATTCTTCCGTCTATCCAGACTCTGATCTTGATCAACCTATTGTTGTTCGGAAAGGTAAACGGTCTTATGCCAATCACCCTATCTCCAATTTTGTATCGTATAATAAATTGTCCTTCTCCTTTCAAGCTTTTTCTTTGTCATTATCCTCTATTGCTCTTCTTAAGTCCTACAGGGAGGCACTTTCTTATCCAGGATGGACGAAATCTATGGAAGAAGAAATAAACGCTTTAAAATTGAATCATTCTTGGGACCTTATTCCTAAGCCTGCTGATACTAAGGTTGTTGGTTGTTGGTTGTCGGGTTTTTACTGTTAAACAAAAGCTTGATGGTACTATTGACCATCTCAAAGCTCCACTTGTTGCTAAAGGCTACACTCAGACTTATGGCCTTGATTATACAAAGACGTTCTCTCCTATGGCCAAACTGAATTCTGTTTGTGTAATAATCTCTCTTGCAGCTAATCTAGACCAGCCACTTCATCAACTTGATGTTAAAAATGCCTTTCTGCACGGTGACCTTACTATAGACTCAACCACCTAGGTTTGAGTCTAAGGGGGAGCGTGTGTGTCATCTCAAGATGTCTATATATGGCCTCAAACAGTCCCCTCGTGCATGGTTTGATAAGTTCAGTAAAGTAGTGGTAGCTCATGGTATGACCAGAAGCCAAGTTGACCACTTTCTTTATTTTTTTTTTATTTTTATTATTATTATTATTTTTTAAGAAAACGAAACATGGTATTGTGATTCTTGTGATGTATGTTGATGAGCACTGAAAAGTGCGTATTTAAACCCCTTAAGCTTAGTTATTTTAGAACCTTTATCTATCTTATTTTACCGTTTTGTATTGATTTCGTGTTATTTCTATTTTTAGGTACTTATCCCCAAAATAAGCTAACTCAGCCAAATAAGAGCATAATTGAAGCAATTCTGGGATGAATCAAAGAAAGGAGTAAAGTAGAGCAAAAGGAAACAAAGGGTGGAATTTCAGCAACTTCGATCGATCTTAAGAAAAGTTCGATCGATCTAACTTTCATCGATCTCAGCACTTCAAGATGGATTTGAGCCATGTTTGTCCCTGTTCAAAGATCTCAAAAGTTCGATCGATCCAACTTCCTTCTTCGATCGATCGAACATTCTTGTCCTTATCCAAATGATTGATCTTATCCAGTTGTACCACCCTACCAACCGCTTTTGTCCTTTTCCTAAAAATATCTTCAAAATATCTCAGATTTGTTTTTATCCAAAAAGGCGCCGCCATTGAGGATCGATCCAACTTCAGTTTGATAGATCTCATCCATGTTCGATCAATCCAAGTCCAAGGTTTGATCGATTGAACTTCCTCCAGTGCGAAAAAGTTTAATTTCCAGTTCACAAAAGTTGTCCTTTATCCAATCATTGGGGAATTTATGCTGTACGACCCCAACTCATTTTGGGTGTCATTTGACCTACCTATATAAGGATAAGGATTACTTTTTGTAATGGGAAGGAGAGAGGATCATATTGTATTATCTCATATCATATCATACCTTAGAGAACTCTTAGGGAGGAAGAAAAGAAGAGGAGGAGGCTAGAGACACCATTGGAGACTCTTCATCAACCAAGGAGAAAATTTCTTCCATGGAGCTTGCCCTTGAGGGTTGGAGGACATCATCCATGAGTGGCTAGACATCCTTTTGGGGCTAGAGTTAGCCCTAAGCATGCTTTCTACTTCTTGATTTATGTATTTTTGAGGGGATTTGTATTGTAATTCATGTCTTAACACTTTTATATATATAGATCTTGTTTATTCAATGATTTATGTGATTTAATGCTTTCAATTGATCATTTCATTCTATCCATATGTTTATGTATGCTAGAATAGATGTTCATGTGTTTGTCTCTATTTCTTGTGTTATTGATGCATGTCTATGTGTGTTGATGCTTTAGATCTAGAGATTGTCAAGATATAGTGCTTAATGTCATGTTCTTGTGGTTTATTTGATGGTTCATACTCATTGTTTGATGGATTGTGCCTCCCCCTTAGTTTAATTAGTTTAATTTCATGTCATTAGCTTAGTTGTAGTGTAGTTGTTAAATGGGAGGACAATCTATGCTTGTTGTTGATGTTCCATACTTATGAAAAGCAAGTAACATGTATCTCTAACCTTGTGATGTGTTTGGATTGTGAGCTTAAAGAAATGATTAATGGTTTAATTTGATATGTTGTGCTATCCATCATGTTGTTTAGACAATATATGCTTAATTTGTCATTCATGCTTGATGAAACAACCATACACACACGCTTTATTGCAATACATGTTCTTCCCCTCATTAATCATTCATTAAAGGTGTAGAAAAGCTATGCTTAGTGGTGATCTTTAAACCCCAAGATCTCTCTCTATCTTTTATTCTTTCTATTGCATTATTGCTTATTTAGTTCAATTTGCATCTAGTTTAATTCAACTAACCAACCACTATTTTGATCACTCGACCTACTAACCCTAATTTTAATTCCCCAACCTAGTACGACAACTCAATCCCTTGGGACGATCCCTTCTCACTCATACTACATAGTTAGGTGTTAAGCGGTTTATAAATTTAAATTATGGTGCCCACTTGACACTAATTTCCAAACTCAAATTGTTGTGCATTGTTTTGTGCACCACCCGAGAAGAGGCACCATATGTAGATGATATCGTTATCACCGGCAGTGACAAAGATGGGATACAAGTTCTAATCCATCACTTGAGTTCTAGCTTCGTCACTAAGGATTTAGGTAAACTTTGGTATTTTTGAGGAATTGAGGTGGCTCGGTTGAAGCAAGGCATTAGCCTTTCTCAGCAGAAGTTTTCTCTTGATCTCTTACAGGATACTGGATATCTTGGTTCAAAACCTGTAGCTATACCCATAGAGACTAATGTAAAACTTAAGGTGGATAATGGTGACCCACTCAATGATCCAGAGATGTATCAAAGACTTATAGGTAAACTTATTTACCTCACAATCACTCGTCCAGACATCTCTTATGCAAGTAACGTTGTGAGCCAGTTTATGACTAGTCCTCGGGTACCTCACATGGAGGTAGTTATACGCCTCTTGAAGTATCTCAAGGGTGCTCCGAGACGTGTTTTGCTTTATTGATCTTCTGGACATCTTCGGATTGAGGGATACACAGATGCAGATTGGGCCGGTTCTCATTCTGGTCAACGGTCCACCACGGGTTACTGCACCTTCATAGGAGGAATTCTAGTAACTTGGAGGAGTAAGAAACAGTCAGTTGTGGTTCGTTCCAGTGCTGAAACAGAGTATTGTGCCATAGCACACACTGCCTGTGAACATACTTGGTTGAAAACTCTTTTACAGGAACTTGGGATTTCAGTCTAGTACTCAATTCATCTCCATTGTGACAATCAGGCAGCTGAATATATTGCTAGCAATCCAGTCTATCATGAGAGGACTAAACACATTGAAGTAGATTGCCATTTTATTCAATCTACAGTTGACTCAAATGAGATTGTTACACCTTTTGTTCCTTCTGGTAGGCAGCTGGTAGACATCTTCACTATGGCGCTTCCCAAGAACTCTATTGATTCCATATGTAGCAAGTTGGAAGTTATTGACATTTACTTTCCAGCTTGAGAGGGAGTGTTGTACAATATTGTATGAGTTGTCACGTTGTACAATATTGTATGAGTTGTCACATGTGTACAGTTAGTATTGTATGAGTTGTCACACATGTACAGTTAGTATTGTATGAGTTGTCACCTACCCCTCGTTACCATATATAGAATTACCATGTATAGGGTTTACTTGTTCTCCGCTCATCTACTCCTGCAGCTTCTCTTATATAAACACCATTGTATTATTGTATTACCCACTCAATAAGATATACGTTTTCATATACTCTCTCTCCCTCTCTATCTCTTTCAACATATATATATATTTGTAATTAATAATTTAAAATATATTTTTCTAGGTAATTATAAGTAATTAAACACAATTGTTTGTTTTTATATTTATGTGTCCTCAATTACTCTAAATAAAAGACTATTATTGGTTTGAATTAACTTAGTCTAGATGTTATTGGTTCGAATTAATTGAATTTGAGATAGGTTGTAGCCCCGGTTAGGTCTATATATGAGTTCGACTACAAGCCCTGAGGAGCATGGATTGAAGTTAAAGTCTAATAACCTGATTTTACTTCAACCTATGATAAATTTTAACGGATCGGCCCACTGAGTAGTTTAAGCCCAATAGGCTTGGTCTTGAGCCACAAAATCTTAATAGCTGTAGATACTATTAATCAATTAATCGGTTAACTCTTTTCTATCAATAGTCAGTACATATTAGAGTAATGGTTTGGTTAATAAAAGAATAAGACCAATATCTAATTAACTTTTGAAAGAGACTAATGCAAAATGTATACAAAATTGTAAGACTCACATTTTTTTTTTCTTTTTTTTTGTTTTTGTAAAAATGTTCCTTTAAAATATGAATTTAAAGTCTTCGATAAATTAAATTCTAGATGTTTTAAATGACATGAAAGCACTTGGATGAACAAAGTCAATAATTAGTAACTAGAAATAAGAAAGATTAAACTTTCAGAATGGAAATGCCGTTGAAGATTGTGAACAATAAGAAACCCATATCATGAAATTGCTTTCTCAAGCTAGATTCGGAATTTCATGGATACTCTTGCATTTTGCTACAAATATTTTTTTCCTTTGTTTTAAATATCTGTAACTATCATTGACTATGTAATTCAAGATTTTACAATAATTAACACGCTGCATGAATATAGTCGAGTGGTAATGGCTAAACTAACAACATGAAATTTATTGTGTATGCATATATATATATATATATATATATATATATATATGATTTTCATTTAACTTCTTGATTCATTTCAACGTACAGCATGTTTGTTTTCCTTTTTTTGGTTCCCCTTCCTATTCCCATTGCTATTTAAAGGTATGAGTCAAATTTGTTAGAAAGGTGTGTGAATGTAACTTGTCTGCAACGTGTCCATGTATATCATATTAGACTACAACATGTGAATATCAACTATATGTTGGTTGTAATAAGAATATTTTGGTGTGAAAGGTTGTGTCGATTCGGGTAAGGTGATGTTTTAGGAGTGGTTATAACCAATAGATGCAACTACTCTAAACCATTATATCTCAAATGAACAAACACATCTAATAACGATGGGACACCATTTTGATTATAACCAACCATTGCAACCTATTGGAAGTGGTTGTGCCTATTAACAAAGAGACACTACCTTATCTATAAATACCCACCATTGGTTGCCATTTATGTGTACAATTTTCTATTCTTCTCTCCCTCTCTCAACATGAACCCAACCCAAGTAGGTGTGGGTTCAAGCCATGGTCAAGTGGTTTGAGCCACTTAGGCCCAAAACCGATTTCATTGAGCCATATTAAATTTGGTCCGAGCCATTTGGTTCAGATTGTACCCAATTCATTATTTATATAGTATAGATGTATTTTTGAGTCAGAGAGAGTATTATACGGAGGAGGTTCGCCGTATCCATGAGTTTGTAGTGTTGCTACTGGTGGATGTAGACCGTTGTATCCTGGGAGATAGACGCCACTGAGTCCGTTAACATCATAGCGGGGCGAATCTATCTTAAGGACATAGTATCCAATACTAGCCTCGGTCCAGGTTCTTTATTTATTATTTTTATTTTATTACTTTATTTTGCATATTTAATTAAATATAGAGTTGCATATTTAATTAATGATTTCTTAGCATATTGTTAATTATCTCATGATATATTAGTATAAGGTTTGTTATATCTTAAATGTCACATGAAGTATATATTTACTAACAATCTTAAGACAGAGTCTTCCCTGCGTAGAATTTATTATGTGCTTCTATTTGAGATATAAAAAAGTAAAGATTATACTAATAAATGAGATATAATAAAATAATGTTATATACATTATTATATGATAATATGCTAAATATGGATGTATTCAATATTATGTGAAATTGAAGCATGTTATATGATTCAATATTGGTTGAATTATTTTAATTTTGTAACATAATATTATGTAGTATATTATATTATCTTAAATTTGTGCCAACTAGATATAGGAAAAAGTATTTCATTCTTTTTATCAATGATTGCACAAGATGATGTTATCTATATCTGTTACGAAGCAAAGATAAAGCCTTAGAAATGTTTAAACCTTACAAAAATGAGGTTGAGAATCAACTTGACAAGGTGTTAAGAAATAATAGAGTTCGTGAATACGAATCATCATTTACTGATATTTATTCAGAACAAGGTATCATTCATGAAGAAATGATGAATGCTATATTGACAAGTTCTGGTTTAACTCAGAATTTGTGGGGGGAAGTTTTGCTTTCCGCAAATTATGTTATCAATAAAATACCTCAAAAGAAACTAATGTGACACCATATGAATTATGGAAAGGTTTTATAAATTTTTAAAAGTGTGGGGGTGTCTATTTAAGGTTGCAGTTCCTACTCCTAAGAAAGTTAAAGTGGAACCTAAAATGTGACAACCTTGTAGGTGTGTGTATGTCGTGGATGGGTGCAAGAGGCACCGACAAGCTACCACACTGCGCGAGATATAAGTGCACAGTCCCATATCGCTCAGGTAAGGGAAATGTGTAGTGATTTTATGTGGTGGTGTTATCTCCAATTGGTATAAAAGTCTTTTGGAATAAAATCCAAGAACAAAATTGTGCAGGCTCGGGCCCAAAGCGGATAATATTATACCGTGTGGTGGAGTGAATCGTTACATAAAATATTTGATAGGTTATACTTATAATAGTATTGCATATCATTTTCTTATGCATACAATGAAAATAAGGATGAGCTTAGACGTAGCAAGAGGGCTAGAACGTCTAAATCTTTTGATCCTAGTTTTCTAGCATGTTTATTAGAGAATGAGCCACAAATCTTTTTTCTTAAATTAATTATGTGATATAATATAAAACTATATTGTTATGCAAGTTCAATATTATTTTTATAAATGTTTACTTTTATTTGATACTATAATATTGAACTATGTAGTTGAATTACTTAATATGCATTGTAATTCAAATTTACAATATAATTTATTTAATATGTGATATTATTGAATTTGTATGAGTTCACGACTGGTTTGTGTATTTAATACGACAGAGAAAAATTGACTAGTCTAACTATGTCAATTCTCCCGATAGTCAAGGGAAAAAGATCTATACTAGTGTTTAAAGACACGTATAGTTGTGAATAAGCTGAATAAGATAAGATTTTCCTACAACTTTAAAGTATTTAATGGAAAATGTTATGGATACAGTAAGCAAGTACACTGAGATAAGCTAAATCAAGCTAGTTAGCTATAATGTATAATTTAGCTAAAAGCTAAAATGTTACTGAGTTGCAAACTAGTTAGCTTATCTATAAGTTAAAATGATTCATAAGGTGCACAGAACCTAAGAGCAAGATGAAAATCTGTTAGTTGGTTCTTGCTCTCCAATTGGTAGTAAAAAACACGAGGGTGATGAGTAGCCATTTTAGCAATAAGCTATTTGAGTTATATATCATATCTGCTCATATAAGAGTGAATAATATTACTTGTAAAGTAATAGTTTTTGAAGAATATTCTTCAAAACAAATTACTCTATTACCAAGGTAAACTACTTAGATAAGTGTGTACTAAAATTAAGAGCTACTAGAATTGATAACTGAACAAACTTAACTTCAAGCTAGTGGTAATAGCAGAGAAGTGGGTGCTCATTATAAACTAGTAGTAATTAATGAGAAGAGTGTGCTTAATCTAAGCTAGTAATGAGAGCTTAAAAACTCACTTTTAACTAGTAATGATAGTTGAGAAGTGAGTGCTCACTATGTGGTGATGTATCCAAAGCTTAAACAATAAGTGAGTTATTTGCTTAAATGATTGAGTTATGTGATGTGTGATACATGAAAGGTTATGACATGTTAATATGACTGACTTAACATGAACCTAAACATGAATAACTCAATTCATAAATACAGAAGATGTAGAAGCAAATATCAATTAGAGCCCACTGTAATTAATAACTCTAGCATTAATTCATAGTAACGTCTGTGACACATTATAAGAACAAGCTAGAGATAAAGTGAATATATATGCACTAGAGACTGTTATACATACTTGTTGAGAAGCGAATATAGAACCTTGGAAAGGTAGATGGGATGAAATATTTAATATATGGTATTTCATGTATTGGAAAACCATAAGAAATATATTATATATAAATAATTTCAGGATCATCCCAAAGTTGTGGGGGGATATTGTCCATAGATGAAATTTGATACGAGTTACCTCATCAGATAAGAAATACTTATAAATATAGGGTTCTTAATCATAAAAGATTTTGGATAGAACCAAAAATCATTTATAGTATTATAACAATAGTGCATGTTGTTTTTTATGAGGAAAATATTATGGAACAACTAGAAGAGTTCTTTTTCCAGCGGAAGAGCTGAGTTATTTGTTCTAGTTAAAGAGTAAAGTGTGCAAACTTATAAGTCCTTGAGTGGATTAAAGCTGGTATCAAGACAATGACATAAATGTGATGTATAAGTTATTGTATGCCTTAAAAAAATTAATGATATACTAATTAGTATATTTGATATGAAAGATTTAACATCTGATAATATAGTATATTCTTAATAGAGTGAGATTGAGATAATACTAGTTATGATAATAAAAGCCTAGCTAACTTTTGTAGATGTAAATATCAAATATAAATACCAGTTAAAGTATATCATTGGTTAAGATTGCAAGGCATCTTAATAACTGTGTTTAATTGCACATTTTCAATCCAAGATCGGATCACTGAAAAAACAATTGGGTAGTTAAGATACACCCTAAATCCAATATTATATAGATCGAGGTATCTAACTAAATTGGAGGTGTAACAGTAATGTAATCTGGATATGGGATATTAAAGATTTCAAATCCAAGAGTGGATATGTTTTTTTATTAAAGGTGTATTTGTATATTCTTAATATAACTCAAAGTTAGAAACTTTGAATAAATCAAATAGGAAAGTCAATAAACTTCACCAAGAGGACATTTCAAAGTAAGTCTACACCTGTGCCACTAAAGAAAATGATATTGCTAACAATAAGTAATTTTAGGGCACAAAGTATACAGTTGCTCTCACCTGGAGAAATCTATGCAGAGTGTAATATTTCTAAACACAACCGTGTGGCCACATATAAAATTGAGGGTTGTATTAGAGAGCAATTGTACAGATCATCGAGGGGAATGGGATTAAAAGCCGAAAGCTAACAAGTCACCTTAATGGAAACCCAACCTAGTTGACTGGAGATCCCAAGATCTAGGTTCAAAGGGACAACAGAAATTCTGAGTGACTCACCAGAAGCACTGGGACGATATAAATCTTCTACCCATTTCATTGATGAGACAGTGTTACCTACAGCGATGATTAGGATAAGCTATTCTTTTAATGACTCTTATACCTTGAAAATTCAAGTGGGGTATGGTAGGATACTCTTAATAAGAAGTCACCTATATGAGTGTGAAGTGGGGTCGCTTCTATGAGAACTATAAAGGCTAAGTTTTCTGGAGCACTCATTGAATACCAGGAGTTGTTCAGGGCCAAAATAAACACAACAATGAGAACCAACTTTGTGAGGAAGGGTACTGTGTGTTTGTTATTGGCTTGGTTTACATAAACGGCTGAACAGTTCAAGACATCGCGTTCACTGGTTAGCCAGTAAATCCGATAGCAATACACTAGGGAAGGTTCAAAGCCTAAAGCTACCTATCCTAATGTAGTAACTTTTCGACTATACTTGTAATGACCCGGTCTTTTTCCTTCTTTTCTATTTTCGGCGATTTTCTTTTTTCATCTTTTTTTCCTATTTTGTCTTTTCCTTATTTCGTCTTTTAGTTGTTTTTCATTTTTCCTTGCATAACCTCACTTGTTGTGCTCGAATTTGATTCCAGTTTTGCATGCATTCATGATATTTGATTTCCATGACATTGGTATTTTTACTTTCCTTGAAAAGCATGCTAGATTAGTACTTTCTTGTAAAGGGCATGAATGTATACTTTAGTATAATTATTTATAACTTTTGGGGTTTTGGTGTAATTATGTAAAATAATTATTTTTCGTTTGGGGGACCTTTTTACAATTTATTTTGGAAGATATTTTGAAAAAGGACCATTTTGCAATTTTTGGAAAGTGTGACAAGTGTCATACTCTCATGGAGCCATTTGTTGTCATTTAGGTGAAGAGACTTAGCACCATGACTTCTTGACATTTGGTGGGTGGAGATTCATCCATGTGTTAGCCTTTGATTAGTGCACATGTAGCCTTTGATTTGTGATAAGTATGGGCTTGGGATTTAGTCTTGGAAGAGGCATTGGATTAGTGACAAGTGTAGGATCAAGGTTTAGTCTTGCATTGTGTGTGTGAGAGAGGTAGTGCAAGAGCACATAGTGAGTGGAGGATTTCTAGCCCTTCCACTCACCATTTTTACACTTTACCTTCTTTATTCCATTATCTCTCATGAGCCCTAACAAAGACTCCATTAGAGGAAAGCTTAGTATAGAGCTTTGACTTCACATTTGGCACTCTTCCACTCACCCTAGACCTTTGACCTTAGGAGAAAAAAGATTCCTTTCACTCTCCTCTTCAAGAATCCTAACCTTGTTTTCCATTTTGTGCTTGGTAGCTTGGATTATAGAGATTCAATTCTCTATTGAGGTAGGGGTGGTAGTATGTTTATATTCGAAGTGTTTTATAGTCCTTGTGGTTTAATATATATTGTGTACATGCTTTTGATGTGATAGTATTGCATATTATAGGAAACCCTCACTTCTTGACTTAGGGTTTATTGATTTAAGCATGTATGATATGTGTAAACCATGTGTAGGAGGATTATATAATTTAGTAGCATGCTAAATTCTAAAAATTTCACATGTATTGGTGATGTGGGACACTAGTAGAATTATTGATGTTATATGCAATCTCTATTGATATGAATTGCTATATTTGTTGTTACAATAATTCTATACCCTTGTGAATTACTAATTGTAATTATTTAGGAGCTTATTGTTATGATGTTGATAATTAGTATATAGAGCTTGTTATTGAGGCATGACTTGAATTGATAAATTTGTGATATTGTATTGTGCATAATATCATGATGGGAATTTGTCATTTGGAATGCCATTCTAGATTTGGAACCCTAAGACATGGTTTGTATGGTTTCAAAATACTTGTGCATAGAAGGTGGTTTATATGCCTTATTATATATATATAAGTTTTGAACTTGATATATATTTTGGAATCTCTTGGGACATTGTTACATATGACATGGCTAAAGTTTGGCTTTAGTGCGGGAGGTATGAGTTCTCCCGAATTGAGATAGTGCGCACTAGGGTGGTCTTCCCAGTGGGTTAATGCCCGGAATAACCGTATTGTTCTTGGTTAAGTCCGAGACATGATGTCCAAGTCTTCCATTACTTGTTTTCGCATTAAATTTCAAGTTGACAACCAATGCTTAATTGTAGCTTGAAATTCTTGTTATTGGCGAATTGATGTTGTTGAGTACATTGATAATTATTTGTGTTGCTAAAGAATCATTTAAGATGATCCCTTAGAACACCTCGAACATAGACGTTAAATGGAATGATCCCTTGTATTCGTCTATATTGATCTTGCAATGATATTGAAACTTTAGGGTATACGCATATGCTTCTCCTACGAGTAACTTGATTACTCACCCTAATGGTTTGGGTTATTTTTCAGGTAAGGAGACCATGTTCATGGATGCTCATCATCCTTAGAAGCTTTTGAGCTATTTGAAGCATATTTGTATATTAACATGCAAGTGTTTAGCATGCTTAATTTTTGAAGTTATAATTTTGTATACCATGTATGTATGGTACTTTTGAAGATTATGTAACCTCTTTGATGTGTAAAGATGCTTAATTAATCATTATTGACATTAGAAGCATGCATGTAATGAGGCCAAGGGCCAAACATGTCTATTTTTGTACTTAGACACTTTTTGTATCAAAGTTTTGCTTTAAATGTCTTTTAATCAAATCTTGAGGTTTGAGGGGTCAAAATCTTATAAATGACGTGTATGGGGCCATGGGCCATTGTTTTATCTTCATTTACTCATATCAAAGTTGTTGACATGTTCACATTCCCAAAACTAATGAAAAATCAGTTTTACACATTCATATTTGAATCAAAGCATCATGGAATTCACATTTGGGTTGAACCTTAGCACCTTCAGTAGATAACAGGTTCAGCAGCAGGTTTTCGAAGTGTTTCGGTTGACTGAAACTCCATTTTGGTCGACCGATGGTTAATGGTTTGGTATTTGTACAGTAATCTCACATTCCAGTAGCCAAAAACACTATTCATGAGTCATTTCAGTCGACCGAACCCTTATTTCGGTCTACCGAAGCAACACGAACCTTTGCTTCATGATTTTAGGTCTTAGCACTTTCATTTTGGTCGTCCAAAAGTCCATTTCAGTCGACCAAAATGGCTAGAACCCGAGCCTAGCTTCTGTTGAGTTTCTGTACTGATCATCCGACTTCAACGGGTCATAACTTCTTCGTTTCTAATCCAAATGGGGTGATTCTTGAGCCTAAACTTAAGGATTTTGAGTCAAATTTCCAATGGTACCAATCCCATTATCAAATTTCAAACACAGTGGGATTATATGTGTTTTAGTGAAGTAGTGTCAGTTTTCACTTCAACCGGGACGGGGCATTTTGTGGGATTCTTTGCCAAAGTCTATGGAACCTCTTGGAATGTTTTAAAATGATTAGATTAGGTTGTATTAACCTTTTTTTGACCTTTTTAGAGTCAAGTTTCTCCTTTTAATGGTGAATTGACCTTTTTGCCCCTTAAATAGCAAATTTTGTCCTTTTTAACCTTTGTTTCCGTTTTTGTCCTCTTTAAGTTTCGTGGCCTCATGGAGGGTCACATTTATGTCTTAGGAGTGACTCCTATCTTTAGAGACCTTGGTTTACCTTTAGCTTCCGTAATTCGGATTCGTTATCGGATCACTTTCGGTTCATCACTGACGCACCGGGTTGAAAAACTTAGGCCGTCACAAGTGGTATCAGAGCTCCTAGGTTTGAACACCTTAGGACGACGGGTTTTGGTGCATATCATGCTTTTGTTGATGTACTTTGATGCATTCACATGCTTTTGATAGCATGTTTTGACTTTATAACATGTTTAGATGTTTCGTGATAACATGCTTAGTAGTATGACATGTCTTTATGCTTATATGCCTATATGGTTAAGAGCACCTTTGTTTGACACGTATGCTTATCGGCTTAAGTGCTTAATTGTTTTAAGAGCTTTCTTTAATTGCTTTAGCATGACGGTATATTGCATATCTCGTCTTGCTTCATGTCTTGCACATTCATAGTGTGAAGTGCACTTGGTCATAATAACTTGAGTTATTGTTGACCTCATTTCTTTCATGTATTTAGCATCATGGTTGTCACACGTGGAGAGTCTTCACGTTAGGGCACTGAGGAGCAGGTGGCTGACACCGAGTTCACACGGGGTCCGGGGAGGCCCAGGATTCCAGTTCGTGGCATGGATGCTAATCCGCCACGGCCACCAACTTATGAGGACCGAGTGGCTCAGGGAATCAATCAAGGGATCGCTGAATCTCTATAGGAGATGATACGTAGGTAGGTGTTAGGAGTGCAGATTCCAGCACCGGCACCGGTACCGATAGTTAATAAGGCACTAGAGTACTTTATGCGACTATAGAGGGTCAAGATTGATCCATTTGCAGGGAGTTCAGATCCACTAGTCTCAGAAGCTTGGTTAGACCTTATGGTTCGCAAGTTAGACAGTATAGCGGTACCCACGGATAGGTTGAGGATTTCCTTGACTGCTTCTTTGTTCATAGGTGATGCAGATATCTGGTGGAGGTCTATGACCAATGTCCATAATGTTGAGTTGATGACTTGGAATGAGTTCAGAGATCTGTTTTTCGAGCGCTTCTTTCCGAGGGCTATGAGGCTGGAGATGAGGACATAGTTCGCAGGTCTTTATCAGGGCACTATGAGTGTTATTGAGTATGAGACCTGATTTACTTCTCTCTCTCGTTATGCCGAGGATATGGTAGCGACAGATGAGGCCAGAGCAATGAAGTTTCAGGATGGACTATATCTTGACATTAGGCCACGGGTCTCCATTCTTGATTTGAGGACCTACAGGGAGGTGGTTCAGAGGGCTATGCCGGCTGAGGCAGAGGAACGGGATAAGTTACGGATCAGAGGTTCACACAAGCAGCCTCGAGGAGATAATCCATCGTCTTCCGGGAGTTAGTGGAAGAAGGCCAGGGCAGGGAACAATACTCACTCACAAGGGGCATCACAGCAGAACCGTTCTGCACCCATAGTTCCTGTATCTACAGGATCAGCTCAGGGAGTGGTTTGTTACCATTGTCAGCAGCCGGGGCGCATCAAGCCTCGCTACCCACAGCTTCATCCATAGGCCAGTCAGACTTCAGTTCCTACGAAGACAGGGCAGGGAACTTGCTTTTATTGCAAGGAACCAGGTCATTTCAAGAAGGATTGTCCAAGATTGTTGAGTAAGCCACGTAGTGGCACAGATTCACAGATGGTACCGGCACAGTCTGTAGGGGTTTAGTCTGGTTTCAGAGTTCCTCAGGCACCACAGTTAGTGGCGCCGGTTGGCACTTATCCAGCCAGGGGTTCTACACCTACTGTTTCTACACATCAGTTAGGCTATCATGGCAGTTCACAACAGGGCTCAGGGACGAGCCTATGCTCTTCCACAGGCAGATGCTCCATAGGCACCGTTTCAGTCTGAGGTATCTTTTCAGTTTTCAGTTCTTGGGCTAGAGTTCTTGTTGACACAGGTGCATCGCATTCTTTCATTTCTGCATCATTTGCACATTCATTGGGTCTGGAGGTCACACTTATGGATAGTTTTCTCTGTGTTGACACACCAGTAGGGGGTCCAGTGTCTTTGAATCGTGTTTGTCGAGGTTGTGCTATTGAGATAGCTGGACGGACTTTGGAGTTCGATTTCGTTGTTCTCGACATGACGGGTTTTGATGTTATTCTTGGGATGGATTGGTTATCATTCTTTCAGGCTACGATCGATTGCTTCTGTGGGAGGGTGACCGTTTGTACTCCTAAGGGAGATTGTTTCCATTTTGTAGGAGATCAGAGTGATTCCCACCCAGCTATGGTTTTCAGCATTGGTGACTGGAGTCGCCACAGATCCTACTTGGCTAGTTTGCTAGTTGACGAGGATAGTAGTTTGGGTCGTGTTTTTTCGGTAGTTGTTGAGGATTTTGTTGATGTCTTTCCAGAGGAGCTAACGGAGTTACCTCCTTTAAGGGAAATGATTTTTGCCATTGATGTCATTCCCGGCACGGCACCCATCTCTATGGCACCATACCGTATGGCACCGGCAGAGCTTGATGAGTTGAAAGGTCAGCTGGATGATTTGAAAGCTAAGGGCTTTATTCATCCTAGTGCTTCACCATGGGGAGCACCAATTCTTTTTGCGAAGAAGAAGGATGGGTCTTCAAGACTTTGCATCGATTATCGCAAGTTGAATCAAGCTACGATCAAGAACAGATATCCTTTACCTAGTATTGATGACTTGTTTGATCAGTTGAAGGGAGCGACATGCTTTTCGAAGATTGATTTGAGATCAGGTTACTATCAGTTGAGGGTTAAGGATGAGGATATATCCAAGACCACTTTTCGTACACGGTATGGCCATTATAAGTTTCTGGTGATGCCATTTGGTTTGACCAATGCTCCAGTAGCTTTTATGGATTTGATGAACCGTGTATTTAGTGACTATCTTGACAAATTTGTGGTGGTGTTCATTGATGACATTATCGTGTACTCAACTTCGAGAGAGGAGTATGAGTATCACCTGAGAGCAGTTTTACAGATCCTTAGGGATAACCAATTGTATGCCAAGTTCGAGAAATGCGAATTTTGGCTACTAGAGGTGAAGTTCCTTGGACACGTTGTGTCAGGGGGTGGTGTTGCAGTGGATCCGTCGAAGATTGAGTCTGTGATGGATTGGGAGCGTTTGAAGACAGTGTTTGAGATTCGGAGCTTTCTTGGCCTAGCCGGCTATTACAGGAGATTTGTTCGGGATTTCTCTCGTTTAGCGGCACCTATGACTCGACTTACTCGCAAGGGGGTCAAGTTCATATGGAATGAGGTTTGTGATTTTGCTTTTCAGGAGTTGAAGGTCAGGTTGACATCAGCTCCAGTTTTGATCATACCTGAACGTGGTTTGGGTTACGTGATTTATTGTGATGCTTCGCAAGAAGGTTTGGGTTGTGTTCTGATGCAGACTGACCGCGTGGTAGCTTATGGGTCTCGACAGTTGAAGACTCACGAGTTGAACTATCCGACACATGATTTGAAGTTGGCAGCAGTTATCTTTGCCCTTAAGAGGTGGATACACTATTTGTATGGGGAGAAGTTTGAAGTTTTCTCCGATCACAAGAGTCTCAAATATCTTTTCTCCCAGAAAGATTTGAATTTGAGACAGCGTAGATGGGTTGAGTTCATGGAGGACTATGACTTTGTGTTGCAGTATCATCTAGGGAAGGCCAACATGGTGGCTGATGCATTGAGTAGGAAGTCACGAGGAACTCTTGCTAGCATTTCCATTCACAAATGGAAGATGCTAGAAGAGCTTCCAGATTTTGGTTTGCAGTTGTATGAGGATGTTTCACAGGCTATTTTGTTTAGCCTTGTGGCTCAACCAGCTCTTGTTAGCAGAGTTATTGAGGCACAACAGAAGGATGGGGAGATGAAGTCCATCCACGAGCAGATTTCAGGCGGCGGGAATGTAGAGGGTTTAACCTTGCATTCAGACAGTGGTCTCAGGTACAAAGGGAGGATGTTTATCCCTTTGTCTTGTCGTGACATTGTTCTTCGAGATTTTCACCATTCTCGACTCGCAGTTCACCCTGGTGGTAAGAAAATGTATCACAATTTGCAGAGATAGTTTTGGTGGAAAGGTATGAAACGGGATGTTTGTTAGTTCGTGACTAAATGCCTTACTTGTCAGCAAGTGAAGGCAGAGCATCAGAGACCGGCAGGTTTGTTGCAACCATTACCAATGGCAGAGTGGAAGTGGGAGCACATCACTATGGATTTCGTGACGGGACTCCCGAGATCTAAGGCAGGGAATGATGCCATTTGGGTCATTGTTGATAGATTGACTAAGACGGCTCACTTTTTGCCTATGGCAGTGACAGATGATGCAGAGAG
This sequence comes from Cornus florida, assembly GCF_030987335.1. Taxonomy (NCBI): domain Eukaryota; kingdom Viridiplantae; phylum Streptophyta; class Magnoliopsida; order Cornales; family Cornaceae; genus Cornus; species Cornus florida. The sequence goes on from NW_026775573.1 coordinate 51,518,158, forward strand.
ACTTAGTGGATTATATGTAGGGCAAATTGTCAGGCTTCATGGGGTTCCAGTATCCATTGTTTCGGATAGGGATCCCAAGTTCACATCTCACTTTTAGCAGAGTTTTCTGGAGCTCTTGACACGGGGCTTCATTTCAGCACGGCATTCCATCCTCAGACTGATGGTCAGTCAGAGTGTACCATTCAGATATTGGAGGATATGCTACGGGCTTGCATTTTGGATTTTGGGGGTAGTTGGGAAGACTACTTACCCTTGGTTGAGTTTGCCTACAACAATAGTTACCAGACCAGTATTGGCATGGCACCTTTTGAGGCGTTGTATGGCAGACCTTGCAGATCTCTAATTTGTTGGACCGAGGTAGGTGATACAGTCGCCTTAGGTCTCGATATTAAGTTGATTCGACAGCGGTTGGCTACAGCTCAGAGCAGACAGAAGAGTTATGCTGATAAGAGGAGGAGATCCTTGTCTCTTGAGGTAGGGGACCATGTTTTTCTCAAGATTTTTCCACGGAAGGGACTTTTGAGATTTAGACAGACAGGCAAGTTGTCTCCTAGGTTTATTGGACCATTTCAGATTTTGGAGCGCGTTGGTGAAGTTGCTTATCGTTTGGCATTACCGCCAGACCTGGATAGGGTTCACGACGTCTTTCATGTATCTATGTTGAGGAAGTACGAGCCGGATCCATCGCATGTTTTACGGTGGACGGATGTTGTTGTTGATGAGGACGTGACCTACGAGGAGGGTCCGGTCCAGATTCTTGATTCACAGGAGCAAGTTTTGCGGACCAAGACCATTCCATTGGTTAAGGTCTTGTGGAGACATCACGGCTTTGAGGAGGCTACCTGGGAACTCGAACAGGAGGTTCGCTCTTGGTATCCCCATTTGTTCTCTCTTTCAGGTACGACTCAATTCGGGGACGAAATCCTTTTAAGGAGGGTCGGTTGTAATGACCCGGTCTTTTTCCTCCTTTTCCATTTTCGGCGATTTTCTTTTTTCGTCTTTTTTCCTATTTTGTCTTTTCCTTATTTCGTCTTTTAGTCATTTTTCATTTTTCTTTGCATAACCTCACTTGTTGTGCTCGGATTTGATTCCGATTTTGCATGCATTCATGATATTTGATTTCCATGACATTGGTATTTTTACTTTCCTTGAAAAGCATGCTAGATTAGTACTTTTCTTGTAAAGGGCATGAATGCATACTTTAGTGTAATTATTTATAAATTTTGGGGTTTTAGTGTAATTATGTAAAATAATTATTTTTCGTTTTGGGGACCTTTTTGCAATTTATTTTGGAAGATATTTTGAAAAAGGACCATTTTGTAATTTTTGGAAAGTATGACAAGTGTCACACTCTCATGGAGCCATTTGTTGTCATTTAGGTGAAGAGACTTGGCACCATGACTTCTTGACATTTGGTGGGTGGAGATTCATCCATGTGTTGGCCTTTGATTAGTGCACATATAGCCTTTGATTTGTGACAAGTGTGGGCTTGGGATTTAGTCTTGGAAGAGGCATTATATTAGTGACAAGTGTAGGATCAAGGTTTAGTCTTGCATTGTGTGTGTGAGAGAGGTAGTGCAAGAGTACATAATGAGTGGAGGATTTTTAGCCCTTCCACTCACCATTTTTACACTTTACCTTCTTCATTCCATTATCTCTCGTTAACCCTAGCAAAGACTCCAATAGAGGAAAGCTTAGTATAGAGCTTTGACTTCACATTTGGCATTCTTCCACTCATCCTAGACCTTTGACCTTAGGAGAGAAAAGATTCCTTTCACTCTCCTCTTCAAGAATCCTAACCTTGTTTTTCATTTTGTGTTTGGTAGCTTGGATTATAGAGATTCAATTCTCTATTGCGGTAGGGGTGGTAGTATGTTTATATTCGAAGTGTTTTATAGTCCTTGTGGTTTAATATATATTGTGTCTATGCTTTTGATGTGATAGTATTGCATATTATAGGAAACCCTCAGTTCTTAACTTAGGGTTTATTGATTTAAGCATGTATGATATGTGTAAACCATGTGTAGGAGGATTATATAATTTAGTAGCATGCTAAATTCTAGAAATTTCACATGTATTGGTGATGTGGGACACTAGTAGAATTATTGATGTTATATGCAATCTCATTGATATGAATTGCTATATTTGTTGTTACAATAATTCTATACCCTTGTGAATTACTAATTGTAATTATTTAGGAGCTTATTGCTATGATGTTGATAATTAGTATATAGAGCTTGTTATTGAGGCATGACTTGAATTGATAAATTTGTGATATTGTATTGTGCATAATATCATGATGCGAATTTGTCATTTGGCATGCCATTCTAGATTTGGAACCCTAAGACATGGTTTGTATGGTTTCAAAATACTTGTGCATGGAAGGTGGTTTGTATGCCTTATTATATATATATAAGTTTTGAACTTGATATATATTTTGGAATCTCTTGGGACATTGTTACATGTGACATGGCTAAAGTTTGGCTTTAGTGCGGGAGGTATGAGTTCTCTTCAATTGAGATAATGCGCACTAGGGTGGTCTTCCCAGTGGGTTAATGCCCGAAATAACCGTATTGTTCTTGGTTAAGTCCGTGACGTGATGTCCAAGTCTTCCATTACTTGTTTTCGCATTGAATTTCAAGTTGACAACCAATGCTTAATTGTAGCTTGAAATTCTTGTTATTGGCGAATTGATGTTGTTGAGTACATTGATAATTATTTGTGTTGCTAAAGAATCATTTAAGATGATCCCTTAGAACACCTCGAACATAGACTTTAAGTGGAATGATCCCTTGTATTCGTCTATATTGATCTTGCAATGATATTGAAACTTTAGGGTATACGCATATGCTTCTCCTACGAGTAACTTGATTGCTCACCCTAATGGTTTGGGTTATTTTTCAGGTAAGGAGACCATGTTCATGGATGCTCATCATCCTTAGAAGCTTTTGAGCTATTTGAAGCATATTTATATATTAACATGCAAGTGTTTAGCATGCTTAATTTTTGAAGTTATAATTTTGTATACCATGTATGTATGGTACTTTTGAAGATTATGTAACCTCTTTGATGTGTAAAGATGCTTAATTAATCATTATTGACGTTAGAAGCATGCATGTAATGAGGCCAAGGGCCAAACATGTCTATTTTTGTACTTAGACACTTTTTGTATCAAAGTTTTGCTTTAAATGTCTTTTAATCAAATCTTGAGGTTTGAGGGGTCAAAATCTTATAAATGACGTGTATGGGGCCATGGGCCATTGTTTTATCTTCATTTACTCATATCAAAGTTGTTGACATGTTCACATTCTCAAAACTAATGAAAAATCAGTTTTACACTTTCATATTTGAATCAAAGCATCATGGAATTCACATTTGGGTTGAACCTTAGCACCTTCAGTAGATAACAGGTTCAGCAGCAGGTTTTCGAAGTGTTTCGGTTGACTAAAACTCCATTTTGGTCGACCGATGGTTAATGGTTTGGTATTTGTACAGTAATCTCACATTCCAGTAGCCAAAAACACTATTCATGAGTCATTTCAGTCGACCGAACCCTTATTTCGGTCTACCGAAGCAACACGAACCTTTTCTTCATGATTTTAGGTCTTAGCACTTTCATTTCGGTCGTCCAAAAGTCCATTTCGGTCGACCGAAATGGCTAGAACCCGAGCCTAGCTTCTGTTGAGTTTCTGTACTGATCATCCGACTTCAACGGGTCATAACTTCTTCGTTTCTAATCCAAATGGGGTGATTCTTAAGCCTAAACTCAAGGATTTTGAGTTAGATTTCCAATGGTATCAATCCCATTCTCAAATACCAAACACAGTAGGACTTATATGTATTTTAGTGAAGTAGTGTCAATTTTCACTTCAACCGGACGGACATTTTGTGGGATTCTTAGCCAAAGTCTATGGAACCTCTTGGAATGTTTCAAAATGATTAGATTAGATTCTATTAACCTTTTTGACTTGTTTAGAGTCAAGTTTCTCCTATTAGTAGTGAATTGACCTTTTTGCCCCTTGGATAGCAAATTTTGTCCTTTTTGACCTTTGTTTCCGTTTTTGTCCTCTTTAAGTTCCGTGGCCTCATGGAGGGTAACATTTGTATCTTAGGAGTGACTCCTATCTCTAGAGACCTTGTTTTACCTTTAGCTTCCGCAATTCGGATTCGTTATCGGATCACTTTCGGTTCATCACTGACGCACCGGGTTGAAAAACTTGGACCGTCACAATACTCTCTCTAGTGTCTACATTATCATTTGCAGTTAAACAGCCAATTTCCATTCTTATGGGGGATTGTTAGAACGGTGTGTGGATGTAACTTGTCTGCAACGTGTCTATGTATATCACATTAGACTACAACATGTGAATATCAACTATATGTTGGTTGTAACAAGAATATTTTGGTGTGAAAGGTTGGGTCGATTCGGGTAAGGTGATGTTTTAGGAGTGGTTATAACTAATAGATGCAACTACTCTAAACCATTGTATCTTAAATGAACAAACACATCTAATAATGATGGGACACCACTTTGATTATAACCGACCATTGCAACCTATTAAAAGTGGTTGTGCCTGTTAACAAAGAGACACCACCTTATCTATAAATACCCACAATTGGTAGCCATTTATGTGTACAATTTTCTATTCTTCTCTCCCTCTCTCAACATGACCCCAACCCAAGTAGGTGTGGGTTCAAGCCATGGTCAAGTGGTCTGAGCCACTTAGGCCCAAAACCGATTTCATTGAGCCATATTAAATTTGGTCCGAGCCATTTAGTTCAGATTGCACCCAATTTATTATTTATATAGTATGGATGCATTTTTGAGTCAGAAAGAGTATCACACGGTGGAGGTTCGTCGTATCCACGAGTTTGTAGTGCTGCTACTGGTGGATGTAGACCGTTGTATCTTAGGAGATAGACGCCACTGAGTCCGTTAACACCATAGCGAGGCTAATCTGTCTTAAGGACATAGTATCCAATACTAGCCTCGGTCCAGGTTATTTATTTATTTATTATTATTATTTTTGTGACGACCCTGGTTTTTAGGCCAACGTGTCCTGTGATGAACCGTAAGGATGATTCGATAACGGATCCGAATGAGGAAGCGAAAACAGAAAACGAGACTCTAAGAAGAACTGATGCGGAAGCAAAAGATCGAAAATATGACAAATAAGCCCCCAGGGGCAAAATAGTCATCTCTGAAAACTATAGATTCGGGTGCCACCGAGCAGTTTTTCTGGAAGGACAACGAAAAACTAATCAAGATGGACTCAAGAATCGCATGATTCGGAGTCCGAACAAAGGAGAAACGGCATGACAAAGAAAAACGAACACTTAAAGCAAAAGGGTAAACTGGTAATTATCTAGGAAGAACTGGGTGCAACCGAGCACACTGTTGGAAAGACAGCGAAAAAGTAGTCAAGTTAAAAAAAAAAATTCACTTGAATCGGAATCCGGACGAAGGAGAAAAGCCTAAAAGAAGAATTGACGTCGCGGCGGCCCGACGAGGGGCCATGGCGCACACGGTGCCCATGCGCGAGCCCACCGGCGTGCATGCCGGCGCCCAAAGACATGGCTGGTGGCAGCCCTTGGCTGCTGCTACATTTTTTTTGATCTGCCCAGAACTGAGGCTTGAAACAGAGGTCAAGACAAGTTTTTCTTGAAAAACACGAAAAAGAAATCCTCCCTAAAATAGAGTTTTCTACCCGACTTCGTGGACGGAATCGAAAAAAACTCACTGTGAAATCCCCAAAATGCCCCTAGATCAGAACTGAACAAGAGGGTCATGAAGCTGCTAAATCAAAACTAGAAGCTGAAACTTCACGAGGGATTTCCGGTACCAAGATGACATTTACTGGAAAAACACGAAAAAGAAACCCCCCCTAAAATCACGTTTTCTAAGCGACCATGTCAAAAGAAGAAAATAAAACTGAGGTGAAAGGTCCATAATGCCCCTAGATCTGAATATGCAAAAAAAATGCGAAATGAATTCACAAGAGGCTCAAAACACAAATGATGAGGTTTTGCCCGGAAACGACTATGCACGCAAACGTAACTTACCTATTTAGACGCACTACAATGGTCCATGGCTTAAAAATATAGCCGATGCAAAATCTGACCCCCCAATGGGCAAAAAGGCAAAAATGGACTTGGAATGGAAAACATGGAATCCAAAAATGCAAAACGGGATCAAATGACCGTTTGGCCCTTGGCCACACTTCATACAAGATTAATAAGACCCTATAAAGGAATGAAAATGGAATTCCCACACCCGATGCAATCGTGGTGAAGCAATGACTTGCGATTTTTCAAGTTTTTCATAACATTTCATGAAGTTAAAAAGTTGCATAGAATACAATATACATGTCATTGGCCTCCGGCCTCATCTCATACATATCAAATACATTAAAAGGAGTGTACTTAAGTACACATTACATACATGGAATCAAATACACATATTTTGACATATAAGTCTACAAAATGACATTTCATGCTAACATTTGCATGAAATGGAAACTTGAAAGCTACACGACATCCAAGGAATGCTAGGCTTCACGAACCAAGTCTTCGTACCTGAAATATGCCCCAGTATCGTAGGGGTGAGTAACATAAAGCTACTCGTAGGAGATGAGCATGCATCGACCTAGCATTTTACAAATTTATCACCTTAGGGTGAAACATGTTAAAGGGGCTCATGCCACCTAACGTCTATGTCCAAGTGAGACTCGGGGAGCATCCTAAGCTACCTTAGAGTCTAAGCAACAAGAATCATGATATACATACGTGTATGAAACGAATCATGGTTGGGATAATCCAAAGAACACAACAAGAAGAATGCTTGAGCATAGATTAACATGAACTGCATTTTCAATACAATTGAACTAGGTCTAGAGTAATCCATACAACATGACAAAACCATATTTGAATACAAGTTAACAAGAATCACATTATCCATGCAATTCAACAACAAAAGAGCATATTATACAATACAACAAGGTTTAAGTTCTCAAAGCCATCAACTTAGAATCTAAAGCACAAAATAACAGTAGTGGTTCATGCCACCTAACGTTTATGTTATAAAAGAATCAATAGGATCAATCCTAAGCTTTATTAGAACGTCAAAACACGATTTTCAATATCGATGCAATTTAACCAACATTGGAACTTCCAATACAACGCATAAAGCACAATTTTGCAAAGTTAACATCCTGTAACTTAAAATGGAATGACAAATAAGAAACAACAAGTTACAACATCATCTAGTTATCAACTTGAAAATGAAATGCGAAATCAAACAAAGTGGATACTCGGACGTCACGCCGGATCAGACTGACAACATAGTTACTTTAGGGTTACTAGCCCATGGGTAACCTCCCTATGTGCGCATTAGACCATATAGAGGGACTATCCCCCGTACTAGAACCACGTCCTAGCTATAGTCAAACAATGACATCCCCAAGTTTCCAAAATCAACAAGTTGTGCAACAACGCATATATCAACAGGAATATGCAAGATAATCAACTATCTACTAAGCACAACCAAATTTGGAAACCTATACAATATATGCTCTAAATCTACAGCTAATATGATATGATGAATGTCGAATCTTCAGTGTGCGATTCGTTACACGCTATGCATGAAAGATGTTAAACGCGAAGTGTGCAAATCATTACACAAGGCAACAATATATTCAATAAGAAAAACATATTCTCATGAATACAAACATAGCAACTTGTTATCCAATGTTCAAAACATAACCAAATGAATATACAACAAGTCTAAGTCCATGATTTGAATATAGAAACCACTTCTAAAACACAACTAGATCATGGAGCAAATTGATAGAATTTAAATAGATAAACACAATTAAATTCTCTAGAGTCCGATTCAATTCCAAGTAACCTCAATTTAGTACATGTTAAAGGACATGGCATGGTCATCACCTATATCCATTCTAAAACTCAATTAGGTTGTTGGAACAACAAAGTAGAACTTTAATTAAATCATGCTAATTTAATTACCAAAGTTCTAAAACAACTTCTAATAGTCCCAAATTAATATATGCTAGTAACAAGTCATGATTAATACAATTATCAAGTTAAAAACTTAATTAAGCTAAGGGGACCATTAAATAGATTTTAATTAATTCTTTTAATTAAAATTCCTAGATTTTTAAACTTAACCAAATGCTCTCAATTTAACATATCTTAGAGAACATGCCAAGAACTAGTGAAATATCACATTACAAGTTTATTTCATTCAATTTAAGACCATGTGACTTAACCTTTCACTAAAGTTAAATATAAATTAAAAGTTGCAATTCTCATGCAATTAATCCCAATTTAATATATGTGAACAATTATACCTAAACTTAATTTTCTAGCATGTCACAATACAATCCCAAGTTGTATATCACCATGAGGATTAAATCTTAAACATGAAATTTAATCAAATAAAAGGTTTCAAAACTTAACCGAATATTCTAAATCAAATATATGTGAAACTATATAGCATGTAAATCAAGAATATCAAGTTGGAATTCAAATAGAGTGAATAGTGCACTCGGGGCAAATTAATTAATCAAATTAATTAATAATTACTAATTTTCAAAACACCTCCAATTACTTTCAAATTCAACTATGTTGAAGAGCATGCTAAGGCCTAATATAATATGCTAACACATATTAATTTCAAGTTAGTTAAGGCCATGTGAATTAATCTTTCACCTAAGATAAATATTAAATAAAATCTTTAATACTTATTCAAATGTTCCAATTTTAATACACGACAATGAGCATATCAAGGGGCAATATAAAATCATGCTACATGTTTAAACCAAGTCATGAGCAACCGGAAAAATTAGATCCCGTACAAGAAAAATAAATAATAAAATCTCTAGATTTTATATTTAATCATGCAAACAAGTAGTATAAGCATCACAAGCATGCTATATAACAAGAATTTAAACCTAGAACATCTCCTACCTCAATTTGAGATGAAAATCTCAAAAGCCATCAAAATGGAACGGCTCCGAATCCGACGAAACTACTAGGTTTTGTTGGGGACAACGCCGTGAACATAACCCCCATGAAAGCCCCATCAACATCATAACTTGACCTCAAAACCAAACTCAAGAAATGGTCAAAACTGAATTCTAATAAGGGGGAAAGGTAGAGCACGGCGAGGGGAACAACAAACGTTAAGGCCGAAGACTTTCAATCAAGGAAAAGTGAACCAAAAGAGGAGAGAGAAGATGGCAGCACCCCTTGGGCTGCCATGGGAGCTCCAGGTTGTGCATGAAGAGGGGAGAAGATGAAAAATGAAATATCTCACCCCCCTTTTATAGAAATCTCAAAAAGTGCCCCGACGGGCCCTGCCGGGTCCGAAAAAGTAAAATTTGAGTAGACACGCTCAAATGGCAAAACTTTGTGAACAAAAAAGATTCAAAATGATAAAATATGAACAACGAAGAAACGGCGTCAAAAACCGAGTCCCGAGCAGAAAGTTATGCCCAAAACAAGTTTGGTAAAAACTGGGGCCAGAAACCCTGAAACTGGAAAACATCGACCAGGAGGAAATTCCAAGAGTACACAACTCAACGAAATGTGAAAATGAATCCTGTACGAGGATCCAGGCTCAAAACAAGACATTTTGCAATAACTTTCATTAATTGCACAATGGCCCCTCCAAAAAGTGAAAACTGCACTTATGGCCCAGAATGAAAATATCTTCCAAAAATATTTTCTTAAAAACCCCTGAAATAAAATATCTTCAAAAGATATTTACGAAAAATACCCCAAGAAAAGAAAATAATTTCAAAGAACTTTGCATCCATGCCCCTATGGACACCGGGAGCAACCAGAGTACTTTCTTACAAAAGTAAAGATACGTATTTCGTGGAAACCACTCAAGATGAAGGCACGTGAAGTCAAAAACCAACTCCGAGCATGAGAAGTGAGGTTGTGCCAAAAATTGACAAACGGAGATAAGACGAAATAGGGAAACTGACAGAATAGGGAAAAGACGAAATAGCGCATAGTGTCCAAAAACGAAAAATGCGAAAATGACTCGGTCCTCAAAGGAAGTTGTCAATCCACGGAAAAGAGTCTCAGGAACCAGTTCTAAGCACTTGAGATGACACTAAGTGACACGAAACAGAGCTCAGAAAAGAAAATTAAACGAAAAAAATTCATTCGTAAAATTTCAAGAAAAAGAAAAGGGAGGCAAATGACCGGGTCGTTACAATTTTATTGCTTTATTTTGCATATTCAATTAAATATAGAGTTGCATATTTAATTAATGATTTCTTAGCATATTGTTAATTATCTCATGATATATTAGTATAAGGTTTGTTATATCTTAAATGTCACCTGAAGTATATATTTACCAACAAAATTTTATCCAAGCAATCGTTGTTATCTCTTGTTTGCATTTTCATTAACTCCTTGATTCGTTTCAATTGACGAGAAGTTTGCAATTTGTAGGTATGAGTCACCTTTTATCCAAAAAATTGTTGAAGATATTGGAAACAAATTGAATCGCACAGTATTGAGTGTTTGTTCATACCCAGTTGGATTAGATTTTCGTATAAAAGACATTAATTTGTGGTTACAAGATGGATCAAAAGAAGTCGGGATAGTGGCAATTTGTGGGATGCATGGAATATGGAAGACAACCATTGCAAAAACTGTGTATAATCTGAACTTTGATAGATTTGAAGGTAGCAGTTCTTGCAAATGTAAGAGGAACATCAAAGGAACCCAGTGGTCTTGTCCGCTTACAAAGACAACTTCTTTTAGATATTTTAAAGGGCAAGAAAGTAAAAATTAGCAATGTTGATGAAAGAATCATAAATGGTAAGAGAAGCTATTTGCTGCAAAAGAATTTTACTTGTTCTTGATGATGTGGATGACTGAGACCAACTAAATGCAGTACTCATAATGAGGAGTTGGTTTCTATAAGAAAGTAAAATTATCATAACTACAAATGAACAATTGCTGAAGGCACATGAACTGCACAAGTGGCATGGAGTTAAGGGTTTAACTGAGGATGAATCATTTCAACTCTTCAGTTGGCATGCCTTTGGGCAAGATCACCCCATTGAGGGATATATGGAGCACACAAGAAGGCTTGTACAGTATTGCGGAGGGCATCCTTCAGCTCTTCAAATTTTGGGTTCTTCTCTATCTAGGAGAAGCATAGATGTCTGGGAAAGTGCAAAAAGGAAAATGGAAGCAATTCCTGATAGTCTGATCCACAAAAAGCTCAAAATAAGCTTTGATTCTTTACAAGATGACCATGATAAAAATTTATTTCTTGACATTTCTTGTTTCTTTGTTGGAAAGGACATAGATTTCATAATTACAATACTAGATGAATGTGGTTTTTACACAAGGGCTGGGATTCAGAATCTCATCGATAGATGCCTCTTAACAATCGATGAAAATAACAAGTTAATACTGCATCAATTGGTTCAAGAGATGGGAAGAGAGATTGTACGGCAGGAATCACCCGAAGAACCTGGGAAGCGCAGCAGAGTGTGGCATCACAAGGATGCTTTCAATGTATTAACAGAAAAATCTGTAAGAAACACACCTCTAATGTCTGTTTTTATTTTTTTCCTGTTATGTTACTTATCAACCTCGCTTATTAGGGCATGGAAACAATTGAAGGCCTCATGCTGAATTTGCATGTGTCTGAGCAAGATCGGCTTGCCAAGAATTTCTTCGGTTTAGGTAATTCAAAAAGGCATCGCCCTGAAGATTTTCTTGACATAATAACATTGCCTTGTGGAAGTAATTCATCAAAGCGCCATCATCAAGGCATCTTCTCATGGCTCCCCACAAACTCTGCCTTGACCGAATCATTTTCCACATCAAATGAAGTAGACTTAAATGCTGATGCATTTTCAAGGATGCACAATTAAGACTACTCCAGCTCAATATTGCAATGCTAATTGGAGACTACAAAAAATTTCCTAAGAAGTTAAGATGGTTGTGTTGGCGTGGGTTGCCCTTAAAATCGATACCCAGTGACTTTCCTCTAGAGAGTCTGGTTGCTCTTGACTTGCGCAACAACAGCTTAAAACAACTTTGGAATGGAAACAAGGTATGATATTAACTTTCTTAGTTTTTAAATTTCTTTTTTTAAAATAATTTTTCTTTCTTTTGGGGGTTAATATGAATATTTATACTTTCTTACTTGTTTCTCACAGTTGCTAAGATCATTGCAAATTCTGAATCTCAGTCATTCCCATGGCCTTATCAATACACCCGATTTCTCAAACTCCCTAATCTTGTGAGATTAATTGTTAAAGATTGCATAAATTTGAGGTTTATGAATCCATTGGAGAATTAAAGAGACTTGTTCTGTTAAGTCTAGAAGGCTGCAAGAATCTAAGGAATCTTCCCATAAAAATTGGTCAACTAAAATATCTTGAATATCTTGAGAAACTGATCCTCTCTGGTTGCTCAAAGCTTGATAAGTTGCCGAAAGAGCTCTGTAAGATGGAATCTTTGAAGGTTCTTCATGCAGATGGTGCTGCAATAAGTCAACTACCCTCTACCAGCAGTGACATAAATTTATGGCGTTCACGCTGGTTCTCTGGGGTTCGTAGACCAAGAAAATCTCCAGAATCAATCAGCTCTTCATTGATTTGCTTTCCATACTCATTAGTAAGCTTGAGTCTTGAACACTGCAATCTGTCTGATGATGCCATTCCAAGGGATCTTGGTAGCCTGTCCCTTTTGCAGGACTTGAATCTAAGGGAAAATCCGTTCTGCAACTTTCCAGAGAGCATAAAGGGTCTCACCATGCTTCACTCAATTTATACGGGTGTAGAAGCCTCCAATTGCTTCCAGAGCTACCAATGAAATTATAAGTGTTGACTTTAGCAGAGTGTAGCTCACTGGAAATAGTGGCAAATCTACCAAATGTTTTGAGATCACTGTATGTGTTGGCGTTTCAATGTGACAAACTAGTAGAGGTTCAGAACTTGTTCAGGTTAGAACCTATTTAAAACATTGATGCAGAAATGATCAAGAATTTGGGATTGGTTGACTTGGAATCCATGGGAAAGGTTGACGTGAAATTGTACAATCAATTAACGTCTATGGACAATATTAGTCCCATCCAGGTGTTTTCTCTGTGTGTGTGTGTGTGTGTGTGTGTGTGTCTGTCTGTCTCTCGCTCTCCCCTATTATAATTGAAGTTATGATGATTTGCTTACATGGATCAGGCAGTGTATGAATGCGGAATAGTGAGCATATTTCATCTTGGAAATGAGGTTCCATGTTGGTTCAGCAAAAAGAGTAGAAAGTCCTCCATATGTTTCAATGTTCCTTCACTTCCTAATCTCGAGACCCGAGGCTTGAATGTATGCGTTGTTTATGCAAGGATTACACACCGTTACCTTCCAACTGAACCTGCTATTATAAAATTTTAAGTATTATTAAAATCTTCAATAAGAGCAACGATGTGAAGTGGGCCTATAACCCAGTGTGTAAACGGAATCCAGATGAGGGGAAAAATATGAAATGGTCAAGCCATTAGATTGGGAATCAGTTGGATGTTGGTGATGAAGTGGTTGTTTCCGTGGTTTTGTGGGACTATAAAGTACGTAAAGGAGTTAGGAGTCCACATTGTGTATGAAGAAGAGGAGAAGGATGCACAACTTAATACCTGTAGTTCTTGTCCTGGTGAAGTTATTGAGCCATAGGAATTTGATAGGTCAATTCCAAATCTACTATTTAGTTTCCCAAAATAAGTTTGGATTACAAATCCAAAGACTAATCCAGATAATTGTATTTACTCGGCCGTGGACTAAACGGCACAACACTTCTATTATTGACAAAAATAAATAAATTACATATAGATATATGAGTATATAGAGTAAGAACCAAAACAAGAGCAAGAAGTGAGTATATCTTTCAACTGAGCTAACAATTAGTAAACAACATGAGTCAACTCAACAAAACAAGAACCAAGAAATAAGATCCAATAATTGCTAGTCAATTTCTCATATAGATTAAAAAATTATAATAATAATTGATTTCTGTGACAGAAGTTTGTTGCAAGTGGCAAGCAAAACTAAAAGGAAGCTTTCCTCAATTGAACCTCAGAGCGAGGAGTTTTGTGCGGAATTGTTGTCTTCGAGCAGAGAAGATGAGTTGCCTTCCTATTTCTTAAGTCATCGGTGTAGTTTCTGCGTAATTGTTATAGATACTATAATAGATTTAGGGATTTTGTAAACTGTTACTGGTTTTTTTTTGGGTAAATTATTTGGAGGTGAATGAATTGCACCTCGACACATTAAGTGTTCATGGGTACAGCACCCCCACTACTACACATAAGTAAGGTTCTCAATATTAAATAACGAAGAAGTAAATTTTAAAAGTTTATTTTTCACTTTTGATTAAATTAAACAAAATAATTATATATGCATCGAGAATCATTGTTAAGGTTCAAAATACCTTCAAAATTCTTATTTTAAAATATCAAATTATTCTTATTAAATCATATAATTTTTTCATCCAAACAATTCAAAAAATGTTAAACATATCTGGAAAATGAGCATCATCAGCTATGAATTTATGGATGCAACTACGATGGTTATGTTACGGTCACCACCATTACCAAAGGCCACCACAACTATAAATTGAACAGACTCTTTTTAGTTGTAATATAGGTGTGTGTATATGTATAAAAATAAATAAATAAATAAATAAAAAGGTGTTCTGTAATGACCTAGGTTTTTATTCAACCCGGTGCATTAGTGATGAACCGAAGATTGACCCGTTATCAGATCCGGATGCGGAAGTAAGAAACTAGACAATGGTCTTTCAAGGCACAACGCACCTCTAAGACCCTAAGATGACCTTCCATGAGGTCACATAACACAAATGAAACGAAAACGGAAGTAAAGGTCAAAATGGGCAAAATTCATTAACCAAGGGGCAAAATTGTCAATTCACAAATAAAATAAGAAACTTGACTCTAAACAAGTCGAATGAGGTACACACAATCTAATCTAGTCATTTCACAACATTCAATGAGGTTCCAAGAATATTGGACAAGAATCCCACAAAACGCTTTTTTCCGGTTTAAGCGAAAACAGATACCCTCTCACTAAAATATGAATAACTCTCACTTTGATTGGAATCTGAGAATGGCATTGGTACCATTGGAAAGCTAACTCAAAATTCATGAATTTAGACTTAAAAATCACCCCATTTGAATTAGAAATGAAGGAGATATGACTATTTGAAGTTGGAACTTTAGTACTGGAACAAAATATGGAAGACAGGTGTATGAGGGGAGTTTCGGTCGACCGAAATAAAGTTTCAGACGACCAAAACTGGCAGAAACTTTTCAAAAACCTGATTTTTAAGAGTGGGACACTTTTGGTAGACCGACATAAGCCATCAGTCAATCGAAATAAGCCATCGATCGACTGAAATGGCCCTGAACAGTGAAAAAGGCTACTGGAAATGATGATTTACTATGCATTGATGCTTCCAAAAGCCGTCGGTCGACCGAAATGGAGTGTGCTATATGCCAAAGGTGTTAAGGTTCAACCCATGCTTTGAATCCTATGATGATTTGGTTTAAAAATGAAAGTTTAAAACTGATTTTCAAGGAGATTTAAGTATGTGAACATGCCAACAACCTTAATATGAATAGTTGAATGCAAAACATTGGCTTATGGCCTCATACATGTCAATTACAAGAATCTCATATGCTAAACCTCCAAGGTTGATAAAAATACATTTCAAAACAAAATGTGGCACCAAATGAGTACTAGTGTAAATATAAACATGCTTGACCCTTGGCCTCATGTCATATATATCAAATAGGTTCTAAATAGTGTATCTAAGTACACTTTACATGTTATAAGACAAAAATAGCATATTGAACCTAGCTATGTATTACATCTTTATAAGCAAAACTTAAACATGCTAACACTTGCATGTGAGCAAGAAAACTTTAAAAGAAACTTCAAATCTTCAAATCACCCAAGGCAAGTGCAAATCTCCGAGTCTTAAATGCTGTACCTGAACAATACCCCAGTAACTTCGGGGTGAGTAAACAAGTTTACTCGTAGAGAATGAGCATACATAGACTCGATTTCTTATAGATTTTTACATCAACATGAAACAATTCAAAAGGGTCATGCCACCTAACGTCTATGTCAAAGGTGAGACTCAAGGAGCATCTTAAACTACTCATGCAATTCAAAGTGAATAACGGCATACAAGTATACATGCTTAAGTATACTAAACAATGTTAAAACAAGTCATGCATTGTCTAAGCATATTTATACAAGTATACATTTTATATGAAAATCTCGTAAATCAAGTATACAATATAAGTATTCAATATATGCAGAGTACTCATAAATCAAGTATACGAACACAAGTATACTAAGCTAAAAGAGATATGCCTAAAATAAGTATACACAGTCCAAGCATACTAAATGAAATTTAAACTCACGGAGCAAGTATAAAAGTTCAAGTATACTAAATAGGATTCAAATATCCAAAGCAAGTATCAATTCTCAAGCTACAAGTAATCCATAATTAACAACTTGAAATTTAATGCAAAAAGAAACAAATAGTGGAAAGACTAGGACATGCGATCGCTAGACCAATCAAGTATTTTTGGGTAATTTTGACCCGCAACGTACCACCTAGTGCGTATTTATGACTTAGAAGACTCTTATCTCCGTACTAGAGCCAAACCCTAGCCATCACATAAATTATGTCCTCACAAGCTTTTCAAAATCAATAAGTTCAAAACTTATACAAAATCAAATGCAAGTTACCACATTCCATGCACAAGTAAGGTTGAGCCCACACAAACCATGTCCTAGAATTCAAGTCTAAATAGTATATGACATGTCATATCTTCAATATATAATTTATACATAAAGTAAGAATATTTTATAACAATTGAGCCACATTACCATCCTAAGCCACAAGTACTGAATAGGTTTTAATTTAGTAACTAACTTCCAAGGTAAACAGTTGTAATATTCTAACAAGTTAAATACCCACACAAGATGTATTTAAACAAGTTATTTAAGACAATGATGTCACATATCATGCTAAGTCAAATCACCATCTTTAGAGACAACAAGTACTAATTCTACAACAAGTTAGTAGCATGTTCACCAGGTAATTAAACATACTCCATTTCAAGAGATTATCAACCTAACATAAAAAGTCCCTATATTTCAAATCAATTCCAAATAGACTCAAATTAATATATGTTAAAGGACATAACATGGTCTTCACATATAATATACCCAACATCAATTTAAGTGACTACAACACTTAAAATAAAATTAATTAAGCTAATTAATTAGTTTCCTCTAGATTTTTAAATAACTCCAAATGTCCTTAATTTAACATATGTTAAAGAACATACTAAGACTTAATTTAATATCACATTACAAGTCAATTTCATGCTAGTTACGATCATGTGAATTAATCTTTTACAAAAGATTAATATTAAATAAAATTTGCATTTCTTATTCAAATGATCCCAATTTAATATATGTTAACTAACATACCATGGCCTAATTTACTAGTATGCCGCAATTTAATTCTAAGGTACACACCTTCATGATAATTAAATCTTGACCATAGAAAATAATTAAATTAAATTCTAGATTATGAACAAAAGCATGTATACAAGTTGTATAAGTATCAAAAGTATGCAAGACAACAAAAATATGAAATTATAACACCCCCTACCTCCATTTGAGATGAAATCCCCACCGAAATGAAACGGCTCCGAATCTGACGAAACTTCTAGGTTTTGTCGGGGACAATACAGTGAACAAGAACCCAAGGAAGCCCCATCAAAATCACAACTTGACTTCAAACCCGAACTCAAGAAATAGCCAAAAATGAACTCTAACAAGGGGGAAAGGTAGAGCACAGCAAGGTGAACATAAAACATTAAGGCACTACACCTTTTTACCTAAGGGATGTGGCCGGAAAAGAAGAGAGAAGGGTGGTAGCCCCTTGGCTGCCATGGCTGCGGGCCAAGAGAGAGGAGAGAGAGAAAAATCTGTTTTTTCTTTCTAAGACCCCCTATTTATAGAAAAACCCTAAAAGTGCCCTGAATGGACCCCACCGGGTCCGGAAAAGTGAAATTTGAGCAGACGCTCTCAAACGGTGAAACACCATGAATGAAAAAGAACTAAAATGAGAAAATATGAACAACGGAAGAAACGGCGTAAAAAACTGAGTCCCGAGCAGAGAGATATGCCCCAAACAAGTTTAGCGGTAACCGGGGTCAGAAATCTTAAAACTAGAGAAAAACAAACAGGAGAAAATTCTAAGAGTACATGACTCAACGAAAAGTGAAAATAAATCCCGTACGAGGATTCAGGCTCAAAATAAGGCATTTAGTAATAACTTTCATTAATTGCACAATGGCCTCTCCAAAAAGTGAAAACTACACAACTGCCCAGAATGAAAATATCTTCCAAAAATAATTTCTTAAAAACCCCCTGAAATAAAATATCTTCAAAAGATATTTACAAAAAAATACCCCAAGAAAAGAAAAAGATTCTGAAGAACTATGCATCCATGCCCTTCTGGACACCGGGAGTAATTAGAGTACTTTTCTACAAAAGTAAAGATACGTATTTCGTGAAAACCATTCAAGATGAAGATACATGAAGTCAAAAACTAACTCCGAGCATGAAAAGTGAGGTTGTGCCAAAAAGTGACAAACGGGGAAAAGACAAAATATGGAAAAGGACGAAAAGTGAATAGTGTCGAAAAACGAAAAATGTGGAAATGATTCGGTCCTCAAAGGAAGTTGTCAATTTAAGGGAAAGAGTCTCAGAAACCATTTTCGAGTACTCGAGAAGACACTAAGTGACGAGAAACTAAACTCAGAAATAAAATTTCAACGAAAAAAATTCATCCGTAAAATTCTGAGGAAAAAGAAAAGGAAAGAAATGACCGAGTCATTACATGTTCGGTTCTACATGTCTAAATTAATGGGCATCAAAAGAGATCATTTCTTGGACATCTTTTAGCCAAAGAACTGGCTTTATAATTTTTTTTTATATCCATACATTTATTTAACTTTTGACAAAAAATAATAATAATGAGCATCGGAAAGAAATATAGTATCAAAACATTATATATAGTGAGGCAGAAAGATAAAAGAAATTTAATTTTCACAATTACACTCATATAAATTTCAAGAACGTTTGCAAATGCATTCCAACGTGACCTTTATTGTCAAATAAGTTATGAGTATGCAAATACACACCAAATTTATACATTATTATCAATCATTTACATAGAATGTGCCTATTCAACATTTTGACCAAACTTTTTATCAAATAGATGAATTCCACATTTTATTTTGTATATTTAAAAGTAAAAGACTTATTCTAACAAATTAAAAATCAATTTCAACAATCAAATATAAATTGTATAGTACATTGATAATGACAATTTAAATTTTTTAATAAAGCAACTGTTCATCATAATTTAAATACCAAATAATTTGGAGTTGGGTGAAATTCAACACTTTTCTAAAAAATTTAAGTGAAAAGAATTATATCATTTTAAGAAAGACATTTTAGTATTTAGAAATACGAGTTTGGAGGTCATTTTGAACCTTAACAATGATTTTTATTTTTTATTTTTTATGTATATGTAATTATTTTGCTTAATTCAATCAATTTAAAATTTTAACTTTAAAAATAGATTACTTTTTTTTTATTTAGGATCCCTAATTCTACTTATGTGTGTCTGTGTATATATATATATATATATATATATATATACATTTTGTTATTTAAATATGAACCGGTGAGAAAATAAAATAATTTAATTACTGTGTATCACATATTCCCACGGAGGATGAAAAGAAAAGAAGAAAAAGGTGGGCCAAAAAAAAAAAAAAATCAGCGCACAAACTTTTACTTCCACTTTTGTTTTCGTCATTACAAACATTACAAGGAAGCTACTGGGTGGGTCCCATTAGCATTCATAAATTTGGTGTGTTCGAAGAAGTTTCGTTGCGAGGGGCAAGCAAACTGGAAGGACTTTAGTGAGGCACTGTGGACGTGGAATTGCTAGCTGTCTTTCAGCAGAAAAGATAGTTGACTTCCTATTTCCTAAGTCGTCGGTTTATTCCTGCGTAATTGTGATAGATTAACAGGTTTAGATAAGAATAATACTTGGAGTAGTCCATTTGACTACTCACTGTAGAGTAGTCCATTCTTATTGACAGTTGATGCGGTTCAACAAAAAATGTATACATAGACTGATTTCATCTTTCTCATTTAATCCTTATTTGCAATACAAATGGCAACCGAGCCAAAGTGTGAGCAGAGGATTCGCCTTTTCACATGATTTGTACTTGCAGTGCCAGGTGCTTTTTTTAAAGTGGGAGCAGAAATTCTTTCTAACTAAATTCAATAAGTATTCAAAAGGATGGCGTGATAACTACACATATATATAATTTGTGATTACAAAATCAAGAAAGTAATAAAATCAAGAAAGTGATAAATAAAGAAATTAGATGCAAATTTATTCTTAATATATATATATATATATTATCCTTATTTATTATTATTTTGTAATCATGTGTGCATTTTTTATTGGACCTATTAAGTGTTCATGGGTGCAGTGTGGCACTAAATTTTATTTATTTATTTAAATGTGAATTGATTTGTGGGCTATGAAAAACAAAATAATTTAGGAAATTTCCCAGAGGAAGATGATAAGAAAAGAGGACAAAGGTGAAGAACATACAAAATAATAAAAATAAACTTCGATATTTGTGTTGATTTGTTTTTGAAGTGTGAAGACTCGTTACAAGGAAGCTTACTATGTGGATCCCATTCCCATACATGATGTTTTTTCCTCTTTTCTTCGTGTGAAATTAAGCTCGCCATGCTCTGCCCCTCTCACACTCGTCTCGATTTGGCTTCTCTCCTCTTTTCTTCAGTCACCATAACATTTTCACTCTATATTACAAAAGTACATAGGGTCAAGAAACTGTCCCACCAGAAATTGCAAGGAAGCTTCGTTCAGGAGGAGTTGGATTATTCTTCTTTACTTTTGCACCACATCTTTATGGTGTGTCTGAAAGGACTGACTTTTGTGAGGCAATGTGGACGCTGCTGTCTTCTATCATAGAATTTTTCGAAGTTCATCAAGGCACCACATCTTTATAGTTCTCGCGTAATTATTATAGGTACGTAAGGTTCTCATAAAAATAATACTTGATTACTTACTGTTGAATAATCTATTTTTACTTATTGTTAACGTAGTTCAACAAAAAATGTACACATAGACTTCATCTTTCCCGCTCAGTCCTTATCTACAATTTGAGTGGCTACAGAGCCAAAGTGTGAGCGGGAGATCCGCCCTTCTCACATGATCCTTATTTGCCAGTGCTTTTTTCGGAGTGGGAGCAGAGATCCCTTCTAACTGAATCAAAAAGGTATTCAAAAGGATGACGACGTATGTGATATTACACGTATATATAATTTGTGATTAAAAAATCAAGAAAGTAATAACATCAAGAAATTAGATACAAATTTATTCTATATATATATATATATATCCTTATTTATTATTTTTTATTATTATTATCTTGTAATCATGAGTACATTTTTTATTGGACCTATTAAAAGTTCATGAGTGCGGCGTCCCACCAAATTTTATTTATTTATTTAAATATGAATTGATTTGTGGGCTATGAAAAACAAAATACTTGAGTGGACCTACGAATCTAATTTACTGGTATATATCACTTTCAAACGGAACATGGTAAGAAAAGAAGAAAAAGGTTGGGGCAAAAAAATATTAAAATAAAAACATTACAAGGAAGCTTACTATGTGGATCCCATTACCATTCATGATTTTTTTCTTCATTTATATCGGCTCACCATGCTCTGCCCCTCTCACACTTGTCTTGATTTGGCTTCTCTCTCTTTTCTTCATTTATAACACTGTCTGTCTGTCAAGTGATTAGTCGATCAGGTGAGGAATCTTAATTTCTTCCGGAATTACAGGTAAAAAGTTTTACCTTTTCAACACAATTGCTCAGTATTACAAGTTAATTACATGTATATCATATTTATTACTGTATTATTTATTTATTTGTATGTATTGTCTTTTTTCTATTTCAATTTGTTGTGTAAGAGAAGCCACAAAGTTAATATATGTAATAGTAAATCTTGAATCAACCAATTGTCCAATGTATCTGGGAGAACAATCATATATTATAGGTTTTGAACAATCATATATTCTTTTACCTATCTATTTTATCTTCGCTTATATGCTTTGAAAGATCTAAGGTCAAGAAAAACCAGTAATACATATACAAACATATCCACATAGGATTGATTGTTTAATTGGTGGGATTTATTTAGGGGGTATTTGTCACACTAGGGGTCACACTAGGGGTTATCTACAACATTGTTAAGAGTTTTTTTTTTTTTTTTTTTTATTTTTATTTTTATTTATTATTATTATTATTATTATTATAGAAAAAAAAAATCAGTTTGGCCTATTGTTTATTCCTTTATTTATTTATTGAATTCTTAGAAAAATACTTATTATGATTGTACATATTGCATCTTGTTCATTCATCTCCTTGATTTTGATCAATAGCGGCTATGGGATCCCAAGAACCCTCCTCAATTCGGTATTCTTATCATATTTTCTTGAGTTTCAGAGGTAAAAACACCCGAAAGACCTTTACCGATCACCTTTATACAGCTCTTCTACATGTAGGATTACGCACATTTAGGGATGATGATGGACTTGCGAGAGGCGATGATATCTCCAAAGAATTGATAAAGGCAATTGAAGAGTTGAGGATTTCAATAATTGTCTTCTCAAAAGACTATGCATCTTCAACATGGTGCCTTGATGAACTTCTAAAAATTCTTGAACGCAAGAAGAGTGTTGGTCATATGATTGTGCCCGTGTTCTACCATGTGGATCCATCCCATGTTAGAAAGCAAAATGAAAGTTTTGCAAAAGCATTTGTAAAACATGAAGAAAACTTTATGTCCGAGTCCGACGAAAGAAAAGAGCAGGGAATGAACAAGATAAAGAAGTGGAAGGAAGCTTTGACAGAAGTTGCAAATTTGGCCGGGCATGTTTTAGGAGATGGGTAAGCTTGTCTATTTCATTTACTTTGACATCATTTGATTCAAGTGTTCATAAAATTGAATATAAATTACTACTCAATTCATTAGCTGCATGTCTTTATATACTTACATTATTATCCATCCCTCTGATCTTATTTATAAGTGTTGACAGATATTTTACAAAAACACCTTACACTAAAAAATTTGATTCAGTCATTTTAGAAGTTTTAATGTTGGAAAATTGATTATAGAAAATCCTTCTTATATGATCAGAAACTTTTCTACATTGCCTGGAAGATCAGAAATTGCTAAGAATACAAGGGGAATTGCACATCATATGTTAACAATACGGTATAAAGCAATGAGGACTTCAAGGCTACATATCTATATAATTTCCTAAACTTAATTTGTGTGCAATTTCTTATGCATTTTTATATTGATTCATTTAAAAAAAAAATTGATTAGGAGTGATTCTCTTTTTTAACAAACTTGCTTAGCTATTTAAAAGGCCCGAGATCCAAAACCCAAAATGACCCAATAAATTAATAGGCTGGAATTTAGTTGTTGATATTGGTCTGGATTGGGTTAAAGCCCAATTGATCTTGTTCTAGACGCAGCCGAATTTAGCTCTGTAATTAATAATCTACAAATATATTTTTCTAGGTAATCATAAATAATTAAACACAATTGTCTGTTTATATATTTATGTGTCCTGAATTATTCTCAATAAAGGACTATTATTGGTCCGAATTAACTTAGTCCGGATGTTATTGGTTCGAATTAACTCAATTTGAGATAGGTTGTAATCTACAAATATATGAGTTCGACTACAAGCCTGGAGTTAAAGCCCAATAACCTGATTTTACTTCTACCTATGGCCTGGGCCTCTGTGTCATAAATTTTAATGGATTGAAGTTAAAGCCCAATAAATGATACTTGGTAATAGTATTATATATAGTTCAATATATTACTGTATACGTATGGTCCACAGAGTAGTTTAAACCCAATAAGCTTGGTCCTGAGCCACAAAATCTTAATAGCTTTAGATACTATTAATCAATTAATTGGTTAACTCTCTTCGATCAATAGTCAGTGCTCATTAGAGTTATGGCGTGGTTAAAAGAATAAGATCAATATCTAATTAACTTTTGAAAGAGACTAATGCAACATGTATACAAAATGGTAAGACTCACATTTTTATTTATTTATTTGTAAAAATTTCCCTTTAAAATATGAATTTAAAGTCTTCCATAAATTAAATTCTAAATGTTTGACATGAAAGCAAGTAGACAAATAAAGTCAATAATTAGTAACTAGAAATAAGAAGATTAAACTTTTAGAATGGAAATGCCATTGAGAATTGTGAACAATAAGAGACCCTTATCTTGAAATTGCTTTCTCAAGCTAGATTTGAAATTTTATAGATATTCTTGGATTTTGCTACCAATATATTTTTTTCCTTTCGGTTAAATATCTTTAACAATCATTGATTATGTAATTCTATTAATTCAAGATTTTACAATAGTTAACATGCTGCTTGAATATATTGAGTGGTAATGGCTAAACAAAACAACATGAAATATATTGTGTGTGTGTGTATTTCATTTTCATTTAACTCTTGATTCATTTCAAATACAACATCATTTGTTTTCCTTTTTTTGGTTCCCCTTCCTATTCCCATTGCTATATATAGGTATGAGTCAATTTTTATCCAATAAATCATTATTATCTCTTGTTTGCATTTTCATTAATTCCTTAATCCGTTTCAGCTGAAAAGAAGTTGGCAATTTGTAGGTATGAATCAAATTTTATTCAAGAAATTGTTAAAGATATAGGAAACAAATTGAATCGTAGAGTATTGAGTGTTTGTTCATACCCAGTTGGATTAGATACTCATATAAAAGACATTAATTTGTGGTTGCAATATGGATCAAACGAAGTCGGGATAGTGGCAATCTCTGGGATGCATGGAATAGGGAAGACAACCATTGCAAAAACTGTGTATAACCTGAACTTTGACATATTTGAAGGTAGTAGTTTTCTTGCAAATGTAAGAGAAACATCAAAAGAACCCCGTGGTCTTGTCCGCTTACAAAGACAACTTTTTTCAGATATTTTAAAAGGGAAAGAAGCAAAAATTAGCAATGTTGATGAAGGAATGATAAAGATAAGAGGAGCTATTTGCTGCAAAATTTTTTTACTTGTTCTTGATGATGTGGAAGACCGAGACCAATTAATGCAGTACTCACAATGAGGGATTGGTATCAGCCAGGAAGTAAAATTATCATAACAACTACAAATGAACAATCGTTGAAGGCATATGGAATGCACAAGCGGCATAGAGTTGAAGGTTTAACTCATGATGAATCATTTCAACTCTTTAGCTGGCATGCCTTTGGACAAGACCACCCCATTGAAGGATATATGGAGCACACAAAAAGGGTTGTACAGTACTGCAGTGGGCATCCTTTAGCTCTTCAAATTTTGGGTTTTTCTCTATCTGGGAGTAGCATTGATGTGTGGAAAAGTGCAATAGAGAAAATGGAAGCAATTCCTAACAGTAAGATCCTAAAAAAGCTCAGATTAAGCTTTGATTCTTTACTAGATGAGCATGACAAAAATTTATTCCTCGACATTTCTTGTTTCTTTGTTAGAAAGGACATAGATTTCATAATTCCAATACTAGATGAATGTGGTTTTTACACGAAAGTTGGGATTTAGAATCTTATCAACAGATGTCTCTTAACAATCGATGTAAATAACAAGTTGACAATGCATCACTTGATTCGAGAGATGGGAAGGGAGATTATACTTCAAGAATCACCCAAGGAGCCTGGGAAGCGCAGCAGAGTGTGGCATATTAAGAGAAAAAACTATAAGAAACATGCCTCTCATGTCTTTATTTTCATTTTTTTTTATTCTTTGTTTTTGCTAGCTGCTACTTATCAACCTCTGTTATCAGGGCACAGAAACAATTGAAGGCCTTATTCTAAATTTGCATGTGTCTGAGCAAGATTGGCTTGCTAAGAATTTCTTTGATTTAGATAATTCAAAAAGACATCATTCTGAAGATTTTTTTAACAAATTAACATTGCCTTGTGGAAGCAATTCATCAAAGTGCCATCGTCTAGGACTCTTCTCATGGCTCCCCACCAACTCTGCCTCGACAGAATCATTTTCCACATCAGATGAAGTAGACTTAAAAACTGAAGCATTTTCAAGGATGCACAAATTAAGACTACTCCAGCTCAATAATGTAATGCTAACCGGAGACTACAAAGAATTTCCTAAAAAGTTAAGATGGTTGTGTTGGCGTGGGTTCCCCTTAAAATCAATATCTAGTGAGTTTCCTCTGGAGAGCCTGGTTGCTCTTGACCTGCAGAACAACACCTTAAAACAACTTTTGAATGGAAACAAGGTATGATACTACTAACTTTCTTGGTTTTTTTATTTTTCCTTTAATAAATTTTTTAAAAATAATTTTTCTTTTCTTTGGGGGTATGTATGAATATTTATACTTTCTTACTTGTTTCTCACGGGTGCTCAGATTATTGCAATTCCTCAATCTCAGTCATTCCCATGGCCTTACCAATACACCCAATTTCTCAAAATTCCCTAATCTTGTGAGATCGATTCTTAAAGATTGCATAAATTTGATCGAGGTTCACGAATCCATTGGGGAATTAAAGAGACTTGTTCTGTTAAATCTGAAAGGCTGCAAGAATATTAGGAATCTTCCTACAAAAATAGCTCAGCTTAAATCTCTTGAGAAACTCATCCTCTCTGGTTGCTCAAATCTTGACAAGTTGCCGAGAGAGCTGTGCGAGATGGAATCTTTAAAGGTTCTTGACGCAAAGGGTGTTGCAATAAAACAACTACAATCGAGCAGCAGTGACATGGAATCATGGCGTTCAGGCTTGTTCTCTTGGGTTCCGTGGCCAAGAAAATCTCCAGAATCGATCAGTTGTTCACTGGTTTGCTTGCCACGCTCATTAGTAAGCTTGAATCTTGCAAACTGCAATTTGTCAGATGATGCCATTCCGAGGGATCTTGGGAGCCTGTCCCTGTTGCAGAGCTTGAATCTAGGGGGAAATCCAATCAGTAGCCTTCCAGAGAGCATCAAGGGACTCGCCATGCTCTGCTCACTTGAATTAGAAGGGTGTGAAAGACTCTAATTGCTTCCAGAGCTACCAATGAGCTTAAAATTCTTGCAGTTAAGCCATTGTACGTCACTGGAAATAATGATCAATCTACCAAAACTAAAGAGACGACCGGACGTGGAAGCGTTGGGTTGTGACAAACTATGCAGAAATGATCAAGAATTTGGGATTGGTTGAGTTGGAATCCATAGGAAAGGTTGACATGAAATTTTACAATTACCTGACAGATACGCACAATATTGGTCCCATCCAGGTGCTCTCTCTCTCTCTCTCTCACTCTATATATATATATATGTCTCTTGCTCTCTCCTATTGTAATTGAAGTTATGATGATTTCCATGGATCAGGCAGTGTATGAATGTGGAATAGTGAGCATATTTCATCCTGGAAATGAGGTTCCATGTTGGTTCAGCAAAAAGAGTAGAAAGTCCTCCATATGTTTCAATGTTCCTTCACTTCCTAATCTCAAGATCCGAGGCTTGAATGTATGCGTTGTTTATGCAAGGATTACACACCGTTACCTTCCAACTGAACCTACTATTATAAAATTTTAAGTATTATTAAAATCTTCAATAAGAGCAACGATGTGAAGTGGGCCTATAACCCGGTGTGTAAACGGAATCCAGATGAGGCGAAAAATATGAAATGGTCAAGCCTTTAGATTGGGAATCAGTTGGATGTTGGTGATGAAGTGGTTGTTTCCGTGGTTTTGTGGGACTATAAAGTACGTAAAGGAGTTAGGAGTCCACATTGTGTATGAAGAAGAGGAGAAGGATGCACAACTTAATACCTGTAGTTCTTGTCCTGGTGAAGTTATTGATGGTGTAGATTTATCAGCGTATCGGGTTTGTAGAGGTGGATACTACCTCTGCCATTGTGATCTTCGAACCCGTCGAAAGTCAACGACTAATGATGGTTCGAATAACATGGATTTGTTTGCCTTGCTAATTGGAGAGACGGTATGAAAACACCTCTCGAATATTTAGAGTTGTATATATATGATAAAGATGGGTTACTGGTGAGCTCAATAGTGATTGTGCAGGTCTCTCTTTCTTGAGTGTGAATCGGATCACTTGTTTAATATATTTTGTATTTATGCAATTCAAATTATATTTTGTATTGATACGATTGCACACCCATCTTTACTTTTGGGAAGGGTAAATATTTTTGCGATTGTATTCATTATGATCACATTTTTCTTTCATATTTTTGTATTGTCTTGTTTATTGCGAAACAACTAAATACACTATAACTCGTTTTTATCAAAGATTAATGACATAATGATTAATTTGTTAATAAATTTTTTGCTTTGTACAACTACCTTCATCTATAAAAATTGTTCTCATATTTATATATTACCAACACATTATCTAAAGTTGTAGAGAAACTAGAACAGGAGATAGTGTGAAGTTTTAGTGATTTTCACTCCGCACCAATAGGCCATGATGGATCAAAATTCTCCTGTGAAACAGTAGTTCTATGTTGTGATGTTTCAACATTTTTGTTAGGTACTATCACTAATTAGAGTAATCACTAAGAGTCAGGACGCCCTTTTTAGTACCTGATAGATGGACTATGATGGAACGAATTACGATTTAACAAAAGTTGAAGTGTATTTTCAAATTATTACTTTAATAAAAGTAGATGGTAGTCAATACGGGTAGATGGTAGTCAATACGGTGTAAAAGTCGAAAGTCCCGATTTCGAACTCCTCTACACACGTTATATGAGAAGAATGACACAAATTAGAGGGTGTGCGAGACGATTTAATTGTTAAAATTATATAAGTTCTTAAATGATCACCTTCCTCATATTTCATGCTCTGTTTCACTTTATATCACTCTTTCGTCTTTTGTTTTTCTTTTTTCTCTACAATTAATTTGCCCTGTTGATTTCTACATTATATATCTTTCTATTTTCACATTAATCGCTTCTCTCTCTTTTTCGGATTTATATTTTGTGGTTATTCAGAATGTATCTGTATTTAAATTGCTTTTTGATTGAATCACTATATATATATATATAATTCTTTTTTTTTTTTTTTTTGAAGCCAAGAAAATTTAAGAATAATATAATTTAATTCACAATCTCCCACAGCTCATTGATTCTCTTACTCTAAACATTTCACCATCCTCCAAATTACCAAGATGAGGATAGGATCAGACCCCATGGTCAAAGTATGCATTTGGTACATTTGTAGCTGTCTATGTTAGATATAGGCCAATTTTATTGATCAAATTGTATGTCAATCTATTTCCAGCACAATATTTCCCAAACAAGCGTAATAAATAAACTTGTCCCAGGGATTTTTTGAAAGTGAAAATTTTGTATCTCCGATCATTTGATTTTTATCCCAATTCTTTTGTACAGAATAATTTTTTTTATACATTGACAAGAAATTTGTACACCCATTTGTTTCTATGGGAACTTGAAATCTCAACTCTCACTTTAAAAGATATAGAAGATACCACTAAGTTACGACCTTTGGTCGTACAAGAGCGATGCAGGAGGCCGAACCATCTAATTATGAAATCAATTGGATGGCCGCTGTCAACCAAAAGTTTCTTCCACATTCATGAAAAATATCTCTAGGGATGGGATTGATGGCTGATACACGCTTCATACATGTATGAGCTAGGAAGCACGGACACTCCAAAATAAGCAAAGAATCCGTGTCCGACACGCGTCAGACACGCCCCGACACGTGTCGGATACGCTAAAAAACGAGTATGGAATTTTTTATTTTTTTAAAATTTTCGGACACAGCTTGGACACGGTACGGACACTCCGTGAACACGTGTCCGACACGCCAATAGATATATGAAATTATTTAATAATTTTTACTTGTGTGGTCAGAACATAATAATTTTAAACTTTCAAGGTTAATATGCAATTTTAAACAAAAGAAATAGATATTTAAGACTAGTCATTACACTATTACAAGAAGAGATTCAAAGGACGTCTGAGTTGCTCTCTCAAAGTGACGAAGCTCTGCAACTTCTTGCTACTGATCAAAGCGACTCCCTCTAGCCTCTAGTTTAGTCTCTCTCTCTCTCTCTCCTCCTTCCTCTTTTCTTTCTTTTTCTTCACAAACTCTAGTTTCTTTCTTTCTTCTTCATCTTTTTTTTTTTTTTTTTCGTTTTCCTTTTTCACAAACCTAGATTCTTTCTTTCTTCTTCATCTTCCTTCTTTTTTTTTTTTATTTATCAAAACCCCATATTCTTTCTATTCCTTTTCTCTCTCTCCTTTTTTTTCCCCCTTCTTTTCACTAACCCCCGTTTCTTTCTTCTTCTTTGTTTTAATTTTTTTCTTTTTTCACAAACCCCAGATTCTTTCTTCTTCTTCTTCTTTTTTTTTTTTTTAACCTGTAAATGAATCAGATTTCATCTTTGATTTAATTTCAGCTGTTGCATATGACTTGTGAATCTGTGATCAAATAGGAATTTATTCAGTCTTTGCTGACTATTCTTTCTTTGCTGACTGCTATAAGTATGGATTTTTTTTTCTTTTCTTTTTATGTCTAGGGAATTAGACATGTCATTGTCTACATCAGTTGTTAGTAGTACTCCTCAATTCAAAGAAGATGAGAACAAACCACTTTGGAACTATGTCATACAATTAGAAAAAATTGGTGGTGGAGGAGGAATTTTTTTTATTCAAATGCCACTTTTGTAATAACGAATTCAGGGGGTCTTATACAAGAGTTAAAGCTCACTTGTTGTAGAACACTGGTATGGGTATTCATATATGCCCAAAAGTCACATCTCAGAATATTGCAAAAATGCAAAAAGCAATTGAAGAAGCCAAATTGAGAATTAAAAATTCTAAACCAAAAAAAGTTCCTTTGCTGCCATTTAGTGGATCATTGGGTGGTACTACTAGTCTCACTCAAGAGGCTTATGTACCAAAGAAAAGAAAGGCAAGTGGGGGTGCCATTGAGAAGACATTTAATAATGAGGCTCGGGGACAATTGCACTAAGAGATTGCTAGGATGTTTTATTCGGCAGGATTGCCGTTTCATCTAGCAAGAAACCCGTATTATGTGAGTTCATACAACTATGCTGCAAATAATCCTCTGTCAGGTTATTTGCCTTCGGGTTATAATCTATTGAGAACCACTCTACTTCAAAAAGAAAAGGCAAATATTGATAGATTATTGCAACCAATTAGGAGTACATGGAAGGCAAAGGGTGTCAGCATTGCAAGTAATGGTTGGAGTGATCCACAAAGAAGGCCTTTAATTAATTTTATGGCTGTGACAGAAGGAGGACCCATGTTTTTGAAAGCTGTTGATTGTTCCGGTGGAATTAAAGACAAGTTTTTCATTATCCAATTTGTTGAAGGAAGTTATAAATGAGGTTGACCCCCAAAATATGATCCAAGTAATTACAGACAATGCCCCAAATTGCAAGGCTGCTGGACAACTAATTGAAGGGCAATTCCCTCATATTGTTTGGACACCTTGTGTGGTCCATACTTTTAATCTTGCCCTCAAAAATATTTGTGCTGCAAAAAACGTGGAAAAGAATGAAACTGCATATGTAGGGTGTGGTTGGATTCTTGATTATGCTGATGAGGTTATAATAATAAAGAATTTCATCATGAACCATTTAATGAGATTAGCTATTTTCAATGAGTTTGTCAGCTTGAAGTTGCTTTCGGTTGCGGAGACATGCTTTGCTTCTGTTATTGTGATGATGAAAAGATTTAAACTTATAAAGGGTGGTCTCTAAGCAATAGTCATAAGTGACAAGTGGACTTACTATAGGGAGGATGATGTAGGAAAGGCCGATTATGTGAGAGAAAAGCTGTTGGATGAACAATGGTGGGGAAAGATTGATTATATCCTTTTCTTTAGTTCACCTATTTATGACATGCTAAGGGCTTGTGATATAGATAAGCCTTGTCTTCACTTAGTTTATAATATATGGGATACAATGATTGAAAAAGTGAAGATGGCAATATATAGGTATGAAAGAAAGCGACAAAGTGAAAGTTCTTCCTTTTATGAAGTGGTGCATGGGATACTTGTAGCTCGTTGGAACAAGAACAATACTCCGCTTCATTGCTTGGCACATTTACTAAATCCAAGGTAAATCATTAGATATTAATTTGTAAGCTAAAAATGTTTTAATCTTAGTTTAGAATTAAGGAAATTAAATTATGAATTAAATGCATTCTCTTATTTATTGTAGGTACTATAGTGATGTGTGGCTTAGTGAAGACCAAAGTCGAGTTCCACCACACAAGGATTTAGAGGTCTCACGAGAGAGAACAAGGTGCCTTAAAAAATACTCTAGTGACCCACAAGAGCATTCAAAAGTCCAATTGGAGTATGCTAATTTTTCATCAAACTCGGGGGAATTGGGGAGAGTGATTCTATATGTGATAGATATACCATGGATCCTGAAAGTTGATGGGTTGTACATGGTTCATATGCTCCCTTGCTTCAAGAGTTAGCTTTGAAGTTGCTTGTCCAGCCTTCTTCCTCCTCATGTTGTGAGAGGAACTGGAGTACTTATTATTTTATTCACTCATTGAGAAAGAACTAGATGGCACCATAACGGGCTGAAGATTTGGTTTTCATTCATAGTAATCTCCATCTTCTGTCAAGGAGAACCCCATAGTACAATGAAGGACGAACTAAGATGTGGGATATTGCAGGAGATGCATTTGATTCATTTGGTGATGTTAGGGTGCTTGAGGTTGCAAACTTCTCACTTAACGAGCCGGAATTAGAGGCAGTATTATTTACTGATGATGGAAGTGTTAATGATGATGAGATTCATGATGAGCGCTGAAAAGTGCGTATTTAAACCCCTTAAGCTTAGGTATTCTAGAACCTTTATCTATCTTATTTTACCATTTTGTATTGATTTCGTGTTATTTTCATTTTCAGGTACTTATCCGCAAAATAAGCTAACTCAGCCAAATAAGAGCATAATTGAAGTAATTCTGGGATGAAATAAAGAAAGGAGCAAAGTAGAGCAAAAGGAAGCAAAGGGTGGAATTTTAGCAACTTCGATCGATCTCAAGAAAAGTTCGATCGATCCAACTTTCATCGATCTCAGCACTTCAAGATGGATTTGAGCCATGTTTGTTCCTATTCAAAAATCCCAAAGTTCGATCGATCCAACCTAATTCTATGATCGATTGAAACATGTTGCCCTTATCCAAATGATTGATCTTATCCAGTTGTACCACCCTACCAACCACTTTTGTCCTTTTCCCAAAAATATCTCCAAAATATCTCAGATTTGTTTTTATCCAAAAAGGCGCCGCCATCGTGGATCGATCCAGCCTAAGTTCGATAGATCTCAGCCATGTTCGATCAATCTAAGTCTAAGGTTCGATCGATCGAACTTCCTCCAATGCGAAAAAGTTAAATTTTCAGCTCACAAAAAGTTGTCCTTTATCCAATCATTGGGGAATATTTGCTGTACGACCTCAGCTCATTTTGGGTGTCATTTGACCTATATATATAAGGATAAGGATTACTTTTTACATAATATCATATCATACCTTCTAGAACTCTTAGGGAGGAAGCAAAGAAGAGGAGGAGGCTAGAGACACCATTGAAGACTCTTCATCAACCAAGGAGTAGATTTCTTCCATGGAGCTTGCCCTTGAGGGTTGGCGGACATCATCCATGAGTGGCTAGACATCCTCTTGGGGCTAGAGTTAGCCCTAAGCATGCTTTCTACTTCTTGATTTATGTATTTTTGAGGGAATTTGTATTGTGATTCATGTCTTGACACTTATATATATATAGATCTTGTTTCTTCAATGATTTAAGTGGTTTAATGCTTCCAATTGATCATTTCATTCTATCCATATATCTATGTATGCTAGAATAGATGTTCATGTGTTTGTCTCTATTTCTTGTGCTATTGATGCATGTCTATGTGTGTTGATGCTATAGATCTAGAGATTGTCAAGACATAGTGCTTAATGTCATGTTCATGTGGTTTATTTGATCGTTCATACTCATTTCTTGATGGATTGTACCTCCTTTTTAGTTTAATTAGTTTAATTTTATGCCATTAGCTTAGTTGTAGTGTAGTTGTTAAATAAGAGGACCATCCATGCTTGATGTTGATGTTCCATACTTATGAAAGCAAGTAACATGTATCTCTAACCTTGTGATGTGTTTGGATTGTGAGCTTAAAAAAAGGATTAAAGGCTTAATTTGATATGTTGTGCTATCTGGGGCGACCGAGCGTGTGCACAAAATAATGCACAACACTTTAGGTTTAGAAATAATGTCAAGTGGGCACCAAATTTTAAAATTTATAAAAACCACTAAACACTTATACTATGGAGTATGAAGTGAGCAGGAATCATCCCAAGAGACCTTTGGCTTGGATTCAAATAAGATAGTTGGTTTTAACAAGTGATTACCATAAGAGAGATAAAGAGAGAATAAAATAGATGGTTGGTTGATTAAGCTAGTGAACAATTAAATTAAAATGCAATGAAAATAAACTAAGTTAGAGTTAGGGGTTTAAGAGATAGAAGAAAATTCTTAGGGTTTATTGGAAGCACCACTAAGCTCATGCAATTAACCACTTGCTTTCCATTAATGGGGAGAACATTGTTGTAATTAAAATGTAGCTACAATCAATGGCACAATTTGCATATGTAAGCATGATCATCCAATTCATTTGTAATGCATTGCCTACCTAACCAACAAGTAAACTAAGTGTAGGAAAACACACCAATCTTGAGGCTTAACCTATCTCACCAATCCACAAATGCATCTAATGAGAGCACACATCAATGTGATAACACAAATTTTAATCATGATGATGGATTGATTAATCAAGTGTAGATTGTCTACCTAATGACAAGTAAACTAGGGTGTAGTATAACCTATCAAGACAAAACCATAACCAAACAAATCCATTGACCATTTGCATATAATCCACAATCAAGAAGATGATACAAATTGCATATAATAAGTGTGGAATATCAATTTCAAGTATGAATTGGCTAATCATAACACAACCCATCAAGAATAAAGTATAAACCATCAAACTAGTTAACAATTGCATCCATTAAATACCATGTCATGGTCTTCAAGTATAATTCTCAATTAATAACACATAGACATGAAATTAACATAGAGAATTAATGAAAGAATTAATCTTTAACATCTAATTATGAGTGTAAACCCTAGATTGATCACACATAAACATGCAACCAAAGATAGAGAAATAATGGAAGGATTAATTAACATAAATCTTGGAACATCCAAGTATGAAATCACAAGACCACAACATCAACTACAACAATATATTAATCTCCCCAGAAATAGAAATTGCAAAGGTTTAGATTACAAGAGACTTAGGGCTTAACCAAGCCCTAAGTGGAGAGCTAGCCCATTATGGTTATGGTAGTCAAGGTGTCAACAAGATCCACCTCCATGCTTTGCTCCTTCTTCTTCTTCTTTGATACTCAAGAGAGATGAGTGTGTAGATATTCTACCAAACTTGTGCCTCCACTCTTCCCTCTCTTCTTACCCTAGCCTGTTCTCTTGAGAAAACGTGATCTCTCGGTACATAAAAAAATAAAATTTAATTAATCCTAATAATATTCACCTAAATAAAATAAATACTAACCCTAATCTAATGGCTCACTGGACCTTAAGTAACAACCCTATTAAAGCCCAATAGTTCACAAAATAAGCCCAAACGATAAAAAAAATCTGTAATGTTGCCAAGCCCTGGGGGATCAATCCCCCACCCTGGGGGATCGATCCCCCCAGAGTTGGAAATTTCCTTTAAGCCCTATTTAGCTCCATTTTGGCCCCGAGCTCATTAGTTTGCTTCTTCATCTTTGGGAACATCAGCAAAGGCCTGAGATTGACCGCTTTCAAAGAATAAACACACTATACGAGCAATGGGCTGCGACCTCCTTTTTGCCATTTTCTGAGCTTTTTCTGAATATCTTTGCTTGACTCCAAAAAGGCTTTAATGGACATTTCTTAGATCATTTTAACTTTATTGCCCTGAAATTAGGTCTAAAACATGAAATTAAGATAGATGCAAACCCTAGCTTAGGTGCTGAAATGTGCAACATTTAAGCACTTATCACGCCCCCAAATTTAGATATTGCTAGTCCCTAGCAATGAACTACAGCATGGAAATGAAATAAACATATATACAACTGTGAACTAATAAAACAAATAAAGATAACACCACTTTCGTAGGAATCACGGTTGCATTTAACATATGCAACACGACTTTTAAACCCCTAGGTTACCCCTAGTGGATGAGTGAAGTCTCGTGAGGGTTTCCAGAAATGGTACCCACAAACATCAAAAGCTCTTTCTTACTTGAGAAGCAACGACACATATTAAACAAGTGTTGAAAGTAGACTACCTCAAGTATGCAAATTCTGCCATTTCTAAGCTATTCTCAACATTTCAACATCATGTAAGCAAGAATGGTCCTCCACACATCAATCAATTAATTATGCAAATTGAATCAATTCTGTCATCTTTTTGAGTGAACCGGCATCAAAATGTGTTGCTATCCTAGCAAATCAAAGTAATGGCATAGCCTTACCCTCAAACTAGCATGCAGATATAGTACCAGACATCAAGACATTGAATGAACCTTGTTATTTAATCAAACATTTTTTTTTTTTTTTTTTTTTTTTTTTTTTTTGTTCCTCACCTTTGGTGAGTGCTTTTATTTCTTTTCTGCAAGGTCATTTTATCAAGAATGAAAGCTTTCAAAGCATACTAGCTCAATTGGGATAAACCAAGACAAAAATCAACTAAGCATGTACCCCACAAATTGAATGCTAGTGTGCGCAAGTGCAAGTGTAGAATTCTAGAATCAACTTTTAAAGCATTTTCAACCAACAAGATGATGTGTACCACAAAAGCAAATATGATGTCAAAAATTAAAATTTTCCCCTAAATGGCATCCTAGAGCATACAAGAAGTATTAGACTCTAACAACTTGCTTTCCAATGGCACTATGTTTCAAAAGTTCGAAATCATTGCCAAATACATCTCAAATCTCAATTATGTATTGAAAGCTCAACTTAAAGTAGAATGTAACACGACTACCTTACCCCCAAACTTAAACTGCACATTGTCCTCAATGTGCAATGAGAACAATGAAAGAAATGGAAAGAGTATACCGTGATGGCAAAAGTTAATGACGCCCGGCAATGATCCATGACGAAAGAGGTCTCCCCCAAACTTGGATGCAAAAACCTACCAGAAAAGCCACACTAGCAACTCACATCAAATATCAAATGGGATAAGTAAAGCTTATATTCCAAAACAATATAGAATAAGATGTAAAGAGATATGAAATCAAGCCCTTTGTAAAAGATGAAAACATGCATAACTAAGCAGGAGGGCATAACGGGAACACATATTTTTGAAATTTATTTATTTATATTGTTTGTTTTGTTTTTTTAATTGTATTTTAAAAGAAACAAAGAAAAAGAACATGTATATACAACCTAATAAATAAATAAATAAATAATACGCTAAGTTTAATATCTCTAGCAAGACGGAATGCTACTGCAATTTTTTTTTATTTAAAATAAATCAATTCAATGTTTTTTTTTTTTTTGGTTTTTCTTTAAAACAACAATTCATTTTTTTTTTTTTGTTTTTTTAGAAGAATAAAATTTTATTTTATGTATTTTTTGTTATTATTATTTTTGTTATTTTTTTTAATTATTTATTTAATTTTTTCTTTTATTTTTCTTTTCTTTTTTTCTTTTTGTTATTTTTTACTTTTTTTTATATATACACATCACAAGCTCGCCGGAGAAGATAACCGGCAGCGCTGGGTAAACCCAGTCCAAGAATCCCCCGCAACGGCGCCAAAACTATGGTGCGACCGAGCGTGTGCATAAAATAATGCACAACACTTTAACTTTAGAAATAATGTGAAGTGGGCACCATATTTTAAAATTTATAAAACCACTAAACACTTATACTATGGAGTATGAAGTGAGCAGGGATCGTCCCAAGAGACCTTTGGCTTGGATTCAAATAAGATAGGTGGTTTTAACAAGTGATTACCATAAGAGAGATAAAGAGAGAATAAAATAGATGGTTGGTTGATTAAGCTAGTGAACAATTAAATTAAAATGCAATGAAAATAAACTAAGTTAGAGTTAGGGGTTTAAGAGATAGAAGAAAATTCTTAGGGCTTGTTGGAAGCATCACTAAGCTCATGCAATTAACCACTTGCTTTCCATTAATGGGGAGAACATTGTTGTAATTAAAATGTAGCTACAATCAATGGCACAATTTGCATATGTAAGCATGATCATCCAATTCATTTGTAATGCATTGCCTACTTAACCAACAAGTAAACTAAGTGTAGGATAACACACCAATCTTGAGGCTTAACCTATCTCACCAATCCACAAATGCATCTAATGAGAGCACATATCAATGTGATAACACAAATTTCAATCATGATGATGGATTGATTAATCAAGTGTAGATTGTCTACCTAATGACAAGTAAACTAGGGTGTAGTACAACCTATCAAGACAAAACCATAACCAAACAAATCCATTGACCATTTGCATATAATCCACAATCAAGAAGATGATACAAATTGCATATAATAAGTGTGGAATATCAATTTCAAGTATGAATTGTCTAATCATAACACAACCCATCAAGAATAAAGTATAAACCATCAAACTAGTTAACAATTGCATCCATTAAATACCATGTCATGGTCTTCAAGTATAATTCTCAATTAATAACACATAGACATGAAATTAACATAGAGAATTAATGAAAGGATTAATCTTTAACATCTAATTGTGAGTGTAAACCCTAGATTGATCACACATAGACATGCAACCAAAGATAGAGAAATAATGGAAGGATTAATTAACATAAATCTTGGAACATCCAAGTATGAAATCACAAGACCACAACATCAACTACAACAATATATTAATCTCCCCAGAAATAGAAATTGCAAAGGTTTAGATTACAAGAGACTTAGGGCTTAACCAAGCGCTAAGTAGAGAGCTAGCCCATCATGGTTATGGTAGTCAAGGTGTCAACAAGATCCACCTCCATGCTTTGCTCCTTCTTCTTCTTCTTTGATGCTCAAGAGAGATGATTGTGTAGATATTCTTCCAAACTTGTGCCTCCACTCTTCCCTCTCTTCTTACCCTAGCCTGTTCTCTTGAGAGAACGTGATCTCTCGGTACAGAAAAAAATAAAATTTAATTAATCCTAATAATATTCACCTAAATAAAATAAATACTAACCCTAATCTAATGGCTCATTGGACCTTAAGTAACAACCCTATTAAAGCCCAATAGTTCACAAAATAAGCCCAAATAATAAAAAAAATCTGTAATGTTGCCAAGTCCTGGGGGATCGATCCCCCCAGAGTTAGAAATTTCCTTTAAGCCCTATTTAGCTCCATTTTGGCCCCGAGCTCATTAGTTTGCTTCTTCATCTTTGGGAACATCATCAAAGGCCTGAGATTGACCGCTTTTGAAGAATAAACACACTATACGAGCAATGGACTGTGACCTCCTTTTTGCCATTTTTTGAGCTTTTTCTGAATATCTTTGCTGGACTCCAAAAAGGCTTTAATGGACCGTTCTTAGCTCATTTTAACTTTATTGCACTGAAATACACATAAACATAAATTAGGACTAAAACATGAAATTAAGATAAATGCAAAGACTGAAATACCCTAGCTTAGGTGCTGAAATGTGCAACATTTAAGCACTTATCACTATCCACCATGTTGTTTAGACAATATATGCTTAATTTGTTATCCATGCTTGTTGGAACAACCACACACACACACCTTGTTGCAATACATGTTCTCCCCCTCATTAATCATTCATTAAAGGTGTAGAAAATCTATGCTTAGTTGTGATCTCTAAACCCCAAGATCTCTTTCTCTCATTTATTCTCTCTATTGCATTATTGCTTGCTTTAATTTAATTTGCATCTAGCTTAATCCAACCAACCAACTACCATTTTGATCACTCGACCTACTAACCCTAATCTTGATTCCTCAACCTAGTGCGACCCTCAATCCCTTGGGACGATCCCTACTCGCCCTAGCTATATTTTTAGTGAAAGGTAGTAGTGGCAATTTCTAAATGTAAAACTTGGCCACCTTGCACAAACTTTGGATGTGAATTGACGACAGCACCAATTCATGAGACAATTGATGATGAACAATAATAGATGAATGCTGATATGTTCTTTTTTTTTTTTTTTTTTTTTTTTTTTTTTTTTTTTTTTTTTTTTTTTTGGACTACCCTTTTGGTATTGTAAATGGTAAAGTCCTAGGTCAAATGATGGATGGGAATAGATGATAGTACACTGACTTATTTTTGTATCTTTTTTGGGGACTAGCCTTTAGGTTTTTGTGAATGTTAAGTGCTAACAGTACAGTCCTGAATGTTAAACAGTCATGAATGTTAATAGTCCTTTCTGTCTATGCTTTTGTATTTGGAGTAAAGTTGCAATGATGATTAAATGATACTAGTTATTATTCTAATGTCTTGTTTTTTATTTGGTTTTATAACTCTGCAACATTGTTCTTTTATAGTTTATTAGTCATGAGTTATGATTTGCGTATATTTTCCATTGTGAGGTTGATGAAAAAAAGTAACACTCTTTAATTTTTAAAGTACTACATCATATATATATATATATATATATATATATATACACTATTCGCCGTATCCCCGCCGTATCCGTGTCCTAATTTTTTTTGATTTGCCGTGTCCGTATCATGTCGTATCCGTGTCTGTGCTTCTTAGTGTATGAGTTTCTTGATGTTTTACTTCCAAATTAAGAGATTATATTCAAATTATATTTGCTAAAGAAGTATAGTGATTGTATTCCAAATAATTGTTGATATATTTATTAGCTCTTTCTTAAGGCACGGTGAAATGAGAGGATTCAACAAAGACTTTTTTTCAGCTTGGATTGCTTATGGTTGACCAACGCTGAGGGTAAGGGCCGACCTGTTAAAGACTCAGCAGGGACTGCCTCCACTTAATTAATTTTTATTTACAAAATTACTTATATTTTTTTTGTTAAAATCTTAAAAATATCTGAAAATAGAGTTACGCGGGGTGCAAAAATTGTTAGTTGATTTCAATTGTGATTAACTCCTTTGATGACCTAGATCTGATTATTAGGTCAACTTGCTCAATTTATGATTGATTAAATTATATGATCAATTTAAACATCCACAATCACAAATATATGTAAAATAAAGCAAGTAAAAGTTTAGAGAGATTGCACCAGGATTTTTAGCGAGGAAACCCCAGTTGATAAAATATGTCAACTGTTTGCATGGGAAAAACCTCATGGACTATTCAGTCTAAAGTAAACCGATCCACTATGATTGAAACAAAGTACACCGAACTTTAACTCTGGCTCATACCCTATCGTTCTACCAAACATCAATTGCTGACAATCCTCTGACTTTACGACTCCCTGTCCAACAGCAACTTGACCTCCGGCTTATGCTTAATATTTGTTGAAGAGTAGCAGGTAGATCAGACAACACTCCATGAATGTTCCAACCCTTTCAAAGTGTGATCGCTTTTACTTCTATTTTTCAAGATCTGAACTCGATTGTAGAAGAATTAAATCCTGTTTTTCATCCGGAATCTTTGAATCTTCAATATAGCTCAAATTCCGATGAGATAGAGAACAACACTACTAAATCACTCAAGAATATATGTGTATGCTCTCATAAATAAATTCAGAACAATCATATTTAATTTTATGAATTTTCTCTCTCTAAAAGGCTTTCTCAAAATATAAGAATTGATTTTCCCTAAAGCTATGAATAAACCAATGTGTATAACAAGGTTTACATAGAGTTTAGAAAGTCCTAATCCCCCAAAAAATATAATAAATTTCGTGCATAGGACTTGGAAAAAAGTCTAGTCCAAAAAGGAATCAAACAGAGCAAGAAAGGTAAGTTTCCATAACCTTTCAAGAGTCTTGAACCGGTTCAAGAAAGTGAGAACCGGTTTAAGAAGGCCAGAAACAATTTCGAAGGCTCTCTTTAAGTCTTGAACCTATTCAGTACTTTTGGGAACCGGTTCAAGATGGCCAGTCTTGAATTTTTCAACTCTGCTGATCTTAAACCTATTCAGTACTTTTGGGAACCAGTTCAAATTGGACAGAATGTAAAATCTTCTTTAAAAACTTTAAAAACTCTCCCAATGTGTTCTCACTACCTCTCAATCTTCCTAAAATATTATTCTCATCATCTCGGAGTGTAGTATATCATGAACACTTGAACTTCTTCAAATCCGCATCCGATATTCAATCTTTGAATTTTTTAATCGAAAAATTACAACTCGATCGGACTTATTTTGACAACGAAATTAGCCAATTATAAAAATATATCTCACAAAATGTCCCACTTAATTTTCAGTAATACCTCACACTATATATATTCTTGTTGTTCAAAGTTACTACCTCTCGTACAATTCTTTGAGTTTGGGGCATATTTAATATCATTCAAAAATGGATTGATTAAATTATTCAGGGTGTCTATTAAGCAACAACCTAATCTTTAACAATATTTGTGACAAATTAAAACTTAAAAAACTTGAAAATTTGTTTAAAAGATCGTTTACAAGTCTATCATGAAATCTTTATGATAAGGATAATTTAAATAAGATAGTTTAAATAGATTGGATAAGGTAGTTCAACCGTAATTGACTTGATTGAAATTAAACGGAGGAAGATGAGCTGATAACAAGTAAATCAAAATAGTTCAAATTCAAACGGAAGAGTATCCTCGAATATCTCCTTAAATCCCAACAAGTCGCAACAGTTGTACTAGAGTATTGTTACAAATATGACCTCTCACAAATCAAAGAGGTATGAGATAATTAATACATTAAATTCCTGCTTTTACTTCAGAGCTCCAGTAATTGACTTAATCGTCGAAGAGCTCCTGGCAAGCACCACACCGGTGTCGATCAAGGTTTCCTTCTTTGTTGCAGGGAAACGGTGTCGTTCAGGATCGTACAGAATTATACTTCAACCGTTGGCGCCGTCTGTGGGAACATATAGTGATTTCCCAAAGAAATTAGGGATTTGTCGCAATCCGATCTAAATGTAGGGGAAAATCTTAAGTATCGAGCCTCGCACTAGCAAGACTCACCCAAATCGAGCCTCATGCTAGCAAGGTTCACCCACATCAAGCTTCTAGCAAGGAATCATCCATATCAAGCCTCGCAATGGCAAGGCTCATCCACATTAAGCTTTTGGCGATGGCACACCATATCAG
The DNA here is from genome assembly GCF_030987335.1 of Cornus florida. Lineage (NCBI taxonomy): Eukaryota > Viridiplantae > Streptophyta > Magnoliopsida > Cornales > Cornaceae > Cornus > Cornus florida. The sequence continues at coordinate 51,561,772 of NW_026775573.1, forward strand.
GTATCGCATTGGCAAGGCTCACCCACATCTAATTCTTGACAAAGCTCATACACAACGAGCCTCTGATAAGGGTTATCAAGCCTCGTACTGGCAAGGATCACCTGCATCAACAATGGTTTACCTAAGCCTTACACTGGCAAGGCTCACCTACATTAAATTCTTGACAAAGCTTACCCACATCGAGCCTTTGATAAGGGCTCACGTAAATCAAGCCTCGCACTGGCAAGGTTCACCTGCATCAGTAAGGGTTTACCTAAGCCTCACATTAGAAAGGCTCACCCAAACCTTGCAAAGGCAAGGCCAAACAGCTTAACAAGGGCCAAGTCTCCCACTAGGGTAAGACTAGGAAGGTCTTCCACCAAGGTTAGGCCTGACAAGTCTCCAACCAAAGTAAGACCATATAATTCTCTCAGAAAGGCCATGTAGATCTCCCACTAGGGCAAGGCTAGGAGGTCTCATACAAATAATAACCAGATCTTGCACTTATGTCATGCAGGTCTCCTACTAAGGCAAGACCAACTAGGTCTCCCACCAGGGTAGGGCCAGGTCTCTCATCTCCCACCAAGGCCAGGCTAGGTAGGGCCAGGTAGATCTTGCAAAAATGTCATACAGGTCTCTCAATAAGGTAGGGCTAGTTAGGTGTCCCACCAAGGCAAGGCCAAGAAGGTCTTCCACTAAGGCCAGGCTAGGCAGGTGTTCAACCAAAGTAAGACCAGGCAATTATCTCACTAAGGTCAAATAGATCTCTCACCAGGGTAAGGCAGGTCTCGTACAAATGATAGACATATCTTGCACATATGTCATGCAAGTCTTCTACTAAGGTAGGGTTAACTAGGTCTTCCTATAATGACCCAAACTTGGGGGACTAGATCTGTGAAGACCTAAATCCAGGGGATCTGGATCGTTAACCGGGTTTTAACCCAACCTGAGGTCATATAAGGGTAAAATGGTCAATTTACATCAAAGGGGATATGATGTGACTATAAGCATGTCAAATGAAGTGTATACAATCCATTCTAGTCACTTCATGACATTCTAAAAGGTTCTATGGGAGTTAGTCATGGTTTCCCACAAATACCCCTTCTCGGTTTGGAGGATTTCCCGACACTACTTCACTAAAATAGTTATAACTCTTAAAGTGGACGGAATCTCCGAATGAAGTTAGTACCATTGGAAATCTAACAAAAACTTCTTCAATTTAGGCTCAAGAATTTCTCCATTTGGACTTAAGATGAAGGAGTTATGATTACTCAAAATTGGGGGTCCAAAACTGGAGTTTTGCCAAGACAACATGGTTTTGAGGGACTTGAACCGGTTCCATTTGGGTAGTGTGCCCACGTTGGGAACCTAATAGCACTCTTAAATAGGTTCAAGGGGGTTGAATTGGTTCAAAATGGCCAGAATGAGACAAATGGCCCAGAAAAGCCTAATTTGAGTGCAAAGGGTTAGTAACGCCTCACAGGTCCCATGGAAGATCATTAGGGTGCTTCACAACTTGCTTAAAGATGATATATACATGACTTAAAATTTTTCCATTACACCTATAAACATAAGTATGCAAAATCATTCAATCACCCACCTAACTAAATTCCCGTTCATTTAAGTTATGTAGTCAAAATAGTTTATTTATATTCATACTTATTTAGTCATCCCTGGTTAAAATACTTTATTACATCATTGTCCAAAATAAACATAATATAGTCCCAAAAGAATAATATTACAAGTTTGAAACTCTTAAGGTTGAAATTGCAACACTTTATAAGAAAACTACATAGATTATACATTGATTTCAAATACTTAGGAGAATGCTCCCATCAACCCTAACTATGCTTGTGAGGTTCCATCACTAACCACGACTCCGTTATAACTTGAAAAATGTTAATGGAAGAGGTGAGCACGGAGGCTCAATAGAGGTTGCCTAAGGCATCAACTTTGGACTCCCTTGAGCCACATAACATGTAATGGGGATAAAAGATAACGAGTATCATACTTGCGGATTTCATAGTAATTTGTTCACAAATCAACACTAACAATAGCATTTAGGCATTTCAACACAAGTATGCATAGAATGAAATGCAATGCCCCATAATTTTCCCAACCTTGGTCTCAAGGCCTTTACCGACCCCAAATTCCATCTATTCTAACCAACTTTACTGAGGCGAGATTAATATTACCCCTGGTTCCAAGCTCGGCAACCATTTGGGGTCTAGTACCAACGTTACACGTCCTACAGTGGACCGTGCTCCCTCTTGGTCAAGTTAGCAATGGGCTTGCGATACCCGGTCCATTTCTAAGTTCTTCTTTCCCACCTATTCTAAGATGGCCTAATGCACTTCTCATTCAAGTTACCCACGATGCCATGCATATGATTATTCTCATTAATTGAACTTTAATTTCACTTGTGTAACAACAATATCATGAACATGAGATTTCCTAGAAATTAAGCACAAGCATGACATTTTCTATACTTTAACCACAAGCATGCTCAACATAGAAGTAATATCAATACAATCATGCTAGCATTTAAAATTTAGCATAGAATGACACATTTTTCATTGCATATAAGCATGCTTAGAACACATCATCATGTCATTAACATTCAACTAGTAACATATTAATAATCTTACATTCAATATAAGGCAATGAAGAATCAAGCAAGATTACTCAATAAATGGCAAAGTTTGAGGCATTAGAAAACTCTACCTCAATGAAGCAAGCCAAACAAGGCCTTATGCAAGCCCTAAATTTGAATCCCTCCAAACCCATGCAAGAATGGTGTCAAATGGTAGCCCTCTCCAAGCTCATCATCTTTCCCTTCTTGGTCTTCCTCCAAATCCTACTCTGAAATAATTAGAGACAAAAAGTGTGTTTTGCCAAATGAGTTTGTTTTTGATTCTATGGCCATTAGTGTGCCACTTGTCACCAAATGAAGGTTTACTAATATGTGTTAAGTTACCATTATGCCCCTTCTCTTTCCATGCAATCCCTTTTATGTCCCATAAAATATCTCCTCTAATATATAGATATATATGTATGTATATGCAAAAAGGCCATAATACCCCCTTACTTAAAATGGCAAAACCGGGAGAAGTTCCCGAACCTGGAAATCGTCTCGATTTTCAAAAAATTCTAAAATTAATCCCGTCACCTCTAATTGACAGAAAATAATCAAAATGCACTTCTAAGACTCTCAACTCAAGAAAATGACCAAAATGACCATCGAGACCCGCGTGACATGTAAAACGAGGCAAGAAAAATAAATAAAACAATTTTTTTTTTTTTAAATCCAGAAAAATCCGGGACACCCTTAAAATTTGGGCTTGAAATATGGAAGTGTACATGTGTATATAGATATATAGAGAGAGAAAGAAATAATTAGAGATAAAAAGTGTGTTTGGCCGAATGAGTTTGTTTTTGATTTTATGGCTGTTAGTGTGCCACTTGTCACCAAATGAAGGTTTACTAATATGTGTTAAGTTACCATCATGCCCCTTCTCTTTCCATGCAATCCTTTTTATGTCCCATAAAATATCTCCTCTAATATATATATATATATATGTATGTATATATATGCAAAAAGGCCATAATACCCCCTTACTTAAAATGGCAAAACCGGGAGAAGTTCCCGAACCTGGAAATCGTCCCGATTTTCAAAAAATTCTAAAATTAATCCCGTCACCTCTAATTGACATACAATAATCAAAATGCACTTCTAAGACTCTCAGATCAAGAAAATGACCAAAATGACCATCGAGACCCGCGTGACACGTAAAACGAGGCAAAAAAAATAAATAAAACAAAATTTTAAAAAAAATCCAGAAAAATCCGGGACATTACACTTCCACCAGCAGGTCAGGTATCCTATATCCCACTAAGGCCAGGCTAGGCAGGTCTCCAACCAAGGCAATGCCAGGTAGATCTCGCACCAATGTCAAACAGGTCTCTCAATAAGGCAGGGCCAACTAGGTCTCTAACCAAGGCAGGCCAGGAAGGTCTCCCACTAAGGTTAAGCCAAGTATCCAACTAAAGTAAGACCAGACAATTCTCTCACCAAGGTTAGGTAGATTTCCCATCAGGGCAAGCTAGGAGGTCTCGTACGAATGACAGGCAGAACTTTCACCTATGTTATGCAAGTCTTCAATTAAGGCAGGGCTAACTAGGTCAAGGAAGGCCAGGTCTCCCATCTCCCACCAAGGCCAGGCTAAGAAGGTCTCCAACCAAGGCAATGCTAGGTAAATCTTATAGCAATGCTATGCAACTCTCTCAATAAGGCATAACCAAATAGGTCTCCCACTAAGGTCAAACAGGTAGGTCTCCCACCAAGGCTAGGAAGTCTTGTACTAAGGCCAGGCAGGGTCGACCACCAATACCAGGTAAGTCTTTCACAAAGATCAAGTAGATCTTGACCACCAAGAACAAGTAAGCCTCAAAACGAGATAAGGTAAGTCTCGATCACCAAGAACATGTATCATCAGAATTTTCATCTACAAAATTATCAATCTGAGTGGACTTTAAAGCAAGATTCTTATCTTTCTAATTTTGATCAAAATTATGCATCTCAAAATTCTTCAATGACCCTACAACCTCATCTACCTTAGCACTAGACAAATACCAATGTTCAGTGATAGTTTCTACCCTGATTTGAAATCTTTTAGGTAAAGATCTCAAGAATTTCTCACATATTTTCTTATCACTAACTCTTTTGCCTAAGTGATGAAGTTTAGAAATAATTTCAAAAAGACTAGAATAAAAATTAGAGATTCATCTTCTTTCATCACAATGTTCCCAAATTTAGGAAAAAGCATTTGGATTTTGGACAGTTTCACTTTTGAAGTCCCTTCATGAGTAACCTGCAAAATATCCCAAGTGTCTTTAGCAGTTTTAAATTTAGCATATTCAGATGGAACAACAGAATTAATAATTGCCTGTAAAGCTTTTCCATTAGCATCATTACACTCAGTTTAGAGTGCAATGTAGGTAAAAGTATCTTTCAAAACCTGAACAACTTTACCATCCGTAGTTGTTTCCTCATTAGGAGGTGTATAACCTAATTTAACAACAACCCATACTTTACAACTTGAATTTTACAAATATGCTCTCATCTTTGTTTTCCAAAAATTATAATTGTCTCCTTCGAATAAAGGACCATGGATCCTCCTTCTTTCAAAACACAAGACATTATGAAAGAAATTTTTAAAAAACAATCAAAAACTTTCCACAAGGATCAACTCAATGTGTAGAGATTGGCTCTAATACCAAATGTGACTTATGCAGCAGAAGATAATTTATGGAAAGTTTGAGTTTTAAACAAAATATGTGTCTTTCTATTTTAATTAGCTTTACGTATTTTAGAAATTAATCAATTAATCATATGCAAGATAAAATCAAAGTAAAGCAAAATAGAGTTTAAGAGATGACACCAGGATTTTTAGCGAGGAAACCCCAATTGGTAGAATAAACCAATTGTTGCGGGAAAAACCTCATGGACTATGCATTCTAGAGCAAAATAATCCACTATATTTGAAACAAAGTACAATTGACTTTGAGTCAGGCTTACACCCTATCGTTCTACCACAAATCAATTGCTGACAATTTTTTAGATTTACGACGTCCAATCCAATAGCTCTTGACCTCAGGCTTACTCTTGATCTTTGTAAAATGATTGTTGGTAGATCAAACAACACTTATCGAATGCTTTGACCCTTCTAAAGTGTGATCGCTTCACCCCTTTTCTTCAAGATCTAAATTTGATGTAGAAGAAATAGATTTGCTTTCTCTGATCGTTGTAGATGCAATATTCAATGAACTTTGAACAGAGTCAGGAATTGAACAACATGCTAAAATCACTCTTGTGTTTATATTTGTGTTCAAGAAATAAAAATAGAAAAATCAGATTTTGATTTTCTATAAAATATCTCTCAGATAAGCTTTTAATAAATCAGAAGTTATAGTGCAAAAGCCATACTAACCTAGATGTAAATCAAGGTTTATATAGACTCTTCAAAGACTTGGATATGCATAGGAAAAGGTAAATTTCATGCGTACGATTTGTTAGAAAGAATTCTATATCAAATAGGAAGTTTAAACAGAATAGAAAACAAAAATCTTAAACTGTATCAGACAACTTGAACTGGTAGCCAAGTTTAAACTGGTTCCTAAAGGACAAAATGTTCATCTTCGAAGCACAGGATCTTGAACCGATAGCAAAGGTTGGTACCGGTTCCCAAATAACAGAATTGAATGTAAGGTTTAAAATAGTTTGGAAAAATTTTGTTTTGAAAACTTTGAAAAACATACCACGTATGTATAGTGTCCTAAGTGGGTAATAACTTCCTAAAGTGCTATTCATACCTTTTTCATAGATCATAGTTTATTGAATTTGAACAACTTTTCAATTCCGTAGCCGATCTCGATCTTGATTTGGTAACTAGAAAATTACAATTCGATCAGACTTGTTCTAACATAGAAATAAGCCAATTACAAAAATTATATCTCACAATTGTTTGAAGTGCACAACCAATATATGTTTTTGTTGCTTTAAACATTACGTTTTGGTGATTCTTGTAGGCACTATTATTTGGTGTAATAAGAGTGGGATTTTTAAGCATGACAACACAAGTTCATGTGTAACACAATTTGTGTAAATTATTGCCAATGAATGGTCTAGTTTTATTTTCAACATCTTTTTCTTTGCCTACAGTCTCTCATATTTGCTCTGGGTCTTTGGTTATGGTGATTTGGGGTAGCACTCTATCTTATAGGGTTAGGACCTATGCTTTGGTGATTGGTCTCAAATCCAAAGCTAATGTGCCTTCAAACTTGAAACGTGCTCATAACATTTTTTTTGTTATTATGGTTTATGTGAATATGTGCTTTTACTATTTTCAAATTTGTTCTAAGAGAACGACATGAAATAGAAGACACTATTTGAATGATAAAATCAAGTTTACTAAATCCACAACTTTGGGGCTTTTTTCATGAATATTTTAGGCAATTTCAAAGCAGTAAATGTCCTATATTTGGGAGTACCAAATAGGCACTTTAAAATTAGAATTTTAGACTTTAGAAAATGAATTTTAATTCTAAGGCGCCAATGAGATGTTCCCAAATATAACACGTGAAAGTTACGAATGAACCAGGTGAAGTAATATTTAGGCGGCCTCCCCTTGGATCAGTTTTAAAGTAGATGTTAAATTGGCATTACAATTAGGATGCTATTTTCAACATGCAATAATAACAGGATAAATGCTTAACATTTTTGACATTAACAGTAAATTTGTTCACAAGGAACGGGTTACTTTGAATTCACAAAGTAGGGAATTTTGAATCCACAAAACAAGAGATAAATTCAAAGAAATATGATATTATATTGAATAATTGAATGAATAAAAGTTAATCATGCATTTGACAGTACATGTATTTATAATAAAATAAAACCTAATACTAAAAAGAAACTAAAAATATAAACAAACATAATAGCAAAAGGAAAATAAGCCTAAAAATAAAGTTTCTCTAGAAATTTTGAAAAAATTTAATAAGAAACCTAATAAATAAAAAATACTAAATATAAAATTTAAGAGGAATCAAACTTCGTGTAGGCCTCGAACAAAAAAACGAAAATAATCAACATGCCTCCTACAACGTAATAAAACTCGATTCCGAAGCCCTAAATAAAGGTTTTCAGCTGAAAACCAACATGGCCACATGTTAAAGATAGTGGGTTTTTCTCAATGTTCCACCCAAAAAAACACTCCAATCGAGTCAAAAATGAAATTGTCAAACTATTTGTCAAACTGTTCAGAATTTTGTCCTACATTAATTTCAAAAGAAACAAATTCTGGTTTTGCAACATCCCGTCCAACAGTAACTTGACCTCAGGCATATACTTGATATCTATAGAAGAGTAGCAGGTAGATTAGACAACATTCCATGAATGCACCAACCCTTTCAAAGTGCGATCGCTTTTACTTCTGTTCTTCAATATCTGAATTCGATGTAGAAGTATATATGCTTTTCTTTAATCGTTGTAGATGCAACTGTATGATCACGATCAGGATTTTGAATAACACAGCTCTAAACTCATTATGTGTTTATGTGTATATGTTCTAGAAAGATGATAGAAAAATCTTTTGAATTTTTTGCAAAAATAATCTTCCTAAGACTTTTATCAATAATAACTTGATAGTGCGAAAGTTGTTAATCAACCTAGATGACTAACAAGGTTTATATAAAGTTTAGAATGACCTAATCTTTCTGAAAATATGTGCATAGGACTTGGTACAATTCTAAACCAACTAGGAAAGAAATCAGGAAAAGGAAACCGAAGTTGTACTGTGAACAGAACTTCTTGAACCGGTTCAAAGGGGTTGAACCGGTTCAGGCTTGGCAGTAAGAAAATTTGAAGCCAACTTGAGCTCTTGAACCAGTTCAATGGTGCTAAACCGGTTTAAGTATGCCAAAACTTGAAACTTTAGTTCACTAAGGCTGAAACACTGTATTTGGTAAGTTTGAAATAAATACTAAGTGTAGAATGTGTCCTAACCTTTTTTGGCTCCTTCCTAATGTGTTGTTCTTGCATTTGTCGAAAGATCTCAGTTATGATAACTTTGAACAACCTTTCCATTCCGCAGTCATTGTCGATTCTAATATAGTAACTTGAATTACAACTCGACAAGGACTTGTTTTGTTTCCGATAATTGCCAATTACAAAATAATATCTCACAATTGTCACATTTAAGGCTTGTTTGCAACAAGCTAATTAATATTGTAAACTTTAGACAAGCATTTGGAGACTTGATGTTCCAACCAATTGAAGGTTACAACAACATTCAAGAACTGAGGACAAAGTTGCGGAGGTGGTAAGAGTTATAGTGGATGTTGTATTGGCGGACGCTTTTGTATGAATTGGAAGTTTGCAAATCAATTGGAGGATAAAGAAATACAAAATGATCAATATTTCAACCTCTATTATTGCAATAGGAATTGAAATGGAGCCAAGATTCTTGCGGTATGTGTCATACCACATTCAATGGATTCCAATTCTCTTACCAAGTCTCTGATTGAATCAGATAGAGATAAAATATTTTTTAATATTAGGTAATTAAGTAGATTATTTATCAATAAATTAAAAATGATTTGTTTAAATATTTAATGATAATCGAATAGGTGAATTTTTTAAAAGATAATTAAGTTAATTTATTTATGAATGAAATCTAAAAATGATTTGTTTAAATATTTTGTTAGATAGTGCAATAGGTGAATTTTCTTTTTTATTTTAAAATGGTTTTAAAAAGATGTCAAAACAATGATTAGGAGTGAAAGATTAGCTAGAAAAGACAAATAAAATATGAATAAAATAAATAAAAACAATAAATAGTAAGAAAAATGAAAAGAAGAAGAAGAAGAAGAAGGGAGGGAAAAAAAAAAAAAACCAATAAATAGTTTAAAAAAATGAGAGAGATGGGGGGAATTGTTGTTTAGGCCATATTGACCGAGATTTTGTTCGTCATTGCTACTGCAATTTGTTTGGGCTTTTCCTATTTTTGTCCCTTTTTTTTCCTTTTGGCCCACCATGTAAATACTTACATACGTATATATATATGAAAAATACACACACAACAATTGCTAAAAAATTAAATAATTATTAAGGGTAAATTATACTAACCGCCTCTAAGATTTGGACAAATTACACATGGATATAGCATTTGGCCTTTATTAGTTTGGCATCTCTTAAAATTTTGAAGTGTTTGACCTTTATTACTTTGACCTCCCTTAAAAGTGTGAAATGTCTTTCTTACCCTTATCTAATTTAATAATAATAAAAAATCTCTCAAGACTCTACTACCCATTTATTTATTCCCCGTCCTCCTGATCCAATCTTGTAAACACTATATTTTCCTATTTAAATTTTTTTCCTTTCAAAAGAAAGAAGAAACCTAATCAAACCCTAAGAAGAAACCTAATCAATTGTCAGTAACCAAAAACAAAAAAAAAAAAATCTTTTGTAAAATTTAAATATAAAATTGATAAGAAAGGTCTTTTTACCCTTGGTCATAAATGAGGCATTGAGGAACCTGCGCGTAGAGGTGCTTAATTGATCTTTTGCATTTTAATGGTATTTTTGTAATTTAATATCAAAATATAAGGTTATTGAGGTCTTTTAACAAAATGAAAAGGTAATTTAGTCATTTTTTAAATTTTCATAAATTACATAAATCACCCACAAGGTTTTGATATTGTGCATGGATATTGTATATGTAGATGTTAGTATTTTTTAATACTAACATCATATAGGTTTGGCAATTATGGGTTCAGAATTTAACGGTTGCGAATTGGTTTGTTTGGTGTTGGGGCTCTTGCGATTGGGTTGCTAATCCCGATCCATCGCCAGATATATTACATTCTTGGTTTGATTGAGCAACATCACCACCATGTAAGCATGACTTTTTGCCTCCGCTGCCGCCGCCGACCACTGTGCGAGGGTGGCCAGAAAATTAAAGGAAACCGGAACAACATCTTTGATAACATCCAGACCACTGCCTCTACAACGGTGACAACAATGCCAGCACAAGCAGCTGCAACCGCCCCCACCCTAACACCTCCATCACCACCACCCCACCCAAAACCAAACTACGAAGCGGCGGCTACAACCAACCCCACCCAACACCTTGATCACCACCACCCACTTAAAACCAAACCCAAAATCCCATCCCGTCACAATACCCAAACCCAAGTTAGAGAAATTCATAAACAAATTCACTGGTGGCAGCAATTGGGTTACAGTGCTTGCACTATATCATTGAAAAATAATGCCACAAGTTGTCCTCAAGTTTGTAATGGCAAAGGGCGGCATGCGACGGCGAAGCGGTCGATCCCTCGCTGCCAATCACCGGTCGGACAATGAAATCGTACTTTTCCAGCAACAGATCTGGTTCAATTCTCATTCCACTGTTGTCAATCACCGACCGAATAATGAAATCATGCCACGACAAGTTCGATCCTCGTTTTGATTCGGGTGAGTTTGGTGAAGATCTTGATGAAAGGGGTTTGCAGATGGTTTTTGCAATTCTGATCCGGCGAAGACGAGGCGATTCTGCAATTCTGATGCGAAACTGCTTTGTGGTGGCAGCGATGAATTCTCCCACAAAGATGAGGTGATGGTTGAGAGGCCCGTCGCGTCGTCACAGGAAGGTTGCCTCGAGACCAGAGAAGTTGACGGCAACGACCACAAGGGAGTCAATAGTGGTGATGAATCGTTCACCAAAGCGATAACAGTGTGAGGGTGATGGAGCGGTGATAGTGGTGTGTTATGGGGTTGGGACCTTGACAAGCCCCCAGACAGCCATGGGATGCTGTTAGCGTGCACTGGGGGTGCCCAGTGGCATTTTTGTAAATATAGCAAAAAAGTGAAGCTTGGAGTTTTGACTCGGGATCTTTATGGGAGGTACCTTGAGTCCATAGAAGATGGTTGGCACAAATGGCACTCGATTTAGATGCCGTGCACTCTGAGACATTTATATGTGGGTGCAGATTAGTAGGCTTGGGATGGGCTAAGTTCACAAGGTTGGCTTAGATGTTGCTTAAAGCATGGACCACACAAGTCATAGACGTGTGGCATAGTCAAGTCAGGGACATGGGCACAAGGCAGTGGGTGTAGGCAAGGCTCAGCATGCAAGGTTGGCTTAGGGGACTTAGACATGGCTTATGGTTACAAAAGATGGCTAAGTGGGCTCAGGTGGTTGGGGGAAGTTACACTTCCCACTAAGTGGGCTTAGTTGGTTGGGGGGAAGTTACTAACACTTCTCACTAAGTGGGCTGAGTTGGTTGGGGGAAGTTACACTTCCCACTAAGTGGGCTCAGTTGGTTGGGGGAAGTTACTAATACTTCCTACTAGTGTGCTGAGTAACTTCCTAACTTCCCACTCATATGTATATATTATGGGGAGTGGGGGTGTGCTGAGTAACTTCCCATGCATGTGGCATAGATCTGAGGGGACAACACACAGGTGATAGAGTCAGTTTTCTTCCACTATGCTGATATATAGAAGGTGGCAGATAATGTGTTACTTCCTGTAGACAAGTGGCATGAGCAGAGTGTGCCAACAAGCTAGTAGTTAGGCTTGTCAACTACATATGTAGTGTTGGCACACTTAGTGGGTGCTAACATGACCCTAGGTAGATGGGGGTGTCATCCACCACTTTAGTGGGTAGTTGTGGGTGGATGGGGGTGTCATCCACCACTTTAGTGGGCAGTTGTGGGCGGTTTTAAGAGTTTACCTATATATTGTTAATGTGGGTTCTGTAGAGAGGGCAGATTGAGAGTGAGATACAGAGTTGTGTTGTGAGAGACTCTTGTATGCTTCTGCAGGTTGAGGCCTTTCCTTGTATTGTTTTGTGAATAATAGTAAAAGGTTGGAATGTAACGACCCAGTCATTTGCCTCCCTTTCCTTTTTCTTGAAATTTTACGAATGAATTTTTTTCGTTTAATTTTTTTTTCTGAGCTCTGTTTCGTGTCGCTTAGTGTCATCTCGAGTGCTCAGAATTGGTTTCTGAGACTCTTTCATGTGAATTGACAACTTCCTTTGAGGACCGAGTTATTTTCGTATTTTTCGTTTTTCGGACACTATGCGCTATTTCGTCTTTTCCCTATTCTGTCATTTTCCCTATTTCGTCTTATCTCTGTTTGTCAGTTTTTGGCACAACCTCACTTCTTATGCTCGGAGTTGGTTTTTGACTTCATGTGCCTTCATCTTGAGTGGTTTCCACGAAATACGTATCTTTACTTTTGCAAGAAAGTACTCTGGTTGCTCCCGGTGTCTATAGGGGGCATGGATGCAAAGTTCTTTGAAATTATTTTCTTTTCTTGGGGTATTTTTCGTAAATATCTTTTGAAGATATTTTATTTCAGGGGTTTTTAAGAAAATATTTTTGGAAGATATTTTCATTTTGGGCCATAAGTGCAGTTTTCACTTTTTAGAGGGGCCATTGTGCAATTAATGAAAGTTATTGCAAAATGTCTTGTTTTGAGCCTGGATCCTCGCACAAGATTCATTTTCACATTTCGTCGAGTTGTGTACTCTTGGAATTTCCTCCTGGACGATGTTTTCCAGTTTCAGGGTTTCTAGCCCCGGTTAGCGCCAAACTTGTTTTGGGCATAACTTTTTGCTCGGGATTTGGTTTTTGACACCATTTCTTCTGTTGTTCATATTTTATCATTTTGAATCTTTTTTGTTCACAAAGTTTTGCCATTTGAGCGCGTCTGCTCAAATTTTACTTTTTCGGACCCGACAGGGCCCGTTCGGGGCACTTTTTGAGATTTTTATAAAAGGGGGTGAGATATTCATTTTTCATCTTCTTGATCGGTTGGTCAATTAAACATCAACCTTCGTAATAGCACGAATGATTGTAAAATAGGGCTATTGGTCGGGTAAGTCGAACCACTGGGACTGTGCTAATCTATGGCAACCTAAGTGCCTAGAGTCATTTTAGAGTGATAAGGGATGTTCATAGAGGGTTTGTTTTGTTTGTCACTAAACTACAAATTCAGAATGCATAAAATAATAAATTGAAGGAGATTAAAAGAAAAGATTTAGAGAAGGAAGTCTAGGGAAGTGAATCCACTCCAAACCTTTACACAAGCTAATTATATGATTGATTTGGGGAATTAATGTAGAAATGACATTGATGAATAGCAATTCATGACTACTATAACATCTTCAAGAAATTCAATTAATTAAAATGTAAGAACAACCTATCAAAGCTCCACATGCTTAAATTACCTCAACTATGGTGCAATCCTCAACATGCTCACTAAGCTAGAGATTGTCAAACAAGTAATCAATTGATGAGAGCACATGATAACAAGTCACAAGGTTAATCCATCAAAAGAAATTCTTAAGCAATAAATTAACAAGCTACTCAAAATCATGCCATTAAAACCATTCTATAGTCTTAGCTCCATTGTCACTATGAAACTATAAGCCATACAACCATGAGATTAAATCATCTAAGACAAGAGTATTTAATGCAACATGATCTTTAGAACATTAAAACATCAATTACATTATGTAACATGCTCTAGATTATGGAACTAGTCAAATACACATTTCATTCCCCAAAATAAATCAAAAACTAGACATGCTTACAAGAAGGAGTTTCATCACCTCCCTAGATGGAGGTTTAGTTATCCATGGATACAAAAATGGAAGAAGAAGAAGAAGACTCCATTGTTGCCTTCAAGAACTCCAAGAACTCTCCTTCTATTGCTCCTCTTTTTCTCTCTACGAATCTAGCAAAAATGTAGATTAATGAATTTTTTGTGGCCTCCCTTCTCTTCTCTTTTATAGATAAGGCCTCTCTCTCTCCCCCAAAAGACATCCTCAACCACCCCATCAATAGGGAAATCCAAAGTTGGTAAATGTAGAGTGCAAGTGGCTGAAATGGGCTATTCCCGAACAACAATCTGCCCAAAATTCGAGCACTCGAAGCAAGGCCTCGAGCACTCGAATTTAGTGTAAAAAGCTCCATGCTTCACTTGCTCCGCCCAAACCTACTTTGATGAAATGGCCATAACTTTACGCTCTAAACTCTGAATGATGAACCGTTTGAAGATTTGGAGAGCTAATTCAGAGCTTTAAATACTTCATGTTTTGGTGGAGATCCAATTCTCAAGGATGGTTGGTCGAAAATGAAGATCAAGGCAGAATTTCATTGCTGCCAGGCAGTTCTGCGCACCTCTGGTAACAAGGCCATAACTCTCTACTCCGAGCTCCGAATGACAAAATATTTGAAGATTTAGAAAGCTAATTCAGAGATCTAAATCTTTCATGTTATGATAGAAGTCCAGTTCTTGAGTTTGTTAGGTCGAAAATGGCGACAAAAGTCAGGTTCCACTGCTGCCAAGTTTCAGCATTGTGCCTTTGCATTCAAAATTTCAACAAAACATCATTCTTGCTTCTTTTAAGCCAATGAACCTGAAAATAAACAAAAATGCACAAATGAAGATAATCTACATAATAAAATCAAATAATGGACTTAACTAATGCAATTTAGGGTGCTTGAATATGCAATATTCGGCGCTTATCACACCCCAAAACTTACATTTTGCTAGTCCCTTAGCGAAACTACAATGAAAAACTTAATGAAAAGACAACCATGGGCATGCTACTACAAAAATATCATCCATGGTAAAATGAGATATATACATAGCTCAAAAATAACTTGAAATAGAAAAAGAGCTGGAGATGGGGTCATTGGGAAGACTACCTTGCATATATGAAGCATTGATACTAAACACATTTCAACATGCATGTATCAACATCATAGTCCATATAAATAACTCAATTATCATCTCTTACATGGAAATCAACTCTAACTTCAGTGAAAGTGGATTGGATTCTCAGCATGTGGCTTTTACTTTCTTTTCCAATTCCAAGACACGAGTTTTCAAATCACTGAATTCCCTTTTAAATGAAGTCCCTAAGGCATGAATTTATTACAGAACAAAGCTGACAATTTATTGTAACTCAGAAGTAAAACATAAGATGGTTGTGCAATGCTGGAATCCTTTAAGCTTTCTAACTATCCTATGTAGCAAGCGTTAGGCCAACAACTCCCAAACCAGATGGCTTTAGGGTGTTAAGTGTAGAGACACTCCTAGAGCTTAATAGCTCAAGTTAGAAAGGCTACGAACTCCAACGAACCATGTTTATTACCAGTTTATTTTTTGAATAACCGTGCAATGTTTAAGTCCCTTAAGCTTTCTAACCAACCCCTGTAGCAAGCGTTAGGCCAACAACTCCCAAACCAGATGGCTTCAGGGTGTTAAGTGAAGAGACACTCCAAAGGGCTTAATAGCTCGAGTTGGAAAGGCTACGAACGTCAACTGGTCATTTTTTTCCTTTCTTTCTCAGTTTTTTTTTTTTTTTTAGACAACTTAAATCATGCCAAAGATATTCATCTATTAGGTTCATCAAATCAGATTAACTAGGCCAAGGTCAAGGTCGATTAAGTTGCATGCCTCACAGTTAAGTTTCCAATGTGCATCTGTGCATTGTGAAGCTTAAAAGAGTGTCAAATCGAGCGAGAATTTAATTGAGACATTTATACAGACTAATTTGAATCTACATGATCATTTCAACTCAAATTTTTCTTTATTTTCAAAAATTTCAATTGCTTCTATACACAAGGTATTAAACATATGCTTCATCCCCGACAAGTTCAAATCATACTATCATTGCTTAGCAAAAATGTGAAACCAAAAATGTCCTATTGCACCCCCAAACTTGAATGTCACATTGTCCTCAATGTGTGAAGACAAGTGAAACAAAATAAGAGCAAAGAAGGTAAAAGAACAATATTACCAAGTGGAGTGACGAATGCAAAAATATCCATCGATGTGAATGCGCAAACGCGTCCCCCAAACTTGGACAGGAAGACCTATCGAAACAGAACTAATGTACACAGGTAAAAACACAGGTCTCATAAGAAAAACCAAAACAGAAATAAAAATACTAACCTGAATTTTAGTGCAAGATAAAAATCTAATTTTTTTTTTTTAATTTAGTATAGTTATTATTGTTATTATTATTTTATTTATTTAATTTATTATTTTTTTATAATAATATTATATAAATATATATAAAGTATTATGTATTATTTTTTATTTTTTTATTTTTTATTTTTAACTTACATGCCAAAGGTGGGGGGGGGGGGGGGGGGGGGTGCATGCTTGCATGCAAGGTGGGGTGAGATGAGGGTGGTTGGGTGGAGGGGTTGCCGAGAGGTGGGATGGGTGTTAGAGTAGGTTGGTTGAGATGAGGGTGAGAGGTGGTGGTGGGTGCAGTTGCCGAGAGAGAGAAGGTGAGGTCTGGGTTGGGTGTCGAGCATGCTCGAGCACTCAAAATGCCTTCTTCGAGTGCTCGAGAAACCGGCAGAGAGTGAGGGATGGATGCAGGGGATGGTCGAGCACTGCAAAGGGGCAGGCATAATTGGTTGCATGGGTAGCTTGGGTTGAGAGAGAGAGAAAGTTGGTTGAAGGTGAGGGTTGGGTGGTTTGTGGTTGATTGGTTTTGTTGGGTTTGGATGGTTCAGGCAAGATGCTGAGAGGGTGATGTTTGGTGCATGGTGTGTGAGGTTTGCTTGGGTGAGGGGTTGCCGAGAGGAGAGGTTTGCATGGGTTGGGAGATGTGTATGATGGTAGGTGGTTGCATGGTTAGATGCCGAGAGGAAGGGGGTGTGAGGTTGGTTGGTGTGATGCTGTGCATGGCTTGCAAGCACGGTTGCTTGCTTGGATGGTGAAGTGGAGAAATGCCGAGAGAAGGTTGCATGGTTGTAGGAGCTTGCTGCAAGCATGGAGGTCTTGGGTTTGCTGAGTGGTGAGAGAGAGAGGTGGAGTGGTGAGTTTAAAAGAGAGTGAGAGGCTAACTTCGAGTGCTCGAAAATGAGCCTGCGAGCACTCGATATGAAGGCAGTGTCTCGGGTGTTTGGTGCAAGCAATTTCGAGCAATCAAAATGGTATTGCGAGTGCTCGAGATTTTGGCAGAGAGTGAGGGTTGGTTGGTGCATGGAGTTCGAGCACTCAAACCAGAATTTAGAGTGCTCTAAAATGGCTCAGAAGGCTACGGAAGTTGGGCTGAAAATTTGGAGCAATCCAAATGGGAGCTAGAGTGCTCTAAATGAAGGCAGTAGGCTTATGGAAGTTTGGTTCACAATTGGAGCAATCCAAATGGAAGCTAGAGCGCTCCAAATACAAGCAGTAGCCTCGGAATGATGGTGAGAGAGTTTGGAGCAATCCAAATGAGAGTTAGATTGCTCCAAATTTTGACAGTAGCATTCGAATTGATGGTGAAGACATTTTTTTTTTTGCAACTGCTGCACCTGATGCCAAGCAATAAATAGATGGATTTTCAGACCTTGCATGCATTATTCCAAACCAATGCATGGATGGAAATCAAGAACTTGGCAACTTCATGCAATGCATGGAAAGTTTGGAAGATGCTTCAAACTGTGTAATTTTTTTTTTCAAACTTTGCAATCATCTCAAATGCATGGAAATTTTTTTTAAAATTTGCAACTCCATTTTAATTCAATGCATGGAAAAATTTAAACTTTGCACTTCATCTCAAATGCATGGATGGAATTTGGTCTCTTCAAATGCATGGATGAATGTAGGAAAATTTTTTAACCTTTGCAACATCACACAATGCATGAATTAAATTTCTGAAAATTTTTCTAGAACTTTGCAAATTCATTCCAATGTAATGCATGGATGGAAAAGTTTGAAAACTTTTCAACTTCATTGCAATGCATGGAAAATTTAGAAAATTTTTCAAACTGTGCAAAATTTGGGAAAATTTTCAAACCTATCCACATCACTTCAAGCTTTTTGCAAATTCACACAATTCATGGATGATTTTGAGGAACCATGATCTAACCATGCAGTGAAGATAAAAGGTTATGTATGTGAGTTGCACGCCAAAGATCCTATGAAATTGCTAGAAAGCGATGGAAATTTTTGGGAATGAAAATTAGAGCTGAGAAGGTCTAAGAGGCCGGTCTAAAATTGCGGAACACAACTGAAGACCATTTCAGAAAAATCAAATTTTTGGCTTTTCTAAACCATTTCCCAGAAAATTTCAAGGCACGAGCAATTTGAGAAGGTAAGGAAGCTTGGAACATCGAAAGAATTTCTTCCCTTGCTTTGCTAAATTTAATGTCGATAGCTAGACGAACCAGGATCGGGATCCATTGGAGAGATGGATCCTTAACGCTCCGTATGCAACTTGCCTCCTTCATATGGTCTCAAACTTGTATCAATGAATGGTGAGGGAATTTGATCCTTCCGAAGAGAAACAAGTTTGGCCTTAGAGGATTTGAGCATCGCTTTTAATCTTACTTCTTTTATTTTCAGATTTAAGCAAAGGTGTTGCTTGTTCGAGATTATGGGGGCTCGTTGAATGTTATTGTCTTGACTAACAATGGGAGGATCATGACCTTTTATATTTGCAATCTCCATTTCATATACCTCATTGTACTCAAATGGTTTGTTCATAGGTTGAGTATCATGGACAATGATTCTAGATTGGGCCGGAATGATTGGAAGAATTTCCAGCAACTTGCCAACATTCTCCTTATCCTTGTCCGGTGGTTCACCTTCAAAATGTTGAGGTAACTCCGGTGAAGAAATGGAAGGAGATGGACAATCCCAAGATAGAGATGGATTTGGTGCTTCCCATAAAGGAGAGGAAAATGGTGATGGAATATCAAGCAAGGAGTTGACTTCCCGAATGGATTTGTCCACACCAAAATCCTCAAAATCAAAAGGGACCAAGCAAGCATGTAGGGGATCCTCCGTTGAAAGAGGTGGGATTGGATTTTGAATGTGTTCATCAGCAATAGTGATTGCAAAACACTCATTGTCATCTGAAGGAAGTTGCACAGCATTGAAGATATTGAGCTTAACATTCATATTCCCAAAAGAGATATCCATCAATCCGGATCTACAGTTAATGGAAGCATTAGTTGTAGCTAGAAAAAGACGTCCGAGAATTATGGGAATGTGTTTTCTTGGATCATGGACTGGTTCCGTATCAAGAACCACGAAGTCTACCGGGAAGTAGAATTTGTCCACTTTTATGATCACATCTTCAATAATTCCCCGTGGTTGCTTAATAGATCGATCAGCAAATTGCAACACTATCGGAGTTGGCTTTAGATCTCCCAAGTTGTAAGTAAATCGAGTATGGGATCAAATTGACACTAGCGCCCAAGTCAAGGAGGGCCCTTTCTATCTTGTTGTCACCGATGACACACGAGATAGTTGGGGCGCCCGGATCCTTATACTTTGGAGGAGCACTGTATTGAATGATTGCACTCACATTCTCAGTTAGTCTTACTTTCTTTGGCAAATGATTTTTGGAAGTCTGCTTTTGAGTGCACAAATCCTTGAGAAATTTTGCATAGGGAGGGATTTGCTTGATAGCATCCAAGAGGGGCAAGTTTATCTTTACTTATTTGAAAACTTCCCACATGTCTTGAATTTTGCAATTTTTATTCCCAAAATTTGTCGACTCTTGGAGACGTTGAGGAAACGGAGCTTTTGGCTCATAAGAAGTTTTCACATTTGGGGTGCCATGTATGGGCTTGCCGTGAATGGTATTTGGACAAAAAGAGCTTGGATTTTGATTGGAAGAGCTTGAATTTGGATTTTTCAGAGGAGGATCTTGTTCATCTTTGTCTCCATCAACCTTGTTGTCAACCACTCTACCACTCCGAAGGGTGGTGATTGCTTGAACTTGCTCATGAGTCGGCCCACTCGGAGGAGGGGTTTCGTCAATCACATGAATCCCTCTAGGATTCTCAAATGGTTGAGCAGGGAGCTTTCCTTTATCTCTTTGAAGCAATTGGTTCACCGAGTTAGCTATTTGGCCCACTTGATTTTCGAGCTTAGCTATGGATTGAGTATGAGAGTGAACCATTTGGAGAGTAGGCTGCAAGGATGTCAAGAGTTGCTTGTTGGAATCCATTATTTGCTTGTTTAATGATTCCATCATTTGCTTGGTTGCAGCTACTATCTCATCGGTTGGATACACAGGAGGTTGATTGGTAACATTTGGATTGTAAGGAGGACGGTAGCTTGAAGAGGCTTGAAATGGTCTACCTTGATATTGAGAAGAGGACTGATTTTGCTGCCTTTAGTTTTGGAATTGGGAATTTTGTGGGGCTTGTTGCCGCCACGAGAAATTCGGATGATCTCGCCAACCCGGATTGTAGGTGTTGGAATATGGATTGTTCCCGGGCCGTGAGAACATGGCATTAGCTTGCTCTTGGTTGGGATTGGGAAATTGCTCCGGTGTGGGGCAATCTTCCGAGAGATGAAATGGACTATTACATGAGGCACATACCGAACTTGCCGAGTTTTGAGATAATGAAGGAGAGAGATGTGGTGCCATTAATTGGTAGAATTTATGAGCTATGGCATCCACTTGAGATGATTCCTCCCTTATTGATTTTGGTTGAGAAAGGTTGGTGTTCTTTGCATTGGTTGAGGCCGGAGCCCTACGAGAATTATGTTAAAGTGAATTTTTGCTTAAATTCTCAAGTAGGGTCCAAGCCTTATCCGCATTCTTGGACATGAACATCCCACCACAAGAAGAATCAACCATGAATCTATGGGTTTCGGTTAAGCCGGCATAGAAAGCTTGCACTAATTGCCATTTTGGGATCAAATGATGAGGACATTTCCGAAGAAGATCTTGTAGCCTTTCCCAAGTCTCATGGAGTTGTTCTCCATCAATTTGAGAAAAGCTAAGAATGGAACGCCTCATTTGGTAGGTTTTACTCACCGGATAATACTTCTTAAGGAATTCTTGTTGCAGTTGAGCCCAAGAAGTGATGGCATTGGAAGCAAGTGAGTTCAACCAATATTTTGCCCTATCCTTTAAAGAGAACGGGAAGAGATGAAGGTGGAGTGCATTGTTCGGAAAACCTCTCAACCGGATGGTTGAACAGATTTCGAGAAATTCATCAAGATGTTTATATGGATCCTTATTATCAAAGCCATGAAATGATGGAAGCATTTGAATGGTACTAGACTTGATCTCATATTGAGCTGCATCGATGTTTGGCATCACTATGCAAGAAGGGGAGGCATAGGTGGTAGGGATGAAGTGATCTCTAAGAGTCATTGGTTCTACATTCAGAATTTCAGCCCTATCATTATTAACCCCTTGATTTCCCAAGTTTTCTTCATTACCGGCCATTATATTAAATTCAGTTTCAAGATCTCTTATTTGAGTGGATTCCCTAGGGTTACGTCTAAGAGTTCTTTCAATGGGTGAATTAATTGTGGGTAGAGAAAGTGATCTACGGCCAAACATCAACAATTCACAACAACATCGTCACAACAAATCTTTATCATCAACTCCACATACGATGTTCCCTTTCTCCTCAATTATCAAGACAGAAAATAAATGGCCACGACAAGGACCGATGCTTGTACACAAAATTAAAACAATAATATAGCCTCAACAAGGGCTTGCAAATAAATTAACTATTTCTAAACTTAACACATGCACGATATCTTACAATGTGAAACTAAAAGGTCAAGAAACTTACGTGGGGTCCTCTAGACTTACACTTTGTTAGCGTTCCCACGGCGAGATTCGAGTCCCTAGAATCTTACAACACGAAAATGGTTAAACCACACGAAAAATATGCACAAAACACAATATGCACAATCAAACTAAATTTAACCCTAAACTTTGGTTGCTAAACCTTTTGCAAGTCCCCGGCAACGGCGCCAAAAATTGATCGGTTGGTTAATTAAACATCAACTTTCGCAATAGTACGAATCATTGTAAAATAGGGCTATTGGTCGGGTAAGTCGAACCACTGGGACTGCGCTAATCTATGGCAACCTAAGTGTCTAGAGTCATTTTAGAGTGATAAGGGGTGTTCATAGAGGGTTTGTTTTGTTTGTCACTAAACTACAAATTCAAAATGCATAAAACAATAAATTGAAGGAGATTAAAAGAAAAGATTTAGAGAAGGAAGTCTAGGGAAGTGAATCCACTCTAAACCTTTACACAAGCTAATTATATGATTGATTTGGGGAATTAATGTAGAAATGACATTGATGAATAGCAATTCATGACTACTATAACATCTTCAAGAAATTCAATTAATTAAAATGTAAGAACAACCTATCAAAGCTCCACATGCTTAAATTACCTAAACTATGGTGCAATCCTCAACATGCTCACTAAGCTAGAGATTGTCAAACAAGTAATCAATTGATGAGAGCACATGATAACAAGTCACAAGGTTAATCCATCAAAAGAAATTCTTAAACAATGAATTAACAAGCTACTCAAAATCATGCCATTAAAACCATTCCATAGTCTTAGCTCCATTGTCACTATGAAACTACAAGCCATACAACCATGAGATTAAATCATCTAAGACAAGAGTATTTAATGCAACATGATCTTTAGAACATTAAAACATCAATTACATTATGTAACATGCTCTAGATTATGGAACTAGTCAAATACACATTTCATTCCCCAAAATAAATCAAAAACTAGACATGCTTACAAGAAGGAGTTTTATCACCTCCCTAGATGGAGGTTTAGTTATCCATGGATACAAAAATGGAAGAAGAAGAAGAAGACTCCATTGTTGCCTTCAAGAACTCCAAGAACTCTCCTTCTCTTGCTCCTCTTTCTCTCTCTACGAATCTAGCAAAAATGTAGATTAATGAATTTTTTGTGGCCTCCCTTCTCTTCTCTTTTATAGATAAGGCCTCTCTCTCTCCCCCAAAAGACATCCTCAACCACCCCATCAATAGGGAAATCCAAAGTTGGTAAATGTAGAGTGTAAGTGGCTGAAATGGGCTATTCCCGAACGACAATCTGCCCAAAATTCGAGCACTTGAAGCGAGGCCTCGAGCACTCGAATTTAGTGTAAAAAGCTCCATGCTTCACTTGCTCCGCCCAGACCTACTTTGATGAAATAGCCATAACTTTGCGCTCTGAACTCCAAATGACAAACCGTTTGAAGATTTGGAGAGCTAATTCAGAGCGTTAAATACTTCATGTTTTGGTGGAGATCCAATTCTCAAGGATGCTTGGTCGAAAATGAAGATCAAGGCAGAATTTCATTGCTGCCAGGCAGTTCTGCGCACCTCTGGTAACAAGGCCATAACTCTCTGCTCCGAGCTCCGAATGACAAACCGTTTGAAGATTTAGAAAGCTAATTCAGAGCTCTAAATATTTCATGTTATGATAGAAGTCCAGTTCTTGAGTTTGTTAGGTCGAAAATGGCGACAAAAGTCAGGTTCCACTGCTGCCAAGTTTCAGCATTGTGCCTTTGCATTCAAAATTTCAACAAAACATCATTCTTGCTTCTTTTAAGCCAATGAACCTGAAAATAAACAAAAATGCACAAATGAAGATAATCTACATAATAAAATCAAATAATGGACTTAATTAATGCAATTTAGGGCGCTTGAATATGCAATATTCGGTGCTTATCACTTCTCCCCTCTTCATGCACGACCTGGAGCTCCCATGGCAGCCCAAGGGGTGCTGCCATCTTCTCTCTCCTCTTTTGGTTCACTTTTCCTTGATAGAAAGTCTTTGGCCTTAACGTTTGTCGTTCCCCTCGCCGTGCTCTATCTTTCCCTCTTATTAGAATTCAGTTTTGACCATTTCTTGAGTTTGGTTTTGAGGTCAAGTTATGATTTTGATGGGGCTTTCATGGGGGTTATGTTTACGGCATTGTCCCCGACAAAACCTCTCAGTATCGTTGAATTCGGAGCACTTTTATTTTGGTGGGCCTTTGGGATTTTCATCTCAAATTGAGGTAGGAGATGTTCTAGGTTTAAATTCTTGTTATATAGCATGCTTGTAATGCTTATACTACTTGTTTGCATGATTAAATATAAAATCTAGAGATTTTTTTATTTATTTTTCTTGTACGGAATCTAATTTTTTCGGTTGCTCATGACTTGGTTTAAACATGTAGCATGATTTTATATTGCCCCTTGATATGCTCATTGTCATGTATTAAAATTGGAACATTTGAATATGTATTAAAGATTTTATTTAATATTTATCTTAGGTGAAAGATTCATTCACATGGCCTTAACTAGCTTGAAATTAATATGTGTTAGCATATTATATTAGGCCTTAGCATGCTCTTCAACATAGTTGAATTTGAAAGTAATTGGAGGTGTTTTGAAAATTAGTAATTATTAATTAATTTGATTAATTAATTTGCCCCGAGTGCACTATTCACTTCATTCGAATTCCGACTTGATATTCTTGATCTACATGCCATATAGCTTCACATATATTTGATTTAGAATATTCGGTGAGGTTTTGAAACCTTTCATTTAATTAATTCCCTTGTTTAAAATTTAATCCTCATGGTGATATACAACTTGGAATTGAATTGTGGCATGCTAGAAAATTAAGCTTTGGTGTGGTTGTTCACATGTATTAAATTGGGATTAATTGCATGAGAATTGTAACCTTTATTTTATATTTAACTTTAGTGAAAGTTTAATTTACATAGGTGTAACTTGCATGAAATAAGCTTGAAATGTGATATTACATTAGTCCTTGGCATGTTATCTAAGATATGTTAAATTGAGAGCATTTGGTTAAGTTTGAAAAATCTAGAGATTTTAATTAAAAGAATTAATTAAAATCTATTTCGTGGTCCCATTAGCTTAATTAAGGTTTTAACTTGATATTTGTATTGGCCATGACTTGTTTACTAGTATATATTAATTGTGGACCATTTGAAGTTGCTTTGGAACCTTGGTAATTAAATTAGAATGATTTAATTAGAGTTCTACTTTGTTGTTCCAATAACCTAATTGAGTTTTAGAATGGATATAGGTGATGACCATGCCATGTTCTTTAATATGTATTAATTTGAAGTTATTTGGAATTGAATTAGAATCTAGGGGATTTAATTATTTTTATTTAATTAAATTCTATCAAATTGAGCCATGGATTTAATTGTGTTTGAAAGTCGTTTCTCTATCAAAATCCTGGACATGGACTTGTTGTATATTCATTTGGTTATGTTTTGAGCATTGGATAACATAGTTGCTATGTTTATACTCATGAGAATATGTTTTCCTTATTGAATATATTGTTGCCTTGTGTAATGATTTGCACATTTCGTATTTAACATCATTCATGCATAGCGTGTAACGAATCGCACACTGAAGATTCGACATTTATCACATCATATTAGTTGTGGACATAGAGCATGTATTGTATAGGTTTCCAAATTTGGTTGTGCTTAGTAGATAGTTGATTATCTTGCATATTCCTGTTGATATATGCGTTGTTGCATAACTTGTTGATTTTGGAAACTTGAGGATGTCGTTGTTTGACTATGGCTAGGATGTGGTTCTAGTACGGGGAATAGTCCTTCTATATGGTCTAGTGCGCACATAGGGAGGTTACATATGGGCTAGTAACCCTAAAGTAACTATGTTGTCGGTCTGATCCGGCGTGACGTCCGAGTATCCACTTTGTTTGATTTCGCATTTCATTTTCAAGTTGATAACTAGATGATGTTGTAACTTGTTGTTTCTTATTTGTCGTTCCATTTTAAGTTATAGGATGTTAACTTTGCGAAATTGTGCTTTATGCGTTGTATTGGAAGTTCCAATGTTGGTTAAATTGCATCGATATTGAAAATCGTGTTTTGACGTTCTAATAAAGCTTATGATTGATCCTATTGATTCATTTATAACATAGATGTTAGATGGCATGAACCACTACTGTTATTTTGTGCTTTAGATTCTAAGTTGATGGCTTTGAGAACTTAAACCTTATTGCACTGTATAACATGCTCTTTTGTTGTTGAATTGCATGGATAATGTGATTCTTGTTAACTTGTATTCAAATATGCTTTTGTCATGTCGTATGGATTACTCTAGACCTAGTTTAATTGTATTGAAAATGCAATTCATGTTAATCTATGCACAAGCATTCTTCTTGTCGTGTTCTTTGGATTATCCCAACCATGATTCGTTTCATACACGTATGTATATCATGATTCTTGTTGCTTAGACTCTAAGGTAGCTTAGGATGCTCCCCGAGTCTCACTTGGACATAGTCGTTAGGTGGCATGAGCCCCTTTAACATGTTTTACCTTAAGGTGATAAATTTGTAAAATGCTAGGTCGATGCATGCTCATCTCCTACGAGTAGCTTTATGTTACTCACCCCTACGATACTGAGGCATATTTCAGGTACGAAGACTTGGTTCGTGAAGCCTCGCATTCCTTGGATGTCGAGTAGCTTTCAAGTTTGCATTTCATGCAAATGTTAGCTTGAAATATCATTTTGTAGACTTAAATGTCAAAATATGTATGTTTGATTCCATGTATGTAATGTGTACTTAAGTACACTCCTTTCAATGTATTTGATATGTATGAGATGAGGCCGGAGGTCAATGACATGCATATTGTATTTTATGCAACTTTTTAACTTCATGAAATGTTATGAAAAACTTGAAAAATCGCAAGTCATTCCTTCACCACGGTTGTATCGGGTGTGGGAATTCCATTTTCATTCTTTTATAGGATCTTATTAATCTTGTATGAAGTGTGGCCAAGGGCCAAACGGTCATTTGATCCCGTTTTGCATTTTTGGATTCCGAGTTTTCATTCCAAGTTCCATTTTTGCCTTTTTGCCCGTTGGGGGGTCGGATTTTGTATCGGTGGTATTTTTAAGTCGTGGACCATTGTTGCACGTCCAAATAGGTAAGTTACGTTTGCGTGCATGGTCGTTTCCGGGCAAAACCTTATTGTTTGTGTTTTGAGCCTCTTGTGAATTCATTTCGCATTTTTTTTGCATATTTTGATCTAGGGGCATTATGGACCTTTCACATCAATTTTATTTTCTTCTTTTGACATGGTTGAATAGAAAACATGATTTTTTTGGGGGGGGGGGGGTGTTTCTTCTTCGTGTTTTTCCAGAAAATGTCGTCTTGGTACCGGAAATCCCTCGTGAAGTTTCAGCTTGCAGTTTTCATTTAGCAGCTTTAGGACCCTCTTATTCAGTTCTGATCTAGGGGCATTTTGGGGATTTCACAGTGACTTTTTTTCGATTCCGTCCACGAAGTCGGGTAGAAAACTCGATTTTAGGGGGGGTTTCTTCTTCGTATCTTTCCAGAAAAACTCGTCTTGACCTCCGTTTCAAGCCTCAGTTCTGGGCAGATAAAAAAAATGTAGCAGCAGCCAAGGGTTGCCACCAGCCATGTCTTTGGGCGCCGGCATGCAAGCCGGTGGGCTCGCTCATGGGCGCTGTGTGCGTCATGGCCCCTCGTCGGGCCGCCGCGACGTCAATTCTTCTGTTGGGCTTTTCTCCTTCGTCCGGACTCCAATTCAAGTGAATTTTTTTTTGAACTTGACTAATTTTTCGCTGTCTTTCCAACGGTGTGCTCAGTTGAACCCGATTCTTCCTAAATAATTACCAGTTTACCCTTTTTGCTTTAAGTGCTCGTTTTTTTTCGTCATGCCGTTTCTCATTTGTTCAGACTCCGAATCATGCGATTCTTGAGTCCATCTTGATTAGTTTTTCATTGTCCTTCCAGCAGTATGCTCGGTGGCACCCGAATCTAAAGTTTTTAGAAATGGCTATTTTGCCCTTGGGGGCTTATTTGTCATATT
This sequence comes from Cornus florida, assembly GCF_030987335.1. NCBI lineage: Eukaryota > Viridiplantae > Streptophyta > Magnoliopsida > Cornales > Cornaceae > Cornus > Cornus florida. The sequence goes on from NW_026775573.1 coordinate 51,589,975, forward strand.
TTAGATCTTTTGCTTCCGCATCAGTTCTTGTTGAGTTCCACGACCTCATGGAAGGTCACTTTGACTTCTTAGAGTCTTGTTTTCTGTTTTCGCTTCTGCATATCGGATCCGTTATCGGGTCAATCTTCGGTTCATCACAGGATACGTTGGCCTAAAAACCAGGGTCGTCACATGGAAGCCTTGTGCTTCTGTAAATTCGTGGGTGTTATTGTTTTTACATTCTTGCAACTATACTTATATGTGTGAGTGTTTTACTTACTGTGTGTTTTAGGCAGTAAGTGTGAATTGGATGAGCTAAGTTAGAAATTCAGAGAAAAGTTGTTCATATTTCTAGTTTAGTGCCATCACAGGGCACTAGATTCGTGTTCAGAATTTACCCCTGTGACATGGTGTATCATGTATGGGTTGGGGCTTCGGGCGGTGATGGAGAAGGATATGGGTATGCAGCAAATTTTTAGATTTTTTTATTAAACAAATAGTTTAACTCTAAGGACAAAAGTGTAAATTCATATCAATCTACTAACCACAAACAGTTAATTAGGACCTTTCTGTTACATTGTGGCCATCTTCTATCTACACGTACAAGTTGAAAACCTGAGGGGTCCTTTGTGTAATTTGCCCAATTTTCATTAGTGACGGGGGGTGTCCTTGTGCATACGTAATAAATGCAAAGCGCTCTGTACTTGTATGGAATTTGTCCAAACCTCAGATAAGTTAATTTATTTTGCCCTAATTTTAAGTCCTTAAATATATAATTGATGAAATGACATGAATAGAAAAAAAAATAAAAATAAAAATACACAAGACTCCACTAAAAAACAATAAATCACATAAGCCTCCACAATCCATAAATAAGAAATACATTAGAGAGAAAAGAATTCATATTCTTATAGGATTAATGCAACCATGACTATGATGTTGATGTAAGTGCTATCATTATTTTCAATTAATATATGTATAAGTAAGTGTGCACGTGTGTGGATACATATTTTTACAATTTACATTTTTGTTACATCAAATTTTTAATCATATTTTTAAGAAAATTCGTACAGTGCCAGGATTTATCACTTTAACTTTTTAAATTTTTACGAAGTTCTCCTCGTTATCCTTAAAAGTCTAGCTTCGGACCTTCAGACCTAAAACTTCAAATGTCACATTCTTGCCATGAAAACAGAAAAAATAAATAAAAAATCTTTTTTCTTTCTCTTGGTATTGTACTAACTATGCGATACAGTGATTCTCTCTTTTCCAAATTCTAATGCAGTGGACTGTGCTGATGATGCACCCATTAAAGTTGCTTAAGGATCATTGATCAGATAAGATGATGCACCCATTACTGATTGGCATTGCTATCGTTTGAACCTCATTTCCCTGCAAAGTGCACCAAGCTAATCATGATCAAACCATACAATTTTGTTTTATTTTATTTTGAAGAACTAAGAAAATGCTCGGATGAACGGTGGACTATATTTTTTTCCTGTGTAGGCAAAGGAAAAAAATATCATGTTGGAATTGGCTTCTTTGGGTTTGGACAATTTGGAAGGCTAGAAATAAGAAGGTTTTTGAGAAGGAAGTTTGGAATCCTTTAATGGTGGCAAATGTTCTAGCTACAAATCGATTTTGAGAGTATTTGAATGTGCAACAAAAATGTTAGAAAATTCTCCACCAACCACAAAGGTTCGAGTCCTCTAATCGTTGGGTTCATCCTTTGAATGGAGTTATAAAATGTAATGTTGATGCTAGTTTCTCGACGATTTCTAAGTTAAGAGGTGGAGGTGCAGTGTTTCGGGATTCTTTTCGATCCGTGATAATTTTTAAACCTTTTCCTTCGTTATCGGTGTTAGCGGCAAAGACATTTTGCTTTAGAAGTGCTTTCTATTGGGCTCAAAAATTTAACTTTCAGGTTGTGTGCTTTGAATCGGACGCTAAATTGGTGGTGGATGCCATAGACGGGGTCAGCTCTGGAACTGTTGAGATTGCATCTATGTTATATGACATCCAGACAGCTCTACAGCTCTACAAAAATTTTCATGGACTTCAATCTTGCATGTTTGACGTAGTGGCAATCGGGGGGCCCATTCTCGTGCAAGACTCTCAAGGAATAATATGGAATCGGACATCGTTCTTGGTTCGCTGCCTCTGTCAATATTTCACCTTCTGGAGCTTGCTGCTGATGGTAGTGCTTGTTAGTGTTTGTTCTTCCTTTTTTTTTTTTTGCCAGGAAAAAAAAAATTATATATATATATATATATATACACACATTTTAATTAGTCATGAATTGTAAACATCATTTGTTTGTCATATGAATCGAACCAACAAATTTGCAATTAGGATTGACTATTATATTTTAGAATAATTAATTCGTTCAAAACATGATTGTTGTGGACAAAAAAATATATTTAAAATAGCATTGTTGTACAAACATGATCGAAGTGTGGAACATGATAATACTATAAATCTTAGTCCAATTTTGCGAATCCAACTTGTTATGTAGCCTTAATTTTATAGCACTATAATGGGACACAGCTATATATTTATTCTAAACTCTTGATAATTCTATGCAATTTTTCATCATAATCAACTCCTTGTGTTCTTATTCTGTAGTTTTGTTAATTTTCAAAACAAAACCTACTCTTCTTACCCACAAACACAAGGTAGCGCGACTCATATTTGCAAAGTACGTTATCAATTTAATTAATATTAGCAAATACTTGTGAATTTATAGGTGAAAAATAAAGAGGGAAAAGTATAGATTTTTATATAATATAGAAATGTAGGTTTCATTGTATGGCCAACCGACAAGTTCCCTCAGTGCTTCAAACGAAGTCTCTAATGGCATATATATATATATATATATATATATGCCCTCCAATGGCATATTACGCATATCAATGTCACATGTTCTGTGAGTCCCATATTACGCATATCAATGTCACATGTTCTGAGAGTCCCATATATATATATATATATATATATATATATATACTTTTATTTAGTTTCTGTTTACACCCTTATTTTTCCCAATAGAAAAGAAGACACGTGAAAAGAATTATGGGCTGAGCCGGTTTGTGACATGTGAAAAGAGTTTGGGTCAAGGCTAAACTCAAGGAATTTCAATTAGAAGTGGTTGATGGTTTTTGTTTAAAAACAACTTCTCCAATTGAAATAGAACATGTGGGGCATGGGTATCGATTTATTTGATAGTTGAATTGATATGGAAGTCTATCATAGGAGAAGCCACGTAGCAGCAAGATGAATTGGTCAAAGGAACGTGTTGGATTTTCAGACGTGGAATTTTAGTGCCTAAAAATATGGAAGTTGGTTTCTACAAAAAGCCACGATATAACAGAAGAGTTTTTAACGTGGGCTACTACCACCACCATCAGGAGCAATGGCCATTGTTCAGACAAAGGAAATTGTGCGATCTATTAGTGGTATCAAAGGTCACGATAGCATGATCGATTGCAATGTGGGAGCTTTAATGGCATCAAACGACACGATTGCACTATTGTTGGCACGTGTGGAACATGGAAGTTCTAGCTCCAGGCACGGTTACACGTTTGGAACTTGGAGGTTCCAGAAAATCAAAACATGATTGCATGTTTGGAATGTTGGAACTCTAGAAGCATTAAAGCACGATCTCATGATGGCACAATTGCATGAGAGCTCCAGACATGATAAGAACGTGGGAAAAGAATGTGGAAAAGAACGTGGAAGTTCTAGAAGGATCAGGAAAGCACGATTGCATGACTTGGACAAGTGGGAACATTTGAAGGCATCAATGGAACTGCCTAGAACTGCTATGTTAACTGTTATATTTTTATTCTTTAAATAGGTCATTATGTTGTAACGTAATAGGTCTGCTCAACGCCAATCAAACTACGCATTTCAATACAATCTTCATTTTTTGCAATGCACTTTCAATATGATTAGTCTTATTCCTACACTTTACTTTTCATTAGATAATTCCTTTACTTTCATAGGTATTGTAGTTTTTCCTAGCCAGTTAACAATCCCGAAGTCCTTTATTAAAGGCAAAAAGAACTCAGAGGTGGTCATTCCAGACCTCTTCACAATCGCCTAGTCTCACAATATTCCTTCTGGAATATTGTTTGGATCTCTCTTTGGAACTACTGCAGTTCCTAGTACGCCCATCCGGTTCCATTGGAATTGATGCCCCAGCTTTTCCAAGGCCAAACATAGTGGCACGCTCGGCAGGACATTCTGAACGGAGTGTTTCTATGGCGGGAGGAAAAAGACATGGCAAATCTGTTCAAGATCCTACCGAAATTGAAGAGGAATAGGTTATTGGACTTCCTGATGAAAGTTTACGGGCCGTTCCTGACGAAAGAGAAAATATGATTGCAAAGATCATCAAAGCAATGATGAATGGTCCAACCATGGATATTACACAGTTGATGAGCCGAAATCACGATGAGGCCATTCGAGCACAAGACAGAATGACCAGCAGACTGGAAATTATACTTGAACGGTTTCTTGCAGGTATTCCTCAAAGCTTGGACACTTTTTCCTAAAGGGTGGCCGACATGTCTCAAAGCATGGCTACTAGGCCAAGCAATTGAGAAGGTTCTCAACAATCGGCCATTCCAGTGAATAGGCTAAGTACTTTTGTTGAAGGAAGTCCTTCTCATCAACCTGTGCATTCCTTATCACAGGCACAGATAACGCAAATTCCACCTACACAAATGACGACCATTCCAGTGACCCAGCAAGTTCAGAATTCAGCTACTGTGACTTTGCCTCAACAGGTATGTCATGAAGTTTTTTTCTAACAATTTGCATCAGTTTAGGTCTATTTAGGGTGTAGCTCAGGCAGGTCAATTGGGAAATCAGTTGTATTTTCCACCCAATGTTGGACAGCAGAATGTTCAGCCACCACCTACCATTCCTTAAAGACCACCTCAGGTTTTTCCTGTAGTAGGTGGGGGGCAGAACATACCAAGAGAGCCTCCTAACCAAGGAGGCAACAGAGGTCATTGGAGGAATAAGCTAGACCCAAACACATTTCCAATGGTGTTTGGGGGGCAACCCATGGCTAACTAACCACAAGGATAGCCGGAGAATTACCAACCACTAGTTTAGTTGTCGGTGATGGATTGATGCCAACTTGTTGAATTATTTCAGCAGGAATTTGGTTTGACTAGAAGGGGTGGAAGACCTATCTATAGGAAACCATACCCTGAGTTCGTAGATAATGTTGAATATCCAAGGAATTTCAGAATTCCTGAATATGCCACTTTCAGTGGCGAAGGTAACCAATCCACCGTAGAACACATAAGCCGATTTACGGTTCAATGTTGTGAAACAGGAAGTAATCAATGGATGAAAGTCTGGTTATTTCCTAATACTTTGACCGGATATGCCTTCAGATGGTACACAAACTTGCCTGCAAATTCCATTAATACTTGGCATCAGTTTGAAGAAATGTTCCATTCACATTTCTATCGAACTTAGCCAGAAGTTTCCATGGCTGATCTTTCCAGGCTTAACCAATTGCCAGGAGAGTCCGTAGAAACCTTCCTATCCAGATTCAGAAAGGCAAAGCATAAGTGCCATGTAGATCTTCGCAAAATTGAGTATGTCAAAATGGCTGTCAATGGTCTAGACCTTGAATTGCGCAAGAAATTCGAAGGGATAAAGTTCCACAATCTCTTTGACTTGGCGAGTAGAATTGCCAAGTATGAAGGTTTATTTCATGAGGAGAAGGATAGAAAAGCTTCCTCAGAAGTCTTTGCTGCTGACCTTGATAGTGAGTTTAAGGTCCATATGGTAGAGTCAAACATCAAAAAGCCATATATTTGTTAGGCACTTGTAAAGTCAAAATCTGTAGCTACAACTAGTGCCCAAGCCACTTCCACTTCAAATAAGAAAGGGATACTTGATTCTACCAAAGGATATTCCTTTAACATTACCAGGGTTGAGGAAATATTCGACTTACTGATGGCTAATAAATAGCTAATTCTAACTCCTGGGCATAAGCTCCCAACTCCTAACGATTTACTTGGAAAAGAATATTGTAAGTATCACAATTCTTGGAGACATTCAACTAATAATTGTGTTATTTTTCATAATAATATGTAGAAAATAATTGAAAAAGTGAAGTGATGGGAGTTGATGGGAATCCTTTTCCAGTAGTAGTCACTACCAATGTAATTAGTATTGCTGCTGACCATCCCAAAAAAAAGATGGACTTGGACGAAGGAAAGGCTAAAGGGAAAACAATTATCGAGCTAGAGTCAATTCCATTGGAGAAAACTATGGCAGAATTAGAAAAACAGATTCGACAAGCTCAAATTGCCCTCATCCAGCAAGGGTGTTGCCCTCAGTGCAAGGTCTATAAATCGGTGGCTAAGAACAAGGAGGACAGACATCAATCAAGTGAGGAGAGTGGCTAAAAAAGAAAGGTTCATGACAGGTTGACTTTCTGACAGCCGGTAGAATCGGTTACTATAACTATTCCAGCCAAAGAACAGCATGTTGACAGAAAGCCTTCCAGTCAAAAAAGGGCTGAATATGCAGAAAATTTTAAGTTTCGGCCAAGAAACCTTGAAGCAAGGGATTATGAGAAAAGAAGCATTCTTCCATCAAGGAAAAGAGATTCCAGATTTCGTGAAGAAAAGGTGGAAAGGCCTACCAGAAAAGATGGGGAATTCTATAATGCTTCTCATGGAAAGCCCAGAGTCGCTTCAGAAGTTTGGGTAAAGAAAGAAACCAAAACCCTCAAACCAAGGATGGTCAAGCCCCTAATTCCTCATTCAGAAAGGTGGAAAAGGGTGGACCATCCCAAGTTTCCTAAATACAGGGACGTAACTTACACGTGAACACAGAAGCACCATTTCTAAAGGAAAAAAGCCGTAGGAAGAAGGTTATGGGAGGAGGATCATGGTTGGAAAGACAAGAATGAAGTAAGAAAGCCCACAGACCTGACCAAGAAATTAGCAAGAGGAAGAGATTCAGCCCCAGAATGTTTAGATGACTTTGCTTCAGAGTTAGAAGAGTCCCTTTTGGAAGGAGATAAGGCATAAGAAGCAATCCCAGTAAAAGAACTGGAGAGTTCTGAGAACTCATCCAATTTGAAGAAAATCCATTTTGGGAGCTTTCCAGAAGAAATTTCATGCAATATGGTTGTTATCCTTCCATTGGTCTTTGAATCCAAACCAAATCAGCCATTTTTAATGATAGGTGATGTTGCTAATGACGAGGATTGACAGTATACATATAGAAGAAATTACAGAGGAATTTTTAGAAGAAGAAACTGAAGCTCACCAAGAGCCTTGTGAAATTCAAGATGATGTGCTTCCAACTCCAAAGAAGGCGGTTCTAGAGAAACCCCATATTGGAATGACTCAGCAGTTGAAGCCACTTTATATAAAGGTATTAATTGAGGGCCGTCCACTTTCAAGAGTTTTGGTGGACAATGGCTCAATGCTGAATATTGTTCCCATTAATGTCATGAGAAAGTTGGGTAAGATAGCAGAGGATGTAATTCCTAGTGATGTAGCTATCAGTGGTTTCACTAGAGGTTCAGTGGAAACACAGGGAATTCTTACATTGGAATTGACTGTTGGAGATGTTACAACCATAACGACATTCTTCATTATGGAATCCACAGTGGCCTATAATTTATTATTAGGCTGCGAATGGATACATCCCAATTTTTGCATTCCGTCTACGTTACATTAAATGCTAATTTTTTGGGATGGCGATGAAGTTAAGATTGTAGAGGCTGACAACAAGCCATTCATTGTTATAGTGTATCATACCGATGCTGAGCTTTACAATGGAGAGTTCGTGCTAGTAAGGTTCATTGGAAAAGATAGCAAGGGTCGACCCAAGTCGGCGACAATATGGAAGACTCTTATAGAAGAAGAAGCTAAGGAGTTGTTCCAAGAGATGTTAAGGCCAGTAATCCTCTCATAGGCCGACGTCCAATGCCTTTCACTTGAAAAGTTTTAATGGAAGAAGCTCACAAGAAACAGAGGGTGAGAAACCAGGCGGTGAGCTGTTGCCTGGAAAGGTTAAAAGCATACCTAGTTGAATTACGGCTGGAATGAAGTAAACGATGTGCCAAGGTACTTTCCAGTAACTTGATAGAAGCCACATAAGATCCAGAAGGTAAATTGGATGCAATCCAACTAGCAGATTTGAAGTCTGCTCCTGCAAAGCTTGATGATTTAAAGGTCGAGGTTCAGGATCCACTGGTAGAAATTAATTTGGGAACTGAAAAAGATCCGCGGCCAACTTACATAAGTGGGTTATTGGAACCAAATTTTCAAGAGGAATTGATCCCTTTCTTGAAAGAGTTCAAGGATTGTTCTACTTGGACATATGAAGAGTTGTCTGGTCTCTCTACAAAATTTGTGGAGCATAAGCTACCAATCAAGGAAGGGTACTGGCCTTTCAAACAACTTCCTAGAAGGATGTCGCAGGAAGTTTTTCTGAAAGTCAAAGAAGAAATTTAAAGGCTTTTAAAGGGGGGTTTCATCAGAATTACCAGGTATGTGGAATGGCTTTCAAATATAATGCCGGTCATCAAGAAGAATGGTAAGCTAAGAGTATGCATAGATTTCTGAAATATCAGCTTGGCAACTCTAAAGGATGAATATCCAATGCTCGTGGCAGATCAATTGGTAGATATAGTGGCAAAGAATGGAATTCTATCATTCATGGATGGCCATTTCGGTTACAATCAGATCTATATTGCTGAGGAAGTCATTCCAAAGATGGCATTCAGATGTCCAGGTTCTATTAGGACATTTGAGTGGGTGGTTATGCCATTCGGCCTTAAGAATGCAGGTGCTACCTACCAAAGGGCGATGAATGTGATTTTTTATGATATAATTGGCAGGTTTATTAAGGTTTATATAAATGACGTGGTCATCAAGTAATCATAAAAGCCTTAACATTTGATCAACTTAGAGATGGCCTTTAAAAGGATGAGGATCCATAAGTTGAAGATGAATCCATTGAAATATGCTTTTGGAGTTTCAGCTGGAAATTTCTCAGGCTTTCTGGTCCATCAGAGAGGAATAGAGGTTGATAAGAATAAAGCTAAGGCCATTATGGAAGCACAGCCTCTTCAGAGTAAGAAGGAGCTTCAGAGGTTTTTGGGGCAAGTAGGTTTTCTTCGCAGATTCATTTTTAATCATGCTGGAAAGACCTATGTTTTTTCATCTATTCTAAAGTTAAAAGAAATAGAAGATTTTCGGTGGAGAAACCAGCATCAAAAAGCTTTTGAAGAACTCAAAAGATACTTGGCCAACCCTCCTATAATGATGCCAACAATAAAGAAACGGCCTTTAAGGTTATACTTATCGGCCGCTGAGGAGTCTATTGGGACTCTATTGGTACAAAATAATGAGTGGGGAAAGGAACAGGCTGTTTACTTCTTTAGTCGAGTACTCATTAGGTACACTCCAATTGAAAAGTTATGTCTTGCTTTGTATTATTCTGCCATGAAATTAAGAATATACATGCTTTCTGTTGTCGTGTACATTATTTCTCCAACTGATTTAATTAAGTACATGCTATCGAGGCCTTCGATTACTGGAAGGATTAGAAAGTGGTCATTGGCTTTGATGGAGTTTAGTTTTAAGTACATTCCACAGAAAGCCATCAAGGGATGTGCACTAGTAGAATTTCTGGCTGATCACCCTTCCACTAAAATAGCAACAGAAATGTGTGACGTGGTGTATAATCTCTACCTCAAACATTCTCTATGGACATTACTCTTTGATGGTTCATGTATTAGCGATAGAGGAGGAGCCGAAATTGTCATAATTTTACCAAAGAAAAGGAAGATATCATTTTCTTTCTTTTTGGATTATTTGTGTACTAACAATCAGGCTGAATATGAGTCACTCATAATCGGTCTGAAAATTCTACTGGAAATGAAAGCCAGAAGTGTACTCGTCATTCGAGATTCCAAGCTTGTGATCAACCAACTAGCCGATAAAAACAGATGCCTTAGTCATCATCTGAGGCCTTTCCATTTCTTGGCCTTACAATTACTAGATCAATTTGATGATTACTAGTTAAAGCATTGGCCAAGACATCTGAATAAAGAGGTGGATGGACTGGCTCAAGTAGCAGCGAGTATTAAAGTTCCACCTAAAGTAGAAGAAACCACAATCTCAGTAAAAAAGAGACCACTTCCATCTGTAGAAATGAGGAATGAGCATTTGGAAGTTAGTTATGTGGACTTAGAGGAGGTAGATCCAGGCGATTGGAGAGTTCCCATCATTAAGTTCCTGATGAATCCAAGCACAGATGCGAATAAGAAAATTTAGCTTATAGCTCCTCACTACATTTTGATGGATGGAGAATTATATAAGAAAAACAAAGAAGATAGTCTTCTCCTCAGGTGTTTGGACAAGCTAGAATCAGTTCAAGTCATGGGGGAGGTTCATAACGGGTTATGTAGAGCTCATCAAGCTGGAACAAAGATGAGATGGCTCTTGAGAAGGTATGGATATCATTAGAGAGGCATTTTAAAGGATTTTAATGACTTTGCTAAAAATTGTCAAGCTTGTCAGAAGTTTGGTACTATTCAGAAAGTACTAGCCATCAACATGTAACCTGTGGTGAAGATCTGGCCATTTAGAGGTTGGGCGTTAGATTTCATCGAAAAAATCATACCTCCTCTACTGATGATCATACTCATATAGTAGTGGCCACAGATTATTTCACAAAATGGGTGGAATCCATTCCTTTGAAATCTTGTATACAATCAACAGTGATGGATTTCATTGAAAAGAATATCATTCATCGATTTGGAATTCCAAAAACCATCACCATAACAGAAGTCTTTCCTTCCTAGGAAGTATGGTACAAAATCTATTCGATATATATAATATCTAGTTCACAAGCTCCACTCCATACTTTGCTCAGGCAAATGGACAAGTAGAGGCGTCTAAAAAGGTCATCATTAGCATAACTGAGAAGATGATTGAGAAGTATCCGTGACAGTGGCATAGCTTTTTGTTAGAAGCACTATGGGCATACAGGAATTCAAAAAGATCAAGTACTGGAGTTACTCCTTATATGTTAACATATGGGCACGACGCAGTACTTCTAATGGAAATGACAGTGAAGTCAGCAGAGTAACTTTTCAAAATGAGCTAACTCCAGCTGAATATACTCAAGCCATGCTAGCAGAGTTACAAGATCTTGATGAAGTTCGGCTAAGCGCTTTAGACCATGTTATTGCATAAAAGAAGAAGGTGATGCGAGCCTACAACAAAAAAGTAAAGGCTAAGTCTTTCCTAGAAGGAGACATGGTTTAGAAAGTCAAATTGCCACTCGGGACTAGAGATAGAGAGTTTGGCAAGTGGACTCTAAAATGGATGGGACCTTTCTTAGTTGAGAGTTTTAGGAAAATCAGCCTATCAATTGATGGATATAAATGGTGAGCCTCATTCATCTCCCATCAATGGGGTATACTTGAAAACAGTATCACCCCTCAATCTTTGAAGCCTAGGAGAAAAGGATACTAAGACCAGCCGAATGAACGGTTTGTCAAGCCTTCCAATAGGAAAATGGCATTTGAAAGGTAAAGAGGATTTTCCTATGGAAACGCTTGAAATTTTTCTAATGGCCATTTCACTGGCCTTGGTAATTATGAACTTTCATAGGATTTTCAAATGAATAAAACAACCAAGTATTCCAGCAAGAGTTATTTTGGTTATTTCAAGTTCTTAAAGTATTGCATTTGGAACCAACTCATGGTTCTTAAGTTATATTTTCAATCTTGCCTTTTATTTCTTATGCATTCCGTTTTAATTAAATAAAGTGTTGTTTGAAAGCACAAAGAAGTAGGATGAAACTAAAAATGGAATATTAATATATGAGAAAGTTCCATTACATGCCATTTAAAAGAAAGGTGTATAAGACCTAAAACACCTGTGATTATTGCGTCAAAAGAAAGTGTCTAAGAAGGGACATAAAAGATAACCAAGAACCACATCATTTCACAAAGAGGCAAACTTGCCTTTGAAGCTTTCCCAAAGAAGATTGGATTAATCAGCCACTTCCACAGCCTTGTTTTTCGCTTCTTCTAGTGGAGGAATTTCTTCAGCAAGGTCTTCCTAGCTCTTCCTATGCTTGCTTGACTCAGCAAAGATTGCTTGAGCAACCTGTTCCAATTTAGCTTCTTCAGTCTCAATCTTCTTCATTTCTTTTTTAACTCTCTCCATCTCGGTAGTAAGACTGTCCTTTTTATCAGCCAGTTGATCAAATTTGGTTTTGATCTCTGGGTAAGGGAGGAGGCTATTATTAAGATCATCAGAAGCCTTATCTTTTAATTGAATTTTTTTATTAAGTTCACCAGTGGCTGTTGCCAAAGAATTGATATTTGCCACCATGAAAGGCAGTTGGTGTTGCAATTGGTTTACGGATAATTTGATTTCTGGAGGAAGGCCTGGATCTTTTTTCAAAGTAGACAAGATAGTGATCAAGTTTTGTTGAAATGAAGGAATCTCTTCAGCATTTTTCTCAAGGTATTGAAGCAACTGAGTTTTAGCAACTCTTAAAGCCTCCCCAGTTAGACAAGGAGCAACAGGAATACTAGCACTGGAGGTGGAGGTACTTGAAGATTTTAAGGCCTTAGCCACCTTATACAAGTCATCCAAATCCGGGAGTGCCCTTCTTTTTACCATGAAGGAGGTAGAGGTGGACAATGAATGAGTTGTCTATATCACTGAAAAGGAAACAGTTTAGGTTTAATTGAGGAAATTTTATTGAAAATTTAAGAGGAAAAGGTTTGCCTCTAGAAGGGAAGGACTAAGTCTAGTTAAAACTTTTAAAGGAGGGATAACCGTAATGGGATCAATGGAAGCAGGCATGATGTTGCTATCCAAATTGATTGGTGGAATTAAACTTGTAGCAATTGAATTTTGGAGATCCAAGTCTTGCTCTTCCAATGGAACATTCTCCAAAGCAATGTTTAACAGATTGTGCCCGTGGAAGGTCCCTGTAAGAAGGAATGATGGTTAGTCAAGTGCAAGTTAAAGAAAAGAACAGTAAAGGTCAACTCACCAAGTTGATTTCTTTCTTGGCTTTCTTCGTTTCTATAAGGAGTTTCCTTTTACTTTTCATGGGACGATCTCGGTCAAGTAGATTGCATATTTCATGGACTTGGCAGAAGTTTTCACTGAAGAAATCTTTTTTGAAGTACTTTTTTTAGAGGCACTAGAGGAGTCCTCCTCATTCGACAAATTGATGGGAGGTATGTAATTTTTCTTGGCAATGGCTAGGGCCTGTCAAATAGAAAAGTCCAGTAGAAGTCATTAAGAAAGAGATTGAAAAGAATGTTATGCCAACTAGAAGGGTATTTATATAATACTTGAGAAGAGGAAGCAGCTTTTCCTTTTGCTTTATAGAGCTCATCTTCTTGAAATTTTTCTTTCTTAACTTTCATAAGTGCCACCCCTTTGTCACTTCCTAGAGGCTTGTCACCACCAGAGCCTTCAGGATTACTATCCCCACCTCCTTCAATACCTTCGACTTCTGTAGTCAATTTAACTTTTCCTTTGTTGCCGGTGGGATTCTTATCCTTTTCATCGGCATCATCATCATCATCATTGTCTGTTAAAAAAGAGGAAATTTTTATTAATAGATTTTATGTGATTAGTTTGGAAAAACTCCAAGTATGGAAAGCTTACCATCAGAGAATGTTTCTTCATGGCTCGGTGTGATAGGCTTAAAGAAGTTCAAAAGCCTGTTGCAAACTTCTACATAAGCTGATTTTCTAGTTGAGTTAGCATAAGCAGTCCACCAATCAATGAACTCTTGGGTTACCTCTGGGCAATTATTAAAACCCTCAAATTCAAAAGAGTTTTTCTTCAAGGCATACTTTTCATCTACTGCCTGGAATTGCTCATTTTTGGTAAATCTGACTCTTATGTTAAAAGGTTTATTAGCCGATTCAAAAGGCGGCAAAGGAATGTGTTGTGTGAAGCCAAATTATCTAGTCAATTGAGCCGGATTATAATATTCAACCCCACAACGACTATTCTTTGAAGTTGGAGTGGAAGTTCCATAGTACAAATCATGGCAGATTAAAAAGCTTGCCCAAATTTTCTTCCAATCATCAGAGGACTTTTTGGTTGAAACTCCAGGGGAAGGTACAAGCCAAGAAGGCATTAGTCCATAAGTGGAAAAGGGATCTAAAAATAAGTTTGGTTTGAAGTCATTTTGGTCATAGAAGAAACGAAATACTTCTGTAAAAGAGAAAGGGGTGGACCGACTTTCAACAAAGCTATAAGATAAAAAAGGATTTTTCTGGTTAAACAAAAATGGGAGTAGTCAAGCTTGGAAAATATATTTTCAGCCACACCTGGAAAATCCAGAATAGACAACCAAAGTGAGTGAAATTAAACTCTAAGAGATCATTCATACCTCGATACAAGTGAGAAAGAACCAGATGAGCAAGGGCCATGTCTTTACCTTTGGCAAGAGCAACGGCAATTTGGATGAAATCCTTAGTGACTTGTCTAGTGGGAACACAGAATAGGTGTCCAGAGAGCCAGTAAATCAAGAAGGCAGTAAGCTCTTTCATCACAACGGCCCAGTCTTTTTGTTGTAGTATTCCATGAAAGTGACAGGAGAAGAATAGAATTTATTGTTTCCATCCTCAGATAAGGGAAAACTGAAAGAACCTGCATGTAGCAAGGAGCTGATGTCATCTCCATGAGGTTTCAAACCAGTTATACAGCAAATGTCTCTCATTGTGACATACATCATTCCATTTCGAAGATGTAAAGAGTTGGTCACGTTAGACCAGAAAAAGGCAGCAGGGAAAAATAGGTTCTTGTCTTGAATCATTGATACCTTGCTCAGTTGAATGGCATAAAAAATACCTTGCCTTTTCCAAGTGGAGGCAATCTTGTCATCACTAGAGAGACGATTGACCTATGATTTCCATAATGGACGGCGTCTTAGCCAGTTCTTGAGAGAAAGAGTTGGTTTCACCTTTTTCCCTTTGACAAGGATCAACGGGTACTCCCAATTAAATGGAAGATCATCCTCTACTGCAGGGTAAAATTCGGATAAAGATAGAGGAAAGTCATTCAATAGAGCCAGCCCTAGTCCATTCAAAGGACCTACGCGATGGAAAGAATCAAAGGTGATCTCTGATTCAAGTACTAACTTTAGAATTTTTTGGACTAGGTGGTTGTGGCTATGAGCTTTGGTTTAATTAAAAGAAGCAGCAGGCACATTTGAACTCGTGGTGGACCTGGTTAGCCGTTTTTGTTTTGGGGCCATTATGAGGAAAATTAGGGTTTAGATTAGTGAAGATTGAAAGAGAAGAAGATATGGGATGTTGTGTGAGCCGGAGTGGATATTTATGGATCAAATTTGTTGATATATATGAAAAGATAGAAGGATTTTTCAAAATTTAAAAGCTGAACAAACCGAGGAGATTTGAACGGCAGAGGAAGGTGAGTATTTAAGGAGGCTTACTTGGATAGATACAAGAGGCGGCTGACTTACCTTTTCAAGATCTAGCAATTATTCTTTTCGTTAATGGAGTAAGATTTGGTAGGTCCTCTCATTTATGATACCTAGAAAACTGGTTCAAGATGGAAGACGGATAAGTTGCCTTTCCGATTTATATAGGGTTAGTTTCTTTTCAAAAATGGATTTGGTGGGTCCGATTTATATGCCGGTTCAGGAATGGATGAGTTCCCAATGAACGACTTAGTTTATCCCTTTCAATTCAGAAGGAATTAGTTTCTTTCAAGAAATTTCTTTGGTGGTCCAGGAAATTGGCAATTAGGGTGTCAATATCAGAAGCCAAAAGAAGTAAGTGGTTTATTTAAATTCCATGCCTTTTTTTTTGTGTGCAATTAAGGGCAAAGAATTTAGGGGGGCAATGTTTACACCCTTATTTTCCCCAATGGAAAAGTAGACACGTGGAAAGAATTATGGGCTGAGTTGGTTTGTGACATGTGAAAGGAGTTTGGGTCAAGGCTACACTCAAGGAATTTCAATTAGAAGTGGTTGATGGTTTTTGTTTAAAAACAATTTTTCCAATTGAAATAGGATACGTGGGGTATGGGTATCGATTTATTTGACAGTTGAATTGATATGGAAGTCTATCACAAGAGAAGCCACGTAGGAGCAAGATGACTTGGTCAAAGGAACGTGTTGGATTTTCAAACGTGGAATTTTAGTGCCTAAAAATATGGAAGTTGGTTTCTTCAAAAAGCCACGATATAACAGAAGAGTTTTTAACGTGGGCCACTACCACCACCATCAGGAGTAATGGCCATTGTTTAGACAAAGGAAATCATACGATCTATTAATGGCATCAAAGGTCACGATAGCATGATCGATTACAACGTGGGAGCTTTAACGGCATCAAAGGGCATGATTGCACGATTGTTGGCACACGAAAGTTCTGGGCTGGCACGGTTACACATTTGGAACTTGGAGGTTCTAGAAAATCAAAACATGATTGCAAGTTTGGAATGTTGGAACTCTAGAAGCATTAAAGCATGATCTCATGATGGCACAATTGCATGAGAGCTCCAGATATGATAAGAACGTGGGAGAAGAACGTGGAAGTTCTAGAAGGATCAGAAAAACACAATTGCATGGCTTGGATACGTGGGAACATTTGAAGGCATCAATGGAACTGCCTAGAACTGCTACGTTAACTGTTATATTTTTATTCTATAAATAGGTCATTATGTTATAATGTAATAGGCCTGCTCAACACGAATTAAACTACGTATTTCAATACAATCTTAATTTTTTGTAATGCACTTTCAATATGATTAGTCTTAATCCTGCACTTTACTTTTCATTAGATAATTCCTTTACTTTTATAGGTATCGTAGTTCTTCCTAGCCAGTTAATAATCCCGAAGTCCTTTATCAAAGGCAAAAAGAACCCAGAGGTGGTCATTCCAGACCTCTTCATAATCTCCTTGTCTCGCAATCTTCCTTCTGGAATATTGTTTGGATCTCTTTTTGGAACTACTGCAGTTCCTGGCACACCCATCCGATTCCATTGGAACCGACGCCCCAGCTTTTCTAAGGCCAAACAGTTTCTAAATTCTATATTCAAATTATTTATTATATTTTAGGGTCAACAAAACTATGCCACCAGTAATTGCTTGGAAGCTAGCTTCGTTCAGTGGACTTTACCTTTTTTCTCACTACACTCTCTCTCTACTGGAAGGATCTTTCTTCGGCAATTACAGGTAATGTTTTTTCGAGCTCGAATCCTCTTAAGTGAGATTCTCATGCGGTCTCTTGCTGTGACCTTTTAAGTGGTTTATATTTGACTACGTCATTCTTTATTTAACAACTCTTAAGATCGTGTTTGGCAATTACACCACCATTTATAAGTAACATCATAGGAGTCTAAAAAGTAACATCATCGTTTGTAAGAGGGTAACATCACCGCTTAAAGAGTAAAGGTTGTTGACAGCCAAATAACTCATAATCCCCTTTAAAATCCTCTTTAAATTAACATGTGACTATTTTTTTTTTGGATGTTCTAGTTTTTATGATAAAATTTAACTTAAAAAATATATAAATAATATGTTGAATTGAGTTAGATTTGTGTGACTATTAGTTTTTCAGCACAATGTGAATACTTTTTTTTGATGATAAAGGTGGTGAATGTGGCAATTAATATTAAACTTTGTAAAAAAATTTCTTTTGATGGTGAAGGTGGTGAGTGCGGCAATTAATATTAAATTTTGTCAATTTTTTTTCAAATATATGTTAAATAATTTATATCTAAGTGTATGTTTTTTTAATATATGGAAAAAAAAAAAAAAAAAAAATTAGATGTGGCTCTCTTCATTATTTTTGGAAACATCCAGTATTTTGTTTATTGTCTAAAGTTAATCCAAGTAACTTTAATTTTGGTTTAAATTCTTTAAATTAACATGTTAAAGTGTTTTTAAAGTACTTTAATTCCAAATAATAATATAAATGATATGTTGAATTGAGTTATGTTTATATGTGACATTATTTAGTCTACATTATGTGCATACCTTATTTTGAGGGTGAAGATGGTTTTCACTTTTTTGTAATTGCTGCATCCAAACGCTGTCTCAATGTCTGTTAAATGAAGAAGGACGTGGCCAAATATAGACCACTTAAACTCACTGTAGGGGACCACATGAGAATCTCACTTCAGAGGATTCAAACCTATTTTTTCTCTTTTGAAAGACCCATTGTTCATCCTCCCCAGTTAATTATTTACATGAATCTTTAATACCAATAGGTGAATTACATGGATAAAGGAATGGAGATAGAGATACTTAGGTCATGTACTTCACCTTTGGCCTTGTAAATGTATCATAGCAATTAAATTGGGAAAAATACTTATGCAATAATAGAATTGTGGCTACAAGCACACAATCATGGTCAAGAGCATATGTAAATTGCATCAATAAGCATAACTCATCAAATCTAATAAGCATAACTCATCAAATTTAAGCATGAATTGTCTACCTACCTACTTCTACACTAGTGTTGTAGCATAACCCATTAAATCTAAGAATGAACTATCAAACCAATTGCAGTTACATCAATTAAGCACCATTGTTTAATCATCACCCACACAACTACAAGAAGTGAAGATCTTGAGATCAATAAACCACAATCAATGCATAAGACAATGTGAAGATCATAAGAAGACTAATGGAAGAATTAAACACATAACTAATCTTGGTACAACCAAGTATAATTCGCAAGGTTAAAAATCTACACAAATAATCCCCAAATTTAAAGACAAATAATACAATACTTGGCTTAAAGCTTAATCCAAGCCCTAAGAAAAGAAATCGCTAGCTATAGAGATGACGAAGATGAACATCGATGCTGCAGTTTCCATCTCTAAGCATAGCCCAAGATCTTTAATGGTTGAGAGAGGATTTTTAGAGAGAGAAAGTCTTCAAAGCTTGGCCTCTCATCAACTCCAATCCACATCCTCATCTGAATGAGGCTTAATCCTCCATATATACTTGGTTTTTGGCTTTAAGATGGTCAGAACTCGACCCAAGGATCTTACATTTCATGCACAACCAGAGTTGGATCGAAAAGAGCTTTAGATCCGACTTTATAGAAAATTGCCATGATATATGATAGATCTTATTTTTACCACGATCGATCTTATTTTTGCCATAATCGATCATACTTTTTCCATGATCGATCCTACTTTCATGATCGATCCTTAATGATTGTGATCATTCCTTCACGATCGATCATGATTCTGCTTTTGGCTTTTTGGTGTTTTCTTTCTTCACTGCAGTTTGGTTGACTCCAAAAAGACTTTAATGTACTAGATTTAGCCCGTTTAAGCCTTATTAACCTGAAATTGACAATAAAACAAATTAAAACTAAAAATATGAATAAAGATAGATTTAGGTGCCAACAACCATAAGATTAAGGGCCAAAATGTGCATCTTTTAACACTCATCACCTGCACCACTGATGATGGATGTATCCATTTGTCTAAGTGTAGCTCAGTATTCAGAAATTCCATAAGAGCAAGTTAATGCTGCCTATGTAAGGCCCGGAGGTAATATGTTTTCAAACACTTACAATCTGGCTTGGAGAAACCATCCTAACTTCTCATAGAGAAGTCCAGCCATAGGAACATCAGCTCCTCCACCTCAGGTACCTCAGGTACAAGGCAATTTTCAATCTCAAGTTCAGACTTCAAATCCTTCAGGGTTCACTCCTATGAATGCCTTCGGTCAGCCTCAACAATTCTTATTAATGCTCGAGGTAATGATAGCTAAGCAATTAGAGACAACTAATTAACTTGTGCACTCTCATTCTTAATCCCTTGCCAAGTTAGCCAACTAGCTCAAGCCTTGAATAGAAGAGTGGATGGCAAGCTTCCTAGTCAACCAGTGGCTAACCCAAGAGGAGTGCAGTAATTGATGACATTACTGGCTAAGAGGTTCACCATGCACAAGTGCAAGCAATTACTACTTTAAGAAGTGGTAAGAGAGTTGAAAACAAGGTGGAAGAAGAGAAAACAAAAAAGGATGAAAATTGGAAGAAAAGACTTGAAGAAAAGAAGGAGCGTAATGAAGAAGCACAAAAAGCACCTCCAACTACTAAGCCATCTCCTGAGCAAAGGCATGCAGTTGTGCCATTCCTTCAGAAACTACAAGAAACATCAAAGATAGCAAAGCAATTGGGTAAACTTCAAGACATAATGGAGATATTCAAGTAGGTGAAGATTAATCTCCCATTGCTTGATACAATTCTGCAAATTCCAGCTTACACCAAATTTCTTAACGATATATGTACTCAGAAGAGGCTTTCAAATAGCTATGTTCCTAAGAAGGTGCTACTAATTGAGCAAGTCAGTTCTATAATCCAGCACTGCACTGCTCTAAAATTCAAAAATCCAGGTGCTCCAACAATTTCTTGCACAATAGGGAATCATCAAGTGGAGCGAGCCCTTCTAGATTTGGGTGTAAGTATAAACCTTCTTCTTTATTCGGTTTATTTGCAACTTGGCTTAGGAGAATTGAAGTCTACCTCACTTATTCTCCAATTAGCGAATAGGTCAACCAAACAGCCTCGTGGGATCATCAAAGATGTGATCATCAAATTAGATAAATTCTACTTCCCGGTGGACTTTATTGTGCTAGATACCGAGCCAGTTCCAGAACCAAGGAGGCACATTCTAGTGATCCTTGGTCTTCCTTTCCTTGTGACAGCAAATGCATGCATAAATTGTTGGACTAACATCATAGACTTATCTTTTGGCAATATGAAGGTTTGCTTAAATAGTTTCAATGCCAGTCAATGCCCTTCAGACAATAGTGATTGTTTCCTTGAGGCACTGTGGACACAGAATTGCTATCTTCTAGCAAAGAAAATGAGTTGCCTTTCTATTTCCTAAGTCACCAGTGTAGTTCCTGTGTAATTGTTATAGATAAGTAGGGTTCTTGTAACAACAATCCTTGGTTACTCACATAGGTTTATTTCATCTTTCCCACTGAGTCCTTATCTGCAATGCGAGTGGCTACTGGGCGAAGTGTGAGCAAAGGATTTGCTCTTCTGTGTGCACATGATCCCTATTTGTAGTGCTAGGTGCTTTCTACGGAGTGGGAGCAAAATTCCCTTCTAATTGAGGCCAAGAGGTATTCGAGAGGATGGTGGCGTATGTGATACTATGTGAAAAAGCAAAGGTTTATAACTGTAATTAAAATCAAGAAAGTGATCAATAAAGAAATAAAAAAAATGATGCAAATTTATTCCAAAAATAAAATTATTATCTTGATTTGTTATTATTTTTTATTTTGTAAACATATGTGCATTTTTTATTGGACCTATTAAGGGTTCATGGTGCAGCCTCTACACTATTTTTTATCTTTTTTTATTTAAATATGAATTGATTTGTGAGCTTTTGAAAAACAAAGGCCCGTTTGGTAACTATTTATGTTTACAATTTATTATTTATATAAACAAATTTTGAAGCAAAACATGTTTGTTAATATTGTTTATATTTATCGATTATGTAAATTTACTTAGCCAATTTTATAAATGTCAAAACGACGTTTATGATTATGTGTTTATGTTTACAATTTTTTTTTTTTTTGGTTACATGAAGAAAAGAGAGTTAAGAAGCAAAACAAATATCTTTCTCAATGGCTTTAGATAACTAAGAGGGTCATAATTCACTTAAGATCAATAGTTTTTTTTATAAGCACCGCATTTGCTAAGGTTATGAACAACATTGTTAGAGGATAATTAGACACTTCATAAATACTTTTATTATTTGTTTAAAACTAACGTTAAATTTTTTAAAAATAGTTTAAGGTTAATAAACATGTTTTTCTATTTGCGTTATCAAACAATATATATTTATTTATGGATAAACAAAAATTACATATAAATACTTTTTATATTTAAGCTTAATTGATGGAGTAAATAATAATAAAAAACAATTATCAAACCGGACCAAATTTAGTTGACCTCTATGAAGCACCGACACTCTAATGTGTAGTACCATACCAGTGTTAAACACGTGTCCGACACGGACATGCATGTCGGAGCTCTGGACACGTGAAAAATGTATCCCATTATTTTATATATATATATTTTTGGATCAGACATGGCCAACGACATCTCATGGACACACCAATCGCCCATCATGCTTCAAAAAAACAAAAATGAAAGGGAAAGAAGAAGAACGCCGATCGCCGATCAAGCTTAAAAAAAAAATGAAAGAGAAAGAAGAAGATGATAGCACGAGCGGATCTACGAAAGATATGCTCAACGATCACTACCAGCCAACTCTTTCACTTCGGATGTCCCAAACTTAATGACAGCTGAGGCTCATGCCGCTCCTATAACAATTGACTTGGGAAAAAAAGGGAGAAAAGAATAGGCGATTGAAAAAGAAGGTGAACTGGTGAAGAGATAGCAGAACGAACACAACTCTCTCTCTCTCTCCCTTCATGCGGCACAACACTTTCTCTCTCTTCAAAGCGGCAGAATGACCTAGAAGTTTGCCCTACGGGCCGTCTATTTGGGCCTACTATGGCCATACGTTTTTTGATCATTTCTTTTTGGGCCTATTGACTACAAAAGCTTGTTTAGTTGCATGCATTTTTAGCCTAGCTAAAGCCCACGTAATTATCTACATTATTATATATAATTGATTAATCTTTCAAAAATAAAAAATAAATAAAGAAATATGAGATGTGTGACAACCCTGGTTTTTAGGCCAGCGTGTCCTGTGATGAATCGTAAGGATGATCCGATAATGGATCCGAAATGCTGAAGCGAAAACAGAAAACAAGACTCTAAGAAGTCAAAGTGACCTTCCATGAGGTCGTGAAACTCAATGAGAACTGATGCGGAAGCAAAAGATAAAAAATATGACAAATAAGCCCCCAGGGGTAAAATAGTTATTTTCAAAAAATGTGGATTTGGGTGCCACCGAGCACATCGCTGGAAAGACAACAAAAAAATAATCAGGATGAACTCAAGAATCGCATGATTCGGAGTCCGGATGAAGGAGAAACGGCCTGACGAAGAAAAACGAGCACTTAAGGCTAAAAGTGTAAATTGGTAATTATTCAGGAAGATTCAGGTGCAACCGAGTACACCGCTACAAAGACAGCGAAAAATTAGTCAAGTTCAAAAAAAAGTTCACTCGATTTGGAGTCCGGACGAGGGAGAAACGAGGGTTTGAAGTTGAGATGTCGCGGCGGCCCGACGAAGGCCATGGCGCACACGGCGCCCATGCACGAGCCCACCGGCGCCCATGCCGGCGCCCGATGGCATGCACATGCTGACAGCAAGAGAAAAAAAATGAGCTACCAGAACTGAGGCTTGAAATGGAGGTCAAGACAAGTTTTTCTGGAAAAACACGAAGAAGAAACCCCCCCTAAAATCGAGTTTTCTACGTGACAAACGAGAGAATTAAAAAAAAAACTCACTATAAAATGTCCAAAATGCCCCTAGATCAGAACTGGTCAAGAGAGGCAAAAAGCTGCTAGAATGCAAACTGGAAGCTGAAACTTAACGAGGGATTTTCGGTACCAAGATGACATTTTCTAAAAAAATACGAAGAAGAAAACCCCCTAAAATCACATTTTCTAGAAAAACACGAAGAAGAAACCCCCCCTAAAATCACATTTTCAATTCGACCATGTCGAAAGAAGAAATTAAAACTGATGTGAAAGGTCTAGAATGCCCCTAGATCAGATTATGCAACAAAATTTCGAAATGAGTCCATAGGAGGCTCATTTCACCAAAGAAGAAGGTTTGTTCGGAAACGACCATGCACGCAAACGTAACTTACCTATTTGGACGTGTTACAATGGTCCACGGCTTAAAAATACCACCGCTACAAAATCCGACCCCCCAACGGGCAAAAAGGCAAAAATAGAACTTGGAATGAAAATTCGGAATCCAAAAATACAAAACGGGGTCAAATGACCGTTTGGCCCTTGGCCACACTTCAAACATGATTTATAAGACCCTATAAAAGAATGAAAACGGAATTCCAACACCCGATGGAACCATGGTGAGACAATGACTTGGCATTTTTCAATATTTTCATAATATTTCATGAAGTTAAAAGTTACATATGATACAAATTAGTTGTCATTGGCCTATGGCCTCATCTCATATATGTAAAATACATTGTAAAGAATGTACTTATGTACACATTACAAAAGTAGAATCAAATTTACACATTTTGACATATAAAGCTATAAATGGCACTTCAAGTGTACAAATCATCCAAGCATGATGTGAATCCCAAATCTTGATCCCGGTACCTGAAAAATGTCCCCACTACGTGGGTGAGTAACATAAAGCTACTCGTAGGAGATGAGCATGCATCGACCTAGCATTTTACGATTATATCACCTTAAGGTGAAGCATGTCAAAGGGGCTCATGCCACCTAACATCTATATCAAAATGAGACTCAGGGAGCAACCTAAGCTACTCATGCAATTTAAAGTGAACAACGGCATACAAGTATACATGCTCAAGTATACTAAATAATGTTAAACACGTTATACAACATACAAGCATACATTTCCAAGTATACTAAACTACATTAAGACAAGTCATGCAATGTCTAAGCATATTTACACAAGTATGCATTTTATATGAAAATTTCGTAAATCAAGTATACAAACACAAGTATACTAAGCTAAAAGAGATACGCCTAAAACAAGTATACATGGCACAAGCATACTAAATGAAATCTAAACTCATAGAGCAAGCATACAAGTTCAAGTACACTATATGAGATCTAAATGCACAAAACAAGTATACTAAGTAAGATTCAAATATCCCTAGCAAGCATTAATTCTTAAGCTACAAGTAATGCATGATTAATAACTTGAAATTGAATGCCAAATCAAAGTAGAAAGACTAGGACATGTGGTCACTAGACGAAGTAAGTGTTTTTGGGTAATTACGACCCACAAGGCACTACCTAGTGTGCACATGCATAAGTTATTCCATGCAATTACGACCCACAAGGTACTACCTAATGCGCACTTATGACTTAGAAGACTCTTGTCTCCGTACTAGAGCCAAACCCTAGCCATTACGTGAAATATGTCCTTACAAGCTTTCCAAAATCAATAAGTCCAAAACTTATACAAAAATCAATAAGTTAGACCAAACTTATACCAAATCCACTAATGCATAAAGCCATCTTCCATGCACAAATAAGGTTGAATCGACATAAACCATGTCCTCGAATTCAAGTCTAGATAGCATATGACATATCAAGCCTCCAATATGCAATTTATACACCAAAATAAGAATATTTTGCAACAATTGAATCACATTACCACACTAAGCCACAAGTACTAAATAAGTCCCAATTTAGTAACTAGCTTCCAAGGTAAACAATTGTAATATTCTAACAAGCCATACACCCAGACAAGATATATCTAAACAAGCTATGCAAGTCAATGATTTTCTATATCATGCTAAGTCCAATTACTATTTCAAGATGCCTCAAGTACTAATTCTACATCAAATTTGTAATATGCTCACAAGGTAATTAAACGGACTTCGTTTCAAGGGATTAATAACCTATTACCTCCGATATCAATTTAACTGACCAACACACTTAAGATAAAATTAATTAAGCTCATTAATTAATTTTTCTCTAGATTTTCAAACATATCCAAATGTCCTCAATTTAATATATGTTAAAGATCTCACCAAGGCCTACTTTAATATCATATTACAAGTTGATTCCATGCTTGATACAACTAGGAGAATTAAACTTTCACAAAAGATAAATATTAAATAAAATTTGCAATTCTTATTCAAATTACCCCAATTTAATATATATCAACCACCATACCAAGGCCTAAATTTCTAGCATGTCACAATTTAATTCTAAGTTGCCTAGCATCATGAGAATTAAATCTTAAACAAAGAAAATAATTAAATTAAATTCTATAACTTGAACAAGGCATGCTCACAAGTTGTATATGCTCATATAACAATCAATACAACATTAATATAACCCTAAAACATCCCCTACCTCAATTTAAGATGAAAATCCCAAATCCCCACCAAATTGAAACGGCTCCGAATCCAACGAAACTCCTAGGTTTCGTCAGGGACAACACGATCTATATGAATCCCCAAGAAGCTCCATGAAATTCCAAACTTGACCTCAATCCCGAACTCAAAATTTGGTCAAAAATGGTTTCTAATAAGGGGTAATGGTGCACGTAGTCAACACGAACACAAAACGAAAAGGAACTTCAACCTTTTAACAAAGGAATGAAGTTCAAAAGAGGAGAGAGGTGGTGGCAGCCACCCTTGGGCTGCCATGGGAGCTCTGGTCTTGCAAGGTGAGTGGGGAAGATGAAAAATGAAATATTTCACCCCCCTTTTTAATGAAATCTCAGAAAGTGCCCCGAACGAGCCCTGCCGGGTCTGGAAAAGTGGAATTTGAGTAAACGCGCTCAAATGCAAAACTCCGTGAACAAAAAAGATTCAAAATTATAAAATATGAACAACAAAAGAAACGACGTCAAAAACCAAGTTCCGAATAGAGAGATATGCCCCGAACAAGTTCGGCGGCAACCGGGGCCAAAAACCCTAAAACTGAAGAAAAACGACCAGAAGGAAATTCCACGAATTTATGAGTCGACAAAAAGTGAAAATGAATCCTGTACGAGGATCCAGGCTCCAGACAAAGTATTTTACAATAACTTTCATTAATTGCAAAATGGCCCCTCCAAAAAGGGTTAATTTGCACTAATACCCCAGAATGAAAATATCTTCCAAAAATATTTTCTTAAAAACCCCTGAAATAAAATTGCTTCAAAATATATTTACGAAAAACACCCCAAGAAAAGAAAATAATTCCAAAGAACTTTGCATCCATGCCCCTATGGACACCGGGAACAACCGGAGTACTTTCTTGCAAAAGTAAAGATACGTATTTCGTGGAAACCACTTAGAATGAAGACACGTGAAGTCAAAAACCAACTCTGAACACAAGGAGTGAGATTACACTAACAAAGTGATAAACGGGGAAAAGACAAAATAGGGAAAATGACAAAACAGGGAAAATGACGAAAAGTGAATAGTGTCGAAAAACAAAAAAATATGGAAATGACTCAGTCCTCAAAGGAAGTTGTCAATCCAAAGGAAAGAGTCTCAAAAACCATTTCCGAGCACTCGAGACGACACTAAGCGACGAGAAACTGAACTCAGAGAAGAAATTTCAACGAAAAAAATTCATCCGTAAAATTCTGAGGAAAAAGAAAAGAAAGGAAATGACTGGGTCATTACAACTTACCATCCTTAAAGAAATTTCGTCCCCAAAATCAGGAACATTCCCAGAAGAATCGAAGAAGGACCGTACACAAGGTCGCAAGAAAGAACAGATCATAAAGTACCTAAGGACAACCCCAACAAAGAGACACGAAACCGCGAATAGTGAGACACCTCTCCAACGAATTGACATACTAACCCAATGTAAACCACCTAAAAAAGATCAAGGCAACTACATAAATAAACAAGGAACACAACCAGAAGCAACATGGCAGCACGAATACTAACTAGAACCCGCCCATAACGTACCCAAGGTGTGGTAGCATCCACAGTGTCAAGTGCCCGCCCACACTCACATTACTAGCTAGGTAATGCAAGGTAGCATCGATGGCAACTAGCACTCGTCCACACACAACCTGTATGGTAGCATGATAGTATAAAGCCCTAATTCATCACCTGCCCCCAACAAGCTCACCCGTGAAACCTATCGATACAAATGACATAAATGTTAAACAATCATTACCAAAAGCACCACGGAAACCAGGCATTCTGTGAGAGTTGCGATATGGTCCAAAATGTTCGGCCGGACCATTCTGGCCAATCCAAAACTCTGACAACAATGTCATAGGCACCGCTACGCTTAAGGCTTTAAATCCTCAATATTGAAAAAACTGACAACCCCAAGTCTCAAAACACTGTTGTCAACCACACCAATCACGAATCCAAAGCATGACAAGTCTATGCCTTCAAGCCAATGGATCGGACTTTACAAATCACACAACATCATCATCGCTTTAGTCACAATGACTCCCAATAAGACAATGCACCCAAAATCCTCCACGTCATGTTAAAGCTGACATACTACAAGGCTACGCCTAAGAATCAAGACATCGGATCAAGCTCACACACACAATCCCGACAACCAAGGTTATACAACCCCAAGTACAGTACGGGAATAATAAAAGAAATGAACTAATTAGGCAATTAGTCATGAAACATATATATATCTATACAAGTATACATTCACAAGTATACTAAGAAATATCAAAATGGAAATACAATATATGTACATGCACAAGTATACACTCTACAAGTATATTAAGCAGTACTAAATCCATGGTCGACACGTATACGGCTCAAGTATACTAAACCAAAACGAAATGAAATAAGCAACGTACAAGCATACTAGGTATAAGTATACTAAACGTAATGAAAATCCATGCACCAAACAACTAAACACATAGTGTACAAGGGCAATTAAGTATGCTACCTATCACATAGGGGTTAAGCATCAGAGACATACTACATATCACCGATGACGCTAGCATGACAAACAGATATAGTAAATAGAAAACACACCATCTATACCAGTACATAGCCATCAAATAGTCATATCCCCTAACATGTTTCTAAGGCATGCTCAAAACGACAAGGCATATAAATATGTAAGAATGACTATGCAAATAACAGTCCCACAAAATCAAAGCAAGAAATGATGAAATGCCTCTCAGAAGAACAAACTCACTAAAGTGAATCCCAAAACCCGGATGAGTCCAATCCCTCACAGCAAGGAAGTGAATCATCTCCTAGAATGAACACTAAGGTTCCTGAAACAAAGTGTCTACAAGTCTTTCCCAAGACTAGCTCAAACACAAGGTAGGATCCTAAAGCCACACAAGATATAACCACCACTCTAAGAACAAAGGGCACGGGAACCTCGCCGTTAAGGCCTACGAAGACAAAATTTCCAATCCCCAAGGAAGGACTCGAGTCAATCCAACTCATCGTCCCATGACGTTAGAAATAAGACCCCAATGATGTCACCACATCATGGTTACCACGAAACCCCAAGAGATGATGCCCTAGCATCAATCTTAACTAACCAAGCTGGAACAACCCACAATGCCTAAACAAGACATAAAAGTAAGCAGTTGACATGTAATATTGCAATAGACTACATACTCACACAAGTAGTAAGGTCATATAAGGCATGTCAATGTATGCATCATACTATCATACTAAGAATAACAAGAGCATGCAATACGCTAAAGTAGACAAGCGTATGTCAATATCCTAAAAGAAGAGCATGCAATACGCTAAAGTAGACAAGCATATACAATGTACAAAAGCCGACAAACATATACCGTATGTTAAGGCAGACAAGCACATGCAACATGTTGAGATCTACAAGTATATACAATGTACTAAAGTAAATAGGCATATGTATCATGCTATGATAGTTAAGGTAAACTTCTAAATATACGTCCATATAAGCACATAAACAAGTTACCAAGAAGCAATTAAACACATAGAACATGGCAACACAAGCATGATATGCACCCAAAACCCGTCGTCCTAAGGTTTTCGAACCTAGGAGCTCTGATACCACCTGTGACGACCCTGGTTTTTAGGCTAGCGTGTCTTGTGATGAACCGTAAGGATGATCCGATAACGGATCTGAAATACTGAAGCGAAAACAGAAAACAAGACTCTAAGAAGTCAAAGTGACCTTCCATGAGGTCGTGAAACTCAATGAGAACTGATGCGGAAGCAAAAGATAAAAAATATGACAAATAAGCCCACAGGGGTAAAATAGTCATTTTCAAAAAATGTGGATTCGGGTGCCACCGGGCACATCGCTAAAAAGAGAACAAAAAAATAATCAGGATGAACTCAAGAATCGCATGATTTGGAGTCCAGACGAAGGAGAAACGGCCTGACGAAGAAAAACGAGCACTTAAGGCTAAAAGGGTAAACTGGTAATTATCCAGGAAGATCCAGGTGCAACCAAGTACACTGTTGCAAAGACAGCGAAAAATTAGTCAAGTTCAAAAAAAAGTTCACTCGATTTGGAGTCCGGACGAGGGAGAAACGAGGGTTTGAAGTTGAAATGTCGCGGCGGCCCGACGAAGGCCATGGCGCATACGGCGCCCATGCATGAGCCCACCGGCGCCCATGCTGGCGCTCAATGGCATGCACATGCTGACAACAAGAGAAAAAAAATGAGCTACCAGAACTGAGGCTTGAAACGGAGGTCAAGACGAGTTTTTCTGGAAAAACACAAAGAAGAAACCCCCCCTAAAATGGAGTTTTCTACGTGACTCACGAGAAAATTAAAAAAAAAACACAAAGTAAAATGCCCAAAATTCCCCTAGATCAAAACTGGTCAAGAAAGGCAAAAAGCTGCTAAAATGCAAACTGGAAGCTGAAACTTCACGAGAGATTTCCGGTACCAAGACGACATTTTCTGGAAAAATATGAAGAAAAAACCCCCCTTAAAATCACATTTTCTATTCGACCATGTGGAAAGAAGAAATTAAAACTGACGTGAAAGGTCTAGAATGCCCCTAGATCAAATTATGCAACAAAATTTCAAAATGAGTCCACAGGAGGCTCATTTCACCAAAGAAGAAGGTTTGCCCTGAAATAACCATGCACGCAAACATAACTTACCTATTTGGATGCGTTACAATGGTTCACGGCTTAAAAATACCACCGCTACAAAATCCAACCCCCCAACGGGTAAAAAGGCAAAAATGGAACTTGGAATGAAAATTCGGAATCCAAAAATACAAAACGGGGTCAAATGACCGTTTGGCCCTTGGCCACACTTCAAACATGATTTACAAGACCCTATGAAAGAATGAAACGGAATTCTAATACCCGATGCAACCATGGTGAGACAATGACTTGGCGTATTTCAATATTTTCATAATATTTCATGAAGTTAAAAGTTATATATGATACAAATTAGATGTCATTGGCCTATGGCCTCATCTCATATATGTCAAATACATTGTAAAGAGTGTACTTATGTACACATTACAAAAATAAAATTAAATTTACACATTTTGACATATAAAGCTATAAATGGCATTCCAAGCCAACATTTACATGAAATGAGAACTTCAAGTCTACAAATCATCCAAGCATGATGTGATCCCAAATCTTGATCCCGGTACCTGAAAAATGTCCCCACTACGTGGGTGAGAAACATAAAGCTACTCGTTGGTGATGAGCATGCATCGACCTTGCATTTTATAATTATATCACCTTAAGGTGAAACATGTCAAAGGGGCTCATGCCACCTAACGTCTATATCAAAATGAGACTCGGGGAGCATCCTAAGCTACTCATGCAATTTAAAGTGAACAACGGCATACAAGTGTACATGCTCAAGTATACTAAACAATGTTAAACACGTTATACAACATACAAGCATACATTTCCAAGTATACTAAACCACATTAAGACAAGTCATGCAATGTCTAAGCATATTTACACAAGTAAGCATTTTATATGAAAATATCGTAAATCAAGTATACGAACACAAGTATACTAAGCTAAAAGAGATACGCCTAAAACAAGTATACATGGCACAAGCATACTAAATAAAATCTAAACTTACAGAGCAAGCATACAAGTTCAAGTACACTATATGAGATCTAAATGCATAAAACAAGTATATAGTTTTAAGTATACTAAGTAAGATTCAAATATCCAAAGCAAGCATTAATTCTCAAGCTACAAGTAATCCATGATTAACAACTTGAAATTGAATGCGAAATCAAAGTAGAAAGACTAGGACATATGGTCACTAGACCAAGCAAGTGTTTCTGGGTAAGTACGACCCACAAGGCACTACCTAGTGCAAACATGCATAAGTTATTCCGGGCAATTACGACCCACAAGGTACTACCTAGTGCGCACTTATGACTTAGAAGACTCTTGTCTCCGTACTAGAGCCAAACCCTAGCCATCACGTGAAATATGTCCTTACAAGCTTTCCAAAATCAATAAGTCCAAAACTTATATAAAAATCAATAAGTTAGACCAAACTTATTCCAAATCCACTAATGCATAAAGCCATCTTCCAATCACAAATAAGGTTGAATCTACACAAATCATGTCCTAGAATTCAAGTCTAGATAGCATATGACATGTCAAGCCTCCAATATGCAATTTATACACCAAAACGAGAATATTTTACAACAATTGAACCACATTACCACACTAAACCACAAGTACTAAATAAGTCCCAATTTAGTAACTAGCTTCCAAGGTAAATAATTGTAATATTCTTACAAGTTATACACCCACACAAGATATATCTAAACAAGCTTTGTAAGTCAATTATATTATATATCATGCTAAGTCCAATTACCATTTCAAGATGCCTCAAGTACTAATTCTACATCAAATTTGTAATATGCTCACAAGGTGATTAAACGGACTATGTTTCAAGGGATTAATAACCTATTACCTCCAATATCAATTTAAGTGACCAACACACTTAAAATAAAATTAATTAAGCTCATTAATTAATTTTTCTCTAGATTTTCAAATATATCCAAATGTCCTCAATTTAATATATGTTAAAGAACTCACCAAGACCTACTTTAATATCACATTACAAGTTGATTCCATGCTTGATACAACTAGGTGAATTAACTTTCACAAAAGATAAATATTAAATAAAATTTGCAATTCTTATTCAAATAACCCCAATTTAATATATATCAACCACTATACCATGGCCTAAATTTCTAGCATGCCACAATTTAATTCCAAGTTGCCTAGCATCATGAGAATAAAATCTTAAACAAAGAAAATAATTGAATAAAATTCTATAACTTGAACAAGGCATGCTCACAAGTTGTATATGCTCATTTAACAATCAATACAACATTAATATAACCTTAAAACATCCCCTATCTCAATTTGAGATGTAAATCCCAAATCCCCACCGAATTGAAACGGCTCCGAATCCGACGAAACTCCTAGGTTTTGTCGGGGACAACACGATCTATATGAATCCTCAAGAAGCTCCATGAAAATCCAAACTTGACCTCAATTCCGAACTCAAAAGTTGGTCAGAAATGGTTTCTAATAAGGGGTAATGGTGCGCGTAGTCAACACGAATACAAAACGTAAAGGCACTTCAACTTTTTAATAAAGGAATGAAGTTCAAAAGAGGAGAGAGGTGGTGGCAGCCTCCCTTGGGCTGCCATGGGAGATCTAGTCGTGCAAGGTGAGTGGGGAAGATGAAAAATGAAATATTTCACCCCCCTTTTAAAGAAATCTCAAAAAGTGCCCCAAACGGGCCCCGCCGAGTCGGGAAAAGTCGAATTTGAGCAAACACGCTCAAATGGCAAAACTCTGTGAACAAAAAAGATTCAAAATGAGAAAATATGAACAACGGAAGACACTGCGTGAAACACCAAGTTCCGAGCAGAGAGATATGCCCCGAACAATTTCGGCGGCAACCGGGGCCAGAAACCCTAAAATTGAAGAAAAATGACCAGAAGGAAATTCCAAGAATTTACGAGTTGACGAAAAGTGAAAAGGAATCCCGTACGAGGATCCAGGCTCCAGACGAAGTATTTTACAATAACTTTCATTAATTACAAAATGGCCCCTCTAAAAATGGTTAATTGCACTAATGCCCTAGAATGAAAATATCTTCCAAAAATATTTTTTTAAAAATCCCTGAAATAAAATATCTTCAAAATATATTTACGACAAAATCCCCAAGAAAAGAAAATAATTGTAAAGAACTTTGCATCCATACCCTTATGGACACCGGGAGCAACTAGAGTACTTTCTTACAAAAGTAAAGATACATATTTCGTGGAAACCACTTAGAATGAAGACACGTGAAGTCAAAAACCAACTCCGAACACAAGGAGTGAGGTTACGCCAACAAAGTGACAAACGGGGAAAAGACAAAATAGGGAAAATGACAAAATAGGGAAAAGGAAGAAAAGTGAATAGTGTCGAAAAATAAAAAATATGGAAATGACTCGGTCCTCAAAGGAAGTTGTCAATCCAAAGG
Organism: Cornus florida; assembly: GCF_030987335.1. Classification (NCBI taxonomy): domain Eukaryota; kingdom Viridiplantae; phylum Streptophyta; class Magnoliopsida; order Cornales; family Cornaceae; genus Cornus; species Cornus florida. Next base: position 51,624,101 of record NW_026775573.1, read on the forward strand.
AAAGAGTCTCAAAAACCATTTCCGAGCACTCGAGATGACACTAAGCGACGAGAAACTGAACTCAGACAAGAAATTTCAACGAAAAAAAATTCATCCGTGAAATTCTGAGGAAAAAGAAAAAGGAAGGAAATGACCGGGTCATTACAAGATGTATGATGGAACTAATTTAAATAGATTATATTTATGAATATAAATGAAAATTTGAGAAAAGAATAATTTCTTTTATATAATAATAAATTATATTATTATTTTATTACCGTATCCTTTCCGTGTTCGTGTCCTGTTTTTTTGAAATTTGCCGTATTGCTGTATTGCTGTATCCGTGTCATATCATATTCGTGTTCGGTGTCCGTGCTTCATAGGTGGACCTCCAAATCTAATTATACTGGTATATCATTTTCCCACGAAAGATGGTAAGAAAAGAAGAAAAAGGCTGGGGCAAAAAATAATAAAATAAAATTCAGCACGCAAACTTTGATTTCCAAGGTATGATGGGTAAAATAGTACTCCGTAGTTGTCAATATAAACTTCGATATTTGTATTGATTTGTTAAAGTGTGAAGACCATTACAAGGAAGCTTACTGTGTGGATCCCATTCCCATTTTCTTCATTTATATCGTCTCACTGCACTCTGCCCCTCTCACACTCGTCTTTTCTTCAATCACCATAACATTTTCACAGTCTGTCTGTCAACTGATTAATTGATCAAGGGAGGAGGAATCTTAATTTCTTCCGGAATTACAGGTAAATTTTTACCTTTGCAACACCATTGCTCAGTATTACAAGTTAATTATTACAAATATATCATTACACATTTATTTATTATTATTTATTTATTTGTATGTACTGTCTTCTTTCTATTTCAATTTGTTGTGTAAGAGAAGCCACAAAGTTAATATATGTAATAGTAAATCTTGAATCAACCAATTGTCCAATGTATCTAGGAGAACAATCATATGTTATACGCTTTGAACAATCATATATTCTTTTACCTATCTATTTTATCTTTGTTTATATGCTTTGAAAGATCTAAGGTCAAGAAAAACCAATAATATATATACCCACATATACACATAGGATTGATTGTTTAATTGGTGGGAAGATTGAAGATGATGATGTTGAAGATGTGTAATATTATTACAAGTTAATTACACATCTATTTATTTTTGTTTCAATTTGTTGTGTGAGAGTATGCATCCAGCTGAGACCGCATAGTGAAGTATAGCCTGAATAAAACTGGCTTCTGGGTGATGTTTATTTATTTATTATTATTATTATTTTTTATTTTTATTTGTTTCCTGTCTGATTTCTTCGTTCTCACTGAGATGACCTATGTTGTATTTTATCTTTCTGATAAAATCTACACATTTCTTGGGTTGATTTACCCAGGAGTTTCTAAGATCAAAGTCAAACAACCAATTGTTCCAAAAGTTTAAGTTACTGGGAACGAGCAAAACAATATATATCAATGATTCATATAATGCATAAATGTCAAAATGTTAATATCCCAAAAGAAGAACGAACCCACCACCTCTTGTGCCCTTCAAATTTTGATCAATGTGTAAAAACCGTTTTGTTACTTTATTTCCACCACGAAGTTCAATACCAATTTTGCCTATAGTTTATTCCTTTATTTATTTATTGAATTCTTAAACAAATTACTTATTGTGCTTGTACAGATTGCATATAACCTTGTTAATTCATCTCCTTGATTTTGTTCAATGGCTGCTATGGGATCCCAAGAACCTTCCTCAATTCGGTGTTCTTATCATCTTTTCTTGAGCTTCAGAGGTGAAGACACTCGGAAAACCTCTACCAATCACCTTTATACAGCTCTGCTATATGCAGGAATACACACATTTAGGGATGATGATGGACTTGTGAGAGGAGATGATATCTCCTCAGAATTGATAAAGGCAATTGAAGAGTCTAGGATTTCAATAATTGTCTTCTTAAAAGACTATGCATCTTCAGCATGGTGCCTTGATGAACTTCTAAAGATCCTTGAGCACAAGAAGAGTGTTGGTTATATGATTGTGCCCGTGTTCTACCATGTGAATCTGTCCCATGTTAGAAAGCGAAATGGAAGTTTTACAAAAGCATTTGTAAAACATGAAGAAAAATTTATGTCCGAGTCCAATGAAAGAAAAGAGCAAGGAATGAACAAGATAAAGAAGTGGAAGGAAGCTTTGACAGAAGTAGCAAATTTGGCGGGGCATGTTTTAGGAGATAGGTAAGCTTGTCTAATTCATTTATTTTGACATCATTTGATTCAAGTGTTCATAAAATTGAATATATATTACTACTCAATTCATTAGCTGCATGTCTTTAGATGCTTACATTATTATCCATCCCTCTTATCTTATTTATAAGTGTTGACAGATATTTTACAAAAACACCTTACATTAAAAATTAAATTCAGTCATTTTAGAAGTTTTAATGTAGGAAAATTGATTATAGAAAAGTTTTCAGTGAATGTTAGACTAAAAGATTGATACAAAGCTAACATATGGTGTGCAATCCTTCTTATATGATTAGGAACTTTTCTACATTGCCTGAAAAACCAGAAATTACTAAGAATACAAGGGGAATTGCACATCATATGTTAACAATAAGGTATAAAGCAATGAGGACTTCAAGGCTACATATCTATATAATTTCCTAAACATAATTTGTGTACAATTTCTTCTGCATTTTTATATTGATTCATTTAAAAAAAAAAATTAATTAGGAGTGATTCTCTTTTTTAACAAACTTGCTTAGCTATTTACCTGAGATCCAAAACCCAAAACGACCCAATAAATTAATAGGCTGGAAATTAGGTGTTGATGTTGGTCTGGATTGGGTTAAAGCCCAATTAATCATGTTCTAGACGCAGCCGAATTTGGCTCCGTAATTAATAATCTACAAATATATTTTTCTAGTAATTAATAATCTACAAATATATTTTTCTAGGTAATCATAAATAATTAAACACAATTGTCTGTTTATATATTTATGTGTCCTGAATTACTCTCAACAAAGGACTATTATTGGTCTTAATTAACTTAGTCCGGATGTTATTAGTTCGAATTAACTCAATTTGAGATAGGTTGTAGCCCCATTTAGATCTATAAATGAGTTCGACTACAAGCCCCGCGAAGCATGGATTGAAGTTAAAGCCCAATAACCTAATTTTACTTCAACCTATGGCCTGGGCCTCTTTGTGAAATTTTAATGGATTGATGTTAAAGCCCAATAAATGATACTTGGTAGTAGTATTATATATAGTTCAATATATTACTATATAGGTATGGTCCACAGAGCACTACAATAGATTAAGCTTTTACCAGCATTCTAAAGAACGCTTGTATAGGTGAACTAATACCAGCGCTCTTTTGGGAGGACTAGTATAGGTGTAATTGTACTAGCGCTTTACAAAAAAGCGTTGGCATAGGTGTTACAATACCAACGCTCTTTTTAAGAGCATGGGTTATGGCCTTTCCATTCCTTCCCGTTTTTCCCCTTCCCTCCAATTTTTCTCTTCCCTCCACTTTTTCCCTCCGCTTATTTAGAATATTTGGTGCCTAAACTGCGTCATTTTTTTTGGGTCCATTAACACTACAACATTCCACTTTCCCATTTCAATTTCATTTAGCCCTACTTCATCCGTCTCCCCTCTCTGCTCTATCTCGATCTCTTAGCTGCAAGACTCCCCTCTCTGAAAAATATTTTGCCTTTTAATTTAAGATAACTCTATCTCGTTCTTTGCTGCTCGATCTCCATTTCTCAGCTGAAGCCCTTGATTGATGTTTGCTAACCCGCTCTATCTCAATCTCTCACTGCTTTGTCTTGATCTCTCACTGCTCGATCTCCATCTCAGCTGCAAGACCCCTCTACCCTGTCTCGATCTCTCACTGCTCGATCTCCATTTCTCAGCTGAAGCCCTTGATTGATGTTTGCTAACCCTTCTCTCTTTCGGCATTATCTCATCTGAGATTACAAAGTTGAAGCCCTAGGTTTCTCTTCAGGCCGTCTCTCCTCTGTCTCGATCTCTAACCAGCTACTCGATCTCCAAGAGTTGTTAATTTATGTCATTTCGAGATCTTACTCACTAGATTTTCCTCCTAAAACGTTCTCGCTAAAGCCTCTCTCTGGTACCGCTTTGTTTCATTTTAATTTCTTCGTGGTTCGTTGTTTTATTTCTCACTAATCATTCATTTTACACAATTTAGTTTCTCTCTGCAATTTCTGAGTAAGTTCCAATCCATAAGCAAATTTCTTTTTTTAATGTTTTTTTTCTTTTTTGAAATGAATTTTTGGTTCGAAATTTTTCGTACTTAGTGTGTGTATGTGTGTGTGTGTATATATATATATATATTAGACCTTTTACTTTACATAAGAATTTTTATAATACGTTTCTTCAGACTTTGGTTAGGATTGTTTTAGTTTCTCTCTGCAAGACTATTGATGTTTGGTTGTCTTATGTAGAGTTTCTTCAGACTTTCAACAATATAATTTTTGTGGATGTGAAGTGCCAGGGTTGCTTCAACATGTAAGTTGTTCATTTTAGTTATTTATTTATTTATATTATGATCCTTATATGAGGTTTTATTTATTTATTTATTTAAGTATATGATTTAAATATGAGTGTTGATACATGGGGTCATAAAAATCTTGAACTTAAATATTAGTGAAATTAGTAGAATGGACTTCTTTTTTTATCACCATAAAGCGTAAACCTCCATATCTTCCAAGTTCAAAAATGAAAGTCTGGAGTTCCTACTTGCTGGTCAACAGTCAAAGCCTTCCAGTTAATCATCACATAATATCCTAGAGAAATTCATTTACTATTAATTTTTTATTTTACATAGACATAAGTTGAGGCCAATGGTATCAACCTATCATAACTATGAAATTTCGTGGATCGGTTATGGGATAGTGACATAATAACAAACTCCATTGAAGATGACTTTTACTACTATAACTAAATAACAATAGTAAGAACCAAAGACTCATTTGGTCTCTTGTTTGCCTTCTACTTGAACACAAAATTCTGTTTTTGTATGCTAGAAGACACTGAGCTTGCTATGTTCTTGCTATTGCTGACAGTGTGACCACTATAATTGAACCTTTGTCCCGGTTTCCTTCGCATTAGCAATCAAGAAGGGGATAACTCGCATTTGATTGGCTACTATTCTTTGAAGGTATTGATGATTTCTTTTCCTGCTTTTTAATATTGCAGTATATATATATGCAGCTTTGACAATAATACTGCAGTATCATATTTTGTAGCATGCACATGTATGCTTCCCATGAACACTAATTTAGTTTTTTTGTGTGCTTATATATTTTTAATATGTTTTTATCTATTCTTGGCACATTATTGTATAAGTGCAATCAATGATTTTACCAAAACAGAATGGTTTTATATAATTTCCATTTGACAACCAAAAATACCCTAAAGTTTTGAGGTATTTGTTATTTCTTTTTATTTGTTTTACTTGGACTGTGCACCGCTGTTTTTTTAACAATTTGATTGCATTCTCTTAAATGAATTCTCACTTTTTTGTTTGCTTTTCCAGGAAGGATAAATAATAAGCTGACAATGAAACGAACGGTTAGAGAAGTGGAAAAAGTGAGTGAACAAAATACCGAAGCTTCAACTTCAAAATCATCCCAACCACCGCCGAAGAGGAGACGGGGCCCGACACGATGCAAGAATATCGTAAACGCGACAACCTTATTACCATTAAGGTACATATATATAGAGATCTTCTTATATAGTTTACAGAAATAGACTATATTCATTAATGAAGGAGAAAAAAGGATTTCTTTCTTTATTTTTGTACTAAACATCTACAATTGTTAATTTTTGTTTAGGGTTAATAAGTATGGACAACCGATCGGCCTTGGAAGTGGTACATATACTAATTATTTGGGAACACTTGCCCGGAATGGTAAATTAGCTCCTTTGTGCTACAAAACTTGGTGGGAGATGCCTAAACGGCTTAAAGAGGATATGTGGAACATTGTAAAGGTAAAACCCTTCAATGACATTAAAATAATTTTTATGAAAAAAGTGGATTAACATATAGCAATTATCACATTTTCAGGGAAAGTATGATTTGGGAATCATGTCAAAACAGTGGACATTATCCTCCATCGAAAAAAAATGAAGGGGGTACAAGTGTGAATTAAAAACTGAATACTACTCGGTTAGGGATACAGATGCAGAAAGATTGGCAAACCCTCCACCTGATGTTGAAAAGGAGCATTGGGAATTTTTGGTTAGGCATTGGGGTACGCTTATGGCGAAGGTAATCCTCCATCTACCAATTTTGTTTAAAGTTAATGAGTTGAATTTATAGTTTACCTGCTTTCAGTCAGTATTTTAGGTGGAATGTTCTTTACTGAAAGAATGTTTACTTTTTCTCACTTTTTGTAGGAGGTCAGAAAAAAAAACAAAGAATGTCGTGGGAAGCAGACAATGATGCATACTACAGGGGCAAAAAGCTTTGCACGTGTTTCTACCGAGGTTAGTTGAAGTTTTGGTAATATAAATTATTTCAATTCTTATGTCGTTGAATGATTATAAATGTTAGTGGTAAATAATATATATCACAATGTCTATGTTTCTTTATAGATTGAGGAAAACGAAGGTATTCAGTTTTCTTGTGCAGATTAATTCATTCGCACACATATAAATAAGGATGGCAATGCTACTGATGCTGCTGCTTCGGAGATAATTCTAAGTTTTATGCTTCCATTTTGCAAAAAGGGGGTCACGTGCCTTGAAGTGACCAATTTTTAAACTCTTTGCGGTGTATTAGGGGGTCACATGCCTTGAAGTGACCAATTTTTAAATCATCGGCCCGTGTGGAGGCATTTTAATTTCATTGTTTATCATCAGCTCGTGTGGAGGCAATTTACTTTCTTGTATTTGTTGAAAAGCATGGGAGTATGAGATCATTGTATGTGGAGGCTTCTTGTTGATTGATTTGTGTTGTGGAGGAGAAGTATTTGCTATTTGTTGTTTGTTGTTTATGTTAATTTCTTACTCATACCAGTGTAAAGGCCTTTTGAATGTAGGCAACTTCAAATAATAGAAATAAGGCTTTGTTGAGTTAAGCTGAATAAGAGTTTTTGGTTATGCAACATATTCTTATGTTTTGCACAAAAGAGGTAGTTATTATTCACATCTGGCTTTCTCCACTTCCCATTCAACTGTTATGTGTGTCTACAACCCAATATATCACTGCTTTGAATCAATCACACTTTGTCTTGGAATCCATTCTAGCCCTTGTTAAAGTCATTGAATGGTAGAAATCAAAACTAGTACAAATAGTTAAAGAAACAATAAAGTAAGACTAAAACCAAGATGTACCATGTGATAGACCTATATTATTCATCAGTTTTAACAAAAATTGGACTCAATTATTACGTTCAGCCATTAGGCACACACACACACACACATGTAGATATATAGGCATTGCATGCTAACACAGTAATACTTGCTTGCTTATGTATGATAGATAACAGAAAATTCATTATTTACTAACCTCTTCATATTTAATTACAGGTAGCTAAGAACCAAACTTTGAGTTTGCCTTTTAGTGCGTGATTTGGATATATGGAAACAAAGATGAATAATTGCTTATAGTAAACTCTACTTTTATTTATATAACATGTGAAATGGTACTTAGAAAATTTGTGTTGCTATTAGTTGGGTTTCTAAGGTTCTGTCTAGTGAATGAAACCTTGCAATAAAACTTATAAAATATAACTGGGGATATGAAAACACCATAAGTGTCCGTCAAAGGTTTCAACTTGACCAATTCGTTATTTGTTAAAAATGTGATCAAATAGTTGCTGGACCAGTTGCTGGTCTTGGGCATGCTGATTCTTTCTAATGTCTATGAATGTATTGTGTCTAAATCAGTTGGTTTCATGAGAAGTCAATTGTTTTCTGATTTTCTACTTGTAGCAAGCAATAGCCATAATCCCTTACCAAAAAAAAAAAAAAGAAAAAAAGAAAGAAAAAAAGAAAAACAAGCATTAGCCATAATCAAATACTTTGTAAAACTAATGTCCTACAGAGCTTGTAACTGTTGTACCTACTTATGTTTATGTCAACTTTTGATACTCGTGGCTGCAACTGTTTTTCGCTTTCCTTTTCTTTTATGGGGTGTTTATTGTGCTAATTAGTATTTGAGCATATTTTCTTTTCTCATTTAAACTTAGTGTTCAAATTTAATTGAGAATTTGGCTATGGAAATTCTCTTTCATGTCTCAATTTCATAAAAATGATAGGAACTTGGACTCTTTATGACAATTCATGATGTTAACGGTTGGACAAGTAGCTAGATTTATGTTGCCCAAATCCTTAGTCTTGTAAAAATGGAGTAATTAACTTTGGACTTTAACCTTTTATATAGCTGGAAAATCTCAATTTCTTGCATTTGGACTAGAAATTTAAAAAATTGAGTCCATTTTTCACCGTTGCTTTTTCACATTACTCCAGAATCTCCCTTCATTCTAAAAGTTAGATATACCGCCACCCAAATGTTGGACACGAAGCATTCTATCTAATTTATTTTCTATACGTTCATTATTTATTTTTATTTATTTTATTTATTTTTATTTTTTACAGGAAAGCATAAAAGAACTTCAAAAAAGTTACCCTGACTCGCCTATTGGCAATTCCAATGATTTGTTCTCCGTTGTGAGGGGAGAAGAGAGAACTAGTCGTGTGCGGATGCTTGGCTTGGGGCCTACACCAAGCGATGTTTGGGGGCCTCTCCTAGTAAAGCTGAACTGATTAATAATGCCAAAAAATCTGATGAGGAGGCACGTGCTGCATGTGTAGAGTTGCAGGAGACCATTTCAAAAATGCAAGCCGACTATGACAAGAAGTTGGAAAATTTACGAGCCAACTATGATGGCAAGTTGGAAAATTTACAACAACAGGTGGCTATGCTAATGCATATGCAACAATAAAATTGTAGTGGATAGGTATATTTATTATTAGTTTTACTCTTTACTAAATATATGTTACTTATGCCAAGATTTCATGTATTTTGTTTTGTTATTTTGAAGGGTTCTGATTCTTTAAATGCTCCTCCTAGAGTATCCCCATCTAGTCATTATGCCAATTCAGTTAAGGTTATGAACTTTTAATTTCTCTTATATGTTAAATTTCCATTTATTATAATGTGCACTTAATGAATTTATAAAAAAAATGAAGGGTAATATAAATCAAATGGGCAAGAAGACTTGTTGAAGTTGAAGCTGAAGATGGGGTCATGGTTGTGCTTTCTGAATTTCCTTTGCCTTGGATGGGTTCTTTTTGAAAAACTTGTATTACATTTGTCAAAAAAATTTAATTCTTTTTATGTGACATTTAGTAGCTTTATCTAGACAATTTGGATGGTATTCTCATATTGGCAAGTTAACTTGTGGTTGTATTAGTATACATTTTGGCTTTTTGGTTGACATTTACCAGCTTTATCTATTAGTAGCCAATTTCGATGGTATTTTTCATATTGGCAGCAGGTTAACTTATGGTTGTATAATGTAAAAACAATTTGGATGGTATTTTTAAATTGACTTGTGTTATATTGGATGACATTTAGTAGTTGTAAAGAAATTTTTTCCCAAAAACAATAAGAAAAAATATATATATATATATATATATATATATATATATATATATATATATATAATGACCCTTTATGAAGCGCTGGCATAGGGGGAAAAAAATAAAAATGACCCCTTTACTAGCGCTTTTTCAAAAAGCGCTGGCATAGGGGGGAAAAAAATAAAAAAAATAAAAAAATTAAAATGACCACTCTACCCACGCTTTTTCAAAAAGCGCTGGCATAGGTGGAAAAAAATTAAAATGACCCCTCTACCAGCATTTTTTGAGACCAGCGCTTTTTCAAAAAGCGCTAGTAAATACCCTATGCCAGCGCTTTTGAAAAAGCGTTGGTAAAGGATATTTACCAGCACTTTTGAAGAAGCGCTGGTATAGGGTATTTACCAGTGTTTCTGAAAAAGCATTGGTAAAGCCTTATCGACGCTGGATTTACCAGCGCTTTCTCAAAAGCGCTGATAATTGAATAACTAGCACTTTTTAAGGCTTTCACCAGCATTTTTGAGCGCTGGTGAAAGCCATAATTGATAACATTACTGGCTAAGAGGTTCACCATGCACAAGTGCAAGCAATTACTACTTTAAGAAGTGGTAAGAGAGTTGAAAACAAGGTGGAAGAAGAGAAAGCAAAAAAGGATGAAAATTGGAAAAAAAGACTTGAAGAAAAGAATGAGCGTAAAGAAGAAGCACAAAAAGCACCTCCAACTACTGAGCCATTTCCTGAGCAAAGGCATGCAGTTGTGCCATTCCTTCAGAAACTACAAGAAACATCAAAGATGGCAAAATAATCGAATAAACTTCAGGACATAATGGAGATATTCAAGTAGGTGAAGATTAATCTCCCATTGCTTGATACAATTCAGCAAATTCCAGCTTACACCAAATTTTTGAAAGATATGTGTACTCAGAAAAGTCATTCAAATAGCCATGTTCCTAAGAAAGTGCTACTAACTGAGTAAGTTAGTTCCATAATCCAGCACTGCACTACTCCAAAATTCAAAAATCCGGGCGCTCCAACAATTTCTTACACAATAGGGAATCATCAAGTGGAGGGAGCCTTTCTAGATTTGGGTGCAAGTATAAACCTTCTTCTTTATTCGGTTTATTTGCAACTTGGCTTAGGAGAATTGAAGTCTACCTCACTTATTCTCCAATTGGCAAATAGGTCAACCAAACAGCCTCGTGGGATCATCAAGGATGTGATCATCAAATTAGATAAATTCTACTTCCCGGTAGACTTTATTGTGCTAGATATTGAGCCAGTTCTAGAACCAAGGAGGCACATTCTAATGATCCTTGGTCTTCCTTTCCTTGCGACAACAAATGCATGCATAAATTGTTGGACTAACATCATAGACTTATCTTTTGGCAATATGAAGGTTCGCTTAAATAGTTTTAATGCCAGTCAATGCCCTTCAGACAATAGTGATTGTTTTCTTGAGGCACTGTGGATGCAGAATTGCTGTCTTCTAGCAAAGAAGATGAGTTGACTTCCTATTTCCTAAGTCACCGGTGTAGTTCCTGTGTAAATGTTATAGATAAGTAGGGTTCTTGTAACAACTATCCTTGGTTACTCACATAGGCTTATTTCATCTTTCCCACTCAGTCCTTATCTGTAATACGAGTGGCTACTGGGTGAAGTGTGAGTAAAGGATTTGCCCTTCTGCATGCACATGATCCCTATTTGCAGTGCCAGGTGCTTTATATGGAGTGGGAGCAAAATTCCCTTCTAATTGAGGCCAAGAGGTATTCGAGAGGATGGTGGCGTATATGATAATACGTGAAACAACAAAAGTGTATAACTGTAATTACAAAATCAAGAAAGTGATCAGTAAAGAATAAAAAAATGATGCAAATTTATTCCAAAAATAAAATTATTATCTTGATTTATTATTATTTTTTATTTTGTAATCATATGTAGCCGTCGGTTGCACCAAAAGTTTGCAAAAGATGTTGAACTAAGAGTGTGAGTGTGCAATGTAGCCAAGTTTTAAATTTGTAAAAGCCACCACTACTTCTAACTAAAAATATAGCTAGGGTGAGTAGGGATCGTCCCAAGGGATTTGTGGGTACCGTTGTAATGGAAACAATGCATAGGGTTAGTAGGTCGAGTGATCAAAGATTGGTTAGATTGATTGATTAAGCTATTATGCAAATGAAATTGAAGTAAATAAAGTTCAATGATTAATAAAGTACAGAAAGATATAGAGGGGAGGACTTGGGGTAGTAGAGCTCACCACTAAGCTTGACTTCACTAGACACTAATAATTGTATATTAATGGGGAAATTGACTTGTAACTTGTGTGTGTGTGTGACATTAATTGAAACTAGGCATGGATGGCAAATAAGTATAGGTTGTCAAGCCAAATCAAATGGAAGCACAACCTATCAAATGAGACCAAAATCCATTCAATGAAACCACAATTTATGCACACACAACTATCTAGAAACTTACACCAAATGCATTCATAAGTATGGAACACCAAGGAACAAGAGTAGATTGTCCACCTATCTGTAATGACCCGGTCATCTCCTTCCTTTTCCTTTTCCTCAGAATTTCACGGATGAATTTTTTTCGTTGAAATTTCTTGTCTGAATTTGGTTTCTCGTCGCTTAGTGTCATCTCGAGTGCTCGGAAATGGTTTCCGAGACTCTTTCCTTTGGATTGACAACTTCCTTTGAGGACTGAGTCATTTCCACATTTTTCGTTTCTCGACACTATTCACTTTTCGTCCTTTTCCCTATTTTGTCCTTTTCCCTATTTTGTCTTTTCCCCTTTTGTCACTTTGTTGGCATAACCTCACTCCTTGTGTTCGGAGTTGGTTTTTGACTTCATGTATCTTCATTCTAAGTGATTTCCACGAAATACGTATCCTTACTATTGCAGTAAAGTACTCTGGTTGCTCCCGGTGTCCATAGGGGCATGGATGCACAGTTTTTCAGAATCTTTTTCTTTTCTTGAGGTGTTTTTCATAAATATATTTTGAAGATATTTTATTTTAGGGGCATCTAAGAAAATATCTTTTGGAAGATATTTTCGTTTTGGGGCAGTTTTGCAGTTAACCCTTTTTGGAGGGGCCATTGTGCAATTAACGAAAGTTATTACAAAATATCTCGTCTGGAGCCTGGATCCTTGTACGGGATTTATTTTCACATTTCGTTGAGTCGTGTACTCATAGAATTTCCTTCTAGTTATTTTTATCCAGTTTTAGGGTTTTTGGACCCAATTACCGCCGAACTTGTTTAGGGCATATCTCTCTGCTCGGGACTCAATTTTTGACGCCGTTTCTTCCGTTGTTCATATTTTATCATTTTGAATCTTTTTTGTTTATAGAATTTTTCCGTTTGAGCGCGTCTGCTCAAAATTCACTTTTCCGAACCTGGTAGGACCCTTTCGGGGCACTTTTTGAGATTTTCTATAAAAGGGGGTCTTAAGTCAAAAAGTCAGATTTCCATCATCTTCTTCACCCTCTTGGCCGGCAGCCATGGGAGCCCAAGGGGCTGCCTTCATTCTTTCTTCTCCTCCACTTGATTTCCTTAGTGGAAACTCTTCGGCCTTAACGTTTATCGTTCCCCCCGTCGTGCTCTACCTTTCTCCCTTATTAGAACCCATTTCTGACCAAATTTTGAGTTCGGGTTTGACGTCAAGTTTTGATTTTGATAGGACTTCTTGTGGATTCATGTAGATCGTGTTGTCCCCGACAAAACCCTTCGGTATCGTCGGATTCGGAGCACCTTTTTTTCGGTGGGCTTTTGAGATTTTTATCTCAAATTGAGGTAGGGGATGTTTTAGGTTTATATTATTGTTGTATTGATTGTTTTATAAGCCTATACAACTTGTGAGCATGCCTTGTTCAAGTTTTTAGAATTTAATTTATTTATTTTCTTTGTTTAGGATTTAATTCAAATGATGGTATATAGTTTAGAATTAAATTGTGGCATGCTAGGAAATTAGGCCTTGGTGAGTTGTGTAACATATATTAAATTTGGGTCATTTGAATAAGAATTGCAAAACTTATTTAATATTTATCTTTTGTAAAAGATTAATTCACATAGTTGTATCAAGCATGAAATCAACTTGTAATGTGATATTAAAGTAGGCCTTGATGAGTTCTTTAACATATGTTAAATTGAGGATATTTGGATATGTTTGAAAATCTAGAGAAAAATTAATTAATTAATTAGCTTAATTAATTTTGTTTTAAGTGTGTTAGTCACTTGAATTGATATCGGACGTAATAGGTTGATAATTCCTTGAAATGTAATCCATTTAATTACCTTGTGAGCATGCTACTAACTTGTTGTAGAATTAGTACTTGTAGCCTCTAAAGATGGTAATTTGACTTAACATGATAGGTGATATCATTGTCTTGAATAGCTCGTTTAAATATATCTTGTGTAGGTATATAGCTTGTTAGAATATTACAATTGCTTACCTTAAGAGCTTGTTACTAAATTGTAGCTTATTTAGTACTTGTGGCTTAGGATGGTAATGTAGTTCAATTGTTGTAAAATATTCTTGCCTTGTGTATAAATTGCATAATGGAGACTTGACACGTCACATGCTATCTAGACTTGAATTTTAGGACATGGTTTGTGTTGATTCAACCTTACTTGTGCATGTAAATTGATTCCTAGACATTATTTAAAATGTATAAGTTTGGTTTAACTTATTGATTTTGCATAAGTTTTGAACTTATTATTTTTGGAGGCTTATAAGGATCATGTTCATGTGATGGCTAGGGTCTGGCCCTAGTACGGATTCGTGAGTAACCTAAGTCATATAAAGTGCGCAGTAGGTAGTACCTTATGGGTCGTAATTACCCGGAATAACTTATACACGTGCGCACTAGGTAGTACCTTGCGGGCTAGTAACCCGGAATAACTTGATTGGTCTGCAGCCAAGGATCCTAGTCTTTCCACTATTTGATTTCGCATTTAATTTCAAGTTGTTAATCATGGATTACTTGTAGCTTGAGAATTGATGCTTACTTAGGGTATTTGAATTCTATTTTGTATACTTGAAACTGTATACTTGCTTCTTGTATTTAGATCTTATTTAGTATACTTAAAACTGTATACTTGTCTTGTGTATTTAGGTCTCATGTACCATACTGGAACTTGTATCTTTGGTGGTGTATCTAAACCCTAATTAGTATACTTACGCATTGTATGTTTGATTTGTGCAATCGGACTTCATTATGTATACTTGTGTCGTGTATACTTGTCTTATGCGTAATTCATTTAACTTAGTATACTTGTGCCTGTATACTTGATTTATGGGTTTTCCATGTTAATTGTATGTTTGTATATGCATGCTTAGATAATGCATATGATTTAGGATACTTGAGCATGTATACTTGTATGTCGTTGTTCATTTCAATTGCATGAGTAGCTTAGGATGATCCCTGAGTCTCATTTTGATATAGACATTTGGTGGCATGAGCCCCTTTGACATGTTTCACCTTAAGGTGATATAATTGTAAAATGCTAGGTCGATGCATGCTCATCTCCTACGAGTAGCTTTTTGTTACTCACCCACGTAGTGGGGACATTTTTCAGGTACAGGGATCTTGATTTGGGGTGCACACTATACCATGGAAGCTTTATAGACTTGAAGCATCATTTTCATGAAAATGTTGGCATGAAATCCTATTTGTAGCTTTATATGATAAAATTGTATATTTGATTCTAAATATATAATGTGTACATAAGTACACCTTTTGCGATGTATTTGATATGTATGACATGAGGCCAAGGGCCATAAACTTTAACGTGCAAGTGTATGTATGCAAACTTCAAGTTTTGCCTTGAAATGCACTTTTTCCAACCTTAGAGGTTTAACATGTAAAATTTTGCAAATGAATTGTAATAAGGCCATAGGCCATTGTAGCATGCTTAGAATACCATTTTGCACTTGCGTGCATGTTCACATTATCACACATTAGCATATAATTAAGATTGATCATGCCATGGGGGATGCAAATGAGACTTAAAGTCTCTTTTTCAGTTTTGGTGCATAGCAGGTTCATCTTTGCATTTTTGCCCAGTTTCGGTTGACCGGTGGCTTGTTTCGGTCGACCGAACCTCTCTTGGTTTTTATAGTTCAGCAAAAATCCCAATTCCAGTAGCCTTTTTCACTTCGAGGCTCATTTCGGTCAACCGGTTCTCTACATCGGTCGACCGAAACTCATTTTTTTTCATCTCGTGCCTTAAACCAGTCGACCGGTTTGCCACTTCGGTCGACCGAACTGAAAGCTCTTTTCTCTTCTTTTCCAGGCTTATTTCGGTAGACCGATGCTCCATTTCAGTCGACCGAAATGGAGCTACCTTGTTGATTTTGTTTAGTTGTGGTCTCTTCAGGCTTGTACCAATTGGTTTACTTACACTCAACTTCGTAATCATGTTTGGGCCATGTAGCGGCATATGTGGTCTAGTTTGAACTAGATCTTGCTCCTTTGGGGGTCATTGGTACCATAGGGTACCAAGGGCTTTTTCACTTTAGCTTTCGCTTCCAGTTATTCCTTTGGGTTCTGTGACCTCATGGAAGGTCATCTTAGGGTCTTAGAGGTGTGTTATGCCTTGAGAGACCATTGTCTTATTCCTTTTGCTTCCACATCTAGATCCGTTACTGGGTCAATCTTCGGTTCATTACAGGACACTGGGTTAAAAAATCCAGGGTCATTACAAGCTATGAATTTAAAGCAACTACTCTACATCTACACTAAAGACATGAAATTTAACTAAGTAAGCTAAAGTTGTGGTACAATCTATCAAGAAACAAGTGTGAACCATCAAATAAATTGGAAAAGTGTTCCATTAAGCTCTATATTTTGACCATCTCTAGATTAACTTCATCCATACACATAGACATGCATAAATTCCACTAAATCTAGAGAAAAGCACATGAATCATCCATTCTAGTATACATAGACATATGGTTAGAAGTAGATAATCAATTGAAAGAATTAATCCATACACATCAAGTAGAAACCACAAGATATATATATAAATCCAAGATCAAAACATTGTTACAAATAAATCCCCAAAAATATACAAAGAACTAAGTCTAGGAAGCAAACTTAGGGGCTACTCTAGCCCCAAGTAGATGTCTAACCACTCATTGAAGTAGTCATCCAACCCTCAAGGGCAATCTCCATGGTAGGAATGACTTCATTCTTGATGGAAACCCTAGAAGAATGAAAGAACTCCCAAAATGTATTAAAGCTCTCTCTAATCTCTAGCCTTCTCTCTAAGATACCAAATATACAAATTATGAATAACCACTATCTACTATCTCTTATTGTCTAAAAGTGGCTCTCAATCCTTATATAGGTAGGTCAAAATGTCACCCAATGGTCTGGGCTCGTACACCAAGGTCCCTCCAATGATTGCACCTTGAGCCAACTTTTAATGAGCTGGAATCTATTTTTTTTTGGACTTGAGGAAGTTCGATCGATCGAACTGTGTTGAAATCGATCGAACATAGCTAAGATGCATCGAATGCTGCAGAGATCGATTATCCTTGGCAGCGCCTTTTTGAATAAAGACAAATCTCTGAGATATTTTTGGGAAGAAGACAAAAGTGGTAGGTGGGTGGTAGGTGTGGATAAGATCGAATCATTTCGATTGATCTGGGAAATGTTGGATCGATGAAATTGCTGGATTCTTTTGGATAAGGACAAGGGCTTGGATCCATCTTAAATTGTTTAGATCAATGAACTTTTGATAGATCGAAGAAATGCTGAGATTGATCAAACATTCTGAATTTCTACACTTTACTTTATTTTGCTCCCACTTTGCTCCTTTCTTCTATTCAACTTGAGTTAACTTCTTTAATGCTCTTATTTGGCTGGAAAGGGCAATAACATAAAATTAGTCTAAAATGGTAAGTAAGATAGATAAAGGTCCTAGAATAACTTAGTTTAAGGGGTTTAAATGCGCACTTTTCAGCACTCATCACATTTTCAAGGATGCACAAATTAAGACTACTTCAACTCAATAATGTAATGCTAACGAAAGAGTACAAAGAATTTCCTAAGAAGTTAAGATGGTTGTGTTGGCGTGGGTTCCCCTTAAAATCGATACCCAATGAGTTTCCTCTGGAGAGCCTGGTTGCTCTTGACCTGTGGAACAACACCTTAAAACAGCTATGGAATGGAAACAAGGTATGATACTACTAACTTTCTTGGTTTTTTTATTTTTCCTTTAATAAATTTTTTAAAAATAATTTTTCTTTTCTTTGGGGGTGTATGTATGAATATTTATACTTTCTTACTTCTTTCTCATAGGTGCTCAAATCATTGCAATTCCTCAATTTCAGTCATTCCCATGGCCTTACCAATACACCCAATTTCTTAAAATTCCCTAATCTTGTGAGATTGATTCTTAAAGATTGCATAAATTTGATCGAGGTTCACAAATTCCATTGGGGAATTAAAGAGACTTGTTTTGTTAAATTTGAAAGGCTGCAAGAATCTTAGAAATCTTCCTACAAAAATTGGTCAGCTAAAATCTCTTGAGAAACTCATCCTCTCTAGTTGCTCAAATCTTGACAAGTTATCAAGAGAGCTGTACGAGATGGAATCTTTAAAGGTTCTTGACACAAAGGGTGTTGCAATAAAACAACTACCCTCTAGCAGCAGTGACATGGAGTCATGGCATTCATGCTGGTTCTCTTGGGTTCCTAGGCCAAGAAAATCTCCATAATCGATCAGTTGCTTGCCACACTCATTAGTAAGTATGAATCTTGTACGCTGTAATTTTTTGGATGATGCCATTCCGAGGGATCTTAGGAGCTTGTCCCTGTTGAAGAAATTGAATCTAGGGGGAAATCCAATCAATAGCCTTCCAGAGCTACCAATGAGCTTACGAAAGTTGAAGTTAAGACATTGTACATTATTGGAAATAATGATCAATCTACTAATAAAGAGACGACCGTACGTGGATCTGTGGGAATGTGGCAAACTAGTAGAGGCTCAGAACTGGTTCAGGTTTGAACCCATTCAAAACATTGATGCAGAAATGATCAAGAATTTGGGATTGGTTGAGTTAGAATCCATAGGAAAGGTTGACATGAAAATTTTTAATTACCTGACATGTATAGACAATATTGGTCCCATCTAGGTGCTCTATCTCTCTCACACACATTCTCTCTCTCTCTCTATATATATATATATATATATGTCTCTCGCTCTCTCTTATTGTACTTGAAGTTATGATGATTTGCATGGATCAGGCAGTGTATGAATGCAGAATAGTGAGCATATTTCATCCTGGAAATGAGGTTCCTTGTTGGTTCAGCAAAAAGAGTATAAAGTCCTCCATATGTTTCAATGTTCCTTCACTTCCTAATCTCAAGATCCGAGGCTTGAATGTATGTGCTGTTTATGCAAAGGATTACTCTTCCCCCAGGAGGACCAGTAGTATTAAAATCTTCAATAAGACCATAGGCCTGTAGCCCAGTGTGTACAAGGATTCCAGATGAGGGGAAAAGTATGATATGGTTAAGCCATTGGAAGATTGGGAATCAGTAGGAAATTAGTGATGAAGTGGTTGTTTCAGCGGCTACGGGTGTCGGATATGAAGTAAAGGAGTTAGGAGTGGACATTGTGTATGAAGAAGAGGAGAAGTATACCCAGCTTCATAACTATACTTCTTGTCCTGATTTTTCAGCATACCAGGTTTCCAAAGGTCGATACTGCCTCTGCCATCATAATATTTTAAGTGCGAATGCAGAACAGTCGGATGATGATGTAGAACAGTAATTGATATGGGCACGAACCCCCTGCTGTTCCTAACCCTGCAGTCCCTAACAGTTTAGTGATTAATGCTGTGTTTGGCTTGGCACAAGAAAAAGAAGTCCATAAACGGCATAATAACTTAACGTGCCAACTGTAAAGCAAAAAAAAATAAAAATAAAAATAAAAATAAATAAAGACACGAAAAAGGAAAGTTGAAATAAGCTGAAAATTTTGGCACACCCGCCCCTGCGCTTCTGCACTTCCACTTTTCCTTTCTTCCCTTTTGGTTTTGTTATTTCCCTCATTCCCTTTTCATTTTATTCATTATTTCTTTTTAATTTCTTTAATCCAAACCCTAATTCGTCTCACCTTATTTCATAAAAAACATATTGCTTTTGAATTCCTATTTTATTCAAAACCCTAATTACTCCCTCCTATATTTTTACTTTTTTATTTCCTTTTTTGAATCAAAACCCAGATTGTAGTGATTTCCTTCTAGAAATTGGTGATGATTCTCCTCTTCATCTACAGGAAAGAAATCTACAATGGACCTAAGCTGGTATTTACAATTGACCTAATTAATGCTTGATGGTTGGTAAGTCTTAATACATGTTATTAATATTGTGCATTTAATAGTATTGTTCATTATTTGTTCAAAATACAATGAAATTTTTGTTTTAAACTGAACATTATAGATTTAGAACTTCGTTTATGATTCTTTCATTTGTCATCTATCATTGTAGTGAATGTAAAATCTTTCATAATTGATTTTTTGAACTGAGTTGGCTTCATTTGGTACCAATGTGTTATCCAAAATTTTAGGTTTTAAATATATGCGCCAATTACACATTTCACAGGTAATTATTTGATATTTATAAGAAAAAAAAACATTGTGAAGTTTAATAAATAGGCACACTAATCACCTTCACCATCCAAATAAGGTATTCACACAGTGTGAATAACTAATGTCACACATAAATTTAAGAATTTTTAATTCTTTCATTTGTCATATGTTAGTGTAAATTATGATATATTTTAGTTAAAAATGACATTGGTTAAGCTTCTAGTGTATCTGAAATCTTGGATAATTGTAGGGTTTTCTTCTATAATCTTCAATAAGCATTCTACTGAATGTAAAATCTTCCATAATTGAATTTTTAAACTAAGTTGGCTTCATTAGGTACCAATGTGTTATCCATAATTTTAGATTTAAATGTATGCACCAATTACACATTTCACAGGTTATTGTTTGATATTTATGAGGAAAAAAACATTGTGAAGTTTAATAACTAGGCACACTGATCACCTTCACCATCAAAATAAGGTATCAACACAGTGCTGGATAACTAATGTCACACATAAATTTAAGAATTTTTAATTCTTTCATTGGTCATCTATTAGTGTAAATTATGATATTTTTTAGTTGAAATTGACATTGGTTAAGCATTCTAGTGTATCTGAAATCTTGAATAATTGTAGGGTTTTCTTCTATAATCTTCAATAAGCATTCCAGTGAATATAAAATCTTCCATAATTGTTTTTTTGAATTGAGTTGGCTTTATTAGGTACCAATGTGTTATCTAAAATTTTAGGTTTTAAATGTATGTGCCAATTACACATTTCACAGGTAATTATTTGATATTTATGAGAAAAAAAAAACATCGTGAAGTTTAATAAATAGGCACACTGATCACTTTCTCCATCAAAATAAGGTATTTACATAGTTTTGTATAACTAATGTCACACATAAATTTAAGAATTTTTAATTATTTCATTTGTCATCTGTCAGTGTAAATTATGATATTTTTTAGTTGAAATTGACATTGGTTAAGTATTCTAGTGTATCTGAAATCTTGGATAATTGTACGATTTTCTTCTATAATCTTCAATAAGCAATCTAGTGAATGTATAATCTTCCATAATTGATTTTTTGAACTGAGTTGGCTTCATTAGGTACCAAGTGTTATCCAAAATTTTAGGTTTTAAATGTATGCGCCAATTACACATTTCACAGGTAATTATTTAATATTTATGAGAAAAAAAAATATTGTGAAGTTTAATAAATAGGCACACTGATCACCTTCACCATCAAAATAAGATATTAACACAGTGCTGAATAACTAATGTCACACATAAATTTTACGAATTTTTAATTCTTTCATTTGTCATCTGTTAATGTAAATTATGATATTTTTTAGTTAAAATTGACATTGGTTAAATATTCTGGTGTATATGAAATCTTGGATAATTGTAGGGTTTTCTTCTATAATCTTCAATAACCATTCTAGTGAATGTAAAATCTTCCATAATTGATTTTTTGAACTGAGTTGGCTTCATTTGGTACTAATGTGTTATCCAAAATTTTAGGTTTTAAATGTAAGCGCCAATTACACATTACACATTTCACATGTAATTATTTGATATTTATGAGAAAAAAAAAAAAAAAAAAAAAAAAAACATTGTGAAGTTTAATAAATAGGCACACTGATTATCTTCACCATCCAAAACAGGTATTCACACAGTGCTGAGTAACTAATGTCACACATAAATTGAAGAATTTTTAATTCGTTCATTTGTCATTTGTTAGTGTAAATTATGATATTTTTTAGTTGAAATTGACATTGGTTAAGCTTCTAGTGTATCTGAAATCTTGGATAATTGTAGGGTTTTCTTCTATAATCTTCAATAAGCATTCTAGTGAATGTAAAATCTTCCATAATTGATTTTTGAACTGAGTTGGCTACATTAGGTACCAATGTGTTATCCAAAATTTTAGGTTTTAAATGTATGTGCCAATTACACATTTCACAGGTAATTATTTGATATTTATGAGAAAAAAAACTGTAATGACCCAGATTTTCACGGATTTTTTTTTTTTCCGTTGTCTTTCCTTTCTGAGTTCAGTTCCTCTTCGCTTAGTGTCGTCTCGAGTGCTCTGGAGTGATTTCTGAGACTCTTTTCTATGGATTGACAACTTCCTTTGAGGACCGAGTCGTTTCCACATTTTTCGTTTTTTGACACTATTCATTTTTCGTCATTTTCCCTATTTCGTCCTTTTCCCTATTTTGTCTTTTCCCCGTTTGACACATTGTTAGCGTAACCACACTTCTTGTGTTTGAAGTTGGTTTTTGACTTCATGTATCTCCATCTTGAGTGGTTTCCACGAAATACGTATCTTTACTTTTGCAAGAAAGTACTCTGGTTGCTCCCGGTATCCATAAGGGCATGGTTACAAAGTTCTTTGAAATTATTTTCTTTTCTTGAGGTGTTTTTCGTAAAGATTTTTTAAAATATTTTATTTCATGGGTTTTTAAGAAAATATTTTTCGAAGATATTTTCATTCTGGGCCATAAGTGCAGTTTTCACTTTTTGGAGGGGTCAATGTGCAATTAATGAAAGTTATTGCAAAATGTCTTGTTTTGAGCCTGGATCCTCGTACGGGATTCATTTTCACATTTCGTCGAGTTGTGTACTCTTGGAATTTCCTTCTGGTCGATGTTTTCCGGTTTTAGGGTTTCTGGCCCCGGTTTGCACCAAACTTGTTTTGGGCATAACTTTCTGTTCGGGACTTAGTTTTCGACGCCGTTTCTTCTGTTGTTCATATTTTATCATTTTGAATCTTTTTCATTCACAAAGTTTTGCCATTTGAGCACGTCTACTCAAATTTTACTTCTTCGGACCCGGCTAGGCCTGTTCGTGGCACTTTTTGAGATTGCAATTGCTTGGGTGATTTGCTGAGTTGAGCTTCTTTAGAAGCATTCTTGTTCACATGTAAGTGTTAGCATGTTCATGATTTGTCTATGAAATGTAATTTTTCTAACTTGGAGGTTTGACATGTTAAATGTTGTAAATGTATTATAATGAGGCCATAGGCCATTGTAGCACATCTATTTTATCATATTACATACACTTGCATGCTAACTTTGGCAAGCAATACCTTCCTTGATGAAACAAAAACTCTAAGTAGCATTTTTAGGAAGTTTTTCCCTATTCTGTTCCAGGGGCATTTCGGGTATTTTATAATGCGTTTTTTTTCATTTTTCCTTGCAAGTCACGTAGAAAACTCAATCTTAAGGGTGGTATCTTCTTTGTGTTTTTCCAGAAAACATCATTTTGGCCCTCAAAAATCAATATTTTTCTGAAAAATCCTTGCTGCCAGGTTTTGCAAATTTTTAGTACAAATGTAGTTGGTACTATTCATCGACTTTTTTTTTTTAAATCGTCACGACCGATCCGAAACTTCCAGAGGTCTTATGGGTGTGTTTTAAGATTACTTTTTCAATTTAGGCAATTTAAAAACCTCCCGAAGCCCTATTTTCAAAACTTGGGTAGTAGCTTGGATTAGTTTTTTCCTCTTGACCTGATTTTCTTGGGGGCATTCTGGGCATTTTACAATGCATTTTTTTTTGTTTTCGTTAGCGATCAGGGTAGGAAACTTGATTTTAGTGGGGGTTTCTTCTTTGATTTTTTCCAAAAAAGTCCGTTTAGATGCCCGTTTTTACTCTCAGTTGCAGCGGTGGTGGGTTGTCCTCCTCGGGCCGCCACGACATCATTTTTGTTTTTGAACTTTCTCCCCCATCCGGACTCCAAATTGAGTAAAATTTTTTATGAACTTGACTAATTTGTCATTGTCTTTCCAGCGGTGTGCTCGATAGCACTTGAATCCACTATTTTAAAAATGACCATTTTGCCCCTAGGTTCTTTTTGTCCGTTTTTGAAACGACACTTCTGCATTTGTTTCCTTTGGGTTCTGTGACCTCATTGAGGGTCACATTGGTGTTTTAGAGATGCATTGTATCTCTAAAGACCGTTGTTTCATCTTTCGCTTCCGCATTTAGGATCCATTATCGGGTCATCTTTTGATCATCACTGATGCACCGGGTTACAAAACTTGGGCCGTCACAAGTGGTATCAGAGCTCCTAGGTTTGAAAACCTTAGGACGACGGGTTTTGGGTGCATATCATGTTTTTGTTGCCATGCTCTATGTGTTTATATGCTTTATGATAACATGTTTTGGTAGATAACATGTTTATGTGCTTACGTGCTACATGTTGTATGCCGTTCGTTTAGCATTATTTTATTCTAATGTAAAGAGCATGACATATGACGTATGCTAGATTAGAATTGTATATGCATAGTTATGTTGCATATTTGGCATGACACGAGATTGGTCATTGAGGCACGAGTTGAGGTTGATGGTGATCGTAGTCACAGTTTCGTGGTAGTATAAGTTATTGTCGACCTAGTATTGGTTTTAAGATAGGTGGATGGTCACCTTTTGTTTAGGCTCTGGTGAGATGAGTTGTTTGGCATTACCATAGTGCTGGATTTGTTGGTTTGGGGCCATTATGAGGTTATGGACCTATTAGGATCCTTGATTGTTCAGGATGATTCCTCTGGAACTTGCATTTTTCATGGGCGGGTACGTTGTGGGCGGGTGCATGGCACGGTCATGCTACCGTACTGGCATGCTATATGTGCAGTTCGGATTGAATCAGTGTCGATTTTGTTTTGATAGGCGTTGTCCTTTTAATCGATGATGATGGTGTTTGTTTTGGGGATCAGTCATGGTGATTGATTTGGTTGTTATTGGCATGGCTATAGTTGCCATTTTCTTTGGAGTTCTACTTGAGTGATGACGCTTTTGGGATCAAGTCGATTGATTGATGTTTTGGGTAGAGAGAGCATTGCATTGTTAGCGTCACTTGTAGTGTCACCTCTAGATTTGGAGTTAGATTGTTAGAGTCTTACCATTGTGGTAAGGGCTCACATTTGTTTTGAGATAGGTTGATGTCGTATTGGTTTTTGGAGATAGTTTATGGCTAGGACTAGTCCTTCCTTTTGCTTAGACACTTTAAGACATGATGTCCATAGGGTTCATTGTTGTATCATTTTGTCTTTTACAGTTTCGTTTACTACCATGTTAGTAGTATGATTTATGATGTTGTGATGCATAAGTAGATGGAGGTGTATCCACATTTGCCTTCTTGTTGTGTGGCATTAGCATGCCTTCCTTATATGCTTAGAGATGCCATACTGTTATTACGCTTTAATGACATGCTTTTGTGCTTACGTGGAGACGTGTTGCATGTACCTTTGATTTTTATTTATGTGAGTAGATTTCTTTCTGGTAGTTATATTCCTTGTCACATGCATGGCTTCCAGGTTTGGGTTCCCTTTTGTTTCTCCTCAGTCGCACGTAGTGTGTATGTGGGTTTCCGTAAGAGTTTCGTTGTGAGATTCCTTGTAGAGGAGTTGTCACATTTGTTCCATCTTGATCTATCCACTTCCCTAAGGTGGGAAGGATGCTCCATTTTTGTGTTTGTCATATCAACACTTATAGAAGGATAGGGTTTCTTCTCTTTTCTTGGTTCGTGTTAAGGACATTACAAGGAGTGAGTCTCTTTTTTTCATTGCGTTGTGCACAGTTCTTGGTTGGTTGGTCCGTGAGGATCACCATTGTTGTTTTGAGTCCTTGGTGAGGATTTGATGGATTTTGGTCGACTTACTTCCATGTAGGGGGTGAAGTCTTTGACCTTGTTGTCTTTCATTTCAGAGATGGGGTTGTGGTGTTATCCTTTTTAGGACTGGTGGTTCCCTTTCTTTCGTGTCTTCCTTGGGGAGTTTTTGCTGTGGTTGTTGATGGAATTGTGGTGCTCGGAGTGAGTTGATTGGTGTGAGATCATTTTATGGGGACTTGTGTCCATATCATTGAGGATTTGTTTGATTGTGAGGTGAGCTCGATGCTCTTTTGAGAATGTTTTTTAGAGACTTGTTTCCGTTTTGGAGGTCTGGATGTGGTTAACTTTTCGGAGGAGTTTTGGAGGATCACTGTTGGATATGGCTTGTTGTAGAGTTTCTCATCCTAGTTATAACTAGGCATGGTTTTGAGGAATCGTAGTTCCAGTGGTTGTTTATGGATCGATAGAAATTGAGGAATTTTGATTTAGCTTGGTGTTGCCAAGCATGGTTTTGAGAGATTCATCTTGTGACCTTAGTTGTTGGCATTTTGATGTGTGTGCCACTTGGTGGATTTGTATTTTGAGGATTTAGTTATCCATGATAGGGATGTGGATCTGATGTTTGATTACGGTGTAGTCCTGTAGTTGATCTGTTTCAGGGAGATGTGAAGGACTTTCGATGAAATATCTTATTGTGAGGTTCGTTTTGATTTTTGTAGGTGTTGATTTGCTTGTCAGGTGTTGGATTCCTGATTAATGTTGTTAATAGGGGTATTCTGAGACATTGGATATGTTGGTTTTATTGTATTGAGGATTTAAGGCCTTAAGCATAGCGGTACCTATGGCATTGTTGTTAGAGTTTTGGGATTGGCTAGGATGGTCTGGCCAGACATCTTTTGACCATATCTCAACTCTCACAAAATGTTGGTCTCCGTAGTGCTTTTGGCAATGATCATTTTTGACATTGATGTCATTTGTATCGAGAGGTTTCTTAGGTAGACCTAGTAGGGGGCAGGTAATGAATTAGTGCCTTATACTGCCATGTTACCATACAAAGTTGTGTGTTGTGGGCGAGTACTAGTTGACGTCGATGCTACCTTACTGACGAGTAAGTGTGGGTAGGCACTAGGCACTGTCATTGCTACCACACATTTGAGTACATCGTGGGCAGGTTCTGGTTGCTATTCGTACTGCCGCATCGTCTTGTTCGGTACCCTGATATAATAAGTGGTTATCTTAGAGATCTTTTGGTGGTCGTTGTTGGATCGGTATGATGGTTCATCTAGAGGGATGTTTACGGTTGTTGTCTTCCGTTCCTTTGTCTCACCTTGGGTTCTGTGTGTGAGTTCCAACTTGTTGGGTGGCCATTTCGTCACTTTCCTTTTGAGAGGTTGTCTTGTCATTAGCACGTGGGTGCGAATGACATTGGTTTATGCGTTTGTCTTTCAGCTTTGGGATTGCTTTTGTATCGCATTGTGTGGGATACTCGGAGATGTACCCCATAGTTATCCTAGTTTCGCCTTTTTGTTTTGGTTGGGGCTGGATTTCGGGGACGAAATCCCTTTAAGGTGGGAAGGTTGTAATGACCCGGATTTTCACGGATATTTTTTTTCCGTTGTCTTTCCTTTCTGAGTTCAGTTCCTCTTTGCTTAGTGTCGTCTCGAGTGCTCTGGAATGATTTCTGAGACTCTTTTCTGTGGATTGACAACTTCCTTTGAGGACTTAGTCGTCCACATTTTTTGTTTTTCGACACCATTCACTTTTTGTCCTTTTCCCTATTTTGTCCTTTTCCCCGTTTGACACTTTGTTGGCGTAACCACACTTTTTGTGTTCAAAGTTGGTTTTTGACTTCATGTATCTCCATCTTGAGTGGTTTCCACGAAATACGTATCTTTAATTTTGCAAGAAAGTACTCTGGTTGCTCCCGGTGTCCATAGGGGCATGGATGCAAAGTTCTTTGAAATTATTCTCTTTTTTTGGGGTGTTTTTCGTAGCTATCTTTTGAAGATACTTTATTTCAGGGGTTTTTAAGAAAATACTTTTGGAAGATATTTTAATCTGGGCCATAAGTGCAGTTTTCACTTTTTGGAGGGGCCATTGTACAATTAATGAAAGTTATTGCAAAATGTCTTGTTTTGAGCCTGGATCCTCGTACGGGATTCATTTTCACCTTTCGTTGAGTTGTGTACTCTTGGAATTTCCTCCTGGTCGATGTTTTCCAGTTTTAGGGTTTCTGGCCCCGGTTGGCGCCAAACTTGTTTTGGGCATAACTTTCTGTTCGGGACTCGATTTTTGACGTCGTTTCTTCCGTTGTTCATATTTTATCATTTTGAATCTTTTTTGTTGACAAATTTTTGCCATTTGAGCGCGTTTGCTCAAATTTTACTTTTTCAGACCCGGCAGGGCCCGTTCGGGGTACTTTTTGAGATTTCTATAAAAGGGGGGTGAGATATTTCATTTTTCGTCTTCTCCCCTCTTCATGCATGACCTGGAGCTCCCATGGCAGCCCAAGGGGTGCTGCCATCTTCTCTCTCCTCTTTTGGTTCACTTTTCCTTGATGGAAAGTCTTCGGCCTTAACGTTTGTTGTTCCCCTCGCCGTACTCTACCTTTCCCCCTGATTAGAATTCAGTTTTGATCATTTCTTGAGTTTGGTTTTGAGGTCAAGTTATGATTTTGATGGGGATTTCATGGGGGTTATGTTCACGGCGTTGTCCCCGACAAAACCTAGTAGTTTTGTCGGATTCGGAGCCATTCCATTTTGATGGCTTTTGAGATTTTCATCTCAAATTGAGGTAGGGGATGTTCTAGGCTTTTGTGTGTGTTGTATTGAGTGTTTAGCATGATTATACAACTTAATTGCATGCCTTGTATCATAACTATAAAATTAGTATTAATTATTTCTTTGTATGAAATTTAATTCACAAGGATGTGTATAACTTAGAATGGAATTGTGGCATGCTAGAAAATCATGTTTTAATATGTTTGTTAACATATATTAAATTGGTATTGATTGAATAAAAATTGCATATTTTATTTAATATTTATCTTTTGTGAAAGATTAAATCCCATGGCCGTACCTTGCATGAAATTGGCTTGTGATATGCTTTTAGATTATGTCTTGGCATGTTGTTTGACATACTTTAATTTGAGAGCATTTGGACAAGTATGAAAATCTAGAGATTTTAATTAAAATGATTAATTAAAATCTAATTAAGGGTTCCATTGGCTTAATTAAGTGTTTAGCTTGATATTGTGATAACTATGACTTATGTTCTAGCATATGTTTATTTGGAACCATTTGATGTTGTTTTAGAAGTTA
Organism: Cornus florida; assembly: GCF_030987335.1. NCBI lineage: Eukaryota > Viridiplantae > Streptophyta > Magnoliopsida > Cornales > Cornaceae > Cornus > Cornus florida. The sequence continues at coordinate 51,653,259 of NW_026775573.1, forward strand.
GGGATTTGATTATCATGATTTAATTAAATTCCACTTTATTGTTCTTATGGCCTAATCGAGTTTTGATGTGGTGTATGTAATGACCATGCTATATTGTTTATCATGTATTAATTGGAGGCCATTTGATTGAGATTTGAAACCTAGGGAATTTAATTAGTTTATAGATTAAATTCCGTTTATATGGTATTATTGATTAACTCATGTATTTGACATTGATAGTATGTTTAAAGTATGACTTTTGACTTATAATGAATTTATGAGTTTATGTTTTCAATATTGGATTATATTGTTATAGCGTGTAACGAATCACACTTTGAAGATTCGACATTGTCATCCTATAGTAGTTATGGATTTAGAGCATGTGTTGTGTGGATACAATCTACTTGTGCATGGAAGGTGACTTAGTGCATTATATAAATTACGTATAAGTTGTGAAATTATTTGATTATTTTGGAGTCTTGGGACATTGTTACTATGATATGGCTAAAGTTCGGCTTTAGTGCGGGAGGTATGAGTTCTCCCTAATTGAGATAGTGCGCACTACGGTGGTCTTCCTAGCGGGTTAATGCCCAGAATAACCAATTTGTTCTTGGTTTAGTCCTAGACGTGATGTCCAAGTCTTCCACTATTTGTTGTCGCATTCAATTCCAAGTTATCAATCATGTTTATATTATAACTGTGGTTTTGGCTATTGGCGATTTGATGTTGTTAAGTACATCCATACTAAATTGCTATATTTAGTTGATTTAGCATTTAGATTTCAAGTTGATAACTTTGAGAATCTATATCTAGTTGCTTTATGTAAGCATGTTTCTATCTGGTTGCTTTGTGTAAGCATGTTTCTAACTAGTTGCTTTGTGTAAGCATGTTATATCTTGTTGCTATGTGTAGCATGCTCTTGTGTTGTTGAAATTGCATAAAGGATGTGTTTGATGCTAGAAATGATCTTAGGTAGCTAGGATGCTCCCTGAGTCTCACCTTTGACATAGACGTTAGGTGGAATGAACCACAATGATTAAATCATGTACACTTGTAAAACATAGGTCGATGCATGCTCATTTCCTACGAGTAGCTTTATGTTACTCACCCTATGATACTGGGGCATATTTCAGGTACAAGATACAAGATTGGAGATTGTAATTGCTTGGGTGATTTGCTGAGTTGAGCTTCTTTAGAAGCATTTTTGTTCACATGCAAGTGTTAGCATGTTCATGATTTGTCTATGAAATGTAATTTTTCTAACTTGGAGGTTTGACATGTCAAATGTTGTAAATGTATTGTAATGAGGCCATAGGCCATTGTAGCACATCTATTTTATCATATTACATACACTTGCATGCTCACTTTGGCAAACAATATCTTCCTTGATGAAACAAAAACTCTAAGTAGCATTTGTAGGGAGTTTTACCCTATTCTGTTCCAGGGGCATTTCGGGTATTTCATAATGCGTTTTTTTCATTTTTTCCTCATGAATCACGTAGAAAACTCAATTTTGAGGGGGGTTTCTTCTTTATGTTTTTCTAAAAAAACATCATTTTGGCCCTCAAAAATCAATATTTTTCTGAAAAATCCTTGTTGCCAAGTTTTGCAAATTTTTAGTACAAATGTAGTTGGTACTATTCATTGACTTTTTTTTTAAAATCGTCACGACCGATCCAAAACTTCCGGAGGTCTTGTGAGTGTGTTTTAAGATTGATTTTTCAATTTAGGCAATTTAAAAACCTCCCGAAGCCCTATTTTCAAAACTTGGGCAGTAGCTCGGATTAGTTTTTTTCCTCTTGACCTGATTTTCTTGGGAGCATTCTGGGCATTTTACAATACATTTTTTTTCATTTCCGTTAGCAATTAGGGTAGGAAACTTGATTTTAGGGGGGGTTTCTTCTTTGATTTTTTTCAAAAAAGTCCGTTTAGATGCCCGTTTTTACTCTCAGTTGCAGCGGTGGTGGGTTGTCCTCGTCGGGCCGCCACGACATCATTTTTGTTTTTGAGCTTTCTCCCCCGTCCGGACTCCAAATTGAGTAAACTTTTTTTTGAACTTGACTAATTTGCCATTGTCTTTCCAGTGGTGTGCTCGATAGCACTTGAATCCACTTTTTTAAAATGACCATTTTGCCCCTAGGTTCTTTTTGTCCGTTTTTGAAACGACACTTCTGCATTTGTTTCCTTTGGGTTCCGTGACCTCATTGAGGGTCACATTGGTGTCTTAGAGACGCATTGTATCTCTAGAGACCGTTGTTTCACCTTTCGCTTCTGCATTTCGGATCCATTATCGGGTCATCTTTTGGTCATCACTAACGCACCGGGTTTACAAAGCTTGGGCCGTCACAAAAACATTGTGAAGTTTAATAAATAGGCACACTGATCAGCTTCACCATCCAAATAAAGTATTCACATAGTGCTGAATAACTAATGTCACACATAAATTTAAGAATTTTTAATTCTTTCATTTGTCATCTGTCAATGTAAATTATGATATTTTTTATTTGAAATTGACATTGGTTAAGCATTCTAGTGTATCTGAAATCTTGGATAATTATAGGATTTTTTTGGCCCTTTTCATTAGTTCGGTAAATATTTAGTAATTTTTTTTTTTTTTTATTGTCACAAGTTATAGAATCTGACTTTAACCTTCTGATAGACCTTTTGCTTCTTGTAGCATTCATACTGAAGTTATCCCAATGGACAACGACTTAAGTACTAATGATGTGAGAACAAGCATTCCAATCGCCTTCGAAGTCAATATTTCTGAAAGCTTAGCAGCAAAAATTTTCAATCCCATTGACATAGAATTCACACCAAAATTGAACATGCAATTCGACACTGAGGATGAAGCATGCGACTTTTACAATGCTTATGGGGGTAAAGTTGGATTCAGTATTCGTTAGAATTATATAAATAAAAGCCGTAAGATAGGAAATATTACAAGAAGCAAGTTTGTGTGTTCCAAACAAGGTTTTAGGGTGAAGAATAAGAGGAATATCCATACAAGAAAGCCTAGGGCTGAAATTCGAACCGGTTGTGGTGCATTGATGCAAATTAGATATGACCTCAAGAAGGGAAAGTATGTTATATATAATTTTTTCAAATCTCATAATCATCTTATGATAATTGAAGAATGCACACATATGATGCCATCACAATGAAGAATAAGTGTTGTCCAAGCAATTAATGTGGAATTGGCCTACCAATCTGGGGTTCCACTCGGTAATGCATTTGAGTTAATAAGAAGGCAGGCTGGTGGGAGGAAATCAATTGGCAAGAAGACGTGGCTGATGAATTACTTCAAAATTCAATCTTATGAGAATCCTTCTTTTTTCCATACCGTGCAGTTGGATAGCGATGAAATGATAACTAATATCTTCTGGGTAGATTCGAGAATGATAATCGACTATGGGTATTTTAGAGACGTCATCACATTCGACACGACATACAAGGTCATCCAAAGCAACCGTCCTTTTACGGCTTTTCTTGGTTTGAATCATCATCGGGAGACTGCTGTCTTTGGACTAGCATTGATGTATGACGAGACTGCTAATTCATTTACGTGGCCATTTGATTCATTCTTGAATGCAATGTCAGGTAAATGCTATACAGGTTATTATTATTATTTTTTTTTCTTCTTGCAATGATTTTGGTCATCCTATATATACATATGTTTTAAGCCATTAATAATTGAACATGGCCATTTTTTTCCCTTTTTTATGTGAATTACTTTTTGAAACGAATATATTTTATTGGGCATAATTTTAATGAAGGTTTTATATAATATATGTATTATATTATTTTGTTCTTACCTTTGAAATTTTAATACTGTTAAATTTTTTAATAATGATGTATGATATGATTGCCTATTCATTTACATGCCTTTTTGATATATTCTTGAATGTGATGTTAGGTAAAGCTCCGCAAACAATTCTTACTAACGAAGATGGTGCAATGGCAAAGGCGTTGACACAAGTTATGTTGAGGACAAGACATCTACTTTACACGTGGCACATCATGGCAAATGCACAGAAGCATGTTGGCACCATTTTTAGGAATGATGAAGGGATAAAAAGTGTGTTGAGTCAATTCATGTACTATTATGATGATGAGGATGATTTTTGTATTCAATGGGATGTAATGTTAAGGGACTACAATGTTGCTCGTAACACATGGTTGAATAATTTGTTTAGTTTGAGAGAAAAATGGGGCTAACCGTTTGAAAAAATTGGTTTACCGCTAGAATGCAGACAACGTAGCTGAGTAAAAGTCTAAATAGCTGCTTAAAAGAGTACTTTACCAAGAAAATGAGTATTCCGGATTTCTTCATGCACCTTGACAGGCTATTATTAGATAAACGCTATACGGAATATCAAGCTGAGTATGGTTTATTTAGTAAGCTACCTAGACTTAAACAAAATTGTCCAATTCTAAAACAAGTGGGCAATATGTACACGTTGAAGATTTTTGAACTTTTCCCGGACCAATTCATAAAAGCTTGTGTGGTTGCTACCGTGGAAGGAACAACTTTAGATGAACATGGCTTATGTGTTTCTAGAGTATTTGTTCATGATGGCAGTATGGATCGGACTGTGACAGGGTGGGATAATGGCTTTCTAAGTTGTTCGTGTAAGAAATATGCAATGGAAGGTATTTTGTGTAGCCATGTACTTAAAGTACTGAAAGACGACACTCATTATTTTAAAGAATTACCTTCTATGTATTGATCAACGGATCGATTATCAATTATAAATCAACCCATTTGCAATAGCACAATTCATTTTAAAATAGGGCTATTGGTCGGGTAAGTCAAACCACAGGGATTGCTAGTTTATGTCAACCAAGGTCTTTAAATTCACTTTTAGTTTGATAAAAGGTGTATAGAGTTTGATTGGATTGTCACTAGAATTAGGAATTAAAATGTGCATAAAACAACAATTAATGCAAGGAAATTAAGGAAGAGAAAATAAATAGAGAGGGATAGGGAAGTGAATCCACTATCAATCCTATAAACATGCTAAATTGCTATTAACTTGGGAAACAATTTCACTACATGGCAATGATATGTAGCAATACTAGATTGCTACATTATCCTCAAGAAATTCATAGGATCAAGACTTAAGTATAATCCCTCAAAGTGCCACATGCTAGAACTACCTAGATTAAGGTATAGCCATGACATGCTCACTAAGCTAGGGACTATCAAACCTCTTAATCACTATGGTGATAGCACATGGAGCTAAGAATCAAGATAAAATCCATCAAAGGAAAGCCTAAGCAGTGGACTACAAGCTTCTTATACAATATGCCAATAAAAACCATTCCACAATCTCATTTCCATTCTCACTATGAAAATGCAAACCGTACAATCCTGTGAACATATAATCTAAGATAAGATGATAGCATCAACATAATCATTTATATAAATTAAGATCCATTACAAAATGTAAAGTGTTCTTGATTATGGAACCACCATATACATGAACTATTTCCCAAATTAAATGAAATTAAAGCATGCTTACAAGAGAGTGCTTCATCACCTCCCTAGGTAGGGAGTTAGTTACCCATGGATGCAAGGAATGAAGGAGAAAAAGAGGCCTCCCCCTCCATTTTCGCACCTAGGGGTTCCTTAGCACACAAACCCACTTGAACCAAATATTTCTCTCTCTAAACTTTACAAAAATGTGAGATATCTCTTTTACAATGTAACCACCCTTTATTATATCAACCTTAGCCTTCTATCTACTCCAAATTTGTGGTCCTAAAAGCCCTAGACAAGATTAGAGCAATCCCCTAAAAAAGGGGATAACATTTGGTGAAGAAAATGGAGGCCCATGCCTGTTGGTCCACAGAACGGTGGGTACCCGCAGGCGCAGGGCGGGCGCCCGCGGATGCACGAACATTCTGCCCCTTTTGGCGGGCGCCCGCTGGTTCTTGGCGGGCGCCCGCGGGTGTTCCTCAGCTTTGTGCACCCTTGGTAAAACAGCCATAACTCCCTGCTCCAAACTCCAAATGATGAACCGTCTGATAATTTGGAAAGCTAACTCAAAGCGTTAAGTATATCATGTTTTAATAGAAGTCCATTTCTCAAGTTTGGTGGGTCTAAAATGAAGAGAAAAGTCGAACTTCACTGCTACTAGGCTGTTCTGTGTACCTTTGGTTAAAAGGCCATAACTCTCTGCTCCAAACTCCAAATGAAGAACCGTTTGATGATTTGGAAAGCTAATTCAAAGCTCTAAGTATTCCATGTTTTAATAGAAGTCCAATTTTTAAGTTTATTGGGTCAAAACTGATGAGGAAAGTAGAACTTCACTGTTGTCAGGCTGTAAACTTCAGCATTGCACACTTTGATATTCAAGAACTCATCAAAACATCATTTTTATTCCTTTTTGGGAAACAAACCCAAAAATATATAAAAACATGCAAATGAAGATAATAGATATAAAATAATCAAATAATGGACTTAACTAATGCAAATAAGGGCGCTTGAATATGCAATATTCGGCGCTTATCATGTATATACTAAAAAGGTGGACGAGAAAAGTTAGGGATAACAATGAACAAAACATCCGTGGATGTGAAGTTATTGCTTATCCTAAACTTGAAGTACACAGAAGGTATAGGATGTTATGTCATTTTTTTTACAGAAATCAACTCATTTGCATCTGAGAAAGAAGAGGTATTCAATGGTGTCTCTTCTTAGGTGGTGCACAAAATGATGCACAACAGTTTGAGTTTGGAAATTAGTGTCAAGTGGGCACCACAAAATGATGCTTAGGGCTAATTTTAGCCCCAAGAGGATGTCTAGCCACTCATGGATGATGTCCTCCAACCCTCAAGGGCATGCTCCATGGAAGAAATTTGCTCCTTGGTTGATGAAGAGTCTCCAATGGTGTCTCTAGGCTTTTCCTCTTCTTTGCTTCCTCCCTAAGAGTTCTCTAAGGTATGATATGATATGAGATAATATAATATGATCCTCTCTCCTTCCCATTACAAAAAGTAATCCTTATCTTTATATAGGTAGGTCAAATGACACCTAAAATGAGCTGGGGTCGTACAGCAAATATTCCCCAATGATTAGATAAAGGATAACTTTTGTGAGCTGGAAATTAAACTTTTTAGCACTGGAGGAAGTTCGATCGATCGAACCTTGGACTTGGATCGATCGAACATGACTGAGATCTATCAAACTGAAGTTAGATCGATCCTCAATGGCGGCGCCTTTTTGGATAAAAACAAATCTGAGATATTTTGAAAATATTTTTGGGAAAAGGATAAAAGCAGTTAATAGGGTGGTACAACTAGATAAGATCAATCATTTGGATATGGACAAGAATGTTCGATCGATCGAAGAAGGAAGTTGGATCGATCGAACTTTTGAGATCTTTGAACAGGGACAAACATGGCTCAGATCCATCTTGAAGTGCTAAGATTGATGAAAGTTGGATCGATCGAACTTTTCTTGAGATCGATCAAAGTTGCTGAAATTCTACCCTTTGCTTACTTTTGCTCTACTTTGTTCCTTTCTTTGATTCATCCCAAAATTGCTTCAATTATGCTCTTATTTGGCTGAGTTAGCTTATTTTGGGGATAAGTACCTGAAAATAGAAATAACACGAAATCAATACAAAACGGTAAAATAAGATAGATAAAGGTTCTAGAATAACTAAGCTTAAGGGATTTAAATATGCACTTTTCAGCGCTCATCACACCCCCAAATTTAAATATTGCTAGTTTCTAGCAATGAACTAGAAAGTAAAGGAATGAAATGAACAACTATACAACTATGAACTAGAAAGCAATAAAATGATAGCGCCACTTTCGTAAGGAACACGATTGCACTTAGCATATGCAACAAGCCTTTTAAACCCCTAGGTTACCCCTAGTAGTCTCGTGAGGGTTTCCAGAAATGATACCCACAAATATTAAGCTCATTCTTTCAAAAGAGGCACCAATATTGCAAATAAACATTGAGAGAAAACTTTCTCAAGTATGTAATTTTTCAAACATTTCCAAGCAATCTCCCAAAATCTCAACATCAAGTAAGCAAGTATGGTCCTCCACATATCAAGAAAATGATCATGCAAATTAAAACAACTCTAGAATCCTTTTTTAGTGGACCGGTATCAAGTGTGTTGCTATCTAAGCCAACTAAAGAATTAATCACATCCTTACCCTCAAACTAGCACACAAATCAAGTACCGATCATCAAGACAAAAAGTGGACCTTTTATTCAAGCTTTATTGTTCTAGGTGCGCTTATTCTTTTCGCTAGATTTTTTATTTTTTTATTTTTTTAGGATCAAAGATGGAAGCATGGTGCAATGTATTGATCTATTAAGCTTTCTAATGATTCATGAGGTCGAGCGTTAGGTCAATGACTCCCAAACCAAATGGCTTTAGGGCACTAGGTGTTTAAACACCCCTACGGACTTACAAGCTCAAATCAACTAGGCTACAAATCAAAACAACCTCCATCTAATCATTTCCTACTTCTCACATTTTGGGAGAAGTCCTCACTTTTTTATTACTTTTGCAACTTTTATTTTATTTTATTTTATTTTATTTTATTTATTTATTTTCAAAATATTAACCTAGAGTTTGGGCCCTCCACCTTTCGGCGTGAGAAATTCAGTTCTTGATGAGGCTAGAATCCCGGCTACTTAGTGAAAAGGGGTTGTTATCCACCTTTATCAAGAATGAAAGCTTTCAATGCACTACTAGCTCGATTGGGATATAACCAATTCAATAATCAACAAAGCATGTACCCCATAAATGAATGCTAGTGTGCGCCTGTGCTAGTGTAGAATCCTAGAATGAATCTCAAAACAATCACAAAATCAAGATAATGTGGACCACAAGTGCAAGCAAGATATCAATCTTTCGAAAAATTTACCCTAAATGGCATCCACAAGGTATACAATGAGTATTGAACTCTCAAGTCAAGCAATTTTTAAACTCTAAGCAATATAGTCCTCAAAAGATGAAAATCATCGCTAATCATAGATCTCAATTCTCAATCATGCATTTAAAGTTCAACTTTAAGTAGAATGCAACAAGGTCAGCTTACCCCCAAACTTAAACTGCATATTGTCCTCAATGTGCAATGAGAACAGTGGAAAAGATGGAAAGAGTATACCGTGGTGGCAAAAGCATAAAGCCCGGCAGTGATCCACTTCGAAAGACATCTGCCCCAAACTTGGAATCAACAACCTACTTGAATAGCCACACTAGCAAACTCATATCAAATATTAAATGGGATAAGAATAATCAAGTATTCTAAGGTAATATATCACAAGATGAAAGAGAGATATGAGATCAAGCCCGATAGGAAAGTAGCATGACTACACATAAGGGCACAAGAGATTTTTTTTTTTTTTTTTTTTTTTGAAGAAACGAGATGGAATTCAAGAAAACATGAACAATGATTGCTAAGTTTAACGTCTCTAGCTAGACGTAATGCTGCTTTGAATAGATAAGCTTGAAATTCAAAAAGAAAAAAAAAAGATCAAACCAAAAATTCTCAGATCGATCTAGGCAGATCAATCTCAAAAGATCTTTCGATCGATCGAACATGCATGAACCTGCAGAAAAGTTCGAACGATGAGACAGAGAGGTATTTGGATGCAAGTGGATGCAAGCTCAAATTTTTTCTAAGTGTTGGAACTCAAGATCGATCGAACTTGAAGTTTGGATCGATCGAGGAACTTTTGATTGATCTGGGAACAAATTCGGTCGATGGGACAAAGAGGTGATTTGGATGCAGGTGGATGCAGGTCAAAAAATTTCTAAGTGTTGAATACAGGCATGATGTTCGATCGATCAAACTTTTCGTGAGATCGATCGAGCAGACAAAAATTCTTCCATTTGCATTGCATCCCTAGATATCTTCATACACAAGGTCTACTAGATATGCAACTTCTAAATGTCTTTGGAAGACCTGTCCCTCAATGTAAGGTTTTAGTCTCTATCCAATAACCTTGAAAATGTTCCACTTTTTAAAATTTTGAATTTCAACCGCCCCATGCGGTGCAACAGAGATGACTTCATAAGGACCCTCCCATTTGGTTCTCAACTTCCCCGGAAAGAGTTTCAGTCTAGAGTTGAATAGCCAAACTTTTTGACCGGGTTCAAAAGTTTTCTTCACAATATGTTTATCGTGAAAGGCTTTAGTTCTTTCTTTATATAGTTTGGTATTGTCATAAGTATTATGTCTCAACTCCTCCAACTAACTCAATTGTAACAATCGGTTCTCTCCGGCATTATCAAGGTCAAGATTAAGTTTCTTAACCGCCCACAAGGCTTTATATTCAAATTCTACCGGAAGATGGCAAGGCTTTCCATGTACAAGTCTATAGGGAGACATGCCAATGGGAGTCTTATATGCCATCCGGTAAGCCCACAAAGCGTCATTTAAATTCCGTGACCAATCTTTCCAGGTGGTGCTAGCCGTCTTCTCAAGAATATGCTTCATTTCCCGGTTAGACACTTCTACTTGCCAACTTGTTTCAGGATGGTAAGAAGTGGCCACTTTATGAGTGACGGAGTACTTAAGAAATAAATGCCTTAGGAATTGATTACAAAAATGCTTTCCTCCGTCACTTATCATAGCCCTAGGCATGCCAAAATGAGCAAAAGATATTAGACTTGATGAATTGAATAACCATGGAATGGTCATTTGTTTTGGTAGCATAAGCTTCCACCCACTTGGAAACATAATCAACGGCAAAGAGAATGTATTGAAAACCATAAGACATAGGAAATGGACCCATAAAATCAATGCCCCATATGTCAAAGATTTCTACAACAAGAATGTTGGCCAAAGGCATCATACCTCTTTTTAACATTGAACCCATCTTTTGACATCTTTCACATGATTTGCAAAAATTGTAGGCATCTCTATGGATAATGGGCCAAAAGAGCACACTTTGAAGAACCTTCAAAGCGGTCTTCTTTGCACTAAAATGCCCACCACATGTAAGTGTATGACAAAACACAAGGACACTAGGAATTTCGCTCTCCGGAATGCATCTCCGCACAATTTGATCCGGACAATAACGGTACAAGACAGGATCTTCCAAATAGTAATTTCGGATGTTGGCAAAGAAATAATTCTTTTCGTTCTTTGACCAAGAAGTTGGAAGTTTGCCAATTGCCAAATAATTCATAATGTCGGCAAACCAAGGCATTTGTCCATTAGAAACTTAGAAAAGTTGTTCATCCAGAAAAAAATCACGAATTGGTGGACTAAGGAAAGGTTCTATTGATAACCTAGAGAGATGATCGGCAACCACATTCTCGGTGCCTTTCTAGTCCTTGATTTCAAAATCGAATTCCTGAAGAAGCAAAATCCATCTAATTAGTCTAGGTTTTGTTTCTCTCTTTGTCAAAAGATGTCTCAAGGCTGTATGATCGGAGTAAATAACCACTTTAGAGCCTAAAAGATAGGATTGAAATTTATCAAGAGCATACACTATGGCAAGTAATTCTTTTTCGGTAGTAGAGCAATTAAATTGAGCTCCCGAGAAAGTTTTACTTGCATAGTAGATGGCACAAGGAAGCTTTCCTACTCTTTGGCCCAAAACCGCTCCCATGGCATAATTAGAAGCATCACACATACTTTCGAATGGCAATGACCAATAGGGAGGTTGCATGATAGGAGCTGATGACAATAAATCACGTAATTTATGAAAAAAGTCTGGGCATGCTTGATCAAAGACAAAAGGAGTTTCCTTGGCAAGGAGATTGCACAAGGGTCGAGTAATTTTGCTAAAGTCTTTTATGAATCGACGATAGAAGCCGGCATGACCTAGAAAGGAGTGAACCTCTCTCACCGTTGAAGGTGGTAATTTAGCAATAAGCTCCACTTTTGCTTTATCTACCTCAATGCCCCTCCTTGAGATGACGTGACCTAAAACAATACCCTCTTGAACCATAAAATGGCGCCCAACTAAGAACAAGGTTTGTTTCACGACATCTCTTAAGCACTAGATCCAAATTTTTGAGGCATACATCAAATGAAGACCCAAAGACAGAAAAATCATCCATGAACACTTCTAGATACTCTTCCACTATGTCCGAGAAAATTAACATCACACACCTTTGAAATGTGGCGGGGGCATTGCACAAACAAAAAGGCATCCGTCTATAAGCAAATGTGCCGAATGGACAAGTAAAGGTGGTTTTCTCTTGGTCCAATGGGTCAAGGGCTACTTGATTATACCCCGAATAGCCATCAAGGAAGCAATAGTACTGTTGTCCGGCCAATCTTTCGAGAATTTGATCAATGAATGGCAAAGGGAAGTGATCTTTTCTAGTGGCAGAATTTAATTTGCGGTAATCAATGCATACATACCATGAATTAGCGGTACGCTTAGAGATTTCCTCACCCTTTGCATTCTTAACCACGGTAATCCCTAATTTCTTAGGAACTACTTGAGTTGGACTCACCCATTTGCTATTGGAGATTGGGTAAATGATTCCAGCATCTAAGAGTTTGATAACTTCCTTTTTGTGATACCCCTTGATTCTAGAACCACGGGTGATCAAGTCCGGGCACAGATCCGAAGGATACCAGACAATCAATATATAAACAAGCAGGAATAAAACTGAATTAAGAATAAAATAATGATATGCTAAAAAGAATTCTAATTGTAAAACCTTCAAAAATAAAAGTTTTAGTATAAATTAACTTTCCAATCCGTACAACTCGGGAATCCAACTAGTGGACCCCTAATAATCTCAACTGATAAAACTTTACAGAATAAAATCCAAAACTAAAACCAGAAAGAAAAATCCTATTTAGTCAGAAGAGTGAATGACTGTATCTGCATCACCACGAACAAGCTCTAAACCTGTTATAGACGATCACCTGAAAAATAAGGGTGGGTCAGGCCCACATGCAAGTTCCATGCCACTACAATCCATACATAAACCCGATACGCAGATACATCCTAGATAGCTCATTAATAGCTAAGATAGTCCATATAGATATAAGTACACACTATAGGACGTTCACCAGCCCACATAATCCGTCTCAACCCGAGTAGAACAACCAAGGAAACATCATCAGGCCTGGTTATCAATCCTAGGCGATATACGCACCCTAACCATGATCAGGAGACTCAAGCTTGTATCACGGCACTTAAGTATATATTTAAATCTCTTACTAATACAGAAAAGTAAAGCAACCATCCATTATGTCGTTCAACTGTTTTAGTTGACAGGACATGCATCCATGTAGGAGTTAACTGTTTGAGTTAATCCATTCCATATGTATGAAAGGGGTAGGACTTAGTTTTTTTTTTATCTAATCCATCCCTAATATGTCACCGTCCTATACCGGTACATATAATGCAAATGATTCATCAATGATGCACACATGTTTGAACATCAAATCCATCCGGAAACCAACACAATAGAAATCAGATATTGATAAGATCCTATCATGCATCCAGTATATGTTTATAATCATAGATCCTCCTTTTAAATTGTTAAAATAAGAATAAACAATTTAAACCATCCATTTCCATGTAATTGACAGAACCAAAATTAAGACAGTTCAGCAATTATCCTCCATAACATAATATAATGAATATCAGAATTTTAAACTGCACATTATACTAGAATTCCAAATCAACACATCCATACTAGTTCGTTTTAAATGTTAAAATGATGACTAGCATTTACATCCTCCCAAATCCTTTACGGCATGCAAATCTATAATTAAATCTCATGGCATCTATGTAATTCCCCATTATAAATTCTGTATCGGATATAATGACACTCCAAAGTTTAAGTACATCAAATGAAACTTTAAAAGTATTTTATACCAGTTTCATTTAATTTGCTAACACGAAACTAGCAACTAACCTTCCACTACTCCCGACAGTATACAACTTATTAGATACGAGTACATGACATCATAACCAACATTCCTGGAACTAAACTATGCTAAATATATCATTGATATAAATTCTAATAATAATTACAATGTCAGTCCAAATTAAGTTGTCAAAACAACTTAGCAAAACAAGCATTCCTCCTTCCTTGACAGTAGGCCTATTATAAGCTTATGTTTTATGACATGCATTTAGGTTTAGCACCTTAGCATAAACCAACCATTTGAAGGCTTTAACAAGTTAATTTTAATCATTTAAAACCCCCCATCACTTTCCAGTAATTACCTTTAAGCCCCTGAACTTCAGAAAAATTACAGAAAACACCCGTAGGGGTTTTTTTCCCATGGGAGCCGGCTCCCCTTTATTGGAGCCGGCTCCTAGGCTTCTAGAGCCAGCTCTCCCTCATGGAGAGCCGGCTCTCTCTTCATGGGAGCCGGCTCCCACCATTTAGGAGCCGGCTCTCACCCCTAAGAGCCTCTCTCTGCTTCACTGCTTCGTCTTTGCTTCCGGCAGAAGTTCCAACTGTCTGTCCTAAGTTTATTAAGGATTTTTAAAGGTTCAATTTAAGCCCTAATACTCCTATAAACTCCCTTGATTCTACTGCCAATTGTTCTATAAAAATCCAAACAATTACAGGGCAGTTTATGCAGAAACACCCACCGTTCCAATTTCAAAAACGCAGAACTAATTACAGAAATACTCTAACCTGCATACAATCCATTTTAAAAGTTTAATTAACTTCCTAACCATCCTAGAAACTCTTTACATTCCATTCCAAATTAATTTACAGAGGTTTAACTCCAGCTCACAACAGTTTATACATACGAAGCAACTTCAGTTACAGAATGTGAAACAGTTATACACAGATTACAATTTAGTTTGTCATGCATACACATCTATTTTAAAGTTTACTTAACTTCTTAACCATCCTAGCAACTCCTCACATTCCATTATGAATTAATTTACAAGAGTTTAACACATAATCCTCACCGTTTATGCAAAGAAACAAGCTTCAGTTATTTCAAAGGTTCCTCAATTACAGTCTGGCAAACATGCATCAATTATTAGTTTTAAAACTTTAATTAATCCCCTGGAGACTATTTAAAATGCACAAAACACAAGTGTACAGGAAGGAGATAGAATGAAACTTGCCTATGAGATTTTGAATTAAAACCTCTACGCCGTCTCTACGTTTCAGAATTTCCCAGATTGTTTTCCTCCTTTGATAAACCTTCTATTCCTTTATTGCTTCTTGACTTACCCACGAGCAACTCCTCTGCTCGTCCTCTATCCTTCCTCCATTAGCCTCACAGATTCTCTTAAGAACCCTCTCTGTTTTCCTCTCAAAATACTATTCCGTGAATAGGGTTTTGTTTTTGTTTCTCCAACCCTAGCAGACCATACAGTTATATATATATAGGCTATTATTTAACCTATGTTTAATTCAATTAAATTTACAAGTCGGCTACACCATGAATAAATGAAACCCTAACTCAAATTAAAATAACCCTAAAATATAAACCATATAAGCCATAAACAAGACACGTCAGTTAAAACCAATTAAATTAAAATAAATAAATAATTAATTTAAAACACCAATTCAATTAAACAATTAATTTAAAACCAATAAACAATTAAAATAAATCAATTAAGCTAAAACAAATAATTCACACTTAATCAATTAAATAAACCAATTCACTATATAACAATTAAGAAAACAAAACACATAAGTCACATAATTAAAATAAAAAAAATGCAATAAAAATCAAAATTAAATCCCCATTTTATCCTTTTGAAAACTAGGGGTATTACACTTTTTGACTACCTCCTTCATGTTGGGGTTAAGTCTCCTTTAGGCATCTCTAAAGGGTTTTGCATCATCTTCCATAAATATGCGATGCATACAAATAGAAGGGTCAATTCCGTTAAGATCTGCCACACTCCATCCTATGGCTTCCTTATTTTCTTTAAGCACATTTAAGAGAGCGTCTTCTTGGTCTTTTTCAAGATTTGAAGAAATGATAACCGGAAGAGTCTCTTTTGGTCCTAAGAATGCATACTTAAGATTGGAAGGTAGAGTTTTAAGCTCAAGAGTTGGTGGAAAAATTAAAGACGAGACCGGTGGAGTGCTAGAGAGTGGAGGAAGAGGTTCTATTAGAGTTTTCCAAGATGAAAAATCTAAGCTTGTAACAGATTCCATGAGATTGCTTACTTCATCCATTGATTTTTTATCATCAAAACCACAATTTCCATACATTTGAAGAAGACAAGAAGCAAGAGGATCATTGGATAGAAGAGATGAAAGGTTATCCTCAATTGGTTGTTTCATGACTATAGTAGGAATTGATCCCTCAACAATCTCATCCAACACATCTATAAGACAACACTCGTCTTCATCCATGGGATGTCGACTTGTGTTGAAAACATTAAGCTTAACCATCATGTTTCCAAACGAAAGGTCTATAACCTCGGATCTATAATTGATGGTTGCATTTGCGGTGGCAAGGAATGGCCTTCCCAAGATGATTAGGATGTGATTAGTGGGGTTAGCAACCAGTTCGGTAGCAAGAACTACAAAATCAACCGGGAAGTAAAACTTATCAACTTTGATGAGGATGTCCCCAACCATGCCCCTAGGTGTTTTGACGGATCTATCTACCAATTGAAGCACCACCGAGGTTGGCTTCAACTCATTCAAACCTAGTTGGACATACACGGAGTAAGGAATCAAATTAACACTTGCACCTAAGTCAAGAAGAGCTCTACGAACTTCATGGTTCCCAATCACACATGAGATGGTCGGAGCACTAGGATCTTTGAACTTAGGTGGAGTGTTTTGTTGAATAATGGAGCTCATTTGCTCTATGAGGAACACTTTTTTAGGGCTTGGTCCCTTACTCTTCCTCTTTTGTGTGCAAAGATCTTTCAAGAATTTTGCATAAGGTGGAATTTGCTTAATATCATCCAAAAGAGGAGGATTGATGTTTACTTGCTTAAAAACTTCCATCATATCATGTATTTTCCCTTCTTGCCTCCCATAAGGCGAAGTTTCTCTTAAAGCATAAGGGAACAGAGCTTTTGGCTCATGAGACTTTGCAATTTGAGGAGATGATGGAGATGATTGAGAAATCCGATTAGGAACATTTTCATTCAAGGAAGTAGGTGTGGAATTGGGAATTGGATGGGTGACAACTTTAGGTTGCACCGATTCACTATCTTCCTTTGGTAGTTCAACCCTATTGTCCACTTGCTTACCACTTCTCAAGGTGGTGATGGCTTGCACTTGAGCTTGGGAAGAACACCCTGATGTAGGGTTTGCTTCCACACAAAATTGGGCTTTTGGATTCTTCTTGGGTTGACTAGGTAATTTCCCAATTTCTCTTACATTCAATGCATTAGCTCTGGTCCCAATTTGGGATTCTAGCTTTGAAATGGATTAAGAGTGGGAATGCAACAAGTTGGTATTTCTTTCAAGCTACCCAAGGCCACCCAAACCTTATTTTCAAATGTAGAATTTCTAGAAAGCATATGAGGATAATGAGAGCAAATTTGTGAATCATACATTTGAGGATGTGAAAAGTGATTGGTTCTTTGATGAGATGAAGAAACAAATCCTTGGGAACCTCCTTCCCTTTTATGAGGTTGAATGTATTTGCCTTGAAATTTTTTAGCTTAATGGAAATTCAAATTTTCATTCCACATCGGGACATATGCATTTGAGTAAGGGTGAGCTAATGTAGCATTGACTTGTTCAAAGTACTCATTGAATGCATGTCTATGGGGATAAGTGAAAGTGGTATGTAAAACACTTGAACATGTCATGCATGGCTCACTAAGATGAGAAGTATGATGAAAAGAAGGTGATTTTATAACCGGTTTTTGACTCAACAAGAATTGATCAAGTTTTTGAGAGAGAGTCTTAACCTTGGCTACAATCTTTAATGGATTCTCTATTTGACATACTTGCAAGTCTCTCTTCTTTTCCTTTGAATTATGGTCAAATCGAGAAGTATAATATTTTTGCAAAGAGTTTTCGCTCATTTTCTCGAAGAGGTGCCATATGTCATCCTCATGTTTTCCAAAATATGATCCTTCACATGATATATCGACTATGTCCTTATAAATGTCGGATAGACTCTCATAGAAATATTAAACCACTTGCCATTTTGGAATGCCATGATGTGGACATTTGCTAAGCAAGTTATTCAATCTTTCCCAAGCCTCATGCAACCACTCCCTTTCCCTTTGAGAAAATTCTCTAATTGAAGCACGCATTACATTAGTCAAACTTATGGGGTAAATTTTTTTCAAAAATTCATTTTGCATTTGTGCCCAATGTTATTGAATTTGCCCCCAAAGTATTGAACTAATGCTTTGCTTTATTTTTTAGTTTGAAAGGAAAGAGAAGTAGCTTAAGAACTTCTTCCGGGACATCCATATATCTTACGGTGGAACATATTTCAAAGAATTCATTTAGATGTTTATAGGGTTCCTCATCATCTAAGCCATAAAAGAGTGGACACATTTGAATAGTCTCAGGCTTGATTTCATATTGATTTGCTTCAAAATTAGGCAACACAATACAAGTAGGTGCATGATACGCATGAAGATTGTAATGATCACGAAGGACCATTGGAGGAATTGGAGCTTGAATTTCTGGGCCATGTTGATTAAGAGGGGGATTTTGCATGAAACGTGGGTCTAAGTAGCCAAGATTACCCTCTAGATTTTCCATGTGAATGCCTAGGACGAGTGATATGACAATGACTACCCAAGACTTCTAGCGACACACGAAACACAACAAAACAATCAAGTACTTCTCATTCACAACAAATTAACAATCAACAAATTTCCTCCACATACAATGTTCCCATACTCCCATGCTTTAACAATATGCAAGAAAAGTAAATTGCCTCCACGCGGGCTCACGATTTATCTAAGAATTGAAATACAAGCCTCCACGCGGGCCGACGATTTAACTAAGGGATGAGTAAAGAAAAGCTCACAAAGGTCCTTTAGCACTTCAACTCCAAATTTATAGCTTAGCTTAGCAATTTTTAAATTTTTAGCATTTTTCCTTTGTTTTCTTAGCTCCTTTTGCTTGGAATATCCTTTGCTTGCCTCCTAGCTCGCTCCTTGTCAATCAAGAACGAACACAATAAGTAACAAAAAAAAATTGAAAACAAAGTAAAGACACTATCAAAAGAGTACTAATTCCTAATTGATTCCACAAATACGACATAGCCAATCAATCAATCCCCGGCAACGGCGCTAAAAACTATGGTGTCTCTTCTCGGGTGGTGCATAAAACAATACACAACACTTTAAGTTTGGAAATTAGTGTCAAGTGGGCACCATAATTTAAATTTATAAACTGCTTAACACCTATACTAAGTAGTATGAGTGAGAAGGGATCGTCCCAAGGGATTGAGTTGTCGTACTAGGTTGGGGAATTAAAATTAGGGTTAATAGGTCGAGTGATCAAAATAGTGGTTGGTTAGTTGAATTAAACTAGATGCAAATTGAATTAAAGTAAGCAATAATGCAATAGAGAGAATAAAAGATAGAGAGAGATCTTGGGGTTTAGCGATCACCACTAAGCATAGCTTTTCTACACCTTTAATGAATGATTAATGAGGGAAAGAACATGTATTGCACTAAAGTGTGTGTGCGTGGTTGTTTCATCAAGCATGGATGACAAATTAAATATATATTGCCTAAACAACATGGTGGATAGCACAACATATCAAATTAAGCCATTAATCCTTTCTTTAAGCTCACAATCCAAACACATCACAAGGTTAGAGATACATGTTACTTACTTGTCATAAGTATGGAACATCAACAACAAGCATAGATTGTCCTCCCATTTAACAACTACACTACAACTAAGCTAATTACATGAAATTAAACTAAGGGAGAGGCACAATCCATCAAGCAATGAGTATGAACCATCAAATAAACCACAAGAACATGACATTAAGCATTATGTCTTGACAATCTCTAGATCCAAAGCATCAACACACATAGACATGCATCAATAACACAAGAAATAGAGACAAACACATGAACATCTATTCTAGCATACATAGACATATGGATAGAATGAAATGATCAATTAAAAGCATTCACATAAATCATTGAATAAACAAGATCTATATATATAAAAGTGTCAAGACATGAATTACAATACAAATCTCCTCAAAAATACATAAATCAAGAAGTAGAAAGCATGCTTAGGGCTAACTCTAGTCCCAAGAGGATATCTAGCCACTCATGGATGATATCCTCCAACCCTCAAGGGCAAGCTCCATGGAAGAAATTTGCTCCTTGGTTGATGAAGAGTCTCTAATGGTGTCTAGCCTCCCCCTCTTCTTTGCTTCCTCCCTGAGAGTTCTCTAAGGTATGATATGATATGAGATAATACAATATGATCCTCTCTCCTTCCCATTACAAAAAGTAATCCTTATCCTTATATAGGTAGGTCAAATGACACCCAAAATGAGCTAGGGTCGTACAACAAATATTCCCCAATGATTGGATAAAGGACAACTTTTGTGAGCTGGAAATTAAACTTTTTCGCACTGGAGGAAATTTGATCGATCGAACCTTGGACTTAGATTGATCGAACATGGATGAGATCTATCGAACTGAAGTTGGATTGATCCTTAATGGTGGCGCCTTTTTGGATAAAAACAAATCTGAGATATTTTGAAGATATTTTTGGGAAAAGGACAAAAGCGGTTGGTAGGGTGGTACAACTGGATAAGATCAATCATTTGGATAAGGACAAAAATGTTCGATCGATCAAAGAAGGAAGTTGGATCGATCGAACTTTTGAGATCTTTAAACAGGGACAAACATGGCTCAGATCCGTCTTGAAGTGCTGAGATCGATGAAAGTTGGATCGATCAAACTTTTCTTGAGATCGATCGAAGTTGCTGAAATTCCACCCTTTGTTTCCTTTTGCTCTACTTTACTCCTTTCTTTGATTCATCCCAGAATTGTTTTAATTATGCTCTTATTTGGCTAAGTTAGCTTATTTTGGGGATAAGTGCCTGAAAATGGAAATAACACGAAATCAATACAAAACGGTAAAATAAGATAGATAAAGGTTATAGAATAACTAAGCTTAAAGGGTTTAAATATGTACTTTTCAGCGCTCATCATTCAATAATTTGATGCTAAAGGGGATGAAATGGTAAAGGAAACACATTAATGTTGAAGGACAATGTTTCGATGTTGAACAAGAGGCAACTAAATCAGTTTTTTCAACTGAAAGAAGTAAGAGTCATGAACATAATGAAAGTATCATTGGGTAAGCCGCGACCGGAAATAATGCCAAGGGTATAAAGAATAAAGAAACATGTGGTAAGGGACCAAGGCCCAGGAAGAAGAATAAGTTTGAACAATCCATGCCGAGAAAAAAAAACTATGTGAAACGAAAGGTTAATTTAATTTATTTATTATTATCTGATAATTTAATTTTCTAGTATATGTCATTAACATTTTAATATTAACAATGTCCAAATTTTGTTTTTACAATGAATAAATCTATTATTTTGTAGAAATCTAATGGCAACAACAGTGTTGGTGCAGGGGTAGATGGCAGTGGTACCGTGCCATCTATTACATATGTACGTCTGAATGTGAGTTTTCTCCTTTCGTTAAATCAAAACATTGATTTTTTATTTTTAATTATATATTATTATAATTTTCAGTACGATAATCTCTTAACTAAGAATGTTTATATTGAAATAAGGGTTGTGACATTTCTAGCGACGCCACTTGGATTTACGAAGATCATCACCCATGTGCACATTTACATTCGAAAACAATTATTGACCAAACGGCATACTGTCCTACCACTAACTTTAGTCATCCCAGGACTCCATCAACTGAACAGGTATAAACAAACTTTTATTCTGATCTAGGTATATAAAAATTAAGTTCAACATTATTTCATACTTTCTCAATCCACCGGCTACTGAACATTGACAATATATTGGCAGGGGACTCCAATTGTTTCGTATCATGAATGCCGATTCTTAAATTATCTTGTAAGTTTATCTCTTATAAAATTTATGCTTGCGTGATATATTCTAAACATGTATGTACATACATTGTTTTTGTATAATCCATTCTAAGGATGTTGATCACACCAGTGGTCACCGTAATTCGATGCCAATGTCCGAGGAGACAACATCCGTGATCAATCCTCGAGCTCGGCAAAAGTTGTTCTAAGTTAAGAAATTCGTGACAATAATTAATTTTGTATTTATTTTGTCTGTCATATATGTTGAAGTTGATCACACTATTGTTAGTTGTATGCTGATGAGAAATTGATGGCTTGACTTTATTTGTAATGGTGTATAGGTATGCTATAGTGGATGGATGAATGAAAAGATGTTGGTATAAAAAAAAATATCCCCTTTTGTGTAAATGCATGGATAACCTATTGGGTGTGTTTTTTGGGTTTCATGTATATGTAATCTACATTCTGTAAGGAGTACTTGCCTAAAAATTGTGTAAATGTAATTTGGATTTTGTAATGGTGAAACTAGTTAGGAAAAGTTGTGTATTTGCCTAAAAATAATGGACACACTATTTACGAAGGAATTTCTAAAAACTCACATTGAAGCCATTTCTTTACATTCTCATCTGTCCAAAAACTGCCGGGCCATTTCACATCAACTTGGATGAGATATAGTAACTGAATTAAATGACATCAAATAATTAACATATATACACTTGGCCTGAGATATTAAGGTTTGAGGAAAGGCTTTTCTTTATCCAATATACTATGTATTTTAAAAAGTAACATTTCGTAAAAAAAAAAAAAAAAAAAAAAAAAAAAGATTATACCTGCAGAAAAATTAAACAGCCTGTCCAACTCTGTCTTTCTTTTCCCGGATTTTTCAGGGGTTCAACCAAATGTTTATAAATATAACTACACCAGTTGTAAGTCTTAATTGAATCAACTTTGTTCATAGATTCAAACCCCCTTAGGTGGGCATTACTCCGACCATTTGGCCCATGGATTGTTGCACATGCAAATATAACAAATGCTCGCTTAAAATCATCACCAACATGAAGTTATGTAACCTTATTTTGCAAAGCATTTACGTGCATCCCTCCCGGATTACGAAATCCAGAGTTATTTATCCATTCCGCTTCAACATCAGAACCTTCCAGCATGTCTGTCTCCCCACAAGGCAAGCCAAAGATAAAATTGACATCATGTGCCGATATTGAGATATATTTATAATGGCCAACTCTAAGAAGACCTGTGTCCTAGTCGAAGTTACTAAATATATAACGAAAGAGGTTACGATCCAGACGCGAGCATTTCAAGTTCAGCAACTATCCAGAGCCAATTTCCTTAATCACCTTGATCTTCTCAGCACCAAGTTGGGATACGCATTTGACAAATTGATCAATCGAGCATCTATGACAATGATTCTGATTTTTCTACGGATAAAAGTTCAATTAAATGATAAATTATAAAACAAAAATAATATAAACAAAGAAGTGTGCCTCAAATAATTAAACAATAATATGAGGGAAGGGAAGGCAAAATGACATAATACCTTTTGTTTGGGGGCTTGTTTTGGTGCATTTTTTTTCCTTTCCGCTTCTTCCTTTTCCCACTCATCCTTGAAAGGATGCTTTTCACTTTCACTCATTTTATTCCAAACTTTTCTGGCATCTTTACTGATTTGTGCATAATCAAGTCTTCTCCAATCCTTGAAAGGTTTTCTGCTTTGCACTTATCTTGATAATATATCCTGAAATTATATACAATGAATAATTACAAACTTTAATACATTTAAAATTTTCTAAACTTTATTATTTAATTACATTGCCACTTTGTTTTCCATACATCAACATATATATCACTAAGGTAAGAACATTAGTGCAATATATCACTTTTAAAAAATTAACTAAATCAAGTTTAGTAAAAAAAAAAAAAAAAAAGTAAGTTAAAATCAGTACCAAGGATTTTCATAACATTACTTGATAACATCACACTCCACAAAATAAGTCCAGCGCAAACAATTTTGCAAGTGCTTTTTTAAATCGGCACGAATCCTCTAAAGTGCAATAATGAAAAGAGCCACATCTTTTTTTTTTTTTCTTCCAAATATATATATAAAAAAAAAAAAAAAAAAAAAAAAAAAAAAAAAAAAACATACTCTTAGGTATAGATTATTTAACATATCTTTGAAAATTTTTGGGCAAAGTTTAATGTGAATTGCCACACTCACCACCTTCACCGTCAAAAGAAAAAAAAATGGCAAAGTTTATTATTAATTGCCACACTCAACACCTTCACCATCAAAATAAGGTATTCACATAGTGCTGAAAAACTAAGAGTCACACATAAATCTAAGTTAATTCAATATGGTGATGTTATATATATACTTATATACTAATATATATTCAGTACCTTAGTTTCAAAGCATTCTTGTATATATATATATGCACATATACATATATATATATATACATATATTGAGTTATTATATTTCTTTCTAATCAATATATATTCAGTACCTTAGTCTCAATATTTTCTTATTTTATTTATTTCTAATCAATTTTTGTATTAATAAAATCAATAACTTCAATAAAAAATATATATCAATAACGTAATTTATCAATTCAAAAAGAAAAATTTTAAAATAATAACAGAATACATGAAATTTATAATAATTTGATCTCATTGTCATTCAAGGTTTTGAAAATATACCTAAATTTGAATAAGCAAGGTCCATGATGGCTTACAGTTCCTCCTTTCTACTTCAGTTTTGAACTTCCTACATTGTTTTTCAAACTCTCACTCTGTCTCGATCGACAAATAACCTTTCTATGCTTTAAATGAGCTCCATCTTCAATCTCATCGGTACTACTTGATGATTGAGACGGAGAACTGGCAGAAGGAGAGTATGAAGCATCATCAGAATTACTTTCACTATCTAAAGCAATTCTTTTTCTATCGCGTTTGGACACACTAGTCTGCGGTGGGAATCACTCGATGTCACTCTCTACTCACGATTTTCCAGAATATAAGGCAAATTCAATTTACTTCATCGACGATTACTGGGATCGAATGGATGAGGATTACTTGTACGGGGGCCACGTATGGGTATATTCAACTTGGATGATAGAAGTGTTGAATCATTCTATCAATGTAATATGCAGAAAATTCAACCACCGCCCTTTTGGGTTGTTCCTATCCCATAGTAACTAACTACATGATACAGGTCATAAATCCAAGAATTTCACCTCTGACTATGAAATACGAATGCCCCCGACTATCCCTGTTAATCATTACTCCGATCCCGAAGGCTAACGTAATAGAACCGAAATCCTATGATGTTATCCCATGCTAATGTATACAGAGCATAGGCTTGCTTTGAGCACTCTAATTTCTTCAAAGTAATAGCGCTGGAGGCACGACCAGGCCAGTTAAGGCCAGGAGCGCATCGCCGACAGAAGGGATGAGACGACCTATGCACACCAGAAGGCAGACCGATCAGCCCAACCTAAGGTCCAATTACGAGCTTTTTAACTGCAACAACTTAAATATACGCTATTGGAGCTAGAATTACCGCGGCTCCTGGCACCAGACTTGCCCTCTAATGGATCCTCGTTAAGGGATTTAGATTGTACTCATTTTCTCCTCCTCTATTTGATCGCACTATCTTGATTTGTTTTTCCCTTTGTTTCTCTACCTCCACCTTATATGATTTAAAAGCATTATTTGATTCACTTTTATCATTTAGAAGGTAAAGATATATAAAACGTGTGCAATCGTCAATAAAGGTGACAAAATATTTTTGACCATTGAAACATGAAATTTGAAAAGGTCCACATATATCAGTGTGTATGATCTCTAAAACTTGAGAACTACTTCTAGCACCCTTATTGGTTTTGTTAGTC
This sequence comes from Cornus florida, assembly GCF_030987335.1. Classification (NCBI taxonomy): domain Eukaryota; kingdom Viridiplantae; phylum Streptophyta; class Magnoliopsida; order Cornales; family Cornaceae; genus Cornus; species Cornus florida. Next base: position 51,679,084 of record NW_026775573.1, read on the forward strand.
TGCTTACCCTTTATGCAGTCCACACAAATACCAAAATCAGAAAAATCAAGAGTATCAAGTACTCCATCATTTACTTATCAAAAAAAAAAAGTACTCCATGATTTACTAATCTTTTAATTCTTTGTAAGGAGATATGTCCTAATCTCCTGTGCCATAATGAAGAAGATTTCTCTATTTTAGCCTTACGCTTGATGCCAATATTTTCATGCAAGGTTAAGTGGTTATGATCAATATTAGGGTTTAAATCTAATTTATATAAACCATCAACCAAAATACTATTACCAATAACAACAGAATCTTTTACAATACTTAAAGAAGTATTAAAGAAATTAAAACTAAAACTAAATCCAACAAGTTTCAAAATAGAAATCAATTTTTTTGAAAAAGTTGGAATATAAAAAGTTCTTTCAAGTTCTAATGTAGAGCCAAATGGTAATGTGAGTCTGTAGGTTCCAACCGCCTCCACATGTGAACTAATCCTTTTTCCCGAATAGATAAAACGTTCACTTTTTGTTGGTCTCCTTAGGTTGATTGAACCTTGCATGGTATTGGCAATGTGAATTGTAGAACTAGAATCAATCCACCAAACATCATTAAATGTATTAACTACATTTGATTTATAACACACAAAGGAAAAGAGATTACCCTTTTTAAGCAGCTAAGCCTTCTACTTAGGACATTCCTTTTTCATGTGCCCTTTCTTTTTGCAGAAGAAGCATTTGATGGTATCCTTATCGTCAACTTTGCTAGTTAATGCATTCCCCTTCTTTTTAAATTGCACACCATTTTTGATATGTACCTTTCCATGAGTCACTAGATGAGCACTTTCTAGCTTCTAATGATTCAATCTCCTCTCCTCTTGAACACACATGGTAAGCAATTCATTAACTGACCATTTTTCCTTATGTGTGTTATAAGAAATCTTGAATGGCCCATATTCAACAAGCAGGGAGTTGAGTATAAATTGGATAAGGAATGTCTCTGAAAAGTAAGTTCATTTGGGCAGCTATATCTCTCATTTCCATAATATGTTCACGGACCCCTTTATCACCCATATGCTTCATTGATGATAATTTGGTCATTAGGATGCTAGCTAATACTTTATCGGAACTTGCAAACTGTTGTTCAATTACTGTCATGTATTCTTTTGCCTTAGTACATTCAAGAATTGAACTTCTTATGTTTTTCCCAACATGACTTTTAATGAGACACATACTTAAGCGATTTGATCGCTCCTACTTCTCATAAGAAGCCTTTTCACTTGGCGTACTTGATTCCGTGCGAATGGGTGGTTCATCCACACGAAGTGCCAAATCAATGTCCATGCACCCCAATGTTAGAAGGATTTTTTCCTTCCAATCCGAATAATTATCACCAGTTAAAAATGGGATATGAGATGAAGCAATATCGACAGAACCAGATGAAATTACTGCAAAAAGAAAACATGCCAAACATTACTCTACTATACAATAAACTTTATTGAAATTCTTAACCCACGTTAAAAAATTTCATATCAAAACAATGTGTCATTATAACCTTCCTGTGGGTAGAGATTTTAATACACTAAAGTTTTGAAAATATGACCATAATGGGATAAAATATTCTTTACTGGCATTAAATTGATAATGATACAGTCCTGTGGGCATTTGTATTCATTGCCAGTTAATTCCATATCCTTTTTTTTTTTATCCACGTTCATTCATAAACAATGATTATTTTGGCAGAATAAAACACTTTTTATGAATGAACTATAACTTTTTAATGCATAATCTTTATGTGATATAAATATCATATATTAAAACTTTTTTATTTTTTATTTTTTTTATTTTATATCACAAAACCAACAACCAAAGATGTTGTGGCTACTCTCTAGTTAAAAATACACATGAAAATAATAGTAATACTCATCCTTTAATAAACTGCATGTATGAGAATATATTGGACATGAATTTTTTAATATGCTGTAACTGTACAATTCTGGAGTATTCTTCATTTGTATAGAAATTTCCAAAACTATACACTCCAGAGTATTCTACATAAAAAAATTCATTATAAAATAGCTCTTTATGGTCTTATGATGAGATTCACCCTTTTTTAAAGTAATCGTGAAACCGCTCGGGTCAGAATCACTTTTACCATCAAAAAGGCCAACGTTGTTCCCACTGTATAAATTCACGATGACATTCTCCTATATTTAAAGCAGTCATTAAACCGCTCGGGTTTGAACACTTTATTTATCGCAATCCGTATGGGTGTAGTATTCTACCACTTCATTCCAGCTAACGTAACCAAACGATAAAATAGTACCGGAAAAATATTACAGATAGAAACACACCCACCAAAAATAATATAGAACAAATAGAATACAAAGGAAATATTATAGGCCAAAAAGACAACGGTGACATAGCTACTAAACAAATATTACAGGCCAGAAAAAGAACAGCAACACAGTCGCTGAACAAATATTACAGACATACAAACTGAAGGATAACATAGCCAAAAAGTATCGCTCTGGTACCAAATGAAGGAAACTATCTAGTCCAAAGAGATCGCATTACCTCCAGCTATAAAATCAGATTGGTTAATGCCTGCAAAACAAATTTAGAAATCCTAATGATGTTCACGCCTATACAAATCTTTATGCGTGTACTTGATGGAGACAACACAGACTGCTTTTGTTAGGCATGGGACCTCGTAAGGATACTGTATGAATGAAAACAAGAGAGAGCAATCCATCATGCAAACCCTTGTTTTAAACTAATCAGATGATAACCACCATCAACTTCCTACAACCACACTGCTGTAACTTCCCACAACGTGTAACGTTGTGTTAGACGCAGTGGATTAGAATATAAATGTATTGTGGCAATATAGGCCACACACGTGTATTTAACATGTGTCTGACACCACTTCCTTGTATCTTGCATAAATGACCAACCAAGAATATTCGGTTGAGGAATTCTACTACTCTTCAGCCTATTCTAAGAGAAAATCTCCACCAAGTCAAATGCATTTAATGTTGTGTCTTTATCGTTTAATGTCCAAAACTACCATTTGATACTCCACTAAAATTATTAAATGAACTATTACAAATCCTAAGAATTGATTTGATCAAGGAAAAACTATTACATAGTCTGGGACTATATCATCGGGGCCAATCCCAATCTTATTTTCTACTTTTTATGGCACAAGAACTCCCTGCTTCCACCACCATTAAATCCCCAGGGTTTGAAAACCCCACCTCCTTCCAACTCTTTTTTTTTTTTTTGGGCCCCCTCACTTTGTGTATAATATCCCTCATTTATTGTTATTTGTTATCTTACCACCAAAGAATCCCTACAAAGCGTTAAATAATTCAATCTTCAATTATACCTTACCAATCTAAAATTAACATTTTACAATTACAATTTTTATTTGAAAATTGATTTGTAATTTAATTTTTGGTTTAGCTATTTAAAGACACTTAAATTTTTTTTGCTAATGATTGGATTTTTTAAGTCATTTTATAATTCATGTTTAGTGAATTGCACGTTTTACCAGAGATGCCAAATTGTCCCAAACTCTTAACACTTCTGTTGCAATCGAATAATTTTGGATCTCCATTGAAAGGAATACCTAAATATTTTTTCAATCATATTCATATGCCTATCCTCCATATTTTGGATCTATCATATACTACCATCATCTCATTGCCTTCTTCTGTCTCAAATTTGGTAAACCTCCGAGCACTGCTTTTGAATAACTACTATAATTTGCAGGCTCTCCCTGGTGAATTAAGTGGACTTAAGAGAGTTGAGGTGCTCTCTCTTGTAAAAAATGCTATGGTATATGTAGGTGCAAAATTTCGCTCAACCAATAATGATTAAGAAAAATAAAACAACTCACTCAATCAATAGTAAAAATAAACAAGAACAATATATGTCGAAGCGTAGAATTGCTTGATCCCTTTATTGGAGGTCTAAGCCTCTATTTATATACAAAAGATTGTAAAATTATGGTAGGACTCGCGTTGCTTGTCCTCCAATTCTTTCTATATAAACATTCTTTACTAATAGAGTTCTTTCCATTGTCTAATTTTTCATACATAGAACTTGCCTTGTACAGAACTTCCTATCTCAGAATTTTCCTTCTATGGTAAATCCTTTAACTGGTAGGACTTGTGCATTCTTGAATAACTGGGCTAAACATACTTTGATCCGACTGGGCTTGAATAACGGACTGGATGTTAAATATTAAAGAGTTGGGCTGATGACCTCTTGATTCGGCCTTGATGGAGGTTGGAAGACAGATAACAATGGTCTTGGGCTAAAAATACACTCAATTTGGGCTTGAGCATGACGGGCCTCATATGTCCTTGGAATATAGATATGTGTAGTGATGACGTGTACGCTTCTTATTGGAGGGAGTTTTTTTCACTCCACACTTTGCCCCAAATTTCATTTTTAATTGAGTGACGGCTCCCATTAAAGAGGGAATTGGAACCGGTTTTTTACTTTGCTTCAGAGACGGTTCGAGGACTTTCATTATTACTCCGTCGTACAAGATTCTGCAAGAGTTACATTCGCCCTAGCTGCACTCCTGCGTTCTTCATTCCATCGCCTTGTCAGGTTAGTTTTTTTTTCGCATCTTTCTCTTAAATCTTTCATTATGAGTACTTCATCTACTCCCGAACGTATAGACATTGGGGATTCTGAATCCACACCTTCATCTTCCCCCGTTCGCATTAGGGTTTCCCCTCCTAGGGTTTCTACAGATCGTCTTTCGTTGAATCAATTAGGTACTTCCCCCCTTCCAGTCGAGACATCCACCTCAGGCTCTGATAATGTTCTTACTCATGAAGAGAGGAAAGCAATCATCTCTATTCGCCGCATCAAGTTCTCTGTTGCTTCGGTAATGGAAGAATTTGATATTCCTGAGGGAGTAGAAATTGTAGAATATCCCGAGGGTGCCGATTTTACCTCCGGTGAGGGAATTGAAGAGAGTGAGTTGCTTCTTTCGGTCGGGCATCTTAGCGCCCTCCGATTCCCTCTTCACCCCTTCTATCATTTAGTTTTCAACAAATTAGGTCTTGCCCCCCTTCAGGTAAATCCTAATTTCTTTCGCATCCTTTCGGCACTATTGGTGCACCAGAAATTAGAGGCTCTGGATTTGACCTTTGCCGACCTTCTGCTTACTTATAATATATCTAAGCATGGGACCAAGCCTGGTCGCTTCTTTTTTACCTCTCCCCTTCATCAGAGGATATACACGAACCTTCCTTCATCCGAGAAGAAGTGGAAAGAAAGGATGGTTATAGTTAAAGGAAAATGGTTCGTGCCCCAATCAATTACGCTCCCCATCCCGCGCAAGTTCGGGAAATTAGGTATAGAATACTTAACCTCCCTTCATACCAAGTGTTCTGGCTGTTTTCCTTGCCAAGTCTTAATGTTTCGCCGTACTTATGAGTTTCTTGGTGTTTTTTCAGCTACATTCCCATCCTCCGCAGCAAGGAATAGACTTTCTTTTCTTGAGGAACGAGTCTGGAGTGACCCCTCGCCTATCGAGGACCTGCTAACTTCTTCAAACCTCAAGGATATTGCCTCCAGTGCTGTTGCTGCAGACCTCATGGATCTGTCTCTACCATCCTTTGATAGTTTCCCCATGACTGAGGAGGAGATACGGAGGGCTAAGGCTTTAAAAAAGAAAGCCGAAGATGCCCAACCCTTGGTCGTTATTAGGTCTACTGAGGGTGAGGTGGAGGCTGAGGAACCACCAATGAAGAAATCTCGCCTCAACCCCCCATCCTCTGGCAAGGGCAAGGTCCCTTCTAAAAGCAGAGGGAAAAAGGCTGGAGAGGCCGAACCTAAAGATGAAGTCAGGGCATTTGTTCTGGCTGAAACTGGGGCTCCTTGGACTCCTTCCTTCACCAGGGCTGACAAGTCAGTCCTGCATTCAGGGGATTCTGTGATCACAGACCTTTCAGCCGCACTGGCTGTGGCCCGAGGGATGTGGCTCCCAAAGGACGAGGAAGCCATCAGCCAAATGGGGTTGGAATAACTACTCCCCTCTGCCCCGGTCCGGGCCATAGAGGTTCGTATTGCTCCTTCAGAATTATGTTACTCTTGCTTACTTATGTTTCCATTTATGCTCATATTTGTTCCTCTGTTATACAAAGTCTATACCACACCATGGCCCTCTGCGCCACTGCTGAAGCCCAATCCCTCTCCATCAAGAAGCTAGAGAACGATCTTGACAATGCAGAGAAGAGAGCCACCACTGCCTCTACCAATCTGAAGATAGCTACTGAAGCCAAGGATGTGTATAAGAGGCAGTTGGCTGCCTCTGAGGCTAAGGTGGATTCTCTTCAGGCCGAAATTCAACGCCTGACCGAGGCTCTTACTACTTGCTTCAAGGCGGGGAAGCAAATGCAGGGGCGCTACTCCTGTCTGGCACACCTGGCTAGTGCTAAAGCGTTCTGGTCTGGCTATAATCAGGGCTTAGGCCCTAGGACGATGGATCCGGATGCTTTTGATAAGCAGGTGGGGGTGCACTTCCCATATAATAAAGAGCCACAGGCTTTGGAAGCTGAAATCCGCTTTGCCGAGATGGTGAAGGTGCACCTGAAGGGTACTCCTAGCTCTTCTGCCCCTGCGGCTTCAATTCCTCCTACCCCAAGTCCTACTGTACTGGATGCTTTTGAATCTACTCCCTTCGATCCGAAGAGGAAGTAGAACCATGTATTTTGTTTTTATTGACAGTATGTTTGGGATAATAAATATAATTTTTGTTTTAGGCTTTCAATACCTGATTTGTTTTTGCTGTATGCTTTTGATATTGTTCATACTTTTCTGACTGGTAATGTTTTTATGACAAACAAAACACATTGTCTTTATGCTTCAGATTTATGCTATCTGAGAAAAACCAAGGATGGTGGGAAGAAGGAGATCCTTTTAACAGTTTAATTGATATCTCAGGATGATTCATGTGGACTATGATCTAACTGTTAAGTGAACTCTTCTTGCCTTTGACTTGCCTGCAGTAGACGTATACATACTCTTTCTTTCTCGTGTGTTCCTGATGTGGGGTGGATCATGATGAACTTATGATATATCCACATCCATAGGGTATTAAACACTTGGAGTCCAGAGGAAAAAGTTCTGATCCGGCCACCAAAGGTCTGAAGTGAATTGTTCCTCGGCACTGAGTGTGGAGGAATATTGCTGAATAGGACAGTTAGGGTCCGAAGCTGTCTCGGACACTTAGGATCCGAGGCAAATTGTTCCTCGGCACTGAGTCGTGGAGGAATAGTGCTGAATAGGACGCTTAGGGTCCGAAGCTGTCTCGGACACTTAGGATCCGAGGTGAATTGTTCCTCGGCACTGAGTCGTGGAGGAATAGTGCTGAATAGGACACTTAGGGTCCGAAGCTGTCTCGGACACTTAGGATCCGAGGCGAATTGTTCCTCGACACTGAGTCGTGGAGGAATAGTGCTGAATAGGACACTTAGGGTCTCCCTGGCGCGGAGCCTGAGGGGAGGTTTTACCGAGCTGGACACTTAGGGTCCGAGGCAAGATTTTTGCCGAGCCGAACACTTAGAGTCCGAGGCGAGATTTTTACGGAGCCGGACACTTAGGGTCCGAGGCGAATGAACTACTCCCCGGCGCTGAGCCTGAGGGGAGGTTTTACCGAGCCGGACACTTAGGTTCCGAGGCGAATGAACTACTCCCCGGTGCTGAGCCTGAGGGGAAGTTTGTTTATATTTTTTCTCAAACAACTTATCATGAGGCCGAGGATTCAAAAATGATAAGAGGCCAAGAAAGCGAGTAACAGTGGCTGTGAAGTTTCCTATTTGTTGACTTTGGAGACTTTCCTCCTCCATTAATACTCCCTTCTTGGCAACCAAATGTAGTGGACTACGTATATATGAACCGCATTTCTTTTCTATTTCTATCCGATGTGGGATAGAGACTAAATTTTGTCAAAAAGGTCGGTGTAAGGAATGCCTCTGGTATCGAGCTTGACAGCCTTAAATACCAGTGGGCCCTCCTTACACCGTAATTAACTATTTGAATATTCCCATATATAACAGAATGTAGCACATACTTTTTTGTCGATGTGGGATAGAAAGTTTTAACCATAGGCCATAACTCATTTTTTTTTCCTTAAAAATCATTGTAACGAATGCTTTTTAACAGCTTGCTTCTAACATTGCCTTGCATAAAAATTGCATAGTGCGACTTGGCATGCATAAAAATTGCCTAATGCGATGCATGCATAAAAGTTGCATAATCATAGAGTAGTATGGCCCCCATTTTTATAGAAAGAAATAAATAGAGTAGAGTTGTACTGAATATAGAAGCAAAATAAAGAAAAGTTTGGTTGACTGTGGACATACTCAGCCTTATTTGTGAAGAATTTATAGCAAAATTGACAAACTTATCTAATGGAAATACCTTTTAAGGTGTATTGCGTTCCAAGGACGTGCAATGGGACGTCCGCCAGCTTCGGCCAAACAATATGCTCCTTTCCCCACTACTTCGGTAACCCTGTAGGGTCCGGTCCAATTAGGTTCCAGTTTCTTTACATGAGCTGTCTCTTGCTTCAAAACCCAATCGCCTACCACAAAGCTCTTGAATCTGACGCGTTTGTTATAACTGTTACACACCTGCTGTTGGTATGCCGCGAGCCGAATTGCTGCTGCATCTCTACTTTCGTCCACAAGATCAAGGCTATGTTCGAGTTGTTGCTCATTGTTCCCTTCTAGTACCAAGGATGTCCGAAGGGTTGGGATTATGGACTCGGTAGGAATGACAGCTTCAGATCCATATGCCATAACAAATGAGCTTTCTCCCGTGGGTCGTCTTGGAGTGGTTCGATAGGCCCAGAGCACTTGAGGGAGATTCTCGTACCATTTTGTCTTCAATTTCTCCAATTTTTTCTTTAAGCACCCAAATATCGTGCGATTAGTTATTTCAGCTTGCCCATTGCCTTGTGGATGACTAACTGCAGCCAATTTTTGCAGGATTCCATGTTCGTTAAAGAACTTTCTTGTACTTCTGTTATCGAGGTTCTTACCATTGTCCATTACGATGACTTTTGGTACCCCAAACCGGCAAATAATGTTGCTCCAAATGAAATGCTTTACTTCTTCGTGGGTGACTCTAGAGAAGGCTTCAGCTTCCACCCACTTGGTGAAGTAATCCGTAGCCAGAAGCACATACTCCTTTTTTTCCACGGTTTTGGGTAACGGTCCTATTACATCAATCCCCCATTGGGCGAACGGCCATAGATTAGCCATGGCGTGCAAACCTTCGGTAGGTTAATGCTTTATTGGACCATGGCGCTGACACTTGTCACATCTTCTTGAGTATTCTTCGGCAGTCCGAGCCAAGTATGGCCAAAAATAGCCTTGGGTTAGAATTTTGTGTGCAAGGGATCTTCCTCCCGAATGATTTCCACAATCTCCTTTATGAATTTGTTTTAGAATTGTGAGAGCCTCAGTAGGGGTTAAACACTTGAGATAAGGACCGGAGAATGACCTTCGGTATAACTGGTTATTGATGATTGAGTATTTAGCCGCGGTAAGCCTAAGCTTCCTTGCCTAAACTTTTTGATTTGGGAGAACTCCCTCCTTGAGGTAGGCCTCGATTGGATCAATCCAGCATGGCTCGCGTGGAACTTCCGGGATCACCATCACCTCTTGCCAGGGATTAATGCTAGGTTCTTCGAGGACATCGATTGGAACAAGCCAAATCAACTCTTCGTCTGAAGATGATGCGGCTGCGGCCAATCGATCTGCTTCGGCATTTTCATCTCGTGGTACCTGATGGAATTCGATTTGATCGAACTCCCGGATGGCATTCTCTACAGCATCTTTGTATGACTTCATACGTTCCTCCTTGGGATAATAGTGCCCTGTCACTTGATTGATCACAAGCTGTGAGTCACTAAAAACTTTCAAGCACCGTACATGTAGCTGTTTAGCTAGCCGAAGGCTGGCAAGCAACGCCTCATACTCGGCCTCGTTATTAGTAGCTGGGAAATCTAGCCAAATTGACTGCTACAGCTTGGTACCCTCGGGTGTTGTGATGTCAATCCCGGCCCCTGCCCTTTTCTGGTTGGAAGAGCCATCAACCCGTAAGTCCCAGTACGGCTTTTGAAGTGTCGACTCCTCAGATTGATCTTCATACTCCAGTAGGAAATCCGCTACTGACTGCCCCTTGTGAGATACCTTTGGTGCATAGGTGATATCAAAAGAGCTAAGTTCAATAGCCTATTTTATAATTCGACCAGACAAGTATGGTTTAGCTAGGATAGCCCGTATAGGGTGATTTGTAAGTACCACTATGCTGTGAGATTCGAAGTAATGTCGAAGTTTCCTCTTGGCATAAATTAACGCCAGGATTATCTTTTCCGTCTTGCTGTACTGTGTCTCGGCATCCGTCATCATTTTGCTTGTGTAAAAGATTGGGTGCTAAACCTTGCCTCCTTCTTTGATCAACACTGCGCTTGTTGCTACAGCTGATACTGCCAAGTATAGGATGAGAGTGTCTCCGGGCGTTGGAGCAGAAAGGATTAGGGGTTTTATCATGTAGCTTTTCAATTGATTGAGAGCTTCCTGCTGCTGAGGTCCCCACATATCTTTGTTTTTGGATCGAATAGCATCAAAGAAAGGTTTATACTTATCAGATAATCGGGATATGAACCGGCTGAGGACCGCAATTCGGCCGGTTAGTACTTGCACTTCCCTGCGGGTTTTTGGCTCTTGGTTCTGTATGAGTGCCTTTGTCTGAGCTGGGCTTACTTCTATTCCTCTTTTATTTACAATGTGCTCGAGGAATTGTCCTGAAGAGACGGTGAAGGAGCACTTGGTGGGGTTCAGCTTCATATTGTACCTCTTGAGAGTATCAAAGACCTCCTGGAGGTGCTTCGGGTGATCCTCTTTCCATATACTTTTGACCACCATGTCATCGATATAGGCTTCAACTGTATTCCCCAGTAGATTATTGAAAATTTTATTAACAAGTCGCTGGTAGGTGGCTCCGGCATTCTTTAGACCGAAGGGCATCACTCTGTAGCAGTAAGTGCCCGTCTCTGTGATGAAAGCGGTTTTCTCCTCATCTTCAGGATTCATGGGAATCTGATTATAGCCGGAGTATGCATCGAGGAATGTCAGCCTCTCATAACCTGTCGTAGTATCCACCATTTGATCAATCTTGGGCAGAGGGAAGCTATCTTTTGGGCAAGCTTTGTTAAGGTTGGTATAATCTACGCATACCCTCCATTTCCCATTCTTCTTTTGAACGACTACTACATTTGAGAGCCATTGTGGGTATTGCACCTCTCGAATGAATCCTGCTTGTAATAGTTTATTTACTTCCTCGGCTATTATGCGATTCCATTCAGGTGCGAACCGTCGATGCCTCTGCTTGACTGGCCTGAATTCTGGGTTAACCCTCAAACTATGGCATGAGACCGTAGGATCGATCCCCACCATGTCCGAGTGATCCCAGGCAAAGACATCCGAATTGCACCGAATGACCCTGATCAATGTTTCCTTCTCTTCGGCTGTGCAAGATGAGCCAATGTAGGTGACCTTCTGAGGGTCTCCGAAGACTACCTCTATAGCTTTGAGGGACTCCTCGGTAGGTGCTTCAGCGTCGGCTTCTTCCACTGCCTTGAGATACTTGGGCAAAGGATACTGTAACTGCTATTTGATTGCGTCTTTGGGATTCGCCTCTGACTAAGTTGATTTCGACGCCTTCTTTGCTTCATATAGCGTTAGCATATAACATTCTTTTGCAGCAACCTGGTCTCCCCAGAGGTCGATGACCTCCCTGCCATCTGGGGATAAACACCTCATTACTTGATGAAGGGTAGAGGGGACTCCGTTCATACGATGGATCCAACCTCTCCCCATAATGAGGTTATAAGATGGATGAATCTCCATCACGACAAAGTTGTCCTTCAGAGTCCTCTTTGCTGTAGTAACGGATAGATCAATCACCCCAAGCGGATTCACCTTAGTACCATCAAACCCCATTAGGGGGCTGGAAGTTGGCCTGATGGATGATGGTGAAACCCCCAGCTGATCGAAGGCTGCTTTTGTAATGATGTTGGCGCTACTTCCCGGATCTATCAGCACCCTCCTGATCATATAATTCGCTACTAGGAGGCTAATGACCAAGGGGTCCTCATGAGGGGGCTGGACTCTAGACAGATCATTGTTACTGAATCCAATGTTGATGCTGCCTGGTGCAACCGTGTTTACCGAAGATAATCTTCGTAACTTATGAGCCTCTCTCAGCCTGGATCTGTACAACTCTTCAGACTCTTCATCATCCTCTGACCTTCCGTGTATAGCATGGATAACCTTTACCTGACCGCCCTCTACCCATCAAGGGTTAACCTCCCGAGGTTTTACGTACTCCTTCGTGGTGAGATACTCCACCAACTCTCCTCTCGCTATCATGCTTTCTACCTGTTGCTGAAGGGACCTACAGTCATTGGTGGTATGCCCATAGTCTCTATGGTAGGCACAATGTTTGCTTTTGTCACTCTGCTCCAAGGGTTGTTTCATGGGCTGAGGAGTTGCGAACCTCGTCTTATTATCTTGGAATAGGCGCGCTAAGGTAGTACGGAGAGGGGTAAGCCTGTCCTCTGTCCTTTGCCTCTTCTCAGGCGCTTGGGTGACTTGTGTGGCGGCATGAGGAACCTTCTGCATCCTTGTGCTTGCAGCTTTCTCTCGAGACTTGTTTTCCACTGTGACGAGGGTAGCGTGCTGTGCACGGTGGGCTACGTTTTCCTCCAACCGAATGTAGATTTGTGCCCTAGTGTTCAAAGTCTGCATATCCGGGGGGGAATATTTGATCAAGGATGTGTGAAACTTGGTTCCCTGGATCATTGCCAACTTAAATGTTTCGATTGCCGTGGCAGGGTGGCAATCTGCTATCTCCGAGGCTTCCATGTTAAACCTGGATAAGAAATCTTGCAGAGTTTCTCCCTTCCTTTGCCTTATGGTGAAAAGGCTGGCGATAATTTTCTTCTGCTTCTTAGTTCCGCAATACTGGGCTAAGAACATAGTGCACAAGGTCTCATAATCAGGGATAGACTTATGTGGCCTATTCCTAAACCATTCTAACGCTGCTCCGGTTAAACTGGTAGGAAAAACCTTACACATCCACGGATCGTTATGATCGTCCAGTGCCATCTTTTGCGCATAATGATCGAGATGCCGAGAGGGGTCTCCTGCCCCATCGAACTAGGTGAAGGATGGCATAGTGAACTTCCTTGGTCTCTCCACAAGGTACACATCATCAGTAAAGGGGGTCTTGACCAAGGAGTTCTTGTGTTCTCTAGCCATCTCGGCTGGGGTCTGAACTCTTAATAGCTTCTTTTCGTCGAAGGCATCTTGTACGCGTGCGCCATCTGGAACGCCATTGGACCATACCGTAAGCCTATGGCTGGACTCGGCCTGTTCGTTCTGTGTGCGACGCGGGAGATTATCCGAAACAACCGCCTCGGACCTTGTCCCTTGCTGTTGCTGAACCTCATTAGGTCGAACCCCGTTGGGTGGTGTCCCGTTGGCCGGAGGCTCATGAACTGGAGGTAAATTCTGGGTGGGGGGTGGTGCTGCAGCATCGCCTGGTGGTGGTTGTGGCGTTAGCCTGGCCATTGCCGTGTGCAGCGTACGAGTTTGCTGCTGAAGCGCAGCTATCTGGGTGACACTCGTATCGTTTGCTTGCCGGAGTGTCTCAAATTGGTGCAAGAACTCCTCTCGCATCTTTTGCATCAATTATATCTGTTGATTCATTGCTGACTCTCCGTTTGACATTCCAGATACGACTAAGGATTTGATTTGAAGAACAAGTAGGAGTATATTTTTATACGATTCCCACAGACGGCGCCAAAGTGTAGGTGCAGAATTTCGCTCAACCAATAATGATTAAGAAAAATAAAACAACTCACTCAATCAATAGTAAAAATAAACAAAAACAATATATGTTGAAGCGTAGAATTGCTTGATCCCTTTATTGGAGGTCTAAGCCTCTATTTATATACAAAAGATTGTAAAATTATGGTAGGACTCGCGTTGCTTGTCCTCCAGTTCTTTCTATATAAACATTCTTTACTAATAGAGTTCTTTCCATTGTCTAATTTTCCATACATAGAACTTGCCTTGTACAGAACTTCCTATCTCAGAATTTTCCTTCTATGGTAAATCCTTTAACTGGTAGGACTTGTGCATTCTTGAATAATTGGGCTGAACATACTTTGATCCGGCTGGGCTTGAATAACGGACTGGATGTTAAATATTAAAGAGTTGGGCTGATGACCTCTTGATTCGGCCTTGATGGAGGTTGGAAGACAGATAACAATGGTCTTGGGCTAAAAATACACTCAATTTGGGCTTGAGCATGACGGGCCTCATATGTCCTTGGAATGTAGATATGTGTAGTGATGACGTGTACGCTTCTTATTGGAGGGAGTTTTTTTCCCTCCACAGTATATATTCCTAGTGTGATTTGGGAGTTAACTAGCCTTTGATGTTTAAACTTTTCATGTTTGGTGATCGGTGTCAAAAATGACGCCATGGATCCCAATGGAATGTTGTCGGGTCTTTGTCTGTTAGAGGAATTGAAAGGTTTAGGAGATGTGAATGCAAATCTTGGGGTAACGGCTGAAAGAAGCTGGCAATGTTTGCAAAATGAAGTTGGTTGTTTGACGCGGCTATCTTCACTTGGATTCAGATTCAAAAGTGCAGGTGATCTTAACCATTTTGTTCTAAATAGTAAACTGTGGACAAATGGAAGCATAACGAAGTTCTGTCTTTCTGTTGGTTATATGCTCGTATCGAGTAATGAACACAAACCATACAAGAGGTTTTTGTCTTGCACATTAGGTGATGAATGTGAAGTACTTACGGAAGAACTCAAGCACTCAGAGGGTATTGCATTACAGTATTGAGAATTACCTAGAAAACTGTTAGATTTCGGCGTGGAAAACATGGATGGTTTGAAATATTGCAGGCTTTACAAATGTGGTGCGCTTGAAAACATCGTAGATGAAGATGGAATACAAGAATAATTAGCAGCAGCCGCAGCTTCATTAGTCTTCGTCTTCAACGATTGGAAATAAGTCATTGCAATGAGTTGAAGACACTCTTCACATAGGAGACGATTCCACTTAATTTGGAATTATTGAACATTTTTTACTGTTCAAAATTTGAAGAGATGATGATTTTGGCTGACAACATTAATGAGGGATCCAACTGAAGTATTTAGAACTTAAATTACTATCTGCATTTGTTGGCTTCTCATCAAAGGAGAATTTTTCCTTTTGTTGTCCTAAGTTACTGGAGGTTTTTTTTAATCTGTGTCCAAAGTTACCAATACTTCCTTCTGGCATAGATGGTGCACCTAATTTTGGTGGGAAACATTGAAATGGGAAGACGATGCTGTTAAATCACGATTCCACCCCACCTTCTCCCCAGTTAGCTAGGGTAACAACCTCTCTCTCTCTATACGTAATAAAATTAAAATGTGTGTGTGTATACTATATATATATATATATATATATATATATATATATATTCAACTATATTCTCTAACATGGAATAAAGTAAACATTCTTTCTGTACTATTTTTTTTTGTTTTTTCTCTCTCTCCTACAAACTGCCTCCACTGAGGTTCAAACCCCTGACCTTCCTTTGAAAAGTCGGAGTCTTATACTGCTAGGTCACAGGCCCGTTGGTAATTGCTGTTTCATTACATTGCTTATATATATACATGCCTCTCTCTCTCTCTCTCTCTCTCTCTATATATATATATATATATGCAGCACAAAATGTTTAGACATATCCCCTTCTCATTCTCTTTTTGTACCGTCTTTTAGAGTTATATTTGAATTATGCTAATTATTCAGTGAATGGCTTATTTGCAGGTGAATTCTCGGTGCAAGGTGGAATAAAGCTTGATGAATTCCTAGTGCGAAGAACAAAGCTTGATTATGTATTTATGTTTTTTCATATTTATTCAACGTTGATATTTGTATTAAGAGTTCATATTATCTATATGTGCATGTTTGTTGCTTTTAGTTGTTTGGAATATGGGATTTGTAAGAGACATTTGATATATAATGGTTTGTTTAACCGTCAATTTACCACTATACCAATCTATTTGCCATTTCTCAATCTATTGCATTTACCTTCTCTCTCTGTCAGTCCTTTCCTTCAGATGATTAATATGTTATAATTTTTAGTCGCTAAATAATTCGTTTTTTTTTAAGTATAAAAAAGTATCGATTTTTTCAAATAAAAGGAAATAATGAAATATATTCATTAATTAACTAAAGATTAAAAGAATGAAAAAACAAATCTAAATATTTAAAAAATATTAATGAAAGAAGAAACAAGGATTAATGTTTATATAAGAAGTTTCGTTGCAAGGGGCAAGCAAACTGAAAGGAAGCTTCCTCAATTGCACCTCAGAGAGAGGAATTTTGTGAGACACTGTGGACGCAGAATTGCTGTGTTCTAGCAAAGAAGATGAGTTGCCCTCCTACTTCTTAAGT
Organism: Cornus florida; assembly: GCF_030987335.1. Taxonomy (NCBI): domain Eukaryota; kingdom Viridiplantae; phylum Streptophyta; class Magnoliopsida; order Cornales; family Cornaceae; genus Cornus; species Cornus florida. The sequence goes on from NW_026775573.1 coordinate 51,695,635, forward strand.
TACCGGTGTAATTCCCGCGTAATTGTTATAGATACTATGATAGGTTTAGGGATTTTGTAAACTGTTATTTTGTTTTTTTTTGGTAAGTTATTTGGAGGTGAATGAATTGGACCTCGACGTATTAAGGGTTCATGGGCGCAGCACCCCCACTACTACACATAAGTAAGGTTTTTTTCTCTTTCTTTTTTTTCGAAAATTTAAGCAACTTTTGTGTATAATAGGAATACACAAATGGTGTGCCTTAGGCCCAAAAAGGAAAATTACAAGCCCAAAGGGTGCAAATTACAAGTTAGATATTGGACAATGCCCATATATCGGACAAAGCCCAAACACAAGTTAGATATTAACTACCAGTAATGGAGGATCGTCATAAATTTGGTGTGTCGAAGAAGTTTCGTTGCAAGGGGAAGCAAAACTGAAAGGACTTTTGTGAGGCACTGTGGACGTGGAATTGCTAGCTGTCTTCTAACAGATAAGATGAGTTAGACTTCCTATTTCCTAAGTCACCGGTGTAGCTCCCGCATAATTGTTATAGATAATCATCGTTGAGTAGTCCATTCTTACTTACTGCTGATGTAGTTCAATAAAAAATGTACATAAACTTCCTTCATCTTTCCCACTCAGTCCTTATCTGCACACAAACTTTGGGTAAAGTAGTTGTCAGTACAAACTTCCAATTTTTGTGTTGATTTGTTGTTAAAGTGTGAACAACGTTACAAGGAAGCTTAATTTCCCATTCATGATTTTTTTCCTCTTTTCTTCATTTATAAATATCGGCTCACTACGCTCTGCCCCTCTCACACTTGTCTTGATTTGGCTTCTCTCCTCTTTTCTTCACTTATAACACTCTCTGTCAGTACAAATCTCTCTAAGAAAATTTAGAGAGAGAGGGAAGACCTGCTCCAAAATCGAAATGGTCTTCTGCAAATGACAAGAAAGGAAGAAAAAGGCAGACATGTGTCTCGGTTGTCAAGATTTGCCACTCCCGTGGCTTTTAACTCTCATTCACACTGTAATTTTGAACAAATAAAAAATCCCATTCACAACCTGATTTTAGTAGTGCAAGGAAGCTTCTTTCCTTTTCCTCCCTTTCTTTTTCTACCATTTCTCCTCTTCTATGTTGGTTGGATATTACCATTTGAGACTTTAACCTCTTTTTATGTTGGTTGGATATTCAATTCAAAAAGTTAATTTATTAGGTGAAGTTACTCTTACTCTATATAAATCTCGAATTTTCTTTTTCACGTGGGACTCGTTCAACTATCTAACTATTGGATAAAATATCAATCTGATGCGATTCTTTGGTATTTGGCTTGTTGGATTATGATATCCAACTCCAAAAATTAACCCATTAAATAGGGACCATTGTTCCATATAAGTCCAATTTCTAACAATGTGGAATTCGTCCAACCATCCAACACCAGTACAAACTTTTAGAAAAAAAAAAAGAATTAAATCTTATTTTAGGAGTGTTGCTTTTGCCATAGGGTCAAGAAACTTTCCCGAAGCTTCGTTCAGGAGTCGTTGGATTATACTTCTTTCCTTTTGCACCACATCTTTATGGTGTGTCAAAGGACTTTTGTGAGGCACTATGGACGCAGAATTGCTAGCTGTCTTCTAGCAGAGAAGATGACTTGACTTCCTATTTCCTAAGTCACCGGTGTAGTTCCACGTAATTGTTATAGATACGCAAGGTTCTGATAAGAATAATACTTGACTACTCACTGTTGAGTAATCCATTCTTACTGACTACTAATATAGTTCAACAAAAAATGTACAATAGACTTCCTTCATCTTCCCCGCTCAGTTCTTATCTGCAATGCGAGTGGCTACCAAGCCGAAGTGTGATTAGCGGATTCGCCCTTCTCACATGGTCCCTATTTGCCCGTGCTTTTTTCGGAGTGGGAGCAAAAATCCCTTCTAACTGAACCCAAGAGATATTCGGAAGGATGGTGGCATATGTGATATTACGCATATATATAATTTGTTATTACAAAATCAAGAAAGTAATAAAATCAAGAAATTAGATACAAATTTATTCTAAAAAAATATATATTATCCTTATTTATTATTATTTTATTATTATTATTTTGTAATCATGAGTACATTTTTTATTGGACCTATTAAAGGTTCATGGCAGAATTTTATTTATTTATTTAAATATGAATTGATTTGTGGGCTTTGAAAAACAAAATAATTGAGTGGACCTCCAAATCTAATTTTACTGGCATATCATTTTGCCACGGAAGATGGTAAGGAAAGAAGAAAAACGTGGGGGCAAAAAATAATAAAAATAAAAAGTAGTGGTGATTTTTTTTTGTTAAAGTGTGAAGAACATTACAGGGAAGTTTATATATTATTAATATATACTGCTTGGCATTTATGTTCTAATAAGGAGACATGATGCCTAATGGATACAAAGAAAGAATACAAATCTCTTCCTTTCTTCCCCTTCTTTTTTGTTTACGGGACTCAAACCTTGACGTGAAATTTAAAACAAAATACTCAAAATTACATAGATAAAGGTAGACCATCCACCATCGATTATTAAATTAAGAATACTAATAGAAAGAAATGACAATTTCTTATTTTAACCATTGATGATTGTTTGCTAGTGCTAATGGCGCATTCAAATTCTAATGCTTGTTGGACCACCCTATTGGAGATGAATCATATATATCCTAAATATCAGTCACGTCATTTAATAAATTATGACCCATTTCTTCTGGCCCACAAGATCTTTAAGCCTAGCTTGACGAAGCCCAAAAGAACTATCATCAACCCAATACCAAATCAACTCTATCTATCCTCAGTCAAATATACAGCTAGGATAAATATATTAGGGGGAGGGAAAAATTCCCCTACCAATAAATATCAGCCACGTCATTTAATAAATTATGACCTATTTCTTCTGGGCCACAAAATCTTTAAGCACAACTTGACGAAGCCCAAAAGAACTATCATCAACCCAATACTAGATCAACTCTATCTATCCTCAATCAAATATACAGCTAGGATAAATATTATCCATGATTCAGATCAAATCAATTATGTTATCAAAGGAGCCTCACAAGGAAGAATCCATATAAAGCAAGAACCCTGTATAAAAGAAAAAACCTTACAAGGAAGAATTTATATGAAGAAAGATTATTATATAGAAGAAAAGCCTTGTATGGAACATAATGACGAAGGATAATGGTGAATAAAACGTCACGAACAAACAAGACGAGTTTTACCATAATTTGTCATTAATTCTTGTATAAATAGAGGCATGAGCCTACAATGAAATATATCGAAATTTCTCTGAATATTTACTGTGCATTGTTTTTATTATTTTTATTGAGTGTTCTGCTTTTATTCTTCAATTTATTATAATTGACGAATTTTTGCACCTACAATATATATATATATATATATATATATATATATATATATATAGGTTGTTTGTTGTTACTGATCTAATTAAATAATCATGCTTTTTTTTTGTTTTTTTTTTTTGTAATGTACACATAGCATCTAGGATATATATATATATATATATATATGCATATAACTATATATATATATATATAGACAAACCACGGGTTGTTCCAATTTGAGCATGCTTGGAAAGTGTACACCAAAGTGTACAAAGGCGGTTCGATAAAGTCAGAAAGGAACGTCAATTTGAAGAAGCTAAGAGATAGTCCGGGTAAAAAGCTTGTTGACTACATCGAGAAGAACAACTTGCTTTTCTTCACGAAGATGGAGAGTACCTATAGCCCAGACATGGTGATAAGCGCTGAAAAGTGCACATTTAACCTTAAGCTTGAACGTTCTAGTACCTTATTCTATCTTATTTTCCCATTTTAGTCTAATTTCATGTTATTTCCCTTTTCAGGCACTTACCCCAAAATAAGTTAATTCAGCTGAATTAGAGCATAAAAGAAGCAATCTCAAGCCCAGTGGAAGAAAGGAGCAAAGTGGAAGCAAAGCAGTGAAAGGAAGCCTTCTTCAATCGATCGAAACAAGCTTCGATAGATCACATAGTGATCGTTCCAACCATGCCAAGATGGATCGAGCCTTTCGTCCTTATCATCAGAAAATTTCCCTTTTCGATCGATCCAACATTCCTTCGATCGATCGAACATTTTTGATCTTATCCCCACCTACCACTTTTGTCCTTTTTCCCAAAATATCCCGAAAATATCTCAGCTTTATCTTTATTCCAGAAAGGAACCGCCATAGTTCGATCGATCGAAGCACCTTTGTGATCGATCGAACTGCCTCAAGTGCAAGAAAAACAGAGTTCCGGCCAATTGAAACGTGTGCTCGTGGTGAAATCATTTGGAAGTCCTTGTGCACGAGGTCTGACCATTGGGTGTGACACTTGAGCTACCTATATAAGGATTTTGGCTATTTTAAGTAAAGAGGTTGGTGAGATTAGAGAGGCTTAGCTAGAGATTAGAGGGAGAATACACAAATTGAGAAAGTTCTTCCTCTCATCTAGGGTTTTTTCGAAGGAGGAAGATGAGCTCTACCATGGAGATAACCCTTGAGGGCTAGATGACAACATCAATGAGTGGCTAAACATCTTCTTGGGGCTAGAGTTAGCCCTAAGCATGCCTCCTAGAATTTGATGTTTTGTAATTAATGGGGATTAGTGTTGTATTTCTTGTCTTGACATTGGATATATAAAAATCTTGTTTCTACAATGATTTGTGTAGGTTAATACTTCCAATTGATTATTTAATTCTATTCATATGCCTATGTATGCTAGAATGGATGTTCATGTGTTTATCTCTAGATTTTGTTACATTGATGCATGTCTATGTGTGTTAATATTATGAATCTAGTGATGGTTAAGGCATGGTGCTTAAATGGAATACTCTTTGTAGTTGGTTTGATGGTTCATACTTATTTATTGATGGATTGTGCCACAACCTTAGTTTAATTAGTTTAATTTTCATGTCACTAGCTTAGTTGTAGTGTAGTTGCCTTACTTTATTAGATATGTGGACAATCCATTCTTATTGTTTGATGTTCCATGCTTATGAATGCAAGTAGAATATTTCTCTAATTTGTTGACTGTGCATTGATTGTGGGCTTATGGAAGGATTAATGACTTAATTTGATACGTTGTATTATTCACTAGATTGGCTAGACAATGTATGCTTACTTGGCCATCTATGCTAATATTTCAATCAGTGGCATACACTTTCATTTACAACACATTTTCCCCCTAATCCATCAAATATTGAATGTCTAGAAAGTAATGCTTAGTGGTGAACTCTATGACCCAAGACTCCTCTCTCTTATTCTATACACCTTACCTACTTACTTACTTGTTTTACATTACATTTGATTAGTTTAAATTGTAATTTAATCCAACCATCAAACCATCTTTGATCATTCGACCTACTAATCCGACATTGATTTCCAAGCAAAAATACACCTCATTTCCCTTGGGACGATCCTTACTCACCCTAGCTATATTAGTAGTTAGTGGTAGTAGTAGCATTCTATAAATTTAAACTTGGTCACACTACACATTTTTAGTGTAACTGGTACGAGACACACCAAGTTTTGGTATCGTTGCTGGGGATTGGCACCGCCATATTTTGGAAATCAATTAGAAATTAGTACTCTATTGACCGTGTATTTATTTTATGTTATTTTGGTTACTTATTGTGTTTGTTCTTATTTGACTAAGTGCATTGAGCAAGGGAAGTGAAGCAAAGGGAAATTCCAAAGCAAAAAGGAGCAAGCTAAGCTAAGCGAATGCATAAAAAGCTAAAAATCTAAAAATTTGCAAAGCAAGGCAAAACAAAAATTGAAAAATAACTTGAAGTTGCTTAAAGATCCTTTGTGAACTTTTCTAACTCTATCTATCTCTAGTTAAATCGTTGGCCTGCGTGGTGGCAAGTTTAAGTTCTTAGATAAATCGTGAGCCCGCGTGGAGACAATTTTTATTTTTTCTTGCATATTGTTGAAAGCATGGGAGTATGGGAGCAATGTATGTGGAGGTTTATTGATTGATTTGTTGCAGAGGTGAAGTGATTGCTATTTGCTACGTGTTTGTTGCTAATTGTTGTTTTGATTGTGCATGCATGGTCATAGGTCGTTAAATCCTACTCTTGTCCCACTTGATTTTCATCTTGAATCGATTGTTCGTAATCCTAGGGGAAGGGGTAGTTCTTATCACTCCATTTCATCAATGGAGGAGCAAAATGAGGACCATGTGGAGGACCTTAGTCACATTGACCAACAAGGTATCCTCCACCCTAATGTGCATCATGACAACATTCAATACCATTAGGCATGCCAAGACCATTTGTTCTACAACAACAAGGCCAAGTGCCATTGGGAATGCCTCGGCCAATTTTTGTTCCACCCCCACCTCCCGTTGCTCAAGTAAATCAAGGTGTTCGCGTAGCACCACCGGTTGTGAATCCTCCTCTTGCTTTCAGAGATTATTATATACCAAATGAGTACAATGCACCGATATGCATTCAATTACCTCTATTTAGAGCACATCACTATGAAATCAAATCACAAACTATTCAAATGCTTCCCAAATATCATGGACTTCCAAGTGAAGAACCTTACAAGCATGTAGATGAGTTTCTTGAAGTATGTTCCACCATGAAATACACGGACATGCCAGAAGAGGTTTTGCAATTAAAACTCTTCCCTTTTACCCTGAAAGACAAGGCAAAATATTGGTTCAACAATCTAAAACCTTTTTCGATAACTACTTAGGCAGAAATGGAACAAGAGTTCTTGAAAAAGTATTATCCGGTTTCAAAGACCAATGCAATGAAAACCTCAATTCGAGAGTTTTCTCAAGGGGTTGGGGAATTGTTTCATGAGGCATGGGAGCGCCTAAATGATTTGCTTAGGAAGTGTCCACACCATGACATTCCTAAATGGCAATTGATCCAATTTTTCTTTGAAAATTTGTCGGATAATCATAAAGGAATGGTAGATGTTTCCATGGGCGGTTCATATCTTGATAGGCATGAGGATGATGTATGGCATCTTTATAAGAGCATGAGTGAGAATTCAATGCATCGATCCTTGTTTTCCAAAAATGGTAGAAATCTAGATGGAAGGAAGAATGTCGGCTTGTATCAAGTTGACAATTCCAATGACATAACCACCGAAGTCAAGTCTTTATATCAAATGTTTGATCAATTTTTGATCAACCACAATTCGGTGAATCAAGTGTCTTCCTCCCCTAACCCTTCTCATCATAATTCCAATGAAGCTTGCATGACTTGTTCTAGTGTCTTACAATCTACTTCCAATTGTCCCCATGGACATGTGCAAAGTGAGCACCATGAACAAGTGAATACCGCATTTGTCAACCAAAGGAATAATCCCTATGGCACTCATTACAATGCAGGGTGGAGGAACCATCCAAACTTCTCTTGGAAAAGCCAAGGGGAAGGCTCAAACCCTCCCCAAAGTGGTTTTCAAGGCAAGTATGTTCCGCCCCCAATGCAAAGCCAAGGTTCCCAAGGTTATAGATCGTCATACCAAGCACCACATGGAAACTAATTTTCAAACACTCACTTTTCAAATCAATCTTCATATTCTCAAGGGAACTCAATGAGTCCCACATTTAAGGAAAAAGTGTTGACTGCTTTGGGTACTTTAGAGGCAAACACCCAATTACTTCATTCACATTCCTAATCCATTGCGAAGCTAGAAACCCAAGTTGGGCAAATAGCTAGTACATTGAATGTCAGGGAAAAGGGGAAGATGCCTTTAAATCCACCACCTAAGCAACAATTTGTTATGGAAACCAATTCCTCCTCGGAAGGTCATACAATTGAGTATGTGAATGTGGTGACCACTTTAAGAAGTGAAAGGATTGTGGATAATCAAGTTGGTATTCAAAATGAAGAGGGTGAACCGGTGCAACCAAAAGTTGACACCCGTTCCATCTCACATCCTATTCCCCATTCATTACATGTGAAAGATTCTTTTATTGAGAATGATGTGAAAATGATTTGAAAATTTCTTGTGATGACAATGTTTTGAAAAAGGATTTTGACAAAGTTTTTAAGCCAAAGGCTCCATTCCAGGATGCCTTAAAAGGATCCAATTCTCTTAAAAAGCAACAAGGCAAAGTAAATGAGATAATCGATGTGTTTAGGCAATTAGACAAATTCCAGCCTATGCTAAGTTTTTTAAAGATCTTTGCACCCTTAAGAGGAAAAACAAGAGCCAAGCACCAAAAAAGGTTGTTTTGACTGAGCAAGTAAGCTCCATTTTGCAACACGACACTCTCCCAAAATTCAAAGACCCCGGTTCACCAACTACTTCTTGCATCATTGGTGACCATGTCATTAATCGGGCTCTTCTTGATTTAGGAACAAGTGTGAACCTTCTTCAATATTCAGTGTATGTTCAATTGGGCTTAGGAGATTTAAAACCTACGTCGGTAGTGTTGCAACTAGCCGACCGATCCATTAAAAAGCCCCAAGGTATTATTGAAGATGTGTTGATCAAAATTGATAAGTTCTTCTTCCTGGTCAATTTCGTAGTCATTGACACAGAACCAGTCGCAAACCCCAAGAGTCAAATTCCTGTTATCCTTGGCTATCCTTTGTTGGCAACCGCTAATGCCAACATAAATTATAGGACGGGATAATGAAAATTTCATTTAGGCATATGAAGGTGAAGTTGAATATTTTCAATCCAACCTCCAATTCCATGGACAAGCATGAAGAAGTTTGTGTTGTTAAAAAATGTCTTGAAAATAATGAATCTACCAAAAATGAATCTTTGTTTGATGTTAAAACTTCAAAGGGGTTATCTTCTAAAAAGTTTTTAAAAGATGTTATTTTTAAACCAAGTGTTGTAAGGGCATGGAAGCCCAATGATTTGTTTGACAAAGGACTATCAACTCTATTTGAATCAAATCTAATAAGTTCCCTAGGGAATAGTTTGTTAGGTGGAGTTCAAAATTCATTTCACCCCATCAAGGAGGAGGTACATAACAAGATTTTTGATCAGGGCTAAAAGAGCCCAACGTCTTGTTAGAAACGTTAAACACTAGTGGTTTGTAGGGTTTACAACCCTATTCCTCCCTCATTTCTATTTTACTTTCATTCCTTACGTCGTCTAGATATATTCTTGGATCATAAACATTATTTGGGACTTTGATAAGGAATGCATGCACTTTCATCTTCGAATTAGCATTTAGTGCCTGTTCGATCGATCACAAAAAGGGTTTGATCGAGCGACCATCATCTCTGCATATTTTCATCTCTCTATTCTATCGTGCGAAAACTTTTTGCATATTTCATCTCTTTGTGTATCGTGCAAACTTTCTCTCAGATCGATCCAAAAATTCCTCGATCGATCTAGTTTTCCCTTTGACCGATCTCAATTCTATACTTACAAAATTTTTTGAAACTCTAAAAAATCATCTCTCTGTGTATCGTTTAAAGTTTTCTGCAGGTTTTCATCGATCGTTGTCTAATCGATCTGTGTTCTCCCATTTGACTTTGACTTTTTCAATTTCAAATTTCAAAAATTCAAAAATATTTTTCAATTTATGAAAAAAAAATTAAAAAAAAAAATATATATATATATATATATATATATATATATATATATATATGTTCAAAAATCCAAAAAGATTGTATATTTTCAAAAATTCAAAATTTTCAAAAATATTTTGTCGTTTTGCATCTTTGATCGATCTGAGTACCTTCAAGATCGATCTAGGTTCGATTGATCTAATGGACCCTGTGATCGATTGAACATGTCTGGACCACTTTTTAAAAAATGGCCCAAGGGTCATTTGGATCGTTTATCAGATCGATCCAAAGCCCTTGCCTTTTCTCCCAGCATTTATTCTTCATCTTCCCCACCTCCAGTAACACTTCAGTAGTCCCAAGCTTCATCTTCTCCATCTCAGATCGATCCCGTCTCTTGTCTTTCTCTCGTTCCACTTCTCTCCTCTATTTTTGGTAAGTTTTGCGATTTCTTTTTCATTTTTGTTTCGTTTTCATGTTAAATATGTTGTTATGCTTAGATTCAAGCTTCCATATTTGATTTGTTGCCATATTTAGACTTGCAAGCATGTGATTATATATGTATATATGTGTATATATAGATTTTATTTCTAAATTTGATTTCAGGGGTCACGTGTGGTTTTAAGTGACCATTGTTGCTTTGTTGAGGTGAATAGGGGGTCACAAGCCTTGAAGTGACCATTTGGATGCCCCCGTGTTGTCCACGTTATGGATCCGTGACTATTCATTATTTTTCACAAGTTCGGTTGATCACACCAGTGCCCTGATCGATCGGGGCACGATCGATCCAACTCATGTCATGATTGATCCAACTTGGATCGATCACATCTTTTTCATGATCGATCGAACTTCACTATTTTTGCATAATAATGCCCCTTCACCCTCATTTGTGTTCATGCTATTATAATTATGCCTAATGCCTGTGTTTTTCACATTAGTTGCATTCCATACTTATCATGTTTAGCATGTCTCACAAATTTGAACATTCAATGTTTATACTTGGCAACATTACCACTTGCATAGATAGGATTATATGCATATATTCTGAGTTATCTATCTTCATCTGACAAATATGTTTCTATCTGTTGTGCTTTCAATTCTGCATTTCATTTCATGTACTATTTCCTAATACTGACTACATTTGCAAGTGTTTGTTGTTTTTGCAGGCCATGCCTAGGTTCAAGACCACAGCGAATGGGATATATAACCACCGAGTGCGCCAGAGGAAGCTAAGGAGCCCACTCCCGTACAATTTGAGCATTCCTCCTCTTCTACATTTGCTTCTTCATTTTCATCTCAGGAGGCCGAGTACACGCCACCTCCTACACCTATTCCATCACCACCACCTGCACAGCCCGGCATGGTCTGTGACAGGGTTAAGAGCAGATATTCGCACCTTTCAGTAGCGCACGAGTCCATTTTTTATGAGAAATTCTTTGCCCGGTCGACCATGACCAAGTGGGCCTATGACAAGATCTTCCGGCGCAACATCTCTCCCATTTTGGCCCCGGTGGCCAATTTGGTTTACCCGAGGCTTGTCTGGTTGTTCTACCAGAACCTCTGGCAGGCCCTGAGTAACCTGGCAGAGTTGCGAACCACTATAGATGGGCATCTTATCCGCATCACAGTTGAGACATTGGCTACAACTTCCCAGTGCCCACATGTTTGCCCTCCCGGCATAAACTATCCGATTCTTCAGAGGCCCTCAAATGCAGACATGGCCATAGTTCTTAATGGCCCTACTAGTGCCGTTGACACTTTTGCCACCAGGACTTATGTAATACCCATAATTTTAATAAGATAGTCTCGATATTTTCTTTTATGGTTTTTTTACATTTTTAAATTCTTTACTTGATTATTTGTCTATTTGTTTAATTGTTTAACTTGATTTCTTTGTGTTAATTAAATTATATGCTTATGTGGAGGTTCATTAATTGTTTAAATTAATTTATTTGGTTAACTAACATTATTTGTTTAATTGAAATTATAAGATAGGTGACTTGAATTAAATGTTTAAATTAATTGTTTAAAGTAAAATGTTTAATTTTTTTAAGGATGAGATTGGATGGTATGGATTAAATGGGTACAGTTAATACCTATGGATTTTTATACATGTATATATGGGTATATATTTATATGTAGATTAGTTTAATTATTATTTATACTTATAGTATCACGTGGGATTAGGGTGCAGACTCGCATACACATAGTTGGTGTATATTATAATTTCTTTGTTTTTCCTTAGATAAATAGAATTAGGATAAAATTATATTTGCCTATAAATATTTGTAGTATGTCTGCCTAGGGTTTTAGAACCCTATTCACGGCACAGTAGAGGCAGAGAGAAATAACAGAGAGTTGTGAGAAAATAGATAGATTAAGTTGGGGTTTCAGCCATAGATTAAAGGTCAGACCAAGGAGGAGGGAAAGTATTGCTTGTGGATTTGAGCCAGAACAGTAGGAAGTTGACGGCGGACGGAGGTCGTCGGAAAATTCAGACGCAACGGTGTAAGGTTTCAAACTGAAACCTAAAGGCAAGTTCTATATCTAACTCTCTCCCTTAGGCTTCGTGTTCTTTACATGCCTAAATAATTCCAGGAGAATTTGAATGATTAATTCATCTTTCTTGCATAATAAATCTGATCGTAATAGTAGGTGTGTTAATAAATTTTGAATTATTTGAACTTCTGATTTCTTGCATGATTATACGTTTAAATTAATGTTAGTAATATATAATGGACTTAAATACCTTCTGGGATAATCTGGGATGTAGCTAGGACTGCTAAGAACCCTAACAGAGAGGTACTGAATGTGTGGAAGACGTTGGAGAAGTGGAAGACGAAGTAGAGGAGGGAGAGAGCCAGCTCCCTCTTGGAGAGAGCCAACTCCTATAGAGTGGAGGCGGCTCCTCTTTATGGGGAGCCGGCTCTAGGGTATTAGGTGGCAGCTCCCTAGCCTAGGGAGCCGGCTCCATGGGGTAAGGAGGCGGCTCCCTTGGTTAGGGAGCCGGCTCTTTGCTAGTTTTTATTTTTTTTTCTGTTTTCGGTGAGTTTTTTTTTGCTACTGTTGTTGGATTTTTGATGTTCTAGATGTAATTAGGACTGTAGTGGGGGATTTAAATGATGTCTAGGGTCACATTAAAACTTCAGAGGACATGATAATACTTAATAAATCACTTGGGATTAGTATCTTGAACAATATGAATTTCTTAATTAAATTGGATGTGGATGGTTCAATTTGCTACTTGTGTTTTAGCAATTGATTTATTTATGATATAGCTTTATCATGTGTCTGGGATATAAATTAAGTATATTAATTTACAGAATTCTACTATGTTTATTATGGATAAATTGATGTCTACATAGGTTATCTGTATTATCAATTATTGGATTTTGTGGAGTGGTACAAAATAAGCATGTCAATCTACATATTTCTACTATGCTTATTATGGATTAATTAATGCTTACATTCATTAACTGTATTATCAATTATTAGATTTATGGATTGTATGCACCAGAATGGGATAGTGGCATACTATGGATGGATTAGCTCAAAACGCTATGTCTTACCTATTCTGGAATAAGGGAATGAATTAATTATAACATTAAGTCCTACTCATATTTTTTGTCAGGTTAATGAACAATTGAATGACATACTCTGGTTTTGGATGGATTTTAAATATATGACTATGGTACCACGATATGAGCTTGAGTCTCAGAGTCGATGGTCAAGGAGCATATATGCATTGGGATGCATAGCTGGCTATGATGGTTTGAGGTGTACCCTGTTAGGTCTAGATACCCATGCCCACTTTCAGTGCGTCTTGCATAATACCTTCTATTCAGGTTGAGACCCCCTTGTAGACCAGTGAGAGTCCCTTAGTGTGGATATATATATGTATAGACTATATAGCTATTGTTGAGTTGTTTAGGATGTACATGTGTATCAGGTTTCTGTTTGGATTGTAGTGGTATAGAACTTGTTCGTGGGCCTGACCCACTATCATTTTTTAGGTATTCGATAGTTCCAGGCCTAGAGGTTGATCGTGCTGAATAGAGACAGTCACTTACTCCTCCAACTACGTAGGACTACTACTTATGTTTTAGTTTTGGCTTTCCTTTAGTTCAGTTATTTATTTTTCTAGCTTGAGTATTATTAGGGGTCTACTAGATAGGTTCCCGAGTTGTAATAATATTGAAGGTTTTGGCAGTTTTGGGATTATATAACTTTTAAGGATTTTTATTTTAGAATTCTTTCAGCCTTTATTATTTATTTCTTAATTCTTTTTGTATTCTGTGTTCATTTATATACTTAATTGTTTGGTATCCCTCGAATCTGTGCTCGGACTTGATCACTCGTGGCTCTAGAATCGAGGGGTATCACAACTTACTTGCCTGACAGCCTATGGTTCTTTGATTCGGTTTTATACCGAAATATTTTTATGGGGGGGCATAAGATCCAGCAGCGAGAGGATTTTCTAGCGGCCTTATATGCCATCTATACAGGGCATTGGTTCTCAATCCCTGCCTTCGACTGGACTGTCATGATGAAATTCTATGATTCCTACATCAGTAAGAGCAAGCCCAAGCGGGCCAAGTTTCTCCCCTTCGCATACTTGATTACTCAAATCCTCGGGACCAGTATTATCCTTTTCACTCAAAGGGGCATCCTAAGACTGGGGCTTGCCACTGTGGTAAGAAGGACTGAAATAAGAGTTACAATACTCATATTAAGAGTCTAGAGGAAGAGACAGTCGAGGAAGCCGAGGAGGCAGAGGGGAAGAAGGAGGAGGCAACAGCAGTACCGGTGACAGAGGGTGCTTTCATGGATATTGACTTGAAGCAGGAGCCTCCAGAGGAGTCACCACATCACTCTCCAGAGGGGTCACCACTTCATTCTTAGGAGCAGAGTCAGGATGAGCATCAGTCTCCCGATCCCGCCATTCTTGACACTCCAGCTCCGACACCCAGCTTAGGGGAGCATATTCGAACATTAGAGGATGCACTTGTCTCTCTCCGAGCGGATGTGGCCTCTCTCAGCACCGATATGACTACTCTCCATACGGATGTGCTGACTGCGCTACAGGGCATTTCCAAAGATATCCAGGGTTCACGTCCTGCTAGATCGACTTCATCTGCTTGACCTCTCTCTCTCTCATTTTCATATATATATATATATATATATATATATATATATATGTGTGTTCTTTGACTGATACTTTGATACTGTGATCCTATTTTTGTGGCCAGTCTGTTGGCCCGTATACTGTGTTGTATTATATATTGTTTTTATTTTACTTTATTTTATACATGATATTTTGGATGTCAGATTATTGTATTAATTTATCTATTGTTGATTGACTCCATTATCAAGTGCATTCCAGTGACTTCAGTGAGAGAGTGCAGCCCATACTTTTTCAGGACCACCCTTATTTCTCTTCCTATTTCAATTACTATCCCACTTACACTTGCATGTTCACTGTGGACCATTATTATCCCTTTTGTTATTTGATGAAGTTTTGTCCCAGTGCCACCTTTTCAGGACTACAATTAATCCCAAGTTTAAGGGGGTTATACCACCCACTTCGAATACTTGTGTCCCGACCGTTCCTGGCCATAGTTGCACTGATATACTCTTCCCTCTTCACTTTTTTCTCTTTACACATTAAGGATATTATGCCATTTAAGTTTGGGGGTAATGTGTGTTCTTTGCATTCAATTCAATATTGCAAGCATGACTTGTGTATTTGAGGAATTTTCCATGATTGGTCCATGACTAGCTATGATTTTGATCTTTTGAGGACTATATTGCTTAGAATTTAAAAATTGTTTAACTTGAGAGTCCAATACTCCTTGTTGCTTCGTGGAAGCCATTTAGGAGTAAATTTTTCAAAAGATTGATATCTTGCTTGCACTTGTGGTCCACATCATCTTGATTTTGTGATTGTTTTAAGATTCACTCTGGAATTCTACATTACCACAGGCGCACACTAGCATTCATTTGTGGGGTACATGCTTTGTTGATTATTGATTTGATTATATCTCAATTGAGCTAGTAGTGCATTGAAAGCTTTCATTCTTGATAAAGGTGGATAACAAACCCTTTTCACTAAGTAGCCGGGATTCTAGCCCCATCAAGCACTGAATTTCTCGCACCGAAAGGTGGAGGGCCCAAACTCTAGGTTAATAATTATATATATATATATATATATATATATATATATATATATATATATATATATAATAAAATGAAAAGAGTTGCAAAAGCAAATGAAAAAAATGAGGACTTCTCCCAAAAGGTGAGAAGTGGGAAATGATTAGATGGAGGTTGTTTTGATTTATAGCCTAATTGATTTAAGCTTGTAAGTCCTTAGGGGTGTTTAAACACCTAATGCCCTAAAACCGTCCGTTTTGAGAGTCATTGACCTAACACTCAACCTCATGGATCGCTAGAAAGCTTAATAGATCAACACATTATACTATGCTTCCATCTTTAATCCTAAGGATTAGGAAAAAAAAAAAAAAACAAAAATTCAAGTGAAAAAAATAAGCACACCTAGATGAATAAAGCTTTAATAAAAGGTCTACTCTTTGTCTTGATGATCGGTAATAGATTTGTGTGCTAGTTTGAAGATAAGGATGTGATCATTTCTTTAGTTGGCTTAGATATCAACATATTTGATGCCGGTTCACTTAAAAAGACTTTTAGAGTTGTTTTGATTTGCACGATCATTTTCTCGATGTGTAGAGGACCGTACTTGCTTGCTTAATGTTAAAATTTTGGGTAATTGCTTGGAAATGGTTGAAAAATTGCATACTTGAGGTAGTTTCTTCCAATGCTTATTTGGAATATTGGTGCCTCTTTAGTGAGAATGAGCTTAATGTTTGTGGGTATCATTTCTGGAAACCCTCACGAGACTTCACTCGTCCACTAGGGGTAACTTAGGGGTTTAAAAGGCTTGTTGCATGTGCTAAATGCAATCGTGTTCCCTACGAAAGTGGCATTATCTATTTATTGCTTTCTTGTTCATAGTTGTTTAGTTGTTCATTTCATTTCTTTACCTTGTAGTTCATTGCTAGGGACTAGCAATATTTAAGTTTGGGGGTGTGATAAGCGCTGAAAAGTGCGCATTTAAACCCCTTAAACTTGAACGTTCTAGTACCTTATTCTATCTTATTTTCCCATTTTAGTCTAATTTCATGTTATTTCCCTTTTTAGGCACTTATACCCAAAATATGTTAATTCAGCTGAATTAGAGTATAAAAGAAGCAATCTTAAGCTCAGTGGAAGAAAGGAGCAAAGTGGAAGCAAAATGGTGAAAGGAAGCCTTCTTCGATCGATCGAAACAAGCTTCGATCGATCACACAATGATCATTCCAACCATGCCAAGATAGATTGAGCCTTTCGTCCTTATCCTTAGAAAATTTCCCTTTTCGATCGATCCAACATTCTTTCGATCGATCAAACATTTTTGATCTTATCCCCACCTACCATTTTTGTCCTTTTTCCCAAAATATCTCGAAAATATCTCAGCTTTGTCTTTATTCCAAAAAGGTGCCGCCATAGTTCGATCGATCGAAGCACCCTTGTAATTGATCGAACTGCCTCAAGTGCAAGAAAAATAGAGTTCCAGCCAATTAAAAGGTGTGCTCGTGGTGCAATCATTTGGAGGTCTTAGTGCACGAGGTCTGACCATTAGGTGTAACACTTGAGCTACCTATATAATGATTTTGGCTATTTTGAGTAAAGAGATTGGTGAGATTAGAGAGACTTGGCTAGAGATTAGAGGGATAATAAACAAATTAGGAAAGTTCTTCCTCTCATCTAGGGTTTTTACTAAGGAGGAAAATGATCTCTACCATAGAGATAGCCATTGAGGGTTGGATAACAACATAAATGAGGGCTAAACATCTTTTTGGGGCTAGAGTTAGCCTTAAGCATGCCTCATAGACTTTGATGTTTCGTAATTAATGGGGATTAGTGTTATATTTCTTGTCTTGACATTTGATATATATAAATCTTGTTTCTACAATGATTTGTGTAGGTTAATGCTTCCAATTGATCATTTAATTCTATTCATATGTCTATGTATGCTAGAATGGATGTTCATGTGTTTATCTTTAGATTTTGTTACATTGATGCATGTCTATGTGTGTTAATATTATGAATCTAGTGATGGTTAAGGCATGGTGTTTAAATGGAATACTCTTGTAGTTTGTTTGATGGTTCATACTTATTTCTTGATGGATTGTGCCATAACCTTAGTTTAATTAGTTTAATTTTTATGTCACTAGCTTAGTTGTAGTGTAGTTACCTTACTTTCTTAGATAGGTGGATAATCCATTCTTGTTGTTTGATGTTCCATGCTTATGAATGCAAGTAGTATATTTTTCTAATTTATTTAGTGGGCATTGATTGTGGGCTTATGGAAGGATTAATGGCTTAATTTGATATGTTATGCTATTCAGTAGATTGGCTGGATAATGTATGCTTACTTGGCCATTCATGCTAATATTTCAATCAATGGCACACACTTTCATTTACAACACATTTTCCCCCTAATCCATCAAATATTGAATGTCTAGGAAGGTAATGCTTAGTGGTGAACTCTATGACCCAAGACTCCTCTCTCTTATTCTCTACACCTTACTTACTTGTTTTACATTACATTTGCTTAGTTTAAATTGTAGTTTAATCGAACCACCAAACCATCTTTGATCATTCGACCTACTAATCCGACATTGATTTCCAAGCAAAAATACACCTCATTTCCCTTGGGATGATCCCTACTCACCCTAACTATATTAGTAGTTAGTAATAGTAGTGGCATTCTATAAATTCAAACTTAGCCACACTACACACTTTTCGTGCAACTGGTATAAGACACACCACATAGTACATTACTTCTACTCTAATATCTGGAAAGTCTATGATAGTGGATATTTTGAGGTTTCTTTGTTTGGTAATGACTATGTTGTCAATGAAGATGTCATTCGGGATATTCTAGGCGTTCTTAAGAGGGTAAGCGACACAGGGTACTATCTTTCACTTGATCATTCAGGGCTTAAATGGGAAGAAATTTATGATACTTTGTGTATTCTAGACTTGCCGAGATACACCGGTCACATTTCTTCTTGTTATCTCACAGACAAGGCAGCGTTACTGAATTTGTTTACTATGGCCAACCTTGGCTATTTTTGGAAGAAGGACGTCATATATTCGGATCGTGCAGAGGTATTATTCTTACTATCTACAGGAGCATAAATTTATCTTGTTGATTCTATTTGTGGGTTGATGGTTGCACGTTACAAGAATAACACCAAAAAGAAATCATCTCCATTCCCTATGATCATCATGGGCTTATATCGGAAGTTTGAGATTATGCTTCCACCCCGAGCTCATCATGTTGAGATTATATCTGAGTTGGATCTTCAGGCTTTTAATAAGTCTAAATTCGCCGGGGCTACAACTAGGAAAGTTAGCAGGGGTTCAACTACTACTTCTTTTCTTCCAGAGATCTCTTAGATTTTTCCGTCTAAACAGAACTTCATGACAAATGACGTTATTCTGCTCTACTCACTGTTTCTATAGAATCAGAAGACCATGTTTGATGCTATTTCTGCTTTACAGGCTGAGCTTAGATTACTTCGAGAGCAATGGATTGGCAGTACATCAGAGGATGTTTACAGACCAGCCCCTCTAGAGTTATCACTAGATGCTGAGATTGAGAGAGATGATGATGAGACAGATGATGTTTCTGAGGATGGTAGTGGTAGTGGTAGTAATAATGGTGATGATGAGGATATACTGACTACTGCTGTTCCATTTGAGGGAGATGTTGATGCTTGATTTATTCTGTTCATATCATACATGCATCATATTTTGTTCAGTCTTTACTTGTTATTATTATTTTGGATATTATCTTTTGCTTAATAACATGTTAAAACTGTTAATGACTATTTTTCGTTTAGTTATTTTTCTACTTTGATAATCTGATAATTGCTTTGTCAATTTATTCCAAAAAGGGGGAAAACATAGTTAATCAAGGGGGAGAAAATACTGAAAAATTGGATATTTATTCAGGGGGAGTTTTTAACTTGTTTTATTAAACTTTCACTATTAGTTTTGCTTAATCCATGTACAAGAAATCAGGTGAAATTTTTGTCTAAGAGAAGAAGAGAACAGAGAAGAATAAATTTCGTGTTTCTTTAAACAAAATTGTAATTTACTTTTCTGCTTGGGTAGACTACAGATTTGTTTTTAGGGTTTTGTCACGAAATTAGCAAAGGGGGAGATTGTGAGATATAAATTTGTAATTGGCAATATTCGATGTCAAAACCAGTCCAAGACGAGTTGTAATTTCAAGTTACGATATTAGGATCGACATCAACTGCGGAATTGGAAGGTTGTTCAGAAGAAGAAATATTAAAATCATCGAAAAGGAAAGAACTACACTTTTATGAAGTCGTTTCCCATTTAGGACACAATATTTACAAGGTATATTTTCCAAGTTACCAAAACATAGAATTTTCATGTTCTATTTGGATTTTGTAAAGTGGTACCACCTTTGGGAACTGCTTCAAGAAGCTGACCTTCAGAAAAATTCAATTATATCCTTTGGGAATCAGTACCAAATCCTGCTATCAGTACCACTGTTGTTTCAGCTTTAGGTAACTTTGTCTTGATTAGTTTTAAACTTCCTATTTGGTTTAGAATTATACCAAAAAGTCTTATGCATGAAATTTCATTTATTTTCTAAAGGATTTGGTCTTTGAAAATTCTATATAAACCCTGATACACATATAAGTTTATAATGGCTTTTGCACTATCAATTCATTATTCATAAAAGCCTTAGGAAGATTATCTTTACAGAAAATTCAAGAGATTTCTCTGTCAGTCTTTCTAGAACATACACATAAACACAAGAGTGAGTTTAGAGTGTTGTTCAAATCCTAATCATGATCAAAGTCTTGTTTCTACAATGATCAGAGAAAAACAGATATACTTCTACATCGAATTCAGATATTGAAGAACAAAAATAAGCAATCACACTTTGAAAGGGTCAAAACATTCGAGGAGTGTTACTTGCTACTCTTCTACAAAAATCAAACATAAGCCTGAGGTCATGTTGTTGTTGGACGGGACGTCACAAAGTCAGAGGATTGTCAGCTATTGGTGTTTGGTAGAGTAATAGGGTGTGAGCCAGAGTCAAAATTCACTGTACTTTGTTTCAAACATAGTGGATCGGTTTACTTTAGACTGCATAGTCCACAAGGTTTTTCTCGCGTAAACAATTGACGTATTTTCTCAATTGGGTTTCCTCGATAAAAATCCTGGTGTCATCTCTAACTCTTACTTTGCTTTATTTTATCTTACATGAGGTTAATTATTTAATTGCTAAAATAAGTAAAGTTGGAAAGACACAAATCTGTTTTTAAAAAATACAAAACTTTTTAAATATTCTGCTGTGTATAACTCACAAATCTGTGTAGGTCGATGTCACAATGAGCACCAAGAAAAATGATTAATACAGATATAAGTCATTAACCATTTTCAAGTGCACATAACCTCACGCAACTCACCAAATGAATGCACAGAACAACCCCTCTAATTTTTGGTTAATCTGATTGAGAATCTTGATTTCATTCGCTATTTTTGGACCCTGTTATTGTTAGTGGGGTTCATGCATAAAAATTTAAATTGGTTGATCTCAAGTTATAGTAAAATGGCTCTAATACCATATATAATAAAAACAAAACAAAAGATAGACTTTGAGGTCTAAATACTATTTTTGGTGAGTTATGGGGATTTCTCACAAATGTTGAGGTCTAAGTACAATTCTTTATCGTAAAAGGGATTCAATCACAAAGTTTACAATTGTTTATGTTTAGGTAAATACATAGTTTTTCCCAAATGAGATGGCACCCAATTCTATACGCAATCAGTAATGGCACTTGAAGAAAAACGTTGCAAAGTGGTAAAAATTTCTCCAATTTCAGTCAAGTAGATTTGATTGCAAGTCAAAAAGGGTTGTCAGAATTGCCGGTGCATTTTTCCAATTGGTGGGCCAAAAGTAAGCTTCTGATTTAAGCTCCAAATGGTGGATAAATTTGAGCCATAAAATAAATGTGAATGCATTACTTGCATTCACATTATTCAACAGAAACTTTATAATTGATTGCTGTTGTTTTTTAATTTCAGCTATTGGAAATTATCTGAGAATTTGAAAAAAGAATCTGTAAGAGTTGCTGCTGTTGTTTTTGAATGCTGAATGGACTATAGATATATGTTTAGCAGCTCCGGCACTTTGAGGTCTGATTAGTCTCAGATCCAAAGCTACGTTCACATTCATATTTTTTTGTTCCTCCTGATAGATGTGAATATGTGTGCCTTTACTGTCTGCAAATCTGATCGAAGCGAACCACATGAAATATTAGACACAGATTTAAATAATAAAATCTAGTTTATTAAATCTACAATTTTGGAGGCTTTTTTTATTTTTTATTTTTTTATAATGTAATTCCAAAGCAATAATTGTCCTATATTTGGGAGCACCAAATTAATACTTTAGATTAAAATTTTGAAAAATATATATTTTTCAATTTTAATTTTAAGTTGTCCAACTATCTAACCACTGGATAAAATATAAGTCTCGCTGGATTCTTTGGTATTTGGCTTTGTTGGATTAGGATATCCAACTCCAAAAATTAACCCCTTAAATAGGGACCATTGTTCCATATAAGTCCAATTTCTCACAATGCGGAATTCGTCCAACCATCCAACACAAGTTCAAACTCTTAGAAAAAAAAAAAAAAAAGGGTAAAGTGCATTAAATCCCCTTCAACTATACCTTAATGAGCAAAAAACCCTCCTGAATTTATAAAGTAGCATAAAATCCCCTGAAGTATGTTGTTTGGTTGCACTTTACCCCAATCCGGCAGCCGGCCAATGGATTTCTACCATGTGATAGCCCATACTTCTCTAAATGACCAAAGAGCCCTTATGGAATGTAAAAAGACCATAATAACCTTTAAAGACATTTGGACCCAACTAGTATCCAAACAAGCACTAACGTTTTGTCCGTCTCCCTCATCGATCTGTGCAGTATATATCTGCCTATATATGTATACATCTATCTATCTATCTATCTATCTATATATATATATATATATATATATATATATATATATATATATATATGTTGTATGTTTTACAGATGCTCGTGACCGATCCTTTGGCATTAGAACTGAAACGATCCAAGGCATAGAAGCTTGGATTCATCCCATTTACAGAACAAGAAAATTTCAAAATTACAAAAAAATTAAAAAATCAAAACCCATTTACAGAACAAGAAGCTTGGATTCATCCTTGCCGGCCGGTCCACTCCACCGCCGCATTTCTTCCTCACGGCCGAGCCCTCGCCGGTCCATCACCGCCGCTGCTCCACCCGTCGTCCATCACAGCCGACATCATCCAAAGCCGAAACCGCCGAGGCCGCCTTCATCCTTTCCACCGTCCGAAGCCTCCAACCCATAACCACCGGTCCACCACCACCTTCAACCAATTAAAACCATCACCGCTCTCCACCCAAAACCTCCACAGTCACCATACTGCCCAACCAATCCACCCTAGCCGAAAAAATGAATTTGATCATGGCTTTGCCAAATTTCCCCAAATAATATTCAACCAAAAATAAAGTAAAAAATAAAAAATTCCCAAATCACGAACTCTGCAACTGGTATGGTTTTTTGTTGCCGTCAAACCCAGAAACGGCGCCGACGAGGACAGAGGACAGCGGCACAAGGAGTTACTGGTGAGGTGGTGATGACGCGCTGGGTGTGGCACAAGGAGTTACGGGAGTCCATCATCATCTGCGCCGTCGACAACACTGGGATGTCATATCTGCTTTCGTCATTTGCCGCCGTGAAGAGGTCAACTATGAAAAGGTCGTCCGGTGAGGACTCGGTCGTGATGGTCCATCTCCGCCGCCCGGGTCTTTGCCGCCTTTACTTCTATTCTTCGCGGGACACATGGGACATGTTGGTGATCTCAAACGCCGACGAGGACGACGGCTGCTTGCCGTCGGTGTCGCCGGTCAACGACGACATGAACGAGGTGGCACTATAACTGGCCGGCGAGATCGATGTGCTCCCTTTCCCTTTTGTGTCTATATATATATGTGTATATATATATTATATACATATATTTATAATATATACACACATAGAGAAATAGAGAGAGGGAGATAGAAACGATGTAGTTTTGAATAAGGGTAAAATTGTCTTTTATCTTTTCCGGTGGCCTGAGTGGGCAAATTGCAAAAAAATGAAAGTTCAGGGGGGTTTTTTGTAGTTCAGGGGGGTTAGTTGCAAAACCCCCATAGTTCAGGGGGGTTTAATGCACTTTACCCAAAAAAAAATAATAATAATCTTATTTTAGGAGTGTTGCTTTAGCCATAGGGTCAGGAAACTGTCCCACCAGAAATTGCAAGGAAGCTTCGTTCAGGAGGAGTTGGATTATTCTTCTTTACTTTTGCACCACATTTTTATAGTGTGTAACGACCCACTCCACCACATGGTATGATATTGTTCGCTTTGGGCCTGAGCCCGCACGGTTTTACTCTTAAACTTTACCCCACCACATGGTATGATATTGTTCGCTTTGGGCCTGAGCCCGCACGGTTTTACTCTTAAACTTTACCCCAAAAGACCTCATACCAATTGAAGATGACACACTTACATATAAGCACTTCACCTTTCCTCTATCCAGGCGATATGGGACTGTGCACCCGTAACTCGTCGGTGTGGTAGCCTGACAGTGTCTCTCGCACCCGCCCACGGCACACCCGCCCACAAGGTCATCACAATCCACCCCCTTTGGAGGCCCGACGTCCCCATCGGCACACTTCCGGCTGGGTCAGGCTCTGATACCATTTGTAACGACTCACTCTACCACATAATATGATATTGTCCACTTTGGGCCTAAGCCTGCACGGTTTTGCTCTTGAGCTTCACCCTAAAAGGTCTCATACCAATTGGAGATGACACACTTACATATAAGTACTTCACATTTCCTCTACCCAAGCGATGTGTGACTATACACCCGTAACTCGCTAGTGTGGCAGCATATCAGTGTCTCTCGCACCCGCCCATGGCACACCCGCCCACAGGGTTATCACAATATCATACCATGTGGTGGAGTGGGTCATTACATGGTGTGTCTGAAAGGACTTTTGTGGGGCACTATGGACGCAGAATTGTTAGCTGTCTTCTAGCAAAGAAGATGATTTGACTTCTGATTTCCTAAGTCACCGGTGTAGTTCCCGCGTAATTGTTATAGATACGTATAATTAGATACGTAGGGTTCTGATAAGAATAATACTTGACTACTTACTGTTGAGTAGTTCATTCTTACTGACTGCTAATGTAGTTCAAGAAAAAATGTACACGTAGACTTCCTTCATCTTTCCTGCTCAGTCCTTATTTGCAATGCGAGTGGCTACCGAGCCGAAGTGTGAGAAGAGGATTCCCCTTCTCACATGGTCCCTATTTGCCGGTGCTTTTTTCGGAGTGGGAGCAGAAATCCCTTCTAACTGAACCCAAGAGGTATTTGAAAGGTTGGCGGCGTACGTGATATTACGCGTATATATAATTTGTGATTACAAAATCAAGAAAGAAATAAAATCAAGAAATTAGATTCAAATTTATTCTAAAAAAGATATATATATATTATTATCCTTATTTATTATTATTATTTTGTGATCATGAGTACATTTTTTATTGGACCTATTAAAGGTTCATAGGTGCAGCGTCCCACTAAATTTTATTTATTTATTTAAATATGAATTGATTTGTGGGCTATGAAAATCATTTTCCCACGGAAGATGGTAAGAAAAGAAAAAAAGGTGGGGTCAAAAAATAATAAAAATAAAAAGTAGTGGTGATTTTTTGTTGAAGTGTGAAGAACATTACAAGAAAGCTTACTATGTGGATCCCATTCCCATTCATGAATTTTTTTCCTCTTTTCTTCATTTATATCGGCTCACTATGCTCTGCCCCTCTCACACTTGTCTTGATTTGGCTTCTCTCCTCTTTTCTTCAATCACCATATTCACTCTCTGTCTCTCAACTATTTAATCCATCAAGGGAGGAGGAATCTTAATTTCTTCCGGAATTACAGGTAAAAAGTTTTACATTTGCAACTCCATTGCTCAGTATTACAAGTTAATCATTACATAAATAATTACACATTTATTTATTTGTATGTATTGTCTTCTTTCTATTTCAATTTGTTGTGTAAGAGAAGCCACAAAGTTAATATATGTAATAGCAAATCTTGAATCAACCAATTGTCCAATGTATCTGGGAGAACAATCGTATATTATAGGCTTTGAACAATCATATATTCTTTTACCTATCTATTTTATCCTCGTTTATATGCTTTGGAAAGATCTAAGGTCAAGAAAAACAGTAATATATATACCCACATGTACACATAGGATTGATTGTTTAATTGGTGGGAAGATTGAAGATGATGATGTTGAAGATGTTTAATATTATTAAAAGTTAATTACACATCTATTTATTTTTGTATCAATTTGTTGTGTAAGAGCATGCATCCAGCTGAGACCACATAGAGAAGTATGGCCTGAATAAAACTGGCTTCTGGGTGATGTTTTTTTCTTTATTATTATTTTTATATATTTTTTATTTTTTTTCCGGGTCTGATTTCTTCGTTCTCAGTGAGTTAACCCATGTTATATTTTATCTTTTTGATAAAATCTACACATTTCTTGGTTGATTTACCCAAGAGTTTATAAGATCAAAGTGAAACAACCAATTGTTCCAAAAATTTAAGTTTCTGGAAATGAGCAAAGCAATAAAATGTCAAAATGTTAATATCTCACCACCTCAAGTGCCCTTCAAATTTTGATCAATATGTAAAGACCGATTTGTTACTTTATTTCCACCACGACGTTCAATACCAATTTTGCCTCTATTGATCAAACCAAAAGTCCATTATAATATAAGTATATTATATGTATACATAACTTTTCCCCCAATCTTCACAAACGAACCCATTGAATAGAGAGGAAGAGATCATGGGTCACAGTGTGATAGATCAGAATTAAAATAGAACACACCAAAGCCCATAAATCTCTATACCTCTCCAGATTAGAAGAAGAAAAGCAAAATGTGCAAAGAACAAAACCTTGGAAGTCAAGATTTATTTTGGGGCTATTTGCCACACTAGGGGTTATCTACGGTATTGTAAGGGCTTTTTTTTATTTATTATTTATTATTTATTATTATAGAAAGAAAAAAAAAAACCAAACAGTTTGGCCTATAGTTTATTCCTTTATTTATTTATTGAATTCTTAAAAAAATATGTATTGTGCTTGTACAGATTGCATTTGACCTTGTTCATTCAGTTTATTCCTTTATTTATTTATTGAATTCTTAAAAAAATATGTATTGTGCTTGTACAGATTGCATTTGACCTTGTTCATTCATTTCCTTGATTTTGTTCAATGGCGGCTATGGGATCCCAAGAACCCTCCTCAATTCGGTGTTCTTATCATATTTTCTTGAGCTTTAGAGGTGAAGACACCCGAAAGACCTTTACCGATCATCTTTATACAGCTCTGCTACATGCAGGACTACGCACATTTAGGGATGATGATGGACTTACGAGAGGAGATGATATCTCCACAGAACTGATAAAGGCAATTGAAGAGTCGAGGATTTCAATAATTGTCTTCTCAAAATACTATGCGTCTTCAACATGGTGCCTTGACGAACTTCTAAAGATTCTTGAACGCAAGAAGAGTGTTGGTCATACGATTGTGCCCGTGTTCTACCATGTGGATCCGTCCCATGTTAGAAAGCAAAATGAAAGTTTTGCAAAAGCATTTGTAAAACATGAAAAGAACTTTATGTCCGAATCCGATGAAAGAAAAGAGCAGGGAATGAATAAGATAAAGAAGTGGAAGGAAGCTTTGACAGAAGTTGCAAATTTGGCCGGGCATGTTTTAGGAGATAGGTAAGCTTGTCTAATTCATTTACTTTGACATCATTTGATTCAAGTGTTCATAAAATTGAATAAACATTACTACTCAATTCATTAGCTGCATGTCTTTAGATGCTTACATTATTATCCATCCCTCTTATCTTATTTATAAGTGTTTGAAAGATATTTTACAAAACACCTTACATTAAAAATTCAAATTCAGCCATTTTAGAAGTTTTAATGTTGGAAAATTGATTATAGAAAAGTTTTCGGTCAATATACGACTAAAAGATTGATACAAAGCTAACATATGGTGTGCAATCCTTCTTATATGATCAGGAACTTTTCTACATTGTCTGGAAAACCAGAAATTGCTAAGAATATAAGGGGAATTGCATATCATAGGTTAACAATATCGTATGAAGCAATGAGGACTTCAAAGCTACATATCTATATAATTTCCTAAACATAATTTGTGTGCAATTTCTTATGCATTTTTATATTGATTCATTTTTAAAAATTTAATTAGGAGTCATTCTCTTTTTTAACAAACTTGTTTAGCTATTTAAAAGGCCCAATATCCAAAACCCAAACTGGCCCAATAAATTAATAGGCTCGAACTTAGGTGTTGATGTTGGTCTAGATTGGCTTAAAGCCCAATTGATCTTGTTCTAGACGCAGCCAAATTTAACAAAGGCCAAATGGTCCTTTCCTGTCCACCTTTTCATTGTGATGTTCTTAAACTATAGTACATGGACTCTTTAAAAGTAGGTGAAGTACTCATTGCGATATACATTATTTAGACGTGTGTATGTGATATGTGTCCGATACTTTTGGTTGGATATGCTCTTAAAAAATACATGTCCAACAATTTAATTTTATTATATAATTTCTTCAAAATGAGTGAAATGCCTATACTAAACATTGTGTTACATAATGCATTATTTTATTAAGAAAATAAAATAAAAATAGTAAATAATATAAATATTTAGCAATGTCCATGGGTGCTTTTATTTGAAATTTGATAATTTTGACTTATGGATATATACCTGCACCCGACACCGGCCTGGCCCTGAACCTACTTGCCTATGACTTCGTTTCTCAGGAAATCCGCGCAGCGGAAGATCCTGAATTTGAGACTTTCTACACCAAAAATATTCTTTTAAACGAAGGTATTCGTGCTTGGATGGCCGCTCAAGATCAGCCTCATGAAAACCTTATATTCCCTGAGGAGGTTCTACCCCGTGGAAACGCTCTAAGGACCTAAGTTGGTTCGAAAGCCCCTTGTCTTTTTTTTCCCTCAACATAACAGCTTCCTCACTACGGTAGGGATCCCAATAACTCACATCTTGTTAAACTTACAAAGACTAAACAGTCTTAAAGTCATCGTATGGTGTGCTTTTACAATCTGTTATTAAGACACCCGATCTCTTCCCCTTTATTACCATTTAAGATCAACATGGTGAAACTATAATAACATTAAATATTTACATCAAAACCTAATAAACGATACTTGGTAGTATTATATATACTTCAATATATAAGTATACTAGTACTAACTTATTAATCATATATATATATATATGTATATATCATAGTAATTAATAATCTACAAATATATTTTTCTAGGTATTCATAAGTAATTAAACACAATTGTCTGTTTATATATTTATTTGTCCTGAATTACTCTCAATAAAGGACTATTATTGGTCCGAATTAACTTATTAGTCTGGATGTTATTGGTTCGAATTAACATAATTTGAGATCGTTTGTAGCCCCATTTAGGTCTATAAATGAGTTCGACTACAAGCCCGGAGGAGCATGGATTGAAGTTAACACCCAATAACCTGATTTTACTTTAACCTATGGCCTGGGCCTCAGTGTGATAAATTTTAATGGATTGAAGTTAAAGCCCAATCAATGATACTTGGTAGTATTATATATACTTCAATATATAACTATATAAGTATGGTCCACAGAGTAGTTTCAGCCCAATAGGCTTGGTCCTGAGCCACAAAATCTTAATAGCTTTAGTAGATACTATTAATCAATTAACAGGTTAACTCTCTTCTATCAATAGTCAGTGCACATTAGAGTTACGGTGTGGTTAAAAGAATAAGACCAATATCTAATTAACTTTTGAAAGAGACTAATGCAAAATGTATACAAAATGGTAAGACTCACATTTTTTTTATTCTTTTATTTTTTATTTTTTATTTTTATTTTAAAAAAATTACCCTTTAAAGTTTAAAATATGAATTTAAAGTCTTCGATAAATTAAATTCTAAATGTTTTAAATGACATGAAAGCAAATGGACGAATAAAGTCAATAATTAGTAACTAGAAATAAGAAGATTAAACTTTTAGAATGGAAATGCCATTGAGGAGTGTGAATAATAAGAAACCCTTATCTTGAAATTGCTTTCTCAAGCTAGATTTGAAATTTCGTGATATTCTCGCATTTTGCTACAAATATATATTTTTCCTTTCAGTTAAATATCTTTAACAATCATTGATTATGTAATTCTATTAATTCAAGATTTTACAATAATTAATATGCTGCATGAATATATTTGAGTGGTAATGGCTAAACTAAACAACATGAAATTTATTGTCTATGTGTATATATATATATTTCATTTTCATTTAACTTCTTAATTCATTTCTACGTACAACATCATTTGTTTTCCTTTTCTTGGTTACCCTTCGTATTCCCATTGCTATATATAGGTATGAGTCAATTTTTATCCAAGAAATCATTATTATCTCTTGTTTGTATTTTCATTAATTCCTTAATTCGTTTCAGCTGACAAGAAGTTTGCAATTTGTAGGTATGAGTCAAATTTTATTCAAGAAATTGTTAAAGATATTGGAAACAAATTAGATCGCACAGTATTGAGTGTTTGTTCATGCCCAGTTGGATTAGATATTCGTATAAAAGACATTAATTTGTGGTTGCAAGATGGATCAAACGAAGTCGGACTAGTGGCAATATGTGGGATGCATGGAATAGGGAAGACAACCATTGCAAAAACTGTGTATAACTTGAACTTCGACAGATTTGAATGTAGCAGTTTTCTTGCAAATATAAGAGAAATATCAAAAGAACCCCGTGGTCTTGTCCGCTTACAAAGACAACTTCTTTACGATATTTTAAAGCGGAAAGAAACAAAAATTAGCAATGTTGATGAAGGAATCATAAAGATAAGAGAAGCTATTTGCTGCAAAAGAATTTTACTTGTTCTTGATGATGTGGAAAACCAAGACCAATTAAATGCACTACTCGCAATGAGGAGTTGGTTTCAACAAGGAAGTAAAATTATCATAACAACTACAAATGAACAATTGTTAAATGAACAATTGTTGAAGGCACATGGAATGCACAAGCGGCATAGAGTTGAAGGTTTTAGTCATGATGAATCATTTCAACTCTTTAGCTGGCATGCCTTTGGACAAGACCACCCCATTGAAGGATATATGGAGCACACAAAAAAGGTTGTACAATACTGCAGTGGCCATCCTTTAGCTCTTCAAATTTTGGGTTCTTCTCTATGTGGGAGAAGTGTAGATGTGTGGGAAAGTGCAATAAAGAAACTAGAAGCAATTCCTGATAGCCGGATCTTAAAAAAGCTCAAAATAAGCTTTGATTCTTTACAAGATGACCATGATAAAAATTTATTTCTTGACATTTCTTGTTTCTTTGTTAGAATGGACAAAGATTTCATAATTACCATATTAGATGAATGTGATTTTTGCACAAAGGTTGGGATTCAGAATCTCATCGATAGATGTCTCTTAACTATTGATAGACAAAACAAGTTGACAATGCATCAGCTGATTCGAGATATGGGAAGAGAGATTGTCCGCCAAGAATCACCTAAGGAACCTGGGAAGCGTAGCAGAGTGTGGCACAATAAGGATGCCTTAAATGTATTAAGAGAAAAAACCGTAAGAAACATGCCTGTCATTTCTTTTTTATTTTTATTTTTTAAAAATGTTTTTACTAGCCTGTTACTTATCAACCTCTCTTATCAGGGCACGGAAAAGATTGAAGGCCTCATCCTAAATTTGCATGTGTCCGGGCACTACTGGCCTACTCAGAATTTCTTTGGTTTAGATAATTCAAAAAGACGTCATTCTGAAGATTTTCTTGACAAATTAACATTTCCTTGTGGAAGCAATTCATCAAAGCGCCGTCGTTTAGGCATCTTCTCTTGGTTCCCCACGAACTCTGCCTTGACAGAATCATTGTCCACATCAAAGGAAGTATACTTAAAAACTGATGCATTTTCAAGGATGCACAAATTAAGAATACTCCATCTCAACGATGCATTAGTAACCGGAGATTACAAAGAATTTCCAAGGAAGTTAAGATGGTTGTGTTGGCGAGGGTCTCCTTTAAAATTGATACCCAATGAGTTCATTTTAGAGAGCCTAGTCGCTCTCGATATGCGATATAGCTGTTTGAAACAAGTTTGGAAGGGAATCAAGGTATAATACTAACTTATTTATCTTTTTTCCTTTTATGAAGGATTAATATAAACATTCATTTTAATCAATTTCCTACTTTTTGACAACAGGCGCTCCCATCATTGAGAATCCTCGACCTTAGTCATTCCCATGGCCTTAAAAATACGCCCAATTTCTCAGAAGTCCCAAATCTTGAGAGATTGTTTCTTAAAGATTGCATAAATTTGATCGAGGTTCACGAATCCATTGGGAAATTAGAGAGACTTGTTTTGTTAAATCTGAAAGGCTGCAAGAATCTTAGGAATCTTCCTACAAAAATTGGTCATCTAAAATCTCTTGAGAAACTCATCCTCTGTGGCTGCTCAAATCTTGACAAGTTGCCGAGAGAGCTGTGCCAGATGGAATCTTTAAAGGTTCTTGACGCAGATGGTGTTGCAATAAAACAACTAACCTCTAGCAGCAGTGACATAGAATCAGAGCATTCAGGCTGGTTTTCAGGCTGGTTTTCTTGGCCACGAAAATCTCCAGAATCAATCAGTTGTTCACTGGTTTGCTTGCCACGCTCATTAGTAAGCTTGAATCTTTCACATTGCAATTTGTCAGACGATGCCATTCCGAGGGATCTTGGTAGCCTGTCCTTGTTGCAGCACTTGGATCTAGGGGGAAATCCAATCAGTAGCCTTCCAGAGAGCATCAAGGGACTCGCCATGCTCCACTCACTTGAATTAGGAGGTTGCAAAGGACTCCAATTGCTTCCAGAGCTACCAATGTGCTTACGACGGTTGAATTTAAGAAATTGTACGTCACTGGAAATAATGATCAATCTACCAAAGCCGTTGTTTTCACTATCCCGTCTATCCGTGCTTGCGTTGGGATGTGACAAACTAGTAGAGGGTCAGAACTGGTTCAGGTCAGAACCCATTCAAAACATTGATGCAGAAATGATCAAGAATTTGGGATTGGTTGAGTTGGAATCCATAGGAAAGGTTGACGTGTACAATCACCTGACGCGTATGTACAATATTGGTCCCATCCAGGTGCTGCCTCTCTCTCTCACTCTATATATTTATATCTGCCTCTCATTCTCTCCTATTGTAATTGAAGTTATGATGATTTGCATGGATCAGGCACTGTATGAATGCGGAATAGTGAGCATATTTCATACTGGAAATGAGGTTCCATGTTGGTTCAGCAAAAAGAGTAGAAAGTCCTCCATATGTTTCAATGTTCCTTCACTTCCTAATCTCAAGATCCGAGGCTTGAATGTATGCGTTGTTGTTGTTGTTTATGCAATGGGTTACTCTTCCCCCAAGTGGACCAGTATTATTAAAATCTTCAATAAGACGAAGGATGTGAAGTGGGCCTATAGCCCGGGGTGTCAAGGGATTCCAGATGATGGGAAAAGAATGAGATGGTCAAGCCATTGGAAGATTGGGAATCAGTTGGAAGTTGGTGATGAAGTGGTTGTTTCAGTGATGATGAGCGTCAACTATGTAAGTGAGGATTTGTGGGATTATGAAGTAAAGGAGTTAGGAGTGGACATTGTGTATGAAGAAGAGGAGAAGGATACCCAGCTTAGTTACTCTACTTCTTGTCCTGATTTATCAGCATACCAGTTTTCCAAAGGTCGATACAGCCTCGGCCATCATCATATGTTCCGAGCATATTTGGAGAGACACCTCTCAAGCATACAAACATGAGTGATAACTATGCAAACATGAATGATATTAACGGCATAATGATTAATTTGTCAATAATTTTTTGTATAACTATACGAACTTAGTTGATTATATGGACCAAATTCTTTTTCCCAACAACAATTTAAAACACAAAAACCACTTTATTTTGATACTAAGGATAACTTTTTCTCCTCCTTATGAATGTTTAACATAAAAAAAATTCTCAAAATTTGTATTCTCTCTTTAAATTGAAAAATAACATCATGTAATGAGGCAAACCATATGGTCAATGCAATGTGGTCTATGGTTCGAAAAGGTATCATGACCTCTTATTTGGAGACACCTCTCAAGACATATACTTGAGAGGTGCTTAGGAGGAAAAACACCTCTCAAGTGTTTAGAGTTGTGAAAAAGATGGTTACACTGTCATCAGATGTTACTTGAGCATTAAAAAAATTGGCCACTCGTAAGTAAGCATCTGCAATTCTTGCAGAGGTATACCTTTGTATATTTGCTATTGTATTCATTATTATCACATTTTATATGGATCAAATTCTTTTTCCCAACAATTTAAAACACAAAAACCACTTTATTTTGATACTAAGGATAATTTTTTCTCCTACTTATGAAGGTTTAACATAAAAAAAATTCTTAAAATTTGTATTTTCTTTTTCAATTGAAGAATAACACCATGTCCTGAGGCAGGCCACATGGTCAATGCAATGTGGCAGCTACTTGAGAGGAGTGTCAGCTAAGTCTTTAGATAAAAATGGCCCTTACAACAAAATGTAAAACATGACCGTTCTTTCTCCCCAACCATTACTATATTTGTATAAATATATATAGCATTCTATATTGGCGGACTTCATCCACAATACTATATACGAAGGCATGTATATTATTTTAACTATTGAGTAAACATAATTCATAAAAGTGAAAACAAAATATAAAATAGGAAAATTTATTTTTATTTTTTTATTTTAGTTAACCCGGGGTGTCTGGGATGGCCCCTCAACAACCTGACTAATCCCCGAAGACCCGGAAGGACACCTCCCCACCCGGGTCAGGTAAGTCACTACAGGGGCAGCGGAGGGTAGCCACAAAGAATACCCAACGAAACTCGAACCCCAGACCTTGGACTTACTAAGCTCCAAAGTCTAGTGAGTAAACCGCTGGCAATATCCGAAATGGATTAACGTTCAAATTGGATCATGTTACCGGAGAAAATCAAAATGGCATGTTTTCATTATTATGTTTTTTTTTTTTATTTTTTTTTTGGGTAATTGGCATGTTTTTATTTATTTGCAGGTAGAGTACCTCGCTGCTTCTACAACTTTTACAATGATGTTCTGGTCAGTAAAATTACAATCACTGAAATATAGGTGTGTATGCTTTATTTTTATTTATTTTTATTTTTTTTTAAAGAAAAAAGCAATGTTGCAGTGCAACATTTCTACCACTACTACTAAAAGTAATGTTGGCTTTTTTGCCTAATCACTTCCACTGCGACATTGCTTTTTTTCTATTTTTATGCATATAATATTTTATTTTATTTTGAAATTTTACTCAATGTCCTCCCTTAAATTTTTGGCTTCGAAATATTTTGCATTCCCTTTCTACAATGAAACTCTATTTTTCTGTTTTTTTGCAATTTTTTTTTAAAACATTTTCTTGACTGCAATATTTTGGCCACATACTATTTCAATCTTAATTAATATTTCATTGTATTGTTACTTCAATTATACTTTTTTTCAGCCTCCAGTCTTGCTATAGTAGACATATTAATTTAAATATATATATTTTATTTGAAACCGCCACACTTTTTATCATATCAGTCAGAGCAACATCCAGTCTTGCTGAGGTAGGACATTTTTTGGCTGAATTCAATCGTTTTGGGCTGGGGAATTGCATTTTCTCAATTTTGAATATTTTGGAATTTCCGTTAGAAGAGTAAACTGTAACGACCCTAAAATGATACCAATTATAAAAAAAATTTGGCATGACCTCTGTTAAAAAGGGTCCTGCCACAACCTGTTGAAATGCATAAAAAAAAAATGTAATGGCCTCACTTGGCCATAAATTAATCTATCATATCCTAACGCACAATGCAAATAATATAAAACATTCCCAAAACAACAATATACATATAAAAAGAGTCCCGCTCCTCCAATACCTTCAAAAAAAAAAAACACGGAAGCGCCAGTCCACTACCTAGTCCTATACTCCTTTACAAGGAGCATACTCTAATTACATCAATTTATAGTCGATGAAATACAGCTGAAATCAAAAGTCCATAATTTATAACATTATACAAATTATATTAAGGTTTTACAGAATAGTCAAGATTTACATTTACAAAATATTAAAGTTCTAAACAAAAATAGCAAAAATATAAATCTCCAATCCTGTCTAATCTTGTGGTGGATGGTTGTCCGCCACCTCCTTTCCGTATCCTGAAAAAATATTAATAATAAAGGGGTGAGCACAATGGCTCAGTAGGAGGTGCATAAGACACACCTCTTGTGACCATGTGAATCCAAACAAGGAATAGGAAAAAGAACCGAGATCATGCCATTTCCGGGAAAAAAAATATAACTAAAGCATCAACAACAATAATCCAAGTCATAAATGAACCATGCCATGCTATGGAATGCAATGTCATGCAATATCTCTCCCCATTTCCAAAACCTTTTCCATCATCATTTCCAATCCGTTAGTGTAACTCGTCCCATAGCAACTCCAGGGCAGCACGAGAGAAGGATTGGCTAACTGTCCTTGACCCATGGCAACTCCATGGCGTCATTTGGGGCCCAGGTAACTCAACCACGCTAGAGAAATCTCCCCAGCTCCCTCTAGGCCACACTAATGCCACGGTCCCTAGGCAACTCCTAGTGGTCGGGTTTTTTGCAAACCCTTTCAAAACTTTTTTCCCAAAACTTTTTTCATTCCATTTCAAAATAACTTTCCCATTTTCCTTGCCCAATGCTTATGCATGAAATTCATCATACCTTTTCATGCCATGCCAATACTCATTTTCATACAATTAATTCAACTTAAACCACATAGCATGCTTTACAAGTAAATAAAACAAATATACATGCTTTCATTCAACAATAATCTAACATGGTAAGCTTATAAAACATAAATTTTAGTCCATACAAACATGTTCAATCACAACACATCATTCAACACATAATTAAACTTTCCATATACAACATTTAAGTAATTTTTGCAAGAATTTATACAAATTGAACATGTTAAGTAACAATTTATACAAGATAATTCACAAAAGCACAAGAAGATTCAATTTTGTCGAAAAATCCTCAAATGGGTCTAAATTTTCAAAAATCCTAAGGTGCACCAAATGATGAATTGCTTACATCAACGTGCAGATCTCGTCGTGCTCTCCGTTTTGCCGCAAACGGGACCCAAATATTCCAAATGATGAAGGAGAAATCAAGGATTGAATTTTGTGAAGAAAAGAAAAAAGAAAATTGAGAAAGAGAAGGAGAGAGAGAGACTCACGGGAGAGTGAGAAAGGTGAGGCCAATTGTGGCCTCCTTGCCACTTAAGAATAAAGTGGTGGGTCCCACCACTTTTTTTAAAAAAAAAAAAACTATTTCTCTTTTTAAATTTTTTTTCCCACCACACACACACACACATATGTATATACACACTAACTATATTATAACCACATAAAACACATTAAATAAAATGTATGAGATGAAAATGGACCCAACTAAAATCCCCGTACACAACAATTCCTGTAGTGGGTCCCACTCGGGGCTGTTCGGCCCGAAAAACGAAAAAAATGCCGAATTGGCAACCTTTGCATTTCTAAGAGTCATGAACTCAAAGAAATGGCCTAACCAATTCTTGGACACACCCAGCACACTCCACAGTGTCCGACACGCAAAATGAGGAAAGACGAAAATACCCTCGAAAAAATCAAAAAATTCCAAAAAAAATGGTGAAAAAATAACAAACATCACAATCTACCCTCTTTAAAAGATTTCGTCCTCAAAATCTACCCTCCTTAAAGAAGGAAGGTCACAGCCACTCACTTTCCCGAGAAAACCTCACAAAATCCCAAAACCATGAACTCACTAATCTTATTGCCTTTGACACCGGATGTCACCAAACAATCACACACCATTGCCACTAAAACCCAATGCGGGTACGCATCTCTCACCTCATCATAACATAAGACCAACTAGACCTTACGCCTGACTCAAAACGGATATTGACCCACTCTACACTACCACGAAAGGCTCTAAAGCCCGAGAAAAGAATAGTCATCAGACTACCAAACACGACAATCGTCTAAACCAAACTCATCCTTCAATGGACACACAAAATTTCAGACCAAGGATCTCATCCATCTCATAACCAAGCTCAACTAAGATCTACACATCCTTGTCAGACCAAACACTCATTACTCGACATATAGCTACGCCACCATATATTGGTACAGGCAACCACCAACCGCACCATTTGGCAATCATTACACTTAACAACCTCAAGATAACTGAATAATGAATCTCCCAACAACTACATAATCATGAGTCACCAAAACAATAAAACAAATTATCCTGCACCCAGGTCACAAACCCTCAAAACAAGATCTTCAATAATCAATGATTATACTGCAAATCATTTATTAAACACTTAGTACCATCTAACACCCCTCGTCACCCGAGATAAGTCATATGAATTAACACTGCCACAACAACACAATGCGTAAAACCGTGCTCTCACTGTCGCTAACAAATCAAAATGATCATTAACCCTTGACCCGACATCGTGCTAAAGAGGGACTGATTTAAGAGAAATGGTTGGCCAGGCCATTCCCATCCTTGATTCGATCTCAACACAGACGCCGTTCCTGTCCTCAGGTCCAAACCTCAAACACAGTCTCACACAATCCATAAAACAACCAAGTGATCCACTCACTATCCATCCATCGTTCCATATAACTTCAAAAACTATACAGTCACACACTAACTCTAAGAATCTCAATAACTCCTCAATCATGCAACTCGTAACAAGCTAAAAACAACACAGTACCAAACATCACAATCATCAACCAACACTAAAGATCTCTAATTTCCTTATAACATCCACACCAGGTAAATAACTCATAACATTACTCGATTCAATTCTTACCTCGTCAAAACACACAATACAACTACCTCATGCCTGAGATCTCGAAACCATCCTTAATCATTCTATTATTCGTCAATGGAATCCCACATTCACTTTCTTTAGCTAATTAACACTCAAACAACACTAACATTTGTCTTCAAGACATTGCTTGAATCAAACATCTATAAAAACATCCGAGTGCACGACTCATATCATATCACCTAATCATCCTCAAACTTACAGTTCATGACTCATCCCCTAGCCATCACCACTAGTACCTAACACTGGAAACACATAATCCCTATTATGAAACTCGTGCCTCACATACCATGGGTCAAGACCATTCTCAGAACAAGCACAACTAAATCTTAAGACTCCACTTCCTTCCGTGGGAGTGAGTCGACCCATTCAACCAAACCTTTACCGGTGAACTTTAACAACATAACAAACCACACACAGGTTCATCCACCCACGGATGCGCACAACTTGTAAACGGAGAACAAGACTCATGACAAACGACGTCCTTGCTAAGACTAGAGCAAACGGAAAGGGTAACGAATCCCACTCTCACAAGAGTCTGACGACTCGCACTTGGATGAAGCCGACACCTTGTCCCATGCTATTCACCAATCGGCCAACTGTGGACACCCAATTTCACCTGAGATGAAATAAACTCCTTACACACAAGGAGGAGAACCAACTAAAAACACATACGAGACTACGAACATAAATCTAGGTGACCTCACCATTGACGGACCGTCAAACACTGACACGGAACCTCACATACGCTACACCGCGATACTCATGCCAACCAAAACCAACCAGATAAAAGCACAAATGCTTAAGACACTCAGTCACAAGAAACAATCATAGCCCTTCGGACACCGTGTCCCATCCCATCTAGAAACCGTCACTCCAAAATGACAACCTCTAAGCCGTAAAATGACACTTTACTACCCATTCCACCTTCACCCTTCAAAACGAAACTACCTCGAACACCGTGCACACAAGACCCATGACCTCAGTCATAACAGTCTACTGACTCCTCAAAAGAAAAAGGTGCCTATCTGGCAACACCGCTTTCACTGGCTTTAAAGACTAAGCCGTCCATAATCGCCTCAACTGGCGCACAATCCCATTACCTACATGACAACATACAATAATACTCACAATTCTAATCCATCCTCGGATTATACCTGAAACCATTATGCTTATTAATGCTAAACATCATGCCATAACGCCTCTACTACCATTCATTCGAAACAACGGTTCAAACCTATCACCCCACCAGACCATCAAGCCACAACTAAGCGATTCTTCCTCAGACATCCTTAAGACAACATCACCATAACAAGAAAATATGCACCATTACTCTCGATACTCCCCACAACAACCACTACTTAACGCCAGAAAAGAACCTCCATACAGTAATGCCATACCGATAAATCCCTAACACAAAAATGAGTACAAAAATCTAAAATGCTCATCACCTAAATGTCTCCTTAAAACCATTAACGATGCAATCAATCATTATCGCTTAACCGATAACATCAAATCACTATTTCTAAGGTAATTTACATGCCTAAACAAGAAAAATTCATACCCTAGGTTCAACATCACTACTCCTCATCATTTCCATTCCTCATAACACCTTTGGCCCCGACGAAATTCAAATGGGGCTACCAACTAAACCTACAAGATCAACCTCATCTGAATCATTCCAATCGACACTCCATCTCTTTGAATCCTTAAATAGGAAGCATTATCTCCTGGTACTCCAGACACAATTGAAATTCAATTCTAGTCCACAGCTTTCAACTTTTAAAACACAATGCACACGATAACACAGTACTTACCATCAATCACTTCATCCATAAATGACCAAGCACCTCAATGACCTCACACTACCTACCTTATAGTGCGACCCTATACTGTACAAATAAAATTACCACTATACCTCACCTCGAGACCTTTTAGACAGTCGTGCCAACCCAAAACCCCACTCATCAACCAAGCCATGCAACCGACTCACCAAGAGTCGATTATCTATAGCACACTCCCGTAGTTTCCTGGAATGGGAATCACCTCTCAACCAACCGCAACCAACACACTTCCTTAGACCGTACCAGAACACCCACAATACACATCTACAACCCATAGATCACTTTCATGACTCAACAACCTCTATCACACCAACCACTACCGGTTTGAAAAGAACCTCCGCACCAAACCGTGACCCAAATCACAAACTCCAACTTCTTAAGGTTATACCTTTCTCCTTTGAAACCCTCACTCGCACACCTGACCTCCATAGAAACCCATCCACTATTGCATGAAACTCATACACAACAAAGGCACCATGCCATGAAGTATGAACCCATTTTAAAGTCATACTCTAAGCACCTCACCAAATGCAATAAGAAGATAAAAAATAACTGCACACCAAATTGTTTAATCCACGAGCTAAAAGACCAAATCACCCGTTCGATAAGAATCGACACCTAAACAACTCTGGAGCAACCGAGCTCCTCGCCTACTCAGGTCAAAACTCGCATAACCATCCATACCGTGACAAGTACTCTACTGTACTAGTAACCCTCCCATGCTCGACTGCATTCATGCATAAAAATACATAGGTATACATACAAGACATACTTATATATATATATATATATATATAATAATAATAATAATAATAATAATAATAATAACTGGAGCATGACCCTTGACACAACCGTATCCTATCACATTAGTTTAAACAATGAGTCCATTAAATTAAATTAATATATGAAATTAAATATTCGTCCATCCTCATGTACCACTCACATGTCATAACCCATACTCACAACTTACCATCTTATCACGTATAACATGCTTTCAATTACTTTCACATTTTATTTACATGGTTAGATCATTTAAATATTCCTCATACATGGCCATGTAACATAAACTTTAACATATAAATATATAAACGTGCAAACACACAGCAAGGAAGTATGTCTTTCAAAACCGTAAGCACATAAACATGTAAGCAAGTAGACAGTTAAGCATGCTTTTCAAATAACAAAACACTTTAGCAATAGTCACATA
This sequence comes from Cornus florida, assembly GCF_030987335.1. NCBI lineage: Eukaryota > Viridiplantae > Streptophyta > Magnoliopsida > Cornales > Cornaceae > Cornus > Cornus florida. The sequence continues at coordinate 51,737,561 of NW_026775573.1, forward strand.
GATAATGCAAATGACTTCCCACACAACCCTAGGTAGGCCTCTACCCGTCGTCCTAATGATTTTCGAACCATTGCTCTGATACCAAATTTATAACGACCCTAAAATGATACCAATTATAAAAAAAAATTCGGCACCCTGCTAAAAAGGGTCCTGCCACAACCTATTGAAATGCATAAAAAAAAAAAAAATGTAATGACCTCACTTGGCCATAAACTAATCTATCATGTCCTAATGCACAATGCAAATAATATAAAACATTCCCAAAACAACAATATACATATAAAAAGAGTCCCGTTTCTCCAATTCCTTCAAAAAAAAGAACATGGAAGTGCCAGTCCACTACCTAGTCCCATACTCCTTTACAAGAAACATACTCTAATTACATCAATTTACAGTCGATGAAATACAGCTGAAATCAAAAGTCCATAATTTACAACATTATACAAATTATATTAAAGTTTTATAGAATAGTCAAGATTTACATTTACAAAATATTAAAGTTCTAAACAAAAATAGCAAAAATATAAATCTCCAATCCCGTCTAATCTTGTGGTGGATGGTCGTCCGTTACCTCCTTTCCGTATCTTGGAAAAATATTAATAATAAAGGAATAAGCACAATGGCTCAGTAGGAGATGCCTAAGACACACCTCTTATGACTCCGTGAATCCAAACAAGGAATAGGAAAAAGAACCAGGATCATGCCATTTCTGAGAAAAAATATAACTACAACATCAACAACAATAATCCAAGTCATAAATGAACTATGCCATGCTATGGAATGCATGTCATGCAATATCGCTCCTCATTTCCAAAACCTTTTCCGTCATCATTTCTAAACCGTTAGTGTAACCCGTCCCATGGCAACTCCTTGGAGATACGAGAGAAGGATTGGCTAACTATTCCTGACCCATAGCAACTCCATGGCATCATTTGGGGCCAAGTAACTCAACCACGCTAGGGAAATCTCCCCAGTTCCCTCTAGGCCGTACTAACGCCGCAGTCCCTAAGCAACTCCTAGGCGGCTGGGTTTTTCGCAAACCCTTTCAAAACTTTTTCCCCAAAACCTTTTTTATTCCATTTCAAAATAACTTTCCCATTTTCCTTTCCCAATGCTTATGCATGAAATGCATCATGCCTTTTCATACTATGCCAATACTCATTTTCATACAATTAATTCAACTCAAACCATATAGCATGCTTTACAAGTAAATAAAACAAATATACATGTTTTCAATCAACAATAATCTAGCATGGTAAGCTTATAAAACATGAATTTTAGTCTATACAAGCATGCTCGATCACAACACATCATTCAACACATAATAAAACATTCAATATACAACATTTAAGCAATTTTTGCAAGAATTTATACAAATTGAACATGCTAGGTAACAATTTATACAAGATAATTCACAAAAGCACAAGAAGATTATGGATTAGAGACCCTTGCCTCAATTTTGTAGAAAAACTCTCAAATGGGTCTAAATTCTCAAAAATCCTAGGGTGCACCAAATGATGAATTGCTTACATCAACGCGCAGATCTCGCCGTGCTCTCCGTTTTGCTGCAAATGGCACCTAAAAATTCCAAAAGATGAACGAGAAATGAAAAATTAAATTTTGTAAAGAAAAGAAAAAAGAAAATTGAGAAGGAGAAGAAGAGAGAGAGACTTACGGGAGAGTGAGAAAGGTGAGGCCAATTATGGCCTCCTTGCCACTTAAGAATAAAGTGGTGGGTCCCACCACTTAAAAAAAAAAAACCTTCTCTTTTTATTTTTTTTTTCTACAACACACACATATATATATATGCACACTAACTATATTATAACCGCATGAAACACATTAAATAAAATGCATGAGATGAAAATGGATCCAATTAAAATTCCTGTACGCAACAATTCTGGTAGTGGGTCCTATCCGGGACCGTCTGGCCCGAAAAACAAAAAAAATGCCGAATTGGCAACCCGGCATTTCAAAGAGTCCTGAACTCAAAGAAATGCCTCAACCAATTCTTGGACACACCCGGCACACTCCACGGTGTCCGGCATGTGATAAGCACTGAATATTGCATATTTAAGCCCCTTAATATACATATATTAAGACCTAAAGTGATATATCTATCCTGTTTTATATTGATTTATATTTATTTCATGTTTTTAGGTGTTTTCCCAAAGAATTAGTTAAAACCAGGATTTTATAATGAAAAGAATGATAATGAAGTTTACTGCGTCGTTGCTGGTCATTCAGAGCAAGCCGAGAGCTTTAGTGGTGAAGTTTGGAGGAGTTCAATATCCAAAGATCGAGCCTTGTACCTTTAGGCTCAAGCCTAACCAAAGGGGTGCTCGAGCTTGACCATAGGGTGCTTGACCCTTGACCCTTAAGCTCGAGCACAAGGCGTCAGAATTTGTAGGAATTGATTTTTAAGCTCCCAGGACCTCGTGCCAAGCCTCAGGATCGAGCACTAACACCTAAAGCTCAAGCCCACAACCTTAAAGCTCGAGCCTAACACTTTGGGATCGAGCACCATGAAGAGAGGATCGAGCACCATCAATAAAAAGACATTCCGGACAATTTTTGCTCCCAGAGCTCAAGCCTGAGCTTTAAGGCTCGAGCATGAATCAAAAGGATCGAGCACCAACACTTAAGGCTCAAGCATGGCTGAAAACTCTGAACCTATTTCAGTATTTTGGCCATAACTTTTGACTCAGAACTCTAAATTAAGAAAACTCAATGGTACTAGAAAGAAGACTCAAAGTCTAATGTTTTTGTCTCTAATAGCCATCTCCAAATTCACACTCTAAATGGATCAAAATCGTGTTACAAAGTCGGAAGAAGTTTTTGGCAGGTGATGCTCGTGCCTAAACCCAGATGCTCGAGCCTGAACCCAAAAGTTCGAGCCTGGATGTCCTTGAAGTCGTAAATATATGCGGGAATTACCAAAAATCATATTTCTTTATTTCCTAATGGGCCCAATTGTTACTAAAAGCTAGAAAACCAACCCAAAGGGGATTAAGACTTGTTCTCCACTATAAAAGAAGAAGAGAAGGCCATAGAAAAGGATCGATTGTTCTCTCTCATATCTCTCTCTCACGGCGGCTTTTAGGGTTTGAAGAAGAAGATCCAAAAGGAGTTTTGGCGGTCCATGGCGATGAAGAGCACAACAACACAAATGATATCTTGCGTCGTCATGAGTAGCTAATTCCTCTCTTAGGGCATTGATGTAACCCGATTCGATTATTATGGTTTGACTGTTTATACTTTGGGAATTTACTAGTTTATATATTTTGATTATATGATTTTGAGAAATTGAGCCAACTCAATTGGTGTTTTAATGAATTAATAGTTTCTGAATAGTTATTACATTGTCTTAGATATAACTGCTCATAAATTATTCTCAACCCATTCTTATTGGATGGTATCTGACAGAGCCTTGCCGGATATAAGAATGGAGATTATGTAATGGTGTTCAAACATTTTTCTTGAATGAACTCTTTAATAATCTATGCTTAGGGAAGACGAGTTATACTGTAACATTAGTTAGAAGTAGGTAGATGGATAATTCGTGCCAACTTTTGATAAGTTATAGTTAGCTAAGTTCAATGAAATATCTTTCTTTAAAATCGAATTAAATGAATGTTATTGAGTTTAATTCATATGATATATAAATTGTTGAAATCCCAAGGTTGAACAATTGACCATAGTAGGAGGATCGTAGTGAAGTCAATCCCTAAGTATCTCTACCCTTGATATTTTCTTTTACTTTATTTATTTTCTATTTATATTATTATAACACAACAAATCAAATTCTCTTTTTAAATTAAAATAGTATTAATTGAAGACTTGATAAACCACCACAGTTCTTGAGGTTCGACACCCTCAACATAGCCCTATCCTACAGGGATTCGTTCTATTACGAATGATTAATTATTATTGACACACATCAGCACGCAAAACGAGAAAAGACGAAAATACTCTAAAAAAAAATCAAAAAATTCCAAAAAAGATGGAAAATGGCGAAAAAAATAAAGAACATCACATAAATGGATTTAAATTGCTTTCCTTTTTGGTATTTTGCAGTTTTTGAATTTTCAGTTTATTTTTTTATAGTTTCCTTATGGTTTTAAGGTTTCTTTTATGCTCTTAGGTGGTTTTTTTTTTTTTTTTTTTTTTTTTTTTAAGTACATGTACAACAGGATATCAATATATTATCAAATTTCTCTGCATATTCTCTTTTTCCTTGTAGATTCAAGATACCACTTTGTTAATTTAAGGTAGTTTCTGATTGTTCTTACATCAATATATATATATATATATATATATATATATATATATATATATTTGCTCTCACTTTCTAGGTATACCAATTATGGTGAGGTCTAGGCAAATGTATTGTACTCGTAAAGTACTTCGTTCTCGACTTTCTTGATTTTTGAAATTCTAGTTGTGTATATATATATATATATATATTTGCTCTCACTTTCTAGGTATACCAATTATGGTGAGGTCTAGGCAGATGTATTGTACTCGTAAAGTACTTCGTTCTCGACTTTCTTGATTTTTGAAATTCTAGTTGTGTCCATTATAAAATGGCTATCATCACACCATCAATCATAAAAGGACCACTGGGCATATTACTCACAAATGCAACCATATCCATTGATGAGACAAGGTCTTATAATTATGATACGCTTGAAACTTCAGTTTTCAACTTTTGAATTAAGTGGATGCCACATCTCAGCTTTTGTGGTTGTGAGCTCAAACTCCGCTCATCACTATTTTGAAATAGGCAGACCTGGCTAAAATTATTTTATTTTAATAAAATAAATAAATAAATCAATCTCGCGCGATATCATATTTATGTTTCAAGCTATGTTAACTCAAGTTGAAGATAGCTTTTATTTCATTCATGAACTTATAATAACCTAATGGAAAGAAAGATATTAAATACTCTAGGGTGGTCCCTACTATAGAGTACCCCAGGCCAGAATACTACGTACTCGATATTCTTGGGAGGAATTGTTTGTACCTAATAGGAATCGATCTTGAGACCGAGTACAAATCTATATTTATAAACCTGCACGAACTAATATTCACTAACATAAACGAGCTTACACGAGTTCATGTTTAAACGAGCCAAATTTAATATTATCCAGGATCCGATACGACTTTGATTATCCACTCAACCCTCATTTCTGTACTATTTAAACTTTTTTCTTAATAACCAACATAATAATAGTTTAAAGCCGCTACACAGGGTATTGGAGAAAGATTTGCTGAAACAAAATACATTATCTAAGGTGAAAATAAATACATTCTCATCCTGTAGTGTGGAAAAAGAAAAAGAAAAAGAAAAACATTCATTAACACTGAAATTCAGAGCCTCACTTCTTGTGGTTGTCCTGGTTACTCCATTTGCAAATTTTACTTTGAAAGATAAATACGTGGAACAACTAATTTTACACTTTACATATGACACAAGGCCGACAGACTATTGCTGCAAGGCATGTAGAAGACGAGAAATACCGAACAGTTGCTAGTCGTTCAGAGCCATGAACAAATTGTGCTTTCGAGCATGATTCGGAATCAGCCGATGGACAGTTTATGTCGAGATGCCTGAAAGCTCTGTCAAAAAGAATACGAGTTCTTTTAGGCACTAGAAGCCAAGTTAGAAGAAAAAAGTTTTGAATGAAAACAATATCAAAATAAACCCATCTCTCTGCCAGTGCATCTGTCTGATCATATTAGCGTGGGTGTAGGGAATTGATGGACATTGTTATCTATCATATAAATTTACAAAAATACTAAATAGAACTTTATCCAAACTATTTACATCAGCTATATGAATCTATGATGATAATCTTGATTAATAACTTTGAAAAAGATTCATTTATCCATCAAGGATCCGATACCATGCAAAAATTCACTAGTACAAACCAAGGACCCAAAGAAAGGGAACAAGTAAAAATACCTATATAAACGAAACGTCTTATCCTAGAGAATTTTCTGTTCATGTTCCATAAGATTATATCCTCTTGTTTAAGACTTTAAAGAGAAATTATTTTATGGGCATGAGACTACCACTTGACCTCTTCAAATGTGAGATTTGAGCAATATTATCAATTGAAAGACCATTGCACCACTAGGTTGAAAATTGACGTCGAGACCTTGAAGAAGCAAGTAATGGCGATTTTCATTACTGGGAGATTCCATTTTGAGAAACAGCTGGGGGATTGTCATGGTCTCAAACTAGTTTCACCAACAAGTTGGCTTGTAACAAAGCGCTTATGGACATAAAATAGCAGCCGGACCTTTTAGGAGTGACTTTTCAGGCTTAAGCAGGGATAGCATATTCTTCCTATTCAGACGATGATGCCTCTGGAAGGAATATATTTTCCATGCATGCTGGCAGCACTACCAGGGAACTCCAATGGTGGACAACTATTTAAGAGAACTAGTCAAAGCCCAATCAACAAAGACCAGGTTGTTAACAGTTAAGGGAGACAACAACATTCCTTTCTCTAGACAATTTCATTAGAACTTGAGATTCTACTTATATACTCTTTTTTATAAACAGTATCTTGCATAATTGCAAATAAAAATTGAATATATTTAAAATTTTTGACATAATAGACTAAAATAAATTTTGTATAACGCATTACGCAAAAGTTACCTTGATGCTTGAAATTAAACAATGGAGGAAGAGGGTGGCCATTTGGAAGTCTGAGTATTTGGGTCCCTCAATTCATCAAAGAAAGGGTGAATGCAAGCTTCCAACTGCAGTACAACCACATAAGAAATGGTAACCAATACCTCTTCAACCAGGTTTTCTAATGAAGTTTAACTTATAGCAGTGCATCGCAAATTAGGGGAATACTGGAAAAACCTACAGACCAGGTCCACTGCTTCTGGAGGTAAATGTTTCTGGAAGACATGGAAGATCAGAATAAGATCACAGTGAATCCCACATGCAAAGGGACATACCATCTGAAGAAAAAATGCTCAACAATACAATTTAAAACAAGTTATACATCCACATATAAGCACAATGGCAGTCAGAGCGGAGCCAGAATTTCAAGTGGATGCTAAAGAGCGGAAAGAAAACTAAGATAAAATTGAGGCCATTTAAAAGGTACGAACTTCAACGGTGTAGAGGGGCTTGGCTCGTATGTTGCGCCCCCGTTGATTGTTGGGCTGGGTTCCCTCCTAATTTGAGGAGGCCCAAGTGAAGCCCATGTGGGTTTGAAGCCCACACATATACACAAATATATATATATATGTATGTTTGTGAATTGAAGAAACAGTCGCACCGGTGTCTTCTTTTCCACAAAACATAGAGAAAAATTCCCTAAATCATATTATTCCAAGAGCGACCAGATTTCATCAACGGCTCCGTTCAACAGGCGTTTGTGGTTCGATCAAGCTAAAATTTGGCAGGTGGGTTCGCAATACAAGGCTCTACATTTTGAACAGTAGAGATTGGATTTCGAGCATTCTGGATCAGTTTTTGGGTCCGTGAACAGTACCTCTGTTTTTAGTGAGATCTCTCCTTAATCTTTGATTAAAAGATATTTGTTGCCAAGAAAGATTATTTCTTGAGATTGATTACCTCTAGTTCTAACTAGAGAGAACTTTGTACACCCATTATTTTGTTGAGAGTGGAGATTTAGTGACTACGGTCCCATGGTTTTTTGCTTCCCACATCGGGGAGTTTTTTCCATGCTAAAATTGATTATGTCAATTGTGTGTGTGATGTTGATTATATTTTTCAGATTAGTGTGCTCTATTTAATTTCTTCCTAATAGATTTACACATAGAGGGAGAATATATTTATTGCTGATTTAATTGTGAAAGATTCAGGTTGCTAGAATCAGTCTTGGAATTCTCCCAACAAGTGGTATCAGAGCTTGGTTATTATTATTGCTGAATTTCTTGTGTTAAATAATGGAAGCTAATTTAAGTAGAATGGTCACTTTGAATGGTTCAAATTACCACACTTAGAAAGGAAAAATGGAAGACCTTCTCTATGTGAAGCAATTTCATTTACCGGTGTTTGCTAGTGTGAAGCCTGATAATAAATCTGATGAAGAATGGACATTACTACATCGACAAGTGTGTAAATATATTAGACATTGGGTTGATGATAATGTTTGGAACCATATATTGTTGAAGAGACACATGCACGCACACTTTGGAATAAGGTTGAGCAGTTGTATACCCGGAAGACTAGAAATAACAAGATGTTTTTGATAAAACACTTGATGACTTTGAGATACCAAGATGGGACTCCAATAATAGATCACTTGAACACTTTCCAAGGAATAATTAATTAGCTGGCTAGAATGGGTATTAAGTTTGATGCTGAGGTACAGGGGTTATGTCTACTTGGTACATTGCCGGACTCATGGGAGACCTTCAGAATGTCATTGTCTAATTCAGCTCCGAATGGCTTAATCAATATGGATCTGGTTAAGAGCAATGTTTTGAATGAAGAGATGAGAAGAAAATCACAAGGATCCAGTTCACAGTCAGAGGTTTTGGTTACAGAAAATAGGGGGAGAAGTAAGAGCAGAGGTGTGAAGAATAAAGATAAAGGCAAAAGCAAGTCCAACAAGTTTGCTAATATTGAGTACTATCATTGTAGCATAAAAGGGCACATCAAGAAATATTGCAGAAACTTGAAGAGAGAGAATAAGGGGAAAGGGAATGAGAAAAAGAATGATGATGGCAAGGATGATGGTCGAGTTTCCACCACTACTTTCGAAGACTTCCTCTTTGTTTATATGATGATACTATTAATATTGCATGCCATGAGACCAGCTGGGTTATTGATAGTGGCGCCTCTATTCATGCTACACTTCGAGAGGATGCCTTTATATCCTATACGCCAGGTGACTTTGGGACAATAAAGATGGGAAATGATGGCTTGGCCAAAATCATTGGTATTGGAGATGTGTGCTTGGAAATGAATAATGACACGAGATTAGTCCTTAAAGATATAAGGCATATTCCTGACATCCGCTTGAACTTGATTTCTACAGGCAAACTTGATGATGAGGGTTATTGCAGCTCCTTCAGTAATAGCCAGTGGAAGCTCACCAGGGGTGCTATGATAGTTGCTCGAGGTAAGAAGTTTTCTAGTTTGTACGTATTGTAGGCAAGAATCTATAAAGGTATTATTAAAGCAATGAAGGATGAGCACTCAGTTGAGTTATGGCACAAAAGGCTTGCTCACATGAGTGAGAAAGGCTTGACAATGTTGGCTAAAAAGAATCTTCTGTCAGGAATTAAGAGTGCATCTTTGAAAAAGTATACTCATTGTTTGGCAGGGAAGCACAATAGAGTTTCTTTCAAGAGTTCCCCCCCTTTAAGAAAGCCAGGTATACTTGACTGGATACATTCAGATGTCTGTGGCCCTATGAAGATGACGTCACTCGGTGGCTCTCGTTATTTTGTGACCTTCACAGATGATCATTCAAGGAAATTGTGGGTGTATACCTTGAGAAGAAAAGATTAAGTGTTGGATGTGTTTAAACAGTTTCAGGCTTTAGTTGAGAGGCAGACTGGAAATAAACTGAAGTGCATCAGAACAAATAATGGGGGAGAGTACATAGGTCCTTTTGATGACTATTGCAGACAACAGGGTATTCGACATCAAAAGACGCCTCCCAAGACACCTCATTTGAATGGTTTAGCTGAGAGGATGAACATGACACTAGTTGAGAGAGTGAGATGCTTGCTTTCATAGGCACAATTGCTAAGATCCTTTTGGGGTGAAGCTTTGAGTACAGTTGTACATGTTCTTAATATTACATAATGTACTTCTCTTCAGTTCGATGTACCTGACAGAGTTTGAACTGGCAAGGATGTTTCTTATGATCATTTGCGTGTCTTTGGGTGTAAGGCTTTTGTGCATATTCCCAAAGATGAGAGGTCTAAGCTTGATGTGAAGACCCGACAGTGTATCTTTCTAGGTTATGGCCTGGATGAGTTTGGCTACGGTTATATGATCTAGTTGATAAAAAACTAGTGAGAAATAGAGATGTTGTGTTTATGGAAGATCAAATCATACAAGATATTGAGAAAACTGAGAAATCAGTGCCTTGGTACGATGATGGTTTGATTGACTTGGATCCAATTTCTTCGACAGATGTTCCAACACATGTTGAATACGATGCTCAGGATGACCAGTAGGGTCCAGTTGACAGCAATGCTCCTCTACAGATTGAGATTGATCAGTTGCCAATACCAGAGACACCACCAGATGTTCCACTCAGGATGTTTATCAGAGACCGACACTGATGAGCACTGAATATATGCATATTCGAGCCCCTAAATATACATATGTTAAGGCCTAAAGTGATATTTCTATCCATAGTTAAACTAATTTATGTTTAATGTGTGTTTGCAGGTATTTTCCTAGAGAAATGGTTAAAACTAGGACTTTATGAAGATATCAAAGCTTACAGAGTCGTTGTCGGTCATTCAGAGCAAGCCGAGAGCTTAAATAGTGAAGTTTGAAGAAATTCAAGCCCCAGAGCTCGAGCCTTAGTGATGAGGCTTGAGCCTTGCAACAAAGAAAAGAAGACAAGTCAACTAGGCATTAAAGCTCAAGCCTTGTACCTTGATGCTCGAGCCTCAACATGGGATGCTCAAGCCTTGACCCTCAAGCTTAAGCATGAGGTGTCGGAAGTTGAAGAGTTGATTTTAATTAAAAGGCTATGCTCCTAGATCTCGTGCATCACCCCAAGGATCGAGCACTATCAATAGAGGCTCGAGCTTAGAGTCCCAAATGGTCGAGCCTGGTACCTAATGCTCGAGCCAAGTATCTAGTGCTCGAGCCCAAAAAGCTTGGATCGAGCAATGTTAAAAGATTTCAATCCCAAAACATTTCTAAGTGTTGAAGAAAAAGATATTTTGGAAAATAGTTGAAGAAAATTGGCTAAGTGTTAAAGTGAGGTTCGAGCACTAATTCTTGAAGCTCGAGCATCAATCCAGAGAAGCTCGAGCCTGCACCTTAAAGCTCGAGCCTTTGTTCCTGAAGCTCGAGCCTTCCATTACATGTCAGATTTAAAGTACGGGATTGTTCTCTTTATCAACCGTATCACATTCTAGATGGGCCATAAGACAGCCCACTAAATCCTTATTTTTTTCTATAAAAGAAGGCGTAAGCCTTAATAGAAGAGGTCCAAAATTTTAAGTCTTTTTACGGTGATATTCAGAAGGTTGGTAGCGTGGTCACTTTTAGGGTTTCCACAACCTTAGAAGTGAAGATCCTGAGAAAAGAAGTGCTGTCCGTGATGATGGAGACAACTCTAACACAGACGACATCTAACCTCGTCATGAGTTGCTAATTCCTTTCTTAGGGCACTGATGTAACCCAATCTGATATTATGGTTTGATTGTTTTAACTCTAGGATTTTATTTTAATATATGATGTTTTCTTGATTATAGGACTATGAGCACTTGAGACAACTCAAGGGGTTTTCATGCATTAGTAGAATATGAATTGTTATTCTATTGTCTTAGATATAATAGTTTATGTTCTATTCCCAACCTATCTTATTGTACGGTATCTGGTGGAGCCCTGCCGGACACAAGAATAGAAGTCATATAATGGTACTCTAATGTTTTTTGCAAAAGAAGGTTTTCATAATCTATGCTTAGGAAAGGTGGATTGTTTACAAAGTACTTAGAATAGGTAGGTGGATAGTCCTTGCTAACCGCAGATAGGTTATAGTTAACTAATTTTGTAAAACATCTTTCTCTAAACTCCGAATTGAATGAATGTTATTAAGTTCAATTCATTTGAAAACATAATTGGTTAAAGTCTCAGAGTTGATTCAATTGACCATAGTATGACGATTGTGGTGAAGTCAAAGCCCTAAGATCTCTCTCTCTGTGATCATTTAATTTAGTTTAATTTGCTCTAGTTTAATATTTTGTTTTAATTTTAGTTTGTTAAATCATGACAACCAACAAACTTTCCAACCAAGTTACCTGTAAACCATAGAATGAGGTTAAAGACTAAAATATAAATCTCTTCTCTCTGTGGGTTCGACATCTCTTTTTATAGCACTATTTTACACGGAATCGTTCTATTGTGAGTGGTAAAATTAGAGACACATAAAATTTTTGGCGCCGTTGCTGGGGAGATTAGTTTTAGTTTAGTTTTTAATTAGTAGTTTTGGTTTACCAGTCTTTTGACTTTCTGATATCTCACCTTATTTCTTTTTCTTTTAAGGTACAAAGAAGTAGCAGTGAGGACAAAGACGCTTAAAGGAGTAAAAGCTTCAGTTTATTAAACCCTTTTGTTAGTTTTTACTGTTTTTCTTATTACTTAGAAATTTTTATTTTTGTCATTGTTTAGGATTAGTGGAAGGAATGCATGTTAACTCGCCAAACTAGGTCAAAACCTTTAGTGCATGATCCTGAAATAGAGAGAACTTTGAGTCAGTTAAGAAAACTTAAAAAGCATTTGAATAATATAGATAGTTCCTTTAATAACATGGCTGAACAATGTAATGCACCAGGTAATAATGGTAATGGTAATAGAGAACGGGGTCCACCTGTTCATCCACAACAACAATTAAGGGACCATTTCATTCCTATCACGTACACTTCCCCTTCGTGCTTTATTTTTCTGGATGCTGAAGCAACCCATTTTGAGATCAAACCTGCTATGATCCAAATGCTTCTTACTTTCCATGGGTATGCAACAGAGGATCCTTACATGCACTTAGATGTATTTTTGGAGTTGTGTTCAACTACCAAGTTGACCACTCTTACCAATGATTCATTCAGGATGCGACTTTTCCAATTTTCTCTTAAGGACAAAGCAAGAACTTGGTTGCATTCCCTTCCTCCAAATTCTATATCTACATGGGAGATGTTGCAACAAGAGTTCTTGAAGAAATACTACATAGTAGGTAAAAATTGTCAAATGAGAAGAGAAATCATGGTGTTTTCCCAAATCACGGGAGAACAGTTCCATGATGCATGGGAAAGACATAACAATCTTCTAAGAAAGTGTCCGCACCATGATATTGCACAATGGCACTTGATTCAAATTTTCTATTATAGTCTTTCCGATTCTTATAGAAACATGGTAAATGCTTCTAGTAATGGAGCTTTTCTGCAAAAGAGTCCAGCTAACGCTTGGGAACTGTTTGAGGCCCTAAGTGAAAATTCAATGCAACATGCGTCTTCCTCTAGGATTAGGTCTTCACCTAGAATGCATAAAGTTGAAAAAGTCTTTGAGGTAGACAAATCTAGTGAGTTATCTACTCAAATAGAAGCCTTGAACGTAGGTTTGATCAAATTCTATCATCTGGCTTTGCTTCTGTTACTAGTTCATAAACTGCCTTACCAAAGGAAGTTTGTTCAATCTGTGCCAATCCTTCCCATTTTGCTGACACTTGCCCTATGACGGGACAATCATCTGAGGTCCCACATGAGCAAGTGAATGCTACATTCTCTAGACCAGCTTACAATTCGTATTCTTCTACATATAATCCTGGCTGGAGAGATCATCCTAATCTGTCATGGCGTAACCAAAGTCAAGGAACCGCTGTTCCTCAATCATAGGGACAGTATCAAAATTCATCCAATCCTATATCACAAAACAATTCTTTCAACCAATCTGGTATTTACCGTCCACCTCTGTTCAGAAATCAATCCACTCAAGCTCCTACTCTTTCTACCTTCTCCTAGAAATTCTGCTTTTGAGGAACAAGTACTTAATGCACTTGTTGATATTAAAGCCAATACCCAACTTTTTAATTCTCATTCTCAAGCCATAGCAAAGCTAGAGGCACAAGTTGGGCAAATAACAAGTACTCTATCTCGAAAAGAGGATAGAAAGCTGCCTAGTCAGCCAATAGCCAACTTGGAAGGGCAGACTTACATGATTGATGAAACTAGTTCCTCAGGTATTCATCATGAGCAAGTTCAGGCTATCACTACATTGAGGAGTGGTAGAGTGGTTGACAACCAAGTTAAGAAAGGATAGGAGAAAAAAGAAAGGCTTAGGATTCCCATTGTTCCTATCATTTATAATCCATATCCTAAGGATGTTCCTTCGAGTTTCATTTCAGAATCCATAAGAGGAGTTGAAGATGGAGTCACTTCTTCATCTGCTCCTAATTTTGAGACAGCTTATGAGCCAAAAACGCCTTATCCTGAACGTCTCAAGGAACCCTCCCACTTTGGTAAACAAGGGGAGAAATTTTAAGATATGACGGAGGTCTTTAAACAGGTCAAAATCAATCTTCCTCTACTTAATGCGATAAAGCAAATTCCAGCATATGCCAAATTTTTAAAGGACTTGTGAACTCTTAAAAGAAAATCAAAAATCCAAGTTCCTAAGAAAATTTGTTTCACCGAGTAAGTCAGTGCTATCCTTAAGTATAACACTCCTCTTAAGGTTAAAGAACCTGGTGTTCCTATAATTTCTTGCGTTATTTGAAACAATGTGATAGAGCGAGCACTTCTTGATATTGGAGCTAGTGTTAATCTTATTCCTTATTCGGTGTATGAGAAATTAGGTTTGGGAGAGTTAAAACCTATGTCGGTTGTTCTACAGCTTGTTGACCATTCTGTTAGACAACCACGAGGTATTGTTGAAGATGTACTCATAAAAGTGGATAAGTTCTATTTTCTGGTCAATTTCTTAGTTCTTGATACAGAACCAGTCCACGAGTTCAAAAAGTGTATTCCAGTCATTCTTGGGCATCCTTTTCTAGCCACAGGTAATGCTTGCATTAACTGTAGGACTGGAGCCATGGATTTATATTTTGGAAATGTGAAAGTTAAGCTAAACATCTTCAATGCTATTCATCATCCCCGTGATGATAGTGAATGCTTCTTCCTTGATGTCATTGATGAGTTGGTTGAGAAATCACTCCCAACTATTTTATCCAAGGATCCTTTAGAAGCTTGTCTGAGTCACTTTAATTATGAAGACTTTGATATTAATCTTCAATAGCTGAAGTGAATTCGTTGCTCGATTCCACTCCTATCACAGATTTTCCACCATGGAAATCTAGGTTAGAGCCTCTTCCACCACTTTCTAGTACTCTGCCTATTCCTTCACTAGAGTCTCCACCTAAGCTTGAGCTTAAGCCACTACTGGAAAAGCTTAAGTACACTTTCTTGGGTTTAAATGACACCCTCTCGGTGATCATTACTTCCAATCTTACAAGTTCCCAAGAAAGTAGTCTCTTAAAAGTTCTTGGTCAAAATAAAGAGGCTATTGGGTGGAGTATGGCTGATTTGAAAGGAATTAGTCCCACAATTTACCTGCATCAGATTCATTTGGAGGAGGATTCTCGAACATCTCGGGAACTCCAACGAAGATTGAATCCTAATATAAAGGAGGTAGTGTTGAAGGAAGTTGTGAAGTTGCTAGATGCGGGAATAATCAACCCCATCTTAGATAGTAAGTGGGTGATTCCTACTCAGGTAGTACCTAAAAAGACAGGTATTACAGTGGTTGAGAATTTCGAGGGAGAATTAGTTCCACAGCACACCACTACTGGATGGCGTGTGTGTATTGATTACCGAAAACTCAACTCCGCTACTAGAAAAGATCATTTTCTAGTTTCATTCATTGATCAAATTCTAGAGCTATTGGCTGGCCAGAGCTATTATTGCTTTTTAGACGGATATTCCGGCTATAATCAAGTGGCCATTGATCCTAAGGATCAAGAGAAAACTACTTTCATTTGTCCATTCAGTACATTTGCATATAGACGGATGCCTTTCGGATTATGTAATGCTTCAGCAACATTCTAGAGGTGCATGATGTCTATCTTTTCGGACATGGTTGAAAAGTTTCTCGAAGTCTTTATGATGGCTTCTCTGTTTTGGGGTCCACATTCGAAAACTGTCTCCAAAATCTTTCCCTAGTGCTTCAGTGTTGTAGGGAAACCAATCATATTCTTAGTTGGGAGAAGAGCCATTTTATGGTTCAAGAAGGAATTGTGTTAGGCCATATTATTTCAAAGAGAGGTATTGAAGTTAATAAAGCTAAAGTAGATTTGATCTCTAAATTGCCTCCTCCTACCTCCGTAAGGGGAGTGCGATCATTTCTTGGGCACGCTGGGTTCTATTGACGCTTCATTAAAGATTTTAGCAAAATTTCCCGTCCTTTGTGTAATCTACTTGCAAAGGACGCTCCTTTTATCTTTGATGAATCATGCTTAGAAGCTTTCCAAAAGCTTTGCTCTCTTCTGTCTTCCGCTCTTATCATGAAACCTCCGAATTAGGCTCTTCCATTTAAGATTATATGTGATGCATCTGATTATGCTATGGGTGCTGTCTTAGGACAACGAGTGGATAAGCTTCCTCATGTTATCTACTATGCGAGCAAAACTCTTTTAGATGCACAATTGAACTACACCACTGCTGAAAAAGAGTTGCTTGCAGTTGTCTTTGCTTTGGATAAATTCAGATCATATCTGTTGGGTTCCAAAGTCATAGTCTATTCTGATCATTCTTCTTTGAAACATCTTCTTTCCAAAAAGGAAACCAAGCCTTGTTTGATTCGATGGATTCTCTTGCTTCAAGAGTTTGATTATGAAATCCGGGATAAGAAAGGATCGGAGAATATTGTAGCTGACCATCTTTCTAGAATTCTAGTTGAGGATACCTTAACTTCATTTCCAGTTTGTGATTCTTTTCCAGATGAATAACTGTTTGAGGTTTCTCATAAGGATTTGCCTTGATTTGCTGATATTGTGAATTACCTCGCAATAGGCAAAATTCCTTTGTCTTAGTCAAAGCAGGAAAAAGATCGATTATTTTTCCAAATTAGGATGTATTATTGGGAAGACCCTTAGCTATTTAAGTATTGTGTTGATTAAGTCATTCGTAGATGTGTTCTTGAGAGTGAGTTTCATAGTATTCCGACCTTCTATCACAGTTTGGCATGTGGAGGTCACTTTAGTGCAAAAAAAACTACAGCTAAATTTCTTCAGTGTGGTTTCTTCTGGCCTTCCTTCTTTCAGGATGCATACTTGTTCTGTAGGTCATGCCTTAGATGTCAGTAGCTAGGATCAATTTCCAGAAGAAATATGATGCCCTTTACTCCAATCTTAATTATTGAGGTTTTTGATGTTTGGGGTATTGATTTCATGAGTCCTTTTGTTCTGTCAAATAAAAATGAATACATTTTTGTGGCTATTGACTATGTATCTAAATGGGTTGAAGCAGTAGCTATTAAAACCACTGATTATGCAGTCGTGGTTGAGTTCATTCAAACGAACATTTTTAGTCGGTTTGGTATGCCACGAGCTATCATTAGTGATGGGGGTGCTCATTTCTGTAATAGGTATTTTCGTACTTTGGTACAAAGATACTTAGTCAGTAATAAAATTGCTTTTGCCTATCATCCCCAAACAAGTGGCCAAGTAAAGGTATCCAATCGTGAAATTAAGAGAATCCTTGAGAAAACGGTTAAGCTAGATCGTAAAGATTGGTCTTATAGACTGAATGATGCTTTATGGGCTTACCATTCTACTTATAAGACTTCGATTAGTATGTCACCTTATCGTCTAGTCTATGGTAAAGGGTGCCATCTTCTTGTAGAATTAGAATACAGAGCTTTTTGGGCAATTAAAAAGCTTAATTTTGATATGACATCTGCTGGTTCTAACAGGAAGCTTTAATTAACTGAGCTTAAAGAATTACGTAATGATGCTTATGAGAGTGCTAAGGTTTATAAATCAAAGACTAAGGCATTTCATGACAAGCATATCTTGTGTAAGACTTTTAAGCCTGGGCAGAAAGTTTGGTTGTTTAATACACGACTGAAACTTTTTCCTGGAAAGTTAAAGTCACGTTGGGAGGGTCCATATATGGTTATTTATGTTACACCTTACAGTGCAATAGAAATATAAGATTGTAACACTGGATAGTTGTCCCAAGTCAATGGACAGAGACTGAAACCCTACATAGAGGGTAGTGTGTAGAGAGGCACAGTGGAGGTAGTAGAACTTCATGATCCTATTTACTTGGATTAGAGAGTCAGGTTTTCGTCGACGTTAAACTTAGCATGTTGTTGAGCTATCGACGTTAAACTTAGCATTTGTATGTTGTACCATAAATTTGTTTGGTTTTTCTTTTTCGTTATTTTCGCATGTTTTAATTAGTTATTTTTCTAGGATTTAATAATTTTTAGGTTTATTTATTTGTAGTTTTAGGTTAAAAAGAGAAAGAAAATAAAAATTGGAAAAATAATAAAAATTCAAAAATTTGTCACAATGCTCGAGCCTGAAAGTTGAAGCTCGAGCATCAGCTCTTAAAGGCTCAAGCATCAGTACCTCAAGCTCGAGCCTTACATCATTAGTGAATTTAGGGATTGGCGGTGGCAGGCTCGAGCTCCTTCACTTGAAGCTCGAGCCTGGGGTTTTGAAAGTTTTAAATCAGGAAACTGAGTAATCCGTCTCCAATACCACAAAGGATATCCATTCTCTATATAGGCTCTCCAAGTTCAATCAATATTCTTTATAGATTTGCTTCATCTTCTCGTCCCAGATTCGAAGGGAATATAGAGGTAAACCCCTCTTTCTTCTTCCTCTTTCCATTAATTTGCTAGCTCTAACGAGAAAGGGTATGAGTTGTTTTCTGAATACATGATTATTTGGATTTTATTTATGCATCGTTAACTTAGAATAGTTGTTTAGATCAACTCATGATTGATTTACACCTTTTTCTAGGGTAACAATTGTAGAAACTTTGATTCAAAAGTTGTGTGATGGGACGTTTGCCAAGCGGAAGCGTAGTAGTACTACCAAGGCTAAGATTCCAAAGAGGTTGTGGATTCTAGATTTTATTATCTTAGCTAATGTCCATCCTCTTGGGCATAAGAATAGTAGAAATACTGATTTTCTCCAGGCACTTTATGCTATACAATTTGAGCATTGGTATTCGTTCCCTAGGATGATTTTTTGCCAGTTATTGGAGTTTTGGTCTGAGATTGGGCCACTTAAGAATGCTCCTACACATGTTTTGCCTTTTCCATATATGATTACCAGGCTATTAGAGCTATAAGGTTTTATGATAGTTAATGAGGAGGAATTTTGTACTAAGTCTCCAAAGTTTGGAATGAAGGAAAGGGATAAGGTGTGGAGACACATGTCGGCACTTCGCCGCAATGCAGTAGAGTATGGCAATGAGGGTTATATTGCAGTTACTGTAAGGAGAAACGATGATGAGGCTATCGATGAGGAGATATATCTCTCCGATTCCCAACCTCAGGTTAGGAGGAGGCCCGCTCCTGCAGCCCAGCCTGAGAGTTCTTCTCAGGCTGAGATTAGAGCTTTACAGGCCAGGGTGGCCGAGCTGCAGGATGGCCAGATAGTGCTGTGACAGATGCTGACTGTGCAACAGAGTATACTGGAGGAGTTACTGTGCCGCACTCCGTCAGCTCTCTCTTCTTCTTTCGATCCACCACCACCACCTATGGATTAGCTTGTTGACTAGGGCATCTTTTTACTGTATTTATTTCCATATGATGTATATCTGCCCTAAGTCTTTCTTTTCAAAAGCATTGTACTGATTTCTGATATATATATACATGCTTTTTAATTCATTTCCTTATATGATATTTCTTTACGCTTACTCCATATACTTGACACTCTGATTTGTGTTGGAATTTATTGATTTTACCAGATACAACAGATTAATGTTGAAGGCGGAGATGCTGGAAACTCTTTTTACCCGTCTTTGCATTATTTTGTCATATCTTTACTGGTCTGCTTGTATGGTAATATCTTTCTAACAATGTGCATTCTAAGTTTGGGGCTAAGGCTAATTTTAAATTTTTGCTTTATAAGGATATGATTTGATAGTTGATGATATAAGCATGTATTTGGGTCTGTTGATTGTCATATAATTTTTTTGTAGTCTGATGTTGGTTCAAAATGGTATTTATGCTAAAACATTGTGAAAGGGATTCCTTAAATTTTTTTGACATCAGTTGGTGGCCTATGGTCCATGATGAGCGCTGAATATATGCATATTTGAGCCCTTAAGTACTTATATGTTAGGGCTTAAAGTGATACTTCTATCCATAATTAGACTAATTTATGTTTAATGTGTATTTGTAGGTACTTTTCCTATTAAATGGTTAAAACCGGGACTTTATGATGATATCGAAGCTTACAGAGTCGTTGCCGGTTAGTCAGAGCAAGCCGAGAGCTGAAATTCAAGATGTTTGAAGCAATTCAAGCTCCATAGCTCGAGCTCGTGTTGAGGGTCGAACATCACAACAAAGAAGAGAAGAAAAGTTAACAAGGCCCAAATGCTCGAGCCTCGTACTTTGATGCTCGAGCCTTAGTTCAGGGTGCTCGAGCCTTAACCAAGGGTGCTTGAGCCTTGACCCTAAAGCTCGAGCATGAGGCGTCGGAAATAAGAAGAGTTGATTTAATTAAAAGGCTATGCTCCCAGGTCTCGTGCCTCACTTCTAGGATCGAGGACCATCTACAAAGGATTGAGCATCATCTATTGATGCTTGAGCATTGAGCCCTAGATGCTCAAGCCTGGTACCTAGTGCTCGAGCCTATGACGCTTGGATCGAGCAATATTAAAAGAGTTCAACCCCAAAAAATATTCTAAGTGTTGAAGAAAAAGACGCTTCGAAAAATAGTTGAAGAAAATTGGCTAAGTGTCAATGTGATGATTGAGCACCATTTATTGAAGCTCGAGCATCTATCTAGAGAAGCTCAAGCATTGTTCCTTATGCTCGAGCATGAACCATAAAGCTCGAGCATCCATTCCTGAAGGGCCAGAAGACCTAAAAGTCCACCAAATACATATTTTCTTCTATAAAAGATGGCGTAAGCCTTGATAGAAGGGGTCCAAAATTTCAATTGCCTTTTACGGTGTTATTCAGAAGGCTGAAAGATGTGGTGGCTTTTAGGGTTCCTACAACCTTAGAAGTACAGACCCTGAGAAGAGAAGTGCCGTCCGTGACGATGGAGATGAACTCAACACAGATGTTATCCAGTCTCGTCATGAGTAGCTAAACCCTTTCTTAGGGCACTGATGTAACCCAACCTACTATTATGGTTTGATTGTTTTAATCTAGGATTATTTAATATATGATTATTTTTCTTGATTATATAACTATGAGCACTTGAGACAACTCAAGTGGTTTTCATGCTTTAATAGATTATGAACTGTTATTCTCTTGTCTTAGATGTAATAGTTTATTCTCTATTCCCAACCTATCTTGTTGTGCGGTATCTGGCGGAGCCCTGCCAAACACAAGAATAGAGGTCATATAATGGTACTTTAATGTTTTTTTTTCAAAAGAACGTTTTCATAATCTATGCTTAGGAAAGGTGGTTCATTCGCAAAGTAGTTCAAGAAGGTAGAGTAGGTAGGCGGATAGTCCACGCTAACCGCAGATAGGTTATAGTTAGCTAATCTTGTAAAACATCTTTCTTTAAAACTCGAATTGAATGAATGTTATTGAGTTCAATTCTTTTAAAAAATATCATTATTAAATTCCCAGAGTTAGTATAATTAATCATAATATGATGGTTGTGGTGAAATCAAAGCTCTAAGACTTTTTCTCTCTGATCATTTAAATTAGTTTAATTCATGTTATTTAAATATTGTGTTATCATTTTAGTTTGCTAAATCGTGACAACCAACAAATTTTTTAACCGGTTACCTGTAAACCAATAAAACTAAATTGAAAACTGAGTACAAATCTCATCTCCTTGTGGGTTCGACATTCTCTCTACGTAGAACTATCCTACACGATATCATTCGATTGCGAGAGACACATTAATTTTTGGCACCGTTGCCGGGGAGATTATATTTGTTTAGTTTTTAATTAGTTATTTTGGTTTACCAGTCTTCGGACTTTTTGATATCTCATCTTATTTTTATTTCTTTTCATGTACAAATTAGCAGTGAGGACAAAGACACTTAAGGGAGAAAAGCTTCGGATTATTAAACCTTTTGTGAGCTCTTATTATTTTTCTATTACTTGGAATATTTTATTTTTGATACTATTAGGATTATTGGAACTGATGAGCGCTGAAAAGTGCGCATTTAAACCCCTTAAGCTTAGTTATTCTAGAACCTTTATCTATCTTATTTTCCCGCTTTGTATTGATTTCGTGTTATTTTCATTTTCAGGCACTTATCCCTAAAATAAGCTAACTCAGCCAAATAAGAGCAAAAAAGGAAGCAATTCTAGGATGAATCAAAGAAAAAAGCAAAAGAGAAGCAAAAGGAAGCAAATGGTGAAATTCAGCATCTTCGATCGATCTCAGAGAAAAGTTCGATCGATCCAACATGATTGATCTCAGCACTTCAAAGATAGATCTAAGCCATGATGTCATTTTCAAAGATCCCAAAAGTTCGATCGATCCAACTTACTTCTCTGATCGATCGAACATTCTTGTCCTTATCCAAATGATTGATCTTATCCAGCTGTACCACCCTACCAACCGCTTTTGTCCTTTTCCTAAAAATATCTCTAAAAATATCACAGACTTGTTCTTATCCAAAAAGGTGCCGCCATCATGGATCGATTCAGCCTAAGTTCAATAGATCTTAGCCATGTTCGATCGATCCAAGGTCAAGGTTCAATCGATTGAACTTCCTCCAGTGCGAAAAAGTTAAATTTCCAGCTCATAAAAAGTTGTCCTTTATCTAATCATTGGGGAATATTTGTTGTACGACCCCAGCTCATTTTGGGTGTCATTTGACCTACCTATATAAGGATAAGGATTACTTTTTACATATATCATATCATACCTTGTAGCATTCATCTAGAGAGGTTTTAAAGAATTTTTAGTAAGAAAACAAAAGGAGGAGGAGGCTAGAGACACACCATAGGAGGTTCTTCATTAACCAAGGAGCAGATTTCTTCCATAGAGCTTGCCCTTGAGGGTTGGAGGAGCACATCTATGAGTGGCTAGACATCCTTTCGGGGCTAGAGTTAGCCCTAAGCATGCTTTCTACATCTTGATTTATGTATTATTGAGGGATTTGTGTTGTAATACATGTTTTGACGTATATATATATAGATCTTGTTTATTCAGTGATTTATATGGTTTAATGCTTTCAATTGATCATTTCATTCTATCCATATGTCTATGTATGCTAGAGTAGATATTCATGTGCTTGTCTCTAGATTTTGTGTTATTGATGCATGTCTATGTGTATTGATGCTATAGATCTAGAGATTGTCAAAACATAAGTGCTTAATGGAATGTTCTTGTCATTTGCTTGATGGTTCATGCTTATTCCTTGATGGATTGTGCCTCTTCCTTAGCTTAATTAGTTTAATTTCATGCTAGTAGCTTAATTGTAGTGTAGTTGTAGCATAGTTGTTAGATGTGAGGACAATCCATGCTTGTTGTTTGATGTTCCATGCTTTTGAATAAAAGTAGCATATGTCTCTAACCTTGTGATGTGTTTGGACTGTGAGCTTGATGAAAGGATTAATGGCTTACTTTGATATATTGTGCTTTTCACTTGTTGCTCAGACAATATATATGTAATTGGTTAGCCTTGCTAATTGAATCAACTAAACACACACACACCAATGTTGCAACATATGCTTCCCTCATTAATCATTTGTTAAGGGTGTAGAAAAGCTATGCTTAGTGGTGATCTCTAAACCCCAAGATTTCTCTCTCTTACTTACTCTTTATTGCATTCTATTATTTTTACTTTAGTGTAATTTGTATCTACTGTAATTCAACCAACCAACCACTATTTTGATCACTCGACCTACTAACCCTAATCTTGTTTCCACAGTCCAATACGACACCAATCCCTTGGGACGATCCTTACCTTCCCTATCTATATTTTGTAGTTAGAAGTAGTAGTGGCATATTATAAATGTAGAACTTGGCCACATTGGACACACCTTGTTAGCACACTCTTAAACGTTGGTGCGGCAACAAGTTTTTGGCGCCGTTGCCAGGTATTGATTGAAGGCAACATCGTATTTGTGGAATCAATTCAGAATTAGTACTCTTTTGATCGTGTTTTTACTTTATTTTTATTTTCATTTTGGTTGCTCATTGTGTTTGTTCTTGTTTGACTAGGAGTATTGAGCTAAGAAGGTGAACAAATGAGCTACCAAGGAGCTAAGCAAGGCAACGGAAAAAGCTAAAAATCATAAAAAATTGCTAAGCTAAAAGCTGAAAATTGGAGTTGAAGTGCTAAAGGACCTTTGTGAGCTTTTCTTTACTCAATCCCTTAGTTAAATTGTCTGCCCTCATGGAGGCTTGTTTTTCCATTTCTAGATAAATCGTGAGCCCGCGTGGAGGCATTTTTATTGTTATTTGCATATTGTTAAAGCATGGGAGTATGGGATTATTGTTTGTGGAGGAAGTTTAATTGAATTGTTGTGAAGGTGAAGTGTTTGTCATTTTTGCTTGTTGTGTTTTGCATTGTGCATGCATGGTTGTCGATCGTTGAGACCTACTCTTATCCTTCTTGATTTACATCTTGAATCCGTAGTTAGAAACCCTAGGGGAAGAGGAAGTTCTACTCAATCCATTTCATCAATGGACGTCCTTAATAAAGAGCATGTAGAGGACCTTGGTCACATAGACCAACAAGGTATCCTCCAACCCAATGTGCATAATGAAAACATGCTAGTACCATTAGGCATGCCTAGGCCATTCATTCACTAACCACAACAACAAGGCCAAGTTCCATTGGGAATGGCAAGGCCAATGTATGCTCCACAACCTCCCATCATCTAAGGAAATCAAGGTGCCCACATTGTACCTCCAATTGCTAATCCACTTCTTGCTTTAAGAGATCACTATGTGCCTAATGAATACAATGCACCCACATACATTCAATTGCCACCATTTAGAGCACACCACTATAAAATCAAACCACAAACCATTCAAATGCTTCCTAATTATCATGGACTTCCAAGTGAAGAACCTTACAAGCATTTGGATGAGTTTCTTGAAGTATGTTATACCATGAAATGCACGGACATGCCGGAAGAGGTCTTAAGGCTTAAACTTTTTCCATTCACCCTCAAAGACAAGGCAAAATATTGGTTTAACAATCTTAGGCCTTTTTCAATAACTTCTTGGGCAGAAATGCAATAGGAGTTCTTGAAGAAGTACTATCTGGTGTCTGAGACCAATGCCATGAGAACTTCAATTAGGGAATTTTCACATAGGGATGGGGAAACATTTCATGAGGCATGGGAACGCTTTGATGAATTGCTTAGGAAGTGTCCACATCATGATATGCCCAAATAGCAATTAGTTCAATATTTCTTTGAGAGCTTATCAGACAATTACAAAGGCATGGTTAATGCTTCTATGGGTGGCTCTTACATTGATAGGCATGAGGATGGTGTGTGGCGTCTTTATGAGAGCATGAGTGAAAATTCTTCGCATTGAACTTTATCTTCCAAGAATGGTAGATATTCTAGTGGTAGGAAGAGTGTTGACTTACATCAAGTCGACCATTCTAATGAAATTGTCGCCGAGATAAAATCATTATCTCAAAGGTTTGATCAATTCGTGATCAACCAAAACTCGGGGAATCAAGTATCTTCCTTCCCCAACCATTCTCATCATGCAACTAATAAATCATGTATGACTTGTTCAAGTGTTTTACATTCTACTTCCAATTGTCCCCATGGATATGTGCAAAGTAAGCACCATGAACAAGCGAATGTTGTTTTTGCTAACCAAGGGAACAATCCTTATGGCAATCATTATAATCCTAGTTGGAGAAATCACCCGAACTTCTTTTGGAAAAGCCAAGGGGAAGGCTCAAACCCTCCCCAAGGTGGTCTTCAAGGGAAGTACATTCCACCTCCACTACAAAGCCAAGGTTCCCAAGGATATAGACCATACCAATCACAAGGCAACTAATTCTCAAATTCTCATTTTCCCAATCAATCATATTCCCAAGGAAATGTTAGAAGTCCTGCTTTTGAGGAGAAATTTTTGACCGCTTTGGGCACTTTAGAGGCAAACACACAATTACTTCATTCTCACTCTTAATCCATTGCAAAGTTAGAAACCCAAGTAGGGCAAATAGTTAGCACATTAAATGCAAGAGAAAAGGGAAAAATGCCTTTGAATGCCCCACCAAAGCAACAATGTGTTGTGGAAACTCATTCCTCATCGAAAGGTCACACAATAGAGCATGTTAATGCGGTGACTACCTTGAGAAGTGGAAAGATTGTGGACAACCAAGTGGGTATGTCCAATGAAGAGAGTGAACCGGTGCAACCACAAGTTGATACCCGTCCTATTTCTTATCATATTCCTCCTTCATTGCATGTGCATGACTATATAAATGAGAATGTGTTGAAAAGTGATTTGAAACAAAATTATTTGAAAACTTCTTGTGTTGAAGAGAGTTCAAAGAAAAATTCTGAAAAGGTTTTTGAGCCAAAAGCTCCATTTTCGGATGCCTTAAAAGGATCCATTTCAATTGACAAGCAAAATGCCAAAACAAATGAAATTATGGATGTGATTAGGCAAGTGAAAGTCAATCTTCCACTTTTGGATGCAATCAGGCATATTCCGGCTTATGCTAAATTCTTGAAAGACTTGTGCACCCAAAAGAGGAAGAACAAAAGCCAACCACCTAGAAAAGTGGTCTTAACCGAGCAAGTGAGCTCAATTTTGCAGCATAACACTCTCCCTAAGTTTAAGGACCCCAGTTCACCTACCACTTCATGCATCATTGGTGATCATATCATTAATCAGGCTCTCCTTGACCTAGGAGTAAGTGTTAATCTTCTTCCATATTCGGTGTATGTCAAATTAGGCTTAGGAGACTTGAAACCGACGTCGGTGGTTTTACAACTTGCCAACCGATCAATCAAAAAGCCTAGGGATATCATTGAGGATGTCTGGATCAAAATTGATAAATTCTTCTTTCCCGTTGATTTAGTTGTCATTGACACGGAACCAGTTCCAAATTCTAAGAGCCAAATTCCCGTTATCCTTAGCCGTCCTTTCTTGGCAACCGCGAATGCCAACATTAATTGTAGGATGGGGTTAATGAAAATCTCATTTGGCCACATGAAGGTTAAGTTGAATATCTTCAATCTAACCCCCAACTCATTTGATAAGTATGAAGAGGTTAATGTTGTAGAAAAATGTTATGACCTTAAAAGTGAAGGAATAGAGTTTTTGAGTGAAACCAAAGTTTCAAAAAGTTCATCTTCAACCCTGCATTCTAAGAAAATTATTTCGAATTCTTGTTATGAAAGGGCATGGAAGCCCAAAGATTGCATTGACTAAGGACCAAAAGCTTCTTTTGAGCTTAATCCAACAAGTTCTTCAAAGTACCATTTGTTGGGTGGAGTTCAAAGCACTTATCACCCCGTCAAGGAGGGGATACATAACAAGATTTTTGATCCGGGTTAAAAAAGCCTAATGTCTTGCTAGAGACGTTAAAGACTAGCAAAAGTATTTCGTAGGGTGTCAAAACCCTATTCCTCCCTCATTTCTATCTTCAATTTCATTTCTTGCAAAGTCTAGATACTTGTTTTTGGTTTATATGCATTGTTAGGACTTGTGATTAGGATTGCATGAGCTTTCATGTTGGAATTGAGCATTTTGCTTAAATTCGATCGATCTCCAAGGAGGATTCGATCAATCGAACTTCTACCTGCATCCAACACTTAGAAAAAATTTGACCTCCATTCAACCTGCATCCAAATCACCTCTCTGTCAGATCGATCAAATTTGTTCTCAAATCGATCAGAAGTCCTTTGATCGATCCAAACTTTAAGTTAGATCGATCTTCAGTTCCAACACTTAGACAAATTTTGAGCTTGCACAAACCTGCATATTTCAGCTCTCTATTAGATCGATCGAAGATATTCCTAGATCGATCTAAAGTTCTGCGATCGATCCAACTTAACCATTGGATCGATCTGCAGTGCCCAACACTTAGAAAATTTTTGAACCCAAAAACCTGCATATTTTTACCTCCCTGTGAGATCGATCGAACATTTTGTTCAGATCGATCTATGTTCTTCATCTCACTATCTTTGACTTTGTTTTGACTTTTTAATTTTAAATTCCAAAAATATTTTATTTTATTTTAAAATTCCAAAAATATTTTCTTTTAATTTATTTTATTTTTCAAAAACCCAAAAATATTTTCAATTTTTAAATTTTTCAAAAATTTCAAAAATTCTAAAATTTTTTTTCAAAGGAGAGATCATTACAATTTGATCGATCGAATTGGTTCGGGAAAGTTTTTAAAAATACGAACTGAGGGTTTGTAGATCGATTCCAAAGATCGATCTCACCCTCTCTCACTCTTTAACCCCTTGTCCCTCATCGCCGCTACACCCAATCTTCTCCATCTCCGGCGAGCATCTAGAGCATCGTTTCTCTCTCTCTCTCCTCTTGGATTTCGCATCTCACCCCCTTCGTATCTCCATCTCTCTCTTGATTCCGGTGAGATCCGAACCCTCTTGTGATTTCAAGCTTCGATTTGATGCATTTATGCTTTAAATGTTAGATCTAGGTTGCTTTGATGATGATTTCTGCCATTGATGAAGCTTCGACTCACTTTGTATATATATGTATATATGTGTATATATATTTTGTTAGATTTTTAATTTTTGATTTGATTTTGGGAGTATGGGCCTCATTAAGTGACTAGGATTGATGTTTCTTGTGTTGATGGGCCCACAACCATGTTTGTGAAGGCCTCGTGCCATCCACGTCACAGATCTGTGACTGTCCACGTTCTTCGCATAGTTCGATCGATCGAACTTGTTTCTCAGATTGATCTAGTAAGATTGATGTCAAAATTTTTTATGATCGATCGAGCTTCACAAATTTCATATACACATTCCATGCATCGTATCTTGTGTTCGTGCTATCTCATATATTCCCAATGCCTGTGATTTTTCATATTGGATGCATTTCATACTTATACTGCTTAGCATGCTTCACATCCTGTCACTTGTATAGATTCATGTCTTTATCTGTTTTGTCTATCCCACTTGACATACATGTTTTTATTTTGTGCTTTAAATTTATTATTCTGGCACTGACTTCCATTGTAAGTTTTTCTTTTTCTTTTGTAGGTTATGACTCGATACAAGACTGTTGCCAAGAGGCAACACGGCCCACAGTGATGAGTCAGGCCTAGGACAGAGGAGCTAGTGGAGTCCTCACATAGATAGGAGGAGCCAGTAGAGCCCACACAGTTTCCACATTCTGATAGTAGAGTACATTCATCTGCTGAGGCTTCACCTTCTCATTCAGCTGAGGCTGAGCCTACACCATCACCATCACCACCAGCTCAGCCAGTTCAGGAGCTAGACCAGCCCTTGCTGAGATAGACATGCCTTTCAGTGGCTCATGAATCAGTCTTTGATACAGATGTCTTTTCTTGATCGGTGTTTACCTGACCAACCTATGATGATATACTACGGAGGGGCCTTGCAGCCATTCTTGCCCCTATCACATACCCGGTGTACCCGAGGCTAGTACGGATGTTCTTCCAGAACCTCCGGCCTGCCCCGCGTAACACGGCAGAGCTGAGGACCATCATTGATGGCCATCTGATTTCTATCACTGTGGACACATTATCCAGATTGTGCCATTGTCCACATGTCTGCCCTCCAGAGCTACAGGAGACATATCCTAGGCTATACCGGCCTTCATATGCAGATATAGCCATTTTTCTTACAGGACATTATGCCGATGGCGAGACCTTTGCCACCCGCACCTATTTGCCATATGATTTGTGGTTCTTTGACTTAGTTTTGTTCCGCAACGCCTTTATGGCCGGGCATAAGATTCAGCGGAGAGGCGACTACTTGACAACTTTGTACGCTTTCTATACACTCATCTATAGTGTGATGAGGAAGCTCTATGATGATCACATTAGCAAGGAACGGCCCAAAAGGGCTAAGTTTCTCCCATTTGGCCACCTCATCACCCAGATCTTGCTAGACCAACGCTATCCTTTCCATCCACAGGAGCGCCCTAAGAGAGGATCCTCTTCGTTCAAGAAGAAGGATTGGGATAAGAGCTACATTGCCATTATCTTAAGATTACAGGAGGATACGGCACAGGCGGTAGAGGATTTAGATACAGAGGACCTTGAGGCCGAGGCAGCAGCAGCAGCAACATAGCCGGCAACGGACGATGTCGCAGTCGATCCGGCTGCCGTACACATGGACATTGATTTAGAGCAGCCTGCTGAGGACCCAGAGCATCACTCTCCAGTTGGATCGCCCGTTCAAGATGAGGAGCAGGCTCAGGATCATCATTTTCCTGATCCAGCCACACCTGAGGCTTTTACTCATATTCCCGACTTTGGAGAGCGACTTAAGACTCTGGAGGTTGCCGTGGTATCTATCTGTGCAGAGACTGTCTCCATTAGAGCCGACATTGCTTCCCTCTACACGGATGTCATGACGACATTTAGAGATCTATCCAGAGACATCCACGGAGCATGACCTGCCCGTCCTGTATCATCCTCCTAAGCTTCCCAGTCCTTCTATCTTTTTATACTCTATCTCTGTGATCTATGCTTTATTTTTGGCATTGTATACTATTTTTGCAGCCGTGTCTGTCGGCTTTCATACTGGATGTACTGTACTTTATTTTTGGTTTATATATGCTTTCTTTATGGATGTTATATTTTCCTATTCTTATATCTATCTGTTTGACTCCATCAGGTGCATCCCAGTGACTTCAGTGAGAGAGAGTACTTCCCGATTTTCAGGACCACCCTTATACCTTTCTCTATTTTCAGTTGCTATCCAATTTACACTTGCATGTCCACTGTGCACTGTAATTATCCCTTTTGTTATCTAGATGAGTTTTATCCAAGTGCCAAATTTTCAGGACCACAGTTAATCCCAAGTTTGGGGGGGCTATGCCACCTACTTTGGATACTTCTGTCCCGGCCATTCTCTGACTTAGTTACACTGGTATACTCTTTCCTTTTGTTTGCTTTGCACATTGAGGACACTGTGCCATTTTAGTTTGGAGGTAATGGTGCTTTGTAATGTTTGTTTTTAAATTCAAAATTTTGAGCATGACTTATGTACTTGAGGGATTTTCTTTGATTGGTCCATGACTAGCTATGATTTTGATCTTTTGAGGACTATATTGCCTAAACTTTAAAAATTACTTGACTTGAGAGTCCAATACTCCTTGTATGCCTTGTGGATGCCATTTAAGAGTAAATTTTTTGAAAAATTGATATCTTGCTTGCATTTGTGGTCCACATCATCCTGATTTGTGATTGTTTTAAGATTCACTCTAGGATTTTACACTAGCATAGGTGCACACCAGCATTCATTTGTGGGGTACATGCTTTGTTGATTATTAAATTGGTTATATCCTAATTGGGCTAGTAGTGCATTGAAAGCTTTCATTCTTGACAAAGGTAGATAACAACCCATTTTCACTAAGTAGCCGAGATTCTAGCCTCATCAAGCATTAAACTTCTCGTGCCGAAAGGTGGAGGGCCCAAACTCTAGGTTAATAATTAAACTTGCTTTAAAAAAAAAAAAGGTGGCAAAAGCAAATAAAAAAGTGAGGACTTCTCCCAAAAGGTGAGAAGTGAGAAATGATTAGATGGAGGTTGTTTTGATTTGTAGCCTAGTTGATTTGAGCTTGTAAGTCCTTAGGGGTGTTTAAACACCTAGTGCCCTAAAGCCGTCTGGTTTGGGAGTCATTGACCTAACGCTCGACCTCATGGATCGCTAGAAAGCTTAATAGATCAACACATTGCACCATGCTTCTATCTTTGATCCTTAGGATTAAAAAAAAAAAAATGATTGAAAAGAATAAGCGCACCTAGAACAATAAGCTTTAATAAAATGTCCACTTTTTGTCTTGATGATCGGTACTAGATTTGTGTACTAGTTTGAGGGTAAGGATGTTATCATTTCTTTAGTTGTCTTGATAGCAACATATTTGATGCCGGTCCACTCAAAAAGGATTCTAGAGTTATTTTGATTTGCATGATCATTTTACTTAATGTGTGGAGGACCATATTTGTTTGCTTGATGTTAAAATTTTGGAAGATTGCTTGCAAATGTTTGAAAAATTGCATACTTGAGGTAGTTTTCTCCCAATGCTTGTTTGCAATATTGGTGCTTCTTTTGTGAGAATGAGCTTAATGTTTGTGGGTATCATTTCTGAAAACCCTCACGAGACTTCACTCGTCTACTTGGGGTAACCTAGGGGTGTAAAAGGCTTGTTGCATGTACTAAGTGCAATCGTGTTCCCTACGAAAGTGGTGTTATCCATTTATTGCTTTCTAGTTTATACTTGTATAGTTGTTCATTTCAATCTTTTACTTTATAGTTCATTGCTAGGGACTAGCAATATTTAAGTTTGGGGGTGTGATGAGCACTGAAAAGTGTGCATTTAAACTCCTTAAGCCTTGTAATTCTAGAACCTTTATCTATCTTATTTTCCCACTTTGTATTGATTTCGTGTTATTTCCATTTTCAGGCACTTATCCCTAAAATAAGCTAACTCAGCTAAATAAGAGCAAAAAGGAAGCAATTCTGGGATAAATCAAAGAAAGGAGCAAAAGAGAAGTAAAAGGAAGCAAAGGGTGAAATTCAGCATCTTCGATCAATCTCAGAGAAAAGTTTGATCGATCCAACATGATCGATCTCAGCACTTCAAAGATAGATCTAAGCCATGATGTCATTTTCAGAGATCCCAAAAGTTTGATCGATCTAACTTACTTCTCTGATCGATCGAACATGACTTGGAAACTCTCAATGCCAAGGCACATACCTACATTTGACTCAAGGAGAATGTGGTCAATAGATCTCAGCATGTAACCCTCGTTAGGGTGGAAAATAAACCTCAAGAGTTAGAGGGGTCAACAATCCTCGACGTTAGTAGTCCTACCACCAAAGAAGAATCAAAGAGTTAACGAGAAGTAAACCCCTCTCCGAACAACCTTGGTACGATGATTTCAGGAGAATAAGGCACGATTCATGCCCCCCAGCCAATTAAACAGCCTCTAGAATGGAGAGACAAACGTAAGCATTATGCTTGTCATAAAGATTATGGGCATATTACTAATGATTGTAGGACCCTCTGGAGACAAGTGGAATCCATGATAGCTAAAGGAGATCTAATAGAATACATTAGGCTGAAGAATCAGCTGAGGCCGAAGAAGGTTAATCACAGGATGGCCAAGGGCAATCAAGTGAAAGTTATCTGATGAGTACTGAAAAGTGCACATTTAAACCCATTAAGCTTAAGCATTCTAGCACCTTTATCTATCTTACTTTGCCGTTTTAGACTTATTACGTGATATTTATATTTTCAGGCACTAATCCCAAAATTGAGCTAACTCAGCCAAATAAGAGCTTAATTGAAGCAATCCTGAGATAAACCAAAGGAGGGAGCAAAGTGGAGAAAGAAAGGAGCAAAAAGGAATCAAGTTTTGCAGCTGAAAAGTTCGATCGATCCAACTTAGAGTTCGATCAATCGAACATCTATGATCGATCATAGTACTTCTCGATAGATCCAACCTTGGCCTTTGCTGAAATTCCAAGTTCGATCGATCCAACATCACCTTCGATCGATTGAACCCTATTTTGTCCTATTCAAATGATTGATCTTATCCACAGCTGTACGCCTACCAACCGCTTTTGTCCTTTTCCCATAAATATCTTCGAAATATCTCAGCCTTGTCCTTATCCGGAGGATTCAGACCACTTCGATCGATCCAAGATGCAGTTCGATCGATCGAACCCATTTTCGATCGATCCAAGTTAAGGTTCGATCGATCGAACTTCCCCCAGCGAGAAAAAGTTAAAGTCCAACTCATTTATTCCGTCCTTCATCTAATCATTGGAGAATATGCCTTGCACGACCACAGCTCATCATGGGGTGTATTTAACCTACCTATATAAGGAATATGATACACTTTTTGAGGGGGTCTCTAGAGTCTCTTGTCACACATTGAAAATCATCTTGGAGGCTATTCTTGGAGAGGAAGAAGGGAGGAAGCTAGAGCAACCATTGGAGGAGATTTTCACCAACAAGGAGCAGCCATGGAGTTAGCCCTTGAGGGTTGGATCATCACTACCATGAGTGGCTAGACATCCTCTTGGGGCTAGAGTTAGCCCCAAGCATGCTTTTTATACTCTAATCTTGTGTATTATTGAGGGATTAGTATTGTATGATACATCTTGATATTTATGTATATATAAATCTTGATTATTTCATGGTTTGTATGGTTTAATGCTTCCAATTGACTATTCTACTCTATCCATATGTCTATGTATGCTAGAGTAGGATATTTATGTGCTTATCCCTAGATTTAGTGTTTTTGATGCATGTCTATGTGTATTGATGCTATAGATCTAGAGATTATCAAGATGATATGCTTAATGAATGCTATTTTGGTTCATTTGATGGTTTATGCCTATTCTTGATGGTTTGTGCCTCTCCCCTAGTCTAGATAGCTTTATTTTCATGCTAGTAGTGTAGATTTAGTGTAGTGGTAGTGTAATGTTAGATGGGAGGACAATCTACTCTTGATGTTTGATGTTCCATGCTTGTGAGTCCAAATGGCATATTCCTTTAATATTGTGTTGTATGTGGATTGTGAGCTTAATGAAGGATTAATGACTTGTTTTGATTTATTGTGCTATCCCCATGTTGTCTAGACAATATATGCTCTAATGTTTAGATATATTGTGCTCTTCACATGATGTTTAGACAATACTTGCTTGATTTGTCATCCTCGCCAATTGAATCAACCTAATGCACACACACCCTTATCATATTGCAATACATCCATTACCCTCAATTGATCACTTGTTAGTAGTATAGAAAAGTATTGCTTGGTGGTGATCTCTACACCCCAAGACCTCTCTCTCTCTTGTTTACTTTATATTATTTTATTTAGTTGAATTCAATTTAGCTTAATCAACCAACCAATCAATTGTGTGATCACTCGCCCTACTAACCCTAATTACCATAGTTTCACAATTCGATACACCATCAAATCCCTTGGGACGATCCCTACTCGCCCTATCTATATTTTATATAGAGAAAGGTAGTAGTGGCTTTTTATAAATGTAAAACTTGGCCACCTCCTAAATTCACAACTCTTCAAGCTTTGTTGGTTGTGGCGACTCCATCAAGGAAACCGACAGCATTATCCATGCGATATATGGAAAGTCTGAGGAAGATCAGGAACCAGAAGAAGTTTATCGCTCTAGACTGAGAGCAGTCCACAAGTTGAGGAAATTATCCTCGATCAATTTGATCTCCTCAGGATATATCAGAATCGGATATGGAGATGAAGATTTGACTAGGGTGAAACTCCCCCATGAAGATCTACTAGTCATCAGCCTTCTAGTAGCAATTTGCCTTATCAAAAGAGTCATAGTTGACCCTGGCAATAGAACCAACATCATCACAAAGGTCGCCTGTAAGTGACTGGAGATCCCATCATCATTTATCAGGACCTCGTTCAACCCACTTATGGGATTCAATGGAACCAAAGTGGACCCTATGGGGATAGATCTATCAGTCACTGCTGCGAAGAGAACACTGAAGGAAAACTTCGTTCTAACGAAAATTCAACCCTCTTACATCCTGATCTTAGGAAGATGGTGGATTCACCGAATGAATGGTGTTCCATTTACTCTACATCAAGTGATGCGATGTTTGTCTCTAGAGGGTAAAAAAGTCATCAACCTTTGGGGAGATTAAGTCGTGGCTAAGGAATGTTACATAGTCATGCTGAAAGAAGCACAAAAGGGCAACAAACCACATGAGTCGAACGTGGTTTCCAAAGTCACTGCTAAATAGCAATTACAGAGCCCACTGCCCAGATGTTTGTTAGCAAAAGTAGAGGCATGACAGGCCACTGAAGAATTGCTTGAAGCTATTGAAGTTATCCCAGGTGAGACATAAAAAATTACTTATGTAAGATCTTTATTCTCACCCAAGGAAAATGAAATATTGATCAGACGTATTTACTTCGGGCCAAATGGACATGCCAGGGATCAATCCTTAGGTCTCATGCCACAGCCTTGGAGTCGATCCCTTATTCAAACCAATCAAATAGAAGTATAAGAGATTCGCCCCTGAAAGAAACCAAATAATTGCCGATGAGGTGGACAAGTTATTTCAAGCAGGCTTCATCAGAAAGGTGCATTTCCCCTGTTGATGTCTCTCACAATAGAATAATTTCGTATAGGATAGCTCTACGTAAAAAGGATGTCAAACCCACAGGGAGATGGGATTTGTATTAGTTTTTAAGTTAATTTCATGATTTATAGGTAACTTGGTTGGAGAGTTTGTTGGTTGTCACGATTTAACAAGCTAAAATTAAAACAAAATATTAAATTAAAGCGAATTAAACTAAATTGAATTATCAGAAAGAGAGGAATCTTAGGGCTTTGACTTCACCACAACCATCACATTATGGTTAATTATACTAACTCTGGGAATTTGACAATGATATTTTTCAAATGAATTGAACTCAATAGCATTCGTTCAATTGGGTTTTAAAGAAAAATGTTTTACAAAATTAGCTAACTATAGTTAGCGTGGACTATCCACCTACCTACTCTAACTACTTTAACTACGTTGCAAGCATTCCACAATTCCTAAGCATAGACTATGAAAACATTCTTTTGTAAAATATATTGGAACACCATTATATGACCTCTATTCTTATGACTGGCAAGGCTCCACTAGATACCGTCCAATAAGATAGGTTGAGGATAGAAAATAGACTATTACATCTAAGATAAGGTAGTAACAGTTTAGAATCTACTAAAGCATGAAAACCACTTGAGTTGTCTCAGGTGCTTATAATCATATAATCAAGAAAAAACATATATTAAAAATTATCCCAGAGTTAAAACAATCAAATCATAATGTTAGGTTGGGTTACATCAGTGCCTTAAGAGAGGAATTAGCTACTCATGATGAGGTTGGATATCATCTGTGTTGAGTTCATCTCCATCGTCACGGACGACACTTCCCTTCTCAGGATCTTCACTTCTAAGGTTGTAGGAACCCTAAAAGCCATCACACCTTTAGCCTTTTGAATAACACCGTAAAAGAGATTGAAATTTTGATCCTCTTCTATTGAGGCTTACGCCTTTTTTTATAGAAAAAAATAAGTATTTGGTGGGCTTTTAGGTCTTCTGGCCCAACTAGGATAAAATACGGCTGATAAAGAGAGCAATCCCGTAACTTTAATCTAATATTTCATGGAAGGCTCGAGCTTCAGGAGTAAAGGCTCAAGCTTTAAGGTTCAGGCTCGAGCTTCAGGAACAAGGCTCGAGCTTCTTTGAATGGATGATCGAGCTTCAATAAATGGTGCTCGATCTTTACTTTGACACTTAGCCAATTTTCTTCAACTATTTTTCGAAGCATATTTTTCTTCAACACTTAAAATATTTTTGGGATTGAAATCTTTTAACATTGCTCGATCCAAGCTTCATGGGCTCGAGCACTAGGTACCAGGCTCGAGCGTTTGGGACACCAGGCTCGAGCCTCAGTGGATAGTGCTCGATCTTGGAGGTGAGGCACGGGACCTGGAAGCATAGCCTTTCAATTAAATTAACTTTTTAATTTTTGACACCTCATGCTCAAGCTTGAGGGTCAAGGCTCGAGCACCCTTGGTTAAGGCTCGAGCACCTTATGGTAAGGCTCGAGCACCAAGGTATAAGGCTCGAGCTTTTGGGTTTTGTTGACTTTTATTCTTTTCTTTGTTGTGATGCTCGAATCTCAACACTTAGGCTCAAGCTTTAGGGCTTGAATTTCTTTAAACTTCACCATTTAAGCTCTCGGCTTGCTCTGAATGACCGGCAACGACTCTGTAAGCTTCGATATTATCATAAAGTCTCGGTTTTAACCATTTCTCTAGGAAAGTACCTACAAACACACACTAAACATAAATTAGTCTTACTACGGATAGAAGTATCACTTTAGGCCTTAACATATACGCATTTAGGGGCTCGAATATGCATATATTCAATGCTTATCACACCCCCAAACTTACATATTGCTAGTCCCTTAACAATAGAGAACTAAAAAGCCGTTTTCGTGAGAATCACGGTTGCATTTAGCCTATACAACAAGCCTTTAAACCCCTAGGTTAACCCTAGTGGACGAGTTATAATCTCATGAGGGTTTCCACTAAAGATACCCATAAACTTCTCAAATTAGTGCCTTACTGCACAACAAGCTAATTCAAGCCTGTTTCCAAATTAGATCCTCCCTTGCAGTTCATTAATCAGTCAAATACAGCAAGTATACCAATCATGTAATCAAAAAAACTTTCAACTTCTAATTTCAATTAAGCAACCATAGTCCCCACATATCAGTTTAATCAATTATTCAACAATTTTAATCTCTAAAACACTTTCTGATAGTGATCCTGCAATTCAACGTGTGGCTTACTATCCACCTTACATTTATTCCTTGTTATTCCTCAATTCGCAGGCAGACTTTTCAAATTCCAAATCCCAAGGCATTTTATTTTTTCGGGTATGCGTTTTTCAAAAAGGATACTGTGCAATGTTCAGGTTTATTAAGCTTTCTAAATCACCCATGTAACGAATTTTCAGCCAATGACTCCCAGACCAGATGGTCTTAGGGCATTAAGTGTTAAAACACCCCTAAGGACTTAATTGTTCAAGTAATCTAGGCAACCTAAACCCCTTATGTAACAAGCTTTTAGCCAATGACTCCTAGACCAGATGATCTTAGGGCATTAGGTGTCTGAACACACCCTTAAGGACTTAATCACTCAAGCAATCTAAGTACAAACCTGAACTTGATCATTTTTTTATTTTTTTTCATAATTTTTTTTTTCATTTTTTTATTCACATTGGTGAAGAATTTTTTTCTTTATTGCATTGCATACATACCAAATCTTTCTATTTTTTTTTTCCTCTGCCTCAGTTATCAAAATTATCAAATCTACCTGACCATCTCAGTCTAACTCAAAACAAAACAAGACTTCCAATTTCTACCCCACAGAATTCATGCAAGTGTGAATATGTGCAAAGTGTAACATCTCAGAGATCAACATCATTAAACAATAATCATCCTAACATAGTAGACCACAAGCCACCAACTGATTTCAAAAATTTTAAGGAATCCTTTTCACAGTATTTTAGCATACAAACCATTTCTAACCAATATTAGACTGTAAACAGAGTATATAACCATCAATAGAAACAAAAATATGCTTATATCATCAACTATCAAATCATAGCCTTGTGTTAAACAAAAAAAAAAAAAAAAAAATTAATTTCCCAACACAACCTTACCCCCAAACTTATTGTGCACATTGTCCTTAATGTGTGAGAACAAAAGAGAGTTAGAAAGATATTACTGGTCGTCGTCCTACCATAAACTTAAGAGTGTGCATTAAGGCAAGGGCCAAGAGTTTTACATTTATAGAAGCCACTACTACCTTTCATTATAAATATAGATAGGGCGAGTAGGGAACGTCCCAGGGGATTCTGAGGATCGAACAAGGTCGTGGAATTGTTATTAGGGCTAGTAGGTTGAGTGATCAAACAATTGGTTGGTTGGTTGATTAGAGAGCAACTAAATTCAACTAAGTGATAACAAAAGAATACAATTAAGAGTAAGTAAGAGAGATAGAGAGATCTTAGGGTTTAGAGATCACCACCAAGCAACACCACCGAGCAATGCATTTCTATACCGTTGACAAGTGACTAATAAGGGCAAATGGTGTGTTGCAATATTGAAATGTGTGTGTGTTTGGTTGATTCAACAAGCAAGGATGACTAGTTAAGCATGTATTGTCTAAACATCATGTGAAAGGCACAATATATCTAAGCAATGAAGCATATATTGTCTAAACAACCTGTGAAAGGCACAGTAGATCAAGACAAGTCATTAATCCTTTCATTAAGCTCACAATCCAAATACAACACAAGGATAGAGACATATGCTTCTTGTATTCAAAAGCATGGATCATCAAACAACAAGTATAGATTGTCCTCCCATTTAACACTACACTACAACTACACTACATCTACACTACTAGCATGAAAATAAACTAGGGGAGAGGCATAATCCATCAAGGAATAAGTATGAACTATCAAAAGAATCACAAGAGCATTCCTTTAAGCACTATGTTTTGATAATCTCCAAATGTATAGCATCAATACACAAAGACATGCATCAATAACACAAAATCTAAAGACAAGCACATGAATATCTACTCTAGCATACATAGACATATGGATAGAATGAAATGATCAATTGGAAGTATTAAACCATATAAACCATTGAATAAACAAGATCTATATATATCAAAGTGTCAAAACATCTATTACAACACTAATCCCTCAATAATACACAAGATTAAGATATAAAAAGCATGTTTGGGGCTAACTTTAGCCCCAAGAGGATGTCTAGCCACTCATGGTGATGTTGCTGCAACCCTCAAGGGCTAACTCCATGGTTGAAATCTGCTCCTTGTTGATGAAGAACTCCAATGGTGTCTCTAGCCTCCTCCACCTCTAAGCTTGCTCTCCAAGAGATGATATGAAAATGATATTGGCTCCTCTTGTAAAAAACAATCTTTATCCTTATATAGGTATGTCAAAATGACACCCAAAATGAGCTGGGGTCGTACACACAATATTCCCTAATGATTGGATAAAGGACAACTTTCAATGAGATGGAAATTTAACTTTTTCGCACTGGAGGAAGCTCGATCGATCGAACCTTGGACTTGGATCGATCGAACTGGCTGAGATCCATCGAACTTAGGCTGGATCAATCCAACTGGTTGGGCTTTTTGGGAAAAGAAAAATCTGAGATATTTTCGGAGATATTTATGGGAAACAGACAAAAGTGGTTAGTGGGTGGTATAGCTGTGGATAGGATCAATCATTTGAATAAGGGCAAAAGTGTTCGATCGATCGAAGGGTGGTGTTGGATCGATCAAACATTTGGACTTTATGCTTTTGGGCCAAGGCTTGGATCTATCTTGAAGTGCTGAGATCGATCATTGTTCGATCGATCGAACCTTGAACTTGGATCGATCGAACTTTGCTGCTTCCCACCTTTGGCTTCATTTGCTTTCTTCTTTCTCCACTTTGTTCCTTTCTTTGTTTAATCCCAGAATTGCTTTAATTAAGCTCTTATTTGTCTAAGTTAGCTTATTTTTGGGATAAGTGCCTGAAAATAGAAATAATACGAAATCAATCTAAAACGGTAAAGTAAGATAGATAAAGGTACTAGAATGCCTAAGCTTAAGGGTTTTACGCACTTTTCAGCGCTCATCACACCCCCAAACTTAAATATTGCTAGTCCCTAGTAATGAACTAGAAAGTAAAGGAATGAAATGAACAACTATACGAGTATGAGTCCAGAAAACAATAAATGGATAATGTCACTTTCGTAGGGAATACGATTGCACTTAGCATATGCAACAAGCCTTTTAAACCCCTAGGTTACCCCTAGTGGACGAGTGAAGTCTTGTGAGGGTTTCCAGAAAAGGTACCCACAAACATTAAGCTCATTCTTTCAAAAGAGGCACCAATATTGCAGACAAGCATTGGGAGAAAACTACCTCAAGTATGCAATTTTTCAAACATTTCTGAGCAATCTCCTAAAATTTTAACATCAAGCAAACAAATATGGTCCTCCACACATCAAGAAAATGATCATGCAAATTAAAACAATTCTAGAATCCTTTTGAGTGGACCGGCATCAAATGTGTTGCTATCTTAGCCAACTAAAGAATTAATCACATCCTTACCCTCAAACTAGCACACAAATCTAGTACCAATCATCAAGACAAAAAGTAGACCTTTTATTAAAGCTTTATTGTTCTACGTGTGCTTATTCTTTTCACTCGATTTTTTTTTTTTTTTTTTTTTTTTTTTTTTTTTTTTTTTTTTTTTTTAGGATCAAAGATGGAAGCATGGTGCAATGCGTTAATCTATTAAGCTTTCTAGCGATTCATGAGGTCGAGCGTTAGGTCAATGACTCCCAAACCAGACGGCTTTAGGGCATTAGGTATTCAAATACCCCTACGGACTTACAAGCTCAAATCAATTAGGCTACAAATCAAGACAACAACCATCTAATCATTTCCCACTTCTCACCTTTTGGGAGAAGTCCTCCCTTTTTACTGTTTTTGCAACTTTTTTCTCTTTTTTTTTTTTTTTGTTTTTTTTTTTAATTCAATTATTAACTTAGAGTTTGGGCCCTCCACCTTTCGGCGCGAGAAGTTCATTGCTTGATAAGGCTAAAATCCCAGCTACTTAGTGAAAAGGGGTTGTAATCCAACTTTATCAAGGATGAAAGCTTTCAATGCACTACTAGCTTAATTGGGATATAACCAATTCAATAATCAACAAAGCATGTACCACAAAAATGAATGCTAGTGTGCGCCTGTGCTAATGTAAAATCCTAGAGTGAATCTCAAAATAATCACAAAATCAGGATGATGTGGACCACAAGTGCAAGCAAGATATCAATCTTTCGAAAAATTTACTCTTAAATGCAATCCACAAGGCATAC
This sequence comes from Cornus florida, assembly GCF_030987335.1. NCBI lineage: Eukaryota > Viridiplantae > Streptophyta > Magnoliopsida > Cornales > Cornaceae > Cornus > Cornus florida. The sequence goes on from NW_026775573.1 coordinate 51,780,103, forward strand.
AAGGAGTATTGGACTCTTAAGTCAAGCAATTTTTAAATTTTAAGCAATATAGTCCTCAAAAGATCAAAATCATAGCTAGATATGGACCAATCATAGAAATATCCCTCAAATACACAAGTCATACTCAAAATTTTTGAATTTAAAACTAACTAGCACTGTAAAGCACCATTCCCCCCAAACTTAAATGGCACAATGTCTTCAATGTGCAAGAGAACAAAGGAAAGAGTATACCAGTGCAACTATGGCATAGAATGATTAGGACTGAAGTATCCGAAGTGGGTGGCATGACCCCCCCAAACTTGGGATGAACTGTGGTCCTGAAAATTGGCACTTAGATAAACTTATCAGATAACAAAATGGGATAATTAGTGCACAGTGGACATGCAAGTGTAAATGGGATAAACAGATAAATAGATGAGAGAAGTATAAGGGTGGTCCTGATATTAGGTAGTACTTTCTCACTGAAGTCACTGTGATGCACCTGATGGAGTCAAACATATAGATATGAGAATATATTCATATGACATCCATAGAAAAAACAGATATATATAAAACAGATAAAGTACAGGTATAACAGAAATATCAAAGTCGACAGACTGGATGTAAAAAATAATAATGTACAGTGACAAAAGTAAAGTATCAATAGGAGAGAGGGATCATGAGATAGAAGGAACTGGGAACTCAAGAGGATGAGGTAGGATGGGCAGGTCGGGCTCCGCGGATATCTCTAAATAGATCTCGGAACATAGTCGCGACATCCGTGCGGAAGGCAGTAAAATCAGCTCTGTGGGCTGTGAGATCAGCTCGGATCGCAACAACAACATCCTTAAGCGTTTGCAGAAGTACTCCAAAGCCGGGGGTCAGATCTAGAGCCTCAGGCGTAGATGAATCAGAAGAAAGCTCCTGAGTCTGCTCCTGCTCATGAATGGGTGACCCAGCTGGAGAGTACTGCTCTATATCATCTGCAGGGTGCTCTAAGTCAATATCTATATGATCTACAGCTGGATGGACTGGTGCGTCGTCCGCTGCGGGATCTGCTGCTACTGCCTCTGCCTGTGCCTCTTCCTCCTCTAACTCCCCTACAGACACTACTGCGTGGTCCGGTAGGCGAGTAATGATGGATCGGTAGCTCTTGTCCCAGTTCTTCTTCAAGAAGTGACATGAACCTCTCTCGGGGTGCTTCCGATGGTGAATAAGGTAGCGTTGATCTATGAGAATCTGAGTGATGAGGTGGCTGAATGGAAGAGACTTAGCCCGTCCGAACGTCTCCTTGCTGATGTACTCGGCATAAAGCTTCCTCATCACGCTCTAGATGAGTGCGAGAATGGACACCCAGTGCCCGGTGTAGAAGGCGTAGAGGGTTGTCAGATAATCGCCCTTCCTCTGAATCTTGTGCCCGGCCATGTAAATGTTCCGATAGAGAACGGAATCGGTAAACCTAAGGTCATCTAGAAAGAATGTCCGAGTGGTGAAGGTCTCGCCACTGGCATGATAACCTGTAAGAAAAACCGCCATGTCGGCATATGAAAGCCTGAATAGCCTCGGATATGTGTCCTGAAGCTCCGGAGGACATCTATGTGGACAGTGGCAAGAGCAGGCTAGTGAGTCCATGTGATGGTGATCGGATGTCCATCGACAGAAGTAACCAGCTCGGTTGTGGTATGCGGGGATGGTCAGGGGTTCTAGTAGAACAACCATACCAGCTGCGGGTATACCGGCTCTGTGACGGGGGCAAGAATAGCGGCTAGGCCCCTCTGAATGATATCATGGTAAGTGGATTGGGTTAGCACCGATCTAGAGAAAAAGGCCGTGTCGAACACTGACTCATGGTCGACCATCATATGCGTATATCTAGGTGCGGGCCTATCATGCTCCAGATGAGCTAGCTGAGCTGGTATAGGTGAATGCTCAGCTCCAGTCTGCGGTGGAGATAGTGATGGTGTAAAAGCAGGATGAGCCGCAGAGGTGGATGGTATATGGTCATCCTCGGCCTCATGAGATGGTGACTGCGGTGGGGTAGCCTGTGCTGGCTCCTCCCATGCATAAGAGGGCTCTGCTAGCTTCTCTGTCCATGGTCTAATGTATTGGTTGGGCCCGTGTTTCCTGTTGGCAATGATCTTCCTCTTAACCATGGCTTGCAAAAAGAAAAAGAAAAAATTGCAATGGAAGTTAGTACCAGAGTAAGAAATTTCAAGCACAATATAGAAACATGTATGTCAAGTAAAATAGACAAAACAAATATGACATGAATCTATGCAAGTGGCAGGATATGAAACATACTAAACAATGTAAGTATGAAATGCATCCAATGTGGAATATCACAAGCATTGGACATATATGAGATAGCATGAACATAAGATATGATGAATGAAGTGTGTGTGTGAGATCTGTAAAGTTTGATCGATCATAAAAAGGAGTGAGATCGGTCACAAAAGTTGGATCGATCGAAAATAAGTGAGATCGATCTCACAACTTCGATCGATCGGGGACATGAGTTCGATCGATCTCTCAAGATCGATCTGAGATACAAGTTCGATCGATCCAACTATGCGACGATGAAAACTCAAAGGTCACAGATCTATGACTTTGGAAGCACAGGGCCCACACGAACGTGTTCGTGGGCCCATCAACACAACAAATCATCCAATCCCATCACCCAATCATGGCCCATACTCCCAAATCGAATCAAATCATCAAAAATATATACACATATATACACACATATATATATAGACACAAATGCATCAAGCTTCAACAATGGAGGATTTTGTCATGTATATAGCATGTATTCAACATATAAAGCATGTATGCACAAGATTGAAGCTTAAATCATGAGGGACATTCTCGGATCTTACCTCAAACGATGAGAGAAGTGGAGATGTGGAAGAGTGAAGATGAATCCGAGAAAGGAGAGAAAGATTGATGCTTAGATGCTCGCCGGAAAGTTCACCGGAGGTGGGAGAGGTGATGGCACAATGGGGATGAAGAAGGGGGTTAGGGTTTGCAGAGAGGGTAAGATCGATCTAAGGTATCGAACTAGAAAACCCTCGATTCTATTTTTAAAAACATTCCCGACAGAGTTCGATTGAACTTTGGTGAACTCTCTTCAAAGTATTTTTAGATTTTTAAAATTTTTGAAAAATGCAAAATTAAAAATTAAAAATTGGAATTAAAATTAAAAATTAGAAAATAAAATAGAATAAAATATTTTTGGTTTTTATTTTTTTTATTTTTTTATTTAGCATTAAATTTAATTGAATAAACAATAATAATTAAAAACTAATTAAAATATTTTTGAATTTTTGAAAACTTTTTGAATTATAAAATGAAATGAAAATAAAATAAAAGTGAAAATATTTTTGAATTTTTGAAATTTGAAAAGTCAAAACAAAATCAAAATAATGAAATGAAGAACTAAGATCAATCGAAATAAGAGTTCGATCGATTAGACAGAGAGCAAAAAAAATATGCAGGTTTTTGGCTCAAAAAATTGGCTAAGTGTTGGAACTTGAAGATCGATCGAACTTGAAAGTTGGATCGATCAAAGGTCTCCTGATCGATCTAAGAGTTAGTTCGAACGATGGGACAGAGAGGTTATTTGGATGCAGGTTTCTGCAGGTCAAAAAATTTTCTAAGTGTTGGATGCAGAATGGAGTTCGATCGATCGAACTCAGGTTTGAGATCGATCGAACTATGCAGAATGCTCAATAATGACATGAAAGCTTATGTAATCCTTACCAAAGTTCCTTTTAATGCATATGAGAACCAGAAACAAGTATCTAGACTTCGCAAGAAATGAAATGAAAGATAGAAATGGGGGAGGAGTAGGGTTCTGACACCCTACGAAATGCCTTTGCTAGTTTTTAACGTCTCTAGCAAGACATTGGGCTCTTTTAGCCCGGATCAAAGATCTTATAATGCATCCCCTCCTTATTGGGGTGATAGATGTTTTGAACTCCACCCAACAAATGGTTCTTTGAAGAACTTGTTGGATTAAGCTCAAAAGAAACCTTTGGTCCTTTGTCTATGCAATCACAACTTTTGGGCTTCCATGCCCTTTCAAAGCAAGAATTTGAAACAAGATTTTGAGAATGCAAGGTTGAAGATGATCCTTTTGAAGTTTTGGTCTTACACAAAAGCTCATTTCCTAGACATTGAAGATCATGACATTTATCTACATTAACCTCTCCTTCACATTTGTCAAATGAATTGGGTGTGGGATTAAAGATGTTCAACTTCACCTTCACGTGGCCAAATGAGATCTTCATTATGCCCGTCCTACAATTGATGTTGGCATTAGCGGTTGCCAAGAAAGGATGGCAAAGGATAATGGGAATTTAGCTCTTAGGATTGGGGACTAGTTCCGTGTCTATGACAACGAAATCAACTGGGAAGAAAAATTTATCAATCCTAATTAAAACATCCTCAATTATACCACTAGGCTTCTTAATGGATCGGTCGGCAATTTACAAAACTACCGACGTCGGTTTCAATTCACCTAAGCCTAATTTGACATAAACCGAGTATGGAAGAAGGTTAACACTTGCTCCTAAGTCAAGAAGCACCCAATTAATGATATAATCACCAATAATACATGATGTAGTGGGTGAACCGGGGTCCTTAAACTTTGGAAGAGTGTTATGTTGCAAAATCGAGCTTACTTGCTCGGTCAAAACCACTTTTCTTGGTGTTTAGCTCTTATTCTTCCGCTTTTGGGTGCACAAGTCTTTCAAGAATTTGGCATAAGCCTGAATTTACTTGATTGCATCCAATAGTGGAAGATTAACTTTCACTTACCTAAACATTTCCATGATTTCATTGCTTTTTGCCTTTTGCTTGTCTTTTGAAATGGATCCTTTTAAGGCATCCGGAAATGGAACTTTTGGTTCAAATACTTTTTCAGAATTTTCTTTTGAACTCTCTTCAACACAAGAAGTTTTCAAATCATTGTGTTCCAAATCATTTTTCAACAAAACCTTTTCAACATCATTTTTCAAAACATCTTTTTCAAACACATTTTTCAAGACTTTCTCATTCACAAGATAATGTATATGCAATGAAGGAGGAATGGGATATGAAACGGGATGGGTGACAACTTAAGGTTGCACCGGTTCACTCTCTTCATTAGACATTCTAACTTGATTGTCCACAATCCTACCACTCCGCAAGGTAGTAACCGCATTAACCTGTTCAATAGTGTGGCCTTCCGATGAGGAATGGGTTTCCACAACATATTGTTGCTTAGGTGGGGCATTAATAGGCATCTTTCCCTTCTCTCTTGTATTGAGAGTGCTTGCTATTTGCACTACTTGGGTTTCTAGCTTCGCAATAGATTGAGTGAGAATGAAGCAATTGAGTGTTAGCCTCTAAATTGCCCAAAGCATTCAAAACTTTTTCTTCAAAGGCGGAACTTCTAATATTACCTTGGGAATAAGATTGGCTGGGAAAATGAGAATTAGCAAATTGATTCCCTTGTGATTGATAAGGTCTATAACCTTGGGATCCTTGGTTTTAAAGTGGAGGTGGAATGTACTTCCCTTGAAAACCACCTTGGGATGGGTTTGAGCCCTCTCCTTGGTTTTTCCAAGAGAAATTCGGATGATTCCTCTAACTTGGATTATAGTGAGTACCATAAGGATTGTTCCCTTGGTTCCCAAAAGCTGCATTGACTTGTTCATTAGGTTCATTTTACACTTGTCCGTGAGGACAATGAGAAGTAGAATGAAGAACATTAGAACAAGTCATACATGTTTCATTTGATGTACGATGAGAATGGTTAGGGAAGGAAGATACTTGGTTCGCCGAGTTTTGGTTAATCAAAAATTGATCAAACCTTTGTGATAAAGACTTCATTTCGGCGGCTATTTCATTTGAATGGTCGACTTGATGTAAGCCAACACTCTTCCTACTTTGTGAATTTCTACCATTCTTGGATGATAGTGTTCTATGCAAAGAATTTTCACTCATGCTCTCATAAAGACACCATACGTCATCCTCATGCCTATCAATGTATGAGCCACCCAAGGAAGCATCAACCATACCCTTATAGTTGTCCGATAAGCTTTCAAAGAAATATTGAACTAATTGCCATTTGGGCATGTCATGATGTGGACACTTCTTAAGCAATTCATTGAAACGTTCCCATGCCTCATGAAACGTTTCTCCATCCCCATATGAAAATTCTCGAATTGAGGTTCTCATGGCATTGGTCTTAGAAACCGGATAGTACTTCTTCAAGAACTCTTATTGCATTTCTGCCCAAGAAATGATTGAAAAATGCCTAAGATTGTTAAACCAATACTTTGCCGTGTCTTTTAAGATGAATGGAAAAAGTTTGAGTCTTAAAACCTCTTTCGGCATGTCCGTATATTTTACGGTGGAACATACTTTAAGAAACTCATCCAAATGCTTGTAAGGTTCTTCACTTGGAAGTCCATGATAGTTAGGAAGCATTTGAATGGTTTGTGGCTTAATTTCATAATGATGTGCTCTAAATGGAGGCAATTGGATGCATGTAGGTGCATTATACTCATTAGGCACATAATGTTCTCTTAAAGCAAGAGGTGGATTAGCTAATTGAGGTGCAACATGAACACCTTGGTTTTGAATTCCTTGATTGATGATGGGAGGTTGTGGAGCATACATTGGCATTGGCATTCCATATGGAACTTGGCCTTGTTGTTGTGGTGGTTAGTAAATGAATGGCCTAGGCATGCCTAATGGTACTTATATGTTCTCATTGTGCGCATTGGGATGAAGGATACCTTGTTAGTCTATGTGACCAAGGTCCTCAACATGATCATCATTATGGTCATCCATTGATAGATTGGTTCTATTTGAACTTCCTCTTCCCCTAGGATTTCTAACGATGGATTCAAGATGCAAATCAAGAGGAACAAGAGTTGGTCTCAATGAACGATGTCCATGCATGCACAATGCGAAACACAACAAGCACAAAGAATGACAAACACTATGCCTTCACAACAATTTCGATTAAACTTCTTCCACAAACACTTAATTCATACTCCCATGCTTTAACAACAATGATGCAAGAACAACTAAAAATAAGCCTCCACGCGGGCCGATGATTTAACTAAGGGATTGAGTAAAGAAAATCTCACAAAGGTCCTTTAGCACTTTAACTCCAAATTTAAAGCTTAGCTTAGCAAATTTTTAGAATTTTTAGCTTTTCTTTTTTTTTTTTTTTTTTTTTTTTTTTTTTTTGCTTGCTTAGCTTGAATGCTCATTTGCTTGCTTCCTCTCTAACAATGCACCTAGTTAAGTAAGAACAACACAATAAGTAACCAAAAAGAAAAATAAAAGTAAAGTAAAAACACGATCAAAAGAGTACTAATACTAATCAATTCCACAAATCCAACGTTGCCAAATCAAATCAATCAATCCCCGGCAACGGTGAAACAAACTATAGTCGTTGTCCTACAATAAGCTTAAGAGTGTGCATTAAGGAGAGGGCCAAGAGTTTTACATTTCTAGAAGCCACTGCTACCTTTCACTATATTGTGAGGATCGAACAAGGTCGTGGAATTGTTATTAGGGTTAGTAGGTTGAGTGATCAAACAATTGGTTGGTTGGTTGATTAGAGAGCATCTAAATTCAACTAAGTAATAACAAAATAATGTAATTAAGAGTAAGTAAAAGAAAGAGAGATCTTGGGGTTTAGAGATCACCACCAAGCAATGCATTTCTATACCGTTGACAAATGACTAATGAGGGCAAATGGTGTGTTGCAATATTGAAATGTGTGTGTGTTTGGTTGATTCAACAAGCAAGGATGACTAGTTAAACATGTATTGTCTAAACATCATGTGAAAGGCACAATATATCTAAGCAATGAAGCATATATTATCTAAACAGCATGTGAAAGGCACAATAGATCAAGACAAGTCATTAATCCTTTCATTAAGCTCACAATCCAAATACAACACAAGAATAGAGACATATGCTTTTTGTATTCAAAAGTTTGGATCATCAAACAACAAGCATAGATTGTCCTCCCAGTTAACACTACACTACAACTACACTACATCTACACTACTAGCATAAAAATAAACTAGGGGAGAGGCATAATCCATCAAGGAATAAGTATGAACCATCAAGAGAATCACAAGAACATTCCTTTAAGCACTATGTTTTGACAATCTTCAAATCTATAACATCAATACACATAGACATACATCAATAACACAAAATCTAAAGACAAGCATATGAACATCTACTCTAGCATACATAGACATATGGATAGAATGAAATGATCAATTGGAAGTATTAAACCATATAAACCATTGAATAAACAAGATTTATATATATCAAAGTGTCAAAACATCAATTACAACACTAATCCCTCAATAATACACAAGATTAAGATATAGAAAGCATGCTTGGGGCTAACTCTAGCCCCCAAGAGGATGTCTAGCCACTCATGGTAATGTTGCTCTAACCCTCAAGGGCTAACTCCATGGTTGAAATCTACTCCTTGTTGATGAAGAACTCCAATGGTGTCTCTAGCCTCCTTCTCCTCTACGCTTGCTCTCTAAGAGATGATATGAAAATGATATTGGCCCCTCTTGTAAAAAGTAATCCTTATCCTTATATAGGTAGGTCAAAATGATACCCAAAATGAGCTGGGGTCGTGCACACAATATTCCCTAATGATTGGATAAAGGACTACTTTCAATGAGATGGAAATTTAACTTTTTCGCACTGGAGGAAGTTCGATCGATCGAACCTTGGACTTGGATCGATCGAACTGGCTAAGATCCATCGAACTTAGGCTAGATCGATCCAACTGGTTGGGCTTTTTGGGAAAAGACAAATCTGAGATATTTTGGGAGATATTTATGGGAAAAGGACAAAAGTGGTTAGTGGGTGGTATAGCTGTGGATAGGATCAATCATTTGAATAAGGACAAAAGTGCTCGATTGATCGAAGGGTGGTGTTGGATCGATCGAACTTTTGGACTTTATGCGTTTGGGCCAAGGCTTAGATCTATCTTGAAGTGCTGAAATCGATCATTATTCGATCGATCGAACCTTGAACTTGGATCGATCGAACTTTGCTGCTTCCCACCTTTGGCTTCATTTGCTTTCTTCTTTCTCTACTTTGCTCCTTTCTTTGTTTAATCCCAGAATTGCTTCAATTAAGCTTTTATTTGGCTGAGTTAGCTTATTTTCGGGATACGTGCCTGAAAATGGAAGTAATACGAAATCAATCTTAAACGGTAAAGTAAGATAGAAAAAGGTACTAGAATGCCTAAGCTTAAGGGGTTTAAATACGCACTTTTCAGCGCTCATCAATTACCATACAAGCAGACCAGCAAAGATATGACAAAATAATGCACAGATGGGTAAAAATGAATCTCCAGCATCGTCTCCTTCAATATAGTGGTTCCTCTCAACCACCTAATGGTGCAGTCAACCAAATCACCCCTAAACTTAATCTGTAGTATCTGGCAAAATCAATAAACTTCGACATACATCAGAGTATCAAATATGGAGTAATCATAGAGAAATATCACAATGAATAACAATATCAACACAAGGAGAATATAAGTAAAAAACATGTGTATATATCTAAAATCAGTACAATGCTTTTGAAGTAAAGACTTAGGGCAGATATACATCATATGGAAATAAATACATCAAAAAGACTGCCATAGTTAACAAAAACACAAAAAAGCCCTAAAAAGCTAATCCATAGGTGGTGGATTGGAAGAAGTAGATGGAGTGGATGGAGTGCGGCGAAGTAGCTCCTCTAATATGCTCTACTGCACAGTCAGCATCTGCCATAACACCATCTGACCATCCTGTAGCTCGACCACCCTGACCTGTAAAGCTCTAATCTTAGCCTGAAAAGAACTGTCAGGCTGCGCTGTAGGAGCGGGTCTCCTCCTAACCTGGGGTCTGGAATCGGAGAGATCCATCTCCTCATCCATAGCTTCATCATCTGCCCTTCTAGTAGCAACTGCTACATAACCCTCATCACCAAACTCTATTGTATCCCGATGATGTGCCGGAATATGTCCCCATACTTTATTCCATTCCTTCATCCCTGTAATTCTAACACTCTGGTAATCATGTATGAAAAGGGTAGCATATGGGTAGGAACAGTATTATGTGGTCCAATCTCTGACCAAAACTCCAATAGCTGACAGAAAATCATTCTAAAAAATGAATACCAATGCTCAAACTGAATAGCATACAGTGCCTGAAGAAAATCAGTATTCCTAATATTCTTATATCCAAGAGGATGGACATTAGTAGAGTTGATAGAACCTAGAATCCACGACCTTTTAGGAATTTTAGCTTTGGTAGTGCTACCATGCTTTCTCTTGGCAAACCTACCATCACACAACTTCTGAATCAGATTTTCTGTAATTGGTACCCTAAGAAAAGGTGTGAAAATAAGACAGCTACGTCTCTCATCTATTACCTCAGGAAGAACATTATAACTTTCAAGAGCTGCAGTAATAGCATCAGGATTAATAATCAACCCATGCCCATCAATCGTAATTCTAAGTTCCCAAGGGTCATCTTCACTATAAACAAGATTGAGGTAAAACAAACGAACTAGACGAGGATAAGAAACCTGAGTAACAGGGACCACGAGACGAAGAAGGTGCCTGTAACTAAAGGATTTCATTACCCATCTAGTGTGAGGATGGATCAGTGATGAATGCCTGATAATCAAAGGTTATTTCATAAGAAATTAGAATTATCTTCCAAGCACTAGGCAACACATCTTTCATCCCTCTAGTGCGCTTAGCAGAAGTAGGATGAATCATCCTCAAGAAAACCCTATAAATCTTCCAAAAATCTCCAGTTTCTATAATCTGCTAATGGAAGCTCGAGCTTCAACCTCTCAGGCTCGAGTTTCAACCAATGCTCGAGCTTCAAATTGCAAAGCCCGAGCCTTACCTGGATTTTAGCAAAGCAATTCTTAGAAATCAGCGTGCGAATTGATCATCATAAGCTTATTAATTGAATCAAGCAATTATTATAGGCCAAAGACGTACTCTCTTCAAAGAATCATTCATCCAAAAATTTCCTTTTTAACTCATGCTTTTCTCTCTAGATCTAGAAATTTATACATCTATGGAAGAAATAATGGAAAGAAGAGGAAGAATAACTTTACCTCTATCTATGTTTCCTATAGATCTGTGATTAGAATAGCTAACTTCACCGGACATAAATATGGAGAGAATGTGAAAAGATCTTATAAGGGAAGTGTGTCCTTTATGTGTTAGGAGTTGGAGTACGTAGTTTCTTTCTTTAAAACTTTTAGATCCTATGGCTCGAGCATGAAGGATTCAAGCTCGAGCCTGCCGACACAAATCCTTACAGTTCACAAAAATAGAAGGCTCGAGCCTGAGGTACTGATGCTCGAGCCTGTAGCTGCTGATGCTCGAGCCCTAACTTTCAGGCTCAAACATTGTGACAAATTTTTAGATTTTTTTGGATTTTTGGATTTTTATTTTCTTTTCCTTTTTTAACCTAAAATGAAACTAAACTATAAATAAAATAAACCTAAAAATTACTAAACCTAGAAAAATAATTAAATCACAAATTAAAATAAATGAAAATAAAAGTGCAATAAAACTATTGTATAACATACAAATGCTAAGTTTAACATCAACAGCTCAACAGCATGCTAAGTTTAATGTCGATAGCTCGACGAAAACCTAATCTCTCTAGTCCAAGTAAATAGGATCATGAAGTTCTACTGCCTCCACTGTGCCTCTCTACACACTACCCTTTATATAGTTTCAGTCACTGTCCATTGACCTTGGACATTTTTCCAGTCTTGCTATCTTGTATCTCTATTCCATTATAAGGTGTAACAGAAATAACCATGTATGGACCTTCCCAATATGACTTTAACTTTCCAAGAAAAAGTTTCAATCGTATATTAAACAACCAAACCTTCTTCCTAGGCTAAAAACTCTTACGCACGATATGTTTGTCATGAAATGCCTTAGTCTTTGATTTATAAACCTTAGCACTCTCATAAGCACCATTACGTAATTCTTCGAGCTCAGTTAGTTGGAGCTTCCTGTTAAAACCAACAGATGTCATATCAAAGTTGAGCTTTTTTATGGCCAGAAAGCTTTGTGTTCTAATTCTACATGAAGATAGCACCCTTTACCATAGACAAAATGATAAGGTGACATACCAATCAGAGTCTTAAAAGTAGTACGGTAAGCCTACAAAGCATCATTCAGTCTGTAAGGCCAATCTTTATGATCTGGCTTAACTGTTTTTTTAAGAATTCTCTTAATTTCACGATTGGATATTTCTACTTGGCTACTTATTTAGGGATGATAAAGAGAAGCAACTTTATGAGTGATGGAGTATCTTTGTACCAAAGTATGAAAATACCTATTATAGAAGTGAGCACCCCCATCACTAATAATACCCCGTGGCATACCAAACCGACTAAAAATGTTCGTTCGAATGAACTCAACCACAACTACGTGATCGGCAGTTTTAGTAGTTGCTGCTTCAACCCATTTAGACACATAGTCAACAGCTATAAAAATGTATTCATTATGATTAGACAGAACAAAAGGACCCATGAAATTAATACCCTAAACATCAAAAACCTCAATAACTAAGATTGGAGTTAAGGGCATCATGTTCCTTCTAAAAATTGATCCTAGCTACTGACATCTAAGGTATGACCTCCAGAATAAGTATGCATCCTGAAAGAGTGAAGGTAAAAAGAAACCACACTAAAGAATTTTAGCTGTAGTTTTCTTTGCACTGAAATGACCTCCACATGCCAAATTGTGATAGAAGGTCAGAATACTAGGAAACTCACTCTCAGGAACGTATCTACGAATGATTTGGTTAGCACAATATTTGAATAAATGAAGATCTTCCGAAATTGAGGTGGACAGTAAATACCAGATTGGTTGAAAGAATTATTTTGTGGCATAGGATTGGACGAATTTTGATATTGCCCTTAAGATTGGGGAGCAATGTTTCCTTGATTTGGATTACCCCATGACAGATTAGGATGATCTCTCCAGCCAGGATTATATATAAAAGAATATAGATTATAGGCTGGTCAAAAGAATACAGCATTCACTTGCTCTTGTGGGATCTCAGATGATTGTCCCAGCATAGGGCAAGTGTCAGCAAAATGGTTAGGATTAACACAGATGGAACAAACCTCCTTTGGCAAGGCAGTTTGTGGATTAGCAACAGGAGCAAAGCCAGATGATAAAATTTGATCGAACCTATGGTTCAAGGCTTCTATTTGAGTGGCTAACTCACTAGATTTATCTATCTCATAAAGTTTTTTAACCTTATGCATTTCAAGTGAAGACCTAGACCTAGGCCTAGAGGAAGAAGTATGTTGCACTGAATTTTCACATAGGGCCTCAAATAATTCCCAAGCGTCAACCGGACTCTTATGTAGAAAAGTTCCATTACTGGAAGCATCAACTATGTTTCTATACAAGTCTGTAAGACTATCATAGAAGATCTATATTAAGTGACATTGAGCAATATCATGGTGTGGACATTTTCTTAGAAGATCGTTATATCTCTCCCATGCATCATGGAGCTGTTCTCCCGGGATTTAGGAAAATGCCATGATTTCTCTTCTCATTTGTGTGGTTTTGCCCACAGTGTAGTACTTCTTCAAGAACTCCTATTGTAACATGTCTATGTAGATATGGAATTTGTTGGAAGGGACTGCAACCAAGTTCTTGCTTTTTCTTTGAGATAGAATTGAAAAGTCGCATCCTGAATGAATCATTGGTAAGAGTGTTCAACTTGGTAGTTGAACACAATTCCAAGAATACATCCAAGTGCTTATAGGGATCCTCTGTTGCAGACCCATGGAGGGTAGGAAGCATTTGGATCATAGCAGGCTTGATCTCAAAATGGGTTGCATCAGCATCCGGAAAAACAAAGCACGAAGGAGAAGTGTTTGTGGTAGGAATAAAATGGTCCCTCAATTGTGGTCGTCGAGGGACAGGCAGAACCTGTCCTATATACCCATTACCATTACCATTATTACCCGGTGCATGACGTTGTTCAGCCATATTATCAGAGGAACTATCTATAGAATTCAGATGTCTTTTAAGTTTTCTTAATTGACACAAAGTTCTCTCTATTTCAGGATCATGCACTAAAGGTTTTGACCGGTTATGATGAGTTAACATGCATTAATTCCACTAATCCTATAGTAACAAAAATAAAATATTCCAAGTAATATAAAACAGTAAAAACTCACAAAAGGTTAAATAAACTAAAACTTTTTCTCCCTTAAGAAACAGAATTAAGGTGAGATATCAGAAAGTCCAAAGACTGGTAAACCAAAATAACTAATTAAAAACTAAACAAAAACTAATCTCCCTGGAAACGGCGTCAAAAATTGTTGATGTCTCTCACAATAGAACGATTTCGTGTAGGATAGCTCTACATAAAGAGGATGTTGAAGCCATAGGGAGATGGGATTTGTATTAGTCTTTAAGTTAATTTTATGGTTTACAGGTAACTTGGTTGGAGAGTTTGTTGGTTGTCATGATTCAACAAACTAAAATTAAAACAAAATATTAAATTAAAGCAAATTAAACTAAATTGAATGATCCAAGAAACAAGAATCTTAGGGCTTTGACTTCACCACAACCACCACATTATGGTTAATTATACTAACTCTAGGAATTTAACAATGATATTTTCCAAATGAATTGAACTCAATAGCATTCATTCAATTTGGGTTTTTAAGAAAGATATTTTACAAAATTAGCTAACTATAACCTATCTGCGGTTAGCGTGGACTATCCACCTACATACTCTAACTACTTTAACTACGTTGCACACATTCCATATTTCCTAAGCATAGACTATGAAAACATTTTTTTGTAAAATACATTGGAATACCATTATATGACCTCTATTCTTATGGCCGGCAGGGCTCCGCCAGATACCGTCCAATAAGATAGGTTAAGGATAGAAAACAGACTATTACATTTTAGACAAGGTAGTAACAATTTATAATCTACTAAAGCATGAAAACCACTTGAGTTGTCTCAAGTGCTTATAGTCATATAATCAAGAAAAAACATATATTAAAAATAATAGTTGGGTTACATCAGTGCCGTAAGAGAGGAATTAGCTACTTATGACAAGGTTAGATATCATCTATGTTGAGTTCATCTCCATCGTCACGACGGCACTTCTCTTCTCAAGATCTTCATTTCTAAGGTTATAGGAACCCTAGAAGCCACCACACCTTCAACTTTCTGAATAACATCGTAAAAGAGATTAAAATTTTGGACCTCTTCTATCAAGGCTTACGCCTACTTTTATTGAAGAAAATAAGTATTTGTAGGCTTTTAGGTCTTCTGGCCAATTAGGATGAGATACGGCTGATAAAGAGAGCAATCCCGTAACTTTAATCTGACGTGTCATGGAAGGCTCGAGCTTCAGGAACAAAGGCTTGAGCTTTAAGGTTTAGGCTCGAGCTTCAGGAACAAGGCTCAAGCCTCTCTGAATGGATGCTCGAGCTTCAATAAATGGTGCTCGATCTTCACTTTGACACTTAGCCAATTTTCTTCAACTATTTTTCGAAGCGTCTTTTTCTTCAACACTTAGAATACTTTTAGGATTGAAATCTTTTAACATTCCTTGATCCAAGCTTCATAGGCTCGAGCACTAGGTACCAGGCTCAAGCATTTGGGACACCAGTCTCAAGCCTCAGTGAATAGTGCTCGATCCTGGAGGTGAGGCACGAGACCTGGTAGTATAGCCTTTGAATTAAATCAACTCTTTCATTTTCGATGCCTCATACTCGAGCTTGAGGGTCAAGGTTCGAGCACCCTTAGTTAAGGCTCGAGCACCTTATGGTAAGGCTCAAGCACCAAGGTACAAGGCTTGAACTTTTGGGTCTTGTTGACTTTTCTTCTTTTCTTTGTTGTGATGCTCGAGCCTCAACACTTGGGTTTGAGCTCTAGGGCTTGAATTTCTTCAAACTTTACCATTTAAGCTCTCGACTTGCTCTGAATGACCGGCAATGACTCTATAAGCTTCGATATCATCATAAAGTCTCGATTTTAACCATTTCTCTGGGAAAGTACGTATAAACACACATTAAACATAAATTTGTCTAACTATGGATAGAAGAATCATTTTAAGCTTTAACATATACGCATTTAGGAGCTCGAATATGCATATATTCATTGCTCATCATCCCCCACTAGCTCTCAAATGCCGTGGTGGTGCAGAAGAAGAATGGAAAGTGGAGGGTATGCATAGACTTCACTAACCTCCACAAAGCTTGCCTCAAGGATAGCTTTCCATTACCAAAGATTGACCAAATGGTAGATGCTATTACAGGTTATGAGCGACTTACATTCCTTGATGCATACTACGGATATAACCAGATCCCCATGAATTTGAAGGATGAAGAGAAAACATTCTTCATTACAGATAAAATGACCTTTTATTACAAAGTTATGCCCTTCGGGCTTAAAAATGCCAGGGCTACTTATCAACGCCTCGTTAATAAAATCTTCAGTGAGATGTTGGGCAAAACAGTAGAGGCGTACATCGATTACATGGTGGTCAAAAGTAAGAAGAAGGGAGATCATTCCAAACATCTTCAGGAGGTGTTTAACACTTTGAGAAGATATAAAATGAACCCCTTTAAATGCTCCTTTGCGGTGTCATGGGGACAATTTCTCGGTCATATCATCAATAAAAGGGGGATTGAAGCAAGTCCAGCTCAAGGCCAAGCTTTGGTGCAGA
Organism: Cornus florida; assembly: GCF_030987335.1. Classification (NCBI taxonomy): domain Eukaryota; kingdom Viridiplantae; phylum Streptophyta; class Magnoliopsida; order Cornales; family Cornaceae; genus Cornus; species Cornus florida. The sequence continues at coordinate 51,796,881 of NW_026775573.1, forward strand.
ATCAAGAGCCTAAGACCCATAGAGATGTATAGGTTTTAATAGGTAGGATAGCAACGCTCAGCCTATTCATATCCCGGTTATCAGACAAGTGCAAGAGTTTCTTCGATGCTATACGGTCAAAAGTTAAAAATATCTAGGGGCCATAGCAGCAAGAGGCTCTCACAAAGCTGAAGCTCTACATGTCTAACCCTCCTATTTTATCTGCGTCAAAGTCTGACGAAGTTTTCACCATGTACCAAGCAATTTTTACCATAGCTACAAGCGTAGCATTGATTCAGGAGGAAAAAGGAAAACAATACCCAATTTTTTACACAAGCAAGACAATGACAGATGCCAAAACATGGTACAACAAAGTAGAGAAGATCATACTAACCTTATTATATGCTAAAAGAAAGCTTAACCATTATTTTGAGTCACATTGCATCGTGGTTCTTACAAACTATCCGATACGGGATATTTTGTCCAGGCTAAATCTGTCAAGAAGAATCACAAAATGGGCCATTGCACTCAGTTCTTTTGATATTTCTTACAAGCCGAAGGACTTACATAATGGATAGGTTGTGGTTGATTTCCTCTTAGAGTACGATGATTGGTGATGCTCGTCGCGGTGCAACCAAATTTATGCAAAATAGTGTGGCCAAGTTTTACATTTATAAGTGCCACTACTACCACTAACTAAAAATATAGCAAGGGTGAGTAGGAATCGTCCCAAGGGATTTAAGGGCTACAAGTAATGGAAACAATGCTTAGGGTTAGTAAGTCGAGTGATCAAAGGTAGGTTATTTGGTTGATTAAACTACAATTAAGATTAAGCAAGATTAATATAACACAAGTGATTGAAAGATAGAGATGTCTTGGGACTTAGAGATCACCACTAAGCATCACCTTTCTCTACACTTAATTCATAATTAATGAGAGGAAGGCACATATTGCAACAATGGTGAGTGTGTGTGGTTATTTCTACAAGTATGGATGACCAATTAAGTATATATTGTCTATACAACATAATGAATAGCACAATATATCAAACTAAGCCATTAATCCTTCTTTTAAGCTCACAATCCAAGCACATCACAAATTAGAGAAATATACTACTTGCATTCATAAGTATGGAACATCAACAACAAACATAGATTGTCCTCCCATTTAACAACTAAGGTGACTATACTACATCTAAGCTAATGACATGAAATTTAAACTAATTAAACTAAGAGAGAGGCACAATCCATCAAGTAATGAGTATAAACCATCAAATAAACCATAAGAGTATTCTATTAAGTACTATATCTTGACAATCTCTAGATATATAGTATCAATACACATAGACATGTATCAACAACACAAGAAATAGAGATAAACACATGAACATCTATTCTAGCATACATAGACATATGGATAGAATGAAATGGTCACTTGGAAGAATTAAACCACAAAAATCATTGAATAAACAAGATCTATGTATATAAAGATGTCAAAATATGATTTACAACACAAATCCCCTCAAAAATACATAAATCAAGATAAAGAAAGTATGCTTAGGGCTAAATCTAGCCCCAAGAGGATGTTTAGCCACTCATGGATGATGTCCTCCAACCCTCAAGGGCTATCTCCATGGTAGAAATGCTCTTCTTCTTGAAGTAGATGGAAAACCTCCAAAGAATGTGCCTCTAGCTCTCCTCTTCTTTTCTTCCTCCCTAAGATAATCTAAGAACTCTTATGTATTGTGTATCCTCTATCTCCTCTCCCCTTTTTTTTAAAAGTGACTCATAATCCTTATATAGGTAGTTCAAATGTCACACCCAATGCTCTAGGCTCATACACAAGGGCTCCTCCAATGATTACACCATGAGACAACTTTTGATGAGCTGGAAATATATTTTTTTTCTTATTTGAGAAGGTTCGATCGATTGAACTTATTCTGTGATCGATCAAATATGGTTAAGATCTATCAAACTTTAGCTGGATCGATCCTCCATGGCAGCGCCTTTTTGGATAAGGACAAATCTAAGATATTTTTGGGGAAAGAGACAAAAGTGGTAGGTGGGATGGTACAATAGGATAAGATGGAATCTTTTCGATCAATTTGAGAATTTTTGGATCGATCGAACTTGGTTGGATCTTTGGATAAGGATAAAAAAGCTTAGATCCATCTTGAAATGTCTAGATCGATGAACTTCTGATCGATCGAAGTGTTTTTGTGATCGATCGAACCTGATGAATTCCACACTTTGCTTCAATCTGCTTCCACTTTGCTCCTTTCTTCCATCCAGCTTGAGTTAGCTTCTTTTAAGCTCTTATTTGACTGATTTAGCTTATTTTGGGAATAAGCGCCTAAAAAGGACAATAACACGAAATTAGGCAAAAATGGGAAAGCAAGATAGATAAAGATCCTTGAATGCCTAAGCTTAAGGGGTTTAAATGCGTACTTTTCAACGCTCATCACACCCCAAACTTAAATATTGCTAGTCCCTAACAATGAACTTTAAAGTAAAGGAATCAAATGAACAACTATACAGCTATGAATCTAGAAAGTAATAAATGGATAATGCAACTTTCATGGGGAACACGATTGCATTTAGCATATGCAACAAGCCTTTTAAACCCCTAGGTTATCCCTAGTAAGCGAGTGAAGTCTCGTGAGGGTTTCCAGAAATGATACCCGCAAACATTAAGCTCATTCTCACTAAAGAGGCACCAATATTGCAAATAAGCATTGGGAGAAAACTACCTCAAGTATGCAATTTTTCAAACATTTCCAAGCAATCTCCCAAAATTTCAACATCAAGCAAGCAAATATGGTCCTCCACATATCGAGAAAATGATCATGCAAATTAAAACAACACTAGAATCCTTTTGAGTGGACTGGCATCAAGTGTGTTGCTATCTAAGCCAACTAAAGAAATGAGCACATTCTTACCCTTAAACTAGCACACAAATCTAGTCCCAATCATCAAAACAAGGAGTGGACCTTTTATTAACGCTTCTTGTTCTAGGTGCACTTATTCTTTTCACTCGATTTTTTTTTTTTTTTTAGGATCAAAGATGGAAGCATGGTGCAATGTAGTGATCTATTAAGCTTTCTAGTGATTCATGAGGTCGAGCATTAGGTCAATGACTCCCAAACCAAACGGCTTTAGGGCACTAGATGTTCAAACACCCCTATTGACTTACAAGCTCAAATCAACTAGGCTACAAATCAAAACAACTGTCATCTAATCATTTCCCACTTCTCACTTTTTGAGAGAAGTCCTCACTTTTTTTTTATTTCTTTTTTTTTTTTAACATTCAATTATTAACCTAGAGTTTGGGCCCTCCACCTTTCAGTATGAGAAATTCAGTGCTTGATGAGGCTAGAATCCCGGTTACTCAATGAAAAGGGATTATTATCCACTTTTGTCAAAATGAAAGCTTTCAATACACTACTAGCCCAATTGGGATATAACTAATTCAATAATCAACAAAGCATGTACCCCACAAATGAATGCTAGTATAGAATCCTAGAGTGAATCTCAAAACAATCACAAAATCAGGATAATGTGGACAACAAGTGCAAGCATGGTATCAATCTTTTGAAAAACTTACTCCTAAATGGCATCCACAAGGCATACAAGGAGTATTAGACTCACAAGTGAAGCAATTTTTAAATTTTAAGCAATATAGTCCTCAAAAGATCAAAATCATCGCAAGTTATGGACCAATCATAGAAAATTCCTCAAATACACAAGTCATGCTTAAAATTTTGAATTGAAGTACTGCAATTAACACTATTACCCCCAAACTTAAATGGCGCAATATCCTTAATGTGCAAAGAGAACAAAGGAAAAAAGTATACCAGTGTAGTAATAGTAAAGAATGGCTGGGACACAAGTATCCAAAGTGGGTGGTATAACCCCCCCAAACTTAGGATTTGTTGTGGTCCTAAAAAGACGGCACTGGATAAAACTCATTAGATAACAAAAGGGATAATAACAATGCACAGTGGACATGCAAGTGTAAATGGGACAAGAATTGAAGTAATGAGAGAGAAAAAGGGTGGTCCTAAAATTTTGGGGAGCACTCTCCCTCACTGAAGTCATTAGGATGCACCTGATGGAGTCAATCATAGACAGATATATCAATACAAAGATATGGCATCCAAAATATAGCATGTATAAACAGAAATAATATACATCATATCATAGTATCAGGGCCAACAGACTAGCCGCAAAAATATAGTAACAGTAACAATGTATCATAAATATATAAAATGAAGGGAGTAAAGTGATAGAGAGATCAGGAAGAGGAGGTAGGACGGGCAGGGTGTTCTCCGTGGATATCTCAGGATAACTCTCGCAGCACGGTCATGACATCGGCATGGAAAGATAAAATATCAGCTCAGATGGAAACAGAATCTGCTCAGATAGAGACCATGTCTCCTCGGATGGATACTACAACATCCTCCAAAGCCTGAAGACGCTCCCCAAAGCCGGGTGTCTGAACTGGAGCCTCAGGTACTACTGGATCAGGAAACTGTGGTACATCCTGAGCCTACTCCGGAGAATGAACTAGCGACCCTACTGGAGAGTGATGCTGTAGATCCTCTGCTGGAGGCTACTCCAAATCTATATCAAAATGTATGGCAGTCGGATCGACTGCTGGATCGTCCACTGCTGCCAATGCGTCTGCCGCTGCTGCTATTATCTCCTCCTCCTCACCCTCTTCTGCTGCTATCACAGCGTCCTCTAGAAGACTCTTGATAAGAGCGTTATAGCTCTTATTCTAGTGCTTCTTGCCAAAATGGTAGGCTCCAGTCTCTGGGCGCTCATCTGGTCGGAATGGATAGCGCTGATCTCTGAGGATCTAAGTGATAAGCTGGCTAGATGGAAGATACTTAGCCCTCTTGGGCTTGGCCTTGCTGATGTAATTAGCATACAACTTCATCATCATAGTCCAGTACAGGGCTGGAATAGAAATCCAGTACTCTATGTAGAAAGCATATAGGGCTGTCAAATAATCACCTCGCCTCTGAATCTTGTGGTCGGCCATAAACACATTTCGGTACCGGACTGAATCAAAGAACCATAGATCATCGGGCAGATAGGTGCGTGTAGTAAAAGTGTCACCCGCACTGTAATGGCCTGTAAGTGCCTCGGCTATGAATACATAAGAAGGCCGCCTCTCCAAAATAGGATAATCGAGCTCAAGCTCATGAGGGCAGGTAAACGAGCAGCGACAGGCTCTGGCCAGGGACTCCAATGTAATGCAGATAGGATGACCATCCACTGTAGTGCATTACTCTACCAGATTACTTGGGGCGGGTTAGAGGTTTTGGAAGAATATCTAAACAAGCCTCGAGTAAACTTGGTAAATGACTGGGGCTAAAATGGCTAATATGCCCTAGTGGTCAATGTCCTCATACGCTGCCCGGGTCAGGATGTACCGGGAAAATAAAGAAATGTTGAAGACTGACTTATGTGCCACTGAAAGGCGTGAGTATCTTGATAGTGGTCTGTCTACAGCCTTGCCCGACTTTAGATGGGGTGGACATGGAGAAGGTGATGGTGTGTGCTTAGCCTCATCACGGGATGATAAAGATGCAGAGTTGGAAGACTAGAGTCTAGAGTCCGATGAGGACTGAGCTAGATCGGTGTCCATAGGAATCTGCAGCTGCTCGGGCTCAGGAATATAAAAGGGCTCACTTGGCCCTTCTAGTTTACGCCTGACTCATCGCTCATATTGTCGCTTGGCGATAGTCTTTACTCGGGCCATATCCTGAAAAAGAACACAACACTTGCAAAATCAGTAATAGATTATAAATATTTGAGGCATAGTATATAGAAACATGTATGTCAAATAAGATAGACGATACAGAACATAAATCTATGCAAGTGATGATAGAGCGAGATGAACAGTGACATGAAGTGATGCATGCTAACAAAATAAGTACGGAATGCATCCAATGTGAAAAACACAGGTATTGGGCATGTATGAGATAGCATAGAATCACAAAAGTGTGTGTGAAGTGTGGGATGCAAGTCTGTGATGTTCGATCGATCACAAAAAAATGTGAGAATGATCTTAGTTCGATCGATCTAAGATAAATTCTATCGATCTTGTGTGATCGATCGAAGAAAACTTCGATCGATCGAACTGCTAGGAGCAATTCGAACAGTCACAGATCTATAAATTTTCTGACACGAGGGTACCCAAGCAAGCTTGTGGGGCCCTCTTACACATCAATAACAATAAATGGGGCACTTGTTTGGCCACATCAACCTCAAAATCAATTTTAAAAACGAAAAATATATACAAACAATATACACATATGTACACATGTATACACCATCATGGAAAGTTCAAATATGGCAAGATTCAGTCCTAGCAACCCTAGATCTAACATGTGAAGCATATTAAACATGTGATTGAAGATGGAAATCAAGAAAAAGGGATGAAACTTACCAAATCCGAGAGAGAGAAGTGGTGTGAAAGGGGAGAGATAAGATCTGAGACGAAGGAGGGAGTTTTGAGCTTCGGGAAAGTCACCGGAGAGCTCGCCGGAGATGGAAGAGAGATGGGTTGCAGTAGCGAGGGTCAAGAGGGACTTTTGATCGGTCTTTGAATCGATCTAATAACCCTAGGGTTTTATTTTTAAAAACATTTCCCGACAGGTTCGATCGATCAAGGAAAATATTCGATCGATCAAACAAGATCAATCTTGAAAATGCTGAGATCGATCTCTGTGCACTAAACGACAATTTTTTTTTTTTTTAATTTGATTACTTTAAATATTTACAAATCAAAAAGAAAATAAATTAAAATTAAAAACATTTTTTTTTTTGGGATTTTGAAAATTTTAAAATGAAAAGGAAAGTAGAAAAATAAATTAAAAATCTTTTTGAGTTTTGAGGATAAAATAAAATAAAGTAAAAATAAAAATAAAAATAAAAATAAAAATAAAAATAAAAATGAAATCAAAGTCAACAAGAGGTACAGATCGATCAAACTGAGATCGATCGAAAAGGTACTTTGATTGATCGAACAGGTGAAAACTTATAGAGAAGTTGGAACGATGCACAGAGAGACTTATTTTCATGGATCTCAAAAATTTTCTAAGTGTGGAGTGAAGATCGATCCAAGAAAAAGTTAGATCAATCTAAGAACTTTTAGATCGATCCAAGAAATTTTTCAATCGATACACAGAGGGCTGATTTATGCAGGAAATTTCAGATCGATGGAATAGAGCAATGATTGGATGCAGGAATGGGTGTTCGATCGATCGAACCTCTTTTGAGATCGATTGAACTGGGGCAAAATGCCTATTTTTAGAATGAAAGTGCATACATATTCAATCAAAATCCTAACTATGTGTATGTATTCCAGAGCAGATCTAGACGACGCAAGAAATGAAAGATAAAATAGAAATGAGGGAGGAATAGGGTTATAAACCCTACAAAGCATTTACTAGTTTTTAACGTCTCTAGCAAGACGTTAGGCTCCTTTAGCCTGGATAAAACATGTTGTAATGCATCCCCTCCTTGTCGAGGTAATAAGTACTTTGAATTCCACCCAACAAACGGTTCCCTAAAGAACTTGTTGGATTAAGTTCAAAGGAAATTTTTGGTCCTTTGTCAATGTGATCTTTGGGCTTTCGTGCCCTCTCAAAGTAAGATTTTGAAACCTCATTCTTTGGATTCAAGGTTGAAAATGAACTTTTTGAAGTTTTGGTGTCAAGCAAAGACTCCATTCTCTCACATTCATTGTCGAGACATTTTCCTACAACATTTAATTCTTCATGCTTGTCAAATGAATTTGGTGTTGGATTGAAGATATTCAACTTTACTTTCATATGGCCAAATGAGATCTTCATTATCCCCGTCCTGCAATTGATGTTGGCATTTGCGGTTGCTAAGAAAGGACGGCCAAGGATAACTGGAATTTGGCTCTTGGGATTTGGAACCTATTCTGTGTCAATGACAACGAAATCAACCGGGAAGAAGAATTTATCAATTTTAATCAAGACATCCTCTATGATACCCCTAGGCTTTTTGATGGATTGGTCGACAAGTTGCAAAACCACCGACGTCGGTTTCAAGTCTCCTAAGCCTAATTTTGTATATACCGAGTATAGAAGAAGATTAACACTTGTTCCTAAGTCTAGAAGAGCCCAATTAATGACATGGTTACCAATGATGCAAGAAGTAGTAGGTGAACTAGGGTCCTTAAATTTTTTCTTGAGAAAAAACTCATTGAAAGAACAAAAAGCCCTCACAGTAGCCCAGCTTGTTGCAAGATTGAGCTCACTTGCTCGGTCAAGACCACTTTCCTAGGTGCTTGGCTCTTGTTCTTCCTCTTTTTGGTGCAAAGATCTTTCAAGAACTTGGCATAAACTGGAATTTATTTGATTGCATCCAAAAGTGGAAGATTAATCTTCAACTGCTTAAACACCTCAATAATTTCATTGGTCTTTGTCTTCTGCTTGTCAAGATAAATGGATCCTTTCAAGGCATCCAGAAATGGAGCTCTAAGCTCAAAAGCTTTTTCAAAAAATTTCTTTGAAGACTCTTCAACACAAGAATTTTTAAAATCCTTTTTCAAAGTTTTGTCCATTTCATTTCTCAAATCATTTTCTAACACTTTCTCATTTGAATGATCATGCATATGCAATGAAGAAAGAATATGAAGGGAAATGGGACGGGTGTCAACTTTTGGTTGCACCGGTTCACTCCCTTCATTGGGAATACCTACTTTATAATCAATAATCTTCCCACTTCTTAAAGTTGTCACCGCATTGACATGTTCAATTATGTGCCCTTTCGATGAGGAATGAGTCTCCACAACACATTGTTGTTTTGGTGGGGCATTCAAAGGCATTTTCCCCTTTTCTCTAGCATTCAAGGTACTAGCTATTTGCCCAACTTAGGTTTCTAGCTTAGCAATGGATTAAGATTGGGAATGAAGCAATTGAGTGTTTGCCTCTAGAGTACCTAGAATGGTTAAAACTTTCTCTTCAAAGGCGGGACTCTAGAGTTTCCTTGAGAATATGATGATTGGTTAGGAAAATGAGAATTAGAGAATTGATTGCCATGTGATTGAAATGATGACTTAAAACCTTGGGAACCTTGGCCTTGTATCGGTGGGGGAGCATACTTCCCTTGAAAACCACCTTGGGGAGGGTTTGAGCCTTCCCCTTGGCTTTTCCAAGAAAAGTTGGGATGGTTCCTCTAACTTGAATTGTAATGAGTGCCATAGGGATTATTCCCTTGATTAACAAATATAGCATTGACTTGCTCATGAGACTCACTTTATACATGTCCATGGGGACAATTGGAAGTAGAATGCAAGACACTTGAACAAGTCATGCAAGATTCATTAGATACACGATGATGGATATGAGTAGGGGCGGAAGATGCTTGATTCACCGAATTTTGGTTAATCATGAATTGATCAAACCTTTGAGATAAGAATTTTATCTCGGCGGCTATGTCATTGGAGTTGTCAACTTGATATAAGCCAACACTCTTCCTTCCACCTAGGTTTCTACCATTTTTAGAAGATAAGGACCTTTGCATGGAATTTTCACTCATACTTTCATACAATTGCTATACATCATTTTCATGTTTGTTAAGATAAGAACCACCCATGGATACATTAACCATACCCTTATGATTATCCGGTAAACTTTCAAAGAAATATTGAACTAGTTACCACTTAGGTATGTCATGATGTGGGCACTTTCTAAGCAAATCATTAAATCTTTCCCATGCCTCATGAAACATTTTCCTATCCCCTTGAGAAAATTCTCTAATGGAAGTTCTCATGGCATTGGTCTTAGTAACCGGATAGTACTTTTTCAAGAATTCTTGTTGCATTTCTGCCCAAGAAGTTATCGAAAAAGGCCTAAGATTTTTGAACCAATATTTTGCCTTGTCCTTAAGGGTGAAAGGAAAAAGTTTGAGTCTTAAAACTTCTTCCGGCATGTCCGTGTATTTCACGGTGGAACATACTTCAAGAAACTTATCCAAATGCTTATAAGGTTCTTCACTAGGAAGTCCATGATAGTTTGGAAGTATTTGAATAGTTTGTGGTTTAATTCATAGTGATGTGCTCTAAATGGGGGCAATTGAATACAAGTAGGTGCATTGTATTCATTAGGCATATAATGGTCTCTTAATGCAATGGGAGGATTCACATTTGGTGGTGCCAAACGAACACCTTGGTTAGCTTGAACTATGGGAGGTTATGGAGCAAATATTGGCCTAGGCATTCCCAAAGGAATTTGGCCTTGTTGTTGTGGTGGAATAAATGGTTTAGGCATGCCTAACGGTACTTGAACATTTTCATGATGCACATTAGGGTGGAGGATCCCTTGTTGATCTACATAACCAATGTTCTCCACATGGTCTTCATTCAAATCTTCCATTGGTGAAATGGAATGATGAGAACTACTTCTTCCCCTAGGATTACGAATAACCAATTCAAGATGCAAATTAGGAGGGACAAGGGTAGGATTCAATGACCTACGACCATGCATACACTAGCAAAGCAAATAACAAGCAATTAACAATCACTTCACCCCTATAACAAATCAATCAATAAATCTCCATATACAATGATCCCATACTCCCATGCTTGAACAATCATGCAAAGAAAAGTAAATTGCCTCCATGCGGGCTCACGATTTATCTAAGAATGTAAAAATATGCCTCCACGCAGGCTGAAGATTTAGCTAAAGATTGAGTTATAAAGATCTCACAAGGGGTCCTTAAGCAACTTCAATTCAATTTTTAACTTCCAAGCTTTGCTATGCTTTGCAATTTTTAGATTTTTAGCCCTTTTATGCTTAGCTTAGCTCCTTGCTTCTCAATTCTCCTTTGTTTAACCTCCTTGCTCAATTTCACCTAGCTAAATAAGAACAAACATAATAAGTAACCAAAAATAAAAATAAAGTAAAGACACGATCAAAAGAGTACTAATTTGTGACGACCGAAGGTTGACCCGATAACGGATCCGATAAGCGAAAGCGAACACAGAAAATAAGACTCTAAGAAGTCAAAGTGACCTTCCATGAGGTCGTGGAACTCAATGAGAACTGATGCAGAAGCAAAAGGTCAAAAATATGACAAATAAGCCCCTAGGGGCAAAATAGTCATTTTTAAAAAAATATGGATTCAGGTGCCACCGAGTACACCGCTGGAAAAACAGCAAAAAATTAACAAATCAAGACTCAAGAATCACTTGATTCAGAGTCCGGATGAAGAAGATATGAAACTCCAAAGTTTCATAAAAACCAACTTTCGGGTTTCAAAACAATGCGGCAAGGGTAATTGACAAGGGGTAAAATGGTCTTTTTAGACAAAATTGGATGCAACTGAGCATATTGATAGATAGACTAGGAAAAATTAATGAATCTAGACTCAAAAATCACTTGATTCGGAGTCCAGATGAAGAAGATATGAAACGTCAAAGTTTCAAAAAAACCAACCTTTGAGTTTAAAATAAGTGCGGCAAGGGTACTTTACAAAGAGTAAAAATAGTCTTTTCAGATAGAATTGGATGCAACCATGAATACCGTTGGATAGACAAGCAAAAACTAATAAACTTAGACTCAAAAATCACTTGATTTGGAGTCGAGACAAAGAAGATATGAAGTCTCAAAGTTTCGAAAAATTAGACTTATTTTCCAAGTAAGAAATCTGGGCAGGAATAGTGTGTTAACAGCAAGCACCAATTACATTTTTTTTTCAGAACCGAGGCTAAAAACGGACCCTTTAACGAGTTTTTCTGGAAAAACACGAAGAAGAAAACCCCCTTAAAATCACATTTTCTACCCGACTATGCAGAAGAAACCAAAAAAAAAATGATGTAAAGTCCCTAAAATGCCCCTTGAACAGCCTAAGTCAAGATGGACCCAAAAAGTTGCTACAAGCATTTTTTTCCAGAAACAGCCAGAACAGAGAGTAAAAACGGGCTAGTAGATGAATTTTTCTAAAAAAACACAAAGAAGAAACCCCCCTCAAAATTGAGTTTGCTAAGTGATACGTGAGAGAATTAAAAAAAAAAAACGCAATGTAGAATGCCCGAAATGCCCCTCCATGAAATCTGGTCATGGAGGTCCAAAAAGCTACTAAAAAAAAACAGAAAGTTGAACTTTGAGATCGATTTCCGGCACCAAGACTACATTTTCTGAAAAAACACAAAAAATAAACCCCCCCTAAAATCACGTTTTCTATTCAACCATGTTGAAATAAGGAAATAAAACTGAATTAAAAGTCTAGAATGCCACTAGATCAGAATATGCAACAAAAATGCAAAATGAAATCGTAGGAGGCTCAAAACACAAACGATGAGGTTTTACCCAGAAATGACTATGCACGCAAATGTAACTTACCTATTTAGACGTGCTACAATGGTCCATGGCTTAAAAATATAGCTGATGCAAAATCCGACCCCCCAACGGGCAAAAAGGCAAAAATGGACTTGGAATAGAAAACATGGAATCCAAAAATGTAAAATGGAGTCAAATGACCGTTTGGCCCTTGGCTACACTTCATACAAGATTAATAAGACCCTATAAAAGAATGAAAATGGAATTCCCACACCCGATGCAACCATGGTGAAGCAATGACTTACGATTTTTTAAGATTTTCATAATATTTCATGAAGTTAAAAAGTACATAGAATACAATATAATGGTCATTGGCCTCCGGCCTCATCTCATACATATCAAATACATTGAAAGAAGTGTACTTAAGTACACATTACATACATGGAATCAAATATACATATTTTGACATATAAGTCTACAAAATGACATTTCATACTAACATTCGCATAAAATGGAAACTTGAAAGATACATGACATCCAAGGAATGCTAGGCGTCATGAACCAAGTCTTCGTACCTGAAATATGCCCCAGTATCGTAGGGGTGAGTAACATAAAGCTCCTCGTAGGAGATGAGCATGCATCGACCTAGCATTTTACAAATTTATCACCTTAAGGTGAAACATGTTAAAGGAGCTCATGCCACCTAACGTCTATGTCCAAGTGAGACTCGGGGAGCATCCTAAGCTACCTTAGAGTCTAAACAACAAGAATCATGATATACATACGTGTATGAAATGAATCATGGTTGGTATAATCCAAAGAACATGACAAGAAGAATGCTTGAGCATAGATTAACATGAATTGCATTTTCAATACAATTGAACTAGGTCTAGAGTAATCCATACAACATGACAAAAGCATATTTGAATACAAGTTAACAAGAATCACATTATCCATGCAATTCAACAACAAAAGAGCATGTTATACAATGCAATAAGGTTTAAGTTCTCAAAGCCATCAACTTAGAATCTAAAGCACAAAATAACAGTAGTGGTTCATGCTACCTAACGTCTATGTTATAAATGAATCAATAGGATCAATCCTAAGCTTTATTAGAACTTCAAAACACGATTTTCAATATCGATGCAATTTAACCAACATTGGAACTTCCAATACAACGCATAAAGCACAATTTCACAAAGTTAACATCTTGTAACTTAAAATGAAACGACAAATAAGAAACAACAAGTTACAGCATCATCTAGTTATCAACTTGAAAATGAAATACGAAATCAAACAAAGTGGGTACTCAGACGTCACGCCAAATCAGACCGACAACATAATTACTTTAGGGTTACTAGCCAATGGGTAACCTCCCTATATGCACACTAGACTACATAGATGGACTATCCCCCATACTGGAACCATGTCCTAGCCATAGCCAAACAACGACATCCCCAAGTTTCCAAAATCAACAAGTTGTGCAACAACGCATATATCAACAGGAATATGCAAGATAATCAACTATCTACCAAGCACAACCAAATTTGGAAACCTATACAATACATGCTCTAAGTCCACAACTAATATGATATGATAAATGTCGAATCTTCAGTGTGCGATTCGTTACACGCTATGCATGAATGATGTTAAATATGAAGTGTGCAAATCATTACGCAAGATAACAATATATTCAATATTGAAAACATAAGCTCATGAGTTTAAATACAACAACAAGGTAGAACTTTAATTAAATCATGCTAATTTAAATCCCAAGGTTCTAAAACAACTTCAAATAGTCCCAAATTAATATATACTAGTAAACAAGTCATGGCCAATACAAATATCAAGTTAAAACCTTAATTAAGCTAATGGGACCACAAAATAGATTTTAATTAATTCTTTTAATTAAAATCTCTAGATTTTCAAACTTAACCAAATGCTCTCAAATTAACTTATGTTGGAAAACATGTCAAAGACTAATGCAATATCACATTACAAGTTTATTTCATTCAATTTACGACTATGCGAATTAAACTTTCACTAAAGTTAAACATAAAACAAAAGTTGCAATTCTCATGCAATAAATCCCAATTTAATACATGTGAACAACCATACCAAAACTTAATTTTCTAGCATGCCACAATACAATTCCAAGTTGTATATCACCATGACGATTAAATCTTAAACATGGAATTTAATTAAATAAAAGGTTTCAAAACCTAACCGAATATTCTAAATCAAATATATGTGAAGCTATATGGCATGTAAATCAAGAATATCAAGTCGGAATTCAAATAGAGTGAATAGTGCACTCGGGGCAAATTAATTAATAATTACTAATTTTCAAAACACCTCCAATTACTTTCAAATTCAACTATGTTGGAGAGCATGCTAAGGCCTAATTTAATATACTAACACATATTGATTTCAAGCTAGTTAAGGCCATGTGAATTAATCTTTCACCTAAGATAAATATTAAATAAAAGCTCTAGTACTTATTTAAATGCTCTAATTTTAATACACGACAATGAGCATATTATGGGGCAATATAATATCATGCTACATGTTTAAACCAAATCACGAGCAACCGGGAAAATTAGATCCCGTACAAGAAAAATAAATAATAAAATCTCTAGATTTCATATTTAATCATGCAAACAAGTAGTATAAGCATTACAAGCATGCTATATAATAAGAATTTAAACCTAGAACATCCCCTACCTCAATTTGAGATGAAAATTTCAAAAGCCATCAAAATGGAACGGCTCCGAATCCGACGAAACTACTAGGTTTTGTCGGGGACAACGCCATGAACATAACTCCCGTGAAAGCCCCATCAAAATCATAACTTGACCTCAAAACCAAACTCAAGAAATGGTCAAAACTGAATTCTAATAAGGGGGATGGTAGAGCACGGCGAGGGGAACAACAAATGTTAAGGCCGAAGACTTTCCATCAAGGAAAAGTGAACCAAAAGAGGAGAGAGAAGATATCAGCACCCCTTGGGCTGCCATGGGAGCTCCAGGTCATGCATGAAGAGCGGAGAAGATGAAAAATGAAATATCTCACCCCTCTTTTATAGAAATCTCAAAAAGTGCCCCAACGGGCCCTGCCGGGTCTAAAAAAGTAAAATTTGAGCAGACGCGCTCAAATGGCAAAACTTTGTGAACAAAAAAGATTCAAAATGATAAAATATGAACAACAGAAGAAACAGTGTCAAAAATTGAGTCCCGAGCAGAAAGTTATGCCCAAAACAAGTTTGGCAAAAACCGGGGCCAGAAACCCTGAAACTGGAAAACATCGACCAGGAGGAAATTCCAAGAGTACACAACTCGATGAAATATGAAAATGAATCCCGTACAAGGATCCAGGCTCAAAACAAGACATTTTGCAATAACTTTCATTAATTGCACAATGGCCCCTCCAAAAGTGAAAACTGCACTTATGGCCCAGAATGAAAATATCTTCCAAAAATATTTTCTTAAAAACTCCTGAAAAAAGATATTTACAAAAAATACCCCAAAAAAAGAAAATAATTTCAAAGAACTTTGCATCCATGCCCCTATGGACACCGGGAGCAACCAAAGTACTTTCTTGCAAAAGTAAAGATACGTATTTCATTGAAACCACTCAAGATGAAGGCATGTGCAGTCAAAAACCAACTCCGAGCATGAGAAGTGAGGTTGTGCCAAAAACTGACAAACGGAGATAAGACAGAATAGGGAAAAGGATGAAATAGCGCATAGTGTTGAAACACAAAAAATATGAAAATGACTCGGTCCTCAAAGGAAGTTATCAATCCACGGAAAAGAGTCTCAGGAACCAATTCCGAGCACTCGAGATGACACTAAGCGACACGAAACAGAGCTCAGAAAAGAAAATTAAACGAAAAAAATTCATTCGTAAAATTTCAAGAAAAAGGAAAGGAAGGCAAATGACCGGGTCGTTACATAATCCCTAATTGTTTCTAAAACATGGCGTTGCCAATTACATCCCCGGCAATGGCGCCAAAAACATGGTGATGCTCATCGCGGTGCAACCAAATTTGTGCAAAATAGTGTGGCTAAGTTTTACATTTATAAGTGCCACTACTACCACTAACTAAAAATATAGCAAGGGTGAGTAGGGATCGTCTCAAAGGATTTAAGGGCTACAAGTAATGGAAACATTGCTTAGGGTTAGTAGGTCGAGTGATCAAAGGTAGGTTGTCTGGTTGATTAAACTATAATTAAGATTAAGCAAGATCAATATAACACAAGTGAATGAAAGATAGAGAAAACAAAAGAGATATGTCTTGGTACTTAGAGATCACCACTAAGCATCACCTTTCTCTACACTTAATTCATAATTAATAAAGGGAAGGCACATATTGCAACAATGGTGAGTGTGTATGGTTGTTTCTATAAGCATGGATAACCAATTAAATATATATTATCTATACAACATAATGAATAGCATAATATATCAAACTAAGCCATTAATCCTTCTTTTAAGCTCACAATCTAAGCACATCACAAATTAAAGAAATATACTACTTGCATTCATAAGTATAGAATATCAACAACAAGCATGGATTGTCCTCCCATTTAACAACTAAGGTGACTACACTACATCTAAGCTAATGACATGAAATTTAAACTAATTAAACTAAGAGAGAGGCATAATCCATCAAGTAATAAGTATAAACCATCAAATAATCACGAGAGCATTCTATTAAGCACTATGTCTTGACAATCTCTAGATCCATAGTATCAATACACATAGACATGCATCAACAACACAAGAAATAGAGATAAACACATGAACATCTATTCTAGCATACATAGACATATGGATAGAATGAAATGGTCACTTAGAAGAATTAAACCACACAAATCATTGAATAAACAAGATCTATGTATATAAAGATGTCAAAACATGAGTTACAACACAAATCCCCTCAAAAATACATAAATCAAGGTAAAAAAAAAAAGTATGCTTAGGGCTAACTCTAGCCCCAAGAGGATGTTTAGCTACTTATGGATGGTGTCCTTGAACCCTTAAGGGCTATCTCCATGGTAGAAATGTTCTTCTTCTTGAAGTAGATGGAAAACCTTCCAAAAATGTGCCTCTAGCTCTCCTATTCTTTTCTTTCTCCCTAAGGTAATCTAAGAACTCTTGTGTATTGTGTATCCTCTATCTCATCTCCCCTTTTTTTTAAATGTGGCTCATAATCCTTATATAGGTAGCTCAAATGTCACACCCAATGCTCTAGGCTCATACACAAGGGCTTCTCCAATGATTACACCATGAGACAACCTTTAATGAGCTAGAAATATATTTTTTTCGCATTTTAGAAGGTTTGATCGATCGAACTTGTTCTGTAATCGATCGAACATGGCTGAGATCCATCAAACTTTGGCTGGATCGATCCTCCATGGCGGCGCCTTTTTGGATAAGGACAAATTTGAGATATTTTTGGGGAAAGAGACAAAAGTGGTAGGTGGGGTGGTACAACAGGATAAGATGGAATCTTTTCGATCGATCTGAGAATTTTTGGATCAATCAAAATTGGTTGGATCTTTAGATAAGGACAAAAGAGCTTGGATCCATCTTAAAATGTCTAGATCGATGAACTTTCGATCGATCGAAGTGTTTTTGTGATCAATTGAACCTAATGAATTCCACACTTTGCTTCAATCTACTTACACTTTGCTCTTTTCTTCCATTCAGCTTGAGTTAGCTTCTTTTAAGCTCTTATTTGACTAATTTAGCTTATTTTGGGGATAAACGCCTAAAAAGGACAATAACACGAAATTAGTCAAAAACGAGAAAGTAAAATAGATAAAGGTCCTTGAATATCTAAGCTTAAGTGGTTTAAATGCGCACTTTTCAGCGCTCATCAAGGATAAACTTGAAGAACCGGAACTCCCAAAACCACAATGGGAGCTTTATGTTGATGGCTCCTCAAATCTAACCGGTGCAGGAACGGGGGTTGTCATTAAAACTCCCAAAGGAACTATGCTTCAACAGTCAATCCGGCTAAGTTTCCCTACTACTAACAACGAAGCCGAATATGAATCTTTGCTAGCTGGACTTTGGTTGGCAAAGCAACTTCAGGTAAAATATCTGAAAGTCTTTAGTGACTCATAGCTTATCATGAACTAGGTGATAGGGAAATACCAGCCAAAAGAGGAAAGGATAAAGGCTTACAAAGAGGTCATAGAGGCTACTTCTAGTGAATTCGATCAAGTCAAATTTCACCAAATCCTGAAAGAAGAGAACTTTGAAGTAGATAAATTGGCTTTTACAGCCTCATCTATAGCCGAGGACTTAATCCGAATAGTTCCAATAGTGATGATAATTTCTGAAGTCGCAAGAGAACCCTGTTGGATAGATCCATTGGAGGATTACCTTAAAAATAGAATCCTCCCAGATCAGAAGGTAGACGTAAGGAAAGTAAGGTCTACAGCGGCCAAGTACTCCATTATCAATAATCGCCTTTACCGACGATCATTCTCGGGCCCATACTTGAAATGTTTGACTCCTGCTGAGGCTCTCAAAGTGTTGAAGCAAATACATGGGGGGGGGGGATTGCAGTAATCATTCAGGTGAAAGATCCCTCCATAAGATCTTAACTCAAGGCTATTTCTAGCCGTACATGGCCATGAATGTTGAAGAGTACACCAGGAGATACAATATGTGTCAACGCTACGGCCCCATAAAGCATCAGCTGGTTGAAGATCTGCATGTAATGGCAAATCCTTGGCCTTTTGCTTAATGGGGGATTAATGTAGTATGCTGACTACCCAAAGCTTTTGAATAGAAGGAATATGTGTTATTGGCCACTGACTACTATAGAAAATGGGTAGAGGCTGAAGCGTATTCAAGCGTGACTCATGATCAAGTAAAAAGCTTCTTGTGGAATAACATAAGATTTCGGTTCGTGCCGAGAGTTATCATAATGGACAACGGCAAGAATTTGGATAACAAGCATACTAGGAAATTCTTTGATGAACATGAAATCCACCAAAAATTGGCTGCAGTAAGCCATCCACAGGGAAATGGACAGACCAAGATAACTAACTGAACCATATTCGACTGTCTGAAGAAAAAGCTGGAGAAGTTTAAGAGCAAGTGGTATGAAAATCTCTCCATGGAACTCTAGGCTTACCGAACCACTCGAAGAAGGCCAACTGGGGAGAGTCCCTTCGCAATGGCATACGAGTCCGACACTATAATTCCAATAGAGACAGAAGTGCCAACCCTGTAGACCTATATATTGATGGAAGGAGGAAATGATCAGCAGTTAGAACATAGTCTTGATCTCCTAAAAGAAAAAAGAGATGCCGCGGCAATAAGACTCGCTTCGGACTAGCAACAATTACAATAAACGGGTCAAAACGAGGAGTTTTGTTATGGACGATTGGGTGCTAAACCAAGAAATGGCATATGTTAAAAAGCTACAGCCCAATTGGATCGGACCTTTACCGAAGTAGTAGGGAAAGGGGCCTACAGGTTGGCCGAGAAAGATGTCCGAATAATTGGACGACCATGGAATGCAATACATCTGAAAATGTACTACCACTAAGTATGAGCTAGTAAAATAGTTCCTTTTTGTTTTCTATTAAAGAAGGTCATTTATGATCATTATAATAAAATCTCTTACAAAGAGTTATGTCAATTTGTTATACCTTAATATCCTTATGTATGCAAGTATAAAAATCAGGATGCTACATAAATAATTAGCCAAACACAAAGGGAGAATAATTATTTTAATCCCTTTTTTTGCTATGGAAGGAACATTATTCATAATAGGGGGCCATTACACTCTACAAATCAATCTGAATTCCATTATGAATAAGTTCCTCACACAACAAAAAAAAATAATGATAATAATAAAAAAAATCAAACACAAAAACAAGTGCCTTTTGATCCCACATCGAATAAAATAGGACTTTACCCTCTCTTAATTTATGGGTTTACTATAGTGAGTCATCATATTGCAAAAAGTGTCCATTGACATACAAGGAGGCCCAGCGTAAGCTACACCTAAACCTATATGCCAAAGGACATTCTTTGTAATAATTCACCCTTTTTAGGCCCAAAACATTGGCCTAATAAGATAAACTTACTTTTCTTTATCCTACATCGAATATAAATAAGAAAAGAGAATGGTTAATATAACCAAATTTCGCTACAGGTAGATGCCAAGGAAAGAGTCTCCGTGAAATGAAGGCCCCCAACCAAACGATTGGGACTCTAACTACGTCACAGTCACTTTTTGACTTGGCCTTCTCCCACTTTTAAATCCTCAGACCTCAAGAGTCCAAAAGGTATTAGTAAATTCCTCTAAGGCATAAAAGAATGCCGAGAAACAATAAAGCCTCAGACTTCAAGAGTCTGAAGTTATCAATAAATTCTTCCAAGGCATAAAAGATTGCCGAGGAACATTAAATCCTCGGACCTCAAGAGTCTGAAGGTATCAATAAAACTCCTTTAAGGCATAAAAGAATGTCGAGGAACATTAAATCCTCGGACCTTAAGAGTCCGAAGGTATCAATAAAATTCCTCTAAGGCATAAAAGAAAGCTGAGGAACATCAAATCCTCGGACCTCAAGAGTCCGAAGGTATCAATAAAATTCCTCTAAGGCATAAAAGAATGCCAAGGAACATTAAATCCTAGGACCTTAAGATTCTGAAGGCATACGGCCTTATAAAACATGGGCCTAAACCCAAATGGGGGCAAATACCCCTTATGGATATCCTACTCTCAAGCCCAAAGTATCGGCCTGATGGAGTTAGGCCCATTAAATAAATTGTCCCACATCGAAAAAATGTAAGAAAAAGAAAGCTTTGATATAATCACACCACATAAACCCATGAATAACAAGAATGGGTCCCTTAATAGATAGATCACCAAATGGTGTAACAGTCTCCAATCAATGACTTAGCTATCATGGGAACCTCCTTCTTGCCCCTCATTTTTTTGAATATCTTCGGACCATAAAAAGTCCGAAGGCCCTCATAGGTTAAAAGTTTTTCTAAATCACAAGAGAATACCGAGGGCATATTTTCTAGCCATAAAAAGTCTGAAGATCCCAAAAAGGGCAAAATTCTCTTTGACACAAAAGTGTGCCGAGGAAAAACAACCATCTTCGAACCCCAAAGAGTCCGAAGATTATCGAAGACATAGAAACTCTTCAACAATGCATGACACAGAGAATATGAAAAATAAAGAGACCATATTACATCAATTCCAAAAAAATAAACATTATTCAAGTGCAAAATCCATTTATTTAAAAAAAAAAAAAAAAAACAACCATTACACCAAGAGCAAAGTCTATTTCCTCTTGGGATCAAAAGGGGTCGAAGCAAATGCATCCACCACATTCTGACCTGAGGCTTTGGTTGGAACAACAGAAGAACTTGAAGCTTGAGGACCCATCTGGTGATCCTTCACCATCTCGGCAAACAATATCTCATCTTCTTAAGCTTTTGGCTCGATATAAGGAAAAAATACTTCCATATCCTTATTAAAGGATTCCAGATCCTTCTTCTTTGTATCCGAGCCTTGTACAAAGCCGAATCTAAAGGCCCTAGCACTAGATAAGCGCATAAGAGAAGAATAAGGACTCTGCATCTGCTTCCCAGTTGTTATGCAGGTCAAGACCGATTCCCTCCATCGTTGATTCTCAGCCTCTAGTTCTTTTATTCTAGCATCAGCAGCTGCAAGCTGGCCCTTGTATACATCTCTTGTGTCTGAACAAATTTTTATATCCAGTTGTGTATTAAAGAGCTTTTTTTCCATATTAACAAGATCCTTTTCCATTTTCTTGATAGAAATAGATTGAGCTTCAGTGGTTGTGCACAAAGCTATGGTATAGTACAGATTTTACAAACAAAGAAGGTATGAAAGCCACACCAAAAAAAAAAAAAAAAAAAGGAGAAGAGTATGAGTATAACAAATCTCCACAGCTCGCATAGGGGCAGAAGGTAGGAGCTAATCCAGGCCCATATTTCCCATCAGCTCTTCATCTTTGAGAAGCCACATCCCTCAGGCAACTACCAATGCAGCAGAAGGATCCGTGACCATGGAGTAACCGGAATGAAGAATTTATTTATTGGCCTTTGAAAAAGTTAGCCTCCAGGGTTCCCCTATTTCAGCCAAAACAAAAGCCCTAACCTCTTCTTCGGCTTCAGCTTCATTGTCTTTTTCCCCCTGTTCTTTGCAAGGTTAATTTTTTTTCCTTTGGTAGCAGAGGGAGGGTTTACCTTAACCTTTTTCTTCAGAGGGAGTTCCTCAACCTCTTTTTCTTGCTCGGTAGAGCTGACAACCAGTAAAGGTTCACTCTCAGCAACTTTTCTCTTAAGAGCTTCAACCCTTTTCTTTTCCTCATTAAGTAGAGGAAAGCAGTCAAAAGATAGAAGTGACAAATCCATAAGGGCAGCTGCTGAAGCACTGGACGCAAGTTCTTTAAGATTAGATGAGGAAAGGAGATCTTCAGCGGACGAAGGGTTCTTCTAAACTTTTTCTTCAAGAAAATCAAGTCTCTTCTTAGCTACTGAGGATGGAAATGATACTAAAAAACACCAATTCCCCCGAACTATGATCATCATTTCCTTCCATCTTTTTTCAGAAGTAAGAAGGTCCATACATAGTCTCTGTTGAAGAGACGAAGTGAAGAAATAGCGGCCCAGTTCAGTTTGATGCCTAAAAATAGTATAACTAAGCAATAAGTCAGCGAGGTTTAGATCAATCCCCTCTGACCTTTGACAGACTAGAAGAGCAGAGACTATTCTAAAATTATTAGGGTTTACTTGAAGATGAGCAATCCCTAACTTATTGAAAACTAAGTGATATAAGGAATGAAGGGGAAAACGAAGGGCGTGGAGATGCCCAACAGATAAGAGTAACTTATTCTCACCAACAACCTCACTGGAACTAAAATCGGTGTCATTAGGGTACTTGGATATCTCTACCCCTTCAGGAATCTCAAATTATTCCCACGAAATCAATGGAGAACATGATACGACGAACTGATAAAATTATATCACTTTTTTCTTGAGTGAAAATTTCCTTAGATCCGGAAGTAGATTCCTCCGCCTAAGGCAAAGGATCATCTCCTCTCACAGTAGAATCATCTGAAATATCAGAATGTCTAGAAACCCTAGGAGGAGGGGTTCTAAGAAGAACAGGAGATGCCGAAGGGGTAGTTTCAGAATCCATAATCTCTATTTGATTGTGAGTGGGTGAAGTGTTCATGATATGAAAGCAACAAGAAAAGTATAAACTAACCTGAGTAATTAACAAGGCTGAGAACACAAGGAAGACAAGAGCAAGCTTTGGAGAAGTTTTGTGGTCAGAATGTCAATAGTCACTTCCAAAACCGCCTCTTACACTTTTGGAAACCGAGCAAATTCAATTTCCTTCTAATTAGGGACCGTTGCTCAAATTAAGAGGGAATTGGGGGCAAACTGTGGAGGGAAAAATCCCCCTACCAATAAATATCAGCCACGTCATTTAATAAATTATGACCCTGGGCCACAAGATCTTTAAGCCCAACTTGACAAAGCCCAAAAGAACTATCATCAGCCCAATGCCAGATTAACTTTATCTATCCTCAGTTAAATATACAGCTACGATAAATATTATCCATGATTCAAATCAGATCAATTACGTTATCAAAGGAGCCTCACAAGGAAGAATTTATATAAAGCAAGAACCCTGTATAGAAGAAAAAACCTTACATGGAAGAATTTATATAAAGAAAGATTATTATATAGAAGAAAAGTCTTGTATAGAACATAATGACGAAGGGTAATGGTGAATAAAATGTGACGGACAAGCAAGACAAGTTTTACCATAATTTGTCATTAATTCTTGTATAAATAAAGGCATAAGCCTACAATGAAATATATCAAAATTTCTCTGAATATTTACTGTGCATTATTTTTATTATTTCTATTGAGTGTTCTGCTTTTATTCTTCAATTTATTATAATTGACAAATTTTTGCACCTACAATATATATATAAGCTATTTGTAGTTACTGATCTTAAATAATCATGCTTTTTTTTTGTTTTATTTTTTTGTAATGTACACATAGCATCTAGGATATATATATATGCATATAACTATATATATATATAGCCAAAGCACGGGCTGTTCCAATTTGAGCATGCTTGGAAAGTGTACACCAAAGTGTACAAAGGGAGTCCAATAAAGTCGGAAAGAATGTCAATTTGAAGAAGCTAAGAGATAGTCCGGGTAAAAAGCTTGTTGACTACATCGAGAAGAACAACTGGCTTTTCTTCACGAAGATGGAGAGTACCTATAACCTAGATATGGTACATTACTTCTACTCTAATATCTGGAAAGTCTATGAAGGAGGATATTTTGAGGTTTCTTTGTTTAGCAATGACTATGTTATCAGTGAAGATGTCATTCGGATGTTCTAGGCGATCCTAAGAGGGTAAGCAACACAGGGTACTATCTTTCACTTGATCATTCCGGGCTTAAATGGGAAGAAATTTGTGATACTTTATGCATTCCAGACTCACCGAGATACACCAATCACATTCCTTCTTGCTATCTCACCAATGAGGCAGCGTTCTTGAATTTGTTTATTATGGCCAACCTTGGCTATTTTGGGTTGAAGGACGTCATATCTTCAGATCGTGTAGAGGTATTATTCTTACTATCCACAGGAGCACAGATTTATCTTATTACTTCTATTTATAGGTTGATGGTTGCACATTACAAGAATAACACCAAGAAGAAATCATCTCTGTTCCCTATTATCATCATGGGTTTATATTGGAAGTTTGAGATTGTGCTTCCACCCCGAGCTCATCATGTTGAGATTATGTCTGAGTTAGATCTTTGGGCTTTTAATAAGTCTAAATCCGCCAGGGCTACAACTAGGAAAGTTAACAGGGGTTCAACTGTTACTTCTTCTCTTCTAGAGATCTCTCAGATTTTTTCCTTTAAATAAAACTTCATGACAGATGATGCTAATCTGCTCTACTCACTGTGTCTACAGAATCAGAAAACCATGCTTGATACTATTTCTACTTTACAAGATGAGGTTAAATTTATTCGAGAGCAAAGGACTAGTAGTACGTCAGAGGATGTCTACAGACTAGCCCCTCCAGAGTCGTCACTAGATGCTGAGATTGAGAGAGATGATGATGAGACAGATGATAATGCTGAGGATGGTAGTGGTAGTGGTAGTAATGATGGTAATGATGAGGATATACCGGCTACTGCTGTTCTATTTGAGGGAGATGTTGACGCTTGATTTATTCTGTCCATATCATGCATGCATCATATTTTGTTCAGTCTTTACTTATTATTATTATTTTGGATATTATCTTTTGCTTAATGACATGTAAAAACTGTTAATGACTATTTTTCTTTTAGTTATTTTTCTACTTTGATAATCTAATAATTGCTTTGTCAATTTGTTTCAAAAAGGGGGAAAACATAGTTAATTAAGGGGGAGAAAATACTGAAAAATTGGATATTTATTCACGGGAATTTTTAACTTGTTTTATTAAACTTTCATTGGTAATTTTGCTTGATCCATGTGAAAGAAATTAGGTGAAATTTTTGTCCAAGAGAAGAAGAAAATAGAGAAGAATAAATTTCGTGTTTCCTTGAACAAAATTGTAATTTACTTTTCTGCTTAGGTAGATTGCTTACTTGTTTTTAGGGTTTTGTCACGAAATTGCCAAAGGGGGAGATTGTGAGACATAAATTTGTAATTGGCAATATTTGATGTCAAAACAAGTCCAAGTCGAGTTGTAATTTCAACTTACGATATCAGGATCGACATCAACTGCGGAATTGGAAGGTTGTTCAGAAAAAGAAATACTGAGATCATCGAAAAGGAAAGAACAACACTTTTAGGAAGTCGTTTCCCATTTAGGACACAATATTTACAAGGAATATTTTCCAAGTTACCAAAACATAGAATTTCCAAATTCTATTTGGATTCTGTCAAGTGGGAACTGGTACCACCTTTAGGAACTGCTTCAAGAAGCTGACCTTCGGAAAAATTCAATTATGTCCTTTGGGAACCGATACCAAATCCTGCTACCCTGTACCACTGCTGTTTCAGCTTTAGGTAACTTTGTCTGGATCAGTTTTAAACTTCTTATTTGGTTTAAAATTCTACCAAAAAGTCTTATGCACGAAATTTTTTTTATTTCCTAAAGGATTAGGTCTTTGAAAATTTTATATAAACCCTGATACACATCTAGGTTTATAATGGCTTTTGCACTATCCATTCATTATTCATAAAAGCCTTGGGAAGATCATCTTTGCAGAAAATCCAAGAGATTTCTCTGTCAGTCTTTCTAGAACATATACATAAACACAAGAGTGAATTTAGAGTGTTGTTCAAATCCTAATCGTGATCAAAGTCTTGTATCTACAATGATCAGAGAAAAGCAGATCTACTTCTACATCGAATTCAAATATTGAAGAACAGAAATAAAAGCAATCACACTTTGAAAGGGTCAAAGCATTCGAGGAGTGTTGTTTGATCTACCTGCTACTCTTCTACAAAGATCAAACATAAGTCTGAGGTCATGTTATTGTTGGACGGGATGTCGCAAAGCCAGAGGATTGTCAGCTATTGGTGTTTGGAAGAGCGATAGGGTGTGAGCCAAAGTCAAAGTTCAGTATACTTTGTTTCAAACATAGTGGATCGGTTTACTTTGGACCGCACAGTCCACGAGGTTTTTCCCGCGCAAACAATTGACGTATTTTATCAACTGGGTTTCCTCGATAAATATCCTGGTATCATCTCTAACTTTTATTTTGCTTTATTTTATCTTATATAAGATTAATTATTTAATTGCTAAAATAACTAAAGTTGGAAAGACACAAATCTGTTTTTAAAAAATACAAAACTTTTTAAATATTCTGCTGCATAGAACTCACAAATCTGTGTAGGTCAATGTCACAATGAGCTTCAAGAAAAATGATTAATACAAATATAAGTCATTAACCATTTTCAAGTGCATATAACCTCACGCAACTCACCAAATGAATGCACAGAACAACCCCTCTAATTTTTGGTTAACCTGATTGAGAATCTTGATTTCATTCTCTATTTTTGGATCCTGTTATTGTTAGTGGGGTTCATGCATAAAAATTTAAATTGGTTGATTCCAAGTTTTAGTAAAATGGCTCTAATCCATATATAATAAAAACAAAACAAAAGATAGACTTTGAGGTCTAAATACTATTTTTGGTGAGTTATGGGGATTTCTCACAAATGTTGAGGTCTAAGTACAATTCTTTATTGTAAAAGGGATTCAATCACATAGTTTACAATTATTGTTTATGTTTAGGTAAATACATAGTTTTTCCTGCATATAAATAGAGAACCGAGCAAATGAGATGGCACCCAATTCTATACGCAATCAAAAATGGCACTTGAAGAAAAACGTTGCAAAGTGGTGAAAATTTCTCCAATTTCAGTCAAGTAGATTTGATTGCAAGAAATGCAAGTCAAAAAGAGTTGTCAGAATTGCTGGTGCATTTTTCCAATATGTGGGCCAAAAGTAAGCTTCCGATTTAAGCTTCAAATGGTGGGATGAATTTGAGTCATAAAATAAATGTGAGCATTAATTGCACGGTCACATTATTCAACCGAAACTTTATAATTGATTGCTGTTGTTTTTGAATTTCAGCTATTGGAAATTATATGAGAATTTGAAAAAAGAATCTGTAAGAGTTGTTGCTGTTGTTTTTGAATGCTGAATGGACTATAGATATATGTTTAGCAGCTCCGGCACTTTGAGATCTGATTAGTCTCAGATCCAAAGCTACGTGCACATTCATATTTTTTTGTTCTTCCTCATAGATGTGAATATGAGCGATAGGGTGAATTTTATTTATTTTTAAAATTAATGGAAAAAGAGATCATCAAAACAATGATTAGGAGTGAAAGAGAAGCTTCGTTCCGTAGATGCCACCTATGCTTCTTTCCTTTTCCTCCCTTTCTATTTATACCATTTGAGACTTTATCCTCTTCTATGTTGGTTGGGTATTACCATTTGAGACTATAACCTCGTTTACGTTGGTTGGGTATTCAATTCAAAAAGTTAATTGATTAGGTCACTCTTGCTCCATATAAATCTCGAATTTTCTTTTTCAGGTGGGACTCGTTCAACTACCTAACCATTGGATAAAATATCAGTCTCACGCGATTCTTTGGTATTTGCCTTGTTAGATTAGGATATCCAACTCCAAAAATTAACCCATTAAATAGGGACCATTGTTCCATATAAGTTCAATTTCTAACAATTTGAAATTCGTCCAACCATCCAACACAAGTTCAAAAAATAATAATAATAATAATAATAATAATAATAATAATTTTAGGGGTGTTGCTTTTGCCATAGGGTCAAGAAACTGTTCCACCAGAAATTTCAAGGAAGCTTCGTTCAGGAGGAGTTGGATTATTCTTCTTTTTTACTTTTGCACCACATCTTTATGGTGTGTCTGAAAGGACTTTTGTGAGGCACTATGGATGCGGAATTGCTAGCTGTCTTCTAGCAGAGAAGGTGAGTTGAGTTCCTATTTCCTAAGTCACCGGTGTAGTTTCGCGTAATTGTTATACATACTTAGGGTTCTAATAAGAATAATACTTGGCTACTCACTGTTAAGTAATCCATTTTTAGTAACCGTTAATGTAGTTCAACAAAAAATGTACACAAAGACTTCCTTCATCTTCCCCGCTCAGTACTTATCTGCAATGCGAGTGGCTACCGAGCCGAAGTGTGAGAGCAGAGGATTTGCCCTTCTCACATGGTCCCTATTTGCCGGTGCTTTTTTTGGAGTGGGAGTAGAAATCCCTTCTAACTGAACCCAGGAGGTATTCGAAAGGATGGCGGCGTATGTAATATTACGCATATATATAATTTGTGATTACAAAATTAAGAAAGTAATAACATCAAGAAATTAGATGCAAATTTACTCTAAAAATATATATATATTATTATCCTTATTTATTATTTTATTATTATTATTATTTTGTAATCATGAGTACATTTTTTATCGGACCTATTAATGGTTCATGGTTGCAGCGTCCCACTAATTTTTTTTTTTATTTATTTAAATATGAATTGATTTGTGGGCTACGAAGAAAAAAATAATTGAGTGGCTCACTGTGCTCTGCCCCTCACACTAGTCTTGATTTGGCTTCTCTCCTCTTTTCTTCAATCACCATAACATTTTCACTCTGTCTCTCAACTGATTAATCCATCAAGGGAGGAGGAATCTTAATTTCTTCCGGAATTAGAGGTAAAAAGTTTTACCTTTGCAACACCATTGCTCAGTATTACAAGTTAATCACTACATAAATTACACATTTATTTATTTGTATGTATTGTCTTCTTTCTATTTCAATTTGTAATAGTAAATCTTGAATCAACCAATTGTCCAATGTATCTGGGAGAACAATAGTATGTTATAGGCTTTGAACAATCAAATATTCTTTTACCTATCTATTTTATCTTTGTTTATATGCTTTGAAATGTCTAAGGTCAAGAAAAACCAGTAATATATATACCCACTTATACACACAGGATTGATTGTTTAATTGATGGGAAGATTGAAGATGATGATGTTGAACATGTGTAATATTATTACATGTTAATTACACATATATTTATTTTTGTTTCAATTTGTTGGGTAAGAGCATGCATCCAGCTGAGACTACATAGAGAAGTATGGCCTGAATAAAACTGGTTTCTGGGTGATTTTTTTTTTCTTTATTATTATTTTTATATATTTTTTATTTTTTTTCCCCTGTCTGATTTCTTTATTCTCAGTGAGTTGACCCATGTTATTTTTTATCTTTATGATAAAATCTACACATTTATTTGGTTGATTTATCCAAGAGTTTATAAGATCAAAGTGAAACAACCAATTATTCCAAAAGTTTAAGTTACTGGGAATGAGCAAAGCAATATATATCCATGATTCATATAATGCATAGATGTCAAAATGTTAATATCCCAAAATAAGATCGAACCCACCACCTCATGCGCCCTTCAAATTTTGATCAATATGTAAAGACCGATTTGTTACTTTATTTCCACCACGAAGTTCAATACCAATTTTGTCTCTATTGATCACATCAAAAGTCCATTATAATATAAGTATATTATATGTATACCGAACTTTTCCCCCAATCTTCACAAACGAACCTATTGAATAGAGAGGAAGAGATCATGGATCATAGTGTGATACATCAGAATTAAAATAGAACACACCAAACCCCATAAATCTCTATACCTCTCCAGATTAGATGAAGAGGTATTTGTCACATTAGGGGTTATCTACAATATTGTAAGAGGTTTTTTTTTTAATTATTATAGAAAAAACAAATATCAGTTTGGCCTATAGTTTATTCCTTTACTTATTTATTGAATTCTTAAAAAAATTACTTATTATGCTTGTACAGATTCCATATTGTTCATTCATCTCCTTGATTTTGTTCAATGGCGGCTATGGGATCCCAAGAACTCTCCTCAATTCGGTATTCTTATCATATTTTCTTAAGCTTCAAAGGTGAAGATACCCGAAAGACCTTTACCGATCACCTTTATACAGCTCTGCTACATGTAGGACTACGCACATTTAGGGATGATGATGGACTTGCGAGAGGAGATGATATCTCCAAAGAACTGATAAAGGCAATTGAAGAGTCGAGGATTTCAATAATTGTCTTCTCAAAAGACTATGCATCTTCAACATGGTGCCTTGATGAACTTCTAAAGATCCTTGAAAGCAAGACGAGTGTTGGCCATATGATTGTGCCCGTGTTCTTCCATGTGGATCCGTCCCATGTTAGAAAGCAAAATGGAAGTTTTGCAAAAGCATTTGTAAAACATGAAGAGAACTTTATATCCGAGTCCGACGAAAGAAAAGAGCACGGAATGAACAAGATAAAGAAGTGGAAGGAAGCTTTGACAGAAGTTGCAAATTTGGCCGGGCATGTTTTAGGAGATAGGTAAGCTTGTCTAATTCATTTACTTTTACATCATTTGATTCAAGTGTTCATAAAATTGAATATACAATACTACTCAATTCATTAGATGCATGTCTTTATATGCTTACATTATTATCCATCCCTCTTATCTTATTTATAAGTGTTGACAGATATTTTACAAAAACACCTTACATTAAAAAAATTAAATTTAGTCATTTTAGAAGTTTTAATGTTGGAAATTTGATTATAGAAAATCCTTCTTATATGATCAGAAACTTTTCTACATTGCCTGGAAAACCAGAAATTGCTAAGAATACAAGGGGAATTGCACATCATATGTTAACAATACAGTATAAAGAAATGAGGACTTCAAGGCTACATATATATATAATCTCCTAAACATAATTTGTGTGCAATTTCTTATGCATTTTTATATTGATTCATTTTTTAAAAAATTGATTAGGAGTGATTCTCTTTTTTAACAAACTTGCTTAGCTATTTAAAAGGCCCGAGATCCAAAACCCAAAATGACATAATAAATTAATAGGCTGGAACTTAGGTGTTGATGTTGGTCTGGATTGGGTTAAAGCCCAATTGATCTTATTCTAGACGTAGCCGAATTTGGCTCCGTAATTAATAATCTATAAATATATTTTTCTAGTAATTAATAATCTACAAATATATTTTTCTAGATAATCATAAATAATTAAACACAATTGTCTGTTTATATATTTATGTGTCCGGAATTACTCTCAATAAAGGACTATTATTGGTCTGAATTAACTTAATACGGATGTTATTGGTTCGAATTAACTCAATTTGAGATAGGTTGTAATCTACTGGTGTGTGTCGAAGCAACAAGCGTAAAAGTGTGGCCAAGTTTAAATTTATAGAATGTCACTACCACTTTCAACTAAAACATAGCAAGAGTGAGTAGGGATCATCCCAAGGGAAGGAGTCGTGCTTTGGAATCAATTATAGAGTAGTAGGTCGAATTATAAAAAGAGAGATTGGATTCAATTAAACCAAAGTTCAATTAAAACATGCAATTGACAATCTAGAAATTAGAGGGAAAATAAATGAAAGAGATAACTTGGGGCTTAAAGTTCACCACTAAACTTCACTTCACTAAACACTAACAATTGTAAATTAATGAGGACATTTAAGTTGTAAAATGTGTGTGTGTGTGTGTGTGTGTGTGTGTCACTAATTGAAAACTAAGCATGGATGGCAAATAAGCATAAATTGTCTAGTCAATCTAGTGAATAGCACAACCAATC
This sequence comes from Cornus florida, assembly GCF_030987335.1. Classification (NCBI taxonomy): domain Eukaryota; kingdom Viridiplantae; phylum Streptophyta; class Magnoliopsida; order Cornales; family Cornaceae; genus Cornus; species Cornus florida. Next base: position 51,829,462 of record NW_026775573.1, read on the forward strand.
AAATGAGACCAAAAACCATTCAATTCAACAACAATTAGAACACACACCATAATCTAGAGAAATGTACCCTTTGCATTCATAAGTATGGAACATCAAGAAACAATAATAGATTATCCACATATGTAAAAATTTAAAGCAATTACACTACATCTAGGTTAGAGACATGAAAATTAAACTAATTAAACTAAAGGTGTGACACAATCCATTAAGAAACAAGAATGAACCATCAAATAAATTACAAGAGTATTCAATTAAGCACTATATTTTGACCATCACTAGATTAACAACATCAATAAACATAGACATGCATTAATTCCATTAAATCTACAGAAAAGCACATGAAATCCATTCGAGTATACATAAACATATGGATAGAAATAAATGATCAATTGAAAGCATTAACCCATATACATCAAGTAAAAACCACAAGATATATATTTATTCAAGATCAAAACATTTATTATAGCTAAAATCCCCAAAAATGTACAAAAGACTAGGTCTAGAAAGCAAACTTAAGGGCTATCTATAGCCCTAAGTGAAGGATTTAGCCACTCATTATAGTGGTCATGGAACCTCAAGGGCTAGCTTGGAGGTTGGCATCATCATCATCATCCTTACTTTTTTCCCAAAACTCTAGTTCTAGAGTGAAAACTATGTAAAAAATATCTACTCTGTGAATAATACAAGATAGATTGATAAGATGTTCAATTAATTCATTACATTCCTCTTTTGAGTAGCCTCCAAGTTAGAAAAATAGCCTATGATTGGAGGAAATTCGCAACTATACAAATTAGGTAGAATTCGGTGCGCTCGGGAATTAGACAGCACACTGCTAGCAGGCACTTCAATCTATCAAAGATCTTTGATCAATCAAACACTTAACTTCGATCGATCAAAGGTGACATGGCTTGAAAATATCTTCTTTGGGCTTATCCACTTGGCTGAGCTGGCACTGCCTAATTTCGATCGATTGAGGCTCCCTTCGATCGATCGATGTTCCTCAAAGACTATGTCCTTGGCTTCTTTCCAACTTTATTCCTTAGCTCCAAAATAGGGCTAAATGGATCTTATTAGCCTGTTTGAATTTTATTCACCTAAAATAGGCAATAACACAAATAAGTACTTAAGACATGAACCGGCATCAAATTCATGACGTCGAGTGTTAGGTCAATGACTCCCAAACCGGACGGCTTTAGGGCATTAGGCGTTTAAACATCCCTAAGGACTTACAAGCTCAAATCGACTATATTACAAATCAAAACAACCTCCATTTAATCATTTCCCACTTCTCACCTTTTGGGAGAAGTCCTCACTTTTTATTTGCTTTTACAACTTTTTTTTTTTTTTTTTTAGAAACTTCGAGTTTGGGCCCTCCACCTTTCGGCATGAGAAATTCAATGCTTGATGAGGCTAAAATCCCGACTACTCAATGAAAAGGGATTGTTATCCATTTTTGTCAAGATGAAAGCTTTCAATGCACTATTAGCTCAATTGGGATATAGTCAAATCAATAATCAACAAAGCATGTACCCCACAAATAAATGCTAGTGTGTGCCTGTGCTAGTGTAGAATCTTAGAGTGAATCTCAAAACAATCACAAGATTAAGATGATGTAGACCACAAATGCAAGCAGATATCGATCTTTCAAAAAATTTACTCCTAAATGGTATCCACAAGGCATACAAGTAGTATTAGACTCTCAAGTCAAATAATTTTTAAATTCTAAGTATCATGGTTCCTCAAAAGATCAAAATCATAGCCCAAGACTCTCAAATCATACCACATGCATAGAAAGTAAGTGCGACATGTAAAATATGCTAACACACCCCCAAACTTAATATGTGCATTGTCCTCAATGTGCAAAGAAGGTACAGATAATGGAAAGAGTATACCAAATGGGTGAAGTAAAAGGGACCCGGCAACAAAAGCTTAGCTTTGGAAGGCGCACCCCCAAACTTAGATTCCAAAAACCTGTCTAAAATGGTCACACTAATAACTTTTAAAGCATATGCATCAATGATATAAATGAGAGGTGAAACTGAGAACTGGGCAAAAAGTATGGCATCTAGCAATGTAAAGCTCATAAATGATATCATAAATCCAAAAATCCATATATCGTAAATAAATCTAAAATCAAATATCTAGAAATCAATGTAGTGATGCAATCTAAGAAATAATATCCCAAAATATATCTAAAATATCCAAAAATCCAGTGCAAGTGTCAAGATAGTGTAAAAATATCACAGTAAGAACAGTGCAAATATGAGATAATGAGTAGGAGAGAAAACGGTGGAATCAGACAGTAGGATCTGGAGTAATCATATCCACAATATGCTAGAGCATGGCAGACATCTCAGTGCTATGGCAAGTGAGAGAATCTGTAAGGTGAGTCTGCAGTACGCCAAGCTCACCTTTCACTACAGCCACGTCTGCTCACAAATCATCGTGCCTCCTCAGCAACTCATCATGTCTCCTCGCCAACTCCTCATGGTGCCTCACTAGATCATCGTGCCGCCTTGTAACATCCTCATACCGCTTGGTCATATCAGCTCTGAAAGAAATGAAGTCTGTGTGCAGCTGAGTGACCTCTAATCTGTAGCCAGAATCAGTGCTGGCATAACGGGAACGAGTGTCGGTCTGCTCTATCGACTCTATGGGAGGGACATGAGATGGATCAGTCTACTGTGATGAGGAAGGGACATCTGGCTGTATGCTAGAGGCTACAGTGGTGATGCAACATCTCTACCTGGGAGGAGATCTATCTGTTGTATCATCCTCTAGAGCATCGTCTGTTGCGGCTGCCTGTACTGCTGCTCTCTGCTGCTGTGCCTATAGTCTTTTCATATCCCTATTTGCCCTATTCCTACGACAGGAGTTGAAAGTCTTCGTCTACCTCGCCTGATCATATACTCTCCTCACTCTCTCTGTATCAGGCTCTGGGATCTCCTCGAGGTTAAACTGATACCCTTGATCTAAAAGCAACTGAGTAATCAAATGGCCAAAAGGTAAGGGCCAAGTCTCTGCTCTAGAACTGTGTGAGTGATGCAAGTTCTTCTAGAACTTGTGTTTGAGGCTCCTATATAAGTGCAGGAATAGAAATCCAGTACCCCTGGTCTAAATAGTATAAGGCTTGAAAGATCCCCTCTGGCCTCTGAGTGTTATGGCCTATCGAGAATGTATTGAGGTGTAGCACTGAATCAAATAACCAATACCGAGGATCAATCTCGACTCGGTCTGCAAAGGTATGCCCCTCAAATGCAGTATGTGGAAATATTGTAGCTACCATGGTCAGCTCAGTGGGAAAAAGTGGATGCGTAAGGTACAGAGGCTCTTGAGAATCATCAGCTAACAGAGAAGTGTGGGGCCAGCGACTGGCAGCAGCTATGGCTGGAATAGAAATTTAAATCTGCTGGTCGTCAATGGTGGTATAGAGAAGAAGTCGGTCATCTTCATCCATCCGGAGGTGCTGGTAGAACAGAACAACCAACCGGGGATAGACGACTGTGTCTGCTAGAGTTATAATGGCAACATTGCCCCACCGCACAAGCTCATCATAGGACCACTTGGTCTGGTCCAAGGTAAAGAATAGCTCTATATCAAATCTGTATTAGGTCTCCCGCATCTTACTAGCGTAAAACTCATAAGGAACCTCTCGGATAATAGCACGCTCAGTGTCCATGGAAGATGGCTCAAAGTGGATTGATGCAGAAGATGAAGAGGATAAAGAAGAAGACTCTGCCACTGGAGATGGAGGAGCTCTATGTACTCTTTTCCTAGCAAGAGTCTTTTTACGCTGCATTTGTAAAAGTAACAAGTATAAATCAGTGCACAGGTATAGGATAAGGTAAGCAATTGATAAGAAAACACAAAGCATACCTGAATCAAGTAAAAATAGAGAGAATATATAAATAAGATCATGCTTGTGCAAGAAATGAAAAAGAAAGCTTCAAAATTAGCATTCAACATGCTTCAACTAGACAGGACAGGTCCAAACACAATCAGCAATGGCAATAAAGCAGTGATGGCCTAGAGGGCAGAAAAGTCACAGATGGAACATTTTAAGCAAAAAGATGATCAACAGGACAAGTATAGGCTATGATGTGCATAAAGGATCCAACGTGCATTCACAAACCTAAAACTCAAGTGGATGCTGCAATGACATAATAAGTAGACTCTATGATGACATCGTATCAATTCTTAGCAAGAATGTCTATAAGTGCAACAGGTAAGATCAAATGGAGTAAGCAAGATAACATAGAGCATATAATCATGGCAAAAACCTAGGACTCAAGAATCATGCATGTCATGTAATAGAGACTAAGTGAACTGAACGGTTGCAAAACACTATAATTCAAAACATTTTATGATAGACAAGGTCAAGAAAGAATCCTGGACATGGTATGCAACTAGATAGCATATATCTAAATGATGCACAAATAACAACTCCAGACAAAGAAATATCCTGTATTGCAATGCAACAAAATCAAGGTCTTATGATCACTTATAACTCATGACTCCCTCTAAGATTTAAATAAAGCAGAGAATGGTCAACAACTGAGAATACAAGAAGCTTAACATCTAGAAGTCAAAATCTGGACCAGAAAGAACCTTAGTCATAAGTCCTTACTTAGCTTTCAAGAATGGATCACAAGTTTAAGATATAAAGGCAATGACATGTAAACAAATAGTTTTCAAAACAAAGCAAACATATCCTTAGAGTCAAGTCAAATGCATTTCAAAATTCTATTGAAGCTCGAGAAATGATATTAAGGCCAAAGAACAGAAACAACTTCCAAATCATGCATTTTAAACTCAAAAGTCTATAACACACCCCCAAACTTAGTCAGAAATTAATTTCAAGAAGTCAATTCCAAAATATGTACTAAAGCTTTCAGGGTCAATAAACAACAAAGGAATTAAATGACTTCAAAAAGTTGGGTAGGAATGCAATTAATCTTATTTCTACAAGAGAAGATCAAAATTATGATAAGGAAGATCAAAAGTCATCAAACTTGTGCCCTAGCATGGCAAAAATCAAGAATAGTATCACCACCAGTTCAAAGGCACTTAGAACATGCACATGGATAGAAATCAATAAAATGGAATAAACTTCAACTCAAAGAAAGGCATTTTAGTCAACTTTGGAATTTCTCAACACTTTTGGGGCAAAATTGGAATTTTTGAAGACTTTAGAGTCAAAACATTCAATTGCATTGTATAAAAGCTTCACGACAAGAATCATGCAATGAATGAACATCAAAAGAAGGAAGTAGACTACTCGACTTCACATTTTGAAAATAAAGTTCAAAAGTTTCCTTTTTCAATCATTTGAAACCCAACAAGTATTATCACAAAGCATTTTACCATTAAAGATCATTTTACCAAAACAATGCACTTAAATCGTGAGCAAAAATCAATTGGAGGTTAAAACTTTTCAAAAAAGTTCATTTGAAGCACTTTTGAGCATTTAAGACAAGACTTTGCAAATTCAAGTTCAAATGTACAATTCAAGTCAAGTCATGCTTTTGAGCAATTAAGACAATTAAAAACACATCTATGCATTAATATTCAAGACAAGCAAATGAGACAAGTCTGGGCTATGCTCACAACATTTCAATTTTTAATGCCATTTCAAGATATTTCAAGGTCAAAGAAAGTTTTTCTTTCATTTGAATCTCAAGACAACAAGTTCATTTCAAACATCTTTCCAAATTCATTTCATTTTCAACTTAAGTTTCCAAACTATTTTTCAAAAACTTGGAAATTTTTCTTTCCAAATTCAATTTATCCCTTAACTTTGAAAATTCTTTTCAAGTGTTATCTCAAGTCCCAAAATCAAACAACATGCCTTATTATATTTAAAAATCAAAGTTCAAGAATTTTACGAAAATCCGGCATGGTCTCCCCTTAAAAATGGACTTCCCAAAAATTTTAAAACACAACAATTTCATGCATTTCATTCATTCAACAATCAAAAAGGGACACTGCTGGTGTCGTTGTGAACCAACAAGTTAAAATGTATTAAAGAGTGGCCAAGTTTGAATTTATAAAGTGTCACTACTACCTCTAACTACTAATATAGCTAGGGTCAGTAGGGATTTTCCCAAGGGATCAAGGGCAATGTGATATGGAAATAAGGTCGGACTAGTAGGTCGAATGATCAAAAAGTGGGTTGATTGGTTAATTAAACTATAATGTAAACAAATTCAATACAAAGCAATTAAAGTAAATAAAAGGTAGAGAACAAGAGAGAGAGATCTTAGGGTTTAGAGGTCACCACTAAACACCACCTTTCTTGATACTTAATGTACAATGAATGAGGGGAAATATATGTTGCAACACTAAAATGTGTGAGTGATTGAATCAACAAGCATGAATGACTAATTAAGCATACATTGTCTAAACAACCTAATGAATAGCACAATATATCTAACTAAGCCATTATTCCTTTCTTTAAGCTCACAATAAAAAACATTAACAAGCTAGAGAATTATATTACTTGCATTCATAAGTATGGAACATCAAACAACAAGCATGGATTGTCCTCCCATCTAGGAAAATAAGGTAATTACACTACAACTAGACTAGGGACATAAAAATTAAACTAATTAAACTAAAGTAGAGGCAAAATCCATTAAGAAATGAGTATGAACCATCAAACAAACCACAAAAGTATTCCATTAAAGCACCATGCCTTGACAATCTCTAGATTCATAGCATCAACCCACATAGACATGCATCAATATCACAAAACCAAGAGATAAACACATGAACTTCTATTCTAGCATACATAGACATATGAATAGAATGAAATGGTCAATTGGAAGTATTAAACAACACAAATCATTGTAGAAACAAGATTCATTTATAAATCAAATGTCAAGACAAAAGTTACAACATAAATCCACCTCATAATACAAAACATCTAACTCTAAAAGGCATGCTTAGGGCTAACTCTAGCCCCAAGAAGATGTTTAGCCACTCATTGATGTAATCATCCAACCCTCAAGGACCATCTCCATGGTAGGATTGATCTTCTTCTCCTTGATGGAAATTCTAGATGAATGAAAGAACTCCTAAATGGTGTATGTCTCTCTTTCTCTTGGCTCCCCTCTTTTATCTTGTTGTATGATGATATATTATGATATGATGATCCCCTTATAAAAATTGCTCAAAATCCTTATATAGGTAACTCCAATATCACACCCAATGGTCAGGTTTCATGTACTAGGGCCCCTCCAATGATTGCACCACGAGCCATCTTTTAATGAGCTGGACTCTATTTTATTTTGAACTTGAAGAGGTTCAATCGATCAAATTCTGATGAGATCGATCGAAGAATGTTTAGATCGATCAAAGTTTGATGGCGCCTTTTTGGAATAAGACAAATCTGAGATATTTTTTAAATATTTTGGGAAAAAGACAAAAGTGGTAGGTGGGGATAAGATCAACGAAGTTCGATTGATCGAAATGAAAGTTAGATCAATCGAAGATGGAAATTCAAGAGGATAAAGACAAGGGGTTTGATCTTTCTTGGTGAGGCTGGATCGATCATTGTTAGATCGATCGAAGATATGTCTGATTGATCGAACCTTGTTGTTTTCTACCACTTTGCTCTTTTTTGCTTATTTCTTCCAATCAGCTTGAGATTGCTTCTTTTATGCTCTAATTTGGCTAAATTGAGTTATTTTGGGGATAAGTGCCTGAAAAGGGCAATAACACGAAATTAGTCTAAAATGAAAAATTAAGATAGATAAAGGTTCTAGAATACTAGAGCTTAAGGGGTTTAAATGCGCATTTTTCAGTGCTTATCACACCCCCAAACTTAAATGTTACTAGTCCCTAGCAATGAACTACAAAGTAAGGGAATGAAATGAACAACTATATAACTGTGAATTTAAAAAGCAATAAATGGATAACGCCACTTTCGTAGGGAATACGATTGTATTTAGCACATGCAACAAGCCTTTTAAATCTCTAGGTTACCCCTAGTGGACGAGTGAAGTCTCGTGAGGTTTCCAGAAAAGATACCCACAAACATTAAGCTCATTCTCATAAATGAGGCACCAATATTGCAAACAATCATTGGAAGAAAACTACCTCAAGTATGTAATTTTTGAACCATTTTTAAGCAATCTCCCAAAATCTCAACACCAAGTAAGCAAGTATGGTCCTCCACACATCAAGAAAATGATCATGCAAATCAAAACAACACTAGAATCCTTTTTAAGTGAACCAGCATCAAATATGTTGCTATCTAAGCCAACTAAAGAAATGATCACATCCTTACCCTTAAACTAGCACACAAATCTAGTATCGATTATTAGGACAAAGAGTGCACCTTTTATTAAAGTTTTATTGTTCTAGATGCACTTATTCTTTTCACTCGATTTTTTTAATTTTTTTTTTTTTTAACTAACCTGGAGGATCAAAGATGGAAGCATAGTGCAATGTGTTGATCTATTAAGCTTTCTAGTAGCAATCCAAAAGGTCGAGCGTTAGGTCAATAACTCCAAAACCAGACGGTTTTAGGGCATTAGGCATTTAAACACCTCTAAGGACTTACAAGCTTAAATCAACTAGGCTACAAATCAAAATAACCTCCATCTAATCATTTCCCACTTCTCACCTTTTTTTTTTTTTTTTTTTTTAAGCAAGTTTAATTATTAACATAGAGTTTGGGCCCTCCACCTTTCGGCACGAGAAATTCAGTGCTTAATGAGGCTAGCATCCCGGCTACTCAATGAAAAGGGATTGTTATCTACTTTTATCAAAATGAAAGCTTTCAATGCACTACTAACCCAGTTGGGATATAACCAATTCAATAATCAACAAAGCATGTACCCCACAAATGAATGCTAGTATACACCTGTGCTAGTGTAAAATCCTATAATGAATCTCAAAACAATCACAAAATCAGGATGATGTAGACCACAAGTACAAGTAAGATATCAATCTTTCGAAAAATTTACTCTTAACTGGCATCCACAAGGCATACAAGGAGTATTAGACTCTCAAGTCAAGTAATTTTTAAATTTTAAGCAATATAGTCCTCAAAAGATCAAAATCATAGCTAGTCATGGATCAATCATAGAAAATTTCTCAAATACACAAGTCATGCTCAAAATTTTGAATTAAAAACAAACACTGCAAAGAACACCTATTACCCCTAAACTTAAATTGCTCAATGTCCTCAATAAGCAAAGAGAACAAAAGGAAAGAGTATACTAGTGCAGCTATGGCAAAGAGTAGCCGGGACATAAGTATCCGAAGTGGGTGGTATAACCCCCCCAAACTTAGGATTGACTGTGGTCCTGAAAAGATGGCATTGGATAAAAAGCTGATCAGATAACAAAGGGGATAATAACAGTGCACAGTGGACATGCAAGTGTAAATGGGATAGTAAATGAAATAAAGAGAGAAGACTAAGGGTATTCCTGAAAAATTTTGGGCATCACTCTCTCACTGAAGTCACTGGGATGTACCTGATAATGGAGTTAATCACAGATAAATATATCAATATAATAACCAGACGTCCAAAAATATCACGTATATGATATAGAAAATAAAAAGAGTATAAGGTACAACACAGTATTTAGGCCAACAGATTGGCCGAAAAAATAAGATAAAGTATTAAAATAACAGTCAGGAACACAGATATATATGATGATATAAGAAAGAAAAAGATCAGGCAGAAGTGGTCGGTCTCGCGGGGCGTGATCCTTGAATATCTCTGGATAAGTCCTACAGTGCAACTAAAACGTCCTCACTGAGAGTAGTCATGTCAGTGCTAAGGGAGGCCACATCTGACCGAAAGGAGACAACTGCGTCCTCCAAGGTCTGGATATGTTCTCCTAGGCTGGGTACCTGAGCTGGAGGGTCAGGGATAACTAGGTCAGGAGACTGATGCTCATCCTAACTGTGCTCCTGGGATTATACTGGTGACCTTGCCGAAAAGTGATGAGGTGACTCCGCTGGAGGCTCCTGCTCCAAATTAATCCCCACATATGCATCCGTAACCACCGGTAGGTCTGTTGGATCATCTGCTATTGCCGCTGCTACCTCTGTCTCTGCCTCCTCAGCCTCCTCATCTACCAAGGCGGCCTCATCCTCTAAACTCTGAATCAGAGCATTGTAGCTCTTATCTTAATCCTTCTTGCCATAGCGGCAAGCGCCTGCCTCAGAATGCTCCGCTGGATGGAAAAGGTAGTGCTGATTTCGGAGAATCTGAGTAATGAGATGTGCAAAGGGAAGGAAGGTTGCTCGCCCGAGCTTTGTCTTACTGATGTAGCTGGAGTAAAGCTTCATCATGACACTCCAGTAGAGTGCAGGAATCGAAAACCAATGGCCCGTGTAGAATGCATAGAAGGCAGCAAGAAAGTCTGAGCGCCGCTGGATCTTATGGCCCGCCATAAATACATTTTGGTATAAGACCGTATCAAAAAACCATAGATCATCAGGCAGATAAGTCTGAGTAACGAATGTCTCGCCATCACAATATGGCCAGTTAGTGCAACGGCCATGTTTGTGTCAGATGGCTTCTGAAGAATAGGATACTTAAGGTCGGGAGAGCAGACGTGTGGGCATCGAGAAGATCTGGCTAATGTCTCAACTGTGGTGTGGATAGGATGGCCATCAATAGTGGTCTGTAACTCAGCTAGGTTACTTAGGGCTGGCCAGAGGTTCTGGTAGAACAACTGGACGAGCCGCGGGTAAACCGGGTAGGCGACCGGGGCCATAATAATTGAAATGTCGCGTCGCTCAATCTCATCATAAACTACCCTAGTCAGGACTGACCAGGAGAAGAATGCAGTATCAAAGATAGACTCGTGCACCACTGAAAGGCTTGAGTATCTCTTGAGAGGTCTGTCTCGAACCTGACCGGGCTGTGCCAGTGGCAGTGAAGGAGATGATATATGCTCGGCCTCATCCGCTGATGAAGAAGATGAAGATGTGGATGCAGAAGAGGCGGAGTGCTCGGACTGATCTGGAGTTGGCTCCGCTGGCTCCTCTACTCGCTATCTCACTCAGCGGTGATACAGCCGGCAAGTAACAGTCTTGACTCGAGCCATAGTCTGTAAAATAAAGAAACACTTGCAATTATAGTTAGTAATAGGAATAGCCTATAAAATATAGAATTTAAGCACTACAGAATCATGTTTGTCAAGTAAGATAGACAACTCAGAATAAATTACATGAATCTATGTAAGTGATAATGCAGCCAAGTATAGACAGTAACTAAGTGGAACATGCTAAACATAATAAGTATGGAATGCATCCAATGTGAAAAACACAGGCATTGGGCATTAATGAGATAACATGAGACATGAAAGAGGATAGATGAAGTGTGCATGCAAAGTATTGAAGTTCGATCGATCATGAAAAGATTGGATCGATCTAGGTTGGATCGATCAGACATGGATAAGATTGATCTAGCTTTGATCGATCAAAAAATAGTGTGATCAATCGAACTCTATAAAAATACAAAAAGTCACAGATCTGTGATGTGGATGACACGGGGGGTACCTAAGCAAGCTCGTGGGTCCCTCTAAACCTCAACAAGTCAATTTTGGTCATTTAAATAGGCATGTGACCCCCCAAATTGAAATCGGAACAAAATATATACAAATATATACATATATAAATATACATGCTTCAAAGATGGCAAAAATGGAAACAATCAATTATGGAAGTTTAGATCTAAGCATGGAAATCATGGAAATTAATAGAGTAAGGCTGGGAAATGGAAAATAGGAACCAAAACTTAACCAAAACGAAGAGAGAAGTGGAGACCAAGAGTGAGAAGGATGAGATCTGAAGCGAGGAAGAGTTTGGAAGCTTGTGGAAGATCGCCGAAGGTTCACCGGAGGTGGGGAAGAAGGTGAACAGCTCTGGGAGAGGAAAAGGGTTTGAGATCGATCATGAAATTGATCAAAATGACCCTTGGGTTATATTTTTAAAAATGATCTTTGACATGTTCGATCGATCTGAAAAAGAAGAGATCGATCGAACTAAGATCGATTTTAAGGAACTTAAATCGATCGAACACAAAAAATGACAAAGTATATATATATATATTTTTTGAAAATGTAAAAAAAAAAAAAAGAAAATATTTTTGGACTTTAAAAAAATAAAATAAAATATTTTTGAAATTTAAAAGGAAGTCAAAGTCAACAGAAAGCACTTAGATCGACGGAACTCAGATCGATCTAAACTCGATCGATCCAACAAGTGAAAACCTACAGATATGTTCGAATGATTGCATAGAGAGGTGATATTTTATAGCTTCAAAATTTTTTCTAAGTGTGGAACACAAATCGATCTGAGGAAAATCTAGATTGATCTTAGAACTCTCAGATCGATCGAAAATAAAGTTCACACGATGGGACAGAGAGCTGAAATATGCAGTAAATGATCGCACGATGGGACAGAAAGGTGATTGGATGCAGGGGTGATGTTCGATCAATTGAACCTCCTTTGAGATCGATCGAACAGACATAAAATGTTTAATTTGAAAATGACAGTGCATGGATTCTCAACCAAAGTCCTTAACAATATATATGAACCCAGGATATATCTAGACTTCGCAAGAAATGAAAGGTAAACTAGAAATGAGGGAGGAATAGGGTTGTAAACCCTACGAAGCACTAGTATTTAACGTCTCTAGCAAGACGTTGGGCTTTTTTAGCCCGGATCAAAAATTTTATGATGCATCCCCTCCTTGACGGGGTGAATAGATTTTTGAATCCCACCCAACAATTTGTTCCCTAGAGAATTTGTTGGATTTGACTCAAAGGAGATTAGTGGTCCTTTGTCAATGCTATTCTTAGGCTTCCATGCCCTTGCAACACTTATTTTCAAAACCACATTCTTTGAAATCATTTTAGAAGATAGACCTTTGGAAATACGATTTTCAAACAACGACTCAACTTTATCAAGTTCATTTTCAAGACATTTTTTCATAACACACACTTCTTCATGCTTATCCATTGAACTCGGGGTTAGATTAAAGATGATCAACTTCAGTTTCATATGGCCAAATGAGATTTTCATTATCCCTGTCCTATAATTGATGTTGGCATTTGACGTTGCCAAGAAAGGATGGCCAAGGATAATGGGAATTTGGCTCTTGGGATTCAGAACCGGTTCCGTGTCAATGACAACGAAATCAACCGGGAAGATGAACTTATCAATTTTAATCAACACATCCTCAACAATACCTCGGGTCTTTTTGATGGATCGGTCGGCAAGTTACAAAACTACCAACGTCGGTTTCAAATCTCCTAATCCCAATTTAATGTACACTGAGTAACGAAGAAGGTTAACACTTGCTCTTAAATTAAGAAGTGTCCGACTAATAACATGGTCACCAATGACACAAAAAGTAGTAGGTGAACCGGGGTCTTTGAATTTTAGGAGAGTGTTGTGTTGTAAAATCGAGCTTACTTACTCGGTCAAGACCACTTTCTTTGGTATTTAGCTTTTATTCTTCCTCTTTTGGGTGCAAAGATCTTTCAAAAACTTGGCATATGCCAGAATTTGTTTGATTGCATCCAAAAGTGGGAGATTAATCTTCACTTGTCTAAACACTTTAATGATTTCATTCACTTTGGTCTTTTATCTCTCAATAGAAATGAATCCTTTCAAGGTATCCAAAAATGGAGCCTCATGGTCTTTCTTCACAACATTTTAAACACAAGAAGTTTTCAAATCACTTTTCACTACTTTCTCAATAAGATGATCATGCATATGCAATAAAAGAGGAATAGAATGTGAAATGGACGGGTGTCAACTTTCGGTTGTACCGGTTCACTCTCTTCATTGGAAACACCAACTTGATTATCAATAATTTTTCCACTTCTCAAGGTTGTCACCGCATTAACATATTCAATTATATGACCTTCCGTGGAGGAATTGGTTTCTACAACAAATTGTTGCTTTGGTGGGGCATTTAGAGGCATCTTCCCTTTCTCTTTAGCATTCAAAGTACTAGCTATTTGTCCAACTTGGGTTTCTAGCTTATCAATGGATTGAGAATGAGAATGAAGCAATTAAGTGTTTGCCTCTAAAGTGCCAAATGCGGTCAACACTCTTTTCTCAAAAGCGAGACTCCTAGAATTTCCTTGAGAATAAGATGATTGATTAGGAAAATGAGAATTAAAAAATTGGTTTCCATGTGATGATTGAAATGATGATCTATAACCTTGGGAACCTTGGCTTTGCATTGGAGGTGGAACATACTTTCCTTAAAAACCACCTTGGGGAGGGTTTGAGCCTTCCCCTTGGCTTTTCCAAGAGAAGTTTGGATGGTTCCTCTATCCGACATTGTAGTGTGTGCCATAAGGATTATTCCCTTGGTTAACAAATATGGCATTAACTTGTTCATGGTTCTCACTTTGGACATGTCCATATGGACAATTGGAAGTAGAATGTAAGATACTAGAACAAGTCACGCATGATTCACTAGATGGATGATGAACATGATTAGGGGAGGAAGATACTTGGTTCACTGAATTGTGGTTGATCAAGAATTGATCAAACCTTTGAGTTAAAGATTTCACCTTAGTGGCTATGTCATTGGAGTTGTCAACTTGATACAAGCCGACGTTCTTCCTTCCACCTAGATTTCTACCATTTTTAGAGGACAAAGGTCTATGCATGGAATTTTCACTCATACTTTTATACAATTGCCAAACATCATTTTTATGTTTATCAAGATAAGAACCACCCATAGATGCATCTACCATCCCTTTTTGATTATTCGGCAAACTTTTAAAGAAGTATTGGACCAATTGCCACTTAAGAATGTCATGATATGGACACTTCCTAAGCAAGTTATTAAATCTTTCCCATGCCTCTTGAAACAATTCCCCATCCCCTTGAGAAAATTCACAAATTGAAGTTCTCATTGCATTGGTCTTTGATGCCGGGTAGTACTTCTTCAAGAAGTCTTGTTGCATTTCTGCCCAAGAAGTTATCGAAAAAGGCCTAAGATTTTTGAACCAATATTTTGCTTTGTCTTTAAGGGTAAAAGGAAAGAGTTTGAGTCTTAAAACCTCTTCTGGCATGTCTGTGTATTTCACAGTGGAGCATACTTCAAGAAACTCATCTAAATGCTTGTAAGGTTCTTCACTTGGAAGTCCATGATAGTTAGGAAGCATTTGAATAGTTTACGGTTTAATTTTATAATGGTGAGCTCTAAATTGGGGTAGTTGAATGCATGTCGATACATTGAATTCATTTGGAACATACTGATCACGCAAAACAATGGGAGGATTCCCAACCGGTGGTGCTAAACGGACACCATGATTAACTTAAATAATGGGAGGTTGTGGAGCAAAAATTGGCGGAGGCATTCCCAATGGAACTTGGCCTTGTTGTTGTGGAACAAATGGTCTTGGCATGCCTAATAGTACTCAAATAGTGTCATGATGCACATTAGGGTGGAGGATGCCTTGTTAGTATATGTGACCTAGGTCCTCCACATGGTCCTCATTTTGCTCTTTTATTGATGAAATAGAGTCAATTAATCTACCTCTTCCCCTACGAACACTGGATTCAAGATTCAAATCAAGTGAAACGGGAGTATGATTTAATGATCTACGACCATGCATGCACTAACAAAACAAAAACAAGCAAAAAGCAAGTAGCAATTACTTAGCCTTCGCGACAATTCAATCAACAAACATCCTCTACATTCATTGATCCCATACTCCCATGCTTTCAACATATGCAAATAAAAGTAAATTACCTCCATGCGGGCTCACGATTTATCTAAGAATTTAAGAACCTACCACCACGCGGGCCGACAATTTAACTAGAGATTGAGTTAGAAAAAGCTCACAAAGGGTCCTTAAGCAACTTTAATTTAGTTTTCAAGTTTTTAAGTTTTGCTATGCTTTGCAATTTTTTAGATTTCTGGCTTTTTTATGCTTAGCTTAGCTCCTTGCTTTTCAATTCTCCTTTGTTTCACTTCCTTGCTCAATGCACTTAGTTAATCAAGAACAAACACAATAAGTAATAAAAATAAAATAAAGTAAAGACACGATCAAAAGTACTAATTCCTAATTGTTTCCAAAACACGGCGTTATCAAATAAATCCTCGGCAACGGCGCCAAAACTTGGTGTCGTCGTGAACCAACAAGTTAAAATGTGTTAAAGAGCAGCCAAGTTTGAATTTTTAAAGTGCCACTACTACCTCTAACTACTAATATAGCTAAGGTCAGTAAGGATCATCCCAAAGGATCAAGGGCAATGTGATATGGAAACAAGGTCGGACTAGTAGATCGAGTAATCAAAAAATTGGTTGATTGGTTAATTAAACTATAATGTAAACAAATTCAATACAAAGCAATTAAAGTAAATAAAGGGTAGAGAACAAGAGAGAGAGTCTTGGGGTTTAGAGGTCACCCACTAAACACCACCTTTCTAGATACTTAATGTGCAATGAATGAAGGGAAATATATGTTGTAACACTAAAATGTGTGAGTGATTGAATCAACAAGCATGGATGACTAATTAAGCATACATGGTTTAGACAACCTAATGAATAGCACAATATATCTAACTAAGCCTTTATTCCTTTCTTTAAGCTCATAATCAAACACATTAACAAGCTAGAGAATTATACTATTTGCAATCATAAGCATGGAACATCAAACAACAAGCATGGATTGTCCTCCCATCTAAGAAAATAAGGCAACTACACTACATCTAAACTAGGGACATGAAAATTAAACTAATTAAATTAAACTAGAGGCACAATCCATCAAGAAATGAGTATGAACCATCAAACAAATCACAAGAGTATTCTATTAAAGCACCATGCCTTGACAATCTCTAGATTCATAGTATCAACACACATAGACATACATCAATATCACAAAACCAAGAGATAAACATATGAACATCTATTCTAGCATACATAGGCATATGAATAGAATGAAATGGTCAATTGGAAGTATTAAACAACACAAATCATTGTAGAAACAAGATTCATATATAAATCAAATGTCAAGACAAAAGTTATAACATAAATCCCCTCATAATACAAAACATTAAACTCTAGAAGGCATGCTTAGGGTTAACTCTAGCCCCAAGAAGATGTTTAGCCACTCATTGATTTAGTCATCCAACCCTCAAGGGCCATCTTCATGATAGGATTGATCTTCTTCTCCTTGATGGAAACCCTAGATGAATGGAACAACTCCCAAATGGTGTATATCTCTCTAATCTCTAAGCTCCCCTCTCTTCTCCTGTTATATGATGATATATTATGATATGATGATACCCCTTGTAAAAACGGCTCAAAATCCTTGTATAGGTATCTCCAATGTCACACCCAATGGTCAGGTTTCGTGCACTTGCACCACGAGCCATCTTTTAATGAGCTGGACTCTGTTTTATTTCGAACTTGAGGAGGGTCAATCGATCAAATTATGATGAGATCGATCAAAGAATGTTCAGATCGATCAAAGTTTGGTTGGATCGATCAAACCATGGTAGCGCCTTTTTGGAATAAGACAAATCTGAGATATTTTTGGGATATTTTGGGAAAAAGACAAAAGTGGTAGGTGGGGATAAGATCAAAGAAGTTCGATTGATCGAAATGAAAGTTGGATCGATCGAAGATGGAAATTCAAAGAGGATAAGGACAAGGGGTTTGGTCCATCTTCTTGAGGCTGGATCGATCACTGTGAGATTGATCGAAGACATGTCTGATCGATCGAACCTTGCTGTTTTCCACCACTTTGCTCCTTTTTGCTCTTTTCTTTCAATCAGCTTGAGATTACTTCGTTTATGCTCTAATTAGGCTGAATTGACTTATTTTGGGGATAAGCGCCTGAAAAGGATAATAACACGAAATTAGTGTAAAACAGAAAAATAAGTTAGATAAAGGTTTTAGAATACTCGAGCTTAAGGGATTTAAATGCACACTTTTCAGCACTCATCAACAGCCCACAATTAATCCACAAATCCAATTAAATATTGCCTATTCTCCTTTTAACAACTACAATAACCATATCTCATTCATCCATGTCTACTTTGTTCCCATTAACATTCAGCCAACATCAAAGGCCAATCCAAATCAAATGTTCCCAATATTTTTGCATTTTTATTTTTAATTTTTAGTTATTTTGCTTCTTTTCAATTTTTATTTTGTTTTCCCTTTTTATATGTCTACAAAAATATAAACAAGTAACAACTAAAATGCAAGAGATTAAAATAAAATAAAAATAATAAAAATAAAAGAAAAGAAAGCAAACAGAAACACAATAATAATAAAAATAAACTATTTTTTCACATACCCGAAAAAAAGATCAAAGATAGAGAAGGAGAGGGAGATTCTAAAGATTTTTCGGCCAACCATGGCAAAAAAGACAATCGGAGTTTCGCCGGAAAGTTCAGAGCTCACTGGAACTTGAAACCAAGGTCTCATTGGCCTAAATTGGCTGGAGACGATGTATTTGATGCTACCCGAATGAGAAAAGAGAGAATGGAAGATGAGATTTGGCCTTTGGGCCAAAAATCTCGCAGGAAAAAATGGATGTTAGCGGCAATGAAGTTTTGGCTTCTTTGGAGTTTGTCGGCACTTGAGAAGAGAGGTGGAGTGGTGGCAGCTATGAAAGAGAGGTTAAGAGAGATTGAGAGGGAGAGTGAGATGGATTGAGAGGGAGGAAGATTTGGGAAGAGGGAGTGAGGGAGGTTAGGGTTTGGGGCGAGAGAGGGAAGAAGAAAAAGGAAATAGAAAAAGAAACGAAAAAAGAAAAGAAAGAAAAATAGAACAGAGGGAAAAATAAAAAGAAAAAAATAAAATAAAATAAAAAAATATTAAAGGAACTGAACGGCCAAAGGAGTTTCCGAAAAATTCAAATGACACAATTTCGATCGATCGAAGTATTTCGATCGATCGAACTCTCAACTTTGGTCGATCGAAGTGGATTTCGATCAATCAAGATTGACTTCGATCGATCAAGATGGAATTTGAAAAGTCCTCAACCCAGGTGGTTCGATTGATCGAAACCTCACTGGAAGTGCACAAAATGCAAGAAATGGTCCGTAAGCCAGATTTTTCAACTCAACACATATCTAGACGACGTAAGAAAACATAAAAACCATAAATGAGGGAGGAATAGGGTTGTGAACCCTACAAAACACACTAGTCTTTAACGTCTCTAGCAACACGTTGTGCTCTTTTAGCTCGGATCAAAGATCTTGGTATGCATCCCCTCCTTAGCGGGGTGAATGGAATTTTGATCCCACCCAATAAATCATTCCTGAAGGAACTTATTGGATTTGATTCAAGAGAATTTAAAGGTCCTTTGTCAACAAGACTCTGGGGCTTCCATGCCGTTTCAACACTTGGTTTAAAAACACTTTTCTTTGAAATCTTTTTGGAAGATGAATCTTTTGAAGTTCCAACATCAAGTAAAAAATCATGTTTTTCAAATTCACTTTCAATGTATTTTTCAACAACACACACATCTTCATGCTTGTCCATTGAACTCAGGATTGGATTAAAAATGTTCAACTTCACTTTCAAATGGCCAAATGAAATGTACCCTTTGCATTCATAAGTATAGAACATCAAGAAACAAGAATAGATATTCCACCTATGTAAGAATTTAAAGCAATTACACTACATCTAGGTTAGAGACATGAAAATTAAGCTAATTAAACTAAAGGTGTGGCACAATCCATCAAGAAACAACTGTGAACCATCAAATAAATCACAAGAGTATTCAGTTAAGCACTATGTTTTGACCATCACTAGATTAACAACATCAATACACATAGACATACATTAATTCCATTAAATCTAAAGAAAAGCACATGAACATCCATTCTAGCATACATAGACATATGGATAGAAATAAATGATCAATTGAAAGCATTAATCCAAACACATCAAGTAAAAACTACAAGATATTTATTTATTCAAGATTAAAACATTTATTACAACTAAAATCCCCAAAAATGTACAAAAGACTAGGTCTATAAAGCAAACTTAGGGGCTATCTCTACCCCCAAGTAAAGGATTTAGCCACTCATTGTAGTGGTCATGGAACCCTTAAGGGATAGCTTGGAGGTTGTCATCATCATCTTCATCCTTACTTTCTTCCCAAAACCCTAGTTCTAGAGAGAAAACTATGTAAAAAATATCTACTCTATGAATAATAGAAGATAGATTGATAAGATGTTCAATTAATTCATTACG
Source organism: Cornus florida (assembly GCF_030987335.1). Lineage (NCBI taxonomy): Eukaryota > Viridiplantae > Streptophyta > Magnoliopsida > Cornales > Cornaceae > Cornus > Cornus florida. The sequence goes on from NW_026775573.1 coordinate 51,849,680, forward strand.
TTCCTCTTTTAATTAGCCTCCAAGTTAGAAAAATAGCCTATGATTGGAGGAAATTCGCAACGATACAAATTAGGTAGAATTCGGCACGCTTGGGAATTAGACAGCACACTGCCAGGCACTTCGATTGATCGAAGATCTTCGATCGATCAAACACTTAACTTCGATCGATTGAAGGTGACGTGGCTCGAAAATATCTTCTTTGGCTTTATCCACTTTGCTGAGTTGGCATCGCCTAACTTCGATCGATAGAAGCTCCCTTTGATCGATCAAAGTTCCTCAGAGACCATTTCCTTGGCTTCTTTCCAACTTTGCTCCTTAGCTCCAAAATGGGACTAAATGGCTCTTGTTAGCCTGTTTGAACTTTATTTACCTGAAATAGGCAATAACACAAATAAATACTTAAGACATGAAAGTAAGATAGATGAATGGACTAAAATACCCTAACTTAGGTACTAAAATGCGTCACATTTGAGCACTCATCATCTATAAATATATGAGTTCAACTACAAGCCTGGAGTTAAAGCCCAATAACCTAATTTTACTTCAACCTATGGCCTAGGCCTCTGTGTGATAAATTTTAATGGATTGAAGTTAAAGCCTAATAAATGATACTTGGTAGTAGTATTATATATAGTTCAATATATTACTAAATACATATGGTCCACAGAGTAGTTTAAACCCCAATAGGCTTGGTCCTGAGCCACAAAATCTTAATCGCTTTAGATACTATTAATCAATTAATTGGTTAACTCTCTTCTATCAATAGTTAGTACTCATTAGAGTTATGGTGTGCTTAAAAGAATAAGACCAATATCTAATTAACTTTTGAAAGAAACTAATGCAAAATGTATACAAAATGGTAAGACTCACATTTTTTCTTCTTCTTTTTTTTTTTTTTTTTGGTAAAAATTTCCCTTCAAAATTTGAATTTAAAGTCTTCCATAAATTAGATTCTAAATGTTTTAAATGACTTGAAAGCAAGTGGACAAATAAAGTCGATAATTAGTAACTAGAAATAAGAAGATTAAACTTTTAGAATGGAAATGCCATTGAGGATTGTGAACAATAAGAAACCCTTATCTTGAAATTGTTTACTCAAGATAGATTTGAAATTTTGTAGATATTCTTGCATTTTGCTACAAATATATTTTTTTCCTTTCAATTAAATATCTTTAACAATCATTGATTATGTAATTCTATTAATTCAAGATTTTACAATAGTTAACATGCTGTATGAATATATTTGAGTGGTAATGGCTAAACTAAACAACATGAAATTTATTATGTGTGGGTGTGTGTGTGTATATATATTTCATTTTCATTTAACTTCTTGATTCATTTCAAGTACAACATTGTTCGTTTTCCTTTTTTTGGTTCCCCTTCCTATTCCCATTGCTGTATATTGGTATGAGTCAATTTTTATCCAATAAATCATTATTATCTCTTGTTTGCATTTTCATTAATTCCTTAATTCATTTAAACTAACAAGAAGTTTGCAATTGGTAGGTATGAGTCAAATTTTATTCAAGAAATTGTTAAAGATATTGGAAAGAAATTGAATCGCAAAGTATTGAGTGTTTGTTCATATCCAGTCGGATTAGATATTCGTATAAAAAACATTAATTTGTGGTTGCAAGATGGATCAAACGAAGTCGGGATAGTGGCAATCTCTGGGATGCATGGAATAGGGAAAACAACCATTGCAAAAACTGTGTATAACCTGCACTTTGACAGATTTGAAGGTAGCAGTTTTCTTGCAAATGTAAGAGAAACATCAAAAGAACCCAGTGGTCTTGTCCGCTTACAAAGACAACTTCTTTCAGATATTTTAAAGGGGAAAGAAGCAAAAATTTGCAATGTTGATGAAGGAATCATAAAGATAAGAGAAGTTATTTGCTGCAAAAGAATTTTACTTGTTCTTGATGATGTGGAAAACCGAAACCAATTAAATGCAGTACTCACAATGAGGAGTTGGTTTCAACAAGGAAGTAAAATTATCATAACAACTACAAATGAACAATTGTTGAAGGCACATGAAATGCACAAGCGACATGGAGTTAAAGGTTTAACTCATGATGAATCATTTCAACTCTTCAGCTGGCATGCCTTTGGACAAGACCACCCCATTGAGGGATATATGGAGCTCACAAAAAAGGTTGTACAGTACTGCGGAGGGCATCCTTTAGCTCTTCAAAGTTTTGGTTCTTCTCTATCTGGGAGTAGCATTGATGTGTGGAAAAGTGCAATAGAGAAAATGGAAGCAATTCCTGACAGTCGGATCATAAAAAAGCTCAGATTAAGCTTTGATTCTTTACTGGATGAGCATGACAAAAATTTATTCCTCGACCTTTCTTGTTTCTTTCTTAGAAAGGACATGGATTTCATAATTCCAATACTAGATGAATGTGGTTTTTACACGAAAGTTGGGATTCAAAATCTTATCAACAGATGTCTCTTGACAATCGATGTAAATAACAAGTTGACAATGCATGACTTGATTCGAGAGATGGGAAGGGAGATTATACTTCAAGAACTACCTAAGGAGCCTGGGAAGCGCAGCATAGTGTAGCATCACAAGGATGCCTTAAATGTATTAAGAGAAAAAACTGTAAGAAACATGCCTTATGCCTTTATTTTCACGTTTTTTGATTCTTATTTTTGGCTAGCTGCTACTTATCAACCTCTCTTATCAGGGCACAGAAACAATTGAAGGCCTTATTCTAAATTTGCATGTGTCTGAGCAAGATTGGCTTGCTAAGAATTTCTTTGATTTAGATAATTCAAAAAGACGTCATTATGAAGATTTTCTTGACAAATTAACATTGCCTTGTGGAATCAATTCATCAAAGCGCCGTCGTCTAAGACTCTTCCCATGGCTCCCCACAAACTCTACCTCGACAGAATCATTTTCCACATCAAATGAAGTGGACTTAAAAACTGATGCATTTTCAAGGATGCACAAATTAAGACTACTCCAGCTCAATAATGTAATGCTAACAGGAGACTACAAAGAATTTCCTAAGAAGTTAAGATGGTTGTGTTGGCGTGGGTTCCCCTTAAAATCGATACCTAGTGAGTTTCCTCTAGAGAGTCTGGTTGCTCTTGATTTGCGAAACAGCACCTTAAAACAACTTTGGAATGCAAACAAGGTATGATACTACTAACTTTCTTGGTTTTTTATTTTTTCTATATTAAATTTTTTAAAAATAATTTTCTTTTCTTTGGGGGTATGTATGAATATTTATACTTTCTTGCTTGTTTCTCACAGGTGCTCAAATCATTGCAATTCCTTAATCTCAGTCATTCCCATGGCCTTACCAATACACCCAATTTCTCAGAATTCCATAATCTTGTGAGATTGATTCTTAAAGATTGCATAAATTTGATCGGGGTTCACGAATCCATTGGGGAATTAAAGAGACTTGTTCTGTTAAATCTGAAAGGCTGCAAGAATATTAGGAATCTTCTTACAAAAATAGCTCAGCTTAAATCTCTAGAGAAACTCATCCTCTCTGGTTGCTCAAATCTTGACAAGTTGCCGAGAGAGCTGTGCGAGATGGAATCTTTAAAGGTTCTCGACGCAGATGGTGTTGCAATAAAACAACTAGCCTCTACCAGCAGTGACATAAAATCTTGGCAATCACGCTGGTTCTCTTGGGTTCCTAGACCAAGAAAGTCTCCAGAATTGATCAGTTGTTCATTGATTTGCTTGCCACGCTCATTAGTAAGCTTGAATCTTGCACACTGCAATTTGACAGATGATGCCATTCCGAGGGATCTTGGTAGCCTGTCCCTGTTGCAGAACTTGAATCTAGGGGGAAATCCAATCAGTAGCCTTCCAGAGAGCATCAAAGGACTCACCATGCTCCACTCACTTGAATTGGAAGAGTGCGAAAGACTCCAATTGCTTCCAGAGCTACCAATGAGCTTACAAAGCTTGAGGTTAAGCCATTATACATCACTGAAAATGATGATGAATCTATCAAAACTATAGGGATTCGTGGATGCGTTGGGATATGACAAACTAGTAGAGGCTCAGAACTGGTTCAGGTTAGAACCCATTCAAAACATTGATGCAGAAATGATCAATAATTTCGGATTGGTTGAGTTGGAATCCATAAGAAAGGTTGAAATGAAATTTTACAATCACGTAACGCGTATGTACAATATTGGTCCCATCCAGGTGATCTCTCTCTGTCACTCTCTCTCTCTCTCTCTCTCTCTCTCTCTCTCTCTATATATATATATATATATATATCTGTCTCTCATTCTCTCCTATTGTAATTGAAGTTATGATGATTTGCATGGATCAGGCACTGTATGAGTGCGGAATAGTCAGCATATTTCATCCTGGAAATGAGGTTCCATGTTGGTTCAGCAAAAAGAGTAGAAAGTCCTCCATATGTTTCAATGTTCCTTCACTTCCTATTCTCAAGATCCGAGGCTTGAATATATGCGTTGTTTATACAAATAAATACTCTTCCACCAACTATTTTGCCAATCAATGTGTTATTCACACCTTCAATAAGACCAAGGATGTGATGTGGTCCTATAACCCGGTGTGTAAAGGGATTCCAGATGAGGGGGAAAGTATGAGATGGTCAAGCCATTGGAAGATTGGGAATCAGTTGGAAGTTGGTGATGAAGTGGTTGTTTCAACGATGATGACCGTCATCAATCAAGAAAAGGTGTATCAAGTAAAGGAGTTAGGAGTCGACATTGTATATGAAGAAGAGGAGAAGGATACCCTGCTTAATAACTATATTTCTTGTCTTGATTTATCAGCATACCAGCATTCCGGTCGATACTACTTCTCCCATCATTATAAACTGTTCAGGAATATATCCGTATGACTTCATATTTAGAGTTATGAAAAAGATGGTTACACGTGTCATAAATGTTGCTTAAGCATTAAAAAAATTGGCCACTCACAGGTAAGCATTTGCAATCCTGGTGGTTGCAGAGGTATAGCTTCGTATATTTGCTATTGTATTCATTATTATCTCATTTTTTTTAATACCAAAATGACCTTGTCCTTTATACCAATTTATTATTATTGTATTATCTTGTTTATTGCTAAACAGCTAAATATATCATTACTAGTTTTTATCAAATGATATTAACGGCATAATGATTAATTTGTCAATAATTTTTCTCCACCTTATGGATGTTTTAACATTAAAAAATTTCTTAAATTTTGTATTTTCTTTTTCAATTGAAAAAAATTGAAGAATAACATCATGTAATGTGGTAGACCACATGGTCAATGCAATGTGGCAGCTACTGAGAGGAGTGTCAACAAAATGTAAAACATGAGTGTTCTCTCTCCCTCAACAATTACTACATTTGTATAAATATATATAATATTCTATATTGGCAGACTTCATCCATAATACTATTATTTTAATTATTGAGTATACGTGATTCCTAAAAATGAAAACAAAATATAAAACTGGAAGAGTAAATTAGTTATAGATTAACTTTCAAAGTGGATCATGTTATAGGAGAAAATGAAAATGGCATGTTTTTATTTATTTGCAAGCAGAGAGGAGTTATATATACCTCGCTGCTTCTACAACTTTTACAATGATGTTCTATTCATTAAAATTACAATCACTGAAATATAGGTGTGTGTATGTTTTATTTATTTTTTTTAAAAAAAAAAAAGAAAAGAAAAGAGCAATGTTGCAGTGCAACATTACTACTACTACTACTACTAAAGATAATGTTGGCTTTTTCTCTAATCACTTCCACTGCAACATTGCTTTTTTCTATTTTTATGCATATAATATTTTATTTTATTTTGAAATTTTAGTCAATGTCCCCCCTTAATTTTTTGGCTTCAAAATATTTTGCATTCCCCTTCTACAATCAAACTATATTTTTCTCTTTATTTGCAAATTTTTTATATATATTTTTTAAAAATTTCTTGACTGCAATATTTTGGCCACAAACTATTTCAATCTTAATTAATATTTCATTGTATTGTTACTTCAATTATACTTTTGTTCAGCCTCTAGTCTTGCTATAGTAGACATATTAATTAAAATATATATATTTTATTTGACACCGCCACACTTTTTATCATATCAACCAGAACAACATCCAGTCTTGCTGAAGTAGGGCCTTTTTTTTTTGGCTTAATTCAATCGTTTTGGGATCGGGAGTTGCATTTTCTCAATTTTGAATATTTTAGAATTTCCGTTAGAAGAGTAAACGGATTCAAATCACTTTCCTTTTTGGTGTTTTGCAGTTTTTGAATTTTCAGTTTATTTTTTAAAAGTTTTCTCATGATTTTAAGGTTTCTTTTATGCTATTAGGGTTTTTTCATTTATAAGTATATGTACTGCAAAGTAGATATCAGTATATTATCATATTTCTCTACAAATTCTCTTTTTCCTTGTGGATTCAAGATATCACTTTGTTAATTAAGGCAACCCTAGTTTCCGATTCTTCTTACATCAATGTATATATTTGCTCTAGGTATTTACTGTACCAATTATGGTGTGGTGTAGGTAGATGTATTGTAACTTCGTTCTCGACTTTCTTGATTTTTGAATTTCTAGTTGTTGTGTCCATTATAAAACGGCTATCATCACACCATCAATCATAAAAAGACCATTGGGCACATTACTCACAAATGCAACCATATCCATTGATGAGACAAGGTCTTATAATTGTGATGAGCTTGAAACTTCAGTTTTCAACTTTTGAATTAAGTGGATGCCACATCTGGGCTTTTGCGGGTTGATCAGAACAGACTCGAAAAGTTGAACTCAAACTCTGCTTATCATTATTTTGAAATATGTTTTTAATAAAATAAATAAATAAACCAATCTTGATATCATATTTGTGTTTCAAGCTATGTTAAAGCTCACGTTTGAGATAGCTTTTATTTCATTCATGAACTTATAATAACCTAATGGAGAGAAAAATATTAAATACTCTAGGGTGGTCCTTGCTATAGAGTACTCCATGCCAAAGTACTACGTACTCGGTATTTTCGGGAGGAATTGTTTGCACCTAATTGGAATTGATCTTGAGACCTGAGTACAAATCTATATTTATAAAGCTACACGAACTAATATTCACTAACATATAAGAGCGTACACAAACTAGCCAAATTTAATATTGTACAGGATCCGATACAACTTTGATTATCTACTCAACCCAGATTTCTGTACTATTTAAACTTTTTTCTTAATGACCAACATAATAATAGTTTAAAGCCGGTCCCACCTACACAGGGTACTAGAGAAAGATTTACTGGAACAGAATACATTATCTAAGGTGAAAATAAATACATTCTCATGCTGTAGTATGGAAAAAGAAAAAGAAAAACATTCATTAACACTCAAATTAAGAGCCTCATTCTTGTGGTAGTCCTGGTTACTCCATTTGCAAATTTTACTTCGAAAGATAAATACGTGGACCAACTAATTTTACAATTTACATATGACACAAGGCCGACAGACTATTGTTGCAAAGCATGTAGAAGACGAGAAAAACAGAACAGTTGCTAGTCGTTCAGAGCCGTGAACAAATTGTGCTTTCGAGCATGATCTGGAATTAGCTGATGGACAGTTTCAGCCGAGATGCCTAAAAGCTCTGTCAAAAAGAATATAAGTTCTTATAGGCGTTAGAAGCTAAGTTAGAAAAAAAAAGTTTTTAAAAGAAAACAACATCAGGTGTTGAACATAATGGTTTCTCAAAACAAACCCATCTCTCTACCATTGCATCTGTCTGATGGACTATTTATTAGTGTGGTGTAGGGAATTGATGGACATTGTTATCTATCATATAAATTTACAAAAATACTGAATAGAACTTTATCCCGACTATTTACATCAGCTATATGAATCTATGATGATAATCTTTGCTAAAACTTTGAAATATATTCACTTATCCATGCATGGATCCGATACCATGCTGAAATTCACCAGCACAAACCAAGGACCCAAAGAAAGAGAACAAGTAAAAATACCTATATAAAAGAGAACAACAAAGCGTTTTATCCTAGAAAATTTTCTGTTCATGCTCCATAAGAGTAATTCTCGTTTAAGACTTTTAAGAGAAATTCATTTATGGGCATGAGACTGCGCCACTTGACCCCTTCAAATGTGAGATTTGAGCAATATTATCGATTGAAAGGCCATTGCACCACTAGGTTGAAAATTGACGTCGAGACCTCGAAGAAGCAAGCAATGGTGATTTTCATTACTGGGAGATTCCATTTTAAGAAACAACTAGGAGATTGTCGTGGTCTCAAACTAGTTTCACCAACAAGCTGGCTTGTAATAAAGCGCCTATGGACATAAAATAGCAACCGGACCTTTTAGGAGTGACATTTCAGGCTTAAGCAGGGATAGCATATTCTTCCTTTTCAGACGATGATGCCTCTGGAAGGAATATATTTTCCATGCATGCTGGCAGCACTACCAGGGAATTCCAATGGTGGACAACTATTTAAGAGAACTAGTCGAAGCCCAGTCAGCGAAGATCACAGTGAATCCCACATGCAAAGGGACATACCATCTGAAGGCAGATGCTCAACAATACAAGTTTAAAACATCCACATATAAGCACAATGGCAGTCAGAGCGGAGCCAGAATTTCAAATGGATGCTAGAGGCCATTTAAAAGGTACGAACTTCAACGGTGTAGAGGGGCTTGGCCCCTATGTTGATCCGCCGTTGATAGTAGTGAAAAAACATAAAAGAAGAAGAAGAAGAAGAAGAAAGAAATCATAAAATAAAATAAAATAAAAAAGCTTTACATGTCAAAGCAGTGGAATGAAGCATGCATGGACCATAGTTGATCAACTTGATCCAACTAACAAAAGAAGATATGCACATTTAAAAAGTTAGGAATAAACATGCAAACAGAGAATACAATATCGAATCCTTTCCTTAAAGAACTAAATATGAAGTTCCTGAGTCCAATTTCACTCATGTCCCTTTTTGTTTACATCACTATGTGACAAATGTGCTTTAGACAACCAACATTTATGAAGTCTGCCCATTGAATTACCCTGCATCCCCAAAGGGCCTAAAGGTTGTGAAACTTAAAAGCCGATCAAGAAAACACTTGCAACATTGCAGTACAGAATATCCAACAGAGTCAAGACTTAATATCCGAAAATTTACTCAGCCACACATGGATCATTTTACTGTTATATCACGCAATAAAGACCTAATATATGCAACAAATCTACCAGTGAATACTACACAAGGAAATTTCATGTCGTCAAGGAACAGTAGACATGACAAAAAAAGATTTGGCAATTCTTTTTTAACAATTTTTTAATCGTCTTGTGTGCCAAGTAAACCACTTCACTCAAAACTGGACAATGTGCACTAGTCACTAGAAAAAGTACCCCACTTCTAAAAAACAATTTTGCCTCATCACTTACATGTTTGAGTTCTCCACACAGTACAATTTTTATACCAATAAAAATCATTACAATTACAACCACTGCCAAATCCTTTTTTCTAAGTACCTGGGGTCGGTCACTTGTATCTTATTTTCTATTCCTTTCTAAGGTCATGGTCTCAGTCAAACCATACATTGCCATATTTTTCCTTACTCTATCTGCAACTTTGGTCTTCCTCTTCCCCTAGTATTACTCTTAGTGCGGACTATATCCGTCTTCCTAGCTGGCACACTTGAGGCCTTTTTGTGCACATTTTCGAGCCATCTAAACCGATTTTCTTATTTTATCTCCAATTGATGCTACTCCAATCATCTCACGAATGTGATCATTTTTAATTTTATCTTTTCTAATTTCACCGCGCATTCACATTACTACCACACTTTATGCATGGGGCAACAACTGGGAACCAGGTCAGGGACCCAACATATGCACTGGGCTAAGGGTGGCCATGGCCCCCCCTACTTTTTTGGAATTTTTTTTAGTATAGGTAAAAATAAAAATAATATAGTATGTATGGTATAAAATCTATACTTGGCCCCCTTAAGGAAAAAAAAAAAATATATATATATATATATATATATATATATATATATAATTAGCATTTAATAAAAAATAATTTATATATAATCTAAAGCAAAGTGATTTAAACTATAGAATCCCGATAAAAGCTGACTCATATAAAAATTTAATATGATTATCTTAAAATTTCAACTCAAACACAGTTGTTTCCATAACATGAATATCTTAAAATCCTTCCAACTCAATCACAATTGTTTTCATAACCGTATTATCCTAAAATTCCATCTCATACATGATTCTTTCCAATTACTTTTTTTTTTTCTTTTTATTTCTTTTTATTGAAATGCTTTTATAAGAATTCTATATGAAATTAATTTTTACAAAATCTAGAACAAAAATTTCATTTGAAATTTTGAATATCAGTAAAAATCGATGATTGAAGAATCTAAATTCTTATTTTATTAATTTGTTTGTATTTTTTTTTATCATAGTTATAATTTTTATTGATATATTGTGCAATGATTATTAAATTGTGCAAGTATTACATGAATTTCTTATTTTTTTATAAATTAAAATCTAATTGTTTAATCAATTTTTTTCATAATTTTGGGATAAATTGTATTTGTGTTTGTTTAGAAAGTTTGATAAAAAGCTTGTTTAAATAACTAATTATTTATTTATATAAATAAATTGGCAAAAGTTTAGATAGATATATTTTTGTATGAACATAATAAATAGTAAAATATTTTTGCCTACGTAATATTTTTTTTTTCTCCCAAAGTTCTAATGTTGCTTATAATTTTGGCCCCCCCAACCTCAAGATCCGGGTTCTGCCCACATAAAGACTCCAAACATAACAGCCCAAGGCAACTAAATAAATCATCAAATTATAACTAGTCGGAGTGTGCTACACGATTTTCCCACCTTCTACTCCATCAAGAGTTAACTCTGAACCATATCCTCCATTATATGTAGGTCATCAAGTCATTTCAGTAGCCCCAGTTCAAGTTCTTCTTACCCTTACAAAGCCTTTAACTTGATTCAAATAACTCTTCCAGCTTCTCTAGGCTTATGCCTGCTATGTAAGAGATTTTATAAAACATGATAGGAGGGTTCCACTATGCTGCAAGCCATGCACCTTGTTTTGCAGCAAACGTGTTACCTTAAGCGACTTCAAATTCCAAATCAGTTTGGCACCAAAGTTACAAAGTGATTTGAGCTAACGATATTCCATGCTACCTAAGCATTAGACTTCAAATCCTCTTCAAACTCCACGACAACTCACTTTGCTAATCACTTGGTTGGTTATGTGGGCCATTGCTATTGATGTGCTGTAGCTCATTGACCATTTGACTAAGTTGTGTGGGCCATTATTGATGATGCGGCATTTGTCACGTGGACTCGAGGATATGACACCCATAAAGTAAATGTTAATTATGTTTCATTACTTTCCAAGTTTCTATCTAATTTCAAACTTTATAATTGAGAGTGGAGAGTAAGCAAGCATCCAAGGACACTAAAATTGAATAATGTTCCAACAGTTATAAATATTAAACCAAATGGTTCCCAGAAAAGAATCCCCCCACCTGGGGGCAAATTTGTAACTTCCTTCAAAGCTTCCTTCCATCTTTTTATCACGTTCATCCCTTTCCTCTTTTCTTTCTTCCATCTCCATCTTGAATTGCTCTTGGTGTATTGCAAATCCTTTTGCAAAACTGTCTGCTTTCAAACTTTAGTTGGGTCCACGTGGTAGAAGACGGGCAAAATTATATGGCCAACAGTCCTTTTGCGGTCAAGGATGACCAAAAGTTCATCAAGGCACCAGCCTGAAGATGCACAGTCTGCTGAAAAGAAGAGTACGAAAATATTTGACTCTCTGATTGCCTATGTAATTTCTGTAACAATATTCTTTCCTCTCTCAAGTTTATCGTTTCTAAATGTTCATATTCCCGCATGTTGCAAAGCTGTATAGAGGTGATCAATAAAGCTATTTCAGGAGTTCTTTCCTCTGAAACTCACGTGATACGAATACCTGGTCGAGGAGATTTCTTAAGCTTCTATACCTGCCATTTGACAAAGTCCAAGAGATCGATGAAGAAGTTAATGTGCAATCTGCATGGCAAAATCAGTATTTGTATATATATATATATGATGTCCATAAATAAATAAATAATATGTTTTAGAGTAGTCAAAGTCAACTAAATTCTGTGCACGACCAAAGTACATACTGAAACTGAACGGGAGGAAACACATGTAACAAAAAATGTGGACTATGTCCAAACCATGCTACAAAGTACTTCAAGAGGATTTTACCTTAAGAAACAAATGTTTGTCCAAAATATTTGAGGATATAAATGACGTTAAAATATACAAGTCATTGGGAGAAGGGCCGCCCTGGGCTTAGTCGGCCCACCAAAATTTGACCCAACCTATATAGTTATACTAGGCCTCAAAATTTGGCCCAAAACAAAAATTGATCCTACAAAAATTTAAAAAAATGCTGATAGAAAAATAAAAAAATGTTGGCCCATAATAGAAATAAAACGTTTGGGTTTAGGGGCCCAATTTTGTTCAGTTTGGCTGTCTTTTAGAAACTGAAATTTCTTTACCCATTTTTATGTTTTTCGAATCAAGAAAAAAAATGAAAAAACGAATTGTGTTCTAGGGCTCCTGTCGCTCCTCGAAGTCGAAGGATAAGATTTGGGTTTGTGTTTGTGTTTGGGAGATCAGTTTCAGTTTCATCACGAGCAGCGCCCAAAAGATTACAAGTAAGTAACTCATTTAATCATTCCAATTTATGGTACTGGGTTCCTTTTTCGCTTTTTCCAATCTGAAATTGATTTTTTTTTTTTTTTATGCCGCGTGTTTATGGAATCTTTTATCTCCTTTTTGATCAATTTGAATCTAATTTCATTGGTCTGGTTGATTATTGAATTTTGAAAACTTATGGGATGCTTGAAATGGAAGATTTACCCCTTACCTTAGAGGCTTAGAACAAAAAATGCTTGAAATCATGCAGGTTACACGGCAATCATTCTGGCTTCATTTATATTAATTCTTTCTTTACAAGGAATGTGGATTGAACCTTGCCTTGGACTTAAATGATTTTGCAGAGAAAACTGAGAAAGGGCTGTTATATATATGAATAGAATTTAAGTCGTACCTAATATTACAAGAAAGATCTATGAATTGAAGATTGTGTTAATAATTCGAGGGTTTTTTTGGGGCGATATTTGTCTTCTAGGATGCATGTGAAAGTGAAAGAAAGAGTTAAGAGTACTAGTGTGAATTGGGTGTTTAATATTAAATAGAAAGTGAGATTGTTTGCTTTGGTTTTGACAAAGTTCTACATCTGTATAAGAGGTCATGAAGTTGATTGGTTAGAGTTTGTCTTTTTTTTAGCTGTTGAGTTCTATTGAATTATGTATTTAATTGATAACTAGTAACATCTATATACGGAGGTCTGATAAGCTGCAGAGAGGTGTTAATGAAGTTTAGAGGGAGTAAGTGACAGAGATGGAACATGGGGGCATCAGATGACCTTTGTGTGTGTATATATATATATATATATATATATAAGTATATATATATATCTTATATACACAGAATTTGGTAAGGGAATGGGGAGATATTCTCAGCTAGTGTGGGTTTCTCTGTTTAGGGTATTCTGTAATTCCATAGAATTGATAATGAATTCCAGGAAAAATATACTAGTACATTATTTATTTGGATGCCTTGAAAATAATTGTTTACTATTGTTTTGACAACTAAGGGTATATTTGTATAGATAATCAAAGTGGAATTCAATCTTCCGTACAAACTAAAACATCAATTCTTTTTCTGATTATGGACACTGCACAGGCGCACAATTATTTATTAATGGTGATAAATTTGTAGTTATTAGTTAGTTGTCTTATACACACTGCACAGACGCACAATTATTTGTTGGTGGTGATAAATTTATAGTTATTAGTTAGTTATCTTACGCACACTGCACAAACGCACAATTTTTTGTTGGTGGTGATAAATTTATTGTTATTAGTTAGTTGTCTTATGCATACTGCACATACGCATAATTATTTGTTGGTGGTGATAGATTTATAGTTATTAGTTAGTTGTCTTATGCACCTTGCATAGACGCACAATTATTTGTTGATGGTGATAAATTTATAATTATTAGTTAGTTGTCTTATGCACATGGCACATACATATAATTATATTAGTTGTAGAATTTGAAAATACCGTGTGAAAATTCCGTACTCTTATAAATAACAGTGCACTGGGCACATTGTAGTCATTCTTGCCCGTGCGTGTTGTACACGTGCCCACACACGTACAACATGGGCGGCTGTGATGTGCCCGATGCACAGTGTACCCGGCACATTGTATATATTCTCAACTTCAAGACATTCTCCCAGGTACAAAACCTCAACAAGCAGTACTTGAGTCCAAAACTAAAAATTTCTTATGGAGGTTCATGAGCTGGGTGAGTGTCCCAAGGTTTTAGCCTTGACAATTGGGAGTTGGCTTTTGCCTTTGTGGCTGGGCTTTGACCATTTGACTTGACATGATGGTCCTTACTTTGATTTGTTTTGGAGGGTGCCACATGGTGGCATGCCATGTTAAGAGAAAGGAAAATGTTTTTAAAGTTGGAAGAGTTGTAAAGAATTTCTTGACCCAATGTTTTTAATGGGTTATGTGTGTAAAATATGAGGAAGTGGAACCCCAACTTCCTTGTATCTGGCATAAATGACCAACCAAGAATATTCGGTTAAGGAATTCTACTACTCTTCGGCCTACTCTAAGAGAAAATCTCCACTAAGTCAAATGCATTTAATGTTGTGTCTTTGTCATTTAATGTCCAAAACTACCATTTGAGACTCCACTGAAATCATTAAATGAACTGTTACAAATCCTAAGAATTGATTTGATCACGGAAAAACAGTTACATGGTCTGGGACTATATCATCGGGGCCAATCCCAATCTTATTTTCTCCTTGTCATGGCACATGAACTCCCTGCTTTCACCACCATTAAATCCCCATGGTTTGAAAACTCCGCCTCCTTCCAACTCTTTTTTTGTTTTGTTTTTAGGCCCCCTCACTTTGTGTATAATATCCCTCATTTATTGTTATTTGTTATCTTACCACCAAAGAATCCCTACAAAGCTTTAAATAATTCAATCTTCAATTATACCTTACCAATCTAGAATTAACATTTTACAATTACAATTTTTATTTGAAAATTGATTTGTAATTTAATTTTTGGTTTAACTATTTAAAGACGCTTAAATTTTTTTGCTAATGATTGGATTTTTTTTTAAGTCATTTTATAATTCATGTTTAGTGAATTGCACGTTTTACCAGAGATGCCAAATTGTCCCAAACTCTTAACACTGCTGTTGCGATCGATTAATTTTGGATCTCCATTGAAAGGAATACCTAAATATTTTTTCAATCATATGCCTATCCTCCGTAATTTGGATCTATCATATACTATACCATCATCTCGTTGCCTTCTTCTGTCTCAAATTTGGTAAACCACTGCTTTTGAATTACTGCTATAATTTGAAGGTTCTGGTGAATTAAGTGGACTTAAGAGACTTGAGGTGCTCTCTCTTGTAACAAACGCTATGGTATATATGCCTTGTGTGATTTGGGAGTTAATTGCCTTAGATGTTAAAAATTTTCATGTTTGGCGATCAGTGTCAAAAATGATGCCATGGATCCCAATGGAATGTTGTCCAGTCTTTGTCTGTTAGAAGAATTGAAAGTTGTAGGAGATATGAATGCAAATATTGGGGTAACAGCAGAAAGAAGCTGGCAATGTTTGCAAAATGAGGTTGCTTTTTTGACGCGGCTATCTTCACTTGGATTCAGATTTGAAAGTGCGGGTGATCTCAAGCATTTTGTCTAAATAGTAAACTGTGGAGAGATGGAAGCATAACAAAGTTCCGTCTTTCTGTTGGATGTATGCTCGTATCGAGTAATGAACACAAACCATGCAAGAGGTTTTTGTCTTGCGCATTAGGTGATGAATGTGAAGTACTTACGGAAGAACTCAAGCACTCAGAGGTTATTGCATTACAGTATTGAGAATTACCTAGAAAACTGTTGGATTTCGGCATGGAAAACATGGATGGTTTGAAATATTGCAGGCTTTACAAATGTGGTGCGCTTGAAAACATTGTAGATGAAGATGGAATACAAGTGGACGTTTTGTCAAAGTTAGAATGCCTCATATTGAAAAAAATTGAGAATTTGCAGAGCATTTGCTAGAGATCACCAATGCAATCAAGAATAATTAGCAGCAGCCGCAACTTCATTAGCCTTTGTCTTCGACGATTGGAAATAAGTCATTGCAATGAGTTGAAGACACTCTTCACATGGGAAACGACTCCACTTGATTTGGAATTATTGAACATTTTTTACTGTTCAAAATTTGAAGAGATGATTTCCGGCTGAGAACGTTAATGAGGGATCCAACAATCCTCAATATGTTACACTGCCAAAACTGAAGTATTTAGAACTTAAATTACTATCTGCATTCGTTGGCTTCTCATCAAAGGAGAATTTTTCCTTGTGTTGTCCTAAGTTACTATTTTTTTTTTTTTTTTTTTTTTTTTTATCTCATTTCCAAAGTTACCAATACTTCCTTTTGGCGTAGATGGTGCACCTAATTTTGGTGGGAAACATTGAAATGGGAAGCCGATACTGTTAAATCATAATTCGACCCCTCTCTACGTAATGAAATTAAAATGTGTATATATATATACACACATATTCAACTATCTTCTCTAACATGGAATTAAGTAAGTAAACATTCTCTCTGTACTATTTTCTTATCATTCTTCCTTTAAAACCGAATTTGCAGAATATCTGTTGCATATATGCTTCAATTGTTGTATCATTACATTGCTTATATATATATATATACATACCTTTTTCTTTTTCTTTTTCTCTTTATCTCTCTCTCTATATATATATAATATAATATATATATATAGAGCACAAAATGTTTAGACATATCCCCTTCTCATTCTCTTTTTGTACCGTCTTTTAGAGTTATATTTGAATTATGGTAATTATTCAGTGAATGGCTTATTTGCAGGTGAATTCTCGGTGCAAGGTGGAATAAAGCTTGATGAATTTCTAGTGCGAAGAACAAAGCTTGATTATGTATTTATGTTTTTTCATATTTATTCAACGTTGATATTTGTATTAAGAGTTCATATTATCTATGTACATGTTTATTGCTTTTGGTTGTTTGGAATATGGGATTTGTAACAGACATTTGATATATAATGGCTTGTTTAACCGTCAATTTACCACTATACCATATCTATTTGCCATTTCTCAATCTATTGCATTTACCTTCTCTCTCTGTCACTCCTTTCCTTCAGATGATTAATATGTTATAATTTTTAGTCGCTAAATAATTCGTTTTTTTTTTTTAAGTATAAAAAAGTATCGATTTTTTCAAATAAAAGGAAATAATTAAATATATTCATTAATTAACTAAGGATTAAAAGAATAAAAAAATAAATCTAAATATTTAAAAAATATTAATGAAAGAAGAAACAACGATCAATGTTTATATAAGAAGTTTCGTTGCAAGGGGCAAGCAAACTGAAAGGAAGCTTCCTCAATTGCACCTGAGAGAGCAATTTTGTGAGGCACTGTGGACGCGGAATTGATGTGTTCTAGCAGAGAAGATGAGTTGTCTTCCTATTTCTTAAGTCACCGGTGTAATTCCCGCGTAATTGTTATAGATACTATGATAGGTTTAGGGATTTCGTAAACTATTATTTTGCTTTTTTGGTAAATTATTTGGAGGTGAATGAATTGTACCTCGACGTATTAAGGGTTCATGGGTGCAGCACCCCCACTGCTACACATGAGTAAGGTTTTTTTTTCTTTCTTTTTTTTTGAAAATTTAAGCAACTTTTGTATATAATAGGAATATACAAATGGTGGGACTTAGGCCCAAAAAGTAAAATTACAAGCCCATAGGCTGCAAATTACAAGTTAGATATTGGACAATGCCCATATATTGGACAAAGCCCAAACACAAGTTAGATATTGACTACCAGTAATGGAGGATCATCAATTCAGTCCGGTCCAACACAGATGAAGCAAGGAACAAACAAAGTTGAAGCGGGATATTAGAAGAGTCGAGTCCACAAAATGCTAGAAAACAGCATTATTTTAGGAGTGTTGCTTTTGCCATAGGGTCAAGAAACTGTCCCAACAGAAATTGCAAGGAAGCTTCGTTGAGGAGTTGGTGGATTATTCTTCTTTCCTTTTGCGCCACATCTTTATGGTGTGTATGATAGGACCTTTGTGAGGCACTATGGACGGAATTGCTAGCTGTCTTTTAGCATAGATGATGACTTTACTTCCTATTTTCTAAGTCACCAGTGTAGTTCTCGCGTAATTGTTATAGATACGTAAGGTTCTAATAAAAATAATACTTGACTGCTTACTGTTGAGTAATCTATTCTTACTGATTGCTAACGTAGTTTAACAAAAAATGTATACATAGACTTCCTTCTGTTGATAAAATAATGTATCATATATTATAGTATAATTTATTTAAATATTATTTGTAAATATAATATTTATTATAATAATCTATATATATATTTATATAGTTTAATATCAAGAAAATAAAACTATAAAAGAACCTGATAAAGTCGAGGTTAGAATTTAATTCTATAGCCTTAAGACAGATACGCCCCGTTGCGGTGCTAACGGACTCTTCGGCGTCTATCTCCCAAGATACAACGACTTTTCTTCCTTTGGTAGTAGCACTTCAAACCAATGGAATAGGCGAACCGGCTCGGTGTAATACTCTCTGTTGAACTCAGACTCGGAGATCAGGATTGAACCTTAACTCGGAGACCAAGATTGAACCCAAACTTGGAAACCAAGGTTCGAACCCAATCCAAACCAGTTTAGGTTGAACCCAAACCAGTGACTGAACCGAACAAAGAAGAATTAGAAGAATAAATTCAGAAGAAGAGAAGAAGATTTCTGAATTGGTGTGAATTGAAATGAACCCAATGATGGGTATTTATAGGCTTGTTGGTGCCTATTCTGAATGGGTGCACCCATAGTCTGAATGGGTGTAACCATTGTTGACCAATCAAAATTAAAAATCTGTTTGTGGTTTTTAATTTGTAAAAGGTGCAACCCTTGGTTCAAACAAAAACTGTTTTATGGTTTTTGATTTGAATTTAAACCCAAAACAGATTAAGCCCAGCAAGCAAACTTCGGCAGCCCAACCCAGCGTGCTCCACCCGCAAGCCCACTTAAATAAGTCCAGTAAATAAAATAACCACACAGGCCCAGTCCAACTTTGTATAAAAAGGTTAGACCCATTTTACAATTAAGCCCCGCCCCGCCCAAGCCTGAACCGGACCGGGTGGCGCGCGCGCGTGTGGTAGTTGGTTCGGATCCAGGCTAGCCTAGGTCCTCCCCCTCTTAAAAACTTGGGTGCCCTTGGGCCCAAACCCAAATCCCATACTAGACATATATATACTCAAGGTTGTTTTGCTACTTTTTTGATGTGGGACAAGCATTTCCCACTTTATTCACACCCATTTAGGCTTTATAAATCACTTACTTTGGAGCCAATTTCTCATTCACCCGGAAACGGATTTGAGAAAATAAATATACCACGTTCATCTCCTCGCAGAGAGGAACGCGCTCGTCAATAGATTCACAAAAAATTCTTAGCAGAATCTTTTAAAAATCCTTCCAAAGTTTGCGTTTTCTAATGCCGTTTCCAACAATCCCCCACATGAATGAAAATTTGCGCAAGTTACAAAAGGAGAAGATACAGAGACTATAGAGAGTACTATTGGAAAGTTACTGCATCGGGATAGGTAGCTTTTGGCCTTGAACCTTCCCTAGTGTATTACTATCGGATTTACTGGCTAACCAGTGAACATTATGTCTTGAACTGTTCAGCCGTTGATGTAAACCAAGACAATAGCAAACACACAATTCCTTCCCACACAAAGTCGGTTCTCACGGTTGTGTTCATATGGCCCTGAACAACGCCTGGTATTTCATGAGCGCTCCAGAAAACTTAGCCTTAGAAGTTCTCATATAAGCGGCCCCACTTCACACTCATATAGGTGACTTCTTATTAAGAGTATCCTACCATACCCCACTTGAATTTTCAAGGTATAAGAGTCATTAAAAGCATAGCTTATCCTACTCATCGCTGTAGGTAACACTGTCTCATCGTAGAAATGGGTAGAAGATTGAATCTTCCCAGTGCTTCTAGTGAGCCATTCAGAATTTCTGTTGTCCCTTTGAACCTAAATCTTGGGATCTCCAGTCAACTAGGTTGGGTTTCCATTAAGATGACTCGTTAGCTTTCGGCTTTAATCCCATTCCCCTCGATGAACTATATACTTGCTCTCTTGTCAAACCTTTTGTAAACGGATCCGCTAAGTTATCTTTTGACCTGATATAATCTATTGAGATTATCCCACTTGAGAGTAATTGTCTAACGGTATTATGTCGTCGACGTATATGTCGAGACTTACCGTTGTACATATTACTTTGTGCCCTTCCAATTGCTGATTGACTATCACAATGTATACATATAGCGGGCACCGGTTTAGGCCAATTTGGAATATCTTCTAAGAAATTACGAAGCCACTCAGCTTCTTCACCTGCTTTATCCAAAGCATAGATTTCATAGTGGATCTGGCAATACAAGTTTGTTTTGAAGATTTCCAAGATATGGCACCTCCTCCAATAGTAAAGACATAGCCACTTGTGGATTTAGAATCCTTTGTATCTGATATCCAATTAGCATCACTGTATCCTTCAAGTACTGCTGGATATCTAGAATAATGTAATCCATAACTTATAGTATATTTTAAATACCTTAGAACCCTAATTATTGCAGTCCAATGGTTCTTTCCTGGATTACTAGTATATCTACTCAATTTATTAACTGAGTATGCTATGGCTGGTCGTGTGCAATTCGTCAAATACATTAAGCTTCCTATAATGCGAGAATACTCAAGTTGTGATATGCTAGGACCAGTATTTTTCGATAAATGAAGATTTACATCAACAGGAGTCTTTACAAGACTACTATCCCTTTTATTAAACTTTTCTAATATTTTCTCAATATAGTGAGATTGAGATAATACTAGACCATCTGATGTTCTAGAAATCTTAATTCCTAGTATGACATCAGCTATACCTAAATCTTTCATATCAAAATTTTTGGTCAACAACTTTTTATTAGTTTTGATTATAACATCATTACTACCCATTATTAGCATATCATCCACATATAGGCACACAATGACATATCCATTTTGAGTGTTTTTCACATACACACATTTATCACACTCATTAATTTTAAAACCATTTGACAACATCACTTTGTCAAATTTTTCATGCCATTGTTTAGGTGCTTGTTTTAATCCATATAAGGATTTTACAAGTTTGCACACCTTCTTTTCTTTTCCTGGAACTATAAACCCTTCAGGTTGTTCCATATAGATTTCCTCCTCTAATTCACCATTTAAAAAGGCAGTCTTAACATCCATTTGATGTATTTCTAAGTTTTGCAGTGCTGCAATAGCTAGTAACAATCTAATGGATGTTATTCTTGTGACTGGTGAATATGTATCAAAATAATCCAAGCCTTCTTTTTGCCTGTATCCCTTAGCAACAAGTCGGGCTTTATATTTTTCAATTGAACCATCAGGTTTCATCTTCCTCTTGAAAATCCACTTATACCCCAAAGGTTTAGTACCAGGAGGAAGATCCACCAGCTCCCAAGTATGATTTTGCATGATGGATTCAATTTCACTATTTATGGCTTCTTTCCATAAATTAGCTTCAGGAGAAGACATAGCTTCCTTGTAGCTTTATGGCTCATTCTCCAATATATATGTCAGAAAATCAGGACCGAATGACTTAGACGTTCTAGCTCTTTTGCTACATCTAGGTTCTTCCTCATTTTCATCATCTATAGACTCTTGGTCTATATTCTCTTGTATATTGCTATTAGCAGTATCATAATTTCTTTTAAGAGGATTTTTGCATGGAAATATATCCTCAAAGAAATAAGCATTCCTTGACTCAATAATTGTATTGACATAGATATCAGGAATGTCTGATTTATGCACAAGAAAACGATATGCACTACTATTCTGTGCATAGCCTATGAAAATACCATCAAAGGTTTTTGGTCCTATCTTAACTTTCTTAGGAGTAGGAACCGCAACCTTAGCTAAACACCCCCACACTTTTAAGAATTTATAGGAAGGTTTTTGACCTTTCCATAATTCATAAGGTGTCACATTTGATTTCTTTTGAGGTACCTTGTTGAGAACATAATTAGCAGAGAGCAAAGCTTCCCCCCACAAATTCTGGGTTAAACCAGAACTTATCAACATAGCATTCATCATTTCTTTTAAGGTACGGTTTTTGCGTTCAGCAACACCGTTCTGTTGAGGTGAATAAGGAGCGGTAGTTTGGTGAATAATACCATGTTCTGAGCAAATGTCAGCGAATGGTACTTCGTATTCACCACCTCTGTCACTTCTAAACATCTTTATCTTTTTTCCAAGTTGATTCTCAACCTCATTCTTGTAATGTTTAAACATTTCCAAGGCTTCATCTTTACTTCTTAACAAGTATACATAACAATATCTTGTGCAGTCATCAATAAAAGTAACGAAATACTTTTTCCCACCTCTAGTTGGCACAGATTTAAAGTCACAGATATCACTGTGAATTAATGCTAGAGGTTCAGTACTTCGCTCTATGGAATGAAATGAGGTTCTAGTCAATTTTGCTTCTACACATGTTTGGCATTTTTTATTTAAATCAATATTAAATTTAGGTATAGATTCCATGTTAATTAATCTACGAATAGTATCATAATTAACATGTCCTAACCTACCATGCCATACATCAGATGAGTCAATAATATAAGCAGAAGAAGCACTAGCTTTATTATTATCATTAATAGCTTTGGGTACAACAGTCATTACATTGAACTTAAATAGTCCATTACTTAGATACCCTTTGCCCACATACACCCCATTCTTAGTCAGCACAAACTTATCAGATACAAAGACCAGCTTGAACCCATTCTTGCTTAGTAGTGACCCAGAGACCAAGTTCTTCCTGATGTCTGGTACATGCAGCACATTATTAAGAGTGAGCTCTTTCCCTGAGGTCATTAGTAGCTTGATCTTTCCTTGTCCTTCAACCTTTGCAGTAGAAGAATTCTCCATGTAGAGTTGTTCTTCATTATTTATAGTTTCATAGGTAGTGAACATCCTCTTTTCAGAGCAAACATGACGAGTAGCTCCTGTGTCCACCCACCATTCTCTGTTGTTGCTTACCAGGTTGATTTCAGAAACCACAGCTGAAAGATTTAACTCTGATACATCAGCTGTCAACTTATCTTCTTCAGCTATGTGCACCTCAGTGGTCTTCTTCTTGGGGTTATGATGTGTTTTGCGGCTACGACAATCTTTAGCTCGGTGTCCTAGCTTGCCGCATATGAAACACTTCCCAGTGAACTTCTTGTAGTTTCCTTGGCTGAGACCTTATCCAGAGTGCTTCCTCTTCTTATTTTTCTGTCCTGCTTCCACTACATTTGCCTTTAACACCATTGAAGAATTTTCGGCTCTCTTTTCAGATGTACGGTTATCTTCTTCAATTCTCAGCCTGACAATTAAGTCTTCGAGCCCCATTTCCTTGCGCTTATGCTTCAAGTAATTTTTGAAATCTTTCCAAGTAGGTGGCAGCTTTTCAATGATTGAAGCTACTTGAAAGGATTCACTCAATGTCATCTTCTCAGCATGTATCTCATGTAGGATCAGCTGGAGCTCCTGCACTTGGCTCACGACTGTCTTGGAGTCTATCATTTTGAAGTCTAGAAATCGTCCAACCACGAATTTCTTCAAGCCAGCATCCTCTGTTTTATACTTTTTGTCTAACGACTCCCAAAGCTCTTTAGCAGTATTTATTAGACTGTACACATTATATAAGGTGTTGTCCAATCCATTGAGGATGTAGTTCTTGCATAGGAATTCTCCATGCTTCCATGTATCAACAGCTCCAAGCTTGGTAATGTCTGTATCACCCTCATCTAACACTGGAGCAGTCTCAGTCAGATACTTGCTTAGATTCAGAGTTGTAAGGTAGAACATCATTTTCTGTTGCCACCTTTTAAACTCCGTCCCATTGAATTTTTCGGGCTTCTCCCCATGACTAACGGGAACATTAGGCATGGTAATACTCGTACTTGCCATTTGTCTGTTATATATTGATATACAGACCACGAGTCAAATTATAATAATTATAACAACAATAATAATTAAATAATTATTACTATAGTATAAAGATGTCTGTCTTAAGATTGTTGATAAAATAATGTATCATATACTATAGTATAATTTATTTAAATATTATTTGTAAATATAATATTTATTATAATAATCTATATATATATATATTTATATAGTTTAATATCAAGAAAATAAAACTATAAAAGAACCTGATAAAGTCGAGGCTAGAATTTAATTCTATAGTCTTAAGACAGATACGTCCCGCTACGGTGCTAACGGACTCTTCGGCGTCTATCTCCCAGGATACAACGACTTTTCTTCCTTTGGTAGTAGCACTTCAAACCAATGGAATAGGCGAACCGGCTCGGTGTAGTACTCTCTGTTGAACTCAGACTCGGAGACCAGGATTGAACCCTAACTCGGAGACCAAGATTGAACCCAAACTTGGAAACCAAGGTTCGAACCCAATCCAAACCAGTTTAGGTTGAACCCAAACCAGTGGCTGAACCGAATAAAGAAGAATTAGAAGAAGAAATTCAGAAGAAGAGAAGAAGATTTCTGAATTGGTGTGAATTGAAATGAACCCAATGATGGGTATTTATAGGCTTGTTGGTGCCTATTCTGAATGGGTGCACCCATAGTCCGAATGGGTGCAACCATTGTTGACCAATCAAAATTAAAAATCTGTTGATGGTTTTTAATTTGTAAAGGGTGCAACCCTTGGTTCAAACAAAAACTGTTTTATGGTTTTTGATTTAAATTTAAACCCAAAACAGATTAAGCCCAGCAAGCAAACTTCGGCAGCCCAGCCCAGCGTGCTCCACCCGCAAGCCCACTTAAATAAGTCCAGTAAATAAAATAACTACACAGGCCCAGTCCAACTTTGTGTAAAAAGGTTAGACCTATTTTACAATTAAGCCCCTCCCCGCCCAAGCCCGGACCGGACCGGGCGGCGCGCGCGTGTGTGGTAGTTGGTTCGGATCCAGGCTAGCCTAGGTCCTCCCCCTCTTAAAAACTTGGGTGCCCTTGGGCCCAAACCCAAATCCCATACTAGACATATATATACTCAAGGTTGCTTTGCTACTTTTTCGATGTGGGACAAGCATTTCCCACTTTATTCACACCCATTTAGGCTTTATAAATCACTTACTTTGGAGCCAATTTCTCATTCACCCGGAAACGGATTTGAGAAAATAAATATACCACGTTCATCTCCTCGCAGAGAGGAACGCGCTCGTCAATAGATTCGCAAAAAATTCTTAGCGGAATCTTTTAAAAGTCCTTCCAAAGTTTGCGTTTTCTAATGCCGTTTCCAACACCTTCATCTTCCCCACTCAGTCCTTATCTGCAATGCGAGTGGCTACCGAGCCAAAGTGTGAGCAGAGGATTCGCACTTCTCACATGATCCCTATTTGCCTATGCTTGTTGTTCTTCGTCTTCAGAGAGGAGAGAATTTGTTGAATTTGGTGAAGAATGGCACGACTTTGGTTGTGCTTGGTGTTCTTCGCCTTCAGGGCCCTCTGGATTTCTGATTCTCTCAAAATCTGGACCTTCTGGATTTCTGAGTCTCTGGATTTCTGGATTCTGAATTTGTGTCTCTGACTTTGTCTGAATTTCTGGACTTTTGTTGTGTCTAAATTTCTGGACTTCTGACTTCTAAGTCTCTGAATTTCTGGACTCTGAATTTGTGTCTGAATTTCTAGGCTTCTGAATTCTGAATTTGTGTCTGAATTTTTGGACTTCTGAATTCTGAGAATTTGTGTCCTTTGTTGAATTTGAAGAAGAACGGCACATCTTTGGATGTGCTTGTTGCTCTTTGTCTTCAGAGATGAGAGAATTTGCGACTTTGGACATGCTTGGTGTTCTTCGCCTTCAGGTTTGCCCTCGGAATTTCTGGCCCTCTGGATTTTTCTGGATTTCTGAGTTTCTGGATTTCTGGACTCTGAATTTGTGTACCCCTTCCTCCTTCCTCCAAACCTCTATTTATAGGTTTCTTTGATTAATAAGATGATGACACGTGTCATTTCCTGATAAGGATAAAATAATAACTGGGCCGGGCCGGTTATATTATGATAATTATCCTTAAAAATAATTATTCTAAATATATTTTATTAGGAATAATTATCTGTTTATTTAACCATCTGGGTTGGGCTAATTAAATAATTTAACTGGACCAAGTTTGGACCAATTAAATAACTTAATTAAACATTAGGCTTATATTTAATGGATCCATTTGTCAAAACCAAAGCCCACTAAAATTTTAGTGTCTACAGTTTGTCTGAAAGGACTTTTGTGAGGCACCATGGATGCAAAATTGCTAGCTATCTTCTAGCAGAGAAGATGACTTCACTTCCTATTTACTAAGTCACTAGTAGAGTTTTCGCGTAATTGTTATAGATACACAGTGTTCTGATAAGAATAATACTTGGCTACTCATTATTAGGTAATTCATTCTTACTGATGTAATTCAACAAAAAATATACACAGACTTCTTTCATCTTCCCTGCTCAGTCCTTATCTACAATGCGAGTGGCTGCCGAGGCGAAGTGTGAGCAGAGGATTCACCATTCTCACAAGGTCCCTATTTGCCGGTGCTTTTTTCGGAGTGGGAGCAGAAATCCCTTCTAACTGAACCCTAGAGGTATTCGAAAGGATGGTGGCATATGTGATATTACGCGTATATATAATTTGTGATTACAAAATTAAGAAAGTAATAAAATCAAGAAATTAGATGCAAATTTATTTTAAAAATATATATATTATTATCCTTATTTATTATTTTTTTATTATTATTATCTTGTATGTGATATTACGAGTGTAGGTCCCAGTTGGGTTCTTGTATCGACCATGTGTTTGTCGTTTTGTTCATTCCTTTGGAGTTAATCCTTGAATGACGTCAGACCAATTTGAATTGTTAATGACGTGGCTTGGTCATGTCCACAGATTTGTTGTTAAGGTGTGAAGAACATTACAAGGAGGCTTACTTTGTGGATCCCCCGTTCCTTTTCTTCATTTATATCGCCTCACTAGGCTCTGCCCCTCTCACACTTGTCTTGATTTGGCTTCTCTCCTCTTTTCTTCAATCACCATAGCATTTTCACTCTCTGTCTCTTAACTGATTAATCCATCAAGGGAGGTGGGAATCTTAATTTCTTCCGGAATTACAGGTAAAAAGTTTTACATTTGCAACACCATTGCTCAGTATTACAAGTTAATCACTACATAAATAATTACACATTTATTTATATGTATGTATTGTCTTCTTTCTATTTCAATTTGTAATAGTAAATCTTGAATCAACCAATTGTCCAGTTTATCTGGGAGAACAATCATATGTTATACGCTTTGAACAATCATATATCCTTTTACCTATCTATTTTATCCAGTAATATATATACCCACTTATACACATAGGATTGATTGTTTAATTAGTGGGAAGATTGAAGATGTGTAATATTATTACAAGTTAATTACACATCTATTTATTTTTGTTTCAATTTGTTGTGTAAGAGCATGCATCCAGGTGAGATTCATATAATGCATAAATGTCACAATGTTTATATCCCAAAAGAAGATCGAACCCACCACCTCATGTGCCCTTCAAATTTTGATCAATATGTAAAGATCGAACCCACCACCTCATGTGCCTCTATTGATCAAATCAAAAGTCCATTATAATATAAGTATATTATATGTATACAGAACTTTTCCCCCAATCTTCACAAACGAACCCATTGAATAGAGAGGAAGAGATCATGGGTCACAGTGTGATACAGCAGAATTAAAATAGAACACACCAAACCCATAAATCTCTATACCTCTCCAGATTAGAAGAAAAGCAAAATGTGCAAAGAACAAAACCTTGGAAATCAGGATTTATTTAGGGGGTATTTGTCACACTAGGGGCTATCTAAAATATTGTAAGAGGTTTTTTTTTTTATATAGAAAAAAAAAAAAAAAATATGTTTGGCCTATAGTTTATTCCTTTATTTATTTATTGAATTCTTAAAAAAATTAATTATTATGCTTGTACAGATTGCATTTTGTTCATTCATCTCCTTAATTTTGTTCAATGGCGGCTATGGGATCCCAAGAACCCTCTTTAATTCGGTGTTCTTATCACATTTTCTTGAGCTTCAGAGGTGAAGACACCCGAAAGACCTTTACCGATCACCTTTATACAGCTCTGCTACATGCAGGACTACGCACATTTAGGGATGATGATGGACTTGCGAGAGGAGATGATATCTCCAAAAAACTGATAAAGGCAATTGAAGAGTCGAGAATTTCAATAATTGTCTTCTCAAAAGACTATGCATCTTCAACATGGTGCTTTGATGAACTTCTAAAGATCCTTGAACGCAAGAAGAGTGTTGATCATATGATTGTGCCCGTGTTCTACCATGTGGATCCGTCCCATGTTAGAAAATAGAATGAAAGTTTTGCAAAAGCATTTGTAAAACATGGAGAGAACTTTATGTCCGAGTCTGATGAAAGAAAAGAGCAGGGAATGAACAAGATAAAGAAGTGGAAGGAAGCTTTGACAGAAGTTGCAAATTTGGCTGGGCATGTTTAGGAGATGGGTAAGCTTGTCTAATTCATTTACTTTGACATCATTTGATTCAAGTGTTCATAAAATTGAATATACATTACTACTCAATTCATTAGCGGCATGTCTTTATTTGCTTACATTATTATCCATCCCTCTTATCTTATTTATAAGTGTTGACAGATATTTTACAAAAATACCTTCCATTAAAAAATTAAATTCAGTCATTTTAAAAGTTTTAACGTTGGAAAATTGATTATAGAAAATCCTTATACGATTAGAAACTTTTCTATATTGCCTGGAAAACAGAAATTGCTAAGAATACAAGGGGAATTGCACATCATATGTTAACAATACGGTATAAAGCAATGAGGGCTTCAGGCTACATATCTATATAATTTCCTAAACATAATTTGTGTGCAATTTATTATGCATTTTTATGTTGATTCATTTTTTAAAAAATTGATTAGGAGTGATTATCTTTTTTAACAAGCTTGCTTAGCTATTTAAAAGGCCCGTCCAGAACCCAAAACGACCCAATAAATTAATAGGCTGGAACTTAGGTGTTCGTATTGGTCTGGATTGGGTTAAAGCCGAATTGATCTTGTTCTAGACGCTGCCGAATTTGGCTCCGTAATTAATAATCTACAAATATATTTTTCTAGGTAATCATAAATAATTAAACACAATTGTCTGTTTATATATTTGTGTGTCCTGAATTGCTCTCAATAAAGGACTATTATTGGTCTGAATTAACTTAGTCCAGATGTTATTGGTTCGAATTAACTCAATTTGCGATAGGTTGTAGCCCCATTAGGTCTATAAATGAGTTCGACTACAACCCCGGCGGGGCATGGATTGAAGTTAAAGCCCAATAACCTGATTTTACTTCAACCTATGGCCTGGGCCTCTGTGTGATAAATTTTAATGGATTGAAGTTAAAGCCCAATAAATGATACTTGGTAGTAATATTATATATAGTTCAATATATTACTATATACGTATGGTCCACAGAGTAGTTTAAGCCCAATAGGCTTGGTCCTGAGCCACAAAATCTTAATAGCTTTAGATTCTATTAATCAATTAATTGGTTAACTCTCTTCTATCAATAGTCAGTACTCATTAGAGTTATGGTGTGGTTAAAAGAATAAGACCGATATCTAATTAACTTTTGAAGGAGACTAATGCAAAATGCATTCAAAATGGTAAGACTCACATTTTTTATGAATTTAAAGTCTTCGATAAATTAAATTCTAAATGTTTTAAATGACAGGAAAGCAAGTGGACAAATAAAGTCAATAATTAGTAACTACAAATAAGAAGATTAAACTTTTAAAATGGAAATGCTATTGCGGATTGTGAACAATAAGAAACCCTTATCTTGAAATTGCTTTCTCAAGCTAGATTTGAAATTTTGTAGATATTCTTGCATTTTGCTACAAATAAATTTTTTAACTTTCAGTTAAATATCTTTAACAATCATTGATTATGTAATTCAATTAATGCAAGATTTTACAATAGTTAACATGCTGCATGAATATATTTGAGTGGTAATGGCTAAACTAAACATGAAATTTATTGTGTGTGTGTGTGTGTATATATATATTTCATTTTCATTTAACTTCTTGATTCATTTCAAGTATAACATCGTTTGTTTTCATTTTTTTGGTTCCCCTTCCTATTCCCATTGCTATATATTGGTATGAGTCAATTTTTATCCAATAAATCATTATTATCTCTTGTTTGCATTTTCATTAATTCCTTACTTCGTTTAAGCTGACAAGAAGTTTGCAATTTGTAGGTATGAGTCAAATTTTATTTAAGAAATTGTTAAAGATATTGAAAACAAATTGAATCACAAAGTATTGAGTGTTTGTTCATATCTAGTTGGATTAGATATTCGTATAAAAAACATTAATTTGTGGTTGCAAGATGGATCAAACGAAGTCGGGATAGTGGCAATCTTTGGGATGCATGGAATAAGGAAGACAACCATTGCAAAAACTGTGTATAACTTGACTTTTGACAGATTTGAAGGTAGCAATTTTCTTGCAAATGTAAGAGAAACATCAAAAGAACCCTGTGGTCTTCTCCGCTTACAAAGACAACTTCTTTCAGATATCTTAAAGCGGAAAGAAACAAAAATTAGCACTGTTGATGAAGGAATCATAAAGATAAGAGAAGCTATTTGCTGCAAAAGAATTTTACTTGTTCTTGATGATGTGGAAAACCGAGACCAATTAAATGCAGTACTCGCAATGAGGAGTGGGTTTCAACGAGGAAGTAAAATTATCATAACAACTACAAATGAACAATTGTTAAATGAACAATTGTTGAAGGCACATGAAATGCACAAGCGGTATAGAGTTGAAGGTTTAACTCATGATGAATCATTTCAACTCTTTAGCTGGCATGCCTTTGGACAAGGCCACCCCATTGAAGGATATATGGAGCACACAAAAAAGGTTGTAGAGTACTGCAGTGGGCATCCTTTAGCTCTTCAAATTTTGGGTTCTTCTCTATGTGGGAGAAGTGTAGATGTGTGGGAAAGTGCAATAAAGAAACTGGAAGCAATTCCTGACTGCCAGATCCTAAAAAAGCTCAAAATAAGCTTTGATTCTTTACAAGATGACCATGATAAAAATTTATTTCTTGACATTTCTTGTTTCTTTGTTAGAATGGACAAAGATTTCATAATTACAATATTAGAGGAATGTGATTTTTGCATAGAGGTTGGGATTCAAAATCTCATCGATAGATGTCTCTTAACAATTGACAAACAAAACAAGTTGACAATGCCTCAGTTGATTCGAGATATGGGAAGAGAGATTGTACGCAAAGAATCACCTAAGGAACTTGGGGAGCGTAGCAGAGTGTGGCACCATAAGGATGCCTTAAATGTATTAAGAGAAAAAACCGTAAGAAACATGCCCCTCATGTCTTTTTTATTTTTATTTTTTTAAATTTTTTTTACTAGTCTGTTAATTATCAACCTCTCTTATCAGGGCACGGAAAAGATTGAAGGCCTCAGCCTAAATTTGCACGTGTCCAGGCAAGACTGGCCTGCTCAGAATTTCTTTGGTTTAGATTATTCAAAAAGACGTCATTCTGAAGATTTTCTTGACAAATTAACATTTCCTTGTGTAAGCAATTCATCAAAGCGCCGTCGTTTAGGTGTCTTCTCTTGGGTGCCCCACGAACTTTGCCACGACAAAATCATTGTCCACATCAAAGGAAGTATACTTAAAAGCTGATGCATTTTCAAGGATGCACAAATTAAGAATACTCCATCTCAACAATGCATTTGTAACCGGAGATTACGAAGAATTTCCAAGGAAGTTGAGATGGTTGCGTTGGCGAGGGTTTCCTTTAAAATCGATACCCAATGAGTTCATTTTAGAGAGCCTAGTCGCTCTAGATATGCGAAATAGCTGTTTGAAACAAGTTTGGAAGGGAATCAAGGTATAATTCAAACTTATTCATCTTTTTCCTTTTCTAAAGGATTAATGTAAATATTCATTTTAATCAATTTCCTACTTTTTGACAACAGGTGCTCCCATCATTGAGAATCCTCGACCTTAGTCATTCCCATGGCCTTACAAATACGTCTAATTTCTCAGAAGTCCCAAATCTTGAGAGATTGCTTCTTAAAGATTGCATAAATTTGATCGAGGTTCACGAATCCATTGGGAAGTTAGAGAGACTTGTTCTGTTAAATCTAAAAAGGCTGCAAGAATCTTAGGAATCTTCCTAAAATTGATCAGCTAAAATCTCTTGAGAAACTCATCCTCTCTGGTTGCTCAAATCTTGACAAGTTGCCGAGAGAGCTATGCGAGATGGAATCTTTAAAGGTTCTTGACGCATATGGTGTTACAATAAAACAACTACCCAGCAGTGACATAGAATCATGGCATTCACGCTGGTTCTCTTGGGTTCCTAGGCCAAGAAAATCTTCAGAATCGATTAGTCGTTCACTGCTTTGCTTGCCACGCTCATTTGTAAGCTTGAATCTTGCAAACTGCAATTTGTCAAATGATGCCATTCCGAGGGATCTTGGGAGCCTGTCCCTGTTGAAGGAATTGAATCTAGGGGGAAATCCAATCAGTAGCCTTCCAGAGAGCATCAGGGGACTTGCCATGCGCAACTCACTTGAATGAGTAGGGTGTGAAAAACTCCAATTGCTTCCAGAGCTACCAATGAGCTTAGAATGGTTGGAGTTAGGCCATTGTACGTCACTGGAAATAATGATCAATCTACCAAAACTAAAGAGACGACCGTACGTGTATGCGTGGCAATGTGGCAAACTAGTAGAGGCTCAGAACTGGTTCAGGTTAGAACCCATTCAAAACATTGATGCAGAAATGATCAAGAATTTGGGATTGGTTGAGTTGGAATCCATAGGAAAGGTTGACATGAAATTTTACAATTACCTGACAGATACGCACAATATTGGTCCCATCCAGGTGCTCTCTCTCTCTCTCTCTCACTCTATATATATATATATATATATATGTATGTCTCTTGCTCTCTCCTATTGTAATTGAAGTTATGATGATTTGCATGGATCAGGCAGTGTATGAATGTGGAATAGTGAGCATATTTCATCCTGGAAATGAGGTTCCATGTTGGTTCAGCAAAAAGAGTAGAAAGTCCTCCATATGTTTCAATGTTCCTTCACTTCCTAATCTCAAGATCCGAGGCTTGAATGTATGCGTTGTTTATGCGGATGATTACTCTTCCACCATGAATACCTATATTACCAGTCCATTTGCTATTGAAATCTTCAATAAGACGAAGGATGTGCAGTGGGTCTATTTCCCAGCGTGTGTAGGGATTCCAGAAGAAGGGGAAAATATGAAATGGTCAAGCCTTGGGAAGATTGGGAATCAGTTGGAAGTTGGTGATGAAGTGGTGGTTTCAGCTATGGGTGTCGGATATGAAGTAAAGGAGATAGGAGTGGACATTGTGTATGAAGAAGAGGAGAAGGATACCCAGCTTAATAACTATACTTCTTCTCCTGATTTATCACCATACCAGGTTTCCCAAGGTCGATACGACCTCCGCCATTATTATATAATTTTCCCGGATTACATAACAGTCGGATGATGATGCAGAACAGTAATTGATAAATGTGTTGGGTCCATGAGATATTATATATATAATAGTATATAATATTATGCTACAAGGGTTCAAGAAAAAAAAAATAAATAAATAAAAGAAGTGCAACCAATCAAGTAGTTTTGTATATATATATTTTATAAGTATGTCTACTAGTCAAAAAGGTGAAGCCTGTTGAAGTCTGTATGTGTATGGGAATTCAGCGACAATAGAAAAGGAGCATGAGATATGTCAAAATGGCGCGGAAGGGTCGATTCTACCTCTCCCGGCATTATAAAGACCTTGCGAATGTTTGTTTGTTTTTAAAATATGAGTGTTCTCTCTCACAAAGAGGAGTATCAGTTAAGTCTTGAGATAAAATGTAAAACATGAGTGTTCTCTCTCTTCCTCAACAATTACTATATTTGTATAAATATATACAGTATTCTATAATGGCGGACTTCATCCATAATACAATATATGAAGGCATGTATATTATTTTAACTATTGAGTAAATATGATTCCTAAGAGTGAAAACAAAATATAAAACTGAAAACGTTATTTAGTTATAGATTAACTTTCAAATTGGATCATGTTACAGGAGAGAATGAAAATGGCATGTTTTTATTTATTTGCAAGCAGAGAGGAGTTATATATATTATGCATGTTTTTAAAAGCAATGTTGCAGTGGATGCTAGTGATTAGACAGTCTTATTTGCACACGTTGTACATATATTATGTGTTCATCGAAATAAATAAATAAATAAAGGCAAAAGTGTAAAAAAAAATCCAACACTATCACCAAAAGTGGAATAACCCCATGAACTCTTTGGGGTTGCAAATCAACCTCTCATCTATACAAAACATTACAATATGTACCCTCCCGATCAACCAACTTATCAAGCAATTTATTATTATTATTATTATTATTGTTATTATTTTTATTCTTATGACTAATTCGCAAGAACGGGATTCTAAAAGTGATTCACATATCTTGCAATTAAGCAATTTATTTTTATTATTTTACTATTAGTATTATTATTATTATTAGGGCTAAATGTTGTCACAGTCTAAGATTTCAATTTATTGCTCTCATATTAAACCTCAACCAATTTTGCCCTCGTACCCCCTTTCTAAAGTATGAAAAAGTGAGTTTATTATTATACCCTTTGATTATCCGGCTCAACATTTCTGTACTGTTTAAACTTTTTTTCTTAATAACCAACATAATAATAGTTTAAAGCCGGTCCCACCTACACAGGGTAATGGAGAAAGATTTGCTGAAACAGAATACATTATCTAAGGTGAAAATAAATACATTCTCATCCTGTAGTGTGGAAAAAGAAAAAGAAAAAAGAAAACATTCATTAACACTCAATTTCAGAGCCTCACTTCTTGTGGTGATCCTGGTTACTCCATTTGCAAATTTTACTTCGAAAGATAAATACGTGGAGCAACTGATTTTACACTTTACATATGACACAAGGCCGACAGACTATTGCTGCAAGGCATGTAGAAGACGAGAAATACCGAACAGTTGCTAGTCGTTCAGAGCCATGAACAAATTGTGCTTTCGAGCATGATCCGGAATCAGCCGATGGACAGTTTCAGTCGAGATGCCTAAAAGCTCTGTCAAAAAGAATACAAGTTCTTATAGGCATTAGAAACCAAGTTAGAATAAAAAAAGTTTTGAATGAAAACAATATCAAGTGCTGAACATACTTAAATTTTGGAACAATGTTGACACAGCTGTTTTAATGAAGAACTGATAATGGATCAAGGTGTAACCATGTAACATAATGTTTTCTCAAAACAAACCCATCTCTCTGCCAGTGCATCTGTCTGATGGACATTGTCCAGACTATTTACATTCTAAATAGAACTTTATCCCGACTATTTACATCAGCTATATGAATCTATGATGATAATCTTTACTAATAATTTTGAAAAAGATTCATATATCCATGAATGGATCCGATACCATGCTAAAATTCACTAGCACAAACCAAGGACCCAAAAAAAAGGAAACAAGTAAAAATACCTATATAAAAGACAACAAAGCGTCTTATCCTAGAGAATTTGCTGGTCATGCTCCATATGAGTATATCCTCGTTTAAGACTTTTAAGAGAAATTCTTTTATGGGCATGAGACTGCCACTTGACCTCTTCAAATGTGAGATTTAAGCAATATTATCAATTGAAAGACCATTGCACTACTAGGTTGAAAATTGACGTCGAGACCTCGAAGAAGCAAGCAATGGTGATTTTCATTACTGGGAGATTTCATTTTAAGAAACAACTGGGAGATTGTCATGGTCTCAAAACTAGTTTCACCAACACGCTGGCTTGTAATAAAACGCCTATGGACATAAAATAGCAACCGGACCTTTTAGGAGTGACTTTTCAGGCTTAAGCAGGGATAGCATATTCTTCCTTTTCAGACGATGATGCCTCTGGAAGGAATATATTTTCCATGCATGTTGGCAGCACTACCAGGGAATTCCAATGGTGGACAACTATTTAAGAGAACTAGTCAAAGCCCAGTCAACAAAGACCAGGTTATTAACAGTTAAGGGAGACAGCAACCTTCCTTTCTCAAGACAATTTCATTAGAACTTGAGATTCTACTTTATATATTATAAACAGAATCTTGCATAATTGCAAATAAAAATTGAATATATATAAAAAAAATTGACATAATAGACTAAAATAAATTTTGTATAACGCATTACGCAAAAGTTACCTTGAGGCTTGAAATTAAACAATGGAGGAAGAGGGCGGCCATTT
The DNA here is from genome assembly GCF_030987335.1 of Cornus florida. Lineage (NCBI taxonomy): Eukaryota > Viridiplantae > Streptophyta > Magnoliopsida > Cornales > Cornaceae > Cornus > Cornus florida. The sequence goes on from NW_026775573.1 coordinate 51,886,411, forward strand.
GGAAGTCGAGTATTTGGGTCCCTCAATTCATCAAAGAAAGGGTGAATGCATGCTTCCAACTGCAGTACAATCACATAAGAAACCAATACCTCTTCAACCAGGTTTTCTAATGAAGTATGAAAGTTTAACTTACAGCAGTGCATCGCAAATTGGGGGAATACTGGAAAAACCTACAGACCAGGTCCACTGCTTCTGGAGGTAAACGTTTCTGGAAGACCTGGAAGATCAGAATAAGATCACAGTGAATCCCACATGCAAAGGGACATACCATCTGAAGGCAAATGCTCAACAATACAAGTTTAAAACAAGTTATACATCCACATATAAGCACAATGGCAGTCAGAGTGGAGCCAGAATTTCAAATGGATGCTAAAGGGCGGAAAGAAAACTAAGATAAACTGAGGCCATTTAAAAGGTACGAACTTCAATAGTGTAGAGGGCCTTGGCCCGTATGTTGATCCCCCGTTGATAGTAGTGAGAAAGAGAAAAAAATGCTTTACATGTCAAAGCAGTGGAATGAAGCATGCATGGACCATAGTTGATCAACTTGATCCAACTAATGCACATTTAAAAAGTTAGGAATGAACATGCAAACAGAGAATACAATATCGAATCCTTTCCTTAAAGAACTAAATATGAGGTTCCTGAGTCCAATTTCACTGATGTCCCTTTTTGTTTACATCAATATGTGACAAATGTGCTTTAGACAACCAACATTTATGAAGTCTGCCCATTGAATTACCCCGCATCCCCAAAGGGCCTAAAGGTTGTGAAACTTAAAAAGCCGATCAAGAAAACACTTGCAACATTGCAGCACAGAATATCCAACAGAGTCAAGACCTTATATCTGAAAATTTACTCAGCCACACATGGATCATTTTACTGTTATATCACGTAATAAAGACCTTATATATGCAACAAATCTACCAGTGAATACTACACAAGTAAATTTCGTGTCGTCAAGGAACAGTAGACATGACAAAAAAGGATTAGGCAATTCTTTTTTAACAATTTTTAATCGTCTTGTGTGCCAAGTAAACCACTTCACTCAAAACTGGACAATAAACCGATGCACTAGTCAGTAGAAAAAGTACCCCACTTTTAAAAAACAATTCTGCCTCACCACTTACATGTTTGATTTCTCCACACGGTACAATTTTTATACCAATAAAAATCATTACAACTACAACCACTGCCAAATCCTTTTTTCCGAGTACCTGGGGTCGGTTACATGGATCCTATTTTCTATTCCTTTCTAAGGTCATGGCCTCAGTCAAACCATACGTTGGCACATCTTTCCTTACTCTACCTGCAACTTTGGTCTTCCTCTTCCCCTAGTAATACCCTTAATGCGGACAATATCCGTCTTCCTAGCTGGTGCACTTGAGGCCTTTTTGTGCACATTTCCGAGCCATCTAAACCGATTTTCTCTCATTCTATCTCCAATTGATGCTACTCCAATCATCTCACGAATGTGATCATTTTTAATTTTATCTTTTCTAATTTCACCGCACATCCATCTCAACATTCGCATTACTACCACACTTTATGCATATGTTGTTTCCTAATTGCCCAACATTCCATGGGGCAACAACTGGGAACCAGGTGAGGGGGACGACATATCCACAGAAAGACTCCAAACATAACAACCCAAGGCAACTAAATAAATCGTCAAATTGTAACTAGTCGGAGTCTGCTACACGATTTTCCCACCTTCAACTCCATCAAGAGTTAAACTCTGAACCATATCCTCCACTATATGTAGGTCATCAAGTCATTTCAGTAGCCCCTGTCCAGGTTCTTCTTGGCCTTGTCTCTCACCCATACAAAGCCTTTAACTTGATTCAAATAACTCTTCCTGCTTCTCCAGGCCTATGCCTGCTATGTAAGAGATTTGATATAACATGAACCTTGTTTTGCAGCAAACATGTTACGTTAAGTGATTTCGAATTCCAAATCAGTTTTGGCACCAAAGTTACAAAGTGGTTTGAGCTAACGATATTCCATGCTACCTAAGCATTAGACTTCAAAGCCTCTTCAAACTCCACGACAGCTCACTTTGCCAATCACTTGGTTGGCTCTATACAAGTTGACAGCATATGTGCCATCACATGGACCATAACAACACGAGCGTAAATACTAAGCAAACAAATCTTAGATGCTAGACTTCATTAGGGAATGTTACAAACTATAATAGAACTTACTCAAGCTTTTTCAACTCCCTATAGAAAATCTGTTATAAAGAAACATACGAGTAAAGAATGGAACATACGAGTAAAGAATGGCAAAAAGATATTGTAATTGGACATACACAGATGAGGCTTTTTTCGTGGGAACTTAAATTCAGTATGGTTTGGATTCATGCATATTAAAGAAATTCTGTTATAAGCATAACATATGAGTTAAGAATGGCAAAAATATACTGTAATTGGGCATACCTTGTGCCATGGATGAGGCTTTATCTGTGGGAACTTAAATTCAGTATAGTTTGGGTTCATGCATTTTATCTCCTCCCTTGTAGGTGTACCCAAAACCTGTAAACAATATCATTATTTTAAGTTTCCATAAGAGAATAGCTCGAATACATCACTGTTTTCAAATTTTTAATAGATTTGGTGATTATTTGTTGGCAATTTTGTATGCTTAAACAGTACATCTTTTGCATGGTTAAACACTAATCATTTTTTGTTTTTCTGTATTTACAGTGCTAAAAGCATTGTTTTCCCTCTTTTTCTCTTTTCTTCCAGTTTTCTGTTTTCATCGCATTGTTTTCCCTCTTTTTCTCTTTTCTTCCAGTTTTCTGTTTTCATCAGAGTGAATAAAATTCTATATGATGTGCAAGTGTATAACATATTAACATGGTACCAAGATTTAATATTTGAATGCTTTGGCTTAAAATTTCTATAGACATCATCTCTCAACTACTTTCTGTTCTAGAAATGATAACTAACTCAATGTTCAAACCAATGCCTCAAAGAAGAAAATTTCTTAGTACAGATAATTCACAAACATATGAAACAATTGATAAATAATTTCACCTTGATAATCTCAACCAATTGATCAACTCCACTCTCTCCAGGAAACAAAGGCTGTATAAGAAGTTGTTTCAGATATATAAATAATTATAAAAGGATAATTTGAAATTTTTAGAAACAAGGATAGTTGACAGATGCATATCAAACAATTAAACTACCTGCCCAAGAAGTAATTCGGCCATAACACAACCTGTAGACCATATATCTATAGCAGTTGTATATTCAGTGGCACCAAATATGAGTTCTGGGGCACGATAATATCTTGAACAGATGTAGGAAACATTGGGTTCTCCTTTCACCTGACAAAATGGAAAACTAAATTCAAGTGAAGAAACAAGATACAACCATCAATAGCCAATACTGCACAAAAAGTTTACCAGAACTTTTGCACTTCCAAAATCACAAAGTTTCAGCTGATGCGTGTGAGGATTCACCTGGACAAAACAATTTAGCAATTCAGTCTCTTAACGTAGGATACTGTTAGAGATATTAACAAGATACTGTTGCTGAGTAAACCTTTCAAAAAATTGATCTATCTAGAGGAATTAAAACCATCACCCATTTCTGCACCCATGGGCACAACAGTACATCTCACTTAGTTGTAATCTATTAATAATCTATGCTCCCAATTTATTTTTATTTTTTATTTTGACAAGTAATGCTCCCAATTTATGTTATTATATTATATATAACATGCTAAAGTATAATACATTCTAAAATCATTCTTTTGGTATCCCTTCACACAAAAGTTTATAAAATTTTGGAATCTTATTCTGGCAATAATATGTTTTAACATTAACAATATACATTTGTAAATAACTTATTTTAGGTTGTCATCATCATCTTTGCCTCAATCCCATATGAATGGGGGGTCGGCCTTGTTAGAATGTTTTATATATATATATATATATATATATATGTTGGGTCATTATGTAATTACATAAATTTGGTAGGGCCCTGTGTTATTAAGTCTTGTATCCTTTATATAAGCCTACATAGGCTTATTAGGGTTTGGGTGGAATATACAAGTAAATGTCTGCTCTCTCCCTCTCTCTCTCTCTATCTCATGATTTTGAACATGGTATCAAAGCTACACGAATTCATGGGTGTGAGAGTCTGTAATTGTGTTGTTCTTGTATAAGATCGGAATCGCAATTGTGGTGTTGGTGTCTCTGCCTCGTTCGTTGTCGCCGACAGCTCCTCGTTCACCGTCATTAGATCTGAAGCCTCGTTCGTCGTCTTCAGATCTAAAACTTGTTCGTCATCGTCTCTACCTCGTTCGTCGCCACCAGCAACTCCTCTTTGGTTGTCAGCGAGCTCGCCGACATCTACCGTCTTGATTTATAGAGGTGAGGTTTATCAATTCGCGTTTTTTGGCCAGAAGTTGCAGAGGTTGCTGCCTATTGATTCGGCCATTGCTTGTGATTGGGTCACCATCGTCTCCGCTGCATTGTTCACCGGCATTTGTGAAGGTGTGAAGAAGAAGACCCGTGTTTGGCTATACGGTTATGCTATTCCAACCCTGGTTTACTAAATCTGGGATAGCTATTCCAACCCTGGTTTACTAAACCTAGGATAGCTCAGATCCGGCCCGTTCGCCCAGATCCAGCCCGTTTTCCAGGTTCGCCCAGAATACAGATTCTGCATTCTTTTTCTTCTTTGTTTTGCTGGGTTCAACATAACATCCAGTTCAGATTTGCTTTCTCCCACATCCAATGTTCATTCTCCCATGACTTTAGTTAAACTCAATGGGAAGAATTACATACTGTGGGCTAAATCTATTACAATTTTTCTCAAAGGTAGAGGTCTTGATACTCATCTAACTAAAGATAAACTCAAGGAAACTGATGCTTCTTTTGATGCATGGGAAAAGGAAGATACTCAGATCATCTCTGTGATGTTAAACAGTATTGACCCCCAAATCAGTTCAACTTTACTTTATTTGGATACTGCCAAGGAGATATGGGACAGATTGCAGCAATTGTATTCTGCGACAGGTAATATCACTAGTGTTTATGAGCCCTGTAAGCAGTACTTCAATCTTGAACAAGGTAATCACAGTATAGAAGAGTATTATTCCAAAGTTATGGGAGTCTGTGAGGAGCTGAATATGTATTAACCCATTACTGCTGACGTTCGAACTATGCAATAACAACATGAGGACTTTAATGTTGTCCGTTTTCTTACTGGTTTGTCATCAGCATATGAGTCTTTTCGTACACAGATTATGGGCAGTCTCACACTTCCATCTCTTGCTGATGTGTTTTCTCGACTTTAGTGCGCTACACTTGCAAGTGACACCTCAAATTTGAATACTGGGCAGAGTGGTGAACGTTCAGCATTGGTAGTTTCAAAGGGTGAACATAATGCTTACCGTGAAGGTCGTGGGGGATGCTCCACACGTGGTGGTCGTGATTCACGGGGAGGAAGTGACCGTGGCAGGGAATCACGAAAATGTACTCATTGTGGCCTTTTTAATCATACTATGAATTTTTGTTGGGACCTTCATGGCAAACCATCTAGTTATGCAAATCAAGTTTCCTCCTCTCCGAATGGTGTTGCTTCTGGATCTCACAACGTAACTGAATCAAATATGGTCCCTGTTCCACGTGATGAGAATACTCAGTTTTTGTCTTATAAGCAAGCATCTAATTCATCTTCCACGGCTACCTTTGCCTAGTCAAGTAATGCACACACATGTCTATTGTCTTCCACTCGCGGTCCTTGGATCATTGACACTGGAGCATCTGATCATATGACTAGATGTTCTTCTCTTCTATCTGATTTTAATTCTGTACCTCCTTCTCAAAGTGGTACTCTTGCTAATTGTTCATCCACTAAGGTTTCAGGTTTGGGGACAACTCAACTTAGTGATTCCTTGTCTCTCTCGTCCGTTTTATATGTTCCTCAGTTTCCCCTTAATTTAATGTCTACCAGTAAGCTTACTAAATCTCTCCAGTGCTCTGTTACATTTTATCCTACTTCTTGTGTGTTTCAGGATCTCAAGACGAAGAAGAAGATTGGTACGGGACATGAAGCTGGTGGCTTATATTACTTTGATTTGGAACCTTATCCTGTGGCTCTTCAATCTTCTCTATCTCCATTCCAGTGGCACTGTCGTCTTGGTCACCCGTCACTTCAAGTTTTGCAACGTCAAGTTCCTAGTCTTAGTCATTTGAAATTCTTGTCATGTGAAGTTTGTCAACTTAGTAAGCACCATCGCGTGTCTTTTAAGTCTAGGGTTAATAATCGTGTCTCTAGTCCTTTTCATTTGGTTCATTAAAATGTATGGGGTCCAATAAAGCATTCTTCAATTAATTAATTTCATTATTTAATGACAGTTGTGGATGATTATTCTCGCCTGACTTGGTTGTTTCTGATGAAAGATTGTTCTAAGTTATTCTTAATTTTTCAAAAATTTCGAATAGAAATCAAAACTCAGTTTGGATACCCAATTTGTATTGTACATTCTAATAATGCTAAGGAATATTCTTCAACCCCCTTTGATACATATCTTAGTGATAAAGGAATTATTCATCAAAATTCATGTGTTTATACTCCTCAACAAATCGCAGAAAGTAAGAATCGACACCTCTTAGAAGTAACCCATGCTCTTTTGTTTCATATGCGTATGCCTAAACGGTTTTGGGGTGATGTTCTTCTTACTGCCTGTCATCTTATTAACCGTATGCCGTCATCTGTATTAGATGGCAAATCTCCAAATTCTATTTTATTTCCTGATTCTCCCTTGTTTTCTCTTACTCCTAAAGTTTTTGGATGTGTATGTTTTGTCCACAATCTTGGTCCTGGTTTTGATAAACTAGACCCACGTGCCACGAAGTGTGCATTTCTTGGATACTCTCGTTCTCATAAAGGTTATCGCTGCTATAGTCCTGTTTCTCAATGGTACTTTATTAGCGCGGATGTAACCTTCTGTGAGCCCATCCCATATTTTTCAGATACTGATTTACTTCTTGATATCACTCCTGAGTCACCTCTTCCTGCGGTTCCTCTTCCCTCACTTTCTCTTCAACCTAGATCTCCTTCGCCTGCCCCGTTACAAGTGTACACTCGAAAACCAAAGCCATCTGCTGTCGTGCCTCCTCCATCGTCTTCAGAGTCTTTGGATCCAACACAGTCCACTATGTTTGATTCCTTACCTATTGCACTTCGTAAAGGTACTCACTCGTGTGTCACTAATCATCCCATTGCTCATTATGTCTCTTATACTTCCTTATCGCCATCCTTCTCATGTTTTTCCTCTTAGTTGTCTACTACATTTGTTCCTAAGACTGTGCAGGATGCTTTGTCTGATTCGGGCTGGAGGAAAGCAATGCAAGATGAAATGGATGCTTTGCATCAGAATGGCACGTGGAATCTTGTTCCATTACCACCAGGTGCCAAACCTATTGGTTGTCGCTGGGTATATACTGTGAAGTATCTTCCAGATGGGTCCGTTGAGCGTTTAAAAGCACGTTTTGTTGCCAAAGGTTATACCCAGACTTATGGTATTGACTATGATGAGACGTTTGCCCCCATTGCTGAGATTTCTTCTATTCGTGTTTGATTTCTCTTGCTGCTAATAGACATTGGCCTCTGTTTTAGTTAGACGTTAAAAATGCCTTTTTGCATGGTGACTTAGCAGAAGAGGTTTATATGGAGCAACCACCTGGGTTTGTTGCTTAGGGGGAGTATCTTCACACTATTTGTCGCCTTAAAAAGGCCCTTTACAGATTGAAACAATTTCCACGGGCTTGGTTTGGAAAATTCTCTGAGGCGACATTAAAATTTGGTCTTAACAGATGTCAGACCGACCATTCGGTATTTCACCAGCGCATTAAAGCTGGCTTCATATTTCTTATGGTGTATGTAGATGATGTTGTGATCACAGGTGATGATTCTGAAGGCATTGCTAAGTTGAAGTTGTTTCTGCAATATCGATTCCACACTAAAGACTTTGGTAAACTTAGGTATTTCTTTGGTATTGAAGTTGCTAGATCCAAAAAGGATATAATTTTATCCCAACGAAAATATGTGTTGGACTTATTAGAAGAAACAGGTATGTTGGGTGGTCGTCCGGTTGATGCTCCTATGGATTCAAATACAAAACTTGTGTCTGATGAGGGTGATCTATTTAATGACCCGGGCAGATTTCGTCGCCTTGATAGGAAATTAATTTATCACACTATCACTCGACCTAATATTTCATATGCAATTAGTGTTGTAAGTTAGTTCATGGGAGCCCCTAGAATGCCACATTGGATTGTTGTTCTTCGGATTATCCGATATCTCAAGCAAGCTCCAGGTTTTGGGTTACTATATAAATCAAATGGTCATCTTACGGTGGAAGGTTTTACAGATGCTGACTGGGTTGGTTCTCCTTCAGATAGGAGATCTACTGCAGGCTACTGCACATTTGTAGGAGGAAATCTTATTACATGGCGAACTAAAAAGCAAACGGTGGTAGCTCGATCTAGTGCTGAAGCTGAGTATAGGGAAATGGCCCATACCACTAGTGAGTTGACATGGATATAACATTTTCTAAAAGAACTTGGTTCGACAGTTGAAGCTTCTACTCCATTGTTCTGTGATAATTAAGTAGCAGTTCACATTGCATCAAATCCTGTGTTTCATGAGAGGACCAAACATATTGAAGTTGATTATCACTTCATTCGAGAAAAAATACTCTACTCCATTCGTGAAGTCTGAAGATCAATTAGCTAATATGTTTACCAAAACATTGGGTTATAACCGGTTAAGAACTATCTGTTCCAAGCTGGGATTATTTGATATATATTCTCCAGCTTGAGGGGGAGTGTTAGAATGTTTTATATATATATATATATATATATATATATTGGGTCATTATGTAATTACATATAGTTGGTAGGGCCCTTGTGTTATTAAGTCAGTCTTGTATCCTTTATATAAGCCTACATAGGCTTATTAGGGTTTGGGTGGAATATACAAGTAAATGTTTGCTCTCTCTCTCTCTCTCTCTCATGATTTTGAACAGGCCTAATGAATTCTATTTTTCCATTCTTTTCTATATAGCTTTTTAAGAACATTTATAATGATTTCATCCCATGTTAACTACAGTCATCCTCTTTGGCTTCTACCTTCCATGCAACTTTGTCTCCCTCTTCTTAAAGGAACATCTATAGATCTTCTTTGGATATATTCATACCACCTAAGTCTATGTTTACTTATCTTATAAATTATCATTGAAAGGGACCTCTAATTTCTCCCACACATTTTGATAAGTAACTCCATCTCTTCTAGTCACTCTAGTCATCCTATCATCCACCTTAACATCCTTATTTCTGCCACGTTAATTCGTTGTTCCTGTTTCTTGTTTAAGACCCAACACTCTGAACAATATAAAATAGTTGGCCAAATAAACGTTCCATAAAAAACTAGAGGAAAAGAACTGTTCAATAATTTTTTTTTGTTTAATTCAATTGTTATTTATCGCATAAAACCTCAATATGTCTCCATTTTGTTCAACATGCTTTAATTCTACTAATCATATCACCATTTATCTCACCATCCTTTTGTATTATTGACCCTAAGTACTGAAAATGGTCACTTTGGCTTATCTTTTACCCCTCCTTCCATACAACCAGCAGTCCAGCGCGAAAATAAGTTATGGTTGATTACCAATGCCTTAACAAATATGTGTTCAACGAAAAATCCCTGATATGAGTAACATCAAAAAACCTAGTCCAAAAAGTAAAATAAAATTAATTCTAATCAAAACCTCAGTTTCTACTACATCGTGAATTTCTTCATGATCAAATCCAAATTGTGTGAAAAAAGGGTCATGCGTTGGGATATTCCATGAGCAAAAATTGTGTCATGTTCTATCTGTTGTGTCACTTCAGTAGAAGGGAAGGTTCGCATTGACACTGAAGCTGTGATTGTAAATTAAAAAGATGGAGCTGAAAAACTGCATCGACATCTTACATCAAGCTTCATCAATTACAAAATATAAAGAAGTGAACTAAGATACCATAGGATTCAGAGTGACTAATAAATAATTAAAGTGATCGAGAAAGTCCTAATTGATCATGAAAGATTGGTTAAAAATTGACTTAGTAAATTAGAAAACTTGAATAAATTTGGAGTTGAATTAAAACTAATTATTAATTAGTTTTAATACAATTATAAAGTTTAAAGTTAAATACTATTTAATTAGGAATGAAGTTGATTACTTTAATGTTGGTTAGAAAGCTTAGACGTTGAGATTATGTTGAAAACCACAATAAAAGTTGCTTTCAAAAAGGATTCCAAGTTGACCTTGGTATCTTGAAAAAATCATAAAAAAATACAATACTTGGAATCTTGTTATGAGATTTATATATTCATGAACTAAACTCGATAAGATTTCCAATGTCATATTATATGACTAATTTTGAGTCCGCTTAAACCCTCAACAAAGCATACAAAGTAGCGGCTCGATTGATCGAACCTTTGGTCGAAATTACTCCATAATAACTCAAGCAAAAGCTCAATTGATTGAATCAAACCTAGAAGGTGTTGATCTATCAAATGGACACGCACAGTCAATAAAATGCACCTTTCCAAGTCCAAAAAGGTTTCCAAACTTTCCAGAACTCATCCAAAACATTCCAAATCACTCCAACACTATAAAAATATGTTCTAGGGATCTCTAAACATAAGAAAAACAAAAGAGAATAACTTATACATGGTTTTATTCTTCAATCTCAATTGAGGTTCTTCATAAAATACCCTACAATGTTGGGTAAATGAAAGCAAAAGCAAGGAGCTTCATTGAATACTTGAAAATTGATCAACCACAACATCATTGGAGGACTTGTTATTGAAGACCAAATCACAGGTTAGAGAAGCGAATCGCGAGAGGAGCGGATCTGTCGACGAAGTAGATGACCTAGAGACTCGAGTGGAGAGTTTACATCAGTCTATGTTAAGAAGTAACAAGCAGTTTCCAAAGGGATATTGGTATGCTAGTTGTAAACTAGGGATATAGGTAAACTAGTTGTAATCTTCTCATAGTGGATTTGATCTGCCTGCACTAGGTCCTGTGGTTTTTTCCATTGAAGTTTTCCACGTAAATCTGTGTTTTTTATTTACTTTGCTTTGTCGCTTTGTGGTTTGGATTGTTTGATTAGATGATGATTTGCATAGCATGATTAATTAATTGGTTTAAATTGGTCAAACCTGAAATTAAGTAAAAACTATAGAAGTGTGTAAGAGACCTATTCACTACCCCTCTGAATCTAATTGGGCATAGCTTACTCCAACGTATCAGAGCTTTGGGTACCAGTTCGATCCCCTCACAATGCAACCGGTAAAATCAGATAAAATATGAATAGTTGAAAGTCATAGACTGTGAGATGCACAAAGCATCACAAGTACAAAATTCTCAATTTTAAAGAAGAAGAATCTTACAAGTATATTCTGAGGCTTGATGTCGCGGTGACAAATACCAATATGATTATGAATATAAGCAAGAGCCCTGCATATCTGCACCCAAAATTAGAATCCATGAAAGATGAGAAACCAATAAAAAGGTAAACTCCATATGGAGCTTATACATGTCAAAGAACATTTGTTATTGACATTTCGGTTCCACAGAAGAACTGTTACAGATGAGCTTACATCCGTTGAAGAATAGTTTGTTTAATCCGAAATCTCAAATTCATTGAAAAATGCATAATATGCATATGCACACATTTTATTTATTTATTTATATTTCTGAACAGGCACATTTTTTTGGAAAAATGGCAGGTAGCACATGCACACAAAATGAAGTTTGAAAATGCAGCACAAAGAGAGATGTCTAAACTTCTTTCTTAGAGGCTAGAGCATAATATGGAGAATATATTAACTTTTGAAGGAATAAAAATTCCATGACATCAATTTTTTTTTTTTTTTTCTTTGATAAGTCAAAAATTCCTTGACATCTGATACCAGCAAGAAAAAGGTTAAACTAAAATTTATATCAGACAGAAGTCCAGCAAGAAAATGAATCCATTATAAGACAAGTAGGCAGAATATGTAATGCAATTTCAATTGCACTACTGTTCCTAAATTAAATTTTGATTGACCATGATTATGAAACTAACAACTTCCATCAGACATTACAAGGTGACATCATTCTAAAATTGTGTCCGAGTGTGCTGTGTGGGCACGCGCGTGTGAGAGAGAGAGAGAGAGAGAGGGAGATCCTCTAAATAGGAATTAATTTGGAAAAGCCTTCCTCATTTACTGCTCTTTTACCTGTTGAATCATTTCATTAATAAGATATTGCTTAAATAACCTAAGAAACCTATGGTAACAGGTTGGCGAAAACAGTGGACTTGGGGACCATCAAAACAAGGAGGGAACATCTGTATTTAAAATTGTATAGACATTTTCATTGCATAGTCTTAGAGAAAAATGAAGGCCTGTGAGCTCATTCAGATGATAATTTGATCATACTGATTCAAAGCATTAACTTCATCGAGAGAGACATGCGTTCACAAGCACAGACACACTCACAGATGTGATTTGTGCACACACAACATAGGTGAACCAGCTGGTTGCTAATTTTCAATCAGTCTAAAATGATCTTAAGTTCCATAGAGGTCCATCGATAACAGTTAAAAAAAAAATTGAAATTCAAAAGACAACAAACTGCATCTATCTAAAAATAAAATAAAATAAAAAGAATGATATATGTACCTGATAGGTGTAGAGTTTGACATATATTAAAGGAATTCGCTCATTGATCCTGTTGTAGCGCTTCGCAATACGGTTAACAGTTTCAGGAACGAAGTCAAGTACAAGATTGAGGTATAGCTCTTCCTTGTCAGTTGTTGAATAAAACCAATGCTTAAGGGCGACAATATTAGGATGGTCCAACATTTGCATAATCTGTAACTCCCTATTCTTGTAGCGCTTGTCTTGGAGAACCTTCTTGATAGCAACAATTTCCCCAGTCTCTCTGCATTTTGCCTGCACCATGTAAGTTCAAATCATCCCAACAATGTCATACAATGGCAAAAGTAACAAAAATTCCATGTATCAAATGTTAGAGCTCAACTAACTTGGAAAACTACACCAAAGGAACCAGTCCCAACCACATGTTCTGCTATGTAACTGATGACCTGTTAACCAAACAATTCATATGTTGTGGATGATGCAAGACATTCACCATAAAAATCAAGGTCACATCACCAAGTGAAAAGAATTAAGATTCTGCAGACCTGCTTAGATTGACCATCCCGACCGCCAATAGTCGTTTTTATTACATGTCCTGCTTCAGCACCCACACCGTCAATTATATCTGGTTCACTATCCTGCAATAGTTATTTCAGGGTAGACCCAATTCACACGGGTGCTTAGTACACAGTATATTTTAAGGAGTAAGACTCATCCATAGGATCATTGAACAACTGAATTATAAATACATAAAGTACAAATCACCAAGCATGAACAAATGAATAGATAAATAACTAATAAAATCAAGAAGCTCACTCTGTCATCGTCGTGATCAACCTTGTCCCTCAATCTCATATCAAGCATCTCTCTTCCCAGCCAGTCAATTGAACTAGATGACCCCTTGTAGCCATGAACGGCCCTAGAACTGCCTACTCTCCCATGTCCTATGCTGGCAGATGCCATAAGTATGCCTAATGAGTATTACAGAAGCTAATATTTGCTACTCTCCAAATAGATCATTGTGGTTTGGTTTTCCATCTCCAAGCACCTGTCTTCCTGACACAACAAAACATTTTAAAGTCAAAAGACAGAAAAATGATTTCAATGCAAAGCATGCAAACAAGAAAATAGCAAATCAGGGATCTCATATGGGATGCATCTCTATCATTATTTAGGCATGTTTTGGGTCAAAATGAATTATTTTAAATAAGTATATGCTCGTAACAACTTTTTGATATTTTCTTAATTTAAATTTAGTGATGGTGTTTTGGTAATTTCAAAATCTGCTGGACATCGGGTAGTAGCGATCCAAAGGCCTTATCATGGATCAAGTAATTTTATTGAGTTTCCTATATGGAGTCTTAAATGAACCTAGCATGTTCTAGTTAGTTAATATTTCCAAGTTTCATTTTTGGAATGGGGCAAAGTGCAAAAAAGTCTAGAATTATCATGCCTTCGCAATTAACATCCCTCCTCCCCACAATACTACAAAAAAAACCCCTAAACCATAAGCTAGGAAGCACGGACAATCCAATAGGAGTGTCGTGGCCTTGTTGGACACGAACACGTGGGACACGGCAGGGCACGTGTCCGGCATGGCTAGAAGTGTCCTATAATTTGAATATTTTCTTTTCATAGTTGGACACAACGGAGACACGTCTAGGACACTTTCAGGACATTGGGGGAAATTTTTGTAACTACTTTTATAATTAAAAGGGGTTTCATGTAATTTTTTAACATTATGGGTTAATTAGAAAAATAATATAAAGTTTAAGAAAACAAAAACAATATCTATGCAGCTTTAAGCTGTTAATTAGTGATTGCATTCATGATAATTTAGATAAAATAAGCCAAAACTATCTCATATTTTAGATAAAATAAGCAAAAATTATTATTTTTTATATATAATAATATATAGTATTATTATCCTAATTTGAGATTGTTGCCGTGTGCGTATTGTGTCATACTCCCATCCTGTGTTCGTATCCATGCTTCTTAGACTATAGAAGATTGCAAATAGAACCTTGTTGTCACCAAGCTGTTAAAAGGAATAAGACAATTACACAACTGCCCCTTGCGAAATAAATAGGAAAGGCGACAAGGGGTCCCCCTGCCTCAACCCCTGCGAGCTACCAAAAAAACCTGGTCAGAACCCTGTTCACCAATACTGAGAATCACATTGTGGAAATGCAAAAATAAATCCATCCTCCACCTCTCACCAAAACCTATCCTCTCTAGAACATACAACAGGAAGCTCCAACTCAGATGGTCGTATGCCTTCTCCACATCGAGCTTACAAACCACTTGGTTGACCAGTTGATTAATTTTGTCCAATTGGTTTCCCCACTTCAAATGCATGATCTTTTAACATGCCTGAATTACCATAGGTCTGACCGAATTTTGGTACTCCGGAAAACAAATCTTGATCCAACATATATTTGCTCAATGGATACAATACATCCACATCTATCAAAAATTTTCAATAAAAATTTATGATTTTATTGTGTCCAAGCCATCAAAATGGTAATAGTGGTGGTGTAACGAACAGGTGGTTTAACAACTTACGTAATGTAATGATCATTAAACTTGTGAATATGTTTCAACCTCACCCAAGTCCAACTAAAATGTACATGTGGGCATGCTTTAGTCCCGTAATCCCATAAATTTGGATTTTCAATAAATTTTAATGAATTTTAAAGATCATTTAATGAGTAACAGCTGGTACATTAAAATTTAAGTTGCTATAGCATTAAAGCTTATTAATTCTAACCATTAACAACGATTATGTCACGTTTCACCACCATTGTGCACATGCATTTTTGCATGAAAGACAATGTATAATCAAGGTAAAGAAAAAAAATGTTGTTAGACTGGAAAATCAATGTATATGCACAATAATAAAATCAGTTATAGTCGGCTACATGAATCCTATTTTTTGATTATTATAATTCATTATATAAGGCCCAAACAAAAGTGTTTTATGCTGGTAGTCGGGCTACCTAACACAACCCTCATTCAGGGCTTAGGACCGCCTTCATGGATAATATTAGGTACAAAATATCTGACCCTTCTCTCCGGCCATTTTTCTTATAGAAACAGGCATAGCCCTTTTGTTTTCTATCAGAATACACCTACAATAAAACAATATATATTGTCCTCATCAATAATCGCTGTCCGTTTCATAAGTTACCTGGCAAAACCATTTTTGATGAGCTCTAGAAATCCAATAAGGATGTGGGACTTGACAGCCACATAAGCCATCGGTTTTGCAATTCATTATATTCTTCAGTAAATGTCACAACACCAAAAACTTAAACTGTATGCTTAAACTCAGTTATACAGAATCTTCAGCCATGCGTGGAAACGACATGCTTCTCCAGTAACACATAATTATTAGGTCGACTTTTGTCTTGTTCCCCAAGTGTATTAACAACATCACTATCAGGGGTCTTTTTCACCCAGATTCCTCACTTATATCATTGTGACTTAATTCCACATCCAGATTTTGGTCAAGTTAACCCCCAAGTTGACGAATCTTTTTGGTGTGGCAATCAATTTGATATAATACTCCTCTAGGGGTGTCGTGGCCATGTCAGACATGTGTCCAACAGGGCACGCT
This sequence comes from Cornus florida, assembly GCF_030987335.1. Taxonomy (NCBI): domain Eukaryota; kingdom Viridiplantae; phylum Streptophyta; class Magnoliopsida; order Cornales; family Cornaceae; genus Cornus; species Cornus florida. The sequence goes on from NW_026775573.1 coordinate 51,902,752, forward strand.
TAGAACACAACCAAACATGTGTCGGATACGATTAGAAATGTCCAATAATTTATAAATCTTCTTCCCTAGTTGACATGGAATGGGCGTGCTTGGGACACATCATGGACACTTCCAGGACATGGCATGGTAGTTTTGCAATTATTTTTTCAAAAAAAGGGTTCTGATGTTATTCTAAAACATATTTTGGGTTAATTAAAATATATATATATATATATGAAGTTTAGAAGAAGAAAAAAATCCAACTAACTTTAAGCTATAAATTTGTGATTACATTCATGATAATGTTGATAATTTTAGTAAAAATCATTTGTGATTACATTCATAAAAATGTTGATAATTTTAGTAAAAATCATTTATTGTTATTGTTATTATTATATATTCATGTCATGTCCTTGTCTTTTTTTGAAAATTTTCATATGGTTTGTCTGTATTGTGTCAAACCCATACCTTCTTAGACTGTACATTTCGCCATTGAAGTGGTAATTTTCAACATCAAGTCAATGTATTTTATCTCCAATTCATCATATTGCATAATCAAATTGCCAAATTTTTCACATTACACAATTCAATAAATTGTTGTGCAACATGGAGTTATAAGCTGAAGTAATTCACCGTATGCTTCTCTTTATTGAGATGATCAATTTCATCTTCAAGTTTGTTAATTATTCTTCTTGTCATCAGTTCATTACAATGTCGTATTGCTGCCACTTCAAATAGAGATGACCATAATTCATTTAAAAGGGTTAATCACTCAATTGTCCAGCAATAAGTGTAGAAATTATTTGACTATTCTATGAGTGTGCATGTCAAAGTCCACTTGGAGTCAGGCATTCGTTTTGTGAAACGTCTAAGTGACTCAAATCAATTTGATAACATATGGGTGAATGTTGAAAGCAGGGATAACCTCTCTCTCCCGTGAAGATTGCAAATCATTGAGAACTTCGAATTTTACCAAGTTATGTATAAAGTAATAAGACATGTACATAAAGATGGCATGAAATTAATGTAACTTAAACTAATTATTGCAAATTAACAGTCCTTTACTCTTGAAGTTGGACTGATAATTACAAGTAGGTTTAAAACGAAGTAATAACAACTAAAATGGCAACCCGTGGTTCGAAAGATAAAAGGAAAAACAGGGAAAGACTACTTTCTTCTTTTCTATTATTGATTAACTACTGTCAACTTCTCCAGTCCATATCTTAAATCTACGTGTCCTCTCAAAACCGGTCAACAATACTTAGACCCATTTTTTACTTGGTTATTTTTGGGTTTTAGTAGATGTTTTTCTTTTTCTGTTAGATTCTCAGCAACCAAACATATGCTAATTGTAAGATTCCTGGTCTTTGTATACTAAATTTCTAACAAACCGGTGCTTCCTTGCCGGTACACAGTGCAGGGCTGCGATTCACCAAACAGTGGAACCCACTATTGCTGGTTTAATCCCAGCCCTCTGCTGTGCACTGGAAAGTACTCACAGCTGAGGATCCAAATCCATCAACACACACAAATAAATAGAGAGAGAATGTTGAAAGAGAGTAAATATTACAACAAAATCCTGAATAAGAATCAAATTAATGCTCAAAATTCAGTGTGCGCGTGTGTGTATATATATGTATGTACATCCTGATCAAATCTAGGGTGAAATACTACAAATCAACACAAAATTCGACTAGAAAACCGTTAATCTACATCGATTCCCTTTTGCAGAGCGATTCTCAAATAAATAAAAAATCAATTTCAAATATTATAAAATGCAAACATTGATTTACATATAAGTATACATGTAGGGTAGATTCCGACTCACCTGGACGAATTTCGCATCGAATTCGAAACAGAGTTGGTGCATTTCGGAGAGCTCCCGCAACCTTGATGTAAGATTTCACAAACAGTTTTCTGAGATGGATTGATAATCTATATATATATATATATATATATGAGAGTGAGCAAAAGTGAAAGCCGGGAACTGCTGACCTTATCAGTCTTGATTTTCTCTCTCTACACTTTCTGTGAGTGTGTGTACTGGTGCTAGTACTAGCGAGGAGTGCTCTTTTCAGCAGTTGGAGTCTTCTCTCGACAAAGTTTTGTCTTGTTTTACATTGTTACATATCCGTTAGAAAAAATTAGGTGTTTTTGGGACCATCAAAGATCGGTGAACTGAACCAATCACTTTGTTGGAGTTTATTACTAAAATATGAGCAAACATCATGAATTATGGTCCCAGGGCGTAGCCGAGAAGGTTGGTAAGACCAGCCTCCAAGTTCAGGACGAATTGTACTCGATAAGCGTTTGAATTAGTCAGGTAAAATCTCGAACACTCTAGATAATATAAAGGGTAGAGTGCATTAAACCCTCCTAAATTATTAAGGTATGTGCAAGAAATTCCTCTAAACTATAAAAATTACAAAAAATCTCCCTGAACTATTAGGTTATGTGCAAGAAACTCCCTGAATTATAAAAATTACAAAAAACTCCCTTGAACTATTAGGGTATGTTCAACAAACCCCCCTGAACAATATATTTTTTTGCAGTTTACCCCATCTGCGCGAATTGATTAACTGAAAGAGACGATGAAGCTAAGGAATTTGTGGCTAGGATCGGAGTGGTAGATGTCGTCTGAGGAGTGTTTGGATAAGCCAAGAAATCTGTTAATGGGATCGGTGGGTCTCCTGTCACAGCTCCATTATAGCCATTGCACCACCCGCCAGATCCGTTCATATATATCGTACTTCTCTGCACCGTTGCGTCAGCCCATCGTCGTCACCGCCTTGCCCGCGCGTTCAGCTCACCTTGCTCGCCAGTCCATTCCAACGTCAATTCCAAGCTCGTCGGCCCATTCCGCCATCTCCATAGCCGAGTGCACCGCCGTCCGTGTTTCGAGCACACAGTCATCAACAGTTCACCGCCGAGCCCCCTTGAGCTCGCCGCCGCCTCCACAATTCACGGCCTAGTCAACCGAGCTCTCATCACAACCGAGTCCTCTGTGCACAAGCCCCCATCATCCAAGACCGAGCCATCCCGCCGACCTCGGATTTCTTTGGTCTCTCTCTCTTTCTCTCTCTAGCTCTCTATTTTGGGTTGTGTTGGGTGAAAAACATCTTTTGGCAGAAAAAAAAAAAAAATGTAAGAAGTGTATAAGTTAAAACAACGCAGTGTGTTATAAGGGTAAATTGGTCTTTCTAAATTTTCGGTGCCGAAAGCTTATTTCATGGGAGTAAATTGCAACAAAATCACAGTTCAAGGGGGTAAATTGCAACAAAATCAAAGTTCAGGGGGGTTTCTTGCAATTGACCAATAGTTCAAGGAGGTAAATTGTAACAAAATCTTAGTTCAGGGGGGTTTTTTGTAGTTCAGGAGGGTTTTTTGTAGTTCATGAGGGTTTCTTCTAAATGACCAATAGTTCAAGGGGGTTTAATGCACTTTACCCCTAATATAAAATAAGAATAAAAAATCATAGAATTAAATTCCTCTTCTTTAAGATTGTAGGTCTCTCTAGTCTAGTGCATATAAATAGATAATGCATATTATCTAGTAGTGCATATATTGTATTGATATATCAAATATGAACTGAACCATTAACCTCTTCCTTCCTCTGTGGCACACCTTCAGTCTATAGCTGAAAGCTCTACGTTTTTCCCCTCAAATCTCTCTATTTCTCTCTTCTCTAGTTTTCCTCTGTTTTTCCTCTCAAGATACTATGTCGTGAATAGGGTTTGCAACCTAGCAAACCATACTGTCTTATTTATATATAGGTTTCTTCTAAACCCTAATCCTAATCCCAGCCCATTAATACGTCGGCTACCCTATTTACATAATTTAAAACCCTAAATTTAAATATACGCAACCACTGTATTATACATAAGTGACAAAACAATTACATTCATCCCAACTATATCTGTATTACAAGTAACTAACTAATTAATTAATTACACTCAAACAAATTAAGGAAAACAAATAAATAATTTTAACTAAATAAAACACTCAAAATACATAAACAATTTCAAGTCAAATAAATAATAAAATACATACACAATTAGACAATATTAATTTAAACACGCAATTAGATTGAACAATTAGGCAAACCAAACAAATTCACCAAGGAAAACAATTAATTTAAACAAATAAGTCATATAATTAAATAAAAATGAAATCAAAATCAAAATTTAAAATTAAATTCCTATTTTATCCTTTTGAAAACTAGAGGTATTACAGGTACTTAGTCTTGGCTTTGGGATCGGGTTCATATTGTTTCTTCGGTACTCCCCTATTTGATTTTTGTGGATATTTATTGGTTACATCTTCTGCATGGACATGAAATTCATTAGGTTCATCAAGAATGTGATTCGAGGTTACCTAAGGAAGAACATTCTTGGTTGATCCTTCGGGTAATGGTGTAGACGTGGGCAACTCTGGAAATGAAGTGGGGTCATTGTTGGAAAAACATAGATCTGTGTATAATTCCTGGTCAGTGCCACGCCCTTGACTAATAGGCGCCGCGGTGGTCAGGCCTGTTTCTTCAAAAACCTCAAAACATCCCTATTTTCTTCCAATTTGAATAATTCATTTCCACTATCTTTATTCTCTTCACTGTGACTCTCCCCCTGAAAAGAAGACCCGGAAACTCCCCCTGAATAATACAGTTCCAATTCACGAAACGAAGCATCCAAGGTCACATGTAACTTTTGATTTTGAGGATCATAAAACCGATATCTCTTTTGAAACTCTGTGTAACCTACACAGACACACCGTTTCGCACATGGATCAAGTTTACTCCTCAAGACTTTAGGCACATGAATATAGACCGCACATCCAAATACTCGTGGTTTAAGATTCGGGAGATTGAGGAACAAAAAGCAATGATTGCATCTTTTGCTAAGGAGTTTGGAACTTTATCACACTTGATGGTGTTCAGTTGATTAAATAGATAATCGATTTCACTGCCTCACCCTAATAGAACTTTGGCATATTCATGCCAAAGAGGGAGGCCCAAACTATTTCCATAATCTGTCTATTCTTTTGCTATGCTAGTCCATTTTGTTGTGAAGTATAGGTGCAGGAGGTTTGATGTCAGATTCCATGGTGGCCTAAGAAAATACCTAAAATCTTATCCACAAACTCTTTATCATTGTCAGATTGAAGTGTGCGAATCTGCCTTTGGTATTGAGTTGTCACTATATTATGAAATTCCTGAAATGTTGTACCTACATCACTCTTACTTCGAAGAAGAGAAGAAAAAAAAAATTCTTAGAGTTGCTCAGATACCATGTTAGAAATAGAAAGAGAGCAATTGTATATTGTATTAATATATCAGATGTGAGATACATAGGAGTTTATATAGGTGATGAGATGTGTGGAAAGCAAGAAACTTAAACCCTATATGGTAAACATATACATGGTTAGAATATATTACACAATATAGTAAAATATATTCTACTATCCTAATTAATTACCAAATCAATTTAGGAGAATTTACATAAATACATTAGGAAATATAACTCATGCTAACAAAAGCAATTGTAATATAATTTTATTTATAATATTAGTCATAATAGATATACCTTGAAAACATCTAAAAATGAGAAAAATACAACTTAAATAAATAGACGACAAACTTGTTGGGTTTGTGGCTCAAAATTTGTGTGCAAAAAATTAGTTTCCCTTTTTCACTTTAGAAGGCTAAAATTTGTGGAGGAAATTATATCACATTATGTTTCTATTTTAGAGTTGTGATCATTATGGTAACCCCTTATAGGCAAGTTGGGAAATACTTGTCCAATAAGGAATTGGGTTTGAAGACTATATAAATAGAGATGGGTGTAACGGGTTTAGAGAGAGAGAGAGAAGAGAAAAGATGTAAAGGGTTTAAGGGTGAGTGTTGTTAGGAGAGGAGTGAGTATATATAATTCCCGAGTGTATACATGTAGCCTCATAAGAGTTGATGGGTGAGTGAGTGGGGTTTTGACATGTGGTTATATATTTTCTTCCTTGATTCATAACAGTGAAATCTCTCTCTCCCATCGACATAACCCTAGAGTTGGGTGAGCCATGTAAAATATTGTGTTGTATGTGGATGTGTGTGATTATTATATCCATATATGCTTGTGTTGATGTGATGTGATGATGTTTTCGCTCTGTGTGATGAATGAGGGATTTAACTCTCAACAACAGCCGACCGTTGAGTGGGTTAGAAGGAGTTATTTATCGCCAACAATTGGTATTAAAGCCGATGGTAGGTCAGAGCCTGTAATTGGTCCTAAAAATCAGAACATAAAATTAGTGTGAAGTTTGTCAAAGCAAAAGATGATCATGAGGTACTATGGAGATTCAATCAGAGTTGATAATGACATGAAGGTATAAAGAAGGTGTTGGTGTGAAGCCCATGAGGAACAAGTCTTGGGATAAGTCGAATGATGCTCATTTTCAAGATAGGGCAAAGGTGATAGAGTTGAAGCCCACGAGGAATAAGTTTTGGGGACAAGCCAAGAGTGGTGTGAGTTCTCAAGAAGGGGCAAAGGGTATGAAGAATGAAGGGGTTTGCTCTAAGCCAAATAAAGAGCAAAGGGGAATATGAAGAGTGAAGATGAGAGGTTTGTTGCTTTGAGCCAAAAAAGCAATTGATGAAGATGAGTTGAAGATTGGTGGGTTACCATCCGTAAGTAATTGAACACCAATAGGGTGGATAGAGAAGATAGAAGAAAAAATGAAGAATGATGAATTTAAGAAAAGGTGGAGATTGTTAGAATGTTTTTTAAGTTCATCATAATGCTTTTGTTAGAGGTGGATAAATCTTTAATTGAGCTAGAGCTATGAAGAGATCCTTATTCGAGGTAGAACTATGGAGAAGCATGTGAAGATTGAATTTTGAGCTAAGGTGGAGATTGTTGGTTTTGTGGCTCAAAATTTATTTGCAGAAAATTAGTTTCCTTTTTTGTTTTGGAAGGCTAAAATTTGTGAAGGAAATTGTATCCCATTATATTTCTATTTTAGAGTTGTGATCATTATGGTAACTCCATGTAGACAAGTTGGGGAATACTTGTCTAACAAGGAATTGGGTTTGAAGACTCTATAAATATAGATAGGTGTGAGGGGTTTAGAGAGAGAAAGAAGAGAGAAAAGATGTAAGGGGTTTAAGGGTGTGTTGTGAGAAGAGAAGTGAGTATATATAATTTCCGAGTGTATACATATAGCCTCATAAGAGATGATGAGTGAGTGAGTGGGGTTTTCATATGTGGTTGTATATTCTCTTCCTTGATTTCATAATAGTGAAATCTCTCTCTCCCGTCGACGTAACCCTAGAGTTGGGTGAGCCGTGTAAAATATTGTGTTGTGTATGGATGTATGTGATTGTTATCTCTATATATATTGTGTTGATGTGATGTGATGATACTTTCGCTGTATGTGATAAAGGCGAATTTAACTCTCAACAACAATCGACCGTTAAGTGGGTTGGAGGGAATTAATTATCCCTAACAAAACTAATATGAGAAAGAAAATTGAAGAGAAGAGAATAATAAGTTGCTAATAAAAAGAGAAGCCATAAAAAAATTTTCCTTCAACAATTTAAATCTAATTTTTGGTAAAAAGTTAATGAGTACTTTAGAATAGATATATTATTATTAACTTGATGAAAGATTAAGAAGAAATAGAGTTTAAAGTAAACAAAATATTACAATTTTAGCAAACACATGATATGACATTAGTAACTTTAGCAAGGATTAATTATTAAATTTGTGATTTAGCAAATGACAATTAAAAGTAGGGTAAATTCCACCTACACCCCCTGACTTTTGCCAATATTCCACACACGCCCCCTCTATGTTTCATAATTCCACCTACATCTCCTGCCAGAAACCGTTGTCTAGTTTACTAACGGAAATGTGCGATTTTACTGTTTTACCCTTGAAGTATATATTAGAATTTATAAAAATTTATAACTTGAAGGAAAAGACTTTAACAAACTCTATTTCTCTCTCTACTCACAGACACATATACATACACTACATGTATCTTCTTCTTTTTTTCTTTTTTCTTTTTTTCCTCTCTTCTTCATTATTATCGGTGATGAAGAATCTATGCCACCAATAAAATACACAACAGCAACCACGAAAAAAGATTATACAAACGTCGGTGACCAAGACTCAGAGTGGGTCATCGACGATATTGTTGTCAGTGTTGACTCCGATCTAGTTGACTCCAATTTGTGATTTTCGGTTCGTATTGCAACAAGAAGGGCCTTAACTTGTTGCCGACTTCTTTGCTTGCTGTTGCAGCTAAGGTGTGTGTATGGACAGTAGTCGGACGGCGAAGAGAATCGCCAACTTGGTTTCTGCTTGGGGTATTGCCAGTCGTTCAGTTCCATAGGTTTTCAAAATCGTTATTCAATCCATTCCCACACCTCCAGCTTCAGTCCTTACTCCTCGCCGAGCACCTCAAGCTTCAGTCCTTACTGCCCATTATTCAATTGCAAGGATAATTCGCTGGAGTTTTTCTCCACTTTAGTGGTATGACTGAACCGCTGCTCGCTAAACTGAACTGGGTTTTGTCGAACTTGGTTTGTTCTAGCTTTGAGCTTAACAAATTTAATGGTGGAGAACGGAAAAAATGATGGCGACAGAGCTCCGGTAGTCAAGAAATTAGTTTCCACCAAAGAGGTCGGTGGAGTTATAACAAGAGTTAGCATTATAGAATGAGCCGTTGTTGTTAGAGCTTCCTGCCATGTTGTCCTTGCCATCACCGATCTTGGGATAGACGATGCAATGACCTGAACCCCGTAAGTCCGAATCGTTAACCAGGTTCTTAACCAAACCTGAGAACACACTAGGGGTATAATGGTCATTTTCCAATTTGAGAGGGTAGTCTGCCTTCAAACTAGTTAAATGAAGTTAAGTAATCAAAGATGATAAAATAGTATTTTTATTTTTATTTTTTTTTCACTCGAGGACTTGAACCTGATCCCCACATTTGGAATAAGTTCCAAATGGGCAGAATACCCAAACGTAAATCTTGAACCTGATCCCAATATTTAGAATAGGTTCTAAATGGGCAGAATACCCAAACGTAAATCTTGAACCTGATCCCAATATTTGGAACAGGTTCTAAATGGGCAGAATACCCAAACCGGAACTAAAATACCCTCAGAACCTGTTCCCTGAAAACTGAACAGGTTCCAAAAGTCCAGAACCTAAAAAACAAAATGCCCTGAAAACCTAAGAATAAGCATTTGTGCACTTAAGCACTCCTTTGGTTCTTTAGTAACCTTAATCCAAGTTCAAAACATGTCCCAACACAATAGAAAATAAGGCTCTACATGCCATGGTCACTCTAATTAATAAATTAATCGAATGCAACATCATTTTTCCCATTCAACTAAAAATTAATACAAAGTCTCTATACTTTTGTTCCAAATCTACATCAAAAGGAGTTGTTTTACAAGGCCATACCATACAACTTAATACATTTCAAGATGCTACTTTACAAAAATGGCTCACGTATACAAAATAGTTACAAAACACACTCTTCAAGTTCCCTTATGCTTATGGAGGAATGTCATCCACCACCTCCTTCCCATGATCTGAAAAATGTTAATAATAAAAGGGTGAGTAAATTGCTCAATAGGAGGTGCCTAAGACATACCTCTTGTGACCCCGTGAATCCAAACAATGAATAAAAATAAAAGGAACATAATCATGCTATACCAGGGAAAATACAACACAGTTTCAATACCATAATAGACAATGTCGTGCCGTGAAATGCAATGCCATGCTATATCACTCCCCATTTTCAAAATCACTTCCATTCATCACTTTTCAAACCGTTAACGTAACCCGTCCCTCGGTACCCCCTATGCGACATGAGAGAATGATTGGCCACTGTCCCTAACCCTTGGTACTTTCGCGGTGTCATTTGGGGCTAAATAGCTCAACAACGCTAGGGTAATTTTCCTAATTCCCTCTAGGCTACATTAACGCCATGGACCCTCGGTACCCCCTTGGCATCCGGGTTTTCACGAAACACTTTTTATCAAAACTTTTTCCCGAAACCCCTTTTCTTTCACTTTAAATCAATTCACCCATTCTCCTTGCCCATTGTTATGCATGAATGCATCATATTTTTCAACAATATAATAAAAAGGAATCACATACCATACAAGTCATGTGTTCACAATATAGCAAGCTTTGTAGGAAATTTCTAATAAAAACAAACATGTCTCAATATTGAAAATCTAGCAAATCAAACACAATAGGCATATAAATTCACCACTTAAACACGCTTTCTCATACAACATTAATTAATTCACATAATTGCTTGCTTTATATACACAATTAAGTCATTTAAAGGAAGATTCAACACAATTGAGCATGCTATATAACAAAGTACATAGAAAATTTCACAAAAGAGCAAGAAGTTGTGGATTAAGAACCCTTACCTCAAGAATTGCAAAAATCCCCAATTTTGTGCCCTAATTTCGAAATTGCAAAGTTGACCAAACAAGGATCTGCTCCGATCAAATCGAAGATCTCGACGCGCTTGTCAATTTACCGCAAACGACACTCAAAAACTCCAAATAGTAAGGGAGATATCTAAGATTGAAATTTCACTTAGAAAAGAAAAGAAAAAATAAGGTGAGAAAGGGAGAAAAAGTGAGTTATGGGAGAGAGAGAGGAGAATGGAGGCCAAACTTGGCCTCTTAGCCACTTAAAGTGGTAGGGGTTCCCACCTAAAATTTTAATTTCTTTTTCTTTTATTTTATTTCCACCAAAAAATTTTATATGCACACAACTATATTATAACCATCTGAAACACATAAAATAAAATAAAATGAGGTGCAACTAGACCCAAACAAAACTCAAGTACATAACAATCCCGATAGCGGGTCCCACACGAGACTTTTCGGTCCGAAAAACTGAAAAATGCTGAAATGGCAACCCTTACAATTCGAAGAGTCCTGAAACTCAATGAAATCCCCCAATTAACTCTCGGACACACCCGGCACACCCCAAGGTGTTCGGCACGCCAAATGAGGAAAGACGAAAATACCCTCGAAAAATCAAAAAATTCCAAAAATTGAAAAATGGCAAAAATTGAAAATATTACATTCTACCCTCCTTAAAAGATTTCGTCCTCGAAATCTACCCTCTTTAAAGAAAGAGGCCCACAGCCACACACTTTCCAAGAACACCTCACAAAACCCTGAGACTAAGAACTCAACAACCTTATTGCCTTTGACACGAGACGCTAATAGGCAATCACACACTGCTGTCAGAAAAACCCAATGCTCACCACCCTATGAGGATACTCATCACTCACCATATCATACACAAAACCCGCTGGATTCAACACTCGACTTAAAACCAACACTGGTCCCCTCTACACCGCTACACAAGACTTCGGACCCCGAAAGAAGAATGGTCACAAGACCCATGAACATAACAACATTCTATCTCAGCCTATCCTCTAAAGGACACACAAAATCCCAAACGAAGAACCCCATCCATCTTACAATCAAGTTCAAACTTAAATCTACATGTCCCTATCAGACCAAGCACTCGCTATCTAACGCACAGCTACACCATCACATATCAATACAAGCAACCACCAACCACACCATTCGGCAATCATTACACTCAACAACCTCAAGATGATTAAACAATGAATCTTCTAATGACTATATAATCATGAGTCACCAAAACAATAAAATGTACTACTTTGTATTTTGGACATAAATCCCCAAAATGAATTCCTCAAAATCAATGATCGTACCACAAACCCTTTATCGAACACTTGGTTTTACCTAACACACCTCGTCACTTGAGACAACCACCCGAATCCACACCATCACATCGACATAACCCGCAATTCCATGTTCTCACTGCTCCTGACAAACTAAAACAATCATGGACTTTTGACCTAACATCGTGCTAAAGAGGGACTGATTCAAGAGAAATGGTTGGCCAGGCCATTGTCATCCTCGATCCGATCTTAGCACAGACGCCGTTTTTGTCCTCAGGTTTAAACCTCAAGCACAACCTCACACAGTCCACAAAACAACCAAGAGATCCACTCACTATCAATCCATCGTTCTACGCAACCTCAACAACTATGTAGTCACATACCAGTTCTAAGAATCTCAATAATTCTTCAATCATACAACTCCTAACAAGCTAAAGACAACACAACACCAAATGTCACAATTATCAACCATCACAAAAGATCTCTAATTTCCTCATAACACCCGCACTAGGTAAACAACTCCACAACATTAGTCAATGTAATCCTTATCTTTTCAAAACATATAATGCGACTATTTTATACCTGAGATCTCAAAACCAAAGTCAATCATTTCTATTATTCCTCAATAGAATCACTCATTCGTTTTCTCCAATCACGTAATTCTAAGGCGACATCGACACTTATCCTCAAGACACTACTCGAATCAAATGCCTCTAAAACCTCCGAGTACATAACTCACATCACGTTGCCTAATCATCTTCAAACTGCCGTTCACGACACATTTCCTAGCCATCACCGCTAGTACTAAACGCCGGAAACATACCATCCCTAATCGGCAACTCGTGCCTCACATACCACATGTCAAGAACACTCTCAAAACAAGCACCACAAAACCAAAGACTCCACCTCTATCCGTGGGAGTGAGTCGACTCATTCAACCAAACCTTTATCAGTGAACTCTAACAGCGCAATAAACCACACACAGGTTTGTCCATCCACGAAAGCGCACAACTCCTAAAGGGAGAACAAGACTTACGACAAACGATACTCTTGCCAAAACTAAAACAAACAGAATGGGTATCAAACCCCGATCTCACAATAAACTGACGACTCGCACCTGAATTCACCCGACAACCTATCACACGCTACTCACCAATCGTCCAACCTTGAACACCTAATTTCATATGAGAAGAAATAAACTCCTTACACACAAGGGGAAGAACTAACTGGAAACACATACGGGACTACGATCTTAATTTCAGGCGACCTCACCACTAACGGACCGTCACACACTATCAACACAGAAACCTCGCATACGATACATCGCGACACCCCTACTAACCAAAACCAATCAGGTAAGAGCACCGACACTCACGACACACTAACACCAAAAATAATCAAGCCCTCCGTGTCCCATTCTACCTACAATCAGTCATTCCCAATCTACAACCTCTACGCCAAAAAACAACACTTTACCATCCATACCATCTCTACCTTCCCAGATAATACTGCCTCGATCACCATTGACACCAAACCCGTGACCTCAGTCATTACAATCCACTGCCTCGTCAAAAGAAAAAGGTGCCTATATGGTAACACTGCTCTCACTGACTCTAAAGACTAAACTGTCCGCAATCACCTCAACTGGAGCACAATCCCATCACATACCTGTCAGCACATAACAAATAACTTATAATTTCCAAACCACATTCGGATCATACCTTAAACCGTTTTGCTCATCAACACTAAACACCACACCATTACACCTTCATTGTCACTTATTTCAACAACGGTTCATACCTATCATTCTACCGGACCATCAAGCCACTACCAAATGATTCTCCTTCCAACATCCTTAAGACAACACCATCATAACAAGAAAATAACCATTACTCTCGATACTCCCTCACAATAACCACTATTCACCACTAGAAAAGAACCTTCATACGGTAATGCCATGCCGATAAATTCTTAAACGAAAATGAGTACAAAATCCAAAATGCTCAACACCCATCCATTCCCTTAAAACCGCCGACGATGCAGTAAATCACTACTTCCTTCCCAAATATTGGGGTCACCCTTAGCCCGACTTACTTTTCAATACAAGAAGCTCAAGTTCCAACACCTCCATGATCATCCTTCCTAAAATAACTGCACAAACTCCAATCCCCTGGAAACAACGAGCCTCCACTAACCAACCGCTCATTCAAAAATGATACCAACCCGATATGAAACACACATTACTCATAATACCCGACACCATAGTAAACAAACCTCTACAAGAAAATAAGAATCATATGCGTCAACGCTACAGGAACAATCCCTAAGAAGGACAACAAACACCATGCTAAACGGTCAACCACACAAACTATACCTACGACAACTATAAAATAATGGTCTCTTATTGGTATCTAACTGGACATTCTAGTCATACCCACAACTGACCTATCTGACCAAACAAAAGAGTATACAACTCCTACGCCCCTAACACTATCATTTCCCAACCAATCGCCATGACTATCGTCCAACACAATGGAATGTCTTCATCGATTTCATCTGAGTTGTGTACCCGCAGCTTGCCCAGTGTGGTAGCCTTCTGGTGCCACCTGCACACGCTCACGCACACCAGCCCATAGGGTCACAAAATAAAGAAATCAAATAGAACGGGCCACCAAGCCCAAGAGATCACTCCTCATCCTGGCTCAACACAATCTGTGACTAACATTCTATGGTCACAAAGAATATCACATTAAGATTTTGCCTTCCTCACTGGAAATCAAAACAGAAGTACAACCTACCCATCTCGTCACCAATTCCATGTCAAACTTTACTCTTACTCCCAAAATGGAAATCTAAGAGACAAACTCGTAACCTTAAACATCAGTGAACTTCTAAATAAAAATCCAAATACAACCTCACTCAACCTGCGCAACACCTGAACACCACAAGTCATACACTACATACACCACCTCACGTCCCGTGACATTTAATCAACTCTGCTCACATGAAAGGAACCCACGACTCACACACCATACCCTACTAGCCCATTATCTCAAGAGTCCACTCATTATACCTGGGAAACACAACACAAACTCTCGCCCATGCAAGAAAATGAGGACTTCTGTCCCGAAAGACACCCAAGATCAAACCTTTCATTATTACCAGTCTCTAGGGAAAAGACTCCTAATGGAACAACACGTCCAGATCAAACCGGACTCAAAAGATCGTGCTATACACATCACCCCTACTCACAACGCTGATACCTTCCCCAGTAGTAGGTGACAACTCACAAAACTAATACAACATAAAAATGCGCCTGCTAAACAATTACATACTAAGAACATAACACCTACTCTTGGATCATTTAAGTCAGTGCTACACACATATAACATATAAACATCCGTGGTACTTACCACATAGTCACACTCATCATATAACATATTTCATAACCTTAACTCTCGTCATCTTAACACATATAACATGCTTGTATAAGAATAGACAACTTAGAAAATAAGTACATAATCGGGTAAGTATACCCATATACATGATAAGCAACTCAATTGATAGACACCTTGTCATTTTAGTATGCTTAAAAATTTTTACCATATAATTAATCTCATAAATATTGTCACTTATCATTAAATACTTAAGCATGCTTTAACTCAAGAAGTAATTAACACATACGCAGGTAAGCAAGTAAGCAATTAGGTATGCTTTTCAAAAAATTAAACACTTAGCACATAAGCATGTAAACATGCAATTCAACTTCCCATGCAATCCTAGGTAGGCCTCTACCCATCGTCCTAATGGTATTCGAACCATTGCTCTAACAATCCGAACTCGTGGGTCTAAATCGTTAATCGGGTCCTTAACCAAACCCGAGGACACACTAGAGGTATAATGGTCATTTCACAATATAAGAGGGTAGTCTGCCTTCAAACTAGTTAAATGAGGTTAAGTAATCAAAGCTGATAAAATAGTTTTTTTTTTTTTATTTACTGGAGGACTTGAACCTGATCCCCACATTTGGAACAGGTTCCAAATGGGCAGAATACCCAAACGTAAATCTTGAACCTGATCTCAATATTTGGAACAGGTTCTAAATGGGCAGAATACCTAAACTTGAACCAAAATACCCTCAGAATCTATTCCCTGAAAACTGAATAGGTTCCAAAAGTCCAGAACCTCAAAAAAAATGCCCTGAAAACTGAATAGGTTCTAAAAGTCCAGAACTTAAAAAAAAAAAATTGCCCTGAAAACCTGAGAATAAGCATTTGTGCACTTAGGCACTCTTTTGGTTCTTTAGTAACCTTAATCTAAGTTCAAAACCTATCCCAACACAATACAAAATAAGGCTCTACATGCCATGGTCACTTTAATCAACAAATTAATGGAATGCACCATCATTTTTCCCATTCAACTAAAAATTAATACAAAATCTTTATACTTTTGTTCCAAATCTACATCAAAAGGAGTCTAAGCACATAATTGTATTACAAGGCTATACCATACAACTTAATACATTTCAAGATGCTACTTTACAAAAATGGCTCACGTACACAAAATAGTTACAAAACACACTCTTCAAGTTCCCTCATGCTTGTGGAGGAATGTCATCCACCATCTCCTTCACATGACCAGAAAAATGTTAATAATAAAGGGGTGAGCAAATTGCTCAGTAGGAGGTGCCTAAGACACATCTCTTGTGACCCCCTGAATCCAAATAATGAATGAAAATAAATGGAACGGGATCATGCTATACCAGGGAAAACACAACATAGTTTTAATACCATAATATATAATGCCGTGCCATGAAATGCAATGCCATGCTATGTCGCTCCCCATTTTTAAAATCACTTCCATTCATCACTTTTCAAACCGTTAACGTAACTTGTCCCTCGGTACCCCCTCGGTGACATGAGAGAAGGATTGGCCAATGTCCCTGACCTTTGGTACCCCCTGATGAGCGCTGAAAAGTGCGTCTTTAAACCCCTTAAGCTTAGGCATTCTAATACCTTTATCTATCTTACTTTACCATTTTAGATTGATTTCGTATTATTTCCATTTTCAGGCACTTATCTTGAAAATAGGCTAACTCAGCCAAATAAGAGCAGAAATGAAGCAATTCTGGGATGAATCAAAGAAAGGAGCCAAGTGGAAGCAAAAGGAATAAAAAGGTAGAAATCAACATCTTCAATCGATCTCAGATCAAAGTTCGATCGATCCAACATGATCGATCTCAGCACTTCATGATGGATCAAAGCCATGATGACATTTTCAGAGATCTCAAAAGTTCGATCGATCCAACATCATTCTTCGATCGATCGAACTACCTTATCCTTATCCAAATGATTGATCTTATCTAGTTGTACCACCCTACCAACCACTTTTGTCCTTTTCCCAAAAATATCTTCAAAATATCTCAGATTTGTTTTTATCCAAAAAAACGCCGCCATTGAGGATCGATCCAACTTCAGTTCGATAGATCTCAGCCATGTCCGATCGATCCAAGTCCAAGGTTCGATCGATCGAACTTCCTCCCGTACGAAAAAGTTAAATTTCCAGCTCACAAAAAGATGTCCTTATCCAATCATTGGGGAATATTTGTTGTACAACCCCAGCTTATTTTGGGTGTCATTTGACCTACCTATATAAGGATAATGATTACTTTTTACATCATATCACATCATATCATATCATACCTTGTAGAACTCTTGGAAAGGAAGCTTAGAGGATGAGGAGGCTAGAGACACCATTGGAGACTCTTCATCAACCAAGGAGCAAATCTCTATCATGGATTCAGCCCTTGAGGGTTGGAGAAGCACTACCTTGAGGGGCTAGACATCCTCTTGGGGCTATAGTTACCCCAAGCATGCTTTCTACATCTTGATTTTGTGTATTATTGAGGGATTAGTGTTGTAATATATGTTTTGGCACTTATATATATATAGATCTTGTTTATTCAATGATTTATGTGGTTTAATGCTTCTAATTGATCATTTCATTCTATCCATATATCTATGTATGCTAGAATAGATGTTCATGTGTTTGTCTCTATTTCTTGTGTTATTGATGCATGTCTATGTATATTAATGCCATAGATCTAGAGATTGTCAAAACATTAAGCTTAATGGAATGCTTTTGTAATTTTCTTGATGGTTCATGCTCATTTCTTGATGGATTGTGCCTCTCCCTTAACTTAATTAGTTTAATTTCATGTCATTAACTTAATTGTAGTGTAGTGGTAGCATAGTTGTTAGATGGGAGGATAATCCATGCTTGTTGTTTGATGTTCTATACTTTTGAATGCAAGTAGCATATGTCTCTAACTTTGTGGTGTATTTAGTTTGTGAGCTTAATGAAAGGATTAATGACTTGTTAGATATATTGTGCTTTTCACATGCTATTTAGACAATATATACTTAATTATTAGATATATTATGTTTTTCACATGTTGCTTAGATAATATATACTTAATTGGTCACCCTTGCTAATTGAATCAACCAAACACACACACACACATCAATATTGCAACACACATTTCCCTCATTAGTCACTTGTTAAGGGTGTAGAAAAATATTGTTTGGTGGTGACCTTTAAACACCAAGATCTCTCTCTTACTTACTCTTTATTGCATTTAATTATTTAGTTTAATTTGCTCTCTAATTTAATCAACCAACCAACTATTTGTTTGATCACTCGACCTATTAACCCTAATAGTGATTCCACAACCAAATTCGACTCCAATCCCTTGGGGCGATCCCTACTCACCCTATCTATATTTTTAGTGAAGGCAGTAGTGGCTTTTATAAATGTAAAACTTGGCCCTCACCTTAATGCACACATTTTCTAAGCTTGTGGTGTAGGACGGCGAATCACCCACCACCCCCGCGGCGTTATTTGAGGCCAGATAGCTCAACCACACTAAGGTAATTTCCTTAGTTCCCTCTAGGCTATATTAACGCCACGGACCCTCTGTACCCCCTTGGCGTCCGGGTTTTCATGAAACACTTTTTATCAAAACTTTTTCCCAAAACTCCTTTTCTTTCACTTCAAATCAATTCACCCATTTTGCTTGCCCATTGTCATGCATGAATGCATCATACTTTTCAATAATATAATAAAAAGGAATCACATACCATACAAGTGATGTGTTCACAATATAGCAAGCTTTGTAGGAAATTTCTAATAAAAATTAACATGTCTCAATATTGAAAATCTAACAAATCAAACACAATAGGCATAAAAATTCACCATTTAAACATGTTTTCTCATACAACATTAATTAATTCATATAATTACATGCTTTATATACACAATTAAGTCATTTAAAGGAAGATTCAACACAATTGAGCATGCTATATAACAAAGCACATAGAAAATTTCACAAAGGAGTAAGAAGTTGTGGATTACCTCAAGAATTGCAAAAACCCTCAATTTTGTGCCCTAATTTCGAAATTGCAAAGTTGAACAAACAAGGATTTGCTCCGATCAAATCAAAGATCTCGACGCGCTCGTCAATTTGCTGCAAACGGCACTCAAAAACTCCAAATGGTGATGGAGATATCTAAGATTGAAATTTCACTTGGAAAAGAAAAGAAAAAATGAGGTGAGAAAGGGAGAGAGAGTGAGTTACGGGAGAGAGAGAGTGAGAATGGAGGCCAAACTTGGCCTCTTGGCCACTTAAAGTGGTAGGGGGGTCCCACCTAAAATTTTAATTTCTTTTTCTTTTATTTTATTTCCACCACAAATTTATATATGCATACAGCTATATTATAACCATATGAAACACATAAAATAAAATAACATGAGGTGAAACTGGACCCAAACAAAACTCCCATACACAACAATCCCGATAGCGTGTCCCACATGGGACTTTCCCGTCCGAAAAACTGAAAAATGCCAAAATGGCAACCCTTTCATTTCAAAGAATCCTGAACTCAATAAAATCCCCCAATTAACTCTCGGATACACCCGGCACACCCCACAATATCCGGCACGTAAAACGAGAAAAGACAAAAATACCCTCAAAAAATAAAAAAATTCCAGAAATTGAAAAATGGCAAAAATTAGAAACATTACAGACGAGGTGCAGCCACTCCGACACAATTTCTTTTCATAACTACCGTCCTCTGTTGCGAACTACGCCGTACTGAACCGAACTTCACAGGAGTTAGGATCGCTGGACTGAACTGGGTGAAGCGATCTCAGGCGAGTTACAAAACCAATCTTTTCATTTCTCCACCTCGACCTACCACTACCACGACCGACCATCAACCACGTATCTATACGCAGACATATATACACATAGACACATATACACAAAGACACACATATACATTACATATATATAGAGAGAGAGTATATATATATATATATATATATATATATATATATATATATAGTTTTGTAATTCTGAATTGTCAATAAGTAGTAGAGGGCAAAATTGACCTTCTACCGATTTTTTTCATGCTGACATCAACACACACCGTCAATAGCTTAGCGGCAGGGGGTAACTTGCTACGTAAACCCAAACCTCAAGGGAAGTAGGTGGAATAATGAAACTTAGAGGGAGTGTAAGTGGAATATTGGCAAACGTTAGGGGGTGTAGGTGGAATTTACCCTTAGGGTTCGTTTGGATAACATGAAGTAAGTAGAAAGGAAAAGAAACAGAAATTTTTTAAATTTGTTAGGAGTTTGGTTAGTGTGGAAGAGAAAATTTTTAGGAAAGTAAATTTCTCGCAGCCATTTAAATTTCTCGCAAAAAACACGTCGAAATGTTACTTTCCCGTAAAAGTAGTGACTTCATATCTTAGTTTTCTATTATGCCCATGCCACTTTCTCCACAAACTTCATTAATAGGCGAGTTCCATTCTATTGCTTATATGACAATGTAATACTAATTTAATTATATATAGTTTTTATATGTGCATACAAAATTAAAATTTTAGTATATTTTTTTCCTTCCATAATTAATAATGATTGAGAGTGATATATATAAATCTGAATATTTAAGAGCAGAGTGTTGGGTGAAAAACTAGGATTAGTGTCTCTACGTATATAATTTACAATTTAATTCATATATGTACTTTTTTATACAAAGACTTTTCTCGACTTTAGGACTCTAGGTAAATTAGATGTGCCAAATTAATAGTTTTAATTCTACATATATTAAATGTATCAAACTAACTTAGTTGAAGTACTATATTTCGTTTAGACTCAATTTTTTTTTTTTTTTCTATGACTAAAAGTATATATATTAACTTCAATTTTTTTTCCTCAATGTTTTTTAGAACAAAATTTTTTATTAATTAAACTTGTACCTATAATCACATATATCCAATTATTAAATATAAGATTCATTGTTTCATTTTGAATTTGAAAATTTAATTTTATTCATAATTCAGGAGATAGAGTAGCATCCCGAAAGAGTACAAAGTAATCTTATAATTAAAAGGGTAATTTTGGTGACTACAATCAGTTTCTTTATACTTTCATGCTTTCCAAACTCACAAAATAATATTTTCTCACAACTTTTTTGAAAAAATTTCTTGCTAACCAAATGCATGATGGAAACTTGATTTCCTTTTCCTTTCTTTCATTTTCTTTCACTTTCACTTTCACTTTCTATCATAATTTTTCGTCTAACCAAACGGACCCTTAAAAAAAAAAGGAAAGCGTAAAGGGAGAAATAAGAGACCAAAGAGAGTGAAAAAAAAAAAATAAATGTCCATGGTAGACCAAAGAGAGAAAATCACCAAAAGCTCATGGCAGATGAGAGAGAGAAAATCAAAGACGTAGAAATGTCCATGATTCATGATTGTGATACCCCTCGACTCTGAGACATGGGTTGATCAGGCCCAAGCCTTAACACAAGGGAAGTATCAAACGATTAAGTTAATAAACAAGCACATAATACAAAAGGAATTAAGAATAAATAAATAAGCTGAAAAGAAACTAAATAATAAAATCTCCATTAATTAATCCAATAAAATTAATTCTCCAATAATCCAAATCATCTGATACCAGTAATCATCTAGATTACAATTCGAGAATCCATCATGTGACCCCTAATAAAATCCCAACTGAAAACTGAAGTAAAGAAATCCAATACTAAAATAAAAGAAGAATCCTACATGGATGGGTGATGAAGACTGTCTCTGCTCAGCACGAACAATGTCTAAGTCCGGAACTGACGGACACCTTAAAAATAATGGTGGGTCAGGCCCATAAACAAGTTCTACTCTACTACAGTCCAAATAGAGACCCGATAAACGTATACATCTTAGTTAATTCAACAATAACTACATGGTCTGTATATATAGATACACACTAAAGGGCTTTCATTGGACTATAGGGCGGTCTCAACTTGAATAGTAGGCAACATGAAAAAATGCACAGATAGTGGGCATGACTACCTATACCTACCAGGGCACACAACTATCCACTATATCTAGTTATACATCTCATGCAATATACGCACCATAACCATTGATCCTGAGACTCAAGTTTATATCATGGCACATATTTATACATATACAAAATCCATCCTATCCAAACATAAAAATAATTATCCAACTATATTATTTAAATAACATATTATCCAACTGGTTCTGTGGCCTAACGTGAATAGGTAGGACTTAACTTTTCTGTTAATCCGTCCTTAAAATACACAAGTAGGTAGGACTTAACTTTTCCATTAATCTGTCCCTAGAATGCCCCTATATTATTTAATGGTGCATTAATCCATACAATCCAATATTTGATGCAACAGATATAATAATATATCAAATAATCCATAACTAAGCATAATAAAAATCAGATAAATACATTATTATCTGTATTTATATTATACTGCCAACATATGATTTAAAATCACACAATCATACATAGAAATTTGCTAGAATAAATTTAAGCTATTGAATCCTCCATTAACAATATGTAAATTCAATTAAAATTTTATATTGTTCAAGTCCTTAGCATATTAATATAGATTATGTATTCTAGGTATTTAACATGTCAATTATAGTCTTTTAAATTATCCAAATCGACCTATACAACTTTAAAATACCCTAAATACTAAAAACAGTAGCCAAAAACCAATTCTGCAAGATTCCCAGCAAGGGAGCATGCTCTCTCCACAAGGGAGCCGCCTTTCTCCTAGAGGGAGTCGCCTCTCGGCCTGAGGGACCCGCCTCCCAAAATGCAACTCTTCATTTTCTTCATCTCCGGTGACCTTCGGACATTCCGATCGCCTCTTTTAAGGTTCCCGAACATCTGTTTTAGGATCCAAACAATCCCAATTAATTTTATAAAGTCCATATGCATCTTTGACACGAATTAAAACAAAATTTCATGCAAGAAAACTCAAGATCAAGCAATTACAAATATAAACACAAAACATTGTTTTAAATCTGATTTAGCATGCATATATGATCAATTTACTATCTATTTAAATCCTGGAATTAACCTAGGAATGTATATAGAACACGAAATCTAAGGAAAAGAGTTAAAAGAAGAACTTGCCTTAAGATTTTGAATTGAAATCTTAACCTTCTTCTTCTTAGCTTTTTCGGCAATCCTTTGTTGCCATTGAAGCCATTGCTGCTTAATTCTAAACCCCCGAACAACCCTCTCTTCTTCCTCCTCCTTGGTTCAGTCCTCTTGGCCGAAACCCTAGTTTTTTCTCTCTCAGTTCTCTCCTTTTTCCCTCTCTGTTACCTCTCCTTCTCTATATAACATATATATCACGTAATATAAATAATCAGCCCCCCAGACTTATATTAGTATATATATAGGCTAAAGAAATCTAACCCTAATCCTAATTTCATTCCAAGTCTAATAATAAGAAAAAGAAATAAAGGAAAAATAAAAGCAATAATATATACATACATATATATATATGTATATATATAATAAGTCTGTACATGATTGCATATATATATATATATATATATATATATTTAACTTATAACTATATATATAAACTAACTATATTTATTAATATTAATTATTTAAAATACTAATATATAATATCCTTATATATATATATATACCTATATATATATGTACAACTATCCATTGGTAAATATCTGTACCCAACAAGACTCCTATCTAAGTAGTCCATGCGACATAAATGGTTGGTCCATTACTATTATCCATATCCATCCTTTAAAATAAAAATAAAATAAAATAAAAACATAAATTATTTAATAACTCCACATCATTATATAACATTTAAACAAATAATTTCATACAACAATTAATTCAAATAAACCAATTATGCACACAATTTAAATTAGATAATTAATTCAATTAAACAAATAAATAATTAGCCAAACAATCAAATAATCAATTAAAAATGCAACAAAATAATTAAATAAATCTCAAAACTATCCTTTTAAAATTAGGGGTATTACAATGGCAGACTAGAGAGAGAAAATCAAAGACGTTCTAAGCTTCCGTGCTGTGGGGACAGTTTTCAGGCTCCCTCGATTCGTGCTGCCTCAGCCGTGGTGGCTCCGGCCATACTAGTAACGTAGACCATGGTGCTATTTTTCGGCTCCCTCGATTTGATAAGTACACAAAACCTATTATTTCATGCATCAAAATAAGCTTTTAATTAAAGTTTTATACTCTTTAAATATTCTTATATGCTTGTTCTGTGTTTTGTAGGTGTTAATGCATGAATGAGACGAAAAGAAACAAAAATGAAAAATAAGTGAATAATTGGCTGCAAAAGGAAGATTGTATTTATTTATAACCAAAAAAATATACACAAGGAGCATTGTAAGAAAATTGGTGTGTTATGCAAATTATCATTCAAAAGGCTTTAAGTTCAAATCCAAGGTGTAACAAAATGGTGTTATATTTTTGCTACATGGTCAATCACTTACCACGTCATCAATAAGGAGAGAGAAAGAAGAAAAGAAAAATAAAAGTCAGCAAGAGAAGAGAAATGATGTGCACGTGAAGAAGAGAGAAATGAGGAGAGAGAAAAAAGAAAAGAAAAAAAAAAAGAAAATAAAGGAAAGAAAAGTCAACAAAGAAAGGAAGAAAAGGTGAAGTAGATATAGAAGTGGTTGATACAGAATGGGTTGATACAGAAGTCGGCAGTGGTCAGAGTAAGGTGTAGCGAGGTGGCGTGAAGGAAGAAAGAAGTCAGAGAAGTTAATATTGATCAGAAGGCAACAATTGTGGATACACAATTTTGGCTATAAATAGCCGACTCTAGAGCATTCAAAATGGTGTAGAGATAGAGTGAGATAGTTATAGTCTTTGAGAGTTTATTTCCTTGTGTAATTTTTTTTAAAACTTTCTTTAATTTAATACAAGTTATTTTCACAAGTTTCATTCTTATTTAATTTCAAGCAAGTTAGTTCCATTTACATGCTTTCATTTCTTGTTGATTCTCATTTAAGTGTTTAATGTTTTATAGTTGTAATTTCATTTTCATAGTTCATGACAAGTCTCAAAATCAATGTTTTTAAATCTCTTGGTAGGAGATAGAAACTCGTCCTGAATGCGTGGTTCGACCCTACTTGTCATTAAACATTTTTAGTTAAATGGTTATAGGTATTTTATCTTGATATGGAGTGTATTTGACAACGACAAATTCATAAATACACCCCTACCACGATTCTAGCACAAACTGATATTGAGTGGAGTGAGTTTGAATTTGTTTTTCGCTAAATGAGTGAGTTTGATTTGGGAATTCAATTTTTTGATTTTCTAAAATTAGGGTTCTGAAGAATTGTGTTATGTCAGTATATACAAGAGCTTACAAATTTGATAACAGAGAAAGAGGGCATCTATATATACACTATAGATATACGTATACACAATACGTATATTTGTGTTTATGTGTGTATGTATGTACATATATAAATATATATATATATATATATATATATATATATATATATATATCAACACAATACATAACAACCCCAAATAGATAAAGGGAATCATTTTGACAAAATTTTTTATTTTTTAAAATTATCATAAAGCACCATATGTTTGTGTATATATATCAACACAAAGCATAACAGAACCAAATAGAGAGGGGTTCATGTTGATAATTTTATTTTTTTAATTTATCAGAAAACACACCTTGGGAAGTAGATGAACGATGCATACATGATATAGACATAAGAATGTGTTTGGTTGCAAGTCATTTAATGGGGTGTTTGGGTGTAATGGGGGCAATATAAACTTTCCATGCTCATAAGGGTATTATAATTATTAAGTTATAAATTGTGTGTCCCGCATGATTGTTTTACCCGTAAGATTTAACTAGAGCATCGTCGGATGAGGCATCTATAACGATCCACTCCACCACATGGTATGATATTGTCCGCTTTAGGCCTGAGCCCGCATGATTTTGCTCTTGGGTTTTATCCCAAAAGGCCTCATACCAATTAGAGTGACATACCTACATATAAGCACTTCACCTTTCCCTTACCCAGGCGATGACCCTATGGGCGGGTGTGCCGTGGGCGGGTGCGAGACACTGACAGACTACCACACTGGCGAGTTACGAGTGTACAATCCCACATCGCCTGGGAAAGGGAAAGGTGAAGTGCTTATATGTAGGTGTGTCACTCCAATTGGTATGAGGTCTTTTGGGGTAAAGTTTAAGAGCAAAACCGTGCGGGCTCAGGTCCAAAGCGAACAATATCATACCATATAGTAAAGTGGGTCATTACAAATGGTATCAGAGCCTAACCCAACAAGAAGTGTGCCGACGGGGACGTCGGGACTCCAAGAGGGGTGGATTGTGATGACTCTGCGGGCGGGTGTGCTGTGGGCGGGTGCGAGATACTGACAGGCTACTACACTGGCGAGTTATGGGTGTACAATCCCATATCGCCTAGGTAAGGGAAAGGTGAAGTGCTTATATGTAGGTGTGTCACTCCAATTGGTATGAAGTCTTTTAGGGTAAAGCTCCAGAGCAAAATCGTGAGGGTTAGGCCCAAAACGGACAATATCATACCATGTAGTGGAGTGGGTCGTTATAGCATCTGTAATAAGAGTATATAGTTTAGTAGGATTTTTGTAACTTCAGCAGTTCAGAAAAGTTTGTTACTAATTCGCCAAATAGTACAAGAGGGTTGGTCTTGTGTTTTTTTTTTTTTTTTTTTTTTTTTTTTTTTTTTTTTTTTTTGCATTTTACCCTTTAAATGTAGGCTATAATGATAAATAATAGTTTTACTCGTAGATGATCTTAGGTTTCTGAGCTAGAGTACTTTTGTTACTAAATGTTTATATATTTAATAATAGTTCCACCACTTTGATAACCTTAGTATCCCTTTTTTATGCTAGGCTTAGTAGGCTACTTTTGTTATTAAATTGCTAAAACTTTAGATTAGCAGGAGTTTTTTTTTAGAGCGGGAATAACACCGCCTTAATCTTATTTAACCATTTTTGGTTTTTTCTTTTTATGAACTAAAGAAATGTCAAAAATATGATTAAACTTAAAAGAATCCCTTTTGCAAAGCAGGACAAACATACCAACTCACTCACATCCAAGCTAACTATTAAATGCTTGTTTAACCATTTTTTGCTTTATACCTTTGGTGCCAAATCAGTGAAAGAAAGAAACAAACGGTGAAAGAATATTTGATCCATGTTTGTTATGTTTTACAGACTAAAGTTTTTTTTTTTTTTTTTTTTTTTTTTTTTTTTTTTTTAATAAAAACAAAAAATCTCCAAATTTAGAAGCAAGGAAAATATATTTTCATTTGTTTTTGTTAGTGTAGTTGAACAATATATCATATATTTTTGTAAGGGTAAACTACAATGACCTCTCCTGAGGTTTGGCCAAATTCCAATTAAACTTGAGGTTTGCTATTTTTTTTGCAATAACATCCCTTTCTCAAATTTTGTGATGAATTTACTTATCTATCCTCATTATTATATTGTTAAAAAAATTAAAATATCTTATTATGTTAAATTACAAATTTACCTACCTAGAAATATTTTTTTCATCTTCTCTTCTCTTTTCTCTTTCTCCCCTATACAATATGTATATATATATATATATATACACACACACACAATTACAGATCATTACTACCATCCACCATCGTCTTCTTCGGCAAACCACCACCATTACCATCATCCCACCGTCATTTCGGTGAACCACTACCATTGGGAACGCCTCGATCACCATTAACCGAGGTACCCATCATCTTTGAGACGACCCTGAATTTTTCAACCCAATGTGTCTTGTGATGACCCGAAATGGATCCAAAATGCGAAAGCAAAAGAAGGAAGGTGACCTCTAGAGATGTACATCATCCCTAAGGCACCAAAGTGACTCCATATAAAGCTATGGAACTCAAATGAGCCAAGCAATGAAACAAGAATGCCAAACCTGAAAAGAAATGAACCAAGGGTAAAATGGTCATTTCACACTAAAATGGGTGCCACCATGCACACCATTGGAAAGACAACAAAAAATCAAGAAGAATAGACTCAAGAATCATATGATTCGGAGTCCGGACGACAAAGATATCAAGTTCTGAAGTCGAAGGAAGGGAAACCCTATCCTGGTTCGAACAAAAAACAGACACTACCTTACTAAAACTTGAATAACTTGAGCTACAAGAAGAATATAAAGCTCTAATTAGTACCATTGGAAATCTTATTTCGACATGGTCAATTTAGACTCAAGAACGGACCAATTCGAAGTTAAAATGAAGAAGATATGAGGATTTGAAGTCGGAGGTGCAGTGCTGAACCAAGACACACACACATACACCCGTGAACAGTACTTCGAGCGCTCGTGCAAGGGCTTTGAGCACTCAAACGGCACACACCCAAGAGCCAAAACTCTGCCCCATCTTCGAGCGCTCGAACCCCCCCTGGAGAGCTCGTTCTGCTGTAGGCTGCACTTGAAATGCAACCTTAAAATGAAATTTTGAGGACTTTCTGGGCCTTTTTGAAAAAAATACAAAGAAGAAACCCCCCTCAAAATCATGATTTCTAGCCAACCATGTCAAGGCCAACATTTATTTTTGATGTGAAAACCCCAAAATGCCTTTATGCTCAGTTTAGGCTTAGACCGGCAAAAATGTGAATTTGCACCAAACATACATTTGACCCCAAATGCCCTTCTAGGTTGAAAAGAATATGCACGCAAACGTAATAAGTGATTTTGAGCAAGCAGGAATGGTCCACGGCTCCCGGGAATGGTCGAGTCAGAATCCGACCCCCCAACGGCTAAAAAGACGAAAATGAATTTGAAATGGAAATTTTGAAAACCAAAATTCACAAATGACCTTAAATTACCATTTGGCCCTTGGCCACACTTCAAACATGAATAATGAGACCCTATGAAAGAATGACAACAAATTTCCCACACCCGATGCAACCATGGCAAAACTATTACTTAACATTTCTCAATATATTCATAATATTTCATGGAGTCAAAAGGTACAAAGTATACAAAATACAAGTCATTGGCCTCCGACCTCATCTCATACATGTCAAATACATTGAAAAGAGTGTACTCATGTACACATTACATGTTTAAATTCAAATATACATATTTTGACATATAAAGCTACAAATGGCTTTTCAAGCCAACCTTTACAAGAAATGGAAATCTTCAAGTCCACTAATCATCCAAGCATGACGAGAATCGCAACCTTGATTCTTGTACCTGAAAAATGTCTCCACAACGTGGGTGAGTAACATAATGCTACTCGTAGGAGATGAGCATGCATCGACCTAACTTTTTACAATTTCATCACCTTAAGGTGAAACATGTTAAAGGGGCTCATGCCACCTAACGTCTATGTCAAAGTGTGACCCAGGGAGCATCTTAAGCTACCTAAGATCATTTCTAGCACAAATCACATCATTCGCACAATTCAAGTAACATGGGAGAATGCTATACAAAGCAACAAGATGTAGATTTTCAAGGTCACTAACTTGAAATCTAAAATGCTAAAACAACTGTAGTAGATCATGCCACCTAAAGACTATGTCCCAAATGAATTTATAAGATCATTCCAAAGTCATATTTGAACAACAAAGCACAAATCACAATATCTATGCAATTAACCAATATAGAAGCATGCTACACAAGTATCAAGATATAGATTCTCAAGGTTACCATCTTGAAATGTAAAATGCAGTAACAACTAAATATAACAATTTAGTACAATTAGAATTTCTAATACCACACATCAAGACATAGATTCTCTAAGTTATCAACTTGAAATCTAAAAGTGTGAAATCAACTAAATATATCAATTTAGTATAGATGTACTTAACAACATCAAATCGCCAATAACCAAAACCACAAGTCACAATTAAACATTGGTTGTCAACTTGGAATTGAATGCGAAATTAAATAGTGGAAGACTTGGACATCAAAGCTCGGATTTCCGCCGAGACAAGGCAAATTTGGAGCTGCTAACCCCCAGGCAGCCTACCCAACCCACGAACTTTTGACTTAGAGTACTCTTGTCCTTGTACTAGAGCCAAACCTTAGCCATCACAGCTTAACAATGTCCCAAGCAATTCTAAAATAATCCAAATAAGTTCACAACTTATACATAATTTTTATAATGCATGAAGTCACCTTCTATGCACAAATAGGTTGAAACCACACAATCCATGCCTTAGAGTTTCAATTCTAAAATGGCATATATAATGTCAATTACAAAGTGTGCAATTCATTACACATGTTATCAATATATTCCATAAAGAAAATATGTTCTCATGAATATAACTATAACAACAAAGTTGTCCAATGCTCAAAACACAACAAAGTGAATACATAACAAGTTCAAGTCCATGATTTGAATATAGAAACAACTTCTAAAATACCAATAGATCAATGGAGCCATTAGATAGAATTTAATTAAACAAGATAATCAAATTCTCTAGATTTCAAATCAAATTTGAATAACCTCAAATTAATATATGTTAAACAACATAGCATGCTCATTACATATATCAAATCAAAAGTGTCAAATGAGCAAGATAACATCAAATAGAATTTAATTAATTTAAATTAATCAAATCTCTAGATTTCAAAAGTTATTCAAATTATCCCAAAATAATATATATCTAGCACCAAATCATGGTCATACCATATCTCAAGTCTAAAATGGAATACAAGTAAAATACAATTTACTAGAATTTAAATCAAATTAAATCCATTTAATCTCTAAATTTGAAAACTCATCTAAATCATCCCTAATTAACATATATCAAAGATCAACTCATGGTAATGCCATTTACCAAGTCTAAAATGAGTTATATGTAAGATATGATAAATTACTAATTTCTCAAATTAACAAATGACATGCATACAACTTATAAAAGCATCAATAGCATGAAGAAACAAAAAAACATAACCCTATAACATCCCCTGCCTCACTAGAGAAGAGTCTCTCTAGAATCCAAGGCAAATCAACACAAAATGGCAAACCCTTCTAGGGTTATGAAGAGGAGGATGAGGGGAACAAAAAGTATTCCCAAGTTCAAGCTTGGAAATCAATGGAAGGCTCTTAAAATCAAGGTCAAAGCTTAAAGCTTTAGGCTCCATTCATGAAGGCTAGGATTTTCTTTACAAGAGAGGGAAGAAATGGAAAATGATGAAGATGAAATGTGAGTGGAGGGAATAGAGATCCTCCACTCACTATGTGCTCTTACACTACCTCTCATACACACACTAATGCAAGATCAAATTGTGAGCCTACACTTGTCACTCATCCAAGCATCCATTGTAGGCTTAATCCTAAGCTTACACTTATTAACCATCCAAGCCAACAAGTGCACCAATCCTAGGCCAACAAGTGGGTGAACCTTCACCCTCTATGTGTCATCATCCAAGGCCTCAAAGTGTTTCCACACACATGTCAACAAGTGGACCAATGAAAGTGTGACCCTTGTCACACTTTTCGAAAATTACAAAAAGGTCCTTTTTGAAAATATCTACCAAATTAAATTATAAAATGGTCCCTAAAACGAAAAATAATTACTTTACAGTAATTACACAAAACCCCAAAAGTTAGGAAAATTACAAAAAGGTTATGCGTCTATACCCTTTACAAGTAAAGCAAGCACTTAGCATACTTTTCAACAAAAGTGAAAATACACATATTATGGAATTTAAATATCGTGGATGCATGCAAAACCGGAATCAAATCCGAACACGAAAAGTGAGGTTATGCCAATAAAGCGACAACCGAGAAAAAGACGAAAGGTGAATAGTGTCACAAAAGTGAAAATGTGAAAATGACTCGGTCCTCAAAGGAAGTCGTCAACCCAAGGAAAAGAGTCTCAGAAACCATCCCCGAGCACTCAAGATGACATTAAGTGGCGAGAAACTGAACTCAGAAAGGAAAAAATCAACGGAAAAAAAAATATCCGTGAAAATCTGAGAAAATGAAAGGAAAGAAAATGACCGGGTCATTACAATCTTCTTCTTCTTCTATATATATATATATATATGAAGGGAACCACCACAACTGTGAGAACTCGCCCTCCCTAACTCGCTCAACCCCGACGCATTCCTCTTATTTTCCAATTCCACCACTAACCCATTTTTTCTTTGACCCAAACAAACGGTCCCATTGTCACAAAATGCCGCGGAATGAAAGAAAGTAGGGATCACTAACATTAAGTGTTTTGATGCCACACAACCCATTACGAGAAATGGTAACCAACATACGAACATAAATTGATTTTCAACACTATCAGAGATCGACCCAGATCAAGAAATGTGTCAATTAAGCAAATTTTGACCTATGTCAAGTCTCAAATGCGGGTTTTTAGTATTGAGTCACATTATAGATTACAAATTCTTAGCCACCATTGTCTCATCAAGTGGTCATCATCGAGGGAGTAACGCCTCATGAACTGGTCATAATCGAATGCTAGACATTAACTTATAGGGTTTTGCCTCACCATGGAAATGGGTTTGTTACACATCTATGAACATAAGGGACCAACGGGTTGGCGGCTTAGCGGTATCAGGCCCTTACTTTCCAAAGAGAGGTCAAGGGTTCAAGTCTTAGTGGAGGCATGTGTGTGTGAGTACCAATTTAAAAAAAAAAAAAAAAAAAAAAAAAAAACATGAGGGTTTCATTGTCGTTTGCGTCGAATGATGGTGTTCCAGCAAAGTTCCCCCAACTCCACCATCTTCTCTGACAAGAAATTCCAACAAGCCACCATAATTGATGAGATACAAGCAACAATTGCATCTTTCTCTCTTTATACCCATCAACTCCAGTGACCCACCACTAATGCGCTCAATGCCTTTTCAAAGAAAATAGTTCTTAAAAACCCGCGTAACTCTCAATGAACCATTCAACAACACAAAAATACATCATATATCTTATCTCTCTCTAGAATAGATGTAAGAAAAACAAATCGACTACTTAGATAGACATCGAAATTGCTGGAGGTAGCTTGAAAGATGCCAATATATTTTTGGGTATTATGAGTTCAGAAGTTTTTAGGTTAGAATTGGTTGATTTTAGTGCTATTGTTTTCGTGGTAGGGGCGGCGGCGATGGCGGTTTGCAGGAAAGAAATGGTGGGGGTGGATGGTTGTAATGTCCTGGATTTTTTCTGAAATTTTCCTTCATTTATTTTTCGCACATTGTTTTGCATTCCACGCAGGGCCAGAGAGCCATTTTGGTCGCTTTCTTGAGCCAAGTTTTAGAAGTTCATATTAATTATTTTAACTCAATTGGAGGTGACGTTTAGAATTTTTCGAAAGTCAGGATGATTTTCGGGTTTGGAAACTTTTCTTAGTTCTTCTCATTTTAAGTGAAGGGCGTTATTGGCATTTCATTTGCATAGACATATATGTGTATCTATATATTAGGAAGATATTTAGGGGACCTTGTTAGTATTGAGAAAAATATAGAAGGGCATAACAACCACCCACATTGTGACAAGTGGAAAGCTACGGACCACAAGTTAATTAATTGACCAAGCCATCATCTTCCTTCTTCTTCCCCTCGGCAGAATCTCTTTCTTTCACTAAATTTCATTTTCTCTTTCTATATCTTTATCTTTCATGTTTCAAATTCATTTTGAGGGGTTTAGGGCATGATTTTGATGAAGCCATGGAAAGAGAAGTTGGAGAGTATGAAAAGGGCTTTCATTTGACACCAATGGTGCTAGGATTTGGAGAATTTCGAATTTTGGGTAGGCTTAAGGGCTTGTTTGGTTGCACACTTTTGAGGTATGGGTTTTCCGAATGTGTTGAACTTTGCCTTTTATTGAGAATTTATACTATATTCTTCCATAAATTCTAAGTTGAGAGCTATATTATAAGGCTGTTGTTATATGATTGCTAGTGATATGTTTAAATGTCTAATGCATGCTTATGTGAAGTAAGTGGATAATTCTATGTTGAAACCAAGTGCTAGCATGATTGTGTTGCAATTGATTTAAATTAAAGAGCATGCTTGTGATTAAATGATAGAGAAATGCAATACTTGTAATGCCATATTATGATTAATTGATAGAGAAAGTCTTGCTTGTAATCAAATTGTAGCAAATGTCACGCTTATGTTCATAATAATGAAAATGCCATATTAATGCCACCATTGTTGCATAGATGAGTTGAAGTTAACTTGATGAAAATGATACATTTGTATGGCATGGTGGGAACGAGAGTGGGAAATAGTTGAAATGATCTTTTTTTATAAAATAAATCGAATTTCGTGAGTCTGGTGCTAACTTAACCTAAAGGGAGCGTGGTCCGGTGTAAGACGTGAAAAAGTTGTTACTAGGCCCCAAATGATCGCCGGATTTGGAACCAGGGATATTAATCAATCTCTTCTTGGTAAAGTCGATTAGCGATTTTCAAAATTGGGTTTAGGGGACCAAGTTAGGGCCGGTGGAAGCCAAGTTTGGAGTCGGTTGGGACTAAGGTTGGAAAATTTTAGGGCATTGCATTACATCATATGCATAATTGTATTGAAATGCCTAATTGACATTGTTGATATTTATTAGTGAATCAAATGTTATGAAAGCCCCAAGTATGATCCCTATTTTCTTTTATCTCGTATGTGTGATACGTGGCTCAAGGGAGTCTAAAGTTGACACATTAGGTGACTTCTACTGAGCCTCCGTGCTCACCCCTTCTATTAATATTTTTCAAGTTATGGCAACAACGCTGTAGAGGGAAAGAATCCCACCAGTTACAATATAACACGCGGCAATGAGAAGTAGCCCAAAGAACCAAATCAAGACACATAGAGGCCCAAAACTGATGAGAAGCCCAACAGAAAAGATTACATACTGGTCTAGCCCGATCAGATCCAGAAAACCCCGCCCATTATGAGAACTGGGCGAATGGCCCATTCTTAACAAAGCCCAAAGCTCCATAATGTTTATCATAGTAAAGCGCATGATCAACAGGCATAATTGCCCACGTCTTAAAAAATAATAAAAGCCTAGAAACGGCTCCATATAATCCTCTAAGGAAAAGCTTATAAATAGAGCCAAAATGAGAATGAAGGATCATCGAATTCCACTGAAAATACTTAGTCTGCTGTCTGGTTCATTCATATTTATTACCTTTCTTAATTTTTAGCTCATTATTTTCCTTGAGTGTTTGGGTGTAAAAATTTGCACCTACACTTTGGCGCCGTCTGTGGGAAACTATACGAAAAGTCTGCCCTCTATCTCTTGCGTGCGATATCACTCCGGAATGGCAACAGAACCAGATGCCGGACAACCGCAACAACAGCTAGAGATCGTGCAGAAATACGTGAGGAGATGTAAGGTCAACTTGACGTCCTTCGGCAGGCTAATGAAGCCAGCACCGAGCAAATCAACACACTAAGGCAAGCCCAGGAGGCCAGCACGATGCAGATCAATACCTTACACGAAAAAAATGAAAGACTCCGAAGGAACGTTCGACAGAAGGAGCTTCCGCTCGAACAACCGCCCGAGCTACACCAGGTCAGTCAACCGTCCGAACGGCACCCGATCGACCTACCACCCAAGCCACCGAACGAAAATCCTCCTCCAGGGCTGTGCCCCGCCGCTCTCAATAATCCTCCTCCCTAGAGGATCACGCGGTAACAGGTCAGCGGAGCATTGTGAGACACTAATGATACAGCGAGCCAGTCCCGCATTGTCAGAAACTCCACTATAAGAGGACCTCGAGCCACTAAAGCGCATCCTCTGGATGATGCTGACTCAGGCAAAAAAGAGATACGGGACCCAGCAATTGATCAACCCTCTACAGGAAGTTACTTTATCGCTAGGCTCTGAAAGGAGATAGACGAACGGATCAAAGGGTTGAAGGCTCAAACGCCTGAAGTTATGGCGAGGGAATTCACTGCATCAATCGTGAAGACCCTTTTCACTGATGAGATAGAACAAGTCGCAAGACCCAGGAAGTTCGTGATGCCAAAGTTTATTAAGTTTAACGGGACTGGATACCACCTCCAACACCTGAACCACTATACTCAGGAGATAACATTAGAGGCGCACAACGATCTATTCATGTGCAAAATATTCCCGTCTAGTTTGACAGGGGTGGCCCTGGAGTGGTTCAAAAATTACCCGTGTAAGTCAATCCCAAACTTCGAGTCACTATGCGTTGCATTCTTAGCCCAGTATTGTGGAAACAAGAAGCAGAAAAAAACCATCGCCAGTCTTTTCACGATTCGACAGATGAAGGGAGAAGGCCTGCAAATCTTCCTCACCCGATTCAATATGGAGTCTTCGGGCATTCCAGACTGCAATCAAGACACAGCCATAGAAGTATTGAAGATAGCTATGGTGCAAGGCTCATGCTTCCACTCTTCTTTGGTGAAGAAGACCCCAACTAACATGTCTGAACTGAATTCACGGGAGCATAATTATATTAGACTTGAAGAAAATGAAGTAACAAGATAGCAGAGAGCAACCCTGGTTACGATGGAAAATCGGCCGAATGAGCGATCGGGCATCTCAAGGGTCCATCGGGAACCCCCGGCCATAGAAGGACGTAACCCCGAGAAAAAGTCCCGAATGACAGAAGAAGTTACCCCTCACAAAGTCACATTAGCCAAACTGTACCAAGAGACCAAGGCAAGAAACATTTTCCAGGTCGCACCTCCAATTAGACAACCAATGGAGCAAAGAGACCGAAGTAAGCACTATGCATTCCACAGTGATTTCGGACTCCTAACCAATGATTGCATGAATTTAAGAAGACAAGTGGAAGTGTTGATAGCCAAGGGCGAATTGACTGATTACCTGGTTACCCCGGGGTAACAAAGGCAGCAGGGCCGAAACCGAGTGACTCCAAAAACTTCGACAGAAAACCATCCTGTTCAAGTAATCAACACAATTCATGGCCATCCAGAGGAGGACGAACAATCGGGGAATCCCTACAGGACCCAACTCAAGTAAGCCCACAAGTTACGCAGGATTGGTGAAATCAATGCCGTCGACTGCAAACCCAATCCGGCACAGATCTATTTTCATAAAGGAGATCTCAAAAGGGTGCAACACCTGCATGAAGACCCATTAGTAGTTAGCCTACTAGTGGCCAATTGCCTGATTCAATGAGTACTAATTGATCCAGGTAGTAGTGCCAATATCATAACAAAGTGGACGTTCGACCAGTTCCACAGATCAGATCCGTCCCACCAGAAACCCTTTGGTGGGATTTGATGGGAGAAGAGTAGAGGCCACATGTGTGATCACGTTGTCAGTCACTTCTGCTAAGAGATCTTTGAAAGAAAACTTCGTGATTATGGACATTCATCCTACCTACAACTTACTAATGGGCCGGGGATGGATCCACCACATGGAAGGAGTCCCGTCAACTCTGCAGCAAGTCATGAGATGCGTAAGCCTGAACGGTCAAGAGGTCATCGACATTTGGGGGGACCAAGTAATAGCGAAGCAATGCTATCACACGACGATCTCTCACCCTGATAAGGACAAGAAATTGCCGAAATAACAATTACTGAGCTCCTCCCCACCCGAAGAGAAGGAGGAATCAGAAAAAGAAGATCCAACCGAAGAACCCTTGGAAGTCGTGTAAATAGTTGCAGGGGACAAGCACAAGCCGACCTACATAGGGGCTCGCCAAACAGTTCAGGAAAAGGAGGAGCTGACAAGAATCCTTAGGTGAAACGCGGACATCTTAGCTTGGAATCACTGGGACATGCCTGGAATTGACCCACGGATGGCCTGTCATAGCCTAAATGTGGATCCTAGCCACCATCCGGTTAAGCAAAAGTAGAGGAGGTTTGCTCCCGAAAGAAATAAAATCATTGCTGAGAAAGTCAGTCGGCTTTTAGAAGCAGGATTCATCAGAGAAGTTCGGTACCCTCAATGGTTGTCAAACGTAGTGGTTGTCCAGAAAAAAGAATGGCAAATGGAGAGTATATATGATTTCACCAACCTGAACAAGGTATGCCCGAAAGATAGCTTCCCACTCCCCAAGATCGATCAGATGGTAAACGCTACAACCGGGTACGAAAAACTAACTTTCCTTGATGCTTATTCAGGTTACAACCAGATCCTGATAGATCCTTCAGATGAGGAAAAGACTTCTTTCATCACCGAACGTGGGACTTACTGTTACAAAGTAATGCCCTTCAGGTTAAAAAATGCGGGGGGAACCTACCAAAGGCTGATCAATAAGATGTTCGAGAAACAGATAGGTCAAATGGCCGAGGCTTATATAGACGATATGGTTTTAAAAAGCAAAGATAAAAAAGATCATCAGCAACACCTGCCGGATGTATTCGACACTCTCAGAAAGCATAGAATGATGTTGAACCCAGCAAAATGTTCGTTCGGAGTATCCTCGGGGCAGTTCCTCGGTCACCTAGTGAACAAGAAGGGAATAGAAGCAACTCCCACTCAGTTGACGAAATTGCTACAGAGTCAGGAGCCCCGAACAGTAAAGGAGATCCAAGTTCTCAACAGGAGAGTAGCAGCTCTAAGCCACTTTATATCCAGGCTATCTGACAAATGCAAGCCATTTTTTGACGCTATCAAAACAAGAAGAGGAGATATTTGGGGGGTAGAGCAAAGGGAAGCCCTCGCAAAACTCAAGGAATACATGGCAAATCCCCCAATATTATCTGCTCCAGAACTTGAGGAGACGTTGTACCTCTACCTAGCGGTATCCCAATCATCAACCAGCTCGGCCTTAGTACGAGAAGTAGGAAAAAAGCAATACCCGGTCTTCTATTCGAGCAAGGCCATGACTGACGCAGAAAGCCAGTACTCAATGGCAGAGAAGATTATTCTAGCTCTAGTTTAAGCCAAAAGAAAACTGCGGCATTATTTTGAGGCTCATTGGATAGTAGTCCCCATGACATATCCCATCAAGGCCATTCTCAGTAAACCAGATATTTCAGGTCGGATCACCAAGTGGGTAATCAAGTTGAGCTCCTTTGACATCCGGTACGAACCACACACCGCGAAAAAGGGGCAAGTGCTTGCAGATTTTCTCTTGGACATTGACCTAGGGGAAGAACAGCAAATCACAGAAGATCCTTGCTGGGAATTATATGTCGAAGGTTTGTCAAGTCAAAGTGGAGCAAGAGCAGGGCTAGAGATAAGGACTCCCGAAGGGACTAAAATCCAACAGTCAATCCGGCTGGAGTTCCCAGTCACAAATAATGAAGCAGAATATGAGGCACTATTGGCAGGGCTCAGGTTGGCCAAAGAACTCCAGGTAAAACACCTTAAAACCTATAGTGACTCGCAGCTCATCACTAAATAGGTTACAAGAGAGTATGTCTCCAGGGAGAGTAGAATGAACGCATACCGAGAAGAAGTCAAAAAGTTAACAAGGTACTTTGATACAATCAAATTTCAGCAGATCCCTAAGGAGGACAACCCAATAGCTGATCGTTTGGCCAGTGCGGCATCTATAGTAGATGAATCATTAGCCAGAGTCATCCTCATTGATGTTCTGGATACACCGAGCATCACAAGGGGAGTACAAGTACTGGTCATACCATGGGAACCAAGTTGGATAGATCCGATATTGGCCTATCTTGAGAGAGGAGAACTCTCCAATTCTAAGGAAGCTACCAGACAGCTGAGAATACTCAGTTGTGGAAGGACAACTCTTTAGGCGATCATATTCTGGACCCTACTTAAATGTTTAACCCCTACGGAGGCCCGGGAGGTTTTAAAACTGATACATAAAGGAAAGTGTGGAAATCATTCTGGGGGCAGATCATTGGCTCACAAAGCTCTCACTCAAGGTTATTTCTGGCCTTACATGGCAAGGGAGGCAGAGGAATACTCCCATAGGTGCGACAAATGCCAAAAGTACTTTCCCTTTCTCCGTTTGCACCCAAAAGAAATACACACCATGAGCAGTCCATGGCCATTCGCAAAGTGGGGAATGGAGGTGGTAGGACCTCTACCAATGGCTACATCACAAAAAAGGTATGTCCTCTTAGCCACCGATTACCTCACCAAGTGGGTAGAGGCAGAGGCATACGCAAGTGTGACTAATGTCCAGGTGAAAAAGTTTGTTTGGAATAATCTAATTTGTAGATTCGGAATCCCAAAGTCTATTGTTATGGATAACGGGCCAAACCTGGACAATCAGCACACTCAGCGTTTCTTTGACAAATACGGAATCAATCAAAAGTATCATCTGCGTATCACCCCCAAGGCAACGGACAGGCAGAAATAACTAATCGAACAATCTTCGCCTGCATTAAAAAGAAGCTTGAAGATAAAAAGGGGAAATGGCTGGATGAACTACCAAAAGTCCTGTGGGCATACAGGACCACTCCGAGACGTCCCACCAGCGAAACTCCCTTCTTTTTAGCTTAGGGTACTGAGGCTGTGATCCCTACCGAAGTGGTGGCACCCACCCGCCGAAGCTTAGCTTAGGACCATGAGTTAAATAACCAGCTTTTGGAGCACAATCTGGATCTATTGGAAAAAAAAAAAAAAAAAAGAAGCCGCAAGCATTCGGTTAGCAACTTACCAGCAAAAGATAGCAAATAGTTACAACAAAAGAGTTAGAAGGAGAAGTTTCAATCCAGGAGATCTGGTGCTCCTAAAGTCAGAAAAGAATGTCGGCAAGTTGGAACCTAACTGGGTGGGACCATACCGAATATTAGACGTGATTGGAACATGAGCTTACAGACTTCGGCACCTGGATGGCACCGACATGGCCAAACCAAGGAATGCAATAAACTTGAAAAGGTATTTTCAATAAAGTGAATCGTACAATGTTTTCTAGTACTCTACTTTTTTCAATAAAGCTGCTGGCAGTCTTTTTCGAAAGTCCCACATCAGATAAAAATAGAATTTCTGGATGTTTTTTAAAGTAAAATAGCACAGGATCAAAACAGTTGAGTGGACCCCCTGATGGTAGATAACCCACAATGGGACCCACCATCAGGGGTCTCCACTTCACACTTTTTGTTTTATCATAGGCAAAGCCTCGTCACCAATAACAGGTGGTGTCCCACGTTATTTAAAAAATGAATTGTTAAGCTCTTCTTATAGGGCCACTCATTTACTAATCTGTCAGTGTGTGGACCCATTGACAATGGGATCCCATCCATAACATTGAGATGCCCCACTGTCAGAGGTCTCCATACACTCCCCACATATTTTCTAGCAAAAAGTTGTTTTAAACTTGGGGTCCCACATCGACAAAAAAGAAAAGAAGTCTAGTATTATTAAAATACGAATTGTTGAATGTACAGTCAACGGGTGTAGGCCCTAGATTATGGGAAGCCCGTGGATGAAATATGATTCATTAATAAAGGGACCATAATTCAGAGCCTTCCCCTCTTTTCCTAGGAAAAACATGTTTTCTTTGTTTAAGGTCACACACCGATAAAAAAGGAAAACATTTATTTATTTTTAAAGCTTGACCTATTAGGTGTACAGTCAGCGGGTAGGGGGCGCTCAATTATGAGGCCCATGGGTAATCACAGCCCATAACAGAGGAAATCATAATTGAGCGCCTTCCCCGATTCTTTTTGCTCCAAAAAAAAAAAAAACCGAACAGCCCCAAGAGCCGATCGAAAAAATTAGCGAAGGCCCAAAGAGTCGAACGCCAGATCAGGCTTGATCAGAAAGTTGATCGAGTCCCAAAAGACCAAACGGCCCCAAGCGCCGATCGAAAAAATTAGCAAAGGTCCAAAGAGCCGAACGCCAGATCAGGCTTGATCAGAAAGTTGATCGAGTCCTAAAAGACCGAACGGCCCCAAGAGCCGATCAAAAAAATTAGCGACGGCTTAAAGAGCGGATCGAAAAAATTAGCGAAGGCCTAAAGAGCCAAACGCCAGATCAAGCTTGATTAGAAAGTTGATCGAGTCCCAAAAGACCGAACGGCCCCAAGAGCCGATCGAAAAAATTAGCAAAGGCCCAAAGAGCCGAACGCCAGATCAGGCTTGATCAGAAAGTTGATTGAGTCCCAAAAGACCGAAAGGCCCCAAGAGCCGATCGAAAAAATTAGCGAAGGCCTAAAGAGCTGAACACCAGATCAAGCTTGATCAGAAAGTTAATCGAGTCCCAAAAGACCGAACGGCCCCAAGAGCCGATCGAAAAAATTAGCAAAGGCCCAAAGAGCCGAACGCTAGATCAGGCTTGATCAGAAAGTTGATCGAGTCCCAAAAGACCGAACGGCCCTAAGAGCCGATAGAAAAAATTAGCAAAGGCCCAAAGAGCCGAACGCCAGATCAGGCTTGATAAAAAAGTTGATTGAGTCTCAAAAGATCGAACGGCCCCAAGAGCCGATCGAAAAATTAGCGAAGGCCCAAAGAGCCGAACGCCAGATCAGGCTTGATCAAAAAGTTGATCGAGTCCCAAAAGATCGAACGGCCCCAAGAGCCGATCGAGAAAATTAGTAAAGGCCCAAAGAGCCGAACGCCAGATCAGGCTTGGTCAGAAAGTTGGTTGAGTTTCAAAAGACCAAACGACCCCAAAAGACGACCGCAAAAATTGGCGAAGACTCCAAGAGCAGAATGCAAATCAAACCAAAAAACAGAGGTGGTCCCAGATAATTCAAAGAGAAATTTTATATTCTCATAAAGGTTCCTACAGAAGAGGCAGGGTATACCCAGCACCTCCAAAAAAAGAAAAAAAAAACTACATGGGGTTACCCTCAGGCACAGCTCCACCCTCCGCATTAAATTTTTGTGTGAAAGCATCAACTAATTCTACCCTAGCAAAAGGGGAAGAAGGGGCATCAGATGACAGAATATGCAACACCTGAGAGCCCGAGGGGTAACTAAGAGGGGGCAAAACCTCAACGGCCACTTTGCTTTTCAGCAGGGCAGCAAATTCAACCTCCCTAGGACCCGTGAAAGGCTCAACATATTCTTTGAAAACTGAGAGCCCTTGCTCGGCGTCATGCTCATCAACATCACCATAGTCCCTCTCCTCTGAGGGAAGCTACCCCTCGGCAAAACCGAGCCGGAAACCTTTTGCATAGTGAAGATTCGCGATCTAAGAAAAATAGTTGAACATCTCTAAACCCCCATCCTTACAGGTCTAAATAAGAGAGTTCGCCTTCCCAAGCTGTAAGTCGAGTTCAGCCGCTTTGTGTTTGAGCTCCTTAGCTCTCTTACCAAAATACTCAATTGACTTAAGTTACTGGATCTTCTCTTCGGCGAGAGAAGCTTCTAGCACACTCACCCTCTTTTGAAGTGCAGCAGACTGGTTCACCTAAAGAGAGTCAGCTGACAGCTTCTTCATAAGAGCGAACATCAAGAAAGAGCTCTGTGAAAGAACAGCAAAAAAGTTGTCAAAAAGCCAAGTAAGATAAAGACAAAAAGAGGGACAAAAAGAGAATTACCTCCATAATGGATTTGGGAGCAAGAGCCAACAGATCATCAACACTCATCTGCTGCTGTAAAATCTCATCCCTGGGAGGCCATATCCCACTGGCTAAGCCCATCGATGTTTCTAGGTTTTCAGCTCCAGAGTCGCCAATAGTGATGAGGGACCTGTGATACCCCCGGATTTCTGGATGCGGGTTGGCCAGGCCCACGCCCGATTACCCGAGGATATCAAAACAATTAACAATTTAATGAACACAGAATACAATATAGAAAACAAGAATGAATAAAATT
Source organism: Cornus florida (assembly GCF_030987335.1). Lineage (NCBI taxonomy): Eukaryota > Viridiplantae > Streptophyta > Magnoliopsida > Cornales > Cornaceae > Cornus > Cornus florida. Next base: position 51,946,547 of record NW_026775573.1, read on the forward strand.
TTGCTGAAAAGAACCTAGAATGATAATCCAATAATTGAAAACCTCAGAATAAATAATTTCATTGATAATTAAAACTATTTTGATACAACTGATCCACCACGAATGGAAATCGTTCTCCAATTTATACAACTCGGGAATCCATCTAGTGGACCCCTAAAATATCCAATGGTACTTAAAAGACTGGAACAAAACCCAAGTCTTAACATGAAATAAAATCCTACGCCATCAGTAGAGTGAATAACTGTATCTGCTCAGCACGATCAAGCTCTACAGCCCAGAACTGACGAACACCCGAAAAAAATAATAAAAGGGTGGGTCAGGCCCACGAGCAAGTTCTAATCTAACTGCAATCCATACAGTGACCCGATACGCAAATACACCATAGATACCTCACAATATCTATCTAGTCTATACATATATATATCCATACTATGGGACCTTCACTGAACTACAGTAGGGATCTCAACCTGAATAGAAGGCAACATGCGAATACGCACCCAAAGGTGGGCATGAGTACCTAGACTTAACAGGGTACACCCAACCTACTATAACCAGCTACACATCCACTGCATATACGCACCCTAACCAACAAGTTTGAGACTCAAGCTCAACTCGTGGTACCATAAACATATATATCTAAACTCCGTTCCTAACCATTCACAAGAAATCCAATAAGTCATTCGGTGTATTCAACCGTACCGACTTATATATATATAAGGAGGATTTATTTAACAACCCGTTCCCTTATTCCAAAATAGGTAGGACTGAGTATTTTAAATCAGTCTGTCCCTAGTATGCCACCATCCCATACCGGTGCATACAATCCACAAAGTCCATATAATTGATAGAACCAGTCATACTGTTCACCAATTAAAATCCATAAGGTAGGAATTAGCATTTTGAGCTAAACCATACCTAGTATGCCATCGTCCCATACCGGTGCATACCATCCTCCATATCCATGTAAATTACAACATTCAAATGATAAGCAAGTAATTTACAATGCAAAACCAAACCCAGATAATTGACAGAAGATTTTTAAGTGTTTCAACAATTTAAATCCAAACAATTAACCATATAGTTGCAGGAGATGATTTAATAAATCAACAACTAACATCCAGAGCCTGCATAGATCACATCTAACACATCAACGACCCTATAATATATTTAAAACCATTTTATAAATATATTAAATCCCACTGGAATGCCTAAAAATAAGCTTAAGTATTTAAAACTTCATCTATCCACTAACCGTATACAATGTACATAAGTGTTATACAGTTTGGTCCGTTAATTTAGAATTAACCTTAAATCAATTTAGGGTCTTAATAACACCCAAAAATTAACTATTTAATCCCTCCGTGAAGTCTCATTAAATTTCTAAAATTTAATCAAGCCATTTAGTTCCTTTCTCTGTTAGTAGCATACACCGTTGTATATTTTTACACTGCTATATCCTTTGTCTTAGAGACTTAAACTATGCAACAATAAGTTTAATATCACTTAGAATTAACTACTTAGATCCTCTGTTAAGTCCCTACAGTTCATTAGAATCACTCAGAAGCTCAAACAGTGCTCAAAACACCAAACAGAGCCCTAGAAAACACTTTCTGGACGTAAAACAAATTGCAGCCGGCTCTTAGAATGGAAGAGCCGGCTCTTCTCCTATTGGAGCTGGCTCCACTTCCCTAGGAGCCGGCTCTTGCTGAAGGGGAGCCGGCTCTTGACCTCCTAGAGCCGGCTCTCTCCCTCTTGAGAGCCTCCAGTTCATCTCTGCTCCGTTTTTACCTATCTGCTCGTTCTCTGGTCAGTCCCTACCCTTCTGTTTATTTCTTAAACTGATCTTAAGGGTTTATTATCACTCTATTAACATCTCCAAGGTTTGATTACAGTAATTTAAATCAATTACAAAGCTTAAGGTTGCTATTGAACTTACCAAGCTTTTAGTATCAAAACTGAAACTATATGCAGAAATAGAAACGGAACAGATTGCACACGTATTTAAAACAGAATAATAACATCCCTATGAGTTTTGTATAACCCCAGTAGAGTTCATATATTGTCTTTACAAGAGTTGCAATCAAATGCAGAAACTAAGGCTACGATAGAAACCATATGCTTAAAGTACAAAAAACTGAAACAACACTTACATACACTGTAACAGATATTGCTTTCAACACATACAGACCAACAATATAACACATAATAAACATATCAATTCCAATTTCTGCTTGATTAAACCCTAGAGATTATCTAGATGCACAGAACACGGCCCAAAGGGAAAGAGGAAGATAGAACTTGCCTGAATAGGTTTGCAAACAAACCCTTGTTGCCGTTGGTCTCAGTTTTTTTTCGACATCCACTGAACTTGTCTAACCTCCTAGAACCTTTGCTCCTTCTTTCTCCTTGGTTAAACCTTGGAACCCCAGTCGAAATTCTCACAAACTACTCTGTTCTCACCAAAAACTCCCTCTGTAACTCTCTCTATTTGGCAGACTTTTCCGTGTAAAAGCTACGACAATATGTAACCCTAGGTTTAACATATACTGAGGTATTTATAATTGCAAGATTAAAACCCTAATCCACAGAGCCCTAACTTCGTCGGCCCACAAAGTAACCCAGTTTAGTTACATATCATATGCTTATGAGACGGCTCCAAAAACCCTAACTAAAACGTATCTAAAACCCCAGTTAATGGGAATTACATAATTACCCTATTCAAAAATTAAATACTTAATAAATAATTAATTTAATAAAACCCATTAATTAAATCAAATAAGCAAGCAACGAATCACTTAAAACACATAAAATAAATAAAACAATTAATTAAAATAAACAAACAAATAAAGAATTACACCCTTAATTAAAATAAACAAACAATTAAAAAAAATAACATAATGAATTAAAATAAACAAACAATTGGACACATAAGCATATAGATACAAAATCAATTTAAAATGCACAAAAATAAAATTTAAATTCCATTTTTATCCCTTTTGAAATTAGGGGTATTACAGGACCTATCAACCTTTATCATTTCAGGGAACCACTTCTCAGTAGACCCCGCAAAATCACCCCCGATAACATCAGCAGCGCCAGGGACCAGGGCAGATTTACCCCCGAAAGCTCCAGCCATAAGTTTGGAGCGCTTTGAAGGAGAATTGTCCTTCGATAAGGGATGTCTAGCCCTCGACTGAACCCCTTTATGTTTTTGAGAAGGGGAGAGCTTACCCGCCTCGACCAAAAGGCCCTTCTTTTCCTGCAGTGACTTAGCTGCTATCTCTCTCTCTTTCTTAGTGGTACGAGGTTTTGGAGGAGGAAGTTCCATCGCTAATTGAGAAAGGGAAAGTGGGGCAGGCAATAAAGAGATAGCCTCGGAATAAAAAACGTCAAGGTCAATGGGTTCTTCAGGATTCTGAACCACTACCAGAGAATCTCGTGAGATTGTCTCAAGAAGAAAAAAGGAAAGAAGGACCCGAGCAGAAGCGATGTAGCTCCAGACTCTCTCCTGTAAATAAGCAAGATGACTATCTGCAAATGTCGAAGAGAAAAAATTAGTTTCATGACCCAGAAAATCATAAATATAACAGAAATACTTTACGTCACAGACAAAGCAAGAAGACTCGCCCGAATCATCAAATGCGGGGATGAATGGGGCATGAAAGCTCGATCAAACAAATAAATCCCTAGAGGATGAAGATCGCCACGCTCCTCCGACCTTAACAATTTTGTCCTTCCACTCCTTGTCAGAAGTGTTTAGATGAGAAAAGAGGGCCCTACCAGGGCGGGAGTGAAAGTGGAATCTACCCTCTCCACCTTTTATTCTGTCAAGTGAATAACAAAACAAGAGATCGGCAAGGTTCAGAGTCAAACCCCGAACCTTATTCAAAGCAAGTAAGCAGGAGAGAATACGGAAGAAATTAGGGTTAACTTGAAGGGGGGCCAAATTTAACACAGACAGAACCCGAAGGTAAAATGGGTTAAGAGGGAATCAGAAGGCAGGAAAGTGTAAAGCCGAGAAGAGCATCTCGCCTTCCTCCAAACCTTCGCTTGTACTAAAATTTAGATCATGATCATACTCCTTAAGGGTAACGTCAGAGGGAATGCGATTCTTCTTCCTCAACTGAGAAACTGAGAAATAACGTCAGAGGGAATGCGATTCTTCTTCCTCAACTGAGAAACTGAGAAAGACTTTCTCTCTACAATATCTGCAGGAAGGATTATAGGACCCTCGGTGTAATCACTCGTACTCGCCACCACAGTTCCCGACTCGGAATCAGACATATGCGCACTATGAGTTCGTTCATTACTTTCTTAACTCATAATGTAAGAAAGAAGGAACAAGGAGAAAGACTAACCTCAGCAGATGGGAGGAGATGTTGAAGCAGCAGTCGGAGTCTCGCCAAAACTCGAGAAACAAAAACAGCAAACGAAGATACCCAAATGATAAAAACCCAATATGTAAGCAGAAGGAGGCAGAGAACGGAAAGACAAACACGACACCCCAAAATCAGCAACGCAAATGGTAATCATGAGCAGTAACATCCTCGAAAACTTCTCCACTTCCCGAAAACAGTTACAATTCCTAATATGAATCAAATTCATAAAAGGAATCGGGGGCAAAGTGTGGAGGGAAAGAACCCCACCAGTTATAATATAACACGCGGCAATGAGAAGTAGCCAAAAAAACCAAATAAAGACACAAAACTGATGAGAGGCCCAACAGAAAAAGATTACATACTGCTCTAGCCCGATCAGATCCAGAAAACCCCGCCCATCATGAGAACTGGGTGAATGACCCATTCTTAACAAAGCCCAAAGCTCCATAACGCTTATCATAGTAAAGCGCACGATCAACAGGCATAATTGCCCACGTCTGAAAAAATAATAAAAGCCAAGAAACGGCTCCATGTAATCCTCTAAGGAAAAGCTTATAAATAGAGCCAAAATGAGAATGAAGGATCATCGAATTCCACTGAAAATACTTAGTCTACTGTCTGGTTTATTCATGTTTATTCCCCTTCTTGATTTTTAGCTCATTATTTTCCTTAAGTGTTTGGGTGTAAAAATTTGCACCTACAAACGCGGTTAAGGACATACCCTCATGTGTGTAGTTTGGGTCGACGGAAACATTTTTTGACAATTTTGTAACTAAGGCTTCGTTGATGGATTTTCTTTTGTAAAGTACTGTAAATGTGACCTTAAAGGTCTAGACTTGTGTTTAAATTTTTTTTGGACTATTTCAAATGTAAATTAGGGCATGTAATTGACCTTTAAGACTTATGATAGAAATGTTAAGAGTTTTAAATGATATAAATGTATAGATTGGGAATTCATTTGGGTTGATGAATGGTTTTATCTTGCATGATACATCCTATCTTCATTTTATGTTCATGCACATCATTGGATTATTTGGGATATGTTTGAGACTAATTTGAGGTCACCATTGATGCCATGGGGATACCCGATGCCTTAAGCACACATAAAATGGCCATTTTTCAGCTCCTCAGAAGTGTCAGCCAACTGGTCATATAAGCCAGCCAGTTAACAGTTCATTTTTGGCCAAAATAGAATGTTGGCATCGCTGAAACATTGTTTCGGCCGACTAACCATCACTGTCAGCTAGCTGCCCCTTTAGTTTCAACTGGCTGACGCATAGTTTCAGCCGGCTGATGCCTTTAGCTGTAATACCTCTAATTTTAAAAAGGATAGTCTTGGTATTTTTATTAAGTATTTTGTTGCATTTTTCATTATTTAATTATTTTTGTTGCTTGGTTATTTGAATTAATTGTTATTTTATGAATTATTTGACTTATTTGGATTATTTAACTTATTTGTGTTTTTACTTATTATTTGTCTTTTTGGATTATTTAACTTAATTGTGTTTTTATTTATTATTTGTCTTTAATTGAATTATTGTAATTTTTTAATTATGTAATTAAGTTAATTAGATTAATTAGGGTTTTCTTTTAGAAGTTACGTATGTGCAGCCAACATAGATTATAACTTAGGTTTTGTTATATGGGCCAACTAGGATTTAATTGGGGTTTTGTCTCTAATTATACATGGACTAGGGTTTGTTTTAGTCTTTATATATAGAACAGTACGTCTGCTAGGGTTGGAAAAAAACCCTATTCACGTATTAGAGAAATAGAGAGAAACAGAGAGAGGTTGTAAGGAAAACAGAGCAACTTTGGTGAAGGTTTTGGCTGTGGATTTAGGGTCTGGCCTAGGAGAAGGGAAGGCTGAGTAGTAAGAGGTTGAGTTGACGGTAAACAAACGTCATCGGAAAGCTTAAGAAGACGGCGACAAGGTTTTGAGTCCAAAACTGTAAAGGCAAGTTCTTTTCTTCCTCTCTCCCGTTGGCCTGTGTTCTGTGCACCTAGATAGTCTCTAGGGTTTAAATGATCATTAATTGAAACTTACATATTTATTATATGTTATATTGATGATCTGTATGCGTTGAATCAATTCTGTTACAGTTCTTACATGTTTGAGTGTCAATTTGTTCTTTAAGCATGTTAAATCAGTATGGTTGTAATCACTGTAATTACTTTTAACTATTGTAAACAAACCATTGGGATGCTACCAGGATTAAATAAGACTCTTAGGTTCAGTGTTAAAGAGGAACAGAAGGGTTGGAATGGCCAAAGGCGACGCTGAAAGTCAGAACGGAGCAAAACTGGACTGGAGGCTCTCAGAGAGGGAGAGAGCTGGCTCCATGGAAGAGGGAGTCGTCTCCCTCATCTTCAGAGTCGGCTCTTGGGAGTCCAGAGCTGGCTCCTAGGCCCTCTGAGCGGCTCCAAGAAGCATAGAGCGGGGTCCATGCTCTAAAGAGCCTGCTCCCAAGTTCTGAGAGCAGGCTCTCCTATTTTGATGCGTATTGGGAAGGTTCTTGAGTACTGTTTGGACGGTTGGTGTATTCTGGGCTATTTGGGACTGTACTCGGAGGTCCTAAATACTAGTTTCATGTGGGATTAAAGTCTTTTATAATCCAAATAATGCTTGTAGGCTAATAGAATGAACAGTATGGAATTAAACAACTCTGCATGCTATTAATGGATGAGAAGGATATAAATTGCCTCATTTTAAATTAGTGATTTAATGGATTATAGTATGAGTTTAAACTTGTTTTAAATGCACAATAGGGTCCTTTAATTAACAGATTTAGCCTACGCATGTGTTGGATTTTAAATTGCTGAAATAGTAGTTCTTTTCTGCAATTACATGAACAAAGGATTTGGATTTAATTGCTGAGATATTTTAAACTATTATGCAATTAACTGGAATATGGTTTAGATTTTAATTGCTGAGATATTACACATTATTCTGTAATTAATTAGATGATGGTTTTTAAATTTTAATTGCTGAAATATTATATATTATTCTGCGATTAACTGGATTATGGTTTTGGACTTTAATTGCTAAACTGTTATTTAGGCTCTGTAATTAATATGGATGTTGTGGATTGTATGCACCGATATGGGACGGTGGCATACTAGGGTTGGTTTAGCTCAAAACGTTAAGACCTAACCTATTAGAATAAAGGAATGGATTATAAAATATTGAATCCTAATTATGTTTAAGTCAGATCAACTGACTAAGTTGAATGACTTCCTGGATTAGTTGGTTGTAGTTAAGTCATATCAACTGAATAAGTTGAGTGACTAACTGGATTATAAATTGTATGTCAGCTCAATGAATAATTGAATGACATACTCTGGTTTTGGACAAACTTTAGATATATGGTTATGGTACTATGAGATGAGCTTGAGTCTCAGGCTCGTTGGTTAGGGTGCGTATATGCAGTGCATGTGTAGCTGGCTATGATAGGTTGAGATGTACCCTGTTAGGTCTAGGTATTTATGCCCACCTTTGGGTGCGTTTTTGCATGTTGCCTTCTATTCAAGTTGAGACCCCTTCGTAGTCTAGTGAATGTCCCTTAGTGTGGATATATATGTATTTATGGACTAGATAGATATTGTGAGTTATCTAGTATGTATCTGCATATCGGGTCACTGTATAGATTGCAGTTAGATTAGAACTTATTCATGGGCCTGACCCACTCTTATATTTTTCAGGTATCGGACGGTTCCAGTCTTAGGCTTGATCGTGCTGAGCAGAGACTACCATTCACTCTAACGAAGACGTAGGATTTCATTCTATGTTCTAGATTTGGTTTTGTTCCAATTATTTTATGTTCAGTTGGGATTTGATTTAGGGGTCCACTGGATGGATTCCCGAGTTGTACTCTTAGAGGTTTTGGAAAGTTGAATTTTATAAATCTTTAAGTTTGAAGGATTTTATATTTGGTATTTCTTTTAGCTTCATTATTTTATTTCTTAAATCTTTTATATTCTGTGTTCGTTTATATATTAATTGTTTGATATTCCCTCGGGTTCGGGCTTGGGCCTAATCAACACGTGTCTCGGATTCGAGAGGTATCACATCAGCGCACCAGAATTCTTGACCCGACTTCAAAGAGTCATATCTTCTTCATTTCTTAACCAAATTGGGTCAAATTTGAGTCTAAACTCAATGATTTTGAGTTCGCTTTCCAATAATATCAATTTCATTCCATAATTCCTACTATTTAGAAAGTTATGACCATTTAAGTGCATATTGCTCCTAAAATTTTCCAAATCGTAAAGGCCTAATTAATTAAGTGAGATTATTGTCTTTGTACCTAGAACCGTACCAAATGAGTTTATATGACTGAGATGACATAAGTGGACTCTTCTGGACTCATTTAGAGTCAAGACATTTCTTTCTTTCACCTTGAATAACCTTATTACCCTTGGGCGGTGTCGAGTCGGATTAGGACTCGAATAGCGTTTCGGACCCTTCAGTTTGAGTCATTACAATGGTGGTGGTGATATATATATATGTATTTATATACATATATATATGTATATATATATCTGTGTATGCGTGTATATTTATAATATGTACATAGAGAAAGAGGGGGTACATATATACATATAACTATCTTGGGGTTGTTTCGACTATTGATGCAAGTTTTGTTTGTAATTTAATGGCATTATAAGGGTAATATGATTTTTTTACTTAATTGAAGGGCATTTTGGCCACTTCAAATTAATTTTTTGACAAAAAGTACAACCTTTTGTACGGAAGGGAGGTCTTTGCAAAATAGGGCAAATCTCAAAGGGACGCATTGCAAAAAAATAACAAACCTCTAATTTATTTGCAATTAAGTTAAACTTCAGGAGAGGTCGTTGAAGTTTACCTTTTTGTAAATATATATATTTACAAAAAGGTAAACTACAATGACCTCTCTCTCTCTTGTTGAAGCATTATACAAGAAGTTGAGTTACCAAACATGTTTCTGTTTCAGACTAAGTTAAACACCACAAAAACATTATTATTAGAAGTAGTCGACAAACGAACCATAATGCTTGATTCAGTCGGAAAGGAAAAAAAATTAGATAGAAGAGATGTGGCCTAACGGTACAAGGCTCCTACTTCCCAAAGGGAGGTCAGGAGTTCGAACCTCAGTGGAGGTAGTGTGTGTGAGTTTCCCAACTAGAAAAAATATATATATATATATGAATGAGACATCCATAGATAAGAGACTTTGTGTCCTTCCCTCTTTTTGTTCGGTTGAATGAAAAAGAATAGAATAAACTCACAATTTACTGTATTTGTTAAGAGAAAAGGAAAAAGAGAGTTTTAATTTTTTTAATAACTATATGTAATATTATACTTTATAGATGATAGTATTGTAATATAAAATTTGTATAATTTAGGATAATATTGTAATTTGAAGCTCCACTTGTTTTTACCTACTCTTTCCCTCTCATATTGGAGAGATGAAAATTTGGTATTTTAATCCGTTAAACTATAATTCTTTTTTAAGTAATGCTCTTTATTGAGTGATGCTCTCAAAAAACTCTATAATCATAAGTCCTCTATTTTAATCAATAAATTAAAAAAATATATTAAATAATTTATTTAAATTTTTACACATTAAAAATTATCTTATTTTAATGGTTAAATATGGAGAGGGCTCGGATCTTTTCTTATTAGAGAGATCTCAAAATTCCCCCAGTCTCAAAATAAGTGTTGCTTTTCCTTTTTATCTGTCTCAAAATAATAGTCCACTTCCTTTTTTCAAAGAATATATTTCACATTTTTTATATATATATCCTTTGAATTTAAAATTTCAAACTTGATTATTCAAAACTTAAAATGGCAAGTTAGTAATTTTTCAGGTAGATAATGTATGTCTCACATGTCTCCTTAAAAATTACTACACTTCATAAGTTATCCTTAAATTAGATCGGAGTGAGTATTTAAATATAGACCATAATGATAAATAATATCTTAGGGTTTATGCCCTAGAGTACTTTTGTTATAAAATATTTATATATTTAATAATAGTTCTACATCGATAACCTTAGGATCCTTCCTCTAGCGCTAGGCTATTTTTGTTATTAAATTGTTAAAACTTTAATATTTTTTAGAGCGGGAATAACACCGCCCTAACCTTATTTAACCATTTTATGAACTAAAGAAATGTCAAAAATATTATTAAAACTTAAAAGAAGCCCTTTTGCAAAGTAAGAAAGACATACCCAATTCACTCACATCAACGTCAACTATTAAATGCATTTTAACCCTTTTTAGCTTTGTTACTTTGGTGCCAAATCAGTGAAAGAAAGAAAGAAAGAAAGAATAGGTGAAAGTATATTTAATAATGTTTGTTATGTTTTATATGTATTTTTTTTATATAAATAAAATTTCCAAATATATATATTTTTTGTTTTTGTTAGTGTAGTTGAACAATATACCATAGATTTTTGTAAACATCCAAACATATATATTTTTTCTTTAAACATTGTACAAGAAACTTGGTTACCATACATATTATTGTTTCAGAATAAGTTAAGCCTGTAAAAATATTATTACAATTATTGGTCAAACGAACCTTAATTCTTGGCACAATATGAAAGAAAAAATTTGGATGGAAGATAGAGAATAAGAGATGAATGAGACATTCCTAAAAATGAGACCGTGTCATTCCATTTTTTTGTTCGTTTAGATGAAAAAGAAGAAAATAAACTCACAATTTACGTTGTTTGTTAAAAGAAAAAGGAAGAAAGAGTTTAAATTTTTTTTTTTTTTTACCATTATACCAATTATTACATGTAATATTATAATTTGTAAAGGATAATATTATAGTTTAAAAATTATATAATTTAGAATAATAGTGTAATTTGAAGCCCCACTTGTTTTTTCTAGTATCGCTCATATTTGAATAAATAAAAATTTATAAAGAATAAAGGATTATTTATCACACCTATCATCTTTTCTCTCCTTATCTATTCTCTATCAAATTAAAGAAGTTTATTCATTTCTTTCTGTTTCCTTCTACTCCTTTTCTTTCCTTCTTACCAAAGAACACAAAAAACAGTGCTAGTAACTTTTCGGGTTATAACTTACCAAGCAAAAGAAATGACACTTGGTGATAAAAGTTTTTTTACTCATTAAATAAAAGAAGAAAGGAAAAGTAGAAAATCTCATCTATTATAATTTCTTTATCGAACCAAAGAAGTTTATTTTTTCTTTTCTATCTTTCCCCCTTTTTTTTTTTCTTTTTTCTTTTTTTTTTTTTTTTTTCAGAAAGCATAAAATAGTGGGAGTAATTTTTAGAATTATAACTTACTAAGGCAAAAGAAATGACATTTGGGCCCCATTTACTTCGACATAAAAATATTTTTCTTTTATAGGTAAAATATTTTTAAAATTTTTATTTTTTCGGTGTTTGATAAATGTATAAGTCGAGATTGAAATCGAGTCCATCGAACGGGACGTATAAAATAACTTGTGAAAAATTATTAGATAAGTTATTTTTGTAAAGTTTTAATACATATTATTTTCGTAAATATTTTACGATAACAAAATATTATATATATATATATATATATATATATATATATATCTTACATCGAAACAGAGCTTGGTGATAATTTTTTTTAAAAAAAAAATTCATTAAATAAAAGAAAAAGAAAAAGTGGAGAATCTCTTGTAGGGCACTTAGGCAACTTAGATCATGCATCAACTACAAAGTAGTATTAATGATAATGATTGATGAGTTACTCCACCATTTTTGAGCCACACAGACACGCAAAAGTGGGTGATGAATTCATAAGCATAAGGCGTGGGACATAAATTTTCCAAAGCAGGTGACGCGTGGCACTTTCACATTATTTGAAGACCACGCCTGTGGATGGGCACACCTTTGGAGTGTATCAAAATTGGAAAAAGGTCGATATCCAAATCATTGAAGAGATAATTGGACCATCCATGTCGTTGACATTTTCGTCCCTCTTTATTTTCAAAACCAAATCTTCTCTCTCTTTTAAATCAAATGGAGTGAGTTGAATCCGGATCCCTCCTGCTTAGACAATTCTCAACACTCTTTCTGGGGAATTACATCATAAAAGCAACATTGATGCAAAAAAAAAATAATAATAAAAAAAATATTGTTTGGTGCAATATATTTATTATAATTATATTACGCTACTATAATACTCATGTAATATATTAAATCGTACTACAAATACCATTAAATTAAAATTTTGATACACTTTTATCAACGTTCGAACTCAGACCTCTCCTCTTCTCTCCTCTTCGAGGAGAAAGCCTACGATACAATATTCCTAAGACGGAATCAGAGTTCAGGCCACAACTCTTTGCTTATATACATATATATAAATATAAACATGGGAGGAATGGTACTCTCGGAGTATTGTAGACTTTTGCCCCTTCTCTTTGAGGATGATGAGATTTTACCATTGGGCTAAAAGTCTTGTTGTATTGTTGATTTAAAGTTATTGCATACATTCACCATGCAAAATTATTCAATTAAGGGAAGGATAAAGAATGACACGAAAGGATCATGGTTCACTAATATTACTCTATTTTAATTGTGTCACGCCAGTATCTAAGATCCCTTGCTAATATTTTTTTTAAGAAATTCACGTACTCATTTACGAGATAGAGAAGATGGATACCAGTAGGTTGCGATCCTCACTAATAGTTCATCTTTCTTATTTCATAAATCAGTTCAGCAATGAATTATAAATGAATTAAGCTCTTAAGTTAGTTTGATAAAGAAATTTGAATATCATTTAAACAAATAAGTAATGCCACTAGGAATGAATCAAAATTTGAAGTCACAATAACCTCACTTATCACTTAATGATGAACACTTTATTTTATTTTTTTATATAAAAAGACGTATAATTTTTTTTTTTTTTTTCAATTTACAAATGCAACTTAAATTTAGTTGTTAAAATTTTTAGTTTTATCAAAAACACACTATTTTTTAACAATCCAATTCAACACTTTAGTTTTGAATATATTAAGTTATTCATTTAAATGTGTTTAGAATAAGTTTGCATATCACAAATTTTTTTTTTTTTTTTTGAAAAAAAAAGGAGTAATTGAGTTAAAATTTTAAGTGAGAGGACTTCATTTAAAACAAAATACTAAAAAAATCCTCAATTCACAAATACCACTTAAAACTTAAACTGAAAATTTTGTTACTAAAATTTTAATAGTTTTATCATACAGCACCTAAGAGATTTTCAGTATAAAGATTCTTCCTACTTATTCACTTAAATTTTCACTCATTTAAGTGAAACTATTTAAAAAAAAAAAAATTCACTCATACACATTCAACGGACTTCACAATCAGAGGGAGGCTGGCTTCAATCAAGCTGAAGAAAATAGCTGACCTGAGTAATATTAACAAGCTTGATGACTTGCAGAAACTCTTTATGGAGTGTTGCAGTTTAGCTCATGCCCAGGCTCTTATCACAGATTAGCTGCTGCTGTCCTAAGTAGAAGATTTGATGAGATGCTATCTCTTTAGCTTTGGTTTAGAATGGTCTTCAAGTAAGTTTTGGTTTTGCTGTTAGCCTGATTTGGTTCTGTATGTTGTTTGTAGTTCTCATGCCAAGCTTTTGCTTGTTAGCTTTTGTTCTTCTTATGTTGCAGCTTGGTGTCCCCAAACTTTGGGGCTGATTTGTACATATTTTCTCATTTTATAAAAGCTTACCTTTAACTAAAAAAAAAAAAAAAAACATAAATTTCAATTTACATTGTTTCATCCATTATTTTTAAATAGATAATGATTTAAAGTCTGAAAGTCGGAAGTGCTAATTGATTTATGTAAGTAAGTGCTGACATCATTATGGTATCATTAAAATTTCTGATATTATGATAACATCAGCCCCTATTCACATAAAATTAGTCAGATGTATCCGATCATCGGACTCCCTATCATTACTTCAATTATTAAAATGAGAGCATAAATGTAGTGTAATCACACAAAACTTCAGTTATTTAATATCAGTGATGAGTTTCATGTTAACTTCTTACCAATAAGGATGTTCCTTTTTCTGCTTTACAATAGCTGAAGGCACTTATTCAGTGTGTTTGCAAAGACTGTACAAATTACAATGCCAGAAGACAAGGACTGTTTGTCTCTCTGAGAACATAATAAACAACATTAATTAACGAAGCTCCAATAAAATGATGAAAATTTAGGAGCAACATTAAATTAAGCTAACCAATGTTATCAGATTCCTACGGCATCAAGAAGTTGCGAGTGTTGAGCAACTGAAACAAGCGAGTTGGCAACAATGGCACCACTAGCAGCAATGCCGGGAAATGTAGAGTCACCACAGCAGTAAAGCTGTGAGATTGGCGTTGAATGTCCGGGAAATGTAGAGTCACCACAGCAGTAAAGCTGTGAGATTGGCGTTGAATGTCCGGGAAAAGTGTCTTTACCGGCTTGTATCGCTGGCCCATAAGTTCCGCTATTCCTTCGAAGAAACCTTTGATGCGTCATGGAGTTCCGACCAACTTCACCTCACACTTCTCACGATTGAAACCTGGACCTAGTGCACGCTCCACGGCCCTCCACATTACCTGGCTTATGAAGTAATTATAAGAAATGGTTTGTCTCGGGAAACTAATTAGACCAGACATTTTGACCAACAATAATCTTGTTTTAAATAATAGTGACAGAATAGATTTCTTGAGCTAGTTGGATGTAAATAAGTGAGGGAGCCAATAGGAAATATGAATATCGAAGTCAAGACTCATCCGGTAGTAGTTAAATTTATAAAATTATTAAATATTATTATTATTAACTCCCAAGTGATTTGCATGACTTATTTGAAAGAAAATCCACAGGATACATTGGTTAAATTGCATCGTACATGATAAAATCAAACCGTCTCCATTACTTTCATTCAACCATAGAAAAAAATTAATCTCCCCCACTCTAAACCCTAAACCCTAAAATCTAAAGCAGAAAGAAGAGGACAAAATCAAAAGAAAAAGGGCATCGAGTTTGGCACAGAAACTAAATTCAACAACTTGTGCATTAACGCTGAAATGACAAAATAAAGCAAGATGATTCAATAATTTACTGTAGCTACTTATTGGTTCTGTTAATTCACCACCAAACTTACTGTAGCTACTTATTGGTTCTGTTTCCTTAAAGCAAGATGATTCAATAATTTTAATCATTACATAAGCTCCAACATATATTAGGATTTGATTTGTCATATAAAAGAAAGGACTAAGAGTGTAAGACACCTAACGTGACAATAAAGTTTGCCCAATATTTCTTCTTCTTAAACTTGATGAGTCAACTTGAAGTAACCTAGTTTAGTAGAAGGAACAAAGTTTTGAGATGCATAGTAAAAAAAAACCAATCTGCAAAAAGACATGTCAGCTTTGAACTTCTTAAAGCTCATATAAGTGTAACCAATTTCTTCTGTCAAATCAACTAAGTTTGAAGAAACCTGATCCAATAATCTCCACATTTTTTATTTCCCAGTTAGTTGTACTCGGTGCTTCTACGATCAAGTCCTTCCCAAAGTCCAAATGGTTCGGTTCCCGGTGTATAGGCATGTAAGGCATGTTTCCCAGGGGGTGCGAGACCGGGACTAAGTACACTAGGTACAGATATCAAAACAACATTCTGATCAGCATCAACTCCTCTCTCCCAATCATTCACAACTATGTGATGTATTCCCAGGTCCTCGCGTATACCCTATTCAATAAGACAGTATCAAAGATTGTTATTTAGATATATGAAAAGAAAAACTGGAAAAAGTGGAGGATGAAACCTAGTTATAACATTACTAGCAGGAAAAAAAAGGCTTCACACGACAGCAAAAAAAGATTTCAGCAAGCAAACCAAAAATATTTTCCAAAGAATTATGATATTTTTTTTCCTAGTTAAAGAATTATGATATTGAATGTAAATTATAAATTCAATTTGCTAATTTAACAACAATATATAAGAAATCACCTTTCCCACAAAGTAATACAGTTTCACATTGTCCATCATATAAATATAAAAAAGAAACATCGGATTCATCTCATAAATGACCATTTCAGATATCCAGACCTACACCCTGGCTCTGATAAGTCAGAGTACGCAAAATCCTAGTCTAGACCTAGAGGGAGAGTGTATAGTTCTAAAAAAGACTAAGGTAACTACCTTTCACAGCAATTCAATTTTCAAGTAACTTCAACTACAATTTAAATCTCAACTAACAATCAAATGTATATAGAAAAAATAGTAGGGTGCAAAAAAGTAAAAGCATGCCGCTTATGAAAATAAAGAGTAAAAGCATGCCACTCAAAACACAAATTTTTACGTGATTGGATAAAAATCACAGGACAGTCCAAACAGATAAATCACTCATAGAAGAAAAAGGTAATTAGAACCCTAGGTATCAGATTCTAAACCCAAGAATCACCCCTCTTCGGACAACACTGCTGTCAATCTACTAACCAGTTCTTCACGTGATTTTTACGCTTCAGCTCGTGATTGATCTGCTCTATTAGTAGTCCAAACTTTAGATTGTATGGATTGTGTTGTGTTCAACTCCTTGAAGCACTTGGAATGTAGATGATAAACGCTAAGTAACATTATCATCTAAATGTTTTGATGATAAATGAAAGAAACAGAAGTTCTAGCAATTTGATTGCTATAATGAACACAAGATGCTTCAAGTATGCCTCTCTATGTTTGTATATGCGTTATATAATTTTCAAAAAGCATAGGGTCCTTTTCATAGACCTTTGAGACTGAAAAATATTAGGATTTTAAATGTTTGAATCTGTTTTTGGAAATTGCCTTCTGGAGCTTTCTATCAATCCAACTTCAGGTTCGATCAACCCACCTTCCTGCAAATTGGATGCTATAGATTTTTCGATTCAAAACAATTTTTATGCCTTCAAAACTTCTTTTTAAAGACCTCATGTTTATGACAAACCTAATCATGGTGATGAATGCATGAATATGAAACCCTAATTTGGTGAGTGCACAATAGAGAGTTGAATACGAGCAGGACAACAGCTAACAAGAATAAATATATCCAGAAGCATGCCACATGGAATCTATTGGTGACACCACTCAGCAACAAAACCAGAGAAATGTAGCCAACATGGTTCAGTCATTTGCAATGAAAACAAATAATTAACTACGTAAGGTAGTTAGAAGTCTAAATGGCCAACATTGAAGTGAAAACTGCAACCCACAAACAGTGCAATGGAAAAATAGAATTTGTGCATCTGACATCTAGCAGTTGAGGCATGATATTGTTGAATGGATATTGGGATTTGGAAACACTTTCCATAAATACGGAAGATCCTCCTTAGATTTCGAAGCATTCATTAACAGATTTGATGGAAAACGCATCTAAAATGATCAGTCAACTGAAAAAAACTATTTTCTAGTAAACCGAATTGATCTGAAATGATCAGTCAATAAATTAATAGGCTGGAACTTAGGTGTTCGTATTGGTCTGGATTGGGTTAAAGCCGAATTGATCTTGTTCTAGACGCTGCCGAATTTGGCTCCGTAATTAATAATCTACAAATATATTTTTCTAGGTAATCATAAATAATTAAACACAATTGTCTGTTTATATATTTGTGTGTCCTGAATTACTCTCAATAAAGGACTATTATTGGTCTGAATTAACTTAGTCCAGATGTTATTGGTTCGAATTAACTCAATTTGCGATAGGTTGTAGCCCCATTAGGTCTATAAATGAGTTCGACTACAACCCCGGCGGGGCATGGATTGAAGTTAAAGCCCAATAACCTGATTTTACTTCAACCTATGGCCTGGGCCTCTGTGTGATAAATTTTAATGGATTGAAGTTAAAGCCCAATAAATGATACTTGGTAGTAGTATTATATATAGTTCAATATATTACTATATACGTATGGTCCACAGAGTAGTTTAAGCCCAATAGGCTTGGTCCTGAGCCACAAAATCTTAATAGCTTTAGATTCTATTAATCAATTAATTGGTTAACTCTCTTCTATCAATAGTCAGTACTCATTAGAGTTATGGTGTGGTTAAAAGAATAAGACCGATATCTAATTAACTTTTGAAGGAGACTAATGCAAAATGCATTCAAAATGGTAAGACTCACATTTTTTATGAATTTAAAGTCTTCGATAAATTAAATTCTAAATGTTTTAAATGACAGGAAAGCAAGTGGACAAATAAAGTCAATAATTAGTAACTACAAATAAGAAGATTAAACTTTTAAAATGGAAATGCTATTGCGGATTGTGAACAATAAGAAACCCTTATCTTGAAATTGCTTTCTCAAGCTAGATTTGAAATTTTGTAGATATTCTTGCATTTTGCTACAAATAAATTTTTTAACTTTCAGTTAAATATCTTTAACAATCATTGATTATGTAATTCAATTAATGCAAGATTTTACAATAGTTAACATGCTGCATGAATATATTTGAGTGGTAATGGCTAAACTAAACATGAAATTTATTGTGTGTGTGTGTGTGTATATTTCATTTTCATTTAACTTCTTGATTCATTGCAAGTATAACATCGTTTGTTTTCATTTTTTTGGTTCCCCTTCCTATTCCCATTGCTATATATTGGTATGAGTCAATTTTTATCCAATAAATCATTATTATCTCTTGTTTGCATTTTCATTAATTCCTTACTTCGTTTAAGCTGACAAGAAGTTTGCAATTTGTAGGTATGAGTCAAATTTTATTTAAGAAATTGTTAAAGATATTGAAAACAAATTGAATCACAAAGTATTGAGTGTTTGTTCATATCCAGTTGGATTAGATATTCGTATAAAAAACATTAATTTGTGGTTGCAAGATGGATCAAACGAAGTCGGGATAGTGGCAATCTTTGGGATGCATGGAATAAGGAAGACAACCATTGCAAAAACTGTGTATAACTTGACTTTTGACAGATTTGAAGGTAGCAATTTTCTTGCAAATGTAAGAGAAACATCAAAAGAACCATGTGGTCTTCTCCGCTTACAAAGACAACTTCTTTCAGATATCTTAAAGCGGAAAGAAACAAAAATTAGCACTGTTGATGAAGGAATCATAAAGATAAGAGAAGCTATTTGCTGCAAAAGAATTTTACTTGTTCTTGATGATGTGGAAAACCGAGACCAATTAAATGCAGTACTCGCAATGAGGAGTGGGTTTCAACGAGGAAGTAAAATTATCATAACAACTACAAATGAACAATTGTTAAATGAACAATTGTTGAAGGCACATGAAATGCACAAGCGGTATAGAGTTGAAGGTTTAACTCATGATGAATCATTTCAACTCTTTAGCTGGCATGCCTTTGGACAAGGCCACCCCATTGAAGGATATATGGAGCACACAAAAAAGGTTGTAGAGTACTGCAGTGGGCATCCTTTAGCTCTTCAAATTTTGGGTTCTTCTCTATGTGGGAGAAGTGTAGATGTGTGGGAAAGTGCAATAAAGAAACTGGAAGCAATTCCTGACTGCCAGATCCTAAAAAAGCTCAAAATAAGCTTTGATTCTTTACAAGATGACCATGATAAAAATTTATTTCTTGACATTTCTTGTTTCTTTGTTAGAATGGACAAAGATTTCATAATTACAATATTAGAGGAATGTGATTTTTGCATAGAGGTTGGGATTCAAAATCTCATCGATAGATGTCTCTTAACAATTGACAAACAAAACAAGTTGACAATGCCTCAGTTGATTCAAGATATGGGAAGAGAGATTGTACGCAAAGAATCACCTAAGGAACTTGGGGAGCGTAGCAGAGTGTGGCACCATAAGGATGCCTTAAATGTATGAAGAGAAAAAACCGTAAGAAACATGCCCCTCATGTCTTTTTTATTTTTATTTTTTTAAATTTTTTTTACTAGTCTGTTAATTATCAACCTCTCTTATCAGGGCACGGAAAAGATTGAAGGCCTCAGCCTAAATTTGCACGTGTCTAGGCAAGATTGGCCTGCTCAGAATTTCTTTGGTTTAGATTATTCAAAAAGACGTCATTCTGAAGATTTTCTTGACAAATTAACATTTCCTTGTGTAAGCAATTCATCAAAGCGCCGTCGTTTAGGTGTCTTCTCTTGGTGCCCAATGAATTTTGCCACGACAAAATCATTGTCCACATCAAAGGAAGTATACTTAAAAGCTGATGCATTTTCAAGGATGCACAAATTAAGAATACTCCATCTCAACAATGCATTTGTAACCGGAGATTACGAAGAATTTCCAAGGAAGTTGAGATGGTTGCGTTGGCGAGGGTTTCCTTTAAAATCGATACCCAATGAGTTCATTTTAGAGAGCCTAGTCGCTCTAGATATGCGAAATAGCTGTTTGAAACAAGTTTGGAAGGGAATCAAGGTATAATTCAAACTTATTCATCTTTTTCCTTTTCTAAAGGATTAATGTAAATATTCATTTTAATCAATTTCCTACTTTTTGACAACAGGTGCTCCCATCATTGAGAATCCTCGACCTTAGTCATTCCCATGGCCTTACAAATACGTCTAATTTCTCAGAAGTCCCAAATCTTGAGAGATTGCTTCTTAAAGATTGCATAAATTTGATCGAGGTTCACGAATCCATTGGGAAGTTAGAGAGACTTGTTCTGTTAAATCTAAAAAGGCTGCAAGAATCTTAGGAATCTTCCTAAAATTGATCAGCTAAAATCTCTTGAGAAACTCATCCTCTCTGGTTGCTCAAATCTTGACAAGTTGCCGAGAGAGCTATGCGAGATGGAATCTTTAAAGGTTCTTGACGCATATGGTGTTACAATAAAACAACTACCCAGCAGTGACATAGAATCATGGCATTCACGCTGGTTCTCTTGGGTTCCTAGGCCAAGAAAATCTTCAGAATCGATTAGTCGTTCACTGCTTTGCTCGCCACGCTCATTTGTAAGCTTGAATCTTGCAAACTGCAATTTGTCAAATGATGCCATTCCGAGGGATCTTGGGAGCCTGTCCCTGTTGAAGGAATTGAATCTAGGGGGAAATCCAATCAGTAGCCTTCCAGAGAGCATCAGGGGACTTGCCATGCGCAACTCACTTGAATGAGTAGGGTGTGAAAAACTCCAATTGCTTCCAGAGCTACCAATGAGCTTAGAATGGTTGGAGTTAGGCCATTGTACGTCACTGGAAATAATGATCAATCTACCAAAACTAAAGAGACGACCGTACGTGTATGCGTGGCAATGTGGCAAACTAGTAGAGGCTCAGAACTGGTTCAGGTTAGAACCCATTCAAAACATTGATGCAGAAATGATCAAGAATTTGGGATTGGTTGAGTTGGAATCCATAGGAAAGGTTGACATGAAATTTTACAATTACCTGACAGATACGCACAATATTGGTCCCATCCAGGTGCTCTCTCTCTCTCTCTCTCACTCTATATATATATATATATATATATATGTCTCTTGCTCTCTCCTATTGTAATTGAAGTTATGATGATTTCCATGGATCAGGCAGTGTATGAATGTGGAATAGTGAGCATATTTCATCCTGGAAATGAGGTTCCATGTTGGTTCAGCAAAAAGAGTAGAAAGTCCTCCATATGTTTCAATGTTCCTTCACTTCCTAATCTCAAGATCCGAGGCTTGAATGTATGCATTGTTTATGCGGATGATTACTCTTCCACCATGAATACCTATATTACCAGTCCATTTGCTATTGAAATCTTCAATAAGACGAAGGATGTGCAGTGGGTCTATTTCCCAGCGTGTGTAGGGATTCCAGAAGAAGGGGAAAATATGAAATGGTCAAGCCTTGGGAAGATTGGGAATCAGTTGGAAGTTGGTGATGAAGTGGTGGTTTCAGCTATGGGTGTCGGATATGAAGTAAAGGAGATAGGAGTGGACATTGTGTATGAAGAAGAGGAGAAGGATACCCAGCTTAATAACTATACTTCTTCTCCTGATTTATCACCATACCAGGTTTCCCAAGGTCGATACGACCTCCGCTATTATTATATACATCCGTTCTGGCTTATATCCTCTTCGTATGACTTCATATTTGGAGACACCTCTCAAGACATATATACTTTCTCTGCCATTATGGCGGTTATGCTCGCTTGACTTCGACACAAAAAAAAAAAAAAAAAAAAAAAAAAAAAAAAAAAAAAAAAATTATTATCAGCGTTGCAACTCAAACATATCGTCTCCTCTCCATGCGGATGATTACGGTATTTACAGGACGGAACCAGAATTCAGGACACAACTCTTTGCTTTTATATATATATATATATATATATATATAAAACCATGGGAGGTATGGTACTCTCGGAGTATTGTAGACTTTCACCTCTTCGCTTCGAGAATGATGAGATTTTATCATTGAACTAAAAGTCTTGTTATATTGTTGATTTAAAGTTGTTGCATACATTCACCATGCAAAATTGTTCCATTAAAGGAAGGATAAAGAATAACAGGAAAGGATCACGGTTCACTAATATTACTTTATTTTAATTGTGCAATCTAAGTTCCCCTGTTAATACTTTTTTTAAGAAATTCACGTACTCATTTGCGAGATAGAGAAGATGAATACCAATAGGTTGTGACCCTCACTAATAGTTCAGCTTTCTTATTTCATAAATCAGTTCAGTAATTAATTATAAATGAATTAAGCTCTTAAGTTAGTTTGATAAAGAAATTTGAATCTCACTTAAACAAATAAGTAATGCCACTAGCAATGAATCAAAATTTTAAGTCACAATAATCTCACTTATCACTTAATGCTAAACACTTTATTTTATTTTTTTTATATAAAAAGACATTTTTTTTTTTCAATTTACAAATACAACTTAAAATTTAGTTTTTAAAATTTTTCAGTTTTATCAAAAAAAAAAAACACTATTGTTTAACAATCCAATTCAACACTTTAGTTTTGAATATATTAAGTTATTCATTTAAATGTGTTTATAATAAAGTTTGCATATCACAATTTTTTTTTTTTTGGGAAAAAAAAAAAAAAAAAAGAGTGATACTGAATATGAGTTAAAAATTTAAGTGAGAGGACTTCATTTAAAACAAAATACTAAAAAAATCCTCAATTCAAAAATACCTCTTAAAACTTAAACTTAAAATTTTGTTACTAAAACTTTTAATAGTTTTATCATACAGCACCTAAGAAATTTCATTATAAAGATTCTTCCTACTTATTCACTTAAATTTTGACTCATTTAAGTGAAACTATGATTTTTTTTTTTTTTTTTTTTTTTTTTTTTTTTTTTAAAAAAAACACTCATACATGTTCAGCGTGCTTAACTTATATATTTAAACACATTTAGTTTTAAGTGTTGAATTAGTGACCTCTTTTAAAAATATCGTCCAAAAGATTGAGTTTTAAAATTTTGATATCAGGTAACTTACCAAATTCAAATCCAATCTTAGGCAGTGACTCCATGCATACTTAAACTACTTTTTCTTTGCATTAAACATAAATTTCAATCTACATTGTTTCATCCATTATTTTTAAATGGATAATGATTTAAAGTCCGAAAATCATCCATTATTTTTAAATGGATAATGATTTAAAGTCCGAAAATCAGAAGTGTTAATTGATTTATGTGAGTAAATGTTAACATCATCATGATATCATTAAAATTCCTGATATTATGATAACATCAGCCCCTATTCACATAAAAGTAGTCAGATGTATCCCATCGTCGGACTCTCTATCATTACTTCAATTAAAAAAAAATTTTGTTTTTTTGATAAGTATTACTTCAATTAAAATGAAAGCATAAATGTAGTGTAATTACGCAAAACTTCAGTTAGTTAATATCAGTGATGAGTTTCATGTTAACTTCTTACTAATAAGAATGTTCTTTTTTCTGCTTTACAATAGCTGAAGGCACTTTATTCAGTGTGTTTGAAAAGAATGTACAAATTACAATGCCAGACAAGGATTGTTTGTCTCTCTGAGAAAATAATAAACAACATTAATTAACGAAGCTCCAATAAAATGATGAAAATTTAGGAGCAACATTAAATTAAGCTAAGAAATGTCATCAGATTCCTACGGCATCAAGAAGTTGCGAGTGTTGAGAAACAGAAACAAGCGAGTTGGCAACAATGGCACCACTAGCGGCAACTGCCGGGACTCCAATGCCGGGAAATGTAGAGTCGCCACAACAGTAAAGCTGTGAGATTGGCGTTGAATGTCCGGGAAAAGTGTCTTTACCGGCTTGTATCGCTGGCCCATACGTTCCTCTATTCCTTCGAAGAAACCTTTGATGTGTCAATGGAGTTCCGACCAACTTCACCTCACACTTCTCGCGATTGAAACCTGGACCTAGTGCACGTTCCACAGCCCTCCACATTACCTGGCTTATGAAGTACTTGTAATTAGACCAGACATTTTGGCCAACAATAATCTTGTTTTGGATAATAGTGACAGAAACGATTTCTTGAGCTAGGTGGATGTAAATAAGTGAGGGAGCCAATAAGAAATATGAATATCGAAGTCAAGACTCATCCAGTAGTAGTTAAATTTATAAAATTATTAAATATTATTATTATTAACTCCCAAGTGATTTGCATAACTTATTTGAAAGAAAATCCACAGGATACATTGGTTAAATTGCATCGTACATGATAAAATCAAACCGTCTCCATTACTTTCATTCAACCATAGAAAAAAATTAATCTCCCCCACTCTAAACCCTAAACCCTAAAATCTAAAGGAGAAAGAAGAGGAGAAAATCAAAGGAAAAAGGGCATCGAGTTTGGCACAGAAACTAAATTCAACAACTTGTGCATTAACGCTGAAATGACAAAATAAAATTAAAGACAACAAAAAGACTATACATTGTTTCCTTAATATACCACCTAACTTACTGTAGCTACTTATTGGCTCTGTTTCCTTAAAGCAAGATGATTCAATAATTTTAATCATTACATAAGCTCCAACATATTAGTATTTGATTTGTCAAATAAAAGAAAGGACTAAGAGTGTAAGACACCTAACGTGACAATAAAGTTTGCCCAATATTTCTTGTTCTTAAACTTGATGAGTCAACTTGAAGTAACCTAGTTTAGTAGAACGAATAAAGTTTTGAGATGCATAGTAAAAAAACCAATCGGCAAAAAGACATGTCAGCTTTGAACTTCTTAAAGCTCATGTAAGTATAACCAATTTCTTCTGTCAAATCAACAAAGTTTGAAGAAACCTGATCCAATAATCTCCACATTTTTTAATTCCCGGTTTCTAATTGCTAAAAAAGTTGGGTAGCAAGTTGAATAAACTAACTGTATTATGCTAAGTTTCTCAATTTTCAAGTTTCTTAGTTTTATAGTTTAGCATGAATGACAACACAAGAAAGAACCAACTAGAAGAAATTGCCAGTAACTGTACCTCAGATCGCTTAGCTTTGAGTTCTTTGTACTCGGTGCTTCTACGATCAAGTCCTTCCCAAAGTCCAAATGGTTCAGTTCCCGGTGTATAGGCATGTAAGACATGTTTCCCACGGGGTGCAAGATCCGGACTAAGTACACTAGGTACAGATATCAAAACAACATTCTGATCAGCATCAACTCCTCTCTCCCAATCATTCACAACTATGTGATGTATTCCCAGGTCCTCGCGTATACCCTATTCAATCAGACAGTATCAAAGATAGTAATTTAGATATATGAAAAGATAAACTGGAAAAAGTGGAGGATGAAACCTAGTTATATTTTCCAAAGAATTATGATTTTTTTTTTTCCTAGTAAAAGAATTATGATATTGAATATAAATTATATATTCAATTTGCTAATTTAACAACAATATATAAGAAATCACCATTCCCACAAAGTAATTCAGTTTCACATTGTCCATCATATAAATATTAGAAAGAAACATCGGATTCATCTCATAAATGACCATTTCAGATATCCAGACCCACACCCTGGCTCTGATAAGTCAGAGTAGACAAAATCCCAGACTAGACCTAGAGGGAGAGTGTATAGTTCTTGAAAAAAAAAGTTAACTACCTTTCACAGCAATTTAATTTTCAAGTAACTTCAACTACAATTTAAATCTCAACTAACAATCAAATGTATGTAGAAAAAATAGTAGGGTGCAAAAAAGTAAAAGCATGCCGCTTATGAAAATAAAGAGTAAAAGCATGCCACACAAAACACAAATTTTTACGTGATTGGATAAAAATCACAGGACAGTCCAAACCGATAAATCACTTATAGAAGAAAAAGGTAATTAGAACCCTAGGTATCAGATTCTAAACCCAAGAATCACCCCTCTTCGGACAACACTGCTGTCAATCTACTAACCAGTTCTTCACGTGATTTTTACGCTTCAACTCATGATTGATCTCCTCTATTAGTTGTCCAAACTTTAGATTGTGTGGATTGTATTGTGTTCAACTCCTTGAAGCACTTGGAATGTAGATGATAAATGCTAAGTAACATTATCATCTAAATGTTTTGATGATAAATGAAAGAAACAGAAGTTCTAGCAATTTGATTGCTATAATGAACACAAGATGCTTCAAGTATGCCTCTCTATGTTTGTATATGCTTTATATAATTTTCGAAAAGCATAGGGTCCTTTTCATAGACCTTTGAGACTGAAAAATATTAGGATTTTAAATGTTTGAATCTGTTTTTGGAAATTGCCTTCTGGAGCTTTCTATCAATCCAACTTCAGGTTTGATCAACCGACCTTCCTGCAAATTGGATGCTATAGATTTTTCGATTCAAAACAATTTTTATGCCTTCAAAACTTCTTTTTAAAGACCTCATGTTTATGACAAACCTAATCGTGGTGATGAATGCATGAATATGAAACCCTAATTTGGTGAGTGCACAATAGAGAGTTGAATATGAGCAGGACAACCGCTAACAAGAATAAATATATCCAGAAGCATGTCACATGGAATCTATTGGTGACACCACTCAGCAACAAAACCAGAGAAATGTAGCCAACATGGTTCAGTCATTTGCAATGAAAACAAATAATTAACTACGTAAGGTAGTTAGAAGTCTAAATGGCCAACATTGTAGTGAAAACTGCAACCCACAAACAGTGCAATGGAAAAATAGAATTTGTGCATCTGACTTCTAGCAGTTGAGGCATGATATGGTTGAATGGATATTGGGATTTGGAAACACTTTCCATAAATACGGAAGATCCTCCTTAGATTTAGAAGCATTAATTAACAGATTTAATGGAAAAAGCATCTAAAATGATAGTCAACTAAAAAAAAAAACTAATTTCTAGTAAACCATTTGATGATGCCAACCGTCACAATAACTCACCTCTGCATCAAAGCCCAGGTGCAGATGCATGAATGATTCACATTGTGGGGTCGTTTTAATCCTGTCCTGATATGCCTTTGGCACGACTTCCTTAGGCAATAAACTCAATGTGTCCCACATAGATGCATTACTAACAACAGCCTTCTTAGCACGCACAAACTGCAGCAAAAATAGGTGTTTAATCAATTAATGGCAATTCAATCCATGACAGCGTTACGGTCTTTTTCTTATTGATTAACATTAACTCACTTTACCACTTCTTAGCTTCACACCTATAGCTCGACCATTTTCAACAACAATATTTTCCACATGACTCCTGAGAGAGATCTGTCCACCAAACTTCTGTATTCCGCGGACAAGAGCATCAACAACTGCCCCAGTTCCATGAAGAGGGTACTCCAGGCTGCAACCTGGCTTGTACCATTCTGCAAACATGTAAACCTGAAAAGATTGGAGAATGAAGCGATTATGTTATCAAGAAAAAAAGCACCATCAGAGTCATAACACTAACAGAATTAAAGACCATGGTAAAAATTATATGATATTATATTAGATAAATTTAAGAAATAAATAAGGGAGAACCTACTTTAGAGTTGTGGAGAACTTAAATGATTGTCAAATCCAGTTGGATTTCTCTTGAGCTTGAAAATTTCCTACTTAAAAGAGTATGCAAAACATTGCAAAATGCTTGTTAGACAGGGTTCACTGACAAGAATAAATCTTGGAGTAACAAAATCTCCCTAATGCAGGTAGGCTTCAATTTATCAGCTCTATATTAGCATGCCGCTGCGTTGGATCAGTTCTTTCATCCTTCCAAAGAAGGTCTATAATTACTCGATCAAAACTTTCAGAAGAGTTCGCTAGACAGGAAATTCCTCAAGTCCTTAGGGTGATAGATTGCCTGGAGCATATCTCTCTTCTTAAAAGAGTAGGTGGTCTTGGTCAGAAAATTTTAGAATTTAGCTACCCAGAATACAGCCTTAATCTCTAAGCATACATTGATGTTGCTTTCTCTGACAGGCAATTCCATTTGGATTGCTTAGGTCCAAAAATACTTGCTGAGGGACCGAGTTTCGGGGTTGTCAAACCCCCTGCTATATGCTCCTTGGGGTTGGAAGAAAATTCTTCAGTTGGTACAGGAATTTTAGGCCTTTCTTTAGCACAATATGATAGAGGAGATAACACTTTTATTGGTTTGATAACTGGCGTCCTACTGGCCCTTGCACTTGCTTATTACTAGAAGATCCATTCCTCAAGCTCCCTTTGTAGAAATGTTAAGGTCACTGAAATCCTGGTTGATAGTCACTGGCTCAGGCCTGATTCTAATTTAATCCCTCTTGCTTCAATTGCTCAATCTATAACTCCCTTCCCAAATTCTCACACCCCAGACCAAGTCTCATGGTCTCCCTACAATTCTAGCAAATTTTGTTCCAAACCAGCTTGGGAATCTATCAAATTTGGAGGCCCTGGTGTTCCTTCGCACCTCAATTCCTTAGGTTTCCTTAATTCTTTGATGGCTCTCAGATAGGAACTCTATACCACGGACAGGGCACAACTTTTCAAGCCCACTTCTTCTTCATTATGTTTGTTCTGTCAAGCCTCTCAAACTCATGCTCACTTCTTCTGCTATTGTCTCTTCTCCTTTGGAATCTGTTCTGCTATATGGAGAAGAACGGCATTTCAGCAACCTCCCTTGAGTGGCCTGAGATCATTCAGGATGCCTCTTTCAAGTGGAATGTGAATTAACATAACCAGAAGATCAATAAACTATCCCTTGCAGAATCAGTTCACTATATCTGGTAAGAGAGAACCTCAGATTGTTCAATCAATCCTCTACATCCGATGTCTTTATCCTGCAGGAAATTTCCTCTGCTATTAAATAAAAGTTCTATTACTTAAAATCCTCTTTAGTAGAGCTATTGTTCAAGCTTGGAATTGCCGCAGTCTGTTCCCTCATTGATTTTCTTCTATGTTTGCAGTTGGCTTATTTCTGGATCTTTGGTCCCTTTAGTATATTGGGCTGTCGCTAGCCACTACTTTTGGAATGATTACTTAATCTAGGACTTAGATCAGGAAGTAGTTGGTCCAGACACTTTATACCTTGTTCTCCTTTTGGTGATATTAACGTTGCTTTCTTCCTCTTGAGATTTCTTATATTTTCTAGCTATGTTTGAGCTTTCTCTTGTGTCTTCAAGGGATGTGGCCCTTGTAGCTTATATAATTTTTTGTTCCTTCTGAAAAAGAGAATCTTACTGAAAGAAATAAAAAACATATACTATCATGAAAGTTAGGTTACAATGACCAAAATTGTATTAATTTGCAACATGAAAATGGAGGTGTGCACTTCATTGAATCCAACAAATTGACCCACGTAAAGAATATTGTGCTCTGACCTCCTTTACAAATGATAAATACTAATGTGGGTAACGTGAGTTAGTAATTTTAGATGCCTAAAACTAGGGGAAAAAAAAAAAATTAGATGCTTAAAAATGATACATGGTAATGAACATGTTTGAGTCTTATCTGTAGACAACCAGATCAGGTGGATAAGTTGTTTACTGGTCCATGATTCCCAAAAAAGATAGTGTATTTCTTAGCAAAACTTGTAGGCATGAGTATTTAGAGCATATGGATAATATTGCACATTGCAAGTAATTTTATAATGTAGAACATCCAAAAAATATGGATAATATTGCACATTGCAAGTAATTTTATAATGTAGAACATCCAAAAAAAATTATCAATTGTCATATATTGTATAAAATGCTAATATGAGTGTTTTCTGTTGGATTAAGGGACCGTTACCTGAGATCATCTTGATTGTGATATAAATCTCTATAATACTAATTAGTTATACAAATCAATTTGATCCACACAAACCACAAAAGTAAATAGTAATAGCAAGGACACAAGAGTTTTTACGTGGATAATAAAATCACGAGACCTAGTCCAACCATAAACAATCCACTGTATGAGAAAAAGGTTACCACTAGGTTAACAGTTCGCACACTATAGAACTATTAGTGTATTTTTTTTGTTGTTGGTGAACTCTGTTCCAAAATATGTTTGCTACGGTGTGAACAAAATGTCTTGAATAGTTTACGACGGACACTTTGCAAAGGTTCATCTTTGAAGACTGAGTTATGGAGACAGAAGCTATTTCGAGCACATCTTTAAAAGACGCTCCATGATGCTAAATCATATTAGGCAAAGGTAAGTAAGTTCTTAGACCCCCATTGGTAGTTTCTTCAGTTTTACCATTTGTTTGGTGTTGCACCGGTGGGGCATTTGTTTGCACCTGTACAATGTCGTTCTGTTTCATATCAATTTAGGACAGACCACTATTACACCAGTAGGTGATTTGGTTACACCAGTTGAATAGGATTCTGAATGTACATTGTTTAAGTCCGGAACACTATTGCACCAGTTGGGGTTTTTAATGCACTAGTACCACCTGACAGGAAACCTTTCAAGAAATTAAGTTCAAGTTGAATTCTATTTCGAAGGTTACTCTTGATAACTATATAAACAAGGTTTTGCAGGATATTTAGGGTGTGAAAAATTTGCAGTGATTTCTGAATACACCTAGGATTTCAAAAACCTAGTTTTCCATGAATTTGAGAGGTTCCTTCATTCACAAGGAGATTCACGTTAACCCTTCAAATTACTTGTGATTTAGTTGAGAGTAAGAAGCTTCATTGTGATTGTTCAATATCAATTGCACTATCATTCTCCATTTAGTTCATTATTGGTTTTGTTGAAGGATTTAACTATTTGAGTTACACTCTTTCCAACAGCTTCAAGCTTTTAGAGTAGATGGTCGTTAACATGGTATCAGAGCAGGGTAGGTCCTGTGTTCAAACCTCACCATCACCCTGATTTAAAATTGAAACAAGTGTTGGACCAAAAGCAAGCCACACGTGAGGGGGTGTGTTGAAGGATTTAACTATTTGAGTTACACCCTTTCCAACAGCTTAAGCTTTTAGAGTAGATCGTTGTTAACAGGTTTTATATCATAGGAGCATTGGATCACTAAGAGAGCAGATTGTTCATGGAGCAATTGTGTTCAATTTGAGCAGCTCATTTGCTAGATTGTGGGAGTAAGTCTGAGGTCTGCAGTAACTGGGCTCGTGCAAATTCGAGTAGGAAACTAGTAGTGAGTCTAAGACGGTTGGCAACCAGGTCTTGCCAAAGGTGATCTCTGAATCAAAGCTAGTGCAACTTTTCTTAAATATAGTGGATTGCTTTGCTCTGGACTTTGGTCCCGTGGTATTTCCTCGCTGAGGTTTTTCACATAACAAAAAAATCAGGTGTATTATTTCCTTTACTTGGTTTAATTTACTGTTTGATTGAATTGCGTGTGATTGATTTGTTAATAAGTGTTAATTTAATCTAAAAATTCAACCAGTTACAAAGATAAGCAAGGAGACCTATTCACCCTCCTATGGATCTTAAGGAAGCACGAGATCATACCATCCCAACTATATACTTCCACAAAGTATAACTCTCCTGAACTCCTCCTAGTTACCTCTAGACACAAATTGTAGCCAAGTTCACACTCAAAATCTTCAGGTCCTTGATCCGCTTTGTCAACAGACTTCACTCATGCAATCTACTTCTCCATCGTTGTTCAATCCTTTTACTCTATGCTTTAATCGGTTGAATTGCGCTATCTCACGTGCCTGATGATCTCCTTGTAGTTGATCACCCAATCACATATAATTATATATGAGGTAAACCCTAGGATTGAGAAGACAAGGATTCTCTTTCTAGACCCATGCTATATAGTAGGTAGGATCCCTTTAGAAATCTGATATGAGAGAATTACCAAAAATAGCTTCTGCACGGATCGATTGATTGACCAATAGACCAACACCTACTGAAATCCCATCAGCCGATCAATCCTTCGATCGAGGCTTACTGGAGTTCAACTAAAAAAAAAATCTGAAAAATTCGATTTATCCACCTGTCAATCGAGACTTGTTGGAGAGCACTCGATCGATCAACCTATTGATTCAACAAACAATGTTTTCCAATAAAAATATAAATTTAAAACCTGTCAGAGAAATCATAAAGTTAAAAAACTTATTTTCAAAAACACATCTAAATAAATATTTGGAACCTTCCTAAGACCGAATCTAGGTTACCTACGGTCTTTCTAAGGACTATTTATGTATGCCCTAGATATGTGATTGAGCATACAGATTTTATGCCGTGTTCTTTTTGAATAGGAAATTGTATATCTAACAATTTCATCAGCACATCTTCTACTTGTCATTCAATTACAGTAATATGAGTGTTTCTTTTTTCTCTTCATTTCTCTTGCCTTTTTAATGCCTATGGAAGTTATAATATTCATATGCAATAAGTTGCATAATCCTAAACAAAATACAACACAAGCTTTCACAGGAAAAGGAAGAATGTATTTTAAAGTTGGAAAGAAATAAGAATATATAAAAGAAATATAGAAGTTACCATCTCTGCTGATAGTACACCATCAGATTTCACCCCCGCGAGCAAGAAAGACAGAAGATCAATCCAATTTCGAATAAAAGGATCTTTTAGCTCTAATGAGTCAATGATTTCTGAGAAGGGTCTGAGAAGCTTTGTAGCACCAAGAGCTCCCTGAGGTCCCATCTGGGCGAAAGATTTCAGGAGGGAGGGGGCATATCTAGCTCCAGCAGTGGAAAGAACACCTATATCACCTCGGATAGATAGAGGAGGAAGAGCCATAGCAGCTACAGACAATGGAAGTATCGCGTCCTGTAGACGAGCGTATTTTAAATTTAACAGATAAAAAAAGGAGAGGCAATAATAGAGAACTATGTAGGAATGATCTACCAAATCACATACACTAACATGATTTTTCCAAGCACTTTTAAGCTACTGTTCAGTCTGCCAGTCAATGTTCTGTACTTTGTCATATTTTAATTAGTTCTGTATTTTAAATTTAACAGATAAAAAAAGGAGAGGTAACAATAGACAGATTGATTATTTATATACTATTATTGTTTTTTTTTTATGATTGACAACCTTAAACAGAAGTAGAAGAAAGATTTTGGCTCATTTGACAGTTTACAAAAAGAGAAAAAAGTTGCATTATTTACTATATTTAAAAAATGAAAAAAAATAAAAATATATGTCTCCATAATGATGGATACACATTGAAAAAATTGTAATGAAGAAGAGAATAAATATGATACTTACAAGAAGTTTTCTCCATTCTTTCACAGCATTCGGACTTGCATACTTCCGAAGATCCTGAAGAATTGATAAGTTATATTGAGTAGTTCACTTAAAAAGGATCACGGGGTGCAATTTTGAAGGTTGAGAAGAATATATATAACTTGCACGCTTCTCTAGGTCCTAAAGAATGACTAAAATCATATTGAGTAGTTTGCTTAGCTTAACAAGGTCCAAGGGATGAAATCTTGAAGGCAATACATACATACATATATACACTTATATATGATAAGCATGCAATTACATTTCAAATTTTCTTTGCTCTTCTTTGATATTCTGC
This sequence comes from Cornus florida, assembly GCF_030987335.1. Taxonomy (NCBI): domain Eukaryota; kingdom Viridiplantae; phylum Streptophyta; class Magnoliopsida; order Cornales; family Cornaceae; genus Cornus; species Cornus florida. The sequence continues at coordinate 51,980,707 of NW_026775573.1, forward strand.
CTTTCTTAAGGTCCTAGTGTTTTTTGGTTCATATAACTGGATGAAAATTTTAATAAGGTGTTCTTTGTCACACATTTTTTACCCGGTTAAGTTGTATGTCAGTATGAAAATTAGTGCTCTCACTATTTTTTTCTAATACATATTTATTTCGATATACTGAATCTCCATAAAAGAAAGCTCTACAGGTAGAGTCCTGTGTTGGTCTGTGTGAGCTACTATTTGGGTGACATTCTCAGTTATTGCCATTTAATGCCAGGAGGTTTAATCCCTTCCCCTGTTTTCAGTTAATGCAATTGCTCAAAAAGGTTTAAAAGGGCATTTCTGTATTTTTGGTCCATAGTCTCCTTTGGTAGTAATCCCATTTCAGATCTTAAACTGGTCAGGGACTCCATGGTAAATTCCATATTTGGCTTTACACATTTTAGTCCCTGTTAACCTTTCTTAGTTACATTTATTTAAAGGGCTTTTTCGTAATATTTGCTGTGGCATTATAAAGGTGCATTTTGGTCTCTCTTAATCTAACAGACACTTTCTTCTCTTTTTGAACCCTACCGGTTATCAGATATACACACACACACACACACAGAGGTATATACATCAGTCAGTTTTTTCACTTTTGAATTTTGGCCGTGCCATGAAGTGAAATTGTATTGTATGTTAGTTTGAAGAGAGGGAACAAAAATTGAGTGTGAAAAAGAAAAACATATATTGAGACTCCATTGAATCAACGATAAATAATCATTCTTGTCTCTTGAACTAAGCTCATGTGCCCTTAACAAAGTTAATCTGAGAACTGCAATCTTATCTATTTGTTAGAGATTCAACTAACTTTCAGAGCTCTGAAATTGCCATGCACTCTCTGCTACAACATTGAACTGATGCTCAAATTCAATTTGAAGGTTGCTGAGACTCCTCACTGTAAGTAAATAGACTCACCGATCTTATGCTCTTCTCATGCTTATTATCTTGTTTGTTTGAATCAATATTGAGAGTCAAGTGTTTATGTAAGGGCACATAAACAGGGGAGATACACATTTGTATTTGAGAGGAAATTGTGTGAGTGATTGAATTGTAAACACTGTGAGAATGGGTGTGTCATGGAATTCATTCCTACCCTCTTGATTCCAATGTCCTGCTACCTCATTAGAATCAACTTTCTAGTCAAGCCGGACCACAATACATGTTTGTTTTATAATTATAAAGTACTTCAACTTCTTTACGGTGGTTGTGTCAGCACCAACTAACATGTCAAAAACCAATAACCATGTTTGTGTCCTTTCCACAGGATTGTTAAACCAAGAATACTGCAGTTAGGTTCTTTAAAGTTTCATTCATACAAGTAATCAAGTCCAAAACTTGTTCCTTTTTTTTTGTAATAACTATATTTTATCAAATACAACCTTTTCCATTTTAAAGGTACAAAATAGGTGGGGTTTTAAACTTTAAGAGTAAGCCCCACAAGGTTAAGGGAAAAATCAATTAAATGTTTATGTTAGAAACATGAAACCAAAAATAACATTGATAATCCACCTTGAAAAATTCTGTAGGGCCAATGCGTGATAGGAATTCACCTTCAGGTATGTATACCATCCACGAGTCATAATTGGCACACACAATTGACTCGCCCAATGCATCCAGAACCTACAAATAATACAAATGTGGTAATTAAATTTCTGTTACATAGAACTACAGAAAAAATTCCCTGTAGATGACTTGCTGCACCATCAAGTAGAATTCATGCTAAATAAAGTAAAATCCATTAATTGTCCCCTTCTGAAGTCAACAAGAGGAATAGCACCACAATTGAATTCTAGATGTACTTAAAACAGAAGTAATACACTACCAAAACATGTCCTTATTCATCAAAAGGTGTTTAGCGGGAATAGACAGAAAATAATCGTATCATAAATGATATATCAAGTCATTGAATGACAACTTCCATCAATGACATAAAACCATTACTGCCCATTGCTGGTGGTTCATACCATGGGATTATTTGCTTATGAAATACATTGAAATGTACAGTCACCTGTGTGATAATTTATTTATTTATTTTTTCAAAAGGGTGGTGGCGATGGAGAGGCAGATAAAATATCATGAATAGTTAAGACTATGACAGGGCAATATCACTACTTGTGGGTCCAGAGTTATATCCCAGAGACAGGAGGTGATGGGTTTATTCAGCTCTCTAGCAATCTACAACCTTTTACAACTAGTTCTTTCATTTCCTTGCAAGCAGAATTGAAGCTACGTTAGGTATGCTGGAATGGAATAGAATGGAATGCCCATTCCAGCTTCTCATTCCCTTTCTCATGTTTGGTTAGGAATCCATTCCCGCAAAATGTTGGAATGACTATTCCTCTTCAAGAGTTAAGGAACCATTCCATCATAGACTCAAAATAAGATATACTAAGACAAAAACGCCCTCACCGAACGTGTGTATAATAAAAGTTATTATATTATTTTGTTATAACATAATATAGAAGATAATATTATAAAATATCTACTGCATAATAATTTATTAAAACTATATAAAATAAATTTAAAATATATAATAATTAATAAATATTTTGTGTAATAAATTATTTAAGCCATTATATAATATGTTATATATTAAAAATATTTATTATACCGTTTAATATATATAATAAAATATTACAAATAATACATAGCTTTAGTATATGATATATTAGATTAAAAAAACAAATAATGATGTATTTTATATTAAATTTTAATAAATTCTGAAAATATAATATGTTAAATAAATATTAAAATGCATGGCAAACACATATTTTACATTAAATAAATATAATATAAAATTATATGAATTGATTTATTATACTCTTCTCTATTCTGCATGTCATTTGTACTACAAAGCCTGAGTAGTGAGTGAATTCCTCTCCAAGCAAGTAAATATGCTGCCTAAAGTGAAATGATGCTGGTATCCTTTTGGTTTTATTTAGTTTATCCTTAGCTGCAGCAATGAATTACCAGATAAAATGCCATCACCATCAGTGGTAGAACCAGGATTTACTCCAATGGGGGAAACTCTTAAACAAAAACAATAAATACAAAAATCAGACACTGATTGATATCATTTTTATTTAATACATTTACAATTGTCCTCAACCAGTTTTTATTTTTTGAAAATGCTGCATGATAACTTCAATATTAGTGCCACTATGTAAGTATGTATATTTTTCTCAATATATACAATCAAGAAATCTATTGATGTTAAAAATTTTCTTCTTTTTTTTACATTTTTCTTTTTGCATAAAATTTTTATTTTGCAGAAAGAGCAAAATTGGGTAAGAAAAAGAGATTGGATATCATTTATCAGCAATGATTGTTGTCTAGATAGTTGCAATCTGGTCTGGTATCACCAATTCTGGCTGCTAAATTATTACAATTCTTTGGGACATCATTTATCTTCTGTAAACAACACAACCAAGCCCCAACAATTACCTAGAGCAAGAAACTTAAACGATGTAATCAAAAGTGAGTAATTAAAATAACAACTAAACAGATCAAGTCCTTACTCAAGCAATGCAACAAATTAGATGAGATAACATTTATTTATAAAGTAAGTCAAAATGAGAAGAACAAAGTACTTGTGCAAGAGGATTCGCCTGAGGACCTCTTGATTGAAATCCAGAGAACAAAGATGGACCAGAGTCGAATTTGTAGTCTTTGATTTCAAATGAGTGAGCAGCACCTCCAGGTACATCATGGCTTTCTAATACTAACACATCTTGTCCGTATCTAGCTAGAAGTCCCGCACAACACAGTCCAGCAATACCACTCCCAATTACAACAATGTCTGCCTCTGGTTTGCCTGCACATCATTCTTTGCGTTAAAAATGTTCCTATACAGTCCCTGGATGATGATAAGGATATTTTTAAGTTAGATTTTATGATAGCTTAAACTTCCAAATAATGTTCGTACTTTTAATGAAGCCTGAAGCTTGGACCAAATCAACTGGACTTTATCTTTTAGATTGTTTTATTTCCTTTAAGATTTTCAAATTTGTACCGGTTTATCTTTGAGATTCCAATATATCTGACCTGGTGGAACCATAAGTTACCACAACAGGTCAATAAAAAAAGGATAATACATATACATGCATATACATGCATACACATAAATTTTCAATTTAACCATTATGTTTCAATTCTTTCACGTGTTGACTGAATGGGATTTTCTAGCCGGAGTTCACTGGAAAATGACAGTAAACAAAACCACGGGACATTCCATTCAACAATTCCCCTAAATCCAAACAAGAGAACTCAGCTGTATATGAGTTCTTAGAAAATAAAATATAATCAGAAGATAACCAATAGTCCATAACTTACTTGACAAAAACGCATACCACCACGTACTTTTTAACGCATTTGAGGTATAAGAAAAGGGTGTACACTTGTTTAATTACCGAAACAGAGTGTCAGATCCACTGTAAATCTTACTGGTGTCCAACACCAAAATTGTTTTATAAGAAGTGTCCTACATAACATAGTTACTATTCTGATCAATATAATCAAAACTGATGAGAGAAGTAATAACTCACACATTTACAACTAATTTGGTATTGAAAAGCTAGTCATGGACCTTCAATTAATCTCTTTTTGTAGTGCAATACATTCCAAATATTTTTTTTGGTAAAGCATACATACCTACACACATTTGCTCCATCAGGACCCGAATTTCAACAATTTCAATTTTTAGGATAATAAAAAAATGTGGCCAGAATTTCAACAATTTCCCAAAATCGTTAGAAGAACAATGGCTTTTATTCTATTCTTTAAATAATTTTTTTAAAAAAATAAATAAATAAATTGTTTGAAGCCCTAAATGAAATATCCCTCAAATTATCAACATTACGGCTCTAAGCCTCAATCAGATAAATGAATTATGTACGTGATTTCACATCATTCAGACCCCCTTTCCCCATTGACCCAAAAAGGCCAAAAATAAATAAGATCTTATGTTACTATGTATCAACCCAAATGAAATATACTTATGTATATATAAAGATATATACTCATACATATATATATATATAGAGAGAGAGAGAGAGAGGACCTGGGAAGGATTTATTCAGTTCAGTTGTGGTTGTAGAAGAAGTAGAGGGGTAGCCGTTGGATGAGGAAGAGCGCGGCAAAAAAGGAGTGAGTTTTCTGGTTTGGGAATTGAAGTTGAAATTGGGAGCGAGAGATTGGGTTTGGAGAAAGTTTGGTGGTGAAACAGTAGTAGTACACAAAGCCATCGAAAATGCTATGCTATGATATGCTATTGAATTCCATATACAGAGTATGTTACCTACTGCTACGCACTGAGAATTCAAACCCTCTTCACAAGACAATCGAGTGTCTTTGTAGTTTGAAACTAGCCACGTTGGCTCAGTATATATAGCCACCGAAAAATTATCTCCATGCTACTTAAAAAAATAAAATTAAAAATTAAAAATTAAATAAATAAATAAATAAGAAAAGTACGGCATGAATACATAAAAAAATAATAATATAATAAATACTATTATTTATATAAATAATATATTTTTGTTATTTAATCCAGAGTATCATAAATAAATCAATAATTTAGAGTGTATAACTTGAAATTTGTTATTTTTGTTTTCTTAAATTTTATATATTTTTTTTAATAACTCATAATATATTTTAAATTTTATTGAATTATATATTTTTAAAATTATATAATCACAAAATCACCTGCTTATGCTTGTCATGTCAGACTAAAAATAAAATATTTACCATTTAAGATATTTCTTGCCATATCCGACATGTATTCAAATCGTATTTGTATATTCTATAAGTATTCATATTTCCTAAGTTGAATCTGACTGTTGGCATATAGTTTAACAATTGCCACATGTTATGAAAAATGACAAAAACGTTTAGTATCCTTCTTTAAAAACAATAGAAATATTTATTATTTTTTTGAAAATAGAAAGAAAAAATTCGAGATGGGTCTAAATGCAGTGATGGAGCTAAGAAATAAAATGGGAGGCGACTATCTTGAATAATAATAAAATAAAATATATTCAAATTAGCGTAATTAAAAAATTATTGTAACTTAATAGATATTTTTGTTTGGATAAAGCTTGTCTTAGGCATCATAAACAAGGCCCTTCTTTCTAATGTTAATATGAATCAATAACAACATGACATGTGTAAAAAAAAATTAAAAAATAAAACTTGAATCATTCGGATCATTTCATATGTCATTCAAAAAGGAAGAAGATTTTCTCTCACATGTGAGACCTGATAGTGGGCTCTCCCTCTCTTTAATTCACGATTCCTTTTCTTTTTCAGTCAAATCTCCATTGATGCCTACCATTTCCCCAATTTTGAAACTATAATGTTAATCATCTCTTCTGCCAACCGACCTCCACTACCTCCATTGCTTGCCCCCTCCTTCATTCCCAAACCTTAATCTTTTACATCCAATTTTTAGAGATGATTCAAGTCGACACATTCATTGTCTTCCATCTCTGTTGCAACCCAATCTCCAGAATGACTCAAGAGGTTGATCAATTAATAAATACATACGGCTCCAGTGGCATCCAAAATTTTAAGATTTATCACCACATGTTACAATATGAAACTAAATTAATTTCCTTAAAACTTCATTGATAATTGGAGTCTTACAATTATGGTTGATTTACCATATTTAGGCTAATTGTTTAGCTTCTTCGGTAACTGAGGAGGCCAGAAGTGACATGGGCCGGATATGACCCGCGAACATGGCATCCGGTCCGAGCAGATAGGTACAGCCCATAGAGAAATACTGCCATATGGGCCGAACGCGAATAGCCCATCAAAGATGACCAAAACTCACAGAGGAACGGGCCAGGATCTAGTAGTCCATTAGTGTTTGTAAGTATCTATAAATATGAGAAGTAATGGATGGATTTGGGGCATTCTGTTGAAGTGTAAGAGTTCTAGAGAGAGAAAATGAAAATGAATTTCTTGCATCTTCAATTGGCGCCGTCTGTGGGAATCGTTGAAGATTGATTGATCATTGATCAATATCGCGTGGATTCAGACCAATTCGTGAAGACGAAACTCGATCTTTGGGAGTTGGATCCAGATCTGAGCGATTGTGACCTATTCTGGAGGAATTTAGTTCCTGTTGCTTTGGCGGAAGTGGCTTTAGATCTACGCAACAACGAGTTGTTCGATTGTGGCCGGATTTGACGGATTTAGAATTCGGACAATTCAGATCTCGTCAACCGTAAGCATAATTCGGAGAATTCGAAACCAGATCTGAAAAATTCGCGCTCACAAAGCTCAGATCTACTCACGAACTTGAGATTAATGCCTTTACTCCGTTCAGGAATAATGATAGGTGAAAGCTCCAATTCGATGGAGGCTGTCCAGCAAACGAAGCTTGAGGAGTTGATGAGCTTGATCGAAGCTCTCAAAAAAGAGAATGCAGAATTGAAAGCTGGAATGCAGCATCAGCAAATACCCGCGGTTCCGCATCCACTTCCGGCCGGTGAAAGAGGTATTCAATCTAATATCGCACATCAAGGCGAGCAGGACGAGAACAATCAGTCAGCTCTCCACCGTGATGAAAGGAGGATGGACGATTTGCCGCCAAATGTTCGTCGAGTTGAGGATCACGAAGGATCGACTCACGTTGATCCGTGACATGAGCAGATCAGACAGAACGAAGCCATGACCTTCGATCCGCATCGGGAAAGGTTCAACCGAGAGGAAGTGATAGAGGTTGATCGCCGCCGAGCTGTATCGCCTTGGCAAAGAGAGCTCATTGAGGAACGGTCGTTCGATCCGTCTTACCGGCCCTCCATAGCTACAATCACTCATCGCGGTTCGGAGAGCAGATCTGTAGCTCATAGAGCTACCGCTGGGCTCCAGAGAGAGAATGAAGCACTCCGATCCACGGCTCGGACGGTTGATTCACCATTCACTAATGAGATCCTGAATGCTCCGCATCCAAGGAAGTTTGCTATGCCAGTTTTTATTTTGTTTGACGGAACAACCAATCCGATCGATCATGTGTACCATATCCAGTTGAAGATGGCCCTGAATACGGAGAACGACTCTTTAATGTGCAAATGTTTCCCTACAAGTCTAGCCCGGACCGGCGCTTAGCTGGTTCAAGAACTTGCCTAGGAGCTCCATTGATAGCTTCCGAAACCTGTGCGATCGGTTCATAAGCCAGTACTATGGGAACAAGCGTCCACCGAAGGACATCTCGAGCCTATTCACAATGAAACAGCACAAAGATGAACGTCTCCAGGCTTTTCTCACCAGGTTTAATCTCACTAAGAGTATGGTGATCGAATGCCACCCTTCTACAGCGGTTCAAGCCTTCAAGTTGGCCATGACACGTGGCACTCCGTTCCATACCAGTCTAGTAGTGAACACGCCGACGACTATGGATGAACTCAATGAAAGAGCCGATGGCTTTGTGCGCCTAGAAGAAGAGGAGGCAGCCAATGCTCGGACAGCGTCGGTCGTGTCGACCGAGGAAAAGTCCAAGGCAAAGATCAGGCAGAAGCAGGCTCAGCCGCAACATCAGACCTCCTGGAAGGCAGAAAAGAGGTCCAGGGAGGAAGAGCTGATCACTCCGTTGAAGGTCACTCTGGCGAGGCTATATCAGGAGAACAAAGATAAGTTTCATCCACCACTGCCAATTAGGCAACCCCTCGAACAGAGGGATCAAACTAAACATTGTGCTTTCCACTCCGATTTCGGCCATCAGACTAACGAATGCAGGAATTTGAGAAGACAAGTGGAGATGTTGATAGCTAGAGGGGAGTTCGTGAGTTATGTTCAAGGCTCGGCGATAGAGTAGAATCGACTGATGGAGCAAGTAAAAAGGAGTCAGAAACAAAGCTCCTATAATTCACAGCCAGTTCGTATAATCAATGCTATCCACGGTTGACCCGAGCCTAGCGAAGACTCAGATGAGCTACTCCGAACGCGCCTCCGGCAGGCGCAGATGAAGAAAAGGGTTAGCAGTGTGAATACTCTGCACCAACAGGTCGCATCGATACAGATAAAGTTTGACAGGACAGACCTGCAGCGTGTTCAAATCCCCCATGAAGACCCGTTGGTAGTCAGCTTAACAGTGGCGGACTGCCTGGTGCGCAGAGTTCTGATCGATCCCGGAAGTAGTGCGAATGTCATGCCGAGGGACACATTTGATCGGCTCGAGATTAAACCAAAGAGGCTTAAGCCCACTGGAAATCCCCTGTTAGGATTTGATGGTAAGAGGGTGGAGCCCATCGGAATGGTGGAAGTAAAAGTTCAAGCTGCAGAACGAGCGCTTATGGAAACTTTTGTGGTTGTGGAGATTCACCCCTCGTACAATCTCCTGATGGGAAGAGGATGGATTTACAGAGTCCAAGGTGTGCCCTCAACTCTGTATCAGGTCATGAGGTGCCTCGGACCCGATGGAAATAAGGTGATAGACATTCGTGGGGATCAGGTTGCAGCCAAAGAGTGTTATTCCGTCACACTAAAATATGCTGGGAAAGGGAAGGCGCCCGTCCGTTCGGCAAGCCCCAGATAGCAATTACAGGAACCTCCGCCCAAGCAGAATAGGGTGGAGGAGTCAGTTGACTTGACCGAAGAGCCCCTTCTGGATGTGCAGATCGATCAGTCCAAGCCAGAGCAAACTACCAGAGTAGGAGTAAGACTAACCAGGGAAGAGCAGCGGGAGCTAATTGACTTCTTGTCTCACAATGCCGATGTATTTGCATGGAGTCACCTAGATATGCCTAGAATTAATCCCTCCGTATCCTGTCATTCCTTGAATATCAATCCCAATTTCAAACCAATAAAGCAGAAGCAACGAAGATTTGCTCCAGAACGTAAACAGATCATAGCCGAGGAGATTGATAGGCTGCTCGATGCGGGATTCATCAGAGAAGTGCACTATCCTGATTGGTTGTCCAACGTCGTTGTCGTGTAGAAGAAGAATGGGAAATGGCGAGTATGCATTGATTTCACCAATTTGAACAAAGCCTGTCCAAAGGATAGCTTCCCGCTGCCTAAGATTGATCAAATGGTGGATGCCACCACCAGGTATGAGCGTTTAACCTTTCTGGACGCTTATTCAGGTTATAATCAGATCCCTATGGACCCGGCAGATGAAGAAAAAACTTCTTTTGTTACCGAGCGAGGGACATATTGTTACAAAGTTATACCTTTCGGACTGAAAAACGCGGGAGCAACTTATCAAAGACTTGTTCGCAAAATTTTCAAGGATCAAATAGGAAAGACTGTGGAAGCCTATATTGATGATATGGTGGTAAAGAGTAGGAAGAATGATGATCATCTGAAACATCTGCAAGATGTATTTGATGTGCTGAGGCGATATGGGATGAGGCTCAATCCAACCAAGTGCTCGTTCGGTGTGAGTTCCGGCCAGTTTTTGGGACACGTGGTCAACCACAGAGGCATCGAAGTTAGCCCTACTCAAGCAGAGGCTTTGATTAAGAATGCCGAGCCAAAGACGATCAAAGAAGTGCAAGCCCTCACAGGACGAATAGCTGTATTAAGTCGATTCATTTCTAAGTTGTCAGACCGCTACAAGCCGTTCTTTGACACGATCCGGAGTCATGGAAGACAGGTCTGGAGGGATGAATAACGACAAGCATTGACCCATTTGAAGGAATATATGTAGAATCCACCAGTCCTGTCAGCCCCGGATCCAGAAGAAAAACTATATCTATACCTTGGAGTATCTAGTGTTGCGACAAGTGCCGTTCTGATTCGTTGCAAGGAAGGGGTGCAACACCCGGTGTTTTATGTCAGTAAGACAATGACCGAGGCAGAACGAAAGTACTCGAAGGCCGAACGGGTGATACTTTCACTCGTAAACGCAAAAAGAAAGTTGAGGCATTATTTCGAATCCCACCCTATAGCTGTTCTAACAACTTTGCCAATCAGAGTGCTTATGCACAAGCCAGAACTCTCGGGCAGAATGACAAAATGGGCCATAGAGTTAAGCTCATTTGACATAACGTATGAGCCGAGAACAGCTGTCAAAGGACAAGCGGTAGCCGATTTCCTGCTAGAATGTGACTCTGAGGATACGGAAGAAGACCTTAGATGCGGCTCTTGGAAACTTTATGTGGATGGCTCCTCTAACCAGATGGGGGCAGGAATTGGGGTTAAACTGCAAACCCCAGAGGGTACTTCTTTGAGTCAAGCACTCAGACTTGAATTCCAAGCCACCAATAATGAAGCGGAATACGAGGCGTTGCTGAATGGGTTAAAGTTGGCCAGAGAGCTACAGGTCAGAAGTTTGACTGTTTATAGTGACTCACAGTTGATTGTTCGACAGGTAAATGGTGAGTACGCGACCAAGGATGACATGATGGAGGCATATCGTTCTGCCGTTCTGCATAAAGCCAAGGACTTTGCAAAGATTGAATTCATACAGTTACCGAGGGAACAGAACGCAGATGCGGACCGGTTAGCATGTAGTGCTTCGAGTTCTGGCGAGACATTGGCGAGGGTGATTCCAATAGGAATACTGACCCAGCCATCTATTTTTTGAGAACCTTTAGATTTTGACCCTTGGCAAGTCAATGTCATACCGTATGAACCGAGTTGGATTGACCCCATCATCACTTATATTCGAGATGGCGTTTTGCTTATGCAAAGGGATGAAGCTAGGAAAATCAAAAAGAATGTTGCAAAGTACGCCATCGTGCATAACCAGCTGTACAGAAGGTCCTGCTCTGGCCCATACTTGAAGTGTGTCACCCCCACAGAGGCTCAGCAGGTGTTGCGAGTTATTCATAAAGGCGTATGTGGCAATCATTCTGGGGGAAGATCGTTAGCGCACAAAGCAATGACAAAAGGGTATTTCTGGCCGAACATGTCAAGAGATGCGGAGGAATTCTCTCGAAGATGCGATAAATGCCAACGGTATGGACCATTAATCCACCAACCACCTGAGGAATTGCACGTAATGGCCTCGCCATGGCCTTTCGCGCAATGGGGGATGGATGTGGTCGGTCCTCTGCCAACTGCAAGAGCTCAGAACAAGTATGTGCTACTGGCCACGGATTACTTCACTAAGTGGGTGGAAGCAGAACCATATCCAAGCGTGACTCAGACTCATGTGAGACGATTTATCTGGAGCCATATTATCTGCCGTTTCGGCGTTCTAAGGTCAATAGTCATGGATAATGGCACGAACCTCGACAGCAAGCAAGTAAGAGAGCTGCTGGAAGAGTATGGAATTAATCAGAAGTTGGCTGCAGTAAGTCATCCCCAGGCCAATGGACAAGCAGAAATTACAAACAGAACAATTTTCGCCTGCATTAAGAAGAAGCTAGAGGACCATAAAGGGAAGTGGTTGGAAGAGCTCCCGAATGTCCTATGGGCTTACAGAACCACCCCAAGGCGGCCGACTGGGGAGAGCCCGTTTGCAATGGCGTATGGTACCGAGGCGGTTATACCGGTTGAGCACTTGGTCCCAACTATCAGAAGCTTAGCATGGAGTCGAAGTCAGAACGACAGAATGTTAAGATTGAACCTCGATATGATAGACGAAAAAAGGGACGCTGCAGCAATAAGGTTAGCATCATACCAGCAAGTATTGGCGAATAGTCACAACAAAAGAGTGAAACACAGAGATTTTGCCCCTGGCGATCTGGTTCTGAAAAGAAAGGTGGGGATAGTCAAAAAAATGATGCCACCCTGGGAAGGCCCATACAGAATTACAGAAGTCATAGGGAAGGGGGCATATACATTAGAGACTATGGCGGGAAGGTTGGTCAACAAGCCCTGGAATGCTACGTCTCTGAAGAGGTACTATCAATAAAAGCTAAGTTTCAGTTTTATTGGATGTTGTTTGTTTTCAATCAAGTACGTATGAATGTGCAAATTCCTGAGATTTATAAAAATAGCTTTCCTTTTTAAAGGGTTTTTTTTAAAAAAAATGAGCACCAAGTAGCAAGTGGCATTCTAGCCGAGCGCCAAGCACTTAAGCAAGGTAAGTGGCAGCTGGCACCATAAGCCGAACGCCAGACACTTGCTAAAAAATGAAAAGCCAAGTGGCAAATGGCATTCTAGCCGAGCGCCAGGCACTTAAGCAAGATAAGTGGCAGCTGGCACCAAAAGCCGAATGCCAGACACTTGTTAAAAAATGAAAAGCCAAGTGGCAAGTGGCATTTTAACCGAGCGCCAGGCACTTAAGCAAGATAAGTGGCAGCTGGCACCATAAGCCGAACGCCAGGCACTTGCTAAAAAATGAAAAGCCAAGTGGCAAGTGGCATTCTAGCCGAGCGCCAGGCATTTAAGCAAGATAAGTGGCAGCTGGCACCATAAGCCGAACGCCAGACACTTGCTAAAAAATAAAAAGCCAAGTGGCAAGTGGCATTCTAGCCGAGCGCCAGGCACTTAAGCAAGATAAGTGGCAGCTAGCACCATAAGCCGAATGCCAGACACTTGCTAAAAAATGAAAAGCCAAGTGGCAAGTGGCATTCTAGCCGAGCGCTAGGCACTTAAGCAAGATAAGTAGCAGCTGGCACCAAAAGCCGAACGCCAGAGACTTGCTAAAAAACACGCACACGATAAAGTCAATAAGAAAAAATATTGAAAGTGGGTTTGAACAGAGCGTAACACACAAAAAAAAAAAAGAGAAGAAGAAAAAAAAGAAGTTTTATCATCTCATTCATAATAAGCATTGAGGTTACAAAAAGTGAAGTATTCAAGTCACATAACTATAAAAGAGTATGGAATCGAAGAATCTGGAAGAGCCCTAGCTAGCTGCCTCAGTACCGACAGCCTCCTGGTTGTGCTGACCCACCTCCTCGTTCCCTTCAGCCATCTCACCCTCACGAGGTGGGGAATCTAGATGAATAACAGAGTCGTTCTGCTGGGGCCCAACGTCAGCAGTGACTATGGGAGATACCACAGTTGACGAAGGAAGAGCGATTAGAGGCTGAACGGTAGGAGGAGCTGTAGTGATCCTGGGGGAAGCAATCTCCTGACACTCATCAAATATGTGCTCGGCTTCGGTGGGTTCTGGGTCAACATAGACCCCCAGAGGGTCAATCCCTAGATCCTTATCAATCTCATCCGGAGTTGAGCTGGTCTGGCCCTCAGCCGGAACTCGGTCGGAGAAACCATCTCGGAATCCCTGAGCATATCTAAGAGCTCCAACTCTTGAGAACAGAGCATGAAGAGCCAGCATTCCACCATTCACTCTGCTAATGGTGTCAATCAGAGCGTTGCGCTCGTCCAGAGTTCTTTTCTCAAAAGCCATCCGAGCAGATTGCTTGTCAGCCAGAAGGCGCTGGAGCTCTGCCTTTTCATCTCTGATTGAATCACGTTCAGTCTGCCAGACACTCTTCTCAAGCTGGAGGGCATCTTTTTCATCCTGAAGAGAGTCGGTTTCCTTCTTTAAGGCATCTCTTTCTTTTTCGGCTTCTTCAAGCCGAGCCAATATCTCAGTGTTCTTGCTGGCAAGAATGTCGTTTTCCTTATTAGCCACATCCAGGCTATCAGAGAACTTACGGGCCCTGGCGTTCCCCATTTCCACCTGTTTATGCATAGCCATCATACCGAACAAAGTTTGCATAGATATGCATGGATATTGGTTAAACCGATCGCCTGGTCGGACGAAGGCAAGAGCAAATATTATGAGAAGATTCATGAGTTAGAAAATAAAAATCACCTCCATGGCAGATTGGGGAAAGCAGCTGAACACATCCTTTTGTGACAGACCCTTCGCCGCCTCAAGGTCTTTTGGAGTCCACATGCTCTTATAATACGCCATGGCGATCTGGCCATCGCTTAACATGGTCTCGTTCGGCTTCACGAACGTCCCATCCGTTCGGGTGTATCGAGGAGCCCATGGTGGTAGAACAGGAATAGAGGCAGAGGCAGAAGCTGAAGCAGAGGTAGAGGCACCAGCTGCAACAGGCCCGGAGGGGGCAGGAGCTTTGACTGGGCGATGCAAGAAAGCGCTCGGCCCAGAGACTCGGGTCCTTCTTGTAAGAGATTCCTCCTCAAGGCTGACTCCACCCTCAGGATGAGGTCTTTTGTCTCGCTCTTTGTCCCGATCACCCCCAGCGGCAGCAAGGGTAGTAGTGATCTGTGGAGATGTGTTCGGGTTGGTAGCAGGGGTGCTAACAACAGGATCAATAGCCACCGTACTCGGGATAGTGTCAGAGATGGTGGCTGAAGAAGAGGCTGATGCAGGAGAGGAGGTTGCTCCAGCAGCAGTAGTGGCTGGGGGAGGATTTTTCCTCCTACCAAAGGAAGGAATCTGAAGCCTGCTCATTGTATAGCCGAGGGATGAGAGCGCTAGAAGGTTGTCTGAAGTGAGGAGGTCTGAGCAAGAAGGAATATCGTTCAGAACGTATTTCTTCAAGTAATTACTCCTATCCCTGCAAACACTGTAGCTCAAGTCATCACAAGGTATGCCTAAGGAGTGACATAAGAAAGTACAAAAGCGAGGAACACATGTTTCGCAGGGATAATCGTTTTTATGAGATTTGAATTTCTTATACGAGGAGACAGAACAGACGCCAAAGGCGCTCAGGATTGGGTAATCCTCTGCAGCAGGCGAAGACCAGGCCCCACTAACACCCACAATGTTATCCCTCCAACCCTTTTCAGATTTGATTGTATCTGTACATATGGACATCTTGTCGATCGGGTAGAGGTGGTAGAATGGCTCGTCAGTTCGGATCTTACTGACCTTATAGCAAAGAAGAAGATCTATGAGGTCAAGGTCCAGACCTCTGTCACGAATCAACAGTAACATAACGGATATGATTCTAAAGAAATTGGGGTTTACCTGCAGGGTGGATATCCCCAGTCTATTGAAAACATAATTAAATAAGGGATGCAGAGGGAACCTAACGACATTCAGTTGAAGGTTAGTAAATAAAACCTCACCGGGAAGAAGGCCGACACCGGTCATAATATTAACATCCCTAGGGCAAACCCTAACATGGATGTCGTCAGGAAGTCTAAGTCTCATACGAAGAACATCTAGATCTACAACCATGGTGGAAGCAATTGAAGGATCTAAAAGAGTAAAAAGAAGTCTGCCGAAAGTAAAAAGGAACAAGACTAACCTCTGGGGTAGAAAGCAACAAAGAGCACTGCAAGATCGCTGGAAGAATGACTCTTGAAGAATTTCACCGGATGAAATCTAGCACCGTTCTAAAAAGATGAGCGAGAGATTTGACTGATGATGGAGAGAGATGGAGATGGTAAAAAGGCATGAAGTGGCATTCTAGAGCCTTATAAAGGCGAAGTGGACCCGAGGGCCGAAGCGTCAGGGAGGCGAGAAGTTTATCGAACCCCGGAACATTGATTCCAGATCCGACCGCCCATTCCCCCATAAGGGTTTCTCAAGCCGTCAACATCATGATGAGACGCCTTTGATAATTACTCCCTTTTTAAACAAGGAGTAATTATGGGGGCAGTTGAGGAGGCCAGAAGTGACATGGGCCGGATATGACCCGCGAACATGGCAACCGGTCCTAGCAAATGGGTCCAGCCCATAGAGAAATACTGCCATATGGGCCGAACGCGAATAACCCATCAAAGATGACCAAAACCCACAGAGGAACGGGCCCGGATCTAGTAGTCCATTAGTGTTTGTAAGTATCTATAAATATGAGAAGTAATGGATGGATTTGGGGCATTCTGTTGAAGTGTAAGAGTTCTAGAGAGAGAAAATGAAAATGAATTTCTTGCATCTTCAGTAACGGATTTCAATATGAAGGGTTTGTAATAGAAAATCTCAAACGCACGAGGGGAAAAAAAAAATCTTTCCGTTTGAATGATCCCCGCAAAAAGATTGAAATAATTTTTATTAATTATTTTAAAAAGCTTTTAACACGTGTCATATTTTTATTGATCCAGGTCAGCATTAGAAAGATATCCTTATTTATACGGCTTAAGGCAAATATTGTTCTTGATGGTAAAATCTTAGCTAATGATGGATTCTTTGAGAAACAAATTGAATTTTTTGATCAGCTTGTTTACGTGAATCAATAACAATCTTGTATTTGAAGGAATGCAAATTGAATTTTCCTCTCTCTCTCTCAAGGAGAAGAATAATAAAAAAAGAGAAAAATGAAAATTTTCATCTCTTTTTAAAATTTGTATGTACAATTAAGGATTGCTGCCATATCAATCAAAAAGACTGTTCTCGTTACAAGAATATTCTATTGATGTGACACTAAAGACCGAGAATAAATCATTAATAAAGATCGTTATGCATGCCCCTAATGAGTGCAATAGATTTTTGAGAGATAAAATGTTAAAAGATTAGTAGAGGCATTATTAAAAATTTTAGAAATCTAAAAGATGTAATATAAAAAATAAAAAAATAAAAATAAAATTTGTAGGGGACAAAAGATTCTGGAGGCATTATTATTACAAATCGAGAGATTAGTAGAACCGTTATTAAAAATTTTAGAAACCTAAAAGATGTAATATAAAATAAAAAAAAATTTGTGGGGACAGAAGAGAAAAAGTTTAATGTTTATGGAGGTATTATTAATTCAAATCAAGCAGTGATGAAAATAGTGTGTATGTTTGTTTTATCATTATGGAGAAGGAAAAAAAAGCTCTTTAAAGAAAAAAAAAAATAAAACAGGTAAATAAATAAACTCTTCAAATGGGTCCTACTGATTTACGTGTCAAAATATGACAACGGTCATATTAGGGTGGCCCCCTCTTTGACCACAAGACCCGAACTTGGGTGTTCTTGAGAGAATTTTTATACATCATTTCAATACAAGAAAATTATTTCTCTTTGCTTCAGATATTCAAATTCTCGTCTTCTCTATATTTCTTCTATATTTATAACAGACGCATATTCATCTATTGTGTTTTCTCTCTCTCTATATATATATATATATATATAATTTTTTTTTTTTAATTTTAACGATTTTTATTTTTTACATTTTTGGTAAGTGATTCTTAAAATTTAAAAAGAAAAGAAAAAGTAAAGAAAAATATCATTTCTCTACTTCCTCCCTCTCTGCCCTTTCCGCTTCGACGGAGGCGGGAGACGACACAAACCATCACTCATCGGCGATCTCTCTCTCCACCATTGACGGTTAGTCTCACGTTCTCATCTGTTTCTCTCACTACTTTTTCCTCTGCTTCCAGCTCGGTCCGGCTAACTGCCTCTCATCGCAAGCACAATTTCTTTTCTTCAACTTCATTGCTATGAAGATTTAATAAAGAATTGAATTAAAAATCTTTTTTTTTTTTTTTGCGTGTTATTCTTTTTAAATTTGTCACTTGGTAAGTTTCAGAATCAGTATTGATTACAATCGTTTGCAATAGAATTCTTCGATATTGAAAGGGTTTGAAGAGGCTGTTTTAGGTCATAAATGCTCAATTTGGTGTTTTTGATTACTATCATCTGATTTTTTTTTTAGTAATTTTCCAATATATATATATATAATTTCTCTCTTCTACACTTTTACAGGATGCTTAGTTTGAGGTACTCTCCAGCTATATATACCAGAAGATTGGAATCGATTGAATTTTCCAGGAGTAGTAGTAGCGTTGTGGTGAGCTTTCGTTATATATTATTCAAGAATTATTAATTCATGCGTTGCCTAATAATACCATATTCTCAATGAAATATAGAAATTTAATTTAATTTAATCATCCCTTATTTGATTAAGAAATGATGGTAAATGAAGTACTCAACTTTGATCCTTTATAATTCCGAAATAGAATGGCAAAGCCTATGTAATCATATTCATTTTGTATGTAAATCCATCAATCAATAAGCGAACAATTTATAGAAATTTTAATCCCTCTTTAGCTTGTCAATTAGGTAATATGGGTGTCTCTAACGAGGTCCACTCCAATAGACATTTTCTTCTTCTTAATTGCCGCTTTATGTTTACATTCCGCACAGTCTGGGACGTGTCTCCTGCTATTAGCATTTGGTTCTCACGTTGAGTTGTTGACTGGCCATATTTACATTCTGAAAAAACTTGGCCAACGAGGATGTTGTAGTTCTTCATTTTATTGACTCACTTCAGGGGCTGTTGGCCAACTAAGTCGCTATTTTCACCACTGGCAGTGTCATTGGTTACATGATTATCACCAGGTTTTATGTTAATCTAAAAATGTAAAATAAGTCCCACCGGCCATTTGTACGGCCTTTATATTTTCAACCAACCACTTGGGTGTCCCTCTGGACGCGCCAAAATTGTTTGGTTTTCTTTGTGGGCATGCTAGAGGTCCCACATTGGAATGTGAATTCAATAACCAAACTTATATCTAGAGGACTCAATTGCCCTGAACCAAATATGGCATAATTGGCCTAAAGTGGGATCAAAGATGTTGGGAAGAGGGGTTACTCTTCCCCTCAAGTTCTAAATGCCTCAAATTGAGAATTTTAATTGAGACAAAATTAAAATAAAAGCATCTTGAAGTTATTTTTGTTCAATGTCATTTTCTTCATTACAATGCTCATAATCAAATTGAATACAAGTGAGGTTCAACAGGATGAACTATTTCTACAACTAATCCTACTTTCAGAAAGTAAAGGACTAACAATGTCTATAATTATGACAACATTGGCTATAAAAAAGAAAATGATAGGGAGAGTATTGATTTGGTCAGGGACCCTTTTTGTGAGTGTCACTTCTCACATTATAAATAGGTTTAAGCAGTTTAAGGAAGTGTTAGGCAGTTGAAAATGTGTTAAGTGGACGTCCGTACAATCACATCTCACGTTTTCCTGCCAACTTTTAAACAAATTCCTTACCTTTTGAATTAATAACTGACTAACCTTATTACTTTGGTGCTCCCACGATGAAAACCCTCTCTTCACAGGTCCTGTCTCTCTATACACACACACAACTGTATATATATATATATATGCCTTTCTTCTGTCAGTAAAGGTAGGTGATTTTTAGTGAATCAAATTTGGAAGTGGTTGTGTATGAATTTCTCATTTCAAATCTTTGTTCCACATCTCTTGCCTTTTCCCCTTCCATTTCTTGCTCTACTTGCTTGCATTCAATCAACTTTTTTTCTCGTTATTACATTTTAGGTTTCTCTACTATCAGTAATTGTTGTCAACTCAATTAGGCGCATAGGTATGTATCCGCATATATGTTCGAAGTTACAAGTTGCAAATTTGATTTTGGAGGGTCTGAATTTTAGGTCTATGTCTATTAATGCGTGTGTGTATATATTTGACAAGTGTATACATGTATAATTTTCTCTTGCCATGTAGTTGGTTGTGATTTTTGAAGAACTCAAATACTGCGCCTACATGTCTTTACATATATGCAGATATATGTGTTGCATATGTGAATTATTATCACTTGCCCTGTTGTTGATTTTACATAATTATGATGGGTAAGTGATTAATTACAATTTCAGTACTTGTGCTAAACTGAAAGTATTTTGTAAAGATATAGTTTTGTATGCTACTTTGAGGATTCTAACAACGTTTATAATTTTCAGTCTACTTTTGTGCTTGCCTTGAAACTTTATCTTATAAAATTGAATTTGTGTTTGATTGGCAAATTATGATTGGAATAGCACTTGATAATTCTCAGCAACAATAGCCTCCTTGTTGATTGTATGGGTTTTTAAACATGTTTGTCTGATTTTTCTTATCTATACACCAGTATTTGTTTCCTTGCTTGTAAGCTAAAGGAAGAAAATGTGATTGTTATCATTTGCAGTTTGAATTCTTGAGGAGAAGAAATGCATCCACCTTTAACGTTACATAGGCATCCAATGTGTGCCGAAGTGAGTTATCTTGCTTCTCTCATGTTCTCCTTCATTCCTTGTATGTATATGATTATTCTATGCTTATAAAACATTTTTATGGTTCATGTCTTGGAATGGATTACTTAAATTGTACTATATGTAATAGTATTTGTTAGGTGCAACATTTATGCCAAGTGTTGGTGTGGGCATGTGTCTAGTTAATAGATTCGTCTGATTCTCATTTCTTTTTATGCGGGAAAACGGTTGGGTTGTTGAAACTTTCTTTTTCTATATTTTTTTTTTTTTCATTCTTATGATATTGTATGAGGAATTGTTGAACCACGGTCTCGATTATGAGTACTAACCTCATTCTAACACCCAAGACAAAGACTACGAACATATTTAAAAAATGGCCAGTGAAACTTTTTCTTGATAAGTGGAAATGGACAGTAGAACTGATAACAAATTAAGAAGACACCTTCCTTTTCCTCTGTTGGAATGCCAAACACATTTCCATGTCCGTATTTGAGGTGTATAGTGTCCATGCGGTTACTTCAAACGCTTTGGAGTATCATCCATTTAATATTGATTATTGCACACAATAATGCTACGAGGTCAATTTTTTTATTGACTTGTTCCTAGCCTAGAGCAAGGAGGGTTGTCCCACGCAGATAGGCATTTGTAAATCTTAATGGTCAACTCTTTATCTAAAGAAGTCTTGAATTTTTTGAATGAACACCGGTGTTTTGAACGAAGATTTGGTTTTATACTGTGAAAAGAGGATAAGTGGACTCAACCTCAAAATGTTTGGACGAGAGTAGGGTGATGTAAGGGGAAGTTGATTTTGCCAACGCAATTTTCAACTGCTAAAATGTGAAACTGTGGGTTTGAGCCTTAGGGATGGCTATTTTGTGCAAACAATGCTAAAGGTTAGGCATGTACCCTGCCTGCCACTTCATTGGATGATAATGTGATGTAATTTCTTGTGGCCAGGGGAATTGCTTTTTCTTTTTTAATTAATTACTATGCAAGAAAGCAAGTTGGCAAATGTTTTTATATACAATTTTTTGATTTGCTTACTCGCTGCAGATTATTGAGCAGTTCCAAAAATGTCATTTGGATCACCCTATTGCGAAATTCTTTGGTGAATGCACTGACCTCAAGATAAAGCTTGATCGCTGTTTCCGGCAAGAAGTGAGTTTTTTTTTTTTTTTAATTGGTACTCACACACACATGCCTCTACCGAGACTTGAACCCCTGACCTCTCTTTGGAAAGTAGGAGCTTGGTACTCCTAGGCCACTGGCTTGTTGGTTCATCTGGGTATTTTGTTTCTCTCTGATGGCAGAATGTTTCAATAGTTTCTTTCTTTCCTTTCGCAGAAAGCTTTGAAGCGGAAGGCTAACTTTGAAGATAGTAAAAAACTGAAAGAGAGGCTTCAAGCTTACAGGAAGGAAAATTCTGAGAGAAGCACTGAAGAAAAGAACATACAAGCTTAATGATGAAGTACGACGGTATTTGAAAAATAATTCTAAGTTAGAAGTTTACATAAAGACTGGTTCTAACCCCACAAAAGTGGAGGGAAGTGGGGAATATATTAAAAATTACAGTGCGACTATAGACAGGAATACAACCAATGTCATGCTGCAATTTGTTCAGTTATTCATATGATAATGTTCCCATTATATCAATAAACTTGTGAGAAATTTAATTTTTATAATTGTAAGCACAATTTTTTCACCAAGTAGATTTGCAATAACCAATTTGGGATGTGAACTTTCTATAGTTGTGGGGTGTTTGTTGTTGGCTGTGGAAATTGTTATTTTATTTTATTTTTTTGCTGTAACTGAAGTTGATGTATTCCCTTGAATTTATATTTTAGGCTATTGTTCTAATTTTTTGACAGTTTTTTTTTTTTTTTTTTTTTTTTTTTTTTTTTTTTGTTGAAAAAGAGATATTCGGTTTAATAAGACCAGATTTTAGGGGATATGATAGGTGTGTAAATATAGATGGTCAATGGCTAAGATTAGGAAATTTTGTTAGTGTACAGCCTGTAGCTTCTGTTAGTGTACAGTCTGTAGTTTCTATTAGTATACATGTTGTAATTACAGCCTGTAAATTGCTGTTACAGCCTATAGTCAGCCTGTAGTTTCCTTTGTTAGTCCCTCGTATTTCCTATTTAACTAAAGCATTGTAAACCATTCAAAATACAGTAATATACATATTCTTTTCAATCTTGAAATCGCCTATTTGGTATCAGAGCATCTTACCGATTCTTCTGAAAAAAAAAAAAAGAACACCCCCTAGCCGTCTTTTTTTTTTTTTCTCTTCCAAACAACCCTAATCACCATGTCTGATGATGTACCTGAGTCCAAGACCAAGACCTTTGAGTCCCAAGTCCAAAACTCTCAAACACACTCGGTCCAGATTACCATAATTTGGCTAAATGGTGAAAACTTCTTTCGCTGGTCCCGGTTTGTGCGGATGTACATCCTAGGCAGAGGCAAAATCGGCTACCTGACAGGAGAAAAGAAGGAACTGAAACCTGAAGATCCATCCTACTCGACTTGGGATGCAGAGAATTCAATGGTGATGACCTGGTTGGTGAATTCTATGGAGGAGGACATCAATTCTAATTATATGTGTTACCACACAGCAAAAGAACTCTGGGACAATGTCAACCAGATGTATTCAGACCTAGGAAATCAGTCTCAAGTCTATGAACTAACGCTGAAAGTCGGAGAGATCCGTCAAGGAGATAACAGTGTTACAAAATATTTCAACTCTCTAAAACGTTTGTGACAAGACCTTGATTTGTTCAGCGATTATGAGTGGAAATCGCCTGAAGATTGCAACCATTACAAAAAGAAGGTGGAAGACAACCGCACCTTCAAGTTTCTCATTGGACTCAATGTCGAGTTTAATGAAGTGAGAGGCAGAATAATTGGACGGCAGCCCCTGCCTTTAATCGGTGAAGTCTTCTCCGTGGTTTGAAGAGAGGAAAGTCGCAGGCTGGTCATGCTTGGAAAAAAGTTATCAAATGGTGCTGTTGAGACCTCTGCCCTGGTCGCATCTGAAGCGAATATTGGCAGGAAACATAATAAAAAGCCCGGTCTTTGGTGTGACCACTGCAACAAGCCTCGCCATACCCGTGAAACTTGCTGGAAAATTCATGGTAAACCAGCGAATTGGAAGAGTAAGCAGGAAGGTAGATTCAACCAAGCCCCATCAGCTCATGAAGCCGAGGCACTTCCCTTCAGCAAATAACAGATGGATCATCTTCTAAAATTGCTGAAATTCAATTCATCATCTGGTACTCCTAATGCTTCTCTTGCTCAAACAGGTAACAACCCGAAGGCCTTATCTTGTCATTCAAATTCCAGTGTTACCCCATGGATCATTGATTCAGGGGCTTCTGACCATATGACAAGTTTTTCTCATTTATTTCAAACTTTTTCACCTTGTTTTTGGCTCTGAAAAAATCAGAATAGCCGATGGTTCTTATTCTCCTATTGCAGGCAAAGGTTTGGTAAAACTTTCAAAAATTATTGATCTTAAGTCTGTCCTTCATGTCCCTAAGCTTGCTTGTAACCTTTTATCAATTAGTAAATTGTCCAAAGACTCTAATTGTCGTGTTAACTTTTTTGAATCCTATTGTGAATTTCAGGACCAGAGCTTGGGGAAGACGATTGGCAGTGCTAAGATGATAGATGGTCTCTACTATTTTGAAGATGATATTTCAAGTAATAAAAAGGCTCAAGGTCTGAGTAGTTTTCATTCTATCCCTGTTAGAGAACAAATAATGCTATGGCATTTTAGACTAGGGCATCCTAATTTCCCTTATCTTAAAAGATTATTTCCTACTTTGTTTAAAGGATTGGATTGTTCATCTTTTTATTGAGAGAATTGTTTTTTTATCAAAGAGTCATCGTACTACGTATTCTCCCAAACCTTACCAAACATCAAAACCATTTTATTTAATCCATAGCGATGTTTGGGGCCCTTCTAGGATCACAACTCTTTCTGGAAAAAAATGGTTTGTGACTTTTATTGATGATCATACACGTTTGTGTTGGGTGTATTTAATGACTGAAAAATCTGAGGTTGAAAAATTATTCAAGGATTTTTATATGATGATTGAAAATCAATTTCAAACAAAAATTGGCATTCTTCATACTGACAACGGCACCGAATACTTCAATGAAGTTTTAGGAAGTTTTTTAACAGAAAAAATAATTTTTCACCAATCCACTTGTGTTAACACGCCCCAACAAAACGAAATAGCTGAAAGAAAGAATAAACATTTACTTGAAGTTTCTCGTGCCATCATGTTTTCAATGAATATTCCTAAGTATTTGTGGGGTGAAGCCGTTTTAACAGCAACATATTTGATTAACAGGATGCCTACTCGTATTCTTAACTATTTTACACCCCTTGAAAGCCTTAAAAAGTCTTTTCCTGAAACTCGGATTTATTCCAACTTGCCTTTGAAAGTATTTGGGTGCACTGTCTTTGTCCATTACTTAGTAGACTTCGGTCTAAATTGGATCCTCGGGCTGAAAAATGTGTATTTGTTGGGTATACCCCGAATAAAAAGGGATACAAATGCTTCAATCTGAAAACAAAAAAAAAATGTTTATCAGTATGGATGTCTTTTTTCTAGAAAATCATCCTTATTTTCAGAAAACTTTTCTTCAGGGGGAGAAAGAGAGTGAAGAAAATTTTTGGGAGATTTCTATTAATATTCCCTTACCTAAAACTATTGTCTCACACTCTATTACTCCGAACACTGATCTTTTTAAACAAGGAAATGATGTTCTAGAATCAGGAAACCCGGGGCCTCCTAGTACTAATCTGCCGAGCCTTACTGTATCTCCAACAGGGGGAGAAATCCTACCAACCGTTCTAAAAAAATCGAATCCTAAGCTTCTGGTTTATAACAGGAAAAAGACTCATCAAAAGAGTAGAGAGCCTACTATTGTACCTGAGCAAGGCCAATCAGAGGTCCCGAGCAATGACTCCCTGAACACTCAAGATACTCTAAATCCTAACTTGTTCCTACTATTTCTGATAGTAAAGAGTCACCTAGCCAAGTTCCTATAGACATTGATATCCCTATAGTTGTTAGAAAAGGAATCTGAACCTGTACCCAGTATCCCATTGCCAAATACTTGTCTTATGATAAACTTTCCCAAACATAGGGCTTTTACATTAAATATTTCTCACTTGTTTGTTCCAAGAAACATTCAGGAAGCACTAGATGATCCGAATTAGAACTCAGCAGTGTTAAAGGAGATGAATGCTTAAAAGGAACGGAACGTGGGAGATAATTGACTTGCCTAAAGGAAAGAAAACTGTTGGGTGTAAATGGGTTTTCACTATTAAGGTGTAAAGCTGATGGTAGTGTGGAAAGGTATAAGGCAAGACTTGTGGGGAAAGATTTTACGCAAATGCATTGCATTGATTACCAAGAGACGTTTGCTCATGTAGCAAAAATAAATTCTATCCGAGTTTTATTGTCATTGATAGTCAATTCTAACTGGCCATTACATCAGTTGGACATAAAAAATGCCTTTTTAAATGGAGACTTGGAAGAAGAAGTGTTTATGAGCTTGCCACCTGGGTTCGAAGGAAAACACGGTCAGAGCAAAGTCTGTAAACTCAAAAAATCCCTGTACGGTTTGAAACAGTCTCCAAGAGCGTGGTTTGAACGCTTTGGAATGGCTGTGAAGAGTCATGGGTATCATCAGAGTCAGGCAAACCATACCATATTCTACAAACACGGTGAGGAAGGGAAAATTGCTGTTTTAATTGTGTATGTGGATGATATAATTTTGACAGGTGATGACATTGAAGAGTTGACCAGACTAAAGAAGAAACTTGCTAAAGATTTTGAAGTCAAAGATCTGGGAGCATTAAAATACTTCATTGGAATGGAATTTGCCAGGTCAAGAGAAGGAATTTTCGTGAATCAACAAAAATATGTACTTGATTTGCTTAATGAGATAGGACTACTCGGGTGTAAAGCTGCTGACACTCCAATTGAAGTCAACCTAAAGTTAGAAGCTGCCAAACCCGAGAATATGGTTGATCGTGAAAGATATCAGAGATTGGTGGGAAGACTAATTTACTTATCTCACACACGCCCAAATATATCATTTGCAGTCAGTATGGTGAGTCAGTTCATGCACTCTCTTGGACAGGAACACTTTGAAGCAGTGTACAGGATTCTGAGGTACTTAAAGGGCTCACCAGGTAAAAGACTTATGTTCAAGAAACAAGGTCATTTGCAAGTGGAGGTGTACACAGATGCTGATTGGGCAGGCAGTATAGTTGATAGACGATCTACCTCAGGATATTGCACCTTCGTTGGAGGAAACTTAGTCAAGTGGCGAAGCAAGAAACAAAATGTAGTAGCGAGGAGTAGTGCAGAAGCCGAGTTCAGAGCACTCGCCCATGGGATTTGCGAAGCTATATGGTTAAAAAGACTCCTTGAAGATTTGAAGGTTACTGTTTCTCCTCCAATGAGAGTCTACTGTGACAACAAGGCTGCCATTTCAATTACTCATAATCCAGTCCTCCACGACAAAACCAAACATGTGGAAGTTGACAAACACTTTAACAAGGAAAAGCTTGACTGTGGTATGATTTGCATTCCTTATGTCTCTACTACTGAACAAGCTGCAGACATCCTTACCAAAGGACTACACAAGAGACAGTTTGAAGTTTTAAGAAGCAAGCTAGCTATGGAAGACATCTACAAGCCAGCTTGAGGGGGAGTGTTGAAAAAGAGATATTCGGTTTTAATAAGACCAAATTTTAGGGGATATGATAGGTGTGTAAATATAGATAGTCAATGATTAAGATTAGGAAATTTTGTTAGTGTACAGCCTGTAGCTTCTGTTAGTATACATCCAGTAATTACAGCCTGTAGCTTGCTGTTACAGCCTATAGTCAGCCTGTAGTTTCCTTTTGTTAGCTCCCTGTATTTCCTATTTAACTAAAGCATTGTAAACCATTCAAAGTACGGCAATACACAGATTCTTTTCAATCTTGAAATCGCATATTTTTTTATATTATGATATTATCTGCTGGTGGATAACATTTATGAATTTGAACTGATCTAGTCTAGTTTGCATTATATTGCTTTGGGTGATATATAATTTGGCTTCCCGTGGGTTTAACAAAATTTTTGACTTCATGCTCAAAAAATTGATTGTTTCGTCTTCTTTGTAACTCCTAATGTTGATATTTAACAGGTTAACATAACGATGTTCTGGTACTATTTTGATACGAAAGGCAAATTTCAGGTTGTTTCGCTGTCAATATCTAAGCCCCATGATAGACTTGCTTAAGGACCAGAAAGAAAAACCTCATGTAAATACCATGGAATAAGATTTGATCTATTCATAAAGCAAGTTGTACACAACTGGGATTAGGGGTGCTCGAGGAACCTGAACCGGTTCCAACGGTTCCTAGAAAATGGAACGGGAATTGTTGGGACATGGAACCGGAACCGAACCGAACCGGTTCTGTTCCGGTTCCTGTAGTGCATTTTATATATATATATATATATATATATATATATATATATATATATATATATATATATATCCCTTTGTATGCATCAATAGACATATATTAGTAATCATATAATTAAAAACATAAATTTATAATTATTTAACGGTTCCTAAAAATTAGAATTGGAGCCGAAGCACCGGTTCTGGTTCCAGTTCGGTTCTACTGGTTCTTTGTGCACCCCAATTTAGGATTGCCCAATGTTCTCTAGTCATATCCCAAAGCATCCTTCCACTCTGTGGCATTCTTTCCTCTCTAGAATCAAACTGTCATTCCCCGCCAGAATCAGCTAAGCATCTTTTCTTTGAATGTGTTGGTTCCCCTTGCAGAATTTGGCGTCCAGTCTTGCTGAAATGCAGCATTCGAGGGCACCATGTAGTGGCCTAATATCATTTAAATGGGTGAATTATAGGATGGAAAAACTAGATTACAGAAGCTCAAGTATCGCTAAATCCATCAGAACTGCAGTGTCAATTACAGGAGCATTCATTGTAATCCCTTGCAGAAAAAATTACAAAAGGAGCCCCTACAGTGATTTCAAAAGTTGGGAATTTTTGAGGTTGATTTGGTGCTCGGCATTTGCTTCACTAAGTCTCATTAAGAGAATTAGTCAGCCTACGTTATGTAATCCCATTGCTGATCCATTAAGAACAACCCATTTGTTTTGAACGAGCGAGCATTCGATTGTTTAGAACATAAATGTAAGACAATTTCCCACCACACATATTTATGTACACATACACAGTAAGTTTTCAGGATCTATTTGGTTCAATTATCTGAAAAGAAGAAGAAAGTTTTCAGGCTGTTAAATGGAAATGTGTGTTTGTGTGTGTGTGTGTGTGTGTTTTTTTTTGTTTTTGTTTTTGTGATTGTGTTTCTAAAACTATCAACCAGACAAATTCCCTATACTGCTTTCCCAAGATTGTCCATTCACATTTTTTTTCCCCTGGACCTATCCCAAATAGCATCATTAAGCTACCAACAAGATACTCCAACTCTGATAAAAAGCAGTACAACTAACGCAGACCAACAAATAGATGAAAGCAAAGAGTAGTCATTCATGAGAGCACCGATTTTATGTCCTCTTCATGACATTCTTTCCTCTCTCTTTCCTGTAATCTTTTCTTCACAATATTTCAAGACAACCAAACAAAGAAAAATGAAAATTTTCCATAATTTCTTTTTGCGTTCGCACTTGGTTTCTGAGTTTAAAAAAGTGGCACCATAAGCAACATTCAACACCTTGTTATCGTAATAGTTTCTAACAAGTGCAAATAGTGCCTATGCAAGTGATGTACTTATTTTCGTAGTTGAGTGGAAACGAAGAATCACATCAAACATCGTAGATGGTGATGGTACATGCATGAACTAATCCGCATAGAGTCTTGTGTTGATATAAACCATATATCGGCATTGCTATAGTTTTCAATCCAGCAACAGAAATGGATGAAGGAATGGGGAATCAAGTACCAGCAGAGCCCTTTCCGAAGTAAGAATGCTGACAAGCATCAGCAGCAGTAATCCTTCTACTTGGATCCAAGCACAGCATTTTCTGCAAAACAATAACCAAAGTACCACATATAATTTAGATTTTAAATATTCCGTCACTTTCAAAACGCAGTAACATTTCAAACTAGAAAGCTTAATTTAACATGAGTGGTGATCAGACGGACTTGCTAGGGCAGGGTTAGAAACAGAGTTAGTTAGGTATAGCAAAATCAGAACTTACAGAAAGAAGATCCAATCCAGCAGGTTCAAGTCCAGCGACCTCGTCTCTAAGGTTTCGTGTATATTGAGGGAGGAACTGTTGGCAGAAGAGAAACAAGGTGAGAACGAAAGGTACCTTTTTGAAGATTCCGTGACAGGAAGATCAAAAAGACAAAGCAAGCTCAAAATCTCTATTACCGGGGGTACGTTAGCAATGTGGCGACATAATGAAGTCACTCCAGGCCAGGTTGCTTCAGTTGGCACACCTAACAAGCTTCGTACAGGAATGTAGATGTCAATATGAGTGCTGAACTTGAGATGGAAAATGGATATGCACATAAAATTGGTTTTTGTGAGCTAAATTATTAGCACCTGAATATGTCCATCAATACATTAATCTCACTTTCTGCACAGAACAGAGGTCGATGGGTCACCATCTCAGCAAATATACACCCCACAGCCCACACATCAACTGGAGTGGAGTAATTGGAGCTAAGGAGGAGTTCGGGTGCCTTGTATCCTAGAGTTGCGTCCTGGAGTGCACTTCAAACGTATCAAAATCATAGACAATGTGATAAACAAGTCGACTGATGTTTGAAAAGTTTCTCAAAAAGTTATCAAATCATGGTATATTTAAAGATGTATTGATACGTTTCGTAGGAAAAGACAACCCCACTAGAACCTAATCCATCAACATTACATTTGCAAGGGACTTCCTTTCCTAGTAAGGTCCTAATCACGACCTCTAGAGTGTACTCGATCAGTTTTTTCTTATCATCCAAACAACATCGAGAAAGAATGGTACTTTTCCAACTACTATGGATTTAGAAAACTTAAGACACCTAGAGGAGAACTTCCCAAATTTCTCTCGGTCACTGCGCCAAATGTCAGGACTCAGGAGAATAACCTTTTTATTTTTATTATTATTATTTTTTTTTGTATTAATCTAGTTATACAATGATAAGAGTATCAATGTTTCACAAAGATAATGAACACATTTGTTTTCCAAGTGGAACTAGAATTACTCCACTCCACCAACCCCATTCAGGAAGCATAATAATTTTTCATTACAATTTACAGCTTTTCTTGATAAAATCAATAAAAGAAAAAGAATTTTTTGGTATGCAGGAAACATCTAGATGCCCATGAAGGAAAAATCTCAGCATCACTCCAAAACACCGAGCCAACATTAAGGAAAACGAACGTAACAAATTTCATAAACATGATTTCTTATTACAATGCATAATGTAAAAATGTCCCCTAAGGAGCAATCTAGAACATTTATTTTTTGGGACCAGTTATTTCTTTATTGTTATACATTATAAAGAAAGGCATATCTAAATGTCTCCTAAGTTGTGGTATTCGAATTGTGCAATTTCCAAGCCTACATATTCGGCAAGTGAAAATTTGTTTACCAAAACAATCAGGTATACAAAAAGGACAAATAACAGGATAATTGTAATGATCAGTGACATACCTTGCCAATGTAGTTCGTAAGAGGAACACCAAATGCCCTGGCAAATCCAAAGTCATCAATCTGAATGACCATTTTGTCGATATCTATCAGCAAATTCTTAGGTTTCAAATCCCGATGGATTACTTTATGAGAATGACAATAAGCAACACCACAGAGAATCTGATAGAGAAACCGCTGCAGAGAAATTATGTTCAAAGGTAATCGTCATTCTCATCTCAACTAACTATCCAAAGTAACTGCAGACAAACACTGCGAAACTGCAACTAAAAATATATATAATTATTTATAAAAACACAAATAAATAAACAGTAACAAAGAAGAAACATAAAAAAAGAGCATTTGGAAAACCTTATGGAGTTTTAGTCAGTATCCTTCGTTCTTATTCAGTTTCTGATCATGTTATAACTCAATTTTATCAGACCACACAAAATTGAAAAGATTCGTTATCATGGAATTTATAAATAAACCACCTCAAGTGCTATCATGTCACAACAATAGAAAAGTGCTAGAGTCAAATATAAAATATTCATACAATAAAGGAAACTTTATCGATCTGTAGAAGTGAAAGAAAAGGTCATAAACATCTATAACGTTTCACCAATGCACCAGTCTAGCTTTATTTTTAAGTCACAGACAGAAGTCATCAATTTCCAGAAACGCAAGCAGAAAGCTCTCACCCACCTTTATTATTTGTTGATCCTTTGCAATCTCAGAATAAGAAGCAATGAACTTTGACAGGTCAAGGTCCTGAAACTTAGAAATGAGATCCGCGTGTGTCCCAAGGGTTATTACATCAAGTACCCTGTTTCCAAAGTTCCACATATATATATTATATATTTTTTTATAACAAAATTAATACTGTTTACATGTTGTCAGATGTTCAAGAAATTAAGAAAGTTAATAGAAAAATATAACGATAAATCAAACACAAGAGATTTCCTACTGTTCTCAATCAATAAAATTTTAATTATAATAAATAGATAAGGGCCTTTCTGAATGACGCACTATACTCATGAGACAATCAAGTTCTACATACATCCATCAACCAGAATAACAATTAAAAGAGAATGGAAAGTTAGCCCTCCTTAATATATTCATTTTGGTACAAGTATTTTTAGAAGTGTGATGTAGCATAAAATGCCAAAAAGAAATCTAGAAATGTCTGTTGTACTGTATGATACACAAGGTATCAAGATTAATACATCACAAATAATACCCAGGAAAAATATAAATTATTGTAGAAACACCATTACACAGATTAGTATTATTACTATTTTTCCGATAAGCCATGCAACTCCCACGACTCCCACACGAATACAATGGCCCCATTGAGTTCTAGATAATATATAGCATTCCTAGGAATACATCCATCGCCTCAAATAGAGCCATTACAAGGGAAAAGAGAGAGAGAGAGAGAGAGAGAGAGAGAGAGGAGTTATCTTAAAAACAATGTCATAAAATTTGATTGTTACTTTATGGACAGGTTTGTAATGATTATCACAAAAAGTGATGAAGCCTTTCATTTTCTACAATGACGCAATTCTAGATTTATAAGTTTTCATTTCTAGTTCTATAGACACACAATGGGACCATTCGCCCCCTGTGACTCTGTAAGTTATGATTTTGCCTCTGAGAAATGTGATTAATTCACCAAATTTGGGGCTCATAATAACAACAACACACATACACATTCAAAGTGTCCCAAGAGAAGAAGAGAGAGACAAAGCAAAAACTAAATAAGTTATCCAAGGACTAAAAAGTTGCAACATTTATTGCCATCTCTCACTATGCTGAAAGGAAAACAAGAACAGTTCTGAAGTTACCTGATTCTCGAGGGTTAAAATTTATGAGACTAACTGCAAGCTTCAAAACGAAACATAACACTAAAAAACACAAAAGAAAATTTGTGATCTATATTATGAATGACGTGGCTATTCCACATCGGTAATTAAGAGCAATTTGTTTATTCATTTATTACATGGATAAAACAATTCTCCGATAACAAAAAATCATCCTATAAGATAAGAACAATGGTGATGTTTTGATGAATTTGTCCAACCGTAGTTGGAACCTGGTCTCCACTGAAAAAGGAAAACCCTAATCATCATCATTATCCTTGCCTTAATCCCATATGAATAAATGAATTCTCTTTCTCCTTATTTTCTATTACAAGCCATCTCTCCTCTAATATTTAACTTTTTAAAGTCATTTCTAATGATTTGATTTCATGTCACTTTCGGGAGCCCTCTTTGCCTCATACCCTCTATGCAAATTATACTATTTCTTCTCACCAGTGCATATATAGATTTTTTGTGTATATGTCCATACCACCTAAGTCTACTCTCTCTAAGCTTATCACTAGTATGTGCAACACCTATTTTCTCCCTCACATTTTGGAAAACCTAATCTTGCTACGTTTTGATCATTGCACCATTACAGTATGAAAGTCTACGTTTTAAGGAGATTGGACCTCCATGAGTTTCAACATCTATATCCAAAATTATGACAATCATTTTCTGAAATGTATTATGGAAAGAATCAAGAAGATTTGAAAGGGGAAAAAAAAATTATAATCTTCATGGAAGGATTCCAAGTTTTGCCCTTCCATAAAATTGGCAATTGTCAAGACAATTTCAAGCATACTTGAACTGGTTTGATGTTCTTGATCAAGTCCAGAACTGCATGGATATTAGTGGACGAGTTGTTGAGGCAGGGGAGGTTGGCCAGATCAGGTGAAGGAGTCGGGCAAGATGCTGATGAAGTAGTGATGTTTGAGGTTGGGGATTCAGTGTTGTGATGGCAGAATATCTGTTGTAGCTGAGTCTAAAGAAAGAAGGAGTCCCGAGAAAGAAGATACCACAAACCACATTTTATTAGTTCGTGTTTGAGACGAGTATCACTGCTCTAAAAAGAATAAACGATCAGGAAATCTTCTTTGACTTAATTTTTATTTCATAACTAAACCAAATCTTACATTGCATATAAATAATTAGCCCTAGCATTTCAGGACAAGTATGGAACCAAACCTTGCACTCTGAAAGTAGCATAAATTCCTAGTCTCACAAATGTAAGTGTTGCCAAGAAATGATATATCAGCATGAGATAACTAATACGGTAATTTAAATGTAAGCAATTAATTTATGTGATTAGTCTCTAAATGAAAGTAATACCTCACTGTTGGCAAAAAAATTAACATGGTTTAATAAGATTTGATTTTGGTACTTCATACATGCTAAATCAAAATAATTTCTATCTGATGGATACGAAAACAGATGGCCAAAAATCAATTTATCATCTGAAGATTTTACACTACATAGACTCTATCATATTCATAATCAAAAGAAAAAATGGCATACTTGAGAAGTTAGAGGAGGTAAACATCAAACGAAAGACAAGAAAAGTCAAATGGAGGTGCAACATGCAACAAACACTAACAGAATGCACAAATATGTGAGACTCGTTTTATTCAAGTACAGGAAAACCAAGAGAACAGGAAAACCAAGAGAACAACACAAGTGGCAAAAAAATTGGATAGAGCAGGTGAGAAAAGATATGAATGCTTATGATTCTATGAATGATATGCCTTCAGATAGACCAGATCACATGACTATATATATACAAACACAAACACACACACACACACACACACATATATAAGTCATCTAAAGGCATGTTGAAATTAAGTTCAAAACTGTTTATACTTCTATTAATTATTGGATACACGCCTCTGCTTATAGAATACGCAAACATCATTAAAGGTAACCCCAAGGGGGTGGAGTTGTTGGCCAAGAACATGACTCACGAGGCAGAGGTCCTGGGTTTGACGCCTCACATAATGACACATTGGGACCTGCCAATTGTCAGAAGGGAGAATGGTCTCACCCTAAGGGTGAGGACACCCCTATGAGTCAACAAAGAGAATTGAAAAGAAAAAATAACCATTAAAGGTACTCAGATACTTTTGTACTTTGAGTACTAATTCTGTAAGGTGCAGAGAGTATGAACGAAGTTACAAAAGATATTATTTAATTTTCAACAATATTGCTGTTGCATGGCAGGTGGCATACTATGGAGCAACCGTTGACACCAACCAAGTGTATCCTAAGTTTTGCATTTTCGTGATCAATTGTCATTAGGAAAAAAAACGCGATTATACTATTTACACGGCATTATACAAGACAAATTCATTCTCTGCATTAGGTGGACGTTCTCCATCCCCACCCGCCCACTTCAAAACTTCCAAAGAAATCAACAATTAATTCACCAATTCTTAATATAAAAAAGGCAGAGGTATTTTAATTTGTTTTTTTTTCTTTTTGATTGGTTAAGAGAGAGAAAAAGTTCAGTCTTGTAACTTGCACCAAGATTCCATAACTTTCTTAACCAAGTATCAATGGAAAAAAGAGAAAAAGAGGAAGCAAGAAGAGGAAAAATTATCAATTTTTTAAACATTACTCTTTCATCTCATTATTGGCTATTTGTCATAACAATTACAATAAATGAGTATCACCTGATGATACTGACATGATCCAGTCCTTTCAAAAGCGAGATTTGTTTTATTACTGAACTAGGGACACCTTCTTCTTCACCTCTAAAGGAAATCCTCTTCAGAGAAAAAGTCTTTTTGGTCACGCGATCACGGCACTTGTAAACCACATGAAAACTGCCTTCTCCAATCTTCTCAATCAGCTCATACTGCAAATCCAAATGGATGAGCAACCATGCAAGGAGACTTGGAGTAGCATCAAAGTAAACTAGAAGTAAGAAACCCTACCTTCTTGTCCATTTATCAAGTCAAACAGGACCACCAAATAGAAAAACTGAAGTTTTTGATCTGGAAAAATTGGAAAATGGATAACTAATAAACGGTCAATTAACAAGGGAAAATAAATGGATATGTTAACATAAAATCAAGCTAACCCTCAAAATAGGACAGCTGTTAGTCATGAAATACAAAGAAACTCAAAAGCTTGCAAACCACAAATCTGCATTGAGAAGAAAGAAATGAACTAATGAACAAAGAAATCAACTCGGGAACTTCCAAAAATTTAACCATTACAAATAGAAAAAGAAATGAAACCAGATGTGCCAAAAGAAAACATTTGAAGGGACACTTGACCAGAACTTAAAAGCCAGAAATGCAATGAGTGCTTATCCATAAACAAATGTATCTAAACTCTCAGTCCTGAACAAAGAAGTCAGTGCTAGACATGCCAAAGGGAGCCATGGATGGACAAACATGAAAGAAATTTATAAAAATTAGTTTCTGGAATTCATTAGATCCAATCGGGAACAAATGTCCTTTTTGCCTTTTCATTTCTTGGGGCATGTGTTGTAGAGTCATTTATCATGCATAATATTCTTCAAAATATCTGTTCTTCCGACACTAGTTAAATTACCACCTGAAGTATAAAACACTAATATACCTAGCTTAAAAAGAGAGTAAACCCAAAACTCCCATTTTATTCCTTCCGCTGCAGAAATATTTTACATTTTCTTTAACCAATCGCTACAGAAATCAAAATGTCAAAAGGTTGCAAGATTATTAATAAATTAAATATTGATATTATACATCCCACTATTCTTATTTCACCTCTTTCTATAGATACCATTGCCCACATAACCTCCAGAACCTCCTAAGAAATCTTATTTAGCAAGATGCTAAGCACCAAAAAACTCATTACCGAGTCACTATACTGTTTCTCAGAATTTCTTTGTGCATCTGCTGTTTTTCCTTCACTTTTCTTTTCTATTAATAAGAAACAGTATTTCTTTTTGCGTCCACAGTTTTTCCTTCACTTTTATTTTCTATTTATTCCATGCTGACAGAATGCATCTTTAAGTAAACACAAGGAACAAATAATTCACCTGACTGATAGAAAAAATAGTAACAATTCACCTGACTCAAATGTCAGCAGCCTTTTTCAGCCATTTTAATGATTAGTTTGTCTATAGACTTAGAGCCTAAAAACTTAATTCATCAAGTGGAAACGAGAGAGCAGCACTTTCTTTGTACTAGATGAGAAGCATGAATAATATTAAGAGCACAAAAATAAATGGTGGGAAATGTAAGAACACCAAAATGGGAACAGGAAGGAGAAAATATATATTATGGTAGTAAAGTTCAGTCTGATAGTTGTTGAGATCTAATCAAAATATCATCAAATGAACTTACTTCAATGTTTAGTACTTTCTGTTTCTTTTTTCTTTTTCTTTTTCTAACTTTTTATTTTGGTAGGTAACAATATATATATATATATATATATATATATATAAAATAAATATAAGTACAAAGCAAGTCATAGGTACACTAGCAACCAGTAACGAACCAAAGAAATGATGACAACTATATCCAAAGTCCAAACACTTTTTCCTTAATCCCGTAAAGCACCCTGTAGCTTTTATTACTAGTATTATTCACAGCTCTGCAATTTATTTCTTCCAAAGATGGCAGAAGTCATAGACAATTTCACATCAAAACTCCCAGCTGCAAACACTGTCAATAAAATGGGAACTTAAATTTACGCATAGGGGAAGGTACACAAATTAATACAAAATGCCGTCTTCCTCACCAATTCCACAGAAATAAAGGCGGCTTGAGATCGCAAAACATATTAACTGTTTAATAATTTAAGATCAACTACAAAATTATTCAATGCGCAGATGATAATTTCATCTCTAACGTTCTGAATTCTATCTTCAAATGTTTCAATTGTTTACTCAAGTGTATTATATTCCATCTATGAAAACCTAGGAAATTATAATATGTACTGTTAATGAACATATATATCTTGCACACACCATAGGAACTTTATATACTATAAGCCACAAGTTCTTTAACAACTTGTGTAATCAGAATATCAGGACAGTGATTCAATTTAGAACATAAAACAACTAGAAAGTTTCTACAGAAAATCATCCTAAATCATCATCATCGTCATCTCATAGACGTATAAATACAGATCTATGCATATAGAATATATATATATATATACATCAAATTGGAGATGTTATATGTGTGTGTA
The DNA here is from genome assembly GCF_030987335.1 of Cornus florida. Lineage (NCBI taxonomy): Eukaryota > Viridiplantae > Streptophyta > Magnoliopsida > Cornales > Cornaceae > Cornus > Cornus florida. Next base: position 52,019,225 of record NW_026775573.1, read on the forward strand.
TACGCACACGACCTTCACAGACATACATCGCAATCACGAGATCGTAATCAATAGATCGTAAGGATCTGACAAAGCTCGAGTTAAAGAAATCTTAAAACTAAGATAAAAATTGAAGATAGAATTGAAATTGAAGATGATATGTGTGTGTGTCTGTGTGGAAGTGTGTGTTGAGAGAGAGAGAGAGAGAGAGTTTACTTGTAGAAAGTGACGATCACCGGTTTTGCCCTAATTTCCCGATTGTTTTCGAAGTCGAACTATAGTTGCAGAGAGAGAGAGCTTCAAAGCGAAAATCTGTTGAAATGAGGAGAGAGAATCTTATATACACACACACACACACAGAGGCGTAACAGCATTTCCCTCCAAAATCAGAGAGAGGAGATGCTGGGGTGTAGCGCTTGTAAATTGCTCTCGATCATCCAATCCCTCAGAATCGTTGGATGCATTTTGAATGTTGTTTTGCCTTCAACGAATCATGATGATCGTGATTGCCACAACATTTTTTAATTTTAATTTTTATATTTATAAACGAATGGATTTGAAGGTAAAGAATTGGGGATTAAATAAAAGTTTAAGAAGTGAAATTAAAAATTGAGAATTGCAAATACATATTTCATGCTATTATTTCGAAATTTACACAGAAAATGGCCTCAAATCCGTCCTTAATAATTCTTGAAATTCCTATGTTTCTTGTGCACGAGATTTTTTTTTTTTTTTTTTTTTTTTTTGTATTTTAATATGTAATATCTATTATTCTTTTATGTTGCGATATACTTAAAATATATCGATCAATGTGCAATTGTTATTACATCTATTATATTATTAAAAATACATAGAATTTCGATGCAAAGTGGATTATATTTTTATTGCTAAATTTTTTAAAATGGACATAAGTGACTATAAAAGCATTTTTTAAATTTTGCATAATTACACACATGCTTCAATTAAAAATAAATAAATAAACAAAGAAAAAATCTAATCCCAAAAGCTAAAAAAAATTATTTTTATTTGTTTTTGTTACTATAACTAAACAATTGTAGCAGTTTTTTTTCTTTCTAAAATCAATATAAAATGGGAGTAATATAATTTCTTTTTTGTTTTTGTTTTTACAATCTTCCGATCATTGCGTTTTATTTTTAAATATTGCAAAAATTTGGTATGGTATGGTTCACAATCAATCACGTAACAACCAAAAAAAACACGTTCTAGCGGAAAAATACAAAGTGGAAGTTGTGGACAAAAGGTCCTTTTAATGATTGTGTGAATGCAGTTAAAAATGGTTAAATTCCAATTTTATTAAATTAAAATAATTATAGAATCGTCAAAAATGCCAACGCGGATAGTAATTCTTAAGAAATAATTCTCACGTGATCTAAAATTTAATAATGTGACCTTTAACTAATATTGATACGGTGCCTGTCAAAAAACCATCCGACGATCAAGTCAGACATCGAAATTCTAAATTAAACATAAACTTTTGTATTTAATTGTTTGTACCACTTTTTGAGCCATACTTACCATCTTGGAAGCAGTGAAATCTCTGTTCTTCTTGCTGTTCATTTCTTCCCATAAAAAAGGATTGATTAATTAAAATGTTGAGTTAGATTATAACCACAGTATTCATAAATTTTGTGCAGTCTGATGGGATCAATAGTTATTGTTATTGGGTTTTATTCAGTGATGTGGGGAAAAGGCCAAAGAAGGAAAAATGGTGGAAGAAAGTGGAGTAAATAGCTCGGCTTGGACCGGTGAAAAAGTTTCTCAAGACTATGTTCGATTGCATGAAATTGAAATTTTAGAATTAAAAAAAACAATTCATAAAATTAAACTAATTTTATTATTATTATTATTATTATTATTTTTATTTTTTTCAATTCTATCAATTCTAAATCCAAGATCTGAATTATATGTGACCAAACATAATCTAAGAGAATTAGTCAGCCTACCGGAATTTTAATAGTTGAGAATTTGGAGCTTGGCTTTTGCTTCACAAGTCTCGTGAAGAGAATTAGTCGGCCTCCGTTATGTAATCTCATTTCTGATCAATTGTGAGCAAACCATTAGTTTTAAAGTAACACGAATTCCATTCTTTAGAAAATGTAAATTTAGTAGCTAGCTAGTCAAATTTAATCACAAGAAAGAGAATATAAAAGTTTATCTAAATCCAACAATTTAATATAAAAAATCTGTCATCCAAAATTTTTACTGCATAATCCACATGCTAAATATTCTATTTCAAACGGTTTTGTCCTTTTCAAAATAAGTTTATTCTTATTAGCAAATATAAGGCACCATTAGTGAAAATGACCTATTAATTTTGCTTTTCAATTGTAAGGACCAATAAGTCCTATTTTTATTATTTATTTTTTAAGGACAACTATGTCCTACTTTTAGTTAATATTTCCATTAAGTTTATAATTCCACTTAAATTGGTTTTCTTCCCAATATTTATAGTAAAAGTGTCCTCCTATTAATAATGATAATAAAAGTTTATAAGTTATCACTAAGGAGGCCAAAAAAAAAAAAAAACTCGAAGCTAAAATACCAATTTGAAAAAGTAACATCAACCCTAAAGCTAAATAGAATAAGTACAACCAATAGAGTCATAAATACAGTGATTAATTTAATTTCTTCAACAAAAAAATTAAAATAGATTATTTGTGTTAAACACTAATTGACTCTAGAGGAGGGTGAATAGAGTTAATAGCCAGTTCTTGCAATTTATAAAAGTGATTTCTAACTAACTATCAAACAATAATCAATATGGATAATTAAGCAATTCAAAGCATAAATGTAAGAGAGTTAGGGATGAGAGATTACAAACAATGACTTAGAGATTTTAGCGAGGTTTGGAAACTCCTACTCTTCAACTTAAGATTCCTCTTGAGACTTTCTAATCAACTAGAGCTTCTCCTTAAGGGTGGAGAACAAACTTTCACATGAAGCAAACTCTTGTTTCTCTTCCTTGCTAGGCTTTCTTTTGAGTCACACCAACCCTTACAAGTTTGTAGTAATGTATGTAATTGAAATACAAAATTGAATCACTCTTAAAATAGATGTCCAAATATAAGCTCACAACTAGAGTAGATATATGAATCAAATGAAACTCAAATCTCTAAGATAATATAAGAAAATAAAATATATGGAATAAATGATCAAATAAAGACTTGAATGCTCTTAAATACTCTTTAATGCTCTTAAGAATACTCTCAATGATTACTTATCAAAAAAAAAAAAAAAAGAATACTCTCAATGATTTGTGGCTGTGTTGGTCGACTGATGGAGTACCTTCGGCCGAAGTCCCTTGTTGGTTCTGTTTTCAGTTCTGTTTTATAAAAAATCTGTCCTGACAGTTCTGTTTTCAGTTTAGATGCCAGTCTTTTAGCATACCTTATTTTCATTTATATGTCCATTTTCTTTAAGTTTACAATGTAAATAAGGAAGTACCCCCATTTGGATTCAATAAAAAATATAAGAAAATTGAAATCCAACTAAATCAAAATGTAAAAATTCAGTTTTAGTACAAATTTGAATTTCTGACAGTTTTGGTAAAAATGAATCCTTATGTAGACCAATGTAGACTTGGTCATAAATTTTAATAAAATTAGTTTAGGCTATTTGAAGTATAAGGAGTTATTACCAGGAAAAATTATTTTGAAATGATCATTATTTCAAAAATTTATTTTTCACACTTAGCCATAGCCAAAAACACAGTTTTTTATAATGCGGATTCTGGGTCCCAATGTCTGTTACCAACTCATGGTAATGAAGGCTTTATAGATAAGTAATTTAGTTCTAAGCCTTCGCATTTACTTTCTAGAGACCAAAGTAAATCATGTAATTGATGTGCATGGTCCTAACATTCTAGCACAAGTGTTGAGTTCTTTCAAATCTTAAGCAAGTTTGAAGTAACTCATTCTTTAGCAATGACTTCATATGTCAAATATATATGTGAATGAAGTGCATAATCTATTACTAATGGATATAGGAACATGTGAATGATAATGATGATATGCATGATCTTATAGAGATGAGTTTCAAATGGATTCATAAATATCTTGATATTGAATCCTAAACACTCACCAACCTATCTACCCATTTCTTCATGCTTTATCCATGATTGTTTAAGTTTTAAGGTACTCTTGCTTTCTTCCTTTCTTTGAGTTGCTTGCTTGTTTATTGTAGTCCAAGCTATCTTTGAATGGACTTTACATTTGGCTTCTTGAAACTTCAAGTCTTTTTTGTATCTATTTATTTTTTTGATGTGATATTGAATAATGGAATATTTGGAATGATCTTTATAACTTCATTGAGATCGTTCTTGAATGTGAATGATATATATAACACTTAATGTAAACATTAGTCCTTAAACACCATTAATGGGTTGTTATCATCAAAACACCTAGATTGTCGGTAGATGAAATCCTTAAGGGCAACAATTTGCATTTGGGACTTCTAAGAGATAATTATTTTACAATTTTAGAGGGGTGTATTTAATATTAGAGGAAAAGACAAATACGCAAAAGTTAAAATAAAAGAAAATTTAAGTGGGGGTGGTTGTACCCATTGGTCCTTGTAAGTGCCATTGCCACTAAAAAGAAATCATGCGTCTTTTTAATTTCTATACTCGAAAGTGTTGTTTCACTTTGTTATTCCAATGTTAATTGTTAAAATAAATTTACAAGTCAATTAATGGAAATAACAATTTAGAATAGCCCATTAATACAAATTCTCCTCCTCATAGAGGAAGACACGTGGTGAAAAATGTTGTTCACTGTTATTCCAATGTTAATAGTTAAAATAATTTTTCAGGTCATCTAATGAGAAAAACAATTTAGAATAACTCCATCGGTACAGATTCTCCTTCTCAAAGAGGAGGACACATGGTCAAAAGTGTTGTTCACTCCGTTATTTCGATGTTAATAGTTAAAATAAAATTTCAAGCTATCTAATTGAAAAACAATTTAAAATAGTCCCGTCGGTACAAATTCTCCTCCTCAAAGAAGAGGACGCGTGATTGAGTCTCGGTGAAGACATAGGCGTCTGTGTTTGCTTAACCTTGCAAGCAAAAAAAAAGAAAAATCTCAGAATTTTGAATGAAATTTTCACTTGTTTTATAATTTATTTTTCATCATTTCCATCTTGAAATTGGTATCAGAGTAATTTTTTTTTTTCCCTGAATAAGATGGGATTTTTATTGATGAAAACAATATGGTAAAAAACATATAACCAAGGGCATACCCTTAAAAGCAATAGCTGAAAGCATAAAACAAAGCCAACAGATGGCTATAAATAACAGAAACGCGATGTTAGATGAAACAAGATCAGCAAGCCGAGCACCAGATAAATCCATTATCCCCCACCAGAAGTGACTTCAGCAGTGGTGAGTTCCTCTCTGTCCATAGATGCCAGAGGACAGTAGGAAAGATGAGCCGATGCAGTTTGTGAGTGACATTCTGAGCAAGAGGAAGATCCCAATTCAACAAAACAGCGAACCAGGAGGACCAAACTGAGCTTGCGAAGAAGGAACAGGTAACAAAAAGATGACCAGGTTGTACGAGTCACTCCAACAGTGATGGCATATTGAGACACTGCAAATGCCTTTGATCTTTAAATTCTCGAAGTAGTGAATCTTGTTCTGGAGAGTTAAAGAAGCTGTGATTGACAGGTGCAGAGGACAGATTGGGCAGCTTCCATTTGCCATCCTCGAGAAGCACAGAAATGTTGGAATTTCTGTGCAAGTGTAGCTCTCTATGAATCCTGTGTCCAAACCTAGAGATTACAGTCTCCCCTATACATAATGGACCGGCAAAGAGCTTGAATTGTTGACCATTTTCAATAGAAAAAATGCAGTTTTGAAGCATGACTGGTTAAACTTTGAAACTTATGGCTCATGACAGTGACATAAAGACACATTGAGGTGCACGACCTTGACATGAAACAATGACAACAGTGTTTTTTTTGGGGTAAAAAATGACGACGGTGTTTACAATGCTATGAACCTCTGAAACTTGAGGAATCCCATCATGCTAGATGGAGAATATTCCCATCATGCTAGATGGAGAATATTCCCATCATGGTTGACCTTTATTTCATGGTCCGCTTTCATAACACTTCTACGTCGAGATGCAAACACAACCTTTCCATCTCTATGTTCCGTACTAATTCCGACTTCATCCAGATTGATGTTTGAAGATACTCCGTCAAGAATAACCAAGTACTTCTTCGTCCCTAATACTCGAGAGATTGTGGCTGCTTTTTGCTCCCTGCTGCTGTTCTTGATGTTGCCCTGCCCCGCGTTTAGTTTCAGTCGTGCAATGAGATCTTGTTGCATCTTTACGATTACACTCTTCTCTTCTCGAACAGTCATCCAAATAACAATGTCAAACATAGAGTTTCCCTCCATCTTGTTATTCAAAATTTTCAATACCGTTGTTTCTACTACCCTCGTCATTCCCCAGATGCCAATTCTCCTACCATTGTCGTCTCTTAGAATCCCGAGTATTTCCTCTAGAATGTCATTGAGAAATGTCACATTTTCTATTGTAACTGCATCCTCCATCTTTACAACTTGTTCTGGTTCCGTCCATGTCATTAGTTCTAGTGGTATTCCCCCTCTGAAATGTGCAACATCTATAGTTAAATTGAGAATGTCTTCACTGAGCTTTGCAAGCTTATAAAAAAGTGGCGAACCAATCACATACTTAGGTCCCTCACGGCGTACTACTTCTGCAAGAACGCCCTGAGTATTCCTTTGCATATTATCAAGTTCAGCTTCTCCATTGGTTTGGCGGTTACAAACTTTTCGGGGGACATTTTCATATTTGTTGCTGAGATATTCAAATCGACTAATTCGGCTATGAGCCATATTAAGCAATATTCTGTAGTAGTTGGCTGCGCTCAACTCCCCTATAATCTCATACCGTTGCACCATAGCCTCACCATTACGTATTTGTGATCGGAGAAGACTCACTTGTTCTCTAAGGTTTTGAAATCTCTGATCCAGTCTTTTCACGTGATCATGCTTGAGCTTTCCGAACACATATATATCTTTACCTATGTCATATACAACCCCTCCCAGATTTGCTACCCAATCGAGTTTGGCCATCCTGCAAAGTAAGAGAGCAATGTTCTATCAATTTTCCTTGCATATACCTAATTATTATAATTTGAAACTTATTGGTCCATGTTTTCGTAAACTCAAATGTGAAGCAAAAAGGATATTAAACAAAACCAAGCAAAAGTCACTAAATGTCTTATATGAAAAACTAGGTACAAAAGAGGGCTTATTATAAATTAGCAAAAAAAATCGAGATAGATCAACTAAAGACCTAAATCAAATTAGATATATGAAAAACATAAATAGTCAAAATAAGTGATATATTAACTAGATGAAAAAATTATTTTTAAAATTTATTAAATAAAGAACACACTAGAGAAGAAGTGGAAGGAAATGAAGTTAACATAGGAATGAAAAATAGAATCACCAACAAGTAGGTAGAAGACACACTTAAGAAGATAAGGAATAACAAAGTGAGAGGCCTGGATAATATACCCATAGAAGCTTGGCAAACGTTAGATAATGAAAGAACTGAGTGGCTAAAAAAGTTGTTTAACAACATTCTAGAACAAGGCATGTTGCCAAATGAGTGGAGACACAGCTTAGTGTTTTGAGCTCGACACCATCCTGAGCCCGAGCAGCATAAAGCTCTGCTCGGTTCATTCGCAGCCCTGTACATTGTATAAGGGACGATTAAACAATATAAATACTTTTTTCCGAATTCTATTTAGTGGGGCAACAAAGGTTGCATACCGTTGTTTCAAAATCTCTCACTGGAACAATCAGAGGTACCTAACACAAGTTAATCAAATCTTATGATGACCACTGCTTTTATTACATAAGAGTATAAAAATGTATACTTGATGATGAGATTAATGTTATATATGGCGTATTCATCTTGGGATGGGTTTTAGAATTGAAAAGCATGATGGGAGGGAAGGGAAATAGCTTAGAGCATTGTTATGTGTTATCCTACCATTGTTCGATATGCTTTTCTGGAGAATTTGACTATATACATGTGTATATGATAATGTGCATTCAAGAAGTTTGACAAAATGTTCATGTGAGAGCATTATTTTTTTATTTTCATTCTTGGGAATGTAATTCTGGCACTGGTGAGCTGGCATATTTTGCTTCATGACATTTACATTGTGTCGAGTCATGTCATGGTGGGTTCATGGAGTTGCGCTGAGCACATTGAATGAATGTTATTTGACCTTATGTCTACTTGTGGACATGTGAAAGGTATTAAGTTGCTATGCGATGGTAGCTTGTGAATTGCTTACTTGTTTTAGATGTTCTATGTTGGACTGTCTTGTTATAAAAAACTAAAACTAGGGAGCATGACCCTTTTTAGCCCCTCACTCTGTTTTTGTACAAATATCAGAGTCTCTCTTGTCCACCACTCCAAACCCTAAGCGCCCTTATCTATCGAGTTACAAGAGACTAATTAGGATCCACGACCCATGAACAAAAAACGGGTCAAAATTTTTACAAAACTCATCTAACTGGTGATCGTGTCATAAGTGGGTCGCGTTACACCAAATTTGGACCACAATATCACAGTTAAGATTAATGTTTCTTGAATCCTAATTGGAATATCAAATGGTGAACTCCGAAGGTGGGTTTCTATATGTATATATATATATAGTCTAATTCACATACATCAATACATATCTTATATTGATCATGTATTGCTAAGCACATATATCATATATTTGATATACTAATCCTATCAAACATCTAGACTTGATTGTAACTAATTTTAAGTCCTATATATCTACTTAAGCATATGAACTGTAATATTATTAAATCCCACTATGCATCTAGTCTAAACATGTTTCAACTATGACTACAACAAATTATTCTAGTCTAATCATACAAATGCACAAACATGTATTCCTTTGGAATAGAATTCATGCTATTTTTGGTTGCATGAAATTAGTGTTTTGGAATTGGTTTAGGGTGTGTTCCGTTGCATGGAATTGGAGTCTTAGAATTGAATTTTGTGGAATTTGAGAAAAACAACTAAGAAAATTAAATCAGGCCAAGCCTACTAACTAATCCAATAATAATTTTTTAATTCGTATTTATTTTAGGATAATTGATCTCTAAGAAATTTAAGCTTCTCTTCAATGTAAAGATAGTTATCTTTCTTCACTTCATTGCAGTCAACCAAGTTATATGAGCCTGTAAAAAGAACAGAAGTGATCAAGAACCTAGTACCTGTTTGGTTCCGTTCCATTTACTCTCTTTAACTTTAAAAAAAAAAATACTACTCATTTCAGATAATCATTTTTGTAATTATTATTATAAATATATATATTTTGTAATTATTATTATTATTATTATATATATATATATATATATATATATATTTGGTTTCCATAGCTATTGTTAGAATTGGTTCATAGTAAAATGATGATACACAAGAACTAAACTTATAAAACGGAACCAACTCTAATTTTGACTAAAGATATATATTGCCACACTTGAATTGAAATTTGAGACCAAATAAAAAGGAGAAATATATACTATAACTATTAATCAATATTTAGTATTCATCAAATTAATCATGAAAATAAAAGGAAACATAATACAGCAGCATACCTGTGTGGTAGTTTATGCAGGCAGAACTCTCAAGTGAGTGGGTTGCAATCCGTCTTCTCTTTGCAATAACCAACTTCTTAATTGAAAGGGGATATGGTTGGAATTCGTATTTTCTTTGTTCAAATCGCCGGACTGAGAAAACATAAAATAAAATAATAAAAAATGAACAATACTTAAGACGTAAGTATTGTTCATAAAAAATTACCTATTGGTTACTTTTCGATTTTTATTAATACAACAAAGTCCTACTCTTGTTTAATATTTTTAATTAAGTTAATTTATAATTCCACTATCTCATAAGTCTTAAATTTACATAAAATTTCCTTTAATTCTTGAAATTACATATTTATAAAACTAATATAAACAGAAAAAAGTGAAAATAAATTAAATAGTTCATTACGTGTAAATGAATACCGCCTCATCGAATAAAATTGTGAAACTTTTGAGCTTGTTTTAATATATATTTTTATTACAATTGGTTGAATTTAAATACCTTGTTAAATATTTTGGAAAATTTTTATTCTGGTGGTAATTAACATTATGGGCTTTTTTCAATTATTATTGTAAATTGACACTAATTAAAAAAAAAAAATAGAGCTAAAGGGTATAGTTAGTATTTTAATTTTAAAAAATAACATTTCTGTCAATTATATGAAAGAGCAATGATGGAAATATATATATATATATTGTTAATAGAATTTTGAACTTATATATATATATATATATATATATATATATATATATATATATATTGTTAATAGAATTTTGAACTTAATTGGAGATGTTTGTTAAAAGTAGATTTTATAGTCCTCATTGTTATATATATATATATATATATATATATATATATATTGTTAATATATATTGTTATGAATGTGGGGTCCACACCCTACAATATGATATGTACACTAGTTCTTGTATTTTACAATTGTCATGTTGCTTTTGCTTTGGCGTGAGGAGAAAGTTGAATTACTTTGGCGGAAGGAGGAAGTATAGGACAGGTGGATTGTGTAGCTTACAAGAGAATCTCTTTTTGGATTATATATATTCAAGAAGTTTGTGCTAAGTGTGATATATATATGAGAAACATTATTTCTTCAATTATAGCCTCGTAATTCTTTTTGACAATAAAAGTACTTGTTCATAGTGCTCTTTAATTTCTATGTTTCCAAGCTGTGGATCTATTTTCTACTATATATTATATTCATAATACGTTATCAATACGAGCTCTAGTATATCTTTGTAGGTCAAAGCTAGGATTACGGGATTGCAGTCGCCGTTACTTTTTTGTTGCCGTTATATTTTTTGTATGGCTCATGAAGAAGTTGCATATATGGAAGAGAGAGACTAAAATAGAGCAAGGAGATATGAAGAATTTTTGTTTTATTTTGGTTAAGTAAATATATAAGTTGTGGATCATGTACTTCTTTGAAATTTGTATATGGTTAATTTTTGTATAAGAATTTGGAATTGGTTATATATATATATATATATATATATATATATATATATATGATGTTATTAGCCAGTTGTAAGTTATTTTGGTTATGATACTATTTTTTACATTTATTTAGGGTTTGCTTCTGTGATTCTTACAAGGCTAGTAGTACAAAAAAAAAAAAAAAAAAAAAAAAAAAAGAAGGCCTCATAGAGGTAACACTATTTTTTTTAAAAAAATTATATAACACTTTCAACTACGGTTTTGCAGAAGACTTTCTACCACGGTGCAGAACCGTGGTAGAAAGCTTTTCCACCGTGATAAAAAATTGTTTTTTTGGTTCTCTAAATTTTGTTGTGGGTTCTTTAATTCTCTATACTTGCCAATCATCGGATATACGGTGGGTTCCTCCTGATTTAGTGGAATTAAAGCGTATTCAAAATGCCCCTTCTTCAGGTCCCATGGTCTTTGGAGACAATGGAAGAGTTGTTATGTGTTCTATAGAGTTTGTTTTGAATGGTGTTCTTGCCGGTCTCTTGGTGGTGTTGCTATGTCGTTGCCAGGATTTATGCTGTGTATTGATTGGTTTCTTTTATGTCTCTTTCATATTCGTATTGTGCTCCGGGTTTTCTCTGTTTATAGAGAGAGACGAGGTGGTTAATACTGTTGTCCAGCTTTCCCAGAGTCATGTTCATACGGAATGGTGGCTGCCATGGTTTTGTATCTTGGAGTGCTGTTGGGATGGGCTAATACGTCTGATATGGTGCTATATACTGTGGTCGCTGATATCGTATGTCTTCTGAATGTTATTAATAGCGTTATGCCATTTTCTATTGTCTGTTTTCGCAATGTGAAAGCTCCAAGTAGTCCCATGGTAGAGCTGGTTAAGACGGTAGCACGCACAGATTTCTGTACTTGTATCTATGTTTTAAGTGTGCTCCTCCTCCTGTATTTGTTGCTTTGATGAATATATAAGATCTTTCTGTTTGCCAGGGTGTTAAAAAATAAATAAATAAATAAATAAATGGGGCGTCAAAAGAACGGTCCCACCGGGAAATATTAACAAGCTGAGAAGCATATTGGATTATGCCTTTCATAACTGTCCCACCGGGAATAGAAGCTTTCTATGTGGTTCCCACCAATGGTTCTCTCTTTCCTTTCCTTTCCTTCCCTTTTCATCTTCTCTCTCACTTCTTTTTGCTTCTCTCCTCTCTCTTCATCAGTGAGCGTAACAAATTCAATATTTTAGTGGAGTGATCAATCCAGTCCATTGGGGATTTTGCTAATTAGAGGTAACCCTTCTACAATTGAACACAAAATGCTCAATATTTCAAGTTTACTACTTGGATCGTTGATCTATTTTTATTTTGTATGTTCTGTTTCTGTTTAATTTGTTGTTGGTATATTTGTCTCTCTCTGTCATATCAAGCATCCAATTTTTTCTAAAAGTTCATGCTAATAGGATTTAGCCATGCATAATTTTAAAGCAAACATGGAATGTAAATAATGTTGATTTCCAAAAAGAAGATCATATGGAATGTAAATAAGTATGATTAAAACTGAATATACAAGTTTAGTAAAACTGGAAATATATATGGTGATGTAATAAAGATCGAAGGTCAAGAAATGCCAAAACAATTTTTATCACCTAGGCTCAATTCTTTAATTGGTGGGGAAGATGGAAGATGATATTGATTAAGTTGAAGAATGCTTATGGTGTATTATGTGATAAACTCAGTCTATAAAGTTGAAAGGAAATTTTTTAGCTAAGTTTGGGAGCACCAAATAGGCGCCGATTCATTGCTCCCAAACACAACATAATGGTTATTCCCCAGTCATTTTAATGGGAGAGAATGTTTGTCAGTTAAGAAATTAAAGGTTCATAAAACGAGCACTATTGAAATGTGTATGTTGAGATGCTTTCTGGGAATGAGTAGTTCATGAACTTGATTTCTGTAAGTCATTCTCAGTAAAGGTAGATAACAGAATGGAATGAATAAGCTAACTTGATTGTCGTGGAGTGAATGTAAGTGAAGACAAAGAAGGACAAAATTAGAAATGAACACATTCACGATAAGGTGAAAATGACATCAATTGGAGATAAATTAGAGAAAATTTACTAACATGGTTTTGGTAACGTGCAGCAGAAACACACAACAACGCTAGTGAGGAAAAGTAATGCTCTTTGTTGATGGCAATGATAGAGAAAAGAAGACAAAACTAACACGAGTTCATGTAGTAAGGAAGATGTGATAGTTTGTAGTTTAATTGAAGTTATAATTAACACTAGAAAGAGCAAATGGTGAAATAAGATTCATGTAGCATTTGCCAAATAATTGAGATGAAATTTTGTTGAGTTGAGTTGTGCCAAAATCTTGGTGAAACCACTTTGAAGCATTTTGTGTCTGAATTTTTGGTTATTCGTGTTTCCATTTAACCCTTTCCTGATGTATAATTCATTAAAGCATCTCTATTTTCCTTATGTACTTTGGTTCTTATATAAGATTTAATTGACATTACTTATTTGATTACATGATATTGTTGATTTAATTTTTTGACATCTTTCACAAATGTTGGTTGTGCCTGTACAGATTGCATATATCCCTTGGTCTTTGATCCCGTAGAGCATTGTTCAATGGCTGCTATGGGAGCCCGAGAAGCCTCCTCAACTCGATTTTCTTATCACGTGTTCTTGAGTTTCAGAGGCATAGACACTCGGAATACCTTTACTAATCACCTTTATACGGCTCTACTCCAAGCTGGAATACGAACATTTAGGGATGATGATGGACTGGAGAGAGGACAGAATATCAACTTAGAACTAAAGAAGGCAATCCAAGAGTCAAGAATTTCAATAATTGTCTTCTCAAAAGACTATACATCTTCAAGATGGTGTCTTGATGAGCTTTTGAATATCCTTGAGCACAAGAAGACTGTTGGTCATATGATTCTACCCGTCTTCTATCATGTGGAGCCATCCCATGTAAGAAAGCAGACAGGGAGTTTTGCTGAAGCATTTGCTATACATGAAGAGCGATTTAAGGCAGAGACGGAAGAAAGAAAAGAGGCGGGGTTGGACAAGATAAAGAGGTGGAAGGCAGCTTTGAGAGAAGTTGCAGATTTGGCAGGGATGGTTTTAATAGATGGGTAATTTCCTTTAAGAGCTAATAGTGTTGATTGAATACTTTCAATTTATTCATGCCATTAGAGTTGATGTGATGTTATATTACTGTCCTATTTCAGATTTGGGGTATGGTAGTTTCCAAACACCGGATGTTGAGTTTAGAAACTTATTATATGAGACTGCTAATATTACTAAGAATCCGAGTTTTTCGAATGTACTGTACCACTGATCTAGAGATTTGATGATAAGAAGATTTTTATTTAGAAGGCATGAAAAAAAGAAAGAAAAAGAAAAGATCGATGGAACATGAAAGGGTAAAACGAACAACATGAATCCATTTTTAAGAACTTGCTTATTCGACTTGGATTCTGAATTTTATGAACCTTCTTATATTTTCTAATGTTCTTTTTTTCATATATCTTTAAGATAGTATAACCTGTGTAATTATGTCAATTAGAGATTGTCATAATTTTTATCAGTCTATGTGCTTGTATATGAGCATGATGGCCAAAATTGTACTCCATGTAAATTGTTGTATTTTATTTTCATAATAATCATTTGTTGTTTCAAATGACGTTTTAAATGTACTTTATCCATTTTCATTGCACTTTGTAGGCGAGAGTCGAGTTTTATTCAAAAAATTGTTAAAGAGATTGGGAACAAATTAAATCGCACAGTCTTAAGTGTTGGTCCATACCCAATTGGAATAGATTCTCGAGTAAAAGACATCAATTCATGGATACAAGATGGATCAAGGGATGTTGGCATAGTGACAATCTGTGGAATGGGTGGAATCGGGAAGACGACCATCGCCAAAACTGTGTATAACTTAAACTTTGACAAATTTGAAGGTAGCAGCTTCCTTGCAAATATTAGAGAAGTATCAGAACTACCCAAATGGATTGGTTAGTTTACAAAAACAACTCCTTTCAGATATTCTAAAGGGGAGAAAAGGAAAAATTAGCAGTGTTGATGAAGGAATCATTAAGATTAGAGATGCTATTTGTTGTAAAAGAGTTTTAGTTGTTCTTGATGATGTGGATCAATCGGACCAATTAAATGCAATACTTATTATGCGAGATTGGTTTTATCCAGGAAGTAAAATCATCATAACAACTAGACATGAGCGATTACTGAAGGCACATGAACTGTACAAGATGCACAAAGTTAAGGAATTAAATGATGATGAATCGTTTCAGCTCTTTTGTTGGCATGCCTTTGGACAAGACCATCCCACTGAAGGTTACTTCGAGCTCTCAAAAGGGGTCGTACACTACTGTGGAGGGCTTCCTTTAGCTCTTCAAGTGTTGGGATCTTCTCTATCTGGCAGACCTGTAGATTTGTGGGAAAGTACATTAAAGAAATTGGAAGCTATTCCTAACAGTCAGATCCTAAACAAACTTAAAATAAGTTTTGATTCTTTACAAGATGACCATGACAGAAATATATTCCTTGACATTGCTTGTTTCTTTGTTAGAAAGGATAAAGATTTCACAATTACAATACTAGATGGGTGTGGTTTCTACACAAAAGTTGGCATTCACAATCTCATTGATAGATGTCTCATAACTGTCGATGAAAATAACAAGCTGATAATGCATCAGTTGCTTCGGGACATGGGGAGGGAAATCATACGCCAAGAATCACCCAAGGATCCTGGGAAACGCAGCAGATTATGGCATCATAAGGACGCCTTTGATGTATTAAATGAGAAAACTGTAAGAAATATGTTTCTCATGATATCTATTTGTATATTTTTGTTAGTGTGCTTACTATTTCAAGTCCTCTTATCAGGGAACAGATTCCATTGAAGGCATCATCCTTCACTTGGCTGCGTCTAAGGAAGATAGGTCCTCCGAGACAGTCTTTGGTTTAGATAATGCAAAAAGGCACCGTTCGGAGGATTTTATCGACAAACCAAGTTTAATTTCTGAAAGCAATTCATTGAAGCGACGTCGTCTAGGCTTCTTCTCTTGGCTCCCCATAAATTCTGCCTCAACAAGATCGCATTCCACATCAAATGAAGTTGATTTGCAAATTGATGCATTTTCAAGGATGCCCAGATTAAGACTACTCCAGCTGAATAATGCAAGGCTCAAAGGAGAATATGAAGAATTCCCTAGGAAGTTAAGATGGTTGTATTGGCGTGGGTTCCCTTTAGAATCTATACCCAGTGGCTTTCCTTTGGAGAGCCTAGTTGCCCTTGACATGCGCAATAGCAGCTTGAAACAAGTTTGGAATGGAAACAAGGTGCGATATTTTTATTTTCTTTGGTGATTAAATGAATATTCAAAAAAACTAATTTCTAAATAGGCCACTGCGTGGTGCATTGGTAAAATGCTTGGGTTGTCATGTGTGTCACACTAATATTTTCTACTTTTTTTAATAGTTGCTCAGATCATTGAAAATCCTCAATCTCAGTCATTCCCATGGTCTTACCAATACACCTGACTTCTCAAAAGTCCCTAATCTTGAGAGATTGATTCTCAAAAATTGCTTAAATTTGATTGAGATTCATGAATCAATTGGGGAATTAGGGAGACTAGTTCTGTTGAATCTAAAAAGTTGCAAAAATTTGAGGAAGCTTCCATCGAAAATTGGCCAGCTAAAATCTCTTGAAATTCTCATTCTCTCTCATTGTTTAAAGCTCGAGAAGTTGCCTGCAGAGCTAAGCAAGATGGATTCTTTGAAAATGCTCCATGTAGACGGGATTGCCATCAATCAATCACCCTCCATGACTTCTGGGGTAAAATCATGGCGTTCACAATTCCGGGATTGGGTATTGGGACCAAGAAGAAGTCCAGAATCCATCAGTTTTTCATTGTATTCTTTGTCCCGCTCATTATCAAGCTTGAGTCTAGCTGACTGCAACCTATCAGATGATGATATTCCAAAGGATCTTGGCAGCCTATCCCTGTTGCAGAATTTGGATCTAACGGGAAATCCAATCTGTAGCCTACCAGAGAGCATCAAGTGTCTCACTATGCTCCAGGAACTCAATTTAAGCAAGTGCAAAACACTCCAGTTACTTCCGGAGCTTCCAATGAGTTTAACGGATTTGGATTTATTCGAATGCAGGTCATTGGAAAAGATAACAAATCTACCAAACCTATTCAATTCACTGAATTTGCTTATAAACTTCTGTGAAAAACTAACTGAGGTTCAGAGATTGTTCAAGTTAGAACCCATTGCAAACTTTGATAAAGTAATGATCAGCAATTTGGGCTTGTCCAACTTGGAATTCCTTAGAAATATTGAAGTGTGTTTGTTCAATAGCTTGACGACATGTAAAAGAAAACTTCCCCTCCAGGTGAGCTCTCTCTCTCTCTCTCTCTTATATATTGGTAAGAGTTAAAAATTACGATTTCATGCTGTAGGGACTCTATGAATTCGGAATATTTAGCACTTCTCTCCCTGGTAGCGAGGTTCCTGGCTGGTTCAGCATTAAGAGCATGGGTTCTGTAATATGTTTTACAGTACCTTCATTTCCTAATTTCAAGATCCAAGGCTTGAATGTATGTGTTGTCTATACAGAAACCGGTAGATCATCTGATAATCCAAGAAATAATTTTTGGAATGAGTTTTACATTAAAGTGAGTAATAGGACAAATGATCTGAAGTGGACATATAGCCCAACATTCATAGGTCTTCCAGATAATGGCAAAGACATGGTATGGTTAAGCCATTGGAATTTTAGGAATCTATTGGAAGCTGGCGATGAAGTGAATGTTTCAGTGTTTTTGTGGCGGAGTCATAAGCTAAAGGAGTTTGGAATCCATGTTGTGTTTGAGGAAGAAGAGAAGGGTACCCCATATAACACCTATCCTTCTTGTCAAAATGTCAGTGACGGAGATTTGTCATTGTATCAGGCCAGGACACGTGCATACTTCCTTTGTCATCATGATTTTGACATCCAACAAAGTTGTTCAGTTGATGATAATTGGGCTACCAACGGTTGGTATGACTTCTTATTTGGTGACTCTGAAGGTGTGGATCCTATATCTCCCCACTATATATCATGGAGCAACTCAGAAACACAATCAACAACAGTGGTGATTACAGAGGATGACGGTCAGTAACAGCTCTATCAACTCCTTTTTTTGATTCACTGTGAACTTCACATCTGTGTTTATGTTGATGACCTTTTTTTATACACTTACTGCTTTGGCAAAATTTTTTGTTTTGTCAATCTTGCTTTTTGCTCCGTCGATTTTATGATATTCTATTTTGATACAAAGGGAAGCTCTCCTTGTGAACATACAACATTTACTTTCTGAATATTTACAATGTGTATGTTCTTTGTTTTCAATTAAACTCAATCCTTGTGCATGTCAGGTTAGTCCAGACGATCCAACTGAGACCAGCCTCGTGAGAGGAGAGTCGAACATGGTGTTAAAACTCAACATATTACTGGATAATATTTCTCATTGAAGAAAATTAAAGTGGGAGCTTTGTTGATTGTAGCTTAGATCTATAACAAACCAACTAAAAGAGAAAACATGGGAAGTAAATATACAATTTTCTTATTTTGAAAAGTTCATATAGTTTGTTACTTTATTATTATTATGATTTACACAAATTTATGGTGTGACTATTGTGATCTTATTTTGCCTTTGAGAATATAAGGGGAAATCCAATCCGTAGCCTACCCAGAGAGCATCAAGTATCTCACTGTGCTCCAGGTACTCAATTTAAACAACTGCACAAAACTCCAGTTACTTCCAGAGCTTCCAATTAGTTTAATCGAGTTGGATTTATTCAAATGCAGGTCACTGGAAACAATAACAAATCTACCAAACCTGTTGAGTTCACTGGATTTGATGATAAATTACTGTGACAAACTAAATGAGGTTCAGATTGTTCAAGTTAGAACCCATTGGAAACTTTGATGAAGAATGATCAGCAAATTGGGCTTGTCCGACTTGGAATTTCTAAGAAATATTGAGGTGTACATTTTCAATAATATGACATTAACTAAAAGAAAAGTTCCCCTCCAGGTCAGCTCTCTCTCTCTCTCTCTGTCTATATATATATATATATATATATACATATCCTATCGGTGAGAGTTAAAATTTATGATTTTCATGCTGTAGGGACTATATGAATTTGGTATATTTAGCACTTCTCCCCCAGGTAGTGAGGTTCCAGGCTGGTTCAGTGTGAAGAGTATGGGGTCTTCAATAAGTTTTAAGGTACCTTCATTTCCTAATTCCACTATCCAAGGCTTGAATGTATGTGTTGTCTTTGCACAAACCGATGGACATTCTTCTGATCCGAGAACTGACTATTGGAATGAGTTTTACATTAAAGTGAGTAATAAAACAAAGGATCTCAAATGGACATATAGCCCAACATTCATAGGAATTCCAGAGGACGGCAAAGACATTGTATGGTTAAGCCATTGGAAGTTAGGGAATCAATTGGAAGCTGGCGATGAAGTGGATGTTTCGGTGTTTTTGTGGCAGAGTCTTAAGGAGTTTGGAATCCATGTTGTGTCTGAGCAAGAAGAGAAGGGTACCCCATACAACACTTATCCTTCTGGTCACAATGTTAATGATGGAGATTTGTCAGTGCATCAGGCGCATGCACACTTCCTTTGTCATCATGGTTTTGACATCCATCAATGCTGCTCAGTCGATGATAGTTGGACTATCATGGGTTGGGATGACTTCTTATTTGGTGACTCTGAAGGTGTGGATCGCGTATCCTCCCCAATAAAATGGACCATTGAACACCTCGATTATACAATATATCAACAACAAAAGTGATTGCAGAGGATGAACTAACGGTAACAGCTCTATATCAAATTCTATTTTTGATTGAATATGACTGCATGTGTTAGGCTGATGACCTTTTACACACGCACATAATTACTTACTCCAAAGAACTCCTGCTATGGAGAAATTTTTTGTTTTGTTAATCTTGTTTTACCTCTATCTATCAATTTTATCATAGTCTATTTTGATACAAGGGAAGCTATCCTAATGAACTTACAACATATACTTGCTGAATATTTACAATGCGTATGTTCTTTGTTTTCAATTAAACTCAGCCCGTGTGTATGTCAGGTTAGTCCGCACTATCCAATGAAACCAGCCTTGTGAGAGGAGAGTCGAACCTGGAGTTAGAACTTTTTTTTCTTTTTTCCTTTCTCTTCTTCTCTACCAGTCTCGAAACCTTAAGCTACGGATTCAGAGTTAAGACCCAAAGCAACAAAGGTAGACCATCATGGAGCTAAAACTTAATGAGAGCTGTGTTGATGGTAGCTTAGATAATCAACTCAGAAGACAAAACATGGGAAGTAAATATACACTTTTCTTATTTTGAAAAGTAGATATATTTGTAGTTAGTTTCTTTCTTTATAGTTTACACACATTTATGGTGTGTCTATTGTAATCTTATTTGTCTTTATTGATATAAGAGAAAGGTATATATCACTTGCAATAATATGCATAGCAGGAGATTGGGGAACTAATCCAATGCTTTATAACACAGTTGCAGAGAAGATGAAGATTGTCCATCAATTGCTTCAACATGTGGGAAAAGAAATTTCCAAGAATCGGCGATGATAAGGATTCCTTTGTTGTTCTAATAAAACACTGTATTACAGTACTGTGGTTTGTCATGCATGTGGCTTCTTATCTAAAAATGTCTTTATATGGTTTGTCATTCATGCTGGCTTTTTATCTAATATTTGTTGAGTAGTGCTATTGTGAGAGAGCACAAAAAGTCTAAAAAGCTCGCGCTTATAAGTCACACGATTCCTATTTGTAGGGAGTTGGAAGAGAGAATTAATTAAGAAATAATCTTGCAAATAAGAAAACAAATCAAGGTTTTTTCTCTCGTCTTTCCATGTTCTCTCTCTCTTGGTTAACCCTCAACCAATCTGTCTCTCTCTCTCTCTCTCGATTAACCCTCAAAGAATCTGTCTTTCTCTTTCATAGTTAACTTTTTCGATCTAAGAGCCAATCTACCTGCATTAAATATAGATTGAGTCGTTTCCATTATCTCTTGATGAAGAAGAAATTACATAAGTATGAAGGAGGGGTGGAATGGTGTTTGAATTGCTATGAAACACTAACACGTGGGAGTGAACTGTCGTACCGGTGTCGGGCACGCGTCTGAGGCTTCGACACGTGTCTGACACCTATGTAAAGGTGTCCTATTTTTTTTTTTTCATTTTTTTCATGCCGGACACGGCAAAGGATGCGCCGGCGACATGCACATAGGACAGGGGTTCAGATTTTGTCAAAAATAAATAAATAAATAAAGAGATATATACATGTATATGATTGTGTGTATTCATAGAAAGACAGATTGAGAGAACTTGCATTTTCAGACTTTTGGCTGATGGAAAGCTTCGAAAATAATTTGCGATCAATTCCTATTTGGAAGCATATGCTTCCCCTCTGCTGTCTTGTGAGGTTGCTAGCTAAGCCTCTGGATCTAACAAACCAAGGGCCTCCGGATCTAACAGACAAGGGCATCTTCGTCGCTTCATTGTAATTACGGGATGATTAGGGCGCAATTACTCTAGGGTTTTCTCTAGTAGCTGTCCTGTTGGGCTGGGCCCACTCCTAACACTTGTATTGTTGCTAACCTGTTGGTCGCTGTCCAAACTTCTTGGGCTGGACCTTTGATCATGGCAAGGCCATTGTAATTTTTTGTAACTACTTTATTTATACAACATTCAACTTTTAAAAAATAAAATAATAAATAAAATAAAATAACATTATAGGGAAGAGAGAAGTGATAAGATTGCAATCTTATCTTTTAGAACATGTTATAAGAATAATAATTCTACTTTTAGATACAAATATGTACCTCTTTATATATATATATATATATATAGATATATATATTTTAAGGTATTTGGGCTATATTTTTCAAGAGAATAATGGGTTTAAAAGTTATGTTAATTAAATATAAATTAAAAATTGAGTATATATATATATATATATATATATATATACTAGGAAAAGGTACATGCGATGCACGTATTGAATGTTTTGTAAATAATTTGATATAGTTTTATAGAAAATAAAGCAGCCAATTTGTGGTAGATTTTATAAAAATTATTTTATTTTCTTTAAATATATTCTTGTTTAATTATATTCTCTTTTATTAAAAAAAAAAACTCATAATAAATAGATAAATATGTAATATGTGTTAGAATTTTATAGAAACTTTTTTAAAAACTCTTTTTATATCAATTAATAAATATTTTTTTATATTAATAATTCTTGTCTAATTAGATTTCAATAAATAAGTAATTTGTATTAGAATTTTATAGAAACTCTTCTAAAACCTCTTTTTATATCAATTAATAAATAATTTTTTATATTAACAATACTTGTCTAATTAGATTTCCTTTTATTAAAAAACTCAAAATAAATAGATAAATAAGTAATTTGTGTTAGAGTTTATAGAAAATCTTAAAATATATCTTTGTCTAATGTATTATAATTTTAATAACAATAAAATAGGTAATTTGTGGTACAGTTTTTCCAGTCTAATTAGATTTTCTTTTATTAAAAAACTTATAATAAATAAATAAATAGGCAATTTGTGTTAGAGTTTAATAAAAACTCTTTTTATATCAATTAATAAATATTTTCTATATTAATAATTCTTGTCTAATTAGATTTCTTTTTATTAAAAAAAACTCATAATAAATAGATAAATAGGTAATTTGTGTTGGAATTTTATAGAAACTCTTTTAAAATATCTTTTTATATTAATTAATAAATAATTTTTTATATTAATAATACTTGTCTAATTAGATTTTCTTTTACTAAAAACTCTTAATAAATGTATAAATAGCTAATTTGTGTTAGATTTTATAGAAAATTTTTATTTTCTTTAAATATATTATTGTTTAATTATATTTTTTTTATTAAAAAAACTCATAATAAATAGATAAATAGGTAATACGTGTTAGAGTTTTATAGAAAATATTTTTAAAACTCATTTTATAAGAATTAATAAATATTTTTATATTTTAAAAATTCTTGTCAAATTAGATTAGCTTTTATTAAAAAAAAAAAAAAAAAAAAACTCATAATAAAAGGTAGTTTGTGATAGAGTTTTAGAAAATTTATTTTATTTTTTATATCAATTAAAAATATTTTTTATATTAATATTTTTTTGTCTAATTAGAATTTTTTTTATTACAAAACTTCTAATAAATAAATAAATAGGTAATTTGTGTTAGAGTTTAATATAAACTCTTTTAAAAATTCTTTTTATATCAATTAATAAATATTTTTATTTTAATAAAACTTGTCTAATTAAATTTACTTCTATTAAAAAACTCATAATAAATAGATAAATAGATAATTTGTGTTAGAGTTTTATAGAAACTCTTTTGAACTTTTTTTTATATCAATTAATAAATAATTTTTTTATATTAGTAATATTTGTCTAATTAGATTTTCTATTAAAAAAACTCACAATAAATAGATAAATAGGTAATTTATGTTAGAGTTTTATAGAAACTCTTTATTATGTAGGTTTTAGTGTCTTATAGATTTTTTTATTTTTTTATTTGTTTATTTTTTAAAAAAAAAAAAAAAACTCTTTTCAAATCAATTACTAAATATTATATATATATAAATAAATAAATACTTAAATACTGAAACTCTTTGCACATCTAATAATAGTATAGATAAAAACTCTTTTTATATCAATTAATAAATATTTTTTTATATAAATAAATAAATACTGAAACTCTTTGGCAGAGCTTCTGTATTTCACTCTGTAATTCCGGATTTCTAAAATTCTCAATTTCTGTATCTCTTCCTCATTTCTCCATGCCTCTATTTATAGGTTTCTTGGATTAATAGGATTATGACATGTGTCCTTTTCTGATAATGACATGATCATAACTGGGCCGGACCGGTTATATTATGATAATTATTCATAAAAAATAACCATTATTAGGTAATTCTCAACTAAAAATAAGAGTTTTATATAAAATGTGATTGATATTATTAGGTAATTTTGCAATTAATAAATATTTTTTATTTTAATAATTGTTGTCTAATTAAATTTACTTTTATTAAAAACAAAACTCATAATAAATAAATAAATAGGTAATTTGTGTTAGAGTTTTATAGAAACTCTTTTAAAACCTCTTCTTATATTAATTAATAAATAATTTTTTATATTAGTAATACTTGTCTAATTAGATTTCCTTTTACTAAAAAACTCTTAATAAATAGATAAATAGGTAATTTGTATTAGAGTTTTATAGAAACTCTTTAAATATATCTTTGTCTAGTGTGATAGAGTTTTATTGAAAATAAAATAGGTAATTTGTGATAGAGTTTTGTAGAAATAATTTTATTTTATTTAAAAATATCATTGTCTAATTACATTTAATTTTATTAAGAAACTCATAATAAAAACTAATTTGTGGTCGAGTTTTAGAAAAATTATTTTGTTTTATATATCAATTAATAAATATTTTTTATATTAATAATTCTTGTCTAATTAGAGTTTCTTTTATTAAAAATTTAATAATAATAAATAGATAAATAGGTTAATTTAAATTTTATTATCTAGATTTTAGTGTTTTAAATTTTTTTTATATAAATAAATAAATATTTAAATACTGAAACTCTTTGCACATCTAATAATAGTATAGATAAAAACTCTTTTATATCAATTAATAAATATTTTTTTATATAAATAAATAAATACTGAAATTTGGCAGAGTTTTGTATTTTCTCTAGAATTTTCAATTTTTGTACCATTTCCTTCTTCCTCCATGCCTCTATTTATAGGCTTCTTGGATTAGTGAGATGATGACATGTGTCATTTTCTAATAATTACATAATCATAACTAGGCCTTGTGATAATTATTCATAAAAAATAACTATTCTTTTTATATTGAACTAAAAATAAGAGTTTTACATAGAATGTGGTTGATTTTCTTATGTAATTTTTAGAGTTTTATAGAAACTATTTTTATGTCAATTAATAAATATTTTTTTATAACAATAAATTAATATTGAAATACTGAAACACTTTGCATGATTTTATTAGATAATTTTCAATTAATAAATATTTTTTATTTTAATAATTCTTGTCTAATTAGATTTACTTTTATTAAACAAAAAACTCATAATAAATAGATAAATAAGTAATTTGTGTTAGAATTTTATAAAAACTCTTTTAAAACCTCTTTTTATATCAATTAATAAATAATTTTTTATATTAATAATAGTTGTCTAATTGGATTTTCTTTTATTAAAAAACTCATAATAAATAAATAAATAGGTAATTTGAGTTAAAGTTTTATAGAAACTCTTTAAATATATCTTTTGTCTGGTGTAATAGAGTTTTATTGAAAGTAAAATAAGTAATTTGTGATAGAGTTTTAAAGAAATTATTTTATTTATTTAAATATATCCTTGTCTAATTAGATTTAATTTTATTAGAAAACTTATAATAAAAACTAATTTATGGTTGAGTTTTAGAAAAGTTATTTTGTTTTATCTATCAATTAATAAATATTTTTTATATTATTAATTCTTTTCTAAGTAGATTTTTTTATTATTAAAAAATTCATAATAATAAATAAATAAATAGGTTAATTTAAATTTTGTTATATAGATTTTAGCGTTTTAAATATTTTTTATATAAATAAATAAGTACTTAAATACTGAAACTCTTTGCACATCTAATAATAGTATAGATAAAAACTCTTTTTATATCAATTAATAAATATTTTTTTATATAAATAAATAAATACTCTGTATTTTACTCTGAAATTCTGGATTTCTAGAATTCTCAATTTTTGTACCCTTTCCTTCTTCCTCCATGCCTCTATTTATAGGCTTATTGGATTAATAGGATGATAACATGTGTCCTTTTCTGATAATTACATAATCATAACTGGGCCGGGCCGGTTATATTGTGTTAATTAGTCATAAAAAATAACTATTATTTTTATATTGAACTAAAAATTAGAGTTTTATATAGAATGTGATTGATTTTATTATGTAATTTTTAGAATTTTATAGAAACTATTTTTACAAAAACTACTTTTATATCAATTAATAAATATTTTTTTTATATAAATATATAAATACTGAAATATTAAAACACTTTGCATGATTTTATTAGGTAATTTTTAATTAATAAATATTTTTTATTTTAATAATTCGTCTCTCATTAGATTTACTTTTATTTTAAAAAACTCATAATAAATAGATAAATAGGTAATTTGTATTAGAGTTTTATAGAAACTCTTTTAAAACTCTTTTTATATCAATTAATAAATAATTTTTTTATATTAATAATACTTGTCTAATTAGATTTCCTTTTATTAGAAAACTCATAATAAATAGATAATTTGTGTTAGAGTTTTATAGAAACTCTTTAAATATATCTTTGTCTAGTGTGATAGAGTTTTATTGAAAATAAAATATTTTCTTTAAGACTGCGACCAATATTACAAACTATGATAAAAGATTAGGAAAATATATATACAAGGAAGCTTGCAAGTTATTATGAAATTATTGAAAATTGATTTTGTTTAATGCATTCAAAGTTGGACGTGTCTTCATGATTGAAGGCGGCTAAGCATCATTGAGCCAAATTAAATTAGTAACATAGATTTCATCATCACAATCGATCATCATCTCTTATTTAATCCCACTTGAATATCTCCTAAAGGTTGATAAATAGGTTAATTTAAATTTTATTATGTTGATTTTAATGTTTTAAATATTTTTTTATATAAATAAATAAATGCTTAAATACTAAAATTTTTTGCACATCTAATAATAGTATAGATAAAAACTCTTTTTATATCAATTAATAAATATTTTTTATATAAATAAATAAATACTGTAATACTGAAACTCTGTATTTTACTCTTGAATTATGGATTTCTTAAATTCTTAATTTTTGTATCCCTTCCTCCTTCCTCTATACCTCTATTTGTAGGCTTCTTGGATTAATAAGATGATGACATGTGTCCTTTTCTGATAATTACATAATCATAACTGGGTCGGGCCGATTATATTATGATAATTATCCATAAAAATAAATATTCTTTTTATATTGAACTAAAAATAAGAGTTTTATATAGAATGTGATTGATTTTATTAGACAATTTTTAGAGTTTTATAGAAACTATTTTTACAAAAACTATTTTTATATCAATTAATAAATATTTTTTTATACAAATAAATAAATACTGAAACACTTTGCACATTTAATAATAGTATAGATATAGATATATTATAATATATATTATTATTTTATTGCTATATCCTTGTCGTGTTCGTGTTTTGTTTTTTTTTTAAAATTTACCGTATCGCCGTATCCGTGTAGGATCGTGTCCCGTGTCTGTGTCCGTGTCCGTGCTTCATAATTGAATTGTCTTCTTGGGAAATTACTGTCTAAGAATGCTATCTATCGAATGCTATCAACACAAATGGCCTGCAAAATTTCATAAGTAAGATTTGGGGTTGCTCTTCAAGGAAGGGTGGCAAGGATTGAAGAGAAGATTTTTCAATTCAAGTTTGAACATGATTAATTCAAGCTCATGGAGTTTTGATAGTCAATTGTTGGTATTGGTTCCTTGTGGTAAGATAGGCAGATTAAAGATCAAATCTTCAACTAAAAAAAATTAATCTAATCTTCAATACACCAAGTTTTTTGGTGCAGTTAGAGAAATACCCATGGGGATTAAAGTTGGTAATAGATTTTTAAACTCTGATTGTATTGAAATTCGATACAAAGAATTAGAAAGAGGGCATTTCTTGTGAATAAGGAGAACGTACAGGAGCGACTGATACCGATTCCTAAAAAGCAAACCCAAGTTATTAACATTAGAAATCCACTTCTCCGGACAGTTTGTTTATGTTTGAAAGGTGCATGTTTATCTTTGAATGGTGCAGTATATTCATTGTAGAGTTGGAGTATGGGTATAAAGTTGGTTACATTTTTTTTCCTCACAAATGGTGGTATTAATTGGGACTAGATCCTAATGGATCAAACCTAGCATAACTATCACGCGGAAGCTGCTAACCAAGAGAGAGAATGTGGAGAGAAGAGAGAAATTTTTTGGTTTGTTTATTATTTGTAAATGATTCTTTCTTAATTAATTCTCTCATAAATTTTTTAAAATAGGAATTGTGTGATTTATAAGTACGAACTCGTAATACCACCACTCATTATTCAATGCATTCTGAAATGTGAAGAGATCGGATATTAACAACAAATAAACAATTGTAACACTGATGTCCCAACCAGAGGTACCCTCTTTCAAAAAAATCATAACAAGCTGTTTTCAAGATCAAAGTTGGTTCTAAAAAAAACATTTTGATGCTTCTCAAACATTTGATACATGCAATGGTGCGACTAACAATGCACATAATTTTTATTTTACCCTTTTTTTAATTTATCACCGTACTTGATAACACTTCATTAGTCCGATATATACTAGTAGTATAAACAATTGGTAGGTGGTGTGGTCCCATATGGGTTGCATTTCAGAAAGACATTGGATGCTTCAAAATTAGAAATCAGCCGTCAAAAAGCCAATTTCCAATGGCAATAAGAACTCGGAAGACACTCATAACATACCCAAACATAATTCAAAATGACCTGAAAAAAAAAAAGAAAAAAAAAAGGCATCAACATGGTGTCCCACTTATTTAATCATGCTTTATGAAAGAAACAATCCTTTTTATCAGAGCCGTAGCATTATCACACGTGGGGTCATCCATATGAAAGCAATGCTCCTCACCAAGACTCTCAACAATCTCCACCGTTCCTTTCCAGCCACTTTTCTTCAGATCCTCATAGTAGGCCCTACCAATCCTACACAAATGATCTCTCTCCGCCACGGACACCAACACTCTTTCGCAACCCAAAACGCACAGATCCTCTGCGGCCGGTTTCAGCCTACGATCCTCCAACCCACTACTAGTTGGACACATGTACAGCCACATCGCGTCGTCGTCCGTACCTCCAAAATACGGGTGGCTCAAAACCGCCCCGACAATCCTCGAATTTGGTAGTCCGACTGTCCCGACCCGTACCGCCAATGTGTGACAGATGTTCGCGCCGGCACTTTCTCCGGCGAGAAACAGTCGGCCGAAGTCGGCGTGGTTATTCAGCCACGGCTCGGGACCATTTCCGCTAGCGTGGGACGCGACCCACTGGAGAGCCGCCCAGCAATCTTCGTAGCAGGCTGGTATCGGGTGCTCCGGCGCCAGCCGGTACTCGACCGATACGGCGACGGCTTTGGCTTCGGCGGCGAGGATCCGGACGTAGTGGTCGGTTTGGGTGGAGAAAGCGGACTCGAAGGAGAAGCCGCCGCCGTGGACGTAGAAGAGGAGTGGAAGCTTGTGGGCGGGATCCGACACCCGTGGAAGGAAGATCCGAGCGGAAATGTCGGGGTCGGGTGAAACGACGACGTCTTTGGATTTTACGCCGGTGATGGGATCGTCGGAGGGTGGGATTTTTTGCGGTGGCCACCGGAATTTCTCGATTCGGCCAACTTTGTATACTCGGAAGAATGGGAACTCATGGGCTACTTCTGGGTTGATTGAACTACCTGCAACAACATTACAAAAATGTTGATACATAATAATATATATAAATATATATATAGATATAGACACACAAATGTTGTAGAGAGAGCTTACTCAGATTTGAGTGTTTAACAATGGTAGTGCAGCTCATTGATTTGCTCAGCTTGTTTGGGATGGGGAGAGGACGAACTAAAGAGGTAGTATTTATAAATCGTATTTGTTTCAGGAGGAGAGACATTGTTCTCACAATGAGGGGTTGTTGACTCTGGAAATCTGGATCGAGATTTGCGTGTTATGGTAAATTGAGAAA
Organism: Cornus florida; assembly: GCF_030987335.1. NCBI lineage: Eukaryota > Viridiplantae > Streptophyta > Magnoliopsida > Cornales > Cornaceae > Cornus > Cornus florida. Next base: position 52,049,321 of record NW_026775573.1, read on the forward strand.
TTTTTTATTTTTTATTTATTTTTGGTAAACAATGGAAGATTGGATTTGGAGCCCCAAAAATATATTTAAACCATTTAGACTCAACTTTCAAAACTACCCTAATGCAGTATCATTGTCTTCATGAGCTAAGCCACACGATTTTGAATGTGGCTGTCAAGCTTCGAGTTCGAATTGACATTCTAAAAATAAATTTTATGGATAAATTACAAAAAATCTCCCTAAATTTTTAACCAATTGCACAAAACCCCCCTAAATCAACAAATGCCCCTCTAAATTATCATAAAGTTACAGTTAAGGACAGTAGACAAGTCTCCAGCACAGGTAAAAGAGAATTACAATATTACCCTTAAGTGGAACGACGTTGTTTTAGTGTTGTCTTAACCTCAGTTGCTGATGTGTTAAAAAAAAATCTTAATAATCCAATAGCATTTTGACAACACAGCAGTACTTTATCACCTTAATTATTTTACCCCCAAACACGGCCTTACACGTAAGGCTATTTCTCCTACGCCCTAGTTTTTCCAGCCAAAGATATTACAGACATATCGCAACCTTCAATACCAGCATCTGTTCTTCAATGAAGTTCTCGATTTGGGCCTTCAAAGATGCTCACGGTTTATTTAACTGGGTTTGTATGATGCTGATGCTAAGTTACTGGTTTGCTCACTGGGATTGTATCGTGAGGCTTAGAGCTTCTCGCCGGCAGTCATGGAGTTTGAGATCGGTCTCTCACCGGTTTGCTCCTTGTTGATGCTTAGAGTTTCACGTCGGCGCTGGCGATCATGGAGTTTGAGGTTGGGCTCTCACTGGTAACCACTGTCATCTCCACAATCCCGACCCACAACCACCACTAGCACAGTATTCCTAAAAATGAACCACCACCAACATTAGAAGTTGGAATCCTATCCCTACCAAATCATCAGCCAATCAATAATCACAAACGAAACCCAACCTTCCTTTTATTTATTTATTTAGTTTTTTGGACAAGCCTTCCTTTTATTCACACCACACACAGTGAAAAAAAGGAAGCCATTGAATTCGGAGGAGGAGATGGGTTTAGTGATGGTGGTGTTGTGACGGCAACTACGGAGGTTAGAGCTCAGGGGAGGAGATAGAACTGGCGTAGTGGTTTGGGACGACAGTAAATCAGTTTTAAAATCGGCGACCAGGCAAATCTGTGAGACCACGGCAAATCACAAATCCACAGTCCGATAGTCACCAAGGACGACGGCTAGTTCGGAACCCTATAGTGACACTATGACAGATGATCGAGCCGACCGTTACAAGAAAGAATTTTCACGAACGAGATGGAGACGCACACTGCTGGCTAGTTCGCAGCGATGATGGTAGCGACTTCGGCGGCTACAAACAGGTTCACAGCGGTGATGAGGTCGCGACGGCGATATTGAGAGAGAGAATGTGGGCTAAGGGTGCGGCGGTGGTGAAATTAAGAGAGAAGGTGGGTGAACTGACCGCGATAGGGTGCGGCGGTGGTGAAATTGAGAGAGAAGGTGGGTGAACTGACGGCATCGCGGAGAGAGAGATGAGCGGGAAACAAAAGTGGGTTAGGGTTTTTTTTTTTTTTTTTTTTTTCCAGAAAATTAGCATCAGCCGCGATAAGGACGCCGAACACCTCTAGCACCAGCTGCGATGAGGGGGCCGACCTCCTCTAACACCAACGGCGATAAGGACTGTGACCACCTCTTTCTCAAATCCATCCCTCACCGCACCGACGCCTGTGATTTTTTTAGGGCTTTAATTTGGGATTTTTTTATTTTTTAAATTTTATTTTATACATTTAATAGTATAAGGGTAATTTTGTCATTTTCAAAATATATTGCCGGCATGTATTCATCACGCGCCTAATTGCCGGAGAAATCAAACGGAATTTTGCCCGTATGTAATTTTTGCAAAAAAATTGATAGTTGAGGGAGTTAATTGTACAAAAAATAGTTCAGGGGGGTTTTTAGGGAGAGAGAGTATAGTCCAGGGGAGTTTTTTGCACTTTACCATAAATTTTATAATTTTTGAGTTCAATTTTGAATGTCGTTGTCAAGCTTCGAGTTCGAATTGACATTCTAAAAATAAATTTTATAATTTTTGAAAAAAAAAAAAAAAACAAAAACTTCTACTATACATGACATTTATAATTGATTTTTTTAAAAAAACATTTCTATTAATTTTTTGATTCATTTATGGCAACAGTAGAAGGAGCCCATGCATCCCCGTACATTATCATATTTTCAACGAATATATATATATATATAACCATCACATATTTCAATATTTGTGGGCCATATATATGATATGAGATAGGATCAGCTCCCACCCCAAAAATAAATATATGCCAGTCCCATTGTCTTGCCATGCAACTTTGGCCCAACGAGGGTAGAAATGTCATTTTAATTATAAAAAAATAATTTAGTCTGTTAACTCAAAGTTAAGGGGGGTAATAATGTCTTTTACATATCAAAAGTGATCTGACACATCTGAAAAGTAACGTTTAAGGTATAAATAAAAGAATGACCAAACATTTATAATGTAAGTAATTTTCGAAAAGATGTTTGAGTATAATATTTGAAGGGGTGTCAGTGTAATTAACCTTACATCAAATGTTGAAAATAATTTACATATACTTAATATTATACAAATATACAAGCTCTCTCAAGGGCTTCTCCTCTAACTAAATTTTGAATTTTATCACTTTTGCTCTCGCTCTACGTGACCTAGTTCACGAGTGAATCCATCGTGACTAAAAAAAATGGTCATAGAAGTCAGGTTCAACCCTCATCTTTTCATTTGTTCCGCCTTATCTTAACTTCAAATAAAAATTTAAAGTAAGAGTGTACACGATTCAAATTGAATGAGTCCTAAAATATTTTAGAACCAATTCGGTCTCAATAATTACAAGATAATTGGAACCGAACATATCACACTCTCTGAATCGAACCAATTTGAAATATTTGATTCAATGAAATCTTCTTATCCTTTCCAAGTAAAAATAAAATAATAATAATCAAACAAATTTGAAGCCGACACTTTATTTTGCCCCCGCCACATTGTAGGAAAATTCTTAGGAACATCCGACCATAGATCATAATTTTTCCTTTCCAAAAGTAAGCACTTGTAAAGATTAAGGATGGCAACTGGGTAGGGAAAGCCAACCCTATTCCCATCCTCATTTATCATAGCTCTTTCGTCTCTGTCCAAAACTATTTACCAAACGGTGGCAGGACAGGGGCAGGGCGGGGATCTGGGTACATACATATATACATACAACATATATTAGTTCTCGTAGTTGTGGGGTAAGTTGGGTCTACTCAGTTGGCAGAGGCACTTCCTTGAGTCATGTGAGAGTTTAGGTTCGACTCATCCAACGGCGGATCTAAGGGGGGGCTTGGGTGGGCTTGAGCCCCCCCTTAAAATAAAAAAAAAAAATTTATTTTTTATTATAGGTATATTTAGCTCAATGTTTTAGAAAAGAAAAAAATTAGTAATAGTATTAGCTCCCCAATTTTAACCTATTCAAACAAACCCAATATCTAAGCCACAATTTTAAAATAAAAGCCCAACCAAAAAGGCTCAAGTCAAACAAGTTCTCAACAATCACTAAGCCAAAACACAGAGAACTCCTAAATTTCTAATCTTGCACAAATCAGAGAGCTCACTCCTTCTCTCCCTCTAAAGTCTAACCCTATTTCCTCTAAAATTTTTCAAACCGAATGTTTCAGATTAGTTATTTGTGTGCATAATACATGTAAGTGGAGGGACCCACTTTTTTATTTATGTAATTTGTTGCAGTGAATTGTCAGACTTATTTCTTTTAATTGATCCATTTATGCATAAAAAAGAAGTGGGCCCTCCACCTACATGTATTGTGCAAAAATAACCAATCAGTAACATTCGATTAGGTAATTCACTGCAACAAATCGGTGTAAGTATCATTACTCTTTTTGAAATCTAACATTTTAAGATGACGAGTTTTAATATATATATAAATATTTTATTATATTGACAGGGAATAAATTACTAAATCTGTCCACAATGAATTCACATGATATGATGGTTTACTTTTTATAAGTTCAATGTAAAAAGATTAAATTAGTAATATTACAAAAAATATATATATATATAGTACTTTAACTTTTCAAATTTGACATTTATTTTGTTACAGTCAAAAATAAAAAAGTAGCCATGAGTATATATTTTGAAAAAAAAAGTCCTCATAGCTGTCTTCAATTCTTCAAGTACACAAGTCTTTGCAACCAATTTTGCATGATTCTTTATAGAGAAATGATAGGTCTTCCAACCTCAATTGCCGACTTCTCCTCCGAATACAGTACGGTTGGATCATATTAGAACTCTTAAAAAAAAATCCCGTAAACATCTCTTTCGCTTCAACTAATTCCCAACCACGTTGTATTTAGAAAAAATTGACAATTGAAGTCGGAAGATCTATCATTATTCTTCTTTATATATCTTCTTGAATGTACTCAAAATAGATGGCCCATTGTCTTAGGATAAAGGTGAGATTGATCAGCAGTATTATTGTACCAATGATCCAATAGTTTCTTGGATGATTATTATTATTATTATTATTATTATTATTATATTTTTTTGAATAATCCAAGGAACCACATTTTCTTATATATGCATGGGAATAAAATGTACACAAGGATCACAATTATGTCTTTATCTTTGATTTTATCCACTCCAATAGTCCAATATTATACACATAATTACTATAATAAGTACTGAATACACATATACATAATTACTCTTCGATTGTATTATTTGAGTGAAAGATAACATCGTAGTGTTATTAAATATGATAATATTATTTTAGTTTAGCTATGGACTCTGTATCATTACTTTTAAATCTATCTTCATAAAAACTCACCTGTACCATAGGCAAGGGCAAGGTTTGAACACCTGGTAGCATCCATTAAATATTCTGTGATGCGCTTTTTTAGGAAGACTATTGATCTTCAAATGGATACACACACACACACACACACACACACACACGCACACACACACACTAAAACTCTTGATCTCTGATGAGCGCTGAAAAGTGCGTATTTAAACTCTTTAAGCTTAGGCATTCTAGTACCTTTATTTATCTTATTTTTCCACCTTAGATTAATTTCGTGTTATTTCCATTTTCAGGTACTTATCCCCTAAATAAGCTAACTCAGCCAAATAAGAGCAGAAATGAAGTAATTCTGGAATGAATCAAAGAAATGAGCAAAGTAGAGTAAAAGGAAGCTCAAATGTGGAATTTCAGCATCTTCGATCGATCCAACATCAGTCTTCGATTGATCAAACTTTCATCGATCTCAGCACTTCAAGATAGATCCAAGCCATGATGTCATTTTCAGAGATCCCAAAAGTTCGATCGATCCAACATCATTCTTCGATCGATCAAACTTTCTTGTCCTTATCCAGATGCTAGATCTTATCCAACTGTACCACCCTACCAACCGCTTTTGTCCTTTTCCCAAAAGCATCTTCAAAATATCTCAGATTTATTTTTATCCAAAAAGGCGCCGCCATTGAGGATCGATCTAGCCTAAGTTCGATAGATCTCAGCCATGTTCGATCGATCCAAGTCCAAGGTTCGATCGATCGAACTTCCTCCAGTGCGAAAAAGTTAAATATCCAGCTTACAAAAAGTTGTCCTTTATCCAATCATTGGGGAATATTTGTTGTACGATCCCAGCTTATTTTGGGTGTCATTTGACCTACCTATATAAGGATAATGATTACTTTCTACATGATATCACATCATATCATATCATACCTTGTAGAACTATTGGAGAGGAAGTTTAGAGGAGGAGGAGGCTAGAAACACCATTGGCGACTTTTCATTAACCAAGGAGCAAATCTCTACCATGGAGTTAGCCCTTGAGGGTTGGAGAAGCACTACCATGAGTGGCTAGACATCCTCTTGGGGCTAGAGTTAGCCCCAAGCATGCTTTCTACATCTTGATTTTGTGTATTATTGAGGGGTTAGTGTTGTAATACATGTTTTGGCACTTATATATATATATATATATATATATATATATATATATATATATCTTGTTTATTCAATGATTTATGTGGTTTAATGCTTCTAATTGATCATTTCATTCTATCCATATGTCTATGTATGCTAGAATATATGTTCATGTGTTTGTCTCTATTTCTTATGTTATTGAAGCATGTCTATGTGTATTAATGCCATAGATCTAGAGATTGTCAAAACATTGTGCTTAATGGAATGCTCTTGTAATTTTCTTGATGGTTCATGCTCATTTCTTGATGGATTGTGCATCTCCCTTAGCTTCATTAGTTTAATTTCATGTCATTAGCTTAATTGAAGTGTAGTGGTAGCATAGTTGTTAGATGGGAGGACAATCCATGCTTGTTGTTTGATGTTTCATACTTTTGAATGCAAGTAGCATATGTCTCTAACCTTGTGGTGTATTTGGCTTGTGAGCTTAATGAAATGATTAATGACTTGCTAGATATATTGTGCTTTTCATATGCTATTTAGACAATATATACTTAATTGTTAGATATATCATGTTTTTCACATGTTGCTTAGACAATATATACTTAATTGGTCACCCTTGCTAATTGAATCAACCAAATACACACACACATCAATATTTGCAACACACATTTCCCTCATTAGTCACTTGTTAAGGGTGTAGAAAAGTATTGTTTGATGGTGACCTCTAAACCCCAAGATCTCTCTCTTACTTACTCTTTATTGCATTCAATTATTTAGTTTAATTTACTTACTAGTTTAATTAACCAACCAACTATTTGTTTGATCACTCGACCTGCTAACCCTAATAGTGATTCCACAACCAAATTCGACTTCAATCCCTTGAGACGATCCCTACTCGCCCTAACTATATTTTTAGTGAAGGTAGTAGTGGCTTTTATAAATGTAAAACTTGGCCCTCGCCTTAATGCACACTCTTAAGCTTATGGTGTAGCGACACACCATAGTTTCTGGCACCGTTGCCGAGGATTAGGTAACGTCGTATTTGTGGAATCAATTAGGAATTAGTACTCTTTTGATCGTATCTTTACTTTATTTTTATTTTTCTTTTGATTACTTATTGTGTTTGTTCATCTTTGACAAGGAGAAATGAGCTAGGAAGCAAGCAAATGAGCATTCAAGCAAAGGAGTTAAGCAAGAAAGGAAAAATGCTAAAAATTTAAAAAAATTACTAAGCTAAGCTATAAATTTGGAGTTGAAGTGCTAAAGGACCTTTGTGAGACTTTCTTTACTCAATCCCTTAGTTAAATCGTCGGCCCGCGTGGAGGCTTGTTTTTAATCTCTCAGATAAATCGTGAGCCCGCGTGGTGGCATTCTTAATTGTTCTTTGCATCATTGTTGTAATACCCCGTAATTTTAAAGAGTGTATTTAAATTAATTTTGTGTTAGGTTAATTCTTTAATGTGTAGATTTATTCACCTTGTAATTATATATGTTAGATTAGTTAATTAATTTTATTTATTTGTGCATGTAATATTGATTTTATGTTCTATATAATATAATGATTAGTTTTGAAATTTTTATTGGTTATATTTTAGATTAATTATTATTATTTAATTAAAGTATTTAATTTGTATATATTAATAATAATAATATAATAATAATAATATTTATAATAATAATAATTATAATAGTTTAATAATAATAATAATAATAATATTTATAATAAATAATAATAAATCAATGTAATGATGAAGAAATTAAATCTTAGGATAGGATTTCATTCCCATAGTTGAACCTTAGGACATCTTGCTTGACTTGGCTTGCTTGCCTTAAAGCCATATGGTTGGGAATGTGGTTAATTAAATGCAAAAATAGATATTTGTAATATTTATATTATATAAATTGTATATAAATTAGCTAGCCTACCTTAGAAGGAAGGAAAGGGAGTTAGAAACAAATTATAAATTTTAGTGAGCCATTGTAAAAGTGTGGAAAGGAAGAGAGAGAAAGAAAGGAGCTTGGATCGGTGTAGAAAAAATTTACCCGACTACGCGCAACCGGCGGATTTATTTTAAATCCATAAGGCAAGTTGTTATCTACTTTTCCCCTTTGAATCCATAAATTATTCATTTAATTTATTTCGGGTTTTTAGAGACTAGAAACCATGCTAGGAATTTCAATAAATTAATTTTTAGTTTATTAAAATAATGAGATTTTAATTATTAAAGAGGTTAGATATTTATTTATTAGCCTATGTAATTAAAATATAGCTGAAAATAATTAAATAAGGCTTTAGGGATTTTTCTAGAATTTTCTAGATTTTTTCGAGGCTTTTCTGCAATTTCCGGCGAGCCTCCGGCGAGGTTTCCGGCCACCGGCAGTGAAGAAGATGACCGGAGTGATCCGGTGTGATGCGGCGCATTGTAGGTTAGTGCGCGCGTGCATCCTGGCCATTGGTAGAGTCTGATTGATCCGGTGCATCGCAGTCCATGTTACTGCAGTACACCCGGATCAAGAACCGTTGGATTAGGTAGATTCATCCAGTGTAGCGCGCCCATAGCAAGACCATGCAACCAACGAATCAGCAAGTGCCGCGTCATCAGGATGCATTAGTGCGCGCGTGGCAGCGCGTGACTGATTCCAGACGCGCGTGGGGGCGCGTGCAAGCGTGTGCGCGTGTGAGAATAGTGGAGGCGCGTGTGGGAAGCTCTGGGAGGCGCGTGGGGGCGCGTGAGGGACCCCTACAGCTACTGGAAAAGTCCAGAATACCCCTAGGGACTGTTTTGTAAATTCCAGAACCTTAAACTTGGATTTTTAGGTACTGTGTTGGTATTTACGGGTTTAACGGGCCACGAAATTATTATTTTACTACCCGTTACTTATTCTTATGGCCGATTAATATTTCTAAACCTTAAATGGCACGTTTACTGTACGGATATGAAGGTGATTCATTTATCAACATTATTATAGATACTGTTATTGTTTTATTAAATGGTATTCAGTAGTACTGTTAATAATGTCACGGTTATCGTAATATAAATTAGCCATTAGATATTATGGGATATTTATACTGTTAATCATATATCAACCATGAGTATTATGCTGTGTGCATTTCAGAGAATAAATGGACTGTTTAAATTATGTCGCATTTATATTACATGGATGTGTTGCCATATAGAACCATGTGAGCTGGCTAATAAGTTTAGACTCATTTATACCTTATGCATTCGTTACTATAGACAGATGTGTGGCTGTCGGGGTATGTGGTTTAATATTATTGGCAGGTGTTGCCTAATTGACATGCTCAGTATGTTTAGTAATATTATTGGCATGTGTTGCCTAATTTATATGCTCAGTATATTCATCAGTACTTTGAGAGGTGTTATCACTGTGTAATTCGTTATAGTCTGTGTTGTCAGTACCGTGCACCATGTATAATAGCTGATTTCCCGGGTAGGGAAAGGCGACACTTAACCACCTAGTGTGAGTCTAAGTGATCACCGTCTATTCTGGTTGAGGTCATGTTATACATTGGATAGTCCCTTAGGATGTATACAGATATAGTACTCATCCGATTCATAATGATTAATTTGTTTGATTCTCTGATTTGGGTCATAGTAGAGAGGACTTGCTCGTGGGGTTGACCCACCATTGTTGTTATTTCAGGATACGGTCAGTACCCGTTCCAAGGTTGAGGTTAGCAGTGAGGGACCACCATTCGAACTCATCTACTCTTACGATCCAGTTCAGGGTAGAAGTTTTATGTATTACTTCAGTTTCAGTTTTTATTTACTTTTGACGTTGAACTCTCAGGGTTATATTTAGGGATCCTTGACATAGGATTTCCAAGTTGTAATGGAGTACTGTATTAAATAAAGGATGGATGTTGTATTATTTAGTGTTCCTTTCCTGTCTAAATTCTTTTATTATCATCATTTTGTATTCCATGCTTGTATATTGCCAATTGTTTTTGATATCCCTCATTTTTCGTGTATAAGCCTGATCAACTTATGCGTGGAAAATGTGGGGGTGTTACAGTTGGTATCAGAGTATTCCAGGTTTGAGTGTCTTAGGGATCTGTGATTACTATACTTCCGCGTTGTGTATTATGATAATTAGAGCCTAAGTATTAGGGTTCTTTGTATTCTTTTAGTCGGTCCATTATAATGTACTGACGTTAGATTTTTCTGAAATTTAAAAGAAGGATGTCTCGGCGTGGGACAAGGAATGCGAACCGTCATCGCAGTATTTCCCCAACTCAAAATGAGAATCAGGAATTTTCCCCTCAAGTTGCTGATATTATTGCACGAGCTATAGCAGTAGGAGTAGCATCTGCTCTACGAAACCAGCAACCTCCTCCGATAGTACCTGTTCCTGAACCAGTGGTGCAGCCAATGTCATGGGACAAAACTCGTCACTCGTTTATCAGAGGGAATCCACCGACATTTGCGGGGTCCACAGATGTCTTGTTAGCATATCAGTGGAAACAGGAGAGCGAGCGTCATCTTCGGATGGTAATCTGTACCAAAGTGCAGAAACAGATGCTAGCTACGTTTATGCTGATAGGCAATGCATTGCAGTGGTGGGAGTCTATTACTACTGTCGAAGAGAGGACCAGATTGACTTATGCTGAATTTCAGACTCGCTTTGATGACAAGTATTTTCCTATGTCAGTAAGATCAGCGATGAAGACTGAATTTCTGGATCTGCAACAGGAGGATATGACTGTGGCTGAGTATGAACAGAAGTTCATTAATTTGTCATTATTTGCACCAGATGAGGTCAATACGGAAGAAAAGAAGAGAGACCGCTTTGTGAAGGGTTTGATATGGCCGATTAAAGTGGTGATTATAGGTAGTCCTGCATATACTACTTATATCCAGGTGGTTAATGCCGCTTTACAGCACTGCCAGATGAGGAGTGATTACCGGAAGTCTAAGGGAGATAAGCGGGCTAACCGAGACTACCAGACAGTGGAGAAAGGAAGCAGCAGTGGTACCAAGTCCAATGATCGGGGCAGATTTCAAGGACATCAACCTTGGAAGAAAAACAAAGGAAACCCAGATGTGCAGAGGGATGGAGTCCCTAATCAGGGTAGACAAGGTGGGGTACCTCAGACCGGACAGGAACAGTGGTCGGGAAATCAACAGAGAAGGCAGGCAGGTCCTTTTACGGGACGTTGTTATCACTGTAGAGAGATTGGGCATCCGGCCAAGATGTGTCCCAAAGCTAAGCAGGGACAGTATGGGCAGCCGAGACCTAATCAGCCGTTACCTCTACCGGCCCCACCGATGCCACGTGGGCAACTTCAGAATTTTCCGGCATTTCCAGCACCACCATTTCCTCCGGGACAACCTCCACAGCAGTTGCATCATGGCAGAGTTTATAACTTCATGCCACATAATGCGCAGGCTCCTCAGGCTATTGAAGGTATGTTTTCTATACATGGTAGAACTGCTCGTATACTGTTTGACACGGGTGCATCACATTCTTTTGTGTCTAGATCTTTTGTTATCTTATCTGGTATGACGACTCAGTTATGTGACCAACCTCTTAACATTTATACACCATTGGGAGTTGGCGCAATTTTACGAGAGTGTAGCGGTGATATCCTTATAGATATGGGCCGGCTTCGATTTCTTGCAAATTTGTTAGTATTAGATATGCATTCGTATGATGTTATACTTGGGATGGACTGGTTATCTCAGTACCATGCTCAGGTTAACTGTTACGAAAAATCTATTGTATTTGCTATACCAGGACAGGAGATGTATCTTCTTGTTGTACCACAACCTGATAGAGGACCTAGCACTTATTTATTCGTTCTTGAGGAGAACTCACAGGAAGCGACTGCGGTATCTCTTGACAGTATTCCGGTAGTACAGGAATTCCAGGATGTATTCCAGGAAATTCCAGGCTTGCCACCGAGTAGAGAGATAGACTTCGTCATTGATTTAGCTCCAGGCACTACGCCTATTGCTAAGGCGCCGTACAGAATGGCACCAGTGGAGATGCGAGAGTTGAAAGATCAAATTCAGCAGTTGCTCAGCCAGGGATTTATTCACAGGAGTACTTCACCATGGGGAGCACCAGTACTGTTTGTAAAGAAGAAGGATGGATCTCTTCGTCTTTGTATTGATTACAGAGAACTGAACAAGGTCACTATTCGTAATAAGTACCCGTTGCCCAGAATTGATGACCTGTTTGACCAGTTGAAGGGAGCTACTTACTTCTCAAAGATCGATTTGAGGTCTGGTTATCATCAGCTACGAGTCAGAGAACAAGATGTTCCAAAGACAGCATTTCTCACAAGGTACGGATCTTACGAGTTTCGTGTTATGCCTTTCGGTTTAACGAATGCTCCAGCTGTCTTTATGGACTTGATGAATAGAGTATTCAGAGAATACTTAGATCAGTTTGTCATCGTTTTCATCGATGATATTCTGGTTTACTCTAAGTCAGAGAAGGACCATGCCAGACATTTACGCATTGTCTTACAGACACTTCGAGAACATCAGTTGTTTGCGAAGTTTGAGAAGTGTGAATTTTGGCAGAAAGAGGTCAAATTTCTGGGCCATGTATTGCCAGAAAAAGGATTAGCAGTAGATCCAGCCAAGGTTACGGCAGTTATGGAGTGGGGACAGCCTACCTCACTGATAGAGATTCGCAGTTTTCTGGGATTGGCGGGGTATTACCGCAGGTTCATCCAGGGTTTTCCAAAATTGCGGGTCACTTACTCATCTGACTAAGAAGAATGTACCATTTGTATGGGATGATTCTTGTCAGACTGCTTTTGCTGAATTGAAGAGTAAGTTAACTTCTGCACCTGTCTTAGCCACACCTCAGAGTGGAATCGAGTATTTAGTATTTACCGACGCTTCTCTGAAGGGTTTGGGCTGTGTGTTGATGCAAGAAGAGCGACCAGTTTCTTATGGGTCTAGGAAGCTTAAGCCTCATGAGCTTAATTACCCGACTCACGATCTAGAGCTCGCAGCAGTGGTTTTTGCCTTGCGTATTTGGAGACATTATCTTTTGGGGGAGACTTTTCGATTGTTTAGCGATCATAAAAGTCTACAGTATTTGTTCACACAGAGGGAACTGAATATGAGACAGCGCAGATGGTTGGAGTTCGTGAAAGACTATCATTTCTCTATACAGTATCATCCAGGGAAAGCGAATGTTGTAGCAGACGCACTCAGCCGCCGACCCTATGTCAGCCTTTCAGCTTTGTTTGCAACAGAGTGGGATGCGTTAAAGACTGTTGATGAGTTAGCAGACGCTTTTATGGCATGTGTGGTAGTAACTCCTTCTATCATTCATCAGGTCATTCAAGCGCAACTCTCAGATAAACAGTGTATTGATCGGGTTTCGGAGTTAGCCTCCGGAGATGTTCCTTTTTATTCTGTAGGGACTGATGGAGGATTGAGGTACAAGGGACGTTTAATTGTGCATTCAGCTGACAATTTGAGAAATGTTGTGATGAGAGAGACACACACTTCTCAGTTCTCTGTACATCCAGGGGGAGACAAGATGTATCAGGACATGAAACGCCAGTTTTGGTGGGCCGGCATGAAAAGAGACATAGCTATCTTTGTCTCTAAATGTAGCACCTGTCAGATGATTAAGATTGATCATCAGAGACCGCCAGGATCGTTACAGCCACTTCCCATACCAGAGTGGAAATGGGAGAGTATTTCCATGGACTTCATAGAGGGATTACCTACTTCACAGCATAATCACAACTCTATTTGGGTCATTATTGATAGATTGACCAAGTCCGCTCATTTTCTGCCTGTTCGTTCAAACTTTACGTCAGAACAGTATGCTAAGCTGTATATTGCAGAAATGGTGAAACTTCATGGCGTACCATTGTCCATCGTATCAGATAGAGATCCGAAGTTTGTATCAGGATTTTGGAGGAACTTTTAGCAGGCTTTGGGTACAGAACTTTATCTTAGCACTGCTTATCATCCTCAAACAGATGGACAGACTGAGCGAGTTAATCAGATTTTAGAAGACATGTTGCGGGCCTGTGTTCTTGATTTTAAGGGCAATTGGGAGGAATATTTGCCGCTGTCAGAGTTTACTTATAACAATAGTTATCAGAAAACTATTGGTATGGCACCATTTGAGGCTTTGTACGGTAGACCGTGTAGGTCTCCTGTCTGTTGGCTTGGAGTGGGTGAGAACAGCTTTTTGGGTCCTGAATTTATTAAGGACACGTCAGAAAAGATCGCTATCATTAGGGATCGGATGCGTACAGCTCAAAGCAGACAGAAAAGTTATGCTGACCGTCGAACTCGTGTTTTGGAGTTTAAGGTTGGTGATCAGGTTTTGCTTAAGGTTTTTCCCATGAAGGGAGTAATGCGGTTTGGGTCAAAGGGTAAGTTATCACCTCGTTTTGTGGGTCCTTTTATGATTACAAATCGAATTGGGGCAGTAGCTTATCGTCTGACTCTACCAGATAATCTTCATAGGGTACATAATGTTTTTCATGTATCTATGCTGCGAAAATTTCTACGGGACGAAGATCGATATCAACACATTGATGTGGGTGAAATTGAGTTGCAACCCAATGCAACCTATTTGGAACAACCTTACTGTATTCTCGATCGTAGGAATCAGATACTGCGCACGAAGACTATTCCATTAGTACGTGTACAGTGGAGTCATCATAGTGCTACAGAGTCTACTTGGGAACGGGAAGATATTATCCGTGCCAAGTATCCAGAGCTTTTTAATACAGGTATGTAGTGAATTTCGGGGACGAAATTCCTTTATCAGGGGGGGAGAATATAATACCCCGTAATTTTAAAGAGTGTATTTAAATTAATTTTGTGTTAGGTTAATTCTTTAATGTGTAGATTTATTCACCTTGTAATTATATATGTTAGATTAGTTAATTAATTTTATTTATTTGTGCATGTAATATTGATTTTATGTTCTATATAGTATAATGATTAGTTTTGAAATTTTTATTGGTTATGTTTTAGATTAATTATTATTATTTAATTAAAGTATTTAATTTGTATATATTTATAATAATAATAATATAATAATAATATTTATAATAATAATAATTATAATAGTTTATTAATAATAATAATATTTATAATAAATAATAATAAATCAATGTAATGATGAAGAAATTAAATCTTATGATAGGATTTCATTCCCATAGTTGAACCTTAGGACATCTTGCTTGACTTGGCTTGCTTGCCTTAAAGTCATATGGTTGGGAATGTGGTTAATTAAATGCAAAAATAGATATTTGTAATATTTATATTATATAAATTGTATATAAATTAGCTAGCGTACCTTAGAAGGAAGGAAAGGGAGTTAGAAACAAATTATAAATTTTAGTGAGCCATTGTAAAAGTGTGGAAAGGAAGAGAGAGAAAGAAAGGAGCTTGGACCGGTGTAGAAAAAATTTACCTGACTACGCGCAACCGGCGGATTTATTTTAAATCCATAAGGCAAGTTGTTATCTACTTTTCCCCTTTGAATCCATAAATTATTCATTTAATTTATTTTGGGTTTTTAGAGACTAGAAACCATGCTAGGAATTTCAATAAATTAATTTTTAGTTTATTAAAATAATGAGATTTTAATTATTAAAGAGGTTATATTTATTTATTAGCCTATGTAATTAAAATATAGCTGAAAATAATTAAATAAGGCTTTAGGGATTTTTCTAGAATTTTCTAGATTTTTTCGGGGCTTTTCTGCAATTTCCGGCTAGCCTCCGGCGAGGTTTCCGGCCACCAGCAGTGAAGAAGATGACCGGAGTGATCCGGTGTGATGCGGCGCATTGTAGGTTAGTGCGCGCGTGCATCCTGGCCATTGGTAGAGTCTGATTGATCCGGTGCATCGCAGTCCATGTTACTGCAGTACACCCGGATCAAGAACCGTTGGATTAGGTAGATTCATCCAGTGTAGCGCGCCCATAGCAAGACCATGCAACCAACGAATCAGCAAGTGCCGCGTCATCAGGATGCATTAGTGCGCGCGTGGCAGCGCGTGACTGATTCCAGACGCGCGTGGGGGCGCGTGCAAGCGCGTGCGCGTGTGAGAATAGTGGAGGCGCATGTGGGAAGCTCTGGGAGGCGCGTGGGGGCGCGTGAGGGACCCCTACAGCTACTGGAAAAGTCCAGAATACCCCTAGGGACTGTTTTGTAAATTCCAGAACCTTAAACTTGGATTTTTAGGTACTGTGTTGGTATTTACGGGTTTAACGGGCCACGAAATTATTATTTTACTACCCGTTACTTATTCTTATGGCCGATTAATATTTCTAAACCTTAAATGGCACGTTTACTGTACGGATATGGAGGTGATTCATTTATCAACATTATTATAGATACTGTTATTGTTTTATTAAATGGTATTCAGTAGTACTGTTAATAATGTCACGGTTATCGTAATATAAATTAGCCATTAGATATTATGGGATATTTATACTGTTAATCATATATCAACCATGAGTATTATGCTGTGTGCATTTCAGAGAATAAATGGACTGTTTAAATTATGTCGCATTTATATTACATGGATGTGTTGCCATATAGAACCATTTGAGCTGGCTAATAATTTTAGACTCATTTATACCTTATGCATTCGTTGCTATAGACAGATGTGTGGCTGTCGGGGTATGTGGTTTAATATTATTGGCAGGTGTTGCCTAATTGACATGCTCAGTATGTTTAGTAATATTATTGGCATGTGTTGCCTAATTTATATGCTCAGTATATTCATCAGTACTTTGAGAGGTGTTATCACTGTGTAATTCGTTATAGTCTGTGTTGTCAGTACCGTGCACCATGTATAATAGCTGATTTCCCGGGTAGGGAAAGGCGACACTTAACCACCTAGTGTGAGTCTAAGTGATCACCGTCTATTCTGGTTGAGGTCATGTTATACATTGGATAGTCCCTTAGGATGTATACAGATATAGTACTCATCCGATTCATAATGATTAATTTGTTTGATTCTCTGATTTGGGTCATAGTAGAGAGAACTTGCTCGTGGGGTTGACCCACCATTGTTGTTATTTCAGGATACGGTCAGTACCCGTTCCAAGGTTGAGGTTAGCAGTGAGGGACCACCATCCGAACTCATCTACTCTTACGATCCAGTTCAGGGTAGAAGTTTTATGTATTACTTCAGTTTCAGTTTTTATTTACTTTTGACGTTGAACTCTCAGGGTTATATTTAGGGATCATTGACATAGGATTTCCAAGTTGTAATGGAGTACTGTATTAAATAAAGGATGGATGGATGTTGTATTATTTAGTGTTCATTTCCTGTCTAAATTCTTTTATTATCATCATTTTGTATTCCATGCTTGTATATTGCCAATTGTTTTTGATATCCCTCGTTTTTCGTGTATAAGCCTGATCAACTTATGCGTGGAAAATGTGGGGGTGTTACAATTGTTGTTAAAGCATAGGAGTATGGGTTAAGTGTTTGTGGAGGAAGTTTCATTGAATTGTTGTGAAGTCGAAGTGCTTGTTCATTCATTGTGTTTATGTGTTTTTACATTGTGCATGCATGGTTGTAGATCACTAAGACCAACTCTTGTCCCTGTTGATTTGCATCTTGAATCCGTAGTTAGAAATCCTAGGGGAAGAGGAAGTTCTAGTTCTACCCAATCCATTAAATCAATGGAAGGCTATAATGAAGAGCATGTGGAGGACCTTGATCACATAGACAGACAAGGTATCCTCCATCCAAATGTGCATCATGAGAACATGCAAGCACCATTAGACATGCCTAGGCCATTCATTCACCAACCACAACAACAACACGGCCAAGTTCCATTTGGAATGCCAAGGCCAATGTATGCTCCACAACCTCCCATCATTCAAGGAAATCAAAATCAAGGAGCCCATGTTGCACCTCTAATTGCTAATCATCCCCTTACTTTGAGAGATCACTATGTGCCTAATGAATATAATGCACCCACATGCATTCAATTGCCACCATTTAGAGCACATCATTATGAAATTAAGCCACAAACCATTCAAATGCTTCCTAACTATCATAGACTTCCAAGTGAAGAACCTTACAAGCATTTGGATGAGTTTCTAGAAGTATGTTCCACCGTAAAATATACAGACATGCCAAAAGAGGTCTTAAGACTCAAACTTTTTCCATTCACCTTAAAAGATAAGGCAAAGTATTGGTTTAACAATCTTAGGCCTTTTTCAATCACTTCTTGGGCAGAAATGCAACAAGAATTCTTGAAGAAGTACTCTCCGGTTTTTAAGACCAATGCCATGAGAACCTCAATTCGGGAATTTTCACATGGGGATGGAGAAACGTTGCATGAGGCATAGGAACGCTTTAATGAATTGCTTAGGAAATGTCCACATCATGACATGCCCAAATGGCAATTAGTTCAATATTTCTTTGAGAGCTTATCGGACAATTACAAAGGCATGGTTGATGCTTCCATGGGTGGCTCATACATTGATAGGCATTAGGATGACGTGTGGCGTCTTTATGAAAGCATGAGTGAAAATTCTTTGCTTAGAACATTAGCATCCAAGAATGGTAGAAATTCACAAGGTAGGAAGAGTGTTGACTTACATCAAGTCGACCATTCAAATGAAATAGCCGCTGAAATGAAGTCTTTATCTCAAAGGTTTGATTAATTTTTGATTAACCAAAACTCGGCAAACCAAGTATTTTCCTTCCCTAACCATTCTCATCGTACATCAAATGAAACATGTATGACTTGTTCTAGTGTTCTTCATTCTACTTCTCATTGTCCTCACAGACAAGTGCAAAATGAACCTAATGAATAAGTCAATGTAGCTTTTGTGAACTAAGGGAACAATCCTTATGGTACTCATTATAATTCAAGTTGGAGAAATCATCCAAATTTCTCTTGGAAAAACCAAGGAGAGGGCCCAAACCCTTCCCAAGGCGGTTTTCAAGGGAAGGATATTCCACCTCCACTTCAAAACCAAGGATCCCAAGGTTATAGACCTTATCAATCACAAGGGAATCAATTTACTAGCTCTCATTTTCCCAACCAATCTTATTCCCAAGGAAATACTAGAAGTCCTGCCTTTGAAGAAAAAGTTTTGAATGCTTTGGGCACTCTTGAGGCAAACACACAATTACTTCATTCTCACTCTCAATCTATTGCGAAACTAGGAACCCAAGTAGGGCAAATAGCAAGCACTCTTAATGCAAGAGAGAAAGGAAAGATGCCTATGAATGCCCCACCTAAACAACAATGTGTTGTGGAAACCCATTCCTCATCAGAAGGCCACACCATTGAGCATGTTAATGCGGTGACTACCTTGCAGAGTGGTAGGATTGTGGACAATCAAGTCAAAAAGTTCAATGAAGAGAGTGAACTGGTGCAACCTCAAGTTGTCACCCGTCCCGTTTCACATCCCATTCCTCTTTCATTGCACATACATGATCTTGTGAATGAGAAAGCTTCAAAATGTGATTTGAAGAATGATTTTGCAAATGATTTGAAGAAAGATTTGCTGAAAAATGAATTTGAAAAGGTTTTGTTGAAAAATGATTTGAAAAATTCTTGTGTTGAAGAGTTTTCAAAAGGAAGTGCTGAAAAAATGTTTGAGCCAAAAACTCCATTTCCGGATACCTTAAAAGGATCCATTTCAAAAGACAAGCAAAAGGCAAAAACCAATGAAATCATGAAAATGTTTAGGCAAGTAAAAGCCAATTTTCCACTTTTGGATGCAATCAAGCAAATTCCGGCTTATGCCAAATTCTTGAAAGACTTGTGTACCCAAAAGCGGAAGAACAAGAGCCAAGCACCAAGAAAAGTGGTTTTAACTGAGCAAGTGAGCTCAATTTTGCAACATAACACTTTACCAAAGTTTAAGGACCCTGGTTCACCTACTACTTTATGCATTATTGGTGATCATATCATTAATCGGGCACTTCTTGACTTAGGAGTAAGTGTTAACCTTCTTCCATACTCGGTTTATGTCAAATTGGGCCTAGGTTAATTGAAACCGACGTCGGTAGTTTTACATAGGGGTGGCAATTCGGGTTCGCGTATTATAATCGTATCGTGTCGACCTAGGGGTATAACACTAAATGTGTCAACCCGAACATGACACGATTAATAATCGTGTCACATATCCTCAACCTGAATACGACTCGTTTATTAAAGGGTGACACGACACGACACGTGTAACCCGTTTAATAAATGAGTTGTGTTAGACACACCAAACACGACCTGTTTAACATGTTTACCCACTTAACCTGTTTAAGGTGGCCAATGATTAAAATACTAACAAATAAAATACTAGCAAACATTAGTAGAAATTTTGTACTCTAGTCCAAAAGAGAGATTAAAAGCAAAAGATAAGTTATAAGTTATTAATTATTACAAACCCAAATAAAAAAATTTAATATAAATGTCTTAAAGAAACTGAGTCTTGAAACTGAGTCTTGAACCCCTGCATTTTAATATTTGGTTGCACTTGCACTTGCACATCTGCATTTTTATTCTGATCCACTTCAAGGTCAATCAAATCAAGATTATCTTCTGATCCACTTTCATCAAGTCTCATGGAAGAATCCATCTAAATATTACCAAAAAAAAAATAAAAATAAATCAGACATATATAATAATGCAGACATAAAATTACAGTAAAGTTAGCATAATTTGTAAAGAATCCATCCAATATTTTTTTTTTTATAAGCAAAAGGAAACTAATTGAGGATCAGAAATAGCTTTCTAGGCTGCATTGTCCATCATTTAACAATTGAATGCAGAATTGTTCAGAGCCCAATGCATATTTCATCATCTACTCTTAACACTCATTCAAATAAAAAGAATTGAAATAAATTAAATTAAATCAATGAAACAACATAAACAAGTTAATCACCAAAAGAATAAAAATTTTGTTTTACTTCAAGGGGTCCTCAGATAAAAAATGCTTGCAATTGTCATCAAATTAGACAATCAGGTGTCAAAGATTCATGCCATCACAGGAGCCCCAATCTAAAAAAAAAAATTACTAGAATTTTTCAAAAAAAAAAAATCGAAAGGGTCAGAGTTGCTAACTTATAGACACTATGGAACAACCTGCTTTTGGGAAGGTGTTATACTTCTGTCACTATATATAAACAAATATAGAAAGCAAATATAGTGCTGAAGTGCGTGATTTTCGTCATCATGTAACACAAGTTCTTTTTTCTTTTTTGTCTCAGCTAGGCTTGATTGAATCTGATCGATCTAACATAATTAATTTTATAAAAATGAGATGATTGAAAAGTTTTACATTTATAAAACCTAAAATCTGGGAAAAAAAAAAAACAAAAACTAGAAAAGATTTATGATTTACAGAAAATGAAAGAGGAAAAATAAAAAAATAAAAAATTTTTAGGAAAACTTGTTTCAAAGTAGATCTGAAAGAGGAAAGGCAAAAAAATTCGAACGAGTGTTATTTCAAAGTAGATCTAAAAAAGAGGAAAGACAAAAAAAAAAAAAAAAAAAAAAAAAAAAAAAAACTTACTTCGATTGTTCGTAGTTTGTGTTCCTCAAATCCTCTTTTGGACAGTCGAAGTGTAGTCAGTAGTGATCTTGGTCGCTCGAAGTGTGATCTTGTTTACTGGTTAAGGATGAGAGAGAGAGAGGGGAAAGAATAGAGAGAGAAGAGAGAAAAGGGAAGAGACTAGAATATCTTAAGTCTAAACAAGAGGCTAAAACGTATAGTTTGTATATTAGGGTTTGTAATGTAAACATGAAATGACCAAAATGTCCCCTACTAATCAGGTCAAAACAGGTAACGGGTTAGACGGGTTCACGGGTGACATATTTAATGAAACGAGTATAAACGGGTTATACGGGTTGAACCTCAAAACCCGAACACGACACGTTTAACTAAACGGGATAATCGTGTCAATCCGTTTAGGACACGAACCTGTTTATGGTAAACCCATTACCCATTTAACTCGTGTCATGTACGTATCGTGTTGGCGGGTCGTGTCAAACTTTGCCACCCCTAGACTTTTACAACTTGCCGACCGATCCATTAAGAAGCCTAGGGGTATAATTGAGGATCTTTTGATAAAGATTGACAAATTTTTCTTCCCCGTTTATTTCGTTGTCATTGACACAAAATCGGTCCCCAATCCTAAAAGCCAAATTCCCGTTATCCTTGGCCGTCCTTTTTTGGCAACCGCTAATACCAACATCAATTGTAGAACGGGGATAATGAAGATCTCATTTGGCCATATGAAGGTGAAGTTGAATATATTCAATCCCACACCCAACTTATAATGACCCGGTCATTTTTTTTTCCTTTTCTTTTTCTTAGATTTTAACGGATATTTTTTTTTTCCGTTATCTTTTCCTTTTTGGGTTCGGTTTTTCATCACTTGATGTCGTCTCGAGTGCTCTGGAATGATTTCTGAGACTCTTTTCGTTGGATTGACAACTTCTTTTGGGGATTGTGTCATTTCCATATTTTATTTTTCCGAACACTATTCACATTTTGTCTTTTTCTCGTTTATCCTTTTTCCTTTCACAACCTCACTTTTTGTGCTCGAATTTGATTCTGATTTTGCATGTATTCATGATATTTGATATCCATGATAGTGGTATTTTTACTTTTCTAGAAAAGCATGTTGATTGCTTACTTCCTTTATAAAGGGGCATTAATGCATACTTTAGTGTAATTCTTCTTAACTTGTGGGGTTTTAGTGTAATTAAATAAAGTAATTATTTTTCATTTTGGGGACCATTTTGTAATTAAATTTGGAAGATATTTTCAAAAAGGACCTTTTTACAATTTTTTAAAAGTGTGACAAGTGTCACACTCTCATTGGTCCACTTGTTGACATTTGTGTGGAAACACTTTGATGCATTGCATAATGACACTTGTTGGCCTTTGATTGGTGCACTTATTGGCCTAGGATTGGTGCACTTGTTGGCCTAGGATTGGTGCACTTGTTGGCTTGGATGGTTGACAAGTGTAGATATGGGATTAAGCCTAGGAAGGAGCCATGGATTGGTGACAAGTGTAGATTCACAATTTAGTCTTGCAAATATCTTTGGGCCACTTTGGGATTATGGTTTTAAAGGAGAGTTTTTGTACAATTGACCATAGATGTGTGTGTTGACCATGGTGTAGGATCACATAGTGAGTGGAGGATTTCTATTTCCTCCACTCACACATTTTCACATTTCATCTCTTTCTTCATCACCACAAAACCCTAGCCTCCATGGATGAAGCTTGAAGTTTTAGGCATTGACCTTGATCTTTGAGGCCCTTCCACTTACTTTAGACCATAAAGTTTGGAATATTTTTTGTTCCCCTCATTCTCCTTGTTCAAAACCCTTGAAGGATCTAGCCTAACTCCTAATTTTGCTTTGGTATCTAGAGATTCAATTCTCTAGTGAGGTATTGATCTATTATTTTGAAGTATTTTTATGTCATTATTGAGTGTTTTACATGCATAGAAGAGAATGACTTGTATTCTGCCCTTAAACTATTTTAACTTGAAATAAATCTTGTCAAATTAAATATATAACATGAAAATATAATCAATTAGCTTTCATTTAGTTTTGGTTTCATATAATTTGTATTTAAAATGAATTAGTTATGAATTTTTGAAGTTGCAAGCTAGTTGCTGGAAATTTAATTTTTTTCTTATCCGGTCCGGAAATGAATTTTTATATGGAGCTGTGGTGCTTCAATTACCTTGAAATTTTTACTAGAACTTTCCCCATGGATTTACACTACTCAGAAATTTTTCACGATTTTAGAGCATTTCTAAATTTTTTTAAAAATCCGAGACTATCTGCTGTCCATGTTTTTATTGCAGCTGGAAAACATATTTTTAGATGATTTATTTCACTAACCTTTTGACATTAGATCATGGCTTAAATTTCCAGTTTTACACTCTCATATGTTTACTTCCAAAATAAATTAGGTTTACCAAATTTGGATGTCAAATGAATTTTTCATGAATTTTCAAAGTTGGAAGCTACAGGCTGAAAATGTGTTTTCTGGGCAGAATTTGTTTCAAAGTTGTGGGTCAAAACTGTTTCAATTGGGAAAATATTTTGTTAAACTAAATTGATATTATCAAATTACAGTATTTAACCTTTCATTGGGCTTTGGATTTATTCAATTTGGATTGGAATTGAATTTTTTATGAATTTCCCAAGTTGAAGGTAGCAAGCTGAAATATCTGTCTTGCGGATCAAAAATTTGGGGCGATTTCACTTCGGTGGTAATTGGGATTTTCATTCCAATTGAGGTAGGGGATGTTCTAGACTTTTGTATGTGTTGTATTGAGTGTTTAGCATGATTATATAACTTAATTGCATGCCTTGTATCGATTCTAGAAAATTAGTATTAATTATTTCTTTGTATGAAATTTAATTCATAAGGATGTGTATAACTTAGAACGGAATTGTGGCATGCTAGAAAATCATGTTTTAATATGTTTGTTAACATATATTAAATTGGGATTAATTGAATAAGAATTGCATGTTTTATTTAATATTTATCTTTTGTGAAAGATTAAATCCCATGGCCGTACCTAGCATAAAATTGACTTGTGATATGCTTTTAAATTATGTCTTGGCATTTTGTTTAACATACTTTAATTTGAGAGCATTTGGGCAAGTATGAAAATCTAGAGATTTTAATTAAAATGATTAATTAAAATCTAATTAAGGGTTCCATTGGCATAATTAAGTGTTTAACTTGATATTTGTGATAACTATGGCTTATGTTCTAGTATATGTTAATTTGGAACCATTTGATATTGTTTTAAAAGTTAGGGATTTGATTATCATGATTTAATTAAATTCCACTTTATTGTTCTTATGGCCTAATCAAGTTTTGATGTAGTGTATGTAATGACCATGCTATATTGTTTATCTTGTATTAATTAGAGGTCATTTGATTGAGATTTGAAACCTAGGGAATTTAATTAGTTTATTGATTAAATTCTGTTTCTATTGTATTATTGATTAACTCATTTATTTGACATTGATAGTATGTTTAAAGCATGACTTTTGACTTATAATGGATTTATGAGTTATGTTTCAATATTGGATTATATTGTTATAGCGCGTAACGAATCGCGCTCTGAAGATTCGACATGTGATGTTATTATAGCGTGTAACGAATCACGCTCTAAAGATTCGACATTGTCATCCTATAGTAGTTGTGGATTTAGAGCATGTGTTGTGTGGTTTCAGCCTACTTGTGCATGAAGGTAGTTTCGTGTACTATTAAATACGTATATAAGTTGTAAACCTATCTAATTATTTTGGAACCACTTGGGACATTGCATGATGGCTAGGGTTTGGCTCTAGTACGGGGACAAGAGTCCTCTAAGTTAAAAGTTCGTGCGTTGGGTAGGCTGCCTGGGGGTTAGTAGCTCCAAATTAGCCAAGAAAAGTTCGCGCGTTGGGTAGGCTACCTGGGAGTTAGTAGCTCCAAATTAGCCCTGTATCGGTCTCATCCGACTGATGTCCAAGTCTTCCACTATTTGTTTTCGCATTCAATTCCAAGTTATCAATTATGTTTATATTGTGACTGTGGTTTTGGTTATTGGCGATTTGATGTTGTTAAGTACATCCATACTAAATTGCTATATTTAGTTGATTTAGCATTTAGATTTCAAGTTGATAACTTTGAGAATCTATATCTAGTTACTTTGTGTAAGCATGTTTCTATCTGGTTGCTTTGTGTAAGCATGTTTCTAACTAGTTGCTTTGTGTAAGCATGTTATATCTTGTTGCTATGTGTAGCAAGCTCTTGTGTTGTTAAAATTGCATAAAGGATGTGTTTTATGCTAGAAATGATCTTAGGTAGCTAGGATGGTCCTTGAGTCTCACCCTTGACATAGACGTTAGGTGGAATGAACCACAATGATTAAATCATGTACACTTGTAAAACGTAGGTCGATGCATACTCATTTCCTACGAGTAGCTTTATGTTACTCACCCCTACGATATTGGGGCATATTTCAGGTACAGGATATAAGATTAAAGATTGCAATTACTTGGGTGATTTGCTGAGTTGAGCTTCTTTAGAAACATTCTTGTTCACATGCAAGTGTTAGCATGTTTATGATTTGTCTATGAAATGTAATTTTTCTAACTTGGAGGTCTGACATGTCAAATGTTGTAAATGAGTTGTAATAAGGCCATGGGCCGTTGTTGCATGTTTAAAATACTAGTTTACACTTGCGTGTATGTTCACATCATCACACAATAACATATAATGCAATTTGATCATGCCATGGGGAGTCATTTTGATGCCTTAGGGATGACGTTCATCTCTAGTGGCCACTTAGTTTCCTTCGTTTCCGTATTTCAAATTCGTTATCGGGTCATTCTTTTGGTTCATCACAGGACACACTGGGTTGAAAAATCTAGGGTCGTCACAGGTGGTATTAGAGCTCCTATGTTCGAAAACCTTAGGACGACGGGTTTTGGGTGCATATCATACTTTTGTTGCCATGCTCTATGTGTTTATATGCTTTATGATAACATGTTTTTGTTGATAACATGTTTATGTGCTTACGTGCTACATGTTGTATGTCGTTTGTTTAGCATTGTTTTATTCTAATGTAAAGAGCATGACATGTGATGTATGCTAGATTAGAATTGTATATGCATAATTGTGTTGCATATTTGGCATGACATGTGATTGGTTATTGAGGTACGAGTTGAGGTTAATGGTGATTGTAGTCACAGTTTCGTGGTAGTATAGGTTATTATCAACCTAGTATTGGTTTTGAGGTAGGTGGATGGTCACCTTTTGTTTAGGCTCTTGTGAGATGAGTCATTTGGCGTTACCGTAGTGGTGGATTTGTTGGTTTTGGGCCATTATGAGGTTATTGACCTCTTAGGATCCTTGATTGTCCAGGAATATTCCTCTAGAACTTGCATTTTTCATGGGCGGGTACGTTTGTGGGCAGGTGCATAGCCCTGTCATGCTACCGTGCTGGCTAGTTACAAGCGCAATTCGGATAGAATCAGTGTTGGTTTTGTTTTGATAGGCGTTGTCCTTTGATCGATGATGATGATGGTTGTTTTGGAGATCATTCGGGGTGATTAATTTGGTTGTTGTTGGTATGGCTATAGTTGCCATTTTCTTTGAGTTTTCCTTGCGCGATGACGCTTTTGGGATCAAGTCGATTAATAGATGCTTCGAGTAAAGAGAGCATTGCATTGTTAGTGTCACTTGTAGTGTCACCCTTAGATTCAGAGATGGATTGTAAGAGTCTTACCATTGTGGTAAGGGCTCACGTTTATTTTGAGACAGGTTGTTGTTGCATTGGTTTTTTGAGCCAGTGTATGGCTAGGACTGGTCCTTCCTTTTTACCTAGGCACTCTAGGACACAATGTCCATAGGGTTCATTGTTGCATCACTTTTGTTTTCTGCAGTTTCATTTACTACCATGTTAGTAGTATGATTTATGATATTGTGATGCATGAGCAGGTGGAGGTCTATCCATATTTGTCTTCTTGTTGTGTGGCGATAGCATGCCTTTCTTATATGCTTCGAGATGCCATGTTGTTACTGCGCTTTAATGACATGCTTTTGTGTTTATGTGGAGATGTGCAACATGTGCTTTTGATTTTCATCTATGTGAGTAGATTTTCTTTCTGATAATTGCATTCCTTGTCATATGCATGACTTCCAGATTTGGTTTTCCCATTCGTTTCCCTTGGTCGCACATAGTCTGTATACGGGTTTCCACAATGGTTTTGTGTTGGTCCGTGTTAGGGACTTCACAAGGAGTGAGTCTCTTCCCTTCGTTGCATTGTGCACTGTTTTGGGGTTGGTTGGTCCATGAGGACCATCGTTGTTGTCTTGAGTCCTTGGTGAGGATTTGATAGATTTTGGTCGACTTACTTCCATGTAGGGGGTGAAGTCTTTGACCTTGTTGTCTTTCATTTCAAAAATGGAGTCGTGGTGTTGTCCTTTTTAGGACTAGTGGTCCCCTTTCTTTCGTGTCTTCCCTTGGGGAGTTCCTGCCGTGGTTGTTGACGGTTGTGGTGCTCAAAGTGAGTTGATTGGTGTGAGATCATTTTACGAAGACTTATGTCCATATCTTTGAGGATTGTTTGATTCGTGAGGTGAGCTCGATGTTCTTTTGAGAATGTCTTTTGGAGACTTGTTCCAGTTTTGGAGGCCTGGATGTGGTTAACTCTTAGGAGGAGTTTTGGAGGATCGTTGTTGGATATGGCTTGCTTGTGGAGTTTTCTCGTCCTAGTTATGACTAAGCATGGCCTTGAGGAATCGTAGTTCCAGTGATTGTTTATGGATGGATCGAAATTGAGGAATTTTGATTTAGCTTGGTGTTGTCAAGTACAATTTTGAGAGACTCGTTCTATGACCTTGGTTGTTAAGATTTTGGTGTGTGTGCCACTTCGTGGACTTGTATTTCGAGGATCTAGTTATTCGTGATAAGGATTTGATCCAATGTTTAATTACGGTGAGTAGTCTTATAGTTGATCTATTTTAGGATGATATTTGGGATTTTGGAGATGTTGTTTTGCTTATCAGACTTTGGATTGGTAATTGATGTTATTGATAGTAGTGTTTTGAGATGTTAAAATTGTTGGTTTTTTTGTATTAAGGATTTAAGGCCTTAAGCGTAGCGGTACCTATGGCATTGTTGTCAGAGTTTTGGGATTGGCTAGGATGGTCCGGCCGGACATCTTTGGACCATATCTCAACTCTCACAAAATATTGGTTTTCGTAGTGCTTTTGGTAATGATCATTTTTTACATTGATGTCATTTGTATCGAGAGGTTTCATGGGTAGACCTAGTAGGGGCAGGTTATGAATTGGTGCCTTATACTGTCATGCTACCGTATAAGTTGTGTGCTGTGGGCAGGTGCTAGTTGCCGTCGGTGCTACCTTACTGACGAGTAAGTGTGGGCGAGCACTAGGAATTGTCTTTGCTACCATACATTTGAGTACATCGTGGGCGGGTTCTGGTCGCTATTCGTACTGCCATGTCGTCTTTGTTTAGTACTTTGATTTGATTCATGGATATCTTGGAGTTCTGTTGGTGGTTGTTTTTGGTTCCTTATGATGGTTCGTCAGGAGGGGTGCTTTCGATTGTTGTCTCTCATTCCCTCGTCTGGCCCTAAGTTCTGTGTGTGAGTTTCGACTTGTGGTGTGGCCATGTGATCACTTTTCTTTTGAGGGGTTGTCCTTTCGTGAGCACGTGGGTGCAAATGACATGGGGTTGTACGTTTTCTTCAGTTTTGTGATTGCTTTCGTAGCATGTTGTGAGAGATACTCAGAGATGTCCTCCGTAGTTATCCTGGTTTCGCCTTTTTGTTTTGGTGGGGTTGGATTTCGAGGACGAAATCCCTTTAAGGTGGGAAGGTTGTAATGTGATACCCCCTAATTTTGGAACACGGATTGATCAAGTCCGCGCACAAAATCAAGGGATATCAAAACAATTTAAGTATTTAACAAGCACAGAATACAAAGATGAATAATAAAGAATAAATAAACCGCTGAAGAAAACTAATAAATAAATATTACTTAATGATTCTCCAACAATTACAATTCGGAAATCCCATAACTCAAGGACCCCTTAAAACATTATCCAATAATCCAATACTATTTAAAAGTACACAAGATGAATAGACGAATGACAGTCTCCCAGCTGCGGATCCTCAACCTCGAGACTGGAACCTCTAATAACCTGAAAAATAAATCGTGGGTTAAACCCTACGAGCAAGTTCACTCTACCAGGCCTCTGAAAACCAATAAGCAGATCATCTCTGATCAAAACCAAACCTAATAAAGTTTTAACTTTAATAAAGCACGATATACATGTCTATATATAATTATATATACTATACTAATCACATCCATTAATAGGTTTATTAAATTTCCATACCTATTAAATAATTATTAAAATAATATTCATACCTAGACCAATCTACCATTTCATTTTATAAAAACTCCTTTGACCTTAATCCCATCCTAGTCAGTTGTTTAATCATTTAAACAACAAATTATAATAAAAGAAATACTCTATTTAATCCCAACCCGATAATGATTTTAATTGTTTAAATCACATATCCAAAATCCAAGTTTTGACAAATCATCCACGTCTTCCCCAATATTATTTTATTAATGTAAAATAATACACTAACCAGTAAGTACTAAACTATTCTCATTTAAGAATATCTAACCCTAATCAAATCCATACATACAACAACCATAGATGATATTTTAATCATCTAACACATAACAACGTAATTATGCTTTGGCAAATCAACCATGCCATTGTAAATATTTTTATTTATATATTGGCAATTCAACCATGCCTCCATAAGTATATTTATTTATACATTGGCAATTCAACCATGCCTCCGTGTATGTATATTTATACATTGGCAATTCAACCATGCCTCCACAGGTATATTTATTCATACATTTAATTAGCAATTCATCCATGCTTTCCATATATGTATTCTATTCATACAAATATTTAGGTAATATATTTAATCATTTGACAATTCATCCATGCCCACACTTTAACCATGAATTAACTTTAAAATTAACAATACGCTAAATCATACATAGCCATCACATGCATATTATACGCATATCATTAATTTAACAACCAGCCTATTAAGATATGCCAAATAAGAATGATAATATTAATCATCTTAAATGATTTATATATATATATACCTACACATATGTTATTTAATGTATATATGTGTTTAACACCTTCTTTAATAATCCTTGATTATTTAAAATCAATATACATACATACATATATATATATATATATATATATATATATATATATATATATTCATCCTTCCATACAACTCATAGACAAATTAAACTATATATACACATATATAAATAATTTTATATATATATATATATATATATATATATATATATACACTTCCTTCCATAACAAATTATTAATTTATTATATTTACACAAATTAGTGCAACTAAATATGTCAGAAATAGTTTCCTTTAAATACTCCATATTGGTTTAAATAGTTTTCCGACACTTTCTCACTAAAACATAAATATCTCCTAGTAGGATGGGAATCTGATAATGAAATTGGTACCATTGGAAAGAAGACGAAAAATCCTTGAATTTGAGCTCAAGAATGACCCGATTTCGATTTAAAATGACTAAGTTATGACCGTTTTAATTTCTAGTGTCAAATTAGGCCAACATAGTTTCCCACGCGCACCCACGTGCTTACTATGCACTTGCACGCGCTGGATTCAAGCCTCCTTGTGTGCTGGTATTGGCTAAGCTCTTTCAGCTACCGTGAGCTCACCACACTGAATCCATCACTTCCTTTATGCCGCATCCAATGGTCATAAATGAGTGCGCAAATGAACACGCTCACACTAGATTATTTTCTATTAACTATAATAGATCTAAGGTCCAGATCAGCGAGTGCACCATCTTCTCATGGTCTGCAATACACCAAATAATCCCATAGTTGACCAGACCACTTCTATGGTCCAGATACACATGCGCACCAAAGTTTTATGCGCCGCGATGCACCATATCAATTCACATAAGTTTAATTAATCAAATGGCCCTAATTGGCGTATACACCCTATTATCCTACACCGCACCGCACTGGATCAATTCTTTATTGTGCCGCCGCTCCACATGTGCCAGTTACCTAGTATATATATATATATATATATAATTATTTTCCTAACAAATAATAGGAAAATAAATCCTAATAAATTCCTAAAAATATCAGAAAAATTCCAGAAAATTCCAGAACAATTCTAGAAAATAAAGAAACCATAATTAACTCTCTTGGGTCACAAATCCACCTATAGATTGATTTTAAAATATACATAACACCTATATATATCAATTAAAATCCAATAATCTAAAAATCAAATATAATAGTTTATACTTTTTAATTATTCCGATCTAACCATAATTTTTAAACAAATAAATTTAATTAAAGCCTTGATACTCAAGGTGAAATTCTTATGAGTTCTAAGAGGAAAGTTAGAGAAAACTCGCCTGAAAGTTTCGAAACAAAACCGACGCTTTAAGCTTTAATTATCTCTTCCAATTCCGACGTCCTCCTTTTCAGATCCGACCTCCTCCTTGTCAGCCCTTCTTCTTCCTCTCTCTCTGTCTGTTTTATTTTTCTAACGTGTAAAACCTTTAACCCTAAAGCCTTATGTGTATTTTTATACACCTTAAATTCCAAATCCTATTCCAACTTGTATTATGAATTAAAATAATAATCTTTAAATAATTTATATCTATAAACATATATATATATATAAATATATATTCCTTCCATAATTAACTCATTAGTTAATTAAATCATATATACTTATAAATATCAATAAATATATATCTATATATATATCTTTCCATAACAATTATTAATTAATTATATTTATATTTATATATATATATATATATATATATATATATAATTGATACAAAAGTGATCATTTAAATAATTAAATAACCACGGACCTTCATTAATTAACCCAATAAGGTTTCATACAAGCCCAAGACCACATCTTTTGGTCCAACTTTCCTTAAGCCTAATCCAATTAATTTAAATAAATAAGATAATTAATTAAATACAGAAATTAAAATAACTAATTACATGAAGCACATAAACAAACAAGAATTTACAACTAAGTCATATAATACCAATAAAATCAACACACCAATAATTCAATCAATAATCAACCACACAAACAATCAATCATCATACATAATCACGAAATATAACTTAATTAAAATAAGATAATTAATCTAGCACTCAATAAAATAAAATAAATCATTGAAAAATAAAATAAAATAATTAATCCTAATTAATAAATCTTTTAAAATTATCGGGGTATTACATTCTTCCCCCCTAACAAACGGAATTCCGTCCTCGGAATTCACAAATCCATGAAATAAAAACTTTGATTATTTAATTTCAAATTTCATTATTCCTTTTATCCGTGTGGAAATTAACCCATCCACACATATTCATTATTAGCAGACACATCACGTAATTAGCTAATTCCATATTTATATAATTGATAAATATAAGTACACACTAGAGACTCTCACTGGACTAAAGCAGTTTCAACCGGATAGTGGGTATCTCATGTAAAACGCACACAAAGGTGGTTACGAGTCCTCCTTCTACCAGAGCCCACACATCCTTAAACCCAGCTACCCATCTCAATCGGCAATATACGCCTCCATCCTAACCACTGATCCTGAGACTCAAGCTTATATCATGGCCCATATATGTGTGTGTGTGTATATATATATATATATATATATATATATATATATATATATATATATAATCCATTATATCCACATAAAAGTAAACTATCCAACCATATTATTTCAATGGCATACCATCCAACTATTCCGTTAACCTGACACGAATAAGTAGGACTTAACGCTATGGTTAATCCGTTCCCTTATAAATATATAGGTAGGACTTAACTTTTTTGGTTAATCCGTCCCTGAAATGCCACCGTCCCATACCGGTGTATTAAACCATACAATTCATAAATAAATAGGTAGGACTTAACTATTCCGTTAATCCGTCCCTAAAATACCTCCATATTATTTTATTGGTGCATAAATCCATAAAACCCATACTTCAAAATTAGGGGAAGACTCAACGATTTACCAATACCTTCTAAATCAGTGTCTTACCATTTTCCTGATAAGACTCAATGATTTACCATTAGGACACACTAACGGACCGAATATAGAATACAACGAATCCTAAACTTAAGCTCTAAGTAAAAGAGTACACAACGCGGAAGTCACACAACGAAAGACACCCTAGGGACACTTGAACCTGGAGTGCTCTGATACCAACTGTGATACCCCCTAATTTTGGAACACGGATTGATCAAGTCCGCGCACAAAATCAAGGGATATCAAAACAATTTAAGTATTTAACAAGCACAGAATACAAAGATGAATAATAAAGAATAAATAAACCGCTGAAGAAAACTAATAAATAAATATTACTTAATGATTCTCCAACAATTACAATTCGGAAATCCCATAACTCAAGGACCCCTTAAAACATTATCCAATAATCCAATACTATTTAAAAGTACACAAGATGAATAGACAAATGACAGTCTCCCAGCTGCGGATCCTCAACCTCGAGACTGGAACCTCTAATAACCTGAAAAATAAATCGTGGGTTAAACCCTACGAGCAAGTTCACTCTACCAGGCCTCTGAAAACCAATAAGCAGATCATCTCTGATCAAAACCAAACCTAATAAAGTTTTAACTTTAATAAAGCACGATATACATGTCTATATATAATTATATATACTATACTAATCACATCCATTAATAGGTTTATTAAATTTCCATACCTATTAAATAATTATTAAAATAATATTCATACCTAGACCAATCTACCATTTCATTTTATAAAAACTCCTTTGACCTTAATCCCATCCTAGTCAGTTGTTTAATCATTTAAACAACAAATTATAATAAAAGAAATACTCTATTTAATCCCAACCCGATAATGATTTTAATTGTTTAAATCACATATCCAAAATCCAAGTTTTGACAAATCATCCACGTCTTCCCCAATATTATTTTATTAATGTAAAATAATACACTAACCAGTAAGTACTAAACTATTCTCATTTAAGAATATCTAACCCTAATCAAATCCATACATACAACAACCATAGATGATATTTTAATCATCTAACACATAACAACGTAATTATGCTTTGGCAAATCAACCATGCCATTGTAAATATTTTTATTTATATATTGGCAATTCAACCATGCCTCCATAAGTATATTTATTTATACATTGGCAATTCAACCATGCCTCCGTGTATGTATATTTATACATTGGCAATTCAACCATGCCTCCACAGGTATATTTATTCATACATTTAATTAGCAATTCATCCATGCTTTCCATATATGTATTCTATTCATACAAATATTTAGGTAATATATTTAATCATTTGACAATTCATCCATGCCCACACTTTAACCATGAATTAACTTTAAAATTAACAATACGCTAAATCATACATAGCCATCACATGCATATTATACGCATATCATTAATTTAACAACCAGCCTATTAAGATATGCCAAATAAGAATGATAATATTAATCATCTTAAATGATTTATATATATATATACCTACACATATGTTATTTAATGTATATATGTGTTTAACACCTTCTTTAATAATCCTTGATTATTTAAAATCAATATACATATATATATATACATATATATATATATATATATATATATATATATATATATTCATCCTTCCATACAACTCATAGACAAATTAAACTATATATACACATATATAAATAATTTTATATATATATATATATATACACTTCCTTCCATAACAAATTATTAATTTATTATATTTACACAAATTAGTGTAACTAAATATGTCAGAAATAGTTTCCTTTAAATACTCCATATTGGTTTAAATAGTTTTCCGACACTTTCTCACTAAAACATAAATATCTCCTAGTAGGATGGGAATCTGATAATGAAATTGGTACCATTGGAAAGAAGACGAAAAATCCTTGAATTTGAGCTCAAGAATGACCCGATTTCGATTTAAAATGACTAAGTTATGACCGTTTTAATTTCTAGTGTCGAATTAGGCCAACATAGTTTCCCACGCGCGCCCACGTGCTTACTATGCACTTGCACGCGCTGGATTCAAGCCTCCTTGTGTGCTGATATTGGCTAAGCTCTTTCAGCTACCGTGAGCTCACCACACTGAATCCATCACTTCCTTTATGCCGCATCCAATGGTCATAAATGAGTGCGCAAATGAACACGCTCACACTAGATTATTTTCTATTAACTATAATAGATCTAAGGTCCAGATCAGCGAGTGCACCATCTTCTCATGGTCTGCAATACACCAAATAATCCCATAGTTGACCAGACCACTTCTATGGTCCAGATACACATGCGCACCAAAGTTTTATGCGCCGCGATGCACCATATCAATTCACATAAGTTTAATTAATCAAATGGCCCTAATTGGCGTATACACCCTATTATCCTACACCGCACCGCACTGGATCAATTCTTTATTGTGCCGCCGCTCCACATGCGCCAGTTACCTAGTATATATATATATATATATATATATATATATATATATATATATAATTATTTTCCTAACAAATAATAGGAAAATAAATCCTAATAAATTCCTAAAAATATCAGAAAAATTCCAGAAAATTCCAGAACAATTCTAGAAAATAAAGAAACCATAATTAACTCTCTTGGGTCACAAATCCACCTATAGATTGATTTTAAAATATACATAACACCTATATATATCAATTAAAATCCAATAATCTAAAAATCAAATATAATAGTTTATACTTTTTAATTATTCCGATCTAACCATAATTTTTAAACAAATAAATTTAATTAAAGCCTTGATACTCAAGGTGAAATCCTTATGAGTTCTAAGAGGAAAGTTAGAGAAAACTCGCCTGAAAGTTTCGAAACAAAACCGACGCTTTAAGCTTTAATTATCTCTTCCAATTCCGACGTCCTCCTTTTCAGATCCGACCTCCTCCTTGTCAGCCCTTCTTCTTCCTCTCTCTCTGTCTGTTTTATTTTTCTAACGTGTAAAACCTTTAACCCTAAAGCCTTATGTGTATTTTTATACACCTTAAATTCCAAATCCTATTCCAACTAGTATTATGAATTAAAATAATAATCTTTAAATAATTTATATCTATAAACATATATATATATATATAAATATATATTCCTTCCATAATTAACTCATTAGTTAATTAAATCATATATACTTATAAATATCAATAAATATATATCTATATATATATCTTTCCATAACAATTATTAATTAATTATATTTATATTTGATTAACTCATGTATTTGACATTGATAGTATGTTTAAAGCATGACTTTTGACTTATAATGGATTTATGAGTTATGTTTCAATATTGTATTATATTGTTATAGCGCGTAACGAATCGCGCTCTGAAGATTCGACATGTGATGTTATTATAGCACGTAACGAATCACGTTCTGAAGATTCGACATTGTCATCCTATAGTAGTTGTAGATTTAGAGCATGTGTTGTGTGGTTTCAGCCTACTTGTGCATGAAGGTAGTTTCGTGTACTATTCAATACGTATATAAGTTGTAAACCTATCTAATTATTTTAGAACCACTTGGGACATTGCATGATGGCTAGGGTTTGGCTCTAGTACGGGGACAAGAGTCCTCTAAGTCAAAAGTTCGTGCATTGGGTAGGCTGCCTAAGGGTTAGTAGCTCCAAATTAGCCCAGAAAAGTTCGCGCGTTGGGTAGGCTACCTGGGGGTTAGTAGCTCCAAATTAGCCCTGTATCGGTCTCATCCGACTGATGTCCAAGTCTTCCACTATTTATTTTCGCATTCAATTCCAAGTTATCAATCATGTTTATATTGTGACTGTGGTTTTGGCTATTGGCGATTTGATGTTGTTAAGTGCATCTATACTAAATTGATATATTTAATTGATTTAGCATTTAGATTTCAAGTTGATAACTTTGAGAATTTATATCTAGTTGCTTTGTGTAAGCATGTTTCTATCTGGTTGCTTTATGTAAGTATGTTTCTAACTAGTTACTTTGTGTAAGCATGTTATATCTTGTTGCTATATATAGCATGCTCTTGTGTTGTTGAAATTGCATAAATGATGTATTTTATGCTAGAAATGATCTTAGGTAGCTAGGATGCTCCCTGAGTCTCACCCTTGACATAGACGTTAGGTGGAATGAACCACAATGATTAAATCATGTACACTTGTAAAACGTAGGTCGATGCATGCTCATTTCCTACGAGTAGCTTTATGTTACTCATCCCTACGATACTGGGGTATATTTCAGGTACATGATACAAGATTGGAGATTGCAATTGCTTGGGTGATTTGCTGAGTTGAGCTTCTTTAGAAGCATTCTTGTTCACATGCAAGTGTTAGCATGTTCATGATTTGTCTATGAAATGTAATTTTTCTAACTTGGAGGTCTGACATGTCAAATGTTGTAATTGAGTTGTAATAAGGTCATGGGCCATTGTAGCATGTTTAAAATACCATTTTACACTTGTATGTATGTTCACAGCATCACACAATAGCATATAATGCAATTTGATCATGCCATGGGGAGTCATTTTAGTGCCTTAGGGATGACGTACATCTCTAGTGGCCACTTAGTTTCCTTCGTTTTCGCATTTCGGATCCGTTATCAGGTCATTCTTTTGGTTCATCACAGGACACACTGGGTTGAAAAATCTAGGGTCGTCACACAACTCATTTGACAAATATGAAGGAGAGGTTAATGATGTAGATAAATGTTATGATCTTTAATGTCAAGGAAGTGAGCTTTTGTGTAAGACCAAAACTTCAAAGGGATCATCTTCAACCTTGCATTCTCAAAGTCTTGTTTCAAATTCTTGCCTTGAAAGGGCATGGTAGCCCAAAGATTGTGATTGCATTGACAAGGGATCAAAAGTTTATTTTGAGCTTAATCCAACAAGTTCTTCAAAGAACTATTTGTTGGTTGGAGTTCAAAGCATCTATCACCCCAACAAGAAGGGGATGCATTACAAGATCTTTAATTCGGGCTAAAAGAGCCCAACGTCGTGCTAAAGACGTTAAAGACTAGCACGACATTTCGTAGGGTGTCAAAACCCTATTCATACCTCATTTCTATCTTAAATTTCGTTTCTTGCAAAGTCTAGATACTTGTTTTTGGTTTATATGCATTTCTAGGAACTGTGATTAGGAATGCATGAACTTTTATGTTGTGATTGAGCATTTTGCATAAGTTCGATCGATCTCAAATGAGAGTTCGATCGATCGAACTTCCACCTGCATCCAACACTTAAAAAAAATTTTGACCTGTATCCACCGGCATCCAAATCACTTCTCTGTCCCATCGTTCGAACTTATTCTCAGATCGATCAGAAGACCTTAGATCAATCAAACTTCAAATTTCGATTGATCTTGAGATCCAACACTTAAGAAAAATTTTGAGCCTGCATCAACCTGTATATTTTAGCTCTCTATCTCATCGATGGAAAACATTTCAAGATCGATCTGAAGTTTTTCGATTGATCCAACTTCATCATTGGATCGATCTGCAAGTTCCAACATTTCATCAAATTTTTGAACCAAAAACCTGCATATTTTTGCTATCTGTCTGATCGATCGAACATTTTGTTCAGATCGATCTCAGTTCTTCATCTCACTATCTTTGACTTTGTTTGACTTTTTAATTTTAAAAATCCAAAAATATTTTTATTTTGTTTTCTGTTTCAAAAATCCCAAAAAGATTTTATTTTATTTAAAATAGAAAAAAAAAAAGGATTTTACTTTATTTCAAAAAAACCAAAAAGATTTTATTTTTTTTTAATTTTATTTTTACTCTTATTTTTCAAAAATCCAAAAATATTTTCCATTTTTCAATTTTAATTTTAATTTTTTTTTTAATTTTAGTTTTTAATTTTTCAAAAATTTCAAAAATACTTTGAAGAGAGATCATCATAGTTCGATCGATCTGAAATCTCAGTTCGATCGATCGAACTAAACGAGAAAAGTTTTTAAAAAATAGAACCTGAAGGTCTCAAGATCGATCCAACCCTCCAAACCCTTGTCCCTCATTCCCGTCACCACTGTGCACTCATCTTCATCATCTTCTCCGGCGAATCTCCGGCGAGATCCAGTGGGCGTTAACTTATCTCTTCTCTCGGATTCCATCACCCCCTTCGCATCTCATCCACTTCTCTTATATTTTAGGTGAGATCTGAGATCCACTTTGTGCTTTAAGCTTCTATTTTATGTATTCGTACTTTATATGCTAGATCCATGATATTTTGATAATGAAATCCACCATTGATGAAGCTTGAAACATTATGTACATATGTGTTTGTATATATTTGTATATATTTGAGTTTTGATTTGTTTTGTGGGAGTATGGGCTTTGTAAAGTGAGTAGGATTGAGGATTGTTGTGTTGATGGGCCCACGACCTTGTTCATGTGGTCCCCGTGCTTCCAAAGTCACAGATCTGTGACCTTTCAGTTTTCATCTTCGCACAGTTCGATCGATCGAACTTCTATCTCAGATCGATCTTAAGAGATCGATCAAACTCATCTTTTTCAGTTTCTCAGATCGATCGAAGTTTTGAGATCGATCTCACATTTTTTGTGATTGATCGAACTTCACATATTTCATACACACATTCCATGCATCTTATCTTGTGTCCATGCTATCTCATTCATGCCCAATGCCTGTGATATTCCGCATTGGATGCATTTCATACTCATATTGCTTAGCATGTTCACCTCCTGTCACTTGTATAGATTCATGTCATATATGTTTTGTCTATCTTATTTGACATGCATGTTTCTATTTTGTGCTTTCAATTCTTTATTCTGGCACTGACTCCCCTTGCAAGTTTTAAATTATTTTTCAGGCCATGACTAAGCACAAGACTATTGCCAAGAGGCAACATAGGTCTCAGAGACGTATCAGACCTAGGATAAAGGAGCCAGCAGAGCCCTCTCATATACAAGAGGAGCCATTAGAGCCTACTCCACCTCAGTCACCTCATGAGGCTGAGGCTGATCATATTCTATCTACTTTTGAGGCTCAGCCTGCATTTATACCATCTCCATCTCCATCACATGCTGAGGCTGAGCATTCACCATTACCATCTCCACCACACCAGCCAGCTCG
Source organism: Cornus florida (assembly GCF_030987335.1). Taxonomy (NCBI): domain Eukaryota; kingdom Viridiplantae; phylum Streptophyta; class Magnoliopsida; order Cornales; family Cornaceae; genus Cornus; species Cornus florida. The sequence continues at coordinate 52,090,122 of NW_026775573.1, forward strand.
AGATCGTGACAGGCCCGCGCCTAGATATGTACATATGACAGTGGACCATGAGTCAGTTTTCGACACAGATTTCTTCTCCAGATCGGTGCTGACCCGATCAGCTTATGATGGTATTATCTAGAGGGGCCTTGCAGCTATTCTTGCCCCAGTTACTGAGCCAGTCTACTCGCGGCTAGTACGGATGTTCTTCCAGAACCTCCGATCGTCCCCGCGTACCACAGCAGAGCTGGTCATTACCATAGATGGCCATCAGATTTCTCTTACTGTGGACACACTAGCCAGATCATGCCGTTGTCTACACAGATGCCCTCCGGAGCTACAGGAGCTTTATCCTAGGCTATACAGGCCTTCTTATGCTGACATGGCTATATTTCTGACAGCTCACCATGCCGATGGCGAGACTTTCGCTACCCGCACTTTTCTTCCAGATGACCTATGGTTCTTTGATTCCATTCTCTTTCGGAACATATATATGGCCGGGCACAAGATTCAGAGGTGAGGAAACTATCTGATAGCCCTCTACGCATTGTATACAGGCCACTGGTTATATATCCCCGCGCTCATCTGGAGCGTGATAAAGAAGCTCTTCGATGATTATATCAGTATGGAAAAGCCCATAAGGGCTAAGTCTCTTCCATTCGGCCACCTCATCACCTAGATACTGATCGATCAGCGCTATCTTTTCCATCCTCAGGAGCACCCTGAGAGAGGTTCCTGTCACTTCTTGAAGAAGGACTGGGACAAGAGCTACAATGCTATTATCACCAAACTACAGGACCACGTAGTAGTGGCTGCAGAGGAACTCAAGGCTGAGGAGGCTGAGATAGCAGCAGCAGACCCCGCAGCGGACGATGTACCAGTAGGTCCAGCTACCGAGCACATAGACATCGATTTAGAGCGACCTGCAGATGACGCAGAGCAGCACTCTCCAGCTGGGTCATCAGTACACGAGGAGGAGCAGACTCAGGATCTTTCTTTTGATTCATCCGTACCTGAGGCTCTTAGTCAGACCCCCGGCTTTGGAGAGCGTCTTCAGGCTCTTGAGGATGCAGTGGTTGCTATCAGAGCTGATACTGTTGCCATTCGAGCCAATGTTGTAGCCCACCGAGCTGATTTTGCTACATTCCGCACGGATGTCATGACTGCACTCCGAGACTTATCTCGCGATATCCGCGGAGCTCGCCCTGCCCGTCCTGCCTCGTCCACCTGAGATTCACAGTTTCTTCTGTCTTTTTATACTACACCTCTGTGATCTATACTTCATTTTTGTCACTGTATATTATTTGCAGCCAGATATGTCGGCTTTACTCTTTTGATGTACTCTATACTTTATTTTCTTTATATATATTTTTGCTATGGATGTCATCTATTATGTTCTCATATCTATCTGTTTGACTCCATTTGGTGTATCACAGTGACTACAGTAAGAGAGAATGCTACATAATTTTCAGGACCACCCTTATACCCCTCTCACTGTTTTATTTCATTTACACTTGCATGTCCACTGTGCACTGATTATCCCTTTTTGTTATCTGATGAATTTATCCGAGTGCCAAATTTTAAGACCACAGTTAATCCCAAGTTTGCCATGCCACCCACTTTGGATACTTCAGTCCCAGCCATTCTTTGCCTTAATTGCACCGGTATACTATTTCATTTTGTTCTCTTTGCACATTGAGGACATTGTGCCGTTTAAGTTTGGGGGTAATGGTGTATGTTACAGTATTTGCTTTTAAATTCAAAATTTTGAGTATAACTTGTGTATTTGAAAGATTTTCTATGATTGGTCTATATTAGCGATGATTTTGATCTTTTGAGGACTATATTGCTTAGAATTTAAAAATTGCTTGACTTGAGAGTCCAATACTCCTTGTATGCCTTGTGGATGCCATTTATGAGTAATTTTTTTAAAAGATTGATATCTTGCTTGCATTTGTAGTCCACATCATCTTGATTTTGTGATTGTTTTGAGATTCACTTTAGAATTCTACACTAGCACCGGCATACACTAGCATTCATTTGTGGGGTACATGCTTTGTTTATTATTGAATTGGTTATATCCCAATTGAGCTAGTAGTGCATTGAAAGCTTTCGTTCTTGATAAAGGTGGATAACAAACCCTTTTCATTGAGTACCCGAGATTCTAGCCTCATCAAGTACTGAACTTCTCGCGCCGAAAGGTGGAGGGCCCAAACTCTAGGTTAATAATCGAATATAATAAAAAAATTTGAAGTTAAAAAAAAAAAAAAAAAAAAAAAAAAAAGGAAAGTTGCAAAAGTAATAAAAAAAAGTGAGGACTTCTCCCAAAAGGTGAGAAGTGGGAAATGATTAGATGGAGGTTGTCTTGATTTGTAGCCTAGTTGATTTGAGCTTGTAAGTCCGTAGGGGTGTTTGAACACCTAGTGCCCTAAAACTGTCTGGTTTGGGAGTTATTGACCTAACGCTCGACCTCATGAATCTCTAGAAAGCTTAATAGATCAACACATTGCACCATGCTTCCATCTTTGATCCTAAAAAAAAAAAAAAAAAAAATCGAGTGAAAAGAATAAGCGCACCTAGAACAATAAAGTTTTAATAAAAAGATCCACTTTTTGTCTTGATGATCGGTACTAGATTTGCGTGCTAGTTTGAGGGTAAGGATGTGATTAATTCTTTAGTTGGCTAAGATAGCAACACATTTGATGCCGGTCCACTCAAAAAGGATTACAGTGTTGTTTTGATTTGCATGATCATTTTTTTGATGTGTGAAGGACCATATTTGCTTGCCTGATGTTGAAATTTTGGGAGATTGCTTAGAAATGTTTGAAAAATTGCATACTTGAGGTAGTTTTCTCCCAATGCTTGTTTATAATATTGGTGTCTTTTTTGTGAGAATGAGCTTAATGTTTGTGGGTATCATTTTTGGAAACCCTCACGAGACTTCACTCGTCCACTAGGGGTAACCTAGGGGTTTAAAAGGCTTGTTGCATATACTAAGTGCAATCGTGTTTCCTACGAAAGTGGCGTTATCCATTTATTGTTTTCTAGTTCATAGTTGTTTAGCTATTCATTTCAGTCCTTTACTTTCTAGTTCATTGCTAGGGACTAGCAATATTCAAGTTTGGGGTGTGATGAGGGCTGAAAAGTGTGTATTTAAACCCCTTAAGCTTAGGCATTCTAGTACCTTTATCTATCTTATTTTCCTGCCTTAGATTAATTTCATGTTATTTCCATTTTCAAGTACTTATCCCCTAAATAAGCTAACTTAGCCAAATAAGAGCAGAAATGAAGCAATTCTGGGATGAATCGAAGAAATGAGCAAAGTAGAGCAAAAGGAAATTCAAAGGTGGAATTTCAGCATCTTCGATCGATCCAACATCAGTCTTCGATCGATCGAACTTCCATCGATCTCAGCACTTTAAGATAGATCCAAGCCATGATGTCATTTTCAGATATCCTAAAAGTTCGATTGATCCAACATCATTCTTCGATCGATCGAACTTTCTTGTCCTTATCCAGATGCCAGATTTTATCCAGCTGTACCACCTTACCAACCGCTTTTGTCCTTTTTCCAAAATATCTTCAAAATATCTCAGATTTGTTTTTATCCAAAAAGGCGTCGCCATTGAGGATCGATCCAGCCTAAGTTCGATAGATCTCAACCATGTTCGATCGATCCAAGTCCAAGGTTCGATCGATCGAACTTCTTCCAGTGCAAAAAAGTTAAATTTCTAGCTCACAAAAAGTTATCCTTTATCCAATCATTGGGGAATATTTGCTGTACGACCCTAGCTTATTTTGGGTGTCATTTGACCTACCTATATAAGGATAAGGATTATTTTTTACATGATATCACATCATATCATATCATACCTTGTAGAACTCTTGGAGAGGAAGCTTAGGGGCGGAGGAGGCTAGAGACACCATTGAAGACTCTTCATCAACCAAGGAGCAAATCTCTACCATGGAGTTAGCCCTTGAGGGTTGGAGAAGCACTACCATGAGTGGCTAAACATCTTCTTGGGGCTAGAGTTAGCCCCAAGCATGCTTTCTATGTCTTGATTTTGTGTATTATTGAGGGATTAGTGTTGTAATACATGTTTTGGCACTTTTATATATATAGATCGTGTTTATTCAATGATTTATGTGGTTTAATGCTTCCAATTGATCATTTCATTCTATCCATATGTCTATGTATGTTAGAATAGATGTTCATGTGTTTGTCTCTATTTCTTGTGTTATTGATGCATGTCTATATGTATTAATGCCATAGATCTAGAGATTGTCAAAACATTGTGCTTAATGGAATGCTCTTGTAATTTTTTTGATGGTTCATGCTCATTTCTTGATGAATTGTGCCTCTCCCTTAGCTTAATTAGTTTAATTTCATGTCATTAGCTTAATTGTAATGTAGTGGTAGCATAGTTGTTAGATAGGAAGACAATCCATGCTTGTTGTTTGATGTTCCATACTTTTGAATGCAAGTAGCATATGTCTCTAACCTTGTAGTGTATTTGGCTTGTAAGCTTAATGAAAGGATTAATGACTTGCTAGATATATTGTGCTTTTCACATGTTATTTAGACAATATATACTTAATTGTTAGATATATTATGCTTTTCACATGTTGCTTAAACAATATATACTTAATTGGTCACCCTTACTAATTGAATCAACCAAACACACACACACATCAATATTGCAACACACATTTCCCTCATTAGTCACTTGTTAAAGGTGTAGAAAAGTATTGTTTGGTGGTAACCTCTAAACCCCAAGATCTCTCTCTTACTTACTCTTTATTGCATTCAATTATTTAGTTTAATTGGTTCTCTAGTTTAATCAACCAACCAACTATTTGTTTGTTCACTCGACCTGCTAACCCTAACAGTGATTCCACAACCAAATTTGACTTCAATCCCTTGGGACGATCCCTACTCACCCTAACTATATTTTTAGTGAAGGTAGTAGTGGCTTTTATAAATGTAAAACTTGGCCCTTGTCTTAATGCACACTCTTAAGCTTATGGTGTAGCGACGCACCAATCTCCAAATAGTTTTGAAACTGATTAAGGTCTGGTTGTATGTTCCATCTGCCTAAATAGCCAAGGTTTGGCGGTTCCACTTTGATATTTGTATGCTTCATCAGTACATTGGCAAGGTAGTTGAAATCAATAGATTGAGATTAGTTTAAGCAAAACTTCTTAATGGAAAAAATGTGCTCCCACAATTTCATAATTAAAAAAAAGTACTCCTACAAATGCAATTAATCCCCACATTCCAAATATTTGTGTACTTACATTCCTGGGTGGTATACAACCTAAATGAAATTATCGTACTCAAAATTAGAATTGAATCAGTTAGTAAGTTTTTTTTTTTTTTAAGTTGATACTCACACACCCATCAACTTTCTAGTTGATAATCACACACCCATCAATTCAATTGCAATAGTGAATAGTAACTATATTTTTACAAAAAATAAGGTCATATTGAAGCAATCAAGAAATAAATATCTGTATTCGATATAATAATCTAAGGGTTGTGTAGTCTAATGGTATTCTCTTCCCTTTTAAAATAAAAGGTTGAAGGTTCAAGATTTCATCGGAATAAAAAGTAGGTATATGAGTGTGTTTCTTGTTTAAAAAATAAGAAAATAATAATAATAAAAATTCAATGCAAGAAAAGAAAAGAAAAGAAGAGGGAGATGTTATTGCGCTTCAATCAAGCACGGACCTACAATAAGACCGTCACAATTGAATTTTTTGTTTTTGCATTTTATATTTCAAAATTTTGAGAATTTATGAATATACCCTTACTAAAATTATAATTCGCCCTCACTAGATTTTTTTTTTGCAATTTATACCTCAAATTTTTGGGAATTTATGAAGATTCCCTCACTAAAATTACAATTCTCTCCCACTGGTTTTTTTTTTTTTTTTTTTTTTTTTTTTCATTTTATACTTCAATTTTTTCAGAATTTATGAAGATGACCTAACTAAAATTACTAAAATAAATTCACTATATAAATTTGTCCCCATAAATCAAAAGTCCGCCCCCCTTCTATAAACTTCTCTTGTGCTACAATGACCAAAGTGTCCGTTTTTTTATTATTTATTCTTCAACAACTAAGGTCCATCTCTATTAGTCCTCTTCAACAACCAAGTCTATCTCTATTAATTCTCTTCAACAACTAAGGTCTATCTCTATTAATTACTCAACAGGGTTGTGACGATATTTTATGGAACATTATGATTGACGAGGCATAAGAAGAAGGAAATAAGGGAACATAGGAGAACAAAGGAAAAACTTCTCTGGTTTAATCATTTTGTTTATTAAAATAAGGAGTAAAACAAGAAGTTGAAGTGCAGGAGGGAGTTCATGGAGCACAAATATTACTGCTCCTCTCCTCTAAATAGCCTCTCCGCATATCAACAAATGAACCAATGGCACAAAGGAATGCCAGGTCATGGATCAAATTACAATAAATACGATGTGATTTGTGAGAAATAATTTCTTTCTTCGGATACTTCAAGGCTAATGTTAGAGGTTTGTTCTACATTATATTCTTCGGACGATAAATGTAATGGGTAAAAATGGGTCAAGTGTTAGTCTCATCTAACAATTTAAGTTTTTAGGTCAAATCATTAAGTATCCTACTCGTTACAATTGATATTAGAGCTAGTCCATGATTTAGTGTCACGTTAAGCGTTCGGGTCCCCACCCGAGTAGGTAGGCCAACCTGAGTCGCAATGATTGTGTTACAAGTTCGTGCGGACACCCATTCGTTGATTAGGAGTTGCCCAAATTTGCAGCCTTATTAATCAAATATGGTCGAGATAACCACAATATTAGCTCCAACATAAAATTAAAATAATGATTCACTTATGCCTTATTAATCAAATATGGTCAAGATAACCACAATATTAGCTCCAAAATAAAATTAAAATAATACTTCATTTAAAAAGAACATAAACTATTGGTCGAGTAGGAGTTGCCCAAATTACAGTCAAGACAACCATAATATTAGCTCCAAAATAAAATAAAAATAGCGTATAAGCAGTTTCTCATTTTTAGAACACAAAGGGCCCAAGATAAGATGGGTATAGCAGCAAAAAATTAGCAGCAAATATTATAAAATGCTGTTAAAAAATCAATTTTAAAAGCACTTTATTAAAAATGCCGCCAGAAGTAAAAAAATGCCGCCGACATTTATTATTATTATTATTCAGTTTTTTATTTTTCTTTTTTCATTTTTCATTTTTCATTTTCCAATTTCCAATCACTCCTCACTTTCTCTCTCTAACCCCAATCCTTTCTCTCTCTAGTTCGACTCAGACTCTCTCTCTATCCCCAATCCTTTCTCGTCGCTCCTCACTTTATCTCTCTACCCCACTCCTTTCTCTATCTAGCTCGACTCAGACTGGTCTCTCCTCGCTCCCCGCTCTTCAATGGAGATCTTGATCTACCAAAATTATACTGCGAACACAGTCCCGGTTGGAGTTTGATTTGGGAGCCAAATCGACATCTGATTCGCCAAAACAGGCCAACAATCATCGACATTATCTCCATTTTTGTTCACTCGCAAGTAAATTTCACAGCTCATTTTTTGTTTGAATTCATTATTTTATTATTAATTGGGGATTAATGTTATTTCTCACTTTCTCTCTCCACTCCCGTTCTTCAATCTTCTCTCTCTACTCTCGCTCCTCACTTCTTCACTCATCACTATTTCTCCTATATCAGACTGCGAACCCTAGGTTTTCACTCTTCATCATAATTTGTTTTTATTGGATTTCATGCTCAATTAGGCATTGATGTTTGTATATACAGTAGTGCATTAGCACAATCTTCTAATTTTCAACACCAGCTCGTCATTCTTCTTCCTTTTTGTGACCAGCATTAGCATTGTTCATCATAGGTTATCTGATTTCAGTATCTGATTTTTTTTATTGGTAGCAATTTTCAATTCTTTTGGCAATCTAAAAATCGCCACAATTTGGATTCCAATGAATGGCACTCAAAGCTGGCCATAGTTTACTTGTTCATAAGGTTGCATTAAGTTTTCTAATCATTCAATTCTATCCATAATCAAAGTTCTTTGACAACTTGAACTTGTATGTATGTAGTTTATGTTGAGTATGCGCAGCGGAATGGTTGTGGAATATAATATAGATAGATAACCTAGAGGATTGTAAATATATTTAACTTGTTCTTCTATCCAATTTTTAATTATTTTAATTTTACTAAAATAAAACTAAAATCAAACCATAAAGCAAAAATAAAGTGCAAGTAAAGTAAATAGAGTTTAAGACACCAGGATTTTATCGAGGAAACCCCAATCGGTAAAATAGACCAATTGTAATAGGAAAAACCTCATTGGACTTTACAATCCTGAGATAAACAATCCACTATGTTTGAAGCAAAGTATACCGAACTTTGACTCAGTCTCACACCCTATCGTTCTACCAAAAACCAATTGCTGACAATCCTTGGCTTTGCAACTCCCCCGTCCAACAGCTCTCGACCTCAAACTTACTCTTGATCTCTGTAGAAGAGTTGTAGGTAGATTAGACAACACTCCACAAATGCTCTGACCCCTTCAAAGTGTGATCGCTTCACCCCTTTGTTTCTGGATCTGAATTTGACGAAGAACGAATGAATTTTGCTTTTCTGGAATTTCTGAATCTTCGATTATGCTCCAATTCCGTTGAGATACAGAACAACACTACTAAATCACTCTTGTGTTTATGTGTGTGCTCTCAAAAATAAAATCAGAAAATCAGATAGATTTTCTGAATAAAAATATCTCTCAAAAGGCTCTCAATTAGATTTGAATTTTTTTATGCAAAAGCTACGTATAAAAATATCTCTTAAAAGGCTTTCTCAAAATATAGAATTGATGTTCCTTAAATCCATGAATAAACCTATGTGTATGATAAGGTTTATATAGAGTTTAGAATGTCCTAGTCCCTCCGAAAATATGGAAAAATTCGTGCATAGGACTTGGTACAATTCTAGACCAACTAGAAAAGAAATCAGAAACAAGAAACTGAAATTGTAACCTGAACAGGACTTCTTGAACCAGTTCAAGGGTGCTAAACCGGTTCAAGATTGGCAATAAGAATTCGAAACCAATCTTGAAGGCCTTGAACCGGTTCAATGGAGCTGAATCGGTTCAAGTCTAACAGACTTGAATTTTCAGGTTGAACTTGGTAAAAACCTTGTTTTGGAATTTCTGAAAATATACCAAGTATGGAATGTGTCCTAACCTTTTTAGATTCCTTCCTAAAGTGTTATTCTTACCTTTCTCGAATGATCTCAGTCATGGTAAACTTTGAACAAACTTCCAATTCCGCAGTCGCTGTCGATCCCGATATAGTAACTTGAAATTACAACCCGATTAGGACTTGTTTTGACACCGAAAGTTGCCAAAATATATATCTCACAATCTCCCCCTTTGGCAATTTCGTGACAAAACCTAAAAACAACATGTAATCTACCCAAGCGGAAAAAAACGGAACTCTTCTTGAACATCATGAAGCTTCAACACTTGTAACAACTTGTAATCTGCACATCAGCTCAACAAAACTATTTGTGAAGCTTAATTAAGAAAGATAAACAAGCAACATTTATCAATATATGAATATCAATATATATATATATATATATATATATATATATATATGTCCCCCTCAATTCTAGAAACTCTCCCCCTCAAATATGCACACTTCTCCCCCTTTTTATTACAAATTGACAGATAAAGCTTAACAAAGAAAGAAAAGAAATAATGTGGAAGAATTAGCAAGAAGAGAGATCAAAACTATCATCCATGCATAAGATATGGCAATAATCACAAAAAATTGATGATATATAGTAGCAATAGAACCAAAAACAAGTATCCAAGATGACACATGTTCCATCCACAAGATATATAGAACCAAACATGCTCAAAATCATACACATGATATCTCCATCCAATCAAAAACAAAAATTCCTAATAAAAACTAAATGGAAAATCTTTTTGGATTATTTTTTTATTTTTTAATTTTTTTTTCATTTTTCTGATATTTGAACAAAAAATATGATATAACAATTTCCATTAATTTCAAGCATATATGAGATCCAAAAATTTCTGAAGAATTCAAGAGAATTTTAAAACACAATTTTTAGACACCACAAATTATTCAATCAAATCAATTCTCAAGCATGCAATCATAACATGAAATTCAACTTGCAATTTTATAAAAAATTAGAAATTTGCCTAACAAGTTCACATGTGTGTATATGTGTGCAATCTAATTTCATCAAATTTCAATCAAATCACATTAATTAACTGTCTAAATCATATTGATCGAAAAGCATCAAAATAAGATTGTTTTGAGCAAACTTTTCTAAGCAAGACGGCTTTTACTCTAAAGAGTAGACACCAATTCCCTATTTTGACTTGTCTCCTCTTTTATTTTTACTCAATTAGCTCCTCTTTAAAGTCTAGTAGGAGCTTTCGAACTAGTCTCAATAGGTAGCATTTTCCTTAGCAAAGATTTTCAGCATTCTTTTGATTTTTCTTTTCTTTTCATGCTGAAATTTCATCATTTTTTTTTTATATATACACATGCTCATTTTTTATTTTTTATTTTTTATTTTTAAAACAATAACCTTATACCTTTTATGAGCAATGTGACCTAGTCAACTTCACAATGATTTTCAATTAAATTTCTCAGAGTTGGACTAGTGCACATGAAAAATATGAACTCAAGAGGCTCATCTCTAAAAAGAAATAAACAAAGCAAATTGTCTTTCAACATATAGATTACACATCAAGAACCTTTTCATCAAATAATCATGTGTCCCCAATTTGCATTCAAAAATAATTAATTCAAGAGAAATAATTATCACTCGTGTATTGACCAGAAAAATATGTTCATCACTTTTTCATGAAAGAAAAACAACCTAAATCTTAAACTTCAAGATATGGTCCAATGGAAATAAGATATTTATCAAAGTATAGTCCATGACCATAAAATCTTTTTAGCTTTTTACTCTGAGGGTTTTGCACCCAATGACCTATTGGAAACAAATTCTATGGTATCAAAAGGCACATACAGTTTCAAATCCTCTTTCTTCACCCAAACAGCTTTCACTTTCAACTTTTGATGAGAATTTTTAGGAACATCAAGAACATTCTTTTTCTTATGTGAATTCCTTTTAGCACAATTTTTTATAGATTTATTTCATTATTTTGCTTTCTAGCATGAAACTTATTTTGTACAAAGGAATTATAACCATGAAAATCAGAACAAGAATTATCCATTTTCTTTTTATAACAATAGTGTTGACTATGTCCAGTTTTACCACAATAAGAACAATAAACCACCTTGGACACATTCTTAGCATGCATAGGCTCAACAAAAAGTTTAGGCTTAACAATAGGCACATTCAAGTTCATGGGTTTAACAAAAACAATTTGACCCTTTTTACTAGATGAAGCCTCAATACAATCTACTCGAGTTTCATCACCTACATGTTTACCAACACTAACCATCTTATCAAGCTTAATCTGTCCAGAATTAAAGGCAATTAATTTCTCTTGAGATTTTTTCAATTTAGGTTCAAGAAAAATAATTTTAGCAACAAGAGATTCTCTAACAGAATTAGCTTGACTTATCTCGCTCTCGAGAATTTTTACTTTACCTTAAAGATTCTGAATTTCAACTTTGATCTCCTCAAGCAATTTCTGTTTTTGCTTATTCTCCTTCTTCAAGGTATCATTCTCCTTTTTCATCAACTCTAGTTCCTCAGACTGCTTCTGACTAGCATTTAACATTGCCTCAAAGATTTTCAATGTATTGTTTTCACTTAGTTCTCCTTCAATTTTTTTATCATCTGAATCATAAGAACCAACCTTGCTTAATGTCCCAAATTTGATAAAATCTCCTACACAAAAAGAAGAATTATTAGCAGTATCATTATCAACATTAGCAAGAAAAGTATTAGAAGTATCTTTCTTATTTTTCTTCTCTTTAAATTTAGAAGGATCTCCTTTACTAAATTTTTTATTCTTTCTATTTTTAAAAAGTCTTCCATATCTTTTAGATAAATGAGAAAGTTCCTCATCCGAACTTAAATCATTAAAAACAAGATCCAAGTCACCCTCATTCATAGGATTTTCCATTATGAATTTTTGAAAAAAAAAATAATAATTTTATTTTTCAAAAAAAATTCCACAAGGATTAACTCAATGTATAGAGGATGACTCTTATACCACTTGTTGAGTGTTTGTACGGCGGAATGATTGTGGAATATAATATGGATAGATAACCTAGAAGATGGTAAATATATTTAACTTATTCTTTTATCCAATTTTTACTTATTTTAATTTTACTGAAATAAAACTAAAATCAGACCATAAAGCAAAAATAAAGTGCAAGTAAAGCAAATAGAGTTTGAGAAATGACACCAGAATTTTATCGAGGAAATCCCAATTGGTAGAATAGACCAATTGTATCAGGAAAAACCTCGTTGGACTTTGCAGTCCTGAGATAAACGATCTACTATGTTTGAAGTAAAGTATACCGAACTTTGACTCGGTCTCACACCCTATTGTTCTACCAAAAACCACTTGCTGACAATCTCTGGCTTTGCGACTCCCCCGTCTAACAGCTCTCTACCTCAGACTTACTTTTGATCTCTGTAGAAGAGTTGCAGGTAGATCAAACAACACTCCACGAAGGCTCTTACCCCTTCAAAGTGTGATCGCTTCACCCCTTTTCTTCTAAATCTGAATTTGACGAAGAACGAATGAATTTTGCATTTCCGGAATTTCTAAATCTTCGATTATGCTCTAATTCCGATGAGATAGAGAACAACGCTACTAAATCACTCTTGTGTTTATGTGTGTGTTCTCAAAAATAAAATCAGAAAATTAGATTGATTTTTTGAATAAAAATATCTCTCAAAAGGCTCTCAAATAGATTTGAAATTTTTTATGCAAAAGCCACGTATAAAAATCTCTCTCAAAAGGCTTTCTCAAAATATATAATTGATGTTCCTTAAGGTCATAAATAAACCTATGTATATGACATGGTTTATATAGAGTTTAGAATGTCCTAGTCCCTCTGAAGATATGGAAAAATTCATGCATAGGACTTGGTACAATTCTAGACCAACTAGGAAAGAAATCAAAAACAGGAAACTGAAATTGTAACCTGAATAGGACTTCTTTAACCGGTTCAAGGGTGTTGAACCAGTTCAAGATTGGCAGTAAGAATTCGAAGCCAATCTTGAAGGCCTTAAACCGGTTCAATGGGGTTGAACCGGTTCAAGTCTAGCAGACTTGAATTTTCAGGTTAAACTTGGTAAAAACCTTGTTTTGGAAATTTCTGAAAATATACCAAGTATGGAATATGTCCTAACCTTTTTAAATTCCTTCCTAAAGTGTCGTTCTTACCTTTCTCGAATAATCTTAGTCATGATAACTTTGAACAACCTTCCAATTCCGCAGTCGCTGTCGATCCCGATATAGTAACTTGAAATTACAACTTGACTAGGACTTGTTTTGACACCGAAAGTTGCCAATATATAAAATATATATTTTTCACAATCTTCCCAAAATATATATCTCACAGTTTACACCTCACCCAGCATCCTCACTTCCCTTCCCCCCCATCCTTTCCTCCTATAAACTCTAATCTATTTCCTCTTAGATGTGGTTATTAGTTTACAGATTATGCTGTATATGAGACAATAATATAACTTATTTCCTCACTAAATTAGCAACGGATTGTACCCTATTCTTCATTAAGCAACTATGATAATAAAAGTATTTCCAGTAATAAGTTGGTTTTTTATATTCTCAGTATATTTTACTGTGTGTGAGCTTAGGTAGTAAAGTATATTGCAGCTAGCATCGGAGACTTCACTTAAACTTGAAGAATTAATGCGGTAAAGGTGAAAACAGAATGGGATGGGAGGGGACAGAAGGGGAAGGAGAGATCATAATTTTATGCCTTAGTTGACTCTTTTACATGAAGCTACTAATTTCATGTATCATGCTTGCATGTACTCTATAACCTACTTGCCTTTGTAGTTTCTTCAATCACATTGCTTATAGTTGCCACTTTAAGGACACAAATATGGATAGGAGTTGGATTCACAAATCAAGGTACATTTTTTAGAATACTGTTCCTTTTTGGATTTTTCATTTTCTAATGCAGCTAAAGAGGGGATGATCTTATGTCCATGCACTAAGTGTAGCAATTACTTTTGGAAGAATCATCAAGAAGTATTAAATCATATTATTGCAGATGGATTTCTTAATAATTACACATGTTGGGTGTTCTATGGGGAGAGAATCTCTTCAAGAGATGTTAATAACGTAATAGAGCGTGAGGTCTTAGACATACAAGGGATGTTACATGATGCATTTGGAGTTAGAAGTCTTAACAATGAGGTGGATGATCCGATGTATAAAGCCACCGAGAGACCCAATTTAGATGTTACGAAGTTTTTTAAGTTGGTAGAAGAAGCTGAAATGGAATTATACTCGGGATGTAAGCAGCTCACAAAGCTCTCATTTATTGTTCGGCTGTTTCATATAAATTGTCTTGGTGGATGGACCAATAAGTCATTCACAATGTTACTTGAGTTGTTAAAAGAAGCATTTCCAGATGGTGAAAGATTACCAAAGTCTTTTTATGAGACCAAAAAGATTATTGGAGACTTAGGCTTAGATTATAAAAAAATTGATGCTTGTCCTAATGATTGCATGTTATATTGGAAGAAGACAGTCAATCACGATTCTTGTGCAACATGTGGTATTTCAAGATGGAAAACATTTTCTGATGATGAGGCATCATCTTCCTCCGTTAAGGTTCGAAAAGTTCCTGCCAAGGTACTATATCACTTTCCTTTAATACCAAGGCTTCAAAGGTTGTTCATGTCATCAAAAACATCAAGTGAAATGAAATGGCATGCCGAAGGGCGTATAAATGATAGGATCCTTAAGTACCCTACTGATTCTAGTGCATGGAAAACTTTTGACTATGAGCACCCTGACTGACAGATTCAATCCCTTTAAGACCATGAGCACATCCCACAACACGTAGCCTATTATTCTGATCCTATACAACGTGTCCCGGAAGATCTGCATGAAGCAACCAAATTTTATCATGTCACTACTCATTCCAGGACCTCGAGAGCTAGGAATTGATGTGTATTTACAACCTTTGATAGAAGAGTTAAAGGAATTATGGGAGGTTGGTGTGGACACATTTGATGCAATAAGTAATGCCATGTTTAAAATGAAAGTGGCAGTGCTTTGGACTATTAGTGATTTTCTAGCATCTACAGACTTCAAAAAGCTCGATTTGCACTAGTACTTTGTCACTTGGAAAGGATTTTTCCACCATCCTTTTTTGACATAATGGTGCATTTGACCGTTCATGTAGCAGGGGAGTTAAGACTTGGTGGACTTGTACACTATCAAAATATGTATCCCATTGAGAGGTATGTATTAATTATTGAGGTAATTAATTTTCATATGATGCACTTTGAATTGTAATCAAACATATTTAAGATTAATTCAATTATATACTTATAGGTACTTATGTAGACTTAAGGGTTATGTACGTAATAGAAGTTATCTAGAGGGATCAATTGCTAAAGGATACCTAGCTGAAGAATGCCTAACATTTTGGTCTAGGTACTTGCATGGTGTTAAGACAAGGCTAAGTCGACCAATAAGGAATTTTGAGGGTAATGATGTTGACTTAGGAAGAATGTTCCCATTAAGGGGTCGTCCTCTTGGAAAGACTAGCATGGTCGTGTTGAAATGGATGACATTAACGCAAGCACACCAATATGTATTGTCCAACTGTGAAGCAATTGCCCCATTTCAGATGTAAGTTGATTGTTTAATGCTATAAAAATGTCTTAGCAATGTAATTATATAATATGACTTACAAGCCTTATGTAAAATCCAAAAAACATAAAGATGAAATTATGGCAAACAATCGTAGAGCACGACCAAGGGAAGTACAACGCATGCATAATGCAACATTTCTGAATTGGTTCAAGAATCATGTAAGAATTTGACGTTGTTGACCTTAATTGTCATATTTGTTTAATTATATAACTCTAACAAGTGGGTGTTAAATAATATTTCTTATAACAAAACAGGTAAGTCAACTAGTAGATGCTGGTCATGAGGATATTTCCGATGAAATAAGATTGATGGCTCGTGGTCCTTATAATGTTGCAAAAAGATATAAAGGATATATTGTAAATGGATATCGATTTCACACGAAAGATCTTGAGAAAATAAGAAAAACACAAAATAGTGGAGTTATTGTCACTGCAAAAACATCAAGCTTCTTGAGTTCAAGAGATAGGAACCTTATTGACGGAGATGTCACTTATTACGACGCTCTGAATGATATAATTCAAGTAACATATTCTGCACATTTGAAGGTTGTATTGTTTAGGTGCAATTAAGTGTATGTGGATTACTAAAAGAAGTAAGGTAACAATACAACCCATGAATGACGTAACATTTTCCTCATTGGGGCTTTAATTCTATTTACTTTTGTTAATAAATCGGTAAGATGTATACTTTGGCCGCGATGCTTACATGCTTTTGAATATAGCTTTTACTACAATATTTAATCCTCTTTGTAATATTCAAAAAATTTAAACATGTCATTCTCATAAAATACTCCATCGGGATTTGAAACCTAAGAATTTGCTTATAGATATCGACAACAAGGTCTTGAAGTTTGCTGACTTTGGATTGGCCAGTGCATTTGGTGTTCCTCTTAGGACCTACAGTGGCAAGGTATTTCACTGCTCATTACTATTATTCTTACATTTGTCCTTATAAGAAATCATGTTTATGAAATTTGGTTATGTTCTATTTTCCTTAATGTTGGCTTGGTAGTTTGGAGTGATGTTAAGATTTTTCCTTCATGGGCACCTAGATGTTTCCTGCATACCAAAAATTCTTTCTCTTTTATTGATTTTAGCAAGAAAAGTTGTAACATTTTCAGGAAATATGTGGTGTACTACAAAAGGCAAATGTACCAAGGGCTCCATGACTAATGGAGCACATGGGACACTACACCAGCAACCTCATATGGTCCAACCCAGTTCTAATGGATAATTAAGGCCATCTCAAAATTGTAGTACTGCTGAAACTTTCAAGTTTCAACGTATATATAAATGTGTGTGTATATATATACACATTATACACACACAAGATACTAGCTAGAGTTTTTATTATTATTATTATTATTTATTTATCAAACAGTATTGTCCTTTTCTTTGTGCTTGAAATTCTAAAGGTAAAAAATTAGTTTTCATGAGGAGAGTAATCATATTCTGTTTGTCTTTGATGTTCTGTGTAGAGTGATGCTCTATTTCATTTAGTTACATTGAAACTGCTAGGGCCATTATTGATCCTCGCCATATAGCAATACATGTACCAAGAGTTTAAATTGTAATGTATTTACTTTTGTTTAATGTGATGCCTAATACCTTATATGCTGCATTTCTTAAAGATGATCTTATTTCAATGGATTTTAAATTAGTGCTTTAAAGTTGAAGCAAATGCAGAGATAGATGCCAATTGAATGACATAATTATCTCATTTTTTACTGTTAAAATTTTCAGAAAATATGAGGCATAATAAGAAAGCCAAATGTATTAAGGGTGTCATGACTAGTGAGGTACAATAGTCACTTCAGCAGCAATGGGTTCATCAGGTTGGCTCCATGCAAACACAACACACTGGCTTTGTGCAAACTCTATGTTGAAAACTGTGGCTCAAATTTGCCAACTCAGCATTGATTACATCATCCATTACTTCATCAACTTGGCAGCCAAGGTGAGTGTTCAAGAAGCTGTTATAGTGCCATGTGTGGTCAACAAGAATATACTTGATCAGCAAACATATGTTGATGATGTTTTGGCTATAAATAGCCTTTGCTCCACTTGGTTTTTTCGCATCCTGGGATCATCAGTTGAGTATAGTTGAGTGAATTTGTAGTATTATTTGGAGTGAGAGATTTTAGGTGTAATTGGGTTTTGGGTGTGAGCCATTTTGCCTTGTATCTCTTTATTTCCAAAGTGAAATATTGTTCTATCTTCTCTCCATGGATGTAGGCATAGCCGAACCACGTAAATCCTTATCTCGTTTGTGTGTGTGCTATTTTATTTTCTTGTCATTAATTTTCTTTTTGTTCTTATAAACTCCTTTTCGATCCTTATTTCATAACAAACTGGTATCAGAGCTCGGGTTCGTATATTGTGTACAGATACTGTTCACAAATACAGTACTATTCGCCGAGAAATTTTTTGGGGATTTTTTTAAGATGTCGACCAGATACGAAATTGAGAAATTTAATAACAAGATTAGCTTCAGTCTTTGGCGCATTAAGATGCAGTCCCTGCTGACTCAGCAAGGTCTAAAAAAGGTGTTGTTCGGGAAGGACAAGTTGCCAACAACTATATCCAATGAAGACAAAGATGAGGTTGATGAAAAGGCGCGCAGTGTGATTATTTTGAATCTAGCTGATGAGGTGCTGCGTGAAGTTATTGATGAAGACACGGCGGCAAAGTTATGGCTGAAATTAGAAAGTCTGTATATGACAAAGTCTTTCACCAACAGACTCTACCTGAAATAGAGACTCTACACCCTTTGTATGAAGGAAGGTGTGCCTCTTAAGAAGCATATTGATAATTTCAATTCTATTACTATGGATTTGAAAAAATACTGATATTAAAATTGATGATGAGGATTAAGCCCTTATTTTGTTGTGTTCTTTGCTCTATGGAAAAGACACTATTAGTATGGAGAATATTAAATCCTCATTGAACTCTCAGGAGTTGAGCAAAAAGGTGTCTGGGAATATTGGAGATGAAGAGGCCGATGGTCTATTTGTAAGAGGCAAAAGTGAGACAAAGAGTTCTGGTAGTAGGGGCAAATCTAGATCTCATAAAAATGTGGAATGTTACTACTGTCACAAGATAGAGCACATCATCAAGCATTGTCCCAAACTAAAGGCAAATAATGGGAATGGCAAAGAGAAGGTTCAAGAAGCAGCTTATGTGGCAACTACTACAACGAGTGATTCGGAAAGTGACGAATATGTTCTCATAACAACCTTATGTTCATGTATGTCATTTAATGATGGTTGGATTCTTGATTCTGGTTGTTCCGTTTATATGTGTCCCAGTAAGGATTCGTTCTCTTCCTATAAAGAGGTGAAATGTGGTTTGATTTTGACTGCAGATAGAAAAACTTTCAAAATTTTGAGAATTGGAACAATCAAGATCAAGATGCACAATAGGTTGGTGAGACCATTGTCCGATGTGTGACATGTACCGGATCTGAAGATGAATCTTATTTCAGTAGGTGTGCTAGACTCCAAAGGTTACAAGGTTGTAACAGAGGGTGGAACAATGATGGTCGTGATGGATTCTCTTGTGGTGCTACAGGGCACCAAGGTGAAAATTTTGTATCTTCTCCAACGGAATACAGTAATAGGTGGAGCTACTACAGGATCTTCTACAGTTTGCAGAAATTTGCGTTCGGGTCTTAGCAAAAGAAGAGTTAGAAAGAGGAGTTATGATCCTAGTTCTCAAAAGGGTTGTGAGGGGACTACACAATATGGTAGGAAAATGAAATCCTTTTTTAGATGGCAACCGAAATTGCAGCAGTTCTTGATAAGCGCTAAAAAGTGCGCATTTAAACCCCGTAATCTTAAATGTTCTAGAACCTTATTCTATCTTATTTTCGTTTTAGATTAATTTCATGTTATTTCCCTTTTCAGACACTTATCCCTGAAATAAGTCAATTCAGCTGAATTAGAGCATTAAAAGAAGTAATCTCAAGCCTAGTGGAAGAAAGGAGCAAAGTGGTGAAAAAACCTTCAATGATCGATCGAACCAAGCTATGATCGATCACACTGTGATCGTTCCAACCCTGTTATGATGGATCGAGCCCTTTGTCCTTATCCTCAGGAAAATTTCCTGTTCGATCAATCCAATCTTTCTTCTGATCGATCAAACCCTTTTGATCTTATCCTCACCTTCCACTTTTGTCATTTTCATAAAATTATCTCAGCCTTGTCCTTATCCAAAAAATGTACCGCTATGGTTTGATCAATTCGAGCAACTATGTGATCGATCGAACTGCCTCAAATTGCGTGAAAAACAGAGTTCAAGCCAAATTAAAGGTGTACTCGTGGTGCAATCATTTGGAGGTCCTAGTGCACGAGATCTGACAATTGGGTGAAACATTTGAGCTACCTATATAAGGATTTTGGCTATTTTGAGTAAGAGATGTTAGTTAGAGAAAGAGACTTGGCTAGAGATTAGAGATAGAAACATACAATTTGGGAAAGTTCTTCCACTCGTCTAGGGTTTCTACCAAGAACACAAGATGAAGAGGATGAATTCTACTATGGAAATAGCCCTTGAGGGTTGGATGACAACATCAATGAGTGGCTAAACCATTCTCTTGGGACTAAAGATAGCCCTAAGCATGCCTCATAGACTTTGATATTTTATAATTAATGGGGATTTGTGTTGTATTTCTTGTCTTGACATCTTATATTTATAAATCTTGTTTCTACAATGATTTATGTAGTTTAATACTTCCAATTGATCATTTAATTCTATCTATATGTCTATGTATGCTAGAATGAATGTTCATGTGTTTATCTCTAGATTTTGTGACATTGATGCATGTCTATGTGTGTTGATATTATAAATCTAGTGATGGTCAAGGCATGGTGCTTAAATGGATTACTCTTGTGGTTTATTTGATGGTTCATAATTATTTCTTGATGGATTGTGCCACCTTCTTAGTTTAATTAGTTTAATTTTCATGTCATTAGCTTAGTTATAGTGTAATTGCCTTACTTTCTTAGATAGGTGGACAATCCATTCTTATTATTTGATGTTCCATGCTTATGAATGCAAGTGGTATATTTCTCTAACCTAATGAGTGTGCATTAATTGTGAACTTATGGATGGATTAATGGCTTAATTTGATATGTTGTGCTATTCACTAGATTGATTAGACAATGTATGCTTAGTTGGCCATCCATGTTTAATATTTCAATTAATGGCACACACTTTCATTTACAACACACAATCCCCCTAATCCATCAAATATTGAATGTCTAGGAAGGTAGTGCTTAATGGTGAACTCTATGACCCAAGACCTTTCTCTCATATATTTTCTCTATTTCTAGCTTGTTGCTTACTTACATTATTTTAAGTGAACCATTAGTTTAATCAAATCAAATCATCTTTTGATCATTCGACCTACTAATCCATTATTGATTCCAAGAATACCGCTCCTTTCCCTTGGGATGATCCATACTTACTCTAGCTACATTAATAGTTAGTAGTGGTAGTGACATTCTATAAATTCAAACTTGGCCACACTACATTTTACCACACTTTGTGCTTTGGTATTTGACACACACCAATCCTTATAGGGAGGCAGACCTATGAGGACAGGTGCGATATTGACTTGCAATAATCTTGGTGGCAATGAGATAGTCCATTCGAGTGCCATTAAGATACATAGGAGGTAAGTAGTTGGTCACAATAGAGATGCAAAAAAAAGCCAAGGACGTCCTATTCTCTGCAAGGGTGAGAAGATGACTTTTCATTACCAGCCGGTGGTTTGTGGGTGGTTGGAGAAGGTTGCTGAAGGAGATGTCAAACTTAGAGTTTCTGAGGGTAAGGGTTTAAAGTTTGATAGAAATACTGGAGGTATACTTGTGGCTGCGCAAGACATGCATGGGTTGAAGAATAAAAGGCCAAGGGTTAAGTTTGAGAATGACTTACACTTAACTAAAATTCTCAATTAATTTGTTTTGTGGAGAAGACAAATTATTTAGCAGAGATACAATGGCTCATTTGAATTTTTGCCAATGTGGAGATTTGTTGAAAACTGTGGCTCAAATTTGCCAACTCAGCATTGATTACATCATCCATTACTTCATCAACTTGGCAGCCAAGGTGAGTGTTCAAGAAGCTGTTATAGTGTCATGCGTGGTCAACAAGAATATGCTTGATCAGCAAGCATATGTTGATGATGTTTTGGCTATAAATTGGCTTTTTGCTCCACTTGGTTTATGGTATCCTGGGATCATCAGTTGAGTATAGTTGAGTGAATTTGTAGTATCATTTGGAGTGAAAGGTTTTGGGTGTAATTGGGTTTTGGGTGTGAGCCACTTTGCTTTGTATCTCTTTATTTCCATAGTCAAATATTATTTTGTCTTCTCCCCGAGGACATAGGCATAGCCGAACTACATAAATCCTTGTCTCGTTGTGTGTGCTATTTTATTTTCTTGTCATTAATTTTCTCTTTGTTCTCATAAACTCCTATTTGATCCTTATTTTATAACACTCTACATACGAGTTCCATACAAAAACAACAATTTTTACCTACACAAAATCAGTCTACCTCCAGTCTGGAACAGTCAATCCCTTCTCAAAATTTCAGTACTACTGAAACTGGAGGTATATGAATCTTTGAACATTATTTCAATAAAATCCATCTTGATTTTTGTAAGATTACTCATTTTCTTAAGTAACCACTCATGTAATATAATCATCAAGGATACAACAAAAGACTCATGGAGACACTAGGTGCCCTGACATATGGGGCAGATCTGAGGAAGATTGTACGTTTGTTGCTTTTAATGAATTGGGCAGTCCATTGAGGAAAAAGGCAGAATTTTGGGTCAATTTCTGGGTACTATAGCACGAAGCAGCGAGCTACTACCCTTGCATTTTACAGATTGGAGGAATTTACCTGATCGTTTTAAAGAGGAGGTCTGGAAGATGGTCTTGGTATGAAGCATTGTGTCAATTTGTTTATTAATACTAGTGGACGCACCAACACAGTTTATACTTTGTAGCTCCAACTAAGTTTGTTTTATGTGTTTTGAATTTGTGGCAGGAAAAGTTTATCATTCTAGAGTATGCTAAATCATGGGTACTGAAATCGACTGGTAGGAAATGGAGTAACTTTAAATCTAATTTGAAGAGAAAACATTACAAGAAACATGCGACTGATGCAGAGTGACTGACAGATCGTGATGATTGAGTTCTGCCAGAGCAGTGGTATTACCTAATTCAATTTTGGAACTCAGACAAAGGACAGGTGTAAAGCACACATTCCCTTTTTGATTTCTCTTATCTTTCTCTAAATAATGTTTTAACATGTTTTTCTTAGTTTTAGGAGCGTAACAATACTAATACTATCAGTCGTTCTAAGCAAAAATATACTCACATAGCAAGGTCAAAAAGCTTTATGCGAATACGCGAAGAAGAGGTAAGTTATTTTGTGCATTATGCTTATGTGATAATATTTTGGTAGTCTAATTTCCAAATAATTATTCTGAACTTTAATGTTAATTATTTATTTGAGGATAGCGTAAGAAGAGGCCTAATGGAGAGGAACCAACTCGGACAGAGATGTATATCCTAACGCACACGCAGAAGAATGGACAACCAATGGATGAAGCATCTGCAAAAATTATTATTGTAAGATATGTTCGTGGAATTTGGACTTTGTAGTGGACTCTTTTTTCATAATAATACATATAAGATTAAATTGTTGCTTACTTTATATTGTGGTTGTATAATGCAAACATTTGCCCTTTTTTTTTATGTAGAAACAGCTTAAAGAATATGCAACTCAGCAACCAGAAACTTCACAACGTGGTGCTGCTAGAGATGGCATCTTTTCCCAAGTAGTTGGCGAAGATAGACATGGCCTAGTTCGCACATATGGCTTAGGTCCCTCTCCGTCAGATATTTGGGGCACAACACCTAGTTGTGTGAAGTCAATGAAGATGGCTTCAGAGGGTAGAAAGGCTTGTGAAGAAGAAGTTCATGATTTAAAAGAAGTGCAAAAATTGAAGCAACTAATAATTGGATTGCAAGGCCGGATGGATGCTAGTGATAACCAAAATCAACTGGCTACACATACTGAGCAATATACCACTCAAACTGCCCCCACCAATACTCATCAGGTAACTTCATAGACAAATGATAAATTTCAAAAGCTTCCTTATCTTTTTATCATTACAACAGTTTTTCCTGTAAATGCCAAGGGCCTTGTTATATGGTCTAATGATGAATTTACCATTTACAACAGTCTTTCTGGGTTCAATGATATATTGATTTTTCTAGGAAAAGTACTGGACTTTTTTAGCAATTTTCTTCTGCTTTGAGATATTGTAGAATGAGGGCCATTTCTGGTTTTGTGATTTTCTAGATATTACTGCAATTTCAATTCCTCAAAACAAAGTTATGGGTTTGGGTTTCTATTATTTAATTCATCAAAGTTGATATTTTTGGTTGTTGGCCTCTATTTTCACAACAAACAATGTTATTACATTGTTCATATGTTTCATCATGACAGGAAGCTTTTCAGCATCTTATATAGTATGTTTTAGCATTCTCATCATTCTGAAGATAAATATGTGACTGGCTGATATGTGCTATCTGACTGCAGATCTATGGGTATAGAATGTCGTTCTAGTGTATACAAATTTTAATCTTCTCATCATATATTTCTTCATTGGCTGCAGGGCTTCCTTTTTTGTGCATTTGATGTGCCTGGCATTGGTTGCTTTGGTTTCTC
The DNA here is from genome assembly GCF_030987335.1 of Cornus florida. Taxonomy (NCBI): domain Eukaryota; kingdom Viridiplantae; phylum Streptophyta; class Magnoliopsida; order Cornales; family Cornaceae; genus Cornus; species Cornus florida. The sequence continues at coordinate 52,114,769 of NW_026775573.1, forward strand.
ATTGGTAATGGCATGGGATAATCTTCTACTACTACTGTCTTCAGGTGAGAAGTGAGTAATATTTGCCTCCATTAAATTGTACTAAGGTTAAGCTTGGTGGTATTAGAAATTTAGAATAGTGTGCTGATTATTTTACAATGAGATCATTTTAATTTTGACACGATATAATTTGTGCATTATTGACAATGAAATCATTCTAAGCTTGGTAGTATTAGAAATTTAGAATAGTGTGATGAATCTCTTGACAGTATGTGGGGTGCAGAGGGAACTGAACTTCCCTCACAATCAGTTTTCATTTTTCAATGGTGATGGGATTTAATTGCAGTTTTCTCTGAAAGTAGTGTTTCCTTATGCTCAAAGCAGGTTTGAATTTGTTGTTGTGGCCTTAGCCTCAACCAGATTTCTTCTGTCAACTCTGTCCTAATGTGGTTGTTGCTTTGTGATCTCTTACTGGAGATATGTTGTTCTTTTAGCCAAAAAAAAAAAAAAAGTATCACATAAAATAAAAGAGAAGGTATTTTTTTTTTTTTGGTAGGAACGAGATTTCTGTTGAAATGATTAGCTTGGTTTCTAATAAGTTAAATGTTTTATTTCAGGTTGTACAAGGATGATACTTGAAGGATAACAAGGATGATATATGGAGTCTCTCTCTCTTTTTACAAGGCAAGGAGTGTCAGAAGTTAGATTAGTAGACGGACACTAAAAAAATTGTATGGTTGAGGCATTTTTTTTTTTTTGTCAAGGATGATATATGGATTAAATATTCTATGGTTGAGATTTTTTTTTTTTATTTTTTTGTCACTAAAAAAATTGTTTCATTTAAATATATTGTTATAACCTTTAAAAATAAGTGTCATTATTGTGGATTGGATTTATTAATTAGTAAATTTGGTTTATGAAATGGATTGATGTTGATTATAAAAATTTGATTTTTTTAAAAAAAAAATTGTTTCATTTACATTTATTGTTATAATAACCTTTAAAAATAAGTGTCATTTTTTGCGACTTTTATATTTTTTGCCATATGTTTTTCATATATGGCAGCAGATACAATTGCTGCCATGCCTATCGCAGCACAGGTTATGAAAGCAAATACAAATGCTGCCATAAATGTTGCTAAGTAGTTATGGCAGCATTTTTTTTTTACTTTTGACAGCAAATAAAAGTGTTGTTGGAGACCATAATTGTTGTAGTGGAGTTTAGAAAGGCTCATATATACGCAATCTTATTTCTACATTCTGAGAGACTATTTCTCATTTTGAACCCTTATGGATGCGCCAAGATAGTTAACACTAAACAGTGAAGGGTTGTGAGTTCAACCCAAAGTGTGACAATACATCCTTGCTAAGTTATGTCAGCATATGCATATATTCATTCTCTATGTCATTAAATAAGGTGTTTCTGCCCGTGCACGACTTTAAGAAAGTGTATCTTAAACATGTAATATTGAATCATAGGACACCTTAACAAAATGCAAAATGGAGCTTGTAGAACATTTCATACAAGAAGACATTCTTCTACCACACGCTAATTTCAAATTCTGGGATATTATCAGTTTGGACCTAAATCACATAAAGCGAGAGAGAGAGAGCGAAAGTGAATTTGAGTGACGGAGCGTGAGAGCGGCATAATTAAATCATGAGTAGTGATAATTTAAACGAAAGAGCGCGCAGAGCTAGCGTGAGAGCGACACTAAATTATGTAACTTATGTTTGGACATTTCATTACAAATACTACAATTAAGAAGCCAAAAACATATGACCTCATTATATGACATCTATATAATCACCCACCCCTGCCGTGGCTATTCGAGGTACTTCCAATATAATGAATTGCCATTTACACCTGCAAGGAAAACCCACCATCACTAAATAACAATGTGTGTGTGTCGATAAACATAAGAGTAACTACAAAGAAGAATAATAGGGACCTTTTGTTGGAATGTCATTGAGAATAACGGCAAGAACAGATTTCTCATGCAAGGAGAAATTTTCAAAATTTGGATTTATGCCAGAAACATCTAATAATGGAAGCTATTTATTTAATAAGACAATTAATTGACCAATGTAGGAGAAAGCAAAATAAAAGATATACATATGGTTTTTTATTGACTGAGAAAAAGTATATGGTGGACAGGTAGAGTGCTAAGAGATATAATTTGGTGGGCTTTAAAAAAAAAAAAAATTGTATACAAATAATAAAGATTATCTAGGATATGTATATGAATACAAAACTAGGTTTGTTCTACATCTCTTACAACGAGGGTTGGGTGTTACAAAAAACATTGTGTAACTACCATCTAAAACAACTACTCTACAAAACCTAACCTCTTCCGGTACGTAATCAAGAATTATATCACTTCAATGGTTAATTTCTATAAAAATTCAGAAATTTTGGGCTTAGAATAAATAAAATAATCAACTTAAACAACTTGCTTGAGGTTGGAAAAAGTTTGTTAGCGAAATCAATTCAAAATTTCCCCCATCTACCTCTCATATTTTACTTATGTTACATTTGGGGAATGATGCCATTGGAATGTGCTTCAACTTTAATAAATTTTCATATTTAAGTGTTGGTAAAATATATGCTTAATGTGACTTTTAAGATATAACAACCTTTATACTAATATGTCATGAGATAATTAACAATATGCTAATAAATCATTAATTAAATATGCAACTCTATATTTAATTAAATATACAAAATAAAGCAATAAAATAATAATAATATGCAAGGAATGATTCTGTCTTAAGATTGTTGGATTGTTGGTAAAATATATGCTTAATGTGACTTTTAAGATATAACAACCTTTATACTAATATGTCATGAGATAATTAACAATATGCTAATAAATCATTAATTAAATATGCAACTCTATATTTAATTAAATATACAAAATAAAGCAATAAAATAATAATAATATGCAAGGAATGAACCTGGACCGAGGCTAGTATTGGATACTATGTCCTTAAGACAGATTCGCCCCGCTATGGTGCTAACGGACTCAGTGGCGTCTATCTCCCAGGATACAACGGTCTACATCCACCAGTAGCAGCACTACAAACTCGTAGATACGGCGAACCTCCTCCGTGTAATACTCTCTCTGACTAAAAAATGCATCTATATACTATATAAATGCTGCATTGGGTGTAATCCGAACCAAATGGTTCGAACCAATCTTAATATAGCTCGATGAAATTGGATTAGGATCGAAGTGGCTCGAACCACTTAACCTAATGTTTGAACCCACTTGGGTTGGGTTCTAGTCTAGAGAGAGAGATAGAAGAAAATGAAAATGAATGACTTGCAAATGATCTAAAGGGGGGTATTTATAGAAATAGAAATGCCTTTTCGGATGGGGTGCGTCTTTTCATCATTGGACACAACCATTGCAATAGGTTGCAATGGTTCACATGGTGTCTGTTCACCAATAGACACATCCATTCCAATAGGTTACAATGTGCCTTTTCGAGTGGGTGCAACTATGGGTTATGATGGTTCGGAAAAAGGTGTAACCCTTTGGAAAAAACTAAAAGTGGTTTTTTAATTTAAAAGGTGTAACCCTTTAGAAAAAACTAAAATATGGTTTTTTAATTTAAAAGGTGTAACCTTTTAGAAAAACTAAAAAATAGTTTTTTTAATTCAAAAAACCAACCACCCAAAAACCCTACTCATTTGTGAAACCCATTTAAATAAGTCCAGCCCAAAATTAGGCCCAATCCAAAATTCCAAAAAAAGAATAATCTGGACTTTACAATTAGGCCCAAGCCCAAGCCCAAATCCTAAACTCAGCTTATTTAAATTTCAATTTGTTTCAACATTTTTTCCATGTGGGACAAACACTTCCCACATTTTGCATACCCATTTAGGCTTATCAAAACACCACATTTTGGAGCTAATTTCTCATTCATCCGGAAACGGATTTCAGAAAGTAAATATACCACATTCATCTCCTTACGGAGAGAAACGCGCTTGTCTAGAGATCCGTAAAAAATTATTAACGGAATCTATTTCAAATCTCATCCAAAGTTTATGTTTTTAATGCCCCCGTTTCCAACATTAAGTGCATATATAAATGCTTGCAGCAACAGTGAAAAAAAGAAGGTGAATATTTCTTAGTGAAAAATGTTCTTGATATCTGTAAATATTGTTCTGATTTCAAGAGATATTTGGAGATTGGGATCTTCTCAAAAAGTGCTATTTTTCATGATCGCCGATTTTAATTTTTTGACCTTATACTTGGCAGGCTTTAGTTGATGCACCTCATATGCTCAAATGAATTTCAAAAGGCTCTCACTTACAGATATCAAGAACATATCTCTTGAAATCAGAACAATATTTAGAACAATAAAAAATAACACTCAGCAAAATAAGAACGTTCAGCTAGAAGTAAGATCATTGAGAAGATGCAGGAAGAAAAGACACAAAATAGGACTCTTTAGATTTTCCTTGGCATGCATTCCAGTAACAAAAGTAAACGGAACTGATTAGAGAACTATAGTCAACTATTTGAATGGGTTGAGAAAAGGATTTTCATTTTTATGGAGACCAACCAATGCAACATGTAACTTGAGATTTAAACTTTTCTTCTATTTTCTAAGTGACTTTTCCTAGCAATCAAGTGGTAAATTTCTGCAAAATGGAAGTTTATAATAAGCATCGGATAATAACTGTTAAAAAGAACTATCAAAGGTAACACATACAAAAGCAATCTACCTAATAGACTATTAAAAACAGCTACTCCTGTTTGACCGCTGAGAAAATGTAGTAAGAAAATAACACAATATTGGACCTTTAGATTTTCCTCTGTTTGCATCCAAGAAACAAAATAAACGAAACTTGATACAAAACTATAGTCGTCTATCTGAACAAGCTGATGTGAGATTTTCAATTGGAGAAACCAAAAAAGAACATATAAGTTTGAGATTGTTATATAGTAAAAGAAAGAATACATAGAGAATAATTGATGAGAGAGAGCGTTGTATTCAATTCTTGTTTTCAATCTATAAAAGATACTCACACACCAATCATATATATATATATATATATATATATATATATATAGGAGCTTTCCTTCGTAGTTAAGCATTTGGTGTTATCATTACAAATGCAAGTTGCCTTCCAATTTGTAGATTCACAATCCAAATGCATATGTACTGATAATGCATTAATAATGTGGAGCCCACATATTGTAACACTCTTCTTAGGAGTCCACAATGTTATATTAAGAATATGCCTTATTAAAACCTTGTTAGGAAAAACTCAATAAAAATAAAAAATAAAAAATAAAAAAAACATAGTGAAGGAAAAAAAAAAAAAAAAAAGGGTAATATTCTTGTCTGCCTGAAAATAGTATTGTATGGGTTAGAACTATCTCATTAAAACCTTGCCAGAAAAATCTATTGGGACAAAACCTGAGCACCTTAATATTAAGTACTCCCCCTCATTAGTGCCAAAGATCTTTAAGTTGTCGCATCCCAATGTTGTGTACCAATTTCTTGAACGTTGTGGTTGACAATGCTTTAGTGAACAAGTCTGCTAAATTTTCACATGAATGTATATGCTGAATATCAATTTTACCATTCTTTTGGCGTTCAGGTGCGTAAAAGAATTTGATGTGTTTGGTCTTGTCACTTTTGATATAACCATCTTTCATCTATGCATTGCATACAAAATTATCTTTATATAATATTTTGGAGCTATCTGTTATTGATGAGAGGCCACATGTTGTTCTAATGTGTTGGATTATGGATCGCAACCAAATGCATTCCCTGCTGACCTCATGAATTGTGAGTATCTCAGAATAATTTGAGAAAGTGGCAATCATTGTCTGCTTCATAGAGTACCATGAGATAGCAATGCTACCACAAGTAAACACATACCCTATTTGTGATCGAGCTTGATGTGGGTTGGAGACATAACCAGCATCTGCATATCCATTTAACTAAGATTTTAATTCTTTTGAATAAAATAATCCCATATCTATTGTTCCACGAAGATATCGCAATATGTGTTTGACTCTATTCCAATATCTACAGGTTGGTGTAGAACTATATATTGCTAATAAGTTGATTGAAAAAGCAATGTCAGGTCATGTGCAATTTGCAAGATACATAATAGCACCAATTGCACTAAGATAGGGTACTTCAAGACCAACGAGTTCCTCATCATCATCTTTTGGAGGTCGAAAATGATCTTTCTTAACATCAAGTGATCGGGTAACCATTGGTGAGCTCAAGGGATGGGCTTTATCCATATAAAAATGCTTTAGAACCTTTTCCGTATATGTTGGCTGTTGGATATGGATTCCTCTTGATAAATGTTCAATTTGCAATCCAAGATAAAAAGTTGTCTTTCCAAGATCTTCATCTCGAATTATTTCTTTAAATAAGTGGCAGTCTTTAGGAGCTCTTCAGATATTCCCACTAGATTCAAATCATCAACATATACTGCAACAATAGCAAAACTTGATTCTATTTTGTTAATAAAATTGCATGGATAAAGATGACTATTCATATACCTTTCTTTTATTAAGTACTTGCTGAGGTAATTGTACCACATGTGCCCTGATTGCTTCAATCCATATAAGAATCGTTGTAATTTTATTAAGTACATATTTCGTGGTTTTGTTTCTGGCATTTTGAAACCGTTAAGTTTGGGGGTGTTGGGATGTAACCATTTATATATACCTATTGTTGGATATTGTCATTGCCAAGTTGTGGTTATAAAAAAAAATAATAATAATAGGAAATTCTGAAAATATATAAAATAAAAAAAAATTTATATGTTTAGGCAAATGATTTTTAGTTTGTTGGAACTAAGTTTGGGGGGGAGGGGGGGATTTATGTGACTAATACATCTTGTATGTTTATATATGATATCAAGTAATGATTGAAGGTTGCTAGCATGAATGTTTAAATGAAAAAATGTTCATTGCATGATTCAAATGTCTTATTTTGGAATCTTTCATCTCTAAGTAACTTCACAATGAACATTGAGCACTCCAGAAATTGCATTTCCTTTCTTGTGGTCTTATTAAAATGGCTCCCTAAATTAGTAAGTTGGATGAAAGAAATCGTCCTTGGCATTTAAAAAATAAAAATAAAAAGAGAAAATAAAATTGCAATATTTCACTTTGTCAACCGAATAAAAAGTAAGACAAGTTAAGAATGTAAAATGTATGGCTTATTTGAGTTCGTAGCCTAGTCATACCAAGTCATTAAGCCCCTAGGAGTGTCTTTACACTTAATGCCCTAAGACCATCTGGTTTGGGAGTCATTGGCTCAACGCTCGTTATATAGGGTGATTAGAAAACTTAAGGGACTTAGACATTTCACGGTAATATGTTAAAAAATATACAAAAAGTTCAAAAAAAATTCATGCCTTGGATTATTATTTCAAAAGACAAGTTAAGGATATGTAAGCCATTGTATGAGTCATAATAAGGTTAGAATGCATTAGAAAAGAAAATAAATATTTCGGTTCACTTCTAAGGAACTTGAGATAAAATTCTATTGTAAATGAGATGTTGAAGGTCGTGTATGTGGACTATTTTATTTATGCATGAATGCTGAAAATTGTATATTATTTTGAGATATCTTTATATGCATACTTGTTGTAGTATTCATGATAGAGTCCTTCCCCAAGATCATATGTTTCAACATACAAGAATGAGTCTTGTTGCTTAATGGTTGTGAGTATCATTTCTGGTAAATCCTCACGAGACTTCACTCGTCCTCTAGGGATACCTAAGGGTTTAAAAGACTTATTGCATATGCTAAATACAATCGTCACTCCCACGAAAGAGGGGATGTCTTGTAGTAGTATGTGACACCCCCGGATCTCCGGATGCGAGTTGGCCAGGCCCACGCCTGAATACCCAAGGATATCAAAAACAAATGGCAATAAACGAACACAGAATACAATTAGGATTAAAAGGAATAAACAAAAATTACTGAAAGAAAACTAAAATGATAATCCTTTAATGAAAATCTCAGAATAAATTTTTATATATAAGAACTATTCTGGTACATCCAAAACCTCCAAGACAAATACAACTCGGGAATCCATCTGGTGGACCCCTAATCAAGAGCCAACTGAAGATAAACTAAACTAACAAGAAATCCAAAACTAACTATAAATAGCAGTCATACGCCGTCGGAAGAATGAGTGACCGTCTCTGTTCAGCACGAACAAGCTCTGAAACTGGAACCGTCCAATACCTGAAAATAATAGTGGGTCAGGCCCACGAACAAGTTCTATCCTAACTACAATCCAAATAAAGACCTGATAAGCAGATACATCCTAAATATCTCAACAATATCTAACTAGTCCATACATATATATATTCATACTAAAGGACTCTCACTGGACTACAATGGGGGTCTCAACCTGAATAAAAGGCAACATACAAAAACGCACCCAAAGATGGGCATGAGTACCTAGACCTAACAGGGTATACCTCAACCATCATAACCAGCTATGCATCCCAATGCATATACGCTCCCTAACCAACGATCCTGAGACTCAAGCTTATATCGTGGTACCATAAATATATATATATAAATTCCATCCAAAACCAATGAAGTGCCACTCAACTATTCGTTGCCAAGACACAACATTTAATTAGGATTTAAATGTTATAATTAAATCCATTTTCTAAATCCAGAATAGGTAGGAGTTAGCGTTTTGATCTAATTCACCTAATATGCCACCGTCCCATACCGGTACATATAATCCACAAAATCCATATAATTGATAGAATCGGTAAAGCAGTTCACCAATTAAAATTCATAAGAGATAGGAATTAGAGTTTTGAGCTAAACCGTCCCTAGTATGTCACCGTCCCATACCGGTGCATACAATCCATAACATCCATGTAATTACAGAACATAATATAGTAGTTTAGCAATTAAAATCCACAATAGTAATCCATGTAATTGACAAAACAAAATTTAATAGTTTAGCAATTAGAATCCAAAACATTTATTCATATAATTGTAGATCAGAGTTTAATATCTCAGAAATTAAAATCTAGAGTAAGCATAAAATAAGATTTATAAATCATACTACAGTCCGTTAAATTGTTAAAACAAAATTAGACAATTTAATCCTTCCTATCCGTTAACAGCGTGCAAGATTGTTTAAACTTCCCTACTATTAAATCCATTAGCATAAAAGTATTAATTCTGCCGTATGGCTTCTAATACAGCCTAATAGCATGTTTAGAGTCCATGCTATAGTCCATTAAATTGTAAAACAAAACTACACAATTTAATCCTTTCTATCTATTAACAACAAGCAAAGTTGATTACTTTTCTATTGTTCCATCCATTAACTTAAAGGTATAAAGTATACCATAAGTGCTTCTAATATTACTTGAAACTGGCATTTGCAACCTTCCAGTAAAGTCCCAAAACAATTCGAGAAGTACAAACCGTCCAAACAATTTCCAGAAAGTGCATACATAAGAGAGCCTGCTCTCAAAACTTGAGAGCAGGCACTGTGCAAGCATGGAGCCGGCTCCATATCCCTTGGAGCCGGCTCTAGAGGGGTGGGAGCCGGCTCTAAACCCCTCAGAGTTGGCTTTACACTTAAGGGAGCCGGCTCCCTCTTCCATGGAGCCGACTATCTCCCTCTCCGAGAGCCCTGAACACTTTTCCTTTCATCTACTTCGTCTCCGGCCACTTCCAACCCTTCTATTCTTCCTTGATATTGATCTTAACAATTTAATTTATATCCAGTATCCTCCCAGTCCTTTATTTAAACTTAAACAGTTACCGATTCATTATGCTTTAAGGTTCGACGATGCGATCCAACTTTGTAACAACTATTCCAGTTAAAATTAGACACATGCAGGCGAATGAGCACTGAAAAGTGCGCATTTAAACCCCTTAAGCTTAGGTATTCTAGGACCTTTATCTATCTTACTTTCCCGTTTTAGACTAATTTCGTGTTATTGCCCTTTTTATGTGCTCATCCCCAAAATAAGCTAATTCAGCCAAATAAGAGCTTAAAAGAAGCTAACTTAAACTGGATGGAAGAAAGGAGCAAAGTGGAAGTAGATTGAAGCAAAGTATGGAATTCAGCAGGTTCGATCAATCACAAGTATACTTCAATCGATCAAAAGTTCATCGATCTAGACATTTCAAGATAGATCCAAGTTTTTTGTCCTTATCCAAAGATCCCACAAAGTTCGATCGATCCAACAATTCTCAGATCGATCGAAAAGATTCCATCTTATCCTGTTGTACCACCCCATCTACCACTTTTGTCTCTTTCCCCAAAATATCTCAGATCTGTCCTTATCCAAAAAGGCGCTGCCATGGGAGGATCGATCCAGCCAAAGTTTAATAGATCTCAGCCATGTTCGATCGATCTAACCACAAGTTCGATCGATCGAACTTCCTCAAGCCCGAAAAAAGATAAAATCCAGTTCATTAAAGGTTGGCTCATGGTGCAATCATTGGAGGAATATTGATGTGTGAGCCCATGTCATTGGGGGTGACATTTGACCTACCTATATAAGGAATATGAGCCACTTTTACAAAAAGACTTTTGACACAATTTCCATATCATATTCTTAGTGAGGAAGAAAAGAATGGAGGAGGCTAGAGATACAAGCTTGGAGTTCTTCCATCAACCAAGAAGAGGGGCAATTTCTACCATGGAGTTAACCCTTGAGGGTTGGAGGACACCATCCATGAGTGGCTAGACATTCTCTTGGGGCTAGATTTAGTCCTAAGCATGTTTTCTACATCTTGATTTATGTATTTTTTAGGGGATTTGTATTGTGATATATGTTTTGACATTTTTATATACATAGATCTTGTTTATTCAATGATTTGTGTGGTTTAATGTTTCCAATTGATCATTTCATTCTATCCATATGTCTATGTATGCTAGAATAGATGTTCATGTGTTTATCTCTAGATTTTGTGTTATTAATGCATGTCTATGTGTATTGATACTATAGATCTAGAGATTGTCAAGACATAGTGCTTAATAGAATGCTCTTGTGGTTTATTTGATGGTTCATACTCATTTCTTGATGGATTGTGCCTCTCCCTTAGTTTAATTAGTTTAATTTCATGTCATTAGCTTAATTGTAGTGTAGTTGTAGTTTAGATGTTAAATGAGAGGACAATCCATGCTTGTTGTATGATGTTCCATACTTATGAATGCAAGTACCATATGTCTCTAACCTTGTAATATGTTTGGATTGTGAGCTTAAAGAAATAATTAATGGCTTAGTTTGATATATTGTGCTATCCACTATGTTGCTTAGACAATATATACTTAATTAGTCATCCATGCTTGTTGAAACAACCACACACACACACTATTGTAGCAATACATGTTTTCCCCCTCATTAATCAATCATTAAGGGTGTAAAAAAGCTATACTTAGTGGTGATCTCTAAACCCCAAGATCTCTCTCTCTCTTATTTTCTCTCTATTGCATTTAATTGTTTACTTTAGTTTAAATTGCATCTTAGTATAATTCAATCACCAACCAATCTTTTGATTAGTTGACCTACTAACCCTAATCTCGATTCCACAACCTAATACGACCCACCAATCCCTTGGGATGATCCCTACTCGCCCTAACTATATTTTTAGTGAAAGGTAGTAGTGGCAAATTATAAATATAAAACTTGGCCACACTCATCTTAGTCCACTTTGCAAGCTTTGGTCTCGCGGCAACACCAAGTTTTTGGCGCCGTTGCCGGGGATTGAATTGGCAACGCCGTGTTTTGGAAACAATTAGGGATTGGTACTCTTTTGATCGTATCTTTACTTTATTTTTATTTTTGGTCACTTATTTGACTAAGTGAAATTGAGCAAGGAGGTTAAGCAAAGGAGACTTCAAAGCAAGGAGCTAAGCTAAGCACAAAAAGGACTAAAAATCTAAAAAAATGCAAAGCATAACAAAGTTTGGAAGTTGAAAATCAATTGAAGTTGCTTAAGGACCCTTTGTGAGATCTTTCTAACTCAAGCTCTAGTTAAATCATCGGCCCGCGTGAAGGCTTGTTTTCCATTTCTTAGATAAATCGTGAGCCCATGTGGAGGCAATTTACTTTTCTTTGCATGTTGTTTAAGCATGGGAGTATGGGATTGTTGAATGTGGAGATTTGTTGATTTATTTGTTGCGGGGGTGAAGTGGTTGATACTTGCTTGTTATTTGATTTTCTAGTGTATGCATGGCCGTAGGTCATTGAATCCTACTCTTGTCCCTCCTAATTTGCATCTTGAATCGGTTGTTCGTAATCCTAGGGGAAGGGGTAGTTCTCATCACTCCATTTCACCAATGGAGGATTTGAATAGCGACCATGTGGAAGACCTTGGTCACATAAACCAACAAGGTAACCTCCACCCTAATGTGCATCATGAAAATGTTCAAGTACCATTAGGCATGCCTAAACCATTCATTCACCCACAACAACAAGGCCAAGTTCCATTGGGAATGCCTAGGCCAATATTTGCTCCACAACCCCCCATAGTTCAAGTTAATCAAGGTGTTCATCTAGCACCACCAATTGTGAATCCTCCCATTGCATTGAGAGACCATTATGTGCCTAATGAATACAATGCACCCACTTGCATTCAATTGCCTCCATTTAGAGCACATCACTATGAAATTAAACCACAAACTATTCAAATGCTTCCAAACTATCTTGGACTTTCAAGTGAAGAACCTTATAAGCATTTGGATGAGTTTCTTAAAGTGTGTTCCACCGTGAAATACACGGACATGCCGGTAGAAGTGTTAATGTAATGACCCGGTCTTTTCCTTCCTTTCCTTTTTTCCTCAGAATTTTACGGATGATTTTTTTTTTTTCGTTGAAATTTCTTTTCTAAGTTCAGTTTCTCGTCACTTTGTGTCATCTCGAGTGCTCGAAAATGGTTTCTGAGACTCTTTCCCTTGAATTGACAACTTCCTTTGGGGACCGAGTCATTTCCACATTTTTCGTTTTTCGACACTATTCATTTTTCGTCCTTTTCCCTATTTTGTCTTTTCCCCATTTGTCACTTTGTTGGCATAAACTCACTCCTTGTGTTCGGAGTTAGTTTTTGACTTCACGTATCTTCATTCTAAGTGGTTTCCACGAAATACGTATCTTTACTTTTGCAGAAAAGTACTTTGGTTGCTCCCGGTGTCCATAGGGGTATGGATGCATAGTTTTTCAGAATCTTTTTCTTTTCTTGGAGTATTTTTTATAAATATCTTTTGAAGATATTTTAGTTCAGGGTTATCTAAGAAAATATCTTTTAGAAGATATTTTCATTCTGAAGCAGTTTTGCAATTATCCCTTTTTTGTAGGGGCCATTGTTTAATTAACGAAAGTTATTACAAAATACCTTATTTTGAGCCTGGATCCTCGTACGGGATTCATTTTCACATTTCGTCGAGTCATGTACTCATAGAATTTCCTTCTGGTCATTTTTCTCCAGTTTCAGGGTTTCTGGACCCAGTTGCCGCCGAACTTGTTCGGGGCATATCTCTCTACTCGGGACTTGATTTTTGATGCCGTTTCTTCTGTTGTTCATATTTTCTTATTTTAAATCTTATTTGTTCACAGAGCTTCACCGTTTGAGCAGATCTACTCAAATTCCACTTTTCCAGACCTGGCGGGGCACTTTTAGGGTTTTCTATAAATAGGGGACTTAAAGAGAAAATATCAAATTTTCTTCTCTCTCTCCTCTCTCTTGGCCGGCAGCCATGGCTGCCAAAGGGCTGCCACCCTTCTCCTTCTTTTTCCGACCACTTCCCTCGAGTGAAATGTTGTCTTGCCTTAGTGTTTTATGTTCTCCTTAGCGAGGCCTTCGATTCCACCGATTGGAATCTCGTTTTGGCCATTTCTTGAGTTCGGGTTTGAAGTCAAGTTGTGATTTTGATGGGGCTTTTAGGGGGTTCATGTAGATCGTGTTGTCCCTGACAAAACCCTGAAGTTTCGTCGAATTCGGAGCGGTTTCATTTTGGTGGCTTTTGAGATTTTCATCTCAAATTGAGGTAGGGGATGTCTTAGGTTTATATTATTGTTGTATTGATTATTTTAGAAGCATATACAACTTGTGAGCATGCCTTGTTCAAGTTTTTAGAATTGAATTTATTTATTTTCTTTATTTAGGATTTAAATTGTAGCATGCTAGTAAATTAGGCCTTGGTGAGTTGTTTAACATATATTAAATTTGGAACATTTAAATAAGAATTACAAAACTTATTTAATATTTATCTTTTGTGAAAGATTAAATTATATAGTTGAAACAAGTATGAAATCAATTTGTATTGTAATATTAAAGTAGGCCTTGGTGAGTTCTTTAACATATGTTAAATTGAGGTTATTTGGAGTAGTTTGAAAATTTAGAGAAAAATTAATTGATTAGCTTAATTAATTTTGCTTTAAGTATTGTGGTCACTTAAATTGATTTTGGGTATAATGTATGTGAAGACCATGTTATGATCTTTAACATATGTTAATTTGAGCCTAGTTGGAATTGACTTGAAATCTAGAGACTTTTCATGTTAGGTTGATAATTCCTTGAAATAGAATATGATTAATTACCTTATGAGCATACTACTAACTTATTGTAGAATTAGTACTTGTAGTCTCTAAAGAAGGTGACTTGACTTAGAATGATATGTGATATCATTGTCTTGCATAGCTTGTTTAAATATGTCTTGTGTAGGTATATAACTTGTTAGAATATTACAATTGTTTACCTTGAAAGCTTGATGCTAAATTGAAGCTTATTTAGTACTTGTGGCTTAGAATGGTAATGTGGCTCAATTGTTGTAAGATATTCTTGCTTTGTATATAAATTGCATATTGAGGACATGACATGTCATATGCTATTTAGACTTGAATTCTAGGACATGGTTTGTGTGGATTCAACCTTATTTGTGCATGGAATGTGGTAACTTGCATTTAATTTTGTATAAGTTTTGAACTTATTGATTTTGGAAAACTTGTGAGGACATAATTTATGTGATGGCTAGGGTTTGGCTCTAGTACATGGACAAGTGTCCTCTAAGTCATAAGTGCGCACTAGGTGGTACCTTGTGGGTCGTAATTACCCGAAAATACCTGCTTGGTCTAGCGACCACATGTCCTAGTTTTTCCACTATTTGATTTCGCATTTAATTTCAAGTTGTTAATTATGGATTACTTGTAGCTTGAGAATTGATGCTTACTTTGGTAATTGAATATTATTTAGTTGCTTGCTCCGTGAGTTTAAATTGCATTTAGTATGCTCGTGCCATATATACTTGTCCTATGCGTATTTTGTTTGACTTAGTATACTTGTGTTTGTATACTTGATTTATGAGTGCTCTATATATATAGAATACTCGTGTATGTATGATAGATACTGCTTATCTTGTTCAACATGATTTAGAGTACTTGAGCATGTATACTTGTATGTCGTTGTTCATTTCAATTGCATGAGTAGCTTAGGATGATCCCTGAGTCTCACTTTAACATAGACGTTAAGTGGCATGATCCCCTTTAACATGTTTCATCTTAAGGTGATATAATTGTAAAATACTAGGTCGATGCATGCTCATCTGCTACGAGTAGCTTTATGTTACTCACCCACGTAGTGGGAACATTTTTCAGGTACAGGGACCTTGATTTGGGACGTACACTATGCCATGGAAGTTTCGTAGACTTGAAGTATTATTTTCATGAAAATGTTGGCATGAAATCCAAATTGTAACTTTGTATATCAAAACTTGTATTATTTGATTCCATCTATGTAATGTGTACATAAGTACACTCTTTTCAATGTATCTGACGTGTATAAGATGAGGCCGGAGGCCAATGACATGTATCATGTAATCTATGCACTTTTGCTTTTATGGTTCATTATGGAAATAATGGAAAATGTCAAGTAATTGCTTCACCATGTTTGCATCGGGTGTGGGAATTCCATTCTTTTTCTTTCATATGGTCTCTATTATCACGTATGAGGTGTGGCCAAGGGCCAAACACCATTTCATTCTAGGTTTTGCAATTTGGTTTCACTTATTCCATTTTTAGGCATTTTTGGCCATTGAGAGGTCATATTTTGCATTGAGGTTATTTTGAGGCCGCGGACTATTGGGACGCATCTTAAATGTCGTTTTACGTTTGCGTGCAAGTCCATATTATACAAAACTCTTAAGTTTCAACTTTTGACCTATTTTTAGGCGATTTTATGAATTTTTATGAAAAATTCATCCATGAGAGTGTCATTTAAGCTCCTCCTTGTTTTGGCTTGTTTTAGATGTTTGAACGGGCCTAGAAAGTGTTTTGAAACTTGTTCGGATCATGTAGGATGCATGTAGAACCATAGAGATGGACGTAGCACCATTTTCACCATTGCAACAGCTTTCCATAGCAGCAGCAGAGGCGTCGGTCAGCTGATGGAACTCCATCGATCGGCTGACACATGCTCGAGAGTCTATTCCAGTAGGCTTTTATTGAAAAACCTTATTTCGCCCTGCTGATGATAGGGGTTTGACTGAACGATGGTTGAGTTTCGGCCGGCTGATGGTTGCATTTCGGTCGACCGATCCTCCCTAGGACCTTCTCCTTCCAGTTTCTTGGATAGTTTCCTTGCACCGACTTCAGAAGGACTTATCTCCTTCATTTCTGATTCAAATCTGGTCATTATTGAGTTTAAGTTCAAGAGCTCGAAGTTAGCTTTCCAACGTTACCAACCACTCATCAAAACTCTATCTATAATGAGAGTTATTCTAGTTTTAGTAAGATAGGGTCGTGGTAACTCTTAAACGAAGAAGGCCACTTGTTCTAATTTCATATTTTTTTCCGTAACTCAGAATCAGGCGATTCTTGAATCGAACTTGTTCATTTTTCATTGTCTTTCCAATGGTGTGCACGGTGGCACCCATTTCAGTGTGAGATGACCATTTTGCCCTTAGTTTATTTCTTTTTGAGTTAGGCATTCTTGCTTCATTTGTTTGGCTCATTTGAGTTCCGTGGCTTCTTGGGAAGTCATCTTGGTGCCTTAGAGATGACGTACATCTCTTGAGGCCATTTTGCTTCTTTTGCTTCCGCATCTTGGATCCGGGTTCGGGTCATCACAGGACACACTGGGTTGAAAAATCCAGGGTTGTTACAGTTAAGGCTTAAACTTTTTCCTTTTACCCTTAAAGACAAGGCAAAATATTGGTTCAACAATCTTAGGCCTTTTTTGATAACTTCCTAAGACTAATGCCATGAGAACTTCTATTCGTGAATTTTCTCAAGGGAATGGGGAAATGTTTCATAAGGCATGGGAAAGGTTTAATGATTTGCTTAGAAAATGCCCTCATCATGACATACCTAAGTGGCAACTACTTCAATATTTCTTTGAAAGCTTACCGGATAATCAGAAGGGTATGGTTGATGCATCAATGGGTGGTTCTTATCTTAACAAGCATGAAAATGATGTGTGGTAATTTATGAAAGTATAAGTGAAAATTCCATGCATAGGTCTTTATTTTCTCAAAATGGTAGAAATCTAGGAGGAATGAAGAATGTTGGCTTGTATCAAGTTGACAACTCCAATGATATAGCCGCCGAGATGATATCATTATCTCAAAGGTTTGATCAATTCTTGATTAACCAAAATTCGGCGAATCAAATGTCTTCTGCCCCTAATCATGTTCATCATCGTGCATCTAATGAATCATATATGACTTGTTCTAGTGTCTTGCATTCTACTTCTAATTGTCCCCATAGACATGTGCAAAATGACAACCATGAGCAAGCCAATGCTATTTTTGCTAACCAAGGGAATAATCCCTATGGCAATCATTACAATCCAAGTTGGAGGAACCATCTGAACTTTTCTTGGAAAAGCCAAGGGGAAGGCTCAAACCCTCCCCAAAGTGGTTTTCAAGGGAAGTATGTTCCACCTCCGATGCAAAGCCAAGGTTCCCAAGGTTTTAGATCATCATTTCAATCGCATGGTAATCAATTTTCTAATTCTCATTTTCCTAATCAACCATCATATTCTCAAGGAAATTCTAGGAGTCCCGCTTTTGAAGAGAAAGTTTTGACCACTCTAAGCACTATAGCTAGAAACCCAAGTAGGGCAAATAACTAGTACTTTAAATGCTAGAGAGAAAGGGAAAATGCCTTTAAATGCCCCACCAAAGCAACAATGTGTTGTGGAGACTCATTCCTTATCGGAAAGTCCTATAATATAGCATGTCAATGCGGTGACAACCTTAAGAAGTGGGAGAATCATTGACAACCAAGTAGGTGTGTCCAATGAAGAGAGTGAACCGGCGCAACCCAAAGTTGACACCCGTCCCGTTTCTTAACATATTCGTCCTTCATTGCATATGCATGATCATTCAAATGAGAAAGTGTCAAAATGTGATTTGAAAAGTGAGTTCAAAAATGATTTGAAGGATGAATCAAAGCATGATTTGAAAAATTCTTATGTTGAAGATGTTTCAAAGAAGGATTTTGAAAAAGTTTTTCAGCCAAGAGCTCCATTTCCGAATGCTTTGAAAGGATCCATTTATCTTGACAAGCAAAAGACATAGACAAATGAAATCATTGATATGTTTAGGCAAGTAAAGGTTAACCTTCCACTTTTGGATGCAATCAAGCAAATTCCGGCTTATGCCAAGTTTCTAAAAGATCTTTGCACCCAAAAGAGGAAGAACAATAGCCAAGCACCTAGGAAAGTGGTCTTGATCGAGCAAGTGAGCTCTATTTTGCAATATAACACTCTTTCAAAGTTTAAAGACCCGGTTCACCTACTACATCTTGTGTCATTGGTGACCATGTCATTAATTGGGCTCTTCTAGACTTAGGAGCAAGTGTTAATCTTCTTCCATACTCAGTATATGTCAAATTAGGCTTAAGAGACTTGAAACCGAAGTCGGTGGTTTTGCAATTTGTCGACCGATCTATCAAAAAGCCTAGGGGTATCATTGAGGACGTATTGATTAAGATTGATAAATTTTTCTTTCCCGTTGATTTCATTGTCATTGACACAGAACCGGTCCCGATTCCTAAGAGCCAAATTCCCGTTATCCTTAGCCGTTCTTTCTTGGCAACCGCGAATGCCAATATTAATTGTAGGATGGGGATAATGAAGATCTCATTTGGCCACATGAAGGTGAAGTTGAATATCTTCAATCCATCCCCGAATTCATTTGACAAGCATGAAGAAGTGAATGTTGTAGAAAAATGTCATGCTAATAAATGTGAAGGAATTGAGTCTTTGCTTGAAACCAAAATTTCAAAAGGGTTATCTTCAACCCTGAATTCGAAAAAAGTTGTTTCAAAATCTTATTTTGAAAGGACATGGAAGCCCAAAGATCACATTAAAAAAGGACCAACAAGTTCCTTTGAGCCTAATCCAACAAGTTCTCTAGGGAACCATTTGTTGGGTGGAGTTCAAAGTACTTATCACCCCATTAAGGAGGGGATGCACTACAAGATGTTTGATCCGGGCTAAAAGAGTCCAACGTCTTGCTAGAGACGTTAAAGACTAGTACATTTCGTAGGGTGTCACAACCCTATTCCTCCCTCATTTCTATTTTAAATTTCATTTCTTGCGAAGTCTAGATATTTGCTTTAGGTTCATATACATTGTCAGGAACTGTGATTAGGATTGCATGCACCTTCATGTTGAAAATGGATATTTTGTTCCTGTTCGATCGATCTCAAAAGAGGTTCGATCAATCGAACTCCATACCTGCATCCAATCATCTCTCTGTCCAATTGTTCGAAGAAAACTTGCATATTTCAACTCTCTGTCTAATCGATTGTAAATTATTTGATCAATCCAAATTCATCTTGGATCGATCTGCAGTCTCAACACTTAGAAAAATTTTGAACTTGTATCCAACCTGCATCCAAAGACCTCTATGTCCCATCGTTCGAACATGTCTACAGATTTTTGTATGTTCGATCGATCGAAGTACTTCTAAGATCGATCTTGGAGAAATCGATCTCTGTTCTTTGATTTACTATTTGGACTTTGACTTTGACTCTTGTTTCGAATTTAAAAAAAAAAATCAAAAATATTTCTGTTTATTTTATTTTATTTTTATTTTGTTTTTTTTAAAAAAAAAACTTAAATATTTTCAATTTTCCATTTTTAATTTTCCATTTTTTTTTTTTATTCATTTTCCAAACAAAATCCAAAAAACATTTTTGATTTTTAATTTCTAATTTTTAAATTTTTCATTTTTAAATTTTAATTTACCAAAATTCAAAAATAGTTTTAATTTTTAATTATTTTTAATTCAAAAAAATCCAAAATTTTCAAAAATAATTTTGTCATTTAAGAGGAGAGATTGATTCCAGTTCGATCGATCTGAGGATTCAGTTCGATCGATCGAACTAAAAAGGGAATGTTTTTAAAAATCGAACCTAGGGTCATTCGATCGATTTCACAAAAATCAATCCCTAACCCTAGCTTCTCCTCGCCGCTGCAAAACCCATCCCTTCCATCTCCGGCGAGTGCTCCGGCGATTTCATCTCATCCTGATTCTCTCTCCCTCATCTCGGATCTCAGATTTTACCTCTATCTCCTTCGATCCACTTCTCTCGGTTTCAGGGTAAGATTCGAGATTTCCCTTTTGATTTTAAACTTTATATTAATGAATCCCTGTTTTCAATGCTAGATTTCAAGTTTTCCATGTTTAATCATGCCATTTTTGAAGCTCTGACCCACTGTATATATGTGTATATATATGTATATATATCGATTTTATATTTTTGGTTTTAATTTTTGATTTTAGAGGTCACGGGCCTAATCAAGTGACCAAAATTGTTGATTTGTTGTGTAGAGGGGCCCACGAGCTTGCTTGTGAGGCCCCCGTGCCATCCACGTCACAGATCTATGACTTTTCAAATTTCACCTCACAGTTCGATCGATCGAACTTTTTCTCAGATCGATCTATAATAGATCAATCTCACTTATTCAAGATCGATCGAACTTACATCGATCTCACATTTTTGTGATCGATCAAACTTCACAGATTTGCATATACACTTCACACACCATCTTTTGTGATTTCATGCTATCTCATACATGCCTAATACTTATGTTTTCCACATTGGATGCATTCCATACTTATACTGTCTAAGCATGAGTCACTTAATGTCTTTTATTTCTCATCACGTGCATAGATTCATGTCCTTCATTCAATTTTTTCTATCTTATTTGACATACATGTTTCTATATGCTATGCCTTTTTTCCTTATTCAGCTACTGACTTGTTCTGCAAGTTTTCCTTTTATTTTGCAGGCCATGGCTAGGGTCAAGACTGTTGCCCGTGGACATTATCATCACAGAGTTAGGCGGAGATTAGATGACCAGGCAGGTCCATCTCATGTCCAGGACCCCATTCCTGAGCCAGAGCCAGAGCAGATACAGGACCAGTCAGAGGCAGATACAGTTCAGTCCCCATCCACTGACTCTAGACTACAGTCTTCGGCTGCCGCATCATCTTCTTCAGCTGAGGCTGAGCATGTACCATCTCCATCACCACCACTAGCTCAGCCAACCCAGGACTTAGACTGACCATTGCCGAGATTCTCACGCCTTTAGGTGGCGCATGAGTCGGTCTTCGATATAAACTTTTTCTCCTGGTCTGTTCTTACCAGAGCAGCATATGATGACATAGACCGGAGGGGCATTTCAGCCATATTAACCCCTATTACATATCCAGTGTACCCGAGGTTGGCCCGGATGTTCTTCTGGAACCTCCGACCTGCCCCGAGTAACCTGAGGGAGCTGCGGACTACCATTGACGACCACCCTATCAGTATTACTGTGGACACTCTATCCAGATCTTGCCGATGTCCACATGTCTGCCCTCCTGATCTCGAGGCTACATATCATACTCTATGGAGGCCTTCCTATGCCAACATGGCAGTGGCACTCACAGGTCACTGTGCAGCTGGCGAGACTTTTGCCACGCGCACTTATCTGCCAGACAACCTGTGGTTCTTCGATTCGATTTTTATTCCGAAATATATTCATGGCCGGCCACAAAATACAGAGGCGCGGCGACTATCTAATAGCTCTGTACGCCTTCTATACAGGGCATTGGCTATCCATTCCTGCGCTCATCTGGAGCGTTATGATGAAGTTATATGTTGATCACATCAACAAGACCAAGCCCAAATGAGCTAAGTTTCTCCCATTTGGCCATCTCATTACACAGATATTGCAGGACCAGTGTTATCCCTTCCAGCACGGGGAGCGTAGTGAGGCTGGGGCCTGTTCGTTCAAGAAAAAAGGACTGGGATAAGAGCTACAAGGCTCTTATCAAGAGTCTACAGGAGGATGCTGCAGAGGCAGCTGAGGAGCTTGAGGAGCAGGAGGGAGCGACAGCAGCAGCAAAGCAGGCGGCGAACGATGTACCAGTCGATCTGGTTGCCATGCATATGGACATTGATTTAGAGCAGCCCGCAGAGGACCCAGAGCATCACTCTCCGGTTGGGTCGCCCGTTCATGATGAGGAGCAGGCTCAGGATCATCATTCTCTCGATCTAGCAGCACCTAAGGCTCCAGTTCAGATACCCAGCTTCGAAGAGCGTCTTCAAACTCTGGAGGATGGCATGGTTTCCATCCGGGCTGATATTGCTTCACTCCGTACGGATGTCATAGTCGCATTGCAAGATCTATCCAGAGACATCCGCGGAGCACGCCCTGCCCGTCCTACCTCCTCTTCATGATTTTTATATCTCCTTCTCATTTTATATCTGTGATTTGACTGTTATATTTCTGATACTGTTATATTTTTACGGCCAATCTGTTGGCCCTCTACTACGATGTACCATATACTATTCTTATTTTATACATGCTTTGTTTTTAGATGTCATATTGTCTATTGATATATCTATCTGTCTGACTCCATTAGGTGCATTCCAGTTATTTTAGTGAGAGAGTGCTACAAAATTTTTAGGACCATCCTTATTTCTCTCTCATTACTTTATTTGACTATCCCATTTACACTTGAATGTCCACTATGCACTGTTATTATCCCTTTTGTTATCTGATGAGTTTTATCCTAGTGCCATCTTTTCAGGACCACAGTTAATCTTAAGTTTGGGGGGGGGGGGGGCTATGCCACCTATTTTGGATACTTCTGTCCCGGTCATTCTTGCTAGTTGCACTAGTATACTCTTTCCCTTTGTTCTCTTTGCACATTGAGGACACTGTGCCATTTAAGTTTAAGGGGAATGGGTGCTATTACAGTATTTGCTTTAACTTCAAATTTTTGAGCATGACTTGCGTATTTGAGGAATTTTCTATGATTGGTCCATAACTAACTATGAGTTTGATCTTTTAAGGACTTTATTGCTAAAAATTTAAAAATTACTCGACTTGAGAGTCCAATATTCCTTATATGCCTTGTGGATGCCGTTTAGGAGTAAATTTTTTGAAAGATTGATATCATGCTTGCACTTGTAGTCCACATCATCCTGATTTTGTGATTGTTTTGAGATTCACTCTAAGATTCTACACTAGCACAGGCGCACACTAGCATTCATTTGTGGGGTACATGCTTTGTTGATTATTGAATTGGTTATATCCCAATTGAGCTAGTAGTGCATTGAAAGCTTTCAATCTTGATAAAGGTGGCTAACAACCCCTTTTCACAAAGTAGCCACGATTCTAGCCTCATTAATCACTGAACTTCTCGCGCTGAAAGATGGAGGGCCCAAACTCTAGGTTAATAATTGAACTTAAAAAAAAAAAAAAAAAAAAGTGAGAACTTCTCCCAAAAGAAGAGAAGTGGGAAATGATTAGATGGAGGTTGTCTTGATTTGTAGCCTAGTTGATTTGAGCTTGTAAGTCGTTAGGGGTGTTTGAACGCCTAGTGCCCTAAAACCGTTCGGTTTGGGAGTTATTGACCTAACGCTCGACCTCATAGATCACTAGAAAGCTTAATAGATCAACACATTGCACTATGCTTCCATCTTTGATCCTTAAGATAGTATTTAAAAAAAAAAAAAAATTGAGTGAAAAGAATAAGCGCACCTAGTTTAATAAAACTTTAATAAAAGGTTCACTCTTTGTCTTGATGATCGGTACTAGATTTGTGTGTTAGTTTGAAGGTAAGGATGTGATCATTTCTTTAGTTGGCTAAGATAGCAACATATTTGATGCCGATTCACTCAAAAAGGATTCTAGAGCTGTTTTGATTTGCATGATCATTTTCTTGATGTGTGGAGGACCATACTTGCTTGCTTGATGTTGAAATTTTGGGAGATTGCTTGGAAATAGTTGAAAAATTGCATACTTGAGGTAGTTTTCTCCCAATACTTGTTTGCAATATTGGTGCCTCTTTTGTGAGAATGAGCTTAATGTTTGTGGGTATCATTTCTAGAAATCCTCACGAGACTTCACTCGTCCACTAGGGATAACCTAGGGGTTTAAAAGGCTTGTTGCATATGCTAAATGTAATCATGTTCCCTACGAAAGTAGCGTTATCCATTTATTACTTTCTAGTTCAGAATCGTATAGTTGTTCATTTCATTCATTTACTTTATAGTTCATTGCTACGGACTAGCAATATTTAAGTTTGGGGGTGTGATGAACGCTAAAAAGTGCGCATTTAAACCCCTTAAACTTAGGTATTCTACGACCTTTATCTATCTTACTTTCCCGTTTTAGACTAATTTCGTGTTACTGCCCC
The DNA here is from genome assembly GCF_030987335.1 of Cornus florida. Classification (NCBI taxonomy): domain Eukaryota; kingdom Viridiplantae; phylum Streptophyta; class Magnoliopsida; order Cornales; family Cornaceae; genus Cornus; species Cornus florida. The sequence goes on from NW_026775573.1 coordinate 52,139,438, forward strand.
TTTTAGGTGCTTATCCCCAAAATAAGCTAATTCAGCCAAATAAGAGCTTAAAAGAAGCTAACTCAAACTGGATGGAAGAAAGAAGGAAAGTGGAAGCAGATTGAAGCAAAGTATGAAATTCAGCAGGTTCAATCGATCACAAGTATACTTTGATCGATCGAAAGTTCATCGATCTAGACATTTCAAGATGGATCCAACCTCTTTTGTCCTTATCCAAAGATCCCACAAAGTTCGATCGATCCAATAATTCTCAGATCGATCGAAAAGATTTCATCTTATCTTGTTGTACCACACCACCTACCACTTTTGTCTCTTTCCCCAAAATATCTCAGATCTGTCCTTATCCAAAAAGGCGCCGCCATGGGAGGATCGATCCAGCCAAAGTTTGATAGATCTCAGCCATATTCGATTGATCTCACCACAAGTTCGATCGATCGAACTTCCTCAAGCCCGAAAAAAGATAAAATCCAGCTCATTAAAGGTTGGCTCATGGTGCAATCATTGGAGGAATATTGATGTGCGAGCCCAGGTCATTGGGGGTGACATTTAACCTACCTATATAAAGAATATGAGCCACTTTTACAAAAAGACTTTTGACACAATTTCCATATCATATTCTTAGTGAGGAAGAAAAAAAGGGAGGAGGCTAGAGACACAAGCTTGGAGTTCTTCCATCAACCAAGAAGATGAGCAATTTCTACCATGGAGTTAGCCCTTGAGGGTTGGAGGACACCATCCATGAGTGGCTAGACATCCTCTTAGGGCTAGAGTTAGCCCTAAGCATGCTTTCTACATCTTGATTTATGTATTTTTTAGGGAATTTGTATTGTGATATATGTTTTGACATTTTTATATACATAGATCTTGTTTATTCAATGATTTATGTGGTTTAATGCTTCCAATTGATCATTTCATTCTAACCATATGTCTATGTATGCTAGAATAGATGTTCATGTGTTTGTATTTAGATTTTGTGTTATTGATGCATGTTTATGTGTATTGATACTATAGATCTAGAAATTGTCAAGACATAGTGCTTAATAGAATGCTCTTGTGGTTTATTTGATGGTTCATACTCATTTCTTGATGGATTGTGCCTCTCCCTAGTTTAATTAGTTTAATTTCATGTCATTAGCTTAATTGTAGTGTAGTTGTAGTTTAGATGTTAAATGAGAGGACAATCCATGCTTGTTGTATGATGTTCCATACTTATGAATGCAAGTACCATATGTCTCTAACCTTGTAATGTGTTTGGATTGTGAGCTTAAAGAAAGGATTAATGGCTTAGTTTGATATATTGTGCTATCCATTGTGTTGCTTAGACAATATATACTCAATTGGTCATCCATACTTGTTGAAACAACCACACATACACACTCTTGTTGTAACATATGCCTTCCCCTCATTAATTGTGAATTGAGTATAGAGAAAAGTGATGCTTAGTGGTGATCTCTAATTTCCAAGACCTCCCTATCTTGTTTTCTCTATCCTTTAATTACTTGTTTAATATTGATCTTGTTTAGTTTTAATTGTAGTTTAATCAACCAAACAACCTACCTTTGATCACTCGACCTACTAACCCTAAGCCTTATTTCCACTACTAGTGCATCCTTAATCCCTTGGAACGATCCCTACTCACCCTAGCTATATTTTTAGTTAGAGGTAGTAGTGGCATTTATAAATTTAAAACTTGGCCACATTGCACATTCACTACCTTTTGAACATCTTTTTAGGCTTTGGTGCTTGACAGGCGCTAAGACACATGTAGGCGAATAATCTAACATATACTAAGCATGCAAGATTCAGTTAATATCCAATTAAAACCCCTAGAGATAATCTAGGTATGCACAGAACATAAGTCAAGGGGAGAGAGACAGAAAGGTTTCTGTTGAAACCTTTAACCATCTTCTTCCTAGGTTTTCCAGCGACCGTAGTTGCCGTTGAACCTCCTCTGTTACTCTTGGTTTAACCCACGAGCCAGCCTCTGTTCCTCCTCCTCCTTGATTCAGCCTTCTGGCTGAACCCTAGCTTTTCCTCCTCTTAGTTTCTCTCTCTGTTCTCACGTCCCTCTCTCTACTGCTATAAGGGTTTTCAAACCCTATTACAGACATTATATGTATTTATAGGTTAAATCTACTCCAACCCTAATCCTCATTGAAATCCAAAACTGAACGGAAAAAAAAATAAAACCTAATTACATAAAATATAATGATTAAATATATACATAAATTATAATTATATATATATATATATATATATATATATCGATAACGTGCTAAATTCCTATTATTAACATAAATAATAAATAATAAATAATTATAAATAATAATACTACTCTATCCTTACATACGTATATACCCAATTAGATATATACCATCATCCATATATGGGTAAATACCCGTACCCATCATACATTTTTTCCAAGTAGTTCTATGTGACCCTTTGGCTGGCCCATTACTACCCTCCAGTACCATTCTTATAAAAACATAAAAAAAAAATCAAAATAAAATACATTTAAATCATTAACAAATAAAATTATAATAAATTAAAATCATTTAAGCACACAATAACAAATAACACATAGACAATTAAAACAAGAACTATTTACATAAATTAAAACACACAAGCAACTAATCAACAAACCAATTACAATTAAATCAATTCAAATAAAATATGAAACCATACAACACATAGCCACATAAGCACCTAAAATACAATAAAATAAAACAATTAATTTCTAATTATATCCTTTTGAAACTAGGGGTATTACATAGTATTTGTTAAGGGACTAGCAAATTGTAAGTTTGGGGGTATGATAAGCGCCAAATACTACATATTTAAGCACCCTTAATTGCATTGTTTAGTCTATCTAGTATGTTAATAAAGTATGTTTTATACACTTTTGAGTTTATTTGTCATTTTCAGGGCTTATCTACAAAATGGTGTAAAAAGGGGATATTAATGGCTTTTAATGGATAAGGGAATTGGCGAGTTACGGAACCCGGCAAAATGGACTTAGAGCCTAAAGATTGTATTCATCCTAAGAATGAAGTCAGGCCAGGGGAGCTGAGCAAGAAAGAGGTCAAACATGAAGGATTCAGCCTTACGTCCGAACACACCTCTTAGTGCAAATCTTGCGTCCGGACGCCCTTCACAACCCGTGATGAACAAATAAAGCAATTGAAGAAGTTGAAATTCCAGTTGCCTCGTAAATTTGTGTCCGGGTTCTCAGCCATGCGTTCGGATGCCTGATGCCACAGCCCCACGATGCCAGCGTCCTGTGCACGCACCAAGTAAAACTTGGACACTCAACGTCCGGATGCACTTCCTGGCGTCCGGACGCAAAACCTGCGACTTTGAAATTCAAAAGAAATTTTCAGTTACTTATCTCTCTCCTCCTCACTTGAATGCACAAGTTTAAAGGCTTTTTGAACTAATTTTGCCAAAAAAAAAGGTTATATACACTTGTATAGGATCATATACAATATCATCTACCATTATAGAATTCGAATTGGGAAGTTCTAAAGAGAAAAAGTGAGAAATAGCTAGGGTTCTTGAGTGTTCTTGGTTTGGGGCTGCCATGGAGCTGAAAATGGAGTCTTCCTCTTCAACGATTGGAGCTTCTACCACCACCAGGATGAGCTAAATCCCTTCCTAGGGGATTGAGGTAGCCTCGATTAAGTAATTATGTAATTTTGTAATGTAATTTGGGGAAAACTCTTGTGTGTGATGAGTTTCATGAACAAAGATGTAATGCATTATTCAATTTGTGTTTTGTTTACATTTAAATTGATATATAATCTGTGCAGAATATATATATAGGTATATACACCATGTAACTCTTGTCTTAGAAAGCATGATTATATACTTATATACTTAGTATTTCATATGTGACAATGAAGATTGATATTTATGAAATGGGATTATTGGCATGTGATACATAAATTTAGATATATTATGCCGAGGGAAGATGGACCATGCTACACCCCTAGATTAATGTAATTAAGTAGATGGTTCATGCCGACCAAAAACAGTCTATGCCAGATGATTGATTTCATGTGCTAAAACTTGTAATGTTAAGATTTTGATAGGCCATGCCTAGGGAAGATGGCTCATACCACACCCTAATTTAGGTGGATGAGTCATGCCAACCATAGATGGGTCATGCTTAGTCTTAAATTACATGATTTTCTGGAAATTGTTATAGTTACTTTATATTTCTACACTTTACACGTCACACATAATTATATCCCTAAGTTACTTACAAGTATGCATGATTAAGAGGTCGTGGTGAACTCAATTCCCTAGCCTCCCCTTTAATTACTCTTTAAATTCAATTTAGTTTATTTTTATCTTTATGCAAACGATAAACAAACAAATCAACCATCATTTGTGACATTAACAAGCACGAAATTAATCTTTGAAACTTGATTGCCATAAACTTCACAATCTTCGTGGATTGATGCCCCTACTTAACCACTTTCTTAGGAACTTGTGTTATAGCTAGTGCGATTTTATTATTGGTAGCTCCGCGAGCACATCAATAACAACAACAACAAACGACAACAGTAACAACAAACAACACCAAGATCAATTGTTGCTTATTACTATTATTGTTGCTACTATTGCTGTTATTGTTGCCACTGATGTTGTTGTTGTTATTGCTACTGCTGCTACTTTTGCTGTTGCTATTGCTGTTACTTGTTGTTGTTACTGTTGTTGCTGTTACTACTGTTGTTACTGCTGCGGCTTCTATTATTATTATTACTGTTGTTGTTGCTGCTGCTTCTGTGGCTATTGCTATTGATGTTATTTTTGTTGCTATTGCTATTGCTGTTGCTACTGGTGTTGTTATTGTTGTTGTTGTTGTTGTTGTTGTTTGTTATTGTTGTTGCTGCTGCTACTACTGTTGTTGTTATTGCTGTTGTTGTTATTACTGCTGCTATTGCTGTAGCTGGTGCTACTACTGTTGTTGTTGTTGTTGTTTCTGTTATTGTTATTGTTGTTGTTGTTGTTATTGTTGTTGTTCTTGTTATTGTTGTTGCTGTTGTTGTTGTTGCTGGTGTTGTTGTTGCTGTTGTTGCTACTGTTGTTGTTGTTGTTGCTGTTGTTGCTGCTGCTATTGGTGTTGTTGTTGGTGCTGTTGTTGTTGCTGCTGGTGCTGGTGTTACTGGTGTTACGGCTGCTACAGTTATTACTATTGTTGTTAGTGTTACTGCTACTACTGTTTGGATTCTCGAGTTGTACTTTGGAGATTATTATTCTGTTGGTAGTGGTGGTGATGGTGGTGGTGTTGGTGGGGGGAAGGTTGTTGTTGCTGTTGTAATTGCTGGTGCTGGTGCTTGTAATAGCCCGGGTTTTAGATTAAGCTTTAATCTTGATTAAAGGTATGATTAGTAAATTTTGGACACTTTTTTATTTTATTTTGGGAGTTTAATTTTATTAAAGGGATATTAGAGGTCATTGTGAAATTATTCATGTGTGATTGGAACTTTGGGAATTTATGAATAATTAGGATAATTGATTCTAGGTGGTAGCCATGCAAGGTCTTAAGACACATTCCACGCATGCACCACTCATCTGATGACTCAACTATTTACTTTTATATACATCTTACACTAAAAACAACCTACCACTATCACATTGCAATTGTTCCACATGGTTAAAGAGATTGAGAGAATAAGATAGGGCTGAGATTGGGACAAGAGGAAATAAGAATGAGAGGTGGTTGAGAATTACAAAGAGTTAGAGAGGAAGAGAAATATGAAGGAAAGGAAAGAAAGAAGAGGAAAAGGGTTGTTCTTCATCTTCATTATCATCCGCACATTTAATATTATCCTGATTTCAATTAAGGTAGGTTTTACTCTAACTCTTGCTACTTTGTGTGATTTGGTTTCCTACACCATCTCTTGTTGCCATGAATCTGTTATTAATTTTGGAAATTTCATGTGCACAGTCAATCCCTTGATAACTCTTTTGATTCTAACTTACCTTGCTGGGTTCCTTATGATTAATCTTTTGAACAAGTTGCTTGATTCACTTTTGCTTATTTGATGTGGGATATATTTCCTTAAATTCCCAAGCATGCTCTTCATGGCTTTTCTTGTGCTAAAATCTCTTAGGAGCAGTTGCTAATGTACTTCCTACTAGAACTTTAGTCTTACCCTATTATTTTGCAGGTTCTCATGACCCTTGAAAGTGCTGGAGCTGTTGATTTCGTTTACTTGGAGACTATCCAACATTATCCTTTTATGTGTTTGATAAAATGCTTGATTCAATTATAATTTTGACAATTGATGTAAATTGAGGATTTCATGTGGTTATGCATGTATCTAAATTAACCTATGAATATCTAAAGACTTCTTATTGATGTTCCTTATGGGTTTGAATGATGGAATTGATGATGGGAAAACCGGAAATTGTTTTGTTGCTGGAAACACTTCAGACTCTTTTGATGCTTGTCATTATATTATGAAAAAAAAAAAAAAAAATGGTCTTTATTTTATTGGAAAACAATATTTTCTATAAGGGTTTGTAGAAATCCAAATGCTTTCAAATTTTTATCATAACTTCATTTATGATCCTAGTATTGCTCTTTAACATTTTGTAATTTTTGGACCAATAGATATTTTTCTAAAAATTCGAAAATATCTGATGTCCGTATTTTATCTCTACTGAAAATCAGATTTTTGAATGAATTATTTGACCAACTTCTTGACACCGGATCTTTATTAAAATTTCCAGTTTTATACTTCCCTAAGTCTAATTTCTAAAAATGAATTTATTGGAATTTTCTTAACTTCGGATATTTTTCAAATGAACGAAGTTTGCCAGAAAAGTTTATTTTCAGCTCATTCTTTAACTGTCATTTTCCTTCCAAAAATTGATTTTATTAGCAAAGCTTAAATTACTGGGAATTGCAGTTTCACATTAGCCTTTGAGTCTAGTTTTCAAATCATTTTTGTTTGCTCCATTTTGATTTAAAATGAATTTTCTACGAGTTTTTTAATTAATTGCAGCACATATTTTGTTTTGAGATTGTTTGTGAAATGTTTAAGTTGGTAATTATGAGAGTAACGCAGCGGGATTTGGTTTGTGGTTATTTGGGTTGAAGTAGGACTAAGAATGGTATTATTTTATTTGGATGTTTTTTTCGAAACTTGTTTGTCATAGCCCCTAATTTCGGGTCGTTACAGTGTTGCTGTTGTTGCTAGTGCTGCTACTGCAGTTGTTGTTGTTGCTACTGCTGCTACTGCTGTTGTTGTTGTTATTGCTGTTGTTGTTGCTATTATTGTTGCTGCTATGCTGATGTTGTTGTTATTGTTGTTATTGTTATTGTTATTGTTGTTGTTGCTGCTGTTGTTGTTGGTGGTTTTTCTTCTGCTGCTGTTACTATTGATGCAACTGCTGCAAGTGTTGTTGTTGCTGCTGTTGGTGTTGCTTCTGCTACTGTTCGGATTTATGATGTTCGGATTCCCGAGTTGTACTTTGGAGATTATTGTTCTATTGGTGTTACTGTTACTGTTGCTGTTGTGGTTGTTGTTGGTGTTGGTGTGGCTGTTGGTGTTGTTGTTGCTACTGCTGTTACTATTGTTGCTGCTTCATAGGAATAAGTAACTATCTCGTTTTCATGTAGTAGAAGTGTATATAGAATCTTTGAATATTTTTATAGAAACTTTGAAAAAGGTTTCACTCGTTCCAAATTCCTTTTAATATGGAACACATTGATCAATTCATTTTCAGTTCTGGGCCTCGAACGGTATGGAGGTTGGTGTCATACGAGGGGTGGGTGAAAGATTGGTGCCTAGCATCTAACAGATGAGAGCTTTATACCAAATAGATTGGGGGTACGGTAGTCGACGATTGGCGTTGTCGTTAATTACGAGTTTCACTCCATACGAACCATTTCTAATACAGGACACCCAGGCATGGTGTTCATAGTCCTTGGTGTATTTGATTTATGTCATACCTTTATAGGTTATGTGAGAATCCCGAATTTTTAAGTGCGGATTGGATAGGCCTACACTTGAAGACTCTGAGATATAAAAAAATAATTGATAATAATGAGCATAAAATATAAGAAGAATATAATAAAATAAATAATAACACTAAAAGAAGAACTAAAATAATAAATAAATCTTAACCATCTGATAACAATAATCTCCAAAGTACAACTCGAGAATCCGAACAGCAGCAACAACAATAACAACAGCAACAGCAACAGCAACAACATCAACAAGCAATAACAGCAACATCAACAATAACAACATCAACAACAACAGCAACAACAACAACATCAACAAGCAATAACAGCAACAGCAACAATAAGCAGCAACAACAGCAATAGCAACAAACAACAACAGTAACAACAACAATAATAAGCAACAGCAGCTACAACTACAGCAACAGCAACAACAACAACAAAGAACAACAAAAGCAGCAACAGCAACACCAATAACCACACCACTAAGAACAACAACAGAACAATAATCTCAAAAGTACAACTCGGGAATCCGAACATCATGAATCCGAGCAGTAGCAGAAGCAACACTAGCAGCAACAGCAATAGTAGCAGAAGCAACAACACCAACACCAACAGCAACAGCAACAACAGCAATGCAGCAACAACAACAGCAGCAATAACAATAGTAGCATTAGCAGCACCAGCAACGACAACACCAACAGCAGCAGCAACAACAACAACACCAATACCAACACGAACATGGACGACGATAACGACAACAACAACAACACCAACAGAACAATAATTTTTAAAGTACAACTCGGGAATCCGAACATCATGAATCCAAACAGTAGCAGCAACAACACTAATAATACCAATAGCAACAGGAGCAACACCAGCAGTAACAACAGCAACAGCACCAACAGTAACAGTAACAGCAACAACAGCAGCAGCAACAATAACTGCAACAACACCATCAACAACAAAAACAACAACAACAATAGAAGCAACAACAATAGCAACACCAGCAGCAACAATTACAGTAACAACAACAACATCAACATGAACAATTGGAACAACAACAACAACAACAACAACAAAAGCAGCAGCAACAACATTTACAGCAATAGCACCAGCAACAGCAACAACAAACAACAGCAACAACAAAAGAAGCAACAGCATTAACAACACCAACAGCAGCAACAACAACAACAGCAACAACAGCAACAGTAATAGCAACATCAGCAACAACAACAGCAACAGCAGCAACACTAGCAACAACAGCAACAAGCAATAGTTGCTCTTGCTGTTGTTTATCGTTGTTGTTGTTTGTTGCTGTTAACGCTAACATCCTTAAAAAAAAGTTTCTCATCACATTTATTTTTTTAACTCTAACATCTTTAAGATCTTTTTCAAATCACATTTATTATTCTAATTCAATAACCTTAAATCTTTTTCTCATCATAATTATTTTTCAATTCAATGATTTTAATTTGATAAATAATTTAATATTAACTTAGTTATTAGTAATTTTTTATTAATAAAATAAATAAAAATATATAATTATTTAAAATACAAGCAGCCCTAAACTTGAGCGCCGCTGCTCTTCTTATTGTTCCGAAATAAAACAGGCAAGTCCCAGTTTTTTTTTTTTTTTGGTCCTCATCCGCGCATGTATATAAAAACTAAAGGTCTACTACACCCATTATACAAAGAGCGGTGAATGAGATCGAAAGAAGAGAGAACAGAAAAGATGGAGAAGAGAGAGATATGTGTCTGAAAAAAAAAATTAAAAAGGGAAGAGAGAGAGTCGTACATTTTGTATAGCGCGGTAATATAAATAATAAAAGAACAATACGTATTTATTTATTTATATAAGGCACCATTGTTGTCTTTTGTTTTTTTATATACTTTTTTCGACCGGCTGGTGAAATCCAGTGATGACTCCTTAATTGAAAACCAGGGATACCTGCTTTTCTCTCACACAGTAAAACTCAATACTCCATATTTAGCGATCAGATCTATATCTGGTAGATCCCATCTCTAATTGTTCTTTTGTATTTCTTTTTGTTTATTCAATCTATTCTTGATTTTAGGATCGATGTGGGAAATTGATAAGCTTGAAACATGATTCAGAAAATGGATCAAGTATTCTTCCGGAACAAGTATATGTCAGATTTTGAGCAAGGAGTCATTCTGGCTTTGTACTCGTATTTTGTTCGTGCACAATCAACCGAGGCCTCCCCGGCTCATGTGGCAAGGTAGTGTTCTTTTATAGAAATATTTAACTGAGTTTTCATAAACCCAGATATGTTAACAGATAAACCCGAAAGCCATTTTTTTTTTTCATTATTTTGCTCTACTATTTTTGTCAGTTTGATATATATATATATACACACACGTACTTACAAAATATTACCTTTCTCCCCCCTGGAATTATTAAAAAAATTCAATATTGCTAGTGAGTTTTTGGGTGCATCCCTGACAATGCTGTGTCTGATTTTAAGATTCTTTTCATAGCAAACATTTTTTCATAACACATGCAACAACGCCGGTAGTGTCTAGTGTCTGATTTAGGTTAATAATCTGAGCAAAGAAATTCATTCAAAGCCAAGTGGGGTGCCTTTGCTTTGCCATCGTAAGCGCGTTCTTTCATGAAGTATGTAAACATTTTTTCATAGCACATGCAACAACGCCGTCAGAGTATAATGTACGTTATTTTATGAAGTATGCAAACATTTTTTCATAGCACATGCAACAATGCCGTCAGTGTTTGATTTTAAGATTTTTTTAACAGCAATTAGTCTCTGATCTAGGTTAAAGTATGCAAACATTTTTTCATAGCACATGCATGCAACAACGCTGTTTGTGTTTGATTTTAAGATTTTTTTCATAGCAATTAGTCTCTGATCTAGGTTAAAGTATGTAAACATTTTTTCATAACACATGCAGTAGCGTTGGTAGTGTCTGCCTTAGGTTAATAATCCGAGCAAAGAAATTCTTTCAAAGCCAAGTGGGGTGCCTTTGGTTTGCCTTCGTAAGCGCGTTCTTTCATGAAGTATGTAAACATTTTTTCATAGCACATGCAACAACGCCGTCGGTGTCTAATGTACGTTCTTTGATGAAGTATGTAAACATTTTTTCATAGCACATGTAACGAACGCCGTTAGTGTCTAATGTAAGTTCTTTTATGAAGTATGTAAACATATATTCATAGCACATGCAACAACGCCGTTAGTGTCTAATGTACGTTCGTTTATGAAGTATGTAAACATTTTTTCATAGCACATGCAACAACAGTGTCTAATGTACGTTCTTTTACAAAGTATGTAAACATTTTTCCATAACACATGCAACAATGCCATTAGTGTCTGATTTAGGTTAATAATCCACGGAAATAATGGCTTTTGGAGGAAAGAAAGTCATTTGAAGCCAAGTGCTTGCAGTTAGGACGTCCCAAGTGAACTCAATGGCACTAATGTTACTCGATGCCAAATGCTGATAGTTCAGCCTGAATTCTCAACTCAGTACCTACTGGCTGAGGAGTGCCAACGATGCTCATATGTCAAAGAGATTGAAAAAGAACGAAAAAAGGGATTCCAATACGAACTTTAGGGCCAAGGTTGGGGTGTCAAGGGAGGTTCACAGCTTGTCGCAGTTTTGGCTGATGATGAAGAAGTAGTGGGTTCGTTGAACTATTGATTTGCAGGATTCGATGGAGTTCGAGCTCGATATGATCAACAACTCTACCTGATAGATTCAGGAAGCCAGTCGGAAATATTTGTCAGATGAGCAATCCAAACTTCGGCTTCGACTAAATCCGTATGCTCAGAAAATGGCATTCAAGCCCGGTTTATCAACATTTCATAAAACATGCAATAACGTTGGTAGTGTTTGATTTAGGTTCTTTTACAAAATATGTAACTATTTTCTTATTTTTATAAAACATGTAACAACATCGGTAGTTTCTATGACTTCCACTTATCGATCCCTTTGTATACTTTTTTTGTTCTAGATGGAACTGAGTTTTGCTTTATGCATGTGTGTGTATATATTTATTCCTTTCGATTCGTTGATTTCTTTTTGTTTATTGAATTCTATTCTTCATTTTATGGAATAGACGTGGGATATAAAAAAGTTGGAGACTTTTTTTAGAAACTGATTTATCCAGCTGCCCTGCCCCCAACTCCTACGGGTGGATCCAGTCAAGTCTTAAGAAAGAAGCAAAATCATTCATACAAGATCTAGTTTTGGATCTTTATGAAGTTTTTTTTTGTATATTCCATTTTATTGGTAAGTTTCAAAATGTTTAGAATTTTGTTCACCATTTTTTTTATAAAAAAATTTCTATTTTCTTTTATAGATTTGTTGAAGTGAGATTCTGCACGATCCAAAATGATATCGTTTCCTACAAAAAGAAGCAATGAACCTTGACAACACCGGTGTAATGCCTGCCAAAGAGCTCTCCGACGTTCAAGTTAGTCACCAGTACTCTGAAATAATAGCAACATTTAATATATTAATTATTTCATCCCATTCAAATCGATTATTTACCTTCTTATAGGAGATATTAATTAAATGTCGTTGCATTTGGTAACCGTCAGAGAAATTTTTGATGATTCCATGGAGATTTTGAGAAGGATAAATCCCTTACCTTTATCTCATTTCTAATTTGAATTTGAGTTGCTCATTATCTACATTCAAAATGCCTATTATTTTTATCCTTATCAGTTGCCCCCCATTATCGTGCTTGCTTGTCAAGTATCGAGAATGTCAAAACTGTTTTTTCTTTATGTTTTTTGATTGACCTCTCTTTGGCAGAAATCACTCTCTTTTATATACCTCGTCTTACTCCTTTAATAAGAAAGTAGATTTGCCCGAGTTTCGTGAGCTTACCTTTTAAAAAGGGAAGAATATATTACGAGCTGCACTCAGCTCGCCTTTTAAAAAGGGAAGGATATTTTACGAGCTTCACTTAGCTCGCCCTTTAAAAAGAGAAAAATATTTTATGAGCTTCACTCAGCTCACCCTTTAAAAAGAGAATAAATTTATTTAAGCTTCATGAGCCCGTCTCTTTAATAAGGGAGTAAATATTTTGAGTTTCACTCAACTCACCCTTTAATAAAGGAGGTTAATTTCTGAAAAAATATATATATCTATTATTATTTTTTTATATTAGTTTCGTGAACTCATCTCTTTAATAAGGGAGGTTGATATGTCTAAGGATGCGAGCTAGTGCTTGGCCTTCACATTGGAATTGCAAGTTCTGTTTTTTTATAGCTTTCTTTCTTTCTTTTATGAAAGAAATAGAAACTGCTTTGCAGGAAGACACCAAATAAGGTCCATTTAAGATAAATTAGGAGGTGGACGAATTTGAAAACTTATGATGGGTGTAAATGACGTGTGATAATATAACAAGAGCAATTCTCACACTTCACCATAACTTACTTAGCCAGGCACACTTTCTTAATGCTGTAGGGGGATCTATAATTTTGCACCATAAGAGGTATTTCATCAGTCAAGTAAACTTGATAACACCATGGAATAAGAGTCTAAGACTAAGACAATTGATAGTTATTTGTTCTTGGAAAATTCTATGATGTAGAGGTACTACTAACACTGTACTGCTTTCAGATTAATTACATGGATGGGGTAGTCCAGTAAATCCTAGATTCCCTCCCTCAAATAAACAGAGCTACCTGTTATAATTTGGACCTATGTTGAAGAAAGAGTCCACCACAAACACAACCCAATTGTCGACCACAAGCATTTATTCTTTTATTCCCCTAGCAGTGCTGTTGAAGCATTTATTCTTTTATTCCCCTAGCAGTGCTGTCGAAGGCTTCATTTTCTTTTTTATTTATGTCATGGGGATAGGTTGAGTAAATTCCACCATAACAAGGCATGTAAAGTAGAGTTTACTATAAGTAATAATAGACACCTTAATTATTAGATGGTTAAAATATGATATTTTAAACTTTTTGAAGGATGTAAGATAGAAAATAACAATACATGCTTTTGTACTAAGAAAAGACAAGCACTAACTACATAAACTTATTTTGTCAGTTATTTATTTATTTATTTATTTTTCGTGTTTGCTCCGGATACATATCGTTTCATTTTTTTAAAGACTGTAAACTTTTCACTAAATATATATTACTAATCTTTGCCAGAATAAAATAAGACAACAAAAAGAGTAAGTGTTCAAGTAATATAAGAACTTTAAATATAATAGAATTTCACTTGTGATATATAACGAGTGAGTCCTATTAGTTACCATATGAAATACAATTTCCTTTTCGTATCCTACACTTTATTTATTTATTTATATAAATATGCTTAGATAATTGACATGCAGGACAAATTAATTTTGTCAGATATCTAGTCAAGTATAACAAAAAATTATACAAATGCTGACGTAAAATATCAAATATTAAACTTCTTGTGTTTAAATGTGATATGACACGCATCAAACAAAACATTCAAATAATCTAAACAGTTCACGCATAAATAATAAATAAAGGGTACTGCAAATATAATACAGTAACCAGTTGTACTCTCTTCCAAGAGAAGACGTGCTCTCCCCCAACCAGCGTGTTGAGTAATTGCACATCGGTCAAATGAACTTGTTGATTGAGTCAACATTTTATTAATTGCAAACGCCTCTGATAATCAGAACACTGCGTGAGGAGTTGTGCGTTGACGTGTCTATCACGTTTTTATATGAGCTGCTCAAATATTCAACAGATTGATTGCAAATGCCCATGGATGTCCAATACCCAGTGGTTGAAACACCAATAACCCAGTGGTTGAAAGTGGTGTTGATGCTTATCCGAGCGTTGCAGTATCTTGAATATATGACAACGCAGGAAATTTGCGACAGTCTATTTCTCCAGGCATCCGAATAATGTTAGAATTATAATTTTTCAGAAAACTCATCATTCTCGACCCCGCAAGCGGTTGAAGTGAGATTCTACACGGTCCAAAATAACACTGTTTCCTTACAAAGAGAAGCAATGAACCTTCACAACACCGGTGTGATGCCTGCCAAGACCTCTCTGATGTTCAAGTTAGCCACCGGAGCTTTGAAATAATAGCAAAATTTAATATATTAATTATCTCATCCCATTCAAATCGATTATTTACCTTCTTATAAGAGATAATAATTAACTGTCGTTGTATTTGGTAACCGTCAGACAGATTTGATAATTCCACATAGATTTTGGGAAGAATAAATTCCTTACCCTTATCTCATTTCTAATTTGAATTTGAGTTGTTCATTATCTACATTCAAACTGTCTATTATTTTTTATCCTTATCAAGATTCATGTTGGTTAGATTACAAAGATGGGTTGAGCAAATTCAGCATACATGTTGAATACATCCAACAGTTAAAAATGGCTTGAAGATCAGAAGCAAGTTAGAAAATGTTCTTCCAGCTAATATATATATATATATATATATATATATATATATATAAAACCTTAACCCAATTAATCCGAAAAAAAAAAAGAGGGTGCTTAAAATTCAAAACGATTTTTAAAATAGAATATATTATTTTTAATTACCACTTAAAAACTTCCCCTATTAAAATTTTGTTCTTAAAATTTTCATTATATTTTATAAATATTATATATTTGATTCAGTTTGTATTAGTCAAACAAAAAAACTGAGCTTGTTTCCCCTTCTTTTACTGATTAAAACACACCTTGCCTAAAAAAATTATTATTGTTTCGCATATATATACACTATATCAATATCTTATATTCATATGTATGTATGTATGTGTATATATATATATATATATATATGCGCGCGCGAATACTAATATAAATGTATTGTCTTTTATATAGGTAATATTTTATAAGGAAGCATTCCAATGGGGAATGCATCCTGCAAAGATACAAGAAAGATGATATCAAACCAATGCGGCCCGATTCTCCAACAGAAGATGCAAACCAGCTAACATCCAACAGAAACTCTATAACCAAGGACTATGCACACCATGCCTGGGTGTCCCGTGTTAGAAAGGGTTCGGATAGAGTGAAACTCGTAATTAATGATAACGCCAATCGACCACGGTACCCCAATCTATTTATTTGGTATAAAGCTCTCATCAGCTAGATGCTAGGCACCAAGCTCTCACCCACCACTCGTAGGGCACTAACCTCCATACCGTTGGAGGCCGAGAACTGAACATGAATTGATCAATGTATTAAAAGGAATTCGGACTGAATGAAACCTTTTTCAAAGTTTCAAAGATTCTATATACACTTCTACTACATGGAAGCGAGATAGTTACTTATTCCTGTGAAGGTGGATGAGTTTCCTTGTTAAAGAAGGCAGGTTCTCCACCTCACTGGGTCGAATCTCTAACCAACATATAAGACCTCACTGGGTGGGCGATAAATTATTTAAAAGCCCACTGGCAGTATTTATTTAAAATGCCCACCAGGTAGGATCTCTAACCAATAGCTTAGGCAATATTTATTTAAAAGCCCACTAAGTAGGTTCATTAACCAAGAGCTTAGGCAATATTTATTTAAAAGCCTATTAAGTGGGTTCACTAATCAAGAGATTAGGCAATATTTATTTAAAAGCCCACTAAGTGGTTCACTAATCAAGAGATTAAGCAATATTTATTTAAAAGCCCACTAAGTGGGTTCATTAACCAAGAGATTAAGCAATATTTATTTAAAAGCCCTGTGTTTACACGCATTAATAATTTATTAATTACTCGTGTTCCACGTCCAACATCCGACATCAGCCGACACTAACGTGCCTGCCAAACTCATTTTATTGTTGGGAGTATTTTTTTAAAAAAGGGATTCTTTTGTTGGGAGTCAAACTAGGCTCTCTAATTTTGCATCAACAATTCTGTTGATTTATTGGATATATATATTGGACATTTATTATTATATTAAAATCACACTTAATTTGTTCTGAATTAAGAGCTTAATTGAATAATTAAAAAACATCTTAAATTCTTAACCGTGACATACATTATTGTATATCGTGATGAACCAATAATTTTAACATGTTCTTTTTAATTATTAATTCTGATGAGCACATATTCGCGTATCAAATCATAAATGATGGGTTGATTACCATATATAATTTGACAGTTAAAAAAAAACGTATCCATTTGTTATTACTCAACATTATTATTATTATTGTTAGTATTATTATTATTTTTGGACACCATTACTCAACATTAAAATATTTGTTATTACTCAACATTAAAATGTTGTACACGTAAGGAACTATGTTCTAAATGGACACCCTATCTTCCACAGAATTATCGGAGTAGAACTTTATAAAAGATATACAATTAATATTTTGAGTAGGCTTATGATACATTGAAGGACGCATGCGCACACACACAATAAATCCTCTTGGGCCGGTAGCTTAAGTAATTGATTAGAATACTAATTAATTGATTAGGAGTGCAGCGACCGCGACTTCTTTGTATTTATTTATTATATAAGGTGGAGGCAGCATTGTCTTTTTTTTATAAAGGTGACGGGCGCCTATATTTTTATAAGATGATAGTGAATTCCAGCGATGACTACAGTATGGAAAACCTGCGGTACCTGCTTCTCTCTCACACAGTAGGTTTGAACCCTTCTCCCTGTTTAGCGATCAGATCTATATCTGTAGATCCCATCTCTAATTGTTCTTTTTTATTTCTTTTTGTTTATTCATGCTATTCTTGATTTTAGGAAATAAGCTTGAAACATGATTCGCAAAATGGATCAACTATTCTTCTTGATCAAGTATATATCAGATTTTGAGCAAGGAGGCATTCGGCCTTTGTAATCGTATTTTGTTCGCGCACAATCAACTGAGGCTCAAGGTAGTGTTCTTTTATAGAAATATTTAACTGAGTTTTTTCATAAAACCAGATATGTTAATTGCTAGTGAGTTATTGGTCCTGGACATGTATTCTTATGATGTGATACTTGGGATAGATTGATTATCTCATTACCATGCCCAGGTTAATTGTTATAATAGGTGTATTGTGTTTGCTATACTGGGTCAGGATATGTACATCGTCGCTATGCCACGTTCTAACAGGTTTCTAACACATACTTGTTTTATGTTGAGGAGGAGACCGAAGAGGAGATTACTGTATCACTAGATAGCATACCATTTAAACAAGCATTTTCATATGTATTTTAAGAGATTCTAGGGATGCCACCTAATTGATCAGAGATAGATTTTGTGATTGACTTAGTTCTAGGCACTACGCCTATTGCTAGGGCACCATATAGGATGGCACCAGTGCGTCCAGACAATGCTTTGTTAGTGTCTGATGTAAAGATTTTTTTTCATAGCAATTAGTCTCTGATCTAGGTTAAAGTATGTAAACATTTTTTCAACTCTACCGTCCATTCATTCGACGAAGCTAAACAGTGACCAGACCAGCTCGACACCTTAGAAATAGTGAGCAATCCTGTGAATGAATTGTTTACCTACATAAAAGAGAGAGTAGCCAATTGGTAACTAGGCCTATTGATAAAATAGAACAATTGAGACTTCAAAAATCGACCCTCGACCTTGGATATAATGCTCTTCTCCGGTCACCAATGTAGCGAAACCAAGTATGATTGTGCCTTAAGTCGAAGTCTTACATAGCAGCAAGTAGAGAATATTAGATTATATACCATATATTTGGAGGAATATTTTCAAGATAAACAACTCATTTCAGCAATGAATGAGCTAGAACATATGTTGGCTTCATATCGATATGGTATATCATTGTTGGATATGACATTTATTTATTAATGTTATATACTTTTATATATGTGAGCCATGATATGAGCTTGGAGTTTGGAGATGTATGGTTAAGATTGAGGCCATATATCACCGGATTAGATGAGTAGTTGGGATAAGAGATCGATGTGTGTACCCTGATATAAGAGCGACTCTGGATCACCTCGTGTGCGATTTTTTAAGAGATACCCACTACACAGTTGAGACTAACCTGTTATCCAGTGAAAGTCTTAGTGTGTATATATGTATCGACTATTTAGCTATTGTATGAATTTAGCTAAGGGTGTATTGATTATCAATTCTTTGATTGGGTCGTAGTCTTGCTCGTGGGTCTAACCCATAATTTATTTTTAGGTGATTTACTAGTTTTAGTTTTAGAGGTTGTACGTGCTCATCAAAGAACATTAATTCATCTCCACTCTTCCGGAGTCATTGACATAGGACTTTATCTTTACGTAGTTGATTTTGTTTATTTATTTAATGTTCAGTTAACTTAGTTATTATTTCAGTTATGAGTTTTATTAGGGGTTCATGATATTCGGATTTCCGAGTTGTACTTTGGAGATTATTGTTATCAGATGTTTAAGATTTATTTATTGTTTTAGTTCTTCTTTCAGCGTTATTATTTATTTTATTATATTTCTCTTGTATTCTGTGTTTGTTATTACCAATTGATTTTAATATCCCCGGCTCTTTGGGTGTGGCCTTGGCCAACCCGCACTTGAAAATGCATGGGTATCACATAACCCATAAAGATATGACATAAATCAAATAAGGACTATGCACATCATGCTTGGGTGTCCCGTGTTAGAAAGGCCAGGTTCGGATGGAGTGAAACTCATAATTAACAACAACACCAATCATCGACCACCGTACCCCCCATCTATTTGGTACAAAGCTCTCTCATATACTAGATGCTAGGCACCAAGCTCTCACCCACCCCTCATAGGGCACCAACCTCCATGCCTTTCGAGACCGAGAAGTGAACATGAATTGATCAATGTGTCTGGTATTAAAAGGAATTTGGACCGAGTGAAACCTTTTTCAAAGTTTCTATATAAATATTCAAAGATTCTATGTACACTTACTTATTCCCATGAAGGTGGATGAGTTTCCTTGGAATCGAAGGCAGGTTCTCCACCTCACTAGGTCGAATCTCTTCTGTTTAGATTAGGCAATAATTATATAAGACCCCACTAGGTCGTTGGGTTGGTCCTACTCAGCCCAATCCCAACCCAACCTCAACCCAAAATCGGGTTGGGTTGGGCCAACTCGAATTTTACTTAAAATGGGTTATATCCATAACTCAGCCCGAATGTTTTAGACGGGTCGAACGAATTTCACGGGTCTTTTTTTTTTTTTTCCCAAATATGCAAATTATATTTTCTTTTTCCATATTTGTAAACATCAAAATTTTTAATAAGCAAATTACATTTTCCTTTGCTTAATTTTACCTTCTTTTTTTTTCCCTACCTTCTTTCATGGTGGGTGAAATAAAACAGCTAGTGGTTACTGTTTCATAACTTTTGTGTTAATATTGTTCCAGAACTGAATTGCTTAGTTAGAAATAAACAATTTTCAATAGCTAGTGATAAATATGGCATATATCAATTTCATGGATGTACTTTCATAAATATTAAAAGACAGTGATATGAAAATGACTTAGGAAGTTTCTCCCACCCTACTCTGTTCTATTATTATAAATTTGATGTTTTACCAAACACGTTTTATAAAAAAGTTTAATTCATTTGCTTCCTTCTAATCCTTACTTACAAGAGATAACTAGCCAATTAATAAATCATGCATAGTGATGTCCTCTCGAATTCTCTTAAATATATTTGGGGTTTTATTTTACTATATTTATGCTTAATTTTACTTTTCCTTTTCGTTTTTTGTATTTTTATGATGAAATAAAGTAGCTAATGATCACTGTTTCTTAATTTTTGCATTAACCTGTAATAAACCTTGGCTGTAGTGAATTGCTTAGTAAAAAACAAAAAGAATTTTCTTTGGTCATAGGCATTGATAATGGTGACTCTGGTGCTATGTCAATGGCTAGGACTCTGAGCTGTTCATATAAGATTATTTTCCAAGTTTCGATTGTGCTACTTGTTAATATTCTATTTTTTTCTTAAGTTTTTTATTTTGGATTTTGGGTTGGGTTGGGTTCGGGTTGAGCTCTATCCCAACCCGAACATGTCTGGGTTTTGAAAAAACCCAACCCAAATTGAACCGGATTTGTAAATTTAAAAGCTCGAATTTCAAAATTTTTAGGCTGAATTTGGATTGAGCTGGGTTAGCCAGTCCAAGTTGCACCCCTACTGGGTGAGAGTTATAAATTTTATTAAATAAGAGCCCACTAACCCACGAGAAATTGTTTAAAAGCCCACTGGCAGTATTTATTTAAAATGCCCACTAGGTAGGATCTCTAACCAAGAGCTTAGGCAATATTTATTTAAAAGCCCACTAAGTGGGTTCACTAATCAAGAGCTTAGGCATTATTTATTTAAAGCCCACTAAGTGGGTTCAGAACCAAGAGCTTAGGCAATATTTATTTAAAAGCACTATGTTTACACGCATTAATAATTTATTAATTACTCGTGTTCCACGCCCAACATCCGACATCAGCCGACACTAACGTGCCTGTTTTTTAAAAAACAGGGAATCTCCTGTTAGGAGTCAAACTAGGCTCTCTAATTTTGCATTAACAATTCTGTTGATTTATTGGACATTGTGCTAAAAAATTATATGTTTAATATTATATATTAATAATAATAATAATAAATTCTGATTCAGAGCCATGTTGGCTTAAATTCTTATTATTAATGCTTTTAGGTTCTGGTAGCATGCTTATTATAATAATTATGTAATGAACAATATGAATATTATTCTGTCTAAATTATGTTTATCCCAGATTCAATTATGGGTCGTCCAAAAGTCGCGTTGGAATGTTCAACCCGTTTTTGCATTAGATTGCTGCACAGGGTATTGTTTCCAGTAAATCGTTGACAGACGAGTAATAGAATCTATCTTAAGCAGAAAGACGACAGAATAGTAACTTACTGTTCCCTATATAATATTATAATATTCATACTGTTCAGACCGTAAAGCATTAATAATAATTAACAGACATGTTACCACCCTCTTCGTCCTCCTCTTCAGGAATACAGGACAACCAGGATTCAGAACTGGTAAAAAATGCTGAAATAGTGGAATGGACCAATGTTCAAAATAAATTGAACAGATGGACTATCCCTCCAGTAAGTGCAAAAAGCATTTACAAAATCGGAATGCTTAATTTAGCTGATCTATGGACTATCAAGACCATGGAACAGACCATGCAATTAAGCACAAAGGATACAATAATTAAGTTATTGTCTTCCCGTGACCTTCAGAGGCACATGCATAAATATAAATACATCCATATAGGTTTAATTCAAATTGCTTTTAAACCTTTGACCTTGTTAGGAATGGATGCCTGTATTCAAGCAACCCTTAGGGATGCTCGATGTCTGAAATTTCACCCTTCCTTGATGGGTGCACTGGAAACCAGTCTATGTCATGGACCGGTTTATTTTAATGTCTATCCTAGTCTGAATTTATCTTTAACAGATAAGAATATCCATGAGGCCGTTAGTCTTAGGGTTCAGACTTATGGGTATGATTACTTACCTGGATCGGAGGTGATAAGTGTTATTTATCGCATCCATTACAAAGTCCTGGATACTATGTGTCCCAATGCCATACGCAAAAACTCTAAAGGAGTGACAGCGTTATGGGACACCAACATGTATACATCAAATATTGCCACAAAAAGGATGATTCCTTGGAGTGAGATAACATTTCCTGAACACTGGACGATTTCTAATGCCGTCCCAGCACAGCCAATTGCTAATCATAGCTTAGACTGTGTTATTCAGGACCAAGATGGTGATGTTTTTCTGAATTTCAGAAAATCCATAGATCTATCCAGATCTATATCATCTAAAGGAAGTCACCTTCCTTATCATGTTTCTTGTCCTCCTTCTCGACATTCGATCTCGTCGGATTACCGAAAGGAAGAACTCCCTAAAGCAGTTGGTTCCAAGCTCAAGCTGAAAGGAATACAACAATCTCCGAATCAAATTCCAAGAGGGGTCTACGAGAAAGCACCAATAGGTATGTCTCGACGCCAATTTGGAATTGAATTCAGCCTAACTCCATCTGAAATGGGAATCGGAAATGAATCTGTCAAGGATCAGTTTGATGATCCCACAGACATCAATGACCCTCATGAATATTAGTTCTAATGGATTTTGTCCCTGATAGAATTGCCATTAATGCTGAATTTCAACAAGACCAATATAAAGAATTCAGAAATTGGTATTTCAAAAGTTTTGACCACAATCAATTACAGCTTTTTAAAACCCAATTTTATGAATTTCTCCAAGAACACAAAATGGTTATACCTTTTGTTTCTTGGTTTTACATGACTAATCATTCCCTTGTTAATATCAACATATTGGATGATTTTCTCAAACCATGGACCACAACTGAAGATAAGGTTTTCCACTCTGTCCATCCTCCCCCTGAACATTTAATTCTGAAAAGAATTGACCCTGACAGCGGTGCAAAAGTGGAAACCAAGGCTTATAGCCAACCCAGAATAATTGATCCATCCTGTAATACTACTAAAAATGATATTTCTCATGTTTACAGGCAGAATAATTATACCAATGTTTGCTTACAAACGATAGGGTCCCAGCTTGGGAGAATTGAAACAGGAATTGACACAGTATTAAATACAATTAATACTAAGTGTATTGCTGTTAAAACTTCTCCTCCAGAAGCTTCCTTATCCAAAGCACTGGTAAAACCGGCAATTGAAGTTCCAGGCTTCAATCTTACACATCCAAAGAAGAATGAAGAATTTCTTACTCTTCTTACTCAGAAAATTCAAGGACTTAAGATTCAGACTTTATCCCATGATGAATCTAAAATTGGGTCTGATTCTGAGAATGTGTTACCTCATATTGAGGTATTCCAAAATGATTTTCCTCAGATGCCTGAGTTAAACAGAATTGTCTATGATAAGAATATCCACTCTAATACAGCCCCTGCTCCGAGTCGATATTATTATCCAAGACCCACACCTCAAGATATCTTGTATGAAGAAGATTATTTCCATACACAGAAATCTTTTCATGGAAAGACCATTTATGAATGGAACATAGATGGCAAATCTGATTATCAGATTTACGAGGTTATTCATCAAATGTTGATGTATAGCTAGGTTTGTAAAATCAACAACAATACTGACCCGACCATTGCTAAGTTTGTCGTTGCTGGTTTTACAGGAATCCTTAAAGGATGGTGGGATAATGTTCTCACTGACATTCAGAAAGCTGAAATCTTTTCTGCAACTAAGATTGTTAAAGATGACGCTACTCAACAAACTGGACCTGCTCCTGATGCGGTTTATACCCTCATTACCACCATCATCCAACATTTTGTTGGCCCTGAAGGTGCTAATAGTGAACGGAGTCGTGAGCTTCTACAGAATCTAAGATGTCCATCTTTAACTCATTTTAGGTGGTATAAAGATGTTTTCCTGGCTAAGGTTGGTAAACCATCTACAAATCCCATTTCCAAATCCAAGGGATTCCAAATTCAGTAAAGAACAATAGGGTGGATTTCCCTACAGGAATATTATCCTGTCCCCGTAATTGAGGATGAAATTGTTGCCATGGCAAATATAATTGACTGATTGATTCTGGCAACATATCCAGATCAGGGCCAAATATAGCCCACCAGGGTATAACCCAGTTTGGGAAATCAGCCTTAACTGATTGAGGACATATCTTGAAGAACCAAGAATGCCTATGCTTCGGATTTTGATAAAAGAACGAATATGTCCAAGCTGAGATATAATCCCAATAATTGTAACTGTGACCATAGGATATTTTCCTTGGCAAAGTGGGATTTAATCCCCAGTCACTAGGCCGTATAAGCCTCTTAAAGATAGCTTTACTATAAGTAAGAGGACTATCTTTGGAATTCGGAAATTGCTTCGTGTGGCTTATCTCCACAGAGGAAGTTTCAGTAAGAATGGCTTCATAGATATATCTATGGCGACCATCCGGTGCAGCATATTGTTGAGTTTGGAAATATCTGGATTTTACTTCCCAAGGATCTGGCATCCATTGTTCATCTTGAGAATCCAGTACCAATACTGTTTGAATATACCTTTGATTAGGTATCCATGGAGTTTCTTGTTCAAGAACCTCTTTCATGGTTGGTTTCTGATGGTTTTGCTGGGTACTGCTGCTTCATTTAGAAGGAGTTTTGAGCAGATCAGCAACATGCTCCAAATATGGAAACTGATCATCAGTGAGTGGTATAACCACTTTGGCCTTAGCCTTGTTTTTGCCACGAGCCTTTGGAGTATTACCCCGGCCCTGCCCATGGGGGGGCTGAAATTCTTTACTTAATTAATAAGACTTCAATTAAGTAAATTGTTACTTAATACTAGTTCTTCTGAATCAGAACCATCAAGTGATTATGGGGATGTTGTCATGGAATTACAGTCTTCTTCTTCCTCTGAAGCAGAGATTGAAAACCCTCAATGTTCTTGTAATCCCTCTCATGATGATTATTATAAGGCAATTGTTGAGATGAATGGGTTAAGCTTAAATATTTTAACTTCCACTCAACAATCCTTATTAGATCTTATAGATCATATCCAGGATCCTCAAATCAAGATGAAAGTCTTTGAAATAGGTTCTGCTCTGGCAAGATCTAATGAGGATACGGATAATCCAGATTTTCTGCGTGCAGAAAATCATTACAGCATGAAAGAAGTTCTAAGCAGATTAGAACACCAAGGACAAAATTCTCGTCCTGCTAATCTCCCTGATCTCAGAATGGAGATTAATCTTTTAAAAGAAGAAATTCGTCAATTAAAGTCTAGCCAGACTAAGATGGATTTGGAGATTACTCTTTTAAAAGCAAAATCTGCGATTCCAACTTCATCATCCAGAGATGAAGTCCCTCAATCAGAAGGTCCTAATTATCTCCAACTCTTGAATCAAGTTACTTACCAAAAATGGTATATCTCTATCAATTTGGTAATTAATCAGGAGTACACAATCACTAATGCAATCGCCTTAGTTGATAGTGGTGCAGACATGAACTGCATACAGGAAGGATTAGTTCCTACTCAATACTTTGAGAAAACCACTCAAGGTCTTACCAGCGCAAGTGGAGGTAAGATGCAGATTAAGTATAAACTTAATCATGTTTTTATTTGTAAAGAAGGTATTTGTCTACCATCTACTTTCTTACTCATCAATTAGAACTAATATTCATGAGGGTCATTGATGTCTGTGGGATCATCAAACTGATCCTTGACAGATTCATTTCCGATTCCCATTTCAGATGGAGTTGGGCTGAATTCAATTCCAAATTGGCGTCGAGACATACCTATTGGTGCTTTCTCGTAGACCCCTCTTGGAATTTGATTCGGAGATTGTTGTATTCCTTTCAGCTTGAGCTTGGAACCAACTGCTTTAGGGAGTTCTTCCTTTCGGTAATCCGACGAGATCGAATGTCGAGAAGGAGGACAAGAAACATGATAAGGAAGGTGACTTCCTTTAGATGATATAGATCTCGATAGATCTATGGATTTTCTGAAATTCAGAAAAACATCACCATCTTGGTCCTGAATAACACAGTCTAAGCTATGATTAGCAATTGGCTGTGCTGGGACGGCATTAGAAATCGTCCAGTGTTCAGGAAATGTTATCTCACTCCAAGGAATCATCCTTTTTGTGGCAATATTTGATGTATACATGTTGGTGTCCCATAACGCTGTCACTCCTTTAGAGTCTTTGCGTATGGCATTGGGACACATAGTATCCAGGACTTTGTAATGGATGCGATAAATAACACTTATCACCTCCGATCCAGGTAAGTAATTATACCCATAAGTCTGAACCCTAAGACTAACGGCCTCATGGATATTCTTATCTGTTAAAGATAAATTCAGACTAGGATAGACATTAAAATAAACCGGTCCATGACATAGACTGGTTTCCAATGCACCCATCAAGGAAGGGTGAAATTTCAGACATCGAGCATCCCTAAGGATTGCTTGAATACAGGCATCCATTCCTAACAAGGTCAAAGGTTTAAAAGCAATTTGAATTAAACCTATATGGATGTATTTATATTTATGCATGTGCCTCTGAAGGTCACGGGAAGACAATAACTTAATTATTGTATCCTTTGTGCTTAATTGCATGGTCTGTTCCATGGTCTTGATAGTCCATAGATCAGCTAAATTAAGCATTCCGATTTTGTAAATGCTTTTTGCACTTACTGGAGGGATAGTCCATCTGTTCAATTTATTTTGAACATTGGTCCATTCCACTATTTCAGCATTTTTTACCAGTTCTGAATCCTGGTTGTCCTGTATTCCTGAAGAGGAGGATGAAGAGGGTGGTAACATGTCTGTTAATTATTATTAATGCTTTACGGTCTGAACAGTATGAATATTATAATATTATATAGGGAACAGTAAGTTACTATTCTGTCGTCTTTCTGCTTAAGATAGATTCTATTACTCGTCTGTCAACGATTTACTGGAAACAATACCCTGTGCATTATATATTAATAATAATAATAATAAATTTAAGCATTATACTAATAATAACAACAACAATAAGAAGAAGAAGAAGAATAATAATAATAATTATTATTATTATAAGAATAAGAATAATAATAATTATAATAACAACAATATCTGTTCCATGGACTTTATTGTCCATTCATCTGTAACTTCATTATATAATATTATAATAAAAATAAGAATAAACAATAATATTATTATAATTTACTATTCATTATATAATATTAAATAAGAATAAGAATAAGAATAAAAACAATAATAATAATAAGAAGAAGAACAACAACAACAACAACAATAACAATAATAATAAAAATAATAAAATACATTTTCATTACCTACATTTTTCAACTTAATGCTCTTAAATCTTGTTTTCACTGTAGTTATTTTTTAATTCACTATAGTTATTTTTTAATTCAATTCTCATAATTTCATTTATTTTTTGAACTCTAACACCCTTAAAAAACTTTTTCACATTACATTTATTATTCTATTTCAATAACCTTGAATTTTTTCTCATCATAATTATTTTTCAATTCAATGCTCTTAATTTGATAAATAATTTAATATTAACTTAGTTTTTAGTAATTTTTTTTTAATAAAATAAATAAAATTATAAAATTATTTAAAATTCAAGCAGCCCCACTCTAAAATTATTTAAAATAAAACAGGCAAGGTCCAGTTTTTTTTTTTTTTTTTTTCGTCCTCATCCGCGTATGTATATATAAAAACAAAGAAAAATGATAGGTCTTCCGATTAAAATTGACGACTCATCCTCCGAATACAATGTGATTGGATGACATTAGAACTCTTAAAACAAAATTTCGTAAATATCTTTTTCTTTTCGACTCATTCCCAACCACGTTATATTCGGAGGATGAGTCGTCAATTGAGATCGAAAGATATATCACTTCTCAAAAACAAAAAGGTCTACTACACCCATCATACAAAGAGCAGTGAATGAGATCGAAAGAAGATAGAACAGAAGAGATGGAGTAGAGAGAGAAATGTGTCTAAAAAAAAAAACATTAAAAAAAATGTGAGAGAGAGAGAGAGTAATACATTTTGTATAGCGCCGTAATATAAATAATAAAAGAATAATAAAATTGAAAAATAAGTAAGAAAGTTTTAAAGTTAAATTTTAAATGCTGAAGTTTTTAACCGGTAATAAAAAATAAATATTTAAAAAATTTCAACATTTATGATAACTGATGACCTTGTCACTTAAAATTTCAAATGCACTTAATTGAATAAACACTTAATTTGTTCAGAATTAAAAGCTAAATTAGTGATCAAACAGCATCTTAGATTCTTAGCCGTGAAATATATTACTGTATATCATGGTCATTGATGTGAACCAATAATTTTAACATGTTCTTTTTAATTATTAAATCTGGTGGGTACAAATTCACATATTAAATCGTAGATGATCTGAGTTGATTACCATATTTGATTTGATAGTAAAAAAAAGAACGCATCCATTTGTTATTTCTCAACATTAAAATATTGTACATCTTATGTTGTAAATGGACACCCTATCTCCCACAGAATTATCGGAGTAGAACTTTATAAAAAACACAATTATGTTGTGTTTGGTGTACATGAATGAAATGGAATGCCCATTCCAACCATTCATTTATTTGATATGTAATTTAAAGTGGAAATGGTTATTCCATTGGAATGTAAATCCATTCCACAACTAAACCTATAAAATGACCATTCCATTCTTAAGTAGTTTTTTTTTTAAAATCAATTTCCCAAAAAACTTTCATGTTCAAAGTCCAAAAATCACCACTACCTTCCACCACAACCTTCTCCACCTCTCACCACCGACTTCCACCATTACCACCGTTTTCCACTACCATTTTGCCATCAACTTTCACCAGTGCCCACCGCTTCCCACCACCACCGCCGCCATCACCATCGCCTCTCACCACAACCACTACCTTCCACCACCACCTTCGCCACCGTTACCTTTCACCATCGCTACTGTCTTCCATCATCGTCGCTGCCTTTCATCATCACCATCGTCCTCGCATTCCACCACTGCCGCCACTGTCACATCCTTTCACCGCCACCGCCACCACCATTGTCACCACCTTCCACCACGGCTTTCACCGGCTACCGCCATTGCCATCGACTTCCACCACCACCGCCACCTTTTCCACCACTACCACCTCCATTGCCTTCTATCACTGCCTTCCTCCACCATCACCTGCACCACTATCTCCTTCCACCACCACCACCACACTACTGCCACCGCCTTCCACCAACACTGCCCTCCACCATTGCCACCATTTATTTTTTTTAAAAATTATACAAAAATGTTATTTTGTTAATTTAATTTATTTGTTACTAAGAGGGATATTTTGAAAAACTTAATTTAAAATTTATTCAATTCCGAATTTAAAATTGGTGCAACTAAATATTGGAATGGTTATTATCATTATTGTATTCCATTCCATTCCATTCCCGTTTGCATTCCATTACATTCCTACACTCGGTACGATGCACGCGCACACAATATATCCAGCGATCGCGACTACTTTATCTTTATGTAGGGTTGCAACCGGCCGTGTTTGAGGTATAACTTGAGCCCAACCCACCATATGAAATGCTAAACCCAAACTCGTCCTTAACCCTATCATCAACTTTAATTACTTAACCCGAGCCTATCTCATCATTCTACTTTTAAATTCGAGTTTATAACTTTGCCTTCGATTATGGGTTAAAACTTCGGTTAATTCAGGTTACTCAAATGACTAATCTTTTATATCGAAAATTTAATATGATCTTGAATTGGTTTTAGATTAAAGTACTCTTACACAAAAAGAAGTTTAAAGACTTTTTATAAATTTTTAATAAATTAAAAATAAATTTTTTAAAAATTAATTATCCTAAATGCTAACATACAATAAGTTAAAATTTAACAAAAAAAAAAAAATGATATTAAAACTCGGGTTCGAATTGGCTCGGTTGCTAGCACTTCAACCAAGTTGAAAATTAAATTAAATTAGAGTTAGAAAATTTTCAATCCAAGTTGAACCCTAATTATAAAAATGATCGTCCAAATCATAAAAAATTGGGTTGAGCCCGATTTGGATTCGGGTTACTCAATCCACATTGCACCCGTGATACAAGGTCGAGGCAGCACAGCATCGTTGTCTTATAAAAATAAGATAATAGTCGACACTTTTTTCGACCGGCTCCTATTTTTATAAGATACAGAGTAATAGTGAAATCCAGCTTTGACTCATGTATGGAAAACCTGGGATACCTGCTTCTCTCTCGCATTGTAGGTTTGAATCCTTCTCCGTAAAACTCAATACTCCATATTTAGCGATCAGATCTATACTGAGATCTGGTAGATCCCATCTCTAATTGTGTTTTTTTGTTTATTCAATCTCTTCTTGATTTTAGGAAATCGACGTGCGAAATTAATAAGCTTGAAACATGATTCAGAAAATGGATCAAGTATTCTTCTGGATCAAGTATATGTCAGATTTTGAGCAAGGAGGCATTCTGCCTTTGTACAATCAACTGAGGCCTCCCCGGCTCATGAAATGAGTAAGGTAGGGCTTCCACTTATCGATCCCTTTGTATACTTTTTTTGTTCTAGATGGAACTGAGTTTTGCTTTATGCATGTGTGTATATATGTTCCTTTCAATTCATTGATTTCTTTTTGTTTATTGAATTCCATTCTTTATGGAATAGACGGGGAAATAAATAAAAAAGTTGGAGACTTTTTTCAGAAATAGATTTATCCCGCTGCCCCCGACTCCTACGGGTAGATTTAGTCAAGTCTTAAAAAAACAAGCAGAATCATTCATAGAAGATCTAGTTTTGGATCTTTATGAAGTTTTTTTTTTGTATATTCCATTTTATTGGTAAGTTTCAAAATGTTTAGAATTTTGTTCATCATTTTTTTTTTTTATTTTTTATTAAAAAATTTCTATTTTCTTTTCTAGATTCATGTTGGTTAGATTACAAAGATGGGTTGAGCAAATTAGACCTTCGACCTCCTCTGGTGGGAGAGGTCAGCATACATTTTGAGTTAAAAATGGATAGAAGATCGGAAGCCAGTTAGAAAATGTTCTTCTAGCTAATATATAAAAAAAGCTCAACCCAATTAATCCGGGGAAAAAAAGATAGTGCTTAAAATTCAAAAAGATTTCAAAAATAGAATATGTTATTTTTAATTACCACTTAAAAACTTCTGCTATTAAAATCTTGTTCTTAAAATTTTCATTATATTATATAAATATCATATATTTGATTCAGTTTGTATTAGTCAAACAAAAAAACAGAGCTTGTTTCCTCTTTTTTTACTGATTAAAACACACCTTGCCTAACTAATTATTATTGTTTTACACACATATATATATATCAATATCTTATATATCTTGTGAAATGGGAGAGAGTGTGCACCCTGATTCAAAGAGGAAGCTTGGGGCTTCGCAGGTTGGAAATGTTTAACAAAGCTCTGTTAGGGAAATGGCTATGGAGATTTGGCTGCGAAAGGCCCGTGCTTTGGAGACGTGTTATTGCTTGTTGGTTTGGGGAAGAGGAGGGAGGTTGGATGTCTAGAGGTGTGTCTTCATAAGCAGGTATGGTTTCATGGAAAGGGATTAGGAGGTGTTGGGATGAATTCTCTAAGCGGATACGGTTTAGAGTTAGGAATGGTCGTTATGTGAGGTTTTGGATGGATGTTTGGTGTGGGGATGTGGTGTTGGCTTGTAGGTTTCCTAGACTTTTTAGGATGGTTGAGGAGAAACATGTGGTGGTGGCAGATTATTTTAGGCTAGAGAATGGGAGGGCAAGTTGGGATGTGAGATTTCGTAGAAATTTTAATGATTGGGAGTTGCTGCAGTTTACCGATTTAATGGGATTAATTTATAATCAAGTGGTGGAGGGGGAAGGAAGGGATGAGATGGTGTGGATGGGGGATTCTAGAGGGGTGTTTGAGGTGAGGCTATTTTATTAAAGTCTTACGAATTTGATAAGCAACGGTTTCCCTTGGAAGGCTGTATGGAGGACTTTAAGTCCACTGAAGGTGGCTTTTTTCACGTGGACAGCGGTGCTTGGTAGCATTCTTACTCTTGACAATCTCATAAAAAGACGCCAAATAATAGTTAATTGGTGTTGCATGTGCAAGAAGGCGGGCGAATCGGTTAATCATCTCTTGCTGCACTGTAAAGTGGCAGCGGATGTGTGGAGTTTGGTCTTGAATGTTTTTGGGGTAGACTGGGTGGTGTCGAGTAACACGATGGATATGTTAGAGGCTTGGAGAGGGACCAATGGGCAGTCGGGTTAGGAAGGTGTGGAGGGTTGCACCTCTTTGTATTTGGTGGGGGCTGTGGCACGAGTGGAACAGGAGATCTTTGTATTTTATTTTAAGAAGCTAATAAAATAATATTTTTTAATTTATATATATAAAAAGCTAATACTTACTGCTAATTTTTTTTTTTTTAAAACTTGGAAGAATATTCAATTATCATGAATGCCTAAATAATGCATTCTGTCCGCACATGCCCTTTTTCCTCATTCCTGAATGTTTTCACTTGATGATTTTCAGTGTTGTGTTGAAGCACAGCTCTGTATTGGGACATTTTGCGTGGGCTTTAGTTGTGACAATTAACACAATACCCAACAAAAAGACTTACAAATAGGTATAATCACTTTTTCCAAAAACTGCTTCTACCTGCTCTTCTATGAGTTGATATAGTCGATCAGGAAAAGTTTCTGGTGTGTGAGTTATAAAAGTAAAAGTTATTTACTTTTATATCAAAATTAGAGGAAAAAAAAAAAAAAAAACCAGCTTCAGTACACTTCTATTACGTTTAAGCCCAACTTTTAGTATAATTCAAGAAAAGGCCAACCTAGAAGACCAGTCCCTCCTACAAGGAAAGGGTTGCTGGATAAATGAGTAATCCCAAGTCAGGTCTTGAGAATACTCAGGTCTTAATGGTTGCATCTTTTATTTGAAATCATTACCTTTTGCTTGGTGCTACAGTCTATTTGTTGAGGGCCGGTTGAAGAATTACTGAAGTTAATTCAAGCCTATCCTGAATATATTTGATTTATATGCCATTTTGTCTACCTTCTCATTCTTGCAAATCACTGGTTAATCTATGTTTGATATGCCATTATGTCTACCTTCTCATTTCTAGAATTTTAAGTCTGGTGCTTATACTTTTTTTGTAGGTAAATAAGTTTAGTGCTTCTACGGGTTTGCCAAATGTCATTTTTTCTGGTTTCAAATTCACCACATCTTACAACTCGTGATTTTTTAGTGGTTGACAGAGGTGGGGAAGATGCTTTCTTTGCGAGCAGCTACAATGGAGGAGTCATTGCTGTTGCTGATGGCGTTTCTGGGTATGCAGATTTAGTTTGAAAGAAGTATCTACACTTACTATTTTTTTTTTTGGTTATGAATAAGAAGTTCAAATTTACAGTCTCTTTCTATATTGGAAATATTCAGTTTGTATTGGATCATATATGATTCAGTTTGTGTTAGTCAAACAAAAAAATAGAGCATGTTTCCACTTTTTTACTGATTAAAACACTCCTTGCCTAATAATTGATATTGTTTTGCATGAATGTATGTTGTGAATCATCCATTAAGACTACTAAAGAGGAGTAACACAAGGAAAAAGATAGCAGACTGATATCTGCCTTGACCTTCTTGTTGCCTTAAACACTTCTCCACCTTTCACAAATTTTCATTCTAATTTTTTTTCGAAGAAAACCATTGAAGCTATATTTTGGAGCACCGATATAGACATTTGTATTGACTCACATAGAATTCGGAACGTTTAGGCATATCTTGGAACTTACAAAATGTTAGAGAGGAGGATGCTCATGAGTATATGGTAAATATGTTGTGTTTTTTTTTTTTTCCTCGAAAAGTTAAGCAATTATATAGATGAAAAATGATATGTACATGGATGGGCTATGCAAACACCAGCCCAAAAGAGAAAAGGAAACAAAAATGTCCAACAAAATATTTGGACCAGTGGACAAGACCATAAGGGCAAACAGGCCGCAAAGATAGACAAAACAAAAAACCAAATCAAATAGCCGTTCTAACGGCTGGCTGTTCAGATCTGGTTGAGGCAAAACAGAGCTCAAACAAGAGTGAGTTCTGAGTCTGAGTCATGTGAATGAGGAGGCCTTGGAGGAGGACGAAGGCACGAAGTATTTAAGCCCCAATCTTGAATGGTTCTTTTGGATTGAGGTGAACTGATCAAGGAACACGAGTGAATTTTCAGGGACACTGTTTGGATGACCCTTTGAAGCACTGTGTTTTGGGAACATCTTTCTCCACGAAACAACCTTGCATTTCTTTCTGACCATAAGTGGTAGACCAGAGAGGCCAGGGCGAGTTTGCAGATGCCATTTGGGATAGTTTGGGCCTTCCAATGGATGGAGCACCATTGACCAAGGGAAATCCAATTATCAGGGCAAATATAGAATCCACATTTGTCTTGAATGAAGAGCTGTAGGGGTTTAGCAAATGCACATTTGAAGAAGAGATATGAATGGTTTGCAGGCTCAGTGAGGCAGAGGGGGCATGTAATTGGGGTTTGAAGGAAGTTGTGTAATTTTTGGTCACGCGTGGATGGTGGGGGGGATGGCCTTATATGTGTGCCTCAGTGAGGAAGGTTCCATTTGGTGAGAGGATCCAAATGGGGGTGTCATGGGAAGGAGAGGGAATGTGGATGGAAGGGATTTCATGGTTAAGGGATTGCAGAGGTTGAGTCAAACACCAAGAATTCCTTGTGATGAGAGCTTGTACCTTGGACTGTTTTGATAACCACATAGAAGAAAGGCCGCTTTCATTGTATCTGTCACGTATTGGGCCATTGGTTAGCCATCTATCATGCCAAAGATAGAAGAGCCATTGCCCCGCCCTCCATTTGATGATATTCTTTGCTAAAGCCCTAGCAGCAGATGTACGTTCCAGCAGTAAGAACTATTTTTAACAACCTTTAAATCTCAGAGGCATTGATCTTTGATGAGGTATGTTTTTCCAATTTTACCGATATACTTTGCTTTTTATCTTCAATAATTGCCCATAGATGCCTAATGTCACGCCCCGCCTATGGAGGTTGTGCCACGCAGGCGACACGCAGACGCTGAGGAGGACGCTGCATGGCAACTGCATAGCAAGTGGAGTTTCTAGAGTCTTCCGGAGTAATCTAGAGTTCTGTGGAAGATTCTAGATATGTGTAGTATATTCTAAAAGTGTGTGGAAGGTTCTAGAATTCTCCAGAATTGTGTGGAGTAGTATGAAGGGTTCTAGAATGTTGTAGATATGTATGGAGATGTGTAGAAGGTGGAAGAAGATTCTAGAGAATCAATCTCCACCATTGGTTAGAATGCATCCTAGCCATCCATTAAGGATGGGAATGCCTATAAATAAGAGTAGGACTTCATTTTGTAACCAACAAGTCCTAGAGTGAGTCTTGAGAGCCTTGTAGAGAGCTTGAGTGCTAGCCTTGCACAAAGCATTCTTTGAAGTAATAGAAGTGTTCTTTCCTTGCCAACTTAAGTGCCTTAGTGTGTGTGAGTGTGCAAGCCAAGTGAGGAGAGGGCGAGGGCAACTACAACACTAGTAAGCGCACGAGGGGAGTGTGTTGGCTAAGGTGTGCACGGGAGTTAGGCTGACCAAGTACTTGCGAGAGTGGAAGCAACGTCTTGGTGCCGCACGGGAGCAGCTAGAGTGGTGCTGAAATTCTAAGCCCGTGACAGTTGGTATCAGAGCAAGTTCGCCAAGGGAGCTTTGTTGGAGTAGACATGGCTAGCGGAGGAGACCACCAAGTCCACATCTTAGAGCAGAGCTTGGAGGAGAAGCTTGCCACACATTTGGTCTACACGGAGACCAAGTTTAATAGGCTCGAGAGAAGGATGGCGGAGCTCTACGAGCTGATTGATGGCATCGCCAACAAGGTGCAAGAGAAAGAAAGGGACTTGCATGATCGGGTAGACGACTTGCGCATGGAGATTGCCGAGTGTAAGAAGGAATTCTCCCAGGCGCGCGAGGTCGTAGTGAAGCCAAGGAAGAAGAAGGCGCCGGAGCCCAAGGAGTACGACGGGGCAAGGAATGCGCGCCAGATTGACAACTTCTTCTGGCACATGGAGCGGTACTTCGAGTGCATGGAGATCGAGGATGATGAGGAGAAGGTGCAGACAGGCACTATGTACCTCACGGACACTGCCACTCTATGGTGGAGGCAGCGCTTCACTGGTAGAGGCGCAAGAGCAGTTGACACATGGGAGGAGTTCAAGAGGCAGCTCAAGAGGTAGTTCTACCCTGAGTGCGTTGAGGACCTGGCCATGATCAACCTAAGGCGCCTGAAGCAGAAGGGCAGCATAAGGGAGTATGTGAAGGAGTACTCCAACTTGATGCTGGAGATCCCAGAGATGCCAGAGCGGCAACGCGTGTGCTTGTTCATTGATGGGTTGCAGTCTTGGGTGGCTACGGAGCTGAGGAGGAGGGAGCCTAGAGACTTGGCATCCGCAATGGCTATAGCGGAGCGCCTTGAAGACTTTAGGCGCGATGACAAGAAGGCCACGTCTCCCAGGAGGGACCACGGCAAATGTGGGGGAGACCAGCGCTTTAAGAAACGGGGCTCGCCCAAGTCTAGTGATGATGAGCACAGCGATGAGGAGAGACGCCCACGCCATGATAAGGGCAAGGACCATGGAGAGAGGTCCAAGGCTAGTGGCAAATGGGAGCGCCGCGATAAGGGTAAGTGGGAGCCGAAGTGCTACTTGTGCGAAGGGCCGCACATATTGCGACACTGCCCCAACAAGAAGACCATGAGCGCCCTTGTGAAGGATAAGGGCAAGGGCAGGGTGGACGATGCGAGCAGCGATGAAGATAGGTGCATAGGGGCTACGCAGATGCTGAGTAGCATAGCGCATGACACCAAGAAGAAGGGCAAGGCAAAGAAGGTAGCTGGGGTGCGCTATGTGGATGCGCAGGTTGGTGGCAAAGCTGTGCAAGCGTTGGTAGACACGGGCGCTACACACAACTTCATTACCCCGGAGGAGGCGCAACGACTTGGCTTGGAGATGCGCAAGACGGAGGGCTGGATCAAGGCCGTTAACTTCGAGGAGGCACGCATGAGTAGAGTGTGCAAGGAGGTGGAGCTATGCATGCAAAGATGGAAGGGCAAGGCTGACTTCCAGGTTGCGGAGATGGACGACCACGACATGGTGCTGGGGCTGGAGTTCATGGACAGGAACAACGCCGCGCCACTACCATGCCTTGGTGCGTTGATGATACTTGAAGGCGAGGAAGGCAAGGCCGCATGCATGGTGCTGCTCGTGGGCAGGAAGGATAGTCCAGAGGTGGCAGTCAACACGATGGAGCTCGTGAGGACTTCACATCTCCCAAAGGGCGCTCGTACGTTTGGGCCAAGGACATATGCGCAAGTGCTGATGACCTGCGAGAGGCTGGGTCAGCTGAAGAAACCGTGACGAGGGCGTCACGGAAATGGGTGGGGGAGAATGTCACGCCCCGCCTATGGAGGTTGTGCCACGCAGGCGACACGCAGACGCTAAGGAGGACGCTGCATGGTAACTGCATAGCAAGTGGAGTTTCTAGAGTCTTCCGGAGTAATCTAGAGTTCTGTGGAAGATTCTAGATATGTGTAGTATATTCTAGAAGTGTGTGGAAGGTTCTAGAATTCTCCAGAATTGTGTGGAGTAGTATGGAGGGTTCTAGAATGTTGTAGATATGTATGGAGATGTGTAGAAGGTGGAAGAAGATTCTAGAGAATCAATCTCCACCATTGGTTAGAATGCATCCAAGCCATCCATTAGGGATGGGAATGCCTATAAATAGGAGTAGGACTTCATTTTGTAACCAACAAGTCCTAGAGTGAGTCTTGAGAGCCTTGTAGAGAGCTTGAGTGCTAGCCTTGCACAAAGCATTCTTTGAAGTAATAGAAGTGTTATTTTCTTGCCAACTTAAGTGCCTTAGTGTGTGTGAGTGTGCAAGCCAAGTGAGGAGAGGGCGAGGGCAACTACAACACTAGTAAGCACACGAGGGGAGTGTGTTGGCTAAGGTGTGCACGGGAGTTAGGCTGACCAAGTACTTGCGAGAGTGGAAGCAACGTCTTGGTGCCGCACGGGAGCAGCTAGAGTGGTGCTGAAACTCAGCCCGTGACACTAAGCATGCTTGCCTTGTTAGAAATTTCAATGTTTGGGAGGCCAAGCCCTCCCTCTTTCTTTGGTTTGCAAATAGAAGTCCAAGCAATCTTTGCTCCATATTTTTTGATCTCAGTCCCTCACCATAAAAACCTCCTGAAAACACAGTTGAGCTCCATGATGACACTTTCTGGAAGAACAAAAATGCTAGACCAGTAGACTTGTATGCTTGTTAGCACAGATTTGATCAATTGAAGTTGCCCAGCATAGGAGAGATGCTTGTTGGTCCAATACCCAATTATGGCAGTGATTCTCTCAGCAAAGTTTGACATTCAACTGCTCTAGCCTTGTAGAAATGAGAGGAACGCCAAGGTGCATAATGAGAAGAGTTCCTCTTGCAAAACCAGGGATAGAGATAATGTCCTGCTCAGTTGAAGGGTTAGCTCCGAAATGAAAATAGAACTTTTAGAAAGGTTAACTGCAAGGCCAGAGAGGTGGGTGAGGTTCAGGTCTATACTCTTTACATCTCTAGTGAATTTTGAAGGCTGGGTTAGAGTAGATGGGCATGTTTACAATGGATGAGAAACAGAAATGGGGAGAGAGAGGGTCCCCTTTGTATGATTCCTTTAAGTCCTTTAAAGTAACTCTTGAACTCACCATTAAGATATATGGTGTAGGAAGGAGAGGTGAAACATGCTTTCACCCAAGAAATAAGACCACCAGGGAATCCCAAGAGAGTGGAGTGTCAAGAATGAAGGGCTGTGACCAGATATTCCTTGAGGGAGAAAGGAACATTCAGAGAGAGGGAAGATAGAGTTCCATTTTGTGTTAACAAGGGCCTTGCAATGCATGCTGGACCATCACTCTTGTTATTCCAGGTATGGAGAAGACCATTGAATTTTAAGGCCATCAAGTTCCACAGCTTGTAAACCATTTTTGAAATCAAGCACTGCTTGATTCCATCTAGCTCTGCCACCATGACTCACATTGGTATCGGCAATAGAATTGAAGTCATCAAGGCAGAGCCAAGGGGAAATGGAATGAGAAAAAGAATGAACAGTGTCACACCCCAAAACTTGAAAAGCCCACAAATTTGAATCAATCTCAAAATCCAAAACCCAAAATCCAAAGCAGGGAGTGTTATTGAAAATATGTATGTTAATGCCACAAAGTTAAACATAAGTTTACTATCAGCCATCATATCACAAACAACTCCACAATCTCCAATATTTAAATAGAACTACAGTAGTCCCCAAACTTACAGAAATCAAACTTCTCACATAATTACTTCAAATGGTCTAGAGTCTGAACTTTATTAATTGCAAAAACATAATAGATATTTGTAATGCAAGTCCTAAAGCCAATATCTCGTAACCCTTGCTCCAACTAATTGCCCTCCTTTCTTTGGTTTCCTTTAGCATCATAATCTGAAAATTGTATAAAAGAGTGAGCGTGCCAGCCAGTAGGAAGATTTGCTGCTATTCTATAAACAAGATATATCAACATGTGACGAAACAAAATCATGGTACTATACTTTTTCTTGTTTTTTTTTTTTCCTAGTTGGGAAACTCACACACACTGCCTCTACTGAGGTTTGAACGCTTGACCTCCCTTTGGGAGGTAGGAGCCTTGTACCGCTAGGCCACAGGCCTGTTGGTGGTACTATACTTTTTAAAATCTTTAATAATATAAATAATTGAAGAATCAAACTGTTTAGTGAATCAGAAATCCATGCCAATCATAGTGCCAAGTTTATCAAGATTTCATGGGACAATAAGTAATCTTACAATCACAACTTTCAGTTCTATGTCATAGATCATTAATCAAGAAACAAGAGATCATTTATCGCCAACCGAGCAATGCATTTTGAGTGGTTCAATTCCAGTCGTTGCAGCCCTATGCGCCTCTCAAGGGCATTACTTTGCCCCTCTAGAGGTGGTGGCATTCCACCCACTCAACAATTCGTCTCACTAGGCTTCCGCCATTTCAAGGTCAACTACCTTTTCCTAACGGGAAATGAACACGTCTCGTAACAGTTTTCATGTTTTATCGTTATATTTGACATCCATAAAAATCTCAACATCAAATCTGTTATAATAGTTTTAGAGAACTTAATTACACATATATAGAGTAGTAAACACATGTAAAAAGTTGTTTTTAAAAGCAAACATATTTTTCCACATGCTAACATGATGAAGTATAGAAAAGGTAGCAATTTCCTACCTCAAATGTGTAGACCCGGCACAAGTGGTCTTTTTTTTGTTTTCCCTCTCCGCAGCTCTCTCTCTCTCTCTCAACCTTTTATGTAATATTTCTCTCAATGAAAGTGTTGAATACTTGGTGTTCTATCTTTAATAAAGATCATATCTTACTTGATTGGTTAGTGGTATGGGTAACCCTAATGGAGACTTTGTTTAGATCCCACATGATCCAAATCCTACCTAGAGGGGAGAAGGAATAGTTATGCTCAAAGGGCCAGGAATTTGCTATAAACAATTGAATTTGGTCGGAATTGGAAATGTTCACTTTCGTCTCTTAAGATGGCCACTATGTCCAGCTTTTGATCACACATGAGATTCTCAACTTTTTGTTGTTTAGATGGAGAATTAACCCATCTAATGTTCCATGTGGCTATGGTAATCTTGGCAGGAATGGAAGGATGTTATGGAGCTGGAGCCAACTAGTCACTGGAATTGAGCCCTTCAAGACTCTAGTCGCTTTTTCTTTTTGCCCTTTGCTTTGAGTTTCTGGATATTACTGGCTGTGCTTGCTGACAGGGTGGAATCATCAGAAGCAATTTCCTACCTGAAAGTCATCGTTTGGAATATGGGCAGTGGGAATGCATTGAGCATTATTATTGGATTCACCTTGGGTCATAGTTGTCAAAGGTGCCCAAGGCGCGCCCCCGAGGCGCAAGGCGCATACAGGTGTGGTAATTGCGCCTGTAGTACAGCCAGGCAAAGCCCCTTTGATGAGGCGTGCGCCTTTAATGTACAGGCGAGGATCCCAAGGCGCAAGGCAGGCGCGCCTGATTAAAGTTTCTTTTTAAATGTATTTTTACTCTTACAATATAAAAGGAAAAAGGTATATATACCTTATATGATGCGGTGGAAGTCAACTTTTGACCAACTTGACCCAAAACAAAAAGGAAAATAAATAAAAACAAAAAGGAAAGTGAATCAGAAAGAGAGAGAGTGAATGAAAAGAGAAAGAAGACTAGGGCTCACTAGTTGGGACTAAGAAGTCTGCGTCGCTGCGATTGAAGACCTCTTTGTCTCATAATCTCATCTCTGCTCATCTGCTCGAATTGAAGGTATTAGGTAAGCTCTCTTCATCTTCTCTCTTCTTTTCTCTCTCTTCTTCTCTCTTCTTTTCTCTCTCCTTCGTCGTCGACTGAATTGCTGAAATATTTTTTTCTTGAGTTGCGCAATTGCGCTTCATTTTTTTGGTTTGTTTCTCTTATCTTCTTCTCCTTTTTCCTGAAATCTATGGTTATTTTGTTCTTTTTCTTATTACTATTCTTCTTCTTTTTTGGAAAATCTATTTTTTTATGGTTGCGGTTCTTTCTGGCTGCTCTTAGTCGCTGAACTTCCTACTTTATTTTATTTTTTTTAAATCTGTTTCTCTGCACCTCTTATTTTTCTGAGATCTGTCGGTGTTACTCTTCTTCTTCTTCAGCTGGAAGTCTGGAACTGGAAGCTCTGTTTTTCTTTTTTAACAAATCTGTGTCTCTGAAGTCTGAACTTCTTTTTTTTTGGCTGCTACTCTTCTCCTTCTCAGTTTCCACACTCGAGTCCAGAAGAGAGAAGAAGAAATCTCTGTTCTGATTATTTTGTTTTTCAGAAATCACAGCACTATTAGTATGTTTTTTTTCTTCTGAAATCTCTGTCCTTGCCTTTTTCCCTGTAGGCTGTAGTTGAAGGTTAGGCCTTCTGTGCATGACCGATTGCCAAAAACATAAACACACACACATTTTAAGTGGTGATCAAGATTGTGATATGTTTATTGATGATGATGATGTTTAGATCCTTTGGTGTTGTCTTCTTAGGACTTTAGGAAGAAGTGAACATTTCTATGTTTGTTTTGGTTTTATTTAATTAGTTGATTTTTGCATCTTTATATTAGTATGTTTGTTACTATTGAACGTAGTTCCCTTTTTCATTTTTAAGTTAGTATGTTAATTATTAAACTCAAGTTTTTGGTTTACATGATTTTGCATCTTTATATTTACTATTGCCTCTTTATTAGATGTCATTTTTAATTTTTTTCTCAACTTGCGCCTCACTTCACTCGGGCGCGCGCCTCGCCTTGCGTCTCAGGCTCTAGGGGACCTTGGCGCCTTGGTGCGCCTTGAGTCCTTAACAACTATTGGCTTTCTGGGACAACTGACATGTCATTGGGTTGGGTAGGGGAGATTTTATTGGTTTGGATTGACTGGAACGTGTGTGGTTTGAATGGAGAGAGGTCAATAAGAAGTTTGTGGCTGGTGAGTTTTGTTCTGGTTTTCTTGGTCTTGGGAAATTGGCATAATGGAAATGGGGGAATGGAGGCAGTGATTGTGTTAGATGGTGAGACAGCAGGGCAACTCTGTGGTGGTTTGCTGGTTTTTTGGGGCTCGAGGGTGTGGAGTGGGAATGAGAGGTGACACGGTTGAGAGGGAGGGTTGATAGGACAAGATCTGGTAGGGCTAAGACTATGGTACCTGTTCATGTCTCTAGAATCACTGTTGTGCATAGATGGATTAATTCCTCTGGAGTTTGCTTGAGAGGGCTTTTCTTGTAGGTGACCCCACCTGCCAGTCAGAATGTTGGTTATGACCTTCATGGTTGGGATGGGCATCATCATTTGCATGGTGATGGTAAAGTTTGGGGCTAGGAGCATCAGTTGCAAGGTTTGAGGGTTCAGGGGTTGAGTGAAAGGGCAGTTTGATTCTGAATGGTTCAGGTATGAGCAAGAGTGGCAGTCCTTAGCTAAGAAGCACGGACACGGATACGGGACACGGATATGACACGACACGGACACGGGGACACGGCAAATCCAAAAAAATTAGGACACGGACACGGTGGGGACATGGCTATAGTGTGTGTGTATATATATATATATATGATGTAGTACTTTAAAAATTACTGAGTGTTGCTATATTTCATCAACCTCACAATTGAAAAAAAACACAAATCATAACTCATAACTAATAAACTATAAAAGAACAATGTTGCAGAGTTATAAAACTAAATAAAAAACAAGACATTAGAATAATAACTAGTATTATTTAATCATTATAGCAACTTTACTCTAAATACAAAAGCATAGACAGAAAGGACTATTAGCATTCATGCCTGTTTAACATTCAGGACTTTACTGTTAGCACTTAACATTCACAAAAACCTAAAGGCTAGTCCCCAAAAAAGATACATAAACAAGTCAGTGTTCTATCATTTATTCCCATCTATCATTTGACCTAGGACTTTTACCATTTACAATACCAAAAGGGTAGTACAAAACAAAAAATAGAACATATCTGCATTCAAAAAAAAAATAAAATTTCCAGACGCGCGTGTTGGACACACCCCCTGGGCGCGTGTGTCCACGGAGTGTTCGTGCCGTGTCCGAAAATTAAAAAAAATAAAAATTCCAGACATGTTTTTTGGTGTGTCCGACACGTGTCGGAGCGTGTGTCCGTGTCCGTGTCCGTGTCCGTATCCGTGTCTGACATGTGTCGGACATGGATTTTTCGCCCATTTTGGCGTGTCCGTGCTTCCTACGTCCGTAGGGAGCGATTGGTACTCCACTCTAATGTCTGTGATCTTCTTGTCCTTGCTCTTGAGGTGAATTTAGTAAGTTAATTTCCCTTTCTTGTC
Organism: Cornus florida; assembly: GCF_030987335.1. Lineage (NCBI taxonomy): Eukaryota > Viridiplantae > Streptophyta > Magnoliopsida > Cornales > Cornaceae > Cornus > Cornus florida. Next base: position 52,183,861 of record NW_026775573.1, read on the forward strand.
AATCTGAACACATGTTCTACCAAACTTCAACAAATTTTTTTTTTTGACTGATTATCATCATCAGCATAAAGCGGTGTTCCTATCCCACTTGCAATGTAACTTAGTTCATTTGTGGTCAAGAAATTGCGAAGGAATATTGTAGAACCTAACCCAAGTAGAAAATGATGTTTCTTGCAGGCTATCAGCTCGCTCATTACTCCATATCCTCTAGCTGAGTTGGTTGCCTGAGATGGACCATGGTCCCTTAGAGAGGACAGAGACAGAGGAGGCAGCTGCAGGGTTAAAGTAACATCCGGGTGGGGATGTTCCACCCCAGGTACTGCATGGCAATACCTTGACAAAGTTCTTTACTAGTTTAATATGGGTTCTCTATCCTCTATCCCAGTGAGCTGTTTTTTTTTTTTAATATTATGTCATGTATGTCCTCTATCAAAATCTATCTATGATAATAGTAGGTTTGAAAAGCATAGAATGGAAATTAGGGAAAGCATAAGCTTCTCATCACTTGAAAAGTTGAATAATAGCTATGACAGTACAAAGTTTCTATCTTTTTAAATCCCATCAGTAATCAGCTTATGTAGCTTGTTCTCATCACTTGATGAGTTATTATTGAAATGCACGGCAGAAAAGTATGTAGTTATGAGAGTAAAAGTTTAATCATATTAAATCCTCACCAGCTTATATGCTTCTGATCAATTGCTTCGATCCTTTTTCTGATTAGAAATGATGAGGGGGGCAATCTCCTTCACTCGTTGTTCGGTCATTACCACAGTAACTGGAGGTGCAGGAATTTCTGCTGGCTTCCTGAGTTTCCAGGTTAGACAGCCGAAGGCTAACAGTTGCAAGATCAACACAAGTTCTGTAAAAGAAAAGGTGCACAGAATCCATTAACATAAATTAGTAGTGGTATATCCATCACCTCTCTTCCAGGAAGAGCAACACACAATCTGTTAATGTAAGACTTGATAAAAAGAGAAGGTGCACAGAATTCATTGACATAAATTAGTGATATATCTATCACCTCTCTTGCAGGAATCATCATCCTTATCGGCCCTCTTTTTCTTGTTAGCATCCTTATTATCACTCCCTTTTCCATTATCCATATCATTATCATCCTTTTTTGGCTTTCATGGTTAACTTGGAATTTCCTGTATTCATAACATTGTTCATTATAAAATGTATATAAAATGTAAGTTGAACATTAAGTTGGTATAAAACTACCAAGCGGATGATTTTTGCCCTTTTGAAGGCTGATGATCCCTTTCCAAGGTTTCATCCCTGAAAATTAAAATGAATCTAAAGTAATTATGCAAATTCATATCAATTCAAACGCATATTTATTTATATTAGTGAGCACAGATTCAGAGACTAAGTTAAATAATCAGATCAATGGCACATATATCAATAGAGAAATAAGATAAATAATGAGATCTGTTTTAGTTGTTTTAGTTGGATCAGATTAGTGAGCAATTTATTCATTGGATACGCACAAAATGTACAAACATTGTCTTGAATCACAAAATTTCATTAAAAAAAGAACAGTTATCTATTGATTGACTTTAGATACGATTCAAATATATCTGGACAAAAATGCACAATTTCATAATAATAATAAAAAAAAACAGTTATTTATCGATATACGATTTAAAAAATTTGGACGACAAATATACCTCTCTTGATACTGAGGTTTCTTTGAAGATCCAATCCGTTTCTCGCAACGACTGATGGATGTAAAATTATTAAATCCTTTGCCTTCATCGGTGTGAACCTACAAGTGATTTGGGGAATCGCCGCCGCCATTCTCTCTCTATCTTCGCGAATAATGTGGTATTTTGTTAGGGTTTACATATATTTTGGTAAAGTATCAAAAAAAAAATAAAAACACTCAACTAATTCAATGTAGGTTTAAATCATCTATAATAATTTTTTGGGAAAATGCTAGACATCACAAATTATTGTATCACAAGAATAACTCGAATTAGGTGGCCAATGACGTAGCTAATGATATGGCAATGTGTTATTGTGAAAGCAATTTGCTTGAGAGAATTTAGTATATAACAAAGAGACAAAAAAAAGGGTAAGAGTAAATTGCACTCACCCCCCAGGTTTGGGTTAAAGACACCTAGCTACAACTTGGACACTGGACACTGTTTGGACAATGACGCCCTCTAGATTTGCCAAATTGAACAATTACACCCTAACTACCTTTGACACAAGTAAAATTACCTTATTAACCTTTTACTTATCAATTGAACTTATCAATTGACCCATTGGAATGCTGAATTACCCATTTAACCTTCTAACTATTTTTAATATACCAAACTAACATCTTCATCACTATACAGAATCTATATATATATATATATATATGTATGTATGTATGTATCATCTCGTTCTCTTATACGTATACAATAATCCGATTCATTAAAGATGTTTTTCTAGGAATTATCCTAATTTTTTTAATACAATTTTTGAAAGAAAAGCAGATTAAATAGGTTATTAAGCAGGTCTTACTGTATTGTAAATTACATGACCTATTATTAAACAAGTTATACACGGTCCTGTCAATTACCTGTTTAATAAACGAGTCAGTATTGGTCTATGCTCCATGTGTGGTTTGTCCTTTTAATGTCAAGGCATTAGTCACACTATACTTCTTCTGGTCCTTCATATAAAATGCATTAACTTCAGGTCATCTATATCTCATCTCTTATAGGCTCACTGCAGTACATTAGTTCATTCATGTTTTGTTTTGTCCAGCAAAGTGATTCTGCATAATTAAGATTTCATATGTCCCTGTGACAATATTATTCACTTGTGCTCATTTTTCTGATGTACATCAGCAGCTATGCACTAACAGCCCTCAAAGGGCATTTCTGTCTTTCACCTCTGAATGCAGGTGACCAATCATGTGCTCAATAGGTATCCTATATTCTCGAGTCTTGTATTCTCAGAGAATGTCTTGTGTCCCTTGCTGATGCACAACAGAATTTGAGTTACGAGGTCTTTTGTGTCTTTTGTGTATTGCTCTAAAAAAAGCAAGGGTAAAAAAGGTCTATTCAGAGATGCAAATGGTCAGAAAATTGCCGGCAATTCTCTGAGACAGCTAGCTCCTTTTTTCTCCAACAGATACATCATCTTCTTCCTATTTTAGAAGGCCTTGCAGCAGCAGAATAGAGTGAGCTCATTCCACGGCTACCTGAGCCTTTGAGAGCAAAAAATTTCTGAGATCCAGATTACCTAGCTTATCAGAACCCAAGAATGACTTTGCTTGTGAAATTCTTGTATTAGTAGTAGCTGCAGCCTCTCAGCTAGCTGTAGAAGGTGCTGACAGCAACCAATTAGAGCTCAAGCGTATGGCAATCCAGTTACACTTTTCATCTGATCACAGAAATGGTTTGAGCAAACTTTCCATACTCTGCAGCAAGTTTGCGGCATCATGCTTGTATTCACTCTGCAGCAAGTTTATCTGTGTCGAACCATTCACTGCTGCTGTACATCCAGCAAAGCGCTTCGCATCTCAAGTCTAATACAACCTTGCTGCATCTTACTGAGAACTTTATTCAAGGAAGTGTAATCCAACATAATGAAGCTGCTAACAAGCAAGGATTGAGGCTCCATCTTCCTCACTTCAGTTCTTGCAGTCTTTTATAGGTTTAGTGTAAATTATACATCATCTTCTGTATCTTTATTTTGTGTTTGTGAGGTGTTTTCAGTTCAAGTAGTGAGTTTTGGTGAGTGATTTGAGAGTGAGACAGCGAGTGTGTAATCTCCGATCATTCACAGTGGACTTTTGGTGAGCTCCATTAGCTCCAAGGTTTTTACTTCATACTGGGGGTTTTCTTATGGGTTCATGATTGTGGCATTTTATCGAACGTCTGCAAGGAGTTAGGGTTTCATACAAAATCTTGTCAAGTATTTGGTTCGGCGCAAGCATACTGCCTTCACAGCCTTACTCTACGGTCAGTATGAACAACCTTCATCAGTCATGTTTGTGATGAGGGTCTTGACACCAGTATTAAAATGGTGTTTAGGTTGAGCTATGTAACAGAATATTATTTTGGGTTCAGGGGACATGAATATGACCCTCCAACACAAAGTGTACCCCTAGTGATACTCATCTTTCTTGAGGTATGTGAAAAGAAAGAAAAAAAAAATGTATATCCCATTGCATGTCATTAAACGTATATTTGATGTTGATTCAAAGATTGCACTAATCTATCTTTGTCCAGCATTTCCGTTGGATGGTGTAAAGATGGAAAGCACATTCTGTCATTTGAATTTGTTGACATTTAAGTAGATGGGAATTTATTATAAATATACATATACAAGGGAGGATAGTTGTAATTTTGCATCAACGGGAGAAGTCTCTGTAATTGTGCTAATACCTTACGAGAGAAAGCTTATTAATCTCCACAGTTTATTTATTTTTATTTTTTTCTCTTTTTGAACCACCAACCATATTGTGTGCGTGTGAGAGAGAGCTTCCAATTTGTCTCCATAGTTTGGTAAGGGTGCTACCACACTAAGAGGCAAGCAAGCAAAACAAAAGGTTGTAACTTTGTGAGCCAAAGCCACATGGGGTAGGGGGGACCATGGAGAGTTAGGGCAGGGCACGTGTGTCAAGCGAAAGAGGAACCCACGAATTGTATTTAGTTGAGAAGCAAAGTGGGTCAGATACATAATCGCCGGCGTAACGCAGTTAGGTGGTAGAACGGATCTTTAGTTTCTGGACGAATCAAATTTAGTGAACCGATCACTCGTGTCATGGGGCTGGGGCTAGAAACTTGGTAAGGGTGGGGTCATCCACTAAGTTACACGATCTTTCTTAATGGATGTCGCTCTCACACTCTGTGTGCATTTTCGTTCTTGTTTTTACTATTTGTGACTTAATTTTACCGTTTTCACGCCTTCTTTACGTGATTTAAGGTCATCTAATGAGAAGCTCTTATTACCAATGAGATAATATGGGTCTTCATCGTGGTCCAAAAGATCTAATAAAATTACAATACCACTAAAGAGAAGAATGCTTTTGTGGAAAAACTAAAAAGGCACTAAAGAAAAAGTGGATACAAAACACAAAAGCAAGCAAAAAGAGGCAAGTTGTTTGGTTCTTAGGCTATTAAATAATGGTCACATTTGCAGTTAAGAAAAACAGAATGTTTTAGTTTTATACATCACTAATATTATTAATTTCTTCATATTAAATGAAAATAATGAGAACAAAGAAGCCTCAACTGTCAGTGTACTAACAATCAAAATATTGACAGCATAGTATTGAAATATATATTATATGAAAAATGATATTTCAACCTACGTACTTGGACAGAAATTACGTGGCCTGTCTAGCTAAGCCACTTTCTTCTCTTTCTCTCTCATCTCTCCTCTCTCCTTTTTCTCATTCTATTTTTCTCTCTAATATCTCTTTGAAAATTTTTAAAGACTGTGAAGAACAATATAATCAAACAAATAAATACACATATTTATCTTCCAAAAAAAAAAAAAATACACATATGATACAATATATATAAATATATATGAATATGATATATGATATGAAGTTGCAACCATATTTTAAAAATCAAAAGTTCTTTCTAATTTTTTTTTTTTTGGTAATTAAAAGTTCTTTCTCTCTTCAAGTTAAGATGATAAGAAATATTGTTTGAATAGACGAAACGAAGGAGAGAGATTTGATAAATATCAGAAGAGAAGAACTTAGCTTAGAACTTGACGGCTTGGGAAAGATAAATTTACGGACGAGTATATCGTTTCTCCTTTTATTTTATTTTATTTTTTTAATTGTTAAAGTTGCTTACCTGGACTGTCATGTGTATTCTGCCAAACTCATCGGCCCATCTATCACTACTCTACATATATATTATATTCGTTTTCCTTTCTTTCCTCCCTGATTTATTCATATTGTTTCCCTTCTTTCCTCTTTGATTTATTCTTTTTGTGGAACTTTATTTTTTTATATATTGTGTATCAATACAATGTAAACTTAGAAAGTAATAAGAAAAATGTAGCCTCAACGGTTCTTGATCCATGAATGTAATCCTTAGTGCCATATATATAATGTTTTTAATCTTTTCTTGCTCTATATCATCTTCTTATTTTGCGTCTTATATTTCCACATCATAAACTTAACACATAGATACCAAATGCTGCCTTAAATTATTCAGTTGGTGGTTGGATTCAATCTAATATATATTCAAGCATATTTCATCTAATAGTGTGTGTATATATATATATATATAGTTTATGTAAATCAATGTTTCACACAAATAAAGTTTTGTTTATGAAGAATCGGGTTTGAGAAAGGATGTGGTGGAAAGATAAGCTAGGACATAGGACTGCAATATGAGACAAAATCTCCAAGAATTACTTAAACTCGGTTGATTTAATTTATTTCTATTCACTTTGGCTTCGTTTGGATTGAGGGAATTGGAGAGATTTGGAGGAAGGATAGAGTTTAGTGTGTTTGGGTGGAGGGAATTGAGAAGAAAAGAAATGATTAGAAAGGATTTGGAGGGATATATCCCTCCAAATCCCTTTAGCACAGTAAAAACAAATCCTCTCAAAGTTGAGAAGATTTGAGAAGATTTGAGGGGAAAGGATGACAAAGACAGAATTAACCTTCCAATTTCTATATACAATTTAGGGCAGCAGCTTCTCAAGTCCTCTTCTCTCGCATCTGCAAAGCGCCGCTCCTCTTCTTTTGCGTCTCCAACAAAAACTCACATGCTTTCTCTCATCAAGGTATTAACCTCTTCTCTTGCGTTTCTAACAAAAATTCACCTGCTTTCTCTCATCAAGGTATTGACCTAACCCAAATTATCTTCAAATCCTTCTTCGTTTCATTATTTTTGTCAGTTTTGATTGCAGAGCTCATATGTACTCTCTCTCTCTCTCTCTCTCTCTCCATATATCTATATATATATATATGCTATGCAAACATATCAATAAGTGATTTCGATGCTTTCAATTCAGTGTATTTGCTTTGTTTTTTTTGTGGTGTTACAGGTATAGAAGAACCATATATATGTAGCACTCTTTTATCCAAGTTAAGAAGCATGTTGAACAATGTATTGCATATCTTACGTGTAGACATTGATTTATAGTAAAATTGTCTATTAATAAAGAATGTACTAACTTTTAGTTGGTATTAATTATTCAAAAAATAAAAAATAAAAAAACCCCTAAAGTTTACGAAGAGATGAGAAAATATGGTATAAAAATCTGACATACATATCTATCTATCTATCTTCGAAGTATGCTATCAAGTTATATGTATATTATCAAGTTACTTATCAAAAAAAAAAAAAGAAACAATAGCAGCAACAACAACGGTATGCTATCAAGTTATCTTGTTTTTCTAGTTATTATTAATTTTAGTTTCCAATGAAACTGAGGGAGAGAAAAAAAACCAGTTTGTTGTCAAGTTATGAATAATTATTTATCAAAATATATAAAAGGGTAATACAGTAATTTCATTATTATCCTTTTCTTTCTTTTCTTTCATCTGTTTTATTCAAACAAGAATATTATATTTTCCTTTCTTTTTTCTTCTATCTATCCAATCATTATAGCTATCCTTTCTCTTTTAATCCTTTATTTTCTCTTTTAATCCTTTATTTTCTTTTCTCTCCTCCCTATCCAAACGAAGCTTTTATTTTTAATAACATAAGCTTGAGCAACAATTTTAAATACTCTATTAAACGCTAAAAAAAAAGAAAAAAAACAAGAAACATGACTCATATAATATTGAGAAGTCACACACAATGGATTGTAAGTCATACACCCATGTATTATTATTCCATTGGAAACTTGAACCTCAATGTGTCCATTAGAAACTTGAACCTCAACGTAACACTTGGCCCAAATTTTAGAAAAGAAAAATAAAAGTTTCAACACTCAATGTAGGGTTGGTAAAACGTCAATTATTTTAATATTTAATCAATTTTCCTCGGGAGGCGCTCACTTTCTCTCTCTAACTTCTAGAGAGAGAAATATCAAACCCCAATCTGATCTTCCCCCTCCTTCCCAAATCTTTCCGATCGTCTCTTGCTTTCATCTGTGGTTGTTCTATATTCATCAGAGTTTTGTTTTCCTCTCTCCGTAGAGGTTCCTCTGTTCATCAGAGGTTTTTTTCTTCTCTCCCTGTTGTCTTTGGTTGGGTTTTCTCCCCTCCAGTTTCTAGTTGGATTTTTCTATGGGTGGTCGGCCTGGAGGGGCTCAGGGATTCTGCGGTTTGTTGGTTTGGGCGTTTTGATCGGTGGTAATCGGTTGGGTCCATATCCTTCTCCACCGTTCTTCACTTTTGCCCAGCGGTTTCCTTGTTGGTTGTTTTTCTTTTCTCATTCCCTCGGATTCGGGTGTTTGCTAGTGGGGAAGACACTCAGCCGGCATGATCTTTGGCAATCGGTGATTTAGACCGCTTTTTCCTTTTAAGTGTTATTTTTCATTGGCGAGTCTCCTTTTTTCTTTTGTCGCCGATCCAGGCCATCTGTTTCAACCGTGGACTCCTTTCCGTAAGTGTTCATCCCACGAATCCATGGTCGTGTCTGCCCCGGCGAATATTGGTCCAGCTACGCCTTGGATTATCAGCGCTGTTTTGCTGATCGATGAGGCCGGGTCGACAAAGTTGACTTTGTTTATCTGTTGTAAAGGACTCAACGCTTTGGGCTTTGTCGGTGAAATCGTTTCTTCTGGATCCTTCTTGTGCTCGACGTCATCTATTTGGTTCCCAGAAAGAGCCCCAAAAGTCTCTTTGGGGACCAAAATCGTCTCCGGCGTAATAGTAATTTGTTGCTGCTCAAATAAGTATAATGTAAAAATATCAAAAGTGAAAAGCGTATAGCATGTATATTTAGATACTGCCTCTTATACCATACGTATGGACCCACCAAATAACAAGAAAGGGGGCAGAATTTGAGTTGCATTTCAATTTTCAAAAAGGCCCGCAATTTTTTTCATGTTTTCATCTTCTTCGGCTGAAATGTTTGGTAGCTCTCTCTCTCTCTCTCTCTCTCTCTCTCTCCACAATTCGAAGAGAAAGTGAGTATATTGCGATCCATTTGTTTTCTCATCACAAAATATAAGGCTAACTTCTAAACTGGTTGAGGGGGTTCATTTGGATCTGAAAGCAAAGTTGAGGGATATTGTAAAGATGACCTATTTTTTTCTCTTCACAAAGTAGAAGCTAAACTTGTTGACTGGTTGATTGTCTTCTTTGGAAGTGAAGGCAAAGTTGAGGAATTTTGTAAAGATTTTAAAGCAACACATTCTCTATAACTACCTGATATTGGGTATGTTTTATAGTTTTAATTTTTGGAGTCTATTCAATGTTGTATCTGTTATTTTTCCCTAATAAAAGTTGGGTATAATATTTGCGATTGATTGTATGGAGGGGTTGTATCTATTAATGGGATTTTGTATATATATATATCTATATATCATTGGGTAGTCATGTTAGAACAGAGTTGGAATGTGAAAGTATTAGAAATAGGAATTAATTACATTAACATGTTGGGATGTGCACTCAATATACTTTTTTGGATTATTCAATTCAAATTAGTTCTTCATTTTTTGCTTTGTATAGTTATAAATGTTAGAATTTTTTTGAAGAGATACGTGTATCAATTTATATGTTGAAATATAAATTTTCTTGCTTAGGCGACATGTTAGAACAGACTTGGGATGTTGTAGTGTTAGAGATTGGGATTATTCATATTAACATGTTGGGACGTGCACTTGAAACACATTTTGGGAATATTCAATTCAAATCAATTATTGATTCAAAATACTTGTATAAATTGATACAATGAAATAAAGTAAAATATGGGATTTTGTATATATATGTCATTGGGTAGTCATGTTAGAACAGGGTTGGGATGTGGAAGTATTAGAAATAGGGATTAATTACATTAACACGTTGGGATGTGCACTCAATATACTTTTTTGGATTATTCAATTCAAATTAGTTCTTCCTTTTTTGCTTTGTATAGTTATATATGTTAGAATTTTATTGCTCAAGCAGCATGTTAGAACAGACTTGGGATGTTGTAGTGTTAAAGATTGAGATTATTCATATTGACATGTTGGGACGTGCACTTGAAATACATTTTGGGAATATTCAATTCAAATCAATTATTCATTTTTTTGCATTGTGTAATGAAAAATGTTACAATTTATTTGAAGAGATAGGTGTATGGATTCATATGTTGATATGAATGTTAAAAAAAGAAAAAAAAAAGATTTTGTATATATTTCATTGGTAAGGCATGTTAGGATATAGTTGGGATGTGGTAATCTTAGAGATGGGGATTATTCACATTAATATGTTGGGTCGTCCACTTCATGCACTTTTTGGGACTATTGAATTGAAATTAATTTTTTCATTTTTTGCATTGTATAATTATACATATTAGATTTTATTTTGAAGAGATGTGTATTAATTCATATGTTGAAAAGAACTAACCGGGGGGGGGGGGGGGGGGGGATTTTGTTTATATTTCATTACTTAGGCATGTTAGAACTGAGTTGGGATGTGGTAATCTTAGAGATGGGGATTATCCAGACTGACATATTGGGACGTCCATTTCATACAGTTTTTGGGATTATTCAATTCAAATTAGTTTTTCTCTTTTTTGCATTGTATAATTATAAATGTTAAATTTTATTTTAAGAGATACGTATATCAATATTCATATGTTGAAATGAAGTTTAAAAAGAAAAAAACAAAAGTGATTATGCATATATTTTCATTGGTGAGGCATGTTAGAACATAGTTAGGATGTTGTTGTCTTAGACATGGGGATTATTCACATTAACGTATTGGGATGTACTCTTCATATACTTATGGGGATTATTGAATTCAAATCAGTTGTTCCCTTTTTTATATTGTATAGTTATAAATGTTATATTTTTGGAAGAGATGTTTTATGTAGTTCATTGGTGATATATGACCAAACTAAGTTGGGATGTGCAACTCTTAAGTGGTTATTGGTGTTCCTATATTTTAAATTTAAGTTCTTCCATTATCTTTTCTATTTTATATACCTGCAACAAGTTAGAAAGAGGATTGGATTTGGTTTGAATTTCATGGGTGACACATTATGTTACTTGAATTATGTTGTAGGTTAAAAATTTTATTCTTTTTAATGGAAGATGAAATGATAGATATTGAAGACACAACAAATGCTGTAGTTATAGAGCCCCAATCGAATCAATGGAAACCAAGGTTTAAGATGGCGTTTGATACGGAACAAGAGGCATACGAATTTTATAATGCATATGGGGGTAGAGTTGGATTTAGCATCCGGAGGGAGTATTTTAATAATAGCCGTAAAACTGGGAAACTTTTAACGAGGTTATTTACTTATTGCAAGGATGGTGTTAGGAAGAAGGATAGAAGGGACAAACATACAAAGACTCCGCGAGCTGAAACAAGAACTAGTTGCAGTGCACGAATGCATATTAAATATGATGAAGCAAAGAGAAAGTACTTAGTTGATAATTTTGTTGATAGTCACAACCATCCCTTGATAATTGATGAATGCACCCACATGATGCCGTCGCAGAGATGTATTTCTAGCGTCCAAGCCATTGATGTGGACTTGGCTTCAGATTCAGGAATTACAGCTCGTAATTCATATGAGTTAATGGCAAGGCAAGCTGGTTGTAAAGAATTATTTGGATACATTAAGTTGGACCAATAAAATTATATAAGGACCCGCAGACAGAATGAGCTTCGATATGGTGAGGCAGCATGGCTCACAAATTATTTTGTCACTCATGCTTGTGATGATCCTTCATTTTTCTATGCCTTACAGTTGGATGCTGAATAGATGATAACCAATATATTCTGGGCAGATCCTAAAATGATAATTGATTATGGCCATTTTGGAGATGTTGTAACTTTCGACACTACGTACAAACTTGTACATGGCAACCGTCCCTTTGTATTGTTTTTGGGTGTCAATCAACACCAGGAGACGGCTGTATTCGGGGTAGCCCTTATGTATGATGAGACGGCAGATTCATTTGTGTGGTTATTTGATACTTTTTTGAAAGCGATGTCCGGAAAGACACCAAATACAATTTTGACTGATCAAGATGCAGCAATGGCGAAGGCTTTGATGCAGGTAAGTTGAATTAAGATCTCCACTCCTTTTCATATACTGAAATTACCCCTAACTAGTTAATTGATACAATGAAGTAAATAATGGAAAAATGTTTATTATTCTAACATATCCTTTATTGTGATTATGGTTGAAGCATTTATGTACACATAATGATTGTATGGGGAAGTACATGAAGCATGTGGTAATAGATGATTAATGATTTTAATAAGTGTCTATGCGCAAATGTATTTTCCTGTAGTTGGAGAAATTGGAAACAACCAATAAAATGATAAAATAAGAATAAAATATATATTTTATATGTGTTTTCCTACTATAGCTATAAATTGGTTGTTAGGTTTGATTAAATTTAAATGCGTTCAATGGCCCATACATGTTGTTAGAACAAAGTTGGAGTTTAAAAATATTACACAGTGTTGGAATATTAGAATTTGGTGTTTAGGGTTTATTTAAATGTCATGACTGAAACATGATTTTATGTTTTAGGTCATGCCTGGTACAAAACATCATCTATGTACGTGGCATCTAATGCAAAATCCACAAAAGCATGTTGGGTTCTTGTTTAAATGTGATGAACGCATCAAGAATGTGATATCTAAATTAATGTTCGAAATTGAGGAGGAGGAACAATTTATGTCAAAATGGGATTCAATGCTAAGGGTGTATGATCTTGTTGGTAACACATGTTTTGAGCATTTGTTTAGCTTGAGACATAGATGGGTCATGGCATTCGTTAAATATATGTGGTGTGCGGGAATGCGCACCACGCAATTGAGTGAAAGTTTCAATGCTCGCTTGAAGGAATACTTATAGAGGCAACTCATTCTTCCTGATTTCTTCACCCATTTTGATAGGCTGTTATCGGATTAGCGTTACAAGGAGTATGAAGCCGAGTACCGTTTACTGTAGAGGCTTCCGCAAGTTAAATCAAAGTGTGACATGTTACTTAAAGCGGGGGAGACATACACAAAAGTTATATTTCAGCTTTTACAGGAACAGTTTTTAACAGTTTGTGTGAGTGATAATGTTAATAGTTGCAGTGACATAGATAACAATAGACAACGTGTTTATAAAGTTACTAGTCGTAATGGGATGCAATGTTCTGTGACTAGAACAGTTGAGGATGAATTATCTTGTTCATGTGGTAATTTTGAAATGAATGGATTTTTTTGCAGTAATATTTTAAAAATCCTTAAGGATTGTATGAACATTATTGAATTGCCTTCTCGATATATATTAAGAAGGTAGACTAGGAAAGCCAGAGATGGGAACTTGGATGAGATTCTTGGCCGTGAAGTGTTGATGGATCCTAAACTTGAGGTAAAGCGACGACACAGGACCCTTTGTCGTATTTTGACCGAAATATCTTCGATTGCATCGAAAGACAACAAGGGATACAATGATTTATTAGTAAAAGCAATGGAATGGAAAAAATCTGCCCAAAGAAGTTGTAGTCGTACTTTGGTTGGCACTAGAAAGGGTGGTAAAAAACAGAATAATGGGGAGATAAAAAAATAGTGGAATAATTCCCATGGACGTCAAGACGAAAGATACATTTAAAGGACAAATGCGTAGGCGCAAATCTCCCACTGAGAAAAATGCCAAGAAGAAGAGCAAGTGTATGAAAAGAATAGTTGAGGTATTTACCAAAAGTTTTTAGTTTACTTTTCATATTGTACTTACATTATTGTGGTCCTTGTTTTACATTAATGTTGTGGATTTAATTGTCATTTCTGGTTGTGCACTAAATCGAATAAATTCACAAATTTATTGTGTTTTAGAAAGCGAATGATAGCATGGTCTTCGGAGTGGCAAGTGGCAGTTGTAGTCAGACATATCTATTAGTCCATGTTAGTATTGTTACGACTATATCATATCTAACACTTAATTTTCGTGGCATTTGTGCAATTCGTTAATTTTGTTTACAAGTTTACTATAACCTAACAGAAGTGCACAATATTTGTTGAAAGGCAATGAAAATCCAGCTGAATGTGTACATCATCAATGTTATATGCCACCACCACCTATAATGCACAATGGGCAGGCTTTCCAACCTCCGTATAGCCATGATATTCATTTTCCGCAACCCATTACTCCATTAAGTAACCAGGTAATTATGTTGAATCAATTTCATTGTATTAGTGGAACATACTTTCTAGATTTAATTCTCAAAATTTCTAATGAACAATATAAAATGTTACAGAGTTCTATTGGGGATTCAGGATTGTTTTCATCTGAACTATTTAGTACTCCTCCTTTATATGGTGAATCGTGCACAGCTAATTTGGAAAGTCAAATGGTATATTTTAAAAATATTTGTCAGCCAAATCAATATTATTATTTGTTATGAGTTATTTCTTTATTTTATCTAACAATTCAAATTTCTTTCCACGGTCATAAATAAAGACACATGCTCCCAACCTCAGGCAATGACTTCCACAGAAATGTCGCAACTGCCAAACTCAGAGATTAGTCGTCCAATTCAACAACAATTATTCAAATAGTGAGTAAGCAATGTTTATGTATTTTACTTTATCCATGTCAACTTCGTCTAATTCTCTGCTACTGTATCGAAAAGATAATTTCAAATTACATACATCTCTAATTGGGCTAACGAATGACTGTGGTATCTGCAGCAAGAAAACAAAGGAGGGAGCTTTTGGTTTTCTGAATTTTTGAATGAATTCGTCTGTCATAGTTAAGTGCAGTTTGGCGTTGGTACTACCTCCAAATGGGATTTGGGTTGTATGGATGAAGGTTGTATATACTTCTTAGTTTGGTAGGTTAGCATAGTTAAGTTGCGCCGGAGCAATTTATATTTCTGTTATTTGCCAATTGTTGTAAACGATTATTTTATGTATTTGTGGATATCTGCATTTGGCAATTATAGTAAACTATTGGTTTTTTTGCTTTCACTTTTCACTTTTCACTAGTAAATGTATAGTTTTGCAAATGATGAATCCCAACATTTTCCCAAATTGTATCCCAAATTATCTTGACCAGACAATTGTATTGTTGCATTAAATAAAATAAGTGGCGGACTAAACTTTCAGCTGACTCACTATATAGTGAAATTAAGTCTTTAGTTTTGATGTTCATAGATACTAAATTCAATATTCTCTCACCCACTATGATAAATACATACATCACTAGTCAAACTGAATTGTGTAAATCAATGTTTTGTAGCTGGGACATACAGATGTATTGTTGATTCAGTGCGTTACCAAAATTTACTAAAGTGTATCCCAAGTTTGTCCCTATTGGCAAACATTAGGATCCTAATCATTTTGTATGATGAATTCCAACATTTTTGTACTGTGCATCTCAACACACAAACTTGCTACATCCCAACATTTTCCCAAGTTATATCCCAAATTATCCTTACCAGCTAGGACAGATGTATAGTTGCATATTTCTGAATAAGTGGCGGACTAAACATCAGAAGTTTCAACATTATAAAGATATCACAATTACATCACTAATTGCTGGTCATATCAACAACCACCAAAACTTAACTGCATCCCAACATTTTCTTCTAGGTTAGTAAAACATGATCCATTTTCATCATATCACAACTGTTAATGACATAATAATTTGGGACACACGTCACCAAAATATACTAAAGTGCATCCTAAGTTTGTCCTTACTAGCATCCCAAAATTTTCCAGATTTGGATCCCAATAATTTCGTATGATGAATCCCAACATTTTCCTCTGTGCATCCCACCACAAAACTTAACTGCATCCTAACATTTTCCCAAGTTGTATCCCAAATTATTCTCACCAGCTGGGACAGATGTATTGTTGCATTAAATAGAATAAGTGGCGTGCTAAACTTTTGGCTCACTCACTATACAGTGAAATTAAGTCTTTAGTTTTGATGTTCATATATACTAAAATAAATATTCTCTCACCCACTATGATAATTACATACATCACTAGTCAAACTGAATTGTGTAAATCAATGTTTTGCAGCTGGGACAGATAGATGTATTGTTGATAAGTGGTAGAGTTAACTTTCGGCTCTCTTAATATAGTGACATGGAAGTCTGACGTTCATAGTTAAATCAGTACTTAAACTAGATTCTCAACCAGTTAATTTGATCACAGCATCACACTAACTAGTTCATTGCAAGAGGACTTTCAGTTACGTATGTATGAAGGTTTTACAGTATAATCCATTTTCATCATATCATAACTGTTAATCACATATTATTTTGGGATACACTTAATCAAAATATTCCTACCTTGCATCCCAACATTTTCCTAGTGTAAATCCCAACATTTTCCTACCTTGCATCCCAACATTTTCCAATCATAAAGATTCTCAACCACTATGAGAATTCCTACATCACTAGTTAAACGTATATTTTGTAAAAGTAATTTGGCCAAAACTTAATAGTAAGTACTTCGTTGCATTAGTACTTTCACTTGAGACTTGCATCCAATATCATTGAAATGGTAACTCGACTACAGCACCTACCATTGGATGAAGGAATGACAGGGTATAATAATTTGGTGGAAGATGTTGATAAAATTAAATATGAAACTGGACAACTTGCATCAAGTGTAAGAGTAATTGAAGCAACACATGAATTTGTTAAGTTACTAGCTAGGGTAACACTTTTTATGAGTGTTTTAGCATTTCTAGTATCTCTATTTGCTTTATGTAAACTTTAGGTGATGTAAGGTTAATTTTCTTGTATCTCCGACTCAATATTAATGAAATTTAGTTGAATGATGTGTAAAATAGTAAAAAATAGAGCATGCTATCATCTCATCTGATATGTCAAGCAAGAGTTAGTTTTTATTCATACGACATCCAGCACAACAAAATTTAAAGTGCTTATCATTGCTAACATCTCCACTACACAAAAGACATCCAGCACAAAAAAATTTGAAGTGGTTATTATTGCTAACATCTCCACTACAGAAAACAATATGTCCCATAATCATTACAAATTGCTACATGTATAATAGAAGCGAAATAAGAGAAACGTTTCATTCAAAAGACATCCAGCAAAAAACAAAATAAAAGTTTACAAGTAGTAAATATATACATCGTTGGTAACATTTGCATTACACAAAGCAACATGTCACGCTTCCTTCAATATACATCCAAAACAGCAAAAATTAAAGTTCACAGTTACCAAATACACCACCATAAATAACACCAACTACTACAAGAACACAGGAGTCGCCCGAGCATGAAAACCTGAAAATGTTAGGGATAGAACTTTGTAAATGCTCAGAAACAGAAAAAAAGTTATCAGCATGCAGTAAGTTAAAAGTAGGAAAAATTTTGGACTGTAAGGCAACTAACTCTGTCAAATTATGCAAGTGCCAGTCTGTACAATTCTGTTCGTCTTTCATTTAGTAAATTATCGAACAATTTCAACAGAAACTCCGAACGCATTAACTCTGGCTTTTTCTGCATCATTAATTTAATTGGTATCATTATTTGTTTAATGTTCTTACATTTAGGTGGTTAAAAAATATATTACATTAAACTTACTTTCAACTTCTTGGATAATTTTTTGCTATCCCATAATTCCATGAACTTCATTACGAATATGCCACAAGATGTCCTAAAATTTTTATAAAATGAAAAATATCTACTTAGGTAATAATAGTACGATGTTGTGAATACTTTATAATTTAAATTTCTACTTCTTGTGTAATTTAGTATACATACGCATCAGTTTGTTTTGGGATTTTCACAGGAATCCTCACTAAGTATTTTGACCACTCTTTGCCACAAGCAACCTCCACGAGCTCTTTCTGTCGTACAAGCATAATCATTTTGTAAGTATAGTATATAACTATAAATAAATGATAAATCTAAAAGAAATATGAATGGGCGTTTACCACACATAAGGCATATTGCTTATATATATGGGGTGTTCCTTTTAAACAAATGTAATCAATCGTCTTCTCCGGATGGTTTACCACCAACAAAAACCAGTGACTTTTTATGCATGAAGGAAAGCATACCTGCATCAAGGTGAACATACGGTTAAAGGATTGTAATAAAAATAGGGTTTTGTCACTCAATATAAAATAATACAAACAAAACCACTAACCATATCTGTACTGGTAAATACAGTCGGATCAGTTATATTGTAATCTTCCCACACATTTCTTAGGACAACCTTGCATTTTTCAGCTGATTTCAACACCATTACTCCGCTGTTATCCATGAATTGTACAGCATTGCAATTCAGAAAGAATTTTTTGGCACATTCTCCTTGGGTATTATTAAAATAATTTTCCCAAAAATTTATAACCTAATATAATAAAACAATAAATAATAGTTGCTAAAATCTTTTAAACAATAAACCTGTCATGGAGGGTAAAACAAAAATATTCAAACAAATCTACTCACCATGCTAGAAACAAGGTTAGGTTCGAACAAAGTTACCATATCACATCGAAACAAGTCTTGGCCATACATCACCACCAATGTTTCACTGATAAAATGGTCCGAGCTTTAATATCCTAGTGCCTCTTCCACACTTTTTAATATTTTCAGCAACTTCAGAGTCTGATACTCCAATGGGAAATTGGGATGGTGTACCACTTCGCTTAAATTCTGTGTTGGGAGGGGTCAGTTACTCTTTCATGTACAGAAAATGTCACATTAGGGATTGTCACGACTGATACCTGAGTTATGATTTGAGGGATTTAGGAATTTGTATGAAAAAATGAGTAAGTTTGAAAAAAAAAAGCTTCTATTCTCACTTAAATTAGTAAAAAACAAATGGTCTACTATGCCTTCTGCTGATTCTAATAGGTTAAAAAATCTTATAATGAGAAGTACCTAGTCAAAAATATCCTAAATAAATTGTTACTATGTTAAAGAACTGTCATGATCATAGGACTTCTATAGAAGGTTTCGTTATTATATAATATCATTACTCTTACGTGTCTATTTTCTGCTATTATTTAAAAATTGGAATGATATAAACTGTTTTTTAAGTTACCACAGCTAATATACAATGACAATCATAATTCAAACTTAAATATACAATAATAATCACATAATAGCTAATAAATAACTAAATCAAAGCAAAAAAAAAAGTAACTATCTTACAGGAACACTGGTGGAAACAACCTCGTTCTGAATGGCCTTTTGATCCATAATTAATCTCTCTTCCTTGCTGGGCATATCAACTCCATACATCATCTTAAATAGTCCACTGATGGGTATATCCCATGTGTCGTCATCATTTAGATGTACATGTTGTTGCTCACCAATTGTCTCCATCTCCTCCGGAATAATTTGTTCCCCCTCACATGTGTAAATGGGGGAGACAATGTTTTCCTTCATGCATGTCTCTTCATTATTTAGAGGTGCATCTTGTTGCTCATCAATTCTGTCCATCTCCTCCTGAATAAATTGTTCCCCCCCTCACATGTGTCAATGAGGGAGGTAATGTTTTCCTTCGTGCATGTCTCTTCAACATTTAGAGCTGCATCTTGTTCATTACCAATTATGTACATCTTCTCCCCAACGAATTGTTTCCCCTCATATGTGTAAATAGGGGAAGTAATGTTTTCCTTCATGTATGTATCTTTTTCATAGTCCGACGCGTCTTTCCCATCAACTAAACCTTCCTTATCCTCATCAGCTATGCCCTCTCCATTATTCTTACCAAACACTATTGGTCTTTTCTGTGTACGACGCTGCCTTAACAAAGACTCTAGTCTGTGAAGCTTCTTTTTTGATTTCTTCGCATTCTGCATTATTTCCACCTAAAGATCTTTGATGTAATACTGCATAAAGAGACCATCGTATTAATTTTAAATTGACAACAAAATGTATTAATAGTTCGTTAACAGAATTAAATGTATTTTTACCTCCAACACGGTGTCCGAACAACTATCATTGTAAGACTCAGACTGAGAAAGGGATAACCCATGTCGAGATGAGCTAACATTAGCATTCCCACAATATGGTCTCGCTCAAATTGTGACCAACTTTTTTTATGTGATTAAAACAAAATCAGTCAATCTTCAATCATGAGCAAATGTCATTGTCATATATTGAACTACATATTGTACAATTAAATATACATAATGCAAATTGTAGGTTCATGCAAATAAATTAATTTTATTAATACCTAACCGTATCTAAAACCTCTCATCTCATGCTCCCATCTTAATCGTTCGCATACAAGCTTTGTGTCCCCAAATCCAAGGCTTTAGGTATCTTTTGGGTCATAATATGGGTATTGCACTTCACATCTCATTAAATAAAGAAGCTGAATTTCATTTAACAAAACATATGAGACAAGATTAATATTAGCAAATAACGTTAGTCATAAAATGATCTAACTAGTGTAAATATATCTATTAATTTATACCTGCAAGAAAATCACGCATCCAATGTACATTTGCTTCCCATCCCCATCTTCAGCGGTTTTCAACGATTTCACCAAAGAATTACGCACATAGGTTGTCGTGACCCTAGATTTTTTAACCCAGTGTCCAGTGATGAACCGAAGATTGACCCGATAACGGATCCAGATGCGGGAGGAAAAGAAACAAGACAATGGTCTCTCAAGGCATAACACACCTCTAAGACCCTAAGATGACCTTCCATGAGGTCACGAAATCCAAAGGGATTAATCGGAAGCAGAAACTAGAATGAAAAGGTCACTTGGTATCCTATGGCACCAATGATAACCAAAGGGGAAAGATCTTGCTCAAACTAGACCATGTGGCTCAAACAAGATAAACAAGGTCCTATGGGAATAATCAAATGAAGTTAACCTATCTAGGAAACCAACCAAATAAAACCTACAAGGCAGCTCCATTTCGGTCGACTGAAATGGAGCTTCGGTTTGCCGAAATGAACCAAGAAAAGAAGGGGAAATGAGCCTTCAGTTCGGTTGACCGAAATGACAAACCAGTCGACTGGTTTGTGGCTCGAGATGAAGAATGGCTACTATAATTGAGTTTTCACTGTTCAATTGAAATTCAAAGGGCATCGGTCGACCGAAATAAGCCACCGGTCAAACGAAATAGGTCGAAAATGTGAAGAATGAACCTGCTATGCACCAAAACTGAAAAAGAGACTTTAAGTCTCATTTGCATCCCCCATGGCATGATCAATTTACATTATATGCTAATGTGTGATGGTGTGAACTTACACACAAGTGTAATATGATATTTTAGACGTGCTACAATGGCCCATGGCCTTATTACATTTAATTTACAAAATTTGACATGCCAAACCTTCAAAGTTGATAAAAATACATTTTTATACAAAACATGGTACCAAATGAGTACAAGTGCAATTACAAACATGTTTGGCCCTTGGTCTCATGTCATTCACATCAATTACCTTACAAAAAGCGTACTATGTACACCTTACATATTTAAAACAAAAATACAAGTTTTGTCATACAAGCTACAAATATAGTTTCATGCCAACATTTTGATGGAAATGATACTTCAAGTCTACGAAACTTCCATGGCATAGTGTGCATCCCAAATCAAGGTCCCTGTACCTGAAAAATGTCCCCACTACGTGGGTGAGTAACATAAAGCTACTCGTAGGAGATGAGCATGCATCGACCTAGCATTTTACAATTATATCACCTTAAGGTAAAACATGTTAAAAGAGGCTCATGCCACCTAACGTCTATGTCATAATGAGACTCAAGGAGCATCCTAAGCTACTCATGTAATTGAATTGAACAATGGCATACAAGTATACATGCTCAAATACGCTAAACCGTAATAAAACATGATACATGACATACAAGCATATATGTTCAAGTACTCTAAATCATGTTAAACAAGAAAGCAATTTCCAATATACATACACAAGTATTCGATATACATATAGAGTACTCATAAATCAAGTATTCAAACATGAGTATACTAAGCTAAACAATTACGCACAAGACAAGCATACATGCCACAAGTATACTAAAATGAAATCCGAATACACAAAACAAGCATACTAAGCGTAAGTATACTAAATAGAGTTTAGACACTCCAATAAGGATACAAGTTCAAGTATACTAAATGAGGTCTAAATACACAAAACAAGTATACAGTTTCAAGTATACTAATTATGATCTAAATACACAAAACAAGTATACAGTTTCAAGTATACTAAATAGGATTCAAAAACCCAAGTAAGCATCAATTGTCAAGCTACAAGTAATCCATGATTAACAACTTGAAATTAAATGCGAAATCAAATAGTGGAAAGACTAGGATCTTTGGCTGCAGACCAATCGAGTTATTCCGGGTTACTAGCCCGTAAGGTACTACCTAGTGCGCACGTGTATAAGTTATTCCGGGTAATTACGACCCACAAGGTACTACCTACTGCACACTTCATATGACTTAGGAGACTTACGAATCCATACCAGGGCCAAACCCTAGCCATCACATGAACATGATCCTTACAAGCCTCCAAAAACAATAAGTTCAAAACTTATACGAAATCAATAAGTTAAACCAACTTATACATTTCAAATAATGTCTAGGAATCAATTTACATGCTTAAATAAGATTGAATCTACACAAACCATGTCCTAGAATTCAAGTCTAGATAGCATATGACGTGTCAAGTCTCCATTATGCAATTTATACACAAAGTAAGAATATTTTACAACAATTGAACCACATTACCATCCTAAGTCACAAGTATTAAATAAGTTACAATTTAGTAACAAGTTCTCAAGGTAAGCAATTGTAATATTCTAACAAGCTATATACCTACACAAGATATATTTAAACGGGCTATTCAAGACAATGATATCACCTATCATGCTAAGTCAAATTACCATCTTTAGAGGCTACAAGTACTAATTCTACAACTAGTTAGTAGCATGCTCACAAGGTAATTAAACGGCCTACATTTCAAGGAATTATCAACCTATTACATCCAATATCAATTTATGTGATTAACACACTTAAAACAAAATTAATTAAACTAATTAATTAATTTTTCTCTAGATTTTCAAACATATCCAAATATCCTCAATTTAACATATGTTAAAGAACTCACCAAGGCCTACTTTAATATCACATTACAAGTTGATTTCATGCTTGATACAACTATGTGAATTAATCTTTTACAAAAGATAAATATTAAATAAGTTTTGCAATTCTTATTCAAATGTCCCAAATTTAATATATGTTACACAACTCACCAAGTCCTAATTTACTAGCATACCACAATTTAATTCTAAACTATATACCATCATTAAAATTAAATCCTAAATAAAGAAAATAAATAAATTAAATTCTAAAAACTTGAACAAGGCATGCTCACAAGTTGTATATGCTTATAAAACAATCAATACAACAATAATATAAACCTAAGACATCCCCTATCTCAATTTGAGATGAAAATCTCAAAAGCACACCGAAAAAAAAGTGTTCCGAATCCGACGATACCGAAGGGTTTTGTCGGGGACAATACGATCTACATGAACCCACAAGAAGCCCCATCAAAATCACAACTTGACTTCAAACCCAAACTTAAGAAACGGTCAGAAATGAATTCTAATAAGGGGGAAAGGTAGAGCACGTCGAGGGGAATGATAAATGTTAAGGCCGAAGAGTTTCCACTAAGGAAATCAAGTGGAGGGGAAGAAAGAATGAAGGCAGCCCCTTGGGCTCCCATGGCTGCTGGACAAGAGGGTGAAGAAGATGATGGAATTCTAACTTTTTGATTTAAGACCCCCTATTTATAGAAAATCTCAAAAAGTGCCCTGAGAGGGTTTCGCCGAGTCCAGAAAAGTGGATTTTGAACAAACGCGCTCAAACGGAAAAACTATGTGAACAAAAAGGGTTTAACATGAGAAAATATGAACAAAAAAGAAACGGCGTCAAAAACTGAGTCTCGAGTAGAGAGATATGCCCCGAACAAGTTCGGCGGCAACCGGGTCCATAAACCCTGAAATTGGAGAAAAATGACCAGAAGGAAATTCTATGATTACACGACTCAACGAAATGTGAAAATGAATCCCGTACGAGGAACCAGGTTCCAGACGAGATATTTTGTAATAACTTTCGTTAATTGCACAATGGCCCCAAAAAGGGTTAACTGCAAAACTGCCCCTGACTGAAAATATCTTCCAAAAGATATTTTCTTAGATAACCCTAAAATAAAATATCTTCAAAAGATATTTATGAAAAAAACCCCAAGAAAAGAAAAAGATTCTAAAGAATTGTGTATCCATGCCCCTATGGACACCGGGAGCAATTAGAGTACTTTTCTGCAAAAGTAAAGATACGTATTTCGTGGAAACCACTTAGAATGAAGATACGTGAAGTCAAAAACCAACTCTGAACACAAGGAGTGAGGTTATGCCAACCAAGTGACAAATAAGGAAAAGACAAAATAGGGAAGAGGACAAAACAGGGAAAAAGACGAAAAATGAATAGTGTCGAAAAACGAAAAATGTGGAAATGACTCGGTCCTCAAAGAAAGTTGTCAATCCAAAGAAAAGAGTCTCAGAAACCATTTCTGAGTGCTCGTGACGACACTAAGCGACGAGAAACTGAACTCAGAAAAGAAATTTCAACGAAAAAAAATTCATCTGTGAAATTCTGAGGAAAAAGAAAAAGGAAGGAAATGACCGGGTCATTACATAGGTGCACCAATTGTAAGATGTAATTGCATTCACATCGTCAACAGCTTTCCACAAGCCTACGTGTGCATGATATCGTCCATTTGGAGACAGTACAGCTACACAAACAAATAGTACAAACGCTCTCTTGAAATCTTTGCTGGCCTCCAAATTCTTTACCCTATCCATCAGTTGGTCCACATGCATTTCTTTATCATTGCGATACCCACCTTCGTCTACCCAATCAGAATCAAAATTTTTACAAATATGCACTGGGATAATGCCAGTAGGTATGCCAAGAATGGACTGGACGTCAATTGCATTAACGAGCAGATACACATTCTCCTCTTGAAGTCTAATCTGACATTTTTGCCCATCAAAATTTTCTATGAAGTAATTGAAGAGTTTAGTTGACAAAAATGAACATTTCAGGTTAAGCATATTGCCAAAACCAATATCCTCAACATT
Organism: Cornus florida; assembly: GCF_030987335.1. Taxonomy (NCBI): domain Eukaryota; kingdom Viridiplantae; phylum Streptophyta; class Magnoliopsida; order Cornales; family Cornaceae; genus Cornus; species Cornus florida. The sequence goes on from NW_026775573.1 coordinate 52,209,073, forward strand.
TTTCCTTTTTTCCTCGTTTAGATTGGATACTACTTCAATGAATTTCGACAAAGAGCATCTATGCCACCCAACTTTTAATTTGAACTCTTCATTCTAAATCAAAAAATTAATTATTATTAAGAATCATATATTATATGTTTTCAAACAAAGTCATATATCATATAAAATATTACCTTATTTTTTTTCGAATTTTTTTCTTTCCCGTCTTCTTATCCATTACAACCCTAAAATATATGGTTTTTCAATTTCTAATGAGAGGTAAAGTTAATATAATTTTTTTTTGATGGATTGAAATTACTCAACAGTGGCCTGCCTAAAACATTTTTCAATTACTCCAATCCTAAAACACAGTGGAAAGCAGAGAAGAAATAAGTTAAGCAGCAAGAATAGATTGCAATGTATGGAAATATTACAGTAGAAGTATCCTATATATTTATAATTTTATATACATAATTTAAAACTTAATAACTGTGTGATTATTGCAGGAATTCATAAATACAATTAAAGATATAAGTGTGTGCATAAAATGTAAACATTGCCATGCTGGTCTTCTACATCGAAATTGAAAGTAAAAGTAAGAGCGGGCTACAAATGCACTCCCACAACTCACTAATTACCTTCTTAAAGAATGATATCACATAAATTTGCATTAATAATTACCTTCACATAAGCTTGCATTTGACTTCATGTACTACCTTAATACCCTCCTCTTCAGTCTTTTTTTTACAGATGGGCTACTAGGTCGTTCCCCATCATCTTCTGATAATCCAAGAGAATATAAGTAAAAGAAAAATAAATAGACAAGTAAACAATAGTCACCCATTGCAGACAATATTTTCTTATCATTTAAATATTTTACCTAAGTTTTCTAAAGTAGATCAAATCTGAATAATTTCTCAAAACATTCCGGCTTTCAGAATTCTATGAATGTAAGGACAAATGAATAGTCTTATAAATGTGAGAAAAAAGGAATAGTCTTCTAAAATGTGAGGAAAAAGGAATGGTCATTTCACTAAAGCGAACTAAACTTATAGTGGTCTACATGCCACGAACCAGCATGGAGGACCACCATAAGTTTCACATTAAACTAAAAGTGCAATCCTTCTGTAAAAAGGCACCCTCTCGTTGAAAAATAAAGGAACAACCAGATAATGAAATTAAAGTATAATAACATTAACCCAAGCCTATAAGAAATATAAGAATCTATGGGGGCATATAACTCAATTCCTTCATTTACATCACAAACCCTATTTCTTATTAAAAAATAAGAGAAATATTTTAAAAACCCATAAAATCAAATATTGGATTTATTTTCTTTCATCAGTTCATAAAAAGTTACAATCAAGATCTACAAATAGGCAACAAACTAACAACCAAGGTCCAAGAGGTTACCACCCTAACAACATAGTAATTCAATAGCAAAAAAATAAATAAATAGACCAACGACCACCATTAGGTCCACGGAAAGATTTTTCAACCCCATGTTCTGTTCAGACAAGCAAGTTTCCTACTATATGTTAATTTTGTGTTTTTCTTTTTTTTTTCCACTGAATAATTTATAGCAATTTCTAGACAAAACAATTTACAAGTTAGTTTCTACCTCAGTTCCTTTATTTTTTTTTTATTTTTACCCCTTAATTCTGAGTGATTCCCAAACTTGAATCGTTCACAAGGAGGTTTGTGCACTACAATTAAGACTAGTAAGTTCAAAAACTAGTTTCACTTGTTAATGGAATCCAACTACTTGAAAGTGATATATACTTATGATGTATATTAGGTTTAGTGGGGTTAGACCCTTTTTTTGTCCAATTAATAAACGCAGAACAAATAAGGTAATAAACAGTCGAAAGAAATTGATGCTTCAAAAATCAAAAGGAAAAGCCAAGAATGATGAAAGTGCAATATTGCTTCACTTGTAGAAGAGAACAACATCTGAGAAACAATTTTTAATGTGCATTCAAACAGACCACAAAATGTCTTTTATTATCGGATCTTGCATAAAAACACAGAAAAGACGATAAACATAAATATATATATATATATATATATATATATATATATATATATATATATATATGGCATTTCAAACGAAAAAGACAAATTACACCCAAATGACTCACACGGCACACAACAATTTTGGTCCCACAACACACACTCTCATTTTCTTATTACACTTATGTATATTGGAGTGCTTTCAACATCCCACGACCTTTACACCCTGGATCTCCAAAATTTTCTTCATCCTTTCCTTGTCTCTGCAACTCCACTCTTCAATTATTTCTCTCTCTCTCCCCTCCATCTCTTTCTATTCACTCTCTCTCTCTCTTTCTAAATTAGATTTTGGGTTTGGTAGAAATATCTGTTCGAATTAGGGTTTCTAATTGGAGATTTTGGGGATTGGAGAACTAATTTGAGAGGGTTTTGATCTTTTTCTTTGCTGGTTTCATACGGCTTCAAGATTGGGAACAAAATACAATAGATTTAAGCTTACTCTCTCTCTGTAAACGAAACCCTAACACCACTCACAATACAAAATTTGATACAAGTCATACCTTCTGGGTTTCATACAGCTTCAAGATTGGAAACAAATTCTTCACGATCGAAGGATTCTTCAGTTCATCCACCTTCAGTTGCTTCAAAATCGGACTTTTCTTCTTCACTTCATACGCCACCTTCAGTCGCTTCAAAATCATCTCAGTATCTAAAGACGAGAACAAACAAATACAAATAGTGCACTTTGTTTGTGTATGTATGACTTGTAATACGTATCCAACAGATTTGTCTGTGTATATATACTTATAATACGTACTTGGTAAAAAATGATTTACCCAATTTTTGCATTTTATTAGTAAGTGACGTGGCATAATCTCCACCGTACATCTCTCACCGGCTACAACTGATTTACTGTTGCGCCGGAGACAATTTTGATCCCTCTTGGACTTTGGGTGGCTATATTGGAGTTGTAGGCCCTATGGCTGTACTCTTGCTTTTTCCACATCAATTAGTATAGGCTATACTCTTTATGATGCCTATGGACATTCTGACACATGACTCTTTTACATAGGCATCATCCTAATCTTTTGCCACTCAGAGTCAGTGTCCAGCTAGTCTATTTGCTCTGATTCGAATTCCTCTCAATCCAATGTAACTGACACCTTTTCTTAGTTTGTCAAGACAATAATCTTGATTATAAAGGGTGTGATTTAGGTTTGATTGGTTCGGTGACTGTTGATGTTAAATGTGTTTTTGGTTCTATGTCTGTTGTCCATGTTCTTATCTGTAGATGCAGTATGGCGTTTGGCTTGTTTTATTGCCCAGTTAAAAAAAATCAATTTTCCTCAATTTTTTATTTTTATTTTTATTTTTTATAATTTCTCAATTGTGTAAAATAATGAAATTACTCATCCTTAAGTAAAAAATCTATAGATACAAGTGGTTAGCTCATTTATCCTCATCATAAACTCACAAACATTTTAAAACTCTTTGAGTTCACATTGTTCTCTATTATAAATCGAAAAAAGAAAGGAGAAAAAAAACCCTCCTTTAAAAAATATTTACTACTTTCTTGGCTCTCAGAATTGAAAGTGAAGCGTTTAACTTATATATATATATATATATATATATATATATATATATATATATATATATATATAAATGACCAATGAGATTGACACACGAGCAGGGTTAGCTAGCTCTTCATGGGTTGTTGATGCAATTCCTCGCCTATTGTAACGAGTGGGTGCTTATCCATTTACTGAAAACTTTAAGTTGTTGGATAGTATTGCATACCCACCCATTTATACCCAATCACTTTTCTATCCGGATCCGATATGAGACAAATGACCTTTGTTACATTTTTCCCCGCCTGAACCCAAACAACGCCCTCGTAGTGGTCGGATCACCCTGCCTACCCGAGGTGAAGATCCAGACGCCCTCCGGCTAGGCGCTTGATGTGACACTAGATCAAGGACTGAGTTTGACTCTGATATTAACTGTAACGGGTGGACACTTGTCCATTTACCTAAAATCTCAAGCTGTTGGGTAGCATTTTATACCCACCCATTTATACCCAATTATTTTTCCATCCGGATCTGATATGAGACAAATGATTCTTGTTACACCTATCCACTTATATCGACACTCTGAGGTCCAGTTTTCCTTCCAAGTAATCTCCTTGATAGCAACTAAGCAAGTGTCAGTGCCACACCCCATCTGAACAATATACACTACATATATATTTATGGAGAATTTAATTTACAATATCATATATTTCCCTAAGGACTTAGTAAATTGCAAAAATACAGATTAGGATGTGTATTTTTCTCCTCGTTCTTCACTCTAATAACAAAGAATTCACACACATAAAAAAAAAAAAGAAAAAAAAAAAGCAGTATGTTTTCTCATCGTTTTAATAAATCCATTTCTATATTTAAAATTAGTAAAAAAATATGTTAGAAATGTAAACTAATTTAGTAAGAATGCTAAAAATAAAAAATAAAAAAATGAAATTAAGATTTCATGAAGCCACTCATGGGCATGCTTTGATAGCACTTTTGCTTGACTTGGTTGCGACTTTTGAGGAAGACCGAGTTTTTATTTTTATTTTTCTGGAGATGACTGTGGAAAAGTTGAGAGATAACTCAAACTTAACATGATGTTTTGATCTCATATGGCTCCTTGGACCTCGATTAATTCTTTTGAAGTCATTAAATTATTTTTCTAGTTCGAGAGATCAGTTTAGTCACTTTTTCATATTGCAATTGAAATCTTTTCATTCATGCGTGTGTATACAAATATACGTTTATAGATTCGGGTATACACTATACACATTAAAAATTATGTGTGTATATTTTCATCCGAATATCATCTCTTGATGTCTTTCTTAATGTCATTGTGGAGTCGTACGATCTTATTACTATGTGAACTCACAGAGATGGAGGAGACAGAAATGAGAGAGACAAACGAAAGTGTGAAAGAACACAGAATAATTTTTGTGATTTCTTTCTCAATTGAGGAGTAAATCAATATTCATTGAATTTTTTATAGACAAAAATATTACAATATGGAAAGAATCCATTAGAATTAATTTACACTTATTCTTGTTCAACAAGAATTCTTGATCAACAAGATCTCAACAATTAAGGAAATAATTATGCCTAAAATAAATCCTACAAAGAAAGTTATATATATATATATATATATATATATATATGGTAATTCATTAATGCTCCCCTGGAGCGTGTATAGAAATAACGTCCAACTTACCTATTAAACCATGAAATGGATCTTTCCCCAATGGTTTGGTGAAGATATTCACAAGTTGACCACTAGAGGAGATATATCTAGGAATAAGAAGCTTGGACTGGATCTTTTCTCGAATAAAGTGGCAATCAAGTTCAATATGCTTCGTGCGTTCATGAAAAACCGTTGTCACAAAATAAAGTGATAGGAGAATAATAAGAAATACCAAGATCGCCTAACAAGTATTTCAACCACTAAAGTTCACATGTTAAAGTTGCCATGGCACGATATTCGGCTTCAGTAGAAGAGCGAGAAACTGTAGCTTGTTTTTTTATTTTCTAAGAATGAGGTTGGAACCAAGAAAAGTGCGATACCTAATGGTTGATCGTCGAGTGACAGGACAACTAGCCCAATCTGAATCACAATAACCTCGCAAATGAAGACAGCTAGATGATGACAAAAGAATTCATTTACGAATAGAACCCTTCAAATAGTGAACCACACGATGCACTGCGTCCATATGAGCACTACGAGGAGAGTTCATAAATTGGCTTAAAATATGCACTGAATAATTAATATCGGGTCTTGTAATAGTAAGGTATATAAGACATCCCACAAATTGATGACATGGAGTGGGATTAGGAAGTAATGCCCCATTATCGGGTGATAACCGTAAGTGTTGTTCCATGGGAAAATCTTAGACACGCCCTCCAATTAAACCGGTATCCTTGAGAATATCGATAGTATATTTTCTTTGTGAAAGGAAAATACCCTTCTGAGAACGAGCAACCTCAATGCCAAGAAAATATTTTAGGTTGCCCAAGTCTTTAATAAAAAAACTTGGCTTCAAGTAGTTGTTTGATGTGCTTAATAGCTAAATCATCAGTTCCAGTAATGATGATATCGTCAACGTAAACCAAAACAAAGGTTGAAGAGTTACCTCGGCAATTTGTAAACAAAGAATAATTAGACTTTGATTGAGAAAAACCAGCTTCAAGAAGAGTAGATGAAAATTTGGAAAACCATTGGCGTAATGCTTGTTTTAACCCATAAATGGATTTGTTCAGTTTACAAATCCTCGTATCCCCCTGTCGGGCAATCCCAGGTGGAAGCGCCATATAAACCTCTTCTTCAAGATCGCCTTGTAAAAAGGCATTATTAACGTCAAGCTGATGAAGTGGCCATTTCTTGAAGGAGGTAATGGAAAGCAAAGCACGCACTGTGACCAATTTTGCAACAGGTGCAAAAGCAAAAGTATCATGATAATCCACGCCTTCAATTTAGGTAAAACCCTTTGCCACTAGACTAGATTTATAACGTTCTATTGCACCATCTGATCGGTACTTGATTTTGTACACCCATTTACAACCAATAGGTTTCTTGTTGGGTGGAAGAGATGTGAGAGTCCAAGTATAATTTTTTTCAAGAGTTTCTATTTCTTTTTCCACGGCCTACCGCCATTGTGGTGACTTCACAGCTTGGGAGAAAGTTCTAGGCTCATCTGTTGAACAAATTGTAGAAAGGAACCTCTATGTGCAACTGAAAAATTAGAACTAGAGATATATTGATGAAGGGAATAGGGTGTACCTGCCAACTTGGAATCGGATTAAGAGAGTATACGTTTATGAGTGGCAATGGAGCAATGATAATCAACTAGGTAAGGTGGTGGTCGCCGATTGCGACTAGGTCGAGCAACTGGTGTTGTACCTACAGAAGAAATGATGGGATTGGGTTCCACAGTAGGTGGCTCAGAATCACTAGAAAAACTTTGATCAACAATTGATGGATTATTTTGTTCAACCATATTTGTATCACCCATAGGCGGTACAACGGGAGAATAAGAAGAATCAGTCTCACCAATTGGAAAATTAAAATTGGGTTATCACTCAAAGGCAAATGAGACATTAGAAGGGGACAAAATCGATTCAGACATATTACGAAAAGGAAAAATTCTTTTATAAAAAATAATATTACGAGAAGTAAAAATAGTTTTAGTCGCAATGTCAAAAATTCGATAACCCTTTTGAGCATAAGGGTAACCAATAAAGATACCAGGTTTGGCACGTTGGTCAAATTTATGTTTAATATTATGATTGTGATCAAAACATAAAATACCAAAAACATGCAAATGAGAATAATTTGGTTTTGAATTGAATAAAATTTCATGTGGAGATTTTCCAGATAAAAGAGGAGTTGGCATTTTATTTATAAGATAGGTTCTGTAAGAACACACTCACCCCAAAATTTTAAAGGTAAGTGTGCTTGAAAACGGAGCGCACAAGCAACTTCAAAAAGGTGACGATGCTTGTGCTCTACCACACCATTTTACTACAAAGTGGCAATACAACTTCGTTGATGAATGACGCCTTGGTTTGAAAAAAATTTCTGCATATCATTGGAAGAAATTAGGTACCATTGTCTGACCGAACTTGTTGTACATGTAAAAAAAATTCAGCACCATTGCCTGAATAAAGAGAATAGATGCGAGAATGGACTTGAGTCTAAACTATTTCAAAATAAGATTGTAAAATATTTTTTGTTTTAGACTTAACATTCATACGATAAATCCAAGTGCATCTACTAAAATCATCAACAATGGTTAAAAAATAGCGAGAACCATTCAAAGATGGTTGAGAAAAAGGACCCTATATGTTGCAATGAATTAAAGTAAAAGGTTTACTAGTAGTGATATAACTAGAAGGAAATGGCAAACGCCTTTGTTTTGCTTGTGGGCAAATTTCACAAACTTTATTCTGTGAATAAGAAATAAAAGAAACATCCTTAATTAAATTTTGCAAAGAATGATAAGATAAGTGTCCAGCCACCAATGCCAAAGATCAATGGAAGGAGGTTTAATGACTGTCATTGCTGAAGCAACTTGAAAATAGCATAACCCCTCATGAACGTTACCCTATCCAATCGTCCTCTTCATTGACGGGTCCTGAAAAAACATTTTTCAGAAGTAAAAGTTACTAAACAATTATTAGTTTTTGCAAGTTGACTCAATGATAAAAGGTTAAACTTGAATGAGGGGATAAATAAAACATTGTCAAGTTTAATAATGGATGAAAGATGAACAATTCCAATTTGTGTGATAGGTGCCTTTGACCCATCAAGAAGTTGAATGAAAGATAGAGTTCGACAGGATTTATAAGAAGAAAATAAGGATAAAGTATAACACATGTGATTAGTTGCTCATGTATCAATAATCCAAACTAAATTCGAGGGAACTGTAAGGGCAATACCTATTAACTGTGCATTAGAATTGATGCTACCTGAAAAGAGCTAATAATTTGTTGTATTGTTCTTGAGTAATAGTTGGCGGGGTCACCATTGCGTTGTCTTTGGATTTGGGTGCTTTAGCAGGTACAACAATTTTCTTTGGAGGATACCCAATGATTTTGAAACAACAATCTTTAGTGTGACCGTCACGATCACAATGATCATAGTGGTAGCGTGTCTTGTTGTTAGATGAACCACCACGGATAAAATTGCTTTTGCAGTTTGTGGGCTTGGTACTAAGAGCAGCAGCATCCGGAGTTGGAGATGATAAAGAATGTGTATCTTGCTGCTTCTCTTCTTAACGAACAAGAGAATACATTTTGGTTGTGCTGGAAAAAGGTTCCATAAGGAGTATTTGGCTCCGAAGTACCACATATCGGTCATGAAGGCCCTATAAAAACTCCATCACCCTATCTTGTTTTGGAGTTGTTACACAACAACTTTTCCATTCCCACAAATGCATGGTTGGATGGTGACAAGGGAATTAAGCTCATTCCATAATGATTTGAGCTTTGTGAAATAAGCGGAAATAAACAAGTCTTCTTATTTAAGAGAGGAAATTGAATGTTTCAACTGATAAATTTATAGAGCGTTGGATTGAGAAAAACGCTTCGAAAGATCCAACCAAATCTCCCTCATAGTGTTAGCATATATAATACTACTGTGAATCTCACATGAAACAGAGTTGAGAATCCATGAACCAACTAAATCATTACATATCTCCCATTTAGAGAGTTCATGTAACGACACGAACCTGTAGGTTCAAATCGCTAACCGGGTTCTTAATCGAACCCGAGGTTACCTAAGTTAATGCCATCAAGTCTGGTGCTATTACATCATTGGTACATCATAAATAAGTCCCAGAAGGCTCTGAACAACATACCACGACTTAAGGTTTAATATACTAAAAGAAGGATCAAGATGCACCAAACAACAGCAAACCGGTCGACCGAAATGGAGCTTCAGTTGATCGAAATAACTCCTGTACCGGTCTACTGAAATGTCCATTTCGGTTAGCCGGTTGTGATATAAATAGGAGCTGAGGCTACTGGAAGTTTCGGTCGACCGAAATGCCCATTTCGATTGGCCGAAATGTCCCTGCGAGTTGAGAAATACTACTAGACTGCTATAAGCTTGAAAATATGCATAAGGCTTGCTATGGAACCTTAAGACTGAATGAATCATGTCCCAATATAGATGTAAACTTCGATCATAACATCACAACATCCACTTGAGCATGGTAATCACATACATATAAGAGACTTCCTCCATTTATAGCATTTTATATGATCCATCACACGATTCAATAGTCAAGAACGAGGTAATTATATTAAATGAAATTACAGTCCATAAAGCAAAACTAAAATTTATAGGAGTCCATGATTTACAACTTCGTACAAGTTACATATAGAACTTTACAAAAAGAATAGGCTCCATATACAAAATACAACAAAACAAAAGTCTCAATCTAATCTAGAGTTGTGGTGGATTGCCGTCCGCCACTTCCTTTCCTGAACCTAAAAAATGTTTAAATGAAGGGGTGAACATAAGCTCAGTAGGAGGTGCCTAAGATACACTTCTTATGACCCCATGAATCTATGCAATGAATAGGAAAATGTAAGCGGGATCATGCCATAGGAAATACACATCAATAACCACAGCAACGAGCATAGAAATAATATCATCCAATCACAAATGCACCATGTATGCTAATGAAGTGCAATGTCATGCCAATGTCACTCCCTATTTTCCAAAAACAATTCATTTTCACCCTTCCCAACTGTTAATGCAATTTGGCCCATAGCACCTCTATTGCGCTACGAGGGACGGATTGGCTAGCTTTCCCCGACCACATGGCACTTCCATGGCATCGTTTAGGCCTAGGTAGCTCAACCACACTAGAGTCTCTCTCTATTTCCCTCTAGAATACATTAATACCACGGACCAGTAGGCGCTTCCTAGGCATCCGGTTTTCACAAAGACTTTTCAAAAACCATTTTTCCCAAAACAATTTCGTTTCTTTCAAAACACTTTTCCCTTTTCCTTTCCCAATGGATGCATGAATGCTTCATGATTCTAATCATCAAATCAACAAAAGAATTTTTACATATGCTTTCCAAAATAAAATTCTAACTTATGTAATTCATGCTTTCATTCAACATTGGCCTCACATATTAAGTATACAAAGCATAAATTCTATTTCACATAGGCATGCTTATACAAAATATAACAACTAACCCATAGTCACATTTTTCATATACAATATTTAAGCAATTTATAAGAATTCAAACTAATTAAGCATGCAAATCAATAATTATAAAGAAATAACTCATAAAAGTATAAGAAACCATGTATTAGAGACCCCTACCTCAATGGAAAAGAAAAGCCCCTAAATCCCTAATTCCAAGCCCTAATTCAAAATCTCAAGGTTGGCTAAAATAGTGCTTGGCTCCTATCAAATCGACGGTCTCGACGAGCTCTACAACTTTACCGAAGAAAGTACTATCAAATTCTCAAAGATGAGAGAGAGATCAAATCTTGAAGCCTTGTAGAAAAGAAAAGAAAAATGAAATATGAGGGAGAGAGAGTCAGCCGAGGAGAGAGAGAAGAAATGAGGCCAAAATTGGCTTCCTGGCTACAAAAAGCTTAGTGGTGGATCCCACCACTAAGAAAATCCACCCTTTTTTGAGTCGTTTCTACATTTTTCATTTTTCGACATTATTCACTATTTCGTCCTTTTCCCTATTTTGTCTTTTCCCCGTCTGCCACTTTGTTGGCATAACCACACTTCTTGTGTTCAGAGTTGGTTTTTGACTTAACGTATCTTCATCTTGAGTAGTTTTTATGAAATACGTATCTTTACTTTTGCAAGAAAGTACTCTGGTTGCTCCTGGTGTCCATAGGGGCATGGATGCAAAGTTCTTTGGGAACTTTTTCTTTTCTTGGGGTATTTTTCGTAAATATCTTTTGAAGATATTTTGATTCAGGGGTTTTTAAGAAAATATTTTTTTGGAAGATATTTTCATTCTAGGCCATTAGTGCGGTTTTCACTTTTTGGAGGGGCCATTGTGCAAATAATGAAAGTTATTGCTAAATGCCTTGTTTTGAGCCTGGATCCTCGTACATAATTCATTTTCACTTTTCGTCGAGTCTTGTACTCTTGGAATTTCCTTCTGGTCGATGTTTTCCAGTTTCAGGGTTTCTGGCCTCGGTTAGCGCCAAACTTGTTTGGGACATAACTTTCGGCTCGGGACTCAATTTTTGACGCTGTTTCTTCTGTTATTCATATTTTCTCATTTTGAATCTTTTTTGTTCATGGTGTTTTGCCATTTGAGCGCGTCTGCTCAAATTTTACTTTTTCGGACCCGGCGGGGCCTTTCAAGACACTTTTAGGGTTTTTCTATGAATAGGAAATATCAGATTTTTTTCTCTCTCTCTCTCTCCTCTAGTCAGAATCCATGGCTGCCATCTTCTTTCTCTTCTTTTGGTTCACTTTTCCTTGATGATCGACCTTAACGTTTATTGTTCCCCTCGACGTGCTCTATCATTCCCCCTTTTTAGAATTCTTTTCCGACCATTTCTTGGGTTTGGGTTTGAAGCCATGTTATGATTTTGATAGGGCTTCCTTGGGGATTATGTTCACGGTGTTGTCCCCAACAAAACCTAGAAGTTTCGTCGGATTCGGAGCATATTCATTTTGGTGGGGATTTGAGATTTCATCTCAAATTGAGGTAGGGAATGTTTTAGGATTATTTGTGTGTTGTATTATGTGTTTCCCATGATTATACAACCTATATGTATGCCTTGTATCAAATCTAGAAAGTTAGTAATATTTAATTTGTTGTATACGATTAAATTTTCATGATGATGTATAACTTGGATTTGAATTGTGGCATGCTAAAAAGCTTAGTTTTAATATGTTTGTTAACATATATTTCTTTGGGATTATTTGAATAAAAGTTGCATCTTTTATTTAATATTTTTTCTTTATGAAAGATTAATTCCCATGGCCATACTTTACATGAAATGAACTTGTGTTATGCTTTTAAATTAAGTCTTAGCATATTCTTTAACATACTTTAAATTGAGAGCATTTGGTTGAGTTTGAAATTCTAGAGACTTTAATTTAATGAATTAATTAAAATCTATTTTATAGTTTCATTGGCCTAATTAAGCTTTTGAATATATATATGTAATGACCATGATTTGTCCTTTAAAATATATTAAATTGAGGCCATTTGAAAATGATGTGAAATCTAGAGAGTTTAATTATTTTGATTTAATTAAATTCTATTTTATTTATCCATGGATTTAATCATGTTTTAGAAGTTGCTTCTATGTTGAGATCATGGATTTGGACTTGTTGAGTATTCACTTGATTATGTTTTAAGCATTGAAGAGCATTGTTGTTAAATTTATATTCATGAGAACTTGTTTCCAATATTGAATATATGATTGACTTGTGTAAGTTGTACACGTTGTGTTGACATTATGTATGTCATTTTAGAATTGAAACTTTAAGGCATGGATTGTATGGTTTCAACCTACTTATGCATGGAAGGTGGTTTTCGTGCATTATATAAATTATGTATAAGTTGTGAACTTATTTAGATTATTTTGGAGTCTTGGGACATTATTACTGTGATATGGCTAAAGTTTGGCTTTAGTGCGGGAGGTATAAGTTCTCCCCAATTGAGATAGTGCGCACTAAGGTGATCTTCCCAGCGGGTTAATGCCCGGAATAACCATTTTGTTATTGACGGAAATCCGAGACGTGATGTCCAAGTCTTCCACTATTTGTTTTCGCATTCAATTCCAAGTTAACAATCATGTTTATATTGTGACTTGTGGTTTTGGCTATTAGCGATTTTGATGTTGTTAAGTACATCTATGCTTTATGATTTTAGTGAATCATTGTGAACTTTGATGTTGTTAAGTACAATATGCCTTATATGTTCAAATGTGGGTTAGGAATGATCTTATTGATTTATTTGGAACATAGACGTTAGGTGGCATGACCCACTTTGATTATTCTAGCATTTTAGATTTCAAGTTGATAACTTTGAGAACCTATACCTTGTTACTCTGTATAGCATGTTCCTATGTTATTTGGAATTGTATGAAGGATGTGATTTATGCTAGAAATGATCTAAGGTAGCTTAGGATGCTCCCTGAGTCTTATCTTGACATAGACGTTAGGTGGCATGAGCCCCTTAAATATGTTTCACCTTAAGGTGATGAAATTATAAAACGTAGGTCGATGCATGCTCATTTTCTATAAGTAGCTTTATGTTGCTCACCCCAAAGTTACTGGGGCATATTTCAGGTGCAGGATTTAAGATATGGAGATTGGCATTTATCTTTGATGGTTTGGAAATTTGAAGTTTCTTTCAAAGCATTTTTGTTCACATACAAGTGTTAGCATGTTTAAGTCTTACTTTTGATGTTGGAACACTTAGTTAGGTTCAACATGCTCTTTTTTCCTTTTTATGTGTAAAGTGTACTTAGATACACTAACTGGGATCTATTTGATATGTACGACATGAGGTCAAGGGCCATGGACTTTAAATTTCAAGTGTATGTACTTAAATTCTAAGTTTTACCTTTGAAATGTAAACTTGTCCAACTTTGAGGTTTGACATGTGAATTTGAGTAAATGACATGTAACGAGGCCATAGGCCATTGTAATACATTTCAATATGTAAAGTACACTTGCGAGCATGCTTATATAGCTTAAAATCTTGTTTTTGATCCATATTCATGTTGATGTTCGAGGCTTGGGTGAAGCTTCAACATTTCTTATGCATAACAAGTGTTTTTGAGCCTTTTCGAGTCATTTCGGTCGTCCAAAGCTTCATTTCGGTCAACTGATAGCTTCTGGTAATTGTTTGGACTTCAAAAAAACCCATTTCCAGTAGCCATTTCTACTGTTTACGGCCATTTCGGTCGACTGATGGCTTATTTCGATTGACCAATGGTTCATTTCGGTCTACCGAAGTAACCACACCTCAAAAACATGTTTTCAGCATAAATTTTGTTCATTTCGGTCATCTGATGGCTCATTTTAGTCGACCGAAATAGCAAGATCCCGAGCACAGCTTCAGTTCAGTTTCAGCACTGTCGTTCTGACTTCAAAGGGTCATACATCCTTCATTTCTTATCCAAATGGGGTGATTCTTAAGCCTAAATTTATGGATTTTGAGTCAGCTTTCCAATGGTACCAATGCCATTCTCAGATTCTAATCACAGTGGGAGTTATTCATATTTTAGTGAGAGGGTGTCAGTTTTTGCTTAAACAGGGAAGGGCATTTTGTGGGATTCTTGTCCAATGTTCTTAGAACCTCTTGGAATGTTGTGAGATAGATTAGATCAAGTTTGTTTTCACCTTGTTTGACTTGTTTAGAGTCAAATTTCTCTTTTTATTTGTGAGTTGACCATTTTGCCCCTAGGTTCACGGATTTGCCCGTTTTGACCCTTTGTTTCCGCTCTCGTTCTCTTTGAGCTTCGTGACTTCATGGAAGGCCACATTGGTGTCTTAGAGATGGTTTATATCTCTAAAGACTTTGGTTTCATCTTTTGCTTCAACATTTTGGATCCGTTATCGGGTCAACTTTCGATTCATCACTGACGCACCGGGTTGAAAAACTTGGGCCGTCACAAAAAACAAATCTGAGATATTTCGAAGATATTTTTGGGAAATGGACAAAAGTGGTTGGTAGGGTGGTACAACTGGATAAGATCAATCATTTGGATAAGGACAAGGTAGTTCGATCGATCGAAGAATGATGTTAAATCGATCGAACTTTTGAGATCTCTGAAATTGTCATCATGGCTCAGATCCATTTTGAAGTGTTGAGATCAATCATGTTGGATCGATCGAACTTTGATCTGAGATTGATCGAAGATGTTGAATTCCACCTTTTGCTTCCACTTGGCTCATTTCTTCGATTCATCCCAGAATTGCTTCATTTCTGCTCTTATTTGGCTGAGTCAGCTTATTTTCGGGATAAGTGCCTGAAAATGGGAATAACACGAAATCAATCTAAAATGGTAAAGTAAGATAGATAAAGGTGTTAGAATACCTAAGCTTAAGGGGTTTAAATACGCACTATTTAGTGCTCATCACACCCCCAAACTTAAATATTGTTAGTCCCTAGCAATGAACTAGAAAGTAAATGAATGAAATGAATAACTATACAACTATGAACTAGAAAGTAATAAATGGATAACGCCTCTTTCGTAGGGAACACGATTACATTTAGCATATGCAACAAGTCTTTTAAACCCCTAGGTTACCCCTAGTGGACGAGTGAAGTCTCGTGAGGGTTTCCAGAAATGATACCCACAAACATTAAGCTCATTCTTTCAAAAGAGACAGCAATATTGCAAACAAGCATTGGGAGAAAACTACCTCAAATATGCAATTTTTCAAACATTTCCAATCAATCTCCTAAAATTTCAACATCAAGCAAACAAATATGGTCCTTCACACATCAAGAAAATGATCATGCAAATCAAAACAACTCTAGAATCCTTTTTGAGTGGACCGGCATTAAATGTGTTGTTATTTAAGCCAACTAAAGAATTAATCACATCTTTACCCTCAAATTAGCACACAAATCTAGTACCAATCATCAAGGTAAAAAGTGAATCTTTTATTAAAGCTTTATTGTTCTAAGTGCGCTTATTCTTTTCACTCGATTTTTTTTTTTTTTTTTTTTTTTAAGGATCAAAGATGGAAGCATGGTGCAATGTGTTGATCTATTAAGCTTTCTAGCGATTCATAAGATCGAGCGTTAGGTCAATGACTTCCAAACCGGACGGTTTTAGGGCATTAGGCGTTTAAACACCCTTATGGACTTTCAAGCTCAAATCAACTAGGCTAAAAATCAAGACAACCTCCATCTAATCATTTCCCACTTCTCACCTTTTGGGAGAAGTCCTCACTTTTTATTGCTTTTGTTTTTGGTCTTTTTTTTTTTTTCTTTCTCTTTTCATTTATTTTTTTATTATTATTTTTATTTTTATTTTTTTGTAAGCAAGTTTAATTATTAACCTAGAGTTTGGGCCCTCCATCTTTTGGCGCGAGAAGTTCAGTGCTTGATGAGGCTAGAATCCTGGCTACTTAGTGAAAATGGGTTGTTATTCACCTTTATCAAGAATGAAAGCTTTCAATGCACTGCTAGCTCAATTAGGATATAACCAATTCAATAATCAACAAAGCATCTACCCCACAAATGAATGCTAGTGTGCGCCTGTGCTAGTGTAGAAGACTAGAGTGAATCTCAAAACAATCACAAAATCAAGATGATGTGGACCACAAATGCAAACAAGATATCAAATTTTCAAAAAATTTACTCTAAAATGGCATCCATAAGGCATACAAGGAGTATTGAACTTTTAAGTCAAGCAATTTTTAAATTTTAAGCAATATAGTTCTCAAAAGATCAAAATCATAGCTAGATATGGACCAATCATAGAAAATCTCTCAAATACACAAATCATGCTCAAAATTTTGAATTTAAAAGGAAACACTGTAACATACACCATTACCCCCAAACTTAAACGGCACAGTGTCCTCAATATGCAAAGAGAACAAAGGGAAAGAGTATACCAGTGTAATTAAGGCAAAGAATGGCTGGGACTAAAGTATCCAAAGTGGGTGGCATGGCCCCCCCAAACTTAGGATGAACTGTGGTCCTGAAATTTGGCACTTGGATAAACTCATCAGATAACAAAAGGGATAATCAATGCACAGTGGACATGCAAGTGTAAATGAAATAAAGTAGCGAGAGAGGTATAAGTGTGGTTCTGAAAATTATGTAGCATTCTCTCTCACTGTAGTCATTGGATGCACCTGATGGAGTCAAACAGATAGATATAAGAACATAATAGATGATATCCATAGCAAAAACATACATAAAGAAAATAAAGTATAGAGTACATCAAAAGATCAAAGCCGACATATCCAGCTGCAAATAATATACAGTGATAAAAGTAACAGATATGAATCAGAGAGATGGAGTATAGAGAGATAGAAGGAGTGAGAATCTCAGGTAGACGAGGCAGGACGGGTAGGTGATGAGCACTGAAAAGTGCGTATTTAAACCCCTTAAGCTTAGGCATTCTAGTACCTTTATTTATCTTACTTTACCGTTTTAGATTGATTTCGTATTATTTCCATTTTCAGGCACTTATCCCAAAAATAAGCTAACTCAGCCAAATAAGAGCTTAATTGAAGCAATTCTAGAATTAATTAAAGAAAGGAGCAAAGTGAAGAAAGAAGGAAGCAATTGAAGCCAAAGGTGGCAAGCAGCAGAGTTCGATCGATCCAAGTTCAAGGTTCAATCGATCAGACAATGATCGATCTCAGCACTTCAAGATAGATCCAAGCCTTGACCCAAAAGAATAAAGGTCCAAGTTCGATCGATCCAACACCATCGTTCGATTGATCGAACACTTTTTGTCCTTATTCAAATAATTGATCCTATCCGCAGCTATACCACCTACTAACCATTTTTGTCCTTTTCCCATAAATATCTCGAATTTGTCTTTTTCCAAAAAACTCAGCCAGTTGGATCGATCCAGCTTAAGTTCGATCGATCTCATTTACTTTCGATCGATCCAAGTTCAAGGTTCGATCGATCGAACTTCCTCCAGTGCGAAAAAGTTAAAAATTCCATCTCATTGAAAGTTGTCCTTTATCCAATCATTAGGGAATATTGTGTGTCGCTCTCCTCTGTCGACTGTTCATGTTCTGTCCTCTTCCAATGTTAACCATGCTGTTAACATAGAAAGACAGACATCAGTACAAGTTTAACCGAACCGTAAAAGAAATCAACGAATCCTAAACATAAGCTCTATTTAAACAAAATGCTACGCGGAAGTCTTAATACGAAACGTCCTAGAGACACTTGAACCTGGAGTGCTCTGATACCAACTGTGATACCCCTCGGATCCGAGACACGGGTTGATCAGGCCCAGGCCCAAACCCGAGGGAATATCAAACAATTAAAGTATTTTAAAACGAACACAGATGACAAAAAGAACAATAAAGATAGAATAAAACTGAAAGAAACATTAATTATAAAATCCTCCATGGACAACTGAAAAATGAAACTCCAATCCTCCAAAACTTCAAGGTTACAACTTGGGAATCCACTGATGGACCCCTAACCAAAAGTTCAACTGAAACTGAAAACTAAAAATAGATAATGCTAGAAACATCGAGAGAAGTCCTACGTATTCAGATGAAAGTGAGACTGTCCTCGACAAGCACGATCAAGCTCTAAGGCTGGAACCGTCCTGTACCTGAAAAGAATAATAAAGGAGTGGGTCAGACCCACGAGCAAGTTCTAATCTAACTGCAATCCATACAGTGACCCGATACGCAGATACACCGTAGACACCTCACAATATCTATCTAGTCCATACGTATAAATATATCCACACTAAGGGACATTCACTAGTCTATAATAGGGGTCTCAACCTGAATAGAAGGCAACATGCGAATACGCACCCAAAGGTGGGCATGAGTACCTAGACCTAACAGGGTACACCTCAACCTATTATAACCAACTACGCATCCACTGCATATACGCACCCTAACCAACGAGTCTGAGAGTCAAGCTCAACTCGTGGTACCATAACTATATATATAAAGTCCGTCCAAATCCAGGGTATGCAGTTCAACTATTTATTAAACTGTCATACAATAAACCAACTAGTTAGTCATTCAACTTATTCAGTTGATATGACTTAACTACCATCCGTTAATCCAGGAAGTCATCCAACTTGTTTACAGCTGATCTGACTTAGTCACAATTAGGATTCGATATCTTTCAATCCATTCCATTAATCCATTAGGTTAGGTTTATGCGTTTTGAGCTAAACCGTCCCTAGTATGTCACCGTCCCATACCGGTACATACCATCCTCCATATCCATGTAAATTACAACATATATAACAGTTCAATAATTTACAGACCAAAAACTACCATCCAAATAATTGCAGAAAAATATTTAAAGCTTCAGCAATTTAAATCCAAGCATTTAACCATATAGTTGCAGGAGACGATTTAACAAATCAACAACTAACATCCAGAGCATGCATAGACCAAATTTAATATGTCAGGGACTCCATCATGCATGTGAATAGGTTAAAAATTAGAACAGTGGGACGTTATGCCAAACAGAGTCAAGAAAACATACGTGCTATAATTATTTTGCAAATAAATTTTGCACAGATAAAACGATCAAGCAAATCATATATCAAACATACATGGTTCAGTTTAAGGCCAATTAATCTCCTAGAGACTGTCTAGGTGCACAGAACACAAGCCAGAGGGAAGGAGAAAGAGAAGAACTTGCCTGTACAGTTTTATAAACAGAACCTTGACGCCGTTGTTCTAAGCTTTCCGGCAACCACTGACTACCTTCTAGCCTCCTCCGGTTCTGATCTAATCCACCAAACACCTCCCTTGGTCCTCTCTGTTAGTCTCCTTGACAGACCGTTACGACGCTCTGTTCTCTCAACTTCTCTCTTTACTGTATACGGGAATATGGTGAATAGGGTTTTAGAAACCCTCGGCAGACGTATACCCATATATTTATAGAGTTATACCAAAACCCTAAATTAATTAGAGCCCTAACTAAATCCTAACCGGCCCATAGAACTTAATTAAATCCTGTGTCGGCTAAAGAACTAAACCCTCAATTTTGAAAAATCGTTAATTAAAATACTTCCTAAATTACTTCCTAAATTAAAACCTTTAATAATCAATTAAATAAATAGAATGCAATTTAAACAAATAAATAGATACCAATTAAATACACGAATAATCAATTAAATAAATAGAATGCAATTTAAACAAAGAAATAGATACCAATTAAATACACGTCACACAGGTAAACAATTAAATAAAATAATTAAACCAAATAATCATGCAAAAATACAATAAAAATAATAAATAAATGCCGAGACTATCCTTTTAAAATTAGGGGTATTACATTCTTCTCCCCTAACAAAAGGAATTCCGTCCTCGGAATTCGCCCTTACCTTCTTCCAATATTTCAAGAAACTGCGAGCGAATGACATCCTCCCGTTCCCAAGTGGACTCGGCCTCATTGTGATGGCTCCACTGCACACGAACCAAAGGGATAACCTTATTGCGAAGGTTTTGATCCCGACGGTCAACAATACGACATGGTGGCTCCAAAGAAGTTGCATCCGGCTGCAACTCAATCTCCCCAACATCGATATGTTGATACCGATCCTCATCTTGCAGAAATTTTCGCAACATGGACACATGGAATACATTGTGAACGCGATCCAAGTTATCCGGAAGTGCCAACCGATAAGCCACAGCTCCCACTCGATCCGTAATCATGAATGGACCGACAAACCGCGGTGACAACTTCCCTTTCTTCCCAAAGCGCATTACACCCTTCATAGGAGATACTTTGAGAAGAACCTGATCTCCAACCCGAAACTCCAAAGCACGAGTGCGACGATCAGCATAGCTCTTCTGCCTACTTTGGGCAGTACGCATGCGATCTCGAATAAGAGCAATCTTTTCAGAGGTATCCTTGATAAACTCAGGACCTAAGAATCGATTCTCTCCAACCTCCATCCAACAAACAGGTCATCGACACGGTCGACCGTATAGCGCCTCAAAAGGTGCCATCCCAATAGTCTTCTGGAAACTATTGTTATAAGCAAACTCCACAAGTGGCAAATATTCCTCCCAGTGGCCCTTGAAATCCAGGACACACGACCGAAGCATATCTTCCATAATCTGATTCACCCTCTCAGTCTGTCCGTCAGTCTGAGGATGATAAGCAGTACTAAGGTGTAACTCCGTACCTAAAGCCTGCTGAAAACTCTTCCAAAATCCAGATATAAAGCTCGAATCCCTGTCTGATATAATAGACAATGGAATGCCATGTAGCTTCACAATCTCTGAAATGTAAAGCCTCGCCAACTGCTCCAAAGTGTAGTCAGTGCAAATAGGCAAGAAATGAGCTGACTTGGTCAACCTATCCACAATAACCCATATGGAATTATGCCCCTTGAAAGAATTTGGCAACCCTTCCACAAAATCCATAGATATGCTTTCCCATTTCCACTCCGGAATTGGTAGTGACTGTAGAGCTCCTGGCGGCCTCTGATGATCAATCTTAACCATCTGACAAGTACTGCACTGAGAAACAAAAAGAGCAATGTCCCTCTTCATACCTGCCCACCAAAACTGCCGTTTCATATCCTGATACATCTTATCGCCTCCTGGATGAACAGAGAACTCAGAGTGGTGAGTCTCAGTCATCACATCCTTCCTCAAATTATCAGCAGAAGGTACCACTAACCATCCCTTGTACCTTAAACCTCCATCAGCCCCAACATAGTAGAATGGAACCTCTCCGGAAGCTATCTCTACGACCTTGTCGACACACTGCTGATCGGTGAGTTGTGCTTGTAAAACCTTACGAATGATGGAAGGTGTAATCACCATGCAAGCCATAAAAGCGTCTGACAACTCATCTACATTCTTCAAAGCATTCCACTCAATAGCGAATAGAGCAGAAAGACTACCAACAGGTCGGCGACTGAGTGCATCCGCCACCACATTCGCTTTCCCTGGATGGTACTGTATAGAAAAATGATAGTTTTTTACAAACTCCAACCATCTGCGCTGTCTCATATTCAGCTCCCGCTGAGTGAACAAGTACTGCAGACTCTTGTGATCACTGAATAATCTGAAGGACTCACCCAACAGATAATGCCTCCAAATACGCAAGGCAAAGACCACTGCTGCCAACTCCAAATCATGTGTTGGATAATTAAGCTCATGAGGCTTAAGTTTCCGAGATCCATAAGAAATCGGTCGCTCCTCCTGCATCAATACACATCCAAGACCATGCAATGAAACATCCGTGTAAACAAGATACTATATCCCGCTCTGCGGAGTAGCCAGAACCGGTGCAGAAGTCAGCTTCCTTTTCAGCTCATCAAAAGCTCGCTGACAGTGTTCATCCCACACGAACTGTACACCCTTCTTGGTGAGATGAGTGAGTGGTCCTGCTATCTTGGAGAACCCCTGGATGAATCTCCTGTAATATCCGGCCAGACCGAGAAAACTCCGAATCTCAGTAGGTGATGTAGGCTGTCCCCACTCAACCACCGCTGAAACCTTGGCCGGATCCACTGCTATCCCCTTTTCTGACACCACGTGACCCAGAAATTTCACCTCCCGCTGCCAAAACTCACACTTCTCGAACTTGGCATATAACTGGTGTTCACGAAGCGTTTGCAAGACTATGCAAAGATGTCTAGCATGATCGTCCTCCGACCGAGAATAGATCAAGATGTCATCAATAAAGACAATAACAAACTGATCCAAATAAGCCCAGAAGACTCTATTCATTAAGTCCATGAACACTGCAGGTGCATTAGTCGTCCCAAACGGCATAACACGAAACTTATAAGAACCATACCTCGTGAGAAACGCTGTCTTAGGAACATCCTGCTCCCTAACCCTCAGCTGATGATACCCAGAACGCAGATCAATCTTAGAGAAGTATGTGGCTCCCCTTAACTGATCAAACAAGTCATCAATCCTGGGCAAAGGATACTTGTTACAAATCGTAACCTTGTTCAACTCCCTGTAATCTATACACAGACGAAGCGAACCATCCTTCTTCTTCACAAACAGAACCGGTGCTCCCCAAGGTGATGTACTCCTACGAATAAAACCCTGGCTGAGTAACTGCTGAATCTGATCCCTCAGCTCTCTCATCTCTACCGGTGCCATCCTATAAGGTGCCCTAGCAATAGGCGCAGTGCCTGGAGCTAAGTCTATCACAAAATCAATCTCGCGACTAGGTGGTAACCCTGGAATATCCTGAAATACATCCGGAAAATCCTATACAATTGGTATGTTATCCAATGACACAGTAATCCCCTCATCCTTTTCCTCCTCCACATGGAACAAATAGGTGCTACCGCCTCCTTTAGAACGTGGCATAGCTACTACATACATATCCTGACCAGGTATGGTAAAAATAATAGATCTATCAAAACAATCAACTTGGGCATGGTAGTGAGACAACCAATCCATCCCAAGTATCAGATCATAAGTGTGCATGGCCAAGACCAGTAGATTGGCTAGAAACCTGAGTCTGCCAATATCTAGTGTCACAGGCCCATCACTCTCATGTATAATAGCTGTATCACCCAATGGTGTAGAAAAACCCTGAGGTCTAGTGCATACCCTCGTCCGCATCCCAGATAAAGCAACAAAAGTCCTAGCTACAAATGAGTGTGTAGCACCCGTATTAAATAAAACACGTCCATGTAACCCATGAATAGAAAACTTACCCTCAATAGTCTGAGGTGCCTGAACATCCTGTTGCTTGGGGTTATACACCCTGCCATAGTGCAACTGCTGTGGTGCCTGTCCCTGAGTCTGCGGCGGTGTCGGTAAAGCCAGATGTGTCTGTCCCTGAATCCGTGGAACCTGTGGAGCTGTTAGAGGCACTGGCGCCCTCTGTCCCTGCTGCACATACTGTCCCTGTCCCTGTCCTGCTTTAGGACACTGCCTGGTGGTATGACCATACTCTCCACAAGTGTAATAACTACCCTGGAAAGTACCAAATGGCCTCCTCTGTCGGTTAGCCTGTGGCTGACCCTGTCCTGCCTGTGGTCCTCCATTCTGTTGCCTCTGAATAGGTGCCCCATTCCGATGAGCATCTGAACCACCCTTGTGCTTCTTCTAAGGCTGTTGCCCTTGGAACTTGCCTTTGTCATTCTGCCGGTGACCATTGCCATTCCCTTTTTCAGCTGACTGGTTAGTAGAGTCTTTATCACCCCGCTTCTCACCACGAGCCTGTCTGATGTCCACAGTCAACTGATACTGTTGGAGCGCGGCGTCTACCACCTGAGCATAGGTAGTATAGGCTGGACTACCTGTAATAGCTCTCTTGATAGACCACATCAGTCCCTTGACGAAACTGTTACGCTTCTTCTCCTCTGTATCCACCTCCTCCGGTGCAAAGAGAGACAAGCGTGTAAACTGCTGCTCATACTCCGCCACTGTCATGTTTCCCTGCTGCAGACTTAGAAACTCGGTCTTCATAGCTGCCCTGACTGCATAGGGAAAATATTTCTCGTCAAAGCGAACACTGAACTCATCATAAGACAATGTCATCCTCTCCTCTGGGGTAGTAACTGACTCCCACCACTGTAGTGCATCCCCAACTAGCTTGAAAGTAGCAAGCATCTGCTTTTGAATCTCCGTGCACTGAACCAAACGAAGATGACGCTCAATGTCTTGTTTCCACTGGTGAGCTGCTCTCGCATCGGTGGAGCCTGAGAACACAGGTGGACTCCCCTTTGTGAAAGAGCTCCTTGCCTTTCCCCAAGAATCCGTCTGAACCACTGGTGCTGGTACAAGTGCCTGCTGAACCTGTGGTTGGTTCCGGAGTGCAGCTATTACCCCAGCCTCTATAGCCAGAGCAACAAGGTCATTGAGGTGTGGAGGAATCTCTGAATCTCTGTCCTGACCCTGAGTCTGTTGAACTTCCTCCAGCTCCTCCTGAAACCCTGGCATTTGCTGCTCCTCTTCCATTTGTCGACGTTGTAGACGTTCCTGCTGTCTACGTGCCGCTCTCCTCTGTCGACTGTTCATGTTCTATCGTCTTCCAGTGTTAACCATGCTGTTAACATAGAAAGACAGACATCAGTACGAGTTTAACCGAACCGTAAAAGAATTCAACGAGTCCTAAACATAAGCTCTATATAAACAAAACGCTACGCGGAAGTCTTAATACGAAACGTCCTAGAGACACTTGAACCTGGAGTGCTCTGATACCAACTGTGATACCCCTCGGATCCGAGACACGGGTTGATCAGGCCCAGGCCCAAACCCGAGGGAATATCAAACAATTAAAGTATTTTAAAACGAACACAGATGACAAAAAGAACAATAAAGATAGAATAAAACTGAAAGAAACATTCATTATAAAATCCTCCATGGACAACTGAAAAATGAAACTCCAATCCTCCAAAACTTCAAGGTTACAACTTGGGAATCCACTGATGGACCCCTAACCAAAAGTTCAACTGAAACTGAAAACTGAAAATAGATAATGCTAGAAACATCGAGAGAAGTCCTACGTATTCAGATGAAAGTGAGACTGTCCTCGACAAGCACGATCAAGCTCTAAGGCTGGAACCGTCCTGTACCTGAAAAGAATAATAAAGGAGTGGGTCAGACCCACGAGCAAGTTCTAATCTAACTGCAATCCATACAGTGACCCGATACGCAGATACACCGTAGACACCTCACAATATCTATCTAGTCCATACGTATAAATATATCCACACTAAGGGACATTCACTAGTCTATAATAGGGGTCTCAACCTGAATAGAAGGCAACATGCGAATACGCACCCAAAGGTGGGCATGAGTACCTAGACCTAACAGGGTACACCTCAACCTATTATAACCAGCTACGCATCCACTGCATATACGCACCCTAACCAACGAGTCTGAGACTCAAGCTCAACTCGTGGTACCATAACCATATATATAAAGTCCGTCCAAATCCAGGGTATGCAGTTCAACTATTTATTAAACTGTCATACAATAAACCAACTAGTTAGTCATTCAACTTATTCAGTTGATATGACTTAACTACCATCCGTTAATCCAGGAAGTCATCCAACTTGTTTACAGCTGATCTGACTTAGTCACAATTAGGATTCGATATCTTTCAATCCATTCCATTAATCCATTAGGTTAGGTTTATGCGTTTTGAGCTAAACCGTCCCTAGTATGTCACCGTCCCATACCGGTACATACCATCCTCCATATCCATGTAAATTACAACATATATAACAGTTCAATAATTTACAGACCAAAAACTACCATCCAAATAATTGCAGAAAAATATTTAAAGCTTCAGCAATTTAAATCCAAGCATTTAACCATATAGTTGCAGGAGACGATTTAACAAATCAACAACTAACATCCAGAGCATGCATAGACCAAATTTAATATGTCAGGGACTCCATCATGCATGTGAATAGGTTAAATAATCCTATTATTAACCAATAAATTGCTAAAACAATTCAGAAGGTCGTTTAAATATTTCAGCAGTTTAAATCCAAACATTAATCATATAGTTGCAGTAAACAATTTAATAATTCAGCAACTAGCCTCCTAAGCATGCATAGATCAAAATTAATAATTAAATGACCTTATCATGCAATTGAATGCATTCTAAAACAAGTTTTATAAACACATTATGTTCCATCAAATTGCTGAATTTTAATTCAACAATTAATTCAACTTCCATTTGTTAAGTGTCTTAATTTTTACACTGTTTGTCCCGACAACTTAGAATTAAACTTTACTCAATTTAGGGTCATAATAACACTCAAAATTCATTCCTTGATCCCTCTGTAAAGTTCCAAATCCATTCAAACAGTCTCCATGCTCAAACAGTGAACATAGTATGTAGAAAATTAAAAAAAATCGTAAAATAAATCAAAAATACCAAGGGAGCCTGCTCCAGAATTTGGAGCAGGCTCTTTTCCAGCCTAGAGCCGGCTCTAGGACTCCCTAGAGCCAGCTCCACTTTGTTGTGGGAGCCGGCTCCCACTTCCATGGAGCCGGCTCTCACCTCCTGTGTGAGCCTTCGTCCCCGGTGCGTGTTTCAGCTCTTGTGCTCCTTCTCCGGCTTATTCCTAACCCTCTGTTATTTTTAAAAACCAACCTTAGGACTCGTAATTTAGTCTAGAAGCATTCCCCAAGATTGTTTACAATAGTTTTGAAAGCAATTACAGAGTTTAATCAGGCCATTTAAACTAGCGTTGTTGAAGAACGGCACTGAAACTAAATTGCAAGATCAGTTTTATCCCAACCCCTCTGTTCTTTCTCCAATTTAAATTTGAAGTCTTAATTTACGTCTAGTATCCAGTCAGACCTTGGTTGATTTCAGTAAGATTCAAAATAAAAATTAGAACAGTGGGACGTTATGCCAAACAGAGTCAAGAAAACATACGTGCTATAATTATTTTGCAAATAAATTTTGCACAGATAAAACGATCAAGCAAATCATATATCAAACATACATGGTTCAGTTTGAGGCCAATTAATCTCCTAGAGACTGTCTAGGTGCACAGAACACAAGCCAGAGGGAAGGAGAAAGAGAAGAACTTGCCTGTACAGTTTTATAAACAGAACCTTGACGCCGTTGTTCTAAGCTTTCCGGCAACCACTGACTACCTTCTAGCCTCCTCCGGTTCTGATCTAATCCACCAAACACCTCCCTTGGTCCTCTCTGTTAGTCTCCTTGACAGACCGTTACGACGCTCT
The DNA here is from genome assembly GCF_030987335.1 of Cornus florida. Lineage (NCBI taxonomy): Eukaryota > Viridiplantae > Streptophyta > Magnoliopsida > Cornales > Cornaceae > Cornus > Cornus florida. Next base: position 52,236,974 of record NW_026775573.1, read on the forward strand.
GTTCTCTCAACTTCTCTCTTTACTGTATACGGGAATATGGTGAATAGGGTTTTAGAAACCCTCGGCAGACGTATACCCATATATTTATAGAGTTATACCAAAACCCTAAATTAATTAGAGCCCTGACTAAATCCTAACCGGCCCATAGAACTTAATAAATCCTGTGTCGGCTAAAGAACTAAACCCTCAATTTTGAAAAATCGTTAATTAAAATACTTCCTAAATTACTTCCTAAATTAAAACCTTTAATAATAAATTAAATAAATAGAATGCAATTTAAACAAATAAATAGATACCAATTAAATACACGAATAATCAATTAAATAAATAGAATGCAATTTAAACAAAGAAATAGATACCAATTAAATACACGTCACACAGGTAAACAATTAAATAAAATAATTAAACCAAATAATCATGCAAAAATACAATAAAAATAATAAATAAATGCCGAGACTATCCTTTTAAAATTAGGGGTATTACAGAGAGACAACTACATAAAATTGTCAATTGCTAATCAATATATGCTGCTCAACTAGTTATATATGCTGATCAAAATGAAGGTGCATTGGCAGTGTTATAATTTGAACATGGCTTCAGCAAACAACAAAATTTAATGAAAACAAGCCTTCCCTTAACTTTCAATAATCACCATGCATGTTCAAGAGACGATACAAATTAAACAAAAATATGAAAGCATGTAACATGGATTTATCATTTGTTTTTCCCCATGTGAATTACTTAGGTATATAGAGAAAGAGAGAGAGGTATTCATATGTGAAGTGGCAATACTTTAGTTGCCTGTATTTTCTTCAGTGGGTGATCCTTGAGATTTCTGGTGTCCCATTGACGGCTTCGATTTGTTTATATGAGTGTTAATTAATTATTTTTTGCCATTAGTAAGTACACCATTTACTATATAAAAGCAAGGACACAGCCCGAATGCAAAATGGAGAATATTGACACTCCAAATTCTTATTTGATGAGAAAATTTGGTTAAGAACACATCAAATGAGACAACTGATTGGACATAGTTATCATGAAAAGCCATAATAGAAAATGAAAATTGCATGTCTATAATATTCAAAGTATAAGCAGGTAAGGCAGTTGGCAAGGTGGGAAAAAAATGTCTAGACAGTACAAACAAATGCCATGTCAGGGAGATATGAGCATCTATATAACAAGTAATGCAAGTGGTGGAAGAACAGAATAGAACATACTTGATCCGTATCTTCTTTAAAGTCAAGAGATTCATGTTTGAATGGTGTATGATTTCGTTAAGATTCCGAGAACAATTTTGCCCTGAAAAGTTTGCAATGGCACAATAGGCAATGCATCATAATTTGAACAGAGAGATGCAAGTACACTTACATGTGAATCCAACATAAAGAAAACCATGTTTAGTACTGTAGTCTTATTCATGTGACATGTCTATATTGTGGATAAATATTTGATGACAATATAAAAGGGCAAGCAGCAAGTTGATGAATGGCGAAACAATTACATAGTAAAGAGGTAACCTACCAGCCACAATTTACAAATATGAATTATTAAATCTATGTTAAAATTCAAGGAATTATGTAAATGTGTGATTGGCTCTAGTTCAAAGGGAGCTAATAAATTGGATGATTACCATAAATGTCCTTGCAGACTCACCCTTGTCGATCAAAATTACCCATGGTTTACGAGAAATATGTGCGCTATACATGATAGATTCACACAACTTCCAGAAATAAGTAAAAGTTTATCAATGGTGGTGTGAACATAAAATCTATACAAGTATCTATAAGTGATTAAATATGTACACACCCCTTCTGCTTCCTTTAACCATGGTGAAATGTAATTAATATCAATCATGTGGACCAATAAAAGCTCAATCAATGAAAATTCTATCCATCGAATTAAATGCCACAATACTACAGTACAGTCAAGGTTCAATAAATTTTTTCTTTAAGCTAGCAAATCCAGTGACCAACCGATAAAAATATTTGTATCTATTCAGGCCATTTGTTGATGATTTTTTAAAACTAATTTGCCACATTTTTTAAAACTTTTAAGAAGTTTATTGTGGATTTGATAACACCTAAATATGTCCCAACTCCACTAAAGAGAAACATTAGACATCATTCCCTAATTATACCAAAAAGATTAAAAACTTAAATACCATATTGTTTCAGCAAGAAATCAGTAAACAATACCATATACCTCATCTATATCAAGGCCAAGCCCTTTTGAGACAACAATTATGGCCATGGTGGTGTCATGTGGAATTGAACAGACCCCTCTAGGGATCAAAATGCAACCTTCGTGCAGAAGCAGAAACTCTCCTGCATGGCCATAGTTTTGTCCAAACTATTGATTCAATTTTTTATTTTTGTTAGGAAAAAAAAATAAAAAGAAAGAAAGAATGGATAAAAATCATTTGCATCTTTATACTCTATTATGGGCTACTTAGTTCAGTACATTATATGCAGCATCTGGATGTGTACTTGAATTGGTTTAGTAGAAAACTTAAATCTATCTTGCTTTCTATGTATGGACAGTTATGTTTTTGGCAAAAATAATGATTTTTTTGGATGCTTATAGAAAGTATTATGTAGTGGTATCCCATTTCATGTCACCAACTTACCACATAAAGGATATAAGCTATAATCTCCAAATTTCAGATATTCCTATGATATTTTACACTGAAATGTTTAATCTTGTCACACGGGTTTTAGAAAAAAAAAAAATTATAACATATGATAAATCTATGACCCAAAAAATTTTGCACCAAAGTTCAAACTCTAACATTGTCAGACTTCAATCTTAAACTCACAAAGATTAATTTGATTGCATTGTCTAACTTAATTAGCTTATGTTGCAGTTAATTAAGAAACCTTGTGTTGACTCTTAATTAAACACATGAAAAAGGGACACAATTCTAAAGGACTTAGTTCAAACTCTTAACATTGTCAGACACAATTTTTTATTTTTCTAGTTTGTTCTAATGGATATTTGTACTGATGTTGACAGCCTGGAGTACTCCTTGACATCACACCTGAAAAGATTAAAAAGTTCTCTATACACCACAAAAATGGTCACTTTAGGCTTGTGACCCCCTATACACCATAAAATTGGTCACTTTAAGGGCCGTGATCCCCTTAACATGAGTCTAACATGGAGGTAGAAATGCATAATTCATCCAAATATATAATTGACAATTTATAAAGAAAAAAAAAAGACAACAATGAAAAAATGGAACTTATGAGTTAAATATATTACCTTTGAGCATGCTCCTAATGACCTTGTGAAAATTAATCCTATGAGGAAAAAGAAAAATAAAAATGTAATGCCAACAAATCTAAAAATAAAATAAAATCATATAATAATGACTACTTTCTAAAATAAAAAAATTAAAAAGGTGCTTATTGATCACCTCTATAAAATTTAATCTTTAACTTTTAATTAAATATATAATTAATGTAAAAAATATTAACTCTTATAAATACAATCTATTACATATAAGAACCTGTTAGCGATGTGCATCCATTTTTTATCCATCACCTAAACTTCATTCCAGCATAAATTACCCTTGTACAAATAAATAAGAACAATATTAAAACTTCTAATTGTTGAAAATATTCATGCTTCTTGCTACAGATAAAGCCATATGGGTCAAACAATCAACTTTAAAAATGAAAATTCTAATGCTAGTAAAGATATTTTCAAGTAACCATCACCATATGATACTTCCTTATTTGTGTCTTCCATTAGATATTGACATGGAACTGCATTTAAATATAGAAGCATTTCAAGTTAGATAGAAAGAATTAAACAATTTTCAGATCTTTGAACTGGTTCGAGTAGAATTACTTTACTTTCTAGATCTTCATTTAAATTGAAAAAAAAAACACTACACATTTTCACTTTTTATTTCTACAGCTTAAATGTCCATTTTATGATAAATTAAATTTTTTACCATGACTCTCTTGCTGTCATAGTTTCAACAATATCAAGATTAACAATAAAAAAAAAAAAAAAAATTAAAATCAATTATGCCAACCAATCTTTTGTAGTTGAACATTATTTTTTATGTTTTTTTCTGGTGAGTGAAGTAACAAATGAGTATAATAGTGATACAAGGTTGCCAAAGGATTAAAACTAATAGACATACTATGTAACGCATGAATATCACTGATGAATGCATTAACATCTATGAATGTAACTGGAGAATGGGGCATGGGAAATAAACAAAGTGTAAGAATCAAACAATTAAAGCAAAAGAGCTAGAAATAAAAAATTCAGAACTAATTTTCTATTTGCGCAACACAACTATCAGCATAGATAGAAAAAAATTCCCTGTTCTACAACTTAGAGCTTGGCCATGTAGAGTAGCAGAATGCCCATAATGAGTTTTCATTGGAAATTGCCTGAAAATTATTTTGTGATTAAGTAATTTATTTTCATTTTTTGTGATTAAGTAATTTATTTAGATTTTACTGTTAGTCTAATGTAGCTTAACTCCCTCTTAGCCCCATTGATAAATTCAACCATCAGTCAAGTAGGTCACATCAATAGTAGTTCATGGTTTGCATGGCAGAAACTACGAGATTAATTAAAAGGTGATACATGCAACAGAATTACATGGTCGAGTATCTCTTATTCATTAAATATATATATATATATATATACTGGCTATTATGTGTTGGATTTCTCCCATAGATATTGTCAATAGAGTCAACTTATTAACAAAAATATAATGAGACATCAAATTTGTCCTTATGATTTCATTTTAACTTAATTTTTCAACTAAATTAAGTATATTATACAATTCCAGATGAACTAGGGAAAAGGATAAAATTACACTTCCCATTTTACAATGTCTAGAGATACGAGTATTCCATGTACAAGCATTTGCCTGTTTGTTAAAGGGTATGTAGCCCCTTTACAATATTGTTAAAGGGCAAATACCAGGCCCTTTAACAATATTGTTAAAAACTTGTGAACAAGAAGAAAGCAAATTCATCTCTATTGTAGTTTTGAGAGAAAGTGTGGCTCTTATGTCACATAAAAAGCTTGAGGAATGCTTTGATAATTTTGACCCGTGTCACCAATAAAATCTAGCTTAGATGATATAAGCTTCTCTTTCATTTTGAGAGATCAAATGTTCAATGAGTCTTAGTAGGGGCAAAAATATATGGTAAGTGTGTGTATTTGCATTAACTTTTAGAAAGAATTTTTTTTTTTTTTTTACAAAAAACTGACTTGTGTCTCATTATCGGACCAACTGCTTTGATATCGGATATACCGTTACGATGAGGTTTGACAAATCACATTGAAGATGAAGCTCAATGAAGGCCACAATCATGACTTTTTGCAAAATCAAACTAGAGTAATTTACATGAACTCTTAAAAAGCACATGGCATATCCTTGTCAAACACACGACGCCTTGACATTAATGTGTGATATGTATCCAAAATGTATGGTTGGACATACACCTAACAAGCACGTTAGATAATTCAAATTTATTATACAATTATACATAAATTATTTTATTATCTTCATTGTCAGGCAAAAATTGAAAAGCTACATTAAAATAACAGTAGATTTTTTTGTGATTAAGTAATTTATTTTCATTCAACTTTTATTTTCATTCAAAATGTAGATTCATTTTCCTGCATTAAGCAATATTTTTCTTTTGACTATTTACTAATTCGTGTCATCATATCTCTTTTAAAACTTGTGAAAATTATTTTGTGGTTAAGTTCTTTATTCACAAGGAAAAAAAATAATCCATATATATATAGTTTCTATGTTCACAAATTTTGATAAGACGAATTCCTAATTCCGGAGAATAGCCTCTTCATTCTTTTTGGAATTCTAACAATCCATTTCCAGGTGGCAAACCCGGTCTCACTCACATGAAGGAAGTAAAGGCTCATGATTGCCAACTATTTTTGCTCTTGTGATACACTCAATAAGAAGGTTTTCCAACACCATCCAAAATATGTCGAATAAATAAAATAGTGAATCATAATGCTGGACTAGAATCAAGAAATGATTATATATAGCACAAACAATATATATATAGTACATAATACAAATAAAAAGAGAAACACAAGCAATTAGGAAATGGAAAATAATAAAACCCAAATTCAGCCAAAAACAAACCAAATTCAACCAACACAATTTACAATAAAACCAGAGAAAAAAAATAAAAAAAACCCATGCGTTAATCCTAAAAATGTTTGAGAAGTTGGGATTGAATAAAGCCCTAAAAATGTTAGAGAAAGAGAGATTGAAGAAACCCCTAAAATTTTTGAGAAAGAGAGATTGAAAAAAGCCTTAAGAGAAAGAGGGATTGCAGATTACCTGAAGAATGAATGTGCGTTCAGATCCTTAGAGGGTAGAGAGAGGGTTGAAGATATAGCTCTGTCTTGGTCTGGGTCGGAATAGTTTGAGATGGTTTCTCTCTCAACTCTCTGACTTCAACCTCGTAGAAATAAAGGAAGAAAGAAACTGATTAGAGCCTTAGTCTAGGTCGAATTTGTCAGGCAGTAGGGAAATTTGAGTAGGAACCTTTGGGTTGAGTAGAAACGAGTGTAAACTACTCCGTTGAAGCTCAATTTCTCCGGTGGGCGTGGTGGGTTCAGAGGTTGCGCTAGAGAGCAAATACAGATAAAAGCCGCTAGGGTTCGTCTAAATGAAAAGGGAATTAAATTTTTTTTTTTCCACGCGGGCTTTGACTGATTATCAACTTTGGCGCGAGAGTGGGAAATTATGTGGGTGGGAAAATGAGGTGCTTATTTCAAGTGATATTTTACCCTATTTTATCCCGCGAAACTGTGTGGCAAAGGTGAAATTTTAGCCTCCTTCATTAATGAGGCGCTTACATGCCGTTAAAATTAACTTTCATTAACGAGGCGCTTACACCCCTTTAAAGTTGACCTTTATTAACGAGACGCTTATATCCCGTTAAAGTTGACAACTGCCTCGTTAATATATTAACGAGCACCTTTAACACCCGTGAAAGCAATATTTTACGAGGATTCTATTCCTGACCCGTAAAAGCGTGAAACAATTACAAGGAACCCTTTCTGAACCTCGTCAAATGCAGTTTTTACGAGGCAAAATAAATAAGCCTCGTAAATGCTAGTCGTAAAAACACACTTTTCTTATAGTGACATTTTTTCATAACACATGCAACAACAGTGTCTAATGTACGTTCTTTTACGAAGTATGTAAAAAATTTCCATGACACATGCAACAATGCCGTTAGTGTCTGATTTAGGTTAATAATCCACGGAAATAATGGCTTTTGGAGGAAAGAAAGTCATTGGAAGCCTAGTGCTTGCGGTTAGGACGTCCCAAGTGAACTCAATGGCACTAATGTTACTCGATGCCAAATGCTGATAGTTCAGCCTGAATTCTCAACTCAGTTCATGGTACTGGCTGAGGAGTACCAACGATGCTCATATGTCAAAGAGATTGGAAAAGAACGAAAAAAGGGGTTCCAATACGAACTTTAGGGCCAAGGTGGGGGTGTCAAGGGAGGTTCACAGCTAGTCGCAGTTTTGGCTGATGACAAAGAAGTAGTGGGTTCGTTTGAACTTTGAACTATTGATTTGCAAGATTCGATGGAGTTCGAGCTTCAGGAAACGAGTCAGAAATATTTGTCAGATGAGCAATCCAAACTTCGCACGGCTTCGACTAAATCCGTATGCTCAGAAATGGCATTCAAGCCCTGCTTCATAGGACATGCATGCAACGACACCGGTAGTGCCTGATTTAGGCTCTTTTATAAAATATTTAACGACCTTTTCACAATACATGCAATAACGCGGGTCGCGTTTGATTTAGGTTCTCTTATAAAATATGTAACAACATTTCATAAAACATGCGACAACGTTGATAGTGTTTGATTTAGGTTCTTTTACAAAATATGTAACTATTAATTTTTTTTTTTTTTATAAAACATGTAACAACATCGGTAGTTTCTATGACTTCCACTTGTCGATCCCTTTGTATACTTTTTTCGTTCTAGATGGAAATGAGTTTTGCTTTATGATTGTGTGTGTATATATATATATATTCCTTTCAATTCGTTGATTTCTTTTTGTTTATTGAATTCTATTCTTCATTTTATGGAATAGATGTGAGAAATAAAAAAGTTGGGAGAATTTCTTCAGAAATGGATTTATCCAGCTGCCCCCAACTCCTACGGGTAGATCCAGTGAAGTCTTAACAAACAAGCAAAACAATTCATACAAGATCTAGTTTTGGATCTTTATGAAGTTTTTTTGTATATTCCATTTTATTGGTAAGTTTCAAAATGTTTAGAATTTTGTTCACCATTTTTTTTATAAAATAAATTCTATTTTCTTTTATAGATCTGTTGAAATGAGATTCTGTATGATCCAGATGACACTCTTTCCTACAAAGAGAAACAATGAACCTTGATAACACTGGTGTAGTGCCTGCCAAGAGCTCTTCGACGTTCAAGTTAGTCACCGGAACTCTGAAATAATAACAAGATTTAATATATTAATTATCTCATCCCATTCAAATCAATTATTTACCTTCTTAAAGGAGATAGTAATTAACTGTCGTTGCATTTGGAAACCGGAGAGATTTTTGATGATTCCACTTAGATTTTGGGGAGGATAATTCCCTTACCCTTATCTTATTTCTAATTTGAATTTGAGTTGCTCATTATCTACATTCAAACTGCCTATTATTTTTATTCTTATCAAGATTCATGTTGGTTAGATTACAAAGATGGGTTGAGCAAATTAGAACTTCGACCTCCTCTGATGGGAGAGGTCAGCAATCAGCATAGATGTTAAATACATACAAGAGTTAAAAATGGCTAGAAGATCAGAAGCAAGTTAGAAAATGTTTTTCTAGCTAATATATAAAAAAAACTTAACCCAATTAATCTGGAAAAAAAGAAAAAGAAAAAGAGTGTGCTTAAAATTCAAAAAGATTTCAAAAATAGGATATGTTATTTTTAATTACCATTTAAAAACTTCCGCTATTAAAATTTTGTTCTTAAAATTTTCATTATATTATATAAATATCATATATTTGATTCCGTTTGTATTAGTCAAACAAAAAAACCAGAGCTTGTTTCCCCTTCTTTTACTGATTAAAACACACCTTGTCTAAAAAATTATTATTATTTTGCATATATATATATGTGCGATCGCGTGAATACTAATAAATGTATATTTTTTTGATAGGTAAGATTTTATAAGAAAGCATTCCAATGGTGAATGCATCCTGCAAAAATACATGGTATCAAGCCACATGGTTCCGATGCGGCCCGATTCTCCAGCAGAACAACAAACCAGCTAACATCCAACGGAAACTGTATAACCAAGGACTATGCACACCATGCCTGGGTGTCCCGTATTAGAAAGGGTTTGGATGGAGTGAAAAAACGACGACAATCGTTGACTACCGTACCCCCAATCTATTTGGTATATGCCTAGGTGCCCCGTGAATTGTTTTCCGTACCCCTAATCTATTTGGTATAAAGCTCTCATAAGCTAGATGCTAGGGCATCAAGCTCTCACCCACCCCCTCGTAGGGCACCAACCTCCATACCGTTCGACGCCGACAACTGAACATGAATTGATCAACGTGTTCCGTATTAAAAGGAATCCGGACCGAGTGAAACCCTTTTCAAAATTTTTATAAACATATTCAAAGATTCTGTATATACTTCTACTACATGAAAGCGGGGACAGTTGCTTATACCTATGAAGGTGGATGAGTTTCCTTGCAATCGAAGGCAGGTTATCCTACACCTCACTTGGTCGAATCTCCTTTGTTTTGATTACGCAATAATTATATACCCACTGGGTGGGAGCTCTAACTGTAATTATATAAGAGCCCACTAAGTCCACTAGAAATTATTTAAAAGCCCGGATCTCTAACCAAGAGCTTAGGCAGTATTTATTTAAAATGCCCACTTAGTGGGTTCACTAACCAAGAGCTTAGTCACTATTTATTTAAAAGCCCACTAAGTGGGTTCTCTAACCAAGAGCTTAGGCAGTATTTATTTAAAATGCCACTTAGTGGGTTCACTAACCAAGAGCTTAGGCAATATTTATTTAAAAGCCCACTAAATGTGTTCACTAATCAAGAGCTTAGGCAATATTTATTTAAAAGCCCTTTGTTTACCCGCATTAATAATTTATTAACTATTCGTGTTCCACGTCCGACATCAGCCGACCTAACGTGCCTGCCAAACTCATTTTATTTTATTCTTTTAAAAACAGGGAATCTCTTGTTGGGAGTCAAACTAGGCTCTCTCAATTCTGTGATTTATTGGACATTGTGCTAAAAAAAAAAAAAAAAAATTTATTGGACATTTATCATTACATTAAAATCACACTTAATAATAATAATAATAAAAAAAATACATTTTCATTACCTACATTTTTCAACTTAATTCTCTTAAATCTTGTTTTCACTATATTTATTTTTTAATTCAATGCTCACAAATTTTTTACTCATCATAATTATTTTTCAATTCAATGCTTTTAATTTGATAAATAATTTAATATTAACTTAGTTATTAGTAATTTTTTATTAATAAAATAAATAAATATATAAAATTATTTAAAATACAAACAGCCTTAAACTTGAGCGTGCTGCTCTACTTATTGTTCCGAAATAAATTTTTTTTATAGATATTAGCCATACGTTCCCTATGGTAACTGGGTTTCATGAACTAGTCAACAAACAATACTACTGGCTGCAAGATACACTGGTCAAAGTTTCATGATTACCTTATCCCAGTTTACCGGTAACTATTCAATGATGAAAAATTAATCACATCGGAAGCGTTTTCGCGGCTGAATCCACTTTGAATTTGATAAATGCATTGCTTGTGAAATATGTGTTCGCGTATGTCCTATAGATTTACCTGTTGTTGATTGGAAATTGGAAATTGGAGACGGATATTCGAAAGAAATGATTGCTGAATAACAGTATTGATTTCGGTACTTGTATATTTTATCGATGAATGAAGAATATGATCGTCACGAATTGAATTATTATCAATTTGCATTGGGTCGTGTACCAATATCAGTAATTGACGATTGCGTGGTTGGAACAATTTGAAATTTGCCTCGAATAAAAAATGACTAAGGCCCTATTTGGTTTTTGTTGTGTAGTGTTCTGTGTTGTTCTCTGCAGTGCTACAGTAGCCCATTTTCAGAACACATGTTGTTTGGTCTGCCTAGTGGAACACTTTCAGAACAAATCCAATATTTGGCCCAAAAGCTAAAACAACAATTTGGTGTTTTATGTTGTTCCAGGCCCATCTTTTTTACTGTAGCGGAGACAATGATAAATTTTTATTAGGGCAAATCATTTCAGCCTCCCAATCGCCTCCGTATTCTCGTTCTCAACTCTGGAACTTACTCTGTGCAACTGCAAACACAAAATCTATAAGGATCAGAAGTTCAAAACCCACCTCAATCTGTATTCTCGTTCTCAACTCTGGAACTTGCCCCCCCCCCCCCCCCCTCTCTCTCTCTCTCTGTGCAACTGTAAACTACAAAATCTACAAGAATCAGAAGTTCAAAATCTTCAGATCTGTTAAGTTGAAAACCCATATCATATCGGCATATCATTTCAGATTGTTCAAAAAATCAAAACCCATATCTTTCAGCTTCCATCGCCCGCTGTTTCAGTTCTGGTTTGCCGTTCGCAAGCTTTGTAATTCTTGTTTGTATGGGTTTTGATTTTGTGTATGGTTTTTGTTTTGGATTGTGTGTATGGGTTTTGTTTTAATTTTTTTTTCAGATTGTGTGTATGGGTCCGTTATTCTAGTTCTGGTTCGCTGTTCGCAAGCTTGTTTTGTTTTAGATTGTAAGTATGGGTTTTGTTTTAATTTTTTTTAGGGCAAATCATTTCAGCCTCCCAAACGCCTCCATCTCAGTTCTCTCTTTCTCTCTCCAACTGTAAATGTATGGGTTTTGTTTTAATTTTTTTTAGGGCAAATCATTTCAGCCTCCCAAACCTTCCACCTCTATTCTCTTTGTCTCTCTCTCTACAACTGCAAATGTATGGGTTTTGTTTTAATTTTTTTTAGGGCAAATCATTTCAGCCTCCCAAACGCCTCCATCTCTATTCTCTCTTTGCAACTGCTAACCTATGTGTAAGGGTTTTGTTTTAATTTTTTTTCTAAATTAACTAACCAAGCTCTGTAATTCTTGTATTGCAAACTAATCTAGTTAATTTATTTTAATCATCACAAAAAAAAATAATAATAATAATTTTTATTCTAAAATTCTCAATTAAAATTTTCATTCGAAACATATTTTGTTCTTATTTCAGAACACCACACTATAAAATACTTATTCTGTTCTAAGATAGAACATTACACTACACTACACAATACTTCTCAAACGAGCCCTAAACACCTCCATTGATTCAAGAGCAATTCCCAATTACTAAGGATAAATTTTGATCTATTCTAATACGTTTTTTGTTTGATCAATAACTAAAAATCCAAACTATTGATTAGTTTACTACACCCGATATACAAAGAGCGGTGATATACTATCGAAAGAAGAGAGAACAGAAAAGATGGAGAAGAGAGATAAATGTGTCCGGAAAAAATAAAAATAAAAAGTTAAAAAAAGAGAAAGAGAGAGAGTCGTATAATAAATATGTGTATGTGAATATATATATATATATATATATATATATATATATAGATGGAGAGAGAGATAACCAAAGAGAGAGATAATGGAATTTTTGTTTTATTCCAACACCCACACCACACTGTATACATGAATGCCCACATATATAGGCGCTGTAATTGGCTTCCTAAAGAAGCCACAATTGAAATCTTCCTCTGTAAGCTTTGCATGGTGATGTCATGGATGACATACATTTATTGTGGGCCCCACTTCCATTATACATAACACTCCCCCTTGGGGTCCACAATATTACATTAAGAATATGCCTCGTTAAAACCTTGTTAAGGAAAACCCAATGGGACAAAACCCTAGCGAAGGAAAAAAAGTACAGTATTCTTATGTATCTGAAAATGGTATTGCATAGAGTAAAACTGCCTCATTAAAACCTTGCCAGGAAAACCCAGTGGGACAAAACCTGGACGAAAGAAAAAGAGTACAGCATGTCAACACTTCTTTGATCAATTGTTCCCCCTCATTAAATCAACCCTGAAGATCCTTTAGTTGACGCATTCCAGTGTTGTGCACCATCTTCTTGAATGTTGTTGTTGGAAGCGTTTTAGTGAATAGATCTGCTAGATTTTCACATGAACGTATCTTCTGAATATCAATATCACCCTTTTTCTGGAGTTCATGTGCATAAAAGAATTTTGGTGAGATGTGTTTGGTCCTATCACTTTTAATATACCCTTCTTTCATTTGTGCAATGCATGCCGCATTATTTCATATAATACTATTGGGCTTTCTTTTATTAATGAGAGACCACATGTTGTTCAAATATGTTGGATCATTGATCTCAACCAAAAGCATTCCCTGCTTGCTTCATGAATTGCGAGTATCTCAGAATGATTTGAAGAAGTTGCAATCATTCTCTGTTTCATTGATCACCATGATATAGCAGTGCCGCCACAAGTAAACATATATCCTGTTTGTGAATAAGCTTTATGTGGGTTAGAAAGATAACCGGCATCTGCATATCCAACTAATGGAGACTTTGGTGCCTTCGAATAAAACAAGCCTATATCAGTTGTGCCACGAAGATATCGCAGTATGTGTTTGATTTCATTCCAATGTTTGTGAGTTGGTGCAGAACTGTACCGTGCTAATAAATTGACTAAAAAAATTATATCAGGTCTTGTGCAATTTGCAAGATACAAAAGAGCACCAATCGCACTGAGATAGGGCACTTCAGGACCAAGGAGTTCTTCATCATCTTCTCAAGGACGAAAATGATCTTTCTTGATGTCAAGTGATCGGACAACCATTGGGCAGCTCAATGGATAGGCTTTATCCATATGAAAACGTTTCAGAATCTTTTCTGTATATGTTAATTGATGGATGAGAATACCATTCGAAAAATGTTCAACCTGTAGCCCAAGGCAGAATTTTGTCTTTCCGAGATCTTTCATTTCAAATTCTTTCTTTAAATAATTGGCTGTCTTTTCGATCTCGTCCAATGTTCCCACAAGGTTCAGATCATCAACATATACTGCAACAATAACAAAACCAGATTCTGATTTGTTAATAAAAATGCATGGACAAATATGACTGTTCACATACCCTTCTTTGAGTAAGTAATCGCTAAGGCAATTATATCACATTCGTCTAGATTGCTTCAATCCATATAAGAATCGTTATAATTTTATTGAGTGCATATTACGTGGTTTTGTTTCAGGCATTTTAAATCCTTCTGGGATTTTCATATAAATATCACTATCTAGTGATCCATATAAATATGTTGTAACCACGTCCATTAGATGCATATGCAATCTTTCTGTGACTGCCAAGTGTATTATGAATCTAAAAGTAGTTGCATCAATCACAGGGGAGTATGTTTCCTCAGAATCAATACCAGGTCTTTGTGAGAAACCTTGAGCTACAAGTCGGGCTTTGTATCTCACGATTTCATTTTTCTCATTACGCTTTCGAACAAATGCCCATTTGTACCCAACAGGATTAACGCTATCAAGTGTTTGGACTACTGGTCCAAATACTTCACATTTAACTAATGAATTTAGCTCTATTTGTATTGTTTCTTTCTATTTTGGCCAATCATTTCTTCGTCGACATTCTTCGACGTTTTGAGGTTCCAGATCCTCATTTTCAATATCAAGAGCAACGAGATATGAGAATATGTTGTCGACAACAATTTCATTTCTATTCCATCTCGTTTCATAATTTAATGAGATTTCATCATTTTCAGGTACCTTTGCCTTATCAAGGACATGTGCCTCATCAAGGGCCATATCATCATTTGTTGCTTTTGCCTCATCAATATTTATGATTTCATCATTTTTAGGTACCTGAGACTCATTAAGAGCCTCTGCTTTATCAAAAGCTATTATCTCAGATTGATCAATAATATCTGTTACTCTTTTTGTGGCCTCTTCAGGAGTGCCAGCTTTTCTTTGTGATTTCCTCTTACGAGGAATAATATCTTTTGCACCGACTGGTCTACCACGCTTCAAGCGTGTTTTAGATGCATTTGCTGCATTACTGACAGAAGGTTCCTCAGGGACAACAATTTGTGTTGGCACATTTGCAACTGGTATATGTGATTTTATCACTTTCTTTGTATCAGTAAATGTATCAGGTAATTGATTTGCAACATTTTGCAAGTGAATAATCCTCTGAACTTCTCGTTCACATTTGTTTGTACGAGGATCAAAATGAGACAATTCCAGGGCATTCCAAGTAAGATCACGTTGTTGATGTGCCTTTTCTCCCCTTAATGGTGGGAAAACAGTCTCATCAAAATGACAGTCAGCAAATTGTGCTTTAAAGACATCACTTGTCAGGGGTTCAAGATATCTAATAATAGATGAAGAATCAAAATCAACATAAATTCCAAATCAACGTTGAGAACCCATTTTAGTGCGTTGGAGTGGTGCAATTGGAACATATATAGCACAACCAAAAACTCGTATGTGGGAGATATTTGGTTGTTGACCAAAAACAAGTTGCAATGGTGAGTACTTATGATAAGCAGTTGGTCATATACAAACTAATGATGTAGCATGCAATATGGCATGACCCTAGGCAGAAATAGGTAATTTTGTCCGCATAAGCAAAGAACGACCAATTAGCTGAAGTCTTTTAATAAAAGATTCAGCCATACCATTTTGAGTATGAGTGTGTGCAACAGAATGTTCAACATTAATTCTAACTGACATGCAATAATCATCAAAAGCTTGAGAAGAAAATTCAACAGCATTATCAAGACGGATTGTCTTAATTGGGTAATCAAGAAAGTGTGCCCGTAATTTGATGATTTGAGCAAGAAGTTTAGCAAATGCAACATTACGAGTAGAAAGTAGACAAACATGTGACCATCGTGTTGATGCATCAATTAAGACCATAAAATAACGAAATGGTCCAGAGGGTGGATGAATTGGCCCACATATATCCCCATGAATTCGTTGTAAAAATGGAGGAGACTCAACAATGACTTTTGAAGGGGATGGTCTGATAATCAACTTACCTTGTGAGCAAGCGGTGCATAGATGATTATTTGGTAAGATGATTTTTTGATCCTTTAGTGGGTGACCATGCGAATTTTCAATAATTTGACGCATCATTGTACTCCCTAGGTGACCAAGTTGATCATGCCAAAGTATAAAAAGTTTTGGGTCACAAGATTTTTATGGATCATAAAAAGTTTTGACTCAATTGTTCTAATGGTTGTATAGTATAACCCAGAAGAGAAAACAGGGAGTTTTTCTAATATCAGTTTCTTGCCTGAGGTAATGGAAGTAATGTAGAGGTATTCCACATTTCTTTCATTTGCAGTCTTAATATAATACCCATTAGGACGCAAATCTTTAAAACTCAACAGATTTCTCCGAGATCTTATAGAATATAAGGCATCATCGATTTGTAATCTTGTTCCATGTGATAAAATGATGTTAGCTCGTCCGGAGCCTTCAATAAAGTCGGTGGGACCTGATATGGTACTGACACTGGCATATGTCAGAGTTAGGTGAGAAAAATATTTTTGATCTCGAAGATTTGTATGTGTTGTTCCATTATCTGCAAGACATATATCTTCACCATTTATTTTGGGACTAGTCAGATCCATTCCTATTCATGCAAATTTCTTTATCAGAAAAGAAACTTTTATAACAAAGGAAACTTTGATACAAACTAAAAAATAAAAATTTTAATACAAGGAAAATAGAAACATAGTAGATAGAATATGAAAAAAAACATAAGATTAACTGGTGTGGACATTTCCATCACCAATAAGGAAGTCTATCCTTCCATCACGATCATCAAAAAAATCTAATACATCCAGATTGGTGATGTTAACTGGCTCATCATGATTAATGAAATTCATTTCCAGATTTATGGTGTCAACTGACTCATCATGATCAAGGAAATTCATTTCATTTTGTTTTCCCTTTTCTTTCATTAAGGCTTGGTAAAGATCAGCCAGATGCTTTGGTGTACGACAAATACTTTGCCAATGCCCTGTCATGCCACACCGATAACAAGTATTATCATGAGCCTTGAAAGGTTGAGCCACATCATTCCCTTTTACTTGTCTCATTTCATTATAATCTTTCCTTTGAGGATATAGTGTGGATCTCTGATTGCGAAAATGTGAGAATTGATATCCTTCATGATAATAAGAATGATTTCTACCACGACCATATTCATTATTGTGGTAGTTATTTTTAGCACGACTATATTCATTTCTACCACCACGACCACGTCCACGTCCGTGTCTACAACCACGGGATGAGGCAACATATGTTTCAGGGATCGGTGTCGATCCAGTTAGACGAGACTGGTGGTTTCTCAACAAAAGCTTATTATTTTGCTCTGCCACAAGCAAACATGATATCAGCTCTGAATATTTTTTAAATCTACGCTCTCAATATTGTTGTTGCAAGAGTACATTCGAGGCGTGAAATATGGTGAATGTTTTTTCTAGCAAAAATTCATCAGTAACAGTATCACCACATAATTTTAATGTAGAGCTGATTTTGAATAGAGCAGAGTTATATTCAGTCAGAATTTTAAAATCTTGCAACCTCAGTTGCAGCCAATCAGCCCTGGCCTTTGGGAGGATGACTGTTTTTTGATGATCATATATTTCTTTCAAATTATTCCACAAACAAAGTGGATCTCTTTCAGTGAGGTATTCAGTTTTCAGTTCCTCACTAATATGGCGCCGGAGAAAAATTATGACCTTTGCTTTATCTTGCAATGATGCCTCATTGTCTTCTTTAATTGTGTCACCAACGCCCATGGCATCCAAATGGATCTGAGCATTCAGAATTCAAGATAAATAATTTTTGCTAGAAATATTCAGGGTCACGAATTTCAGCTTTGACAAATTTGACATTTTCAGAATAACTAGATGTGACAACAATATAAAAATATAATTTAGCATATAAATAAAATGGAATTAAAATGAAATAATAATATAATATAAATTATTTAAATAACAATAATAGTCAATCTTGTCATTATAAATAAATTATTAAATAATAAAGGCGGTAAAACCAGCCATAAAATATTAAATAATAAAAGTGATAAGACCGACTATAATTAGTAAATTATTAAATAATAAAGGTGGTAGAACCGACCATAGTGTAAGTATATATATCATTTAAGTGAACAACTTTATTTTACTAACAATAATCCATAATTAAAATTTCTTTATCGTTTGGAGTCAGAAATATTATTTTCTCCGATAAAGCAAACTAACCCAACAAGCTATCAAAACTAATATTACAAAATAGATATATAGTTGGGATAAAAAGAGGGAGAGAAAGCTTTCTTTTTCAAATCTCATATGGATAGTTTGTGCGTATAATAAATATGTGTATGTGAATATATATATATATATATATATATATATATATATATATAAAAGGAGACGGAGAGACAGAGATAACCAAAGAGAGAGAGAGAATGGAATTTTTGTTTTATTCCAACACCCACACCTCGCTGTGTACATGAATGCCCATATGTATATAGGCGCTCTAATGGAAGCCGGAATTGAAATCTTCCTTTGTAAGCTTTGCATGGTGATGTCATGGATGACATACATTTATTGTGGGCTCCACTTTCATTATACATAACGTACACTCTGTATAGAATAATAAAAGAATAGTTCGTATTTATTTATTTGTTTATTTATTTAAGGTGACGCATTCTTGTCTTTCATTTTTGTATAAAGCACTTTGTTCAACCGGAGGGTGAAATCCAGCGCTGACTAATTAAAAACCTGGGATTCCTGCTTCTCTCTCACACAATAGGTTTGAATCCTTCTCCGTAAAACTCAATACTCCATATTTAGCGATCAGATCTATACTGAGATCTGGTAGATCTCTCTAATTGTTCTTTTTTATTTCTTTTTGTTTATTCAATCTATTCTTGATTTTAGGAAATAAGCTTGAAACATGATTCAGAAAATGGATCAAGTATGTGTCAGATTTTGAGCAAGGAGGCATTCTGCCTTTGTACTTGTATTTTGTTCGTGCACAATCAACTGAGGCCTCTCCGGTTCATGTTGCAAGGTAGTGTTCTTTTATAGAAATATTTAACTGAGTTTATATGCTAAGTCACACAATTCGTTCAAAGAGGCCTTGCTCTCAAGCTCTGCACGCGAATTTGCAATTCAATTTTTGCAATTCTCGAATTTGTTCACTTTGTATAATTGAATTTGTTAGAGTCCCAATAGTATGGAACACATTTATGCGTTGTATGGCATTGTTATACTACCATATATATATATATATATATATATATATATTAATTAATTATACATGTTTGAAAATATACCACCAAAAAACTTCCCAATCGGAGAATATTACAAATGAATCACGAAGTTAGCTTATTTATTACATATAGGAATCAATAATAATGAATATATTTGCATATGAATTTAAATAAATAAAAAAATATAAAATATATATGTCATGAACAGACATAATTTTACTTAAACTTAATATACAGATGCTCCGGGTTTCAAAAAATTTGAACTTTGACGCTTTCGCTCCCGTAGGTACTCTGGAATTATTAAAAAAATTCAATATTGCTAGTGAGTTTCTGGGTGCGTCACTATGGGTGCGTCACTATGCTGTTAGTGTCTGATTTTAAGATGTTTTTCATAGCAATTAGTCTCTGATCTAGGTTAAAGTATGTAAATATTTTTTCATAAAACATGCAGCAACACCGGTAGTGTCTGATTTAGGTTAATAATCCAAGCAAACAAATTCATTCAAAGCCAAGTGGGGTGCCTTTGCTTTTGCCTTCGTAAGCGCGTTCTTTCATTACGTGAACATTTTTTCATAGCACATGCAACAACGCCGTCAGTGTCTAATGTACGTTCTTTTATGAAGTATGTAAACATTTTCATAGAACATGCAACAACGCCATTAGTGTCTAATGTAAGTTCTTTTATGAAGTATGTAAACATATATTCATAGCACATGCAACAACGCTGTTAGTGTCTAATGTACGTTCGTTTATGAAGTATGTAAACATTTTTTCATAGCACATGCAACAACGCCGTTAGTGTCTAATGTACGTTCTTTTATGAAGTATGTAAACATTTTTCCATAACACATGCAACAATGCCGTTAGTGTATGATTTAGGTTAATAATCCACGGAAATAATGGCTTTTGGAGGAAAGAAAGTCATTTGAAGCCAAGTGGGGTGCCTTTGCTTTGCCTTCGTAAGCGCTTGCGGTTAGGATGTCCCAAGTGAACTCAATGGCACTAATGTTACTCGATGCCAAATGCTGATAGTTCAGCCTGAATTCTCATCTCAGTACATAGTACTGGTTGAGGAGTACCAACGATGTTCATATGTCAAAGAGATTGGAAAAGAACAAAAAAAGGGATTCCAATACAAACTTTAGGGCCAAGGTGGGGGTGTCAAGGGAGGTTCACAGCTAGTCGCAGTTTTGGCTGATGACGAAGAAATAGTGGGTTCGTTGAACTATTGATTTGCAGGATTCGATGGAGTTTGAGAATCGAGCTTGATATGATCAACAACTCTACCTGATAGATTCAGTAAGCAAGTTAGAAATATTTGTCAGATGAGCAATCCAAACTTCTGCTTTGACTTAATCTGTATGCTCAGAAAATGGCATTCAAGCCCAGTTTCATAGGACATGCAACAATATCGGTAGTGTTTGAGTTAGGCTCTTTTATAAAAATATTTAACGATTTTTTCATAACACATGCAGTAACGCCGGTAGTGTTTGATTTAGGTTCTCTTATAAAATATGTAACAACATTTCATAAACACATGTAACAACGTTGGTAGTGTTTGATTTAGGTTCTTTTACAAAATATGTAACTATTTTTTTTATTTTTATAAAACATGTAACAACATCGGTAGTTTCTATGACTTCCACTTATCGATCCCTTTGTATACTTTTTTTTGTTCTGGATGAAACTGAGTTTTGCTTTATGCATTTGTGTGTGTATATATATTCCTTTCAATTCGTTGATTTCTTTTTGTTTATTGAATTCTATTCTTCATTTTATGGAATAGATGTGGGAAATAAAAAAGTTGGAGACTTTTTTCAGAAATGGATTTATCCAGCTGCCCCCAACTCCTACGGGGTAGATCCAGTCAAGTCTTAAGAAACAAGCAAAATCATTCATACAAGATCTAGTTTTGGATCTTTATGAAGTTTTTTGTATATTCCATTTTATTGGTAATTTTCAAAATGTTTAGAATTTTGTTCACCATTTTTTTTATAAAATAATTTCTATTTTCTTTTCTAGATTCATGTTGGTTAGATTACAAAGATGGGTTGAGGAAATTAGAACTTCGACCTCCTCTGGTCAGCATACATTTTGAATACATACGAGAGTTAAAAATGGCTAGAAGATCAGAAGCCAGTTAGAAAATGTTCTTCTAGCTAATATATAAAAAAAGCTTAACCCAATTAATCCGGGGGAAAAAAAAAGAGTGCGCTTAAAATTCAAAAAGATTTCAAAAATAGAATATGTTATTATTAATTACTACTTAAAAACTTCCGCTATTAAAATTTTGTTCTTAAAATTTTAATTATATTATATAAATATCATATATTTGATAGTCAAACAAAAAAACAGAGATTATTTCCACTTTTTTTACTGATTAAAACACACCTTACCTAAAAAATTATTATTGTTTTGCATATATATATATATATATATATATCAATATCTTATATTCACACATATATATATGTGTGTGTGTGTGTGTGTGCGCGCGCGCGCGCGTGCGTGAATACTAATAAATATGTATTTTTTTTGATAGGTAAGATTTTATAAGGCATTCCAATGGGGAATGCATCCTGCAAAAGATTGTACAAGAAAGATGGTATCAAGCCACATGGTTCTGATGCGGCCCGATTCTCCAACAGAACAACAAACCAGCTAACATCCAACAACAAACCAGCAAACATCCAACGAAACTGTTAGTGTGTATGTATAGAGAGTGGAAGCGGGAAATGGCCATCCCCATTTCCAGGCTTTCCATTTCTCGCTCTCACCGGCTCTCCCATTCTTTTTCTCTCCCAACTTTCCAAATAAAGAGTCATTTACAAAGGCAAGGACATTTCATTGCTCTGTTACATCGGAATTCAATTCCCTTAGTTAAGTTTGAATACTCAATTTTATTGCCTTCCTTTGCTTTGAAGTTGTTGTAGGTGTTCATTTCATATACATACACCAAATTGACATAAAGGTTATGTAAGAAAAAGATAATCTTGGTAACCAATTAGTTAGTCTCCTGGGTTCTTGATATCACAATAATTTGGGATTACTGGATTATTATTTGTAAAGACATTTGGATTAATGTGTAGTTGATTTATTTTGCTTTGGTCCAGACCATAGGTGTACTTTTGTGGAACTCACCTCATTCGACACCCCATAAAGTTATTTCATTCTTTCAAATCACTGGTTAATCTATGATTTGTATGCCATTATGTCTATCTTCTCATTTCTAGAATCTAAGTCTAGTGCTTTTACTATTTTTTGGTAATTAAGTTTAGTGCCACTACGAATTTGCCAAATGTCAATTTTTAATTTTAAATTTTCCACATTCTATAACTCTTTGTTTTTTAGGGTTGACAGAGGTGGGCAATATGTTTTCTTTGTGAGCAGCTGCAATGGAGGAGTCATTGCTGTTGCTGATGGCGTTTCTGGGTACGCAAATTAGTTTGAAGGAAGCATCTTCAATTTTTTTTTTTTCCTTTCCTTTTTTGCATAAGAAGTTCAAATTTACAGTATATATATATATATATATATAATCAGGTTATAGAGATATTTACAACTGTTAAATCCATATTCGAGGCCATGAATCATTTATTTTCTTTTGTGGCCATTTTCAATAGTTTGTAGATTATTTTACTAGGCCCATAGTTTGCAGATTATTTTACTAGGCCCAAGAGCAGGTGGGCAGAATAACCCAATTAATTCGAAGTATTTAATCCAAGCCTGTCCAGAATATATAAATATACACACACACACAAAAACAATTATTAAAGTAAAAAAAAATGAGAGCGCATAATATTCAAAAAGATTTCAAAAAAATAAGAACTTACCTTTTATTTACCACTTAAACTTCAGCACTTAAAATTTAGTTTAATTTTTTTTCACTATATCATTCATATGATTCAGTTTGTGTTGGTATAACGAAAAAACAGTGCATGTTTCCACTTTTTTATACTGATTAATACAAACCTTGCCTTAAAATTGATGTTGTTTTGCATGAATGAATGTTTGTGAATCATTCATTAAGACTACTAAAGAGGAATAACACAAGAAAAAAATAGCAGACTGATATCTGCCTCGACCTTCTTGTTGCCTTCAACACTTACCTTTCACAAATTTACGAAGAAAAAACTTTGTAGCTATATTTTGGAGCATTGATATAGATATTGTATTTTCAAATACATATAGAATTTGGAACACTTGACTATATATTTAGGCATATCTTGGAATTTCTGAAATGCTAGACAAGAGGATACTCTTGTGTACATGGTAAATTTGCTTTGTTTTGATTAGATTGAATTACCAAGGACTACCAAGTATATTCCCAGATAATAGACCAAATAAAGGGTCCTGTCATTGAGCCGAAAAGTGCAGGGGTTTCTAAGTATAGACCAATTAATTGACACTTATAATAACAAAAATGTTGTTAAAATTAAAATTATCATAAAAATGAAGGAAAACTAAAACTATAGCTAATAAAATAATGTTTATTAATTTTTATGTATAAAAAGATAATACTTACTGCTAATTTTGTTTTTCCTTTTTTTTAAAACTTGGAAGAAGATTCAATTATCATGGATTGCCTAAATAATGCATTCTGTGTGCACATGCCCTTTTTCCTCATTCCCGAATGTTTTCACTTGATGATTTTCAGTTTTGTGTTGAAGCACAGCTCTGTATTGGGACATTTTGCAGGACTTTAGGTGTGACAATTAACACAATACCCAACAAAAAGACCCACAAATAGGTATAATCACTTTTTCCAAAAACTGCTGCTACCTGCTCTTCTATGAGTTGATGATATAGTCGATCAGGAAAAGTTTTTGGTGTGTGAGTTATAAAAGTAAAAGTTATTTACTTTATATGAAAATTAGAAAAAAAAACCAGCTTCAGTACACTTCTATTATGTTTACAATGGATGAGAAACAGAAATGGGGAGAGAGGGTCCCCTTTGTATGATTCCTTAAGTCCTTTTAAGTAACCATTGAACTAACAATTAAGAGATATGTAGGAAGGAGAGGTAAAACAAGCTTTCACCCAAGAAATAAGACCAGTAGGGAATCCCAAGAGAGTGGAGTGTCAAGAATGAAGTCCTACACAACACTGGCAAATGTTTTTTCGATGTCAACCTTCATAGCACATTTAGGAGAGAATGCATGCTTGTGGTAACCATGGAGAAGTTCATGTGTAAGCAAAACACTATCACTAATTTTCCTGTCTTGCACAAAGGCAATCTGAGTGTGGTCAATGAGATGAGGTAGAGCAATCTGAATTTTCCTAGCAATTAATTTGGAAGTGCATTTATAAATAATGTTGCAACAGGATATTGGTCTAAAGTCATTAAGAGAGGTAGGGTTAGGGCATTTGGGAACAAGTGAGATGTAAGATGAGTTGATTTCTTTCAGTAGTTTTCCATTGAGGAAAAAAAAAGAGTCTCTGATGGCTTTAACAATGGAATGACCAATAACACACTAGGACTTTTGAAAGAAATGCCCATTGAAGCCATCAGGGTCTGGGGCTTTGTCTTGGTTGAAAGAGTGCATACACTGGACAATCTCATGGTCAGTGGGAATGGATGTGAAGGACTAAAGGAGGTTAGGGGGAATGGTCTTGGTGATGAAAAGGGAGAGCAGCACTTCCTGGGCAAGGAGGAGAGTTTCCCAGTAGGTTCTGTAAGTGCTCAATAACTTCATGCTGGATTGCAAGAGGATCAGTGATCTGAGCTCCTTGACTGTTTGCGAAACAAGTGATTTTTTTTCTTGTTCAGCCTGGAGCTGATATATCTGCAGAAGGCAGAGTTGGCATCCCCTAATTTGAGCCAATTGATCCTTGATTTTTTGCTTCAGGATGTTCTCCTCAACATTAACTAATTTGCTTAAGAGTTTAGTAGAAGTCTCTCCTTAAGTCTCAGAGAGGAGTTGGAAGGCTCCTTGTCAAGGTCAAATTGGCATTTGTCCAATTCATGCTTTAGAGGCAGTCGCTTTGTTAGACAAATCAGAGAACTCTCTTCTACAATTGTTTTTTTAGATCATGCTTTAGCAACTTAAGCTTTTGAGAGACTTGATACATGGAAGTGCCTTTGATAATAGTTTTCTCAACTGTAGGAATGAAGTGAGCATGGCTGCTCCATGCATTGAAGAAACTAAAGGGAGTGGCTCTTCTAGGAAAAAGACTCTGCAGTTTAACAACAATAGGGCTGTGACCAGATATTACTTGAGGGAGAAAGGAACATTCAGAGAGAGGGAAGATAGAGTTCCATTGGGGGTTAACAAGGGCCTTGCAATGCATGCTGGACCCTCACTCTTGTTATTCCAGGTATGGAGAATACCATTGAATTTAAGGCCATCAAGTTCAGCAGCTTGTAAACCATTTTTGAAATCAAGCGCTGCTTGATTCCATCTAGCTCTGCCACCATGACTCTCATTGGTATCAGCAATAGAATTGAAGTCATCAAGGCAGAGCCAAGGGGAAATAGAATGAGAAAAAGAATGAACAGTGTCACACCCGAAAACTTGAAAAGCCCTAAAATCTGAATCAATCTCAAAATCCAAAATCCAAAGCATGGAGTGTTATTGAAAATATGTATGTTAATGCCACAAAGTTAAACATATGTTTACTATCAGTCATTATATCACAAACAACTCCACAATTTCAAATATTTAAATAAAACTACAGTAGTCCCCAAGCTTACAGAAATCAAACCACTCACATAATTTCTTCAAATGGTCTAGAGTCTGAACTTTATTAATTGCAAAAACATAATAGAAATTTGTAATGCAAGTCCTAAAGCCAACATCTCGTAACCCTTTCTCCAACTAATAGCCCTCCTTTCTTTGGTTTCCTTTAGCATCATAATCTGAAAATTGTATAAAAGAGTGAGCGTGACAGCCGGTAGGAAGATTTGCTACTACTCTATAAGCAAGATATATCAAACATGGGAAGAAACAAAATCATGGTACTATACTTTTTAAAATCTTTAATAATATAAATAATTGAAGAATCAAACAGTTTAGTGAATCAGAAATCCATACCAATCATAGTGCCAAGTTTATCAAGATTTCATGAGACAATAAGTAATCTAACAATCACAACTTTCAGTTCTATGTCATAGAACATTAATCAAGAAACAAGAGATCATGTATCACCAACCGGGCAATGCATTTTGAGTGTTTCAATTCCAGTCGTTGCAGCCCTATGCGCCCCTCAAGGGTGTTACTGTGCCTCTCTAGAGGTGGTGGCATTCGACCCACTCAACATTTCGTCACACTAGGCTTCCGCGATTTCAAGGTCAACTACCTTTTCCCAACTGGAAATCAACATGTCTCTTAACAGTTTTCATTTTTTATCATTATATTTGACATCCATAAAAATCTCTACATCAAATCTGTTATAATAGTTTTAGAGAACTTAATTACACATATATAGAGTAGTAAACACGTCAGAAGTTGTTTTTTAAAGCAAACATATTTTTCCACATGCTAACATGATTAAATATATAAAAGGTAGCAATTTGTGTAGACCCGGCACAAGTGGTCTTTGTTTTTTTTCCCCCCCCCTCTCCGCAGCTCTGTCTCTCTCAACCTTTTATGTAATATTTCTCTCAATGAAAGTGTTCAATACTTGGTGTTCTATCTTTTATAAAGATCATATCTTACTTGATTGCTGCCATTTACTATGGCTGCAATTCAGCAGCTGATTTGAGGTAGAATTTGGCAGCTTTCTGTAATTTTATTGCAGTTTACTTTTGACCCTATACCTAAAAGTTAAGATTTAAGTCAGATTACCACTATAGAAATAA
Source organism: Cornus florida (assembly GCF_030987335.1). NCBI lineage: Eukaryota > Viridiplantae > Streptophyta > Magnoliopsida > Cornales > Cornaceae > Cornus > Cornus florida. The sequence goes on from NW_026775573.1 coordinate 52,264,206, forward strand.
TTTGAATATCCTTTCTCTTAAATAATATCCCCAGGAAATGGGGGAGCGTGCACATACCCATGTGAGACTTTGTGGATTACTTGGTTAGTGGAACTTAGTGGTATGGGTAACCCTAATCGAGACTTTGTTTGGATTCCACATGATCCAAATCCTACCTAGAGGGGAGAAGGAATAGTTATGCTCAAAGGGCCAGGAATTTGTTATAAACATTTGAATTTGGTCAGAATTGGAAATGTTCACTTTTGTCTCTAAGATGGCCACTATGTTAACCTTTTGATCACATATGAGATCCTCAACTTTTTGTTGTTTAGAGGGAGCATTAAGCCATCTAATGTTTCATGTGGTAATCGTAATCTTGGCAGGAATGGAAGGATGTTACGGAGCTGGAGCCAACTAGTCACCGGAATTGAGCACTTCAAGACTCCAGTCCCTTTTTCGTTTTGCCCTTTGCTTTGAGTTTCTGGATATTACTGGCTGTGCTTGCTGTCAGGGTGAAATCATCAGAAGTGATTCCATTGGAGCTGGTTTCCATCTTGTTCTGAAGGTCATCATTTGGAACATGGGCAGTGGGAATGCATTGAGCATCATCATTGGATTTACCTTTGCTTTCTGGGACAACTGACATGTCATTGGCTTGGGTAGGGGAAATATTATTGGTTTGGACTGACTGGAACATGTGTGGTTTGAATGGAGAGAGGTCAATAAGAAGTTTGTGGCTGGTGAGTTCTGTTCTGGTTTTCTTGGACTTGGGAAATTGGCATAATGGAAATGGGGGGATGGAGGCAGTGATAGTGTTAGATGGTGAGACAGCAGGGCAACTCTGTGGTGGTTTGCTGGTTTTTTGGGGCTTGAGGGTGTGGTGTGGGAACGAGAGGTGACACAGTAGGTTGAGAGGGAGGGTTGATAGGACAAGATCTGGTAGGGCTAAGACTATGGTACCTGTTCATGTCTCTAGAATCACTATTGTGCATAGATGGATTAATTCCTCTTGATTTTGCTTGAGAGGGCTTTTCTTGTAGGTGACCCCACCTGCCAGTCAGAATGTTGGTTTGACCTTCATGGTTGGGATGGGCATCATCATTTGCATGGTGATGGTAAAGTTTGGGGCTGGGAGCGTCAGTTGCAAGGGTTGAGGGCTCAGGGGGTTGAATGAGAGGCTAGTTTGATTCTGAATGGTTCAGGTATGAGCAAGAGTGACAGTCCTTAGGGAGCGATTGGTACTCCACTCTGATTTCTGTGATCTTGTTGTCCTTGCTCTTGAGGTGAATTTAGTCAGTTAATTTCCCTTTCTTGTCAATCTAAACACATGTTCTAGCAAACTTCAAAATTTTTTTTTCTTTGTTTTTTTTGACTGATTATCATCATCAGCATAAAGTGGTGTTCCAATCCCACTTGCAATGTAACTCAGTCCATTTGAGGTCCAGAAATTGCGAAGGAATGATGTAGAACCTAACCCAAGTAGAAAATGATGTTTCTTGCAGGCTATCAGCTGGCCCATCGCTCCATTTCCTCAAGCTGAGTTGGTTGCCTGAGATGGACCATGGTCCCTTAGAGAGGACAGAGGAGGCAGCTGCAGGGTTGGTGAATTGGAAATAAAAGGCTCCTTTTCCATCAGCAGAGGTTTCACAAGCCGAGAGTTTTTCCAGAGCATGGTAGCTGTTGCTTCCACAAGTTTATAAGGTAATTTCTTTTGGTAGGTTCTATAGAGGTGCTCCCCCTACTGGAAAGATTTTATTTGTTGAGCTTGATTGTTTTTCTTTTTTAAAGATACAAGTAAACCTAAAGATAGGATAGATTTTCTTGAAATTTGCAGAGAAACTTCAATAAAGAGCACAACATAGGATAGATTTTCTTGGAATTTACAGAGAAACTCCAATAAAGAGCACAACAGGGCTGATGACCTGTTGGTCTCCCATCCAGGGATTTGGGCAAAGTAACATCCGGGTGGGGATGTTCCACCCCAGGTACTGCATGGCAATACCTTGACAAAGTTCTTTACTAGTTTAATATGGGTAGAGAATCCTCTATCCTAGTGAGCTGTTTTTTTTTTATTTTTTATATTATGTCATGTATGTCCTGTATCAAAACCTATCTATGATAATATTAGGTTTGAAAAGCACAGAATGGAAATTAGGGAAAGCATAAGCTTCTCATCACTTGAAAAGTAGAGTAATAGCTATGACAGTACAAGTTTCTATCTTTTTAAATCCCATCAGTAATCAGCTTATGTAGCTTCTTCTCATCACTTGATGAGTTATTATTGAAATGCACGGCAGAAAAGTACGTAGTTATGAGAGTAAAAGTTTAATTATATTAAATCCTCACCAGCTTATATGCTTCTGATCAATTGCTTCGATCCTTTTTCTGATTAGAAATGATGAGGGGGGCAATTTCCTTCACTCGTTGTTCAGTCATTACCACAGTAACTGGAGGTGCAGGAATTTCTGCTGGCTTTCTGAGTTTCCAGGTTAGAAAGACAAAGGGTAACAGTTGCAAGAGCAACACAAGATCTGTAAAAGAAAAGGTGCTTAGAATACATTGACATAAATTATTGATATATCTATCCCCTCTCTTCCAGGAATCATATCCTTATCGGCCCTCTTTTTCTTGTTAGCATCCTTATTATCACTCTTTTTTCCATTATCCTCATCATTATCATCCTTTTTGGCTTTCATGGTTAACTTGGAATTTCCTGCATTCATAACATTGTTCATTATAAATTGTGTATATAAAATATAAGTTGGAACATTAAGTTGGTATAAAACTACCAAGCAGATGATTTTTGCCCTTTTGAATGCTGATCCCTTTCCAAGGTATCATCCCTGAAAATTAAAATGAATCTAAAGTAATTAGATGAGTTAACAATTATGCAAATTCAGATCAATTCAAACACATTTATTTATATTAGTGAGCACAGATTCAGAGACCAAGTTAAATAATCAGATCAATGGCACATACGCACAAAATGTACGAAAGTACTTTGTCTTGAATCACAAAATTTCATTAAAAAAGGAGCAGTTATCTATTGATTCTTTAGATACGATTCAAACAGGTCTGGACAAAATGCACAATTTCATAATAAAAAAAACAGTTATATATTGATATACGATTTAAACAAATCTGGACAACAAATATACCTCTCTTGATACGGAGGTTTCTTTGAAGATCCAGTAATCCGTTTCTTGCTCCGATTGATTGATATAAAGTTGTGAAATCCGTTGCCTTCATCTGTGTGAACCTACAAGTGGTTTGCAGAATCGCCGCCTCCATTCTCTCTCTCTCTCTGTCTTCGGGAATAAATTTTGTTAGGGTTTGGGTTTACATTTATTTTGTTAAAAAAAAAAAAAAAAAAAAAAAAAAAACCAACCAGTCAACTAGTTCAATGTAGGTTTAAATTGAACTGAACTATTAGTAATTGATAACCATATCTAATAATTTTTTGGGAAAATGCTAAACATCACAAATTATTCACAAAAATAACTCGAATTAGGTGGCCAATGGTGTAGCTAATGATATGGCAATGTGTTTAGTGTGAAAGCAATTTCCTTTAGAGAATTTAGTATATAACAAAGAGAGAAAAAAAGTAAGGGTAAATTGCACTCACACCCCAGGCTTAGGTTAAAGACACCTAGCTACAACTTGGACACTGTTTGGATAATGACACCCTCTAGATTTGCAAAATTGAACAATTACACCCTAACTACCTTTGGCACAAAGTGAAATTACTTTATTGCCCTTTTACTTATCAATTGACCCATTGGAATGTTGAATTACCCATTTAACCTTCTAACTATTTTTAATCTACCAAAGTAACATCTCCATCGCTATACAGAATCCATATAGATATGTATATATATATATATGTATGTACGTATCATCTCCTTCTCTTATACATATACAATAGATGTTTTTCTAGGAATTGTCCTAATTTTTTTAATACAATTTTTGAAAGAAAAGCACAAATAAAGTCTTATGTTAGACTTCAAAAATAGAGTTATAAGCTTAATTCCTGAAAAATATTCACATGAACTTCCAGTCATGTCTTCTGCAAGCATTAGTAAAGGCATAGGTGCGTGAGTACTAACTAGGAAAAAAAAAACTTAATTAAACAACAAAGTTGAGATTAAACTATTGAGAAATTTAATTTTTCTTCACATATTTCTTTGTTGAAGAATAATAACATGGATTTCAAATTGTATAATGAGTACTCCACGGTCGGGGAAATGTTGTGTTGCACTCGTCTTAAATACTTAACATTGGTTTTATTAGAAGTTAAACATCAAAATAAAATTTATAAATTTAATATAAAACGGATTGAAAAAAAAAAAAAAAAAAAACTCACAATTCAAAGAAAAAATTTAAAATTATGTAACTTTATACAAATATTCAAATGTCATAGTTTTGCTATACCTGACATCACTGTTATGTAACGATTCGAACTTGAGGGTCCGAATCATTAACCGGGTCCTTAATCGAACCCGAAGTCATCTAAGGGCAATACGATCATTTCCAAGGTTGAAGTATAATTAGAATGCATTCCCTGTCTTTGTAGTACATCTTAGTGTCATGAAGTAGGTCGGGATTGGACAAAATGGGAAAAGAACAACAAATGGGGAAGTAGCAGGAATCGGTCGACGTGTGCAAGTTACACGTTGACCGGTTCATGCCTTTCGGTCGACGTGTCGATCGGTTTGGCTCTGCACATGAAATATGGTTCTGTCGAGATACCGGTTGACGCCTAGGCTTCCACACGTCTACCGGTTTGTGCTTCCTTAGCCTTTAAGGCCTGTTTTCGATGGTTTAAGTCCCCGGCGCCCTTATTGGTCCATTTGCAACCTTAAACATGATCTAAATATGTCTCAAAAACATAAATTTTATCGCATACAACACAATTAAACATCCATGTATCTATATAATCATTAAACGAGCTTGGTGTGTCATATATAGTCAAATGAATCCGGTTACATCATAACATGGCCCTACGGTCCTACATAGGACTAGAAATCCTAATGAGATCACAAAAGATACAAAGATGGTCAAAACTATTTCTATCTGTAAGATGAATACATATACCGGTCTTATACAAGCTTATAGCAAAATAGATACATGTACATTACATTTCTTCAAAACATCAATTATTACATTGATTACAAAAAAAAAATCAAAGGTCCCTCTATAAGCTTATGGGGGAATATAATCCACCACCTCATTTCCGTGACTTGAAAATGGTATGTGAGCACAACAGCTCAGTAGATGCCTAAAACGCACTCTTTAATGATCCCGTGAATTACACGCAAAGAATGGAATAAAGAAAGGGGGTCATGCTCAATTTGGAGAGGAATAATCAATATGATTCATGTCACACAAATCCAAGTAAAATCAATGCAATGATATGCAGTGCCAATGCGATGCAATGCCCACTCCCCATTTCCAAAACCTTTACCAACACAACAACCGCCAAACCGTTAATGTAACCTGGCCTGGGGCGACTCCCCGGCATCACGAGAGAAGAATTGACTAACGATTCCTAACCTAAGACAACTCCTTAGTGTCATTTGGGACCTAGGTAACTCAACTACACATAGGGCAGTCTCTGTACGTTCCCTCTAGGTTTCATTAACCCCATGGACATAAGGCGACTCCTTGCCGTCTGGTTTTTGCAAACTTCTTTTCAAAACCTTTCCCAAAATCAATTTTCATTTGAAAATCAATGTCCCATTACTCACCCAATGCCAATGCATGAATGTTTTATGAATTTCAACGTCATGCCAATATGAATTTTTTTTTTACATCAACTAGAATCATATTTGCATGCTTTGGAGATAATTAATACAACAATTATCATGCTATCAATTTCTCAACCATGACATTTTAAGCATGTAAAGCATGTAGTAATATCAATCAAGCATATATCTTCACAATAGCTCACATAAGCATGTAATTCAACACATTTCATCACATAAAACATAATATCATGCCTTAAAATCACAATTTTGGGCATGATATATTCTATAATACAAATATAAGAGAATTAATTCACAAAAACCAAAGGTTGTTGGCTTAAGGAACCCTTACCTCAAGAAGAAGAGTAAAGAAGAAGAGAATTAACTCACAAAAAACCAAAGGTTGTGGGCTTTAGGAACCACTACCTCAACACATTTCGCCCCTTTATGCATATGCATACATTAAACATGCCACAAATATATAATAAAACACACAACCACGTCGATACACTACAAATAATGATATATGAAATATAATGATCTCGAAATGTAGCCCCGAGCACCAAAAATCCAAGTGCGGGACTCATACGGGACCTCCCAGACCAAAAATCCGAAAAATGGGAAAAAGACTAGAAATGCATTTCTAAGAGCTCTAAATTCAAAGAAATGTCCCAAACCACACTTGGAACTTACGTGGCATGCTAACCGGGGGGTGGCACACAAAACGAGGCGAGAAAATAAATTAATTCAAAAGTTTGAAAAATGCCCGAAAAATGAAAAATTGCGAAACGTCACATGTTAGTTGAACATTAAGGCTATGTTTGGTATAGTGGAAAAGAAAAGAAAGGATAACATTAGTTTGGAAGGAAAAAAAGAGAAAGGAAAGGACATGATAGTGTTAATTACTTGTCATGTTTGGTTGATTAATAAAGGAAAAGAAAGGAAATGATAGTGATCATGTTTGGGGAAAGAAATGAATGAAAGCTATTGTAATGAATTTACAACCATACCCTTTTTCATAGAATTTTCTATTATAAAAATTAAGGCAAATTTGGTATTAACAAAGTTTCATTAAAAATGTTAGTTTTTCCTTCCCTTTCCTTCCATTTCCTCCCACTTTGGGAGGATAACAAAAGCTACTATTTATGCATCATTTTATCCCTCCAAATTGTTCTCTTTCCTTTCCATCCAACATTTCCTATCAAAGACATTTTTTTTATTTTCTTCCATTACCATTCTTTTATTTTCCTTCCATTTCCATTCTACAAAACTGACCTATTTTTGTTTAATTTCAACATAAATGTAACCAAACGAGTGTGACATAATTGATACATGGTTACATTTTCCTCCCCCATTCTCTCTCTCTCTCTCTATATATATATATATATATGTATATGTGTAAGAGAAGGAGATGATATATATATATATATACACACACACGTATGTATTCTGTGTAGTGATGAGTAGTTAGAAGGTTAAATGGGTAATTTAACATTCCAATGGGTCAATTGTAAGTCAATTCCTAAGTCAAAAGGGCAATAAGGGACTTTTACCTTATGTCAAAGGTAGTTGGGGGGTGATTGTTCAATTTTGCGAACTTGGGGGGTGTCATTGTCCAAACAGTGTCTTAAGTTGTAGCTGGGTGTCTTTAACCCAAACTTTTTTGGGGGGGGGGGGGGGGGGGGGGGGGAGTGGGGGTTGTGCAATTTACCCAAAAAGTAATTATTATTAAATAGGAAAGGTAGTTATCATTATTGAGTCAGAATCCTAGCATAATTTGAATTCAATTGGAAACGATGATTAATAGGTCGGAAAAGTCGTCGTCTTTACCGTATCTCCTTCATTTAAACTTGTTTATTCATGCTAGTTCAATTCAATGTGAAACAGAGGACCCATTCATTATGAAATCAATAAATCTAGCCTATTACTTGAAACGGTGAGATCAAATATAGAGGATACAATTGCAGAGTATTAATGGTTTCAAGTGTAGAGAGGTAGGGTTTACATAATGTGACTCAGAGTTTTGAACTAGATCAAACAAGAGGGAGAGAGATCATTGTGGGCAAAGGAGAGAGGGAGTGAGCATTGTCGACAAATGTAAGAGACTCCGTCGAAGAGCTTCATGGCTGGCGGTGGAGTATTTTGGCAAGAATATATGTCCTGAAATTATTATTAAACGGTGAGATCAAATATAGAGGATACAAGGGTAGAGGTAGGGTTCACATACTATAGCTAGGGTTTACATAATGTGAGTCTAAGGTTTTGAACTTGATCAAACAAGAGGGAGAGAGATCATTATGGGCGAAGGAGAGAGGGAGTGATCATTGTCGACAAATGTAAGAGACTCCGGCAAAGGGCTTCATGGCCGGCGGTGGAGTATTTTGGCTAGAATATATGTCCTGAAATAACCTTCAAAAAAAAAATATACATGTCCTGAAAACAACCTTTCAAAAAAAATATATGCCCTGAATGATAAACGCCCCATCTTTGCCACGTTGATGGACACATCCCTGCCATGTAGATTCATGATATAATCTCAAAATTATTTTCGAGACGTTTAGCACTGTTCAATTTTTTGTGATATAGTCTCGCCTTGTATAAAATTACTGAAAATACCTTTATGCTGTGTTTGGGAGCATCGAATTGGTGCCTTGGATTTGGAATGGTTGTATCTCTTGGCAGCAAAGATGGCCGCCATAATTCATATTTTATTTATTTATTTTATTTTTGAGATTGAAAAAAGTAGTCGAGAGAAAATGAAGTAGAAATTGTTCTATATTATGAAAGTGATAAGGGCTTTTGAAATTAACTTGCTATAAAAAAATAAAAAATACACGAAATCGATAATTATTAATAAATACTAATATTTCTTTTCCTTTCTATCCACTTTCATAAGAACATGAAAATGCTAAGAGCTTGGTTTGCCTTCCTTCTCCTTCCAAATCCACCCATATGAAGTTAGTGGGTTTGTGTTGAATTTAGTTGTGTTTATGTCATCATCGTGTCAATCTTTTAACTCATTTAATTGATCATATCATATTCGGCGCTCAACATGTTTAACCCGATTTGACTCTTTAATTAACTTTTCAATTTAGCTTGATCAATTAAACATGTTTAACCCAATTACAATGGGCATTTTTGATATTCAATATAAACCCTATATGAATATTGTACTCTCTTTCTTCTTCTTCTTCTTCTTCATTTTTTTTTTTGTGACAATTGTATTGTCCTAATTGTCTTCATTTTCATTGAGTAAATCATCCATTATGTTATTATTTTCCATATATAGTTGCCTTTTATACTTAAAAACAAGTTACATGACCCATTTAATTTAAACGGATTAAATAGTTTATTAAGCAGGTCATATTGTATTGTAAATTACATGACTTATTATTAAACTAGTTACATGTCCTGTCAATTACCTGTTTAATAAACAAGTCAGTATTGGTCTATGCCCTATGTGTGGTTTGCCCTTTTAATGTCAAAGCATTAGTCACACTATGCTTTTTCTGGTCCTTCATATAAAATGCATTACTCCAGGTCATCCATATCTCATCTCTTATAGGCTCACTGCACTACATTAGTTCATTCATGTTTTGTTTTGTCCAGCAAAGTGATTCTGCATAATTAAGCTTTCATATGTCCCTATGACAATATTATTCACTTGTGCTCGTTTTTCCGATGTACATTGGCAGCTATGCACTAACAGCCCTCGAAGGGCATTTCTGTCTTTTACCTCTGAATGCAGGTGACCAGTCATGTGCTGAATAGGTATCCTAAATTCTTGAGTCTAGTATTCTCAGAGAATGTCTTGTGTCCCTTGCTGATGCACAGCACAATTTGAGTTACGAGATCTTTTGTGCCAAGTCTAAATTGCTTTTAAAAAAAGCAAGGGTAAAAAAGGTCTCTTCAGAGATGCAAATGGTCAGAAAATTGCAGGCAATTCTCTGAGACAGCTAGGTCCTTTTTTCTCCAACAGATGCATCATCTTCTTCCTATTTTAGAAGGCCTTGCAGCAGCAGAATAGAGTGAGCGCATTCCACAGCTACCTGAGCCTTTGAGAGCAAAAAATTTCTGAGATCCAGATTATCTAGCTTATCAGAACCCAAGAATGACTTTGCTTGTGAAATTCTTGAGTATTAGTAGTAGCTGCAACCTCTCAGCTAGCTGTAGAAGCTGCTGACAGCAACCAACTAGAGCTCAGGTGTATGGCAATCCAGTTATCACTCATAACTCCATCTGATCACAGAAATGGTTTGAGCAAACTTTCCGTACTCTGCAGCAAGTTTGCGGAAGTTCTCATCACGCCTGTATTCACTCTGCAGCAAGTTTTTCTGTGTCAAACCATTCACTGCTGCTGTACATCCAGCAAAGCGCTTCGAATTTCAAGTCTAATACAACCTTGCTGCATCTTACTGAGAACTTTATTCAAGGAAGTGTAATCCAACATAATGAAGCTGCTAACAAGCAAGGATTGAGGTTCCATCTTCATCACCTCAGTTCCTACAGTCTTTTATAGGTTGAGTGTAAATTATATATCATCTTCTGTATCTTTATTTTGTGTTTGTGAGGTGTTTTCAGTTCAAGTAGTGAGTTTTGGTGAGTGATTTGAGTGAGACAGTGAGTGTATAATCTCAGATCATTCACAGTGGACTTTTGGCGAGCTCCATTAGCTCCAAGGTTTTTACTCGATACTGGGGTTTTTTTTATGGGTTCATGATTGTGGCATTTTATCGAACGTCTGCAAGGAATTAGGGTTTCATACAAAATATCGTCAAGTATTTGGTTCAGCGGAAGCATACTGTCTTCACAGCCTTACTCTACGGTCAGTATGAACAACCTTCATCAGTCATGTTTGTGATGAAGGTCTTGACACCATTATTAAAATGGTGTTCAGGTTGAGCTATGTAACAGAATATTATTTTGGGTTCAGGGGACATGAATATGACTCCAACACAAATTGTGCCCCTAATGATACTCATCTTTCTTGAGGTATGTGAAAAAGAAAGAAAAAAAAATGTATATCCCAATGCATGTCATTAAACATATATTTGATGTTGATTCAAAGATTGCACTAATCTATCTTTGTCCAGCATTTCCGTTGGATGGTGTAAAGATGGAAAGCACATTCTGTCATTTGAATTTGTTGACATTTAAGTAGATGGGAATTTATTATAAATATACATATACAAGGGAGGATAATTGTAATTTTGCATCAACAGGAGAAGTCTCTGTAATTGTGCTAATACCTTACGAGAGAGCTTATTAATCTCCACAGTTTATTATTTATTTTTTATTTTTTTCTCTTTTTGAACCACCAACCATGTTGTGTACGTGTGTGAGAGAGAGCTTCCAATTTGTTTCCATAGTTTGGTAAGGGTGCTATCACACTGAGGCAAGCAAGCAAAACAAAAGGTTTGTAACTTTGTGAGCCAAAGCCACATGGGGTAGGGGGACCTTGGACAGTTAGGGCAGGGCATGTGTGTCAAGCAAAAGAGGAATCCCCGAATTGTATTAGTTGAGAAGCAAAGTGGGTAAGATACAGAATCGCCGGCGTAGTGCAGTTAGGTGGTAGAATGGATTTTTAGTTTCTGGACGAATCAAATTTAGTGAACCGATCACTCGTGTCATAGGGCTAGGGCTAGTAACTTGGTGATGTAGCTCTCACGTTCTGGTACACTCTCGTTTCTATTTTTACTATTAGTGACTTAATTTTACTGCTTTCACGCCTCCTTTACGTGATTTAAGGTCATCTAATGAGAAGACCTTATTATCAATGAGATAATAGGTCCAAAAGATCTAATAAAATTACAATACCACTAAAGAGAAGAATGCTTTTGTGGAAAAACTAAAAAGTCACTAAAGAAAAAGTGTATATAAAACACAGAAGGAAGCAAAAAGAGGCAAGTTGGTTGGTTCTTAGGCTATTAAATAATGGTCACATTTGCAGTTAAGAAAAACAGAATGTTCTAGTTTCATACATCACTAATGTTATTAATTTCTTCGTATTAAATGAAATAATGAGAACAAAGAAGCCTCAACTGTCAGTGTACTAACAATCAAAATATTGACAGCATAGTATTGAAATATATATTATATGGAATATGATATATTGACAGCATAGTATTGAAATATATATTATATAGAAAATAATATTTCAGCCGAAGTATTTGACCGAGTACTTTGACATAAATTACGTGGCTGTCCAGCAAAGCCACTTCTTTCTCTCTCTCTCATCTCTTCTCTCTCTTTTCTTTCTTTTTCTGATTCTATTTTTCTCTCTAACATCTCTTTAAAATTTTTTTAAAGACTGTGAAGAACAATATAATCAAACAAATAAATACACATATTTACTTTCCAAAAAAAAAAATTACACATATGATACAATATATATAAATATATATGAATATGATATATGATATAAAGTTGTAACTATACTTTAAAAATCAAAAGTTTTTTCTCACCCTTTTTTTTTCCGGTGATTAAAAGTTCTTTTTCTCTTCAAGTTAAGATGGTAAAAAATATTGTTTGAAGAGATGAAACGAAGGGGAGAGATTTGATAACTATCAGAAGAGAAGAACTTACCCTAGAACTTGACAGCCTGGGAAAGATAAATCTATGGACGCGTATATTGTTTCTCTTTTTATTTTCTTTCATTTTTTTTAATTGTTAAAGTTACTTACCTGAATTGTCATGTGTATTTTGCCAAATATTTTGCCAAATTTCGTTTCCTTTCTTTCTTCCTTGATTTATTCATATTGTTTCCCTTCTTTCCTCTTTGATTTATTCTTTTTGTCAAACTTTATTTTTCTATATATTGTGTATCAATACAATGTAAACTTAGAAAGTAACAAGAAGAATGTAGCCTCAACGGCTCTTAATCCATGAATATAATCCTTGGTGCCGTATATATTGTGTTCTTAATCTTTTCTTTCTCTATATCATCTTCTTATTTTGTGTCTTATATTTCCACATCATAAACTTAACACATAGATACCAAATGCTGCCTTCAGTTGGTGGTTGGATTCAATCTAATATATTCAAGCATATTTCATCTAATTGTATATATATATATATATATAGTTTATGTAAATCAATGTTTCACACAAATAAGGTTTTGTTTATATAAAGAATCGGGTTTGAGAAAGGATATGGTGGAAAGATAAGCTAGGACATAGGACTGCAATATGAGACAAAATCTCCATGAATAACTTAAACTCGGTTGATCTAATTTATTTCTATGCACTTTATCTTTAATAAACATGAGCTTGAGCAACAATTTTAAATACTCTATTAAACACTAAAAAAAAAAACACAAAAAAGAAACATGACTGATATAATATTGAGAAGTCACACATAATGGATTGTAAGTCATACACCCATGTATTATTATTCCATTGGAAACTTGAACCTCAACATAACACTGGGCCAATATTTAAGAAAAGAAAAATGAAAGTTTCAACACTCAATGTATGGTTTGTAAAACATCATTTATTTTAATATTTAATCAATTTTCCTCAATTTTTTTAATTTCTCAATTGCGTAAAATAATGAAATTACTCCTCCTCAAGTAAAAAATCTATAGATACAAGTGGTTAGCTCATTTATCCTCATCATAAACTCACATACATTTTAAAACTCTTTGAGTTCACATTGTTCTCTATTATAAATCCAAAAAAGAAAGGAGAAAAAAAACCCTCCTTTAAAAATATTTACCACTACTTTCTTGGCTCTCAAAATTGAAGGTGAAGCGTTTAAGTTATATATATATATATATATAAATGATCAATGAGATTGACACACGAGGAGGGTTAGCTAGCTCTTCGTGGGTTGTTGATGCAATTCCTGGCTTATTGTAACGGGTGGGTGCTTATCCATTTATCCAAAATTTCAAGTTGTTGGATAGTACTGCATACCCACCAATTTATACCCAATCACTTTTCTATCCGGATACGATGGAGGACAAATGACCCTTGTTACATTTTTCCCCACCTGAACCCAGGCAACACCCTCGTTGTGGTCAAATCACTCTGCCTACCCGGGGTGAAGATCCGGACGCCCTCCGGCCAGACGCTTGATGTGACACCGGATCAAGAACTGAGTTACACTCTGATACCAATTATAATGGGTGACGCTTGTCTATTTACCCAAAATCTCAAGCTGTTGGGTAGTATTTTATACCCACCCATTAATACCTAATCATTTTTCCATTCGAATCTGATGTGGAAAAAATGACTCTTGTTACATCTATTCACTTGTATCGACACTCTGAGGTCCATTTTTCCTTCCAAGTAATCTCCTTGATAGCAACTAAGCAAGTGTCGGTGCCACACCCATTTGAACAATATATACTACATATATATTTATGGAGAATTTAATTTACAAATCACATATTTCCCAAAGGATTTAGTAAATTGCGAAAATACAGATTAGGACGTGTATTTTTCTCCCCGTTCTTCACTCTAATAACAAAGAATTCACACACACACACACACACACACACACACACACACACAAAACGCAATATGTTTTCACATCGTTTTAATAAATCCATTTCTATATTTAAAATTAGTAAAAAAAATATGTTAGAAATGTAAACTAATTTAGTAGGAATGCTAAAAATAAAAAATAAAAAAATGAAATTAAGATTCCATGAAGCCACTCATGGGTATGCTTTGTGTAACGGGTGGACGCTTGCCCATTTACCCAAAAGCTCGAACTGTTGGGTAGTGCTGCATACCCACCCATTTATACCCATATCACTTCCCATCCAGATCCGATGTAGGACAAGTCCCCCCTTGTAACATTCTCCCTCACCCAAACTCGCGACGCCCTCGTTGCGGTCGCGCCACCCTGCTTACCTGGGGTGGCTCACCCAGACGCAAGGATTGGTCTGACTCTGATACCAACTGTAAACGGTGGGCGCTTGCCCATTTACCCAAAAACTCGAACTGTTAGGTAGTGTTGCATACCTACCCATTTATACCCATATCACTTCCCATCCGGATTTGATGTGGGACAAGTCTCCCCTTGTAACATTTTGATACCACTTGTGCTTGACTTGGTTGTGACTTTTGAGGAAGACCAAGTTTTTATTTTTATTTTTCTGGAGATGACTGTGGAATAGTTGAGAGATAACTCAAACTTAACATGATATTTTGATCTCATATGGCTCCTTGGACCTCGATTAATTCTTTTGAAGTCATTAAATTATTTTTCTAGTTCGAGAGTTCAGTTTAGTCACTTTTTCATATTGCAATTGAAATCTGTTCATTCATGTGTGTGTATACATATATACATTTATAGATTCGTGTATACACTATACACATTAAAAATTATGTGTGTATATTTTCATCCGAATATCATCTCTTGATGTCTTTCTCAATGTCATTGTGGAGTCGTACGATCTTATTACTATGTGAACTCACATAGATGGAGGAGACAGAAATGAGAGAGAAACGAAAGTGTGAAAGAACACAGTATAATTTTTGTGATTTCTTTCACAATTGAGGAGTAAATCAATATTCATTGAATTTTTTATAGACAAAAATATTACAATATGGAAAGAATCCATCAGAATTAATTTACACTTATTCTTGTTCAACAAGAATTCTTGATCAACAAGATCTCAACAATTAAGGAAATAATTATGCCTAAAATAAATCCTACAAAAAAAGTCAAATATAATACATATATGGTAATACGTTAACACTCCACTGGAGCGTGTATGGAAATAACGTCCAACTTACCTATCAAACCATGAAACGGATCTTTCCCCAACGGTTTGGTGAAGATATTCGCAAGTTGACCAGTGAGGAGATGTATCTAGGAACAAGTAGCTTGGACGGGATCTT
This sequence comes from Cornus florida, assembly GCF_030987335.1. Classification (NCBI taxonomy): domain Eukaryota; kingdom Viridiplantae; phylum Streptophyta; class Magnoliopsida; order Cornales; family Cornaceae; genus Cornus; species Cornus florida. Next base: position 52,279,783 of record NW_026775573.1, read on the forward strand.
TTCTTGAACAAAGTGGCAATCAAGTTCAATATGCTTTGTGCGTTCATGAAAAATAGGATTGTTGGCAATATGCAGTGCAACTTGATTGTCACAAAATAAAGTGATAGGAAAAGAATGAGAAATACCAAGATCGCCTAACAAGTATTTCAACCACTAAAGTTCACATGTTAAAGTTGCCAAGGCATGATATTCGGCCTCAGTAGAAGAGCAAGAAATTGTAGCTTGTTTTTTGGTTTTCCAAGAAATGAGGTTGGAACCAAGAAAAGTGCAATACCCAGTGGTCGATCGTCGAGTGACAGGACAACCTGCCTAATCTGAATCACAATAACCTCGCAAATGAAGACAGCTAGACGATGACAAAAGAATTCATTTACGAATAGAACCCTTTAAATAGCGAACCACACGATGCGCTGCATCCATATAAGCACTACGAGGAGAATGCATAAATTGGCTTAAAACATGCATTGAATAATTAATATCAGGTCTTGTAATAGTAAGGTATATAAGATGTGATACCCCTCGGATCCGAGACACGGGTTGATCAGGTCCGGCCCGAGCCCGAGGGATATCAGACAATTAATATGTAATATGAACACAGATGACAAAATGAATTTAATAAATAAAGTTTAAGCTGGAAGAAACTAAAAGTAAAATCCTTTATAATTAAATACTTAGAATCTGATAATCCAAAACTCCATCAGTTTAACAACTCGGGAATCCATCTCTAGTGGACCCCTAATAAAAATCCCAAACTGAATGAAAGTAATATCTAAAGATAAAATCCAAATCTAATATCTGGAAAGAAGTCCTACGTCGTCGGTAGAATGGAAGACCGTCTCTGCTCAGCACGAACAAGCTCTAGACTGGAAATGTTCGATACCTGAAAAATGATGAGTGGGTCAGGCCCACATGCAAGTTCTATACTACTACTACCCAAGCAGAGACCCGATACGCATGTACATCCTAACCAATCCAACAATAGCTAATAGTCCGTAGATAAATATATATATAATCACACTACAGGACTCTCACTGGACTACAGGCCCGTCTCAACCTGACTAGTCGGCACCATGCGAAAACGCACCCAAAGGTGGGCATGACTACCTAATCCTAGCAGGGTACACATCCAACCATCATAGCCAGCTATGCATCCCAATGCATATACGCTCCCTAACCAACGACTCTGAGACTCAGGCTCATATCGTGGCATCATAAAAATATATTTAAATTCCATTCCAAACCAAAGTGCCACTCAATTATTTATTGATCTGACACAAAATAGAGGTAGGACTTAACTTTTGTAGTTAATCCGTCCCTTAATCCAGAGTAGGTAGGACTTAGCATTTTTGAGCTAATCCCCCTAGTATGACACCGTCCCATACCGGTGCATACAAACCATCCATCCAGTATTGATAATATATATATGATAGCATAACATATCAATATCAACATATCCAATCATAAGCATAACAAGAATGTTTAATTAGCATGCTTGTTCAATACATCCAGTACCTGATTCTCTGACAAATTTTTAAGTGCAGAGAAGAAATATAATCATCCTGTAACTCACAATAAGCATAATAATAATAACCATAGTATATACATGCTTACTTGTAATTACTCCACAACATCCCACAAGTTGACATAAACAGATTCTTGGTAACATCAACTAGTTTCATATTAAGTATTAACTGAATTTATGTTAGTTAATGGGCTTAATCCCATACCACTGATATATGATTTACATATCAAACTCCTAATTCAGTTGCTAATTTAAAATTAATCAACTTGAATCATCTACAAAATTTCAACCATGTAAACTTCCTTAAAAGTGTCTTACTGTCACTTATGAATATACATAATCATTCTGTAATCTAATAAACTTAACTTAAATTACAGAAAGATGATTTAACAATATTACCATTCCCAGATAAATTGCAACTCATAGGTTTATGCACTTAAAACCCCCTGCCTCCAAGAACAGTCCACAAGTTCACCTGAAACTATAACGGCTTAAATCTACCGATTTCTTTGTAATTTATTATGTATCATCACACCTTCAGAATTTCTAATAGGACTTAGATGCTACTAAAACATCCCTGCATAGCTCCTAATAGCATCTGAAAACATCAAATTCTGAAACCCGTAGCCAAAACCATCACCGAAAAGGCGAAAAACTGAAACCTGTTGAGGGGGCGGCTCCACACAAAGTGGAGCCGCCTCCACTACCAAGTAGAGCTGGCTCTACTACAAAGTAGAGCCTGCTCCACTTTTTAATTGAGCCTGCTCTACTTGAAATAGAGCAGGCTCCTTCCCCTGTGCGTCGTCTTCTCCAGTTCCGGCGGTGTCCCGCATCTGTATTCCTCCAACTAAGTTTATTACTGATTATAACTAAGTCTTAGGGTGTTCCAAAGTTAATTAAATTCATAACTTATTAACCAAATCATATGGAACAAGAATCAAGCAAAAACAGTTTAAAAACGGATTAAAACCCATACAAGAACATATACTGTTTCAAGTATTTAGCCTTGCGATCCGAATTAATTTTAAGATTTCTCAATATGTTTTAGAACTAATAAGACTCTTATTCCTTCAATTGAAACCATTAAAATCATGAATTAAGTAAAACAAAACAGTAAAACGAACACACTGTAAAACGAACACTTTAACAGTTCATAAACATATGCTTATTCAACAATGCAAGCATGCGAACCAGATTTATTTTAATCCTTATTTCATCCTGAGATTGTGTTAAGGATGCAAAGAACACAGGTCAAAGAGGTAGAGCTAGTTATAAAACTTGCCTGTGAGACTCGGTTCAGAAATCTCAACGTCTTTCTTCTAAGTTTTCCCGGCGCCCCATTGGTTTTTCTCCTCTCTGTTTCTTCTGTCTCCACAACGGGTATAGGTTTTACTTTTCTTAAAACCCTAAGCAGACTTATCTTACATATTTATAGGCAACCAAAAACCTAAGTCTAATTATATCCAAAGTCTGCAACTCGGCCTATAAACACAACCTAGTTTATAAACCCTGTCGGCTCATTACATTAAACCTAAACAGAACTAAAACCCTAACCACACCTTTATACCTAGTCATTAATTAAAACATTTAATTATTAATTCAATTAAAGAAACAATAAAATTCCAAGTTAACGTAAAACAGAAAATAAAATACAATTTAATAACTAATTAATTAATTCATAAACCACCACTAAATAAATAAAAACTAATTAATTAATTCACAAGCCACCACGAAATAAATAAAAACAAATAAATTCACACTTAATCAACAAATTCACAACTAAAATCAATAAAACACAAGTTAAATAATTAAATAAATTTCAGAATTATCCTTGTTAACAAACCACCACGAAATAAATAAAAACAAATAAAGTTACACTTAATCAACAAATTCACAACTAAAATCAATAAAACACAAGTTAAATAATTAAATAAATTTCAGAATTATCCTTGTTAAATCAGGGGTATTACATTCTTCCCCCCTAACAACAGGAATTCCATCCTCGGAATTCGCTCTTACCTTCTTCCCGTAATTTAAGAAACTGCGAGCGAATGACATCCTCCCGTTCCAAAGTAGACTCAGTCTCATTATGATGACTCCACAGAAACAACCTTATTACAAAGGATTTGATCCCGACGAGCTACAATACGACACAGTGGCTCCAAATAAGTTGCATCCAGCTGCAACTCAATCTCCCCAACATCGATATGCTGATACCGATTCTCATCTTGCAGAAAGTTCCGCAACATGAAAACATGAAATATGTTATGTATGCGATCCAAATTATCCGGCAATGCCAACCTATAAAATACAGCTCCAAGTCGATCCGTAACCATGAATGGACCGACAAATCGCAGTAACAACTTTTCTTTCTCCCCAAAGCGTATAACACCTTTCATAGATGATACTTTGAGTAGAACCTAATCTCCAACCCGAAACTCTAAAGCACGAGTGCGACGATCAGCATAGCTCTTCTGCCTACTTTGGGCAGTACGCATGCGATCTCGAATAAGAGCAATCTTTTCAGAGGTATCCTTGATGAACTCAGGACCTAAGAATTGATTCTTTCCCAACCTCCATCCAACAAACAGGTGATCGACACGGTCGACCATATAACGCCTCAAAAGGTGCCATCCCAACAATCTTCTGGAAACTATTATTATAAGCAAACTTCACAAGTGGCAAATATTCTTCCCAGTGGCCCTTGAAATCCAGAACACACGACTGAAACATATCTTCCATAATTTGATTCACCCTTTCAATCTGTCCGTCAGTCTGAGGATGATAAGCAATATTAAGGTGTAACTCCGTACCTAAAGCCTGCTAAAAATTATTCCAAAATCCAGATACAAAGCTCGAATCCCTGTCCGATATAATAAACAATGGAATGCCATGTAGCTTCACAATCTTTGAAATGTAAAGCCTCGCCAACTGCTCCGAAGTGTAGTCAGTGCAAATAAACAAAAAATGAGCTGACTTGGTCAACCTATCCACAATGACCCATATGGAATTATGCCCCTTGAAAGAATTTGGCAACCCTTCCATAAAATCCGTAGAAATGCTCTCCCATTTCCACTCGAGTATCGGTTGTGGCTGTAGAGCTCCTGGCGGCCTCTGATGATCAATCTTAACCATCTGACAAGTACTACACTGAGAAACAAAAAGAGCAATGTCCCTCTTCATACCTGCCCACCAAAACTGCCACTTCATATCTTGATACATCTTATCGCCTCCTGGATGAACAGAGAACTCAGAGTGATGAGTCTCAGTCATCACATCCTTCCTCAGATTATCAGCAGAAGGTACCACTAACCGTCCCTTGTACCTTAAACCTCCATCAGCCTCAACAGGATAAAATGGAACCTCCCCAGAAGCTATCTCTGCAACATTGTCGATACACTACTGATCAGTGAGTTGTGCTTATAAACCTTGCAAATGATGGAAGGTGTAACCACCATGCAATCCATAAAAGCGTCTGACAACTCATCCACATTCTTCAAAGCATTTCACTCAGTGGTGGATAAAGTAGAAAGACTACCAATAGGTCGGTGACTGAGCGCATCCGCCACCCTATTCGCTTTCCCTGGATGGTATTGTATAGAAAAATGATAGTCTTTTACAAACTCCAACCACCTGCGCTGTCTTATATTCAGCTCCTGCTAAGTGAACAAGTACTGCAGACTCTTGTGATCACTAAATAATCTGAAGGACTCACCCAACAGATAATGCCTCCAAATACGTAAGGCAAAGACCACTGCTGCCAACTCCAAATCATGTGTTGGATAATTAAGCTCATGAGGCTTAAGTTTCCGAGATCCAAAAGAAATCGGTCACTCCTCCTGCATCAATACACATCCAAGACCCTACAACGAAGCATCCGTGTAAACAAGATACTCTATCCTGCTCTGCGGAGTAGCCAGAACCGATGCAGAAGTCAACTTCCTTTTCAGCTCATTAAAAGCTCGCTGACAGTGCTCATCCCACACGAACTGTACACCCTTCTTGGTGAGATGAGTGAGTGGTCCTGCTATCTTGGAGAACCCCTGGATGAATCTCCTGTAATATCCTGCCAGACCGAGAAAACTCTGAATCTTAGTAGGTGATGTAGGCTGTCCCCACTCAACCACCGCTGAAACCTTGGCCGGATCCACTGCTATCCCCTTTTCTGACACCACGTGACCCAGAAATTTCACCTCCCGCTGCCAAAATTCACACTTCTCGAACTTGGCATATAACTGGAGCTCACGAAGCGTCTGCAAGACTATGTAAAGATGTCTAGCCTGATCGTCCTCCGACCGAGAATAGATCAAGATGTCATCAATAAAGACAATAACAAACTGATCCAAATAAGCCCGGAAGACTCTATTCATTAAATCCATGAACACTGCAGGTGCATTAGTCGTCCCAAATGGCATAACTCGAAACTCATAAGAACCATATCTCATGAGAAATGCTGTCTTAGGAACATCCTGCTCCCTAACCCTCAGCTGATGATACCCAGATTGCAGATCAATCTTGGAGAAGTATGTGGCTCCCCTTAACTGATCAAACTAGTCCTCAATCCTGGGTAACGGATACTGGGTACGAATCGTAACCTTGTTCAACTCCCTGTAATCTATACACAGACGAAGCGAACCATCCTTCTTCTTCACAAACAAAACCAGTGCTCCCCAGGGTGAAGTACTCCTACGAATAAAGCCCTGGCTGTGTAACTGCTGAATCTGATCCCTCAGCTCCCTCATCTCCACTGGTGCCATTCTGTATGGTGCCCTACCAATAGGCGTAGTGCCTGGTGCTAAATCAATAACCAAATTGATCTCGCGACTAGGTGGCAACCCCGGAATCTCTAAAAAAACATATCCGGAAAGTCCTGTATAATTGGTATGCGATCCAATGACACAGTAACTTGCTCCTCCGTTTCCTCCTTCACATGGAACAAGTAAGTGCTAATGCCTCCACTAGAACGTGGCATCACGATGACATACATATCCTAACCAGGCATGGTGAATACAATAGACCTACCCTAACAGTTAACTTGGGCATGGTAATAAAATAACCAATCTATCCATGTATCACATCATAAGTGTGCATGTCCAAGACCAAAAGACTGGCTAGAAATCTAAGTCTGCCAATATCTGGTGTCACAGGCCTATTATTCCCATGTAAAATGGCTGTATTGCCAAAAATGTAGAAATTGAGGTTTATTACATACATATGTCACCATCCTAAATCCCTGGTTTGAATACTCCGTAATGCAAAACACTTAAAGTAACCAAAATACTCCGTAGAGCAGAACACACTAAGAAGACAAAAATACTCCGCAATCTTCCCTTTTAGATTTTTTTATTCTATCCTGGGAATTCCTCCTTCTAAACCAACCCTACTATATAGATTTACAAGTTCTTTTATAAACTCCTTGGTAATCGTTCCGTTTTAACACCACAAACCTCTAAGCAAAGCTTTGTATGTTTACTCAGATACAAATCACTTCTACTGTGACTTTCCTTCTTGATCGCAATGTACACATTCCAGTATAGTTTAATAAAACCATTTATGTACACATCACACGCATGCATCACAAAAATAAATAACCAAAAACCGTGAGTTCACTTTATTAAGAACTTTTCCAAACCAAAACTGTCAAACAAATAACCGTAAGGTGATCTTTAACATAATCCTAATGTACGTGATTAAATCCGTACTACATTCTTACTAATACCTCATCCACTACGAGTAATTAAAAGTACTCGTAAAAGAGCAGTCATCCTTGAACTCCGGTGCCCTCCATCTCGGATGCTCCGGTATCTCCTCCATCCTTATCTTCTTCGGGGTCTTCCTCTCCGTTTGGCTCAGCTTCGAGCACCACCGAAGTTGCGTTAGGTCCACAGTATGGTGGCCAATCCCGCACGCAAGAAACTTTCCTTGACTTATACTCCGAAGCAACACCTATTGGAATCAACTCCTTCGTCTCCAATTTCGCCTTCTTGATCGGCCTTCGTAGGGGAATTACCGGAGTAACCTTCCTCGGCCTTGGGCCCTTCTTTGTTTTCATCGCGGCCCTCACCCTTCTCCTAGTGCCAAACATTCTGCAATTACAGAATAAACTTGACATCAGTGACCTCTAAATGAACCGTAAAGGAATATGACGAATCCTAAACTTAAGCTTTAATCAAGAGGAAACGCTACGCGGAAGACTTAATACGAAACAACCTAGAGACACTTGAACCTGGAGTGCTCTGATACCAACTGTGACACCCCTCGGATCCGAGACACGGGTTGATCAGGTCCGGCCCGAGCCCGAGGGATATCAGACAATTAATATGTAATATGAACACAGAAATAAAGTTTAAGCTGGAAGAAACTAAAAGTAAAATCCTTTATAATTAAATACTTAGAATCTGATAATCCAAAACTCCATCAGTTTAACAACTCGGGAATCCATCTCTAGTAGACCCCTAATAAAAATCCCAAACTGAATGAAAGTAATATCTAAAGATAAAATCCAAATCTAATATCTGGAAAGAAGTCCTACGTCGTCGGTAGAATGGAAGACCGTCTCTGCTCAGCACGAACAAGCTCTAGACTGGAAATGTTCGATACCTGAAAAATGATGAGTGGGTCAGGCCCACATGCAAGTTCTATACTACTACTACCCAAGCAGAGACCCGATACGCATGTACATCCTAACCAATCCAACAATAGCTAATAGTCCGTAGATAAATATATATATAATCACACTACAGGACTCTCACTGGACTACAGGCCCGTCTCAACCTGACTAGTCGGCACCATGCGAAAACGCACCCAAAGGTGGGCATGACTACCTAATCCTAGCAGGGTACACATCCAACCATCATAGCCAGCTATGCATCCCAATGCATATACGCTCCCTAACCAACGACTCTGAGACTCAGGCTCATATCGTGGCATCATAAAAATATATTTAAATTCCATTCCAAACCAAAGTGCCACTCAATTATTTATTGATCTGACACAAAATAGAGGTAGGACTTAACTTTTGTAGTTAATCCGTCCCTTAATCCAGAGTAGGTAGGACTTAGCATTTTTGAGCTAATCCCCCTAGTATGACACCGTCCCATACCGGTGCATACAAACCATCCATCCAGTATTGATAATATATATATGATAGCATAACATATCAATATCAACATATCCAATCATAAGCATAACAAGAATGTTTAATTAGCATGCTTGTTCAATACATCCAGTACCTGATTCTCTGACAAATTTTTAAGTGCAGAGAAGAAATATAATCATCCTGTAACTCACAATAAGCATAATAATAATAACCATAGTATATACATGCTTACTTGTAATTACTCCACAACATCCCACAAGTTGACATAAACAGATTCTTGGTAACATCAACTAGTTTCATATTAAGTATTAACTGAATTTATGTTAGTTAATGGGCTTAATCCCATACCACTGATATATGATTTACATATCAAACTCCTAATTCAGTTGCTAATTTAAAATTAATCAACTTGAATCATCTACAAAATTTCAACCATGTAAACTTCCTTAAAAGTGTCTTACTATCACTTATGAATATACATAATCATTCTGTAATCTAATAAACTTAACTTAAATTACAGAAAGATGATTTAACAATATTACCATTCCCAGATAAATTGCAACTCATAGGGTTATGCACTTAAAACCCCCTGCCTCCAAGAACAGTCCACAAGTTCACCTGAAACTATAACGGCTTAAATCTACCGATTTCTTTGTAATTTATTATGTATCATCACACATTCAGAATTTCTAATAGGACTTAGATGCTACTGAAACATCCCTGCATAGCTCCTAATAGCATTTGAAAACATCAAATTCTGAAACCCGTAGCCAAAACCATCACCGAAAAGGCGAAAAACTGAAACCTGTTGAGGGGGCCGGCTCCACACAAAGTGGAGCCGCCTCCACTACCAAGTAGAGCTGGCTCTACTACAAAGTAGAGCCTGCTCCACTTTTTAATTGAGCCTGTTCTACTTGAAATAGAGCAGGCTCCTTCCCCTGTGCGTCGTCTTCTCCAGTTCCGGCGGTGTCCCGCATCTGTATTCCTCCAACTAAGTTTATTACTGATTATAACTAAGTCTTAGGGTGTTCCAAAGTTAATTAAATTCATAACTTATTAACCAAATCATATGGAACAAGAATCAAGCAAAAACAATTTAAAAACGGATTAAAACCCGTACAAGAACATATACTGTTTCAAGTATTTAGCCTTGCGATCCGAATTAATTTTAAGATTTCCCAATATGTTTTAGAACTAATAAGACTCTTAATCCTTCAATTGAAACCATTAAAATCATGAATTAAGTAAAACAAAACAGTAAAACGAACACACTGTAAAACGAACACTTTAACAGTTCATAAACATATGCTTATTCAACAATGCAAGCATGCGAACCAGATTTATTTTAATCCTTATTTCATCCTGAGATTGTGTTAAGGATGCAAAGAACACAGGTCAAAGAGGTAGAGCTAGTTATAAAACTTGCCTGTGAGACTCGGTTCAGAAATCTCAACGTCTTTCTTCTAAGTTTTCCCGGCGCCCCGTTGGTTTTTCTCCTCTCTGTTTCTTCTGTCTCCACAACGGGTATAGGTTTTACTTTTCTTAAAACCCTAAGCAGACTTATCTTACATATTTATAGGCAACCAAAAACCTAAGTCTAATTATATCCAAAGTCTGCAACTCGGCCCATAAACACAACCTAGTTTATAAACCCTGTCGGCTCATTACATTAAACCTAAACAGAACTAAAACCCTAACCACACCTTTATACCTAGTCATTAATTAAAACATTTAATTATTAATTCAATTAAAGAAACAATAAAATTCCAAGTTAACGTAAAACAGAAAATAAAATACAATTTAATAACTAATTAATTAATTCATAAACCACCACTAAATAAATAAAAACTAATTAAGTAATTCACAAACCACCACGAAATAAATAAAAACAAATAAATTCACACTTAATCAACAAATTCACAACTAAAATCAATAAAACACAAGTTAAATAATTAAATAAATTTCAGAATTATCCTTGTTAACAAACCACCACGAAATAAATAAAAACAAATAAAGTCACACTTAATCAACAAATTCACAACTAAAATCAATAAAACACAAGTTAAATAATTAAATAAATTTCAGAATTATCCTTGTTAAATCAGGGGTATTACATAAGATGTCCCACAAATCGACGATATGGAGTGGGATCAAGAAGTAATGTCCCATTATCAGGTGATAACCGTAAGTGTTGTTCCATGGGAAAATCTGAGACACACACTCCAATTAAACCGGTATCCTTGAGAATATCTATAGTATATTTTCTTTGTGAAAGGAAAATACCCTTCTGAGAACGAGCAACCTCAATGCCAAGGAAATATTTTAGGTTGCCTAAGTCTTTAATAAAAAACTTGGCTTCAAGTAATTGTTTGATGTGCTTAATAGCCAAATCATCAGTTCCAGTAATGATGATATCGTCAACATAAACCAAAACAAAGGTTGAAGAGTTACCTCGGCAATTTGTAAACAAAGAATAATCAGACTTTGATTGAGAAAAACCAGCTTCAAGAAGAGCAGATGAAAATTTGGAAAACCATTGGTGTAATGCCTGTTTTAACCCATAAATGGATTTGTTCAGTTTACAAATCCTCGTATCCCCTTGTCGGGTAATCCTACGTGGAAGCGCCATATAGACCTCTTCTTCAAGATTGCCTTGTAAAAAGGCGTTATTAACATCAAGCTGATGAAGTGGCCATTTCTTGACGAAGGCAATGGAAAACAAAGCATGCACTGTGACCAATTTTGCAACAGGTGCAAAAGCAAAAGTATCATGATAATCCACGCCTTCGATTTGGGTAAAACCCTTTGCTACTAGACGACATTTATAACGTTCTATTGCACCATCTAATCGGTACTTGATTTTGTACACCCATTTACAACCAATGGGTTTCTTGTTGGGTGGAAGAGATGTGAGAGTCCATGTATAATTTTTCTCAAGAGTTTCTATTTCTTTTTCCACAGCCTGCTGCCGTTGTGGTGACTTCACAGCTTGGGAGAAAGTTCTAGGCTCATCTGTTGAACAAATTGTAGAAAGGAACCTCTATGTGCAACTGAAAAATTAGAACTAGAGATATATTGATGAAGGGAATAGGGTGTACCTGCCAACTTGGAATCGGATTGAGAGAGTATACATTCATGAGTGGCAACAGAGCAATGATAATCAACTAGGTAAGGTGGTGGTCACCGAATGCGACTAGGTTGAGCAACTGGTGTTGTACTTGCAGAAGAAAGGATGGGATTGGGTTCCACAGTAGGTGGCTCAGAATCACCAGAAAAACTTTGATCAACAATTGATGGATTATTTTGTTCAACTATAGTTGTATCACCCATAAGTGGTACAACGGGAGAATAAAAAGAATCAGTCTCACCAATTGGAAAATTAAAACTGGGGTTATCATTCAAAGGCAAAGGAGTGACATTAGAAGGTGATGAAACCGATTCAGATATATTACGAAAAGGAAAAATTCTTTCATAAAACACGACATTACAAGAAGTAAAAATAGTTTTAGTCGCAATGTCAAAAATTTGATAACCCTTTTGAGCATAAGGGTAACCAATAAAAATACCAGGTTTGGCATGTTGGTCAAATTTATGCTTAATATTATGATTGTGATCAAAACATAAAATACCAAAAACATGCAAATGAGAATAATTTGGTTTTGAATTGAATAAAATTTCATGTGGAGATTTTCCAGATAAAAGAGGAGTTGGCATTTTATTTATAAGATATGTTCTGTAAGAACATACTCACCCTAAAATTTTAAAGGTAAGTGTGCTTGAAAATGGAGAGCACGAGCAACCTCAAAAAGGTGACAATGCTTGTGCTTTACCACACCATTTTACTGTAGAGTGGCAACACAACTTTGTTGATGAATGACGCTTTGGTCTAAATTTTTTTTTTTTGCATATCATTGGAATGAAATTAGGTACCATTGTCTGACCGAACTTATTGTACATGTAACAAAATTTTAGCACCATTGCCTGAATAAAGAGAATAGATGCGAGAATGGAATTGAGTCTAAACTATTTCAAAATAAGATTGTAAAATATTTTTTTGTTTCAGACTTAACATTCATACGATAAATCCATGTGCATCTACTAAAATCATCAACAATGGTTAAAAAATAGCGAGAACCATTCAAAGATGGTTGAGAAAAAGGACCCCATATGTTGCAATGAATTAAAGTAAAAGGTATACTAGTAGTGATATAACTAGAAGGAAATGGTAAATGCCCTTGTTTTGGTTTTGGGCAAATTTCACAAACTTTATTCTGTGAATAAGAAATAAAAGAAACATCCTTAATTAAATTTTGCAAAGAACGATAAGATAAGTGTCCAGCCGCTAAAGCCATAGATCAATGGAAGGAGGTTTAATGACTGTCATTGCTGAAACAGCTTGAAAATAGCATAATCCCTCATGAATGTTACCCTATCCAATCGTCCTCTTCGTTGATGAGTCCTGAAAAAAACATTTTTCAAAAGAAAAAGTCACTAAACAATTGTTAGTTTTTGCAAGTTGGCTCATTGATAAAAGGTTAAACTTTAACGAGGGGATAAAGAAAACATTCTCAAGTTTAATAGTGGATGAAAGATGAAGTGATAAGTGCATTTGACCCATCAGGACGTTGAACGAAAGATGGAGTTGGACAGGATTTATAAGAGGAAAATAAGGATAAAGTATAACACATGTGATTTGTTGCTCCTATATCAATAAGGTACTTTCTTGCAAAAGTAAAGATACGTATTTCGAGGAAATCACTCAAGATGAAGACACGTGAAGTCAAAAACTAACTCCAAGCACGAAAAGTGAGGTTGTGCCAAAAACTGACAAACGGAGATAAGACGAAATAGGGAAAATGACAGAATAGGAAAAAGACGAAATAGCGCATAGTGTCCAAAAACGAAAAATGCGAAAATGACTCGGTCCTCAAAGGAAGTTGTCAATTCACATGAAAGAGTCTTAGAAACCAATTCCGAGCACTCGAGATGACACTAAGCGACACGAAACAAAGCTCAGAAAGGAAAATTAAACGAAAAAAATTCATTCATAAAATTTCAGGAAAAAGGAAAGGAAGGCAAATGACTGGGTCGTTACAACGTTCTTGATTCTAAATATAATTAAGTACAATATATTTCATTTGAAATTGTAAAAACTCTAACGGAAATGCCATTACAAACTTGCAAAACCATATAAAGAATTGGCTTACAACATTATAATCAATTAACACCAATAAAATGGCAACCTTCCAAAACCTAGGAAAATGAAGAAAAAGATTGTGGGGAGAAAAAATGGAAAAAAGAAAGAACTTATATAGAAAGATGGTTGCAATGATGCGTTATTCCTTCACTTAGCAGGTCCATTGTTCACCTTAATCTCCAAAACCCTGGTTGCTTGCAAATTTAGCAGCATTTGGAAGCTCAAAACCTTCTGCTTCATGACCATGGAAATTTTATTAGCACCATTACGTCCTAATTTATTTGCACGACAATTTTTACAAACAATAAGAATATCCTTACAAGTCCAAAAACTTCTTTAAATTTCCAATTTATGAGTTAAGAGATCATGTTAAGCATTAGATCCTTGGATGCATAAGTAGAAAATCAAATATCAGTTGTAATATACAAAAATTTCTTTAATATTCTATTTTTCAGACCATCACTGAGAGAGAAGACAATATTAAATACGAGTTTGATACCACCTAAATAATAGAAAGGAATTTCAAAGCTCTATCATATCAAGATATAACTTTTTCTAATGTAGTTACCACAAATAAATCATATATGAACTCAAAGAGGTCTAAGAGCCTAAGATGCTTATGCATCCAGTTAATGAGCTTAAAATTGTACTCATTGGCTCATTTGGAATAAATTGCTTAAGATATTATCATTAAAAAAAAAAAAAAAAAAAATTTGACTGATCGCTAAAAATATGAAAGCATAAATTGTTTGTCTAATGATGCCTAATAAAATAAAGTTTGAAAAAAATCCATTAAAGATATTGTATCAACTTGTCACACTTAAGTAGCAATACATATATATAGGTAAATGCCACAATCATATCCCTATATTCCCTATCAAATTTGTGTTCTTCCCGGCTTCACCATTTTCGTTTAACACTCCTAGATGAGGATACCATACTACCAGCATTAACCAAATGGAATTTTATTGCATATGACTCCCACAAACCCCAATCTGATGAAGAGTTTAAATAAGACCATTGGAGATTTTAGGTTCTTGTTGCTTTCCATTCCATAACCACCTAGACAAATAGGTAAATGCCATAACCATATCTCTCATAAAAATTATTATTTTTTTCGATAATTAAGGATTTGCATAAAAAAGAAAAAAATTACAGGGATAATGAGGGGTATACCCTCGGCTCAATGAGGTTGGGCTAAAAAAGAGAGAAGTGAAGTCCACAAAGTGGCCCAACAGATATGAAAATAAATCCATACAAAATAAAGATTAAACCCAACAGTAAATATATCCACTCAGGCACATATTAACCCAACCAAAGACATGGGCATGAAAGATCAACAACTTAGAAGCATTACAGCACTAAGTACTGTGGGGGCAGCTATGGGGGTGGCTGTGAGGGTGGAGGAGGTGGTACAGGGAGGTTGTGGTTGTTGTTTGGAAATGTAAAAAAGAGATTCGTATGGGTTATATCAAAGAAAGATGATGGGAGGCTCCATTCAGTTGCAATTTCTTCAGCAAAGGGGCACTCACACATTTTGACAAAGAATAACTTCATTCTAATTGCATTCACTACTATGTGCAAAGTATATAGAGGAGGTGAGGATTTGTCACTGAAAATTATGTTGTTCCTCTCTCTCCACACATGGTAAACAGAACTTGCCAAAGATAGCTTCCATATCATGACCACACTTCTTTTCAATTTTTGCTTCCAATTAGATGATGCCCAATTCAGAAACTCCTTCCATGAATTAGGGTTAGTGTACAAGCCACGTTTATGTTGGAGGCCACTCCATATAATTTTGGAGTACTCACATTTGTGAAACAAGTGTTCATAGGTCTCTGCATCTTTAAGGCATAGTATATAAACATTGGGTTACATTTTATAGAGGAGAGATGGCTTATCTTGGGTGAGCAATCCCTCTTAAACAGATAGCCAGAGGCAAAACGAGTGCTTTGGTATTGCATTTTTGAATCAGACCAGTTTATGCCAATGAATTGGTGGGATAGGTTGTGTGATGGCATTGAGTGTATGTTTCAGGGAGTAGGTTTTGGTGGGGGATGGTATCCAATGAATTGTATCATTTAAGCTTAGGTTAGGAAGGGGTAGGTTATTGATGTCACAGTATGGGGCAACTAGGTTGGATAAGTATCTAGGCTAAGTCCAGTAGGTAGATGTGAGAAGTGCTAATACTTTAATAAATTTGTTGATCATCCAGCCTTGCCTATCGGAAGAGTTAGAAAATACCTGGTATAAGGGACCACATGGTAAGCCAATTATCAAAAAATACCATAGTAGATGAGCCATTGTTGATGCTGTGTGTGACAAGTGGTTGAGCCAAGGACCTATTTTGAAGAAGCTTTCTCCAAAACCAAGAACAATTATTTGGGACTTTGACGTCCCACAAACTTTTCTGCTTGATCAAGTAATGTATAGTCCATTCCTTCCAAATTCCTGAAGATTCATTAGAACAAAGTGTTCAAATATGTCTTAAAATGGCAGTCTCGTTCCACTATTGTAGATCAAAAATTACTATTCCACCTACTTGTTTTGGCCTGCATATCTTCTCCCATTCCACCATTGCTCTGTATCTACTCATTACATTGCCAGTCCATAGAAACCTTTGAAGAATTTGATTTATCTTCTCACACACCTTAGCTGGTAGGATGAGAAGAAGATTGGTCCAGTAAATGTGTAAGCTGAATATGGTAGCTTGGATGAGTTGAAGTCTTCCTGCATATAACAATGATCTTGCTATCCAGGTAGAAACTTTGGAAAGCATACTATCAATCAAAGATTGGCAATCACTGGCCGTGAGTCTAGAAGTAATCAATGGTGATCCCACGTATTTAACTGGTAGAGTGACACAAGGATAATGAAATATGTTGTATATGTCCTCTCTGATCGTTGGTGAGACTCCATTAAGAAACAGATTGCTTTTGTTTAGGTTTAGTGTAAGGCCAGAGAAACTGGAAAATAAATCAATGGAGTTTTTAATGATTTGGGCAGAAGTGGTATTTCCCTGACAAAATATAAGGATGCAGCAATGCTAGGTGTGAAATTTGGGTAGCTTTACATCTCCAATGGTATGAAAAGGTGGGATTCTCGGAGGTAAAATTATTTGTGATGCTGGATAATACATCCATGGCAAGAACAAAAAGATAGGGTGATAGAGGATCACCTTGTCTCAGCCCTTTAATGCTGTCAAAAAAACCAAAGAGCTCACCATTAATATAAACAAAGAAATTAGCAGTTGAGATACAAGACTTGATCCATGAGATGAATACAGTTGGAAACTTCATAAGATACAACACATCCAGGAGAAACTGCCAACAAAGGTTATCATATGCTTTGTTAAGGTCAACCTTAAGTGTGCATCTTAGAGGGTAAAGCTCCCTATGATAACCTCTAAGTAGTTCTTGGGCAAGAATAATATTATCCCCAATTTGTCTCCCAGAAATGAATGCATTTTGAGCTTTATCCACAAGGGAAGGCATGATAGGCTTCAATTTATTAGCAATGAGCTTGGATATACATTTGTACAAGACATCACAGTAAGCAATATGCCTATACTCAAAGGGAAGAGAAGGATTTAGAGTTCTAGGAATCAAAGTCAAGTAAGTGGCATTCACCTGTTTAAGAATCATTCCAGATCGGAAGAAATTCTTAATGGCAAGAGTTACCTCTTTACCAACAATACCCTAATGTCACGGACTTGAACCTTTTCAAGCTCCTGTGCGGCCTTAGACACTTTCAAGCCCCCTTGAAGCGCTAAGTCAGCCTACCCGAGTGTGCTAGCTTAGTGAAGACTAAGGCTAGACAAGTGTTTTGCTTACTTGGGTGTGTAGGAAGAGGTTAGGCAAGTGAGCAAGAGAGTTTGGAAATGTATAGAACTTGTATTGCTTGAGAGGAGAGATTACAACTTGGTTGCTTGGTGAGGAGCAAATGAACTCCCACCGCCTATTTATAGGCCTTTGGCCTTACAAGAACATTCTAGATGTGTACAAATGTGTGGCCTAGATTTAGTGTCTAGAATCCTCCAGAAATATCTACACAACTCTAGAACTATCTACTATGTACAAGACAAGTCTAGAGAATTCTAGAGAATTCTATACAACTCTAGACAAGTCTAGAAAAGGCTAGACAACTCCACACTAATCTAGAGAATTCCGGAAAGTTCCATACTTGTGTAGAGAAGTCTAGAAAGCTCCAGTCCATGCAGGCTCCATGTCATCGTCTGCTGGGCGTCTGCGTGGCGCCTGCGTGGCATAGCCTCTTGGTTGCGCGTCTTCTTGCTTGAACCGCTGGATATGTTCCGCGAACTGCCATAGTGTATCCTCATGCTCCCAGCTCGCCTCGCTATCTGGCAGGTTCTTCCACTTCACTAAATACTCTGTATATTTGGGCACACCTCTCCTGCTCATCACACGATCTGCAAGGATGCAATCAACTTCCTTGTCAAAGGATGTGACAACGGCCGTGGGTGCCCTATGCGATATGCCCCGAGTAAGGTCTTCCGTGTCTTCATGATAAGGCTTGAGCATGCTGACATGGAAGACTGGATGTATCTTCAGCTTCGGTGGAAGCTCTACCATGTAGGAGACCTTGCCCACCCGCTTGACGATGGGGAACGGGCCCTTGTACCTCCTTACTAGCCCCTTATGCACACTCCGGAAGGACTTAAACTGTTAGGGCAGTAGCTTAACCATCACCTGGTCTCCCACAATGTACTCCACCCGCCTTCGCTTGGTGTCGGCCCACTTCTTCATCTTCTTTGCCGCCTTGTCAAGGTACGCCCTAGCCAAGTCGGACTGCTCATGCCACCTCTTGGCAAATTTGTAGGCCGTCGGACTCTTACCATCGCAAGTCGAAGCAATGGCATTGGGTGTCATAGGCTGTCGTCCGGTAACAACCTCAAATGGACTGTGATTGGTAGCCTCACTCCGCTGCAAGTTGTAAGAAAACTGTGCCACCCCAAGGAGTTTGGCCCAATCTCGCTAATTAGCACTCACATAGTGCCTCAAATAAAGCTCCAGGAGAGCGTTGATGCGCTCCGTCTGCCCATCTGATTGGGGGTGGAAACTCGTAGAGAAGTTGAGATCTGTCCCCATCTTCTTGAAGAGTCCCGTCCAAAATCTACCCGTGAAACGCGGGTCTCTATCACTGACAATATTCTGCGGAACTCCCCAAAGCTTGACCACATGGTCAACAAATAACTCTGCTGCCCTCTCTGCTGTGCAGTCTACTGGTGCGGGTATGAAGGTGGCATACTTGCTGAACCGATCT
Source organism: Cornus florida (assembly GCF_030987335.1). NCBI lineage: Eukaryota > Viridiplantae > Streptophyta > Magnoliopsida > Cornales > Cornaceae > Cornus > Cornus florida. The sequence goes on from NW_026775573.1 coordinate 52,298,887, forward strand.
ACCACCACTATAATGCTCCCACAACCTTCTGACTTGGGCAAGCAAGTAATGAAATCCATAGAGACACTTTCCCATGGTCTCCCTGGAATAGGCAATGGCTCCAATAGGCCTGTAGGATGCTGTTGCTCAATCTTGTCTTATTAGCACACAAGGCAAGTCCTCACATATGTCTCCACATCATCACGCATCCGAGGCCAATAGTAATAATCTTCTAGGAGTGCTAGTGTGCGCCGCATACCTGGGTGACCAGCCCATTTGGTGTCATGACACTCCCGTATCAACTCCTTTCGCAAGTTGCCCCACCTGGGCACAAATAGTCGGTCCCCTGTAGTGAGAAGTAAATCATCCCTTAGCCAAAAGAGCCGAGTCTTCCTTTCCTTAGCCAGCTGAATAAGGCTTTTGGCTAAAGGGTCATGCTGCAACCCCTCTTTGATCCGCTCCACAAGAGAGTGCTGGGGCCGACTAATAGCTGCGAGCTCGGCCTTGCGACTAAGCGCATCCGCCACAACATTGGCCTTGCCCGGCTTATATTCAAAATGATAAGTGAACTCCGCTAGGAAGTCCTACCAACGAGCTTGCTTGGGGCTAAGCTTCTTCTGTGTCTGGAAATAGCTGGTGGCAACATTATCCGTCTTGGTCACAAATTATGCCCCGAGCAAGTAGTGCCTCCAAGTACGTAGGCAATGGATGACCGCCGTCATTTCTTTCTTCTGCACCGTATAGCGCCGTTCGGTGTCATTGAGCTTGCGGCTCTCATAAGCTATGGGGTGTTCTTCCTGCATCAACACGCCCCCAATAGCAAAGTCTGATGCATCTGTGTGCACCTCATATGGCTTGGAGTGGTCGGGCAAGCTAAGTACTGGCTCCTCTGTAGCTGCTCTCTTCAAGTCATCAAATGCCCCCTAGCATGACTCTGTCCAACTCCAAGCACGCGCCTTCTTGAGAAGGTCTGTCAATGGGGATGCTCTCGTCGAGTAACCCTTAATAAAGCGACGATAGTAGTTGACAAGCCCAAGAAATGAGCGTAGCTTTGTCACCTTAGTGGGCTGCTCCCACTCTTGAATGGCCCTCACCTTTGCCTCATCCATCATCAGTTTGCCATCCCGTATCTTATGCCCTAGGAACAACACTTCCTCTTGGGCAAATGAGCATTTCTCAGTCTTCATATAGAGGTCGTTCTCCCGTAGGACCTGGAAGACCGCCCTCAAGTGCTGCACGTGCTCCTCTAGAGTGGTGCTATACACAACAATATCATCCAAGTACACCACCACAAAGCGATCCAAGTAGGGATGGAAGAGCTTGTTCATCAAAGTACAGAAAGTAGTAGGTGCATTGGTGAGGCCAAATGGCATAACAAGAAACTCATAAGAGCCATATCTCGTCACACACGTAGTCTTAGGCTCATCCCCGTCCGCTATCCGCACCTGGTAGTACCCCGAGCGCAAGTCAAGCTTAGTGAAGTAGCGTGCTCCACCAAGCTGATCAAAGAGATCGGCAATGAGAGGAATGGGGTACTTGTTTTTGATAGTCACCTTGTTGAGCGCCCGGTAGTCAATGCACATGTGCAAGGACCCATCCTTCTTCCTCTGGAATAGCACCGGTGCGCCATATGGCGCCTTCGATGGTCAAATATAGCCCGCATCTAACAATTCCTTAAGTTGCCTCCGCAACTCTTCCAACTCTGGGGGTGCCATTTGGTAGGGCACCAAAGCAGGGGGTTTAGAACCCGGTTCCAGCTCAATCTTATGATCCACCTCCCTCCTAGGTGGAAGCTTCTTGGGCAGCTCCTTAGGCATCACGTCCGTGTACTCGTCTAGCACGGCTCGTGTCTCCTTAGGCACCTCTTCTTGCGGGGAATGGACTGGTTCATCATCGGGTGTCTCCAGTAACGTAGCAAGGTAGCTAGTCTCTCCCTTCTTGAAGCCCTTCTTGAACTGCATAGCTGACAAAGCTTGGGCTTCCAACTTGGTGCCTCGCTCCACCGGCACCATGCATGCTATGTTGCCTTCCATAATACATATAGTGTTAGCAAAAGGAATGGGGAAGGCTCTCACCTTGTCTAAGAACTCCAACCCAAGGACTAGTTTGAAGTGGTCCATGGGTACCACCGATAGATCTATGTGGCCACCCCACTCGCCAATGTATGCTTGGACGCCGTGTGCCATGCCATGTATAGCCTTTGCCGCCGAGTTAACTGCCTTCATGGAGCCCCTTTCTTTGCTATACTTGAGGCCCAACCTCTTGGCCTCGTCAAGGCTCACAAAGTTGTGGGATGCACCTGTGTCCACCAAAGCACGTGTGGGTGTCCCATTGATGCTCGCTTCCACGAACATTAGCCCTTTAGCCGCCGCCTTAGGGACTTCAGTTTTAGCCTTAATGGCATTAAGGATTTGCAGTGAACCCATCTACGCCTCCTCCTGTTGTTGCTCTTCATAGCGGCTCGTCATGGCATTGAGGGTCTTCCGCTTTGGGCAATCTCGTACCCAATGTGGTCCGTCACATATGAAGCAAGAACCCTTAGGCTTGGGTGCTCCTTCCTTGTTCTCCCTTCCCTCTTTGTCTCCATGGCCACCACCTGGCTTACGGGACCAATCCTTGTGGGGTGTAGCGCCCTTGTCTCCCCCACCTTTGCCGGCATACCTCCCCTTGTCCTTGTCTTTGTCTTTTAGCTTGGACGAGGGTTCCTTCTTGGAGCTGAAATCAATAAAGGACTCCACCTCTGCAATAGCTGTGGCAAGGTCTTGCACGTTGCGCTGCCTCAACTCCGTCTTAGCCCACAACTGCAATCCATCCATGAAGAAGAAAAGAGAGTCCTTGTCGGATAGATCCGGGATCTCAAGAGTCAAGTTAGTGAATTCTTTCACATAGTCTCGAATCGACCCAACTTGTTTTAGCCTTTGGAGTCTGCCCCTAGCTTCATCCTCGGCATTCTCAGGATAGAAATGCTTCTTAATTTCCCTAGTGAAATTAGCCCAAGTATCAATAGAGACCGTACCTTTGCCTATGTCACCATACTATTTCCTCCACCATAACATGGCATGGTCGGTGAGGTAGTGGGTCACCGTGCATATCTTGATGGTCTCATCGGTCATGCCCGTAGCCTCAAAGTATTGCTCCATGCTAAAGAGGAAGTTCTCCAACTCCCTCACTACCCGGTTCCCACCATAGCACTTAGGCTTGGGAATATCAACCCGGGGTGCTACTACCCCCGTAGTAGCTGTGCCGGACGCCACCGCCCGTTTGCACAATGTCCAGTCCACTCGCATTTCCTCCATTTGCTCGCGGAAAGTGCCAAGCTCCTGATCAACATAGCCACGTAGGGTGGCAAACTCCCCCAACATAAGTTCTCGAAGTGCTTGGAGCTCCTGCCGAAAGTCACCACTTAGGGCATTGAGTGACCCTTTGACAGCATTTTGGACCTCAACGTCCTCCGACTCCAACCCATCCATGCGCTGGTGAGCATCCTCAAGCTGCTTCAACACGTTGGCTATGGACCCCTCCATCTTTGCCACACGTGCCTCTAAGCCTGCCATGATATCCTTCGACCTAGCCCTCGTCCTCACTCCGCCTAGAGGGGGATTTGTTTCCCTTCCACGTAGAGTCTCCTCTTGGGTGCCAGTCACGTCTGATAGCTCCGCTATAGCTTCCTCCACACAAGGTGTGACGCCTCACGACCTTAGCTCTGATACCAACTGTCACGGACTTGAACCTTTTCAAGCTCCCGTGCGGCCTTAGACACTTTCAAGCCCCCTTGAAGCGCTAAGTCAGCCTACCCGAGTGTGCTAGCTTAGTGAAGACTAAGGCTAGACAAGTGTTTTGCTTACTTGGGTGTGTAGGAAGAGGTTAGGCAAGTGAGCAAGAGAGTTTGGAAATGTATAAAACTTGTATTGCTTGAGAGGAGAGATTACAACTTGGTTGCTTGGTGAGGAGCAAATGAACTCCCACCTCCTATTTATAGGCCTTTGGCCTTACAAGAACATTCTAGATGTGTACAAATGTGTGGCCTAGATTTAGTGTCTAGAATCCTCCAGAAATATCTACACAATTCTAGAACTATCTACTATGTACAAGACAAGTCTAGAGAATTCTAGAGAATTCTATACAACTCTAGACAAGTCTAGAAAAGGCTAGACAACTCCACACTAATCTAGAGAATTTCGGAAAGTTCCATACTTGTGTAGAGAAGTCTAGAAAGCTCCAGTCCATGCAGGCTCCATGTCATCGTCTGCTGGGCGTCTGCGTGGCGCCTGCGTGGCATAGCCTCTTGGTTGCGGGGTGTGACACTAAGCTCTCTTTAAAAAAAAAAAGAAGAGTTGTAACCATCAGGTCTAGGGCTTCTTTTAGATTTAATGGAGAACATACAATTTTTAATCTCAGTATCAGTTGGAATAGAGGTGAGACTATCAAAACAATTATCACTCACTGTTTTGGAAATAAATGGGGAAAGGTTAGATATACCTGGGTAACAATGAGGATTGCTACCAGAGAGGTCTTTGTAGTAGCTGGTGAATGACTGCTTGATCACTTTCATCTTTAGACATAATCTCATCATGTAGCTTAACACTTGCAATCCTTTTTTTGGACACACTTGTGAAAATAGTTAGTGTTCTGGTCACCCAAAGCCAACCATTTAGCTTTAGATTTCTGATAAAACAGTTGTTCCTCAACTTTGCAGAGGCTTGAGTAAAAGATAAGCAAATTTTTTTCCCATTTTCTAAGCTCATTATTACATGGGTCAGAATCCAAGAGATCTTGGCAAGTTGTTAAGTTTGCCTTTACAACCTTAATTATTTAAGTCACATCACCGAAGTCACTATTTTTGAAAGACTTTAGGACATTGTTCAATCTTTTGAGCTTAGTAGTGACTATAAACATAGGAACACCAGTGACCTCAGTATTCCACACCTCACATACTTTACTAAGGAAGTTAGGGTGGTCACACCAAAAATTAAAAAAATTATGGTGGGTGTCGTACCGTGTCACCAAATTTGTGTGCAAATTAGTGTGGCAAAGTTTTGCATTTATAAATACCACTACTACCGCTAACTAAAAATATAGTAAGGGTGAGTATGGATTGTCCCAAGGGATTAGTGGTTCGTATTAGGTTGTGGAATCGAGATTAGGGTTAGTAGGTTGAGTGAGCAAAAGATTGGTAGGTGGTTGAATTAAACTAATATGCAATTTAGACTAAAGTAAACAATTAAATGTAATAGAAGTAAAATAAGAGAGAGATATCTTGGGGTTTAGAGATCACCACTAAGCACTGCTCTTCTACACCCTTAATGAATGATTAATGAGGGGGTAAGCATGTATTGTAACAAGGGTATGTGTGTAGTTGTTTCAATAAGCATGGATGATCAATTAAGCATATATTGTCTAGACAATACAATGAATAACACAATATATCAAACTAAGCCATTAATTCCTCTTTAAGCTCACAATCTAAATACATCACAAAATTAGAGAAATATGCCACTTGCATTCATAAGTATGGAACATCAAACAACAAGCATGGATTGTCCTCCCATTTAACATCTAAACTACCACTACACTACCATTAAGCTAATGACATGAATTTAAACTAATTAAACTAAGGGAGAGGCACAATCCATCAAGAAATGAGTATAACCATCAAATAAACCACAAGATCATTCCATTAAGCACTATGTCTTGACAATCTCTAGATCTATAGACAAGCACATAAACATCTATTCTAACATACATAGACATATGGATAGAATGAAATGAACAATTGGAAGTATTAAATCACACAAATCATTGAATAAACAAGATTTATGTATATAAATATGTTAAAACATGTGTTATAATACAAATCCCCTAAAAAAAATACATAAATCAAGATGTAGAAAGCATGCTTAGGGCTAACTCTAGCCCCAAGAGGATGTCTAGCCACTCATGGATGATGTCCTCCAACCCTCAAGGGTTAACTCGATGGTAGAGATTGCTCCTCTTCTTGGTTGATGCAAGAACTCCAAGCTTGTGTCTCTAGCCTCCTCTCTATATGTGTGTCTAAAAGTGGCTCATATTCTTTCTACATGTAGGTCAAATGGCACCCCCAAATATCTAGGCTCGTGCTCCAAGATTCCTTTCCAATGATTGGATATGAGACAACTTTTAATAAGCTGGAAATTGCATTTTCTCAAATTTGGAGAAGTTCGATCGATCGATCGAACATGAGGTGAGATCGATCGAATATGGCTAAGATTTATCGAATTTAGGTTGGATCGATCCTCTATGGCTGTGCCTTTTTGGATAAAGACAAATCTGAGATATTTTGAAGATATTTTTGGGAAAAAGACAAAAGTGGTAGGTGGGATGGTACAACTGGATAAGATGTAATCTTTTCGATCGATCTGAAGGAAGTTGAATCGATCAAACTTTGTGAGATCTTTGAATAAGGACAAAATAGCTTAGATCCATCTTGAAGTGCTAAGATTGATGAACTTTCGATCGATCGAACATGTACTGAGATCGATCGAACTTGCTGATTTTGCACCACTTGCTTCCTTTTGCTCCCACTTTGCTCCTTTCTTTGATTCATCTTAAGATTGCTTCAATTATGCTCTTATTTAGCTGAGTTAGCTTATTTTAGGGATAAGTACCTGAAAAGGACAATAACACAAAATTAGTCTAAAGCGGAAAAATAAGATAGATAAAGGTCCTATAATGTTCAAGCTTAAGGGGTTTAAATGCGCACTTTTTAGCGCTCATCACACCCCCAAACTTAAATATTGCTAGTCCCTAGCAATGAACTATAAAGTAAAGGAATGAAATGAACAACTATACAACTATGAATCTAGAAAACAATAAATGGATAACGCCACTTTCGTAGGGAACACGATTGCATTTAGCATATGCAACAAGCCTTTTAAACCCCTAGGTTACCCCTAGTGGACGAGTGAAGTCTCATGAGGGTTTCCAGAAATGATACCCACAAACATTAAGCTTATTTTCACAAAAGAGGCACCAATATTACAAACAAGCATTGGGAGAAAACTACCTCAAGTATGCAATTTTTCAACTATTTCTAAGCAATCTCCCAAAATTTCAACATAAAACAAACAAATATGGTCCTCCACACATCAAGACAATGATCATGCAAATCAAAGCAACTCAAGAATCCTTTTTGAGTGGACCAGCATCAAGTGTGTTGCTATCTAAGCCAACTAAAGAAATGACCACATCCTTACCCTCAAACTAGCACACAAATCTAGCCCCAATCATCAAAACAAAGAGTGGACCTTTTATTAAAGCTTTATTAATCTAGGTGCGCTTATTCTTTTCACTCGATTTTTTTTTTTTTTTTTTTTTTTTTTTTTTTTTCATAGGATCAAAGATGGAAGCATGGTGCAATGTGTTGATCTATTAAGCTTTTTAGCGATTCATGAGGTCGAGCGTTAGGTCAATGACTCCCAAACCAGACGGCTTTAGGGCATTAGGCGTTCAAACACCCTTACGGACTTACAAGCTCAAATCAACTAGGCTACAAATCAACACAACCTCCATCTAATCATTTCCCACTTCTCACCTTTTGGGAGAAGTCCTCACTTTTTTATTTGCCTTATTGCTTTTGCAATTTTTTTTTTTTTTTTTTTTTAACATTGAATTATTAACCTAGAGTTTGGGCCCTCCACCTTTCGGCGCGAGAAATTCAGTGCTTGATGAGGCTAGAATCCCAGCTACTTAGTGAAAAGGGGTTGTTATCCACCTTTATCAATAATGAAAGCTTCAATGCACTATTAGCCCAATTGGGAGATAACCAAATCAATAATCAACAAAGCATGTACCCCACAGTTGAATGCTAGTGTGCGCCTGTCTAGTGTAGAATCCTAGAGTCAATCTCAAAACAATCACAAAATCAGGATAATGTGGACCACAAGTGCAAGCAAGATATTAATCTTTCAAAAAATGTACTCCTAAATGACATCCATAAGGCATACAAGGAGTATTGGACTCTCAAGTCAAACAATTTTTAAACTTAAAGCAATATAGTCCTCAAAAGATGAAAATCATAGCTAATTATGAACCAATCATAGAAAATTCCTCAAATACATAAGTTATGCTAAAAAATGTTGAATTTAAAACAAACACTGCAACGCACACCATTACCCCCAAACTTAAATGGCAAAGTGTCCTCAATGTGCAAAGAGAACAAAAGGAAAGAGTATACCAGTGCAACTAAGGCAAAGAATGGTTGGGACTGAAGTATCCAAGGTGGGTGGCATAGCCTCCCTAAACTTGGGATTAACTGTGGTCTTGAAAAGATGGCATTGGATAAAAGTATATTAGACAACAAAGGGGATAATAACAGTGTACAGTGGACATGCAAGTGTAAATGGGATAAGAAATAAAGCAAGGAGAGAGGAAAAAGGGTGGTCCTGAAAAATTCAGGCAGCACTCTCTTTCACTGAAGTCACTAAGATGCACCTGATGGAGTCAAACAGACAGATATAAGAATATAAGAATATAACATCCATAAAGAAAGCATATATAAAGCAGAATAAAGTGCATAGTACATCATAAGATCAAAGCCAACAGACCGGCTGCAAAAATAATATATAGTGAAAAAAATGTAGCAAGTATCACAGATATCAAGTATAATAAGAAAAAGGGACTGGGAATCTCAGGTGGATGAGGCAGGACGGGCAGGGCGTGCTTCGCGGATGTCTCAGAATAGATCACGAAATGCGGCCATGACATCCGTGCGGAGGGAAGCAATGTCAACTCTGAGGGAGACAGTCTCTGCCCGGATAGATACCACTGTGTCCTCCAGAGTCTGAAAATGCTCTCCAAAGCTAGGTATATGAGCGGGAGCCTCAGGTCCGGATGAATCGGAAGACTAATGATCCTGAGCTTGCTCCTCTGCGTGAATGGGTGACCCAATGGGAGAGTGTTGCTCTGCGTCCTTTGCAGGCTGCTCTAAATCAATATCAATATGTACGGTAGTCGGATAGACTGCTACGTCGTCCGTTGCTAGTACGTCTGGCTGTGGTGCTACTGCTGCCTCCTGCTCTTCTCTCTCAAGCTCCTTGGCTGCCTCTACAGCATCCTCTTGAAGGCTCCTGATAAGAGCCCTGTAGCTCTTATCCCAGTCCTTCTTCTCAAAGGAGTAGGCATCAGACTCAGAACGCTCCTGTGGCTGGAAGGGATAGCACTGGTATCTCAAAATCTGTGTGATTAAGTGGCCAAATGGTAGAAACTTAGTCCATCTGGGCTGGGCCTTGCTGATATAATCATCATATAGCTTCATCATGATGCCCCAGATGAGCACAGGAATAGAGAACCAGTGCCCTGTGTAGAAGGCATGCAGGGCTGTCAGATAGTCGCCGCGCCTCTGTATCTTGTGACCGTCCATGAAAATATTTCGGTATAGCACCAAATCAAAGAACCATAAATCATCTAGCAGGAAGGTACGAGTGGCGAAGGTCTCACCAACTGCATAATAACCTGTAAGTGCTACTGCCATGAATGAATATGAGGGCCTATAAAGAGTGGGATATGCCTCTTGAAGATCTGGAGGGCAAAGATGTGGACACCGACAAGATCTGGATAGGGTGTCCACAAAAAATACTGATGGGGTGGCCGTCGACAGTAGTCCGCAGCTCCGCCAGGTTACTCTGGGCAGGCCGAAGGTTCTGGAAGAACATCCGGACTAGCCTCGGGTATACTGGGTAAGTGACAGGGGTGAGAATGGCTGAAATGCCCCTGCGGAAGATATCATCATAAGCTGATCGAGTAAGCACCGACCGGGAAAACTGATCGATGTCGAAGACTGACTCGTGCGCCAGCTAAAAGCGTGAGTATCTCGGCGATGGCCGGTCTAGATCGTGTGCTGGCTGAGCTGGTGGTGGTGATGGAGATGGAATGTGCGCAGCCTGAGAAGAAGATGCCTCATCAGATGAATGTAGTCTACTATCAAAATATGGATACTGAGGTAGAGTGGGCTTTGCTGGCTGAGCTATCCTCTGACTGTCCTTTGAGATGGGATCCCGGACATGAGATGGACCTGCCTGGTCGTCAAATCTCCGTCTGGCTCCGCTGTGATAATACCCACGAGCCATAGTCTTGACCCTAACCATGGTCTGTAAAATAAAAATAAATTCAAAAAGAAGTCAGCACCAAAATAAAGAATTTAAGCACAATTTTTAGAATCATGTATGTCAAATAAGATAGACAAACTGATAAGGAACATGAATCTATGCAAGTGATAAAGAATGGTGTGAAGCATGCTAGACAGTATAAGTATGAGATGCGTCTAATGTGGAAAACACAGGCATTGGGCATGTAAAAGATAGCATGGAACACAACAAGAGATGCATGGAATGTGTATATGAAATCTATGAAGTTCGATCGATCACAAAAAATGTGATATCGATCTGCTTCGATCGATCTGAAACAAGTGAGATCGATCTCACTCATATCGACCTGAGAAATAGGTTCGATCGATCGAACTAAGCGAATAACGTGGACAGTCACAGATCTGTGACGTGGATGGCATGGGGGCCTCACAAACAAGCTTGTGGGCCCTTCTACATAACAAATCAACAATTTTTGGTCACTTCCTTGGCCTGTGACCCCCAAAATCAAAGATTTAAACTCAAAATACAAAATCGATATATATACATATATATATACATGTATACACTAAGCTTTAAATCTTCATATTTGGCAATATTCAGCATCAAAACATCATAGATCTAACATGTATGCATCAAATCAAAGCTTAAAACAATAAGAAAGATTCAGATCTTACCAAAATCGAAGGATGAGATCAGATAAAGATGAAGATGACAAGGAAACTCGAGATCCGAGAAGAGAGAGAGTAATTCGGGATGAGAGGAAGTCACCGGAGGGTTCGCCGGAGATGGGGAAGATGGGTTGTGCAATGATGAGGGTTTGAAAGGGTGTGGATCGATCTTTGGGATCGATCTACAAACCCTTGACCTCTATTTTTAAAAACTTTCCCGAACCAGTTCGATCGATCGAACTGAAATCTCAGATTGATCGAACTGATTCGATCTCTCCTCTAAATTTTTTATTTTTAGAATGAAATTAAAAATTAAAATAAAAAATTAGAAATTAAAAATCAAGAATGAAAAATATTTTTGGATTTTTAAAATTTGAAAGTCAAAACAAAGTCAAAATAATGAATTCCAGAATTGAGATCGATCTGAACAAATGTTTGATCGATCTGACAGAGAGCAAAAATATGCAGGTTTTTAGGTTCAAAATTTTTTCTTAGTGTTGGACACTACAGATCGATCCAATGGTGAAGTTGGATCAATCGAAGAAATTCAGATCAATCAAGGAATGTCTTCGAACGATGGAACAAAGAGTTGAAATATGCAGGTTTTGGATCGATGGGACAGAGAGGTGATTTGGATGCAGGTTTTATACAGGTGGGAAGTTTGATCGATCGAACCTCTTTAGAGATCGATCGAACTTGGACAAAATGTTGCTTTTCAACATGAAAGTGCATGCAATCCTAACTACAGTTCCTAGCAATGCATATGAACCCTTAAAGTAAATATCTAAACTTCGAAAGAAATGAAATTTAAAATAGAAATGAGGGAGGAATATGGTTGTGACACCCTACGAAATGCACTAGTCTTTAACGTCTCTAGCAAGACGTTGAGCTCTTTTAGCCTGGATCAAACATCTTGTAGTGCATCCCCTCCTTAATGGGGTGATGAATGCCTTGAGCTCCACCCAACAAATGGTTCCCTAGAGAACTTGTTAGATTAGGCTCAAAGGAATTTGTTGGTCCGTGGTCAAAATAAACTTTGGGCTTCCATGCCCTTTCAAAATAAGATTTTAAAACAACTTTCTTGGAATTCAATGTTGAAGATAAACTTTTTGAAATCTTGTTTTCACACAAAGACTCTATTCCTTCACAATTGTTAGCATGACATTTATCTACAATATTCACTTATTCATGCTTGTCAAATGAATTAAGGGTTGGATTGAAGATATTCAACTTCACCTTCATGTGGCCAAACTAGATTTTCATTATCCACGTCCTATAATTAATGTTGGCATTCGCGGTTGCCAAGAAAGGATGGCCAAGGGTAACGGGAATTTGGCTTTTAGGATTAGGGACCGGTTCCGTGTCAATGACAACGAAATCAATTGGAAAGAAAAATTTATCAATCTTAATCAAGACATCTTTAATGATACCCCCAGGCTTTTTGATGGATCGGTCAGCAAGTTGTAAAACCACCGACGTCGGTTTCAAGTCTCCTAAGCCTAATTTGATATATACCGAATATGGAAGAAGGTTAACACTTGCTCCTAAATCTAAAAGAGCCCAATTAATGACATAGTCACCAATGATGGAAGAAGTAGTAGGTGAACCGGGGTCCTTAAACTTTGGAAGAGTGTTATGTTGCAAAATTGAGCTCACTTGTTTGGTTAAAACCACTTTCCTAGGTGTTTGACTTTTGTTCTTCCTCTTTTGGGTGCAAAGATCTTTTAAAAACTTGGCATAAGCCGGAATTTGCTTGATTGCATCCAAAAGTGGAAGATTCACTTTCACTTGCCTAAACACATCAATGATTTCATTGGTTTTGGCCTTTTGCTTATCAATTGAAATGGAGCTTTTGGTTCAAAAACCTTTTCAGAAATTTTCTTTGAAGTTTCTTCAACACAAGAGGTTTTGAAATCATTTTGAAGATTTTTCTTTTCAAGATCACTTTTCAACACATTCTCATTTGAAGGATCATGCATATGCAATGAAGGAGGAATATGATAAGAAATGAGACGGGTGTCAACTTTAGGTTGCACCGGTTCTCTCTCTTCATTGGCCATACCCACTTAGTTGTCCATTATTTTCCCACTTCTCAAGGTTGTCACCGTATTGACATGTTCTATTGTGTGACCTTTCGATGAGGAATGAGTGTCCACAACACATTGTTGCTTTAGTGGGGCATTCAAATGCATTTTCCCTTTCTCTCTAACATTTAAAGTGCTAGCTATTTGACCTACTTGGGTTTCTAGCTTAGCAATGGATTGAGAATGAGAATGAAGCAATTCAGTGTTCACCTCTAGAGTGCCTAAAGTGGTCAAAACTTTCTCTTCAAAGGTGGGACTTCTAGAATTTATTTGAGAATATGATTGATTTGGAAAATGAGAATTAAAGAATTGATTACCATGGGATTTAAATGATCTAAAACCTTGGGAACCTTAGTTTTGCATTGGTGGCGTAACATATTTTCCTTGAAAACCACCTTGGGAAAGGTTTGAGCCTTCCCCTTGGCTTTTCCTAGAAAAGTTAGGATAATTCCTCCGACTAGGATTATAGTGATTGCCATAAGGATTGTTCCCTTGATTAACAAAAGTTGTATTGACTTATTCATGATACTCATTTTGCACTTGTCCATGGGGACAATTGGAAGTAGAATGTAAAACACTTGAACAAGTTATATATGATTCATTGGATGCATGATGGGAATCGTTAGTGATGAGTCCCTTTCCAAGTGTTCAGAAAATGGACTTTTTAATGCGAGAGGTCGCTTCGCAAGGTCAAAATATGATTGTGGTTTAGGAAGCCTTTCTAGTCAAATTTACATTTATAAAACCACTACTACAACTAATGAAGTATAACGAGTAGGGATCGTCCACAAAGATTATACGTGTTGGAATTTAACTTCAACTCTAGCGTATCAAAAGATTGCAAAGGAGGGTTGGTTGTTTGATTGCGCTAAGATGCAATTAATTAAAATGCAAGAAAAGTAAACTAGTGAGAGATAGGGATTTAAGAGATACGAAGAGAGGTCTTAGGGTGTTGGAATCACCACAAAGCTCATGTAATTAACCACTTGCTTTCCATTAATGGGGAATACATTGTTGTAAACAAAATGCAACTACCAATTGCAATATTAAGTATGAACCATCAAATTAAAGAATGAATTATCTACCTAAACTAAGTATAGCACAACCCATCAATTCTAAGCATGACCTATCAAACTAGTCACAATTGAAGCACACATCAATCTAGAGAATCATGGAATTTACAATAATAAGCCATGGAATATCAAAGCAAGTAAAGATTGTCTACCTACCTACAAGCATGAATTAAATTGTAGAACAACTCATCAAGCATAAGTCTAATCCATCAAATTAATTGACAAACCCATTCAATGAAAACACATGCTTAACCATCACTAAATCCTTAATTAATCACACATAGACATGCAACCAACATAGTGAATCTAGTGTAGAGATCAATTCCCAAATAATCACACATAAGACAACATGTAATTAAAATAGAGAATCATAAGGAATAATTAAATCAACAATCACAAGGCTAAGCACTAATCACAACAATATATATATATATATATATATATATATATATATATATATAAATCTCCAAAAATAGAAATACAAGGGTTTAGATTACACAAGACTTAGGGCTCATCCAAGCCCTAAGTGTAGATCTAGCTAATCATGGAGGAGGTAGATGTAATCAGGAAACCCTCAAGGGTAAGCTCCAAACATGGCTCCATCTTCTTCTTCTTCTTCTTCTTTGAAGCTCTAGAGAGAGAGAGAGAGAGTGGATCTTGAGATAGATCTAGAGATGTGCCTCCACTTCCCTCTTTTCTTCTAACCCTAATTTCTAACTTTCTAGAGAGAAAACTAAAGAGAATATAGAAATTACAATATAAAAATATGAATTTTTCTACAAAAATGGTTGAATCCCTCTTATATACAAGGCTTTAAGAGCCCAAATATGTGAAAACTCGGCCGTAGAATCGTCCCTTACAAGCTCTGCCCGAGTTGGTTCGAAATGAGATTCAGATATGCTTTTTAATAACTTTCGCGAACAGTTCGATCGATCTTAGAAAAAGTTCGATCGATCCAACTTCGATCGATCTCAGAAAAGTTCGATCGATCTCAGTGAGATCGATCTCAGAAAAAGTTGGATTGATCCAACTTGGCAGTTTTTCAGCATTAGCCTCCTTTTGCTCTAAATCAGCTTCCTTTTGCTCCAATCCTCACCAAGACTTAGTTTGACTCCAAAAAGGCCTTAAGAAACCATTTTTAGCTCATTTTAACATTATTGACCTGAAATAGACAAAAACACAAAATTAGTCTAAAGCGAGAAAATAAGATAAATAAAGGTCCTAGAATACCTAAGCTTAAGGGTTTTAAAAGCACATTTTTCAGTGCTCATCAGTTAGGGAAAGAAGATACTTGGTTTACCGAGTTTTGGTTGATCAAGAATTAATCAAACCTTTGAGATAATGATTTCATCTCGGCGGCTTTTTCATTGGAATGGTCGACTTGATATAAGCCAACACTCCTCCTTCCATTTGAATTTATACCATTCCTAGAAGAAAGTTCGATGCAAAGAATTTTCACCCATGCTCTCATAAAGATGCCACACATCATCTTCATGCCTATCAATGTAAGAGCCACCCATGGAAGCATCAACCATGCCCTTGTAATTATCGGATAAACTCTCAAAGAAATATTGAACTAATTGCCATTTGGGCATGTCATAATGTGGACACTTCCTAAGCAATTCATTGAATCTTTCCCATGCCTCATGGAATGTTTCCCCATCCCCGTGTGAAAACTCTCGAATTGAGGTTCTCATGGCATTGGTCTTAGAAACTGGATAGTACTTCTTCAAGAAATCTTGTTGCATTTCTGCCCAAGAAGTTATTGAAAAATGCCTAAGATTGTTAAACCAATATTTTGCTTTGTCTTTTAGGGTGAATGGAAAAAGTTTAAGCCTTAAGACCTCTTCCGGCATGTCCGTGTATCTCACGGTGGAACATACTTCAAGAAACTCATCCAAATGCTTGTAAGGTTCTTCACTTGGAAGTCCATGATAGTTAGGAAGCATTTAAATGGTTTGTGGTTTGATTTCATAGTGATCTGCTCTAAATGGTGGCAATTAAATGCATGTAGATGCATTATATTCATTAGGCACATAGTGATCTCTTAAAACAAGGGGAGGATTAACAATAGGAGGTGCAACATGAGCACCTTGATTGCCTTGAACTATGGGAGGTTGTGGAGCAAACATTGGCCTTGGCATTCCTAATGGAACTTGGCCTTGTTGTTGTGGTGGGTGAATGAATGGCCTTGGCATGCCTAATGGTACTTGCATGTTATCATGATGCACATTGGGGTAGAAGATACCTTGTTGGTCTATGTGACCAAGGTCCTCCACATGGTTGTCATTCAAATCCTCCATTGGCAAAATAGAGTGATGAGAACTACCTCTTCCACTTGGATTACGAATAACTGATTGAAGATGCCAATTAAGAGAGATAAGAGTAGGATTTAATGACCTACGACCATGCATGCATAAACAAAAAACAAACAAGTAGCGAACAATCAGCAATCACTTCACCTTCGCAACAATTCAACAATCAACAACTTCCTCCACATACAATGATCCCATACTCCCATGCTTGAACAACATGTAAAGAAAAGTAAATTGCCTCCACGCGGGCCGACGATTTATCTAAGAATTGAAATACAAGCCTCTACGCGGGCCGACGATTTAACTAGAGATTGAGTTAGAAAGATCTCACAAAGGGTCCTTTAGCACTTCAATTCAATTTTCAATTTTAGCCTTGCAAATTTTTTTAGATTTTAGCATTTTTTTTCTTCTTCTTGCTTTTGCTTAGCTCCTTACTCAAAATGTTCCTTTGCTCACCTTCTAGCTCAATGCACCTAGTCAAAAGAGAACCAACACAATAAAGTAACCAAAATGAAAATGAAAATAAAGGAAAGACACGATTAAAAAGAGTACTAATTCCTAATTGATTCCACAAATACGACGTTGCCTTCAATCAATCCCTGGCAATGGCACTAAAAACTTGGTGGGTGCCGGACCGTGTCACCAAATTTGTGTGCAAATTAGTGTGGCCAAGTTTTACATTTCTAAAAGCCACTACTACCACTAACTAAAAATATAGCAAGGGTGAGCACGGATCGTCCCAAGGGATTGGTGGTACGAATTAGATTGTGGAATCGATATTAGGGTTAGTAGGTCGAGTGATCAAAAGATTGGTAGGTGGTTGAATTACACTAAGATGCAATTTAGACTAAAGTAAACAATTAAATGCAATAGAGGTAAAATAAGAGAGAGAGATCTTGGGGTTTAGAGATCACCACTAAGCATTGCTCTTCTACACCCTTTATGAATGATTACTGAGGGGGTAAGCATGTATTGTAACAAGGGTATGTGTGTGGTTGTTTCAACAAGCATGGATAACCAATTAAGCATATATTGTCTAAGCAATACAATGAATAGCACAATATATCAAACTAAGCCATTAATTCCTCTTTAAGCTCAAAATCCAAACACATCACAAAATTAGAGAAATATGCCACTTGCATTCATAAGTATGAAAAATCAAGCAACAAGCATGGATTGTCCTCCCATTTAACATCTAAACTACCACTACACTACCATTAAGCAAATGACATGAATTTAAACTAATTAAAATAAGGGAGAGGAACAATCCATCAAGAAATGAGTATGAACCATCAAATAAACCACAAGAGCATTCCATTAAGCACTATGTCTTGACAATCTCTAGATCTATAACATCAATACACATAGACATGCATTAAAAACACAAAATTTAGAGACAAGCACATGAACATCTATTCTAGCATACATAAACATATGGATAGAATGAAATGAACAATTGGAAGCATTAAACCACACAAATCATTGAATAAACAAGATTCATGTATATAAATATGTCAAAACATGTGTCACAATACAAATTCCCTAAAAAATACATAAATCAAGATGTAAAATACATGTTTAGGGCTAACTCTAGCCCGAAGAGGATGTCTAGCCACTCATGGATGATGTCCTCCAACCCTTAAGGGCTAACTCCATGGTAGAGATTGTTCCTCTTCTTGGTTGATGCAAGAACTCCAAGCCTGTGTCTCTAGCCTCCTCTTTATATATGTGTCTAAAAGTGGCTCATATTCCTTCTACATATAGGTCAAATGGCACCCCCAAATATCTAAGCTCGTGCTCCAAGATTCCTTCCCAATGATTGGATATGAGACAACTTTTAATGAGCTGAAAATTGCATTTTCTCGGATTTGGAGAAGTTCGATCGATCGAACATGGCTGAAATCTATCGAATTTAGGTTGGATCGATCCTCTACGGCGGCGCCTTTTCAGATAAAGACAAATCTGAGATATTTTGGAGATATTTTTGAGAAAGAGACAAAAGTGGTAGGTGGGATGATACAACTGGATAAGATGGAATCTTTTCGATTGATCTGAAGGAAGTTGGAATGATCAAACTTTGTGAGATCTTTGAATAAGGACAAAATAGCTCAGATCCATCTTGAAGTGCTGAGATCGATGAACTTTCGATCGATCGAACTTGCTGATTTTGCACCACTTACTTCCTTTTGGTCCCACTTTGCTCCTTTCTTTGATTCATCTCAAGATTGCTTCAATTATGCTTTTATTTAGCTAAGTTAGCTTAGTTTGGGGATAAGTACCTGAAAAGGACAATAACACGAAATTAGTCTAAAGCGGGAAAATAAGATAGATAAAGGTCCTAGAATGTTCAAGCTTAAGGGGTTTAAATGCGTACTTTTCAGCGCTTTTCAATTTGAATGGGCATTTTCTCATATGCTTGGGAAGACCCACATCCACAATCATGGGACTATGGTCAGAGCAAAGAGGAGGTTCAAAATTTGCAACAGAGTTAGGAAAAGAACTGAGCCAGTGTGTATTTACCACTACTCTATCCAATTTCTCATAAATAATAGCTTGTCGCTGGGACTTATTAGACCAAGTATGGAGATACCCAGTGAATCTACGGTCATTAAGCTCTGCATCAATCAGACAATTATTGAGATCATCCATTGAAGGACACCACCAATTGTCATTACCACCAATCTTTTCACGTGGCCACCTTATCACATTGAAGTCACCTAATGTGATACCCCTCGGATCCGAGACACGGGTTGATCAGGCCCAAGCCCAAACCCGAGGGAGTATCAAACAATTAATATTTTATAACGAACACGGAATACAAAATGAACTAAGAAATGAAAGTTTAAAGCTGAAAAGAGAACTAAAAGATAATCCTTAAATAATTAAATACTTAAATTTGATAAACCAAATATCCATAATTTGAACAACTCGGGAATCCATCTCTAGTGGACCCCTAATAAAAATCTCACACTGAATGAAAGTAAAATGAAAGATAAAATCCAAATCCAAGATCTGGAAAGAAACCCTACATCGTCGGTAGAATGGAAGATCGTCTCTGCTCAGCACGAACAAGCTCAAGCCTGGAACTAAGCCACGAACAAGTTCTAACCTACTACAATCCAAGCAGAGACTCGATACGCATGTACATACTAAATAGTTCAACAATAACTAATAATCCGTACATAAATATATCCACACTACTGGACTCTCGCTAGGCCATGAAGGGGGGTCTCAACCTGGATAGAAGGCATCACACAATACGCACCTGAGTGGGCATGAGTACTTAAACCTAAACAGGGTATACCTCAACCTTCACAGTCAGCTACACATCCAACTGCATCTACGCACCCTAACCGTCGACACTGAGACTCAAGCTCATGACACGGTAACATAAAAATATATCTAAACTCCGTTCCTAACCATCCACAAGAAATCCAGTAAGTCACTCGGCGTATTCAACCTTACCGACTTATATATATAAGGAGGATTGTATTTTATAACCCGTGCCCTTACTCCAAAATAGGTAGAACTTAGCAATTTGAGCTAATCCAAACCTAGTATGTCACCGTCCCATACCGGTACATACAATCCAATCCGTCCGATAGTTGATAAAGCATATACAAGTACATAACAATATCAACGAGTCCATATCAAGCATATCAGAATGTAGTAACAACCGTTCTTGAATAGTCCCAACAAATTGATTAACATTGGAAACATACATATCAATATTAATTACTCTATTCCACGCATTTAAATAATTTATAAATGCCAAAACCAACAATTCCAACCTAACCATGTTAGAATAGATTAACCATCATTCTTTAATAAATCCAACCACTGATTAAGTACTAACAGTATCAGTGTCAAAACCCACAGTTCCAAACTAAGCACATTAAAGTATACTAGGAAAACATGCTTAATTAATCCAGCAATAAGCCATTACCTGATAACCCACAGGACTGTGTCTGTAAATATAAGTTTATTCCCGGTATCCATAATTAACAGAGCTTAAACAAATGTTATAATATTTATTTCCATGGCATGCATAATAAATCCAGACAATTTATCATACTGTTAGGCTCCTATTCAACAAAATTGACGAATTAAATGTTAAGTTTAATCATCAATTAATCTTTAGCAAAAATACAGACTCCTTGTATGTAGGTATACTCTAAGAATTTGCAATTAGCAGTGCCCAAACTCTCACAAGAAATTTTACATTATAATCTGGAAGTTAGAAACTCCAAACCCACACAAGTCTGCAAGACATTCGTAATTAACTCCATGTAATCCTAACGATTAATGCTTTGTGTCCAATTCTATGTTAATCCGATCTTTGCATATTTATATTTACTCTAGACCACTCCTAAACCACCCATTACAGTATTTATTCTCCACTAAAACACATTAAAACAATCACTAGGAAGCCTAATCACGGAAAATTGGAAAAACAACCAACAGAACCAAAAAATCCACGAACAAACAACCTGGAGCCGGCTCCAGAATATTGGAGCCGCCTCCAATGGCCTTGGAGCCGGCTCCTAGACCATTGGAGCCGCCTCCAGTCCAAGGAGAGCCGGCTCCAATCCAATAGGAGCCGGCTCTCTCCCTCCTCTTCTTCGTGTTCTCCTCTCCGGTCGCCGTTTACGCCTCCGACACTTCACAGTATAGGTTTTCAGAGAGTTTAACTTAATCCTAGAAGATTCCAGTCCTTAACTCAGTCCTTATTATGCTACTAATATGGATTAAACCAAGAATTAAACAAGAAAGTTCAAAGTTAAACAGTTTACAATTTTTAAACCAAATTCAGTTTCAGTTACACTCTAAACATGAAACAGATAACGTTTTTATTTTTAAACATGTAATTCATCCTGGAACCATTGAGTATGCAAAGAACACGAGTATAAGGGAGAGAGTAAGGTTAGAACTTGCCTTTGAGATCTTTGTCCAAAAATCTCTACGCCGTCTCTAAAGGTCCGACGAAAACCAACGTGAACCCTCTCTGTTCTTCCTTTGTCTCCACAGTCGTATACTTAGTTTTGTTATGTTTCTCAAACCCTAACCAAACATCTAACATATATTTATAGGATTTTCTAAACCCTAAATTAATTCAAGCCCCAACTGAAATCCTAACCGGCCCATCCAACATACTGAGAAACCTACGACGGCTTACAAACTGATTAAAAGTAAAACCCTACTTATTAAATCAAGACACTTACCCATTTAAATTTACAATAAAGAATTAAATATAACACCATTTACAATTAAACACATAATTAATGTAAATAAATCAAATAAATTAATTAAACCCAAAGAAAACAAATAAACCAACTAATTAATTCAAATAACACAAATAAGGCAAAGAAATCAAATAATTAAAAAAAAACCAATTAAAACATATTAAAACAGAATTCAAAACAATTAATGAACCAAAAACAATTAATTAACAGAAAGCAATTAAACAAAATACCGAGACTATCCTTTTGAAAATTAGGGGTATTACATTCTTCCCCCCTAACAAAAGGAATTCCGTCCTCGGAATTCGCTCTTACCTTCTTCCAAAATTCCCGAAAATTGCGAGCGAATGACATCTTCCCATTCCCAAGTAGACTCAGCCTCATTGTGATGACTCCACTGAACACGAACCAAAGGAATAACCTTATTACGAAGAATCTGATCTCGTCGGTCGACAATACGACACGGTGGCTCTAAATAAGTTGCATCCGGTTGCAACTCAATCTCCCCAACATCGATATGCTGATACCGATCCTCATCTCGCAGAAATTTCCGCAACATGGAAACATGAAACACGTTGTGAACGCGATCCAAAGTATCCGGAAGTGCCAACCGATAAGCGACAGCTCCAACTCGATCCGTAATCATGAATGGACCGACAAACCGCGGAGACAACTTCCCTTTCTTCCCAAAACGCATAACACCCTTCATAGGAGATACTTTAAGAAGAACCTGATCCCCAACCTGAAACTCCAAAGCACGAGTGCGACGATCAGCATAGCTCTTCTGCCTACTTTGGGCAGTACGCATGTGATCTCGAATAAGAGGAATCTTTTCAGAGGTATCCTTGATGAACTCAGGACCTAAGAATTGATTTTCTCCAACCTCCATCCAACAAACAGGTGATCGACACGGTCGACCGTATAACGCCTCAAAAGGTGCCATCCCAATAGTCTTCTGGAAACTATTGTTATAAGCAAACTCCACAAGTGGCAAATATTCCTCCCAGTGGCCCTTGAAATCCAGAACACATGACCGAAGCATATCTTCCATAATCTGATTCACCCTCTCAGTCTGTCCGTCAGTCTGAGGATGATAAGCAGTACTAAGGTGTAACTCCGTACCTAAAGCCTGCTGAAAACTCTTCCAAAATCCAGATACAAAGCTCGAATCCCTGTCCGATATAATAGACAATGGAATGCCATGTAGCTTCACAATCTCTGAAATGTAAAGCCTCGCCAACTGCTCCGAAGTGTAGTCAGTGCAAATAGGCAAGAAATGAGCTGACTTGGTCAACTTATCCACAATGACCCATATGGAATTATGCCCCTTGAAAGAATTTGGCAACCCTTCCACAAAATCCATAGATATACTCTCCCATTTCCACTCCGGAATTGGTAGTGACTGTAGAGCTCCTGGCGGCCTCTGATGATCAATCTTAACCATCTGACAAGTACTACACTGAGAAACAAAAAGAACAATGTCCCTCTTCATACCTGCCCACCAAAACTGCCGCTTCATATCTTGATACATCTTATCGCCTCCTGGATGAACAGAGAACTCAGAGTGATGAGTCTCAGTCATCACATCCTTCCTCAAATTATCAGCAGAAGGTACCACTAGCCGTCCCTTGTACCTTAAACCTCCATCAGCCCTAACATAGTAGAATGGAACCTCTCCGGAAGCTATCTCTGTGACCTTGTCGACACATTGCTGATCAGTGAGTTGTGCTTGTAAAACCTTGCGAATGATGGAAGGTGTAACCACCATGCAAGCCATAAATGCATCCGATAACTCATCCATACTCTTCAAAGCATTCCACTCAGTAGTGAATAGAGCAGAAAGATTACCAACAGGTCGGCGACTGAGTGCATCCGCCACTACATTCGCTTTCCCTGGATGGTATTGTATAGAAAAATGATAGTCTTTTACAAACTTCAACCATCTGCGCTGTCTCATATTCAGCTCCCGCTGAGTGAACAAGTACTGCAGACTCTTATGATCACTAAATAATCTGAAGGACTCACCCAACAGATAATGCCTCCAAATACGCAAGGCAAAGACCACTGCTGCCAATTCCAAATCATGTGTTGGATAATTAAGCTCATGAGGCTTAAGTTTCCGAGATCCATAAGAAATCGGTCGCTCCTCCTACATCAATACACATCCAAGACCCTGCAACGATGCATCCGTGTAAACAAGATACTCTATCCCGCTCTGCGGAGTAGCCAGAACCGGTGCAGAAGTCAACTTCCTTTTCAGCTCATCAAAAGCTCGCTGATAGTGTTCATCCCACACGAACTGTACACCCTTCTTGGTCAGATGAGTGAGTGGTCCTGCTATCTTAGAGAACCCCTGGATGAATCTCCTGTAATATCCTGTCAGACAGAGAAAACTCTGAATCTTTGTAGGTGATGTAGGCTGTCCCCACTCAACCACCGCTGAAACCTTGGCCGGATCCACCGCTATCCCCTTTTCTGACACCACGTGACCCAGAAATTTCACCTCCCGCTGCCAAAATTCACACTTCTCGAACTTGGCATATAACTGGTGTTCACGAAGCGTCTGCGAGACTATGCGAAGATGTCTAGCATGATCGTCCTCCGACCGAGAATAGATCAAGATGTCATCAATAAAGACAATAACAAATTGATCCAAATAAGCCCGGAAGACTCTATTCATTAAGTCCATGAATACTGCAGGTGCATTAGTCGTCCCAAACGGCATAACACGAAACTCATAAGAACTATATCTCGTGAGAAACGCTGTCTTAGGAACATCCTGCTCCCTAACCCTCAGCTGATGATACCCAGAACGCAGATCAATCTTGGAGAAATATGTGGCTCCCCTTAACTGATCAAACAAGTCATCAATCCTGGGCAGAGGATACTTGTTACGAATCGTAACCTTGTTGAACTCCCTATAATCTATACACAGACGAAGCGAACCATCCTTCTTCTTCACAAACAGAACCGGTGCTCCCCAAGGTGATGTACTCCTACGAATAAAACCCTGGCTGAGTAACTGCTGAATCTGATCCCTCAGCTCTCTCATCTCTACCGGTGCCATCCTATAGGGTGCCCTAGCAATAGGTGAAGTGCCTGGAGCTAAGTCTATCACAAAATCGATCTCGCGACTAGGTGGCAACCCTGGAATCTCCTGAAATACATCCGGAAAATCCTGTACAATTGGTATGTTAACCAATGATACAGTAATCCCCTCCTTATTTTCCTCCTCCATATGGAACAAATAGGTTCTACCGCCCCCTTTAGAACGTGGCATGGCTACTACATACATATCCTGACCAGGTATGGTAAAAAAAAATAGATCTATCAAAACAATCAACTTGGGCATGATAGTGAGACAACCAATCCATCCCAAGTATCACGTCATAAGTGTGCATGTCCAGGACCAATAGATTGGCTAGAAATCTAAGTCTGCCAATATCTAGTGTCATAGGCCCATCACTCTCATGTATAATAGCTGTATCACCCAATGGTGTAGAAATACCCTGAGGTCCAGTGCATACCCTCGTCCTCATCCCAGATAAAACAACAAAAGTTCTAGCTACAAATGAGTGTGTAGCACCCGTATCAAATAAAACACGTCCATGTAAACCATGAATAGGAAACTTACCCTCAATAGTCTGAGGTGCCTGAACATCCTGTGGCTTGGGGTTATACACCCTGCCATAATGCAACTGCTGGGGTGCCTGTCCCTGAGTTTGCGGCGGTGCCGGTAAAGCCAGATGTGTCTGTCCCTGAATCCGTGGAACCTGTGGAGCTGGTAGAGGCACTGGCGCCCTCTATCCCTGCTGCACATACTGTCTCTGTCCCTGTCCCTGTCCTGCTTTAGGACACTGCCTAGTGGTATGACCATACTCTCCACAAGTGTAACAACTACCCTGGAAAGTACCAAATGGCCTCCTCTGTCGGTTAGCCTGTGGCTGACCCTGTCCTGCCTGTGGTCCCCCATTCTGTTGCCTCTGAATGGGTGCCCCATTCCGATGAGCATCTGAACCACCCTTGTGCTTCTTCCAAGGCTGTTGCCCCTTGGAACTTGCCTTTGTCATTCTGCCGGTGACCATTGCCATTCCCCTTTTCAGCTGACTGATTAGTAGAGTCTTTATCTCCCCGCTTCTCATCACGAGCTTGTCTGATGTCCACAGTCAACTAATACTGTTGTAGAGCGGCGTCTACCACCTGAGCATAGGTAGTATAGGTTGGACTACCTGTAATAGCTCTCTTGATAGACCACATCAGTCCCTTGACAAAACTGTTGCGCTTCTTCTCCTCTGTATCCACCTCCTCCGGTGCAAAGAGAGACAAGCGTGTGAACTGCTGCTCATACTCCGCCACTGTCATGTTTCCCTGCTGCAGACTTAGAAACTCGGTCTTCATAGCTGCCCTGACTGCATAGGGAAAATATTTCTCATCAAAGCGAGCACTGAACTCATCATAAGACAATGTCATCCTCTCCTCTGAGGTGGTAACTGACTCCCACCATTGTAGTGCATCCCCAACTAACTTGAAAGTAGCAAGCATCTGCTTCTGAACCTCCGTGCACTGAACCAAACGAAGATGACGCTCAATGTCCTGTTTCCACTGGTGAGCTGCTCTCGCATCGGTTGAGCCTGAGAATACAGGTGGACTCCCCTTTGTGAAAGAGCTCCTAGCCTTTCCCCAAGAATCCGTCTGAACCACTGGTGCTGGTACAGGTGCCTGCTGAACCTGTGGTTGGTTCCGGAGTGCAGCTATTACCCCAGCCTCTATAGCCCGAGCAACGAGGTCATTGAGGTGAGGAGGAATCTCTGGATCTCTGACCTGGTCCAGAGTCTGTTGAACATTCTCCTGTTCCTCCTGAAACTGATCCATGTCATCTTGAAACCCAAGCCTTTGTTGCTCTTCCTCCATTTGCTGACGCTGTAGGAGATATTGTTGCTTACGTGCCGCTCTCCTTTCCTTCCTAGTTCCTTGCATGTTCTGTCCAGTTCTAGCGTTAACCATCTGTTAACACGAAAAGACAGACATCAGTACCCTTTCTATACAAACCATAAGGAATACAATGAATCCTAACTTAAGCTCTATTCAAGAGAACGCTACGCGGAAGACTTAATACGAAAACATCCTAGAGACACTTGAACCTGGAGTGCTCTGATACCAACTGTGATACCCCTCGGATCCGAGACACGGGTTGATCAGGCCCAAGCCCAAACCCGAGGGAGTATCAAACAATTAATTTTTTATAACGAACACGGAATACAAAATGAACTAAGAAATGAAAGTTTAAAGCTGAAAAGAGAACTAAAAGATAATCCTTAAATAATTAAATACTTAAATTTGATAAACCAAATATCCATAATTTGAACAACTCGGGAATCCATCTCTAGTGGACCCCTAATAAAAATCTCACACTGAATGAAAGTAAAATGAAAGATAAAATCCAAATCCAAGATTTGGAAAGAAACCCTACATCGTCGGTAGAATGGAAGATCGTCTCTGCTCAGCATGAACAAGCTCAAGCCTGGAACTGACGTACACCTGAAAAATAGGAGTGGGTCAGGCCCACGAACAAGTTCTAACCTACTACAATCCAAGCAGAGACTCGATACGCATGTACATACTAAATAGTTCAACAATAACTAATAATCCGTACATAAATATATCCACACTACTGGACTCTCGCTAGGCTATGAAGGGGGGTCTCAACCTGGATAGAAGGCATCACACAATACGCACCTGAGTGGGCATGAGTACCTAAACCTAAACAGGGTATACCTCAACCTTCACAGTCAGCTACACATCCAACTGCATATACGCACCCTAACCGTCGACACTGAGACTCAAGCTCATGACACGGTAACATAAAAATATATCTAAACTCCGTTCCTAACCATCCACAAGAAATCCAGTAAGTCACTTGGCGTATTCAACCGTACCGACTTATATATATAAGGAGGATTGTATTTTATAACCCGTGCCCTTACTCCAAAATAGGTAGGACTTAGCAATTTGAGCTAATCCAAACCTAGTATGTCACCGTCCCATACCGGTACATACAATCCAATCCGTCCGATAGTTGATAAAGCATATACAAGTACATAACAATATCAACGAGTCCATATCAAGCATATCAGAATGTAGTAACAACCGTTCTTGAATAGTCCCAACAAATTGATTAACATTGGAAACATACATATCAATATTAATTACTCTATTCCACGCATTTAAATAATTTATAAATGCCAAAACCAACAATTCCAACCTAACCATGTTAGAATAGATTAACCATCATGCTTTAATAAATCCAACCACTGATTAAGTACTAACAGTATTAGTGTCAAAACGCACAGTTCCAAACTAAGCACATTAAAGTATACTAGGAAAACATGCTTAATTAATCCAGCAATAAGCCATTACCTGATCACCCACAGGACTGTGTCTGTAAATATAAGTTTATTCCCGGTATCCATAATTAACAGAGCTTAAACAAATGTTATAATATTTATTTCCATGACATGCATAATAAATCCAGACAATTTATCATACTGTTAGGCTCCTATTCAACAAAATTGACGAATTAAATGTTAAGTTTAATCATCAATTAATCTTTAGCAAAAATACAGACTCCTTGTATGTAGGTATACTCTAAGAATTTGTAATTAGCAGTGCCCAAACTCTCACAAGAAATTTTACATTATAATCTGGAAGTTAGAAACTCCAAACCCACACAAGTCTGTAAGACATTCGTAATTAACTCCATGTAATCCTAACGATTAATGCTTTGTGTCCAATTCTATGTTAATCCGATCTTTGCATATTTATGTTTACTCTAGACCACTCCTAAACCATCCATTACAGTATTTATTCTCCACTAAAACACATTAAAACAATCACTAGGAAGCCTAATCACGGAAAATTGGAAAAACAACCAACAGAACCAAAAAATCCACGAACAAACAACCTGGAGCCGGCTCCAGAATATTGGAGCCGCCTCCAATGGCCTTGGAGCCGGCTCCTAGACCATTGGAGCCGCCTCCAGTCCAAGGAGAGCCGGCTCCAATCCAATAGGAGCCGGCTCTCTCCCTCCTCTTCTTCGTGTTCTCCTCTCCGGTCGCCGTTTACGCCTCCGACACTTCACAGTATAGGTTTTCAGAGAGTTTAACTTAATCCTAGAAGATTCCAGTCCTTAACTCAGTCCTTATTATGCTACTAATATGGATTAAACCAAGAATTAAACAAGAAAGTTCAAAGTTAAACAGTTTACAATTTTTAAACCAAATTCAGTTTCAGTTACACTCTAAACATGAAACAGATAACGTTTTTATTTTTAAACATGTAATTCATCCTGGAACCATTGAGTATGCAAAGAACACGAGTATAAGGGAGAGAGTAAGGTTAGAACTTGCCTTTGAGATCTTTGTCCAAAAATCTCTACGCCGTCTCTAAAGGTCCGACGAAAACCAACGT
Source organism: Cornus florida (assembly GCF_030987335.1). Lineage (NCBI taxonomy): Eukaryota > Viridiplantae > Streptophyta > Magnoliopsida > Cornales > Cornaceae > Cornus > Cornus florida. The sequence continues at coordinate 52,327,834 of NW_026775573.1, forward strand.
GAACCCTCTCTGTTCTTCCTTTGTCTCCACAGTCGTATACTTAGTTTTGTTATGTTTCTCAAACCCTAACCAAACATCTAACATATATTTATAGGATTTTCTAAACCCTAAATTAATTCAAGCCCCAACTGAAATCCTAACCGGCCCATCCAACATACTGAGAAACCTACGACGGCTTACAAACTGATTAAAAGTAAAACCCTACTTATTAAATCAAGACACTTACCCATTTAAATTTACAATAAAGAATTAAATATAACACCATTTACAATTAAACACATAATTAATGTAAATAAATCAAATAAATTAATTAAACCCAAAGAAAACAAATAAACCAACTAATTAATTCAAATAACACAAATAAGGCAAGGAAATCAAATAATTAAAAAAAACCAATTAAAACAGAATTCAAAACAATTAATGAACCAAAAACAATTAATGAACAGAAAGCAATTAAACAAAATACCGAGACTATCCTTTTGAAAATTAGGGGTATTAGACCTAACAAAATCCAAGGGTTAGAGGTAACTTGGGTAGCAAGCTCTGAGATGGAATCCCATAGTGCCACTCTTTCCTCAGGGGTGTTTGCTCCATAGATGAAAGTAGTAAAGGAAGGAATGGAGTTGGCAAAAATAGGAGTTACTAGACAATGTATAAGTTGGTCAGTAATGTGGATGCATTAGATTATGACTACATCAGGATTCCACATTATCCAAATTCTACCCAAAAGAGCATGGCTATTATTATTGATGAGAGGTCATTGGGATATAGATCTATGCACAATTGGAATATTACATGATCTAATTTTTGTTTCCAGCAAACCAATAAAGTCCAGATGATTCTTAAAGATGAACTTTTTTATTTGATATTGTCTCGAGGGATTATTCATCCCTCTGACATTCCATGTAGCAAAGATCATTGCTTCTGTGGAGAGATTAGGTCCTCAAAGAACCTATCATAAGCTCCCTTTGATGCTTTCTGAGCTGCATTGGCAGCTCTCCTGGTATTTTTCCTTAGTTTTTTCCCGTGCCTTGGTGTGAGTCTAGATTAATTGCCACTATAGATCCTAGGGTAAGAGATTGAAACACTAGCAGCCTTGGCAATCTCTGGTGGATGGATGGGTGGATTCAAGCACAAAGGCAATGACTCACATTCATCCTCACTTTCCTAACAATAAAGGATATGAAATTTGTTTGATGATTATGAGGAATGAGATGGTGAGTCAAGTGAATGAGTGGTTGTGGTATGATCAATGGGTAATACACTGGTTGTCAATGTGGATGTCGTGGGGGTAAGTGAAGGGATATTTGGTATATCAGGGGATAAGAGGGTAGATAGATGGGTACCAGGTGAAACCTTTTTAGAAATGGGTAAAGGAATGGAGGGAGTAGGTGGTACAGTGGATAAAGGTAAGGTTACTACCCCAGTCAAGAGTTGACTAGCTACCTGAGGGGTGACCTGAGGAGCTAGTGATGGTGAAGTGGGTTGGACTTTCCTCCATTGGGGAAGCATCTTCCTATTAGTGACATTTAACACATTACCTTTTTTGATCGGTACCCATGGAGTGGGTTTATGGCAATTAACTTCAGTGTGTCCAAAGGCATGACATTTAAGACAAGACTGAGGTTTCCATTGGTATGTCATTGGATAAAATCATTCTCTGTAACTTTAACCAAGACAGAGTCCTTAAGATCATTAGTTGCCTTAACTTTAATACAGATTCTGGCATATGACAATCTTTGTTTCGATTCTGTAATTGAGTTTGCGAATAAAGGAACTCCAATGGCACTGGTAATGCAACTTAAGCCCTTACTATTCCAATACTCAAAAGGTACATTGTAGAAATTTGCCCAGATTGGTAATATCGAACAAAAATGGGTATTAAGCTGCAAATTTTGGTGCCATTGCTTAAGGATGATGGGCTTTTTAGCAAAAAACCAAGGGCCCTCATCCAAGACCAGCTTAACATCAGATTCATTTTTGAATTTGAAGACAAAAAATCCAGAATCAGTAGCAATGACATCAAGCAATCCCTTACATGTCCAAACTTTTCTAGCAATTTTATTAACCAGGCTATAGTTTAACTTTCTCTGAAGAAAAAAGCCTATACGGCTGGCTTTCCATTCATTGATACCTTCAAATAAAGCACTTGCAGGTGGTTCAACAAATGTAATTCCATTACATAACATGGGTTTGAGATATTCAAAGTTAAGCTTGCCACAACTTGTAGTTGTAACCTGTGCCCATGAAAGTGAAGGGGATGGTCCACTCGTGTGGTACTGTGAGGATGAGGAGCAGACAATGGACCACTGGTGTGTGCATGTACTGGTGCAGGCAGGGTAGGTGGTGCAGAGGCGGGTAGTGATAATGGTATATGTGTGTTTGGTTGAGTGTGTGAAGTGCCTGCCACAGAAGTGACAAGTGGTGGAAATGATGATAGGTCTTTGACAAAGGGAATAGGTAGTGTAGATGTCTGGTTTCCTTTATCAAAAAAAGGTGGTGTGGAAGTCTTCATAGAAAAGGAAATATGACTTTTTGAGCCTTGGGCTAAGCTAGTCATGTGATGATCAAGAGGTTTTGTGGTGGGTGCCCTCACAGGTGGCACATTGGAAAGGTGATGTGGCATGCCCTGTTCATGGTGATACTTCCCTGAGCTCAGGGTGTGCTTCCCTCTTGAAGCTTGTTGATCTCCCTTTGTAGCTCAATGGGGTGTTTATGCTTCTTGTACATCTGTATTTGGCCTTTAAGAAACTTGATCTGATTCCGCTGCTCCTTCCTCTCCTCTGTCTGGGCAGCACTTCTTTTTAGATTAGCTTTATGGTCTACTCCAGGCTGCAGGCTATTGAGTTTGGCAGTGAGAAGTTGGTTCTGTCGCTGTAGGATATTCACAACTTCTTGGATTGTAGACATCTCTCTTATGAGTGTGTTTAGGTCTACTTTAGATCTCATAGCCTGAGTAACCTCATCATCAAGTGATAAGATCTCAAGCTCTTGGTTCATGGTCTCAGTGGGTTTCTTGAAGATATCTAAAGTATCATGGGGGTGTGGAGATGATGGGCTTGATCTTGAAGGCTGTGGTAAAAGAGTGTCATTTGTAGCCATGTTATGTGGTTTAGGGTAGGGTGAGGAAAGTGGCTAAGGTAAACAAGCGGTAGTAGAAGGTAAGCTTGAGGGGGTAGGAACGGTTATTTTAGCTTGGTTGGGTTGAATGGAAATATTATTTGAGGGTAGTGATGGTGGGAGGGAAGGGAGGGAGTCAAGCCTGCTAAAGGTGGTAGTGATGGAAATGTCAATGGATTTTGAGGTTGGTGGTGGTGGTGGGAGGGGAGGGAGAGAATCCTTCTTCTTCTTCATTTTTTCTTGCATCTTCTATGGTTAATGCCTTTTAGCGAGGCTATCCAAAATTTTTAATGTACTTATGTTCTGATAATTTAAAGATGAGACAAAATATTCCAAAGATGGATTCTATTTTTGCCAGTTATGGGAACACTAAAATAAGAAAAATGATTAAGTAGATAGAAACAAACAGCAATAAAAGTTTAAATCCAAACAAATAAAGGATGATACTAGAGTCTATACTAAAAATATTCTTTGTTTTTCTCAGGTTCCTTGTTAGCAAACAAAGGAGTCAAATAACATCTATTTTGAACATTAAGTGGATTGACACCCCATATTTGACCCAGTAGTTGAAATTGCCTATATTTTCAAAGATAACTTGTATTCACCAAAAATAGATCAACAACTCATATGTAATTCATATCACAAACTAAACAGAAAAAATGAAAGTTGAGAAATAAAACAAGAAAAAAGAAAAAACCGTCATTCAGCCCAGAAATAAAGAAAGAAAAAAATCTTCGAAACTAGAACTTGAAAAAAGTGAATATATTAATAAATCTTCACATTTTTAAAAAATAAAAAATAAAAATCGATCCAACATTGAAATGGAAACAATCCGTTTTCAAGCTCAAACTTTTTCAATGTTGGAGAGAAAAAAATAAAAATAAAAAAAATAAAAACCACCTTTAATTGTTCTGGTCCAAGTATTAGGAACAAAAGAAAAAAAGAATCCTAGATTTTGCCTTCTTTCTAAAATTTGGAATATCAAAAGAAGATTTGAGACAATAAATATAGCAAGGGTTCTAAAGAAGATTGCAAGAAGAAGTAAAAAGAAAATAATCTGAGCTTTATATATATAAGAGATAGATATGAAGAGAAAAAAGAGGACCAGACATATTCACAAATAACGAATGAGTTGTCCACCGACTACAAAGTGGACGTTTTGGGACTCAAGAGCTTTCATTGTGCAAATCCATTCTTTCACTTCACAGTTGCCTATTCTGGATTGTCCGACTTCTCCATGGCCCCTGAGAGGAACATAGGAAAGGAAAATAATACTAAACCAAAATCAATCTTTTCGCAAACAAAAAATCCAAATCCAAACCAAAAAAAATTCCTTTACGACCCAACATATATAAAAGATCAAATCAGTCCCAAAAAATTATAAAAAGAAAGATAATATTGGGAGAAAAAAAAAGAGTACGTTTTGGGACTTCAGAGCTTTCATTGTGAAAATCCATTCTTTTACTTCATTGTTGCCTATTCTGGATTGTCTGACTTATCCATAGAGGAACATAAGAAAGAAAGATATTACTAAACCAAAAACAATCTTTTCGCAAACAAAAAACCCAAATCCAAACCCTAAGAAACTCCTTTACGGTCCAACATATATAAAAGATCAAATCAATCTCGAAAAATTATAAATAAAAAAAAAAAGAAATATAATATTGGGAAAAAAAATGTTTAGATGTGTTATTCTTGTTCATATGATACAAAACCCTAAATAAAATTTAGGGTTAATTACAACGACATCTCCTGAGATTTGCCGTATTAATAGACATATATAAGTTAGCTCTTTTTCGGACAATGAGACCTCTTGAAATTTGATGAAGTTGACAAAACACCCCCTATACCCTGACACATAAAAAAATGACTAATTTACCCTTTAACTTGTCAATTAAATCATTTAGATTTTGAAATTACAGAGTTAACCTTCTAACAAATTTTAATTAACCAAACTTACCATTCATCAGTCATTAGTACAGCCATATACATACACCGAATATATATATATGTGTGTGTATATATATATCATCTCCTCTTATACATTTATATATATATATATATATAGATATATATTTAGAGAGAGAATGGGAGAAGATGAGGGTGGTTGCCACCTCCACTGGCAGCACACCACTATAGCCACCATCACCATACCACCACCTCCACCAATGCCTCTCTCTACCTTCTCATCTTCACAGCGCTGCCATCACAGCCCCACCACCACCACCACTACATGACAGCCCCGCCACACCCGCCACCACCACATCACATCCCCACCACCAGGGCTTTAGCCGATGTCTCTTTTTGAAAAACTTTAGTCGAATAAATTGAGGAAGAAGCTTACCAAACACCAACCATATTTGGATTTCAAAAAAGGTGTCGCTTGCTGTCACAAACTTTCTCCAACTAAAAAGCCAAATCAGCGCGAGAAAATCAAGCAAAGAAGCCGGACTGGGATCGGGTCTCCCCATGAGACGACAACAAATCAAAAAGAGAAGAATAGGAATTTTGGGATCATATATTTCTCCAAACAGTTGATCAAGGAACCCAATGAATTCAGAGCATTAAGAGCCTCAATTAAGCGGATGCTAAGCTTTCTACCTGTGGACCTTGCCATGCCGATCTGATTGAAGAAGATTCCCCTTGCAATTGTGTACCAATTCGGGAGGATTGGTGAAGAGTATTCGGGAAAAAAAAACTATTATTTTAAAAGGGTAATTATATTATATAATTTTTTTTGTGATATTTTAGATTAATAATTGATATTTTATTGAAGGACAATCTTGTCTTTTCACCACTTTTAAAGGCTTGGTTGGCTTAAATTTCTGACAGGGGATGTGAGCGTTCAAAAAATGACCAACTTATATATGTCTATCAATATGGCAAACCTCAGGGGGTATCGTTGTAATTAATCTTAAAATTTAACAGTTAAGAGAGGAGAAAGAGAGCTCACTTTTGTTTTGTTTGGAAGAACTATTTGGACGAAGATGATTTAGAGGAATTTCAAAATTGAATCTGAAAATTTCAGAAAGCACACCGACATGTAAGTCTTTACATGATATGGGTCCTAATAATTAATTACTACGTAAATAATAAAAATATACGGTGTATGAAAATTTTATACAAAGAACATGTATATAGTCAAAGTTGGTAAATAAGTTTTTAACTCGGTGCCAAATCATCACTTTTACCCTAACTTTTTCCAGTAAGAGGTGCAATGGAGGTGATTTTTTTTTTCCAGCTACAGGACATAGGAGCAGCAATTCATAAAATCCTTTCCATGGCACCTCTCACTTGAGGCTATTCATGGAGGATCCAATGGCTGTAATGAAGCCATGTCACCTAGAGTTGCCTTGTCATTGTCTAGTAAGCATCAACTCAGCATGTGAATTAAAAAAGTTACTAAACTCAATTTTGTTTTACCACATACAAATACCATATACAAAAGTTATATACAAAAATATTTTATTCAGTTATACATGGGACCCAATTTAGTAAAAACCCAATTAACTTTTACTTCTTCTCTTCGGTTCGTCTTTTTCCTGCTTCTGTTCTCTTCTCTTTCCTTCATCCTCCTCTGATTTTCACCAACATCAAATACCTTCATCCTCATGTGGGTAATGGAATTGACTAGGTAAAATAATGGACTTGATTTCAATTTATTTTATGTTTCCTCCTATTCCCATATATGTGTGTGTGTGTGTACACACGCTTTAAAGTGGAATTGATTTGTCTGATAAAGGATGGTGACCACAAAAAACCTATGGTTTCTTCTTCGCATAGTTGGAAAGAGAGAGATAAACGAGAAAACCAGATTTGGGGAAGAAATATAGGGGAGAGAGAACTGGGTTTAGATCGTTAAGGTAGTGTTTGCCTTGGCATTATTTTCCTATTTTTTTCATTTAACTGAAAAAAGATTTCCTTTTTTTAATTAGCGTGGCCCAATTTCAACCGCTAGATCAATCAGCGGTAATGATGTATACTCACTATGAGAGATGATTCTGGTTTGGTAATTAATGGATAATGATCTTGAATTTAAATATGGGTGATCAAAATTTGGGAGGAAATATGAGATAAAAACTTATTTCTTGAAAAATAGGTCTAAATAGCATATTATTATTTTCACTTTTTGCTACTTATTAAAAAGCTATCGTTACCAAAGGAAATTTTGTGTATGTGCATTATAAATCTCAAACTTTTGACAAATTAAAATTTTGAGTAATTACATTTAAAAATAAAAATAAAAAAAAAAAAAACCAAATTTTGTGTAATCATTCTATCTACAAAACAACATATTTAGAATTACAACAAATTTACCTATCCGTTATGCATCTCAAAACATATTTGAGATGCATAATGGATAGGTAAATTTAGAATTTTAGATTACAATAAATAAGAAACACAAGTTCTTACAACATGTATCATGTATGAATTGAATATTGTATCAGAATATTTTCATAACACATATAAAAAAAAAAAAAATTAAGAATTTTAGATTACAATAAATAAAAATCACAAGTTCTTACAACATGTATCATGTATGAATTTATTATTGAATCAGAATATTTTCATAACACATATCAAAAATATACTTCACAAAGTATCGTTTGGTTGTTGATTAATAAAATTTGATTTTGAGAAAAAAAAAAAAAAAAAAAAAAAAAAAAACACTATTTTAACAACAATGAAGTAAAATAGTAATTTTAAACCAAGTTATGTATAGGTAAGTATTCATTATGTTTTAGATATTAATTTATATATTAAGTGATACGTGTTACACGTAATTTGTGATACTAGATATAATTTACGTTTGAAACATGTTAAGCTTAAGATGTGTAACATGTTTTCACTTTTGACAATGGGACAATCTTCCACTCATAAAAGAAAGTTGATGAATTTATTTTATCCCATTCCTTTTTATATCATTGTTGTATTATAAAGTTCATAAATGATATATGTTACAATTAAGTTGAGATGTATCATATAATTGATTTTTGAAACATTATACTTTAAAGTTGTAATGTTTTCGAGATATGTTTGTTTGATATTACGTAATTTAATGTTTGTTCAAGATATGTTTGTTTAGCATGTTATCATTTTTTTCACTTTTTTCTACTTATTCAAATGTTGTCATTACCAAAGGAAATTTTGTGTATATGCATTATATATCTCTTTGACAAATTAAACTTTTGTGTAATTACATTCCCAAAAAAAATAAATTTTTGCAACTTATTTAGAAGCTATCATTACCAAAGAAAATTTGTGTATATGCATTATAATATATCTCAATCTTTTGGCAAATCAAAATTTTATGTAATTACATTACCAAAAAAAATAAATTTTGTGCAATCATTCTATCTACAGAACAACATAGGCCTCAAAACATTCACTCTCCCAAATCTTGCCTCAATTAGTTGGTATCAACAATTCAACCCTATATATATATATATATATATATATATATATATATATATATATATATATATTTCAAATCCACAAGCCACCCTCCCCATATCTCCCAACAATATCAGCATCAACTACCAACCAAAAAAAAAAAAAAAAAAATCAAATCAAATCAAAAAATAGCATTCACAATCAACGTCGATTTCTGTTCGGTGACCCAGAAGCTTGATTCAAGTTTCAGTAACCAAATCATAAGCTCTCTGCTGTAGTTTCAGTCTGTCAACGAGCCACCCAACACCGGCGAGCAGAACCAACCAAACCAAACCCAGCAACCTCCATTGTTTCCGACCAAGCTTCATTCACATCATTAATGTCCGGCGAAGTTAATGATGGTACTCCATTGTTTCCATCCAAGCTCCATTGTTTCCGGAATATATGGTGCTTCTACTTTAAATCAGAGCTTCTTTGAAAAGGGATAATGTTTTACATATTTGATGAGGTTGTTGGCAGAATTTACGAAGCTTGGTCTTTGGCCGGATCAGAGAGACTTCAATTTTAGAGGGAGAGAGACCTAGAGGGAAATAATGAAATATCAAGAGGATATAGAATAAAATTTTGGGGGGAAATCACTTTTATGTTTTGGAGGGAATTTGAATTTCATTTTGTAAAAATTATTGTACAGACACATATATATGTATATACACCTGCCAAAGTAAATACCCTTTTTACTAAAAGGGCCATGTCACCAATTTACCTGTAATACCCCTAGTATTCAAAAGGATAAAATGGGAATTTAATTTTAAATTTTGATTTTTTATTTATTTAATTAATTATATGACTTAGTTGTTTAAATTATTTGTTTTATTTGGTGAATTTGTTTATATGTTTGCTTAATTGATTTAATTAATATTTGTGTGTATTTAATTTACATGTTACTTGAATTTATTTAAGTTAAACTTTATTTGATTATTTAAGTGACGTATTTTTGGTAACTTGTATTTGGTAGCTTAAAGTTTTTTTGTGTCGTTGGGTTTTATTGTTTGTATAATTTAGGACGCCGACTTATATTAGGGTTTAATTAAAAACTTGTAGAGATAAGTTTAAGCAGACTTAGGATTTGGGATGTATATATATATATATATATTCTTAGACGTCTGCTAGGGTTGTGGAAAAAACCCTATTCACGGGATATTTGTGAGAAGGAAAACAGACGCTCTGGAATATGAAGAGAGATATACGGTGAGGGTCTTGAGAGACTAATTAAAGGGGTTGCTTGGGGATGGAATTAAGAAGCAACAGTGGAATGAAACTGTGATCAGAGGAGTAACAGTCTTGGTGAATTCTGAAACTTAGAGATGGCGTTGAAGGTTTCAAACCGGAATCTTAAGGCAAGTTTCATTCTGTCTCTTTCTTGTAAATCTGTGTTCTGTGCATGCCTATGGTAGACTCCAGGGGGTTTAAATAATGCTAAGATAATCTGTTATGCATGTTTGAGTTATATTTTATATCGATGAATTAAACTGGATTTCAAGTCTTTAGAGTTCTGTTATTTGCTTCCGTCTGTAATTGCGTTTAAGCTCTTTATTTGAAATCATTGATGCTTATGGTTGCCCTGTAATTAATCTGGGATGTTAAATGGACATTAGAATTAGTACACGAAGGAATTACAGAGGTCTGGGGCAAACTGAAATTGCTCTGATGAATTAAACTATTTTGAAAGTTCTTAAACCGTTTAATTGCATCCTTCTGTATATGTCATTAAACCTTGTTTAATTGAGTTTGTTGTTGCTTGTTGATGTTTTTAAAATAAACTGGGACACTAAATGAACATTAGAACAAGTGTTTAAAAGGCTACAGAGGGCTTGGGAATCGCCGGAGGCAGAGACGATGAAGTAAAAACGCAGAATGGGTCAGAGGGTAAAAGAACAAGCTCTCTCATTGTTAGAGCCGGCTCCAAGGAGTGTGGAGACGGCTCCCCACTTCAAAGAGCCTGCTCTCCCATGTAGGGAGGTGGCTCTTGATGTCTTTGAGCAGGCTCTCAATTTATAAGAGCCTGTTCTCACCCGGAAACGACCAATTTTGGGTTTTAAGGTCTGTTTGGGCTGTACAGTGTTTTCTAAAGCTGTTTAAAGGTCACTGTATAGTGAAATTAAATGTTAGGGACTTATAAAAATATTGAATAACATTATTACAATATTGGATTAAGGAAATGAGCAATGTACATCGTAAGGAAAATCTATATGCTGCACTTTTATGCTAAGAGATTTAATTCACGGAACTTGGCAAATCTTGGATATATGAATTAATTATATATAATCATATTTTCACCATGTTATAAACATAGTGGATTATTTGTAAATTCAACTATGTTTGGTATCAAATCCTTCGTAATAAGCTAGTATGGAAGTATCGGTCCAGGAAGGAGAATGACTTAATTAGCTAGTTTGTTTTGACAACTTAAATTGGACCTATATTGATGTTATTGTTAGGATTTTATATCAATGTTATATTTAACATACTTCAGTTCCGGGTATGTTGGTTATGGACGTCAAGTAATTCTATCTAATAGGTTGCATGCTGTCGGGGGTTATGGAAGGTTAGTTGCTAGTTTCGTGTTAGCGAACTAAATGGACGAGTATGAAATACTTTTGGAGTTTCATATAATGTAATCCACTTAGACTTTTGAATGTCATTATATTAGACATACTTTATAATGGGGAATTACATAGATGACATGAGATTTAATTATCAATTTGCATGCCGTCAAGGATTGAGGAGGATTTAAGTGCTAGTCTTCGTTTTAGCAATGTAAATGAACTAGTATGGATGTATTGGTTGGGAATTCTAGTATAACGTGCAGTTTATAATTCTGATAATCGTTATCTCATGCTATGGAGGTTAATTGCTGAATTGTTATCATTTTTGTTCTGTCAATTATATGGAAATGGATGTTTTAAATTGTTTGTCATTACTTTAACAATTTAAAAGGAGGATTTATGATGATAATATATATTGGATGCGTGATAGAACCTTACATATATCGGATTTCTATTATGTTTATTTCTGGATGGATTTGATGTTCAAATGTGTGTGCATCATTTATGGATCATTTGCATGTATGCACCGGTATGGGAAGATGGCATATGGAGGGACGGATTAGGTCACAACGCTAATCCCTACCCATTCATACATAAGGAATGGATTAACTAAAATAGTTAAATCCTACATGGATACATATCCTGTCAACTAAGACAGTTGAACGACTAACGGATGGATGCTTTACTTTTCAGTATTATGAAGGAATTTATATATATATATATGGTACTGTGGTACGAGCTTGAGTCTCCTGATCACGGTTAGGGTGCGTATATCGCGTGGAGGGATAACTGGACCTCATGACATTCCCTGGCAGGTCTAGGTGTACATGATGACGCTACGGCATTTTGCGTGATACCTTCTACTCAAGTATGATGACTATAGTTTAGTGAGTATCCTACAGTGTGTGTGTGTGTGTGTGTGTGTATATATATATATATATATGGACTATTAATAGATATTGCCGAGCTATCTAGGATGTATCTGCATATCGGGTTTATGTACGGATTGTAGTAGGTTGGAACTTGCATGTGGGCCTGACCCACTCTAATTTTTTAGGTGTTCGTCAGTACCAGGCTTAGAGCTTGATCGTGTTGAAGCAGATACAGACTCCCACTATAATGACCCGGATTTTTCGGATAAATTTTTTTTCGTTGTCTTTTCCCTTCTGAGTTTGGTTTCTTATCGATTAGTGTCATCTTGAGTGCTCTGGAGTGATTTCCGAGACTCTTTTCTGTGGATTGACAACTTCCTTTGAGGACCAAGTCATTTCCACATTTTTCGTTTTTCGACACTATTCACTTTTCGTCCTTTTCCCTATTTTGTGTTTTTCCCTATTTCGTCCTTTCCTCGTTTGTCACTCTATTTGCGTAACGACATTTCTTGTGTTCGAAGTTGGTTTCTGACTTCATGTATCTTCATTCTCAATGATTTCTATGAAATACGTATCTTTACTTTCGTGAGAAAGTACTCTGGTTGCTCCCGGTGAGGGGCATAAGTGCAAAGTTCTTTGGAAACTTTTTCATTTCTTGGGGCGTTTTTCATAAATATATTTTGATGATATTTTATTTCAGGGGTATCTAAGAAAATATCTTTTGGAAGATATTTTCATTCTGGGGCAGTTACGCAGTTTTCACTTTTTAGAGGGGCCATTGTGCAATTAATGAAAGTTATTGCTCAATGCCTTGTTTTGAGCCTGGATCCTCGTATGGGATTCATTTTCACATTTTCTCTAGTCGTGGACTCTTAAAATTTCCTCCTAGACGATGTTTTCCAGTTTCAGGGTTTCTGGCCCCGGTTTGCACTATACTTGTTTTAGGCATAACTCTCTGCTCGGGACTCAATTTTTGACGCCGTTTCTTCTGTTATTCATATTTTCTCATTTGGAATCTTTTTTCTTCTGTTCGCGGTGTTGTCCCCGACAAAACCTAGGAGTTTCGTCAGATTCGGAGCCGATTTATTTTGGTAGGGATTTGAGATTTCATCTCAAATGGAGGTAGGGAATGTTTTAGGATTATTTGTGTGTTGTATTGTGTATTTGCCATGATTATATAACATATATGTATGCCTTGTATCAAATCTAGAAAGTTAGTAATTTTTATTTCTTTGTATAAGATTTAAAATTCATGATGATGTGTAACTTTGATTTGAATTGTGGCATGGTAGAAAATCTTGTTTTAATATGTTGGTTAACATATATTAAATTTGGATTAATTAAATAAGAATTGCTCTTTTTAATTAATATTCATCATTTGTGAAAGATTAAAGTTCATGGCCGTACCTTGCATGAAATTGAGTTGTATTATACTTCTAAATTAAGTTTTGGCATGTTTGTTAATATACTTTAATTTGAGAGTATTTGGTTGAGTTTGGAAATCTAGAGACTTTAATTAAGAGAATTAATTAAAATCTATTTTGTGGTTTCGTGGGCCTAATTAAGCTTTTGTGTGAATATATGTAATGACCATTATATGTCTTTTATCATATATTAAATTGAGGCCATTTGGAAATGATTTGAAATCTAGAGAGTTTAATTATTTTGATGTAACTAAATTCTATCTTGTTTATCCATGGATCTAATCATGTTTTAGAAGTTGTTTCTATTTTAAGAGCATTGATTTTAACTTGTGATGTATTCACTTGATTGTGTTATATGCATTGAAGATCATTGTTGTTTAATTTATATTCATTAGAGTATGTTTTTAATATGAATATATTGTTGGCTTATGATTTTATAGCATTATGGAAATGAAATACTTATTATGCATTATTGGGAGTTAAACTGCTAACTTGTTACTATGTAGTAGTAATATGTATAAGTTGTGAACATATTTGGCTTATTTTGGAATCTTGGGACATTGCTGAGTTGAGATGGCTAGGGTTTGGCTCTAGTACGGGGACGTGAGTCCTCTAAGTCATTGAGATAGTGCACACTTAGGGTGGTCTTCCCTGTGGGTTAGTGCCCGGAATAACCATTGAGGTCTCGGCAAAATTCTGAGCGTGATGTCTAAGTCTTCCACTATTTGTTTTTGCATTCAATTCCAAGTTGACAATCATGTTTACCTTGTTGACTTGTGGTTTTGGCTATTGGCGATTTTGATGTTGTTAAGTACATCCATACTAAATTGACATATTTAGTTGATTTCACACTTTTAGATTTCTAGTTGATAACCTAGAGAATCTATGTCTTGATGCGTGGTATTAGATATTCTAATTATGCTAAATTGTTATGTTGCCCAAGTATTGACTCTAGAGGGGGGTGAATAGAGTCAATGGCCAATTTTTGCAATTTATAAATATGATTACTAACTAGTCTCTTAAAATAATTATGCAATAACCAAATGAACTAGATAATCATTTCAAAGCATAAAAGTAAAAGAGATAGGGAAGAGAAATTGTAAACTATAACACGGCGATTTTTGCGAGGTTCGGAAACTCCTACTCCTCGGCTCAAGATCCCTCTTGAGACTTCCCAATCCAATATAGCTTCTCCTTACGGGTGGAGAGCAAACCTTTACATGAAGCAAGACCTTGCTTCTTTTCATTGCTAAGAGAACACCCTTCTTGTAGGCTTCTTTTGGGTCACATCAACCCTTACAAGTTTGTAGAAAAGATTGTAATTGAAGTACAAGATTGAATCTTTCTCAAGATAGATATACAAGTGCAAGTTCACAAGAAATATCTCTCAAAGATTAATGTACAAACTTTAGCTCTCAACTAGAGTATATATGAATATCAATGAAGCTCAAACTCTATAAATGAAATGAATAAGAGAAGATGAAATATGTGAAGAATAAAAGCTCTAATGAACTCAATAAGATCTCTCAAGTGTAGAATAGTACAAAAGCTCTATGAAGATTCGAAATAGAGCAAAAGCCCTTTGAATCCTTAGTTAAATCTCACAAGATTTGTATATGAGTGAATGAGAGAGATAAAGAGAAGATTGAGAACAAAAGCTCTCTTTAATGCAATGTGAAGGCTTTCAAATGATGTCTCTTAGTTATTAAGACATTCCCCACTCTATTTATAGAGTTTCCAAGCTCAATATAGCTGTTGGGAGTGGAATGCACGAGGGTCGAGATGAAAATAGCCGTTGCAGTTTGAAATCTGCAGATCTGCGACCAAACCGGTCGACATGTGGCTAAACCGGTTGACATCTTGGCTTGAACCGGTTGATGTGTATTACAAACTAGTCAACATCTCTTATAAACCAGTCGACATCTCTTGCAAACCAGTCGACATCTACTGAGCTCCATTTGGACATTTGCTACTGCCTAGATACCGGTCGACATGAGTGTCAAACCGATTGACATGTGTGAGCTTCAGCTTGGATTTTTGCCACTGCCTAGATACCGGTTGACATGTACAACAAACCAGTCGACATCTCTGGTGCATTGACAGTTTTGATAGATGACAGGTTTATGCTTAGGACTTTCAGTACAGGTTATGCACACAGCTTATTTCCATTGAAAACATTAAAGTAAAAGTCTTTACTTTAATTTATATGTCCATTTACTTTAAACTTACAATGTAAATAAGGAAGTACCCCCCATTTGGATTCAATAAAAAATACTAGAAAATTGAAATCCAACTAAATCAAAATGTATAAATTTAGTTTTAGTACAAATTTGGATTTCTGACAGTTTTCGTAAAAATGAATCCTTGTGAAGACCAATGTAGAATTGATGAAAAAATCCCATAAAATCAGTTTAGGCTATTTGAAGTATAAAGAGTTATTACCGGGAAAAATTATTTTGAAATAAACATTATTTCAAAAATTCATTTTTCACACTTAGCCATTTTTCATACTTAGCCAAAAAAGTAGTTTTTCATCCGGCAGATGTTGGGTCCTAAAGTCCGTTACCAAGTCATTGAAATAAAGGCTTTATAGATGAGCAAATATGTTCTAAGCCTTAACATTTACTTTCTAGAGTCCAAAATGAATCATGTAATTAATGTTCATGATCTTAACATTTCTAGTATAAGTGATGAGTTCTTTTAAAGCTTAAGCAAGCTTGAACTAACTCACTCTTTAACAAAGACTCCATATGTCAATTATATATGAATGAAGTGCATAGTCTATTGCTAATGGATATAGGAGCATATGAATGATGATATGATATGCATGGTCCTATAGAGATGAGCTTCAAATGGATTCATAGATACTTTGACATTGAATCCTAAACACTCACCATCCTATCTGCCCTTTTCTTCAAACTTTGTTCATGATCTTTAGGCTTTGAGGTAGTCTTGCTTTCTTCCTTCATTTGAGTTGCTTTCTTGCTTATTGTAGTCCAAGCTATCTTTCTTTGCAACTTCAACTCTTCTTTGTATCCATTTCTTTCATTGATGTGATCTTGAATAATGGAATACTTGAAATGGTCTTTATGATCTCCATTGAGGTTCTTCTTTGAATATAAGTCATCTATAACACTCAATGTGAACATTAGTCCTTAAACACCATTAATGGTTTGTTATCATCGAAACAACTAGATTGTCATTGGATGAAATCCTTAAGGTCAACATGTTATATTTAGTTGATGTTGCATTTTAGACTTCAAGTTGATAACCTTGAGAATCTATATGTTGTTGCTTTGTGTAAGCATGCTCCTATGTTGTTGCTTTGTGTAAGCATGACCCTATGTTGCTAAAATTGCATGAATGAGGTGATTGATGCTAGAAATGATCTTAGGTAGCTAGGATGCCCCTTGAGTCTCACCTTTGACATAGACGTTAGGTAGAATGAACCACAATAATTAAATCATGCAAACTTGTAAAATGTAGGTCGATGCATGCTCATTTCTTACGAATAGCTTTATGTTACTCACCCCTACGATACTGGGGTATATTTCAGGTACAAGAATTAAAGTTGAGACTTCCATTATGCTTGGATAACTTGTGGACTTGAAGACTTCCATTTTTGTGAAGGTTGGCTCGGAATGCCAATTGTAGTCTTAATTGTCAAATGTGTATATTTGATTCGAAACTTGTAATGTGTGCCTAAGCACACTTTTGATTCTTATTTTATGCATATGACATAAGGCCAAGGGTCAAACTTCTTTTAGAATCACATTTATGTCATGGATGTTGATTTTTGTCTTTAATGAGATTATATGAAATTCATGCGTTTTAGTATGCTATTTTGCACCGGAGCGTGTATTGTGTATGAAATTCGTTATCTAGAATTCATTTAACAAGTATGAGGTGTGGCCAAAGGCCAAACGGTATTTTGAAGTCATTTCATAGTTTTGAATTCCAAGTTTTCATTCCAAATTACATTTTTGGCATTTTGGCCGTTGGGGGGTCATATTTTGTATCGGCCATATTTTTGGGCCATGGACCATTATAGCACATCTTACTAGGTAAGTTACGTTTGTGTGCATGGTCATTTCCAGGCAAAGCTTCTTCTTTGGTGAAATGAGCCTCCTACGGACTCATTTTACACTTTTGTTGCATATTCTGACCTAAGGGTATTTTGGGAATTTTATTTGGGAAATAAATTCTGCTCTTCACATAGTTGAACAGAAAATGTGATTTTAGGGGGGGGGGTTTCTTCTTCGTGTTTTTCCGGAAAATGTCGGCTTGGCATCGGAAACCATTTCCGAAGTTCAGCTCTTAGTTTTTAAATTTAGCAGCTTTTTGGACCTCCATGACCAGATTTCATGGAGGGGCATTTTGGAAATTTCACAGTACGTATTTTTCAATTTTCCTCGCGATTCATATAGAAAACTCGATTTTGATGGGGGGTTTATTCTTTGCGTTTTTCCAGAAAATGTCATCTTGGCCCTCAAATTTCCATTTTTTCCGGAAAAACCCCTGCTGCCAGGGTTTCTTACTGCCTATTCTGCCGCCTTCACATCTAAACGGTTACGAGGGGTTTCGTAACCGGTTAGATAAGTGTGGGCAGTCTATATGTCGTGATTTTTGGCCTCCTAACCGGTTAGGAAGGTCTCCTAACCGGTTAGATGTTCTTAGTTGTCACCTTTTTGACCGTTTTGCCCCTTCTTCTTCCGTAAGCCATATCTTCTTCATCCGGACTCCGAATCAAGTGATTTTTGAGTCTAAGTTTATTGATTTTTCGTTGTCTTTCCAATGGTGTGCTCGGTAGTACCCACTTTTAAGATAGACATGACGTTTTTTCCCCTAGGTTCATTCTTGTTCATTTTTGAAACGTTGCTTCCGCATTTGATTCCTTTGGGTTCTGTGACCTCCTTGAGTGTCACATTGGTGTCTTAGAGTCATGTTGTATCTCTAGAGACCATAGTTTTATCTTTTGCTTCCGCATTTTGGATCCGTTATCAGGTCATCTTTTGGTTCATCACTGACGCACCGGGTTGAAAAACTTGGGCCGTCTCACTCACTATTCCGACTACATAGGATTTGTTTTCTTATTTTGGTTTTTGATTTTAATTCTGTAAATGTTTTACCAGTTGGAATTATTAGGGATCCACTAGATGGATTCCTGAGTTGGACGAATTTGAAGGATTTAAATTATATTAATTTATTATTTAAAGTTTGAGGATTCTTATTTTAGATTTCGTTCAGCGTATTATTAATTTATTCTTAATTTAGTTTTTTTTATTCCTGCTTGTTTACATATTGATTGTCTAGTATCCCTCGGACCTGTGCTCGGACTTGATCACCCGTGTCTCTAGAATCGAGGGGTATCACAGTTGGTATCAGAGCACTCCAGGTTCTAGTGTCCTTAGGAGTGCCTTTCGTTAGAAGTCTTCCGCATTGCATTTCTTAAAAACTTGGAGCCATATTAGGATTCGTTGTACTCTTTTACGGTTCGTTAGGAGGAGCAGCTGATGTCAATTATATTCCATAATTATGGAATGGTTGACACTAGAAGGACAATGGGGTCCACGGCGACAGCGATTCAGACCCAAAGGAGTAAGGAGTACGTTATCAAGTTCTCTACCAGAAGCAGAACTCGGGATCGAAGGTTTAGTTCCGGTTAGCGCTACTTTTAGAAGTACAAGCCAATGAAGGATTTGGGAGTGTGTTTTAGGTCACCGCATAAGGGACCAACACGATTTCAGTGTTCTTATAAAGGAGACAACTGAGGAATAGGAGTCCAAAGAGGACTCTAGTGGAGGAGTTTTCAACATACTCAAGAAAGAGGGTATTGAATCTTGGAAAGTAAGGATCACACGAGAGTGATCTTGTTCGCTAATAGAATAGTGAATGGTACTTGTAGAGTTGGTGTGGATCGACCTACAAATGGTTAGACTTTCATTTTACCTTTAAACGAGGTAGAGAAAGGGAACTCTTTGGGAGTTTAGGATCGGATGGAGTTCTTATCGGAATGCAGCAATGATTTTATATCACGTTCTGAGGAGTGTGGGTATGGTAAGTTGTGGCGGTCTAAGTTGTTTTATAATGCTACGTTAGACGGTGTGCATTCCGCATATAAGGAGGGTGACGGTTAAGCCTTTGGAATTTGTTGAGGCAAATGGATGTGGTTTGAGCTTATGTTTCGAGGTTGGATGTTTGCCTCTTGAACTAGAAAAGGAGATTATGAACCAATCAGGTAAGGGATGATTTCAAAAAGGGATTTTTCTTTACCAGGAGGAACGATATGTTACGAGGATTTTTGTTGTGTTTATTGTGTGTGATCGTGTGTGCTTTATGTGTTTTCATTTTTTCGTTATTTATTCAGGATCGGGAATACGGTTTAGTTAGGGACACAAATGAGTGAACAGTCAACTACCGTTTTGGAGGAATAACGTTGATTACGCTAGGATTTTAGGCATATGGTCATAGGACTTGGTAGGTATACCTAACTTGAGCCAACCTAATGAACTTAGATATGTGTAGTTATAGTACGTTTTCAGGATGGGATAAGTAAACCAGCAGTTTGAGTCAAATGATATAGATTCATTTGATAAACTGTAACGCCACGATGGTTTATCGGAGGAACTGACTTGGTAAAATATCTTCTCGGAAATTTTAAACAGGTGGTTCCAAGTCCGTAGGAGGATTTTCTACTGGTTTAAGTACTTATTAGAATGACACCGACTGGGAATAGTAGACGGACTAACTAGTCATCAGTAAATCCTTAATCAAGAATTTGGTTCATGAGGGCGTGTCGTTAGGAGGAGTTACCGGAGTTGCATATTGAGGAGGAAGCAAAGTCTCTTCATTGGCATAAATACTGTGGGAAAAAAAAATTCAATACTTTCGTTAGACAAATTGGAAGGAGGATGTAAGGACTGAGGTTCACAACTCTTAGTTCTTGATGGGTCTTGGAGGAAACATGATGTTTCGCAGAGGGAAGTAAATGTTTGGAACGTAGGTAGGAGGAGGGATGTAGTGATTTGTCTCAAAATCTGTTATCTAGTAGATTATCTGGATGAACCGACAGAGATCATCCGATCATTGCAGCCATTTCTCATGCTAGAGCAGGACTAACAGAGTAGTTTCCACGAATTTAGATGAGAGATTACTGATTTTACACAAGGGTCAGGATTCTGGTTGGGATATTTTTGACTGATAAAAATTAAATCAGCTTCTTTTTGTCTATTATAGAACTGGTAAGATATCAGTTCCTACGAATAGCACGGATAACGAGACGGCTTAGATGGATAGCTGTGGTAATTCATACTTTGCATTAAGTGGCATCTAGTGGAGGTAATTGGGAGGAGGATGCTTTTACTAACCGCTATGGTAATTTAGCCTTTCGTGGTTATTTTAAAGTTAGTTGAGTTTTAGCATGTGGAAATAATAACACTTGCTATTACCAGGGAAATGGAGGCAGTTAACTTTGAAAATTTGGGCTGACCCCACAGGAGGTCGTACTTTACTCAAATGAGTTTAGAGTACTGAAGGAGGATTGGTAGTTGTCTTTTTGATTCTAGGGAGGTCGGAGTGACTGAGATGTAAATTCATAACTTTTACGGTGCAGCCAGATGGATATAAGTAACAGCATGACTTACCAGGTTCGTCTTGGTGAGCCGGTATGGATAGAGACAGGTATATCACTATCTCCAAGTGTCACCAGTTAACAAGGTGGAAAGTTGATACTTAGATATCATTGAAGGTTTTAGCTACTTCCTATATCAACATGGAAGTCGGACTAATCAGGGGGGGATGGTCGGTAGGAAGTACCGACATTGGTTGGAATTTAAATTTTGTATGGATTAAGCGTTGTGGATACGCAAGTTCGATGGTAGACATCACTGTTAGTGGTGTTTCTTTTGGAGGAAGGTCGGTTTCACGTATTATACTGATATTTCCAGGATTTTATTTATCGAATTAGGCAGTTTCTTTAGGAGTTGTTTATATATGCTATTTCTTATACACAGAAACTTCGTATATTATTGGATGTGTTGGAATTGGGTGAAGCTCATCTAAAAGGGGCTGTGCCATACAACAACGGAAATGAATTTTGCAAATACTTTAATTCAGAGTTTCGTGAATTCCGAGGACGGAATTCCTTTTGTTAGGGAGGAAGAATGTAAAACTCCTAGTTTTCAAAAGGATAAAATGGGAATTTAATTTTAAATTTTGATTTTTATTATTATTTTTTTTATTTAATTATATGACTTAGTTGTTTAAATTATTTGTTTTAGTTGGTGAATGTGTTTATGTGTTTGTTTAATTGATTTAATTAATATTTGTGTGTATTTAATTTACAGGTTACTTGAATTTATTTAAGTTAAACTTTATTTGATTATTTAAGTGACGTATTTTTGGTAACTTGTATTTGGTAGCGTAAAGTTTTTTTGTGTCGTAGGGTTTTATTGTTTGTATAATTTGGGACGCCGACTTATATTAGGTTTTAATTAAAAACTTGTAGAGATAAGTTTAAGCAGACTTAGGATTTGGGATGTATATATATATATATATATTCTTAGACGTCTGCTAGGGTTGTGGAAAAAACCCTATTCACGGGATATTTGTGAGAAGGAAAATAGAGGCTCTGGAATATGAAGAGAGATACACGGTGAGGGTCTTGAGAGACTAATTAAAGGGGATGCTTGGGGATGGAATTAAGAAGCAACAGTGGAATGAAACTGTGATCAGAGGAGAAACAGTTTTGGTGAATTCTGAAACTTAGAGATGGCATTGAATGTTTCAAACCGGAATCTTAAGGCAAGTTTCATTATGTCTTTTTCTTGTAAATCTGTGTTCTGTGCATGCCTATGGTAGACTCCAGGGGGTTTAAATAATGCTAAGATAATCTGTTATGCGTGTTTGAGCTATATTTTATATCAATTAATTAAACTGGATTTCAAGTCTTTAGAGTTCTATTATTTGCTTCCTTCTGTAATTGCGTTTAAGCTTTGTTTACTTGAAATCATTGATGCCTATGGATGCCCTGTAATTAATCTGGGATGTTAAATGGAAATTAGAATTAGTACACGAAGGAATTACAGAGGTCTGGGGTAAACTGAAATTGCTCTGATGAATTAAACTATTTTGAAAGTTTTTAAACCGTTTAATTGCATCCTTCTGTATATGTTGTTAAACCTTGTTTAATTGAGTTTGTTGTTGCTTGTTGATGTCTTTAAAATAAACTGGGACACTGAATGAACATTAGAACAAGTGTTTAAAAGGCTACAGAGGGCTTGGGAATCGCCGAAGGCAGAGACGATGAAGTAGAAACGCAGAAGGGGTCAGAGGGTGAGAGAGCAAGCTCTCTCATTGTTGGAGCTGGCTCCACACTTCAAAGAGCCTGCTCTCCCATGTAGGGAGGCGGCTCTTAATGTCTTGGAGCAGGCTCTCACTCTCACCCGGAAACGACCAGTTTTGGGTTTTAAGGTCTATTTAGGCTGTACAGTGTTTTCTAAAACTGTCTAAAGGCCACTGTATGGTGAAATTAAATGTTAGGGACTTATAAAAATATTGAATAACATTATTACAATATTGGATTAAGGAAAGGAGCAATGTACAGCTTAAGAAAAATCTATATGCTGCACTGTTGTGCTGAGAGATTTAATTCACGGAACTTGGCAAATCTTGGATATATGAATTAATTATATTTAATCATATTTTCACCATGTTATAAACATAGTGGATTATTTTTAAATTCAACTATGTTTGGTATCAAATCCTTCGTAATAAGCTAGTATGGAAGTATCGGTCCATGAAGGAGAATGACTTAATTAGCTAGTTTGTTTTGACAACTTAAATGGGACAGATATTGATGTTATTGTTAGGATTTTATATCAATGTTATGTTTAACATACTTCAGTTTTGGGTACGTTGGTTATGGACGTCATGTAATTCTATCTAATAAGTTACATGCTGTCGGGGGTTATGGAAGGTTAGTTGCTAGTTTCATGTTAGCGAACTAAATGGACTAGTATGAAATACTTTTGGAGTTTCATATAATGTAATCCACTTAGACTTTTGAGTGTCATTATATTAGACATAATTTATAATGGGGAATTACATAGACACCATGAGATTTAATTATCAATTTGCATACCGTCAAGGATTGAGGAGGATTTAAGTGATAGTCTTCGTTTTAGCAATGTAAATGAACTAGTATGGATGTATTCATTGGGAATTCTAGTATAACGTGCAGTTTATAATTCTGATAATCGTTATATCATGCTATGGAGGTTAATTGCTGAATTGTTATAATTTATGTTCTGTCAATTATATGGAAATGGATGGTTTAAATTGTTTATCATTACTTTAACAATTTAAAAGGAGGATTTATGATGATAATATATATTGGATGCGTGATAGAACCTTACATATATCGGATTTCTATTATGTTTATTTCTGGATGGATTTGATGTTCAAATGTGTATGCATCATTTATGGATCATTTGCATGTATGCACCGGTATGGGACGGTGGCATATGGGGGGACGGATTAGGTCACAACGTTAATCCCTACCTATTCATACATAAGGAATGGATTAACTAAAATAGTTAAATCCTACATGGATACATGTCCTGTCAACTAAGACAGTTGAATGACATAACGGATAGATGCTTTACTTTTCAATATTAGGAAGGAATTTATATATATACTTATGGTACCGTGGTACGAGCTTGAGTCTCCTGATCACGGTTAGGGTGCGTATATCGCGTGGAGAGATAACTGGACCTAATGATGTTCCCTGGCAGGTCTAGGTGTACATGACGACGCTACGGCATTTTGCGTGATACCTTCAACTCAGTTGTGATGACTATAGGTTAGTGAATATCCTATAGTGTGTGTATATATATATATGGACTATTAATAGATATTGCCGAGCTATTTAGGATGTATCTGCGTATCGGGTTTATGTACGGATTGTAGTAGGTCGGAACTTGCATGTGGGCCTGACCCACACTTATTTTTCAGGTGTTCGTCAGTACCAGGCTTAGAGCTTAATCGTGTTGATGCAGATACAGACTCTCACTATAATGACCCGGATTTTTCGAATAAATTTTTTTCCGTTGTCTTTTCTCTTCTGAGTTTGATTTCTTGTCGATTAGTGTCATCTTGAGTGCTCTGGAGTGATTTCCGAGACTCTTTTCTGTGGATTGACAACTTCCTTTGAGGACCGAGTCGTTTCCAAATTTTTCGTTTTTTGACACTATTCACTTTTCGTCCTTTCCTCGTTTGTCACTCTATTTGCGTAACCACACTTCTTGTGTTTGGAGTTGGTTTCTAACTTCACGTATCTTCATTCTCAATGATTTCTATGAGATACATATCTTCATTCTCAATGATTTTTATGAGATACGTATCTTTATTTTCGTGAGAAAGTACTCTGGTTACTCCCGGTGCCCATAGGGGCATAAGTGCAAAGTTCTTTGGAAACTTTTTCTTTTCTTGGGGTGTTTTTCATAAATATCTTTTGAAGATATTTTATTTTAGGGGTATTCTAAGATTATATCTTTTGGAAGATATTTTCATTCTGGGGCAGTTTTGCAGTTTTCACTTTTTAGAGGGGCCATTGTGCAATTAATGAAAGTTATTGCTCAATGCCTTTTTTTGAGCCTGGATCCTCGTATGGGATTAATTTTCACATTTCGTCGAGTCGTGGACTCTTAGAATTTCCTCCTGGACAATGTTTTCCAGTTTCAGGGTTTCTAGCCCTAGTTTGAGCCAAACTTGTTTTGGGCATAACTCTCTGTTCGAGACTCAGTTTTTGAAGCCGTTTCTTTCATTATTCATATTTTCATATTTGGAATCTTTTTCATTCACAGAGTTTTTCCATTTGAGCAAGTCTGCTCAGATTTCACTTTTCCGGACCCGACGGTGCCCGTTTGGGGCACTTTTTGAGCTTTTCTATAAATAGGGGGCCTTTAAGTGAAAAATCAGATTTCACTCACTCTGTCCCCTCTCTTGGCCGGATCTCATGGCAACCATGGCTGCCACCTTCTCTCTCCTCTTTTGAGCTTCCTCCCCTCACTAAAAAGTGGTAATGCCTTTATGTTTGTTGTTCCCCTTGGCGAGGCCTTCGATTCCAACAGATTGGAATCTCGTTTTGGCCATTTCTTGAGTTCGGGTTTGAAGTCAAGTTGTGTTTTTGATGGGGCTTCCTTGGGATTCATGTTCGTGATGTTGTCCCCGACAAAACCTAGAAGTTTCGTCGGATTCGAAGCCGATTTATTTTGGCGAGGATTTGAGATTTCATCTCAAATGGAGGTAGGGAATGTTTTAGGATTATTTGTGTATTGTATTGTGTATTTACCATGATTATATAACATATATGTATGCCTTGTATCAAATCTAGAAAGTTAGTAATTTTTATTTCTTTGTATAAGATTTAAAATTCATGATGATGTGTAACTTTGATTTGAATTGTGGCATGGTAGAAAATCTTGTTTTAATATGTTGGTTAACATATATTAAATTTGGATTAATTAAATAAGAATTGCTCTTTTTAATTAATATTCATCATTTGTGAAAGATTAAAGTTCATGGCCGTATTGAGTTGTATTATGCTTCTAAATTAAGTTTTAGTATGTTTGTTAACATACCTTAATTTGAGAGCATTTGGTTAAGTTTGGAAATCTAGAGACTTATATTAACTTTATTAATTAATTAAAATCTATTTTGTGGTTTCATGGGCCTAATTAAGCTTTTGTGCGAATATATGTAATGACCATGATATGTCTTTTATCATATATTAAATTGAGGCCATTTGGAAATGATTTGAAATCTAGAGAGTTTAATTATTTTGATGTAATTAAATTCTATCTTGTTTATCCATGGATCTAATCATGTTTTAGAAGTTGTTTCTATTAAAGAGCATGGATTTTGACTTGTGATGTATTCACTTGAATGTGTTATATGCATTGAAGAGCATTGTTGTTTAATTTACATTCATGAGAGTATGTTTCTAATATGAATATATTGTTGGCTTGTGATTTCACTATTGGGAGTTAAATTGCTAACTTATTACTATGTAGTAGTAATATGTATAAGTTGTGAACTTATTTTTCTTATTTTGGAATCTTGGGACATTGTTGAGTTGAGATGGCTAGGGTTTGGCTCTAGTACGGGGACGTGAGCCCTCTAAGTCATTGAGATAATGCGCACTTAGGGTGGTCTTCCCTGCGGGTTAGTGCCCGGAATTACCATTGAGGTCTCGGCAGAATTCCGAACGTGATGTCCAAGTCTTCCACTATTTGTTTTCGCATTCAATTCCAAGTTGACAATCATGTTTACCTTGTTGACTTGTGGTTTTGGCTATTGGCGATTTTGATGTTGTTAAGTACATCCATACTAAATTGACATATTTACTTGATTTCACACTTTTAGATTTCTAGTTGATAACCTAGAGAATATATGTCTTGATGCGTGGTATTAGATATTTTAATTATGTTAAATTGTTATATTTAGTTGATGTTGCATTTTAGACTTTAAGTTGATAACCTTGAGAATCTATATGTTGTTGCTTTGTGTAAGCATGCTCCTATATTGTTGTTTTGTGTAAGCATGACCCTATGTTGCTAAAATTGCATGAATAAGGTGATTGATGCTAGAAATGATCTTAGGTAGCTAAGATGCTCCTTGAGTCTCACCTTTGACATAGACATTAGGTGGAATGAACCACAATAATTAAATCATGCAAACTTTTAAAACGTAGGTCGATGCATGCTCATTTCCTACGAGTAGCTTCATGTTACTCACCCCTACGATACTAGGGTATATTTCAGGTACAAGAATTAAAGTTGAGACTTCCATTATGTTTGGATGACTTGTGGACTTGAAGACTTCCATTTTTGTGAAGGTAGGCTCGAAATGCCAATAGTAGTCTTAATTGTCAAATGTGTATATTTGATTCGAAACTTGTAATGTGTGCCTAAACCCACTTTTGATTCTCATTTTATGTATATGACATGAGGCCAAGGGCCAAACTTCTTTTAGAATTACATTTATGTCATGGATGTTGAATTTTGTCTTTAATGAGATTATATGAAATTCATGCATTTTAGTATGCTATTTTGCACCGGAGCGTGTATTGTGTATGAAATTCGTTATCTAGAATTCATTTAACATGTATGAGGTGTGGCCAAAGGCCAAACGGTATTTTGAAGTCATTTCATAGTTTTGAATTCCAAGTTTTCATTCCAAATTACATTTTTGGCATTTTGGCCGTTGGGGGGTCATATTTTGTATCGGCCATATTTTTGGGCCATGGACCATTGTAGCACATCTTACTAGGTAAGTTACGTTTGCGTGCATGGTCATATCCAGGCAAATCTTCTTCTTTGGTGCAATGAGCCTCCTACGGACTCATTTTACACTTTTGTTGCATATTCTGACCTAAGGGTATTTTGGGAATTTTCTTTAAGTAATAAATTTCGTTCTTCACATGGTTGAATAGAAAATGTGATTTTAGGGGGGTTTCTACTTCGTGTTTTTCCGAAAAATATTGTCTTGGCATCGGAAACCGTTTTCGAAATTCAGCTCTCAGTTTTTAAATTTAGTAGCTTTTTGGACCTCCATGACCAGATTTCATGGAGGGGCATTTTGGGCATTTCACAATTTGTATTTTTCAATTTTCCTCGCCAGTCACGTAGAAAACTCGATTTTGATAAGTGGTTACTTCTTTGTGTTTTTCCAAAAAATGTTATCTTGGCCCTCAAATTTCTGTTTTTCCAAGAAAAACCCCTGCTGCCAGGATTTCTTGCTGCCCATTCTGCCGCCTTCACATCTAAATGGTTACGAGGGGTTTCGTAATCAGTTAGATGAGTGTGGGCAGTCTATATGTCGTGATTTTTGGCCTCCTAACTGGTTAGGAAGGTCTCCTAACCGGTTAGATGTTCTTGGTTGTCACCTTTTTGACCGTTTTGCCCGTTCTTCTTCCGTTAGCCATATCTTCATCATCCGGACTCCGAATCAAGTGATTTTTCAGTCTAAGTTCATTGATTTTTCGTTGTCTTTCCAATGGTGTGCTCGGTAGCACCCACTTTTAAGCTAGAAATGATTTTTTTGTCCCTAGGTTCATTCTTGTTAATTTTTGAAACGTTGCTTTCGCATTTAATTCCTTTAGGTTCCATGACCTCCTTGAGTGTCACATTGGTGTCTTAGAGTCATGTTGTATCTCTAAAGACCGTAGTTTTATCTTTTGCTTCCGCATTTTGGATCCGTTATTGGGTCATCTTTTGGTTCATCACTGACGCACCGGGTTGAAAAACTTGGGCCGTGTCAAGTGTTATCAGAGCTCCTAGGTTCGAAAACCTTAGGACGACGGGTTTTGGGTGCATATCATGTTGTTGTTGCCATGCTCTATGTGTTTATATGCTTTATAATAACATGTTTATGTACTTACGTGCTACATGTTGTATGTCGTTTGTTTAGCAATATTTTATTCTAATGTAAAGAGCATGACATGTGACGTATTGATGAGCACTAAAAAGTGCGCATTTAAAACCGTTAAGCTTAAGTATTCTAGTACCTTTATCTATCTTACTTTGCCGTTTTAGACTTATTACGTGTTATTTATATTTTCAGGCACTAATCCCAAAATTTAGCTAACTCAGCCAAATAAGAGCTTAATTGAAGCAATCCTGAGATAAACCAAAGGAGGGAGCAAAGTGGAGAAAGAAAGGAGCAAAAAGGAATCAAGTTGTGCAGCTGAATAGTTCGATCGATCCAACTTAGACTTCGATCGATCGAACATCTATGATCGATCACAGTACTTATCGATAGATCCAACCTTGGCCTTTGCTGAAATTCCAAGTTCGATCGATCGAACATCACCTTCGATCGATCGAACCCTATTTTGTCCTATTCAAATGATTGATCTTATCCATAGCTGTACGCCTACCAACCACTTTTGTCTTTTTCCCCATAAATATCTTGAAAATATCCCAGCCTCGTCATTATCCGGAGGAGTCAGACCACTTCGATCAATCCAAGATGCAGTTCAATCGATCGAACCCATTTTCGATCGATCCAAGTGAAGGTTCGATCGATCGAACTTCCTCCAGCGAGAAAAAGTTAAAATCCAGCTCATTTATTCTGTCCTTCATCCAATCATTGGAGAATATGCCTTGCACGACCACAGCTCATCATGGGGTGTATTTGACCTACCTATATAAGGAATATGATACACTTTTTGAGGAAGTCTCTTGTCACACATTGAAAATCATCTCAGAGGCTATTCTTGGAGAGGAAGAAGGGAGGAAGCTAGAGCAACCATTGGAGGAGATCTTCACCAATAAGGAGCAGCCATGGAGTTAGCCCTTGAGGGTTGGATCATCACTACCATGAGTGGCTAGACATCCTCTTGGGGCTAGAGTTAACCCAAGCATGCTTTCTATACTCTAATCTTGTGTATTATTGAGGGATTAGTGTTGTATGATACATCTTGATATTCATGTATATATAAATCTTGATTATTTCATGGTTTGTATGGTTTAATGCTTCCAATTGACTATTCTATTCTATCCATATGTCTATGTATGCTAGAGTAGGATATTCATGTGCTTATCCCTAGATTTAGTGTTTTTAAAGCATGTCTATGTGTATTGATGCTATAGATCTAGAGATTATCAAGATGATATGCTTAATGAATGCTATTTTGGTTCATTTGATGGTTTATGCCTATTCTTGATGGTTTGTGCCTCTCCCCTAGTCTAGATAACTTTATTTTCATGCTAGTAGTGTAGATTAGTGTAGTGGTAGTATAATGTTAGATGGGAGGACAATCTACTCTTGATGTTTGATGTTCCATGCTTGTGAGTCCAAATGGCATATTCCTCTAATATTGTGTTGTATGTGGAATTTTGAGCTTAATGAAGGATTAATGACTAGTTATGATATGTTGTATCTTTCACATGTGTTTAGATAATTTATTCCTCTCCCAGTAGATATTTTGTACCTCTCACATGATGTTTAGATAATGCATATTTAACTAAATCATCCTTATGGATTGCTTGGACTATGAGCTTAATGAAAAGTTCAATGACTTGAATTGTTATTTTGTTATCTTCATATGATGTTTAGACAATATATTCCTCTACCAATAGATGTATTGTGGCCTCACACATGTTGATTGAGACAATTTGCACTTGTTGAGTCACCCTTACCAATTGAATGTCTTTTACACACACAACATTGTTGCAACACATTCATTTCCCTCATTAGTCACTTGATTATGGTTTGGAATAGTATTGTTTGGTGGTGATCTCTACACCCCAAGACCTTTCCTTCTTACTTACTCTTTATCTTATTGCATTGCTTTATTATAGTTTAGCTCATTTAGTATAATCAACCAACCCAATTCTCTTTTGCAATCATTTGGTACGCTAGAGTCGAAGTTGAAATTCCAACACGTATAATCCCTTGGGACGATCCCTACTCACCCTATCTATATTTTATATAGAGAAAGGTAGTAGTGGCTTTCTATAAATGTAAAACTTGGCCACCTCCTAAATTCACAACTCTTCAAGCTTGACTTGGTATCGCGACCCTTGTAAAGGACCGGTCACGTATGCTAGATTAGAATTGTATATGCATAATTGTGTTGCATATTTGGCATGACACGGGATTGGTCAATGAGGCACGAGTTGAGGTTGATGGTGATTGTAGTCACAGTTTCGTGGTAATATAGGTTGTTGTCGACCTAGTATTGGTTTTGAGATAGGTGGATGGTCACCTTTTGTTTAGGCTCGTGTGAGATGAGTCATTTAGCGTTGCCATAGTGATGGATTTGTTGGTTTTGAGCCATGATGAGGTTATGGACCTTTTAAGATCCTTGATTGTCCAGGAAGATTCCTCTAGAACTTGTATTTTTCGTGGGCGGGTACGTTTGTGGGCGGGTGCATGGCACTATCATGCTACCGTGCTAGCTAGCTACAAGCACAGTTCGGATGGAATCAGTGTTGGTTTTGTTTTAATAGGCGTTGTCCTTTGATCGGTGATTATGATGGTTGTTTTGGGGATCAGTCGTGGTGATTGATTTAGTTATTATTGGTATGGCTGTAGTTGCTATTTTCCTTGAGGAGTTCTTGCGAGATAACGCTTTTGAGATCTAGTCGATTGATTGATGTTATGGGTAGTGAGAGCACTGCACTGTTAGTGTCACTTGTAGTGTCACCTTTAGATTCAGAGTTAGATTGTTTTAGTCTTACCATTGTGGTAAGGACTCACATTTGTTTTGCTACAGGTTGTTGTCGCATTGGTTTTGGAGACAGTTTATGACTAGGAATTGTACTTTCTTTTTTTAGACACTCTAGGACACGATGTCCATAGGGTTCTTATGTCCATAGGGTTCTTTGTTACATCATGTTGTCTTATGCAGTTTCGTTTACTACCATGTTAGTAGTATGATTTATGTTATTGTGATGCATGAGTAGGTGGAGGTCTATCCACATTTGCCTTCTTGTTGTGTGGCATTAGCATGCTTCTTTATATGCTTAGAGATGCCATGTTGTTACTGTACTTTTGTGAGATGCTTTTGTGCTTACGTGGAGACGTGTTGCATATACCTTTGATTTTTATCTATGCGAGTAGATTTTCTTC
The DNA here is from genome assembly GCF_030987335.1 of Cornus florida. Taxonomy (NCBI): domain Eukaryota; kingdom Viridiplantae; phylum Streptophyta; class Magnoliopsida; order Cornales; family Cornaceae; genus Cornus; species Cornus florida. The sequence continues at coordinate 52,359,889 of NW_026775573.1, forward strand.
TTGGTAGTTGCATTTCCTTGTCATATGCATAACTTCCAGTTTTAGTTTTCCCATTCGTTTCCCTCGGTCACACGTAGTGTGTATGCGGGTTTCCACAAGGGTTTTATGTTGGTTCGTGTTAGGGACTTCACAAGGAGTGAGTCTCTTCTCTTCGTTGCATTGTGCACAGTTTTGGGGTTGGTTGGTCCGTGAGGATCACTATCGTTGTCTTGAGTCCCTGGTGAGGATTTGATGGATTTTGGTCGACTTACTTCCATGTAGGGGGTGAAGCCTTTGACCTTATTGTCTTTCATTTCAGAGATGGAGTCGTGGTGTTGTCCTTTTTAGGACTGGTGGTTCCCCTTCTTTCGTGTCTTCCCTTGGGGAGTTTCTGCCGTGGTTGTTGACGGCTGTGGTGCTCAGAATGAGTTGATTGGTGTGAGATAATTTTATGGGAACTTGTGTCCATATCATTGAGGATTTTTTTTATTGTGAGGTGAGCTCGATGAGAATGTCTTTTGGAGACTTGTTTCTATTTTAGAGACCTGGATATGGTTAACTTTTAGGAAAAGTTTTGGAGGATTGCTGTTGGATATGGCTTGTTGTGGAGTTTCTCGTCCTAGTTATGACTAGGCATAGTTTTGAGGAATCGTAGTTCTGATGATTGGTTGTGGATCAAAAATTGAGGAATTTTGATTTAACTTGGTGTTTCGAAGTACGGTTTTGAAAGATTCATTTTGTGACCTTGGTTGTTGGCATTTTGATGTGTGTGCCACTTGGTGGATTTGTATTTTGAGGATTTAGTTATCCGTGATAGGGATGTGGATCTGATGTTTGATCATGGTGATTGGTCTTGTAGTTGATCTGTTTCAGGGAGTAATGTGAAGGACTTTCGATAAAATGTCTTATTGTGAGGTTCGTTTTGATTTCTGTAGGCGTTGATTTGCTTGTCAGGTTTTGGATTCCTGATTAATGCTGTTAATAGGGGTATTTTGAGACATTGGAGATGTTGGTTTTGCTACATTAAGGATTTGGGGCCTTAAGCATAGCGGAACCTATAGCATTATTGTCAAAGTTTTGGGATTGGCCAGGATGGTCCAGCCGGACATCTTTAGACCATATCTCAACTCTCACAAAATGTTGGTTCCCGTAGTGCTTTTGGTAATGATCATTTTTGACATTGATGTCATTGGTATCGAGAGGTTTCATGGGTAAACCTAGTGGGGGGAAGGTTATGAATTAGTGCCTTATACTGTCATGCTACCGTACAAAGTTGTGTGTTGTGGGCGAGTACTAGTTGCTGTCGATGCTACCTTACTGACGAGTAAGTGTGGGCGGGCACTAGGCACTGTTATTGCTACCACACATTTGAGTACGTCGTGGGCGGGTTCTAGTCGCTATTCGTACTGCCATGTCATCTCTGTTCAGTACCTTGATTTGATATGTTGTTATTTTGGAGTTCTTTTGTTGGTTGTTTTCGAACTCGTATGGTGGTTAGTTATGAGGGATGCTTTCGGTTGTTGTCTTCCATTCCCTTGTCTGACCTTGGGTTCAGTGTGTGAGTTCTAACTTGTCATATGGCCATGTGGTCACTTTTCCCTTAAGGGGTTGTCTTGTCATGAGCACACGGGTGCAATTGACACTGGTTTGTGTGTTCCTTTCAGCTTTGAGGTCGCTGGTGTGGCGTGTTGTGTGGGGTACTCGGAGATATACTCTGTAGTTATCCTGGTTCTGCCTTTTGTTGTTTGGGCTAGATTTCGGGGACGAAATCCCTTTAAGGTGGAAAGGTTGTAATGACCCGGATTTTTCGGATAAATTTTTTTCCGTTGTCTTTTCCCTTCTGAGTTTGGTTTCTTGTCGATTAGTGTCATCTTGAGTGCTCTGGAGTGATTTCAGAGACTCTTTTCTGTAGATTGACAACTTCCTTTGGGGACCAAGTCGTTTCCGCATTTTTCGTTTTTCGACACTATTCACTTTTCGTCATTTTCCCAATTTTGTCATTTTCCCTATTTCGTCCTTTCCTCGTTTGTCACTCTATTTGCGTAACCACACTTCTTGTGTTCGGAGCTGGTTTCTAATTTCACGTATCTTCATTCTCAATGATTTCTATGAGATACGTATCTTTACTTTCGTGAGAAAGTACTATGGTTGCTCCCGGTGCCCATAGGGGCATAAGTGCAAAGTTCTTTGGAAACTTTTTCTTTTCTTGGGGTGTTTTTCATAAATATCTTTTGAAGATATTTTATTTCAGGGGTATCTAAGAATATATCTTTTGGAAGATATTTTCATTCTGGGGCAGTTTCGCAATTTTCACTTTTTAGAGGGCCATTGTGCAATTAATGAAAGTTATTGCTCAATGCCTTGTTTTGAGCCTGGATCCTCGTATGGGATTCATTTTCACATTTCATCGAGTCATGGACTCTTAGAATTTCCTCCTGGACGATATTTTTCAGTTTCAGGGTTTTTGGCCCCGGTTTGCGCCAAACTTGTTTTGGGCATAACTCTCTGCTCGGGACTCAGTTTTTGATGCCGTTTCTTCCGTTGTTCATATTTTCTTATTTGGAATCTTTTTCATTCACAGAGTTTTGCCGGTTGAGTGCGTCTGCTCAAATTTCACTTTTCCGGACCCGACAGGGCCTATTCGGGGCACTTTTTGAGTTTTTCTATAAATAGGGGGCCTTTAAGTGAAAAATCAGATTTCACTCTCTCTGTCCCCTCTCTTGGCTGGATCTCATGGCAACCATGGCTGCCACCTTCTCTCTCCTCTTTTGAGCTTCCTCCCCTCACTAAAAAGTGGTAATGCCTTTATGTTTGTTGTTCCCCTTGGCGAGGCCTTCGATTCCAACCGATTGGAATCTCGTTTTGGCCATTTCTTGAGTTCAGGTTTGAAGTCAAGTTGTGTTTTTGATGGGGCTTCCTTGGGATTCATGTTCGCGGTGTTGTCCCCGACAAAACCTAGGAGTTTCGTCGGATTCGGAGCCGATTTATTTTGGTGGGGATTTGAGATTTCATCTCAAATGGAGGTAGGGAATGTTTTAGGATTATTTGTGTGTTGTATTTTGTATTTGCAGTGATTATATAACATATATGTATGCCTTGTATCAAATTTAGAAAGTTAGTAATTTTTATTTCTTTGTATAAGATTTAAAATTCATGATGATGTGTAACTTTGATTTGAATTGTGGCATGGTAGAAAATCTTGTTTTAATATGTTGGTTAACATATATTAAATTTGGATTAATTAAATAAGAATTGCTCTTTTTAATTAATATTCATCTTTTGTGAAAGATTAAAGTTCATGGCCGTACCTTGCATGAAATTGAGTTGTATTATGCTTCTAAATTAAGTTTTGGCATGTTTGTTAATATTCTTTAATTTGAGAGCATTTGGTTGAGTTTGGAAATCTAGAGACCTTAATTAAGAGAATTAATTAAAATCTATTTTATGGTTTCGTGGGCCTAATTAAGTTTTTGTGTGAATATATGTAATAACCATGATATGTCTTTTATCATATATTAAATTGAGGCCATTTGGAAATGATTTGAAATCAAGAGCGTTTAATTATTTTGATGTAATTAAATTTTATCTTGTTTATCCATGGATCTAATCATGTTTTAGAAGTTGTTTCTATTTTAAGTGCATGGATTTTGACTTGTGATGTATTCACTTGATTGTGTTATAAGCATTGAAGAGCATTGTTGTGATGACCCGGATTTTTCGGATAAATTTTTTTCCGTTGTCTTTTCCCTTCTGAGTTTGGTTTCTTGTCGATTAGTGTCGTCTCGAGTGCTCTGGAGTGATTTTCGAGACTCTTTTCAGTGGATTGACAATTTCCTTTGAGGACCGAGTCAGTTCCGCACTTTTCGTTTTTCGATACTATTCAGTTTTTGTCTTTTCCCTATTTTGTCTTTTTTCCTATTTTGTCTTTTCCTCGTTTGTCACTTTGTTTGCGTAACCGCACTTCTTGTGTTCGGATTTAGTTTCTGACTTCGCGTATCTTCATTCTCAATGATTTCTATGAGATACGTATCTTTACTTTCGTGAGACAGTACTCTGGTTGCTCCCAGTGCCCGTAGGGGCATAAATGTAAAGTTCTTTGGAAACTTTTTCTCTTTTTGGGGTGTTTTTCATAAATATCTTTTGAAGATATTTTATTTCAGGGGTATCTAAGAAAATATCTTTTGGAAGATATTTTCATTCTGGGGCAGTTTCGCAGTTTTCACTTTCTTGTAGGGCCATTCTGCAATTAATGAAAGTTATTGCTCAATGCCTTGTTTTGAGCCTGGATCCTTGTATGGTATTCATTTTCACATTTTGTCAAGTCGCGGACTCTTAGAATTTCCTCCTGGACGATGCTTTCTAGTTTCAGGGTTTCTAGCCCCGGTTTGCGCCAAACTTGTTTTGGGCATAACTCTCTACTCGAGAATCAGTTTTTGACACCGTTTCTTCCGTTATTCATATTTTCTCATTTGGAATCTTTTTTGTTCACGGTGTTTTGCCGTTTGAGCGCGTCTGCTCGAATTTCACTTTTCCGGACCCTGCGAGGCCCGTTCGGGGCACTTTTTGAGTTTTTCTATAAATAGAAGGTCTTAGAAAGAAAAATCAGATTTTTCTCTCTCTCTCCTCTCTCATGGCCGGTCCAAGCTCCATCTATGGCTGCCGTTTTATCTCTCCTCTTTTGGACTTCTTCCCTTCATTAAAAAGTGGTGATACCTTTGTGTTTATCGTTCCCCTCGGCGAGGCCTTCGATTCCAACCGATTGGAATCTCGTTTTGGCCATTTCTTGAGTTCGGGTTTGAAGTCAAGTTGTGTTTTTGATGGGGCTTCCTTGGGATTCATGTTCGTTGTGTTGTCCCCGACAAAACCTAGGAGTTTCGTCGGATTTGGAGCCGATTTATTTTGGTGGGGATTTGAGATTTCATCTCAAATGGAGGTAGGGAATGTTTTAAGGCTTTTGTGTGTGTTGTATTGAGTGTTTAGCATAATTATACAACTTATATATGTGCCTTGTATCAAATCTAGAAAGTTAGTAATTTTTATTTCCTTGTATAAGATTTAAAATTCATGATGATATATAACTTTGATTTGAATTGTGGCATGGTAGAAACTCTTGTTTTAATATGTTGGTCAACATATATTAATTTGGGATTAATTAAATAAGAATTGATCTTTTTAATTAATATTTATCTTTTGTGAAAGATTTAAGTTCATGGACATACCTTGCATGGAATTAAGTTGTGTTATGCTTTTAAATTAAGTTTTGGCATGTTTGTTAACATACTTTAATTTGAGAGCATTTGGTTGAGTTTGGAAATCTAGAGACTTTAATTAAGGGAATTAATTAAAATCTATTTTGGTGGTTTCATGGGCCTAATTAAGCTTGTGTGTGAATATATGTAATGACCATGATATGTCTATTAACATATATTAAATTCGAGCCAATTGGAAATGATTTGAAATCTAGATAATTTAATTATTTTGATGTAATTAAATTCTATCTTGTGTATCCATGGATCTAATCATGTTTTAGAAGTTGTTTCTATTTTAAGAACATGGATTTAGACTTGCGATGTATTCACTAGATTGTGTTATATGCATTGAAGAGCATTGTTGTTAAGTTTATATTCATGAGAGTATATTTCTAATATGAATATATTATTGGCTTGTGATTTCGTAGCATTATGTATATGAAATGCTTATTATGCACAATTGAGAGTTATATTGCTAACTTTTACTATGTAGTAGTAATATATATAAGTTATGAACTTATTTGGCTTATTTTGGAATCTTGGAACATTGTTGAGTTGAGATGGCTAGGGTTTGGCTCTAGTACCGGGACGTGAGTCCTCTAAGTCATTGAGATAGTGCGCACTTAGGGTGGTCTTCCCTGCGGGTTAGTGCCCGGAATAACCATTGAGGTCTCGGCAGAATTCCGAGCGTGATGTCCAAGTCTTCCACTATTTGTTTTCGCATTCAATTCCAAGTTGACAATCATGTTTACCTTGTTGACTTGTGGTTTTGGCTATTGGCGATTTTAATGTTATTAAGTACATCCATACTAAATTGCTATATTTAGTTGATTTCACACTTTTAGATTTCTAGTTGATAACCTAGAGAATCTATGTCTTGATGTGTGGTATTAGATATTCTAATTATGCTAAATTGTTATATTTTTTGATGTTGCATTTTAGACTTCAAGTTGATAACCTTGAGAATCTATATGTTGTTGTTTTACGTAAGCATGCGCCTATGTTGTTGCTTTGTATAAGCATGACCTTATGTTGCTAAAATTGCATGAATGAGGTGATTGATGTTAGATATGATTTTAGGTAGCTAGGATGCTCCTTGAGTCTCACCTTTGACGTAAACGTTAGGTGGAATGAACCACTATAATTAAATCATGCAAACTTATAAAACGTAAGTCGATGCATGCTCATTTCCTACGAGTAGCTTTATGTTACTCACCCATACGATACTGGGGCATATTTCAGGTACAAAAATTAAAGTTGAGGTCTTCATTATGCTTGGATGGTTTGCAGACTTGGAGACTTCCATTTTTGGTGAAGGTTGGCTTGGAATGCCAATTGTAGTCTTATATGTCAACATATGTACATTTGATTCCTTATATGTAATGTGTACATGAGTATACTCTTTACGATGTATTTGACATGTATGGGATGAGACCGGAGGCCAATGACATGTAAATTGTATCCTATGTAAATTTTGACTTCATGGAATATTAAGAAAGTATTGTAAAATATTGAGTTTTTGATTCACCATGTTTGCATTGGGTATGGGAATTCCATTTTGATTCTTCCATTAGCATTCATTAATTATGTATGAAGTGTGGCTAAGGGCCAAATGGTATTTTGAAACCATTTCATAGTTTTGAATTCCAAGTTTTTGTTCCAAACTTCATTTTTGGCATTTTGGCCGTTGGGGGGTCATATTTTGCATCGGCCATATTTTTGGGCCATGGACCATTGTAGCACATCTTACTAGGTAAGTTACTTTTGCGTGCATGGTCATTTCTGGGCAAAGCTTCTTCTTTGGTGAAATGAGACTCCGACGGACTCATTTTTCACTTTTGTTGCATATTCTGACCTAAGGGTATTTTGGAAATTTTATTTGAGAAATAAATTCCGTTCTTTACATGGTTGATTAGAAAACATGATTTTAGAGGGGGTTTATATTTTGTGTTTTTCCAGAAAATGCCATTTTGGCATCGAAAATCGCATCCGAAGTTCAGCTCTCAGTTTTTAAATTTAGCAGCTTTTTGGACCCTATGGACCAGTTTTCTTGAGAGGGCATTTTGGGCATTTCACAGTGCGTATTTTTCGATTTTTCTCATGAGTCACGTAGAAAACTCGATTTTGAGGGGGAGTTTTTCTTTGACTTTTTCCAGAAAATGTCATCTAGGCCCTCAAATTTTCATTTTTCCCAGAAAAACCCCTACTGCCAGGTTTTTGGGTTGCACTTTACTGCCCTCTTCACATGTAAATGGTTACGAGGGGTTTCGTAACCAGTTACATGTGCATGGGCAGTGTTTTTGGCGACATTTTTGGCTTCCTAACCGGTTAAGAAGGTCTCCTAACCGGTTAGATGTTCATGGGTTGCCTCTTTTGGACCGTTTTGCCCCTTCTTCTTCCGTTAGCCATATCTTTTTCATCCGGACTCCGAATCAAGCGATGTTTGAGTCCAAGTTCATTGATTTTTCATTGTCTTTCCAATGGTGTACTTGGTGGCACCCACTTTTAAGCTAGAAATGATGATTGTGCCCCTAGGTGGATTCTTGTCCGTTTTTGAAATGTTGTTTCTGCATTTGATTCCTTTGGGTCCCGTGACCTCGTTGAGGGTCACAATGGTGTCTTAGAGTCATGTTGTAACTCTAGAGACCATTGTTGTCTTTTGCTTCCGCATTTCGGATCCGTTGTCGGGTCATCTTTCAGTTCATCACTGACGCACCGGGTTGAAAAACTTGGGCCGTCACAATTGTTGTTTAATTTATATTAATGAGAGTATGTTTCTAATATGAATATATTGTTGGCTTGTGATTTCATAACATTATGGATATGAAATGCTTATTATGCACTATTGGGAGTTAAATTGCTAACTTGTTACTATGTAGTAGTAATATGTATAAGTTGTGAACTTATTTGGCTTATTTTGGAATCTTGGGACATTGTTGAGTTAAGATGGCTAGGGTTTGGCTCTAGTACGAGGACATGAGTCCTCTAAGTCATTGAGATAATGCGCACTTAGGGTGGTCTTCTCTGCGGGTTAATGCCCGGAATAACCATTGAGGTCTCGGCAGAATTCCGAGCGTGATGGTCAAGTCTTCCACTATTTGTTTTCGCATTCAATTCCAAGTTGACAATCATGTTTACCTTGTTGACTTGTGGTTTTGGCTATTGGCGATTTTGATGTTGTTAAGTACATCCATACTAAATTGACATATTTACTTGATTTCACACTTTTAGATTTCTAGTTGATAACCTAGAGAATCTATGTCTTGATACGTGGTATTAGATATTCTAATTATGCTAAATTGTTATATTTAGTTGATATTGCATTTTAGACTTCAAGTTGATAACCTTGAGAATCTATATGTTGTTGCTTTGTGTAAGCATGCTCCTATGTTGTTGTTTTGTGTAAACATGACCCTATGTTTCTAAAATTGCATGAATGAGGTGATTAATGCTAGAAATGATCTTAGGTAGCTAGGATGCTCCTTGAGTCGCACCTTTGACATAGACGTTAGGTGGAATGAACCACAATAATTAAATCATACAAACTTTTAAAACGTAGGTCAATGCATGCTCATTTCCTACGAGTAGCTTCATGTTACTCACCCCTACGATACTTGGGCATATTTCAGGTACAAGAATTAAAGTTGAGACTTCCATTATGCTTGGATGACTTGTGCACTTGAAGACTTCCATTTTTGTGAAGGTAGGCTCGGAATGCCAATTGTAATCTTAATTGTCAAATGTGTATATTTGATTCGAAACTTGTAATGTGTGCCTAAGCACACTTTTGATTCTCATTTTATGTATATGACATGAGGCCAAGGGCCAAACTTCTTTTAGAATCACATTTATGTCATGGATGTTGATTTTTGCCTTTAATGAGATTATATGAAATTCATGCGTTTTAGTATGCTATTTTGCACCGGAGCGTGTATTGTGTATGAAATTTGTTATCTTGAATTCATTTAACATGCATGAGGTGTGGCCAAAGGCTAAATGGTATTTTGAAGAAATTTCATAGTTTTGAATTCCAAATTTTCATTCCAAATTACATTTTTGGCATTTTGGCCGTTGGGGGGTCATATTTTGTATCGGCCATATTTTTGGGCCATGGACCATTGTAGCACATCTTACTAGGTAAGTTACGTTTGCGTGCATGGTCGTTTCCAGGCAAAGCTTCTTCTTTGGTGAAATGAGCCTCCTACGGACTCATTTTACACTTTTGTTGCATATTCTGACCTAAGGGTATTTTGGGAATTTTCTTTGGGAAATAAATTCTGTTCTTCATTTGGTTGAATATAAAATGTGATTTTAGGGGGGGTTTCTTCTTTGTGTTTTTTCCGGAAAATGTCGTCTTGGCATCGAAAACCATTTCTGAAGTTCAGCTCTCAGTTTTTAAATTTAGCAGCTTTTTGGACCTCCATGACCAGATTTCATGGACGGGCATTTTGGGCATTTCACAGTGTGTATTTTTCGATTTTCTTTAAATTTTATGTAGAAAACTCAATTTTAAGGGGGGTTTCTTCTTTGTGTTTTTTCAGAAAATGTCATCTTGGCCCTCAAATTTTCATTTTTCCCGAAAAAACCCCTACTGCCAGGGTTTCTTGCTGCCCATTCTGCCGCCTTCACATCTAAACGGTTACAAAGGGTTTCGTAACCGGTTAGATGAGTGTGGGTAGTGTATATGTCATGATTTTTGGCCTCCTAACCGGTTAGGAAGGTCTCCTAACCGGTTAGATGTTCTTGGTTGTCACCTTTTTGACCGTTTTGCCCTTTCTTCTTCTGTTAGCCATATCTTCTTCATCCGGACTCCGAATCAAGTGATTTTTGAGTCTAAGTTCATTTATTTTTCGTTTTCTTTCCAATGGTGTGCTCGGTAGCACCCACTTTTAAGCTAGAAATGACATTTTTGCCCCTAGGTTCATTCTTGTTCGTTTTTGAAACATTGCTTCTGCATTTGATTCCTTTGGGTTCTGTGACCTCATTGAGTGTCACATTGGTGTCTTAGAGTCATGTTGTATCTCTAGAGACTGAATTTTTTTCTTTTGCTTCCGCATTTTGGATCCGTTATCGGGTCATCTTTTGGTTCATCACTGACGCACCGAGTTGAAAAACTTGGGTCGTCTCACTCACTCTTCCGACTACATAGGATTTGCTTTCTTATTTTGGTTTTAGATTTTAATTCTGTAAATGTTTTACCATTTGGAATTATTAGGGATCCACTAGATAGATTCCCGAGTTGTACAGATTTGAAGGATTTAAATTATATTAATTTATTATTTAAAGTTTGAGGATTCTTATTTTAGATTTCGTTCAGCGTATTATTAATTAATTCTTAATTCAGTTTTTTTTATTCCTGTTTGTTTACATATTGATTGTCTAGTATCCCTCGGATCTGTGCTCGGACTTGATCACCCGTGTCTCCAGAATCGAGGGGTATCACAGTTGGTATCAGAGCACTCCAGGTTCTAGTGTCCTTAGGAGTGTCTTTCGTTAGAAGTCTTCCGCGTTGCGTTTCTTAAAAACTTGGAGCCATATTGGGATTCGTTGTACTCTTTTACGGTTCGTTAGGAGGAGCAGCTGATGTCAATTATATTCCATAATTATGGGATGGTTGACACTAGAAGGACGATGGGGTCCGCGGCGACAGCGATTCAGACCCAAAGGAGTAAAGGAGTACGTTATCAAGTTCTCTACCAGAAGCAGAACTCAGGATCGAAGGTTTAGTTTCGGTTAGCACTACTTTTAGAAGTACAAGCCAATGAAGGATTTGGGAGTGTGTTTTAGGTCACCGCATAAAGGACCAACAGGATTTCAGTGTTCTCATAAAAGAGACAACTGAGGAATAGGAGTCCAAAGAGGACTTTAGTGGAAGAGTTTTCAATATACTCAAGAAAGAGGGTACTGAATCTTGGAAAGCAAGGATCACACGAGAGTGATCTTATTCGCTAATAGAATAGTGAACGGTACTTGTAGAGTTAGTGTGGATCGACCTACATATGGTTAGACTTTCATTTTACCTTTAAACGAGGTAGAGAAAGGGAACTCTTTGGGAGTTTAGGATCGGATGGAGTTCTTATCGGAATGCAGCAATGATTTTATATCACGTTCCGAGGAGTGTGGGTATGGTAGGTTGTGGTGGTCTAAGTTGCTTTATAATGCTATGTTAGACGGTGTGCATTCCGCATATAAGGAGGGCGACGGTTAAGCCTTTGGAATTTGCTGAGGCAAATGGATGTGGTTTGAGCTTATGTTTCGAGGTTGGATGTTTGCCTCTGGAACTGGAAAAGGAGATTATGAACCAATAAGGTAAGGGATGATTTCAAAAAGGGATTTTTCTTTACCAGGAGGAATGATGTGTTACGAGGATTTTTGTTATGTTTATTGTGTGTGATCGTGTGTGCTTTATGTGTTTTCATTTTTTCGTTATTTATTCAGGATCGAGAATACGGTTTAGTTGGGGACACAAGTGAGTGAACAGTCAACTACCATTTTAGAGGAATAACGTTGATTACGCTAGGATTTTAGGCATATGGTCATAGGACTTGGTAGGTATACCTAACTTGAGCCAACCTAATGAACCTAGACATGTGTAGTTATAGTACGTTTTCAGGATAGGATAAGTAAACCAGCAGTTTGAGTCAAATGATATAGATTCATTGATAAACTGTAACGCCACGATGGTTTATCGGAGGAACTGACTTGGTAAAATATCTTCTCAGAAATTTTAAACAGGTGATTCCAAGTCCGTAGGAGGATTTTGTACTGGTTTAAGTACTTATTAGAATGGCACCGACTGAGAATAGTAGACGGAGTAACTAGTCAACAGTAAATCCTTAATCAAGAATTTGGTTCATGAGGGTGTGTCATTAGGAGGAGTTACCGGAGTTACATATTAAGGAGGAACCAAAGTCTCTTCATTGGCATAAATACTGTGGGAAAAAAAAAATTCAATACTTTCGTTAGACAAATTGGAAGGAGGATGTAAGGACTGAGGTTCACAACTCTTAGTTCTTGATGGGTCTTGGAGGAAACATGATGTTTCGCAGAGGGAAGCAGATGTTTGGAACGCAGGTAGGAGGAGGGATGTAGTGATTTGTCTCAAAATCTGTTATCTAGTAGATTATCTGGATGGACCGACAAAGATCATCCGATCATTGCAGCCACTTCTTATGCTAGAGCGGAACTGACAAAGTAGTTTCCACGAATTTAGATGAAAGATTACTGATTCTACACAAGGGTCAGGATTCTGGTTGGGATATTGTTTGACTGATAAAAATTAAATCAGCTTCTTTTTGTCTATTGTGGAACTGGTAAGATATCAGTTCCTACGAATAGAACGGATCACGAGACGGCTTAGATGGATAGCTGTGGTAATTCACACTTTGCATTAAGTGGCGTCTAGTGGAGGTAATTAGGAGGAGGATGCTTTTACTAACCACTATGGTAATTGAGCCTTTGGTGGTTATTTTAAAGTTAGTTGAGTTTTAGCATGTGGAAATAACTTGCTATTACCAGGGAAATGGAGGCGGTCAACTTGAAAAATTTGGGCTGACCCCACAGGAGGTCGTACTTTACTCGGATGAGTTTAGAGTACTGAAGGAGGATTGGTAGTTGTCTTTCTGATTCTAGGGAGGTTGGAGTGACTGAGATGTAAATTCATAACTTTTACGGTGCAACCAGATGGATAGGAGTTACCACACGACTTACCACGTTCGTCTTGGTGAGCCGGTATGGATAGAGACAGGTATATCACTGTCTCCAAGTGTCACCAGTTAACAAGGTGGAAAGTTAATACTTGGATATCATTGAAGGTTTTAGCTACTTCCTATATCAATATGGAAGTCGGACTAATCAGGGAGGGATGGTCGGTAGGAAGTACCGACATTGGTTGGAATTTTAATTCCGTATGGATTAAGCGTCGTGGATAAGCAAGTTCGATGGTAGACATCACTATTAGTGGTGTTTCTTTTGGAGGAAGGTCGGTTTCACGTATTATACTGACTTTTCCAAGATTTTATTTATCGAATTAGGCAGTAGCCTATTGTTTAGCGTTACAAAATAGTTAGCGCTATATGTATAGGAATTTTATGCATCTGTTATATGGGACTTGAAGGAATAGGGATCGTTACCCTTCGCTAAATATTGGGTAAGATGGGATCGTTGATAGATACAACCTAGGAGTTGTATATATATGTTATTTCTTATACACAGAAACTTCGTATACTGTTGGATGTGTTGGAATTGGGTGAAGCTCATCTAAAAGGGGTTGTGCCACACGACAACGGAAATGAATTTTGTAAATACTTTAATTCAGAGTTTTGTGAATTCCGAAGACGGAATTCCTTTTGTTAGGGGGGAAGAATGTAATACTCCTAGTTTTCAAAAGGATAAAATAGGAATTTAATTTTGAATTTTGATTTTTATTATTTTTTTTTATTCAATTATATGACTTAGTTGTTTAAATTATTTGTTTTAGTTGGTGAATGTGTTTATGTGTTTGTTTAATTGATTTAATTAATATTTGTGTGTATTTAATTTACATGTTACTTGAATTTATTTAAGTTGAACTTTATTTGATTATTTAAGTGACGTATTTTTGGTAACTTGTATTTAGTAGCATAAAGTTTTTTTGTGTCGTAGGGTTTTATTGTTTGTATAATTTGGGACGCCGACTTATATTGGGTTTTAATTAAAAACTTGTAGAGATAAGTTTAAGTAGACTTAGGATTTGGGATGTATATACATATATTCTTAGACGTTTGCTAGGGTTGTGGAAAAAACCCTATTCATGGGATATTTGTGAGAAGGAAAATAGTGGCTCTGGAATATGAAGAGAGATATACGGTGAGGGTCTTGAGAGACTAATTAAAGGGGTTGCTTGGGGATGGAATTAAGAAGCAACAGTGGAATGAAACTGTGATCAGAAGAGAAACAGTCTTGGTGAATTCTGAAACTTAGAGATGGCATTGAATGTTTCAAACCGGAATCTTAAGGCAAGTTTCATTCTGTCTCTTTCTTGTAAATCTGTGTTCTGTGCATGCCTATGGTAGACTCCAGGGGGTTTAAATAATGCTAAGATAATTTGTTATGCATGTTTGAGTTATATTTTATATCGATGAATTAAACTGGATTTCAAGTCTTTAGAGTTCTATTATTTGCTTCCTTCTGTAATTGCGTTTAAGCTTTGTTTACTTGAAATCATTGATGCCTATGGATGCCTTATAATTAATCTGGGATGTTAAATGGACATTAGAATTAGTACACGAAGGAATTACAGAGGTCTAGGGTAAATTGAAATTGCTCTGATGAAATAAACTATTTTGAAAGTTCTTAAACCGTTTAATTGCATCCTTTTGTATATGTTGTTAAACCTTGTTTAATTTAGTTTGTTGTTGCTTGTTGATGTCTTTAAAATAAACTGGGACACTGAATGAACATAAGAACAAGTGTTTAAAAGGCTACAGAGGGCTTGGGAATCACCGGAGGCAGAGACGATGAAGTAGAAACGCAGAAGGGGTCAGAGGGTGAGAGAGCAAGCTCTCTCATTGTTGGAGCCGGCTCCCCACTTCAAAGAGCCTGCTCTCCCATGTAGGGAGGCAGCTCTTGATGTCTTGGAGCAGGCTCTCAATTTGTGATAGCCTACTCTCACCCGGAAACAACCAGTTTTGGGTTTTAAGGTCTGTTTGGGCTGTACAGTGTTTTCTAAAGCTATTTAAAGGCCACTGTATGGTGAAATTAAATGTTAGAGACTTATAAAAATATTGAATAACATTATTACAATATTGGATTAAGGAAAGGAGCAATGTACAGCTTAAGGAAAATCTATCTGCTGCACTGTTGTGCTAAGAGATTTAATTCACGGAACTTGGCAAATCTTGGATATATGAATTAATTATATTTAATCATATTTTCACGATGTTATAAACATAGTGGATTATTTGTAAATTCAACTATGTTTGGTATCAAATCCTTCGTAATAAGCTAGTATGGAAGTATCGGTCCAGGAAGGAGAATGACTTAATTAGCTAGTTTGTTTTGACAACTTAAATTGGACCGATATTGATGTTATTGTTAGGATTTTATATCAATGTTATATTTAACATACTTCAGTTCCGGGTACATTGGTTATGGACGTCATGTAATTCTATCTAATAAGTTGCATGCTGTCGGGGGTTATGGAAGGTTAGTTGTTAGTTTCGTGTTAGCGAACTAAATGGACTAGTATGAAATACTTTTGGAGTTTCATATAATGTAATCCACTTAGACTTTTGAGTGTCATTATATTAGACATAATTTATAATGTGGAATTATATAGACACCATGAGATTTAATTGTCAATTTGCATGCCGTCAAGGATTGAGGAGGATTTAAGTGATAGTCTTCGTTTTAGCAATGTAAATGAACTAGTATGGATGTATTGGTTGGGAATTCTAGTATAATGTGCAGTTTATAATTCTGATAATCGTTATATCATGCTATGGAGGTTAATTGCTGAATTATTATAATTTATGTTCTGTCAATTATATGGAAATGGATGGTTTAAATTGTTTATCATTACTTTAACAATTTAAAAGGAGGATTTATGATTATAATATATATTGGATGCGTGATAGAACCTTATATATATCGGATTTCTATTATGTTTTATTTCTGGATCGATTTGATGTTCAAATGTGTGTGCATCATTTATAGATCATTTGTATGTATGCACCAGTATGGGACGGTGGCATATGGAGGGACGGATTAGGTCACAACGCTAATCCCTACCTATTCATAAATAAAGAATGGATTAACTAAAACAGTTAAATCCTACATGGATACATGTCCTGTCAACTAAGACAATTGAACGACATAATGGATGGATGATTTACTTTTCAGTATTATGAAGGAATTTATATATATACTTATGGTACCGTGGTACGAGCTTGAGTCTCCTGATCACGGTTAGGGTGCGTATATCGCATGGAGGGATATCTAGACCTAATGACATTCCCTGCTAGGTCTAGGTGTACATGACGACGCTACGGCATTTTGCGTGTTACCTTCTACTCTAGTGTGATGACTATAGGTTAGTGAGTATCCTATAGTGTGTGTATATATATATGGACTATTAATAGATATTGCCGAGCTATCTAGGATGTATCTGCGTATTGGGTTTATATACGGATTGTAGTAGGTTGGAACTTGCATGTGGGCCTAACCCACTCTTATTTTTCAGGTATTCGTCAGTACCAGGCTTAGAGCTTGATCGTATTGATGCAGAAACAGACTCTCACTCTTCCAACTACATAGGATTTGTTTTCTTATTTTGGTTTTGGATTTTAATTCTGTAAATGTTTTACCAGTTGGAATTATTAGGGGTCCACTAGATGGATTCCCGAGTTGTACGGATTTTAAGGATTTAAATAATATTAATTTATTATTTAAAGTTTGAGGATTCTTATTTTAGATTTCGTTTAGCATATTATTAATTTATTCTTAATTCAGTTTTTTTTATTCCTACTTGTTCACATATTGATTGTCTGGTATCCCTCGGATCTGTGCTCGGATTTGATCACCCGTGGCTCTAGAATCGAGGGGTATCACATTACCCCTCCAAGGACATCCTCCAATGAGAGGTGCCTTGGAGACGATTTTTTCCTCAACACCACACACACATACTCGCTCTACAAAATTAAAGGCAACAACGCTCGTTTTTTTCTCTCTTTAAATGACAATAAAACCCGAGCTATAGATACAGAAGATATAGATAAATACAGTTGTACTATAAAAAGAGAGGGATGGGAGATCTGAGCTGATTAGGTTGGGGGACGAGTTGGGTCGAGTCCAGTCACTTCTTTTCTATCGAAATAACATTCAATGTCCGAATAGTCTGCGAAGACGAAGATCCATATACACCAAGTAATCCCCAACTCGCCGATGTGATCGATTCCTCCGATTTCTTCTCCCTTTTTCTCTCTCTAAACCTCAATCGAAGAAGGAGAGGAATGATTATAGCTATCCGCTAAAACAGCTTTCAATCGATTCAATTTTTGCATTTTCTTTCTCAGATATATTTTAGAAAAAACCCCTATAATATAGGTTTTGTGCACAAATAATTCTTTTTTTTTAAAAAAAAAAAATGCATTCAATTCATAAAATTCAAAAAAGAGTTATAAATAAACCCTTTTAATCACTTTTTGGTCAAAATTGACATAAAATAAATTTAAAAACCCTAATTTGCCATTTTCTCTTCCTATTCTTCCTTTTTCTAAGGGACTGCTTCTCTCCTACCCCTCACCACAACTAGTGGTGCATCACAGCCATAACCACCATCCCTACCACCACTATGTTTATTCTGGCCATTCAATTCAACCCCATTGCCAAAGTTCGGCGCCGATCTATTGAGTTGACTTAGTGTGTCATTAAACAAAGCCACATCACAAACCCATTTCACTTATCAGATCTTACTTTCTGATGACGGTGCGATGTAATGTAAGCAACTATCATCATCATAACGATGTTTGTTCTTTCACTTACCGCTATGCTTAAATCCACGGGAAGTTGCCGCCGCCTGCGGCCCCGGTGGATAAGTAGATGCCACCGGATAAGTCACCGCCATCGGATACTTCATTGCCAGCGTAGCAAATTTTTCACCCAACTTGTAAGAGAATTTCATATTGCCTTTGATTTTATCGGAGCACTTTCGTACCTGATACTCCAAATTGCGTTCAGCGGAGGTGTTGCCGAAGAGGAATTCTTTGACGAGGACAGAGACGAAGCCAATTTTTCGATAGCCGAGGACGCTGCGGTCGAATCGGAGTTTGAAGAGGATGAAGAGGTCCTGGGCGACGGAGAACGTCATGAGGTGGTTCCAGACGGGAGTGGTTCCGCCGCATCTGTGGATATCCGTCACATATTTGGTTTTCCGGCCATCATGGCTCAGCAATCAGTGCAGGCGATCATTGTGAACAACTCTTTTCCCGGATGTTTCAGTTATATCTCCGATGAACACCATTGAAAACCCAAAATAAGTGAAGAATTTTAGTGTACAAACCGGCGAGCTTCCCCTTGTATCAGTTCGGTGATGAGTACAAAGAACAATTCTGGCAAGCCTTGGGTGACCCAATTCAAGTGAGCTCCAAATGTACTGAAGGCCATCCTTGGATCGGCGATGATGAGGGTCTCTGCGACGGCCATTCTCTTCGACGACCATCCTCTCTACAACGGCCATCCTCTTCTTTTTTGTGGTTGTGGCTTTAGGCTTTGCTCTGGACATGATGAATCAGAGGGAATTGTCTAAAATTATAATTTTACACTGCCGGATTTTTTAAATATTATTTCATTTTGTTAACCAAAGGATATTAATGTCTTTTTATGCGAGCAGGGTAATTGCACCAAATTGATAGTATAAAGGAGTTTTATACCACACAGGATTTTTTTGGTACTATATCGATAATAGAGAGGATTTTATTGCACCTAACCCTTAGTTCTCTTCTACAACCAAGTCTATCTCTATTAATTCTCTTCAACACCTGAGATCTATCTCTATTAATTACTAATGGGCTGTGAGGATATTTTATGGAACATTGTGATTGATGAGGCATAAGGAGGAGAGAAGGGAACATAGGAGAAGAAAGGAAAAGCTTCTTTGGTTTAATCATTTTGTTTATTAAAATAAGGAGTAAAATAAGAAGTTGGAGTGGAGGAGGGAGTTCATAGAGCATGAATATTACTGCTCCTCTCCTCTAAATAGCCTCTCCATATCAACAAGTACGCGATCCAATGGCAAAAAAGAGTGTCAAGCCAGCGTATCTACGAGTACGCCATCAATTGCACAAAATCATGCCGGGTTATGGATTCGAATTGCATTTAATACGATGCGCTTTGTGACAAATAATTTTTTTCTCAGGTGGATGACAATCGGTTCTCGGACACTTCAAGGCTAATGTTAGAGGTTTGTCACATCATATCCGAATAATAAATGTAAAGATGACCTCCTTTCTTATTTATCAAATAACGACGACTTCTTTCAAAATTTGTATAAGTGTAACAAAGACCCCTTCTATTATCAGAAATTACTATTACTAATAAAAAATGATGTCATCAATTTTTTATTTTCAAATTCTCACTCTACGCTGAAGGATATGTAATTAAATTAAATTAATTAAAATATCTAAAATATTCTCATAATTATTTCTCCCCTCTCCTCAAATTCTCTCTCCAATATTTTCTCTCACTACGCTCTTTCCTCGGTGTGACAACTTTAATTCGGGAGTTTCAGAACAGCGGCGAGAAGGCGGCGGCGGCGGCAAGATCAGCGGTGGTTCTATACACTTCACCGAGCTTGGGTCTATGAACTTCAAACCCAAACCATCATCATTCATCTTTACGATGCCGACGCATACCTTCTCAAAGCTATGGCCAAAACCAAGATCTGGGTCTTCATCAGCGCGCCCAACAACCAGCTCCTCGCAATTGGGTTCTCCAACGCACTGTCGCAGCCTGGATCGGCCGGAACGTCGCCGCGTACTATCCGCAAACGGTCATCGTCATCGTCGCCACCGAAGCCAAGTCGCAATTGATTCGCGACTCCGTCTTAATCACCACAGCCCAACTGCCCAAGGCCTGAAGGATTTTGATCGGCGGCGGATCGAAGACGTCGTCGATGAAGAATACAAGCAGCAGATCGGCGGTGAATTAGCTGCAGCAGCGAGCAAGGCTGAGATGCTCTGCTCCGCGGCGGCAAAGGGCAGTAACGGCAGTGGCTGAAACTGTTCTCTTCTTCTCTCTCTACGAAGTTCTGTTTTGTTTGTGATCACGGAGCAATCAAATTAAGGTTCGGTTTTTGAAAATTTAGGGTTTTGTGGAGAATTGGGGACGAAGAGAACCAAGTTAGACGTGTTCGTGTCACTGAGTCGGCAGAGATCGATTCAAATTTTGATCGGTGTAGGGTTTTTGTACATAATCATGGTTAGCATGGAAGTACCCTTCGTTTTCAGAACTGGGTTCGGCTCAGTGGCTCAAGAGGCCTCAAATGGGTTCTTCAATGACGGATGAATCTAGCCCAGAGGGTTGTGGGTTTTCATTATCGGGGAAGAAGATGCAAACGATGCCGTTTGTTACAGGCAGTGGCTTGTGTTTGTGTAGGTTGAAGGATAGGTTTTGGCCTTTTTGTCTTTTCAAATTTCATTGAGTTTGTAATAAAATACAGAATCTATATAATAAGGGCAGAAAAATAATTTTAATATAACAGTTGACTCCATCTATCCAAAGCTTAATGTTAATTGAGAAACAAGCGTAAATTAACGAATTCAGTGTAATTTATCTTAAATGTAATTTGTTGGGTTAGACTCATGTAATTGGTGATTCATAAAACAATTTAAATTTTTGGGCTGGATCAAAACGTGAAACACCAGGCATTTTAAAGTTAATATTAAATCCAGTCCATTATCCAAAGACACGTCAACCTGAGTAGGTTGGCCAGCCTGAATCATAATAAAGGCGTTCACATGGGAACCCATTAGTTGATTAGGAGTTGCCCAAATTTACAGCCCTCCAAAATAAAATTAAAATAATGCTTCATTTAAAAAGAGCATAACCATTGGTCGACTAGGAGTGGCCCAAATTATGGTCAAGACAACCACAATATTAGCTCCAAAATAAAATAAAAATGGCACATAAGCAGTTTCTCATTTTTAGAGAACACAGGCCCCAAGATAATGGCTGGCCATTGCAGAGTCTAGAGAGGCTCGAATAGGAGCACCATTGCGGAGTCTAGAGGCTAAGATGTACGCAACCTTATCTCTACATTCGAACAAACTATTTCTCGTTTTGAAGCCTTACCAAAAAGGGTTGTGAGTTCAACCCAAAAGTGTGATGATACATCCTTGCTGAGTTGTCAGCATATGCATATATTCATTCTCAATGTCATTAAATAAGGTGTTTCTGCCTGTACACGACTTTAAGAAAGTGCATCTTAAACATGTAATTTTGAAATCATAAGACATCTTAACAAAATGCAAAATGGAGCTTGTGGAGCATTTCATACAAGAAGAGATTCTTCTCTAATCTACCACATGCAAAAATTTCAAATTCTGGGATATTATCAGTTGGACATATATCATTACAAATACTACAATTAAGAAGCCAAAAACATATGACCTCATTATATGACATCTATATAATCACCCACCCCTTGCTGTGGCTATTCGAGGTACTTCCAATATAATGAATTGCCATTTACGCCTGCAAGGAAAACCCACCATCACTAAATAACTGCGTGATTCAGGAAAAATAAATAAATAACTGTGTGTGTGTGTGTGTGTGTGGATAAAGATAAGAGTAACTGCAAAGAAGAATAATAGGGACCTTTTGTTGGAATGTCATTGAGAAAAAGGGCAAGAACAGATTTCTCATGCAAGGAGAAATTTTCAAATTTTGGACAAAAATGCAATGTAGATAAAGTTCATTTGGAAACCAATACGATTCAAGATCATAAAAGGCTTAACCAAGTTTGGGGTAACTTGTCGGCAAATTTCATAACAGAAGAGTCTGTTATTTAAACACAACTTGCGAATGACAGCCAAATAGTACTGCAAATACCATTAAACTCAGTAGCACAAGCTCATTTAAAAAAAAAAAAAAAAAAAACTATATTCAGTCCTCTATATGGAACCAAATCAAAGATCATCACGTCGACACCCGAGATAAATATGTTTTGACTTTTTATTCGGTGGTTCTTCCCTCTCCAATTGTTCTGAGGTTAATCCATCCTCCATATAATACAAGAAATGGCATGCTCTTTCCAGGACTTGGCATATCTGTTCCTCCAAAAAGCTTTTAGAGATGGTCCTTATTTCAAAATCCATAACAAAATTGTGGAGGGTCTCCAAGCACATTTATTTGAGTAGCACTCAAATGAGCACAGTACATTTGAGAACTGAAGCGTTTATTCATACAAAGTCCAAGTTCTCTGTTAAACCTAGCCTAGAGTTTCTGAACAATCTAAATTGGCTGCACAAATCCTCACAACTCTACTTTGTATAGGGCCCCATATACCACAAGAATTACTCAGCGAGTCTCTCAGATTCCAACACACCTTTTTCTGTCCTCCTCTTGTGACTGCAGTGCTTTCACCTTCAAAGTTCAAACCCTTGCTCATCAATATTAACTGCAGGTCAATAGAACAATTGGAAAACACTATCATCTAATCACCTTTTAGTTCCAAGACAAAGCTCACACAAACATAAGCACTCCTTTTTAGTCAAATCTCAATAAATCATACTTGGATTTGTAATGAGGGTCCCATGGAATAACGCTGAGTTATAACAAGCTTGCACCCTCATCGAAGCAAACACTAAATTCATTAGAAAATCTTTCATTAACCACCCATAGTTCTACAACATGATCTACAACTAGTCCTGAGCTATCTTATAGAATTCTGGTTCAATTATTTTGTGTTATAATTCACATAAAATTTTGTAGAATTTCATTCTCTTTCACCTTTTTTTTTCAAAAAAATTCAGATATTTGTATTTTTTTTAAATGGATTAGTCAAAATTGGACTGAACAGCCTACTAGAGAAAGAAATTAGCAGCATAAGCAGTTCAAAAGTGCAAAATTGGGTGTTGTCACTTCAGTTAAACAGTCAAAAACCACCTGGACAGCTCTTGATTCCATATTGGCAGAAATCTGAATTTTGGTACGATGCACATGAGGAGTTGAAATACAAGTCTTGAGGAAGATCTTACGAATTATGATGATCCCAACTCAACTTTTGATGAATCAGTCAGAGATGAAGAAGATATGAGATCTTGGGGGTACATTCAACCTCCCATCTTCCAGAATTTGATAACAATAAAGAGGAATATGAAGGAAAGAAAAAAAAAAAAAAAAAGGCGGAAGAGGAGAAGTTTGAAGAAGCAGCCATCAACACGTCAAAAGCTGAGATTGAAGAGGACAATGAAGCAGGTAAGAGAACTGAGGAAAAATCTAAAGAAACAATCAGAAACTTGTCTAAAGTTGAAGAAGTTGTCATTGTTCAACCTGCAACTCATGGATTTGTGAGTACAAATAACAAATATGATTCAGCAAATTATTGTCAAGGTGGACAAGCTGAAGATAAAAACACTGAACTTCCAGTTGTACATGGTGCAATAAGCATTACAGCAGATTTAAGTTTCTTGATTAATTAAGATAGAAATGAAGCTTCTTTGTTCTTGGAGCTGAGAAATCATGAATTCCATAATCTTGATCTGTTTTGGGATGAATTCTTGGCGCAACATATAATCATGTGTTGTTCCAATGCAAAATTCAGATTAATTCAGGTCTTGGCTCCTGATTTGTGTTGAAGCAGGTTTTGTCATTAACAGCAAATTAGTGTGTTTTGTTCGAGTACGGAAAAGAAGAAACCCAAGGATGGAGGGCCATGTTTGGGTCTTTAATGGATCGAGTTAAATTGTTTCAGACTCGAGGGAGAGTTTTCTTCAACGAGGAGGGTTTGATGCAAATAATTTAGGGTGTTTTGGAAAGTCAGTTTATTACGTAGTAATTATGGAATGAAGATCTAAAGATGTCATGTGAAACCTAAACGTTATTATTAATGCTTTGTGAGTAGCTTAAAAGTTGGTCTAGAAAAGCGAAGTGTCATTAATGATTTTATTATAAAAAGGACAGTCCTCTATATCTGCTGTAACCCAGACTTAATCAATATCATTTTGAGTTATTTTCATATCACAAAATTCCCTTAAGGGTTTTCCCAGATTTCACTTTAGAAATCTAGGCTCCAACGGTGATTGGAATAACCCTAATCTTTCTCAATGCTGTAAGAAGGCTTCTTTTTCTATCTGTTTGCTTCAAGTTTCAAGAGAAAAATTTAAAACCAAGAAACTGGCTGAACACAATCATCAACAATAACGGCCTTTTTTCATTTTTGAATTCTGTATGATAGTTGTAACGCTGTTCTCTTGATTCATAACCTACGTTCACAATCTGATCTCCACTCATTACAAATACTTTATGAGAGCAGAATTGAGATGAAGAAATATAGGCTGACAAGGGTCAAAAACACATCTAGTGCAAAGTAAGGTGTCAGGGGCATATTTGTTATTACTTATATAATGTTGGGGACTTGTGTTGTAATTTCTGAAACTTGTTAGTATAAATAGAATGTGGTGGGGTGGAAGGATGTAAGTATCCTTTCATTCTTTCTCTCCTTCCCCATCTCTCTTTCTTTTTCTCTCCTCCTCTTTTCTCTTCTTCTACTTTACTTTTATTTAGGTTCTCTCTTAAAGTTAACATAGTATCAGAGCATGGTTTGTAAAGTTCTGGGGAAAGTTCGCGTAAACCCTAGTGGGGGTGAAGATTTTTAAAGAGATTCCAAGATGAGATTTGTTTGCAAGGAAGTAGTGTTAATGACGTCTACACGTACCGCAGATCCAACTCCGTGCTGAGTTGGCTGGGGGTTGCAGGGCAACTTGCCCCTGCTCGAGGTTCGGGGCGAGGCCCCAAATAATTTATTTTTTTTTGGGACCCGTTTTTGATCACTTGCAATTTCGATCAGTGTTTTTTCCGTGTTTGCATGGTTTTGCAAGAGCAGCTTTTTCTTCGTCGTTTGCGATTCTGGTATGGTCTACTTTGTTGCTTTCTAGCGTTTGTGTGGTGACTGTGTGGTCACTTTTTTAGGCATCTTAGAAGACAGTAATCTTTCTAGTTGCAATATTGTGTGTTAGAGAGGTGGTTCTCTACATATTTTGTTGCTGATTTGTTTCTGAGGAGTGTATACCCCAAAAACTATTTGATAAAATGTCTAGCTCAAAGGTGACTTCAAAAGAAATTGGGTCTTCTCCTAATGTGATGTGACTCCAATGTTGGGAGGTAGTAGTGATCATCATCCAGGTCTTTGTATTACGACTGTTAGGATGGATGAGACGAACTATATGGAGTGGGCTCCATCTATTCGTATGCATATCATTGGTTGTAGGATGATTGACCATATCGAAGGGACTATCATGTATCCGTCCAAGAGTGATCCTGAATTCAACGAGTGGAGTGCAAATAATGCACTAGTTATAATGTGGTTGTAGCAATCAATGCAGCCACAGTTCAGCAAGGGGTCTCTCTTTGTAAAGAGCTATGGAAGGCTGTGGAAGAGACATATTTCTCGGTTGGTAATTTTGCAAAACTATATGAGCTCCAAAAAGAGATTTCAAGATTTAAGCGGGAAGACCAAACTCTTGCTACATATTACCACAATCTGCGTGGTAAATGGAAAGAGTTAGATCACTACCAAGATTACATACTTGTGTGTGCAACTGATGTTAAAGCATTTCAAGTTATGGTAGAAAGGAATCGTATCTATGAGTTTTTGAGTGGTCTGCATCCGAAATACAAGCATGCCATGGTACAAGTGTTAGGAAGGTATCCGGCCCCTACTTCTATTATAGATGTGTTTTCGTATATCCAGGCTGAGGAGAGTAGAATGAAGTTCTTTGTGTCCCAAAGTTTACCAATAACCTTACTTATGTCGGTCACATTACAAAAGGCTTGAATTGTAGTGTAACATTTTCTCCATCTCACTGTGTGTTTCGGGACTTAGACATAGGGAAGACAATTGGGAGTGGGCGTGAGGACAATGGCTTGAATTTGTTGAACGCAAAGCCAACTTCTTATTATGTTGCAAATCAATCTAGTGTTAGGAATAGTAATGTCAATAAAGATCTGTTAATGCGAAGGTATAATAGAATCGATCATTGACCTATTCCTGTTTTGAAGCATGTGCTTCCTCAGTTTTCTTCTATTGAATCTTTTGAGTTAAATTGTGAAACATGTGTTCTTGCCAAACAATGTTATGTTTCATATCCTACTAGTATTAATGAAAGTACAGCTCCTTTACAGCTTGTTCATTCTGATGTGTGGGGTCCTGAATCTACCACTTCGTTACTTTGTTGTGTTTGTTGATTACTTTAGTCATTATACTTGGCTTTATCTTATGAACACCAAAGATGAAGTTCATTCCATTTTTAAAACCTTTTATAAGGTGATATGTACTTAGTTTGGTTGTCCCCTAAAAATCCTTCAATCTGATAATGGAGTAGAGTTTATTTATGGTGGTCTTGCCTCCTTTTTTGCTAATAACGGGATTGTCCATCGAACCTCCTGTGTCAATACACCACAACAAAACGGTGTAGCTGAAAGAAAACATCATCATATTACGGAGGTAACCCATTCTCTTCTAATTGGGATGGGAGTGCCTAAAATTTATTTGGCTGATGCAACCTTAACCGCTGCATACCTTATCAATCGCATGCCTTCTAGGGTTCTTGGTTATCAATCCCCCCTTCTCTGTCTTACACCATCTACCTACCTTGTTTATCGTCCCATCGAAAGTGTTTGGTTGTGTTTGTTATGTTCACATTCATCATCGCAAGGACAAAATGGACCCTAAGGCAATCCGGTGTCTTTCTTGGATACTCCGCCACTCAGAAAGGGTATTAGTGTTATAACCCTAACACTCGTCGTCGGTTTGTCTCCATGGATGTTACATTCTTTGAGTTTGTTCCTTTTTTTCCCACTAGTCGGGATTCTCTACAGGGGGGAGAGTATTATTCGTCTAGAGAATCCGTTTTCCATTAAGAGGGAATGCTCCATTCCATTATTTGTTCCCATTTAGGGGGAAGCTTATCATTGAGGTGCATATGTCTACTCCTCCTAACACTAATGATTTGTAGCAGAAAAAGCAGCCAATTGTCTATACTACGAGGGAAAAACAAGTCATTGACTCACCCTAGGATCAAGAAGTCTCCTTTGATCCAGGTAATCCCTCAAGTGACATTGATATTCCTAACTCTTTTCCAATAGCATTCTTGTTGATCTTGATGTCCCTATTGCCTATCGTAAGGGTGTTCATAGTTGTACAAAACATCCCATATCTCAGTTTGTATCATATGATGCCTTATCTCAAAATATCGTACTTTCACTTCATCTATCTTTTTTTTTTTCTATTCCTTCTAGTGTTTTAGATACTCTCAGTCAAACTACATGGAAGGAAGCCAAGCTTGAGGAAATGAAGGCTCTTGAGAAGAATGGTACTTGGGATATTGTTTCATTTCCTAGGGCTCACAAAGTGATCTGAGGTCGCTGGCTAATGAATAGCCGACCTAAAACAGGGGCGTGCTAGAGTCCTGATGGACTCAAATATTTCTTGCCAAACTATTCCTATGGGGTCGAGTCACCAACCTAATGTGATTCAAGCGAAAGTTGGAGAGTAGGAATGACCCTCTCCTTAAGGTTGCTATTGCCTTTAAAAAAGGACTTTAAACATTCAAAATAGATATCAATTAGAAGCAAATTAATTGAGCAATAAATATACTTGAATCTGTAAACCTTTCTTCATTGAACTTTGGATTGATTACAATGATGAATGAATTACAAACTCTTGATTGAAATGGAAATTACAGTATTGAATGCTGAAAGATGAAGTAAATACTAAACTGATAGTGATAACTGAACTTGATGAAATAAAAGCTAAGTGTTAAGTGATATGAATGCTAAAGGCTTGAACTTTAGAAATGGTGTTGGACCCCCTCCTTGTGAGAATTGAGTGGGTATTTATAGAGGCTTCAACCTGGTGTTGTCCCTTTCAATCCGTTTTTCTATAAATTAATTGGTGGTTGCAAGTTGAAAACGACTTCTCCTAACCATCTTGCTGAGCTGGTCAGGTTGACTGATTTGCAAATCTCTTCATGGGCAGATACAAATTTGTCTGGCATAGTATTTTTGACTAAAATGTGCATCTTCTTTCATGCTTGATGATTTTGGTCTTCAGTCTATTTTCAGCTCTCTGCACCTGTCATGTCTGGCTTGATCTGTACATTGGCTATGGAATCATCTGATTACTGACGACTCTGACTTTCTTCATTAGATGTAGGTGAGAACCTTCCATCTGTAGTTCTGAATCTCTGGACCTTTGACATAGTCAAGTTGTCTTTTTCTATTTCAAGCTTTCTTTAAGTTTCCAGACCTGACTTGGGTTCTTGAGACATTGGGATTCACAGTTGGTCTTGATTTGAATTACACCAAATTTTCGTAAAGTGATTATGGCCAAAAGAAATATTAGATCCATCTATTAGGCGTACGCACGATCATTGGTCGAGACTCTCGACCCTGGTTGGTCGAGAGACTTTCTTAGGTCCTGAGAGATAATAATCGAGACTCTCGATCATGACCATAGTGACTGAGAATCTATATCATAACCATACTGACTGAGAGTCTATGGTCGAGACTTCGGGTCATGACCATAGTGACTGAGAGTTTGGATCATGGCCATAGTTGGCTATGAGACCTTGGTTGAGACTCTAGATCATGACCATAGTGATTGAGAGATAAATGCCCAAGACTCCTGATCATGGCCATAGAGACTGAGAATCTTGGTTGAGACTCTGGATCATGACCATAGAGATTGAGAGTCTTGGTTGAGACTCTGGATCATGACCATAATGATTATAACCATAATTGGCTATGAGACCTTGGTTGAGACTCTTCGTCATGACCATAGTGACCGAGAGATAAAGGCCGAGATTCCTGGTCATGACCATAGTGACACTGAGAGATAATGGCCGAGACTCCTGATCATCATGGCCATAGAGACTGAGAGTCTTGGTTGAGACTCTGGATCATGACCATAGAGACTGAGAGTCTTGGTTGAGACTCTGGATCATGACCATAGTGACTGAGAGTCTTGGTCATGGTAGGCTATAAGCTCAATACCTTACCTTAGTCCTAACGGCCTAAGAATTCCATTCTTCTTAACTCTCGGCCTTAATTCTGATCACCGTGATTAGAAATTAATCTTTCGCCCGATGGTGATGGGCTGACCCAAAGTTCAGACCTCGGGATTTTTGACCACGTGGCATGGTTACTTCGGATTATATTTTAGGTTAACAACTGCCCCCCAACTCTATGAAAATAGGCTCATGCCGAATTTTTGTAGAGTTGAATTTATTTAGGCCTTGGAGCTTATGATCGACCTACATTGCTTACTTGTACCTCCACAATTCTTACTTGCAATAAGTGACTTGTAGCTATTTCTTATCTGCAATGGCCATTTGTACCTAGGCCATATTGAAGCTTCTAATCTGCTTCTTTGACTTGTACCTATTTCTTACAGGTATAACTCACTTATACCAAGCCTTTTTCTGCATTAAGTGATTTGTACCAAGTTATTGCCTGCAGAACACACTTGTACCTACTTCTTATCTGCAATGGCCATTTGTACCTAGTAACAACGATTGGTATAAAATGAAGTTATTCTCCAACACTCTCACTCTCACTGAAACTGCCTTCAAATGGTATCTAAACTTGCCACAAAATTCCATTCATACTTGGCAACAAATGCAGAATGTTTTCCATGATCAGTTCTATAGAACAAAACCAGAGGTCTCAGTATCTGACCTATCTAGGATCCATCAGTTGCCAAATGAGGATGTTGAGACATTTTTGGATAGGTTAGGTGCCAACTCACTCTACCTGAGAAAGAGTTTGTCAACTTGGCTCTTAGCGGCTTAGAATTCGAACTACGAAAGAAGTACGAGGGTACTCATTTTGGAGATTTATTCCAATTGGCCGATAGGGTCACCAAGTATGAAAAAATACTACGAAAGGAAAATGAGAGGAAAAACTCCTCTCATGGGACCTATTATAAGGATCCTAATTACGAAATACACATGGTTGACACAATATACAACGACCTAGAGGTCGAAGCCGTTGAAATTATAACAAAAAAGTCGTATGTTTGTAAAGCTTTAACTAAGCCTATAGAGACCGTTAGTGGTGTTCAACCCTCATCATCTTCAGCCAAAAAAAATATCTTTGAGGCTGGCAAGCAATATGCTTTCGATATAAGCAAAGCAAAACAAATCTTTGACCACCTTTTGTCTGATAAAATTATCAAAATCACTGCGGTGCATAAAATCCCCTCAGTTGATGAGATCAAAGATCGAAAGTATTGCAAATATCATAACTCTTGGAATCGTGCAACTAACAATTGTGTTGTCTTTCGTAATGTGATTCAGACACGGATCGAGAAGGAGGCATGGAAATTCCCAAAAAAGAAGAAAGAGGTGATGAGCGTTGACTGCAATCTATTCCCAGCCTTGGTCAGCAGCAACATGGTTGAGATCTCAATGGTCAGTAAGCCACAAAGGAAGATTGATTTTGAGAATACTTTGGCGAACAGAGAAAGCAAGCCCGAAGGAAAGAAGCCAATGGTTGAGAAAACTCCAAGGTCCAAAGATGACTTGGAAAAAGAGTTAAAGGAAGCTCAACTGGCACTGATCAAGTAGGGGTTATGCCCCAAGTGCAAGACAGGCGTCGGAAGGAACCAAGAAATATTCCATGGCGACACTTGGGGACATCCTAGAAATTCACGTCATGGAAAGAGACCAAGGTCACCCCCGTTTAGGGTGCCTGTGACTAACCAATTAACATAGCCTGACAGGAGGTCTAATGCCAATGAGCATCACAAGCGAAGGCGGGAAGTGAACTACAATAGTCATGCAAGGAATCCAACTCATGCTATTTGGAGGCCTATAAAGCCTAACTCATATGTAACTCGTCAGGCTGAGACATCAGTTAACCGTCCAAGACACAAGCAAAGGATGGTCAGGCCACCAACCACTGACAAAGGTCGATAGTCAAGGTTGAGTCATCCAAAGTTCTCTGGGAACAGGGATATCCCGCCAACATTCATGTCTCGCACTCAGATGAGACATTGGTAGCGGATGAAAACTAAGTTAAGAAGAATGGAAGAAAAATACTCAGTTCCACAGCCAGAGAATGTGACTTTGCTCAAGAGAGAACATGCTAAGCATGATTCGAAAGATGATCCGAAAGGAAAATCTAAGAAAGATAATGCAGTTGGGAAGGGAGGCACAGAAGAGAAATGTGCATCTTCATCCGTGAAAGAAGCTGACGATGAAGCAGAATTTGGTGATGATGAACTAGACCTGGATGGCCAAGACGATGGTTCAAAAGGTATCAAGTTTGGTTCTTTTGAAGGAGTTGTAAATTGCAATATGGTTCTTACTTTACCTCGTGTTTTTGTGTTTTTAAGGCTAAACCTGATCAACCCTCCACCATGGAAGGGGGACGTTGAGGTGATTAAACGTAAAGGCCAAGAAGTTCCAGAGATTATCGAAAATCCATCTGAGTCGATCCCTCGAGATAAGAAACAGAAAGTCATTGTGACAAGAGCTAAACCACATGTGATGAGTTGGTGGCTATTAGGAGGGATCAGGCAGCCAAGGTAATTTTCGAGAATCCTCCAGTAGCAATGTCCAAACATTTGAAAGCACTCTACATCGGGGTTTTCTTAAAAGGAATGCCGATGTCACAAGCGTGATAGATAATGGTTCCGCGGTCAATATCCTTCCAATGAACACCATGAGGTTGTTGCAAGAAATGAAAGATGACTTGATTCCCACTGACTTGACAGTCAATAATTTCACTGGGGGAGAGCTAGGACCAAAGGTGTGGTCACCCTGGAGATGACAGTGGGAAAATGTAAGACTATGACGGCATTTTTCATGATCAACGCAGGGGTGACATACAACGCCTTAATTGGGCGTGACTGGTTACACCCTCATTTTTGTGTTCTTTCTACCCTCCACCAGTTCATGATTTTCTAGGATGGAGTTGAGATCCAGGTCATATGGGGAGATAATAAACCTTTTGAAGCTCGGGTCCATGTGGCTGACGCTATTTTATATAAGGAAGAAATGGGTCCTGTGGGGCTCATTGGGTGTGACAAGTATGGCAAGCCTGAGAAAGTGACAATGCGAAAGAATTTGACTGACGGAGATTTATCTGAATTATTTAAGAAACCATGCATGAACAGAGAGTGCCACCACCTTGAGAATAAGAATGCCGAAAACGGCGACCACTGGTATGTTTTCTCTGTTTGGTCACTTACAGATATGTGCATATACAAATATATATCTATATATATATAACCATGAGTATACACATATATATTTAATCTATATTTTATAATATTGGCTAAAGCATCTTCCAACACCTGCCATGCACACCATCCCTTAATTAATGGGTACCAACCAATGGCTTAAGCACAAGTGCAAATCTTGATGTTTTATCTTGACTGCTGAGTTGAGTGCTCAATGTACTGGCCTTGACTTGACTTTGGACACGTGACTATTAGTATATTTATTCTCATTTGTCAGCTTTCTTACTGACATGTCGTTTATCGGATTAACAGCTAATACTTAATTGCCTACTTATCGTTACGAACCACCAGGAGGTGTGTAGAGCTCACTCTTGAAACACCTTTTCCAAATGAGACCCCATTGCAAAGTGGAAAACTCTATATCAGAATTGTGGCCTCTCACCACTTTTTAGCCTTTTTCGGTAGTGAGGTTGAAACTTAACTCCTTACTTATCATTCTTGTTATTTCTTCTTCCATTTTGCTCCATCCAGTGTAGCAAATGGGTGACAAAAAGAATGTGACGGTTGCTGTTGAAAGTACGTTAACTCCGGCCAGTAGCAAAGCTTCTGATCACGCCGGGGTCGTTCATAACCTTATTAAAGAGGTTATTGATACAGACATTTACAACACTGGCAAGGTGTTGGCAAGTGTCCTAGGCTTTGACTCTTCTTCTAGATTCGGCCTTACTCCAGCTTTCAAAGATGGTCCACCAACTTCACTTCTCCCCTACTCTCCTTTAGCTGAGGAATGACTCCCATTTTAACGCAAGTTCTCTAATCTCGCGGATTTCTCCAACATCTTCAAAAATTGCCCGAACCATTAGAGTGATTGGACTGATTGGGTAGATCGGTTGAACCTCACTACAAAGCACTATGGAAGGAGGTCAGCATTTATAATGTCATCCTTCTTTCGAAAAACCGAATCTCTATAGATAAGGAGGCTCTTGTCTCATTACTCTTTTTCTGGTCAAGCTCCACCAATGCCTTTCATCTTCGGTGTGATATGATTGGTCCAACAGTGCAGGATATTTGTTTTCTTACCGGGCTTAGGCCTCATGGTACAAAAATAAATTCACTTCTTACCGTTCCTCAAGTAATCTATGAATATCCAAAGAAACCTGAGGCTTCTAAGCGTATCACAACACATAGCCTTTTATTAAAGCTAGTGCCAACAAGGGGTAATGGAGCTTCGGTTTCTACCTCTGAGCATACTTCTTTCTTAGTGTACTGGTTGAATAGGTTTCTATTTTGTGTCTCTTCTCTCACAGTCACCAAAGACATTACTCAATTGGCCCTTGCCCTTCATTCAGGTGAGAAACTTGCCCTTGCTCCTTTCTTGCTTTCTTATCTCTATCATGGTATCGGGGAGTATGTAACTTCCAATTTTAAAACTTGTTCTTGGCCATTTTGGCTATTACAACTTTGGGAA
Organism: Cornus florida; assembly: GCF_030987335.1. Classification (NCBI taxonomy): domain Eukaryota; kingdom Viridiplantae; phylum Streptophyta; class Magnoliopsida; order Cornales; family Cornaceae; genus Cornus; species Cornus florida. The sequence goes on from NW_026775573.1 coordinate 52,393,529, forward strand.
TATGGCTATTTCCTCGAACTTTATCCAGCTCTCAATTTGTCAACCACTGTTCCTATCCTTAGCTATCGCTATGCATGTCTTCAGCCAGGAAAAAGATCATTCAAGACCATGTTCTCCTTTTTTTATAAACTTCCTGCATACCGAGCCCCAAATCTTTTCTTACCATTCTCGCCTCGGTCGAGGCAACCTTTGTGGCTTTCCTATCCTCCAGACCAAGCCCCACCAAGTTGCCAAGAGGAACATAAACAAGCATGGCCAGCTTCTTGATTTGCTAAGGACATCTCTTATGGATGTTCAAAACTAGGTTCAAAAAATAGCAAGTGTGGAGTTGAGTACTTCAATCCCCCATAATTTGCCAGGCAATTTGGTCTCACCCAACTCGTTCCACTTTCGCCCTTCCGATCTTTCAATACTTCATTCTTGGAACGAGTAGTTTTCACTTCGAAAGAAATGGTGAAGAGAATATTCACTTGGTTTGCCCGTCTCTGCGATAAATTCTCTTTGCAACCATTCCCAGAAAATCCTGATACTTTTCCATCTTTTGACTACTGGTGGGGAAACCATATTGTGGAAGTTATGGTAGAGGATTCACGTACCATAGCAGATAGGATTGCCTCCATTTTTATCAAGCCCCAAGGAGCCTCGACCAAACCAAAGTCATCGAAAGGAATCAATGTGGCTAATCCTGGTTCTCCCAACAAGACGAAAAAGTCAAAATCGTCAAAAGAAGGTACATATTCATACCTACATCTATATAAATGCCAAGTTTAAGCCTTAGATCATAAAGACATGTTTTCTTTTATGTAGTTGTTGCCTTCCATGATTCATTAGGTGCTTCTGATCATGAAGCGAGAGCGCCTGAGGCTGACGAAGAAGATGTAATGCCCCCCAAGAGACCTAAGGTTTTCCTTATGAATTCTTTAAAGCATAATCTCTTAAAATTTTAGCTTGCTTACTTCTATGTGCCAAATATATATATATGTGTGTGTGTGTGTGTGTGTGTGTGTGTGTGTGTGTGTGTGCGTGCGCCTTTTCCAACCTCAATTGTATTTCAAGTGACAAGGGCGAGGAAAGGAAAAAAATAGGTTACCTCAATCAGGACCACCACTCATTGCATATTGATCGACGACGAGGAGGAAGATCATGATCCCTTGATACCATCGACAATCTCGGTCGAGACAAATCTCTCTGCCAGTCGTGAGGTAACGAGACTTCATTTTTACTTCCAGTATCATTGTACTTTATTTTGTTTGCCTCACAAAGTGGTCTGAGGTCATTGGCCAATGAATGACTGACCTGAAACACGAGCGTGCCAGAGTCCTGATGGACTTAAATATTTCTTGCCAAACTATTCCTATCGGGTCGGGTCACCGACCTAATGTGATTCAGGCGAAAGTTGGAGAGTAGGAATGACCCTCTCCTTAAGGTTGCTATTGCCTTTAAGAAAGGACTTTAAACATTTAAGATAGATATCAATTAGAAGCAAATTAATTGAGCAGTAAATATACCTGAGTCTGCAAACCTTTCTTCATTGAACTTTAGATTGATTACAATGAATAATGAATTACAAACTCTTGATTGAAAAGGAAATTACAGTATTAAATGATGAAAGATGAAGTAAAATACTAAACTGATAGTGATAACTGAACTTAATGAAACAAAAGCCAAGTGTTAAGTGATATGAATGCTAAAGGCTTGAACTTTAGAAATGGTGTTGGACCCCTTCCTTATGAGACTTGAGTGGGTATTTATAGAGGCTTCAACTTGGTGTTGTCCCTTTCAATTCGCTTTTCTAGAAATTAATTGCTTGCAAGTTGAAAACGACTTCTCCTAACCATCTTGTTGAGTTGGTCAGGTTAACTGACTTGCACATCTCTCCATGGACAGATACAAATTTGTTTGGCATAGTATTTTTTGACTAAATGGTGCATCTTTTTTCATTTTGGTCTTCAGTCTATTTTCAGTTCTTTGCACCTGTCATGTCTGGCTTGATCTGTACATTGGCTATGGAATCATCTGATTACTGACGACTCTGACTTTCTTCATTAGATGTAGGTGCGAACCTTCCATTTGTAGTTCTGAATCTCTGGACCTTTGACATGGTCAAGTTGTCTTTTTCTGGCATCATAAATGCCGATCTCCTTCCATAGTGCTTTGTAGTGAGGTTCAACCCGATCGACCCAATCAATCTAGTCACTCTGAGGGTTCGGGCAATTTTTGAAAAGGTTGGACAAATCCACGGGATTAGAGAACTTGCGTTGAAATGGGAGTCGCTCCTCAGCTAAAGGAGAGTAAGGGAGAAATGAAGTTGGTGGACCATCTTTGAAAGCTAGAGCAAGACCGAATCTAGGAGAAGAGTCAGAGCCTAGGACACTGGCCAACACCTCGCCAGTGCCGTAAATTTCTTGTATCGATAACCTCTTTAATAAGGTTATGAACGACCCCGGCATAATCAGAAGCTTTGCTACTAGCCAGAGCCAACGTATTCCCACCAACAACTGTCACATTCTTTTTGTCACCCATTTGCTACACTGGATGGAGCAAAATGGAAGAAAAACTAGCAAGAAGGATGAGTAAGTAGTTAAGTTTCGACCTCACTACCGAAAAACGCCAAAAGTGGTGAGAGGCCATAATTCTGAAATAGAGTTTTCCATTTTGCAATGGGGTCTCGTTTAGAAGAGGTGGTTTCAAGAGTGAGCTCTACACCCCTCCTGGTGGTTCGTGACGATAAGCAGGCAGTTAAGTAATATCTGTTAATCAGATAAACGGCGTGTCAGTAAGAAAGCTTACAAATGAGAATAAACATACTAATATTGTTTATACTCGTCACGTGTCCAAGTTGAGTCAAGGCCAGTACATTGAGCACTCAACTCAGCAGTCAAGATAAAATATCAAGATTTGCACTTGTGCTTGAGCCATTGGTTGGTACCCATTAATTAAGGGATGGTGTGCATGGCAGGTGTTGGAAGATGCTTCAGCCAATGTAATAAAATATAGATTAAATATATGTGTATAACCATAGTTATATATTTAGATATATATTTGTATATACACATATATCTATAAGTGACCAAATAGAGAAAACATACCAGTGTTCGTTGTTTTCGGCGTTCTTATTCTCAAGGTGGTGGCACTCTCTATTCATGTATGGCTTCTTGAATAATTCAGATAAATCTCCGTTAGTCAAATTCTTTCGCATTGTCGCCTTCTCAGACTTGCCATACTTATCACACCCAATGAGCCCCGCAGGACCCATTTCTTCCTCATATAAAACAGCGTTAACCACATGGACCCGAGCTTTAAAAGGTTTATTATCTCCCCATACGACCTGGATCTCATCTCCATCCCAAAAAATCATAAACTGGTGGAGGGTAGATGGAACACAAAAATGTGGGTGTAACCAGTCACGCCCAATTAAGACGTTGTATGTCGCCCCTGCGTCGACCACGAAAAATGCCGTCATAGTCTTACATTTTCCCACTGTCATCTCCAGGGTGACCACACCTTTGGTCCTAGCTCTGCCCCAAGTCAGTGGGAATCAAGTCATCTTCCGTATTTTGCGACAACCTCATAGTGTTCATCGGAAGGATATTGACCGCGGAACCATTATCTATCAATGCTCGTGACACCGGCATTCCTTATAGGAAAACCCTGATGTGGAGTGGTTTCAAATGTTGGGACATTGCTGCAGGACGCTTCTCGAACATTACCCTGGGTGCCTGATCCCTCCCAATAGCCACCAACTCATCACTATGTGGTTTAGCTCTTATCACATCGACTTTTTATTTCTTATCTCGAGGGATCAACTCAGATGGATTTTCAATAATCTCTAGAACTTCTTGGCCTTCATGCTCAATCACCTCAACGTCCCCTTCCATGGTGGAGGGTTGATCAGGCTTAGCCTAAAAAATACAAAAACTAAAGTAAGAACCATATTACAACTCCTTCAAAAGAACCAAAACTTTATACCTTTTGAACCATCGTCTTGGCCATCCAGGTCTAATTCATCATCACCAAATTCTGTTTCATCATCAGCTTCTTTCATGGATGAAGATGCACATTTCTCTTCCGTGCCTCCCTTCCCAACTGCATTATTGTCCTTCGACTTTCCTTTCGGATCATCTTTCGAATCATGCTTAGCAGGTTATCTCCTAAGCAAAGTCACATTCTCTGGCTGTGGAATTGAGTATTTTTCTTCCATTCTTCTTAACTCAGTTATCATCCGCTGTCAACGTCTCATCTGAGCGCGAGACATGAATGCTGGCGGGATATCCCCGATCCCAGAGAACTTTGGATGACTCAACCTTGACTATCAACCTTCGCCAATGGCTGGTGGCCTGACCATTCTTTGCTTATGGCTTGGACGGTTAACTGATGTCTCAACCTGACGAGTCACATTTGAGTTAGGCTCCCTAGTGTCACGCCCCGCCTATGGAGGTTGTGCCACGCAGGCGACACGCAGACGCTGAGGAGGACGTTGTATGGCGACTACATGGCATGGGAGTTTCTAGAATCTTCCGGAGTAGTCTAGAGTTGTGTGGAAGATTCTAGATATGTGTAGAAATGTGTAGAACATTATAGAAGTGTGTGGAAGGTTCTAGAATTCTCCAGAATTGTGTGAAGTAGTATGAAGAATTCTAGAATGCTGTAGAAACTAGTAGATAAGTATGGAAGTGTGAAGAAGGTGGGAGAAGATTCTAGAGAATCGATCTCCACCGTTGGTTAGAATGCATCCTAGCCGTCCATTAGGGATGGGGATGCCTATAAATAGAGGTAGGACTTCATTTTGTAGGCAACAAGTCTTAGAGTGAGTCTTGAGAGCCTTGTAAAGAGCTTGAGTGTTAGCCTTGTACAAAGCATTCTTTGAAGTAATAGAAGTGTTCTTTCCTTGCCAACTTAAGTGCCTTAGTGTGTGTGAGTGTGCAAGCCAAGTGAGGAGAGGGCGAGGGCAACTACAACACTAGTAAGCGCACGAGGGGAGTGTGTTGGCTAAGGTGTGCACGGGAGTTAGGCTGACCAAGTACTTGCGAGAGTGGAAGCAACGTCTTGGTGCCGCACGGGAGCAGCTAGAGTGATGCTGAAACTCTAAGCCCGTGACAATTGGTATCAGAGCCAGGTTCGTCAAGGGAGCTTTGTTGGAGTAGACATGGCTAGCGGAGGAGACCACCAAGTCCACGTCTTGGAGCAGAGCTTGGAGGAGAAGCTTGCCACACACTTGGTCTACACGGAGACCAAGTTTAACAGGCTTGAGAGAAAGATGGCGGAACTCTACGAGCTGATTGACGGCATTGCCAACAAGGCGCGAGAGAAGGAAAGGGACTTGTATGATCAGGTAGACGACTTGCGCATGGAGATTGCCGAGTGCAAGAAGGAGTTCTCCCAGGCGCGCGAGGTCGTGGTGAAGCTAAGGAAGAAGAAGGCGCCGGAGCCCAAGGAGTACGATGGGGCAAGGAATGCGCGCCAGATTGACAACTTCTTTTGGCACATGGAGCGGTACTTCGAGTGCATGGAGATCGAGGATGATGAGGAGAAGGTGCAGACAGGCACCATGTACCTCACGGACACTGCCGCTCTATGGTGGAGGCAGCACTTCACCGGTAGAAGCGCAAGAGCAGTTGACACATGGGAGGAGTTCAAGAGGCAGCTCAAGAGGCAATTCTACCCTGAGTGCATTGAGGACCTAGCCATAATCAACCTAAGGCACCTGAAGCAGAAGGGTAGCATAAGGGAGTATGTGAAGGAGTACTCCAATTTGATGCTGGAGATCCCAGAGATGCCGGAGCGGCAACGCGTGTGCTTGTTCATAGATGGGCTGCAGTCTTGGGTGGCCACGGAGCTAAGGAGGAGGGAGCCTAGAGACTTGGCATCCACAATGGCTATAGCGGAGCGCCTTGAAGACTTTAAGGGCGATGACAAGAGGGCCACGTCTCCCAGGAGGGACCACGGCAAATGTGGGGGAGACCGGCGCTTCAAGAAACGGGGCTCGCCCAAGTCCAGTGATGATGAGCACAGCGATGAGGAGAGACGCCCACGCCATGATAAAGGCAAGGACCATGGAGAGAGGTCTAAGGCTAGTGGCAAATGGGAGCGCCGCGATAAGGGCAAGTGGGAGCCGAAGTGCTACTTGTGCGAAGGGCCGCACATATTGCGACACTGCCCCAACAAGAAGACCATAAGCGCCCTTGTGAAAGATAAGGGCAAGGGCAAGGTGGACGATGTGGGCAACGACGAAGACAGGTGCATGGGGGCTATACAGATGCTGAGTAGCATGGCACATGACACCAAGAAGAAGGGCAAGGCGAAGAAAGTAGCTGGGGTGCGCTATGTGGATGCGCAGGTTGGTGGCAAAGCCGTGCAAGCGTTGGTGGACACGGGCGCCACACACAACTTCATTACCCCAGAGGAGGCGCAATGACTTGGCTTGGAGATGCGCAAGACGGAGGGATGGATCAAAGCCGTCAACTCCGAGGAGGCACGTGTGAGTAGAGTGTGCAAGGAGGTGGAGCTATGCATGCAAGGATGGAAGGGCAAGGCCGACTTCCAGGTTGCGGAGATGGACGACCATGACATGGTGCTGGGGCTGGAGTTCATAGACAGGAACAACGCCGCGCCACTACCATGCCTTGGTGCGTTGATGATACTTGGAGGTGAAGAAGGCAAGGCCGCATGCATAGTGTCACTCGTGGGCCGGAAGGAGAGTCCAGAGGTGGCAGTCAACACGATGGAGCTTGTGAGGACCTCACATCTCCCGAAGGGCGCTCGTACGTTTGGGCCAAGAACATATGCGCAAGTGCTGATGACCTGCGAGAGGCTGGGTCAGCTAAAGAAACCGTGACGAGGGCGTCACGGAAATGGGTGGGGGAGAATGTCACGCCCCGCCTATGGAGGTTGTGCCACGCAGGCGACACGCAGACGCTGAGGAGGACGCTGCATGGCGACTACATGGCATGGGAGTTTTTAGAATCTTCCGGAGTAGTCTAGAGTTGTGTGGAAGATTCTAGATATGTGTAGAAATGTGTAGAACATTATAGAAGTGTGTGGAAGGTTCTAGAATTCTCCAGAATTGTGTGGAGTAGTATGGAGAATTCTAGAATGTTGTAGATACTAGTAGATAAGTATGGAAGTGTGAAGAAGGTGGGAGAAGATTCTAGAGAATCGATCTCCACCGTTGGTTAGAATGCATCCTAGCCGTCCATTAGGGATGGGGATCCCTATAAATAGAGGTAGGACTTCATTTTGTAGGCAACAAGTCCTAGAGTGAGTCTTGAGAGCCTTGTAAAGAGCTTGAGTGTTAGCCTTGTACAAAGCATTCTTTGAAGTAATAGAAGTGTTCTTTCCTTGCCAACTTAAGTGCCTTAGTGTGTGTGAGTGTGCAAGCCAAGTGAGGAGAGGGCGAGGGCAACTACAACACTAGTAAGCGCACGAGGGGAGTGTGTTGGCTAAGGTGTGCACGGGAGTTAGGCTGACCAAGTACTTGCGAGAGTGGAAGCAACGTCTTGGTGCCGCATGGGAGCAGCTAGAGTGGTGCTGAAACTCTAAGCCCGTGACACTAGGCCTCCAAACAACATAAGTTGGATTCCTTGCATGACTATTGTAGTTCACTTCTCGCCTTCGCTTGAGATGCTCATTGGCATTCGACCTCCCGTCAGGCCATGTTAATCGGCTAGTCACAGGCACCCTAGACGGGGGTGACCTAGGTCTGTTTCCATGACGTGAATTTCCAGGATGTCCCCGAGTGTCACCATGGAATCTCTCTTGGTTCCTTCTAACGTCTGTCTTGCACTTGGGGCATAATCCCTGCTTGATCAGTGCCAGTTGAGGTTCCCTTAACTCCTTTTCCAAGTCATCTTTGGACCTTGGAATTTTCTCAACCATTGGCTTCTTTCCTTCAGCCTTGCTTTCTTTGTTTGCCAAATCCTCAAAATCAATCATTCTTCGTGGCTTACTGACCATTGAGATCTCAATCATGTTACTGCTGACCAAGGCTAGGAATGGATCATTGTCAACGCCTATCACCTCTTTCTTCTTTTCTAGGAATTTCCATGCCCCCTTCTCAATCTATGCCTGAATCACATTACGAAAGACAACACAATTGTTAGTTGCATGATTCCAAGAGTTATGATATTTGCAATACTCTCGACCTTTGATCTCATCAACCGAGGGGATTTTATGCACTCCAGTGATTTTGATAATTTTATCAAACAAAAGGTGGTCAAAGATTTGTTCTGCTTTGCTTATATCGAAAGCATATTGCTTGCCAACCTCAAAGATATTCCTTTTGGCTGAAGATGATAAGGGTTGAACACCATTAACGGTCTCTATAGGCTTAGCCAAAGCTTTACAAACATACGGCTTTTTTTAAATAATTTCAACAACATTGACATCTAGATCATTGTGTATTGTGTCAACCATGTGTATTTCGTAATTAGGATCCTTATAATAGGTCCCCCGAGAGGAGTTTTTTCTCTCATTTTCCTCTCGTAGTATTTTTTCATACTTGGTGACCCTATCGGCCAATTAGAATAAATCTCCAAAATGAGTACCCTCAAACTTCTTTCGTAGTTCGAATTCTAAGTCGCTAAGAGCCAAGTTGACAAACTCTTTCTTAGGTAGAGTGAGTTGGCACCTATTTTGTGCCTTCTTAAACCTATTCAAAAATGTCTCAACATCCTTATTTGGCAACTGATGGATCTAGATAGGTCAGATATAGAGACCTCTGGTTCTATTCTATAGAACTGATCATGGAAAACATCCTGTATTTGTTGCCAAGTATGGATGGAATTTTGTGGCAAGTTTAGATACCACTTGAAGGCAGTCTCTGTGAGAGTGTTGGAGAATAGCTTCATTTTATACCAATCGTTGTTACTAAGCGGCCCACATTTTAACGTGTAACGGCCAATATACTCAAGAGTCGATTGGTTGCCTTCTCAGGTTGTAAAGTTCGGCACCTGAAAATTTTGGGGAAGATCCATCCAATCTATCAAATCAGGAAATGGGTGCCTAAACATAGGTCGAGTGGCCCTTTTCAAAGATGGTCCATATTGTTCTTGTATGACCTCAGCTAATTGCTCCCTAGTCATGACCATAGGCGGGACTTGGTCTTGAAAAAGAGCATTGGGCCAAGGGTTTATGTCCCTCTTGCCCCACTGGGTTCGCAACCTGAGGTGGCAAGACTTGAGGTTGAAGATGGGGAGGTCGACCACTTGGTTGGTCATGATTTCTCCATCTTGGTTACTGGTGACCAATCACTCCTGGCTCTACTAGATGGACTAGTGGTAGAACCGGTGCTATTGGTCAAGGACCATTAACCATGGGAGGTGTTTGGGCACCTCTTTCTGGTTGACTAACTTGTTAAGGAGGAAATTGGTCCCTTTGTCTATCATTTTGGTTTTCTAACCTAGGTGGCTGAACAATAACCTGCCTATCAATACGAGTCACTAAGGCATTGATCACCCCATTCAGCTATTGGAGCTAAGTATTAGTTATATGGGATGAAGCCACTAGCGGCTCCATATTTTTGTTGATTTCCCAAGCAACTTGGTGTTGGGAAGCCTCCACTCTACTTTTAAATCGTGTCACCATATTGCTGACTCTCGGCCGCCACTTGGTGGCTGGCCTGATGTCCCTCCTCATGCTCGGACCCACTTGGTGATTGAGAGTCTTGATCATGACCATAGTGACACTGAGAGATAATGGCCAAGACTCCTAATCATGGCCATAGAGACTGAGAGTCTTGGTTAAGACTCTGGATCATGATCATAGTGACTGAGAGTCTTGGTCATGGTTGGTTATAAGCTCAATTCCTTATCTCAGTCCTAACGGCCTAAGAATTCCATTCTTCTTAACTCCCGACCTTAATTCCGATCACCGTGATTAGAAATTAATCTTTCGCCCCCAATGATCATAGGCTGACCCAGAGTTCAGACCTCGGGATTTTTTACCACGTCGCATGATTACTTCGGATTATATTTTAGGTGTTAACAGGCTGCAAATGGGTCTCCACAATAAGGGTGTGTTTAGTAACCCAAAACATTTTTTGTTTTATGTTGTCAATCCTTAAAAAAGAGAAACAAACACAAAAATCATGTTTAGTAATTTGTTTTTGTTTTTGTTTCTTCTTAATGAAAAACATTTCTCATTTTTATGAAAGAAAGAGAAAACATCAAAATGATGATTCTTGTGTTTTTTCACTATAGTAGAGGAAACGTTTTCACCACTGTTTCCCTCGTTTTTTACGCAACAACTAACATTACTCTTCCATTAATACACAACCACTGACATTACTCCATTAGTACTTTTATATTCTATATATATACATTATACAAAATCTATTTTAACATTCTATATATATACATTATACAACTGTACGCCCGGTATTTTTTTTTTCTTCTTTTTTTTTTATTGTTATAAATGTATTGATTGTCGTTTGTTTTCAGATTTTTTGTTAATATATATATATATATATAATCTATTTTTATATTCTATATATATACATTATACAATTGTATGCTTATCTTGCCCTGTATATATATATTTTTTTTTCCTTTTTAGATTATATCTTTTATAATGATTGAAAGTTAGATTTTGATAGATGGATGAAAAAATAAATTAAAAAAATTTCCCAAAAAAAAAAAAAAAAAAAAATTTGTAACAAATATTTTACTAAACACCGCTTTTTGTTTTTTGTTATTAAATTGTGGCAACAAGAAAGGTTACTTAACGTTATTTTTGCTTTCTGTTTTTATTTCGAAAAACAAAATTATATTTTTATTTCTTTGCGACTACAAAAAACAAAAAACGAAAACGTTACTAAACACACCCTAAAGTGTCATGCAGACGGAACAATTCAAAGATATAAAGCCCGGTTAGTTGCAAAGGGCTTCACTCAGACCTATGGAATTGATTATCTAGAAATATTTGCTCTAGTTGCCAAAATAAACTCTATACATGTCCTCCTTACTCAAGCTGCTAATTTGAATTGGCCTTTAAATCAGCTAGATGTAAAGAATGATTTCCTTCATGGTGACTTGGAGGAAGAGGTGTATACGACTATGCCACCAGGGTTTAAGATTTCTAATGGTCAGAATTTAGTGTGAGAGCTAAATAAAGCCTTATATAGGTTAAAGCAGTCACCACGTGCTTGATTTGAGAGGTTTAACACTATTGTGAAAAGACTAGGGTACACAGAGTCAGGAAGATCATACTCTCTTCATTAAGAAGCACCAGGGGTGCACCACTGCCCTTATTGTATATGTTGATGATATTGTTATCAATGGAAATGATCCAAAAGAGATTCATCAAATGAAGTCATTCTTGGGGACAGAGTTAGAGGTTAAAGACCTCGGATCGTTGAGATACTTTCTTTGCATCAAGGTGTGTAGATCCAAAAAAGGGGTATTCATTTCTCAATGGAAGTATGTATTAGATTTGTAGGCTGAAACCGGCAGGCTTAGAGCTAGACCTATTAATATTCCCATTGAGCAGAACCATAGGCTTAATGATGTGAATGGTGACCCATGAGATGATGTGGGAAGATTTCATCGATTGGTCGGGAGACTAATTTACCTATGGATATTGCATATGTTGTTAGTGTGATTAATTAGTTTACGCATGCCCCGCATCTGTGTTACCTGGACTCTTTATGTGAGGCCGAGGTGCTCGTGTCGAAACGACACGAACACCAACTCTTGATATGGGTCGGACACTCTGTTGTGCGATCGGACACGGCGGTTCATGAAGAAAACTTGCAGATCATTTGGATCGGTTGACGCTTGTGAAAGTTTGATATTTTTTTTGGATTGTTTCTTCATAGATCGGCTACCCTTTTACTTGTTTGGAGGTTCTCTGGTTTAAAAACGGCGTCTTTGCTAAAAGCTGAAGATGATTGTGTTTCACGCACAGCCTTTGCACGCATATTTGTATAAACCAAGAATATTTTTCACACTGGATCAGTTGGTTTGTTGAAAGGCTGTGTTGCTGCCACGTGAGTCTCCACTTGTATATAATGGAGACTTTTGGACTTCAACAGCTGTTATATTAATGACAGCTGTTGTTTTGAAAAGTTGCTGACAGCTAATTTTTTATTCACTCTGTATTTAATGTATTTAAAAGATAGTGGAAGAGTAAAATAAAATAAATAGGGAAAGGGAAATTTGACACGTGGTTTTAAAGATAGTGAAAGAGTAAAATAAAACAAATAGTGAAAGGTTATTTGTCAAACGTGACTCGAGATATAAAATACTAATCTTTATCTTTTACACTTTATCCATTTAAAACTTTTTTTATAACCAAATCATCCAGACTTTTACAATTTTTTAACTTTTAGTATATAAATGTAGCATCTTATAAGTTTATTAAGATTACATGTAAATATTTTAACGTGTCCAAGTGTCTGTGCTCAATTTTTGGACACTTTTTAGCCGAGTCCCCGTGTCCAATAATTCAAAAGAATGCCGAATCCGACCTCTAGACAAGTACCTGTGTCCGACACCCGTACCCGAGTCCGGGTAACATAGCCCCGCATACACCTTGTCTTGAGGCAGCTCATCATTTTCTCCGCTACCTCAAGGGTTCATCATGTAAGGGGATATTGTTTGGCCATCATGGCCACTTACTTTTTGAAGCCTATATGGATGCTAATTGGGCAAGATTTGTGACAGATCGACGATCTACTTCAGGATATTGCACATTTGTTGGAGGTAATTTTTTTTCATAGCAAAGCAAGAAACAATCTATAGTAACTAGATATAGTGTAGAGACGGAGTTCAGATCCATGGCACATGGAGTTTGTGAGTTGTTATGGGTACAAACTTTGTTGGATGAGTAGGGTAATCCTATTTGCAAGTCAATGAAATTGTATTGTGACAACAAGGCTTCTATTAGCATTGACGCAATCTAGTTCAACATGACAAGACAAAGCACATTGAAGTCAATCGACACTTTATCAAGGAAACGTTTCGTCTTAGGCTAATTTGTACTCCATACGTCAACACACGATGAAGTTATTGATGTTTTGACTAAGGGTGTGAGCAAGACTTGTTTGCAAAATATGTTAGTCAAGCTAGGCATGATAAATATCTTTGCACCAGCTTGAGGGAGAGGGTTGTTAGGGGCTTATTTGTTACTACTTATTTAATGTTGGGGGCTTATGTGTAATTTTTGAAACTTGTTAGTATAAATAGAATGTGGTGGAAGGATGAAAGTATTCTTCCATTCTTTCTCTCTTTCCCCATCTCTCTTTCTTTTCCTCTCCTCCTCTTTCTTCTCTTCTTCATCTTCTACTTTACTTTTATTTTGGTTATCTCTTAAAGTCAACAAAGTACATATGCTCTCACAGTCTCACCGTCTAAAAAGATAAGGCAAACAGTCCAAACGTTTGAAACCTTCCATAAAATAATAGGAAATTGAGATTATCATATAGTTAAATCATATATGATCTGCAATTCAGTACCTATGGCCAAAAATTTTCTCAAAAATTTGTGGGCCCCGGAAACACAAAAAAAATAATAATTAAAGGAGTGAAAAACACTTGGCCTTTATATTGTTGTAATTCTTAATGTCGTCGTCATTGCAGACTTGCAGTTACTATGAATAAAATAATAAAATATCATAAAGAAACAGAAGGATTCATGCATGTAATTGTTTGAAAAGCTCCCTGGGATTTTAATAAACCATTGGAAACTGCATGTTCAAAAAATAAATTTGAGTCTCTAACATCCAAGAAGACATGACAAAAATCTTTTGACTATGGGAACTAGAAAAATGTGAAAATTCAATAGTCATACCTCAACTACACCGAATTGATATATAACTGGGACATAGGCTCAATCCCGAAGGCCAAGTTCAAACTCCAGCTCATCATCCTCCTCAAACAACTTTAAAAGACGAGCATACTGCTCTTCACGTTTTTTCTTCTGCCATAATTTGAAAAGGAAAAATGATAAAAACACAACTGCCACAAGCACAAGGCATATGATGACTACCCTTGACCCAGTGCCAGTGCTGGAAGTAGTGTGAGTATCAGCCTTAGTCCCATTTTTGGGATTTGATGAATCAGTTGAAAAACCTGAAATTGAGAAAATGTCTAAGAGAGACTTAAGACAACAAAAAGAATACCAAAATCAAGAACTGTAGAAGGGAGATATCTCTCAATTCTGATGGTAACTCATTTTCTAAAGGGCATACTTTAAGATGTAAGGACCATGTTTGGACAGGTCCATCATTAGCATGCTCAGCAAAGTTTCATATATATAAGCCCCAAAACAAAGTACAACCAAGACTAAAAGCATAACAGAAATTATCTTCAATTGAAGTTACTCCAACCATCTCCCGAAATGAGCATTTTTAATTCTATTCTTTCTGATCTTACCACACATCCATCTCAACATCCGCATTTCTGCCACACTTTATGCAAATGTTGTTTTCTAGCTGCTCAACATTCGGTACCATAAAGTATGGTTGGTCTAATAGTTGTTCGATAGAACTCCCCTTTCAGTCATAAGAGGATACGATTTTTATTATATGACATAAAAGGTCTACATAATTTTTTACTAGATAAATATGTTTGGTTGTTTAAAAGAATAAATGAAATATAAGAATATAAATAATTGATTTTGAAGGAACATTTAGAGAGAGATATAGACAATTATATTATACTTAACAAAGTTACGCATAAACACACTTTCTTTAGAAAGATAAATAAGGACATCATTGCAAGTTCATATAATTTTCTAAAGAAAGAAAAATATTTTTGTGCTCTGTTGGAGGAAATTTTTTGGGGAGCATTAGATGGTTATGGAGAGTTACTTTATCTCAAAATTTTCCTTTTCCTGCTATCCAAACACTTAAAAAAAAATCCATTTATTTTCCTTTACCACTAATTCCATCTAACCAAACGAAGCCAAAGGGTCTTTGATGGAAAGATGAATATTTGATAATGCTATGTATATAACTAAATGTTTAATACTATAACCCATCAGAGAAAGTGATTTGAAAATCTGAACTTTCGAAGAATATATTGAACATCCAGAGGTTATTTTTGGGTTAACTTTGAAGTTCAACCGAACTCAATACAAAAGAAACTAGGTTGTGAGCATATATGACTGGACAGCTCTCTGAGTCTAATTTTCTAACAGAACAAACGACACTCGATTCGGATTCTCCAAAAGTGAGTTAAAGCCTACTGAAAGGTGTTTTTAACTTTTTTACTAGTTGAATCTATACACTTGGAAAAAACACAAAAGTTGTCATGAAGCACTGAGGTTTCAATTTCTCTTACTTGTGATGGATCAAGGTAAGATCTGCCTCGTTCGTGGTGTTATCCGCTTTTCGTGCATCAAAGTTGAATCCTAACAGGGAATTAGAACAGCATTTTCTTTATGAAGATTAAATATGTATCCTTCAGAGTTAAACTAGTAAATTAGTAGTAGTTAAAGGTGTTAACCAGTAATTTTTAGTTTCTTTCAGGATGCCATATGCCTTGGGGGCAATGAAAAGACTAGTCCGATTTCATATTTTTCAAACTGGGTACTATCAAAATTATAACGTGGAAAGCTTCGGATCGATCTAGAAACTAAATTTTTTTATAAAAAAAATTATATAATTCAAACGGATTTTGCAAAAGAAAATCAAATGTTACAAATAGAAAAACAAAAAATGGCGTTTAAAAAAAATAATAATAAATTAAAAAACAACTCGACATGAACACACATACACAATTCAGAGAGATCTATAACGGATTTGAAAAATGCTCCAATTACAATCACAATTACAGTCACAGGCTCAATACCAATTTCATCTGAATAATTCACATTATATATATATACGCATACAAACACACATGTATTATAAAATGTAGGTACTGCAAAAATTATTGGGTAGAAGATCTGAGAAACGAACCAGGAACGAGTAGTAGAGAAATTGACAAGAAGAATAGTAGGAACCACAGCGATCTCTTCTGTCCTGAGATCTCAGTCATCTCTCTTTTCTTTCTCTCTCTTTCTCTTCTTTTTCTTCTCTCTCTTCTTTCTCTCTCTTTCTCTTCTTTTTCTTCTCTCTCTTCTTTCTCTCTCTCTCTCGCTCGCTCTGGAAATATCGCTCTGTGGAAAAACTACGCTACCGTTGGAGGTTGTGTTTCAAGTTTCGACTATTTGTATTTTATCACTCCCTTCTAACTTTTATTTTGGCAAAAGTGCGAAATACCCCTTCACTTTTAGCAAATAAACAAAATACCCTGAACTAAAAAAGTGAGCAAATTATTCATGCCAGTTCTAAAAGTGAGTACTTTGTCCCCCCTAGGTGCCGGAATCCGCTCTCTGTTCATATAATTATGCACGTGACATACTCCTTAGTCTTAATTACAAAAATATCCTCCAATATGCCATTCATGTCCTCTCTCTCCCCATATAAAGCATTTTGGCTTTCTTTATTCCTATCAAACCCATTTGCCCATCTCTCTCTCCATTGCCCATAGTCTCTCTACTCTCTCCCTGGTCAGTTTATATATATATATATATATATATATATATTGTTACATATATTAATTATATTTTATGTAATTACTAGACCATATATGAACATATTATTACTATTTTTACTCATATTGATTCTTTTTTTCTTTTTTTTTTAACCCTAGAAATTTAAGTGTAGTTCGGGAGCTCTGATTCATCAAGGAGAATCAGTAACATGTAGAGGACAAAAAATAGAAAGAGCATATGAAAATTATTCCTGATAAGCAAGATGAAAAAAAAAAAAAAAAAAAAGGGGTAACCAAGAGAAATTTGGGAAACTAAAGAAACTTAGCATTCAAACTCGAGAACAGAAAATCATAAAAACGTGAATAGCCAAAAATCTTGTGAACAAAGCACCAAAATAAAAACTTAATAAATTGCAAGAAAACTCCAATTCTATAAAGATCAAAATTCAGTAAGAGATTTGTTTGAAAATTTGCCCCTGCATTAGGACTATGGGTGCTCCAACAAACCAACTCCTTCTGCAATATATATATATATATATATATATATATATAAACCAACACCATCTCATCAACGAAAAGACAAACCTATTTGAGGATTTTAACATTTAACTTGCAGTGAACAGAAAATTAAAATAAAGTGAACTCAATAACCCAAAATCTAAATAATTAAAAAAAAAATTAATTTTTTTTAATGCAAACCAGTCTCAAACACATGAAGGTTCAAACACATATAAGCATTAAAATTGAAACCCAGTTTTGAAAATAAAAAAATAATAAAACCGAAACCCATTTGAGGATATAAGCATTTAAGTTCTAACGAACAGAAAATTAATTGTGAAAGCAAACCATTCAAAGCAAGAGATATTTGACAAACCTGATCGATTTGGCAGAGATACATATTGTTCTTGATAAATTGCAAGTGGAAAACTTTCATTTTTCTGTATGATGTACGCAAGTTACTGGCGGCAATTGCTCAATTGTTCGAGCGCAATCCAGTGGTTGTTGGTTGGTTCCTGCATATGTATTGTAGGCAGCTTTTGTATCACACACACACAAGGGCACTTATGGTACGTAGCATTCTTCTTCTTTTTTCTTTTTTTTTTTTGTATAATGAAAAGGGTTAAATAAGTAATTGTACATTAACAATCACCGGAAAGCAATTGGCGGTTTTTGTCAGGGCAAAGTGCTCAATTTCAAAAATACATGAGAAATACTTTTGCTCACTTTTTTAGTTTAGGGGTATTTTACTTATTTGGTAAAAATTCAGGAGTATTTTGCACTTTTGCTTATTATTTTCTTGCCATATCTTACTTCAATTACCTCTTTGATAGCAATTAACTTGGATAAGCAATAATGAGTAAATTTTAAAAATAGGATATAATATTCTCTTCTTTTTTTTTTTTTCTTTTTTCCTTTTTTTGAGCTTTTCTTAGGGAGGGAATTTGATTTCCTTTGTCCAAATTAGAGTTTGTTTTTTTGGGGAAGTAATTAAAGAAATTTATACAAAAAATGGAATTCTTAATTTGATTGTCTTGAATTTGACATAAGTTAATTTCACAAAAACCCATTTGTACAATGTGTTTCATTAATATTGTCTTAAATATAAAACCAAATAACTTAAATATAAAATCAAATAAAGTTAATAGGTTACCAGTGGTCCAAGATGTTATTAGCAAAGGAAAATAATGAATTTGCCATCTGAAAAGAAGGGGGAAATTGGTAATTTCACAAATCCTTCATATTTGAAAATATGATAAATTACCCTAAGAGATTAGGTCATATTTAGTTTTAATTTTCACTTACACCCCAATTTACTTTTTGGCCTCTTACACATGCAAATTGATCCTTTTACCCTCAATTTTTTACTACAAAATAAATGTAATTTTAAATGACAAAAAGGCCCCTCTGTGTGTGTATATATATACTGTTTGTAAATGCCAAAACCGTCATCACAGCCAACAAGCTCGGCTGGTCGCGGTGCTTGAACCATCAATCCCGTCTTTGATTTTCATTTTCAGCCCCATCATTGCAACTTCACACATCAAAAAACACACAAACCACAAACTCATTTTCATACCCCTCTGTGCAACTTCACACATCAAAAAGCAAAAAAACAAAAAAAACCATTTTGTATGTGTGTGTGTGTGTGTATATATATCCGGTGGTGGTAATCGGCAAGGAAATAGCGGCAGCGGCGGTAATGAGGAACGGCGGTGATGTTCATGATGAGCCGATGAGGTAGAGATTTGCTGGTTGCGTTGTACGACAGTGAAACAACTTTGGGCTTTCGCCGGCGTTGCTGATGATGGAGTTTCTGGCTCTCGCCGTCCGGTAAAGTGAAGGACTAGAGATTTGGTCAAGGACCGGAGATGGTAGAGAACTACTGTCGCTAAAGCGTGTTGCGCGTGGAGGTGCCGGCACCGAAGGTCTGTAAGATCTTCTAATCGTAGCATTGTCCTGTTCTAAATACATAGAAAACCTATAATGAATTCCTAAATTGCTGAAGAGAGAACCAAAGATTGGAGAAATTTTCCGGAGAGAAAAAGTGAAGGGTATAAAATGAGATAAGGCTTAAGTATTGTATTGGTACTGAATTGTGGGTCTTCCACACATGGGGATAAAATTTCATTCGTAGGAAAGAAAAAATCATCTTATATCCTTTTCTTTTTACCCAGTAATCTGTGACTTTTTTTTTTTGGTTGAGCAAGTGTGTAGCTTTTTACCTTTTAGCTTTGTGCAACATTAAATTCTCAGTTTATTTATTTATTTAACTTTAAAAGTGTTGCTCACCTATGATCCAAGCATTATAACTTTAGAGGATATCAGCGCCCTTGAACTCTGACAATTTTACTGCTCTCGATGTTCTAGATGTTCTGCCATGTGGAGGGAAGATAGATATGGAGATGATGATATGAGGAGGAAGAAGAGAGGAAGGTGTATTTTGGGTGGTTTGGTCACAAAAATAGTCTATGGTAGGTCAAAGGGTAATATAGTTATTTAACACCTTAAGAGTACTATGACTCCACCAAAACACAACATTTGGGGTGTAAGTGTAATATTAAACTACTAATTCATATATTAGTGAAATCTAAAACCAAAATGTTAATTTAGCTGAAAAATGACCTAGTCTCAAAAGGTCTGAATATAATTCATCCTTGAAAATAATACTACCTCGACATTCATTACATGTCAAACAAAATTACAAAAATGCATAGAGAGGATCATTCCCTATTGACAAAGAAAATGGTAGGGTTTTGATTTCTTCATTGTCCACCGAGGATTCCCTGTTAAGAAGGATCAACAATTACCATTCAAAAAAAAAAAAAAATTAACAAGAATTCAAATTTCATACGATCTACGTTGGCGGGATTCAAATTTCATACGATCTACGTTGGCGGGATCTACGTTGGCGGTTGAGGGCAAGCTGGTTGGTGGTTTGGTAACTTTGGTTGGGATTTGAGGGGAGTGGATGATTCAAATTCTAATGGGGATCTAACAAGTGACAATTGCTAACCATTTACCAGATTGCTTTCGCTTCTGGGCAGAAGGGAAATGTTGTTAGGGAGTTGAAAATTTTGAATTTGAATTTGAATTTGGGAGCCTGGAGATGCGTGTCCTCCAGACACCTTCATGGGGTGGAGATTTGGTTTTTGTTTAGCCCCGTCTAGGTCTGCTCGAAGTGCAAGGTCTGCTCGAAGTGCATGGACCTTGGTTACCGAGTTCACCCCGATGACGGGAGCTTCCAACCAAATTGGTTCCGTCCAGTTCTGCTCGAAGGGCATGGACCTTAGTTACCGACTTCACCCCGATGATGGGAGCTTGCGAGCAAATTGGTTCGTCCCCAAATATGCTACGAGGCAACTAGTTTTGGCTCGAAGTTAAGCGACCAGTTTCTGCATGTTCACCTGAGATTTCTCGGGACTCCCAGGCGTTCCCATAACCATTTATCTACTATTCTTCTTGCAACAATTTCTGCTACCTTCTCACCTTTACTGTAACATGACATACTGCATACATATTGAGAAGTTGAAAGAGAAGAAATGATACAAAAACAGCTAACAGAAGTTAGTTAATTGCAAATTCAAACACACTCTTTTATCCAAAGAGTATCTTTGGAAATTCAAAATCAAAATTCATATATAAAATTTGGTGATCTTGTTCTCGTTTACAACCTGTGGGAAAGGTCAGAAATCAGAATATTCCATACCATCAGTTCATACCATATCCCACAATCTCCTGAAACTTAACAATAAAAGTCGTACTATTTTTAAATTAATAAGGCCAAAAATTTGGTTATGCAATGCCATTTAAACAAATAAAAGATAGTTTCATTCAGTTCGAAACCAGGAATAAAAATAAACTCTACCACACAAAAAAAGGACAATAACATGGCAAGAACATTAACCATCTGTTGGGGATGGTCATCACTTGAAGCACTTGGCGTCCAAAAGAGCCTCTCCCTCAAAAGGCTCTTGATCTTCAATCATCTGACTGACACGTTCTTTCTGGGCTTCATCTGAGATGTCAACCTTCACCCAATCATAGAGCTCCATGTCATAACACTCGTCAAGCACAAACTTAGGAATTTCTTGGCCACGGAATAGCCACAACCCCTTCACCTTGTATGGCGGCTCTGACCCAATCACTAGCATCTTCCCAAAGGCATACTTGCGGGCCAGATCCATCCGCTGAAGAAACCCACCGATCTTATTCATAGTGACAAAGGAGACTGTATTCTCTTCATTGTACTTGTAATCACAGAACCAAAGAGAGTAACCCTCGGGATCGTACATGTCCCAGAAACCTGCAAAAAAGACCAGAAGACAGGACAAGGATATATAAGAGTGCTCATGCCACTGCGATGTTAACATTAGGAGCAGTAGATAAGGGTCTTAAAAGCATGTTTGCCAAGGACAATAGTATGTTCAAAGTTGGTTGACAACAAAAGCCTTGGCCACAACCACTAAATTAAGTTTCAATTTTAAGTTTAATTTTTTTTTTTTTTTTACAATATGATATCATTAAAGATTCTCAAAAAGGAAAGTGAACCCAAAAGAATACAAAGGACGCCCAATTACTCAATTATTTTGAAAAGTAAAAGAATAAGAGGATATACCTTTGATTGCAACCTCGCGGAAGTTGGTTTTGGTGTTTGAGTATAGCCTTTTCCACTCATCCAGTATCATTTTACTTGGGGGCAGCAGATCGAGAGGATTCCTAGGTTTGGGCTTTGGTGCCTCTTCCTCTTCATCAGCAGCTTCAGCTTTGGGCTTTGCAGGCTCCTTATGGACTTCTTTCTTGGCTTCCTTAGGCTTTGATTTAGCAGCTTCTTTTGATTGGGCTGGTTTTTTTGCTGCCTGAACAGGTGGAACCTTTTCAGCTTGTTTTACCACGCCCAATATCTTGCTGAAATTTGGTTGATTAACCATAGTCCAGAAATATCTCTCAACGTGAGGAAACTCTGAGGTGAAGCTCTTAGTCATGATCCCAGTGAATCCCCCATACAAGTTACATGTCATAATAATGTCAGCCAGGGTCACAGCATGCCCAACCAAGAAGGTGTTGGAAGCAAGATGAGCGTTCAAAGCCTCAAGAGCTCTCTTCAGGAAAGAAATAGCAGCTTCCTCGGCCTTCATTAACAAAAATACAAAAAAGTTGAGTACGATTAAAGGGCACTAAGTTGAATGCAAATAGACAGCAAATTTGTGGAGTAATAATGAAAATTAAAGGAAAGTGATACTCGCACCACCTAAAAGTACTCTACTCTCACTCCACTAGTTTTTTTTTCCTAACGGAAATGACATGTTTGTCCCTCAAAAGCACTGTCACACTTCACTGGCACTCCATAGGCTCACTCAATTTTAATTTTTGAGACGCAATTGTGCCATTTCCTTTAAGGAAAAATACCAGCAAAGTGTGAGTGCTCAAGGGAGATTATAGCATTGCACAAATTAAAACTTTCTGTTCAGTTGAATAATGCCTTTTTTGTACAAAATAATAAAATATGAAAATAATATTGTAAACTATTTTGAAAACTTTATGTCGGATAAACGAATCCCATGGATAACAAGTTTTTCTTACTTCACAACTTCAACCACCAATATTTTACAAAATGGACAGAAAAACTGACAATGGACATTTCATACCCTTCTATACAGTATAACAACAAAATACTTTCTTCACATTCCATATATCTCAATTATTTTCACTCTTCAAAATCCACTTCCTAACCAAGTGTATAAGATGTGATCCTATACAAATAATAGAAAATGCTCAGTCAGAATGCAATGAAATAATGACCTTATTTCAAATTCTATAGAAGGACAGTGCAGAACTATTTCTAATGCTATATGAAACGCATTATCACATTGAAACAATTCATTTTTATGCAATGTGCAAACATCACAGAATGCATGAAGGAATGAAATAATAATATCGAGAAAACATGACAACAAAATAACGAACTAACCGGAGGAAGGTATACAATAAATCCCAATCTGGGATAAAGCCATCTGGAGATATTAGCATCAATCTCCAATGATGCAAAGTCGATCCACTGCTCAATGTGTCCCTGGAATAACAAGAACACAATTGAAAATAGAAGCACAAGTGGCAAACATAATAAATTGCTATTCCTCTGATGAAATGGGTGGCAAACCCCAGAAAAATGAAACAACTAAAAATGATTCAAGAATAATACTCTTACATATTCTATAAGTGAAGAACCATAAAGAGGATTGTCAGGCTTCAAGCGAGTAACTGCAGAAATTAATACAACAGCATTAGCATCACTAACACTGCTAAGAGGAAAAGAAGGAAGCCGGGAAATGTCTCACCATAACGTGCTATCGCATTGCTCTCAAAAACGGGACCATCGGGAGTTTCCAATACAGGAACCTACACTTCAAAAACAAATTTATTTTTAAACAAGCTATATAAAATATAACATTTGACTGCTCAAAATAATTTATCTCGATGTAACATTGTACCTTCCCAATAGGATTCATCTTAAGGAACTCGGGAGTTTTATTAGAGACACCCATTTGAAAATTCTGGACCAGGTCAACTTGGACACCTGAGTACTCTGCGGCAATAAGTGCCTTGAAAGCATTTCTGTTTGTGTCCCATGAATACAAGACCTACAAAAACCATCAAGCACAGATGCATCATTAAATGAAGATCTCCATCCAAATGATAAATCGTCTAACTATGCAGCCATGCCAGCCTGCCCGCTCAACATAAAATCTTTTGCTCAAAATGAAACCAAAACACAATTAATGTTCCAGTAAAAATACTATACTTTCAAAATTGATGAAATGTAAAAACTTTGTCTAAACATTGATTCATCTATCACCAATCCTACAGAAACATCACATAATAAAGTTCCTATTTGACATAGAGCATTCAAGTACTTCATTTGTTTTGAAGCAATAATATAAAACAAGAGTTTTATGTACCATTACATTTAAAAAAAAATATTAAAAAACCTTGAATATTGAATATACTCTCTAAGTGCATGTCCAATCAAAAATGTCAAACATAAAATAGACATTTTGAGTGTTCGGTTTTCAAAACAGGTACTTGACTTCACAACATTTTAAACAGTCCACATAACATAGACACCAAACAGCACACCCTAATTAATAACAGAAAATTTTTAGTAAGCACCAAATAATAATTAATAATTTAATATACAAAGTAATAAGATCATCATCATCCTTGCCTTAACTCTCACACGAATGGGGTCAGCGACATGAACTCTCTCTCCCCAATCTTTTCTATTGCATGTACTTATCACCAAAAAAAAAAAAAAATTCTTTTCTATTACATGTCATTTAACCTACAATGTTTAACTTTTTAAAGTAATTTTTAATAACCAAATCCCATATTATTTTTAGTCGTCCCCTCCATCTCTTACCTCCTATTACAACTAGTCGTCTCGTTTGAACAGCGCATCTAAAGTAATAAGATATGGTGTATAAAACACAACACTAGTAGTCTAGTAGTTAGCAATTTAGTAAATAACTAAGTAGGGTATATACTAAATTATTAATACTGTAATACTGATCATTAATTACTAATTAGTAATGCATAGGACTTATCCAGCATAATTCCACATATGTAAGGCGCTAGTAGGGAAAGAGTGGAGATAAACCTAACTTCTAATACAATTTTGCAAAAAAGTAGTTGCTCTCTAAACTCAAACTCACGTTCTCATGCTTGTTAGTCAAAAAAAAAAACCATTGTACCAAACAATAATCCTTATTACTTACTTAACGGGAAAAAGAACTTGCTACTTATTAATCAATAGATATAATTATATATATTTATCACAGTACCAAACAATAAAGCGGTAGGACCAGAAAACATACCTATTGAGTCATAGAGAACTTTAGGAAAAATAGAACTTGAATGGTTAACAAAGTTATAAAAGAAGAAAGAAGCCAAGTGAATAGAGAAAAGTATTGTAGTACCAACGTATAAAAACAAAGGTGATATACAAAATTGTGAAAATTATATAAGAACAATATTAATGAGTCATATGATGAAATTATGGAAAAGGTTAATTGAACAAAGACTAAGGAAAGAAGTCTCAATATCTAATAATCAATTTGGATTTATGCCAAGTAGATCAACTATAGAGGCTACAATCTTGCAATTAATAGAAGAGTGTTAGAGTAAACAAAAAGATCTACACATGGTTTTCATTGACCTAGAGAAGGCACGTGATAACCAAGGGACATAATTTAGTGGGCTCTACAAAGAAAACAAATCATCAACATACAGTGGGCTCACAAGATTGAGATGCAGGAAGGGCAACTCCTTTGTCCTTGTCGTTGAGAATGTGGAGGGAGCAGAATAGGAGATTTATTGAAAGGGAGGAAACTCCCCTTCCATCTTTGAAAATTGCATCTTGGGCTCTCTACTTTTTAAATCAAAGAGCGGAATTGTAAATCATTGGGGAGATATTTGATTCTGTAAATAGTTTGAAAGTATAGAGCATCTGGTTAATTGTTAGGTATAGGGCCATCTAGGCGCACTTCCTTTTCGAGAGCATTTAATGAACTATAACAAATATATATAAAAAAATAAAATAAAAAAAGTTAACTTTCACGATTGGTTTATAAAAACCAAATAGTATAAACATGCTTCACCAAATAACTTCTATACATTTTTAAGCTCAAGTACATTTGGGATTATTAATAAAACCAAGATAAAGAAGTAGTAAGATCTTATTGATAACAACATAAAATTCAATGTAAAGTTCATTACACATAGCTCTCAACTCACCCAAGTTTTTTTCCAACCACCTAGGGTCGACTACAAAGTTCATTACACAGACAACAAAAAAATCCAAAGCCTTTTTCCAACTACTTGGGGCTACATGAACCTTACGTTTCCATTCCTCTCTATCTAAGGTCATGGTATCGATCAAACCACATGTTATCGTATCCTTCCTTACTAACTCTACCCACGTTAACTTTGGTCTTTCTCTCCCCATGTCTTACTTGCACCTTTATAACAAAAGAGACACGCAAATCTCACATTACCTAATCAAATTTGAATAATAAAAGAAAAATAAGAAAGATGGGACACCACAAAAATTACAATCCTGGAACTGGTCTAATATCTCACCTATTGTCCTTCTAAGTAACAAAATGAAAATCTTAGAAAAATTAGAGAAAATATAAAATTAATAACATGTTCGGAATGGATTAACCGTCATCATATTCCAATTTTTGTTTCTTTTTTCTAATATTTCCCAAGTATGAAACAAAACAAAAGCAAATTACATCATAAAAACAAAGAAAAAAAAAAAAAAGAAAAAGAAAAGAACTACCTAAATTACAATACACGGACTCAAAAGATTCATATTGCTATGTAATTTCCCAAAACCAACACAGAACACACAAATCTGTTTGGATGCCCCTTCTCTTCGAATGAGGCCACAGGACAATGGCAACCGTCTTTAAAAGAGGATGACAAATTATCAATTTTTTTCCTTTGCACCAAAATCATAAAGAATCACATACAAATAAATTCACAAAAATCCTCTATTTTTTTCATGGGTCAGATCAGGATGATGAATTTCACACTAAAATGCCGTATCAAAAACAGAAGACGCCATTTAACTTTGAGGAATGTCCAAACAGACCCAAATTCAATCTGTTTTATTAGATAATCTGGTTTATATTAGTAGACGCACAAACAGATACAGTACAACATATTTTTAAAAACCAAAGATGTAACTATCACAAACTCACCAGAGCCATTTCTTAACAGAGAGAACGTTCGCTATTGAATGTCAGATCTGTACACAAAACCACAAACACAAACAGATGAAAAACAAATCGATACGATCGAGGGACGTTGCACAAGAAACAATGAAAAATGTATCTTAGATATATATGTATATACAGTCAATAGAGGGAACCTAAGAGTACGAGCGTTCTTCTCAGAGGACTGAGGTGGCGAGAGAGAGAGAGACAGACGGACAGAGATGAAGTTAGGGTTTTTGTAGAGAACGAGAGGTTAAAAGGAGGAGTGGACTCCTTCTTAATCTCGGGTTAGGAATGACAACTAAGGTGACTATTGGGCTTGGTCTTGGGCTTGGTCTTCTTGTTTAATATCACGAAAACTAGATGGACTGATATTAGAGAGGCCTAATCTATTAGATTTATCTTTCCTTGCTGCCCTTTTGGGCTTTTATCCAAAAACCATTTTATATATTAGGGTTAATTACACTCACACCCCTTAAGGTTTGTTCTATTGACAGTCATATGAAAATTGATCACTTTTTAAGCATTCACACCCCTTGTAATAAATTGCAGCCAAGCAGTTCCTAAAAAAGTAGGAAAAGACATTATTACCCTTTAAAAAAATAATAATCCTTGATTAAAAATATGAGAGTATTTAAATGACTCAAGTACCCCTCTTTCCCCTCTTTCTTCACACACCGTATTTTGTACATTTACAGACACACACATAAATATAATACGCTGGATCCCTACAGCCTCCGCCAGCATTTTCTAGGTTTGGTCCTCTTCGGCTCCGGCGTGTTGGCATTCGCACCTCGCCGGCTATCGCTTTTCACCTTTCCTGCCACCACATCACCACCCTTTTAAACCCACAACAATCCCAATCAAACCCATGACGATCTCAAATCATAGCCACCACTCTCTCTCTTTAAATTGAAAATCAGAAGCAAATCAGAGCCGCAAGTATATTTTGGTCTTGCGTACTGTGTTTGTCATTGGAATCTGACCAGCTCAATCGGAATTCGCCGGGAACGTACTGCGGCTGGACTTGTAATTTTTATTTTTTTTTGGGGAGCTTTTCTCACCTACAGGTCTCCTAACAATAAATTGAGGCTTGGCACCAAGACCATTCGCTGGAGAACAAGAATTGAAGACGAGGTGACCCTACATGGTTTTGTACAAATTTTGTTTTGGTTTTGACAATAACCCATAGTTTTATCAAATACCCACCTCCAATATAGTTTATGTATATATTATTATATTTTTAATATAACAAATTTGGATTGGTGTTGTGTGAATCAAATATCACACAAAAAAAAATAATAAATAAAAATAAATTCACATTGCAAGTGGTATTGTCCCACTTTCCTCTTTTCATATTATATTATATTGTACTAAATTTAATATTACTACTACTAACCTCCATTCACATGAACCACCACTTCCATACATGTATGTGTGTGTGTATATATATTACAGTTATATATAATTAATTATACTTTCTTTTTTCTTTTTTTGGCATGAAAGGGTAGTTTAGTTAAATAAATTGAGTTGTAAAGGTTAAAAAGGTAATTTCATAGTCCAAATAGGTTAACTATCAAGTCAAAGGACAATAATGTCAATTCATCATGTGCAGAAGATCAGAGGGGTGTATTTGTTAACTTTATGAAACTTGAGGGGTGGTCATTGTTAAAAAATAGGTCAACTTTCATTTGATTGTCAATAGGGCAAATCTTAGGGGGTGTGAGTGTAATTAACCCTATATATTATCCTCCTTTTCGAGCTAATAAAGTCTCTCATTTACCATACCTCCTAAGAAGAACATATACGAAGAAGGGATATGGGATGTCACCACTCATACACAATTATAAAATAAGTTTCAAAAATATTTAGACATAGATGCAGTATGCGTTAAAAAAAAATAAAAGAAAAAATTAATATTATACATAAAATGTTAGCCTTTATTCTTCAACCATAAACTACATATACTTGAAGCAATTATGCAAAGTATAAGAAGCTCACTTCTATCATTTAGGCAATCGCGTATTGCTACTTTACTAGTTTACTTTATGAACATCCATTCATTTAATCGTCTATTAACATTCAAGGAGAAAAAGTTCATTTTCATTACTATCATTTATACAATTAAGCGTTGCTAGTTTGTTACACAATCCATTTATCATTTGTTATTTATATTTTCCATCTATTATCATTAAAGGACCATTAAAACCCAAAGTACATTCCACATAACCATCATAGAAAAATAAGTTCCTTGAAGACTATGGAAAAAGATATAATAATAATAAAATGTATACACGAATTGAATTGTAGTTTTAGAATCTCATCCAATGAAAAATATTAAAATTGCATTTTCTGCATTAGTTTAGGAAACTTTTTTTTTTTTTTTTCTTTTTTCATTACCATTAATTGTGTTCGACATAAAATGAAAAAAAAAAATGGACCATGAAAATAAATGAAAAAATGTTAAGAAAAACACATTGATTTTGCCGCGTATAGTATTAAACAACTAAATCACAATTGATCGGATTGAACAAAGATATTGATCTGAAGTCAACAGAAGTATTGAACAAGAAAAACTATTTTGATTATATTCTGGTTTTTCCTTCGATTTGGTATTGATTTTATTCGTTTGTACTCTTTAAATTCTAATTTGTTAGAATATTGTTAGTTTACTGTATATTCATATGATTATATTGTTTCAGCTATAGTGCTTTGAAAGAATAATCGAAATAGAGAAGAAATTGAATATTATTTTCCCACACTTTACATCACTGTGCAAACATTGTATATATAGATTACATGTATAACATTCCCATGATTGTGGGGATTTCCAAATTATGTACAGCAAGATTTGTGGAGACAAATCCCATTAGTCAAACCCTTGATTACAGAAGTTTCCAATATAATTTGTAGTTGAATTGGCAAGATTTGTGGAGACCAAATCTCATCTGTTACTTGTGTGGGAAATCAATTTTAAATTTGAGTCAAAATTTCCATTACACCCCCACAAACTCATTAGTCAAGCACAGATTGAGTTTGTTCTTTAGCATGTTATATTTGCTAGTGTTGAGCCCCTTTGTAAAAATATCAACCACTTGATCAATCGTAGATATGTATCGAATATCAAGTTCACGAAGTACTACTTTCTCACGAATATAATGATAGTCAACCTCAAGATATTTGGTTTGAGTATGAAAAACAGGGTTGGAAGCAAATGAAGTAGAACTAATGTTATCATACCAAAAAAGGGGTGTTTCTGTAAGAAGAACCTGTAGATCCCTAAAAGGTATTCGAAACCAAGAGAGTTTAGCGGCAGTGAGTGCAAGCTGTCAATATTCTGATTCGGGGCTTGATCTAGAGACAGTAGATTGCATTTTAGCACTCCAAGAAATAGGATTATATCTTAAATAAACACAGTAGAAACTTGTAGGACTATGATCTATTAGACAACCAGCATAGTCAGCATCCTGGTTGGAAAAATAGCCCATGAGTAGTGTGCCTTTTATGTAGCGAAGAATAAGTTTTACAGCAGTCCAATGGACTGTTGTAGGCTTATACATAAATTAACAAACTTGATTAATCGCGTAAGCTAAGTCTGGACGGGTGAGAGTTAAATATTGGAGAGCACCAGCGACATTACGATATGCGGAAGGATCTATAAGTGCCTCACCATCTGTGAGCTGCAACTTTGTGCCAGTGACAACCGGAGAGGAATATGGCTTCGTTGTTTCCATGTTTGTGCACTTTAGCAGATCTAGTGCATATTTTGTCTGCATAAGATAAAATTGTCCTTTGGAGAAGGTAACCTCAATTCCTATAAAAGTAATGCAAGCTTGTAATACCCCTAATTTTAAAAGGATAGTCTCGGCATTTATTTATTTGTTTTATTTGCATTTTTTAATTTTTTAATTGATTATTTGTTTACGTGTTTAATTTAATTAAGTGGTTAAATGTAATTTGTGTGCTTATTTGATTAATTTAAATTTAAATGCTTTAACTGAATTATTTGTTATCTGATTATGTGTATTATGTGTAATTTAATTGGTTAAGATTTAAATGTTTTATTTTATATTTTATATTTAAAGGAGTTGGGTTATGGATAGTAGTAATGGACCACCCAATGGGTTGGGTTGCATGTACTACTTGGATAGGAGTTGAATGGGTACGGATATTGACCCATGGAGGGATGTAAATATATACATGGTTATATATATATATATAGGAATTTATTTAATAATGAGTAATTAGTATTATACTAGGATAGTAAGATGCATATATATAAGTATAAATTATATATTATAAATATATATTTATGTAGTCACGTACAATATATTATATATATGTATTATGTGCTATTTTCCTTTTATTTTATTTTCATTCTCTCATTATCAGACTTGGATGGCAATTAGGACTAGGGTTGGAAGTAGTCTATATATATAAGTTTAGAGGAGGCTAGGGTTATATTACGTGATATATTCCTAAAGAGAAGGAGAGAGAATTAACAGAGAGTTGAGAGGGAGAACAGAGAGAGAAAGAGGAGATTCAGCCAAGGGGTTCAAGGCCGAACCCTAAGGGACGAAAGAGAGGGTTGTTCGGGGCTAACACTGAGTAACAGAAAGGAGTCTTGACGGCAGCCAACAGCACCGAAAAATTAGAGAAGAAGGAGTTTGAGGTTTTGAACCAAAAACCTTAGAGGCAAGTTCTTCTTCTAACTCCTTCCCTTAGACTTGTGTTCTATACATCCCTAGGTTAATTCCAGGATTAATCAGAGATTAAATTGATCATGTATACATGTTTAAATTAAATTAAAACTGACTTTTATGTGTTGTTTTGTGTTCGTGATTAATCTTGAATAAAATTATGTAATACTTTGTTTTAATCTGTGTTTAAGATGTATATCTACTTCATATAATTGTCTAGAATGATTCGGGACATAGTTCAGACCTCTAGGACCATTAACAATGGAGAACAGAGGGGTTGAAGGTCGCCGGAGACGAAGAAGACAGAGGATAGCAGGAGTAGAGGCGGCTCTACTCAAAGTAAAGGCGGTTATACTCTTAGGACTTCACATGTGCGTGGGTTTTGGCTACTGTATTTGGTTTTGGGGTATTTCAGGATTGTGTAGGTCAATTTAAGAGTTGTAAATGACTACGATGGACATAACAAATACTCAAGATGCATAATTTATAATAATATGCCATGAACTTGAACAATATGAAATTTAAATAAATTGCATATTGTAAACAGATGATTTAAATGCTTAATATTAATTTAGCAAGTTAAATGGATGTTGTATGATTTTTATCGTACATTAGTAGTATAATATATTCAGTTTATTGTCTGATTTTATTATACTTGGTTCTGGATTTAATTGATGTTTTATTTTACTTATTTCATCAATTATTGGATTATGTGGATGATTTAATTGCTTAAAACTATTCTAACAATTTAAATGGAGGTTATAAGATTTTAATCATATATTGGCTGCATAATATGATTATGTATATATCTGACTTCTATTATGTTTATTTCTGGATGTATTTAATGTTGATATTATAATTGTTGCATCATTTATGGATCACATGCATTATATGCACCAGTATGGAATGGTAGCATAATAGGGACGGATTAACTAAAAATGTTAAGTCTTACTTATTCATGTATAACGGAATAGATTAACTAAAATGTTAAATCTTACATATATTCATGTCAGGTCAACTGAATCAGTTGGATGACGTACCAGATATTTATTTTATGTT
Organism: Cornus florida; assembly: GCF_030987335.1. Lineage (NCBI taxonomy): Eukaryota > Viridiplantae > Streptophyta > Magnoliopsida > Cornales > Cornaceae > Cornus > Cornus florida. The sequence continues at coordinate 52,426,042 of NW_026775573.1, forward strand.
ATAGATTAGGATGGATTATATATACATATAGTTATGAGCCATGATATGAGCTTGAGTCTCAGGATCATGATTAGGGTACGTATATTTCCAGGAATGTGTAGCTAGATATAGTATAGATGTATATCCTGATAGGTCTAGGTATTCATGTCCACTATATGTGCATTTTGCATGTTGCCTACTATTCAGGTTGAGACAACCCTATAATCTAATGAGGTTCCTTTAGTGTGTGTGTGTATATATATTTATGGACTACTTAGCCATTGTTCAGTTGACTATGGTGTATACGCGTATCAGGTCTCTGTTTGAATTGTAGTAGAGTAGAACTTGTTCGTGGGCCTGACCCACTATTATTTTTCAAGTGTTCGACAGTTCCAATCTTAAAGCTTGTTTGTGCCGAGCAGAAGCAGTCATTCACTCTTTCGACTACGTAGGATTTTTCTTCATGTTTTAGTTTTGGATTTTATTTCGGTTCAGTTATTTTTCAGTTGGGCTTTTATTAGGGGTCCACTAGATGGATTCCCAAGTTGTAATGGTATTGAAGGTTTTGGATATTTTATATTGGAGGATTATTTAATTAAGTAATTCAAGGATTTATTATTTAGTTTTCTTTCCACTTATTTATTTATTCTTATTTCTTTTTGTACTCAATGCTTGTTTAAACATTAATTGTTTGATATCCTTCAATTCTGTGCTCGGACTTGATCACCCGTGGCTTTACAATCGAGGGGTATCACAAAGCTACTAAGATCTTTCGTAGCAAAACGTTTCCCTAAATCTGGGATTAATTGAGTGAGATGCAAATCACTATTTTCGGTAAGTAAAATATCATACACATAAATGAGAAGAAATATGGTCACTTCTTCTGAATGATATGTTGTAATACCTCTAATTTTAAAATGATAGTCTCGGTATTTTTTTTATATAGTTTTCTTGCAATTTTAAATTCATTATGTGTTTATTTGACTATTTGATTAATTGGTTAATTGTTAAATTGCTTTCTTTGTGTTAATTAAATTATATGCTTATGTGGATGTTCATTAATTGTTTAAATTATTTTATTTGTTTAACTGGCATTTTTGTTTAATTGAAATTATAAGCTAGGTGACTTGAATTAAAATATTTAAAATTAATTATTTAAATTAAAGTGTTTAATTTTAGTAAGGATGGGATTGGATGGTGTGGATTAAATGGGTATGGTTAATACCCATGGATGTATATACGTGTATATATGGGTATATATGTATATGTTGATTAGTTTAATTATTATTAATTATTAATAATTGAATTTTAATTTTTAGTCATTATATAATGTAGAATACACTATTAGGGTTTTATGTTTTAAGGAATCATGTGGTTGAGATAACCGACTTATACATATATTTATTTTATATATATTTTTATTTTATTTCTTTTTATTTTCCGTCTCCTTTGTTAACTAGAATTAGGCTTGTATAGAAGCCTATAAATATAACATTATACGTCTGCATAGGGTTACAAACAAACCCTATTAATGAACAGAGAGTTTTGAGAGGAAAACAGAGAGAAAGAGCTAGGGGTTTTTGCCATAAACAAGGGCTGAACCAAGGAGGGGTATTTGAAGCTTGCTTGTCGGTTGAACCAGGAATAGTAGAGGAATTGAGAACCATCTTGGATTGCCGGAAAACTTAGGAAGACGACATTAAGGTTTCAAAACTGAAATCAGAGGCAAGTTCTATTTCTTACTCTTTTCCTTTGACTTGTGTTCTGTGCATGCCTAGGTAGTCTCCAGGAACTAAACGAACATTAAATTGATCTTATATGCATATTATTTCAGAGTTTAAATTATTTTACGAACTGTTAATTGAGTTTGATTTATAGTATCAATTGTTTTGTATCATGGTTTTTAATTTCTGTTAATGACGCATACTATGTTTTAAAATTTTCTGGGATAGTTTTGGGACATAGACGAACCTTTGGGAATCTACACAAGACCTTACAGAGTGTTTTTAATGTCATTGGAGATGAAGACGATGACAGGAAGCAGGGACAGAGCTGGCTCCTAAGGGGAAAGAGCCGGCTCTTGTGTTTTTTTAGCCGCGGCTCTCTGTGAGAGAGAGAGCCAGCTCCATGGAATTAGGGAGCTAACTCTCTAGGTCACAGAGCCGGCTCCTAAGGTGGGGGAGTCGGCTACCTTGTGTGGAAGCTTGCTCTCTCACTTTGAGAGCAAACTCTCGTGCATAGTAACTTACTGAAATATTTTTTAAAGCATGGGTTTGGTTTTTTGGGATTTCTGGACTGTTATGGGTTGATATTAAAGGTTCTAAATACTGTTTCATGTTGTATTAAAACTCCTTATTGCATAATTCTTATCTATATGCTAATGGATTTAACAGTAGGAAGGTTTAAACAATCTTATATGTTGTTAACGGATAAGGGATATAATTGCTCAAATTTTATTTTAGCAATTTAATGGACCGTGACATGATTTTTAAATCTGTGTTGGATGCATAATAGGGTCATATACTTATTAGATTTTATTATGTTTATCAGGAATTAATTGATATTTACATATTTTAATTTGTATTATCAATTATTGGATTTTGCGGAGTATTATCAAATAAGCATGTTAATTTATATATGTCTGTCATGCTTATTTTGGATCAGTTGATATTTACATTGATTCTCTGTGTTATCAATTGTTGAATGTATGGATTGTATGCACCGGTATGGGATGCTAGCATATTAGGGATGGATTAGTTTTAAAATGCTAAATCCTACCCATTCTGGAATAAGAAAATTGATTATAAAAATAAATCCTACTTATATTTAAGTCAGATCAGTTGCATAAAGTTGAGTGACTTACTGGATTACTTGTTATTTATATTTAACTCAGATCAGCTGCATAAAGTTGAGTGACTTCCTAGATTACTTGTTATTTATATTTAAGTCAAATCAGCTGCATAAAGTTGAGTGACTTACTGGATTACTCCACTTATATCTTATGTCAAATCAATGAACAATTGAATGACATACTCTGGTTTTGGACGGAATTTAAATATATGATTATGATACCACGATATGAGTTTGAGTCTCAGAGTCGATGGTTAGGGAGCGTATATGCATCGGGATGCATAACTGGCTATGATGGTTGAGGTATATACCCTGTTAGGTCTAGGTACTCATGCCCACTTCGAATGCATTTTGTATGTTACTTCTATTCAGGTTAAGACCCCTTTGTAGTCCAGTGAGAATCCCTTAGTGTGGATATATATATGTATGGACTATATAGTTATTGTTGAGATATGTAGGATGTATTCATGTATCGGGTCTTTGTTTGGATTGTAATAGTATAGAACTTGCTCGTGGGCCTAACCCACTATCATTTTTCAGGTGTTTGTCAATTCCAGGCGTAGAGCTTGTTCGTGCTGAGCAGAGACTATCACTCACTTTTCCGACGACGTATGATTTCTTTTGATGGTTTAGCGTTAGATTTTAGTTTAGTTGTTACTTTCCAGTTTGGGATTTAATTAGGGGTCCACTATGTGGATTCCCGAGTTGTTGAATTAAAGGAGATTTTAGATTATTGAATTTTAATTATTTAATTTTAAGGATTATATTTTAGAATTCTTTCTGCCTTAATCATTTATTTATTAATTGATTTTGTATTCTGTGTTCATTTAAATATTAATTGTTTGATATTTCCTCAGGTTTGGGCTTGGACCTGATCAACCCATGTCTCGGAGTCGAGGAGTATCACATATGCGAATAAAGAGTAGTCGGCTTTGGACCTAACAAAATCCAGGTCGCCAATATAGTCTAAAAAACGCTGAAATCATGCACGAGGAGCTTGTTTCAAGCCATAAAGAGATTTATGTAAACAACACATATGATATGGGAAATTTGGATCCGTAAATCCTTTGGGTTGGCACATGTAAACTTCCTTATGTAGAATACCATGAAAAAAGGCATTTTGCACATCTAGTTGCCTTATTGACCAATGTCGAGTGAGGGCAATAACTAAAATTATTCGGAGTAGTAGGTTTTGCAACAGGACTGAAGGTTTCAATGTAGTTAACACCCTCTTGTTAATGAAATCCATTAGCGATAAGGCAAGCTTTAAAGCGTTCAATGGAACTATCAGATTTTTTTAAACTTTGTAAACCTATTTATTAGATAAAACATTCATACCCGGATGATAAGGCACTGATGACCATGTCCTACACTTCTGGAGTACATCAAACTCCACACACATAGCTTGACGCCATTCAGGTATTTTGTTTGCTTGAGTAAAACATGAGGGCTCAATAGGTGCATATGCCAAATTTGAAGCAAAAACATATTTTGGATTAGGTTTTCTTATTCCCACTTTACCACGGGTCACCATGGAGTGTGAAGAAGAAGTCAGTAATGTGGGTTGAATTGGTTCATTAGGATGAGATACTAATTTAAGATCAGGTGAAGGTATGGATGACGATGAAATTATAGGTTATGGAACAGGGCTAAGACAAGAAGAAGCTGTGAAAGGTATGATAAAGAGTGAAGAAATATCTTCTATTGGCAATAAGTGAGATAGACTGTTAGACATATTTTTGAATGGAAATGATTGCTCATCAAAGACGACATGCCGAGATAAATACACTCTTCCAGATTCAATGTCTAGACGCCGATACCCTTGATGATTAGTATAATAACTGAAGAAAATGCATTGCTTAGACCGAAATTCCAATTTGTTTTTATTGTAAGGACAAAAATAAGGAAAACATGAACATCCAGAAACTCAGAAGAAAAAGTAATCTGAAGATTTATTAAATAATTTTTCAAACGTTGAAATATAACCTAAACCTTTAGCAGGTAAATGGTTTATTAAATAAACAACAACATTGAAAGCCTCAACCCAAAAGGAAGAAGGCATACTTGTTTGAGCCAAAAGAACTAGACCAGTATCAACAATGTGTCTATGTTTTTGCTCAGCTACCCCATTTTGTTTTGGAGTATGAGGACAAGACATGCAATGAAATATTCCATTTATGGTTAAGTAATGTTGAAATAGGGTACTAAGATATTCACGGCCTCCATCAGTTTGCAAACCTTTAATTGTTGTTGAGAAAATATTTTCAACTAGAGCTTTATATTTCAACAAACAATCAAATGCTTAATGTCTAAACCTCACAGGGAAAAGCCATGTATATATTAAATAATCATCCATAAATGAAATATAATATTGAGACCCTTTATTAGAATATAAAGGTAAAGTCCAAATATCATAGGTAAATCACAAGCTTTTCCTAGGGGACAAGATTGACAAAAAACATTTTCAAAGAGCCTTGGAGAGGCAAACACTTTTAAGAGACCAAACGTTGCAAAATTGGAAAACCAGGATACCCTAAACGTTGATGCCAAATTGATGTATCCACATGTTGTCCTATGAGAGCAAATGGTTGAAAGGTTCTATTGGTGAGAAGTCGGTGGAGCCAAATGGGATACTGTCCATTTTCACTCTTGCCTTGGAATAAATTCCTCCATGTCTTGGTGTCCTTAACACAAAAAAATGATCAGAGAAGAATTCAAAATAATAGTTATTATCACGAGTAAACTAATGGACAGATAAAAAATTAGCTGAAACTTGAGGATAATGCAAAACATGGTTTAAAGAAAAATTAAAGGAAATATGATGAAGATGAGTAGAACCAACATTGGAAAATTTCAAATCTAAACCATTACCAACTACGACTTGATCAGACCCATGGTCTTCCTTGTGGAGTGAGAGATTTGCAAGATCAGATGTAATATAATTTGATGCTCCGCTATCAGTGTACCATGTTTGTTCATCCAAACTGCCACCAGTAGATGCTACCATGGCAGCAAGCATATAATACCCCTAATTTCTGGATAAGTATTTAATTGCGTTTTTATATAATTATATGGCTATTTGTTTATTTGTTTTTATATTTAATTGTGTGTTTAATTGATTATTTGTTTCATTTAATTATTTTAGTTGAGCTAATTAAATTATTTATGTTGGCTAAATGTGTATGTGTATTTTGTTTGATTTCATGTGATGTGTTTGTATAATTGATTTATTTTTTAAATGTTTTAATTGTGTTAGTTAAAAGATTTGTTTTTTCTTTTTATTTTATTTTAAAAGTTTATGGATTTGGGTTATAACCTATGAACTAATTAGATGAGTCTTGGATTATTTGAGTGGGATCCTAAATGGGTTGAATGGTGACCCATGGGGATTAGTAGTTATATATATAATAAGGGGTGTATATATAGATCTATTTTATGTTTTAATAAAAATAATTATTTATTACATTACTTACTTAGATTGAGATTGTCAGACGTATGCTAGGTCTATGATATATGTAGTATATATCTATCTATACATATATACATATATAGTAGATTTAGAAAGAGAAGAGAGAAATAGAGAAAGGAAGATAAAGAAGGAAGAAGAACAAGACAAGGAAAAAGGAGTTTAGCTTTCGATCCAAAAGTTTAAGGTAAGTTCTCTATTCTACACTTATTCCTTAGATCTGTGATCTATATGTCTCTAGTATAACTGTAGGGATGATTAAAGAGCTATTAAAATCTGAATCCATGTTTAAATTGATCTACAGCATGGTTTTTATCAGTTTATGTTCATATTTATTCTTGATGTATGTTTTGGTAAATTTATGGCTTAGATCTGATTTTTAATGGATTTCTACATGTTATAAAGATGTAAATTCATGCTTAGGTGTTTATGGGACTTAGTAATATGTTTTAGGACCCTTAACAATGGAGATAAATAAAAAGGATTTGGTCAAATTGGGAGTGTTAGGGAATTGCCTCTGTATATTTGATAATAAGGGGAGTCATTCTCTTGATTTATGGTCAATGAAAGATTATGAAGTTGTAATGTCTTGGACTAAAGATTCCATTTTGAGAAACACACTTTCGCGTAGGCTGTTTCATAAGACACTTTACCCAATCACGGTTTGGAAAATTGGAGAGATATTGGTGTCATGTGATGATGCCAAGGTACTTCCACCACTTGATGCGTTCTTAGAATTCGTGCCACTTTTCGTTGTGGCTTTGACATTGACCTTTGAAGTAGCGATGTTCTTTTGGGCTTTCTTGTCTGTCTGATCCTTAAAGGGAGCCATGAAATTTGACAAAGAAAAAACTTGATGGTAGGAGAAAGAGATGAGAGGTAGAGAATATCCTACCGGGAGTGTCAGAAATTTGTACACACAAATTTCGTAGTTTGTAAATAAAAGAACGAAATAGGGAACAAATGTAATTTTATTAATTTTTAATAAATAAAAAAGAGTACAATTCTCTGTAATATTCTTTACAAAAGAATAAAATCCTTTAATTCATTCTCCTTTGTTAGTATTCAATGACTACACGAGCTTGATCTTGAATCACCGTAGAATTTTGTTGAAGAACGACACGATTTGATATGCTTGTTGTTGATTACCGTGGAATGTTGATGAAGAATGATACAATTTGATGTGCTTGTTGCTCTTCGCCTTCAGGTTTGGGTGTTGGGGATGAATGCCGACAGAGTTTTTGTATTTCTCTTTGAAATTCTAGATTTCTAGAATTCTCAATTTCTGTACCTCCTTCCTCCTTCCTCCTTCCTCCATGCCTCTATTTATAGGCTTCTTAGATTAATAGGATAATGACATGTGTTCTTTCTTGATAGGGACATAATTATAACTAGGCCGGGCCAGTTATATTGTGATAATTATCCATAAAAATAATTATTTTAAATATATTTTATTAAGAATAATTATCTTTTTATTTAATCACCTGAACTGGCAAATTAAATAATTTAATTTGACTAAGTTTGGACCAATTAAATAATTTAATTAAACATGAGACCCATATTTGATGGGTCAATTTGTCAAAATAAAAATTCATGAAATTTTAGTGTCTCTAAGAATATTCATGGAATCACCAAAAAGTATAATATATCAGTGTCTAGTCTTTTACCACTCGAGTAACACCACCACAATTCAAATTGTTACTCCTTCCTGTGAGTAAATAAATCTAAATAAGATAATATGCAACTAAAATTGAAAAGAAGTTATAACTAATAAAAAAAGATTAAAATATGACAAAAATGTGTTAGTAGTGCTCTTACAGTTAGAACCAACATGCCTCTAAATAATGTATGGATGGCAATTTCCCCCGCTTCGGCAGGTTTCCACCCTGCCCCGCCTCTAATGGGATGGATTTGGAAGCTCTTTAAATAGGTTTAGGATGAATATAATAAAATAATTAAAAACTCAAAGCAGGTTTGGGGCGGAGGCGGATTTAGTAATAAACCCGTCTCGCCCCCGCCCCAATTACATATATTCATTTAAAAATTATATATATATATGATATTTTTAAGACTCTTGTTACTTTGCTGCAAGTGTCCGTTAATATATTAATGTTCATAGAATATTTACTATGAATGTAACTCGTTGAAAAAGAAGATGGAAAGTTTCACTACTTCCCCAAATAATGACTAATACAATATTTATTACGAATGTAACTCACTGAAATATATATATATATATATATATATATATATATATATATAGTGGTCATGTAACAACCGTAAACGAGAGAGAGAGAAAAAGACAAAAAAAAAAGTTACTTAAGAATATTCTGTATTGGTTAGGGTTTAATAAAAATTTAAATGAGGATAAGAGAGAGAGAAAAAAAAAAAAAAAAAAAAGTCATCCAAGGATATAAATCTTTAGGGCCCACTATTAAATTTCTGCAGTAGTTAGAGTTTAATTAAAAAAACATGAATGAAGGGGAGAGAGAAAATATATATATACATATATATATATATATATATATATATATATATATTTTCAGTCATAAATCTTTAGGCACAATATTAAATTTCTATATTATTTAGTGTTTAATAATATTATGAAATAATTAGCATAATATAACTTATATAAGGAATTTTCAAAACTTTGGGGCATTCCTATTGGTTGGGAGCTTAGGCAATCGCCTAAGTGGCCTAAGGCTCTAGTTAGCACTGTTCGTGATGGAGTTGGTTATGAGGGTTGTTATATATATATATATATATATATATATATATATATATTTTATCCACACCTTTGTATAGTGACCATTGAATATAATCTAACGATACTATTACAAACCCACTTATTTTTACTTTCCTAATATAACAAAATCACTATTTTACCTATTTCGAAATTTTGTAAAACACTTTTCTCCCTTTTGGTTCAGGAAACTTTGAATACATATCGATAAAAGTTTCCTTTCTTTCTTTGTGGACCAATCTATTTGGAGTTTACTCCATTTACAAGTGAGATTTGGAAAAACCCAAGTCATACAAAGTGTGAATCAGAGCGTGAAAGCCATACAAAGTTGAAGCCAACGGAAGGCGGAAGTAAGCTGAGCATGAGAGCGCTTGAAGAGAGAGAGAGAGTGGCACCAATTGAGAAGAAAAACAGTAGCAGAAAACAAAAATCAAGGACAAGAAATACTCTCACACTCTAAAGTTTCCACTATGGATCTTCCTTTCTCCATCCTTGTGGACATTCTTTCTAAGCTTCCAACTAGAACCCTCTTACAAAATAGGTGTGTTTGCAAAACCTGGAACAATTTGAAATGTCCAAAAGACCCTTTATATATTGTCCTCATTAACGAGCCAATAAAGTCTCTCATTTACCTACCTCCTAGGAAGAACATATACGGAAAAAGGGATATGGGACGTCACCATTCAAACACGGTGATACGATATATAAATTTAAAAAATATTTAAACACAAATGCAGTATATGTTAAAAAAAATAACAGAAAAAATTAATATTATACATAAAAGGTTAGCCTTTATTCTTCAACCATAAAATAAATACACTTGGAGCAATTATGCAAAATATAAGAAGCTCATTTATATCATTTAGGCAATCGGTATTGCTACTTTACTAGTTTACATCATAAACATTCATTCACTTAACCATCTATTAACATTCAAGGACCATTACAAAACCATATCATAAATGTACATAAAGTAATTGTACAGAAGTGCAAAATAGAAAAAGTTCATTTTCATTATTATCATTTATGCAATCAAGCGTTGCTAGTTTGTTATAGTATCCATTTATCATTTGCTATTTATATTTTCCATCTATTATCCTTAAAGTACCATTAAAAAACCAAAGTTCTATAGAACCATTATAAAAAAATAAGTTCCATGAAGACTATGGAAAAAGAAAGAAGAAAATCTAACACCTCATGATTGCTTAATTGCTAGTAAGGAGTTGTATACACGAATTGAATGGTAGTTTTAGAATCTCATCCAATGAAGAATATTGAAATTTCATTTTCTGCGTTAGTTTAGGAAACTTGTTTTTTTTTTTTTCTCTCTCTTTCCATTACCATTAATTGTGTTTGACATAAAATGACAAAAATGGACCACGAAAATAAATGAAAAAATGTTAAGAAAAACACATTGATTTCGTCGCGTATAGTATTAAAGAACTACATCATAATTGATCGGATCCAACAATGATATTACTATTGATCAGAAGTAAACAGAAGTATCAAACAAGAAAAACTATTTTGATTATATTATGGTTTTTCCTTTGATTTGGTATTGATTGTACCTATTTGTACTCTTTAAATTCTAATTTGTTAAATTATGGTTAGTTTATTGTACATTCATATGGTTATATTGTTTCAGCTATAGTAATTTGAAAGAATAATTGAAATAGAGATGAAGTTGAATCTTATTTTTCCCACACTTTACATCTTTGTGCAAACATTATATATATAGATTACATGTATAACCTTCCCATGATTGTGGGAGTTTCCAAATTATGTACAACAAGATTTGTGGAGACATATCCCATTAGTCAATCCCTTTATTATAGAAATTTCTAATAAAATTTGTAGCTGATTTGACAAGATTTGTGGAGACCAAATCTCATCTGTTACTTGTGTTGGAAATCAATTTTGAATTTGAGTCAACATATCCATTACACCCCCGCAAACTCATTGGTCGAGCACGGATCATGAGTTTATTCTTTAGCATGTTATATCTGCCAGTGCTGAGCCCCTTTGTAAAAATATCAACCACTTGATCAATCATAAATATGTATTGAACATCAAGTTCATGAAGTACTACTTTCTCACGAATATAATGATAGTCAACCTCAAGATGTTTGGTTCGAGCATGAAAAATAGGGTTGGATGTAAGTGAAATAAAACTAATGTTATCACACCAAAGAAGATGTGTTTCTATAAGAGGGACCCGTAGATCCCTAAAAAGAATTCACAACCAATAGAGTTCAGCGGCAGTGAGTGCAAACTGTCGATATTCTGATTCGGTGCTTGATCGAGAGATAGTAGATTGCTTTTTAGCACTCCAAGAAAGTGGATTATATCCTAAATAAACAAAGTAGCAACATGTAAAATGATGATTTATTGGACAACCAGTATAGTCAGCATCAGAGTGGGCTTTAATTTTTTAGCGGTCCTGGTTGGAAAAATAGCCTATGATTAGTGATGCCTTTTATGTAGTGAAGAATACGCTTCACAGGAGTCCAATGGATTATTGTAGGCTTATGCATAAATTGACAAACTGGATTAACCACACAGGCTAAGTTTGGATGAGTGAGAGTTATATATTGGAGAGCACTAACGACACTATGACATACAGAAGGATCTGTAAGTGTCTCACCATCTGTGAGCTGCAACTTTGTGCCAGTAACAGCCGGAGAGGAATATGGCTTCGTTGTTTCCATGTTTGTGCGCTTTAGCAGATCTAGTGCATATTTTGTCTCCGTAAGATAAAGTTGTCCTTTGGAGAAGGTAGCCTCAATTCCCAAAAAAATGAAAACTTCCAAGATCTTTCATAGGAAAACGTTTCCCTAAATCTGAGATTAATTGAGTGAGATGCAAATCACTATTTCCAGTAAGTAAAATATCATTCACTTAAATGAGAAGAAACATGGTCACCCCTTCTGAATATATGTGAATAAAGAGTAGTCGGCTTTGGACCCAACAAAACCCAAGTTGCATAGTCTGAAAAGCGTTGAAACCATGTACGAGGAGCTTGTTTTAAGCCATAAAGGGATTTATGTAGATAACACACATGATGTGGGAAATTTGGATCCGTAAATCCTTTGGGTTGGCGCATGTAAACTTCCTCATGCAGAATACCATGAAGAAAGGCATTTTGTACATTTAGTTACCTTATTGACCAATGTCGGGTGAGGGCAATAATTAAAATTTTTCGGATAGTAGTATGCTTTGCAACAGGACTGAAGGTTTCGGTGTAGTCAACACCCTCTTGTTGATGAAATCCATTAACGACAAGGCGAGCTTTAAAGCGTTCAATGGATCCATCAGATTTTTTTTTTTTTTTTTTTTTTTTTTTTTTAAACTTTGTAAACCCATTTATTGGAAAAAACATTTATACCTAGATGATAAGGCGCTGATGACCATGTCCCATACTTTTGGAGTGCATCAAACTCCACACACATAGCTTGACGCCACTCAGGTATTTTTTTTTTGCTTGAATAAAACATGAGGGCTCCATAGGTGTAGATGCAAAATTTATAGCTAAAGCATATTTTGGATTAGGTTTTTTTATTCCCACTTTACCACGAGTCACCATGGAGTGTGAAGAAGATGTTGGTAATGTGGGTTAAATTGGTTCATTAAGATGAGATACTAATTCAAGATCAGGTGAAGGTATGGAGGATGATGAAGTTATGGGTTGTGGTACAGGGCTAGGACAAGAAGAAAATGTGAAAGGTATGACAAAAGGTGAAGAAGTATCTTCTATTAGCAATAAGTGAGATGGACTATTGGACATGTTTTTTAATGGAAATGATTGCTCATCAAAGACGACATGCCGAGATAAATACACTATTCCAGATTCAACGTTAAGACACTGATACCCTTGATGATTAGTAGAATACCCCAAGAAAATACATTGCTTAGACCAAAATTCCAATTTGTTTTTATTGTTAAGGACAAAGATAAGGAAAACATGAAAATCCAAAAACTCGGAAGAAAGAGTAATCTTGAGATTTATGAAATAAATATTCAAATGATGAAATATAACCTAAACCTTTAGCAGGTAAACGGTTTATTAAAAAAATAGCAGCATTAAAATCCTCTACCCAAAAGGGAAAAGGCATACTTGCTTAAGCCAAAAGAACTAGACCAGTATCAACAATGTGTCTATATTTTCGCTCAGCTACCCCATTTTGTTCTGAAGTATGAGGACAGGACATGCGATGAAATATTCCATGTGTGGTTAAGCAACGTTAAATGGGGCACTAAGATATTCACGGCCTCCATCAGTTTGCAAACCTTTAATTGTTGTTGAGAAAATATTTTCAACTAGAGCTTTATATTTCAAGAAACAATCAAGTACTTCATGTTTAAACCTCATAGGAAAAAGCCATGTATATTTTGAATAATCATCCACAAATGAAATATAATATTTAAACCCTTTATTAGAATAATAGAGTTACATGGCTACTTTAAGGGGTTAAGGGACTTAGGCAAGGAGACACTCTCTTACCACTATTGTTTGTCCTAGCTATGAAGGTTTTTTTTTTTCCTCCATCACTAATAATCCATCCTTCAAATTCCATTTTAGTTTAAAAACTATCCATTTCCCACCTAATATTCGTTGACAATCTCTTTCTTTTCACTTATGGGGATCTAGCTTTCATATCCACACTCAACCACTCTCTGGACCACTTTACCTCTCTCTATTGACTAAGCATCAACAACTCCATATTTAAACCCTTTATTAGAATAATAGAGTTACATGGCTACTTTAAGGGGTTAAGGGACTTAGGCAAGGAGACACTCTCTTACCACTATTGTTTGTCCTAGCTATGAAGGTTTTTTTTTTTCCTCCATCACTAATAATCCATCCTTCAAATTCCATTTTAGTTTAAAAACTATCCATTTCCCACCTAATATTCGTTGACAATCTCTTTCTTTTCACTTATGGGGATCTAGCTTTCATATCCACACTCAACCACTCTCTGGACCACTTTACCTCTCTCTATTGACTAAGCATCAACAACTCCAAAAGCAATTTTTTTGTCAAGCAATTTTTTTGCTTCTCACATTGACAATATTCTACTTGATGAGATCAACGCTATTCTTGGGTTTGAATGTGGGACGTTGCCTATTAAATATTTGCGTGTGCACTTAATCTCCACCGGACTTAAGGCCACTGACTGTAGGGGGCTACTAGAGATCATGTAATGTTTCCGAATTTCAGCAATTTTTTTTTTTTTTTTTTTTCTGGAATTTCATTGACGCAAGGGTATTTTCGTCCTTTCACGTTTTGCGTGCGTGAATTTAGTTGAGCTCATGTGCATTTGGTGCTTTTTAATTTATGTGATGATGTAGCATTTTAAGGTGGTATGTATTTGAGTGGTGTTGATTTAGTGCAAAAAGAAAAAGAGAAAAGAAAAGAAAATGAGTGGTGGGACCCACTACTATGCATAAGTGGTGTAGAGACCACCTCACTTTTCTCACTTCCTCTCTCTCTCTCTCCACGTAATTCTCTCCCTCTCTTCTTCTTCTTTTAATTTTTCTTCTCATTTGGTTTCAAGCTTTGAGATTTGATTTCTCTCTCGATCTTTGTCGGATTAAGGTACTGTTTGAGGCAAAACGAAGAGCACGACGAGCTCTACGCATCCATACCTGAAATTCCAGATTTGGTACCCTCATTGGAGTTCGAATTTGAGGACCTATTTTCAAGGGTTTTGCTCACTTTTGAGGTAGAGGCTTCCTAATCTATATATTCTTGCTTCTTTGTGAGCTATTCTACTTGAAATGTGTTAAAGCATGTTTAATTGTGTTAATTGTTGTTTTAAAAAGCCTTGATTGTATATGTGTGGGTATATGGAGACTTGTCTTGATTATGTTGTGTGAAAAACATGTTATATTATAAAATTTATGTCTATCATATTATTTACATGCTATGATTGATGTATGAGAACAGGCCCTATTGTATTTTGTGATAATCTTTCATTGATTAAGCATCAAAGGCATGAGCTATACATGTGAATCATGGGGTTGCATGATGGAAAATGTTTTGAAATGAAAACGGGGAATTTTGGAGAAGTGTTTTGATGAAATGGTTTTGTGCAAACCCGGTCGCTGCGGGGTTACCAACGGGCTCGAGGTTAATATAGCCTAGAGGGGACTAGAGAGTCGCCCTAGCGTGGTTGAGCTAGCTGGGCCCCATAATGACGCCGCGGGGTTACCAATGGTCAGAGACAGTAGCCAATCCTCCTCTCGTGTCGCGGCGGCGTTACCAAAGGGCGGGCTGTATTAACAGTTTGGAAACGATGGTTTTGGAATATGAAAATGGGGAGTGACACTAGCATGCATTGCATTACATTGTGTATACTTGAGATTGAATTGTTATGCTATATTATCCCGACATCGTATGACCCCGTTCCCTATTGGCCTATGCTTTGTTTGGATTCACGGGGCTTTAAGAGGTGCGTCTTAGGTGTCACCTACTGAGCGTTACGCTCACTCTACTACATATATTTTTTTTTAGGTCTTGAGAAAGAACCGGTGGACGATAATCCACCTCAAGCTTAAGAGATGCTAGAAGATTACTTTTGTTATTTTTATAACTAGGCCATTCTTTTGTAAAAGGAGCATTCTGGAAATGTAATTAAAGTTGTTCAAGTGGCTTTGTAAATTAAGAATGGAACTTACTTTGTTGATGTAAATGAATTTGTTGAAGTTGTTGTATATATTTGATTCTATGTAATTCAATTAATTGAAGTTGTATTATGATCTCATGTTGGTGTTCGAGTTCTTGATCATGGAATGGAAGATTTTTAGTCGTTTAATTCAAGCATGGACCATTTCCAAGCTTCCATTTCTATTTTCCTTCCTTTCCATAGCACGGTAGGTTGGCATTTGGAATTCAGGCTCAGGATCTCCATTTCGGTCGATCGAAATAGTGCATCGGTCAACCGAAACAGTTGAGGGTGCTCTTGGGATCTCCATTTCCGTCAACCGAAATGGGGTTCGGTCTACCGAAGCATCTCCTGCGCTTGGGATCTTTATTTTGGATGACCGAAGCTCTACTTCGGTCGACCGAAATGAAGTTGAGGGTTTAGGCTTCCTTCTCCTCTCATCTACTCTCGAGATCTTTATTTCGGATGACCAAAGCTCCACTTCGGTCGACCGAAATGAAGCAGCTTGACCATCCTTCTTTCTTTCTTCCGGTGTTTGATTGGCTCAATGACGGATTGGTTGATGAGGTGTACGGTGGGTGTGATTCAATAGTAGTAACGGTGTTTAGACCTTAGAAATGTCGTGATGGACTTAGGTAACCTCGGGTTCGAGTAAGGACCCATGTAGCGATCTGGGCCTCCGGGTCAGGGTCGTTACAATGAATGGTATCAGAGCCATGGTTCAAAAACCTTTAGGACGACGGGTAGAGGCCTGCATAGGGTATTGATTGCATTATTTATGTGACTACTTGCTATGTGTTTATTTACTTGAAGAAGCATGCTTACTTGCTTATGTGCTTACGTGCTTCCTTGCTTACTTGTTAATGTTAAACTGTTTCTTGCACAACTGTGTATGCTAAGTGTTAGTATGACGCCATTTCATGTTGAGTTGTTTTCAGTGGACTTTAGTGTCATGTCATTGAACCGTTTTCTCCTCTTATAGTACGATGTCACGACGTGAGGAAGCAAAGGAAGTTGGCCCCAGGCCGACAAGGGGTGATGTTGGCGAGAGCTCTAGCTCCAATCCGGAGGAGCTAAATGATGAGGATATACTTCTTAGAGACTTGATTCCCTCAAGAGTTGTTCCCACAAGGAGGGAAAATGTTGAAGCACCTGTAGCAGTGGGTGAGGGTTCTGTGGTACTGGAGTTGAATCGTTTGTTGTAAAGTGCCGTGAGGGCCGCCATTACTGCTCAGTCGCAGTCGGCACCACAACCTACAGTTCAAGTTGAGGAGACGCCAGCTCAAAAGCGTCTCAAGATCATTAAAGGGTTTTCTCAGTTGATGCAAGTTATGTTTGAGGGCGGTGCGGATCCAATGGTAGCGGATGACTACTTGGATCAAGTTGAGACTCAGTTGCTCTCAATGGATGTGACAGCAGATCATTTGAAGATCATCCTAGCTACTTATAAGTTTGTTAAGGATGCCAATGTTTGGTGGAAGTCGGTTACGAGCCAGTACAAGGTGGAGGAGATGAGTTGGGATAAGTTCAAGGAACTGTTTTATGAGAAGTATTTTCCGTTTTCCAAAAGATGGGAGTTACAAGACCAGTTTCATAACTTTATTCAAGGGAGCATGTCAGTGGCGGAATATGAGAATAAATTCACTTCACTTTCTCGCTTTGCTCCAGAAATGGTGAGCGATGAAGCTAACAAGACTCGGAAGTTTGTTTATGGTCTTAATGATCGAATGAGGCCGTTGATCATGGCACAGTTCATTAGGGTCTATTCTGAAGCAGTGGAAAGGACATTGATGCTGGAGGCCGATAATAAAGAGAAGGATGCAAGAAGAGAGCAGTTGAAGCAAAAGAGAAGTGTGGGACCATCTTCAGAGGGATCTTCTTGGAAGAGGAACATAGGAAGTTCATTTCAGTTTCAGGGGCAATAGTCTGCACGATTCCAGCTGGATCTGACAAGAGTAGAGTTGTTTGTTATCAATGTCAGCAGCCCGGACACTACAAGTCTAGTTGTCCCAAGAGATCGTCTTCAGTTTCTTCAGCTCCAAGGGCTTGTTATGGGTATGGCCAGCAGGGTCATTTGATTCGAGATTGTCCGAGTCAGGGAGCAGGCACTGGTAGTGGCAGAGGGTCATGACAGAAGCCGTCCCAATCGACTATAGTTCAGTCAGGTTTCAGACCTCCGCCACCACCTCAGCCTGCTATGTCTTCTCAGGGTTCACGACTTGTTAGGAGGGATGCTCTTACTGTGTCGGTGCAGCAGTCTAGTATTCAGGGTAGCAATTCTCAGACACAAGCACCACAGGGCCTTGTCTTTGCACTTGCACTGGCTGATGCATCTTCTGGACCATCAGTCCTCTGAGGTATCTTTCCTGTGTTTGGTTCGTGGGCTCATATTCTCTTTTACTCTGGTGCATCTTATTCCTTCATTTCATCTTCATTTGCACTTGCATCGGGGTTAGAGGTTGGTTTCCTGGATCGGGCGTTCTCAGTTGATACGCCAGTTGGGGTTTCTATGTCTTTGAATCGAGTTGTGAGGGATTGTTCCATTGTAATTGCTGGACGGACGTTTGTGTTTGACCTTATCCTTCTGGAGATGACTAGCTTTGATGTCATTCTCGGGATGGATTGGTTAGTGTAATACCCCTAATTTTAAAAGGATAGTCTCGGTATTTATTTATTTGTTTTAATTGTATTTTTTAATTATTTAATTAATTATTTGACTAATTGCTTATGTGTTTAATTGAATTAGGTATTACTTGATTATTTGATTATATGTCTATGTATTATTTGTATTTGTCTGTGTGTTAATTGTTTAATTAGATTATGTGCTTAAATGGTGTTTTGATAAATTGTAAATTAAATGTTTTCTTTTCTTTTATTATTTTATTTTATTTTTCTTTTATGATTATGGTTAGTAGTAATGGGCCAACCAATTGAGTCCCATGGACTACTTGGATAGGAGGTTGGATGTGTATGGATTATTACCCATGGATAATGTATGTATATATATAGATATATATTATATACATATAAAAAGGAAAGTAATTTATTAATTATTTTTATGGTAACTTGGGTAGTAATATTTAATCTGATGTATATGTTTTATATTTAAATAATAAAAATATACATAGATTTGATATGTGTTATGTTTTAAGTTACTTTATAATATTATGGTAACTTAAGTATTATTGGATAATCCATTAATAAATAATGGAATGTGCATAATTTATTTATTTAATAAACATATACATAAATTATATACGTAACATATTTTACTTACCTTTTTAATATATATATAAAAGAGAAAGTAATTTATTAATTACTTTTATGGTAATTTGGGTAGTAATATTTAATCTGATGTATATGTTTATTTAAATAATAAAAATATACATAAATTTGATACGTGTTATGTTTTAAGTTACTTTATAATATTATGGTAACTTAAATATTATTGGATAATCCATTAATAAATAATGGAATGTGTATAATTTATTTATTTAATAAACATATACATAAATTATATACGTAACATATTTTGCTTTCCTTTTTAATATTTTTATTTTCATTTTTTTTTTAGTTGACTTGGATAGGGAAAAGGGTTAGGGTTATTTTATTTAGCCTATAAATATATAGCTATAGGTTGTAAAAGGGGGTTAGAAATATTCACGTGATATATACTAGAGAGATAGTGTTAGAGAGGGAAGGAGAAAAAGGAAGGAATGAGGAGAAAAAAATCCTGTAGAGAGAAGATCAAGGAAGGAGAAGTTTAACTTTCGATCCGAAAGTTTAAGGCAAGTTCTTCTTCTATTTCTTTCCCTTTGATTCGTGTTTCTGTACATGCCTAGGAAATTCCAGGATTTATTAAACACATAAAATTAAATAATTATGCATGTTTAATTGGGTTAGAATATAGGTTTTATGAAATTGGTTCATATCTGTTCTTGTGTTATGAATTGATAAAATGCATGATTTTGATTTAATTTCTTATGTGAATTTTTACATGTTTAAATTATGTATTTTTCATATCTGTGGAATGATGGAACGTAGAAACATGCTTAGGATTCCTGAACATTAAATAGGGACTAGGTTTGGGTTTTAATAAATTTAAATAGACTCAATCATAATGTGCTTGCTATTTGAATGTTTTAAACAAACGAATGGATTTAATCTTTTAAAATATTTTAACAATTGAGATTAAATGTGTAGGATGAATTGGATATAGAGAATCCTTATTTAACGGTATAATAAAATATCATCATGTATAAGATTCAGTTTGTGTAGGACATATGATATAGGAAGTTTAAAGAAATAATAAGTCATTCCTATTATGTGATAACTTGATATCATATTTATCATAGTTATTTATGGAATGTTTGATGTATTTTCTTAATTGTTACATCAATTGTTGAATTGTGTGGTTTAATGCACCGGTATGGGACGGTGGCATTCTAGGGATGAATTAACTTATCAGTTAAGTCCTACCTATTTTATATAAGGGAATGGATTAACAAAAATGTTAAGTCCTACTTATATTTAAGTCAGGTCAGCTGAACAAGTTGAATAACTTATGGAGGATTAATTTATTATATAAGGGAATGGATTAACTAAAATGTTAAGTCCTACTTATATTCAAGTCAGGTCAGCTGAACAAGTTGAATGACTTATGGAGGATTAATTTATACTGGATCGGATGGTTACTAGATTTTATATATATAAGTATGGTGCCATGATATGAGCTTGAGTCTCAGGATCAATGATTAGGGCGCGTATATCGCCAGGGATGTGTAGCTAGATATAGTGTAGTTGTGTACCCTGGTAGGTCTAGGTACTCATGCCCACTATATGTGCGTTTTGCATGTTGCCTACTATTCAGGTTGAGATAACCCTATAGTCTAGTGAGGTTCCTTTAGTGTGTGTATATATATATACGGACTACTAGTTACTGTTGGATTGACTAGGATGTATATGTGTATCGGATCTTTGCTTGGACTGTAGTAGAGTAGAACTTGTTTGTGGGCCTAACCCACCATTATTTTTCAGGTGTTCGTCACGAGTAGAGATTGTTCGTGCTGAGCGGGGATCAGTCTACTTCATTCTTCCGATGCTACACATGAGTTCCTTTATGATTTTGTTTCCTGTTTTAGATTACTGTTATTTGTTTAGTTTGGATTTTCTAGGGGTCCACACAGTATGGATTCCAGAGTTGTATTTTGGAGGATCAGTTGTATCAGAAGAGTTTATTAATTAATGGAAATATATTATGAGGTTTATTATTAGATTATCATTTTAGTTTCTTGTCAGTATTTTATTTATTCTTCTTTATTCTTTTGTATTCTGTGTTCGTTTATTATCAATTTATTTTGAGATCCTCGGGTATTCGGGTGTGGGCCTGGCCAACCCGCATTCGGAAATTCGGGGGTATCACAGTTAGCATCCTTTCATGCCACGATTGATTGTTTCATAGGAAGAGTCACAATCTGTACTCTTGAGGGAAATTGTTTCTTTTTCATGGGAGATCGGAGTGATTCCCAGCCTTCGTCGTTGTATGGGATTCGTGGGAAAGGACGTAGTGATTACTTCTTGGCTAGCCTTCTAGCCGAAGAAGATGGTGTTGTGGAAGCAGATTATCCGGCAGTTGTTCGCGATTTTCTGGACGTGTTTGCAGAAGACTTGACAGAGTTGCCTCCACACCGGGAAGTAAAGTTCACTATTGATTTGATGCCTAGTACCGCGACGATTTCTATGGCACCAGTTGAGTTGGAAGAGTTGAGAAGACAGCTTGATGATTTGAGGATGAAAGGTTTCATCCGACCGAGTGTGTCACCTTGGGGCGCACCGGTCTTGTTTGCGAAGAAGAAAGATGGTTCTTTGAGGTTGTGCATTGATTACCGGAAGTTGAATCATGCCACCATCAAGAACAAGTATCCTTTGCCAAGGATAGATAATTTGTTTGATCAGTTGATGGGAGCCAGTTGTTTCTCGAAGATTGACTTGAGGTCAGGCTATTATCGGTTGCGGGTTAGGGATGAGAATATTTCGAAGACAGCATTCCGTACACGGTATGGACATTATGAGTTCCTTGTTATGCCTTTTGGCTTGACTAATGCGCCAGTGGCATTCATAGACTTGATAAACCGCGTCTTTCACGATTACTTGGACCAGTTTGTGGTAGTTTTTGTGGATGACATTCTTGTGTACTCGCGGACTCGGGAAGAGCACGAGGTCCATTTGGGTACTGTTCTACAGATTTTGCGGAAGCATCGATTGTATACCAAATATGAGAAGTGTGAGTTTTGGCTACAAGATGTAAAGTTTTTGGGGCATGTTGTTTCAGAAGGTGGAGTGTCAGTGGATCCATCAAAGATTGAAGCTGTTTTGAATTGGGAGCAACCCAATAATGTATTTGAAATTCGCAGTTTTATTGGTCTAGCGGGTAATTACCGGAGATTTGTGAAAGATTTCTCCCGTTTGGCAGCGTCTATGACCCGTTTGACTCGGAAAGGGATCAAGTTTGTGTAGAATGAAGCTTGTGAGTCATCTTTTCAAGAATTAAAAACAAGGTTGACTAAGGCTCCAGTGTTGGTGTTACCTGAGCGTGGCTTGGGTTATGTGATCTATTGTGATGCCTCACATGATGGTTTAGGGTGTGTGTTGATGCAAGGTGGTAGAGTAGTGGCTTATTGGTCTCAACAGTTAGAGACTCATGAGTACAACTATTCTACTCATGATCTGGAGTTAGCGGCAATTGTGTTTGCTTTGAAGTATTGGAGACACTACTTGTATGGTGAGAGATTCGAGGCGTTCTCGAATCATAAGAGTCTCAAGTACCTTTTCTCTCAAAAGGACTTGAACAACAGACAGTAACGATGGGTTGAGCTATTGGGTAGTACTACATACCCACCCATTTATACCCAATCAGTTTCCCATCTGGATCGGCAAATGACCCTTCTAACATCTAGCCTTTTCATTTTGCCTAAATCTGTGCTATAGCAAATTAATAGATTTTTAAGGAATTTCCTATGGACAGGGACTGAGTTTAAAGATACTAGAGGAAAAATTACTTGGTCTGCGGTGCGTCAGCCAAAGGAGTATGGTGGTCTTAGGCTCAGGAATTTTGGTTCTTCAAACATGGCATCTTGCCTTAAGCTAATGTGGAACCTAGTCTCTAATCGATGGGACAACCTATGGGCTCAGTGGGTATGGACTCAACTAATCAGAAATCGCTGTTTTTGGAACATCAAGATCCCATAGCTAGGCTCATGCACATGAAGGGGCAGTTTTGTCTGTGCTTAAGAAGGAAGTGGGGAATGGTATGTTTATTATTTTTGGGAAGACAACTGGCTTCAGGGAGGCCCTTTCACTTTACGATTCTCAACAAGAGATCCGAAGCTCTATAATTGATCAAGGACAACGGCTTTCCTCTCTGATTACTAATGAGGATTAGTGATTCCTTGCAGAAATTGTGGAGCAATTGCCTGATTTATCTCTGATCGATCCCCCAAATTCCACCCATGACAAATTTGTATGGATTCCTTCACCCATAGTATCATTCTCAACCAATCACACCATTAATTTGTTGACTCCACATCACTTTCCTCGATCGTGGCAACATCTTGTATGGAATAATTTCTCGATTCCTCGGTGCAAGTTTACTCTCTGGCTAGTGGTTCAGAATCACCTCCCTACCCTCGATCGAAGTAGCATATCAGTATCTTTTAAGTTATGCCATCTATGCCAACAGAATGATGAAACTCATACTCACATGCTTTTTTATTGCCCTTTTGTACGACCATTATATAGTCATCTTCAAGACATCTGCTGATTTCGTGTTTCTCTAATGGATTGGTGCGATCTGACAGCTTAGGCATCGTCGTGAAGGTGTTTACAAAATTTGATCAATAAACTGGTTTTCCCCACCACTATTAACCAAATTTGGGCTGAGCGCAATGACTGAGCTTTCAAAGCCAAAAGGTGTTCCCAATCGGCAATTCTGAAACAAACAACTAACATGGTACGTCAATGATTATCTTCCATGACCGTAAAGGACTCTGTTTCAGCAAGATGCTTGGCCCTCTCTTGGGATGCATCCTTCATTAGTCCTCCACCGGAACCATCATGCCTGAGGATCGGAGTGAAGCTTTGCATCTTACCCGGCGAAACCCTAGACTATAATTTCTTCTGGGCCAAATATTGGGCTTTTAGCCTTGTTGGTTGTTCGGCTGTTGAAAAGGGCTTGGTCCTGTGTTTTTGTGGCTTCGGTTTGCTTGTACATTCTCTATTTTGTATATAAAATATTTACCTTCCGAAAAAAAAAAAAAAAAAAAATTCCAAACATTCACAATATATATAAACATGTGAACTATAAAATAATATTTTAATTAATAAATTATGTTAAATATATTCAGTTATTGGCTTGAAGGACAAAACCAATCCCAAAACTCCCGAATGTGATTCATGCTATTTCAATGAATATTCTCTCCTCGATGTCATTTGGCTCTCATGGGTCAACTTTAGCTTTCTGCTTCTCTGGGTCTAAAACTTCTCTCAAATTTCTCTAAATATAAGTACTTACTAAGGTATAGATTTATGATATTACTTTACTAACCTTCAATACATACATAATACACACACACACACATATATATAGTATGGGCCTGTTTAATTTCCTAATTCAGCGCTGAAAGCAGAACACGGTAAGTGATTTTTAAAAATAAGTTTGTTTGATAAAATTTTAGAACACCGCTTAACATGGTAAGTACCGTTTAAAAGAATCCAAAATTTTAAGCGTGAGGAAGGTTATTTATCGCTTATCGCAGAACACGGTAAGTGGTTGGGTTTAAAAAATAACTTTTTAATGACTACTCTACTATCATATAATTATGTTATCTCTTTTAGGGTTTTTCTTTGCGATTTTTCTAATGAAAATGAATTATATGTAACAAATTCTAAAAAAATAAAAAACATAATTCTACCTAATATATTTTAATTTTTAAACACGTATATATCCTTTTGGTTACCATTTATATTGACTCATTCTAGAAAATAATTATTTATATAACAGAATTCTATTCAATTTCACGTACTTTCTTTAATATTTTTAACACTATTTTTATACCTACACCATTTTTATACCTACAAAAATATTATGTAATTATTTATATAATAGAATTCTATTATTAGAGAAGAATTGTCTTTCACATACTTTCTTAACACTTTTTTCAATACTTTACCATGTAATCCAAAACCCATATATTTTAAATTATACTTTCTTTAATCTTTTGTAACATTCTTTTTGATATCCAAAAACCTATATACTTTAAATTTTATTAATTATTTATATAATAGAATAAATTTTTTATTTTTATTTTTGTTAACCGTGGGTGTCCGAACTAACTTGCGCGCACTTCGACTCATCCCACGAGGCCCTGAAAATATATAATAGAATTATGTTCCTAGATAAGAATTCTTTTTCACTTTCCTTTATTTTTGTAACACATTTTTTAATACCCTACATAAATATTATGTAATTCAAAATACATATATTTAAAATTTTATTTTCGTTAATTTCTGTAACACTATACCTACATAAATATTATGTAATCCAGAACCGATAGATTTAAAATTTCCATCAAATATTTGTATAATAGAATTTTATTCCTAAATAAGAATTATTTTTCAAGTATTTTCCTTAATCTTTGTAACACCATTTTCAATACCCTACCTAAATATTATTCAATCCAAAACTCATATATTTTAAATATTATGTAATACAAAATCCATATATTTATTTATTTCATTGAGTGAATGTGGTTGTTTTATTAATATTTTTTGTATTATAAATATAAAATTGTTATGAGTATCAAATATTGAGAGCAAAAATGTAATATGTACGACTTTCAGACTTCAACTTTTGTATATAACAAACAATCTTAATGAATCCATCACTTAAAAATTAAAATGTAATTAAACAGGTTTTCAAATTAATACATTCAGTACTTAAAGTTTCAGCGTTTAAAATTTAGTACTTTAAATTTTCAGTGTTTAATTTTCAATTTTATCAAACAATAACATATACATATATATATATATAGTTTATGTTTTTAGTTCCGGTTAAATCTTGATTTGGCTTTGAAATTATTATTTTTGATCCGTTGTTGGCCCACAATTATTTTTGATCTTTTGTTGGCCCAATTTCTAGAGAATCTAATCGGTTCAGCTTTATTGGATGGTTTAATATACACCCACCCTATCTTGTCTTGCCTTTAAAAGGATATTTAAATTATATTTTTCGAGATAGGTATGAATATAATATTTCTTAAACAGATTAAGGTGGGTATGTTCTTAGTACCCACTACCCACTACTTATACAGAGAGATTTTGAAGGAATTCGTTGACTTTGAGTTTTGATACTCTTATTAGAGAGATTTTGGAAACCATTGTCATTATTTATTTATTTTGGGAAGTTATCAGATTAATATTGTTATTAGAAAATGAAAAATCCACTAGGATTTCAGAGTAGTGAGAGAAGATCAGCAAAGCACAGTTGAGTATTTGAATTAGAGGGTATTTTTGTCTTTTAATGTAACTGTAATTTGAACATGCCGTATCCCAACACTCTCTCCTGCTCTCTCGCGGCGTTAGGCAGAAGTTAACTGGACCCCACTGCTTCCTTCCTCCCCCTCCGTGTCTCTCTCTAGAAAGAGTTGTGCACTTGAAAGAAGAGAGGAACTCTCTCTCTCTCTAAAATCCTGAAATTCTCTCTCTAAACTTCTGTACAAACCAAATATCAATTGGTTTCTCGCTTTTTTAGGGTTTATGAGATCCGAAAATCTCTCCCTCTCTCTCAATCTCCGTTGATTCTCTCTCTAGATTGACAGCCTCATTTCCAAAGCCCATTTGTGATTTTTGAAAATCTGTTGTCCTTTATCTTCGGATTTCTAAACATTTCTACCGTCAGATTTCAATAATCAATGGCTTTGACCATCTTAGGGTAGAAGATTTCGGAAGTCTTACCAACCCACCACATTCCAACCAGAGTTGATGCTTCAGATTTTGATGTTCGGTTCATTTTCCTGTTTTAGCCCACTGTTCTTGGGTCGTCTCTCTCTCTAACACAATTGGTAGCTCTCATTCTCAAACTTCCATCAACGTGTGTTGGTTTTGATTGAGTTCTTTAGACTTGGCGATCTGGGTTTCATGTAGTTTCATAATTTATGTGAAATTGAATTTCTTTTCAATTTCCTCCTTTTCTTCTTTAATGGTACATTTTTTAATATAAGGCTTGGACAAATTCGAGAGAATCAAAACTTGGGTTGTAAAACTTGAATAATCACCCATTTAAGAACTTGGGATTTGACTGGGTTGGAGAACAATAGGTTTAGCAGTTGATTGATTGATTGGAAAATTTTGGGGTTTTCTGAGAGGAATGTAAGTTACATTCCGGGATAAATGTGGGTTAAATTGCAGAACCAGTTAAAGAGAAGGTTTGTTGTTCGAAATAAACGATTACGAAGAAGCCTTATCATGGGTTGCATTTACTCAAAAGGAAGTTCCGCTAATGCACATATTGAGAACAATGGGAAGGAGAAGGAGAAGGAGAAGGATAAAGAATCGAAAAAGTCTTCGAAAAAGGTTGTTGCTTCTTCTCGAAAAGAGGAAGTTGTCGTGGATGTTGACAATAGTAGCAATGATGCAACTGCACGGCTCATTAAGACACAGCCCACTGAAGAAATTGTTGCCTCCACACCAAGTGTGTGGGATGATGGGGAGAAGAAGGCCATGGTTGTTGAAAAACCCGAAAAGGCCCGGCTGCAAAGAGGTGCAACAATTGATGCCGGGGTGAACGGAGGACAACCAATGATGATTAGGGTGTTGAGCACTCGCAATGGAGTTGAAGGAGCTCATGTTGCTGCTGGTTGGCCATCTTGGCTGACTGCAGTGGCAGGGGAAGCCATCCAAGGTTGGGTACCTCGAAAGGCAGACTCATTTGAGAAGTTGGACAAGGTCTACTGAAATTCCAAACTTTTTTTAATCTCTGCTGCCTAATTTTGCTGCATTTTGCACCTTGTTTCTTATTTATATATGTAGGTTCACATGGTGGTTTTGATTCATATTTCCCTCCTTTCTGCTGGTAGTCATCATGTATACATACTGCACATTGTTTCATATAGTTATAGGTACACATGGTATTCCTTTCCTTTTCCACTGGCATAGAGATGGGAGTTTCTTTGCCATGCCTGCCAATCTTTCATCACTTTACATTTGTTTCTTTGGCAAATATAATTAGAATTCTCATTTCTTTTCTGTTGGTTATTGATAATGTATTCTACTATATGTTGTCATATACAAGCAATTAAAATTACACACGATATTTGATTTATAGAGGTAAAAACACATCTTTTTTTGGCTCGAGTTTCATGATTGTGTACATCTTTTCAAGTGAAATAATAAACCTTGTTTTCACATATAAATTTTGCGTTGTAACTGATTTATTGGCTTACAAGGCATCACATCCGCTGGATAAATGAGGATTCGATGAATTTTTTAATGCATATATTCTCTTTTGCATAATAAAATTAGTTTTCATGCGATAGCTTTGTTTTACATGTGCAATGAAATGCTGTCAAATGTTTTCCTTTTTTTTATTTATTTAAATTATGCAAGCACATTTATGTGTATGAATTTTTGTGAAAAGAGCTTAAGTTTTATGTGTTTGAGAGCTCTTTATGCAGTCTTGTGGGTTCCAGTTAAAATAATTTGGTATTTTGATATATTAGTGGCTGTAAGACAGGTATTGCCCCATTTCTTTTTGGTCTGCATATTTGTGCTATCAGAACATTCCACTCTAATTTGGTATTTTGATATATTAGTGGCTGCAAGACAGGTATTTCCCCATTTCTTTTTGGTCTGTGCATATTTGTGCTGTCAGAACATTCCACTTTAGTCTAACTCTAAATTTTAAGGTTTTTACCTGGAAATGTTGATTAATTTTAAAATCACATGTATATTTTAGTCAATAATTGAACAAAGCGCCTATTAAATCCACAAACAAAAATTTGTTACTTTTTTTTTTTTTTTTTAACTTCTATCAGATTTTGGGATATACTATGCAAAAGGATATTAGTTTCTTCTTTAGTTCTCATACATAATTTTTAGGGCATATTTTACACAAGCATTTCATTTATTTAGTAAGTGACTAGTTGTTGTCATTTTTATCCATTTCTTTTGATACTTTTGATAGCCGTGACTGACATACCAATTATGCAGATTGGACAAGGGACTTACAGCAGTGTTTACAGAGCCCGCGACCTTGAAACTGGGAAAATTGTTGCATTGAAGAAGGTGCGATTTGTTAAAATGGATCCAGATAGTGTTCGTTTTATGGCAAGGGAAATCCATATTCTGCGTAGGCTTGACCACCCAAATGTCATGAAGCTTGAAGGTCTAGTCACTTCAAGGGTGTCAGGCAATTTATACCTTGTGTTTGAATACATGGAGCACGATCTAGCTGGACTTGCTGCATCATCCACTACTAAATTTACTGAATCACAGGTATTTGCCTTTTCCTTGCAATTTGGGGCGCCATCAGACACCAACTACAATAAAGAATCTGCGTTGTGAAGATAATAGGATCAGTAGTCTGTTGAAATTTCATATAAGAATTTCAACTACAAAGTTTTTCTTTTCTCTAGGTCTGATTAGAGTGATTGATCTAAGAATAATTGTTAATAGCTCTAGCACATATGTTATTATTATTACTATTATCATCATTTCATCCTAGTCATCATCATCATCATCATTATTATTTTTTTGTTTTCGATGAGTAAAATTCTACTGTAATGGCCAAAAAATATAAGTGTAACTGCACAGTTCATGTACACTTGAGGTATATAAAAGGTACAAGATATCAAGAACAAGTGCTCATATCCTCCAAAAAATGTAAAAGAATTCTTAACCCTGATTACTCTAAAATCTAGAAGTATAATGATTTTAAAGGAGAGTGCCTCAATGGCTCAATCGATTGACTAGAAGCTCTATCTCTTGATTGCTTTCTTATTCCTTTCATTCCTTGCACCACATAAGGCAAAGGAGTACGCATCCAGACCTTCCAATGCAGAAGACTTCACACTTTCCAACTCCTACACCTTTGGAGGCATAACCAACATAATGCTAGACAGAGAAACAAAATGACCCAAAGCTCCCTCTCAACAACTGAAATGTAACAAAGGATGTCCAACCATGTCCTCATCCATTTTGCTTAGCACTATCAATGATAACGAGGCTTGGGGGCTGCACATCCTTTTTAGGGAGAGCTAATGCTTGTTGGGTATTTTGGTTTGACACTGCTTCACATCCCAAAAGAAGGGAGCTTAGTCTGAGTTAAACCTTTTTTTTTTGATAATGCAGCCAATGGACTACACCTTTGGTTGAGCATTAGTATTTCTTCGCTATATATTTATAAAGACTGCATACGAGGATGCATTATCCAAGTTGGGAGTCTTAGATATCCACACACTAATTTGAGGGGAGTGTTAGCCGAGATATGATAGGCTAAAATTATGGATGTAACTTACCATATTAGCGGAGATATGTTATGCAAGAATCATGGGATTTGACTTTATTTACGCATATGTCTAGGCATAGAATATGCAATGATTTTATTCAGTTTCCTTTCTTTTTTAGTAATATTAACATGTGCTCTTTTTAGTATATAAATACCAGAGCTGTGAATGAGTGTTCAAGCCTCATTCAAGCCTTTACTTATTATTATTCTCATTCAAGCCTATGCATATTTCTTTTGTATTCCTTCTATCTTGTATTTCTCCTTGTTTCAAATTCACTTTGCTCATATTTCTATTTCTGAACCTCCTTTCATGCTAGTATTTCTAACAGGAGCAATAATTAAGATTTTAATAATTGTTTATGGGTATCTTAAATTCCCTTTTAAACATAAATGTTTTAAATTAAGTGAAGTAAAGTTGCGTTTGGTAATGCAGAGTTTTTTCTCAGAAAAGAGTCTGACTGGTATATTATGTTTTGGAGTGCATATAATGTGTTTAAATCAAGTTCTGTTGTTACAGAGTGAAGGAGAGAGTTTTCCTATGATGATGTGTATCCCATCCAAATGAATAACTCTCCCCTCCCACGCGTCCGTTTATTTGCTATTTATTGTTATTGAAAGTCAACCTACAATACATCTATTTCTGAACTCGATATACTCTCATTTGTGATTTCATGTGTTGGCCCTGCAGATAAAATGTTACATGCAACAGCTATTCCGTGGACTTGAACACTGCCACAGTCGCGGTGTCCTGCACCGTGACATCAAAGGAGCAAATCTTTTGATTGACAACAAGGGGAATCTCAAGATTGGTGATTTTGGGCTGGCAACCTTTTACCGATCCCATGAAAATCAGCCTCTAACAAGTCGTGTAGTAACTCTGTGGTATCGGCCTCCTGAGCTTTTACTTGGCGCTACAGATTATGGAGTTTCTGTCGATCTGTGGAGTGCTGGTTGCATTCTTGCAGAATTATTTGCTGGGAAACCAATCATGCCTGGAAGAACTGAGGTACTTCCCTGCTTGAAAGGTTTTATTTCTTGATGCTTGATAGTTTTTCTTTCCTAATGATCAAAATATTCTTTCGTTTTTAACAAGAAGGCATCTTTTTATAATTGAATGGAAATAGCAATCTACAACCCTGTATTTTTGCATTCGAGAGAGAACAATTGGGAGAACAAATGCACAACCAATATTAACTAATGCTAATGTTGTCTAAAATATACTTGTGAAGGTTGTGCAAAACATTATCTTGTTGGATCTTCATGTTTACATTATCTTCGTATCCGTATCAGTATGCAGTACCGATATTAGATGTATGTATTACTGTTTAGTGAAAATGGGAGAAAGGTACAATATCTGGATCCAAGAATTGGGTGATGAACTGAAAAGGAGAGAACAATGCTATTTAAAAATAAATAAATGAAATCATGACAACAGCGTTTTGTTGGAATGAGAAGGTTGAAGCGATAATTAGTGTATATGTTCGTTCCAGTCCTTAGCATTTATGTAGCAGCAAGGTCGGCTTGAAAATTGGTTTTAAACAAACCTAACAATAAAGTGCACAGAAAATTGTTTATAAAGTTATGCACAAGAAATGAGGGACACATATGAACTTGCTTAGAGATGGGAGTGGAAAAGTGGGGGGTAAACACAAGTTTAGATGCATTGAAGTTGAATATAGGAAGTTCCGGAGAACTAGGATGAGATTTGGGAAAGACTCCAGCTAATATTATATGTCCTTTAGTGAAAACTAACAAGATTGATACCAAGTAATTCCCCCCACCTCTCTTTTCTTTTCTTTCTTTTCCTTTTTTTTTTTTTTTTCAATCTAATGAAAATTATGGTGGGAATTATAGTGAGGAGAACTCTGTAGCAGTGTTTAGGTGAGAAATTATAAGTATCTTAAAAAATGCCTTTTTTGTTAAGGCACTTCAAGGGAGAAAATAACTTATATAAGTAAAAAAGATCAATGTGGGAAAACAGTATTGCTATATTTGATAGGGGGTAGAATGGAGGAAAGAAGGGGGTTAAAGAAAGGGGGAAGGAGGAGGAGATCTCCCTTGTTTATCATAGGGAAATGGCCATAAGAAAGGGAGGAGTCACTTATGGGAGGAGTTTAAAGCATCCTCTCTCCTTTTTTTTTTTTACTGTTTTACCATTGCAGTTAATTTTGAGAATATACTGGTTAAAGCATGCAACACCTCCTCCCTTCATTGTTTTCTTTTTATTTAACTAAACAACATGAGTTAAAAGAGCTAATTTCTTTTCATAGTGATACCTCTTCCATCTCCCTATCATCCCTTCCTTTAGTTTTTCATCCATCATAGCAAATAGAGCACAGAGAATATGATGGTTAGTCTTTGGGGCATGGATGTTTGTGCGTGAAACTGATGTAGAGTGGTCAATTGACTTGCACACAAAGATTGTAACAAAAAAAATTTCAGTTAAGAGGGAAAAAAATACTGTACCTACATGAGAAACAATGTCAAAAAAATCCTATAGCTACATGAGAAGCAATGTCATATTCATATTTTGTCAAACTAGCTTTCCAGGGTTTAGAGCTAGAGCATGTGAATGGCAACTCAAGACGTCATGTGGCTGAGGGCATCTAAAAATTGTCACATTGTCGTGCGCATACATACGCAATCATGTACCTATATATATATATATATATGTACATGAGTACAAATATTAATATGAGTAAAAATATGTTTATATTCATTTTTTTAGTACGTAAGTTATGCTATAAAGTTTACATATAATTTTGAAAGTATAAAATGTAAAATAATGTGCAAGACATAAGCTTTGTGTTGGTTCTACGGTTACTTAAGGGAGTGAGCTATGGGGTGAAGGTCCATTCAATACTTCAAAATTAGGCTGTTTTTGGTTCAAGGATATGGATTTAAGAATTGGATTTGGCTTTGGCCCTAAAAATCTAAATCTTGCAACTGGATTGTCCTCCAGTAGTATCTGAAACTCCGATGCAAACCTAAGATTTGAATTTTATTCATAGAAAGAAAATATGGCAATTTTATGGAATGAGATGTTATTTGCAATTTATATCACTACATTTTAAAACTATATATATATATATATATATATATATATATATATATCAAAGTTTTAAATTGTATAGGTGGTCATTGATGCAGATGTGGGGTGTAACGGACGTCATGTAATGGTATTGGAAATTGTAGTCGTGAAATTTTTTTGACCTTGCACATTGTGGATTCATCAAGCTGATACGGAATTTTTAGTTCCAAAATCTTATAAAAATTGATTTGTAATATTTTTTTGTGGATTTTGATCAATATTTAAAGATGAATTAATGTGATTAATAGCCTACAGATTACATAAAACCATACTAATTTATAGATGTCACCTAGGAAAAGGGGCAAAAGACTAAACTACCCATGTAATAAAAGACTAAAGACTAAACTACCTACCCATGTAAAAAGTAAAAAAGGATACAAGACTACAGTAAAAACTAGAAAAATTCTCTAACAAGGACCTCCTATTTCTCTCCCACCACAAGCCCTACCATAACCAAAGGGACACTACCCTCCATGCTTCTCGGGCTTGAGACCCCACTATTCATCTTCTCCAACCCTCAAGCATGCTTTACATGGTCTTTGGCATAATCCAGTGAACCCCAAACAAGCAAGAAGCATGCCCCAACCGTCCCAAACTACCGGACAATGCGAAAGAAGACGGTTAACCAACTCTTCATTCTTCTTGCATGTGCAGCCCATGCAAAACCTGTTCACAACAATCTGCCTCCTCCTCAAATTGTCAATATCCTCCCCAAAATTGTCATCGAACCGAAAAAGTGAGAGGAGCTTTGGTGCGCCAAACTACCCTCCATGGAGAGGGTGACCCGAGCAACCATCAATTTCCTATAAAAGGACCACACCTCAAACCTCCCTTGACTGGGTGCCACCCTAAGCCACTCATCAAGCCCCTCTCCATCCACTCTCTGATTATAGTATGACATTATTAATTTATAAACGAATTTCTTAATTTTTTTTTTTTTTTTTAAATTTAAAAAGTTTTCTATAAGTTTTTGTAATTTCAATTTTTTACAAACAGTGTCTAGCTCAGTACCTTTGGGCAATGGCATGTAGTTCCTCCAGGGAAACGATTTCTATGTGATTGAGCTGCTGGAATTGCAAACAGTGTCTAGGTCAGTACCTTTGGGCAATATCAGAAGAGGTCTGCTTTGGTCTTCAACTTGATTGAAATCAAATTTAATAGAGTGGTCAAGAGCTAACTTCGAATCATGTAACTGAAAAAGATGAATATGAATAACTCAGAAGTCTCTACAACAGGCAGTATAATTACACCACCATATCTATTTCATATTTATGATTCATTTAATCCTGCAAATGTAGTTTTGTTTTGAATTTTGATTGACTTGGCCATATTTATATTTGGCGGTACGCAAAGCACCATCTTTATGGTGAAGGGTGTTATTTTTCTAGCTTTGAAGATGTATATGATTTTTTTTTTCTTTTTCTTTATAGGGTATGTATAGTAAAAGCATTGTATTGATATGTTTTAAATTAACCTGAATTTGATTCCTTATTGAGCTGCTGTTTTTCTAATATAGGTGGAACAATTGCATAAAATTTTCAAACTTTGTGGTTCACCATCTGAGGATTATTGGAAAAAATCAAAATTGCCTCATGCAACTATCTTTAAACCTCAACAACCTTACAAGCGTTGTTTTGCTGAGACATTTAAGGATTTCCCTTCTTCAGCTTTAACCCTTTTGGATGTCCTCCTTTCAGTTGAACCTGAAAACAGGGGATCAGCTTCCTCTACGCTTCAAAGTGAGGTAAATTGAGTTTTTTTTCTTTTCTTTTTTCTTTCTATATTTATCTGTTCATCCTTTTAACTTGATGTTCAAAAGTTTTTCAGTTTTGATCTTTTATTGTGGCTTTGTTGTTGTTCTTCTTCTAGATGTGACTTTTGCTACCTTCTCTATTTCTCACTAAGGTAGGTTTGCTTGCTGAAATCAGCTAATAAATGATGATCAATTTGTTAGGAAGGATGGAGGATTAGATGAAATGGAAGATATGTTGGGATGAAAAGGTATACCTTGGATAAGGAAACAACTTTTCCCTCATGTTGTTTGATTGAGAAGAAAGGAAGAGAAAGGTTATTAAGTGATTTTACCATTATGCCAGTGAATAATTGAAATAAACTCATATTTCTTAGGGCAAAAATGTCACAAAGACGAGAGAATATTGTTAGTAGATATGATAGCCACGATTTATGGAATGACTTACCGTATTAGCAGAGATTTGATTATGCTATAGAATATGTTGTGATATGATTTAGATTTGATTTAATTTCCTTTCTTGTAATATGAGCATGTACTCTTTTTATCTATAAATACTAGAGTTGTGAATGAGTGATTATATCAGTCAAGCCTTTGCACAATTCTCCCATTTTTCTTCTTTTTATATTTCTACTTGGTATCAGAGCCAAGGTGGTCCGACTGCAATGAGGGCATTGCGAGTTCGGCACCACCCATTCGGGAATGGTCTAAGGTGACATCGCCTATCCAAAAGGTGTCGGGTAGGCAAGGTGGTCCGACCTCAATGAGGGTCTTGCGAGTTTGGCACCACCCATTTAGAAATGGTCAGAGGAGACATAGTTGTTTCTTTTTATGGTGAGACATTGTTGATTCTTTCATCTACATTGTTTAAACATATGTATGAAGTGGAATGGTCTGAGGAGACATTGTTGATTCTTCCATCTGCACGTTTTAAACATGTGTATGAAGGGAAATAGTCTGAGGAGACATTGTTGGTTGTTTACGGTCTGAGGAGACATGATTGGTTGTTTACGGTTTGAGGAGACATGATTGGTTGTTTATGGTCTGAGGAGACATGATTGGTTGTTTACGGTTTGAGGAGACATGATTGGTTGTTTATGGTTTGAGGAGAC
The DNA here is from genome assembly GCF_030987335.1 of Cornus florida. NCBI lineage: Eukaryota > Viridiplantae > Streptophyta > Magnoliopsida > Cornales > Cornaceae > Cornus > Cornus florida. Next base: position 52,462,258 of record NW_026775573.1, read on the forward strand.
ATTTTTGATTTGTTGATCGGCACTTCATTTGAGAGAAAATCATCGTTAGTCAGATTTGCACTCCATTTATCATGAGCTCTCAACAGCTTGCAGACATTCTTACAAAGGGTGTCAGCAAGATTGTGTTTGAGAAAGCATTGTCCAAGTTAGGCATTTTAGATATCCACGCACCAACTTGATGGGGAGTGTTAGCAGATATGATAGGCACGATTTATGGAATGACTTACCGTATTGGCAGCATTTTTATCTATAATTACTAGAGCTATGAATGCGTGATTATATCATTCAAGCCTTTACACAATTCTCTCATTTTTCTTCTTTTTATATTTCTACTGATGTGCTTCCTTCCCTTTCCCGCACACTTTTGGATGGAAAAAGAAAATCATACAAAGGATGTAGCCCTTCAATTCCCTCTCTCTCTCTCCTCTCTACATAACATGGGGAGAGATCCTCCCTCCTTCCCTTTTTCCTTCCCTTCTTGTTTTCCACATTCTTCCCCCAACCAAACTCTGATTCATAGCATAACTCTGTCCATTATATGGAATTGTGACTGCTGCAAAATCTTTGGATTCCTTCTCAGGAGAACTTTAATTGCAATTCTGATCGGATGGGATGCTTCTGATCATCTAATATTCAAATTTGTTTTTTAATTTAGTATTATTCTGTTCAGTTTTGGGATATTCTTACTAGTCTTGACTATGATTTGATCTTTCTGCTTTTTGGGAGTTATTTATGTATGTAACTTTGAGTTTCTTTTTCAGTTCTTCACAACAAAGCCTCTTCCCTGCAATCCATCAAGTTTACCCAAGTACTCACCTAGCAAGGAGTTCGATGTCAAACTTCGTGAAGAAGAAGCGAGAAGGTATACAGTCCAGATTTTGGATAATATTAAATTACATTCCATTGAAAAAATTTCTCCTGCCAAAATGTCAGTTTATATATTTATTTTTAATTTAATGAAAATTAAAAACTAAAAATCTGCAAGTTGTCTCCTTTTCAAGAAATGTTGCTTGTGCTGTATAATTTCAATACAGTGTAAGGTAGCATGGAAATTACTGCCTCTCTATGCTTGTGAAATGTATTTACACAACTTACTTAAAATAAGAATGTAATTACAGGGATATTTAAATATCTTATCCTGAACAAGAAAAAACTTTTGTTTGGGACCCTCCTGGTAGGAAAAGGAAGTGTGTTTTGTAGTTTGTATACCTTGGTTAATCTATATTCTGTGTCCTTGATGCCAGGCAAAAAGTGGCTGCTGTTACAGGACGAGGAATTGAATCATGTAGAAAGGGTTTCAAAGAATCTAAAGCACTGCCAGTACGAGGTGCTAATGCTGAGTTGCAGGAGTCCATGATGGTATTTCCTTCTCTATATGGCTTTTAAACAGACGTACTCTATGTGCGCGCATGTGCATTTAAATCCTATATTTTCTTTTAATATATACATGCACACACATGCACGCATGCATACACGCTTTGAATGAGTTGGAAGCATAGTAACTTCATTTTCTTTGGTTCATTCAGAAGCAAAAAGGAGAGTCAAACCCCAAGAGCAAGAAATCCAATGCCGAAGAAGGTGGTGATGGTTCTTCTGTCTTTGTTTTTGAGCCATCCAGAGGAAGATCACAAACAGGTGTATCCCATTCTGGCCGATTGGCTCAACCTGGCACCTTTGGGTCTTTAATTAATATGAATGTGAATGAATCTTTAAAACCTGAGGGAGCGGCAGCTCAGTTGTCTAGGTATTCCAGTTCAGTAGCAGTTCGTGGCAGTACACGGTTTGATCTTAGCAGTGAGTCAAGTGCCAGTCCACACTGGCCAGAGGGGAATGCCAGATATAACCAGCTGGATGTTTCAGGGTCCTCTGTAAAACGTGGATGGTTCCATAATTTATGGAATAGGCCTAACTCTTCTTCGAAGAAGGATGAACGGGAGTCCGGAAAGGAGTCTTCAATGGTAAAAGAATCATTTACTTTTAATTTTTATTTATTTATTTAATTAAAAAAAAAAAAACAAATAAAAGATAAAACATCTATATGACTAATGCATTTGGGGAATTTCTGTGAAATGAATGACCAGTGAAATGGACTAAAGCAAACGTCAGTTTTTTTTCTGTTGATAAATGGGTTGGCGTATTAAAAAAGGATAAAGCATTACAGCACATAGGAAAATCAAAGTAATTAGACAAGAATATATCATTTGGTGGGCAGCCCGCCCTTGTTACAGGTACCTTCACTGGGTACATCTCATGGAAAAACATTGATACTTGCATTGTACAACATGGAATTGTATAATTTATAACTCAATGGATCATGAAATTCCAAAGGGTTCTCCCAGTGAAACTTATTGTGTGACAATCTAGTATGGTAATCAACATTCCAATGATATTTTTTGATGAAATAAACTTAGTACATAAACTTGGATTCCCTTTTTGTATATATATGGTTGGGGGTTGCTCATATTCTGTTTCTTCAGATTTCTTTGGAGTAATTGCTATTATTACTTTGGTTTTGACATTAGGTTGGTTCTTCAAAGAAGAACCGGATTCACTACTCAGGACCATTGCTTCCTCCAGGTGGAAACCTCGATGAAATGCTCAGAGATCACGAGAGACGGATCCAACAGGCTGTTCGAAAAGCTCGTATTGATGTGGCGAAAACCAGGAAGAAGTACAGTGGCAATGGACAAACCGCCTCACTAATGCACCATGGAGGAAACGGGTGATGATGACTTTTGAGAAAGAGCACTTATGGCACCTTCACAAGGATTTCAAAACCCTAGCTGAATGATGCAATCCTCATTTACTGCATCGAGATGCTGACAAAACCTTTAATTGTGAGAGGAAGTGGACCCGGAGGACCAATTTTAGGTTCCACTTCTTCGCATACTCTTCTTATCAAGGACCAACTCTGGGGTTCACTGCTTCAGATAGCTCTTATCTATATCAGATATTTGCTGCAATTTGAATCCTTCAGAAAGCTTTTAGGTGATGAAAAAAGTCGAGTTGTTCGAAGTTACAACCTTCAGCAAGCTTTAGGTGATGGGAAAAAGAATGAATGGTTCACAAGTGAATCAAAAACTCGGCCATCACTTGGTGGCGGCCTCTGTCATTGACAGTGGCATTGCCGGAAATATGTCTGTACAGATTAAATCTTGTATACTCGAACAGTTTTTACATTATTCAATCTAAAGGTTAAGCTATTTTCTCAAGTTTGTAGGAATGAGTCACGAAAATCATTCACCATGAATTCCAGTTCCCGTTGCAGAAACTTATTTGCTGCTGACAAATTCGCTTTTTCTGTATATTTATTTTTGTATCATTCTATTTCTTGATGCTCATGGAGGCTCTACAGGTACTGAGATAACAATAGAGGAGATGTAATGGTATGTTGTGAATACAGTTTTCTGTAAGTGCTATGGAACTGGCATTTTTCAATAGTCCTGCAAAAAATATATATATTATTTTTAATCAACAAAATCAACTATTTTCATCTGTGCAGAATTTTCAAATAATATGCCCTCTATCCTTTTTATTTTATTTTATTTCTTTCTTTTGTCGACATTTTTTGCGTACGCTTCCAATTGCTGCTTGAAAAGCTGTAATCATTGACAGATTTAGCAAAGTAGTGCAGCAAATGCATGGATGTCACATATATCATGCAACAAGTTATCATTCTTTCAAACAATAAAATGTGGATGTGAGACAGCATGATATGTATTGCAGTTCCCTTTTCGTCACAATATATATATATATATATATTCATGACCCTTCTTTTTTAAACAACAAAATCTGTCAGGCTTTCATGATGATCAAGTGCTTTGTGAACTACAGAACACAACAATGTCACCTAATTATGTACATATTTCCTAGGAGAATAAGAGTTCCTATCACGTTCTTAAGGTCATGTTTTCTAGTTAAGAATGAACAAAGTGGCCTCAAAAAGTGGTCATGACTTCTGACATGAATTTCAACAATGTGGACTTGAGATAACTGCCACCTTTTTGTTTACATCCAAACTAAACACAAACATACTCCTACAGAAAATAAATAAAAACATTTAATAACATTAATTAAAAAAGCACTTTCAACCACATATATATAGATCAATAACAATAATATAGATTTTCTTTAAAAATGAAAACCAAGCCAACTACTCAACATGAGAGGCACATCACCATCCAAACTTGCAGAAGCAGTTCACCAAACTAGAAGATCTACCAACCATAAATATATATATATAAAATTTTGCTTCATCCAAAAAATTGTTGCATCTACCAACCAACCATTATTTTGCTTCATCCAAAATTTTGTTGTTCTCAGGTCTTCATCAATCATTCAATTATATATATTACATCCCTTCATCTCCAAGCATCAAAAAGCAGTCCCTATCTTCACTACTCTTACCTCTCAACTTACACTCAATTCTTTCTCAAGTGCATACCAAAACATAACCTTATATTCAACCCCAAACCCTAAGCTCCAAACCCCATCTTTCCCTTTGTTTCCATATCCAACTACAACAAACAATAAACCACCACTTCTTGAAATTTCCCCAAACAAATTAATTAGGAAAAAAATGAGGTCCAAAACCAAATACCCCCTCAACCTCAAGCTCCTCCTCATTGCCGTCTTCCTTGCTTTCTTCCTCCTCTTCGTGCTAAAATCGAGCTACTACTCATCTTCGATGCAAAACTCAGCCCCTCCCACCTCCCAAAATCATTTGCCAAATCCGACGAGAGAAGTGAAAGCAAAATGTTCACCAACTTGCACCAAAATCCCACACTCGCTAGCCAAAGCTATAACACACTACACAACCTCAACCATCACACCGCAACAAACGCTGAAAGAGATATCAGTGACACTAAAGGTGTTAGAGAAGAAGTCCCCCTGCAACTTCCTCGTCTTTGGCCTAGGCCATGACAGCCTGATGTGGCACTCACTCAACCATGGCGGGCGGACAATCTTCCTAGAAGAAGACCAATCTTGGATCGAGCAAATCAAGCGCCAATTCCCAATGCTGGAGTCGTACCACGTCACGTATGACAGCAAGGTGAGCCGGGCGGACGAGCTGATGGAGGTAGGCAAGGGACCGGAGTGCGCGGCCATTGGTGACCCTAGGTACTCCATGTGCCAGCTTGCTCTGAAGGGGTTGCCAAGCGATGTTTACGCGATAAAATGGGATTTGATCATGGTGGATGCTCCCACAGGGTACCACGAGGAGGCCCCCGGAAGGATGACTGCTATCTACACAGCCGGTATGATGGCGCGGATTAGAGAGGATGGAGAGACGGATGTGTTTGTGCATGATGTGAACAGGGTGGTGGAGGATAAGTTCTCCATGGCATTCTTGTGTGATGGGTACATGAAGACGCAAGAGGGTCGCTTGAGACACTTCACAATTCCAAGCTACAAGGATGGCTTGGACAGGCCCTTTTGCCCTTAGAATGCATTTCATTATTCCAAGTTTTATTCATATGAAGTATTCATTTTTTTTAATCCATAAGTGTTTCAAGCACTGATTTTCTTTGCCATTGCATCATATATAGAGAGAGACATCTAGAGATGAAAGAAATAATGGTACATATATAATAAAAACTGAATTTGGGTATGGCTATGTTTAACTTTTTTGCTGTGATTAATTGCTATATATCTTTGATTTTGTCCGATTAAAGGGAAATTAATGAAAAGTTCTGATTTTTTTTTTGGAAGATGTTTGAATAACTGTTGGGATCCATAAGTTTTTATGCTGTTGCATGAGACATGAGAAATAATAAGCATGATACACAAGAACAACTTTGCTCATGATTTTTGGTGTTACATGACTATCCAACCACTCTTCAATTGTTGATATAAACCTCTTTCCGTTTGTGTCCTTTCTTCGTTTGATATCTTATGGAACTGACTGAATATTAGGATCCTAAAATAAATTAATAAGTGTTTATTCAATGTTAACGTATTCTAGATATCACTTAAAAAAAATAAATGACGTCCCTTAAAATGAGGTGACTTCATTTATGCCGAACACTTGAAATACATTAAAAAAATATTATATATATATTTTTACAAATTACAACTCAACCTCTACACGTCATCTGTCACACTTAAATACAATATATATATATATATATATCAAGACCCAAAGAGCTAATTTGGATAAGAAAGGATGAGTAGACAAGCCACATGATTATTATTGTGAAGGTATGGCCCATCAGTTTTTCAACGAGGTTAGTCCTTACCTTAGACCTATATCACTAGGTCATGATGAGTCTTGCTAGGCCTATGTTTGACTCTAGGCATTGTCAGTACTCCTCATCCTCCGATCACTCTAAAGGCTCGTTTGAGAAGTGTTATGCAGTGTAATATAATCCTGTAATTTAGAACAGGACAAGTGTTTTATATTGTGGTGTTCTGAAATTAGAACAAAACATATTTGGTGAAGAAAATGTATTTCAAGGAATTTTGGAACAAAAATGGTAGAACATGTTTGGCAGGGTATGCTGTTCCAAAAATTATGACAAACAAAATATGTTTGGCAGAATGAAAATGTAATCAAAATTACTAAAAATAAAAATAAAAGGTTGGGTTGTTTGGTAAATAATGTTTTCATTATTATCTTTTTTATAACTTTATTAAATAGAAAGTTAAAATTAATTATTGTATAATTTTATGGAGAAAAATCACATAACCCCCTATACTAACGTTTTCGTCTAAAATCCCTCTACTAAAATTAAACACTTCCCTAAACAATAAACCGCAATTACATTGCCCCCATTTCTATTCAAATCCATTAAGTTTGTATGAAATGACAAATATACCCCTATAATAAAATATAAAATTTAAATACCTTATATAAATATAAATTAAATACCTTATATATATATATATATATAAATTTAAATACCTTATATAAAGATCTCTTGTTTTAAATACGTTTCTCTCTCTCTGAATATACATATAAAGCCACTATATCGATGACACGCTGACACCTTATCAATCCTCCTCTATTACCAATTTGTTGGATAAGCCCAAGCAAAGTCAAATAAAAATCATATAGATATATATAGCGAATGTATGGAACTCTGTTACAGATGAATCACTGCAGCGAGAGAGAAAATCAAAGTCTTCAATAGTCAATGATTAAATTAAGGTTTATTTCATGATTATCTCAGTTTGTGTATATGGAAAATATCAGTTTTTCTTGCAATCATGGCCGTCATTAAAATTGGTGGAAACAGAGCGACGAGGTGGAGTGATTGGTGCCGGAATCAACTGTAAATCAATCTTCGACCAAATTCCGGCGTACATCATCTCCCTTGCTAATCTCAGAATTTTTGACCTTTTTTGGAAACCAATTAACAATCACACGGAGGCACACCCTTCGCAAAATTGAAGGAATGATACATTCTACAATCGCCTACCAAATCGCAATCGACAGATGAGAAACACGCCGATTTGAAGAGAGACGATGAATAGAGAGTTGGGCGGAGTTTCCTAAATGCCGATTTTGTGTTCTATCTTTCCTTTTATACTTGTTCTGCCATGGGCCAATGTGTTCTCACTGCTACAGTATCCATTGTAACCCAAAAATTGTTGGAACAAACTAGAACATGTTTTTTTTGTTTCAACTTTGGGCCTTGAAAGCTGAAGTGTACTAGAACTATTGGGAACAATACAATGCGGGCCAAACATATTGTGGGCTGAAAATGGTTACTGTAGCACTATAGGGAACAACACAGAACACTACACTACACAAACCAAACAGGGCCTAAGTGTCCTAAAGAGTTTATGAAGAAGGAGAAAAATCCCACTCCCTCGGAAACTTATAAGGATACTTCTGAGGGAGCATGTTATCACGCATTGTTTATGGAGGTTGTGACATGCAGGCGCTGAGTTAGACAATGTATGACAATTGCATGACGAGAGGAGTTTTTAGAGTCTTTCGGAATTATTTAGAGTTGTTTGGAAGATTCTAGATATGTGTAAAATATTGTAGAAGTGTGTAGAAGGTTCTAGAGTTCTACAAAGTTGTGTAGAGTAGTATGGATAGTTCTAGAATGTTGTAGATATATATGAAAGTGTGAAGAATGTGGGAGAAGATTCTAAAGAATTGATCTCCACCGTCGGTTAGAATGCATCTTAGCCGTCCATTAGGGATGGACATGTCTATAAATAGGAGTAAGACTTTATTTTGTAGCCATGCCATCATGTCCTATAGTGAGTCTTAAGAGCCTTGTAGAGAGCTTGAGAGCTAGCCTTGTACAAAACATTCTTTGAAGTAATAAAAGTGTTCTTTCCTTACCAACTTAAATGCCTTAGTGTGTGTGAGTGTGCAAGCCTAGTGAAGGTGATCGAGGGCGAGGGCCATTACAACACTAGTAAGCACATGAGATGAGTGTGTTGGCTAAGGTGTACACTGTAGTTAGGCTGACCAAGTGCTTGCGCGAGTATAAGCAACACCTTGGTGCAATATGGGTTTGGCTATAGTGGTGCTGAAACTCTAACCTCGTGACAGTTGGTATCAGAGCAGGTTCATTAAGGGAGCTATGTTGGAGTAGACATGGCTAGCGAAGGAGACCACCATGTCCACATCATGAAATAGAGCTTAGAGGAGAAGCTCGCCACACACTTGGTCTACACGGAGACCAAATTCAATAGGCTCGAGAGAAAGATTGCGAAGCTCTACCAGCTGATCGACAGCTTGGCCATCAAGGCACGAGAGAAGGAAATGGACTTGCAAGATCGAGTAGACGACTGGTGTGACGGCCCAAGTTTTTCAACCCGGTGCGTTAGTGATAACCCGAAAATTGACCCGATAACGGATCCGAAATGTGGAAGCAAAAGATGAAACCATAGTCCCTTGAGATAAAAACCATCTCTAAGATATCAATGTGATATTCCATGAGGTCACAGAAGTTAAAGTGAACAAAAGAGGAAACTAGAGTTAAAACGAGCAAAATTCATCAATAAAGGGCAAAATGATCAATTCACAATTAAAATGATAAAATTGACTCTAAACAAGTCAAAAAAGGTGAATACAACCTAATATAATCATTTCACAACATTCCAAGGGGTTTAAAGAATATTAGCCAAGAATCCCACAAAATGCCCTTTCCCGGTTGAAGTGAAAACTGACACTACTTTACTAAAATATGAATAACTCCCACTGTGATTGGAATCTGAGAATAAAATTAGTACCATTGGAAAGCTGACTCAAAATCCATGAATTTAGGCTCAAGAATCACCCCATTTGGATAAGAAATGAAGGAGATATGGCCATTCAAAGTCGGAACAGCAGTGTTGAAACTGAACTGAAGAAGCTAGAGTATGAAAGCTATTCAGGTCGACCGAAATGGAGTTTTGGTCGACCGAAATGACCAAAAATTTTGCTGAAAATATGAATTTAAGTGCTGGTTGTTTCGGTAGGCCGAAATAAAGTTTCGGTCGACCGAAATAGGCCCTGAATAGTAGAATTGGCTACTGGAATGATGAATTACTGTGCGTTAATGATTCCATTTGCCATCGGTCGACCGAAATGGAGTTTCAGTTGACCGAAACACCACGAAATACTACTGGAAAACCTGCTAAGTGCCAAAGGTGTTAAGATTCAACCTATGCTTTGAAACTCATGATGAATTGGTTCAAAATGAATGTTGAAAACTGATTTTTCAATGAGATTTGAGTATGTAAACATGTCAACAACTTTGATATGAATATTTGAATGTAAAACAATGGCCCATGGCCTCATACATATCAATTACAAGATTTTCATATGTCAAACCTCCAAAATTACATATCAATTGAAGCAAAAGTTTGATACCAAAAGAGTACAAGTACAAAAGTACACATGTTTGACCCTTAACCTCTTTACATACATGCTTATAATGTCAAAAAGAGATATTAAAGTATCATTACACACCAAGAAAGCTACATAAGCTTCTAAAGTACCATACACCCACGGTATACAAATGTGACATCAAAAGAAAGACATGCTCAACACTTGCATGTCAATATACAAAAATGCTTCAAATAGCTCATAAGCCTCTAAGGATGATGAGCATCCAAGAACATAGTCTCTTTACCTGAAAAACAACCCAAACCACTAGGGTGAGTAATCAAGTTACTCGTAGGAAGAAGCATAGGCGTACACCCTAAAGTTTCAATATCATTGCAAGATCAATATAGACGAATACAAGGGATCATTCCACTTAACGTATATGTTCAAGGTGTTCTCAGGGATTATCTTAAGCTAACTTAAATGATTCTTTAACAACACATAATAACATTAACGTACTTAACAACATCAATTCGCCAATAATAAGAATTACAAGTTACAATTAAACATTGGTTGTCAACTTGGAATTTAATGCGAAATCAATTAGTGGAAGACTTGGATATCATGTCTCGGACTAAACCAAGATCAAAATGATTATTCTGGGCATTAACCCGCTGGGAAGACCACCCTAGTGCGCACTATCTCAATTGGGGATAACTCATACCTCCCGCACTAAAGCCAAACTTTAGCCATGTCATTGTAACAATGTCCCAAGAGAATCCAAAATCATAATCAAGTTCAAATCTTATACACTATAATTAAGGCATATAAACCACCTTCCATGCACAAGTATTTTGAAACCACACAAACCATGTCTTAGGGTTCCAAGTCTAAAATGGCATACGAAATGACAAGTTCTCATCATGATATTATGCACAATACAATCCCACCAACTTATCAATTTAAATCATGCCTCAATAATAAGCTTTCTATACTAAATCTCAACATTATAGTAAGGTAACTACAATTAGTAATCCACAAGAATATAGAATTATCATCTCAACAAATATAGCAATTCAAGTCAATGAAAATTGCATATAACATTAATAATTCTGCAAGAGTTCTATATCATCACTACATGTGAAAATACAAAAATTTAGCATACTACTAAAGTATATAATCCTTCTACACGTGGTTTATACATATCATACATGCTTAAATCAATAAACCCTAAGTTAAGATGTGAGGGTTTCCTATAATATGCAAGACTATCATATTAAAAGCATGTATACAATATATATTAAACCCCAATGATTATAAAACACTTAAAATATAAATATACTACCACCCTTACCTCAATAGAGAATTGAATCTCTATAATCCAAGCAACCAAGCTCAAAATGTAAAACAAGTTTAGGGTTATTGAAGAGGAGAGTGATAGGTATCTTTTCTCTCCCAAGGTTTTTAGTTTAAGGTGAGTGGAAGAAAGTCAAAATGAACCAAGAAACTTTAAACTAAGCTTTCCTCTAATGGTGGATTGGTTAGAGTTTTGGAACAAGTGTAAATGAAGAAGGTGAAGGTGAAAATGGTGAGTGCAGGGTCTAGTAATCCTCCACTCACTATGTACTCTTACACTACCTCTCATACACACACAATGCAAGACTAAACCATGAGCCTACACTTATCACTAATCCAATGCTCCTTCCTAAGCTCAATCTTAAGCCTACACTTGTCAACAATCAAAGCCAACATGTGCACCAATCCTAGGCCAACAAGTGGGTGAATCTCCACCCTCCAAATTTCAAGAGGTTATGCTTCCAAGTCTGCTCACCCAAGTGCCAACAAGTGGCACCATGAGAGTGTGACACTTGTCACACTTTTCAAAAATTGCAAAAAGGTCCTTTTTGAAAATATCTTCCAAAATGAATTGTAAAATGGTCCCTAATGAAAAATAATTATTTTACATAATTACACTAAAACCCAGAAATCAGGAATAATTACAATAAAGTATGCATCCATGCCCTTTTTACGAAAATGAAAGCAACTAGCATGCTTTTCTACAAAAGTGAAAATACAAATATCATGGAAACCAAGTATCATGGATGCATGCAAAACCGGAATCAAATCCGAGCGCAACAAGTGAGGTTATGCGAGGAAAATTGATAAACGAAAAAAAAGACAAAATAGGAAAAAGACGAAAAAAAGAAAATCACCGAAAATGGAAAAAGGACGAAAAAAACCGGTTCATTACAACTTGCGCTTTGATGACCCAAATTTCAAAGAACCAGGTGCGTTAGTGAGTAACCAAAAAATTGACCCGATAACGAGTCCAAAACGCAGAAGCAAGAAAAAAGAGATAGGTCTCTAGAGATGGACACCACCTTTGAGACGCCAAAGTGACTACCTGATAAGTCACGAGACTCGAAAAGAAGCAAATGTGGAAGCAAGGTTTAAAACGGATAAGGTTTTGAACTAGGGGTAAAATGACTATTTTACCCAATGGTGGAGAAATTTGACTCAAAACAAGTTAAATAAAGTGTACTCAATCCAATATAATCAATTCATAGCATCCCAAGAGGTTCTAAGACCTTTAGTAATGATTTCCCAAAAATACCCCTTCCCGGTCAAGTGATTTCCTGACACTGTCCCACTAAAGTAAGAATATCTCTCAATAGGAATGGAATATGAAAATGGGATTGATACCACTGGAAATCTAACTCTAAATCCTTGAGTTTAGACTCAAGAATGACTTAATTTGAATCTGGAATGAGGGAGATATGATTGTTGCAAGATCGGGTGAAAAATCTGTCTAATGCATGAACAGTAACTTTAGATTTTACCCAAGGACTGAAAGTAGGCTGCTGGAAAGGTTTCCTAAGGTCTAAATTGAATATGCGGTGTTCAAATACACCCAAAAGACCCCCGGATGTCCCGAAGTGGTTGGTACGATTGTCAAAAAAAAATTGATGAATATTAACCATGACCAAAAATGAAAAAGAAAAGAAAAGAAAAGAAAACTCAACATTGTGTACATTGTTTTCCCTTGCCCAAAACTGATCCCTAAGGCCTCTAAGGTCAATCCCAAATGAAATGAAGCATGGAATTTGATAAATACATACATGGGTACATTGAAGTAGCATCAAAGGAGAGTATTAAGGCATCCAAAATAAGAAGCAAGGAGTGCTTCTAATTACATTACATATTGTCAACTTCAAAAGACAACTAAATCATGCCAACACTTGCAGGCCAAAAATATACAAAAGATGATTGAAATGTGAATACAAGTCAAGCTATGGATGGTTCGCATCCAAGAAGAGTGTCTCATTGCCTGAAAAATGAATATTAACTAGGGTGAGCAATCGAATTACTCAGCAGGATGATGCATATGCATATAACCTAAAGTTTTAAATGTCTTGAAAGTGTAATATAAACGAATACACGTGGATCATGCTCCCTAACGTCTAAGTTCAAAATAAAGCTAAGGGATCATCCTAAAGCTACCTTTGGAACATTTTAAACACAATCCACAATAAGCATAGAACTTAAACAATATTGGTACCTCCAATGCCAACAAGTTACAACTATCTAGAATTGTCAACTTGAAATAAAATGCGAAATCAAACAATAGGAATATACTTGGAAGAACAACTACTACAAAGGTAGAAGGATAACAAAGTTTACACCACTCCAAGAACTATAGCTCAACCCACACATAGACTCCTCTATGATGTAACTCACACATACGACTTTATGATGCAATGTGATGTTATGCTAGAAATCACATCTGATTAAAATGATTGGTGCACTTCCGCAGCCCATTGGCCAAGTGTGACTAGGGATTTTCAGCCCTTGGACTTGATGTCCACTTCTCAAGTTCGGATAGCTTCTATCCTTCAATCATGTCATGCATGTTGATGAGCACTGAAAAGTGCGTATTTAAACCCTTTAAGCTTAGGTATTCTAGGACCTTTATCTATTTTATTTTCCTGTCTTAGACTAATTTCATGTTATTGTCCTTTTTAGGTGCTTATCCCCAAAACAAGTTAATCCAGTCAAATAAGAGCATTAAAGAAGCAATCTTGAGTTAAATGGAAGAAAGGAGCAAAGTGGAAACAAAATGAAACAAAGTGTGGAAAGTCAGCAGCTTCGATCGATCTCAACATTCCTTCGATCGATTAGGAAGTGATCGATCTAGGCCTCATCAAGATGGATCCAAGCTTTTGTCCTTATCCAAATATCTCAACATCTTCGATCGATCCAACATTTCTCAGATCAATCGAAAAGATTCGATTTTATCCACACCTACCACCCTACCTACCACTCTTGTCCTTTTCCCAAAAATATCCCAAAATATCTCAGAGATTTGTCTTTATTCAAAAAGGCGCCGCCAAGGATGATCGATCTCTACAGCATTCGATCGATCTCACCTAAGTTTGATTGATCACACCTCAGTTCGATCGATCGAACCTCCTCAAGTCCGAATTAAATCAAATTTCAGCTCATTAAAAGTTGTCTCATGTTGCAATCATTACAAGGGCCCTAGTGCACGAATCCAGACCATTGGGTGTGACACTTGAGGCTCTTATATAAAGATTTGAGCTACTTTTTATACATATGCTCACAGAGGCTAAGACATATACTTAGATACATTCTTAGAGAGGAAGAAAAGGGAAGATAAGAGGCTAAAGGCACATTCTTGGGAGTTCTTCCATTCTTCTAGGATTTCCATTAAGAAGGAGGTTATTCCTACCATGGAGATAGCCTTTAAGGGTTGGATGACTACTTCAATGAGTAACTAAATATCTTCTTGGGGCTAGAGTTAGCCCTAAGCATGCCTTCTAGACTTTAATGCTTTATATTTTGAGGGGATTTGTGTTGTAATCTTGTTTTGACACTTATTTCATATATGAATCTTGTTTATTTAATGATTTGTGTGGTTTAATACTTCCAATTGATCATTTCATTCTATCCATATGTCTACGTATGCTAGAATAGATGTTCATGTGTTTATCTCTAGTTTTTGTGTTATTGATGCATGTCTATGTGTGTTGATGCTATGGATCTAGAGATTATCAAGACATAAGTGCTTAATAGAATACTATTTTAGTTTATTTGATGGTTTATACTCATGTCTTGATGGATTGTGCCTCTCCCTTAGTTTATTTAGTTTAATTTTCATGCCTTTAACTTAGTTGTAGTGTAGTTGGCTTAGTTGTTAGATTGGAAGACAATCCATGCTTGTTGTTTGATGTTCCATGCTTATGAATGCAAGTAATATTATTCTCTAACCATGTGATATGTTTGGATTGTGAGCTTAAAGGAATGATTAATGGCTTAGTTTGATATATTGTGCTATTCACTAGGTTGCTTAGATAATATATGCTTAATTGGTCATCCATGCTTGTTGAAACAATCAATCACACACTCTCAATTTGCAACACATGTTTCCCCCTCATTAATTATACATTGAATGTCTAGAATGGTAATGTTTAGTGGTGACCTCTAGATCCCAAAACTTCACTCTCTTGTTTTCTCTAAATTTCATTTAAATTGCTTACTTTACATTGAACTTGTTTAGTTTAGTTTGTAGTTTAATTAACCAACAAACCCATCTTTTGATCATTCAACCTACTAACCCTATTTATTGTTTCCATTGCAAACACACCCACAATCCCTTGGGACGATCCCTACTCACCCTAACTATATTATTTTTAGTTAGAGGTAGTGGTGGCTTTTATAAATTTAAAACTTGGCCACATTGCACACTCACACTCTTAGTACATTCTTAAACGTTGGTTCAAGACGACGACCAAGTTTTTGGCGCCGTTGCCGGGGATTGAAGTGGCAACGTTGTGTTTTGGAAACAAATAGGAATTAGTACTCTTTTGATCGTGTCTTTACTTTATTTTCTTTGGTTACTTATTACGTTTATTCTTGATTGACTAGGTACATTGAGCAAAGGAAGTAAGCAAAGGAAAATTCAAAGCAAGGAGCTAAAGCTAAGCATAAAAAGGGCTAAAAATCTAAAAAAATTTGCAACGCTAAGCCAAAAATTGAAAAATACTTTGAAGTTGCTTAAGGACCCTTTGTGAGATCTTTCTAACTCAATTTCTAGTTAAATCGTCGGCCCACGTGGAGGCTTGTATTTACATTTTTAGATAGATCGTGAGCCCGTGTGGAGGCAATTTACTTTTCTTTGTATATTGTTCAAGCATGGGAGTATGGAACCATTGTATGTGGAGATTTGTTGATTGATTTGCTGTGGGGGCGAAGTGATTGATTAATTGCTTGTTTATTTGTTTTGCTAGTGCATGCATGGTCATAGGTCATTGAATCCTACTCTTGTCCCTCCTAATTTGCATCTTGAATCGGTTGTTCGTAATCCTAGGGGAAGAGGTAGTTTTCATCACTCAATTTCTCCAATGGAGGACTTAAATGACGACCATGTAGAGGACCTTGGTCACATAGACCAACAAGGCATCCTCCACCCTAATGTGCATCATAAAAACATTCAAGTACCATTAGGTATGCTTAAACCATTCATTCCACAACAACAACAAGGCCAAATTCCAATGGGAATGCCTCGGCCAATTTTTGCTCCACAACCTCCTATGGTTCAAGTTAATCAAGGTGCTTATGTAGCACCACCAATTGTGAATCCTCCCATCGCTTTAAGAGACCATTATGTGCCTAATGAATATAATGCACCCACTTGCATTCAATTGCCCCCATTTAGAGTACATCACTATGAGATTAAACCACAAACCATTCAAATGCTTCCTAACTATCATGGACTTCTAAATTAAGAACCTTACAAGTATTTGGATGAGTTTTTTAAAGTGTGTTCCACCATGAAATACACAGACATGCCGGAAGAAGTGTTAAGACTCAAACTTTTTCCTTTTACCCTTAAAGACAAGGCAAAATATTGGTTCAACAATCTTAGACCTTTTTCGATAACTTCTTGGGCAGAAATGCAACAAGAGTTCTTGAAGAAGTACTATCCGGTTTCAAAGACCAATGCCATGAGAACTTCCATTCGTGAACTTTCTCAAGGGGATGGGGAAATGTTTTATGAGGCATGGGAAAGGTTTAATGACTTGCTTAGGAAGTACCCACATCATGACATACCTAAATGGCAATTAGTTCAATATATCTTTGAAAGTTTACCAGATAATCACAAGGGTATGGTTGATGCATCTATGGGTGGTTCTTATCTTGACAAGCATGAAAATGATGTGTGGCAATTGTATGAAAGTATGAGTGAAAATTCAATGCATAGATCTTTATCATCCAAAAATGGTAGAAATCTAGGTGGAAGGAAGAATGTTGGTTTATATCAAGTTGACAACTCCAATGACATAGCCGCCGAGATGAAATCGTTATCTCAAAGGTTTGATCAATTTTTGATCAACCAAAACTCGGCGAATCAAGTGTCTTCCTCCCCTAATCATGTTCATCATCATGCATCTAATGAATCTTGTATGACTTGCTCTAGTGTTCTACATTCAACTTCCAATTGTCCCCGTGGACATGTGCCAAGTGAAAACCATGAACAAGTCAATGCTACATTTGTTAACCAAGGGAATAATCCCTATGGCACTCACTATAATCCAGGGTAGAGGAACCATCCAAACTTCTCTTAGAAAAGCCAAAGGGAAGGCTCAAACTTTCCCCAAGGTGGTTTTCAAAACAAGTATATTCCACCGCCAATGTAAAGCCAAGGTTCCCAAGGTTATAGATCTTCTTTTCAATCATTACATAGCAATCAATTCTCACTTTCCTAACCAATCATCGTATTCTCAAAGAAACTCAAGAAGTCTCGCTCTTGAGGAGAAAGTGTTAATCGCTCTATGCACTCTAGAGGCGAACACTCAATTGCTTCATTCTCATTCTCAATCTATTACTAAGCTAGAAACCCAAGTAGGGCAAATAGCTAGTACCTTGAATGCTAGAGAGAAAGGGAAGATACCTTTGAATGCCCCGCCAAAGTAATAATGTGTTGTGGAGACTCATTCCTCATCAGAAGGTCATACAATCGAGCATGTCAATGCGAACAACCTTGAGAAGTAGGAGAATTGTTGATAACTAAGTAGGTATTCCCAATGAAGAAAGTGAACCGGTGCAACCAAGAGTTGACACCCGTCCTGTTTCACATTTTATTCCTCCTTCATTGCATGTGCATGATCATTTTGTTGAGAAAGTTGTCAAAAATGATTTGAAAGATGAATTGAACAATGATTTGAAAAATGATTCTAAGAATTCTTATGTTGAAGATTCT
The DNA here is from genome assembly GCF_030987335.1 of Cornus florida. Taxonomy (NCBI): domain Eukaryota; kingdom Viridiplantae; phylum Streptophyta; class Magnoliopsida; order Cornales; family Cornaceae; genus Cornus; species Cornus florida. The sequence goes on from NW_026775573.1 coordinate 52,480,314, forward strand.
TCAAAGAAAAATTTTGAAAAAGCTTTTGAGCCTAAAGCTCCATTTCCGGATGCCTTGAAAGGATCCATTTCTCTTGAAAAACAAAAGACCAAGACCAATGAAATCATTGAAATGTTTGGGCAAGTGAAGATCAATCTTCCACTTTTGGATGCAATTAATCAAATTCTGGCTTATACCAAGTTCTTAAAAGATCTTTGCACCCAAAAGAGGAAGAACAAGAGCCAAGCACCACGAAAAGTGGTATTGACAGAGTAAGTGAGCTCCATTTTGCAACATAACACTCTCCCAAAGTTTATGGACCCTGGTTCACCTACTATATCTTGCATTATTGGTGACCATGTCATTAATTGGGCTCTCTTAGATTTAGGAGCAAGTGTTAACCTTCTTTTATATTCAGTGTATGTTAAATTGGGTTTAGGAGACTTGAAACCGACGTCGGTCGTTTTACAACTTGCCGACCGATCCATCAAAAAGCCCCCGGGTATTATAGAGGATGTTTTGATTAAGATTGATAAGTTCTTCTTCCTCGTTGATTTCGTTGTCATAGACACGGAACCGGTCCCGAATCCCAAGAGCCAAATTCCCGTTGTCCTTGGCCGTCCCTTCTTGGCAACCACAAATGCCAACATCAATTGTAGGACGGGGATAATGAAAATCTCATTTGGGCATATGAAGGTGAAGTTGAACATCTTTAATCCAACCCCGAATTCAATGGACAAACATAAAGAGGTGTGTGTTGTAGAAAAGTGTATTGACAATGAACTTGAAAAACATGAGTTTTTGCTTGAAAATGGAATTTCTAAAAGTTTACCTTCCAACTTGAAAACAAAGAATGTTGTTTCAAAACCAAGTGCTCTAAGGGCATGGAAGCCTAAGAGTTGCATAGACCAAGGATCGTCAATTCCTTTTGAATTAAATCCAACAAGTTCTTTAGAGAACCATTTGTTGGGTGGGGTTTAAAGTGTTTTTCACCATGTCAAGGAGGGGATGCATAATAAGATATTTGATCTGGGCTAAAAGAGTCCAATGTCTTACTAGAGACGTTAAAGACTAGTGCGTTTCGTAGGGCTTACAATCCTATTCCTCCCTCATTTCTATTTTATCTTTCATTTTTTGCGTCGTCTAGATGTATTCTGGGTTTATACACATTGCTAGAAACTATGATTGAGAATGCATGCCCTGTTATGTTGAAATCAAGCATTTTGTGCCTGCTCGATCGATCTCAAAAGAGGTTCAATTGATCGAACATCAATCTCTGCATCCAATCATCTTTCAATTCCATCGATCGAGAATTTCCTGCATAAATCAGCTCCCTGTGTATAGAGCGAACTTCAGTTTAGATCGATTTGAGTGCTCCAAGATCGATCGAGATTTTCCTCAAATCGATCTTCATTCTACACTTAGAAAATTTTTGAAACCCATGAAAAAAGGCCTCTCTATGCATCGTTCAAACTTGTTTGCAAGTTTTTATCTGTTCAATTGATCGAAGTATCTTCCAGATCGATCTTGGATTGATCGATCTATGTTCCTTTGTTGACTTTGACTTTGACTGCCCTTTTTGAATTTTGAATTTATTTTATAAAAAAAAAAAAAAAAAAAAAAAAAAACAAGCAAAAATATTTTCAATTTTTATTTTTTATTTTATTTTTAAAAATTTCAAAAAAATATTTTAAGGAATTTTTCAAAAATACATAAATATTTTTCTTTTAGTTTATTTTATTTTAATATATATATATTTTCAAAAATTTCAAAAAGATTTTTATTTTTAATTTTATTTTATTTAAAAATTTCAAAATTAAAAATATATTTTCCTTTTATTTTATTGCACTTTATTTTCTTTTTCTTTATTCTCAAAAATAAAAAATCAAAAATATATTTAAAAAAAAAAAAAAAAATTCAGAAAAAAAATACTGAATCGTTTTGAAGCTGAGATCGATCTATGTTTCTTCTAGATCGATCTATGTTTGATCGATCTGAGATTTTTCCAGATCGATCGAACATGTCGTAAACAATTTTTAAAAATAGAACCTTAGGGTCATTTTGATTGATTTACACGTCGATCTCAAACCCTAGCTCTCTTTGGCCACTGACCACCTTCTTCCCAGCCTCCGGCGAGCTTCCAGAGCTTCGAAACTCTTCATCTCTTATCTTAGATCTCATCTCTCTCTTTCGATCCACTTCTCTCCCCGATTTGGTAAGTTTGAGTTGTATTTTTGGATTTCAAGCTTCAATCACATGTTCTAGATGTTTTCCATGCTTAGATCTTAAGTTTCCATGATTGATTATTGCCATTGTTGATGATTTTGAGCATGTATATATATGTATATATATTTATATATAGTTTTATATATATTTTGATTTCAATCTCGATTTTGGGGGTCACGTGCCAAGATAAGTGACCATTATTGTGTTGTTGAGGTGTAGAGGGACCCACAAGCTTGCTTGGGGACCCCCCGTGTCATCCACGTCACAGATCTATTACTTTTTGAATTTTTCACAGTAGTTCGATCGATCGAAGTTTTCTCTGATCGATCAAAGAAAGATCTATCGAACTTAGTCCTGATCGATTTGAGAGAGATCGATCTCATATTTTCATGATTGATCGAACTTCACAGATTTGCATATGCACACTTCACATACCATCCACAATGTTCATGCTAGTTTCTTGATGCCCAATGCCTATGTTTTCCACATTGGATGCATTCCATACTCACACTATTTAGCATGTTTCACTTAGTCACTGTTCACTTGGCTGCGTCATCACTTGCATAGATTCATGTACTTTATTCTGAGTTGTCTATCGCACTTGACATACATGTTTCTATATACTGTGTTTTAATTCTCTATTATCTATAACTAACTTATTTTGCAAGTGTTTCTTTTTTGTTTTACAGGCCATGGCACGGGTTAAGACAGTCGCTCGTCGACAGTATGTGAGGAGAGTACGACAGCGTGTAAAGGAGCCAGCAGAGCCTTCTTATGCCCAGGATGAACATATTGAGCAGGCTGAGCAGCCTGAGCAGTTAGAGGAGTATGAGGAGCCAACTCCGATTCAGTCTGACCGCTCTGTTTCTGCCAATCTGTATCTTCATCTTCAGCAAATGAGGCTGAGCATATACCCTCTCATTTTCCTTCTCCACCACCGGCACAGCCTGGCCAGGTCCGAGATAGACCTGTCTGGAAGTTTAAACGCCTCTTAGTATCACATGAGTCTGTATTTGATATAGCTTTCTTCTCTTGGTCAGTCTTGACTCGGGCAGCCTTTGATGACATTGAGCGGCGCGCCATTTTAGCCATTCTGGCCCCAGTTACTTATCCAGTTTACCCGCGGCTTGTTCAGATGTTCTTCCAAAACCTTCGACCGACCTCGAGTAACCTATCAGAGCTGCGGACTACCATTGATAGCCACCCCATCTGGATTACAGTTGATACATTGGCCACCTCTTCTTGGTGCCCCCATGTCTGCCCTCCAGGTGTTGATTATCCCATTCTCCAGCGGCCTTCTGATGCAGACATGGCTGTTGCTCTTACTGGACATTATGTGGATGGCGAGACTTTCGTCACCAGGACTTATCTGCCTGATGATCTCTGGTTCTTTGATTCGATCCTGTACAATGTATTTATGGCGGGCCATAAGATCCAGAGACGTTCAGACTTTCTGGCAACTTTCTATGCTTTCTACACTGGGCAGTGGTTTTGTATTCCTGCACTCTACTGGAGTATTATGATGAAGTTATACATGGATTACATTAGTAAGGCAAAGCCCAAGCGGGCTAAGTATATCCCCTTTGCTCATCTCATTACTCAGATCTTGCGGTACCAACGCTACCCTTTCTACCCACAGGAGCGTTCTGAGTTAGGGGCTTGCCACTACGGCAAGAAGGATTGCAATAAGAGCTATAATGCTCTTATCAAGAGCTTGGAGCAGGATGCTATCTTAGCAGCAGAGGAGGCTACAGAGACTAAAGAGGCGGAGATGGTAGCAGCAGCAGCGGACGATCCAGCAGACGCACCGGCGGCTGCAGCACATATGGAGATAGACCTGGAGCAGTAGCTTCCAGAGGAGCTACAGCATCACTCTTTGGCTGGGTCACCAGTTCATTTACAGGAGCAGACTCAGGACGTACATCAGTCTCCTGACCCAGTCATACCTGAGGCTCTAGCTCAGACACCTGGCCTAGGAGAGAGTGTTCAGTCATTGGAGGATGCAGTAGTCTCTCTCAGAGCAGACATTTCTACTCTTCGTGCGGATGTCTTAGCTGCACTCCGTGACATATTTAGAGATATCTGGGGATCACGCCCCACTTGCCCTACCTCCTCTGCATGATTTCTCTGCCTCTCTACCCTCATTTGATATATTTGTGATACTTTACTACTATTTTGATACTGTTTTGATATTTTTGCCGCCAGTATGTCGGCCCTGATACTGTGATGTACCATATACTGTTATTATTTTTATTTTTATGCATGATATTTTCGGATGTCTGGATTTTAAATTGATACATTTATCTGTGATTGACTCCATTTATTAGGTACATCCCAGTGACTTCAGTGAGAGAGAGTGCTGCCCATATTTTTTTTTCAGGACCACCCTTATTCCTCTTTCTTAACTTCATTTACTATCCCATTTACACTTGCATGTCCACTGTGCACTGCTATTATCCCTTTATTATCTAATGAGTTTAATCCAAGTGCCATTTTTTCAGGACCGTAGTTAATTCCAAGTTTGGGGGGGTTGTACCACCCACTTTGGATATTTGTGTCCTGGTCATTCTTTGCCTTAGTTGCACTGGTATACTCTTTCCTTTTATTCTCTTTGCACATTGAGGACATTGTGCCATTTAAGTTTGGGGGTAATGGGTGTTAATTACAGTATTTACTTTCAATTCAAAATTTTAAGCATGACTTGTGTATTTGAGGGATTTTCTATGATTGGTCCATAACTAGCTATGATTTTGATCTTTTGAGGACTATATTGCTTAGAATTTAAAAATGGCTTGACTTGAGAGTCCAATACTCCTTGTATGCCTTGTGGATGCCATTTAGGAGTAAATGTTTTTGAAAGATTGATATCTTGCTTGCATTTGTGGTCTCAACCTGATTTTGTGATTATTTTGAGATTCACTCTAGTATTCTACACTAACACAGGCGAACACTAGCATTTAATTGTGGGGTATATGCTTTGTTGATTATTGAATTGGTTATATCCCAATTGGGCTAGTAGTGCATTGAAAGCTTTCATTCTTGATAAAGGTGGATAACAAACCCTTTTTAATGAGTAGTCGGGATTCTAACCTTATCAAGCACTGAATTTCTCGTGCCGAAAGGTGGAGGGCCCAAACTCTAGGTTAATAATTTAAAAAAAAAAAGAAATTGCAAAAGAAAATAAAAAAGTGAGGACTTCTCCAAAAAGGTGAGAAGTGGGAGATGATTAGATGGAGGCTGTTTTGATTTGTAACTTAGTTGATTTGAGCTTGTAAGTCCTTAGGGGTGTTTGAAGACCTAGTGCCCTAAAGCCGTCCGGTTTGGGAGTCATTGACCTAACGCTCAACCTCATGGATCGCTAGAAAAGCTTAATAGATCAACACATTGCACTATGCTTCCATCTTTGATCCTTAGGGATAGAAAAAAAAAAAAAAAATCGAGTGAAAAGAATAAGTGCACCTAGATCAATAACTCTTTAATAAAAGGTCCACTTTTTGTCTTGATGATCGGTATAAGATTTGTGTGCCAGTTTGAGGGTAAGGATGTGATTATTTCTCTAGTTGGCTTAGATAACAACATATTTGATGCCGGTCCACTCAAAAAGGATTCTAGAGTTGTTTTGATTTGCATAATCATTTTCTTGATGTGTGGAGGACCATACTTGTTTGCTTGATGTTGAGATTTTAGGAGATAGCTTGGAAATGGTTGAAAAATTATATACTTGAGGTAGTTTTCTCCCAATGCTTGTTTGCAATATTGGTGCCTCTTTAGTAAGAAAGAGCTTAATGTTTGTGGGTATCATTTCTGGAAACCCTCACGAGACTTCACTCGTCTATCAAGGGTAACCTAGGGGTTTAAAAGACTTGTTACATATGCTAAATGCAATCGTGTTCCCTACGAAAGTGACGTTATCCATTTATTGCTTTCTAGTTTATAGTTGTATAGTTGTTCATTTCATTCCTTTACTTTGTAATTCATTGTTAGGGACTAGCAATATTTTAGTTTGGGGGTGTGATGAGCACTAAAAAGTGCGTATTTAAACCCCTTAAGCTTAGGTATTCTTGGACCTTTATCTATCTTATTTTCCCGTCTTAAACTAATTTCATGTTATTGTCCTTTTTAGGTGCTTATCCCCAAAACAAGTTAATTCAGTCAAATAAGAGCATTAAAGAAGCAATCTTGAGTTGAATAGAAGAAAGGAGCAAAGTGGAAGCAAAATGAAATAAAGTGTGGAAGTCAGCATCTTCGATCGATCTCAACATTCCTTCGATCGATCAGGAAGTGATTGATCTAGGCCTCATTAAGATAGATCCAAGCTTTTGTCCTTATCCAAAGATCTCACCATCTTCGATCGATCCAACATTTCTCAGATCGATCGAAAAGATTTGATCTTATCCACACCTACCACCCTACCTACCACTCTTGTCCTTTTCCCAAAAATATCCTAAAATATCTCAGAGATTTGTCTTTATTCAAAAAGGCGCCGCCAAGGATGATCGATTTCTGCAACAGTCGATCGATCTCACCTGAGTTCGATCGATCTCACCTCAGTTCGATCTATCGAACCTCCTCAAGTCCGAATTAAATCAAATTCCAGCTCATTAAAAGTTGTCTCATAGTGCAATCATTACAAGGGCCCTAGTGCACGAATCCAGACCATTGGGTGTGACACTTGAGGCTCCTATATAAAGATTTGAGCTACTTTTTATACATATGCTCACAGAGGCTAAGACATATACTTAGATACATTCTTAGAGAGGAAGAAAAGGGAGGAGGAGAGGCTAGAGACACATTCTTGGGAGTTCTTCCATTCTTCTAGGGTTTTCATCAAGAAGTAAGTCATTCCTACCATGGAGATAACCCTTGAGGGTTGGATGACTACTTTAATGAGTGGCTAAACATCTTTTTGGGTACTAACATCATGTTATTAACATAAGGGATTAAATCATGCTAATATTGTATACCCTAAACATGCAACTACACAATCCCTAAACTAAATCTTCTAAACTATAATAACATTTACAATACAAGTTCTCAATGAGAATGAAAATACACTAATACAATGTTGTCTATTTTAGGGAATCCATTCATGCTAATACAAGGTAAGTGTCAAACCCTTAATTATATACAACAACATAGTATCAATTTCACAATTAAATTATTAACAAGATTACACAAGAATTTCATAATTACAACAATTAGAAAACACTAGAATTTAAATCACCTCCAAATGAAACAATATCAATACAAGAAGTAAATCACATATAAGCCTTTCGATCACAACATGAAACCCTAAGTTAGTTACATACCCTATTCATCTATATGCAACCTTAGAATTTAAATAACATGCACACAATGTATATTAAACTCAAAGGACACATTAAAACACTAGGGTATAAACATAAAACATCCCCTGCCTCACTTAAGAATCGTATCTCTAGAATCCCAAAGAAATGGAAGCAAAATGGAAATCCAAGCTAAGGTGTGGTGGACAAGAGTATGAGGAACCTTTTGCCTTCCAAGTGCAAGACCAAAAGATGAGGGGAAGAGGCTTGAAATCAAGCTATGGAGGCTGGGGTTCTATGGCTTCAATTGTGGTTTAGGTGTGAGAAATGAAGAAGACAACAATTTCTCTAGATTTTCCACTAACTTAAAAGGTTGTAAGTCACTAAAACCTACATTAACACCACCTCACACACACACACACACACACACACACACACACACACACACATATCACTCCCCTCCACTTGTCACCATTCTAGGCATTCTCACAAGACTTCATCACAAACCTACACTTGTCGTCATCCTAAGCATCCAAATGTTCCACCCAAAAGTCAACAAATGGTCCAATGGAAGTGTGACACTTGTTACATTTTCCAAAAATTACAAAATGGTCCTTCTTCAAAACATCCAACAAAATAATTGCAAAAAGACCCCTAAGACAAAATATCTCCAAAAATAAATTACACAAAGTACCTCAAAAAATGAAAATGTTTTCGAAAAAACTACGCATTCATACCCCCAAAAAAAAAAATAAAACGAGTATGTTTTTCTACGTAATTAAATCATGAATTGACAGTAAAATAAAATAAAACATATACGTGCGGTGTCGGAAACCAATTCCAGAACCTTACCTTGGGTCCTACAAAACCCTAAGGTAACATGAAAAGAAAATAAATAAATAAATAAATAAAATAAATAAATAAATTCCCAGAAAAAGGGAAAAAAAGATGACACGGTCATCACATGTGCGTGGAGATTGCTGAGTGCAAGAAGGAGTTCTCTTAGGAGCGTAAAGTCATGGTGAAGCCAAGGAAGAAGAAGACGCCGGAGCCCAAGGAGTATGATGGGGCAAGGAATGCGCGCCAGATTGACAACTTCTTCTGGCACATGGAGAAGTACTTCGAGTGCATGGACATTGAGGATAATAAAGAGGTGCAGACAGGCATTATGGACCTCACGGACACTGCCGCTCTATGGTGGAGGCAGTGCTTCACAGGTTGGGGCACAAGAGCGGTTGACACATGGGAGGAGTTCAAGAGGCAGTTATACCTCGAGTGCGTTGAGGACCTCGCCATGATCAACCTAAGGCGCTTGAAGTAGAAGGGCAGCGTAAAGGAGTATGTAAAGGAGTATTCTAACTTGATGCTATAGATCCCAGAGATGCCGGAGCGGCAATGCGTGTGCTTATTCATAGATGGGTTGTAGTAATTGGTGGCCACGGAGCTCAGGAGGAGGGAGCCTAGATACTTAGCATCCGCAACGGCTATAGCGGAGCGGCTTGAAGAATTTAGGCATGATGACAAGAGGGCTACGTCTCTCAAGAGGGACCACGGCAACGGTAGGGGAGACCGGTGCTCCAAGAAAGGGGACTCACCTAAGTCCAGCGATGACGAACATAACGACGAGGAGAGGCGCCTACGCCATGATAATGGCAAAGACCATGGAAAGAGATCTAAGGGTAATGGCAAAAGGGAGCGCCGTGACAAGGGCAAGTGGGAGCCGAAGTGTTACTTGTGCGATGGGTTGCACATATTGTGACACTACCTTAACAAGAAGACTATGAGCACCCTTGTGAAGGATAAAGGCAGGTGCAAGATGGACGATGCGGGCAGCGACGAAGACAGGTTCATGGGGGTTATGCAGATGCTGAGTAGTATGATGTATGACACCAAGAAGAAGGGTAAGGCGAAGAAGGTAGCCAGGGTACACTATGTGGATGCGCACATTGGTGGCAAAACCGTACAAGTGTTGGTGGACATTGGTGCCACACATAACTTCATTACCTCGAAGGAGGCGCAGTGACTTGGATTGGAGATGCATAAGATGGAGGGCTGGATCAAGGCCGTTAACTCCGAATAGGCACGCGTGAGTAGAGTGTGTAAGGAGATGAAGTTATGGATGGAAGGGTAGAATGGCAATGTCGACTTCCAGGTTGCGGAGATGGACGATAGGAAGGCGAGTCCAGGTTGTGGCTATGTGTGTTTACAATATGTGTTTAATTGATTTAATTGTTTCATGTGTTTTTGTGTGTATTAATTTGTATGTATTTGTTTGATGTGATTAATTGTGTTTTATTTGAAATTATGTGTTTCCTTAAATGTTTAATTGTCTGTGTTATTTATTTAGTTTATTTTATTTTAAAGAATGGTTATGGATAGTAGTAATGGACCAACCAATTGGGTCGCATGGACTACTTAAATATGAGTTGTTATGGGTATGGATATCTACCCATATACGGAGTTGGTATATACATATATATATTTGAGTATATATGTATATAAGGATAGAGTAATATTATTATTATTAATTATTTATTATTAATGGTAATAATAATAATAATAATATTGGGATGGTTAATATTTTTTATAATTATAAATTGTATTATAGTTATATATATGTATATACGTAATATAGTTAGTTACCTTTTTACTTTATTATTATTATTATTATTTGCTTTTATTTTATTTAGCAGACTTAGATATTAGGTGGGATTAGGTTATGTTGTATAAGTATATATATACATAATGATAGTCTATTAAAGGGTTTAGAACCCTATTCACGAAATATAGAGGCATTGAGGAAAAAAGAGAAATATAGAGAGGAAGTTAGGGTTTCGGCCAAGTGGACTAAACCAAGAAGGAGGAAGAATAGCCGGTTGTTCGGGGGTTTAAGACTGAACAACAGAGGGCTTAGACTGTAGCCAGAGGTCGTCGAAAAAGCTAGGAAGAAGAAGAGAAGGTTTCAATCCGAAACCTTAAGGCAAGTTATTCTTCTAACTCTTTCCCTTAGATTTCGTGTTCTATACATGCCTAGGCTAATTCCAGGATTAATTAGATATTAAATTGACATTGTATGCATTCTTGAATTGAATTAAAACTGATTTTTTTTTAGTTGTGGATTTGTGTTATTATTTGATCTTGAAATTTCTTGCATAGCAATTTGTTTTAATTCATGTAAAAGATGCATAAAGAGTTCTTATAATTATTAGGAATGATTTAAGACTTAGAACAAAGGTTTAGGACCCGTAACGGAGGTGGTTGGAGTGATCAGAGGCCATCGGAGACAAAGAAGATGATTGGAAGCAGGTTGAAAGCCGGCTCCCAAGGGTGTGGAGCTGGCTCCCTAATAAAAATTGATAACTCTCAGGGTGAGAGTCAGCTCCATGAGCATGCTCCATCAGTTGAGAGCATGCTCCATCAGGTTCAGAGCTTACTCTCAAGAGGACAGAGCTTGCTCCCTAATTTGAGAGCTTGCTCTATCGCTGTTACTTTAATATTTTGTGATTTTTGGCTACTGTTTTGAGGTTTGGGATGTCCCAAGGCTGTGTAGGTTATTATGGGTGATTTAAATGACTACAATGAGCATGTTAAATACCTAGAATGCATAATTAATAATTATATGCTATGGAACAATGAACAATGTGAAATTTTAATTAAATTTACATGTTATTAATGGATGGTTTAATTGCCTAGTATTATTCTAGCAATCTAACTTGATGATATACGATTTTAATCACGCATTGACAGTATAATATGATCATGTTATTATCTGATTTTTATTATACTTGTTTATGGAATTAATTGATGTGTTATTTTAATTATTTCATCAATTATTAGACTGTATGGATGTAATGCACCGGTATAGGACGATGGTATTCTAGGGACGAGAATGGATTAACTACAATGTTAAATCCTACCTATTCTGGTATACGAGAATGGATTAACTACAATATTAAATCCTACTTAAATTCATGTCAGGTCAACGGAACAATGTAACGAGAATGGATTAACTACAATGTTAAATCCTACCTATTCTGGTATACGAGAATGGATTAACTACAATGTTAAATCCTACTTAAATTCATGTCAGGTCAACAGAACAGTTGGATGACATGTCTGATATTTATTTTATGTTCTGGATAGGATGGATTTATATATGTATAGATATATGCCATGATATGAGCTTAAGTTTTGGGATCTTGGTTAGGGAGCGTATATGCAGTGGGATGCATATCTAGCTATGATGGTTAATGGTGTACCCTGTTAGGTTTAGACACTCATGCCCACTTTAGGTGCGTTTTGCATGTTGCCTACTATTCAGGTTGAGACCGCCATGTAGTCCAGTAAGAGTCCCTTAGTGTGTGTATATATATTTATATGGACTATATAGCTATTGTTGAGTTGTCTAGGATGTATACGTGTATCGGGTCTCTGTTTGGATTGTAATAGAGTAGAACTTATTTGTGGGCCTGACTCACCATTATTTTTCAGTTGTTCGTAAGGAATAGGGATTGTTTGTGCTGAGCAGGGATCATCTACTTCATTCTTCCGGATTATCTACATAGGAGTTCTTTTATGATTCAATGTTTAGTTGTTGATCGTTGATTATTCAGTTTTGGATTTTCTAGGGGTCCATATAGAATGGATTTCCGAGTTGTATAAATTGGATGATTACTTGTATTACAAGAATTTATTAATGAAAATTTATTCTGAGGAATTATTAGATTATCATTTTAGTTTCATTTTAGCATTTTATTTATTCTTATTTATCATATTTATATTCTGTGTTCAATTATTACCGATTTATTTTTGATATCCCTGGGCGTTCGGGCCTGGCCAACCCGCATCCGGAAGACCGGGCATATCACAGTTGGTATCAGAGCACTCCAGGTTCAAGTGTCTTTCATTATATGACTTCCGCGTTGCGTCTCTTAAAATTTAGTGCCCATATTAGGATTCGTTGTACTCTATTTACAGTTCGTTAGAAGGAGCTGATGTTAATTATATTCTGTAATTACAGAATGGTTGACACTAAGAGGATGATTGAGTCCAAGGTGAAAGCGATAAAGACCCAAAGGAGTAAATGAGTGTTTTCTTGTGTGGGTTTCGGTTTGTTGTTGTTGAACTAGTGGAATTACAAAGGGTCAGTGGCATTGTTGATTTCATAATGGGCTTTGCATGTCCCTTGGCTGAAATGTGGCCCATTTTGGTGGTTAATTGGGAATGGATCAACACCCTAAAACTTGTGGTGTTTTATTTAAAAAGATTGATGGTGTCAGTTTTCTACTGTCTTCTTCCTTTGTTATGTATAAAGCTTGGGCAACAAATTTCTTTCGAGTTAGGCAACAGATTTCTGTGGGATAGTGTTTTACTTACGCCTGAGATCATATTTCCCAACTCGTTGGTCACTCCAGCCTGGTGGATCATGTGAAGGCATACATTTTTTGGTATTTTTTAATTTTTCATAATTAAATTATTTTTGTGCATCGTTTTTGCGTGTCATGCACCGATTAAAGTGTTATGAGGGTTCCTTGAGTCATTTATGACATTTCTTTGAGTTTAGAACTCTAGAAATATATTTTGATGCATTTTAGTATTTTTCGAATTTTTGGGCTGGAAGGTCCTGTGTGGGCTCCACGCCCGAATTTTAATGCTCAAAAATATTTTCCGGGTCCACTTGCATTTATTAATTATTATTTGATGCACACATATATTGTGTGTGTGTGTGTGTTTAAAATTACAAATGCGGCATCTATGTGATTTATTTTACATGTGAAGGCTTTTTAGTCCCACCTTTGACCAAGTCTTGTGGTGGAAAACAAGAGATACATTTTCTGTATCTCTTCTTCTTTTCCCGTGTCCCCCTCTATCTCTCTCACAACTATCTTTCTCTTTCTAGTTCTTCATTTCTTCTTCACAAAAATTAGGATTCCACCTTGTTTCACTTGAAATTGATCTTGGCCATAAAATACATTGTTAAGCTTGTCAAGGGCTTCATTTTAATCCAAACAAAATTGCATTTGGAGGACCTTGAGAATTTTGAAAATTGGGGCTTTCTTCTCCTTTAAAGTAGAGTTGTCTAATTAAAAAGGCATTATCTATTGTAATCATTTTCATGTAAGTAGAGATTCTTGCTAAATTGATGAAGGCATTATCTATTATAATCATTTTCATGTAAGTAGAGATTCTTGCTAAATTGATTAATTATATGTGGTTAAAGGTTCTCTTTGTGGACAATTTATGACCATTGTGCTATTTAAATTGTTACTTGTGAGTAACTATGACAAATTGGCATTGCATTGAAATAAAATTGATGTATAATGTACCAAGTATGTTGCATGTTTATAAATTGGCCAATGTGAACTTCCTTAGTTAAATTGATACCTAACTTGTCATGATATTGTTATGTTAGCTTGGTAAGCATTTATACTATTGTTTATGTAATGTCATACCCTCAAATTGAAGTTGTTGAAATGCCTAAATTGCTTCTGGAGTTGGGAATTCATAAAGATAAGTGGAATTATTTAAGTGTGATACATTTCATACTCATGACATTAATGGCATCCCATGAACACATAATATGGGTGTGTAGAGACACGTGTGTGGAGGCATGGAAAAGTGAAAGACGGTTTTTGAGAAGTTTTGAGAAAAAGTTTTCTCAAACTCGGTCTTGGGGAGGTATCCCTTTGTCGGTGGTGTTAATTAGCTAATAGGGGCGTGGGAGCTACCCCTGAGTAATTTAGTGACTCAGGCTCCAAATGGTGGGAGGTACCATTTTTCTAGGGACGATAACAAATTCCCCCTAGGGATGGAGGAAGGTATCTAAAGTCCATCTAATTAGTACATTTTCGGAGTGTATGTGTGGAAATGCTAGCGTGTGTGTGTAGTATGCGTTTTGCATAATACATCTCAAGCATTGCATCACTTTAAATTGACGACAATGACCATTTGACGAACTTTATTTCACTTTTTGTTGTGTAAAACATGTGGTGTTTACTTTATTTCAGGAAATGCCCTTTAGGCAATCTCTACTGAGCCATTGTGCTCATTCTTCTACTATTTTTCAGGGAACAACAAAGAAGTAATGGACGACCCACAACCTCATCTTTGATCCATTGGACGCCTTTCTTTTTGTTGACTAGACGTTTAGTTTATTTTGAAACATATATTTTTGATGTGTATGATACTTTTTAATACAATGTTGTATTATTTTGTCAAACTTGTATTTAATGGTATCAAGTATTCATTTTGCGGGTAGAAATGGTTTTAAAACCATCATGTTGTATTTTATGGTCTCAATAGTCTTTTCGACCCCAAGTAATGTTTTATAGCCAAAAATTGTGAAACGTCACACTAGTAGTTTCCATGAGAAAGTATATTATATTAAGACCAATAATATCCAACACTTCAACAAACCCCCTCTCCTATTGTTCAGTATGCGTTGGTGGTGTTATTTGACATCCTGTTTTCTCTCTACATCACAACCCTTTGTGAAATATATGGATCCAAATATTGTAGATATGTTCCATGGAATAAAGCTAACACCAGCGGAAAAAGAACTGATTATATTATCGGTTGACGATACGACTCAAAGTGTACAACTCTGCAAAACTAGTCTATTTGGTAAGCTTTGGGCTTCTAAAACTACTACACTGGTTGCGGCGAAGTATATTTTTTGGCAAGATGTTCAACAAACTATGGCCAAAAGAGCATCAAAAGGAGCCTATGTCCAAAAAATTAAAGATGTTTCAAGTTGGTGGAATCTCTTCCAACTCATCATCCCCTAAAGCTATGTTCGACAGAGGATTCTTAATGGGTGCCCCTAGTTATAGAAGATTATTAAGGAATTGGAGGAAGGTTTGCTTCTCTCTGATGCCCAGTTTCATTTTTCTCCTTTTGGATTCAAATCTTGGAGGTGCATGTGAACCTCCTTTATGAGAAAGTGGGGCAAAAAATTGCTAATACTTTGGGGCGTTGTTTAAAGTGGAGCTACAGGATTAGGGTATGATTGACGGAAAAGAGAAGTTGATAGCCGATGTAGGCTTTTTCGTTTAAAAGTTAAATTAGATATTACACAACCTCTTCGGTGTCATGTCCTGCTTATTAGTTCATCGGGCTCTTATTTTTGGGCTCAAGTATGCTATGAGAAACTTTATTCATTTAGCTATGCTTATGGGATTATTAGTCATCATTGGAAGTGTTGTCCATCCGTTTGTGATCTCTCTAATCTAGAATTTACGAAGTATGGTCTATTGTTAGGATTGCAGGATTTTATTGGAAAGGATCTTTGGAATCCTAAAAGTGATGTGATTAAATCCTAAGTTGATAGTACTGGTAAAACTTAGTTGTATGTGGAGGATGGCGAGTCGGATGGGGGAGATGGGTAACGTTGATTGCCGGAGATGGCACGTGATTCTCGCCCTATAAATGGACCTATTGATCTTTGCCAGGAACAACATAAATCTGATAAATTAGATAATGCGGTGATGGCTCTCTCCGGAATAGATGGGACAACAATATTGGATGTCGGAGATGGAAAAGGGGAATGTTCTACTAGTGAAGTAGTGTAATACCCCTCATTTTAAAAGGATAGTCTCGGTATTTATTTAATTATTTTAATTACAATTTTATTTATTTACTTGATTATTTGGCTATTTGATTACGTGTTTAATTGAATTTGTAATTAAATGATTAGTTGAAAGTATATGCTTAAGTGTTTTATTTGAATTGATTGATTTATTTGATGTGGTTATTTATTTGTAAGTAATTGTCGATTAAATGATTAAATATTTATTTTATTTTATTTTATGGTTAGTAGCAATGGGCCAACCAATTAGGTTCCATGGACTATTTGGATAGGAGGTTTAATAGGTATGGATAATTATCCATGGATAGTTGTATATATATATATATATATATATATATATATATATATATAATAGGAAAGTAATTTATTAATTAATATTATGGTAACATTAGTATTAATAAATAATTTGATATATGTATTTTATATATTTATATAATAAGGATACACATAGATTGTATACGTAACATATTTTTAGTTACATTTTTAATATCTTAATATTATTATTTTTCTTTATTAAGTTGACTTGGATTGGGAAAAAGGAGTAGGGTTATTATTTAACCTATAAATATATAACTATAAGGTTGTAAAAGGGGGTTAGAAATATATCACGTAATATATTTTAGAGAGAGAGAGAGAGAGAAAGAATGAGGAAGAGGAAGGAAGAAAGAGGAGAAGAACCATTAGAGAAGAAGATCAAGGAAGAAGGAGTTTAACTTTCGATCCGAAATTTAAGGCAAGTTCTTGTTTTACACTTCTCCCTTTGATCTGTGAACTATATATCTCTAGTATAATTTTAGGGTTGTTTAAAGAACAATTAAAACTGGAATTTATAATTTAATTGATCTAAAACATAGGTTTTATAAATTATGTTCATGGTTGTTCTTGTTATGTGAATTGATAAATTCATGGGTTAGATTTGATTTCTTTGTGGATTTCTACATGTTATAATGATGTAATTTCATGCTTGTGTGTTGATGGGACTTAGTAACATGCCTTAGAACCCTTAACAATGAAGAACAAATTTACAGTAAAATTTCTGGGCTGATTCGCGTAAACAATGCTTGATCCGTTGTTACAGTGCTCAAATCTTGGAAGTAAAGCTCGAGCCATGGACGAAAAGCTCGAGCCATAGGTGAAAAGCTTGAGCCTTGAATGCAAAGCTCGAGTTATTGATGTAAAGCTCTAGCTATTGATAAAAAGCTCGAGTCATGGATAGAAAGCTCGAGCTATTAGGATAAAAGCTCGAGCCTTACCTGGGAGTTTTCGTAAATATCGTGTAAATTGACCTTAATTGATTTTGAGGGGTCCCGAATATTAAATATGAACTGGGTATGAGTTTAAATAAATTTTAAATAGATTTGATCATAACGACGCATGCGTTTTGAATGTTGTAAAGAATGAATGGATTTAATCTTTCTAATTTGTTCTAACAATTGAGATTAAATGTTTAGCATGAATTGTACTTGGAGAATGCTTACTTGACTGAGAAATAAAATATTAGCATGTTTAAGATTCAGTTTATATGGGATACAAGATATAGGAAGCTTAAATAAATTATAAGTTGTTCCTATTATGTGATAGTATGCTATTATGTTATTATGTTAATTTCTGAATTGTTTGATGTATTGCTTTATTTGTTACATCAATTATTGGATTGTATGAATGTAGTACACTAGTATGGGATGGTGGCATTCTAGGGACGGATTAACTTATCAGTTAAGTCCTACCTATTTTTGTATAAGGGAATGGATTAACTAAAATGTTAAGTCATACTTATATTCGTGTTAGGTCAATTAAACAAATTTGGATCACGCATCGTGGTTTACTTTATATTAGATATGATGGATGTTATATATATATATAGATATGTGTCATGATATGAGTTTGAGTTTCAGGATCAGTGGTTAGGGTACGTATATTGCCAGGGATGTGTAGTTAGATATAGTGTAGTTGTGTGCCCTGGTAGGTCTAGGTACTCTTGCCCACTATATGTGCGTTTTGCATATTGCCTATTATTCAGGTTGAGGCAACCCTATAGTCTAGTGAAGTCCCTTTAGTGTGTATATGTATTTATGGACTATGTAGTTATTGCATAGGTTAGCTATAGATGTGTAGTTTCTCCGGTTTCTGTTTGGGTTGTCTTAAAAAGAACTTATTCGTGGGCCTGATCCACTATTATTTTTCAGGTGTTCGTCAATTTCAGACATAGAGCTTGTTCGTGCTGAGCAGAGATAGTCCACATCATTCTTCCGATTCTACGTAGAATTCTTCTTCATGTTTTAGTTTCGGATTATATTTCATTTCAGTTATTTCTGTTGGGATATTATTAGGGGTCCACTAGATGGATTCCCGAGTTGTAATGATATCGAAGGTTTTGGATATTTCATTTGAAGGATTATTTATTTATTAATTTAAGGATTTATTATTTAGTTTCTTTCCACTTATTTATTTATTCTTAATTCATTTTGTATTATGTGTTCCATTAAATACTTTAATTGTTTGATATCCCTCGGGTTTTTGCTCGAACTTGATCGCCTATGGCTCTAGAATTGAGGGGTATCACAAGTAGATGCCAAACATTTGGCTGCTAAGTTGTTGAAAGGGAAATGATTAGCTGAGGAATTTGTTAAAGGAGGTTATGGTAACAAGGTTCTTCTTCCACGAGTCATATGCCATCAATGCAACTTTAGGAACCAATGAAATATGAGCCTATTAGTTCTCCGATTCATGACCGGATTTTACCTTCGGAGAGATGGGATCAATTGACCAAAGCTTGGAATATAGGTAAAGAGATTGCAAACACATCCAAGGGGAGGAAGACAGATAGTTCAGAGATTTCTACTAACTAGGGCTCTTTACTGTCATGAAAGGGGCAAAAGAGAAGGACGGCTAGTTCTTATGGCTCCTAGGAAGTCTATGATCATAGTAGGAAGAAGCGCAAAAAAGTGGTGGTTACTCTAGATGTGTGTATGCCAACAGGATAAATGTTGCCGAGGTCTGCAATCCATGTCGATCATCTAGTAAGTCTGGTATACATAATAGTGAATTTTGGACCTCTGAGTCATCTTCATCTCACTCTTTTGCTATATAGCTTACGATACTCATCGATGCTAGCTAACCCAGGTCATGCGAAACCACTTGAAAGATATGGCGTTTGCTGCCAAGGGTGAAGCCTTAGTAGCATTTTTTGATCAGGGTTTCAGCCCTCTTATCCTTACTTTTGTTGGTTTGGATAGATGTCTGGGTGGCTTGGTAGTCTTGTATATATTAAGGGTGATGGTGTGGTTAACTTGCTTTTGCCTCGTGTTGGTCTGTATCTTTGTTGATATCAGGTTGTAGTGTCGTTATTTCTCTATATGGCCTTGTTAGTCTTTCTCTGTATTGCCAGGAAAAAAACACAACATGGAGGAATTATTAATTCTGAAAAAAAAAAATATGGAGGTATAATTTCAAATATAAACTCATTTTGCTCACAAACATTAAAATGAATTGGACTAATATGTATCACCCTCTTTATTTTCTTATCTAGTTGAATTTCTACTTCATGTTCATATTTAACCATGAAATTCTCAAAACCCCCCCCCCCCCCCCCCCCCCCAGAATTATACCATAACAAAATTGTTCTTAACTAAATAATTAGTCATGAAAGTACATGAACGGTAGCAGATACCATATACAGATCACATAAGAGCATGATTGTTGTTAATAGTTAGTTGGTTAGGAAAATACTTTAACAACCAAATTATGACACGATCTTGAAATATTCTATTTTGCAGCCAAAAATTTTCATCGCAAACAAGAAAATATAATCATTTTGGCCTTAAATGGTAAAGTAAGAGCTAACAGGAAGCCATTTACTGATAGTAGTGTTTGGTGACCGATGCACAAATAATTGTTTGTGACCAAACTAGTTTTTTTTTAGTAAATGGAAAAATAAAAGGTGACACTAAAGCCTTTAGTAACACCCTATTTGGCAACCTAGGCGTTCGCCTAAGGCCTCCAATTTGGTCCTAAAAATTTGTATTACTAGGGCCTCTTAAAATTTTGGTCCTTAGAAAATATTAGGCCTCTCAGGTCCGACCCTGATCCTGTAGTAGGGATCCTTTTTACGATCTCATCTAGGGCTACAAACAAATCAAGCCGAGCTGAGCTTTAGGCTATTCAGGCTCGGGCTCGTTTGTTTATAGCTCAGCTTGAGCTCGACTTGGGCTCGTGACGAGCTCAAAAAACTTAACTTGAGCTCAGGCTCGGCTTAGCTCATTTAAGAAATTTAATTGAACTCATGTCCGGAATATGATGAGGCTCGTTTACAAGTTTGTCAGGCTCGTTTAGTAAAACATTACATTTTTATTTTATACTTCCAAAAATTAAATAATTCCAACAAAAAGTTAAAAAAAAAAAATGTAAACGAGCCTTTAACAATCCTATTATTCACGAACATATACATGCCTTATATTAGCTGATAAATCGGGGTGGGGGGGAGGTGAACTTCTTTCAACACTTATAATGTTTTCAATACACACAATGCTCAAACATTCAACCACACGTGTATCTGGATTTTACAAGAAAAATCTCTCTTATTTAGGGATAAAAAACCTTGGTTCTTGGCCACATCCAATGTAATCTCCATGGTGGTGTCAAGACCTAGTTGCATAAAAATGTGTGTGGAATACCCCCTAATTTCGGAACACGGGTTGATCAAATCCGTGCACAAAATTAAGGGATATCAAAACAATTAAAGTATTTAACAAACACAGAGTATAAAATGAAATAAAAGAATAAATAATACGCTGAAGAAAAACTAATAAATAAAAATTAATTAATGATTCTCCAACAATTACAACTCCGGAATCCCATAACTCAAGGACCCCTTAAAACATTATCCAATAATCTAATACTACTTAAAAATACACAAGATGAATAGATAAATGACAGTCTCCCAGCTGTGGATCCTCAATCTCGAGACTGGAACCTCTAATAACCTGAAAAATAAAGCGTGGGTTAAACCCTACGAGCAAGTTCTCTCTACCAGACCTCTGAAAACCAATAAGTAAATCATCTCTGATCAAAACCAAACCTAATAAAGTTTTTTATCTTTAATATACAATGATATACATATATATAATTGATTATATACAATATATCAACAACATCTATAACTAGGCACATTAATTCCAAAACCATTATGAATGATTAAATAATAATCATACCTAGTCCAATCTACAATTTCTTTTTAAAGGAACTCCTCTAACCTTAATTCCATCCTAGACAACAATTTAATAATTTAAACAATAAAATATAATTAAAAGAATATTATAGTAAATTCCAAAACCAATACTGATTTTTAAGTTTTTAAATCACACAGCCACTATCTAGGCTTTGACAAATCATCCATGTCACCATCAGTATTATTTTATTAATATATATAAAAATATACTTTAACCGGTCAGTATTAGACTATTCTAATTGAATAATATTTAATCCTATTCCAACTTATACATACAATAACCATAGATGATATATTTTAATCATCTAACACATAGCAATATAATTACACTTTGGCAAATCAACCATGCCATTATAAGTATATTTATTTATATATTGGCAATTCAACCATGCCTCCTTAAGTATATTTATTTATACTTTGACAATTCAACCAGACCTCCGTAAGTATATTTATTCATACACTTAATTAGCAACTCATCCATGCTTCCCATGTATGTATTCGATTCATACAAATATTTAGGTAATATATTTAATCCTTGGCAATTCATCCATGCCTACACTTTAACCATGAATCAACTTTAAACTTAACAATACGCTAAATCATACATAGCCTTCTCATGCATATTATATGCATAATATTAATTTAAAAACCAACCTATCCAAATATACCGATTAAATAAGAATAACTAATATTAATTATCTTAAATAATGTAAACATATACACATATATTACATAATATATATGTGTATAATACCTTCCATAATATATATATATATATATATATATATATATATATATATATATGCTCCCTTCCATACCAATCACAAATTAAATAAAAGTATATACACGTATATAATTATATATATATATATATATGCTCCCTTCCATACCAATCACAAATTAAATAAAAGTATATACACGTATGTAATTATATATATAATTATATAATTACACAAATAAATGCTACTCATCCTCGTGGTAACACTCCATGGCTCTTAGGACACCAGGAGCACTCCTTAAGCGGTTGTTTCCAACCCTTACAGGCTTAAAACCACTTCTGAAAATTCATAGGACCCCACAGGACCCTAAACAATGCCTCACGCTCCTCCACGCACCACCACACTCACCTAAAGCCTCTGAACGCGCCTCCACGCGCCACCTAGCACTGGCAGCTGATGTCACGCGCGCTCACATGCTCTCACGCGTTGCCCACGCGCCTAATTGCTTCTGGCTAACGTGGCGCTCTATTATTCGCTGCATGTAACCTGTCACTGCGCGTGCGTCACACCAGATCACTTCACTGTACCTCCATGCACCTGCGTCACACCATATCAATCTCTCTTTCTATCCAACTACATCTAAGGCTCAAAACCGAGGCACACCGTAACAGCATGTGTCGCGCCGCACTGTAACGTACCCCTTAGGAGGCGCCGATTCCAGACCCAGCGTGTATATATATACAAGCCGTATATATATTATATATATATATGTTCAAACAATTAATACGAATATCAACCTAATTAATTCAAGAAAATTCCAAAAAAATATATAAAAATTTCAAAAAAATTCCAGAAAAGTACCAGAAATTGCATAAACCCTAATTAATTATCTTGGGTCACAGATCAAGCATAACAATGATTTCTAAATATATAAACCTATATATATATAACTAAAATCCAATAATTCCAAAATAAAAATAAAATAGAATAAAGTATGCTTTTAATACTCCAATTTAATCCTAATTTAACCAAATAAAATTAACTTAATATTTTTGATAAATCCATCCTAACTTTGATTAATCCATTCTAACAATGATTTAAATTTATAATTTAATTAAAGTGTTGATACTCAAGGTGAAATCATTGTGGGTTCTAAGAGGAAAATTAGAGAAGAACTCGCCTGAAGGTTTCGAAACGAAACCGACGCTTCAAGCTTTGATTGACTCTTCCAATCCCGACATCCTCTTTCTCAGATCTGGTCCCTTCCTTATCAGCCTTTTCTTCTTCTTCTCTTTCTTTGTCTCTCATATTTTTCTAACGTGTAAAATTTTTAACAATAAAACCTTTTGTGTATATTTATACACA
This sequence comes from Cornus florida, assembly GCF_030987335.1. Lineage (NCBI taxonomy): Eukaryota > Viridiplantae > Streptophyta > Magnoliopsida > Cornales > Cornaceae > Cornus > Cornus florida. The sequence continues at coordinate 52,503,702 of NW_026775573.1, forward strand.
TTAATTACCCTAATCCTATTCCTATTAGGATTACCAACTAAAAATAATAATAATCATCTTTTAAATAATATAATATATATAAACATATATTATATTACCTATATATATATATGTATATATATATATCTTCCATAATTAACTATTGGTTAATTAAATCATATATCCTATATATATGTATTCATAAATATATATCTATATATATATCCTTCTATAACACTAACTAATTAATTATATTTATATATAATTAAATATATAGTTATAATTATACAAAAATGATTATTTTAAATAATCACAAAACCATGGGCTTTATTAATTAACCCAATAAAGCTTCATTCAAGCCCAAGACCATATCATTTGGTCCAATTTTCCTTAAGCAGTTCAATTAATTTAAATAAATAAAATAATTAAATAAATACTTAAATTAAAAAACTAATTATATGAAGCATATAAACAAACAAGAATGTATAACTAAGTCACATCATATCAACACGCCAACAATTCAATCAATAATTAAGTACACAAATAATCAATCATCATACCAATAATTCACGAAATATAAATAAATAAAACAATTAATCTAAGCACTCAATAAAACAAATCAAATAAAAAAAATAAAATAAACACAATTAATTCAAATTAAATCAAATAAATCATTTAAAATAAAATAAAAGTAATTAATTTCAATTAATATAAAATAAAAGTATTTAATTTCAATTAATAATTCCTTTAAAATATCAGGGTATTACATTCTTCCCGCCTAACAAAAGGAATCCGGTCCTCGGAATTCACGAATCCATGAAATGAAAACTTTGATTATTTAATTTCAATTTCATTCTTCCTTTTTCCGTGTGGAATTAACCCATCCACACCTACTCCTAATTAGCAGACATATCTCGTAATTTAATAAGACTATGCTAAGCTAATCCATACTTGTTGCATTTATTTGCAACCTAATCTTCTCAACTTATATGTGTGTTGAATTTATAGAATGCTACTACCACTATTAACTATTAATGTAGCTAGAGTGAGTAGAGATCGTGCCAAGGGAAATGAACGATATTCTTGGAATTAATGATGGATTAGTAGGTTGAATGATCAAAAGATGGTCTGATTTGATTAATTAACTAATGGTTCCTTAAAGCAATGAAATTAAATGACAATATAGAATTAGAGAAAAATATATGAGAGAAAGGTCTTAGGGTTTAAAGTTCACCACTAAGTTTCACTTCACCAAACACTAGCAATTGTAAATTAATGGAGAAATTCAAGTTGTAACTTGTGAGTGTGTGTGTCACCAATTTAAAACTAAGCATGGATGGCAAATAAGCATAGATTGTCTAATCAATCTAATGAGTAGCACAAACTATCAAATGAGACCATTAACCATTCAATTAAACCACAATTAGTGCACACACGAATATCTAGAGAAATGTACTTCTTGCATTCATAAGTGTGGAACATCAAACAATAAGATTGGATTGTCCACCTTCCTAAGAAATTAAAGCAATTACACTACAACTAAGCTAATGACATGAAAATTAAGCTAATTAAACTAAGGATGTGGCATAATCCATTAAGAAATAAGTATGAACCATCAAATAAATTACAAGAGTAGTTAATTAAGCACCATGCCTTGACTATCACTAGATTAACAACATCAACACACATAGATGATGAGCACTGAAAAGTGCGCATTTAAACCCGTTAAGCTTAAGCATTCTAGTACCTTTATCTATCTTACTTTGCCGTTTTAGACTTATTACGTGTTATTTATATTTTCAGGCACTAATCCCAAAATTTAGCTAACTCAGCCAAATAAGAGATTAATTGAAGTAATCCTGAGATAAACCAAAGGAGGGAGCAAAGTGGAGAAAGAAAGGAGCAAGAAGGAATCAAGTTGTGCAGCTGAAAAGTTCGATCGATCCAACTTAGAGTTCGATCGATCGAACATCTATGATTGATCACAGTACTTCTCGATAGATCCAACCTTGGCCTTTGCTGAAATTCCAAGTTCGATCGATCGAACCCTATTTTGTCCTATTCAAATGATTGATCTTATCCACAGCTGTACGCCTACCAACCACTTTTGTCTTTTTCCCCATAAATATCTTGAAAATATCCCAGCCTTGTCATTATCCGGAGGAGTTAGACCACTTCGATCGATCCAAGATGCAGTTCGATCGATCGAACCCATTTTCGATCGATCCAAGTTAAGGTTCGATCGATCGAACTTCCTCCAGCAAGAAAAGGTTAGAGTCCAGCTCATTTATTCCGTCCTTCATCCAATCATTGGAGAATATGCCTTGCACGACCACAGCTCATCATGGGGTGTATTTGACCTACCTATATAAGGAATATGATACATTTTTTGAGGGAGTCTCTTGTCACACATTGAAAATTGATCTTAGAGGCTATTCTTGGAGAGGAGGAAAGAGGGAAGCTAGAGCACCATTGGAGGAGATCTTCACCAACAAGGAGCAGCCATGGAGTTAGCCTTTGAGGGTTGGATCATCACTACTATGAGTGGCTAGACATCCTCTTGGGGCTAGAGTTAGCCCCAAGCATGCTTTCTATACTCTAATCTTGTGTATTATTGAAGGATTAGTGTTGTATGATACATCTTGATATTCATGTATATATAAATCTTGATTATTTCATGGTTTGTATGGTTTAATGCTTCCAATTGACTATTCTATTCGATCCATATGTCTATGTATGCTAGAGTAGGATATTCATATGCTTATCCCTAGATTTAGTGTTTTTGATGCATGTCTATGTGTATTGATGCTATAGATCTAGAGATTATCAAGATGATATGCTTAATGAATGTTATTTTGGTTCATTTGATGGTTTATGCCTATTCTTGATGGTTTGTGCCTCTCCCCTAGTCTAGATAGCTTTATTTTCATGCTAGTAGTGTAGATTTAGTGTAGTGGTAGTGTAATGTTAGATGGGAGGATAATCTACTCTTGATGTTTGATATTCCATGCTTGTGAGTCCAAATGGTATATTCCTCTAATATTGTGTTGTATGTGGATTGTGAGCTTAATGAAGGATTAATGACTTGTTTTGATCTATTGTGCTATCCCCATGTTGTCTAGACAATATATGCTCTATTGTTTAGATATATTGTGCTCTTCACATGATGTTTAGACAATACTTGCTTGATTTGTCATCCTAGCCAATTGAATCAACCTAATGCACACACACCCTTATCATATTGCAACACATCCATTACCCTCAATTGATCACTTGTTAGTAGTATAGAAAAGTATTGCTTGGTGGTGATCTCTACACCCCAAGACCTCTCTCTTTCTTGTTTACTTCATATTATTTTATTTAGTTGAATTCAATTTAGCTTAATCAACCAACCAATTACTTGTGTGATCACTCAACCTACTAACCCTAATTACCATAGTTTCACAATTCGATACACCATCTAATCCCTTGGGACGATCCCTACTCGCCCTATCTATATTTTATATAGAGAAAGGTAGTAGTGGCTTTCTATAAATGTAAAACTTGGCCACCTCCTAAATTCATAACTCTTCAAGCTTTGTTGGTTGTGGCGACTCCATCAAGGAAGCCAACAACAAGTTTTTGGCGCCGTTGCCGGGGATTTTAAATTGGCAACGTCGAATTGTGAAATTCAATTAGGATTAGTACTCTTTTGATCGTGTCTTTACTTTCTTTTTATTTTCTGTTTTTGATTGCTTATTGAATTTGTTCTCCATTGACTAGGTGCATTGAGCAAGGAGCTAGCAAAGTAATTCCAAGCTAAGGAGCAAAGCAAAGCAAAGGAAAAATGCTTAAAATGAAAAATTGTTAAGTAAAATTGCTAAGCTAAGCTTTTAATTTTGGAGTTGAAGTGCTAAAGGACTATTGTGAGACCTTCTTACTCAATCTCCTTAGTTAAATCGGGGGCCCACGTGGAGGCATTGCATAGCATCATTAGATAAATCGGGGGCCCACGTGGAGGCATTTATTTGACATACATTGCATTTGAAAATTGTGGTTGTGAAGTTTAATTGCATTGTTGAGAAAGTTGCTTATTCATGTTGCATTGTGCATGCATGGTCGTCGTTCATTGAGACCTACTCTTGTCCCTCTTGATTTGCATTTAGAATCCACTATTAGGAATCCAAGGGGAAGAGGAAGTTCACATAGAACCAATCTACCAATGGACGCTCTCAATGATGATCATGTTGAAGACCTTGGTCACATAGACCAACAAGGCATCCTTCATCCTAATGTGCAAAATGATAATATGCAAGTTCCATTAGGCATGCCTAGGCCATACATTCATCAACCTCCTCAACAACAAGGCCAAATTCCAATGGGAATTCCAAGGCCAATGTATGCACCACAACCCCCCATCATTAATCAAGCTCAATATAACCAAGGTGTCCATGTTGCACCTCAAGTTGCTAATCCACCACTCGCATTGAGAGATCACTATGTGCCTAATGAGTATAATGCACCCACATGCATTCAATTGCCACTATTTAGAGCACACCATTATGAGATTAAAGCATAAACTATCCAAATGCTACCTAACTTTCATGGACTTCCTAGTGAAGAACCTTACAAGCATTTGGATGAGTTTCTTGAAGTTTGTTCTACCGTTCGATACACGGATATGCCGGAAGAAGTTTTAAGGCTGAAACTTTTTCCATTCACCCTTAAAGATAAGGCGAAGTATTGGTTTAACAACCTTAGGCCTTTTTCTATAACTTCTTGGGTAGAAATGCAACAAGAATTTTTGAAAAAGTACTATCCGGTTTCTAAGACCAATGCTATGAGAACCGCCATTAGAGAATTCACACATGGGGAGGGAGAAACTTTCCACGAGGCATGGGAACGCTTCAATGAATTGCTTAGGAAGTGTCCTCACCATGACATGCCTAAATGGCAATTGGTCCAATTCTTCTTTGAAAGCTTATCAGACAATTATAAAGGCATGGTTGATGCTTCAATGGGAGGTTCTTATATAGACCGGCAAGAGGAAGACGTGTGGCGTCTTTATGAGAGCATGAGTGAAAACTCTTTGCATAAAACATTGTCATCTAGGAATGGTAGAAATTCTCAAGGTAGGAAGAGTGTTGGCTTGCATCAAGTTGACCACTCAAATGATATAACCACCGAGATGAAGTCTTTATCTCAAAAGTTTGATCAATTGATCAATCAAAACTTGGCGAATCAAATGTCTTCCTTTCCTAACCATTCTCTTAGAGCTCAAAATGAATCATGTATGACTTGTTCTAGTGTTCTTCATTCTACTTCTAATTGTCCTCATGGACAAATTCAAAATGAACCCATTGAGCAAGTTAATGCAACATTTGTGAACCAAGGGAACAATCTTTATGGTAACCATTACAATCCCGGTTGGAGGAATCATCCTAATTTTTCTTGGAAAAACTAAGGGGAGGGCTCAAACTCTTCCCAAGGCGGTTTTCAAGGGAAATACATTCCACCTCCACTTCAAAACCAAGGATCCCAAGGTTCAAGACCATATAACTCACAAGGAAATCAATTTGCTAGTTCTCATTTTCCTAACCAATCATATTCTCAAGGAAATTCTAGAGGTTCCGCTTTTGAGGAAAAGGTTTTAAATGCTTTGGGCACTCTAGAAGCAAATACTCAATTGTTGCATTCTTATTCTCAATCAATTGCCAAGCTAGAAACCCAAGTAGGGCAAATAGCTGAAACACTTAATGCTAGAGAGAAGGGAAAGATGCGCATGAATGCCCCAATCAAACAATAATGTGTTGTAGAACCAAATCCTCATTGGAAGGGCATAATGTTGAGCATGTCAATGCGGTAACAACCTTGAGAAGTGGTAGGGTAGTAGACAATCAAGTTAGAATGCCTAATGAAGAGAGCGAACCGGTACAACCTCAAGTTGTCACCCGTCCCGTTCCACACACTATTCCTCCTTCATTGCATGTGCATGATCTTGAGAATGAGAAGCCCTCAAATTGTGAGTTGAAAGATGATTTCCAAAGAGATTCATTGAAAACAGTGTTGAAAAATGTGTTTGAGAAAAGTTCTTTGAAAAATGTTATTCATGATTCTTCTTTGAAAAGTGATTTGAAATCCAATGAATTGAACAAGTCCAATGCTGAGAATTCTTTGAAAGAAAATGCTAAAAGAGTTTTTGAAAAAGCTCTATTTTCGGACGCCTTGAAAGGGTCCATTTCAAAAGAAAGGCAAAAGACCAAGAACAATGAGATAATGGATATGTTTAGGCAAGTCAAAGTCAATCTTCCACTTTTGGATGCAATTAAGCAAATTCCGGCTTATGCCAAATTCTTGAAGGACTTATGCACCCAAAAGCGGAAGAACAAGAGTCAAACATCAAAGAAAGTGGTCTTAACCGAACAAGTGAGTTCCATTCTACAACACAACACTTTGCCAAAGTTTAAGGACCCCGGTGCACCTACAACATCTTGTATCATTGGTGAACATGTCATCAATCGGGCACTTCTTGACTTAGGGGCTAGTGTTAACCTTCTTCCCTATTCGGTTTATGTCAAATTGGGCCTAAGTGAATTGAAACTGACGTCGGTGGTTTTACAACTTGCTGACCGATCCATTAAGAAGCCTAGGGGGATAATTGAGGATGCGTTGATTAAGATTGATAAGTTCTTCTTCCCAGTTGACTTTGTCATCATTGACACGGAACCGGTACCCAATCCAAAGAACCAAATTCCGGTTATCCTTGGCCGTCCTTTCTTGGCAACCTCAAATGCCAACATAAATTGTAGGACGGGGATAATGAAGATTTCTTTTGGGCACATGAGAGTGAAGTTGAACATCTTTAACCCCACACCCAATCCATTTGACAAATATGAGGAAGAGGTTAATGTGGTAGAGGAATATCATGATCTTGCTTGTGAAAGGAATGAGCTTTTGTGTATGAACAATGTTTCAAAGCCTTCATCTTCATCTTCAGCATTGCATGCAAGAAAAGTGATTTCGAACTCTTGTTATGAAAGGGCGTGGAAGCCCAAGGAAAGTTTTGACAAGGAACTCAAGACGTTTTTTGAGTTTACCCCAACAAGTTCTTCCAAGAACCATTTGTTGGGAGTGACTCGAAACATCTCTCATCCCAAAAAGGAGGGGATGCATTGCAAGATCTTTGATCCGGGTTAAAAGAACCTTAGGTCTTGCTAGAGACGTTAAAGACTAGCACCGAAATTCGTAGGATGTCAAAACCCTATTCCTCCTTCATTTTTATCTTGCATTTTGATTCTTGCGAAGTCTAGATACTGTTTTTGTGGTTCATATACATTGGAAAGAACTGAGTAAGGGATTGCATGAGCATTCAAGTCATTTTGAGCATTTAGGCATAATTTCGATCGATCCAAGTTTTGGTTCGATCGATCGAACATTGGTTCGATCGATCCAACTATGGACTCGATCGATCCAGCTCTCATTTTGCACCCAACACTTAGAAAAATTTTGGACCTGCATCCAAATTCCAAAATGCATGCTCTCGGGATCTCCAAATTTTTGAAAGTTCGATCGATCGTAAACCATTTCGATCGATCGAACTATCTTTCGATCGATCCAACATGTGGTTCGATCGATGATGAGTCCCAACACTTAGAAAAATTTTCAGGCCTCATCCATTTTTCAAAAATGTATGCTCTCGGGACTTTTCAAAATTTTTCATGTTCGATCGATCGAATTCCAAGTTCGATCGATCCAAGGTTCCAACACGTGTCAACTCTTGAGCCTTTAAACTTGTACATTCTTTATCCTCTTCTATCGATCGAAATTTGCATCTTATTAATTTAATTTCCTTTGATTTTTCAAAATTCAATTTAAAAAAAAAAAAAAAAAATTTTTTTAGAGTGGAGACCTAGGTTCGATCGATTGAACTTAATGTTCGATTGATCGAACTCTGCATATCGTGTTTTTAAAATAAAACCGAGTTGGATCGATACACTTGGATCTATCCAACCTTGAAACAAACCCTAACCCTAAGTCTCCCTTTCTCTCAATCTCAAGCTCAATCCGGCCAACCTCCATCCCAATTATCTTCCCCATCGCCGGCGAGCCAATTCCGCCAAGGATAAGCTCCATTTTCATCGCGGTTTTGCCCCTTCTCTCTCATCTCATCTCTCTCGATTTAGAGGTAAACCGAATGCAATTTTCTTGATTCCAAGCTTAAATTGATGCATGTTATTGATTGTTTATGTTAAATCCTATTCAATATGTATGAATCATTCATTGTTAAAGCTTTAATTTCATGATTACATGCTATACATACACACATGCATTCGGCCAAACCAAAATTGGGGGTTTTTGATTTGATTTGAAGTTGGGGAGTGTTTGGGTGTTATTGATTGTATGAATGGTGTGTAGATGGGCCCACAAACACGTTTGTGTGGGCCCCATACTCTAGATCTCACAGATCTGCGACTTTTCAAATTCGGCATTCGCACAGTTCGATCGATCGAACTTGTGCTTCGATCGATCGAAGTAGTGAACTTCATTTCACTACCTTCGATCGATCTAATCTTGTGCACTTTCATGCTTCGATCGAAAATTTTCGGTGATTGATCGAACTTAAAGTTCGATCGATCGAGCTTTCAAAGATCACACATACACACTCCATTCATCTTGTGTCGTCTTCATGCTATCTTTATATGCACAATGCCTGTGATATTCCACATTGAATGCATTTCATACCTACATTGCTTAGCATGACTCACATTTCATCATTATCATAGATTCATGTCATCCATATTTTGTCTATCTTATTTGATATACATGTTTCTGTTATGCATTTAAATTCTTATATATCTGGCACTAACTTATATATTGAAATTTTCTTGTCTTTTTACAGATCATGCCTCCATGGTTCAAGACAGTAGCCAGGCGATCTTCGGGGCCACAGCGACCCCGCAGACATATACGGCCCAGGAGAGAGATGGTTGCAGAGCGATCTCATGCTCAGGAGGAGCCCGCACAGGCTACTCCCCTCAGTCCCCGTCCCACGAGGCTGAGGAGGGAGCTGACCACATGCCATCTACATCCCAGGCTCCTCCAGCCTTCACACCATCACCTTCTCCTGCGCGCTATCAGGCAGATGTAGCAGCCATGCCATCACCGCATCCACCTATACCGGCTCAGCGCCATGACTAGTTGCTGCCGAGATATGCAGCCATGACCATGGCTCAGGAGTCGTACTTCGATACTGAGTACTTCTCCGAGTCTATCCTGACTCGGTCTGGCTATCAGTATATCATGCAGCGGGGCCTCTCAGCCATCCTTACCCTAGTCACCGGCCTTGTATACCCGCGACTGGTGCGGCTATTCTTTCAGCATCTCCGGCCCTCGCTACGATCTACCGCGGAGATGATCACTACAGTGGACGGCCACGAGATTGTCATCACAGTTGACACTCTGGCCCGTGTTTGCCGATGCCCACACCGGTGTCCACCTGAGCTTGCAGAGACATACTCGAGGCTGCATAGGCCTTCATTTTCTGACATGGTTGTCTCCTTGACAGGCCATCATGCCGGTGGTCAGACATTCGCCACCAAGACCTTCTTGCCTGACGACCTCTGGTTCATCGACACAGTTCTCTTCCAGAACATTTACATGGTGGGCCACAAGATCCAGAGGCGTCATGACTACTTGACAGCTCTTTACGCTTTTTACACGGGCTGCTGGGTATCTATCCCAGTCCTCATCTGGAGCGTGATGAGGTTGCTGTATGATTCTTTCATTTCCAGGGAGGACCCTAATCGGTCCAAGGTCCTGCCCTTCGGACACCTCATCACGCAGATCCTTCTTGACCAACGCTACAGAGTGCCCCCAGATGAGGAGCCCCTTGCACGGTCCAGCTTCTATGGGAGGAGCGACTGGAAGAAGAGCTACAATGCTCTTATTCGAAGTCTTCAGGAGCCAGCTGTAGAGGCAGCAGCTGAACTAGAGGAGGAGGAGGCAGCCCAGGCACAGCCGGCACCTCCAGCAGCAGCAGATATCGCAGCGGACGACGCACCAGTCGGTCCGGCTGCCGATCGTATAGACATTGACCTGGAGCGACCTGCGGAGGAGTATGCCGATGCTGCAGATGATGCTGATGCCGATGATACCAGTGATCGAGCCGCTGCTCAGGAGCAAGTTCGGGAGTCTTCTTCAGAGGCATCTCTGCCTGAGTCTCCAGTTCCCACTCCCGAATTCGGAGCACGCTTGTAGACACTAGAGGAGGACGTAGCAGCCATGCAAGCCGACATCACTGCCCACCGAGCTGAGTTCACCTCTTTCAGGGCGGATGTCATGGCTTGCTTTTCTGATCTCTCCAGCCGACTCCCTGCACCTGCACCTCCAGCCACTGCAGATCTTCACGATCAGGCCTCCTGAGACTCCACTTCCAGTTGTTCTATGCTTTCATTTCTTTTATTTTGGATCTGTATTATACTGTCACTGTTACTGTATTATACTTTACGGCCGGTCTATCGGCTTTATTATTTTATTGATGTACCTGCACTTTATATTCTCTATATATTGCTTTTTGATTATGGATGTCTCTTAGTATCTCATATTTGTATATTTGACTCCATCAGGTACACCACAGTGACTTCAGTGAGAGAGTGCTGCCGAATTTTTCAGGACCACTCTTACACCTCTCTCTCTATTCTCTATTTATCCCATTTTACACTTGCATGTCCACTATGCACTAATTATCCTATCTTGTTATCTAATGAGCTTAACCGAGTGCAATCTTTTCAGGACCACAGTTTTTCCCAAGTTTAGGGGGGCCATGCCACCCACTTTGGATACTTTTATCTCGATCATTCATGTCTAAAGCACTGGTATACTCTTTCCTTTGTTCTCTTCATACATTGAGGATAATGTGCAGTTTAAGTTTGGGGGTATTGGTGTATGTTTCAGTGTTGCTTTAAAATTCAAATTTTGAGCATGTCTTGTGTATTTGAGGGATATTTCTATACTTGGTCCATTTCTAGCTATGATTTTGATCTTTTGAGGACTATATTGCTTAAAATTTAAAAATTACTTGACTTAAGAGTCCAATACTCCTTGTATGCCTTTTGAATGCCATTTAGGAGTAAATTTTTCAAAAAAAAAAAAAAAAAAAATTAATATCATGCTTGCACTTGTGGTCCACATCATCTTGATTCTGTGATTGTTTTGAGATTCATTCTAGGATTCTACACTAGCACCGGCGCACGCTAGCATTCAATTGTGGGGTACATGCTTTGTTGATTATTGAATTGGTTATATCCCAATTGGGCTAGTAGTGCATTGAAAGCTTTCATTCTTGATAAAGGTGGATAACAACCCCTTTTCATTGAGTAACCAGGATTCTTGCCTCATTAAGCAGTGAACTTCTTGCGCCGAAAGGTGGAGGGCCCAAACTCTAGGTTAATAATTGATTAAAAAAAAAAAAAAGAAGTTGCAAAAGCAATAAAAGTGAGGACTTCTCCCAAAAGGCGAGAAGTGGGAAATGATTAGATGGTTGTTGTCTTGATTTGTAGCCTAGTTGATTTGAGTTTGTAAGTCCGTTGGGGTGTCTTAACACCTAATGCCCTAAAGCCATCTGGTTTGGGAGTCATTGACCTAAAGCTCGCTACATGAATCTTCTAGAAAGCTTAAGAGATCAACACATTGCACAATATTTCCATCTTTGATCCTCGATAAAAAGAAACAAAGAAAAGAAAAAAGAAGAAGAAAATGAGTGAAAAGAATAAGCGCACCTAGGACAATAAAGCTTTAATAAAAGGTCCACTCTCTTATCTTGATGATCGGTACTAGATTTGTGTGCTAGTTTGAGGGTAAGGATGTGATTACTTCTCTAGTTGGCTAAGATAGCAACACACTTGATGCCGGACCTCTCACATGGATTCTAGACTTGTTTCGATTTTCATGATCATTTTCTTGATATGTGGAGGACCATACTTGCTTGCTTGATATTGAAATTTTGGGAGATTGCTTAGAAACGGTTGAAAAATTGCATACTTGAGGTAGTTTTCTCCCAATGCTTGTTTGTAATATTGGTGCCTCTTTTGAAAGAATGAGCTTAATGTTTGTGGGTACCATTTCTAGAAACCCTCACGAGACTTTACTCGTCCACTAGGGGTAACCTAGGGGTTTAAAAGGCTTGTTGTATATGCTAAATGCAATCGTGTTCCCTACGAAAATGGTGTTATCATTTTACTTGCTTTCCAGTTTATACTTGTATAGTTGTTTCTTTCATTCCTTTACTTCTTAGTTCATTGCTAGGGACTAGCAATATTTAAGTTTGGGGGTGTGATGAGCACTGAAAAATGCGCATTTAAACCCGTTAAGCTTAAGCATTCTAGTACCTTTATCTATCTTATTTTGCCGTTTTAGACTTATTACGTGTTATTTATATTTTCAAGCACTAATCCCAAAATTTAGCTAACTCAGCCAAAAAAGAGCTTAATTGAAGCAATCCTGAGATAAACCAAAGGAGGGAGTAAAGTGGAGAAAGAAAGGAGCAAAAAGGAATCAAGTTGTGCAGCTGAAAAGTTCGATCGATCCAACTTAGAGTTCGATCGATCGAACATCTATGATCGATCACAGTACTTCTCGATAGATCCAACCTTGGCCTTTGCTGAAATTCCAAGTTCGATCGATCGAACCCTATTTTGTCCTATTCAAATGATTGATCTTATCCACAGCTGTACGCCTACCAACCACTTTTGTCTTTTTCCCCATAAATATCTTGAAAATATCCCAGCCTTGTCATTATCCGGAGGAGTTAGACCACTTCGATCGATCCAAGATGCAGTTCGATCGATCGAACCCATTTTCGATTGATCCAAGTTAAGGTTCGATCGATCGAACTTCCTCCAGCAAGAAAAGGTTAGAGTCCAGCTCATTTATTCCGTCCTTCATCCAATCATTGGAGAATATGCCTTGCACGACCACAGCTCATCATGGGGTGTATTTGACCTACCTATATAAGGAATATGATACATTTTTTGAGGGAGTCTCTTGTCACACATTGAAAATTGATCTTAGAGGCTATTCTTGGAGAGGAGGAAAGAGGGAAGCTAGAGCACCATTGGAGGAGATCTTCACCAACAAGGAGCAGCCATGGAGTTAGCCTTTGAGGGTTGGATCATCACTACTATGAGTGGCTAGACATCCTCTTGGGGCTAGAGTTAGCCCCAAGCATGCTTTCTATACTCTAATCTTGTGTATTATTGAAGGATTAGTGTTGTATGATACATCTTGATATTCATGTATATATAAATCTTGATTATTTCATGGTTTGTATGGTTTAATGCTTCCAATTGACTATTCTATTCTATCCATATGTCTATGTATGCTAGAGTAGGATATTCATATGCTTATCCCTAGATTTAGTGTTTTTGATGCATGTCTATGTGTATTGATGCTATAGATCTAGAGATTATCAAGATGATATGCTTAATGAATGTTATTTTGGTTCATTTGATGGTTTATGCCTATTCTTGATGGTTTGTGCCTCTCCCCTAGTCTAGATAGCTTTATTTTCATGCTAGTAGTGTAGATTTAGTGTAGTGGTAGTGTAATGTTAGATGGGAGGACAATCTACTCTTGATGTTTGATGTTCCATGCTTGTGAGTCCCAATGGCATATTCCTCTAATATTGTGTTATATGTGGATTGTGAGTTTAATAAAGGATTAATGACTTGCTTTGATCTATTATGTTATCCCCATGTTGTCTAGACAATATATGCTCTATTGTTTAGATATATTGTGCTCTTCACATGATGTTTAGACAATACTTGCTTGATTTGTCATCCTTGCCAATTAAATCAACCTAATGCACACACACCCTTATCATATTGCAACACATCCATTACCCTCAATTGATCACTTGTTAGTAGTATAGAAAAGTATTGCTTGGTGGTGATCTCTACACCCCAAGACCTCTCTCTCTCTTGTTTACTTCATATTATTTTATTTAGTTGAATTCAATTTAGCTTAATCAACCAACCAATCAATTGTGTGATCACTCAACCTACTAACCCTAATTACCATACCTACTAACCCTAATTACCATAGTTTCACAATTCGATACACCATCTAATCCCTTGGGACGATCCCTACTCGCCCTATCTATATTTTATATAGAGAAAGGTAGTAGTGGCTTTCTATAAATGTAAAACTTGGCCACCTCCTAAATTCACAACTCTTCAAGCTTTGTTGGTTGTGGCGACTCCATCAAGGAAGCCAACAACAATAGACATGCATCAATTTCATTAAATCTAGAGAAAAACACATGAACATTCATTATAGCATACATAGATATATTGATAGAATTAAATGATCAATTGAAAGCATTAATCCATATAAATCATGTAAAAATTATAAGATCTATATTTATTCATGCTCAAAACATTAATTATAACTAAAATCCCCAAAAATACACAAAAACTAGGTTTAGGAAGCAGGCCTAGGGGCTATCTCTGGCCTCAAGAGAAGGATTTAGCTACTCATTGTAGTGGTCATGGAACCCTCAAGAGCTAGCTTGGAGGTTGGCATCATCATCTTTATCATTGCTTTCTTCCCAAAACCATAGTTCTAGAGAGAAAACTATTTCTATAATTGCTAGAATTCCAGCTACTTAGTGAAAAGGGTTTGTTATCCACCTTTGTCAAGAATGTAAACTTTCAATGCACTACTATCTCAATTGGGATATAATCAAATCAATAGTCAACAAAGCATGTACCCCACAAATGAATGCTAGTGTGCGTCTGTGCTAGTGTAGAATCCTAGAGTGAATCTCAAAACAATCACAAAATTAGGATGATGTGGACCACAAATGTAAGTAAGATATCAATCTTTCAAAAAATTTACTCCTAAATGGCATCCACAAAGCATACAAGGAGAATAGGACTCTCAAGTCAAGCAATTTTTAAATTATAAGTATTATAATCCTCAAAAGATCAAAATTATGGCTCAAGACTCTCAAATCATATCACATACATAGAAAGTAAGTGCGACATGTAAAATATGCTAACACACCCCCAAACTTAATCTGTGCATTGTCCTCGATGTACAAAGAAGCAACAGATAATGGAAAGAATATACCAAATGGGTGAAGCAAAAGGGACCCAGCAACGAAAGCTTAGCTTTGGAAGGCGCACCCCCAAACTTAAATTCCGTAAACCTGTTTGAAAATAGTCACACTAGCAACTATCAAAGCATATCCATCAATGACATAAATGAGAGGTGAAACTGAGAATTGGACAAAAATCATGGCATATATCAATATAAAGCTCAGAATATCCAAAACTGATAACAAAATCCCAAAAATCCATATATAGTAAGTAAATCCAAAACCATAATCCAAAGATCAATGTACAAGCAAATGCAGTGCAAGAAAGATTATCCAAAGTATCCAAAAACCAGTGCAAGTGTCAAGATAGTGCTAAAATATCTCAGCAATAACAGTGCAAGTATCAATGACAGATAATGAGTAGGAGAGAGAAAATGGTGGAATCAGGGTGTAGGATCTAGAGTCATCATATCAGCAATGTGCTGCAGCATGTCAGACATCTCATGGCTGTGGCGAGTGAGAGAAACTGTAAGGTCAGTCCGCAATGCTCCGAGCTCACGCCTCACCTCGGCTACATCTGCTCTCAAATCATCGTGCCTCCTCAGTAAATCATCATGTCTCATCACCAGATCATCATGCTGCCTCGTGATATCCTCATGCCGCCCGGTCGTATCAGCTCTGAATGAAATGAAGTCTGTGTGCAGTTGAAGGACATCGGATCTGTAATTAGAATCAGTGTTGGCATATCGGGATCGAGTGTCAATCTGTGCTATCGGCTCGGTGGGAGGGACAAAAGAAGGGTCATCCTGCTGAGATGTAGTAGGTGCATTTGGCTGTGAAGTGGAAGCTGAAGTGGTAGTGTGACGCCTCTGTCTGGGAGGTGATCTATCGGTTGTATCATCTATATCTGCATTTGCCTCTGTTGCTCTCTACTACTGCTACTGTCTTTTCATATCCCTTTCTTAAGGTAAGAGTTGTATGTCTTTGTCCATCTGGTCTGATCATAGGCTCTCCTATCTCTCTCTACATCAGTCTCTGGAATATCAGCAAGGTCAAACTGATAACCCTAGTCAAGCAGCAGCTGAGTAATCAAGTGGCCAAAAGGTAAAGGCCATGTCGCTGCTCTAGAATTGTGTGTAAAAATAAGATTCTTCCAGAACTTGTGAATGAGCTCCCAGATAAGTGCAGGAACATAAATCCAATAACCCGGGCTCAAACAGTATAGAGCCTGAAAAATACCCTCGTGCCTCTGAGTACCATGGTCTGATGGAAAGGCATCGAGGTGTAACACAGAATCAATAAACCAATAGAAGGGTTCAATGTAGACTCGGTCTGCAAAGGTGTTACCACCCTCAAAGGCAGCATGTGGAGATAGTGTAGCCACCATAGTCAGCTCAGAAGGATAAGGCGGAGCACTAGGATACAATGGATCCTGAGAATCAGCAGCTAATGGAGATGAATGGGGGCATCGACTAGCAACAGCTATTATGATACCCCCTAATTTCGGAACACGGATTGATCAAATCCGCGCACAAAATTAAGGAATATCAAAACAATTAAAGTATTTAAACAAGCACAGAATACAAAAAGAAATAAAAGAATAAATAATTCGCTGAAGGAAAACTAATAAATAACAATTCCATTAAATAATATTTCTCCAAAGGTTACAACACAGGAATCCCATAATTCAAGGACCCCTTAACCAACATCCACTATACAGAAATCCATAAATAAAAACTAACATCAAATGAAATACTAATATCCTACTTTTAAATAAATCGAAAGAATGGATAAGTCCTCCAGCTGCGGATCCTCAACCTTGAGACTTGAACTTCTAATAACCTGAAAAATAAATCGCGGATTAAACCCTACGAGCAAGCTCTCTCTACCAAACCTCTGAAAACCAATAAACAGATCATCTCTACCAGAACCATCCCTAATAAATCTTTAACTTTAATATACAATGCTACAAATATATATAGATACTTATATATAATACAATAATCATATCTATTAATGGGTTCATTTAAATTGTTAAAACCATTCACCAACAATTAATTATTAATCATGCCTAGACCAAATCCATCATTTATAATTTTCTTATAAAATAAACTCCACTCACCTTAATTCCATTCTAAATACTAATTTAACAATTTAAGCAATAAAATATAATTAAAGGAATAATCCAATAAAATCCAAAACCCAGTAATACTTTTGATTGTTTAAATTACATATCCAAAATTTAAGCTCTAACAAATCATCCATATCTCCACCAATATTATTTTATTAATATAAAATAATACACTAACCAGTAAGTACTAGATTTTTCTAATTTAAGAATATCTAATCCTAATCCAATCTATACATACAATAACCATAGATGATATTTTAATCATTGAACACATAATAAATTAATTACGCTTTGACAAATCAACCATGCCATTATAAATATTTTCATTTATATATTGGTAACTCAACTGTGCCTCCTTAAATATATTTATTTATACATTGACAAATCAACCATGCCTCCTTAAGTATATATTTATTTATACTTTTAATTAGCAACTCATCCTTGCTTCCCTCGTATGTATTTTATACATACAAATAAGGCAATATATTTAAACCTTTGACAACTCATCCATGTCTATAACTCAACCAAACAATTCCTACATAAGAAAATTAACTTACAACTAAAACACTCATACCTAGGCGTTCCATGCATATCTTATGCATATAATTAATTTAATAACCAACCTATTCATATATATCAAATAAGAATAATAATTTAATCATCTTAAATGATATATACATATACCAATATATTATACAATATATATATATATAATACCTTTCATATAATATATATATATATACTTTATTCCATACTAATCACAAAATATAAATAAATAAATAAATAAATATATATATATATATATATATATATACACTTCCTTTCATACAAAACATACATTAATTAACCCATATATATATATATATATATATATATAAATTAATGTATATATATATACACCTCATTCCATCATAAAATTATTAAATTAATTATGTATACGCAACTAAAAAATAATGGTGATACTTTATGGCTCTCCAAACATTAGTAACACATCATTTGAGGGTTGATTTCAACACTAATAAGCTTAAAACCAATTCTGGAACATCACCAGACTCCACAGCAACTTTTCAGAACCCCAAACACCTCCGCACGCGCCTCCTCACTCGCCCAAACTATGCTCACGCACTTCCACTATCTGACAGGCGCGTCCACGCGCTGCCACGTACCCTCACGCGCCTGCTACACTCTCGGCTCATATGTGGCTGCTTCTGATTGGCTAGCCTATGCATTCGGGTGCACTCTCCCACACCGGATCAAACTTGTGTTGACCAGACCTCATCTACGATAGATGAGTTCGCGCATCAGATATCCATACACCGCGATGCACTGGATAATCCTCCCCTCCATCTACTCCACCCAATGGCTTAGATCTAGGGTGTATCGTATTCCTATGTACATGCCCATACCGGATTACCCTTTGATCATCAGGACCAACCTATGGTCCTGATTTGTGTGCACCATAACGCTGTGTGATAGGCTACACTAAATTGCATCCCTTATTGGATGTGCTGATTTACATAGAAGCTTACTATATATATATATATATATATATATATATATATATATATAATTTCCCAAATAAATAATAGGAAAATAAATCTAATAAATTTCATAAAATATATAGAAAAATACTAGAAAATTATAGAAAATTCCCAGAAAATTCCAGAAACTCTAGGAACCCTAATTAACCCTATTGGGTCATAGATCACCCGATAAATTGATTAATAAAATATATGCAACACATATGTATATTAATTAAAATTCAATAATCCAAAAATCAAACATAATAGTTTATGCTTTTATTTATTCTGATCTAATCATTATTTTTAGACAAATAAATTAATTTTAAACATTGATATTCAAGGTGATAAACTTATGGGTCCTAAGAGGAGAGTTAGAAAAGAACTTGCCTGAAGGTTTCGAAAACGTAACCGACGCTTCAAGCTTTAATTGTCTCTTCCAATTCTAACGTTTTATTTCTCTAATCCGGCTTCCTCTTTGTCAGCCTTATCCTCATCTCTCTCTACTTCTCTTATTTTTCTAACGTATCAACTTTAACCCTAAAGCCTTATGTTTATACTTATACACATTAAATCCAAATCCTATTCTAATTAGGACTATAAAGTAAAATAATAATCTTTAAATAATATCTATCTATAAACATATATTATTTTACATTATATACGTATACCTTCCATAATTAACCATTGGTTAATTAAATCATATATACCAATATATATCACCATAAATATATATAAATATATATATATATATATATATATATCATTCCAACGCTTATTAATTAATTATATTTATTTATAATCAAATATATATATTTATAATTATACAAAAATTATCATTTAAATAACCAAATAACCATGGGCCTTTATTAATTAACCCAACCAAGCTTCCTTCAAGCCCAAAATTACATCATTTGGTCCAACTTCCCTTAAGCCTAAATCCAATTAATTTAAATAAATCAAATAATTAAATAAATACTTAAATTAAAATAACTAATTACATAAAGCACATAAACAAACAAGAATTTACAACTAAGTCATACCATACCAATAAAATCAACACGTCAACAATTTAATCAATAATTAAGTACACACACAACAATCATCATATCAACAATTCACGAAATATAAATAAAATAAAATAATTAATCTAAGCACTCAATAAATCAAATCAATTAAAAATTAAAATAAGCACAATTAATTCAAATTAAATCAAATAAATCATTTAAAATAAAATAAAAGTAATTAATTTTAATTAATAAATCCTTTAAAATATCGGGGTATTACAGCTATGGCCAGGAGAGAAATGTGAATCTGATGGCCATCAATAGTGGTATGTAACAGCATTCTGTCATCCTCATCCATCCGGAGATGCTGGTAGAACAGTGCAACTATCCGAGGATAAACGACAGTGTCGGCTGGTGTCATGGTGGCATCAATGCCCCTCCGAACAAGTTCATCATAGGACCACTTGGGTTGGTCCAACTCGGAAAATAGATTGTGGTCGAATCTGTATTCGGGCTCTAGCTTCCTACGAGAGTAAAAAATAGCAGGAACCTCTCGGATAATAGGATGCTCGGCCTCCATAGAAGATGACTCTAAATGGGCTGCTGTAGATGTAGAAGATGAAGACTACGAAGACTCTGCCTCTGGAGATGGAGGAGGCTGTGGAGCTCTGTGTACTCTTTTCTTAGCAAGAGTCTTTTATCTGCGTTGCATCTGCAAAAGCAATAAGAATAAATCAGTGCACAGGTATATGAAAAGGTAAGCAATTGATAAGAAAACACAAAGCATGCCTGAATCAAGTAAAAACAGAGAATAAACAAATAGATCATGCTTGCGCAAGAAATGATTAAGAAAACTTCACAAATATCATTCAACATGCCTCAGCTAGACAGAATAGATCAAAGCACAATAAGCAATCTTAGATATGCAATGATGGCATAGAGGGCAGAAAAGTCACATATGGAATATGTTGAGTTAAAATATGATCAACAAGATAAACATAGGCTATGATGTGCATAAATGATGCAACGTGCATTCACAAACCTAAAACTCATGTAGATGCTGCAATGACATGAAAAACAGACCCTAGGATAACATCGTGTCAGTTTCTAAGTAAGAATGTCTACAAGTGCAACAATGAAGATCAAATGGAGCAAATAGGATAACATGGAGCATATAATCATGGTAAATGTCAACCTAGGAATCAAGAAGCATGCATGTCATGTAATAGAGACTAAGTGGAATGCACGGTTACAAAACACTTCAATCCAAGGCATGTTATGACAGACAAGTTCAAGAATGAATCCTGGACATGGTATACAACTAGATGACATATATCTGAATGATGCACGTATATCAATAAACTCCAAACAAAGAAACATCCGGTACTCTAATGTAACAAAATCAACATCCTATGATCACTCATGGCTCGTGACCCCCTCTAAGCAATAGATAAGCAAAAAAAATGATTGCTTATGGCTTACGGTTCCCTTTAAAGCTTAAATAAAGCAGATAATGGTCAAATACTAAGAATACAAGAAGCTTACCATTATGGAATCAAAATTAGGATCGGAAAAACCTCAGTCATAAGCCCTTACTTGGCTCTCAGGAATGAATCACAAGTATATAAGATCAAGTAAATGGCATTCAACAGACAAATATCCAGATAAAACAGATATTTTCCAAAACTTGGTTCAAATTGCATGTCAGAATTCAAGTTAAGCTCAAAAAGTGATCTTAATGCCAAGGAATAGAAATCACATTCCAATCATGCATTTTGAATTTCAAACATCTATAACACACCCCCAAACTTAGTCAAAAATCAATTCCAAGAAGATAAGCTCAAAGGATGCATAGAAATTCTCAAAAACTGTCAATGTGACATAAGTGTGTGCAAAATGGTGTATAAACAAACAATAAGATGCGATTATTCCAAAGTGCACACAATTATTCAAAAGAGATCACATTTGACAAGTTCCAAAGTCATTAAGCAACAATGGAATCATTTGACTTCAAACAGCTTGGTTGGAATGACAATTCAACTCAATTTGCAAGAGAAGATCAAAATCATGATAAGGAATGTCAAGAAACAACAAACTTGTGCTCTAGCATAGCAAGAATCAAGAATTGCATCACAAATGGGTCAAAGGCACTTAGCACATGCAAATGGATGGAAATGAACCAAATGGAACAAGCTTCAACTTAAACAAGTGCATTTTGGTCAACTTTGGAATTACTCTACACTTTTAGGACGAAATTTGAATTTTGAAAACTTTGGGATCAAAACATTCAATTGCATTGTATAAAAGCTTCATGACAAGATTCATGTAATGAATGAACAACAAAAGAAGGAATCATGCAACTCGACTTCTCATTTTCAAAACAAAGTTCAAAATTTTCCTTTTTAATCATTTGAAACCCAACAAGTGTGATCACAAAGCATTTTAACATTTAAAGATCATTTTACCAAACTAATGCACAAAATCATGAGTCAAAATCAAAGAGGTCCATTTGAAACACTTGTATGCATCGAAGATAAGATTTTGCATTTTTAAGTTCTAAGGCACAAATTTCAAATCAAAACATACTTTTATGCATCAAAAGCAACTCATCCATGCATTTCATACTCAAGACAATTAAATGAAACAAGTTAGGATTATACTCACAACATTTCAAAATTTTCAATGCCTTGACAAGTTCACAATTTACAAAAATATTTCAAGTTCAAAGAAATTTCCCTTTTCATTTCAAATCTCAAAACAACAAATTCATTTTGACAATCATGGTATTGCACAACCAAAGTCAAGAACTATCATTTCAAGGCAACTTGAATTTTTAAAACAATTTGCAAAGAAGTTGACATTTTTCTTTCTTTTCAACTCAAATCAACACCTTAACTTCAAAATCTTTCCAAATTCCAATTCAAGTTTTAAAAACAAATTACATTCCTTTTGGAATTTAAAAACAAAGTTCAATTTTAATTTTTCGAAAATCCGGCATGGTTTCCCCTTAAAAATGGTCATTTCCAAAAATTTTCAAACAAGGCAAATAATCATGCATATATGTTCAAATAATTCTCAAGCATTCACATAGTGCAATCAAGGCAAAATCTTAAGTTCTATTCAACACGGCAAAAAGGACACCACCGACAATCAAAATCAAAATATTCAATAATTGTCCGTTCTCCTTCTACACTACATTACCATACTCCATTCTTCAATTTGTCAATGTAATCCAATCACCATGCAACCAAAATCAAAGGTATGCAATCCAAATTAATTGGTCCAATTTTTTTTTTTTTTTTAAACAATTTTTGCATTTTAATTTTTTATTTTGTTTTTGATTCTTTTCTAATTTTTTTTTTTAATTTTTATTTGTTTTTCAATTTTTTTTTTTTTATATTCATAAACATATAGACAATTGATAATAACAATGGAAATACGAAATAAAAATAAAAATAAATAAAATAAAAATAATAATAAAAAATGAAATTAAAGTTACCCAATCCAAAAGAGAGGAGAGGTGATATGAAATGAAGAGATTCGGGCGAAAATGAGGAGTTCCGGCCTCACCGTGACCGGAGACTCGTTAGAGTCTCATCGGAATTTTCAGAAGCTCGCCGAAGCTTGATTTCGGCTTCTCCTTGGCCTAAATCGGCCGGAGAAGATGGATATAAGAGATTCCAAGAGAGATAGAGATTGGAAGATGAAGAGGCTTGGCCTTTTGGCCAAAAGTAAATCTCGCCGGATTTAATGGTGGTTCGGCGGCAACGATGCTTGCTTCCTTAGGCTCGCCGGCAAGAAGAAGAAGGGGGGTTTGTGTTAGTCTCGGTTGGAGATAGAGGGAGAGAGATTGAGATTGAGATTGAGAGGAAGGGGGATAGATTGAAATTGGGAGAGAGGGGAGAGGGTTTGGCGGAGAGGGAGAATGCGAAGAGAGAAAGAAATGGAGGAAGAGAGAGAAAGAAAGAAAGAAAGAAGAGAAAAAAGAAAAAGAAAAAAAAGGAAAAAAAAATAAAAAGAAAAAGAAATTAGGGTTAAGGGGAAAAATGAACGGCAAAAGCATTTTTCGGAATTTTAAAAGACGCATTTTCAATCGATCAAAGGGTTTTTTGATCGATCCAACACTTACTTCGATCGATCTAAATGGATTACGATCAATTGAGATAGATTTCGATCGATCAGATTGGAAGCTGAAAAGTCACAAATTCAGTGGGTTCGATCAATTGAAGTGGAATTTCGATCAATCGAACTGGAGTTCAATCGATTGAAACTTCACTGAAAGTGCACAAAATGTAAGAATTTTCCTGGAATCTGGATATTCAACTCATATCTAGACGACGCAGAAAATATCAAAACAAGAAATGAGGGGGGAATAGGGTTACAAACCCTACGAAACACACTAGTCTTTAATGTCTCTAGCAAGACGTTGGGCTCTTTTAGCCTGGATCAAAACTCTTGGTATGCATCCCTTCCTTGATGGGGTGAATGGAACTTTGAACCCCACCCAACAAACTATTCCCTAAGGAACTTGTTGGATTTGATTCAAATAAGATTGATGGCCCTTTATTAATAAAACTTTTGGGCTTCCATGCCCTTTCAACACTTGATTTGAAAACTACATCTTTTGCAACTTTTTTAGAAGACAAACCATTAGAAGTTTCAATACCAAGCAAAGACTCATTTTGTTTCAAATTTATTTTTAAGACATTTTTCAACAACACATACATCTTCATACTTGTCCATAGAATTGGGGGTTGGATTAAAAATATTCAACTTCACTTTCATGTGACCAAATGAAATCTTCATTATCCCCGTCTTACAATTAATGTTGGCATTAGCGGTAGCCAAGAAGGGACGGCCAAGGATAATGAGAATTTGGCTCTTAGGATTTGGGACCGGTTCCGTGTCAATGACAATGAAATCAACCGGGAAGAAGAACTTGTCAATTTTAATCAATACATCTTCAATGATACCTCGGGGCTCGGTCTGCTAGTTGCAAAACTACCGATGTCTATTTCAAATTATCTAAGCCCAATTGAACATAAACCGAATAAGGTAGAAGATTCACACTCGCTCCTAAATCTAAAAGAGCTCGATTGATAACATGATCACCAATGGTGCAAGAAGTGGTTGGTGAACCGGGGTCTTTGAATTTTAGGAGGGTGTTGTGTTATAAACTTAAGCTTACTTGCTCAGTCAAAACAACTTTTTTCGATGCTTAGCTTTTGTTCTTCCTCTTAAGAGTGCAAAGATCTTTAAAAAAATTGGCATAAGCCGAAATTTGTCGAATTGCATCCAAGAGAGAAAGATTGATTTTAACATGCTTAAACACATCAATGATTTCATTTGCTTTTCTTTATTGCTTTTCAAGAAAGGTGGATGTTTTTAAAGCATTCGGAAATGGAGCCTTGGGCTCAAAAACTTTTTCAAAATCATTTTTAGAAACATTTTCAATAATGGATTCTTTCACATGTAATGAAGGAGGTATAGGATGTGAGACGGGATGGGTGTCAACTTTTGGTTGCACCGATTCACTCTCTTCATTGGGAACATCAACTTGATTATCAAAAACTTTTCCACTCCTCAGAGTGGTCACCGCATTCACATGTAATGAATGAGGAATAGGATGTGAGACGAGATTGTTGCTTGGGTGGTGGATTCAAAGATATTTTTTCTTTTTCCCTAGCATTCAATGTACTAGTTATTTTCCCGACTTGGGTTTCTAGCTTTGCAATCAATTGGGAGTAAGAATGAAACAATTGGGTATTTGCCTCCAAAGTACCTAAAGCGGTTAGAACTTTTTCTTCAAATGCGGGCCTTCTTGAATTTCCTTGAGAATATGAAGATTGATTTGAAAAATAAGAGTTTGGAAATTGGTTACCATGTGATTCTTGGTAAGATGAATGGTAACCTTGGGAACCTTGGCCTTGCATTGGGGGCGGAACATACTTGCCTTGGGGAGGGTTTGAGCCTTCCCCTTGGCTTTTCCAAGAAAAGTTTGGATGGTTTCTCCACCCGGCATTATAGTGGGTGCCATAGGGATTATTCCCTTGGTTAACAAAAGTGGCATTCACTTGTTCATGATGTTCATTTTGTACATGTCCATGGAGACAATTGGAATTAGAATGTAAAACAGTAGAACAAGTCATGCATGGTTCATTGGAATGATGATGAGCATGATTAGGGGAGGAAGACACTTGATTTGTCGAACTTTGGTTAATCAAAAATTGATCAAACCTTTGGGATAAAGACTTCACTTTGGCTACTATATCATTAGAATGGTCAACTTGATATAAGCCGACATTCTTCCTTCTACTTAGATTTCTACCATTTTTAGATGATAAAGATCGATGCATTGAATTTTCACTCATGCTCTTATATAAGCGCCATACATTATCTTCATGCCTATCAAGATAAGAACCACCCATAGAAGCATCAATCATTCCTTTATAATTATCTGATAAACTTTTAAAGAAGAATTGAACCAATTGCCATTTAGGAATGTCATGGTGTGGATATTTCTTAAGCAAATCGTTCAATCGCTCCCATGCCTCATGAAACATTTTCCCTTCCCCTTGAGAAAATTCACAAATTGAAGTTCTCATTGCATTGGTCTTTGATACCGGATAGTACTTTTTTAAGAACTCTTATTGCATCTCTGCCTAAGAAGTTATCAAAAAAGGCCGTAAATTGTTAAACCAGTATTTTGCTTTTTCTTTAAGGGTGAAAGGGAAGAGTTTTAGCCTTAAAACCTCTTCCGTTATGTCCGTGTATTTTATGGTAGAACACACTTTAAGAAACTCATCCAAATATTTGTAAGGTTCTTCACTTGGTAGCCCATGGTAATTAGGAAGCATATGAATTGTTTGTGATTTAATTTCATAATGGTGTGCTCTAAATGAAGGTAATTGAATGCATGTTGGTGCATTATACTCATTTGGCATATAATAATCTCTCAAAGAAAGGGGAGGATTCACAATTGGTGGCTTGGCACGAGCACCATGATTTACTTGAACAATGGGAGGTGGATGTGGTACAAAAAATGGCCGAGGTATTCCCATTGGAATTTGGCTTTATTGTTGTGGAATGAAGGGTCTAGGCATGCCTAATGATACTTGAATGTTATCATGATATTGATGCACATTAGGGTGAAGAATGCCTTGTTGGTAGATGTGACCAAGGTTCTCCACATGGTCCTCTTTATGTTCCTACATTGATGAAATGGAGTCACTAGAATTACCCATTCCCTTAGGATTAGGAACAATGGATTTAAGATTCAAATTTAGTGGGACAAGAGTAGGATTCAATGACCTACGACCATGCATGCACAATCAAAATAAGCAACAACTCAACAACAAGTAAGTACTTGCACTTCCCCTCCACAACAAGTCAATCAACAAATCTCCACATACATTGATCCCATACTCCAATGCTTTCAACAATATGCAAGAAAATAAATTGCTTCCACGCGGGGCGACAATCTATCTAAACAAATAAAAATTGCCTCCACGCGGGCCGATGATTTAACTAAGTAAGAGAGTTAGAAAAACTCATAAAGGGTCCTTAAACAATTTCAATTTATTTTCAATTTTTGCCTTGCTTTACAAATTTTTTTTATTTTTATTTTTGCTTTTTATGCTTTTTACTTTACTTAGCTTAGCTTGCCTCTTTTGCTTTAGAATCATTTTGCTTTACTTCCCTTGGCTCAATGTACCTAGCCAATCAAGAACAAACACAATAAGTAACCAAAAAATAAAATAAAATAAAAACAAGATCAAAAGAGTACTACTTTCTAATTAATTCCAAAATACGGCGTTGCCAATCCCCAGCAACGGCACCAAAACTTGGTGGTGTCAAGACCTAGTTGCACAAAAGTGTGTGTGGAATAAAATGTAGCCAAGTTTGAATTTATAGAATGCCACTACCACTACTAACTATTAATGTAGCTAGAGTGAGTAGGGATCGTCCCAAGGGAAATGAGCGGTATTCTTGGAATCAATGATGGATTAGTAGGTCGATTGATCAAAAGATGGTTTGATTTGATTAATTAACTAATGGTTCCTTAAGACAATGACATTAAATGACAATCTAGAATTAGAGAAAAATATATGAGAGAAATGTCTTGGGGCTTAGAGTTCACCATTAAGCTTCACTTCACTAAACACTAGCAATTGTAAATTAATGAGGAAATTTAAGTTGTAACTTTTGAGTGTGTGTGTCACCAATTTAAAACTAAGCATGGATGGCAAATAAGCATTGATTATCTAATCAATCTAGTGAGTAGCACAAACTATCAAATGAGACCATTAATCATTCAATTAAACCACAATTAGTTCACACACAAATATCTAGAGAAATGTACTTCTTGCATTCATAAGTGTGGAACATCAAACAACAAGAATAGATTGTCCACCTTCTAAAGAAATTAAAGCAATTACACTACAACTAAGCAAATGACATGAAAATTAATCTAATTAAACTAAGGATATGGCACAATCCATCATGAAATAAGTATGAACGATCAAATAAATCACAAGAGTAGTCAATTAAGCACCATGCCTTGACCATCACTAGATTAACAACATTAACACACATAGACGTGCATCAATTTCATTAAATTTAGAGAAAAACACATGAACATTCATTCTAGCATACATAGACATATGGATATAATTAAATGATCAATTGAAAGCATTAATCCATACAAATCATTTAAAAATTACAAGATCTATATTTATTTATGGTCAAAACATCAATTACAACTAAAATCCCCTAAAATACACAAAAGCTAGGTTTAGGAAGCAAGCCTAGGGGCTATCTCTAGCCCCAAGAGAAGGATTTAGCCACTCATTAAAGTGGTCATGGAACCCTCAAGGGCTAGCTTGGAGGTTAGCATCATCATCTTCATCATTGTTTTCTTCCCAAAACCCTAGTTCTAGAAAAAAAAAAAAAAAAAAAAAAAAAACTATTTCTATAATTGGTAAGAGAAACTATATGATATTTTTACAATATGGTTCAATTAATTTATTACAAGCCTCTTTAAGTACGCACCGAGTCAGAAATACAGCCTATGATTGGAGGAAATTCGCAGCTATACAAGTTAGGTAGAGTACGACGTGCTTGGGAATTAAATAGCTCACTGCTAGCAGTCAGTTCGATCGATCGAACAGGACTTCGATCGATCCAACACTTGCTTCGATCAATCGAAACTAATGTGTCATCAATAATATCTTCTTGGCCTTATCCACTTTACTGAGCTGGCACCGCCTTATTTCGAATGATTGTAGCCATCTTCGATCGATCGGGATTCCCTTCGATTGATCGAAGCTCCTCTGGTGCAATTTTCTTGGCTTCTTTCCAACTTTGCTCCTTAGCTCCAAAATTGAGCTAAATGGCTCTCATTAGCTTGTTTGAACTTTATTGACCTGAAATAGACAAAAACACAAATAAGTACTAAGACATGAAAGTAAGATAGATGAATGGACTAAAATACCCTAACTGAGGTGCTAAAATGCGTCACATTTGAGCATTTATCGCTCCACTAGTTGTATGCAAGTAGTTATATACTTAGTTGTCTTACTTTCTACACACACCCTTGTAAAAGATGAAATACTAGTTTTCACAGCCTCTACACACACACTAGCTCCACTTGGTGCTCAACAACACTCCCCCTATCCTAAGCACCCTTGCTTGGACCCTTTAAGCTCTCATAACTCACTAAATACATAAAAGATGTAAATCAACTTCATACAATGGCTGTTACAAAGAGTAAGAATGATAAACTCAATGAACTCAGTAAGGAATATTAGCTTCATTGCACACCAGGCTCAAATTTTGCAAAAAAATCTTAACAGACTTTGTCTTTAGGAGTAAAAACCAGAAAAGATCCTAGTTTAGTTCAATCAATGGCTCATACAGCTCTCACACATCAATATACACTTGCTTAAATGTTGATCATGAAGAATATAGCAAAGTAACAAAGTATTAAGCTCAATAGCAACCTGTGCACTAGAAAACCTTAAATCACAATGTTTGAGTACTCAACTTATGGAATACTCCAAGTATGTTTCCTCCAGTAGATCTCACCGCTCCAAATCAAAACATATGTTGAGTGAAAAGTGTACTTAAGTAAGGATAGTAATGAAAATGCAGCTTAAAGTACTCAGTAACTCATTTTCTGTAATATCTAAGCTTGAAGGGTAAAAAGGTAATTTAACATAAAACCTGGCCTGAACTTGATTCTCACGGACTTAATTCAACTAAACAAACTTGCTCAGATGATGGTCAATACAAACATAGCAAGTTATATTAAAATCACTACACATTTCAATCCTGTTTTTGCAGAAAACCTTGTTTTCAAAGGTTTACTAACTCAAACCCCATAAGGTTACTTTTTTGAAATGTATCTGAGATTGTACTGCCTTACATCAACATTATAATCATGCTAAAATGATAGGCATTCATGTAAGACCAAGATATTTCATCAATAAACTCTATAGCAACAGCTATGTATCAAAAAACCAAATTTAAGTAGGTTTAAGACTTGAAAACTTACTGCAGCTCAAATGTGTACATGTGAGCACTTTCTATAGATGTGAAATGGACAAATACACTTGTCTAAACCTTACTTCAGCTCCAAAAATGACCATTACAACTTTGGACCTCTTCAACCTTACCTTTGCACCAAAAAATCATGTTCTGCCACCTCTATGTAAATCATCAAGAATATATGAACTTAATCATGCATTCTGAGATAGATTTTAGCTTGAATGAATAATGAAACTCAGAAACACTTTGTTTATTCGTGGTTCTCGAAGAACCCTGAATTTCAGCTCACTTGGCCTCCTCTTGTACCCCTACTTGTAGCAGCTATAAGGGTATATTTATAGGCACACATTCATAAAATGATACAACCAACCCGAATTTCAGCTCACTTGGCCTCCTCTTGTACCCCTACTTGTAGCAGCTATAAGGGTATATTTATAGGCACACATTTACAAAATGTTAGAACCCTAATGATGTAATATATATGGCATTCTTATCCAATCATTTGAAGAAAAATATTCTAACATTCATTAAAGGAAATGACAGATTTTCTCTTACCAATCCCTCCACTTTTGTAATGTAGTGAACCTTCACATTTTACAACTTATGTATAATAATTCTGTGATATACACAAACTTAGTGGCTAGGAAACCTGAATTGTTCATCACATTCTCATGTTCAGGTCCACAATGCGCATGTCAACACTTCACTATTACACAGAGACTTACCAAAATACCCTTGTGAATGACACCTGTCATTGAAACTAGAAAACTGTGTTACATGTGACGGCCCTGGTTTTTCAAACCAGTGCGTCCTGTGATAAATCGGAGTTTAACCCGATAAAGGATCTAAAATACGGAAGTGAAAATATAAACATGGTCTCTAGGGATATACAACATCCCTAGGATACCAAAGTGACCTTCCATGAGGCCACGGAACTCTACGAGAACCAACGCGAAAAAAAAAAAAGATCAGAAAAAGACTAAAAGAAGCCCCCAAAGGCAAAATAGTCTTTTTACCTAGGAGCAACATCTCAAGAAGTGTACGTCATTCCTAAGATACATTCGTGACTTCCCACAAAGTCACGGAATCCAAAAGAAAGCAAGCGGAAGCAATATAAAAAAGAAAACTGGGTAAGTTTAGCCCCAAGGGCAAACTGGTAATTTCTAGCAAGATTTGGTGCTACCGAGCACATCATTGGAAAGACGATGAAAAATTAATCAAGCTAGACTCAAAAATCACTTGATCCGGAGTCCGGATGGAAGAGAAAAGTCAAAATAAAGTTTTGAAGTCGCCGCGGTCGTGAATAGTGTTTTGACAGCAATGAATAGTGTGTTTGACAGCAGTGAATAGTGACCTGTTTGAGGCACTAAACGACGTTTTTTGGAAAAATATGAAGAAGAAACCCCCCTTAAAATAATTTTTCCAAGCTGACCATGTTGAAAGAAAAATTTATTCTTGACGTGAAATTCCCAAAATATCCTTAAAATAAACTTTTTCTGAAAATGCATGTGTGCACCAGAAATCAAATTTGACGCGGGGTTTTCGAGACCGAAATGATTTTTTCTGAAAAAATGTTGTAAAGAAACCCCCCCCCCCCCCCCCTTCCTAAAATCACGTTTTCTATGTGACCATGTCAAGGCCGGAATTAAGTCTTCAAAGGGAATTCCAAAATGCCACTAAATCAGTTTAAGTCAAAAGCGATTAAAAAAAAAAAAAGAAAAAGAAAGAAAATAATAAAAAACTTTGCTCCACCTTCTTAAACATGTCTTTGATTCTTGCAATTTGCCCTCTGTTACTTTGCAATATGATTCAAAATATATACAGAAAATATATATATATATATATATATATATGCTGATTAATTACATAACTCCTTACTTGGTAATATTTAACATGGTTATGTGCTAAAACGATCATGCACGCAAACATAAATAGTGATTTTAAGCGCGCGGGAATGGTATGCGGCTCCAAAAAATGCCCGATGCAAAATACGACCTATCCAAACCTCAAAATGTAAAGAAAATGCTTTTAAATGGAAAACTTGAAACCAACAAGCATCCATTTCATACAAATGTGATATTTTGTGCAAGGTAAGCATTCATGCAAACGTAATATATATATTTACACGTGTTCCAATAGCCTACAGCCTCAATTGTTGCTAAATACAAAATATCACTCATTAAACCTCAAACTTTGCCTAAAATGCCATTTAAAAGAGAAATTTGAAACTAAAAATTATCCAATGGTTTCAAAGGACCGTTTGGCCCTTGTCCACACTTCATGCATGATTGAAGAGACCTTGTGAAAGTGTTAAAGCGCACTTCCCACACCCCATGCAAATGTAGTGAAGTTAATACATGCCATTTTTCTATTTTTCAAAAAAATCACTTAGAAATAAAATTACTTAAAATACAATTTAAATGTCCTTAGCCCATGGCCTCATTACATGTCAAATACATACCAAATGGTGCACAAGTGCTCATTACATTTTTAGAACCAAATATACAAATTTTGACATTTTAAATCAAAAATAACATTTCATGCTAACATTTGCATGAATTAAATACTTTAAGTCTACAAAAAACATCCAGGGATATTGTGCATCCCAAAACCACGTCTTTTTGCCTGAAATAGGTCACATTTAGCGAGGGGTGAGTAAACTGTATTACTCATAGGGAATGAGCATGCATAGACCTAACTTTTTAAAAGTTTATCACATTAATGTGAAACAATTCATAAAGTTCATGCCACCTAACGTCTAGGTCAAAAGTGAGACTCAGGGATCATCTAAAACTACTTTAAAACATTCCTAGTATAAACCACAATATTTATGCAAGTAAACAACATAGGGGCATATGGTAAAACGTAACAAGACATATGTATTCAAAGTTATTAACTTGGAACCTAAAGTGCGAAAACAACTAAAACAGTTTATGCCACCTAACGTTTATGTTCCAAATGAGTTTAAAGAATCATCCTAGGCTACATTAGACAATTAAAACCCAAATTACAATATCAATGCAATTTTAACTAACATTAGAACTTCTTAAACAACACATCAAAATATTGATTATCAAAATTATCCATTTGAAACCTAAAGTGCGTAAACAACTAAATATTACCATTCAGTAAAAGTAGAACTTTTAATACAACGCATCAAGACATAGATTATAAAAGTTAACAACTTGAAATCTAAAATGTGGAAACAACAAGTTATAACAGTTTAGTACTATTAATTTGTATTGAAAAACAAGACACACAAGTATACTAAGCACATGTATACTATATGTTGTTACTCGCAATAGAACGATTCCTTGTAGGATAGGTCTATAAAGAGGATGTCGAACCCACAGGGAGATGAAAATTTATGTTCTGTCTTTAATTTAGTCCTAATGGTTCACAGGTAACTGGTTCAAAAGTTTGCTTGGTTGTCATGATTAAAAATAAACTAAAATTAAACTGAAATATTAAACTAAGTTAAATTGAGTAATCAGAGAGAGAAATCTTAGGGATTTGCCACAATTATCATACTATGGTTAATTGTATCAACTCTAGTGATTTAACAAATTATGTTTTAAAATGAATTGAAATCAATAACAGTCATTCAATTCGAGTTTTAAAGAAAAATGTTTTTATAAAATAGTTAACTATAACCTATCTACGGTTAGCATGGACTATTCACCTACCTACTTTAACTACTTTGCAAATAGTCCATCTTTCCTAAGCATAGACTATGAAAATATTCTTCTATAAAAAACGTTGGAACATCATTATATGACCTCTATTCTCATGTCCGGCAAGGCTCCGCCAGATACCGTCCAATAAGATAGGTTGAGAATAGAAAACAAACAATTATATCTAAGACAAGGTAATAACAGTTTGTAATCTATTTAAAGCATGAAAACCAATTGAGTTGTCTCAATTGTTTATAGTCATATAATCAAAAACATAATATACATTAAAATAATCCCAGAGTTAAGAACAATCAAATCATAATACTAGATTGGGTTACATCAGTGCCTTAAGAAAGGAATTAGTTACTCATGACGATGTCGGATATTATCTGTATTAAAGTTATCTCCATCTTCACAGACAGCACTTCTCTTCTCAGGATCTTCACCTTCTAAGGTTGTGGAAACCCTAAAAGCCACCACCACAATATCAGCCTTCTAAATAACATGAGAAAAAGGGACCTCTTCTATCAAGGCTTACGCCTTCTTTTATAGAAGAAAATAAAGGCTTGGTGGGCTTTTAGGTCTTCTGGCCCATTTGGAATGAGATACGGCTTGAAAAAGATAACATTCCCATAACTTAAATCTAACATGTCATGGAAGGCTCGAGCTTTAGGAATAAAGACTCAAGCTTCAGGTTCAGGCTCGAGCTTTAAGGTTCAGGCTCGAGCTTCTTTGAATTGGTGCTCGAGCCTCAAGAATTGGTGTTCGATCTTCACTTTGACACTTAGCCAAATTTCTTCAACTATTTTCCGAAGTATCTTTTTCTTCAACACTTTGAATATTCTCGGGCTTCATCTCTTTTAACATTGCTCAATCCAAGCTTCATGGGCTTGAGCACTAGGTACCAAGCTCGAGCGTTAGGTGCTCAAGGCTCGAGCCTTAGGTAATGGTGCTCAGTCCTTGGAGTTAAGCACAAGGTCTGGGAGCTTGGAAATCAATTCTTTAAATTCCGACGCCTTATGCTCGAGCTTAGAGGTCAAGGCCCGAGCACCCTATGGTCAGGCTCGAGCACCCTTTGTTCTGGCTCGAGCACCTATTGTTTAGGCTCAAGCATAAAGGTGCAAGGCTAGAGCTTCAATGCATTGTTGACTTTTCTTTTGACTGGTAAGGCTCGAGTTTTGGATTCTGAATTCCTCCAAACTTCACTATTTAAGCTCTTAGCTTGCTCTGAATGACCGGTAACAACACTGTCAACTTTGATATCATCACAAAGTCTCGGTTTTAACCGTTTCTCTGGGAAAGTACCTATAAACACACATTAAACATAAATCAGTCTAATAATGGATAGAAATATCACTTTAGGCCTTAACATACATATATTTAGGGGCTCGAATATACAAATATTCTCATCACTATACCTAATTGAAATGTCAAACACTACATCACAAGTTATAAATAATCTATATTAAACAACTTGGAATTGAATGGGAAATCAAGTAGTGGTGGAAAGACAAGGACATACGGTCTCAATGACCAACCAAGTGATCTCGGGTTACCAGCCCTCAAGGTGCTACCTAGTGCGCACTAAACCCGGAATAAAATCAGATATTGGTGTTTTTATGTTAGTAGCCCTCAGGGTACCACCCAATGCACACTATATGTTATAGGGGGAGCTCTCATCCCCCATACTAGAGCCATGCCCTAGCCGTAACATATTCCAATGTCCGTGCAAGCTTTCCTAAAATCAACAAGTTATTCATCAAGGTATAATACATATACACAATACACTAGTCAACTACTATGCATAAACAAGTCATGTAACACACAAAATATTCGTCTTATGTCTTCAAGCTACAATGACATACAACATGTCAAATATATAATATGTATATAAATAAGTTAAAATTATAACTTTTACTCACGGAATGCTATAATGTAATCATACAACACGTCCTATATTTATAAATCAAGCATGAAAACAACATCAATGCCTAATTACTTCAATGGAAGCATATAAATGGAATTTAATTAAATTAAATAATTAAAATCTCAAGATTACCAAACAACTCCAATTATTCTAAAAATAATATAGGTTGAAGGTCATAGCAAGGCCTAGTTTAATATCACATTACAAGTTATTTTTACCTAACTTACAACTAGGTAAATTAAATTTCATACAAGAAAATAATTAAATAAAATTCTTAACACTCATTCAAATATTCTCATTTTAATGTATATGATAGAACATGCCAAGCTCATCAACAATATCAAGTTAAAAATCCAATTTAGTGCTTAGAATACTTAAAATAAAATTAATTAATCTCATTAATTAATTTTCTCTAGATTTTAAAACTACTCCGAATATTCTCAAATTCACCTATGTTAAATGATATACCAATGCCTAATTTAATATCACATTACAAATTGATTTCATGCTAGTTACAACCATGTGAATTAAATTTTCATACAGGTGAAAGATTAAATAAATTTTCAATACTTATTCAAATCCTCCCAATTTAATATATGTTAATGAACATATTGATGAGCGCTGAAAAGTGCGCATTTAAACCCATTAAGCATGAGTATTCTAGAACCTTTATCTATCTTATTTTTTCGTCTTAGACTAATTCATGTTATTGCCCTTTTCAGGCGTTTATCCCCAAAATAAGTTAATTCAGCCCAATTAAAGCCTAAAAGAAGCTATCTAAAGTTGAATGGAAGAAAGGAGCAAAAAGGAGCAAAGTGGTGGAAAAACAACAAGCTTCGATTGATCTAACAAAGTTTTGATCGATCTCACAAAGATCGATCTCACCTCACTAAGATGGATCAGACCCCTTGTCCTTATCCTCAAGAATTTTCATCTTCGATCGATCTCACAATTTCTTCGATCGATCGAACTTCCTTGATCTTATCCTCACCTACCATTTTTGTCCTTTTCCCAAAATATCCAAAAATATCTCAGAGATTTGTCGTATTCCAAAAAGGTGCTGACAAGGATTGATCGATCTGGCCAAACTTCGATGGATCTGGCTAGAGTTCGATCAATCTCATCGGACTTCGATCGATCGAACCTCCTCAAGTCCGAAATAAAACAGAGTCCAACTCAATAAAAGATGGCTCATGGTGTAATCATTGGAGGGACGCTAGTGCACGAGACCTGACTATTGGGTGTGACACTTGAGCTACCTATATAAGGATTTTGAGCCATTTTTACAGGAACTTACACATCTTATATCACATATCTTAGAGAGGAGGCTAGAGACTAGAGAGCTTTACACATTTTGGGAGTTCTTCCATTCATCTAGGGTTTCCATCAAAAAGGAGGTCATTCACACCATGGAGATAGCCCTTGAAGGTTGGATGACTACTTCAATGAATGGCTAAACATCTACTTGGGGCTAGAGTAGCCCCTAAGTTTACTTCCTAGACCTAGTCTTTTGTATATTTTTGGAGATGTAATTGTAATGAATGTTTTGATCTTAGATTTATATATATATCTTGTGGTTTCTACTTGATGTGTATGAGTTAATGCTTTCAATTGATTATCTATTTCTAACCATATGTCTATGTATGCTAGAATGGATGATTCATGTGCTTTTCTCTAGATTTAATGAAATTTATGCATGTCTAAGTGTATTGATAAAGTTAATCTAGAGATAATCAAAATATAGTGCTTAATTGAACACTTTTGTAATTTATTTGATGGTTCAGACTTGTTTTTTGATGGATTATGCCACACCTTTAGCTTACTTAGTTTAATTTTCATGTCATTAGTCTAAATGTAGTGTAGTTGCTTTAAATTCTTAGATATGTGGACAATTTATTCTTGTTTCTTGGTGTTTCATACTTATGAATGCAAAAGGTGTATGTCTAGAGATAGTTGTGTATGCATAAATTGTGGTTTCATTGAATGGATTTTGGTCTCATTTGATAGGTTGTGCTTTCCATTTGAATTGGCTAGACAATCTATACTTATTTGCCTTCCTTGTTTAGTTTCAATTAATATCACACACACACACAAGTTACAATTCAATTTCCTCATTGATGTACAATTGCTAGTGTCTAGTGAAGTCAAGCTTAGTGGTGAGCTCTAAAACCCCAAGTCCTACTATTTAAATTACTTTCTTTTTGCTTGTTTTAATTTCAATTGCATCGTAGTTTAATTAACCAAACAAACCATCATTTGATCATTCCACCTATTAGTCTAACCTTGTTTTCATTTCAAATACGCCCACAATCCCTTGGGACGATCCCTACTCACCCTAGCTATATTTAGTAGTTAGAGTTAGTAGTGGCTTTTTATAAATTCAAAACTTGGCCACACTTTATATTGCACAAATTTGGGTTGAAGCGACACGACACACCAAATTTTTGGCGCCGTTGCCGGGGATTGATTTGGCAACGCCATATTTCTTTGGAAACAACTAGGAATTAGTACTCTTTTAATCGTGTTTTTACTTTGTTTTATCTTTAGATACTTAGTGTGTTTGTTCTTGATTGGCTAGGTGCATTGAGCTAAGAGAGTGAAGCAAAGGGAATTAAAGAGCAAAGAAAGTAAGGAAGCCAAGTGAAGCTAAGCAAGAGTATAACAAGCTCAAAAATAAAAATTGCAAAGCATAGCAAGGCTTGAAAATTGAAAGTTAAATTGAAGTTGCTTAAGGACCCTTTGTGAGCTCTTTCTAACTCAATTTCTAGTTAAATCGTCGGCCCGCGTGATGGCATGTTTTTACTTTCTTAGATAGATCATGAGCCCGCGTGGAGGCAATTTAATTTTCTTTGCATATTGTCTAAAGCATGGGGGTATGGGATCATCGTATGTGGAGGATTACTGATTATTGATTTGTTGCGGGGGCGAAGTGATTGTTTTGTGATAATATTGTTGTGTTACTTGATTTTTGTGCGGTCTTAACCAACCCTTCATCATTCTAATGGAAAATTTAGTGGGTCATCTTGGTTATTTAGGCCCGAATTTCATGGAATATCTTCCTTTCAACCAACGTCCTCCCGGAGTTCAAACTCCAATTCCTCCAATGATTCTTTGTGATCATTTAATCTTCGTGAATACCATGCACCAACTTGCATCATGCTTCCTAATTTTGGAGCCAATCAATATGAAATTAAGCCCGAGACCATTCAAATGTGTCCACTTTTTTATGGCTTAGATTGTGAGGAGCCATATAAACATCTTGATGAATTTCTTAAAATATGCTCCACCGTGAAGTACATGAATGTCCCGGAAGAAGTTCTTAGGTTGCTTCTCTTCCCTTTCACTCTTAAAAATAAGGCTAAGCATTGGTTCAACAACTTAGGGGCAAATTCAATAACTTCTTGGGTACAAATGCAAAATGAATTTTTAAAGAAATTTTACCCCATGAGTTTGACCAATGTTATGCAAACTTCTATTCGTGAATTTTCTCAGAGGTAAGAAGAACTTTTGCATGAGGCGTGGGAAAGATTGAATGACTTGTTAAGGAAATGCCCACACCATGGCATTCCTAAATGGCAAGTGGTTCAATATTTCTATGAAAGCCTATCCGATATTCACAAGGACATTGTTGATACTTCATGTGGGGGTTCATATTTTGGGAAACATGAGGATGACGTTTGGCACCTTTTTGAAAAAATGAGTGAAAACTCTTTGCACAAATATCACACTTCCCGGTTGGGTCAAGATTCTAATGAAAGAAAGAAAAATGTGAAAGTGTGTCAAATTGAAAGTCCAATGGAGATTGTAGCCGAGGTTAAAACTCTTTCTCAAAAACTTGATAAATTTTTATTGAGTCAAAAACCGGTTATCAAATCACCTCATCTTCATCACTCTTATCTTTCTTTTGAGCCTTGCATGACTTGCTCTAGTGTTCTACATTCTACTTCCAATTGTCCTCGTGGACATGTATTTAATGAACACTTTGAATAAGTTAATGCTACATTTGCTCACCCTTATTCAAATGTCTATGTCCCCAAGGTTTTATGAGAATCCAAGTCTATGTCAAGTTAAGCATTTTCAAAATCGGTATGTTCCTCCTCATAAAAGAAATGAAGGTTCTCAAGGATTTGTTTCATCTTCTTATCATAAAAGAATGAACCACTTCTCACATCCTCAAGTTTATGATTCTCAAAACTACTTTTATCATTCTCATGCACTATCTAGTAATTCTACATTCTAAGATAAGGTTTTGGTGGCTTTGGATAGTTTGAAAATGAACACTAATTTGTTACATTCTTATTCTGAATCAATATCAAAGCTTAAGTCTCAAATCGGGACAATAGCTAATGCATTGAATGCTAGAGAAATTGGTAAATTGCCTAGCCAGCCCAAAAGGAACCCAAAAACCCAATACCTTGTGGAAGTAAACTTTACATCAGGGTGTCCTTCCCAAGAACGATTGCAAGCCATTACTACCTTGAGAAGTGGTAAGCAAATTGACAATAGGGTTGAGAAACCAAGTGAAGTTAGTGAATCGGTGCAATCAAAAGTTGACGCCTGTCCCGTGCCCAATCCTACTCCTACTTCCTTGGAAGAAAATATTCTAAATAGGAATTTTCAATCTTCTTCATCGTCTCCTCAAGTTGCAAGGTTTTATGAGCCAAAAGCTCCATTTCCATATGCTTTAAAAGAGACCTCACCTTGGGAGGCAAGAAGGAAAAATCCATTACATGATGAAAGTCTTCA
Source organism: Cornus florida (assembly GCF_030987335.1). Classification (NCBI taxonomy): domain Eukaryota; kingdom Viridiplantae; phylum Streptophyta; class Magnoliopsida; order Cornales; family Cornaceae; genus Cornus; species Cornus florida. The sequence continues at coordinate 52,544,310 of NW_026775573.1, forward strand.
AACAAGTTAATATAAATCTCCCTCTCTTGGATGCAATTAGGCAAATTTCGCCTTATACAAAATTCTTGAAAGATCTTTGCACTCAAAAGAGGAAAAGCAAGGGACAAGGCCTTAAAAAAATGTTCCTCACGGAGCAAGTGAGCTCTATTATTCAACATAACATTCCACCTAAGTTCAAAGATCCCGGTGCTCTAACCATCTCATGCGTAATTGGAAACCATGAAGTTCGTACAGCTCTTCTTGACTTAGGAGCAAGTGTTAATTTGATTCCTTACTCCGTGTATGTCCAACTAGGTTTGAATGAATTGAAGCCAACCTTAGTGGTGTTTCAATTGGCCGATAGGTCCATCAAAACTCCTAGGGGCATGGTTGAGGACATTCTCATTAAGGTTGACAAGTTTTATTTCCCGGTTGATTTTGTGGTCCTTGATACCGAACCGGTTGCTAATCCTACCAACCACATTCCAATCATCTTAGGAAGGCCATTTCTTACTACCATAAATGCTCCCACTAATTGTAGATCCAGGGTTATGGACCTTTCTTTTAGTAACATGATGGTTAAGCTCAATGTTTTCAATGCAAGTCGACATCCCATAGATGAAGACGAGTTTAATAGATGTCTTGGATGAGGTTGTGGAGGAGTTCACTCCTTCCATGATTATAAAGAAGCCAACCGAAAGCAATCTTTCATCCCTTCTTTCCGAGGACCCCCTTGCATCATGTCTCCTTGAAATGTATGAGAATTGCGGGTTTGATAATGAAGGATCAATGAGTGAGGTTAATGAATTAATGGAATCCGTTGCAAGTTTGGATTTTTCACCTTGAAAAGCTCCAAAAGAACCTCTTCCCCCACTCTCTAGCATTTTACCGGTCCCATCTCTAGTCTCTCCACCCACTCTTGAGCTTAAAACTCTTCCTCCCGATCTTAAGTACGCCTTTTTAGGCCTGAAAGAGACTCTTCCGGTCACTGTCTCTTCAAGTCTTGAGAAAGATCAAGAATATGCTCTTTTGAATGTGCTTAAAGAAAATAAGGAAGCTATTAGATAGAGTGTGGCGGATCTAAGGGAATTGACCCTTCTATTTGCATGCATCGTATTCTTATGGAAGAGGATGCAAAACCTTTTAAGAATGCCCAAAGGAGATTGAATCCTAACATGAAAAAAATGGCTAAAAAGGAAGTTGTTAAGCTTTTGGATGCCGGTATAATCTATCCAATCTCTGATAGCAAATAGGTGAGTCCAACTCAAGTAGTTCCCAAGAAATCAGGGATTACGGTGGTTAAAATTTTGAAAGGTAAGGTAATTTCTAAACGTACCGCCAATTCATGGCATGTATGTATTGATTACAGTAAATTGAATGTCGCCACTAGAAAAGATCATTTTCCTTTGCCATTTATTGATTAAATTCTGGAGAGATTGGCCGGGTAATAATATTATTGCTTTCTTGATGGCTATTCGGGTTATAATCAAGTCACCCTAAACCTTTTAGACCAAGAGAAAACCACCTTTACTTGTCCCTTTGGCACATTTGCTTATAGACGGATGCCTTTTGGTTTGTGCAATGCTTCTGCAACATTCCAAAGGTGTATGATGTCAATTTTCTCAGACATAGTGGAAGAGTATCTAGAGGTCTTTATAGATGATTTTTCTGTCTTTGGGTCTTCATTTGATGCATGCCTCAAAAATCTAAATTTGGTGCTTAAAAGATGTCGTGAAACAAGCCTTGTTCTTAGTTGGGAAAAGAACCATTTCATAGTTCAAGAAGGTATTGTTTTGGGTCATGTCATCTCAAAAAAGGGAATTGAGGTTGATAAAGCAAACGTTGAGCTTATTTCTAAATTGCCTCCACCTTCAATGGTGAGAGAGGTTCGCTCATTTTGAGGTCATGCCGGCTTTTATCGCCGTTTCATCAAAGACTTTAGCAAGATTGCTAGACCTTTGTGCAATTTTCTTGCCAAGGAAACACCATTTATCTTTGATCAAGCATGCCTTAATGCTTTTCATAAATTGAGTGACTTGTTGTCATCTGCTCCTATTATGCAACCTCCCAATTAGTCATTACCGTTTGAAATAATGTGTGATGCTTCTGATTATGCCATAGGAGCAGTTTTGGGGCAAAGGGTAGGTAAACTTCCATACGCCGTATACTATGCAAGCAAGACCCTCTCAGGAGCTCAATTGAATTACTCCACCACCGAAAATGAATTATTTGCTGTAATGTATGCTCTTGATAAATTTCGGTCCTACCTCTTTGGGCCAAAAGTCATTGTCTATTCTAATCATGCTGCTCTGAGGCATCTTTTGACAAAGAAAGAAACAAAGCCTCGTTTGATAAGATGGATTTTGCTTCTTCAAGAATTTGATTTTGAAATCAAAGATAAGAAAGGCACCGAAAATGTGGTTGCTGATCATCTTTCAAGATCAGTAGTAGAATCTTCCCCGAGCCCACCAATTCATGATTTATTTCCAGATGAACAGCTGTTCCAAGTCTCTAATGGGCAAAAGCCTTGGTTTGTTGATATTGTGAATTTTCTCACAATTAGCAAACTCCCGACTAATTGGTCAAAGTAAGCAAATAAGCGTTTCTTTGCCAACATCCGGAATTACTATTGGGAATATCCTATTTTGTTTCGATATTGTCCAGATCAAATTGTGAGAAGATGTATTCCAAAGCGTGAAATTCTAAGTGTCCTTGTGTTTTGCCGTACCCTTGCATGCGGTGGGCATTTTAGTGTGAAGAAGAACGCCTTGAAGGTGCTTCAAAGTGGGCTATTTTGGCCCACCATCCATAGAGATGCCTACAATTTTTGCAAGGAGTGTGAGAGATGTCTAAAAATGGGATCAATGTCGAGAAGAGATATGATGCCCTTGATAAATATTCTTATTGTTGAAATCTTTGATATTTGGGGCATTGATTTCATGGGTCCCTTTCCTATGTCTTATGGATATCAATACATTTTGCTTGCCGTTGACTATATTTCTAAGTGGGTGGAGGCTTGTGCTACCAAAACCAATTACTACTCTGTGGTTGTTCAATTCATTAAATCCAACATTTTCAATCATTTTGGTATGCCAAGAGCAATGATTAGTCATGGAGGAAAGTATTTTTGTAATCAATTCTTAAGGAATTTATTTCTTAAATACTCCGTTACTTATAAAGTCGCCACTTCCTACCATCTTTAAACAAGTGGGCAAGTAGAAGTGTCAAACCGGGAAATTAAACATATTTTTAAGAAAATGGTTAACACAACCCAGAAGGATTCATCACGCAAGTTGAATGACGCTTTGTGGGCTTACCGAACGACATATAAGACTCCCATTGGCATGTCTCCTTATAGACTTGTTTATGGAAAACCTTGCCATCTTCCCGTTGAACTAGAACACAAAGCTATGTGGGCAATTAAAAAGCTCAATCTTGACCTTGACAAAGCCGGAGAGAACTGATTTCTCCAATTGAGTGAGTTGGAATAGTTGAGACACAATACCTATGATAATGCCAAACTCTACAAAGAGTGGACTAAGGTTTTCCATGACAAACACATTGTGAAGAAATCTTTTGAGCCTAGTCAAAAAGCTTGGCTTTTCAACTCTAGGTTAAAACTCTTTCCTGGAAAGTTACGAACCAAATGGGAAGGTCCGTATGAGATCATTTCTGTTGCGCCGCATGGGGTGGTTGAAATTCAAAGTTTAAAGAATGATAACACATTCAAGGTAAATGGGCAAAGGTTGAAACCTTACATTGAGGGAGAAGTTTTTCAAAGGCATATGGAAGCTGCCCTTTTGGTAGATCCAATTTATGAAGAGATGTAGTGATGCACTCAATGTTTTCAATGAGAAGTTCAAATTTTTGCTTATTTTTAGCTGTTCGATCGATCTTGGAATAGGTTCGATCGATCGAACATCATCTCTGCATCCAATCATCTCTCAGTTTCATCGAACGAGAATTTCCTGCATATTTCAACTCTCTGTGTATCGTTCGAACTTTCTCTTCGATTGATCTGAATATTTCAAAATCGATCCAGTTTCCCTTGGATAGATCGAAGTTCTATACTTAGAAAATTTTTGGATCTCTGCATTTTTCATCTCTCTGTGTATCGTTCGAAGCTGTATGCAGACTTTCAGGTTTGGATCGATCGAGATTCGACTCGATCTTTGTTAGATCGATCAGGATTTTTCTGAAAAAAAAAAAAATTCGATCTTTCAAAGCAACATTCCGTCTAGCTAGAGACGTTAAACTTAGCAATCCTTGTCCATATCCTTCCATGCAATTTACCTTTATTGTACTTATTTTCTAAAAAAAAAATCCCTTTACTATTGTACCCTTATGTGTAGTCATGCATACTTTCATGCTTCCATCTCTTTCATATTATGTTATATTGCCTTAGAATGCATGATTTGATTATTCTTATCCCATTTGTTATTTGATGTGAATTTACTAGTGTGGTTATGCTCAGCCAGCTCAGGAGCGTGATAGGCCCGCGCCTAAATATGCACATATGGCAGTAGACCATGAGTTGGTGTTCGACACAGACTTTTTCTCCAGATCGCTGCTGACCCGATCAGCTTACCACGACATTATTCAAAGGGGCCTTGCAGCTATTCTTGCCCCATTTACAGAGCCAGTCTGCCCGCGGCTGGTACGGTTGTTCTTCCAGAACCTCTGACTGTCCCTGCGTACCACAGCAGAGCTGGTCACTACCATAGATGGCCATCAGATCACTATCACTATGGACTCGCTAGCCCGCTCTTGCCATTGTCCACACAGATGCCCTTTGGAGCTACAGGAGCTATATCCGAGGCTATACAGGCCTTCTTATGCCGACATGACAGTATTTTTTACAGGTCACCAGGCCGATGGCGAGACTTTCGCCACTCGCACATTCTTTCCGGATGACCTATGGTTCTTCGATTCCATTCTCTTTCGGAATATATATATGGCCAGGCACAAGATCCAGCGGAGAGGAGACTTTCTGACAGCCTTCTACGCATTCTACAGAGGCCACTAGGTGTCTATTCCCGCGCTCATCTAGAGTTTAATGAGGAAGCTATTTGACGAGTATATCAGCAAGGAGAAGCCTAGACGGGCTAAGTCTCTCCCATTCAGCCACCTCATCACGCAGATTTTGATCTACCAGTGCTACCCTATTCATCCTCGGGAGCACCCTGAGAGAGGTTCCTATCACTTCTTGAAGAAGGACTGGGACGAGAGCTACAATGCTATCATTATTAGACTACAGGACCATATAGTAATGGCTGCAAAGGAGCTAGAGGCTGAGGAGGCAGAGGCAGTAGCTCAGGTAGCAGCAACAGATCCCACAGTGGACGATGTACCAGTCGATCTAGCTGCCGAGCATATAGACATCGATTTGGAGTGACCTACAGATGACACAGAGCAGCACTCTCTAGGGTCGCCCATTCACGAGCAGGAGCAGACTCAGGATTTTCATTCTTCTGACTCTTCTATACCTGAAGCTCCAGATCAGACCCCCGGCTTTGGAGTACACCTGCAGACTCTTGAGGATGCTGTTGTTGCTATACGAGCTGATCTTACGGCCCACAGAGCTGATTTTGCTACTTTCCGTACGGATGTCGCGACTATGTTCTGAGATCTATCCAGAGATATCCGCGGAGCCCGACCTGCCCGTCCTGCCTCATTTTCCTAAGATTCCAGTTTCTTCTATCTGTTCATAATCCTTCTCTACTATTGATACTTTACTTTTGTCATTGTATAGTACTATTATTTTTACAGCCAGTCTGTCGGCTTAGATCTTTTGATGTTCCAGTACTTTATTTTCTATTTATGCATGCTTTTATTATGGATGTCATATATTATATTCTCATATCTGTATGTTTGACTCCATTAGGTGCATCACAGTGACTTCAGTGAGAGAGTGCTACCCGATTTTCAGGACCACCCTTATACATCTCTCATCTCTTTATCTGTTTATCACATTTACACTTACATGTCCACTATGCACTGATTATCCTATTTTGTTATTTGATGAGTTTATCCAAGTGCCATCTTTTCAAGACTACAGTTAATCCCAAGTTTGGGGGGGCCATGCCACCCACTTTGGATACTTCAGTCCCGATCATTCTTGCTTAGTTGCACTGGTATACTCTTTCATTTGTTCTCTTTGTATATTGAGGACATTGTGCCATTTAAGTTTGGGGGAATGGTGCTTTGCGGTGTTAGTTTTAAATTCAAAATGTTGAGCATGACTTGTGTATTTGAGGGATATTTCTATGATTGGTCCATATCTAGCTATGATTTTGATCTTTTGAGGACTATATTGCTTAAAATTTAAAAATTGCTTGACTTGAGAGTCCAATACTTCTTGTATGCCTTGTGGATGCCATTTAGGAGTAAATTTTTTTGAAAGATTGATATCTTGCTTGCATTTGTGATCCACATCATCTTGATTTTGTGATTGTTTTGAGATTCATTCTAGGATTCTACACTAGTACCGGGGCACACTACCATTCATTTGTGGGGTACATGCTTTGTTGATTATTGAATTGGTTATATCCCAATTGAGCTAGTAGTGCATTGAAAGCTTTCATTCTTGATAAAGGTGGATAACAACCCCTTTTCACTAATTAGCCGGGATTCTAGCCTCATCAAGCACTGAACTTCTCGCGCTGAAAAGTGAAGGGCCCAAACTCTAGGTTAATAATTGTTCAAAAAAAAAAAAGAGCAAAAGTAAAAGCAATAAAAAAAGTAAGGACTTCTCCCAAAAGGTGAGAAGTGGGAAATGATTAGATGACGGTTGTTTTGATTTCTAGCCTAGTTGATTTGAGCTTATAAGTCTGTAGGGGTATTTGAATGCCTAATGCCCTAAAACCGTCTGGTTTGGGAGTCATTGACCTAACACTCGACCTCATGAATCACTAGAAAGTTTAATAGATCACTACATTGTACCATGCTTCCATCTTTGATCCTAAAATAAAAAAAAATAAAATAAAATAATCGAGTGAAAAAAATAAGCGCACCTAAAACAATAAAGCTTTAATAAAATGTTTACTTTTTGTCTTGATGATCGGTACTAGATTTGTGTGCTAGTTTGAGGGTAATGATGTGATCATTTCTAGTTAGCTAAGATAGCAACATATTTGATGCCGGTCCACTCAAAAGGATTCTAGAGTTGTTTTGATTTGCATGATCATTTTCTTGATGTGTGGAGGACCATACTTGCTTGCTTAATGTTGAGATCTTGGGAGATTGCTTGGAAATGTTTGAAAAATTGCATACTTGAGGTAGTTTTCTCCCAATGCTTGTTTGCAATATTGGTACCTCTTTTGAAAGAATGAGTTTAATGTTTGTGGGTATCATTTTTGGAAACCCTCACGAGACTTCACTCGTCCACTAGGGGTAACCTAGGGGTTTAAAAGGCTTGTTGCATATGCTAAGTGCAATCGTGTTCCCTACGAAAGTGGCGTTATCCATTTATTGTTTTCTAGATTCATACTTGTATAGTTGTTCATTTTATTCCTTTACTTTCTAGTTCATTGCTAGGGATTAGCAATATTTAAGTTTGAGGGTGTGATGAGCACTGAAAAGTGCGTATTTAAACCCCTTAAGCATAGGTATTCTAGTACATTTATCTATCTTACTTTACCGTTTTAGATTGATTTTGTATTATTTTCATTTTCAGGCACTTATCCCGAAAATAAGATAACTCAGCCAAATAAGAGCTTAATTGAAGCAATTCTGGGATAAATCAAAGAAAGGAGCCAAGTGGAAGCAAAAGAAAGAAAAAGGTGGAAATCAACATCTTCGATCGATCTTAGATCAAAGTTCGATCGATCCAACATGATCGATCTCAGCATTTCAAGATGGATCAGAGCCATGATGACATTTTCATAGATTTCAAAAGTTTAATCGATCCAACACCATTCTTTGATCGATCGAACTGCTTTGTCCTTATCCAAATGATTGATCTTATCTAGTTGTACCACCCTACTAACCACTTTTGTCCTTTTCCCAAAAATATCTTCAAAATATATCAGATTTGTCTTTATCCAAAAAGTGCCACCAATGAAGATCAATCCAGCCTAAGTTCGATAGATCTCAGCCATGTTCGATCGATCCAAGTCTAAGGTTCGATCGATCGAACTTCCTCCAGTGCGAAAAATTTAAATTTCCAGCTCATTGAAAGTTGTCCTTTATCCAATCATTGGGGAATATTGTGTGCACGACCTCAGCTCATTTTGGGTGTCATTTGACCTACTTATATAAGAATAAGGATTGTTTTTGACAATGGGGAGCCAATATCATATCATATTATCTCTTGGAGAGCAAGCTTAGAGGAGGAAGAGGAGGCTAGAGACATAAAGGGGGGAGTTCTTCATCAACAAGGAGCAGATTTCTTCCATGGAGTTAGCCCTTGAGGGTTGGAGCAACATCACCATGAGTGGCCAGACATCCTCTTGGGGCTAGAGTTAGCCCCAAGCATACTTTCTATATCTTAATCTTGTGTTTTACTGAGGGATTAGTGTTGTAATTAATGTTTTGACACTTTGATATATATATATATATATATATATATCTTGATTGTTCAATGATTTATGTGGTTAAATGCTTTCAATTGATCATTTCATTCTATCCATATGTCTATGTATGTTAGAATAGATGTTTATATGTTTGTCTCTAGATTTTGTTTTATTAATGCACACTCTCTAAGCTTGTGGTAGGACAACGACCACCGCCACCACTTATAAAACAATCAATACAACAATTATATTTGCCTAAGCCATCCCCTACCTCACTTTGAGAAGAATCTCAAATCCCCACCGAAACGGAACCGCTCCAAATCCGACGATACTTCGAGGTTATGTTGGGGACAACGAAGGGAACAACAATCCTTCATGAAGCAACACCAAAATCCCAACTTGAACTCAAAACCCGAATTCAAAAATGGTTGGAACTGGCTTTTAATAAGGGGGAAAGGATCGCCTCACCAAGGCCTACAATAAACAATAAGGTACTACGGCAAAATTCAAGATAAAAGAAGGTTAATTTGAGAGAAGAAGGGTAACAGCCCCTTGGGGGCTAAAGAACAGGTCTAGAACCGTGGGAGAAGAAGAGGAAAATTATGTTTTAAATTTTCAGATCCCCTATTTATAAAAAATCCCAAAAAGTGCTCTGCATGGTCCGAAAAAGTGGAATTTGCACAGACGCGCTCAAACGATAAAACACTATGAACAAAAAAGAACCGAAATGAAAAAAAAAAAAAAAAAAAAAAAAGAATAACGGAAGAAACAGTGTCGAAAACTGAGTCCCGTACAGAGAGATATGCCCCGAACAAATTCGGCAACAACCGGAATCGAAAACCCTAAAACTGGGAAAACGTTCGCAAGGAAATACTAAGAGTACACGACTCGACGAAATGTGAAAATGAATCCCGTACGAGGATCCAGACTCAAAATAAGGCATCTTACAATAACTTTCGTTAATTGCACAAGCCACCCTCTGATCGGTTGATCAACTATACATCAACCTTCGCAATAGCACGAATCATTGTAAAATAGGGCTATTGGTCGGGTAAGTCGAACCACTGGGACTGCGCTAATCTATGGCAACCTAAGTGTCTAGAGTCATTTTAGAGTGATAAGGTGTAATAAAGAGTTGTTGATTGGTTTGTCACTAAGCTAGAAATGTAAAGATGCATAAAATAATAAATGGAAGGAGATTAAAAGGAGTGAAACTTAGGTGGAGAGGACTAGGGAAATGAATCCACCACACACCTCATAAACATGCTAGCTTGCAATTAACTTGGGGAGCTACTTATGTAAATGACCATGATATGTAGAGATGCATGATAACTACACTATCTCCAAGAAGTTCATACAATCAAGAGCTAAGTATAAACCATCTAAGTATAATCCCCTAGGAATGGCCTATCAAATCCCTTACTTTGTATGGTAAATGCACATGTAATCAAAGACTAAGTATAATCCATCCATGGTTGGTATGAACCATTTACTTAATTACATTAAACTAGGGGTGTAGTATGGTTCATCGTTCCTAGGAATGGACTATCAAAACCTTCACAAGACATGCCAAGAAAACCATTTCATAAACTCATCTCCATTCCCACTATGAAGATGCAAGCTATAAAATCATGAGAGAATATAACCTAAAACAAGATGATAAAACTCAACATAATCATTAATAGAATTTAAGATCCATTACAACATGTGTAGAGCTCTAGCTTATGAAAAATACCACATACATACTTCATTCCCCAAATTAAGAACAAAACTAGAGTATGCTTACAAGGGAGGCTTCATCACCTCCCTAGAAGAAGAGTTAGTTACCCATTGGAGCCTTAGAATGAAGAAGAAGCTTGAACTCCATCTCCAATTTTCGAGCTTCCCTTTGTTAGCTTGAAGAACTCTCTTTCCTTGCTCTCTTCTCTCTCCTCTATCTTCCCAAAATGAAGCATACCAAATGTGTGGCCTTTGGTAGCCTTTTATTCTCCAACAAAACCCTCTCTTCCTCCAAGGAACACCTCCAACCACTTCATAAAGAAGGAAGATGGCATTGAGGAAACCAATGTGCAAGTGGCTGAAAATGAGCCATTTCCGAGTGCAATCTGCCTGATTTTCGAGCACTCGAAAAGTGGTCTCGAGCACTCTAAATTAGTGTAATGTGCAACATGCTCTTCTTGCTCAACGCTGACCTACTTTGGTAAAACTACTATAACTTTGTACCCCGAACTCCGAATAATGATCTGTTTGAAGATTTGGAGAGCTGATTTAGTGCTTTAAATACTTCATGTTTTGATAAAGACCCAATTCTCAAGTCTGGTTGGTCGAAAATGGGGAGAAAGGCAGTACTTCAGTGCTGCCAGGCAGTTCTGTGCACCTCTGTTAAGAAGATCATAACTCTCTGCTCCGAACTCCGAATGATAAACTGCTTGAAGATTTGGAAAGCTGATTCAGAGATCTAAATCTTTCATGTTATGATGGAAGTCCAGTTCTTGATTTTGCTAGGTCGAAAATGGTGACAAAAGTCAGGATCACTGCTGCCAGAAATTCAGAAATGGCATTCTTTTTGTTCAAAATTCCACAAGGCATCATTTTTGCTTCCTTTTTGCACTTTAACCTGAAAATGCATAAAAACATGCAAATGGAGTTAATCTACATAAAATAATCAATTAATGGACTTTGTTAATGTCATTTAGGGCGCTTGAATATACAGTATTCAGCGCTTATCACACCCCCAAACTTACATTTTGCTAGTCCCTTAGCAAAACCAAAATGCAAAGCTCAATGGAATGAAAACATGGGAATGCTATTACAAAAATATTCACCATGGCAAAGATAAACATAAACATAGCTCAAATACAACTTGAAACAGATAAAGAGCTGGAGACGGGATCATTGGGAAGACTACCTTGCATATATGAAGCATTGATACAAAAAATGGGAAAAACCATTTCAACATGCATGCATCAACATCATAGTCCATATAAATAATTCAATTGTCATCTCTTAAATGGAAATAACTCAAACTCCAGTGAAAGTGAATTGAATCCTCAAGATGCGGCTTTTACTTTCTTTTCCAATTCCAAGGCACAAGTTTTCAAATCAATGAATTCCCCTTTACATGAAGTCCCTAAGGCATGATTTTATTTTCAAGACAACTTTTGTTGCCTGTTAACAATTTATTGCAACTCATAAGCGAAACATAGAATGGTTGTGCAATGCTAAAGTCCCTTAAGCTTTCTAACCAACCTATGTAGCAAGCGTTAGGCCAACAACTCCCAAACCAGACGGCTTTAGGGTGTTAAGTGTAGAGACACTCCAAAGGGCTTAATAGCTCAAGTTGGAAAGGCTACGAACTCTAGCTAACCATGTTTATTACAATTTTTTTTTTTTTTGAATGACCGTGCAATGTTTAAGTCCTTTAAGCTTTCTAACCAACCCTCGTAGCAAGCGTTAGGCCAACAACTCCCAAACCAGACGGCTTTAGGGTGTTAAGTGTAGAGACACTCCAAAGGGCTTAATAGCTCGAGTTAGAAAGGCTACGAACGTCAACTGGTCATCATTTTTTTTTTTTTTTTTTTTTGATATTTAAATCATGCCAAAGATATTCATCTATCAGGTTCATCAAATCAGATTAACTAGGCCAAGGTCAAGGTTGATCAAGTTGCATGCCTCACAGTTAAGTTTCCAATGTGCATCTGTGCATTGTGAAGCTTATAAGAGTGTAAATCCAGCAAGAATCTAATTGAAACATTTATACAGACTAATTTGAATCTACATGATCATTTCAACTCAAATTTTTCTTTATTTTCAAAAATTTCAATTGCTTCTATACACAAGGTATTAAACATATGTTTCATCTCCGACAAGTGTCAAGTTATACTATCATTGCTTAGCAAAAATTATGAAACCAAAAATATGCCAAGAATGCTTTGATGCACCCCCAAACTTAAACTACACAGTGTCCTCAATGTGGGACATGGATGTAAGTTAGAGACAAAAATGACAAAGAGTATAAAAAGGAACAACAATACCCAGGGGGAGGAAACGGCATTTTGATACAAAAACCCCCAAACGTGAATTGGACTGCGCAACCTGGAGAGCATCACGAAGAACAAAAAGAAACAACCACAAACAGTATTAATAGCACAAGCATAAATACAGAAAAAGAATGTACCGAAAGTTAACAGAACAGAAAGAATTTGCATTGCAAAAAGAGTTTTCATGATTACAAAAAGAGCTGGACAGGGATCAGGTCGACTAGAGCAACCTATACATAGCAAATTCTTATAGTTCAAAAGGAAAACAAAAGATACAAGAGAAATAGTTACATATGAAACAAAAAGATAAGGTCCACACTCGCAACAAGCTATGGTCCAGAGGGTAAACGGGCGAGGATGGAATGGAGGAGAGATTGAGTCTTACGCCGTTCAGCGGAAGCCAAACGACGGTCCTCAGCGGCGATACGGCGGTCTTCAGCAGTAAGACGACGATCTTCTTCAGCACGTGAAGAAGTCTCACACAGAGTCTGAGTGCACACGGACAAAGAATTCTCAAAGCGATCCAGGCGCTCATGAATACCGACAAAGCTAGCCCGGAGGAAAGCCTGGTCCTGGTGAGAGTCGACCGGAGGCTCTACCCTTGCAGCGGCGGCTGCGGTGGAAGCATCCGCAGAAGGAAGAGGAGGTGGAGCGTGGATTAACAGGGGGGCAGCAGGCTGAGGGGTACTAGAATGGCTAAGAACATTGATCCACTGGCGCTGGGTAAAAATTTTAATCTTTTCGCCTTTTGGTTCATGGGGAGGAACAATGAAACCCTTGTGCTGAAGGAGCCGAGTGATGAAAAACGGCAACGGCAATTTCTGATTTTCAACTCGCGGAACCCGTGCATTATGAGCGTCATGCCAAAACTTCATAAATGTGGTCCAAATGAGCTCTGGGATGGAGAACCATTGGCCTTGGTCCATGGCATATAAGGCTTGCAAAAGGAGGCCTCTACGCTCGGTGCTATGCACCAAAAGGCAGACATTGTGCTTGAAGACAGTGTCAATGAACCAGAGGTGTTCCGGAAGATTGGTTTTGCGGATAAAAGACCGGGGCCTGGTAGGATCGTCAACAGGGCAAAGGGTAGCGACAATCTGCTCCACAGTTAATGTATCCGGCTCCTCATATAAAGGGAGATTTTCACGATTGACAATGTCATCGGGGCACTCAATGGGGCAACCAGAAACCTGAATGATGTCAGTCATAGTGAAAGCATAGGTGGTGCCATCAATGGATGTAATGAGAGAAATGGGTGGCTCTTCAGGGCATCGGAGATTCTGATAGAAGAGGCGCACTACACGGGGGTAGGCAACCCTGGCAAGGGGCGCGCAAATGTGCTGCAGACGCCGGTTAGTCAATTCGGCTACAGCCCACGAAGTTGTGGGTAGAATATCAAAAGCATCCGTGAGTGGAAAAGAAAGCTCGTAGTTGAGTTGTTTGTGATCCCAAGGATCACGTGGTCGTTCACGATTGATAGTACGGGCACCCGCAGAGGGTCTAAGAGGGCGAGAAGGACCGGCACGAGACATTTAGAGAGGTGGACTTGGTTGAGGAATTTGAGCGAACACCTGGCGTGCACCACAAAAAGGAGAAGGTAAAAATGAGTGGGATGGATGATGAAACCCAAAAATTTTGGCAAGAAAACAAGGTATATCATAGAGCAATCATCAAAAACATTCAACACAACCTCCACAATGCATCCCCACACTCCTTATAATGGAAATAAAGACAAAGAAATTAGGAGAAAAGGAAGCTCACATACCTTGAGAAGAAAAAGAAGAAAGGAGGTGCCTGGATGGTGAGTAATGTGGGGTGGTGAGTAATGGAGGGATGGAGGTTGGGGTAGCCGGGAGTTAAGAGGAAGAGAAGGTGGTGGTTGTGGGTTAAGTTGAAGGTTGGGGATGAGGTGAAGGTGGGGGTTGGTTGTGGGTGGTGGTGACTTGGATTTAAAAGAGGAGGAGGGCGTGAGTATGTGGGGTGAGGTGGGTTGTAAAATAGATAGGAAGTGGGCTTGGTTCGAGTGCTCGAAGCTGGACTTCGAGCACTCGAAATGGGGTCAGTGAGTTGGACGCATGGGTTTGAGAGGTCGAGCATTTGCGAGCACTCGAAGCTTGGCTTTGAGTGCTCGAAATTATTACAGAGAGGTGAGGTTGATGTTTGGTTTAGGTAGAGAGAGAAAGTTGGTTGCATGGTTGGCAAGCATGGTTGTGGGGTGTGCATGCGAGTTGGTTGCATGGTTTTTATGCATGCTGGGGTTGGTCTGTAGATGCCGAGAGGGTGGCATGAGAGAGTGAGGTTGGGTTGATGTGGTGTATGATGTTGATCGATGGTGGTATGGTGTGTGAGGGTGGTGAGCTTGATGGGGGGGATGGTTTGGTGGAGAGTGGAGAGGTGGGAGGTGATTGGAGGGTGACTGGTTGAGGGGCATGCATGCATGGGCTTGGAGCTGGATGCTGGAGGTTTTAGGTTGGTTGGCAAGGTTGAGGCTGGGTTGGTGAGGAGGTTGTGGGTGTTCATGCATGGCATGCATGAGGTGAGGAAGTGGGTTGGGGAATGCCGAGAGGTGTGTGTTTGGTGGTGTGGAGAAAGAGAAATGGTTGGTTTTGAGAAGTGGGATGGTGAGAAGGCTGCGTGGGTTGGCATGCATGCATGCATGGAGCTTGCATGCATGCATGGATGTGTTGGGTGGTGAAGGTGGTTAGTTTGGGTTGAGTGGCCGAGAGTGAGGGTGGTGGATGGTGGGTTGGTGAGGATGATGTCGGGATGGGGAGGTGGGGTTGAGGTGGAGTTGGTGTGGTGTGTTAGGTTGGAATGGGTTTGCATGGAAGATGGGCATGCAGGAGGCATGGTGTGCATGGTGTACATGCGTGGAGGTGGTGAGGTGAGTGGAGGGTGGCTGGTTGAGGGGCATGCATGCATGGGCTTACATGCATGCATGCAAGGTTGTGGGTTGATTGATTCGAGTGCTCGAACTGAGCCTGCGAGCACTCGAATTGAAGGCAGCCGAGAGAGGTTGTAAGATGGATGCAGGTTGGTGGTTTGTGGATGGAGGTCGAGCACTCGAAGCTTGGTCTTCGAGTGCTCGAAATTTGGGCAGTGAGTTGGGTTAAGAAACTTGGGCACTCGGAAGGGGGTTGGGATTGCTCGAAAGTAAGGCAGAGAGTTAGGGTCTTTAGGTGAGAGAATTTCGAGCACTCGAAGTTCAACTTCAAGGGCTCGAAGCCTGGACAGTGAGCTCCACTGATGAGTGCAAGTGAGTGCAAAGTTGCGAGCACTCTAACTTGGATATTGAATGCTCAAAATTAGGACAGTAAGCTAGAAAGGAGCACAGAAAGCTGGAATTTTGAGCATCATAGAGGTTGAATTTTTCATCTGACAGGGATGCATGGATGCATGCAAAATTGGTTTATTTTTATGCATGTATGAATGCAAAATTTAAACCTTACATTATGAGTGACCAACCGAGCACTTAGGCATACAACGGAACCATTTTTTTTTTTTTTTCTTTTGTTTTTTTTGAATCTCATACATGCATGCATGCAAAATTTAAACCTTAAAAATTTATTTATTTATTTATTTTGTATTCTTATGCATGCAGGAATCCATATGCATTGAATGCAAAGTTTTTCATCATGGATGTAGGCATGAATTTTTTTTTTTCTTAGGTATTGTGAATGCATGCAAAATTACTATGCATAGATAGACTGTGTATACATGATGCAATTTGCAATTTGCTGGATGCATTGGCTTGAAAGTTGAAATGTTGCATGGATGGAAAAATTGCAATTTTTCATGGAAATTTTTTTTTTTTTTTTTTTTTTTTTTTTTTTTTTTTTTTTTTTAGAACTTTGCAATTTCATTCTAATGTAATGCATGGATGATAAATTTCGAAAACTTTTCAACTTCTTTTTAATGCATGGACAATTTGGAAAAATTTTCAAACTGTAGCACCTTTCCAACGCATGGATGATTTTGAGAAACCATGATCCAACAATGCATTGAAGATAAGAGGCTATGCATGTGAGAGCCATGTCGAAAGTCCGAGAAAATTGCCTGATAGAGCCAAAAACTTCCGGGAATGAAAACAAGAATTAAGAAGGTCTAAGAAGCTAGTCTAAAAATGTGGAACACAACTTAAGATAGTTCCAGAGAAAGTTAAATTTTGGCATTTCTACACCGTTTCCCAAAAAATTTGCAAGGCATGAGCAATTTCAAAGAGACGGAAGCTTGGAAATTGAAAGAATTGCTTCCCTTGCTTTGCTAAATTTACTGTCGATAGCTAGACAAAGCTAGAGCAGGCACTAATCCTCATAAATTGGATCCGTCAAGAGGACTTCCTCAACTTTTCGGGTTAGGATGGTGCCGTCAATGCAAGGCTTAAGCCGTTGGCCATTTACCTTGAAGAGTGATCCACTTGCAGGATCATGAAGTTCGATTGCTCCATGAGGAAAGACGGTAGTGACAATGTATGGACCATCCCATCTTGACCGAAGTTTACCGGGAAAGAGTTTCAAGTGGGAATTGAAAAGCCAGACCTTTTGTCCCGGGGCAAAAGACTTCTTGATGATGTGTTTGTCATGAAAAGCTTTAGTCTTTACTTTGTAAATTTTTACGCTTTCATACGCGTCATTACGCAATTCCTCAAGTTCATTTAATTGCAATGCACGATTTGAGCCGGCTTGTTTGAGATCAAAATTGAACCTTTTTATGGCCCAATAAGCACGGTGCTCTAATTCTACCGGGAGATGACATGCTTTGCCAAAGATAAGTCGATATGGTGACATGCCAATGGGTGTCTTATAAGCTATCCGGTAAGCCCAAAGCGCATCGTTTAGCCTTACTGACCAATCTTTGCAGTCCGGTCTAACCGTTTTTTCCAAAATGTGCTTAATCTCCCGGTTAGAAATCTCTACTTGACCACTCGTTTGAGGGTGGTAAGGTGTAGCAACCTTATGAATGACGGAATACCTAGCAAGGACGGATTTTAGATAACGATTTCGAAAATGAGATCCGCCATCACTAATGATTGCTCGGGGCGTACCAAAACGACTAAAGATGTGAGACTGAATGAAATGGATCACGACTTTATGATCATCGGTTTTGGTAGCCTCGGCTTCAACCCATTTAGACACATAATCCACCGCTACAAGGATGTACTCATAGCCATAAGAAGATGGAAATGGTCCCATGAAGTCAATCCCCCACACATCAAAAATTTCAACAATTAAAATGTTGGTGAGGGGCATCATGTCTCTTCGGAACATGGATCCAAGTTTTTGACATCGTTCACACGATTTGCAAAAATTGTATGCATCCCGAAACAAGGTAGGCCAAAAGAACCCGCTTTGAAGAACTTTGTTAGCGGTCTTTTTGGCACTAAAATGGCCTCCACAAGCAAGAGTATGGCAAAAATTTAGAATGCTTGTGGCCTCGGTTTCAGGAATGCATCGCCGTATGATTTGGTCCGGGCAATACTTGAATAGTTCCGGATGTTCCCAAAAGAAATGCTTGACTTGGGAGAAAAACCGGTCCCTCTCTTGTTTGGACCAATGAGCTGGAATTTTGCCAACCGCAAGATAATTGACAATATCCGTAAACCATGGAAGAGTAGAATGTGAAACTTGAAGAAGTTGCTCATCCGGAAAGGAATCACGGATGGCTGCGAATTCTGAAGATTTCTCAATAAGTAAGCGAGAGAGATGATCGGCGACAACATTGTCGGTCCCTTTTTTGTCCCGGATGTCAATGTCAAACTCTTGAAATAAGAGGATCCATCGAATTAAACGGGGTTTTGTCTCTTTTTTCGCTAACAAATGCCTAAGAGCGGCATGATCTGAAAAGACGATGACCTTGGAGCCAAGAAGATAAGAGCGAAATTTATCCAAGGCGTACACCACAGCTAGCAATTCTTTTTCAGTGGTGGTGTAGTTCAATTGGGCATCGCAGAGAGTTTTGCTAGCATAATAAATGACATGCGGAAGTTTATCCACACGTTGGCCCAAAACCGCCCCTAATGCATAGTCGGATGCATCACACATGATCTCAAAGGGAAGAGACCAATTAGGGGGTTTCATGATTGGGGCGGAGGAGAGGAGAATGCGAAGTTTGATGAAAGCTTCCATGCAAGCGTCATCAAAATTGAACGGAACATCCTTGGCTAAAAGATTACACAAAGGCCGTGAGATTTTGCTAAAATCTTTGATGAAGCGACGATAGAATCCGGCATGGCCAAGAAAAGAACGGATTTGACGGACGGAATTCGGAGGAGGAAGATTAGAGATTAACTCAACTTTTGCCTTGTCTACCTCGATTCCCCGCTTAGAAATGACATGTCCTAAAACAATGCCTTCTTGGACCATGAAGTGGCTTTTCTCCCAACTTAGAATGAGATTCGTCTCTTTGCATCTTTAGAGCACAAGAGATAAATTTTTGAGACACGAGTCAAAGGAGGAGCCAAATACGGAAAAATCGTCCATGAAAACTTCCAAGAACCTTTCAACCATATCGGAGAATATGGACATCATGCACCTTTGGAACGTTGCCGGTGCATTGCATAGACCAAAAGGCATGCGTCGATAGGCAAAAGTACCAAAGGGACATGTGAATGTTGTTTTCTCTTGATCTTGGGGGGCGATTGCCACTTGGTTATAGCCGGAATAACCATCAAGAAAACAATAGAAGCTTTGGCCAGCTAACCTTTCTAGGATTTGATCAATAAATGGGAGTGGGAAATGATCTTTCCTAGTTGATGAATTGAGTTTACGATAGTCAATGCACACACGCCACCCGGTGGTGGTTCGTTGTGGCACGAGCTCACCCGCTGAATTTTCAACAACGGTGAGCCCGAATTTCTTGGGGACAACTTGTGTGGGGCTCACCCACTTGCTATCAGAGATAGGATAGATGATTCCCGCATCTAGCAATTTGATCACCTCTTTCATGACCACTTCCTTCATATTTGGATTTAACCGGCGCTGGACCTCTCTAGTAGGCTTTGCGTCATCCTCCATATGAATGCGGTGCATACAAATGGAGGGGTCAATTCCTTTCAAATCTGCCACTGTCCAACCAATAGCTTCTTTATGCTCTTGGAGCACCGCTAAAAGGTTGGTCTCTTGGTCTTTTTGAAGGTCCGAGGCAAAAATGACCGGAAGGGTTTGCTTTGGACCAAGGAACACATACTTGAGATGGGCCGGGAGCGGCTTAAGCTCAAGTTGTGGTGGAGATAACAATGATGGGACCGGAGGAGTGGTGGAAAGTTGGGGAAGTGGTTCTTTTGGAATTTTCCAAGGAGGTACATCCATGATAGCACTAATATCAAGCAAGGAATTGACTTCTTGAATGGCTTGATCAACATCAAAGTTTGAGAAGTCAAAATGGGACATGCAAGTTTCAAGATGATCTTTGCTTAGAATGAAGGGGAGAGCTTCTTCGACCACTTCATCGATGACATCCACAAGAAAACAATCATCCTCATTGGAGGGATGTTGAGTTGCATGAAAGATATGGAGTTTAACTTGCATGTTTCCAAAAGCAATGTCCATCACCCCGGTTTGGCAATTAATTGATGCATTAGCCGTGGCTAAAAATGGCCTACCAAGGATCACGGGAATGTGCTTTTTTGGGTCATGGACCGGTTCCGTATCAAGAACCACAAAATCTACCGGGAAGTAGAATTTGTTCACTTTGATGATAACGTCCTCGAGAATACCTCGTGGATGCTTGACCGATCTATCGGCAAGTTGCAAAACCACGGAAGTCGGCTTAAGATCTCCCAAACCAAGTTGTAAGTAGAGTGAGTATGGAATTAAATTCACACTAGCTCCTAAGTCAAGGAGGGCCCTCTCGATTTTGCTGTCACCAATGACGCACGAGATTATGGGGGCACCCGGATCCTTATACTTCGGGGGAGTGCTGTGCTGAATGATAGCACTAATATTTTCAGTCAACCTCACTTTTTTTGGCAAATGATTTTTAGAAGTGCGCTTTTGAGTGCACAAATCTTTGAGAAATTTTGCATAGGGAGGGATTTGCTTGATAGCATCCAAGAGGGGCAAGTTAATCTTCACTTGCTTGAAAACTTCCCACATGTCTTGAATTTTACAATTCTTGTTCCCAAAATGTGTCGACTCTTGAAGACGTTGAGGAAACGGAGCTTTTGGCTCATAAGTCGTGTCCACATTTGGGGTGACATGTGTGGGATTTCCGTGAATGGTATTTGGACAAGAATTTGGATTAGAAGAGCTAGAATTTGGATTTTTCAAAGGAGAAACTTCCTCACTTTTGTCTCCATCGACCTTATTGTCAACCACTCTACCACTCCGAAGGGTGGTGATAGCCTGAACTTGTTCATGAGTCGGCCCACGCGGAGGAGGGGTTTCGTCAATCACATGCATTCCTCTAGGATTTTCAAAAGGTTGAGAGGGAAGCTTGCCCTTGTCCTTTTGAAGCAATTGATTCACCGAGTTAGCTATTTGGCCCACTTGATTTTCGAGATTAGCTATGGATTGAGTATGAGAGTGAACCATTTGGAGAGTAGGCTGCAAGGATGTCAAGAGTTGCTTGTTGGCATCCATTATTTGCTTATTTAATGATTCCAGGAGGTTGATTGGAGACATTTGGATTGTAAGGAGGACGGTAGCTTGAAGAGGCTTGGAAAGGTCTACCTTGATATTGAGAAGAGGGCTGATTTTGCCGCCCTTGGTTTTGGAATTGGGAATTTTGTGGGGCTTGTTGCCGCCACGAGAAATTCGGATGATCTCGCCAACCCGGATTGTAGGTGTTGGAATATGGATTGTTCCCGGGCCGCGAGAACATGGCATTAGCTTGCTCTTGGTTGGGATTAGGAAATTACTCCGGTGTGGGGCAATTTTCCGAGAGATGGAATTGACTAGTACATGAAGCACAAACTGAACTTGCCGAATTTTGAGACAATGAAGGAGGAAGATGTGGTGCCATCAATTGGTAGAATTTATGAGCGATGGCATCCACTTGAGATGATTCCTCCCTTATTGACTTTGGTTGACAAGGGTTGGTGTTGTTTGGAGTGGTTGCGGTCGGAGCCCTACGAGAATTGTGTTGAAGTGAATTTTCACTCAAATTCTCAAGTAAGGTCCAAGCCTCATCCGCATTCTTGGACATGAACATCCCACCACAAGAAGAATCAACCATGAATCTATGGGTTTCGGTCAAGCCAGCATAGAAAGCTTGCACTAATTGCCATTTTGGGATCAAATGATGAGGGCATTTTCGAAGAAGATCTTGTAGCCTTTCCCAAGTCTCGTGGAGTTGTTCTCCATCAACTTGAGAAAAACTTAGAATGGAATGCCTCATTTGGTTGGTTTTACTCACCGGATAATACTTCTTAAGAAATTCTTGTTGCAATTGAGCCCAAGAAGTAATAGAGTTGGGAGCGAGGGAGTTCAACCAATATTTTGCCCTATCCTTTAGGGAGAATGGGAAAAGATGGAGATGAAGTGCATTGTCCGGAAAACCTCTCAACCGGATGGTCGAACAGATTTCAAAGAACTCATCAAGATGCTTATATGGATCTTCATTATCAAAGCCATGAAATGATGGAAGCATTTGAATGGTACTAAACTTGATCTCATATTGAGCTGCATCGATGTTTGGCATCACTATACAAGAAGGAGAAGCATAGGTGGTAGGAATGAAATGATCTCTAAGAGTCATTGGTTCTACATTAGGAATTTCAGCCCTTTCATTCCCCGGATTTCCTACGTTATCCCCCATTATATTGAATTCAGTTTCAAGGTCCCTTGTAAGAGTGGGTTCCCTAAGGTTCCGTCTAAGAGTTCTTTCAAGTGAATTTATATCAATAGGCGAGTCAAGTGTGGGTAGAGAGAGTGACCTACGGCCAAACATCAACAATTCACAACAACATCATCACAACAAATCTTTATCATCAACTCCACATACGATGTTCCCTTTCTCCTCAATTATCAAGACAGAAAATAAATGGCCACGACAAGGACCGATGCTTGGAATTGAAAATACACAATTGAAATAGCCTCGACAAGGGCTTGCAATTTATCTACTTCTAAGCTTAACACATGCACGATATTCACAATTTGAAACTAGAAGTCACGAGACTTACCTGGGGTCCTCTAGACTTACAATTTGCTAGCAATCCCACGGCGAGCTTCGAGTCCCTAGAATCTTACAACATGAAGATGATCAAAACACACAAGGAATATTCACAAGACACAATATGCACAATCAAACTAAATTTAACCCTAAACTTTGGTTGCTAAACCGTTTGCAAGCCCCCGGTAACGGCGCCAAAAATTGATCGGTTGATCAACTATACATCAACCTTCACAATAGCACGAATCATTGTAAAATAGGGCTATTGGTCGGGTAAGTCGAACCACTGGGACTGCACTAATCTATGGCAACCTAAGTGTCTAGAGTCATTTTAGAGTGATAAGGTGTAATAAAGAGTTGTTGATTGGTTTGTCACTAAGCTAGAAATGTGAAGATGCATAAAATAATAAATGGAAGGAGATTAAAAGGAGTGAAACTTAGGTGGAGAGGACTAGGGAAATGAATCCACCACACACCTCATAAACATGCTAGCTTGCAATTAACTTGGGGAGCTACTTATGTAAATGACCATGATATGTAGAGATGCATGATAACTACACTATCTCCAAGAAGTTCATACAATCAAGAGCTAAGTATAAACCATCTAAGTATAATCCCCTAGGAATGGCCTATCAAATCCCTTACTTTGTATGGTAAATGCACATGTAATCAAAGACTAAGTATAATCCATCCACGGTTGGTATGAACCATCTACTTAATTACATTAAACTAGGGGTGTAGTATGGTTCATCGTTCCTAGGAATGGACTATCAAAACCTTCACAAGACATGCCAAGAAAACCATTTCATAAACTCATCTCCATTCCCACTATGAAGATGCAAGCTATAAAATCATGAGAGAATATAACCTAAAACAAGATGATAAAACTCAACATAATCATTAATAGAATTTAAGATCCATTACAACATGTGTAGAGCTCTAGCTTATGAAAAATACCACATACATACTTCATTCCCCAAATTAAGAACAAAACTAGAGTATGCTTATAAGGGAGGCTTCATCACCTCCCTAGAAGAAGAGTTAGTTACCCATTGGAGCCTTAGAATGAAGAAGAAGCTTGAACTCCATCTCCAATTTTCGAGCTTCCCTTTGTTAGCTTGAAGAACTCTCTTTCCTTGCTCTCTTCTCTCTCCTCTATCTTCCCAAAATGAAGCATACCAAATGTGTGGCCTTTGGTAGCCTTTTATTCTCCAACAAAACCCTCTCTCTCCTCCAAGGAACACCTCCAACCACTTCATAAAGAAGGAAGATGGCATTGAGGAAACCAATGTGCAAGTGGCTGAAAATGAGCCATTTCTGAGTGCAATCTGCCTGATTTTCGAGCACTCGAAAAGTGGTCTCGAGCACTCTAAATTAGTGTAATGTGCAACATGCTCTTTTTGCTCAACGCTGACCTACTTTGGTAAAACTGCTATAACTTTGTACCCCGAACTCCGAATGATGATCTGTTTGAAGATTTAGAGAGATGATTCAGTGCTTTAAAAACTTCATGTTTTGATGAAGATCCAATTCTCAAGTCTGGTTGGTCGAAAATGGGGAGAAAGGAAGTACTTCAGTGCTGCCAGGCAGTTCTGCGCACCTCTGTTAAGAAGATCATAACTCTCTGCTCCGAACTCCGAATGATAAACCGCTTGAAGATTTGGAAAGCTGATTCAGAGATCTAAATCTTTCATGTTATGATGGAAGTCCAGTTCTTGAGTTTGCTAGGTCGAAAATGGCGACAAAAGTCAGGATCACTGCTGCCAAAAATTCAGAAATGGCATCATTTTTGTTCAAAATTCCACAAGGCATCATTTTTGCTTCCTTTTTGCACTTTAACCTGAAAATGCATAAAAACATGCAAATGGAGTTAATCTACATAAAATAATCAATTAATGGACTTTGTTAATGTCATTTAGGGCGCTTGAATATACAGTATTTAGCGCTTATCATCCTCCAAGAAAGGATAATTGCAAAACTGTCCAAAATGAAAATATCTTCCAAAAGATATTTTCTTAAAAACCACCAAAATAAAATATTTTCAAAAGATATTTACAAAAAACACCCCAAGAAATCTCAATGCTTTAGAAGAATTCTTTCATCCACGCCCCTGCGGGAAAAAAAAACAACCGGTGAGCTTTTTTCTAAAAGTAAAGTTACGCGTTTCGAGGAACTCAACTCCGAACATGAAAAGTGAGGTTACGCTAAAAAAGTGATGAAAGGGAAAAAGACGAAAAGTGAATAGTGTCAAAAAAACGAAAATGTTGAAATGACTCGGTCCTTTAAGAAAGTTGTCAATCTAAAGGAAATAGTTTCGGAAATCATTTCCGAGCACTCAAGACGATACCAAGTGACAAGAAACTGTACTTGGAAAAGAAAAATCAACGGAAAAAAATATTCGTAAAATTTGAGAAAAAAGAAAGGACGAAAAATGACCGGGTCATTACATTGCAACCTTATTAATTTCATGATGATCAAATTAATATTTAGGCTTTGTAACATAATGTTCCACCTTCAATATTTTGTAATGTAATATCACATATGGTAAAAGGACAAGAATGCCCTTGAGTGTGACTAAGTCTGTAAATCACATAATTGTACCAGAAAATGAAGTTTCAAAAGTATGTAAATTAATCTCTAACACAATGCACCTTCTTTAAAGACTATTAGACATTCTGATACACTCTGAAAAATACCAAACTACCCTTGTTCACATAAAAGGTGATTAGTGCATACCTCAACATAAGGATATATCAGAGAAAAGACATGAGTATACATTTAATAATTTCAGCTTAATTAGAAGGTCAAAACAACAATGTACATTCTCAAATGAATATCAACTGACTTCATATGTGTGTAGAACTACAATACAGCCCTTGTAACAGATTATAAAAGTTAATGCATACGTGAACTGGGGAAATGGAGTTCATAACAAAAATGGACCTGTGAGCTACTTTTGACATTAAAAGGGTAAACCATGAACAAGCTAGGACCAACATTGGCATATGTTCATGAACATAAATAAGTCTGCACACGATCGTGTTCATGAGCCGAGCCTAGCACTGATGGGGCTCGTCTCATTTAGTAAACAAGTCTAGAAACTGAGTTCGAGTTCGACTCGTTTGCTTAACGAACGAGCTCGAGTCCGAACTGCTCATAAGCAGCTCGATTCATTTGCAACCCTACTTTTTTGTTTGTGTGGTACCATTACCTAAAGCCACTATGCCATGTGCACCTCCAAAATCGCAATTGGTGAATTTTACTATTCGATCTTGAAATGAGTCATCAGAACCGTTCAATCGCATTACTATCAAAAAGGCTTCTATAAGGGTTCATAGTCCACATCCAAAATGAGAATAATATCACTTAAAATCAGATAACCGTGCAAAAATATGTCATTATTGGGAAAAAAGAAAAAGAAAAAGAAAGCATGATGTCGTACCACAAGGTGCGACACACAGGATTGCAGCCCACATATGGGCCCCTTTGATTCTTATGAAATGGAAGAAGTTATACAGAGATGATGTTTCACCTTTTACTTCTTAAATAATACTGTACTCTATTAAAGAATAGCTTATATTAGTTCAGTTTAGTAATTTACAACTTGTGATTAATTATTCTTAATTATATTAAAAAATCATATATTTCAGGCTTATTTGACAAACTTTGTTCCAAATGATGGATAGTTACTTGGTTGATGAAGACTAATGATCTTTTGGGGCTTATTTGTGTTTTTTTGGTTGGTTTAAAATTATTGAAAATGTAAATTCTAATTGTGAAAAATATATGTCATTTTCTTTCTCAAAGGCAAGTGAGTTTTATAGAACAAAAAGGCTAAGTTCCATAAATAAAAAAACACGCACACACACGGACAGAAATTCTGCTATCCCCTTCTCAAACAAAAACATTATGATAACCCCAGAAACACTACAACAACAAAAAGAAATCAAAGTAACAAAAAACAACTCTTCATCATCTAGACAACAACAATAAACCGAAGATACTCTTTTGCTTTTTTATTTTTTAGGTAATTCAAAAATTTTGGTAAGTGAAATCCAAGGTAACACAAACACAAGTTCTCACATTGCTCTTCCGAGAACTTGAATCCTTAGGGCCCGTTTGGATCGTGATAACGTTATATGTTATGATTTGGTATGATATGAAAACAACCGTTTTGGTATTGATATGTTTTTAGTAGAAATCGGAACCATGTTTGGTAACGACTGTTTTGTTTTTGATAATTGTATATCAAAAACATGAAAATGCGTTTGGTAATGTCATGCATTTTAAGGAATTCGAAAACAAAACACGTTTGGAAAGTTAGTTTTGTTGTCAAAATTCTGAATCAATAACAAGATATCTGTGTGGTAAAAGACTGTTTTGTTTTTGTTTTGAATAATTATATATATGAATACAATTATATGTTTATATGTAATAGTCCATTTTTCTTTATAATTTCAGATAATTTGTTAAAATAAAATATATATATTCTGCATTAAAGAGTTGGGAAAAAAAATTATGAATAAATTTACATGTATAAATAAGATCATGTGGGATGTTTATAAGGCATAAACATGATTAGTGGCAACCAAACTACAAATCTAACTTTGTAATAATCTTTCAATGAGAGGAGATCTTTGCACTCCATTTATCTTTTTCTTTTGGCTTGTACTCCATTTAACTTTGTTTTGTTTCATATATATATATATATATATATATATATATATATATATATTATATAAATTCATTATGATTGAGAGAGAGAGATCCTTGTAGTTGAAACTAACAAGAAGCAAATGATGGACATTGACTCTTGTGAATGAGTTTACTTTAGTAAGATTAGTTTGAATTTCCTGTTGTAGATCCTTCAAAGTACTAATATTTTTATTGTTAACTCATGAGACCGTTTCCCCTTTTCTCGAGTATTTATTTTGATAACCAACTTTTGAATATTTCATACAATATATCTACAACCATAAGCAGAATTGATAAATAGGAAGAAAGATTAAAAGCGAGCAATCAAAGATGATCCCTCTCTTATAAGAGAGAACAATAAATCACCCCGACAAAAATAAAAAAATAAAAAGAGAGGCATGCCATCAAACAACCTGCTAGAAAAATTATTGCCATCCAAACAAGTACTTGAAAATATTTTGTAGGATTTTAATCAATCATAAATAACATACCAAACCACAAGTTTTTTTTATTCATCACAAACTTAATAAATTGTTGTTGCACCATTCACATATATAGTTGCACATATAGGGAGCTAGAAATTCCTTAAAAATAGTACACACAACCGGAGATCACTAAAATTCATTCCATAAAATGTACACACACTTCTTTATACTTGCATAGGCCTCTATTTGATTAACTGAGAGATCACTAGCTTCCTGAAGTTGTAGCAACTGGAGAATGCGTCCTATAAATCCCACTGGTGCCATGTCCTTCATGAATTGTTTTTGTAATGATCATGTTTTAACCATGCTGCTCAATAAGGAAAAACTGCATATATCTTAGTACCCAAGAGCAGTTTGTAGAAGCACACTGAACATAAACTATGCACAATTTACAATAGTTATAGTGAACATAAACTATACACAATTTACACACACATACACTAATTGAATAGGTGCTATCTGAAATTGATTGGGTAAGATGATGATAAATATATTTTGTACTGGAAAACTCATAGACCCTTCCTTATTGAGAGAAGATAATCAAAGCAACTTAGCATCACAGAGCACAGATAGCTCATAGGCCTTCTTCAACAATCCATGCATTTCATATTCAAGACAATGAAATAAAACAATAAACAAAATTTGATCAATCAATATTTTTCAAAGTCAAAAACTATGCATGTCAAAACAACTTGGATTCTTAAAATAATTTAACATTTTCTTTCTTTTCAATTCAAATCCACTATTCAAAACTCTTTCAAAAATCCATTTCAAGTTTCAAAAATCAACCACATGCCTTTTTGGAATCAAAGTTTAAATTCATTTTTTTTTTTCGAAAATCCGGCATGGTTTCCCCTTAAAAAATGGACATTTCCAGATTGGTGGTGGCCCAATTGTTGAAACATATGAAATAAAATTTGATTTATTAGGTTGAATGATGTACTATTCAAATATAATTCATGATATACATATATATATATATATATAATCAATCTTCAGAATGGCAATGAATGAGTATTTGAAAGGTATCTCAGTCAAATGTGAAATTAAAAATAAAGCCATGTATCTTGCTATTTGGCAAATTAAACAATTGTATAAAGTCATTGTAAATACATCAACAAAATTCAAATATACTTGACCACTCCAGAAATGAGCCTTCAGGATTGTATAAAGTTAGACCCAATAATCTTGAAACTCTAGAAGTTAAGTTAGAAAAAAATCCAATTTCCGTGGCAAAAATTTCTGCAAACTCAATATTTTTCTAAAACATAGAACCCCCCTTGAAGAACACAGAAAATTTTAATATATATAGATACTCATATATAAAGAGTGGTTTTTCCCAGCAATAACAGTTGGATTTCACAGAACATCTAAAATAAATCAAAGGTGACCTATTTTATTTTATTTTTCTACACTGACATGTATCCAAAGTAGCAAAGAATTCAACAAAATCAGCCATCTATAAACATATGATGGAACACAACTAAGCATTTCAAATAACAGCAACCCAAATACAAATAAATTGATTTAGAGTAAACAAGCCAACAACATACGAATAGAATGTAAGACTCCAACCCAAAACCAGATTTTTTTTATTTTAATCCACGCAAGACACTCGATTTTCAGAAGTCACGTGTGTGTGTGAGAGAGAGAGAGAGAGTGACACAAAGAAATAGGGCTTACCTTGAGAGAGAGAGAGAGTGAAACAAAGAAACAGAGGCTTACCTTGAAACATCAAAGTCATTGTAAATACATCAACAAAATTGAAATCCCTAACCTGTTTGTACACATCCTCTTCAAAAATTGAACTCCTCTGGCCTAACTCTAACATCAAAATCGCATAGATGAGTCATGTATTCATCAAATGAAAAAAAAATCAAGAATCGATTAAACAACAGATCAATACACAGAAAAGCGCGCACGCACACACACACACATATATATATATAAACATTTTAATCGCCGAAGAGGGTCAGGGAGTGAGAAGAATAAGAATCAAAATTTATGTATCCATTTTAATCGACCGAGTAAGTTTTGTGAACAAACACACACACACACATATACGTGTATAAATACAGAGAGAAATGGATTGGAAACAAACCTAGCAGCAGCGGTCGTCTGTAAATCGCCGAACACATCTTCGCGTCTCTAATGGAGGATTCCAGACTTCGGGTTTCTTCTTTAGGGCTTAGGGTTTGCTCCGATGGCCAACTGCAAGAGGTTTGACGGAAAGAGGGAAAACATTTTCACAGGTTAGGGCTTCGATCCGACCATGAAGTGACTGTGAGTGAAGGTGGAGCGAGAGATTCGGTCTGAATCATCTTCCGTAATCTATCTATGAGATGAGATGGAGAGAGGCTGGGATATATTGATAATTCCATCGTCGAAGTAGGGATCGAATAGAAAACTAGGGCTTGAGTTCTGTCAATAGAGAGAAGTAGAGAGAAGGTTGAGTTTGGCGAACGAGATAAAAGAAAGGCCAGCAATACCAAAAATGGAAGGAGGTAGCTGGTGGAGGAGATATGCCAGATCGGTGGTGGAAGAGTTTGTATGAAGTTATCGCCTCTGAAATCGCCTCCAAGGAGCTGCGCGAAGAGAGAGAGAGTGAGGCTGAAAAATGGGCCAGTTCTGATATGCGAATTTTTATACTTGATATCACCGCTATAGTTAAATGAGGGTTGACATGGTTTTGGTTTGGGTTGATATGGCCGCTACAGTAAACCATATCACCCAATATCACCAATTCTTTGATATGAGTTTTGGCCCAAATCTCATAATGTTTTTACACTGTTCAATACCACATCAGCCCACTCCAAACATGATATTGGCCCAAAAATGAAACCAAAACATGAAAACAATAACAGATATGGGCCTCCAAACAGGCCCTTAACTTATTTAAGAAAGAGAAAAGATACCATAATAATAAACCAATTTGCCAAAAAATGCACCAAGTTATCGACTGAAAATCAAGGCATCCAACTGGCATATGGAAACAGCCAGCTCAAGCCTTCAAGGATAATAATAGTGTGTGAATCAGATGCCATATCTTGTCACAAAAAATGTGATCGACTTATAAATTACAAAAAGTTTTAATAAAAAATGGAACCACTTTTAGATAGGGTTGTCCTAGATTGACACCTGATAAAGACACCCCCATTAGCCACTAGGAATATAATGTAAGATTTATTTTTGTACCGTAAATAATTACCTAAGCTTTTGCCAAAAAAAAAAAATTCTTGCACCAAATAGTTGTATTAAATTGCTAGAGTTACTGTTTTAATTGGTCAATTATGCAACAAATAAGAAAGTGAAGCCCCTACTTTATGGTATAAATAGCTAATTAAAACTTATTCAGTTATGCAATTCACTACAAATATTTGGTGTGAGTGTTATTGTCAAAAATAAATAAAAAAATTTATCTTAAAAAATTTCTTATTCTTTTAATTAGTCAATTATGTAACAAATAAAAAATTTGGTATAAATAGTCAAATAAAAATAATTCTATTGATGACATGTTATTATCGGCCTATTTAAATTTTGACGCATAATGATATGGTTCATTAAATAATATATATTTATTTAAATGACAAGATATAAATAGCTGATGACACCATTTACATAAACTTTTGGAATGTTAAGAATTTATTTATTTATTCGGGAATATGGACATACTATGGATGAATCTGGTTGGCTTGAAGCGAATCCGCCCATAACAAAAGTTTCTCAAATTATATATATATATATATATATATATATATATATAGATATAAATAAATATTTTGTTTTAGGTTTTTTTTTTAAGGGTAATTCTTAACATATACACTCTTAGAAGCTTATGTGTCTATTTGGGAAGTTTCCACGTGGCACCAAATGGATGGAAGGAACGCACTTCTTAGCAAGCACTAAACATCTTCCTTCCCAAACTCAAAAAAAACATTCTCCGTAAACGCCGCCGCGGGCACGTTGCCACGTAGGCTCGTATACTAACCGAACCAGCCCCCTCGTCCTCCCGAGCCTAGAGGCTCTGTGAAATCCAGCTGTGTACAGACTGTCTGTCTATTCCAAAAATTTTATTTCGCTGGTTTATTATTTGCTGGAGACAGCCTGTCACCAACAAAGTCTCTCTCTCTCTCTCTCTCTAGTCCCCCCCCCTCTACCTTACGATCTCAGAGTCTCTCTCTCACACAGACACACACACACTCCTCTCTCTCTCTCTCTCTCTCTTAGGGTTTTCATTTTCTTTATGCGAGTCCGAGATTGGTAGTTGGAGCTCAACAGATCGACATTCTCTGCCTCGTAAGCTCTCTTTTGATCTGCTTTTCTTCCGGTTCTATTACTGTTTTCGTTTTGATTTGGTTCAAGTTTGGGTTTCTGTTTCCACTTTCTGATCAATGCCTGTTTTTCTGCCAAAAATTTTCGTTGATTGTGTGTGTTATTTGCTTCGCAAAGCACGTAATTAACTGCATGTGATGTTTTGATTGTTTTTGTTCGTTTTGTGGTGGCTTATTGTTTAATTAGTAAAATTGGAAATTAAAATGAGATTTTTATTTTGGTAATGGACTTTCTCCATATGTATATATTATGTATATTTATATGTATGCTTATAAATGTTTAGAATTATAATATTACTATCCGATTGGATGGATGTGAATTGAAAATATGCATGTTGATTGGACACTTACTTATTAGAAGGCTCGAAGAATGTCCTGTTACATATATGATTATGTATGTGAGTTTATGGGCATGTAAATATAAATATACATATATTTGAACTCATAGAACATGGGCATTGTTAAGTTGTTTGTACTACTTGTGGGTGAAATTTAGGGAACTACAGAAAAGCATGCCATTATGGCCCTTAAAATTGACAGGAAAATGGTGGGCATTCTTTCTAGTGTTAAAGGTTTTTAGGTTACATATCATATGTTAACCTGTGTTGTCTTTTTTTACTACTTGTAAATTTGTTTAGAATTCTCTGTTGGGAATACAATAGAGGAATATTCACCAATCCATTTTAATAGCTCTTAATGCTTATGTGCAACAGTGCATGGCAAATCCGATTGCAACATTTTAGTGGTGGAATGTACATTTGCTTTTTACATTAAGAGGATTGGAACACTTAATTTTTCTATTTGGTACTTTTGTTTCCTCGTTTGTAATTACAGTTGGTTTGAAGTGTGATTTTGTATGTGCCCCCTTCTTCTTTCCAAAATTAATGGCACAGAGATGTGTATAAGATGTTCATGAAACCTACAATTTGTAGTGAAGGTATTGATGTAACGGTTAGAATAGTTGGATATTAATGGTGGTTTTTATGAAGCTTTTGCTGCAAATTTGAGTATTGTATATTTATTTTTACTCTTTAATCAAAAAGCTCCTTTTGGATCAAATGTTTATGGGATTGTTACAATAAAGGCAAAATATGTGTTATCTATGCACAAATAAATGAAAACTATAAAATGTTTTAAGGTTTAATTAATTAGTCAAAACAGATGTGTTAGGAATGTGAAGAAACTCTTATGCCTGTACTCATTTGTATGGAATAGTGATTATAGATTATAAATTGTATTCACAGTGTGGAAGGTGTAACATCGTTCCAATTTCCTTTTTTTTTTCTTTTTTTTTTTTGCCCCTTTTTTCTTTCTGTTCTTCGAGCAATTTTGGACTTAGTTAGATTTTCTGCTATGGAAACTGTTGCCTAATTTTCAATCAGAACATTCATCATAAAATGCATTTCTTTAAGCCCACAGCTTGTTGGGTAAAGTGTCGAAATTTAGTTTGACTTTATTAGGCAGGCAACTTGGTTTCGATAAAATATGCTGGAGGTAGAGATTCTAAAAATTTGAATGGGGAGTATTCGAGTCAATGGGTTAAACTCATAAATGCTTCTTTTTTATAGTGCCCTTATCACATTGAATAGTGATTGTTAGATGATAGGCCTTGATTATTTCATGACACTAACATTGCAAGATGGTCTTATACTTGTTTGGTGGTATATCCTGCCACTCAAATGGGAAGTTGCAGTGTTGAAGTCATGGTTGGTTATGATAGAATTTCTTATTTTGATTGTTTGAAGTACCTGCTAGCATGGCTTTACAGTACTGCCTTTACAAATGTTCTTCACTCTTTTTTCTTTCTCCCCTTGTTAATTAATTATCATTATTTATATTTGGTTGAATTGCCTACATTTTCCTTTTTATTTTTGACTCACAGGTGTTTTTGTACCTATTATATTGTAGGCAGTTTATCTTGGAGTTCATCGTTAAGGGTTCTCAAAATTTAAATCTGGGCTTGATACCACACTACGAGTCTAATACAAGTTACTCTTGAACTGGGAGTGGATGCTATTCATGGAATGTTATCAATGTTCTGAAGGAGTGAAGTTTTTTTTTGCAAGGACTACTCTCTGATTGGTGATCACAGAGAAGAATTGTGTGGTTGTAGATTTGGAGGAAAATACTTGCTTTTGGTGTATTAATTGACGGGTATTTTCCTTATGGTTTCTGCTGGTAGTGTTACTACTGTTATTCATCCTCGGTGACTATTTTATATGGTCTTTTTGAGGTGAAATCAGGAGTCTTTCCATACAATCAGGAGTCTTTCTTGTATAATACACTGAGAAGGAAGCATACACATACTGGAGGATTTTTCTGTATCCATGCTGGCAGAGAGCATGCGTGGAATCTGTGCTTTGGGTAATGCCCCTGACGAGATTTGTTGCTGATGCACTCGGTGTGGTGACAATTTGTCTTGTTGCTATTTTGGTTCTTCTGGGTTTGCTCTGCATTCTGTACTCCTTTTACTTTCGTACTCGTGTTTACAGTCAAGGTTTTATTCAACTTGGTTATTTTAGTGGTCCTTGGATTATCAGGATAACGTTCATCCTGTTTGCAATCTGGTGGGGTTTCGGGGAGATTGTTCGATTGAATTTGTTGAGACACGAGGGAAGAGTATTGAATGCCCTTAACTTGAAATGGCAGGAAACTGTTTGCAAATGTTACATTGTTTCAAACCTAGGGTTTGCAGAACCTTGCCTGTTTCTGACTCTTGTGTTTCTCCTTCGTGGCTCCTTGCAGAAGACAGAGTTAGGGACATTGAGCCAAAAATGGAACGGAAAAACAGCAGGTTGTGTTTTTCTCTTCTGCCTCCCACTGTTTGTTCTTCAGCTCGTAGTTATTTTAATTGGACCGCAATTTAACAAGGATGAGAGTATTGTGCACAAATTACCTCATTATTTTATAAGCACAGCTGCTTCTGCCAAGACGAAGGACCTTGATGATGTTGCCCTCTGCACTTACCCTTTACTGAGCACCATTTTCCTTGGTCTGTTCTCTACTGTTCTAACAACCTATTTGTTCTGGCTTGGGAGGAGGATTTTAAATTTGGTCATCAATAAGGGTTTGCAAAAGAGAGTTTACACACTGATATTCTCTGTTTCCGGTTTCTTTCCATTAAGGGTTCTACTGCTTGGTTTATCCGTTCTTTCTAGGCCAGAACATTTTCTGTTTGAAACTCTTGCTTTTTTGGCTTTTCTTTCGCTGTTGTGTTGTGCTGGGGTGGGTATTTTCAATCTTGTGTATTACCCAGTTGCGGATTCTTTAGCGTTGAAGAATCTGCAAGATATAGAGGCTAGAAGAAGAGTTAGTGACGAATACAATGACACCACTTCACTAATCGCTGACCAAAATTCTCTGGAAGAAACTATGGGGGGAAGTAGCCCTGGGAGGAACTCTCTCGCGTCAACAAAGCGTGGATCCATTTCTTTTCGGAATATGGAGAGAAGTGAATCCTCCGGGGCATTTGTCGAACTGAGCCTTTTCTCTCCTAGTCAGCATTCAACCCCATTAGGCTCACCTCAACTTCTTGGCTGGCATATGCTTCCTGCTGCACAAGTTGATGATGGATCCTGAAAGCAAAATTAGAACTCATTTTTGGGGGCAAAGAAAATACCTTGTAAAGAGTTTATTTTAGATTTAATAAGGATTGATATTTTTGTTCTGTTCTCTATTTGTGACATGCTTTGCCTGCTGTCCACCTACTTATATATTTTTTTTGGTGGAACAATTGGTCTATATATCTCTTCTATCCTGTTTGGTTTTTACAACCGCAAAGAACAAGGTATGCTCACTCATTTTCATTGGGATGACAATGAGTGTTTATGTATATTCCAGTTATTAGGTGTTTTGTGTTTTTAATCACATAGTTATAAAAGCATATGTTTCTCCTGCCTGGAATGTTGGTTCATTTTACGAAATTTAGATAATATTGAAGAAGTTGCAACACAAGCTGGTAAGTTTACTTAATTTGACATAGTTGTCAAATTATTTCAAAACCAGGTTTGCATATTGTACATTTCAGCCTCCTTTACCAAAGTAAATTTTTTATACCATTTGTTTATAGTCAGTTTGGACAATTCTTCAAGAGTTAGGTCAAAGGGCCTTTAATATTATAAGTCTTATATTTAAAATGACTATATTAAATAAAAATTAAACAATATAATAGTGAAATAAAAGTAATTAAACAATTAATTTTTATAATTCGGAATTTGATTAAATTTTGCATTTCTCAACCTTTCTTTTCACCGCACAACTCCTAATGAAATATTTAAAATTTTGAGTTTATACCCGATCTCAAAAGAGTAATCATAGTAAGTAATTCCATAATATTTCAGTTTACACCACCATCTCAATTATAGATCTCAATTATAGTAAGTAATTTCATAATACTAGATTGATATTTGCTTACAACTATGTACTTATAAGATAGAATCACAACTTGCAGCACTGCTGATACAAAAATGGTGTGAATAGTCCGTTTGTTCATTAATGCTGAATTTGAACTAGATATGACTCTAGCTCAATTGATTGGATGAATGATTTTGATTTGTGCGTTGGCGATTGTGTTGTGGTCAAGTGCAGTGAAAGTTATGTAAAATTCACCTACCAAAAAAAAAAAAAATCAATTGTAGGAAAATTTTCAAAAAATTATAAAGAACCAAAGTTATGTTGCCAACAATTACGATATTCACAAGAGAGTCATATAGGCTAAATATAGCGGGTTTGAAGGCCCAGAAAAGAGTGCAAAATTGTCAAAATGACGGGGGGGTGAGTTTGAAGGTTCAAAACTTGGACGAGTTAAAATATATAGTGAATTTTAATAAATAATTTTTGTGGCCATTAGTATAATTTAACCAAAACCATAGGTAATAAATGTAAATAAAAAAGATTTATGTGGGGGCCCCACTAAGCCATAACAATTTTATTCTTCATTATTAATAGCTTTCTTTCTTCCTTTTTTTTTTTTTTTTGTGAAATGTATTGAGAGCATATTTGATATTAAGAAAATATTATTTAACTTACTATTTTTTTTTATTCAAAGTTTTTCAATTTTGAAAGAATATAAAGTGAGAAATTTGAAAGGATAATTATTCAAAAAATTATTTCAAAAATTACAATATTCACATAGGCTAGATATAGTGGGTTTGAAGGCCCATAAAAGACTGCAAAATTGTCATAGTGATAGGTGAGTTTGAAGATTCAAAACTGATATATAGTGAATTTTAATAAATAATTTTTGGGGCCATTAGTATAATTTAATCAAAACCGTAGGTAATAAAGGTAAACAAAAAAGATTTCAGTGGGGGCCCCACTGAGCCTACGGTAAGTCCGTTCATTCTCTCCCAGTCAACATTCAGCCCCAGCAGGCTCACCTCAACTACTTGGCTGGTCTATGCTCCCTGCCGCATAAGTTGATGGATCCTGAAAGGAAAATTAGAACTGGTAAAACTCGTTTTTGGGGAAAAGAAAATACATTTGTAAATAATTTATGGGCAAATTTCTCAAAACCTCCAAAACTATCAAAAAGTGATCATAAAACCCCAACTAGTTTTAAAAACCCCCCAACAATATAACAACGTTATCATTTTACCCCAACTCTGTCAATTGGCCCCGTTAACCCAGCGCGTGATTTACAATTGCTTTGACAAATTAACTTTTGTGACGAAAATACCCCTATTGTCACATGTGCCAAACAAGTGATGTGTATTTAAATATGTTATACCAAAAATACCCCAAGCTTCTAATAGTAAAAACCCACAAAAGTCTACGTACTCATCTCCATTTTTGCTTCACCTCTCAACTTCTTCATCTCCATTTTTTTTTCTTTCTCACAAATAAACACCAAATTCCTCAAAAACCACAACTGAAATGCCATTAACTGGGAGTGCGCAACAATCAATCAGATCCCTAGCATTTTCTAGGGTTTTACTTCCGTAATAAACCCTAGCCAGCCACCACCATGCACGACTACAGCTGTCTAAGCAGCGGGAGGTCGTCCACCCCGTCGCCGCCGTCTTCGCCTCCGTCCCGCCATGGCTGCAGTAAGCACGCTACCGGTTGTGTTGTCGGCGGGGGAGGAGGTTTCCTGGGAGTTGGTTCGGAGCCGAAGCTACAGAATTTCGTGGAGCCGTTGGTGTTTGCTCTTAGAGGTTGTTGTTAGCAAGGATGGCGGCGGCGGCGGCGGAAAGGCACCACCTAGGTCTGTGTATCGGAGTCCTCAAGTTTTTAAAAAGCTGTGGCCGTTCATGGAGGCGGAGTACAATGAAAGCTCTAATGCGGTATTTATCCTTCACTGCCATTTGTTTATAATATATGTGGAAATTATTATTAGAATGCTAAGATTGTTTGGTTACATTTGAAAATGAGTTAATCAATTTCTACAGTGTATGTGTGTTTATATGTTGATTAGAAGGTAGGAACTACCGGATAAGCACATAGAGTCCAGCAATTATGATTTGTTTTGTTACATGCCAAGACGTAATAATTCATTTCCATTTTAACATAGAAACAGTAGCATACTAGTAACAGGAAGATAAGTAGAGGTAATCTGTGAAGGAATTTGGCTCTTCAGTCTCTGCTAAATTAACTTGCACTCCCAGTCTCGACTAGCTCACAAACCACACCCTTGCTCCCTCAGTTACAATCTCCTTAAGTATAAGCCACACTTCCCGCAACAGTTTGACGAGATCCACAATTTTCTTCACTCATGACACTCATAACTCACCAAATTTGCTTCTTTTTTTTTTTTTTTTTTTGATACATGAGCTCCACCCAAAATTTTGATCTTATTGGAAATTTTCAAGCACCGGTGAAGAACTCCATCAACATGAAGACCGGCAAGACCCAAAAGTTTAAACACCATGAACTCCGGTGAGCTTCAATTCAGTACAGAGATTAACCAATCGCCGTAAACAGTTCCTGCGAGCCCCATTAACAGACCCAGAAGTTCTGGCGTGCTCATGTTTAGGCAAACTTCAGTTTTGGTGCGTCAATCCAGCGAGAAGTTCCGTTGAACTTCAAAGACAGCGAAGCTTCAATCTTCTCGACCCAACTGCAGTAACCATAAGTTCAATTTGAGCTTCAATGTTCAAACTCCATGTTTTCCGTCGTGAACAGTTTCAACGAACCTCCATTAACCAATCGCCGTGAACAGTTTGCACTGGGAATGGGAGGACTTTCAAAGGATGAGACTTGAGCCAAGTCAGATACATATAGTGTTATATATATAGAGAGAGTGTGTGTTTGTGTATGTTATTTTAGGGGAGGATTGAAGGTGGGGGCAGAGGAGGCAATGGAGGGGGAAGATAAGGGAGATGATAGCAGCAAATCAAAACCCAAAAATAGAGGATAATTTGGTAATTTGTAAATTATAAATTTTTGTTTTTTTAAATAAATTGGCATATCATAAGGGTAATTTAGTCATTTCACATACTCTTAACGGCTAATTGATAAAGTTGGGGTAAATTGATAACGTTTTTATATTGTTGGGGGTTTTTAAAACTGGTTAGGGTTTTATGATCATTTTTTGATAGTTTTGGGGGTTTTGAGAAATTTGCCCATAATTTATTTTAGATTTATATCTTTGTTCTGTTTTCTATTTGTGACATACTTTGGCTCCTGTCCACCTTCTTATATATTTTTTTGGATAAAATGCAAAAAATCTCCCTAAACTATGGAGAAACCTGCAATTAACCCCATGAATTGCCAAAAATGCAAGAAACCCCCTAAACTATGCAAAAAAGTTACAGATCACCCCATCTGGCCAAGGTCCGGTGAGAATTGGCCGTCAAAATTTGTTTAATTATTTTAAAAGACCATACTGCCCTTGAAAGCATGAAATGACAAGAGTGCCCTTAACCCCAAACATGGCTTTAACCAAATTTCCCCAAATCACAGAACTCTGCAGTCCTAGAAACGGCGCCGGACGAACCCAGTCTCTTTCCCGTATACATATATGCATAGATGTATTTATATATATATATATACACACACACACACCTTACAGTAGAGAGAGAAAGAGACTGGGTTAGAGTTTTAGAGAGGGAAATTTGTACTGCGATCAAATCCATGCCTGCAATAAGAATTCTTGGTCCCCGAATATGTAGGAGTGGCTGAAGCGAAGGGCAATTACGGCCATCGGAGTAAACGGAGCAAGAGCGTCACGAACGAAGATATCGATTAGCCGAAAACTGGGTTTGATTTGCCAGAGATGGATCAAAGGTCTCTGTCTCTAGACCCACTCCATCTCTCTAAATTAGCATCAAATAATTCCTCCCTTCTACTGAATCGGTAAACCCTCTCTCTCTAAACCCACTCAAAGCTAATTTAATTTTAGTTGGATTCATGAGCTACTAAAGAGATAATGCTAAAAAACAAAAGACCCAGAAAATCAACACACACAAAAACACAAACAGGGTGTTGTGTTTGCACGGAAGAACAAATACATGGCCACCTTTTATAACTAGGAAAAAAAGAATGAATTTTGAGTTTCTTATTTCAAATATTCAATAAAATTATTGCTCTGGTTCACTGGGTCTCCTGTGGTTGAGTTGTCCGTAGTTGTTAGGTTTGAAGATTTGGGCAAAAAGAGCTTTGTTTGGTGGTGATGATGGGTTGGTGGCGGTTTGGGTTTATTGTTCTTTGTATGTGGGTGATGAATTTGCGGATTTGGCTCACACCGGCGAGCTCCAAGCATCGAGAATTCCGTTGCGATCGAAGTGTTCAAAGTTGTGCATCACCATGATCGAAGTGTTCAAAGCGGCATCAAAGTGGCTTCCTTTTCTGCTTTCTGTGTTTGCCCTGAATAAAGGAAGGTATGTTAGGGTTTGGTTGTTTTATTGGAAGGGTAACTTTGTCTTTTTACTTTTCCAGTGGCCAAAGTGGGCAAATTCCAACAAATTGCAAGTTCAGGGGGGTTTATTGTAGTTCAGGGGGTTAGTTGCAAAACCCCCATAGTTCAGGGGGGTTTTTTGCATTCTACCCTATTTTTTTTGGCGGAACATTTGGTCTATATATCTCTTCTACTCTGTTTGGTTTTACAACCACAAAG
Source organism: Cornus florida (assembly GCF_030987335.1). NCBI lineage: Eukaryota > Viridiplantae > Streptophyta > Magnoliopsida > Cornales > Cornaceae > Cornus > Cornus florida. Next base: position 52,585,518 of record NW_026775573.1, read on the forward strand.
AACAAGGTATGCCCTAAGTCACACAATCCTTCTCAACTGGTGTCGCTTTCACACTCCGAGCGCGCTCTGCCGCTCTCACTTTCCGCGCGCGCTCTTGCTCAAATTCTCACTGCTTATGACTTAATTTTGCTGCTCTCATACTCTCGCTCCCGCTTTATGTGACTTAGTATATGCTCACTTATTTTCATTGGGACTTGGTTGGACAATGAGTATTTATGGTATATGCTTGGAATGTTGTAAAGTCTATTTCAAAATTGACAAAATTGTTGTTAAATTATTTCAAAACCAGGTTTGCATATTGTAAATTTCAGCCTCCTTCACCGAAGTACATTTTTTATACCATCTGTTTCAAGTTAGTTTGGACAATTCTTGAATTAAATTCATTTTGTCATATCTATGCATTAGAGACTGAACATTCAAAAATATAAGGGTGATAAAATTATGGTTCGCAGTAACGGTCGCGGTTGCGGTGTAACAGATGAATATTGGTATAAACCGGTTGAATTGATCGGTTTATGGGAGTATTTAACGGTATCGGTCTTTTGAAAAAGGGTTACGAATCAAACGATACGTTGCGTATCGGGTGATACAGCAAACCATGGTTAAAATATCAAATTGAATAAAAAATAATTTGGTTTTGTCTATTTAATTTGAAATTTTATGAAAAATAATTATATTTTATGGGATTTAGAATAAAAAGCGTGTTTGGGATTGCTTCTCTACGGCTTAAAAGGGCTTTTATTTTAAAATTTTGCGTTTAGATGTATTTGGTTACAAAATTTATTAGAGTGTTTGAATTAAGTTAAAATTTGGAGCTTTTATAAGTGCTTTATCAGTAGAGGTTGAATATTTTAGATAACTTTTTTTCATTAGTCAATTATATCTTAATAAAGTTGCTATTATCAAATATAATAATATCTTATTAAAAGATATTATTGTAAAATTAGTAATAGAAATATTTTTAAAAATATTGTTATAAAATAGTAAAAATATAATTTAATTATGAAAAATACTTATTATAATGTGTCACCAAACACCTAACATGTGTTGTTTTATTGACCGCAATCTCTCCCCCAGATGAACCATATAGCCAAGAGAACCCATGAACCAGAATAGAAGAGCTTGCCCCACCCATCTTTGTGACGTCAAAGGGAACTCGAATAAGTTTAACTCAAAACTCTCATTTTCTTTCAAAGAGTAAATATTTTATAGTAGCCTCATTAGACCGTACATCGTTCTTGGTATATCTAGATAATAGGCAGCAGCATAAACTGTAACATTTTGGGGCTACAAAGATAGTTATTAAATCGTTAGCATTGCATAAAAACATTCCTTATAGAGTATCTGTTAATACGAATAAGAGAAACTCTGTTATAGCCACTTCTGTACATTCAACGTACTCTAGGATAGAGGAATACATAGAGTTGAACATTCGTTCTTTTTTCTTTGACAGATGGTCAAAACTTCATCTGGGTTCGAATCCTACTTAGAGGTCCACTAGAGATAAGAAATTATTGAAGAAACAATAAGATCTTTCTTTTGTCCCTTCTAGGCAATCGGAAAATAAAGAAATTGTTAATATATTCAAGATAATTATGTATTTACAAAATACTGTTTCAATTCATCCTATTTTATCAGATCCAGGATGTGATATGGTTCCGAAGGATGAACCGGATATGGAAATTGATAAATCAATAGCCTTTATTTATTTATTTATTCCAACAGCAACCTCAAAATGGCTCAAAGTAATATTTTCAATTTACCTATTTCTACTTTTATTTTACAAAAAGTTTAGTTTATTCTCAACGCAAAAATGCAAATTAATTTCAATTTCTTTCGATTCCTAAACCTAATTGAAATTTGAGAATTTGATACCAAACAGGGTGATTTCAATATATACTAACTAGTAAAACATTATTATATGCAGTATGAGGAGTGCTAATTGCAGTCGTGAAAGTGACTGTCTATTCACAGTCGCTGTTAAGATTGGTTAGTTTTAAATGCATTAATTACTTGAGTTTCTATTTATATTTGTACAAGACTCTACAAACATTATTTTTTAGACAAAAATACCCTTTTAAATTATCCAATCTTTCTTCTTCTCTCCTCTTTTAATCGAGGATGTGTGGTAATGGATTCTGAAAAAGGAAAAAAATATAGATAGGATAATTCATTCACAAGAAATTGATGGATTCAGACCAAAAAATAAAAGGAAGAAGAAAAAAAAAAGGGCCAGAAAAAAATCCAAAAAGAATAAAAAGAAAGGTAAAAAAAACAGAAGAACGAGATAGATTATATTTTTTTTCCTGAATGGGGTGGTATTATGAGATCGATTATATATTTCTTCTTACACCTATCCTTAGTAAATGAATTCTTTCCTTTTTTATTTATTTTTATTTTTTCTATATATATATATATATATATGTTTCTTTTTGTTTTTATTTTTTATTTTTACAACTATCTTTGTATAAATGAATTTTTTTTTTTAAAAAAGAAATATATAAGTAGGGGAAAAATCATAGTATCATTTTCGTCCAAAAAGCCCCTATGAAAATTAAACACGCCTGAACGATAAAATGTAATCAAGTTGCTCCCAAATTGGTATAAAATGACAAAATTGCCCTTATAATTTAATGGTTAAATTTAAAACTTATAATATTATTATAAGATTACAAAAATACCCATGAGTCTTCCTCCTTCAACACCTCTTTCTAAAACTCTCACCACACGGTGGTGGTGGTGGTGGTGGTGGTGGTGGTGGTGGTGGTGGTGGTGGTGGTGGTGGTGGTGGTGGTGGTGGTTGGTCTTCTCTCTGCTCGGAAAGCCGAATGAGAAGGAAAATCAAGCTGTCCATTATTATTTCTTCCTTTACAGATCAAAGTCCCAGACTTTGTCACACCACAAGCATGAGATTCACCAGCAATTAATGGTTTATTTTAAAGTCCCAGACTTCGTCATCCACTTTGCTCATTCAACAGCTAGCCCAAGTGTTTTGTGATGGTTAAACAATCATTCGGCATTAATGGTTCCTGCAAATGTATATACTGTACTGTACTTTGGTAAGGTTAAGGCTTCGTTTGGCTTTGTACTATTTCGTTGCGAAACTCTTAATATTGCAATAATAACACCGGAAGCATGTTTGGATATATTATTTTGTTTTGTTTAGCTGGTCCGACAAATTCACCACTTGGTATAAATTTGAAAAAATTAAAATTATAATGCATACATTTGTTTGGGCTAGAACACTTGAAAACACTGAGGGCTCTTCTTGTGGTTACTGAGCCCTTAAGCGAAGGTATATAAATAATTAAACATTTCTATCTTGCCCACTTGCTATAAGAAATTTAGGCACCACTTTGCTCCTATAAAGATGGAACCGAGACCAGTGATGGACGGAGGCGGAGAGACGGTGGCGATGAGGATGCTGATGATGGCGATGGTGGGGTATGAGGAGAAAGGTGTCTTCATGTGAAACATTGGGATTGCAAGGAGTGGAGGGTGTCAGTGCTTTTGTTCTTCACCGGGAGAGAGAGAGAGAGAGTGTACACAGAAAAAGAGAATGATAAAGCCTCAGGAGTATTTTTATAATTTTACAATAATATTATAAATTTTAATTTTAATAATTAAATTATAAAGATAATTTTATCATTTTATATCGATTTGTGGGCAACTTGGACCGATGACCTTTTATAGTTCAGGGTGTTTAATTTTCTTGGACAAAAATAATAATATAGGAGGTTTTGTGATTTTTTCCTATATAAGTATATAAAATTAATTTTGTATATATATTTAAATCTCAGTATCTATATTTTTATTTTTCTTCTTAGAATTCATCCATATCTTGTGAATGGATTATCCCATCAAAACCATTTTTTTTTTTTTTTTTCTCTCAGTATCCATTCACATCACATTAATTATTTTATATCTACACACATACGCACACATCCCCCATATTTTTGGAAGGTTGTTTATTTTTGTTTTACTCGCTGTGATAAAAAATAAATAAATGAAATCTACTTATGGATTTTGGAAGTAAGATTTATTTGTTTATTTATTTATTTTGTTTTGTTTTTTTTTTTAAATACAATTCTTAATGTATACTATTTGTCATGAGATACTCGGTAGCCTGTATTTTATAACTTCTAAATTAAAAACTTTGGGGGCAACAACTACAATACAATAGGTGTAGACTTGCAGTCAGCATTAACTGCATCCATTTGAGTGGTCTAAGAGATAGGTCATGAACTCAATTCTTTTAGCAAACCTTCCATTTGACTTGACCTATGAAGCACGGACACTCCTCTTAGGAACCCTGTACCAGTGTCGAATACTTTTCGAACACCAACCTCGTGTCCGAGGCTCGGACACGTGTCCGATACTTCTGTAAAGTGTCTAAATATTATTTTTTATTGGACACGCGTGTCCGAGGCTCGGACACACGGTCCAACACTTATGTGAGACAAAATTTATTTTCTCTCACTCCTCTCAGTCTCTCATCTTCTTCAATTATCTCTCTTCATAACCAAGATATATATATATATATATATTTAAGTTATATGAACAAAACTTTGTGAAAGACTAAAAGTATATATGTTTATTCATATACATATTTAGTTCATTATAGTTATGTCTCTTCTGCACATCTTCTTTTGGAATTTAGATCAACTTTATTTTTCATTTATTTTCTGTTTTGTCTTGTTTATATTTTTCTTATAACAGAGATGAAATTATTGAAATTGATTTTGTTTTTTATTGTTATTTTATTTTTTTATACAAGATTCTAGTAATTATATTTTGAATATATAAATATATATATATATATATAATTTTATAGGCGTATCCCCGCCGTGTCCGTGTCCTATTTTTTTGAAATTTATCGTGTCGCCGTATCCGTATCGTGTCGTACCCGTATTTCGTATCCGTGTCCGTGCTTCATAGGACTTGACACAATGTTGATAATACGCTATGTGTAGCTTTCACTATCGGCTATGTGCGTCGAAGCAATAACAAGAGTCATGTGCTCGTAGCTTATTTTTTATAATCCAGGCATCCCAGTAAGTTATGCGAGTGGGAGCGATCTTTAACCGCAACAAGAAAAAAAAAATATATCAAACCATTATAATAAGCAAAAAAAAATTCAAACCATTATAATAACCTTTTGTGTAACGTGTTTGATGATTAGATTGATACTTTCAGTGGTTTTGACCATTGACACTTTCTCTCTAAAGAAACCAATGTGAATTTGTGGGGGCAATAGTGCTAATTTTAAAAAATTTCTGTAGAGGCAATGGTTAATTTTTATAGGTATATATTTCAAAATAATTTTTTTGTAGGGGTATAATATTTAAAAAAAAAATAAAAAATCCGGTGGGGGCAATTGCTCCCAATGGACTCTGAATGCCTCCGTCCCTGATATTGTGTGTGAGTTATACGCCTGATTCCGATGCATTTAAGGCGCAATATCCTTCCTAGCTCACATCAATTAGTGGCATGTTTTCTTCTCACGGCATTCATTTTGTGCTTGTATGTGTTGGAAATTTCTTCAATATACTTGAAGTTTATTTAATCGATTTCAGGTATTTTGGATTAACTGCATTGCGTAATTCTTAGCACAGATCTGTAAATACATATTATTCCAGTATAGATATAGGCTCTATCGTTAAAATTAATTACTTGGAAAGAATTTTTTTTGTTAGTTCGTACTTGACAAAATTCTGTCACTTAATTCACCACAAATAAAATCCCCCAGTTACAACTAGAGATAACACTCTTTAAATTAATGTTGTTCAAGTGGATGTTATGATTTCTGGTCAATCACTTCAACTTTTCACTATGCATGCCTTTAGAGACAAGTTTCCTTCAAAAGACTATGACGACATCTCTACAAAGGTTGCATCTATTGCTGCAGGTTTCCTCTTAATTCTTCAGGTTATAAGTTCATTTTTGTCCGATCAGACAAAACCGTGGTAGTAGAATCGTGGTAAAAAGATGACTTTCTACGACGGTTTGTTAAAAACCGTGGTAGTAAGCATCTCAACCTTTTTAATAAATTGTGGTAAAAAGCTTGTGGTTAAAAATTATTTTTCTTGTAATGTGGGAAGATACATGGACCATACATGGAAGACGTTGAAGAAAATATCAGCTAATCAAGTCTGAAAAAGGTTGAAAATAAGTTATGATAAATTAAACTATGAGAGAAACAACAAATATTTCTCGATATTGCATGTTATTTTATAGGGATGGAAAAAACATATGCATTTTACATGCTATGTAGGATGACTGTGGCTGTTATACAGAGAATGAAATTAATGTTCTTTGTCTCATATCTTGTCTCATATCTCTATTAAAACTGGGAGATGATAATGTGTTAAGAATGTACGTATGATCATGGTTATTAAAATCACGATTCTGAATCGTAGAATCGATCCAAATCTAAGCAAAATCGCTAAATTGGTAGAATCGGGGTAGAATCGGTAGAATCGTTGGTAGAATCGTAGAATCGCACGATTCTATCCGATTCCATCGATTCTACTTGATTTCTTGTTTGAGACCTTTTTTTTGTTGGTTGGTTCCTTCTTTTGATGGATGGGATACAAAATAAGAAAGCATCTTGCAAAGGGACATGATTGGAGGCTCACCTGGCTATGAAGGAATGGAAAAATGGCTTCGCTGCATCTTAGCCACCACCTAAACCATCGGACTAAGTGATGATGATATATGGGAGGCATCTTTCTTTTCTTTTTTCTGGTTGCCGACAAGCATGTGGTAGTTTCCATCGCTGTTGTCTGCCTCCTCTCATCTGTTCTTTTGGTGAAATATTCCATCGTTGTTGGCTGCTGCCTCCCTCTCAGGCTCTCACCTATTCTTTTGGTGGACGATTGCTAGGGTTATTAGGCCTCACAATAAGTGGGCTTAAGGTTGTGGCTCATGTTACCTGGTTGTTTGGGTTTCTTTGGCTTTGGGCCAGCTTTGGCCCATGCTGAACAATGTAATTATTGTTTCTCTTTATATAAAATTTACTTAACATTCCAAAATTAAAAAAAGAAAAAGAAAAGTCACTCTTAAAGATTTATCTTGCACGGCATCATTATACCTCCTCTAGAACTGATTTGTATATTTTTCTTGGGGCCTTTGGAAAGTTTGCTTCAGCCCAAGCTGTCGCTCATGTACACTATCAACGTCTAGAATATTTCAGGAAAAAAAGCCACTGATTTGTATTTTTTTTGGGGCCTTTGGGCCAGTTTGCTTCACCCGAAACGGTAGCTTATATACATATATATCTTTATTATTTATAAAACTTTTATAACCTTCCACCAAAAAAAATGCCCATCACACTTTGGTTGGAATTATTTTTCCATTCTGATTTTTATTTTATATTATATTCAAACTTTAGAATTATTATTATTATTATTATTGTTATTATTATTGGTATTTTGGCCTTATTATGGCTATATTTTACACATATTATTGTTTAAGTAACTAATTTTAATTATTTTTTTACATTTTGGTAGAATCTTACGATTTACGATCCGATTCTACGATTTCGATTCTACGGAACCCAAAACGATTTTACTTAAAATCCCGATTTTAACAACCTTACGTATGATCAACTTAGAGATCTGGCAGAGTAATCATTAATCAAGAACATTTCAAGGGTTTTGGACCACTTAGCAAGTTGTGGGACTGCAAGAAAGCACCGGATGTACGTGCATGGGAAATCCAAGCCAATCAAAGTCTTGCATGTATATACCTTAATCAACTAGTGAGGAGAAGTCACGTGTGAGAAGACAAGAAAAGGAGAGACTCAATGAGAAAATTAAGGGTAATGAGATTCGGTTCACAATCTAAACAATATTTCTTTTTGTTATGGAAGAGAAAATTAAGATCTAGCCGTTACATATTATTTGTGCAAGTACAACAAAGGAAAAACAGATGAGGGCACGAGATTCTGTGAGTGTAAAGGCTTTAGAAAAGTTCACTATCCCAATATAATTTAGTTTTGCTATCTTTTTTTTTTTTTTTTTTTTTTTTTGGTGTTTGTGCAATTTTCTAGTTAAAATTTTTTTGCACCGCGACCTTCTCCTCCCAAAGTGGAAGTTTTATGGGACGGGAGAGGAAGTACAAGATACAGTAAAAGAAGAGAAATGTGTAAAAGCTTGACTAAGAAAATAAGATAAGGTTTTTTTCCCCTCTTTCTTTCTTTCTTGCTGACATATCTACACCAATGTATTTATATTAGTGGGCAAAATAGGCAAAAGCATGTATATATATATATATGGTGAATATCAGTATAATGTTTTAATGAAAGTCTGAGGGCAGGAATACATCAGAAAAGAAACAAAATACAGCAAAAAAGGAGTGTGGCGAAGAAGCTCGTCAAGAATACTTCGCTGCTCAGTCAACAGGACTCGGATAGTCTACAATGCATGTGCGGTGCTGGCCTCAGCAGTCTCAGCTCTAGAATCAGCTAAATCAGCTCTAGAATCAGCTAAATCATGAGTGTGTGAGAGTGAGCGATAGACAAGCAACAAGATATTTGAAGGTGAAATATTCTATTTTAATTTGGTTCTTAGAAAATCAAGAAATGTAAAGGAACAGTCCATCACACAAATTGGTGGAAGTGAATTAAACCATTGCCTCAAATTACTTTGGAGTTATACATCATATATGCACAACATTCAATATTTTCGGTAATTATTACGTTTGGTAATTATTACGCTGAATAAATGTATCTAGTTTAATATAACTTACTTCCACATTATTAATATCATGAGATAGCTTTTCTTCATTTACTGAGAATATTTCATATTCAGATAAACGTCGATACTTATGTTTGGCAGATGTTCACACCGAGTATGAAAATACTCCTAAATCAAATACTCAAGTTTTTCAGTTTACACCACCATCTCAAAACTTATAAAATAATATTAGATTGATCTCCTAATATTTTAAAGGAATCATCTTTTAATATTTATTTTTCATAGTACTACTATCATCTTGTCTTGGATGTACTATCATCTGGCTAAGAGCCGAAGACGTACTTTTAAGAAAGAATCATAACATGTTACTAATACAAAAATGGTGTGAGATACAAAAATAGCGTGAGTAGTCTACCCCGTTTGTGCATGAATGCTGAATTGAAATAGAAATGGGTGGATGCTAGTATGTACTTGAACACACTGCACTTGGACAATCATACATGGGTTTGGGTATCGGATATGCGTGACAATTTTGGTTGGTATATGTACCTAAAAAACACATCTAATAATTTAATTTCATTTTAAATGCTTACATTAGACAATATGTTACATAATGACACTATTTTACTTCAGAAAACAAATAAAAAATATAAATATTTAGTAGTATCTATGTGTTTTAGGAATTTGACATAATTGTTGTCAAATTATTTCAAAACCAGGTCTGCATATTGTAAATTTCAGCCTCCTTCACCAAAGTGCATTTTTAATACCTTTTGTTTCAAGTTACTTTGGACATTTCTTGAATTAAATTCGTTTTGTCACTGGACACTAAAAAATATAAGGGTGTTAAAATATCAAATTCAATAAAAAATAAATTGGTTTTGTCTATCTAATTTGAAATTTTATGAAAAATAATTAGATTTTATGGGATTTAAAATAAAGTAATATTTTCAATTTACATATCTCTACTTTTATTTTACAAAAAGTTTATTTTATTCTAAACGCAAAAATGTAAATTAATTTCAATTTCTTTCAATTCCTATATCTATTTGAAATTCGAGAATTTGATACCAATCAGAGCGATTTCCCTATTAATTACTAAAACATTAATTTATATGTAGTATATTTTTTGAAGGTTGCTTAAATGCAACATTGTATTGCATATGACATTTAGGATTGTTCCTACTCGTTGAACATTCTTCATACGATCTCCAATGAGCTTACCACCCGACGTGACTCCTTTCCATCCTCCTCCCCCATTTCACTGGGCTCCTCCCACTGATGGAAGACTCAAGTTGAACGTCGATGCAGCCTTTTCTAACCTCTCCAAATCAGCAAGAGGTGGCTTCATTCTTTGAGACTCCAAAGGATCGGAAGAGCTATTAAGGTAGCGTGGGGGTTCGTTTTCATAACACAATAAAATACATATAAATGGTGATATCATACACAAATTTGAGTGATCCAGACAACATAATAGAATTCGAGGTGGACTGAGAGAGGTGGAAGCCCAAGCAAACTTGAGAAAGAGAGAGAAAGAGGATGGCAATGTACTAAACACCATTGACTCCCTTGGTAAATGTTTAAGGGTTGTGAAGACAACCAATGAGAGAGAGGCTTAGAGCTCTCAATGTTTAGGAGGTGTTTTCCTCCCTTGTTTGCTCTACCCCTCTTGGCCTTGGAACACTTCTTTATATAGGCCAGGTGAGAGGTTGGATGATGTCATTGAATGACATTACATATGAATTAATTAATATAATAATTAAAAGAGAGAAATATCTCAAATAATTATAAAGCTATATTAAAATGAGGTTGATAATTTCGGAAGTCAAAATGGTATTTCTCTCTCTGCAAGTTAGGTCGAGGGTCAATTCGACGAGCCCTGGACTTCAGCCACCAAACCAAGTACCTCTCGGATCTTAGGTAATCCTGAGTCCCTGCTCCCAACTCAGGTCTTTAAGTCTTCACTCTTCTGTCCGAGGTATAGTGTTAACGTGGTAAATGGCACGTTTCTTTGACCGTTGACCGTTTGATTTGTGGGCCATCATTGTTGATGTGGCGTAGTCTGTTGACTATTTGACCAAGCTGTGTGTTCATTGTTGATGATGTGGCGTAATTCTTTGACTGTTTGACCAAGCTATGTGGGCCGTGTGGGCTAACATATTTTGGACTCCTACAGGTAGCATGCATTTTCATGCATAACATTGCTAACCCAAAAGTTGCCGAATTCTATTCTCTTATAGAATGCATCTCTCTTCCAAGAAATTGGGGCTATGATCAAGTGGATATTGAAGGATTTTGCCTTAACCTTTTCAATCTCTCCCCTTCTAATTGCCTGTCTAAGGTCCTAACGGATGACATTGCTTCCATCCTTGATCACCACAAAGGCTTCTCATTATCTTGGACCCTTGGGTGTTGCAATAATACAATAGCCCACAAGATTCAACTGGGCATTACATTCCCATCAGTGATTTTCACCGGCCAATTTGGCCTGGTTGGCTTATCTCTATCTGCTCTTGAGGCTGAAGCCTCTCCTTTTGTTCATTCCTAGTTTCTTTCCTTGTTGCCAAGGAAAAAAAAAAAAAAAAAACAAGCAAGTGATTTCACAAATTTGGATCACAACCAATTTACTTGGAGAATTGCTGATGCATTATATAAGCACTGTTACTAAATTGTAGGTGTTTACACCTTTATTTTCACCCATGGAAAAGTAGACACGTGGAAGGAGTTTTGGGTCAAGCCAATTCCTGACACATGAAAGGAGTTTTGGTCAAGACCAATTTAAGGGACTTTAACAGTTGAGTTAGTATGGAAGTCCACCACAGGAGAAGCCACGTTTGAACAAGATGATTTGGTAAAATAACGTGTCAATTATTGTAATACCCCTAAATTTAAAAAGGACATAATTGGAATTTTATTTTTTATTTTATTATTCTTAGGTGTTTTCATGACTTTTATTACGTGGCTTCCTGTTTTGTTGTTTAAATGAACTAACTATTTAATTATAAGTGTGCGTGATGAAGTGGCATTTGAATGTTAAATTAAATGTATTGTTTTTATTTTATTTTATTTTTAATCGAACTTGGGCTTGGATATGATTAATGGACTATTTGGATAGTGTAAATGGGTACCGTTTTATCCATGGAAGTATATACATGTATATATATGGGTATATATGTATATAGAGTTAGTTTTAATTATTGGTATTTATTAATAATTAAACTTGAGGTATTAATCATAATTTAATATAGGTTATAATTTTAGGGTTACATATATTCTCACGTTTTTAGCCGACTTACATGATAACTTTTATGGTTGTTTTTCTTTCTCGGATTAAAATTAGAATTAGGTTTTTAGTTTTTCTAAACCTATAAATATATCATTATGTTGACTTAGGGTTTTTTTTAAAAAAATATGTAAACGCTTTTCACGTACCAGAGAGATAGAGAGGAACAGAGCGTAAATTGTGAGACAATAACAGACCATCTTTGGTGAGGGTTTCAACTGTGGATAAAGGATTGGTCATAGGAGAAGGGAAGGTTGAGCAGTAGGAGGCTTGACGGCAGTCATGATCACCGGAAAAAAACCTAGGAAGACGGCGACAAGGTTTTGATTCCAAAACCGCAAAGGCAAGTTCTTTCCTTTCTCTCTCCCGTTGCCTGTGTTCTGTGCATCTGTAGATAGTCTCTAGGGCTTTAATGGACTAATAAATTGAATCTTAGATGCTTAGTATTTGTTTAATCAATTATCTGTATGTAGACGTGAATTAATTTTGTTACAGTTCATGCAAGTTTGGTTTGGTTGCAGTGCTTGCTCTTTCTAATTTTAAGTTTTAATTTGATGCAAATTGACTTAAGTAAGGATTTGGGATGGTTTTAGATATACTTAGGACTCCTAGGAACAATTTTAAAAACCAACAAAGGGAGTGGAAGTGGCCGGTGCTGAAGCAGATGGTCGAAAAAACGTAGCTGGAGGAGAACAGAGGCTCAGAGGGATGAAGAGCCGGCTCTGGGGATTGAAGAGCCGGCTCCCATCATTCAAGAGCCGGCTCCAAGAAGGCATGGAGCCGGCTCCATGCTTGCAAGAGCCTGCTCTTGCATTTTAGAGCAGGTTCTCTCCTATTTTGACGTATTTTAGTGTTTTCTGAGTTTTTGGGCACCGTTTGGATGATTTTAATTCTTTCGAATTGTGTTGTGAGGGCACTTGGGGTTCTTAATTTAAACTTCAAGTGTATTTAAACCTCTTATTGCATAGTTTATACATTTATGCTAAAGTGTTAAATAGTAGGAAAGTAGATAACTTTTCAGTACTGTTAATGGTTAGAGGAAAGTTAACTTGCGTAGTTTAATTCAGTGATTGAACGGATTATAAAACCAGTCATGGGGATGATTTTGGGTGTAAATAGGATTCTTAAACTTAGTATTAAAGATGAATCGAAGGTTGGGAATAGCCGGAGATGAAGCTGAAAGGCGAAACGGAGCAAAACTGGACAGAGGAGGCTCTAAGCCTTTAAGAGCAGGCTCTAAGTTTCAAGAGCAGGCTCTAAGTTTTTATGGAGCAGGTTCTAAGTTTCTAGAGCAGGCTCTAAGTTTTTGTAGAGCAGGCTCTATGGTGTAAAGAGCCTACTCTATGATTTTCAAGAGAAGGCTCTTTGGTTAGGTTACGTTTGGTTGCAATCTGGAGCTATCCGGGAACTGTTTGGGCTATGTTTGGAGTTCTAAATTGTTTTAGGGAGTGAACTAACAATTTTAAAAGTAATTTCAAGAGATCTTAAGCTCTCTAATTGCATAAGTTAGCCTATTATAGGAAGGGAATGATCAGTGTGAAAATTAGACAATTCACATACTGTTAACGGTTGGAAGGGAAGTAGTTGTTAAATTTTTAAATGGGTGACTTAAGTAATTATAACATGATTTTAATCTTGTTTTAAATGCACGTTAGGGTCATTTAATTAATAAATTTGATCTGTGCACACTCGGGAATATAATTGCTGAATTAATAAACCCGTTCTGCAATTATGTAGATTAAGGATAGGAAATTACTTGCTTGTTCTAATACGGCAATTTAATGAGTTATAACATGTTTCTAATTTTTGTTTTAAATGCACAGTAGAGTCTTTTAGTTAACAGATTGGACCTGTGCATGCTTTGGATTTTTATATTGCTGAAACATTAAGTTTCCTGCAATTACATGAGTAAAAGGTTTGCTTTAAATTGCTGAATTATTAGATACACTTTTCTGCAATTAATTGGATGATGGTTTTCAACTGGATGATGGTTTTGGACTTAAATTGCTAAACTAAAACATAGGTTTTGTAATTTACATGGGAGTTAACCTGGACTTAATTGAAGAATTAATTGCATATTTTTTGTCAATTATATGAATGGATTCTAGATTTTAAGTTGACGAACGATTAAGTTTTGTCTTGTCAATTTCATGGATATTGTCATGGATATTTAGTTGATAAACTGTTCTAATTTTGTTTTATCAGCTACATGGATTTATGTGGATTGTATTTGGTGTACTGATTGAGTTAATGCATCATTTACGGATCATATGAATGGTATGTACCGGTATGGGACGGTGACATACGGAGGGATGGATTAGATCAAAACGCTAATTCCAACCCATTCATACATACGGAATAGATTAACTAAAACAGTTGAATCATACATGGTTTCATGTCCTGTCAACTAAAACAATTGAACGACATATTGGATGGTTGTTTATATTTTCTGTTAATAGGAAGGATAGGGATTTAATTAAAACATTTAAATTCTAATTATATGTTGTGTTTTGGCGACGAATAGTTGACCGGCTCAACATTGTATTTGGATGGGATGTATATACGCTTAATTTATGTTAGTCTGTGCGACTGAACAAGCTGAACGACTAGCTGAATTTCTTATGGTTGGATAGGATCGGACTTTATATATATATAATTATGGTACCGCGATCTGAGCTTGAGTCTCATAGTCGACGGTTAGGGAGCGTATATGCAGTAGGATGCATAGCTAGCTATGTTGGTTGAGGTATACCCTGTTAGGCTTAGATAGTCATGCCCACTTAGGTGCGTTTTTGCATGTTGCCTTCTATTCAGGTTGAGACCCTCAGCATAGTCTAGTGAGAGTCCTGTAGTGTGGTTATATGTATATATCTATTTATGGACTATATAGATATGGTTGAGACATCTAGGATGTATCTGCGTATCGGGTCTCTGTTTGGATTGTAGTTAGGATAGAACTTGTTCATGGGCCTGACCCACTATTATTTTTCAGGTAACGGACGGTTCCAGGTCTTAGATCTTGTTCATGCTGAGCAGAGACGACTTCTCATTCTTCCGACGACGTAGGCGGTTCCTGTATGGTTTAGCATTGGATTCTTTTTCAGTGGTTCATTTCTTAGTGATGATTTTATTAGGGGTCCACTAGATGGATTCCCGAGTTGTATTAGAAATGGAGAATTTGGATGTATCAGAATAATTCTTTATTAATATAATTTTATTCTGAGGTTTCAGTATATGGTTTATCATTCTAGTTTCTTTTCAGCAAATTTTTATTTATTCCTGTTTCCTTAATTGTATTCTGTATTCGTTTATTGCTAATTTGTTTGATATCCTCGGGTAGTCGGGTGTGGGCCTGGCCAACTCGCATCCGGAAATCCGGGGGTATCACAATTATTGGATTATTAGACGTGGAATTCGTGTGCCTAAAAACACGGAAGTTGGTTTTTTCAAAAGCCACGATACAACGGAAGAGTTTTTAACGTGGGCCACTACCACCACCATCAAGAGTAATGGCCATTGTTCAGACAAAGGAAATCGTGCGATTTATTTTTGAGATAACGGCATCTAAAGGACATGATTACATGTTTGGAACGTTGGAGCTCTAAAAGCATTAAAGCACAATCGTATGATTCCACGTTTGGAACGTGGAAGTTCCAGGAAATCAAACACGGTTCCAAAATGTTTAGAGCGTGGGAGTTCTAGACACGATTACATAATTGGAACGTGGAAATTCTAGAAGGATCAGAAATGTACGATTGCATGGCTTGGACACTTGGAAGCATTTGGAGGCATCAATGGAACTACTTAGAACTGTTATGTTAACTGCTTATATTTTCATTCTATCAATAGGTCATTATGTTGTAACGTAAGAAGCTTGCTCAACGCCAAATCAAACACGTATTTCAATACAACTTTATTTTTCATTGCAATGCACTTTCAATATGATTAGTCTTAGTCCTGCACTTTACTTTTCATTAGATAATTTTACAGTCTTTCCAATTACTTTGTCAGTTCTTTCCAGCTAGTTAACTATTCCGAAGTCCTTTATTAAAGGCAAAAAGAACTCTGAGGTGTTCATTCCAGACCACATCACAATCGCCTGGTTCCGCAATCTTCCTTCTGGAATATTGTTTGCATATTTTTTCTTTTCTCTTTATAATTGGTCTCGTGAGTTTTTTCTTTACTTTTTCTTTTTATAAGCATTATTATTATGTTATTATTATTTTATTATTATTATTTTCTCTTTTAATTGATGTTTAGAAGTGGTTGATTTTTTTTCTTCATTTTATTATTTTATTATTTTTGGTTCATTCTTAATTTATTATTATTTTGAGTCATTATTATTATTATTTTTCTATTTCAGAAGTATCGTTCTTTTTTTTTTCTTTTTATTTTTATTTTTATTTTTATTTTACTCTTTGTAATTATACTTTGGATGGTTCAAAATTTGTTATTCTTAATTTGTTGTATAGAGAAGGTTGGATTGTGAATTTTTTTATTTACTTTTTCTTTTTAGAAGTATTATTATTATTTTTTTCTTTTGTTTTATTTTTATTTTTGTCTTTCTAGTTGATGTTTAGAAGTAGTTGATTTGTTTTATTTTATTTTTCTCTTTCTAATTGATGTTTAGAAGTAGTTGATTTGGTAAGTTTACTTTGGATTGTGATTTTTTTTTTAATTTTTTTTTTTATTTTTGGTTCATTCATAATTTATTATTATTTTGAGTCATTATTGTTATTTTTTTTCCTTTACTTTTTATTTTTCAGAAGTATCATTATTCTTTTCTCTTTAGTTTTTATTTTTATTTTACTCTTTATATGTTTACTTTGGATTGCAATTTTTTTCTCAGTTTTTATTTTTTATTTTTGGTTCATTCTTAATACAGGTTTCAATGTTTTTTGGTTTTCAATTGGACTTAATTTTGAATTAAATTTGTTGCTGAAAATTTTTATATGTTTTTTTTTTTCAATTTTTATCATTTTTTTTTTGATTCATTCTTAATATATTATTTTTTATATGTTATTTTTTTTTTCAATTTTTATTATTTTTTATTTTTGAATATTCATTCTTAATATATTATTTTGAGTTGGGTTTCAATTTTATTTGATTTTCGGTTAAACTTGATTTTAAATTATTTATTTATTATAAATTAATATTTATATGGTCCGCATGTGGAATGGAGTATTTATTAGGTAATTTTATTGCTGAAGCATGTTTGCATGGATCGGGCATGAGAATATGCTACCTTTGACCCGTGAAAGAATGCATTGGCAAAATTTTATTCATAAGTTGAGAAAATTATTATCTTAAGGAACCTGATATGTCCGACATGGAGTTTATCTTATGTAGGAGCCATCTATTATGCCGCGCTGTTCTGCATTAAAAATTCAACACACTAAGAACATCTATTAATTTTCTTGGTTTGGTAAGTATCTCACTCTAAGAATACAAATTCCTATAATGAAATAAAATAATTTCTATAAAATTTCTCACAAATTAGCAATTTTATTTTCTATAAAACTTATCGCATTATCTATTTATTATGAGTTTTATAATAAAAAAAAAATCTAATTAGACAATGATATATTTAAGAAAATAAAATAATTTCTATAAAACTCTACCATAAATTACGTATTTTATTTTCAATAAAACTCTATCACATAATTCACATAAGACAATAATATATTTAAAGAGTTTCTATAAAACTCTAACACAAATTACATATTTATCTATTTATTATTAGTTTTTTAATTAAAGGAAATCTATCTAAACAAAAATTATAAATATAAAAAAATATTTATTAATTGATATAAAAAGAGATTTTAAAAGACTTTCTATAAAACTCTAACACAAATTAACTATTTATCAATTTATGAGTTTTTAATAAAAGAAAATCTAATTAGACAAGAATTATTAATATAAAAAAATATTTATTAATTGATATAAAAAGAGTTTCTATAAAAATCTAACACATATTACTTATTTATCTATTTATTATGAGTTTTTTTAACAAAAGGAAATCTAATTAAAAAGAATATATTTAAAGAAAATAAAATAATTTCTATAAAATTTACTACAAATTAGATATTTTATTTTCTATAAAACTCTATCACATTATCTATTTATTATAAGTTTATTCAGGAAAAAAAAAATTATCATGAGTTTTATAGTAAAATAAAATCTAATTGGACATAAATATATTTAAATAAAATAAAATAATTTCTATAAAAATTTACCACAAATTAACTATTTTATAATCTATTAAACTCTACTACATATAACCTGTATTTACCTATTTATTATGAATATATTTAAAGAAAATAAGATAATTTATATAAAACTCTACCACAAATTACCTATTTTATTTATTTTTTTAAAACTTTATCACATATAATCTGTATTTATCTATTTATTATGAGTTTTTTAATAAAAGGAAATTTAATTAGACAATGATATATTTAAAAAAAATAAAATAATTTTTAAAAAGAGTTTCTATAAAATTCTAACACAAATTACCTATTTATCTATTTATTATGAGCTTTTTAATAAAAAGAAAATCACTCTACCACATATTATTACCTAATAAAATTCAAATATGTGTTTCAGTATTTATTTATTAATATAAAAAAATATTTATTAATTGAAAAAAATATTACCTAATAAAATTCATATTACCTAAAAAATTATTTCAAATTACATAATAAAATTCAAATTACAAATTACCTAATACTTTTATAAAAGAGTTTTCATAAAATTCAAATTAACTAAAAATTTATTTCAAATTACATACTAAAATTTAAATTAAAGATTACCTAATAAAATCCAAATTATATAAAAAGTTATTATAAAATATAAATAAAAATATTAATTAATTGATATAAATGGAGTTTTTAAAAGAGTTTCAGTAAAACTCTAACACAAATTATCTATTTATCTATTAATTATGAGTTTTTTAATAAAAGAAAATCTAATTAGACAAAAATTACTAATATAAAAAATATTTATTAATTGATATAAAAAATAATCTAATTTCTCTAATACTCTACCACAAATTACCTTTTGTTCTTTCTTCTTCTTTTTTTTAATAAAAGGAAATCTAATTAGAATAGGATATATTTAAATTAAGAAATAAAATAATTTGTATAAAACTCTATCACATTATACAATGATATATTTAAAGAATTTCTATAAAATTCTAACACAAATTCTTAATTTATTCTGAGTTTTTTAATAAAAGAAAATCTAAACAGACAAAAATTATTAATATAAAAAATATTTATTAATTGATATAAAAAGAGATTTTAAAAGAGTTTCCATAAAACTCTAACACAAATTGCCTATTTATCAATTTATTATGTGTTTTTTAATAAAAGAAAGTCTAATTAGACAAGAATTATTAATATAACAAATATTTATTAATTGATATAAAAAATAAAATAATTTTTCTAAAATTCTACCCCAAATTACCTTTTATTCTGAGTTTTTTAATAAAAGAAAATCTAATTAGAGAATAATTATTAATATAAAAAATATTTATTAATTGATATAAAAATAGTTTTTAAAAGAGGTTCTATAACACTCTTAACACATTTTACCTTTTTATCTATTGATTATGAGTTTTTTCAATAAAAGAAAAAATAATTAGACAAGAATATATTTAAAGAAAATACAAAAAATTTATAAAATTTACGATAAATTATTTTATGTAAAACTCTATGACATTATCTATTTATTTTGAGTTTTTTACTAAAATAAAATCTAATTAGATAAGAGCATATTTAAAAAAATAATAATAATAATTTCTATAAAACTCTACTACAAATTAGCAATTTTATTTTCTATAAAAACTTTATCACATATAACCTGTATTTACATATTTATTGTGAATATATTTAAAGAAAATAAAATAATTTCGCTAAAAGTTTACCTCAAATTACCTATTTTATTTTCTTTAAAACTTTATCACATGTAACCTATATTTATCTATTTATTATGAGTTTTTTTAATATAAAAAATCTAATTAAACAAGATATATTTAAAGAAAATAAAATAATTTTTTAGTAGGTCACACAAATCCCTATTTATCCATTTATTATGAATTTTTTAATAAAAGAAAATCTAATTAGACAAGAATTATAAATATAAAAAATATTTATGAATTGATATAAAAAATTAAGTAATTTCTCTAAAACTCTACCACAAATTACCTTTCATTATGTGATTTTTAATAAAAGAAAATCTAATTAGACAATGATATATGTAAGTGCAAAATTTCGCTCAACCAATAATGATTGGGAAAAATAAAACAACTCACTCAATAAACAATAAAAATAAACAAGAACAGTGTATAGAGAGGCGTAGAATTGCTTGATTCCTTTATTAAAAGTCTGGGCCTCTATTTATATACAAAAGTTAGAAGAATTATGGTAACACTCGCGTTGCTTGTCCTCTAATTCTTTCCATATATCAATTTCTTTACAAATAGAATTCTTTCCTCTTTATAATTCTTCCCTTACTAGATTTTCCTTACATAGAACTTGCTTCCTTTGGTGAATCCTTTTCCTTGGAGGACCGGCTCCTTTTTTAAATGGATTTGGGCCGCATTTAACTTGGTCCACATGACTATTGGCATCTTGATTCGGGATTCCCTCTTTAATTGGATTGCGGCTCCTATTAAAAAGAGAATTGAAGTTGCACGGTTGTCTATTTTACAAAAAGACGGTTCGAAGATTGCCCATTGCCATTCTGCCTTAAGAGATTCCATAAGGGTTACTTTTGCTCTCACTACATTTATTGCATTCTTCACTCCGTCGTCTTATCAGGTTAGTTTTTCATCTTTTTCTCTTCGATCTTACATTATGAGTACTTCGTCTACTCCTGAACGTATAGAGATCGTAGATTCTGAGTCCACTCCCTCGTCTTCCCCTAATCTCATTAGGGTTCCCCCACCTAGGGTTTCGAACTTTCCTAAACTTGTAAGTGACTCGGCTAATCAGTTAGGTGCTTCCCTGATCCAGGCTGAAACATTCACCTCTGGGTCGGACAATATCCTCACTAAGGAAGAAAGAAATGCAATTTTATCTATTCGTCGCATCCCGTTCTCCATTGAATCCGTAATGGAAGAATTCGAGATTCCCGAGGGGGTAGAAATTGTAGAGTACCCCAAAGGCACTGATTTTTGCGCCGGCGAGGGCGTCGGAGAAGACGAGTTGTTCCTCTCTGTTGGGCACCTCAACGCTCTTAGGTTCCCCCTTCATCCTTTCTATCACTTAGTCTTCAACAAATTGGGGATTGCACCCCTGCAAGTAAACCCTAACTTTTTTCGAGTAATCTCAGCACTCCTCATTCGCCGGTGGCAGGAGAGTTTTGACCTGACTCTGGCTGACTTGCTAATTACTTATTCTATTTCTAAGCATGGAACCGAACCTTGTCGTTTCTTTTTCACTTCCCCCTTGCACCAAAGGATATGTACAGACCTCCCTACTACTGAGAAGAAGTGGAAAGAGAGGATGATAATTGTTAAAGGGAGATGGGCCGTGCCCCAATCGAGCAAACTCCCAATCCCTCGCAAGTTCGGGAAGTTAGGTATAAAACATCCCCCCTTTCTTCATGAAGATTGCTTTGGCTGTTTCCCATGTCGAGTCTTATTCTTTCGATATATTTACGAGTTTCTTGGTGTTTTTTCAGCAACATTTCCTTCTTCGGCTGCCAAGAAGAGGCTTTCCTTCCTAGAAAGGCATGTCTGGAGCGACCCTCCCTCGGTCGAGAGCTTACTCACTTTTGCGAGTCTTAAAGCAGTTGCTTCCAGAGCTGTAGCCGTTGATCTCATGGACCTCTCACTTCCATCATTTGACAGCTTCCCCATGACTGAGGAAGAAAAACAGAGGGCTGAAACCTTGAAGAGGAAAGTTGCAGAGAATGCTCCGTTGACTATATTGCATACAAATGAGCAAGAAAAGGAGATTGACGAAGTTCCTTTAAACAAAAGGGTAAGGCTGAACCCCTCTTCAACCGCGAAATCCAAAGGTGCTTCCAACCCAAAAAGCAAAGGGAAGAAAATCGAGGAGATTAACCTTGAGGATGAGGTCAGCGCTTACGTCCTTGCCGAGGCTGGGGCACCTTGGACTCCTTCCTTCTCGAGGGCTGACAAGTCCATCCTCCATGTTGGTGATTCTATGATCACTGACCCATCTGCGGCACTGGCCGTTACTCGGGGAATGTGGCTCCCCAAGGATGAAGAAATTATCGGCAAAATGGGGTTGGAACAGCTACTCCCATCTGCCCTTGTTCGAGCCATAGAGGTTTGCTTCTTCCTTCATTTCCATTGTCATAATTGTCTTACAAACTTTCTTACATTGTTATAATCTCATGATGCAGGGCTTGTATCATACTATGGCCCTCTGTGCTACTGTTGAGGCTCGGTCTCTTTCCCTTAATAAGCTGGAGAAAGACCTCAGTAATTCTGAGAAGAAGGCATCCCATGCCATTGCCAATGCACAAATTGCATACGAGGCTCGGGATGTTTACAAGAAGCGTCTGGCTGCTTCTGACGCTAAAGTTAAGTCGCTGGAGGCTGAAGTCCAACGCTTAAATGATGCCCTTAGCACCTGCATCATTGCCGGAAGGCAAATGCAAGGTCGTTACTCCAGTCTGGTGCGCTTGTTAAGTGCAAAAGCTTACTGGTCCGGCTTCAATCAAGGCTCAGGCCCCAAATCGATGGATCCTAATGCCTTTGATGTGAACATGCACTATAAGAAATTAAGCTATTAGGGACAGTCTTTTAGTGACGGACTAAAACCCGTCCCTAAAGATTTTATTATTAGGGACGGACAAATTTTACTATCCTTAATACTAGGCTTTTAGGGACAGGCAACTTGACATGTCACCAAATTCTTAAAAATTGTCCCTAAAAGGGTTATTTTTGGTACGGTTATTGAGGACCGTCCCTAATATCCCCCCGAAAAAAAAGAGCCAAACTTTAGCGCTTCATTTTTTTTTTTTTTTTGGCGCAAAAATGAAATAATATAAACTTATTTTATTTTACAACATAGGGAAGCCAATCACACTACGTCGTTTTTGATCTAAAAAAGTTTGTATCATTTGCAAATCTCTTCCACCGTCACAACTCACAAAGCTCTTCAGTTCTTCACCTCTTCTGTTCTTCTCTCAACGTCGCCTTGCTCTACGACCTAGTAGCAACCTTTGGGGTTTCTTCCGTTTCCAGCCAAGCCAACCTCCTAATCTCGGTAGAGCCAAGCAAAAGTTCATTTGTACTTTTCCTGTTTGCCATTTTTCATGATCCTCACCCTAGTTTTTTCTAGGGTTTCGAAATTGCAAAAAGGGGTAAACTACAAATCTGGAAAAGGCTTGTCGTCTGAGTCTGAATCGCTGTGGGAAATCATACAGGTTGTTTGAGCTTTCTATATTTTTGGTTCAAAGGACTCATCTGCTTTTTCATCTTCTGGGATTTTTGGCTCTATCTTTGCACCTTCATCCCAGATATTGCCTTTTTTTTAACAATCTGTTGATTATTATTCCTCCTGAATTTTGGAATTTAAAAGAAAAAAAAAATTATGTTGTTTATCAGACTTAGGGTTGTCATTTCTGATTATTCTATGGAGCTGTTGTGTTTCTGTTGATAGATCTTAATGGGGGAGTAGGCTTCGTTTGGGATACAGTTTTTAGTGGAAAAGTATTAGATGTGCAAAGAGAAATGGTCTCTCTTCTGTGTCGAGCGATGCCTTGAACCCCCTTCGGGGTTACGTTTCTCTTCCACAGGTCACCTTTGGCCCAAAGAGGTCCTTTCTCTTCTTTCTTTTGCTTCCTATTATATATTCTCTTTTGTTTGGTTGCTCAGAAATGGTAGGAAAATAAAATTCAGATTTTGGGTTTTTATGTTCTGGGCATAATTCAGGTTGGTATTTAGCTCTGTTGAAGTGAGAAATTTTGTTGATAACCGATAAAATGTGCAAAAAACCAAGTTCGCATAGAAATTGTTTGGCTTGGTAATTCTGAGCAATCTGCTTGGTTGCTCAGGAAATGTGGGAATTGAGAGTGAAAGTTGAGATTTTGGGTTTAAATATATGGGGTATAATTCAAGTACATGGCTTATAATTCAAGTATATTGCATAATATTCTGTTTATATTCATCATATGGTTCAAAGAAACAAATGGTGGAATTCAAGTCTTTGGATATTTGCGTGCATAGTCTTGCAATATTTTTGTATTATCTGATATATTGGATTATTTGGGATTACAAGTTTGGTTAGTTTAATCAGACTTAGGGTTCTCAGAATTTCCTAGTTTTATTCAAATAAATAATGTTGAAACAGCTAACTTGTTTGTGGAATTTGAGGTTTTCATGAAATTATTGGAAGATGTACTTGTATTTTTGGATTAGAAATGTTGGTTTCAGTGCTTATTTTGGCTCACATGTGAAAATTAGGATTTTGGCTTTCATATATATATTTATTTATTTCAATGAAGAAACATACTTGCGATTGAAATTTGAAAATGTGTTTTTCCTAAAATCAACTTGTCATGTAAATTCTGGACTTATTGAAACTGCTTATAGATTAAAAAATAAAATTTATTGACAAACAAGTGATACTATATGGAAGAATTCATTGGAAATTGAACTTTTCCCTCAGTAGTTGTTTGTTGCATTGCTTTTGATCAATTAACACATATAACATGCAGATGGATGTTGCCCAATTCAGAAAACTCAGTTTTAGCCTCGACTGCGAATGATATGCGCTGTGATAAGTACACCCCCATTGATTCTGGAAAGTTGAAGTCTGCAGCTATAGGGCTATCTCAAAGTAAGTTTTAGTCTTCTCTTTCGATGCTTCTCATTTGGTAGATCTAAATTTCTTTTCTTCAAGGATATTTGATCACTGTTAATAATAATAATGATAATAATAAAACCATTTTTAACTAAGTATATTTCTGTATAAACTTGAATCTATTCAGAACTCAACAAACCTGATGGCTAGATGAGTCTTGAGTTGACAATATTAGCTTCTCATGCTAAGTTCAACTCATTCCAATTATGATCTGACCTAAAATTGACTAATCCTTGCCATTACTACCCCTGAACCTGTTTCACATCTATAGTTCTCACCTTTGTGTTCTATGATCCCCCAAAACCCAAGAAGAATCTCAATAGGGAGTTGTTGAGACCTTTATTAGGGACTTTTTTGTATTACCCAAGTGCAATAACTTTTATCTACATCACTCTTCTCTCTTTAATAAACCCAAACTCTAATTTATGAATCAGACAGGTAGCCTCATACAGTTATAACCAAATGTTTAAATTGATTAAAATTTATTCATAATCTATCTAATACATCATTAATTGCTTAAGTTTGATTGATTTGCTATTGATTAAAAAACTTCACGGCTATAGTAACTGATTTGAAGCATACTTTGGCTGATATTTCTGATTCCATTAGATTTTTGTTACATTACCTGATACCACAATTTAAAAGTATACTTATTTTATCCTTTTTTACCTTTGTTTTGTAATTATTTTTACATATCCATACCGTTTGTATGCACTTAATGGGTTATGCAATGTTCTTTATTGATGAGTGAAACTTATCTTAAATTTTATTTGGTATGCTGGCTCAGCAAAATATCTGTGTTCTTTCCCACTATGTCCAGAAAATAGGGAATTATATACAAATAGAGTAGCCTAGAATGCTGGTGGTCCATGGAAAAGTTTGCTAATTACAAGTATCAACCAAAACACAGCAGAGTGATGGCATCTTCCCACATATTTCATTTATGTCCGAAAAGAATTTTTAATATAGCCCCCTATTATGGTTATATGAATCTTTTTTTATATCTTATTGTTATTCAAGGTCTCCTCCACCTCAGACACATAATTTTATGGTTTCATCACTGTTTCGTACAGATTTCAAGAATGAGTTTGATCAGAATTGATATTTTTTTTTTCTTTTTTTTCTTTTTTTCACAACAACTATTTAGTGCTTCATTTTTATTTATTGTTATTTTGGTGTTTGGATGATTTGGTGTAGAATAATCATACCCGACTCAAAAAAGTCTATTTCAACTATTTAGGTTTGGTTACATAAATCCTATTTTCTTTTCCATTTTAAAGCCATAACCTTAGGCAAATCTTGAGAACTGTTCAGGAAGTCAAGTTTTAAAAATACCAGCATTGCTATTACATCCGAATGATATTCTCTATATTCTGTCTTTCAGTTTCTGGTCGCAATCGAAAATACTAAAGTGATTGTATAGTTTTTATTTTTATTTAGGAAAAAATTTAAGAGAAGTGACTTAAAAAATAAATCAAATAGGCCCTTACAATCCCTTTGTTAGTGAAAGGAAGGAAATTTTATGAATGCTCTAGAAAGCGACCCTTCATAAACCAGAATAAGCCTTGCAGTTGACTTGTTAGTGAAGTTCTGATGCTAACAATTTAGCCAGGGTCCCATTTGAAGGTTGTATTAGTTCACTTCCAAAACATAGAATATCTCCTGCACAAGATCTTATTCAGAACTGATAATTGGTGCCATTATATACTTATTGCAGGTCATATCCACTAGCTGTTCACCCAAGATTGAGTTTGATAAGAATTTTAGGTATGATATATTTCTTACTCCTCTTATTCTGTTTTATTTTATTTGTTTATTTATCAATTTCTGGATTTTAATGCTCTATAAGTTTATATTACCTAGATAATTAGTTCTAATGCTCTTATTATGTTTTGTTTTATTTGTTTACTTATCAATTTCTGGATTTTAATGCTCTTATTATGTTTTATTTTATTTGTTTATTTATCAATTTCTGGATTTTAATGCTCTATAAGTTTGTATTACCTAGATATTTAGTTCTAATGCTCTCCGTCATGGATCTATCGTGATTATGCATATTTTTTTATTTTCCTTCTTGTGTACCTCTTGTTTATATGGGTCGTACCCTTGTTTTGGCGCCTTTTAATGATATTTTACCACTTCTCCCTTCCCTACCAAAAAAACAGAGAGCCTATGCATCAAGTACATAAATTTTGTTTTGCAGATATTGTTTTTAAAGGACCATTTTTCTTTACCAGTAATTGGCCCTGCATGTGTTTTGTTTAATTTATCCAGAGACAGCCTCATCACTTTGTTCTCTCATTTACCAAAATTTGTTAGATAAATGAAAATTCTTTCTCCACAAAGGGAGTGGAATAAAAATTAAATTTGATTATACAATTTTTGAAAATATAATTCACTGGAGGCTGGGGATTGATGGATGAAACAATTCTGAAAACGTTGTTCATGACACATTTTATTCGTTTGTGACTTTTTTAAATGTGTCAAATATGTGTGCATGAGCTGGTTATCACTACAAGAAATTAGGCTATTCCACCGTCACAGCTCATAAAGCTCGATCTTCAGTTCTTCACCTCTTTTGTTCTTCTCAACAACGCCCTGCTCTACGACCTAATAGCAACCTTTGGAAGGTTTTTTCCATTTCCAGCCAAGCCAACCTCCTAATCTCAGTAGAGGCAAGTAAAATTTCTTTCGTACTTTTCCTGTTTGCCATTTTTCATGATCCCCACCCTAGTTTTTTTTCTAGGGTTTCGAAATTACAAAAGGCCTATTGAAGGGGTAAATTATAAATCTGGAAAAGGCTTGTAATCTCCAAACAAACATGCTCAAAAGATTGAAATAGGGAATAGAGCAA
Source organism: Cornus florida (assembly GCF_030987335.1). Classification (NCBI taxonomy): domain Eukaryota; kingdom Viridiplantae; phylum Streptophyta; class Magnoliopsida; order Cornales; family Cornaceae; genus Cornus; species Cornus florida. Next base: position 52,613,199 of record NW_026775573.1, read on the forward strand.
GTTATAACAATCTCAGATCATAAGTAGGCTTGAAATATCTTAAACCTTAGTCTTCAGTTAAATCACCTAAAACTTGAGTTAATTCTGGTTCTTACAGTTTCACATACTCACAGTGCACTTACTCAATTAGATACTTTAGTTCTTTCAACAATAGACACAGTTGTAATGCACAATAAGTGCTAGGACAGAACTGACATCAGTTTTACAACACTAAATAAATGTAGGTGAAAGTAGGCCTTGATTCAAGTTCCCGCAACACTAAATAAATGAAACTTGTTCAGAATGATACTCTTCAGTGTATAGCAAGTTTACTTCGAATTGCAGCTCAAAATAAGTCACAGCACAGTTTCAGCTGAAACTTTGTTCTTAGGGACTAAATTGTAATTTTACGTCCTTACAGCCTTGAACTTGATTCCAAACATCTCAATCCAGTTATATATATATGCTCAGAAGGTAATCACAGCAAAGCTAGCAATATGAATCAACTAGAATGAGTTTAAAACTTTCTGTAGGCTATTTTATTCAATAAGGCTGTTTTGTTTGGTTTGAGAGTTCAAAACCAAGTACACTCAATTTTCAGTCTTGATCTTTGTCAACAGAGTTCTATAATGATTAAATATACTTTTTCAAAGCATAAACTCAACACATACAAGAAGTAATCAACATAAAACAGTCCATTAGAGGCTATTCACCAGAAAGGCTGAAACTGATATATGAGTACTCATATTGTTTTTCTGTGCAAAATTAGGCATATACCTGAGTTCTACAGATGTAAATAAATGTACCAAGCTTGCTTCAACCATCACACAGCACCCGGAACCTCTACAAACAATTTTGACCCTTCAATCCAGCCTCAACATCAACATAAATGCATCAAAAAATTCTACTTCACAAGTTCAGAAATTCTTCAGTGGATTAGTGCACTCTCATAGTGATTTCAGAGATTAAATTAGCTTAGAACTTCAATTAATCTCTTTGAAAGTGACTCATATTTTCAGCTCTCGAGCCTCACACTCAATGCAGCTCAATATATAAAAAGAGGCTCAATATTTGCACACCTATAACAGTATATATAAAAAGAGGCTTAATATTTGCACACATAGGTGATGTTGGTGATCTTGTACTCATTATGGGATGGGAGAGACCAATGATTACATTCCTTTAGGTGCTCTACATGTTATAGCTATAACCCTACCCTGATGCACCAGCACGAGAATAATTCCGTTCACAAAATCAGTTTAGGTTCTCAAAATTAATTGGGTGTGGATGAGAGCAGAATATCATGTATCAACTCATGCATTCAGTGCTTTAAATTCAGTAATTAAAATTTTCTAGTGCTTAATTTTCAGCTTTATTAAACAGCACCTTAGTCGGTTTTGTTTTTGAAAATTGAATGAGCGCATTTTTATATATATGGATTTCTGGGTATATGGTTTTTAGTTTTTGTAGGCAAGCACAATAAATAAATAATTGCTATTTATTGAGTTTGTTGGTGAATTAGAAATTTGTAGCTTTGATCAACATAGTTACCAGATTACAAATTAGATTAGATTAGATATACTGGATACCATGCTTAGAAGTGTATATATAATAATGTGTCAACTAAAAGCAGGAGCTGTGTTTGTTGGTGGTTTGTGCGTGGATATGGATTTGGGACCCTTGATCCAAATTAAATCAACTGTTCAATTAAACTTTAGGATCCCAGAATTGGATTATTAGAATGTTATTAGTGACATCCTTGATCGATTTGAGTATTCAAATTATAAGGATTTTAATTTTTCGGAAATAGATTATAAGGATTTTAGATAACATCTATAAGGATTTTAGATAATATTTATATATATGGATTTTAGATAACATCTATAAGGTGTTATTCCAGTTGACTTTAACAATCATTTTCTATCTATAATATAAATGTTGTGGGATCCACACGACTATGAGGCCAGGCCTGCTTCCAAAAAAATTGACCAATTTGAAATGACTTTCATATTTAACTACGTATTTGAGTTCTAGATCTGAGAAAAGAGGCCCATATTATAACATTGAAGCACACCACCAAGGTGAGAATGTTAATTTTTCTCACTTAAAAAAAAAGAACCAATTTTAATGACTTATTAGAGATCTAAAAACAATGTCCAAGCCCATTGGTTTAACAAGTTGTGGTAATTTAATTTTTTAACATAGTAATGCGAATGCTATTTTTTCCAATTAATTAACATGGTACTTAAAATTTTGTTTCCTTTTTTTTTTTTTTTTTTTGTCCAGTGATCGATAGGTTTAATTTGTTTGCTGCTGAAAATTTGAATTTCCTATCACTGCTCTATGATACGAACTTACCTTTTCGTATCATCCAGTTTTAGTTGATTTACCTTTTTGCTATCTATCTGAGTTAGTAATTTCATGATCATCCATCCTTTAATAAAATGATTTAAAAATATTATTGAGATAAAATATTGAGCTTGTTTACTCTGGGGTGTGTGAAACTGAAACTCTCCTTGCACTTAATGGTAACAAATATTTTAGGTGGGAACATACATTGAAGTCAAAAGTGGGCTCATCAACTGTCAATGTCCATCACATGATCAAGATGGGAATAACTTCCCTAACCTAAATTCATTCAAATTTTTGGAGATTATGTAATTGAAGCCAAATCACTTTCAATAATACACACAACGAAGGCCACACTAATCAACGCTATATAAGAAAAAAATACACATAAATGTGAATACCATGATGCTGCCTCAATATAGTACAAGGAATAAAACCTGACCCCAGTTATCTATTCTACAGTCTCTGTCACACAACTTAAAAATAAATAAATTTCTTTTTTTAATATATATATTGGGACAAGTTAATGAGCCTAAAATAACCTATCACTCATTGCATGGATTCGAGTTCATTTCATTTGATTTTCTGAGTAAAAGGCTTCCAATGCTGATCCCAAATACTAAAAGTGCATAGGGTTAAAGATAAATATGAGGCGTAGGCTCAGATTTATTGTAAACTGAACCAATAAAGTGCATAGAATAACTTCAAAATCTTGTAGAGTTCTACTGGCATCTGAAAAAAAAAAAAAAAAAAAAAAAAAAAAAGGGCATTGTATGAGATTGATTATAATATAATTGGAATAAAAATCAGTGTTAGGGTTAGGGCTTACTTGACAAGGAACCTTTAATTATTTCTTTACGCCTTGTTTCGAACTAAATACTTATGGGATTTGAAATTAGAGTTGGGAAAGGAATTGGGAATAAAATGGGATTTGTAAAAAGGAATTTTAAATTCCGTCTAAGTTCTTTTAAAATTCCACACATTCCAAATATTTGAAATCATATTTTAAATTCAATTATGATAAAATCCTTCCTATTTTTGTTTGCCTACATTGCCACTCTGCATTACATCAGGATAAACGCACTTGAAATTCAGGTGGGCCAACTTGAACCCAACTTAATGTTTTTTAATATATAAATGATGTTCAAAAGTTTGCTACTGAATCTGGTCACTCTTAATGTTTTATGTATGTTGTTTAAGTTCCTTGTGTAATATTCTTTAGTTATGTTTTTGCTCTGTTGTGGTTTTGTTCTTTTTTATTTGTTAATCTCAATTTAAAATTAAAATTGCAATTTTAAATAACTGATTCAAAAATTTTTTTATTTTTATTTTTTATTATGATGGGTTAGAAACTAGTCTATGTTTTGTGCTACTATTTTACAAGTTAATTTTTATTTTGGGATCGATTTTGTTACAAGCTTAACATATACTGTATTTATTTTTTTTAGACCATAAAATTTGGTTAATTGATATGACAATTATATTTTTTTATGTTAAACATATAATTATGCATCACAAAGTATATGGACATTGTTTGATCCTTTTTGTGATCCTCACACATGCTTGTTAAAGTTTGTATTAGATCGTGATATTGATGTCTCTGGACTGAGAATTCTAAATGGAATAGAAAATATAAATTTGATGTCATATATAAGTAAGATCCTTTTTTGGCTTTCACTGAAAGAGTTTTAGCTAGCTCTTTTTCTTCCAAAAATGGAAGTGAAGAACGAATCTCCCACTCATTCCTATTCTCTATATACATACATCAAAAAATAATTCATCTTAACTTAGTTTATAGTTAATTTTTTATTGAGCTACTGATGTTTAACACTACATTCATCTTAATTTCAAGATGAAATGAAACAGAAGTTTTCACAAGTTTTTCACAATTCTGATGGTACCAGTCCTATCATAAATGATGTTGAGATAGTGAAAAACCAATTAGGTATCAGAAATGGATATCGTCGTGGGTTCGGAAATGGTTTTGTAGCTCCAAGCCATCAACGTGCATCCTTATCTTTTGAAGAGGCTTATAGAAAAAGGGTAAAAAATGTTGAAGAAGATAATGCACAACTTAGGGAGAAAGTTACAAATTTAGAGGAGAAGTTGGATACATTTCAGCACCTCCTTGAGCAGCAACAACAACTCCTTCAGCAGCAACAACAGAACCAACAATTGCCACCACGATTCCACCAACAGCAGCATGCCCCACCAAGCTGGTATCAGCAGCCGCCAACATGGTGGCAATTTCGGCACCACGCACCAGCACCACCACAACAGTCACCTGAATGAACTATAAAGATAATTATTTTGGTAAATATATTTTGGAGCTTTTTGATGGCTTGCTAACTGATTTCTAACTATTTTGGTAGTGTATTTTTTTCCCTGCATTTTCATGATTGCATTCAGTTTAAAATGATGTTTTAATTTTTGAGGATGTTTGGAACCATTTGATGTTAAAGCAGCTACTAGATACTTTTAGCTCTTCTTTACAAAACTGGAGAATTTGTAGTTTCATCATGAGATTAAGAGCTTGTTTGTTGGTATCATATTATGGTGGTAATTTATTTTTTTCTTTCTAAAATGATATTGTGGATGAATATACTTTTTAGTTTCCATGTTTTGATATATAAGGTGGACGTGGTTTAATAGTATTTTTAGAAGACAAATCCCGTAGAGCTAAACAGAAAAAAAATAAATAATAATAATAATGAACTATTAGGGACAGTTTATTACTGTCACAAATTTAATTTAATAATAATAAAAAATCTTATTAGGGACAGTACAAATTGTGCATAATAAAGTATGTATTAGGGACTGGCAAAAAACGGTCCCTAATATATCAACTATTAGGGACAGTAAATACCGTCCCTAATAAATCAAAGGGGGACGGTCTTATTAGGGACAGTAAGTCCGTCCCAAATAAATGAAAGTGGGACGGGCCTTTTCGGGACAGTAAGTCCGTCCCTAAAGGTCGATTTTATTAGGGACAGAAAATTTTTACCGTCCCTAAAAATCATTTGACACAACTATTAGGGACGGTCAGATTTGATTATTAGGAACGGTCTTAGGGTTTTTAGGGATAGATTTGGCCGTCACTAAAAACCTAATTTCTTGTAGTGATGGGGGTGTCCTTCCCTTATACAGAGGGTCTGAAGGCTCAAGAGGCTGAGGTGTTTTTTGCTGAAATGGTGAAGGCTCACTCGGAAGATCCTCCGAGCTCATCAACTCCTGTAACTCCTGGTCCTTCAATTCCTCCACCTGCAAGTCCAGCTGTAGTAAATGCTTTTGAATCTGCCCCGTTTAATCCGAAGAGGAAGTAGGATCAAGCAAACATACATATATATTTTCCTTGTAATGAAACAATTTTGAGAATGAATGATATATCCTTTTCTTTTATTCTGCTTCGATTGCGTATGCTTGTATGCTTCTGATATTGCACTCTGTTGAGAGATTTTTTTTTTTTTTAGAGGGAAGGTACCCTGCTTGAAGGTTCCTTATTTGTTTTAGTCCGAAGAAAAATAAATAAGAGGTTTTCCAAGCCGGACACTCAGTGTCCAAGGCGAGGTTTTTGCCGAGCCGGACACTTAGGGTCCGAGGCGAGATTTTTGCCGAGCTGGACACTCAGGGTCCAAGGTGAGATTTTTACTGAGCCGAACACTTAGGGTCCGAGGCGGGATTTTTGCCAAGCCGGACACTTAGGGTCCGAGGCGAGATTTTTGCCGAGCCGGACACTTAGGGTCCGAGGCGAGATTTTTGCCAAGCCGGACACTTAGGGTCCAAGGCGAATGAATTACTCCCCGGCGCTGAGCCGTAATGAGGTTTTGCCGAGCCAGACGCTTAGGGTCCGAGGCGAGATTTTTGCCAAGTCGGACACTTAGGGTCCGAGGCGGATGAATTACTCCCCGGCGCTGAGCCCGAAAGAGGTTTTCATACATATATTCTTCTCTTCATCGTTTTTTTTTTTTTTTTTTTAAAACAACTTGCCGAGGACTCAAAAATGATAGGAGGCCAAGAAAGCGAGTAACAATGGCTGCAAAGTTTCCTATTTGTTTATTTTGGAGACTTTCCTCCATTGATACTCCCTTCTTGGCAACTATATGTCATGGACTACGCATATATTAACCACATTTCCTTTCTATTTTTATCCGATGTGGGATAAAGAGCTTTAACCATAGGTCAAAACGCATGGTTTTTAATAACTTGCTTCCAACATTGCTTTGCATAAAAGCATAAAATTGCATAATCATAGTGCAATATGAAAATTTCTTTGCATAAAATTTTTCAAAATTTTTCCTTTGCATAAAAATTTCAATAAAAATTTCTTTGCATAAAAATTGCTAATGCATACTGCGACGCAAAATTGAATAATCATTGAATGATGGTATGGCCCCCATTTTTATGGAAAGAAACAAATAGAAGTAAAATAAAGTAAAGCATGGCTAACTGTGGGCTTACGCAGCCTTATTTGTAAAGAATTATTAATAAAATTGACAAACTTAACTAATGGAAATACTATTTAAGGTGTATTGCATTCTAAGGACGCGCAATGGGACGTCCGTCAGCTTCGGCCAAACGATATGCTCCCTTCCCTACTACTTCAGTAATCCTGTAGAGTCTGGTCCAATTAGGTTCCAATTTCTTTACATGAGCTGTCTCTTGCTTTAGAACCCAATCGCTTACCGCAAAGTTCCGGAATCTGACACGTTTGTTATAATTATTGCGCAGCTGCTGCTGATATGAAGCAAGCCTAATTGCTGCAGCATCCCTTTTCTCATCGAGGAGGTCGAGACTATGTTCGAGCTGCTGACTATTGTTTCCTTCAAGCAACAAGGATGTTCGAAGGGTTGGAATCGCCGCTTCGGTTGGAATCACTACTTCGGAGCCATAAGCCATGGCAAAGGGACTCTCCCCATGGGCCGCCGTGGTGTGGTTCGATACGCCCAAAGCACTTGAGGGAGATTCTCGTACCATTTCATTTTGAGTTTCTCCAATTTCTTCTTTAAACAACTGAAAATGGTCCGATTAGTTATTTCAGCCTGTCCATTCCCTTGTGGATGACTAACTGCAGCTAACTTTTGTATAATTCCATGCTCAGCAAAGAATTTTCTTGTACTTCTATTGTCGAGGTTCTTACCATTGTCCATCATAATGACTTTTGGCACCCCAAACAAGCAAATGATGTTGTTCCAAAGGAAACTTTTTACCTGCTCATGGGTCATACTTGAGTAGGCCTCGGCTTCTACCCATTTAGTGAAATAATCTATAGCCAGTAGCACGTACTCCTTTTGTTCCATAGTTTTGGGTAACGGGCCTACCATATCAATGCCCTATTGTGTGAATGGCCATGGATTTGTCATTGCGTGTAAATCTTCGGCAGGTTGATGCTTCATGGGACCGTGACGTTGACATTTGTCACACCTCTGAGTATACTCTTCTGCATTCTAGGCCAAGTACGGCCAGAAGTAACCTTGAGTCAGGACTTTATGCGCGAGGGATCTACCCCCAGAATGGTTGCCACAATCTCCGTCATGGATTTGTTTCAACACCACAAGAGCCTCAGTAGGGCTTAAACATTTCAGGTAAGGACCTGAAAATGACTTTCGGTATAACTGATTGTTAATGATGGCATATTTAGCTGCGGTGAGACGGAGCTTCCGTGCTTCGGACTTCTGGTCTGGAAGAACTCCATGCTTGAGGTAGGCTTCCAATGGATCAATCCAGCATGGTTCTCGAGGAATAACTGGAATCACCATTACTTCCTGTGGAGGATTAATGCTGGGCTTTTCCAGAACGTCAATCGGCACAATCCAAGTCAGATCTTCATTTGAGGATGATGCTGATGTGGCCAATTGATCTGCTTCGGCATTCTCAACACGAGGTACCTAATAGAATTTGATCTGATCGAATCCCCGTGTAACGTTCTCTACAGCTTCTTTATATGCTTTCATTCTTTCCTCTTTGGGATGGTACTGACCTGTCACTTGATTTATAACAAGCTGTGAGTCACTAAAAACCTTTAAGCAACGTACCTGAAGGCTGCTAGCCAATCGAAGACCAGCAAGTAATGCCTCGTACTCGGCCTCATTATTTGTAGCCGGGAACTTCAAACGGATAGATTGCTGCAGCTTGGTGCCTTCGGGTGTTGACATTACAACGCCTACCCCTACACTTGCTTGATTCAAGGAGCCATCAACTCGAAGTTCCCACTGTGGTTCAGGGTGTGCCGGCTCTTCGGGAGTATCTTCATACTCGAGAAGAAAGTCTGCTACGGCTTGTCCTTTTTGCGACACCCTTGGCTCATAAGTTATGTCGAAGGAACTAAGCTCGCTAGCCCACTTGGTAATTCTCCCAGATAAATCGGGCTTAAAGAGTATACCCCGTATAGGATAGTTGGTGAGTACCACAATGCTATGAGATTCAAAATAGTGCCGAAGCTTCCTCTTGGCATAGATCAAGGCTAAGATGACTTTTTCTGCTTTACTATATTGCGTCTCCGCATCTGTCATGGTCTTACTTGTGTAGAAGACTGGATATTGCCTCTTTCCTTCCTTTCTAATCAATGCTGCACTTGTCGCTATATTAGAAATTGCCAAATACATAATAAGAACCTCCTCAGGTTTTGGAGCGGATAGAATTGGTGGTTCAGCCATGTAACCTTTCAACCGACTGAGGGCCTCCTACTGCTGAGGTCCCCATATATCTTTATTCTTAGATCGTATAGCATCGAAGAATGGTTTGCACTTATCTAACAATCGGGATATAAACCGGCTGAGGGCTGTGATTCGACCAGTAAGAACCTACACCTCCCTGCGATTTTTTGGTTCCTGATTCTAGATGAGGGCCTTAGCTTGAGCCGGACTTACCTCTATCCCTCTTTTATTCACTATGTGGCCGAGGAATTGACCTGATGATACCACAAAGGAGCACTTGGATGGATTTAGCTTCATGTTGTACTTCTTCAAGGTATTGAAAACTTCCTGTAGATGCTTCGGATGATCTTCTTTCTTCACACTTTTAACCACCATGTCATCTATATATGCTTCAACTGTCTTTCCCAGCAGATTATCGAATATCTTGTTGACAAGGCGTTGATAAGTAGCTCCAGCATTCTTCAGTCCGAAGGGTATGACCCTGTAACAATAAGTCCCCTTTTCTGTAATAAAAGCCGTTTTTTCTTCATCTTTGGGGTTCATAGGAATTTGATTGTATCCCGAGTATGCATCTAGGAATGTCAGCCTCTCGTAGCCAGTGGTAGCATCAACCATCTGGTCTATCTTGGGCAGAGGGTAGTTATCTTTAGGGCAGGCTTTGTTGAGGTTGGTATAGTCTACACAAACCCTCCATTTTCCATTCTTCTTCACGTTCGACAACCACTATGGATATTGCACTTCTTGAATGAAACCTGCTTGCAACAATTTGCTCACTTCTTCAGCTATAATGTGATTGCGTTCAGGGGCAAACCTTCGGTGTTCTGCTTAACCGGTTTGAACTCCGGATCCACCTTCAGACTATGGCAGGAAACTAAGGGATCGATCCCTACCATGTCCGAGTGATCCCACGCAAAGGCATCTGCATTGCTCCGGATAATATCAATTAATGCCTCATTTTCTTCGGACGTGGAAGAAGATCCTAGATAAGTAACCTTCTGAGGGTCGCCAAGGATAACTTCCACGGCTTCGAGGGTCTCCTCTGTGGGCTTCGCAATTTCCTCTTCCTCCTTTACCTTAAGATACTTGGGCAGAAGGCTCTGTAATTGCTATTTGGGTCCAGTTTTGGAAACCACACCTAGTTGCTGTTGAGTCGACACCCTCTTCACCTCAACTTGTGTCAACATGTAGCATTCCTTCACTGCAACTTGATCGCCCCACAGATTAATTACTTCTTTCCCGTCCGGAGATAAGCACCGCATCACCTGGTGAAGGGTGGACGGAACTCCTCTCATCCGATGTATCCAGCCTCTTCCCATGATGAGATTGTAAGAAGGATGGATCTCTGTTAAAACAAAGTTCTCCTTCAGAGTCCTCTTCGCCTCGGTTACTGACAAGTCTATTACTCCAAGGGGATCTACTCTTGTGCCATCGAATCCCATCAACGGGCTGGAGGTAGGTTAAATAGATGATGACGGGATCTCTAACTGATCAAAGACCGTCTTTATGATTATGTTAGCGCTACTTCCTGGATCTACCAAAACCCTCTTGATCATACAATTAGCCACTAAAAGACTGATGACCAATGGATCCTCGTGGGGGAGTTGTACTCTGGATAGGTCGCCATCTCCGAATCCAATACTGATGCTACCCGAATTGATAGCATTGACCGAGGATATCTTCTTGAGCTTGTGGGTCGCCCTCAGTCTGGATCTGTACACCTCCTCGGACTCTTGATCATCTTCAGACCTGCCATGTATTGCATGGATGACTTTTACTTGCGTACCTTCTACCTTGCGGGGATAGACCTCGCAGGGCTTTGCACACTCCTTTGTCATGAGGTAATCCGTCAATTCACCTCTGGCGATCATATTCTCCACCTGTCACCTGAGGGATCTACAATCGTTGGTTGAATGCCCATAATCTCGATGATAAGCGCAATGCTTTCTTTTGTCCCTTTGCTCCAGGGGTTGCTTTATTGGCTGCAGAGTTGTGAACTTCGTCTTATTCTCTTGGAAGAGCCGAGCCAAGGTAGTTCGGAGAGGTGTAAATCCTTCCTCTACCCTTTGCCTTTTTTCAGGTGCCTGGGTGACCGGCGTTGAGGAACGTTGGCTTTTTTGAATCTTTGGAGTTGGAATTCTTTCTCGAGGCTTGTTTTCCACTGTCATGAGGGTGGCATGCTGCGCTCGGTGGGCTATATTTTCCTTAAGCCGAATGTAGATCTGGGCCCTGGCATTTAGAGTCTGCATGTCGGGAGGAGAATACTTGACTAAGGAAATATGGAACTTCGTCCCCTGAATTATCGTGAATTTAAATGTCTCTATAGCAGTTGCGGGATGACAATCCGCTATTTCTGAGGCCTCCATGTTGAATCTTGACAAGAAATCTTGCAATGTTTCCCCCCTTTTCTGCCTTACGGTGAAGAGGCTGGCAATGCTCTTCTTTTGTTTCTTATTTCCGCAATACTGTGCCAAGAACATGGTGCATAGAGTTACATAATCCGGGATGGACTTATGCGGTCTATTCTTGAACCACTCTAATGCTGCTCCTGTCAAACTGGTAGGAAAAACTCTGCACATCCAATGGTCATTACGATCATCCAAAGCCATCTTTTGAGCGTAATGATCTAGGTGCCAAGAAGGATCCCCTATTCCATCAAACTGGGTGAAAGTAGGCATGGTGAATTTCTTGGGCCTCTCAACCAGATACACATCGTCAGTGAAAGGAGTTTTGACTAAGGAATTTTTGTGTTCTCCAGCCATCTCAGCAGGTGTCTGAATCTTCAGGAGTCTCTTCTCGTCAAAGGCATCCTGAACACCTGCACCATCTGGGATTCCATTAGACCATACTGTAAGTTTATGGCTGGATTCGACTTGTTCATCCTGTGTGCGACGAGGGACGTTATTTGAAGCCGCAGCCTCGGATCTTGCCTTCCGTTGTTGCTGAACCTCATTCGGCTGAGCCTCATTGGGTCGTGCCCCATTAGATGGAACCCCATTAGGCGGAAGTCCAGTAATCGGAGGAATATTCTGACTAGGGGGTGCTGCTGTGTCACCCACTGGTGGCGGTGGTGCCAACTGAGCCAGCGTCGTTTGCAGAGTGTTATTCTGCTGTTGAAGCATGGCGATCTGAGCCATGCTTGCTTCGTTTGCCTGACGAAGTACGTCAAACTGGTGTAGAAACTCTTCACGCATCTTTTGCATCAACTCCGTCTGTTGATCTGCTGAAGATCCTCCGTTCGACATTCTGGATGGTAGCTGCAGGATTCACTTGTGAAACAAAAACAAGAGTGGGAATATATTTACACACGTTTCCCACAGACGGCGCCAAAGTGTAAGTGCAAAATTTCGTTCAACCAATAATGATTGGGAAAAATAAAACAACTCACTCAATAAACAATAAAAATAAACAAGAACAGTGTATAGAGAGCTGTAGAATTGCTTGATTCCTTTATTGGAGGTCTAGGTCTCTATTTATATACAAAAGTTTGAAGAATTATGGTAGGACTCGCGTTGCTTGTCCTCTAATTCTTTCCATATATCAATTTCTTTACAAATAGAATTCTTTCCTTTTTATAATTCGTCCCTTACTAGATTTTCCTTACACAGAACTTGCTTCCTTTGGTGAATCCTTTTCCTTGCAGGACCGGCTCCTTCTTTAAATGGATTTGGGCCGCATTTAACTTGGTCCACATGACTGCTGGCATCTTGATTCGAGCTTTAGTAAAGCTGGTAGTTAGATAACAATAGTTTTGGGCTAATGACTAACTCAACTTGAGCTTTTAACGAGATGGGCTTTCAACTTAACCGAAGATAAAGTTATATTTATGATAACGTGAACTGCTCTTATTGGAGGGAGATTTTTCCCTCTACAATATATTTAAAGAAAATAAAATAATTTTTATAAAACTCTAACACAAATTTCCTGTTTTATTATTATGAATAATAAAAAAAAAATTTAATTGAGATAAAAAGAGATTTTAAAAGAGTTTCTATAAAACTCTAACATAAATTACCTATTTATCAATTTATTATGAGTTTTTTTAATAAAAGAAAATCTAATTAGACAGCAATTATTAATATAAAAAATATTTATTAATTGATATAGAAAGTAAAATAATTTTTCTAAAACTTTATCACATATAACCTATTTATTATGAATATATTTAAAGAAAATAAAATAATTTCTATAAAACTGTATAACAAATTAGCTATTTTATTTTCTTTAAAACTTTATTACATATAACCTGTTTTTATCAACTTAATATGAATTTTTTAATAAAAGAAAATAAATTAGACAAGGATATATATATTTTTTTTAAAAAATAATTTTTTAAAAGAGTTTCTTTAAAACTTTAACACAAATTACCTATTTATCTATTTATTATGATTTTTTTTAATAAAAGAAAATATAATTAGACAATAATTATTTATATAAAAAATATTTATTAATTGATATAAAAATTCAATAATTTCTCTAAAACTCTACCTCAAATCACCTTTTATTATGAGTTTTTTTAATAAAAGAAAATCTAATTAGACAATGATATATTTAGGAAAAATAAAATAATTTCTATAAAACTCTAACACAAATTAACTATTTTATTTTTAATAAAACTGTATCACATTAGAAAAGGATATATTCAAAGAGTTTCTATAAAACTCTAACATAAATTACCTATTTATCTGTTTATTATGAATTTTTTAAGAAAAAAAATCTAATGAGACAGGATTATTAATATAAAAAAATATTTATTAATTGATATAAAAATAGTTTTTAAAAGAGTTTCTACAAAACTGTAACAGAAATTACCTATTTATCTATTTATTATGAGTTTTTAATAAAGGAAATCTAATTAGATAAGAATTATTAATATCAAAAATATTTATTAATTAATATCAAAAATTAAGTAATTTTTCAAAAGAGTTTCAAATCATTATTAAAACAATTAAAAAAATAGGTAAAATAGGTAAAATAGGTAATTGTTTAATAAAATAATTACCAAATAATAAAATAAGTTACAAAACATTCATCACGTGCATGGCACATGCCTTTTCCTTATATATATATAGTGGCATAGTTAGGATTTGAATTCAAAGGCATAGTGGAATTTTATTATCATTTTTTTAAAATAATAATATGAAGAAGAAAAAGGGAAAGAAAAATGAAATTTGAAGGAAACAAATTAAAGCATGATTAAATAAGGGGAATTTAACCTTTTTAAAAAGATAATTAAAGAAATTTAAAGTGTGAAAGAGAAAAAATAGAAAAAGTTCAAAATTTTATTGAAAACTAATAATTTTAGGGGGACATAATATACAAATTTATATATATATGTGTGTGTGTGTGTAAAAAATAAAATAAAATAAAAACCATATATATACATAGGACGCGCCAGGGAGGCATTCCCCCTGGGTACACACTGACTTCGCCCCTATACATATATATATATACTAGTAAAAGGTATACGCGATGTACGTGTTGAATATTTTGTAACTTATCGATATATTCGTTGTATGATATTGTCAGATATTAAATGAATTCATATTAATAATGTTTAGAGAATAATAATTGTTATCTTAAAAGAAATAAAATAAGGTTTTCCATTGATAAATGATATATTAGAAAATTCGAAAGGGTACCAACGATGTTTAGATTGTAATAATTGTCATCTCAAAAGAAGCAAAATATATTAGAAAATTCGAAAGGTACTTAAAAGGTACCACAAATTATAACTATAATTTTATGAATTCCTAAACTATAACTATTTGAAAATAAAATTTTTCCTAAATTATTTATTTCTCAATCTTTATCTTTTTTTGTATATCTCATTTCTTCATGAAATGAATCATTTTCAAGTATCAATTTTTTTTTAATTCTTCCACTACAAAATAAGTTTTCTTGACTTGTTGTTGAGTATTGTCTATCTTCACAAGAAAAATAAAAGATTTTCCTTTACAACTTGTCACTTTGTTGGTGAATTCATCCATGTCCTGCAAAAAGAACAAATATACTTTAGAGCTATTGAGAATTTAGAGCTATTGAGAAATTCAAGTAAGTAATTTTTTTTATTTAATTAAAATTTTTAAAAAATTACCTCAATTTGTAATTGTAATAAATCATTTAGTGAACAATTTATTAATGTTTGGCAATCATTGAACACTGTTAGGGTTGCAAGTGTTGCAATATGTTCTATACTTCGCACTTTAATTATCATCATGAATCTGCGCATGAGTAAGGAGAAAGAATCATGTATTTGTAATATTATTAAACCATTCAAATATAATAATAATGATCAGGTTTTAAGATATAATAATACTTTTTGAAAGCATTTTGGGTCTGTTGTCTTGCATCGAGGATAATATATTCTATCTTTTTCAACTTTAATTTTCTTGTTACATTTCTCACACACGTCGTACCACGGTTCGCGGTCATTAACGACCTTTGCAATTGTTACTTCGAAAGAGTAATTTTTTTCCTACAAGTTGTGCAACAAAATATAACTTCTCAATATATAAATTGAATATAAAAATTTAATACACAATTAAGGAAGATTAAGAAATATACTCAAATTTAATACCTCAAAGGACATTGTAAATTTTCCTATTATGTCTTGAAGTTTGACTTTTTCAGCACCATTAAATTTTTGATCTTTTGTACTGGAAATCAAACTTCTTATATTGGCTTATTTCAGGACGAAAGCATGCAAAAGTGTGTAGTGTGGCCAAGTTTAAATTTAGAGATTACCACTACCACTTCTAACTATAAATATAGCTAGGGTGAGTAGGGATCATTCCAAGGGAAATTGGGTGTATTATGCTTAGAAATCAAAGTTGGATTAGTAGGTCGAGTGATCAAAGATGTTTTATTTGGTTAATTAAACTACAATGTCAATTAAATGAATACAAGGTAAAATAATTGAAGTAGAGTAAAATGTAGAGAGTATAAGAGAGGGATCTTGGGACTTAGAGGTTACCACTAAACACCACATTCCTAGACACTCAATGTGTAATGAATGAGGGGGAATATGTGTTGCAATATTAGTGTGTGTCATTGATTGAATCAACAAGCATGGATAACTAAGCAAGTATATATTGTCTAAACAAACTAGTGAATAGCAAAACATATCAAATTAAGCCATTATTCCTTTCTTTAAGTCCACAACCAATACACATCATCAAATTAGATAAATATATTACTTGCATTTATAAGCATGGAATATTAAACAACAAGTATGGATTGTCCTCCCATTTAAGAAAGTAAGGTAACAACACTACAATTAAGCTAAGGACATGAAAATTAAGTTAAGTAAGCTAAAGAAGAAGCACAATCCATCAAGAAATGAGTATGAACCATCAAACAAACCACAAGAATATTCCATTAAAACACCACGCTTTGACAATCACTAGATTCATAGCATTAACACACATAAACATGCATCAATATCACAAAATTTAGAGATAAACACATGAACATCTATTCTAGCATACATAGATATATGAATAGAATGAAATGATCAATTGGTAGTATTAAATCACACAAATCATTGTAGAAACAAGATTCATATAAAAATCAAATGTCAAGACAAGAATTATAACACAAATCCCCTCAAAATACAAAACATCAAAGTCTAAGAGGCATGCTTAGGGCTATCTCTAACCCCAAGAGAATGGTTTAGCCACTCATTGATGTAGTCATCCAACCCTCAAGGGCCATCTCTATGGTAGGAATGATCTTCTTCTCCTTGATGGAAACCCTAAATAAGTGGAAGAACTCCCAAATGGAGTGTCTCTCTCTAATCTCTAGACTCCTCCCACCTTTCTTTTGTTTGGTTCCTTTCTCTAAGATTGTATCTCCTCTTTTGTAAAATGGCTCAAAATCCTTATATAGGTAGCTCAAGGGTCATACCCAATGGTCAGACTTCATACACTAGGACCTCCAAATGATTACACCACGAGCACACCTTTTAATTGGCTGGAACTCTATTTTTCTCGCACTTGAAGAGGTTCGATCGATCATAAGGATGGTCAGATCAATCGAACCATGGCGACGCCTTTTTGGAATAACACAAATCTGAGATATTTTTGGGATATTTTGGGAAAAGGACAAAAGTGGTAGGTGAGGATAAGATCAAAGAAGTTCGATCGATCGAAGAATTGTTGGATCGATCGAAGATGGGAATTTCCTGAGAATAAGGACAAGAGGCTCGATCCATCTTGGCATGGTTGGAACGATCGCTGTGAGATTGATCTGAGCTTAGTATGACCGATCGAAGATCCCTGTTTTCCACCACTTTGCTTCCACTTTGCTCATTTCTTCCATTAAGCTTGAAATTGCATCTTTTATGCTTTAATTCAGCTGGATTAACTTATTTTGGGGATAAGTGCCTGAAAAGGAAAATAATATGAAATTAGATTAAAACAAGAAAATAAAATAGGATAAGGTCCTAAAATACCCAAGCTTAAAGGGGTTTAAATTCGCACTTTTCAGCGCTCATCACATATATTTGTTATTAATATTTTCTTTGGACCTGTCCACATATAAATTATCTTGTAAAATAATTAAATAAATAAAATAGAAAAACATATTCTCTTTCTACAAATAGTGTAGATTTTGCACCAAGAAGTCTACAATATATATATATATATATATATATATATATATATATATATAAACAAATATCATCTGACATATATGTTTAGTTATATACGAAGATGCTCAAAGAAAAAGATTACATATAACTTTATGAATATATATATAATGTAAAAGCAGTTAGAATAAATAACGAACAAATATCTTAATGCTTTGACACTTTCAATATCCATATTAATTTGCAATGTAGATCCTTTTTATGTTTAAAGAGACACACCTGGAATATAACATTGTTATTTGTAAAGTTTGTTATTATAGATTTAGTTAATAATATATAATATAAATAATATCAATTTGTATGATAATTTACCTTTGTAGGTGTTGATTGCCATATGTGTAACTGTCTTTTCTATATTAGTTCCATGATAAAGTTTCTTTCATTCTCAGCAAAATCCTCCCATAACGTCAAAGTAGTTGTCCTTGAACTGTAATAAAGATTAATTACTTTAGTCATTATATTATATTGGCAAAATTATGATCGTACATGTAATATAGTAATGACGTACCTCATATCCATTATAATGACTTCCCTTTTTTTGTTGTGCCTTTGTTGTTCTTCTTACATATGTCCAATGAAGGAGATACCTCAATAACAATTCCCAAAGCATCTAGCCGGATTAAAATAAAATAAAAATTTTTAATTTTAATTTTAATTTTTTTATATATGTACAAGAGAGAACATATATATGGAGAGTTTAGAATTAAACGAAAACTAACCCATATTTTCTTTTGCATCAATGTACTTGTTCAGCTTCTTGAAGTCTACAAAATTAAATTTTATTGTTTCTAAGCTTACTACTTCAAGTTTCTCAACTTCAATTGAGGTGTTATTAAGAAACTTTAATTCATACTCCTTGTGCACGCTCTTATACATTAGAAATTCTGTATGTCTTGTGAAGTAATAGTGAATCACTGAATTTGGTGGCGAGTTTGTTAAATAAGACACCATGAATTTGTGTTCCCTGAAAGAGTAAAAAAGATGTGTAAATGGATTAATAAGATCATTAAATAACAATGTTGCTATACAAATATAGATGCATTTAATGAAACTAACAAAAGTAACCGATGGTATACTTACATCATCATCCATTAGAACTACTTTCAACATTGTTCCTGATGTGTATTCGTCGATTGCTCTTTGAAGTACAACTACTTTTATTGTCGATTCTGTTTTTAAACTAACAAGTGAATTTATTAAGTCAAAGCTTTGGTGACCTTTCTTCATTTTCATGATTGTTTCTGCATGATTAAAAGAAAAAAAAAAATTTAGGTTAAAGAAAATAAAAATTAAAATAAAATTGTGAAATAAGAATGATTGAGTATCAAAATAGAAATGAAAAAAAAAAAAAAAAAAAAAATACATCAATGGTAAGTTAAATCGAAATTAATATTTTTTTATGTTTTTAAAGGAATAAAATTATGAGTGAGAGATTTAAATATTGTAATAACTCGTAGCGAATGTGGGTTATCTTTACCTTTCAAACAATGCAAAATAATTTTGGAATGGGAAAGCATGGATATTAATGTGGATGTATCCTTACCTTTCAGACTGGAGAACCTCTTTATAGATCGACAACATTTTTAGTGTATGTACCACCTTTAATGATTGTTTGATCCTTCTTAACAAGTACTTTAGTAGTTGACATTGAAGTTTGTAATACCCCTAATTTCAAAAGGATAGTCCTGGTATTTAATTTATTGCTTTTGTTTTTTTTTTTTTTTTTTCTTCTTTGGTTTGATTTACTTGTTTTAATTGTTTAGTTGCATTTGTTTACTTGTTTTCATTTACTTGATTTACTATATTTAATTGTTCTGTTTTACTTAGTTGTCGTAATTGTTGTCATAATTGGTTGTTTTAATTTATTTCTTTAATTATATTAATTTGAGTTAATGGGATTTAATAAGGAATTAATGTGATTTAATAATTTAATTATTTTAAGTTAAATTAAATTTATTTGGATTTAGTTAGTTTGCAACGTGACTATAGTTTTATAGGGTTTATAGTTTTCATAGGCAGCCGATATTGTATAACCTAGGTTTGCCTATGGGCCGAAGTATATATGGATTAGGGTTTAATGTTTAAGGTTATAAATAGGCTTATATGGTGGTTTAGGGTCTAAAAAGAAACAAAACAAATCCGTTGGTATCTGTGGAGGCATAGAGGAAACAGGGAGGGAGAGAGCAAACAGAGAGTTTTACCGGAGAACTTGGGAAGAACTGTCGGTGTAAGGCAAGTTTTATATCTAACTCAATCTCTTTGGCTTGTGTTCTTTACATCTCTATTACAATCTCAGGATGATATAAACTTAAATTAATTTGGTTTAACTTAGTTTCCATGTTAATTGGTTTTAAAAACTGTATGTGTTTTGGTATGTGTAATCTGTTCGTTTTGAAACTGTTTTTGCTTGTTCTTGTTCTGGATGAATTTAATTAACAAGTAGTGAATTTAAATAACTTTAGAGCACCTTAGGACTTAGTTTTAACCAGTAGGGAAGTTGGTTTGGAGGAACAAAGTAGCCGAATACTGCCGGAGTGGAAGGAGACGACGAACAGGGGAGGAACAAGTTCACCAAAATGCAGAGCAGGCTCCACCATGTGTGAAGCCGGCTCAAGGATCAGTGGAGGCAGCTCCACTATGGGTGGAGGCGGGTCCACCACAATTGGAGGTGGCTCAAATGTTTAGGGAGCCGGCTCCTTCAACAGTTTTCAGTTTTTCGCCTTTTCAGTGATGGTTTTGGCTACGGGTTTCAGAATTTGGTGTTTTCAGATGTTATTAGGAGCTGTGCAGGGATGTTTCAGTAGCATCTAAGTCCTATTAAAAATTCTGAGGGTGTGATAATACATAATAAATTACAAAGAAATCGGTAGATTTAAACCGTTATAGTTTCAAGTGAACTTGTGGATTGTTTGTGGAGGCAGAGGATTTTAAATGCATAACCCTATGAGTTACAATTTATCTAGGAATGGAAATATTGTTTAATCATATTGCTGTAATTTAAATTAATCATATTAGATTACAGCATGATTATATTTATAAGTGACAGTAAGACACTTTTAAGGAAGTTTACATGGTTGAAATTTTGTAAGACGATTCAAGTTGATTAATTTTAAATTAGCGATTGAAATAGGAGTTTGACTTGAAAGTCATATAATAGTGGTATGAGACTAAGCCTGTTAACTAATATAAATTCAATTAATGCTTAATAAGAAACTAGTTGATATTTACCAAGAACTGTTTATATCAACTTATGGAATGTTGTGGAGTAATCACAAGTAAGCATGTATATACTATTGTTGTTACAATTATGCTTATTGTGAGTTATAGAATGATTATATTTATTTCTCTACGTTTTAAATTGTAGAGAATTATATACTGGATGTATTAAACAAGCATGCTATTTATATATTCTTGTAATGCTTATATTGGATATGTTGATATTTACTGTCATTGATATTATCAACACTGGATGGATGGATTGTATGCACCGGTATGGGACGGTGACATACTAGGGGGATTAGCAAAACTGCTAAGCCCTACCTACTTTAGATTAAGGGATGGATTAACTACAAAAGTTAAATCCTACCTGTATTTTGTGTCAGATCACTAAATAGTTGAGTGACACTCTTGGTTTGGAATGGATTTTAAATATAAATTATTAGAAGGATGGGTCTAGATGATAGCTATCTTAACTTCTGTAATAGCAACTGTTGGAACTTAAATACTAGGAGGATTTGAGTTTAATACTAGATCGGTTTTGTGGAACACTATAATTCGAGCATGTCTACATACATACTGTGAATATTGTTTTGATGCTTACATTATCACAAATTAGTATCAACTGTGAAGGTTAGGATTTTGTGATACATACCCTACATATCTGTATGTCATTTGTAAGGTGTTAAATAGAAGTTTTAATTAATTCTGTCTTTATATCAGACTAAAGGGAACAACTTAAATTGGGCATGTATATGTTGTTGTTGTGACCCTGTTTATCAATGCTTATTTTATCACTGCTAACATTGAATGTTGGATGTTGGAATTTAGTTGATATATACTTGATTTATTGGTATTATTGACTACTGGAGGATTGGAAAGTAGGCACCGGTATGGGACGGTGGTATACTAAGGATGGGTTTGGTTTTTAAAACAATACCATTACCCACCTACTTGAAATAAGGATGGGATTAACTAAAAGTTAAGTCCCGTGGATTTGTATTGTCATGGCAACTACTTGTTGAGCGGCAATACCAGGGATTTTGGATGGATTTTATATATGTACTGTTATGGTGCCTCGGTATGAGCTTAAGCCTCAGGACCGATGGCTAGGGAGCGTTTATGCATCGGGATGTGTAGCTGGCTACGATGGTTGGAGGTATACCCTGTTTAGGTATAGGTACATATGCCCACTTCGTGTGCGTTTTAGCATGTTACCTCTATTCAGGTTGAGACCGGCCTGTAGTCCAGTGAGAGTCCTTTAGTGTGACTATATATATATTTACGGACTATTAGCTATTGTTGAATTGTTTAGGATGTACATGCGTATCGGGCCTCTGTTTGGATTGTAGTAGTATAGAACTTGCGCATGAGCCTGACCCACTTCTATTTTTTTCAGGTACACGACAGTTCTAGGCTTAGACGTGTTCGTGCTGAGTAGAGGTCTCTATTCACTCTTCTGACTATGTAGGGCTCTCTCTATAGTTTTATTTCTGGACGTTTATTACAGTTATTCTATCTTCCGTTTGGATGTTTAATAGTGGTCCACTAGAGATGGATTCCCAAGTTGTAAATTGATGGAGTTTTGGAGTTTGGGTTTGATGGATTTTAATAATTATAATATTTTGCGGATTCTATTTTTAGTTCCTTCCAGCTTTAATTTCATTTCTTAATTTATTTTGTATTCCGTGTTCATTATAAAATATTAATTGTTTGATATTCCCTCGGATTTAGGCCTGGGCCTGATCAACCCGTGTCTCGGATCCGAGGGGTATCACACATATTGGGAATCCGGTTCACTTTCAATGAAGCTTGAAATGATTTATTTTATAGATATGACAATTGAAGTATTTATATGAACTATGATGTTAATGCATGGGAAAAAGAAGGATGTTTAGCCATTTTGTTGTTCAAGGCCACATATACACACGGTAGTCTTCATAGTGATTCCGTCTCCAATATTCTCTATGTTTTGAGTTGCGTTTGAGCTTCGTGCATTTTTGTGCACCATGGTCGATATTTTTGGGTAGCATTCCAATTATTGTCATTTCATTGAGTACCTCATTTTGGTTTTGCTATGGGAGTAGCAAAATGTAAGTTTGGGGGTGTGATAAGTATCGAATATTGCATATTCAAGCGCCCTTATTTGTATTAGTTAAGTCCATTAGTTGGTTTTATTGTATAGATTTTTTCCAGTTCCTCGTTTTGTGTATTTTCAGGTTTGCCTCCCAAAAAGAAATAAAGTGGAGGTTTTGGAAGCTTTTTGAAGAATAAGTCATTCCGGGCCTTTGCTTCATATGATTTCCCAGAAGAAATTGCTGAATTGGGCTCATAAAGGCTTTTTATAAGATAAAAGGGCAGAAGATGGACTCAATGATCACATCCACGATCAAAAAGAAAATGAATCAATAACAATCCCAGTGGTTCGACTTACCCATCCAATAGCCCTATTTTACAATGATTTGTGCTATTGCAAATGGTTGATTATTATTGGTAGTCAACGAGACCGAATCATCAATTATATCGAAAATCAAAGAGATGTCTTTAGCTTTTAACTGCTTACCGCTCAAATAAACTCTTATGAAGAGGCCTGATAGATGAGATTTTCCATAACCTTCGGCTTTTTTCATAATCAACTACAAAATATTAGTATATAAACCAAGGGTAGGTGCAGCAGTCCCATGAGACTCAAGTAAAGAGAATGCACTACCTACCTAATAGGAAACATCACCTGTAGGTATTTTCATTCTATAGCCAATAGTGCATTTAGCATAATCAAAATGACAAGAATAAGCATATTTAAGAAACAAACACATAACAGCCAAGGCAATGACGTCAATGTCTGAACATTGTAAATAAGGCTCTTTAAAGTCATATTGAGCAATTATCAGTCCCTCATAAGGTTCACTACTACTTTCCCGATCTATTACACTCCTTAACACACTCAAATGGTAATAGAAAACCTCTTTTGAATAATAGCCAACAGGTGAATCAGCTATTTTCTCATCTGAAGGTGAATCCTTAGCTTTTTTCTCATCTGATTTAGCTTTAGAATTCTCATGAAATTGATTCAAATCAAACTCTTCGTCAGAGTCAAAGGATGAAGAATCTGAAGAGTCAGAGTCAGCAGAGGATGAAGAATCTGAACAATACAACTTGTAAGCATTATAAGAATATGATGGAATTGGAGGAACTAAGAAATACGAATTGATAGCTGGAGTAGAATAACACAGAGAAGAAGAAACTACTAAGCAATAATATGACATTTGTTGATAAGGTATGCCACCAAACCTACTAAGTTGAGATGAATTCATTTGGGTTATATATTGATATTTGAAAGGGAGGGGGGGGAGGGATATGGTATACTACTTCTTTCCTATATTCCCTATGGCAACTAGTTAGGGTTATGGCGTATGTGTCTAACTTATAGCTATAATATAGCAGTTTTCACTAGTTAGTCAGACATAGCACATAGGTACTTCGTCTCTTCTATACAGACCAATATTTAAGAGTTTTTTCCTTACACAACTACAGTTTATGCAGAACTACTTAACAGCCTTTCCCCGTATACATGGATTTATGCTGTATGTTAGATAGAGTTTATAAATTTGTATATCACCTCTCAACACATAGTACTAGTCATAGTTGTGTAGTCCTTGGAGAGAGTTCAGGCTTATGGGTTACTTTGTGAAGTAGTTCCTTATTTTGTTTTATATTCATATTGCTATAAAATATTTATTCATAAATTATATTGTGTACTTATATAGTTAAATATTTTATATTTTTATTTTTCATATCTTATAGAGTAACATTATACACTGGGGTATTTGTTGAATACTATAATATTTATATATATTTAGTATACTTTAATACTTTGTTTCAGATTGTGTACTTATTTATATTTTTGTTTCAGATTGTTTAATATCGATATCTTTATATATCTCCTATCGAGTAACATTATACACTGGGGTATTTTTTATATCTCCTGAACAGTATATTTTAACATAGGGGTATTTAGGGGAACATGTTTTATGTTTCACTTGAATTAACGTGTAACTTCACTGGAATGAATATGAGTACTACTTACGCTTATGCTTTACTTATGAAACTTCCATTAGCATTAGCAGCACGCTTTGTTCTCGATTCTTGCTTTTCGAATGGAAACTGAGATTCTTTCAGTCATTTTCCTTTGGTTAAGGCTTCTCTAGGAGATGAAGCGAATAGATGTGAGTAAATGGGTCATGCTGTTCCAATTTATATTTCCTTATGATAAAATCATTGAATTTAAGATGGACTAGGAGAAAGCTCTATTAAGGCAATTGAGTCTACCAATGGGTTAGGGATCCAAGAACTATTGATTAGTGGAGTCACCTTCACGTAGCTTACCTGAGAGAGAGCAATTGTAATCTGTGCAAGGCTCGCGGCTATATGCTTACCATATACCCTCTAATTAAGGCCGTTAAACCATTTTCTTGTCCTTGAGTGTTGGAAAACGTGCAAGTTTTAAAAACTTTTCAAGGGATTTTGATTCATAGATCTTGATTCATCACATAGAGACAAGTTTTATGCAAAAATCAAATATGATGTATCATTCAATTAATAGATTGAATACTTATATCAAAGGTTTGAGTAAACCTTTAAATCTTTCCTATAAAGTGAATGTTCTCACTTATTGTAGATCCCTTAGCAAGAAGTCTTCTCCTTGGATCTCCATCTTCTTGGTAATTATTTTGCCTTTAGGAATCACTCATAAGCCTCCATGAATGACTTTGGAAAACTAGGCTTGTGGGAGCCTCCATTAAATGAGAACACTAACCCTAATTTTCTAGAGAGAGAAAATATATTCCTCTTTCCTTCTTCCAAAAATCACACCTAAAACATACATAGACATGTATATATATAGGCAACATAAAGATAAAGAAAATGAAATAATAAATCCTTCTCAATCTCTAATTCACATGTCTCAAATCTAATAAGATTTCAATATCAAGTTGGGCTATTAGTGAGAATCATTTGGGCTTATTATTTTATTGGCTACAATGAATTAATAATTGGCCCGATCCGTGGACCCAATTCAATTAATTCATAAATTAATTTCTACTCTACTAAAAGAAATTAATTGAACTCCAATTAAATAATAAATAATCTCTAAGTCAATGTTGCACTTTGACCCCTCCATGCATAATTAGTTATCAGATAAATAAAGCCATCAATTCGACTACTTAATTAATATATTTATTTTGGTACCATTGATTATATCTGGCTCGATCACAATAAAACATTTGTTTGACAAAAATAATAATTTAAATAAATAAATATATAATAAACCATTTTATCTAAAAACACACGAAGGCCTTCGAATTTACTTTGTGATCAACCATAATCAATATAAAATAAATACAAGTAGCAATGATGCAAATATTGAAAATATAACCCTCTAAATATTAATTACATAACTACCCAAAGTGTCGGTCTAAGGATCTTGAAGTATCCGCCGAACAAATCAAAGTAATTATTAATTAATAAAAGAGTTTATACTTTTCTCATGCTTAAGAGTCAAATGTCATGACGGTGATAAGGAGCAATTGCATACAACGGCTCTCGCAATATATCTCAACCTAACGTGGATCCAGTTCAAGTCTTAATTAATTATGAGTCTATCCATAATTACCGACTATGAACAATTTATGATTACTATTTATATTCATGTATTGATCGCCATCACATACATATATAAATATCTCTTGTAATCAAGTGGACACTATCAATTCCATAATGAATTGAAACATAATACATTAAATTCATCAATTATATAAATCATAAATATTTCAGATACGTCAGGAACATATGTCACTATAATCCAAATGGGAATTTGCTATGCCAGGGCATATAAATCCCAACAGCTCCCACTTGCCCTCATAGCCAATTCAAATTGCATCTAATTCCAATGTTATCTAGGTGTTGATCAAAACTATTAATCGATGACACCTTTGTAAATAGATCAACAAAGTTGTGTTCCAATGCATTGTCCTAGCCAAGAGTACATTTTATTACCGGACAATATCATGTAGGACATGATACTTTCCTCTCAGTGTACCTTGTTCCTCTATGGAACCTTGGGTCATTGGTGTGGACTACTTCTGCACTATTATCGCAATATAGCTCGATAGGTAAGCTAGTATGCTCCATAACCTCTAAATCAGTGAGATCAAACCAAAAGGCTTCCTTTGTTGCCTTTAAGGCTGCAATGTACTCCACCTTCAAGTTTGAGTCAGCAGTTAAAATCTGCTTAACAATCTATTAACTGATTTCCCCTCCATTGAATGAACATACACTAAGTCATGAACCTTATAGTATCTACTTCTGATTGGAAAATAGAACTATTATACCTGAATGGAACCACATCATCACATCCATAAATGAGTATGAGATCATTGGTTCTCCTAAGGTACTTTATGATATTTTTCACAACAAACCAGTGATCAAGTCCGAGATTAGACTGATATCTACTGACTATGCCTACAATGTAGCGGATGTCCTGTTTGGTATAGACCATGGCATATATGAGACTCCCATATGCCGAAGCATATTGTTCCAGTCTTATTTGCTCAATCTCTTCTGCTAGTCTTGGATAACTACTTACTAGAGAGAGTATTATTTGAGTTTTGCATACCAAACCTGGTCAATACTTTATCAATGTATGATTATTAAGATAAGCTTATTTTCCTTTTAACCTGATCTTGCAAAAACTTGATCCTAGGAATATAACTTACATCTTGAAGATCCTTTATTTCAAAACAATTGAACAACTACCTCTTTAATGATGACAAAGCCTCCACGTCATTATAAATGAGTAGGATGTCATTAATATATAGAATTAGGAAAAATATTGATATTCCCTTATACACTCATGATTTAATTACTAAGAAATCTTTTGGTATCCCTTTGTAGATTAACTTGCCTTCCATAGGTATCACCTTACTAGAAAGTTCTACAAGATCCTAGATTTTATTAGAATACATAGATTCCAACTCTGATTTCATAGCAACTCGCCAAAACAATCTGTATCCATATCGGTTCACGCTTCCATGTAACTTACTGGGTCCAACTCATGTTTAACAGGGATGTCCATAACGGTCTCACCTAAAAACATGATTCTGTCGGATTGGATGATAATCCTCCCACTACTATAATGTACCGATGCAGGAATCTGTATATTAGATGATCAATAAGGAATTCATATATTATTGTCAATTTCTATAATAAGTGTGTTCACATGTGGTACATTTGCTACTCATACCATAATCTCTAACATTATGCGACTAGGTATGTAATTTATAATATGATCCTCCTATAGATAAACAGTGAGTGTAAACAATCAACTTTTATCATTGAGATCATAAAATAATCCATCCTATTGCATTTAGAGTAGCTATCAAATCTATCATGCGTATGATCTGTTTCTAACTTACTTGTCTATATCAAGCGCACATGTGCAAGACTACCCCATATGTGCATGTAATTCAAACTAAGATATAGTAAAAAACACAGCTCAAACGGTATCCTTGAGATAGACTAAGATGGAATGCAGTTCATAATGCGGATCGATATCATTAACGCTAAACTCTTAAATGAAAGAGATAATGTAGCATAACTGATCATAGATCTAACCATGTTAAACAGAATTCTGTTATTCCTATTTGACACCTAAATCAATTTAGCGTCAATTACGGAAAACTGGTACACAACACCCTCATTGACCATATAGTCTTTGCATTATCCCAAGAAATACTCATATCCACGATCAAATCGAAGTGTTTTGATAAGTTTACCTAATTTGTGTTCCACATCAGTCTTGACACTCTTGGAATATACCAAAAGTTTAAGACTTGTGTCGCAACAGGTAAATTTATCCAAAACGTGAGTAATCTTGCTTGGATGTTCATAAGACAGCACATGTCAGTGTGTACCGACTCCAATTGTTCTTTATGTCTATTTCATTTGGCTGATTTAAAGCCCGTAGGGTTATTTATCTTTCAAAATAGGATTCACAAGTGGGTTTAGGCTCCTCTGCCTCACTAGGTTATAAACCTTCTTTGACCAATTTTTAAATTTCATTTTGACTAATCACAACCCAAAAATAAACACTAAAAATACAATGAATCAAGAATAACAAATTTTCTCTTAACATTCAATCTAGAAAATGCAACATTAGTTTCTACATCTTGCAAATATTAAGAGTTTATGATTATAGTATATCAATCATCTTTCAATGTACAGAAGCAATCACACATCTATTCAATTTTATAAAACCAATTTTACAAAATAACAATACAGTTTTTATAAACCAAAAGTGAAACAAGAATTAGATTGCGTCTAACATCTGTGCATAAAGATAGTTCTCTAATACTAATATCCTCATACTCTCTAATTTCAGATGTAATACTCCCACTGACTTAGCTACAACCTTGACATCAGGTCAAGTACAAATATATATCCATATCATCGAGGCTTCTGGATTCCTGAAATCCTTGCAACGAATTGCAAACATGTTTAGTGGCTCTAGAGTCTATCCATCAGGAATTAATAGATACAACCACATAATATGGCTCAATGATTAAATATATATTTTCCTATGCCACGTCATTGCTTAAACAGTTCGTCATTTAGTGTCTTAGTTAGCGGCAAAAGAAACAGTATCATTCGCCCTCAACATATATTACCTTATTCCCTTTAACCTTTTGAATACCTATGTTTTGTGCTAGCCTAGTCCTATTATCATCCTTCTTTTTTTCTTTGCCCTTCCACTTGGACCTAGAAGAAGATGGTATGGATTAGGTTAGATTGATAGGAACACCCATACACTTGATTGTCCCTTCATCTGTTACCAATTCTATAAGAATATCAGCGAATGTGAACTCAAACTGATTTTAGTTTACTCTGAAAGAGCCGAACGAGTTTGGTAACAAGACAATAATCATGTCAATTTGAAACTTACCATTCAAGTTAGCCCTATTGCCCTCCAATTCAATTTTTAAATAATAAACAACCATTTTTCAAAATCTGATATCATACTGCAGTTCCTCAGGCTATCTTGATGGTATTTAAATTTGACACAGTACTTAGGCATATGCTCTATCTAATCTCACCAAAACATCTCATTGACATTTAACATGATGCTTGAAGAAAATAAAATAATACAAATGTTAGCTTTGGAGCATATTCGAGATAAACTCTAGAATATTGCACCAAGTCATATCATTTGTCTTATTTCATTTATTAAAAGTATTAATGTTCTCTTGGGTATCTTTAAAGTAAAAGGATTAGGTTTAGGAGTAGTAAATATATTTTGTACCACTACGTTGTGAATAAAATATCTAAGTTCATTTTTCAGTCAATATAAATGAGGTCCAAATACATTGAAAATATTAGCAAGCAGATAAAATGGATTAGACATAATTAATTTTAATATAAATGCATTTATACAATATGCAAGGTGAATTATAAATACTATCATACATATTTAAAATTAAAATGAGTTTGTTAACCACATAATATAATAAATCTCAATAAAATAAGAGATCATTATCATTATTGGTAAACAATCCATTTTAATTAATGCGGGTCCCTCAACTTCGTAGCAGAATAAATCACACACGCAATACGTCAATAACTTATCCTGATGGAGGAGTTCATTATTACTATTGTTGAGATTCATTTGCTATTAGGTGAGCACTTCCATTAAAATAGTATGTGGGTCCCTTAACCACTGCATGAAAAATCGGATGACCAATACACCAATAACTTATTCGGTTGGCGAAGTTCATTATTGCTATTGGCGGGCAAATCCCATCATTTCCATATCTCTTAAGACAATGCCTTGTCTATTTATATGAAATGATTCCTGATTATGTTTAGCCTTTCTAAAATCACCTAGTGTAGAGCACTCCGTTGGGGAGCTAACACTATTAATTGTAGATTGAATGTATAATATTATTAATGCTCTAACGAAAAATAAAACATTAAATATCTTGTCATTATAATCTAGACTCTTTAAATCATGTGTAGGGCCTTATTTTAAAAGATCTAATTACAATGAACATTTATATATTTTATTTTCATGCTACAACCATTCTTGTAATATTAAGACTCTTCAAATCATGCGTGGGGCCTTATTTTTGAAGATCTAATTACAATGGTTTTAATAACGAAGGTCATGGGGTAATGTATAAAAATCCCCGCTCCCACTTAATTTTTAATTATAATTAGAAATTTTCATTTATTCATATCCATCATATAATGCATGCAAAATGCCTTGATTTTAATCTAATTAAATTTAAAAAATAACTGGACCTTTAAATGATTCATTAATATTGAATTTGAGGCACACTTTAAAAATAATTTACAAAAATAATTTTTCGTTTCCCAATAAATGCCTTCAAATTAATTAGCAATCAAATCTAATTTATCTTCATAATTTAATTAATATAAATCAAGCCATTTAGATAAAAAATTATGGATCCAATGCATGAACAATAATAAATTAACAATTAATTATTTCATGCATCACATAAATAAATAAACAACAGATAAAAGCAAATTAAATGGCCAATGGATTTAGCTTTAACATTAAATTGCTTTAAGTATTACGCGAAGGTCAATCAATGGCTTGTGAACTCCTGCAGAGGCTTGTACGCTGACCCCACATGTCACTGAACATCATCGGACGCCTCAAAGTACATCTGACGCGCTTGCACGCGCTCAGGAAAGTTCCCAGCGCATGCCACGCGCTTGCAGGTGCTGTTGGTGCATGCAGCGCGTGTTCACGCACTCCCACGCGTGTGTGGGAGTTGCCAGCGCGTTCCATGCCCTGGCACGCGCCATGTGGCGCTGACCTACTTCCGGCGCGTGGTCTTCACGCTCCTGATCACTGGTGGCGCATGAAACACTTGTTGAGCGCGCTACACAAGATCATTCTCCTTGCTACATGATTAGGATCCATGGTTGCTGATGCGGGTACAATGAATTCTCTTAGACCGCGGCACACCAAATTGGACAGCCACCTTCCGGTGCCGCCTTTGCCGCCGGCGAAGGTCCGGTTGCTGGAAAATCGCCGAAAAATCCAGAAAAATTTAAAAAATTCCCAGAAATTAAATTAGGCCTTAAAAAATTCCTGAAAAATTCTGAAAAATTTCTAAAAAATTCCAAAAAATTCCCGAAACCTAATTTAACCTTCTTAGATCTTCTTGAAGCTTCATAGCATCTTTTAATGAAGATTACATGGCTTTAAAAAATATTTACACTTGAAATACAATGAAAAAAATTAAATTACATCATTGAACTTTCAAACGGCTAAATCAAAGCCTTAATTACATTCATCCAAAAATAAAATTACATTCAATATACATATAAGCTTCATCCATGGCCCAAATACACATCATCATCCATTCATAATTATACATACATCATCATGTATCAATATATATCAATATATTAGTTCATACATCAACAAATAAATATATGCATATCAAAATTGGATCCATGAATGATGAATTTTGAAAAAAAAAAAAAAAAAACGTGATCTCTAGTAATGAATCAAACCATGCTCTGATACCATTGTTGGGAAACGTGCAAGTTTTAAAAACTTTTTGAGGGATTTTGATTCATAAATCTTAATTCATCACATAGAGACAAGTTTTATGTAAAAATCAAATATGATGTATCATTCAATTAATAGAATGAATACTTAAATCAAAGGTTTGAGTAAACCTTTAAATCTTTCCTCTAAAGTGAATGTTCTTACTTATTATAGATCCCTTAGCAAGATGCCTTCTCCTTGGATCTCCATCTTTTTGGTAACTGTTTTGCCTTTAGGAATCACTCATAAGCCTCCATGAATGACCTTGGAAAACTAGACTTGTGGGAGCCTCCATTAGATGAGAACACTAACTCTAATTTTCTAGAGAGAGAAAATATATTTCTCTTTTGGTACCATATATTTATTTTGGTACCATTGATTATTTCTGGCTCAATCACAATAAAACATTTGTTTGACAAAAATAATTATTTAAATAAATAAATATATAATAAACCATTTTGTCTAAAAACACACGAAGGCCTTCGAATTTACTTTGTGATCAACCATAATCAATATAAAATAAATACAAGTAGCAATGATGCAAATATTTAAAATATAACCCTCTAAATATTAATTACATAACTACCCAAAGTGTCGGTTTAAGGATCCCGAAGTATCCGCCGAACAAATCAAAGTAATTATTAATTAATAAAAGAGTTTATACTTTTCTCATACTTAAGAGTCAAATGCCATGACGGTGATAAGGAGCAATTGCATACGACGGCTCTCGCAATATATCTCAACCTAACGCGGATCCAGTTTAAGTCTTAATTAATTATGAGTCCATCCATAATTACCGACTATGAACAATTTATGATTACTATTTATATTCATGTATTGATCGTCATCACATACATATATAAATATCTCTTGTAATCAAGTGGACACTATCAATTCCATAATGAATCAAAACGTAATATATTAAATTCACCAATTATATAAATCATAAATATTTCAGATACGTCAGGAACATATGTCACTATAATCCAAATGGGAATTTGTTATGCCAGGGCATATAAATCCAACATTGAGATGGTAAAGGTCAAACGCTCCAAAGACCTCTTAAAGATCTCAATTCCCGAAGCATCTTTTAATTTGAAGAAAGGCAGAACTGACGTCTCAAAAAGATCTTCTGGGAGCGGAGTATAGCTCATAGCTGAAAAACTCACTTTTTCTTATTTGAGGTGGCTTCCCGACTTGATTGATTGAAAGGACAGCTAACGGAGGAGAAAAACCAATTCTACAAACTAGAAATGTTTACATTCCACCTCGGCAGCAAGGCAAGGTCCATGTATGTTTTCCATGTCTCGGGTTCATCGAAGTGTAGTTGCAATCTTGTCAAGATGTGGTAAGGAGGAGGAAACTGTTATTCATCTTCTCTTCAGATGTCCATCTTCAAAGATAGCTTGGAGACTCTAACCCTTGCGTCTCAACTTTCAACTCTTGAAATATTCTTCCTTTTCTTCATGGGCATGCATCTGGAGACAAATCACAGCATTGTGGAAATTCCAATCTAACTTTGTGCTCCTCACAAAAGTATTTTCTCGTTCATGTGTTGGCAAATTTTACAGAGCCAGAATGACTTCCATTTCAACAACTCCACTTGGGATCCCGGAGACATATCAAACCGAGCTTTCTTTATTATTTAATTACACAAAATTCCAAGATGTTGCTCCCATAGATAAGCTTTTCATCCCTTCTACCTCATCATTTCTCCAAATCAATCGCGGGGGTTCTGGGCATGAGAATGCAAGTGCCAAAATCGAACAAAACGTCCGAATGTCCGAGGACGAAAGAGAAAATGCTCCGCGGGGAACTCATTTCATGTCGGCGTATTCATGTTATAAGCGCGCCTGGGCTCCGTTTATCAATGCATTTTCCTTTAACGAAGCAATAGAGAACAAGTACTTATACTACTATAATAAGGACTGGAATCTTGTACCATTGTAGACTGAAGGCCAATCTTGCTACCTCATCAGTGGAAAGTTATTGTCCCATGTGCCTGGAAATCGATTCCCTTTGCTTCGTGTATCTGTTCGAAAAGAAATTTTCCGTCCAATTCAGCTTGCAGAATTGGGGTTGACGTACAACCAACAGTCCTAACCAAACTTACAGATAATCGAGTAATATTTCTCCATTTCCATTTAGATCAGATGCGAAATGTTTGTCTTTTTTGAGTTTGGTATCAGACTCATTTCTTTTAGTACAAAATGAGGGTGGTCAGAAATGGGCTGCTTACTGCCTTAACCCAAATCTCGATTCAAGCAAGAACAAAAAGGCATGCCTAGAATCGTGAATCTAAACAGCCAGCCTTAGAGTACGACACTAGTTAGGTTAAGGTAAACATATCTGTATTTACATGAGGTGGTTATTGGGAGCCTTATGAGCTTAACAACAAGATTCTCTAATCCTTCACAATAGCAGCCTAGAAAGACAAGTCAGGCAAGAAAGCTCGAAGACAAGGAACGAAAGAAGCAACGAAACTCGACCTAACAAGTATGCCAACTTATTATGCCCACGGGCCGTAGTTAGCTTGCATAGTAGTTAGCACAGTTGCTTTTAGTTTTATGTCTTTGTGCAGTGTACTTAATGGGTGGGCCAGGCTTTTCTAGCTAGTGCGCTTGCTTATCATCTAATCTAGTGACATTCCTCTTTTATTGCTTGGTTAAGAGGATTGATAGCCAATAAGTTTTCCACGTACTTCACTTGATCGACCTCCTTATGCATAAAATAGTTGGCTTGGTTCCTATGAACCCAATGACAGGGTGCCCTTTAATTCTTGACTTGATGTTGTGGCATGAAGAAGTTTCCCGCTGTGAATTTCTCAAGGAGTCTTTTCAGCCGTGGAATCTTTTATCAAAGCTCTTTTGAGCTCAATGTTGGCTCTGACCCCTTTTGTTGCTTTGAACAGATTGACCCCTAGCTCGGGGCTTATTAGCAGTTCCATGTAGAAGTTAAAAACTTCTGTAAGGCAGGTGGAGAAGCGTCTGGTGTCACTCCTAGAAGCCCGTTGCCATCTGCTGTGGAAGACGTTCTCAAAGCTTGTTGGGAGGTGGTGAACTATTTTGTGAACCTTCCTATCGAAGAGGCGCTCTTACGCTCAAGCGATGTCAGGAATGCCTCCTTGGTCCTTTTATAAGTCCAACTACGACAGCCTCATCTCGATTTCCCATCGGTCTAGGTAAATTCTATTCCATGCCTTAAAGCTCACTACAATGGCCATAAAGCACATTTTTTAATAGTGGCTTACTCCACCATGAGGAATGAAAGGGAGATATCGTCAGAGTCAATTGTGAAACTCACAGCTTGAGGACCCAGTCACAAGCTTATAAGAGGGGTTTTGAAGCCTTGACTCTTAGAAGAGAATCTCTTTCTTGGGTTGCACTCGCTCCCAGACGGAGACTTCCAATTTCGTAGTTCGACAGCGTTAGAATGGTTGGGTGACAAGGTGAAAGCATGGAGCAAGCGTATCAATAAGAATGGGGTACGAGGATCTCCTATCTCTCGTTATCTCCGAACCACCTTCCCTAAATCATGACTCCCCGATTCACTTCAAGCCAAGGCTCATACGCATCTTCGGCTCTTTCCCCTCTTTTCACAGAAGTGCGTGATGTCTCTTTAAGTCCAGCTGCTTGTAGAGATAGGTCTTATTCAAAGCCTCAAGCTCGGATTATCACAACCATCACTGCCAGAAAAGAAGCACTTTGCTAGGTTAGGTCACATTAGGGAGCCAGAGGCTTCAAATTTTCATTATGTATGACCTGATTGTGGGAGGAGAAACTATTCTTTCAAAAGATATAGGTAATTGACCAAACAAAAAAAAGGATTGACTTTGGTTTCAAAATGCAAAACTCGGCCATTCCAGCTATGCTTTATTTCGGGTTCTCATAGGCCTTGGATCTTGTAAAAATGGAAGAAGCCAAGAGTGAAGCTACGAGTTCGCAACCCTTTTTTTTGCGTCAGTTGTTAATGGGGAAGGTGACCAAAAAGTCTCCAACAGTTCCATTTTCTCGTTCACTTGACACTGCCCCTATTCTACAAGTTCACTCAGGAGCTGACCCATGCGTAGTGGGCATACGACGCTTGACCTTGAACATACACGGGCACGATGACTAACACGCCGAGCTACATGCTTGGTTGGAAAAGCTAAGGCACTATTCACTCATTGAGAAGATGAGGTAGCCGGAATGCTGAAAGTGAAGCGACAAGGTAGTGAGAAACGTAGATTTCAGCTTCGATAGGTAATCTATCTTAAAGGGGAGAGAACTAGCCTTGAAGCTCACTAAAAGGGGCAACAAAGAGAACTGTTGTAGGATCGCAAGAAGCACACAATCTCGGGCGTTCCATACCGTTGTTCCAGAACGAAGAAGAATAAGAAGCAGCTGAGAACTCTTCTCTCCCAGAGATCGAAGAGAGTAGCCGGATAAGGATTCGTTCTATTTAGGTTGAACACACTTTTCACTTGATTCACTACCCTGAGATAGAAAAGCTTGGGTCAAGCTATTAATAACACAAGCTTGATGAGCAATCAAGTCGATTTCATCAACTTCTTTAGCTTTTCACTTGACTTTCACTGCTTGAAAATACCGCTACTCGAAAAGAAATAGGGTCAGGCTTTGTGGCTTTCACGTGCTGGTCTCTTTCTTAATTCCAATTCCCGGTTTTCTAAGTTTTGTTCTTTTTTTTTTCTTCGTCGAATTGGCAACGATATCTTCGAAAATAAGATAAGGTTTTTTTTTTTTTTTTTCATCTTTCTTTCTTTTTTTTTTTTCTTTTTTTTTTTTCTAGCTGACATATCTATATCAATGTATTTATATTAGTGGGAAAAATAGGCAAAATCATGTATATATATATGGTGAATATCAGTACAATGTTTTAATAAAAGTATTAGGGTAGGAATACATCAGAAAAGAAACAAAATACAGCAAAAATCAATTGCCCTAGTCAATATGCCTATCCATCAAAAGCAGCTAAATCGGCTCTAGAAGCAGGGGGTGGCAAATTACGACACGACACGAATACGACACAAGTTAAAAGGGTTTGGGTTTGGCATAAATGGGTTTGGGTTATAAAAGAATCGACACGATTAACCCGTTTACTTAACCGTGTCGGGTTAGGATTGAGGGGTTCAACACGTATAACCTGTTTATGACCCATTTAACTTAACATGTTATAATCGTGAATATGACCTATGTAATATGTTACCTGTTTAAACCCAATTATTATGGATAATTAAGTCATTTTAACATAAACATTATTTATGCCTTATGATTTTTCTTTTTATTTTGAATATTTGGGTTAATTATGGCAAATTTTTTCTATTATCTAGTATTTGATTAACTATTAAATGTCTCGTTTTGATAAATAGGTTTAACCCGTTTAATAAACGGGTTAACACGTAAACCTGTTTAATAAACGGGTTGGGTTAATGTTGAGAATTCTTGACACGATTATTAAATGGGTTGGGTTTGGGTTTACTTATTTAGTATAATATATTTATATTGACATGATACGAATACGACCTACGAACACGAATTGTCACCCCTAAAAACAGCTAAATCATGTCTGTGAGAGAGAGTGATAAAGACAACCAACAAAATATTTGAAGGTGATATATTCTATTTTAATTTGGTTCTTTTGGTTTCAGGATACCAATATGGCATGATGTTAATCCCCATTATTGAAAGGTTTGTGTGAGAGAAAATCAAGAAATGTAAAGGGAAGGCTATCACCACAAGTTGGTGGATTTCATTGCAACAAAGAAAGTGAATTAAAGCATTGCCTTAAATTACTTTGAAAGTCTAAATCATATATGCACAACATTCAATATTTTCGGTAATTATCACGCTGAATAAATGCATCCAGTTTCAGTTCTCATTAAATAAATCCACTTACCACATTATTAATATCATGAGATTGATTTTCTTCATTTACTGAGAATACTTTGTATTTAGATAAACGTGTCCCAAAATGCCCAGTGCTGGCAAATGTTCACACCGAATATCCAACATGAAAATACATGAAAATAATTACCAAAAAAAAAAAAAATGAAATTACTCCAACATCAAATACTCAAGTTTTCAGTTTACACCATCATCTCAAAAGTTATAAAATAATTAGATAAAGTAAACCCCATAATATTAGATTGATCTTCTAATATTATAAAGGAATCATCTTTTAATATTTATTTTTCATATTACCACTATCATCTTGTCTTAGATGTACTATCATCTGGCTAATAGCCTAAGATGTACTTATAAGATAGAATCATAACATGTTGCTAATACAAAAATTGTGTGAGATACAAAAATGGCGTGACTAGTCTAGTCAGTTTGTGCATGAATGCTGAATTGAACTAGAAATGGGGTGGATGTTAGTATGTAACTTGGACAATCATACGTGGTTGTGGGTATCGGATATGCGTGACACTTTTGGTTGGTATATGTACCTAAAAAATACATTTAATAATTTAATTTCATTATGAAATGCTTACATTAGACAATATGTTACATAATGACACTATTTTACTTTAGAAAACAAATAAAAAAACATAAATATTTAGTTGTATCCATGTGTTATGCTTAGGAATTTGACATAATTGTTGTCAAATTATCTCAAAACCAGGTTTGCATATTGTAAATTTCAGCCTCCTTCAACAAAGTACATTCTTAATACCTTTTGTTTCAAGTTAGTTTGGACATTTGTTGAATTAAATTAGTTTTGTCACTGGACACTAAAACATATAAGGGTGTTAAAATATCAAATTCAATAAAAAATAAATTGGTTTGTCTATTTAATTTGAAATTTTATGAAAATAATTAGATTTTATGGGATTTAGAATAAAGTAATATTTTCAATTTACATATCTCTATTTTTATTTTACAAAAAGTTTAGTTTATTCTAAATGCAAAAATGTAAATTAATTTCAATTTCTTTCAATTCCTATATCTATTTGAAATTCGAGAATTTGATACCAATCAGAGTGATTTCACTATTAACTACTAAAACATTAATTTATATGCAGTATATTTTTTGAAGGTTGCTTAAATGCAGCATAGCACTGCATATGACATTTAGGATTGTTCCAACTTGTTGAACATTCTTCATGAGATCTCCGATGACAAAGGATGGTTTACATCCCGACCCGACGTGACTCCTTTCCATCCTCCTCCCCCATCTCACTGGCCTCCTCCCACTGATGGAAGACTCAAGTTGAACGTCGATACAGCCTTCTCTAACCTCTCCAAATCAGCAAGAGGTTTCTTCATTCTTCGAGACTCCAAAGGAAGAGCTATTAAGGTAGCATCCATTTTCATGCGTAACATTGCTAACCCAAAAGTCGCCGAATTCTATTCTCTTAGACTATGATCAAGTGGACATTGAAGGCGATTGCCTTTACCTTTTCAATCTCTCCCCTTCTAATTGCTGTCTATGGTCCTAATGGATGACATTGCCTCCATCCTTCATCACCACAAAAGCTTCTCATTATCTTGGACTCTTGGGTGTTGCAATACAATAGGCCACCAGATCAACTGGGCATTGCATTCCCATCGGAGTGATTTTCACTGCCAATTTGGCCTTAGTTGGCTTATCTCTGCTCTTGAGCCTGAAGCCTCTCCTTCTGTTCCTTCCTAGTTTCTTTCCTTGTTGCCAAGGAAACAAAAAAAACAAACAAGTGATTTCGGGATTTGGATCACAACCAATTTACTTGGAGAATTGCTGATGCATTATATAAGCACTATCACTATATTGAAGGTACTTAGCCAAATAAATAAATACTTAAAATAAAAAATAAATAAATAAATTACCATACTGTAGGACAAAACCAAAGCTCTGTGCAGATGTTAGGTATCTAGCATCTCTAATGGGTAAGGGTGGCAAATTACAACACCATAGAAGTTAAAAGGGTTTGGGTTTGGCAAAAAGGAGTTTGGGCCATAAAAGGATCGACACTATTAACCCGTTTACTTAACCGTGTAGGGTTAGGGTTGAGGGGTTCAATCTGTGTAACCCCGTTTATGACTCATTTATGATCTATGTAATATGTTATTTGTTTAAATCCAATTTCTATGGATAGTTAAGTCATTTCAATATAAACATTATCTATGTCTTGTGATTTTTTTATTTTTTATTTTTATTTTGAATGTTTGGGTTAATTATGACAATTTTTGTTCCTATTATTTAGTATTTGATTAAATATCTCGTTTTGATAAATAGGTCATTAAACAGATTAATGCGTTTACCTATTTAATAAACGGGGCTGGGTTAGTGTTGAAGATTTTTGACACGATTATTAAATAGGTTGGGTTTGGGTTTTACCTATTTAGTATATTACCTTTACATCGACACGACACAAACACGAATTGTCACCCCTTCTAGTGGGCATTGCCAAATTTTGGCAATCCATAATTTTCCCACATTAACATTTTATACTCTCTAAATTTTAGGTATTGCTTGACTTCTAATAGTGCGTTTTGGCTCTCCAAAAATAATAATATTTTAATATTTAATTTTAATTGTTAACTTTTTTTTCCAAGGCCTATATTTAAAATGGATATATTAAATAGGAATTAAACAATATAATATCAAATAAAAGCATTAAAAAATTAATCTTATAAAATAAAAGCAATTAAACAATTAATTTTATAAATATTAAAATTATTATTTTGGGTGCCCTAACAGCTCTTTAATCAACACAAAATTCAGTATTTGGTCTTCTTTTTATATTAAAAAGTAAAACAATTAAAAGCGGACAATCACAAAACAAGTTACGTTTTTGACAACATGTTGACGAGATGCATTCCAAAATTTCGCAAATCCATTGAAGGAATTGATCTTGTGAAATTTGACCCAAAATTCCCAAATTTTACACTGGTATACTCCTAATGCACCAGAAACAAAATGGCAAACTTTCTCCACCTTCCTCCACACGGAGCAACTTGTAAAAGAAATATTTAAATTTTCAGTTTACACCATCATCTCAAAACTTATAAAAACTAATTAGGTAAAGTAAACCCATAATACTAAATTCATCTGCTAAATGAATCATTTTATGGTAGTATTTATTTTTCGTATTACTACTATCATCTTGGCTAACATGTATTTATAAAATAAAATCATAACATATTTGCTGACACGGTGTGAGATACCAAAATGGTGTGGGTAGTCCGTTTGTGCATGAATGCTGAATTTGAACTAGATATGGCTGTAGCTCAAACGGATGAATGATTTGTGCATTGGCGATTGTGTTGTGGTCAAGTGCTGTGAAAGTTGGTATGCATATTGTGTGATATATACACTTATATATTGCGTTGGTTGTATAAGGTGATCAATTAGTGAAGTTAGTGAGGATCAAGAGTAAGTGTATTCCTTAAGAGTGTGAAATACCTCTTAATAATTCATTGAGTTTTGTGTAATCTTTTCTCTTTTCTAATATAAAAGTTGTTCTTCAGCCGTGTAAACCTTGTTCGAGTGTATTATTTCCATTTTTTTTTTTTTTTAAATTTTTAAATTTTTTATTGTTATTGTATATTTGTGTGTAATCTTGAACGAATTAATTCTTAACAAGTGGTATCAGT
This sequence comes from Cornus florida, assembly GCF_030987335.1. Classification (NCBI taxonomy): domain Eukaryota; kingdom Viridiplantae; phylum Streptophyta; class Magnoliopsida; order Cornales; family Cornaceae; genus Cornus; species Cornus florida. The sequence goes on from NW_026775573.1 coordinate 52,655,259, forward strand.
GTTGATATGAAGCAGATTAATTTGACATTATTAATTTTAGTGGCGGACCTAGTAAATTATTTGAGGAGGGCAATCATGAACAACGATAAAATAAAAAAAAAAAAATTCAACTGCCACAATTAAAAAAAAAAAACCAACTAAAACCCCCTAAGAAAAAACAAAAATATTAAGCAATTGTAGGAAAATTTTCAAAAAATTATAAAGAACCAAAGTTATGTTACCAACAATTGCAATATTCACAAGAGAAAGTCATTTATAGGGTAAAGTGTAAAAAAAACACCCCCTCAACTTTACTCTCTCCCTAAAAATCCCCCCTGAATTTTTATTTTTAAAGTTAACCCCCTAAACTATTAAAATTGTTGTAAAAGTGACGAAGCTACCAAGGTTCCTTCGGCTAAATAGGCGCGTGAACATCAATTGCATAGACTGTAATTTTAAAATGACGAAGTTACCCTTGCTACCTTAATACCCTGTTAAATGTATAAATAAAACAAAATTTTCAAATTTGATGATACATTCCTTTTTTCTTTTTTCTTTTTTTTTTTTTTTCAAATTCAAGAGTTTACCAAATTGAATCCCCAATCAATCATTGAATGTTGAAATCCTATCCCTACGAAATCACCATCTCTGTTTGGAACGTTTGGAACAATTGAATGCGAAGAACAAAAAACAAAATTTTCCAAATTGATGATACTTTTTATTTATTAATTTTTTTTTTTTCAAATTAAACCCCAAACCAGTCGTTAAAAGTTCAAGTTCTGATCAGCAATCTCATTCCCATTCTAGATCTACTGATACATTAGCAGCACTAAGAATACATCCCTCGCGATGTGGTCCAGCCCGTCGTCGGCGACCACCATGTAAATCAGCTACTAGTTGGTGCAAAGACAAGGTAGAGGATTTGATTGTTTTCTTTGCTGTAATGAACTGGTTGGGTAAGGTGGAGAGAGGGAGTTTGTTGGCACCGAGGAGGGTTCGGCATCTTTTGACCTCGAAGAGGGTTTTAATGGCCGAGAGAAAGGTGGTGTTCAGTGAGACACGTAGTCAATCAATATGTTGAAGGTGCGATTGGAAGTGCAAAATTAGAAGCCTGAGATCGTTGGTGCCGTGACGGCGAGGAGAAAGATTAAGGTTAGAAAGAGAAAAGTGACGCTTGAGTTAGTGGGGTGTTGTGAGAAGAAGGAAAATGGAGAGGGAGTTTGGTCGGAGGGGGTTGGGGTGGCTGTGAACCGTGGAGGTGGTTAGGGAAGAAGAATTTGTAGGAGAGGGTTAGTGCCGGCCATGAGCATGGAAGGAGTACTAAAATGAGGTGGGGAACAGGTTGTTTTGTGATAAAACGATGAGTTGTCAAATTTTTATTGGTTATTGAAATTTTGTTTTGATACATCAGCAGCACAAGTTTATAAAGCACCAAAACGACGTAGTTTTACTAAAGAATAATTTAGTAATTTTATTTTTTCGGTACCAAAAATTTCACTGTTGTCCTCAACTATAACTTTTTAATAGTTCAGGGGGCACTTGTTAAATCAGGGGGATTTTGTGCAAATGTCTAAAAGTTCAGGGGAATTTTTTGCACTTTACCCTAGATTAAATATAGCGGATTTGAAAGCTCAAGAAAGAGTGCAAAATTGTCAAAGTGACAAAGGGGGTGAGTTTGAAGGTTCAAAACTTGGTAGGGGCGAGTTTAAATATACAGTGAATTTTAATAAATAATTTTTGAGGTCATTAGTATAACTTAATCAAAATCATAGGTAATAAATGTAAATAAAAAAGATTTCTGTGAGGGCCCCACTAAGCCGACGGTAAGTCTGTCCATCCTTGATTAATTCTATTATGTAAATCCAAGGCTCCTAAAGTACGTGCAACAACAATTACTTCTCTGTTAAAAGCAAATGTCATAACATTTTTATTCTTCATTATTGAGAGAAATTTTTTTATTTTTTTATTTTCGAAATGTATTGAGATCATATTTGATATTTATGAAAATATTATTTAACTTATTATTTTTTTATTCAATTTTTATTTTTTTTTAATTTTTTATAGAATATAAAGTGAGGAATTTGGAGGGATAAATATTCCTCCAATTTGTTTCTTTTCTCTCGTTACTAAATACAAAAGACATTATTTTTCCCTTCCTGTCCTTTTCTTTCAAATCCATCAAACCAAACAAAGTCTAAATGCTTACGCACCACGATAGTGTACTTCACCTATTTTTGTAATGACCATGTCATTTTCTTTCCTTTCCCTTTTCTCAGATTTTTACGGATATTTTTTTCTTCCGTTGATCGTTTCCTTTCTGAGTTCGGATTCTCATCACTTAGTGTCATCTTAAGTGCCCGGGGATGGTATTCGAGACTCTTTCCTTTGGATTGATAACTTCCTTTAAGGACTGAGTCATTTCCACATTTTCACTTTTTGGACATTATTTACTTTTCGTCATTTTCCCTATTTTGTCTTTTCCCCTTTGTCACTTTGTTGGCATAGCCTCACTTTTTCTGTTCGGATTTGGTTTCTGACTTCACGTATCTTCATTTTAAGTGGTTTCCAAAAAATACGTATCTTTACTTTTGCAGAAAAGTACTTTGGTTGCTCCCGGTGCCCATATGGGCATGGATGCATAGTTCTTCAGAAAAATTTTCTTTTCTTGGAGTATTTTTCGTAAATATCTTTTGAAGATATTTTATTTCAGGGGTTTTTAAGAAAATATTTGTAGAAGATATTTTCATTCTAGGTCATTAGTGCAATTTCACTTTTTGGAGGGTCATTATGCAATTAATGAAAGTTATTACAAAATGCATTGTTTTGAGCATAGATTCTCGTACGGGATTAATTTTCACTTTTCGTCAAGTCACGTACTCTTAGAATTATCTTCTGGTCATTTTCCCCCAGTTTCAGGGTTTTTGGCCCTAGTTGCCGCCGAACTTGTTTGGGGCATAACTTTTTTCTCGGGACTCAGTTTTTGACGCCGTTTCTTTCATTATTTATCTTTTTCTTCCATTATTTATCTTTTCTCATTTTGGTTCTTTTTCGTTCACGGAGTTTTTCCGTTTGAGCGCGTCTGCTCAAATTCCACTTTTCCGGACCCGGCGGGGCCCGTTCGGGACACTTTTAGGGTTTTACTATAAATAGAATGTCTTAAAGTGAAAAATCACTTTTTCATCTTCTTCCTCCCCCTCTTGGCAGGATTCCATGGCAGCTAAGGGGCTGCCACCTTCTCTCTCTTCTTTTGGACTTCCTCACTTTGTTAAAAAGTCGTAGTGCCTTTGTGTTTTATGTTTGTCTTAACTACGCGCATCTTTCCCCCTTATTAGAATCCATTTTTGGCAATTTTTTTAAGTTGGGTTTGAGGCCAAGTTAGGATTTTGGTGTGTCTTCTTTGGAGTTTTATGATCACCGTGTTGTCCCCAACATAACCTAAGAGTATAGTTGAATTCGAAGCACTTTTCCTTTGGTGGGGATTTGAGATTTTATCTCAAATGGAGGTAGGAGATGTTATAGGTTATTATTTTTGTTGTCTTGTGATGAGCACTGAAAAGTACGTATTTAAACCCCTTAAGCTTAGGTATTCTAGGACCTTTATCTATCTTATTTTCCTGTCTTAGACTAATTTTATGTTAATGTCCTTTTAGGATCTTATCCCCAAAACAAGTTAATTCAGCCAAATAAGAGCATTAAAGAAGCAATCTTGAATTGAATGGAAGAAAGGAGCAAAGTGGAAGCAAAATGAAGCAAAGTGTGGAAAGTCAGCATCTTTGATCGACCTCAACATTCCTTCGATCGATCAGGAAAAGATCGATCTAGGCCTCATCAAAATGGATCCAAGCTTTTATCCTTATCCAAAGATCTCACCATCTTCGATCGATCCAATATTTCTCAGATCGATCGAAAAGATTCGATCTTATCCACACCTACCACTTTTGTCATTTTCCCAAAAATATCCCAAAATATCTCAAATATTTGTCTTTATTCAAAAGGCGCCACCGAGAATGATCGATTTCTGTAGCATTCGATGGATCTCACCTAAGTTCGATCGATCTCACCTCAGTTTAATTGATCGAACCTCCTCAAGTCCGAGTTAAATCAAATTCCAGTTCATTAAAAGTTAGCTCATGGTGCAATCATTGCAAGGGCCCTAGTGCACCAATCCTGACCATTGGGTGTGACACTTGAGCCTCCTATATAAAGATTTGAGCTACTTTTTACATATATGCTAAGATATATGCTTAGATACATTCTTAGAGAGGAAGAAAAAAGAGGAGGGGAGGCTAGAGACACATTCTTGGGAGTTCTTTCATTCTTCTAGGGTTTTCATCAAGAATGAGGCAATTCCTATCATGGAGATAGCCCTTGAGGGTTGGATGATGTAATACCCCCTAATTTCGGAACACGGGTTGATCAAGTCCGCGCACAAAATCAGGGGATATCAAACCAATTAAAGTATTTAAACAAGCACGGATTACAAAATGAAATAAAGAATAAAATAAAACGCTGAAGAAATCCAATTAATAGTAAATCCATTAATAACTTCCAAATGGTTACAACTCGGGAATCCCGTAACTCAAGGACCCCTTAACAAAAAGTTACTATTTAGAATTTCAACCAATTAAGTACTAATATCAACTGAAACAAAACTAATATCCTACTTTTAAGTAAATAGAAGGAATGGATAAGTCCTCCAGCTGCGGATCCTCAACCTTGAGACTTGACCTTCTACAACCTGAAAAATAAATCGCGGGTTAAACCCTACGAGCAAGTTCTCTCTACCAAGCCTCTGAAAACCAATAAACAGATCATCTTTACCAAAACCATCCCTAATTAAGCTTTAACTTTAATATATGATGCTACAAATATATATAAATACTTATATATATAGTACAAGAATCCTATCTGTTAATAGGGCATTAAATTGTCAAAACCCCACTTTTTATAATTTTCTCATAAAGTAAACCCCACTCAACTTAACTCCATCCTAAACAGTAATTTAGTCATTTAAACAATAACTTACAATTTAAGGAAAAATTCCATAAATCCAAAACCCAATAATACTTTTGATCATTTAAATCACATATCTAGCATTTAAGCTTTGACAAATCATCCATGTCTCCACCATTATTATTTTATTATCATATATAAAATAATACACCAACCTGTATGTACTAGATTATTCTAGTCATAATCCAACCTATACAAACAATAACCTTAGATGAAAGTTTAGTCATCTAAGCACATAACAGTTTAATTATGCACTGACAAATCAACCATGCCATTTATAAATATATCTATTTATATATCCTAGCAATTCAACCATGCTTTCTTAAGTATATTGACTTACACCATTACTTAGCAACTCAACCATGCTTCCCATATATGAAAATTTATTCATATTTAATAAGGTAGTATATTGAAGCCTTTGGCAACTCATCCATGCGTACAATTCAACCATGTACCAAACTTAAACGTAACAAGAAGTTAATTCATACGTAGATATCTTATGCATCTTACACGCATAACATTAATTTAGTAATCAATCAATCCAGATACTCTTAAATAATATATATATATATATGTGTGTGTGTGTGTGTGTGTGTGTGTGTGTGTATATAATCATATATTAATTAATCCATACGTTACATATATATATCAAATATATATGTACACCCTCAAACATATATATAACAAATATATCCAACCAAATTATTAATTAATTATAATCACGCCAAATAGATGCAATTAAATAGCGTAGTAGCATCCGACAACCCTCAAACATCTAAAATACATCATCTAATGATTAATTTCAAAATTAACCAGCTTGAAATCAATCCTGGAACATTACCGGACCCCACTGGAACCTTCCGGAACATCACACGCATCCCCACGCGCCCTCACGCGCCGCCCCAAGCACCTTCACTTGCTGCACGCGCCCCCACGCGCAAGAACCCACTGGCAGGCGCGTCCACGCGCCTGCACGCGCCCTCCACACTCTCGGCGCGTGTTGGCAGCCCCTCATTGGCTGTCCTCCGTGTTTTGGTGAGCCGCGATGCACTGGATCAGCTCCCTTGGTTAAAGCCCCATCCATGGTGCTGATTCGCGGTACACCTTAATATAATGGACCGCGCCGCATTGGATCCTACCCCTTAGTACGCCGATTTACTGCTACCCTTCCAGTGTGTTTGACTGTTATTTTTATTTTCTTTTTTTCCTTTTCTTTTCCAAAATAATTCTAAACAATAATTAAAAATAAAATAAACAAATTCAAGAAATTCCAGAAAAAATCCTAAAAGCTTAATTTATCAATGTTGGGCATAAATGAACATAGACAATTAAATTAAAATCCATTTAATTTAATTAATCGTGCTACACAAGGTTAACGCAAAATATAAAAATTTTAGAAAAATAAAATTTAATTAACCTAACCTCATCTACAAGATCTAAATTATCAGAACAATGCATACATATATTCACATGTTTAATTTTATAATTTTGTAAAGAATAAATATGCTCCTCCAATCTGAATAATAATTTAATTTAATAAAATAAAATTATAATTTCGATAATCAAGGTGATAAGTTTATGAATTCTAAGAGGAGAAGTAGAGAAGAACTCGCCTTTTCTTTTCCAAATCCGGTCTCCTCTTACGTTCTTTGATCCGGCCTCCTCTTCGTTAGCCCTTCTTCTTCTCTCTCTAATTCTCTTATTTTTCTAACGTGGAAAAACTCCTAACCCTAGAGTCTTATGTGTCTATTTATATACATACAAAAACTAAATCCTTTTCCCATTAGGATTATCATATAAAATAAATAATATTTATCATTTAAATAATATATATACATACATATATTTTACTATAAACATATATATATTACCTTCCATATATAAATCCTTTTCCCATTAGGATTATCATATAAAATAAATAATATTTATCCTTTAAGTAATATATATACATACATATATTTTACTATAAACATATATATATTACCTTCCATATATAACCATTAGTTAAATAAATTATATATACCTATATATATCAATATATAATTATATTGACATATATACCCCTCCACATGATTTAATAATGAATTAATATACACATGTAATTATATAGGTATAATTATGCAAAGATAATTATTAAATATCCTCACAACCACGGGCCTTTACCAATTAACCCAACAAGGCTTCCTTCAAGCCCAATACCACATCCGTTGGTCCAACTTCCTTTAATCCCAAAACAAATAACTTAAATACCTAAAATAATGAAATTAAATAAAGTTACACCAACATAAAATCACGCAAATCAAATAAACAATTCACTAACTAGCATTCCACAAATCAAACACCGTATAAATTTAACAAATAAAATTACAAAATATAATTTAATTAAAACAATACAATTTACCTACGCACTTAATTAAATAAAACAAATCACAACTATCAAGCACCTAAGTAAATAAAACAAATCATTTAAAAATAATAATAATAATAATATAATATAAATTAATTTAATTAATAAATCCTTTTTAATCCTTTTTAAAATATCGGGGTATTACAGATGACTACTTCAATGAGTGGCTAAACATCTTCTTGGGGCTAGAATTAGCCCTAAGCATGCCTTCTAGACTTTAATGCTTTGTATTTTGAGGGATTTGTGTTGTAATCTTGTCTTGACACTTATTTTATATATGAATCTTGTTTATTCAATGATTTGTGTTGTTTAATACTTCCAATTGATCATTTCATTCTATCCATATATCTATGTATACTATAATAGATGTTTATGTGTTTATCTCTACTTTTTGTGTTATTGATGCATGTCTATGTGTGTTGATGCTATGAATCTAAAGATTTTCAAGGCATAGTGGTTAATAGAATACTATTGTGGTTTATTTGATGGTTCATACTCATGTCTTGATGGATTGTGCCTCTCCCTTAGTTTATTTAGTTTAATTTTCACGCCCTTAGCTTAGTTGTAGTGTAGTTGTTAATTGTTAGATGGGAGGACAATCTATACTTGCTGTTTAATGTTCCATGCTTATGAATGCAAGTAGTATTATTCTTTAACCATGTGATGTGTTTGGATTGTGAGCTTAAAGGAAGGATTAATGGCTTAGTTTGATGTATTGTACTATTCACTAGGTTGTTTAGACAATATATGCTTAATTGGTCATCCATGTTTGTTGAAACAATCAATCACACACTCTTAAATTGCAACACATGTTTCCCTTCATTAATTATACATTAAATGTCTAGAATGGTGATATTTAGTGGTGACCTCTAGACTCCAAGACCTCACTCTCTTGTTTTCTCTATATTTCATTTAAATTGCTTATTTTACATTGAACTTGTTTAATTTAGTTTGTAGTTTAATTAACCAAACAACCCACCTTTTGATCACTCGACCTACTAACCCTATATATTGTTTCCATTGCAAGCATGCCCACAATCCCTTGGGACGATCCCTACTCACCCTAGCTATATTTTTAGTTAGAGGTAGTAGTGGCATTTATAAATTTAAAATTTGGCCCCATTGCATACTCACACTCTTAGCACATTCTTATGCGTTGGTCCGGCGGCACACCAAGTTTTTGGTGCCGTTGCCGGGGATTGAATTGGCAACGCCGTATTTCTTTGGAAACAATAAGAATTAGTACTCTTTTGATCATGTCTTTACTTTATTTTCTTTTTAGTTACTTATTGTGTTTGTTCTTATTTGGCTAGGTGAATTGAGCAAGGAAGTTAAGCAAATGGAATTAAAGAGCAAAGGAAGCCAAGTGAAGCTAAGCAAAAGCATAAAAGAGCTAAAATCAAAAAATTTGCAAAGCATAGCAAGGCTTGGAAATTCAAAGTTAAAATTAAAGTTGCTTAAGGACCCTTTGTGAGATCTTTCTAACTCAATATATAGTTAAATCATCTACCCGCGTGGTGGCAAGTTCTTAAATTCTTAGATAAATCGTGAGCCCGCGTTGAGGTAATTTACTTTTCTTTGCATAATTATTTAAGCATGGGAGTATGGGACCAATGTATGTGGAGATTTGTTGATTGATTTGTTGTGGGGGCGAAGTGATTGATTAATTGTTTGTTATTTGTTTTGCTAGTGATGCATGGTCGTAGGTCATTACATCCTACTCTTATCCCTCTTGATTTTCATCTTGAATCCATTGTCCGTAATCCTAGGGGAAGAGGTAGCTCTCATCACTCCATTTCTTCAATGGAGGAATTAAATGACGACTATGTGGAGGACCTTGGTTACATAGACCAACAAGGCATCCTCCACCCTAATGTGCATCATGAAAACATCCAAGTACCATTAAGTATGCCTAAACCATTCATTCCACCACAACAACAAGGCCAAATTCCAATGGGAATGCCTCGGCCAACTTTTGCTCCACAACCCCCTATGGTTCAAGTTAATCAAGGTGCTTATGTAGCACCACCAATTGTGAGTCCTCCTTTTGCTTTAAGAGACCATTATGTGCCTAATGAATATAATGCACCCACTTGCATTCAATTGCCCCCATTTAGAGCACATCACTATGAGATTAAACCGCAAACTATTCAAATGCTTCCGAACTATCATGGACTTCCAAGTGAAGAACCTTACAAGCATTTGGATGAGTTTCTTGAAGTGTGTTCCACCGTGAAATACATGGATATGCCGGAAGAAGTATTAAGACTCAAACTTTTTCCTTTTACCTTTAAAGATAAAGCAAAATATTGGTTCAACAATCTTAGGCTTTTTTCGATAACTTCTTGGACAGAGATGCAACAAGAGTTCTTGAAGAAGTACTATCCGGTTTCAAAGACCAATGCTATGAGAACTTCCATTCGTGAATTTTCTCAAGGGGATGGGGAAATGTTTCGTGAGGCATGGGAAAGGTTTAATGACGTGCTTAGGAAGTGCCCACACCATGACATATCTAAGTGGTAATTAGTTCAATATTTCTTTGAAAGTTTACCGGATAATCACAAGGGTATAGTTGATGCATTTATTGGTGGTTCTTATCTTGACAAGCATGAAAATGATGTATGGCAATTGTATGAAAGCATGAGTGAAAATTCAATGCATAGGTCTTTATCTTCTAAAAAAGGTAGAAATCTAGGTGGAAGAAAGAATGTTGGCTTATATCAAGTTGACAATTTCAATGATATAGCCGCCGAGATGAAATCGTTATCCCAAAGGTTTGATCAATTTTTGATCAACCAAAACTCGGCAAATCAAAGGTCTTCCTCCCCTAATCATGTTCATCATCATACATCTAATGAATCTTGTATGACTTGTTCTAGTGTTCTACATTCTACTTCCAATTGTCGCCATAGACATGTGCCAAATGAGAACTATGAACAAGTCAATGCTACATTTGTTAACCAAGGGAATAATCCCTATGGCACTTATTATAATCCTGGGTGGAGGAACCATCTAAACTTCTTTTGGAAAAGCCAAGGGGAAGGCTCAAACCCTCCCCAAGGTGGTTTTCAAAACAAGTATGTTCCACCTCTAATGCAAAGCCAAGGTTCTCAAGGTTTTAGATCTTCTTTTCAATCGTCACATGGTAGTCAATTTTCAAATTCTCACTTCCCTAACCAATCATCGTATTATCAAGGAAACTCAAGGAGTCCCACTGTGGGTGCAATTTTTTACACCCGAACACCTAAAGAGATCAATTGTGGAGAGCACACAGAAAAAATTAAGAAGGGAACAGGCGAATCTTTGAGATATTAGTAATATTGAGAGTTCGATCCTTTTCACCTTTGTTCAGGCTCTATTTATAAGTATTTTTACTTAGGCATTTACATGGAGCCGTTTCTTGGCTTTTATTCCTAAATGTGGGTAATTATGCCGACAGATCGTGCATTCAACATTATTGCAGGCGTTATGGAGTTTGGGCCTTGTCAAGATTGGGCCTGTCCATTTAGCCTTTGTATTAAGTAGTCCTTCATTTGTTGGGCTCATATTTAATTGTGGGCTTCTAGCTTTTTTAGCTTGGTTGTGGGCTGTCTTTTGCCACCACATGGTGTTTTGCGATTAGCATGGTTTTTTTTTTCCCTCCACACTTTGCCCCCGATTCCTTTTTATGAATTTGATTTATATAAGGAATTGTAACCGTTTTCGGGAAGTGGAGAATTTTTTGCGGTTGTTACTGCTGATCATTACCGTTCATGCTATAAATTCTGGGACTTTGTGTTTGCCCTTCCATTATCCGCCCCTTTTAACTTATACACTGCGTTTTCGTGGTTTGGGCATCTGCATCTGTGATTTTGCTCCTGAGTTTTAGCGAGAATCCTATTGCTAGCTGCTTCGACATCTAATTTCATCCGTTGAGGTTAGTCTTCTTTTCGTTCTATCTTTCTTACATTATGAGTCAAGAAAGTAGTGAACGAACTCATAGCATTCATATGTCTGATTCTGAGTCGGGAACTACGGCGGCGAGTTTGAGTGATTATGCCGAGGGTCCCATAGTCCTCCCTACAAATGTTATAGAAAGGAAATCCTTTCCGACTTCTCAGTTAAGAAAGAAGAATCGTGTTCCTTCTGACGTTACCCTTAAAGAGTATGAGTATGATTTGAACTTTAATACAGGTGAGGTTTAGAGGAGGGCGAAATGCTCTTCTCAGCTTTACATTTTCCCGCCTTTCGATTCCCCTTAAATCCTTTTTACCTTCAGATTTTGTCGGTGTTGAATTTGGCTCCTCCTCAAGTTAACCCTAATTTCTTCCATATTCTCTCCTGTCTTCTTGCTCTGCACAGGGTTCGAGGTTTAACCTTGAATCTTGCCGACCTTCTATTTTGTTATTCACTTGATAGATTGAAAGGAGGAAAGGGTAAGTTCCACCTTCATTCTAGACCTGGTAGAACTCTTTTCTCTTATCTTAATGCCTTAAACAAAGAGTGGAAGTACAAAATTGTTAAGGTTGGAAGGGCATGGCGATCTTCATTTGCTAGGGATTTATTCGTCCGATTGAGTTTTCATGCCCCATCTGTTCCCGCATTTGATGATTCAGGCAAGTCTTCTTGCTTCGTCTGTGTCGTAAAGCATTTTTGTTGTATATATGACTTCCTAGGTCACAAAACAGATTTTTTTCTCTTCGAAATTTGCAGATAGTAGTCTTGCTTATTTACAGGAAAGAGTTTGGAGTGATGTTCCTTCTGCCAAGATCCTTCTTTCCTCTTCTCTTCTTGAGGTGATCTCGAGAGATTCTCTAGTAATTGCCTTAAATTCTGAGGAGCCCATTGACCTTGACGCCTCCGACTCTGAGGCCATCTTATCGCCTGCCCCACTTACCCTCTCTCAATCAGTGATGGAACTTCCTCCTACAAAGCCTCGTATGACGAAGAAAGAGAAGGAGGCGGCTGCTAATTTGTTGAAAGAAATGAAGAACCTTTTTGTCAAGGCGAGCAGGCTTTCTCCCTCTCAAAAGCAAAAAAGGCTCCAGTTAGGGACTAAGCGTCCATCAGCGAAGGATGATTCTTCTTCGAAGCGTCCAAGTTAATGGCAAAAACTGACCAGGTGCCTCTTTACAAGGGTCGCGATACCAAGTCAAGCTTGAAGAGTTGTGAATTTAGGAGGTGGCCAAGTTTTACATTTATAGAAAGCCACTACTACCTTTCTCTATATAAAATATAGATAGGGTGAGTAGGGATCGTCCCAAGGGATTATACGTGTTGGAATTTCAACTTCGACTCTAGCGTACCAAATGATTGCAAAAGAGAATTGGATTGGTTAATTACTTCTAGAAAAGAATTAATTAAAATGCAATAAGAGGGAAAGGTCTTGGGGTGTAGAGATCACCACCAAACAATACTATTCCAAACCATAATCAAGTGACTAATGAGGGAAATGAATGTGTTGCAACAATGTTGTGTGTGTAAAAGATATTCAATTGGTAAGGGTGACTCAACAAGTGCAAATTGTCTCAATCAACATGTGTGAGGCCACAATACATCTATTGGTAGAGGAATACATTGTCTAAACATCATGTGAAGATAACAAAATAACAATTCAAGTAATTGAACCTTTCATTAAGCTCATAGTCCAAGCAATCCATAAGGATGACTTAGTTAAACATGCATTATCTAAACATCATGTGAGAGGTACAAAATATCTATTGGGAGAGGAATAAATTGTCTAAACACATGTGAAAGATACAACATATCATAACTAGTTATTAATCCTTCATTAAGCTCAAAATCCACATACAACACAATATTAGAGGAATATGTCATTTGGACTCACAAGCATGGAACATCAAACATCAAGAGTAGATTGTCCTCCCATCTAACATTACACTACCACTACACTAAATCTACACTACTAGCATGAAAATAAAGCTATCTAGACTAGGAGAGAGGCACAAACCATCAAGAATAGACATAAACCATCAAATGAACCAAAATAGCATTCATTAAGCATATCATCTTGATAATCTCTAGATCTATAGCATCAATACACATAGACAAGCATCAAAAACACTAAATCTAGAGATAAGCACATGAATATCCTACTCTAGCATACATAGACATATGGATAGAATATAATAGTCAATTGGAAGCATTAAACCATACAAACCATGAAATAATCAAGATTTATATATACATGAATATCAAGATGTATCATACAACACTAATCCCTCAATAATGCACAAGATTAGAGTATAGAAAGCATGCTTGGGGCTAACTCTAGCCCCAAGAGGATGTCTAGCCACTCATGGTAGTGATGATCCAACCCTCAAGGGCTAAATCCATGGTAAAAATCTGCTCCTTGATGATGAAGGTCTCCTCCAAAGGTTGCTCTAGCTTCCTCCCTTCTTCCTCTCCAAGAATAGCCTCCAAGATGATTTTCAATGTGTGACAAGAGGCTCCCTCAAAAAGTGTATCATATTCCTTATATAGGTAGGTCAAATACACCCCATGATGAGTTGTGGTCGTGCAAGGCATATTCTCCAATGATTGGATAAAGGACGGAATAAATGAGCTGGACTTTAACTTTTTCTCGCTGGAGGAAGTTCGATCGATCGAACCTTAACTTGGATCGATCGAAAATGGGTTCGATCGATCGAACTGCATCTTGGATCGATCGAAGTGGTCTGACTCCTCTGGATAATGACAAGGTTGGGATATTTTCAAGATATTTATGGGGAAAAAGACAAAAGTGGTTGGTAGGCGTACAGCTGTGGATAAGATCAATCATTTGAATAGGACAAAATAGGGTTCGATCGATCGAAGGTGATGTTCGATTGATCGAACTTGGAATTTCAGCAAAGGCCAAGGTTGGATCTATCGAGAAGTACTGTGATCGATCATAGATGTTCGATCGATCGAACTCTAAGTTGGATCAATTGAACTTTTCAGCTGCACAACTTGATTCCTTTTTGCTCCTTTCCTTCTCCACTTTGCTCCCTCCTTTGGTTTATCTCAGGATTGCTTCAATTAAGCTCTTATTTGGCTGAGTTAGCTCAATTTTGGGATTAGTGCCTGAAAATATAAATAACACGTAATAAGTCTAAAACGGCAAAGTAAGATAGATAAAGGTACTAGAATGCTTAAGCTTAACGGGTTTAAATGCGCACTTTTCAGTGCTCATCACACCCCCAAACTTAAATATTGCTAGTCCGTATCAATGAACTAAGAAGTAAAAGAATGAAATAAACAACTATACAAGTATAAACTGGAAAGCAAGTAAAATGATAACACCATTTTCGTAGGGAACACGATTGCATTTAGCATATGCAACAAGCCTTTTAAACCCCTAGGTTACCCCTAGTGGACAAGTAAAGTCTCGTGAGGGTTTCCAGAAATGGTACCCACAAACATTAAGCCCATTCTTTCAAAAGAGGCACCATTATTGCAAACAAGCATTGGGAGAAAACTACCTCAAGTATGCAATTTTTCAACCGTTTCTAAGCAATCTCCCAAAATTTCAATATCAAGCAAGCAAGTATGGTCCTCCACATATCAAGAAAATGATCATGAAAATCGAAACAAGTCTAGAATCCATGTGAAAGGTCCGGCATCAAGTGTGTTGCTATCTTAGCCAACTAGAGAAGTAATCACATCCTTACCCTCAAACTAGCACACAAATCTAGTACCGATCATCAAGATAAGATAGTGGACCTTTTATTAAAGCTTTATTGTTCTAGGTACGCTTATTCTTTTCACTCATTTTCTTCTTCTTTTTTCTTTTTTTTTTTTATTGAGGATCAAAGATGGAAATATTATGCAATGTATTGATCGCTTAAGCTTTCTAGAAGATTCATGTAGCGAGCTTTAGGTCAATGACTCCCAAACCAGATGGTTTTAGGGCATTAGGTGTTAAGACACCCCAACGGACTTACAAACTCAAATCAACTAGGCTACAAATCAAGACAACAACCATCTAATTATTTCCTACTTCTCGCCTTTTGGGAGAAATCCTCACTTTTATTACTTTTGTAACTTCTTTTCTTTTTTCTTTTCTTTTTTTTTTTCTTTTTTTTAATCAATTATTAACCTAGAGTTTGGGCCCTCCACCTTTCGGCGCGAGAAGTTCACTGCTTAATGAGGCAAAAATCCCGGCTACTCAATGAAAAGGGGTTGTTATCCACCTTTATCAAGAATGAAAGTTTTCAATGCACTACTAGCCCAATTGGGATATAACCAATTCAATAATCAGCAAAGCATGTACCCCATAAATGAATGCTAGTGTGCACCGGTGCTAGTGTAGAATCTCAGAATGAATCTCAAAACAATCACAAATTCAGGATGATGTGGACCACAAATGCAAGCAAGATATCAATCTTTTGAAAAATTTACTCCTAAATGGCATCCTCAAGGCATACAAGGAGTATTGGACTCTCAAGTCAAACAATTTTTAAATTTTAAGCAATATAGTCCTCAAAAGATCAAAATCATAGCTAACATCAATCTCAAATCTCAATCATGCATTTAAAGCTCAAATCTTAAGTAGAATGCAACAAGACACCTTACCCCCAAACTTAAACCGCACATTGTCCTCAATGTGCAATGAGAACAATGGAAAAAAAAAGTGGAAAGAGTATACCGTGGTGGTGTAGACATGAAGCCCGGTCATGATTCAATTCGAAAGACGTCTCCCTCAAACTTGGAATCAACAACCTACTTGAATAACCACACTAGCAAACTCACATCAAATATCAAATGGGATAAGAATAATCAAATCAAGCATTCTAAGGCAATGTTACACATGATGCAAGAGAGATATAAGATCAAGCCCTAACTAAAGCATAAAGTATGCATGACTACACATAAGGGCACAATGATGAATCTTTTTATATTTTTCATTTAATGAAGCAAGTATATACAAAATGCAAGAAAAACAAAGAATAAAATGCATGAACAAAATATAAAAAGAAAATTAAATAAGGCAAAGTGTAATGAAAGAATATGTTCAATGTAAGAAATGAAAAACAATATGTGCAATGCAAGAAATGAAAAGGAACATGTACAATGCAAAAAAAAAAAAATGGAAAGAATATGTACAATGCAAGTATATACAAAATTTTCTTACTTTTTGTTTTACATTTTTTTTTTTTTTTTTAATATATATCTGAAAACATCCAAAGAAAAATGAAAAATGTAATAAATATGCAAAATGGGTGCTAAGTTTAACGTCTCTAGTAAGACGGAATACTTCTTTGAAAAATCGTCTCATTTTTTTATTTTTTATTTTTTATTTTTTTAAACAAAACAAATATGTACACAAATAAGAATAAAAAGGCATGTAAATAAAAATGTAAGAAAATAAGGAATGCAAAGATTTTTTTTTTTTTTTTTTTGATAAGTTAGAAGAATTAAAAATTAAAGTTAAACAAAATATTTTTGGATTTTTGGAAATAAGATAAAAGGAAATAAAATAAAATAAAAGAAAAATGATTTTGGGATTTGATTTTTTTTTTAATTTTAAATATTTCAAATAAAAATAAAAATAAAGCTTGGAAATAAAAGTAAAAATGAAAATATAATAAAAATCTTTTTGGAATTTTTGAAAATAAAATAAAATTAACAAAAATATTTTTGTGTTTTTAAAAAATTCCAAAAACTTCTTCTTTTTTTTTTTTAGTCAAGAGAGAGAGGTAACTAAATAAAAAAATAAAATAAAATAAAAATAGAAATAGGAAAAAGTCAAAAAGTGAGAGGGTCAAAGGGGCAAAGTTGTGATCGATCGAAGATGAAGTTCAATCGATCGAACATAGCTGTGATCGATCCGAGATGAAATTCGATCGATCGAACATGTAAAATTTTGGAGATCCCGAGAGCATGCATTTTCAGAATTGAAACACGTCCAAAAATTTTCTAAGTGTTGAAGCTCGAGATCAATCGAACTATAAAGTTGGATCGATCGAATGTTTTTTGATCGATCGAAATTGTAGTTGGATCGATCGAACAGTGAAAATCCTGGAGATCCCGAGAGCATGCACTTTCAAAATTGATG
Organism: Cornus florida; assembly: GCF_030987335.1. Classification (NCBI taxonomy): domain Eukaryota; kingdom Viridiplantae; phylum Streptophyta; class Magnoliopsida; order Cornales; family Cornaceae; genus Cornus; species Cornus florida. The sequence goes on from NW_026775573.1 coordinate 52,672,697, forward strand.
AAAGTTCAAAATTTTTTCTAAGTGTTGGGACTCAAGTGGAGTTCGATCGATCGAATCCATAGTTGGATCGATCGAAGAACAATTCGATCGATCGAAGGTGCTCTTGTGATCGATTGAACTGGCACCAAATGCCTAATTTTGAACTGAAAGTGCAGAAAATCCTATGCTAAGCCCCAATGATGGTAACAAGAATGGAAATTTGAAAAATAGATGGAAGAATGCACACAAGAATGAAAAATAAAAAGGTGGTGGAATTGATTCATCATAAAATGGTGGGGGAGGGTAATAGTCATAAGAAGGATTAAATGAGTGATCAAGTCCATAATAAGATGATGCATGAAATGAATTGGACTCAATCTCATAAGGATTAAAATGTGATGGAGGAGCATAAGGTGAAGGGATGTAATTCCCCCCCAAACTTGGATCAAACAATTCCTCCATTCACAATTAAAACCCAAATGCAAGAAAAAATTGGCCTCAACAAGGACCTATGCTTGGACAAAAATTTAGCAATAAAATGAGCCTCAACAAGGGCTATCACACACATACAAAGAAGTGAAACAATTAAAATACAAGAGTTCCAAGAATTGCTCACAACGGTCCTTTAGCACTTCAACTCCAAATTTAGCTTTTAAGCTCCAATGATTGCTTTAAGTTCCAAAGTTCGCCTTCCTTGTAGTCAAGTACCTAATTGAACAAATAATAATGAGAATCAAGAGAAAAGAATATACAATGGAAAATAAAATAAAAATAGAAGCAATCTAATGAACACTATTGTCTAGTTTAATTCCAACAAAACCGTTAATCCCCGGCAACGGCGCCAAAAACTGACCGGGTGCCTCTTTACAAGGGTCGGGATACCAAGTCAAGCTTGAAGAGTTGTGAATTTAGGAGGTGGCCAAGTTTTACATTTATAGAAAGCCACTACTACCTTTCTCTATATAAAATATAGATAAGGTGAGTAGGGATCGTCCCAAGGGATTATATGTGTTGGAATTTCAACTTCGACTCTAGCGTACCAAATGATTGCAAAAGAGAATTGGGTTGGTAAATTACTTCTAGAAAAGAATTAATTAAAATGCAATAAGATAAAGAGTAAGTAAGAAGGAAAAGTCTTGGGGTGTAGAGATCACCACCAAACAATACTATTCCAAACCATAATCAAGTGACTAATGAGGTAAATGAATGTGTTGCAACAATGTTGTGTGTGTAAAAGACATTCAATTGGTAAGGGTGACTCAACAAGTGCAAATTGTCTCAATCAACATGTGTGAGGCCACAATACATCTATTGGTAGAGGAATATTTTGTCTAAACATCATGTAAAGATAACAAAATAACAATTCAAGTCATTGAACCTTTCATTAAGCTCATAGTCCAAGCAATCCATAAGGATGACTTAGTTAAACATGCATTATCTAAACATCATGTGAGAGGTACAAAATATCTATTGGGAGAGGAATAAATTGTCTAAACACATGTGAAAGATACAACATATCATAACTAGTCATTAATCCTTCATTAAGCTCAAAATCCACATACAACACAATATTAGAGGAATGTGTCATTTGGACTCATAAGCATGGAACATCAAACATCAAGAGTAGATTGTCCTCCCATTTAACATTACACTACCACTACACTAAATCTACACTACTAGCATGAAAATAAAGCTATCTAGACTAGGAGAGAGGCACAAACCATCAAGAATAGGCATAAACCATCAAATGAACCAAAATAACATTCATTAAGCATATCATCTTGATAATCTCTAGATCTATAGCATCAATACACATAGACATGCATCAAAAACACTAAATCTAGAGATAAGCACATGAATATCCTACTCTAGCATATATAGACATATGGATAGAATATAATAGTCAATTGGAAGTATTGAACCATACAAACCATGAAATAATCAAGATTTATATATACATAAATATCAAGATGTATCATACAACACTAATCCCTCAATAATACACGAGATTAGAGTATAGAAAGCATGCTTGGGGCTAACTCTAGCCCCAAGAGGATGTCTAGCCACTCATGGTAGTGATAATCCAACCCTCAAAGGCTAAATCCATGGTGAAAATCTGCTCCTTGATGATGAAGGTCTCCTCCAAAGGTTGCTCTAGCTTCCTCCCTTCTTCCTCTCCAAGAATAGTCTCCAAGATGATTTTCAATGTGTGACAAGAGGCTCCCTCAAAAAGTGTATCATATTCCTTATATAGGTAGGCCAAATACACCCCATGATGAGCTGTGGTCGTGCAAGGCATATTCTCCAATGATTGGATGAAAGACGGAATAAATGAGCTGGACTTTAACTTTTTCTCGCTGGAGGAAGTTCGATCGATCGAACCTTAACTTGGATCGATCGAAAATAGGTTCGATCGATCGAACTGCATCTTGGATCGATCGAAGTGGTCTGACTCCTACAGATAATGACAAGGCTGGGATATTTTCAAGATATTTATGGGGAAAAAGACAAAAGTGGTTGGTAGGCGTACAGCTGTGGATAAGATCAATCATTTGAATAGGACAAAATAGGGTTCGATCGATCGAAGGTGATGTTCGATCGATCGAACTTGGAATTTCAGCAAAGGCCAAGGTTGGATCTATCGAGAAGTACTGTGATCGATCATAGATGTTCGATCGATCGAACTCTAAGTTGGATCGATTGAACTTTTCAGCTGCACAACTTGATTCCTTTTTGCTCCTTTCTTTCTCCACTTTGCTCCCTCCTTTGGTTTATCTCAGGATTGCTTCAATTAAGCTCTTATTTGGCGGAGTTAGCTCAATTTTGGGATTAGTGCCTAAAAATATAAATAACACGTAATAAGTCTAAAATGGCAAAGTAGGATAGATAAAGGTACTAGAATGCTTAAGCTTAACGGGTTTAAATGCACACTTTTCAGTGCTCATCACAACCCCAAACTTAAATATTGCTAATCCCTAGCAATGAACTAAGAAGTAAAGGAATGAAATAAACAACTATACAAGTATAAACTGGAAAGCAAGTAAAATGATAACACCATTTTCGTAGGGAACACGATTGCATTTAACATATGCAACAAGCCTTTTAAACCCCTAGGTTTACCCCTAGTGGACTAGTAAAGTCTCGTGAGGGTTTCCAGAAATGGTATCCACAAACATTAAGCTCATTCTTACAAAAAAGGCACCATTATTGCAAACAAGCATTGGGAGAAAACTACCTCAAGTATGCAATTTTTCAACCGTTTCTAAGCAATCTCCCAAAATTTCAATATCAAGCAAGCAAGTATGGTCCTCCACATATCAAGAAAATGATCATGAAAATCGAAACAAGTCTAGAATCCATGTGAGCGGTCCGGCATCAAGTGTGTTGCTATCTTAGCCAACTAGAGAAGTAATCACATCCTTACCCTCAAACTAGCACACAAATCTAGTACCGATCATCAAGATAAGAAAGTGGACCTTTTATTAAAGCTTTATTGTTCTAGGTGCGCTTATTCTTTTCACTCATTTTCTTCTTTTTTTTTCTTTTTTTTTTTATTGAGGATCAAAGATGGAAATATTATGCAATGTATTGATCTCTTAAGCTTTCTAGAAGATTCATGTAGCGAGCTTTAGGTCAATGACTCCCAAACCAGATGGCTTTAGGGCATTAGATGTTAAGACACCCCAACGGACTTACAAACTCAAATCAACTAGGCTACAAATCAAGACAACAACCATCTAATCATTTCCCACTTCTCGCCTTTTGGGAGAAGTCCTCACTTTTATTGCTTTTGCAACTTCTTTTCTTTCTTTTTTTTTCTTTTTTTTTTTTTTTAATCAATTATTAACCTAGAGTTTGGGCCCTCCACCTTTCAGCGCAAAAAGTTCACTGCTTAATGAGGCAAAAATCCCGGCTACTCAATGAAAAGGGGTTGTTATCTACCTTTATCAAGAATGAAAGCTTTCAATGCACTACTAGCCCAATTGGGATATAACCAATTCAATAATCAACAAAGTATGTACCCCACAAATGAATGCTAGTGTGCACTGGTGCTAGTGTAGAATCCTAGAATAAATCTCAAAACAATCACAAATTCAGGATGATGTGGACCACAAATGCAAGCAAGATATCAATCTTTTGAAAAATTTACTCCTAAATGGCATCCTCAAGGCATACAAGGAGTATTGGACTCTCAAGTCATGCAATTTTTAAATTTTAAGCAATATAGTCCTCAAAAGATCAAAATCATAGCTAACATCAATCTCAAATCTCAATCATGCATTTAAAGCTCAAATCTTAAGTAGAATGCAACAAGACACCTTACCCCCAAACTTAAACCGCACATTGTCCTCAATGTGCAATGAGAACAATGGAAAAAAAAGTGGAAAGAGTATACCGTGGTGGTGTAGACATGAAGCCCGGTCATGATCCAATTCGAAAGACGTCTCCCCCAAACTTGGAATCAACAACCTACTTGAATAACCACGCTAGCAAACTCACATCAAATATCAAATGGGATAAGAATAATCAAATCAAGCATTCTAAGGCAATGTAACACATGATGCAAGAGAGATATAAGATCAAGCCCTAACTAAAGTATAAAATATGCATAACTACACATAAGGGCACAATGATGAATCTTTTTATATTTTTCATTTAATGAAAGCAAGTATATACAAAATGCAAGAAAAACAAAGAATAAAATGCATGAACAAAATATAAAAAGAAAATTAAATAAGGCAAAATGTAATGAAAAAATATGTTCAATGTAAGAAATGAAAAACAATATGTGCAATGCAAGAAATGAAAAGGAACATGTACAATGCAAAAAAAAATGGAAAGAATGTGTACAATGCAAGTATATATAAAATTTTCTTACTTTTTGTTTTTCAGTTTTTTTTTTTTTTTTTTTAATATATATGTGAAAACATGCAAAGAAAAATGAAAAATATAAGAAATATGCAAAATGGGTGCTAAGTTTAACGTCTCTAGCAAGACGGAATGCTTCTTTGAAAAATCGTCTCATTTTTTTATTTTTTATTTTTTTAGACAAAACAAATATGTACACAAATAAGAATAAAAAGGCAAGTAAATAAAAATGTAGGAAAATAAGGAATGCAAAAAAATTTTTTTTTTTTTTTTTTTTTTTGATAAGTTAGAAGAATTAAAAATTAAAGTTAAACAAAATATTTTTGGATTTTTGGAAATAAGATAAAAGGAAATAAAATAAAATAAAAGAAAAATGTTTTTGGGATTTGATTTTTTTTTTTAATTTTAAATATTTGAAATAAAAATAAAAATAAAGCTTGGAAATAAAAGTAAAAATGAAAATAAAATAAAAATCTTTTTCGAATTTTTGAAAATAAAATAAAATTAACAAAAATATTTTTGTGTTTTTAACAAATTTCCAAAAACTTCTTTTTTTTTTAGTCAAGAGAGAGAGGTAACTAAATAAAAAAATAAAATAAAATAGAAATAGAAATAGGAAAAGGTCAAAAAGTGAGAGGGTCAAAGGGGCAAAGTTGTGATCGATCGAAGATGAAGTTCGATCGATCGAACATAGCTGTGATCGATCCGAGATGAAATTCGATCGATCGAACATGTAAAATTTTAGAGATCCCGAGAGCATGCATTTTCAGAATTGAAACATGTCCAAAAATTTTCTAAGTGTTGAAGCTCGAGATCGATCGAACTATAAAGTTGGATCGATCGAATGTTCTTTGATCGATCGAAATTGTAGTTGGATCGATCGAACAGTGAAAATCCTGGAGATCCCGAGAGCATGCACTTTCAAAATTGATGAAAGCTCAAAAAAATTTCTAAGTGTTGGGACTCAAGTGGAGTTCGATCGATCGAATCCATAGTTGGATCGATCGAAGAACAATTCGATCGATCGAAGGTGCTTTTGTGATCGATCGAACTGGCACCAAATGCCTAATTTTGAACTGAAAGTGCAGAAAATCCTATGCTAAGCCCCAATGATGGTAACAAGAATGGAAATTTGAAAAGTAGATGGAAGAATGTACACAAGAATGAAAAATAAAAAGAAATGAGGGAGGAATAGAATTGTGAAACTCTACGAATACTAGTGTTTAACGTCTCTAGCAAGACGTTAGGTCAACTCACTAATCAAATGAATCAAAAACTGGATATGAAACATCCTTATTGACCCTCTTTTCATTTTTCTCATTTAATGTCCCACTTATGACAATGAAATCATCCTCCAAAAGAATGACTTGAAAAGAAATAAAAGAGATGATATTGTTCCTTTCATCCACGGTCTTGAAAACAAAATCAATCATGGTTAGGCTAGTCTCTTTGTTGTGTTCTTGAAACACATTCAAATGATCATCCATATTGATAATTGGTGAGGCATTGTCTTTCAAAGACTCATTTGGATTAATAAGAAACACCCTTTCTTCATCCCTCTTCTCCTCTTCATAAATTACCATTTCCTCACCTTCTAAGTAAGCTAAGGAGTCCATTAGAGAGTTTATTTCATTTTTAGAGCTTTTAAAGTCAAAACCACAATTTTTATACATTTCCAAAAGACACTCCTCAAGAGGGTCATTAGAGATAATAGAAGGAAGGCCCTCTTCAACAAGTTCCTCCTCCTTCTCTCCTACCTCAAGTGTGGTCAACATCTCCTCACTCTCTAGAGTAGCCATCTCCGAGATAAAATCATAATCAAAACAAGGAAAGTCCTCATTAATCATGTTATGTTCTATTGGATTAGCCACTAACTCACTTGCCACTTCCTCCTCTATACAAGATAGAGTGCTAGGCATTAGCTCACTTGTTTCATTCTCCTCACTTTCATCGTCCTCATCTATATACATTGAAATTCTTGCCATTTTTTCATTTGCCTCTTCCTCCTCCTCTTGATGAGAAAGAGTACTTGCAATTTGCTCAACTTGAGCTTCTAAGTTGGCTAAAGTTTGAGAATGAGAATTAATAAGTGAAGTGTGTGAAATATGCACATCAAGTAAAGTTAATACTTTTTCTTCAAATCCGGGTGAGTACTTAGAAGGTGGTGGAATTGATTCATCATAAAATGGTGGGGGAGGGTAATAGTCATAAGAAGGATTAAATGAGTGATCAAGTCCATAATAAGATGATGCATGAAATGAATTGGACTCAATCTCATAAGGATTAAAATGTGATGGAGGAGCATAAGGTGAAGGGATGTAATTCCCCCCCAAACTTGGATCAAACAATTCCTCCATTCACAATTAAAACCCAAATGCAAGAAAAAATTGGCCTCAACAAGGACCTATGCTTGGACAAAAATTTAGCAATAAAATGAGCCTCAACAAGGGCTATCACACACATACAAAGAAGTGAAACAATTAAAATACAAGAGTTCCAAGAATTGCTCACAACGGTCCTTTAGCACTTCAACTCCAAATTTAGCTTTTAAGCTCCAATGATTGCTTTAAGTTCCAAAGTTCGCCTTCCTTGTAGTCAAGTACCTAATTGAACAAATAATAATGAGAATCAAGAGAAAAGAATATACAATGGAAAATAAAATAAAAATAGAAGCAATCTAATGAACACTATTGTCTAGTTTAATTCCAACAAAACCGTTAATCCCCGGCAACGGCGCCAAAAACTGACCGGGTGCCTCTTTACAAGGGTCGGGATACCAAGTCAAGCTTGAAGAGTTGTGAATTTAGGAGGTGGCCAAGTTTTACATTTATAGAAAGCCACTACTACCTTTCTCTATATAAAATATAGATAAGGTGAGTAGGGATCGTCCCAAGGGATTATATGTGTTGGAATTTCAACTTCGACTCTAGCGTACCAAATGATTGCAAAAGAGAATTGGGTTGGTAAATTACTTCTAGAAAAGAATTAATTAAAATGCAATAAGATAAAGAGTAAGTAAGAAGGAAAAGTCTTGGGGTGTAGAGATCACCACCAAACAATACTATTCCAAACCATAATCAAGTGACTAATGAGGTAAATGAATGTGTTGCAACAATGTTGTGTGTGTAAAAGACATTCAATTGGTAAGGGTGACTCAACAAGTGCAAATTGTCTCAATCAACATGTGTGAGGCCACAATACATCTATTGGTAGAGGAATATTTTGTCTAAACATCATGTAAAGATAACAAAATAACAATTCAAGTCATTGAACCTTTCATTAAGCTCATAGTCCAAGCAATCCATAAGGATGACTTAGTTAAACATGCATTATCTAAACATCATGTGAGAGGTACAAAATATCTATTGGGAGAGGAATAAATTGTCTAAACACATGTGAAAGATACAACATATCATAACTAGTCATTAATCCTTCATTAAGCTCAAAATCCACATACAACACAATATTAGAGGAATGTGTCATTTGGACTCATAAGCATGGAACATCAAACATCAAGAGTAGATTGTCCTCCCATTTAACATTACACTACCACTACACTAAATCTACACTACTAGCATGAAAATAAAGCTATCTAGACTAGGAGAGAGGCACAAACCATCAAGAATAGGCATAAACCATCAAATGAACCAAAATAACATTCATTAAGCATATCATCTTGATAATCTCTAGATCTATAGCATCAATACACATAGACATGCATCAAAAACACTAAATCTAGAGATAAGCACATGAATATCCTACTCTAGCATATATAGACATATGGATAGAATATAATAGTCAATTGGAAGTATTGAACCATACAAACCATGAAATAATCAAGATTTATATATACATAAATATCAAGATGTATCATACAACACTAATCCCTCAATAATACACGAGATTAGAGTATAGAAAGCATGCTTGGGGCTAACTCTAGCCCCAAGAGGATGTCTAGCCACTCATGGTAGTGATAATCCAACCCTCAAAGGCTAAATCCATGGTGAAAATCTGCTCCTTGATGATGAAGGTCTCCTCCAAAGGTTGCTCTAGCTTCCTCCCTTCTTCCTCTCCAAGAATAGTCTCCAAGATGATTTTCAATGTGTGACAAGAGGCTCCCTCAAAAAGTGTATCATATTCCTTATATAGGTAGGCCAAATACACCCCATGATGAGCTGTGGTCGTGCAAGGCATATTCTCCAATGATTGGATGAAAGACGGAATAAATGAGCTGGACTTTAACTTTTTCTCGCTGGAGGAAGTTCGATCGATCGAACCTTAACTTGGATCGATCGAAAATAGGTTCGATCGATCGAACTGCATCTTGGATCGATCGAAGTGGTCTGACTCCTACAGATAATGACAAGGCTGGGATATTTTCAAGATATTTATGGGGAAAAAGACAAAAGTGGTTGGTAGGCGTACAGCTGTGGATAAGATCAATCATTTGAATAGGACAAAATAGGGTTCGATCGATCGAAGGTGATGTTCGATCGATCGAACTTGGAATTTCAGCAAAGGCCAAGGTTGGATCTATCGAGAAGTACTGTGATCGATCATAGATGTTCGATCGATCGAACTCTAAGTTGGATCGATTGAACTTTTCAGCTGCACAACTTGATTCCTTTTTGCTCCTTTCTTTCTCCACTTTGCTCCCTCCTTTGGTTTATCTCAGGATTGCTTCAATTAAGCTCTTATTTGGCGGAGTTAGCTCAATTTTGGGATTAGTGCCTAAAAATATAAATAACACGTAATAAGTCTAAAATGGCAAAGTAGGATAGATAAAGGTACTAGAATGCTTAAGCTTAACGGGTTTAAATGCACACTTTTCAGTGCTCATCACAACCCCAAACTTAAATATTGCTAATCCCTAGCAATGAACTAAGAAGTAAAGGAATGAAATAAACAACTATACAAGTATAAACTGGAAAGCAAGTAAAATGATAACACCATTTTCGTAGGGAACACGATTGCATTTAACATATGCAACAAGCCTTTTAAACCCCTAGGTTTACCCCTAGTGGACTAGTAAAGTCTCGTGAGGGTTTCCAGAAATGGTATCCACAAACATTAAGCTCATTCTTACAAAAAAGGCACCATTATTGCAAACAAGCATTGGGAGAAAACTACCTCAAGTATGCAATTTTTCAACCGTTTCTAAGCAATCTCCCAAAATTTCAATATCAAGCAAGCAAGTATGGTCCTCCACATATCAAGAAAATGATCATGAAAATCGAAACAAGTCTAGAATCCATGTGAGCGGTCCGGCATCAAGTGTGTTGCTATCTTAGCCAACTAGAGAAGTAATCACATCCTTACCCTCAAACTAGCACACAAATCTAGTACCGATCATCAAGATAAGAAAGTGGACCTTTTATTAAAGCTTTATTGTTCTAGGTGCGCTTATTCTTTTCACTCATTTTCTTCTTTTTTTTTCTTTTTTTTTTTATTGAGGATCAAAGATGGAAATATTATGCAATGTATTGATCTCTTAAGCTTTCTAGAAGATTCATGTAGCGAGCTTTAGGTCAATGACTCCCAAACCAGATGGCTTTAGGGCATTAGATGTTAAGACACCCCAACGGACTTACAAACTCAAATCAACTAGGCTACAAATCAAGACAACAACCATCTAATCATTTCCCACTTCTCGCCTTTTGGGAGAAGTCCTCACTTTTATTGCTTTTGCAACTTCTTTTCTTTCTTTTTTTTTCTTTTTTTTTTTTTTTAATCAATTATTAACCTAGAGTTTGGGCCCTCCACCTTTCAGCGCAAAAAGTTCACTGCTTAATGAGGCAAAAATCCCGGCTACTCAATGAAAAGGGGTTGTTATCTACCTTTATCAAGAATGAAAGCTTTCAATGCACTACTAGCCCAATTGGGATATAACCAATTCAATAATCAACAAAGTATGTACCCCACAAATGAATGCTAGTGTGCACTGGTGCTAGTGTAGAATCCTAGAATAAATCTCAAAACAATCACAAATTCAGGATGATGTGGACCACAAATGCAAGCAAGATATCAATCTTTTGAAAAATTTACTCCTAAATGGCATCCTCAAGGCATACAAGGAGTATTGGACTCTCAAGTCATGCAATTTTTAAATTTTAAGCAATATAGTCCTCAAAAGATCAAAATCATAGCTAACATCAATCTCAAATCTCAATCATGCATTTAAAGCTCAAATCTTAAGTAGAATGCAACAAGACACCTTACCCCCAAACTTAAACCGCACATTGTCCTCAATGTGCAATGAGAACAATGGAAAAAAAAGTGGAAAGAGTATACCGTGGTGGTGTAGACATGAAGCCCGGTCATGATCCAATTCGAAAGACGTCTCCCCCAAACTTGGAATCAACAACCTACTTGAATAACCACGCTAGCAAACTCACATCAAATATCAAATGGGATAAGAATAATCAAATCAAGCATTCTAAGGCAATGTAACACATGATGCAAGAGAGATATAAGATCAAGCCCTAACTAAAGTATAAAATATGCATAACTACACATAAGGGCACAATGATGAATCTTTTTATATTTTTCATTTAATGAAAGCAAGTATATACAAAATGCAAGAAAAACAAAGAATAAAATGCATGAACAAAATATAAAAAGAAAATTAAATAAGGCAAAATGTAATGAAAAAATATGTTCAATGTAAGAAATGAAAAACAATATGTGCAATGCAAGAAATGAAAAGGAACATGTACAATGCAAAAAAAAATGGAAAGAATGTGTACAATGCAAGTATATATAAAATTTTCTTACTTTTTGTTTTTCAGTTTTTTTTTTTTTTTTTTTAATATATATGTGAAAACATGCAAAGAAAAATGAAAAATATAAGAAATATACAAAATGGGTGCTAAGTTTAACGTCTCTAGCAAGACGGAATGCTTCTTTGAAAAATCGTCTCATTTTTTTATTTTTTATTTTTTTAGACAAAACAAATATGTACACAAATAAGAATAAAAAGGCAAGTAAATAAAAATGTAGGAAAATAAGGAATGCAAAAAAAATTTTTTTTTTTTTTTTTTTTTTGATAAGTTAGAAGAATTAAAAATTAAAGTTAAACAAAATATTTTTGGATTTTTGGAAATAAGATAAAAGGAAATAAAATAAAATAAAAGAAAAATGTTTTTGGGATTTGATTTTTTTTTTTAATTTTAAATATTTGAAATAAAAATAAAAATAAAGCTTGGAAATAAAAGTAAAAATGAAAATAAAATAAAAATCTTTTTCGAATTTTTGAAAATAAAATAAAATTAACAAAAATATTTTTGTGTTTTTAACAAATTTCCAAAAACTTCTTTTTTTTTTAGTCAAGAGAGAGAGGTAACTAAATAAAAAAATAAAATAAAATAGAAATAGAAATAGGAAAAAGTCAAAAAGTGAGAGGGTCAAAGGGGCAAAGTTGTGATCGATCGAAGATGAAGTTCGATCGATCGAACATAGCTGTGATCGATCCGAGATGAAATTCGATCGATCGAACATGTAAAATTTTAGAGATCCCGAGAGCATGCATTTTCAGAATTGAAACATGTCCAAAAATTTTCTAAGTGTTGAAGCTCGAGATCGATCGAACTATAAAGTTGGATCGATCGAATGTTCTTTGATCGATCGAAATTGTAGTTGGATCGATCGAACAGTGAAAATCCTGGAGATCCCGAGAGCATGCACTTTCAAAATTGATGAAAGCTCAAAAAAATTTCTAAGTGTTGGGACTCAAGTGGAGTTCGATCGATCGAATCCATAGTTGGATCGATCGAAGAACAATTCGATCGATCGAAGGTGCTTTTGTGATCGATCGAACTGGCACCAAATGCCTAATTTTGAACTGAAAGTGCAGAAAATCCTATGCTAAGCCCCAATGATGGTAACAAGAATGGAAATTTGAAAAGTAGATGGAAGAATGTACACAAGAATGAAAAATAAAAAGAAATGAGGGAGGAATAGAATTGTGAAACTCTACGAATACTAGTGTTTAACGTCTCTAGCAAGACGTTAGGTCAACTCACTAATCAAATGAATCAAAAACTGGATATGAAACATCCTTATTGACCCTCTTTTCATTTTTCTCATTTAATGTCCCACTTATGACAATGAAATCATCCTCCAAAAGAATGACTTGAAAAGAAATAAAAGAGATGATATTGTTCCTTTCATCCACGGTCTTGAAAACAAAATCAATCATGGTTAGGCTAGTCTCTTTGTTGTGTTCTTGAAACACATTCAAATGATCATCCATATTGATAATTGGTGAGGCATTGTCTTTCAAAGACTCATTTGGATTAATAAGAAACACCCTTTCTTCATCCCTCTTCTCCTCTTCATAAATTACCATTTCCTCACCTTCTAAGTAAGCTAAGGAGTCCATTAGAGAGTTTATTTCATTTTTAGAGCTTTTAAAGTCAAAACCACAATTTTTATACATTTCCAAAAGACACTCCTCAAGAGGGTCATTAGAGATAATAGAAGAAAGGCCCTCTTCAACAAGTTCCTCCTCCTTCTCTCCTACCTCAAGTGTGGTCAACATCTCCTCACTCTCTAGAGTAGCCATCTCCGAGATAAAATCATAATCAAAACAAGGAAAGTCCTCATTAATCATGTTATGTTCTATTGGATTAGCCACTAACTCACTTGCCACTTCCTCCTCTATACAAGATAGAGTGCTAGGCATTAGCTGATTAATACAAAGAAAGTGATGTGGATTGTTTACGCGTTGATGTATGGAAGAGCAATACAAAGATGTAATAGAAATGAATGATGGGACTTTTGAGATAGCCTACCAAGAAAGTGATGTGGATTGTTTAGTTGGTAGGAACCCTTTTCAGTGGGCCTCTAATAAAATCACAGCGATAAGATTTTTTTAGTTGATTAGTCGTAGGTGTTATGGGTGGGTATTAGCGCAACGGTAAGGTTACTCCGTTGTGATTGGGGTCACAGGTTCAAAATTGGAAATAGTCTCTCCATGCGGAAGTAAGGCAGCTTAAATTTGACCCTCCTCAAATCCCACAATGGCAGGAATCTCGTACACTAGACTAGACCTTTTTAAATCTTAGGAGTTAAACTTTCTTAACCATACCCATTTAGGTTTATTTAGTTGTAACCAGTTCATAGTACCCCTTTATTTTTAATGGGGAAATACAAGTCAGACTCGCTTTCAGAGTTGCCACATACCAAGTATAACTCACAAATTTAGTTTTTTATAAGCTTGTTTTATTTTCCCCATATTTGTTGATCTGTGCATGATAACAAGGTACCTAGTCAGGGTGGACCGGTGGAGGGGTATTAGTCAGGTCATAATAAGTAAACAAAATTTTCACATATTTATTTTCGTCTTATTGAAGGATTAAAATTTTTCACCACAATGGATCATTGTACTTCAAGAAAAGGTTTGACAAGTTGTATCAGGTCAGTGAGTTTTAGATTATTTTCCTAATTAGACCCTGAATCAGCATGCTTTATAAAGTTCCTTGATTGTTTCTGTTAAATATTCACACAGGCTGAATGGAAACCAGAGCCACCAGATAAGTTTGGTGAAATTGCAGAACCTCTGAAGTCTATGGACTCATTAAAGGTTGAAGAACCCAGACCACGAGTTGGTTTGGGGGGGTGGTTATGTTTCTTTAGTGTCATTCTGGCGATTTTTAGTATATTTCCAATGACAGCTTTTTGGAGGAAGTCCCAAGCAGTAAGTACTGTATTGACCTGTTAATTTTTATGTATATAATTTTCATGTTCCTGTTGCTAGCTCTATTGCTAACTGATTTCCATGTGTCGCCTTTTTTTTTTTTTTTTGATACGTATGGGTTGCATTAATCTAGAGAAATGCTGCTGAGCTACCACTCCTACATGATTGCTCTGAAATGGCTCTTCACTGCATCATAAGTGATCAACCAGGATTCCTTACCTTGTTATCTCGAGGCACTGGGCTTGGATTTTACTACAACATGCATTCTTGATCGGTTCTTAACGTACTACTGTTTATCCAACCGGAATTTGTCTCTCTTTTTTATTATTATTATTATTTTTTTTTGGGGGGGGGGGTGTTGGTGGCCTTTTTTTCTTTATAAAATTTTGATGTGATTGGATACAAATATATAGGAGGTTTTCACTTGAGGTAATATTCGATTGATTGGTTTAAGGTTATCGACAAAAAAGATTTGTCTAAGCCATTTCGTTTCTTTTTGTTCATTTTAACTGAAAGTTGTTCATAAAAGGGATGAAGGATGTTTTAGAAAATGTGTAACATTATTAGCTTGTGGTGGTATTATATTCTGACTTGGATGTTTATGGCTACTACTCTTAGGGGAATTGCTGGAAAAATGTCTTTGTTTTGCTTGATTTTGTTGAATCATTTTCAACAAATTACGTGCTTCAAATAGATATAATGCCAGTTCATGAGACCAATTTCAAATTAATCTGCATGTCTTGTTGACCAGCACTTCGGCACATAGAGGGGTGACAATGAATCACCCTTTTTAAACTCGCCAGTAGGAATGATGTTCTCAGTGAACCCTAACCAAAACAAAGAAAATGTTATGCAATGCACAACTGAGGCAAGGATCTTTTTCACACATTGCCATCTAATTCTCTTTAGCACGAGGATCTAGATCCTTGTTCAAACATGCCCAAACTTGGACAAAAACCGTTTTGAGAAAGAAATAGCAATTAATTCTAGCATTTTTCTTTAGTGGAGAAAATGCCATCCAAAATTAGCATAGCGTGTAAATAATTGCATTTACTAACACCTTCATTACGCACACCTAACTTACAACTATAGAGTAATACCATTAAGATGTCATTCTCGTAAGAAGAGCAATGCGCTCTTCATATTTAACCATAATTGAGTAATACAGTTTTTCAAATTTATGAAAAGTCAAATAAATTATTTAATATATCTAAAATAAAAAATAAAAAAAGGGGAGCATGTGACTCTTCCATGAGAGGGAGCTCTTAAGAGCATTACTCCAATCAAAAATTGTGGGCCAACCACTTTAGCTGATCCACTAAAAATCATTTTCCTTCCACCAATCATTCCCACGTTTGTTAAGTTCGTAGTAACAGGGAAAATCAAAACCAACAAGAAACATTGGAGGCCGAAATAATTAAATTAATTAACAAAATTATTCAGTGTATTCAAAATGTACAGTTTCATTATAGATCAAGCCATTAAAACCCATTGCATGAAACAAACCGCAGGCTAGGACAAGCCAGCTTGGTGTAACAAATTCTTCAAGAGCAACCAAATGAAGCTCCAATGGAGATTTTCTAGCATCTCAAAACTTCAAGTCAGTTGTCCATGTACCTTGCACACTAGGGTGATTGGTTACATGTCTTGTCTTCAGCTTCACCACCTTCCTTCCCATTGCATTCCTTAACCTGGTTGCATGTAAAATTATATAACCCGCTCGTTCTTGTTTCCTGTATTTTAAACAAAAGGAAACACGGTTAAAATCCTGTATTTTAAACAAAAGAAAACACAGTTTAAACCAGAGACAATTAGTCACCAGCATGCAGCCATTCCAAATGTATACACCACACACAAAATGATTCTAGAATGTTTAAAATGACTTAGTGTTTATGATCCACAATGACAAAAAATAGTTCCTGAAGTCAGTGACGGAGCCAGGATTTCAAGTAAGGGGGGCAAGCTGTCAAAAAAAATAATAATACGGAGTGTGTATGTATATATATATATATATAACAACTATAAAATTCAAAAGACAAAGAAGAAAAAAATTATTAAAATATAAAAGGAAAGAAAAATGAGAAAACTTTAAAAGGAAATAGTTGAAAAGTTTCAATTGAGGAAGAAAAAATTTGACTTTTTCTACTAAGGAAATTTAATAAATGCGAAGAATAAAAGAAAAAATAAAGAAAAAATAAAAATATAATTTTAGGAACTAAAAATTTGAGGGGGGCACTATATAAATTTTTTCATAATATGGAATTTTTTTAAAAAATTACCACATATATTATAGGTTGTTGACCAACTCAGGGGGGCACGTGCCCCCCCTGGACCTTCATTGGCTCCGTCCCTGGCTGAAGTATTGACCGTAGATTAACAAACAAGAACTTCAAAACGTGGAGGCCATATCCATAAGAAGAGAGAGCATGAAAAACTAAGGCAAACAAAACAGGCTGGAACTTTTAAGTACATTAAACAACAAATAAACTAATACCTAACTGACCCCAAAGAGCAGTCCCAAGTGTTCCCTGCACGTTCTGTGCGTTTTCCTAAAAATTATCTTAAACTTTCTAATTTTAAAAAAAAAAAAAAATTGTTTCCCCAGACTCCTTAAATCTTATGCCAGAAATTCTAACTGCAACTTAGCTCTATGATGGTATGTCACGTGACAAATAAGAATATGGATTCATTGGGGTAGGCGGTAGATCACCAGATGCATGGATACAAATTTGATAAATAGAACTCCGTGAATTGTTCCCATAAGCTTGGGCTTAGGCCCTCCCAACAACAAGAATTGAGAATACCAAATTAAATGGGCTTCTGTTCAAACATTTCCATTGGTTGCAAATCATTTTGTTAAGAAGAAGCAAATAATTTAATCAGTTGCCCGGTACAAATCAAATTTAAATCACGTTGCCTTATATGCATTGCTTCTCCAACATTGTTAATCATGGAGCTGGGCATCTCTCAAGTAGTCTGTACACTCGGATGACCTGAAATCAGTCATCTATAAGCCAATCAATCAAAAAAGTTCAATTATCATAACGCGATATTATTATTATGCTATGGCCATATCATTGTCTTAAGAAAAAAGGACCTTGCACAAAGCATAAACACACACATATAGAGCGATACATATATATATATAGAATGGATTTCGTTCTAGTGCTCGAAAATAATATTCCAACGCTTTCGTATGTTCTCCATTACTTGTGTGGATAAGGCCTAGTATATAACTTCAATCATAGGGATCAATTTCTAGTCGCGTGGCTTCATAATAATTTTGTAAAGCTTTCGCATAATTTCCTTCGAATTGTGCTGACATCCGTTACGGTCGTCATTCGATTCAAAGAATCTCCGTTCCAGAACCGCCACGTGAGATTTTCATCTCATACTTCTCCTCCTTAATATGCATAATGAGAATAACGCCTGGAATCAAAAAAGATGAAAATATTCTCATTATGAACTGAGCAGGGCTAGTGTTTTTACAAGAAATCTCTAGCCAACCTTCCTGCAAGAGATCTTTTCTTTAACATATATATATAGTGTGTGTGTGTGAGAGAGAGAAGAGGTCTTACTGTAAGAGCCTTTTAAATGTGGATGCTGACCACGAATGAGCTCCGTGACCACCTCCAGCTGAGGATTACTCTCTTTAATGACCGGCAAATGAGATTCCATAAATGCCCTACAACATTATCGAAGAGCACCACCGGATAACTAAATTTTCAGATTTAATGACCAGCACAGAAATATAAATTCTGACTAGCTGTAAAATCCCAGAGGCATGGAAAAAAAAAATATCTAAAATAGCTCATCATGATATTATATATAGTAAATTGCCATACCGAAGAATACTGTAAACACAAAATATCACGAGTAAGCATAACCAATTCAAACACAAAATATCACGAGTAAGCATAACCAATTCAAACACAAAACATCACTAGTAAGCATAAATAGCACAAGCACCAATTGGGTGACCAAAAACTTCAATAAAATGCGACAGATTGTCCGAATAACAAATAAAGGCCAAAATTAGAGAGTGATTACATGATTCTGATTTATTTTCTGTACAATGAATGAACATATTAAAATAAGAAGGTTTATAGGATAACACTTGTGACTCTGGAGGGGAAAGAAAAAGCCAAAAATGGATCCACAAGAAACTGAACATTCTGATGCACAGTGTTCCCAAATTCAAGCATTTCAATGAACCACTAGGATTAGGTTTTGGTATAAACTATATAAAAGTCTATAGGGGTTGTTTTGATTGTTTAGAGGTGGTTTAATTCAAAACCACAGCAGTGTTTAATGTACCCAAATTAAGAGAACACATACAATTATAATGAGAAGGAGAGACAGAAGAAGAGAGGAGATTAAAAAGAAAATGTACAATAATATGAGGCATTCACACACACGGAGAAGAATTTCAAAGCAGCAGATCTCATATTCACTGATTGCAAAAGAATATAACGACCCTTCTTCTTGTAGTATCCTTTCAATGGTTCCTTAAATATGCTCGTTTCCAAATAATTTGCAATTTACTATTTGGAAAAAAAAAAAAAAAAACAAAAAAATTTCAGTTTCACAGGGAAAGATAAATGAACTGGCCATGGATCTGTCTTCACAATTTCGTGCTGAGTGATTGGTGAAAAGCTAAACGTACTTCAATTAGCCATCTACAACACAAAATTGATAGATAACATTTGTTCAGGAAAGAAATCGTAACCTTTGAACAAGAGCCCGTTTCAAGATTCGCAATGCAATAAGATGCAAATAAATGATTCCAATAATGTCAATTTTGTATATGATAATGCAATGCAAGGTACAACAAAATTGTGATCTTTCTATCATTTATTCGATTAATTGAAGCATTTTTATGATTGCTAAAAGAATATTTATCATGATTTACAAAGAAGGCACACCTGATACCCCTGCTACTTTCTCCCCAATCACAGTAGCACACAATTAGCTTTTGTAGTTGCCAAACTCCTCTGTGTGCCATCTGGGAAACAAAATCTGTAAAAGTGAACAAAGACATTGAGAGATAACAGAAGGAATAGCATATTTCAGCTATTATTAAAAAATATACATATAAAGCAAGCTTCTAATGAGTTGAACATCTGAAGTTATTCCCATAATGAGCATAACAAAAAAACAAAAAACATTTACATGCTGATACGATAGCTGCCAGAAGACCATCAGACATCAAACAACAATGACAAAGATGCACAGTGTCTATATATTTCTCATTTTCAAACAAAGTATTTTTTTTTTTTTTAAATTTTCAAACAAAGTTGTTGTAGCCAATCTAATTCAAGTGGACATTTTCGATTTGATAAATATTTTCATCATCATCATCATTTACCTTTTCTATTATACACACACTGTTATTAGCAAGGGCAGATTCAGGATTTCTCAATGCGGTGGGTTAAATCATTTTATATCAACAAAAATCAACTGTTGTTTAATTCAATACTAACAATGTTTCTTTAGACAATTAATTGATTAAGGCATAGAAAATCCTTTTTGGGTAATTAATAAAAAAAAATTACCAATTTATTTTTGAACAATTCACCACTCAGTACCCTATCTCTTCTTTTGACCAATTTACTAATCCTATTTAAGAATCTACCAGTGGAAGCAGACTGTGAGGTAGTTCATCGCCGACCTGGGCCGTGGATGAAGATAATGGATGATAGAATGATTCGGTGCATCGCGGGCGTTGGAGAGTTGGCGCGAGTATGCATCCGCTCCGTTGATCTGGTCTAGTCAACAAAGGAACTGATCTAGTGCTTCGCGGCTCACAATAATTGAGAGAAGCAGCCAACACATGCTG
Organism: Cornus florida; assembly: GCF_030987335.1. Lineage (NCBI taxonomy): Eukaryota > Viridiplantae > Streptophyta > Magnoliopsida > Cornales > Cornaceae > Cornus > Cornus florida. The sequence continues at coordinate 52,693,081 of NW_026775573.1, forward strand.
AGAGTAGATCTGGCGCGTGTGGGAGCGTGTATAGGAAACCAGACTGTGAGGTAGTTCATCGCAAGCCCGTTCCAACACCATGCAATTCACTCAAAAGCATGCTTTTTGTAAGTATTTTAATTTTCAAGAAGTAACTTGGCTTTACCCTATACTCAGTACTTCTGCTTGTCAAAGTTCTTGTTATAATACCTTCCGAAAAAAAAAAAGTTCTTGTTATAATGACAATCTGATTTTTAAAGCCCTAGGGATGACATGAGCCTGTTACAAAGTCATTGGGCCAGCCCATAATCCAACAATCAGAGGCCCATTTCATTTTCAGATCTTGTACAGTTGGGCTACAACTCATCTCTGATAGGTCGCACATCCTCTGATCTAAAACCACCCCTCTGAATATGAAAATTACTAAATTTACTGTTTTTATACACACAACACAATCGGCATTTAGAAAGCTTATATTTTAGTTTCTAAGCACCTACTATGTACCATTAAGGAAGCTACAAAACTCAGTTTTTGAGCAACACCATCAACTATAATCCTTACAACAAAACAGCCTCACATATGAGGTAAGTTCAAAATAGAATTTCAGTTTTTTTTTTTTTTTTTGTAAATCAGCAACAACCCAATCAAACTAATTACTAAAATTTCAATTTATGTATACAAACATAATCAACATTTAGGGGAGTTTAAATACAGTTTCTAAGTACATAATACCTACCATCATAGGAAATAAGCAATAAACAATACCGTGGTGACGAGGTGGAGAGCATCACACCAACTATAATTCACACTGGGCGTATCAGTAAAGTTGTTTAGGTGTACCAGAAAAACGCGAACAAGAAGATGAATAGTGTTTGTAAATATATATACGTATATATGTATATAGACAGAAGAGAAAAGGGATGTATTTGGTTGCAACAGTAAGTTAAGGTAGTGTTTGGGCTATATTTTGGTGTAATGGCGTAATAAGGGGTAATAGAGTCATTTCATAGTTCTAAAGGGCATTATGGTCATTAAATCATATATTGTGCTCACGTGGCATTTTAACGGCGAGTTTCAACCGGTGCCGTCGCTGGATGGAGTCATTTGTAACAAAAATGTATAATTCAGGAGGTTTTTTGTAATTTTTGTAATTAAGAGGAGTTTGTCGCTAATTAGCCAATAGTTCAGCGGTTTTTTTGCATTTAACCCTTTAATATATTCAGCCCTTGTTTTTTCTGGTGTTTTACGGTAGGATACCATATCCTACCGAGTTTGGTGAGGGTATGCCCTTTATGGTACTTGTACTTCATAATTTTATTAATATGTTTTTTTTCATCATTTAGAAAAGAAAAAAAAGAATATTCAGGTTTCATCGCCAACAATAACAAACTTATCTCCCAATCAAAAAATGACTTTTATTTTAGGGGCAAAAACGTAATGTTTTATTAGATTTGATTCAGTGCCAACTGTAAACATAAAACTAATTGAAATATTCTTTGTTAAGTTTTATTAAATTAATTTGATTAAATATAGTTGTATATTAAATAAATACATAAATTCTGAACCAAATAAAAAATTAATATGGAAATATAAAATCTGATATCCTTTTTAGCTTTAAAAGAAAAGCTAGATACGGTTGATATCTTGTAATTTTTTTTTTTGTCATTTTTTAATTGTGAAAGTTCAAATTCTTCTAATTAACATAAATCAGTTTACTCCAATATCTTATCTCAAATATATGGTAGTATTTAAATTTAAAAACGTAATCTATCATTCGATATAACATCTAAAATCCTACCAACAAGGTGGAAAAAAAATCTAAAATCCCCATTTTGATTATAAGGGTAAGTATTTATGAAAATATGAAATTATGTAATGCATTTAAAAGATAAAATCACACCATTCATATGAAAATAGAAACATTCTTGAACATAGATATTGCATAATGAACATGATAATATGACCTAAAGCACGTAGATATCGCATGATGAATATGATAATATGACCTAAGGCATATAAAGTATGACAGGTTAGAGGGGTGTGGAAGCTAGAAATTCCAACTTTTTAATGGAGCAATAATCCTAGAGCATTTTACTCCAGCAAGCGCATAAATACCATAAAACTTTGTGCGAATATCTCAAGGGGTGCAATATTAGCATCCCATACAACTAGCCTTTGATGGTGCAAAAGTGTTCTCCACCGGTCCTTCATTGGTTTTATTTATTTATTTATTTATTTTATAAATAAAATAAATTGTTTATCTCTTAAAAAATAATGTTCAAGAAAAAGCAGCAAGTTTTTAAAACTCATAAATTATTCTTCAAATTTAAAAAGTTACAAAGCTTAATATAATTACACTTACTTCCTTTATAAATTGTTTAAATAACAAAGATATCTGGTTTCAAATATAACAACGACCTCCCCTATTAATTTTAATTTGACCTAATGTGCTAAATATATATATATATATATATATATATATATATATATATATATATATATATATTTATAGACAAAATAATTTTTCAAGTTTTCGAAGAGCTTATTGGGTTTTAGATAAATTTGAACATGACATAAGAGTGTCAGATTTTATGGTAAAATAAGTCAGTATCCTCGTAAGTAAAACAGAGGAGGGGTTGTTAGATTCCCTAATTCACTGAATGTAAAATACGGTAAGTGATTCTAAAAAATAATTGTGATAAAATTTTAGGATATCACTTAAGACGGAAAATAACACTTCAAAGAGACCAAATTTTTAAGTGAGGGGAATATTGTTTATTGCTTATTGTACAACACAATAAGTGGTTAGGCTTAAAAATAATTTTTTATTGACTACTCTATCCCTAAATAAAAATTTTAGGGTGCTCCCCATCTTCTGTCAACGTGTGAAAACGGAACGTTATAGCGCTCTCTTTTGAAAATTCTTTTATATATATATATATATACATACTATCTTTTGGTTACCCATTTAAATTAACTAACTATAGAATACAATTATTTATATAATAAAATTATATATAAACGCATTTTAACTCAATAAGTTCCAGCCATGCTTGGCCAGTAACGCATCACTGTACTCCTCAAAACTTCTAAATCCCAGCTGCCTCGCCGGAACACAATTGCTCCCATCCAACCTAATTATGAATTCTTTGTTGCATAAATGAGGTGGTGTCATTCATAAAATAAGCATTCAGAACAAAGGAAAAGTGAGGGCATACCCTCAAAAAAGGAAAGAACAATACACAATTGAGTAGCACCACTTCCAATGAGGATGCAACCCTGGCAATAAGAAATGTGAGAAGATTAACAAAAGAGATCATCAAGATAAGGAATAGCAGTAACATCCAACACCTCAAAAATAACAGCTCTAGCAATCTCCACAGCATCTCTCTTCTCTTGTAGTCATTATGCAGAGTTCCTTCCATTCCAAATGGCCCACACAGTAGAAGAAAACACCATAAAGATTCTCAAAAAGAATTGCATGGTAAGTCCCACTTGAAAAAAGAATCAAACCAGTCCCATACCTCCCTAGCAAAAGAACACCTATAGAAATATCAGTTCCATAATTTATTTCAGGATAAAAAATAAAAAAACAAAAAAATAGATTACATTAACTGTTATTTTCAATCTTTTCAAATTAAATTTTATTCAAAAAAAAAAAAAAAAAAAAGAAGAAAAATCGAGTTCGTACAATTTATGCTAAAGATCATTAGTCATCTAGCTGTTCACCCGACTCACATTTGGTTAAAGCTTGGTACCAGAAATGCAGAAACACCTAGCCAAAAAAAAAAGGGGGGGTCGAATGTCGAAGAAAGATATGACAGCTATTTGGAGAATGTGAACCCAATCTAGTTTAGATTAAATTCCCTTGTATTTATTATCTCACAACTGCTATTACTAACATTAAGTGTGTTACAATCGCATCTCCTTTTGTACCATGAAACATTCTGAGACTTGTTCTTGTACTAAGACTAGAAATGATTGTACCAAGAATGTTCTACCTTCACACTAGAAGTAAAACCAAATTTTCATTGTCTTTTTTTGGTTTTCGTACTCAAAACAAAACTCAGAACCTTGATTTCTTACATTCGCTACATGGAACTCAACATCTATCAATAAGGACCTAAGAATTAGCTTTATGTGATAATGGCCCTTGAAGTAGTAACTATCTAGGTGTCCCAGAAGGCCAAGCATAAACCACTGGTCAAATACCACAATGGAGAGGAGGTTTTGCATTACATTCAGTTGTCTTTGTTCCCTAAGCATTGATGCCTTTCACATCTCTTCAAAGAGACATATCCACGATTAAAGGTTTGTTAGTTCTCGCTTTTGTTTAACATTTTACTACTTACTATTAAACATATGACCCAATGTTAGCACCTATTACTTTGATGAATAATTGAACCTCCAAGTTCAGGAAATAGTTAGATCAACTAACTAATATCATATTGAACTACAACTCACCAAACTAAAACACTATACCATGTGCAAACTTGAGGATACACTTGATAAAACCTCCTTGCCTGCAATCTTAAGTGGCACCAGTTGATGCAACGTGGAGAAAAAAGAAAAGAAAAAAGCATTTATATTTGAACCATAATAAAAGAATTATAAATGGAGTAATTTAACAAAATCAACTCATAAAGACTTTAAGAGAAAATATATTATCAAGATTGAGAAGAAAAAAATTATAGATCAGTGATTACAGAAATTTAACTTACAGTAACGAGAGCTGCAGCCCCAGAAAATCCTTACCTGCCAAAATTAAAAAAATAATAAAAAAATAAAAATTGTTATCTCAAACATGATGAAATACAAGAAAAGTCAAATATAGAAACAGCATAATAGTACAAATAGGAATTGGGAGACTCAGATAAGCAAGAGAAAGAAGTGTTAGAGATGCATGTGAGTCCGTTAAAGGATATCTCAACTAACTGTGAACATACCATAGAACCTTCTTCGAAAGTAAGAAGCTTAGCAGTTTCCAAAGCTTCTTCACTGGATTATCTGAGAAGTTACAAAAGCATCAGAATTGACTAAATCTTGAATGTTCTGAAGCTTGTTCTTGAATGTTTATAGAGCAAATCTTCAAGCTTGTTCTTCATTATGGGTCCAAATATGGAGAGAGATTTGGGATGAGAGGGATTTTTCAGAAAGAAGACTTTCAAAGTTGAGTTGGGTCTAACCCTTTTTGTTGCCTTGTTTTTTTTTTTTTTTGGATATTTAGTGTTTTTTAGTTTGTAATTCTATAGAACCTCACTTAACAACATTAATTCTGCTGCATTTTCTACTGTAATTTTTCTTCACGAACTTCAAAGTTGTTTTCAATCTAAAGTTGAGCTCGTCGCTGTTCTCAAGAGAGCGCCCCCTTTATTGCCTTACTCTAATATCTCTGTACTGTTTTGACACTTGGGGAGATTTCTAGTTACTGCAAACTGTTATATTTTATAATTTATCAGAGGCATGATTTTACTTATACATCAAAAATTATATTACGAGAGGAAGAGCAACGAAAACAGTACTGTCATTCTTTTTTTATTATCTTTCCCCCATCTCTGATGAAAAGATTCATTCTGGGACCATAATAACTCTATGAGAATGTGTTTATGTCTTCGCTTGTGGTGCATAGACACTTCAAAAGTATCAATGCATGGAAGACAAGAAAAGCAACCACCATTCACCAATACCATATCACAACTTTTAATGCCTTAAAGATGTGAAGATAATGAAATACATTGTAAATTGAATAAGGAGCTTTGTACTTCACTTCTTGTATGATGTGTTTTCATTTTAATTTTGATTTTTGTGCTTCAAAAGGAAAATGACAGCATGAATAAAAAATTGAACATTTGAGTTCAAACTAAATGCAAAATAATAAGATTTTGAGGCTTACTTGAACCTCATCAAGAATGTTGAGATCCAAAACATCAGGGATGATGCTAGCACCGAAATTTCATGGCAGAAACAGAATTCTAAGCAAATAGAACCACCACCTATTTCTTAAGCAGGAAAAAGTGCTATTTACCATTCAGTTACTTGTTTCCATTTTCTAAAGCCTAAAGGGGAAATATGATATGTTCGATTACGAACTTTATAAAGGAAAGCCAAAACACATTTCCTTAGCAGAAGTAATGACTGAGGGCAGCTAAAGTCAACAGTCAGAGTAGTTGACTGGGCTAACTAGTGAACAAACAAGCAAATGATAACAAAATCAACAAAAAAACAAAAAAAAAAAAATTGAAACAATATATGAATTACTAAATAAAAATTTCTTCCTCTGGAGAACTGATAATACTGTTAATACTGCTTGAGACACAGATGTATAAGTATCTTCCCTAATGTCGTTTCTCATGCATAGTTAAATATTTACTATCTAGGCACTGGACTAAATTACAAACATCTCCACAAAACTAATTCTAAATACAGAGCCTATTGAATTAGTCCATTTCAGATTCGAAATAAAGGGTGAACAACATAAGCTTGTAGAGCTCAAGTACCTTTCACTAAATTTACTGCTTTCTGCCCTCAGAATTTTATTGCTGCACAACAATGGATGATTGTACTTCCGAAAATTTTCAAGCTCGAAGATGGGAACCACAATATAATCATTCAACCCTTCAAAAGTTCAACATACTGGTAACCAATCCAGGGAAACATATCCACAAGTAGAATATTAAAAATGTCCTGCATGTTGGATATTAATTGCCATCAAAAAACAAGAAAAAAGACAAAGACAAATCTACTGAACATATAAAATAGTGAACTCATATTTTAATCCCTTTCGTTTAGCAGAACAAATAGCATCAGTGCAAATGCAGAGTCAATCTCCAACACGAGTTCTAGAATCAAGGCATTTCTGTTTGTGTTGTCCAGGGAATACCCAGTGACAGAAAAGAAACTGTGATGGTAACTTATATTGATTGAAAAGAGAAAAACAGAAAATTCATTATGTTGCATATAAAATAATAACATAGGACTGTTTAACAGCATACAAAGTAAGTTGAATCATCCATTGCTAATTCACTTGCAAGGGTGTGGAAAATATGTTCAACTTTGGGTTGGTAGAACTGCTAAGACTTATCCCAAGTTCGACTAGTGCCATTTAAACTTGTCTAAGCTGGGTCAACCAAGCTCTAGCCTGTTCATGAACCTGACATGAGCTATTCATTATTAATAATGCACGTCCATGATCAATGGACATTTAATAATGCTTAAATAGCCATTTTAGACATTAAACAACATAATCTTCTTCTTTTTTATTATTATTATTATTTTTTTTTGAAAAATAAAAAAGAAAATAACCAATACGCGTGTTATGCAATGATGAAAACAGATTATTAGTTCACTATGAATCCCCAGTTCACTTTCCTAATTTAAGGCATATAGGACACATATTATATCAGCACTGCATCATACTGCCATCTCCTGTGCTTCAGGGAACCGACTAATCCAACACCTTAGAACATAGCAGCTGAAACATAATAATCAGTTCCATGTAATTTAGGCACTTGTTAATTTAAAAAAGGATTCCTGAAACATTTCAATTTAATTATTGATTTGATCCACACACATGCCAAAACTATATTTTGGCAAAGATTGGTGATTGGCAAATGATGCCTCAATTCTAAATTGTCATACACCACAAACTTACTTAACCTACTCATTGGTTTCATCTACTATGGTTTTATATAGATTTTATTTTTAAAAACTTCTTAGGAAAGTCTCTCAAGGGGACACATAATGGCAGCTAAGAATAACTATTTTCTGCTTTCAGTAGCACAGTGAAATCAAACTTGGTGCTGCTCAATACTGGCATAGTATGCATTTAGCTGAAACTAAGCTAATAACAACATGCTTTAGACTAGGGAACAAGTGTAAATGTATTAATTGAGAAGACAAGCTTAAGAAAATAAGTACCTGGTTTGTCAAATAACTTGGACATGTACAAAGAAACTCTCCACCGGTTAGTTTGATTGGTATGTCTTGCCACTGCCACTGCCAAATGGAGAGGTGCAGGGTTGAAGTCCCAATTGGAATGTGGGTCTCTCTCTTACCATAAGGAAAAGGAAGTATCAACACAGCAAATAGGAAGTGGCAAAAAGCGAATGAATTTCCTTGCAAAAAGCGAATGACATTCCCAGCAAATGTCAGCAAAATGGAGTTACCACTCAAATACCCCCAACCAAGGTGTCATGATCACTATGCATCTATTGATGAAAGGTATATGAAGGGCTTAAGCTTATTCTATCTTTCATTAGTTATATTACACAATAATACTTTAGTGTAATATGTCCGATAAAATGCTTCATGAAGGATGATATTTTCATACAGTGTAAAGCAAAAGGCAATTCCAAATACCAATTTAAAACTGTGTACTGTAGCTCAATAATAATGAAACTACACAATTAGACAACAGCAGCCAAAAAGAATGATGTGTGTAACTTGTAAGATATGAGAACGTGACTCACCAGGCTTTCCTTAGAATGGCACTTTCAGCTGGTTCCATAGAATACACCTAGACGTAAGCAAAAGAAAGGTTCAACAAACAGCAGTAAAATATGATATATATATATATATAAACAAGAGAACAGACACAAACAAACCTTTATCATTGAGGTTTTTTTTCCTTCTTGAGGAACTTAATTCGTTGGACCAGTCACTATCCCTATCCTTGCAACATGGGACATGGAATTTCTCTTAAGAGCCCCTACCAATTAAATCTCTGGTCCAGTATTTACATAATGAATATTAAACCTCCAATGAGTGTCTGTCACTACTGTTGTTTTCATGCATTCATGGTTATATATCCACTGAACCATATTAGAAATAGCATCTCCGCCAAACCTGTTCCAATAACACAGGATAGTCCATCTTAGATTTCCAATAAAGGGTGAACAGGTCAGAAGCTCGGAGAATTGTGATCAAATAGAAAATGTGACTTACCCAAATTTCAATATATCCTTCTGGTAACAGTCCAAGTTTCAAGAAAATTGGAGGTTTAGCAGTTCTTTGGGGAATCGATTGAAAATCTGAAGTCAAAAAGAAAAGAAAAACTTTGACAAAAGGGGGAAAAAAAGGACTTTTATAGCTTACAAGAAAACAATAAGTAAGGAGGAGGGGAGGGGGAATTTAATAGATAGAAGAAAGAAACAAATTTTGTTATATATGTTTTATGCAGTAGAGTTTAGAGCATAGTACCCGAGGGGAAGGAAATTTAGAAACCAGAGGAATCCAATGTGAGCACGAATGATGGTCACTCTATGTTTATGATTTCTTCACCATTGAGCCTTTTCCAGGGGATTCGTGAAATGTTGGGCCAATCTTCCCCTTTCTCTCTTTGGCAACGTGATTTCAGCAATGGACAATTGATTATTTCCAGATAAGAGAGGGAATTTGGTAGCCCCTCTTCTGGCAAGGACTGGAGCTTGGGGCAGTTCTGGATGAATAGACCTCGAAGAGAGGTGAGGTGTTGAAGGCCCTTGTAGTTCAGTGATTTCAGATTTGGAAGAAAACCAATACAAAGTTCGGTAAGAGTGGTAGGTAATAACCACTCCTCCGGAAATGACTCCAACACTTCTTCTTCATATGCACCATCAATGATGAAAAATCCAAGAGATGGGAGTGTTTGTAAACCCCACCCCATCCGGCCCTTCATCAGTTTCTCGCAATTAGAGATCCAAAGTGCACGTAGGTTGGATGGCAAACCTCCATCTGGAAATGATTCAACTTCTGGACAACTATGGATCCACAATTTTTGAAGAGATGGGAGGAGGGTGTGCATTTGTTGCGGCACTGACACTAGATTCTTGCAGTCATAGACCCAAAAGGATGTAATTTTTGGGCAATTCTCCATTCTAAGCTCCATCAGATTATGAAGCTTCTCGTCTGGAATTGATAGTGTTTCAAAATTTATACACCTTGAGATATCTAGAGAACGAAGCTTTGGGAAGAACCTTAATGACAGCAATCTGAGAAGATCACAGCCTCTGAAGCGCAAAGCTTCAATGGAACATGTGTGCCAATTATGCTCCTCCAACAGAAGGGGAAACTCTAAACTGCTGCAGTTGTATATGTCAAGTGTTTTCAGTGTAGCAGGTAGACCACCACTGGGCAAAGACAACTGAAAAAGAGATGAACAATCAAAGATGCACAACTCCTCAAGGCAAATGTCCATTCCCTTTGATGGTACTGCTGCTAAGGACTGTAGAGCTTCACATCTTTCGATCTTCAGGGTCTTAAGCGTCGGCGGCAACTTCATCTCTAGAGCTGACTGAAGGCACCGACAATCCTTTATCTCCAAGCTTTCAAGATTTAATAATCTGCACAATTCTGGAGGCAATTCCTTCAAGTTTGGCATCCCTGAAATCTCCAATTTCTGAAGAGAAGACAGGCCTTGCAATAGCATTGCAACTTGAATAGACAACAGTTGTTGGCATCCAGAAATTGTAAGTTTCCTTAAACAAGGGAGGTGGTTGGGTAATTCACCAATTAGCTTGGGACAATTCAACAAAGAAAGCTCTAAAAGCTGAGAGAACTCTCCCGCCCCTAATATATGCCATTCCTCCCACTCTGGCATTCCATCAAAGCTTAGTGTCTCCAGAGATTGAAATGGTTTCTTCGAACAAGAAGAAGAAGAAGAAGAGGAAGAGGAAGAAGCATCCCCATAGAACTCTCCACCCACCTTCGTTATTTTTTTCATCCCTTCAATTCTTAGATGTTTTAGAGAGGGCAGCTGCCCAATTGATGGCAATAAATAGCAATTTGCACACCTTACAAGTTTTAAGGACACCATGTTATGAAACGAATGAGTTCTCTTTAACCAATCTGGAAAGCTTGTGCACCCATAGTTAATGATGCTGAGATCCTTCACCCCAGCATGAGGCTGTAGCTGGTCAAGTACTTCTTTTTCCTTTTCTGAATCATTAGTATTACCACCCCATTCAAGCTCTAACACTTCAAGGTGCTCCTTTCCCTTCAGATTGGCCTCTGATGCATTTGGACCACTAGTTACATTTTCCAACCCTAAAATGCGGAGTTGCCCACGAAGTTGACAGAGTTCCTTCAATCCACTAATCTTTGATCCACCATCCTTGCCAACTAAAAAATATGTTAAATGTTGGAGATCTTTTAGTTTGCTCATTTGCATCGGCATTTCTATCAATCTAGTTTCTCTGATATCAAGATGGCGCAAGTTTATTAGTTTTCCCATATTCATAGGCAACCTGGTGAGATCCACACAATATGACAAATCTAATGTTTGTAAATTGCACATGGTTGTTATTGAGTCTGGTAACTGTTTGATTTTTGTCCGAGAGAGATCCAAATAGCGTAAACATACCAAACTTTCAATCGATTGAGGCAATTCAGAAATTTGATATTGAGACAAAGATAGCACCCTTAAGCATCTCAGGTTTGGCAACATATCATTTAGTACCTTATTGCTTAAGAAAGAATGCCATTCACCTCTTGAAAATCCTATGAACGACCGTAAATACTTAATCTCTTTAACAACCTTGAATTTTTCAAATGCATCAAAGTAGTCTCTTACATATGACAAATGGCGAACTTTTTTAGAGATATTGTGTGCCTTGTCATCATCTAACATAAAACAAAATTCTCCAGATACATGTCGAGCTAAATCATGTATGAGATCATGCATTACAAAATAGGAACTGTTATCACTTAATCTTTGAAAGAAAGACCTTGACAGTAGCTCATGAAAATAATGATTACCTGCATCTTCCAAAAGCATATTATTTTCATGCTGCACAAGATTTTCGGCTATCCATAACTGGACCAACTTTTCCTTCTCAAATCTGTAATTTTTAAGAAAAATTGCACAATATGCAAAGCATCTCTTTAAATGTGAAGGAAGATAATGATAGCTCAATCTTAGTGCTGGAAGAATGTTGCTTTCCTTCAAACCCCACAACTCACTGTTTAGTATATACTTCCATTCATCAATATCCAGTTTAGATCGCAAGATTCCTCCAAGTGATTTTACCGCTAGAGGCAGGCCTTTACACTTCCTCACAATTTCTCTACCAATCATCTCTAGCTTTGGATGAGACATGTAATCTCCATTCACAAATGCGTGCTTTGCAAATAATGACCAACAGTCTTCCGACGATAGTTCCTTCAAGTGACAATAACCAGGAACTGTGCTCATGGCTGATGCAACTTTATCCATACGTGTCGTTATAATAATCCTACTTTCCTGTGCTCCAGCCATGAAGGGTTTTTTTAAGAGGTGCCAAGCATTGTAATCGTCATTCCAAACATCGTCTAAGACAATCAGAAATTTCTTCCCTGCTAGGCTTTCTTTCAACTTGATTTGAAGTTGATCAAGGTCATTCTTGACGTTTGTTGATGGGGTAACAGCCTCAAGAATTTTTTTTGTTATCACAGAAACATCAAATTCATCGGAAACACAAACCCATGCTTTCATATCAAAATTTTGACCCACTCTAGCGTCATTGTAAACAAGTTGAGTAAGGATTGTCTTACCCACCCCACCCATGCCTACAATGGGGATCACAGGGATCTCATTCTTAGTTGCATTGCCAGACAATAATAATTCAATTATCTCCTCTTTGTCATTCTCTCTACCATAGACCTCAGATTCATCTACCAAAGATGTGGTTTGCAGCCTGCGCCACTGTTTCCTTCCAACATTCTCTACCAAATTAAGATAATTTTTTTGCTTGACAAACCCCTCCAACTCACTCATGACCTCTTTCATCCGGGACTCTATCGCTTCATCAGACAGATAAGCAGGAGCCCAGACAAAACAATTAATTGGTACCAGAAATTGCTTCATTAAATGGAAAACTCGACTGAAACCAACCTTACTTCTGCTTCTTTGGGTTTGGGACTGATCATCAGCTGCCAACTTGTTCTTCAAGGCCTTGGTAGCAATCTCGTCCAGCAAGTCCTCAGCATGGTAGACAAAATGTTGGAGCTCGTCAAGCCAATCTTTCACATTTTTGTTGGTAATCTGCTTGTCCTCTGCATCATCCAGCACTGCTTGAAGGGCCATCAAGGTTACCTTCAGCTTGTTTATGAGTCCATCATCAAATTTTTGCTTCGTAAAGAAGTCTATGAGCTCGCGAGAAGCCAACCGATCAAACAGCACTTGGAGGGAAGCAGAGAGAAATGCTCCACCCACCAAAACTTCAGCCATGTTCTTTTCGTCTGAGAGAGAGAGAGAGAGAAGTTGTGAGGAGCAGTAAATGATAATGTAAATTGCACAAATGTCTAATATAGCTGCTAAACATACACCCGATAAAGACAATAAATAAATTGAAGAAAAGCCTACTATGGCTGCTGCAATTTGTTGAAAAGCAGTTAATGCATCATGCAGTGATATACTCCCTCTGTCCCAAAATACTTGTCCACCTTGGGAACTGTGCATCATGGAGGGAGTATTATCTACCAAACTGCCTTGAAAATATGCACTGACAATGTCAATGTATTTTTTTCCCTCCGTATATCCCAAAATACTTGTCCACCTTGGGAACTATGCATCATGGAGGGAGTATTATCTTAACAAACGGCCTTTAAAATATGCACCGACAATGTCAATGTATTTTTTTCCCCTCCGTATAGTAGCTGGAGGTATGTAAAAGACCAAGAACATACTTGGGTCCAAAAAGGATAATAGCTGCCTCCAACATTGATGAAAAAGTTCTTCCTGATAACTATACGATACAGTAGGAAAATTGAGATTGTCATCATGATTATGTGTTGAAATTTTCTATGAAACACTAATTTAAATTTGTGAAAAATCTCCTAATAAATCATGAGTGAGTGCATTTGGGATGTTTTGTTAATATTATTTTGTTTTATTTAATTGTTCTGCTGTAAATTTGAAGCAGGAATTTTCATTGACTTAAAAGTACAGATAATCAAGGGAAAAAAAAAAAAAACTAGTAGTGGGTCAAAACCATTTAGGATTATTTTTAGTAAATTTGTTGTTTGGGATAAATTTTTGTAATATTGTCTTGTTAATGACTAAATTGGGACCACCAGGGAAAGACCTATACCCTCTTTTGGTTTTATTACCTTGGATGCTTGCTAGAGGGTATTGCATAAAGCTAAGGTTGGAAAAATAAAGCTACTTTTGGACCAATAATTCATACTACATAAGGTGAATAGAAAGTTGGAAAATTGAAGGAATCCACACTCCAATAATGGAGGATGTGGACTAAAAGAATTGGTCCCTAGTAAAGTTGTATTCATGTTTATTTCATCAAATAAAAAGTTGATTTCAAGCTGAATTGTGAGATTCATTTACTTAACAATAGCCAAGTCCAAACATTATTCAATAGAAGTACTCCCCTGTCCCATAACAGTTGTTCTTTCTATGTTTGAAAAAAAAAAAAAAGAAAGATAATGGCTGAAAAAAATTAAGGGTCAAGTGCAAGAACCCCCTACACTACAGGTTTTGCTCACATTGACCTTCCTCTACTTTTGAAATGTGAGTCCCTATTTTATTTTTGAAAAAATGTGCAAATACACCCCTTCTCACCACTTTTTGATGAAAATTGACATAAAGTAAATTTGATATCCCAATTTTAGCCCTTTCCCCTTACCATATTGCTCTTCTCACATTATATATCATAAAAACAATAACAAAGAGTAGACAGATACAAAAAATAATAATAATAATAATAATAAATCCACTTTGCAACAAATTACTATAGGTTTTTTCCATGAGCCTTTGAGTTTCTTTCTGGTTAAAAAATTATACTAGTCTCGTAGTGCTATTCTATTTTACTCACACGGGAAATATAGTCTAATATTCATCCCAGTGCATAGTCCATTAATCTGATAGTTTAGCTGCCTGGATACTGGATGATTTGATCAATAAAAAATCACCAATTAAATCCCAAGAGAAGAAGAAATTTTGAGTAGAAGTATGATATGAAAGATGAAAGAAGTTATGGAGCATCATCTCAAACTCAAAACCGAAAAAAAAAAAAAAAAAAAAAAAAAAAAAAAAAAAAAAAAAAGAAAATTGTTTTCAAGGAATGCATTGTTAATTAGTTTGGAATTTTGAGAGAAAAAATTAATAAATAAATAAAAATTCTACACAATTAGAAACAGAACAATACATAATACAGGCATATAAGTCTCAGTTTGTCAACATCCTTCCATGATAGCATATAATGATGGTTTATTGATAGATTTCAATCCTTTTTAATATGGCTTGCTATATTCTTTTACTCTGTTTAATCATTTTTATTTTTCTTTTTGTTCAGTGTCATCGCTTCACTATTAAATTGGTTCAGACAATTTAACAAACAGAGACATATCAAATACTATATCTAAGAGAATTCTTATCATTCAAAACCAGGAGATATATAAGAAAGTATAACAATAATACCATTTGGGACCGCATCCACCTTCAGAAGCATTGGTTGAGATTCATGACAAGAAGGCTGACCGCCATGGCGAAAACCTTCTCCAACTCGCTCCTCAAACTCAACCCCTCCTCCTCCTCATCACTTCCACTCAATTTCCCTTCAGTTCTACTCCCCTGATTCTCTCCACACTCACTTTTATCATCACCAACATCACTATTCCCCGATTCCCCCCTCAATCTCATCATCACCCTTATCATTCTCAACAATCTAAACCAGTAGTTTCTATATTTACTTCTTCCACACCACAATCAAATTGTTCAGCTTCTCACTCCAAACCCGTCAATTCACTTGCTTCCTTAGCTCCTTCAAATTCAAATCCATCCCGCCAAAACGTCCGATGTCTCTCCCACACTTTCCTCCTCGTCAATCCGATCAACAGGAAGCGGTCTTTGAGCTTGAAATTCGTCAGCTATTTATGTAAATTGTTCAACAAATTGGAATCTCCTTTCAATTTTAGATTCAGTACTCAAAACTATAAATCCCTAAGTCACATAAAGCGGGAGCGGGATCGAATTCGAGAACGTGAGAGCGGTAAAATTAAGTCATAAGCATTGAGAATTTGAGTAAGAATGCGTGGGAAGAGCGAGAAAGGTAACGTGTTCAAAAGGCGACACCTATTGAGAAGAATTATATGACTAACTCTATCAAACTTCACCTTCTCCACCACACTTAAATGTTGTGCAATTAATAAATTTAAATTATCAAATGTATTTCTGTTGCCTAACGAATCGTATTGGAACAAAAATTGCAATTGTCCAAAAGGCTGATGGTCCCACCTACTTTAATTCTGCATTTCAACACTATTCTTAAAAGTATTTGCCCGTAGTAAATCAACGGCCGAGATCAACAATGGACTGAAGGTTCATTATAAATCACAACGAACCTGCCTGTATTGGAATGCCGACTGCTAACTTGTTGCAGTTTCCGTTCTCCCCCAAGAAAAGCAGCAATTCAACAACAAGCGTCGTCTGGAATGTTCTTTTCCCGCACCAACACACACTCACTCACTCGTGTACAAATTTCCATTCCTACTCGCCACCTCCATCATTGGGTGCATGTTTTTTATTTTGGTAATTTAATTTAATTTTCTAAAAAAAATATTAAATATTCATATTCCGTCACACTTGATTTTCTATAGTAATAAAAATGACACAATTACTACACAAAATAAGAGTACATTGCATCTAAAAACAAGAAAATAATAATAAAAAATTCTTTTAAGAAACGGGCAAGTCTCACTTCATTGTATCTTATAAATACATGAGCTTTAGATCCATGCCTTTTATTTTCAATGGCTATATTATTACTTTTACCACTATTATGTAGGGCTGCAAATGAACCGAGCTCGGCTCGAGCTTGGGTATGCTCAGATTCGGCTTGTTTGCTTACAGCATCTGCTCGGGCTGACGAGCTCAAAAAATTGAACTCGGACTCAGACTCGTCTTAATTTTAAAAGCTTGGGCTCGGCTCATTTAACAAAAATAAATAAAAATCAAACTCAAAATTAATTATAATCCACATGCCACAACACACAGTATGCACTATCATGGAAAAATAGCTGGACTTCCAGCCTATTATCAAATCAAAGCTACTTGTTTTATTAAGAGAAGATTGAACTTACAGTACTTATAATACAATTTCATAATTAAAAAGTATGATACGTAATAAACATGAAAACACCAAAAACAAAATAGGATTTCTTACTGAAGGCAAAGATCAAGCCCCAATTTTCAGTGATGCCTTGAGACACCAACAGAGAGACCTACAGAAAGAATCGATGATGTTTCAGCTTCCACTGGACTTTCATCTTCATGGGACTCTTAGATAGAGTGGAAGAATGTATAGATTATATAATTTGTTATTATGTTTGCCCTCTGGTTTTTCGTTGGTCTCTGCCTCTCTTGGTCTTCACTTGCTCTTCACAATTTCATCATTATTGGTATAAACAATGAGGCGACTGACTACCGAGAGAATGCAAAAGAATACAGACTGACTACCTAGAGAATGCAAAAGAATACAAAAAAAAAAGGTAAAAAGTGATGAAAATTGCAACTTGCAAGAGATAAGGTGTACTGTGTCAATACTTAGGGAAAGAAAGAGATTGTGAAGAAATAATGTTTACATTATTTTATTTATTTTAATACTTGAGCTATAATAAAATTAAAGATCTGACTCACTTCATTATAATATGTATATAAATATATAATATCTAATATATATATTTATATAACGAGCCGAATTTTGTTCAAGAACATTAACGAGTCTAAATGAACTCATATTTACGAGTCTATACGAGTCGAGCCTAACATTATTTAAGCTCAGTTTGTTTGGTAAACGAGCTTACAAATTGGATTCGAGTTCAATTCTTTTACTTAACAAACGAATCCGAGTCAAGCCCTTAACAAGTCGAATCTGAATTGTCCAATAGCTCGGTTCATTCATTTGCAACCCTTAACATGTACTTCTGAAGTGGGCAAAGGCTTCGTTCCTTTTATTTCTTATTTTTTGAAATAAAGCATGTGCAACAGCATTAAAGTGAGATGCAAATATAATGATTATTTTTCATAAATAAAATTTCTGATAACTTTTTTTTTTTTTTTTATCTGTTCTGATAACTAGAAAAGTAGAAAAGTTTGCAAAACTTTTAGATTCAACTCTCTATTATTCTACCTTTCAAAAAAAAAAAAAAAACTCGCCATTATTCTGTCCAAACGAAAGATCGTGTTAACAAAATGATTAAATTTAAATTTGTGTATAAAAAATATTTTAAATGTGAGAGTAAATTAATAAAATTACAATTTTGGTTAACGCCGTCCAATAACAAAATATGATGGGTTGTATTTATATATTTTACTTACCAAAAAAAAAAAAAAAAAAAAAAAAAATTGATGGTAGAGGTTGGTGTGATTTTTGAATACATAGAAAATATCTATGTAATTTTAGTCAATTACATATGATAATTAGTAGTATAATTTATCCAAAACTTTTTTTATAAATAAATATGTTTTGAAAACTCAAGTCAACCCGGTATTTAATTATTATAAATAAATTAAATGCCTATTCAATTAATTAGTACAACCTTCAGCGCGAGTAGCTAGTTTTTGGTACTCCAACTGTATTTAGACAAAAGAGGCAGGCTATATCCGTCATTTCGGTTTGAAACCACCGCCTCAAAAGCACGTGCCTTTCTGCGTAAAGCGGTTCAAAAGTAAGAAATTTCCTTCATTTTGAGTCTCGTGTTGTGTTGTGTTGTGTTGCGCACTTGCGTTTGGGTTTATAGTTGTAAAGGCCCTAATTCTTGTAGTCTGTCTGCGATTGTTGGTTTTGGTTTGGAGATGGCGTCGTTTGAGCAAGCACCAGCAGGCGATGCAAAAACAGGGGAGAAGATCTTCCGAACAAAGTGCGCTCAGTGTCATACCGTCGACAAAGGCGCTGGCCATAAGCAAGGTTCTTACCAATCCTCTCTCGTCTCATCATCATTTTCATTCTTACCAATCTATAATTTGATTCTTTTGATTTTTGTGTTGAAAATCTATTTTTATTCTTTCTTGCAATTAAGTGATTCACACTTTTTGTTTTCAATTTGATTTGATTTGATTTATTTGCTTGATTTTCTGCATTCATTCTATTATATATTTATATTGTAATTCCATATGTTTCTTTCTGCGATCTCTTTGTCAATCGTAATAATTATGATAACACATGAAAAGAGAACATAATTAAATGCAAATATATATATGTGTGTGTATTGATAATTAATCTATTTGAACTTCAAAAAATCTTCAAATAATCCCATTTCTATCATTCAACTTATTGTAAGTTGATGGAATTACCCAACCACCCTTAAAAGTGAGATTTAAGAAATTAAGTTAAAAAAAGAAGAAGATGGTTTTGAACTAATAAGATTATCCGAGTTTGAGTTAAGACCCTAGGATCTACCATTGAAATAACCCTACTCATTTCTTCCATTCGAACCCCTAAAATCGGTCCCTTCATTTTTATTTTGTACGGGTGTAATTTGGCCTAAAAAAGGACATGTTGGTCCAAATATGTCTCATTTGGAAAAATAACAGTAGGGGACAATTTGCAAGGTTTCACTATAGTACAAGGGTTATTTGCCAAATTGGTAGTCTAGAGAGGATATTTGCAAATGTGATATAGTTGAAGGTGTTCCTTGTATTTGCGCCAAAAATTATACTTACATTAGTTATGAAGAAGACATTAGGAATAGGGCCTACAGGTGAGAAATAGACTTAGGTGGTATGGACTATTGTCACATTGACCCGTTGATGCACCCATAAGAAAGAGAAGATTAGTTTGCGCAAAAGGTAAGAGGCAAATAGGCCGACCAAAACTAACATGGAATGAATTAATTAAAAATGACTTTATAAAATTAAATATTAAAAAACATCGTAGAATGGAAAAAGATAATTCATGTGGCCGACACCACTTTTTTGGCGAAAAGGCAATGATGATGATGAAGAGGAAGAATTATACTCGGAACCGTATGTCTTTTTGCGTGTATCCTCATTCCTTAGTCCTTTTTGCAATCTATTTCACAGAAATTTATGGGTTTGTTAATTGTGGCAATGATATTGATGCGCCAGTATATGAACGCGAACAAATATAAAAATGTTGGATATATGGGTTTTTTTGCAGTTTATTTTATGGAGATTTCCATGCTTTTGTTGATGATAATATTGACCAGGCTGATTGATTTATGTTTTGATTTATTTTAGCAAGTGTGGATCTACTATACATATTCATATGTGAAGTTTTTATTTAGTTCTGCAACCTTGGTGCTGTCATTGATTTATACAGAACTTTTATGATCAGCAGCGTAGTTTTCTTTTATTATTGCTGCTATGTTTTAGCGATTTTATATCCTTATTCCAGCAGAATATCCTAATTCAAACAACATTACTGTTTTTAAACAAACTATTTTGTGTCTAATATATTTTTGGACTTGGAATGCTATGCAAGGCATGTGAACAATTTAATTTGCGAACGTAAACAACTTTTTTCTTCCCATATATTTATACATTTTTTTGTTAGTGGATTCTTTATTAAAAATTCCTCCATAGTAACCATAATCACCAGAATATGATACAAAAGAATGTCTTTTATTTTATAGTGACAAAAATCGGGCCTAACAGTTGTGACTTTGACCTTTGCTTCCAATTTTGGCGGGTGAGCATGCAAATAAGACTAAGCACATAAACAATACCACTTATATGGGAAAAGTATACAAATAATTGTACCGTATATTGGTATACAAGCACGTTGCTGAGAACACTGTTCGACTTTCTGCTTGGAACGGTGCTGATATGGTCTAGTGTAGTAGTGTGGCTGGATGTTGTAAGCTTTATGTAATACCTAGGGCTGTAAGTGAGCCGAGTCGAGCTGCGCTGAGCTTTGGAATGGTCGACCTCGGCTTGTCAAACTTAAAGTGGTGTTCGAGCTTGGCTCCTGTTTGATCAATCTCTTCCTCCCCATGGGAAAAATATTGGGTACCCTGGGGCCTGGGGGTAGCAGTCACTAAATACCCCCCACCCAATCAGAATATCATATTTCCCTTAATAAGAGGAACTTGGATGCTTTGATTGGGTGGGGGAATTTAGTAACCACTACCCCAGGGTACCCAATAATTTCTCCTCCCCATGATCGAGCTTGGTTTGACAATTTTAGGACAAAATGGAGCTCGTCTTCGTTGCTTGTTTATGCGTATCAATATACAATAGATATACGAACTTTATGTATTACATATTTTTGTATATGCATGTATGTTATATATATAATATTCACCCCAAGATGAGGGAGAACTTTTGAAAACAAAAACAAAGAGAAAAATGGAGAGAACACACTAACCTGCTTGGAAATTAACATTGCGATTGTGAAGAAGTGTTGCCATCATTTTGATCGCGAAGAAGTGTTGTTTTTTTGATAGTCGATTCGGTGGTTTCAGTTCGTGTTGTAGTGTTGTGGTTGGTGGGGTTGTTGCCAATTTCTACCTGTTAGGTTGTGGGGTTGTGCGGTGGCTAAGGTTTGTCTAAGAAATGAAAGTGAGTGAGAGTATGGAATAAAGAGTTTTTGGGCTGGGTAATGGGC
Source organism: Cornus florida (assembly GCF_030987335.1). NCBI lineage: Eukaryota > Viridiplantae > Streptophyta > Magnoliopsida > Cornales > Cornaceae > Cornus > Cornus florida. The sequence goes on from NW_026775573.1 coordinate 52,714,596, forward strand.
TTGGGACGTGCTCTTTTATTTTCAAAATGAATGAAACAACATGAGTTGAGTTGGTTTGGGCTAGGAGTCTAGGAGTTTGTTTATGGGTTAAAATGAAATTTAAAGGCTCATAAGACTACTTAACATGGCCCTATATATATGTCTATATATATATTGACAAGCTCAAAATGAGCCATTTAGCAAGCTCGTTCAGGAACATATTCACGAACAAACGAGTCAAGCAGGGGGTTGTTTGAGCTTGGTTCATTTAATAATCAAGCTTGAAAATTCTGTTTGAACTTAGTTCGTGTATCAAATAAATGAACATGAACCGAGCTTTTAACCAGTTGACCCCGAGCTGTTCGCGAACAACTCTGTTCATTTACAGCCCTAATACCCTAAAATCTGAGATCTCCTTTTATTTTCAATACTTGAGATTTGTTTCTAATCAATATTGCTACTGTTTGTTTTAGAATGCCAGTTATTTCATGAAAATATGAGTTGATTTTTCCTTGCACTTAGATCAAGTTAAAGAACAGTGATCTAAGATATTTTTGGGCTTGCCTGATGCACATGATTTACAGGTTATTTACTTACAAAAAAAAATCATTTGCAGATTATTTGTGTGCATTTATTGGGATTTGTTGTGACTTGAAATTGGTTCAGGACATGGTGGTGTGACAAAAAACTGAAAATTAGAATTCTGAACTGTTATACTAATCAAATTATTACATTTTTGAAACAAATCAGCAATAGTTTATTCATAAATTTGATTAGTCAGAGCGTGGGAATCTGGAATGTCATAATTCTAAATTGCATTGCGAGATTTGCTCACTTTAGGAATTATTGTAAAGTTTAAATTTTAATTGACAGAATATTATCAATCTATAGGTATTTCTCTATGTAATTAATGTGAAAGTTTAGAGGTTTAACACAAAGTAAGGATTAATTGAATTTGGTTGAAGAATGGTTGGTAATACAGATCAGATATTTGTCTTTTGCGGCAACAACTACTCCAACTATGAGTATGACCATTCAACTGTAAAAGCACTTATTCTGGTTTTAGAGTTTGGACTTAGACTTGGTTTTTACATGTGCTTGGTACTGAAAGTCCTTATGCTTGGCCATGGTGCACTTCAAGTTTTATCATTCATTGTCGTTTTAGATTTTTATGTAGGTGTTTTTCATGTACTTTTATTTTTTATATTTTACTTTTGTCTATTGCCTATCCGGCTTAGTGAGATTTCGAGGTTTATACCTACGGGGCTTTGAAATTTCCAGGACCCAATTTAAATGGCCTTTTCGGAAGGCAGTCTGGTACAACTGCTGGATACTCGTACTCTGCTGCTAACAAGAATAGGGCTGTGAACTGGGGAGAGGATACACTATATGACTACTTGCTGAACCCTAAGAAGGTATGAAGTTATGCATGCTTCCTTGCAATTTTCCCCTTACCTTTCTTCGCACCTTCATTTTTATAGATAAACAAATCTGTAGGCGTGTGTACATTCCCAGATTGTGAAATTTTGTTAAATGATGGTTTGGTTGTGAATTTTTTTTTTTTTTTTTGTGCAGTACATTCCTGGAACTAAGATGGTTTTCCCTGGATTGAAGAAGCCGCAGGACCGTGCCGATCTCATAGCTTACCTGAAGGAATCGACTGCTTGATGATTTTTCCATTTTGTGGATGATAGCATCTTTTTTATACTTCGTTACAATTGGAAGAGTTAGATGGCTTGTGCCAGTTTAGAAATCTTTTTGAAATAAATAGCTACTGCCATTAAAATAAGACCCTTTTTCACTATGCTATTTCTATGGGAGAGTTGGGTCAGTAGCAGAGAATCATTTTTTGCATTTCATGAGTCTCATTTTTTGTATCCCATCTGTAGTTAATTTTCCGGGAAGGAAAGCGTCAGGATGAACTGTTATTGATACGGCTTCTATTTCTGTGATGATGGTTCTCTGAAACAAAAAGAAGTCTCTGTGATGGTGGTATACTGGGTTTGGTTATGATTTCTTAAACATTTTTGTTGTTCAAGTACTGGCTTATTTCAAGTGAATTGAGCCGAGCCAAGGGAGTTTGTCTGTTCGGGCTTGGCTTGTTTGTTTGTGGGTCTGGCTCGTCATCAGTTTGAAAAGCTCGAGTTGGGCTCGTTTGAAAGTTTGGTTTTGATTTGAGCTTGTGTTTAAGACCAATTTTGACGCTTCAAGTTTTTATGTTTACGAATAGACGTGAAAACCACCCTTGTAACATGATCTCCTATGAAGCACGGACACGTGTTATAGGGTTGAAGTACCGGTGTCGAACACATGTCCGACACGGACACACGTGTCCCAGTCTCGGACACGTGTCCGACACGGATCTACCGGTGTCCTATTTTTTTATTCATTTTTTCAAGTCGGACACGCCGGAGGACATGGTTGAGACACGTCGGAGGACACGGCTGGTACACCGGAGGACACCGGTGCAGGACACGGTAGTTCAGATTAATAAAAAAAAATGGAAGGGATGAGAGAAATACTGGAAGGGAGAAGAGAAATCAACACAGAGATGATGAATCATGCTCTGGTTGGTTATTGATGGAGGAGAAGGAAGATAGAAAGTTAAGAGAAGGAGGAGATGGCGTTCGACAAGAATTCCGATTATGCTAAAGTCTCTCTTTTCTGGTTGCGAACAGATCTCAACCAAAGGCTTGATCGTCTTTTTCTTCCTCTGTCAGTGCGTGGTTATTGGTTAATAAAAGAGGAATTCAATTTTGAAGAGAGAGGGAGACAGTCAAACTTGGGAAGACCAAACTTGGGAAGACCGAGGAAGAAGATAGAAAGATAAGATTGTAATCTTCTGTGTTTGGTTACAAAGTTAATCTTATCTTCTGTTGTGTTTGGTTACAAAGTTAAAACTATTCTAGTATTGATACAAATTCTAGTATTGGATATAAAGATATATTATGTATTTATTGTTTTAATTTTAATAAAATTTGGATTGGACTTAATTTAAATGGATCATGTCTATTAATGTAAATTAAAAATTAAGAGAAATTAAAATTTTATATATAATAAAAATATATATTATTATTTTATTACCGTATCCTTACCGTGTCTGTGTCCTATTTCTTTTAAATTTGCCGTATCGCCGTATCCGTGTCGTATTGTACCCGTGTCCCGTGTCGGTGTCCGTGCTTCATAAATGATCTCACTTTACGCAAGTTTATTGTCCTTGATCATTTAATAATGTTCAGGGTCAACCCTTGTTTCGAGGAGTTGATGAAAAATTTGGTTTAATTGCAACCCTAAATTTTTTAGTTTTTGGGTGGGTTGGATTCTAAAAAAACCATGTCCCTGCACGGAATGCAGTTCGTGTGTGAACATGAAGTATGTAAAAGTATTTTTGTCTAAATAATAAAATTATGGTATATGGGACTGGAGTTTGTCGGTACTTAAAATTTTAAAAAATAATGTGTCTTATGTTTCCTGTAGTTTCAAATGAGTTGTCCTGTAATTTAAAATTTTTGATGGTGGAATATTACACTGAATTAATTTAAATATAAAAAGTTAATAATACTCTTAGATATAATAATATTATATTGTAAATATATATTAACATAAAAAAAAATACTTTACTATGAAAAGTCAATAAAAATAGAAAGAAAAAAAAAAAGGGCTTTGTCTCAGTGTTTTGATAAAGTTTGGTTTGAATGTGATGCTTTGCTGGTAGTTCAGGCGGTGCTTGGGGTAGCTTGTGGTCCCGTGGAAATTCATCCTATATCCTTTGATGTGCAAAAGCTGCTGGAGCGTTTCTCCTTATCGCTTCTTAGTCATGTCAGACGACATGGCAATGGAGTCACCCATGCTCTTGCTCAGTTATCTCCGACGCACATTACCCGTGATGTTGCTCTTGTTCATATTCCTGTTGCTCTTATGGAGCTGGTTGCTAGGGATTGTCTCCGTTGATTCTGGTGGGGTTCTTGTTTGCTAGGACAAAAATAAAATAAAATAAATATATTACTTTTAAGAATCCAAAAGTAAGGTTGGCCATTTTAAAAATTGATTTAACCATTCTGGCAAAAAACAAAAGTTTGGCAAATAAAAATAGACGGGTGTCATTAAGAACACGGCCAAACTTTAGGGGAGGTGAAAGTAATAAGGCTCAAACACTTTATCTTGTAATTTGTCTAAACTTTAGAAAAGACCATTGTAATTTACCCATATTTTTATTTAAGATGAGTGTGTGTTAGATTAATTGCTCAACTTAAATCCAATCTATTATCCACTTTCATTCATGCACATAAACCAAAAAAGATTAAAAGAAAATCACCTTATTAATCGGCTAGGGACCATGGTCATGATCCCTTTTAATAATTATTAATTATTAATGGCGGGCCTGAAAAAAAGTCTAACACCCCCCTAATTTTATTGATATCTTTTTATTCTTACTTTTGAAAATTCAAATATAGTAAGAGAAAAAAGTAATTTTATTATAGCAGCAATCTTTTTTTCCTTTTTTCTTCTTTGCCATTTCTGGTTGCAATATAAAACCACACAAGATCAAAAGAAATTCCCCTTATTAATCGGCTAGGGGACCATGGTCATGATCCCTTTTCATAATTATTAATTATTAATGGTGGGTTCGAAAAAGTCTTACATTGGCCCCCTAATTTTATTTTATTTTATTTTATTTTACTTATTTATTATTATTATTATTATTATTTTGAAAAAAACTTGTTTATAGGTCCAAACAGGTCCAAGAAAAAGTAATAAATTATCCTCACATCATTAATATAAAACGCCTTACCAAATAGGCCCAAGAAAAAAAATTTGTTTTGTTTTTTCGTTTTTTTTTTCTCCCGGTACTAAGAGAAAGTGTTCTCGCCAAGATCAAGATCAAAGCGTCATGCGGTTTACTGGTGACTTAACCAATTACACAACACCAGTGTCGAGCCAATAGAAGGAGAAAAACTTCTTTGCAACAGACACATCTAACCTTTTATTATCATTACACAGACGGTTTGAATATGGCCGTACAACGGGCGCAGTAAAATTTTTCTCCGATAGAAGAAGCTAATAATACGAATAATAATATCTCTCCTATTCAACTTTGGCCGCGCTAATTTTGAGTTTGTCTTCAAATATACCCTTAACTCCATATACCTTGAAGAAATTGTAATTTAATTCTGAAAACAGCTCTATGATCACGTGTTTTCCAAGGAATTTAAGTTTTGATTGTTGAAGCCAAGAATGCAATACATAGAGCTGCAAAATTTCCCAATTGTCATGCAGCACAACTTTTTAGGAGTGGATTAAGTCACATCTTTGGTGTTGAGGTGTTACTATATATATTTCATTTTTCACTAAAGTATAAAATAAGAACTTCTACAAGAAAACTCATCATTAGTGCTATATATATTCATAACATCATTTTCGCGCCATCATTTTCATGATCTTATCCTAAATTATGTTTCCCTAAGAATCCGATGGCAACTTTGAATTTTTATTAACACAATGATGTTAGGGAGAAAAAAACATATATATTGATTATAAGCGAATTCTTGTTCTAAACCTGTCCTTCATATTTGAAAAAAAAAAAAAAGGAAAAAAATTGCGACTGGTGTCCTAAGAAATCCATTAAGTAGATGATCGTACGAAAGAATCCCAAAATTCCCTCTGTTTTTTTTTTTTTTTTTTTTACTTTAAAAATATAATTTTCAAATAACTAACACGTAAATTAAATGAAATGAAAGTGATTATTTTTTATTTTTCTTTTTCTTCGATCTAAAAATAAACACGAAAATTGATGATAATACTCTTGCCCCAATTACAAAGCATTCGCATAATTGACAATCATGTGCATTCATTTTCTGTAGTGCATCCGTGTGTTCAAAGTCAAAAAGTCATTTTCGATAATTTTAATTATAATTGACAATCACGTGCATTCATTTTCTAGAGCATGTGCGTGTTCAGAGTCAAAAAGTCCTTTTTGATAATTTTAATAAGTAGCAAATGGTGAACAAGTACCAAATTTTAACCCAAAGATTGAAAAAGAAAAGAGACCCCATTTGTACTAAAAATTTGGTTTAACGCACCATGTGGTGTATAACATTTTAGAAAATAATGCATTATTTCTTGAATAAATAAATAACGCAAAAACGAAAAATCTCCACAGAAAAAAAAAAAAAAAAAAAAAATGATATATGTATATATGTCAATGAAAACTAGATTATGGATTAAAGACGTGACAATTTCACCATTTATTTGTCAATTTCATACAAATACTTGTTCTTGAAAAATTTATTAAGTGGTCATAGTTGATAGATACTCGGTAAACCAATTCAATCCAATCATTGTTTAGATTTATTTGTAATATATTAATACACTTTTGTAGAGCTATTTTCTTAATTCCTTAAAACATTCGGGGTGGGAATGAAAGCAGAGTATATTTCTGTAGAGAGAGGATTAGTATGGGTGAAAATTAGAGTACTAAATTAGTGGTTCCCATCTGCTCTTGTCTATTCCATTCTTTATCGTTAGGAAATCACATAGATAATATCTTTCCATTTGCTACAATATTTTAATATTTTATGTGGTACTTTTTGATTCATTTTCTCAATATAAATTTAGCTATTGCCTGTGGATGGCACCACATTTGGATTTAATTTTTTAATTAAATTGATTTATAATTGACATGTCATGATATGATTGGACATAATTGTACCATATTATAGATTTTTCGTGAGTTGGTTGGACCACATTATAGATTTAGTTATAAAAAATTAAAAAAAAAAAAAATCATGTAATTTAATATGTACATATAAATGCTTAACATTTGAAAATATGTGCAATTTATCTCTTGATCTTCCCTTTTGACCAAAATTAATATAAAAATCTCAAAATACCCTTAATAATCATTAATAATATAAATTTAAAACATGTAGGAGTTTTTTTTTTTTTTGAAGGACAACACTTGTGTACTCACTATTGAGTAGATAATCATATTGGTGATCCAATCACAAATTTACATAACTACAAAATCAGTAAATTAATAAATAAGAAATATATATATGGGGATAAATGTAACCACCATCTTTAATTTTCTTTTTTATTACTTTTTTAATTTTGTAATTAAAAACTAGTTTGTACCTAAATACAAACGTAGTTTAAGAAAAAACTATGTTTGTATTACCTACCTAACAGTGAATATTACTTACCTAACGGTGAATATCTAAGTATTGGACTTTTTTTAATTACATTTCGGAGATATGTGGAAATGTTTCTCCACATAATTGTTCATATTCATTACTAGTCAGAAAGAAACCAAAAAAAGTCAGGGTCACACACAAAATAAACAGAAGTATAGGGACATTCAGTGATAAATACAGAAATAAAATCCAGTGAGAGAAATATTTCCACTGTCCAGTTTGAATCCATAACCGATACGACGAAAACAGTGAGGGTATATAAAGATGTTCATTCACAAGAATCACAACGTCTCTCTCCATAATTCCCGGATTCAGACTTCCTGCACAACCTGCTCGCCTCAGCAGGTAACACTTCTTCCGTTACTTTTTCAATCCATTATTCCTCTGTTTTGTCTTTCAATTCAATTCTGTATTTTGGGTTGATTTCAAACAGGTTCTTACTTGCATTGTAGTTGATATGTGTGTGTATGTGTGTGTGTTTTTTTTGACTCATCACTGCATACAAGAAAGGCTGTGTTTGTACAATTTGGCTGATGTTATTTTTTTTTATTGTTCAGGAAAGATGTTGGCCAATGGTTTTGATGAAGGAGAGAAGGAATCTTCCGATTCTTGTAATAATCAGGTAATGCTTTTGGGTATATGTGAACTGAGCTCTCTCTCTCTCTCTCTCTCTCTCTCTATATATATATATATATATATATCTATTTTTCTCTCTCTCTCTAATATTTTCCTCTCTTACCTTGAGCCATCATGATGATTCCTTTCCCCCCTTCTTTCTTTAGTTTTTTTAAGTATTGGGTAATATTTTGGGGACGATTGATTATTTCTGTTTATGGTTGGTTTAATTTTCAATTAGTTTATGTTTATCTTATTGGAAGTCTTAAACTTAAAGGCCTTATAGCTAAGTAATATGGGCACAATATTTATTTTTATTTTTTATTTTTTCAGATTTTTGCTGACCTACTTAATATTGCATTTTCCTACATCAATGATATGTTTTGTGCAATGAATTTTGAATGCATATACAGGGGTTTATGAAATTTGTGTAACAATTACCGAAACACATTTCTTGGATACTCGTACCATTTAAGCGTTATGGGAGAAGTACATTTCTGATGTGTCTCCTGAATAATACCATAAGTGACAAGTTATTGCTGCTAAATTAAGAAAGCGTTTTGTGATAGGAAGCTCATTCATCGATAAGAAGACCGAAGCTCAAGCTAGCTTTAGTTAATTCATGGAGTCAGGAACGGACCTAGGAATTTTCACTTAGAGAGGGGCTGAACTATAACATGTAAATAAAATTATATTATATGTGTGTATGTATATATTTTATATATAAAAGAAGTTGTTAGAGAAAATTATCTATAAACCAAAAGTATTTCATAACTCATTAAAAGCATTGAATAAGGGGATGTTGTTTAACTGTGTTCCCTCCAATTTTGGGCTTTCAAAAGTAAGGTTGACCTGAGCTCATGCTGAAGTTCTTTGTAGGCATTGACGGAGCCACATGTTAAATTTTTATTTGCTTTCAAGCTCAGAATACATAAGATTTTTTTTTTTTTTTTGGGTGCTTTGGGGAGAGGGTTTGGCCCCCATTGTTCCCTTAATAGGTCTGGCCCTAATTCTGGTAGGCTGGAAATGGTGACATGAAATTTCATTCATCCCCAAGAAACTTACTACAAAGTATAATTTCAATTTAGCATCAAAGCTCATACATATACATTACATTGTTTACATCCACGTTTTCACAAATTTTTCTTATTTGCAACAACTATTAATGTTATACTACTTCCAATGACCTGCTATCAACCCTAGTCCTCTTTAGTCTTTACCCATCAGTTTTGCATCCTTGCATGTGTGAGAAAAATTAGGCTTAATTAAGCTAATGGAAATTAGAAAAAATTGGAACTAGAATTAGAATGAAAGCTAAGGGCAATAGTCAAAAAAAATAAATAAAAATGAACTGAATTTAAATTAATCAACCTTCCTCACACGATCGACCTACTTGGGCTGTGTATGTGAGACACACTGGCAGTGACATGACATAGAGGACTACAATCGAACAAATTATGGAGCTCAACTGATTGACCTATCAATGGTGGCAAAATAGTAATGAAATGTGGCAGAGGAGTCCCATGTACCCCTCACTATAAATAGTGGACACCCACCCTCTTTTGGTATGTAGAGAGAAAAAGAAGAGAGACAGAGAGAGAAAATTGAAGAAAAAAAGAGAAAGATGAGGAATGAAACAAGATGAGACTTTGCTTGAGCACCAGAACTGTTTGAGCGAGCACTGAGACCCACCAATAGGATTGTAAAAGTTAGAGTAGTGGAACGACTCCTATCCTTTGAAGTTAGGTGACCAGACCGATCTCCCTACATATATTAATTTTATGTTCTACAATATGCCCAGATGTTATGTTATGTTACGATATCACCTTACTTACATAATGTCCTGATTTAGATATATGGTATGTAGAATTGCTTATGCTACCATAAATCCATAAACTGATTATGTGCATAATTCTGTCGGATAATTAATCGTGTTTTTATAAATTGTATCATTGAATTATGTTATATGTGCTGCATCAAAATGTGATGAAAAAATCAGTAGTATTAAAACAGGTGCAGCTGCGTTTATGTTCAATTTCTTTCAACAATCGTGTTTTGAAAGATTGACTATTAATAAATTTTCTTTTGTGGATAATATAATGAGCTGAAAGTTTCTCTGCAAATAAGTTGCATAAAACTGAGTTGCTGATGTGTCAACCTGATGTAAATTTTCAAACACAAAAATAAAAAATTACTCAAATTACACTATTCCTGTCTTGGTGACCATGGTATATTCTTCAGATTCAGAATAGATCTTCTACATGTTCTTCCAAACTCATTAGGCGAAATTGCCAACACATGACATGAAGAGCTACTACATTTTAAAAAAAAAAAAAAAAAAAATTTGTGGTTGCTTTTTGATTGGTCATGATGGAGATGGATTGACTATATTTGAAACTGAACTTAGAGATCATGAAATTTAAGACACTTGCAAAAAGCAAAAAAAAAAAGGGACCTTTCATCCTTCATTTAGGTCTATAACCATATTTGCATATCCATTGGGTTCTTCTTCGTGCGTAATTGATGCACACTTTTTGAGGCTTTTGTTTCAGAGTTGATACCTTAAACCTTTAAATGCTGGTGTAATTTCTCTTTCTTCTTTTCTTTCTCAGGTTAAGGTTGACCCAGGGAAACCTGCATTGATGACTTGGCAGCGAAAAGTAGATAGTAAGGAAATTGCCCTCCGAAAATTCCATACAACATTAAAAGAGAAAATTCATATGGTATGCAACTTAAATGAATGCTCTGCTCACACACACATACAAATTTTTGCAGCTTCAAAACTTTAATTAAATGAGTGTAAATTCAGATTTAAAGATGACAGGACTGTTAGTCATAAACAAACAAGTTACTTCTCTAATTGAAAGATGCAACCGTGAAAATTTAGAAGATTGTGCAGTATATTTGAAGTTAGTCATGCTCAACTTGCTAAAACTATTGAAGATGACTATGGTCTAGGCTTCACGTCAATATGCTTCTGTGAATCTCAATAATAGCTCAAGTATGAGAGCTTTTCTTGATGTAGAAGTTCTAGTGAAATTGTGAAACTACGGACCAGTCTACCACAACTTACAACATACTGTTTTTTTGGTTGTTTAACACTATACCCTATGTTCTAATTGTATAATACTATACCCTATGTTCGATTCAGCAACTTTATTTGTAACAAATGTTCACTTGCATGTATGGTTGAATGCATGAAAATTAATGATACGGCAGAAGTACATGGTAGATGCATGATTCCATGTTGATCATGTAGATTTCTAACATAATCTTTATCCTCTCTGGTACTGGCTCAGTGGCTCTTTGTCCTCTTGTTGTCGTTAATATCTCTCTTTGTTTTTCTGTAGTTTCCAATAGGTTGTCGGCTTTTGCAACTTGTCCTAGAAGCAGCCGAAAAGGGAAAGGTAAGTTTCTTCTACTGTAAAGGTCGAACTCTGATTGATTTTTGACTAGGTGAGCATATACATTTACTTTATTTTCTTTTTGTTGCAGGGGGTGTTTTTGAACCCTCTTACGAGCCACTTTGTCACATCTTGTCATGGTGTCCCCCTAGGTGGTATTGGGTAAATTCCTTAGTCTAAATTTGTGATCACAATTCATATTCACAATTCATTATTTACCAATCATATCAGTGGAATAGACAATATTATAGTATTGATTCATTAATGTCTCTTTAGACTATATCCTCAAAATTTTTGATATCTGAAAATTGAAATGCGTCTCTCTATTGAGGATTGATGTGTTGAAGACTTACATTTCTGCCACGCCTAACCTATGTTTGGGTAATTGCAAAAGAATCCATCTTTCGTTCACTTCAAATTGGTTCAGCGAACATAATCAACCCAATAAATCCTTTTTCCTAACTACTTGGGATCACTTACATGAAACCTATTTTTCTATTCCACTCTATCCAAGGCCATAGCCTCAGTTAAACCACATTGTTCTGCCAACATAACAACCTTTTCTCTTCTTTTTTTTTGTTTTTCTGGTAACGAGTTATAAGTTTGCTAATTTTCTCCAAAACCTCTACCGGACCCTGAACCCCTGTCCAAAGGGTTGAAGTACAAATAAACTTCAAACCCTAACAGGCTTGTAAGGACTGATAATTTGCTAACTTTCTCACTGTATTATTTTTTAACTTTGGTCACATACCTTGAAAAAGATAAACCAAGATATTCTATATAATATGTTCCCAGGGGCACATAAAACCATGATCTGATGTCCATATATGTTGGAACAAGATAATGATTTTCATATCCACGAATTTCATTACCAGATTCTGTTGGCACCATGTAATATATATTCTTGTTGGCCGCAATGTTATAATTGACCAATTGCACATACCTCTTTCAATTTTCTCCTGTTTGTTGAAAGAATACAATTTTCAGTGCAGGAAGCATCGGAAGGAGTTACAAAGGCAAATTTCTGCATTGGCAACTATTCCCTAGACTATGTGAACACAAACCAGTTTTAGCAAATCAGTTTTCGGTAAGTTTGACACATTTATTAAAGGCATATCACTGTGTCATCCTTCAACAGTTCACCTTTACAAGAGAATCGTTTCATTACAACTTTTCATTCCATGGTCCTTTTGGAATCAGTTTTTACAATTTCTGCGTTGGCAACTATCATTTTCCTCTAATACCTGAGATTCCTCATTATGAAGGTTTAGCAGTTGTAGGAAAAGAAAGGTTATTGATGTAAGTAGGACACACACATTAGAGTAATAGTTAGCATGAGGAGAAGCTTACCTCAGTTAGTCACATGGAACTACTTTTACTTTGTCCATGGAGAAATTATGGGCCATATTCAGGAAAATTAAACACAGTCATGGTCGCAGTCTCATGGACGTGAGGTGCAATGAAGGCACTGTAATGGAGATAGTGTAACGGTATTAGCCATTGCAGTTGTGAAGTTTTTTCCACCTCAAAAATCTTAATTAAAACGAACTGATACTTAAATTCTAACTCCAGAATTCAATAAAAACATGTTTAGTGATTTCTCATGGATTTTATTCAATATTAAAGGTGTTTGATATGACTACGGGCCTATAAATTAAATTTTAAGCGGTTGTCAACAATTAAAGTTTACTAATATCTGCTTAATGGATTATAATGAATATATATGTGCAACTTTTATGATATTTTTAATTCAGTCTTTATTTAAATTTTTTTTGTTTCTATAAAAAACAATTTGTGCTGGCTAATATATGTGTAAATATCAAGTATTTAATAGTATTTATTTCTACCATTTTTTAATTTTTTTTATCAATTTTATTAACTTCTTAATTTTTATTTTATTTTATTTACTTTGTTCCTTTATTTTTATAAAAAAGTATTAATGAATGCCAATATATGTGTAATTACACAAATAATATACTTACAAAAATATATTTTACAAATAATTAAAACATTTTACAAATATATGTATTTATAATTTAATAATATACTTGCACAAATACATTTTACAAATAATTGAAACAAAAAACTCAAAAGTTTTTAATTTAAAAATTCATAAAATTGGAAAAAACCGAAAAATTTTAAAATCCATAAGCTAAAACATTAGATCATGTTTACAATAAGCGACACAAAAAATTATGATTTAAATATTGTATGAATGTGAAACACTTACTACCATTTTCAAAAGTATTAAAGAATTAGTAGATCAGGAGATTCATAGCAAGATCCATGAACAGATATGTTAAATCTAAGTTAAAACAACATTTTTATGTTAGATTTAAGTGAAATGTAGAAAAATGTTTACAATGTACAAATGTAAATCACTTATCCCTTTCGAAAATATTCAAATATTAGTAGATCAGGAGATTAATTGTAAGATCCAGGAATAAGTATTTAAAAGTAGAAAAAAGCTATAATCCTACCAATTATAGGAATTCTTGTATTTTTAACTTTGGTTTTGTAGATGTAAATTGTTTTGATGTGTTTGGGTGTGGTAGAGTGTATAAATAATTAAACACCCTCTCTTAAAGCTTAAACTTTTAGAGTAGATGCTGATTAACACAATGCTCTCTTCCAAGATTAGCAACAATTTTGCATGGACCATGTTAGGTCGTGTCAAACTAAAGCATGCATGAAAATTCGTAGAACAACGTTATGGAATTGTTGCCATTTCTTCTCTGAACATGTGCTCTTACTCAACTGAAAAATGAATGTTAAGAGGAGTGATAATTGACTTAACATTTTTAACATTGAACTTTTAAAGAATCCATTTGACTTATTTCTCCTTTGACAGGTGTAACTTCTTGGCTTTCCTTTTACGAAAAATCATTATATCCTGACTTTTCTCTATATATATATATTTTAAATCTATAGCAAATGAATTAAATAACTCATCTTTCAGCTTGCCAGTCAGGTAAACATTCTCGCAATAGACCAATATATCATCAACAAAGAGTAAAAAGGAAAATGAATTTATAAATATGTATTCCCACTAATCACACTGATCTGCTTCTGTTTTTTCTACCTATAATCCACCATAAGTGAGACAAAACTTTTGTACCTGAAGGATAAGGATCATAATCCTAGGCTTTGATAGTTAGAGTGCACAAGTGGCCTGATCTAGACCTAGAGGGGTGAATAGGTTTCACTAATCCAAATTACAAACTTTAACAGAAATGAAAAAATGAAAATATTTTCTTAGGTATGATTTGAATTTCAACTAACTATATAAACATGTAAAAATCATTATGTTTGCAGATATGAAGCAAGTAAAAATGTGAAGTAGACAAGCTTTATCAAAGAGTACATTATGAACTTTAGATTTGATAGCCTCATGTGTGTTAGTAGTAGAGCTGCCAAAAATAAACAATGCATTTGTAAAACGGAATATTCTTACATTTTCATAATTACATCAGAAAGCTAATATAAGTGTTAAGTTGTTACTGAAACTTAGTCCTTGCCAAATTATAAGAATTGTTTTAATTTGGACTGAATCTCTTATGCGGGTTTTTGTTTCACGCTCAACTGGTGAAAAGTATTCTACTGTACTGTGCCCAGGGAGCCCAGAAGTGTCAAAGTAAGCAGCTACTACATTGCCTCACTGCCATAGAAATTTAATCTTTCTTTTGAAATGGTGTGTTGTATATACATATAGCCACTGTGTGTTTTGAGTTGGTAAATAAATGAATTTTGAAGAAATGAAGAAAATAGAAGCTAGAATCAATTTTGTCTAGTCATGGAAATTTTATGTACAAAGTAAGTAACCAATAAAGATCTCACTGAAAATAATGTGGATAAGCAGTGAGAGTTCAGCTTCAGGAATTGAAACTTGGGACTGGAATCTGAACGGGAGTAATTCCACATAACATGCATTGTTCCCAAGGGCTTGGACTGTATATGAGGGTAATTTTATGTTCAACCGTTATATTAATTTCTTACTGCAGTGACCTTCATCATGGAAAATTTATCGTAAAGATGTATCTTTCTTTTCTCTTTTCATACAGGAGAACCTGATCCAGAACTTCGAATAGTTTGTCGTCAAATTTCCCCTTTCATTCCCCATAACTATAAGGAGAGCAGCTTCCCTGTAACTGTATTTACTTTTACGGTAGGTTAGAACTTCTCAGAAATTTATTTGTTGGAAAGTTGATATATATTTACATTCAATTTGACATTAAAAGGTTGGTTTCAATTTTCTTCAGCTGTTTAATTCAGGAAAGACTTCAGCAGATGTCACCTTGCTCTTCACATGGGCTGTAAGTTCTCTTTCTATCTATTCTTTTCTTGCAACAAATTAATGATTTTCTACCAATTTCTAGTTTTATCTATATTGCAATCTTTTTGTCAATAATTTCTTTTCATGGTTCACCCTGTGTCTTGCATAGACTTTTGAAAGAATATGGCATGAGATAAGCCATAGCATCTGATGGCAACCATTCTTGTTTAATGTGCATTCAGAATTCTGTTGGTGGGGTTTCTGGATCTTCTGGTCATCACTACAATTCAAAGATTAGGTAAAAACAGACATTGGGTTGATCCATTCCCATATATTTTAATTTGACTTATTGCTTATAGAATATTGGTTAGTTCACACCAAGTAATTGAAATACTTGGTATCGAGGCTTTATTAAGTTGAGATTCTATAAATATATAATTCTTGCTTTCTTATTTGCATACCTTTCTGCAAAATTATGTATCTAATACTAAATTCCTTTAATGTTTATTTTACTAGGATGAAGGATGGTATTCATAGTGTGCTCCTGCATCACATGCAAGTTCCTCTTCTCTATATATTTGAAAAATGATCCAAATTCGATTTTAAACCATTCAATTATTCATCACATCTATTTTGGCTTCTCCCTAACACCCAATGTATATACAGGACTGCCAATGAACTACCCCCAATTACTTTTGCTATTGCAGCAGAAGAGACGGATTTCGTTCATGTCTCAGAGTGTCCTTGCTTTGTGATATCTGGAAACTCCCCTGGTTTCACAGCAAAAGATATGTGGCATGAAATAAAAGAGGTTAGTTGGCCCAGCTCTCTACTTATGCAATACCACCGAGAAATACTTTGGACCTGCTTTTGGCATGGTTTGGCATCTCGCCTCCA
The DNA here is from genome assembly GCF_030987335.1 of Cornus florida. Lineage (NCBI taxonomy): Eukaryota > Viridiplantae > Streptophyta > Magnoliopsida > Cornales > Cornaceae > Cornus > Cornus florida. The sequence goes on from NW_026775573.1 coordinate 52,730,957, forward strand.
ATATGAAATAGGATGAAGTTCCATTTGTTATGGTTACTCCTGGGTCCCAGTCCAGTAACAAGTTCTGGTTCTACTTAGCATTCTTGGAGTTTCATTACAAGTTTGCCAGCGGGAATTGGTTGGACTGTTCCAATTGAATTTGCTAGGAATGGATGGACATAAAAAAAAAAAATAAAAAAAAAACAGTGTTTAAGGAATGTTAAGTTAAAAAACAGATTTTTTTTTTCAGTGTTCTGTTTTTAGCATATCTATTTATTTTATAGAAAGTTCCCATTGACATACTGGCCTAGATATTGTTGAGAAGCTTATTTGATTAGAAGCTACATTTTGTGATGCCTTCTGAAAGTTGATGACTCCTGAAATTATAGGTTGTTAACTTTAAATTGACACGCCAATGTTTTCTGCTGGATTTTAGTTTACAATTTTGTGATTTTATTTTATTTAGTTTGTAAGGACATGCTTTTAGGTTTGTTTGTGTTTTTCTGATTTAGCTTAGCCTGCAAATTTTTTTTATGTCCCTGCTCCTCTGCCAAAGGGAAGTGTTTTAGTTTATAGGTTTCTTATGAATTTGAGAAACATATTTTTTGATATATGTTGGTGCTTAAGATTTTATCATAGTGTAAATAAATACATAGCACGAATTATTTGTCAATCTTTTGTACTCTCCTGCCTGTTCTCCACAGACTTTGATCTGTACTTCTGTTCTAATAGCATGGATCCTTTGATCGCTTCAATTCAACTGAAATGTCAATGCCTTCAGAACCAGGATCTTCTGTCGGGGCAGCCATTGCAGCTTCTGTAACAATTCCATCAAATGCAGTACAGACTGTCACATTTTCATTGGCATGGGACTGCCCTCAAGTAAACTTTGGGAGTGGAAGCACTTACCACAAGTAGGTTACCAAAAGCTTGTCTGATCAAAATCACAGATTAGAACATCATGCTTTTTTTTCTTTCTGAAAAACAATTTTTTTGACAGGCGTTACACCAAATTTTATGGTACTCATGGGGATGCTGCAGCAAATATTGCACATGATGCTATTCTTGGTAATGGTTTTTTTGCCTCCTTCATGGGATGGTTCAGTTTGGACTAAAAAGGGTATTGTGTTTTGGGTTCCAATCCTTTTGAGTTGGATACAAGACATTGATATATTCTAATTTTGGTCATTTGCTTTAGCATCACTACATTCATGAAATGTTTTATTAGAATTTGCTTTCTCAAAATATCATCAGTTAGTAAAGTCCTTGTTCTTCATCTCTGAAACATAGAGCACAGTCATTGGGAGTCCCAGATAGAAGTTTGGCAAAGGCCTATTCTTGAAGACAGGAGGCTTCCGGAATGGTGAGCTTGGATGATTCAATTGCTCATCTGCAGGTACCCAATCACTCTCTTCAACGAGCTCTGCTATCTCAATTCAGGTGGAACAGTCTGGACAGGTACTCATTAATATACTCTCTCTCTCTCTCTCTCTCTCTCTCTCAACATTGTCCAAATTATGCAAATTAATAAAAAGGGTATTGTCCCTTTGCAGATGGATCACTTCCAGGTCACAGTTTAGCAACCATTGCCAGAAAATATTCCCTTGAGAGGTCCAATTTAGATGTAAAAAATACTACCAATTTATCTTGTCAAAATGAAACTTGTGTGGAAATTCTTGAAAGGATGACTTCAATACTTGAGGAGGTGTACACTCCGATATCACAGAATTCTGCTTTTGGAACAAATCTGCTTCAAAAGGGAGAGGAAAACATTGGCCAATTCCTCTACTTTGAAGGGATGGAATATCACGTGTTGAACACGTATGATGTTCATTTTTACGCATCTTTTGCACTAACTATGCTATTCCCACAACTCGAACTCAGCATCCAAAGAGACTTTGCTGCAGCAGTAATGATGCATGATCCAAGTAAGATGAAACTTTTGTATAATGGAAAATGGGTCTCACGGAAGGTGCTCGGTGCTGTTCCTCATCATATTGGAATGAATGACCCATGGTTTGAAGTAAATGCATATAATCTTTATAACACAGATAGTTGGAAAGATTTGAATTCAAAATTTGTTCTGCAAGTCTACAGGGATGTGGTTGCCACAGGTGATACGAACTTTGCACAAGCTGTTTGGCCTTCAGTTTATGTTGCAATGGCTTTTTTGGACCAGTTTGATAGGGATGGGGATGGGATGATAGAAAATGACGGATTTCCTGATCAGACATATGATACATGGACTGTCTCTGGTGTGAGTGCATACTGTGGTGGGCTATGGGTGGCAGCATTGCAGGCTGCTTCAGCTATGGCACGTGTAGTTGGTGACAAGGGATCTGAGGATTACTTTTGGTTTAAGTTTCAGAAGGCAAAGACGGTATATGAGAAGTTATGGAATGGTTCTTACTCTAACTATGACAACAGTGGTGGTAGTACGAGTTCATCTATTCAGGCGGATCAGCTTGCTGGGCAATGGTCTGTTGCAATAAGAGTAACTTCTTTATATTGTAACTTCTTATATTTCTTAAGGGTGCTTCTATTGCAGTTTTTGTTATTTGGTAGTGTTTTTGAAGTACTTTTCTTGATCTTAAAGCGGAATTTGCTTTATTTTATTTTTTTCTTTTCAAAAGAAAGAAAAGTTCTTCTGAAATGCTAACCAATGATGCTTAAGTTTCTCCATGTCATCATTGACTAGTTGGTTCCCATGCTACCGCTGAAATTCTCATAGACTTATATGTATTTATTTGTATGTATATATACATAAATGCACAAATGTGTATGTGTGGCAATAAAGAGAGAGAGAGAGAGAGATATGGGCAATCTTTACTTCATTGGTCAGTATGTATAAACTGTATTTTGCTTGTATTGAAGAAAATTGTTATAAACTTGTACTCATTTAATGAGATGCTTTGTAGGTATGCTCGAGCATGTGGTCTCCTACCAATTGTTGATGAAGAAAAAGCAAAAATTGCACTTGAGAAGGTTTATAATTTCAATGTCTTAAAGGTGAAGGATGGGAGACGGGGGGCTGTGAACGGGATGCTGCCAGATGGAAAACCTGACATGTCATCAATGGAGTCAAGAGAAATATGTGCCGGAGTTACATATGCTGTTGCTGCAGGTATGATTCATGAAGACATGGTGGAAATGGCATTTCAAACTGCTAGCGGTGTCTATGAAGGTGCTTGGTCCGAAAAAGGACTTGGGTGAGTTAAGATTTCTCTTTTTTCTCCCCAGAATTTCCTTATGATTGCTCATTAATGTATTGTTGTTTCTCATACAGGTATTCATTTCAAACTCCAGAGGGTTGGAACACCGACGACCAGTACAGATCTCTATGCTACATGCGCCCTTTGGCCATATGGGCAATGCAATGGGCATTAACGCAACCAAAACCTTTCAAGCAGGAGATGAAGCCAGAAGTAAAGGAAGATTCTTTGTTCAGGCACCATGCTGGATTCTCAAGAGTTGCTCACCTTCTTAAGCTGCCGGAAGAGGAAGCTTCGAGAAGCCTTTTGCAGGTTCTTTATGACTGGGCTTGCAAAAGAGAGAAGTGGTGAGAGAATTTTCTCTCAAAAATTTGAATTTTCAAGATGGGCATATGCTGCACTTTGCTGAGGTATCTACTGCTTGGGATTTATTCTTTTGGTGTGATCAGCTTTATCATGGTTCCAAGTCTTTTAGAAGTTCGTTTCTGCTGCCTTGTGGGCTCTGCGGAGAGAGAGGAATGCTAGACTTCATGGGACTGCTCTGTCATCTCATGAGACAGTGGCTAGACATATTCTTTTGGAGGTTTTGGAAGTCCAGAATGCTACTATACAGATCTATTTGTGCAACACTCTGTTTCTTCAGTTTGCTTTGTACTTTCTCTTTAGTTATACGCCATATCCGTATCTTGTTTGTATTGTTTTCTCTTTCTGAGGGTATGCCCTCTGCGCACCTGTACTTCGTTTTTCTATTCTTAATACAGCACCATTTATGAAAAAAAAAATTAAAAATTCAAGATGGACAAAATCAAATGCTGTCATGATGTTGGTTCATCATTCAAAATAAGAAAACATTAAATATTGCATGTAATATAATTTGATTCAACCAAACTATTGGAATCTTGAAATGTATGTATGATCAAATGCCATTTAAGGTAACCAAGTCACATGCAGTTACAGAAGAGCATGATGTTTGGCAAAGGCAATTGACACAGGTTAGTTTGAATATCAACCATACCTTCGCATTTTTTTTTTTTTTTTTTTTAGGGTTAGGTAAATACTCCCAACTATACATTATGAGACACGAATCCCAATCCTTCACCTCCCCTTCGAGGGAGGAGAGGTAAGAGGCTATGCCCTAGGTTAATTACAAATGGCAATGGGTGCCGGAAAGGCCTTCTCAATCCCTGTTTAAAATAGCTAACCCATCCCCGTCCAAAATCCTTTATTAAAGGGGGCAAGGCGAGAACGGGTTTTGTTGAATACTTTCGTAATTATATTACGAAATGTAAGGAAAGTAAATACTGAAAACAAAATTTTTCTTATGCGAATAAAAACAAGATTCAACTTCTCAATTGAAACTTGAGACTTAATATTATTATAAAAATATCAAAATAATACATAGAAACTTCCAAATAAGAATAATAACAAAAGAATATTTAGTTATAGGAATAGAATAAACTAGAATTTGCTTAATATATACATAATATTATTGAATATAAAATAAAGTTTAAGGACAAAATTGTAATTTATTACTATAAATGGGTGGGGTGGCTTTTCTCCATCCCCGTCCCGTAATTATGAGGATTTTAATACGTTGACTCTTAAAATAAGTTATTAACATTAACCCAATATTTTGATATGTCAATTGGACTTTAAAAGGAATTTGTCCTGTTTGGAGCAATGGAATTTTAAAAAGTATTAGATTTGAAGGGATGTGATAGGATATATTTTAAGAAATGAAGGAATTTAAAGGGAATTGCTAATTAATCATTGAACTTACGAAAATGACCCTTCTACAACTGTTACCACAAATTACCTGTTTCACGTTTTAGACGTCTCCATCCAAAATGGTATAGCTTTTTCTCCTATCCAAAAATAAAATAAAATAAAATAAAATTGGTTCTAAATGAGTACAATATTCATATTTAAGATGACACGATTGTTAAACAAACAAGTTACTGTACTTCTTTAATTAAACCATTTGGTCACCAAAACCAATTTCAACCTTTGAGATTCGTTATTTGACACGCATGAACTAGGAACTAATATAACATCAGAAATCAACACCGAACACACAAACATACAAATCAGGAACAACCAAAAGTCACCCAAATGATAAAATTTAGTACAGACATTAACAATTTGAGTATTATATATGTTATCAAGAAATTCATGGTTCATTTTGCTTGATAAAGGCCACAGAGGGACACAATAATCAACAATATACCTTATTTTATTTTATTTTTTTACCATTTTCAATAATCAACAATACTAGACTTTCTCCTCATTCTTGCCCTTTAAACTTTCTACTCATTTTCGAAAAATTATGAACCATGTGACATATGGTGGACTAGTTCAATTCAAACTGTTGTTGAGATTTCTTAATCCAATACTTTAAATTGAATTGGTCCACCAAGTGTCAATAGAAAAGACCATCTAATAATTAGATTTCGATCATCTAAGTTAAATATTCCCTAAGTTATTCTAAGCTAAATTTGTTACAAATTGACACGTGACATTTAGAAAATATTTAAACCACGTCAATTAATTTAAATAAAGTTTGAAAACTACACGGTTTTGAGATAAGAAAAAATTTACCAAAATTTAAAAACTGCACTCTTTTAAATTAAGAAAAATTCACCATACTTTAACGACGTTTAACATTGTTATTTCTCTCTCATCTTTCCAAAAAAATTCCTCCCTATCTCTCCTCTTGCTCATTCCCACGATTGGGTTCTTTGTCATGGAATTAAGATGGATGAAAATGTGATTGCAAGACATGCAACTTTTGGAGTTAGGAAAATATAACCAAAAACCCTATATATAGAAACGATGAGAGAGAACGTGAGGTTAAAAGAGAAATAGAGACTATCACAACTTGTTTAAATAGGAATAAAGAGGAGGGGGGATTTTTTTTTTGGAAAAGACGAGGGAGAGATAACAACGTGAAACGTCATTAGAGTATGGTGAATTTTTTTAAATTTAAAACGGTGCATTTTTAAACTTTGATAAATTTTTCTTATATCAAAACGGTATAATTTTTAAACTTTATTTAAATTAGTTGATGTGATTTAACATCAGCAGTAGATAGATTTTAAATATCACGTGTCAATATGCAGCGAATTCAACTTAGGATAAATATTTAATTTAGAAGATCCAAATCCCTAATAATTTTTACTTACTACCCATCACTTGCAGTGAATTGCCTAATGGGATAATTTTTAATTGATTATTTATATCAAATATAACTAAGTGGAGGGTTTCACTTTTTTATTTGTTGCATAATTAACTAATTAAAAAAGTATATCTAACAATTCATTGCAATTACTCCGTGCAAAAATCATGTTCCAAAAATAATATATATACATATATATTAAATAAAAAATTGATCCTTTACAATATAAAAATGGACAAAAAAAAAAAAAAAGCCACCTCCTCAACCGCCTAAAGTTGAGGAAGCCCAAAAACAAACAGCCAAACAGGTTGTTGGCCGGCTGTTTATGCGCGTATATATTACTATTAATTACAAACTGCCCACGAAAGTTGAAAATTTCTTCTTTTCCTCCAATTCTTTCCAATTATTCTATTGACCATTTCAACTTAATTTTTTTTTTTTTTAATACCTCAATTCAACTTTTATTCACATAAGTAAACCGGATAAATTAATCTCTTGGCCCTCTTGGGCCAACAAATAACTATCTTATACTAGTTGGGAAAGAAAAAAGAAAAAGAAAAAAAAGTAACAATCTTACTGTTTCAACTTTGGTCACGCTAGTTTTGAGTTTGTCTTCAAATATGCCCTCACCTCCATGAACTTGAAGATATTAAGTGTCATTTAATTCTGAAAGCAGCTCTATGATCATGTGTTTTTCTAGGAATTTTAGTTTTGATTGTTGAAGCAAAGAATGCAACTTTACATTATTTAGTACCACAAGATTTACAACTTTTTGGGGGTTGGATTAAAGTCACATCTTTGGCATTGAGGTGTTACTATATAATTCGCACAAAAAAATAAAATAAAATAAAATCTGTCATATAAAAAATTGACACCCTTGTTATTTAGTATGGGCATATAAATCTGTATAATTTGAAGATTTATAGCAAATTGCCCTGATTGTCAAATTTGACCAATATTTTTTTATTTATATAAATTCCAAAATACCCATAAGGGCATTTTAGGTATTTCAATTTTTAAATTTTATTTTATAAGAAATCCAAAATTCCCATATTTATTTATTTATTTAGAAAAACCCCCCAAAATACCAAAAACCCCAATTTTTAAAAATAAAAATTTCAAAATTTTGAAACCAGCATTTATTTTTATTTTTATTTTGTTTCGAGGTCATTTTAGGTATTTCAGTGATGAAATTAAAAAGTTGTCGTTATTTGCTCAAATTGAAAATGAAGGTTGTTTTTTGTTTATTTTTCTTTTTCTTTTTATCTTTTTGGTAATGGAAGTGTTACTTGGTTCATTGCATGGGAAGTGGTCCACGGTAAAGAACTTCCACAAGAAAACACATCATTAGTCCTATAAATATACAGAATATTATTTTCGCGCCATCATTTTCATGATCTTATCCTAAATTATGTGTACCTAACTATCCCCACACCGCCTGAATTTTTATAACCACATTGATGTTAGGGAGAAAAAGACATCTTGTAAGATAAGTCTTGTTTGACTTACTTACCAGTCAACTAGGGGGTAACGCTTGCCTCAAGCACAAAACATTTACACAAAGTGACAATCCCGTGCATTCATTTTCTTAACCCATTTGAGTTTGCACTTAAAATTTAAGTCACATAATACTTTTGAATGAATGTTGCTTTCATATTTCGCGTATACTTTTACTCCTGATTCTATTATGTGTTATTTAAATTTTGTTACTTTCGCATTTCCGTTCTCACATTCGATCTCACTCGCTCAATGCGATTTAGGTCAAAAAGACTATCAAATTCCTCTAAGCGGGTCGAGACGACCCAAAAGAAACAATGCACGTTGAACATAGAAAACCAACCATGTGGTGTGTATCATTCGGTAAAACCAACAGCCATGGTAAATAATGCATTCTTTCTGGAATAACTTGGTATTAAATAGAATTTCAAGGCCCTCTTAAAAGAGACAGTTTGAAAAAAAATAACATGCACAAGTGAAAGATCTCCTTTAGGAAAAATCCAAAAAAGACAGATAGACGTAAATATCAATGAAAACTAGATCATGGATAGTAACAGACATAATATTCTAATACTTTTGTTTTTTATTATTATTTTTTTAAATTGATGACGCGACAATTTTATCATTCAATTGTCCATTCTATAAAAATACCTGTCCCGCATTTAGGGGGAATCTTCTCTTAATATAATTGGACTGCCTTATAAATTTTTGACGAGATGGTCCGACCACGTTATAGATTTTGTCCTTTGATAAATTTTAAAAATTAGGTACTGCAAATTTTAAGAACTGAATTTTAAATTTTATATTTTTTAAATAATAATTAAAAAATAAATATATATATATTTTTATATCTTTATGAATTTTCATCTTTAACCTTAAGTGATATATTCGGTCACTTATTATTATTATTTTTTAAATATTATAAAAATAGATATTTGGTTAACGACACATCAAACAAATTAAATGTAAAGAAACATTTCTCCTCATGCGGCATAAGGAAGATGGAAGTTGTAACAACTTTTCAGATCGGATTCGGGGAAGTGAATAGGTATACATAAGTTAAGTGTTAGTTTCACCTAATAATTTAAATTTTTGGGTTGAATTGGCGAAACATCTGTCCCGTTACTGTTGATATTAGAACCAAACTCATTTCTTAATTCGGTGTCACGCCAACCATCCAGCTTGAATCAACATCACGGATAGTCAGGATTACCCGATTACAACAAATGCTTTGTAAGTTCGGGTGGAGGCCCAAATAACTTAAGCTTTTGTGTCGGATAGCGAAGCACCCGTTCATTGCAGAAGTATTGTTCATATTTATAACTTGTATTAGGTCAGAAAGAAACTAAAAGGCCCGGGTCACACACAAAATAAACAGAAGTATAGGGACATTCAGTGATAATACATAATGAAAATCTAGTGAGAGAAACATTCCACTGTCCGGTGTGAATCTATATAACTGATACAACGAAACATTGACTGTGTATGGTATATAAAAGTCTTCATTCACAGCGTCTCTAACCATTATTTCCGGATTCAGACTTTCTGCACAACCTCCTGCTCACCTCAGGTAAGACTTCTTACAGTTCTTCCATTACTTTTTCAATCACGTTGCTCTGCTTTGTCATGCAATTCAGTTCCACACTTTTGGGTGAATCGTGAATGTCTTACGTTGATTGATCTACTTTTATAAAAAAAAGTCAAACGTTCTATTGGTTCTTTAATTTGACCCCAATTCAAACATGCCCACAAATTTTAAATGCACATAGGTTATAGTCGAATCTGTATGTCCAATTCTGTATTGGGTTTCAAACAAATTCTTTCTTGCATTGTAGTTGATAACATGTGGATATGCGTGTGTGTGTATAATTTGTGTTTAACATTAGAATTTTATAAATTTTCTGGTGAAATTGTGAGTAATTAATTCACTTCTCTCTTCTTTGTGACCTATCACTGCATACAAGAAAGGCAATTAGTATGAATTTTGAGCTGTGTTTGAACAACTTGGCTGATTTTATTTATTTATTTATTTTGTTGTTCAGGAAAGATGTTGGTCAATGGCGTTCATGATGGAGAAAAGGAATCTTCTGATTCTTGTAATAATGAGGTAGACTACATGCTTTTGTTTATCTGTGAACTGAGCTTTCAATGTCTTCTCTCTCTCTCTCTCTCTCTCTCTCTCTCTATCTCTATCTCTATCTCCTTCCCTTCTTTCTTTAGGCTTAGTTATGGGTAATATTTTGGGTAGGAATAATTTCTGTTTATAGTTGGTTAAATTTTCAATTAGTTTCTGTTCATCTCATTGGAAGTCCTAAACTTAAGGCCTTATAGCCAGTAATGTGGGCACCTCTATTTTTTGTTTATTTATTTTTTTTTCAGATTTTTTCTGACCTACTTAATATTTCATTTTCCTACATCAATGATGTGTTTTGTGCTATGAATTTTGGATGCATATACAAGTGTTTATGAAATTGTTTACCAATTACCGAAACACATATATTCGATATTTGGACTAGTTAAGTGTTACGGCAGAAGTACATTCTGATGTATCTCCCAACTTGCTAGGAAGCACAGTCATCCATAAGAAGAGGCAAGCTCAAGCTAGCTCTAGTTTATTCATGGAGTCGGGAACAGACCTAGGAATTTTCACTTAGAGAGGGGCTGAACGACAACATGACAATAAAATTAAAATAAAATTATATTTAAGATAATTTTTTTCTTTACAATAGGTGCCTTAATGTGTGTATATATTTTATATAAAAAAGTTGTAAGAGAAAATTATCTATATACCAAAAGTATTTCATAACTCATTAAGTGCATTGAATGAGAAGATGAAGGGGATGTTCTTTAACCGTTCCCTCCAAATTTAGGCTTTCAAAAGTATGGTTCAGTTGAGTTCATGCTGAGGTTCTTTATAGACATTGACGAAGCCACATGTTAAATTTCTGTTTGTTTTCAAGCTCAGTATAAATAGGAATTTATAAAACGCTCTTTTTTTTTCTTTTTTTGGTTTGGGGAGAAGGGTTGGCCCTCATTGTTCCCTCAATAGGTCCGGCCCTGCTTGGAGTTCTTAACATCCCAAGATTAACCAACTCAAATTTTTTTGTTGGGTTCATGCAGTTTGGATTTGGTAACTCTCACACCACCCCCAGGAAACTTACAACAAAGTATAATTTCATTGAGCATCAAAACTTGTACATACATTACGGTGTTTACACCCATGTTTTTCACAAATTTTTCTTATTTACAACAACAGTCAACTTTATACTTCCAATGACCTGCTATCAGCCCTAGTCCTCTTTACCCGTCAGTTTTGCATCCTTGCATGTGTCCTTCGATTCCTGATTATTTGTAAGAAAGTAGGTGTGAGGATAACATGCCAAGTAGATCTCTCATAACCTAACCCATTACACTTGACACATTTTCTTGACCTCAACCATTCCCCCTTTTAGTATATCACCAACACCATAAAAAGATCCACGTTTCTCATTCTCTCGCAGGACCAACGCACAGTAACATATGCCAACTATAATTATTTTGAACATCACCTACAACTAACCCCATACAGAACATTAGGTATAACAATGCAACACAAGCACTCAACCGCAAATATCATGACCTTATCTACCCTAACGCCCAACACCATTAGTTCCTTCAAACCTAACTGCGACTCATCTGTATCACAACACCGCAGCACAATGGATTTACCAGAAAAGGATTGACATCCTAAATCTATCGCAGGAATTTTTTGCTGATAAGATCATCTAGGGTGCATATTGATCCATTTAGATCGTCAGACCAATCCAGACCATATAAGTTTGATTCAATTCGTGGAGTCAGTGATTCAGATCAGTTATTGTTCCTATTCCACTAATATAGAAACCATTAGGATTGGTTCAGTTTATGCTTTAGAAGTTCTAAATACTTAACTAATCTAAGACAAACTATGATACTTTTACACATGTATATTTGTTATTTGATTGGTTAATGTTGCCATAGATTTGCACCACATTAAAATCAAAGTTATGTATTTTTCTTTTCCAAATCTTAACCTTCATTTATCATATGTGAAACTTGTTAATAACATAATCTTTTAGTTCTTGCTGCTATATTGCAGTATTACTACCTTATTGACAAATATTAGAAAGTTAAAAGAGAACATCATTTAGGCTAAGTTTGGGTGAATACTTGTCTTGAAAGATAAAAGAAGATTGGACTAAAAGAGATATCACTTTCGTAAATGAAACTTCACTTTTATATCCAGATTGGAAATGGGCTTGAACGTCTTTCCTCTGGTTGGATGGAGATTGACCCACGAGTGGAAAGGCAGAAGGCAGATTGATTCGACAAAGGATTGATAGGTGCCCTCCTTCCCTAGGGATGTCCCTTTCATCCTTCCTCCTATCCCTTTTCTCCATTTTTTTGTTCCTCCTACCAAACAAAGCATAAGAGTTTTCATGTTAAAAAACATAGTATTTTTCAAAAAGAACACGTACAGATCAATCTTGTAGTCTTAAAGATGCGATCTCAGCATTATTACGGGTTGATCCCTTTTAAAGAGTAATGTATTGCTTCAGTCTGGAATGGTTGGCCCTTCTGTGTTAAGGACCCGTTCTACATGGATAAGTATGAATTATCAAGCTCTAGAAGGTTTCCAGACATGTTTCAATTGGTATTAGGACTCCTACACACTGTATAAAGGCTTTAGGATATCTTTACATGATAGAGAAAAAAACTTAGACTGACAGAGAGATAAAAGGCGAGTTTTTTATTTTACCTTTCTTGGGATATCCTGAGAGCTTGTATATACTCTTAGATATAGAAGCATACTTTGAGAATACCAAAGATTTTCTTTCTTTCTTTTACACAACTTTGTGAGTTCAATTGAACTACAGATAACTTTTGTATGATCATTAGACATTGTTTACAGAACATGATTGTTGATTAATGAAGAATGACACCATCCATCTTATCTTCATTGTCGTGTGAAAACCTTGACTTGTGTTGTGAGGATTGATGACAAATTTGCTGCCTATGAAGGGGTTCGTAGAAGAGCAAGGTTCAGTGAATAATATATACCATGACACACGTACCCAAGTTCGTGTAACATAGCTTACCATACTAGTCCATATTCTAACCTTAGAATCATGACCTATTTGTTTTATCTCTGACATAAAGAGTTATCACAACCAGTCCAAGTAACACCTTTAATGATTTTCACTGGATTAAAAGCATTAATGTGGGCTTAAGGCCTGATACCCGAGAAAAATTAGGCTTAATTAATCTATTAGAGATCAGAAAAAATTGGAACTAGGAATTAGAATGAAATCTAAGGGAAAAATAGTCAAAACAAAAAAGAACTGGATTTAAATTAATCAACCTTCCTCACTTGATCGACCTACTTGGGCAGTGGTATGTGAGACATGCTGGCAGTGACATGACATAGTGGACTACAATTGAATGAATTATGGAGCTCAACTGTTGACCTATCAAAGGTGGCAAAAATGCAAAACAGTAATGAAATGTGGCAGAGGAGTTCCATGTGGCCCTCACTATAAATAGTGGACACCCACCCTCTTTTGGTATGTAGAGAGAAGGAAGAGGAGGGAAAGAAGATGAGACTTTGCGTGAGCATCAGAACTGTTTGAGTGAGCACTGAGACCCACCAATTGGATTGTAGAAGTTTGAGTAGTGGAAGGACTCTTATCCTTTGAAGTTAGGTGACCGAACCGATCTCTCAACATTAATTTTGTATCCTAAAATAAGCCCAGATACTATGTTATATTATGATATTACCTTACTTACATAATGCCGTGATTTAGATATATATAGTATGTAGAATTGGTTATGCGACCATAAATCCATAAACTGCTTATGTGCGTAATTCTCTCAGATAATTAATTGTGTTATTATAAATTGTATCATTTTCAATATGTGATGAAAAATCAGTAGTGTTATAACCTGTGCAGCTGCGTCGATGTTCAATTTCTCTCAACGGTCGTATTTGAAAGATTGACTATTGATAAATTTTCTTTTGTGATAATATAATGAACTGAAAGTTTCTCTGCAAATGAGTTACATAAGACAGAGGCGCTGATGTGATCAAGCTGATGCAATTTCCTAGCACAACATTAAAAAATTACTCAAATTACACTATTGCTGACTTGGTGACCATGGTATATTCTTCAGATTCAATTTAGATCTACATTTCCTTCCAAACTCATTAGGCACTCAAAATAAGATAGAAAATTACAATCTAATAAAGCTTGTGACACCAAAATTGCCAACACATGACATAAAGTGCTATTTATTCATTCTAAAAAAAAATTGTGGTTGCTTTTTGATTGGTCATGCTGTAGAATGATTTATTAAATTTGAAACTGAAATTAGTGATCATGAAATCTAAGACACTGACAAAAATTAAAAGAGGGACCTTTCATCCTTCGTTTAGGTCTATAACCACATTTGCATATCTGTTGGGTTCTTCTTCGTGTGCAATTCCCAATCAGGCTATGGGTTATAAAAATTGATGCGCACCGTTTAAGGCTTTTGAGATTACAGAGGCAAATTGAGGCACTGTCTGATGATATTTTTGTTTCAGAGTTGATACCTTAACCCTTAAAATGTCTCTTTTTTCTTTTCTTTTTCCAGGTTAAGGTTGACCCAGGGAAACCTGCATCTATGACTTGGCAGCGAAAAGTAGATAGTGAGGGAGTTGCCCTTTCATCATTCACTCTAAAACTGAAAGAGATAATTCATATGGTAAGCAGCTTATATGAATCCTCTGCTCACACATACATACAATATTTTGCAGCAAGTTCAGTCCTTTAGTTAAATAAGTGTAATTTCAGATTTAAGATGACAGGACTGTTCAACAAAGAAGTTACTTCTCTAATTGAAGGGTGCAATAGTGAAAATTCAGAAGATTGTGCAGGATATTTGAAGTTAGTCATGCTCAAGTTGCTAAGACTATTGAAGATGTCTATGGTCTAGGCTTCTACATCAATATTCTTCTGTGAATCTCAATAATAGCTGAAGTATGAGAGCTTTTCTTGATAACTCCTTATTGTTCACACACTAAAGATTCACCAACATACAATTATGAAAAATAAAAAAATAAAGATTCACCAACACATTGACTTGAGCTCTCTCCAGAATTTAGGAGATGATGGAATTCAATACCCCCGTCCTCCGCGCCAGTGGATTGGTGTTCCTCTTTTTTTGTAACTTTAAAAACTGAAATTCATGTACTGAATCTGAAAGTTAACATTCTTTTTACAAGAAAAAAAAAAACTGCATGTACAACTTCTAGTGAAATGGGAGGGTGCGTCTGGTAATGTTTCAGTTGCTGCGGATGCAGTATATCTTGCTTTTTCCTATTTGGAGTTTGTCGAGCTACGAACCTTTCTTTAAGACTTAGGAACTGAAGTAAGACAGAACTCCAGTAGGGGATGAATCTTTTCTTTTTTCAATATATTTTATTCAAAAATAGATGAGGGAACTACGGGCCAGTCTACCACAACTTACAACATAAACTGAATTCAAGTGTGGTATAACACTATACCCTATGCTCAATTCTGAAACTTTATTTGTAACACTATACACTATGTTCACTTGCATATATGGTTGACTGCATGACAATTAATGATACCGCAGAAGTACATGTAGATGCATGATTCCATGTTGGTCATGTAGATTCCTAAAATAATCTTTATCCTCTCTGGTACTGGCTCAGTGGCTCTTTGTCCTCTTGCTGTTGTTAATGTCTCTTTGTTTTTCTGTAGGCTCCAATAGGTTATCGGCTTTGGCGACTTGTCCAAGAAGAAGCTGCCAAGGGAAAGGTAAGTTTCTTCTACTGTAAATGTCGAACTTTGATTGATGTTTGACTAGTACCTTTACTTTATTTCCTTTTTGTTGCAGGGGGTGTTTATGAACCCTTTTACGAAGCGCTTTGTCACATCTTGTCAAGGTGTTCCCTTAGGTGGTATTGGGTAAATTCCTCAGTGTTCATTTGTGATCACAATTCATATGCACAATTTATTCTTTATCAAACATATTAGTGTAATAGACAAGCTTATAATATTGATTCATCAATGTCTCTTTAGACTATATCCTCAGAATTTAAAATCTGAAAATTGAAATGTGTCTCTCTACTGAGGATTGATGTGTTGAAGACTTCTGTGTCTGCCATGCCTAACCTTTGTTTGGGTAATTACAAAAGAATCCATCTTTTGTTTACTTCAAATTGGTTCAGTGAACATAATCAATTCAACAAAGCCTTTTTCCCAACTACTTGGGGTCAGTTACATGAATCCTATTTTTCCATTCCACTCAACATTTTTTCTTTTCTTTTCTTTTTTGGTTTTTTTGGTAACCAGTTATAAGTTTTCTAATTTTCTCCAAAAAAAGGGATTCACGAGATTAAGAATCTCATCTCTGACGTCAACTACGATAAGAAGAAAGACGTGGTGATGGAAAGGGGCAGGACTAGGAGTAGGAATTTGAAGAAGGGGGGAGGGGAGTTAATCTCAACTGGTTTTTAATGAAGCTACGAATCATTACATGAAATGTTCGTGGTCTCAATGACCCGAATAGGAGGAGGGTGGTGAAGGTAGCTTTAAGGAAATGGGGGGCCCAGGTTATTTGTTTGCAAGAAACCAAGATAGCATCCATTACTGATAGGGTGGTTAGAAGTTTGTGGGGGGGAAGGTTTGTGGAATGGGAGGCTTTGGATGCTACAGGTTATTCGGGTGGTATTTTAGGTATGTGGGATAGAAGGTGGATGTCCAGAATGAATGTGTGGAAGGGGAGATTTTCTGTTTCCTGTGAGTTTCAGATGGAAGAGGATAATTTCAGATGGGTCTTTTCTGGGGTCTATGAACTGGATATTGATACTCAGAGACCCATTTTATGGGAGGAACTAAGCCACGTTCAAGGTCTGTGCTCTTTACCTTGGTGTTTGGGTGGGGATTTCAATTCAGTCAAGTTCCCGTCAGAGAGGTCTACTGGGGGAAGAAGGTCCATAGACATGGATCAGTTTTCTGACTTCATTAATGAACACCTTCTCATTGATCTACCAATGGAAGGTGCAACCTATACTTGGTCTAATGGTAGAGACCCAATTACTCTCTCAAGATTGGATAGATTTTTGATCTCTGGGGAGTGGGAAGAAAAATTCCCGGATATTGTTCAGGCGGTATTAGAAAGGGTTATCTCTGATCATGTTCCTTTAGTTTTGGATTGTGGGGGTTTGTGTTCTCGGGAAACCCCATTCCGTTTTGAGAATATGTGGCTGAGAATGGAGGACTTCCAAGGGACAGTTCGTTCATGGTGGGAGGGAGCGATCGTTACAGGTGCACCCAACTTCATATTAACACAGAAATTGAGAGCTCTCAAACTCGCTCTTAAGCAGTGGAATAAGGATGTTTTTGGGAACCTTGAATGGAGGAAGAACAGAGTCTTTGCTGACTTTTCTGAGATTGATCGGCTAGAAGAGGCGGGTGGGAATGTGGAGTCTCTTTGTACTAGGTGAGCTTCCTGTCAGGCAGTTCTTGCTGAGATTGCTTGTATGGAGGAGATTTCGTGGCAACAAAAATCCCGGGCTCTTTAGCTGAAAGAGGGAGACCGTAATACAAAATTTTTCCAAAGACTTGCTAATGCCTATAGAAGGAGTAATCACATAGGACGTATACAGGTAGAAGGTGTGGAGTTGTGGAGGGAGGAAGAGGTGCGTAGCGGGATTGTTTCTTTTTATCAGAAGCTTTATACAGAACCTTTAGGTTACGACCCAAGCTTGATGGTCTTCCTTTTAAGGCTATTTCTGAGATGGAGAGAGATGGGCTAGAGCTTCCTTTTACTGAAGAAGAAGTTCTAAAGGCCTTATCCAGTTGCAATGGGGATAAAGCCCCGGGGCCTGACGGGTTTACTATGTGTTTTTTGATGGAAAGTTGGGCGGTTGATAGAAATAAAGTGATGAGTACCTTTCAGGAGTTTCATTCTACAGGTGTATTTGAGAAATCGCTTAATGCATCATTTATAGCCCTCATCCCTAAGAAGGGAAACGCTTCAGATATTAAGGATTTTCGTCCTGTTAGCTTAGTGGGTTGTATTTACAAACTCATAGCTAAGGTGCTTGCTCAAAGAATGCGAGAAGTTATGGATGGGATTATTTCAGATTCCCAAAATGCCTTTGTTGGACGAAGGCAAATTCTTGATTCAGTTCTTATCGCTGGTGAATGTGTGGATTCAAAGTTGCATAATGGTGTTCCTGGAGTTCTGTGTAAACTTGATATTGAGAAAGCTTATGATCATGTAAATTGGAATTTCCTTCTCTATTTGCTTCAAAGAATGGGGTTTGGAAGTAGATGGAAGACATGGATTAAGACATGTCTTTCGTCTGTTAAGTTCTCAATTCTTGTGAATGGTTCTCCAGCCAGTTTCTTTAGGTGCTCTCGGGGTATAAGACAAGGTGATCCATTGTCATCTTTTCTTTTTCTTATTGTTATGGAGGGCTTAAGCAGACTAATGCGCCGGGCAGAGAATCTTGGTCTCATCAAGGGATTTTGGGTGGGAAGAGATATTGCAAATCAGGTGGAGATTTCTCATCTGTTTTTCGCAGATGACAGTCTGGTTTTCTGTGATGCAAATGTGTCTTAACTTAGATATTTGAGATGCATTTTGGCTTGCTTTCAGGCAGTTTCCGGGCTAAAGGTTAACGTGGCCAAGAGTGTGCTTGTTCCGGTCGGGAATGTTCAAGACATCTCTTCTCTAGCTACAGTTCTTGGGTGTAGGGTGAGCTCATTTCCTATCCCTTACTTGGGATTGCCCCCTAGGGGTTTCTTTTAGATTAGTGGGGAGTTGGGATTTTGTGATTGATAGGTATGCAAAGAGGTTGGCAAGTTGGAAGAAGCAATATTTGTCAATGGGGGGTAAAGTTACTCTTATCAAGAGCACTTTATGAAGCCTTCCCACTTATTTTCTTTCTATGTTCCAAATTCCATGCTTCGTTGCTAATAGAATTGAACAAATTCAAAGGAATTTCCTTTGGGGAGGAAGGGGAGAAGAGTTCAAGTATCACCTTGTTAGATGGGAGCAAGTTTGCAAGCTTATAAAACTGGGGGGTCTCGGTATTAGACAATTGATTCTTTTTAATCAAGCTCTTCTAGGCAAATGGTTGTGGAGATATGGGAAGGAAAGACACCGCCCTTGGCATAGATTAGTTTCCTGCAGGTATGGGGATGATGTTGGCGGATGGACTACACGTCCGGTTTCTATTACAGGAGGAGTTGGGGCTTAGAAATCCATTCGGAAAGGATGGGATGCCTTTTCTTCTCATGTTAGATTCAAAGTTCGTGATGGTAGTTGCGTTCGTTTTTGGGATAATCTTTGGTGTGGGAATTAGCCTTTATGTCGTACTTTTCCCAGTTTATATAGTATTGCAATTGATAAACATGCCATCGTAGCTAATTGTTATCAGCCTGATAATAGTGGAATTACATGGAATGTTCTTTTTCGGCGTTCTTTTCAGGATTGGGAGTTAGAAGATATGAGCATTTTCTTGGATCAATTGTATTAGCAGGAAGGAATTGGCAGGGGTTATGACAACTTGATTTTGATTCCCTCTTCTCACCGTCGTTTTGAAGTTAGGTCTTTGTTCTTATGTTTGTCTAATTTTGCACCCTATGATTTTCCATGGAAGACTATATGGCGCTCTATGGCTCCTACTAGGGTGGCTTTTTTTGTATGGACCGCCGTTTGGGGTAAGATTCTGACGATCGATAATTTGAGGAAAAGGGGAAATTATTTTGTTAATTGGTGTTGCTTATGTAAGCAGGATGGGGAGTCAGTCCATCATCTCCTAATGCATTGTTCTGTAGTGCATGACTGCTGGAATCTTATTCTTGGGCTATTTGGCATGTATTGGGTAATGCCACGTTCCACTAAGGAGCTGATTCATGCTTGGAGAGGTTGTTGTGTGAGTAGGAGTGTTCGTGACTATTGGAATTCTGTACCACATTGTATTTGGTGGTGCATTTGGAGGGAGAGAAATAGTAGAATGTTTGAAGGAAAGGAGTCGTCTACAGCGGCACTAAAACTTTTTATTATTCGTTCTCTCTTCAGTTATGTGAACATAAGTTATTGTTCCTCTTCTGATGATTTAATTTCTTTTTTGGATTCTTTGGGGCCTTAGATCCCGGTTTCTCTTATGTCTATGGGACGCGTTCCCTTATTGAACGCCTTTTTAAATTTATTATTACTTATCAAAAAAAAAATTCCTCCAAAACCTTTAGCAAACCTCGAATCCCTGTCCAAAGGTTGAAGTACAAATAAACTCCAAACCCAAACAGGCTTGTAAGGACTGATAATTTGCTAACTTTCTGACTGAATTATTCTTTTACTTCAGTCACATACCCTGAAAAAGATCAACCAAGATATTCAATATAGTAAGTTCCCAGGCACACATTAAACCATGATCTCATATCTTTTTTGATAAGTAAAGATGTATTAGAAAGCGTTCAAGAGGGGAACGCATCCTGAAGACTACACAAAGGATGAAGCCAAAAAGGGGGTCCTACGGACCCAATGAACCCGAAAAATCAACTCTCTCCTCTATAGATTTACAATTTCTCACCATCACCCAACTAATATTTCAAAGCCCTAATGAGAGATTCCTCCTCATCAAAGGATCTCAAAGCCTTAGTCTCATATCTTCCTTTTCAGTTGTTGTGTTTGACACAATATGTCCATGTTGGAACAAGATAATGATTTTCATATCCACGAATTTCATCGTATTCTGTTGGCACCATGTGACGTTTATTCTTGTTGGCCGCTATGTTATAATTTTGACTTCCCTAATCTAGACAATTTTTCATCATGACATTTGAAATTCAATTGTAGGACCTCCATTGACCAATTGCACATCTTTCAATTTTCTCCTGGTTGTTGAAAGATTACAATTTTCAGTGCAGGAAGCATCGGAAGAAGTTACAAAGGCGAATTTCTGCGTTGGCAATTATTCCCTAGAGTATGTGAAGACAAACCAGTTTTAGCAAATCAATTTTCAGTAAGTCTGATGCATTTATTGATGGCATATCATTGTGTCATTCTCGAACAGTTCACCTTTACAAGAAAATCATTTCATTACAACTTTTTGTTCCATGGTCCTTTTCGAATCAGTTTGTCTCTTATCATTTTCCTCTAATACCTGAGATTCCTCATTATGAAGGTTTATCTGTTGTAGGAAAATAGATTATAATAGAAATTAGCCACCTGGACTATTCATGATAGTTTTTTATTTGGAAAGGGAGGGGGGGGGGGGGGGGGGGGGGGGGGGGGGGGAGTAATTGTTTGGTAAAATTGGGTATTTCAAGATCCGTAGAGAGGTAATATGGGTGTCCTGGGAAACGATATTGATTTAATTAGGGGGATATTGATTTAATTAGGGGACACACATTAAACTAATAGTTAACTTGAGAAGAAGCTTACATCAGTTAGGAACATGGAACTATTTTTTCTTTGTCCATGGATAAATTACGTGCCATATTCAGTTAAATAAAAGGCAATCAGAGTCTCAGTGTCATGGACATGAGGTGTAATGAAGGCACTGTAATGGAGATAGTGTAACAGTATTAGCCATAACAATTGTGAAGTTTTTTCCATCTTAAAATTCTTAATCAAGACGAACTGATACTTGACTTCTAACTCCAGAATTCAATAAAAACATGTTTAGTGATTTCTCATGGATTTTATTCAATATTTAAAGGTGTTCAACATGACTAATGTTTAGTAGAGTTTGTAGGGTTTGTAGATTAAGTTACACAAGAAAAGAAAGAATAAGAGTTGACGCAACTGGGGAATTGGTGAGAGTTGAAAAACTTAACTCAGCTCTCACCCTAACATATTATATAGGGTAAATTATACTCACACCCCCTGAGGTTAGGTCATTCTTCAGCTACATTAACATTTTGTTTTAAATTTCACTTATGTTTGAATTAGTGGTTTAGCATTTCACTTACACCCCAAATGTCAATTTTTGGTGGGGTCGTAGTACTTTTAAGGTGTTAAATGACTATGCTACCCTTTGACCTACCGTTGACTATTTTGTGACCAAACTACCCCCAACATACACCTTTCCTCTTCTTTCTCCTTCTCAGACCATCATCCAATTCACCCCTCAACTCCACCCATCAATCTCATCTATATATATGTACACACACACACATATATATCTATCTATACACACACACACCAATCTCATCCATATATACACACACATATATATATCTATCTATATATATATACATATAGACACACACACATACAAAACAGGGGTTGGCCGGATCGATTTTGGGTTGTGGATTGGAGGTGGCGGTGGTCGGGCGAGCGTGGAACGGCGGTTGCGAATCAAGGGTCGGCCGGATTGTTTTGGGTTGTGGATTGGAGGTGGCAGTGGCCGGGCGAGTTCGGAATGGCGCTACAGATATATGTATTTATAATTTAATAATTTACTTACACATATACGTTTTACAAATAATTAAAACAAAAAACTCAAACAAATTTAAGTTAAAAAATAAAAAAATTAGAAAAACAGAAAAAATAAAAATCCAAAACATAAAACATTAGAACATGTTTACAATAAACGACACAAAAAAAGTATAACTAGGAAAAAAAAAAAGCATGATTTAAATATTGTATGAATATGAAACACTTAACCCTTTCGAAAATATTCAAAAATTAGTAGATCAGGAGATTCATAGCAAGATCCATGAACAAGTATGTTAAATCTAAGTTAAAACAACATTTTCATGTTAGATTTAGGCGAAAAGTAAAAAACAAAAAATATCTACAATGTACGAATGTAAGTCAGATACCCCTTTTGAAAATATTTAAAAATAAGTAGATCGGGAGATTCATAGCAAGTTCCATGAATAAGATGTTAAAACTACATTTTCATGTTAGATTTAGGTGAAAAGTAGAAAAAAAAATATAATCCTACCAATTATTTGCAAGATCGGAAAGCTTCTATATATAGGAAATCTTGTGTTTTTCACTTTTGGATTTGTAGAGATCTAAATTGTTTTGATGTGTTTGGAGGTTTGAGAAAATCATTTGGAAGAAAGAAATTATAAAATTTGGTTAAATCTGGTTAACATAGCTGGATGATTGAAATGACATCGTTGTGGCCGTGATACGGCTGTCACCCTATCACAGTCGAGTCGCATTGATTTGGTCATGACTCCCAGGCTCACTGCAATATCGGGTCAACTTAGTCATTGTCCTTGTCATGGCCGAGTTGCATCCGAGTTTTAATTTGGTCTTTAGAATAGCATGATACAATTCTAATAGAAGTGAATGGAACTGAGAAGCAACCTTTCTACTATCTAGGTGACCTGCCATTTCAGCATATGAACCCTCCAATATTGATTGGAGTCACTGAAACTCAAAACACAAATGGGAATTTACCTTTAAGTCTCTAAGAATTCACGTGACTGTTTCTATTGAAGTGTATGAATAATTAAATTACACCTTCTTAAAGCCTAAGATTTTAAAGGAGATTGTGGTTAACATGGTATAAGAGCCAAAAGGTATGAAGTTTAAATTTTACCATCACGTTGATAATTATAATTGTACACGCGTAGGACCGAAATCTGGCCACATGTAAGAGGGTGTGGTAGAGTGTATAAATAATTAAATACTCTCTCCAAAAGCTTACACTTTTAGAGTAGATGGTGATTAACACAATGCTTTCTTCCAAGATTTGCAAGAAGTTTTCTCACAACAACCATGTTAGGTTGTGTCAAACATGCATGAAAATTTCCTGAACAACATTATGGAATTGTTGCCATCTCTTCTCTCCCTTCCTTGGTAGAGGATCATGAGCTCTTACTCAACTGAAAAATGAATGTTAAGAAGAGTGATAAATGACTTCACATTTTTAACATTGAACTTTTAAAGAATCCATTTGACGTATTTCTCCTTTGACTGATGTAACTTCTTGGCTTTCCTATGACGAAAAATCATCATATCCTGAATTTTCTATATTATTTTTTCTAAATCTTCATAACAAATGACTTAAATAACTCATCTTTTAGCATGCCAGTCAGATAAACATTCTCATAATGGACCAATATATCATCAGCAAAGAGTAAAAAGGAAAATGAATTTATAAAAATATGTTACCAATAAGCACATTGATCTGCTTCTTTTTACTCTACCTATGATCCACCATAAGTGAGACAAAAATTTTGTACCTGAAGGATAAGGATCATAATCCTATGCTCTGATAGTTAGAGTGCACAAGTGTCTCAATCTAGACCTAGAGGGGGTAAATCCTATTCACTAATCCAAATCACAAACTTTAAACAGAAATGCAAAATGAAAATATTTTCTTAACTATGTTTTGAATTTCAACTAACTATATAAACATGTAAAAGTCATTATGTTTGCAGATATGAATCAAGTAAATATGTGAAGTAGACAAGCTTTATCAAAGAGTACCCCTTTCAAGTTCACGTTGAAAAGTTCAAATTTTCCATTATGAACTTTAGATTTGATAGCCTCATGTGTGTTAGTAGTAGACCTGCCAAAAGTAAACAATGTGTTTGTAAAACGGAATATTCTTATATTTTCATAATTACATCAGAAAGCTAATATAAGTGTTGAGTTGTTACTGAAACTTAGTCCTTGCCAAATTATAAGAATTGTTTTAATTTGGACTGAATCTCTTATGCAGGTTTTTGTTTCACGCTCAACTGGTGAAAAGTATTCTACTGTACTGTGCCCAGGGAGCCCAGAAGTGTCAAAGTAAGCCACTATTACATTGCCTCACTACCTTAGGACTTCAATCTCTTTTTTGAAATGGCATGTTGTTCATATGCCCCTCTGTGTTTTGAGTTGCTAAATGAATGAATTTTAAAGAAACGAAGAAAGTAGAAGCTAGAATCAATTTTGTTTAGTCATGGAAATTTTCATGTTCAAAGTAACCAATAAAGACATCACTGAAAATAATGTGGATAAGCAGAGAGAGTTCAGCTTCAGGAATTGAATCTTGGGACTGGAATCTGAATGGACGTAATTCCACATATCATGCATTATTCCCAAGGGCTTGGACCGTATATGAGGGTAATTTTATGTTCTACTGATATATTTCTTAGTGTAGTGGACCTTCATCATGGAAAATTTATCTAGAGATGTATCTTTCTTTTCTTGCAGGAGAACCTGATCCAGAACTTCGAATAGTTTGTCGTCAAATTTCCCCTTTCATTCCCCATAACTATAAGGAGAGCAGCTTCCCTGTAACAGTATTTACTTTTACGGTAGGTTAGAACTTCTCAGAAATTTATTTGTTGGGAAGTTGATATATTTACATTCAATTTGATATTAAAAGGTGGTTTCAATTTTCTTCAGCTGTTTAATTCAGGAAAGACTTCGGCAGATGTCACCTTGCTCTTCACATGGGCCGTAAGTTCTCTTTCTATCTTTTCTTGCAACAAATTAATGATTTTCCACCAATTTCTAGTTTTATCTTTATTGTAATATTTTTGTCAATAATTTCTTTTCATGGTTCATCCTGTGTCTTGCATAGACTTTTGAAAGAATATGGCATGCGATAAACCATCGCATCTGATGGCAACAATTCTTGTTTAATGTGCATTCAGAATTCTGTTGGTGGGGTTTCTGGATTGTCTGGTCGTCACTTCAATTCAAAGATCGGGTAAAAACAGATTGGGTTGATCCATTCAGGAATATTTTAAATTGACTTATTACTTATAGAATATTGATTAGCTGGCACCAAGTAATTGGAATGCTTGGTACTAAGGCTTTATTAAGTTGAAGTTCTATAAATATATAATTCTTGTATTCTTATATCTATTTCTGTAGAATTATGTATCTAATACTAAACTCCTTTAATGTTTATTTTACTAGGACGAAGGATGGCATTCATGGTGTGCTCCTGCATCACATGCAAGTTCCTCTTCTCTATATTTGAAAATTTATCCAAATTCATTTTGAAACATTCAATTATTAATCACATCAATTTTAGTTTCTCCCTAACAGCCAATATACATTAATACAGGACTGCCAATGAACTACCCCCAGTTACTTTTGCTATTGCAGCAGAAGAGACAGATGTTGTTCATGTCTCAGAGTGCCCTTGCTTTGTGATATCTGGAGACTCCCCCGGTTTCACCGCAAAAGACATGTGGCATGAAATAAAAGAGGTTAGTTGGCCCAGTTTTGTACGTATGCAATGCACGTAGAGATACCTCATGGTGTTTCACTTTTCAAGTGTTGTTTGTCATACTTCCCTTTACATCTTAACGTGAAGATATCTCTTTGTGTGCACTTCATTTGAAATTGGTTTTACCTATACTGAGTTATTTGTACTTGAGTTTTGACTTTCTAGACACTTCTACTTTTGAACAAATTCCACAACATGAAATGAAATATTACTTGGATCAAATAAAATAAATTTAAAGAGCCTGGAAATAATTACTGCAAGTTACTTTCAGCAAATGTATAACCCACCTAAGTTTGACAAATTCTGATGCACCATGACCTAGAATGAATAGTTAGGATAGTTGAACAAAGTTTGATTTTCATAAAAACTTAATTTATACTCCATCTCATTTATTTATTTCTGTTAGTTTATTTATTTTTGAAATGCGTAAATTTGTGTCGTAGTCTCTTTTTGAGGCTTATTCTTTCCTTTGGAGGTGATAATGATCTCATATTCAGTGTAGCTGTCATAATTATCTCATAACCTGGATCCAAACCCTGAAGAACATATGTAACTAAATCATCGCTGGATAGGGCCTGACCAATAGAAGCCAAGGCTGACATTTTCATCTATCAGTGCGAGTATGTTCTTGACTTTCTTTTTGCTTCTGGTCAACTTGGCGATCGTCGTGCTGATACTCCAATTGAGCATAATCATCGGTTGGCTGATTCTGAGGGGAAGTTATTGTCGGATGCTGGTCAGTATCAGCAACTTATTGGGAAGCTCATCTATTTATCGATGACTTGACCTTACATTGCTTATGCCGTGAGTTTTGTGAGTCAATTCATGCACTATCCTCGCACCCCTCACCTTGATGAAACTATTCGGATCCTTCGCTACCTGAACGGGTGTACATGCTGTGGTATTTTGTTTTCTAATCATGGTCACTTAGGGGTTGAGGCCTGGACAGATGCTGATTATGCAGGATCAATTTCATTTAGGAGGTCAACTTCGGGCTACTGTACTAATGTTGGTGGCAACTTGGTTACTTGGTGTAGTAAGAAGCAAGATGTTGTCTCTTGATCTAGTGCATAGTATAGGGCTACGACTCTTAGAGTGTGTGAGTTGTTATGGCTAAGAACATTGATGACAGACTTCTGCCTTCCAGTGTTGCTTCCATTTTCACTTTACTGTGATTAGAAGTCTGCCATTAGCATTGCAACAAATCCCATTCAGCATGACAGAACTAAGCATATAGAGGTTTACCATCATTCTATTCGAGAGAAGATCATCTCTAGTCAAATTTGCACTCCATTTGTCACTAGTTCTTAGGAGCTCGCAGACATTCTTATGAAGGGCATTAGCAAGATCGTGTTTGAGGATGCATTGTCCAAGTTGGGCATCTCAGATATCCACGCACAAACTTGAGGGGGTGTGTTAGCCAAGATATAGTAGCCACAAATCATGGGATGTGACTTACCATATTAGCCGTGATATGATAGCCACGAATCATGATAGCCATGTGTAGGCACATAGACATGGAGTTTGACTTTATTTACGCACATGTCTAGGCATATAATCTGCATGATTTTGTTTAATTTCCTTGCTTGTAATATTAACATGTGCATTTTTTATATATAAATACCAGAGCTGTGAATGAGTTATTCATCTCATTCAAGATTTTATACTTATTTCATTCAAGTCTTTATACTTATATTCCTTCTATCTTGTATTTCTTTTGTTAGTCTATCTGTACTTTTCTGCCTATATGTTTATTTTATCATCGTTCTCCACAGACTTTGATCTGTACTTCTGTTCTAATAGCATGGATCCTTTGATCGCCTCAATTCCACTGAAATGTCAATGCCTTCAGAACCAGGATCTTCTGTTGGGGCAGCCATCGCAGCTTCTCTAACAATTCCATCAGATGCAGTACAGACTGTCACATTTTCAATGGCATGGGACTGCCCTCAAGTAAACTTTACAAGTGGAAGGACTTATCACAGGTAGGTTGCCAAAAGCTTGTCTGATCAAAATCACAGATTAAAACATCATGCTTTTTTCTGAAAAACAATTTTATTTACAGGCGTTACACCAAATTTTATGGCACTCATGGAGATGCTGCAGCAAATATTGCGCGCGATGCTATTCTTGGTAATGTTTTCTTGCCTCCTTTATGGGATGGTTCAGTTTGAACTAAAAAGGGTATTGAGTTTTGGGTTCCAATTTATTATTATTATTATTATTATTATTATTATTTTTTTTTCAGTTGGATGCAAGACATGAATTCTAAATTTGGTTCATTTTTCTTTAGCATCACTACATTCATGAAACGTTTTATTAGAATTTTCTTTCTCAAAAAATCAGTTAGTAAAGTCCTTGTTCTTCATCTCTTAAACATAGAGCACAGTCATTGGGAGTCCCAGATAGAAGCTTGGCAAAGACCTATTCTTGAAGACAAGAGGCTTCCTGAATGGTGAGCTTGGATGATTCAATTGCTAACTGCACATATAGTCAGATTACGAATTTTCCATGGTTCATCTACAGGTACCCAATCACTCTCTTCAATGAGCTCTACTATCTTAATTCAGGGGGAACAGTTTGGACAGGTACTTGTGAATATACTAACTCTCTCAATATTGTCCAAATTATGCGAATCTGAGTTTATTCTTTTTCCCTTTTACAGATGGATCACCTCCAGTGCACAGTTTAGCAACCATTGCCGAAAGAAAGTTCTCTCTTGATAGGTCCAATTTAGATGTTAAAAACCCTATCAATGTAGCCCATCAAAATGAAACTTCTGTTGAAATTCTTGAAAGGATGACTTCAATACTTGAGGAGGTGTACACTCCGATATCACTGAATTCTGCTTTTGGAACAAATCTGCTTCAACAGGGAGAGGAAAACATTGGCCAATTCCTCTACTTTGAAGGGGTAGAATATCACATGTGGAACACATGCGATGTTCATTTTTACGCATCTTTTGCACTAATTATGCTATTCCCACAACTTGAACTCGGCATCCAAAGAGACTTTGCTGCAGCAGTAATGATGCACGATCCAAGTAAGATGAAACTTTTGTATAATGGAAAATGGGTCTCACGGAAGGTGCTCGGTGCTGTTCCTCATGATATTGGAATGAATGATCCATGGTTTCAAGTAAATGCATATTGTCTTTTTAATACAGATAGTTGGAAAGATTTGAATCCAAAATTTGTTCTGCAAGTCTACAGGGATGTGGTTGCCACAGGTGATAAGAACTTTGCGCTAGCTGTTTGGCCTTCAGTTTATGTTGCAATTGCTTTTATGGACCAGTTTGATAGGGATGGGGATGGGATGATAGAAAATGATGGCTTTCCTGATCAGACATATGATACATGGTCTGCCTCTGGTGTGAGTGCATACTGTGGTGGGCTATGGGTGGCAGCATTGCAGGCTGCTTCAGCTATGGCACGTGTAGTTGGTGACAAGGGATCTGAGGATTACTTTTGGTTTAAGTTTCAGAAGGCAAAGACGGTATATGAGAAGTTATGGAATGGTTCTTACTTTAACTATGACAACAGTGGTGGTAGTACGAGTTCATCTATTCAAGCGGATCAGCTGGCTGGGCAATGGTCTGTTGCATTAGATTAACTTCTTTATATTTATTAATATCAAATGATTCAAGATCATTCTGAGAAACAATGAGATGAAACTAAAGGTGCTTCTATTAAATTTTTTTGTTATTTGTTAGTGTTTCTGAAGTACTTTTCTTGACCTTAAAGCAGAATTTGCTTTATTTTTTTCTTTTCAAAAGAAAGAAAAGTACTTCTGAAATGCTAACCAATGATGCTTAAGTTTCTCCATGTCATCATTACCTAGTTAGTTCCCATGCTACCACTGAGCTTATAGACTTGTATGTATATATAAATGCATAAATGTGTATGTGTGGGGGGAGAGAGAGAGACAGATGGGCAAGGTTGACTTCATTGTTCAGTATGTATACACTGTATTTCGCTTGTATTGAATAAAATGGTAATAAACTTGTACTCAGTTAATTAGCTGCTTTCTAGGTATGCCCGAGCATGTGGTCTCCTACCAATTGTTGATGAAGAAAAAGCAAAAATTGCACTTGAGAAGGTTTATAATTTCAACGTCTTAAAGGTGAAGGATGGGAGACGGGGGGCTGTAAACGGGATGCTGCCTGATGGAACACCTGATCTTTCATCAATGCAGTCGAGAGAAATATGGGCCGGAGTTACTTATGCTGTCGCTGCAGGTATGATTCATGAAGACATGGTGAAAATGGCATTTCAAACTGCAAGTGGAGTCCATGAAGCTGCTTGGTCTGAAAAAGGACTTGGGTGAGTTAAGACTCCTTTTATTTGACTTCTACAGATGAAAATGATTTATTTTGGCATCCCACACTCTCCCCCATGCCAGCCCTGGGAGTGGGCATGAGCTGGCCTGGATCATCATCTTCCTCAACTTGTTTCTTGCCCAGAAACCTTACCAGCCTTTTCATGCAATGAATTCGGCCCCAAAAACCTTCTAATCATAACTCGAATCACGGGATTTTTGTTCTAGATCCAAAAGCAATGCTAGCGGTTCAAATCGGTTGAATTAGTGGACTGAAATTCTTGTTCAGCCATGGTTTATGGTTTCCAACTTCAACTACATTCAATTTTTATACAAACAACAACAAAGCCTTTTCTCAACTACTTAGTGTTGGCTACGTGAATTCTATTTTCCATTATGCTAGATTTAAGGTAATATACATAGCTTCAGCCAAATCACATCTTATTGCATCCTTCCTTACTAGCTCTATTCATAAGATCAATGCTTTTCCTAAATCTGAACTTAGTGACCTGGAATTTTACATTTATTCATATATGGTTGCTTATTTAGTTATATACACCCATGTATATATATATGCATATAGTTGTATACAACTCATACACAAGGTTCACGATTATTTGATCATACTGTTTTCTTATCTATTAAGGCAAGGAGGAGGAGGATGACTTTCATATCTGTCTTCACTATTACTAATAATCCAACAATTTCCCATATGTTGTATAGATGAATTTCACTGATTAGAATTTTAGAATTCACGCCATATATGTGTGCGTGCATATGTGTGTATATAAACATCAACATAATCATAAAATTCATGAAGTTTAACGTAATAATACCTACTAGCACATGATAAGAATTGTAAAAAGGGTAGATCATCACTTGATCTTTCAGATGATTTCTATAATTTCTCTAGTCCTACTTCTTTTTCTTTAGTGTGCAGACAAAGTACTTAAATGAAACCCTAATTAATATCCGACAAAGCTACCATTTTATAATAAATCTCTATTTACTATGTTTTGTTACATGTATAGGTTTTTATATTTTAATTTTATCATTCGTGTTTATGTCCTCATTCCATTCTTATTGTTACTATTTGACTACTATTTATTTAAGTGTCATCTACTATTTTATTCTTAAAGTAAATGCTCAATTACATTATTAAATTTGGTGGTCATTACATATACCCACCTTAAAGAAATTTCATTCCCGAAATTTGCATACCTTAAAGCTACAATATACATCATAAAGACTTTGAAACCTTTTTCTTTCTTTATTTTTTCCTTTTTTTTAACAATTTTGGTAAAGTTGATAACAAACACTTGCTAGGGAATACAATAATGGGGAGAGTGTTCTTCAACTTGAAATATGTTTGTAGGCTTAACTGGCTTTCACGTCTCGATTTAGACGCTGTAGATGGTAAGCCAATAGAAGTTGACATCCTTGTTTATTGGCTTCAAAGACACATGGACGTTTTTATACAAATGTAATGTCCATGTTGGACTCTGTCACTTTATGGACACTCCTAGATACGTGTATAACACCTTCATGACAGGTGCATAATTGAAAAATAATTTTTGTTATCTCTGACCCTTGGTAAGACACTCCCTATTTTATGATTTGCATAGCAAAATACATCTTAGTATGAGTCATGTATGAAACTCTTAGGAACAAGTAGAACACACCCCAAATTCTCCAACTTCTTTTAAGAAAATTTTACATCGCGCCTGGCTAACATAGGTCAAGCATGCTGTGAACACCTCTTAATATAAGGACAGAATTAAAGGCAAAAAATAGTAAGAGAATAGTCGCACCAATCTCCAAAAAATATGTCAAACTTCATCTTCTACATTTAGCAATTCTTAGTACAAGTATTTTAGAAAATGCATTATATATATATATATATATTTGTAGTACATACTGATGTTTATGGATAAAGATTTTTTACTACAGATTGTCCCATTCTTTTATGATTTGTTGTGTCAGTGTATCCACGCTGTATCGTGTCTGTCCATGAAATCTGTATATATATATATATTTTTTCCAAGCAAGAAACTCACACACCGACATTGTCCCTATGGGGACTTGAACCGTCAACCTTCTACTCTTTTTTTTCCCTAAATGCTCAACCTTCTACTTTGGAAGGTGAGGAAGTACCACAGGGATACAACCCTTGGTAATCTGTTATGTTCTACTGAGTTGATTTCTAATTAATGTTTTATTTTCATATCTTTGTTAGGAAACAGCATATGCATAAAGTGAGTGGCGGAAATGTGAGAAAATTAGGATATGGTTGGAATAGCACAAATTGGAGGTAAAATGAGAGAAAATTGTTTAAGATGGTTTAGTGATGTGCAAAGCAGATCTTTAAGTGCGCCTGTTAGGATGGGTGACGGTCCACATTGAGGGTAATATTGGGCGAAGAGGAAGATCAAAGTTAAAATGGGTAGAGTTAGTAAGGAATGATATGATAACATGTGGTTTGACTGGGTATGGCCTTAAATAGAGTGGAATGGAAAAATAGGATTCATGTAGTTGACCCCAAGTAGTTGGGAAAAAGGCATGTTGTTATTATTAATGTCTTTGTTGGAAATGATCTGAATCCTACTATCAGCCAAATTGACCTTATAGAATATAGTATGAAGAACCACACGTTAGTGGTTGGCCCAACAACAGGCCACAACTACTAAGCAAAGGTGAATGAATTTTTTGAATGAGGGTGGTTTTGGAGAATCTGTATATAGTCACTACCAATTCCCATGGAACACACAACCAATGCTGCTAAGAATTACTCCAAAAATTCTTGAAATTCAGTCTCATGAGAGCTCCACCACTCACCAAAAGAGCTAATCCCACTCTAAAACTTGGGTACGATATCAGTTCCAACATTGGATGTTCCTGATATGGGTACCATGTGGTTAGGAAATAGTGCTAGATGCCTCTTGGAATTCCAGGTAGCCTTTCTCCTTTCAAGCCACATCCAAAACAGAATCTAGGATTTCTTGAATTCACCAAAAGATGTGTTGAAAGGGAGAGAATATACGAAAACTGTTGAGAGAGACAAAAAAAGTTGAAGAGAGAAATTAAAACATGAAGAACACAAGAATATAATATAACTTAGCCACTAAGGCTTGCATCCACGACACACAAAGCCTAAAGGGCTACATCTCTTTCATACATTCTCTACAAGTATTTTATAATAAAGGAATTGCACATTAATCCCCCCCCCTCCCCCCCCCCCCCCCCCCCCCAAAAAAAAAAAAAAAAAATGAAACTAAATATGAATTTATCTAGAGTTTGAGACGAGTAAATGTGAGACGATTTGATTTAGAGATCCGAGACGAGTTGATCCGAAGATCCAAGATGAGACCAGTTGATCTGAAGATCCGAGAGGAGTTGATCAAAAGATCTGAGACGAGACGAGTTGTCCGAAGGTCCAAGATGAATTGATTAGAAGATCCGAGACAAGTTGAGTATAAAGTAGAGCATGATAAACCTACTCTGATACCATATTAACAACCGTTTACTCCAAAAGCTTAATACAACCATGTTAGGCTTTTGGAGTAGATGGTTGTTAACATTAGGGTTACATCTCTTTCATTACATTCTCTTTAAATTTTGTTTACAATAACCACCTCTATTTATAGCTGAATTGGGGATCGGAAGATTTATAGCTAGAGAATAGAAATTTCTTGCTCTACAAGTATTTTATAATAAAGGAATTACACAGAAAGTCAAATACAAATATGGCAATAACTTGTTGCCCAAGTATGGCAATGTTAACATTCTCTCAAGTAGTAATTTAATTAAGGGTTCCTATAATAACATTCTCAACAAAAACATATATATTATTTAGTTAATCATACAGTTTATATATGAGACACTATAGGAGTAGGTGAGTGGAGAATAAGTAAACCCTGAACATATACCATGCTATACATAGTAATGAGGGGTAGGTGACAAAAAGCTCTAGTAAACCCTAGTATACAATGTCATATAACTGTACATGTGTGAGTGTGACAACTAATAATACACGTGACAACTCATACTATTCTATACAACACTCCCCCTCAAGCTAGAGAGTAGATGTCAATTACTCCCAGCTTGCTACATATGGAATCAATAGAGTGCTTCAGAAGCGCATTAGTGCAGATGTCTGCCAGCTGACTTCCAGAAGGAACAAAAGGTGTCACAATCTCATTTGAGTCAACTTTAGATTGAATGAAATGGCAAGCTACTTAGATGTGTTTAGTCCTCTCATGGTAGACTGGATTGCTAGTAATATAAATAGCTGTCTGATTGTCATAATGAAGAGCAATTAGGTACTGGACTGAAATCCCAAGTTCCTGTAAAAAGTCTTCAACCAAATAAGTTCACAGGTAGTGTGTGCTATGGCACGATACTCTGCTTCAGCACTAGAACAAGCAATAACTCAATGTTTCTTGCTCCTCCAAGTTACTAGATTTCCTCCTATGAAGGTGCAGTAACCCGTAGTGGACCGTCGAAGATGTCTAGAAGATTTATAAAGCAGACCATGTCCCGGAGCACCCTTGAGATACTTCAAGATGTGTACACCTGCCTCCATGTGGGGTGCCTGAGGACAGTCATGAAGTGGCTCACAACACTGATTACATGGGAGATGTCTGAACAAGTGATTGTGAGGTAATTAAGTTTACCTACAAGTCTCTAATACTTCTCGGGATCATCGAGTGGATCACCATCATCCACCTTAAGTTTTACATTAGTCTCCATCGGTGTAGCTACCGGTTTCGAACCAAGATATCCAAGCCATCTCAATTCCTATAAAATACTGAAGTTTTTCCAAATCCTCAGTAAGGAAGCTAGAACTCAAGTGATGGATTAAAACTTGTATTCCATCATGATACCACATGTGTTTTCTTAAAAAAAAAGAGTGATCAGCCTGGTTTCTAGTTATACCATGAGCTACCATTGTTGTACTGAACTTATCAAACCATGCATGAGAGGACTGTTTGAAAACATAGACTTCTTGAGATAACACACACTCCCCTTGGACTCAAACTCAAGTGGTTCATCTATATAAACTGTCTCAGTAAGGTCACCATGCAGAAAGATGTTTTTAACATCAAGTTGATGAAGTGGCCAGTCTAGAGTAGCGGCAAGAGAGATAATCACATGAATAGAATTCAGTTTTCCATAGGAGAAAACGTCTCAGTATACTCAAGGCTATAAGTTTGAGTGTAGCCTTTAGCAACGAGGCGAGCTTTGAGACGGTACCATCGGGCTTTTGTTTAATAGTGAAAACCCAACGACAACTAGCAACCTGAGTATCAGCAAGCTTAGGAACAAGGTCCCAATTTTAAGCATTTATTTTTTCTTCCATAGCTTTCCTTGGATGAGAAAATGTCTCCCTCTAGGACTTAGGAAGAGCAATAGAGGATAATGACAGAGAAAAAGCTTGAAAGGAGGAGGATAATTTAATATATGATACAAAATTTTAGATAGGATGATTGGTACAAGACCTTTTAGCTTTCCGAACAACAATAGGATTATCAATATCAGAGTCCGAAGAGATGGAAGAATCTCTAAGCGTTGAAGCGACTAGTGGAAGTGGCAAGACTAGGTTTACTACAATTATTGGAACATGATTAACTACTCATTTCCGGTGATGAGCATAGACACAAAGAGCTGGTGGGATGTCAGAATCAAAAATTGGAGTTGGAAGAACATATTGTTGAAGAACAGAGTCCTCATAATAATTGCCTTCGTGAGAATAATAAGGAACATTCTCAAAGAAAGTTACATTTGAAGGCTAGTCTTGTTGCAAAGGGGTATATCCAGACCTATGGTATTGATTATGATGAGACCTTTTCCCCTGTTACGAAGATTTATTCCATCCGAGTCCTTATTTCCATTGCCGCCAATTGTAATTGGCTTTTATTTCCATTAGATGTGAAAAATGCCATCCTGCATGGTAACTTACTTGAAGAAGTTTATATGAAGCAATCACCTGGATTTGTTGCTCAGAAGGAGTCTCATCATGCTGTATGTCGCCTTAAAAAGGCCCTGTATGGATTGAAACAATTTCCAAGGGCTTGGTTTGAAAAATTCTTTGAGGCAACACTTGCCTTTGGTCTTAACAGATGTGAGACGGATCATTCGATATTTCACCAACATACTAGAACTGGTTTTATATTTTTTGTGGTGTATGTAGATGATATTGTTTTCATAGGAGATATTTTG
Organism: Cornus florida; assembly: GCF_030987335.1. NCBI lineage: Eukaryota > Viridiplantae > Streptophyta > Magnoliopsida > Cornales > Cornaceae > Cornus > Cornus florida. Next base: position 52,767,597 of record NW_026775573.1, read on the forward strand.
ACGGCATTGCTAAGTTGAAATTGTTTTTGCAAAATCGGTTCCACACTAAAAACTTGGTTAAAGTCAAATATTTCTTGGGGATTGCGGATGCTAGATCCAAGGAAGGTATAAGTTTATGTCAAAGGAAATATGTGTTGGACTTATTAGAAGAAACGCGTATGTTAGATGATCGTCGTGATGATGCTCCTATGGATCCAAATTTAAAACTCTTATCCGAGGGTGATCTATTTGACGATTATGGCAAATATCAACGTCCAGTTGGGAAATTAATTTATCTCACTATCACCCGACGTGACATTTTATATGCAGTTAGTGGTGTGATTTCATGGGAGCTCCTAGTGTACCACATTGGAATGTTGTTCTTCGAATTATTCAATATTTTTTTTCCCCTGATTGAAATATATATATATATATATTTATATATATATAGATATCTCAAGCAAGCTCTAGGTTTTGGGTTATTATATAAATCGAATGGTCATCTTAGGTGGGAGTGTTGGAATATTTATGCGTATATATATTTTTATGTTGGGCCAAATTGTAATTATGTATAGTTAGTGGCCATTATGTAATTAGGCCTTTCTTGTGTTTGTATATATTGTCCCTATTTTGTTAGGGTTAAGAATAATGAGAATACAGCGTCTACAGTTAATTTTCTACAACATTCACACTTGTCCAGAAACTTTGGAACCTCAATACCTAGCAAAGAAAAAAAAAAAAAAAAACAGAAGAAAAAAGAAAAAAAGTGGGATCCTCTGTACATAAGTTGATCTGAGAAAACCAAATAGGCGGATGCAAATTGAACACTCAGTTGTGTTGATTATGGATGATCTAATTGAAAGCTGTTTTATGAAGAATAAACCTAGTTATGTGTTTTACTACTTGAACAATCCACATCTGGGACACTAATGCATAAGTTTCCATTTACCCACAGAATTTCTTTAAGCTAGCTCATTGAAGTATTATTGTTTCTTTGGCAGCTATTCTTTTCAAACTCCAGAGGGTTGGAACATGGAGGACCAGTACAGATCTCTAGGCTACATGCGCCCTCTGGCCATATGGGCAATGCAATGGGCGTTAACGCAACCGAAACCTTGCGAGCAGGAGACGAAGCCAGAAGTAAAGGAAGATTCTTTGTTCAGGCACCATGCTGGATTCTCAAGAGTTGCTCACCTTCTTAAGCTGCCGGAAGAGGAAGCTTCGAGAAGTCTTTTGCAGGTTCTTTATGATTACACTTGCAAAAGAGTGTTGTGGTGAGACAAGTTTCTATCAAAATTTTGAATTTTCAAGATGGGCAAAATCAAATGCTGTATGTTGTTGGTTCATCATTCAGAATAAGAAAACATGAAATATAATTCGATTTAACCAAACTATTGGAATCGTGAAATGTATTGTTGATGGATTAAATAAGTTATTGAGGTCAACAACTTATTTTTAGTATGTACATTATTACAATGTGGTAATCAAAATTGTTGATAACAGAAAAAACCCATAACAGAGAGTTGGGACTAACAATCTGTTAAATCAAAATTTGGACTAGCTTTTTATATTTTGCGTGATCTATTGCTCTTCCCCAAAATTGTTGATAACAGAGAATTGCCACGTGGTAAAATCTGCTAACTATATGCCTACAAAATTTACATAGAAATCTCCCAACTACAACCACAAAAAGTAACATTAAATGCCACGTGGCAGTTGCCAATTCATCCCTTTTGGGAAGAACCCTACCCAATCAGACTCCAAGCCTTCCACAATGCTTGGATCACCAACCGTCCTCTTCCCCAACCACCCTTTATATAAACAGAAACTTCATTCAAATTCATTTTTTCAACACACAAACTTTAAAACATAATCATCATTAACTGCTGATAAAAAAACAGGGTGCTCAGTTCACCGGGGCGGTTTTCCGACGAAAGGGAAACCGCTCTTCTCACTGGGATTTGCTTGTATTATCTTAGGATTTTGGCAAAACAAACATATTATTTTTTATTGTTTTGAGTTCTGTATCTCCTGTTTTTTTGTTGGTTCTGGTGAGATTTCTGTTCTGTAATTGTTACTAGTTCTCATTGTTTCTTAATTCTTTAAAATCTTGGGGCTGAAGACCAACCTGTTTTTTTTTTTTTTTTTCCCTTGTAGCTATTTCTTGATTCTCTGTTGTTTTTTTTTTTTTTCTAAATTTGTTGTATATTCTTTCATATTGAGTTTAGATATATATTGGAAAGAGAGAAAAAAAGTTGGGATCTCAAATTTATATGCCTTATGAAGGCATAAATGGATGAGATTATGAGTTGAGTTCTGAAACACAATTTGAGATTGTCTTGGTAATTCAGTGAAGATAAAGAAATGGTTGGCCATGGCCAGTGCTTGTCTCCTCAGCCTGGCGATTGGATGAAGGGAAAACTGGTTGGATCCGGATCATTTGGTACTGTCCACTTGGCCATGAACAAAGCCACCGGAGCGCTTTTTGTTGTGAAATCTTCACAATCCGAGTTAGGACTAAAGTTTCTCGAGAACGAGGCTAACATTCTCGAGAATTTGAGTTCTCCTTACACCGTCCAGTGCATAGGAAAGGATGTGACGAACACAGCAAGTACCGGTGAAAAGAGGCTCGATCTTTTCATGGAGTACATGTGTGGGGGTAGTTTGGCCGACGTGGCAGAGAAATTCGGTGGAGTGTTGGATGAGAGAGTGATTCGTTTGTACACGAGAGAGATTCTTCAGGGTCTCAAGTATCTGCACAAGAATGGCATTGTGCATTGCGATCTCAAGTGCAAGAATGTGCTCTTGGGCTCATCTGGGAACGTTAAACTAGCAGACTTCGGATGTGCCATCGACTTGAAGCACTCGAATGAACGTTCAACACATTTTTGTAAATCAATGGGCGGGACGCCTTTGTGGATGGCTCCTGAAGTTTTGAGAAACGAAGGGTTGGATTTCGCTGCAGATATTTGGTCACTAGGCTGCACAGTTATTGAAATGGCTACGGGTAGGCCTCCCTGGGGTGATGTGGTTTCGAATCCAATGGCTGCAGTTTTGAAGATCGCGTGCAGCGATGGGGTGCCTCAGTTTCCGGTGCACTTCTCGAAACAAGGGTTGGATTTCTTGGCGAAATGCTTGGAAAGGAATCCGAAGAGGAGGTGGACAAGTGAAGAACTGCTTAACCATCCATTTGTTACCGGGGAATTATCCGTTGATGGTAGGAATTCAGTAAAGGAAGATGTTTGCTCACCAGCGAGTGTCTTGGATATTAGAAACTATGAAGATGGCTCTGATGAGGATGATTCGGAGGATGAATCGCATGATGGAGGTGAGTTTCCGAGCAGATTTCCATTCTTGGTTATGCAGAGTGGCAGAAGAAATAGTGCGTTGCCAATGCAGCAGCAGGAGAGTGATTTAGGGTCATCAGGAACTTGGGTTACTGTTAGATCAGGTTGAATTTAACACCACATTTTGTATAAAGTTTTGGACAAAAAGAGAGTTGTAAACACTGAGGGATTTGTATGTACAGCTTTCAAGAATAGGTTGTCTGGTATTTTTTTTTTTTGTTAGAGAAGTTCTTCCTTGTCCATATATATATATCCTGAAAAGTTTGAAAATAATCAAAGCAAAGAATCAGATTTGGATTTTAAATTATGCTATGTTTAGAAGCATAGCAAGGGTAATGTATGTGTGTCCTCACACCTCACTAGCTAATTGTATGTTGTTTAGTGAGGGTAGGATATAATACCTCATATATGAGGTTCTAATGCTGTTCTAAAAAAGGGATGCTTGAATGGTCCTAAGAGCAACCGGTACAAGGGCTTGTTTGCTAGCTCTGGAGTCAGTGTTGCTAGTATGTGAATTGGTATGAAGCTAGCAATCTGTGGGACCAGAGAAAAGCTAGCAAACGACATCGCAACAGGTAACAAGTCCTTTGCGAACCAAACAAGCCCCACATGCCCTGCAGCAACGGCTCTTGTCCCTTTTTCTTTTCTTTTTTTTTGTTTTTGTTTTTTTTTTCTTTGGCCCACAAGCAACGACTCTTTTCCCTTTATTTTTGTCTATTTTTTTTTTTTTTATGGTTTTTTTCTTTACTATTTCTTTTTATATGTAATTTATTTTTATTGTAAAAAATAAATTTATGATTTTGATTATTTTATTTTATTTTTTATTTTGAAATAAATATTTATGATTTCTATTTCTTAATTTTTAGAAAAAAATTTTAAAAAAATTTGTCAATGAATTTTTTAAAACAAAATATCATATTGTTAGAAATGATTTTTTCAAATCTTAAAAGTCATATTGATGGGACCACTCTTAAAAGTCCTTTTGTGAACTTGTGGCACTTAAAAGTACCTACAGGTGGGAACAAAATCTCTAAGTGGGACCAATCTTTTATTAAAAAGAAAAAAATAACAAATTATCACTTTAACCTAACGAATTAAAGTCACAGTACATATATATTTTTTTTTTAACAAAAGTGGTGTCCCTCTCCGACTCTAATGCTGTTCTAAAAAAGGGATGCTTGAACGTCCTAAGAGCAACCGGTACAAGGGCTTGTTTGCTAGCTCTGAAGTCAGTGTTGCTAGTATGTGAATTGGTATGAAGCTAGCAATCTGTGAGACCCAGAGGAAAGTTAGCAAATGACATCGCAGTAGGTAACAAGTCCTTTGCGAGCCAGACAAGCCCCACATGCCCTGCAGCAATGGCTCTTATCCCTTTTTCTTTTTCTTTTTTTGTTTTCTTTTTTTTTTTCTTTGGCCCACAAGCAACGGCTCTTTTCCCTTTATTTTTGGTTTTTTTCTTTACTATTTCTTTTTATATGTAATTTATTTTTATTGTAAAAAATAAATTTATGATATTGATTATTTTATTTTATTTTTTATTTTGAAATAAATATTTATGATTTCTATTTCTTAATCTTTAGAAAAAAAATTTAAAAAAATTTATCAACAAATACATATAAATTTTTTAAAACAAAATTTCGTATTGCTAGAAATGATTTTTTCAAATCTTAAAAGTCATATTGATGGGACCACTCGTAAAAGTCCTTTTGTGAACTTGTGGCACTTAAAAGTAAGGTGGGAACAAAATGTCTAAGTGGGACCAATCTTTTATTAAAAAGAAAAAAATAACAAATTATCACTTTAACCTAACGAATTAAAGTCACAGTACATTTTTTTTTTTTTTTTTTCTTGACAAAAGTGGTGTCCCTCTGTGACTCAGACAGAAGTGGCGTCCCTCTCTGACTCTAATGCTGTTCTAAAAAAGGGATGCTTGAACTGTCATGCCCCAAAATCTTAAATACATGAACTCCTGTCTTGTATTAAAGTCTGGCATAACTTTCATTATAGAATCACAACATTACAAAAAAAAAAAAAATAAATAAATCAAATAAAGAGGTAGATTCAACCACCCTCTAATTATTAAATTGATACAACCATAGTATTAAACAACCTTGTCAAAAATAATCCACGATAATTGGACCTAAATGAACTAACTCAAAAGAAAATATCGCCATTCTTATTACAATGCGAAAATTAACTAAACCAAAAAAATACATAAAGCTGGCCAAAATCCATCACCATCATGTGATTCCATCACGTTCCTACTCAACGTGTACCTGAAATGTGATAATAGGGTGAGCTCACAAGCTCAGCAATAAATGCTAAACACAATCATCGTTCAGCAAATTAACCTCACATTGTATTCTTATATATATAAGCAGCTCAAATAAGTGCATTAATCAGATATGTAAATCCCACTTAATTATAAACCCAATAAATATCTATTATTTATTATTTAATAAATCCACATATCTCGCATGAGCCCCTGGCTCCCGTTCAATAAAGTGGTGTGAATCGTATAGTCCCTGACTACCAAAAACACACGTGTGGCTGGATTGTACGTCTACTTCCAGATGATCCCTGATTACGTTCACACAATAAGGGCTCATTAGACCCATGGCCATAACAAAAGGGTAGTGCACTCCCAAATAGGTAGGTCCCTGACCATACCCAAAAGTCATCACTAAGTCAGTCCTGGACTACTCCTCCGACTAATCCAATCATATCCCATGCTTATATATTACACTGAAAATATATAATGATATGTTTATATATACATTAAACAATTAAAAAAAAAAATTCCACCACATGATTTGAGAAGCTAGAAATATACCATAATTTATAATATTATTTAACTACTACTTTGCACAATTCCTAATATTTTAAAATAACTATTGAACCTTATTTTACACTATTTCCAGTAACTCAACCAAAGCCTAACAATAGTTTGCTCGTGGGTTTGCTTGCACATACTGGCCCATTTCATTCTCAAGACTGAATTCATTTTCTTAAGTCTCTAACCAATAACCAATCATCCTCTCAAACTTTACAAGAAGACAAAACCAATTCTAGTCAACCCACAGTTTGTACTATAGCTATCAATTATGACTCATGACCCATCTAACACATAAAGAGAAAATCAATTCTTACAAGTTGTACAACAACCACTAATAGAACTTCAGCTACTCCATGACTATTATATTATAAGTTCTGGAACTCTTACCAGACCAATTTGTTTACATCTCATGACATGCGGCTAACCCATGGTACATTAATTATTTAGAAAAAAAAATGAATCTTATGCTCCAAATTGTACCCTTGTTCACGAATAAAACTATTGTCCTTTGTCCGATCACCACACTGTATCATATTTGTCCACAACTGTGGTTGCTTTATCCATACATGACTGTCAGGAAAACAATATATATATATATATATATATATATATATATATATATATATACACACACACACACACCCACACACACACGTATACAAATCCATATACTATTTTAATTCCCTACTACCTTAACAAACCAATAAATAAAATTATTTTACAGTTTCTATGATCCAGACTTTAAAAATTAATTCAGTCAGTTCATACATGTATAAAGTTATATAAAAATATTCCAGATTAGATCCTTCTATCCCAAGTTCACATAAAAATAACTTAAATATAATTATCATCTTGTTCGTATTATAATTAAAATATTTTATATCAATTTAATAAGACATAATAAAAATAAATTATTTAGACGAAGAACATAATATGCCGAGTCACATTTATATACAAAAGTACAAAGCAAGATTAACTTGCCTGGTATAAATAATTCTTCCTTTCTACGCGACTTCCCGATTACCGTTCCTTTCCCCCGGCTACTGCAGGAAAACACGACGTCAAATCACTCTCTCTGGTCCCTTCTTCTCCCGTTATCGTGCTAATATATCTTTTTATATATATATAAATAAAACGTATTAGAGAGTTATAGAGATATAAGGAGTCTGGTGAGATAAATTAGTTTTTTTTTTTAAATTTAAATTATTTAACAAACTTTATCACAATCACCCATTTAAATTAAAACAGAGATAACCATTAAATTATATTAAGTAAATAAATATATGATATAAATATATATATATGTATTTTACACGGGTCTTACATTCTACCCTCCTAGAAAGAAATTTCGTCCTCGAAATTTGCGTACCTTATTCGAATAGATGTGGGTACTTTCCCTTCATTTCTGACTCTAGCTCCCAAGTAGCCTCTCTCTCATCCTGATGATTCCACTGTACCTTCACCAGAGGTATCTCTGCCCGCCTCAACTGTTTCACCATACTGTCAACAATGCGAACAGGCGTCTCAACATAGGTCGTATTAGGGCAAATCTGGACCTCTGTGCAGTCAATGACCTGAGTTTCATCCCTCAAGCACCTCCTCAACATAGAGACATGGAAAACATCGTGAACAGCTGATAGTCTAGGTGGTAGAGCCAATCTATATGCCACCACTCCAACCCTCTCTGTGATCTCAAAAGGTCCAATGAATCGAGGAGCTAACTTCTCTTTCTTCCTACCAAATCTCGTAACCCCCTTCATTGGTGATACTTTCAAGAACACCAAGTCACCCACGCTAAACTCCAAAGCACGACGGCGTCGGTCTGCATAACTCTTTTGTCGACTCTGAGCTGTGCGAAGTCGATCTCGAATGATGGCAACCTTCTCCGTAGTCTCTTGCACCAACTCTGGCCCCAAAAAACTACCATCACCAACCTCAGCCCAACATACAGGTGAACGACAAGGTCTACCATAAAGTGCCTCATATGGTGCCATGCCGATACTAGCCTGATAGCTATTATTATAAGCGAACTCAACCAATGGTATGTGATCCTCCCAACTGCCCCGAAAATCTAGCACACAAGCACGAAGCATATCCTCCAACACCAGAATGACCCTCTCAGACTGGCCATCGGTCTGAGGATGAAAAGCAGTACTCAAACTCAAAGGAGTACCAAAAGCTGCTTGGAAACTACTCCAAAATCGAGATGAAAAACGAGGATCACGATCTGAGACAATAGACACCGGCACTCCATGAAGCTTAACTATGTCTCTAATGTAGATCTTACATAATTCCTTTACAGTATCAGTAGCTCGAATGGGTAGAAAATGAGCTGATTTAGTCAATCGGTCCACTATCACCCATACTGTATCATGGTTATGTATCGACCTCGATAACCCCACTACAAAATCCATCGTTACATGCTCCCATTTCCACTCAGGCACAGGCAAAGGCTGTAATAGTCCTGCTGGTCTCTGGTGCTCAGCTTTCACTCGCTGACAAGTGAGACATCTAGATACAAACTCTGCCACATCACGTTTCATGCCTTCCCACCAGAACTGCCTCTTAAGATCATGATACATCTTAGTGCCACCTGGGTGCACTGTGTACCTAGAGTGATGTGCCTCCTCTAAAATCTCTCTCTTGAGGTCTGCTAAGTCTGGAACACATAGCCTACCTCGAAATCTCATACCACCATCAGCTCCATATGTCCAGTCAACATTACCTTCATCATTAACAGCCTCAACTGCTTTGGTCTGTAACCTGTCATCCTGAGTCTGAGAATGAATGATCCGGCTGATCAAAGTAGGTTGTACAGTCAAACTACAAAGAAGAGCCCCTGTACTCTGAAAACTCGGCATTATAGAAAACTCTGCCAATGCCTCTAACATCATCCACTCCTGAATCATCATAAAGGCAACTAATCCTCTCGGTTTTCGACTCAAGGCATCCGCTACCACATTAGCCTTTCCAGGATGATACTGAAGGGTCATATCAAAATCCTTCATCTTCTCCATCCACCTCCGTTGCCTCATATTCAACTCCTTCTGAGTGTAGAGGTATTTGAGGCTCTTGTGATCAGAGAATAACTCAAATTCCTCGCCATACAAGTAATGCCTCCACACCTTCAATGCAAGAACCACTGCTGCCAATTCCAGATCATGTGTAGGGTAATTCTGCTCATGTGGCTTAAGCTGCCTAGAGGCATACGCTACCACCTTGTCATCTTGCATCAAAACACAGCCAAGACCCTGATGTGATGCATCTGTGTAAATCACAAATCTCTCACCACTAACAGGAATGGTAAGAACTGGTGCCGAAGTCAATCTCGTTTTCAACTCCTCAAATGCCTGCTCACAGCGGTGATCCCAAACAAACTTCACATCCTTCCGAGTCAAACGGGTCAATGGTGCAGCAATCTTGGAGAAACCTTTAATGAAACGCCTGTAGTATCCTGCCAGTCCTAAGAAGCTACGAATCTCAGTGACAGTAGTAGGCCGTTTCCAACTCATCACAGCCTCCACCTTGGCAGAATCTACTGAAACTCCATCCTTAGAGATCACGTGCCCCAAAAACTGAATCTGCTCTTGCCAAAAGTCACACTTCTCAAACTTAGCATAGAGCTGATGCTCACGCAAAGTCTGAAGTGTAATGCTCAAGTGTCTCTCATGTTCCTCCTTAGTCTTGGAATATATCAGAATGTCATCAACAAATACCACAACAAACTGATCCAAGTAAGGTCGAAACACTCGGTTCATCAAATCCATAAAAGCTGCCGGAGCGTTAGTCAGCCCAAAAGGCATGACTAAAAACTCATAGAGGCCATAACGAGTCCTAAAGGCAGTCTTAGGAATATCCTCATCCCTAATCCTCAGCTGATGGTACCCAGTCCTCAAGTCAATCTTAGAGAACAACTGCGCCCCTCTGAGTTGATCAAACAAATCATCGATGCGTGGCAATGGGTACTTGTTCTTAATAGTGACCTTATTCAGCGCACGGTAGTCAACACATAAGCGGAGTGACCCATCCTTCTTCTTGACAAAAAGAACAGGTGCTCCCCACGGTGATGTGCTAGGTCGAATAAACCCCTGATCTTGCAACTCTTGAGTCTGCTTCTTCAACTCACTCAATTCAATTGGCGCCATTCTGTAAGGTGCCCTAGAGATAGGTGAAATACCAGGAGTGAGGTCGATGCAGAAATCCACTGCCCTCCTAGGAGGCAAACCCGGAATATCCCGAAACACATCTGCATACTCTGACACTGTAGGCAACTGCTCTATAGTCACGCATTGCTCAACCACCTCGATGTGGGCCAGAAATCCCATAGTCATGGTGCCCTCAAACTCCCCACACTTATATCGAGAAGGAAACTGTCCCGGAACTGAGAATACAATAATCCTCTCATGGCAGTTCAACTGAGCATGATATCTAGCCAACCAATCCATACCCAGTATAGCATCAAATTCTCTCATACGTAATACTATTAAATCAATAGGATACTCCAACTCCCCAATTGTAACAGGGCAAGCACGACATATTCTATCAAGTGTCGTCGCGCTCCCGAGTGGAGTTGTAATAGATAAGGCATTACTCATATGTCCAGGTTCTAATCCTAGTGTATTCACAAATGATAGTGCAATAAAAGAAAATGAAGAACCTGAATCAAATAATACTCTAGCTATACTGCCATAAATAGTAAGTGTACCTTCCACTGCTGGTGGTGCACGATCCTGTCTCCCATCTAGAACAACTGCATAAACCCTTGCACCTCCTTGTTGCTGTGGTGCCTGACCTTTCTGCTGGTTATTCTTGTGAGGCTTGGGACAATTACGAGCCAAATGTCCTTGTTCACGACAATTGTAGCAATGCCCGCTGAACTGATATGGCTGTGCATCATGAGGTGTGGCTGGTACTAAAGCTGTGGATTGCTCACCTTCACCAACTCTCTGCCGTTTCCCTGCTCGCCAATCTTGTTTACCTCTCTGCCAAGACTGACCCTGCCAGTTTCTCTGTGTCTGCTGCTGCTGACCCCTCTGATTCTGTTGAGAGCTACTCTGATTCTGTTGAGTGCTGCTAGCCCCCTTACCTTTCTGTTCTGCCCTACGCTCCTTCTGTTTCTGAAAGGCAATGTTATTATTCTCCTCTACTGCCATAGCACATTCCACCACTCTAGCATATGTGTCAAAACGATGACCCACCACAAACTTCTTCACATAAGAGACCAATCCTCGCTCAAACTTTCTAACCTTGTGTAACTCATTCGCAACAATGTGAGGAGCGAATCGGGATAGCTCTGTAAACTTCCTCTCGTACTCACTAACTGACATCTCATTATTCTGTTCCAGCTGCGTGAACTCTGCTGCCTTCTTCTCCTTCACTGATTGTGGAAAGTATTTGTCATTGAACCGAGTTTTAAAATCATCCCAGGTCATAGTTGTAATGTCCACAACCATCCTGGTCTCTGACTGCCACCACTGGCGCGCCTCACCAGATAAAAGAAATGCACCAATCTTCCTTTTCTGCACCTCAGTGCAGTCCATCATCTCAAAATACTTTTCCATATCTTCAATCCACTTCTCAGCATCAAGTGGATCGGTAGCTCTAGTAAATTCAACAGCCCCCAATTTACGGATATCTCTGATAAATCCAATCATAGGATTTGGCACATAAGGTGCATCCTCCAACTGAACATTGTCATGGTCAACACCACCACGACCAGCACCCCCCTGACCTCTACCTCTAGTAGGTCGTCCTCTGCCTCTTCCAGCTCCTGACATCCTATTTCCAGTAAAGAATGTCAATGATAAGTCTCACAAGTAATTTATACTTAAACTGGAGCATGGTAAGAGAACAATAATTCGTATAAGTATATGCTCCTATTCTTACTATCACTTCTCTTAGCCAGGTAATTCTTAACCTAGGCTCTGATACCAAACTGTCATGCCCCAAAATCTTAAATACATGAACTCCTGTCTTGTATTAAAGTCTGGCATAACTTTCATTATAGAACCACAACATTACAAAAAAAAAATAAATAAATAAATCAAATAAAGAGGTAGATTCAACCACCCTCTAATTATTAAATTGATACAACCATAGTATTAAACAACCTTGTCAAAAATAATCCACGATAATTGGACCTAAATGAACTAACTCAAAAGAAAATATCGCCATTCTTATTACAATGCGAAAATTAACTAAACCAAAAAAATACATAAAGCTGGCCAAAATCCATCACCATCATGTGATTCCATCACGTTCCTACTCAACGTGTACCTGAAATGTGATAATAGGGTGAGCTCACAAGCTCAGCAATAAATGCTAAACACAATCATCGTTCAGCAAATTAACCTCACATTGTATTCTTATATATATAAGCAGCTCAAATAAGTGCATTAATCAGATATGTAAATCCCACTTAATTATAAACCCAATAAATATCTATTATTTATTATTTAATAAATCCACATATCTCGCATGAGCCCCTGGCTCCCGTTCAATAAAGTGGTGTGAATCGTATAGTCCCTGACTACCAAAAACACACGTGTGGCTGGATTATACGTCTACTTCCAGATGATCCCTGATCACGTTCACACAATAAGGGCTCATTAGACCCATGGCCATAACAAAAGGGTAGTGCACTCCCAAATAGGTAGGTTCCTGACCATACCCAAAAGTCATCACTAAGTCAGTCCTGGACTACTCCTCCGACTAATCCAATCATATCCCATGCTTATATATTACACTGAAAATATATAATGATATGTTTATATATACATTAAACAATTAAAAAAAAAATTCCACCACATGATTTGAGAAGCTAGAAATATACCATAATTTATAATATTATTTAACTACTACTTTGCACAATTCCTAATATTTTAAAATAACTATTGAACCTTATTTTACACTATTTCCAGTAACTCAACCAAAGCCTAACAATAGCTTGCTCGTGGGTTTGCTTGCACATACTGGCCCATTTCATTCTCAAGACTGAATTCATTTTCTTAAGTCTCTAACCAATAACCAATCATCCTCTCAAACTTTACAAGAAGACAAAACCAATTCTAGTCAACCCACAGTTTGTACTATAGCTATCAATTATGACTCATGAACCATCTAACACATAAAGAGAAAATCAATTCTTACAAGTTGTACAACAACCACTAATAGAACTTCAGCTACTCCATGACTATTATATTATAAGTTCTGGAACTCTTACCAGACCAATTTGTTTACATCTCATGACATGCGGCTAACCCATGGTACATTAATTATTTAGAAAAAAAAATGAATCTTATGCTCCAAATTGTACCCTTGTTCACGAATAAAACTATTGTCCTTTGTCCGATCACCACACTATCATATTTGTCCACAACTGTGGTTGCTTTATCCATACATGACTGTCAGGAAAACAATATATATATATATATATATATATATATATATATATATATATACACACACACACACACACCCGCACACACACGTATACAAATCCATATACTATTTTAATTCCCTACTACCTTAACAAACCAATAAATAAAATTATTTTACAGTTTCTATGATCCAGACTTTAAAAATTAATTCAGTCAGTTCATACATGTATAAAGTTATATAAAAATATTCCAGATTAGATCCTTCTATCCCAAGTTCACATAAAAATAACTTAAATATAATTATCATCTTGTTCGTATTATAATTAAAATATTTTATATCAATTTAATAAGACATAATAAAAATAAATTATATAGACGAAGAACATAATATGCCGAGTCACATTTATATACAAAAGTACAAAGCAAGATTAACTTGCCTGGTATAAATAATTCTTCCTTTCTACGCGACTTCCCGATTACCGTTCCTTTCCCCCGGCTACTGCAGGAAAACACGACGTCAAATCACTCTCTCTGGTCCCTTTTTCTCCCGTTATCGTGCTAATATATCTTTTTATATATATATAAATAAAACGTATTAGAGAGTTATAGAGATATAAGGAGTCTGGTGAGATAAATTAGTTTTTTTTTTTAAATTTAAATTATTTAACAAACTTTATCACAATCACCCATTTAAATTAAAACAGAGATAACCATTAAATTATATTAAGTAAATAAATATATGATATAAATATATATATATGTATTTTACACGGGTCTTACATGAACGTTCTAAGAGCAACCGGTACAAGGGCTTGTTTGCTAGCTTTGGAGTCAGTGTTGCTAGTATGTGAATTGGTATGAAGCTAGCAATCTGTGAGACCCAGAGGAAAGCTAGCAAATGACATCGCAACTGGTAACAAGTCCTTTGCGAGCCAAACAAGCCCCACATGCCCTGCAGCTCTTATCCCTTTTTTTTTTTTCTTTTTTTGTTTTCTTTGGCCCACAAGCAACGGCTCTTTTCCCTTTATTTTTTTCTTTTGGTTTTTTTCTTTACTATTTCTTTTTATATGTAATTTATTTTTATTGTAAAAAATAAATTTATGATTTTGATTATTTTATTTTATTTTTTATTTTGAAATAAATATTTATGATTTAGAAAAAAAATTTTAAAAAATTTGTCAATAAATACATATGAATTTTTTAAAACAAAATTTCATATTGTTAGAAATGATTTTTTCAAATCTTAAAAGTCATATTGATGGGACCACTCTTAAAAGTCCTTTTGTGAACTTGTGGCACTTAAAAGTAACTACAGGTGGGAACAAAATGTCTAAGTGGGACCAATCTTTTATTAAAAAGAAAAAAATAACAAATTATCACTTTAATCCACCACCACCATATCATAGCCAGAATGTGGTTTTCAAGTCGACTACCCCTCCTCTCTCTCTTTTCTTTTAGCACTTTGAAGTACTGGCGTAAATTCAAGAAGGAAAACACTGATGTTATGTTTAGGAGTATCAATTCGGATTTAGATTTGAAATTGAAAAAAATTTAATTAAATTATTATTATTTTTTTTTCAAGCCCTAAATCTAAAGCATCAATTTAGTACTTCCAAACACATAAAAGAAAAATTTGAATATATGAGGATCTAAACATAAATGCAAATAAAAGATTTAAAAATACTTAAATGCAAATAAAAGTTCAACAATAGGAGAACAACTTTGAATTCACAAACAAATTGCCTTGCAAACTGGAAAGCCCTCATTATATAGTTTTCTCTTCATTGGAAGGCAAATATTGCAACCAACACCATGTGTAAACTTGTCCTGAATACTCGAGCATTGTTCTATGTCTTAGTCCTCCTCCGGAACCCCCCTCATAGCGAGAGGGAACTTCTATATATATATATATATATATAATGTGCTTGACTGATAGATAAGAAAAAATAAATAAATAACTAGCATGCTCATGTAGCTTTTTAATTCGTACTCAAAACTACAAAACAAGAATTTTTCCAAAACATCCACTGTTTTAACATTCAAACATATAGCTATACATTGCACAGAAGAAAGGAATTAACTTAGGAATTGAAGAGAAGCAAGAACAATAGATCGAGATGAGTTCATTTCCGTCGACCTTACAGTTCCCTTTTCCTCTTTCCTCGTACTCGAGGCATACCAGTGGGCAAAACTAAACTATCCACTACTAAAACCACACTTAATTGTTTTATGCATGTATGCCGAAGACTCCTGAACTTGTTTTTTTCAGGATTATAGATGGATATCGTTCCGTCGTCAACTATCATCACAACTTCATCACCTTTCTTCGTAGCACACAATGGCTTCACATAAACTAAATGTCTTGGAGTTAGTCTTGCGGAACGAGGGACGACAAATAACTTGGTCCAAGAATTCTGCTCACCATATTGCTTCATGGTCCACACCTTAGAATAGTTCCTATCAATGGTATTACAATATAAACTCAGGCATCCACTCATGACCGCCAAACGAAACTTATCTCCCCCATCTAAACAATTTGGTGGCGCCATCTCCTTGAACTTCTCATCCACCATATCATAGTAAACAATCTCATATAGGGAGCTTTTATTGTCATCACCGTCACCATCACTGTCTGATGAACTCGTACTCCAACTCCAATTCAAAGCAGCCCCATGTAACACTCCATTCACAGTGACCATATCACCAAGAAAACCCGAATAAGGGAACGACTTAGCCTGTGTCCAACGTTGAAACCTGAAACAACTAAAAACCACAAAAGATTTTGTTTTACTAGAGATATATATCACCTTGTAATCATCCATGGAAGAATCATAGCAAAGTCCACATGGTTTATAGCTGTGATAATACTTTTGAGACGGACAAGACAACTTTTTGTATGCTCTCGTGGATGGATTCCACAGTACACACGTCTTGTGGTCAAGACCTAAGAGTAACACACCACTTGAGCCCTATCAATGAACTCCCCATACTCCCCAACTGGAAGGTATAGTTTTTCCTCTGAATCATCATCAAAACCTCCACAGTCCATAGAGAAAAAATAGTTGGACAGCTGGTCCCAGCGAAAGATTCTTTGACGGTCCAACTTGATTGATTCGTTGAGATGCGATTTCACGAATTGGGATCCAGAGATTATAGCAAGCTATGATTTATAAACGCACCTGCATCTCAATAGAGACTTGACAGATAGTTTTAATAGTATACTGAATATGATATCACATGGAAGACTTGATTCTGGCTTTCTTTTGTTTCCCACCATTCTCTTGAAGCTTTATCTGGCTCTTCCTAGAGGCAGAAGGGTTTTAGGGCTATATATACACACACACACACACACACGCGTATGTATTAAAAAATAACAACTCCACCATGGGTATTACATTATAATATCGCACGCGAGACGGTGAGGGTAATTCAAGTAAAATAAACAAAGTTGGAAGTAAAAATATTATATTAAAATAGTAATATATTTATAAAGCATCAAATTTGAAAATTAAAATCAAAAGGAGAAGTTCATTTATAGTAATAATATATAGGTATAGAGATATATATTCTATTAGTTTTTTTAGATTGAATAAAAATAAAATTCTATTATTATATTTATTTTGATAATTATAAAATATATAGATAGAAATTGTAAAAGGAAATTTGAGTAATTTATTTATTATTAATAACAATAACAAATATATAAATTCTACTTCCATTTATATAAGAATATCAATATATATAGATAATATATATATAAATATGGATATGTTTGAGAAAATCAACAAATAAAGAAGTTAATTGTCAAGGCACAACAACCATATTTCCAAACCATAATTGAATTAAATATCCGTGAATAATGCATATCTTATAGATATTTGAAGCTCAATTAAGTTTCACTGCACCTAAACTGTAGGTATAAAGGAGTGTTAGGTATAGAGGAGTGCTAATTGCAGTAGCCGTTCCCTCATCTCCTCAGTTTTATTTCTTATATCATTACCAATATATATATATATATTTATATATATATATATATATATATATATATATATTATTTTCTTTCTTTTTGGATTGACAAAACAAATAATATTATGGGAATGAATTATTTTATTCTTTTTTTTTTTTTTAAAATTATATTTTAACTATATATATGTGCTATATATGGATTCAAGTTCAATTCCTATAATCAAAATTCATATTATTTTCTTTCTTTTTGAATTTGCCAAAACGAGTAACATTATCAGAATTGATTATTTTATTTTCTTTTTTAAATTATATTTTAACTATATATATATATATATATAATGACATGAAAGTAGTAGGTTTTTTTTTTTTTTTTTTTTTTTTTTTTTTTTTTTTTTCTTCGAACGATAAAACAAATATATTGATTAATAATAAGATGTACCATTGGGCCCAAGAAAGGTCCAATAAGAAAAGTAGCAGTACATAATCACAACCTAATACTAAGCATTGGAGATCAACAATGAGCTAGAAGCCCCAACAATTTGTGAGAGACAGTCATTGCTAACAACTGTAGCCATTAGGAATGGATGTCCCAACAAACCCAACAACAGCAAATTTCGGTGACAAGGCTGGTTACAGCCAAACTGAGGCTTGACCTCTGCTTACAGGTCTGGGGGAAGTGGCGGCAGACGAACTGCAGCTGGAGAGTAGACACATTCCATAGCTAATTGTGAGAAGCTTTAATTATTGTAAGATCTTAGGGCAGCCACAATTGAATTACATATGAGCTTCAACACTGATGATTGCAAAGAAGGAGAGGTTCTGAAAACCCTGTTGTTCCTTTCCTGCCAAATATGATACACCATGGAGGTAAGGGCTAATCGACACATATGGGTTTTGGGATTAGATTGATTCCAGTGGTGAGCAGCCCAAGTGACAAATTGTGGCCAGTTATTGCTTCTTGTGTAAAACCTGCACTTGTCTTGAATGAACCTCCAAATAGGGGAGACAAATTCACAGTCAAAGAAGAGATGGGAGTGTAATTCAGGAAGGGATGAGCAAAGATGGCATACATTGGGTGATTTAAGGTAAGAAATGCATTTGGAGTCTAGAGTGGGAAGTTTAGATTGGACTGTAATCCATAAGATCAGTTTCTGCTTGGGAATGGCAATGGAGTTCCAAACGAACCTGGACCATAGTGCTGGGGAGGGATTGGGAAATGGTTGCTATGGTATGTTTAAGGCTGTATTTCCCTGTAGGTCCTGCTGTCCAAATGAATTGGTCTGGTGTTGAGGGATTAGGAGGATGGATGTTGTTCAGTTCAGGGAGAGTGGAAGTGAGTGTGGGAGGGAACCTCCATGTGGTAGCAATGATAAAGTCTCCTACCATTACATTGGGTGTATAGGGACAGGGGCCTGTCAAGCCAAAAATCATACCAGATGTGGGTCGATGCTCCATTGCCTACTATGTGTTTGATTAGTTTCCTTGCAAGTGGCCTCAGTTGTAGTATCTTCCTCCAGCAAAATCACTTAGAATCATTTTTCTTGAGCCGTAAACTAGGTCAGGAAGGAACTTCACTAAAATGAAAAATGTCCAGCAAATATAAAACCAATACCACTTTTCAGTAATATTTCTAGGATTGAATCACATGATTTCATTTATTAAGTTAGATTAAATACAGACCAAATTCTAAAGATAATATTATTCAAATGGTTTAGATGCAATGAATACACAACTTAATTGAGCTTGGGTTAAAAAAAAAAAAAAAAATGTGCTAATGACGAGTATCTATGCATAAAATTATATTTAAAAAAATAAGAATTTAAGGGCTTATTTGGCATGCCTAAAATGTGTTTTAGGTGTTATGTTTTTGGTCAATATCAAAAAATAACTATTGTGTTTTGGGTAAAAATCTGAATCATGTTTGGTAACAAAAATTTCTTTTGGGAAAATCAAAAAAGTTGCTTTAGTTCCTCCAACTTGATGTGAATTTCCTAGTGCACAAAAAATGTGTACACTTTTAGAATATTTAGAAATGTATGCTAAATGGGCACAACTTTTACAATTTATAAAAGTCACTTAACACTTATACAATGAAACATAGTGAGAAGGGAACGCCCTCAGGGATTGAATACGTGCTAGAATCAAATTCAACTTTAGTGGTTCTTAAGATTGAAAAAAGAGTTGTTTGGTTTGGTTGATTAAACTGCAACTCAATTAATTTAAAATTCAATGGAAATTAAACTAAATGAATAGGGTTTGAATGATAGGAAGAGAGGTTTATAACATTGGAATCACCACTAAACTCATTCACTAAACCACATGCTTTCAACTAATGGAGATAACATTATATTGTAATCAGAATACGACTACCAAATTGCAATTGTAAGCATGGACCTTCAAATTCAAGCATGAATTGCCTACCTAACAACAAGTAAATTAGGATGTAGCATAACACATCAAGCCTAAGCAAAATCCATCAAACTAATTAACAATAGTTGCACACATCAATCAAGAGGATAATGCGATTTGCAATAATAAGCCATGGACTATCAAAATCAAGCATGAATTGTCTACCTAATAACAAGTAAACTAAGTTATAGCACAACCCATCAAGTTTAAGTATAATCCATCAAATTAATCAGCAAATACATCTAATGAAAATCATGCATAGCCATCACTAAATTCAATTACAAAAAATATCTAGTGCAGAGATTGATTTTCAATTAATCATACATAAGATAACATGCAACCAATATAGAAAATCAATAGAAACAATTAACCATAGAAATCATAAGAGAACCCAAAATTCATTACAAAAGACTATAGCACAAATTACAATATATAAATCCCCAAAAATTGAAAGACTGGAGTTTAGATTACAAGATTAGGGCTCATCCAAGCCCTAAGGAGAAACCTAGCCAATCATGGAGGAGGTGAATGTGGTCAAGGAGTTCTCAAGAGCAATCCCCAAATATGGCTTCATCTTCTTCCTCTTCTTCTTCTTGCTTGAAACCTTAAAGAGAGTGTATCTAAAGATATTTCTTATGCCTCCACTTCTCTCTCTACCCCAAACCCTAATCTCTAACTTTTGAAGATTGAAAACTTAATGAAAATAAAACATAAAATGAATACCTTTTACAAAATGGTTCAATCCCCCTTTTATATGTGACCCTTGGAACCCAAAACAGGTCAGAAATAAACCCCAAAATGATGCAATCCCGTAGCCATTTTGTAGGTGAAGATCTAGTAGAAATCGAGCTTAAAAACCATCCATTTGTTACTGGGGAATTATTCGTTGATGGTAGTAATTCAGTAAAGGAAGATGTTTGCTCACCAGCGAGTGTCTTGGATTTTAGAAACTATGAAGATGGTTCTGATGACGATGATTAAGAGGATGAAATGCGTGATGAAGGTGAGCTTCCGAGCAGAATTCCATTCTTGATTATGCAAAGTGGCAGAAGAAATAGTGCATTGCCAATGCAACAGAAGGAGGAGGGTGATTTAGGGTCATCAGGAACTTGGGTTACTATTAGATCAGGTTGAATTTAACACCACTTTTTGTAGAAAAATTTTGGACAAAAAAAGAGTTGTAAACATGCAGGGATTTGTATGTACAACTTTCAAATAGAGAAGAATAGGTTGTCTGGTTTTCTTTCTTTCCTTTTTTTTTTTTTTGGTTAGAGAAGTACTTCTTCCTTGTCCATATATATATCTTGAAAAGTTTGAAAATAATCAAAGTAAAGAATCATATTTGGATTTTAAATTATGCTATGCTATGTTTAGAAGCACAGGGTAATGTATGAGTGTCCTCAGTGGCTAATTAGCCTAATTGCATGTATGTTGTTTAGCATAAATATTAGGGTAGGATGTAATTCCCGTAATATATGAGGCTCTCAGGTGGTCCAAAAAAATGGACTCTTGAATGGTCCTAAGTGAAATTCTTTTTTTAAACCTTAAAAGTCATGTTGGTGAGCCCAGCCTTAAAAGCCCCTTTGTGAACTTGTCGCACTTAAAAGACACGACACGTGACTCATGAGTGCTGCAATTTAAAGAACAAAAAGTCAGGAACTTGGACTTTATCGCTTTAATCCTTAACAAATTAAAGTCACACTACACTATTTCATATCTTCTTAACAAAAGTGGTGTCCCTCTCTGACTCTAGCTACCCCCTCCGCATCAGAGATCTCCAACACCACCATATCATTGCTAGAATGTGATTTTCAAGTCAACTTCCCTTCTTCCGCTTTATCCAGGTCGATCTCTCTCTTCTTTCAGCACTCTGATTTTATTTTTATTTCTTGCTCTCTTAATTTTTTCCTTTCAATCAATGTTTATCAATTCGGTGTAGTGGTGTTGATTCAAGATAGCGCTTATTGACCCCCCTTAACCTATAATCCAACAATAAAACAAAAAGGATAGCACTGATGCTATTTGTTGACACCCATTTTGGTATTTGGGCCATTAAAGTATTTGGGCCATAAAGGTATTTGGGCTGTAAAGATATTGGGCTGGAGGCATGCGTTGTTGGGTTAAACAATGGAGTTAGGTGGAGACCGAATTGCGGTTTGGTAAGGAATTGGTTTGGTATATGGGCCAATTGCAAGGTGAGACTCGAATTGTTGTTTGGTAAGGAGTTGGTTTGGTAGATGGGCCGATTGTAACATGGGTTTTGAAGGAAACTAGCATAACTAGCGTGTAAGGATTGGGATGAATTTGAAAATGGATAAGGATTGCAGTTTGTGGTTTTATCTTTTGGTTAAGGTTAGCTAAGTATAGTTTATCAGCAACTTAGTTTGTTTTAGTTTAATAATTAGGCTATCGATGAATTTGATTTGGATTTAGTAGTTAGTTATGTGATAGAGTTGTAATTGTGATACCCCTCGGATCCGAGACACGGGTTGATCAGGCCCAGGCCCAAACCCGAGGGATATCAAACAATTAATATGTTAAAACGAACACGGAATACAAAGTGAATTTAAGAAATAATATAATGAGCTGAAAGAAACTAAAATATAAAATCCTTTAATATTAAATATACTTAAATCCCAATAATCCAAAACCTCCATAAGTTAAACAATTCGGGAATCCATCTCTAATGGACCCCTAATAAAAATCCCAAACTGAATGGAAGTAAAACTGAAGATAAAATCCAAATCTAATATATGGAAAGAAGTCCTACATCGTTGGTAGAATGGAAGATCGCCTCTGCTCAGTATGAACAAGCTCAAGCCTGGAACTGACGTACACCTAAAAAATAGGAGTGGGTCAGGCCCACGAACAAGTTCTATCCTACTACAATCCAAGTAGAGACTCGATACGCATATATACTCTAACCAACTCAAAAATAACTATATAATCCGTGTCTATATATATATATATATCCACACTATGGACTCTCACTGGACTATGATACGGGTCTCAACCTGAGTAAAAGGTAACATGAAAAACGCACCTGAGTAGGCATGACTACCTAAGCCTAACAGGGTACACCTCAACTAGCATAGCCAGCTACGCGTCCTATTGCATATACGCTCCTTAACCGTTGACTCTAAGACTCAAGCTCAAGTCACGGTACCATAATAATATATTTAAAGTCTGTTCACATTCATCCATAAGAAATCCAGTAAGTCGTTCAGCTTATTCAACTGCACAGACTTAAGTCGTTCAGCTTATTCAACTGCACAGACTTATACAGAAGGAGGATTCTATTTTTGTGATCCATTCCCTTATTCCAAAGTAGGTAGGACTTAGCAATTTGAGCTAATCCAAACCTAGTATGTCACCGTCCCATACCGGTACATACAATCCAATCCATTCAACAGTTGATAGAATACATAATCAATGCACATAGCAACTGAACCATAATAAGCATAAATAGAAATATAGACTAACATGCTTATGTAACTGATAGATCAAAGTAATCAGACATATCAATTAATTCCATGATGAACATAAATTAAATAGATAAGCATCATGTTCATCCCATATCTTCGTTACCAATTATCTTACTCTGAGCATGCAGATAATTTATTCTTCTCGTCCATAAAACCATGACAAGTCTAATAAAACCATATTAATTATCATGCTTGTCCACTATCAATAATATCATATTAATTAAAACTTCCACTCACAGAGAATAAATAAATTAAAGTTCAGTAATTTAAAATCCCTCTGCACTGAAATAAAATAATTTCCGTCGAGACTTACCGGTGTTCGAGCTATAAACTCCTACTGGTTTATTAAGCATTAATCCACTCTCTCAAGTGTTAACTAGACTTAGAACATCTCAAAACACCCAAGGATAGCTTCCTCTAGAATCAGAAAATCCCAAAATCCGAGTTCCACAGCCCAAACAGTCGCCCAAAAACCCAGAAAACTGAAGAACTGAAAAAAGGCGGTTCCAAACAAGTTGGAGCCGCCTCCAACCAAGATAGAGCCGCCTCCAAACCACTTGGAGCCACCTCCAAGGAACTTTGAGCAGGCTCCATGTTTTCATGGAGCCGCCTCCAACTTCCTCCCATTCTCTCTGCTTCTTCTCTTCAACCACGTCCCCTGTGTCTATTCCGGTGACGTCCAGTTTGTCTGTCCTCCAAACCTAAGGTTCAAAAAGGTCTAAACTAAACTCTAAGGTGTTCCAGAGACCATTAACCTCTTTTTCTAGTGACCAACAATGATTTAAATCTGAATTATACATTAAGGATTCAACACAGACAATTTACAGTTTGTAAACGCTTATTATTTAAACAATTCAAACACTGTAATCCAGATTACTGCTTGTAGTTTTCAACAAGTTCCAGACTAATTAAATGCTTAAAACACCAATTGACATGAATTTAAAATAGAAGTTATGCAAAGAGGAAATTTAAACCAACAATACACATCTTGCAACTACGTCCAGTTTAAAAACTCAGACATGCATACTACTTGAATTTTAAACTTTATATGATCCTAGAATTGTATTAAAGATGCAAAGAACATGAGTCTAAGGAGCAGAGATAGGATTAGAACTTGCTTTTGAGACTTTTGTTCAAAATCTCTACGTCGTTTTCTAAAATTCCGGCGATTTCGACTGCCAAATTCCTCCTCTGTTCTCTCTCTGCCTCCACAGACGTGAATAGGTTTTATCTTCTTTTTATTTTAAACCCTAAACAGACGTATCCTACATATTTATAGAGTTATATCAAACCCTAAACTAATTCAAGCCCCAAACTGAATCCTAATCGGCCCATAAAAAACTTAATTAAAACCTACGTCGGCTACAACCGTGATTTCTTAAAAGAACCCTAAATTAAATCATTAAATGAAAACAAATAAGTACATTAAAATAGTGATTCAAAGAAATAAAAATTATATCATATAAACAACTTACCAATTTAAAATTAAGTCAAATAACTCAACTAATTCACATAAGACAAATAATTCAAATAATTCTAAGTCATATAAGACAAATAATTCAAGTAATTCAAGTAATTCAAATAAACAATTAAATAATTAAAAATTCAATTAAAACAACAAATTAAATACCAAGACTATCCTTTTGAAATTAGGGGTATTACAGTAATACAAGTAAAATACTTGCATATAGGAATTTGTTTTACGTAGT
Organism: Cornus florida; assembly: GCF_030987335.1. Taxonomy (NCBI): domain Eukaryota; kingdom Viridiplantae; phylum Streptophyta; class Magnoliopsida; order Cornales; family Cornaceae; genus Cornus; species Cornus florida. The sequence continues at coordinate 52,792,707 of NW_026775573.1, forward strand.
TTTCTATAAATAATGCTATAAGCATGCTTTGTAAGAGGTTCAGCACCCTTAGAATCAATTTATTATTTTGTTTGCTTTCTCAAGCACTTTCCTCAAATAGCATCATTGCTATATCTATCTCTCTCCCTCTCTATTTCAGTCTCGTTCTATTTCTCTCCTTATATCTTTTTCTCCCTATCTCTTCTCCCTATCACTTTCTATATCTATTTCTTCCCCTTTCTATTCTCTTATTACGTTACTATAAATTGTTTACGGAAAGTCCTTTTAACTAAGGCATTTTTGAACCCAAAAGAGGAATTTATTTGTTCCCTTTTTCCTCGCGTCGTCTGAGAGTCAACTTTCTCAAAAGGACTAACGTTGACTATTTATAATCAAACCACACAAGTGGTTCTGGCACACCCAGCTTACATCAATTTGAGATTGGCTCCATAAAGCCGATTTTAGGGTCAACATTTTTGCACGCCCGGTGGGACCTACTAGGTGAATTATTTATTTACAACAACAATGCCTCCCAAGAGGAACACAAAGAATACGAATTCAAATGATGAAGAAGATGAGGAAGTCCAGCCAACTGGTCAAGCCGGATCTCATACAGCAGGAGCTTCTTTCCCATCGGATGCTCCATTCATGCAAATACTTGAATCCATTAGGCAGGGAATGGAAAACCAGGAGGCCCGTTTGGGAGCTCGTATTGATGGGATGAGTCAAAAAGTTAATGCTCGCATGGACGGGATGAATCAAAAAATGGATACAGTATCAAATCAATTATCGGTAGTTCAAAGCTGATCTGATCAGGCCGAACCCTCAAATGTGCATGAGTCATTGGTTCGGCAAATTTCTTCATCAAAGGTGATTATTCCTGAAGAACCAAGGACAACAATGACAGAAGCAGTGTTGCAAAATCCAACTCTCGGAATGCCAATTAGCATGATGCCAACTCAACCATTGGGTATTACAATCGGCAATGTGCCGAGTCCTGCTCTTGGCGTACCGATTGGTAACCCGCCGATATTGTCAGATTTACCGGCAATAACAGTAGTACCGATGTATCAACCACCGTTGATTAATCAACATAATCAGAATGAGCAACGTCCACCAATGCAGCCGATCCCAGTGGTAAGAGATCGGCAGGAGTTGGTTGAAAACCAAAACCAAGGCAAGGCTAATCTATTGGTACCTCCGGCGGTTGCTGGGGGGCAAGGCAATGCTAATCAACAACGAGAATGGGTTAATCCATTCGTTCTGTTACACCTAAATGATCTTCCGGGACAAAATGAAGGATGGATAGGGCTCAAATTTTGGCTTTAATACAAGCTGAGGTAGCACAGGGACGCAGATGTGCTAGGCCAGTAAACAGAAAGCCTTACCCCGATCATGTCGATGCCCATGAGTTACCTAGAAATTATCGGTATCCCGATTTTTCTATGTATAGTGGTGACGAACATTTTTCTACGGTGCAGCACATTGCGAGGTTCACAGCATAATATGGTGAAACAGGCCCTAGTCCTTGGTTGAGGATGAGGTTATTTTCTAGCTCTCTCATTGGGGCGGCATTTGAATGGTACAACAATTTACTAGCCAACTCTATTCAGACATGGGACGAAATGAAGGAGGCTTTTCATACTTAATTTTACCGAACAGAGACAGAAGCTACGCTGGCAGATATATCCCGTTTAACTCAGTTGTCGAGCGAATCAGTAGAAACTTTTATTGCTAGGTTCAGAAAGGCTAAACTCAAATGCCGAGTAAGTTTACCAGAATCAGAATACATTAAATTGGCATTGAATGGCCTAGACATTGAACATCGCAAGAGGTTTGATGGGGTTGAGTTTCAAGATCTCTTCGATTTAGCAGACAGAGCCTATCGGTATGAGGAAATACTAAAAGAAGAGAAGGAAAGGAAGAATTCTTCTAAGGGTACTTGGTATAAGGACCCTAATTATGAGGTATTTTCGGCAGAGGTTGGAGATGAATTAGAAATTGATGTTGTAGAAGTCAATATCAAAAAGCCATATGTTTGTGAGGCATTGGTTAAACCTAAACCGACTACGGGGGGCAATGCCTCATCGTCATCAACATCGGCAGCAAGGAAAGGTCCTGCCGATACCGGGAAGAATTATTCGTTCGACTTGTAAAAAACAAATCAAATCTTTGATCACTTGATGGCCGATAAGATGATAGCTTTGCCTAAAGGGCATAAGATTCCATTGGCAAATGACTTGAAAGGAAAAGAGTATTGTAAGTATCACAACTCTTGGAACCATGCTACTAATGATTGTACTGTTCTACGAGGTGTATTACAGAAAGCTATCGATGAAGGTACTTTGAAGTTCCCAGAGAAAACTTCAGGGACCATGAAGGTGGATACCAATCCATTCCCCACGATCATGTCTAATAATGTGATAAGCTTAGTCAAGCGAGAGGATCGGCAGGAAGTTGAGAAGATATCTGGTGAGTTCCTTTCATCAACTGTGACACCTGAAAAGATGGCAGAATTGCAGAAGCAATTAAGGGAGGGTCAATTAGCACTGATTAACCATGTTTGTTGCCCAAGTTGCAAAGGAAAGAAAAAAAAAAAAAGGAAGATGTGTCAACGGAGGTTCAACCAAAGAAGAAAGGAATCCTTAAGAGGCTTATTTTCCCATTAAAGCCTGGGGAAGAGCCTCGGCAAGGTGGTACCAGCAACAGCCATTTGAAAGTGGGAATGCAAACTCGGCAAGTAGATATATCTAGCCAAATTCATCCTCAAAATCGGCATCCAAGTTTTAAAAGGCAGTCGCCGGTTCAGTCAGAAATTTGGGTACAGAAAGGAACTGATTCATATAGAGTACGAACTGTGAAACAAAGGACAGACTCAACTGAAGATAGATGGACTCGAGTTAATCATCCAAAATTTCCTAAAGCACAACAATATCAGAACGGGGGCCTAACTCGATCTCAGAAACGTAGGGAACAAAGGAGAAGGGCTGAGCAGAAAAGGAAAGCTGAGGAAGGAGGCAAAGTAGTACAAGCCGAGGAAGTCGGCATTCTAGATAAAGATGAGGAGCATCAGCCGACGTGGCCCAGATGCAACAATGAGTTCAGAATTCAGTTTGGCAGTTTCCCAGATGAGATGTCATGTAACATGGCATTTGTATTACTTGTAATGTTTCAAGCTCCATCGATATCAAACGCAAATACTGAGAAGAATGAGAAGGAAACTCAGCCAATTCAGAATTTATCAATTCTTTCCTCAGAATCAGCAGAGAAAGTGGTTTTTGAAAAACCTTTGTTAGCAATGACTCAACAGCTCAGGCCTTTATATGTTAAGGTGTGGGTAGAAGGTTAACCTGTTAATCGAGTCTTGGTAGACAATGGCTCAGTTCTGAATGTCATTCCAGCAAACACATTGAAGAAACTCGGTAAGAGTATGGAAGATGTTATTCCTACTGATGTAGCAATTTGTGGTTTCAATGGAGGTTTTACTAGCACTAAAGGGATCCTTCCTTTAGAAGTAGAAGTTAGAGGTAGGACATCTTTTATGGCATTCTTTATTATTGAATCCACGGTTTCCTATAATTTGTTATTAGGCTGTGATTGGATTCATCCAAATATGTGTATTCCATCATCATTACACCATATACTGGTTTTTTGGGATAGAGATAAGGTAAAGATAGTGAATACCAATGACAAGCCATTTGTGGCGAAGGTATACTTGGCCGATGCGGTTTTGTATAATGAAGAGTGTGTTCCTATTTGATTCGTGGGAACAGGAATAGATGGAAGACCTACATTGGCAACCATAAAAAAAGTCTTGCCGATCGCGAAATCGGTGAGTTGCAGTAGGAGAATTCTAGGCCGAAGGTAAAACTCCCTCAGTTTGCTATAATTGAAGAAGTTATTGATGGAAGCGAAACTTAAAAGAGAAGCAGCTCGGCAGCAGGCCTTTAGGGCTGCTTCAATTAGGCTTCAAGCATACATAGCCGAAAAATGGCTAGAAAAAGAAGCAATAATAGAGCCAGGACCATTGGTTAATCTAACTGAGATCGATCGGTTCAATAATGAAAAATTAGATGCAATTCAATTGGAAGAGTTGGAATTAGCACCAGCTAAGCTCGATGATCTTAAAGCAGAAACTCAGGATCCATTAAAGGAGGTGAATTTAGGCACTGACGCAGAGCCTAGACCAACTTATATTAGTGCATGGTTAGAACCAGAATTAAAAGCCGAGGTTATCGGCATGTTGAAGCAATATAGTGACTATTTTGCTTAGAAGAAATGCCAGGTTTATCCAAAAATCTGGTGGAACATCGGCTGCCCATTAAAGATGGTTACAAGCCATATAAACAACCACCTCATCGAATGTCTCAAGAGTTGGTAGATAAAGTCAAAGTAGAAATCGAACGATTGTTAGATGCTGGCTTCATTCGAACTACAAGGTATGTTGAATGGTTATCAAATGTAGTCCCTGTTATCAAGAAGAATGGAAAATTACGTATATGTGTTGATTTCTGAAACATAAACTTGGCAACTCCAAAAGATGAGTATCCAATGCCGATAGCTGATCAGCTGATTGATGCGGCTGCAAAGCACCAAATTATGTCTTTTATGGATGGACACGCAGGCTATAATCAGATTTATATAGCCAAGGAAGATATTCCAAAGACAGCTTTTAAGTGCTCCGGATCGATTGGAACTTTTGAGTGGTGGTGATGCCTTTTGGGTTGAAGAATGATGGGGCCGCATATCAACGAGCCATGAATTCTATTTTTCATGATATGCTCGGCAAGTTTATGGAGGTGTACATTAATGATGTGGTGGTGAAATCAGCAACGAGGAAAGAGTATCTAGTCCACCTCAAAGCATCTTTTGAGAGGATGAGGGCTCATGATCGGTTGGTCAATTATACATCAACCTTCGCAATAGCACGAATCATTGTAAAATAGGGCTATTGGTCGGGTAAGTCGAACCACTGGGACTGCGCTAGTCTAAGACAACCTAAATGTCTAGAATCGTTCTTAGAATGATGAAGGGGAAATAAGGAGTTGTTTGTTTGTCACTAAATTGAATATGTGAAGTGCATGAAATAGAAACTTGCAAAAATTGAAGCGAGATAAGATGCGAGTAAGAAAAACTAAGGAAGTGAATCCGTCTCCATCCCTATACACATGCTAGGCTAAATTTAAATTCGGGAAATCAACATAAACGATGGTCATGATACATAACAACCCTTGGTTGCTATAATATCCTCAAGAGGTTCATTGAATCAAAAACAAGAATAATCCATCAAAGAAATACATGCTTAAACTACCTAAACTAGGGTGTAGTCTTCAACATGCTCCCTAAGCCAAAGATTATCAAGCCCTTAATTGAATGATGAAAGCACATAAAGTTAGGAATCAAGAATAGACCATCAAAGGGGGAACCTAAGCAATGGACTATCAAAGTTCTCCAACTTTATGCCATTAAAACTATTCCATGATCTTACTACCATTGTCACCATAAGAGTGCAAACACTATGATTAAAAGAATAAACCATCTAAGATAGATAATTAATTCAACAATAATCATTAAAATACATGAAGATCCATTACAAGAAGCAAAATGCTCTAGACCATGACAAGACCATAGGTTATACATTGAAATCCCAAAATAAAATCTACACTAGAACATGCTTACAAGGGAGGGACTTCATCACCTCCCTAGAAGAAGAGTTAGTTACCCATTGGAGCCTTAGAATGAAGAAGAAGCTTGAACTCCATCTCCAATTTTTGAGCTCCCTCCTTTAAGCTTCATGAACACCTTCTTTTCTTGCTCTCTTCTCTTTCCTCTCTCTTGCAAAATGTAGCTTAATGATATATGTGGCCTTGTTTCCCTTTATTAGATATCTTATCCACTCCAAGAGGCTACCAACCAACATCTCCAACCACTTCATTAAAGAGGAAAACAAAATGAAGAAACCAAGGTGCAAGTGGGCTGAAATGAGCCATTTTCGAAGTGCAATCTGCCTGAATTTCGAGTGCTCGAAATAGGGCCTCGAGCACTCGAAAATGGAGCAGATTGCTCCATGCTTGCTTTGCTTCGCCCGGACCTACTTTGGTAAAATAGCCATAACTTTGCGCTCCAAACTCCGAATGACAAACCGTTTGAAGATTTGGAAAACTAATTCAGAGCTCTAAAAACTTTATGTTTTGTTAGAGATCCAATTCTCAAGTATGGTTGGTCTAAATTGAAGAACAAGGCAGACTTTCATTGCTGTCAGGCAGTTCTGAGCACCTCTGATAAGAAGGTCATAACTCTCTGCTCCAAACTCCGAATGACGAACTATTTGATGATTTAGAAATATGATTCAGAGCTCTAAATCTTTCATGTTATAAGGGAAGTCCAGTTCTCGAGTTTGGTAGGTCAAAAATGGTGAGCAAATCCGGATTTCACTGTTGCCAGAATTCAGCATTGCACCTTCCTATGTTCAAAACTCCACAAAGCATCATTTTTGCTTCCTTTTTGCAATTTAACCTGAAAATGTGCAAAAACATACAATTGGAGATAATCTATATAAAATACACAAATAAAGAACTTAACTAATGCAATTTAAGGCGCTTGAATATGCAATATTCGGCGCTTATCACACCCCCAAACTTACATTTTGCTAGTCCCTTAGCAAAACCAAAATGCAAAACTCAATGGAATGACAAACATGGAACTGCTACTACAAAAATATCTACCATGGTAAAATAAAATAGATACATAGCTCAAATACAACTTGAAACAGACAAAAACTGCAGATGGGGTCATTGGGAAAACTACCTTGCATATATGAAGCATTGATACAAAAATTGGCTAAATACATTTCCACATACCTGCATCAACATCAAAGTCTATATAAATAACTCAATTATCATCTCTTGAATGAAAATCAACTCTAACTTCAGTGAAAGTGAATTGGATTCTCAACATGCGGCTTTTACTTTCTTTTCCAATTCCAAAGCACAAGTTTTCAAATCATTGAATTCCCCTTTAAATAAGGTCCCTAAGGCATGATTTTATTTACAAGACAACTTTTGTTGCTTGTTGACAATTTATTGTAACTCATAAGCAAAACATAGAATGGTTGTGCAATGCTGAAGTCCCTTAAGCTTTCTAACCAACCTATGTAGCAAGCGTTAGGCCAACAACTCCCAAACTAGATGGCTTTAGGGTGTTAAGTGTAGAGACACTCCATAGGGCTTAATAGCTCAAGTTGGAAAGGCTACGAACTCCAACGAACCATGTTTTTTACCAGTTTATTTTTTGAATGACCGTGCAATGTTTAAGTCCCTTAAGCTTTCTAACCAACCCCTGTAACAAGCGTTAGGCCAACAACTCCCAAACCAGACGGTTTTAGGGTGCTAAGTGTAGAGACACTCCTAGGACTTAATAACTCGAGTTGGAAAGGCTACAAACGTCAACTGATCATTATTTTCTTTCTTTCTCAGTTTTTTTTTTTTTTTTTTTTTTTTTTTTTTTTTTTTTTTTTGAGATTCATGCCAAAAGTATTCATCCATTAGGTTCATCAAATCAGATTAACTAGGCCAAGGTCAAGGTCAATCAAGTTGCATGCCTCACAGTTAAGTTTCCAATGTGCATCTGTGCATTATGAAGCTTAAAAAGTGTCAAATCCAGCGAGAATTTAATTGAGACATTTATACAGACTAATTTGAATCCACATGATCATTTCAACTCAAATTTTCTTTATTTTCAAAACTATCAGCTGCTTCTATACACAAAGTTTTAAAGATATGCTTTCATCTCCAACAGGTTTCAAATTCCATTATCATTGCTTAGCAAAAATGTAAAACCAAAAATGCATAAATGCACCCCAAAACTTGAATGTCACATTGTCCTCAATATGAGAAGACAAGTAAATCAAAATAAGCGCAAAGAGGGTAAAAGAACAATAATACCAAGTGGAGTGACGACGACGTAGATGTTCAGCCATGTGAGTGCGCAACGGCGTCCCCCAAACTTGGATATGAAGACCTATCTAAACACAACTAATGTACACAGGTAAAAGCACAGGTCTTTTAAGAAAAAACAAAACATAAATAAGAATACAAACATGAATGTTAATGTAAGATAGAGATCTATACAATTTCTTCTTCTTCTCTTTTTTTTTTTTTTTTTTTTTTTTTTTTTTTTTTTTTTTTTTTTGATGCATAGTTTGCATGGCATGAGGGTGAGAGAGAGATGCCGAGAGGTGATGGTGTTGGTGGGTTTGTGGGCATGCAGGGTGTGGGTTGAGGAGAGAAAGAGAGAAGGTGGTGGTTGGGTAAAGGGGTGGGAATGGGTGAAGCCAAGATGGTGGGGGTGTGTGGGGTTGGTAGGTGGCATGGTGAGGTGGGTTGGAGGTTGAGGAGAGGGGTTGGTTAAGTGGTTGACATGGTGCATGGTGTGCATGGTTGCATGAGGTGAGGTTGTTTGGTTGGAGCCGAGAGGATGAGGAGTGGGACTTGAAATGGTTCGAGCACTCGAGCTAGGCGCGACGTGTGCTCGAAAAACAAGCAGAGGGCTCGGCTGTTGGGTGATGGTGTTGGTTTGCATGGTGTTGGCATGGTTGTTGGGTTGATGAGTTAGGTTGGTAAAGTGGTTGGCATGGTTGGTTTGAAAGGGGTAAGAGGGGCATGCATGGGGTGGCTGAGAGGGGTGGTGCCGAGAGGTAAGTTGGTTGTGAGATTGGGTTGTTGGTTTTGAGGTGGTTGGTGGGTTTGTGTTGCATGGGGGTGGTAGCCTAGGTTGGTGCCGAGAGTGGGTGAATGGGGGTGAGTTGCATGCAAGGTGGTGAGTGTGCAGAGAGAGGGGAGAGATGCTGAGAGCTAATGAGGGTTGGTGCATGGAGTGAGTTTGCTTGGGTTAGGATGGTTTGGTTTTGTGAGTTGCCGAGAGATAGAGAAAGGTTGGTTTGGTTGATTGCATGGTGGACATTTAGGTGTGGGTTTGCAGGTGGAGGGGTGGTTTGCTTGGATTTGCCGAAATGGGTGTGGTGATGGTGGTTGATTGTGGTGGTTGTTGGCTTGGGTGAGAAAGAGAGAGAGCATGGTGGAGGTTGGGGAGGTTAAAGGTGATGGAAGGTAATTGGGTTGGGTTGGTGAGATTCTGTGCATAGCTGTGGAGGTTGTGAGTTGGTGTGGTGTGGCCGAGAGTGGGCATGCACGCAGGGAATTGATGGATGAGAGTGTTGGTAGCAGATTCGAGTGCTCGAACTGAGCCGGCGAGCACTCGAATTGAAGGCAGTGGGTTTGCTTCGAAATGGAGGTGTTGGGTTGAGGTGCTTTGAGCACTCGCAAGGGGGAGGTCGAGTGCTCGACATGGAGACAGTAGGCTCGGAATTTTGGTGTTGAATCTTGATTGCAGCTGCAAGGAATTTCGAGCACTCCACATGGAAATTGGATTGCTCGAAATTGAGGCAGTGAGCTTGGATTGATGCTTTGAAAGCTGCGAGCACTCAAATTGGAAATGTGATTGCTCAAAATGAAGACAATGAGCACAGCAATGAAGTTGCTCATCATGGAAATTGAATGTTTGCAATATGAAGGCAATGAGCTTGCATAGATGGCAGTAAGCTTGCATGGATGGATGGATGGGGAAATGTTTAAATTGCACAACATTACAAATGCATGGAAATTCATGGAAAATTTTTCATGGAAAATTTCATGGAAAATGTTTAAATTACACAACATTACAAAAATTTCATGGAAAATTTTTCATGGAAATTTTTTTTTTTCTGTAATGATGCATGCATGAATTTCAATTGCATGGAAAAATTTCCAACTGTTACAACATCACACAGGGCATGGATAAATGAAATTTCTGGAGATTTTTTTTTTTTTTTAACTTTGCAAATTCATTCTATTCCAATGCATGGGAAATTTTTCAAACTTTTGAACTTCAATCCATTCTAATGCAAGGAGGGAAAATTGTCAAACTCTACACTTCATTGCAATGCATGGAAAATTTAGAAAATTTTTCAAATTGTGCAAAAAATTTTTTTTCAATGAGTGCATGGATGATTTCAAGAAGATTTCCCAACTTTTGCTACCTCACACAATGCATGGATGATTTTGAGAAAATTTTTAAACCTTGGAACATCTCTTCAATGCATGGATGGGATTTGGTCTCTTCAAATGCATGGATGAATGTAGGAAATTTTTTTTAAACCTTGCACTTCATCTCCAATGTATCGAAAATTTTGGGGAACCATGATCCAACAATGCATTGAAAATGAGAGGTTGTGCACATAAGTTGCATGCCAAAGATCCTATGAAATTGCTAGAAAGCGATGGAAATTTCCAGGAATGAAAATTAGAGTTGAGAAGGTCTAAGAGACAGGTCTAAAATTGCGGAACACAACTGAAGACCATTTCAGAAAAATCAAATTTTTGGCTTTTCTAAACCATTTCCAAGAAAATTTCAAGGCACGAGAAATTTGAGAAGGTAGGGAAGCTTGGAACATCGAAAGAATTTCTTCCCTTGCTTTGCTAAATTTAATGTCGATAGCTAGACGAACCAGGATCGGGATCCATTGGAGAGATGGATCCTTAACGCTCCGTATGCAACTTGCCTCCTTCATATGGTCTCAAACTTGGATCAATGAATGGTGAGGGATATTGATCCTTCCGAAGAGAAACAAGTTTGGCCTTAGAGGATTTGAGCATTGCTTTTAATCTCACTTCTTTTATTTTCAGATTAAGCAAAGGTGTTGCTTGTTCGAGATTATGGAGGCTCGTTGAATGTCATTGTCTTAACTAACAATGGGAGGATCATGACCTTTCATATTTGCAATCTCCAAGTCATATACCTCATTGTACTCAAATGGTTTGTTTACAGGTTGAGTATCATGGACAATGATTCTAGATTGGGCCGGAATGATTGGAAGAATGTCCAGCAACTTGTCAACATTCTCCTTACCTTTATCCGGTGGTTCACCCTCAAAATGTTGAGGTAACTCTGGTGAAGAAATGGAAGGAGATGGACATTCCCAAGATAAAGATGGGTTTGGTGCTACCTATAAAGGAGAGGAAAATGGTGATGGAATATCAAGTAAGGAGTTGACTTTCCGAATGGATTTTTCCTTATCAAAATCCTCAAAATCAGAGTGGACCAAGCAAGCTTGTAGGGGATCCTCCGTTGAAGGAGGTGGGATTGGATTTTCAATGAGTTCATCAGCAATAGTGATTGCAAAACACTCACTCTCATCCAGAGAAAGATGCACAACATTGAAAATATTGAGCTTAACATTCATATTCCCAAAAGAGATATCCATCAATCCGGTTCTACAGTTAATAGAAGCATTAGCTGTAGCTAGAAAAGGATGTCCGAGAATTATGGGAATGTGTTTTCTTGGGTCGTGGACTGGTTCCGTATCAAGAACCACGAAGTCTACCGGGAAGTAGAACCTATCCACCTTTATGATAACATCTTCAATGATTCCCCGTGGTTGCTTAATAGATCTATCAGCAAGTTGCAATACTATCGGAGTTGGTTTAAGATCTCCCAACCAAGTTGTAGGTAAACCGAATATGGAATCAAATTCACACTAGCTCCTAAGTCAAGGAGGGCCCTCTCGATTTTGTTGTCACCAATGACACAAGAGATTGTGGGGGCACCCGGATCCTTATACTTCGGAAGAGTGCTGTGCTGAATGATCGCACTAACATTTTCGGTTAACCTCACTTTCTTTGGTAAATGACTTCTGGAAGTGCGCTTTTGAGTGCACAAATCCTTAAGGAATTTTGCATAGGGAGGAATTTGCTTGATAGCATCCAGGAGAGGAAGATTGATCTTTACTTGCCTAAAGACCTCCCACATGTCTTGAATTTTGCAATTCTTATTCCCAAAATGTGTCGACTCTTGAAGACGTTGAGGGAACGGAGCTTTTGGCTCATAAGTAGTTTCCACATTTGGGGTGACATGCGTGGGATTTCCGTGAATGGTATTTGGACAAGAAGAACTTGGATTTGGATTGGAAGAGCTTGAATTTGGATTTTTCAAAGGAGGATTTTGTTCACTTTTGTCTCCATCGACCTTGTTGTCAACCACTTTACCACTCCGAAGGGTGGTGATAGCTTGAACATGCTCAAGACTCGGCCCACTCGGAAGAGGGGTTTCATCAATTGCATGTATCCCTCTAGGATTTTCAAATGGTTGAGCGAGAAACTTACCCTTGTCTTTTTAAAGAAGTTGGTTCACTTGGTTAGCTATTTGTCCCATTTGATTTTCGAGCCTAGCTATGGATTGAGTATGGGAGTGAACCATTTGGAGAATAGGTTGCAAGGATGTCAAGAGATGCTTGTTGGAATCCATGATTTGCTTGTTTAATGATTCCATCATTTGCACATTTAATGATTCCATCATTTGCTTGTTTGCAGCCACTATCTCATCAATTGGATTCACAGGAGGTTGAGTGGAGACATTTGGATTGTATGGAGGTTGGTAGCTTAAAGAGGCTTGGAAAGGCCTACCTTGATATTGAGAAGAGGGCTAATTTTGAGGCCCTTGATTTTGAAGTTGGGAATTTTGTGGGGCTTGTTGCCTCCACGAAAAATTCGGATGGTCCCTCCAACCTGGATTATATGTATTGGAATACGGGTTATGCCCGGGCCTTGAGAATATGACATTAGCTTGCTCTTGGTTGGGATTGGGAAATTGCTCCGGTATGGGGCAATCTTCCGAGAGATGGAATGGACTAGTACATGAAGCACAAACCGAACTTACCGAATTTTGAGACAATGAAGGGGGAAGATGTGGTGCCATCAATTGGTAGAATTTATGAGCAATGGCATCCACTTGAGATGATTCCTCCCTTATTGATTTTTGTTGACAAGGATTGGTGTTCTTTGGAGTGGTTGAGGTCGGAGCCCGACGAGAATTGTGTTGAAGTGAATTTTCACTCAAATTCTCAAGTAAGGTCCAAGCCTCATCCGCATTCTTGGACATGAACATCCCACCATAAGAAGAGTCAACCATGAATCTATGGGTGTCAGTCAAGCTGGCATAGAAAGCTTGCACTAATTGCCATTTTGGGATCAAATGATGAGGACACTTCCGAAGAAGATCTTGTAACCTTTCCCAAGTCTCGTGGAGTTGTTCTCCATCAACTTAAGAAAAGCTTAGAATGGAACGCCTCATTTGGTTGGTTTTACTCACCAGATAATACTTCTTAAGAAATTCTTGTTGCAGTTGAGCCCAAGAAGTAATAGAGTTGGGAGCGAGGGAGTTCAACCAATATTTTGCCCTATCCTTTAGGGAGAATGAGAAAAGATGTAAGTGGAGTGCATTTTCAGGAAATCCTCTCAACCGGATGGTCGAATAGATTTCAAGGAACTCATCGAGATGCTTATATGGATCTTCATTATCAAAACCATGAAAAGGTGGAAGCATTTGGTTGGTACTAGATTTGATCTCATATTGAGCTGCATCGATGTTTGGCATCACTATGCAAGATGGAGAAGCATAGGTGGTAGGGATGAAATGATCTCTAAGAGTCATTGGCTCGATATTAGGAATTTCAGCCCTTTTATTCCCTGGATTTCCTATATTATCTCCCATTGTATTAAATTCAGTTTTAAGATCCCGTGTAAGAGTAGGTTCCCTAGGGTTTCGTCTAAGAGTTCTTTCAAGAGAGTTAATATCAATGGGAGAATCGATTATGGGTAAGGAAAGTGACCTACGACCGAACATCAACAACAAAGCATATACTCAACAAAGCAATTCATCAACCACAACTCCACATACGATGTTCCCTTTCTCCTCAATTATCAAGACAGAAAATAAATGGCCACGACAAGGACCGATGCTTGAACACGAAATTAAAACAATAATATAGCCTCAACAAGGGCTTGCAAATAAATTAACTACTTCTAAGCTTAACACATGCACAAAATATAACAATGCGAAACTAAAAGGTCAAGAAGCTTACCTAGGGTCCTCTAGACTTACACTTTGCTAGCGTTCCCACGGCGAGAGTCGAGTCCCTAGAATCTTACAACATAAAAATGGTTAAACCACACGAGAAATATGCACAAAATACAATATTAACAATCACACTAAGTTTAACCCTAAAACTTTGGTTGTTAAACCGTATGCAAGTCCCCGGCAACGGCGCCAAAAATTAATCGGTTGGTCAATTATACATCAACCTTCGCAATAGCACGAATCATTGTAAAATAGGGCTATTGGTCGGGTAAGTCGAACCACTGGGACTGCGCTAGTCTAAGGCAACTTAAATGTCTAGAATTGTTCTTAGAATGATGAAGGGGAAATAAGGAGTTGTTTGTTTGTCACTAAATTGAATATGTGAAGTGCATGAAATAGAAACTTGCAAGAATTGAAGCGAGATAAGATACGAGTAAGAAAAACTAAGGAAGTGAATCCGTCTCTATCCCTATACACATGCTAGGCTAAATTTAAATTCGAGAAATCAACATAAATGATGGTCATGATACATAACAACCCTTGGTTGCTATAATATCCTCAAGAGGTTCATTGAATCAAAAACAAGAATAATCCATCAAAGAAATACATGCTTAAACTACTTAAACTAGGGTATAGTCTTCAACATGCTCCCTAAGCCAAAGATTATCAAGCCCTTAATTGAATGATGAAAGCACATACAGTTAGGAATCAAGAATAGACCATCAAAGGGGGAACCTAAGCAATGGACTATCAAAGTTCTCCAACTTCATGCTATTAAAACTATTCCATGTTCTCACTACCATTGCCACCATGAGAGTGCAAGCACTATGATTAAAAGAATAAACCATCTAAGATAGATAATTAATTCAACAATAATCATTAAAATACATGAAGATCCATTACAAGAAGCAAAATGCTCTAGACCATGAAAAGACCATAGGTTATACATTGAAATCTCAAAATAAAATCTACACTAGAACATGCTTACAAGGGAGGGACTTCATCACCTCCCTAGAAGAAGAGTTAGTTACCCATTGGAGCCTTAGAATGAAGAAGAAGCTTGAACTCCATCTCCAATTTTCGAGCTCCCTCCTTTAAGCTTCAAGAACACCTTCTTTTCTTGTTCTCTTCTCTCTCCTATCTCTTGCAAAATGTAGCTTAATGATATATGTGGCCTTACTTCCCTTTATTAGATATCTTATCCACTCCAAGAGGTTACCAACCAACATCTCCAACCACTTCATTAAAGAGGAAAACAAAATGAAGAAACCAAGGTGCAAGTGGGCTGAAATGAGCCATTTCCGAAGTGCAATCTGCCTGAATTTTGAGTGCTCGAAATAGGGCCTCGAGCACTCAAAAATGGAGCAGATTGCTCCATGCTTGCTTTGCTTCGCCCGGACCTACTTTGGTAAAATAGCCATAACTTTGCGCTCCAAACTCCGAATGATGAACCGTTTGAAGATTTGGAAAACTGATTTAGAGCTGTAAAAACTTTATGTTTTGTTAGAGATCCAATTCTCAAGTTTGGTTGGTCGAAATTGAAGAACAAGGCAGACTTTCATTGCTGCCAGGCAGTTCTGAGCACCTCTGATAAGAAGGTCATAACTCTCTGCTCCGAACTCCGAATGATGAACTGTTTGATGATTTAGAAAGATGATTCAGAGCTCTAAATCTTTCATGTTATAAGGGAAGTCTAGTTCTCGAGTTTGGTAGGTCAAAAATGGTGAGCAAATCCGGATTTCACTGCTGCCAGAATTCAGCATTGCACCTTCCTATGTTCAAAACTCCACAAAGCATCATTTTTGCTTCCTTTTTGCAATTTAACCTGAAAATGTGCAAAAACATACAATTGGAGATAATCTATATAAAATACACAAATAAAGAACTTAACTAATGCAATTTAGGGCGCTTGAATATACAATATTCGGCGTTTATCAGCTCATAAGCTAAAAATGAATCCAATAAAGTGTGCCTTTGGAGTATCGGTAGGAAACTTTTTGGGTTTCTTGGTTCATTAAAGGGGTATAGAGATCGATAGGAATAAAACTAAGGCGATTATTGATGCTAGTGCGCTGAGAAGCAAGAAACAGTTGCAGAGGTTACTTAGACAAGTATTTGATGAGCTTGACTCGGCAGCCATATTCATGACCCCTTGGACGTTAATGTTCGATGGGTCGAGTACCAATGAAGGGTCAGGAGCTGGCATTGTGCTAATATCCCCAACAGGGAATCAAATTTCATTTTCTTTCTTTTTGGATTTTAGGTGCTCAAATAATCAAGCCGAGTATGAAGCATTGATTATCGGCTTGGAAATTCTACTAGAAATGGCAGTCAAAGACGTCCACACTGTGGGAGATTCGAGTTTAGTAATTAATCAAATTTCAGAAGACTTTAGGTGCTTGAATTGGCAATTAAGACCATTCCATTCATTGGCAACCCAATTGGTTAACCAATTTCATAATGTGACTTTGGAATATAGACCAAGGGCCATGAATAAAATAGCTAATGATTTAGCACAGACTGCTTCAGGACTCAAGGTGCCCAATGGTATGAAGGAAAGAATAATGAAGATTACACGTCGATCTCTTCCATCGGCTGAAGCAAGAAATCAAATCATGGAAGAAGTCTTGACTACTGATATTGCCGAGTTGGATGATGATGACTGGCGAATTCCTTACATCTTGTTCTTGCAACATCCAACTCCAGAAGTTGAATGAAGAATAAAAAGAAGTGCAGTCGATTATGTGCTTATGGATGGAGATCTTTATAGAAGATTGGCTGATGATGGCTTGTTATTTCAGTGCATTAGTAAGTTTGAGGGTTTGAAGATTATGGCCGCGGTACATGAAGGGATATGTGGAGCTCACCAAGCTGGCATAAAGATGAGATGGTTGATACGACGATATGGATATTATTGGCCTGAAATGAGAAAAGATTGTATGACTTATGCAAAAGGTTGTATAGATTGTCAAAAACATGGTCCAATGCAGTGGGTTCCGGTAATAGAGATGCAATTACTAGTTAAACCGTGGCCTTTCAGAGGTTGGGCTATGGATCTAATCGACAAGATTAATCCTTCTTCATCAAAGGGTCATCATTGGATTATTTTAGCTAACGATTATTTTACTAAGTGGGTTGAAGCAGAGGAATATGTCTCAGTAACTCATAACACGGTGATATAGTTTCTAGAGCGACATATCTTTCACCGATTTGGTTTGCCCGAAACAATTGTTGCCGATAATGGATCTGTGTTTCGAGCAAATGAGGTATTACAACTCGGCATTGATATGCAAGTAAAAATGGTAACTTCAACACCCTATTATGCTCAAGGGAATGGCCAAGTAGAGGCTTCAAATAAAGTCGTTATTGAGATTATTGAGAAAATGATAAAAGATAAGCCAAGGCGTTGGCATGAAACCCTTTCAGAAGTTTATAGGCTTACAGAAATTCGAAGCGAACAAGTACAGGGACAACTCCTTATCAGCTTAGATTTGGCCATGATACTGTCTTGCCGATGGAGTTAAATGTAAAATCTGCAAGAGTAGCCTTACAACACAATCTTATACCTGCCGATTACAACGAAGCTATGCTTGCTGAGTTGGAAGATTTGGATGAAGTCCAAAAACTTGCTTTAGACCACCTTATGGTCCATAAAGCAAAAGTAATGAAAGCTTACAACAAACGGGTGAAGTTCAAGTCATTTGTAGAGGGTGATATGGTTTGGCAGACAAGTCTTCCACCTGGAAAGGTGGATAGAGTTTATGGCAAGTGGTCACCTACTTGGAAGGGTCCATATTTGGTTCATCAAGTATTACATGGCGGAGCGTACAGGTTAAAAGATCTAGATGGTGGAATCCATGAGAGACCAATAAATGGAAGGTATCTCAAAAAATATAAGCCAACTATTTTTGAACTTATGGAGGAAAAGAAAACCTCTACTAAGTAAAAATAGTTTGGATTATGTTTGTTCGGTTTAGTTTGTAAGTTTGTTAGAAGCAATAAATTTGATGCATCAAAATAGAAGGCAGTTATAATAGAAAGTTCCAAACCTATATTACATGCCCAAAAGGTCAAATTGTTCATAAAACACAAATGTTCAAGATTGCTTAAAACTTTCACAAAGATCTTCAAATTTGGCCTTCAAATCGGCCCATGATGTCTTGGTTATGGTGAGCTTTACTTCCACTTGTTTCTTCAATTGTTCCAGCTTTGCTATTTGAACTTGAAGCACTTTGAATCTAGGTGCGTCATATTCAGTTTGTTTCCTCAGATTGGTCACCTTGTTGTCAAGCTGGGCTTTATCTCGTTGAAGCCGAGCAAATTCTGCTTGCAGTTTTTGCTCCTTAACCTCCAAATCAGCAGCTTCCTTCTTCAAAGACAGATAAAGTTCTCTCCTACACTTTAAGGATTGCGAAAGTTTTTCTTTTTCTTAGTTCTGGGCAACACATTGGTTAATGGTTCGAGTGGAATCAGCATAGGAAGCGATCATGGAGGGAACTTGAAGCTGAAAATTCTTAAAGAATGATTGATCATTCAAAGAAAATCCTGGGTAGCTACTCAGGAAGGAGAGGGTCTCGGTAAGTTCTGCTTTGAAGGAGGAAATCGAACACAAGTCTTGTTGCAACATCTGGGACAATAAATGAATGACTTTTGTTATTTCCAAAGGAGTTTCAGGGATTTCTTCAGTTGCAGAGGGTTCAAGATCTGATAAATCAAATACTGATTCAAATAAAGAATCAAGGGTTGCGAAAGGGGAACTTGGGTGGATGTTGGCAGGTATAGATGGAGAAGCCGGGTCTTTGTGTACCTGATATATTATAGTCAGTCTCAATTCTTATAAGTTTGGATAAGTAAGTTATGTAGATCAAGACTTACTTCATCAGAATCCCCAATTTGTTCCTTCACGACAGCTGCAGTTGGTTGTTTAACAGAAGTTAGAGAAAGTGGTGTTGGAGAGGACTTTTGTTCCTTTCCCATTGGTATTTCCATTTTTTCAATACTGTGGCTTGTCTGTGGAGTTCTCTGGAAATAAAGCCGATTTAGTCATTACAATTAAATGAAGACATGATGTGAAAATCAGGCACAGAGGAATATTACTGGAGGGGTTTCAGAGACGGCTTTCCTTTTCTTAGACATGACTTCATCTTCATCTAAGTCATCATCATCATCAATCAAGACAAAGTGTCTCTTTGCTCGGGATTTCTTGACAGGTTTCTTTCCAACAGTTTTCTTTCTTATCTTTTTCTGAGAAAAAAGTGTTAGCAAAGGAAATGGTGTGCATTAAGAGAATAGAGGTGAATGAATTGTGAGTGTTACCTGAGCAGTAGCTGGGGATGGGGGTATGCTTTGAAGAGGGACATGAAAATCGATTTGGGTTTCCTCAGACTTGGTAGGTACTATTGCTCGGGTACATTTGAGTGGGTGCCTGAAGTCATAAGAGTAAGCATATAAACAAAATATAAGCTTATATTTGAAGGTTAAAGGTGTAGAACTTACTCTGTCGGGAACAAGACCTGGTTTTGCCTGCAGGAGCAGCGGGAAGAGGATGTGATGAGCACTAAAAAGTGCGCATTTAAACTCGTTAAGCTTAAGCATTCTAGTACCTTTATCTATCTTACTTTGCCATTTTAGACTTATTACGTGTTATTTATATTTTCAGGCACTAATCCCAAAATTTAGCTAACTCAGCCAAATAAGAGCTTAATTGAAGCAATCCTGAGATAAACCAAAGGAGGGAGCAAAGTGGAGAAAGAAAGGAGCAAAAAGGAATCAAGTTGTGCAGCTGAAAAGTTCGATCGATCCAACTTAGAGTTCGATCGATCGAACATCTATGATCGATCATAGTACTTCTCGATAGATCCAACCTTGGCCTTTGCTAAAATTCCAGGTTTGATCAATCGAACATCACCTTCAATCGATCGAACCCTATTTTGTCCTATTCAAATGATTGATCTTATCCACAGCTGTACGCCTACCAACCACTTTTGTCTTTTTCCCTATAAATATCTTAAAAATATCCCAGCCTTGTCATTATCCGGAGGAGTCAGACCACTTCGATCGATCCAAGATGCAGTTCGATCGATCGAACCCATTTTCGATCGATCCAAGTTAAGGTTCAATCGATCGAACTTCCTCCAGCGAGAAAAAGTTAAAGTCCAGCTCATTTATTTCGTCCTTCATCTAATCATTGGAGAATATGCCTTGCACGACCACAGCTCATCATGGGGTGTATTTGACTTACCTATATAAGGAATATGATACACTTTTTGAGTGAGTCTCTTGTCACACATTGAAAATCATCTTGGAGGCTATTCTTGGAGAGGAAGAAGGGAGAAAGCTAGAGCAACCATTGGAGGAGATCTTCACCAACAAGGAGCAGCCATGGAGTTAGCCCTTGAGGGTTGGATCATCACTACCATGAATGGCTAGACATCCTCTTGGGGCTAGAGTTAGCCCCAAGTATGCTTTCTATACTGTAATCTTGTGTATTATTGAGGGATTAGTGTTGTATGATACATCTTGATATTCATGTATATATAAATCTTGATTATTTCATGGTTTGTATGGTTTAATGCTTCTAATTGACTATTCTATTCTATCCATATGTCTATGTATGCTAGAGTAGGATATTCATGTGCTTATCCCTAGATTTAGTGTTTTTGATGCATGTCTATGTGTATTGATGCTATAGATCTAGAGATTATCAAGATGATATGCTTAATGAATGCTATTTTGGTTCATTTGATGGTTTATGCCTATTCTTGATGGTTTGTGCCTCTCCCCTAGTCTAGATAGCTTTATTTTCATGCTAGTAGTGTAGATTTAGTGTAGTGGTAGTGTAATGTTAGATGGGAGGACAATCTACTCTTGATGTTTGATGTTCCATGCTTGTGAGTCCAAATGGCATATTCCTCTAATATTGTGTTATATGTGGATTGTGAGCTTAATGAAGGATTAATGACTTGTTTTGATCTATTGTGCTATCCCCATGTTGTCTAGACAATATATGCTCTATTGTTTAGATATATTGTGCTCTTCACATGATGTTTAGACAATAATTGCTTGATTTGTCATCCTTGCCAATTGAATCAACCTAATGCACACACACCCTTATCATATTGCAACACATCCATTACCCTCAATTGATCACTTGTTAGTAGTATAGAAAAGTATTGTTTGGTGGTGATCTCTACACCCCAAGACCTCTCTCTCTCTTGTTTACTTTATATTATTTTATTTAGTTGAATTCAATTTAGCTTAATCAACCAACCAATCAATTGTGTGATCACTCGACCTACTAACCCTAATTACCATAGTTTCACAATTCGATACACCATCAAATCCCTTGGGACGATCCCTACTCGCCCTATCTATATTTTATATAGAGAAAGGTAGTAGTGGCTTTCTATAAATGTAAAACTTGGCCACCTCCTAAATTCACAACTCTTCAAGCTTGACTTGGTATCGTGACCCTTGTAAAGGACCGGTCAGGATGATTTGGTGTTGGGTCTATTGTGCTCTCTGGTTCAGGAGGGGTAGTAAGTACAACAGGATCAATTGAGTCTACGCCTTGAAAGTTGAGGGAAATAAATTTGTAGGAACCAAGAAGGTTGCATACAAGCTGGTTGGAGTCTACAGTCTTAGTGAAGTAGATGTATGATGACCACCAAGTCTCAAAGTCTGGAGTAGTATGTGGTTCTTCCACAAAGGGCTTGTAATGAAATTCTTGGAGGCACTGAGTGAATCGGTTGGTTACATCCTGAAATTGTTCATTGTTTGAAAGATTGACCTGCCGATGATAGTTTTTGTTATAGTGGGGTGGTACCGGGATCATTTGGGTCAATCCGAATTGCCTAGCTAGCTGAGCTGGATTATAAAATTTTACCCCAGTACGGCTCTTTGGAAGATGAAGAGCAACTGTATTATAAGGAATATCCCTAGCAGTCAGGAAGTGACCCCAAGAGTTGTTGTAAAGTTCAACCTGTTCTATTGAAGACTCGGTAGTGGGAGGAAACAGCCAGGATGGAGCTAACTGACACTTAGAAAAAGGAAGAAATTGAGATGGAGTCTTGATTTTACATTAATGATAGAAAAATTGAAAACAATCATTGAATGAATGATCTTTGGGCTTTATTTTGGCATACCCAAATGAAAGTAAGGGGTCACTAGTACCAAGCCGAATGGGGGGAGCTAATTCGGGGAAGTATGCATGAAGCCAGAATTGATAAAGCCAAAGGGGGCCTCCAGATCTTGAAAAATTAGAGGTAATAAGATCAGATAGACTTCTATATAAAGAAGCTAAAAGAAACGGAGCTAAGGCCATGGGCTTTCCTTTGGATAGTGCAATGGGTAATTGGGTAAGATCTTTAGTGATTTGGATAGCAGGGGCACACAGTAAATACCTACATAGCCACAATAACAAAAAACCTATGTGCTCTTGTTCGTCTACTTCAATTCCCTCTTCCCCCAACATTTCTTTTAAAAATAGGCCATGCAACTGTATAAAGGGTTTAGATCATTTTTGCTCTGGGAAATAAAAGGAAGTGTCTTCATCATAAAAGAGATAGTTGATCTCATCCCCTCCAGGTTTTAAACCAGTTAAAAAGCAGACATCCCTCAATGTGGGGGACATCATGCCGCAGTGCAAGTGTAGTGAATTGGTCGAGGGGGACCAAAAGTGTAGAGAGGCAAAGAATAAAGCTCGGTCAAAAGGAAGAGGAATCTTACTGAGATGGATGAGGTCATAAATACCCATCCTTTTCCATTGATCTCCTTTCGCAGCAGACACACGATCCACCCACTCGTTCCATTAGAGCATTGGCGGATGCCAATTTCTAACGGAAAGAGTAAGTCTGTCCCCTTCTGCTATCAGGTAAAGAGGTTTAGAGAAAGGGAGATGTTGCTCGGCCTGTAGATAAATCGGCAATAGAGAAGGAGGAAATCGGTTCAGAAATGCTGGGCCAAGCCCCTTAGCATTTTCGGAGACATCGATCAACGTGATAATATCCAGTTCGTTATGGTCTAGGGTTTTGATCGTTGATTTAGTAAGTTGGGTATGTGATGTTGCCTCTGGGAAAGGGGATTCCAAATTCAGATCACTCTGTTTTGGTAGTTTTGAAGCCATGATTGAAGGAAAGAAAAGACGAAGTTGTAGAGAAATTTTGGGAGTAGAGTACTTTGGTAGAAGCGAGTTTGATTTGAGGAGAAGCGTTTGGTTTTCGTGAATGAGAAAGAAACGTGAAGTAGAGGGATATCAAAGGGTCAGCTGTATTATTAATGGCTGAAAGGATAGGTTAGTGCATGCAGCAGTTTTTGGAAGTCCCAACAATCTTGATTCTTAGGAGATTATATGGTATATTCATGTTTTAACATAATGGGTGTTGTTTGAATTTTAGAAGCCGAAGGGTTAAAACGGTTACCAAAATTGAGGGGCATTGTTGACACCCATTTTGGTATTTAGGCCATTAAAGTATTTGGGCCATAAAGGTATTTGGCCTGTAAAGATATTGGGCTGGAGGCATGCGTTGTTGGGTTAAACAATGGAGTTAGGTGGAGACCGAATTGCGGTTTGGTAAGGAATTGGTTTGGTGTATGGGCCAATTGCAAGGTGGGACTCGAATTGTTGTTTGGTAAGGAGTTGGTTTGGTAGATGGGCGAATTGTAACATGAATTTTGAAGGAAACTAGCGTGTAAGGATTGGGATGAATTTGAAAATGGATAAGGATTGCAGTTTATGGTTTTATCTTTTGGTTAAGGTTAGCTAAGTATAGTTTATTAGCAACTTAGTTTGTTTTAGTTTAATAATTAGGCTATCGATGAATTTGATTTGGATTTAGTAGTTAGTTACGTGATAGAGTTGTAATGCAAGTATATAGGAATTTGTTTTACGTAGTTTTCTATAAATAATGCTATAGGCATGCTTTGTAAGAGGTCCAGCACCCTCAGAATCAATTTATTATTTTGTTTGCTTTCTCAAGCACTTTCCTCAAATAACATTGCTATATCTATCTCTCTCCCTCTCTATTTCAATCTCGTTCTATTTCTCTCCCTATATCTTTTTCTCCCTATCTCTTCTCCCTATCACTTTCTATATCTATTTCTTCCCTTTTCTATTATCTTGTTACATTACTATAAATTGTTAATGGAAAGTCCTTTTAACTAAGGTATTTTTGAACCCAAAAGAGGAATTTATTTGTTCCCTTTTTCCTCGCATCGTCTGAGAGTCAACTTTCTCAAAGGAACTAACGTTGACTATTTACAATCGAACCACACAAGTGGTTCTGGCACGCCCGACTTACATCAATTTGAGATCGGCTCCATAAAGCCGATTTTAGGGTCAACACTATGTTTAATTAGGAGTGTCAATTCCACCATTTAGATTTGAAATTGGAAAAAAATTAATTAAAATTTTAAAATAAATTTTCTCAAGCCTTAAATTTAAAGTATCAATTCAGTACTGCCAAACACAACACGAAAGAAAATTTTGAATATCAGGGGATCTAAACATAAATACAAATAAAAGAATTACAAAATACATAAATGCAAATAAAAGTTCAACAATGAAGAAGAAAAGAACTTTGAATTCACAAAGAAAGTGCCTTGCAAACTGGAAAGCCCTCATTCTCTGGTGTTCTCTTTTCATCGGAAGGCAAATATTGAATTCAACACCATGTGCTTGACTGAAAGATAAGAAAAAATAAATAAATAACTAGCACGCTCATGTAGCTTTTTAATTCTTACTCAAAATTAACAAACAAATCCCAACAAAACAGAATTTTTCCAAAAGATCCAATGTCTTAACATTCAAACATATAGCTAGATATTGCACAGGAAAGAAACGAGAGAGAGAGAATGGACTGACATGATAGGAATTGAAGAGAAGCAATAACATCAAAATCAAAACTTAGTGGCTTCAAGGGCTATGAATCATGGGGCAATATTGTTCAAGAATGAAGACAATTTATTTGATAGCTCCATGTCACAATTGGCTTCTTCGAGTGCGACCATGGTCTGCTCCACTGTGAAACGATCACTCCCATCTCAACAATGGAATGAAATGGTGTCCATTGTATAGTTGTTGGGGAAGCCATATCATGCTGATCATCACTACAACACAAACAATGGGACGAATACTGGAAATGACTCGTATGTTTCTCTGATTGATCACTTGGTGATGGCGATTTGAGACAACCTTATCAGCTACCCGACATGAATTGGAACTCCTAGGATGAATTTTTTTTTTTTTTTTTTTTTCCGTGATTGATGGGTGTGACTATACATCTTATATATATATATATATATATATATATATATATATATATATAGCTACAAAAGATGTATATAGGTGCATACCAATATTCATCTCGGAAGAATTAGTTGAAGCTAATCAAGACTCTGGGAGTATTAGTGTTCACGAGTGATGCTAGGATGCTGGAATCGGTTTTTTGACGTGCTCATCAAGACTCTCGAGGTATACATGTATGCTGAAGACCCCTGAACTTTTTTTTTTCTTCAGGATAATAGATGGCTATCCTTAGGCCGTCGTCAACTATCATCGCGACTTCATCACCTTTCTTCGTAGCACACAATGGCATCACATAAACTAGATGTGTTGGTGTTACTCTCACCAAATGAGGGATGACAAATAACTTAGTCCAAGAATTCTGCTCACCATATTGCTTCATGGTCCACACCTCAGCATAGTTCTCATCAATCGTGTTACAATATAAACTCAGACATCCACTCATGACCGCCAAACGAAACTTGTCCCCTCTATTTAAACAATTTGGTGGTGGCATCTCCTTGAACTTCTCATCCACCATATCATAGTAAACAGTCACATATATTTGACGGAAATCCCGCTCATATAGGGAGCTTTTATTGTCATCACCGTTTGATGAACTCGACCTCAAACTCAAAGAGGAATGATATTCACTAAGATAGTAAGAATCAAAGTATCTTGGCCAAACAATTCTCCAAAAAGCAGCCGTGTGTAACACTCCATTCACAGTGACCATATCACCAAGAAAACCCGAATAAGGGAAAGGCTTAGACTGTGTCCAACGTTGAAACTTGAAGCTAAAAACCACAAAAGAATTTGTTATACTAAAGTCGAAATCAGAATCAGCGTCAATATAGATAAATATCACCTTGTAATCATCCATGGAAGAATCATAGCAAAGTCCGTACTTTTTGTATGCTCTCGTAGATGGATTCCACAGTACACACGTCTTGTAGTCAAGACCTAACAGTACTAAACCATTACAAGAACACACCATTTGAGCCCTATCAATGGCCTTCCTATACTCTTCACTTGGAAGGTATAGTTTTTCCTCTGAATCATCATCACAACCTCCATAGCCTATGGAGAAAAAATAGTTGGACAGCTTGGCCGACCGAAAGATTCTTTGACTGTTCAACTAGATTGATTCTTCAAGATGTGATTTCATGAATTGGGATCCAGAGATTATGGCTAACCATGATTTACAAACGCACCTGTGTCGCAATAGAGACTTGATGGATAGTTTCAATAAGTATACTGAATATGATATCACACGGAAGACTTGATTCTGGCTTTCTTTGGTTTCCCACCATTCTTTTACAGCTTTACTGGCTCTTCTTAGCGGTAGAAGGGTTTTAGGGCTATATATGTAAACTTTAATAATTTATGTTAAGCCATTAATTACAAATTTACATGAATCTCATATCTTAGAACTTCATGATTTTCACATATCTATAATGCATAAATAAATGGTTAGATATAAATACCTCGATTCATGATATCAAACCTTGTTGAGATTAAGTCCAATGTCTAGATCCTTTAACCACGAACTAATCTGCAACTCTGATCAACAGGCAAAGGTGGAAACTGGTTTTTCTCTCTTGGCCTTTTGCACACATAAAACTTTTACGTGTCGTATCATTAATTGTACATAATTGATGGAGTATATGCACTTTTATAAAGGCATAGAGAGGACCAGTTTTCCTTTTAGTAACATAATTCTACTTTCCATCAAAGTAGGAAATAAGAAAGGAAAACACTTCTTCAATAAGTAATTACCAAAAAGGTAATTATAAGTTAACCAAGAATAAATAATATTAATTGATATCTATTTACCTAGCCACCAAGTAATATGTCACATGTCCAAATCATGTGGGCCACAATTAAATAAATAAGCTTACATTCTCCCACTTGGCACATATAATAATTTCTATAGTGATTTAGTAAAATAGTCATTAGTGTGCACCATAAATCAGATTAATGTATTAAGTTGGTCATCATAAATACTATGGTAAACAAACTACCAATATTCTTAAATGACACAGTCCCTTCCATGTACCACAACACTAGTAACTTATTCAACATAGTCTATAAATGAGAAGTATCAATAATGATCTAATAATAATGTCTTTTTCAAAGCTATTCTTATTATCACTTACTAAAGCAATACATACATTTACATTAACTAATAGGAAATATCATAAACACATTTAATGAGCGCAAAATGTCAAATATATATAAGCACTGTTAAGCAATCCACAATTAAAAAATAATCATCATTGACTACATTCAAGACCCATTCTTTTAGCATGTTCCATAAATGTCTTGAGTGGTAGTCCATTCGTTAATGGATTGCAATCATAAGTTGTGTGCTTATATATTCAATAGACATTCGTTGTTTCTAAACATCTTCTTTAATGATAAAGTATTTCAACTTTAGAATACCTATCATTTTTCATACAAGAAGATCAACAATTGCAGCATAAATTTTCAGCAATTTGAAAATGGTACCCATAACTCCAAATCCTGAAATAAATTCAGTAATAATAAATTGTAGCCTCAAAGCATACTACAAATTAAAAAATTCATAATAGACAAAGTAATAAAAAATTACTTTACACTTTTTCATAATATTGTTCTTCCAGCCAAAAGAAACAAATAACTTATTAAAAATGTCTTCCTAAGTGTGAGCATATAATCTTTTATTACATACCAACTTGTATATCATCAAACTCCACAATATATGCATGAGTACGTTTTAGCTAACTCATTCTTTGGGATTGCATTAGGCTGAATTTATCCCCTTTTATGTATGGAGCAATACTGGTTGAATAATGTTCCATACCAAATCTTTCTATAACTCTTTAAATATATGCTTTCTGAGATAATCCTAAAAATTCACATGATCTATTATGAAATATTTTTATTACTATCACGTAGGATGCCTCATCCAAAGTTTAAAGTTCAAAATTCTTAGAGATAACTTTTAGTTTCATATAATAAACTAAAATCACTACTAGTAAATAAAATATCATCAATATATAGAATCAGAAATATAATCTTACTCCTACTAACCTTCTAGTATATATACTGATTAACAGTGTTTTTCTTAAAATCAAAAGAAATAATGGTATCATTAAACTTAATATACCATTGTTAAAAAGCTTGTTTAAATCTATATATTGGCATCTTAAGTTTACAGACCATGAATTCTTTACCCTCTAATGTGAAGCCTTCAGGTTGTTCTAGATGGACTTTCTCTTATAAACTCCCATTTATAAAAGTTGTATTCACATTCATTTAATATAACTCTAAATCATAATAAGTTACTAATGCTATGATATTTTAAAAGATTCCTTCTTAGATACTGGAGAGAAGGTTTCTTTATAATCTCTTCATTCATGGCACTAATCCATTTAGTAAAATCAGTACTGTTAATGGCTTGTGAATATGTAACCGGATCTGTATATATCTCACTATATATCAAAATCAAATTCTTGCAAATATATCACATAGTCATCCGGAATAGCAGATCTCCTTTCTCTTTGAGATCGTCTTAATGTTATTCCTTATGATTCTTCTACAATCTATTCATTGGTAATAATCTCGTTATAGAGTTGTTGATTATTCAATTGTTCTTCGTTGTTATACGGTTCAAAAACTGAAGAAACAACCATTATTTATTTTCCCTCTAATGTGAAGCTTTCAGGTTGTTCCATGTGGACTTTCTCTTATAAACTCCCATTCATAAAAGTTGTATTCACATTCATTTAATGTAACTCTAAATCATAATAAGTTACTAATACCATGATATTTTAAAAGATTCCTTCTTAGATAGTGGAGAGAAGGTTTCTTTATAATCTCTTTATTCATGACACTAATCCATTTAATAAAATTATTACTATTAATGGCTTGTGAATATATAACCGGATCCGTATATATCTCACTATATATCAAAATTAAATTCTTGCAGATATATCACATAGTCATCCGGAATAGCAGATCTCCTTTCTCTTTGAGATCGTTTTAATGTTATTCCTTATGATTCTTCTACAATCTATTCATTGGTAACAATCTAATTATAGAGTTATTGATCATTCAATTGTTCTTCGTTATATGGTTCAACAACTGTAGAAACAACTATTTCCTTAGAAGTTATGGGTAAAGAGATTTATACTCTAACTTCTGGAATGATCAAATTCTTATTTTTTATCACTCCCACTGGCTTCACCATTCTCAATGAATTTGACATTACCGGTTTCAATAATTATCGTACTATGTTTAGGATAGTAAAAATTTTACCCTTTAGATTACTTAACATCCACAATATTATGGGTAACGAGAAATTCCTAAACATACTCCTAACCAATTCTATAAGAGTACGATTATGCATTACAGTTACACGCTTTTGCTGTAGCATGTATAGCAAAGTGTATTGAGCACAAATGTTTAGGATAGTAAAACTTGTACCCTTTAGATTACTTAACATCCACAATATTATGGATAACAAGAAATTACTTAACATATTCCTAACCAATTCTATAAGAGTACGATTATGCATTATAGCTATACGCTTTTGCTGTAGCATGTATAGCAAAGTGTGTTGAGCACAAATGCCATATATTTTAAGGAGTTTAGTAAACGGTTAGAGTATTAATCCATTTCATCATACTTTCCATAATATTTACAACCTCTATATAACCTTATGATTTTCACTTTTCTATCTAGTTGTTTTTCAACCTCATTTATGTATACTTCAAGAATACCCACTGCTTGAGATTTTTTATGCAACAAATAGATATATCCATAATGTGAAAAATCAACTATAAAGATGATAAAATACTTTTCTCCTCCAAAAGATGGAACATCAGAAGGTCTACAAATGTCTGTATGAATTATTTCAAGAAGCTCTGGACTTCTTGTGGCTCATTTTTCTGTGTGTTTGATTTATTTACCCTTAATACAATCTACACACACACACCAAAATCAGTAAAGTTTAGATTCAGAAAAATCACATCCTTTACTAATTTTCCTAACCTTTTACTAGATATTGACCTAGTCTTTTATGCCACAAGAAAGATAAATTTTTTATTAATTGAGCTATCCTTAATTCTAACATTATGATGCAAGATCAAAAGATTTTTTTAATAAATAAACTATCAAGTTTGAATTTACAGAAATCATCAACAATAATACCATAACTCACAAATTAGAATTTCTTGAATAAACATCATTATCAAATTTAAATGAAAAACCATTAACAAAAAATTTTGAAATAAAATCAAATTATAGGAAATTGAATAAATATAAAAAGTTTAAAATAATTTAAATAAAATCCATTATCTAATATTAAACATAATGTCATAATAGTTTCAACAAAACTTTTTCCCAATTATCATAAATAAGAAATTTTTATTTGAATTTGTGGTTTAGGCCATAAAAAATTCTTGCATATCTATTAGAAACATAAATATTAATACTTAAGTCAACCTATCATATATTAGAAAGAATTTCAATAAGTAATTCGAAATATACAAAAGCCAAAAACTTACCATTCTTTTTCGAATCATTCTTTATATTCCATGTAATCTTTCTAAAAGTGTTCAATACACTAATGACACTTTTACATTATTACATTCCTTTCTTTTAGTAGATTGACTTAAATATTTTAATTTTGGGAGTTGCCCACTTAATGTTTTTTCAGGCTTATTCCCAAATTTCTTTCTAACTTCTTGGGTCATGAGATGAACATAATGATTACCTTGCTACTTAAGCTTTGTCTCCTCCCAAATTAACATAATTATCAATTCTTTCACTTTCCACTTATCTTAATAGTGTTAATTTGAAATGACATATACTGAGTAAACAAAAAATTGTGAATATAAATTGAAGAAGAAAATCCACAATCATCCACAAGGTTCTCAATTTTGTAGCAACATTAATCATCTTAAGAACATACCCATACATGGTAAGAGTACCAATAAAAATGCATAGTAATTATATAAATTAATAATTTTCGTTTTAGATATTTATCTACAATACAAAAACATTCTTATAGTTAAATATTCCTTAGCACTAATATTATGGGGAACAATTATTCACATAACTATAATGCTTAGTCTGTTCGATCTCTTCCAAACTTTATGGAGAATCTTTTATCCCTCACTGTCTTTATCAGTAATGACAGTAAGTTTCTTAATTTAAAATGTTAAGTCAAGATTTAACACATCTAAATTTTGAACTCAACTTACTCATTCCATTATAAGAAGTTAGTTCTATTGAGAATCAGAACAGATGTAGCATGCGCATTAAGAGATATAATAAAACAAATATAATAAGATAAAATACTCATAACAATAATACTTTAAGTTAACAACACGTCTAAATAACTTAAAAAATATATAAATACAATGCATAACTATAGTACTCCTTTGGGTGGCAATTATAAAATACTAATAGTGATGCTTATTTGTACTTATATGTATACCTTCATTGATAATGTATTATTTAATTAAACAGATAAGTTACCTTTGCATATCCTATATCTACCTAATTAAAAAATACATGCAATCCCTTAATTTTCATTTAATCACTTGAAAATCAATTCCCTTTGGAGAATTATTTCTCATAATTAAATAAACTCAATATTCATGAATATCACAAAAAATAATAAACATCATAATTCATGAAATATTGCAATTATGTTTATTACTAAAATTAATATTCATCAACCATTATGATTAGGCCACTTTGGTAGCTACTAACCCTCACATAACATGAATATTAAATTAGCTAGTTACTAATTTATCATTAATTTACCCATTTAACATTATACACACATACTCATACCTGATCGATCCAAATTTAGGTAGGTTCGATCCTAGAAACTTAATAGTCCAAAAATTCAATAAAAACTATCATTTTACTTTATAGACATAATAAAATATGTTATTTTTATTTTCGGACTTAAAGATCATAATTGAATCAATCTAAAATTGATTCTTCATTATGTATGTATGTATGGGTACAAATACAATAATTTATTTATATGTCTAATAAAATCAAAATTTTAAACTCACATATTATTTTAGATATTCGATTTCAAATAAAATAAAATAAAATAAAACTTAAGTAAGTAATTATTTAATTACTTAATAAAATACTGTTCATGACATATATGATTCAGGGACCTTTCGGGTAACATCAATGTGTAATTAATTAAGCCAATTTTATACAAAACAATCAGTATAATGGTATAAA
This sequence comes from Cornus florida, assembly GCF_030987335.1. Lineage (NCBI taxonomy): Eukaryota > Viridiplantae > Streptophyta > Magnoliopsida > Cornales > Cornaceae > Cornus > Cornus florida. Next base: position 52,825,177 of record NW_026775573.1, read on the forward strand.
CAAAATAAACACATAAGTTGAATATTAATATTCAATTATATTATTAATTATACTTTTAATTACTTTATTTAAAATATTCATATAAGACAAAAAAAAAACAATCATCAAAGCAAAATTCGTCACATGTGCATGTGCATGAATCACTTGTACTGTAGATCTATACATGAATCAATTAACACCCTTCCAACCAATTCAATCATGTTCGAAAATCAAAGTAGCAAATAAATTGCTTGCTATACAAACTGATCAAAACAAACCCACTAGGAGATGAATGAGATATTAAAAAATTATTCCCACAAGCCTAATTAGAATGGATTATATAATCATTAAATATATATGTGTGCGAATTTTATAAAAAATAAATTATACAATTATTTATTTTTATTTTTTTATTTATGCAATTTTAGAGGAAAATCATGAGTTCCTAAACCTTAAACTCTGATACCACATGTAAACTTTAATAATTTATGTTAAGCCATTAATCACAAATTTACATGAATTCCATATCTTAGAATTTCATGATTTTTCCATATCTATAATGCATAAGTAAATGGTTAGATATAAATACCTCGATTCATGATATCAAACCTTGTTGAGATTAAATTCAACGTCTAGATCCTTTAACCACGAACTAATCTGCAACTCTGATCAACAGACAAATGTAAAAACTGGTTTATCTCTCTTGGCCTTTTGTGCACACAAAACTTTTATGTGTGTATCATTAATTGTACATAATTGATGGAGTATATGCACTTTTATAAATGTAGAAAGAGTACCAGTTTTCCTTTTAGTAAAGTTAGAAATAAGAAAGGAAAACATTTCTCTAATAAGTAATTACCAAAAAGTAATTATAAGATGACTAAGAATAAATAATATTAATTAATATCTATTTACTTAGCCATTAAGTAATATGTCACATGTCCAAATCATGTGGGTTACAATTAAATAAATAATCTTACAATATACGAGCGCACACATATGTATTACTCCTAAGCAAATATAAAACCAATACCACTTTTCAGTAACATTTCTAGGTTGGCCATGGATTTTAGTCATTATATTTTTGGTATTTTTGTTTTGGGAAATTGAAAATTTGCTTTAATTTCTCGTTACAGTATCAAAACACTAAATATTACCAATTTGGTAATATGGATTTTGACCAAAAAATTTAATATATTATGAACTATTTCAAAAAAATATAAGTCATTCCAAACATGATATGTACCTAAATTTATATACTAATTAATAGCAGAAAAATAATATCATAACATGTCCTGAACATACCTAATTGAGGTAAAAATTGATCCAAGTTCTACTACATCCCCATGTATATTGCAGCGTTGCGTTCTTCACTGCCCCTCCGGTTAGGGGCTTGTGAATATATTTTGATGCGTGGCGAGGTGACAGGAAAGTGAGAAAGGAATTCACATGATTTAAAAGTTTGTGTTACAAATATTGTAGGACTCTATTATTAATTGATATAAAATAATTTATTCACGTGATTTAAAAGTTTGTGCTACAAATTTTGTATCACTCTATTATTAGTTGATACTAGTATAAAATAATTTTTTGGAATAGAGTTTAGGGGTCTATTAGAAGTGGAATTTAGTAATAATTTGTAGAAAGAGAAGGGGTTACGGATACAAGGCTATTTTTTAAAAATAAAATTACATAATTTAAATATTTTTAATTAGAAATTCAATTGATATTTTATTTTAATTAAAATTAAAATTAGTCAATTGGTATTATTCAAACCCAAACTTCTTACACTTTTATAATAGAGATAAGTATATTTAGTTGGACTACCCTTAATTATCTTATTAATGTATTTTAATTCTTAATAATAGTATACTTAGTTGTACTGCCCTTAATTATCTTATTAACGTTAACATATTTTAGTTTAGTTGAACTACCCTTATTATCTTATTAACGTATTTTAGTTTAGTTGGAATACTCTTAATTATCTTATTATATTATTTATAAAACAATGATTTTACACACCGTAACCCCCTGTAGTAAAGTAAAAAAAATCAAAATAATAAAAAACTCATAATAATTAGGTAATTTGTGTTAGAATTTTATAGAAACTTTTTTAAAACCTCTTTTTATATTAATTAATATATATTTTAATAATAGTATAGATATATTATTTAAAGAAAAAAAAAATTCATAATAATTAGGTTATTTGTCTTAGAATTTTATAGAAACTCTTTTAAAAACTCTTTTTATATTAATTAGTAATTTGTGTTAGATTTTATGGAAACTCTTTTAAAAACACTTTTTATATTAATTAATAATTTTTTTGATAATAGTATAGATAGATATATTATTTATAAATTAATGGCTTGGAACATTCTAACCCCTTATTTTATTTTAGTTGAACTTTGCTTATTGATATTTTAGTATTTTATTTTAGTTTAGTTGTATATATTTTTTATAAATTAATGGCTTGGAACACTCTAACCTTATTTTATTTTAGTTAGACTTTGCTTATTGATATTTTAATATTTTATTTTAGTTTAGTTGACTTTGCTACTTGGTATCTTTATTTTATTTTAATTGGACTTTACTTATTAGTATTTTAATATTTTATTTTAGTTGAACTTTGTTGATATTTTATTTACATTATCTTATTAAATTAATTATAAATCGATGATTTGAAACTCACGTACTTTTAATGATTTTAAATTCTCGTACTTTTAATAAAAGTGTATATATATATGTGTGTGTGTGTATATATATATATATATATTTATTTATTTTATTTTAGTTGGACTTTACTTATTAGTATTTTAATATTTTATTTTAGTTGAACTTTGTTGATATTTTATTTACATTATTTTATTAAATTAATTATAAATCAATGATTTGAAACTCACCTACTTTTAATGATTTGAAATTCTCGTTCTTTTAATAATAGTGTGTATATATATAAATCAACCTATCAGGTGACGTCGACATCACCACTACAGCCGTCACCACCTAAATTTGGGTTGAAGACAATCATCCAAATTAACAAAAAAAAATCATAGATTCTTCAAATTAAGAGGCAAAAAAAGAAAAATTACTTAAAATAATATGTCACGAGTGTTTAAGAAAGATAAATAGTTAACAAGAAATTTAAAAAGGAAAGAAAAATGAGAGAACTTTGAAAGGTAAAAAAATTAGACTTTAATTCAAAAAGGAAATTTTAAACGAATTTAAAGAATAACAAAGAGAACAAATACAAAATTTAAGAGATAATTTTAAAAAATAAAAATTTTAGGAGGGTATTATAAAATTTTTTTTTCATATATACATATAAAAAATATATAAATTTAGTATACGTATTATAGTAAGCGGGGTAGACTAGGGGTAGGGACATACACTGGCTCCGCCCCTGTCCACAACGACAATATCAAGGTAAATTGCAATGACACCACCTAAATTTGGATTAAAGACAATCATCCCAAGTTTGGTAAATTAAATAGTGACACCCCAAATCAAGGTAAAAGTATTTTATTGCCCTTTGACTAATGAATTGACTTATTTAAATTATGAATTTATCATATTAACCTTCTCTAAATATTTCAATGAACAAAATTAATCTCCTCATCTCCAAACCACAAAATCGTAAAAATCGAAATTTACTTGTCATTTTAAAATTATATATCTATATAAAATAAATAATCACTAACTTTCTTATAATTTCCTTCTCTTTATTCCTTTTTCTTTTTCCTTTTGAAAGATAGCAAAATATACTATTTTACTGATCAGTGATCACTTTGATCAGTGATCACTTCTTTCCTCTGCTTATCCCTCTCCCTCATATTCTTTTCTGTTAGATATATATATATATATATCTTTATATATGGGGCCCACATGCAATTATGTATGCTGAAAAGTTTTGAGGCTTATGTTATAAGCCTCTTCTTGTACTTAGTGCCCATATATTGTTTGCCTATAAATAGACATTATGTGTATGTAATGTTATGTATGAAAAAAACTGTAAAAAGCTTGTCTCTCTCTCTCTCTCTCTCTGTTCGTTCTCTCTCTCTCTAAAACTTTGTCATAATTTCTATTATACTATTACTCTCTCTCTATATATATATTCACTCTCACATATATTTTATTATACGTTATCAGCACGAGCTCCATCCATCTCAGATTTGAAGAAAAAGTTTTCTCTCCCTCTTTCTATCCCAATTATATATTTATTTTGTGATATTAGTTTTGATAGATTGTTGGGTTAGTTTGCTTTATTAAAGAAAATAGTATTTCTGATTCCAAATAGTAAGAAAATTGTAATTATAGATTATTGTTCATAAAATAAATTTGTTCACTTAAATAATATATGTGCTTACACTATGATCGGTTCTACCACCTTTATTATTTACTGATCCACTAATTATGATCGGTCTTACCACCTTTATTATTTAATGTTTTATGGCTAGTTTTACCGCCTTTATTGTTTCATAATTTATTTACTATGGCTGGATTTACCATCTTTGTTATTTAAATAATTTATATTATGTTATTATTTCATTCAATGCCATTTTATTTATATAATATGCTAAATTATATTTTTTATATTGTTGTCACATCTAGTTATTCTGAAAATGTCAAATTTGACAAAGTTCGAATTCGTGGCTCTGGATATTTCTAGCAAAAATTATTTATCATGGATTCTGGATGCTCAGATCCATTTGGATGCTATGGGCCTTGGAGGCACAATTAAAGAAAACAATGATGCATCATTGCAAGAGAAAGCAAAGGCCATGATTTTCCTCCGGCGCTATATTAGTGAGGAACTGAAAACTGAATACCTCACTGAAAGAGATCCACTTTATTTGTGGAATAATTTGAAAGAAAGATATGATCATCAAAAAACAGTCATCCTCCTAAAGGCCAGGGCTGATTGGCTGCAACTGAGGTTGTAAGATTTTAAAACTGTGACTGAATATAACTCTGCTCTATTCAAAATCAGCTCTAATTATGTGGTGATACTGTTTTCGATGAACTTTTACTAGAAAAAACATTCACCACATTTCACGCCTCGAATGTACTCTTGCAACAACAATATCGAGAGCGTAGATTTAAAAAATATTCAGAGCTGATATCATGTTTGCTTGTGGCAGAGCAAAACAATGAGCTTTTGTTGAAAAACCACCAGTCCCGTCCAACTGGATCGACACCGATCCCTGAAACATATGTTGCCTCATCCCGTGGTCGCGGACGCGGACGTGGACGTGGTCATGGTGGTAGAAATGAATATGGTCGTGGCAAAAATAACTACCACAATAATAAATATGGTCGTGGTAGAAATCATTCTTATTATCGTGAAGGATATCAATCCTCACATTTTCGCAATTAGAAATCCACACCATATCCTCAAAGGAGAGATCATCATGAAATGAAACAGGGAAAAGGGAAGAATGTGGCTCAACCTTCCAAGGCACACGATAATACTTGTTATTGGTGTGGTATGACAGGGCATTGGCAAAGTATTTGTCGTACACATAAGCATCTGGCTGATCTTTACTAAGCCTCAATGAAAGAAAAAGGAAAACAAAAGGAAATGAATTTCCTTGATCATGATGAGCCAGTTGACACCACAAATCTGGAAATGAATTTCATTAATCATGATGAGCCAGTTAACATCACAAATCTGGATGTATCAGATTTTTTTGAGGACCATGATGAAAGGATAAACTTCTTGATTAGTAATGGAAATGTCCATACCAATTAATCTTATTTTCTTTTCATATTCTGTCTACTATATTTTTATTTTCCTTGTATTAAAGTTTTTATCCTCTAGTTTGTATTAAAGTTTATTTTTTTATAAAAGTTTCTTTTCTGATAAAGAAATTTGCATGAATAGGAATGGATCTGACTAGTTCCAATATAAATGGAGAAGACATATGTCTTGCAGATAGTGGAACAACACATACAATCCTTCGAGATCAAAAATATTTTTCCCACTTAATTCTGTCAGACGCCAGTGTCAGCACCATATCAAGTCCCACCGACTTGATTGAAGGCTTTGGACGAGCCAACATCATTTTACCACATGGAACAAGATTACAAATCAATGATGCCTTATATTCTACAAGATCTCGGAGAAATCTGTTGGGTTTTAAAGACTTGCATCGCAATGGGTATCATATTGAGACCGCAAATGAAAGAAATGTGGAATATCTCTACATTACTTCCATTACCTCAAGCAAGAAGCTGATATTAAAAAAACTCCATGTTTTCTCTTCTGGGTTATATTATACAACCATTAGAACAATTGAGTCAAATGCTGTGATCCATAAAAAATCTTGTGACCCAAAACTTTTTATACTTTGGCATGATCGACTTGGTCACCCAGGGAGTACAATGATGCGTCGAATTATTGAAAATTCATGTAATACCCCTAATTTTAAAAGGATAGTCTCGTCATTTATTTATTATTTTTATTGTATTTTTGCGTGATTATTTGGTTTAATTATTTTCTTTATTAATTTGATTAAATTGTTTACTTATGTGACATGTGTTTATTTTATTTATTAATTTGATTTAATTGTTTACCTATGTGTCATGTGTTTTAAATTTAATTGAGTTATCTTTTATTATTTAATTGGCATTTTATTGTTTAAGTGTTTTAATTATTTAATTGGGTTATTAAATTGGAATTAATTAGTTAAGTGGATTTAATTATTTAATTGTTTTTTTCATTTAATTCTGTTTTGAGTTACAGTTAACTTTGGGGTTGGAATTTCACGTATAGGTAAGCCGTAACAGAGATAGTTTCATGGGCCGACTAGGTTTAGAATTAGGGCACTATCTCTAATTAAACACGGATTAGGGTTTATGATTTTTACGCCTATATATATACGGTTATAATCTGTATCAAGGGTTGGAAAAATCCTATTCACGTACCAAAGATACAGAGAGAGAAACAGAGAGCAGTTGTGGGAAAACAGAGTGAGGCTTAAGAGGAATTGTACAGAGAGGACCAAGGAGGTTGAGTAAGGATTAGAGACAGAGTTATAGGAAGCTTGGCGGCGTTCAGAATTGCCGGAAAACTTAGAGACGACACAGAGATTTCAAAATTGAAATCACAGGCAAGTTCTTCTCTTTCTCCTTCCCTTTGGCTCGTGTTCTGTGCACCTAGATAGTCTCTAGGGATTAACTAATTAGTAAAGGAAACTTATGTGTTTAATGTATGCTTGTTGATGATTCGTTTGTATTGATTTCAAATCTGTTTACAGTTCGTGTATTGTTGCTCCCAGTTCTGTTCATTAAAGCATATTAAATTCTGTTGAGATTTTAGTTACGATTCTTGCTTCTATCTTCTGTAAACAAACCCTGGGGATGTTAATGGGATGATATAAGACTCCTAAGATCAGTTTATGAAGAGAAACAGAGAGGTTGGAATAGAATTATAGTTTCAGTTTTGTTCCTAACGCGGGTTAGTTCGGTAGCAAATTTAATCTCTGTAATTGATTTTAATTGTTGTTATCAAGCAATTGGGATGCTACTGGGTATTAATATGACACCTAAGTTTGGTTTTAAAAACTAACAGAGTGTTAGAAATAAGCCGGAGAAGGAGCACAAGAGCTGAAACGACGCACCGGGGACAAAGGCTCTCAAAGGAGGTGAGAGCCGGCTCCATAGAAGTGGGAGCCGGCTCCCAGAACAAAGTAGAGCCGGCTCTAGGGAGTCCTAGAGCCGGCTCTAGGCTGGAAAAAGAGCCTGCTCCAAATTTTGGAGCAGGCTCCCTTGTTATTTTTTATTTATTTTAAGTTTTTTTTAATTTTCTACGTACTATGTTCACTGTTGGAGCATGGAGACTGTTTGAGTGAATTTGAAACTTTACAGAGGGATTAAGGAATGAATTTTGAGTGTTATTAAGACACCAAATTGATTAAAGTTTAATTCTAAATTGTCGGGACAAACAGTGTAAAAAATTAAGGCACTTCCTATGTTGTTAACAATTGGAAGTTGAATTCAATTTCTGCAATTTGATGGAATATAATGTGTTTATAAAACTTGTTTTAGAATGCATTCAAGTGCATGATAAGGTCATTTAATTATTAATTTTGATCTATGCATGCTTAGGAGGCTAGTTGCTGAATTATTAAATCGTTTTCTGCAACTATATGGTTAATGCTTGGATTTAAATTGCCGAAATATTAAACAATCTTCTGAAATTGTTTTAGCAATTTATTGGATAATAATAGGATTATTTAACCTATTCACATGCATGATGGAGTCCTTGACATATTAAATTTGGTCTATGCATGCTCTGGATGTTAGTTGTTGATTTATTAAATCGTCTCCTGCAACTATATGGTTAAATGCTTGGATTTAAATTGCTGAAGCTTTAAATATTTTTCTGCAATTATTTGGATGGTGGTTTTTGGGTCTGTAAATTATTGAACTGTTATATATGTTGTAATTTACATGGATATGGAGGATTGTATGTATCGGTATGGGACGGTGACATACTAGGGACGGTTTAGCTCAAAACGCATAAACCTAACCTAATGGATTTATGGAATGGATTGAAAGTTATTGAATCCTAATTGTGGCTAAGTCAGATCAGCTGTAACCAAGTTGGATGACTTCCTGGATTAACGGATAGTAGTTAAGTCATATCAACTGAATAAGTTGAGTGACTAACTAGTTGGTTTATTGTATATCAGTTTAATAAATAGTTGAACTGCATACCCTGGATTTGGATGGACTTTATATATATGTTTATGGTACCACGAGTTGAGCTTGAGTCTCAGACTCGTTGGTTAGGGTGCGTATATGCAGTGGATGCGTAGCTGGTTATAATAGGTTGAGGTGTACCCTGTTAGGTCTAGGTACTCATGCCTACCTTTGGGTGCGTATTCGCATGTTGCCTTCTATTCAGGTTGAGACCCCTATTATAGACTAGTGAATGTCCCTTAGTGTGGATATATTTATACGTATGGATTATATAGATATTGTGAGGTGTCTACGGTGTATCTGCGTATCGGGTCACTATATGGATTGCAGTTAGATTAGAACTTGCTCGTGGGTTTGACCCACTCCTTTATTATTCTTTTCAGGTACAGGACGGTTCCAGCCTTAGAGCTTGATCGTGCTTGTTGAAGACAGTCTCACTTTTATCGGATTACGTAGGACTTTCCCCGATGTTTCTAGTATTATCTATTTTCAGTTTCAGTCTCAGTTGAATTTTTAGTTAGGGGTCCATCAGTGGATTCCCAAGTTGTAACCTTGAAGTTTTGGAGGATTGGAATTTCAATTTTCAGTTATACATGGAGGATTTTATAATTAATGTTTCTTTCAGTTTTATTCTATCTTTATTGTTCTTTTTGTCATCTGTGTTCGTTTTAAAATACTTTAATTGTTTGATATTCCCTCGGGTTTGGGCCTGGGCCTGATCAATCTGTGTCTCGGATCCGAGGGGTATCACAGTTGGTATCAGAGCACTCCAAGTTCAAGTGTCTCTAGGACGTTTCGTATTAAGACTTCCGCGTAGCGTTTTTTTTTTATAGAGCTTATGTTTAGGATTCGTTGAATTCTTTCATGGTTCGTTTAAACTCGTACTGATGACTGTCATTCTATGTTAACAGCATGGTTAACACTGGAAGAGGACAGAACATGAACAGTCGACAGAGGAGAGCGGCACGTAGATAGCAGGAACGTCTACAACGTCGGCAAATGGAAGAAGAGCAGCAAATGCCAAGGTTTCAGGAGGAGCAGGAGGAAGTTCAACAGACTCAGGGTTGGGACAGAGATCCAGAGATTCCTCCACACCTTAATGACCTTGTTGCTCGAGCTATAGAGGCTGGGGTAACAGTTGCACTCTGGAACCAACCGCAGGTTCAGCAGGCACCTGTACCAGCACCAGTGGTTCAAACGGATTCTTGGGGAAAGGCTAGGAGCTCTTTCACAAAGGGGAGTCCACCTGTGTTCTCAGGCTCAACCGATGCGAGAGCAGCTCACCAGTGGAAACAGGACATTGAGCGTCATCTTCATTTGGTTCAGTGCACGGAGGTTCAGAAGCAGATGCTTGCTACTTTCAAGCTAGTTGGGGATGCACTACAGTGGTGGGAGTCAGTTACCACCTCAGAGGAGAGGATGACATTGTCTTATGATGAGTTCAGTGCTCGCTTTGACGAGAAATATTTTCCCTATGTAGTCGGGTAGCTATGAAGACCGAGTTTCTAAATCTGCAGCAGGGAAACATGACAGTGGCGGAGTATGAGCAGCAGTTCACATGCTTGTCTCTCTTTGCACCGGAGGAGGTGGATATAGAGGAGAAGAAGCGTAACAGTTTCGTCAAGGGACTGATGTGGTCTATCAAGAGAGCTATTATAGGTAGTCCAGCCTATACTACCTATGCTCAGGTGGTAGACGTCACTCTACAACAGTATCAGTTGACTGTGGACATCAGACAGGCTCGTGGTGAGAAGCGGAGTGATAAAGACTCTACTAATCAGTTAGCTGAAAAGGGGAACGGCAATGGTAACCGGCAGAATGACAAAGGCAAGTTCCAGGGACAACAGCCTTGGAAGAAGCACAAGGGTGGTTTAGATGCTCATCGGAATGGGGCACCTATTCAGAGGCAACAGAATGGGGGACCACAGGCAGGACAGGGTCAGCCACAAGCTAACCGACAGAGGAGGCCATTTGGTACTTTCCAGGGTAGTTGTTATACTTGTGGAGAGTATGGTCATACCACCAGGCAGTGTCCTAAAGCAGGACAGGGACAGGGATAGAGACAGTATATATAGTAGGGACAGAGGGCGCCAGTGCCTCTACCAGCTCCACAGGTTCCACGGATTCAGGGACAGACACATCTGGCTTTACCGGTACCGCCACAGACTCAGGGACAGGCACTACAGCAGTTGCACTATGGCAGGGTGTATAACCCCAAGCCACAGGATGTTCAGGCACCTCAGACTATTGAGGGTAAGTTTCCTATTCATGGTTTACATGGACGTGTTTTATTTGATACAGGTGCTACACACTCATTTGTAGCTAGGACTTTTGTTGCTTTATCTAGGATAAAGACGAGGGTATGCGCTAGACCTCAGGGTATTTCTACACCATTAGGTGATACAGCTATTATACATGAGAGTGATGGGCCTGTGACACTAGATATTGGCAGACTCAGATTTCTAGCCAATCTATTGGTCCTGGACATGCACACTTATGATGTGATACTTGGGATGGATTGGTTGTCTCACTACCATGCCCAAGTTGATTATTTTGATAGATCGATTATTTTTACCATACCTGGTCAGGATATGTATGTAGTAGCTATGCCACTTTCTAAAGGAGGCGGTAGCACCTATTTGTTCCATGTGGAGGAGAAAAAGGATGAGGGGATTACTGTGTCATTAGATAACATACCAATTGTACAGGATTTCCCGGATGTATTTCAGGAGATTCCAGGGTTGCCACCTAGTCGCGAGATCGATTTTGTGATAGACTTAGCTCCAGGCACTGCGCCTATTGCTAGGGCACCCTATAAGATGGCACCGGTAGAGATGAGAGAGCTGAGGGATCAGATTCAGCAGTTACTCAGCCAGGGTTTTATTCGTAGGAGTACATCACCTTGGGGAGCACCGGTTCTATTTGTGAAGAAGAAGGATGGTTCACTTCGTCTGTGTATAGATTACAGGGAGTTGAACAAGGTTACGATTCGTAACAAGTATCCTTTGCCCAGGATTGATGACTTGTTTGATCAGTTAAGGGGAGCCACATACTTCTCCAAGATTGATCTGCGTTCTGGGTATCATCAGCTGTGGGTTAGGGAGCAGGATGTTCCTAAGACAGCATTTCTCATGAGATATGGTTCTTATGAGTTTCGTGTTATGCCGTTTGGGACGACTAATGCACCTGCAGTGTTCATGGACTTGATGAATAGAGTCTTCCGGGCTTATCTGGATCAGTTTATTATTGTCTTTATTGATGACATCTTGATCTATCCTCGGTCGGAGGACGATCATGCTAGACATCTTCGCATAGTCTTGCAGACGTTTTGTGAGCACCAGTTATATGCCAAGTTCGAGAAGTGTGAATTTTGGCAGCAGGAGGTGAAATTTCTGGGTCACGTGGTGTCAGAAAAGGGGATAGCAGTGGATCCCGCCAAGGTTTCAGCGGTGGTTGAGTGGGGACAGCCTACATCACCTACTGAGATTCGGAGTTTTCTCGGTCTGGCAGGATATTACAAGAGATTTATCCAGGGATTCTCTAAGATAGCAGGACCACTCACTCATCTGACTAAGAAGGGTGTACAGTTCGTGTGGGATGAACACTGTCAGCGAGCTTTTGATGAGCTGAAAAGGAAGCTGACTTCTGCACCGGTTTTGGCTACTCCGCAGAGCGGGATAGAGTATCTTGTTTACACGGATGCTTCGTTGTAGGGTCTTGGATGTGTATTGATGCAGGAGGAGCGACCGATTTCTTATGGATCTCGGAAACTTAAGCCTCATGAGCTTAATTATCCAACACATGATTTGGAGTTGGCAGCAATGGTCTTTGCCTTGCGTATTTGGAGGCATTATCTGTTGGGTGAGTCCTTCAGATTATTCAGTGATCACAAGAGTCTGCAGTACTTGTTCACTCAGCGAGAGCTGAATATGAGACAGCACAGATGGTTGGAGTTTATAAAAGACTATCATTTTTCTATACAGTACCATCCAGGGAAAGCGAATGTGGTAGCGGATGCACTCAGTCGCCGACCTGTTGGTAGTCTTTCTGCTCTATTCACTACTGAGTGGAATGCTTTGAAGAGTGTGGATGAGTTGTCAGACACTTTTATGGCTTACATGGTGGTTACACCTTCCATCATTCGCAAGGTTTTACAAGCACAACTCACCGATCAGCAGTGTGTCGACAAGGTCGTAGAGATAGCTTCCGGAGAGGTTCCATTCTACTATGTTAGGGCTGATGGAGGTTTAAGGTACAAGCGAAAGTTAGTGGTACCTTCTGCTGATGGTTTGAGGAAGGAGGTGATGACTGAGACTCACCACTCTGAGTTCTCTGTTCATCCAGGAGGCGATAAGATGTATCAGGGTATGAAGCGGCAGTTTTGGTAGGCAGGTATGAAGAGGGACATTGCTCTTTTTGTTTCTCAGTGTAGTACTTGTCAGATGGTTAAGATTGATCATCAGAGGCCACTAGGAGCTCTACAGTCACTACTAATTCCGGAGTGGAAATGGGAGAGCATATCTATAGATTTTGTGGAAGGGTTGCCAAATTCTTTCAAGGGGCATAATTCCATATCGGTCATTGTGGATAGGTTGACCAAGTCCACTCATTTCTTGCCTATTTGCACTGACTACATTTCAGGGCAGTTGGCGATGCTTTACATTTCAGAGATTGTGAAGCTACATGGCATTCCATTGCTTATTATATCGGATAGGGATTCGAGCTTTGTATCTGGATTTTGGAAGAGTTTTCAGCAGGCTTTAGGTACGGAGTTACACCTTAGTACTGCTTATCATCCTCAGACTGACGGGCAGACTGAAAGGGTGAATCAGATTATGAAAGATATGCTTCGGTCGTGTGTCCTGAATTTCAAGGGCCACTGGGAGGAATATTTGCCACTTGTGGAGTTTACTTATAACAATAGTTTCCAGAAGACTATTGGTATGGCACCATTTGAGGCGTTATACGGTCGACTGTGTCGATCACCTGTTTATTGGATGGAGGTTAGAGAGAATCGATTCTTAGGTCCTGAGTTCATCAAGGATACCTCTGAAAAGATTGCTATTATTCGAGATCGCATGCGTACTGCCCAAAGTAGGCAGAAGAGCTATGCTGATCGTCGCACTCGTGCTTTGGAGTTTCGGGTTGGGGATCAGGTTCTTCTCAAAGTATCTCCTATGTAGGGTGTTATGCGCTTTGGGAAGAAAGGGAAGCTGTCTCCACGGTTTGTCGGTCCATTCATGATTACGGATCGAGTTAGAGCTGTTGCTTATCGGTTGGCACTGCCGGATAATTTGGATCGTGTACATAACGTATTCCATGTGTCCATGTTGCGGAAATTTTTGCGCGATGAGGATCAGTGTGATACCCCCAAATTTCCGGATGCGGGTTGGCCAGGCCCACGCCCGATTACCCGAGGATATCAAACAAATTAGCAATTAACGAACACAGAGTACAATTTTAAAGTAAATAAGAATAAATAAAATTTGCTGAATAGAAAACTAAAATGATAATCCATTGAATGAAATCCCGAAATAAAATTTCATTAGTAAACAACCTTTATGATACAACTGATCCTCCATATACAACTCGGGAATCCATCTAGTGGACCCCTATTCAAATCCCAACTGTATTCAAAAGAACTGGAAATAAAACTCAATTCTACCACATGAAATACAATCCTATGCCAACGGTGGAGTGAATGACTGTATCTGCTCAGCACGATCCAGCTCTATGACTGGAGTTAACGAACACCTGAAAAAAAAATAATAGAAGGGTGGGTCAGGCCCACGAGCAAGTTCTAATCTAACTGCAATCCATACAGTGACCCGATACGCAGACATACCTAAATACCTCACAATATCTATCTAGTCCATACATAAATATATCCACACTAGAGGACCTTCACTGGACTATAATGGGGTCTCAACTTGAGTAGAAGGCAACATGCAAAAACGCACCCAAAGGTGGGCATGAATACCTAGACCTAGCAGGGTACACCTCAACCATCATATCCAGCTATCCATCCCAATGCATATACGCTCCCTAACTAACGACTCTGAGACTCATGCCCATATCGTGGTGCCATAACATATATATAAAGTCCGTCTAATCCAAGGTATGCCATTTTATTGTTTATTGAATTGACATAAGAATTTTAATCCAGTTTAGTCATTCAACTTAATCAGTCGATCTGACTTAAACACAACCAACATTTAATCCAGGTAGTCATTCAACTTAATCAGTCGATCCGACTACACACAACCACAATTAATCCAGATAGTCTTTTAACTTAATCAGTCGATCTGACTAAACAAGGTTTAGGATTCAATATTTTACAATCCTTCCCTTAAATCCAATAGGTTAGGTTTATGCGTTTTGAGCTAAACCATCCCTAGTATGACACCGTCCCATACCGGTTCATACTATCCTCCACAACCATGTAATTGACAGAATCTATTAATTCAGCAATTAAAATTCCACATATATATATAATCGTTTAGCGATTTATAATCCAAAACCAATATCCAAGTATTTGCAATTAAATCCAAGCATTTAAACCATATAGTTGTAAGGAATGATTTCATAATTCAACCACTACCATCCAGAGCCTGCATAGATCACATCTAACACATCAATGACCCTATAATATATTTAAAACCATTTTATAAATATATTAAATCCCACTGGAATGCCTAAAAATAAGCTTAAGTATTTAAAACTTCATCTATCCACTAACCGTATACAATGTACATAAGTGTTATACAGTTTGATTCGTTAATTTAGAATTAACCTTAAATCAATTTAGGGTCTTAATAACACCCAAAAATTAACTATTTAATCCCTCCATGAAGTCTCATTAAATTTCTAAAATTTAATCAAGCCATTTAGTTCCTTTCTTCTGTTAGTAGCATACACCGTTGTATATTTTTACACTGCTACATCATTTGTCTTAGAGACTTAAACTATGCAACAATAAGTTTAATAACACTTAGAATTAACTACTTAGATCCTCTGTTAAGTCCTTACAGTTCATTAGAATCACTCAAAAGCTCAAACAGTGCTCAAAACACCAAACAGAGCCCTAGAAAACACTTTCTAGACGTAAAACAAATTGGAGCCGGCTCTTGGAATGGAGGAGCCGGCTCTTCCCCTATTGGAGCCGGCTCCAATTCCCTAGGAGCCAGCTCTTGCTGAAGGGGGGCCGGCTCTTGACTTTCTAGAGCCGGCTCTCTCCCTCTTGAGAGCCATCTGTCTGTCTGTGACTTCTGCGACCTTCTTCTTCAACGCCGGCCGCTTCCCACCCGTTCTATTTAGTTTTAGACTGTTCCCAAGGGTCCTAACTATGTCCAGTATAATCCCCATGCAGTGTTTACAACAGTTGAAATCAAAAACAAAAACTACAAGTTCCACAGACAAATCATGCTTAGGAAAAACAACTACTGTAATGAACTTTCAAAAAACCCATCACCGAATTTATTCAAGGCAAAGATAAGGTTAAATTGACATATAAAAACATGCTTAATTCAATTATTGATCCATTAAAACCCTAGAGTATATCTAGGTGCACAGAACACAGGCCAACGGGAAGGAGGAAGAAAAGAACTTGTCTTTCGGTTCCGATTTGAAACCTTTCAACGTCGTCTTCCTCCTAGACTTTCCGGTGACCACTGCAACACTGTCTAGCCTCCTATTACCTCTGCCCTTTCCTTCTTCTAGGTTTGGCCTTGAAACCTCAGTCGAGAACTCACAATTTGCTCTGTTCTCTCAAACCTTACTCTGTATCTCTCTGTGTTTTGCAGAACCCTCTACGTGTATATGCTATGTGATATATCGTAAAACCCTAGCTTAACGCATAATGGTGTATTTATAAACTAAATACTAAAACCCTAATCCTTGTCACATTGAGATAGAGCCCTAAACTTAATTCGAGTTGGCCCATAACAAAAACCTACAATTAAATTCCATTTAATAAAACAATAATAAATCAATTAAATCAAATTATCCAATTAAGTCAATTAATGCAAATAATGTTAAATAATTCAACTAAGGCAATTAAACCAAAATAATAAACGCAAATAAATAATTAACAAATAAATCAATTAATACACACAAATAAACAATTTGCCACATAAGCATTTATTCATAAAATTAATAAATAAAATAAAAATGCACATAAAATAACATTGAAATTCTAATTTTATCCCTTTTTAAAGTAGGGGTATTACAATCAGTATCAGCATATCGATGTTGGGGAGATAGAGTTGCAGCCGGATGCAACTTATTTGGAGCCACCATGTCGTATTGTTGATCGTCGGGATCAAATCCTTCGCAATAAGGTTATCCCTTTGGTTCGTGTGCAGTGGAGTCATCACAATGAGGCTGAGTCCACTTGGGAACGGGAGGATGTCATTCGCTCGCAGTTTCCTGAAATATTGGAAGAAGGTAAGGGCGAATTCCGAGGATGAAATTCCTTTCGTTAGGGGGGAAGAATGTAATACCCCTAATTTTAAAAGGATAGTCTCGGCATTTATTTATTATTTTTATTGTATTTTTGCGTGATTATTTGGTTTAATTATTTTCTTTATTAATTTGATTTAATTGTTTACTCATGTGACATGTGTTTATTTTATTTATTAATTTGATTTAATTGTTTACCTATGTGTCATGTGTTTTAAATTTAATTAAGTTATCTTTTATTATTTAATTGGCATTTTATTGTTTAAGTGTTTTAATTATTTAATTGGGTTATTAAATTGGAATTAATTAGTTAAGTGGATTTAATTATTTAATTATTTTTTTCATTTAATTCTGTTTTGAGTTACAATTAACTTTGGGATTGGAATTTCACGTATAGGTAAGCCGTAACAGAGATAGTTTCATGGGCCGACTAGGTTTAGAATTAGGGCTCTGTCTCAAATTAAACACGGATTAGGGTTTATGATTTTTACGCCTATATATATACGGTTATAATCTGTATCAAGGGTTGGAAAAATCCTATTCACGTACCAAAGATACAGAGAGAGAAACAGAGAGCAGTTGTGGGAAAACAGAGTGAGGCTTAAGAGGAATTGTACAGAAAGGAACAAGGAGGTTGAGTAAGGATTAGAGACAGAGTTATAGGAAGCTTGGCGGCGTTCAGAATTGCCGGAAAACTTAGAGACGACACAGAGATTTCAAAATTGAAATCACATGCAAGTTCTTCTCTTTCTCCTTCACTTTGGCTCGTGTTCTGTGCACCTAGATAGTCTCTAGGGATTAACTAATTAGTAAAGGAAACTTATGTGTTTAATGTATGCTTGTTGATGATTCGTTTGTATTGATTTCAAATCTGTTTACAGTTCGTGTATTGTTGCTCCCAGTTCTGTTTATTAAAACATATTAAATTCTGTTGAGATTTTAGTTACGATTCTTGTTTCTATCTTCTGTAAACAAACCCTGGGGATGTTAATGGGATGATATAAGACTCCTAAGATCAGTTTGTGAAGAGAAATAGAGAGGTTGGAATAGAATTATAGTTTCAGTTTTGTTCCTAACGCGGGTTAGTTCGGTAGCAAATTTAATCTCTGTAATTGATTTTAATTGTTGTTATCAAGCCATTGGGATGCTACTGGGTATTAATATGACACCTAAGTTTGGTTTTAAAAACTAACAGAGTGTTAGGAATAAGTCGGAGAAGGAGCACAAGAGCTGAAACGACGCACCGGGGACGAAGGCTCTCAAAGGAGGTGAGAGCCGGCTCCATAGAAGTGGGAGCCGGCTCCCACAACAAAGTAGAGCCGGCTCTAGGGAGTCCTAGAGTCGGCTCTAGGCTGGAAAAAGAGCTTGCTCCAAATTTTGGAGCAGGCTCCCTTGTTATTTTTTATTTATTTTAAGTTTTTTTTAATTTTCTACGTACTATGTTCACTGTTGGAGCATGGAGACTGTTTGAGTGAATTTGAAACTTTACAGAGGGATTAAGGAATGAATTTTGAGTGTTATTAAGACCCTAAATTGATTAAAGTTTAATTCTAAATTGTCGGGACAAACAGTGTAAAAAATTAAGGCACTTCCTATGTTGTTAACAATTGGAAGTTGAATTAATTGTTGAATTCAATTTCTGCAATTTGATGGAATATAATGTGTTTATAAAACTTGTTTTAGAATGCATTCAAGTGCATGATAAGGTCATTTAATTATTAATTTTGATCTATGCATGCTTAGGAGGCTAGTTGCTGAATTATTAAATCGTTTTCTGCAACTATATGGTTAATACTTGGATTTAAATTGCCGAAATATTAAACAATCTTCTGAAATTGTTTTAGCAATTTATTGGATAATAATAGGATTATTTAACCTATTCACATGCATGATGGAGTCCTTGACATATTAAATTTGGTCTATGCATGCTCTGGATGTTAGTTGTTGATTTATTAAATCGTCTCCTGCAACTATATGGTTAAATGCTTGGATTTAAATTGCTGAAGCTTTAAATATTTTTCTGCAATTATTTGGATGGTGGTTTTTGGGTCTGTAAATTATTGAACTGTTATATATGTTGTAATTTACATGGATATAGAGGATTGTATGTACCGGTATGGGACGGTGACATACTAGGGACGGTTTAGCTCAAAACGCATAAACCTAACCTAATAGATTTATGGAATGGATTGAAAGTTATCGAATCCTAATTGTGGCTAAGTCAGATCAGCTGTAACCAAGTTGGATGACTTCCTGGATTAACGGATAGTAGTTAAGTCATGTTAACTGAATAAGTTGAGTGACTAACTAGTTGGTTTATTGTATGTCAGTTTAATAAATAGTTGAACTGCATACTTTGGATTTGGACGGACTTTATATATATGTTTATGGTACCACGAGTTGAGCTTGAGTCTCAGACTCGTTGGTTAGGGTGCGTATATGAAGTGGATGCGTAGCTGGTTATAATAGGTTGAGGTGTACCTTGTTAAGTCTAGGTACTCATGCCCACCTTTGGGTGCGTATTCGCATGTTGCCTTCTATTCAGGTTAAGACCCCTATTATAGACTAGTGAATGTCCCTTAGTGTGGATATATTTATACGTATGGACTAGATAGATATTGTGAGGTGTCTACGGTGTATCTGCGTATCGGGTCACTGTATGGATTGCAGTTAGATTAGAACTTGCTCGTGGGTCTGACCCACTCTTTTATTCTTCTTTTCAGGTACAGGACGGTTCCAGCCTTAGAGCTTGATCGTGCTTGTCGAGGACAGTCTCACTTTCATCGGATTACGTAGGACTTTCCCCGATGTTTCTAGTATTATCTATTTTCAGTTTCAGTCTCAGTTGAATTTTTAGGTAGGGGTCCATCAGTGGATTCCCAAGTTGTAACCTTGAAGTTTTGGAGGATTGGAGTTTCAATTTTCAGTTATACATGGAGGATTTTATAATTAATGTTTCTTTCAGTTTTATTCTATCTTTATTGTTCTTTTTGTCATCTGTGTTCGTTTTAAAATACTTTAATTGTTTGATATTCCCTCGGGTTTGGGCCTGGGCCTGATCAACCCGTGTCTCGGATCCGAGGGGTATCACAATTCACATGGTCACCCACTAAAGGATCCAAAAATCATCTTACCAAATAATCATCTATGCACCGCCTGCTCACAAGGTAAGTTGATTATCAGACCATCCCCTTCAAAAGTCATTGTTGAGTCTCCCCTATTTTTGCAACGAATTCACGGGGATATATGTGAGCCAATTCATCCACCCTGTAGACCATTTCGCTATTTTATGGTCTTAATTGATGCCTCAACAAAATGGTCACATGTTTGTCTGCTTTCTACTCGTAATGTTGCATTTGCTAAACTTCTTGCTCAAATCATTAAATTACTGGCACATTTTCTTGATTACCCAATTAAGACAATCTGTCTTGATAATGCCGTTGAATTTTCTTCTCAAGCTTTTGATGATTATTTCATGTCAGTTGGAATTAATGTTGAACACCATGTTGTACACACTCATACTCAAAATGGTATGGCTGAATCTTTTATTAAAAGACTTCAGTTAATTAGTCGTCATTTGCTTATGCGAACAAAATTACTTGTTTCTGCCTGGGGTCATGCCATATTGCATACTGCACCATTAGTTCGTATACGACCAACTACTTATCATAAGTACTTACCATTGCAACTTATTTTTGGTCAACAACCAAATATCTCTCACATACGAGTTTTTGGTTGTGCTGTATATGTTCCAATTGCACCACCCCAATGTACTAAAATGGGTCCCCAACGTAGACTTGGAATTTATGTTGGTTTTGATTCTCCATCTATTATTAGATATCTTGAACCCCTGACAGGTGATGTCTTTAAAGCATGATTTGCTGACTGTCATTTTGATGAGACTATTTTCCCACCATTAGGGGGAGAAAAGGCACAGCAGCAACGTGATTTTACTTAGAATGTCCTGGAATTGTCTCATTTTGATCCTCGTACAAACCAATGTGAACGAGAAGTTCAGAGGATCATTCACTTGCAAAATGTTGCAAATCAGTTATCTGATGCATTTACTGATACAAAGAAAGTGATAAAATCACATATACCAGTTACAAATGTGCCAGCACGAATTACTGTCCCTGAGCAACCTTATGTTAGTAATACAGCAAATGCATCTAAAACACGCCTAAAGTGTGGCAGACCAGTTGGCGTAAAAGATACCGCTCCTCGTAAGAGGAAATCACAAAGAAAAGTGGGCATTCCTGAAGAGGCCACAAAAGGAGCAACAGATATTATTGATTAATCAGAAATAATAGTCTTGATAAGGCAGAGGCTCTTGATGAGTCTCAAGTACCTAAACATGATGAAATAATAAATATTGATGAGGCAAAGGCAACAGATGATGATATGGTCCTTGATGAGGCACATGCCTTTGATGAGGCAAATGTACCTGAAAATGATGAGATCTAATTAAATTATGAAATGAGATGGAATAGAAATGAAATTGTTGTCGACAACATATTCTCATATTTCGTTGTTCTTGATATTGAAAATGAGGATCCGGAATCTCAAAACGTCGAAGAATGTCGACGAAGAAATGATTGGCCAAAATGGAAAGAAGCGATACAAACAGAGCTAAATTCATTAGCTAAACGTAAAGTATTTGGACCAGTAGTCCAGACACCTGAGGGTATTAACCCTGTTGGATACAAATGGGTGTTTATATGAAAATGCACTGAGAAAAATGAAATTGTGAGATACAAAACTCGACTAGTAGCTCAAGGTTTATCACAGAGACCTGGTATTGATTATGAGAAAACATACTCCCCTGTGATTGATGCACCTATTTTTAGATTCATAATACATTTAGCAGTCATAGAAAGATTACATATGCATCTAATGGACGTAGTTACAACATATTTATATGGATCACTAGATAGTGATATTTATATGAAAATCCCAGAAGGATTTAAAATGCCTGAAACAAAACCACGTAATATGCACTCGATAAAATTACAATGATCCTTGTATGGATTGAAGCAATCTGGACGAATGTGGTATAATCGCCTTAGCGATTACTTACTCAAAGAAGGGTATGTAAACAATCATATTTGTCCATACATTTTTATTAACAAATCAGAATCTGGTTTTGTTATTGTTGTAATATATGTTGATGATCTGAACCTTGTGGGAACATTAGACGAGATCGAAAAGACGACCACTTATTTAAAGAAAGAATTCGAAATGAAAGATCTCGGAAAGACAAAATTCTGCCTTAGGCTGCAGGTTGAACATTTTTCGAGCGGCATTCTCATTCATCAATCAATATATCAAGAAATATCCTTTTCGTCCTCAAAAGAATGATGAAGAACTCCTTGGTCCTGAAGTGATCTATCCAGTGCGATTGGTGCTCTTTTGTATCTTGCAAATTGAACAAAACCTGATATAATTTTTCCAGTCAATTTATTAGCAAGGTACAGTTCTGCACCAACTCGCAGACATTGGAATGGAATCAAACACATATTGCGATATCTTCGTTGTACAACTGATATAGGATTATTTTATTCAAAAGCATCAAAATCTCAATTAGTTGGATACACTGATGCCGGCTATCTCTCTGACCCACATAAAGCCTATTCACAAGCAGGATATGTGTTTACCTGTGACGGCACTGCTATATTATGGCGATCAATGAAACAGACAATGATTACAACTTCTTTAAATCATTTTGAGATACTCGCAATTCATGAGGCAAGCAGGGAATGCATTTGGTTGAGATCAATGATCCAACATATTCGAACAACATGTGGTCTCTTATCAATAAAAGATAGCCCAATAGTATTATATGAAGATAATGCAGCATGCATTGCACAGATGAAAGAATGGTATATTAAAAGTGACAAGACCAAGCACATCTCACCAAAATTCTTTTATGCACATGAACTCTAGAAAAAAGGTGATATTGATATTCAGAAGATACGTTCATGTGAAAATCTAGCAGATCTATTCACTAAAACACTTCCAACTATAACATTCAAGAAGGTGGTGCACAACATTGGAATGCGTCAACTAAAGGATCTTTAGGGTTGATCTAATGAGGGGAAGCAATTGGTCGAAAAGGTATTGGCATATTGTTCTCTTTTTCCTTCGTCCAGGTTTTGTCCCACTGAGTTTTCTTGGCAAGGTTTTAATGAGGCAGTTTTTAATCTATGCAATACCATTTTCAGATACATAAGAATACTGTACTCTTTTTCCTTCGCTAGGGTTTTGTCCCACTGGGTTTTCCTTAGCAAGATTTTAACAAGGCATATTCTTAATGTAGGTGCAGTGGACCCCAAGGGGGAGTGTTAGATATATATATCTTTATATATGGGGCCCACATGCAATTATATATGTTGAAAAGTTTTGAGGCTTATGGTATAAGCCTCTTCTTGTACTTGGTGCCCACGTTTTGTTTGCCTATAAATAAGCATTATGTGTATGTAATGTTGTGTGTGAAAAAAACTGTAAAAAGCTTGTCTCTTTCTCTGTTCGTCTTCTCTCTCTCTCTCTAAAACTTTGTCATAATTTCTATTATACTATTACTCTCTCTCTCTATATATATACACTCTCACATATGTTTTATTATATTTTCTTATTTCTAAATCAAACACAATATCCCTTCTTTTTTATTTCTTTTTATTTTTTGCATGTTTTTTAATCTTTTATTTTATTTACAAATTGATCATGTAAATTTGTATAAGTGAGCACGAAGGTTCGCATGAAGCAGAATCCATTAATTTCTTTTCACTCCAATTAATTACTTGGGTTAAATCAACAAATATTTAAAACATTCCACCCAAAAAAAAAAAGGCTAAAATTATTATGAAATGGACGCATCATAAGTTTAAGTTTTACATAAGTAATAACTCAAATAACATGTCTTCTATTTTTAATTTTACAATAGAAGAGGAAAAAAATAAAATTTCTCTTATTTTGAAAAAAAGAAAGAAATAGTGTGACGGCCCAAGTTTTGCAACCCGGTGCATCAGTGATAACCCAAAAGTTGACCCGGTAATGAATCTGAAATATAGAAATGAAAGATAAATCAAAGCCTTTAGGGATATAAATCATACCTAAGACATCAATGTGACCTTCCATGAAGTCACGGAATTCAAGGTAAGCGAACGAGCAAACGAGAATCAAAACGGGCAAAATCTGTTAATCACGGGCAAAATGGTCAATTTACAAATGAGAAGGGAAATTTGACTCCAAGCAAGTCAAATGAGATTCATACTACCTAAACTAATTTTTTCACAACATTCCAAAAGGTTCTAAGAACTTTGACAAAGAATCCCAAAAGACTCCTATTCCCGGTTTAAACCAAATCTGACACTACCTCACTAAAATTTGAATAACTCCCACTATGATTTGAATCTGAGAATGGCACTGATACAATTGGAAAGCTAACTCAAAATCCTAGAGTTTAGGCTCAAGAATCACCCCATTTGGATTAGAAATGAAAGAGATATGACCAATTGAAGTTAGAGGAACAAAGTTGAAACAAAACTGAAGGGTAGCTGAGTGAAAGTTATTTAGGTAGGCCGAAATGAACCTAGAAACACCAAAAATTGCATTTTTGAGGAAAAGTCACTTCGGTCGGCCGAAATAAAGAACCGGTCGACCGAAACAAGCCAAAACAATACCTAAGCTACTGGAATATGCACTTAAACTGTTCAAATGAAAACCTAAAACCACCAGTCGACCGAAAATGGAATTTCAGTCTACCGAAATGACTCGAAAAAGTACAAAAACACTTGTTATGCACTAGAATTGATAAGGTTTCACCCAAGCCTCAAACCCCATCATGAAATGGTTCAAAAACAAAATTTAAAGTTATGCAAGCATGCCAACAAACGTACTTTACATATTGAAATGTGTTACAATGGCCCATGACCTCATTACATATCATTTACTCTAAATCACATGCCAAACCTCTAATGTTAGAAAAATTACATTTTAAAGGCAAAACTTGAAATTTAAATACATACACTTGAACTTTAAAGTTTGTGACCCTTAGCCTCATGTCATATATATCAAATAAGTTCTAAATAGTGTATTTAAGTACACTTTACATATCATTAGGCAAAAATGGCATATTGAGCCTAACTAAGTATTACAACTTTAAAGGTAAAACTCAAACATGCTAACACTTGCATGTGAACAAGAATGCATTTAAAAGAACTTTAAATTAACAAAACAACCTAGGGATATTGCGCATCCCGAAATCACATCTTTTTGCCTGAAAAATCACTCGATAACTTTGGGGTAAGTAAACAAGTTACTCGTAGGGAATGAGCATGTATAGACCTAACATTTTACAAGGTTATCATATTAATGTGAAATAATTCAAAAGAGTCATGCCACCTAACGTTTATGTCAAATGTAAGACTCAAGGAGCATCCTAAACTACCTTAGATCATTTGTAGTATAAATTACATCATTCATGCAATTCAAATAATATAGAAACATGTTATACAAAGTAACAAGATATAGATTCTCAAAACCATCAACTTGAAATCTAAAATACGAAGACAACTAAAGTGGGTCATGCCACCTAACGTCTATGTTCCAAATGAATCTATAGGATCGTTCCTAAGCTACATTTGAACATTATAACATAAATGTACTTAACAATATCAAGATTGCAATGATTCTTTAAAAATCATAATGCATAAATGTACTTAATAACATCAAGATTGCAATGATTTATTAAAAATCATAATGCATAAATGTACTTAAAAATACTTAAAAACATCAAAACTGTGATGATTCATTAAAAATCATAATGCATAAATGTACTTAACAATATTAAATCGCTAATAGCCAAAATCACAAGTCACAATTAAACATTGGTTATCAACTTTAAATTGAATGCGAAATCAAATAGTGGAAGACTTGGATATCAAATCTCGGAGTAAAACCAAGACCTAAACGGTTATTCCGGGCACTAACCCGCTAGGAATACCACCCTAGTGCGCACTAAAATGGGGAGACCTCATACCTTCCGCACTAGAACTAAAGTCCAGCCATGTCTTTATAACAATGTCCCAAGTAACTCTAAAATTAATAAATAAGTTCACAACTTATACCCAATTAAATAATGCATGAAACCACCTTCCATGCACAAGTAGGTTAAAACCACACAATCCATGCCTTAGAGTTTTAATTCAAAAATGGCATATAAAATGTCAAGTTTTTACTATGAAATAATGTACAATACAATATCATCTACTCAACAATTTAAATCATGCTTCCATGGTGAACTTTAAACACTAATTTTACAACATTGCAACAATAAGTTCACAAGGCTAATAATATCAAAAATTCACAAGAATCTCATATTTCTACTACATAGTAACAAGCTAGCAATTTAACTTCCAATAGTGCACAATAAGTATTCCATATTCATAATACTATGAAAGCACAAGTCAACAATATATTCCATATTAGAAACATGTTCTCATGAATATAAATTTAACAACAATGTTAATCAATGCTTAAAGCATAGCTAAGTGAATACACAACAAGTCCAAATCCATGATCTAAATATAGAAATAACTTCTAAAACATGATTAAATCCATAGAACAATTAGATAAAATTTAATCAAAATTCTCTAGATCTCAAATCTATTTCAAATAGCCTCAAATTAATGTATGTTAAAGAACATAACATGGTCATCAACAATATCAAGTTAAAAAATTCAATTAAGTGAATAAAACACTTAAAATAAAATTAATTAATCTAATTAATTAATTTCTCTTAGATATTAAAACAATTTCAAATGTTCTCAAGTTAACATAGGTTAAAGAACATGACAATACTTATTTTAATATCATATTACAAGTTGATTTCATGCTCGTTACAACCATGTAAATTAAATTTTCATAAAAGAAAATAATTAAATAAAAGTCTCAATATTTATTCAAATGTCCTCAAATTCATGTATGTTAATAAACATATCAAGGCCTAATCTAATAGCATGCCACAATTTAATTTCATTATACATACAACCATGTGAATTAAATCCTATACAAGAAAAATAATTAAATTAAATTCTAGATTATGAACAAAAGCATGCAAACAAGTTGTATAAGTATCAATAGCATGTAAGATAACAAAAATATAAACCTATACATCCCCTACCTCAATTTGAGATGAAAATCTCAAATCCCCACCGAAATGAAACCTCTCCGAATCCTATGAAACTTCGAGGTTTTGTCGGAGACAATACGGTGAACATTAAACCCCGAGGAGGTCACACCAAAATCCAAACTTGGCTTCAAACCCAAACTCGAAAAATGGCCAAAATGGGATTCCAATCGGTTGGAATCGAAGGACTCATCAAGGCGAACATTAAACACTGAGATACTATGACATTTTACTAAAGGGAAGTGGTCGGAAAAGAAGAGAGAAGGGTGGCAGCCCCTTGGCTGCCATGGCTGCCTGCCAAGAGATGGGAAAGAGATGAGAAAGTTGACTTTTCACTTACTAACCCCCTATTTATAGAAAACCCTAAAAGTGTCCCGGCTCCCGCCGGGTTCGGAAAAGTGAAATTTGAGTAGACGTGCTCAAATGACAAAATACTGTGAGCGAAAAAGAACTAAAATGAGATAAAATGAACAATGGAAGGAACGATATCGAAAACCAAGTCCCGAACACAAATATATGCTCCGAACAAGTTCGGCGGCAATCGGGGTCAGAAACCCTAAAACTGGGGAAAACGACCAAAAGACAATTCTAAGAGTACGCGACTCGACGAAAAGTGAAAATGAATCCCGTAAGAGGATTTAAGCTTAAAACGAGGCTTTTTGCAATAACTTTCATTAATTGCACAATGGCCCTACAAAAAGTAATAACTGCAAAACTAGCCCAGAATGAAAATATCTTCCTTAAAAACCCCAAAAATAAATATCTTCCAAAGATATTTATGAAAAACACCCAAGAAATAAGAATGTTTCTAAAGAATTCTTTCATCCACGCCCTTGCAGAAAAAGGAAACAACCAGCGAGCTTTTCTTCAAAAGTAAAGTTACGCGTTTCGAGGAAATCAACTGACTCATGAAGTCAAAACTCAACTCCAAATATGAAAAGTGAGGTTGTGCCAACAAAGTGACAAACAGGAAAAAGACGAAAAGTGAATAGTGTTAAAAAAATGAAAATGTGAAAATGACTTAGTCCTTAAAGGAAGTTGTCAATTCAAAACGAAGAGTCTCGGAAATCATTCCTGAGCACTCGAGACGACACTAAGTGACGAGAAATCGAACTCAGAAAAGAAAAGACAACGGGAAAAAAAATATCCGTAAAACTCTGAGAAAAAGGAAAGGAAGAAATATGACCGGGTCATTACAAATAGGATGTCTCATGGAACGGCCCAAATTCCATGATTCGATGCATTAACTACAAATGGTCCCAAACTCCGACCCTATACATAGTCCGAAATGCGAAAACTAGAGTTATAATGGTCAAATAACATGTCCTAGCACTAAATACCACCTATGGGGTCCCAATGGAGACCTAACATACCAAAGGTTAGCCAAGGAGAGGTCGAAAGCAAACTCCGGAGTCAACAGGGCACAGATAGAGTGCCCAGGACAAACCTCAGCTAGTTTTGTAACATTTCACAATTTTTCATTTTTTCGGTAATTATTTGATTTTTTGGATTATTTTCTCACATCGTTTTGCGTATCACACACCGGTTAGCGTGTCACAAATGTTCCGAGAGTGATTTATGGCATTTCTTAGAGTTTTGAACTCTTAGAAATGCATTTTGAGCCATTTAGGTGTTTTTTGGATTTTTGGGCCAAGAGGTCCCTTGTAGGTCCAACGCCCGGATTTTTCGTACTCGGAATTATTTTTCGGGTTCATTACATTTAATATATTATTATTTGGAGCATATCTACGAGGTTGTATGTTTTATTACCTATTTATAGCATGTTATGATGTGTATGTGCATGGGAGGGCATGGTGGTCATTTGGTGATGTAATACCCCTATATTTTAAATGAATTATTTATTAGATTTATCTATTTATATTTATATTCAAAATGATTTGTTTGATTTAATTGGAATTAATTGATTTTATTTTATTTAATTAAGTGTTTTGATTAATTGTTTGATTTTAATTAAATTATATTTCGCATTTTACTTGTTGAATTGATATTATTATTATTATTATTATTATTTTGGAAGTTAAAGCAATTAACGTACCCTACCTCTACCAAGGTTTGAACTCCCGACCTCCCCTTTGGGAAAGAAGGGGTGATATCACTAGACCAGTTGGTCATTTGGTTTGAATTGATATGATTTTTTGCTTTATGGAATGCTATGTTTGAGTTGTTTATTTAATTTGTGTGTATTTAAGCTTGTGTGATTTTTATTGTGAATTATTTGGAATTAATAGATTTAATTTAATTGTTTTATATTAATTAGATTGGGCTTAAGAGAAGTAGAACCAATGGATGTGGTCTTGGGCTTGAATGAAGTCTTATTGGGTTAATTAATAAAAGCCATGGTTATGAGATTATTTAAATGATTATTTTTGTATAACCATAAATATATATATATATATATATATATATATATATATATATAAAATTAATTAATAAGTGTTATAGAAGGATATATATATATTTATTGATATATATATATATAAGTATATATGACTTAATTAATTAATGATTATTTATGGAAGGTAATATAGATATATTATATAATATATGCGTTTATATATATATAAATATTATTTAAAGATAATTATTATTATTATTTTTTATTTAGTAGTCATACTAGGAATAGGATTATGCACATAAGGTTATATCGTTAAAAGGTTTTCACGATAAAAAAATGAAAGAGATGGAGAGAGAAGAAGTGAAGGCTGACAAAGAGGAAGTTGGATCAGAGAATGATGACACCTGAATTGAAAGAAATAATCAAAGCTTGAGACGTCGGTTTCGTTTCAAAACCTTCAGGCGAGTTTTTCTCTATTATTCCTTTTAGGATTCATAAGTATTTCACCTTGGGTATCAAAGCTTTAGGTTAAATTTTATTAATTAAATTATGATTAAATCGGAGTAGTTAAAAGCATAAATTAATATTACTTTATTTTATTTTTGGAGTTTTGAAGTTTAATTGTAATATATAGGTGTTGTATATATTTTAAAAATCAATTTATAGGTTCATCTATGACCCAAGAAGGTTGATTATGGTCTTTGAAATTTCTGGAATTTTTCTGGTTTTTTTTAATATTTTTTTAGAATTTTGTTAGAATTTATTTTCCTACATTTGTTGAAAAATTATATATATATATATTGTTTAGATATATGCACTGGAGGTCTATGGATTGGCACATGGGGGAGCAATCCAGTGTGGTGCGGAGTATATTATAAAGGTGGAGGCAGGCAGATCTGAGCCATAAAGATGGTGTTGATCAGAGGAATCAATTCGGTGCATCGTCGTGTGTGCATGCTATAGTGTGTATGGATCTGGGCATTGAAGAGGGCAGATTGATTCGATGCAGCGCACCCACAGGAACGCGGTGCATCCGGCCAATGGGAGCGAGCCGTGTCACCAAAAGAAATAGCCAGCGCGTGCATGAGCTTGGAAGCGCGTCCTAGCGCGTGTGATGACTTCCCAGTGCGTGTAGGGGTGCGTGGGAGCGTGTGCGCTTGGAAAAGGTTGTGGAAGCACGTGCAGGGTGTCTAGGAGAGCGTGGGGAGGTGTTTAGAGTCTTGGAAAGGTCCTATGAAGTCCAGAGATGTTCCAGAATTAGTTTCAAGCTTTTTAGTACTGAAACCAACCATTAGATGATCTGGTCTTGGTGTTCTGAGAGCCATAGGGTGTTACTATGATATTTAGTAGCATTTAATTTGCGTAAATATAATTACTTAATAATTTGTCATGGAAGGAAGTGTGTATATATATATATACACTTCCTTCCATACTAATCATAAATTAATATATACACATATATAATATATATATATATATATATATATTTATTTATTTATTGATATATATGATGTAAATAAGTAAGGATTATTATGGAAGGTAATATATGTGATACCCCTCGACTCTGAGATATGGGTTGATCAAGTCCAAACCCAAACCTGAGGGAATACCAAACAATTAATACTTAAATGAACACAGAATACAAAAAAATTTTAAGAAATAAATAATAAAGCGGAAAGAATTATTAATACAAAATCCTCAAACGTTAAAGATTAATATAATCCAAACTTTCCAAAACCTCCAAGAGTACAACTTGGGAATCCATCTAGTAGACTCCTAAATAAAATCCCAACTGGAACTAAATAACTGAAAATAAAATCCAAACTAAAACATAAAGAGAAATCTTATGTAATCGGATAAGTGAGTGACTGTCTCTACTCAGCACCATCAAGCTCTAAGGCTGGAACTGTCGAACACCTGAAAAATATAAGAGTGGGTCAGGCCCACGAACAAGTTCTATTCTAATTACAATCAAAACAGAGACCCGATACACAGATACATCCTAGATATATCAACAATATCTATATAGTCTATACATATATGTATATATCCACACTAAGGGACTCTCACTGGACTACAAAAGGGCCCCAACCTGAATAGAAGGCAACATGCAAAACGTCATAGACTTAACAAGGTACACCTTAACCGTCATAGCCAGCTATGCATCCCAATGCATATATGCTCCCTAACTAACGATCCTGAGACTCAAAGTTCGTCCAAAATCAGAGTATGTCATTTAATTGTTCGTTGATTTCACATAAGATTAACTAATCCAGTTAGTCACTCAACTTATTTAGTTGATCTGACTTAACCACAATTACAAATAATCCAGGTAGTTATTCAACTTGCTCAGTTGATCTGACTTAAATATAAGTAGGTTTTAATTTTTATAATCCATTCCCTTATTCCAAAGTAGGTAGGTCTTAGCGTTTTAAGTTAAACCATCCTTAGTGTGCCACCGTCCTATACCGGTGCATACATTCCATAACATCCATATAATTGACAGAACATAATATAATAGTTCAGCAATTTAAAGTCCAACACATTAATCCATGTAGTTGACAGAACAAAGTTTAATAGTTCAGCAATTAAAATCCAATACATTAATTCATGTCATTGCAAAACAAAGTTTCATATTTCAGCAATTAAAATCCAATACATTAATCCATGTCATTGCAGAACAAAGTTTAATATTTCAGCAATTAGAATCCAATACATTAATCCGTCATTGCATAACAAAGTTTAATATTTCAGCAATTAAAATCCAATACATTAATCCATGTCATTACAGAACAAAGTTTAATATTTCAGCAGTTAGAATCCAGAGTAAGCATAGATCAAGTCTGATAAATAAATGACCCTATTGTGCATCCAAAACAAGGTTTATAATCATGCTACAGTCCTTTAAATTGCTAAAATAAAATTAAGCAATTAAATTCCTTCTATCCGTTAACAACATGCAAAGTTGTTTACTTTCCTACTGTTCAATCCATTAGCATAAAGGTTTAAATTATGCCATAAAAGGTTTTAATATTACATGAAACTAGGGCTGTAACTTGGGCGGGTTAACCCAGCCCAGACCAACCCCAACCCAGGAATTTTGAAATCTAAACATACAGTTCACAAATCGGGTTCATGTTCAGGTTGGGTTTTGTCAAAACCCAAACATATTCGGGTTGGGCTCGGGCTCAACCCGAACCCAACCCAAAACCCAAAATTATTTTTTTTCTTCTTCTTTTTCTCTCATCTCTCTCTCTCTTCTCTCTTCTCTCTTTTTTCTCTTTACACTGTCTAGTCATGGTTGTCTGATCCTGAGCCTGCCTCGATATGATGTTGCTTCTTCTTTTCGGTGATAGCGCCTGCCTCTTCGCCAGAGATTTGGGTTTCCTTTCCCTCGCTCCGGTGATTTTGCCAAAGGATGGCCGTCTCTTTGAGAGTTTCGTAGAGGACCTCTCGACTCTCTATTTCACTTCTTCGTCATCATCTCCTTTATCACTCACCGTCGTCGTCGAGAAACTCTCGCTGAAACTGTACAAGTCTGAAACCTCAAAAACCTTAGAGATGATATCATCTGTTGGTTTAATCACAGCCATTGGTTGGATCTTGGCTTCATCGACTTTAGG
Source organism: Cornus florida (assembly GCF_030987335.1). Classification (NCBI taxonomy): domain Eukaryota; kingdom Viridiplantae; phylum Streptophyta; class Magnoliopsida; order Cornales; family Cornaceae; genus Cornus; species Cornus florida. Next base: position 52,858,484 of record NW_026775573.1, read on the forward strand.
CAGCTTGTTGTTGGAGGGGTCGATCTGTGTAGAAATGGGTGGTTTCAGAATGGGTGTCTCGGAGAGCACTTCTTTGATGGTTTCTTCTTCAGGTGGCGGCGGAGGAGGAGCTTTGCAGTTGGCATCAGATTCCGGTGAGTGGTGGTGGTGATTTGGAGGAACCACATCTGGGTTTTAAAATAAATAAATAAAATTAACACTGAGATCTGAAAATATTTGGGTTTTGAACTTCTGATTCTTGCAGACAGATCTGAAAATATATGAGTTTTGAACTTCTGATTCTTGTAGATTTTGTAGTTTACAGTTGTAGAGAGATAGAGCGAGAGAGTTGAGAATGAGACCTGCGATTGCGGAGGCTGAAATGATTTGCCCTAAAATTTTGTTGTTTTTTAATAATAATATAATCAAATATATATATACTACCTCCGAAAAAAAAAAAAAAAAACTATTATTTTTAAAAACTCAACCCGTCAACATGACCCGACCGACCTAAAAATATTCGGCCTGGGTTGTAATCATAATCCATGTTGGATACAATTCTGGCTGGCTCAACCCAACCCGATTCGAGTTAAGGTTGGGTTGGTTCTGGGTTGGGTTAGGCTAGCCCAACTTGCAGCCTTACATGAAACTAGTAATTAGAACGCCCCAGTAAAGTCCCAAAACAATTCGGAAAGAACAAATTATCCAAACCGTGCCCAGAAATATTCCAGAATGTGGTAACATAAGAAAGCCTGCTCTCAAAACTTGAGAGCAGGCTCTGTCCAAGCATGGAGCTGGCTCCATGCACCTTGGAGCCGGCTCTAAAGGGGTCGGAGCCGGCTCTTCACTTGGGGGAGCCGGCTCCCACTTCCATGGAGCCGGCTCTTTCCCTCTCTGAGAGCCCTAAACCGTTTCTTTCCTTCTGCCTCGTCTCTGGCCACTTCTAACCCTTCTATTCTTCATTAATACTGAACTTCAGAGTCTAAATTATATCCAGTATCATCCCAGTCATTTATTTAAAACAGCTTGCATTAAAAACAACAATGGAAACAGTTACCGATTCATTATGCTTTAAGGTCAGACAATCAAAACCAAATTTGCAAGAACTATACCATATCAAATTAAACACATACAGGAGAATAATTTAACATATACTAAGCATGCAAGATTCATTTAATGTCCAATTAAAATCCTAGAGATCACCTAGGCATGCACATAACACAGGTCAAGGGGAGAGAGAAAGAATAAAACTTGCCTGTAAGATTTTGAATCAAAACCTCGTCGCCGTCTTCCTAAGTTTTCCAACGACATCTGTTCACTGTCAACCTCCTACTGCTCTGGTTTAAATCCACAAGCAAAACATTCCCTCCTCCTAGGTCCGTCCTTTAATCCACAGCTGAAACCTCAACTGTAATCTCTCTATTTTTCTCACAATTCCCTGTTACGTCTCTCTGCCTCCACTGTGCCGTGAATAGGGTTCTAAAACCCTAGGTAGACTTATTACATATAAAAACCTAGGTAGGTTTTTATAGGCACAAATAAAAACCTAGGTCCAATTGTAATTAGAGACGAAAAACCTAACTAAACCCTAGTCGGCCAATACGTGATTTCATAAAAGAATAAAACCCTAATTTAACATTAATAATTAATAACACTAATTTAATCCAATAACCCAATTAACTTATTTAAATAAATGCATAATACAATTAAACCATTTAAACAATTAAAATAATTAATTCAATTAAAGAAAATAAATAATACAATTAAATAACACAACAAGTAAAACAATTAGGCAAATAAGCAAATAATCAAATAAAAATGCTAAAATAACTAAAATGCCGAGACTATCCTTTTAAAATTAAGGGTATTACATTCTTCCCCCTTAACAAAAGGAGTTCTGTCCTCGAAATTCACTCTTACCTTCTTCCAATATTTCAGGAAACTACAAGCGAACGACATCCTCCCATTCCTAAGTAGACTCAGCCTCATTGTGGTGACTCTACTGAACACGCACTAAAGAGATAACCTTATTACAAAAAACTTGATCCCGGTGGTCGACAATACGACACGGTGGCTCCAAATATGTTACATCCGGCTGCAACTCAATCTCCCCAACATCACTATGCTGATACCGATCTTCATCACGCAGAAATTTTCGCAACATAGAAACATAAAACACATTGTGGACGTGATCCAAATTATTTGGAAGTGCCAACCGATAAGCTACAGTGCCAACTCTATCCGTAATCATGAAAGAACTGACAAACCACGGTGACAACTTCCTTTTCTTCCCAAAGCGCATTACTCCTTTTATAAGAGACACTTTGAACAACACCTGATCCCCAACCTGAAACTCCAAAGCACGAGTACGACGATCGGCATAACTCTTCAGCCTACTCTGGGCAGTGCGCATGTGATCCCTAATAAGAGCAATCTTTTCTAAAGTATCCTTAACAGGACCTAAGAAACTGCTCTCTCCAACCTCCATCCAACACACAGGAGATTGACATGGTCAGCCGTACAATGCCTCAAACGATGCCATACCAATAGTCTTCTGAAAACTATTGTTATACGCAAATTCGACTAGTGGCAAATAATCCTCCCAATGGCCTTTGAAATCAAGAACACACGAATGAAGCATATCCTCCATGATCTGATTAACCCACTCGGTCTATCCATCAGTCTGAGGATGATAAGCAGTGCTAAGATGTAACTCTGTACCCAAAGCCTGCTGAAAACTCTTCCAAAATCCTAACACAAAGCTCGAATCCTTATCCGATATAATAGACAACGGAATGCCATGCAACTTTACAATGTCTGTATTGTAAAGTTTCGCCAACTGCTTTGAAGTGAAGTCAGTGCGAATAGGCAAGAAATGAGCTAATTTAGTCAACCTATCCATGATGACCCAAATGGAATTGTGATCCTTGTATGAATTAGGCAATCCCTCCACAAAATCCATAGAAATGCTCTCCCATTTTCACTTCGGTATCGGTAATGGCTGTAGAGCTCTTGGCGGCCTCTGATGATAAATCTTGACCATTTGACAAGTAATACACCGAGAGACAAAAATAACAATGTCCTTTTTCATATCTGCCCACTAAAACTGCCGCTTCATATCCTGATACATCTTGTCTCCTCCGGGATGAACCGAAAACTCAGAATGATGAGTCTTAGCCATCACATCCTTCCTTAAATCGTTAGCAGAAGGTAATACTGAACGGCTTTTGTACCTTAAACCTCCATCAGTCCCCACATAATAAAATGGAACCTCCCCGGAAGCTATCTCTATAACTCTGTCAATGTACTGCTGATCCATGAGTTGTGCTTTCAAAACCTTGTGAATAATAGAAGGTTTAACTACCATGTAAGCCATGAAAGCATCCGACAACTCATCCACCGTCTTCAAAGCATTCCACTCAGTGGTGAATAAAATAGAAAGACTAGCAGCGGGTCGGCGACTAAATGCATCTGCCACCACATTCGCTTTCCCTGGATGGTACTGTATAAAAAAATAATAGTCTTTCACAAACTCTAACCATCGATGCTGTCTCATATTCAGCTCCCGCTGAGTGAACAAATACTGTAGACTCTTGTGGTCACTAAATAACCTGAAGAATTCTCCCAACAAATAATGCCTCCAAATGCGTAAGGCAAAGACTATAACTGCCAACTCCAAATCATGTGTTGGATAATTAAGCTCATGAGGCTTAAGTTTACGAGAGCCATATGAAATCGGTCGCTCCTCTTGCATCAAAACACATCTGAGACCTTGCAAAGAAGCATCTGTGTAGACAAGATACTCTATCCCGCTCTGTGGAGTAGACAGAACCGGCGCAGAAGTCAACTTAGTCTTTAACTCATCAAAAGCTTTCTGACAGTGCTCATCCCATATGAATCGTACACCCTTTTTAGTCAGATGAGTGAGTGGTCCCGCAATCTTTGAGAACCCCTAAATGAACCTATGATAATATCCTACCAATTCAAGAAAACTCCGAATTTCGGTAGGTGATGTAGGTTGTCCCTACTCTACCATTGCTGAAACCTTGGCTGTATCTATCACTATTCCCCTTTCTGACACTAAGTGACCCAGAAACTTCACTTCTCGCTGCCAAAATTCACATTTCTGGAACTTAGCATATAACTGGTGTTCACGAAGCATCTGCAACACTGTGCGAAAATGTTTAGCATGATCGTCCTCGGACTTTGAATAAATCAAAATGTCATCAATGAAGACAATGACAAACTGATCTAAATAAACCCTGAAGACTCTATTCATTAAATCCATGAAGACTGCTGGTGCGTTAGTCAGTCCGAAAGGCATGACACGAAACTCATAAGAACTATATCTAGTGAGAAACGCTGTCCTCGGAACATCTTTCTCCCTAACCCAAAGTTAATGATATCTAGAACGCAGATCAATCTTAGAGAAGTATGTAGCTCCCTTCAATTGATCAAAAAGATCATTAATCTTAGGCAAAGGGTACTTATTGCGAATAGTAATCTTGTTCAACTCCTTGTAATCTATACATAAGCGAAGTGAACCATCATTCTTTTTCACAATCAGAACTGGTGCTCCCCAGGGTGAAGTACTCCTATGAATAAAACCCTGGCTGAGTAATTGCTGAATATGATTCCTCAGCTCTTGCATCTCCACTGGTGCCATCATGTATGGTGCCCTAGCAATAGGCATAGTGCCTGGAGCCAAGTCAATCACAAAGTCTATCTCGTGACTAGGTGGCAACCCTGGAATCTCCTAAAAAAACGTCTAAAAAGTCCTGTACAATTGGTATGCTATCCAATGACACAGTAATCTCCTCCTCCGTTTCCTCCTCCACATAGAACAAATAAGTGCTAGTGACCCCGTTAAAACGTGGCATAGCAACGACGTACATATCCTGACCAGGTATGGTAAAAACAACAGACCTATCATAACAATTAACTTGGGCATGATAGTGAGATAACCAATTCATCCCAAGTATCACATCATAATTGTGCATGTTCAGGACCAATAGATTGGCTAGAAATATGAGTCTACCAATATCTAGTGTCACAAGCCCATCACTCTCATGTAGAATGGCTGTATTGCCTAAAGGTGTAGAAATACCCTGAGGTCTATCGCATACTCACGTCGTCATTCCAGATAATGCAACTGTTGCGGTGCCTGTCCCTGAGGATGTGGCAGTGCTGGTAACGCCGGATATGTCTGTCCCTGAATTCGTGGAATCTGTGGAGCGGGTAAAGGTACCGATTCCCTTTGTCCCTGCTGCACATGTTGTCCTTATCCTTGTCATTGTCCTACTTTAGGACACTACCTGAAAGTATGACTTCTCTATAATCAAACGTACAGAATTGATTCCATAAGTTTCTTTTATAAACTCATTGGTAATCATCCCGTTTCAACCCAACATCCCTATAAACAAAGATTTGGTTTCTTGTCCAAATTATCACTCCACTAAGATAACCCTTTACTATTGCAACAATCACATTCCAAAATAGTTTAATAAAACCATTTATGTAATCATCACTAAAATGTTCTCATAAAACACAATAGAAATACCAAAACCACTAGTTCACTTTATTAAGAACTTCTTTAAACCATAAACTGTCAAAAGAATAATTGTAAAATATTCTTTAACATACTACTAGTGTACTTGATTAAATCCATACCACACTTTTACTAATACCTCCACTACTACTAATAATTAAATTACTCTTAAAAGAGCATTCATCTTTGAACTCCGGTACCCTCCATCTTAGATGTTCCGGTATCTCCTTCATTATGATTTTCTTCGGGGTCCTCCTCTCCACTTAGCTCAGTTTCGAGCACCACCGAAGTTGTGTTAGGTCCACAGTATGGTGGCCAATCTTGCACACCAGAAACCTTTATTGACTTATACTCCGAAGCAACACCTATTGGAACCAATTCCTTGGTCTCTAATTCTGCCTTCTTAGTCGGCCTTCGCAGGGAAATAGTCGGAGTAATCTTTTCCTTCCTTGGGTTCTTCTTTGCTTTCATCACGGACCGCATAATTTTCCTAGTGCCAAACATTCTGAAATTACAGAATAAACTTGACATCAGTACTTTCTAAACAAACCGTAAAGGAATACAACGAATCCTAAACTTAAGCTCTAAACAAAAGAATACGCTACGCGGAAGTCTTATATGATATAATCCTAGAGACACTTGAACCTGGAGTGCTCTGATACCAACTGTGATACCCCTCGATTCTGAGACATGGGTTGATCAAGCCCAAGCCCAAACCCGAGGAAATACCAAACAATTAATACTTAAATGAACATAGAATACAAAAAGATTTAAAAAATAAATAATAAAGCTGAAAGAATTATTAATATAAAATCCTTAAAAGTTAAAGATTAATATATAATCCAAACTTTCCAAAACCTCCAAGAGTAAAACTTGGGAATCCATCTAGTGGACCCCTAAATAAAATCCCAACTAGAACTAAATAACTGAAAATAAAATCCAAACTAAAACATAAAGAGAAATCCTACGTAATCAGAAGAATGAATGACTGTCTCTACTCAGCACCATCAAGCTTTAAGGCTCGAACTATCGAACACCTGAAAAATATAAGAGTGGGTCAGGCCATGAACAAGTTCTATTCTAACTACAATCCAAACAGAGACCCGATATGCAGATACATCCTAGATATCTCAACAATATCTATATAGTCCATACATTTATATATATCCATTCTAAGGGACTCTCACTGGACTACAAATGGGTCTTAACCTGAATAGAAGGCAACATACAAAACGCACCAGAGGTGGGCATGAGTACCTAAAACTAACAGGATATACCTCAATCGTCATAGCCAGCTATGCATCCCAATGCATATACGCTCCCTAACCAACGATCCTGAGACTCAAGCTCATATCATAGTACCATAGTCATATATTTAAAATCCGTCCAAAACCAGAGTATGTCATTCAATTGTTCATTGATCTGACATAAGATTAACTAATCCAGTTAGTCACTCAACTTATTTAGTTGATCTGACTTAACCACAATTACAAATAATCCAGGTAGTCACTCAACTTACTTAATTGATCTGACTTAACTATAAGTAGGATTTTATTTTTATAATCCATTCCCTTATTCCAACGTAGGTAGGTCTTAACGTTTGAGTTACCTAGTATGCCACCGTCCCATACCGGTGCATACATTCCATAACATTCATGTAATTGACAGAACATAACATAACAGTTCAGCAATTTAAAGTCCAACACATTAAGTCATGTAGTTGATAGAACAAATTTTAATAGTTCAGAAATTAAAATCCAATACATTAATCCATGTCATTGCAGAATAAAGTTTAATATTTCAGCAATTAAAATCCAATACATTAATCCATGTTATTGTAGAACAAAGTTTAATATTTAAGCAATTAGAATCCAATACATTAATCCATCATTGCAGAACAAAGTTTAATATTTCAGCAATTAAAATCCAATACATTAATCCATGTCATTGCAGAACAAAGTTTAATATTTCAGCAATTAGAATCCAGAGTAAGCACAGATCAAGTCTAATAAATAAATGACCCTATTGTGCATCCAAAACAAGGTTTATAATCATGCTACAGTCCTTTAAATTACTAAAATAAAATTAAGCAATTAAATTCCTTCTATCCGTTAATAGCATGCAAAGTTGTTTACTTTCCTACTGTTCAATCCATTAGCATAAAGGTCTAAATTGTGCCATAAAAGGTTTTAATATTACATGAAACTAGTATTTAGAAACCCCCAGTAAAGTCCCAAAATAATTCGGAAAGAACAAATCGTCCAAACCGTGTCCAGAAAAATTCCAAAATGTGGTAACATAAGAGAGCCTGCTCTCAAAACTAGAGAGCCTGCTCTCAAAACTTGAGAGTAGGCTCTGTCCAAGCATGGAGCCGGCTCCATGCACCTTGGAGCCAGTTTTAGAGGGGTGGGAGCTAGCTCTCTAACTCCTAGAGCCGGCTCTTCCCTTGAGAGAGCCGGCTCCCATGGGAGCCGGCTCTCTCCCTCTCTGAGAGTCCTGAACCGTTTCTTTCCTTCTGTCTCATCTCCGACCACTTCCAACCCCTCTGTTTTTCATTAATATTGAACTTTAGAGTCTAAATTGTATCAAGTATCATCCCAGTCATTTATTTAAAATAGCTTGCATTAAAAACAACAATGGAAACAGTTATCGATTCATTATGCTTTAAGGTCAGACAATCAAAACCAAATTTCCAAGAACTATACCAAATCAAATTAAACACATACAGGTGATTAATTTAACATTTACTAAGCATGCAAGATTCATTTAATGTCCGATTAAAATCCTAGAGATCACCTAGGCATGCACATAACACAGGTTAAGGGGAGAGAGAAAGAATAAAACTTGCCTGTGAGATTTTGAATCAAAGCCTCGTCGCCGTCTTCCTAAGCTTTCCGACGACGTCCGTTCACTATCAACCTCCTACTGCTTTGGTTTAAATCCACAAGCAAAACCTTCCATCCTCCTAGGTCCGTCCTTTAATTCACAGCTGAAACCCTAACTGTAATCTCTCTGTTTTTCTCACAATTCCCTGTTACGTCTCTCTGCCACCACTGTGCCATGAATAGGGTTCTAAAAACCTAGGCAGACTTATTACATATATTTATAGGCACAAACAAAAACCTAGGTCTAATTATAATTAGAGACGGAAAACCTAACTAAACCCTAGTCGGCCAATACGTAATTTCATAAAAGAATAAAACCCTAATTTAACATTAATAATTAATAACATTAATTTAATCCAATAACTTAATTAACTTATTTAAATAAATACATAATACAATTAAACCATTTAAACAATTAAAATAATTAATTCAATTAAAGAAAATAAATAATACAATTAAATAACACAACAAGTAAAACAATTAGGCAAATAAGCAAATAATCAACTAAAAAGGCTAAAAATACAATAAAACAATAACTAAAATGCCAAGACAATCCTTTTAAAATTAGGGGTATTACAATATACATCTATATATATATATTATCTATATATCTATATACCCTATAATGTGTATTCAATTTTGATTTTTTTATATACGTTTATTTTTTTTTTTTAATTTATAAAAATATTGTACACGACATTTCCTTTTTACACATTGTTTATTTTTCTTTCTTTCTTCCTTCTTTTTTTTCCAAAGAGTTCTTATTTTAATCAATTTTTAAATTTTAATTAAATCAATCTTACATTCTAAATTCTGGATTTCTTTATTAAAAAAACAACTTTAATTATATACAATACCATGAAAAAAAATAGTAACTTCCTGCAACGTAATTTTTAAAAGGCATCAATAGTTAAGATATCTTTCTACTTTTATATTTAAAAGAGACGCCTATTGTGAAGGGTTGTTTGCCGCTTATACATACCTACGAGTCATATGATCTAATTAAGAAAAGAAAATAAAACTCTTTCATGTTATCTTCTTCTTTGCAAAACTTTTTTTTATTTTCAGGCTAACATCGTAAGTGCACTATACTTCTTGAATATATATATATATATTTAGGTTACAATTCTTCTCTCCTCAAAAATGTTTATGGCTCCGTGTAATTTTTATATTTCCTTCTATATCACATTATTATTGAAATATTTTAAAGTTCCTTTTACATATAACTTTTATTCAATATAGTGTAATTATATCTCTTTCTTCTATGTATATACATTTTCCAAATCATTGTTTCATTGTATTCAATAAAGATGAAGGAGATTAAGACTTTCACGGACATGACATAGCGATTGTTAGTTAAATTTATTTTATATAGGAGTCATTTGATTTTTTGTATATTATTTTCTGTGATGATATCCATATTTTAATTAAGAATATATTTGAGTTAGAATCAAACATTTACAGCTCTTTAAATTCTTGAAAAGGTGTCTATTTAACTACTAACACCTTTTTGAAAAAAAGAAAAAAGAAGACTCCAGACATAAGTTATTGCAATTTTTGTTAAAAACATATCACAAAGTTTGTTAAGTGTCTAATTATTGTTGTATCGATATTCAATTTATTGTAAGAATTTTTAAAGGCCTCTCTTCACTTTTTCTTTTTTTAATTTGTTGAATCTTTTGAGATATTATTATTATATATTATCACTTTTCTATTCTTTTTCAAGAGTTGTGTAGAAATAAAACTTTTCTTCTCTTTTTCAAGAGTTGTGTCCAATTAAAACACCGATTCAATTACTTTTTCTTTTTTTAATTTGTTGAATGTTTTGAGATATTATTATTATTATTATATATTATCACTTTTCTATTATTTTTCAAGATTTGTGTAGAAATGAAACTTTTCTTCTCTTTTTCAAGAGTTGTGTCCAAATGAAACACCCATTCAATTATTATTATTATTTTTAATTATTATTATTATTATTTTGTATTTTAATAAATTTATGAAGAGCTGTGCCAAAGAGGTGTTTGCAAGTCGAAGCACATATATGATTAAAATTATATGATTACACCTTATAATTAAATTCACACCTTTATACTAAAACACCTTTTCATTACATGCATCTTTAAATAGTGAGAGTCATTCAATAGACATTTCTAAAACTCATTGTTTTCAAGGATTCTCTCTTACTTGCTTTCCCTATTAGAAAAATATTTCAATAGGGTATTGCAATGAGCGTCTTAAACCTCTACGTTTTTTTTGCCCTTTTCTTACTTCGGTAATGAATAACCAGACAAGATGAAACATAGTTCAATGTAAATAGAGAGAGGAAATTTTTTGTTTTCTTCTTCTTTAGGAGTATTCATTTACGATGAGACAATTCCGTCAACTGAAAAATAGAGTTTCAATAATTCAAGGGAAACCGATCTCTGTTGGTTGTACAAGGATGATTCTTTATTTTTGTATATACAAGTTTAATGCTTACAATGTTCACTTTGATTATAAAACAATTTAGGAAACTAGAATGATTTAATATTTATTTATTTCTTTTCAATTTAATTTTTTAAGGGAAAAAATCACAGAACCCCCTTTTACTATCATTTTCGTCCAAAAAACCCTTACTAAAATTAAACACCCCCTGAATTAAAGAAATGCTATCAAATTATCATATACCCGTGACCCTCCAGTTTCTTAAGTTGTGAAATGACAAAATTAACCTTATGATTTAATATTAAATTAAAAACTGATATGTATTATTGTGAAATTAAAAAAATGCGCGCCCATCTTCTTATTCCTCTTCACTCTCTCTAGAACTTTTACCCCTCTCCACCTTCACCCACGGGCATATCTCCTGCCCAGCCAAAAAAATATATATATATTATTATTATGGGTAATTTTAACCCAGTCCAAAAAAAAAAATAATAATAATAATAATAATAATAATTAGTATTAGTCAGTTAAGTCACACTATTAAAATAAAGATTCAAGCCAAATAAGCCCTAATAAAAAAATTTGCTTTAAGAAATTGTGTTATTAAATTTATATTTAATTTTAACCCACTCCATAGATAATTTCTAAATCCGCCCTTGCCCTTGCCCTTGCCCTTGCCCTCACCAAGTTTGTCCACTGTAGTAAGACATAAAGAGCATAACTTCACATCAACTCTGACTGTTTTGTACCAGTTCCTCCATTGAAGAAAGCTTACAAGCCCAAAGGGACACTCTTGTCGAAGTAAGTAAAACAAAACACCGAAACCTCCCTTGCTCTCTCTCTCTCTCTCTCTCTTTTTTGCTTATTAATCTGTAAAAAAGGAACACCCAGAAAAATCCATATCGAATTTGGTTGAAAATCTAAAGAAAATCGAATTCGAGGTCTTTTCTTATTAATTCTTCTCATCTTAGTTTCAACCTGCCTCTTTGTTTTCTTACTTTTTAATAACTCTTTCTTATCTCATTGGTATATCTACAAGTTCATGATTACAGATGGAATATATATATATATATATATATATATATATATATATATATATATATATATATATATATATAATTTTCTGGTTAAAAAAAACCCAAAAGATCTTGAATGGTTCTCAAAGAGTATATATATATATATGTATGTATGTATAAAAAGACACTAAATTAGTGTATGTTAATCAGTACGGACAGCTAATTTAGAGAAAAAAACCAGTATTACAAATGTCATCACTTTCATACTTCACCAAACTTCTACTATCTTATACTGAGTACTATGTTGTATTTTGAGTAGAATCAGTGTGTGTGTGTCTGCAAGCGTACGGCTTCAAACACCATCCTATCGCCGCCGCCTCCCCCACTACCGCCGCCGTTGAGTTGGGATTTCTGGGACCCATTTGTGCCATGTTCCTCTAGGTCAGTTACAGAGGTGGAGTGGGAAATGACAACATCACGTCGGAGGTGGCCGTCAACAACACCGCCACCACCCTCACCAATCTAGAGAGAGACTGATTTTAGAGAGAGGGATAAAAGTTCTAGAGAGAGAGCCCAGAGGAAGAAGAAGATGGGCATTTTTGTAATCTCACAATAATAAATATCAGTTCTTAATTTAATATTAAATCATAAAAATAAAATCTCGACCTAAAATGTGTAAAGAACAAAAAAAAAAAAAAAAAAAAAAAAAAAAAAAAAGAGTAAAGAAAATAGGATGCAAGTTATAAAATGTCTAACAAGAGTTAAGTTTCTCTAAAATAGACATGACTTAGCTTTACCTTTTGTTGTGAAATTGTTACATATTCTTCATTTTTTTTTTTTTTTTTTTTTCTTGGTTCAATAGATTTTCAATTTTCATTCACTTCAAATGTGTATTTCAACATAGATCTTGACTTCATTAGCCTCTTGTTATTTTTTTTTCCCCATACCATTAGTGATTCACATTTACTTTTTATTTTTTATATTTTTGTATTTTTAAATTTGTATTTTGCTAACTGATACATTTGGTAATTAATTTTTATACACTTTTACTAATATTTTGTTCATTATTTGCCTAAAGAATTTTATATTTTAACACATTTTTAACCTTTTACCTTTTGAAATTAATTAGATTAAAAGTTTCTTGATATACTTGTAACAAGTTGCAAAAATTGGGAATAATTCTTTTCTAATTTTAAATTGAATAATTAGTAATAATACTTGTCTCACAAGACTACAATAATTAACAAGTGAAAGATTTAATCATGAGAAAAATAGTGAAAGTGAATCATCTCATACAACCTTCAAGCAACCTAAACTGTTATAACAACTAAACTATATTTATATACATTATCTATATAAATTTTAATCTTTAAATGAAAATAAAATTTTTATATGAAGATAATAGTAAAATTCAATAAATTATTTTGTATGACAATGACAATAAAATTTTAATTTTTATGTGAGAATTTATAAATTTACCATGTCAAAGTTTTTTTTTTTTTTTTGGTAGATCGACTAAGAGTTCTAATTACGTGCAGTTGCACATCCTTTTTATCTAGTATAATATATGTGTGTGTATATATATAATATTTAAGATTATTAATATTATTATTTTTATTTGGTATATCAAAATTTATAGGTAGTATGGTTGATTAAATCATAATAAGTTGGTTATTAAATTAATGATACGCTTATAATTTGTATGACATGTCTATGTATGATTTAACTGATTGATTAAGTTTAAAGTTGGTACATGATTGAATTGTAGGTATGAATGAGTTGCCAAAGACTTAAATATATTGCCTAATTATTGGTATGAATAAAATATATATATAGAAAGCATGGATGAGTTGTTAATTTAAAAGTATAAATAACTATACATGAGGAGGTATGGTAGAATTACCAATGTAGAAATAAATATATTTATAATGGCATGATTGAGTTGCCAAAACATAATTAAATTGCTATGTGTATTAGAAGATTAAAATTTCATCTATAGTTATTGTATGTATAAGGTGAATTATGATTTAATATTCTTATATGTATAAAGCGGATTATGATTAAATATTCTTATATTAGAATAATCTAGTACTTACAGGTTAGTTATTTATTTTAATTATAATATTAATAAAATAATATTGGTGGAGACATGGTCGATTTGTCAAATGCAGAGGTATTGGATATGTGATTTAAATAAATAAAAATTATCATTGGTTTATGGATTAAAGGAATTATTTCTTTAATTATAATTTATTGTTTAAATGAATAAACAACTGTTTAGGATAAAATTAAGGTTAAAAGAGTTTCTTTTTAAAAGAAAAATAAATTGTAGATTGGTCTAGGTATGATTATTATTTTAAACATTGTTTAATGGTTTTGAAAATTTTAAAGAACATATTAATGAGTGTGATTATTGTATTATAAATAATTATTTATATATATGTGTATCATCATATATTAAAGTTAAAACTTTATTAGGATTGGTTTTGGTTAAAGATGATCTGTTTATTGGTTTTTCGAGACTTAGTAGAGAGAACTTGCTCGTGGGTTTGACCCACTTTATTTTTATCTTTCAGGTTGTAGATCAAATCTCAAGGTTGATGATTCACAACTTGGGGGACTTATCTACTCTTTCTTCCTATTCCAAAGTAGGATATCTATCCATTATTAGATGATAGATTTATTTTATTGTTGACTGGATTATTGAATTTTGTTTTTAAGTGTCATTGAATTACGGGATTCCCGAGTTGTAGTTTTAGAAAAGTATTAATAGAATTATTATTTAATAGATTTTTCTTCAACGAGTTATTTATTCTTTTTATTTCTTTTCGTAATATGTACTTGTTTCAAATACTTTAATTATTTTGATATTCCCTTATTTTGTGCGCGGATTTGATTAACCCGCGTTTCGAATTTAGGGGATATCAAAGGTGATCAGTCAAAGGTGCACCCCACATTTGACTATACATGTGATAAGGGTCATGTATAGTTGATTTTTTTGCATTTTCTTCTTCTCCTCTAACCGTGAAAGACTCTCTCTCTCTCTTTACCATTTTCTCTCTCTAAAACCACATTTTAAGCTCTTATTTCACTAATATCCTACAGGATTTGATCTTTACATCGACTGCAAAGTTGTAGAGCTCAACAAGAGCTTCAATTTGATCGGAGCGGATTTTGGTTTGGGTGACTTTTGGATTTTCAAAAATTTTGGGGCTTTTTCTTAATTTTTGAGGTAGGGGTTTCTAAAACCCAATTAAAATCTTTGATTATAATGAATCAATTCTTTGTAATTGTGCTTGACATGTACTCCCTCCATCCCAAAATAGTTGGGCATTTTGAGAACTATGACTCAGAAATTATGAGTCACAGTTCCCAAAGTGCCCAACTATTTTGGGATAGAAGGAGTATAATTTTCTAATATGAGGCATGATAATTAGGGTTGTGTGATACCCCTCGATTCTTGAGCTACGGGTGATCAAGTTCGAGCACAGATCTGAGGAATACCAAACAATTAAGTATATAAACAAGTATAGAATACAAGAAGAATTAAAGAATAAATAATAATTAAGCTGAAAGAAACTAAATAATAAAACCATAACTTAATAAATAAATCATCCTCTAAATAGAATAATTCAAAATATCCATTATCATTACAACTCGGGAATCCATCTAGTGGACCCCTAATAATACCCCAACTGAAAAAATAACTGAATTGTAATCAAATTCAAAACTAAAACATAAAGAATCCTACATAGTCGGAAGAGTGAATAACTATCTCTACTTAGCACGGACAGTCTCTATCCTTAGAGTTGACAAATACCTGAAAAATAATGGTCACAAACAAGTTCTACTCTACTACAGTCTAAGCAGAGACTCGATACACGTATACATTCTAGTTAACTCAACAATAACTAGTAGTCCATAAATATATATAAAGATCCACACTAACGGGTTATCGTTGGACTATAGGACGGACTCTACCTGAATAGAAGGTAACATGCAAAACGCACATGTAGTGGGCATGCGTACCTCAACCTACCAGGGTTCTCAACAATCCTATAACCAACGAGACTTCCCAGGGCAGTATATGCTCCCTAACCATAGACCTGAAACTCAAACTCATATCATGACATCATAATCATATATATAAAGTCCGTATAAGTATAAGATAAAAATGTCATCCATCTTATAAAGTGGTCTGACATAAATAAAGAGGATTTAACTCTATAATTAATCCATTCTCTTATATATCAAAGTAGGCAGGACTTAACTTTTATTAGTTAATCCTTCCCTAAGATGCCACCATCCCATACTGGTGTATCACATCCATATAGTCCAATAATTGATGAAATAATTAAAATAAAACATCAATTAATTCCAGAAACAAGCATAATAAAAATCAGATAATGGCATGATCATATTATACTGTCAATGCATGATTAAAAACATATATCATCAATTTAGATTGCTAGAATAATACTAGGCAATTAAACCATCCATTAACAACATGTAAATTTAAATAAAATTTCATATTGTTCATCTATAGCATATAATTATAAATTATGCATTCTCAGTTTTTAACATGCTCATTGTAGTCACTTAAAATACCCAAAACAACCTACATAGCTTTGGAAAATCCCAAACCTCAAAACAGTAGCCAAAAATCCCAAAACTTCAAAGTAGCAGCGATGGAGCATGCTCCCAAATCAAGGGAGCAGGCTCTATCCCCTTGAGAGCCAGCTCCCTCCAAGTGGGAGCCGGCTCTCGGCCTGAAGGAGCTGGCTTTCACCCTTTAGGAGCCGGCTCTCGACCTGCTCTGTACCTTCTTCCTCGTCTCCGACGAGTTTCAACCCTTCTGTTCTCCATTGATAATGGTCCTAAGAGTCTGAACTATGTCCCAAATCATTCTAGATAATTTTATACAATAAATATGCATCTTAAACACAAATTTAAAACAAGCTATATAGAAATTTAATTCAAAATAATCAAGAATACATAACAATACATAAAATCAATTTTAAATCAATTTAAGCATGCAAATATGGTCAATTTAATCTATGATACATCCTGGAATTAACCTAGGCATGTATTGAACACAAGTCCAAGGGAAGGAGTTAGAAAAAGAACTTGTCTCTGAGGTTTTTGGTTCAAAACCTCAAACTCCTTCTTCTCTAATTTTTCGGCGATGTTGGCTGCCGTCAAGACTTCTCTTTGTTGCTCAGTGCTAGCCTCGAACAACCCTCTCTTTTGTCCCCTTGGGTTCGGCCTTGAACCTCTTGGCCGAATCTCCTCTTTCTTCTCTCTCTCAGTTTCTCTCTCTCTGTATTTCTCTATTCTCTTTCTAGGAATATCATGTAATATAACCCTAGCCTCCTCTAAACTTATATATATATATATATAGACTACTTCCAACCCTAGTCCTGATGGCAAACCTAGTCTAAGTAAAAGGGAA
Organism: Cornus florida; assembly: GCF_030987335.1. Lineage (NCBI taxonomy): Eukaryota > Viridiplantae > Streptophyta > Magnoliopsida > Cornales > Cornaceae > Cornus > Cornus florida. Next base: position 52,875,791 of record NW_026775573.1, read on the forward strand.
AAAATATAAGAAAAGGGTAGGAAAATATAAGAAAGGTAACTAAAAAAAATATACATATATATAATCTTATATATATTTATTATTATATAAATAAATATATGAGATTACTTCAGAGTATTATTATTAATATAAATGTTAAAAAATAATATTAATAATAAATTACTATCCTTGTATATATATATATACACACACACACATACAACTATCCATGGGTAATTATTCGTACTCATTACTAATACTATCCAAGTAGTTCATGCGACCCATTAGTTTGGTTCATTACTACCATCCATAGCCCAACTCCTTTATATAAAAAATATAAAATAAAACATTTAAATCCTAACAATTAAACTACACATAATACACATCATCAGATAACAAATAAGTCAGTTAAATCATTTAAATTCAAATAAATCAAATAAGCACATAATTTACGTTTAAATACTTAATTAAATTAAACACATAATCAAATAATCAATTAAATAATTAACTAATTCAAAAATGCAAATAAAATAAATAAATAAATTCCAAGACTATTCTTTTAAAATTAGGGGTATTACAGGTTGTTATTGTAAATGATAATTTATATGTTATATGTGCCAAAATGTATTGAATTATATGCTTAGATGAACTATTGTGAGATTATGTGATTAATTGATATTGCTATATTATTGGTATGTCAAGAATGCAATAGTTATAATGTTGATTGCGTTGGAAATATTATATTAAGTTGTTACTAAAGTATGTAAGCATGATTATATTTAAATTGTGAGCTTCACCCTGACATAATGCTTGAGACATTCATTCATGGGGGATTGGGTGAGTGTGGGAATTGTTTTTGAAAAGAGAAATTGATTTTTTTTTTTCCTAGTTGGTACACACATATATGCCTCCATCGAGGCTCGAACTCCTGACCTCTCTTTGGGAAGTAGGAGCCCAATACCGCTAGGCCACTGGCCTGTTGGTGAGAGAAATTGATTTTGAAAAGGTTTTAAAGGAAAATTTGCAAAAATTGAACGGTAAGGAGTCTTGTGTGAACCTAGAGGGAACATGGGGAGACTGTCTTATGCGTGATTGAGTTACTTAGGCCCTAAATGACGCTAAGGAGTTTCCAACTTGGTTGATTGATTGAGATACAATTTCACGAACTGGATCTAAAGATTATAGCTAGCCATGATTTATAAACGCACCTAAAACGTAATAAAGACTTGACAGATAGTTTCAATAGGATACTGATTATGATATTATATGGAAGACTTGATTCTGGCTTTCTTTGGTTTCCCACCATTCTCTTGCAGCTTTATCTGGCTCTTCCTAGCAGTAAAAGGGTTTTAGGGATATATATATATACACACACACACATACTAGAGGATCAACGTGCGTTGCACGTGATGAAAAATATTTGTAAATTTATTTATTTTTTAGTTTTTGAATTATTCTTTTTTGTTTCAATGATTTTTATGATTTAAAATTTTCATCTATAGTAGATACATTAATTAAAAAATATCTATTTTCAAAGAGTTATCTTCAAATTGAAACATCTATTGTATTGAATTCTTTTTCTTTTTCTTTTTTCTATATATATAAGCAGAAATAATGTGACAATTGGGTGAGTCAAGTCTTTTGAAATTAAACAATAAAAATAATGAAAAATAAAAATTAAAAATGAGAAAGATGTGGCTTTTGGATGAGTCACATTTTTTGGAATTAATAAAAATAAAAATATTAAAGATATATATAAATAGAAATTATATTGAGAAAACATATCAGATGTGACTTTTGGGTGTAATATATACAAATTATATTGAGAAAATTATTTTAAAAATATAATATATATAAAATAATTTAAATAGAAAACCGATGTATTTTAATTGGATTTTATCTAAAGAAGTGGTATTCTTTATAGGCATTTAAATTTAAAAGAAACTCTTAATGAAAGCAGGCTACATGGTAAGCAGAATATATACATTATTTATTTTATAATAGAAGGTGTTGGAGTTTTTTTCACTCCGAGGTTTTAGTAGTTTTTATTTTATTTTTTTGTCATTAGCATGAAGGTGTTAGTAGTTTGTTTATTTTTTATTTTATTTTTATTTTTCACTCCGTGCTGTTTAGTAGTTTTGTTTTTGTTTTTTTGTTTTTTTTTATTATTTTTTTTTTTTTGTCATTGGCAAGAAGGTGTTAGTAGTTAAGATGGTAACTTTTGAAGTGTTTTATTTTTATATTTGAAACTCAAAGGTGTAAATGTGTATTGGCAGGGGATATAAAAAATGTTGAAATGCTAAAAGGTGTAACGTTTACGAACTATGTATATTTATATATGGCTTAAGTGCCAAAAACACCCTCCTCAAAAAAATAATTTTAGTGTGTATAAATAATACAAAATGAATCCACTTTTATAAGGGTTATAAATATATTAAACTGATTGAACTAAATATCATTTTATTTTAAATGTAACTTTAAAGTGTTTCTTAATTTCTTAGTGTTCTTATCCTAAATCTTTACGGAATATACTTCCAAATATAAAGACATTATATAACGGAATCATAAATACTTTGGAGAGAATTAGGCAAAGTAGAGAACGTATATGAAAGAACAACATTTTCTAGAGAATTAAACAAGAAAGGAATACAGAATTAGAGAGAAAAGCAACATGGAAAAATAAACACATTATATACGCAAATAAGATATAAAGAGGCCAAAACACTTTGTTATAACATAATACAAAAAGTACAAATAAAACATTATATAATAATAATAGTTCAGTAAAATATCAATAAAAGCATATTAGAATAAGAGAGAGTAAGAAACTTATTTCTGGCCTCTTGGAGATTGAAGAGACTCAGACAATTGTCATGTTGAATAACATTTATCAAGTGTTCCATGGACATGTTGCTCATAAATTCAAGATATATATATATATATGTATAATGAGGTAGTATATTGGACGGACAAAGGAAGAAAGATTAGAAAAAAAAACAAAAAGGAAGATGTAAAACGTATATTGTTTTTATTAGACTACTATTCTATTTATAGGCTACAATGTACACACCTATTCATGAAATGATAGGTTTATTCAACTATAAAAAGTTTTTACCATTAACTTTCTTCATAACCGTTCATGTTTCTTTCACAGAGTGAGTGAATATACAGAGAGTAAATTAGGGAATTGAAATATTCCACGTATTCTTTTAATAAAAAAAATTATAAATAGAGAGTTGATATATTTTCACTGGATAGAAAGTGTTCATGAAAAAAAAAAAAAAAATTGTTTAATATGAATAAGTGTGTGAATTTAAAAGATCGAAACTCTTTTTTTTTAAAAGAAAACAACTTTGTAGGCAAAATACATAAAATAGAAAAGGTGTCTAGAGAGAGAGTGTGTGTGCATTGTTGTGTTTTTTTTTTTTTTTTTTTTTTTTTTTTTTTCCGGCTTTGCAAATAGGTGCCAGTAGTTAAGGAAATTTTTCAAAAATTTTATTTTTCATATTAAAAATCTATCTAAAGGTGTAAAAGTGTATAGGCATGAATTATTTTTTTTATAAAAAAAAAATAATAAATTGAGAGGTGATATATTTTAACTGTACAGAATATCTTTGATCATGAAAAAAAAGGTGTTTAATATGAATAAGTGTGTGAATTTAAAAGAAATTCTTTTCTAAAAGAAGACAATTTGATAAGCAAAATATATAAAATAGAAGAGTATCCAGAGAGTGTGGGTATTATTATTATTATTATTATTATTTATTTTGGGTTTGCAAACAGGTGCTAGTTGTTAAGTAGGTAACTTTTCCACAAAAAAAAAAAAAAAATTCACATTAAAAATCTAGCTAAAGGTGTAAAATTGTATTGGCATGAAATATCAAAAAGGCTTAAATTCTAAAAGGTACAACTTTTAAGAATCAAAAGTGTATAACAACGGAAATTGTAAACAGGAAAAGTCATTACTAAAAATTTTAAATAAATGAAGTGTTTTAAAATGTATATAAATATTAGAAAATGAATCTACATTTATAAGAAACTCTTTTTTAAAAGAAGACTACTTGAACATCAAAATATATAAAATAGAAGAATATCAAGAGAGTTTGTGTAATTTTTTTTTCCCCTTGCAAACAGGTGCTAGTAGTTAAGTAGGTAACTTTTCAAAAAAAAAAAAAAAAAAAAAAAAATCATATTAAAAATCTATCTAAAGGTTTAAAAGTGTGTACAGGCATGAACTATCAAAAACTGTTGGAGTCCTAAAAGTTTTGAAGTTTAAGAATCAAAAGGCGTATAACAACAGAATTGAAAATCTGAAAAGTCATTAATAAAAATTTTAAATAAATGAAATGTTTTAAAATGTATATAAATATTAGAAAATGAATTCACTTTTATTAATAGTGTAGATATAGATATAGATATAGATATATATACTAAAAAATGACAAATCACCGCGTGCTTTGGGTACTTCGATACCCAATACTTCCCACCAAGAAAGGAAAATTGCTTGAATTTTCTCATCAATCACATTATTAGACAGTGAGTGTAATTCAAGTAAAATAAATACTGGATTGGGAATTTGAACTTGGGTATTTGGTCACAAGCAACAGTTACCAGTAAGCTAATACACCACATCCAACTCTTTATATTTTTAATAATATAATATAATATTAAAACTAAAACAAATTAAATAAATTATTCTCTCCTCTCCTCCAACTGTAAATTTCTCTTTCACTAACCTCTGTAGAAACTCTCTCTCCTTTCTTCTTTCTCCCCCACGTCGTACCCGACAAAACTGTATATATAATGATAAGAATTTCATGCAAAAACAATTTATTTATGTTATGTCACCTGAGGTCTTAGAAGAGATGGTTAAAAATGTTAAATCAACAACGAAATACACTACATTGTTATGCAACAACGATGTAACATTTACATCAAAAATATTAGTACAACATATTATATCATGTTACAACACTATTAAATTGAGAATTAACATATTTACGTAATAACTATTCAAAAAAATTATCTTTAAGTAATTGTTTCGTTGATAATTTAAAGTTGTGTTGTCGATTTAAATGCAATGGATTAGAAAAAAAAAAATTAAAAAAAAAAAATTTAAGGTTGTGTTGTTGTCGAATTAAACGCACAAGGCCACACTTGGTCAAAAAAGAAACAGGAGAGGATCTGATCCCACTCTTGGCTCTTGCACAACAATATATATATATATATATATATATATATATATATATATATATAGCTGCATTAGAAAACTCATCTTCAAGCTAAAAATACAACAAAGCTTATCTAACTTCTGTCAAGAATATCCAAAATTTCACACAAGAAAATCAATGTGGTGCATTATGAGTCATATATTTATGATAAAGGTCACATGTACAAAGTCTTTAAAATTCAACTTAGGATAATGTAGAGAAGTTTTAACTTAGAGAATCCTAATCCCTCTTTTTCCCTCTTTTAAAACCTAAAGAATCACGTATTTTTTCCACCACTAGCTAAAAAAGAAAATAAATTGTTCATTTTTTACATTTGAAAGCTAAATAATATTGCTGATGTTACGTTTGAGAGTATCAAATTTGTATTTTAAATTTTAAATTGAAAAAAACTAGTTCAAACTTTTAACTAAATTTGTTTTAATTTCAAATTCAATACGCTAATTTAATGCTCCTAAACATATCTTAAAAATAAACAAATGAATAATTATCAATTTTGAGATTATAAAAGTTTTGTTTGGTTAGATGGAAACAGCTAGAAAAGAATGGAAAGAGAAAATTTTTAAATTTTTTTAGAATTTGGATAGATAGAAAGAGAAACCTAATGAAAAATAGTTTCTCGAATTAAGTATTTTCCCTCAAAAATTTTCCACCAAAAACGCGGGAAATTTTTTTATTTTCACGTCAAAAAAGCACCTATTTATTTGCAGTTCCTGTTATACCTAGTAACTTAATCGTGCAAAGTTCTCTAAAAAACAACTTCCATTGTGAGGTAAGTTCTCTCCAAAACAACTTCAATTCTAAGGTAAGTTCGCAACACAAATTATACAGTTATATATATAGAATGTCAATGATAATTTGTATAAAATTGCTCAAAATAGATCATGCTTCTAAATAGAATTTTTTTATTTTTTTTTTAATTTTCTGTTCTATGTTGCAATTCTAGCCACTCATAATCCGTGTGTGTGTATGTATATATATATATATATTATATAGTGAAATATTTTATTTTTCCCCAAACAGTAGTATTGCCTCTTCATCTCTAATTTTTTATTTTTAATTTGTTTATCTTAAACTAATAATTAGTTTTACTTAAGAAAATATTATGAAACCTTATTCTAAATATAAATAATATAAATAAATATAAACAATTAAATAATCCATCATTTTACTGCATAAAGGTAGTTTTGATACGTATAATAACTTTTTTTTCACTTTCATGTTATCCAAACTAATAAACTAATATTTTTTTACAATTTTGTTGAATAAATTTTCATGCTAACGAAATGCATGCTAGAAAATCTCTTTTCTTTTAACTTACTTTACTTTTATTTTGCTTTCACTTTCTTTTCTTGCTTATTTTCATCTAATCAAACAGAACCTAAGTTTAAGCCTAAAATTACACGGTATCCACAGAGCAATTTTTATAAAATATGCGGCTGTCAAAAAGTAATAATAACAAATTACCACCAATTAATACAAACCCAGTATACAACATATCTTGGACACTACTCCAAAGAAATTGATGCATGTACCGTAGTTCTCTGGATATGTTGTATTCTTTCCGTCTTCGGACTGTCCTGATGAATCATCAGGTTGGTCATCGGTAGTTTCCCCAATAAGCTCATCAACAAATATACACTAATTTGCAAATAACAGTTCAGTGGAAATAAGCAAATAATTTATATCTGTCTATTCCTATAACCATACTACTTTAAAGAATTTTAATAATTTTTTTATATTTTTAAATACAACAATAATATTTTTTGATAGTTTTTTAATACAATTATTATTTTATAATAGTTGAATATCAATTGCAAAGGCCTTTTGGTATTCAATCAATCATTCTCCTTATACACTTCTACTTTTTTAGTTTATTATCTTTATAAAAAAGTATTACAGTTATAATTTTCGAAAACAATTATTATTTCCTACTAATGGATACCAATTGCAATTCAAGTTGTGCCCTTTTGAGATCTCTTTTTAATTGGTATTAATCAATCATTCCCCTATAATTCTTAAAACTTATTTTTCCAAGATATATATATATATATATATATATATATATATATATATATATATAATCTCAGTGTAATTTATCTTAAATTAAAAATTGTTTTTCTATACGTACGACCTCCAAATATATATGATATGATTGATAGAACAGATTTGGGAAAGTGTTAATTAATTGTGAATCAAATCCATTATATATATATAAATAATTATTTACAAATATTAAAGTGGGGATTCGAACTTGGGAGCCATAAGCATCACATAATAACATAATATAGTAATTAATTGTGAATCAAAAACCTTATATATATAAAGGAGATTTGAACCTGGGTCTTTGATCACAAGCATACCACTTGACTATTACACCACATCCAACTCTTTATACTTTTAATAACATAATATAGTAATTAATTGTGAATCAAAACCTTTATATATATAAAATAATTTAATTAAATAGTTATTTATAAATATTGGAGTGGGGATTTAAACTTGAGTCTTTGACCATAAACAACGCATGCCCTACAACTGGGCTATCACACCACATCCAACTCTTTATACTTTTAATAAAATAATATAGTAATTAATTGTGAATCAAAACCTTTATATATATAAACTAATTTGATTAAATAAGGATTTAAACTTGGAACCTTTGGCCACAAGCAACACATGCCCTATCGCTGGGCTACCACACCACATCTAACTATTTATCCTTTTAATAAAATAATATAGAACTAAATTTTTCTCTCTACAGAGCCTTCTCTCCCCCAACTGTAAATTACTCTTTCACTAACCTCTGCACCAACTGTAAATTTCTCTTCCGCTAACCTCTGCATAAACTCTTCCCCTTTCTTCTCTCTCTACAGTTTATTGGGTCATGCAGATTTATTTATATGCGACTTTAAACCATGTTGCATCACATTTTGAAATGTTGAAGGGATACCAGTCGACTATAATTTTAATGTTGCGTTATTTATTTTGTATTATTAACCTGCTTAATCAACAACTTAGCATTTATAAAGAGCCATAGTACTCTTGTAAATGTGTTTGATTAGGCACATAATATATATGATATGATTGATTGAACAGAAATGGGTAGTTGACTTACAGTTATAAATGATCCGTTGGAACCATCCAAGATGACTTCCACTCCTGAAGGCCGTAGGCTTGCTTGCAAGAATATGGAGAGGGATCATTGATAAATTAAAATCTTAATTAATTGTGAATCAAAACCTTTATATATATAAAATAATTTAATTAAATAGTTATTTATAAATACTAGAGTGGGGATTTAAACTAGGGTCTTTGACCACAGACAGCCCTACAACTAGACTATCACATCACATCCAACTCTTTATATTTTTAATAACATAATATAGTAATTTAATTAAATAGTTATTTACAAATATTGGAGTAGGAATTCGAACTTGGGCATTTGACCATAAACAACACATGCCTTACCACTAGGTTATCACACTACATCCCTCTTCATACTTTTATTAACATAATATACTCTTTATACTTTTATTAACATAATATAGTAATTAATTGTGAATCAAAACCTTTATATATAAAAAATAATTTAATTAAATAATTATTTACAAATACTAGAGTGGGGATTTGAACTTGGGGCCAAATTTGGCACCAAGTAACAAATGTCCTACCACTAGGCTATCACACCACATCTAGCTATTTATCCTTTTAATAAAATAATATAGTATTAAATGTTTCTCTCTACAGAGCCTTCTCTCCCCCAACTGTAAATTACTCTTTCGCTAACCCCTATAGAAACTCTCTCCTTTCTTCTCTCTCTACAGATCCTTCTCTCCCCCAATTGTAAATTACTCTTTCGCTAACCTCTGCATAAACTCTTCTCCTTTCTCTTCTCTCTACAAATCCTTCTCTCCCCCACATCATACACGTCAAAACTATAAATTTCTCCTTGAAAATTTGAAATTTGAAGCCAAATCTGCATTACCCACTTCCATTACGAGTAATTTCTTCAAGTTATGGATATAGGAATTAATCTGTTGAGAAACGTGCTAGTTTTAAAAACTTTTTGAGGGATTTTAATTCATAGATCTTGATTCATCACATAGAGACAAGTTTTACGCAAAAATAAAATATGATGTATCATTCAATTAAGAGATTGAATACTTACATCAAAGGTCTGAGTAAACCTTTAAATCTTTCCTTTAAAGTGAATGTTCTCACTTATTGTAGATCCCTTAGCAAGATGCTTTCTCCTTGGATCTCCATCTTTTTTGTAATTGTTTTACCTTTAGAAATCACTCATAAGCCTACATGAATGACCTTGGAAAACTAAGCTTGTGGGAGCCTCCTTTAGATGAGAACACTAACCCTAATTTTCTAGAGAGAGAAAATATATTCCTTTTTCCTTCTTCCAAAAATCACACCTAAAATATACATAGACTATGTATATTTATAGGCAACATAAAGATAAAGAAAAGGAAATAATAAATCATTCTCAATCTCTAATTCACATGTCTCAAATCTAACAGGATTCCAATATCAAGTTGGGCTATGACTGAGAATCCTTTGGGCTTATTATTTTATTTGCTACAACGAATTAATAATTGGCCCGGTCCATGGACCTAATTCATTTAATTCATAAATTAATTTCTACTCCACTAAAAGAAATTAATTGAACTCCAATTAAATAATAAATAACCTCTAAGTCAATGTTGCACTTTGACCCCTCTATGCATAATTAATTATCGGATAAATAAAGCCATCAATCCGACTACTTAATTAATATATTTATTTTGGTACCATTGATTATTTCTGACTCGATCACAATAAAACATTTGTTTGACAAAAATAATAATTTAAATAAATAAATATATAATAAATCATGTTGTCTAAAAACACACGAAGGCCTTCGAATTTACTTTGTGATCAATCATAATCAATATAAAATAAATACAAGTAGCAATGATGCAAATATTGAAAATATAATCCTCTAACTATTAATTACATAACTACCCAAAGTGTCGGTCTAACAAATCAAAGTAATTATTAATTAATAAAAGAGTTTATACTTTTCTCATGCTTAAGAGTCAAATGCCATGACAGTGATAGGGAGCAATTGCATACGACAGCTCTCGCAATATATCTCAACCTAACGCGGATCTAGTTCAAGTCTTAATTAATTATGAGTCCATCCATAATTACCGACTATGAACAATTTATGATTACTATTTATATTCATATATTGATCGCCATCACATATATATATAACTATATCTTGTAATCAAGTGGACACTATCAATTCTATAATGAATCGAAACATAATACATTGAATTCACCAATTGTATAAAGCATAAATATTTCAGAAACTTCAGGAACATATGTCACTTTAATCCAAACAGGAATTTGTTATGCCAGGGCATATAAATCCCAACAGTTGCTCCCACTTGCCCTCATAATCAATTCAAATTACATCTAACTCCAATGTTATCCAGATGACGATCAAAATTATTGATCAATGACACCTTTGTTAATGGATCAATAAAATTGTGTTCCAATGCAATGTTCTACCATGAATACATTTTCTTGCCGGACAATATCATGTAGAACATGATACTTCCTTTCAGTGTACCTTGTTTCTCTATGGAACCTTGGGTCATTGGTTTGAACTACTTCTGCACTATTGTCACAATATAGCTCGATAGGCAGCCTAGTATGCTCCACAACCTCTAAATCAATGAGATCAAACCAAAAGGCTTCATTAATTTGCTGCCTTTAAGGCTACAATGTACTCCACTTTCAGGTTTGAGTCAGTAGTTGAAACCTGCTTAACAAACTACTAACTGATTTCCCCTCCATTGAGTGAACATACACTAAGTCATGAACCTCATAATATCTACTTCTGATTGAAAATCAAAACTAGCATACCTGACTAGGACCATATCATCACATCCATAAATGAGTATGAGATCATTGGTTCTTTTAAGGTACTTTATGATATTTTTCATAACAGACCAGTTATCAAGTCCAAGATTGGACTGATATCTTCTGACTATCCCTATAATGTAGCGGATGTCCTGTTTGGTATAGACCATGACATATATGAGACTCCCATATGCCAAAGCATATAGTTCCAGTCTCATTTGCTCAATCTCCTCTGCTAGTCTTGGAAAACTACTCACTAGAAAGAGTAATCCATGTCAATAAAGCAAGAACTCATTCTTAGAGTTTTACGTACCAAACCTGGTCAAAACTTTATCAATGTAGGATTATTAAGAGAAGCCTATTTTCGTTTTCACCTGATTTTACTAAAGCTTGATCTTAGGATTATAGCTTACATCTTGAAGATCCTTATTTCAAAATAATTGAACAACTACATTTTTAATGATGACAAAACTCTCCATATCATTTTAAATGAGTAGGATGGCATCAATATATATAGAATTAGAAAAATAATGACATTCCCTTGTACATTCACGATTTATTCACTAAAAAATCTTCTGATATCCTTTTATAGATTAACTTGACATCTATAGGTATCACCCTACTAGAAAGTTTTACAAGATCCTAGATTTTATTATAATACATAGATTCCAACTCTGATTTCATAGCAACTTACCAAAACGATCTGTATCCATATCGGTTCATGCTTCCGTGTAGCTTACTGGGTCTAACTCATATTTTAATAGGGAAGTCCGTAAAGATCTCACTTAAAAACATGATTCTGTCAGATTGGATGATTATCCTCCCACTACAACAATGTACCGATGCAGGAATCTGTGTTCGAGATGATGCTTATGCACCAATAGGGAATTCATATATAATTCTTAATTTATATAATAAGTGTGTTCATATGTGGTACATCTGATACTCATACCATATTCTCTAACATTATGCTATTAGGTATGTGATTCATAATATGATCCTCCTATAGATAAACAGTGAGTGTAAATAATCAACTTTTATTATTGAGATCATAAAATAATCCATCCTAGTGCCTTTAGTGTAGTTATCAAATCTATCATGCGTATGATTTGTTTCCAACTTACTTGTCCATATCAAGCGTACATGTGCAAGACTACCCCATATGTGTATGTGATTCAAACTAAGATTTAGTCAAAAACACACCTCAATAGATATCCTTGAGACTAAGATGGAATGCAGTTCATAATGCGCATCGATATCGTTAACGCTAAACTCTTAAATGAAAGAGATAATGTAGCATAACTATTCATAGATCTAACTATGTTAAGCGAAATTCTATTATTCTTATTTGACACCTCAATCCATTGAGCATCAATTGCGGAATACTGATACACAACACCATCATTGACTATATAGTCTTTGCACTATCCTAAGAAATACTCATATCCACGATCAGATCGAAGTGTTTTGATAAGTTTACCTAATCTGTGCTCCACATCAGTCTTGACACTTTCGGAATATACCAAAAATTTAAGACTTGTGTTGCATCAGATAAATTTATACAAAACGCGAGTAATCTTGCTTAGATGTTCATAAGACCACACGTGTCTATGTGTACTGACTCCAATTGTTCTTTATGTCTATTTCATTTGGTTGATTAAGCCCTTAGAGTTATCTATCCTTCAAAACAGGATTCACAAGTTGGTTTAGGCTCCCCTGCCTCACTAGGTTATAAACCTTCTTTGACCAATCTTTGAATCTCATTTTGACTGATTACAACCCCAAAAATAGACACTAAAAATATAATGAGTCAGGAATAACAAATTTTCTCTTAACATTCAATCTAGAAGATGCAACATTTGTTTCTACATCCTGCAAATATTAAGAGCTTGTAGTTATAGTATATCAACCATCTTTCAATGCACCAGAAGCAATCGCACATCTATTCAATTTTATAAAACCAAATTTAACAAAAGTAACATCACAGTTTTTATAAACCAAAAGTGAAACAAAAATGAGATTGCGTTTAACATCTGTGCATAAAGATAGTTCTCTAATACTAATATCCTCATACTCTCTAATTTCAGATATAATACTCCCACTGACTTAGCTACAACCTTGGCATCAGGTCAAAAAATAAATATATATCCATATCATCGAGGTTTCTGGATTCTTGAAATCCTTGCAACGAATTGCAAATATGTTTAGTGGCTCCAGAATCTATCCATCAGAAATTAATAGATACAACCACATAACAATGCTTAATGATTAAATACATATTTTCCTATGCCACGTCATTGCTTAGACAGTTCGTCCTTTAGTGTCATAGTTAGCAGCAAAAGAAACAGTTTCCTTCGCCCTCAACATATACTGCCTTATTCCCTTTAACCTTTTTGGATACCCATGTTTTGGTGTTAGCCTAGTCCTATTATCATCCTTCTTGTTTCCTTTGCCCGTCCACTTAGGCCTAAAAAAAGATGGTATAGACTAGGTTAGATTGATAAGAACGTCTATACTTTTGATTATCCCTTCATTTATTACCAATTCTATAAGAATATCTGCGATTGTGAATTCAAACTGATTCCTTATTTAGTTCACTCTAAAAGAGTCGAACGAGTTCGGCAATAAGACAATAATCATGTCAACTTGAAACTTACCACCCAAGTCAGCCCTATTGATCTCCAGTTAATTTTTAAATAATAACCAATCATTTTCCAAAATTCGATCTCATACTGGAGTTCCTTAGGCTATCTTGATGGTATTCAAGTCTGACATAGTACTTTGGCATACTCTCTATCTAATCTCACCAAAACATCTTATTGACATTTAACATGATACTTGAAGAAAATAAAATAATGTAAATGTTAGCTTTGGAGCGTATTCAAGATAAACTCTAGAATATTACACCAAGTCATATCATTTTTCTTATTTCACTTATTAAAAGCATTAATGTTCTCTTGGGTATCTTAAAGTAAAAGGATTAGATTTAGGAGTAGTAAATACATTTTGTACCACTACGTTGTGAATAAAATATCTAAGTTCTTTTTTCCAGTCAATATAAATGAGGTCCAAATACATTGAATATGTAAGCAAGCAGATAAAATGAATTAGACATAATATCTGAATATAAATGCATTCATACAATATGCAAGGTGAATTATTAATACTATCATGCATATTTAAAATTAAAATGAGTTTGTCAGCCACATAATATAATAAATCTCAATAGAATCAGAGATTATTATCATTATTGGTAAACAATCCCTTTTAATTAATGTGGGTCCCTCAATTACGTAGCAAAATAAATCACACAATCAATACGTCAATAACTTATCCTGATGAAGGAGTTCATTATTACTATTGTTGGGATTCATTTGCTATTAGGTGAGCACTTCCATTAAAATAATAATATGTGGGTCACTTAACCACTGCATGAAAAATCAAATAACCAATACGCCAATAACTTATTCAGTTGGCGAAATTCATTATTGTTATTAGCGGGCAAAACCCATCATTTCCATATCTCTTAAGACAATGCCTTATAAATTTATATGAAATGATTTCCGATTCGGTTTAGCCTTTCTAAAATCACCTAGTATAGACCACTCCGTTGGGGAGCTAGCACTATTGATTTTAGATTGAGTGTATAACGTTATTAAAGCTCTAATGAAAAATAAAATATTAAATATCTTGTCATTATAATCTAGACTCTTTAAATCATACGTCTTATTTTTAAAGATCTAATTATAATGAACATTTAATATTATTATTTTCATGAGACAACCATTCTTGTAATATTACGACTCTTCAAATCATGCGTGGGGCATTATTTTTGAAGATCTAATTACAATGGTTTTAATAACGAAGGCCATGGGATAATGTATAAAAATTCCCGCTCCCACTCAATTTTTAATCATTCATAATTAGGGTTTTTAATTTATTCATATCCGTGATATAATCCATGTAAAACGTCTTGATTTTAATCCAATTAAATTTAGAAAATAACTGGACTTTTAAATGATTCACTAATATTTTATTTAAGGCACACTTTAAAAATAATTTACAAAAATAATTTTTCGTTTCCCAGTAAATGCCCTCAAATTAATTAGCAATCTTATCCAATTAATTTTCATAATTCAATTAATATAAATCAAGTCATTTAGATAAAAAAAATCATGGATACAATGCATGAATAATAATAATAAACAATTAATTATTCCATGCATCAGTAAAATAAATAAATAACAGATAACAGCAAATTAAATGGCCAATAGAATCAGCTTTTAACATTTAAATATTATTCTCGCTATCCGGGCATCCATCAATGGCTTATAAACTCCTGTAGGGAGCTCGTATTCACTAGGAGAAGCAAAACGACGCTTGGAACACGCCCGAAGGACCCTGCACGCACTGGTACGCGCCCGGAGGAGCTGCAACACATCCCCATGCGCTGGCACGCGCTAGGGGAGCGTGCAGCGCGTCCACACGCGCTTGCACGCACTGAGGTGATCAAGTGGCACGTGCCTTCATGCGCTACCACGCGCCGGTCAAAGGTCAAACAAGTGTTGGCGCGTGGTCTCACGCGCCAGCTGGAATCTAAGCACGCTGGTTATACAGTGCTGCGTTGCACGGGATAAAAACCCATTATCCCTCTTGATCTAATGGTTCAGCTTGCGGTTGCACCTTATCTTGGTGGGCCGCGAAGCACAGGATCAACTTTCTCCTTGCCGGCGCCGCCCTTGCCGCCGATGCCCTTCCGGTCGCCGGAAAACCGCCGAAAAATAATAAAAATTCTGGAAAAATTAAATAAAGCCCAAAAAAATTCCAGAAAAATTTCGAAAAAATTCCAAAAAACTCCTGAAGCCTAATTTAACCCTTTTAGACCTTTTTGAAGCTTCATAGCATCCTTTGATGAAGATTACATGCTTTAAATAAATTTACAATTTGAAATACAATGAAAAAAATTAAATTACATCATTGATATTTCAAATGGCTAAATCAAAGCCTTAATTACATTCATTCAAAGATAAAATTACATTCAATAACCTATAAGCTTCATCCATGGCCCAAACACACATCATTATCCATTCACAATTATACATACATCATCATGTATCAATATATATCAATATATTAATTCATACATCAACATATATCAATAAATAAATATATGCATATCAAAATTGGATCCATAAATGATGAATTTTGATAAAAATATGATCTCTAGTAATGAATCAAACCATACTCTGATACCACTGTTGGGAAACGTGCTAGTTCTAAACTTTTTGAGGGATTTTGATTCATAGATCTTGATTCATCACATAGAGACAAGTTTTATGTAGAAATAAAATATGATTTATCATTCAATTAATAGATTGAATACTTACATCAAATGTTTGAGTAAACCTTTAAATCTTTCCTCTAAAGTGAATGTTCTCACTTATTGTAAATCCCTTAGCAAGATGTTTTCTCCTTGGATCTCCATCTTCTTGGTAATTGTTTTGCCTTTAGGAATCACTCATAAGCTTCCATGAATGACCTTGGAAAACTAGACTTGTGGGAGCCTCCATTAGCTGAGAACACTAACCCTAATTTTCTAGAAAGAGAAAATATATTCCTTTTTCCTTCTTCCAAAAATCACATCTAAAATATACATAGACCATGTATATTTATAGGCAACATAAAGATAAAGAAAAGGAAACAATAAATCCTTGGTGCAATGTACCCTAGGTGTGCACAAAATAATGCACAATACCTTGAGTTTGGAAATTAGTGTCAAGTGGGCATCATAGTTAAATTTATAAACCGCTTAACACCTATACTATGTAGTATGAGTGAGAATGGATCGTCCCAAGGGATTATAGGGATTGAGCAATGTCGTGGAATCACAATTAGGGCTAGTAGGTCGAGTAATCAAACAATTGGTTGGTTGGTTGATTAAAGAGCAACTAAATTGAACTAAGTAATAGCAAATGAGTGCAATTAAGAGTAAGTAAGAGAGAGAGAAAGAGAGATCTTGGGGTTTAGAGATCACCACCAAGCAATGCATTTCTATATTATTGACAAGTGATTAATGAGGGTAAATGGGGTGTTGCAATATTGGTGTGTGTGAATTTGGTTGATTCAACAAGTAAGGATAACTAGTTAAGCATGTATTGTCTAAACATTATGTGAAAGGCACAATATATCTAAGTAATGAAGCATATATTGTCTAAACAACATGTGAAAGGCACAATAAATCAAAACAAGTCATTAATCATTTCATTAAGCTCACAATCCAAATACAACACAAGGATAGAGACATATGTTAATTGCATTCAAAAGCTTGGATCATCAAATAACAAGCATAGATTGTCCTCCCATTTAACACTACACTACAACTACACTACATCTACACTACTAGCATGAAAATAAACTAGGGGAGAGGCACAATCCATCAAGAGATAAGCATGAACCATCAAGAGAATCACAAAAGCATTCTTTTAAGCACAATGTTTTGACAATCTCCAAATCTATAGCATCAATACACATAAACATGCATCAATAACACAAAATCTAGAGATAAGCACATGAACATCTATTCTAGCATACATAGACATATGGATAGAATGAAATGACCAATTGGAAGCATTAAACCACATAAATCATTGAATAAACAAGATCTATATATATCAAAGTGTCAAAACATCAATTACAACACTAATCCCTCAATAATACACAAGATTAGGATATAGAAAGCATGCTTGGGGCTAACTCTAGCCCCAAAAGGATGTCTAGCCACTCATGGTGATGATGCTCCAACCCTCAAGGGCTAATTCCATGGTTGAAATCTGCTCTTTGTTGATGAAGAGTCTCCAATGGTGTCTCTAGCCTCCTCCTCCTCTAAGCTTCCTTTCCAAGAGATGATATGAAAAATAATATTAGCCCCTCTTGAAAAAGCTAGGTCAAAATGACACCCAAAATGAGCTGGGGTCGTGCACACAATATTCCCTAATGATTTGATAAAGGACAACTTTCAATGAGATGGAATTTTAACTTTTTCGCACTGGAGGAAGTTCAATCGATTGAACCTTGAACTTGGTTCGATCGAAGGTAAGTGAGATCGATCGAACTTAGACTGGATCGATCCAACTGGCTGAGCTTTTTAGAAAAAGACAAATCCAAGTTATTTATGGGAGATATTTATGGGGAAAAGACAAAAGTGGTTAGTGGGTGGTACAGCTGTGGATAGGATCAATCATTTGAATAAGGATAAAAGTGTTCGATCGATCAAAGGATGGTGTTGGATCGATCAAATTTTTGGAACTTTATGCTTTTGGGTCAAGGCTTGAATCTATCTCTAAGTGCTGAGATCGATCATTATTCGATCGATCGAACCTTGAACTTGGATGATCGAACTTTACTGCTTGCCACCTTTGGCTTCATTTGCTTCCTTCTTTCTCCACTTTGCTCTTTTCTTTAATTAATCACAGAATTGCTTCAATTAAGCTCTTATTTGGCTGAGTTAGCTTATTTTTGGGATAAGTGCCTGAAAAAGGAAATAATACGAAATCAATCTAAAACGGTAAAGTAAGATAGATAAAGGTACTAGAATGCTTAAGCTTAAGAGGTTTAAATACGTACTTTTCAGTGCTCATCACACCCCCAAACTTAAATATTGCTAGTCCCTAGCAATGAACTAGAAAGAAAAGGAATGAAATAAACAACTACACAAGTATGAATCTAGAAAATAATAAATGGATAACGCCACTTCGTAGGGAACACGATTACATTTAGTATATGCAATAAGCCTTTTAAACCCATAGGTTACCCCTAGTGGACGAGTGAAGTCTCGTGAGGGTTTCCAGAAATGGTACCTATAAACATTAAGCTCATTCTTTCAAAAGAGGCACCAATATTGCAAACAAGCATTGGGAGAAAACTACCTCAAGTATGCAAATTTCCAACCCTTTCTAAGCAATCTCCCAAAATTTCAACATCAAGCAAGCAAGTATGGTCCTCTATACATTAAGAAAATGATCATGCAAATTAAAACAACTCTAGAATCCTTTTGAGTGGACCGACGTCAAATGTGTTGCTATCTAAGCCAACTAAAGAATTAATCATATCCTTACCCTCAAACTAGCACACAAATCTAGTACCGATCATCAAGACAAAAAGTTGACCTTTTATTAAAGCTTTATTCATCTAGGTGCGATTATTCATTTCACTTATTTTTTTTATTTTTTATTTTTTTTTTTTGTAAAGGATCAAAGATGGAAGCATAGTGCAATGTGTTGATATTTTAAACTTTCTAGCGATTCATGAGGTCGAGCGTTATGTTAATGACTCCCAAACCAGATGGCTTTAGGGCATTAGGCATTCAAATACCCCTACGGACTTACAAGCTCAAATCAACTAAGTTACAAATCAAGACAACAACCATCTAATCATTTCTCACTTCTCACTTTTTGAGAGAAGTCCTCACTTTTTTTTTTTTTTTTTCTTTTTAATCAAGTTCAATTATTAACCTAGAGTTTGGGCCCTTTACCTTTCGGCACGAGAAGTTCAGTGCTTGATGAGGCTAGAATCTCAGTTACTTAATGAAAAGGGGTTGTTATCCACCTTTATCAAGAATGAAAGCTTTCAATACACTACTAGCTCAATTGGGATATAACCAATTTAATAATTAACAAAGCATATACCCCACAAATAAATGCTACTGTGCGCCGGTGCTAGTGTAGAAGACTAGAGTGAATCTTAAAACAATCACAAAATCAAGATGATGTGGACCACAAGTGCAAACAAGATATCAATCTTTCGAAAAATTTACTCCTAAATGGCATCCACAAGGCATACAAGGAGTATTGGATTCTCAAGTTAAGCAATTTTTAAATTTTAAGCAATATAGTCCTCAAAAGATCAAAATCATAGCTAGATATGGACCAATCATAGAAATATCCCTTAAATACATAAGTCATGCTAAAAATTTGAATTCAAAACTAACACTGTAAAGCACTATTCTCCCCAAACTTAAATTGCACAATGTCCTCATTGTGCAAAGAGAACAAAGGAAAGAGTATACCAGTGCAATTAAGCAAAAATGATCAGGACTGAAGTATCCGAAGTGGGTGGCATGGCCCCCCCAAACTTGGGATGAACTGTGGTCCTGAAAATTGGCACTTGGATAAACTTATCAGATAACAAAATGGGATAATCAGTGTACAGTGAACATGCAAGTGTAAATGGGATAAACAGATAACGAAATGAGAGAGGTATAAGGGTGGTCCTAGAAATTGGGTAGTACTCTCTCACTAAAGTCACTGTGATGCACCTGATGGAGTCAAACATACAGATATGAGAATACAATCATATGACATCCATAGCAAAAGTAGATATATAATAGAGAAAGTGTAGGTACAACAAAAATATCAAAGCCGAAAGACCGGTTGTAAAAATAATACAGTGACAGTAATAAAGTATCAACAGGAGAGAGGGATCAAAAGATAGAAAAGACTGGGAGCTCAGGAAGATGAGGTAGGACGGGCAGGTCTAGCTCCGCGGATATCTCTGGATAAATCTCTGAACATGGTCGCGACATCCGTGCGGAAGGCAGCAAACTCAGCTCTATGGGCTGTGAGGTCAGCTCAGATGGTAACAACAGCATCCTCGAGCGTCTGTAGACGTACTCCAAAGCCGGGGGTCATATCTGGAGTCTCAGGCATAGATGAATCAGAAGAAAGCTCTTGAGTCTGCTCTTGCTCATGAATGGGCGACCTGGCTGGAGAGTCCTGCTCTGCATCATCTGCAGGGTGCTCTAAGTCGATGTCTAAATGCTCGGCAGCTGGATTGACTGGTGCGTCGTCCGCTGCGGGGTGTGCTCTGCTGCCTCTGCCGGCGCCTGTGCCTCCTCCAGCTCCAACTCTGCTGCAGCCAGTACCGCGTGGTCCTGCAACCTGGTAATAAGGGAGCGGTAGGTCTTATTCCAGTCCTTCCTGAGGAAGTGACAGGAACCTTTCTCGGGGTGCTCTCGAGGATGGATGGGATAGCGCTAGTTAATGAGAATCTGGGTGATGAGGTGGCTGAAAGGAAGAGACTTAGCCCATCCGGGCATCTCCTTGCTGATGTACTCGTCGTACAGCTTCCTCATCACGCTCCAGATGAGCGCGGGAATGGACACCCAGTGCCCGGTGTAGAAAGAGTAAAAGGCTGTCAGATAATCATCCCTCCTCTGAATCTTGTGCCCCACCATGTAGATATTTCGGTAAAGGATGGAATCAGTAAACCATAAGTCGTCTAGAAGGTATGTCCGGGTGGCGAAAGTCTCGCCATTGGCATGGTGACCAGTGAGGGAAACTACCATGTCGGCATATGAAGGCCTGAATAGCCTTGGATATGTGTCCTGAAGCTCTGGAAGACATCTGTGTGAACAGCGGCAAGAGCGGGCTAAAGTGTCCACTGTAATGGTAATCGGATGGCCATCGATAAAAGTGACCATCTCGGCTGTGGTACACGGCGATGGTTGGAGGTTCTTGTAGAACAACCAAACCAGCCGTGGGTAGACCGGCTCAGTAACGGGGGCAAGAATAGTGGCTAGGCCCCTCTAAATAATATCCTGGTAGGCGGATTAGGTCAGCACCAATAGAAAGAAAAAGGCCGTGTTAAACTCTGACTCATGGTCGAGTGTCATGTGTTCATATTGAGGCGTGGGCCTATCACGCTGTAGATGAGCTGGCTGAGCAGGCTGAGCTGGCTGAGGTGATATATGTGAATGCTCAGCTCCAGTCTGCGGTGGAGATGGTGATGGAGTGAAAGTAGGATGAGCTGTAAAAGTGGATGGTATGTGATCATCCTCAGGCTTATGAGATGGTGACTGAGGCGGGGTAGCCTGTGCTAGCTCCCGTTGTGTATAAGAGGGCTCTGCGGGCTCCTCTATCCGTGGCCTAGTATGGCGAGTGGGCCCGTGTTGCCTGTTGGCAACGGTCTTCCTCTTTACCATGGCCTGCAAAAAGAAAAAGAAAAACTTGTAATGGGAGTTAGTGCCATAATAAGAAATTTTAAAAGCACGAAATAGAATCATGTATGTCAAGTAAAATAGACAAAACAAATATGACATGAATCTATTCAAGTGGTAGAATATGAAACATGCTAAACAATGTAAGTATGAAATGCATCCAATGTGGAATATCACAGGCATTGGACATAGATATGATAGCATGAACATATGATATGATGAATGAAGTGTGTGTGTGAGATTTGTGAAGTTCCATTGATCATAAAAAGAGGTGAGATCGATCACAAAAGTTGGATCGATCGAAAGTAAGTAAGATCGATCTCACTACTTCGATCGATCTAATACATGAGTTCGATCGATCTCTAAAGATCGATCGGAGATATTAGTTCGATCGATCGAACTGTGCGACGATGAAAACTAACAGTCACAGATCTGTGACTTTTGAAGCATGTGGCCCACACGAACGTGTTCGTGGGCCCTCCAACAACACAAATCAAGCCTAAATACACTCCAAACGTGGCCCAAACACCCAAATCTAACAAAATCTATGCACACATATACACACACACATATATATATATAGACATGGATGCTAAAGAGTTGAGAATGGAAGATTCAACATGAGAGCAACATGATTATGACATTTAAAACAAGTATTGATGCATGAGAGTTCAAATCTAGGGAAGGATGTCTCGGATCTTACCTCAAGAGAGCGAGAGAATGGAGAATGAACTGAGATGATCGGAGATGAAGAGGATGGAGATGAACTGAGATTCGAGATGCTTGGATCTCATCGGAGGAGTTGCCGGAGCTTGGAGAGATGATTCACAGTGAAGAGGGATGAGAGGCTAGGGTTTGGTGAGTGAGATCGATCCAAATTATCGATCTCAAGACCCTTGGATCGGTTTTTTTTAAAAAACATTTCCCGACTACTTCGATCGATCGAATATGAGTTGTGATTGATCGAACTTTGATGAACTCCTTTCAAAGTATTTTTGGATTTTTGGAAATTTGCAAAAATAAAATTAAAAATTAAAAATTAAAAATTGGAAAATAAAGTAAAACAAAATATTCTTGATTTGATTTAAATTTTTTTTTTTCATTGAATTTAATTAATTAAAAACTAAATAAATTAAAATGTTTTTGAATTTTTGAAAACTTGTTGAAAATTAAAACAAAATAAAATGAGAGTGAAAATAGAATAAAATAAAAATGAAAATATTTTTGGATTTTTGGAAATTTGCAAAAATAAAATTAAAAATTAAAAATTGGAAAATAAAGTAAAACAAAATATATTTGATTTGATTTGAAATTTTTTTTTTTTTTTTGAATTTAATTAATTAAAAACTAAATAAATTAAAATATTTTTGAATTTTTGAAAACTTGTAAAAAATTAAAACAAAATAAAATGAAAGTGAAAATAGAATAAAATAAAAATGAAAATATTGTTGGATTTTTGAAAAGTTGAAAAGTTGAAAAGTCAAATTAAAGTTAAAATAATGAAATGAAGATTGAGATCGATTGAAACAAGAGTTCGATCGATCATACAGAGAGCAAAAACATGCAGGTTTTTGGTTCAAAAATTTGGCTAAGTGTTGGAACATGAGATCGCTAGAACTGGGAAGTTGGATCGATCGAAGAACTTTCAGATCGATCTTGGAATGTTTTGAACGATCAGACAGATAGCTGAAGTATACAGGTTGATACAGGCTCAAAATTTTTCTAAGTGTTGAGTCATGAGATCGGTTGAACTTGGAAGTTGGATCGATCGAAGGCCTCTTGATCGATCTCGGAGTTGGTTCGAACGATGGGACAGAGAGGTGATTTGGATGCAGGTTTTTGCAGGTCGAAAAATTTTCTAAGTGTTGGATGCAGAGAAAAGTTCGATCGATCAAACTTAAGTTTGAGATCGATCGAACTTTGCAGAATGCTCAATAATGACATGAAAGCTTATGCAATCCTCACCAAAGTTCCTTGAAATGCATATGAACCAAAAACAAGTATCTAGACTTCGCAAGAAATGAAATGAAAGATAGAAATGGGGGAGGAATAGGGTTTTGACACCTTACGAATGTTTTTACTAGTCTTTAACATCTCTAGCAAGACATTGGGCTCTTTTAGCCCGGATCAAAGATCTTATAATGCATCCCCTCCTTGTTAGGGTGATAGATGCTTTGAACTCTATCCAACAAATGGTTCTTTGAAGAACTTGTTGGATTAAGCTCAAAGGAAGTCTTTGGTCCCTTGTCTATGCAATTACAACCTTTGGGCTTCCATGCCCTTTCAAAGCAAGAGTTTGAAACAAGACTATTAGAATGTAAGGTTGAAGATGATCCTTTGGAAGTTTTAGTTTTACACAAAAGCTCATTTCCTTGGCATTGAAGATCATGACATTCATCTACAACATTGCCTTCTCCTTCATATTTGTCAAATGAATTGGGTGTGGGATTAAAGATATTCAACTTCACCTTCATATGGCCAAATGAAATCTTCATTATCCCCGTCCTACAATTAATGTTGGCATTAGCGGTTGCCAAGAAAGGACGGCCAAGGATAACGAGAATTTGGCTCTTAGGATTGGGAATCGGTTCCGTGTCTATGACAACGAAATCAACCGGGAAGAAGAATTTGTCAATCCTTATCAAAACATCCTTAATTATACCCCTAGGCTTCTTAATGGATTGGTCGGCAAGTTGCAAAACTACCGACATCAATTTCAATTCACCTAAGCCCAATTTGACATAAACCGAGTATGGAAGAAGGTTAACACTTGCTCCTGAGTCAAGAAGCGCCCGATTAATGATATGATCAGCAATAATGCATGATGTAGTGGGTGAACCAGGGTCCTTAAACTTTGGAAGAGTGTTATATTGCAAAATTGAGCTTACTTGCTCGGTCAAAACCACTTTTCTTGGTGCTTGGCTTTTGTTCTTCCGCTTTTGGGTGCACAAGTCTTTCAAGAATTTGGTATAAGCCGAAATTTGCTTGATTGCATCCAATAGTGAAAGAGTAAATTTTACTTGCCTAAACATTTCCATGATTTCATTGGTTTTTGCTTTTGCTTGTCTTTTGAAATGGATCTTTTTAAGGCATCCGGAAGTGGAACCTTTGGTTCAAACACTTTTTCAAAATTTTCTTCTGAACTCTCTTCAACACAAGAAGTTTTCAAATCATTTTTCAATAAAACCTTTTCAACATCCTTTTTCAAAACTTTTTTTTCAAACACATCTTTTAAGACTTTCTCATTTACAAGGTCATGTGTATGTAATGAAGGAGGAATGGGATGTGAAACGGGACGGGTGACAACTTGAGGTTGCACCAGTTCACTCTCTTCATTAGACACTCTAACTTGATTGTCCACAATCCTACCACTCCACAAGGTAGTCACTGCATTAATATGTTCAACGGTGTGGCCTTCCGATGAGGAATGGGTTTCCACAACACATTGTTGCTTAGGTGGGGCATTTATAGGCATCTTTCCCTTCTCTCTTGCATTAAGAGTGCTTGCTATTTGCCCTACTTGGGTTTTTAGCTTTGCAATAGATTGAGAGTGAGAACGAAGCAATTGAGTGTTAGCCTCTAAAGTGCCCAAAGCATTCAAAACTTTTTCTTCAAAGGCGGGACTTCTAGTATTACCTTGGGAATAGGATTGGTTGGGAAAATGAGAATTAGCAAATTGATTCCCTTGTGATTAATAGGGTCTATAACCTTGGGATCCTTGGTTTTGAAGTGGAGGTGGAATGTACTTCCCTTGAAAACTGCCTTGGGAAGGGTTTGAGACCTCTCCTTGGTTTTTCCAAGAGAAATTCGGATGATTCCTCCAACTTGGATTATAATGAGTACCATAAGGATTGTTCCCTTGGTTCACAAAAGCTGCATTGACTTGTTCATTAGGTTCAGTTTGCATTTGTTCGTGAGGACAATGAGAAGTAGAATGAAGAACACTAGAACAAGTCATACATGTTTCATTCGATACACGATGAGAATGGTAAGGGAAGGAAGATACTTGGTTCGCCGAGTTTTGGTTAATCAAAAATTGATCAAACCTTTGAGACAAAGACTTCATTTCGGTGGCTATTTCATTTGTTCGGCTTGATGTAAGCCAACACTCTTCCTACCTTGTGAATTTCTACCATTCTTGGATGATAGTGGTCTATGCAAAGAATTTTCACTCATGCTTTCATAGAGACGCCAGACGTCATCCTCATGCCTATCAATGTATGAGCCACCCATGGAAGCATCAACCATACCCTTATAGTTGTCCGATAAGCTCTCAAA
The DNA here is from genome assembly GCF_030987335.1 of Cornus florida. NCBI lineage: Eukaryota > Viridiplantae > Streptophyta > Magnoliopsida > Cornales > Cornaceae > Cornus > Cornus florida. Next base: position 52,902,194 of record NW_026775573.1, read on the forward strand.
GAAGTATTGAACTAATTGCCATTTGGGCATGTTATGATGTGGACACTTCCTAAGCAATTCATTAAAGCGTTCCCATGCCTCATGAAATGTTTCTCCATCCCCATGTGAAAATTCTCGAATTGGGGTCCTCATGGCATTGGTCTTAGAAACTGGATAGTACTTCTTCAAGAACTCTTGTTGCATTTCTGCCCAAAAAGTGATTGAAAAAGGCCTAAGATTGTTAAACCAATACTTTGCCTTGTCTTTTAAGGTGAATAGAAAAAGTTTAAGTCTTAAAACCTTTTTTGGCATGTCCGTATATTTTACGGTGGAACATACTTCAAGAAACTCATCCAAATGCTTGTAAGGTTCTTCACTTAGAAGTCCATGATAGTTAGGAAGCATTTGAATGGTTTGTGGCTTAATTTCATAATGATGTGCTCTAAATGGAGGCAATTGGATGCATGTAGGTGCATTATACTCATTAGGCACATAATGGTCTCTTAAAAGCAAGAGGTGGATTAGCTACTTGAGGTGCAACATGAACACCTTGGTTTTGAATTCCTTGATCGTTGATGGGAGGCTGTGGAGCATACATTGGCCTTAGCATTCCATATGGAACTTGGCCTTGTTGTTGTGGTGGTTGGTGAATGAATGGCCTAGGCATGCCTAATGGTACTTGTATGTTCTCATTGTGCGTATTGGGATGAAGGATACCGTGTTGGTCTATGTGACCAATGTCCTCAACATGATTATCATTATGGTCATCCATTGAAAGATTGGCTCTATTTGAACTTCCTCTCCCCCTAGGATTTCTAACGATAGATTCAAGATGCAAATTAAGAGGGGCAAGAGTTAGTCTCAATGAACGACGCCCATTGATAAGCGCCGAATATTGTATATTCAAGCGCCCTTAATTGCATTATTTAAGTCCATTGTTTGCTTATATTATGTAGATTACTTTCATTTGCATGTTTTTGTATATTTTCAGGTCCATTGGCCAAAAAGAAGCAAGAAGGATGCTTTGTGGAGTTTTGACCATCAAAAGGCACAAGGCTGAATTTCTGGCAGCAGTGGATCCTGAACTTTGCTCACCATTTTGACCTAGAAAACTCAAGAATTGGACTTCCATCATAACAGGAAATATTTAGAGCTCTGAATCCGCTTTCCAAATCTTCAAACAGTTTGTCATTCGGAGTTTGGAGCAGAGAGTTATGATATTTTTATCAGAGGTACTTAGAACTGCCTGGCAGCAATGAATTTCTGCCTTGCTCTTCAATTTCGACCAACCAGACTTGAGAATTGGATCTTTACCAAAACATAAAGTTTTTAGACCTCTGAATTAGATTTCCAAATATTTAAACGTTTTATTATTCGGAGTTCGGAACGCAAAGTTATGGCTGTTTAACCAAAGTAGGTCTGGGCGGAGCAAGTGAAGCATGGAGCTTTTTACACTAAATTCGAGTGCTCGAGGCCTTGCTTCGAGTGCTCGAATTTTGGGCAGATTATTGTTCGGGAATAGCCCATTTCAGCCACTTTCACTCTACATTTACCAACTTTGGATTTCGCTATTGATGAAGTGGTTGAGGATGTCTTTTGGGGGAGAGAGAGAGGCCTTATCTATAAAAGAGAAGAGAAGGGAGGCCACAAAAATTCAATTATCATTCATTCTTACAAGATTAGAGGAGAGAGAAGAGAGCAAGGAAGAGGGTGTTCTTGAGTGTTACAGTAGGAGCTCGAAAATGGAGATGGATCCTTCTTCTTCTTCTTCCATTTTTGTATCAATGGAGAGCTAAACCTCCATCTAGGGAGGTGATGAAGCTCCTTCCTTGTAAGCATGTGCTAGTGTAGATTTTATTTTGGGGAGAACAATGTATAGTTTTTGGTTATTTTATGATCTAGAGCATCATATTTGTTGTAATGAACTTTAATGTCTATACATGATTATTTTGAGTTATTCCTCTTGTCTTAGATGATTGCTTCTCTTAATCATAATGCTTACACTTTCATAGTGACAATGGAAGTTAGATCATGAAATGGTTTTATTGACATGAAGTTGGAGAACTTAGATAGTCCATTGCTTAGGATCCCCCTTTGATAGTCTATGCTTAATTCCTAATTTTATGTGCTTTCATCATTCCATTAAGGACTTGATAATCTTGGGCTTAGGGAGCATGTGAAGGCTACACCCTAGTTTAGGTGGCTTGAGTATGTGAACCTTTGATGGATTATTCTTGTTGTTGATTTAATGAACTTCTTGAAAATACTATAGCAACCAAGTGTTTCCATGTATCATGACCATCATTTGTGTTATTTTTCCCCAAATTAATCTTAATCTAGCATGTGTATAGGGTTGGAGTGAATTCATCTCCCTAGTCTTTTCTACTTGTATCTCACTTCTTCAATTTCATTGCAATCTATTGTTTTATGCATTTTAATTTCTTAGTTTAGTAACAAACACACAAACCCTTTATAAACCCCTCATCACTCTAAAATGACTTTAGATACTTAGGTTGCCTTAAGACTAGCGCAGTCCCAGTGGTTCAACTTACCCGTCCAATAGCCCTATTTTACAATGATTCGTGCTATTGCGAAGAGGGTTGATTTATAATTGATTTCGACCGTCGATCAATTTTTGGCGCCGTTGCCGGGGACTTGCATACGGTTTAGCGACCAAGGTTTTAGGGTTAATTTTAGTTTGATTGTGAATATTGTGTCTTGTGAATACTCCTTGTGTATTTTTGATCATCTTCGTGTTTGTGAGATTCTAGGGACTCGAAACTCGCCGTGGGAAAGCTAGCAAATTGTAAATCTAGAGGCCCCCAGGTAAGTCTCGTGACTTCTAGTTTCGCATTGTGAATATTGTGTATGTGTTTAATTTAGCTTGTGAAGCCCTTGTCGAGGCTATTTTTGTTTTACTATATTGCAAAGCATCGGTCCTTGTCGTGGCCATTTATTTCCTATCTTGTTGATAATTGAGGAGAAAGGGATCATTGTATGTGGAGTTGATGATAAAGAATTGTTGTGTTGATTATGTTGTGTGTTGTTGATGTTTAAGTCCTAGATGGAGGGTAATTATCTTCCAACTCAATTCTACACACCACATGAGTTTTGTGCATTTTGCTCTAGTCATACACATTATACAAGAGAATGTCTTCCAACGAGACAATTCTCGGACTTCTATCTAGAGCAACCAAATGAAAATTTCTTTGAACCAGGTAGTGATCATACTTCAATGGTTATAACTCAGGTTGGGGAGACCAACAAAACTTCTTGTGGCATGACATAGGAAATTCAACCCCACAATCTCATATGCAACCTTTTCAACCCAATGATCATTCTTTCCTGCCCTCTTCTCCTTGTCCACCGTCTTCATTGGATGAATTTATTGCTGCCAATGAACAAATGATGGAGTCTTTCCACACGCAAATGATGGAGTCCAATAAGCAAATGTTGGATGACATTGTTGGCATGCAATCCACTACTCATTCTCATTCCCAATCTAGAGTAGAGTTAGATGACCAAATAGCTCAAATTCAACAAATGGTTGATGCTCTAAATCATGAAAATGAAGAAGAATTTTCCATTGAACTCGTGGCCAATCCAAAAGAAAATTCTATGAATGATGAGATTAGTCCTAGTAACTTTCATCATGAGAATGATCAATTGGTCATCACATATGAAAATGATGAAATGGTGGTTGAAGATCAAGTTGTTGCCACACATCAAAATGAAGTAATTGTGGTTCAAAATAAGAAAAATAATGATGATGAGATTGTATCCTATAAAAATCCAGCACAGCCCCTACATAATCCCTTGCTTGATGCACCTCCTTTAATGGAGGATCCTCTAAAAACATGCTTAGCTCATTTTAATTATGCGGATTTTGATGTTGCCAATTCCATTTGGGAGGTGAATTCTTTGCTTGATATTCCTCCACCTATTCACTCTCTTCCTTGGGCAACATCAAATGTATCACTCTCTTGGGAGCTTGCATCTCATCTCATTCCCTCACTTGAGTTGTCTCAAGTTGTTGAGCCCGAACCGCCGGATAAGTGTGAGGAGGATGTTGAAATTTTGAAGGATAAGTTGTCGAGCATTCCCGTGCTTAATATGACCCTTCAAAAGCCTTTGCTAGGTGCACCCTTACCTACTCCATCTTCCTATAATCCAAATAAGCCCCATAATCCAAAGTTCTTCATTGAGGATGAAGAGTGGGTTGAGGTCTTTCCGTTACCTCTTTTCCACTTTTGTCTTCAAAGTCTTCCTCCACTTTTAAAAGAACTATCCTATTTGGGGACCTAAGACTCTAGAGAGACATGGTATAGGGTAAGGAGGACTAACCTGATCTCGGTGCGTCTAGCTATCGATATTAAATTTAGCACCCATAGGGAGCAATTCTTTCTACTTCAAGGCTTCCCTATCTTTTCAATTGCTCGTACCTTGAAATTTTCTGGAAAACGGTTTAGAAAAGCCAAAAGTTTAATTTTTCTAGCAAGCACTTTAATTGTGTTCCACAATTTTAGCATGGCTTCTTAAACCTTCTCAATTCTAATTTCCATTCCCGGAAGTTTTCATTGCCTTTAAGCAATTTCATTGGCTTTGGAATGCTACTCATGTGCATAAACTCTCATTTTTATTGCATTCTTAAAAAATTTCTCAAAAATTTTCAATGAATTGTGTAAGGTTGCAAAAGCTTGAAGTGATGTGGAAAGGTTTGAAAATTTTCCCAAATTGTTGCAAAGTTTGAAAATTTTTCATGCATTGGAGTGATTGTTGCACAATTCTTGCAACAAGTTGAAAATTTTCTCAAAATTTCCCATGCATTGGAATGAGGTTGACAAGTTTGCAAAATTATCCAAGCATTAGAGAAAAGTTGCCAAGTTTAAAATTTTTTCTAAATTCATCCAAGCATTGGCGCACAATTGCAAAGTTTGAAAAAAAAAAAAAAATTTGCAAAGTTTAAAAACAAAATTTTCAAAATTTTCCATGGAATGGAATGAAGTTCATTGGAGGAAAATTGCACAATCTGAAAAAATTTCAAAATTTTCCTTGCATTGCAATGAAGTGTAGAGTTTGACAATTATCCATCCATGCATTGGATTGTATTAATATGCAAAGTTTCATAATTTTCCATGCATGCAAGGTGAAAATAATCCATCCATGCATTGATTTGGAAGCATGTTGCAAGGTTTTATCAATTCTTCAGCTCTCAGTTGATCATGTATACATTCACAATGCATAAGAATGAGGCACCTAATGGAATGACATGCAAAGTTTATCTCTCAACCTCACTGCATAATGTTACAATGCATGCAAAAATTCATCTCTCAACCTTAATGCTACTGCCTTCATTTCGAGCACTCTATTTCCTCTTTGGAGTGCTCGAAAGCTCTATGAAGCTTGCACAAAACCATTCTGAGGCTACTGCTTGTATTTCGAGCGCTCTAAGTCCATTTTCGAGTTCTCGAAATGTGAACCAATCTCATCCCAAGCTCACTGCCCTCCCTTAGAGCTCTCTAGCTTTCATTTCGAGTGCTCACCAATCCTACACAACCATCATCCTCAGTCTCTGCCTGTATTTCGAGCACTCGAAGTAGGCATTTCGAGTGCTCGAAATTTGCTCCATCTCATGCAACCATATTCCTCTCAAACCACCCAACCATGCTCATCTCCTCTCTGCCTGTATTTCGAGCACTCGAAGCAGGCATTTCAAGTGCTTGAAACCTGCTCGACTAACCAAACCAACCTCCTACAACAAAACAAGCATTAACCAACCATCCCAACAACCACCTTACTCCCTTTGCATGATCCCATCCCCACGACCTGCATGCATGCATGCAAGCCCCATACATGCATGCACCTCCATCTTCCCTCATCTCCCACCATCCAACACCATCTCTCTGCAACACTCAACTACCATGCAAACCCACCAACCATGCACACTCCCAACTCTCGGCTTCCCTCACAACAAACCCAAACCTTCTACCCCTCTCAATCACCCAACTCATCATCCCCATGCAACCCACTTCAAACCAAACAACCAACACCACCTCCAATCAACACCAAAACAACCAACCCTCAAACCCATGCACAAACCACACATCCCCCTCACCTCTCTGCCATATTTTCGAGCACTCGAAGCCAAGCTTCGAGTGCTCGCAATTGCTCGATTTCTCACACCAAAAACAACCTAGCCCACTGCCACATTTTAGAGCACTCGAAGACACACTTCGAGTGCTCGAACCAAGCCACCTCTCTTTTAAACACAACCTCAACCAACCAACTCCCTCTCACTCGGCTCAACCTCTCCACAACTCATCAACCTCACAACCCCTCCACCAAACCCTCTCCACCAACCCACCGTATGCGTTCACAAACCCAGCTGCTCGAGCTTGCTCAACCCTCACCCAAGCAAACCTCACACCCTCCTTCACCAACACCAAACCCATCTCGGCAACACCCAGCCGCCACCTTCGTCCTTGCTCGAACCCAACACACCTTCCTCACCATTCATCCCGAGCCCTCGAAGCCCTTATCCCTCTCTCACCCTAAACTCTCTGCCTAGCTTTCGAGCACTCGAAGACTAGTTTCGAGTGCTCGAACCAACACCAATGCCCCCATTTTGACTGCTCTAGCCTACCCAACTCACCTTCTCTCCATCTCTCCTCCATGCAAGCTCACACTATTACCTCAACCCCACCCTCTCGGCCATCCACCACTATGCATGAGCATCATGCCACCACCACACCACTCATCTCTCGGCATCCCTTTAACCCACACACTACCACAACCAACCTACCTCCTAAACCACCCACAAACCCTCTCAGCATCAACCACCTCACCCCCCCAAAACAACCAACCACCCCCTCATGCATGCATTGCATGTCCCCTACCACCCACCCAGCCGAGCACCAACTCTCCCCATGTATTGCTCAACCTCACACCTCAACCAACCCCATGCGAGCTCACTTCTAGTGCTCGCTGCAGCAACTCTCTCTCTCTCGGCTTTTCTCTCTTTCACTAACCAATTCACCATCCTTGCTTCCTCTACCACCCCTCGCTGCACCAAGCAACCCCACCACCCCAAACCCATCTCGGCTTCAACCTCCAAAACCCACCACCCATCCAACCTTCTTGCATTCTCTTAAAAAAAAAAAAAAAATTATTATAGATTTCTATCTTTTATTACAATTCCTGTTAGTCCTATTTTTTGTCTGTTCTCGTTCTCCTTACGAGACCAATGTTTTTACCTGTATATTTTAGTTGTGTTTTGGATAGGTCTTCATATCCAAGTTTGGGGGACGCCGTTGCGCACTCACATGGCTGAATATCTACGTCATCATCACTCGACTTGGTATTATTGTTCTTTAACCCTCTCTGTTCTTATTATCATTTACTTGTCTTCTCACATTGAGGACAATGTGACATTCAAGTTTAAAATGTGCATTTATGTATTTTTGGTTTCATAATTTTTGCTAAGCAATGATAGTATAACTTGACACTAGTTGGAGATGAAGCATATGTTTAATACCTTGTGTATAGAAGCAATTGACATTTTTGAAAATAAAGAAAAATTTGAGTTGAAATGATCATGTGGATTCAAATTAGTCTGTATAAATGTCTCAATTAGATTCTCACTGGATTTGACACTCTTTTAAGCTTCACAATGCACAGATGCACATTGGAAACTTAACTGTGAGGCATGCAACTTGATCAACCTTGACCTTGGCCTAGTTAATCTGATTTGATGAACCTGATAGATGAATATCTTTGGCATGATTTAAGTTATCTAAAAAAAAAATATATGAGAAAGAAAGAAAATAATGACCAGTTGAAATTCGTAGCCTTTCCAACTCGAGCTATTAAGCCCTATGGAGTGTCTCTACACTTAACACCCTAAAGCCGTCTGGTTTGGAAGTTGTTGACCTTGCAATGTTTAAGTCCTTTAAGCTTTCTAACCAACCCATGTAGCAACTTGAGCTATTAAGCCCTAGGAGTGTCTCTACACTTAACACCCTAAAGCCATCTGGTTTGGGAGTTGTTGGCCTAACGCTTGCTACATAGGTTGGTTAGAAAGCTTAAGGGACTTCAGCATTGCACAACCATTCTATGTTTCGCTTATGAGTTACAATAAATTGTCAACAAGCAACAAAAGTTGTCTTGTAAATAAAATCATGCCTTAGGGACCTCATTTAAAGGGGAATTCAATAATTCGAAAACTTGTGCTTGGAAATTGGAAAAGAAAGTAAAAGCCGCATGTTGAGAATCCAATTCACTTTCACTGAAGCTAGAGTTGATTTCCATTCAAGAGATGATAATTGAGTTATTTATATAGTCTATGATGTTGATACATGCATGTTGAAATGTGTTTTATATCAATGCTTCATATATGCAAGGTAGTCTTCCCAATGACCCCATCTCCAGCTCTTTTTCTGTTTCAAGTTATTTTTGAGCTATGTATATATTTCATTTTACCATGGATGATATTTTTGTAGTAGCATGCCCATGGTTGTCTTTTCATTGAGTTTTTCATTTTAGTTTTGCTAAGAGACTAGCAAAATGTAAGTTTGGGGGTGTGATAAGCGCCGAATATTGTATATTCAAGCGCCCTTAATTGCATTATTTAAGTCCATTGTTTGCTTATATTATGTAGATTACTTTCATTTGCATGTTTTTGTATATTTTCAGGTCCATTGGCCAAAAAGAAGCAAGAAGGATGCTTTGTGGAGTTTTGACCATCAAAAGGCACAAGGCTGAATTTCTGGCAGCAGTGGATCCTGAACTTTGCTCGCCATTTTTACCTAGCAAACTCAAGAATTGGACTTTCATCATAACAGGAAATATTTAGAGCTCTGAATCAGTTTTCCAAATCTTCAAACAGTTTGTCATTCGAAGTTCGGACCAGAGAGTTATGATATTTTTATCAGAGGTGCTCAGAACTGCCTGGCAGCAATGAATTTCTGCCTTGCTCTTCAATTTCGACCAACCAGACTTGAGAATTGGATCTTTACCAAAACATAAAGTTTTTAGAACTCTGAATTAGATTTTTAAATATTCAAACGGTTCATCATTTGGAGTTCAGACCGTAAAGTTATGGCTGTTTAACCAAAGTAGGTCTGGGCGGAGCAAGTGAAGCATGGAGCTTTTTACACTAAATTCGAGTGCTCGAGGCCTTGCTTCGAGTGCTCGAATTTTGGGCAGATTATTGTTCAGGAATAGCCCATTTTAGCCACTTGCACTCTACATTTACCAACTTTGGATTTCCCTATTAATGAGGTGGTTGAGGATGTCTTTTGGGGGAGAGAGAGAGGCCTTATCTATAAAAGAGAAGAGAAGGGAGGCCACAAAAATTCAATTATCATTCATTCTTACAAGATTAGAGGAGAGAGAAGAGAGCAAGGAAGAGGGTGTTCTTGAGTGCTACAGTAGGAGCTCGAAAATGGAGATGGATCCTTCTTCTTCTTCTTCCATTTTTGTATCAATGGAGAGCTAAACCTCCATCTAGGGAGGTGATGAAGCTCCTTCCTTGTAAGCATGTGCTAGTGTAGATTTTATTTTGGGGAGAAAAATGTATAGTTTTTGGTTATTTTATGATCTAGAGCATCATATTTGTTGTAATGAACTTTAATGTCTATACATGATTATTTTGAGTTATTCCTCTTGTCTTAGATGATTGCTTCTCTTAATCATAATGCTTACACTTTCATAGTGACAATGGAAGTTAGATCATGAAATGGTTTTGTTGACATGAAGTTGGGGAACTTAGATAGTCCATTACTTAGGATCCCCCTTTGATAGTCTATGCTTAATTCCTAATTTTATGTGCTTTCATCATTCCATTAAGGACTTGATAATCTTGGGCTTAGGGAGCATGTGAAGGCTACACCCTAGTTTAGGTGGCTTGAGTATGTGAACCTTTGATGGATTATTCTTGTTGTTGATTTAATGAACTTCTTGAAAATACTATAGCAACCAAGTGTTGCCATGTATTATGACCATCATTTGTGTTGTTTTTCCCCACTTAATCTAGCATGTGTATAGGGTTGGAGTGAATTTATCTCCCTAGTCTTTTCTACTTGTATCTCACTTCTTCAATTTCATTGCAATCTATTGTTTTATGCATTTTAATTTCTTAGTTTAGTGACAAACACACAAACCCTTTATAAACCCCTCATCACTCTAAAATGACTTTAGATACTTAGGTTGCCTTAAGACTAGCGCAGTCCCAGTGGTTCAACTTACCCGTCCAATAGCCCTATTTTACAATGATTCGTGCTATTGCGAAGAGGGTTGATTTATAATTGATTTCGACCGTCGATCACCCATGCATGCACGACACAAAACACAACAAATACAAAGAATGACAAACACTATGCCTTCACAACAATGCAATTAGACTACGTCCACAAACATTTAATTCATACTCCCATACTTTAACAATAATGATGCAAGACAATTAAAAATAAGCCTCTACGCAGGCCAACGATTTAACTAAGGGATTGAGTAAAGAAAATCTCACAAAGGTCCTTTAGCACCTCAACTCCAAATTTTAAAGCTTGGCTTAGCAATTTTAGAATCTTTAACTTTTTACTTTCTTTGCTTGCTTGAATTGAATGCTTGATGGCTCATTTGCTTGCTTCCTCTCCAACAATGCACCTAGTTAAGTAAGAATAACACAATAAGTAACCAAAAAGAAAAATAAAAATAAAGTAAAGACACGATCAAAAGAGTACTAATCCTAATCAATTCCACAAATCCGACGTTGCCAAATCTAATCAACAAATCCCCGGCAACGGTGCCAAAAACTATGGTGCAATGTACCCTAGGTGTGCAGAAAATAATGCACAATACCTTGAGTTTCGAAATTAGTGTCAAGTGGGCATCATAGTTAAATTTATAAACCGCTTAACACCTATACTATGTAGTATGAGTGAGAAAGGATCGTCCCAAGGGATTATGAGGATTGAGCAATGTCGTGGAATCACAATTAGGGCTAGTAGGTCGAGTGATCAAACAATTAGTTGGTTGGTTGATTAAAGAGCAACTAAATTGAACTAAGTAATAGCAAAATAGTGCAATTAAGAGTAAGTAAGAGAGAAAGGGAGAGATCTTGGGGTTTAGGGATCACCACCAAACAATGCATTTCTATATTATTGACAAGTAATTAATGAGTGCAAATGGTGTGTTGCAATATTGGTGTGTGTAAATTTGGTTGATTCAACAAGCAAGGATGACTAGTTAAGCATGTATTGTCTAAACATCATGTGAAAGGCACAATATATCTAAGCAATGAAGCATATATTGTCTAAACAACATGTGAAAGGCACAACAAATCAAAACAAGTCATTAATCCTTTCATTAAGCTCAAAATCCAAATACAACACAAGGATAAAGACATATGCTAATTGCATTCAAAAGCTTGGATCATCAAACAACAAGCATAGATTGTCCTCCCATTTAACACTACACTACAACTACACTACACCTACACTACTAGCATGAAAATAAACTAGGGGAGAGGCACAATCCATCAAGAGATAAGCATGAACCATCAAGAGAATCACAAAAGCATTCTTTTAAGCACAATGTTTTGACAATCTCCAAATCTATAGCATCAATACACATAGACATGCATCAATAACACAAAATCTAGAGATAAGCACATGAATATCTATTCTAGCATACATAGACATATGGATAGAATGAAATGACCAATTGAAAGCATTAAACCACATAAATCATTGAATAAACAAGATCTATATCTATCAAAGTGTCAAAACATCAATTACAACACTAATCCTCAATAATACACAAGATTAGGATATAGAAAGCATACTTGGGGCTAACTCTAGCCCTAAGAGGATGTCTAGCCACTCATGGTGATGATGCTTCAACCCTCAAGGGCTAATTCCATGGTTGAAATCTGCTCCTTGTTGATAAGAGTCTCTAATGGTGTCTCTAGCCTCCTCCTCCTCTAAACTTCCTCTCCAAGAGATGATATGAAAAATAATATTTGCCCCTCTTAAAAAAGCTAGGTCAAAATGACACCCAAAATGAGCTGGGGTCGTGCACACAATATTCCCTAATGGTTGGATAAAGGACAACTTTTCGCACTGGAGGAAGTTCGATCGATCGAACCTTGAACTTGGATCGATCGAAGGTAAGTGAGATTGATCGAACTTAAACTAGATCGATCCAACTGGCTGAGCTTTTTGGAAAAAGACAAATCTGAGATATTTATGGGAGATATTTATGGGGAAAGGACAAAAGTGGTTAGTGGGTGGTACAGCTGTGGATAGGATCAATCATTTGAATAGGACAAAAATGTTCCATCGATCGAAGGATGGTGTTGGATCGATCGAACTTTTGGAACTTTATGCTTTTGGGTCAAGGCTTGGATCTATCTTGAAGTACTGAGATCGATCATTATTCGATCGATCGAACCTTGAACTTGGATCGATCGAACTTTGCTGCTTACCACCTTTGGCTTCATTTGCTTCCTTCTTTCGCCACTTTGCTCCTTTTTTTTATTAATCCCAAAATTGTTTCAATTAAGCTCTTATTTGGTTGAGTTAGTTTATTTTCGGGATAAGTGCCTGAAAAAGGAAATAATACGAAATCAATCTAAAACGGTAAAGTAAGATAGATAAAGGTACTAGAATGCCTAAGTTTAAGGGGTTTAAATATGCACTTTTCAGTGCTCATCAATCCTTTTCAATCTCTAATTCACATGTCTCAAATCTAACAGGATTCCAATATCAAGTTGGGCTATGAGTGAGAATCCTTTGGGCTTATTATTTTATTGGCTACAATGAATTAATAATTGGCCCGGTCCATAAACCCAATTCATTTAATTCATAAATTAATTTCTACTCCACTAAAAGAAATTAATTGAACTCCAATTAAATAATAAATAACTTCTAAGTCAATGTTTCACTTTGACCCCTCTAGGCATAATTAGTTATCGGATAAATAAAGCCATCAATTCGACTACTTAATTAATATATTTATTTTGGTACCATTGATTATTTCTGGCTCGATCACAATAAAACATTTGTTTGATAAAAATAATAATTTAAATATATAATAAATCATTTTGTCTAAAAACACATGAAGGCCTTCAAATTTACTTTGTGATCAACCATAATCAATACAAAATAAATACAAGTAGCAATGATGCAAATATTAAAAATATAACCCTCTAACTATTAATTACATAACTACCCAAAGTGTCGGTCTAAGGATCCCAAAGTATCCGCCGAACAAATCAAAGTAATTATTAATTAATAAAAGAGTTTATACTTTTCTCATGCTTAAGAGTCAAATGCCCTGACAGTGATATGGAGTAATTGCATACGACGGCTCTCGCAATATATCTCAACCTAACGCGGATCCAGTTCAAGTCTTAATTAATTATGAGTCCATCTATAATTACCGACTATGAACAATTTATGATTACTATTTATATTCATGTATTGATCGCCATCACATACATATATAAATATTTCTTGTAATCAAGTGGACACTATCAATTCTGATGAGGATAAAAATAATAGGCAATTCAAATGAGAAATAAGATAAGGGTAAGGGATTTATCCTCTCCAAAATCTCTATGGAATCATAAAAATCTCTAGTTATCATATGTAACGACAATAAGAAGGAAACGATATCATTTTGGATCGGGGAGAATCTAGCTTCAACCACTACTACCATTAGTCCTTCTATAAAAGAAGGGATCGGTCAACCTAAAAAGGTACGCCATAAATTTTATATGTAATCCTTATCGGATATTAGATCATCAAGTACTAACTTGACCGTCGGAGTGCACCCGGCCAGCACTACGCCGGTCATCACTTCTCTTGTTTTGCAGGAATCGCCACCGACTCCGGAACGTGTAGATTTTTGGCATCAACAGTTGGCGCCGTCTGTGAGAAATGTGTGTTAGTCCCGTAAAGAAATTATAATCCAAAAATTCCTTATATTTCCCCCAAAGAAGTTACGACAAAAAATTTCCTAATATTTTTTGTGATATTTGTGTTTATTGGCTAACTCTGACGTTCTGTTCATTATTGGTCTAAAAAAATAAATCCATTATCAAAAGGCTCAAGTACAGTGCCGACAGGTCTCTATCACCATCGCCATCTAAAACCAACTATCTGGAGGCGGAGGAAGCTCTATCTCAAGGGCTTGAAGCATTGAATCAGTCACCACTGTTTCAGACAACGCATTGGGCTATCCTCCTAACATGGGCAGCAGGCTTTCACATCAAGCCAACTAGTCCGTACCTCGAAAGAATTCATTCTATTTATCACACAAAAATAAGTCAGTGAGCCCGCTCTTGTTCACAAGACAACAGCACAAGCATATCAATATAAGTGAATAATAGAGGATGACGCTTATATGATCCATTGCTTTTCATCTTCTTGTTGACAACTGGGACCCGCCCTTGATTTCTTCTTAGTAGCTCCTACTTGACACATTATTATGGTTGCATGATACTTATTAAATTCCTGAAGAAGCAGTGGACGAAATCTCTTTCCAATTGATGGTATCGGTACTTGCAGACAAGCAATCCAATCAAAGAGAGTACCCCATCTCTCCCAGTCGACATCAATAGTAGCAGTTTTTCCATTTGATGTTTTCCTTTTCAGACACAACGTGGTGATGGGTCTCTAATCAGAAAAGTTTTCCAACGTAATTTTTACAGTTAAATCTTTATTAAAAATTATATATATATATATATATATATATATATCAATATTATATATGTATATATATTTTCACACATGATGCAATCATGATACATAAATCTTTATGATTCTTTTTGGTATAATCTATCAAGACCAAACACATAGAGTAAGATTAGATTTTTTGGTCTGCACTATCATCCAAAAAAAAATCATAGATTTAACGTTGGTATCAAAAAAATCATAGATTGGATTTTTATTAATTTCTTAATTAATCCATCACAAAAATAATAATAATAAATAAATAAATAAAATTGTGAGTACTGTTCACATGATTAGTACCCACGAAAAAAAAAAAATGTGTCCAGGACAATGTTGAATGGTCATAATCATTTTATATCTAAATTTTCTTAAATGCAAATTCTTTGTTTGGTGTCATATGAGTGGGTACAAACCACATCATAATGACTTTGTTATTGTGACTTTATTTTAAATTCTCTAACTCATACTTTATTTGAGTGAGTAGTCATAAAATAAATAAATAAAAAGAGCATGATTACACTCTCTTATTTTAGAGAACAATCGCTAGCTCCATGGATGATTTTGGTCCTATGATGCTCAATGATAAGTTTTTGCCTTTGCCTTAGTTGTATCAATTCTGATATATATATAATCCGTTCAAACTGTACATCTGTTCCTCTATTTTTGCTTTGCTAACTTTGCAAATAGAAAGAAAACATTAGTGTTCCTTGCGCATGAGAGGCAAGCTTGAGAATGGGGGCAAAAAATTAACCTCTCTTATTAAAGATACGAGCTCACGAATCTCTGGAAAATCAGTCTTCCTTATCAAATAGATGAGCTCACGCAACTACAGAAAATTAGTCTCTCTTATTAAAAAGATGAGGTGACGAAAATCACGAAGATGAACCTTTCATATTAAAAGGATAAGTTCATGAAGCTTGGAGAACCTATTCCCTTTTTAAAGGGCGAGTTGAACGTATTATAAAGAATTGATATAAAAGTGCCCCGTACTATAAGGGCCCGAGCTGAATGAAGCTCGTAATTGTTGTCCTCCGTATTAAAAGGGGGTCAAAATCAACTTGTAAGATATACTTCCCTTTTTAAAGGGCGAGCTGAGTGAAGCTCGTAAAATATACTTCCCTTTTTAAAGGGCGAGCTGAGTGAAGCTCGTAAAATATATTTTCCTTTTTAAGGGGCGAGCTGAGTAAAGCTCGTAAATATACTTCCGTTTTTAAAAGGTAAGCTCATTCAGCTTAAGAAAGCCTACTCCCTTAGCTCATGAGGTTCGGGCAAATCTGTTTCCTTATTAAAGGAGTTAGAGAGGTCAACCAAAAAGAGGTCGCCCAACAAGGGTTAACCTAAAAAGAGAATGATTTCTGCCAAAGAGATGTCAGTCAAAAAACACTTTCACATTCTCGATGCTTGACAAGCAAGCACGAAATGGGGGGGGCAACTGATGAGGATAAAAATAATAGGCAATTCAAATGAGAAATAAGATAAGGATAAGGGATTTATCCTCCCCAAAATCTCTATGGAATCATAAAAATCTCTGGTTACCATATGTAATGACAATAAGAAGGAAACGATATCATTTTGGATCGGGGAGAATCTTGCTTCAACCACTACTACCATTAGTCCTTCTATAGAAGAAGTGATCGGTCAACCAAAAAAGGTACGCCATAAATTTTATATGTAATCCTTATCGGATATTAGATCGTCAAGTACTAACTTGACCGTCGGAGTGCACCTGGCTGGCACCATGCCAGTCATCACTTCTTTTGTTTTGCAGGAATCGCCACCGACTCCGGAACGTGTAGATTTTTGGCATCAACAAATTCTATAATGAATCGAAACATAATACACTAAATTCACCAATTGTATAAAGTATAAATATTTCAGAAACGTCAGGAACATATGTCACTTTAATCCAAACAGGAATTTGTTATGCCAGGGCATATAAATCCCAACATGATCATTATAGGGTTTTAGGATTGCCTTCCAGTGAAGAAGGATGTTGAATCAAATTTCCAAAGCCTACAAGTTGAAGGCTTTGGAATTAGACGCAGATAAGAGACCCACCGATCCCAATACGTCGGAAGATGATATGTGATCTTCGAGAAAGGGAACCACCTGAATTCATCAGAAAAGTTCAAAAAAAGGAAGACGAAAGAATCAAAAACAAGATTAAAGAAGAGGTAGCGAGAATTCGAGCAATGTATGGCAGTGGACCCGTATTTCCCATGGAAGAAGCCAAAGAAGATGCTAATGAAGTAGGAGGAAGAGGAAAGAAGAATAAGGAGAAGATGCGCAAGGTATCATGGAAGATATGTGGCAGCGGTGATTACATAGTTGAAAGATTGAAGGAGGAGTTTGAGAAATTTGGTGAGGTTGAAGAAATCATCAAGAAGAGTTCAAAACCAGATTCCTTGTTGTTCCTCCCTTTCCCTTCCTTATCCTGCTTAGATACTTTTCCACTTCTTGTGCTTGTGCTGGTATGTAAGGTAACATCTTTTATTCTTTCTACTTGTTAGTACAGCTCACCTTTATCATTTTTGTCTACAAAAAATTTCATTTTTAATTTTTTACCCACAACAGACTTGGTCTCACTCTTTTGTGAATACTGAAATTTTGTTCTTATGTTCCTTGCTAGCTAGGAGGAAAAAAAAAAAAATGTAAATTGCACCTACTGTGGTTTCAAATGTTATATTTTCCCTTCATTATTTTCAAAATATGAGATATGTTAATTGACAAATCCTCATCATTAAGCATCGTCGTCACTCCCTCTCTCTCTCTTTTTTTTTTTTTTTCGTACCTAGCTGCCGACACTCCCTCTCTCTCTCTTCCTGATCTTAGGCATGACCACTCCCTCTCTCTTTTTCCAATCTTAGACATGGTTGTGTTTTTTTTTTATTATCATGTTGCGGTGGTTTTGGGCAGGCTAGGACTGGTTTTTTTTTTTCTTTTTTTTTCCCTACTCTGGTGGTGGTTTTGTTGTAGTTTAGGTGTAGTTGAGGTGGTGTTTAGGTTATCAGGTGTTTCAAAAATCATCAAGAAGAGTTCAAACTAGAAATCATCAAGAAGTTGGAGGAATAGTACCAGATTGAGATGCGTGGAATGCAGATGGGGTACCTAAGTGAGTTGCAATTTATGTAGCTGAATGGATGGTACCTAAGTGAGCTTCAATAGATGTAGCTGAAAGGAGAGCTACCCATGATAAATGATCACGGATAATAGACCCAATTTGTGAATGCAATTGATGCATATCAATACATCTAGGTGGAGGAGCAAGTGGCGCGTGAGCACCAAAAGAATCGGAAATTGTAGCAATAAAAGAAGTTGTAGCGCTGCTAGATTTGAGGTGTAGGTAGAGCTGGAAGCACTAATCCTTAGCATGACCAGTTTTTCCGCAGTGTGCACATTTGGTAGATATGATGACCGTGTCATCTTTGTCATTTTTCTAGCATTCATTTTTTTTTATTTGTTTAATTAATTATTTATTTGATTTTTTTTTTCTCGTTGCCTTAAAGTTTTGTTACGCCAGAGGTAGGCTTCGATGCTCAGAAACGATTTTCGGCACCACGTCCATTGCATTATATTGTCTTTTACAGTCTGTGAATGATTTAATTTCGTAGAAAAGTATGCTCGTTTTATTTTATTTTCTGTGGATATGGATGCATAGTTTCTTTGGAAACATTTTCGTTTTTCGGGATATTTTGTGTAATTAAGTTTTTGAGATATTTTGCCTTTAGGACTTTTGTGAAATTATTTCTTTGAGATATTTAGTGGAGGGACTAAGTTACAATTTGGGAAAAGAGTGACAAGTAGCATTCTCCCATTGGCCCATTTGTTGACTTACCATTGGATACACTTGGAAGCCTAAGATGATGACAAATGTAAAGCTTAGATTAAGCCCAGTAAGGAGGCCTAGATTGGTGACAAGTGGAGGGTGGATGTGTGAGTGAGAGAGAGAGGTTGTGTTGGTGTGCGTGTGTTTGGCTAACAAAGCTTTAGGGTTAGTGGAAAAAGATGAGAAGTGGTCTTTCTCACAAAGGCCACTATTGCAGCCACCTTAAACCCTAGCCACCATTTTCAGATTTCGACCTCCTTCCCTTGTGAATTTGGCCTTCCACCTTGAAGATCAAATCTTCCTCTCTTCCATATCTAGAACACATTTTCTTTGTTTCTCCATTTGATGTCGTTTGCCTTGGATTCTAGAGGGACAATCCTCTAATGAAGCACTTTGGGAAATCATGAAACCCTAATCTCCATTTCTAAATTTTGACCCCCTTCTTTTGAGAATTTGGTCTTCCACTTTGAAGATTAAATCTTTCTCTCTTTTTTTCTTAAGAACACCTTTTTACAGTTTTTCAATTTGAGTTCGTTTGCCTCGGATTTTAGAGGTTCAATCCTCTAGTGAGGTAGGGGTTATCCTATGTTTATCTTCTTCTTGTTTCTTGCTTCCTTTATTGTTGATATACATTGTATACATGTAAAAAGAAGTTCTAGGATTGTATTAGATGAATTTTGATTATATATAACTTAGGGTTTCATTTTGTACAAGTCTTATATGTGATTATGCTCTTGTGTTGTTGTTGTTTTACATAATAGAATATTGAAATCATGTATCACTTGATTGTTATTGTAACTATGATATTCTAGTATTATTATTGTCATTGATTGTGTTGTGATATTTGATTATATTGTTGCTAAGTTAGGGATTTAATGGATTACATGTTAACATGATTAAATTTCCTATGTTGATTACCTTGTAGTTGTGTTATTGTTTACACCTTGTGAACTTGACATTGAACATGCCATCGTAGCTTGAGGACTTAGAGCATATCTTGTGTGTAGTTCGAAAATTGGTTGTGCATAGAAGGTGGTTAAATGCATTGTATACTTATGTATATAAGTTGTTGCATTGATTGTTGATTTTGTAAACTTAGGGCGTCAATCTTGTGATATGGCTAGAGTACGACTCCAGTGCGGGAGGTACGAGTTCTCTCCATATAGTGTGCACTAGGTGGTTCCTTGTGGGTTTGTAACCCGTAATAACTAAATGCTTTGGGTTTGATCTGACGAAGATGTCCAAGTATTTCCACATTGTTTGATTTCATGTTCATTTTACAAGTTGAAATAACTTAGTGTTTGTAACTTGTTGTATCCTATGGAATATTACCATTGTAATAGATTGTTTTACCATTTGTGGATTATGTTGAAGTGTTTCAAATATAGCTTAGGATGATCCCTTAGCTTCCCTCTTGAAACTAGACGTTAGGTGGCATGATCCACATGTGTTTTGTTTATCTTATACTTGCAAAGAATCATTGAAACTTTAGGGTATACGCATGCAATTCATCCTACTGAGTAACTCGTTTACTCACCCTAGTTGATTTGGGTCTTTTTCAAGCAAGAAGGCACTACTTTGGATGCTCAACATTCCTGGCTTGGCTTGTGTAGCATTAGGATATCATTTATGTATTTTTGACATGCAAGTGTTAGCATGTTTTTATTATCTTTTAAAGTTGTTATGTATAACTTATTTTGAAGCATGTTTACTTTCCTTTGGGATTTGTAATTTGTACTTAAGAACCTTATTTTGATGCTACCTTAACATATGTATAATAATGCCAAGGGCCAAACACTTTTGATGTATTGAATGTATGTATAGAATCAGTATGTTTTAAATTTCTTAACCTATTTTATCTTGGGGGCATTTTGGGCATTTCATATTACATTTTATTTTTGGTTTGGGCTATGAGTGTCTAGAAAACTCATTTTTAAGGTGGGTTTCTTCACAAACACTTTCCAAAAAAAATCCGTTTTTGATTCGAAAAACATGTGTTTTCGAAAACTTCACGCCCAGTCACGATCAATCACAAGTTCTACGATCGGTCGTTGATGGTTGCGGTCGATCGTGGGGCACCTTTTTGGCTTCTTTTCATCATTCACAAATTCTACGATTGATCGCAAAGGTGGTGATCGATCGCACTGGGCACTTCAACTTTTTAACATTTAGGATTTGGCTACTGCCCATCGATTATGGATTCTACGATCGATCGCACCTGCGCTTATTTTTATCATTTTTTTTTTTTCAAAACTTCGAAAATTTATAACTTATTCGTTTCAACCTAAATCAAGTGATTTTTGAGTCTAAATTTATTAACTTTTCATTGTCTACCCAATGGTATGCACAGTAGCAACTATTTTTGTTTTAAATGACCATTTTACCCCTAGTGGTTCATTTTGTCCATTTTAAACCCTAGCTTTCGCATTTGGTTTCTTTGAGTTTCGTGACTTTTCAGGAAGTCATTGTGGTGTCTTATAGATGGTATTCATCTCTAATGACTTCATTTTTTTCATTGCTTCTGCGTTTGGGATTCGTTACGTTTGGGATTCGTTAATGAATCAGTTTCGAGTTACTCGCTGATGCACTAGGTTCTTTGAAATTCAGGCTGTCATAGTAAAACACCCCTGTCCACGGTTACTGTCACGCCCACAGTTGTGAGTAACAGATGGTATAGAAGAAGCGACTAATGCCATCGGATCACAGGTATATAAAGTATAGCAGGAGCCATCGAAGGTGTAACTTGACATCGACGATCATCCCCCATCAATAATAGCAAAAGCCTCGAAAAGAAAGGGTAGAGGTGTAGTATTCAGAATTTGAGCACGGAGGGCCTCAAATTCTAGACAGAATCCCATAAGAAACTGATAAATCCAATGGCACTCATATCTAGCTCTAATAATTCCTACAACCTCTGCTAAGATATCCCCAAGGGATTTATAATGTGCAAGCTCCTCCCAACGTGACTAAAGGAAGACAAAGTAATCAACAACTGACAGCTTGAGATTGTCTTAGGTACCGTAAGATATCTCGATGCAACTTATTGATTCGGGCATAAGTCTTAGTGAGAGCAGTCCATAATGTGTGTACAGTTTCATGATATTCATAATACATAAACATATTATAAATACACTGCTCCATAGAATTGAATAACCAACCAAGAATGGTACAATTATCAATGTCCCACTATGTAAACGTGGGTTCAATAGGTGCTGGTTTTTTAATAGTGCCCGATAAATATCCAATTTTACTCCGACTCCTTAAATAAAGTCTCACTGATCGCGACCAAGACGGAAAATTTTTCCCATTTAAAAAAATTGTAGTAATCCTTTGGGCTTGGGAACTATGCCCATAGGATGCGTTATCCTTAATCTGAACAAATTCCATTTCTTAGATTGTGATGATATAAAATCAAATCACAGATTCTTACCAAATTGTAGATTGTAAATAGTGCTGTCTGTAAGTCACAAGGGTTGGAGAAGTCTCTTGTGTTGGAGAAGTCTTCCAAGTGAGCAACTCTATTTGCAAGAGTGAAACTCGGCCGGACAATTTGTTAACAACATGTACTGACCCTTGCGGAAGTCGACAGAATATTAAAAGAGGCTAGACGATTCGTGAACAGCACATAATGACCGAGCCGGTCGTTGGTTTAGCGAGAGACCCTCTACCACATTAAGCGATAGAGGGAAGAAGAAATAACCCCGAAAGGGTTTGGTTTACTTCGGTGTGGTCTAGTTGTTGGTGACTGAAAAATTTAAAGAACACAAAAAAAGGAAAGGATGAACCAAGAGAAAATGAAGTCGAGATCAAGCAGTGGAGTGTGTGGCATTTTCTTGGCCTTGATACCAAGTTGAATGTAAAAGGGTCTCGTAAGCCACAAATTCTCATTAGACATACTCTTAATTTATATTACACACTGAATATTACATAAGTGGAAAGAAAATCAAATCACTGATCCTATGTCTCGAATACCTGTAATTAAGCCTAAACATATGTAATAGAAGATATGCTAATATAATCAAACCTAAATCTAAGGGGATTGTCTGACATAATACATTGAGATATTTGTCTTTTGCGACAATGACTACTCTAGCTATGAATTTGACCATTCAAATGTCAAATCCTAATTTTTCCCCCTTTAAAGTTCTCTCATCTCCCCCCCCCCCCCCCCCCCCTTTTTTTCTTATTTAAATTCATTACTATCATTTTTATGAGCTCAATGTGTATAATTTATATTTTTCTTTACTATAATTTTTTGCGAATATTGACACACTATTTGAATTTTGATTAATGCACCATTACTGGACTTCTATTTTTTGGATTACAGGGTTTGCTACAATATTAGTTGTCACGTTAGTTGAATTTTTTTATTTTTATTTTTTATGTACAATATGACTTCTCTAAAATAGGTTCTTGGCTCCGTCACTATTTTTATTGAGATTACCATGCATTGTTAAATCGATTAAGGCTAATTAAATGAATGGAAAACATAGGACAACTGCCTAATATGGCAAAGTTAATGAGGTTATCATGCATTGCTTTCAAAATATGAAGACTCATCATGAGCACTTATAATTGTAATAATAGAAATATTACTAATCAATATATTGGTTCTTATATTTGTCCAAATATTTATCTTTCTTAGACTACTCATTGATTAGCATATTAGCATACTGACTGAATTTTTAATATTTTTATTTTATATCTCAAATATTTTAGAATTTATGAAGATGCCTCCACTAAAATTATAATTCGCCTCACTAAATTCTATTTTTTCATTTTACACTTTAAATTTTTGAGAATTTATGAAGATGCTCCTACTAAAATTACAATTCGCCCCTACTGAATTTTTTTATTTTTTTATTGTGTTTTATATTTTAAATTTTTAGAAATTTATGAATAAAACCCTATTGAAATTACAAAAATGGACCACTATATAAGTTTGTCCCCACAAATTAAAAGGCCACCCCCCTATGTCTATATCTATACTATTATCAGAGTTTCAATATTTTAGTATTTATTTATTAATATAAATAAATATTTATTAATTGATATAAAATAATTAAAATAAAAGAGTTTCTATAAATAAAATGAATTAAAATAAAAGAGTTTCTATTAAACTATTAAAACTACTAAAAAAAAGTTACCTATTAACTATTTTATTTTACCAAATAAGTTACCAATTAAAATAAATCAGCTAATTTTTTAATTCAAAGTAAATCTAGATGTATCAAATCATTAAATAAATTACCAATTAAAATTAAATAGGTAATTGTTTATTTGAAATTCAATCAAGATGTTTCAAATCATTTATAGATAAAATAATAAAATAATTTAACAAATAATAAAATAAGAGGTACATTATGTTTTCTTTCAACTTTAGTTGTAATTTCTTTGAATTGTATATATTTTTTCTTTTGGTTGACTCCATTTATTTTTGAAAAAACATCTTAATTTATTTTGATTGATCTGTTTTGCTGCATGGTTTTTTTTTTTTTTATTATAGGTATATTATTCTTTGAATTGCATTAATCATGTTGATTTTTTTATTTTTTATTTTTTTGTTAATTTAATTATATTTTATTCTTTGAATTGCATTAATCATGTTGATTTTTTTATTTTTTATTTTTTTGTTAATTTAATTATATTTTATTTTTTGAATTGCATTAATCATCTTGATTTATTTTTTTCGTGTTTGTTTAATTATGTCATGTTAGAATTTATTAACTGAACAAATAAGTTTTATAATATTATATATTTCCTTCTCTATAAGTTTTTAAATATTATATATTTAATTATCTAATTATATACATAATATAAAATTTATTGCAACCTCTCAAAATTGAGGTTTTACTCTTAAATTTTAATCTTGACAATACATTTCGCTTCATAAATATTTAAAATTTTTATTACTCTAAAAAGTTACGAATCAATTATTTGAAAAAGTGAATTTATTTTGATTATTTTTATTTTAATTAAGATTAAAAAAAAACTTTTCATCACGTTCATGGCACGTGTGTTTTACTAATATATATATATATATATATATATATATATATATATAATTTTTTATTTTTTTTTGGCAATGCACCGCTTAAATTGATGACTTAAAAGTAGAGCGAACAGTTAAGTGTATATATATATGTTATATACCATCTGCATCCTTCTCTTTACTTTTGCTTTCTTGGCTTTTTTGAGCGTCTGAAGAAGAACATTCGTGCATTGGCAGCTCTAGCTTTAGTTGGTCAATATTGCCTCCATCGTCTAAATAATAGGGCGTTGTAGTTTCGTAATATTTCACTTTCAGTACAATATTGTCATCACATACAAGTAGTTTGAGAATTAAGTTCATTCATGATCTGGACAGATCAATGTGTGCGTCTCTTTTTTCTCCTGTATATTCTTTATCTATCCGGAGCCTAGCTTAATTGGTACCACATGAAACAAATAACATAATTTGAACAATTGAGTAAATTAATGACATGTTAGATATTTAATTAGCCCAAATTAATGAACATATTGATGACAACATATATGATACCGTTCATACCGAATCCGAGAATAGTCATCATTGCTTTTGATATGAACTTGATGGTATCAAACCACGTGTTGTAATTTATAGAAACAGTAGAAATCCATGATCAGTTCTTGATTTTTGTCTTGTATAATAATAGTATATTCAGTATAAAAGATCGAATTCTCAAGTTTCACGGAGTTTTTTTTTTTAATTACCAAAAAAAAAAAAAAAAAAATTAAAGAGAGTTTGGAACATAAAAATTGAAGTGACTGTCATTAAAGAAGAAAATCTTACCTTGTTTGTTTGAATTAGTCGGGTTGTTGAGAGATCTGTTCGTGCCATCCCAGACAATTCAAGTTAATAATAATAAAAAATAAAAATAAAAATAAAAAACAGTTAAGTTGATATAAGTATATAATTTATATCTGTCTATATCTATAACCATACTACTTTAAAGAATTTTTATAAATTTTTCATATTTTTTAAATACAATAATAATATTTTTTGATAGTTTTTTAATACAATTATTATTTTATACTATTTAACCTCTTTTTCTTTTCTACTATTTCACCCTAGGGATGGCAAATTCTCCATCCTCGCTGGTGCCTCTCCCCGTTCCGCCCCTTTTACAGCGGGAATGAGAATCCTTTTAACTAAACGGGGATTGGGATCCTTTTAGCTAAACGGGGATGAGAATAGGGGCAAATTATTAATGTCTGCCGGGGCCGGGGGCGGGGATGGGGTAAATCCGCCCTGCCCTGCTCCGATTAAATGTGAAGTTACTAATATACCCTTACATATAATTTATTACTAAATTAGATTTATTATATATATATAAATAAGAAAAAATGTGTTTTTTTTAAATAAAAAAAATTATGAAGCCGGGGCGGGGGCGGAGACGGGGATAAGGTGTCAGGGGCGGGGGCGGGTATGGAGATTCTGGCAAAATTTTAAGCAGGGATGGGGACGGGAATGGGGAATGAAAAATGCATCGGAGATGGGAATGGGGAATCGAATCCCCGCCCTAACCTTGCCCCGTTGCCATTCCTATTTCACCCGAAACTTTTAGAAATTGGAGAAGTGTAACTGCAAATTTTAAAATATCAAGTTTAGAAAATAAAAACTTCACGGTAAAAATAAAAAGTGACTGACAAGTGTTGTCCCAGGTTTAAAATTTGTGACTGACAAGTGTGAGACCATGTTTAAATATAAAATTAGTCACTGATATGTAAAATAAAAATACTGTATTTGAGTGCCTCTATTTTACTTTTTTTAACAATGATAAGTTATTGGGTAATATTTTGATTAACAGGAACACTTTATTGGGTCATGCAGATTTATTTATATGCGACTTTAAACCATGTTGCATCACATTTTGAAATGTTGAAGAGATACCTGTCGACTATAATTTTAATGTTGTGTTATTTATTTTGTATTATTAACCTGCTTAATCAACAACGACTATAATTTTCATGTTGTGTTATTTATTTTGTATTATTAACCTGCTTAATCAACAACTTAGCATTTATAAAGAGCCACAGTACTCTTGTAAATGTGTTTGATTAGGCACATAATATATATGATATGACTGATTGAACAGAAATGGGTAGTTGACTTACAATTATGAATGATCCGTTGGAACCATCCAAGATGACTTCCAGTCCTGAAGGCCGTAGGCTTGCTTGCAAGAAGATGGAGAGGGATCATTGATAAATTAAAATCTTAATTAATTGTGAATCAAAACCTTTATATATATAAAATAATTTAATTAAATAGTTATTTACAAATATCGAAGTAGGATTTGAACTTGGGTAAAAACAATTTAATTAAATAGTTATTTATATGCCATTTACCACAAGCAACACAAGTTTGAACTTGGGTAAAAACAATTTAATTAAATAGTTATTTATATGCCATTTACCACAAGCAACACAAGTCCCCTTACTAGCCAATCATACCACATCCAACTCTTTATATTTTTAATAAAATAATATAGTAATTAATTGTGAATCAAAACCTTTATATATACAAATTAATTTAATTAAATAGTTATTTATAAATATTGGTAGTACTTAATTGTGAATCAAAACCTTTATATATAAAAAATAATTTAATTAAATAGTTATTTACAAATACTGGAGTGGGGATTTGAACTTGTGACTTTTGACCACAAGTAATACAGGCTCTACCACTGAGCTATCCCACCACATCCAACTATTTATTCTTTTAATAAAATAATATAGTATTAAAATTTTCTCTCTATAGAGCTTTCTCTCCCCCAACTGTAAATTACTCTTTCGCTAACCTCTGCAGAGACTCTCTCCTTTTCTTCTCTCTCTACAGATCCTTCTCTCCCCCAACTGTAAATTTCACTTTCGCTAACCTCTGCATAAACTCTTCTCCTTTCTTCTCTCTCTACAGATCCTTCTCTCCCCCACATCATACACGTCAAAACTGTAAATTTGTCCTTGAATATTTGAAATTGGAAGCCAAATCTCCATTACCCACTTCCATTACGAGTAATTTCTTCAAGTTATGGATATGGGAATTGATCATTATAGGGTTTTAGGTAGCGAGAATTCGGGCAATGTATGGCGGTGGACCCGTATTTCCCATCGAAGAACCCAACGAAGATGCTAATGAAGTAGGAGGAAGAGGAAAGGAGAATAAGGAGAAGATGCTCAAGGTATCATGGAAGATATGTGGCAATGGTGGTTACACAGTTGAAAGATTGAAGGAGGAGTTTGAGAAATTTGGTGAGGTTGAAGAAATCATCAAGAAGCGTTCAAACCAGAATTCTGGAACGTGTTGACATTTGTTAAATATTATCTGTTTGCAGGTTTTATATATGTAGATGTGTAACTGCCTGCAAGATTTGTTTATTCTTTGCTAATGACCATGCTGCAAAGGTTCAGAAATTGGCAAGTAATTTACGATATAGAATTTTTTTGTTTTTTCTTTCGTTCTTTTGGTTTTGGGGGGTGAGGGGGGTATTGAGTTAGATGTTACTTAGTGCAAAGGGCCTATGTTAACTCGATGCTACGGTTTGAGAGGTTGTTTAGAGCCGGTTTGGGATTCTGTTATAATGTTAAAACGCTTTTAATAGTAGAGTTGTTATAAAAGTACTGTCAATAAAAAAACAGGTGACATATTGTATAAAGCGCTTTTATAATTGAAGCACTTTTAAAATTATTTAGTAATAATATTACTTAAAACACTCTTATTACTAATTTTACTATATTACTTTTACATTAAACATATGCTAATTCCTTAATATTAAATATTATAAAATTTCATTGAGTTCAATGATTTATAAAGATTATTATTATTATTGTTTTAAAATATCACATATTTTGTTTATGATATCGAATTTATAATGAGTAGTAAAATATAAATGAGTTAAACATATTTTAATAATGATTATTTTGTATTTGATTTGGGATCTTTCAGTAATAAAATAAACAAATTTGCTCTTATGCTATCTAATAATGAAATTTAATAATATAATGTTTTGCAATATAGATAATATTTCATAAAAAAAAAAACTCAACACTTTAACCACAAATAATAATCTTATTAGTTGTCATTCAAGATAATAGTATAAATGTATTATGGTTATTTTAAAAACAAATTACAAGTCACAATTTATTAAAAATTAAACATCTAACAATTATATAACTAAGAAGTTATACGGTCGTGAGCAACCCTCATCTCATTGTCATCTCTAGTGTACCTCTCATGTGGGTGTTCATCATTGTTATTTCATTCTTCATCAGACACTAAATCCAAATTCTCATCATAGCTTTGAAATTCCTCATCAATAATAGTTGTTCGCCGTATAAAATTATGAATTGTCATGGATGCAATAACAACTGCAACTTGTTTTGAAAAACTAAAACTAGGCATTCGTGATAGAATTCGCCATTTTGCTTTCCAAACACCAAAGGTTTTTTCAATAATTGTTCTCAAAGATGACTGAGCATGATTGAAGAACTCATGAGGGCCCCTTGGTTGGCTTCCACGACGAAAATCCTTTCATTTCATATTAGGATATCCACCATCAATTAGATAATATTTACCTACGAAAGTAAAATTTTAAATTAATAATAGAAAGAATAACTTAGATATAATTAATTTATGAATGGACCTTCTGGGGTTTCAGAAAATTCAAGTTTATTTTCGCAATTGCCTCCAAAAAGAATGCGAGTGTCGTGAGTTGTTCCCTCCCAACCGACCCAAACAAATGTAAATAACATATTAAAGTCACACGTAGCCATTACATTTTGAGTACAATACAATTTTCTTCCTATGTATGGAACTTCTTATTTTCAAGGATAATAGCTACAATATGTGTCCCATCAATTGCTCCGATATAATCTTAACAATTAATAAATAGTAAAATTTTATATAATTAATAATATTAAATTAAAATAACAAAATTATATAAAGAATTACCTTAAAATGTGACCAGTACTTTCGATTCTTGCGAATATATTTAGGTACTTTTTTAAATTCACGATCAAGGGGTTTTATAAAATCCATATACATCTTTATGAAAGCAACTAACACATCTATAAAATGTCGACTTACAGTTTCACCGGAATGCTAAAAACGTTCTTGAAGCATTAATTCAGTTACTTACACCGTGTCCTATGGTCATTAAAAACGTAGCTACTTGCTCATGTACGCTAGTTTCTCGACTACTTTTCAATTCATACTTTTGCTCCAAAATTTCATAAAGTTTTTTGAAAACAAGTTTTTCCATTCTAAATTGTTCATAGCATCGTCTATTATGGCAGGTAAGAATTGTTGGCCTAAGGATTCTATCTAAAGGTCAATCTTATGTTTTGATGATTACAATCCATTAATGATGTTTATGTACTAATATTTTCATTGAGTGAAGTACAGTTGTTCAATCATTCAATCCTTAATGATGAGCTAGAAATTCCATTTCAAGCATTCCAAACACTCAAGAAATGATTTCAAAGAAGCATCAAAGTGCAAGAAAATAAAGAAGAACTCGGTCTTCAAAGATCATTCAAGCTTTTCAGCAAATCTTCATCAAGCCTAGACGATCATAATCAAGAAATGAAGAAAAGGGTAGATAGGATGGTGAGATGCTAAGGTTCAATGTCAAAGTTTAGTTGAATATATTTTGAAGCTCAAAATTACAATTCATGCATATCATTCTCATCTCATCTCTCAAAGAACATAAAATTAGCTCATTAGGTTTTTAAACACATTCATATGAGCTTTACATCATACTGGATTTCATTTCAAGCCTCCTACTGAAAGTAGAGAAGGCTCTACAAAAAGTAGAGAAGGCTCTAAAAATCTAGAGAAGGCTCCACTTTTCTATTGAGCCGTCTCCTTTTCAGAAAAAGAGCCTGCTCCACTTTTTTAGTAGAGTCGCCTCCATTTGAAATTGAGCCGCCTCCACTTTTGCAAAGAGCCGGCTCCTTCTAGAGTTTTGATCTACAACGGAAACTTTTTCATTTATTGTTGTCCAACCACCTGCAACAGCTATATCGGCCATTGTTTATCTATAAATACAGAGGTTGGTCTGCATCAAAAAGATACACAATTACAGAGAGCATTTTACCATTCCTAAAAGGCATTAAAGAAGCATTCGTTGAGCTTTCATTCCCTCTGCTTTCATTTCCTCTCTTCATTTCATTCTACTGTAGTAATTCTGGGCTTTAGATATATATTCATCTTTACTAAAGTCGTGAGCAGAACTGTGTACTTCTATCTTTGAGAGATTTATTGTACAATTCATTTTTTTTCAAGTTATTGTAAAAGGGTTGGTGTGACCCAAAAGAAAGTCTAGGAGAAGGGTGTTCTCTTAACAAGGAAGAGAAGCAAGGTCTTGCTTAAACTGAAGGTTTGCTCTCCACCATTAAGGAGAAGCTCTAGTGATTTTGGGAAGTCTCAAGGGGGACCTTGAACCGAGGAGTAGGAGTTTCCGAACCTCGCTAAATCGCCGAGTCATTGTTTGCAATCTCTCATCTCTATCTCTCTTATACTTGTGCCATACACTGCTTGAATATTTCAGTTTCTCTGTGATTAATAGTCTGTTAGATTTAATATTTTTAAATTGCAAAAATTGGCCCTTGACTCTATTCACTCCCCCCCCCCCCCCCCCCTCTAGAGTCAATTAGTGACTAACAATTGGTATCAGAGCCTAATCTCTAGAAAAAGATCTAACCATCTTAGAGAACGACCATGGCCAATACAAATTTTCATCAAGAAGGTCAATCTAACAATAAACCTCCTTGGTTTGACGGAAATGACTACAACTACTGGAAGATCAAAATGAGAGCATTTCTAAGAGGTGTTGATATAGATGTCTGGAAAGCTACAGAAAAAGGGGACCACGTTCCAACCAAAATTGTAAATGGTGAAACTGTTCCAACACCTGATATTGAATGGACCCTAAATGATCGTAGGCTTGTACAATGTAATGTCAAGGCTATCACCAATCTCTATTGTGCTTTAAGCAAAGACGAATTCAATTGAATTTCGGATTGCGAAACAGCCAAAGAAATTTGGGATAAACTTGAAGTTACCTATGTAGGGACCAGTCATGTAAAAGAATCCAAAATGAATATGCTTGTCCATAAATATGAACTTTTCACTATGAACAAAAGAGAAACTATTAGTGAAATGTATTCTCGTTTTACTAACATTGTGAATCCTTTGAAGGCTCTTGGAAGATCATATACATCGTCCGACAATGTGAGAAAAATTCTTAGGTCTCTGCCTAAAAACTGGGAAGCCAAGAAGACCGCCATCCAAGAGGCCAAGGATCTCAATACACTCCCCATAGATGAACTTATTGGCTCATTAATGGCTTATGAGTTAGAGATGAATGATAGAGATGAAGACAAAGAAGCTCAAAAGAAGGATATAGCTCTTCAAGCCTCTGCGAAAGAAGTCACAATTGATAAAGCTCCTAATGATGAAGAAGAAGAAGAAGTTGCCTTCATTACCAAGACAGTGAGAAGAGTTCTTCAAATGAAAAAATTCCAAAAGAGTAACAATTTCAAAAGAAATGGTGCATCAAGTGAGCAAGGAAAAAGAGAAGCACCTACATGTTTTCATTGTAGAAAACCGGGACATTTCAAATCCGATTGCTTTGCCTACAAAAATGAAAAGGAAAGGAAAAAGAAAGGCAAAGCCATGCGAGCTACATGGGAAGATGATGATTCAAATGGATCCGAAAGTGACGATGAACTCAATGAATTGGTCAATCTTTGTCTCATGACTGATGAAGATGAGGTAAATTCTAATCATGACTCATTTGATTTGGAAACTTCATATAATGAATTAGTTGATGCACACAATTATTTGCTAGATGTTTTCAAAGAATTACATGATGAATTAGGCAAAATGGTTCAAAAGTGTGCTAGCCTTAGAAGAGAAAAGCTTATCATCTCTAAAAACCTTGAAAAATCTCAACTTGAAAATGAAACCTTGAAAAAGGAAAAAGAATTAGCTAAAGAAGCAGCCTCAATTGAGTTAACTTCTGAAAATGAATCATTGAAAGTCATTATTGAGGATCAAGTTGAAACCTTAGCCAAATTCACAAAAGGCAGAGAGAATTTAAGCATCATTCTTGCAAAGCAACGAAATGCTTATACTAAGGATGGGCTTGGATTTGATCCTCATAACAAAGATTCATGTTTATTAAAAAGGAAAAAGCCCTTGAACAATTACTTTGTTAAAAATCTCTCCTTTAGTGCAACATGCAATTATTGTAAAAAGATAGGACATAAGATCAATCAGTGTCCTATTAGGCCATGTAGGACAAAAGAGGTTTGGGTTGTTAAAGGAACTTATGTGCTTCTTCCTAACTCTCATGGACCCAACAGAATGTGGGTACCAAAAGAAGATTACTCAAATTCATTTTGTAGGTTTGCGTGAAGTCTTCATATTCATCTAAGGACAAATGGTTCCTTGATAGTGGATGCTCAAGACATATG
Source organism: Cornus florida (assembly GCF_030987335.1). Lineage (NCBI taxonomy): Eukaryota > Viridiplantae > Streptophyta > Magnoliopsida > Cornales > Cornaceae > Cornus > Cornus florida. Next base: position 52,935,233 of record NW_026775573.1, read on the forward strand.
ACGGGAGATCAATCAAAATTTCGCTCTATCAAAACTCACAAAGGAGGAAATGTTACATTCGGCGACAACTAAAAGGCAAGGTCATTGGCATTGGAACTATTGGTATCTCCTCTTCCTTAACTATTGATGATGTTTTACTTGTTAAAGGCTTAAAACACAACTTATTTAGTATTAGCCAACTATGTGATAAAGGATATGATGTTTTGTTTAAATCGGATAAATGCATTGTCAAAAAGGATAATAATGAAGTTTTTCATGCTCTAAGAAATGTTAATGTGTATAATTTGCTTTTATGTCAATTACATGATCAAGATGACAAGTGCTTTGTATCCTCAAATGAAAATTGTTGGTTGTGGCATAGAAGGTTAGGTCATGCTAGTATGGATTTAATTTCAAAGCTATCTAGAAATGAATTAGTCAAAGGCCTCCCAAAGACTAATTTTTCTAAAGATAAAACTTGTAGCGCATGCCAAATAGGTAAGCAAATTAAGACATCGTTTAAAAGGAAAAAGGACATAACGACTACAAGGCCACTTGAATTAATTCATATGGACTTATTCGGTCCAGAGAGAACTGCTAGTCTTGGTGGAAAACTTTATGGCCTTTGTCATCGTTGATGATTACTCTAGATTCTCTTGGGTATTTTTCCTTACACACAAAAATGAGGCTCATACAATATTTGCTAAAATTTGTAAGAGAGTCGAGAACGAGAAAGAATGTAAGATTAAGTCCATTAGAAGTGATAGAGGAAGAGAGTTCGATAACCAAGATGTAGAAAGATTTTGTGATGAAAATGGATACAATCATAATCTTTCTGCTCCTAGAACTCCTCAACAAAATGGAGTAGTTGAAAGGAAAAATAGGTCTCTCCAAGAAATGGTTAGGACTATGTTAAATGAACATAAATCTCCTAGAACTCTATGGGCCGAAGCCGTTAGTACCTCATGCTATGTCATAAATAGAGTAATCATTAGAAAACTTCTTAATAAGACTCTTTATGAACTTTGGAACAAAAGGAAGCCAAATAATGGATACTTTAAAGTTTTTGGGTGTAAATGCTTCGTGTTAAATGACAAAGATAGTCTAGGAAAATTTGATCCTAAATCGGATGAAGGTATTTTTTTAGGTTATTCAACTCGTAGCAAAGCATTTAGAGTGTTCAACAAAAGAACACTAGTGGTTGTGGAATCTATACACGTCGTATTTGATGAATCACCATTACCCCCTCTTAGGTGCTCATTGGATGATAATGAAGATGTGATTGAGATTGAAAAGAACATCGAAAATCTTGATTTAAATGGTTCGTCTATTGAAGATCACTCCAAAGATGTTCCAAAAGATTGTCACTCTCATGAAGATACTCTTCCTAAGGCTTGGAAGCAAGTGTCCAATCATCTAATAAATCAAATTATTGGCGATCCATCTAAAGGAGTAAGCACTAGATCTCAAATAAGTAATGTTTGCAACTATGTAGCTTTTGTTTCCCAACTTGAACCAAAGAATATTCTTGAAGCCGAAAATGATGAATCTTGGCTCTTGGCCATGCAAGAAGAACTTAATCAATTTGAAAGAAATGATGTTTGGCATTTGGTTCCAAGACCTAAAGATAAAACTGTCATTGGCACAAAGTGGGTGTTTAGAAATAAAAAGGATGAATCGGGAACAATTGTGAGAAATAAGGCAAGGCTTGTTGCTCAAGGTTATAATTAAGAAGAAAGAATTGATTATGAGGAAACTTTTGCCCCCGTAGCTTAACTTGAAGCTATAAGAATGCTCATTGCATTTGCATCTCATAAAAACTTTAAGTTATATCAAATGGATGTAAAAAGCGCTTTCTTAAATGGCTTCATTGAAGAAGAAGTGTATGTTGAGCAACCTCCTGGTTTTAAAAGCTATAGTTGTCCAAACCATGTTTTCAAATTGACAAAAGCATTGTATGGTTTGAAACAAGCTCCAAGAGCTTGGTATGAAAGACTAAGTGGTTTTTTACTCGCTAATGGGTTCATTCGAGGTAAAATTGACAATACTCTTTTCACTAAAACCATTGACTGCAACTTGTTGGTCATTCAAATTTACGTTGATGATATTATCTTTGGATCGACCAATAGTGTTTTATGTGAAATGTTTGCCTCTTGTATGCAAAATGAATTTGAAATGAGTATGATGGGTGAACTAACCTTCTTCTTAGGGTTGCAAATCAAACAAACACTTGATCGTATTTTTGTTTGCCAATCTAAGTATGTTAAGGATTTGCTAAAGAAATTTGGCTTGGAGGAAGTCAAACATGCCATTACTCCAATGAGCTCTTCTTTGAAACTTGACAAAGATGAAAAGGGAGTTAATGTGGATATTAAAAAATATAGAGGCATGATTGGTAGTCTCTTATATTTAACCGCTAGCAGACCGGACATCATGTTTAGTGTATGCTTATGTGCTCGTTTTCAATCTTGCCCTAAAGAATCTCATCTATGTGCTGTTAAACGCATCTTTCGCTATTTAAGTTATACTACATTCTTAGGTCTTTGGTATCCTAGACATACATCATTTGAACTTGTTGGTTACTCGGATGCTGACTTCGGAGGATGCAAAGTTGATAGAAAAAGCACTAGCGGGACTTGTCACTTCATTGGACAATCACTGGTTTCTTGGTCCTGTAAGAAACAAAACTCTGTTGCTCTATCAACGGCGGAAGCCGAGTATATTGCAGCCGGTAGTTGTTGTGCTCAAGCGCTTTACATTACGCAACAACTTGAGGACTTTGGATTTCATTTTGATCATGTTCCTATAATGTGTGATAATACAAGTGCAATTTGTATTTCAAAAAATCCGATTCAGCATTCTAGGACAAAGCATATAGAAATTAGGTACCACTTTCTTAGGGATCATGTCTCTAAGGGCGACATTGAACTTATGTTTGTCAATACGGAGAAACAATTAGCTGACATTTTTACAAAACCACTCCAAGAAGATAGGTTTTGCTTGCTTAGAAGGGAAATTGGAATGTGCTCAGAAGAAGAAATACAGCAGTAAAGCAAAGTAGCAGCAAAGCCAGCTTCATTCAGAAAAAGAGTCGTCTCTTTGAAGAAAAAGAGCCGTCTCTACACAAGGCAGAGTTGTCTCCACAGATGATATCACATTGCTTGCTCTCGGGATCTCAATGTTTTTTTAAAAAGAGCCTGCTCTATAAAAACAAGAGCCGGCTCCCCAACCTGCATACAAATTGGAATAGGAAGAGTCGTCTCTAGAAAAAGGTAGAGCCGGCTCCTTTAGTGCTATATTTTTTTTTAAACTCTCGGGATCTCCTTTACAGACAATTGAGCCTGCTCTAAAAATTTATTGAGCTGTCTCCAAAAATTGTTTAGAGCCGTCTCTATTTTCTTCCTTGAGCCGGCTGTTATTATTTTTATTTTTTTTCTTTTCTTTCTTTTCTATTTTTTCTCTCTGAGCCGTCTCAATATCCTTGAAGAGCCGGCTCCAAGTAACTTTCAAGAGCCGGCTCAACATTGTCAAGAGCCGGCTCAACATTTTCTAAGAGCCGGCTCAACATTTCCTAAGAGCCGGCTCCAAATCCTTTTACCGAGCCGGCTCCAAATTCTCCATGAGCCGGCTCTTCCATCAATTGCTTTATTCTCGGCACTTCCTCATTTTGAGGTTATAACAGATCCATTCCAGAAGCATTTGGCTCTTCCATCTTGCCTTGGGCGATTTTCTTCATTCTGTATTGCATGCCTCAACTGATAAAAATACTCCATTAATCCCCATCATTACAATGTCTAGGACTGTCATGCAATTGATCTGTAGGATATTGTAAGCCTCGGCAGTATCACTATTGGGCATAAACACTTCATTCCACAGAGTTTTTTCGGCTAGGGCACTTCTCCATTCTCTTTGGGCATTGTGTTCTGTAAGTTTCTTCCTCTCAAATTCAATCATTATTGCAGATGATCTCACTTTTAATTCATATTTTCAGCTATCCAAATTTTTTTTTTTGGTTCATTTCCTTTAAGCTTTCCTTCATGAAACCCTCATATTCACTATTGTTGTTTATTTTTTTTTTATTTTATTTTTTTTTTGGTCAATCATACTAAGAATATTGCTTACTATATGTTCTGCTATTCAAATTTTATACTTACATAAATTTTGTTTGGCTCTATTTAATCTACTGCTTCATTATTGATCAAATCTTAAGATATTGCATAAATTTTGTTATCAAAACCAATTTTTTTTTGTTTTGAATTTTTTTTTGGGATAAATTTAAATCATGTGATGTCTATGGTTCATTTGGGAAGTTCATTCATAACTTTGTCGAACTCCTTCTCTTAAGATGAGTTTATTTTTATCTCAATCCCCTGAGCATGTTATATATATATTTTTTGGGGTTTATCAAGCACACATTTTAGGATTGTTCCATGCACTATCTTGTCAAAATTCCATATCCTTCCATTTAAATTTAAATTTGAATCCTCCATTATGATTCCAGTTTGGCTCTTTATATCTAGATAAATATATTTTTTAAAATTCTCACTAAATGTAAAACTTTAACCAGGGCATTTTCCTTGGTTCAATTTGTTTTATTATTTCTAATGTTAATCTTCTGTCTAAACTTATTTGTGATTTGAATTTTTCATTGCCTTTTAAATTGAATCTTTATATAGAGAATTCCTCTGTTATTTCAGTTTAATTTCTAGAAATGTCCACGGCTTCATCCTCACGTAGAAAGAATCCCTCTCGTGGACAAAAACGGTCTACTCAACATCATGATGAATCAGGCCCTAGTGAACCAAATCCTCCTCCACCTCAAATCTCTGCCACTATGCTATATAAAAACCCCACATATAAAAGCATATATGACAAATTCTTTCAGCATAGAAAAGTGGCCACAGCAATGGTGTTGTCTGACACAATTTACCATGATCTTCATCTCAACACCTATAGATTGTTTGATGCAATTGGCCTTGGATCATTTGTTGGAATGAATGAAGGTTACTATCTAAAATTAGTGAAGTTATTTTACACTCATCTTGAAGAAATGCCTGGAGAAGAAAAACTTAACTGCTATGTGGCTGGAATATATTTTCACCCTGATACAAATAACATTGCTCGAATCCTTCATCTTCCGTCTGTGGATTGAATTCAATTCAATTCTCATTTCAACTGGTTTAAAGGACAAGGTTTTGATAAACTAGCGGCTATTCGGCAAATGAGTTATGATTCAAATGTAACAAATACCAGAGAAGTCAACACCAAACAATTAACTATGGAAGCTCGGCTGATTCACAAGATCATCATGTACTCTATTCTTCCCAAATCTGGCAGTCGATCCAAAGTTTCCCACATGGACGTCTTTCTTATCTGGTGTGTCTTAAATGGCAAGCACTTTGATCTTGCATACATTATATTTCATCACCTTCTTACATGCAAAAGAAAGAAAAAGGTCTCTCTATATTATCCCATGGTTCTCTCTCACATATTTATGGCTAAAAAGGTTCCGCTTGATAGTCGTGAAGTAGTCAAACCAGGGCCAAGGCACATTCTCACTGCCTCAAATCTTGCATCAATGGGGCTAAAAAGGGATTACAATGGAGTGTGGTTTTATCCTAGGCAACGAAGGTTGGAAGAGGCTCGAGCTAGAGGAGAAGAGATTGAGGATGTTGATGATGGGGATGAAGACGACCATGAAAGTGATGACGATGATGAAAATGAGGAAGTTCCAGTTGAAAATCGTACCAATCGTGCTCTCTTGTTGGAAATTCTCAAAGGGACTCGTCAGAACCAAGCCACTCTTGAAAAACAACAAACTCAACTTGACGAAATGCACATGGCAATCGCTCATCTTAATGAGGATTTTACAGAATTTCAAAACCAATATGGACCCTCTTCTCCTTAGAACAGTTTTTCTCTATTTTGTGTGCACTTATTAGCTTTATTTGCTTTAGAGAAGTCTTTTTTCTGTGTTTTATAAACTATGCTTTTATCTGTCATATGGTACTTGTATTCACAGTCTCTTTCTGTTATCTATAAAATGCTATTTCTGCTTATCTTTTGCCCTTTAATTCATTCTTCTCTGATATTTCCTGAAATGGCCAGTGATTTTTCTTTATCTATTCATTTCACCTTCTTTTTTTTTAGATGACAAAGGGGGAGAAAGATGTGTTATCATGCTAATGTGCTATTCTATTGTTTTTTAAGTATCTTGATAAATGCATATTGATAGGGGGAGTCTTCTAAAAATGTCTGTGAAATTTATATGCTAAAATTATTGCTATTGAATCAAGTTTGATATAATTTTCAAAATATGCTCCATGTTGACTATAAACACATCAATGTTTGTCATCATCAAAAAGGGGGAGATTGTTGGCCTAAGGATTCTATCTAAAGGTCAATCTTATGTTTTGATGATTACAATCCATTAATGATGTTTATGTACTAATATTTTCATTGAGTGAAGTACAGTTGTTCAATCATTCAATCCTTAATGATGAGCTAGAAGTTCCATTTCAAGCATTCCAAACACTCAAGAAATGATTTCAAAGAAGCATCAAAGTGCAAGAAAATAAAAAAGAACTCGGTCTTCAAAGATCATTCAAGCTTTTCAGCAAATCTTCATCAAGCCTAGACGATCATAATCAAGAAATGAAGAAAATGGTAGATAGGATGGTGAGATGCTAAGGTTCAATGTCAAAATTTAGTTGAATATATTTTGAAGCTCAAAATTACAATTCATGCATATCATTCTTATCTCATCTCTCAAAGAACATAAAATTACCTCATTAGGTTTTTAAACACATTCATATAGCCTTACATCATACTGGATTTCATTTCAAGCCTCCTATTGAAAGTAGAGAAGGCTCTACGAAAGTAGAGAAGGCTCTAAAAATCTAGAGAAGGCTCCATTTTTCTATTGAGCCGTCTCCTTTTCAGAAAAAGAGCCTGCTCCACTTTTTTAGTGGAGCCGCCTCCACTTTTGCAAAGAGCCGACTCCTTCTAGGGTTTTGATCTACAACGGAAACTTTTTCATTTATTGTTGTCCAACCACCTGCAACAGCTATATCAACCATTGTTTATCTATAAATACAGAGGTTGGTCTGCATAAAAAAGATACACAATTACAGAGAGCATTCTACCATTCCTAAAAAGCATTAAAGAAGCATTCGTTGAGCTTTCATTCCCTCTGCTTTCATTTTCTCTCTTCATTTCATTCTATTGTAGTAATTCTGGGCTTCAGACATATATTCATCTTTACTATAGTCGTGAGCAGAACTGTGTACTTCTATCTTTGAGAGATTTATTGTACAATTCATTTCTTTTCAAGTTATTGTAAAAGGGTTGGTGTGACCCAAAAGAAAGTCTAGGAGAAGGGTGTTCTCTTAGCAAGGAAGAGAAGCAAGGTCTTGCTTAAACTGAAGGTTTGCTCTCCACCATTAAGGAGAAGCTCTAGTGATTTTGGGAAGTCTCAAGGGGGACCTTGAACCGAGGAGTAGGAGTTTTCGAACCTCGCTAAATCGCCGAGTCATTGTTTGCAATCTCTCATCTCTATCTCTCTTATACTTGTGCCATACACTGCTTGAATATTTCAGTTTCTCTGTGATTTATAGTCTGTTAGATTTAATATTTTTAAATTGCAAAAATTGGCCCTTGACTCTAGAGTCAATTAGTGACTAACAAGAATTTCCATCAAAAACTTTGAACCTGATTGTTCAGAAGTTCTACACGGTTCCTTAGAAATAAAATTATTAAAATATGTGTAGCAGTAGTGACACCTGCTACCACAAAGAGCATAGAACTCTACATCTTCCTTTTCGATTTCCTCCTATGAATCCATGCAATTATTGTAAAATGACCTACAAATTAGCAAAATCTAAACCACAATCATATATCATCTAATGCAACAAACAATTTTTGAATAAATAAAAATAATATTCAATATCTAAAATACATTCATGTCCATAAACAATTGAAAACTAATGAAATTGGAATAATAATTAAGAGGATACATGAATTCAAATCTAAAAACAATATTATTAATTAAGAAAAAATCAATAGGTCCAAATGTAAGAAAAAATAAATAAACACTAAATTAACAAGTAAAAACTAAAGAAAGAGAGAACAAATTATTATCCTAAAAGTCCTTGAAAAAGGGGTGGGTTAATTAGTTCTCTAGCATGTTCTTGCTTAAGCCACACAATTTGTATTTCAATATCCTTAAGTGCAACGAACATCTCCCTATTTTCTTTTTTGGTAAACAGCCTTGTTGCAAGCATGAAAAGTTCACCCTCTCGAGGAATTTTTGGAATTGCAGACATCATTTTCATTACTTCTTGAATGCTACATCCTACTGGGTCAAGTCGCGAATACATAGTAGAACTTCTATTCTCTACAGCATCACATATTCGATCAAGTTGTTTAGACAACTTTGTTGCAGACAAAACTTTATTTGAACGTCTTGCTTGTGTTAGTTTTGATGTGTTCGTTTTCGTTCTTTGTTGATCAATACTCCCAACATCAATGTTAGCATCAATATTTCCAAATCTTTCAGACTGGTTACCATCATTATCTGAATCATCATATTGAAAATCTTTATCATTAAAACTAGGTAATACACCAGATGATGGTACCTAAGATCTATCTCCTATTGCCACCACATCCATAAATGACGCATCTAACTTAAAACAATGTTCCAATCCTTTTACACGAAATTTTGCAGCTTCCGGAATAACCTAAACATATAAAATAAGATGTATTGACAAAACTATTAGCACTTTTTTTTTTTTTTTGGATAAAAGAGAGAGAGAGAGAGAGAGAGAGAGAGAGAGAGAGAGAGAGAGAGATAAACTGCAATTCACTACACACTTGTAGTTTGTCTTTCCACCATTCATCCGTCGCTATAATCATTTTTTTAATAGAATCCCAACCGATTCTTGTATCATGGCTCACCAACTTGTTCCAAATTTGCCACTCTTTTCTCATAGCATCCCACTTATTTTTTAGTTGTTTTTGGTCATATCTTCTTCCAATTTTTTTGGAAAAATTTTCTATCACATTCTTCCAACCAACCTTATTAAAATGCTTATTTGGCCTATTACTAACTCGAACTTCCTCTACACAAATATCTATGAAACCTTCATATGCCATAGAATTCCAAATTGCCTTCGAGAATTTTCTATTTGCGGTAACTTAGTTTGAATTTCCATCACTCTCCATCTAACAATCATATAAAATTTATCAAATACTTGAGAATATAGTTATGTTATTCTAGGAGAATAATTAAATAAATAAAATGAGTGTGTTAACTAGCTTGAAGAAGACCAAAGCTTATAAAAAACCCAGTGAGCCTAACCAGCCTTAGAGTTTACAAAAAACCTCACTTTATATATATTCCTTTTCATTTTTTCCTTTGGGTAAAGTACATTGACACCCCCCGAGGTTTGGGGAAAGGACAAGCAGAGGAAAGTTAACATGTTTTTGGACAATGACACCCCTTCAAGTTTGAAAAATGGACAAAGAGACCCTGAAGATGGTGAATTGACCTTATTACCCTTTCAAATAAAATTAACATTTTAATTGACTTAAATACCCTTTGATTAAACCCAAACCCGAAACCAAACCCGAACCCGAACCCGCCTGCGTATATTATACAGTTCACCAGAGGAGAGAGAAGGGAGATCAGATGGATGGTGGTTGTGGCCGCGGTGGTGGGTGTAGAGAGAGGGGAAAGAGAGGGCGGCCATAGTTGAAGAGATGAGGTAAAGAGGAGAGAGAGGAAGAAGCATCGGCAATGACTGCAACAGTGGGGGTGGCGGCGATGACTGTGACAATGGCGGCGAAACCCAGAAGCATCGGCGAAACCCTGAAATTGCCGGCGAGGCTGATGACGATGCGGCCACGGACTGAATAGTGTGGCGAAGTTTAGAAACCGAGCAACAAGAGATCGATGAGCAAAAACAATCCGGCGAGGACCAAGCTCCGATGACGACAAGGTTCAGATAAGCACAGTCCGGCGACCGTCACCTGCAAGGCCGAGGAGGCTGAAGTGGCCATCGCTTCTGCCGTCCGTTTTAAGTCTAATTAGAGCCTTTTTCCGTGCGAAGGTGAGAATTGGGGATGGTGATGTGCACAGATGAAGGGGTGATATATATGTGTATGTGTGTGTGCGTGTATATGAGAGAGGAGAAGAGGGTGGTGGTGGCGGCGGCACCGATCTCATCCTCAAATCTTCCCTGCAGGCTCAAACATCAACTCTCTACCGCTGTCAAGAATGAAAGACGCCGGCGTGGGGAACGTCTCTGTCAATCCCGGTCAAACCCGGCTTATCCAAGGCCGAGTTCGCCGCCCGAACCGAGGCTGAGCTCCGGCGAGGTCGAGGAGGTGGCAGTGGCAGAGCTCCTTTTTGGCGTCTTCTTTAGTGGGTGGTGATTATGGAGGTTGGGGGTTGGTGGAGATTGGGGGCGGTGGTGACTAGTTGTTGGTGTGTGTGTGTGTGTGTGTGAGTATATATGAAAAGGGTATTTTGGCCATTTAAGTTTTAAATATTTTATAATTAAAATTAATAAAATAGTGAAGAGTAAAATGGACTTTTCACTTGATTTAAGGCTCTGTTTGGAGGGCAAATTTTACAAGGGTGTGTGTTTGTCCAAAAACAAGCCAACTTTCATCTGTCTGTCCTTTCTTCAAACCTCAGGGGTCTCTTTGTACTTTACCCTTTTCCTTTTGATCTTTTAAAACGTTGCATGAAAATAATAAAAAATGTTGCATGAAAAGAAAAAACCATCAAACATCCAAATCAAAGTATATGTCATGATTAAACAATCCTGACAGCAAAGTGTTCGGCGGTTATACATGTTAGTATTTTAAAGGAGTTGACCAAAACTTTATTTGAACGTCTTTATCTGGATATGTAGTATTCTTTCCGTCTTCAAAAGGCGTCGATGGATCATCAGGTTGGTCATCGGTAGTTTCCACAATAAGTTCATCAACAAATATACCTTAATTTGCAAATAATAGTTTAGTAGATATAAGTATATAATTTATATAAGTATATAATTTATATCACTCTATATCTATAACCATACTACTTTAAAAAAAATTTATAAATTTTTCATATTTTTTAAATACAACAATAATATTTTTGTGATAACTTTTTAATACAATTATTATTTTATAATAGTTGACTATCAATTGCAAAGGCCTTTTTGTATTCAATCAATCATTCTCCTTGTACACACTTTTTTTTTTTTTTTTTTTTTTGGTTTATTATCTTCCAAAAAAAATATTAGTCTAATAATTCTCTAAAACAATTATTATTTCCTACTAATTGGATACCAATTGCAATTCAAGTTGTGCCCTTTTGAGATCTGTTATTAATCAATCATCCATTAATTGAGTATCAATTGCATTCCTATTAAACTATTAATCAATCATTCCCCTGTAATTATTAAAACTTATTTTTCAAAGAAATATATATATATATATATATATATATATATATATATATATATATAAATTCAGTGTAATTTATTCTAATACCTTCAATTAAAGCAAATAATTAGTTGACTTATAATTATAAATGATCTGCTGGAACCATCCAAGATGACTTCCCCTCTTAAAGGCCTTACTGTCACGGACTTTGATCAAGCTCACGTGCGACCTTACGAAGAGGGGAATATCTTTTGAAATGCCAAATCTGTACACAAATCATTAATAAATTAAAATCTAAATTAATTGTCAATCAAAACCTTTATATATATAAAATAATTATTTACAATACATGCCCACATCCAATTCTCTATACTTTTAATAAAGTAATATAGTATTAAAAATTTAAAATCTTAATTAATTGTTAATCAAAACCGTTATATAAATATAAATTACAAATACTGGGTGGGAAATTGAACTTAAGTCTTTGACCACAACCAACACATGCCCAGGCTATCACACCACATCACTCTTTAAACTTTTAATAAAGTAATATAGTATTAAAATTATAAAATCTTAAGCCTTTGGCTACAAGCAACACATACCCTATCACTAGGCTATCACACCACATTCAACTCTTTATACTTTTAATAAAGTAATATAGTAATTAATTGTGAATCAAAACCTTTGTATATATAAAATAATAATAGTTATTTACAAATACTGGAGTGGGGATTTGAACTTAGTCTTTGACCATAAGCAATACATGCCTGGGCTATCACATAAAAAATAATTTAATTAAATAGTTATTTACAATTAACGAGTGGGGATTTGAATTTGGCCTTTGGCTATAAGCAACACATACCCTACCACTGGGCTATTACACCACATCCAACTCTTTATACTTTTAATAAAGCAATATAGTAATTAATTGTGAATCAAAACCTTTATATATATAAAATAATAATAGTTATTTACAAATATTGGAGTGAAGATTTGAACTTAGATCTTTGACCATAAGCAATACATGATCCTAGGACCTTTGGCCACAAGCAACGTATGCCCTACCACTTAGACTATCACACCACATCCAACTATTTATCCTTTTAATATAATAATATAGTATTAAATATTTTTTCTCTACAGAGCCTTTTCTCCCCCAACTGTAAATTACTCTTTGGCTAACCCCTGCAGAAACTCTTCTCCTTTCTTCTCTCTCTACAGATCCTTCTCTCCCCCACATCATACACGTCAAAACTGTAAATTTCTCCTCGCGTTTCTTCTTGAAAATTTGAAATTCGAAGCCAAATCTCCATTACCCACTTCCGTTACGAGTAATTTCTTCAAGTTATGGATATGGGAATTGATCATTATAGGGTTTTAGGCTTGCCTTCCGGTGAAGAAGGACGTTGAATCAAATATCCAAAGCCTACAAGTTGAAGGCTTTGGAATTACACGCAGACAAGAGACCCACCGATCCTAATACGTCGGAAGATGATGTGTGATCTTCGAGAAAGGGAGCCACCTGAATTCATCAGAAAAGTTGAAGAAAAGGAAGACGAAAGAATCAAAAACAAGATTAAAGAAGAGGTAGTGAGAATTCGGGCAATGTATGGCGGTGGACCCGTATTTCCCATGGAAGAACCCAAAGAAGATGCTAATGAAGTAGGAGGAAGAGGAAAGGAGAATAAGGAGAAGATGCTCAAGGTATCATGGAAGAGATGTGGCAGTGGTGGTTACACAGTTGAAAGATTGAAGGAGGAGTTTGAGAAATTTGGTGGGGTTGAAGAGTTCAGAGAAAAGGGGCATATATGTAAAGAAGCAGCTGTAAGTTCGCAATGTCATATTCCCATCACTTGAAAAAGATTTTAGGGAACTGCAAAAGTGATTTTTTATTAAGGCAAGAGGTTTTGAAATGGGAAAGAACTTCTGATTTTCTATGCATGGGATAAAGTCAAGTGTGACGTGCGAAATCATGAGTAAATATGACATAGTATTTAAATCTAAAAACAGAAGTAATTGAAGATTTCCATACAACAAAGTGCACCAGATCGAAAAGAGCAAATGTACTACTTTCATTACTGAGTGAAATAGGGAGATGTGTGGATTTACCCTAGGCACATCCCTTGCAAAAAGACATACAGAAACGAAAATCAGAATATAAAAATTTATTAGAGCCAAGACTTTGTGCCAAATTGAGGAAGTCAGGCTAGTAGCAGCAAAAGCCTGGGAAACAGGATGGATAGATGACGAAGGATAGAGCACCAGAGGTGAGGTCTTGAATGTGAAATCTTTGTGCATCAAGTGAAAGATGGGCATTATTATCTCAAGTGAATTGTACCACAGAAAGTAGGTTCTTATGCATAGCAGGAACATGATAGACATTGTTCAACTGAAAGGAAGAAGAACCAAGAAGAGGCATATTAACTCTATGAGTGATATGGAGCTGAGAATCTTTGCCAAGATAAATGAATTGGATCGAGTATAAGGGGTATGATTCTGCAAAGGTCAGTGTCCGGATACCAATTCGGGTCGCGAGCAACAGCTGGTTGATAATTCAAATATGATGGCTGAAAGGACTACGATAACTCTTCATAAGGAATGGTGACAAAGGAGATGGCTGAGTCAACTTAAGACCAACAAAGGCAGCAGGTAGAGGGTCAGCACTCAGCAGTTGGATGAGCACACCGATGACACTGGAGGGCAACATGTCTAGTACCATTGCACAACTGACAGAGAGAACCAGAAATGGCAATAGAAGCTTGACTTGAGCCACGATTGTTGTTGTTGAGACCCTAGTTGCAGTTCTGATTCCTATGGTTGCCACCTCGAGTACCAGAATTATTGCCTTGTCTGGGAGCAGAAGGTGTAGGAGAAACACAATACTATGGATCTAGAAGTGCAGTCTAACGAGGAACACAACACCATAGAGGTTGTCACAGAGTCTGTAGAGCCAGAGGTGCTAAAAGATGAAGACATAGCGTGATAACAGTAGAGATAAGAAACCAGAAAGCTTGGGCAGGTAAGCGGCAAGGCTGGACAGGCAGTAAAAAATTGTCACCAAAGAACCTGGACAGAAATTAAAAAATGGTCAGAGAAGGTTGGACAGTGGACTGAAGTGGCCTACGTCAAGGGCCGTGTGCTGTAGCAACCTTAACACAGAGGAACATGCCAGAGGGATCTCACGGCGGTGGAGGTGGCTGAGCCTCCATTCCAAAAAGAAAAGAGAAAAGAAAAAATGAAAAAAGAAGCAGAAATAGAAGAGACTATGGGTTGTGAGACACTGATACAATGTAAGAGTGAATAGAATTGTGAAAATTCACATTACATATATTCATCCCAATAGGGATATTTTTATGTGTTACATGATATGCAAATATATAAAGCATTAACGAAGCTTAAATATAAGCCTATAGTTGAATGTAAAGGGCTCTTGTAAGCCACAAATTCTCATTAGACATTCTCCTAATTTATATTACACACTGAATATTACATAAGTGGAAAGTAAATCAAATCACTGATCCTATACCTCGAATAGGCAGATGATGAAAATAATATCATATAAAATCAAATTAAGATCAGATCAAATCTAATCCCTAAAGATACTTCCAATTTAGATCAAATCCCTATATTTTCTCCCAATACTCCCCTTCAAGCTGGAGCAAAGATATCAAGTAAGCCTAGCTTGCCAATTTCAGAGTAAAGAGCAGCTTGTCCTACTTACTTTGTGAACATATTGGCAAGCTGATTAGTAGAAGAAACAAAGGAAGTATGGATAACTCCACATCGCACTTTATCCCTTATAAAGTGAATATCAACCTCAATATGTTTTGTCCTCTCATGAAGAACTGAGTCAGATGCGATCATAATAGCAGATCGGTATCACAGAAGAGTGTTGATGAACTAAATATAGGGAATCCTAGCTCAGTCAATAGGGAATGAAGCCAGAGGATCTCACAAGTGCCCTGAGCCATGGCACGATACTCTGCCTCTGTAGAAGAACGAGACACAACGCTTTATTTTTTACTTTTCCAGGAAATTAAATTGCCCCCGCAAAAAGTATAGAAACCTGAAGTAAAACGATGGTATGGATCTGTAGAATAAACCAAGTCCTGGGTAGGACTTGAGGTATCGAAGAATTCGATATACTGCATCTATGTGTGAGGTCTAAGAAGCATGCATAAACTGACTCACAACACTATCCGCAAATGTGAGATTAGGTCTAGTGTTCGTTAGATAAATTAAGTGGCCAACAAGGTGCTGATAAGCATACGGATGTGGGAAAAGGTCTCCAAACTCGGCATGAAACCGATGTGTTGAATCCATAGGAGAGGAAGAAGGACGACACCCAAGCATACCAGTGTCTTGTAGGAGGTCTAGTGCACACTTCCGCTGAAAGAGTGAAATGCAATGCTTAGAACGTGCAACCTCAATACCAAGAAAAATCAAAGAGGACCAAAGTCTTTAACCTCAAAATCCTGCCTAAGGTATATTTTTACACTATCAATGAAGGATACATCATTTCGTGTAACGATTATGTCATCAACATCTACTAAGATAATGGCACAACGATTTTCTGGACTACGACGGAAGAAGCAGGTGTGATCTATGTGACATCGAGTGAATCCCATAGAAATAACTACATCATTGAATCGGTGAAACCATGCCCGAGGTGACTCCTTCAATCCATATAAGGATTTTAGAATGCAACATACTTTCCCAGAATACTCCCCCTGAAGCCAAAAACCAGTAAAATGATCCATATAATTTTCTTTTGTCAAATCCCTATGAAGAAAGGCGTTCTTCATATCTAACTAGTGAAGAGGCCAAAAGTAGCACGACGCTAAGGAAATAAGAAGGTCAATAGTAATCAACTTGGCGGCCGGAGCAAAAGTGGTATTAAAATCTTACAAGTTGAAGGCTTTGGAATTACACCCAAACAAGAACGTGCCCTTCGCAACCAGCCTAGCTTTGTAGCAATCAACAATACCATCTAGTTTATATTTAACTGTAAATACCCATTTATAGCCATCAATCATCTCTCTTTGTGGTAAAGTAACAAGCTCCCACGTCTTATTTTTTTGCAAGGCATCCATCTCAGCAGCCATGGTTGTTGTCCAATGTTGGTCTTGCAAAGCATCAAGGTAAGCCTAGTAATTGTGCGAAAGTCCCTGATAAGAAACAAACTGGGCCATAGGATGATTAGTCACACAAGTCCTTTTACCTTTGCGGAATAGGCAAATCAAAAACAGAAATAGGTGATGTAGGACCTACAACAGAAGTAGGTAAGGTAGAATAGTTGTTAAAGGCACGCCTAGGCTCTAAAAAAGCCCCAAGCTCGTCAAGGCTCAGCTAGAGCACCTCAACCTACTATAGGCCAGGCCTCTTTAATCAGGCTCACATAAAGCCCTCAAGCACATGCTTTTTAATAGGCTAAATGTCGTGCCTTGTAATTTTTTAATGATTTATTAATATCAATTTTTTTTTTTTTAAACTTAATGACTACTAAATTAAAAGGTTCTATATCATATACGTATTATTTAACCTATGAAATATTTGACAAAATTTATAAATTTATGGTTCACTACTTACATTAATTGCAATTACTGTTTGATTATGAATATATATAATAATATATGTTTAAATAAGCATTATTATATACACGCGCCTTACTTCTATTAGGCTCATGCCTTACTTCGATTAGACTCATACCTTATACTGCGCATTACGCTTAGGCTCTAAAAGGTCTTTGGCGCCTTAGTGTGCCTTGAGCCTTTAACAACTATTATGGAGTATAATTCGGAATAGCTGGGTTCGAATTACCTGTACCAGAAGAGGACAGTGGCGGGCAGGGTAGCATGAAGGGGATCTCATGGGTGACGAGTGTATACGCGAAGCTCGGGCTGAGCCACAGGAGAAGATATTGAGGATAAAACTGGTGCAGGTCGAGCCAGAGGTGAGAAAGTCACTAATGGAGTACAAGAAGATGGACCCTGCAAAAATGATGTGCCAAAGAAGGGAACATCTTCAGAATAAGTGATATCAAGAGAGTAAAATATCCGCTAAGTGCTAAGGTCATAACAACGGTACCCTTTTGACATAGTGGAATAACCCAAAAAAATGCAACGAATAGCTTTATCATTAAGCTTCGTACGTGTAGGACGTCGGTCCTTAACAAAACACGTACATCCAAAAACACAAGGAATAATAAGGAAAATGGTGCTATCCAGTCGCAAAATATGTAATGGAACCTTACCCCTTAAAGTTCGACTAGGGGTTTGATGAATTAAAAAAAAATTGCAGTGAGAACTGCCATATTCCAATAAGATTGAGGAACTTGCATACCACGTAAAAGACGCCGAACAACACTCATAAGATGACAGTTTTTACGTTTTGGTACTCTATTATGTTATGGTGTATAAGGGCATGTCAACTGAAGGAGAATCCCCAATTGATTAAGATGAGACCGAAAATTATTAGAGGTATACTCCCTCCCATTATCAGACGGGATGGTTTTAACAATAGTATTAAACTAGGTTTTAATCATTTCTAAGAAAGAAATAAATGTAGACAATACTTCAAAGCGTAATTTAAGTAAATAAACCCAAGTACAACAAGAGTAATTGTCAATAAACGTCACATAATATTTATGAATAGAGTAAGAAGTAATAGGGGAAGGTCACCAAACATCATAATGAATAAGATCAAATAAACAAGGACTGCGATGCATGCGTGAAATATAAGAGGTGTGTGTGTGTTTAGAAAGCTCACATACAACACACCGAAATTGATGGGTTCTACAAGCTATTTGTAATGCAGGGAACAAAGATAACAAATGCTGAAAATTAGCATGTCCCAGACAAGCATGCCATAAATCAGGAGTTTGGTTAGTAAAAGAATGCCTTCCATAGACCGGTAATACAGAAGCATGTGCAAGAATTGGAGATGTATGTCCCAAAGATATACATCCCGATACCCCCGCCAAGAATCCTCTTCGTAGCTAGTTCCTGAAAAACACAGTGATTAGGACCCCATTTCTTGTATATTATAAATAGGGTGCTTCTAAGGCCTAATTCAACCAAAACCCCCTTTGAACTTTGGTATGGAAGACCTGGAACAGTCCATTACTTTAAGGTGTTTGGGAGTAAGTGCTACATTCTTAATCACATTGACAACTTAGGAAAATTTGATTTAAAAGCTGATGAAGGCATCTTTTTGGGGTACTTAACCAAGAGCAAGGTTTATAGATGTTACAATCTTAGAACCTCTAAAATGGTTGAGTCAATTCATATGAAGTTTGATGAGAATCTTCAAGCCACAATCTTTGAAGATGAAGGTTCTCTTACAAGGTCAAATAAAGCAAGTACTTCACAATCAGAATCTGTTATTCACAAAGAAACCATATTTCCATTTCTACAGAAGCAAGTACAACCTGAAAACATCAATTGGTATAGTGATCAGGCCAAAGAATGAGTTAAGCGGCTAACGGATACTAAGTTAAAGGGAAAGGTTAGGAGTATGAAGAACATACTTTAAAGATAAATCAAGAGATAAAATGACAGTAACCTTACTAACATTGGATGCTTCCATAGCTAAAAAATAACGGGACTCACGAGTCATGTGATCAGAAACACCAAAATCTATGACCCAAGTTAGAGGAACAATACCAGACTAAGAGGCATGGAATGCAGATGGGGTACCCAAGTGAGCTGCAGTTGATATATCTGAAGGGATGGTACCTAAGTGAGCTTAAGTAGATGTAGCTGAAGGGAGAGCTCCCTGTGATAAATGATCTCATATAATAGATCCAATTTGTGTATACAATTGATGTATATCAATACATCCATGCGGAGGAGCATATGGCGCATGTTCCCCAAAAGAATTGGGAATAATAGTAATATAAGAAGTTATAGTACTGCTAGATTTGAGGTGTGGGTAGAGCTGGAAGCACTAATCTTTAACATGACTAGTTTTTCCACATTGTGCACAGATGGTAGAACTTCCCCATCCATGGTTGTTACCATGGCCACGGCTGCAAGTACCAGATGGTCTAAAAGAAGCAACTAATGCATCTTTGATCATAGGTGCAGGAAGTGTAGCAGGAGCCATCAAAGGTGTAACCCGATAATCATCCCTATCAATAATAGCAAAAAAACTCGAAAAGAGATGATAGTGGTGTAGTAATCAGAATTTGAGCATGAAGGGCTTCAAATTTTGGACGGAGTCCTATAAAAAATTGATAAATCTGATGGCGCTCATGTCTAGCCCAAATAATCCCCACAGCCTCTGTTAAGATATCCCCAAGGGACTCATAGTGAGCAAGCTCCTCCCAACGTGACTAAAGGAAGGCAAAATAATCTGCAACTGACAGCTTGATATCGTCTTGGGTAGCTCGTGAGATATCTCGATGCAACTAATAGATTCGGACATTATTACGAGCATGGGCATAAGTATTAGTGAGAGCAGTTTATAATGTGTGTACAGTTTCATGATACATAAACATATTATAAATACAATGCTCCATAAAATTGAATAACCGAGAATGGTACAATTACCAATGTCCCACTATGTAAATGTGGGTTCAATAGGTGCTGGTTTTTTTATAATGCCCAATAAATATCCAGTTTTACCCCGATTCCCTAAATAAAATCTCACTGATCTCGACCAATACGGAAATTGTCCCATTTAATAAAATTGTAGTAATCCTTTGGGCTTGGGAACTATGCCCATAGGATGCGTTATCCTTAATCTGAACAGATTCCATTTCTCAAATTGTGATGATATAAAATCAAATCGCAGGTTCTTACCAAATTGTAGATTGTAAATATTGCTATCTGCAAGTCAGAAGGGCTGGAGAAGTCTTCCAAGTGAGCAACTCTGCCTGCGAGAGTGAAACTCTGCCGAGCAAGTCGTCAATAACATGTACTGACCTTTGCAGAAGTCGTCGGAATATTAAAAGAGACTGGACGATTCATCAACAACATATAACCACCGAGCTGGTCGTTGGTTTAAAGAGAGACCCCTAAACCGCATGAAGCGATGGAGGTAAGAAGAAATACCCCTGAAGGGGTTTGGTTTGCTTGGGTGTGGTCTAGTTGTTGATTACTGAAAAATTTAAAGAACAAAGAAAAAGGAGAAGATAAACCAAGAGAAGATGAAGTAGAGATCAAGTAGTGGAGTGTTTGTCGTGTTCTTGGCTCTGATACCAAGTTGAATGTAAAAGGCTCTCGTAAGCCACAAATTCTCATTAGACATGCTCTTAATTTATATTACACACTGAATATTACATAAGTGGAAAGTATATCAAATCACTGGTCCTATGCCTCTAATACCTACAATTAAGCCTAAACATATGTAATAGAAGATATGCAAATATAATCAAACCTAAATCTAAGGGGGTTGTCCGACATAATACATTGAGATATTTGTCTTTTGCGGCAATGACTACTCCAACTATGAATTTAACCATTCAAATGTCAAATCCTAATTTTCTGCCCTTTAAAGTTCTCTCATTTTTCCTTCTTTTATTTTATTTTTTTTTTTTTTCTTTCTTTCTTATTTAAATTTATTACTGTAATTTTTATGAGCTCAATGTGTATAATATATATTTTTCTTTACTATATTTTTTTTTGTGAATATTGAGACACTATTTGAATTTTGATTAATGCACCATTACTGGACTTCTATTTTTTGGATTACTGGTTTCATGCACTATTAGTTGTCATGATAGTTGAAAAAAAAAAAATTTACTTTATTATATGCAATATGACTTCTCTAAAATAGGTTCCTGGCTCTGTCACTATTTTTATTAAGTTTATCATGCATCGTTAAATCGATTGAGGCTGATTAAATGAATGAAAAACAAGGACAACTGCCTAATAGGCTAATTAAATGAATGGAAAACATAGGGCAGCTGCCTAATGTGACATAGATAATGAGGCTATCATGCATTGCTTTCAAATTATGAAGACTCGGCAAGGGCACTTATAATTGTAATAATACACATAGGGTTAATTACATTCACACCCCTTGAGGTTTGCTACTCTATTGAAAGCCAGATGAAAGTTGGAGGGTTTTTGAACAATGACACCCCCTGTCAGATTTTGGATCCAAACAAAGCCTAAAAGTAAGTGAAATGTCTAATTCACCCTCTAATATCTTATTAATTGTTAATATAAAATATCAAAAAAATTAAATGATCGAAATGCCCTTATGCAATGTTAATATTCGTTTTTTACTTTTAATTTTTCTGACCCTTCTTCCCCAAAAGTCAAAACTATTGAGATCCCACTAATTCTTCCACATCTTGCTACGTGGGAAAGTTGCGATGAAGATTCAGGCAACAGAGATTCAACAAAAAAGCTTTGGCGATGACGAATCAACATGATGACTGGTTTTCGACGGTGGTTATTGGCAATGACAACAGCGAGATGCAATTCCAACGATGACAATAGATTCCGACGATAACGCAACAGTGAAGACACTTCGAGGACGACAACTGTTGATGACGACAAAAGCTTAAGAAGATTCCGGTGTCAGTTGTGGCAAATTTTGGCGATTTCATTTGCTATTATTTAATCCGCTTTCTGATATGAATTAGGGTTTGGAGCAAACCCAGAGAAATGGACGATGGTGATGCGACCATGAAATTGGGGGCTCTGAATTTGAAGCCTAATCAGTGCTTCAATTTCGAGCCCAACGTTTCTATTTTGTCGCCGGTCATTGCCAAGTGCGCAGTTCATTGAGAACCATTACAAAAACTATCTCCAAGGCATGCTAGACCGTAATGAAAGGTTTTTTTTTTTCTCTCTCTACATGTATATATCTATATATGTGTGTAGGGAACAAAAAAAAAAAAAAAAAAAAAAAAAAAAAAAAAAAAAAAAAAAAAACCCTTTGCAATTTAGGTCCTTGTTTGCAGGTGGAAATATATATGAGTATGTAAGTGTGTTGATATACACATTAAAAGGTTGGTTATAGTTGATAGTGGTGGGTTCGATTAGGCTCTGTAATTGGTGTCAGTCAAATGATAGGCTTAGCAACCGACTTGATTCTATTTATGGGTTTTGCAATTTCTAGCTTTGTTCATTGTTTGAAGCTTGGGTATGATTTGGAAATGAATTAACTATTGAATCTACCTCCTTTGTTTTTTTTAGACTATTACACACGTGTGTGTGTGTGTGTGTGTGTGTTTGTATATATATATATATAATTTAATAAGAACATCAATGGAGGTGGAGACTCTGCCACTCTAAAGAACATCAATGGAGTCTCACTATATCTATCTATTTTGTGGTTATGGATTGTTAATATAGTGTGAAAGAGAGGGCATTTAAGTCATTTTATGATATAAATATGGTTGTTGACAATTTAAAGGGTATTTAGGTCATTTTATCGTGCATAGGACGTGGCAATGATGATTTGGAGGGTTTTTGTTAACTTTACTTAACTTAAGGGGTGTTATTGTTAAAAAAAGAGTTAACTTTCATCTCATTGTCAATAAAACAAATCTAAAAAGACGTGAGTATAATTAACCCATAGAAATATTACCAATTAATATTTTGATTCTCACATTCGTCTAAATATTTATCTTTCTTATACTACCCATAAGCATATTTGCAATGATTTTTTTCCCCTTGTTTGCCTTTCGATTTGCACAATCTATATTTTTTTATTATTATTTTTTGTTGCTTCCCCCCACCCACACATCTTGACTCCGTCATTGTTTGACTTGACTTCATTTTTTACATGAGCTTTGTACTAGAAGTCTCCAGGACTGCCACTTTTATCGTTCTGTCTTCTTAGATTTTTATGTATGTTTTTTCACTTACTTTTGTTTTTATTTTTGTATATTGCCTATTTGGCTTAAGAAGGTATGAAGTCATGCATGCTTCCTATTTTAGCTTTTTCCAACACCTGATTATACTCTTTGGATGTGGCATAATGTTGATTTTGGATGTCTTTTATTTTTATTGGGTAAAATGCTGCTAGAACTCATAATTGATGGGCTTAGATACGTCATGAATTAGGAAGTGATTATATTATACTTTTGTTGTTTATTATCCATCTGGAAACCCGTAACATGTTTTTTTATAGATGCTACTAGGCTACTGCCAGTTAGGGTTTGATACTTTTGGAAGCATAATCCTCTGAGATGCCTCAATGCAACTGTTGAAGGGATCTCTTATTTCTTTCCATCCAAATATGATCCAGAAGCACAACAAAATTTTGTGCTAGGCCATAGAGGAGCATTGCCCCATAGCAGAAATGGTGTGATCGATAGCATGCAAGAAAGCTCATCTTTGTGTCCCATGTGGTTTGTTTGAAAGGAAAGGAATAGATGGTCCTTTGAGGATATGGCTATGAGATCCCATGGATATAAAAGTTGTTTTTACATATCCTCAGGTATTTTCTTTACCAAAAAAATTAAAAATAAAAAATCCTTGAGTATTGGTGTTGGGGCTTCCCAAGTACTTTATCGGTTATAAGTGATTCGAGTTTAGTATATATATATATATATTTAGCTGTAAAAGCATCTAAGGGACACCCCCATATTTTCACAGAATGCTAGAATCATTTGAAAACTAGTGTTTGCTTTTTCTTTGATGAGGCTAGCACCATTCTCTTCAGCTATGTAATTGGAACCTCTGTTTGTCACGATCATATGGTTCCTCTCCTTCCAAACACTCACATAGAAAAAGAACACTCACCATTAGTAACAAAAATTGAGCAAGTTGACCTACTAATCTCATCTAGGTCATTAAAGGAGTTGATCACAATTTAATCAACTAACAGCTTTCGCAACCCGCGTTAACTTTCACAGTTATAAGTGATTCGAGAACTTTTTTGGTAACTAGTATAATATATTCATTAGCTGTAAAATCATCTAAGGGACACCCCATATTTTCACAGAATGCTCGAATCATTTGAAAACTAGTGTTTGCTTTTTCCTTGATGAGGCTAGCACCATCTCTTCAGCTATTATGAAATTGGAACCTCTGTTTGTCAACGATCATATGGTTCCTCTCCTTCCAAACACTCACATAGAAAAAGAACCTTGCAAGCCTGCGGCCTGCTTATTTGCATTTCCCCCCAATAATTCCTAACCAAATACTCACCAGAAATCACAGAAGAATCGCTTGCATTTGTTTAAATTTAGAAGAAAATGTGAAGGGGGAGGAAACGTTGCGCTGCATTGTTGGTGCTGTTTGGGAAACCATTAGGAATTGGAGTATCTCTTAATAAATATGTTGATAAACAGTTCTTAACTGTCACTATCAAATGGATAAAGTTACTTTTGTGGCATTTGATCGGACTAAGTGTATCTTTACAGAGGTATGAGTCAGGTAATTTGTGCCTTCAGTGTGTGTGATTCAACTAAAATGCCTATTAGAAACTTGGCTCAACATTGCCTTTTTCCAACTATTTGGGATTGGCTGCATGAACTTATGTTTTGTGGTTCCACTCCATTTAGGCCGTAATTATAGTGACACTTCGTGGTGCCGTTATCTTTTAACTCATTATCTCACTCCCTGTAAGTTTTGGTCGTTCACTTTTCCTAGCATTACCCTTTATGGACATCACATTACTCTTCGTTGTTTGTGTAGTTAAATGTCTTTGTCTTAAATGACTTTGTACACCAGGTCTTTTGAATACGGTCAACTTTGTAATATAGGCTCCAAAAATCAAAATTTCCCAAACAAATATGTGTGTATATTGATAAATGATGTTTTGATTGTGAGATTTTGTTTGTTCAGTACATTCTCGAACTAAGATGGTTTCCCTCGGATTGAAGAAGCCACAGGAGCATGGCGATCTCATATTGAAGAAGCCAGTATTGTCACTTAAATAAATACCATGTAGGTCTCCGTTTTGGTATTTCTACGGGAAAGTTTGGTCGGTAGCAGAGAATCATTTTTGCATTTCATAATTCTCTCATTTTTTGGATTATTGTATTTCATGTGAAGTAATAATCGGGGGGAGAAAAGTTTCAAAATGAATTGTGAACTGTTGTTGACATGGCTTCTGTTTGTATCATGGTGGTTTTCCTTAAAACAAGTTTCTGTGATGGTGGTATACTGGGTTTGGTTATGAATTCATAGACTCCGTTCGGGATTGTTATTCAACTTCTTAAAAGCGCTTTTATATTAAAATTTTGCTTTTAAATGTGTTTGGCAACCAAAAAAAACAATTTAAAAAAATTTTACTTTTGAATGAAGTTAAAATTTAGAACTTTTAAAACTGTTTTTTTTAGTAGAGGTTCTATAATTTAGGTACGGAAAAAAAGTGCTTTAATTGTGAAATTACTAACGTACCTTAAACACACTTAGCATGCTTTTTATTCAAAATAATTTTATATCAGTTAAAAAAGTGATTTATGGGTGAAGGTTGCTTAATTTATGGGTCTTTGACTGTATCTAGATCGTGGCTTTGATTACTCAAAGTCGTCTAATCACGTTTCTTTTTTCTTTCCTAAATCTAGAGATTCTTCACGTTGGTTAATGACATGTTATAAACTTAGTACATGAACTGAATTCATTTATCAAAATATCTATAGGGGCTGATTGAAAAATGCTACATCAATGTACCTTATTGATGTTTCAATATACGCTTATGTTCATTTCTTGAAAGCTAAAGGCTTATAATAGACATACAATTATAATTGAAAGTTTCACATGGTTGATTGTTCGATAACTATAAAGTCAATGGATCCGATTGGCTCTTTAATTTGACCCCAATTCACACTTGCCCACAAATTTATAGATGATAATTGAATCTGCATCTCCAATTTTGCATTGGGTTTCAGACAAGCTCTTTCTTGCATTGTAGTTGATGTATTTTCTGTACAACATAGAAATTGTGAGTAATCAATTAGCTTCTCTCTTCTTTGTGAGCACTTCAGACAAGCAAGGCAAATAGTTTTTATGATTTGGTTGATCTTATTGTTTGTTTTTGTTCAGGAAAGATGTTGGTCAATGGTTGTGGTGAAGGACAAAAGGAACCTTCTGATTCTATAATAATACCATTTTGTTGTTCAAGGGAATGAAACTTGTATTGTAATCAATGACGGAAAATTCAAAAACATAAAAATACAGTTCATAAATCATTAATAAATTGAAATGAAAAAAGAGAGAGAGAGAGAGAGAGAGGAACAGAAATGATATACATGAGATAAAAAGAATAATTTTAGATTTTCTTAATTAACTAATAAAAATATATTGAATGTAAAGCACATACTCTTTGTTATGATCAGTTTAAAATTTTTATTGAACAGTGCTTGAGATTCGTATTGGTACTATGAGAACATAACAAGCATACCCCATTTCTTGGAACAATTTCAGCTTTGAATGTAAATAGTTTAAGTTGGATGGTAATGGTTAGAATGAAGCCATCAAGTAGTACTAATTAACGAGGCGTTATTACAAGAAAACACACACACACACAATCAATCACTCTGGGTAGGCCTCAATGATGGACTGCAAAGCTGGAATTTTGATGAGCTTGTACCTCCCAAACCCCCCTCCTTCTAATACCCTTTTCCATTCAGCCTCAGTCCTCTCCTTCCCACCCGAGAAATGCGCAAGCATCACTACATCAAATGCCATCCCTGTCTTGTCAAATTGGCCTTCGCCCTCTGCTTGCAATACTATATCAACACTAATAACCTTCCCTGTTTCCTTTGGTATCGCGCTCCGGCAGTTTTTCAATATTTTGATACAATCTTCGTCACTCCAGTCGTGCATAATCCACTGCGCGCATTGGAAAATACATAATCAAACCACATATGAACAAAAATACTTGCATGTATAAAACCCATGATATGTGTGGATTAATTAATTATGCTTTGGGAGAGTGTTTACTTACCTTCATGAAAATTGCATCTGCTTTAGTAATGGCCTTAAACATGTCACCTCCAATATGGGCTACACCAGGATGAATTGGTGCACGTGTCATAAATAAGTTTTAAAAAAGTCAAACTATTAAATAATAAAAGCGTATATTATACATCAAAATTAAATAAGTCAAAATAATTTTATAGATGACACGTGTCATCATCCTATCAACTTAAGAAACCTATAAATAGAGGCTTGGAAGAAGAAAGAAGTAACACAAATTCGGTCCAAAAATCTAGAGACTCAGAAATCCAGAAGGTCCAGAAAGGACAAACCTGAAGTCAAAGAACACCAAACACATCCAATCTTCACCGAGCACATCCAAAGTCGTGCCGTTCTTCACCAAATTCAACAAATCCTCTCTGAATACGAAGAACAACAAGTACATCAAATCGTGCCGTTCTTCATCTAAATTCTACGGTGATTCAAGATCAAACTCGTGCAGCTCTTGAATCCAACCAACCAAAAAGGAGATTGAAACAGAGGACCTTTCTTTTTGTAACGAATATCTCATAGGATTGTACTCCATCTTTATACATTAATAAAAATCTATTTGCTCCCAATTTTGTTTCTTATTTGTAGATTTCAAAATTTGTGTGTACAGCAGTACCACCTTATGTCACGCATTGACTGAGGAAATGCAAAGGGGCTGCTAGCAATGGATGGTTTCACATTAGCACCAAAGACGCTAGACTTAACTCGGCATCACGTAGGAGCCATCTAGAGGAATGAGTGAGACCGTAGAGTCTCTCCGCCATCAAGCTGGGGACTAATTACGTCAAAGAGTTTCATGTGGACTAAGAAATTCATGATGCGTGTGAGGTAGTGAATGTCTAGAGATGGGGAGCCGATGTCATTGGCAATTTGGGGCAAAGTGATGGGACAATTGTGGGAGGCTATTATGTCTGCAATGCCAAGTTCTACAGCCCAGTTCAAAGCCATGGATTTTACAGAGCTATATATGTACTGCCTTATTTCTCCTTGGTCTTGCAGCATATCGTCTGCATCTATTTGGTTTTGATTTTCCATTCTCTCTCTGCGCTTTTGTGTGTTTTGCTCTCGTTGAGCTGTGAATATGTGTCTGCGTCCAAGATATTAAATAAGCAAATAAAATAAGGAATAATTACACTGACTTCCCATAAGATTTCGACCACCTACACTGACATTCTCTTTAATTTGTCAAATTACAATGACCTCCCCTATCAGAGCTATCGAATGGATTGCATTAACAGCTCTATCAAAATTACTTTTTTGCCCTTATTATTTTATATTGTATTTTATTATAAATACAATGAATTTGAAAAGATTAAAAAGCCCAAAGTTTTTCTTTACTCTCTTTCCACTCTCTCTAACCTTTTGCAGACCCATCTTTGGGACAAGAAGAGAGCCCATTTTAGTTTGAGAGAGGATGGTTGCGGGTCTGCAACAAGAGTGTCAAACTATGCCATTGCCTCTTCAAAAGCTTGTTTAGCCAAATGGCAAGTCTGCATGTTCAACAAACAAAATAAATCATCAAGTATTATAATAGTAGAGACAGAAAGTGTTTATGTCTTCTCTCTCCTCTTATCGGATGAGACTCAAACTCGTTGTCGTCCTCATCGTTGGAGGCGGCAGCATTTGAGACCAGCAGAGTCTCCGATTAGAAATTAAGTGAACCTTAAGAGAAAATCATAAGAAAAAAATAAATTCATCTTCCTCTTCTCTCTGTTTCTATGGTACTGTGGGAAGGAAAAAGGAGAAGTGAATCACACGAATTCACTGCTGCCTCTCTTGAGCTCCGATTCCAGAGAGAGAGTTGCCATCTCTGGTTTTAGGCAAGTAATGGGTTTGCATCTCTCGTGGTTGGCCACCGAATTGTAGAAGTGGATGATAGAGTTAGAGATAGAACAGGGGTTTGGGGCTGTTGGTTGCAATCGTAAATTTTTTGGGGGATAATAATAGTATTTTGATTCATTATAAAAAAAAAATGGACAGAGTATTAAGCCCAGTTATTTTAGTGCATGCTATATTCTACTTTCAACACAATCATTATTTGAGTAATGAAATCTAATTATTCATGAATTAGAACGAAAATTCCACCACCAAACATCATAATGAAAACCTAATTTGCAAAGCAATGATTCCACCTTTTCAAGAAGTGTTCTGATTCCACCATCAAACATCATAACTAAAACAAAATTTTTAATTTCAAGATTCATGGTAAGCCACATAGCTGTATTATGCTCAACTGAGGAAAGAGAGTGTAGACAGATAGATAGGGGAAAGAGAATAATAATTATAGGGGTATTTTTGACATTTTAATTGTTTTATTTACATGGCTTGCAAGGGTAGAATGGGAATTTGTTAATTAAAAATTGCTGACATCATCTTTTTTCTGTTAGTAACAGTATTTTCAGTTAATGGAAAAGAGGTCCAAGTTATCAATATACAAACCTCGAGGGAGGTCAATGTTATTTGACAAATAAGAGGGCAAATAATGTTGACCAAACCTTAAGAGAGGTCAGTGTAATTATCTCATAAAAAAATGTTGATAGCAAAAGTAAGAAGAAAGAATAAAAAAAAATAGAGGAATGCTCTCAAAAGTTCTCTCTCGTGAGAAAGTTATGAGTCCTTCATATTTAATCACTGAAATAATTTTTTGAGATATGTAAAAATTCAAATGTGTTTAATAAAATTTTTTAATTTTTTGGTTAAATTGAAGAGTTTACAATGAGAGAGTTCTGTTTATGTGTGTGTGTGTGTGTGTGTGTGTGTGTGTGTGTGAATGAGCAATACTATGAGTAATTGAGCACTCCATTAACTATTGCAGCAATGACGTTGTCAAATTTTTAGCCCACAAAATTTTTTATTTTTTTTACAGGTAATTTTGGTCAAGTCAAAAAAAAAAAAAAATTATTATTAGCATTAGCCCAAAAAAAAAAAAAATGATAATGCTTAGCTACTCACCGGTGAGTAGCCACACCGTACTCACTCCTATGTGTTCCAATACAAAAATAACATATTAGCTTTAATAACAAAATCCATAAAATATTAAAAAAACATATATATAAGTCAGATTGTCCCATTTTAATTGAGTAATCACTCTTTCTCTTTTTTCTCGAGTTAACATTTTTGGTGATTTCATATTGTCTAAAAATAATTATTTAAAAATAAATAAATAAAATATATTTCTATTAAATAGATAATCAAGTTAACCTTTGTTCTTTATATATATATATATGCTAAAAGAGAGATGAAAAATATGGTACAACATTCAGACCTTTCCTCTAAACTGAGCAAAGACAACTAGATCTCATCATTCTTAATTACTTTATCCACATAGAGAGAAAAAGGCCTCATGACTATACAAAGGAAGCATCTGCATATGGTGTTGCTACGGTGGTTAGCAGCGGCTGTTGGGATTTATATGCCCTGGCATAGCAAATTCCTATCTGGATTATAGTGACATATGTTCCTGACATATCTGAAATATTTATGATTTATATAATTGGTGAATTCAATGTATTATGTTTCGATTCACTATGAAATTGATAGTGTCCATGTAATTACAAGAAATATTTATATATATGTATGTGATGGCAATCAATGCATGATATATAAATAGTAATTATAAATTGTTCATAGTCGGTAATTATGGATGGACTCATAATTAATTAAGATTTGAACTGGATCCGCGTTAGGTTGAGATAGATTGCGAGAGCCGTCGTATGCAATTACTCCCTATCACCGTCATGGCACTTGACTCTTAAGCATGAAAAAAGTATAAACTCTTTTATTAATTAATAATTACTTTGATTTGTTCGGCGGATTCTTCGGGATCCTTAGACCGACACTTCGGGTAGTTATGTAATTAATAGTTAGAGGGTTATATTTTCAATATTTGCATCATTGCTACTTGTATTTATTTTGTATTGATTATGGTTGATCACAAAGTAAATTCGAAGGCCTTCGTATGATTTTAGACAAAATGATTTATTATATATTTATTTATTAAATTATTATTTTTGTCAAACAAATGTTTTATTGTGATCGAGCCAGAAATAATCAAAGGTACCAAAATAAATATATTAATTAAGTAGTCGGATTGATGGCATTATTTATCCGATAACTAATTATGCATAGAAGGGTCAAAGTGCAACATTGACTTAGAGGTTATTTATTATTTAATTGGAGTTCAATTAATTTCTTTTAGTGGAGTAGAAATTGATTTATGAATTAATTTAGTTGGGTCCATGGATCGGGCCAATCATTAATTCATTGTAGCCAATAAAATAATAGGCCCAATGGATTCTCACTCATAGCCCAACTTGATATTGGAATCATATTAGATTTGAGACATATGAATTAGAGATTGAGAAGGATTAGTTGTTTCCTTTTCTTTACCTTTATGTTGCCTATAAATATACAAGGTCTATGTATATTTTAGGGGTGATTTTTATGAGAAGGAAAAAGGAATAAATTTTCTCTCTCTAGAAAATTAGGGTTTATGTTCTCATCTAATGGAGGCTCCCACAAGCCTAGTTTTCCAAGGTCATTCATGGAGGCTTATGAGTGATTCCTAAAGGCAAAACAATTACCAAGAAGATGGAGATCCAAGAAGAAGGCATCTTGCTAAGGGATCTACAATAAGTGAGAACATTCACTTTAGAGGAAAGTTTTAAAGGTTTACTCAGACCTTTGATGTAAGTATTCAATCCATTAATTGAATGATACATCATATTTTTATTTTTGCATAAAACTTGTCTCTATGTGATGAATCAAGATCTATGAATCAAAATCCCTCGAAAAGTTTTTAAAACTTGCACGTTTCCCAACAGCGGCAGCATTAGCAACAGAAGCATCTTAAGCAATTTGATCTGATTGTGAAAAATATTATGGGAACGTAAGCATTCTGGAAAGAGGAGGGCGTGGGTTTGGGAATCTAAGAGAGAAAAAAGAGAGAAAGGGTGATTACCCACGGGTTGATCCGACTTTCTTCTTCTTCTTCTTTTTTTAAGTATTTTATTGATTTTATTATTAAAATTAATGTGTTATTTTTTTATTGAAACACATAAGGGATGAATAAGATGTGACTATTTACTGGTGAGTAGTTAAGCATTATCTCGAAAAAAATATCATAAAATTAAAAATTAATGAGTGCGTTTTTGTGGGTGGACAATCACTAGCTTCATTCTTCATTTACGAATCAAGAATCATAAATAATTGGAAAGAAAGTACGATAACACAAGGTGTTGATCTATATGAATTGTAGTTATTGCATATGCAGGAGTGAAAATGAGGGCTATCGAGATAGAAATTAATGAGTGCGCTTTTGTGGGTGAACAATCACTAGCTTCATTCTTCATTTATGAATCAAGAATCATAAATAATTGGAAAGAAAGTACGATAGTACAAGGTGTTGATCTATATGAATTGTAGTTATTGCATATGCAGGAGTGAAAATGAGGGCTATCGGGATAGAAATCAATTAGTGCGATTTTGTGGGTGGACAATCACTAGCTTCATTCTTCATTTATGAATCAAGAATCATAAATAATTGGAAAGAAAGTACGATAGTACAAGGTGTTGATCTATATGAATTGTAGTTATTGCATATGCAGGAGTGAAAATGAGGGCTATCGGGATAGAAATTAATGAGTGCGATTTTGTGGGTAGACAATCACTAGCTTCATTCATCATTTATGAATCAAGAATCATAAATAATTGGAAAGAAAGTACGATAGTACAAGGTGTGGATCTATATGAATTGCAGTTATATATTGCATATGCAGGAGTGAAAATGAGGGCTATCGGGATAGAAATTAATGAATGCGATTTTGTGAGTGGACAATCACTAGCTTCATTCTTCATTTATGAATCAAGAATCATAAATAATTAGAAAGAAAGTAAGATAGTACAAGGTGTTGATCTATATGAATTGTAGTTATATTGCATATGTAGGAGTGAAAATGAGGGCTATCGAGATAGAAATTAATGAGTGCGTTTTTGTGGGTGAACAATCACTAGCTTCATTCTTCAGTTATGAATCATAAATAATTGGAAAGAAAGTACGATAGTACAAGGTTAAAGGAAAGACAGATCTGATCTTGAATCTTAACATACTGATCAACCAAGGAGTTTATCTGCTGTATGAAGCAGCTTCATCATTATCTCTCCCCTTAGTCGAGTTATTCCTCCACCATAGGGCTCTGGCTGATGTCCAATGCAGTGCAATTGACTCGGAACATAATGGGTTGCTCCCACTGCATGTAGCACTTGAGAGAGTGAGGTAGAACTTAGTTATCATACCATGGTGGAATCTTTTTTCCTAATTGTATCCTTTTGTTTCACTTCTAATCTTTCATTTTCATTCTCTATGTAGATATGATGAACATCTCGCCCAGTGGACTCCTAGAAAATCCATTTTTAAGTTGATCATCACGCTTTGCCTTCCGAAAATGGTTTGTTCTTCACCAAGAATCTGTTATGTGTGCGTTCATGTACATATCAATTTTGAAAGGGTTGCTTACTCTTGAATTGTTTGCTTTACACCTGTGGCAGAAAGAAGCGTTGGAGACTAATAGGTTACTTTAGTATAGTACTGAGGAGTTCAAGGAGGTAGTTCGTTATTTTGCCAAGGGCGGCAAACTCATTGAGCTGGCTGTTCTTTTAATGGTAGCTCGGGAAATAGTTATGGATCCACTCGATTGTCAGAATATCACTCCTTCACAAAAATGGGATGCATAGCATTAAAGCAATGCATCCAGTTTGAACTTGCTGTACTAATTAATTATGAGTACATATTATAGTACATAAATCAAGAATCATATAAAATCCTTCCATGGAAATTTAAATCATTTTGAGTCGTTTAATATAATATATATATAAATATATATACACTTTCAAATTTTTTTTTGTTTTAGTGGGTAGTGACATACAAATGTATATAGTATACAAAAATTTTGTGCAACAATATTAAGAATAATTTCTTAATTTTTAAGACACATTTAATAATTGGCTAGCTATTATTTGAGTCTCTTGTTAAATTCTCAATGTCATATCACTATTTGTGATAAGTATTGTGTTATCTGAGTGGTTCGGTTGCTTCATGTGTTCTAATCTTCACATTTTTCTATCCGTATAACCAGGGCGGGACCAGTATTTTATTTCAGAGGGGACAATGCACTTATTGAAGAACAAAAAATCAACAAATATGACAAATATAATTTTTTTTTATTTCAGAGGGGACAATGCACTTATTGAAGAACAAAAAATCAACAAATATGACAAATATAATTTTTTTTATTTTAAATTAAAAGGTAAACAAGGAAAAAAATAGTTGTAAAATAATATGCTAAATAAGTGGTAAAAAAAACATAATCAAAATATTAATTAATAATATTTTAATTAAATACAATCACAAATGTCATTAATAAAAAGAAAGAAGTGGAAAACATAGAAAAATACATAATTATACATAAGTGAAAAAAGAAAAATTTGGAAAATGAAAGAACAATTAGAAAAGGAAAAATATATGGTATACTTAAGGAATGGGGATATATGTAACACCTTTTTTAAAAAATAAATAAATAAATAAAAATTAGAAGAATTTGAAAATTTTAGGGGGGCACCATTTAAAATTACCATATATATATAGCAAATAAATATACATGTATAGTAGTATGTTAGAGCAAGGGCAGGGGACACGTGCCCTTTTTAGGCCCTAATTGACTCCGCCCCTACCGATAACCCCTATTTCTTAACATTCTTGTCATACTTTTAGAAAGAAAAGAAAATTTTTATTAGAGACGTTTTGGGAGTGGTATACATAATGTTTAATAGAAGACAAAAATTTGTGCAATTAAAAAATAAAAAATTATTCAATTTTTTTTTTTTTTTTTTTGGTTTAGAAAGGTTGAACTCCAACGTCTCTAATAAATTAATTACAATTATATAATCTAATCAAATTAAAAAAAAAGGGACTTTTACAATAAAGTGGTCTTAGTGTAGGTATATTACCCATAGCCAAACGTAGTTTACATATTTACAAGTACATGAACTAAGTTCTATTTTAGCCCTTTATTAAGCAGAATTTATATTTTCACCCCTAAGAATTTAATTTATGCACAATTTACCCAAAGAACAACTTGTTCAAGTATTAGAATTTTGTCAAACAGCACTTAGGAACTGCCACATAACTCTAGAATTAGAAGACACAACACGTAATCTACAAAGAAGAATTGAAAAACTCAGATCTAGAATTATATTAATACAAGATATTTTAAAAGCTAGACGTCAACGATTTTAGTTTATGAATAGACTTGACTTTAATAATTTAAATACTTCTATAAAACGATTAGGAGAAAATTTAGATTATATTAAAGAACAAGTAATATAGAATTCTAGTCCAAATAATTTAGATAACAAGATAATATTAGTCGCAATTAAAGATATCAATAGTGATATTAAGAATATTGCTGAAAACCAAAAAATAATCCTAGACTCTTTAAAATCCCTTAAAACCGATATCCAAAAATTATTACAATAGTTTTATGAGCACCAGTAGTCCTAAATATTTAACCGCGTTAGCTGAACTTTACAAAATTGATAAAGAATTTATAAGATTTACTAGCTTTAAGACAGATGTACAGTCAACTAATATACATATTAGACAAAATAACTTTTTAATTCAGTTATTACTCCAGTTATCTGATAAAGTTAATAAACTTGAAGAGAAATTAGAAGTAATACAAGAAAGTATTCCCAGAGAATCTTCAAAAGAATTATCTGAATTATCAGATAAAATAAAAGAAATAAAATTGTCAGTCAATAACCAATCCTCTCCTACAACAGCCAAGCGTATAAATTTATTACAACTTCAACCTCATAAGCAAATACCACAATGGCCATTATCCTTAGAAAAGCCAAAGAAATAATGAGAGTAGAAGATTTATATGATAATGAACATGATGCTAAAAAATATATAGAACAAGGAATGAAGAAGGTAAAAAATAAAATTAATCTTTATTCTAATAATTTATTAAATTTTCAGAATAAGATATATAATCATTTTAGCCAAAGAAAAATAAGTGCAATTAACAATCAAGTAATTTTAGACCTTATAACACCCGAAGCATGCCAAGAACTAAATAATAATAATTTAGAACTTATGCATGTAGGTGTCATAATGATAGGATTAGTAAGATTAAACAGAGCAGAAATCGGAACTAGAGCGCTTGCTTATATTTTATGATGACCGATGGAATAATCATCAACAAGCACAAATAGCCAGCACCAAAATAGACTTAGCCGACAATGCCACAATAGTAGGATGTATTCCCAATTATATAATGATTACTAGAGAATTCAATAAACATATTAAGATAAGTAGATCTATAAAAGGATATAATATGACCGAACAATTTGAAAATCTATTGGCTAATACTTTATTCATAGGAAAGACAGTTAATCAGTATAACTTAAAGTTTAAAGCCCAATTTAGTGAAATAGTTAAACCTTTTAGCAGCAAATATGTCCAGATGATAGAAGCCAGAAAAGTAAGCAGTATTACCCATGAAGGAACAGAATGGAAATTACCTAAACTTACTACTACACCTAAAAAGATTTCCGAAAATAATATGATACATGTTTCAAATAGCGGAGATGCTAGCATAAGGTTTAGTAATTATAAAAGACAAGACAATTTAGTTGATGATACTCAAGAAGACTTTTTAACTACACTAATAGAGATCGAATCTCCAGAAGAAATAAATGTCCTTTATGATAGATTAGAAGACGAAATTCTAGATAAAATAATGTACGATTTTGATAATATAGAATTAGAATCATTGCAAGACAAGTATCCAGAACCTAAATACCAACTTATCGAGAGTATTTATTTAGAACAAGAAAATAATGATGATATTAAGAAAAATATTATAAGTGTCGGATTTGAATCCTTCTATATAGCATTAGAATTAAACACAGTAAAAGAAGAGTTATATATAATAGAGCATAGAGAAGGAAAAGCACCAGAAGCATTAGAATCTCACTCAATCGACCAAGAAATGAGTGACCAAAGAAAGACTAACACCTCAGGTAGTAATACCTTAAGTGATGACTTTACTACTGGACAAAGATTAAATCCCTCACGAGAAACTTATGTAGAAAATAGAAATATACCAGATATGTACACCTTAACACAATATTGTAGACAATATGAAAATATACCAGCGCAATCATCAAGAACAATATTAGACATATCAAGGCACGATCCCCAAGACTGGGCAAGGGTAATTGAAAATTGGGAACAAGATTGTATTAGGTAATCTATTTTGACCAATTTTGACAATAGAACTCAAGCCTTAACCTATTGTGACTGGTGGCAGGCTTATAAAGTAATTTATCCAAATGATTATGCCATCTTACATGATAATTTTACCATTCAAGGCTTTACAAGCTCATTAAAAAAGTATTAATTGGTGAAGATAGATTATTAGATGACACCTTAATAAAACAAAACGAAGCTTTACGTAATTTAGAATTACTATAGATATGTGATTTTAGATACATAAAAAACTATACCAATAAATTTTTTGAGTATTTTGCAGCCACTGGTAAAACAGGTGATAAAACATTACTTGATCGATATCTTCAGAAATTACCCGGAAGCGTAGGAACTAAAATATGGGAAAAATTGGTAGAAAACCCTAAACAAGATACGCTAACCATAGAAGATAGAGTTAATCATGTGTATAACCACTACAAGAAATGTGGGCTTCTACGACATGGTATTTACGAGGCTTCTTTATTTTGCCTCGTGATTACTATCATTTACGGAGTTTATGAAAGAATCCTCGTAATTGTTACATTATAGGACATGCTTTCACGAGGATTTAGTAGAATCCTCGTAGAAAAATATTTTTACGGCGTATTAAAGAGCTCGTGAATATTTAGATATATTTACGGCCTATTTGTATATCTTTAACGGGATAAAAGTTCCCCGTGAATCAATTTCACATTTAAGGCATTTTTTTTGCCCTGTAAATAAGCAACTAATAAAATCACTTAACACATATATATATAATGAACTTAAGTTCTTTTACGGTGGATTAAAGAGCCCGTGAATAAATTTCACATTTAAGGCATCTTTTTTGCCCCGTAAATAAGCAATAAAATTGTTTTTAACTTCCTCGCAAAAATTTAAATAAGCAACTATTAATAAAATCAGTTAAAAAATATATATACAGGAAAATGAAAAAGTGAACTTAAGTTTTTTTTTGCAGTAGATTAAAAAGCCCGTGAATAAATTTCACATTTAAGGCATCTTTTTTGTGCCGTAGATAAGCAATAATTTTTTTTTCACTTCCCGCCAAAAATATTTCACTCCCCACCGAAAACTTTCACTTCCCGGTTTATTTTTTATTTTTATTTGTTTATTTTTTGTTTTTTAGTTATATCGAACAGCTATATATACCAGAAAAAAAAAAAAAAAAAAAAAAAAAAAAAAGAAAAGAAAAGAAAAAGAACTTATGGATTCAGAGTGTGGAAAGAGAGAGAGCCGAATCTCTCATCTATCGATTTCAACCGTGTTGATGCCAGTAATTTGAGGAAAGAAAGCTTGATTTCCTAAACTCGTCTTTCTCAGATTGGGCTCCCGACGGTGTCGATCATTCCGTTACCGACCAGCGAAGAGGTTAGGGTTTTCAACTAGCGACCAAAAATTGAAGTTGAGGAGAGCCACCATGGACGACGGTACGTACCTTGTTAGACTTGCCTCTCTGTTACTTTCATCCTTTCAATCGTTCTACAGGAATCAGAATGTTATTCGAGTTTTTGTTTTCATATGAGCCTTCCCACTTTGAAAATAAATCATATTAGTTACATCCGATTCTGGTATGCAACAGGAGTGTTGCCTTTTTTTGCTCAGTTTCTCTCTCCGAAGCAAACTTATGAAATCCGATTGGTTTTTGTTTTCTTTACAGTCTCTGAGGAAGAAAAGAAGTAGCCTTTGTGGGTGTTGCTGTATTTATTGGCCTGAACTAGCTTTTGTTACAAGAAGGGAGAACCAACCCCTTCATTAAGTGCCAGGTACAACATTTTTGTAATCTATTTATTTATTTTTTATTTTTTTTATTAATCCAACACGTAACCAAAATATTAAAACCAAAAACAAGATCAATTGTAATTTGAAGTACCATTTACTAATTAAAACAAATTGTAAATTGTAAGTGGGTGGTGGAAGTTCTTGTCATTTTTATTCATTTATCATTGCAATAGTTTTTTTTTTTTTAATGCTCCTGGTCCCTTGATTAGCTCTTTGTTTTTAAGCTGTTGTTGTGTTCCATTTTTTAAATGATTCAGCATGTGAGCATTTGTTTATTTTTATTGCAG
The DNA here is from genome assembly GCF_030987335.1 of Cornus florida. NCBI lineage: Eukaryota > Viridiplantae > Streptophyta > Magnoliopsida > Cornales > Cornaceae > Cornus > Cornus florida. The sequence goes on from NW_026775573.1 coordinate 52,974,910, forward strand.
AAGGATAATGGAGAGTGGTAATGATTAAATTACTTACCAAAATAGAATCAAATGTAGAAAGGAAGTTATAGCCCACATTAGTTCTGTTCTGAAGTTATGAATCAAAGGAAGTTATAAAATGCAAGGGCACTTTCTCCCGGCTTCACCTTTACCTACAATAGAATCAATGGTTTTAAAATACAATGCCTATTACAACATAGAGCACTTGAGGGATTTGTATAAATAAATAAATGAATAAATATATTTTCAGAAATTTAAAGGGTTGTAAGATGAACCAAACTACTCAAGCTTGGCTCATAATCTTCTCAACTAGATTCACTCATGAGATAACCAGCCAAAGGCTAATCAATTTATTGAGATGAACTTGAGCTACGTTCAGTAAGCTAAAAGCACTCTATAAACTAAATGAAAAGCCAATCTGCTTGAACTTGAACCAGGGTTGTCTCCATCAAAACTACCTTGAGACTATCTATGAGTTTGAGCTCATTAATTTTTTGAGGTGAGCTTAAGAATCCTGTGATTCACCATGACTACATTCATTTACAGCTTTCTGTACATATATGTGCGTGCGTAGACTCACATACATATATGTATATGTTAAAATAAGATGTGTAACAGGAGAAAGAGGACCTCTCATTGTGTGGGAATAAACTTCCAAGGCATTCCATCTGCCACGTTAGCATTGAACTGCACCACAATATCCCTGTATAAATAATACCAAGAATACATCAAAACAAGACATCTACAAGAAGAATCAACAAAATACATTACCTTAATCAAGGTCTTGTTAGATGTTTCTAAAAATGAAGGATAACCAAACTAATTATAATCTAGGATATAAAGAACCAATGCATACTCCTGAAACTAGTCACCTCACTCCAATTTGCTGGTTTAAAATGAGCTTAATTTTGAGCTTTACTGTACGATTATGATGGAGTGATATGGTTGATGTATCAGATTTTGAGCAACTGCTCGAGACTGACTTCCAAAGAGTACTCATGTCTTGTTTGTTTCAATTCACTTCTAAAAGCTCCCGATTGTACGTGAGCTAAGAAGGGATGAGAAGGTGATAACCCTCCCTTTATTTGGTAATTTCATAAGAGAAAAAGAAGGAAGAAAAGATGATGATCAATTTCCTTGATTAAGAATTTATAAGAAGAGAAAATAAAAGAAAGAAAAGAACATAAAAGAAAGAAAAGAACATTTTCTTTTGTTAAAATAAAGGATAAAATAGGAACTCACTTCTTCTAGAACAAGGAATAAAATGGGTAATTACTAATTCAGTTTACTTTCCTTCCATTTCTACCAATCTTTGGAGATGGGGGAAAACAAAAATTGATAGGCCAGAGGTGTTCATTTCCTCCCATTTCTCTTGTTTTCTTTCCATAAAGAACTCCCAAATGAGGGATTATTGTTCTAATCCCAGCTTGTATTTTTCTTCCCTTGAATCCCTCCACTTATTTCCACTTTCCCTCCTAAACAGAATTACTAAGCTCTTTCACTGATTGGAACATCAAAAGCACTTTTGTTCCACCTACTGTAAGAGAATCATTCCAAAGAATAGAGATATGCTACCTTGAAAATCAGTGATTCATAAGTGCAAAAGTTTTCATTAAAATAATCATAAACAAACCGAAATAAATATTTTCAGTCTAGAGATTTAATTCGAATCAATGCTGGAGAATTCATGCTTTGAATAATGGAAACAATATAAAACTGTCTTATTTAAGAAGTAAAATTTTAAAAACATACCTGGTGGTGATTGTTCCATCTTGAGTATGCCGAGATATCTTTTCTTCAACACTCTAAAAACAATATGCTTTGGTTTTATTGCTCAGAAAAAGGTTGGGAAAAGAAATTAACTACCAAAATGACAAAACTTATAGAGATTGCCTCACCTCACGGCATTGAACAGTACCCCCATACCCAGTAGCTTGGCAGAACCTCCTATATAGAGGAACCGCTGCATAAGTGCACCCCACCATTGCGAATACCAATCCTGTTAGGTACAAAAGCATCTTCTGTGATTTCTTTTCAGTAGCTGCATGAGTAGCATATTGGTGTTGAAAATCAAGCAAAGAATATGACCTCCTCAAACACCAAGTTCTTAAAGATGAATATCGACCAGGCTTATCAAGCTACCCCATACTAAATTCACGTCTTGTAATCCCATATCTAGTACTATTAATTCCAAGAGAATTACAATTCATCCATAGAGCTTCAGTTAAGTTCCTACATCAAGAACAATAGTTTCATCTACATGTACCAATTCAGGAGACAAAAAAAGGCTCTTAAATTATAACATACACATACATATATACACATGTACATATATACACATGGATAGTAAATAGAGACTCATATCATACACACAAAAAAAGCTCTTAAATTATAACATACACATACATATACACATGGGTACTAAATAGAGACACACATATTATTGAAAGCATATTGAAATGGAAATTTCTATATTGACATTTATGAATGTGCATTACCTTGATTTGTAAAGAACATGATGTAGAGTTTTGTTGAAGTAAGGCAAAAAATTGGTTTTTCTAGAAATCTTGGATAATGACATATTTGGGCGTATCAAAGCGCATGCAATATCATCTAAAACAACAGGAAAATATAAGAAAACAAAAGTTTAATTGCAACACACTCCTTTGCTTAGTTCCCGATGTAAGGAAGCAGAAAACAAATAGCGATTGAAACTTTCTAGCTTCAATCTGCTTGTACTAGGATCCTATACCTCAGCAGCCAAACAAAGATTTTGAGCAAACTGTCCAACAATATATATAATGTGGGCTATAACTGCCAGGGAGAGGTACAAGAATCCCTTGTTGTGTCTCAGATATTGTAAGGCTTCAGACCAGTATCTCATTTTTCTCTTTCCTCTTACTTAATTAACTGATCTCCTACATTGTGTCCAACTGTTCCTGAGTGTAAACTTTCTGGATCTCTTCTTTGAGGGTTTTAGGCCTTTGAGAAGTACTGTATTGAGTGTTTCTCTTGGAACTTGCAGTGTGAATGTGAGCATTCACAAGGTTCTGAAATTCTTGACTAGAAGCCAACAACTGATAATAGGTAGCCGCTTCCAGGATTTTCCCTTCAGATATCAACTTTCAACATAATGATATTATTTTCTTTTCAAATTCTTGCTTAGAAGAACTGATTCTGGACACGGGTTTAGGTATCAAATTATTGGAAACACGTATAAAGGAAATGGAAGTTTGCTATACTTTTGAATATAAAAGAATTACTGTTGCAGAAGGATAATGGAGAGTGGTAATGATTAAATTACTTACCAATATAAAATCAAATGTAGAAAGGAAGTGAGCTTGGTTAGTCACAAGTAATACTGTCTTTCCTGCCAGAGCTCCCATGACATATTCCTGACCATAACATGTATTAATTAGCTTTCAACTTAAAAACAAATGTGGCTGTAGTATAAATTGGTGAGATGAGGATTGTAGTTACATTAAATAAACTGCTTGCGATGTGTGCATCAACAGCGCTGAATGGATCATCCAAGAGATATATATCATTGTTGCTAAAAGAAATTAAGTTATCTTCCCGGATTTGCTTTTGGTTCCTCCTTTTCCTCTATCATTATAGCCCTTGTCTTTTAATTATGTTCGCAGTTGGCCAATGACCATGAAAAGGATTTAAAATTTTCTTTCATAGAATTATATGGACTAGAGTATTTCCTAGCTTGAATGCAAGCTTGATGTATTATTGGTCGTCAATAAGACATGGCTTATTAATATGTTAAAAGACAAGATAGGCTGAAATAATAAATGAAAGGCGAAACCACATAGAAATGCTGAAGAAAAACACAACAGCCCCTCCCATTTAAACCAAGCAGATGATCTTTAGCAAGCCAATGTTCAAAGACTAGACATTTGCAGTATGTCTTGCAACGAACACCAAGAGAATATGACACATTCAAAAAATCTGCCTTGCAATTTGAGAAGCTTTAATAACGTATAATAGGGGATTGTTGTTGAACTCCAGATTTTTAATATCTTCTACCAGGAATGATCAAACATAGCAAAGACCCCTTTCTGCCTTTTCAATACAAAATGCATATATAGACTACCTAATAAAGTTAAGTGCTAATAAGATTTATACTATATATCAATTTTTTGTTCTACAATCTGAGAGAAGAGTTATTTCATTACCAACTTACTCTTTGAAAAGACCCTATTCTTCCTTTATTCACATTATCATGAATATAGTTATATATTCTTCTTCCTAGAATTTTGGCAAATTTTTTTTATATTTTGTGATAGGTTACTAGACAAAATAATTAAGCAAATAGTGATGGATAAAGAATGGATGCACATGACTTACAGGTTATTATATGTAGTGGAGTGTACTTATAAAAGTTAATATTGTCTACATAAAAATTATGTTTAATTAAATGTTAAAGCTTTAATTTTATAGAGTTGATCCAAAGTATTATATGTAGTGGAGTGTACTTATAAAAGTACATTTTTGAAATATTTTTTTTTCTGGCAAGATTGATTATCACCAGTTCATTAGGAGCTGAAGAATCAGAATTTCTATGATTTCAGTCTACAACAAAGGTCAAATACTATGCTTCTTTTATGATTGCACAATTTTAATGCTTTTTATACTCATACTTAGGGAGGTCACGTGCCTTTAAGTGACCAATTTTGCAGTGTATCTTGAACTTTATTACCTTATTGGTACATCGGCCCGTGTGGAGGCCTTTTTTATTTCTTGTTTTAAAATGTTGAAGGCATGGGAGTATGGGATCATCGTATGTGGAGGTTTTGATTGATTGTTGTGGAGGAGAAGTTGTTGATATGTTGTTAATTCACTTGTTTTGGTAGATTATTTGTAATCACCTTGGCAATTCACAGATCATCATGTCAGCCTTGTCCCTAGGAAAAAATAAAAATTCACCTCCTTCATCTCTCTCGAACCCACAATGCTCAAGAAACTCAATACCTTCTTTCAATTTCCCAACTCTTTCCTGTTATTTAGAACACAAATTAATCCATTAGTTTGTTATGAAACAGAAAATTCCATTAATTTGGCAGAACTTCGTAAACTTAGTAAAGAGTCACTGCTTGGTGCAACAGTAAGTATTAAACAATCACTTGCCCAAAAGTCCCAGAAGCAATTGATTGTCCATCATGAATAATGAACAAGCCAGGAGCTAGATTAGCTTAAATGGATCCTCAAATTTATCAATCTAAGAGAGCAAACTGTTTACAAACTCTACATCAATTATGATGGTTTGAGGAAAAAGCTAGGGATGATGGTCGGCAGTTATATACGTATTCCTTTATATGTATGGGTCAACGATTGGTGCATGGTAACGCTATGTAGGTTTGACTCTCAGAGCTATTACTGATTAAAACAAGATAATGAAGGGATTAGTCAGGTGGGGTAGTTTATCTTTACGTGTGTGTAGTTATATCTACACATATAATAGAAAAACCCATTAGATTTTCTAGAAATTAAAGATTTTATTGGTATCCAGAGGCAGCACAAGAGGAAAGGGTCATTTAAATGGTGCATCTTATGTGTTGAAAATGTAGACACATGGAAGGGACATTTTTGTCAAATTTTTTATGTGCATGCTAACAGTAACTCAACGATTGAGCTTTTAGGATAAAATAAATCAATTATTGGTCTTTTGGATGTAAAAATATTTTCCAGGGTTTTAGCATTTAAAAAAATTAAACAAATAGAAACATTTTGTGATATTTTTTCCAAGAAAGGAAACAACTTTTTATTGATAATGGTAATTATATGCAGTACACATGCATATATATGTCCATATCTATGCATTATTTTAGAATTTTAGTGACCCTCCCTGTTCTTTCCCTTGAAGGAATATTGGGTTCACCATTGAATTGAGGCACAATGTTGGGGGCATATTAGAGATCCATATTAGAGATCCATCCATCCATCCCTCTTTTTTTTCTTTTGCTATATTTTGGAACTCCAAAATACATTGTCAACTAAGAGTTGGCCAAATGGTCAGAAAAAAAGTTGGAGAAAATTCGCATCTAGTACCAACCTTAGATTTCCCACCTACTGGATATTTGAACCTTTCAGAGGGCAGATTATTTCTGCATCATTTTTATCAACAAAATCTATAAAATGAGAGACTTACCTTGAAGGCTGGATTATATAGTCGGATCTTCCAAAATTTTTCCTCATTAGGATTATTTGCAACATTTCTGACATATATCAAAAGAGTTTGGAATGCCCTCTTCGCTTTCACATCATCATCCTAGATCCAACAAAAAAAGAGGGAGGGGGCTCATAGAAAGTAACACGTATATAAAACAAAGTTGCAAAATAATAAAGGATGTTGCACGTTTACTTTGAATCAAAAGCACCTTTCTGCTAATGATCATTGTCCTATTCTGAGTGATTTTATCCTAACACCCTCTAAAATAGGATTTTCTGTATACACATAAGCTTAAATTTATTCATAGAAATGAACACCCATTTAATTTCTAACAAGCATGCCAGATGAGCAATGAAGGTAAAATGTTCATAACAAAAGTTATAAGAAGGTTGTACTGTTACAACAAAAGTAACCTCTCCCTGAGAAGAACAAGCATTATATACTGCAATGAGAAAAAGGTTCAATATTCAGAAAACTTACGACTACCTCTTTATCATTCTATATCAATTTATGCTACTATGTCACTGTAGCAACAACAAGCAGTCTATATTCGTTTATATTTTCAGACTTATGATTATCCTACTACAAGCTACCATGACATGACACAAAACAAAATCATTTACCATGTGGTTGCGCATGAGAGATCTTAAACAGTCTCTCATGAGCTCTGCTTTTGTAGCAATAGAAGGCAACGTAGCAGACCAAACTGGCACCGAGTTTTGCAAAATGGGAGAACACTTACAATAATTCAAGTTCTATCGGACTGCTGTAATCTTTGAATAAATAAATATGATATCAAATATCCAAACCTTTTCTTCCTGCATTATAGGTGTGGTAGATTTTAAAGATGCAGGACCTTCTGGAGGCAACCCAAGTCTCCCCCTTTTTTCAGCCTGTGAAGATAAACATACAACTCTGGGGTCATCTAAGAATTCTAGGGATACATCAAGTCACGTTTACATCAACCCAACGCGTCAGAACCTCGTGAGATTATTTACAGGCAGTTACGATTCGCCGTAGAAACCTCGTAAGATTATTTACGGTAGTTACAATTTGCCGTAGAAAACTTTTCTACGGCTTGCGTGGGTGCCTCGTAAATTAATTATTAACGGGAAAATATCCATGCCGTAAATAAGTTTAATATATATAAACGAAATCATTTTCTACGGTGAATCTATTATTTTTTTACGAAATAGATTTTTTCCCGTAAAAAAAATTGATTATTTACGGAACCCTCATACACGAGGGCCTAGAATGCGCCGTGAATAGGTTTCCACGGCGTTTTTGGCCCATCGTAGAAGTCATTTTTTCTTGTAGTGAACATGTTAAAGGCAGAATGTCGACAACGTAAAGAGTCTAAACAAATCAAAAAACAATTTTATTATACGTGTAGACAAATAGATTTTCCACCCCAGTATGGGTGTATGCCTTAGAAGAATTACAATTATAAGCATAATAAACCTAAAAAATATAATATGCGAAAAAGCAAGACCTACAAGAATTTTCGTAATAAAAAACCATATGTTAGAACTAACCCTAGGCAATTCAGAAAGCGACCTTAGTATAAAAGCAAAAGATAAATAAAGATAAAAAGGATAACAAAGACAAGGATAATAAGGTAAATACTTTACCCACAAAAGAAAGACATCACAAATGTTTTATTTGTGGAGATCCAGGACACATTAGACCAAATTGCCCTCATAGATACAAACAGAATCCTATTAAAAGGATACAAGAAAAGATCAACATACTTGAAGATATTGAAGAACAAATAGAGGAATTATATGAACTCGAAAAAATTTATGACTCTGACGATGATAATGAAAGTATATATAGTATCGAGAGCTTATATAGCAACTTTGATAATGATGAAGACTTTGAACAAGGGCTTCATTCAATAGAAGAGTTCGTTCACACTATAAGTAATCCCTCATGTCAGTATAACTTAGTTAGTTTTCAATTTTCTTCTTATAATTGTAAACAGTGCAATACATCTATCAAAAAAGGTCATTACTGTGAAAACCATTGTAAAACTTTATTATGTCATAATTACTATACAAAATATGAAGATAAGCAAGAAAATATTTTAGTCGAATCTATAAACTCAATATATAAACCATCTAATCCAATTCAATTCCCAGTAACATTAGAATTTAGAAAAAAATTAGTTCAAACCTCAGCTATGCTTGATACTGGCGCATCTAAAAGTATAATTCAAAAACGTTTAGTCCCAGACGAAGCCTTAGTAAAGTTAAATTATAATGTTAACATGAGCCAGTATAATAATGAAAAACTTCCAATAACCCATTGTGTTCAAAACATTCCTATATTAATTAATAATGAAAATTTTGTTTTACCCTAGACTTACGTAGTTAATAATATTCCTAGCACCTATGATTTTATCTTAGGATTAAATTTTATAAACTCACTTGCGGGAGGATTTATGTATACTCCTACAGGTTTACAATTTTTTAAGAAAGAAACCTTTATCCCATCTAGAGATCCTTATATTCCTCAAAAAGATAAAGGAGCCATTACATATGTTAATACCTTACCTATGACAAAAGAAACGACAGAAAATTTATTTGATGTATACGAATTTTTAGAAGACGTTTCTGAAGCTTTAATATTTCTTAGTCATCTTGACGAACCAAAGATTTTTCTTAATAATAAAACTATATTAAAAAACCCCAAACTAAACATTGATAATCTTATACGATTAGTTGAAACTACAGAAATTTTAGGTGAAGACCCCCAGAAACACTGGCATAAAAATAAAATTGAAGCAAAATTAAATATAATAAATCCTTTTATAACTATAAAAACACAAGATAATCCTCATACCTTAGACGATCAAGAAGAATTCCAAAAACAAATTAAGGAACTGTTATCACTAAAAGTAATAAGAAAAAGTAATAATCGACATAAGAGTCCAGCTTTTATGGTTCGAAATCATGCCGAAATAAAAAAAGGAAAGACTCGTATGGTTATAAATTATAAAAGATTAAATGACAATACCTATGATGATAGTTATAAAATCCCTAATAAATTTTTTTTAATAAATCGAATCCAAGATAGAAAATGATTTTCTAAATTTGACTGTAAATCAGGATTTTGGCAAATCCGAATGGCCGATGAATCCATTGAATGGACAGCGTTCACATGTCCTGAAGGACATTATGAGTGGTTTGTTATGCCTTTTGGATTAAAAAATGCGCCATAAGAATTTCAGCGTAAAATGGATACTATATTTAATAAACACTCAAAATTCTGTTGTGTTTACATCGACGATATCTTAGTCTTCAGTCAAACTAAAGAAGAACATAGAAAACATCTTGAACTTATATTCAACGAGTTTATAACACAAGGACTCATTATAAGTAGTAAAAAGATAATATTAGAAAAACAAGATATTGAATTCTTAGGTTTATACATAAAAGATGGAAAAATAGAATTACAATCCCATATTGTCAAAAAGATTCTAGACTTTCCTGATAAATTAGAAGAAACTAAGTTGTTACAAGCATTTTTAGGATTGTTAAACTATGGTCGCAATTTTATTCCAAAATTAGGACAACTAGTAGGACCTTTATATTCAAAACTCAGAAAACATGGTCAAAAGTATTTCAATACCCAAGATATAGAGTTAGTTAAGAAAATTAAATCTTTAGTCTCTCAGTTAGAATCTTTACAACTCCCACTTGAAAATAGTTATAAAATTATTCAAACAGATGCATCAGCTCAAGGATGGGCAGGATTACTTTTTCAAAGACCAACAAAAGAATCTTCTCGAGATGAAGAACAAATTTGTCGCCATGCTAGTGGAACTTTTAATAAAGCACAATCTATTTTACCCTCAACAGATCTAGAAATTATAGGGGTAACCAACTCTATTGAAAATTTTTAGATATTCCATGATAAAGAATTTCTTATACGAACAGATTGTGATAATATAGTTAAATTTGCAAATAAAGCAAAACAACAGCGGATGTCTGCTAAGAGATGGATTTCCTTTATTGACTGTATTACTGGAAGAGGTTTTAAACCTATATTTGAACATGTCAGAGGAAAAGATAATTATTTAGCAGATATTCTATCTCGTTTACTAATCGATTGTTAAATTTTGCAGGAATGGAGAATAAGAGCAATAATAGCTATAGCCTTATACCAGGCACTTCTAATCCTCTTTTAATTATCCAAAACCCAGCTCAACAGTTCCGCGCTAGACATGATCTTTTTCCTGACCAAAAACTTATTTTAGATAATATTTGGTTTTCTAGAAACAACCCCGATAGAACCCTCGTTAGAAATCTAAACACTTTAAGTGAATATTTCGTATCATCTAATAAAGCATATCAGAATTTACAACAAGAACATGAGACGCTTATATCTCATTATAAAAAGTTAAATTTAGCTTATCAAAAGACGACAGCAAATCTCATAGAACTAACTATTTCTGAGCAATGGACTAATGAAGATGAAAATCTTTAAAAAGTTCAATTTCTGTTGGTACAAACCAAGTATGCCAAGTTACTACACCTGTTTTCTCCCACCTACAGAGAATCCTGAGACAACAAGTTGAGCTCTTTCCAGACAACATCAAAGAACTTATTCTTGAAGAAATTAAATCAGATGGGCTCAAGGAATGGGTTGATATCCAAAATTACCTCAGAAACAACAGTCCACCCAAAGGCACCCGTTATAACTATACTTTCATACGATTAATACAAACAAGCACTGACATACCAATAGCCATTATCTTGTTAAATATATACCCTATTTTCTTTATTCCTTTTGAAGTACCCAGAAAAACCCTTTTCTCTATCAAATCAACCATTTGTTACTTAAGCAAGTTATTAGAATTAGGAATGATCTATAGTTTCATCATACCCAAGGATACTCCCTTAGAATATCTAAATTCTTTATGTAATTTTCCCAATCGTTTAAACCAAGCCATTGCGTTCGAACAAAAACTAACTCAAAATTTTATGCCATAAAGTCCAATTCTCCTTCAAATCCATAGTACTTCTCCAGAATGGGTAAAGGATGAAGCTATAATTTTGGGACAACATCAAATTTACATTCATTCTGATCCAACTGAAGTCAAAATTCTTACCCAACATGTTGATTTTGTAAATAACTTTCGTAATGAGATAGAACTAGCTACCTTTAACCATCTGGTGTACTATAAAGCCTATCGACAAATTAACCCAAGCTATAATCCTGGTTTCAGACTCTATGATCATAATATCAACATGTAAATTTTTGTTAAAGCAAGAATTCCTCATGTCATTAAGTCTCCTCTAGAGATTGAAATATCCCCAGAAGTTAAATAAATAATAAATGAAGAAAAGATGTTATTAGAACAGTTTAATCTTGCTTATAGAAATGAAGAAATCAGCTCACCAGACAGTATTGATGAATACCTGGCCCGCAGGCATGCCAGAGCAAGAATTGACAATCCAACAGATAACACTACCGACAGAAATTTGTCCAATATGCAAGAATTTTAGTCAAAAATAGATCCTTAACAGTGTACAGTTAAAAGCAAATCCACCGAAAGGAAATTCTCAACAGCAAAAATAGATATAATTCTCCAGAAGAAGCCATCAACAGTTCAGCAATAATTCATGTCATCTTATCTCTAAAGCATCTTGAATCTCAACCATCCATGCAGCATCTTCAAGCTCAACCACCGATTCATCCCCCTCTTCTGCTATAAAAGGAGCCTCTCTGCTCAAGTAAAGATCATCGAGTTTTAGAACAAACAAGTCTCGAACCATCAAACATCCCAGCCTTCAGTTTCCAGTGTGTTTTCTTTTGTGACTTCCTTCAATATATTTCCTTTGTAACATATAGTGTGAGAGTGTATCCATGTATAAACAGTGTGTATCTATGTATATATTTTCCATGAAATAAATAATCCAGTTTGCTCCTGTTCAACAAATTTCTTTTCCTTATTTAATATTTTCAGTACCTTCGGGCAAAAGACTTCTGTCGACAAATAGATCAAATATATAGATTTTATTTAGCAAAACAGTGTAGATCCTAGAATTTTCTTGAATCCAACCAGTACAAGGAGTCTTCGTTTTAATTTATCAATTTCTTTTGTGAGTTGACTCGAACTGTTGGCTTGTTGACCCGTTCTTTGCCGGAGTTCAGGCGTTTCTACAGGGCGTTATCAGAGCATTATCAGGTTCGACAGTCATTTCTGTGATTTAATTGTTAAATTGATTCTATGTTATTTTGCATGCTTCTATCCGGTTAGATCCATCCCAATTTTGGTATCAGAATTATACTATTTCGTTAAATTTAATTTATATATGCGATATTTTGTCTAAAGAAGTCTATAAGTCTTTATTAAGTTACTGTATAATTTTAATTTACCTTAAAAAATTAAAAAGAAAAGAAAAAATATTAAATATTTTGTTCAAAAACATTGCTGTAATTTTATTTCATGATCTAAGGCTTTTTATTATATTAAAATATTACTTTGGGTCATTTTAGTAATATAAGTTCTTTTGTGGTATAAAGCATAAAGTGGAATCTATTTTAAAGAAATATTTTCTAGGTCAATCCTTTAGTGAAAATCAAGACCTCGTTTCTATTTTAGAGTAACATTTGGGCCTTAAGCCCATGTATTAGTAATAATCCCCTTAAAAAAAACTTGTAGGATTAATGATTGATAATAGCCGTGACGGCCGAACCAATGGTGGAAGACAAGGACCAATGATAGCAACTAGCAAGAATAATTTTGAAAGGATTTGTTTTTTTAGCAGATGAGATGATAATATTTTTAAAATATATATAATTATAATTGAGAATTTTTTATTTTAGGGATATAAAAATTGGGCTGCTATCCTTTCCTTTGGGCCACATTAAAGTCGTTTCGGTGAAACATATATATGTAAGCCCAGCCCACTTTTGAATTCTTAAAAACAAAATGATTATTAAATAGAAGAATAGTAGTAATTACTGTACGAGGGCAGTTTTTTTAATTATCATTCCAAAGATTTGAGATATTTGTCAAATTTGAATTGATTGAGCAAAAGCGTTTTTTTTCATTGACCATAAATTGTCAATTATTTATAGTTTTTTACTGGGAATTGTAGCTTGTAAATGTTGCCTTTTCATAGAAATTTTTTTATTTTTAGGTAAAAACCAGTTAAATAACCTTGAATCTCCACTAATAAAATTATAACCTCCCGCCGTGCGCCCTTCAATTTGACAAGTTCTTCAATCTCCATCGTTTTCATCATAAATCTACATAGATTATTCAATCTTATTTATATATATATACTTAGCTTTGCGAGTTTTTGAATTAGTTTATAACTAATAATCATACCGTATTAACCAGTGCACACACAAATTTTGTTCTTTGCAAATAAAGACAAAATATAGGTAAAATAATAATTTATTAAATCAGGAATATTTGGAATACAATCCTTTGTGAATGACCTTAGAATTTGATGAAGAACGGCACGACGTTGGATGTGCTTATTGTTAATCACTGTGGGATGTGGGATTTGATGCTTGATGTTCTTCGCTTTTGGGTTTAGATTCTGAATTTGTGTCTCTGACTTCTAAGTCTATGAATTTCTGAGTCTCCTCTGAATTTGTGTACCCCTTTTTCCTTCTTTCAGGCCTCTATTTATAGGCTTTTTGGATTAATGGGATGATGATATGTGTCATCTCCTGATAAGGATAAAATTATAATTGGATCGCGCCGGTTATATTATGATAATTATTCTTAAAAATAATTATTCCAAATATATTTCATTAGGAATATTATCTTTTCATTTAATCATCTAGGCTGGGTTAATTAAATAATTTAAGCGGACCGAGTCTTGACCAATTAAATAACTTAATTAAACATTAGGCCTATATTTAATGGGTCCATTTGTTAAAACCAAAGCCCACTAAATTTTAGTATCTACAAATTGCCCCCACTTCGAGTCTCAAGATTAACAGGACTTATCTCATTTTTTAAGTGGGACTTGAAGTATCCAATTTTTTTTTTTTTTTTTTTTTTTTTTTTTTTTTTTTTTTTTTATCAATTTTGGATTGGAATTTGACTTTCCTATTTGAATTGAATTGTCCAAATCCCAATACAACTTGGAGGTATCTTATTGCCTATATATACCCTCAATATTGTAAGGTTTGACATCCATTCCAATAATCTCTAAAGACTTGTCAGATCACAACTTTTGAAGACTGTTGGATTGCAGCCTCTGCTTGAACACAAATAATTGGTATTTTTTTTTTCCCTTCTTTTTTTTCTTCTTCTTCATTTTTTTTTTTTTTTTTTTTTTTTTTTTCACGCTTGCTGGAGAATGAAATTTGTATACACAAATTTTGTTCTCTGCAAATAAAGACAAAATATGGGCAAAATAATAATTTATTAAATCAGAAATATTTGGAGTATAATTCTTTGTAATATCTTTTACAAAAAGAATGGTCCTCTGATTCAATCTCCTTTTTGTTGTTGGTTGGATTTAAGGGCTGTACGAACTTGTTCTTGAATCACCGTGGAATTTAATGAAGAACGGCACGTCGTTGGATGTGCTTGTTCTTGATCACCATGGGATTTGATGAAGAACGGCACGTTGTTGGATGTGCTTGATGTTCTTCGCTTTTAGGTTTGGATTCTGAATTTGTGTCTCTGACTTCTGACTTTCTGGATTTCTGAGTCTCTGGACTTCTGAATTCTGAATCTCTGGATTTCTGGACTCTGAATTTGTGTCCCCTTTTTTCTTCCTCCAAGCCTCTATTTATAGACTTCTTAGATTAATAGGATGATGACACTTGTCATCTCAGGATAAAAAATAAAAAATATAAAAAAAAAAATCATAATTGGACCGGGCCGGTTATATTATGATAATTATCCTTAAAATTAATTATTCTAAATATATTTTATTAGGAATAATTATCTTTTTCTAGGCTGTGTTAATTAAATAATTTAAGTGGATCAAGCCAACACCAATTAAATAACTTAATTAAACATTAGGCCCATATTTAATGGGTCCATTTGTTAAAATCAAAACTCACTAAATTTTAGTGTCTACAAAGCTCCCCCACTTCGAGTTCCAAAATTAATAGGATTTATTCTTCTTCTTCTTTTTTTTTTTTTTTTTTTCACTTTCCTATCTAACTTTGGATTGTAAGATTTCCTCTTTTGCTTTCCTATCTAACTTTGGATTGGAATTTTACTTTTCTATTTGAACAAAATTATCCAAATCCCAAAACAACTTGGAGGTATTTTGTTGCCTATATATACCCTCAATATTGTATGGTTTGACATCAATTCTAATAATCTTTGAAGACTTGTCAGATCACAATTTTTAAGACTGTGTTGGATTGCGACCTCTGCTCTAACAAATAATTGGTATGACTGTCTTCTTTTTTTTTTTTTTTCTTTTTTTTTTTTTTTTTCTCTCTTCCACGCTTACTGGAGAATGAATTTTTTTTTTTTTTTCCCCCTTCTCTCTCCACGCTTACTAGAGCAAAATTTTTTATTTTATTTTATTTTTTCTCTCCACGCTTGTTAGAGAAAGAATTTTTATTTTATTTTATTTTTTTCATGCTTGTTGGAAGAATTTCCTTTTTTATTACTATTTATATATATATTTCTCTGTTAGTCCCTCTAGGACCCATTGTTCCTTCAGAACGCAACTAGTCCGTAAGGATCCATTGTTCCTTCGGAACGCATTTAGTCCGTAAGGACTTATTGTTCATTCGGAACGCAACGAGTCCGTAAGGATCCATTGTTCCTTCGGAACCAAAATCTTCCATGCATGCCAATTCACACTTTTGATTTATTTATTTATTTATTTTTATTTTATTTTTCAAGTGCTAACACCTTTTTTTTTTTTCTTTTTTTCAGGGGCTGCTAGTCAACAATGGTATTTTTCAAGAGTTTCAAGCCCTATACTATCACCATTTTGGCGCGAGAACAGATTCTAAGAGGTCATGCCACCAACACAGACAATGTCGTCAACAGCCACGAAATCAACTCGGAGAGCAACGAGATATGTAGACCTAGGGAAGCTTTACCAACAGCTTAGACAACATTGTCAACACCCGTTGCCAGAGCGTCTTCATCAGCCATAGATCATCCAATAGCCATTGATAGAGCGAGGCCAAACTCCGAGAGGTCATGCGTCCAGCACAGATAGTGTCATCAGCAGCCATGAATCAATCTAGATAGCAACGACAGATGCAGGTGGAGAGAGGTTTTACCACTAGTTTAGACAACGTTGTCAACACCCGCCGCCAGAACGTCTTCA
The DNA here is from genome assembly GCF_030987335.1 of Cornus florida. Lineage (NCBI taxonomy): Eukaryota > Viridiplantae > Streptophyta > Magnoliopsida > Cornales > Cornaceae > Cornus > Cornus florida. The sequence continues at coordinate 52,991,374 of NW_026775573.1, forward strand.
TCAACCATGGATTATCCAACAGCCATTGATGGAGCGAGACCAAACTCCGAGAGGTCATGCGATCAGCACAAATAGTGTCGTCAGCAGTCATGAATCAATCTAGATAACAACAACAGATGCAGATGGAGAGAGGTTTTACCACTAGCTCAGACAACGTTGTCAACACCCACCGCCAGAACGTCTTTATCAACCATGGATCATCCAATAACCATTGATAAAGCGAGACCAAACTCCGAGAGGTCATGCGACCAGCACAGACAGTGTTGTCAGCAGCCATGAATCAATCCCGATAGCAACGACAAATGTAGATGGAAAGAGGTTTTACCATTAGCTCAGACAATGTTGTCAATACCTGCCGCAAGAACGTCTTCATCAGCCATGGATTATCCAACAGCCATTGATGGAGCGAGACCAAACTTCGAGAGGTCATACGACCAACACAGACAGTGTCGTCAGCAGCCATAAATCAATCCAGATAGCAACGACAGATGTAGATGCAGTCTATTAGCCTTCATTCGCCACAGATCAGACAAAAACCATTCAGAGAGTAAGAACAAACTCCAAGAGGTCATACCACCAGTATCTTTTGCCATTATCAGTTTGATGATGATTTCAAGCCGAAGCTCCACCAAAAGATTTGACTCAGTGTACAAGTTTACTCATGCACCAGACATCAGTAACAACTTCACAAGAAGTTACCGAGTTACGCAAGTGTGCTTGTGCATATCTGTCTCGAAGATAGAGCTTTACCTATTTTGATTTGGGAAGCCTTATGTAGTTCAAGCTTGAGTTTGACATGGATTGGCTTTTAATTTGAAGATAGTTTAGACTCATATCAAGGAGCATATTTATCATTCTCGTGTATTTGAGTAAACTCTTACAAATTTTCATTTCGATTAATAAAAGCATCAAGAGTTTTATTTATTCCGTCGTTCACAGTTTAAACTCTTGCGGGCCATGAGTATAGTAAGAATTTTTTTTTTTTTTTTTTTTTTTTTTTTTCATGGATGATTGAACTTGGAACAAACCTCCAATGCCTACGTACCTTTATAGGGATCAAGTCAATGACATAGTTCGGTTAAAAATAACTTCTTCTTTTTTTTTAATTCGGGCCGTACACAGTTTTAGCTCATGCGGGCCAGGAACATAGTGTAGTTTAAGCTCATACGATCAGGAGCATAGTGCAGTTTAAGCTCATACGATCAGGAGTATTGCCTTCATGGGTAGTAGCACTTCAGGAACTTGCCATTAATGGGCTCCACTCTTACTCCGTCTTCATCAATAAAGATATGCGCCGTTAGTATAAACTTCACGAACAACATATGGTCCATCCCATTTGGATACAAATTTATTTCCCTTGCAATTCATAACAATTAGTTTACGAATAACTAATACTAATTCTCGAACTTGAAATGATCGAGATCGAACTTTCTTCTTAAATACTTTCGAAAGTCGAGCTTGATAACACTCTAGTTGTTGTTAAGCTTCTAATCTCTTTCCATCTAATGCTTCCAGTTCTTGAAGACGTAAGATGACATTTTCTTCACTTGTAAGACCTTCTTGTATGGCTATCCTTAATGAAGGGATCTGTTGTTCCAATAGAAGAACCGCTTCCATGCTATAGACAAGAGAATATGGAGTTGCTTGAGTAGGTGTACGATGCGTAGTGCGGTATGCCCACAATGCTTCTTCCATTTGCTCATGCTAATCTCTCTTGGTCTGGTTGACTATTTTCTTCAATAACTCACAAAGAGTTTTATTGAATTCTTCCGCGAGACCATTTGCGTGGCATTGTACATGGATGATTTATGTTGTTTGAAGCCAAACTTCTCACAAAGGTCAGTTATCCAACTGTTTTTGAAATTTGTCCCATTATCAGTGATGATGTATCGAGGGACACCATATCGATAAATAATGTTAGACTTGATGAAATCAACAACTGTTTCCTTTTGCACATGTTTATAGGGTACAGCTTCCGACCATTTAGAAAAATAATCAGTGGCAACCAAGATATACAAGTGGCCCTTTGAAGACTTGTTTAGAGGACCAACTACATCTAATCTCCATGCATCAAATGGCCATGACGTCACAGTACGGTGTAATGGTTCAAGTGGTTAGTATATGAAGTTAGCATATAATTGACAGGCTTGACACCTCTTCGCATACTCTATGCAGTCCTTGACCATGGTGGGCTAATAATAACCCATTCTTTTGACACGAAAGTGAAGCTTTGGACCGGATTAATGGGCTTTACAAATCCCAGAATGTGCCTCCTTCATTGCATGGGTTACTCATCATTTCCAAGGCAGCGAAGGAAAAGACCCTCATATGAACGTCCATACAACGTATCGTTGTAATAGATAAAATGAGGTGCTCGTCTTCGTATTTCAGTCTTATGGCGTAGGTTTTCGGAAAGCTTTCCATGTTCCAGATAATCAATGATAGGGAGCCTCCAATCTTCTTCCTCTTGTGTCCAGCAAGAAACCAAATTACTTCTTTCAAATATATCTTCCAAGACTTGTGGCAAGACCCATCGTTGACATACAGGAACATCAACCAAGTCCTCATCAGTTAACGCCAATGTTGTAGCTAAATTTGCCAAAGCATCTGCTATCCGATTTTCTTTCCTCAGAATATGTTCTAGCATAACGCTATCAAACCGTTCTAACAAATGAGAGGCATAACGATGGTACGACACTAGATCATCTTTCTTAACTTCATATTTTTTAAGAAGTTGGTTAATCACCAACTTAGAGTCTCCATATATTTTGAGATCCATGATCTTCATCTCATTTGCCATTTAAAGGCCGATGATCAGGGCTTGATATTCAGCTACATTATTTGAGCAGTTTTCAGTGAGTGCAAAAGAGTATGGAATAACATGTCCTTTTGGAGAGACAAACATTACTCCTGCTCCGTCCCCGCCTGCTCGTGCTGCCCCATAGAAAAACATCATCAATGGAGGGAGGATGTCCACAAGGAAGACTTCTTAATCAGGAAAATCTTTAGAAATTTTCCAATTGACTGGAATATGATGGTTAGCTAAGAAATCTGCCAGGACTTGTCCTGTCACTGCTTTTCGTGGCACATAAACAATTTCAAATTCGTTGAACAAAATTAACCACTTCGCCAAGCGTCCGAAAAGGACTGGTTTAGGCATAACATATTTGAGAGGATCAGCCCTTGCAACAAGATGTATCGTATGAGCCAAGAAATAATGTCTCAATTTCTTAGAGGCGAAGACAAGTGCGAGGAATGTTTTTTCAATTGGAGGATAATTTCACTCTGTCGGGGTGAGTCTACAACTTAAGTAATACAATGCTTTTTTCTTTATATTCTTCATTATTCTGAGCAAGTAAGGCACCCAACGATTCTTCTTGCGCAACAATGTAAAGTATGAGCGGCTTTCCAGGTAGAGGTGCTCCCAATACCGGAGAATTGAGAAGATACTTTTTGATGCTATCAAAAGCATTTTGGCAAGATTGGTCCCAGATGAATGGGGCATCTTTCTTCATGAGTCGGTTAAAAGGCTGACAACGGCCAGCCAAATTTGAGATGAACCTACGAATGAACGCAAGTTGACCTTGTAAACTTCGAAGCTCGTGTAAATTCTTTGGTGGCGGCATCTTTTGAATGACATCCACTTTATTAGGATCAATCTCAATACTACGATGACGTACAACGTATCTCAGGAATTTCCATGAAGTCACACCAAATGCACATTTAAAAGGATTCATCTTAAGTTGAAATTTTCGGAAGCGATTAAAAACTATACGTAGATCTTGTAAATGATCCCTTCATTCTTTCGTCTTAACCACCAAGTTATCAACATAACATTCAACAATCTTGTGGAGTATGTCGTCAAAGATCCTTTGCATGGCGCGCTAGTATGTTACTCCCGCATTTTTTAGTCCGAAAGGCATAACTTTGTAACAATATATGCCTTTAGGAGTGCGAAAGGCAATTAGTTCTTCATCTTTCGGAGTCATTCTTATCTGATTGTACCTGGAGTAACAATCCATGAACGAGAGAGCTTCATGCCCTATGGTTGCATCTACAGTGAGTTAGGGGATGGGAAGAGGAAAATCATCTTTTGGGCATGCCTCATTCAAATCATGAAAGTCCACACAAATTCGAATCTGTCCATTTTTTTTCTTCACTGGAACAATGCTCGAAATCCATGTTGGATATTTAACCTCACGAATAAACCCTACTTCAATCAATTTGTTAAGTTCTTATTCTATCCTCGAAATTATCTCTGTACGGAAGAAACGTTGAGACTGCTTAATCAGACGTGTCCCATGTTTGATAGCAAGATTATGCACTGCAATTTTAGGGTCAAGACCGGGCATCTCTTTGTATATCCAAGTAAAGACATCCTTGTACTCAGACAACAATTGAAAGTAATCATTTTCTTCTAAGGGGCTTAGGAATGCACTAATGAAAACTGGCCTGGGTTGATCATCAATCCCTAAGTTGATTTCTTTGAGTTGATCAATGGTAGCCTGCCCCCCATCTTCTAGTGTTGGTGGAGCTTTCTCGATGTTATCTGGTTGTTCAGAGTCAGGTTCCTCTTCAACAGTGATGTGGTATGAAGTAACATAAGATGATTCGTCAATGTCTTCTGTTTTATCCACTTCTTTTGCTTGATTAGTGAATATAACGGTTCGCCTTCGAGCTTTTAATGTAACATCATTGGTGACATCTACCTCTGTCTTACGTTTCATTTGCAAGGGCACTAAGCTCTGAACTTTACTATTGTTCACCACGTCGATGTTAGTTTTCTCTGACTTTCCACTCTTGCTGCTTCTTAGTGGTGCATCATTAATAGTACAAATCCGATTAAATACTGACTTTCGAGATTGTGGTTGTGAAGATTTTCTTCCTTGGTCATAAAAGCTCATTCTATTAAAAACAAAGGTACGAGGCAAACTGTTGACATGAGAACTTGAGACATTTGATTTTTGGCTTGACAACCTGTTGAATACAGATGCTCAATCACATTGAGCTCCTATACGGTCGAAGACTGATTTTTGATGCATAGTCTGTTGGTCTTGTTCATCTTTGACTTCTTCAAACCCAATGTAAAAAGTGTTTGACTTCTTATCCTTTTTTGTGATATGAATTCGAAGTGGCTCAGAAGGTACGAAACCGATACCAAACTTGGGTGGAATGATTTTATGCCCTTGATCTTTCAACTTTTTCTGTGTCTCATTGAGGCCATGCATTTTCTCACTGGTGACCTCTGAATTCAGTTTTCCAAGGTTTGCAGGATTTGTAAAATCATACCCCGACTTAGCCATGAGTTGGTATGCTTTAGGATCGAATCCTTCATCAGTCCTTTGTTTTGGAGTGATCCATGATTGACCAGAGATTGAGAAGACTGCATGAACCCTTTTAACGGAGGCTTGGAAGGTGAAGACTTTTGAATCTTGGTGAGAGGAAGAGTTAACTCTCTTTTCAGCTTTTGCACATCTTTTTTTTTCTTTGGTTTGTGACATCTTCAATTTAAATTCCTTAGTTTCAAGTATCTCAATGACAGGTGACTGCCCTTCTTGTCGTTGAGATTTTGGAACATACTTTAAAATAAGTTTCGTACGATGTGTTTTTATCGAGACCCTTCTCGTTTTAGCTACCTTTACAATGTCTTTCACTGAAACATCTAATGGATCACTTAACGCTCCTTTTGTTTTTGTAGATTGACCTATTTGTGTAGATGGATGACTTAGGATGGGCACTTCTGAAGGTGTATCATGATCGATATAGAACTTGGCATCAGCAAAATGAGATTCTGATTCTGTAAATAGTTTATGGTCCGCCACAACTGTTTGTATGCCATTCTTGTAGAATTTGAAGCACTGATGAAGAGTCGATGGAATGACACCATTACTATGTATCTAAGGGCTTCCCAACAACAAATTATAGGACATCTTTGCATCAATAACGTGGAATAAGGTTTCAGCTTGGAGCTCGCCAATAATTAGTTTTGCCCGAATCATGCCAATAACTCTCTGTCCTCCTTGGTTAAAACCTTGAATAATCAAACGGTTACGAGATAACTCGTCGACTGTGATGCCGAGATTTTTCATCGTAAATTATGGCATGAGATTCACCGCTGATCCACCATCAACAAGAATTTGAGTAACTTTTTGTTCTGTTATGTAACCGGAGACGAAAAGAGGACAATTATGCGGTTTTGAACCCAACTGAAGATCTTCGTCAGTGAAAATAATTGGTGCATAACATGAATCTAGCGTACCTCCGACTACTTCATCATCATCGGACTTTTCAATGATGGCTGCATCCTTTGTATGATTCTCCACAATCTGGGCTTCATCTTGATCCTTGCTATTCTCACCATCAGGGCTCGTTTTGAAACCATGTAAGCTGTCACAACTTCGTCATCTAGATATCCTTCTGGAAAGAACTCTTGTAAAGTAATTGGCTTCTGGATCCTTTTGCTTATAGAGGTGTGTTTGGTTGACTGTGTCTTCTTGACCCATTTTCTGTTATGGCCAGACTGCTTATAGTGATATTGAGGTTTCTTCATCCTTTGCCCCCTATCAGAATAACTAGTCTGAAAAATGTCAGCTCGTTGCTTCCGTGGTTTCTTTCTTGTCACCAGAGTTCATCCTTCTTCATCATCCTAAGGAAAGACCCTTCCAAAGGTTGAAATATCAAGTGCACTCCCTTTGCTAAGAGAGTTGGGGATTGGTTCTAATCAGCCAAACTGGATGGTTGTGCAATATACCTCAGAAGTTGAAGGTTGAGAACGAACACTCCCTACAACAGAGGTTGTCACAGTAGCAGTAGTATGGTTTGAAGTTACAACTTCGTCCATGTCCAATAAGATTTTTCTTTGCTTTGCCAGATTCATCACCACCTCTTTGAAGATAAAACACTTCTCAATTGGATGACTAACAATACGATAATATTTGCAGTATTTTGGATCGTTGACACGTCCCATCTCTTGAGGGCGTTTGCATTCAGGGAGTTCTATAACTTTACTTTCGAGTAAACATTCCAAGATGCCAAGGACATCGGAATCGGGGAAGGGGTATTCCTTCTTCTCTAACTCCTTTAGCGTAGGACGTTGTCTTTCCCTCTCTTAAAACTGGCGAGGCTTTTTATCATCCTTCTTGTCATCTTTAACAGATATCTTGATTGGGGTGGTTGAGATAGCCATGGAATCTTTAGCAGCGGTCTTTGACGACTTATCGCCCTTCTTCCAGTCTTTCTTATCCTTGCGTGGTTCTATGGCTACGGGACTTTTGCCTTCATGGGATTTCATACTGATCTCCATGTCATGGGCACGCGTAGCCAATTCTTCAAATATGCGAGGTTTTATACCTTGCAAAATGTAAAGAAGGCCCTAATGCATTCCCTGCATACACATCTCCACATCAGAGATTTCTGACAATCGGTCCTTACAGTCAAGACTGAGTGCTCTCCATCGATTAATGTAGTCAATTAGAAGCTCATCCTTCCATTGCTTCATGTTAGTCAACTCTATCATACTAACAGTACGACGAGTGCTATAGAACCTGTTCAAGAATTCTCGTTCCATTTAGTCCCAACTATCAATTGACTTTGACTTTAGGTCGGTGTACCACTCGAACGCGTTTCCTTTAAGGGAGCGGACAAACTGTTTAACTAGTAAGTCCCCCTCTGTTCCGGCATTGTTACAAGTCTCGACAAAATGGGCAATGTGTTGCTTGGGGTTACCTTTTCTGTCAAATTGCTGAATTTTCAGAGGTTGGTATCCTACATGCATCCTCATACTGTCGATTCTCCTTGTATAGGGCTTTGAGTACATGAGATTGCTCTGTGATACGCCTCCATATTGGGCTCGGTTTGTATTCGTTATCATATCTTGCAATTATGTGACAGATAATGAAGAGACTGAAGAAGCATGCTTGGTTTGACTAGCTGCCTGTTCTGTTACCGGCATCTGGTTTTGACTAGCCGCCTGTTCTATCACCAGCGTTTGTTTGGGGTCCTCCATGCGAGTACTTTGTGTGGTAAAATTAGGATTCTCCGTCGGCATTACTGTGGAAGATGTAGGATTCCCAGACGGTGGTGGTGAGAAAGTTGCACGATTCCCAGTTAGCGGTGCTATGGAAGATGTAGGATGCCCAGATTGTACTGGTGATTCACCGAAGGTCTGAACTTCTAATTTGTTCATCAGCGTAGTGATTTGTAAGTCCTTCTCTTCAACAGTCTTTGTGAGGGTCTCAATGGCACGAGATATAGTTGCTAGTTGTTCCTCCACCATGGCAGCTCCAGTCATCATAACAGCGACCACATCTGAGTATGATAGGCCTTAAGAGTCAACGTTTCTTGAAGTGATTGAATGCTCCGAAGTCTGACGTGGTGACTCTGGGGGTGAACCGACACTAGAGCGAGCATCATGGATGGAATGAGGTGAATCTGGTGGCGGAATCTCCTCTGGAATAACGTCAAGGTTCTTGACATGTTGGGTTTTCACGTTTGCCGGCTTTGCAAGAGTGGTTTTCACCAAGTCTTGCTGATGTTTGGATGACATGATTGCCTGGGACTTGCTACGTGTCACAGGGTCCGCCAAGGTACTTCCATCACTTGATTTGGCCTTTGTGCCACTTTTCATGGTGGCTTTGGCGTCGACCTTTGCAGTAGCGATGTTCTTTTGGGCTTTTTTGTCTGTCGGAGTCTTAGGGGGAACCATAGAATTTGACAGAGACGAAACTTAATGGTAGGAGAAAGAGATGAGAGGCAAAGGAGGTCCCACTGGGCGTGCCAAAAATTTGTACACACAAATTTTGTTCTCTGCAAATAAAGACAAAATATGGGCAAAATAATAATTTATTAAATCAGAAATATTTGGAGTACAATCCTTTGTGATATCTTTTACAAAAAGAATGGTCCTCTGATTCAATCTCCTTTTTGTGGCTGGTTGGATCCAAGGGCTGCACGAGCTTGTTCTTGAATAACCTTGGAATTTGATGAAGAACGGCACGTCGTTGAATGTGCTTGTTGTTAATCACCATGGGATTTTATGAAGAACGGCACATTGTCGAATGTGCTTGATGTTCTTCGTTTTTGGGTTTGGATTCTGAATTTGTGTCTCTGACTTCTAAGTCTCTGGATTTCTGAGTCTCTGAACTTCTGGACTTCTAAATTCTGAATCTCTGGATTTCTGGACTCTGAATTTGTGTATCCCTTTTTCCTTCCTTCAGGCCTCTATTTATAGGCTTCTTGGATTAATAGGATGATGATACGTGTCATCTCCTGATAAGGATAAAATCATAACTGGGCCGGGCCGGTTATATTATGATAATTATCCTTAAAAATAATTATTCCAAATATATTTTATTAGGAATATTATCTTTTCATTTAATCATCTGGGCTGGGCTAATTAAATAATTTAAGTGGACCAAGCATAGACCAATTAAATAAGTTAATTAAACATTAGGCCCATATTTAATGGGTCCATTTGTTAAAACCAAAGCCTACTAAATTTTAGTGTCCACAACCAGTAATCATGCCATACAAATGAATTATACTCATTAATATCATGCAGCATTGTTATTAGTGTCTATACATAATATATTAATTAATATTTAAATAACATTATTGTCAAATAAATTTAAATAAAAATGTCCTTTATAAAATGCTCTCATGTGATATATTTTAGTCAAAATTAATTATGAATATTTTTTTAAAATAAATTTATCCTTTTTAATTCAATTTATGAGTCATTTTCAGAGATTGCATTACCTGGATACAAAGTAAACTTCATCAATAAACTAGGGATACCCAAACTATATGAAAAGAGAAACTGTACAATGGAGGGCAACAAAGCCCAACACAAATCCAACCCAACCCAACCCAAAAGTAACATTCACTCACTGATCATATATGTAGTAGTGTCTTTCTTGTAGCCTTTTTTTTTTTTGTGTGTTAACATGTTAGTGGCGTAGTGGTATTAAGCTCTTACTTTTCAAAAAGAGATCAATGGTTTGAGATTCGGTATAAGTATGTGTGTGGTACCAATTAAGAAAATAATAATAATAATAACATGTATGTTGTTGTTTTTTTTTACAAGTCACACAACACATATACTTTAGATTAGTGGAGAAAAGTATGGATTGGATTGAATATATACATATAATATTTGAAACACATAGGTATGGATTATAATTGAACTTAAAAAAAGGAAAACAAAAATATACTTTTTGTTTGCACCATAAAATTAATTTTATTGGACACATGGTGTTGTTTGATTGGAAGAGAAAATTTATATCGTGTTATTAAAATAGGACTCATATATAAAATTGGAGTCTAAAGTCAATAATTTGCTTACGTCAATTTTATTCCACAAACACGATTCATTTGGTTAAGTTTAAGACATAAAAAAACAAAAGGTGGATAAGATTAAGACAATGGTAGTTTTTATAATTCAAATGATGGTGGATAAGATTAAGATAAGGGTAGTTTTTATAATTCAAATGATATTTGAATTTAAAAAGAAAACTGCTGCTACAAGGTTTTTCTATAAATAGAGACAAGAGGAGTCTGCACAAAGGTCCTGACCAACACAACGCATTTTCTTTATCAATGTTTTTCATTCTCTACAATTTCATTCAACCTTTAAGTTGTATTTTACTTCTGTTCATAGGAGTAGCCTCTAGTGTTATATTTATAATTCTTGTACTCTGTATGGGAATTTTACTTATGAAATAAAAGTCGATGCTTAGCTTCAGTCCCCTTAACTTTTATTTTCTAAGTCTCTTGGAATAGATGAATGCTCGTGTAATTTGTTTTACTCCTTTCATCCATTCTACATATAGTGCTGAAAGTCTTTTTTATTGAGGCGTTGAAGAACCTGAAGGAAGGGGTCATCCTTGCCTTCTAGCAATCGCCTGATTCACTAAGGGTCGATTTCATATTCGGTCAGCACCAAGGATAGTTTGGCTATCCAACCTCTTGGGTCGAAAGATTCTGACACGCCTCTAAAAAAAAAACAACCAAATACTTTTCTAATATGGTTGTTTTAGTGACGCATAGGTCAATGGCTTTAGTGAGCCTTTTTAAATGATTTTTTTTTTTTTTTTTTTTTTTTGTGAACATTAGGCCAGTTAACGGATCAAATCAACCGAAAGCATATATAATTTATTTAGTTAACAAATTATTAGATCGATTTGGCTTGCTAACGGGTTCTCAGGTTAAATGTTTCAATTCAAATCATAATTATTTTAAATTTTGATTAAAATCAAATTCATTAGTCAGCGAATTATAATTTATAAAATTAGGTGGAGTAAAGAATTGTTAATATATAGTATGGTACATCATATACCTATGTAACTAAATAAATCTAATGGTAGATAATCAATATATATATATATATACACACACACATAAATAACTTTAATGATAAATAAATAATATATATATAATATTTATTATAATTTAATAATATATATAATTTTAATCGAATCGAATTAATATTAGATCGAATTGTCATTAATTCGTATCTGATTTATTTAAGTAATGAATTATCGAATTTGAATTATTATCGAGTTATCGAATTTTTTATTCAATTCATATGCTCATAATCGGATTTGAAAACTTAATTCATTCACAGTTCTACTAGATACATTTTGAGAGGTAGAAACTTAATGGGGGTAATTTGAATCAACTTTGAAACCAACGAATAAGTGAAATTAAATCTAGAATTAGAAACGGAATTGAGAGTCTATACTACATCCATAATACAACATATTCGATTAAGAATACAATAATATTAATGTGACACCCATAAACTAGGGGGAGGGGAAGAAAAATAAAAACAAGGGGGGAACTAGAACAAGGCTGGTACACCCCTCCGGAGAGATGGGCGATCAATTAATTAGGTGTAATGAATAGGGTATTTCGCGATTCAACCTAAAATGATAAATTATTAGATGAAACTAACACTCAGCTAATATATATTTATTTCACTTTCTATCTGAATCTGAGGTGGAACTAATACTCTATTTATATATATATTCATTTCACTTCTCATCTAAATCTAATATGGGATAAGCGGACCGAGGAAGTACAGGGAGCACGTGTACCCCACTAAATTTTTCCCTCCCTTATTTTCTATATAATTTTTTTTTCATTAATATTTACACTCGGTGACGAAATTTCTTCTGAAAAAAAAAAATATTAAGCCAATGGGTAATGCCCCCATACAACATGTTATGTCAAAAATGCAAAACTCGCACAATATATTAGGATGAGTTATTTTGCAATCAAATCGATTGCTGTATTCTCCATTAATTTTCAGCATGGTAGCAACCTTTTCAGGTTTTGAATGCACAGAACTGCATTCGCAGTTCCTCTCACACATCATCATCATTCATCACTAAGCAAACTCTCTCTCCACCACGAGAGGTGGTGTGTCAGAAATCAGGATATATATATATATATATATATATATATATATATTTTTATTTATTTATTTTCTCTAGAGTCGTCATACTCCACGAGCCCACTTCATGAACATTCTTGATGCATGGTGCGATGGACCACACAAATAGGTGACAGACTCTTTCCCACTCATTTATTTGCATGTTGAGGTCCATCCATTAAAACTGTACTCCCCTCTCTTCTGGTTGTTCCAGATCACCATCCATTGTCCTACACACCCAACTCAATCCGAACCATCATAATTAATGCACATTATTCATTTCATCTAGCTCTTCACCTCTATATATAATATTATATATAATATCTGCTGTATAACACTTACTATTGTAGTATTGTTATTTAATTTCCTCACTAAAATAGAAATTATGATTTGTACTTTCAATATTTTGTAATTGATGCCTATTTAAAAAAAAAAAAAAAAAAAAAAAAAAAAAAAAAAAAAAAAAAACCTATTAACAATATTAGTACTCCTGAAATATTTAACAAATTATTTCAAATTCAATTTCCATGGACCATAGTAAACTCATAACATATATATTAAAACACAACCAATACTTTTCAAGCATTATATTATGACTACTAAATGAATTATTTTTTATTATTTTTAAATTTTCTATTTCATATTTTTGTTGAAATATTTCTCAAAATTAGTTACACTTTTTTGTCTTGTGAAAATTTTATAGAACTTAATTATTTATCTTTACGCAAAAGTAAAACTAAATTTTGGGAATATTATGAATACATGAACTTAGAAGCTTTATTTTACGATCATATGAATTCAAAGGTCTTGAATTTTCAAAAAGATGAATTTAGCGTTCAATTTTCGTTGTTCTTCCAACCAAGCACATGGTCTTTTTTGTACATGCTATAAGTAAATAGGCTCGAGATTGGGGCTTGATATTAATTTAGAGAATCGATACTGTCATTAAAAGCTCAAGTGTGGCATACCATCTTGACACAAATCTTAATGTCAACTACTAAAGTACCATCATATATAATATTGTGAGATATATATATACATATACATATTATATGAGCTCTTCACTGGCTAAAACTACCCCCTCTTCTTCAAGTCAACATGCTCAGAACTAGCTCTCATCTTCCCCAAAAGTCCATGATCCACATCAAACAAGATGACAATCCTCTCTCTAGGGTTGTGTCCAAAGAAAGCTCCATGACCAACCCTTCTTTTAGAGTCTACTATGGAGTGTCTGGTGCAGTCCCATTCATGTGGGAGTCTCAACCTGGTACCCCTAAACACACATCTTGTGACACTTCTCTTCCTCCTCTCACACCACCTCCATCCTACTACTTCAACAACATTAACACAAACAGTACCAAAAGCTCGAGATCCGAATTCTTGAATGCCTTGTGGCTAAGGATTAATAGGAAGAAAGCGCGCGTGACAGTGTCACATGCATCACCATCACTGTCATCATCGTCGTCGTGGTCGTCGCGTTCATCCGCCATGTCTGTTCCAATGAGACACTCCAAGGTTCATGGTCAAAGCCAGCTTTCTGGCGCGAGATCTTCAACTTTGTTCCCGGTGTTCATCGTGAAGAAAGCTTTGTTGTCCGTGGTCAGCTGCAGATCTAACCTTTGTCGTGAGGCCAATTGGGTTGTTTGGTAATTACTTCAGCTACCAAAAATGGCAATTGAAGTGTATGCTTGCAGGACATATATATATATGTGTGTGTGTGTGTGTGTTTTTAATAACCAAAACATATATGTGTGTGTGTGTGTGTTTTTAATAACCAAAACATCTGAAATTAAGCTTAGGTTATCAAGATTTTTGTAATCTTGATACCATTTTCTTATATATATGTATATCTTGACCATTGACTTGCCCACTGTCCCTCCTTTATTTTAATTCCCATTTATATGTATGTTCACTTAATTAGAGGCTTGAATTTTTTAATTTTTTTACTTGAAAATAAAATATATTGACAAATGGGAATTTTTATTAATGCACGAGTCACACACACTTATATACTCTTAAGATCTAAATTATAAATACCTTATTTTCAACTTATTGAAACTTTTTTCCCAAAATTAGTTTAGTCAAACAATTATTATTTGGGAGAGGATGGAGGAGGCATGGGAGGTACTGCCACTAAGAAACTTCTTGGGGGAAGATATGAAGTTAGTTTCGAGCTTATACTGAAATGGGAATTGAGCTCTCTAAGATTTAGAATAGGATAATTTTTTGTTTTTAAAAAATTATATAAAAAATTCTATTTAGTTCAATTTTCTGAAAACTATTTTATGAAAATTTAACTATAAAAAGACTTGTTTTCAGATAACTGTCTTTTATTGTTATTTAAAAACTATTTTATGTTCTCTAAATTTTTTTAAACTGTTTTTAGAATTACAAATCAAACGAATCTTTAATCTCTCATTGTTTCTCAATAGTTCAGTGGTAAGTTGTAACTAGACCGATTTATTATTATTATTATTATTATGGTAGTTTCGAATCCAACTCAGAAAAATTTGATTCATTCTGAATTCTTTACTATTGTTGTATATACATCAAACACCCTAGACTATATGTTGATAAGTGAACTAGGCATATATGTAAAAATTATACAATTATTCACCACTTTGAGACGGTGCAATTCATTTCCCCAGCATAGATCTCAAACTGATCAAGCTAGAGATGACAATGTTAGACGAATAAATTTTAGGGGTGCATAAAGTTTTGTGATGGCATAAAGTGTGTGTGTGTATATACACACACATATATATGTAGATGATTGGTGGAGGACAGTGCAGGTAGATGAATATCTCAGGCTTTGTATATACAGATTACTTGTTAAATGCGAAAAGGATTGGCGGGTACAAGTTCCTATCTCAATATTTAATATCTTTTGGGTAATCAATTCATGCTACTAAAGAACCAAAAGGGCTATATATCCAACAAAATTGAGAGCCTAGGGGAAATAAAGGCTATACCACGAATTGAGTGCCTAGAGTAGGTGGAATCAAGCTAACATAATTTTTTTTTTATTTTATTGTTTTGGTTAATTATAACTCGCAAGTTTATATATATATATATATATATATATATATATATATATATATTAATTTTATTTAATTTATTGCATGCATACTGAGATGTGATTGGCAACTGAAATTGTGGATCCCAGCTCTAGTATTTAATTAACGAGTACAAACTTATAAGAGATTTTTTTATATTTGTCACCCATATGATTTGAATAAGTAATTTACTTTTATTATTTAGTGATTAAATAGAATAAATATCGAATTAATATTATATTATTTGGTCAACTTATAAATTAGCTTTTTGGTAATTAATTATTAGAGAAATATTTTTTCATTTATTCCTTACTTTAATGGAGAGTGAAATTAAAAGTTACTAAAAGAAAAGTTGGTCATCTCTCTGCCTTTATAAGAGTACATATTCCCATCAGTTATGTACGCTAATGAAATAACACGTATAATGTTTATGTGTGCAAAAGGTCAAGAGAGAGAAATCAGTTTCCACACTTTAACTTACAGTTTATCACGTTGTTCATTTCGCATAAAGGATCTCGACGTTTGCCTTGATATCTACAATATTTGTAATTACAAATCGAAATATTTATATTTAACTTTTTATTTATGCATTATAGGTATGTGAGAATAATGAAGTTCTAAGATTTGAGATTCATGTTTAATAATTTGGATGAATAATTAAAGTTTACATATGATATCAGAGCATACGGTTTATGAACTTATTATTTTTCATTAATGTTGCATAAGTTTAAATTAAAATTAAATAATTTAACTTATTAGATTCAGTATTTATATATACATATACAGTAGTGTTCTCATGGAACTGTTTATGCGTGATATGTTTTGATCAATTTCTTAGCATCAAACAATTAATCAAAATTGTGTGCCTCGATTTCCGAACTTAAATGAATTAATGAAAGTTGAATAATGATACATAGTTCACATGATAGTTTCCATATATGTAAAACAGATGCATAATGTGGGTAAGACAAACAACATATATGTTTTAGATTCTCAATTTTTGGGTATGATTTGAATGATACATGAAATTGGAAAGTTGTAAGTCATGTTTGTTATTATTTTTTTTTTTTTTAAGAAAACTTATTGGTATATAACTTGTCTAATGATTTCAAAGAATCGTGTTTTTAATTTTTAAAAAATTAAAAATAAATTATGAAACACATGAAGTATGTGTATTTATTTATTTTATTAAAAATTTGTATTTTTATAATAATACGTGAGTCTAAAAATTTAATTTAATGTTATTGGACATGCAAATAATTATTGTTTTATGCCTATACATACATACATATTTGAGAATTAATTTTAAATTGATTCAATTATGATCTTCAAGTCCGAAAATAAAAATAATATGTTTTATTATGTATAAAAATAAAATGATATTTTATTTAATTTTTGGACTATTAAGTTTCTGGAATTGAACCTACCTAAATTTGGATCGATCAATATGAGTATGTGTGTATAATGTTAAATGGGTAACTTAATGATGAATCAATCACTATCTAATTTAATATTCATATTATGTGAGGGTTAATAACTACCAAAGTGGCCTAACTATAATGATTGATGAATATTAATTTTAGTAGTAGACATAACTAATAATGAATTAGTTACTAGCTAGTAACTAGTTTAATATTCATATTATATAAAGGTTGGTAGCTACCAAAGTGGCCCAACCATAATGGTTGATGAATATTAATTTTGGTAGTAAACAAAATTGCAATATTTCATGAATTATAATTCTTATGATTTATTGTGATATTCACGAATATTGAGTTTATTTAATCATGAGAAATACTTTCCCAAAAGGAATTGATCTTCAAGTGATTAAATGAATATTAAGGGATTGTATATATTTTTTAATTGGGTAAATATAGGATATCTAAAGGTAACTTGTCTGTTTAATTAAATAATGCATCACCAATAAAGGTATACATATAAATACATGTAAGTATTATTAGTAGTATTTTATAGTTGACATCCAAAGGAGTATTATAGTTATACATTGTATTTATATATTAAGTTATATATACGTGTTGTTAGCTCAAACCATTATTATTGTGAGTATTTTATCATATTATGGTTGTTTTATTGTATTCCTTAATTTACATGCTACATTTGTTCTAATTCTCAATAGGACTAACTTCTCATAATGAAATGAGTAAATTAAGTTCAAAATTTAGGTGTGCTAAATCTTGATTTAACATTTTAAATTAAGAAACCTACTGTTATTATTGATAAAGACAATGAAGAAAAGATACTCTATAAAGCTTGGGAGAGATCGAGTAGATTAAGTATTATGGTTATGCGAATAATTGTTCCCCATAATGATAGTGGTAAGAAATATTTGACTAGAAGAATGTTTTCATATTGTAGATAAATATCTAAAATGAAAATTATTAATTTATATCACTACTATGCATTTTTGTTGGTATTCTTATCATGTATAGATATGTTCTTAAGATGACTAATGTTGCTACAAAATTGAGAACCTTATGAATGATTGTAAATGAGAGTTTTCTTATTCAACTTATTCTCAATTTTTTGTCTACTCAGTATGGGTCATTTCGAATTAATACTATTAAGACAAGTGAAAAGTGAAAGAATTGACCATTATGTTAATTTAGGAGAAGATAAGGCTTAAGCAACAGGTAATCATTATGTTCATCTCGTGACTCAAGAAGTTAGAAAGAAATTTGGGAATAAGCCTGAAAGGGCATTAAGTGAGCAAACCCCAAAATTAAAAGATTTAGGTCAATCTACTAAAAGAAATTAATGTAATAATGTAAAGGTATCATTTATGTATTGAATACTTTTAGAAAGATTTCATGAAACATAAATAATGATTCGAAAAGAAAGATAAATCTTTTAACTTTTGTATATTTCGAATCATTTATTGATATTCCTTTTAATATATGATAGGTTGACTTAAGTACTAATGTTTATATTTCTAATAGATGTATTGATTTCTTATGGCCTAAACCACAAATTCAAATGAGAATTTCTTATTTATAAGAATTAAGAAAAAGTTTTATTAAAACCATTTTGAAATCATTGAGACATTTTTTTAGTCTTAGACAATGAATTTTATTTAAATTATTTTAAACTCTTTATTTTTCTTCAATTTTAGTTAATGATTTTTTCTTTAAGTTTGATAATGATGTTTATTCAAGAAATCCTAATTTGTGAGTTATGGTATTATTGTTAATGATTTCTATAAATTCAAACCTGATAGTTTATTTATTAAAACCCTTTTGACCTTGCATCATAATGTTAGAATCAAGTATAGCTCAATTAATGAAAATTCATTTATCTTGTGACATAAAAGACTGGATAATATTCAATGAAAGGTTAGAAAAATTAGTAAATGATGTGATTCTTCTGTATCTAAAATTTACTGATTTTGGTGTGTATGTAGATTGTATTAAGGGTAAACAAAGCAAACACACAAAGAAATGAGCTATAAGAAATACAGAGCTTCTTGAAATTATTCATACAGACATTTATAGACCTTCTGATGTTCCATCTTTTGGTGAAAGAAAAGTTTTTATCTCCTTTATAGTTGATTTTTCACGTTATGGATATATCTATTTGTTGCATGAAAAATCTCAAGCAGTGGGTACTCTTAAAGTATAAATAAATGAGGTTGAAAAATAATTAAATAAAAAAGTGAAAATCATAAGGTCATATAGAGGTAGTAAATATTATGAAAAGTATGATGAAATGGGTTAATACTCTAACCGTTTGCTAAACTCCTTGAAATGCATGACACTTGTGCTCAATACACTATGTCAACCATGCCACAACAGAAGCGTGTAGCTAAAAAGCGTAATCGTACTCTTATGGATATGGTTAGGAGTATGTTAAGTAATTTCATGTTACCCATAATATAAAGGGTACATGTTTTGCTATCCTAAACATAGTACGAGAATTGTTGAAACCGGAAATGTCAGATTCATTGAGAATGGTGAAATCAATAGGAGTAATGAAAATAAAAATGTGATCATTCAAGAAATTAGGATACAAATTTATTTACCCATAACTTTTAAAGAAATAATTATTACTTCAGGTGTTGAACCGTATAACAATAAAGAATAATTGAATGATCAACAACTCCATGATAAGATTGTCACCAATGAATAGTTTGTAAAAGAATCACAAGGAATAACATTAAGACAATATCAAAAAGGAAATCTGCTATTCAAGTGACTATATGGTATCTGCAAGAATCTGATTTTGATATTAAGATATATAAGGATCCGGTTACATATTCACAAGCCATTGACAATAATGATTTTACTAAATGAATTAGTGCCATGAATGAAGAGATTATAAAGAATCTTTCGCTACAGTATTTAAAAATGATTCTCTTAAAAATATCATAGCATTAGTAGCTTATTATGATTTAGAGTTACATCAAATGGATGTGAATACAACTTTTATGAATGGCGTATGGAACAACCTGAAAGCTTCACATTAGAGGGTAAAGAATATATGGTCTATAAACTTAAAATGTCAATATATGAACTTAAACAATCTTCCTGATAATTGTATTTTAAGTTCAATGATACCATTATTTCTTTTGATTTTAAGAAAAACACTGTTTATCAGTGTATATACTATAAAGTTAGTGGGAGTAAATTTATATTTCTGATTATATATATATTGATAATATTTTGTTTATTAGCAATGATCTAAGAACTTTGAAATGAAAGATATGGATGAGGCATCCTACGTGATAGGAATAGAAATATTCCATAATAGATCACGTTTATTTTTAAGATTGTCTCAAAAAGTATATATTGAAAGGGTTCTAAAAAGATTTAGTATGGAACATTGTTCAATCAATATTGTTCCATACATAAAAGGGGATAAATTCAGCCTAATACAATTCCAAAGAATGAGTTAGCTTGAAAGTAAAGAAACGAAAAATATTCTTATGCATATATTGTGGAGTTTAATGTATATACAAGTTGGTAAGGGATCAAAGATTATACGCTCACACTTAGGAATACATTTTTATGAATATGTGGATAATAATTAATCCACAATTGGTTATTTGTTCCTTTTGGGTGGAAGAACAATATTATGAAAATGTGTAAAGTAATTTATTATTACTTTATCTATTATGAATTTTTAATTTGTAGCATGTTTTGAGGCTACAATTTATTATTGCATAATTTATTTCAGGACTTGGAGTTAAGGGTACCATTTTCAAATTACTGCAAATTTATACTACAATTGTTGATCTTCTTGTATGAAAAATGATAAGTATTCTAAAGTTGAAATACTTTATTATTAAAGAAGATATTTAGAAACAACGAATGTCTATTAAACATATAAACACAAAACTTATGATTGCAATCCATTAACAAATGGATTACCACCCAAAACATTTATGAAACATGTTGAAAGAATGGGTCTTGAATGTAGTCAATGATGATTATTTTTTTAAGTGTGGATTGCTCAACAGTGCTTATATATATTTGACATTTTGTGCTGATTATGTAATGACCCGAACCTATGGGTCCGAACCATTAACCGGGTCTTTACCCGAACCCGAGATCAACTAAGGACAACACCATCTTTTCTTACGTCAATACTTGACACACGAGCCAATCCAGGGTCTAAAATACTTCAAAGGCACAGCTTTACAAAGGTGGTCAAATATACATTTCAAAGGGGAAGAATCAGCCGGCTAAAAAGCCTTGGTCGACCGGCTGAGTAGGCTGGATCGATCGGCTGACCTACATGGTCGGCCGGCTAAAACGATTCCAAAACTTGCATGCTCTCGGGACTTGCTACTGTAGGCGTTTCGGTCGGCTGGTCGAAGGTTCGGTCAGCCGAACCTGGAGTGTCGGTCGACTGATGGTGAGCGTCAGCCGGCCGAAACAGGGCCCCTCATACCCTAACTTTCTAGAATGGCCTCTAACTGTGCAAGTTGTAAGCCAACTTTATACTGAACCTATTATGGGATCAAGTTCCAAATTCACGGCAATAAGGCATGACATTATACAATTGAAAAACATCATTAATTGGTCAAGATACACTTCATTCCCAATTCATCCTGAAATAATTACCTAGTCTCAAATTGTATCAAAATATCATTAAAAGTTATAAGGATTTGAGACTTTACAAAAGAATAGGTCATGATTTTCAAAACGAATTTACTTTATAAGGATTTGAGACTTTACAAAAGAATAGGTCCCAATATACAAAAGTGGCCAAAAAAAAATGAATTTCTAGTCCTCTTTAAGCTCATGACGAGTCGGCATCCACTACTTCTTTCTTTTCCAGCCTTGAAAAATGTTAAATGAAATGGGGTGAGCAAATTGCTCAGTAGGTGGTGCTTAAGACACACCTCTTATGACCCCGTGAATCCAAATAATGAATAGGAATAGAGGATAGGGGTCATGCTATACCGGGAAAGAGTATAACATCAATTCCAAAAAAGAAATTCAAATAAACAATGTTGTGCCATAAAATGCAATGCCATGTATGTCGCTCCCCATTTTCACAATTCAAATCCATCACTTCTGAAATTGTTAATATAACATGTCCGTTGGTGACTCCGCAGCGACACGAGAGAAGGATTGGCTACTGTCCCTGACCCTTGGTACCTCCGCGGCGTCATTTGGGGCCCATATAGCTCAACCACGCTAGGGTGTTTTCTCTAATTCTCTCTAGGTTACATTAACACACTAACCCTTTGGTGACTCCGCGGTGACTAGGTTTTTCACAAAATCCTTTTTTCAACACTTTTTCCCAAAAATCCCCTTTTCTTTCATTTATTTCAAACAACTATCCCAATCCTTTGCCCAATGCCATGCATGTATGTTTCATATATATTTCAATGCCGTTCAAATGGGGAAATCCATACTCATCAAGATAACAATCAAGAATATATATACTTTACATCAAAAGAAAATTCTAAAAACAATATATTACATGCTTTCTAATCACAAAATTCATCACTTATAACAAAATGGTTATGAAAATATCATCATTTAAACATAGTTCTTCATCACATATCAACTTAGCATGTAAATACATCTCATATATAACACATGGCAAGGTTTTCATGATATATACACAAATTAATCATGTAACAACACAAATTATAAGGAATTGACTCACAAAAATCCAAGAGATTATAGATTAGAAACCCCTATCCAAATTAAGCAAAAACCCCTAATTTAAGTCCTAGATCTTAAAATTCCAAGGTGCACCAAATAAGAAATTGCTCCGATAAAATCATAGGTTTTGATGAGCTCATCAATTTACTGTAGACGGCATAAAAAAACTCCAAAAGATGGAGGAGAAATCTAAGATTGAAATCTCACTTGGAAAAGAAAAGAAAAATGAAGTAAGAAATGGGGGAGAGAGTGGGTTACAGGAAAGAGGAAAAGAGAGAGGAAATGTGTGACTCTAAATGGTCTCTTGGCCTTAAAAGGTGGTGGTGGGTCCTACCACCAAAATTAATTTATTTTTCCTTTATTTTCATTCTCTTTTTACACCATATATCTATATGTACACATTTAATAATTCACAACTTCATACAACACATTAAATAAAATGGATGGGATGCAAATAGACCCAACTAAAATTCACGTACGCAACAATTCCAATAGCGGGTCCCACACGGGACCTTCCTGTTCGAAAAACGAAAAAATGCAAAAACAACCACCCTTGCATTTCAAAGATCAACATCACAACATCAATGAAACACCCCAACCAACTCTCGGACACAACCGGCACATTCCACGGTGTCTGGCACACAAAATGAGAAAAGACGAGAATGCCCTTGCATGAACGAAAAATTTCAAAAAAATGGAAAATGATGAAATTCAAAAATATTACAATCTACCCTCCTTAAAAGATTTCGTCATCGAAATCTACCCTCCTTAAAGAAGGAAATCCATAGCCATAAACTTTCCGAAAGCACCTCACCAAACCCCGAGACTAAGAACTCAACAACCTTGTTGCCTTTGACGCCCGATGCCAATAGGCAATCACACACTGTTGTCAGAAAAACCCATTGCTCACTAGCCTATGAGGGTACTCATCACTCACAACATCATAACACTAGACCCTCTGGTACGCCCTGCACTATATCCGACTCAAAACGGACATCAGTCTACTTTACATAGTCACAAAAGGCTCCAAAGCCGGAGAAAAGAATGGTCACCAGACTACCGAAAAAGACAACATTTAACCTCGACACATCCTTCAAAAGACACACTAAACCCCAAATAAGGAATCCTGTCCATCTCTCAATCAATCTCAACTCTCTAATCTACACGTCCCTAACAAACCAAACACTTACTATCAAGTACGTAGCTACACCACCACATAACTGTACCAACGACTACTAATCATACTTATACGACAATCATTACACTTAACAACTTCAAAATTATTGAACAATGAGTCATCCAATGACTGCATAAACATTAGTCACCAAATCAGTAAGCGTATTATCCTGTACCCAAGACACAAATCCTCAAAACAAAATCTTCAATAATCAATAATTGTACTGCAAACCCTTTATCAAACACTGAATACCATCTAACACCCTTCGTCACCGAGATAAGTCATCCGAATCTACACTGCCACAACAACACAGCGTGCAAAACCGTGCCCTCATTGTCACTAACAAATCAAAACGATTATTGACCCTTGACCTAACATCGTGCTAAAGAGGGACTGATTCAAGAGAAATTGTTGGCCAAGCCATTCTCGTCCTCAATCCGATCTCAGCACAAACGACGTTCCTGACCTCAGGTCCAAACCTTAAACACGGTCTCACACAGTCCACCAAACAACCAAGAGATCCACTCACTATCCATCCACCGTTCCACAAAACCTCAACAACTATACAGTCACACACTAGCTCCAAGAATCTCAATAACCCTCTTTCATGCAACTCGTAACAAACTAAAAACAACACAGCACCAAACGTCACAATCATCAACCAACAAAAAAGATCCCTAATCTCCTCATAACACCCATACCAGGTAAACAACTCCATGTCATCACTTAGTTCAATTCTTACCTCTTTAAAACACTTAATATGACCGTCTCATACCTGAGACTTCATAACCAAAATCAATCATTCCTATTATACTTCAATGGAACCCATAATCACCTTCTAATTGCATAACACCCAAACAATACTAACACTTATCCTCAAGATACTGGTCAAATCAGACATCTATAGAAACACTCGAGTACATGATTCTCATCACATTACCTAACCATCCTCAAACTGCAATTCACGGCACATTTCCTAGCCATCACCACTAGTACTAAACATTGGAAATACAATTCCTATTCAGTAACTCGTGCTGTCAAAACCACTCTCAAAACAAGCACTACAAAAAACCAAAGATTACACCTCCCTCCGTAGGAGTGAGTCGACCCATTCAACCAAACCTTTACCAATGAACCCTAACAGAATAACAACCCACATACAGGTCCGTCTATCCGCTGACGCACACAACTCCCAGATGGAGGACAAGACACACAACAAACAACATCCTCGCCAGGATCAAAACAAACGGAAAGGGTAACAAACCCCGCTCTCACAAGAGACTAACAACTCGCACCTGAATGAACCAAACACCCTATCACACGTTACTTACCAATCGTCTAACCACGGACACCCAATTTCATCTGAGATGAAATGAACTTCCTACGCACAAGGAGGAAAACCAACTGGAAACACATATAGGACTACGACCTCAATTATAGGCGATTTCACCACTAACAGACCGTCACACCCTACTAATACGGAACCTCGCATACGCTACACTGCGATACTCATGCCAACCAAAACCAACAAGACAAGGGTACCAACGCTCACGACACACACTAGAAACAATCGCAGCCCTTCAGACACCACGTCCCGTTCCATCAGGAAACCGTCACTCCCAAATGACAACCTCTAAGCCGTAAAATGACATTTTACCACCCATTCCACTTTCATCATTTAAGGTGACACTGCCTCGAACACCGTGCACACAAGACCCGTGAGCTTATTCACAACAACTCACTACTCGCCACAAGAAAAATGTGCCTATATGGCAACATCGTCCTTACCGACTCTAAAGACTAAGCAAACCACAATCACCTCAACAAGCGCACAACCCCATCACCTACCTGACAACATATAACAAATAATTCATAATCCCTAAACCATATTCGGGTAACACCTTAAACCGTTCTACTCCTCAACACTAATCATCACACCATAACACCTTCATTGCCACTCATTTAAAACAACAGTTTCAATCTATCATCTCATCAGACCATCAAGCCACTACCAAGCGATTCTTCTTTCAATATCCTTAACATAATACTATCATAACAATAGAATGAGCACCACTCTCAGTACTTCCCACAACGACCACTATTTACCACTTGAAAAGAACATACGACAATACCATGCTGACAAATCCTCAAAACAAAAATGAGCATAGAAATCCAAAGTGCTCAACACACGCTACAAGAAAATAAGAATCCTACGCAGCAACCCTACAGGAACAATCCCTAAGAGGGACAACAGACACCATGCCAAATGGTCAACCACACAAACTACGCTCTACGACAATTATAAAACAATGATCTCTCTTTGGTATCTAACTGGACACTCAAGCCATACCTACAACCGACCTATCCGACCAAACAAAAGGGTATACAACTCCTACGCCCCTGACACTATAATTTCCCAACCAATCACCATAATGACCATCCAACACAATAGAATGTTAACATCGATTTCATCTGAGTTGTGTGCTCACAGCTAACCCAGTGTGGTAGCCTTCTGGTGCCACCTATACACGCTCACGCACACCTGCCCGCAAGGCCACAAAACAAAGAAATCAAATAGAACAGGCCACCAAGCCCAAGAGGTCACTCCTCATCCAGGCTCAACACAATCTGTGACCAACACTTTACAGTCACCAAACAACATCACATTAAGCTTCTGCCTTCCTCACAAGAAACCAAAACAAAAGTGCAACCTACCTATCTCGTCACCAATTCTAAGTCAACTTCTACTCTTACTCCCAAAATGGCAATCTAAGAGACAAATTCGTAACCTTAAACATCAGTGAACTTCTAAATAAAAATCCAATTACAAACCTTGCTCAACCTGTACAACACCTGAACCTTACAAGTCATACATTACATACCACCTCACGTCCTATGACATCTAATCAACTTTACTTACATGAAAGGATCCTATGATTCACACACCATACCCTACTAATCCATCATCCCATGTTTCCACTCACTGCACCAAGAAAACACAGCACAAACTCTCGCATGTGCAAGAAAATAAGGACTTCTGTCTTGGAAGACACCTAAGATCAAACCCTTCCACCGTTACCAATCTCTAGGGAAAAGACTCTTAATGGAACAACGCGTCCAGAACAAACCGGACTCAAAAGATCGTGTTATTCACATCACCCATGCTCACAGCACTAATACCTTTCCCAGTCATAGGTGAGAACTCGCAGAACTAATACAACATAAAAACGCGTCTGCTAAACAATTACTGTAATACCCCTAATTTTCTAAAGGATAAAATTGGAATTTAAATTTTATTTTGTATGAAATTTTAATTTATTTTTATGGCTAGGTGCTTATGTGCCAAATTGGTTATTTGTTTGATTTTATTTTAATTAATTGTTGGTTTTTATTGGTTGATTTAAATAGATTGTTTTCTTTACTTAGTTTTTGGTTATTACGTTAGTTAACTAGGGTCTCTAGGAAGACAGTGTGTTTAACCGACATGGATACATCTTGGTTGATTTATGGGCCGACTTGGGGTAACATTAGGGCTTTGTCTCTATTATTACAAGGATTAGGATTTTAGAATTTAAGTCTATAAATACAACCATTATGTTGTAGTCTAGGGTTTACGCTCATAACTCATAGCACAAAAACGGGGAGATAATTCTGTAAAAACAGAGGGTAGAAGGAACAGAGAAGAACAGAGGGGACCAAGGTGGGATTTTGGTGGACTATTCCAGAGCACTAGGAGGCTTTACAGAGGTTCGTGTTGCCGAAACAGTGGACACAACGCCGAGATTTCATAATTGAAATCACAGGCAAGTTCTATTCTCTCTCTATCCCTTTGTCCTGTGTTCTGTGCATACCTAGATGTCTCTAGGATTTTAATTGAATTTTAATCTAATCTGGCATGCGAAATATATGTCAAGTTGATTATCAGTATGTATATGGTTGTTTAAAACAATTCTTGAATGACTTGTGTTTGGTCTATTTTAAGCTTACAGATTGGTTATGTTTTAATGAATGATTTAATTCGTATTGTTATAAACAAGGGATTAGGATGTCATGGAATATATATAGGATGGTTAAGATCAGTTTTGATTATTTGTATATGTTCTAGTATTACCTGTAGTTATGTTTGCAAATCGAAGATCAAGTTGTATGTTAACGCATAAGGAATCGGTAGAGGTTTTAAATCACTATAATAAATTTCAATTGTCGAACCAAACCATTGTGATACTATTTGGTATTAATAAGACCCTTAGGATCAGTTTTAGAAACCAATTGAAGGGTAGAAAGTGGCCGGGGTCGAAGCAGATCATCGGAAACGAAGAAGGAAGCGGAACAGTGGGCTTTCCCTTTTTGGAGGCGGCTCCAAACACTTTGAGCCTGCTCCAAAAGTTTTTGGAGCCGGCTCAATGTTGGTTTGAGCCTGCTCTATTTTTTTTTAGAGCAGGCTCTTTCCATTTTGATGCGTACTGTAAGTTTTCATAATCTGTTTAGGCTCTTGGGGTTTCTGAACAGTTTTAAAACTTTAATTGGGGTTTCAATAATTAATTTAGGATGTAATTAAGGTCTTGTATTGCATAAAATACCCTCTTTGTATTAATGGAATTAACAGTGCGCTATTTAACAACTTGTGCGCGGTTAACTGTTGGAAGAAAGTTAAATTGTCTAATTTTAATTTGACAATTTAGGGTGCTATAATATGATTCTAAATTAAATTGTAGATGTATGAGGGAGTCTTTTAATTAACAAATTGGATAGTTTATGATTCGGTGCTAAAACAATAAAATAGTATGCAAAGATGCAACCTAGCATGCAATTGATGGATAAAAGGAACTGAATTGCTAGAATTAATTTTAGCAATTTCTTGGACAATATTATGATTTTAAAATTTATTTATATGCATGATAGAGTTATTAATTTATTAAAACTGATCTATTCATGCTCTGGATGTTAGTCGTTGAACTGTTAAACAATACATGGTTTAACTCTTGGATTTAAATTGCTGAACCTTTAAACATCTTTCTGCAATTATTTGGGTTATAGTTTGGACTTAGATTACTGAACTAATACTTAGGTTCTGTTAATCTAATTGGATGTTGGCCTAGAATTAATTGAAGAATTAATTATATATATTTTCTATCAATTACTTGGATGGATGCTGGATAATTAACTTGATGAACTATTAAACTTTGTCTTGTTAGTTACGTGGATGGATTCTGGATTATAGATGATGAACTATTTAAATTCTGTTTATTATCTATTTGGATTATATGGATGTGTTTGATGTACTGCATAAAATGTTGCATCATTTACGGATCATTTGCATGTATGTACTGGTATGGGACGGTGACATACGGAGGGATGGATTAGATCAAAACGCTAATTCCAACCCAATCATATATACGGAATGGATTAACTAAAATAGTTAAATCCTACATGGATGCATGTCCTGTCAACTAAAACAGTTGAACGACATAATGGATGGTTGTTTATATTTTCTGTTAGTAGAATGGATAGGGATTTAATTAAAATATTTAAATCCTAATTTTATGTCGTGTCATGGCAACGAACTGTTGAGTGGCACTACGTTGGTTTGGATGGAATTTGTATATATAAATTATGGTACCGCGATCTGAGCTTGAGTCTCATAGTCGACGGTTAGGGTGCGTATATGCAGTAGGATGCGTAACTAGCTATGTTGGTTGAGGTATACCCTGTTAGGCTTAGGTAGTCATGCCCACTCAGGTGCGTATTGCATGTTGCCTTCTATTCAGGTTGAGGCCTTCAGCATAGTTCAGTGAGAGTCCTGTAGTGTGGATATATATTTATCTATTACGGACTATATAGGTATGGTTGAGACATCTAGGATGTATCTGCGTATCGGGTCTCTGTTTGGATTGTAGTTAGGATAGAACTTGTTCGTGGGCCTGACTCACTATTATTTTTCAGGTAACGGACGGTTCCAGGTCTTAGATTTTGTTCATGCTGAGCAGAGACGACTTCTCATTCTTTCAACGACGTAGGAGCTTCTTCATGTTTTAGCAATGGAGTTCTTCAGTTGATGATTTCAGTGTTGGAGTTTATAGGGGTCCACCAAATGGATTCCCAAGTTGTATTAGAAATGGATAATTTGGATGTATCTGAATAATTCTTTATTAATTTAATTTTATTCTGAGGTTTTAATATTTGGATTATCATTCTAGTTTCTTTTCAGCAAATTTTTATTTATTCCTGTTTCCTTATTTGTATTTTGTGTTCGTTTATTGCTAATTGGTTTTATATCCCCGGGTAATCGGGCGTGGGCCTAGCCAACCCGCATCCGGAAATCCAGGGGTATCACAATTACATACTGAAAACATAACACCTACTCATGGATCATTTAAGTCAGTGCTACACACATATAACATATAAGCATGTGATCACATAAGCAAATATACAGGTAAATAAGTAAACAAATAGGTATGCTTCTCAAACATTTAAACACTTTAATACGTAGCACATAATCATGCAATTCAACTTCCTCATGCAAATCCCAAGTAAACCTCTACCCGTCGGCCTAAAGGTATTCGAACCATCACTCTGATACCAAATTTGTAACGACCCGAACCCGTGGGTCCGAACCGTTAACCGGGTCCTTACCCGAACCCAAGGTTAATTAAGGATAACACCATTTTTCTTAAGTCAATACTTGACACACGAGTCAATCCAGGGTCTAAAATACTCCAAAGGCACAGCTTTACAAAGGTGGTCAAATGCACATTTCAAAAGGAAAGAATCAGCCGTCTAAAAAGCCTTGGTCGGCCAGCTGACTGGGCTGGATCGGTCGGCTGACCTACATGGTCAGCCGACTGAAACGATTCCAAAACTTGCATGCTCTCGGGACTTGCTACTGTAGGCGTTTTGGTAGGTTGGTGGGAAGGTTCGGTCGGCCGAACTTGGAGTTTCGGTCGACTGATGGTGAGGGTCAGCCGGCCGAAACAAGGCCCCTCACACCCTAACTCTCTGGAATGGCCTCTAACTGTGCTAGCTGTAAGCCAACCTTATTCTGAACCTATTATGGGATTAAGTTCCAAATTCACAGCAACAAGGCATGACATTATACAATTGAAAAACATCATTAATTGGTCAAGATACACTTCATTCCCTATTCATCCTAAAATAATTACATAGTCTCAAATTGTATCAAAATACCATTAAAAGTTATAATTACAATACATGGCCATGATTTTCAAAACGAATTTACTTTATAAGGATTTGAGACTTTACAAAAGAATAGGTCCCAATATACAAAAGTGGCAAAAAAAACAAAAAATGGATTTCTAGTCCTCTTTAAGCTCATGACGAGTCGGCATCCACTACTTCTTTTTTTTCCAGCCCTGAAAAATGTTAAATGAAATGGGGTGAGCAAATTGCTCAATAGGTGGTGCCTAAGACACACCTCTTATGACCCCATGAATCTAAATAATGAATAGGAATAGAGGGCAAGGGTCATGCTATACCTGGAAAAAGTACAACATCAATTCCAAAAAAAAAAATTCAAACAAACAATGTTGTGCCATGACAATGCCATGTATGTCGCACCCCATTTTCACAATTCAAATCCGTCATTTTTCAAACTGTTAATATAACCCGTCCGTTGGTGACTCCGCAGTGACACGAGAGAAGGATTGGCTACTGTTCCTGACCCTTGGTACCTTCGCGGCGTCATTTGGGCCTAGATAGCTCAACCACGCTAGGGTGTTTCCCCTAGTTCTCTCTAGGTTACATTAACAAACCGGCCTTTTGGTAACTCCGCGGCGACCAGGTTTTTCATAAAATCCTTTTATCAACACTTTTTCCCAAAAATCCCCTTTTCTTTCATTTATTTCAAACAACTATCTCAATCCTTTGCCCAATGCCATACATGTATGTCTCATATATATTTCAATACCGTGCATATGGGGAAATCCCTACTCATCAAGATGACAATCAAGAATATATATGCTTTACATCAAAAGAAAATTCTAAACAAAAATATATCATATGCTTTCTAATCACAAAATTCATCACTTATAACAAAATGGGCATGAAAACATTATCATTTAAACGTAGTTCTTCATCACATATCAACTTAACATGTAAATACATCTCATAAATAACACATGGCAAGGTTTTCATGAAATATACACAAATTAATCATGTAATAACACAAATTAGAAGGAATTGACTCACAAAAATCCAAGAGACTATGGATTAGAACCCCTACTTCAAATTAAGCAAAAACTCTTAATTTAAGTCCTAGATCTCGAAATTCCAAGGTGCACCAAACAAGAAATTGCTCCAATCAAATCGTAAATCTTGATGAGCTCGTCAATTTGCCGCAGACGGCATAAAAAAACTCCAAAAGATGGAGGAGAAATCTAAGATTGAAATCTCACTTGGAAAAGAAATGAAAAATGAAGTGAGAAATGGGGGAGAGAGTGGGTTACGGGAAAGAGGAAAAGAGAGAGGAAATGTGTGATTCTAAATGGCCTCTTGACCTTAAAAGGTGGTGGTGGGTCCTACCACCAAAATTAATTTTTTTTCCCTTTATTTTCATTCTTTTTTTACACCATATATCTATATGTACACATTTAATAATTCACAACTTCATACAACACATTAAATAAAATGCATGAGATGCAAATTAACCTAACTAAAATCCCCGTACACAACAATTCCAGTAGCATGTCCCACACGGGACCGTCCGGTCCAAAAAACGGAAAAATGCAAAAACAACCACCTTTGCATTTCAAAGAGTCCTGAACTCAATGAAACACCCCAACCAACTCTCGGACACAACCGACACATTCAACGGTGTCTGGCACACAAAACGAAAAAAGAAGATAATGCCCTTGCATGAACGAAAAATTCCTGAAAAATGGCAAAATTCAGAAATATTACAGATTAAATGTGTTTATGATATTTCCTATTAATTAATGTACATGTACGTATTGTTTTAATAAATGGTAATATGAATAGTATTAGAAAGACATTATTGTTAGATCATTATTGATACTTCTCATTTATAAACTATATTGAATAGGTTACTAGTGTTGTGGTACATGGAAGGGACTGTGTCATTTAGGGACATATAACCGCCATGACTCGCATTGGTAGTTTATTTACCATGGTATTTATGATGACCAACTTAATAAGTTAATCTGATTTTGGTGCATACTAATGACTATTTTATTAAACCAGTACAGAAGTTATCATATGACCAAGTGGGAGACTGTAAGATATTTTCTTATATTTGTGGCCCACATGATTTGGACACGTGATTTACTTCTATTATTTGGTAGTTAAATAAAATAGATTTCAGATTAATATTATATTATTTGATCAACTTATAAATTACCTTTTGATAATTAATTATTGGAGAATTGTTTTCCCATTTATTCCTTATTTTGATGAAAAATGGAATGAAAAGTTAATAAAAGGAAAACTAGTTCTCTCTCTGCTTTTATAAGAGTGCATATTCCCATCAGTTATGTACGCTAATGAAATAACACGTATAATGTTTATGTGTGCAAAAAGTCAAGAGAGAGAAATTAGTTTCCACACTTTGACTTGCAGTTTGTCACGTTGTTCGTTCCGCATAAAAGATCTCGACGTTTGCCTTGATATCTATGATATTTGCAATTACAAATCGAGGTATTTATATCTAACTATTTATTTGTGCATTATAGGCATGTGAGAATAATAAAATTCTAAGATTTGGAATTCATGTTTTTTTTGTAATTAACAATTTGCACAAGTAATTAAAGTTTACACAAACAGCTTGACTAGACACTTCCATTAATTTTTTCCCCATAATTATTCAACGGAAAAATACATTAAGAACACCAAATGATAAAAACTTAGGGTCTTACCAAAAAACTCAATGACCAAAAAATAGACAAGGATCCTCTCCAGTGATATAGAGGTTCTGCATTGAATTTAGTGGTTGATATTAAATCATCACTAATGAATTACATTTATCAATTAAATTTCAACTACTGAATTTTGTGCAGGACCTCACCGAGAGAATCCTTATTTAAAAAAAAAAACATTTAGATCAACAAAAGTCGAGAAGCATCCACATGATCATGCCAAGCCATTGTTGGCACCAGTGCAAGCTTACAAAATGCATATTTGTCACGCTATAATTGGGTTTTGGTTTCCATGCCCATTTAATAAGAAATGATTTCAAGTCGGGTGTGATGGATGGCGTGGAGTAAACGGTACTCTCTTTGATAATATCATAACAATATGGATAATTACCTTTTGTTCTTTTAATTGCCGAAAAATTAAGAAATAAAAAACAATGTGGATAATTTTATTCATTTCAAAATTTATTTACCATATATATATATATATATATAAACAAGTATGGCATTTACCTCTAAAGCCAAACATTTTTCTTTTTAAACCTATTATTTATTTGTTCACTATTTCCGCTTAATCGTCAACAAATCTAGTCTATGCACAAAGATTTTCATTACTATTTGTTGTATTAGTCTAAAATAGATGGACTAGTTCATGGAAGAACTGGACTGATCTGAAGCTGGTTTATGAAATGAAACTGAACTTCATTCATATCAATAGCGTCTCAGATTGGGCTTGGGCCCTTCTTTGGTTGCCTTATTCCAGGTTAGTTGAGCCACGGGCAACTTTTTGTTGGGCTTAGTGGCCTCTCTTTGCACAGTTTTGTTCCACATATATATATATATATATATATATATATATATATAGGATCCACATTATGAAAATATTTTTCGTTACAACAATTGTTACCAAGTCATTAGTATAATTAATCAATACAAGGAATTACTCACAAGTCACAACCATGCTTCGTGTGATTAATTTTGTGGTTACTTAGAATATTATCTCAACTTAATTTCTTTCATAGTTCCGTACATATAATGAGCCGGGTTGTAACGACCCGCTCCACCACATGGTATGATATTGTTCGCTTTGGACCTGAACCCGCACGGTTTTACTCTTGAGCTTTTATCCCAAAAGCCCTCATACCAATTGGAGATGACACACTTACATATAAGCACTTCACCTTTCCTTTACCTAGGCGATGTAGGACTGTGCACCCGTAACTCTCCAATGTGGTAGCCTGTCAGTATCTCTTGCACCTGTCCACGACACACTCGCCCACAAGGTAATTTGAGATGACACACTTACATATAAGCATTTCACCTTTCCTCTACCCAGGCGATGTGGAACTGTACACCCGTAGCTCGCTAGTGTGGTAGTCTGTCAGTGTCTCTCGCACCCGCCCACGGCACACCTGCCCACAAGGTTATCACAATCCACCCCCCTTGGAGGCCTAACGTCCCCGTCGACACACTTCCGGCTAGGCCAAGCTCTGATACCATTTGTAACGACCCACTCCACCACATTGTATGATATTGTCCGCTTTAGGCCTGAGCCCGTACGGTTTTGCTCTTGGGCATCACCCCAAAAGGCCTCATACTAATTGGAGATAACACACTTACATATAAGCACTTCACC
The DNA here is from genome assembly GCF_030987335.1 of Cornus florida. Classification (NCBI taxonomy): domain Eukaryota; kingdom Viridiplantae; phylum Streptophyta; class Magnoliopsida; order Cornales; family Cornaceae; genus Cornus; species Cornus florida. The sequence continues at coordinate 53,026,696 of NW_026775573.1, forward strand.
TTTTCTCTACCCAGGCGATGTGGGACTGTACACCCGTAACTCGCCAATGTGGTAGCCTATCAGTATCTCTCGCACCAGCCCACGGCACACCCGCCCACAAGGTCATCACAATCCACCCCCCTTGGAGGCCCGACATCCCAGTCGGCACACTTTCGGCTGGGTCAGGCTCTGATACCATTTGTAACGACCCGTTCCACCACATGGTATGATATTGTCCGCTTTGGGCCTGAACCCGCTCCATTAAAAAACATAACTCGAACTCAAGACTTGGGCATGAAAAAATTTAACTCCTAACACTCCTACCAGGCTATCACTAATCCATTTTGTGTCTTCAAAGTACAACATTGATTAATATATACTAAATAGATTATCAAAGACAATTTTAACAGAATCAATAACTATACTATAATTTTTTTAAGCATTATCGGTAGAAATGATAATTATTTTAAAAAACATAACTCGAACTCAAGACTTGGGCATGAAAGAATTTAACTCCTAACACTCCTACCAGGCTACCACTAATCCACTTTGTGTCTTCAAAGTACAACATTGATTAATATATACTAATATACATATACTAAATAGATTATCAAAGACAATTTTAACAGAATCAATAACTATACTACAATTTTTTTAAGTATTATCGGTAGAAATGATAATTATTTTAAATTAATAATTTACATATTAAAAGCTAAATACCACAAGAATAATATCAAATAAACTAATATTGGAGAATCATTATCACGTTGATCTAAAGCTAAACAACACAATTTTGTTTTTATTATAAAATATATTTCTTATTTTCTTTTTATAACTTTAATTGGGTTAAATAATAGAGGTAGGGTCCAACATATTGTTGTCCTCGCCGTTCTCTGTCATCACTGTCTGCTGTCCTCACCGTTTTTTGTCATCGTCCATCCTCTCTATCTGCTGTCCTCGCCAGGTTTTTTATAATTACAATGATGGTATTTGAAAGTTTTTAGCATTGATTAATTATAATTACAATAATGAAGCATGAAATCATTGATTTTTTATAATTAGGTATTTGAAAGTTTTTAGCATTGATTTATTATGGAGCATGAAATCATTGATTTTTTATAATTACAATGATGGTATTTGAAAGTTTTTAGCATTGATTTATTATAATTACAATGATGGAGCATGAAATCATTGATTTTTTTGTGGAATATTAATTAATTTTGAAAAGAAAAAAAAAATATCACGAGTCGAGTCCGAGCTTTTAAAATTAAGATGAGTCTGAGCCCGAGCTCAATTTTCTGAGCTCGTCACGAGCCAAGCCCGAACCTGAGCAAACCCCGTAAACAAATGAGCCGAACCCGAGTAGACCCAAGCTCGGCTTGGCTCGGTTCATTTGCAGCCCTAGCTATTATGCATGAAACCAAAAAAACATTTTCTTTCTGCCTTAGATATTTTAGTTTTGATTAGATATAAAATTTAGTACTTCCTTTTAATATTTAGTACTTCCTTTTATATATATTACTTTCATGGGCTACAAGGAAAAAGAAAATTAAGATAGAGATTGAAGTAAATAAAGAAAGTGGAAATTAATTAAGAGAGAAAAAAGGGATGGAGACATTAGCTAGCTAGGTTATTTCTGCTCACTACTTTGGCTCCAGTTCCTGATAGCTTGCAACACGGATTGTTTGATCACTTGAGCATCTATGCTATCGTGTTTTCCTTGATTCTGAGAAATAAAGAAAATAAAAAATTTAATAATGAACTCCTGAATCAATCAGTTTTCAATTCAATTACTAAAACAAATATAGTTTATACATATATACTCACACATCAATAATTAATATAAAAAATGCATGGATTAGCATAAAAAATGTAGCTTTTTTATTTTTTTTAAGAGTTGTAATGTGACCCAACTACATTATATTTGAAAGGGGAATCGGTAATTAAAGTCTAAAGACGTGTCATATATATATATATATATATATCATAATAGTAGCCACTCATCAATTTGTCAGTACACAGAATCAAAAATCCGAAATGAGTGGTACAAAACTTATAACGCTGATTTGTACAAGTCACACGTGATGTTACAAGTAATAGATGAGATTAGAGATTTAAGAAACTAAAAAAACCAAGGGTTCCGGTATTTGATGAAGATCTTTCTATCAATAAATAGGAATGAGTGTTCAATATAGGGTACGAAGGAGGCTGCTCTTTCTCTCTCCATTTTTTTTAGAGAGAGCAAATAGAACGAAATAAAAAAGAATCGGGAGATTCTAAAGGATACATATAGACATCTAAAGGGGATGTCTATTCTATTCGTCTTTTTTTGTCATCCCGTGCAGTTTTCCTTCTTTTGTATTGATTTCACTAGTTACTCTTTAAGCTTGGGAAATATCATTTTAAAATAACTTTTGAAAAATATTATTATTCACACTTCAAATCACTTTTCTATCAATAACACCGTCAAAATAGGTGTGAAAAGATATTTTTACTTTATTTTTTAATACGTTTTAATTTAAGACATCATAATTATATAATGACAAAATTACCCCATCCCCTCACCAGTCACTCATTCTCTCTCTTCAACACCGGCCGGCAACCTCCCACCACCACACCACCATTGCCTTGCCTTTCATCATCAATGGTTTATTTTATTTTATTTTAATTATTTTATTTATTCCATAAACAGCTCTTTTGGTTTCTTTTATTTTCCTTACAAGAATTTGGAAAGAAAAGGAAAATTAGAGAAACCTTTGCAGACTATACAATAAGTTCCATGTTTGTTGAAGGTAGTCTAGAGAGAAAATAGAATTCTATACATATATATATATATATACACACACACATATACATATTCCTTTAGAACCCAATTTACATATGTTTAGAACCCAATTTACATATATAGATATGTTCAGAAAATTCAATTTTCAATTTAGAACCCAAGCGGAGTCGTCGATGTGGCATCTCAATTGGTTTCTTCAATTCTCTGGATTTCTTGTGGCATCTCAATTGGTTTCTTCAATTCGTCATCACAGCTTTGTTCAATGCCTTTGGAATGCTTCACCTAATGGAAATATGCTATACAAGTAATGAAAGACATGGATGGATGTGTGGCCTCCTAAAGCTGATTGATAGCAGCCACAGTGCTAAGTCTAACCTCTTGCACTTCCCTTTCTTGAACCCAACGTGACAACTGACGTTCAGAGGAAGATGTTTGTTTGTTTCATTTTTTTTTTTCTATGGACACTTCCTATGCTGCTCTATCAAATATATGCTCATAAATATATATATACATACATATATATATATATATGTATATATATAATTAATCGTAAATTTGTAAAACATTTAGAAATACTTTAGTCTTTTAGTATATTCAATTTTTTTTTTTTTTTTGGCAAAGTGAAAGAGTATTTAAGTCATTTTACATGGTGTTAAGGATTTAGAGGTGACAATTACAAACATTTATAACATGATTGAAAGTTGTTTTAAGATGATATTTGAACAGGGTGTCAGTGAAATTAACCCAAAAAAACAAGAAGGACAAATAAATTAATTAACTGATCAATAAATAACAATACAAGAAAAAGAAAAAGAAATTACATCTCCTCCTCCAACAGCTTCTAGACGAAAATTGTCTGAACAAGAAACCCTAGCATCGAGGACGTCAAGGCCCAGCTCTTGAAAAGCTTCCAGTATAGAGACAAGCAAGGTGGGCAATCCTTTTTCGAAACACGTTAATTAGGAAACCCTTTTCTAGAGTTTCCACTGTAACGTCCTGAAGTGTATATATATTAGATAATTAATAATAAATGAATAAAGTTTATATAGATATATAATAATACTATTGAAGAAGAGATGAATGAAGTTGTGGTGGAATATATATGCATATATTCATATGTATAAAGATTAAATTTTTGAAAGAAAATAAGAGTTTTGAGTTTATCATACAAGGTCGGAGAATTCTATTATAATCCTTGGTTGGGACATGCATAATTGAGGTAATAGCTAATAGGTACAAAATGACATGATAAGATTGAGTTAAAAACCTAAAATACATCACAAAGATGTTTAGGAATCACTTAAGAAAATACAAGAATATTCTAAGTGTTCTTAAAGATAATTTAAAGAGTTTATTCAAATTACAAATTATTAGTGTCTATATGTTCATGTGGCTTCCAACAGGGATGACATTGGTGATGCATTCAAGATCTGAGACTTAAGTGGTTCAAATTTTGGACGTAATTCTATCAAAAACTGATAGGTATAATGAGGATCAAGACGTTTGACAAGAAGAGAGACTGTCTCAGAAGGAAATTCACTGAAAGGCTCATATTGAGTTAGTTCTTCCCAACGAGATTTCAAATATCCAAAATAATCAGTTATAGACAAATTCAGGCCTTCCTGCGAGGCCTTAGTAATATCTCGATATAATTAAAAAATACAGAGCAACATTCCTACAATAAGCATAATTACCTCACACCGTGGGGGGCATTGAGATGCATACACAATAGTTCTACCTCCAACTTGCATGCATCACCGCAAAGGTGCACGGCCGTGTCCCATCCCCGAGGCACACACCAAATATCATTATCAAATGTTACCAAAGCCACACTCGCTCATGGCTTTGATCACAGTAATAAGTGAAACCCTCCCTCTCTCAGAACCACCACAGAGTAATTTTTTTAACCCAGTTCTTAAATTTGCCGAATAATCCATTTTGTTGTTGTTTGGGTTGGGGTTAGATTTGAATTTGAAATAGGAAGGTCGTTCAGCTCTAGCCGGAGAGACGATGACCCACTGGTTGCATGTTCACTGTGTCCTTCCTTATTTTTATAAATTGATCAAGGAGGGTGAGGATGACAGTGAAGGGTGTTGGGTTTGGCGATTTCAATGTTTATGGGTGTGGGAAATTTTAATATTTGGTTGATTCAAGTTCATCAAAACATATGGTTTTGCTTTTCTTCTACGTTTGCGTATGCAATTTGGTTTTGTCATCATTTACTCACAATCTAAGTTGATTTACAAGCTACATATATATATATATATATATATATTGATGTTGATAGACTTATGCACATAGTGCACAAGTTGTAAGCTTTTGATCTGTTGGTATTGCTGCTCTCTTTCGTAAAAGTCCTTTCTAGTGATTTGAATTAATTGCTTTAGAAGTTTATTTATAACGCATCAACTGTCAGCTGTCACGCCTTTCATGTGATTTTCTTTCCTTTTTTTTTTTTTTTTTTCCTTGATCTCACTTGTAGTTTTATACACTTTGTGTAGAGATTGCCAGAAGTTTTGACCCATCAGTTGAAAATCTGATTAAAAAAAAAACACAAAAAAAAAAAAAAGTACAAGGTGAGAGAAGATCTATTCTTTTTATTCATACTAACTCATTTTTTTTTTTTTTTTTTGGAAAGTAAAGCAACTGACATTAGTGTTAAAATAATTACAAAGTTTGGGGTCAAAGTCCAATTACAAAGTAAGTTAAGAACAAGGCCAATGGGCAACAAGGGCACTGGCCGACCAAGTTCAAAAGTGTCTCCCATTATCTTTCAAACCGTTAATGGAGAGAACTAAGACAATTCCGGTGAATGCTTGTAGCCGGATGTAGCCGGATTGACGGCTAACTTGAATAATCTGGGGGGCGAGGTGATGGTCTGCAACATAATGGAGGTAGATTCCATTCCGAGAGAATTAACCTTGAGGCCGCACAATCCTTTAGAAAACCCAATCTAAGAATTGAAGTAATGGAGGAGATAATTCTGGCAAGTAGAGTTCTTTGCGAACATTTACCTTTCTTGAAAATTATGTTGTTACGCTCTTCCCAAGTGTGGTAAACCATTGAAGAAAAACAAATTTTCCGCACCAAGTTTTGAGGAGAGTTTGTCTTCCACATGGAGCTTATTAGCTGGATCAAACCACTCCAGTTTGTGATTATTGTTGAAAAGTGGCATCTGTCTTTCAAGAATCTCCAAATTGGAGAGACGAAAGAGCAATTGAAGAACAAATGGTCATGAAATTCCAAAGAAGTTGAACACAGTGGACCTATGTTTTGGAATTTGGTCATGGATTTGCTGTCAAGTGTTGGCAATCTAGATTGGACTGCCATCCATAGGTTAAATTTCATATGAGGTATGATTAGGGAGCTCCATACCAGATTAAACCAAGGGATCTTATCTAGATGCCCTGCTAAGTGGGAAGTGGTATGCTTATAGCTGTAGTGGCCAGTAGGTGATGCAATCCAGACCTTCTTGTTATTGATAGCTGGACATGGAGGTTTCAAGTGCAGTAGCTCTGGGATATTGTCTGTTAATGATTGTGGGAAAGACTAGTGGGAGCTGCTATCAATGAAAGTGTCAAGAGTGGAGTCTTCGTTGATACCAGCTGCATTGAGGACTGAAAAAGGGAATCTAGTGCAAAGTGGACCTCCTGGAGCACAATTATCCCACCAACGAGGGGTACCAGCTCCATTTCCCACCTTATGTTTGATTAGCATCCTAGTTGGATACCTGAGTTGTAGTAACTTCCTCTAGCTCCATGAACAAGAACATGAATATTTAAGTGTCCACAAATTTCTGGATTTGATTAGATGTGTGTTTCCATGTTTCCACATTGCAGGTCCCAAATGTGCCTCATTATACCTGTTTTGTTTGCTTGCTCTAAATTTGGGATGCCCAAACCTCCAGCCTTTTTAGGTTTTCATACCTTGTGCCAAGCAACTTTGGAGCTTGATGCTTTCATCTCTACCCCAGACCATAGGAATGATCTAAAAATTCTATTGAGCTCATCTATGACTCCTTTGGAAGTATGAAGATACTGCTCCAGTAGATTTGAGTTGAAACCAAGACTGACTTGATCAATTGTAGTCTGCCAGCATAGGAAAGTGACCTAAAAGTCCAGTGGGAAATTCTGTGAGAGATTTTGTTGATAAGCTAACTGCAATGTGAGGCTTTTAAACATGTTGTGATCATTGGAACTCTAAAGTATTTCACTGGTAGGTCAGCTTGCCCAATGCCAAGTAGAGAGGTGATAGCTACTTGAGTATGATCCTTGACTCCAGAGAGAAAAACTAAACTTTTGTTTAAGTTTATCTCGAGGCCAGACATGCAACTAAAGTGATCCAAGGCACATTTAAGAACTGAGACTGAGGCTATATCCCTATGACAAAACAAGAACAAGTCATCAGCATAGGATAAGTGAGTAATCTTTTGATCCTTACACCTCCAATGGTACCTGAAAGTGTGAATTTTATCCATAAAATTTTTGATTATGGAAGAGAGGGCATCCATTACAATAACAAAAAGGAAGGGTGAGAGGGGATCCCCTTGCCTTAATCCTCTTTTCCCTTTGAAATACCTCTTGAACTCTCCATTAAGGGCAATAGTGAAGGACGGTGAAGTCACATATGCTTGAATGAGAGAGATGAATTTATCAGGGTAGTGATGAAGTTTGAGACAATTGAGGATGAAATCCCATTTGATGGAGTCAAAGGCTTTCTTCAAGTCAATTTTGATGGCACACCTTGCAGTTTTAGATTGCTTGTGGTACCCCCTTAAAAGCTCATGGGTGAGTAGTATGGGATCAGTGATTTTTCTACCATGGATGAAAGCTGATTGGGATGAATCAATGATCTCAGGTAAGGTATGTTGTAGCTTCATTGCAAGTAACTTGGCAATGCACTTATAGATAGTGTTAACACAATAAATTGGCCTGTAATCATGCACAGATGATGGGTTTTGGCACCAAGTATATATAGGTGTGGTTGGCCTCCCCTAACAATTTCTCATTCCTGAAAAACTCAGCAATGGCAAGGGTGACTGATCTTCCAACAATACTCCATGCTTTATGAAAAAAGAGTCCATTGTAGCCATCAGGACCTGGTGCTTTGTTTATGTTTAGGTTCAGAAAGCAATTTTGTATCTCCATATGGGATGGGGGGTCATCTAAGTATTGGTGAAGGTGAGTTGGGATCTGAGCTGTAATGAATGGGTAGAGGTCACTGATATGGTGTGTAATTGGAGGTGTAGTTCCCAGTAGGTTTTGGAAGTGTGCAACAACTTCAAGCTGTATCTCTTCCTTATCATAGAGAGTGTGGCCTGAGGCAGATGTAAGTGAGATAACTTTGTTTCTATTGGCCCTTGAACAAACTAATTTGTGGAAGAAACTTGAGTTACAATCCCCAAGTTTTAACCAGGACATTCTTGATTTTTGTCTGAGTGTATCTTCTTGGATGTTGCCAAGTCTTAGCATCTCATTAGTAAGAGTTTTCTCCAATTCTCGAAAGCTGTGGTCATCTGGTGTGTTGTCCAGGTCTATTTGACATGCATTTAATTCCATCCTCACAGCTTGCAACTTTGAATCAATTTCAGAAAATTCCTTCTTGCAGTTTGATCTCAGCTCCTATTTCAATAGCTTTAATTTTTAGACCACCTGGAACATAGCTGTACCCTTGATGTATTTGGACCAGACATTGTGTACTGTGGAGTGGAAGTTTGGATGAGTGGACCAAGCATTGAAAAATCTGAAAGGGACTTGTCTTGCTGGGGTGGTAAGGCTCGATCAAGTTTCTTGGCAATGCAAGCATTTCACATGCTTTTGTTGGACTAAGAAAATAGAATTCCATTGAACTTCAAGTCTTCTAGCTCTGTTTCTTGCAGACAGTCATTGAAGTCTGTCATTGCATTGCTCCGTCTCATTGAACCACCATGGGTTTCCCGAATATTTGGTATAACATTGAAGTCACCTATTAAGAGCCATGGTGTGTTTGAGAATAATTGGGCATGATTGACTAGATCATCCCAGAGAAGCTGCCTATCAGAAGCAATATTAGTAGCATAAACAAATGAAGTGAAGAAAGCAACATTTTGCCTAATAACTGAGATAGAATAGTGAATAGCCTGTGATGTGGTAGTGATGACAGTGAGTTTAATGGTATTGGGGTTCCATAACACCTAAATTTTGCCTAAGTCAAAGAAGGTGTAATTGTGTACCAAGCTCCAAGTAGGAGCAAGATTCCTGTGGATAGCTGCAACATTTGTGGGGGACACTCTGGTCTCCACTATTGAGGCTATGTCAATTTTCTTTTCAGAAATCAGTCTCTTAATCTCTGATTGTTTAGGGGGTTGGTTTAACCCCCTAATATTCCATGTAAGGAGAAAGATCATTTAAAAGAAGGTGAGAAGAAACCTCCAAGATGCCCTTCAGACATCAAATCATTACAGGGACCAAACTTCTTCCTTGCTGCCTTCTTCAAGCTTTTCATTGATTGTGAACCTTTCTGTTGAGTATCATCTGGATCTGAGAGGGTGGAATGGATAATGGTAGTATCTTCTTTGGACTAGGTGACAGTGAAGTTTAATGGGATGGTGAAGGTCTTTGTATAGGGTTTGATAAGGTAGCTGGGGCTTTGTGGTGAATTTTCTTGCATTGTTTATTGTGTTGGGGGTAAGTTGAAGGTGATATGTTTTTTTTGTGGAAGTACTGAGAAAGGGTGTTGTGTTTCTGGTAAGGTTGAAGGTACTGATGTGGGGTTGATTGGGGTGAGTGGGGTATTGTTTTGGGAGAAGTTTAGTTTTTACTGCATAATGGAGAGAATGGTGTTGTGTGTGTATAAGAGTCTGAGTTGTTGCAAATAATGGGGTTGTCAGTTGCAATGTGGTTAGTAGGTGGGGGGTGTACTATGAAGGTTGAGAGGTCGGATTTGTGATGCTCTTTTGGTTGGTGTGGTCCTGTGGACATGCTAGAGGTTGGAAGTGGTTGGTGTGATTGATTGTTGGGGGGGAGTGGGAAGGTAATTTGGATGTTTGGCCATTGTTGAAATGTGGTTTATTCTTCTTTTTCTTTCTGATGGTGACCCATTCAGTTGTTGGCTGTATTGCTGGACTGTGTTCCACCATTGCTAATCTCGGACTGATATCCTGCTGTGGTGGTGCTTGATTATTTTGTTGTTGGGGTGAAGCTGGACTGATATGGTGTTATGGAGGTTGTTGTATGATATTAAGTGGGCAGGAGGTGTCAGAGTGAGTAAGCTGATAACATTTGCTGTAAAATTTTGGGAGCTACTGATATTCAATTCTGATATCCACTATATTGCCATCCATTTTTGAGTTGAACTTCATTCTGCAGAGGGTTTTTGAGGTCAATATTTACACACAACCTTGCAAATTTGAGTTTTATTCTCTCTTCTGTTGCTTGATTAACATAAAGTGGTTCTCCCACGGAACTGACTATATAGCTGAGGCCATTAGCTGTCCAATATTCAAGTGAAATATTGTAGAATTTGATCCAAGTTGGAATGCTGGCAATGGTTGAAGGCTGCAAATGAGTTTGGTTTATCCATCTCATCATAGAAAAAGGGATTTCCAGCAATGGACCATGGTCCTAGTGATAGAACCCTCTCTGCCTGGTATGAGGAGCTGAATCTGAAGATAAATATATTATTATCTCCCAAAATTGTATGCGTGAGACCATGCGAAGTCTAGAGCTTGGCTGCAGCAGCTTGAATAACCTTAAAGGGGAGCCTTTTGTGAAATAATTTCCCAATCAAGTGAAGTGATCCCCAAAATTTTAACTCTTCTTCAGCAATCTCTTGGGGAGGGTCAATAATGGATGAATGAGATGATGAACTATAGAATTTGAGAACCATTTTGTTGTTGCTTTGTTTTACGACATCAATCCATGTTTTTGACCCATGTGTATTTGGTTAAGGTGGTAGGGGAGTGGTTGTAGTATTACCGGGGATATTTAGGTTAGTGTTTGGGTCAAGTTCATCATTTAATGTAGTGGTTTGGGGAAGTTGGTGTTGGGAAACATGCTAGTTTTAAAAACTTTTCGAGGGATTTAAATTCATAGATCTTGATTCATCACATAGAGACAAGTTTTATGCAAAAATAAAACATGATGTATCATTCAATTAAAAGATTGAATACTTACATCAAGGTTTGAGTAAACCTTAGATCTCTCCTCTAAAGTGAATGTTCTCACTTATTGTAGATCCTTTTTACTAGACACATTTTCTATGGATCTCCATCTTCTTGGTAATTGTTTTGCCTTTAGGAATCACTCATAAGCCTCCATGAATGACCTTGAAAAACTAGGCTTGTGGGAGCCTCCATTAGATGAGAACACTAACCCTAATTTTCTAGAGAGAGAAAATATATTCCTTTTTTTTTTTACTTCTTCCAAAAATCACACCCCAAAAATATACATAGACCATGTATATTTATAGGCAACATAAAGATAAAGAAAAGGAAACAACAAATCCTTCTCAATCTCTAATTCACATGTCTCAAATCTAATATGATTCCAATATCAAGTTGGGCTATGAGTGAGAATCCATTGGGCCTATTATTTTATTGGTTACAATGAATTAATAATTGGCCTGGTCCATGGACTCAATTCAATTAATTCATAAATTAATTTCTACTCCACTAAAAGAAATTAATTGAACTCCAATTAAATAATAAATAACCTCTAAGTCAATATTGCACTTTGACCCCTCTATGCATAATTAGTTATCGGATAAATAAAGCCATCAATCCGACTACTTAATTAATATATTTATTTTGGTATCTTTGATTATTTCTGGCTCGATCACAATAAAACATTTGTTTGACAAAAATAATAATTTAAATAAATAAATATATAATAAATCATTTTGTCTAAAAACACACGAAGGCCTTCGAATTTACTTTGTGATTAACCATAATCAATACAAAATAAATACAAGTACCAATGATGCAAATATTGAAAATATAACCCTCTAACTATTAATTACATAACTATCCAAAGTATCGGTCTAAGGATCCTGAAGAATCCGCCGAACAAATCAAAGTAATTATTAATTAATAAAAGAGTCTATACTTTTCTCATGCTTAAGAGTCAAATGCCATGACGGTGATAGAGAGCAATTGCATACGACGGCTCTCGCAATATATCTCAACCTAACGCGGATCCAGTTCTAATCTTAATTAATTATAAGTCCATCCATAATTACCGACTATGAAAAATTTATAATTACTATTTATATATCATGCATTGATTGCCATCACATACATATATATAAATATTTCTTGTAATTACAGGGATACTATCAATTTCATAGTGAATCGAAATATAATACATTGAATTCACCAATTATATAAATCATAAATATTTTAGATATGTCAAGAACATATGTCACTATAATCCAGATAGGAATTTGCTATACCAGGGCATATAAATCCCAACAGCTCCCACTTGCCCTCATAACCAATTCAAATTGCACCTAACTCCAATGTTATCCAGATGACGATCAAAACTATTGATCAATGACACCTTTGATAATGGATCAATAAAGTTATATTCCAATGCAATGTTCTAGCTACAAGTACATTTTCTTGCCGGACAATATCATATAGAACATGATACTTCCTCTCAGTGTATCTTGTTCCTCTATAGAACCTTGGGTCATTGGTTTGGACTATTTCTGCACTATTGTTGCAACATAGTTCAATAGGTAGGCTAGTATACTCCACAACCTCTAAATCAGTGAGATCAAACCAAGAGGCTTCCTTTGCCGCCTTTAAGGCTGCAATGTATTCCACCTGCAGGTTTGAGTCAGCAGTTGAAATCTGCTTAACAATCTACCAACTGATTTCCCTTCCATTAAGTGAACATACACTAAGTCATGAACCTCATAGTATCTATTTCTGATTGAAAATCAGAACTAGCATACCTGACTAGAACCATATCATCACATCCATAAATGAGTATGATATCATTGATTCTCCTTAGGTACTTAATGATATTTTTCACAACAGACCAATTATCAAGTCCAGGATTGGACTGATATCATCTGACTATCCCTACAATGTAGCGGATGTCCTGATTGGTATAAACCATGGCATATATGAGACTCCCATATGCCAAAGCATATAGTTCCAGTCTCATTTGCTTAATCTCCTCTGCTAGTCTTGGAAAACTACTTACTAGAGAGAGCAATCCATATTAATAAAGCAAGAACTCATTCTTTGAGTTATACATACCAAACCTGGTCAAAACTTTATCAATGTAGGATTATTAAGATAAGCTTATTTTCCTTTTAACCCGATCTTGCAAAAGCTTGATCCTAGGAATATAGCTTACATCTTGAAAAATCCTTCATTTAAAAGTAATTGAACAACTATCTCTTTATTGATGACAAAACTTCCACATCATCCTAAATGAGTAGGATGTCATCAATATATATAGAATCAGAAAAATAATGACATTCCCTTGTACACTCATGATTTATTCACTAAGAAATCTTCTGGTGTCTTTTTGTAGATTAACTTGCCTTCCATAGGTATCACCCTACTAGAAAGTTCTACAAAATCCCAGAATTTATTAGAATACATAGATTCCAACTCTGATTTCATAGTAACTCGCCAAAACGATATGTATCCATATCCGTTCACGCTTCCGTGTAGCTTACTGGGTCCAACTCATGTTTAACAGGGATGTCCATAACGGTCTCACCTAAAAACATGATTCTGTCGGATTGGATGATAATCCTCCCACTACATCAATGTACCGATGCAGGAATCTGTGTACTAGATGATGCTAACGCATCAATAGGGAATTCATATATTATTCTCAATTTCTATTATAATAAGTGTGTTCACATGTGGTACATCTGGTACTCATACCATATTCTCTAACACTATGCTACTAGGTATATGATTCATAATATAATTCTCCTATAGATAAACAGTAAGTGTAAACAATCAACTTTTATCATTGAGATCATAAAATAATCCGTCCTAGTGACCTTTAGAGTAGCTATCAAATCTATCATGCGTATGATCTGTTTCCAACTTACTTGTCCATATCAAGCGCACATGTGCAAGACTACCCCATATGTGCATATGATTTAAACTAAGATTTAGTCAAAAACACAGCTCAACGGTATCCTTGAGACAGACTAAGATAGAATGTAATTCATAATGTGCATTGATATCGTCAAAGTTAAACTCTAAAATGAAAGAGATAATGTAGCATAACAGATCATAGATCTAACCATGTTAAGCGGAATTCTGTTATTCCTATTTGACACCACAATCCATTTAGCGTCAATTGCGGAAAACCTGGTACACCACACCCTCATTGACCATATAATCTTTGCACTATTCCAAGAAATACTCATCTCCACGATCAGATCGGATTGTTTTGATAAGCTTACCTAATATGTGCTCCACATCAGTCTTGACACTTTCAGAATGTACCAAAAGTTTAAGACTCGTGTCATATCAGATAAATTTATCCAAAACGTGAGTAATCTTGCTTGGATATTCATAAGACCACACGTGTCTGTGTGTACCGACTCCAATTGTCCTTTATGTCTATTTCATTTGGCTGATTAAGCCCTTAGAGTTATCTATCCTTCAAAACAGGATTCACAAGTTTGGTTTAGGCTCCTCTGCCTCACTAGGTAATAAATATTCTTTGACCAATCTTTGAATCTCATTTTAATTGATAACAACCCAAAAATAGACATTAAAAATACAATGAGTAAGGAATAACAAATTTTCTCTTAACATTCAATCTAGAAGATGCAACATTAGTTTCTACATCCTGCAAATCTTAAGAGCCTGTGATTATAGTATATTAACCATCTTTCAATGCACCAGAAGCAATCGCATATCTATTCAATTTTATAAAACCAGTTTTACAAAATAACAATACAGTTTTATAAACCACAAGTGAAACACGAACTAGATTGCGTCTAACTTCTGTGCATAAAGATAATTCTCTAATACTAATATCCTCATACTCTCTAATTTTAGATGTAATACTCCCACTGACTTAGCTACAACCTTGACATCAGGTCAAGTATAAATATATATCCATATTATCGAGGCTTCTGGATTCCTGAAATCCTTGCAACAATTGCAAACATGTTTAGTGGCTCCAGAATCTATCCATCAGGAATTAATTGATACAACCACATAACATGGCTCAATGATTAAATATACATTTTCCTATGCCACGTCATTGCTTAGACAATTCGTCCTTGAGTGTCATAGTTAACGGCAAAAGAAACAATTTCCTTCGCCCTCAACATACACTGCCTTATTCCCTTTAACCTTTTAGATACATATGTTTTGTGCAAGCCTAGTCCTATTATCATCCTTCTTCTTTGCTTTGCCGGTTCACTTGGGCCTTAAAGAAGATGGTATAGACTAGGTTAGATTGATAGGAACGCCCATACTTTTGATTATCCCTTCATCTGTTACCAATTCTATAAGAATATCAGCAAGTGTGAACTCAAACTGATTCCTTATTTAGTTCAGTCTAACAGAGTCGAACGAGTTTGGTAACAAGGCAATAATCATGTCAACTTGAAACTTACCACCCAAGTCAGCCTATTGATCTCCAGCTAATTTTTAAATAATAAACAATCATTTTCCAAAATTCGATTTCATACTGGAGTTCCTTAGGCTATCTTGATGCTATTCAAGTCTGACATAGTACTTTGGCATACTCTCTATCTAATCTCACCAAAACATCTTATTGACATTTAACATGATGCTTGAAGAAAATAAAATAATGTAAATGTTAGCTTTGGAGCGTATTCGAGGTAATCTCTAGAATATTGCACCAAGTTATCTCATTTGTCTTATTTCACTTATTCAAAGCATTAATGTTCTCTTGGGTATCTTAAAGTAAAAAGAATTAGATTTAGGAGTAGTAAATACATTTGTACCCTTACATTGTGAATAAAATATCTAAGTTCCTTTCCCAGTCAATATTAATGAGGTCCAGTTACATTAAATATGTAAGCAAGCAGATAAACTAGATTAGACATAATTAATCTGAATATAAATGCATTCATACAATATGCAAGGTGAATTATTAATACTGTCATGCATATTTAAAATTAAAATGAGTTTGTTAACCACATAATATAATAAATCTTAATCGAACAAGAGATCATTATCATTATTGGTGAACAATCCCTTTTAATTAATGCGGGTCCCTCAACTCTGTAGCATAATAAATCAACCAATTAATATGTCAATAACTTATCCTGTTGGAGGAGTTCATTATTACTATTGTTGAGATTCATTTACTATTAGGCGAGCACTTCCATTAAAATAGTATGTGGGTCCCTTAACCACTGCATGAAAAATCGGATAACCAATACATCAATAACTTATTCGGTTGGCGAAGTTCATTACTGCTATTGGCGGACAGAACCCATCATCTCCATATCTCTTAAGACAATGCCTTGTCTATCTATATGAAATGATTCCCAATTATGTTTAGCCTTTCTAAAATCACCTAGTGTAGACTACTCCGTTGGGGAGCTAACACTATTGATTTCAGATTGAGTGTATAACGTTATTAATGCTCTAATGAAAAATAAAACATTTAAATATCTTGTCATTATAATCTAGACTCTTTAAATCATGCGTAGGGCCTTATTTTTAAAGATCTAATTACAATGAACATTTAATATTACTATTTTCATGAGACAACCATTCTTGTAATATTAAGACTCTTCAAATCATGCGTGGGGCCTTATTTTTGAAGATCTAATTATAATGGTATTAATAACGAAGGCCATGGAGCAATGTATAAAAATCCCCGCTCCCACTCAATTTTTAATCATTCATAATTAGGGTTTTTATTTTATTTATTTACATGATATAATACATGCAAAACATCTTGATTTTAATCCAATTAAATTTAGAAAATAATTGGACTTTTAAATGATACACTAATATTTAATTGGAGGCACACTTTAAAAATAATTTTCAAAAATAATTTTTCGTTTCCCAATAAGTGCCCTCTAATTAATTAGTAATCAAATCCAATTAATTTTCATAATTTAATTAATATAAATCAAGCCATTTAAATAAATATCATGGATCCAATGTATGAATAATAATTAATAAACAATTATCTATTCTATGTATCACATACATCAATTAATGACAGATCAAGCAAATAAAAATGGCCAATGAAATCAGCTTTTAACATTTTATTGCTCTATGTATTGCATGAGTGTCTTTCAACGCCTTGTAAACACCCACAGGAGGTTGGTACTCGTTTGGAGGAGCAAAACACCGCTTGAAATGCGCCCGGAGGGCCCCACACGCGCTCACACGCGCCGGGGGCAAGCAGCAGGACACTGCACAGGCCTCCACGCGCCCCCACGCGCTAGGTGTGCGCGTCAGCGCGTGAGACGCGCTTGCACGCGCTTTGTAGATGCTGCAGCGCGTGATTCTATGCGCCTATCTTGTAGTTGCGCCGCATCACTCGGCGCATGCATCTCACGCGCATTCCCATTGGGTGCTCATATAGCGCCCCATGGAATGCGCTGCATGGGATCTTTTTCGCTTCTGATCTTTCATCTGAAGGCTGCTGGTGCGCGTGCATATGCACTACGCCACACCGGATCATCCGTCTACTTTCCGGCAATGTCCCTCGCCGCCGGCATTACTCCGATCGCCAGTAAATTTTAGAAAATTAATAAAAAAATCCCAGAAAATTATAATTAAGCCCAAAAAATTCCAGAAAAATTCTGAAAAATTCTGGAAAAATTCTTGAAGCCTAATTTAACCCTTTTGGACCTTCCTAAAGCTTCATAGCATCCTTTGATGAAGATTACATGGCTTTAAATAAATTTACAATTTGAAATACAATGGAAAAAATTAAATTACATCATTGACCTTTCAAACGGCTAAATCAAAGCCTTAATTACATTCATCCAAAGATAAAATTACATTCCAATAACCTATAAGCTTCATCCATGGCCCAAACATTCATCAACATTCATCCAATCACAAATATACATACATCATGATCATATAAAAATATATACATATGCATATATAAATTTGGATCCATGAATGATGATTTTAATAAAATCATGATCTCTAGTAATGAATCAAACCATGCTTTGATACCACTGTTGGGAAACGTGCTAGTTTTAAAAACTTTTCGAGGGATTTAAATTCATAGATTTTGATTCATCACATAGAGACAAGTTTTATGCAAAAATAAAACATGATGTATCATTCAATTAAAAGATTGAATACTTACATCAAGGTTTGAGTAAACCTTAGATCTCTCCTCTAAAATGAATGTTCTCACTTATTGTAGATCCCTTTTGCTAGACACTTTTTCCATAGATCTCCATCTTCTTGGTAATTGTTTTGCTTTTAGGAATCACTCATAAGCCTCCATGAATGACCTTGGAAAACTAGGCTTGTGGGAGCCTCCATTAGATGAGAACACTAACCCTAATTTTCTAGAGAGAGAAAATATATTCTTTTTTTTTTTTACTTCTTCCAAAAATCACACCCCAAAAATATACATAGACCATGTATATTTATAGGCAACATAAAGATAAAGAAAAGGAAACAACAAATCCTTCTCAATCTCTAATTCACATGTCTCAAATCTAATATGATTCCAATATCAAGTTGGGCTATGAGTGAGAATCCATTGGGCCTATTATTTTATTGGCTACAATGAATTAATAATTGGCCCGGTCCATGAACCCAATTCAATTAATTCATAAATTAATTTCTACTCCACTAAAAGAAATTAATTGAACTCCAATTAAATAATAAATAACCTCTAAGTCAATATTGCACTTTGACCCCTCTATGCATAATTAGTTATCGGATAAATAAAGCCATCAATCCGACTACTTAATTAATATATTTATTTTGGTATCTTTGATTATTTCTGGCTCGATCACAATAAAATATTTGTTTGACAAAAATAATAATTTAAATAAATTAATATATAATAAATCATTTTGTCTAAAAACACACGAAGGCCTTCGAATTTACTTTGTGATCAACCATAATCAATACAAAATAAATACAAGTAGCAATGATGCAAATATTGAAAATATAACCCTCTAACTATTAATTACATAACTACCCAAAGTGTCGGTCTAAGGATCCCGAATAATCCGCCGCACAAATCAAAGTAATTATTAATTAATAAAAGAGTCTATACTTTTCTCATGCTTAAGAGTCAAATGCCATGACGGTGATAGGGAGCAATTGCATACGACGGCTCTCGCAATATATCTCAACCTAACGCGGATCCAGTTCTAATCTTAATTAATTATAAGTCCATCCATAATTACCGACTATGAACAATTTATAATTACTATTTATATATCATGCATTGATTGCCATCACATACATATATATAAATATTTCTTGTAATTACAGGGATGCTATCAATTTCATAGTGAATCAAAATATAATACATTGAATTCACCAATTATATAAATCATAAATATTTTAGATATGTCAAGAACATATGTCACTATAATCCAGATAGGAATTTGCTATGCCAGGGCATATAAATCCCAACAGTTGGATGTTTGTGGTAGATTGTGGAAAGTGGTCAATGGTTTTACTAACTTTGACTGTATGAAGCATGGTTTGGACTGATGTCTGTAGGGGGCATGTTGTCTGTCTTGGTGATGTAAGTAAGCATTGTATGTATGATTCAAATTTGAATTTGAATTAGGGATCAAACCTGGGCCACCATGGTGTCTTGATCAATGCCGTTGGAGGAGGAGGTGGTGGCTGTGGGGGTGGTTGACGGAGCCTGTTGTAGATGACTGAGCTGTAACTTAACTTTATCAAGCTCAGTTTACAATTTAGAGTTGAGCTTCTTCTGTTTATCATACATCTCCATTGTTTTCCCCAAATTCTCATCCTTCCATTCCAATTGTTCTTGAAGCCTATTAATTTGGTGAGCTGGAGAAGAATACAATAATGGGTTAAAATTTCTGGGTAAGTTGCCTGGAGGTGAAGGCTGATGGTGAGCCGTCTTTGATCTGTTAATGTGTCTATTTGGTAAGTTGTTAATGTGCTTATGTTTGGCATTGTTGATTGGTCGTACTGGCCTGAAATTGAGGATGGAATTGGTGGTGGATACACTTATGTGAGGGATGGAATAGCAGTTGGAGGTCTTTTAAGGATCAGTTTAGGTGTATTATGCTTGGAGTGACATAAGATTTGTTGTGTATGTGTTTGTTGGGATAGATTGGTAGTGGAAGTGTTTGGCTGTTGTTTTGGTTTGGTGATGGATTTCTTGTGGACTACATACTTTCCCAAAGATTTTGGTATGTAGGATGGAGTGTTATGGTGGATCAGTGGAACAAATGGAGGTTTTAGGTGATTTGCAATTGGATTTCTCAGTGAAGGTGGATTACCATGGTTTGGAGGTTTGGGTTTATAGAGAGGATTCATTGTAGAACCAGAGAGTCTCTTGACTCAAATTCGCATTACAAATGATTTGAGTGTAGGAGTATTCTCCTTAATCTTCTTTGGTTTGAAGTGGAGACTCATGTCTCAGCCAAACAAGAGACGCAAATTAAGATGGAATATTTGTATTATTATTGACTTGATACTTAATTTCGAGCAAGTGTAGTCAAAAAGCATCGTCTTTAACAAAGTTCAGATTATGTGATTATTCATAGTAACTTCCTAAAATATAAGGCGAGTTGTCATTTGCTGTAATATTAAGGACAGAGTTCTGGTAACCTAGAAAAGCAGTAGGCTACTCGTGAGAAGCCTACTGGTTTGTTGGTTGATCATTTATTAAGGTCACTTTATGACTTGTTTACTGCTAATTTTGTACTTTCCTTGTGAGCATTGTCTACCTCCTTTCAACTTGAACTTCCAATTTTGGAATTCAATTTATTTCATTTCCATCTTTGTATCCTGCAATTTTTATATATTTTTTTTCTGTTAGTGGTTTTCCTTCTTTCCCTGCTTGGAGATTGAAGAAGATTCACATGTTGTTAACAGGGGCACTAGTCATTTGTAGAATATTATGTTATGCTTCACAATAGGGTCTATTAGGGTTCACAATTCTTAAATGGGCCTCTGAAGAATTATTTAGCATATATTGTTTTGCCTGGTCAATAGATTGATGGAACATCAAAAATACTACCACAACAATATTATGAATTTCACAATTATTTTTTCTCCATTTGGACTATACTTGTTTTGTAAAATGACATAATTACCTTTCAAAACTCTCATGCTCTGTTGTTATTTTTAAAGGTAATTTTATACTCAATGTAATATATATATATATATATATATATATATATGCTCCAAAATGGGGAATATGACATTGCAACCACGAAATTATGATCTATCATTGGGGACTTTTTATTCAAAATAATTTTACATCAGCTAAAAAAGTGATTTATGGGTTAAGGTTGCTTAATCTATGGGTCTTTGATTCTATCGAGATTGTGGCTTTGATTACTCAAAGTCTATATAAGAAATATACGCATGTGTAGTCTAATCACATTTCTTGTCATAGCATTTTCACCCATTTCTTTTTTCTTTCCTAAATCTAGAGATTCTTCACATTGATTATTAATGACATGTTATAAACTTGGTACATGAAAGAATCCATTTATCAAAATATCGCTAGGGACTAATTGAAGGTTATGGTAAAAAGTGTATGAATTAGTGAATTAGATATAGCGTATTAAATTTACTGCTCTTTCATATATGTTGAAAGAAAAACTAGTAGCTTAGAATCGATCCTTATTGATATAGTACGCTATTTGCAAGGCACATTGGATCATGGTATTCGGATTCTCTCATATCCTTCCTTAAATCTTTATAGTTTTTCTTAGGTTGATTAGGCGGGCTGTCCTGATACCCGTCGCTTAACGACCGGATATTGTATTTAATTGGGTGCCAATTGTATTTCCTGGGCTTCTAAGAAACAAGTTACGGTCTCATTCGAGTGTCGAGGCGAAATACTGATCCATGGTAACAACCGCAGTTGAAATTCACTTGGATTTCTTAAATTTTTTGATCGAGAAATTGGACTTGGATTGTCCACTCCTCCGGAACTCTTTTGTGACAACAATAGTGCACAATGGTATTCCACGCCTATACTAAGCATATTGAACTGGACTATCATTTTGTTCATGAAAAGGTTACTGATGGCACCCTTGTTACATGTTATATCCCCTCTACCTCTCAAATTACTGTGGATATATGCCTTATCTAAGGATGCCTTTCATGTCCTCCGGTCCAAGCTTGGAGTCCTGCCACCGCCGCCTCCAACTTGAGATGGGAGTGATAAGGATGATGACCAACAATTACATTGACAGCTAACAATGTCTTGAGCTTAGCATTTTTCTTGCAGAGGATCTCTCTTAGTTTATGAATAGGTTCCTTAATTTATGGGTTTGATTGAATTGAATAGGTTGATTGATTTATGGGTGGAAGTTGCTTAATTTATGGGTCTATGATTGTATCCAGATTGTGGCTTTGATTACTCAAAGTCTACACGAGAAATACAAGCATACTAATCACGTTTCTTGTGATAGCCTTTTCACCCATTTCTTTTATCTTCCTAAATCTAGAGATTCTTTACATTAATGACATGTTATAAAGTTGGGTCATATGAACGGAATCCATTTATCAAAGATCGGTCAGGACTGATCGAAGGTTATAGTAAAACCTATGTGGATCAGTGAATTAGATATAGCATATTAAAATTTATTGGTCTTTCATATCTATTGTAAGAAAAACTAGTAGCTCAGAATCAATCCATGTTGATATTTTTTCTAGGGACCAAGTATGTTGATGAAAAATGCTACTTCATCACCTTATTGATCAACATTTTCAATATATGCTTATGTTCATTTCTTGAAAGCTAAAGGCTAATAATAGACATACAATTGTAATTGATAGTTTCAATGATGCTACATGGAACTCTGATAGAGAGACTTATTATTTGTGACTATCTAGATCTTCACATTGGGTTGAGCGGCGATTTCATGGAAATCAAATAGGCAAACATGTATAACTCATTCCTCTATGGAATCGGAGTTTATAGTACTTTTCTCTGCCGAAGAAGAAGCTGAGTGCTTGAAAAGCGTATCGAAAAATATTCCAATAAGTAATAAGCTAATACCGCCCTTGACGATATATTATGGCAATAAGGCTGCAATGCTTCGAGCTAGCGAGTGTTACAATGGAAAATCCAAATAGGTGCGATTGAAGCAAAATCATGTGAGAAGGATCCAAACTAATGGAATTATTTCTACGTAGTATGTGAAGTCTAAATCAAATTTGGTGAATCCATTGTCAAAGGGCTTGGGTAGGGACCTTAATCCGAGACATCGAAATGGATGAGATTAAAGTCTGTAATAGATTAGATATATTGTTATAGGAACCTAACCCACTAATATTTCTCCTAAGGTCAATGGGAAGAATAAGTAATATAACAACTTGTGTGAGAACAATTATTCATTCATATCCTTATGATGTTTAGGTGTGCTTGATCCTACAATTAGGAAGGTTAAGATTTATATCTCTTAATGAATCTATAGATTGATTTTCGATTGGAGTATGTAAAATAACTCCTGATAGATTCACTTACCAATCTTGCATTACGGATGATGATATTAAGTTCTCTTAATGAGTCTATAACCATTAATTTGGGTGGAGCATGCAAGATCACTCTTGGTAGACTCACCAATCTGAGTGTGGAAGTGCGGCGACCTTGTGGGCTGGTATAAGAGCCATTGGTAGGCTACTACATTGGGCTAGCAATAGATGCATAATCCTACATTGCCTGGGGTATGGAAAGGGGAAGTGCTATATATATAGGTGTGTCATTCCAATTGGTATAAGGCATTTTGGGGTAAAACCCAAGAGCAAAGCCGTGCAGGCCCAAAACGGACAACATCATTCCATATGGTGGAGTTGGTCGTTATAAATGATCAGAGCCTGACCAGTCGGAAGTGTGGTCAACAAGGAAGTTGGCCCAAGGGGGGTGATTATGGCGACCTTGTTGGCGGGTGTGTTGTAGGCGGGTGTAAGGGGCACTAGCAAGCTACCACATTGTGCAAGCTATAAGTGCGCAATCCCACATCTCCTAGGTATGAAAGGGAAAGTGCTATATATGTAGGTATGCCACTCTAATTGGTATGAGGCCTTTTAGGGTAAAACTCAAGAGCAAAGCTGTACGAGCTCAGGCCCAAAGCGGACAATATCATACCATGTGGTGGAGTGAGTCGTTACAGGAAGTGGGTCCTTTTCTATAAGATCTAGAGAGACTTGATCCTTAACGACACTTAAAAGTATGGACTGTGGACACATGGTCGAAACGTGGCAAGCTTTAGTATTGTATCTCCAAACAGAATTGTGTGTGTTGTATTTCTTATTCATCAACGTGATTTTTGGTTTAAGACTTAGTTCGCCAAGTTCCACGATGACATTAATGCTACTTACACTAGGTAATGGTTTGTAATACCCCCTAATTTCTAGGCCACTGGTTGATTAATTCTAAGTCCAAAAGCCAGGGGATATCAAACAATTAATATTTTAAATCAAACACATAATACAAAAAGAATAATTAATAAAGAAGTAATATCGCTGAAAGGAAAACTAATAAATAAAAAAAATAATATCCTCTGAATAAAATCCTTTAATCCACAAAGATAAATAATAAAATCCAAGGAATACAACTCGGGAATCCTCAAACATAGACCCCTAATAAAATCTCATATCTAAAATTAAAATGTCTAATAACTGAAATTACTAATCCAAAGATAAAATCCTACGTCGATGACACTGGAAGAGTGATGATGCCAAGTCTCTGATCTGCACGAACAACTGCCAATACTGCTACTAACAAAGACCTGAAAAAAATAACAATGGTGGGTCAAAACACACAACAAGTCCTTTCTATGACAATCTAAACAAAGACCGGAGAAAACTACATATCTATAGCTAACTCATGCAATAGCTACATAGTCGATAAGTATATAAAGATACACACTAAAGACTCTTACTGAATTAAGGCAGACTCAATCGTGTAGTGGATATCTTATGCAAATCGCACACAAAGGTGGTCACGAGTCCTCCTTCTACTAAGGAACACATATCCCTAATCCAGCTACATCATAACTGATAAGCGCCGAATATTATATATTCAAGCGCCCTAAATTGCATTAGTAAAGTCCGTTGTATGTTAATTTATGTAGATTATCTTCATTTCTATGTTTTTATGCATTTTCAGGTTCATTGGCCAAAATGGAACAAGAATAAGGCCTTGTGGAATCTTGAGCAACAAAAGGTGCCAATGCTGAATTCTGGCAGCAGTAGAACCTGGACTTTGCTCGCCATTTTGACCTTCCAAACTCAAGAACTGGACTTCCCTCATAACATAAAAGATTTAGAACTCTAAATTAGCTTTCTAAATCTTCAAACGGTTTGTCATTCGGAGCTTGGAGCAGAGAGTTATGGCCTTGTTACCAGAGGTGCGCAGAACTGCCTGGCAGCAATGAAATTCTGCCTTGATCTTCATTTTCGACCAACCATTCTTGAGAATTGGATCTCCACCAAAACATAAAATATTTAGAGCTCTGAATTATCTTTCTAAATCTTCAAACGGTTCATCATTCGGAGTTCGGAGCGCAAAGTTATGGCTGTTTAACCAAAGTAGGTCTGGGCGGAGCAAGTGAAGCATGGAGCTTTTTACACTAAATTCGAGTGCTCGAGGCCTTGCTTAGAGTGCTCGAATTTTGGGCAGAATGCCCTTCGGAAATGGCTCATTTCAGCCCACTTGCACCTTGGTTTCTTCATTTTGTTTTCCTCTTTAATGAAGTGGTTGGAGATGTTGGTTGGTGGCATTTTTGGGTGGTAGATAAGAGGGATAAGAGCCACACAATAGGGGAGAGCTACATTTCTACAAGATTAGAGAAGAGAGAAGAGAGCAAAGGAAGGAGAGTTCTTGGAGCAAGAAAGGGGAGCTCGAAAATGGAAGGAGGATCCATGGTTCTTCTTCATTCTAAGGCTCTCATGTGTAACTAACTCCTCCTCTAGGGAGGTAATGGAACCCCTCATTGTAAGCATGCTTTACTTTTGATTCTAGTTTGGGAAAAATAATGTATTTTTGTGGTGATTCCATAATCTAGAACTCTTACTTGATGTAATGAATTGATTTTGATTTAATGATCATGTTGGACCTACTTTCTTGTCTTAGAATGTATGTTTTCATGGTTGTATGGTTTACATTTTCATGGTGACAATGAAGATGAGATTTTTGGAATGGTTTTAATGGCATGTTGTTGAGAGATTTGATAGGCCATAGCTTAGGTTCTTCCTTTGATGGCTTATTCTTAATTCTTAGCTTCATGTGCTCTTATCATGTGATTGATGGTTTGACAATTTCTAGCTTAGTGAACATGTCTTAAATTACACTTTAGTTTAGGTAATTGAGCATGTAAAATCTTTGATAAATTGTTCTTGCCTATTGATTCCATGAATCCTTTGAAGGTAATGTAATAACCATGAGTAACTACTTATCATAGCCACATATTTATGTTGTTTTTCCCCGAATGAATCATATTCTAGCATGTTTATATTGTAGGTGGTGAAGTTACTTCCCTAGTCTCTTTTACCGACATTTTATCTCTTTTAAATTCTTGCAAGTTCTATTTTATGCATCTTAATTTCATAGCTTTAGTGACAAACCAAGCAAACACCCTATTCCCCCTTATCATTCTAAAACGATTCTAGACGCTTAGGTTGCCTTAAACTAGCGCAGTCCCAGTGGTTCGACTTACCCGACCAATAGCCCTATTTTACAATGATTCGTGCTATTGCGAAGGTTGATGTTTAGTTGATCAACCGATCAATAACCACTGATCCCAAGACCTTAAACTTGTATTATGGTATACATAATATCATTATAGATATAATTAACCATATTTTGACAATGGTTAACAGATAACAACCATACCCATATTCTAACAATAAGCTGAAAGTTATAAAAATATATAATAGCCATATCCCAACAATGACATGTCATTCATATCCTGACAATGGCCTGACATAGAATGAGTCTAAACTTATTAGCCAGCTCATCTACATAATACAAAACAAAGTCATATCATAGATAGATACAAATCTTAATTATAATAATATTATATCATAACAACACATAACATATAGTTTCATGTTATCAAAACACAAGAATGACTTATAATTAATTTAAGCTTCCTACATCATTCATCTCACATAAACTGAATCTTAAGCATGTTGATATTTTATTTTTATAGCCAAATAAGCGTTCCCCAAACATATCTCATGCTAAACATTGAATCTCAATTGTTAAAACAAATTAAAAGATTAAATTCATCAATTCTTTATTAAATAAATTCAAATTACATGTATCGTTGTATTCATACCTAATTTAGGGCACATACCATCATAACTAAGTCTCTATTTAGTGTTCAGGACCTTAAATAATCAATTCGGGATCAATTTAAGCCTTTTTACCAAAAATTCTTATATGGTGCTCGAGCACTGTTTCATGAAATAGCCCAAGAAACCCAATTTTAAGCCACTATTAGTGGTCAGGACCTTAAATAATTAATTCGGAGTCAATTTAAGCCTTTTTACCAAAAATCCCCATATGGTGCTCGAGCACTGTTTCATGAAACAGCCTAAGAAACCCAATTTTAAGCCTTGTTCTCCATTGTTAAGGGTCCTAAAGCATGTTACTAAGTCCCATCAACACCCAAGCATGAAAGTACATCATTATAGCATGTAAAAATCCATCAAAAATCAGATCTAAGCTATGAATTTACTAACTCATATAACAAGAACAACCATGAACATAAACTTATAAAAACCTATGTTCTAGATCAATTAAAATATGGATATGAATTTTAATAATCCTTTAAACATTCCTACAGTTATACTAGAGATATATAGATCATAGATCTAAAGGAGAAGTGTAGAACAGAGAACTTGCCTTAAACTTTCGGATCGAAAGCTAAACTCCTTCTTCCTTGTTTTTCTTCTCTATTGATCCTTGTTCTTCTTCTTCCTTCTCTCTCTCTCTTTTTCTCTTTCTAGATCTACTCTATATGTATATATAGATAAATATATACTACATATATTATAGACCTAATATACATTGACAATCTCAAACTTGGTAACTAATTTAATAAATAATTATTTTTAATGAAAATAATAAAGATATATATACATACACCTCATTATATATATAACTACTAATCTCCATGCAACCCATTAGGATCCCACTCAAATAGTCCAAAACACATCTAGTTGGTCCATGAGCTATAACCAAAATCTTTAAACTTTTTAAAATAAATTAAAAATAAAAATAAATAAATCATTTAACTAACACAATTAAAACAATGCAATCACACATATACATCACATGGAATCAAATAAAAATGCACATATAATTAGCAAACATAAAATAATTTAAGTAACTCAATTAAAACAATTAAATAAAATAATTAATCAATTAAACACACAATTAAATATAAAATCAATTAAACAAATAGCCACATAATTAAATAAAAATGTAATTAAAATAATTAAATAAATTCCAAAAAATTAGGGTATTACATGGTTGAAATCTAAAAGACACCATTATTAATGCACATAACTGTACCGATCAATTTGAAACAAGGGGTGAATTATTGGAATTATGTTTCAAATTAATTAGCTATTAAATTACAAAAACTTCAACTGAAGTCTTCATAAAGTTTTAGTGAAGTTTTAATAAAGTTCTCTACACCTGATGTATTGAGGTGGTCTATTTAATATGTTATTTGTGACTATATTAAGTATAAATTCACTATTATTAAGTTAATCACATCTTATTCTCTACTAGTATAAATAGTATTAGCATATGAAGACTACGATAAACATTCTCAAATAGAGTGAGAAAAAGAGATTTGAAATAGTGTTATTTTCAAACTATTGAGTTTGAGTGTATGAGTTTTATACTTTTAGTTGATTAGACGAAGATAAATACATAGTGTTGACCTTAAATATTTCATCAAAGGACAATCTAATTGTTTTGATGATCACAAACTATTAATGGTGTTTAAGGACTAGTGTTTACATTAAGTGTTATAGATTATTCACATTCAAAGAATGACCTCGATGAAGTAATAAAGATCATTCCTAGTTTTCCATTATTTAATATCATAGCAATGGAAAACAATGGATAAAAAGAAGACTTAAAGTTGTAAAGAGCTATATACAAAATCCACTCCAAAGATAGCTTAGACTATAACGAGTAAGCAAGCAACTCAAAGAAAGGAAGAAAACAAGATTACCTCAAAACCTAAAAGATCATGGCCAAAGCTTGAAGAAAGGGATAGATAAGTTGGTGAGTGTTTAGGATTCAATGTTAAAGTATTTATAATTCGTTTGAAGCTCATATCTATAAGAGCATACATATCATTATATCATTCATGAGTTCTAATAACCATTATCAATTGACTATAAACTTCATTACACAAATAATTGATATATGAAGTTTTTGCTAAATAATGAGTTAGTTCAAGCTTTTATAAGCTTTGAAAGAACTCAACACTTGAGCTAGAAATACTAGGACCGTGCACTTTAATCATACGCTTTATATTAGACTCTATAAAGTAGAGTTTAAGGCAATGAACTTAATTATTCATTTCTAAGACCTTAGTTACCATGAGTTGGTTTAAGATTATAGGATCATGCATACTCATTCACATTTGATCCTTAGTTGCCTAAAGATAGGTCATGGACTTTATATAAACATTCTCATATGATCTACACATGATAAGAAGTGTATAAGCCACGAACAAACCAATTTTGGGCTATACACAGTGAGAGATCCGACTCCCAAGAAAGAGAGCCGACTTATTTTCATTCCATAATAGAATACAAAAAATTTACTCCTACAAACAGCGAAAGAGTCGACTTCTTTTGAAAAGAGCTAACTCCCAAAGCTGATGGACCAACTCCTTTCATAGGGAGCCGACTCTTTTTGGTCTTGATTAAAATCCAACGGCTATATTGAGCATTTAATGCATCATCCTACTTTGCAAAAGTTATATTCATCAAACTTCTGCCTATATATACATGGAGCTTTGATAAACAAAATACACAACTTTAAGAGAGTATTTTAAGAGCACTAAGGAGAGCAATAGAGAGTCATTCTTGAGCATCAAAGAGCTTTTGCTCTATTCCGAATCATTCAAAGAGCTTTTTCTCTGTTTCAAACATTCAAAGAGATTTTTCTCTATTTCATATACATATCAGTTTGTAAACTGGTATCTTTCTTTTGAGAGATCCTATTGAGTACATAAGAGCTTTTGTTCTTTACTTATATTATCTTCTCTCATACATTTTATTCATAAAGTATTGAGCTTCAATTATATTCATATATACTCTAGTTGTGAGCTTGATTTGCATATCAATCTTGAGAGATATTCTTGTGTAACAAATTCTTTCTATAATCTATTATAAGGGTTGGTGTTACCTAAAGAAAGCCAAAAAGAAAGAGTTTTTCTTAGCAAACAAATTGTAAGGGTTGGTGTGACCTACGGATTGATATGATCCAAATGAAGTCTAAGAGAAGGTTGTTCTCTTAGCAAGGAGAAGCAAGGTCGTGCTTCTTATGAAGGTTTGCTCTTCACTTATAAGGAGAAGGCATAGTAGATTTGGGAAAATCTCAAGAGGAATCTTGAGCCGAGGAGTAGGAGTTTACGAACCTCGCAAAAATTGCCTTTTTATAGTTTGCAATTTCTCTTCCTTTATCTCTCTTATAGTAGTGTTATTAATTGTTTACTTTCATATCTTTATAATTGCATAATTGTGATAAATAGTTTACTTGAAATTGTTTTCTATAAAATTAAAAATTAGACATTCTTTAGACTCTAATAATCCCCCCTAAAGTCATATATTGGTTAACACACAGGTTTAAGAAGAGAAGTGCAACTTTTATGAACATACAATTTTGATATCTGGACTTAGTTTAATAGTGATGCCATTTATCTTCCGTTGGCACATGGGAGAGGCTTTAACTATCTTCAAAAGGCGATTACGTGTTTCTAAGTCTCGATAAATACCATTTCAATATATTTGTTCTAACATTGTACATAAACCAAATCCAAATATAATAGAACACTTGATTCATTATAATATAAATGATTTTAAAACAAATAAATTCTCCTTATATAAATCAAGAAATTATAATAAATAATAAAATAACATGTATACGAATTAAGATTTAAATTTTTTTAGATGTTTCTGTAATTTACTATAACAGTTTGATGCATGTATAGCAAAATTAATATCCCAAAAGAATTCTTTAATGATCTTGTGCACCAAAATACCTAATGTTTACCAAATATAATATGCGGAAAGAAATCCCTTAATGTGAACAACACATCCTGTTTTGTCCAGTTCGGAATGCACGTTACAAAAATGTTAGGATTTTTTAAGGTGCATCTCGAATTAGATGGAACAGATACTATTAATTCACCAGAGAGAATTGGGGTCCAATATTTGTCGAGTAAATTGATGTTTCAAAAATATGAATCCCATGTTCACCATGATATTATATTTTAATGTACAATTCAAAACTAATCCAAAACTTTTGAATCGACCAATGAAATACATATAACAAAATAACATTACTTTTCAATTTATCGTTAGTGTTGAAGGATTTATATATTTAAGTTACACATTCTCTAACAACTTAAGCTTTTAGAGTAGATGGGTTGTTACCATGGTATCAGAGCGAAAAGTCTCGAGTTCAAACCTCACCATCACCTTAATGAAAAATTGAAAAACATATGTTGCACCAAAAAAAAAGCCACATGTGAAGGGGCGTGTTAAAGGGTTTATATATTTAAGTTTCACCTTGTCTAACAGCTTAATCTTTTATAGTAGATGAGTAGTTAACAATTGTTAATGGAAATTAATTCTAATGATCATGGAAGGACACGATTGGGTAATCAAATTGAGTATTCCTCATATCATGGGTGTCATTAATATGTATTGAATGTATTTATTTCTTTCCTTTTATTAGCATGTATATTTTCCTTAATAACTCGTTGCTCTTGCCCTTAATGACTCAAATGACAACTCCTTCTATGTTGACTCTGGTGCCACCTCGCACATGACGAATAATGCACGTAAATTATCTCAAATTCGGCAATACAATGGATGAGATGTTATTTATGTTAGGTACGACAATAGCTTACCAATCTCTCATATTGGTTGTGTTATTCGTTTTACTACCAATGGAAAATTAGATTTAAAAAATGTTCTTATTGTTCCCAATTTAACTAAAAATTTGCTCCCTGTTAGAAAGTTTACTTCGGATAATTTATGCACCTTTGAATTCACCAATTCTGGTTT
Source organism: Cornus florida (assembly GCF_030987335.1). Classification (NCBI taxonomy): domain Eukaryota; kingdom Viridiplantae; phylum Streptophyta; class Magnoliopsida; order Cornales; family Cornaceae; genus Cornus; species Cornus florida. The sequence continues at coordinate 53,058,909 of NW_026775573.1, forward strand.
TGTTGTTAGGGACTGAAACCAAAGGACAATAGTGAGGGGGCATAAAAAAGGACAACTTTATGTGATGAATGGAGGTTCTCAGGAGACGATGAATGCAATAAAGAATGGTGGTTCCTCTATGACTATTTGGCATAAGCAGTTTGGGCTTCCCAATTCAATGTTGTTATCTTCGTTGAAAGGAAAGAAAGTCATTGATATCACCCATTGGGTAACTAAACCATCTATTTGTATTAGTTATCAAATGGGCAAGAGTTGTAAACTGCCCTTTACTTCACTAAATAAAATTCCAACTTTTCCTCTTGAGAAAATCCATTGCGATCTTTGGGGACCAGCCCCTTTGTCGTCGAATTAACACTTTTGATTTTATATTATTTTGTGGGCGACTATTCTCAATTTACATTGTTATATTCTTTAAGAAGGAAATCTGAGTTCTTTGATTGCTTTCAAAAATTTCAAAGGTTTGTAGAAAACCAATATGACCGAAAAATAAAAAAATTTCAATGTGACAGGGGGGTGAATTTAGTTCCTCTCCATTTCTAAAACAAATGAATAATTATGGAATTGAGATGTATATATCATATCCCAGAGCCCCGGAACAAAATGGGTTGCCGAACGCAAACACTGGCATTTAGTAGAGACGGGATTAACCATGTTATTTCACGCAAATTTTCCTTTGTCAATTTAGGTTGAAGTTTTTCTCACTGCAAAATATCTGATTAACCGGCTTCCCTCTTCAATTTTACAGTTTAAGAGTCCCTATTATAAGCTTTATAAATGTCATCTGGATTACAAAGGCTTGCAGGTGTTGCGATGCCAATGTTTCTTTTCTTTGCGGCACCAAAGTGGCTCCAAATTTACCAAAAAGACATATCCTTGCATATTCGTTGTCTATAACCCGATTCAGAAAGGGTATAGATGTTTAGAGCCTAAGACACGACGGGTGTACATTTTACAGCATGTGGTTTTTATGAGCAAACTTTCCCTTAAACCTCAAAAAGAAAAAGAAAATTCATCTTCGTTGGTCTTCACTGAATTTCCTTTTGAAGAGGAGAGTTAATTCTAAAAAACATGGAACTAATACTGAGAATATTTCTCGTGATTCTACAAAGTTGATCAGCTCAGATAAGGAAATATTATGCTCACTCGATTCTAATTTATTTTCTTGTTATAATCATTGGTGTGTCATCGCACCAACGTCTAAAAGATATGCACTAAGAGTGTGTGAGTGCAATGTGGCCAAATTTTAAATTTATAACTACCACTACTACCTCTAACTAAAAAAATAGCTAGGGTGAGTAGGGATCGTCCCAAGAGATTGTGGGTGCACTAGTTATGGAAACAATGTATAGAGTTAGTAGGTCGAATAATCAAGAGATGGTGGGTTTGGCTGATTAAACTATAAGCTAAACTAAACAAGTTCAATGTATCATAAGCAATTTAAATGAAATTTAGAGAAACCAAGAGAGTGGGGTCTTAGGGTCTAGAGATCACCACTAAACATCACTATTCTAGAGATTTAATGCATAATTAATGAGGGGAAACATGTGTAGTAATTTAAGAGTGTGTGATTGATTGTTTCAACAAGTATGGATGACCTCTTAAGCATATATTGTCTAAGCAATCTAATTAATAGCACAATACATCAAATTAAGCTATTAATCCTTCCTTTAAGCTCACAATCCAAACACATCACATGGTTAAAGAATAATACTATTTGCATTCATAAGCATGGAACATCAAACAACAAGCATGCGTTGTCCTCCCATCTAACAACTAAGGCAATTACACTACAATTAAGCTAAGGGCATGAAAATTAAACTAAAGAAACTAAGGGAGAGGTACAACCCATCAAGACATGAGTATGAACCATCAAATAAACCATAATAGTATTCTATTAAACACTAAACCTTGAGAATATCTAGATCCATAGCATTAACACACATGGGCATGCATCAATAACATAAAAACTAGAGATAAACATATGAACATCTATTCTAGCATACATAGACATATGGATAGAATGAAATGATCAATTGGAAGTATCAAACTACACAAATCATTGAATAAACAAGATTCATATATAAAATAAATGTCAATACAAGATTACAACACAAATCCCCTCAAAATACAAAGCATTAGAGTCTAGAAGACATGCTTAGGGCTAACTCTAGCCCCAAGACGATGTTTAGCCACTCATTGAAGTAGTCCTCCAACCCTTAAGGGCTATCTCCATGGTAGAAATTGACTTCCTTCTTGATGGAAACCCTAGAGGAATGGAAAAACTCCCAAAGATATATAAAAGCTCCCTCTCTAGTCTCTAGCCTCCTTTCCAAGATATGAGATATATTCTCTCATATGAGTTATGATGGTCTACGATGTAAAAGAGGCTCAAAATCCTTATATAGGAGGCTCAAGTGTTTTCGTGCACTATGGTCTTTGAATTGATTGCACCATGAGCCAACTTTTAATGAGCTGGAACTTATTTTTTTCGGACTTGAGGAGGTTCGATCGATCGAACTGTCTTGAGATCGATCGAACATTGCTAAGATCCATCAAATACTGCAGAGATCGATCATCCTTGGCGGCGCCTTTTTGAATAAAGACAAATCTCTGAGATACTTTGGGGAAGAGACAAAAGTGGTAGGTGGGGTGGTAGGTGAGGATAGGATCGAATATTTTTGATTGATCGAAGAAAGGTTGGATCGATCGAAGATTATGAGATCTTTTGGATCATGACAAAGGTTTGGATCCATCTTGAAAAGTCTAGAACGATCTTTCTCTGATCGATCGAAGGAATGTTGGATTGATCGAACTTGTTGATTTTCCACACTTTACTTCATTCTACTTCCACTTTGTTCTTTTCTTCCATTTAACTTGAGATTGCTTCTTTTAGGCTCTTTTTTGGTTGAATTAACTTATTTTGGGGATAAGCGCCTGAAAAGGGCAATAACACGAAATTAGTCTAAAACGGGAAAGTAAGATAGATAAAGGTCCTAGAATACCTAAGCTTAAGGAGTTTAAATGCACACTTTTCAGCGCTCATCACACCCCCAAACTTAAATTTTGCTAGTCCCTAGCAATGAACTACAAAGTAAAGGAATGAAATGAACGATTATACAAGTATGAACTAAAAAGCAATAAATGGATAACGCCACTTTCGTAGGGAACACGATTGCATTTAGCACATGCAACAAGCCTTTTAAACCCCTAGGTTACCTCTAGTGGACGAGTGAAGTCTCGTGAGAGTTTCCAGAAATAATACCCATAAACATTAAACTCATTCTCACAAAAGAGGCACCAATATTGTAAATAAGTATTGGGAGAAAATTACCTCAAATATGCAATTTTTCAACCATTTCCAAGCAATCTCCCAAAATTCCAACACCAAGCAAGCAAGTATGGTCCTCCACACATTAAGAAAATAATTATGCAAATCAAAACAACTTTAGAATCCTTTTTGAGTGGATCGGCATCAAATATGTTGCTATATTAGCCAACTAAAGAAATTATCACATCCTTACCCTCAAACTAGCACACAAATCTAATACCGATCATCAAGACAAAGAGTGTACCTTTTATTAAAGCTTTATTGATCTAGGTGCGCTTATTCTCTTCACTCAATTTTTTTTTTTTTTCCTAATCCTAAGGATCAAATATGGAAGCATAGTGCAATGTGTTAATCTATTAAGCTTTCTAGCGATCCATGAGGTCGAGCGTTAGGTCAATGACTCCCAAATCAGACGGCTTTAGGACACTAGGTGTTCAAACACCCCTAAGGATTTACAAGCTCAAATCAACTAGGCTACAAATCAAAACCTCTCTCTAATCATTTCCCACTTCTCACCTTTTGGGAGAAGTCCTCACTTTTTATTTGCTTTTGCAACATCTTTTTTTTTTTTTTTTTTTTTAAACACTCAATTATTAACCTAGAGTTTGGGCATTCCACCTTTCGGCGCGAGAAATTCAGTACTTGATGAGGCTAGAATCCCGGCTACTCGATGAAAAGGGTTTGTTATCCACTTTTATCAAGAATGAAAGCTTTCAATGCACTACTAGCCCAATTAGGATATAACCAATTCAATAATCAATAAAACATGTACCCCACAAATGACTGCTAGTGTGCGCCTGTGCTAGTGTAGAATCCTAGAGTGAATCTCAAAACAATCACAAAATCAAGATGATGTGAACCACAAGTACAAGCAAAATATCAATTTTTTGAAAAATTTACTCATAAATGGCATCCATAAGGCATATAAGGAGTATTGGACTCTCAAGTTAAGCAATTTTTAAATTCTAAGCAATATAGTCCTCAAAAGATCAAAATCACAGTTAGTTATGGACCAATCATAGAAAATCCCTCAAATACACAAGTCATGCTTAAAATTTGGAATTGAAAGCAAATACTGCAATTAACACCATTACCCCTAAACTTAAATTGCAGAATGTCCTCAATGTGCAAAAAGAGCAAAGGAAATAGTATACCAGTGCAGCTATGGCAAAGAATGGTCGGGGCACAAGTATCCAAAGTGGGTGGTATAACCCCCCCAAACTTGGGATTAACTGTGGTCCTAAAAAGATGGCACTTGGATAAAACTCATCAGATAACAAAATGGATAATAATAGTGCATAGTGGACATGCAAGTGTAAATGGAATAATAAATGAAGTAAAGAGAGAGGAATAAGGGTGGTCTTAAAAAATTTGGGCAGCACTCTCTGTCACTGAAGTTACTGGGATACACCTGATAATGGAGTCAATCACAGACAGATATATCAATATAGAGATATGACATCCAAAAGATAACATGTATAAAAAGATAAAAATAATGCACATTGCAATGTCTGGGCAGCAGACTGGCCGCAAAGATATAGTAATAGTATCAAAAAGGACAGTCAAATATCATAGATATAGAAATGATGATATAGAGATAGAAAGATCAGAAAGAGGAGGTCGGGCAAGCGGGGCGTGATCCTCGGATATCTCTGGATATATCTCGTAGCGCAGCTAGGACATCTGAGCGAAATATAGAAATATCTGCTCTGAGGGAGACCACATCGGACTGAAGAGAGACAACGGTGTCCTCCAAAGTCTGTATACTCTCTCCTAGGCCAGGTGTCTGTACTGGAGTTTCAGGTATGACTGGGTCAGGAGAATGATGCTCATCCTGACGAGGCTCCGGGACATATAGTGGCGACCCTGTCGGAGAGTGATATGGTAACTCCTCTAATGGAGGCTCTTGCTCCAGATCGATTTTCATAAGTACTGCAGCCACCGGTGCGTCTGCCAGATCGTCTGCTGCTGCTATCTCCATCTCTGCCTCCTCAGCTGCTATCACTACGTCCTGCTCTAAACTCCTGATAAGAGCATTGTAACTCTTATTCCAATCCTTCTTGACGAAGCTGCATGCCCCCTGCTCGGGACGCTCCTCTGGATGGAATGGGTAGCACTGGTCCCGCAGGATCTAAGTAATAAGATGAGCGAATGGAAGGAACTTAGCCCATTTAGGGTTTGCCTTATTGATGTAGTTGGTGTAAAGCTTCATCATGACATTCCAGTAGAGTGCCGGGATAGATACCCAGTGGCCAGTGTAGAATCCGTATAAAGCAGCCAAGAAATCTAAACACCTCTGGGTCTTATGGCTCGTCATAAATCCGTTGCAGAATAAGATCGAATCGTAAAACCAGAGGTTGTCAGTCAAATAAGTCCGAGTGGTGAATGTCTCGCCTACTGCATAGTGTCCTGTAAGTGCAACTGCCATGTCTGCATCAGAAGGCCTCCGCAAAGTAGGATAATGAAGCTCGGGAGGGCAGACATACGGGCACCAAGAAGATCTGGCTAATGTATTAACTGTAACTCGGATGGGGTAGCCATCTATAGTGGTATGTAGCTCTGATAGATTGCCCAGGGCCGACTGGAGGTGGGGAAGGTTGGTTACAGCGATGAGAGGGAAGCTAGGGCCTTAGATCGATCTTTGAGATCGATCCAAATGACCCTTGATGTCTATTTTAAAAACTGCCCCCGACAGATCGATCCAAATGACCCTTGGTGTCTATTTTAAAAACTATCCCCGACAAGTTCGATAAATCGAGAAAGATCTCCGATCGATCAAACATAAATCGATCTGTGGGTTCACAAATTAATCTAAGCTCAAAACGACACAATATTTTTGAAGGTATTTTTTTTTTTTTTGAATAAACAAAATAAAATAAAATAAATATTAAATATTAAAGTGCAGTTAAAGTCAAAGTCAAGGTTAACAAAGGGACACAGATCGATCAAGCTGAGATCGATCGAGAAGCTACTTCGACGATCGAACAGGTGAAAACCTGCAGACAAGTTCGAATGATCAGATAGAGAGCTGTTTTATGTGGGGTTCAAAAATTTTCTAAGTGTTGGAAGTAAAGATCGATCCAAGAAGAATTTTAGATCGATCACAAAACATTTCACACGATGAAGTTCGATCGATCGAACCTCTTTTGAGATCGATTGAATAGTCACAAAATGCCTAATTTCAGAATGAAAGTGCATGCATTCTCGATCAAAATCCCTAACCATGTGTATGAACCCAGAATATATCTAGACGACGCAAAAATTGAAAGGTAAAATAGAAATGAGGAAGGAAGAGTTGTAAACCCTACGAAGTATTGCTAGTTTTTAACGTCTCTAGCAAGACGTTGGGCTCTTTTAGCCCGAATCAAATATCTTGTTATGTATCTCCTCCTTGGCGGGGTGAAAAACACTTTGAACCCCATCTAACAAATGGTTCTTTGAGGAACTTGTTGGATTTGGATCAAATAGAATTAACGGTCCTTCATCAATACAACTCTTGGGCTTCCATCCCCTTTCAACACAAGGTTTTGAAACAACATTCGTTACTTTTAAGTTTGAAGATAGATTCTTGGAAATTCCACTTCCAAGCAAGGACTCAACTTTATCACATTCATTGGCAATTCATTTTTCAACAACACACACTTTTTCATGTTTGTCCATTGAATTCGGGGTCGGATTAAAAATGTTCAACTTCACTTTCATATGCCCAAATGAGATTTTCATTATCCCCGTCCTACAATTTATGTTGTCATTTGCGGTTGCCAAGAAGGGATGACTAAGGATAACGGGAATTTGGCACTTGGGGTTCAAAACCGGTTCCGTGTCTATGACAACGAAATCAACGGGGAAAAAGAACTTATCAATCTTAATCAAGACATCCTCAATGATACCCCAGGGCTTTTTGATGGATCGGTCGGCAAGTTGCAAAACTACCGACGTCGGTTTCAAGTCTCATAAGCCCTATTTGACATACACTGAATAGGGAAGAAGGTTGACACTTGCTCTTAAGTCCAGAAGAGCCCGATTAATGACATGGTCACCAATGATGCAAGAAGTAGCAGGTGAACTGGGTCCTTAAACTTTGGGAGAGTCTTATGTTATAAAATGAAGCTCACTTGCTCGGTTAAGACCACTTTCTTTGGTGCTTGGTTTTTATTCTTCCTCTTTTGGGTGCAAAGATCTTTCAAGAATTTGGCATAAGCCGGAATTTGCTTGATTACATCCAAAAGCGGAAGATTGTTCTTCACTTGCCTAAACATTTCAATAATTTCATTGGTCCTGGTCTTTTGTTTGTCAAGATAAATGGATCCTTTCAAGGCATTCGGAAATGGAGCTCTTGGCTCAAAATCTTTTTCAAAAACTTTCTTTAAAACATCATCAACACAAGAATTTTTCAAATCATACTTTAATTTATCTTTCAAATCATTTTTCAACACTTTCTCAATATGATGATTATGCATATGCAATGAAGGAGGAATATGATGAGAAACGGGACGGGTGTCAACTTTTGGTTGCACCGGTTCACTTTCTTCATTGGACATACTCACTTGGTTGTCCACAATCTTCCCACTCCTTAAGGTTGTCACCGCATTAACATGCTCGATTGTGTGCCCTTCCGATGAGGAATGAGTCTCCACAATACATTGTTGCTTTGGTGGTGCATTCAAAGGCATCTTCCCTTTCTCTCTAGCATTTAAAGTACTAGTTATTTGCCCTACTTGGGTTTCTAGCTTAGTAATGGATTGGGAATGGGAATGAAGCAATTGAGTGTTCGCCTCTAGAGTACCTAGAGCGGTCAACACTTTTTCCTCAAAAGCGGGACTCCTAAAATTTCCTTGAGAATATGACGAATGGTTAGGAAAATGAGAATTAGAAAATTGATTACCATGCGATTAAAATGATGATGATCTAAAACCTTGGGAACCTTGGCCTTGCATTGGAGGTGGAATATACTTGTTTTGAAAACCACCTTGGGGAGGGTTTGAGCCTTCCCCTTGGTTTTTCCAAGAGAAATTTGGATGGTTCCTCCAACTTGAATTGTAATGAGTGCCATAGGGATTATTCCCTTGGTTGACAAATGTAGCATTGACTTGTTCATGGTTTTCACTTGGCACATGTCCATAGGGACAATTGGAAGTAGAATGTAGAACACTTGAACAAGTCATATATGATTCATTGGATGCACGATGACAAACATGATTAGGGGAGGAAGATACTTGATTCGCCGAAGTTTGGTTAATCAAAAATTGATCAAACCTTTGAGATAAGGATTTCATCTCAGCAGCTATGTCATTGGAATTGTCGACTTGATATAAGCTAACATTCTTCCTTTCACCTAGATTACTACCATTTTTAGAAGATAAGGATCTATGCATTGAATTTTCACTCATGCTTTCATACAATTGCCACACATCATCCTCATGTTTATCAAGGTAAGAACTACCCATAGATGCATCAACCATACCCTTGTGACTATCCGGCAAACTTTCAAAGAAATATTGAACTGATTACCACTTAGGTATGTCATGATGTGGGCACTTCCTAAGCAAGTCATTAAACTTTTCGCATGCCTCATGAAACATTTCCCTATCCCCTTGAAAAATTCACGAATGGAAGTTCTCATGGCATAGGTCTTAGAAACCGGATAGTACTTCTTTAAGAACTCTTGTTACATTTATGCCCAAGAAGTTATCAAGAAAGGCCTAAGATTGTTGAACCAATATTTTGCTTTGTCTTTAAAGGTAAAAGGAAAAAGTTTAAGTCTTAAAACCTCTTCAAGCATGTCCGTGTATTTCACGGTGGAACACACTTCAAGAAACTCATCCAAATGCTTGTAAGGTTCTTCACTTGGAAGTCCATGATAGTTGGGAAGCATTTGAATGGTTTGCGATTTAATCTCATAGTGATGTGCTCTAAATGGGGGCAATTAAATGCAAATGGGTGCATTATATTCATTAGGCACATAATGGTCTCTTAAAGCAATGGTAGGATTTACAACCGGCGGTGCTACTTGGACACCTTGATTGCCTTGCATAATAGGAGGTTGTGGAGCAAAAATTGGCCGAGGCATTCCCAATAAAATTTGGCCTTCTTGTTGTGGTGGAATGAATGGTCTAGGCATGCGTAATGGTACTTGAATATTTTCATGATGCACATTAGGGTGGAGGATGCCTTGTTGGTCAATGTGACCAAGGTCCTCCACATGGTCGTTATTCAATTCCTCTATTGGTGAAATGGAGTGATGAAAACTACCTCTTCCCCTAGGATTACGAACAACCGATTCAAGATGCAAATTAGGAGGGACAAGAGTAGGATTTAATGACCTATGACCATGGATACACTAGCTAAACAAATAACAAGCAAATAACAATCACTTCGCCCCCGCAACAAATCAATCAACGAACATTCTCCACATACATTGATCCTATACTCCCATGCTTGAATAACATGCAAAGAAAAGTAAATTGCCTCCACGCGGGCTCACGATTTATCTAAGAATTGAAAAACTTGCCACCACACGGGCCGACGATTTAACTAAAGATTGAGTTTGAAAAATCTCACAAAGGGTCCTTAAGCAACTTCAATATATTTTCAATTTTCAAGCCTTGTTATGCTTTGTAATTTTTAGATTTTTAGCCCTTTTTATGCTTAGCTTAGCTCCTTGCTTTGAATTCTCCTTTGCTCAACTTCCTTTGCTCAATTCACCTAATCAAATATGAACAAACACAATAAGTAACAAAAATGAAAATAAAGTAAAGACACGATCAAAAGAGTACTAATTCCTATTTGTTTCCAAAACATGGCGTTGCCAATTTAAATCCTCGGCAACGGCGCTCAAAACTTGGTGTGTCGTCGTACCAATGTCTAAAAGATGTGCACTAAGAGTGTGTGAGTGCAATGTGGCCAAGTTTTAAATTTATAAATGCCACTACTACCTCTAACTAAAAATATAGCTTAGGTGAGTAGGGATCGTCCTAAGGGATTATGGGTGCACTAGTTATGGAAACAATGTATAGGGTTAGTAGGTCGAATGATCAAGAGATGGTGTGTTTGGTTGATTAAACTACAAGCTAAACTAAACAAGTTCAATGTAACATAAGCAATTTAAATGAAATTTAGAGAAACCAAGAAAGTGAGGTCTTAGGGTCTAGAGCTCACCACTAAACATCACCATTCTAGACATTCAATGCATAATTAACGAAGGGAAACATTGTAGCAATTTGAGAGTGTGTGATTGATTGTTTCAACAAGTATGGATGACCACTTAAGCATATATTGTCTAAGAAATCTAGTGAATAGCACAATACATCAAAGTAAGCCATTAATCCTTCCTTTAAGCTCACAATCCAAACACATCACATAGTTAGAGAATAATACTACTTGCATTCATAAGCATGGAACATCAAATAATAAGCATAGATTATCCTCCCATCTAACAACTAAGGCAACTGCACTACAACTAAGCTAAGGGCATGAAAATTAAACTAAAGAAACTAAGGGAGAGGCACAACCCATCAAGACATGAGTATGAACCATCAAATAAACCACAATAGTATTCTATTAAGCACTATACCTTGATAATCTCTAGATCTATAGCATCAACACACATAGACATGCATCAATAACACAAAAACTAAAGATAAACACATGAACATCTATTCTAGCATACATAGACATATGGATAGAATGAAATGATTAATTGGAAGTATTAAACCACACAAATCATTGAATAAACAAGATTCATATGTAAAATAAATGTCAATACAAGATTACAACATAAATCCCCTCAAAATACAAAGCATTAGAGTCTAGAAGGCATGCTTAGGGCTAACTCTAGCCCCAATAAGATATTTAGCCACTCATTAAAGTAGTCCTCCAACCCTCAAGGGCTATTTCCATGGTAGAAATTGACTTCCTTCTTGAAGGAAACCCTAGAAGAATGGAAGAACTCCCAAAGATGTGTAAAAGCTCACTCTCTAGTCTCTAGCGTCCTCTCTAAGATATGAGATATATTCTCTCCTATGAGTTATGATGGTATATGATGTAAAAGAGGCTCAAAATCCTTATTTAGGAGGCTCAAGTGTCACACCCAATGGCCTGGATTCGTGCACTATGGTCCTTAAATCGATTGCACCATGAGCCAACTTTTAATGAGCTGGAACTTATTTTTTTCGGACTTGAGGAGGTTCGATCGATCGAACTGTCTTGAGATCGATCGAACATTGCTGAGATCCATCGAATACTGCAGAGATCGATCATCCTTGGCGACGCCTTTTTAAATAAAGACAAATCTTTGAGATATTTTGGGGAAGAGACAAAAGTGGTAGGTGAGGATAGGATCGAATATTTTCGATCGATCGAAGAAAGGTTGGATCTATCGAAGATGATGAGATCTTTTGGATAAAGACAAAGGCTTAGATCCATCTTGAAATGTCTAGATCGATCTTTCTCTGATCAATCAAAGGAATGTTGGATCAATCGAACTTGTTGATTTCCCACATTTTGTTTCATTCTGTTTCCACTTTGTTTTTTTCTTCCATTCAACTTGAGATTGCTTCTTTTAGGCTCTGATTTGGCTGAATTAACTTATTTTGGGGATAAGTGCCTGAAAAGGGCAATAACACGAAATTAGTCTATAATGGGAAAGTAAGAGAGATAAAGGTCCTAGAATACCTAAGCTTAAGGGGTTTAAATGGGCACTTTTCAGCACTCATCAATCATGATTTTGTTGCAGCAAATTGAGCTGAAAATTAGAAGTAAGTCTCCTTTCAAGATCCACACGTTTTCCATGGTGAACGAGCATATTTTACTTACCAAAATTTCACACCAATCTCTTACACAGTTGAGACAACTATTTTAAACGAGTCACTAACCTTTATTACTGAAAATCATGATCGTTCCAGCATACATGAAGATCTTAATGAAGACGTGGAAGATCTTGTTTATGAAGACCAAGATTTTGCCGAAAATGGCAACCACATGGAAGCTAAGTCAGCGTCTATGTAATGTCCTAGATTTTTTCTAATTTTTTGGTATTTTTATTATTTTTAATACCTCAATTTATGCGCTAAGTGGGCCCCAAATATTACCACTTAATTATTTATTATGTTATTTCATACATTTATTTATATATATGGGTGTATATGTATGTGGTCAATGGGAGAAGATATTTTGGAGGGCTTAGTTGTTTTTGCAATGGCACATGAAAAAGCATGTGGGTAACTTTAGCAACAAAGAACCACCATTTGACAAGTAGCCAAATAAAGGCCACACATTCATTTTTAAGTTTGGCACCCCATTCTTCTTCTCAATTTTAGCTAACTCTCTCTTTCTGTCTCTTTACATTTGCTCTCTCTCTCTCTCTCTCTCGTTATACATCTATATACACCAAAGTTTCAATCCATATTTTGGAAGCCTTAGGGTGAGATTTGAGAGAAGCCCAAGGAGACAAAGTTGTTCTACTCGATGAGGGATACGTTTTGACACCGGTTTTGCATGCATTTGGTAAGATTCAAGTTCGGGATCTAAAAGCTCCGAGTTACTTGTGCGGTAGGGATGTTTAAAGTATTTTGTTTTGCCTTCTTTTTGAGTTTCCATGTTTTGATTCTTGTCAAGCATGATATATGTGCTATGTGATGAAATTATGTGTAAAGATGGTGTTACTAGTGTATGTGAAGGCAAATTGTTGAAAAACATGCTATGTGTTTAAGTTGTTTTCTTGAGAATATGCATATATACATGATGATGAAGATGATGATGATGATGAGCATGTTTGGGTAAATTAACAGAATTGTATAGCATGTGAATATTAATTTTTAAAATGCACGATTTCATTCATGTGTGATGTCCCTCGATTCCGGAACATGCGTCAATCAATTCCGCACACAAAACCGAGGGAAATATCAAAACAATTAGGTAATAAACAAGCATAGAATACAAAAGATAAAAAAAAATAAATAATGTTGATCCATAGGTCTATCATGTTTGCTCATTTAATGTAAAATCAGTTTTACTAACATCTCGTTTTTATCTTAAGTATTGTTGGGTATTATTTTAGCTATATTTATATGTTATTATCAGGTGTGCACTAACAATTGTTTCACTATTTCTTTTAGTCCATGTGCGTGTATGCAAATGTATTGCAAGGATAACCAAGTGTCTTTTATATCCATTAATTCCACATACTTCAATATCCAGGACATAGAATGTTTGCTAGCTGTTGTTAAATGAAGCTTATTATATAAGAGTATATGATTTGTTAACTAAAGAATCTAACGGCCATAAGTTATTTGGTCAGCTTTTATTTGAAGTCAAGGGCTATGATTAATTCATTGCTTGGATAGCTTTTGTGTGGCTGTAATAAGCTGGTGCTTTCTCTCTTTAACGGCTTCATAGTTCAGAGATATATATACAGATCAGGTGTGCATCTGTTAGAGTGAGCTCTCAAAAACTGATTATAGACTATTTTCAAAGAGCTTGAAGACGAACATCAAAAGAGTGAGCCTGATTGTAGTCTAAATCGGAGCAACGGTGAAGACCCATTTTGACCGAAGCTCTATTAAAGAACCCATCACCGGAGAGCCACAGTGACAACACCGAAGAGCTACAGCGTTCACACCAGCGAGCCAAAATCTCTATCAGCGTGAAGACCTCATTCTGGTGACATTCAAAACCGTTTCCATTATTCCGGTGATAGACACACTCAGTCCAGTGATACCAGATAACAGCGTACCAGTTCGGCAAATCTCTAAGTTTGTAGTCAAGTTCCAGTGAACAAATCACAAGCTCCAACCACTAGTGAGTTTCAGTCGTACCTAGCAAGTGGCATAATCTAAATTGTTCTGGCGAACTTCACAAAGTTCCTATATCCGGTCCGGTGTAGTTTACTCTACAGAAGCAGTTTCAAGCAAGTTTCAGTCCATCTCCGTTCAAACGAGCACCATCTTCGGTCAAAGCTTTGAAGCTTTGAAATTGATAAACTTAGTAGGTTCAATAGTGAGCAACAGTGAGTTTGGGAGAAAATACAAGGGTGTTTTTCTTAACAAATCAAAAGGATTATTTACTGGACTAATTTACAGATGATCAAATCCAGAAGTGGTGTGCATTGCTTATCATGTAAGGGCTGTGAAATCTATCTTTCAAGTTTTATGTCTATTTAACTTTTATCTTGTAAAACTTGAGAGAACACCATCATTGTATTATATTTTCTTGTTGAGTAATTTGGTGAGCTCTTGGTTCAAGCATTGGGTTACTGTGAACATGGGAAGTGCTGGAGTGATTGTTGTGAGATTGGTGAGTGGTCCTAACATAGGGTGTTGTGGACACGGGAGAGTGCAAGAGTGGCTTGTATGTGAGTTTGGTGAGTGAGATTGAGAGTTGATGTACTCTTTTTTATTCATAGTGGTTTACGATTTAGGTTTCACAGCCCCGAAGATGTTTCCCCCACACTGGGGGTTTTACCTCGTATATCTGGTGTGAGACAATCTTAGCATTTCATTTGAGTTTCCATCACTGTGCTTTAAGATAAAAAGTTACAGAAATCTTATAAGATTCCAATTCACCCCCCTTTGGGTATCTTCAATTGGTATCAGAGCAGGGTCTACTTGTGTCAGGTTTCACCACCTGTAAAAAAGGTCATAAATCATAGCAGATAAAGGTCAGGCTATTAACAAAGCTCTAGGATTTGATGAGACAGACTATGACTCATGGAAGATTATGATGGAGGCATTTTTAATGTCTCAAGCCTATGAGGTTTGGCAAGCTGCTATAATAGGAATTGTTGTGCTCGATCCCAATAACCCCTCAACCGTAGACAGAACAGCTTTATCAAATGATGGCAGAGCGAAGTATGATCTGTATTGTGCATTAAAGCAACAGGAGTTCACTAGAGTGAAAAATTATAAAGCTGCAAAAGAAATATGGGATTCTTTAAGAGCTGCTCATGAGGGAAACAATATTATTAAGGAGAACAAGATTCCACTTCTTAAGGTTCAATACGAATGATCCAAAATGGAAAAGAGGGAAAATGTGGTAGAGTACATGTTTAGAATTAATACGATTATCAACAATATTAGAGCTCTTGGTGAAGACATGAAGGACTCAGAAGTGTGCAAAATGATACTCAGGTCACTAACACCTAGATTCAATCCAAAAGTGACTATTCTTGAAGATAAGGACATATCCAAAATGACTATTGATGATTTGCAAGCCTCCTTGACTGCCTATGAGATGAGGATTGGTGTTCAGACTCAATATAGAAAAGAAGCTGCTCTAAAGGCTAAGGAAACTGTGGAATAAGAAGTTCAAATATCTTATGGTGACTTATTTGATGATGAAGTAGCCTATCTAGCTAAGAAATTCAAGAAGTTCAAGTTCAAGAAAAGAGGACAGTCATAGGGTCAGAGTTTTGGATGTGGAAAATTTGGTCACTTTATTGTAAGTTGTCCAAGTAACATAAGGGCTCAAACTTATAGAAAACCAGAAACTTTCAACAACAGAAACAAAGGCAAGAAGAAGGCGTTCCTCACTGGTTGGGAATCAAGCTCTGAAGAAGAAGAAAAAAAAATAGTTTCAGGGGATGAAGGAACCTGTCTATTCATGGCTATTCATTAGCCTCCCTTATTTCAAATTAATGAAGAGGTAAATGAAGATGAAAAAGATGATCATGATGAAGTCCTTGCTGATGAGCGCTGAATACTGTATATTCAAGCGCCCTAAATTACATTAACAAAGTCCATTAATTGATTATTTTATGTAGATTAACTCCATTTGCATGTTTTTGTACATTTTCAGGTTAAAGTGCAAAAAGGAAGCAAAAATGATGCCTTGTGGAATTTTGAACAAAAAGGGTGCCAATTCTGAAATTCTGGCAACAGTAGAACCTGACTTTTGTTGCCATTTTCGACCTAGAAAACTCAAGAACTGGACTTCCATCATAACATGAAAGATTTAGAGCTCTGAATCATCTTTCCAAATCTTTAAGCGGTTTGTCATTCGGAGTTCGGAGCAGAGAGTTATGATCTTCTTAACAGAGATGCGCAGAACTGCCTGGCAGCACTGAAGTACTGCCTTTCTCCCCATTTTCGACCAATCAGACTTGAGAATTGGGTCTTCATCAAAACATGAAGTTTTTAAAGCTCTGAATCAGCTCTCCAAATCTTCAAACAGATCATCATTCGGAGTTTGGAGCACAAAGTTATGGTCATTCTTCCACAGTGGGTCAGAGATGGGCAAGAAATGCATGTTGCTCATTACACTAATTTAGAGTGCTCGAGACCACCCTTCGAGTGCTCAAAATTCTGGCAAATTGCACTCGGAAATGGCTCAATTTTAGCCACTTGCACATTGGTTTCCTCAATGCCATCTTCCTTCTTTATGAAGTGGTTGGAGGTGTTCCTTGGAGGAGAGAGAGCCTTGACTTGAGCTTGATAAGAGAGAGAGAGGACCACACAAAATCATTATCCTTCATTCTACAAGATTAGAGGAGAGAGAAGAGAGCAAGGAAGGTGTTCTTGAAGCCTAAAGAAGGGAGCTCGAAAATGGCTTGTCCATCCATGCTTCTTCCTTCTTCTAGCTCACTCATGGGTAACTAAACTCCATCTAGGGAGGTGATGAAGCCTCCCCTTTTGTTCATGTTCTAGATTAGGTTCTATTTTGGGGATTATAATGTATAAACTTTGGTCTTTTCATAGTTTAAGAGATTATTACTTCTTGTAATGAATATTCATGTTTAAATGATTGATGTGAGTTCTTTAGCTTGTCTTGATGATTCTTACATTAGTCTTATTGCTTTTATTTTCATAGTGACAATGAAGATATTAACTATGAATGGTTTTCAAGGCATGTTGATTTTGAAACTTGATATTCAATTGCTTAGGTACCTCCTTTGATGGACTATGCTTGATTTTTACCTTCATGTGCTTCATCATTTGATTGAATGCTTGATGGTCTTTTGCTTAAGTTAATGTATTTGATACTACACCCTAGTCTAGGTAGTCCAAATGTGTTGTCTTTTGATAGACCATTCTTGTTTTAATCTCATGAACTTTTTATTGGTTATGAAGCAACTATGTGTTGCTACATAATTCTTGATCATTACTTCTATAGTGTTTATCCCCAATTTAGACTTAATCTAGCATGTACTTAGGGTGTAGTGTGAATTCATCTCCTTAGTCTTCTCTACCTAGATCTATCTTTCTAAATTTCTTACAATTTTATTGTTAATGTATCTTTGAATTCCTAGTTTAGTGACAAACACACAAACCCTTTATAAACCCCTCATCACTCTAAAATGACTTTAGATACTTAGGTTGCCTTAAGACTAGCGCAGTCCCAGTGGTTCGACCTACTCGACTAATAGCCCTATTTTACAATGATTCGTGCTATTGCGAAGGTTGATGTTTAATTGATCAACCGATCACTTGCTGAATGTGAAAGGCTTGCAAGGAAATGTAATTCACAGAAGAAAGAATTGAAGCTGATCAGCCATAAGTTAGAAACAACTAAAGATCTACTCATGAAACACATTAAGGTAAAACTCTCTCTTTTCTGTTCCATTTCCTTAATTGTGTGTCAGTGTACCAAAGACAGGATAAGTGATACAAAATGGAGCACTAAAAGATGTAAAGAGGAATTGGCTATGGCATTAGAAGAAAGGTCCTAAAAGATAGTTGAAATTTGGACTAACTCAACTAAGCAAATTGGAAGGATAGGTATTGGCTATGATCTAAATTCACATGAAAAAGTAAAAAAAACCTCATCACATTCTATCTTTGTTAAATCTGAAAGTGGTAAAATTTATGCTGCTTATCCTATTACAGTCAGTGCATGTAGACCCAAGTACGAATTACTTCAGTCCACTTACTTCAATTTAAAACATGATCACTTAGATTTTGCATCATATGCAAATAGAAATTCTAAAGCTAAACTTGCATATGTAAAGAAATCTGAATTGAAGCATGATAGTGTATCAAAGATAAACAAGTCATTTGTGAAAACTAGAATGATGTGGATACCTAAGAAATAAAATGCAGTTAGTCTTCTAATTTACACTGCTTTTAAAACATGCAATATTAGCAATAAATGGTATGTTGATAGTGGATGCTCTAGACACATGACAGGTGACATGTCAAAATTTGAAAAAATTGAAAAGTATGATGGTGGCACAGTTGTCTTTGGAAATAACAAAAAGGCCAAAATTGTGGGAAAATGAATCATATCTAAAACTGTTGACATCCCTAAAATTAAAGATGTTTTATATGTTGAGGGCCTTAAACATAATTTGCTAAATGTTAGTCAATTGTGTGACACTGGATGTATGGTATGCTTTGATAAGAATGACTGTAAAGTCATTGATGAACAATCTGGAAAAGCTTTATTTTCTGCAAGTAAATCCCCTACAAATGTTTACACCATTGCTGAGGACACATCTTTAAATGTGTGCAATTTGTCTAAATCTGAAGATGGCATTTTATGGTATAAAAGGCTTGGTTATGTGCATGCTAAGAATATCATGAATATAGTCAAGTATAAAGCTGCTAGAGGCTTACCTGAGTTAAAATTTGATGAAAATCATGTATGCAAAACATGTCAATTTGGTAAACAAACTAAAGTTTCATTTAAATCTAAAGAAATTAATACTTCACAACCACTTGAGATTGTACATATAGATTTATGTGGGCTTACTGGGACCACAAGCATAGGTGGAAGTAGATATTTCATGCTTCTTATTGATGACTTTAGTAGAATGACATGGATATATTTTCTAAAAGAAAAATCTAATGCTATTAACCATTTTATCAAGTTTGTCAACATTGTAGAAAATGAGAAAAATTGCAGGGTCAAAAGACTAAGATCAGACTTTGGCACTGAATTCACAATGAATGAGTTTGAGGCTTTTTGTGATTCAAAAGGCATAAAGAAAGAATTCTCAGCAGTTGCTACTCCACAACAAAATGGGGTTATTGAAAGAAAGAACAGGACCGTTCAAGAAATGGGCAAGACTTTAATGTTGGAAAGAGGACTTTCAAAAGGCTTCTGGGCTGAAGCTACAAACACATCTGTTTATATCATCAACATAGTACTTTTGAGACCAAAATCTACAAAAACTCCCTTTGAGTTGTGGTATGGAAGGCCTGCAATAGTTCATTACTTCAAAGTCTTTGGAAGCAAGTGCTACATTCTCAATCATCTTGACAATCTTGGAAAATTTAATGCCAAGTCAGATGAAGAAATTTTTCTAGGTTATTCCACAAAGAACAAAACTTACAGATGCTACAACTTGAGAACAAAGAAGATGGTGGAATCAATTCATGTAAAGATTGATGAAGGGGGTGATGTCAAAGTAGATGAAGACGATAAGATCTTCACTATAGCAAAGTAACCTAGTTTGGAAAATTATGGTGTTAGCACTTCAACAGAGATTAAGCAAGATAAAAGAGAAACTTTGTATCCCACTCTTCAAAAGTATATGCAACAACACAACATCATTGGTGACAAAGATACAAGTGTCATGACCAGATCTAAGAAGAATGTCGTTGAAATACTTGAGATAGATGAGTATAGTCATATAGCTATGTTGTCCTCTATTGAGCCGAAACACTACCAAGACGCCAAGGATGAAAAAGACTGGATCATTGCTATGAAAGAAGAGCTAGAACAGATTGAGAAAAATGACACTTGGATCCTTATTCCTAGACCAAATCACAAGAATGTTATTGGCTCAAAATGGATCTTTAGAAACAAGTTAGATGAGAAGGGCATTGTGACTAAAAACAAAGTAAGATTAGTTTGCAAAGATTTTGCTCAAATAGCTGGACTTGATTATGATGAAACTTTTGCTCTAGTGGCATGACTAGAATCCATTAGAATGCTTCTCTCATTTGCTTGCTACAAAAAAGTCATGGTCTATCAGATGGATGTAAAATCAGCTTTCTTAAATGGTGATCTTCATGAAGAAGTGTACATTGAGCAGCCTGAAAGATTTGAAAATTCAGTGCATCCACAATATGTCTACAAACTTAGGAAAGCTCTTTATGGTCTCAAGCAAGCACCTCGAGCCTGGTATGATAAGCTTCACTCATTTCTCATTGAACAAGGGTTCACGAGAGGTAAAGTAGATCGCACACTATATGTAAAACTTTTCAACTCAAACTTTCTTATTTTACAGATTTATGTTGATGATATCATGTTTTGTGGCTCAAATACTAGCTTAACTACACACTTTGCTGATCTTATGAAAACCAAGTTTGAAATGTTTATGCTCGGCACCCTAAAGTATTTTTTAGGCCTTCAAATCTGTCAATCTAAGAAAGGCATATTCATTTCCCAAGAAAAGTATGTTAAGGAACTCCTAATAAAATTTAATATGCATGATTGTAAACCCGTGACTACACCTATGTGCACATCCACTAAATTAACCACAGAATGCACTAGTGAAACAGTGAATTCTACTCTTTATAGGTCTATCATAGGTAGCTTGTTGTACTTAACTGCTTTTAGACTTGATATCATGCATGTTGTTGGTTTAGTTGCTAGATTTCAAAGTGCTCCTAAACCATCTCATTTAGTTGCTGCTAAAAGAATAATGCGATATATCAAAGGGACACTTAATTATGGACTGCATTATACAGCTTCACCAAACCTTGATATTCTTGCTTATTCTGATGCCGACTGGGGAGGGTCATTACCTGATAGGAAAAGCACTTCTGGGTGTTGTTATTTGTTGGGAAACAATTTGGCTTCTTGGTTAAGCAAGAAACAAGATAGTATTGCTCTATCTACTTCAGAAGCTGAGTTTATCTCAGCTGCTCAGGTATACTCCCAAGCACTGTGGATGAGGTCCACCTTGACTGATTTAGGAATAACTTTTACCAATCCTACCACCATCTTGTGTGACAATTAAAGTGCTATTGCCATTAGCAAAAATCAAACACTTCACTGTCGCAACAAGCATATTGACATCAAATATCATTTCTTACAAGATAATATGCAAAAAGGATATATTAAGATGGCGTATGTCATAACTAATGTCCAATTGGCGGATATTATGACCAAACCATTACCTGCAGCTAGGTTTGCCACCCTACGAGCTGCATTGGGCATTCATGCCCCCTATCTCTAGTAAAAATGTTCATGGTTTATTCCTTGCCTTTTGACTTTTTTGGTCAAAAAGGGGGAGAAAATAGACCGAGAGTGCCTGAAATATGGCAGCTAGAGTTAGTGTGGAGTGTATTAGAGTAATAATTGGTCACTATTTGCCTTATATTTCTTATATGCATTGTATATTGATTTTTGACATTAAAAGGCAAAAGGGGGAGATTGTTGATCCATAGGTCTATCATGTTTACTCATTTAATGTAAAATCAATTTTACTGGACATCTCATTTTTATCTTAAGTATTGCTGGGTATTATTTTAGTTATATTTATATGTCATTATCAGGTGTGCATTAACAATTGTTTCAATATTTCTTTTAGTCCATGTGCGTGTATGCAGATGTATTACAAGGATAACCAAGTGTCTTCTATGTCCATTAATTCCACATACTTCAATATCCAAGACATGGAATGTTTGCTAGCTGTGCTTAAATGAAGCTTATTATATAAGAGTATATGATCTGCTAACTAGAGTGATCCAACGACCATAAGTTATCTGGTTAGCTTTCATTTGAAGTTAAGGGCTGTGATTAATTCATTGCTTGGATAGCTTTTGTGTGGCTGTAAGAAGCTGGTGCTTTCTCTCTCTAACGGCTTCATAGTTCAGAGATATATATACAGATCAGGTGTGCATCTGTTAGAGTGAGCTCTCAAAAACTGAATATAGACTATTTCAAAGAGCTTGAAGATGAACATCAAAAGAGTGAGCCTGATTGTAGTCTAAATCGGAGCAACAGTGAAGACCCATTTTGACCGAAGCTCCATTGAAGAACCCATCACCGGAGAGCCACAGTGACGACGCTAGAGAGCTACAACGTCCACACCAGTGAGCCGAAATCTCTATCAACATGAAGACCTCATTCTGGTGACATTCAGAACCGTTTCCATCATTCCGGTGATAGACACACTTAGTCCAGCGAGCCCAGATAATAGCGTACCAGTCTAGCAAATCTCTAAGTTTGTAGTCAAGTTCCGGTGAACAAATCATAAGCTCCAACTACCAGTGAGTTTTAGTCATACCCAGCAAGTGGCAGAGTCTAAATTGTTTCAGTGAACTTCATAAAGTTCCTACTTTTGGTCCGGTGCAGTTCACTCCAAAGAAGCAGTTTCAAGCGAGTTTCAGTCCATCTCCGTTTAAACGAGCACCATCTTCGGTTGAAGCTTTGAAGCTGATAAACTTAGTGGGTTCAATAGTGAGCAACAGTGAGTTTGGGAGAAAATACAAGGGTGTTTGTCTTGACAAATCATGAAGGATTATTTACTGGACTAATTTACAGATGATCAAATCCAGAAGCGGTGTGCATTGCTTATCATGTAAGGGCTGTGAAATCTATCTTTCAAGTTTTATGTCTATTTAACTTTTATCTTGTAAAACTTGAGAGAACACCATCATTGTATTAT
The DNA here is from genome assembly GCF_030987335.1 of Cornus florida. Classification (NCBI taxonomy): domain Eukaryota; kingdom Viridiplantae; phylum Streptophyta; class Magnoliopsida; order Cornales; family Cornaceae; genus Cornus; species Cornus florida. The sequence goes on from NW_026775573.1 coordinate 53,081,792, forward strand.
ATTTTCTTGTTGAGTAATTTGGTGAGCTCTTGGTTTAAGCATTGGGTTGTTGTGAACAGGGGGAGTGTTTGAGTGATTGTTGTGATATTGGTGAGTGGTCCTAACACAGGGTGTTGTGGACACGGGAGAGTGCAGGAGTGACTTATATGTGAGTTTGGTAAATGAGATTGAGAATTGGTGTACTCTTTTTCATTCATAGTGGTTTACGAGTTGGGTCTCACAGCCCCAAGGACGTTTCCCCCACACTGGGGGTTTTACCTCGTATATCTGGTGTGAGACAATCTTAGCATTTCATTTGAGTTTCCATCACTGTGCTTTAAGATAAAAAGTTACAGAAATCTCATAAGATACCAATTCACCCCCCTCTTGGTATCTTCAAATAAATAAGCTGAAAAGAAACTAAATAATAAATCCTCCAATAATAATCCAATAGAATTAATCCTCCATTAATAAATCCAAAACATCTGATACCAGTAACCATCTTGATTACAACACGGGAATCTATAATGTGGACCCCTACTAATCCCAACTGAAATAAATGAAGTAAAACAAATCCAATGACTGAAATGCAAAGAAGAATCCTACGTAGATGAGTGATGAAGACTGTTTCTGCTCAGAACGAACAAACTCTAAATCTGGAACTGATGAACACCTGAAAAATAATAGTGGGTCAGGCCCACGAATAAGTTCTACTCTACTACATTCCGAATAGAGACCCGATACATGTATACATCCTATTCAACTCAACAATAATTACATAATCTGTATATATATAGATATACACTAAAGGACTGCCACTGGACTATAGGGCGGCCTCAACTTGAGTAGTAAGCAACATGCAAAAAACAAATACAGTGGACATGAGTACCATGATTTACCAGGGTACACAACTATCCACTATATCCAATTATACATCACAGGTAATATATACTCCCTAACCACTGATCCTAAGACTCAAACTCATATCATGGCATATATCCATATATATAAATCCTATCCAGAACATAAAAGTAAACTATCCAACATATTCTTTCAATGACATGTCATCGAACTGGTTTTGTGGCTTGACATGAATAAATAGGACTTAACTTATTAGTTAATCCATCCATTATATACCCCCATATCCTGACAATGATGTTAATCCATAATCCAACAATTGATGCAATATATGAAATTATACATAAAATTATATAGAAATAGCATGGTATAAATCATACAAATATTTCTTGCATAAATTTTAGCAATAATAACAATTTAAATAGTATATAGTTAACTTACATCACAAGTAATTAACCTACATCTCAATTAAATTATACACATCCTCCTAGTCATGATTAAAATCATTTAAACACTTATTTCAATTGTTAAAACAATTAAATAAATCAAAGTATCCATTAAACCATATAGAAGTTATTTAAAATCCCCTACTGTCCAATCCTTTAGCATATAAAGGTATATTATGCATTCTGGGAATTTCCCAATAGGGGATTATATAGGCAGCAAGGCGCCTTTTCGGATGGGTGCAACCATAGGTCATAATGGTTCAGAAAAAACTAAAAGGTGGTTTATTTTAAATTCAAATTGAAACACTAGTTCGAACCAGGTGCAACCCTTTGACGCACTGGTTCGGACTAGTCACACCCTTTCAAATGAAAACCAATTTTAAATAAACCATCTTTGAGTTTTTCTGAATCATTATGACCCATGATTGCACCCATCCGAAAAGGCACCTTGCTTCCTTTATAAACCCCCCTTAGGATCATTTGTAATTCATTCCAATTCAGAATATTTCTTCTCTTATTCTGAATTCTCTCCTCTTTTCTCTTCTTGTATAATTAGACCTTAGTCCGTGAGTTCGAGTCTTAGTCTGTGAGCTCAAGTGTGAGTTTGAGTCTACTTCAGTCAGAGAGTACTACACCGAGTTGGGTCGCCTATTTCTTCGGTTTACAGTGCTACTACCGAAGAAAGAAAAAGTCGTTGTATCTTGAGAGATAGACGTCACTGAGTCTGTTAGTACCATAACGGGCGAATCTGTCTTAAGGATATATAATCAAATTCTAGCCTCAACTTATAATCAGATTCTTTTATTTTTGTATAGTTTTATTTTATTTCTTATATATAACTATATTTTATAAAAAATTATATATATATATATACTCATTATTGTTTTATACTAATAATTATGTATATAATTATTATATTGTTGCATAATATTTAAATACGTAATACTATGGTATATGGTATACTTAGACCATATTTTGGACAACAATCTTAAGACAGATTCCGCTTTTAACATAGTATTAATTATTTAAATATTATTGTTCAAGCCATCATGTTCATTGGTTAGCCAGTAAATCCGATAGTATTACACTAAGGAAGGTTCAAGGCTAAAAACTACCTATCTTGATGTAGTAACTTTCCAATGGTACTCTCACTAGTGTCTGCATTTTCATCGTTTGCAATTGACGCCAATTTCTATTCATGTGGGAGATTGTTGGAAACGGGGCATACAAAATAGAAATTTTGGATGAAATTTGGAATAGATTCTGCTAAGAATTTTTTGCGAATCTATAGACGAACACATTCCTCTCCGCAAGGAGATGAACGTGGTATATTTATTTTTTCAAATCCGTTTCTGGGTGAATAAGAAATTAGCTCCAAAGTGAGGTATTTGATAAGCCTAAATGAGTATGCAAAATGTGGGAAATGTTTGTCCCACATGGAAAAAATGTTGAAACTAATTAAAGTTTAAATAAGCCAAGTTTGGGATTTGGGTTTGGGCCCAAGGGCACCTAAGTTTTTAAGAGGATAAAGACCTAGGTAAGTTTAGGTCCAACCCATCTACCACACACGCGCCCAACCCGGTCCGAGCTTGGGATTGGCCTTGATTGTAAAGTCTATTTAATTTTTTATTAAACGAAATTGGGCTTTCGACTTTAATTTTTTGTTGGGCTTATTTAAAATTGGTTTTCTTTTGAAAGAGTGTGACTGGTCTGAACCAGTGCGTAAATTTAAATTTAAAATAAACCACCTTCCAGTTTTTTCTAAACCATTATGACCTGTAGTTGCACCCATCCGAAAAGGCACCTTGCTGCCTATATAAACCTCCCTTGGGATCATTTGTAATTCATTCCAATTCAGAATACTTCTTCCCCTATTTTGAATTATCCCCTCTTCTCTCTTCTTGCATTATCAGACCTTAGGTTGTGAGTTCAAGTCTGAGTTCGAGTCTACTTCAGTCAGAAAGTATTACACCAAGTCGAGTCGCCCATTTCTTCAATTTGTAGTGCTACTACCAAAAGAAGAGAAGTCGTTGTATCTTGGGAGATAGACGCCACTGAGTTCATTAGCAACATAGCGGGGCAAATCTGTCTTAAGGATATAGAATCAAATTCTAGCCTCGACTTATAATCAAGTTCTTTTATTTTTGTATAGTTTTATTTTATTTCTTATATATAACTATATTTTATAAGAAATTATATATATATATATATATATATATATATATATATATATGCATTATATTTTTTCATAATATTTAAATAAATAATACTATAGTATATGGTATACTTAGACCATATTTTGGACAACATTTTTATCATGCCTCGTGTCATAAGGTTATTGAAGACATAAAGTTGAAAGGTGTGGTTGTCTTGGTTTAAAGACATAAAAGGCTTCGGGTTTGAAGCATAAGGGGTTTTATGAAAAATCATAAAGTTAGACCAAATATGTATATAGCATAATTAATAATCACATAAGGATGTTATTTCCATGTATTCCATATTTGTTGAAGATCCATGTGAATAATGGTGCTAATGTTATGATCATGGATGGTCATGTATGATTAAATATGTACATAAACCACTGTGGTTCACATTGGTATTATTATTTGACAGGATCTTGAACTAAGTTATTTATCATATTTAGTTTCCGTAGCTACTAAAGTTATCCAATCCGAAAATTTTATTTTGTGAAAATTATTCTATATAATCAATGTTTGCCCAAGTGGGAGAAGGTAAGAATTTTGGACTTCCATTGATTATTATTTTATCTTGATATTTAAAGAAAACTCGGATTGACGATTGAGACCAAATAATGAGTTATCGAATACCCTATAAAGATGTGATCTTAATAATGGTTTGGGTTATGGAATACCTTAATCGCATGTGATCATGTGTCTTGAGATATAGATATAAAGTACGTACAATTACCTATCATGATACGGATTACACATGATATGGGTAATCTGATAGACTCCTTGATGGGAGGAATATTATCAGATAATATATATATACGGTCTTGGTCTCCACTCTTAGGCAGACACTCAATTCGGTTTAGTCTAATCTCATTGAATAGATATCTGAACGAAAATGGATAGGGTGGAAGATCAAAGCACAATTCTATTGTTTATTTCCTTAAGGTTGCAGATCGAAGCATACGTAAAGCGCAAAGACAAATCAAAGCAGACCGTGAGATATAGGGCAAAACATGTGATTAGATTTATTTAGTTTCTAAAAGTACTTTAAATCTAATTATATTTAGTGTGGGTGTGTCTTATGCATGTGTATGATATCTACTGTCTTAGGTTTGGTGTTTGGTAGGATAATGGTATCTATTGTAATCGTAGTGGGCCTTGTCTGGCTTTGTCGTGTCGCCGGGAAAATTGTCGTGGAGTCAGTGAGTCACCTTGTTATAAAATGACACGTGATTAAGACAAAAATACATACGTGTCCCCGAGGCACGTGTTGTTCATATTTATATTTATATATAATTCTTATTGGGTCCGTTTGGTTAGACGGAGATTTATGATGGAAAGTGAAAGTGAAAGAAAGTGAAGTGAAAGAAAGAAAAATCAAGTTTCTTGCATGCATTTGGTTAGCAAGAAAAAATTTCAAGAAAGTTAGAGAAAATATTATTTTATTAGTTTGAATAGCATGAAAGGGAAAAGAAAATGATTTACTTACCAAAACTACCCTCATGATTTAAAATATTAAAAAATAAATTAATTTTGTGTTGGATGAATCATCTTTATACCCAATTATTTATATTAATTTTTAGCAATTAAATAGTAAAATAATGGATTAATAATAATAATTATTATTATTTATATTCATATTTAAATTAGACAAAGTAAGGAGGACTACATTTTAGTTGTCATATTCTTTTTATTTTCTGTTTTCAATAATAATTAGTTATATTTATATGTAGAATATAATTCACTTATCATAACATACTCATGTTTTATCATAAAATAATGGATTATTAATTATTATTATTATTTATATTCATATTTAAATTAGAAAAACTAAGGACGACTGCATTTTAGTTGCCAGATTTTTTTATTTTGTATTTTCAATAATAATTATTTCTATTTATATGTAGAATATAGTTCATTTATGATAACATACTCATATTTTATTGAATTATTAAATATATATTTTTTTAAGCCCCCTCGAAGAAACATTAAATGCTTAAATGGCAACTCTAGAATAAAAATTGTCATGCAAAAGTAACATATTTTATAATTCATGCATAATAATTATATGGTTTATACATAATTTATCAGTACCCTTTCATATTTTTTATGAATATGAACCACTTCTATGCAAATTTTTCTGTGCAAAAATTACACAGTATAAAACGTTATTCAATCAAAACTGTGTAGATAGTAAAAAATAAATATTATATTGATTTCCATCCATGTAAAATTGTTATGTCATATAAATAATATAATGACTCAAATTAATCTCTTCTCATATTTCTATTGAGATATTGATAAAAATTAAAAGTTATATTATTTAATATTCCACCCTTCAACTCTTAATTTATTTCCACAAATTTTAGGTAACGATGTATTGGATATAATCAAATTATGTGTCACAATATATAATAATTGTTGGAATATTTTTTAAATTTGAATTTAATAACCACTATATTTGTTATGTGAAAAAAAATGGAGAAACAACTGGGCATAATAGAAATTTTGGAAATAAAATGACAGTTTTGTGCGAGAAAGTTAACTTTCTTGTATTTTTTGTGAAAAAATATTTTGGGAAAATTTATTGATGTGGAAATCTCACTTCTCCAAAAATTTTCCCTTTCCAGGTAACCAAATTCCTAAAAATTAAATTTTTTTTTTTCCGTTTTTTTTCTTCTCTACCTACTTCATGCTAACCAAATGAGCCCATTGGGTCAAAAATGCCTCTTTATGTGTCCCCGAGGCACGTATTATTCATATTTATATTTATATATAATTCTTATTGGGTCAGGAAAAACCAAAAAAAAAATTAACTATAAAATAATGACATTCATTGATAATAATACAACACTAAAATTAAGTGGCGGAAAAATTCCAGTCCAGTGAGAATGCGACATATATATATATATGTATGTATAAAATCTTCAAACACAACGTTATATATATATATATATATATATATGGATAAAATCTTCATACGAAACGTCTCTCTCCATTATTTCCGGATTCAATTTTCTGCACAATCTGTTCACCTCACCTAAGGAAGACTTACAGTTTTTTTTGCACAATCCATTATTCCTCTGCTTTGTCATGCAATTCAATTCCATTCTTTTTGGGTGAATATTTTACGTTGATTGATCGATAACTATAAAGTCAATGGATCCAATTGGCTCTTTTTAGATGATGATTGAATCTGCATCTCCAATTTTTTAACCTAACTATATTTAGTGGGTGTGTCTTATGCATCCGTATGATATCAACCGTCTGAACTTTTGGGGTTTGGCATGATAATGGTATCTATTGTACTTTTGGGGTTTGGCATGATAATGGTATCTATTGTATTCTAGTGGGCCTTGTTTGGCTTTATGGTATCTATTGTACTTTTGGGGTTTGGCATGATAATGGTATCTATTGTACTTTTGGGGTTTGGTATGATAATGGTATCTATTGTATTCTAGTGGGCCTTGTTTGGCTTTGTTGTGACGCCGGGAAATTTGTCGTGGAGTCAGTGAGTCACCTTGTTATAAAATGACACGTGATTAAGACAAAAACGCCTATGTGTCCCCGAGGCACGTGTTGTTCATGTTTATATTTATATATAATTCTTATTTAGGCCAATCAAAACTACTGTTGACACAGAAGAAACTCTAAGATAGTGACGTGATTAAGACAAAATGCCTCTTTATGTGTCCCCGAGGCACGTGCTGTTCATATTTATATTTATATATAATTCTTATTGGGTCAAAAAAAACTAAAAAAAAATTCTGGGCCAGACAAAATAAACTCTATAAGTGGGGAAAAATTCCACCATCCAGTGTGAATGCCAGAACAGATACGACATATATATATGTTATGTATAAAAGCTTCATACGCAACCTCTCTCTCCATTATTTCCAGATTCAATTTTCTGCACAATCTGTTCACCTCAGTTAGTAAGTAAGACGACTTACAGTTTTTTGCAGAATCCATTATTCCTCTGCTTTGTCGTGCAATTCAATTCCATACTTTTTGGGTGAGTATTTTACGTTGATTGATCGATAACTATAAAGTCAATGGATCCAATTGGCTCTTTAATTTGATCCCAATTCACACTTTGCCCACAAATTTATAGATGATGATTGAATCTGCATCTCCAATTTTGTAGTGGGTTTCAGACAAGCTCTTTCTTGCACTGTAGTTGATATATATATATATATATATATATATTTTCTGTTTAACACAGAAATTGTGAGTAATCAATTCGCTTCTGACAAGTAAGGGAATTAGTTTGTACAATTTGGCTGATCTTATTGTTTTTTGTTCAGGAAAGATGTTGGTCAGTGGTTTTGGTGAAGGAGAAAAGGAAGCTTTTGATTCTTGCAATAATAAGGTAGGGTACATGCTCTCTCTCTGTCCCCCACCCTTTGAATCATCATGATGCCTAATTTATTTATTTTTTTTAGCTTTTTCAGCCATGGGTAATATTTTGGTGATGATTTATTATTTCTATTTCTGGTTGATTAGATTTTTAATTAGACTCTTTTGTTTCTATGTAAAATTTAAAATAATAAATAAACTAATAATAAGAATAAAATATAAGGAATTTGTAGAAGGATTGGCATAAAATCTTAGGTACTTAAAATAAATTAGGTCTTTTATGGTGCTAACAGTGCACTTGTCCATACAACGATAGTTCCATTGGCCAATAACAACACTCCAAGTTAGTTGAATCTAACAAACTCACATGTGTAATACTCTCAATTTTGGGTAGAATGTGTGAAATGTGCTGGTAGAGTGTCAAAATAATAAAATTTAATTTATGTTTAAATATTGGACCTACGTTTTTTCCCTTTATTTTTTATTTTTATTTTTATTTTTATTTTTTTCTTGCTTAACTGGTTCAGTCCAGAACTGAACGAGACTAACTTTGAACTGGCACCCAAACAAAACAAATCTGGTCTCCTTTGTTGGATAATTCGTCAACTTTCCCAAACGACAACAGAGCAAAGCCTCGCGACTTCCCAGCGACTACCAAAAAAGTGTTCTGACAACGGCGACAGTATGAGAGATTCCGGTGATGGTGACGGAGACCGGCGACGGCGCGGACAACGCGACACAATTCCGTCGACCGCGAGGGTTCATACGGTGGCTTCCGGCGTCGGTTGTTGGTGGTGGGCCTGCTGGAGATGGCCATCGACGGCGATCACGGCGATGAGTTGTTCCACAAAGAGATGACGGTGACGGAGGAGGCTGTGTCAACTATGGCGATGGCTACAGGTTTGCGAATGGGTCTTGCAGCCTCTGGTGCACTCGGATCAATCTCAATAATAATTCATGATACGTACTCGGATCAATCTATATGCATATTGCATAACAGTAGAGTAAAATCAAATAAAATCTTACTATTAAAAATCAAATTTTAAAATATTAAGTCTCACTAAAATATCTCTACAGTCAAAATATTATTATTATAATAATATTAAAAAATAAAAATTCAAACTGTAGATTAAATTTGAAATTAAAAATAGCAATAATGAAATTTAACACTCATAAAAATTAAAAAGAGGGACGGTTTCATTCTTCATTTGCATATACATTGGGTTCATCTTCTCCCAATCAGACTATAACAATTTATGCATACAGTTAAGGCTTTTGAGACTACAGAAGCAAGTGTAGGTACTGTTTGATGATTTTTTTTGTTACATTAAACCTTTAAATGGTGGTCTGATTTCTCTCTCTCTCCTTCCTCCTTTTTTTTTTTTTTTTTCAGGTTAAGGTTGACCCGGGGAAACCTGCATCATTGACATGGCAGCGAAAAATAAATAGCGAGGCAAAAGCAGTTTCAGAGTTCAGTCTGACCTGGAAAGATATTATTGATATGGTATATTTACTCTGCTCACTGACTGATACAATTTTTGCTGCAAGTTAGTCTAACATTTGTTGCGAAATTAAACACAAAATACAGAAAAACAGACCAAACACACAACAAGAACACAAATTTTTTTCTTGATTCACTCAAAATTAGGGCTGCTTACAAAGGTTTTAGGGATTAAAAAACGACATCAAATACAGAGAGTTCAGAGTAAATAAATAAGCGCTAGGAAAAAATAATCAGTCCTGAAATTACCAAAATATCCTTTAAAAATTTCGGGACGAGTTGGACATTGGTGTACAATATTTATCGGTCTTCACACTACCCATAAACATTTAGAGTTAAGATGACAGGACTGTTAAACAAACAAGTCAATTCTCTCTAATTGAAAGGTGCAACCGTGCCAATTAAAAGATTTTGTAGGATATTTGTAGTTTGTCATGCAGCCATGCTTAAGTTGCTAAAGCTATTGAAGATGTCCATGCTCTAGCCTTCTACATCATCAATATGCCTCTGCAATTTCAACAATAGCTGAAGTATGAGAGCTTTTTTTGATCTCTCCTCATTGCTCACAAACTAAAGGTTCACCAACATATTGACTTGAGCTCTCTCTGGAATTTAGGAGATTATGGAATTCAATACATCCTGTCCTCCACACCAATGGAATAGGTGTTCCTATTTTTGTAACTTTAATAACCGAAATTCATGTACTGAATCTGAAATTTAACATTTTCAAAAAGAATATATATATATATATATGTATGTATGTATATATATATGTATGTATGTATGTAGAACTTCTAGTGAAATTGTGGAACTATGAATCACTCTACCACCACTTACAACATTTACTGAATACAAGTGTGGTATAATTATATCACGACACAACTTTATTTGTAACAAATGTTCACTTGCATGAATGGTTGAATGCATGAAAAATAGTGATACCGCAGAAGTACATGGTAGATGCATGATTCCATGTTCCTTGGGGCCCTAGTTGGTCATGTAGATTCCTAACTTAATCTTTATCCTCTCTTGGACTGGCTTAGTGGCTCTTTGTCCTCTTACTGTTGTTAATGTCTGTGTTTGTTTTTCTGTAGGCTCCATTAGGTTATCGGCTTTGGCGACATTCCCAAGAAGAAGCCGCCAAGGGAAAGGTAAATTTTCTTCTACTGTAAATGTGGAACTTACTTTGATTGGTGTTTGCCTAGGTGAGCATATACCTTCATTTTATTATATATATATATATATATATATATATCTATATATTTTGTTGCAGGTGGCATTTATCGACCTTTTTAGGAAGCGCTTTGTCACATCTTGTCATGGTGTTCCCCTAGGTGGTATCGGGTAAAGTCCTTAGTCTGTTAGTGATCACAACACAATTCATATGCACTATTCATTTTTATCAACATGCAAGTGTAATAGACAAGCTTATAATATTGATTTACTAATGTCTCTTTTGAGGATTGGTGCGTTGAACACTTCTGTGTCTGCGACGCCTAACCTTTGTTTGGGCAATTACAAAAGAATCCATACTTCAAATTGGTTCAGCGAACATACTCAACTCAACAAAGCCTTTTTCCCAACTAATTGGGGTTGCTACATAAATCCTATTTTGCTATTCTGCTCTATCCAAGGCCATAGCCTCAGTTAAACCACATTGTTCAGCCAACTTAACAAACTTTTTCTTTTATTTGGTTTTCTGGTAACTGGTTATAAGTTTGCTAATTGTCTCCAAAATCTCTACCAGTCCTCGAATCCTTGTCCAAAGGGTAGAAGTACAAATAATCTCCAAACCAAAATAGGCTTGTAAGGACTGAAAGTTTGCTAATTTTCTCGCTGTATTGATGTGTATTCTTTTTGGCCACAATGTTGCAATTTGATTTGCCTAATCTTGACATTTTTTCATCACTACAGTTGAAACTCAATTATAAGACCTCCATCGACCAATTGCACATACCTCTTTTAATTTTCTCCTGGTTGTTGAAAGAATATAATTTGCAGTGCAGGAAGCATCGGAAGAAGTTACAAAGGCGAATTTATGCGTTGGCAGCTATTCCCTAGAATAATTGAAGAGGAACCAATTTTAGCAAATCAATTTTCTGTAAGTTTGATAAATTTATTGAAGGCATATCACTTTGTCATCCTAAACCAATTCACGTTTACTATAGAATCATTTCATTACAACTTTTCATTCCATGGTCCGTTGGGACTCAGTTTGTCTCTTAGCATTTTCCTTTAATACCTGATATTCCTTATTATGAAGATTTATCATTTGTAGAAAAATAGATTGTATTAAAAATTAGACATCTGGACTATTCGTCATAGTTTTTAATTTGCAAAAGGGGGATTGAGATAATCGTTTCATAAAATTGGGTATTTCAGGATCCTTAGAGGGATAATATGGTGTCTTGGGAAAAGAAAGGATATCGATGTAATTAGGACGCATAACCTTAGAGTGATAGTTAGCATGAGAAGAAGCTTACCTCAGTAAGACACATGGAATTGTTTTTGCTTTGTTCATGGAAAAATAATGTGCATATTCGGGAGAATAAAATGCAGTCATGGTCGCGAAGTGTAACAGAGGTAACAGTATTAGCCATTACAGTTGTGGAGTTTTTTCATCCTCACAAATCTTGGTCAAGATGAATTCATACTTAACTTCTAACTCCTAAATATAATAAAATGTGTTTAGGGATTTTTCATGTATTTATTCAATATTTAAAGGTGTTTGAAATGACTATGGACCTATAAATGAAATTTTAAGCAGTTGTTAACAATTCAAGTTTACTAGTATATGCTTAATGGATTTGATTGAATATGTTCAATTTTTCTGATTTTTTAATTATTTTTATTTAAGTTTTTGTGAAAAACATTTTGTGTTGGCTCTCACATGTGCAAGTATCAAGCATTTTTTTATACTAATTTTCCAAAAAAAATTCAATTATATTAATTTTCTATTTTTTTATCACTTTTTATATATATATATAAAACATATTAATGAATGCCAATATAACTGTACTGTAAAGTATTATGTATAATTAAGGGTGCATAACGGGTTGGGTCGGGCTGCGATTTTGGGAAACCAGGCCTGAGCTGGTCGGGCTTTGATTGTTCAATGGTCAGGCTAGGAGGCATTTCAAGAAGCCCAAGCCTGGCCCTTGGGCTTTGGGATATTAGGCTGCGGGCTTGCAATGGTCCAGGTTGTAGGCTTATAATGGGCTAGACTGTGGGCTTGGATATAACGCGCCAACGACTGCGAAGATGGTAACACCTGTAACCTTTCTGAGATTGTGAATAGCACAAAAACACGCTTTAGTGCCTTTGGCTCAAGCTTTGTACAAGTCTGCCCCAGTTGGTGAACAAAACAAACACATCCAAAAGCCTGCAGGGGAATAAAAAAAGAGATTGATTTAAGATCTATGATTGAGAGTGGGTGAAGATGCAAGAAATTTTCTTTTCTATTATGTAAAGTTTTTCTCACACTCCAAACAATCTCCCTCCTTTCTCTCTCTAACTTCTATTTATAGAAGTTTACATTTTATCCTAAACTTCCTTCTTGGTTTCCAAGTTTCAAATCGAAGGGTTGGATCTCTTATCTCAGACCATGTGGCTTAGAGGCCCGCTTCCATTATGGATCTGGCTGGGTTATGGGCCACTGAACATTTGTATTAAACAAGTAGGTTGGGCCGGGTCTGGCTCATTGGAGTGATTGGACCTTTCACTTGCCCCTCAATTCGCTCTAATTAATTAGGGCAAGATTGATTGGCATTGATGCGTGTGGAGTTGACGGCTCGATGTGACAGTATGGGGAAGTGCGAGCGGCTGGCATGGGTGCTTATGTCTCGGAATCTGTGATGTCATCATCACCACGCGGTTTCCTGTGCTGTTTCGTTTCTTGCGCTTGGTTCACTTTAAAAGCTCAGTACGAACACAACTACCTTTCTTCTCTTGTTGACTCAACTTAACAACTTCTTTCCTTCTGACACTCAGTCAAAAAGGTGATTTCCGGCAAGGGTTTGGGTTCATAATCTTCCCAGCGGCGTCCTCCTTTGCGTTGTGTCTCTGTCTCTTTGTTCTTCAAGGTCAGTTTTGTTCCTTAATCGTTTCTGCAAAAAAAATTCTTCCTTTTTTTCGATAGTTTTTTTTTAGAAATCCCCATCATTATCACCATGGTTCTTGATCTCGACACCCTTCGTGTCTGGTGTGAGATCCCCGGCAACATTTATCTTAGATGTTGTCCTAGGAATGTTGATGTCAAGACCGGTGTTGGTCTTCTAAAGGGGGAGATCCTCTTCTCTGCCGTTCACCTGAACATGATCAGGTTTCCTTTACACCCTTTTTCATGTCTTTCTCAACAAACTGAATCTTTTACCATTGCAAGTAAACCCCAACTTCTTTAGGATCAAGTCAGTCCTTCTGATCTTAAATCAAGAAAGGGATTTGAAGTTAGACCTTTTACTTTGTTATAAGGTATGTAGGATCCGGCAGAACGTGGGGTACTATCATCTCTTCCCCCTTCCCAATCGGTCGTTCTGTACCGACAACCTCGATTCTGAAAGGGGCTGGAAGAAAAATATTGTAGCTATTAGGGGGGCCTGGCAGGTTGCTGCTTCCAAAGATGATCCCATCCCTACCGCCTTTACTGATTGCTCAGTTCCTTTGTACGTTAAGTATAAAAAACATAGGAGCGAGTGTATATATGAAACTTGCCTTCTTCGCTTTTGTATTTTCATCTACTATTTCATTAAAATTCCATATGAACTTATGGATTATAGCACTTGCAGGGCTAGGCTTTGTAACTTGGAGCAGAACGTGTGGAACATTATCCCTTCAACTCCCAAATTGTTAACTGCACGAGCTCTTAACAATATTTCTTTTGAAGGGATCTGTATAGATGAATTGCAGGTTCCCTCATTTGGAAGGAGCAGGATATCTCCAAGGCCCGATCCTGCTGCTGCTAGTGGCTCTGCCAGCTCCTCCCAAACTCAGGAGTCCACCTAAGAGAGGGCGTAGGGAAAAATGCCTTCGTTCGAGAGGAGCAGTGACATTGATCTGGACGACATTCCCTGGGACAAGGGTCTCAAGCACGACTGGTCCGGCCGCTCGGATTAACACACCAACTCCGGTCAGCACGACCGAAGGTGCGAAGGGAACTTCATCCGTTCCTCCTACTGTGGCCCAATAATCCCTAAGCTCATCAGGGTGGACGGTTCCATGGTCACTCCCAACGATACTGTTTAAGCATGGTCCAACTGTTCTGGCTTACTAGTCGCACATGTAGTCCCCTCGTGACGTGCAGGTGCAGAGAGAGATATATCGAACAGAGATGTTCACTCGGTTTCTTGTTTTAGCTATGGAGGTAACTTTGAGTTTTATATTTTCATCTTCTTTCCCGATCATTTTGATCTTGCTTTGTTTACATTGAGGGTGATAGATGCCCTTTGTTTCCATACAGACTCTGTTCGGAATGGTCACTATGCAGAGGGCTCACGAGATAGCCAACTAGAAAGTGATCACCCTTTCTTCAGTTTATAAGTTGTCTAACAGCCTGAAGAAGGAAAAGGCAGAGCTAAAAGAGTCAGAACTTAAGCGTTCTGGGCTTGAGAAGGAGAAAACTAACCTTCAAGGCACTCTGGAGGATGAGCGGGCTGCTTGGTCTGCCTTGGAGACGAAATCTTCTGACGATTGTACAACCCTTCTTGGTGTGATAAGCAAGGTTGAAGGTGGTGTCAAAGCCTTTCACACTCGCTTTTCTCGTGCTAGGGCCCTTAGGTATGCTCAGAGGTATAGAGACGGATTCACAGATCGCTCCCTTCCCGAAGGGTAGAGAAGGTCTTATGACGATCTAGATGACTGTGATTGTGATCTCAGGATCGAACCCCTTGGGCACTATACCAATCTTACTCCCAATCGGGCTGAGCTTGTCTTCCGGGAGTGCAAGGAGATCGTCACTTCTGGGGTTATTCTCCCCATCTCGGTTGTCCAGCCTCTCAACACCGCACTAGCAGTCTCACCTCCACAGATTGGGGTGCTAGCTCGTCGCGCTCCTGATGGTCAAAACCCAGCTCCTTTTGAGAATGTGGTGGACTTGGATTCCCCCTCTCGCGGAGACGATCCTCAAGATGACGTGGAGCACGCTTGGGAGGGTGATGCGACTGTTTATGGCTTGTTTTCTTTCTTTTGGGATTGATTTTGTGGTGTGAACGTCATTTATAATGTAAACACTTTTTTGTGTTTTGATGAATGATAATGAAATATATTGAAATATTTGGATTTTATTTTGTCTTCCTCTCTCTTCTTCAATTTTTTTTAAATTTTCACAAGTGTTTGGGGATCAGCAAATAACACCATTTGCCATTGACTTGGTCAAATGCTTGGCGTTTGGAAAATAGAGCCACTTGCCACTAATTTGATAAATTTTCACAAGTGTTTGGCGATCGACAAATAACGCCATTTGCCACTGACTTGGTCAAATGCTTGGCGTTCGGCAAATAGAGCCACTTACCACTAATTTGATAAAATTTCACAAGTATTTGGCAATTAGCTAATAGCGCCATTAGCCACTAACTTAGTCAAGTGCTTGGCGTTTGGCAAATAGAGCCACTTGCCACTAATTTGATAAATTTTCACAAGTGTTTGGCTATCGGCTAACGCCATTTGCCACTAACTTGGTTAAGTGCATCTTGTTCGGAAAATAGAGCCACTTGCCACTAATTTTTTGATCGTTATGTATTAACATCTTAGCAAGTTTCTTTCCTTTAACACTGTTCCTTTCCCTTTTCTTTTTCATTAACAAAAAAAAAAAAAAAAAAGAAAAAGAAAAAAGAAAGAAGAAGAAGAAGAAGAAAACAAAAATACGAACGACATTAAAACCAAACGATATTGTTGTTCTACTGATAATACCTCTTTAGATAGTTTGCATTCTATGGCTTGTCAATTTGCATTCCCGCTAACGCTTCCAGCCTGTATGCCCTTTTTCCTATGACTTCTGTGACTCTATAAGGTCCTTCCCATCGGGACATCATTTTTGGGACGATGCCTACTACCCTCTTTAGTATTAGTTCACCGAGGGCAAAGCTTCTATGCCTCGACCTCTTCTTGTGACTATTTGTAAGCATCTGCTGGTATGAATTAAGCTTAATTACTGCCCCTCCTTTCCTCTATCAAGTCGAGGTTGAGTTTTAGCATTTTCTTGTTCTTTTCTCGGTTCCATGTTATGCTTCGAGCGGTTGGTACTACTTGCTCGATCGATATCACGGCTTCCGTGCCATATGCCATAGCGAACGGACTTTCACCGATTGGCCTTCTCGGGGTTATTCGGTAAGCCCATAGGACGTTCGGCAGTTCGTCTAGCCATTTACCTTTCTTGTCCTCTAGTTTTTTCTCTGTGCAACTAAAAATAGTTCTATTTGTGATTTCAGCCTGTCCATTTCCTTAAGGATGGCTTATCGCAACAAGCTTCTTATTGATCCCATGCTCGTCCAGCAGCTTCCTTACATGTCGGTTGTCCAAATTTGTACCGTTATCCATGAAGATCGACCTGAGAACTCCAAAACGACAAATCATGTTCCATATGAAGTGCCTCACTTGTGTGTGTGTGTGACGCTAGGATAAAGTTTTGCTTCTACCCACTTGGTGAAGTAGTCTGTCACGAGCAAAACATACTTATTTTGTGATCTCGCCTTTGGTAGTGGTCCAACCACATCTATCCCCTATGTCGCGAAAGGCCATGGGTTGGCCATTACGTACAGGTCCTCGGGTGGTTGGTGTATCAGTGGTTCGAATCTTTGGCACTTGTCGCATCTCCTGGAGTATTATTCGGCATCTCATGACATGTGTGGCAAAAAAAAGCCTTGAGTCATGGCTTTGTGCGCCAAAGATCTACCCCCTCTATGATGACCACACACCCCTTTCATGAATTGTGCGTAGGACTTATCTGGCTTCTAATGGGGTGACGCACTTCATGTAGGGGCCGAAAAGGATCTTCGATAGAGTTGGTTGTGAAGGATTGCATACTTCGATGCGTTGGTTTGTATTTTCCTTGTTTCATCTCTCGGTTCAAGCAGCACGCAATCCCTTATGATCGGGTCGATCCAGCTAGGCTCATACGGTATGATGCACACTTGTAGAAGATCAGGGCTGAATGGCATTTCAAAGATGGACGGCTGGTATAACACGTCTACTGATATTACCCTAGTTAATGTTTTGCCTGAACCGGATGCGTTGCAAGCGAGTCGATCGGCCTCAATTCTCTTCTCTAGGTATTTGTGTGAATTTGATCTGGTTGAATCCTTTCACCTCTCATTCGACAGCAGAGTGGTAGGCCTCCATTATGCTATCCTTGGTGCTATACTCCCCATCATTTGCTTCACGATTAGCTGTGAGTCGCTGAAGACCCACAAACTCTTAATTTTGAGCTCTTTGGCGAGCCTTAATCCTACCAGCAATGGCTCATATTATGCCTTATTGTTCATTGCTTCAAATTCAAGCTTAATTGCCTGGCGCAGGCTTGTGCCTTCAGGAGTTAGTAGTTCGATGCCTACGCCCGCCCCCAATTGGTTTGACGATCCGTCAATATAAAGCTTCCATGGCGGTTCCTCCACTATCTCTTCTTCATCTTTTGCCTCACATTCTAGCAGGAAATTTGCTATTGCCTGACCTTTATGGTCGTTCGAGGTTCATATGTAATGTCGAATGAACTCAATTCAATCGCCCATTTGGTGATTCAACCTGACAGGTCGGGCTTGTGCAGGATGACTTTGATCGGATAAGTGGTGGGGACAACAATCAGATGGGACTCGAAATACTGCCGGAGCTTCTGTTTGGCATGCACCAGCATTAGTATGACTCGCTCTGCCTTTGAATATCTTTTCTCGGGATTAAGCATTGTTTTGCTTGGGTAAAATACGGGGTATCGCTTCCTTTCTTCCTATCTGACCAGGGTGGAGCTTGTTGCAGACTTCGATACTGCAAGGTAAAGATACAATCGTTCGTCTTGCTTTGGGGCGGAGAGGATTGGTGGACTCTGCATGTATTCCTTCAGTTTGGACAACGCTTGTTGTTGTTCACTCCCCCAGGCCTGCCGCCCGTTACTTCTAATTGTGTCAAAGAATGGCCTGCAACGATCTGGCAGCCTTAAGATGAATCTGCTAAGCGCGGCTATTCTTCCTGGTGAGAGTTTGGACTTCTTTAAGGGTCCTCGGCTCCTCGTTTTGCACTAGTGCTTTGGCCTGGATTGGACTCACTTCGATCCCCCGGCTTTTGACAATATACCCCAAGAACTGTCCAGAGACAACTCCGAATGAACATTTAAAGGGGTTGAGCCTTATACCATGCTTTCGCAATGTGTCGAACATTTCTTGAAAGTGTAGGAGGTGATCTTCTTTCCTCTTCCTTTTTACCACCATGTCATCAATATACGCCTCTACGGTTTTGCCCATTTGGTCTTTAAAAACTTTGCTGACCAGCCTCTGGTATGTGGCTCCTGCATTCTTTAGTCTGAACGGCATCACCTTGTAGCAATAGGTCCCTCGTTCTATTACGAAAGATGCCTCTTCCTCATCATTTGGATGCATGGGGATCTGGTTATTACCTGAATATGCATCTAGGAAGGTTAGACGTTCATACCCAGTGGTTGCGTCTACCATTTGGTCAATCTTTGGTAGGGGAAAACTATCTTTGGGACAAGCCTCGTTTAAGTTTGTGAAATCAATGCAAACTCTTCATTTTCTATTTTTCTCTTGGATGACCACCACATTGGACAACCAAGAGGGGTACTGCATTTCTTTGATGAACCCTACTTCTAGCAGTCTGTCCACCTTTTTTGCTATGATCTGATTTCGCTCTGGCTTGAACCTCCTCTGCTTGTACTGGAAAGGTTTGAAATGCGGATCAACGTTTAAGCAATGGCAAGAACAGGATGGGTTGACTCCTGACTTGTTTAAGTGACTCTGAGCGAATACATCTATGTTTTTGGTTAGGGTTTCAATCAGCAGGTGCTTTTCCTCTATGGTTTGCGTTGACCATATCTTCGTGGTTCGTTCAAGTATCAGGAGTCGATTAGCACTTCCTCTAATGGTTCCATCGTGAGGACCGACTACTCTGTCCTGATCTCGACTTTTCTGGGCGGAGGGCTTTGTAATTGCTATTTTGGGCTCGCGGGATGGGTGATCGCCTTGCACTTCCCACTGGCCTTAAGCGTCACCACATAGCATTCCTTTGTTGCTACTTGGTCACCGTGGATGTCAATCACCTCATTCCCATCTAGACTCAAGTACCTCATGATCTGGTGTAAGGTGGACGAAGCGCCATGGACTCGGTGGATCCACCCCCTCCCCATTAGGAGGTTATAAGAAGGGTGAACGTCCACTATGACAAAATTCTTCTTCAGGTTTCTTCGTGCGGCACACACTGGCAGCTCAACCACTCCAATTGTTCCACTCGCTTTCCGTCAAAACCTACTAGGGTTCCTGTAGGCCTGACCTGTTTCGGGTCCACCATCAATTGTTTGAACGCCACCTTCGTTATGATGTTGGCGCTATTGCGTGGGTCCACTAAAACTCTTTTGATAAAGCAGTTTAACACCATCAAGCTAATCACTAATGGGTCTTCATGAGGGGTTTGAACTCTGAGAAGATTAGTCTTGTCAAATCTGATTAAGTCCATATCGCCCTCCCGGCGGACTGTATTGATACTGCCGAGCATTCTCATCTTGTGGGCCTGCCGAAGGCATGTTTGCTGTAGTTCTTTTGATTCATCCTCAGCTAATGACTCGAACTGGCTGCCCCTCTTAAGGGTTCACTCTCAGATTTCTCCTTGTCTGATCGGCCGAACGGTTCTGTTCCTTAGCCTGGACATAGTTGGCTAACTCACCTTTTGTAATCAGCATTTCAACCTGCCTCCTCAGGTTCCTACACTCATTCGTTTGGTGCCCAAAATCACTGTGGAATGTGCAATGCTTTGACTGATCCCTCTGCTCGAGTGGTTGTCTGATCGGTTGAGGCGGACTAAACATCACTTTATTCTCTTGGTATAGCCATGCTAAAGTGACTTTGAGGGGGGTGATCGTCTCGTCTTCTCGCTACCTCTTCTCAGTCTTCCAAGGAACCACTCGTGATTGTGCTATTGGAGACCTCTGGGTGGTCATTTTGACTTTTGACTTTTGACTTGTTCTCCACTATGACTATCATTGTCTTCTTTATATTGACAGCTTCATCCTCCTTTAGCCATACGTAGCCCTGCGCCCTTGAATTGAGCTCATCCGTAGTTTTGGGTGACGTCACCACCAAGGATGTGTGAAATGAGTCCCTCTGACCATAGCCAGTTTGAACACCTGCACCGTTAAGGATAAATGGCAATTAATCACCGCTCATCTCCAAATTGAATCTAGTGAGGAAAGCCTGGAGGCGCTCGCCTTCCTGTTGTCGCATAGTGAATAGATATGATATGTCCTTCTCTATTCGCCGGTTATCGAAGTACTGACCTATCAACAGATCGCAGAGTGCTTGGAAACTTCTCACCGATCCCTTTGGCAGATGCTTGAACTAGTTGAGCGTGGGTCCTGTGAGGCTCATGGGGAAGACCTTGCACATTTGGGCATCATCTTCGGTGTCTATGGCCATTTTCAGTTGGATCTGGTATATGTGCTCGATTAGATCTTTAGTTCCATCAAATAAAGTAAACGTTGGCATTGAGAACTTCCTTGGTTTTGGGGATCGGAGGATCTCTTTCGTGAACGGAGAATCGACCATTTCAGATAATGTACGAACAACCTTGTTGTTCATGGTGGGCGCCTTTCGATCGCATTGCTACCTTCCGGTGACCCTTTGATTGTGAGTGCTCACATCTGACTGGTGTAATTCGTTGAACGTCTTGTCTGCAGTTGATTCTCTTTGCCATGAAGGGATAACCTCAACATATTCCACCTCGTCTTCTGTGCTGTGGGTCCATATAGATGGATCCTTCTCTCCTTGCCCTCCGGTTGACATTTGTCACCCCCACCCTCTCATCCTTTGTTGGCGGACGAGGGGGTGGTTATGCTTCCCTTCACTCCATCCTGGATCTGAGCTCATCGTTCTCTTGTCGTAGAGTTTCGATGATCTGCATCAGCTCATCATGCCTGACTCGTTCGTTCTCGTCTTGTTGACGGGAGCCTTCCTCTCAGCTCGTGGTTCCCGACCAGAGCTGTGTCATCGTTTTGGTGTTGAAATCGATGGATCTTTCTCTTCGTTTCCGACAGATGGTGCTAAATGAAGATGCAAGAAATTTTCTTTTCTATTATGGAAAGATTTTCTCACACTTTAAACAATCTCCCTACTTTCTCTCTCTAACTTCTATTTATAGAAGTCTACATTTTACCCTAAACTTCTTTCTTGGTTTCCAAGTTTCGAACCAATGGACTGGATCTCTTATCTCGGACCATGTGGAGTCCTGCTTCCATTATGGATTTGGTTGGGCATGGGCCACTGAACATTTATATGAAATAAATAGGTTGGGCCAGGTCTGGACATTGGAGTGATATAAGGTTAACAACCCTAATGATTTAGACAGCTGTAAGAACTGCATCTCCTCAAAATGACAGGGGAACATTTATGCTAATGCAGATGGCTTCGGTTAAGTTAAGGATGTGGCAATTCTCTCTCTCATATCGACCATTTTGTTGAGAGGGCTTTGAACATTAGACATCTGATTACTCAATCCCAAATTTTTTACATAACTGTTGTACCTCCCCATAAGGGTACTCTTTAGCATGATCAGTTTTTATATTTTTAGGGTAAATTACACGGACCTGCCCTATGGTTTGCTATAATTACTGGACCTTCCTTATTATTTTCTATAATTACAGGGACCTCCCCTATGGTTTTCCATAATTACAGGGACCTCCCTTATGGTTTGAGAAATTACATGGACCTCCCCTAAAAATGAAACGTTGTTACACAGATCTCCCTTCCTAGTGACGGATCGTCAAATGGACTAACAGACCTGTCTAATTTACTTAAATGCCCTAAAGTTGCTATGGTAAATTCTAAACATGAAAGGGAAAAAATATGGAATGAACTTTTTCTGTATTAGCTCACAATTCACACAAGTTTACACAGGTTCTCCTTATATGAGAGAATACAAACACAAAATCAGGAAACTGATTACAATAGCTAGCTGGCCTAATTAATTAATTTCCTAATTTACAGCATTGACCAATATTCTATTTACAACAAATAGTCTTCGTATTATTATATTTACAGCTAATAATATTTGGTAGTATTACTACCGAATCTTTCCTTTTCAACACTCTCCCTCAAGCTGGTTTAAAGATATCCTCCATAGCCAGCTTGCCAATTAGTCTGTCGAATTGTCTTGTAGGAAGTCCCTTTGTAAGCACATCTGCAACTAGCTCGGTAGTAGGAATGTACGGCATATAGGTCAATCTGTTTTCGAGCTTTTCCTTAATGAAGTGTTTGTCTACCTCCACGTGCTTTGTTCTATCATGAAGCACTGGATTGTGAGCGATCGAAATAGCAACTTTATTGTCACAGTACAATTTTATAGGCAACGGATTAGAGACCTTTAATTCTTCTAATAGTCTCTTAATCCATAACACCTCACAAATTCCATAAGCAACCGATCTAAACTCGGCCTCTGCGCTACTTCTTGCAACCATATTCTATGTTTAACTTTGCTGGGTGACAAGGTTACCTCCAATAAAGGTGTAGTGGCCAAAAGTTGACCGTCTATCAATAGCACTCCTAGTCCAATCCGCATCAGTATAGGCTTCAACTTGCAAATGCCCATGGTTTTTTTTAAAGTAGACCTCTTCCAGGGTCCCTTTTAGGTATTTGAGAATTCTGTAGACTACATCAAAGTGTTCTCGTCCAGGTGAATGCATGAATTGGCTAACCATGTTGACTGCAAAAGCTATATCTGGATGTGTATGTGACAAGTAAATTAGTCTTCTAACAAGTCTTTGATGCTGCTCTCTATTCAGAACTTCTTCAGCTTTAGAAGGTTACAGCTTAAGGTTAGGCTCAGTGGGTGTCTCGACTGGTTTACGTTCTAGCAGACCAGTCTCACTAAGTAAAATCAAGAACATATTTATGTTGATTCACAAATATAACTTCTTTGGATCCAGCAAACTCCATTCTAAGAAAGTATTTTAATGCACCAAAATCCTTGATCTCGAAGTCAGCTGCAAGTCTTTTTGTTAGTCTCTCCAATTCTTCGTTATCATCATCTGTCAAGACTATATCATCCACATAGACAATTAAGACTGCAACCTTGCCTTCTCTACTATGTTTGTAGAACATGGTATGGTCAGCTTGGCTCTAACAGCCACAACTCTTCACAGCTCTCCCAAATCTCTCAAACCAAGCTCTAGGGAACTGTTTGAGACTATATAAAGATTTTTTCAGTTTACAGACTTTATTAGGTCCCAATTTTCCCTCAAACCCAGGTGGTAGATTCATAAAAACCTCCTCCTCAGGATCTCCAATTAAAAAGGCATTTTTTACATCTAACTGGTGTAATGGCCAGCTGAAATTCACAGCCAAAGATAACAAGATTCTGATTGAGTTTATCTTGGCTACAGGAGCAAAAGTTTCCTGATAATCAATTCCATAAGTCTTGGTGACCCTTTTGCTACTAGTCTTGCCTTGTACCTCTCTATGCTACCATCAGCTTTACATTTCACAGTAATGACCCACTTGCAGCCTACTGTTCTTTTCTCCTTAGGTAAATCGACTATCTCCCAAGTACCACTTCTTCTAAGAGCATTCATCTCTTCCATCACTGCTAACTTCCAATTCGGATCATTAAGAGCTTCCTAAATGTTTCTCGAGACAAACAAGTGTGAGATTTTTGGGGTAAAAGCCCTATGAGCATGAGAGAGTTTTTCATAAGAAAGGTATTTGGCAATAGGATATTTTGGATTTTTGGTGCAAGTTCAAGAACCTTTCCTAACAGCTATAGGAATATCAAGGTCTGATGGTTCTTAGTTAGGAGAAGCAACAGGAATTGAAGATGAGTTAGGGACAAAACTACCTGTGATATCTGGAGGTCCAGTTCCCGGTGGTCGAGATTGATCATTTCCAAGAGGAATAGGCTGACTTTGACTCTTTTGATGAGGACTTCTCCGAGTATAAACCAGAGGCTCACCATTGGGTACTTTTTTTCCCGGTTGTAGTGATTCTTCCCCTGTTTCAAATATAGTAATGTTTGGCACTATATGACTAGGATGCCCTTCATTGTTTTCATTGGTTTTATCACATTATTCCTGTCTTTGAATTTTAGGAATAACAGTAGGATGAGGTGAAGTAGTCAAAATCACATTTGGTAAAGGAGTAGGAGATAAATCCCAAAAATTTTCTTCCATCACCTCATTCTCCCCCTGAAGAGAATTTTTGTTAAAGTAGGATTTATTTTCAAAGAAAGAGACACCCATACTAACATAAATTTTATTAGAAGCATACCCTATTAAAACACATTTTTTAGCCTGAGGATCAAGTTTAGACCGAGTATTATTGGGTATATGAACAAAAGTTATGCAGTCAAAAACCCTTAGAGGTAAATCCGAGTATATCCTAGATAAGGGAAAAATTCTTTTGAAACATTCTAATGTCGTGCCATATTTTAAAACACGTGTAGGCATTTTGTTAATCAAATACAAAGCTGTTAAAATAGCTTCCCCCCAAAGATATTTTGGAACATTCATTGAAAACATTATAGCACGAGTCACTTCAAATAACTGTTTATTTTTTTCTTTTAGCATTTCTGTTTTGTTGAGGGGTATCCACACAAGTTGACTGATGATGAATACCCTTTTCTTTAAAAAAACTCCCCAAATTATGATTAAAATACTCGGTTCCATTATTGGTGTGAAAAATGCTAATTTTTTCTTGAAACTGAGTTTCAACCATTGTGTAAAAATTCTTAAAAAGTTTTTCAGTCTCAGAATTTTCATTCATCAAATAAACTCAACATAAATGGGTATGATTATCTATAAAAGTAACAAACCATTTTTTCCTAGAGATAGTAGTGACTCTTGAAGGTCCCCAAACATCACTATGTATTAAATAAAATGGTTTTGAAGAAGTATAAGGTTTTGGCAAATAAGTAGTACGATGACTTTTAGATAAGCAACAACTTTCGCAATAGAACGATGAACAATCCGAACCTTTAAATAAAGTAGGAAACAAATGTTCAAGATATGGAAAGCTAGGATGTCTTAGTGTTAAATGCCAAAACATTATTTGTTCATAAACAGAATTAGAACTACACTACTAAGGCCCTGAGCCTCTTTATTACTGGAAAAGTCACCATTAAAGTAGTAAAGTCCATCTATTATCTTAGCACTACCAATCTTCTTCCTCAAGTTCTGGTCCTGAAATTCATAGTAAGAATCACAAAAAATTACATGACAATTAGATTTTTTGGTTAGTTTACTTATAGATAAAAGGTTATAGGCTAGTTCAGGGACATGGAGAACAGATTTAAGATCTATATTCTCAGATAATTTTATCAAATCTTTTCCTGTAATAGGTGAGAAACTACCATCTGCAATTCTAATTTTTTCAAGGCCAGAATATGGTGAGTAAGTGCTAAAAAGAATGGAAAGGCTGGTCATATGATCAGAGGCTCCAGAATTGATGATCCATGGAGCAGAATTTAAACAACAAGAAAGGGTATTAAGTGCATTACCATTTGTACAAGAGAAACACTAGGAATACCAGATGAGGAATTAAATTTTAGTAGCTTGATCCATCTGGTCCTTGCTTAAGGGACTTGTCTCAGCTTCATTGGCAGTAGGAATTGCATGCCTACTTCTGTCACCAGGCTCGCTACTCTTCCAATTCGCTGGTTTTTCGTGGATTTTTCAGCAGTTCTCCCGAGTATGGCGTGATTTGTTACAAAAGTCGCACCAGACCCGTGGCTTCTCTTCAGGTTTTCGCTAAAAATTGACTGCTTTAGTAGCAGCAGTCGCCGCAACAACAAGGGCAAAACTCTCAACAGGCCCGCTGGTAGTCTTCTTCCCCAACATTACATATTTGCGGCTCTCTTCTCTTCGAACCTTAGTAAACACCTCACCAATTGGAGGAAGTGGAGTCCTGCCAATGATCCGTCCTTGTACTTCATCAAATTCCACGTTGAACCCAGCAAGGAATTTGTAAATGCAATGAGCCTCCACGGTCCATTTGTAGTGATTGGCATCTTCAGTGGATTTCCATTCATAATCATTGAACAGATCCATGTCCTGCCAAAGGCGCTTTAATGAATTGAAATACCTGGTGATCGAGTCTTCTCCCTGCCGCATCTCACCAAGTTTGAGAGCGAATTCGTAGACCTGAGACTGATTTCCCAAATCAGAGTACATCTGATTCACGTTGTCCCAGAGCTCCTTGGCCGTGGAGTAGCACATATAGTTGGAGCTAATATCCTCGTCCATGGAGTTCACGAGCCAAATCATCACCATTGAATTTTCTGCATCTCAGGTCACGTACGTTGGGTCCTTCGATGCTGGTGCCTTCTTGTCTCCCGTCAGGTACCCGATCTTTTCCCGCCTTCCGATGTACATCCGAACGGATTGGAACCACCGTAAATAATTGTCACCATTAAGGCGAATAGTGGTGATCTGAACCGAGTGAGAATCGGTATTGGGGGCTTCGGTTGCAGGATTGGTTGGTTGGGTTGTGACAGGCGAAGTTGACACGGAGGAAATGTCAGACATGGCTGATCAGCAAAGAAATTGTGTAGAAAAGAAATTAAGGTTTTTTCCGAATTTCTTAGGGTGGCTCTGATACCATCTAAACTTGAAAGGGAGAAAATATGGAATGAACTTTTTTTGTATTAGTTCACAATTCACACAAGTTTACACGGGTTCTCCTTATAGGAGAGAATACAAGCACAAAATCAAGAAACTGATTACTTAATTTCCTAGCTGGCTTAATTAATTAATTTCCTAATTTACAGCATTGACCAATATTCTATTTACAGCAAATCCTCCATATTATTATATTTACAGCTAATCATATTTTGTAGTATTACTATCGAATCTTTCCTTTTCAACATAAATAATTGAACTACCTATATGATTTTAGATATATATATATATATATATATATATATATATATATATATGTTGAAAGAGAGAGAGAGAGAGAGAGAGAGAGAGAGAGAAAAAATATATGAAAACGTATATGTTATTGAGTGAGTAATACAATAATACAATGGTGTTTATATAGGAGAAGCTACGGGAGTAGGTGAGTGGAGAACAACTAAACCCTATACATGATAATTCTATATATGGTAACGAGGGGTCGGTGACAACTCATACAATACTAACTGTACACGTGTGACAACTCGTACAATACTAAGTGTGCACGTGTGACAACTCATACAATACTGTACAATGTGACAATTCATACAATGCTTTACAACACTCCCCCTCAAGCTGAATAGTAAATGTCAATAACTCCCAACTTGCACTTATCGAAAAAAAAAAAAAATAACTCCCAACTTGCTACATATGGAATCAATAGAGTTCTTAGGAAGCGCCTTAGTGAAGATGTCGGCTAGCTTCCTACCAGAAGGAACAAAAGGTGTAACAATCTTATTGGAGTCAACTTTAGATCGAATGAAATGACAATCTATTTCAATGTGTTTAGTCCTCTCATGGTAGACTGGATTGCTAGCAACATGAATAGCTGCATGATTGTCGCAATGGAGAGGAATTGGGTACTGGACTGAAATCCCAAGTTCTTGTAAAAGAGTTTTCAACCAAGTAAGTTCACAGGCAGTGTGTGCCATAGCACGATACTCCGCTTCAGCACTGGAACGAGCCACAACTGACTGTTTCTTGTTCTCTAAGTTACTAGAGTTCCTCCGATGAAGGTGCAGTAACCCGTGGTGGACCATCGATCAGAAGGAGAACCGACCCAATCTGCATCTGTCTATCCCTCAATCTAAAGATGTCCAGAAGATTGATAAAGCAAACCACGTCCCGGAGCACCCTTGAGATATTTCAAGATGCGTACAACTGCCTCCATGTGAGGTACCCGAGGACTGGTCATGAACTGGCTCACAACACTGACTGCATAGGAGATGTCTAGACGAGTGATTGTAAGGTAAATAAGTTTATCTACAAATCTCCAATACATCTCTGGATCATGAGTGGGTCATTATCATCCACCTTAAGTTTTACACTAGTCTCCAAGGGTGTAGCTACATGATTCGAACCAAGAGATCTAGTATCTTGTAAGAGAACAATGCTGTGTTTGGCGTGTAGGAATGGAATGGAATGGAAGTAGGAATGGAATGAGAATGGGAATGGAATAAAATGAGAATGGGAATGGAATGGAATGGCCATTCTCATTATATTGTTTGGTTGTAAATATGAAATGTGTAGGAATGAAATGATAATAACCATTCTAGTCTAAGAAGCATGGACACGGACACGGACACGGATAAGGGATACGGATACGACACGACACGGACACGGCGACACGGCAAATTCAAAAAAATTAGGACACGGACGCGGCGAATAATATATATATATATATATATGATATAGTACTTTAAAAATTACTGAGTGCTATTATTTTTCATCAACCTCACAATGGAAAAAAAAATACAAATCATAACTCATAACTAATAAACTATAAAAGAACAATGTTGTAAAACCAAATAAAAAATAAGACATTAGAATAATAACTAGTATCATTTAATCATCATTAGAACTTTACTCCAAATACAAAAGTATAGACAGAAAGAACTATTAACATTCATGACTGTTTAACATTCAGGACTTTACTGTTAGCACTTAACATTCACAAAAACCTAAAGGCTAGTCCCCCCAAAAGATACCAAAACAAGTTAGTGTGCTATCATCTATTCCTATCCATCATTTGACCTAGGACTTTTACCATTTACAATACCAAAAGGGTAGTACAAAACAAAAAACAGAACATATCAACATTTAAAAAAAAAAAAATTCCAGACACGCGTGTCCACGGAGTGCCCGTGCCATGTCTGAGCTGTGTCCAGAAATAAATAAAAAAAAAATTTCCAGACTTGCGTGTCGGATACACCCCCCTGGCGTGTTGGACGCGTGTCCATGAAGTGTTCGCCGTGTTAGAGTCGTGTTCGAAAATTAAAAAATATATATATATATATTCCAGACACGTTTTTTGGTGTGTCCAACAAGTGTCAGGGCGTGTCCGACGCGTGTCCGTGTCAGACACGAGTATTCGTGCCATGTCCAAAAATTAAAAAAATATATATATATATTCCAGACACTTTTTTGGTGTGTCCAACACGTGTCGGGGCGTGTCCGATGCGTGTCCGTATCCGACACGTGTCGGACACGGATTATTCGCCCATTTTGGCGTTTTTAACATCAAGTCGATGAAGTGGCCAGTCTAGATAGCTACAAGAGAGATTATCACACGAACATAATTCGGTTTGGACACAAGAGAGAATGTCTCAATATAATCAAGGCCATAAGTCTGGGTGTTGCCTTTAGCAACAAGTTAAGCTTTGAGACGGTCAAGAGTACCATCAGGCTTCTATTTAACAGTAAAAACCCAACGACAACTAACAACCTGAGTATCACCAGGCTTAGGAACAAGGTCCCAAGTATGATTCAATTTTAAAAGCGTTTATTTCTTCTTCCATAGCTTTCTTCCACCCTGGATGAGAAAGTGTCTCCTTGTAGGACTTAAGAAGAGCAATAGAGGTAATGACAAAGAAAAAGCTTGAAAGGAGGACGGCAAATTTATTATACGATAAAAATTGGAGATAGGGTGATTGGTAGAAGACTGTTTACCTTTCCGAACAACAATAAGTTGATCAAGATCAGAGTCCACAGGGATGAAAGAATCTCTAGGCGTTGAAGCAACTGGTGGAAGTGGCAAGGCTGGGTTTACTACTTCAGTTGTTGGAACACGATTAATTACTCTTTTTCGGCGATGAGCGTAGACATGAAGAGCTGGTGGGATGTCAGAATAAAAAACTAGGGTTGGAAGAACAGAATCTTGAAGAACAGAGTCCTCCAGACGACTGCCTTCCTGGGAATAATAAGGAACATCCTCAAAGAAAGTTACATTTGCACACACAAATTGTTTACAGGAGTTGGATTGTAATATTTATATCCCTTTTGAGTGCGAGAATAACCTAAGAAAATACATTTGTGAGCACGAGGATCAAGTTTGTCTCGTCCTAGACTTAGATTATGAACAAAACAGACACACCCAAACACCTTTGGAGGAATGGAAAAAGAGTTTTTGTCAGAAAAAATCATTTGGAAGGGTGATTTTCCTTGAAGGACCTTAGAAGGCATGCAGTTTAAAAGATAAGTAGCAACCAAAACTGCATCTGTCCAAAAATGTTTTGGATCATGCATTTGAATTATTTAGGCATGAGCGATAGCTAGGAGTGGGCCATTCTTCCGTTCAGCAACTTCATTTTGTTACGGGGTATCAACTCAAGATGTTTGATGGATAATGCCCCTCGACTCGAGAAACTTTTGAAAAACATTAAGTTTATATTTAAGGGCATTGTCACTTCTAAGAACAAGTAATTTTGCATCAAACTGATTTTGAATTTCAGCATAAAAGGATTGAAAAACAGAGAATACTTGAGATCTATCTTTAAGAATATAAACCCAAGTTAAACGTGAATAATCATCAATAAATGACACCAAATAATGAGCACCAAATAAACCAATAGTACGAGCTGGTCTCCAAACATCCGAATGCACCAACTCAAAAGGTTTTAAACTTTTATTATCAAAACGAGACTTAAAAGTAGCCTGATGATGTTTACTAAGTTTGCAAGTAGTGCAATTAAACTCAAAAAAATCAACTAAAGAACTCGAAGACTATTTAAAGAGGGATGTTTAAGGCGGCAATGCCACTGGTAAGCTGAAGAGGAGGTGGAATGTAGAGCTGTCGGAGCAGTAGTTGGCTGGAAGTAGTAAAGACCATCCTTCTCAAACTCCCCACCAATCGTCTTCTTCATCTTGAGATCCTGAAAGACAACAGGAAGGAGAAAAAGTAACTGAGCAATTTAAATCTGATATAATTTTGCGAACTGACCATAAATTGAATGAAAATTGAGGGATATATAAAACTGATGAAAAAGTGAGACCTGAAGTGCGGAAGGTACCAATTCCATGAACAGGTGATTTGGCACCATTTGCTATAGTAACAACCGATGGTGAGAAAACATGAGAAATATCAGAAAGAAGAGATGGGTTACCTGTTATGTAATCGGATGCCCTTGAATCAATGATCCAAGGTGTAGAAGATGAAGCATGGAGACACGTATTACCTAAAGTAATGATAGTAGCGGTGGAGGAGGGCTGATTTGTACGCTCACGCTTTACTAGAGAATCATACTCGGCTTTGGAGAGAACGACTTGTTCATTCGCAGGAGTGGGAGTAGTCTCCTCCGAAACCGAAGCTTGATTAGCCCAAGTTGGCTTGCCATGAAAAGCCCAACAGAAGTGAATAGAGTGATTGTTTCGGCCATAATGAGTACACTTCTTGCTGCCACGACCCCCTCTGCTGCTACGAGTACCACGGCCTAGGTTGGAAGGACGTCTACCCCCTTGTCCTCCATATACAGTATTATGTTGCTCAGTAGGAACAACAAGAGCAGATTGGTTGTCCTTCTCAATTGAGCAAAAGTCTCACTTGCTGTGGGTATCTCTTTGCCGGACAAAATCTACGAACTGATCGGAGCGAGTTCGGGTTTAAGTCCAGATAAAAATTTTGTCAACCGAACGATCTCCCTGCTGGAGATTAAAAATGTCTTGATAAATACGAGAAATATTATTCTCTGAAGAATACATGTCCCTGAGATCTTCCTAGTTGGTAGATTCTAGGAATGACATGTTGAAGATCTCAGGCTCCAAGTTGTTCCATAACCAAGTCGTAATCTGAGCATCTTCTTTCTCCCGAGCCTCAATAATCTTTTCATCACTGGTGGGTTTGGTTGATTTAAGATAAGATAGTTTTCCTCGAGCCTGTAAGAACACCTCTACGGCTTGAGACCATTTAAGGTAGTTCGAGTCTTTCAGTTTGGTGCTGGTGATTGACCCAAGTAGATGGGATTCCTTCGTATCCATCACAAGAGCTGCCGAACAAATGAGATATAGTAGCGAGCGGGAGCTGAGATAAGAGAACCAAGATTTAGCTGGGATGAACCCGAGAGAAATTATCGAGGAAAGAGCCGAGGAAGGATCCGAGAGAGATTGCCGAGACGAGAACTGAGATCACCGAGGAGGGATCGCTGAGAAGAGATTGCTGATTGAAAGCCGAGATGGATTCAAGATCGGAGAGTCTGAATAAGACTAAAAAAAATATACTTAAAGAGGGGTTGATTTCTACTTTGATACCATGTTGAAAGGGAGAGAGAAAAAAAAAAAAAATGAAAATGTATATGTTATTGAGTGAGTAATACAATAATACAATGGTGTTTATATAGGAGAAGCTATGTGACACACCCCAACCCAATTTACACTATTAAATAAATTGAACAATTGGAATGTATCTAACCATCTGCATTAACCTTATACATACATGACGTCATCATATATCAGAGTGCCTGCTTAAAAGTTTTCAATTAAAAATAAATTATAAATCCACCTTGCAAGTTTTAAGAAAACTAAACCATTAATTACAAGTCACAATATTAAATTTTACTACAATATTTACATTTTATACAAAAGATGTTCCATTGTTATTTTCCCCAGACACACCCAGGACTCTAGACCTGGCAGTAGCAACCCAACCTGATATCTGAAAAAATATAAATATTGAAGGAATGAACTTAAAGCCCAGTGAATGCAACATTACTACATCATAGTAATATAAACAAATATTATCTGATAACTTCAATTAAACTTCATTAACATATTGCAGGCATTAAAATATCGTACTCTCCTTCTAGGCCAGAGTATGGACCTTATATAATATAGTACTCTTCTTTTAAGCCAGAGTATGGACCTTATATAGTATAGTACTTTCCTTTCAGGCAGAGTATGGACCTTATATAATATATTATTCTTTTTCCAGGCTAGAGAATGGACCTCATATAATATATTACTCTCCTTCCAGGCAGAGTATGGACCTTATACAATATAATCAAGTTATATAAGCATCTTCATTTCATACACACATCTTCAATACTTCAATTAATACATTCAAGTGTAAAAACTCCCAGTGAATACACTCACTTTGACCACTTTTCAAATTATTTATTTTTCCTTTGGTACTGTCGATGTGGTCCTTTCCGTCTCCTTACCTGTAGTATTGGCTGGCAGAAATTTGAGAGAGAATTTTTGGCCCCTTCCTTCTGTATCTTTTTTTTTTTTTTTTTTCTTTAAACACTCCCTTCCTAGTTCAGTTCAAACGGCTCCTTAAAGGCACTTTGTGATGTGTTGAGTGTATGGGCACTGATGGTTTGTGCTGTGAACACCTAAAAAATAAAATAATGGCTTCCTTTTTATTTTATTTTAATCAACCCACATAGATAAGTAGGATGATTCCAGCGGTCCAACAGCAAACCTCCACACGAATATATATCTATACATGAATATTGACCATGTGTGTGTGATTGAGTGAGTATTCTTGGATATATATGTACACTAGCAGTTAGAACACTTTTCTAATTAAGCTTTTACCCACGCAATACTTAAGGATATATGTGCATAGGCATGGTTCTCAATTAGGCCCACCAATTTACCTTACCAACTTTAAAGCTTGTAGAGTAAGCTTTGAACTAATGTAATTTTATCTATAAGAATGGGCCACCAGCATATACTTCTAGCACAAACACACCCATGACATCACACATATACTTCAATATATACACCCTCTTCATTTATTATAACTATATATATATATATATTTCTTTCTTCCCATTAGCTGCCACCACTTCAAAAATTTGTATTTGATACCATACCCATGAATATAATAAACATGTGCAAACACTTCTAGGTACCACATACCATGCATTTGTGAACAATTCTCGTACTTGAAATTAATTGTTTATAAAAATGCAATTTCTTATTTTGTTTTCCAACGCAATTAAATATAAGTATTTAAGCTCAAACAAATATTAACAAGCTCATAATAATAATTAAAGAGCTAATAAAATTCAGGATATGACACTATGGGAGTAGGTGAGTGGAGAACAAGTAAACCCTATACACGGTAATTCTATATATGGGAATGACGGGTAGGTGACAACTCATACAATACTAAATGCACACATGTGACAACTCATACAATACTAATGGTACCCGTGTGACAACTCATATAATACTGTACAACGTGACAACTCATACAATAATGTACAACAATATACAAACAATTGAAAGTCCTACTGCGACCAAAACCAACTAAAGCTTCGAGCAAACAAGAACCAGCCAAACTTCATCCTCCATGAACTCCGATGAAAGCTTGCTGATCACATGAAGACTAAACAGGAAGCTTCATCATTGTTCTCCATCACATAGACCCAGCCAGCGACGACTGAAAGCAAGGTCTGAGTTTCAGCTAATAGACCGGCAAAGAACTCTAGCGAGTTACAGAGGCCCAACAGCTCTGTCGAAAACAGTTCCGGTGAGCTACGTGAACAGGTTTGGCGGGCTGCATTTAAACCCAACTGTTCTGGAGTCCTTCAGTCCGGCGAGCTTCAGTCCAGACCAATGAGGTTCATTTCAGTTCGGTGTACTTCACTTTAGTCTGGCCCGTCTGCTATAGTCCGGCAAACTCCAGTCCGGTGTACTTCGGTTGATGCAAACTGCAGAGACTCAGCTGAACTAGCTCACCAGTTTGCCGTAAGCTGAAGGACTGAGCCGTTGACGGTTTCAATGCAAGTTCCTGGTCTGAGCTTTCACTTGAGCCATGGTTGCCAGAACTGTTCACGCCAGTTGGTTTGATTGCTGAAGTTACCCACTTCAAGTGACCTCTCTAAAGAACCGAAGTCAGCCCAAGCTGTTATTGAAGATTAGTCGGGGTTGCTGAAGCCTCTATTGTTACCAGACTGAAAGTCCGTTTAATCGAGCGAGGGCACAGATGTACAAAGGCCTTAATTTAAAATCGTCAATGGCTTAGACCTTCAGCTTATGGCAAACTGGTGAGCTAGTTCAAGTGAGCCTCAGTTAATTGTATATATAAAAGCATACTTCAAACAAGGATAATATGGGAATTTTAATTTATTTAGTACATGACATCAACAAAATCTGTCGTTGACTCGTGTTGACCCTTAAAAAGGGAGGTCTATCTAACAACGTTTCATTTTTAGGGGAGGTCCGTGTAATTTCTCAAACCATAGGGGAGACCCTTGTAAATATGACAAACCATAGGAGAGGTCCGTGTAATTTTCCCAAATTTTTATGGTACGGCCATACTGAGTCTGAACCATTCTCACAAAAACTTTAAAAATAGTATACACCTCATTCTTGGTCTTTATGAGATAGACCCATGTAACACGACTATGATTATCAATAAACTACACACTGTTTTTTTTGTCCACTTTAGGCCTGAGTCCGCACAGTTTTGCTTTTGGATTTTACGTCAAAAGGCCTCATACCAATTGGAGTGACACACCTATATATAAGCACTTCACCTTTCCCTTACCCAAGCGATGCGGGATTGTGCACCTAGCTCGCCCAATGTGGTAGCCCCAATGCCTCTTGAACCCACCCACAACACCCTTTGAAGGTGGCTTTCTTTGCATGGACCACTGCTCTTGGAAGCATCCTCACTTGTGATAACCTCAGAAGGAGACGTCAGGTTGTGGTGAGCTGGTGTTGCATGTGAAAGAAGTCGGGGGAGCACTGCCCTGTGGCAAGGGATATTTGGGATATGTTCTTGGTTGCTTTTGGATTGGCTTGGGTATTTCCTGAGTCAACGGTTGATTTGCTCGAGGCTTGGAAAGTAGTGGAGAGCCGAGTGCGAGATGCTTGGAAGGCCACTTCTCTATGTTTATGATGGGGGTTGTGGTATGAGAGAAATAGGAGATCCTTTTATGGGGAGGAGTCTCATTTTTGGTCTTTTTATTGAAGATTTAATGGAGGAATCAGTGGATAAAAATCCTCCTTATTTCCTATTTTCTAATTCTTTCCATTCTCATAATTTCTTCTCCTATATAAAGGAGCTTCCACCATTGCATTGTATATGAATTGGGAGAGTATTACAAAAGTGATGTAGCCTTTTGGGCTCTTTGTGCCATTGATGTAGGCCATAGTGGTTGAACCGTGTAATATATGTGTGTTCTACTTTTATTTATTTATTTATCTCTTCGCTTCTGTTTTATGCTTTACAACACTTTTAAATACAATATACTTCTTTATTCTTTTGGGTGAACCGGTGGAATTGTAAATCTACGGATAGTCTTTTGGATTTTTTGGATAGTTTAAAGTTATAGTGACGCGGCTTGTGTATTCTTTTGGGATTGCTCCCTTTTGAGTGCCTTTAATGAATTTTTAAATTTTCAAAAAATTAAACAAAAAAAAAAAAAAAAGGTTCCAAATTTCCATTGTGAACTTTAGATTTTATATCCTCATATGTGTCCGTAGTAGACCTGCCAAAAATAAATAAATGTGTTAGTAAAAGGGAATATTCTTACATATTCATAATAACAGCAGAAAGCTAATATACCTGTTAAGTTATTACTGCAACTTAGTCCTTGCCTAATTATCTGAATTTCTTAATTTGAACTATGAGTCTCTTATGCAGGTTTTTGTTTCTCGGCCAACTGGTGAAAAGTATTCTACTGTGCTATGCCCGGGGAGCCCAGAAGTGTTAAAGTAAGCAGCTATTATATTGCCTCATACTTTAATCTCTTTTTTGAAATGGCATGTTGTATATACACTACTTTGTGTGTGTGTGTGTGTTTCCTGAATGCCACTCGTGTTTTTAGTTGCTAAAATGAATGGATTCTGAAAAAAAAAAAAATTAGCATTAATTTTGTTTACTTTTAGAAATTTTTATGTACCAAGTAAATAAAGATCTCACTGAAAAGAATGTGGATAAGCAGAGAGAGTTCAACTTCGGGGATTGGATCTTGGGACTGGAATCTGAATGGGTGTAATTCCACATATCATGCATTGTTCCCAAGGGCTTGGACTGTATATGAGGGTAATTTTATGTTCAACTGAAATATTTCTTACTGCAGTGACCTTCATGGAAAATTTATCGTAAAGATGTACCTTTCTTTTCTCTTTTGCATGCAGGAGAACCTGATCCAGAACTTCAAATAGTTTGTCGTCAAATTTCCCCTTTTATTCCCCATAACTATAAGGAGAGCAGCTTCCCTGTAACAGTATTTACTTTTACGGTAGGGAAGAATTTCTCAGAAATTTATTTGTTGGAATGTTGATAGATTTTCATTCAGTTTGATATTAAAAAGTTGGTTTCAATTTTCTGCAGCTGTTTAACACTGGAAAGACTTCAGCAGATGTCACCTTGCTCTTCACATGGGCAGTAAGTTCTCTTTCTATCTTCTCTTGTGTGATGTTGTGGCCCGAATTTGGTGCCGGGGTCGCATCGACCTGTTGGATGAGCTTTGTGTAGGTCATGGACCCTAATTAGTCTCTTATAGCCCGATATACAAGGGAGCTTAGTGTCACGGACTTGTAATCTTTTTGTCATAATTTCTTTTTGTGGTTCATCCTTGCATAGACTTCTGAAAGAATATGGCAGGTGATAAACCATTGTGTCTGATGACAAATATTCTTGTTTAATGTGAATTCAGAATTCTGTTGGTGGGGTTTCTGGATTGTCTGGTCGTCACCGCAATTCAAAGATCAGGTAAAAACAGACATTGGGTTTATCTATTCACGAATACTTTAATTTGACTTATAGAGTATTGATTAGCTGGCACTAAATAATTGGAATACTTGTTACCAAGGCTTTATTAATGTTGAGGTTCTATAAATATATAATTCTTGCGCTCTTCTCTTTCTGTAGAGTTATGTATCTAATACTAAACTCCTTTAATGTTTATTTTGCTAGGATGGAGGATGGCATTCATGGTGTGCTCCTGCATCACATGCAAGTTCCTCTTCTCTATATTTGAAGAATTATCCACGTTTGTTTTGATACATTCAATTATTAATTACATCAATTTTGGTTTCTGCCTAACAGCCAATATATATTAATACAGGACTTCCAATGAACTACCCCCAATTACTTTTGCGATTGCAGCAGAAGAGACAGATGTTGTTCATGTCTCAGAGTGCCCTTGCTTTGTGATATCTGGAAACTCCCCTGGTTTCACTGCAAAAGACATGTGGCATGAAATAAAAGAGGTTAGTCAGCCCAGTTTTGTGCCTATGCAATACACAGAGATACCTCATGGTGTTTCACTTTTGAAATGCTGTACATACTATCCCTTTACAACTTAACAAGAAGACATCTCTTTGTGTGCGCTTCATTGAAACCTATACTGAGTTATTTGTACTTGACTTTTGAATTTATAGACACCTCTAAAACATGAAATTAAATATTACTTGGATCAAATAAAATAAATTTAAAGAACCGGAAAAGAATTACTGCTAGTTGCTTTCAGCAAATAATTCAACTTAGTTTGACAAGTTGTGACACACCATGACCTAGAATGAATAGTTAGGATAGTTGACCAGAGTTTGATATTCATAAAAATCAATTTATATTCCATCTCATATTTTTTTTCTGTTAGTTTCTTTATTTTTTAAATGAGAAAATTTGTGTTGTAGTCTCTTTTTGAGGCTTATTCTTGCCTTTGGAGGTGATGATCATCTCATATGTAGTGTAGCTGTCATTATCATCTCATAACACGGAGAACATGAGTAACTAAATCATTGTTGGATACGGGCTGACCAATAGAAGCCAATGAATCAGCCAAAGACTTGGCATATAATACATAGTGAGACATGGAGAGGTTCTCCTTGTTGAGAGACAGGAGACGGAATCGAAGTGTAGAGGCATAAGCAACAGATTGCTGAGAGAAGAGTCACTCGGGGCAGGTCCAGACATCTTGGTACTCTGGGTTGGCAAACAGTCGCCGGGAGGAATTCTGACGGCATAGGATAAGAGCCATCAACAAAATGCCAAAAAATCTGGCCAACCAGAAGGGGCTTGACCTGAGAGCACCAAAGAGATAGTTCAAGTTAGCCAACTTCATAGTCACCAAATTGGTGATGTTAGGGAATTGAGAACAAGGAAAACAACACTGTACAGGTTATGGGTGTAGATGTCGCAGAGTCTGTAGAATCCAAGGTATTAGAAGAGGAAGACATGGTGCAATAACAGTGAAGCCGGACAGTGGTCGAACAAGGGGCGCCTCAATACAAAGGACACGCTGGAGGGGTCTCACGGCGGAGGCAGCAGAGCCTCCTCAAAAAATGTAAGAAAGAAGAAGAAGAAGCATAAGAGACTATAGGGTTGTGAGACCCTCTGATGCGATGTGAGAGTTA
The DNA here is from genome assembly GCF_030987335.1 of Cornus florida. Classification (NCBI taxonomy): domain Eukaryota; kingdom Viridiplantae; phylum Streptophyta; class Magnoliopsida; order Cornales; family Cornaceae; genus Cornus; species Cornus florida. The sequence goes on from NW_026775573.1 coordinate 53,121,584, forward strand.
AAAGAATTGGATAATTTCAACATAGTTATTGTTAGCAAATATGATAGCCATGATTTATGAAATGACTTACAGTATTAGCATAGATCTGATTATGCTATAGAATATGCCATAGAATATTCTGTGATTTGATTTAGATTTGATTTGATTTCCTTTGTTTGATTTAGATTTGATTTTATTTCCTTTCTTGTAATATGAGCATATGCTCTTTTTTACCTATAAATACTAGAGTTGTGTATGAGTGATTATCTCATTCAAGCCTTTACACAATTCTCTCATTTTCCTTCTATATTGTATTTCTACTGTTACATTCATCCCAATAGGGTTATTTATATGTGTTACATAAAAGGAAGCCTAAATGTAAGCTAAGCATATAATTAAGCTTAAACATATGTAACAGAATATATGCAAATATAAAAGCTAATATCAAGCCTAAATCATAGGGAGCTATCTAACATAGTCTATAATTAAGCCTAAACATATGTGACAGAATATATGAAAATATACAACTATTTGTTACAACTGTATGCAAGGGGATGACAACAGGGATCACATGTTCTTTGAATGTTAGTTTGCCAGGGCTGTTCGGGATTGGTTGGGTGATGTGTTTGATTGGAGTTGGAATTGTAACTCTTTTGCTGATTTCTTGAGTTGGGGTGATGCACGTGCAAAAATTTGTCTAACTTGGAAAAGTCAAAGAACCTTGCAATACGATGAAGAATAAAACAAATAAGAAGACAATATTAGCAGAGAATTGCTTATATAAGTATATGTCTCTATTTATAATAATTTACAAAGGTTGAATTGGACTAGGACTCGCATTACTTGTCCCACAAGATTTTACTATATAGTTTGCTTCCTTATAATACAAGTTTACATAAAAAAATTATAGTAACTATAATTCCTTTTCCACACGGGATTCGGTGTTCTTATGGGTCAGACCTTCGCTTATGGATGGACCGGTGTATGCATTAAGATTCAATGAGCCGCTGATGGGTTGGTCCTAAATTGCAAGCCTTCTGGGCCTCGGCATTGGGCCTCAACCTGGCGATTCATCAACCAGCCATCATGAATTCTTGCTTGTGGCCCCTACATTCTGACATGGCGAACGCCTATTGGAGGGGAGATTTTTCCCTCCACACTTTGCCCCCAATTCTCTCCTATATTAGGTAACGGTCCCTATTTTGAAGGGAATTAGAAAATACAAAATTTGAAGTGTAGTGGACGGTTTGTGTTCGCGGCTGTTGGGGCTCTCTTCTCTCAGTATCTCTTTGCTGAGTTTGGGTTTTGACTTCGTCAACATCCATACTGTGCTTCATCCTTGTTCTCGCAACTTCTACAGGTCAGTTTCCAATCTAGTATGTTCCCTTGTTTTACTTTGTTAACCATGAGTGTGGAGACTAACGTAGAGCATATAGATATCGTAGATCCTGAATCCATCCCCACGGCGTCACCTAGCTTAATTCATGTTCCTCCTCCGAAGTCATCGATAATCACTCTCCTAGCTGATGATTCCCCCTTCATCCATTCTATCATCTGGTTTTGAATATGTTATGGATAGCGCCTAATGCAATCAGCTTATGAAAGAGAAATAAATCACTAAGAAGGGAAAACAAAGAGCAAGATTAAGCTAACGAATAACTTAAACACCCATAACTCAATCCCAAGGAAAGGGAAGATAAAATGTTGTTGTAGCAAGCTGATATTATTGATAATACGTAAAAGGTTGCTCATTACAACTTGGAACAACCCTTTTATAAGCGACGAGGGATGCCCTAGCAAAGATATAATCCTAGCCCTTCAAATAAATTTAATCTAAAGGCTAGTATTCTCTCCAGCAGAATAAAGAGCTAAAAATTACAAAACAGACCTTAAATAGTCATATGACTCAGTTAAAAGGCACATGACTTATAAACTAAAACCAAATGACAATAATATCCTAAACATGAAATAAAACAAGATTAAAGACTTATAAATGACTCCAGACTAAAAACAATCACATAATCAGACTCATCATCTGCCCTTTTTATGAAAACTCAGTCTATTTATGGAAACTCGGCCGCGTCTTCTTAGAGTGTTCAACTATTTGAAAATAGTCTTCTTCCACTTGCTCTGCATCAATCTCTCCAGGTGAGAGAAAACTCGACCTCGAGTTAGCATCATCCTCGCTCAAAGAGTCACCTTGACAAGGAATCAAATGATGAACATTGAACACATCGGATGTCTTGATGTGGCTAGGAAGCTTCAACTCGTATGCATTGTCATTAATCCTTTCAAGTACTTCACACGGTCCAATCTTCTTACACTCAGCTTCTTGTACTCACCAGCCGGATATCGATCTTTGGTCAAAATAGCCCATACATAATCTCCACATCAAAGATCACACTTCTTCTACCCTTGTTGAGATGTTCTTTATACCCGTGATTGCTATCCTTAATTTGTTGCCGCACTTTGTTATTGTTTATACTGATGAGAGAGAGAGAGAGAGATCATGGAGGCTACAGACATTGTGTATTTCATTTATCAAACCCTAAGCCTACAAAGGCTTATATAAAGATACAATACTAAGCTAATTACATAACAACCATACCAACTATATGTAATTACATAATGACCCAACATAAGTGTGTGTGTGTATATATATATATATAAACATTTTACCACTCTCTCTTAAGCTAGAGAATATATATCAAATAATCCCAACTTGGAACAAATAGTCCTTAACCGGTTTTAACCCAATGCTTTGGTAAACATATCAGCTAATTGATCTTCAGACTTCACAAATGGAGTAGAGATGCTCCCACTTAATATTTTTTCCCGAATGAAGTGACAATCAATTTCAATATGTTTGGTCCTCTCATGAAACATAGGATTTGATGCAATGTGAACAACTTCTTGATTATCACAAAACAATAGAATAGGAGCTTCAACTGTCAACCCAAGTTCTTTTAGAAAATGTTGTATCCATGTTAACTCACTAGTGGCATGGGCCATTGCCTTGTACTCAGCTGCAGCACTAGATCGAGTTACCACCATTTGCTTTTTACTTCTCTATGTAACAAGATTTCCTCTTACAAATGTGCAGTAGCCTGTAGTAGATGTAGTAGATCTCCTATCTGAAGGAGAACTAGCCCGGTCAGCATCTGTAAAACCTTCCACCCTGAGATGACCATTTGATTTATATAGTAACCCAAAACCTGGAGCTTGCTTGAGATATCGAATAATCCGAAGAACATCAATCCAATGTGGCATTCTAGAAGCTCCCATGAATTGACTTACAACACTACCTGTATATGAAATATCAAGTTGAGTGATAGTGAGATAATTTCCCAATAAGGCGACGAAATATGCCCGGGTCATTAAATAGATTACCCTCATTAGACACAAGTTTTGTATTTGAATCAATAGGAGCATCAATTGGATGACCACCAAACATAGCTGTTTCTTCTAATAAGTCCAACATATATTTTCGTTGAGATAAACTTATACCCTTCTTGGATCTAGCAATTTCCATACCCAAGAAATACCCAAGTTTACCTAAGTCTTTAGTGTGGAATCGATTTTGCATAAACAACTTCAACTTAGCAATGCCTTCAGAATCATCACCTGTGATCACAATATCATCTACATACACCATAAGAAAAATGAAGCCAGCTTTAGTGCGCTGGTGAAATACTGAATGATTGGTCTGGCATCTGTTAAGACCAAATTCTAATGCCGCCTCGAACAATTTTCCAAACCAAGCCCGTGGAGATTGTTTCAATCCATACAGGCCTTTTTAAGGCGACAAACAGTGTGGCGATACTCCCCCTGAGCAACAAACTCAGGTGGTTGCTCCATATGAACTTCTTCAACTAAGTCACCACATAAGAAGGCATTTTTGACATCCAATTGAAACAACGGCTAGTTACAATTGGCAGCAATGGAAATAAGTACCTGAATAGAAGAAATCTTAGCAATAGGGGAAACAGTCTCATCATAATCAACACCATAAGTTTGAGTGTACCATTTTGCCACTAGACGAGCCTTCAACCGCTCAATAGACCCATCATGAAGGTATTTAACAGTGTAGATCCACTTACAACCAACCATTTTGGAGCCCGGAAGTAAGGGAACAAGATCCCAAGTCCAATTATGGTGAAGGGCATCCATTTCATCTGCCATGGCTTTGCGCCAATCCGAATTAGAGAGAGCATCCTGCAAAGTTTTGAGAACAAAAGTAGCAGACATTTTGGATTAAAAAACAAGATAAAGAGGATGAAACATTACGGTAGGAGACAAAGTTAGAAATGGGATGTGCAGTAACATACGACCGAGAACCCTTGCGGAGAGCAATAGGCAAATCATCAAGCATAGTAAATGGCGTCGGATCCGAAGATTCTGAAGGAGATGGAGGGAGCGAAGTAGGTGGTCGAGGTCATCGAGTATAAACTTGTAAAGGATCATCGAGTATAAACTTGTTATGTTCATATTCTAATGACAACCCTGTGAGAACACGAACAACATTAAAATCCTCACGTTGTTGTTGCATGCTCTTCACATTAGAAGTGATGGGCTAAACAAGTTCATTTCTTCACAAATTCCCATTGCCCGTGAGAAGTACTCTTCTAGACTGTGAGTACCTTGCTGGAGGTCAAAGAATTGTCTACACACCTCATAAATTCTATTGATATTACCAGTACCTAAATATAACAGTGGGAGTTGATTTCATATCTCCTTAGCAGTGTCCAAATACAAGAAGTTGGAGCTGATATGAGGTTTAATACAATTCAGCATTAAAGAAATGATATGAGTATCCCTTTGTTCCCATGAATTGAAATCTGCATCACTGTCTTTAGGCTTATCCTTAACCGTCTGAACTAGCAGCAATGAAGAAGGAAAGAAAAAAAATCAAACCTGGGAAAAAATTCTGAATCTGTATTTGGGCCAGATCTGGTCAAACGGACCGGACCGGACCGGACCAAAACTAGTTCTCTGTTATTCCGGTTTTAGTAAACCAAGGTTAGGATAACTTTACGCCTACAGCCAAACACCACCCTTCTTCATAATTAGCGTCGGCAAGAACCAGAAATCTGCCATCAACAATAAACTCAAGCACCTGAGGTTCACAATGGAGAATCGAGGCTAGTACACACCCTAGCACTTGCAGCGGCAGCGACAACCCAACACAAGCAGAGACCTAACTAATGAGTAGAGATGGTTCGCCATGATGGAACCTCTGCAACTTGCAACAGCCAAGGCAGCCCCGGCCAACAAAACGAAGGGCTTCAGATCTGAGAACGGCGGACACGAAGCGCTAAACAAAACGACAGCTTCAAACCTCCGGCTCTGAGCAGAATGACTGCCAAACCTTCGTCGAAGAGTAGATTCGACCTCGATCTCGATTTCGATTTGTACAAGAATAACACAGCTCCAATCACAACACAATCTCAGTTTCCCACACCCATTGTTTCGTACGGCACTGATACCATGTTCATACTGATGCGAGAGAGAGAGAGAGAGAGAGAGAGAGAGATCATGGAGGCTACAGACATTGTGTATTTCATATATCAAACCTTAAGCCTATAAAGGCTTATATAAAGATACAATAATAAGCTAATTACATAACAACCCTACCAACTATATGTAATTATATAATGACCTAACATAAGTATATATATATATATAAACATTCTAACTGTTATGAATTTATTTGATTTGGTCGACCAATTCTTCAGCTTTTGAACTCACACGACCCATTATTGGAAGTGGAACCAGATCTTAAACATTGTTCGAATTCTGCCGATAAACAATGTTAAACATATGGCTCAAATTTGAAGTCAGCAATCTGCCATCGACAATAAACTCAAGCACCCGAGGTTCACAATGGAGAATCGAGGCTAGTACACACCCTAGCACTTGCAGCGGCAGCGACAACCCAACACAAGTAGAGACCTAACTAATGAGCAGAGATGGTTTGCAATGATGGAACCTCTGCAACTTGCAATAGCCAAGGCAGCCCCGGCCAACAAAACGAAGGGCTTCAGATCTGAGAACGACAGACACGAAGCGCTGAACAAAACGACAGCTTCAGACCTCCGGCTCTGAGCAGAATGACGGCCAAACCTTCGTCGAAGAGTAGATTTGACCTCGATCTCGATTTCGATTTGTACAAGAACAACACAGCTCCAATCACAAACACAATCTCAGTTTCCCACACCCATTGTTTCGTACGGCACTGATACCATGTTCATACTGATGAGAGAGAGAGAGAGAGAGTGAGAGAGAGATCATGGAGGCTACAGCCATTGTGTATTTCATATATCAAACCCTAAGCCTATAAAGGCTTATATAAAGATACAATAATAAGCTAATTACATAACAACCCTACCAATTATATGTAATTACATAATGACCCAACATAAGTATATATATATATATATATAAACATTCTAACTGTTATGAATTTATTTGATTTGGTCGACCAATTCTTCAGCTTTTGAACTCACACGACCCATTATTGGAAGTGGAACCAGATCTAAAACATTGTTCGAATTCTGCCGATAAACAATGTTAAACATATGGCTCAAATTTGAAGTCAGCATTTTCATCACCCATTACATCATCAACTTGGGCTTCAAGCATGTGTGATGAGCAAGTTTTTTGGTGTGCACAACAAGCATAAAATTTTTTTTGAATACACTTGGTCACCAAGTATTTTTAGGCGATATATAGCCTTGCATGCATTTGATCCAAGGCATCCAAATCATCAATTGAATGATTTTGTATCAGTATCATTTCGAGTGAGAGAGTTTGGGTGTAATTGGGTTTTGGGTGTAAGCCACTTTGCTTTTAATCTCTTTATTTCCATAGTAAAATAATATTCTGTCTTCTCCCCGTGGACGTAGGCATAACCGAATCACGTAAATTCTTGTCTCGTTTGTGTATGTGCCATTTTTATTTTATTTTTTTCTTGTCATTTATTTTTCTCTTGTTCTCATAAACTCCTATTTGATCCTTATTTCATCACAAATTGGTATCAGAGCTCGGGTTCGTGTATTTTGTACAGATGCTGTTCACGTGTACAGTATTATTCACTGGTACTGTTCACACGTACGGTACTGTTCACAGATACTATTCGGGTACTGTTCACAAATACGGTACTATTCACTGAGAAATATTTTGGGGAGTTTTTTGAGATGTCGACCAGATACGAGATTGAGAAATTTGATGGCAAAATTAGTTTTAGTCTTTGGCGCATTAAGATGCAGGCCGTGCTGACTCAGCAAGGTCTAAAGAAGGTATTGTTCGGGAAGGATAAGTTGTCAACAACTATGTCTAATGAAGACAAGGATGAGGTCGATGAAAAGGGGCGCAGTGCAATTATTTTGAATCTAGCTGATGAGGTATAGCATGAAGTTATTGATGAAGACACGGCGGCAAAGTTGTGGCTAAAATTGGAGAGTCTGTATATGACGAACTCTCTCACAAACAGACTCTACCTGAAACAGAGACTCTACACTCTTCATATGAAGGAACGTATGCCTTTTAAGGAGCATATTGATAATTTTAATTCTATTATTATGAATTTGAAAAATACTGATATTAAAATTGATGACGAGGATCAAACCCTTATTTTGTTGTGTTCTTTGCCTCCTTCCTATGAGCATTTTTGTTACCACAATGCTTTACGGGAAAGACACTACTAGTATGGAGGATATTCAATCCTCATTGAACTCTCAGGAGTTGAGGAAAAAGGTGTCTGGGAATATTGGAGATGAATGGGCTGAGGGTCTATTTGTAAGAGGCAAAAGTGGGACAAAGGGTTCTGGTAGTAGAGGCAAATCTAGATCTCATAAAAATATGGAATGTTACTACTATCACGAGATAGGGCACGTCATCAAGCACTGTCCCAAACTAAAGGCAAAGAATGGGAATGGCAAAGAAAAGGTTCAAGAAGCAGCTTCAGTGGCAACTATTACAACGAGTGATTCGGAAAGTGACGAATATGTTCTCATGACAACCTTGTGTTCAGGTATGTCATTTAATGACAGTTGGATTCTTGATTCTAATTGTTCCGTTCGTATCTGTCCCAGTAAGGATTCTTTCTCTTCCTATAAAGAGGTGAAAGGTGGTTCGATTTTGACGGCGAACGGGCAAGCTTTCAAAATTTTGGGAATTGGAACAGTCAAGATCAAGACGCACAATGGGTTGGTGAGAACATTGTCAGACGTGCGACATGTATCGGATCTGAAGATGAATCTTATTTCAATAGGTGTGCTAGACTCCAAAGGTTACAAGGTTGTAACAGAGTGTGGAACAATGATGGTCGTGATGGATTCTCTTGTGGTGCTATAAGGCACCAAGGTGAAAAATTTGTATCTTCTGCAAGGGAATACAGTAACAGGTGGAGCTTCTATAGGGTCTTCTACAATTAGCAGAAATTTGCGTTTGGGTCTTGGCAAAAGAAGTGTTCGAAAGAGGAGTTACAATCTTAGTTCTCAAAAGGGTTGTGAAGGGACTATACAATGTGGTGAGAGAATGAAATCCATTTTCAGATGGCAACCGAAATTGCAGCAGTCCTTACAGGGAGGCAGACCCATGAGGACTGGTGTGATATTGACTTGCAATAATCTTGGTGGCAATGAGATAGTCCATTCAAGTGCCATTAAGATGCGTGGGAGGCAAGTAGTTGGTCACAACAGAGATGCGAGGAAAAGTCAAGGACGTTCTATTCTCCACAAGGGTGAGAAGGTGACTTTTCATTACCAGCAAGTGGTTTGTGGGCGGTTGGAGAAGGTTGCTGAAGGAGATGTCAAATTTGGAATTTCTAGGGGTGTTTTTGATAAGCACTTGGAGTTTGACAGAAATACTGGAGGTGTGCTTGTGGCTGTGCAAGACATGCATGGGTTGAAGAATGAGAGCCCAAGGGTTAAGTTTGAGGATGACTCAAACTTAACTAAAATTCTTAATTAATTTGTTTTGTGGAGAAGACAGGTTGTTTTGCAGAGACATAGTGAATCATTTGAATTTTCGCCCTAGGTGGAGATTTGTTGAACATATGGCTCAAATTTGAAGTCAGCATTTTCATCACCCATTACATCATTAACTTGGGCTTCAAGCATGTGTGATGAGCAAGTTTTTTGGTGTGCACAACAAGCTCATTTGACAAAGCTTCTAAAGAAATTTTTTTGAATGCACTTGGTCACCAAGTATTTTTGGGCTATATATAGCCTTGCATACATATGATCCAAGGCATCCAAATCATCAATTGAGTGAGTTTGTATCAGTATCATTTCGAGTGAGAGAGTTTGGGTGTAATTGGGTTTTAGGTGTGAGCCACTTTGCTTTGTATCTCTTTATTTCCATAGTGAAATATTGTTCTATCTTCTCCCCGTGGACGTAGGCATAGCCGAACCACGTAAATTCTTGTCTCGTTTGTGTGTGTGCCATTTTTATTTTATTTTTTTCTTGTCATTTATTTTTCTCTTGTTCTCGTAAACTCCTATTCGATCCTTATTTCATAACAAACAATCTCAAAAGGACTCATCTTAGTTGTTCGACATCTAGACCTGTTAAAAGCAAATTCTGCATGACAAAGAACTTGATCCCACTGTTTAAAATTATTCCCACGCGACTTCGAATCAGATTTCCCAAACTTCTGTTGACAACTTTGGTTTGCCCATCGGTTTGAGGATGATAGGCTGAACTAAAGTTCAAATCAGACCCCAGTTTCTTCCAAAGAGTCCTCCAAAAATGGCTGATAAACTTCCTATCTCGATCAGAAGTGATGGACTTTGGCACACTATGTAAACGAACAATTTCTTTGAAGTACAAATTAGCAATTTGAGAAGAATCCATAGTTTTCCTGCATGGTATGAAATGTGCCATTTTAGAAAATCTATTAACAACAACAAACACAGAATCCATGCCCCTTTGTGTTTGAGGAAGTCCCAGCACAAAATTCATACTAACATCTGTCCATGGAGAAGTCGGAACAGGCAAAGGCATAAATAAACCAGCATTAGTTGCTCCAACTTTTTCACTTACAAATTTGACAGCAATCAACAAGCCTATTGACATCCCTTTATAACTTTGGCCAAGAGTATTTTGCATCAACTAAGGCATAAGTTTTATCTCTCCGAAGTGTCCCTCATTATGTAGCTGAAGAAAGATTTTCTCTCTTAAGGAACAATTAGGAATGCACAATTTTGCTCCTTTAAAGAGAAAACCAGATTGCAAGCAGTAGTCAGTCCTCTTGCCTTCCGCTACCTCTTCATGAGTCCTTCCAAAGAATGGATCAACAACATACAAATCCTTGAAAGTGTCAAAACCCACAACCTGAACTTGCATAGTGGATAGTAAATGAGATCTTCGACTTAAAGCATCAGCCACCTTATCATGCACCCCTGACTTATGCTTCAAAGTGAAAGTAAATTACTGCAAGTATGCAGCCCATTTGCCATGCCGACGATTCAACGTATGCCGCCCAGTTATGTACTTCAAGGCCTCATAGTCAAAATATAATACATACTCCTTTTGAATCAAATAATGCTCCCAATGGTGTTGTGTCTGTACAATAACATAGAATTCCACATCATAAGTAGAATAATCCACCCTTGCACCACTTGACTTCTCGCTAAAGAATGCCATGGGTCTTCCTTCTTAGCTAAACACTGCTCCTATGCCGACCCTAGAAGCATCACAGTGAACTTCAAAGACTTTGTTAAAATCTGGTAGAATAAGGATATGAGCTTCAGTAAGCTTTTTCTTAAGTTATTGAAAATTTTCTTCCGCTTCAGCGGTCCACTTAAATGGTCCTTTCTTCATGCAACTCGTAATTGGTGCTGCAAGTGAGCTGAAATCCCTGATGAAACGACGATACAATGAGGCTAACTCATGAAAACTACGAACTTAATGAAAATTTGCTAAACTTGGCCACTCAATGATAGCTTGCACTTTGGACTGGTCCACTTGGATTCCTTTCAAGGAGACTTCATATCCCAAAAACAGCACTCGATCTATCATAAACCTGCACTTTTGTAAGTTAATGAACATTTTTTCCTCAAAGTAGTCAAGAGAGCTTGTCGATGTTCAAGATGTTTCTTTTCGGAAGTGCTATGCACAAGAATATCATCAAAATATACCACAAAAAACTTCCCAATATAAGGTTTCAGCACATGATTCATCACTCTCATAAAAGTGCTTAGTGCATTTGACAAACCAAACGGCATTACCAACCATTCATACAGTCCTTCACGAGTTTTGTAAGCTGTCTTCCATTCATCTCCAGGGCGAATTCTAATCTGGTGGTATCCACTTTTGAGGTTAATCTTTGAGTACACTTTTGCTCCCGAAAGATGATCTAGCATGTCTTCTAGCCGAGGGATGGGAAATCTGTATTTGACAGTAATTTTGTTGATGGCTCTACTATCAATACACATTCTCCAACTCCCATCTTTCTTTGGTACCAATAAAGCTGGTACAACACATGGACTCATACTTTCACGCACATAACCCATCTCCAGTAAGTCTGAAACCTACCCATTAAGCTCATCATGCTCTTTAGGGCTCATTTGGTAATGTGGCTTATTAGGTAAAGTAGCTCCGGGCATTAGATCAATGTGGTGTTGGATGTCCCTCATGGGAGGTAATCCATGGGGTAAATTTTGTGGCATAACATTAGCAAACTCCTCTAAAAGTGGATGAACAGTAGCTGGACTTTTTTTTCCTGCAAGCTTCTCTTTACCAATTAAAACATATACCACGCCACTCTCTACCAATTCCTCCTCAAAAATTGGCCATAGAGAGTAAATTAATACCCTCGCCCAGATTAGGTTTAGGTGTAACTTCTTCGTCTTTAGATGGAACAAATATTATTTTTTTCTCTCTTTATAAAAAGTATTAAGTGTTTTTGCAGCCATCATGTTGCACTTTATTATCAAATTGCCAAGGTTGGCCAAACAAGACATGGCATGCATCCATTGCCACAACATCGCACCATACTTTATCAAAGTACCTACTACCAATAGATAAATTAACTAAGCATTGTTTAGTGATGGATATCTCATTGCCTTTCTTGAACCAAGAAAGTTTGTAAGGTTGAGAATGCGCTTCCACCGATAGCTTTAACTTCGTCACCGCTTCTTGAGATGTTTTCACATCTTTCGCTATCTATAATCAACTTGCAAACACCAATGGTACAAGTAGTTTGGTAAATATTATGTTGCGGCCAATCCTCAGGATCTTTGTGTGGTGGTGCTATAAAGGCCTTTCGCATCATGAGAGACAGCTCCGTGTCTGCTCTAACAACAGCAGCATCCTCCTCATCATCATAATAAATAGGTTCTTCTTCTTCTTGTGGTTCTTCTTCTCCACATTCTTCCATAAGAAGCTGCTTTCCTTTACGACTATTTGCTTTTCGACATTCAGCCGACTTGTGTCCAGGTCTCCACAATTAAAGCATTTAAATCCTGCTCCATTAGGCTGCAATTTAGCAACAGTTGCTCCACCACCTGGCTGTGATTGAGGGGCTGCATTGCTGCCACTTTGAGATTGCCCCCTAAAAGTTGTAGCTCGATCCTATATACCGTGCAACCTTTTGCTCCTCACTTTCATTTAACTCATTCCTGAGAACAAGTCCAAAGAATTCCTCCGTGTAATCGTCAACAGTCATGCTTCCTTGACGACAATTATGCAGCCTTTGAAACATTGAATGGGTATAGTTGTAAGGAAGAAAAGTCTCCCTTAGCTTCTTTCACATCTTTTCCTAATCAACAATGTTGGGCTTTCCTTGCCTTTGTCGTGCCATAATGAACTGATCCCACTGAGTTGATTTCACAGCAACCAATGTCACCTTTTTGTCCTTAGGTACATCCTTCAGGTCAAAGATTCTTTCCACAGTGGTTAACCAATCAACGAAACCTTCTCCATTCAGATCTCCTACAAATTCTGGAATTTCCACCTTAAAACCACCATCCCAACGCCTTTCTTCATATGGAAAAGGTGATGGTCTTGGTGCTGCGTTTCTGCGAAAAGGATTAACAAATTCCTCTTCCAAATTGTCCTCCCCCTCAGATTCGACGCCATCTTGAGAAGGGGCTGGGGCTTGCACAACGCGCAGGGCTAAAGCTTCAATCTGCCTTCTTAGATCTTCTATCACAGCAAGCACTTGTTGTTTATCAACTGCTGTGTCCTGATCAGGCCGAACGGCAGGTCTGTGAGGTGGGTTTCTTCTTCTTGGTGGAATGTTGCAAAACCTTAGAGAGAAATCTGATAACCCTACACAAAACCAATGGACCATAACTTGCTCTGATACCAACTAATGCAATCAGCTTATGAAAGAGAGAAATAAATCACTAAGAAGTGAAAACAGAGAGCAAGATTAAGCGAACGAATAGCTTAAACACCCACAATTCAATCCCAAAGAAGGGGAGAGATAAACAGCTGTTGTAGCTAGCTGATATTCTTGATAATACATAAAAGGCCGCTCATTACAACTTGGAACAACCCTTTTATAAGCCACAAGGGATGCCCTAGCAAAGATATAATCTTAACCCTTCAAATAAATGTAATCTTAAGGCTAGTATTCTCTCCAGCAGAATAAAGAGCTAAAAATTACAAAACAAACCTTAAACAGTCACATGACTCACTTAAAAGTCATTTGACTTATAATTAAAACTAAATGACAATAATATCCTAAGCATGAAATAAAGCAGATTAAAGACTTATAAATGACTCAAGACTGAAAACAATCACATAATCGGACTCATCATCAGCTGCTCTATTTATGGAAACTCAGTCTATTTATGGAAATTCGGTCATGTCTTCTTAGAGTGTTCAACTATTTGAAAATAGTCTTCTTCCACTTGCTCTACATCAGCGCCTCTTCAAGTGAATAACTTCTTCCGGATTGTGTCTTCTCTTTTAGTTCGCAGGAAGTTGGAGAAAACTGAACTCAATTTCGTCTACCTCTTGGTTAGCTATAAAATCTGTAGGCGCCAGGGCGAAATAGGTAGACACTATTTCTCTCCCTCAAATTCCAGTCAAAGGATATGTATTGGCCTTCCCTCTTCTGAAAACAGATGGAAGGAGAAGATGATTTTCGTAAGGGGGAACTGGCATGTGCCTCTATCCAGCGAATTCCCCATTCCTCGGAAGTTTGTCATGATAGGTATCGAAGGACTCCCCTCCCTTCATTCTAGCTGCTCTGGTTGTGTGCCCTGTCAAGTATTACTCTTTCGTTATGTTTACCAGTTTCTTGGTTTTGTTTCAGCCTCTTTTCCTGCTTCGGTTACATAAAAGAATTATAGTAACTATGACTACTTTTCCACATGGGATTCGGTGTTCTTATGGGCCAGACTTCGGACCTTCGCTTATGGGATGGACAGGTGTATGCATTAAGATTCAATGAACAGTTGCTGGGTTGATCCTAAATTACAAGCATTCTGGGCCTCATCATTGGGCCTTGACCTGGTGATCCATCGATCATTACTTACTTTCTGACATGGCAAATGCCTATTGGAGGGGAGATTTTTCCCTCCACAGGTGTCCAGCAAGCTGTTTGCTATGGTTCTCTCTACTACTGTATGGGCCCGGGAGAGGATTGTGAGAATGCATCAAGTGTCCAGAAGGAGTGCTGTGGATATTGCTAGGGCTGTTTGCTTTGAGGTCATGGATGTTGCTGCTATCCCTTCTATTGATGATCTTGCACATTATCCTTAAACAGCTGATTTTCCTTTCTAGGTTGGGGTTCCAGCCTTACTAGAAATGGTCTTTTTCAATGATGTACTTTTTGTGTTATTTTTTTGGCTATGCCCTCTCTTCTTCCATTGTAAATTTCATCATTTAGTTGGAAATTTTGGTGGTTCTTGAAAAAAGATGGGAAAAAAAAAAAAAAAAAAAAAAAAAAAAAAAAAAAAAAATTCTTTATATTTTGAATGGAATCATCTGATTTAAGGAAAATATATATATATATATATATATATTTGACAGAAGATATGCAAATATACAAGCTAATATCAAGCCTAAATCTTAGGGCTGTCTAACAACACATATCAATGAGCCTTTAAAAAGTGACAGCATTTGACACACGTCCGACCTGGATGCGGCTCCTTATTGTAAGTGTTAACAACCATCTATTCTATAAAAGCTTAAGCTGTTAGAGAGGGTGTAACTTTAATATCTAAATCCTTCAACACGCTCCCTCACGTGGTGCCTTCTTTTGGTCCAACACGTGTTTTTCAATTTTTAATTAGGGTGACGGTGAGGTTTGAACTCGAGACCTTTGTCTCTGATACCATGTTATCAACCATCTACACTAAAAGCTTAAGCTGTTAGAGAGGGTGTAACTTTAATATCTAAATCCTTCAACAGTAAGCTTCTTGTAAGTGACCGCAGATCTTAGGCTCTGGTTGAAGTATTAAATGTTGCGAAATCCTTAAAGACCATAGTGAAATCAAGATTTAAGATGAGTGCAATTGGGATCTAGCTAGTGTGTGGACTGAGCATTTTACTCCCAGCCTGCTTTTGGCATCTTACCTCCAGTTTGAAATAGGATGAAATTCCTGTTTCTAATATGTTTACTCCAGGGTAAAGTCAAAGTGAAAAGATGCTTATTCCCAATCCAGTAACATGTTCTGGCTCATATACTTTAGCATTTTTGGGGTTCCATTACAAGTACACTAGACGGGGATTTGTTGGACTGTGCTAGTTGAATATGCTAGGAATGAGTGAACCTAAATACAAAAAGTTTTAACAAAGGCTAAGTTAATAAGTAGAATGTTTTTCAGTTTTCTGTTTTTTATCAGGGCTACTATACTTTGAGTAACTTCCCCCTGACAAACCGGCCTAGATTTTGTTGAGAATGTTCTTTGATTGGAAGCTACATTTTGTGATGCCATGTGGAAATTGATGACCCTTGAAATTATATGTTGTTAACTTTTAAACCGACAAGCCACTGATTTCTGCTGGATTTTAATTTACAATTTTGAGATTGCATTTTATTTAGTTTGCTTTTTCTTTTTCTTATTTTAGTTTAAGCTGCGTGTTTTTTTTTTTAAGTCCCTGCTCATATGTCAAAGGGAAGTGTCTGTACTTGATAGGTTTTATTCGCATATGAAAATGATATATTTTTTTTAATTTTATATTAGTGTAAAAACACACATAGCACAAGTTATTTGTTAGTCTGTCTGTACTTTTCTGCCTATACGTTTATTTTATCATTATTCTCCACAGACTTTGATCTGTACTTCTGTTCTAATAGCATGGATCCTTTGATCGCCACAATTCCACTGAAATGTCAATGCCTTCAGAACCAGGATCTTCTGTTGGGGCAGCCATTGCAGCTTCTCTAACAATTCCATCAGATGCAGTACAGACTGTCACATTTTCATTGGCATGGGACGGCCCTCAAGTAAACTTTACGAGTGGAAGGACTTATCACAGGTAGGTTGCCATAAGCTTGTCTGATCAAAACTACAGATTAAAACATCATGCCTTTTTTCTTTTTCTTTTTCTTTTTTCTTTTTTTTTCTGAAAAACAATTTTTTTGACAGGCGTTACACCAAATTTTATGGTACTCATGGGGATGCTGCAGCAAATATTGCGCATGATGCTATTCTTGGTAATGTTTTTTAGCCTCCTTCATTGGATGTTTCAGTTTGGACTAAAAAGGGTATTGATTTTCGGGTTCCAATTATTTCAAGTTGGATACAAGATGTGGATTCTAAATTTGGTTCATTTGCTTTAGCATCACTGCATTCATGAATTGTTTTATTAGGATTTTCTTTCTTAAAATATCAGTTAGTAAAGTCCTCGTTCTTCATCTCTGAAACATAGAGCACAGTCATTGGGAGTCCCAGATAGAAGCTTGGCAAAGGCCTGTTCTTGAAGACAGGAGGCTTCCGGAATGGTGAGCTTGGATGATTCAATTGCTAAGTTGCCAACTACATATACAGTCAGATTACAAATTTTCCATGATTCATTTGCAGGTACCCAATCACTCTCTTCAATGAGCTCTACTATCTTAATTCAGGGGGAACAGTTTGGACAGGTACTTGTGAATATACTAACTCACTCTCAATAGTCCAAATTATGTGAATCTGAGTTTATTCTTTTTCCCGTTTACAGACGGATCACCTCCAGCACACAGTTTAGCAACCATTGCTGAAAGAAAGTTTTCTCTTGATAGGTCCAATTTAGATGTTAAAAACACTATCAATGTATTCCGTCAAAATGAAACTTCTGTTGAAATTCTTGAAAGGGTGACTTCAATACTTGAGGAGGTGTACACTCCGATATCACTAAATTCTGCTTTTGGAACAAATCTGCTTCAAAAGGGAGAGGAAAACATTGGTCAATTCCTCTACTTTGAAGGGATTGAGTATAACATGTGGAACACATATGATGTTCATTTTTACGCATCTTTTGCACTAACTATGCTATTCCCACAACTGGAACTCAGCATCCAAAGAGACTTTGCTGCAGCGGTAATGATGCATGATCCGAGGAAGATGAAACTTCTACATACTGGAACATGGGCCTCACGGAAAGTTCTTGGTGCTGTTCCTCATGATATTGGAATGGATGACCCATGGTTTGAAGTAAATTCATATTGTGTTTATAATACAGATAGGTGGAAAGATTTGAATCCAAAATTTGTTCTGCAAGTCTACAGGGACGTGGTTGCCACAGGTGATAAGAAATTTGCACAAGCTGTTTGGCCTTCAGTTTATGTTGCAATGGCTTTTATGGACCAGTTTGATAGGGATGGGGATGGGATGATAGAAAATGACGGCTTTCCTGATCAGACATATGATACATGGTCTGTCTCTGGTGTGAGTGCGTACTGTGGTGGGCTATGGGTGGCAGCATTGCAGGCTGCTTCAGCTATGGCAAATGTAGTTGGAGACAAGGGGTCTGAGGATTACTTTTGGTTTAAGTTTCAGAAGGCAAAGACTGTATATGAGAAGCTATGGAATGGTTCTTACTTTAACTATGACAGTAGTGGTGGTTGTTCGAGTTCATCCATTCAAGCGGATCAGCTGGCTGGGCAATGGTCTGTTGCAATAGAGTAACTTCTTTATATGTCTTAATATCAATTGATTCAAGGTGATTCGGAGAAACAATGAGATGAAACTAAAGGTGCTTCTATTGGATTTTTTGTTATTTGTTGGTGTTTCCGAAGTACTTCTCTTGATCGTAAAGCGGAATTTGCTTTATTTTATTTTTTTCTTTTCAAAAGAAAGAAAAGTACTTCTGAAATGCTAATCAATGATGCTCAAGTTTCTCCATGTCATCATTGACTAGTTAGTTCCCATGCTACCGCTGAACTTATCATAGACCTATATGTATATATTCGTATGTATATATACATAAATGCACAAATGTGTATGTGTGGGGATAAAGAGAGTGAGAGAGAGAGAGAGATGGGCAATCTTTACTTCATTGGTCAGTATGTATAAACTGTATTTTGGTTGTATTGAAGAAAATTGTTATATACTTGTACTCATTTAATGAGGTGCTTTGTAGGTATGCTCGAGCTTGTGGTCTCCTACCAATTGTTGATGAAGAAAAAGTGAAAATTGCACTTGAAAAGGTTTATAATTTCAATGTCTTAAAGGTGAAGGATGGGAGACGGGGGGCTGTGAACGGGATGCTGCCTGATGGAAAACCTGACATGTCATCAGTGCAGTCAAGGGAAATATGGGCCGGAGTTACATATGCTGTCGCTGCAGGTATGATTCATGAGGACATGGTGGAAATGGCATTTCAAACTGCAAGTGGAGTCTATGAAGCTGCTTGGTCCAAAAAAGGACTTGGGTGAGTTCAGATTTCTCTTATTTGATTTATTCCGATGGGAATGGTTTACTTAGCAGCAAAGATAACCAGTTACTTGGAAGATTTCAGCTAGCTTAGCTGGTAAGGCATGTTGGTCGTAGAACCACATAGTTGGGTTTGAGTGTCCAAAGGAGTTTAAATACCATCTTGATCCCATCACAGCTTGCTTTTCAAAGAGAAAAAAATATGACAAATAACTTGGTAACAGAAAAAAATCCAGATCTTTTAGATCAGTGTTCTCAAATAGGAAACTGTTGTAAAGCATAAAATATATGTGAAGAGAGCAATGAAACGAGAAAAACACAGAACTATTACATGATTCAGCCACTAGGGCCTACATCCACTGCACAAAGAGCCCAAAGAGCTACATCACTTTTATAATACTCTCTCAACTCAGACACAATACATTTGTGGAGGCTCCTCTATATAGGAGAAGAAATGATGAGAATGGAAAGAGATAGAAAGTAGGAAACAAAAATGATTTTTCTCCACTGATTCCTCTAGTAACATCAAATCTTCAATAATAGGAAACTACATCAATGAAGGATTTTCCTCCATTGATTCCTCCATTAAATTTTTAATATTTTCCCTCAAGTTGGAGCATGAATGCCCAACTTGCCATTGAGGTGACGAGTAGTAGCAAGTGCAAATGATGAAGAGAAGGTGAAGAACAATGCTACCAAACACACCAGCAGCCCAAATAAGACAACAAAAATTTTCAGAGACACAGCAAAGGCGGAACAATGCTACCGCATACACCGGAAGCCCAAACAAGTCAATAAAAACTGTGGAGACACGGCAATGGCGAAGAACAATGCTACTGAACACATCGGCGGCAAGTCACATATAGCACCGAGAAACCCTTAGCAACATTTTAGATGCTAAGGGAATACCCCAAAAAATAGGGGTCCAAACCTAGGAAGAGATCCTTACTACACTAACGCACACATGAGGCTGACTACCATAGAGTTTTTGTGTATCTAAGCAGTCACAGCAAGAGAGAAGAGAGAATTTAGGCTCCGATACCATGTTGTAAAGCATAAAATATATGTGAAGAGAGAAATGAAATGAGAAAAACACAGAACTATTACGTGATTCAGCCAACAGGGCTTACATCCATGGGACAAAGAGCTTAAAGGACTACATTACTTTTATAATACTCTCTCAACTCATACACAATACAATGGTGGTGGCTCCTTTATATAGGAGAAGAAATGATGAGAATGGAAAGAGATAGAAAATAGGAAACAAAGAGGATTTTTCGACAGTTGGCACACACGTCCATGTCTTGGAATTTGCGACGTCATCATCACGTGGTTCCCTTTGCTGCTTCGTTGTTGCACTCGGTTCACTTTATAAGCTTGTTACAAATCCAACTGCTTTCCTTTCTCTTTTCGCTTTCAACTTTGTACTTCCTTTGACACAATCAAAAAGGACTTTTCCGACAAGGGTGTGGGGTTTATTATAGTAAAAATATAAAAAGAAGAAAAATGAGAGAATTGTGTAAAGGCTTAAATGAGATTAATCATTCATTCACAGCTCTAGTATTTATAGATAAAAAGAGCGCATGCTCGTATTATACGAAAGAAAACTAAATCAAATCTAAATCACATCGCAACTTATTTTAAAGCATATTCTATGGCATATTTTATAGCATAATCAAATCTTTGCTAATATGGTAAGTTATTTCATAAATCGTGGATATCTTATATACTAACACTCCCCCTTAAGTTGGTGCGTGGATATCTGAAACACCCAACTTGGAAAATGCATTCTCAAAGACAATCTTGCTGATGCCCTTTGTAAGAATGTCTGCAAGCTGCTGAGAGCTTGTGACAAATGGAGTGCAAATTTTACCAGATATGATATTCTCTCGAATGAAGTGACGGTCCACCTCTATATGCTTAGTCTTGTCATGTTGAACTGGATTTGTTGCTATGTTAATAGCAGACTTCTTGTCGCAGTAGAGTGAGAACAGAAGCGACACTGGAAAGCACAAGTTTGTCATCAAGGTTTTCAACCATAGCAATTCATATACCCCAAGAGCCATAGCCCTATACTCTTACCTCTACACTAGATCGAGAGACAACATCCTGCTTCTTACTACGTCAAGTAACCAAGTTACCACCAATAGTGGTACAATAACGCGAAGTTGACCTCCTGTCTAATCCTGCATAATCAGCATCTGTCCAAGCCTCAACACGTAAGTGACCATGATTGGCAAACAAAATACCACGGCTCGGATACCCTTTTAAGTAGCGAAGGATCCGAATAGCTGCATCAAGGTGAGGGGTACAAGGAGAGTGCATGAATTGACTCACGACACTCACAGCATAAGCAATGTCAGGTCGAGTCATGGATAAATAGATGATCTTCCCCACAAGTCGTTGATACTGACCAACATCTAACAACAACTCCCCCTCATAATTACCAACCGATGATTCTGCTTAATCGAAGTATCAGCAGGACGAGCACCAAGCTGACCAGAAGCAGAAGGCAAGTCAAGAACATACTTGCGTTGAGAGATGAAAATGCCAGCCTTGAAGCGGGCCAACTCAATGCCCAAGAAGTACCTTAGGGGACCAAGATCCTTAATCTCAAACAAGGTATGATCAGCTGCACTTTGATGGAAACCAAACTTGAGCATGGCAGTGTCAAACTTAACCATAGCGTTATCTGCAAACCACTGTGGATATGCCTTCTCTGACTCAGCTGGCTCTTTCTCGAAACTAGTAATATAGCCAATCTTGCCACCAATGAACATCTCGGCAGACTGCACCCAAATCAAATAGTTGGAACCATTCAACTTAACTGTGGTGATTTGAAGTCTTGGATTTTCTGATGAGTTGGTGAAAAAAATGGCACCATCACCCACATAACTTGAGCCAAGAGAATTAACAGTCAAGGATCCTGAATATGCCATAATCTGTCACACAACAATGAAAAAACTCCAAAAACACCACAAATTCTGTTAATAAATCAAAGGGTCTCCTCAGACAATAAACAATAACAATGTCTTTTCAGACCATTCCCGAAAAATTCAAATACGTACTTTTTTTAAGGAGCGCTGCCCGCTTACATATAGCCAAACAGACTCCTCCTTAATCTCTGGAACCTCTTTGTAGACTAAATAAATTTTTACCCAAGCCCTTCTAGGTGTTGGAGACCAACTATCCTAATTTACCCTACACTAAAAGAGTAAAAAAGAAATTGTAAAACTTAAAAATTCTTGTTTTCAATCACAACACAATAACACAAAAAAACATGTATAGGCAACGTCATACAATGTTACAAACAGCCTAAGGTGGATGTTGCACAAGTAACAAAGCTGCTTACAGGTGTGGAAAGGTGTTGGCTCTGATACCAAGTAGAAATATAAAAAGAAGAAAAAGGAGACAATTGTGTAAAGGCTTAAATGAGATTAATCACTCATTCACAGCTCTAGTATTTATAGATAAAAAAAACGCATGCTCATATTACAAGAAAGGAAACTAAATCAATTCTAAATCAAATCACAACATATTCTAAAGCATAATTTATAGCGTAATCAAATCTCTGCTAATATGGTAAGTCATTCCATAAATCGTGGATATCATATATGCTAACAATTATCTTCCCGGCGGCATTCTTTTCTATTCTGCGCCTCTCTTCCTCTGTTTTTCATGCTCAGTTATGTTCTTTTGTTGTTTCTGCAAAAGTTTTCCTTTTTTTTTTTCTTCTACTTTTCGATCTTTTCGGGGAAATCCTTCGTTATTATCACCATGGTTCTTGATCTCGACACCCTTCGTGTCCAGTGTGAAATCCCCAATGACGTTAAATCCCAATTTCTTTAGGATTATGCCTGTCCTTCTGATCTTAAACCAAGAAAGGGAGCTAAATCTTGACATTTTAGACCTTCTGCTTTGTTACAAGATATATAGGATCCGACAGAACAAGGGGGTACTACCATCTCTTCCCTATCCCCAATCGGTTGTTTTGTACCGGCAACCCCAATTCTGAAAGGGGTTGGAAGAAAAACATCATAGCCATTAGGGGGCCCTGGCAGGTTGATTCCTCTAAAGATTATCCCATCCCTACCGCCTTTAATGAATGCTCGGTCCCTTTGTACATCAAGTATAAGAAACATAGGAGAGAGTGTATCTGTGAAATCTGCCTTCCTCGCTTTTGTACTTTCATTTGCCATTACATTAAAATCCCATATGACCTTTTGGACTATAGCATTAGCTTTTAACAATATTTCTTTTGAAGGGATCTGTATGGATGAGTTACTAGTCTCGTCTTTCGGGAGAAATAGGAGTTCCCCAAGGCTCAATCCTACTGCTGCTACCAGCCCTGCCAACTCCTCCCAAACTCGGGAGTCCGCCCAGGAGAGAGCGTAGGGAAAGAGGCTTTCATTTGAGAAGAGCAATGATACTAACTTGGATGATGTTCCTTTGTCCCACAGAGTAATGGCCTCTAGCTCTACCGATCCGGCCGCTCGGACTGGTACACTTGCTTCGGCTGCTGCGACCGGTGGGGCAGAGGGGACTTCATTCGTTCCCTCTACTGTGGCCCCATGGATCCCTAAGATGATCAGGTCTGACGGTTCTTTGGTCACTCCATGTTAAAGGAGCGCTTAGGCTCCAAAAAAGTCCTAGGCTCAGCTAAAGCGCCTCAACCCACTACAGACCAGGCTCCCTCAATCAGGTTCACATAAAGCCCTCGGGCTCATGCTTTTTAGTAGGCTCTAGGCTTAAAAAAGGCACGCCTTGTATTTTTTAATCATTTATTCATATCATTTTCTTTTTTTACTTAATGACTAATAAATTAAAGTTCTATATCATATATCATATTGTTTAACCTTATGAAATTTTTGACAAAATTCATAAATTTATGGTTCACTTCTTACATTAACTGCAATTACTGCATAATTATGAATATATATAATAATATATGTTTAAATATGTATTATTATATACATATGCCTTGCTTCGATCAGGCTGACGCCTTATACCGGGCCTTGCGCTTAGGCTCCAAAAGGCCTTTGGTGCCTTAGTGCGCCTTAAGCCTATAACAGCTATGCTCCCAACAATACCATGTTCAAGAACGAACCAACCGCTTTGGCCTACTATTCCCACGTGTGGTCCCTTCGTGACGTACAGGTGCAGAGAGTGATGTCGCGAACAGAGATGTTTACACGGTTTTCTGTTTAGGCTATGGAGGTAACTTTGCTCTTGATGTTTTCATTTCCTTTCTTTAATTGCTTCAGTTTTACTTTGTTTACACTGAGTGTGATAGATGCCCCTCATTTCCATACATACACAGTTCAAGATGGTCACTATGCAGAGGGCTCTTGAGATAGCCAATCAAAAGGTGATCACTCTCTCTTCAGGCTATAAGAAGTTATCTGTTGACATGAAGAATGCCAAGACAGAACTGAGAGAATCAGAGCTCAAGCATTCTGGCCTTAAGAAAGAGAAAGATAGCCTCCAAGGAGCTCCTCTAGAAGACGAGCGGGGCGCTCGGTCTGCTATGGATAAGAAGGCTTCTGACGATCGTACTGCCCTCCTTGGTGTGACGAGCAGGGTTGAGGGTGGTGTCAAAGCTCTTCACGCTCACTTCTCTTATGCGTATGCTCAGGGGTACAGAGATGGATTCACAGATTGCTCCCTTCCAAAAGGATAGAGGAGGTCCTATCAGAATCCAGATGACTGTGATCGTGACCTCTGGATTGAACCTCTTGGATCTTACATCGATCCTGTTCCTGATAAGGCTGAGCTTGTCTTTAGGGAGTGCAAGGTGATCGTCACTTCTAAGGTCATTCCCCCTATCTCGGTTGTCCAGCCTCTCAACGCTACACCTCATCCACAGACTGGGGTGCTGGGTGGTCAGACACTTGATGGTCAGACTTTAGCTCCTTCCGAGAATGTGGTTGATTTGGATTCTCCCTCTCGTGGAGATGATCCTCAAGATGATATGGAGTATGCTCAGGAGGGCAATTTGACTGTCTAGGGCTTATTTTCTTTCTTTTTGGGTTGATTTTGTAATGTGAACACCCGTTTTGTGTTTTGATGAATGATAACGGGATGCTTGGATTTTATTTTGCTTTTTACTTTCTTCTTTCTGTTTGGGAATTTCCAAGTATCCGGCATTCGGCAAATAAAGCCACTTGCTACTAGTTTTTTAACAAATTTTCACAAGTGTTTGGCGATAGGCAAATAATGCCATTCGCCACCGACTTAGTTAAATGCTTGGCGTTTAGCAAATAGAGCCACTTGCCACTAGTTCTTTTACAAATTTTCACAAGTGTTTGGTGATCGGCAAATAATGCCATTTGTCGCTGATTTGTCAAATGCTTGGGGTTCAGCAAATAAAGCCACTTGCCACTAGTTCTTTAACAAATTTTCATGAGTGTTTGGCGATCGGCAAATAATGCCATTTGTCATTGACTTGGTCAAATGCTTGGCGTTCGGCAAATAAAGCCACTTGCCACTAAGATTTTATAAATTTTCACAAGTGTTTGGCGATCGGCCAGTAGTGTCATTTGCCACTAACTTTGTCAAATGCTTGACGTTCGGCAAATAGTGCCACTTGCCACTAACTTTTTATTAATTTTCACAAGTGTTTGGCGATAGGCAAATAATGCCATTTGCCACATACTTGGTCAAATGCTTAGCGTTCAACAAATAGTGCCACTTGCCACTAACTTTTTATAAATTGTCACAAGTGTTCAGCGATCAGTGGTGCCATTTGCCACTAACTTGGTCAAATGCTTGGCGTTCGACAAATAATGCCACTTGCCACTAACTTTTTATAAATTTTCACAAGCGTTTGGCGATTGGCCAGTAGTGCCATTTGCCACTAATTTGGTCAAATGCTTAGCGTTCAGCAAATAGTGTCACTTGCCACAAACTTTTTATAAATTTTCACAAGTGTTTGGCGATAGGCAAATAACGCCATTTGCAACTGACTTTTCAGTCATTATGTATAAACAACTTAGTAGGTTTCTTTCCTTCAACAATGTTCCTCTCCCCTTTCTCTTTCATAGATTATAGCGATCGTCTTTCGGTCGACTTACATTCATGCAGATTATGTGAATACATAAGGAATAAAACAAACAAAATTAAAACCAAATGATAGTGTTATTCTACTGATAGTACCTCTTCAGATAGTTTGCATTCCACGGCTTGTCAATTTGCCTTCCGGCTAACGTTTCCAGCCTGTATGCCCCTTTCCTATGACTTTTGTGATTCTATATGGCCCTTCCCCCGGGGACATCATTTTTGAGACAATGCCCACTACCCTTTTTAATACTAGTTCACTGAGGGCAAAGCTTCTATGCCTTACCCTCTTATTGTGACTATTCATGAGTGTTTACTGGTATGAAGCAAGCCTGATTACTGCCTAATCCCTTCTTTCCTCTAGCAGGTCGAGGTTAAGCTCTAGCATTTTGTTGTTCTCTTCTTGGTTCTATGCTATGCTTCGTGCAATTGGTATTGCTTGCTTGGTCGGTAGCATGGCTTCCGTGCCATATGCCATAGCGAATGAACTTTCACCAATTGGTCTTCTTGGGGTGTTCGGTAAGCCCATAGGACGTTCGGGAGTTCGTCTAGCCATTCGCCTTCTTGCCCTCCAGTTTTTTCTTTATGCAATTGAAAATAGTTCTGTTTGTGATTTCAACCTATCCATTTCCTTGTGGATGACTTACCGCAGCAAGCTTCTGATTGATCCCATGCTCGTCTAGCAGCTTCCTTATATGTCGATTGTCCAAATTCTTACTGTTATCCATGACCTGGGAACTCCAAACCAACAAATTATGTTGTTCCATAAAAAGCGCCTCACTTGTGTGTTATGCTAGGATAGGGTTTCGCTTCTACCCACTTGGTGAAGTAGTCTGTTGCGAGCAGGACTTACTTGTTTTGTGATCTCGCCTTTGGCAGCGGTTTAACCGCATCCATCCCCCATTGCGCGAAAGGCCATGGGTTGGCCATTATGTGCAGATTTTCAGGTGGTTGGTGTATCAACGGTCCGTCCTTTGGCATTTGTCACATCTTTTAAAGTATTCTTCTGCATCTCGTGACATGTGTGGCCAAAAATAGCCTTGGGTCATGGCTTTGTGCGCCAAGGATCTGCCCCCGTGTGATTACCGCACACCTCTTCATGAATTGTGCGTAGGACTTGCTTGGCTTCTGACGTGGTGATGCATTTTAAATAGGGGCTTGAAAAGGATCTTCGATAGAGCTGGTTGTGAAGGATTGCATACTTTGCTGCGTTGGTTTGGATTTTCCTGGCCTCATCTCTCTGTTCAGGCAACACACCATCCCTTATGTATGACATGATCAGGTTAATCTAGCCAAACTCATACGGTATTACACACACCTGCAGATGATCTGGGCTAGATAGTGCTTCAAGGATGGATGGCTGGTGTAACACGTCTACCGATATTACCCTAGTCAATGTTTCGCTTGAACTGGATGCATTATAAGTGAGCCAATCGGCTTCAAGGTTCTCTTCTCTTTGTATCTATGTGAATTTGACCTGGTCGAATCCTTTCACTTCTCGTTCGACAACAGAATGGTAGGCCTCCATCGTGCTACCCTTGGTGCTGTACTCCCTTAGCACTTGCATCACGATCAGCTGTGAGTCACTAAAGACACATAGATTTTTAACTTTGAGGGCTAGCCTCAATCCAGCTAGCAGTGCTTCATATGATGCTTCATTGTTTGTTGCCTCAAATTCGAGCTTAATTGCCTGGCGCAAGCTTGTGCCCTCGGGAGTCTGTAGTTCGACCCCATTTGGTTTGACAATCCGTCAACATAAAGCTTCCATTGTGGTTCCTCCATTAATTCTTTTACATCTTTTGCCTTACATTCCAATAGGAAACCAGCTACTACCTGACCTTTTATGGTCGTTTAGAGCTCAAATGTGATGTCGAATGAACTCAACTCGATTGCCCATTTGGTGATTCAACCTGATAGATCAAGCTTGTGTAAGATGACTTTGATCGGATGAGTCGTGGGGACCACAATCGGATAGGACTCAAAATATTGGTAGAGCTTCCATTTGGCATGCACCAGCACTAGTATAACTCACTCTGCCTTTGAATACCTTTTCTCGAGGTCAGCCATTGTTTTGCTTATGTAAAATTCAGGGTATTGCTTCCCTTCTTCCACTCTGACCACGCGCGACACTTGTTGGAGATTTTGATACCGCGAGATAAAAATACAATCATTCATCCTACCTTAGGTCGGAGAGGATTGGTGGATTCTGCATGTATTCCTTCAGTTTAGACAACACTTGTTGTTGTTCACTCCCCCAGGTTTGCCGTCCGTTACTTCTAATTGTGTCGAAGAACGGCTTGTATCGATCTGACAGCCTTAAGATGAACCTGCTAAGTGCAGCTATTCTTCCTATGAGAGTCTGGACTTCTTTGAGGGTCCTTGGCTCCTCGCTTTGTATTAATGCTTCGGCCTAGGTAGGGCTTACTTCGATTCCTGGTTATTGACAATATGCCCAAACAACTATCCGTAGCCAACTCCGAACGAACATTTGGAGGGGTTTAACCTCATGCCGTGCTTTCGCAATGTGTCGAATACTTCTTGTAAGTGTATGAAGTGACTCTCCCTCTTACTTATTACCACCATGTCATCAATGCATGCCTCCACAATTTTTGCCTATTTGGTCTCTAAAAACTTTGCTCACCAATCTCTAGTATGTGGCTCTTGCATTCTTTAGGCCGAATGGCATCACCTTGTAGCAATAAATCCCTCGTTCCGTCACTAAAGATGTTTTCTCGTCATCGTTTGGATGCATGGGGATTTGATTATAACCTGAATACGCATCTAAGAAGGTCAAGCGTTCATACCCAGTGGTTGCGTCTACCATTTGGTCAATTTTTGGTAAGGGAAAATTGTCATTGGGACAAGCCTTATTTAAGTTTGTGAAATCAATGTAGACTCTCCATTTTTCATTCTTCTTTTAGACGACCACCACGTTGGATAACTAGGAGGGGTATTGCATTTCTCCTATGAATCTTGCTTCCAGTAGTCTGTCCACCTCTTCTTATTTCGCTCTGGCACAAACCTCCTCTGCTTCTGCTGAATGGGTTTAAAATGTGAATCAACATTCAGGTAATGGCACGAAGGGACGGGCTGACTCCTGGCATGTCTAAGTGACTCCAAGCGAATATGTCTAAGTTTCTGGTTAGGTTTTCAATCAGTAGCTGATTTTCCTCTGCGGTATGCATTGCCCAATCTTCGCAGTTCTCCCATGTATCGGGGGTCGATCTACACTTCTTCTAGTGATTCCATCGTAAGGACTGGCTCCTCCGTCCTGATCTTGACCTTTCCGAGCGAAAGGCTTTGTAATTGCTATTTTGGGCTTGCCCTTCCCACTGGCTATAAGTGTTACCACATAGCATTCCTTTACTACTACTTGGTCACCATGGATGTCAATCACCTCGTTCCAACTCAAGCATCTCGTGACCTGGTGCAAGTTGAATGGGACACCTTGGACTCGGTGGATCCACCCTCCGAGGTTGTAAGAATGGTGAACGTCCACTATAACAAAATTCTCCTTTAAGTTCCTTCGTGTAACGCATACTGGCTGCTCAACCACTCCAATAGGTTCTACTCGCTTTCCATCAAAACCTACCAAAGGGTTCCCATGGGCTTGATTTGCTTCGGGTCCACCATCAACTGTTCGAACGCCACCTTCGTTATGATGTTGGCGCTACTTTCTGGGTCTACTAAAACTCTCTTGATCAAGCAGTTTGACACCATCAAGCAAATCACCAATGGCTCTTCATGCGGAGTTTGAACCCTATGAAGATTAGTTCTATAGAATCTAATCAAAACTATGTTGCCTCTTAGTGGACTGTATTGACGCTTCCAAGCTTCTCATCTTGTGAGTTTGCCGAAGGCGTGTTCACTGTAGTTCTTCTAATTCATCCTCGGCTTTCGGTCGGCCATGTATGGCATTAATGACCCGGACTGGCTCTCCTTCTTGAGGGTTCACCTTGCCTGCTCGGCCGGGCGGTTCTGCTCCTTGGCTTGTACATAATTGGCCAACTCCCCCTTCGCAATCAGCATTTCAACCTGCCTCCTCAGGTTTTTGCACTCATATGTTTGGTGCCCAAAATCATTGTAGAACGCGCAATGCTTTAACTGGTCCTCTGCTCAAGCGGTTGCCTGATCGGCTAGGCAAACGGAACATTCCTTTATTCTTTTAGTGCAGTCACGCCAGGGTAACTCTAAGGGGGTTGATTGTCTCGTCTTCCCGCTGCCTTTTCTCAACCTTCTAAGGAACCACTCGTGAATGTGCTATTGGAGTCCTCTGGGTGGTCGTTTTGGCTTTTCATTTGTTCTCCCCTGTGACCATCGTTGTCTTCTTTGTATTGACTGCTTCATCCTCCTCTAGTTGTACGTAGCCTTATGCCCTCGAATTAGCTCATCCATAGTTTTAGGTGACCTCACCACCAAAGATGTGTGAAACTCGGTCCCTCTAACCATAACCAGCTTGAATGCCCGCACCTAGGATGGATAGCAGTCAATCACTATGCTCATCTTCAAATTAAATCTGGTGAGGAAAGCCTGGAGGCGCTCGCCTTCCTATTGTCGCATAGTGAACAGACAGGATATGTCCTCGATTCACCGGCTACCATAGTACTGACCTATGAACATATCGTAGAGCACTTGGAAACTCCCCACCGAACCCTTTGGCAGATGCTTTAACCAGTTGAGCGCCGGTCAGGTAAGGCTCGTTGGAAAGACCTTGCACATCAGGACATCATCTTTAGTGTCCATGGCCATTTTTAGCTCGAACTAGTATATATGTTCGGTTGGGTCTTTAGTCTCATCAAATAGAGTAAATGTCAGCATCGAGAACTTCCTCGGTTTTGGAGATCGGAGGATCTTTTCTGTGAAGGGCGAATTGATCGTCTGAGCTGACGTTCGAACAACCTCGTTGTTCATTGGGGGCGTTTTTCGGTCGTGTTGCTGCTTTTCGGTGAGTACTCACATCTGACTGGTGCATTTCGTCGAACAGCTTGTCTGCAGTTGATTCTTTCGGCCATGAAGGAATAACCTCGACACGTTCCATTTCGTCTTCCAGCCCTGGCCTCTTGTGTTGTGGGTCCACATGGATGGAACCTGCTGTTTCTGCCCATCGGTTGACATTTGTCGCCTCCACCCTCTCATTCTCCATCGGCGGACGAGGGGGTGGTGGTATTTCCCTTCGCTCCATCCTGGATCTAAGCTCAGTGTTCTCTCATCGTAGAGTCTCGGTGATCAGCATCAGCTCGTCATGCCTGAATCGCTCGTTCTCATCTTGTTGACAGGAGTTTCCTCCAATCATGGTTCCCGATCTGTGCTGTATCATGGTTTCAGTGTTAAAATCGATAGATCTCTCTCTTCGTTTCCCGTAGACGGCGCCAAATGAAGATTCAAGAAATTTTCTTTTCTATTATGGAAAGTTTTTCTTACACTCCAAACATTCTATCTCTTTTCCTTTCTCCTACTTCTATTTATAGTAGGTTCATATTGCCCTAAATTCCTTTCTTGGCTTCCAAGTTGGAGCTTGATGGGCTGGACTTTCTTTCTGGGTCATTCCATGTGGTGGTTTGTTTTTATATGGACGTGCTTTGGCCTCAAGATCGCTGAATGCTTTTCTGAAATGACTGGGTTGGGCTGGATCTGTCCCATTGGAGTTACTGGTCCTTTCAGCAGTTCTTGTTAAGAGACAGGAGAAGAAATCGAAGTGTAGAAGCATGATCAACATATTGCTGGGAGAAGTTTCCCTCAAGGCAGGTCCAAAGATCTCGTAAAGTGTAGAGAGCAACAACCATTCCCAGGATAGGCTCAGAGAAGGTGGCATTGAGAAGACGAGTGTCTGATCACTGTGAAGCCAAGTTAAGTAATCTGGGCTTGGTACTCCGAGTTTGCCAACAGTCATCAAGAGGAATTCGGAGAGTGCAGGATAAGAGCCATCAGCAAAATGCGAAAAATTATTGCCAACCAAAAAGGGATTGACCTCAGATCACCAAAGGAGATAGTTTGGGTCAGTCAACTTCACAATCACCAAATTGGTGATGTTAGGGACTAAGAATGAGGGACACAACACCGTAAAGGTTATTGGTGTAGATGTTGCAGAGTCCGTAGAGCTGGAGGTGCTAGAAGAGGAAGACATGACATGATAACAGTGAAGCTGGAATCACCTCAATACAAAGGACATGCCGGAGGGATCTCATGGTGGAGCAGAGAACAGAAAGAAAAAAAGAAGTGGAAGAGACTATAGGGTCATGAGACCCTCTGATATCATGTGAGGGTTAAAAGAATTGGGAAAATTCAGCCATTGTATTCATCCCAATAGAGGTATGTATATGTGTGTTACATAAAAAGCAAGCCTAAATCTAAAGCTAAATGTAAACTAAGCCTAAACATATGTAGCAAAATATATGCATATATACAAGCTAATGTTAACCCAAAATCTGAGGGACCTATCTGACATAGCCTATAATTAAGCCTAAACATATGCAACAGAATATATGAAAATATACAAGCTAATATCAAGGCTATATCAACATTGGATCTTTCCTTGTTAGCTTTACTCATAAGATCAGTGCTCTTCATAAATCCTAACTTACTGACCTGAATTTTTATGTATATGCATACATGATTGCTAATTTAGTTGTATACACCATATGTGTGTTTGTATATATATGCATAGAGTTATATACAATTCACACACAATGTTCAGATTATTTGGTAACATGTATCGGTTATATTTTACTAGTTTTTATTATTCGTGTTTAGGTCCTCATTCCATTCTTATTGTTATTATTTGACTTTGTTATTTATTTGTCATTTTATCCTTTGTGATCATTATTAAATTTGGTGATCATTTCATCTACCCTCGAAGAAATTTCATTCATGAAATTCACATACGTTAAAAGCCAGAATCTACATCATAGAGACTTTGAAACCTTTTTCTTTCTTTCTTTTCTCCTTTTTAAAACAATTTTCTTGAAGTTGATAACAAACACTTGCTAGGGAATGCAACAGTGGGGAGAATGTTCTTCAACTTAAATATGCTTGGAGGCTTAACTGATTTTTACTTCTTGATTTAGATACTGTAGATGGTAAACCAATAGAAGTTGACATCCTTTTTTATTGGCTTCTAAGACACATGGACACTTTTAAACGAAGGTTTTGTCGATGTCGCACTCTGTCACTTTATGAACAATCCCCTAGATACGTGTGTAACACCTTTATGACATGTGCATAATTGAAAAATAAATTTTGTTATCTCGGACCCTTGTTAGACACTCCCTTATTAATGATTTATGTAACATAATACATCATAATATGAGTCCTGTATGAAACTCTTAGGAACAAGTAGAACACACCACAAACTGGCCAACTTACTTCTTTTAAGAAAATTTGAGACTGCACGTCTACCATAGGTCAAGCATGCTATGGACACCTCTTAATCTAGGGACAAGGCTGTAGTTATAAAGACAAAAATATAGTAAGAGAATAGTATCACGAATCTTCAAAATTTTTGTCAAGCATCATCTTCTATATTTGCCATTCTTAGTGCAAACATTTTAGAAAATTCATCAAATATATGTATGTTGATTACTTATAAACATTTTAAGTCGTAGATTCTCATGTTTTCTTGGTTTTCCTGTCCTAATTCTTTTATGATTTGTTGTGTCAGTATATTCACATTTTAATGTGCCTGTACATCAAATCTGTTAATTCACAGGTGCTGACCTTTGTTACTGCATGGTATTCTATGGATCAGTCAGCTTGTTATATAGAAATCTGCAATTTCTCAACTTCTTCAGTTCTCAAATATCTGACAAAAACTGGAATTTAAGTCGAACTACTTATGCCTGTGATCTTGAGGTTCTTCTGTAAGATGAGAAATAACAATGTACAGGAAAACAAGGAAAAATGATTCTTGGTTATACCTCGTTACTCCTTTTTCAAGTACTTTAATTATGCTGAATCTTTCCTAGATAGAGAGAAACAATTAAACTTTTTACATTGATAAATTGGGTCATGCTTAAATTAGATGAACTTCTAACCTCTCATTCTCTATTTTTCCTACCACGCTCATGAAACCATGGAATTGGCAGGGGCTATTATCTAGTGCAAGGTCTGATTTCAAATACATATAATGTCTTACCGACGCTTGTCTCCAATCATATTATAATGTCATACCTGGGATCTCAATACCTACCAAAGAAGAAAAAAAAAATTGAAGAAAGGAATGAAAAATGAAAATTGGGATCCTCGGTACATAAAGTTGATCTGAGAAAACCAAATAGGTGGATGCAAATTGAACACTCAGCTGCGTTGATTATGGACGAAAACAAACTTTGTAGCTGGGATGATCTAATTAAAATCTGTTTTATAAAGAATAAACCTAGTTATGTGTTTTAAGTACTTGAACTATTCACATTTGGGACACTAATGCATAAGTTTCTTTTTTTCCCCAGAATTTCCTTATGATTGCTCATTAAAGTATTGTTGTTTCTCATACAGGTATTCATTTCAAACTCCAGAGGGTTGGAACACGGATGACCAGTACAGATCTCTATGCTACATGCGCCCTCTGGCCATATGGGCAATGCAATGGGCATTAACGCAACCAAAACTTTGCAAGCAGGAGATGAAGCCAGAAGTAAAGGAAGATTCTTTGTTCAGGCACCATGCTGGATTCTCAAGAGTTGCTCACCTTCTTAAGCTGCCGGAAGAGGAACGTTCGAGAAGTCTTTTGCAGGTTATTCATGACTATACTTGTAGAAGAAGGTGATTATGAGAGAAGTTTCTATCTATCAAAAATTTGAATTTCCAAGATGGGAAAAATCAAATACCGTACATGATGTTGGTTCATCATTCAAAATAAAAATAAAAATAAAAACTTGAGAAACTGCGTGTTGGTTCATCATTCAAAATAAAAATAAAAACTTGAAAAACTGCGTGTAAGAAAATTTTATTTAACCAAACTATTTGAATATTGAAATGTATGTATGATGGATTAAATATTTCTTAAGGATCGTCTGGAGTAGCCTAGTAGGAACCCTTTTTGAATGCCATTTCGCTGAACCAGGCACCATACATTTGGGGGTCAAGAGTTCAATTCAAATTGATTTTTTCACCGGGGCCGTTTTTAACAGGAAACTTAAAAAACATCATCATCATCGACAACTGCGTATAAAAACAGGGTGTTTTCTTCACCGGGGCTGTTTTTAACAGGAAACCGCTATTCTCCCTGGAATTTG
The DNA here is from genome assembly GCF_030987335.1 of Cornus florida. Lineage (NCBI taxonomy): Eukaryota > Viridiplantae > Streptophyta > Magnoliopsida > Cornales > Cornaceae > Cornus > Cornus florida. The sequence goes on from NW_026775573.1 coordinate 53,156,670, forward strand.
CATATATTATCTTGGTAATTTAGCAAAACAAATATTTTGTTTTTGGGTTTTTTGAAATCACATGAGTTCTATATCTCCTGTTTTTGTTGGTTCTGGTGAGATCTCGCCTATTAAGAGGAAGTTGTAACCAGATCACATTCTTTCAAATCTTGGTGCTTAAGACCAACCTAGTTTTTTTTCCTTCTTGTAGCTATTTCCCAGTTCTCTTTCTTTTTTTTTTTTTTTTTTTTTTTTTTTTTTCTACATTATTTCATATTCAGTTTGGAACTATATTGAGGGGGGAAATCTTATATTTATATGCATTTATATGAATAAAAGTTTCAGATTATGAATTGGGTTCTCAAACCCAATTAAGATTGACTTCAAAGTTCAAACAGTTTTATACACCCAATTTATTGGTAATTCAAAGAAGATAAAGATATGGTTGGTCATGGCCAGTGCTCGTCTCCACAGCCCGGCGAATTGGTGAAGGAAAACTTGTTGGATCTCGATCATTTGGCACTGTCCATGTGGCCATGGACAAAACCACTGGTGTACTAGCAGGAATTAAAAATCTTCGTTTCGTTTTGAAGTAAGATATCTTTCCAAATTTTTTTTTTCTTTTTTAGAAAAATATTTTATTTTTTTTTTTCGGTATTGAGCAAAAGTCTAGGTTGAGATTGAAATTGAATCTATCAGGTGGGACATATAAAATAAGTTGTCGAAAATTGATGGATAAGTTATTTTTGTTTAAGTTTTATTATTTTTTTTCTTTGTAAATATTTTAGGACAAATAAACACTAAAAAATTAAAAATTATTTTCTAAAAATTAATTTACATCCAAACAAATGGAGCCTAAGTTTCTCATCCTTGAGAACTTGAGTTGTCCTTCGTTGGAAAGGATGTGCTCAAGTGCCAAGGATGTACTCTTGGGCTCTGGGAACATCAAACTAGCATATTTTGGACGTGTTATCAACTTAAAACACTTAAATGAGCATTTAAACACTTAATGCGCGGACACCTTTGTGGATGGCTCCTGAAGTTTTGAGAAATGAAAGGGATGGATTTTGTTGGGAAGAATTGCTGAACTGCCCATTTGGCCATGGGCAAAGCCACTAAAGGTTTCGTTTGGTTCAACGTAAAATATCTTCATCGGGAATTTTTTTTTTTTTTTTCAAGTAAAATATTTTTTTATTTTTATTTTTCTGTATTTAACAAAGGTCTAGGTTGAGATCGAGTTCATCGAGTAGGGCGTATAAAATTACTTGTCAAAAATTAATGTATAAATTATTTTTGTTATGTTTTAAATTTTTTTTTTGGTAAATATTTTTCAACAAATAAATACCAAAAAATTAAAAAAATATTTTTTTAAACATTAGTTTACTTCCAAACAATTGGTGCCTATGTTTCTAAAAAATGAGGATAACATCCCCGAGAACTTGAGTTGCCCTTACATGGTCCCGTGCATAGGAAAGGATGCGTGGTGAACAGTGACTCGATCTTTTGGTGGGGTGTTAGATGAGAGACTGATTCGTTTGTACACCAAGGAGATTCTTCAAGGTCTCAAGTATCTCCACAAGAATGGCATTGTGCAATGTGACCTCAAGTGCCAAGGATGTGCTCTTGGGCTCATCTGGGAACATCAAACTAGCAGATTTTGGATGTTGTCATTGACTTAAAACACAGAAATGAACATTCAACGGATAGAAGTGTTTTGTGAAGATCGAAATGCCCCTCTACATGCCTAATTACCAAAACAGCCCTTTCTATAGTTAGTTCTCAGTTATCACCAATAGGGTGACAAATATTGGTGTGACAAATTATCCCACCCCTATTAGAACAGCTTTGGGGTGTGGCGACTCTCTGTCTCTTGTATATGAGAATTTGAATCGTTTGTAATATACTAACATTTTATGCTTGTAAATGATGGACCTCTTGTCATTGTGGGATTCAGGGAGATCAGACATACATAGTCTCAATCAACTCTTTAGCGAATGTTTTTTTGTTTTGAACTTAAAAACCTCCAGGTCTCAATGAAGCAACCTTACGGTTGCGTCAAGACTCGCCCTAACCAAATATACTTTCATTATAAATGACCCAATAAATGAGTGTATGCAAATGAATGAGTTTTTTTTCTTTATTGAATATCCAAATAGTGTTAAAACTCAATTACAACGTGTCTTTTGATTCTTGGTTTTCAGATGGTGGAGGATGGCTAAGAGCGACTCAAGGGCGACTAGGGTTAGGGTTTTTGCATGCAACTTGGGTGGCTTGAAAGGGGATGGTTTAGCCATGGAAGAGGGTTAGTCATCCTCCCCTAACCTGCCGGCGGGGTCTCCAGGCCGGCGTAAGTCCCCCAAAAGTCTTATGGTGCCGTTTCTTGGATGATTCTGCATCATATTTCAAGAACTTGCAGTATCATAGCAACATACGTGAGACGAAGGTGATGATATCCGAAGAGGACGTTGCCGATGAGATTCAGTATTGGGAAATCTTCTGTGGTGGGGTATGTGACCATATTAAAACTATACTACCACCATTTTACATTAGTTTATCTTAAGGATGGTTTCTTCATGGTAAGTTTTCAGAATGATGAATATGCAAAAACAGTTCTGTCATGGATTCACACGTTCGAGGGCAGGCCTACTATGCTCAAGAGATGGTGTAAAAACGTTAATCTGGTCAAGGAGGTACTAGAATCAGTCCCAGTTTGGTTACGAATATAGGTTGATGTCAAAGCTGAGTTGCCAGATTCCATGGTGGTCGATATACATGGTTGTGATTGTACTGTTAATTTTGAGTATGAATGGAAGCCCCAGCTTTGCACTCTGTGTCAACTTGTTGATCATTTAGCAGATAGGTGTCCTCAAAAGGTCTTGCAAGCAAAAGCCAAAAAGACTCTGGACAAATGGGTTGTCAAGCGGAAAGGTAAAAACTCATTGAGTGTGAGAATGTGTATCTATGCCTTGGAGAGCTTGTACTATGGTAACCACATCTAATACCTTTGAGATTCTGCATAATGTGGAAGATATACTTGATATGAATGCAAGTGATGCTGGCTAGATTGTGCCAAATAAAATAACTAAAATACAATTAAAATAATAAATTATATACTCTAAAAATTAGGAATATTACACATACATTATCGTATATTTTAATTGAATTAACAGATATATGTTAAGGGTTTTAATTTTCAAGCTAGAGTAGATCCAATGTTTTTCTATTGTCCTTATAAAAAACAATAGGTGGGTTCGAGACGGAGTAACTATTTTGCAAGTTTAAGTAGGATAATTTATTTTATTTTTTTACTATTTTTTTAATAAAATGTTAATTAGGTGGGTTCGAGACGGAGTAATTATTTTCCAAACTCCATCAAATCAATAAATACACTTTTTAAAATTTGATTCCGTTGCATTCTTGGCGGATTCGGACTATTTTGACATACAAAATTTTTTAAAGAAAAATAATTTAAACTTGAATAAATTTAAGATAAAATATATATATCTATATATATTTAGTATAATCAAGTATTTAATAACTACGATAGCAAAAATGTTGATAAAATTTAAAATTAAACATAAAAAATAAAATAAAAATAGAACTAATAAAAAAATGTTTTTTCATTCAAACCCCTGATGACATCTTAAATTTTATTTATTTATTTTTCGTATGCGGACATCTTAATTTGACATACCAAATACCAATAGACTGCTCTCGTAAATACTCGCTTCTTTTTATATGCAAGACATCGAAGCCTCCGCAGCAGCTCTCTCTCCTTTCTTCTCTCTCTACGATGCCCACCCTCCCCACATCGTACACGTCAAAACTGTAAATTTCTCTTTGCGCTTTTTCTTCAACACTTGAAATTGCAAGCCAAATCGGCCAAATCTTCATTACCCCCTTCCATTACCGCTGATTTCTTGAAGTTTTGGATATGGGTATTGATCATTATAGGGTTTTAGGCTTGCCTTCCGGCGAAGAAGGAGCGAAACTTTCGGTGAAGCAAATATCCAAAGCCTACAAGTTGAAGGCGTTGGAACTCCACCCAGACAAGAGACCCGGTGATCCCAATTCTCATACCCAATTCCACAGACTCAAATCCTCGTACGAGATTCTCAGGAATGAAAAATCTCGGAAGCAATTTGATGATGTTCATCAAATCAATGTTGAACGACGATCACAAAACGATTCGAAGCGTAGGAAGACGATGTCTGATCTTCGAGAGAGGGAGAAAGCTGATTTCACTAGAAAAGCTCAAAAAAAGGAAGATGAAAGAATCCACAAGGAGATCAAAGCAGAGATGGCGAGATGTCATGCGATGTATGACAGTGGACCCGAAGCTCAAGAAAAGGAAGATGAAAGAATCCATAAGGAGCTTAAAGAAGAGAGTGCGAGAATTAGTTCAATGTATGGCAGTGGACCCGTATTTCGGATGCAACCCAAAGGATATCCTACTGAAGGAGGAAAGGAGAATATGGGTTATGGGTATGATTCTGGGTTTAGTATAGATCAAGGGAAGATGCTCAAGGTGTCATGGAAGATATGTGGTGGTGATTATAGCGTTGAAAGATTGAAGGAGTTGTTTGAAAAGTTCGGTAAGGTTGAAGATGTGGCCAAGAGTTCAAGGAAAAGAGGTTTAGCACTTGTGGTGATGGCATCTAAAGAAGCAGCTGTAAGTTCATAGTGTCAATCTTTTTCTTTTTCCAATTTTGTTTTTTGGTGGTTTTATTTGAGGGTGTCTTTGGCACTATGGTGAGGTTACTCCATTGTAACTCTCACATGTTTGAAACAGAAACACAGAAACAGTCTCTCCACATGACTCTCCCAGTCCCCGCAATGGCGTGAGCCTCGTGCAATGGGGCAATGGGCTAGACTCTTTTAGTTTTATCTAACTGCAGTTCATTATGACCTTAAGAATGTAGTATTACTCAATATTGTACTGTTACTCACACTTGGATTTTTATTTGACAGGTTGCTGCTTCTGAAAAGGTTTGCGGGGATACCACAAATCCGCTTGCAGTAGAACATATAATCTTAACTGTATAGGGCAATGATGTGTTTGATATTGTAAGATGCCTATAGAATCAACTAATTCACTTACAAGTGTAGACAGCACAATGATTGCTTCTTTTGTATTTTTATATGAGTTGAAAGGTTTTTTAACATCTTCATATTATATTGAACTTGAAGAAAATTTCATTTATGCTTTAGTTCCATCTTGACTCTCCTGTAAGTTTCTTCATGTGTACGTCTTGTTCAATGTCTATGGAGTTATTTTAATGAGAGTTTGTAAAACTAGAAATTAATGGCTGCCTTATGGAATATAGTATTTGCTATTGTGATTCTAGTTTACTTCCCATTGCTTTTTGGATTTTAAACATTTTTTATGTGAGCATGTACTATGGGGTAAACCCGATTATAAAGTGCAGATAAAGGGATGGGATAAAGATTTTGGTTTGAGCCTAGTTCCAAGCAATGACGTGCCTGATGTTTTAGAAATCTGCTAATAATGGCTGTAGAGTTGTCAATGAAGCAATAAAATCAATTACAAATGTGGACAGCTCAAAATTTCATTTTATTGTTGAATGGGCTTTCAGCATTCTACAATTTGTTCATATTCACATTTATTCTTTTAGTATTGGCTGGTTGGACAAACCCTATTATCAAAGGCATGCATCTTATGAACTGCAAATTGGGAGTAAACTGGGAGGATGGATAAACAACTTTTATGTGTTCCCAACAAGCTCACACACATTCTCAGTTTCTAACAGCCCCCAAAAGAAGCATCCGGTTCGTCTCGTGCTTAAGTCATGAGTTTGCCATTATTTAATAACTGCCATTGGGAAGACAAATATCAATAGCAAAAAAACTAGCCATTATGGTGGTAATTCCCAGTAAGCTGCCACCTGAACTATTAGAGTTGAGGCATATAAAATAAGCAAGGAGGTAATGTTAGTATTGATGCCCTGTAAGCTGCCACCCTGCGGCAGGTGTGGAGATAAAACGTGTCTTTGTTAAGGTGCCATGTACATGAGACATACCCACATGATACAATATATTTTTGAAATGCTCAATTCAGATATGCCTGAATTTTTTGAGCTACCCATATATAAGTATATTCCCCTTAGATTGCTTCAAGGGATGGATGTGTTTATTTCATTTTGCTGTTGAAATTGAAATTGAAATTGTTTGTTTTTCATTATAAACTTGGTTCTCTCCAAGCACTTTTTTTAGCACTGCTTGCTTCATCAATCGATACATACATTGATGCTCAATGTGATAACGTCTTTTTTTTTTCCCCCTTCTTTTCATTTTGTTGTCTGTGTTCCCACTGGAGCTAATCTCAATGTGAAGGGATTGACATTTGTTAAATTTGATCTGCTTGCAGGTTTTATATATGTCTATGTATAACTGCCTGCGAGATTTGTTTGTTCTTGGCGTCTTGCTAATGACCATGCTGCAAAGGTTCAGAAATTGGTAAGTATTTTGCGATTTAGAATATATATATATATATATATATTTTCATCTTTTGGTTTTAGGGGGGCTATTAAGTTAAATGTTGTTACTTAGTGTGAAGAGGCTATATTAACTGGATGCTACAGTTTGAGGGGTTGGTTTAGTGCTTTCGCTGACTCTGACTGTTTTTATCTAGTCAGGACTTGCTAACTTTGAATTTCTTAGCAATTGCAAAATAAGTTATTTATTTTATTTCTCTCCTATGAAACTCTGATGGGCTCCAATCTATTTGTTGTTTCGTTATATGTTGAATACGTTTGTGCAGTCGCTGTCTAGTTAATTGAATGTTTGTCCTGCTTCCTTGGAGCTGGGCATTATGTTCTGTTATATATCAGTCTTCAAGATTCCTTTTTTTCATCATATATTTTCAAATAGAATAATTATTCCCATCCAATGCATCCAAGGGATGAAAGCCCCTCGACACTTCTTGGTTTCAGTCTTCGGTCTAAATAGCTCTATTCTTTCTAATATATTTATGGTTCTCATGTATTAACAATTTTCATTTTCTCTGGATGTGTAATTGAAGAACTGAATTAATTTTTGTCACAAATTTGGTTGTGCATGTTAATTACTACGTATATCATGCCATACCCGCTATCCAATCTCCTTCCCCTTTTTCTTGCATTGTTGCTGATGTGATGTTTAAATTGCACAAAAACTGCATTTAGGGAATATAATTGAATATATGTTGTAGTCAACCAGTTCCCTGACGATGAAATGGCTCTTGAAGCCTGTTAATGTTGGTAATCCTACGTTGTATGGTCTCCATTTCTGAATGTTTTTGGCAAACATGAATGCATCATTAATTATAATCTCTTCTAAGAACACACACACACTCCCCCCCCCCCAAAAAAAAAAAAATCACATATTAGATTATCCATGGCCATTTTACACAAATTAATATTTGTTCCTTATAAAAGGTCAATAAAAAAGTTCAAAATTATAGTGTTTTTATATAATTTGGGTAAAATGATGATTGTGGAAATTTATTATCGCTTTTGAGGAATTATTGGCAAGACTATTTTGGCTTGGCTGACTTAGTATGATTTTTATTTCGTAGCCAACAAAAAAATTGTTTTTGCTCTAGTGCTCTTCTTCTACCGTTTTGTTTTTTAATCCCTGACCTTCTAAATTTACCCATCTAAGTTGTGTGCGGTTTTAGCTTGTGTTGCATGCTTGATTTGATGCTACTGGAGGGTTGCTTTGCGATTGTGCAGGGTTCTACTTCTTTACGTAATTTGTTTTGTTTCTTAATGCAGTTTCCTCGTGTTAATGTTGCTTTCTTTTTTTCTTTTCTTTTTTTCTTTTTTTTCCCAATGAAAGAAACCTTTCTTTGATACCGATTAAGAAGGATTACAATCCATAAGAGCCAGCTCTTCAATGAAAGGAGGAAAAAAAAAAATTCACATTCTCTCCTCTGCATTGCGCATTGTGCGAGACCATGAGCCAACCCATTTGCAGTTCTTTTCACCCACTCAAGTTTCCACTTAGTATGCCTTTGAGGCAGGTACTCAATATCCTCCACAGTGGCAGTGTTGAGTTGGTGTGTACCCTACAAAGCCATTGATTGTAGTTTGACACTCAGACTTAATAAACTCTGATTTTTTTTTATTTTTTATTTTATTTTATTTTTATATCTTCCTACATATTGGTGAATGCTTATATTGATTAATTCATGAGTTATGAATTAAATGTCCTTTAATTATGATAGGATGGTTACTGTGCATATGGAAGTGAACTATGCATAGGAGATTGAAATCATCGATTATTTATAATTATTAATGGTTCACATTTGTTAATAGAACTGGGCATTCTATTAGAAAAAATGTAACACATTGGTTTCTATTTGTAAAATGGCTTATCTTAGTCATTTGAGTGTAAGACTCGGAACCTAATGGGTTGGTGTGTTGGACACGCTGAACAGGATGAAGGATAAGTTGAGAATTACTTGAGCCATCATGAATAATACTCCTTATTAGTTACGAAAGCAAAAAGACTCTTAATCCTGACCGATTTATGGACTTTAATTTATGATAATATTTACTTTGATTTACTTGATTGACCTACGAGTCAACATGCTTGGGTATATTGGGTAATTTATTATTGTAGGCTTTGAAAATACTTTTCAAGATGGAAACCTTGTGGTGTTAATATTTTGGTATGGTTTGTTTGATCACAGGATAACTGAACATTTTTATTTAATAACTAGTTTTCTTATTTATTTTTTTCTTAGTTGGTACTCACACACACATGCCCACTAAGGCTCGAACCCCTGACCTCCCTTTGGGAGGTTGGAGCCTGATACCGCCAGGCCTGTGGGTAGTTTTCTTATTTCTTTATTTATTAATTATATTATTTTCATTAAAGAATTTATGTGATCAAACGGTTTATAAATCTAGTGGCCAAAATATGGATTAATTAGTGCATTGGATTGATAGTATTATTTACCCAAATAACTAATTAACATGGAGGGGTTAGTTTACAATATTTAGTAATGTTGGCTTTTTATTCATGTCTTGAAGTGCAATTATTTCTATTTAGTGGTCTTAGAAATAACTAATGGATTAATTAAATGGGCTAAGAGCTAGCGAGCCATTTAATTACCTCATTGGAGCCATGACAGGGATAAGCCTATCTTGATCCCACTCCTAGCCTAACTTGGAGAGCAAGCAGCAGGTCAAAAAGGTAAAATTATAGTTTCCTTAGGAGAGTGGGGTATGGGTGGCCGCCCTAGGCTACATGCATACACACTGAATACTCACGTATTATTTTACACACTCTCTCCTCCCCCTTAAAACCTTAGTTTTCAAAGGTGACTTGAAACCCTCTTTTCGTCTGCTTGTGGATTCCATTCAAGGACATAGGAGTGAAGATCAAGAGAAGAATTGAAGCCAAAGAAAGATCAAGAATTCAAGCTTGTTCGAGGGAATAAAGATTTGCCTCCATATTGACAATCTAACAGTTGTCCAAAGGTCGTATTAGTTCTTCCCTCTTTGGTAAACTAATAATCATGATTGATTTGTTAAAATCAATTGAGACAGTTTTTTTATTTTATTTTTTTGCTTCTGCTTTAAACATGGGTTTCCAACAGGCAGCAATACCCGACTGAATACTTCTGGGATTAATCATCAAACTACAATCTCATTCTATCACCACCTCAATCAAACACCAAGCTTGAGCTCATTTTAGAGCTAACCTTGACATAGCTTTAGTTACTATTGCAGAAGCTACCATGAGGAAGAGGTGAAGGACAGCCTTTAGCATTTTACCTGTAGAATGTCTAAGTGCTAAACCAGCTGCAGCTTCCTTAGTCTATCCTTGTAAAGCAGTGCCAAAATTCAGTTTACAAACTCCATTAGCGGTTGCTTCCATCTAATTACCTGTGAGGAAGAAGCGGAAGCAGGCACAGTCACACAGCGTATTACCTCCAACCACTACAGATTCAAACTCATGCCAATGATCAGTAGCTATCTGCACCGCTACCCTCTCATCAACTTCATTTTTCTCAAACTAAAATTTATTTCTGCTCTTCCATATATGCAGTATGCCAGCACAAATAAACGAACAAACTCCGTAACTCTACTCTACCTTAGACTTTTCCCGAAGATGTAGCAGACTACAAAACCACTGAAGCCAGGTTGAAGATGAAGAGGTAGGTAATTCGACTCTAATTGGGCACAACTTCCATATCTTAATAGCATACGGACATCTCAACAGCATGTGGTCAGTTGATTCCACCTCCAAGCCACACCTCAAACAGACATTATCCTCCACAACAGGGACTATGCCATTGCCATAGCAACTGCTCAATATAAAATGGAGCAACTTGCCTTTTACTCTAATTTCCACAATTTACTCAAGAAACTTTAGACTGCTCTAATCTCATCCACCCTATTCCCAAAGTCAATATGATTTCAGGACCCTTGCAACCACTCAAAAGCAAGTCGATATGCTGATTTCACCATAAATTCCCATCAGCTGAGAAATGCGGCAAATGCCACCCTTTTCTGTCATTGGCAATGGTTTCACTCAGAGCGGTGGTTAGAAGTTTTACAGCCTCCTCCTGATCACAAATTTGAGAGATAAACCAAGTATTCCAACTTCTGGACTGGGAATCAACCAAAGCACTTACAGTATGAACATTGCCCTTTATAGGACATGTTGATATAACTTTGAACCCCGGTACGTCAGGAACCCAAAGGTCTGTTCAAACCTTAATTGAGTGACCTTTTCCAACCCTCCACCTTACACCTCTATGTATCACTTCCTACATGAACATATACTCTTCCAAGCCCAACTTGAGTTGTTTCTCACCCTAGCTTCCATGAAAGAGAAGTTTGGATAATATTTGCCGTTGTGCAACTTTGACAAAGAGCTGCCCTTCAACTTCAAATCTCCACCCTTGTTTTGATAATAGAGCTATATTAAAAGCCTCAAGGTCTCAAAATCCTAGGCCATCCTCATTCTTATTTTAGCGTAGGTGATTCCACTTCATCCAACACAATTTTCTTTCCTCCTTTGGTCCTGCCTACCAGAAATCCAACATTTTACTCCTTAATTTTGTACAGACCCCTCTTGGCATCTTGAGGCAACTCATTGTAACTGTAGAAACAGCCTGGAGTACAGATTTAAGAAGTGTCTCTTTCCCAGCTAAAGAGAAAAAGCAGTCCTTCCATCCCCTTACTTAGCAATAATCCTGTCTTAAAGATTTTGGAATACTTGCTTAGGGTGAAGGGGCTATGTTAACTGGATGATACAGTTTGAGGGGTTGGTTAGTGCTTTTGCTGACTTTGACTGTTGTTATCTAGTCAAGAATTGCCAACTTTGAGTTTCTTAGCAATTTTTCATTAGGAAATAGATTATTCATCTCTTTTTGCTTCTATGAACCTCTGCTGATTACATGTTGAATAGGTTCATGCAGTCTCTGTCCAGTTAATTGAAATTCATCCAGCTTCTTGGAGGTGGGCATTATGTTCTGTTATATATCAGTCTTCACAATTTTTCTTTTTCATCATATATTTTCTAATATAATTATGGTTCTCGTATATTACCAAATTTCATTTTCTCTGGATGTTAAGTGAAAAACTGAATTAATTTTTGTCACTAATTTGGTTGTGCATCTTAGCTTTATGTATATCATGTCATACCCCCTTACCCAATCTCCTTCTCCTTTTCTTCCATTGCTGCTGATGTGATTTTTAAACTGCACTTATAGAATGTAATTGAATACATATTGCCAGTCAACAAGTTCCTTGACGTTGAAAGGGCTCTTGAAGCCTGTGAAATGTTGGTAATCCTCCAATTTGTGATCTCATTTCTGAATTTTTTGGCAAATGTGAACGTGTCAGCACTCCCCTACCCACCCACACACACACACGCAACCCAAGCCAACCAACCCCCAACTTCCCATTAGTAAATTATCTGTGTTCATTTGGTTGGCTTACACAAATTAATATTTGTTTCTCTTAAAGGGTCAATAAAAAAGTTCAAACTTTTGTGTTTTCACTTGACTTGGGGTAAAATGATGATTGTGGAAATCTATCATCTCTTTTGAGGAATTAATGCAAAGACTGTTTTGGCTTGGTTGACTAGTATGGATTTTATTTCTTAGTCAATAAAAAATCATTTCTGCTCTTCTTCTATTGTTTTGTTCTCTAAATTTTTCCTCTTTGATTTTCTAAATTGACTCATCCAACTTGTGGCTGTTTTAGCTTGTGTTGCATGCTTGATTGATGCTATTGGAGATTGCTTTGCAATTGTGCAGCTTTCTAATTTGTTGACTTAATTTCTCCTGTGTCTTTATGTTAATGCCCCTTCAACTAACCTAAGCTAATTGTAGCAGTCCTGTGAAATAGATGTGAGTTTCTTACATTTTTCTCTGGTTTTTTAATTTTTATTTTTATTTTTTATTTTTTTATTCTTTCATCAGAAGTCTAAATTAGTATTAAGAGGCAGATGTCTAAATTAGTATTAGGAGGCGAAGGTAGAAAATACTAGGGTTTCCTATCAGAAGTGAATGTGATTGTAATAAGAGATTTGTCTCACTTTAAGCCGGAAACAATGGAGAAATACGAGGTAGCACAAGTGAACCAAAAAGATAGAATTACTCACCACCTATGGTGTCCACCAAAGGGATACAGAGTAAAAGAATAATTTTAATAACCCAAAGGGTAAAATTTCTTTCGAAATTTGGGTTATTCTCCACTACACGACTCTTATAATTATATGAGCATTCAATGTTCCTCCATCTGGCCAATTTTGGGATTCCCCCCTCTATTGGGCTAGTTTGGGTTGCCATGGGATGTGGAAAAGGTCCCATTGGTCTCGAGACCAATGTTGGATTGCGGGACAATGAAGGTTGACCTTGGGGTTTTGTTTGGGAAACAGGTTCCTCTTGTATCTGTATTATGCAGGCTGAGGAGATTCCCTGCTTGGTTATCCCCTATGGGGAACCCATGACCTTTGGGCACTCAAAAGTGATTATTAAGGCTTTAAAGTTTTCATTAAGCTGTTGGAGATGCTAATTGGTCACGTATGACAAGGCTAACTAGGTTGGATGTTGTGAATCACCCCTTGATTGTAGGGGTGGCTTATTGTGCTGAAGGGGTCGTATTTATGTGAAGGTAAGGATAGGCCTTCCTACTTCTCTCTCTCTTCCAAATCCTAGCCTCTGTTGCTGGAAAGATTGAAATAATTCGACGGAACTTCCTTTGGGGCGGTTGGGGTGAGGAGTTCAATTATCATCTAAACCGCTGGGAGCAGGTGTGTAGGCCTATTTAGTTGGGTGGTTTGGGCATTAGGAGGTTGATCCCTTTCAATAGGGCTCTTCTAGGTAAGTTGTTGTGGAGATTCGGTGGTGCTCTTCATCGGCTGTGGAGAAGGGTTGTCTCGTGCCATTTTGAGGAGGAGAGAATTGGGTGGTCCTCTCGTTCAGATCATCTAGGGGTGTGGGCTTTTGGAAGTTCATTCGGAAGGGTTGGGATAAATTTTCTAAACATATCAGATTCGGTTGGGATGGTAGGGACATTCGGTTCTGGGAGGACTCATGGGGTGGTGATCAGCCACTATCTTGGTTGCTGACTATTATCGACTTGATAGCAGTAGGTTCATGCGGGATGTGCAATTTCGGCAATTGTTCCAAGATTGGGAATTGGATGATGTTTGTGGACTTTTGGATTTATCGTATAGACATGGGATGGATGGTAGTGGATCTGACTCCATCTTTTGGGTGCCTCTTCTCAAGGGAGGTTTGAGGTTCGTTCCTTGCTCTACTGTCTTTCCAGCTTCTCTGGCTCTAAATTCCCCTGGTCGGTCTGACATTCGAAGGCTCCGCTCAGAGTTGCCTTTTTTGTTTGGATTGTAATTTAGGGCAAGATTTTGACTATATATTACCTGAGAAGGAGAAGACAGGTTATGGTTAACTGGTGTTGTATGTGTAAGAGGGATGGGGAGTCCGTGGATCACCACCTCCTGCATTGCCATGTTGCTCAAGACTGTTAGAGCCTTATCTTTTATTTGTTCGGCATCCATTGGGTTATGCCTCGATCTTCAAGGGGTTTGATCAACGCTTGGAGAGGCTATTCAATGGGAGCCCATGCTCGTGATTTTTGGAGGGCCGGCCCCTTATCATGTTTGGTGGTGCGTTTGGAAGGAGCAGAATAGAAGATCTTTTGACGAGGAGGAATCTTCCATTAGGGCTTTGAAATTTCTTATTATTAGTTCTCTTTTTAGTCAGGTGATAAGGAGAAATTGTAATTTTATAGAGGAGATTGTTGAATTTTTGGGCTTCTTGGGTCGTTAGGACCTCTTCTTTGGCTTCAGTCCTTGTATAGCTTCCAAGACGCGTTCTCCATTTGAACGCTTTCTAATATATTCTTACTTATAAAAATAAAAAAAAGGGTAAGGATACTCTATTATAGATGTCAACTCAAACATGACCAATTTATTATTCATGTTAGAAACTTTTGATATGAAAACTACCTGTTTAATATATTGGTAAAACTACACTAATTAATTAATAACCTATTTAATATTTTTCTTAATTATAAAATATAAATAGAACAAAAAATTAAAATATTACATAATGTTAATAACCATCTACTCCAAAAGGTTAAGCTATTAGAAAGGGTGTAACTTAGTACGGAGTATATAAATCCTTCAACAAATAAAAATGTAGGGAATGACTGATTTTTATTTAATCTTAATAAATCACACAATCAACATACTTGGGTTTCATAATAATACTATGTATTGACAAAAACGTCCACAATGATTTAAGTATATTAGCAATTATTATACTGATTAACGCGACACATTTATGCCCTGCCTGTTTGGAGGGAAGGATTGAGGAGGGATGAAAGAGGTTTGTCTTGTTTGGTTGGAAGGAAAGGAAGGGAGGGAGGAAGCAACAGGGGATGAAGCATCCCTCGTGACCGCTTCAAACCGTCGATTTTGTATGCGCCCAAAATTGGGCGGAAGAGAGGAAGGGAATGATGAGCGTTTAATTTATTAATGTGTATATTCCTATTTTAACCCTAATTTATTTAGAAAATTACTTATTTTTAACCTTTCATTAATTTAAATCCTAGTGGGGATTCTTTCACATAAATAATTGTCCCCCAAGGACCAACTCACACTATATACAAGTCCCAAATATGTAGAACTCATCAATCAATGTGATTTAAGTCCAAAAGACTGTACACATTTATACTTGTTTTGTTTGTGTCGTAGAAGTCATGATTCTTCATTCACATAAATAAATAAATTGTTCTTTCTTTTAGGATGAATTAAATTTGGTTACATTTGTTATTTGTGCGACCCATTAGAGTATTTATAGCCAAATTTCACTCCTTACTTTATCTAGATTTTTTCATTCTTAAAATTTACATTGTTTATTATGTTCAAGATGCTAGATATTTTGAACATAGATTTTTCAATTCTGAATCTAGATATTTTGAACGCATATTGGTCCTGCTATTTTGAACACAAATTGATAAATGAGTGAATAAATTCTTTCAAATGTTACCTATTCAGAAATATATGAAAATGTATATAAACTTAATTAATGAGGGCATATTGGTAAAAGTATTTAAAAACTCTCATTTCCTTCCTTCCAACCAAACGAAAAAAATATTTGTCACCCCGTCAATCCTTTTTGCTATTCCTTCCATTTAACCAAACAAAAAGTGAGGGAGACACTCTCTCTTTCCTAGAGATGCCTCATGAAGCCAAATAACAAAAGAAAAAGAGAAGGGCTTAACCTTTCCAATACACGTGTTTATATATAATTTGAGACATGCTAACAAAGGGGAGGAGGAGTAGACACACACACACACACACTCGAGCTTATATATAATTTGAGATAGGCAAACAAATGGGTGGAGGAGGAGGAGTAGGTACACACACACACACACAGAGGGTATATAAATGCTGATGAAGAGAGAGAGAGAAGGGGGGCAAAATGAAAAAAATGGAAGGAGAGGAGTAGAAAAAAAGAAGAGAAACAAAGGAGGCTTGGCCAAAAAGGATTAATTTGGGTAGTAACCCTTCCTCATCATTAATGAGGATATTTGCTTCCAATTGGTAGGTTGGGCTCCTCCTTGATTGCTTTATGTCAGCCCAAGTTGTCCCAGTACATGGGGCACTGGCGAACAGCGTTGGGTGTCAGTTGAGGTAATATGAATTTTGACATGACTTGGCCCACCATGCGGCTCTTTGCAATTTTTCCATTTGGTCTGAAGTCTTCTACTTTAATTTTGTGTTTTTTGCTTATTCATTATTATTATGGTGGCATGGCAGATGGCTGGGGCATTTTCTGTCTCATGCCAGCCCCTAAGCGTAGTCTAGAATGAACAGCTGCATACATCTTTAAGCTGTCCAGGGTCACTTCAGGCCTTTTTTACTTGGCTTGTCATTTGAATGGAAACAAAGGCTTAAGTGAAATGTTTTCCATACTTGGTTTCATCCTTCCAAGGCCTCTATGCTGTCCAAGCATCACACGTTCCTCAATATACGTGGGTCAAGGTACGTCTCCAGTTTTGGTGCCAACACCTACACCTTGAGCAATTTTTCAGTAGTTGTCATTGTTCTCACCATCATTCCAGGACCAAACTTTATTTAGAAGCTTCTTACATCATGAACTCCAGCGCTCATCCTTCACACACATGCATGATGCACCGGGGATTTGCTTGTTCTCACTTTTTGAGTTGTGTGGAATTGCTTGCCTTTTTGTGATCTCAGTTTAGATTTTTATAATATTTATTTTATTTTATTTTATTTTGTTTTGTTTTATTTTTTTTTTTGGCAAGTTGCAATTTGATGCTTTAGATCATACAGGAAGTCTAATTTTTTTTTTTTTTTCCATGCATTTGGTGGCTGAAGAAAAAAGAATGCCATGGCCAGTGTATCTACTCCAGAAGCAAACCAGTGTCATACAAGAAGTACGTGTTAGGAAGAGCTATCTCATTCCCTTGCTCCTGAAGTTCAACATGACGCTTTCATTCAAAGAGAGCCCCATTGCTCTATTTCAGAAGAAAAGCAGGACCTGTCCATTCCATTTGTTATTGAAGAATTGCCACAAATGTTTTTCATATTCGTGCTCCTGGAAATCAGTCAAGTTGGGCAATATCTACCTAACAAGAGGCCGAGCGCATCAATAGGCATTGGTGGTTCAGTTGGGTAGTGATGATATTCTGGGGTTGCAATAAGAACCTAAATAATAAGAATTGCAGTATTGATTGTGATGAATGTTATACATGGATATGCAGAAAGCAGAAGCTTGGGTACCTAGAATGCTCTGAATGCATGTCTGGTCCAAATGGTGAAAGGAAAGCGAGGCTATTGTGAGGACAAATCAAGTTGAAGAAAATGGAATGTCAAATTCGGATCCCCCACCGAAACTATCAGTTGCTTTTCACTGAGAGGATCCTGGCACCATTGAGTGACTCCAGTCTCTGGGAGGTTCTATACCTTAACTTCTCTAAAAGGTATAGAGTTAGTAAACTTTTTGTTATATTAATTTATAGGGTAATTGTGTTCTCTTTTTGTCATAATGTATAAGAATACCCCACAGAAGGTCACATATTCGAAAAGGTGGATATTTTCTTGGTGTAAACAATCTGGGTTGTAACGACTTGACATTTTATTTTCGAGTTTATATGTAGGAGACATCTTTTTTTTTTTTTTTTTTTTTTTTTTTTTTTTTTTCTCTCTCTCTCTCTCGACTAGACTTGAAACCTTGACCTAAGATGTTGCCCAAACAATGACCTATACGAAGGGTGAATTGGGTCCTCAAGAGATGCTCTCGAGGATTTTCAAATCCACCATCTCACTCTCTTTCACAGGTGGACAGAAAATCTTTACAACTTTTATTTCACGGGTAGAAAACAATCTTTACAAAGCTCCTCAAGCTTTTCTCTCTTTACTAAGTGAGCATCTCACCTAGACTTGGAGGGTTACACCGACCCTCTTACTAACAATCTCTAAATAATGGATGTCACTCAGTATACTGATTTTACAACTCAAACTCACTACAATAATCCCTCGAAAAAAAAACACCATAGACAACTAAAGCTTCTTCTCTAGAATAACAGATGTAGATAATGATGAAAACTCAGCTTCGAACAAAGATTATCAAATATCTCTAAGATTTTCAAGAAGTTTGCCCAAATGAGTATGAAAATAAGGTAAATTACACTTGCCACCCCCGTAGATTAGGCAAATAACAAAAATCTCCCAAAGAGGAGTCGACCCTTGGCAGGCATCTAAAAAACAAGGAGGGTTGTCCTATTACTCTTCAGCTCATAAATAAAGGTGGTTTGCTTGTCACCCAAAGAGTAGCAGTTAGCGGAATCCTCAAGAGTTCTTGAGGCATGGATGTAGGTAACAGTGAACCAAGTAACATCCCATGTGTTTTGTTGGTTTGCATTTTTCCGACTCCTATTTTTACTTATTTACCTAGTTCATTCAAAGAGGAAAAGAGATATGAAAACTAAAATGAGGGTTTAGGTTATTTAAAAACACCTTGATACAAGTTTCGGTCAGCTAATGGGTTCCATCAGTAGGCCAGTAGCTCATTACAGTGAGCATTTTATGCTCATGCTGTATCGGTGGACTGATATAAGTTATATACCTTTTGGTCGGCCTATTTAGCCAATTCGGTTGGGCCGGTCTAAGTGTCGGTCGGCCATTGAGAAAAAGTGCAGAAATGAGTAATCTTTTCAATTTTTAACGGCTTCACTTTCTAAGGGCATCCCTATTTCTCTCTGAATAGCAAAACTTGTCCACTTGGAGAGCTTTAGTGACAATATCCACCAATTGTTTCTCGGTACTTACAAAAATGAGCTCAAAGTCTCATTTCAATGCATGATCTCCAAGGAAGTCGTATCTAATCTCAATGTGCTTGGCCCTTGAGTGTTGTATATGGTTTTTGAAAATACAAATCGCACTCATGTTATCACATCTAATGGGGATGTGATCAAATGTAAGGCCAAAATCCTCAAGTTGTTGCTTAATATAAAGTGTTTAAACGCAACTACTTTTGACCGCTACATATTCGACTTCCGCCGTGGATAAGGCCATAGAATTTTGTTTCGTACATAACCAAGATACAAGTGAGGGTCATATAAAGTGAAAAGTGCCACTAGTGTATTTTGTATCAATTCTACACCCGACAAAGTCGGCATCCGAATAATCACAAGGTCAAATTATGTGTCTTTAGGAAACTGAAGTCTTAAGTTAATGGTAAAACATAAATATCAAAAAATATGTTTAAGTGCACATAAATGAGATTCTTTAGGATATGATTAAAATCTAGCACATAAGCAAAAACTAAACATGATGTTCGGTCTACTTGCGGTTAAATATAGAAGCCTACCAATTATACGTCTATATTTATTTATATCTACATCTTTGCCTTTCTCATCCTTATCACGTTTGGCTTCCTCCAAGCCGAATTTATTTAACAAATCTTTAACATATCTGGATTGGCAAATGAAAATGCCATCAAGTGTTTGTTTGATTTGCAACCCTAAGAAGAAGTTGAGTTCTCCCATCATACTCATTTCAAACTCATTTTGCATGGTAGAAGCAAACTCTTTATATAGCATATATTAATTGATCCAAAAATAATATCATCAACGTATATTTGGATAATCAACAAGTTGCTATCAATGGTTTTAGTACAAAGAGTGTTGTCATTTTTTCCTCTCATAAAACCATTGTTAAGTATAAATCCACTTAGTCTCTCATACCAAGGAGCTTGCTTTAAGCCATATAAAGCTTTTGACAATTTATACACATGATTTGGACTATCATACCTTTCAAAGCATGGTGGTTCTTCTACATAAACTTCTTCTTCAATAAAGTCATTTAAGAAAGCATTTTTTACATCCATTTGAAATAGCTTGAAGTTCTTATGGGATGCCAATGCAAGTACCATTATAATATCTTCTAATCTAGCAACAGGAACAAAGGTTTCTTCATAATCAATTCTCTCTTCTTGGTTGGCTAATGGGTTCCATCAATTGGCCAGTAGCTCATTACAGTGAGCATTTTATGCTCATGTTGTATCAGTGGACTGATATAAGTTATATAACTATTTAGCCAATTCGGTCGGGCCGGTCCAAGTGTCGGTCTGCCGTTGAGAAAAAGTGCAGAAACCAGTAATCTTTTCAACTTTTAACCACTTCACTCTCTAAGGGCATCCCTATTTCTCTCTGAATAGCAAAACTTGTCCTCTTGGAGAGCTTTTGTAATGACCCGATCATTTTCCTCCCTTTCTTTTTTGGTAATTTCTTTTTTCGTCATTTTCCCTATTTTGTCTTTTTTCCGTTTATCATTTTCCCTTGCATAACCTCACTTTTCGTGCTCGGATTTGATTCCGACTTTGCATGCATCCATAGTATTTTATTTCCATGATATCTATATTTTTACTTTCGTAGAAAAGCATGTTAGTTGCTTACTTTTTCGTAAAGGGAATGGATGCATATCTTCTTGGAAACATTCTTGATTTTTGGGGTTTTAGTGTAATTATGTAAAATAAACATTTTTCGTCTTAGGGATCATTTTACAATTTAATTTGAAAGATATTTTGGAAAAGGACCTTTTTACAATTTTTGGAAAGTGTGACAAGTGTCACACTTTCATGGAGCCACTTGTTGGCATTGAGGTGGAGTCACTTAGAAGCTTTATCTTGTGACATGTGGAGGGTGGAGATCCACCCACTTGTTGGCCTAGGATTGGTGCACTTGTTGGCTTGGATGGTTGATAAGTGTAGGCTTAGGATTAAGCCTAGGAAGGAGCCATGGATTGGTGACAAGTGTAGGCACCAAATTGAGTCTTATATTGTATGTGTGTGAAAAGTAGTGTAAGAACACCTAGTGAGTGGAGGAATACTAGATCCCACCATAATTCATTTTATCTCTTTCATTTCCTTTGCTCTCAACCCGAACCTAGCCTCCATTGAAGGAAAAGCTTGGTTTAAAGCTTACTTCTTCATTTTTGGCCTCCTTCCACTCACCTTAGACCTTTAACCTTCGGAAGTAAAATTTTCCTCTCACTTTCCTCTACAAAACCCTAGTTTTGTTTTCCATTTTAAGCTTGGTTGCTTAGGATTATAGAGATTCAATTCTTTGTTGAGGTAGGAGTGGTAGTATGTTTATACTTTAAGTGTTTTATGATCCTTTGGGGTTTAATATATATTGTGTATATGCTTTTAGTATTGTAGTCTTGCATATTATAGGAAATCCTCACATTTGACTTAGGACTTATTGATTTAAGCATGTATGATATGTATTTATATTGTGTTGAATTATTGATGTCATATAGAATTCTTATTGACTTGAATTGCTATATTTATTGTAATGATAATTCTATATTCTTGTGGCTTACTAATTGTAATTATTTTAGAAGCTTATTTCTAAAATGTTAAGATTTAGTATATAAAGCTTATTGTTGATGCATGATTTAAATTGATAAGTTAGTGGTATTGTATTGTACATAATATCATGATGAGGACTTGTCATTTGGTATGCCATTTTAGACATGGAACCCAAAGACATGGTTTGTGTGGTTTCAAAATACTTATACATGGAAGGTGGTTTATATGTCTTAATTATAGTGTATGAGTTTTGAACTTAATTATGATTTTCGATTCTCTTGGAACATGGTTACAAATGATATAACTAGAGTTTGGCTCTAGTACGGGAGATACGAGTTCTCCCTATTTATAGTGCGCACTAGGGATGGTATTCCCAGCGGGTTAATGTCCGGAATAACTATTTAGGTCTTGGTTTACTCCGGAATTTGATGTCCAAGTTTTCCACTAATTGATTTCGCATTCAATTCCAAATTGACAACCAATGTTTAATTGTAACTTGTAATTTTTTCTATTAGCGATTTGATGTTGTTAAGTACATTGATATAGATATTGTGTTGCTAAAGAATCATTTAAGTTAGCTTAAAATGATCCCTTAGAACACCTTGAATATAGACGTTAAATGGAATGATCCATTGTATTCGTCTATATTAATCTTCTAATGATATTGAAACTTTAAGGTGTACGCATATGCTTCTTCCTACGAGTAACTTGATTACTCACCCTAGTTGTTTGGGTTATTTTAGAGGTAAGGAGACTATGTTCTCAGATGCTCATCATCCTTAGAGGCTTATGAGCAATTTGGAACATTTTTGTACATTGACATGCACTTGTTTAGCATGCTTTACTTTTGGATGTTATATTTTTGCATACCATGGATGTATGGTATTTTAGAAGCTAAGATAGCTTCATTAATGTGTAATGTGTATCTAAGAACACTTGAAGATGCTTATTTTGTATGTATAACATGAGGCCAAAGGCCATTAATTTTAAAGTTCACAAGTATGTTTTTATTCGGATCATTTGGAATGCATGTATAGCCTTAAGGTTAGCCTTAAACTTGTCACTATTTCGTCATTCGCCTGATTTATTATTTCTGTTTCGTCGTTCGGTAGTCAGAATGCCTGACCATAAAAGTTTGAACGCTTGACCCTTCCGTTAGAATACCTGACCATGCAACTCCGAACGCTTGACCCTTCCGTCAGAACGTCTGACCATGTAGGTCAGAACGCCTGACCATGTAAGTCCGAACGCTTAACCCTTCCGGCAGAACGTCTGACCATGTAGGTCAGAACGCCTGACCATGCAAGTCCGAACGCTTAACCCTTCCATCAAAACGCCTGACCATGTAGGTCAGAACGCCTGACCATGTAAGTCAGAACGCCTGACATGTAAGTCCGAACGCTTAACCATGTAGGTCAAAACGCCTGACCATGTAAGTCAGAATGCCTGACCATGTAGGTCAGAACGCCTGGCCATGTAAGTCCGAATGCCTGACTATGTGCGTCAGAACGACCGACCTTGTATGAGTGCCGAACAAGCGCTCAGTGTCAAGAGTACCGAACGAGCGCTCAGTGTTGAGAGTGCCGAACGAGCGCTCAGTGTTTAGAGTGCCGAACGAGCACTCAATTTTGAAGAGTGTCGAACGAGCACTCAGTGTTGGAGAGTGCCGAATGAGAGCTCGATGCTGATAAGTGCTGAACGAGGTGATGAGCGCTGAAAAGTGTGCAATTAAACCCCTTAAGCTTAGGTATTCTAGGACCTTTATCTATCTTATTTTTCTGTCTTAGACTAATTTCATGTTAATGCCCTCTTTAGGTACTTATCCCAAAAATAAGTTAATTCAGCCAAATAAGAGCTTAAAAGAAGCAATCCCAAGCTGAATGGAAGAAATGAGCAAAATGGAAGCAAAATGAAGCAAAGTGTGGAAAATCAGCAAGTTCGATCGTTTTCAACATTCCTTCGATCGATCAGAGCAACATCGATTTGGACACTTCAAGATGGATCCAAGCCTTTGTCCTTATACAAAAGATTTCACCATGTTCGATCGATCCAACTTATCTTTGATCGATCGAAATTATTCGATCTTATCCACACCTACCACCCTACCTACCACTTTTGTTTCTTTCCCAAAATATCCCAAAATATCTCAGAGATTTGTTTTTATTCAAAAAAGTGCGCCAAGGATGATCGATCTCTGTAGTATTCGATGGATCTCACCTCAGTTTGATCGATCTCAACATAGCTGGATTGATCGAACCTCCTTAAGTCCGAAATAAAATAAATTCCAGCTCATTAAAAGTTGGCTCATGGTGCAATCATTGCAAGGACCCTAGTGCACGAATCCAGACCATTGGGTGTGACACTTGAGCCTCCTATATAACGATTTTGAGCCATTCATATAAAAGAATCTTCATATCTTCAATACACATATCATATCTCATATCTTGGAGAAAAGGTTAGAGACCAGAAAGCTTTTACACATCTTTGGGAGTTCTTCCATTATTCTAGGGTTTCCATCAAGAAGGAGGTCATTCCTACTATGGAGATAGCCCTTGAGGGTTGGATGACTACTTCAATGAGTGGCTAGACATATACCTGGGGCTAGAGTAGCCCCTAAGTTTGCTTCCTAGACCTAGTGTTTTGTATATTTTAGGGGATTTGATTGTAATAAATGTTTTGATCTTGGATTTATATATATATCTTGTAGTTTTTACTTAATATGTATGGATTAATGCTTTCAATTAATTATCTACTTCTAACCATATGTCTATATATGCTAGAATGGATGATTCATGTGCTTTTCTCTAGATTTAGTGGAGTTTATACATGTTTATGTGTATGGATGGAGTTAATCTAGAGATGGTCAAAACATAGTGCTGAATTGAACACTCTTGTAATTTATTTGATGGTTCACACTTGTTTCTTGATGGATTGTGTCACACATTTAGCTTACTTAGTTTGATTTCCATGTCTTTAGTGTAGTTATAATGTAGTTGCTTTAGATTCATAGATAGATGGGCAATCTATTCTTGTTCCTTGGTGTTCTGTACTTATGAATGCAAATGGTGTATGCTTCTAGATAGTTGTGTGTGCATAAATTGTAGTTTCATTGAATGGATTTTGGTCTCATTTGATAGGTTGGACTTTCTATTTGAATTGGCTAGACAATCTATACTTATTTGCCATCCATATCTAGTTTCAATTAAAGTCACACACACACAAGTTACAATTCAATTTCCCACATTGATATACAATTGCTAGTGTCTAGTGAAGTCAAGCTTAGTGGTGAGCTCTAGTACCCCAAGTCCTCTCCTCTATATCTTTTTCCCTACATTCTAAATTGTTACCTTTTATTTGCTTTAATTTCAAGTGCATTATAGTTTAATCAACCAAACAAATCATCTTTTAATCATTTGACCTACTAACCCTATACATTGTTTCCATTGCAAGCACGCCCACAATCCCTTAGGATGATCCCTACTCACCCTAATTATATTTTTAGTTAGAGCTAGTAGAGGCTTTTATAAATTTAAAACTTGGCCACATTGCACACTCACACTCTTAGTGCATCTTTAAACGTTGGTGCCCGCGATAGACACCAAGTTTTTGGCACCGTTGCTAAGGATTGAATTGGCAACGCCGTATTATTTTGGAAACAAATAGGAATTAGTACTCTTTTGTAATACCCCTAATTTTAAAAAGGATATTCCTGGTATTTAATGGTATTTAATTTATTATTTAAGTGCATTTTAAGGATATTCCTGATATTTAATGGTATTTAATTTATTATTTAAGTGCATTTTATTTGATTATGTGTCATTATTTTTTATTAAGTGCTTAATTGTTTTCTTTTATGGTGATTTAATTTATTTAAATGATTTTTATTTTTAGTTATTTGATTGAAATTACTTGTTAGTGTTTTAATTATTTAATTGGCATTAATGGTTTAAGTGTAATTGGTTTAATTATTCTATGTGTGTCTTATTTGGTTTAATTGGGTTTAATAATTATTATTTTATTCAATTAGATTATTTGTTAAGTATTTAATGGTGAATAGGATAATTAGGTAAATACATCTAACTAGGGTTTTAATTACAGTATAAATTAGGGTTTTATATTATAGCCGTCGTAGGTTTCTACGTTAATTGGATGGGCCGGTTAGGATTGTGAGTTGGACTTAAATGAACCTAGGGTTTAGGAAAACTCTATAAGTATAAGGTAGACGTCTGTGTAGGGTTTTTTTAAACAAAGCACACATTTTGTGGAAGTGGAGAAGGAAAAACGTAGTTTTTCACATTCTGCCAAGGTTTGATCAAAGCTCCGATCCCGTTTCGTCCGTGGTCCGATCAAGCTGAATTTTAGAGGAGAGGTTTATGACTCAGTGACGCACAATCTGAACGGTGGAGATCAGAGTTTGACCTCGGGAACAGTGATTCGTACTCGTGAACAGTAACTGGGTCGCACAGGTTTTTTCCATTCTGCCCAGATTTCATCAAACAACCAATCCCACTTCGTCCGTGGTCCGATCGAGCTGAAATTTGAAGGATAGGTTCATGACTCAGTATTGCACAATCTGAACGGTGGAGATCAGATTTTGAGTTCGGGAATAGTGTTTCGTACTCGTGAACAGTAACGGGGTTTTGGAACTCGCCGGGATTTTTTTAAGAAGACGACGTTGAAACTTTGAACAGAAGTTTCTGAGGCAAGATTCTATCCTTACTCTTTCCCTTAGGCTTCATACTCTTTGCACTCTTAAATGATTCCAGGACTAATGAAGATTAAACCAAACTAAAATGATATCTGTTTTGCTATGAAACTGGTAGTTACAGTAGTGTTGTATGCTTGTTCAACCTAGACTAAGCATGTTTGTGGATGTATTGTGGTTCTGTGGTTCACGTTTTTCCTTACCACTGCTAGTATAAATTATTGGAAGGATGGGTCTAGATGATAGCTATCTTAACTTCTGTAATAGCAACTGTTGGAACTTAAATATTAGGAGGATTTGAGTTTAACACTAGATCGGTTTTGTGGAACACTATAATTTGAGCATGTCTACATACATATTGTGAATATTGTTTTGATGCTTACATTATCACAGTTAGTATCAACTGTGGAGGTTAGGATTTTGTGATACATACCCTACATATCTGTATGTCATTTGTAAGGTGTTAAATGGAAGTTTTAATTAATTCTGTCTTTATATCAGACTAAAGGGAACAACTTAAATTGGGCATGTATATGTTGTTGTTGTGACCCTGTTTATCAATGCTTATTTTATCACTGCTAACATTGAATGTTGGATGTTGGAATTTAGTTGATATATACTTGATTTATTGGTATTATTGACTACTGGAGGATTGGAAAGTAGGCACCGGTATGGGACGGTGGCATACTAAGGATGGGTTTGGTTTTTAAAACAATACCATTACCCACCCACTTGGAATAAGGATGGGATTAACTAAAAGTTAAGTCTCATGGATTTGTATTGTCATGGCAACTACTTGTTGAGCGGCAATACCAGGGATTTTGGATGGATTTTATATATGTACTGTTATGATGCCTCGGTATGAGCTTGAGCCTCAGGACCGATGGCTAGGGAGCGTATATGCATCGGGATGTGTAGCTGGCTACGATGGTTGGAGGTGTACCCTATTTAGGTATAGGTACATATGCCCACTTCGTGTGCGTTTTAGCATGTTACCTCTATTCAGGTTGAGACCGGCCTGTAGTCCAGTGAGAGTCCTTTAGTGTGACTATATATATATTTACAGACTATCAGCTATTGTTGAATTGTTTAGGATGTACATGCGTATCGGGCCTCTGTTTGGATTGTAGTAGTATAGAACTTGCGCGTGGGCCTGACCCACTTCTATTTTTTCAGGTACACGACAGTTCCAGGCTTAGACGTGTTCGTGCTGAGCAGATGTCTCTATTCACTCTTCCGATGATGTAGGGCTCTCTCTATAGTTTTATTTCTGGACGTTTATTTCAGTTGTTCTATCTTCCGTTTGGATGTTTAATAGGGGTCCACTAGAGATGGATTCCCAAGTTGTAAACTGATGGAGTTTTGGAGTTTGGATTTGATGGATTTTAATAATTATAATATTTTGCGGATTCTATTTTTAGTTCCTTCCAGCTTTAATTTCATTTCTTAATTTATTTTGTATTCCGTGTTCATTATAAAATATTAATTGTTTGATATTCCCTCGGGTTTGGGCCTGGGCCTGATCAACCCGTGTCTCGGATCCGAGGGGTATCACATCTTTTGATCGTGTCTTTACTTTGTTTTCTCTTTTGTTACTTATTGTGTTTGTTCTTGATTGGCTAGGTGCATTGAGCTAAGAGAGTCAGGCAAAAGGAATTAAAGAGCAAAGAAAGCAAGGAAGCCAAGTGAAGCTAAGCAAAAGTATAAAGAGCTAAAATTTAAAAATTTGCAAAGCATAGCAAGGCTTGAAATTTGAAAATTAAATTGAAGTTACTTAATGACCCTTTGTGAGATCTTTCTAACTCAATCTCTAGTTAAATCGTCAGCCCGCGTGGTGGCAATTTACTTTTACTTTGCATATTGTTCAAACATGGGAGTATGGAACCAATGTATGTGGAGAATGTTTGTTGATTGATTTGTTGTGGGGGCGAAGTGATTATTATTTGCTTGTTATTTGTTTTGCTAGTGCATGCATGGTCGTAGGTAGTTGAATCCTACTCTTGTCCCTCCTAATTTGTATCTTGAATCGGTTGTTTGTAATCCCAGGGGAAGAGGTAGTTCTCATCATTCCATTTCACAATGGAAGAATTGAATGACGACCATGTGGAGGACTTTGGTCACATAGACCAACAAGGCATCCTCCACCCTAATGTGCATCATGAAAATATTCAAGTACCATTAGGCATGCCTAGACCATTCATCCCACCACAACAACAAGGCCAAATTCCATTGGGAATGCCTCGACCAATTTTTGCTCCACAACCTCCTATTATGCAAGGCAACCAAGGTGTTCGAGTGGCACTGCCGGTTGTGAATCCTCTTGTTGCTTTAAGAGACCATTGTGTGCCTAATGAATACAATGCACCCACTTGCATTCAATTGCCCCCATTTAGAGCACATCATTATGAGATTAAACCACAAACCATTCAAATGCTTCCCAACTATCATGGACTTCCAAGTGAAGAACCTTATAAGCATTTAGATGAGTTTCTTGAAGTGTGTTCCACCATGAAATACACGGACATGCCAAAAGAAGTGTTAAGACTCAAACTTTTTCCTTTTACCCTTAAGGACAAGGCAAAATATTGATTCAACAATCTTAGGCCTTTTTCAATAACTTCTTAGGCAGAAATGCAACAAGAGTTCTTAAAGAAGTACTATCCGGTTTCGAAGACCAATACCATGAGAACTTCCATTCGTGAATTTTCTCAAGGGGGTGGGGAAATGTTTCATGAGGTATGGGAAAGGTTTAATGACTTGCTTAGGAAGTGCTCACATCATAACGTACTTAAGTGTCAACTAGTGCAACATTTCTTTGAAAGTTTACTGGATAATCACAAGGGTATGGTTGATGCATCTATGGGTGGTTCTTATCTTGATAAGCATGAGGATGATGTATGGCAATTGAATGAAAGTATGAGTGAGAATTCAATGCATAGATCTTTATCCTCTAAAAATGGTAGAAATCTAGGTGGAAGGAAAAACGTCGGCTCATATCAAGTTGACAATTCCAACGATATAGCCGCCGAGATGAACTCGTTATCTCAAAGGTTTGATCAATTTTTGATTAACCAAACTTCGGCAAATCAAATGTCTTCCTCCCCTAACCATTCTCATCGTGCATCTAATGAATCTTGCATAACTTGTTCAAGTGTTTTACATTCTACTTCCAATTGTCCCCATGGACATGTACCAAGTGAAGACCATGAGCAAGTCAATGCTACATTTGTCAACTAAGGGAATAATCCTTATGGTACTCATTACAATTCAAGTTGGAGGAACCATCCAAACTTCTCTTGGAAAAGCCAAGGGGAAGGCTTAAACCTTCCCCAAGGTTTTTTTCAAAACAAATATGTTCCACCACCAATGCCAAGCCAAGGTTCCCAAGGTTATAGATCTTGTTTTCAATCATCATATGGAAATCAATTCTCTAATTCTCATTTCCCTACCCAATCATCGTATTCTCAAGGAAATTCTAGGAGTCCCGCTTTTGAGGTGAAAGTGTTAACCGCTCTAGGCACTCTAGAGGCGAACACTCAATTGCTTCATTCTCATTCCCAATCCATTGCTAAGCTAGAAACCCAAGTCGGGCAAATAGCTAGTACTTTGAATGCTAGAGAGAAAGGGAAGATGCCTTTGAATGCCCCACCAAAGCAACAATATGTTATGGAGACTCATTCTTCATCGGAAGGTCACACAATCGAACATGTCAATGCGGTGACAACCTTGAGAAGTGGGAGAATTGTGGACAACCAAGTGAGTATGTCCAATGAAGAGAGTGAACCGGTGCAACCAAAAGTTGACACCCATCCCGTTTCACATCCTATTCCTCCTTCATTACATGTGCATAACCCCTTTGTTGAAAAAGTAATGAAAAATGATTTGAACAAAGTTTTGAAAGATGATTTGAAAAATTCTTGTGACAGTTTGAAAAATTCTTGTATTGAAGATTCTTCAAAGAAAAATTTTGAAAAAACTTTTGAGCCTAGAGCTCCATTTCTAAATGCCTTGAAAGGATCCATTTCTCTTGACAAACAAAAGACCAAGACTAATGAAATCATTGATGTGTTTAGGCAAGTGAAAATTAATCTTCTGCTTTTGGATGCAATCAAACAAATTCTAGCTTATACCAAATTTTTTAAAGATCTTTGCACCCAAAAGAGGAAGAACAAAAGCCAAGCACCAAGGAAAGTGGTCTTGACCGATCAAGTGAGCTCCATTTTGCAACATAACACTCTCCCAAAGTTTAAGGACCCCAGTTCACCTACTACATCTTGCATCATTGGTGACCATGTCATCAATCGGGCTCTCTTAGACTTAGGAGCAAGTGTTAACCTTCTTCCATATTCAATATATGTCAAATTGGGCTTAGGAGACTTGAAACCGACATCGGTGGTTTTACAACTTGCCGACCGATCCATCAAAAAGTCCCGGGATATCATTGAGGATGTTTTGATTAAGATTGATAAGTTCCTCTTCCCCGTTGATTTCGTTGTCATAGACACGGAATCGGTTCTGAATCCCAAGAGCCAAATTCCAGTTATCCTTGGCCGTCCCTTCTTGGCAACCGCAAATGCCAACATCAATTGTAGGACGGGGATAATGAAAATCTCATTTGGCCACATGAAGGTGAAGTTGAACATCTTTAATCCAACTCTGAATTCAATGGACAAACATGAAGAGGTGTGTATTGTAGAAAAGTGCATTGACAATGAACTTGAAAAACATGAGTTTTTTCTTGGAATGGAATTTCTAAAAGTTCACCTTCCAATTTGATTTCCAAGAAAGTGGTTTTGAAACCAAGTGTTCCAAGGGCATGGAAGCCCAAGAGTTGCATAAACCAAGGACCATTAATGTCTTTTGAATCAAATCCAACAAGTTCTCTAAAGACCCATTTGTTGGGTGGGATTCAAAAATCCATTCACCTCGTCAAGGAAGGGATGCATAACAAGATATTTGATCCGGCCTAAAAGAGCCCAACGTCTTGCTAGAGACGTTAAAGACTAGCAATGCTTCGTAGGGTTTACAACCCTATTCCTCCCTCATTTCTATTTTACCTTTTATTTCTTGCGTCGTCTAGATATATCCTGGGTTTATACACATGGCTAGGAACTGTGATTGAGAATGTATGCACTTTCATTCTGAAAATAGGCATTTTGCACTTGTTCGATCCATCTCAAAAGAGGTTTGATTGATCGAACATTCATCCCTGCATCCAATCATCTCTCAGTCCCATCGATCGAGAATTTCCTGCATATTTCAGCTCTCTATGTATCGAGCGAACTTTAGTTCAGATCGATCTGAGTGCTCCAAGATTGATCGAATTTTTCCTCAGATTGATCTTCATTCCATACTTAGAAAAAATTTTGAAACCCATGAAAATCACCTCTCTGTGTATCGATCAAACTTGTCTGTAGGTTTTCCCCTGTTCGATCGATCGAAGTATCTTCCAGATCGATCTTGGAATGATCGATCTGTGTCCCTTTGTTAACTTTGACTGCCCTTTTCAAAATTTTAATTTATATATATATATATATATATATATATATAGTTTTAAGGAATTTTTAAAAAATACAAAAATATTTTTCCTTTATTTTTATTTTATTTAAAAAAAATATTTTCAAAAACTCCAAAAAGATTTTTATTTTATTTTTCTAAAAATATATATATCCAAAAATATTTTATTTTTATTTTTATCTTCAAAAATTCAAAAATATTTTTAAAATTAAAAAAAAATTCAAAAAATTCAAAAATACTGTGTCGTTTTGAGCTTAGATCGATTTGTGTTCTTAAAGATCGATCTGTGTTCGATCGATCTGAGATTTTTCATGATCGATGGAACATATCGGGAACAGTTTTTAAAAATAGAAGTCATGGGTCATTTTGATCGATTTACACATCGATCTCAACCCTAGTTCCCTTTCGCCGCTGCAACCCTTCTTCCCAACCTCCGACGAACTTCCGGCGAGCTTCCCAAACTTCGACACTTCATCTCTCATCTTTCTCTCTTTCGATCCACTTCTCTCCCGATTTGGTAAGTTTGAGTTGTATTCTTGGATTTCGAGCTTTAATCATATGTTTTAGATGTTTTTCATGCTTAGATCTTAAGTTTCCATGATTAAATGTTTCCATTTTTGAAGTTGATGAAGCACATGTATATATATGTATATATATCTATATAGTTTTGTATATATTTTCATTTCGAATCTGATTTTGGGGGTCACGTGCCTATTCAAGTGACCATTTTTGTGTTGTTGAGGTGTAGAGGGACCCACAAGCTTGCTTAGGTGCCCCCCATGTCATCCACGTCACAGATCTGTGACTTTTCGAATTTCTTGTAGTAGTTCGATCAATCGAAGTTTTCTCTGATCGATCAGAGAAAAATCGATCGAACTTAGTCCTGATCGATCTGAGAAAAATCGATCTCCTATTTTCCTGATCGATCGAACTTCACAGATTTGCATATGTACAC
Organism: Cornus florida; assembly: GCF_030987335.1. Classification (NCBI taxonomy): domain Eukaryota; kingdom Viridiplantae; phylum Streptophyta; class Magnoliopsida; order Cornales; family Cornaceae; genus Cornus; species Cornus florida. The sequence goes on from NW_026775573.1 coordinate 53,189,220, forward strand.
TTCACACACCATCCATAATGTCCATGCTAGTTTCTTGATGCCCAATGCCTGTGTTTTCAACATTGGATACATTTCATACTTACACTGTTTAGCATACTCACTTAGTCACTGTTTATTTGGCTACGTCATCATTTGCATAGATTCATGTCTATTATTCTGAGCTGTCTATCTTACTTGACATACATGTTTCTATATACTGTGCTTCAATTCTCTATTATCTATTACTAACTTATTTTGCAAGTGTTTCTTTTCTGTTTTGCAGGCCATGGCATGGGTTAAGACAATCGCCCATCGACAGTATTCGAGGAAAGTACGACAGCATGTAGATGAGCTCGCAGAGCTTTCTCATGCTCAGGATCCAGAGCAGGTTAAGCAGGCTGAGCAGCTACAGAAGTATGAGAAGCCAGCCCCGGCTTAATCTGATCGCTCTGCCTCTACTGCTTCTGCATCTTCATCCCATTCTGATGAGGATGAGCATATATCTTCTCCTTCCCCACCACCGGCATAGCCAGGCCAGATCAGCGAATAGACCAACCTGGAAGTTTAGACGCCTTTCGGTGTCCCATGAGTCCATCTTTAACATAGCTTTCTTCTCCCAGTCAGTCTTGACCCGGGCAGCTTTTGACGACATTAAGTGGCGCGGCATTTTAGCCATTTTGGTGCTAGTTACTCATCTTATTTTCCTAGGGCTTGTTCGGATGTTCTTCCAGAACCTCCGGCCAGCCCTGGGTAATCTGTCAGAGCTGCGAACTACTATTGATGGCCACCCTATCATCATCACAGTCGACACTTTAGCCACTTCTTCTCGGTGCCCCCATGTCTGCCCTCCAGGTCTTGATTATCTTATTCTGAAGAGGCCTTCTGATGCAAATATAGCCGTTGCCCTCACTAGCCATTACGCAGCTAGCGAGACTTTCGCCACCCGAACTTATCTGCCCGATGACCTATGGTTTTTCGATTCGGTCTTGTACCGAAATGTGTTTATGGCGGTGCATAAGATCTAGAGGCATTCGGATTTTCTGACAGCCTTTTATGCATTCTACATCGGGTACTGGTTCTATATTCCTGCACTCTATTGGAGTGTTATGATGAAGTTGTACACAGATTATATCAGCAAGGCCAAGCCCAAGCGGGCTAAGTATCTCCCCTTCGCTCATCTTATTACTCAGATCCTGCGGGACCAGCGCTACCATTTCTATCCACAGGAGTGTTCTGAGTCAAGGGCTTGCCACTACGGTAAGAATGGCTGGAATAAGAGCTATAATGCTTTATCAAGAGCTTGGAGGATGATGCTATCTTAACAGTAGAGGAGGCTGCAGAGGCTGAGGAGGCAGAGATGGCAGCGGACGATCTAGCAGACGCATCGGCGGCTGCAGTACATATGGAGATAGACCTAGAGCATCAGCCTCCAGCAGAGGAGCTACCACATCACTCCAGTTGGGTCGCCAGTTCATTCCCAGGAGCAGGGTCAGGATGTACCACAGTTTCATAATCCAGTTATTCCTGACGCTCCAGTTTCGACACCTGGCATTAGAGAACGTGTCCAGGCTTTGGAGGATGTAGTAGTCTCCCTCAAAGCAGATATTTCTACTCTTCGTCCAGATGTCTTAACTATGCTGCGTGACATATCCAGAGATATCCGGGGATCACGCCCCGCTTGCCCTACCTCCTCTGCCTGATTTCTCTATCTCTTTACTCTTCTCATTTGATATATCTGTGATACATTACTGTTACATTACTACTATATGATATTTTTGTGGCTAGTCTGTTGGCCTTGATACTGTGATGTGTTATACATTATTTCTCTTTCTTTTTCTATGCATGATATTTTTGAATGTCTGGATTTTATATTGATACATTTATCTGTGACTGACTTTATTTATCAGGTACATCCCAGTGACTTCAGTGAGAGAGAGTGCTGCCCAAAATTTTCTTTTAGGACCACCCTTATTTCTCTCTCTTTACTTCATTTCCTATCCCATTTACACTTGCATGTCCACTGTGCACTGTTATTATCCCTTTTGTTATCTGATAAGTTTTTATCCAAATACTATCTTTTCAGGACAGCAGTCAATTCCAAGTTTGGGGGGGGGGGGGGGGGGTGTACCACCCACTTTAGATATTTGTGTCCCGGCCAATCTTTGCCTTAGTTGCACTGGTATATTCTTTCCTTTTGTTCTCTTTGCACATTGAGGACACTGTACCATTTAAGTTTGGGGGTAATGGGTGTTAATTGCAATGTTTGCTTTCAATTCAAAATTTTAAGCATGACTTGTGTATTTGAGGAATTTTCTATGATTAGTCCATAACTAGTACTGATATTGCTTAAAATTTAAAAATTGTTTGACTTGAAAGTCCAATGCTCCTTGTATGCCTTGTGGATGCTATTTAGGAGTAAATTTTTCGAAATATTGATATTATGCTTGCACTTGTGGTCCACATCATCCTGATTTTGTGATTGTTTTGAGATTCACTCTAAGATTCTACATTAGCACAGACGCATACTAACATTCATTTGTGGGGTACATGCTTTGTTGATTATTGAATTGGTTATATCCCAATTGGGCTAGTAGTGCATTGAAAGCTTTCATTTTGATAAAGGTGGATAACAAACTCTTTTCATTGAGTAGCCAAGATTCTAGCCTCATCAAGCACTGAATTTCTCGCTCCGAAAGATGGAAGCCCAATCTCTAGGTTAATAATTGAACTTGAAAAAAAAATAATAATAAAATAAAAAATAAAAAATAAGAAGTTGCAAAAGTAATAAAAAGTGAGGACTTCTCCTAAAAGGTGAGAAGTGAAAAATGATTAGATGGAGATTGTCTTGATTTGTAACCTAGTTGATTTGAGCTTGTAAGTCCTTATGGGTGTTTCAACACCTAATGCCCTAAAGCTGTCCGGTTTGGGAGTCATTAACCTAACGCTCGACCTCATGGATCGCTAGAAAGCTTAATAGATCAACATATTGCACCATGCTTTCATCTTTGATCCTTAGGTTAGTAAAAAAAAAAATGAGTGAAAAGAATAAGTGCACCTAGATGAATAAAGTTTTAATAAAAGGTGCACTCTTTGTCTTGATGATCGGTACTAGATTTGTGTGCTAGTTTGAGGGTAAGGATGTGATCATTTCTTTAGTTGGCTTAGATAGCAACATACTTGACGTCGGTCCACTTAAAAAAGATTCTAGAATTGTTTTGATTTGCATGATCATTTTCTTGATGTGTGGAGGACCATACTTGCTTGTTTAACGTTGAGATTTTGGGTAATTGCTTGGAAATGGTTGAAAAATTGCATAATTGAGGTAGTTTTCTCCTAATGCTTATTTGCAATATTGGTGCCTCTTTAGTGAGAATGAGCTTAATGTTTGTGGGTTTCATTTCTGGAAACCCTCACGAGACTTCACTCGTCCATTAGGGGTAACTTAGGGGTTTAAAAGGCTTATTGCATATGCTAAATGCAATCATGTTTCCTACGAAAGTGGCGTTATCCATTTATTGCTTTCTAGTTCATAGTTGATTAGTCGTTCATTTCATTCATTTACTTCGTAGTTCATTGCTAGGGACTAGCAATATTTAAGTTTGGGAGTGTGATGAGCGCTGAAAAGTGCGCAATTAAACCCCTTAAGCTTAGGTATTCTAGGACATTTATCTATCTTATTTTCCCGTCTTAGACTAATTTCATGTTATTGCCCTTTTTAAGTACTTATCCTAAAAATAAGTTAATTCAGCCAAATAAGAGCTTAAAAGAAGCAATCCCAAGCTGAGTGGAAGAAATGAGCAAAGAGGAAGCAAAATGAAGCAAAGTGTGGAAAATCAGCAAGTTCAATTGATCTCAACATTCCTTCGATCAATTAGAGCAACATCGATTTGGACACTTCAAAATGGATCCAAGCCTTTGTCCTTATCCAAAAGATTCCACCATGTTTGATTGATCCAACTTATCTTCGATCGATCGAAATTATTCGATCTTATCCACACCTACCACCCCACCTACAACTTTTGTCTTTTTCCCAAAATATCTCAGAGATTTGTCTTTATTCAAAAAGGCCCCACCAAGGATGATCGATCTCTGCAGCATTCGATGGATCTCACCTCACTTCGATCGATCTTAACATAGCTCGATCAATCGAACTTCCTCAAGTCTGAAATAAAATAAATTCTAACTCATTAAAAGTTGGCTCATAGTGTAATCATTGCAAGGACCCTAGTGCACGAATCCAGACCATTGGGTATGACACTTGAGCCTCCTATATAAGGATTTTGAGCCATTCATATAAAAGAATCTTCATATCTTCAATACACATATCATATCTCATATCTTGGAGAGGAGGCTAGAGACTAGAGAGCTTTTACACATCTTTGGGAGTTCTTCCATTATTATAGGGTTTCCATCAAGAAGGAGGTCATTCCTACCATGGAGATAGCCCTTGAGAGTTGGATGACTACTTCAATGAGTGGCTAGACATCTACTTGGGGTTAGAGTAACCCCTAAGTTTGCTTCCTAGACCTAGTGTTTTCTATATTTTGGGGGATTTGATTGTAATAAATGTTTGGATCTTGGATTTATATATATATCTTGTAGTTTTTACTTAATATGTATGGATTGATGCTTTCAATTAATTATCTACTTCTAACAATATGTCTATGTATGCTAGAATGGATGATTCATGTGTTTTTCTCTAGATTTAGTGGAGTTTATGCATGTCTATGTGTATAGATGAAGTTAATCTAGAGATGGTCAAAACATAGTGCTTAATTGAACACTCTTGTAATTTATTTGATAGTTCACACTTGTTTCTTGATGGATTGTGCCACACCTTTTGCTTACTTAGTTTAATTTTCCTGTCTTTAGTGTAGTTGTAGTGTAGTTACTTTAGATTCATAGATAGGTGGACAATCTATTTTTTTTACTTAGTGTTCCATACTTATGAATACAGAGGGTGTATGCTTCTAGATAGCTATGTGTGCATAAATTGTGGTTTCATTGAATGGATTTTGGTCTTATTTGATAGGTTGTGTTTTCCATTTGAATTGGCTAGACAATCTATACTTATTTGCCATCCATGTCTAGTTTCAATTAATGTCACACACACACACAAGTTACAATTCAATTTTCCCCATTGATATATAATTGTTAGTGTCTAGTGAAGTCAAGTTTAGTGGTGAACTCTAGTACCCCAAGTCCTCTCCTCTATATCTTTTCCTTACATTCTAAATTGTTACCTTTTACTTACTTTAATTTCAATTGCATTATAGTTTAATCAACCAAACAAACCATCTTTTGATCATTTGACCTACTAACCCTATATATTGTTTCCATTACAAGCACGCCCACAATCCCTTGGGACGATCCCTACTCACCCTAGCTATATTTTTAGTTAGAGGTAGTAGTGGCTTTTATAAATTTAAAACTTGGCCACATTGCACACTCACACTCTTAGTGCATCTTTAAACGTTGGTGCGATAACCACCACAAGGGCTCTGTGCTTTGGCTTTGGACAAGTGCTCGTCCATGCCTCAGACCTTTCCTTTCTTTCGCTTTGATCACCTTTCGCTTCCGCATTTCGGATCCGTTAATGGGTCATATTTTGGTCTTCACTGATGCACCGAGTTTATAAAACTTGGGTCGTCACAACTTTAGTGAGAATATCCGCCAATTGTTTCTCGGTACTTACAAAAATGAGCTTAAAGTCTCATTTCAATACATGATCCCTAAAGAAGTCGTATCTAATCTCAATGTTCTTGGTCCTTGAGTGTTGTATATGGTTTTTGGAAATACAAATCGCACTCATGTTATCACATCTAATGGCGATGTGATCAAACATAAGGCCAAAATCCTCAAGTTGTTGCTTAATATAAAATGTTTAAACGCAACTACTTTCGGCCGCTACATATTCGACTTCCACCGTGGATAAGGCCACATAATTTTGTTTCGTACATGACCAAGATACAAGTGAGTGTCATATGAAGTAAAAAGTACCACTAGTGTATTTTCTATCAATTCTACACCCAGCAAAGTCGGCATCCGAATAACTCATAAGGTCAAATTATGTGTCTTTAGGAAACCGAAGTCTTAAGTTAATGGTAAAACATAAATATCAAAAAATACGTTTAAGTGCAAATAAATGAGATTCTTTAGGATATGATTAAAATCTAGCACATAAGCAAAAACTAAATATGATGTTCGGTCTACTTGCGGTTAAATATAGAAGCATACCAATTATACCTCTATATTTATTTATATCTACATCTTTGCCCTTCTTATCCTTATCACGTTTGGCTTCTTCCAAGCCGAATTTATTTAACAAATCTTTAACATATCTGGATTGGCAAATGAAAATGTCATCAAGTGTTTGTTTGATTTACAACCCTAAGAAGAAGTTGAGTTCTCCCATCATACTTATTTCAAACTCATTTTGTATGGTAGAAGCAAACTCTTTATATAGCATACTATTAATTGATCCAAAAATAATATCATCAACGTATATTTGGATGATTAACAAGTTGTTATTAATGGTTTTAGTGTAAACAGTGTTGTCAATTTTTCCTTTAATAAAACCATTGTTAAGTATAAATCCACTTAGTCTCTCATACCTAGGAGCTTGCTTTAAACCATATAAAGCTTTTGACAATATATACACATGATTTGGACTATCATACCTTTCAAAGCCTGGTGGTTCTTTTACATAAACTTCTTCTTCAATAAAGTCATTTAAGAAAGCATTTTTTACATCCATTTAAAATAACTTGAAGTTCTTGTGGGATGCGAATGCAAGTAGCATTCTAATATCTTCTAATCTAATAACAGGAGCAAAGGTTTCTTCATAATCAATTCTCTCTTCTTGCTTATATCCTTGAGTTTGCCTTATTTCTTACAATGGGGCTCAACTCATCTTTTTGATAGCAATTATAGTTTTGTCCTTAGGTCTTAGAAGTAAATCCCAAACTCAATTGTATACAAGTTGGTTTACCTCATCTTGCTTTGCAAGGATCAATGACTCGTCATTTTCGCCCTCATGAATATATTTTGGTTCAATTCGAGACACAAAAGCCATATGGTTGCACAATTCCCTAATTTGAAATCTTGTGCCTACACCTTTGGAAATGTCACCAATGATTTGATCTATAGGGTGACTTCGTACAATCTTCAAATCTTTAGGAAGATTGTCCTCTTAAGATTGATCTTCACTTGAATTACTGTTTTGAGAGTCTACCAGTGTGAGCTCATCTTAAGGTTATCAACATTTTTCTCTAGCTCAATCACGTTATCATCATCCAAGACCTTCGTTGAGAGTGGTAATTGTGACTCATTAAATATTACATGTATTGATTCAACAACTACTTTTTCTTTTATTGAACAGTCTATATATTTTTGCTTCTAGTTAAGTAACTAAAGAAAATACCTTCATCGAATTTAACATCAAATTTTCCTAGGTTATCCTTATTATTAAGCACAAAACATTTACACCCAAAATGATGACTCTATTAATGACATAGCATGCAGTATTTACGGCTTCAGCCCATAGATATCTAGGAAGATTATACTTATTTAACATAGTGTTAGCCATCTCTTGAAGAGACCTAATTTTCCTTTCAACAACTCATTTTTATTGAGCGGTCTTAGGTGTTGAGAAATTATGATTGTAGCTATTTTCATCACAAAATCTCTCTATATCTTGGTTACCAAACTCTCATTCTCTATCACTTTTAATGGTCTTAATCTTATATTCTTTTTTTTTTATTTTGGACTCTTCTACAAAATTTGGCAAAGATTGCATGAGTCTTATTTTTATGTGTAAGAAAGAATACCTAAGTAAATCAGGAGTAGTTATCAACAATGACAAAAATATAGAGTTTACCATCAAGACTAGCTATTCTCACTAGACCAAACAAGTCCATATGAATTAAATCAAGAGGTCTTATAGAAATGATATTTTTTTTATCTTTTTAAAAGAGGTTTTGACTTGTTTGCCTAATTGGCAAACACTACAAGTCTTGTCTTTAGAAAACTTAGTTTTTGGGAGGTCTTTGACAAATTATTTCTTAGACAATATTGAGATCATGTTCATACTAGAATGACCTAATCTTCTATGCCACAACCAACTATTATCTCTAAATGAGACAAAGCATTTAACATTTTGATCATGCAATTCACATAAAAGCAAAGTATAAAGATTATCATTTCTAAAGGCAACAAGTATTAACTTACCATCATTTTCTACTATGCATTGATCCGATTTAAAGATAACACAAAAACCTTTATCACATAATTTGTTAATGTTGAATAAGTTATGCTTTAATCCATCAACAAGTAAGCCATTTTCAATAGAGAGAAGAAGATATATCTATAATCCCAAAGCCCATTACCTTTACTTTGGAATTGTCTCCAAATGTGATATTATCTCCTTCATAAGGCTTAAGAGAGGAGAACATTAAGCGATCACCCATCATATGTCTTGAGCATCCACTATTAAGAAACCATTTGTTCTTGGATGAAGAGTTTGATTTCAAGCACACCTACAAGATAAGCTTAAGTAACTCTTTTTGGTACCCAAATGTTTTTGGGTCTTTTTAGGTTAGTCATAGGTACATAAGTTACCTTAACTACCTAAATCATTTTAGTGCTCCTTTTCTTTCTAAGTGGACATGCATATATTTTATATCCCATTTTTCTACAATAATGGTATTTAGAACTTGAAAGAGATGATGAAGAATGTTTCACAAATGTATCATTCAAATATTTTCTTCTTTTGATTAAACATGCATTGTTGTCAAATGAATCATAACCAATTCCGACTTTGAAATGAATGCTTCTTTGCATACCAAGCATCATGCTCAAATTTTCTCTTCCTTTTGTAAATTTTGCTAAAGCATTAATTTGATCTCAATGGTTTTCTTTAATGATTCATTTTCAAAAATGATATCCATAGATAAGGACTCTTTAGAAACGATACAATCTTTTTCCTTTTTCAAGGACTTATTTTCACTTTGAATCTTTTCAAATTTTTGTGAAAGATTGTAATTTTTCTCTTTAAGAGATGCACATTTCAAAACCATTTTTCCTAGCTTATCATGCAACTCTCTAAAAGTATCTTGCAATTCATTATGTGTATTAATTAAATCATTATAAGTAGAATCTATATCACATGATGATTCAATTTTATAGTCTACCTCATCCTCAATTGCCATGAGGCAAAGATTAGCCATTTCCTCCACATCATGGTCGCTTTTAGAGTCATTTGAATCATCATTCTCCAAAGTGGTTTGCATGGCACTTTTCTTCATCTTCTTTTCCTTCTCACTTTTGTAAGCAAAACAATTAATCTTAAAGTGACCCAGCTTGCCACAATGAAAGCATGTGGGAGTCTCCTTATTGATTGGAACTTGTAGATTCGTTCTTCTTCACGACATTTCTCTTGTTGTACTTCTTCATTTGAAGATACTTCTTGAAGTTTTGAGTAATGAGAGCAATATCTTCATCTTCATCAATGGCCTCATTAGAATTTTCAACAAATTCCTTGCAAGAGGCTTGAAGAGCAAGGCCTTTCTTTTGAATAACCTCCTCCTCGAATTAATCTTTCATTGTGTTCTCATAGGTCAATAGTGACCCAAGGAGTTCATCGAGGGCAAGCTTGTCAAGGTCCTTTGCTTCTTGAATGGTCGCGACTTTTGAGTGCCAACTCTTTGTAAGAGCCCAAAGTATCTTTCTCACATGTTCAAATATTGGATATTCCCTATCAAGATTCTTCAAAGGATTAATAATGTTAGTAAAATGAGTGAACATTTCACTAATAGTTTTATTGATTTATATGCTAAAAAGTCCATTTTGATGTACAAGCATGTGAATATTAGTTTTATTAACTTGATTTGTACCTTCATTGGCAACCTCAAGTTTTTGCTAAACTTCTTTAGCCGTATCGCAATCGAAGATTTTATTAAACTCATCTTTGCTTAAAACACAATAAAGTTACTTTTGGCTCTAGAATTACATTTAACTTACTTCATTCATTGACAGCCTAATCCAATTTTGGTTTAAGAACCTTTTTTCCTTCTACAACTTTTATGGGAACATTGTTTCCAAATTCTATAATATCAATATCCATGTCTAGACCTTCGAGAAAAACTTTCATTTTGGTTTTCCAATAATTGTAATCATTACCATCAAACCATAGAAGCCTATTGTTGGATTGTCCTTCATAATGGACGGGTGCACCATTGTTAACCATGATCGAACTCTAAGACGGTTAAGTCTTTTATTTAGAGTTTAGGCTCTGCCCAAATATTGACTCTAGAGGGGGTGGTGAATAGAGTATGGCAAACAATTTGGTCTATAAATTTGTAATTCTATATGAACAACTTATCTAATTGTGCAATATACAAGATATAAAAATAAACAATAACAAGCACAATTATAAAGTAGATAAGGGAAGAGAAATTGCATATTATAACACGGCGAATTAGCGAGGTTCGGAAACTCCAATTCCTCGGTTCAAGATCCCTCTTAAGACTTTCCCAAATCCACTATGGCTTCTTCTTTCAAGTGGAGAGCAAACCTTTACAATTTGAAGCTAACTTGATTCTCCTTCCTTTACTATAAGAAACTCCTTCTATTAAGCTTCCTTTGGGTCACACTAACCCTTTGTAATAAATGTTGGAAGTGTTTGTATACAAGTGTCTTTCTAAAATAGATATTTAAATCACAAGCTCACAAGACTAGAGTATTAATGAATCAAGTTGAAACTCAAGTCTAAAAATGAATGCTCAAATGATAGCTTTTAAGTGCTCATAAATGTTCTCTCAAAGATGTGTATCTCAAACATAAATTCCCAGCTCTTTTGTAGACAAATTTATGCAGAATAGAGCTGTTTGAAGTAGTTGGGAGAGCATTTAATGCAAAATTAGCCGTTACATTCAAATTCATCATCTTTCGGTCGGCTGATAGAAGTTTTTGGTCAGCCGAAACTTCTTAACCGGTCGACTGATTTACTCATCGGGCGACTAATACAAGGTTTCAGTTTGCAAGGCTATTGTCTCAATTTAGATGAGATACCAATCGCTTGATATATCATACCGGTTGGCCGAAAGTTCTTAGTTTTGAATATTGATCACTTTAAGGTGTTTTGGGCCTTGTGCATTTTCTAGGTTAAATGTGATTGTGTCTTTGAAGTTCATGGCCTACTTTTAGGTAGTTTAAGGATCAACTATGAATAAATAAATGTGTATATGCATGATTCAATAGAAATGAGTTTCAAATGAATTCATAGATATTTTAACAATGAATCCTAAACAGTTACCAACCTATATACCCCTTTCTTCAAGTATTGGCATTGATAATTGAGCTTTTGGCTCTCTTTCTTGAGCTTTGAGGTTTATTCTTGGCCTTTAAGGTCCAAGTCAACTTTGATGCTTCTTGCTTCGACTTTTAGTCTCCTTAGATCATTTTCATGTCTATAACTTCACCATTTGATCTTCTTTGCTTCATTGAGGTCAATATTGAAATATGAAATACCTATCACACTCAATGTAAACATTAGACCTTAAGCATCATTAATGGTTTGTAATAATTAAATGAAATCCTTAGGGTCAACAGTTAGGTTAATTTATCCTAGGGACCTAAAAAATATTTGATATAAATTTCAAAACCTAGGTCCTTAATTTATTTTAAATTCCCTAGAGATGAGCTTTCAAATCAAATAATATATGAATTACTTTACATGGATTTTAGCCCAGACCAACCCAATAACCCCATGGTCTTGAACTTGATTTTTAATGTTGAGTTCCATCACCATGAACCTTGGTGCAAAATAAGCTTGTGAATTTATTGTGAGATATATATTTTGGGAAGATTGTAAATAATATATATTCTGTTATTGGCTACTTTCGGTGTCAAAACAAGTCCTAGTCAGTTGTAAATTCAAGTTAGTATATCTGGATCGACAGCGACTGCGGAAAGGAAAGGTTGTTCAAAGTTACCATAACTGAGTTTTTTTTTTTTTTTTTTTAAGAAGGTAAGAACAACACATTAGGAAGGATTCTAAAAAAGGTTGGACACATTCTACACTTTCCATTTTTTTCGGAACAAGATTTTACATTCTGTCCATCTTGAACTAGTTCAAGAATAATCGAACAGGTTCAAGATTTATCGAACATGTTCAACTTCACCAGAGTGGCGATTTTAGAGTCTGTCCATCTTGAACCAGTTCAAGATTTATCGAATAGGTTCAAAAAGTCCTGGTACTATGCTAACTTTAGTTTCCTTTTTAATCCCAACTTCCTTCCAAATCCTATGCACGAATTTTATCATATTTTCTGAGGAATTAGGACTTTCTAAACTCTACATAAACCTTGTCATACACATTGGTTTAGATACGGCTTTTGCATACAAAATTTTAGATCTTTGAAAGAGCCTTTTGAGAGATATTTTTTATTCATTCAGAAAATCAATCTGATTTTTCTGATTTTATTTTTGAGAGCACACACATAAACACAAGAGTGATTTAGGAGTGTTGTTCTCTATCTCATCGGAATTGAAGCATAATTGAAGATTCAAAAATTCCGGAAAAGCATAATTCATTCGTTCTTCGTCAAATTCAGATCTAGAAGAAAAGGGGTGAAGCGATCACACTTTGAAGGGGTCAGAGCATTCGTGGAGTGTTGTCTGATTTACCTGCAACTCTTCTACAGAGATTGAGAGTAAGCCTGAGGTCGAGAGCGGTTGGACGGGGGAGTCGCAAAGCCAGTGATTGTCAGCAATTGATTTTTGGTAGAATGATAAGGTGTGAGACTGAGTCAAAGTTCGGTATACTTTGCTTCAAACATAGTGGATCGTTTATCTCAGGACTGCGAAGTCCAACGAGGTTTTTCCTGTTACAATTGGTCTATTCTACCAATTGGGGTTTCCTCAATAAAATCCTGGTGTCATCTCTCAAACTCTATTTACTTTACTTGCACTTTATTTTTGCTTTGTGGTTTGATTTTAATTTTATTTTTGTAAAATTAAAATAAGTAAAAATTAGATAAAAGAGAAAGTTGAATCTATTTTCCATCTCTCTAGATTATTTATCCATATATTATATTTCACAACCACTTCACTACGCACACTCAACATTTATCCCTGGACCTAATTATACTTAATTTTTATAAAACATCGTGAAATTCATCGTACTCAAGTAAACTATCAAATTCCCACATTAGAGGTTGTTACTATCAAAATTATCAGGTTATGCTTGGTGTGAAACCTTGGGGGTAACATAGGACTTGAAAGTTAAGACTCAAATCCACTAAGACAAGATAGACATGAACGGGTACCCTTTGATATATGCTTATGATACTTAAATTTTATCCTAAATTGCAATTTGTTATTCTTGCTTTAACGGAGAGAGATTTGTAAATTGATTTACTAGCAAAGAACTCGCATAATGCTCTTTGAGAGACTCTAATTCTTTACCCAAAAAAAAAAAATAGTTGCGTTCTTTCACTTTTCTAATTTCATAAGTAATGTTTATTTTAAAAAAAATGAAATAACATAATTCTTTTTTAAAAGCATTTCACATCTCACAATTTTTATTTTTTTTTAAGTGTAAATACTACTATTTTTTTTTTTTTTGATAGGTAAATTTACTTAAAACATGTTCTTTTCGAACTTAATGCTTCGTTTGGTAGGAAGGAAGGAAGAAGGGTGGAGGGAAAATAAGAAGGAAGAAATAAACTTCATTCGTTTGGTAGAGAGAAGACAAAAAGAGAAGAGAAAATAGGATGGGTGAGTCATCCTTCATGCTTCACAAATTTTCGTCTCTCCAAATATGGACGGAAGACACGAAGGCTTCATTTGTTAGACGTAATCAACTACAAAAGAAAGGAGAGAGATTTTTTTTTTTAAATAGAGTTTGGATAGATGGAAAAAGAAACAGTCCATGAACCCAATTTTCTTTTTTTTTTTTTTAAAAAAATCTTCCTCGTTTCTCTTAAGAAAATATTATGAATTCTTATTTTAATTTAAACAATAGAACTGAATATAAATAATTATATTATTAAATTTATTAATTCTAAATTTTACTATTTCTTTGCTAAAAATAGATCTCATCAAATACAAATTCATTTATTTTTCTTAATATTTAAAATCATAAGGGAAATCTTGGTATGTACAATCATTTTTTTTTTTTTTTTACTTTCATGCTATCCGAATTAACAAATTAATATTTTCCTACAATTTTTTTGAATAAATTTAGATTAACCAAATAAATGATAAAAAATAAATTTTCTTTTTCATTCACTTCACTTTTCTTTCATTTTTTTTTTTTTTTCTTTTCTTTTCTTTTCTCACTTATGTCCATCTAGAGCCCTAAAAAACATATATATATTATTATAAATATTTTTAAATTACAAAACTTTCATAAAACACTTTCTATTCTACCTTCTTCCCCAACCATCTTCTCTCCTTTCCATCTAATTTTATTCCAAGTTCACCTTTGTCCAAACTATCGTTGCATGCACACTCCCGGTCAACCATCCATTTCGTTGACTCCCATCATTCACGATCTCAATGTAAAATACACGACGATTTATCAAACAATTGACAAAGGTGAGGAGAGGGTTTAACTCTCCCTCTCCCTCTCCCTCTAAATAGGTTTTGATTCACCTCTCTCTCTCCCTTTTGATTCACCTCTTTTATGTCTCTGCAGTCTGCATTTCACATGGTTTAACACACTCTCTCTCTCTCTACCATGACACTATATCGCATCATTCTCCGATCACTCAGACAATCTTCGTCTCTCACCACTACCACCACTCAAACCCTAGCTATTCAGCACCACAACCACGTTCACCACCATTTCCAACTACAAAACCCTCATTTCCTACTCCCACTCCGCTCCTACGCCTTCTCCTCCGCCGCCGCAAGCGTCGCCTCCGTATCGAGCCACCGCTCCACGCCCTCCGCCGCGACCCCAACCCTCCCCGCCCCAGGCCGGACCCCAACGCGCCGCGCCTCCCAGACTCCACCTCCGCCCTCGTCGGCCCTCGCCTTAACCTCCACAACCGTGTCCAATCCCTCATCCGCGCCGGCGACCTCGACTCCGCCTCCGTCCTCGCCCGCCAGTCCGTCTTCTCCAACAACCGCCCCACCGTCTTCACCTGCAACGCCATCATTGCCGCCATGTACCGTGTGCCAAGCGCTACGACGAAGCAGTCGCGCTCTTCCAATACTTCTACAACCAATCGCGCATCGTCCCCAACATCGTCTCCTACAATTTCCTCATCAATACCCACTGCGATGCCGGCTGGGCCGATATCGGGCTCGAGGTGTATCGACACATTCTCGCCAACGCCCCGTATAGCCCTTCACCTGTCACGTATCGTCATCTCACAAAGGGTTTGATCGACGCCGGCCGAATTGGGGAAGCTGTTGACCTCATTCGCGAAATGCTCAATAAGGGTCATGGAGCTGATTCGCTTGTTTACAATAATTTGATTTCTGGGTTTCTCAATTTGGGGAATTTAGAAAAGGCCAATGAGCTTTTTGATGAGCTCAAAGAACGGTGTCTTGTGTATGATGGGGTTGTTAATGCAACGTTTATGGATTGGTTTTTTAATCAAGGAAAGGAAAAGGAAGCAATGGAATCATTCAAGTCCTTGCTTGATCGGCAATTTAGGATGGTTCCGGCGACTTGCAATGTCCTTTTGGAGGTGTTGGTTAAGCATGAGAGGAAAGTGGAGGCTTGGGCATTGTTTGATAGCATGTTGGACGATCACACCCCACCCACTTTCCAAGCTGTGAATTCGGATACTTTCAATATAATGGTTAATGAGTGCTTTAAGTTGGGTAAGGCTTCGGAGGCAATTGATGTGTTTAAGAGGGTGGGTAAGAAAGTGAATTCGAAGCCTTTTTCAATGGATGTTGCGGGATACAGCAACATTATCACGAGGTTTTGCGAAAATGGTATGTTGGTGGAGGCAGAGAAGATGTTTGATGAATTGTCCTCTAAGTCTTTGAACCAGGATGCGACGACTTACAGGACACTGATTGATGCTTATTTTAAGGCGGACAGTGTTGACAAAGCCTTGCAAATGTATACCAAGATGGTGGAAGTTGGGTTGAGAGTAATTCCCGCTTATGCTAATAGATGGTTTGATGAATTGGTTGAGAAGGGCAAGGTTTTGGAGTGTTTACCGATCGTGACAAAAATGGGTGAAAGAGATCCAAAGCCAGATGTCTTGAGCTATGATATTTTGATCAGGGGGCTTTGCAAGGAAGGTAAACTGGACATGAGTCTGGATTTACTGGCTCAGATGCTGAGGTATCATGTTAGTGTGACGCCTACTCTACGGGAATTTGTATCTGAGGCTTTTGAGAAGGAAGGACGAACTGACGAAATTGATAGACTTTTAATCACAAATGGGCCAAGTTATGGCGCATATTCGCAGCCATCACAACCCCCTCGAAGGGCAGGACAGGTAATTTCCTTCACTCTATGATCACGAGGTACGTTTTTCGTATGATTAGATTTATGGTAGTAGGGCCTTCTAGTGCCTGTTGAGTCTATATATGCATGATTTAATTGTAGATTGGACTTCACAATTATTATCAAAGATGCTTTAATTGATAAATAATCAGGATGATTATATAGTTATAAGTGATAGATATGCCAATTTTTGAGGCGTCACAAGCATGAACTTTTTGCACTGAAAGTAGCATTATACAGGTGTAAGTCATCATGTTGTGTAATACTTGGTAGTTATTGAACTTCAAATCTGCATTTATAGATGGAATTTCATAGTGATTATGTGTACCCATCACTGTGTATTTTTTTTCATTATTAGTAAGAAGATCTGGTTTTATGGTATTTAAATGTGGATTTAGACTTCTTTGAACTATTGTCTCTCTCTAATAATCTGTATGAAAATTAATTTATTTTTTTCAGTGAGATGGCTGTTATTTATATTGCAAGAGAAAAGAAGAAAATGAAACGTCAAACCTTACCAACTTCATAGTTTGTAATATAATTGCCTTTTCACCCTTCCCCTCTTCTAGCCAGTTGAATGTTGGGAGAAATGAAAATCTGGAACATTTTGTAGAAGCACAGAAAGTATGAGTGAGAAGTATCCTCGTGTGCAAAACTGTGTGTGTTCTGTGACATTAAATAGTTTACCTAGACTTGGCTGTATAGGCTAGTTCAAATAACCAGTCAAACCCTTTGGGCTTCTTCTTTTCTTTTCTTTTTTCGAAAATTAAAGCAACTGTCTTAGTAGTTGGTCAAACCCTCTTCTTAAAAAGTCAATTGGTGTACAACCAATCCACTTCTGTTATGGAAAAGGCTGTCACAAGGGTGCTTATAAGTGATAAGTTAGCTTGCACCCTCACTAGACTGCTCGTGGTTGGGATGGATTGCTCTTCTGTTATTAGACCTCGTACCGAGTAAAGCTCTAGCATGTGCTATCTGTGAGATTTAGGGGTAAGATGAGGTGTCTACATTGTTTTCTGTCTCGGAAAAATTAGACTTTTAACTAATTATTTATGTACAATCCAAATGAGGTCATGTTAACGATTAGAAGGAAAAACTGAGATAGGCCTCATTCTCTCACCAAGTGACTTTACTATTTCTTAGCTTACAATTCAAAGGAGGCTGCACAATGGTCCTTCACCTATCTAAGGGATGATATAATTTATTCCTGCGTGTCTATGAGTTGAATTTCTGAAAATTCCATTCCTATTGTGGGCTCTAATGAGGGTTGTTTCATGTGAGCTCATGCTCTTTGTTGTTGGATTGGACTTGAGGGTGCAAGCTCATAGTGAGAGTGCCTTCATGATATACTTATCTTCTGATATTAGATCTCGAATTGTATTGCGTAGAGCACTTGTGCTATTTTGTGTGAGGTAGGGTCAAAGCGAGGTGTCCACTTGTGTTTATTTATCTTTTGGAAAAAAATTATTGCAATGTTAATCATTAGAATAAGAAACTCAAAATGCCCCATTCTCTCACTCAGTGACCTTTCAAGTTTTTGTATGAAAAATCTAAATGAGGCCACCTAGTGGTCCTTCTGATATGAGTGGCCCGGAGATATACCCAAAAAATTCCGATTTTGTAACGAGAGTGCTCTCACATGAAATCATAACTTCAGTTGTTCGATGGGAGCACTCTCATGATAGATTTACTTTCACATTACTACATCAGTAGGACTTTAAATTTTCTGTCTGGAGCTCTATTGTGCTGTTTTGTTAGTATGAATGTAAACAGTCATTTTTGCTCTTACTTCTGCGGAGTATATTTTTTGGGAAAAATCTATTGTAGTGTTGATCTTTAGAATATAAAATTGATGCTCACAATTTTTTGTATGATCCAAACTAGTCTATTTTATGGTCCTTCGACTATTTGGAGGATGATATAACTTGAGAGATATTTTTCTATTATCCACTTTTGGATTAGAATATATAACGTTTTGAACCATCTTGAAGTTCCTACACAAGTTTGATTCCCGATTCCCAGAAAACTACTTCAGCTTCTAAAACTACATAGCCTCCTCATTGTGCATGTCTTTTCATGCATTCCTCCGCACGAATGGCACGGTAACCTGTTGTAAATAGTGAGTCGAACCCCCTTCCAAAATCAGTGTTTGACAGTAGGGCCATTCCATATGCAACAAATATAGCTAGAAATCAATACCTTTCTATGTGAATTACAAATTGCTGGAGGAAAGTTTTTTTTTTTTTTTTTTTGCTTTTTCTCTACTCGGGTTAGCAATAGGGCTGCCAATGAATCAAAGCTAAGTCGAGTTTCACTCTGTTTGAACTTGGCTTGTTTGCTTGTGGGTTCAACTCAAGATCGCGATGAGCTCAAAAAGTTGGGTTCGTGCTCACTCAATTCTCTCTCTCTCTCTCTGTCTCTCATGAAAGTTCAAGCAAATGTATGCACAGGGCTATAACAATCAACCTCCCCTTTGGGAGCAAGTGAGGATACCATTGGAGTTTAATGCCCATTAGTATTGTGTTCAAGTTCACTTTCCCTTTGGGAATGAGAGAGGATGCTATCGAAATTAATGTCCATTAGTATTGTGTTCAAGATCACTTTGGCACGTATATGAACTTATTCAAGCTTATACAAGTTTATATTCCTTTTTTTTGTAGCTGATACTCACACACCCATCGCAAGGAATTGGTTACACTCAAGAGAAATCGAACCTTATACCTGATGTTTCATGAGGCACCAGAGCCAAGTGACTTCTTGTTACAAGAGAAGTTTTGTAACACATCGGATCCGAATGGGGAGTGAAATGGATATATATGGGGTGGGTGTTAGCCCCACCTAATAGGTTAAGCTTTTCGGTTAGATCGCAAACCACCCATTCGTTACAGTTGGTATTAGAGCCAAGTTCAGACCTTGATCCGGTGTCACGCCAGGTGGACAAATCACAACCAGAGCGTTGCGAGTTTGAGTGGGGGAGAATGTTACAATTGGAGTCTTGTTCCACATCGGATCCGGATGGGAAGTGAAATGGGTTTATATGGGTTGGGTATTAGTCCCACCTAATAGCTTAAACTTTTGAGTAGGATCGCGAAGCACCCACCCGTTACACTTGCCCCCACTTGAGCCAACCCTTTGGAGTTACACATATCTATGTTCATGTGCCTATGTATGTACAAACCTACGCAAGGCTATGTTCATGAAAATATACAAATCTATGTGAGCTTTATGTTCACGAGCTTCTGATTACAAACTGTTTATGAATAACTCGATTCATTTGGAGCCCTAATTGGCAATAGTTGAATCATTTATGAGTTTGCATCCCTTAAAAGGTAACCGTAAGGGGAATTTCATTGAGAAGATCTTAACAAGTCATTTTTTTTTTTTACCTAGGTGTATGAAATTTGATGGGCAGACAAATGCTCATACCTCCATTAAGGAAGAGAGTGTTCATGGAATCTCAGTAGATGAAGAATTGCTTGCAAACGAGGTGAAGTTGAGGCTGAAAACGTTTATCATTCACTTGTAAGTGAAGGTGAAAAAAGAGAAGAAAATAACAGAAAAAAAGTGCTAATTGTTAGCCATTACTATTTCTAACTTGGTTCTTTAAATAAATTGTGAGACTTCTACTATTTCCAACTTAAGTTTTGTACATAAGGCGTGACCTCCTTGTATATATAAAAGTCTATTATTATAGAGCGATCCAAACCTATTTCTAATCCAAATAGTTAAAAACCAATTTTGCGAGAAGCTATTTTAAAAGGGTTTACAATATATTTGTATATTTTTTTTAGATGATTAATTGATAAAAAATAATTATTATGAGGATGATGGGAGTGAATCTCTTCATTCGATACAATTCTATAGTATCCTATTCTATTTCTTTGGTACATTCCGATCAATGAAAGGTAACTATGAATCCCAATCTTTTTATGTCCCCAATTCTTAATAAAAAATCTAGCTTTTTCATGATTTTTACGTTGGAATATAGCTCTGTTCAGCTCAAGATCGATCCCAATGGTATTAAGGTCTTTTTAATGCGCATGTGCTAGGATTAATCCAACTTTGTACATGGGCTGGATATAGCCCAACGGCCATAGAGCCAAACTGTAAGCAAATACAGTACAAAGTGAACCTTCTATTCATTAACTAATTACATGCCTATTGATGAAATCCTTTCTTTTTTACCAAAAGATTGAATTAGCGGGACCCTATCTCCTAAAAGTAGGTTAAAAGTTCGAGTTTCGGTGATACCTCAATTTCCTAAAAGGAGGTCAAAAGTTCGAATTTCGGTAAAAACATATGTCTAGGAGTAACCAATAAAAAAAATGAACCAATTGATAAACCTCTTGTATCTTTTTAGTATTTACACAAAAGGCTCTTTTTGTTTAAATGTAAAATATTTTTAAAATTTTTTATTTTTTATTTTTTATTTTTTGTTATTTGATTGTAGTAAAATATTTATAAAAAATATATATATTAAAATTTAACAAAAAATTTACCCATCAATTTTCAACAAGTTATTTACACACTCCATCAATTGGACTCAACCTAGATCTTTGTCAAACACCAAAAAATAAATAAAAAAACAATCATCAAAAACATTTTACTTACTTCCATAAAATAAAATAAATTAAAAAAAAACTACAATTTTGGAAATAATTTTAAAACAATATTTCAAATACATTGATTTGTATGTAAAAACATACGACCTTGCATCTCTCTCTCGCGCGCGCGCACACACAAGATGCTAAAGGGTCAAAGGGGTTGACGAGGAGGATTGACGACATATTTCTCAAACCAACGCTTCAATAATGCCACGTCAACTTCACTTGCACCACCTAAATCACATAATGAACAGTGAACACATCATGATGAAAAAAGAAAAAAAAAAAAAAAAATTCAAGATGCATTCATAACACGGGAGTAAATGTATCGATGTTTTCCTTCTTTAAGGAATTTTGCAGATTCCACAAAATTTCTGCCAAGCAGTCCTCTCAATAGTAGAGCACCACATTTATCTTACTAATGTCCTGTACATTCTAATCAATAAATCAATTTAACCAAAACTACAAAACTTGCAGAAGCATGCAAAAAAGCTTTACTCAAATCTAGGAACTAGAGGGGGAAAAAATTAACCCTCATCTCTGCCAAGTCAAAAAAATTTCAAAATTTCATCACCCTCGACGTGAGGTTGAGTAAGGGCTCCAATGCGCTCGCAGCAAACTTCCTAGCAAAGAGGTAACAAACATGTGTTTTCTTCTCATTATAAGAACAACGTGTCCCATTATTTCTTATGGACTGGATAAAGCTTTCTGTAACATTCACTTTCTCAAACTTTTTAGGGTGCGGGCCTCCCAATGACCAGTCGACCCAAGTCACGCTTCGATTTGCATTCATAGGTCCGTAGAACAAGTGCAGGTAAGTTGGAAGGTAATGCTCGTCTGGGTAGCAAGCAGGCAAACAATACTTCCTGAAAAGGGTGTAGTACTTCGTGTCTGAAACTACTATGACAGCTACTGTCCGGTTCAGCTCAAACCACTGGGAGCCCTTGCGCCAATCAGAAAGCTGGATATCAGGTTTCATGCGGCGACTGTAGCGGCCACGTCCATTACGGGAGGGATCATCATATGACTCAACGAAGCTGTAGGTAGATTCGATGAGATATTTGTAGACAGTTTGGAAGTTGTAGACTGGGATGCAGCTCTCCGATAGAAGAACAAACCGCTCATTTGAGAAGTCAAGCAGGGCATTGGCTAGAAGGCGCCTCTCCGAGTCTGCCAGTAATATTGTTCCCCAGTCAACTTTCTGACAAGAAAAGAAAGAATATTTTAGGGGGAAAAAAGGAAGCTAATACTACTATAAATATGTAGGCTTAGAAAAGCAATTACACAATGCTGGACCTGTATATACATGGGGTACTTGGCAGGGGGAGATTGGAGACGTAACTAACTATGGCATTATTTCTACACAACATCACAGCTCTAAGTTTCGAACCCATGTTTTCAGCTCAAACTTTTACCATTGCACCAAGCAATGACCCTATAGAGAACGTTAGCTAAAAAACGTAAAATTAATTCAAAAGATGAAACATTCCTATAGTGCAGCAAACTAATGCTTAACAGTGTGTTTGGATTGAATGAGTTGGAAAGGAAAGAAAAGGAAAAGAGAAGGAAACATGGGCTTTCCTTGTGATTTGTTTGAAACTGAGGAAAGAAGGGAAAAGGAAAAAGGAAGGGAGGGGGCTATATTAGCCCCTCAAATAGTAATATTGTTTTCCTTTCGAATGGGAAGATTTGGAAGGAAAAGATAAGGGAATTAGTAAATCCACATTCCCCCCCTCCTTTTTATTTTTTATTTTTTATAACATATGAAGTTCCATTTTCTCTTTTTACTCATGTAACGAAAACATTCATCTTCTTAGGGATGGCAACGGGGTGGGTATGGTATGGATTTGACTAAACCCTACCCCACCCCATTTATCAATTCTCAGTCCCGAACTTGTCCCATACCTGGGACGAGTTTCCATTCTCAATCCCATCCCTACTTCATGGACAGATTTCGCATTCCATCCCCACCCCATCTGAACCCATCATCCCTGTTTCTCCATGGAAAATGGGGGGAGTGAGAGAGAGAGAGAGAGAGAGATTGAATAATATATAATGAGGGACAACCTAGACGTATGTATACATATAGATGTAGAGAGAGATATGAGATTAGATTTTGAGCAGAAAAACCCTAGATAAATACACACACACACACACACACACACACACACATATATATAGAGAGAGAAGGATCTAACTTATCTAAGGCATGCGCTTCCATCACCATATTGTAGAAGCAACTGCCATAAGGAAAGATTAGAAGCAGTGGTTGTGTGACCGAGAGTCCATGATGTGCCTGTAGGAGAGAGAGTTCAGTCTAACAAAGACAGTGGTTGGAAACGATTGCCAGTCGGAGATGTGGGGAGGTAGGATTGAAAGGGATGGTTTTGTATACTGTTTACATATATTGTAAAGGCAGTTGAGGAACAAAATAGCTAAAATGACAGTAAAGTAATTGCACTATATAATTGGGGCGGTTGGGCGGGGCGGGAAACATGCCTATCTGTCCCCCGCCTCCAACCCGTTTCAGGTTGAACTAATTTATCCCATACCCACCCTACCCCGTTTAAAGGCAAACCAAACCCGTCCCATTAGAGGCAGGGCAGGGCAGATTGCCACCACTACCTCTGCTTTCCTTTCTCTTCACTATCTTTCCACATAAATACATAATGGATTGCAACTGCTAGTCTAGTATAAGTTTTTTTGCAATAACACCTTAAATATATATTTGAAGATATAATTGCCAATATTCGAGAAGAAAAGAAACTAAACGAAAAAATTAAAAATAAAGATGGTCTTCATGAATTTTTTGTGACTTTGTCTAGAAATCAAAAGTTTAAGGACGAAAAAATAGTAAAAAATCCTCCATTTTGGAACGCACTGGAACAGAACCAAAATCCCAATTACCACGACTTTTTGGCCCTTGTCAATTTATTTATATGGCAAGTGCTATGCTAAGTTGATGTAGCATGTAGAACTCTAGAAGGCAATCGACACCACTTAATAAGGATCTACCTTACTAGATAGTTGAGATCAGCCAATTGATACCAACAAATAAAATAGCATGACTGAAATGAAAAGATATCATACTTTTATAACATAATCTGAAATGAAAAGATATCATACTTTTATAACATAATCCAACATCAGTTAGTTCTCCCGTTATATAAATGAAACACAAGTATACAGAGGAACTAAGTTACTTAGTTCTACTTAGATAGAAAATGTTTAGGATATTTTTAAATATTATATCCCCCATCCTATTACGATAGTTACTCTACAGAAATCCTACATCTAATTACAAATACAAAATTGCTTGGAGTCAACAAATTCTAATTGACTCAACAAGCCTTGGTTTGAAATACTTGGAGTCAGCAATATCTAATTAACAACTATTCTCCAAAATAGAGAATTAAGAATATCCTTATTATCATGAATCTTAGCCATCTCTGAAAATTTATTCTTCGGCCTATAAAAGTCGCATTCCATGTAAGTATGTGTTAGTCCAAGTTACCCTTAAATTCCAACTACAAAGACATTCGACAATCCCCACAGTTCTTGTATCGTACTCAGCCCTCCATTGGTAAATTACTCAGAGTTTATTGTATATAAGTTCCAGTATTTCTATCAGATTCGTACACCATATGTATGTTAAATGATAGCTTTCTTCAGGATAACTTTCTCTTCTAGCTTACTTCCCCTGATTTTTGAAGGGCCTCAAAAGGTCCTAATCACCACATCTCTTTAATTCATTAGGTTTCAAAACAGAATCCTACCATACAGGATAACTTTCTCTTCTAGTTTACTTCTCCTGATTTTTGTAAGGCCTCAAAATCTCCTGATTACCACATCTGTGTTATCCACTAGACTGCAAAATGGAATCCTAGCCTCAATTCCTTTCACTTTCTTAATAGTCGGTTGGTAGGTGACGCATACGAAGATCATTTTCATTCCCAATATTAAAAATGCGATGATACATCAAGTGATTATCATCATAGTGTAAGAAAACCATAAAAAAATATATACATAAAACAAATATAAATAAAATAAAAGAAGGAAAAGGAAAAGGAAATCATATTCTCTAGTTTACTCCTAATGTCCTGAATAACTGGATTCAGGTGACATCTATTTGTCATTACATATTTGTTTATTCAGATTACGTCTATTGGAGAAATCAACTGAGTTTTTTTTTTTTTTTTTGTTTAATTCCATTGTCTATTTTGCCATTTTAGGTCAAACAAAATTAAGGGTAATTGAAAGAAAAAAGCTAGTTTCCTAAACTAATGCAAAAAATGGAGTTTTAATGCTGTCCATTGGATGAGATGCAAAGGCTGCAACTAAAAGTGAGTATACTGCTTGCTGCTCACCAAGGAGCAGTTGATCACTTTGTTAGGCTTGTTCAGTAACTATAAAATGGAACCGATGCAACCCAAATGTACAGAAACTACATTCGATTGAAGCCAGTAATAAGTTCTCTACAAGCATAACAAAATATCAACAATTAAGAACAAAGAATCATGCTGGATTGATTCATACCTGACTAGGGATCTGGCGATTGTAGAAAGGGGAGGTACTGTTCACATTAAGCTCATACCCTGGGGCTGCATGCACATAAATGGAGAATAGCTTCTCATGTCCTTTGAAGAATCTCTCCCACAATGGCAACAGTGGCAGTGGTCCCCTGGTCAAGAACATGAAAGCCACTTTGGGCACTCTAGTGTATGGATAGTCCACCTTCTTGGGCACCATTGAAGCTCTCCAAAACAGTTCTTCGTCCGATAAACTATGAGTCACAGCTTTCGGGCGCAAATAGCTCTCCATGCTTAAGCAATCCACCTTCTCACAATTGTCTGTACAATTTGGCAACGGAAGCAACGGAGCCACTGCACGATTCATGATAAAATGATCTGCTTGTATGTTAAAATATCGATTGATATGCGAACTTGATGTCAACCCAATAACCACACCCACAACAAAAATGATGAGAACTGTTAGAACCCTCAGAAGTCCAAGCGTTGAGTCCTTTGAAACAGTACCCACAGACTTCTCCAAGTCTTCTCTCTCCCCCCTACTCCTCGTCATCGCCTTTATCTCAATTCCACAACCAAAAAAAAGTATATATGTGTGTATGTGTGTGTAAATATATACTTTTATTCAAGTTCAGCAAAATCCACCGAACGAATATATATGTGTGTGTTAACAAGCAGTTATCACAGAATCAATCTCCTATACCTTGTGTCGTCAAAGGATCGAGTTTGTCCTTTCAGAACTTCAATTCGCTCCCAAGTCAACGTTTTGGAATCCGAAACAACCCAAAGATCGAGACGTCTAATCAGAATCGAACGAAAATACATTATTCAGATTCAAAATGAGATCATAATTGATTCAGATCTCAGTTGCTGAAATCCGAGCAGTGATCGATGGAACAAGGAGCCCAAAAACTAGGGTTTTGCCAGAAAAGTGGATCGGTAGACACAACACGGAGGGAAAGAATCAAATGGAATCACAATTTCTAGAAGGAAGAATCAAAGATTGACCAGGTTTGGTAGTATTGATTAACATCAAGAGAGAGAGAGAGAGAGAGTTACAGAGATGTAAAAGATTAGATAGTGATGGAATAAAGAGGAGAGAGGATTGAAATTGAATTTGAATGGAACAATAGAGAGAGAGAGAAAGTGAGGAGAGAGAGGGAGAGAGAGAGAGCTAACTAATATACAAAAATGACAACAAGAAGAAAGAAGTAGTAAAATGCGAATAATGAGGATCTCAATGACCAAAAAACCCTGTTAATGCATATGTTGTGTTGCTTTGTGGGTGGTGATGATGAGTGGAGACAACACTTTAAACTAATGATGTGTTTTTAGAAGAAATTAATAGGGAGAGGGAAAAGTGAGCCACTTACTTTATTCGTTTTCACCACCATGGATTCTCTCCAATACCATTTTTTTTTTGTCCGATCATCTCTAATCCTAAATGTAAGTGCCGTGTCGTTTAACTGTTGGTGTTTAAGTGGTTGAGTTATTTCTGTGTGTCTGAAAGTTTGTGTAAGGGTCATTCTTGTCATAAAAAAAAATTCTCTAATTCTAAATTAAATTTGAGAATTAGAAAATTCAACCTGAATTCTCTCTCTTATTATTAGGAAAATGCTATACTTCATTTTTATTTGTGATTTTATCTTGAATTAAGTAGTTACTTATTTGTCAGTTTATTTGTATGTAAAGCAAATTTTTTTTAATATGAAATATATCTTAATATAGAAAAGAAAAAAAAAAAGAAGCAAAATTTAATGTTATAACATCCAAATCCTCATATAACTTAATAATTTTAATTCAATTTTGCGTATATATTTTATATTGAGAGACTCTTTCTATTAAATCTTTAAATAATTAAAATTAAAAGTTACAATATTTTTTATCATGTCACTCAAATACCCACTTTGTTCATTTGGATACTCAAACCGTGGTCCTTCACTTTGGGAAGTAAAGGAGATCACTAGACCACAAGGCCTTTGATATATGTTGAACCCTAATTTAGAATATTCATTTAAAGCTTTTATAATTATATTTTAATTTGGTGTCTTCCAATTAAGGTTAAATTTGAAAGAGTTACCCAACTGATTTAGAGTAATTGAAAAATAAATGCAGAAGAGAATATATATCTATATATCTATATCTATATATATATATATATTTATATTTGTATATATAATAAAAAAAATATTAGTAGAGAAAAACAAATTAGAGATAGAGAGATAAACGTTTGCATAAAATAATAAATTGCAATATGTATTAAAATAGTGGACATTAATGTTTTTTTTAGTTATCGCCACAAGATTAAATCTCAAATTTTAATTCGAGATGTGTATATTATTATTATTTTCGAAAGTTTCATGCTGTGCAATTTTATCGTATATATTTTAAAATTTCACCATTATAATTTTCTCATCATAAACTTTACTATTTTGAAATTAAAAAAATTTAAATGGTGAAATTCACCATTATAGTGGTTAAATTATAGAATTGTGATTTTAGAAAGAAAAAAACATGATATCATCATTATCGTTTTGGATTAAGTTGTGTAGAACATAGTCTGGGTAATTACACAAAGTGACGATAATATTCTTTTTATGGTTGGAAAGAAAAAGTATTGGAGAAGAGGTCATTAATGTGGCACAAGGTCAATTTTAAATAGAAAAAAAATCGCATAACCTTCCAGCTTTATCATTTTTATTTAAAAAATTCCACTAAAATTAAATATTTCTGAACTACAAAATTCATCATTTTACTCCCAAATCTGTAACCGACTCAAATGATAAATTTAATTTTATTATTTAATATTAAATTAAAACTTAAAAATTATTTTTAAAGTGACGATTCTACCCTTTCATTATTAACGAAACGACGCCGTTTGTTAACAAAAGGGAGCACCCCATCTTCGCCACCGCCGACAACAGCATCTTCCGAAACCCTTTCCTCCTATAACACTCCCTCACGAACAAATCTTCCATATACAGTCTACGGGTTCTGGGTTTGATTGGGGTTTGATTTGAATGAATCAGATTCTGAGTCTTAAAATAGAAATTCTTTGTAAAAAGAGAAATTCTTCTCATCTGTTCACAGGTAAGTGGCTTATTGTCATCTACGGTAAGAATATTTTGAGTTTCTTCTTCTTCCAGCGAATGGTGATGTTCCGGCGCCTATGTAAGTAGATTAGGAAAGAGTTCGGGCTGAGGTAGACGAATTGCTTATAGAAAGATGATCTGTGGTTTGATTCCTAAGTCTCAAGGGTTTGGCCGGTAAGCCTTCCCCAAAGAAAAGGGCTTCGTATCTATTCAATCTTAAAAGAGAAATTCTTTGTAAAAAGAGAAATTTAAGATTTGCAATCACAATTTCTTATCTTTTTAGTAACCAAATTAGTCATCAGAAGCAAATCAAATACCTGTCTCTTCGTTCACATATAATATATATAAATATAGATAGATAGATCGATCAGAAATGCCGTCTTTCTACCTCTCTCTCTCTAAAACCAGACCCATCAAAGAAACAGAGCAAGTATTTTTTTGCTGAGTTAGTTTTTTTTTACTCAAATTCAATCAGAAACGACCCTTTTCGACTTCAAAACTTCGAATTCCGAACAGCAAACAGATCAAAATTGCCAAAATTCTTGCACTGATTCTCAGAAACCAAGTCTCTCTCCGGCGGACGGGACGGTTCTTCACAATTGCTTGGTCGTCGTTTTAGCGACTTGCTAGTCGCAAAGGGAGAGAAGGTGTTGAGCTTAGCCAATTGATGGGCAACAGAGGCATAGATGTGCATCGAGGCATGGCACAGAAGTCCGCGACACACTTGCACAGAGATGGTTTGGGAAGATGGAGGGTGAGGAAGAAGAAAACCCAATTTTAAAGGGGTATTTTTGGAATTTTAAAATAAGAATTATCAATTAAAAATTTAATATTACATCACGAGACCAATTTTGACATTTCACAATGTAATAATCAATTTTGGAGGCAACTAGATGACTTTTTTTAGTTCCACAGGGTTGTTCAATTTTGATGGGGTTTATTGACTGAAAATGATAGTACATAGGAGTTATGTGATATTCCTCCTTTTAAATATAAAAGAGTTAAGGTATTTTTATTTTTCTTTATATATTTTAAATTCAAAAAAGAATACATGTTATTTGTTTTAAAACATAATCAGGGGTGTAATAAATATTATACATATTCACGATTATTATTACTTCATTTTTTTAATTTGTTTTTGCACCATTCACATTAAAAAAATTAGCTCTCCACCCATTCAACTATTTCCTTTGCTTTGATCTTTTTTATTCTTTCATTTTGTAAAATTTGGTTTATGCTATCAAAAATCCAAAACAATTGAAATAAGTGTTAAGATCACGTCACAATGTGCTGTCACATATTTTGAAACACGTGTTTTAAGAAAATATATATATATATATATATATATATATATAGTAAATAAATAAATAAATGAAATTGCTATGCTTTCTGAAATACATTGGTTTCTTGTTCACCTCATTTTCTGGAACTATTGATATGTTGCATATGTTAATTCCAACAACATCATGCCAAAGAAACACCAAGTTTTAAGATAAACTCTCTTTGTATTTATTTTATTTATTTTTTAATCACACATATCACTAATTCTCGTAAATTACACATACCATTTATGCTTTTTTTTTTTTTTTTTTTCCTCTCTCTCTCATAAGTCCTAACTAATAAAATAAGATATTATCTTATTCTCTTCTCTTTTCTTCTCTTCTATACAACCAAACAAAAAGAGGAAGGATACAATCTATTTCCTATGAATATCTCATTCATCTCTCGTTTTATCTTTTTCATCTAATTTTTTTCCTTCCTACCAAATAAAAACTCGAGTATGGGAGTCTAGTTCAGGATGTTCGAGTTTATAATTTTTTCTTAATATTCCTTAACTACTCGACCACATAATTACTATTCTTTGACACCAAAATTTAAAATTTGATATTTTGATAAAAATAATGATATTTGGATAGACGAAAATGAAGCCAACAACTTTGCATTCCTTAAATACATTGAACTCTGGTGACTCCATTTTGGCCATTTGCATCTTCTATCACCACACTTTTGATAAATGAACTTTGTCGACCTTGTAGGCCAATCAATGTTAACAACAAAAAATAATAAAATTTAAAAAGAGAGAATATATATATATATACACTCCATTTTGGCCATTTGCATCTTCTATTACCACACTTTGCGATAAATGAACTTTGTTGACCTCGTAGGCCAATCAATGTTAACAACAAAAAATTATAAAATTTAAAAAGAGAGAATCTATATATATATATATATATATATCCTAAATAAATTTGTTAAAAAGCTTATTTTATCCCAACAACTTTATTTAATTTTTAAAACTTTGTGGTGGGAAATTTCCCCTCCAATCAGAAGGGGCCACATAAGCAAGCAAGGGACCACCAGGGACCTGCCACGCGGGGTCCAACATAACCTGCTAAAAGCAGGTCCATCAAACCAAATGGAGGGACCAAGCCCAAATGACAAGGCTAGGTCCAATTAAAGGATTCAATCATTCAAGCTCGGCCCAAATTCCATAAAGCCCAAGTCCGGTTTGGCAGTTCCATCCTGCATAGGGAAGGATACAAAAGTATTGTGTTAATCCAGCTACGTAAACATTAAGGAACTTGGTGGACAAGCTCTAATCAAGTTCGAACTTGTAAAAACTTTATAAATAGGGATCTAGACCCTCGATAAGATTCATGAGCAATTTCTCCGACTAGAGTTTTTCCTTTTCTCTTCTTATGGTTTTCCCATTTGTTGAGCGTGTAGCATTAATTGAGCTGGAACGACATCGTTTTTCCACGATAAAAAATATGAGAGCACGTGTTTGTGAAGTGATAATGATACAATAATATATATATATATATATATATATATTCTAAATGATGATTTTTTTTTCCTGGGCAAAGAAACCGTTTCATAAACAGCTGAACAAACATTACAGTATGAAGAGCTCATAACAAACAAACATGAAACTTTTCTATGCTTAATTTCCTAATCAATACTACCTGGGCAATTTTAAGAGCCTGATCATCACAGACCATCTCTATGCACATGCAAAAGAGTAACTATGGGGCCTAAAGCTTCTAATAGCATCCAAGAGCCAAGCTTTGTCTTTCATGGCGGTCCGTAGCACCAAATGTAATGCCCCTAATTTTATTTATTTAATTTAATTGATTTAATTAGATTATTTGGATTTTATTTCATTTAATTGTGGAATTATTTAATTATTTATTTAATTTAATTGGTATGTTGGTTTGATTATTTAGTAAATGTTTTAATTGTTTATGTAATGTAATTGCTTGTGTGTCATTGCTATGTTTGTTTATGCGTTTAATGTATTAAATTGTTTATTAATTAATTGTTAGGCTTATTTTATTATTTTATTTTAAGGGATAATTCCATAAAAATAGAGTTTTGAGAGTCAAAGGACAAAACAATGAAGTCAAAATTAAGTTTTTCAAATTAATGGAATTTTATGAAAGTCTGACGTGGACATGAAAAATTACTGTACATCATTTTTTTTTATTTCCAAAATACCCTTCCATTGTTGTTATGAAATTATGCTACTACCCCTTTCATATCTAGAGAGAGAAGAGAAATACATCTATGCCAATCCTCTCGAACTCTCCTTCTCCGACAGCTCTTCTTTCCTCAAACTCCCGAAACACACCGTCAAAATCACCGGAAAACGACTCGGCGGAGCCAGGATGGCCAACAGCACTGTTGGAAGCTACGCCCAAGCCCTCGCTGATGTCGCCAAGTCCAACCAAACCCTAGAAATTAAGAGATATTTGCAACTTTGTTTTTTAAAGGTAGATATTTGCTACTTTGATACTGTAAACCTTTAAGAAAAATGGAAAGAGGCCCAGTTCTCATTTGTGAATATTCCAATTTTTATGGTGTGATTTGGATTTCATAGACCTACTTGAAGATTTCTTATGGATCCACAAGCATTTGCATCAACCTTTTGTATTACCGAGCCGTGAATCGGCTATTACAGAGGATTGTGTTGGTTTTTTCAGGATGTTTTGTGTTGGGTTTTTAAATCTCAGCTTGCATCTTGATTTTGCTTTTGTCTGATATGGATTTTGGGTTTAAATCAGGTTTGGAGGAAAAGATGTTTTGGAGGGAATGTGAAGAACAAAGATTTGTCGTCTTTTTTTTTTTTTTTTTTTTTTTTAAATTGGTTTTGCTGGTTAGATGGGTGAAAGAGAAAGATGGCAAATGGGATTGTTGGTTGTTCGTTTGGAAAGAAGGGTTGCCAAGATGGGTTTTTCTCTCTAGATATGAGAGGGTTAGTAGCATATAATTTCATAACAACAATAGAAAAGCATTTTGGAAATAAAAAAATGATGTACAGTAATTTTCATGTCCATGTCAGACTTTCATCAAATTCCATTAATTTGGAAAACTTGATTTCAACTCCATTCTTTTGTCCTTTGACCCCCAAAACCCCATTTTTACTGAATTATCCCTCATTTTAATTGCATTGGGTTGGATCAAAGGACTAAATTGTGGGCCAAAGGTTTGGTCTTGGACTATGGAGGAGAAGACCTAGATAAACTAAATAGGCTTAAGGTCCATGAGTGCATATATATATATATATATATATATATATATATATATATGTTTTATGTGTATTATATAATTATATTTATTATTTGTTAGTTCAATTAATATTAGGACTAGGGTTATTAGTTTATTTATATATATATTATGTGTTTCATTATTATTTACGTAATATATATATATTTGTTTTATATGTATTATATAATTATATTTATTATTTGTTAGTCCAATTAATATTAGGACTAGGATTATTAGTTTATTATATATATATATATTAGTTGTGTTAGAGGGTTTTAGTAGAGAAGCGGACATATATATATATATATATATATATATATATATATATATATAGAGAGAGAGAGAGAGAGAGAGAGGAGGAAGAAGAAGGTGACTGGAGAAGGAGATCGAAGGTGGCAAAGGGTTACCGAAATTGGAGAAGAAGACCGGAGCGGTTGTAGAGAACTTGGAATTTGATTTTTAATCCGAAAATCACAAGGCAAGTTCTATATTCTACTCTTCCCATTTGATCCCTTATTCTATGCATCGTTAGTACGGTTTTAAGGGATTTAAATAGAAGAATTAAATCTGTTTCCATAATTTAAATTGGATTAAAATTGAACTATTTATGTATTTATATGTGTTTGTTGATATAAAGACGGGTCTTGTAAATTGATGGATGAAAACTTGGATTTAATTGTCCTAATCATGTATAAATGCTTTGTATAAATGATGGAAAACGATTTGGGACGTAGATGCATTACCAAAAGGATGAATTTTCAGACCTATTACAGACTCGACGATCTGTTGCCTTGACTTTATACTCGACCATAACACCGTTCCGACACCCAGTGCTCGAGCACTAGGGGTTATGCTGGAGCACAGAGCTGTGCTCCAGCACATGGGGTTTGTGCTCGAGTTTTGGGAATTTGTTTGCTTCAAAAGTTTTTCGAATGACCCCAGTTTGAATATAAATGATCCCGAACATTTTTATAAGTGTTGGGAACAGTGACATAGGTTTAAAATACATAAATTGTATTTGACTCTTTGTGATTTGTTATATGTTGGGAAAGATTTAATTAACTATTAGGTTATAAATTAATCTTTATGTCATTTAAATTGTGTAATTCAATGTATTAATCTTCTTCATGATTATAATCATTATTGTTGATATACTTGTGATTTACAAGCATGATTCATGGTTTTAGTTATCTGTTTTACCATTGTTAAATATGAGTGATTAGTATTATGATTTTAATCATTCTTTTTCCGCATGTATATGATCCTAGATTCGATTTATGATTGTTTGTGGTTGTTGTGCATTGTTAGATATGGCTATAATGAGATTTATCTCTGTATGTGATGAGATCATTGAGATAGCTAATAAGTTAGGCTCTTTGATATTTTACATTATTGTTAGATATGGTTTTATTGGATCGATGAGTAGGTGGGTTGACTAATAAGTCTAGACACACTACATTAATATGCCATTGTTATATACAGCTTTATTGATGACGTATTATATATGTGTGTGTGTGGGTGGGGAGGGTGTGTGTGTGAGAGAGAGAGCCATGATACGAGCTTGAGGTCTTGGGATCAATGGTTAGGACTGAGGCGTATATTACTGGTTTAGATGGGTAACTGGATATAGGAGATGTGTGTACCCTAGTAGAAGGGGACTCTGGATCACCTCGTGTGTGATTTTTTGATGCGATACCCACTATCTAGTTGAGACTGCCATATTGTTTAGTAGAGTCTTAGTTTGTATATATATATATATTGACTATATAGATATTGTATAAGTTGGTTAGGGATGTATCGCTTATCAATTCTCTTATTGGGTTGTTGTAAAAATAACTTGTTTGTGGGTTTTGATCCACCTTTGTTATATTTTTTAC
This sequence comes from Cornus florida, assembly GCF_030987335.1. Lineage (NCBI taxonomy): Eukaryota > Viridiplantae > Streptophyta > Magnoliopsida > Cornales > Cornaceae > Cornus > Cornus florida. The sequence goes on from NW_026775573.1 coordinate 53,224,332, forward strand.
GTGCATATTGGTTCCAGTCTTAAAGGCTATTCGTGCTGATCAGAGAGCATTCATCTTCACTCTTCCAGAATCTATCTTTATTTGGTTTGTTTAGTGGGCTTGATATATTTATATTGCAGTTATGGGTTTTTGTTTAGGGGTCCTTGATCTATAGATTCCCGAGTTATATACTTTGGAGATTAGTTTTATAGTGGTGATGTAACTTATGGAAATTTTATTATTTGAATAATGATTAATTATTATTGGGTCGCGTGCGGATTACACCCCTCTGGTATCGATATAGTGCGTATAACCCCCCCCCCCCCCCCCCGGCGAGTTGTTTGTTCACCTCCCCTATACATTAAAAATGGTGCGAATTAGTTCTTTTTGACCGTTGACCACTATTGATCGGTACCGGAGCTACAAAAAGACTAAAATAGCCCTCTATCTATGATTTAAAAATAATAATAAAATAACATAAAATGAGAAAAGACAAAGAAACCCTTTGTCAATATGAGGTCATTTCAAGTTAGGGCATATTGACAATTAATCAATCTCCTCTGTCGCCTCACTTTACACATACACTTTCTCTCAGTTGACCCACCAATGTTTCTCTCTCTACAACAGATCACTATTTGTGCTGAAAGTGACGACTTGTACAAGCGGCATATTTGTGCTGAAAGTGACGATTTGTAGATCCTTCCTGACTTGGTTTTCTTCGTCGCAATTTGTGGAATCGAAGCACAATGGTATATATCTAAATCACATGTTGGTGATTTGGATGTATACAAACCAAATCTTCGATCAGTTTTATAGCTCTCAAATTCAGACCTTCTTGTTCTCATCACAACGCCCAATTTGATACATGACAATTCAACCTTACAAAGAAGAAGAGAAAGCCCAAACCAAGTTCTTTGAAGAAATTGGTGATAAGTGGCCTGTCAAACCCATTTCTTTGAGAGAGAAACTTCTATGGTAAGAACAGGAATAGATGAGTGCAAGAACAGAGCCTGCAGTTTTCTATGTCTGAGTTGGAAACTGAGAAGAAATCTCCCGTTAGTGACCCAATGAGTTTCGGTTCCTCAATTCGCATAATTTCACCTCCTTGGGTTCATGGAAGCAATCCCAAAAAATCGAGTTTGATTTTGAAACTTGAAATCCACAAGATGTTTAGGAAAATGGTGAAATTATTAATGAATTTGGCAGAAATTCCAAAAATAATTATCATACTGTAGGTCAAGAATCCAGGAATTTAGAAAGAGGAGCTAAATATAATGGTGAATGTAAAGAAAGAGTTTAAATTAATTCAAACCCAGTTGGGTTACAGGAGGAGGAGAAGGCTGCACTTGTTGGGGTTTAGAAATGTTGCTTTGAGAATGGTAAAGAGAATAAAAGTCGGTGCCGCGGGTATTACGCAGGAATTGTTGGGACTCTATACATGAGAAGTGGAAGGTGGTTGAGGTGGTGAAATTAAAATTTGGAGGGCCTCCTGCAATGAACATGAGAAGAACCTATGAGATTTTAGAGGTCAGTGTACTTATAAATGATTATGAATTGTCACGTGCCTTATTTGTTGAAACTGAACCAAAATTGTTGTGTATAATTGATCAGTGATTAGCAAATAGCTTATGTCATTTTCTGCAATTTATGGAATCGAAGCACAATAATCAGGGAGAGAGAGATTATACAAATATATATATTTATGGTGAGGGGTAGTAAAGGAATATAAGAAGGGCAATTTTGGGAATAAAGTGTTTAAAATGGTCATGTGCCATGCACATGACCAACTAATGTCCATTTTCTACCAGAATTCTGACCGAAGGTGATTAGTTGCACATTTTAATATCTAGTATAGATTTATAAAAACAAATTAAACTATAGGGGTGTAATTTGCACAAAATGAAAACTATAAGGGTGTTTTTCAGAAATTCCCCATTATTATTTTAGTTTTCCCTTTTAGCGTTATTATTTATTTTATTATATTCTTCTTGTATTATGTGTTCGTTTATTATCAATTGTTTTTTATATCCCCGGGTTTTCAGGTATGGGTCTGACTAACCTACATGTGAAAATTCAGGAGTATCACACCAAAGCTCCTAACTCTTGCTAGTTCGGATCAATTACTGCAGCAAAAATAAATCGGAGAAACTCAGGAGGAGACCATACCCTAACGCGCAAATAGCACCAAACCACACATCAGCAGTTGCACTAATGCTATCTCCTATGGACAACGCATTCCAATGCTCCAAATCCTTAGCCACCACATGAGAAGGTGTCCGTTTGTTTCCTGGAAAGACCAACATATATTACTAGCACGCCATAGCGGCCAACACATGAAATTAGCCACTCACAAAAAGTCCTTCGTAATAAGATGGAGCTTATAATGACTCCTAGAAAGCTTTGCAATATTTAATGATATGGCATAATCTTAGAGGTTGTACATGAACAACAAAACAATTAAGAGGATGATCAATATAAGAGTATCAGTAGTGAACGACAGTTAAAGATCAGTACATGGGGGTTATGTGACAAAAGGGTAATATATAAGTTTAAATATGAATAAACCGTCTGTGCTTGATTTTGAAAAGTGATAGTAGAACGGATTGCAATGCATAAGTATAAATATCAGAGAATGAGTCTATAATAAAGGTCCCTGACCAAATAACAATATGTATTTTCTTACAATGTAGTATTTACTTATTTACTGTATTTTTTTTATGATGGCCCTAGTTTTACAAACTCAGTGCGTCCTGTGATGACCCAATAATGGATTCGAAATGCGAAAGCAAAAGAAATAACAAGACCTTTAGAGATGTACGTCATCCCTAAGACACCAAAATGACTCCCATGAAGCTACGGAACTCAAATAAGTCAAGTGCGGAAGCTAGGATTTCAAACCCGACAAGAAATGGACCAAGGGTAAAATGGTCATTTAAAACATAAATGGATGCTACCGAGCATACTATCGGAAATACAACAAAAAATGAATAAGGTTAAACTCAAGAATCGCCTGATTCGGAGTCTGGATGACAAAGATATGAAGACAGAACAAAGTGGCGTCCTCCGATTAAAAGATACCACGACCCTATCTCACTAAAACTATCATAACTCTCACTACGGTTGAATTTTTATATGTGGTTAGCACCATTGGAAATTTAACTTCAATCTCTTGAAATTAGACTCAAGAATTACCTAATTTGGATTAAAAACGAGTAAGATATGGTTGTTCAAAGTCAGCGCAACAAAGCTATCCTAAAAACTGAAAGGGTACTGAGATAAATGGAGGATCAGCAAGCTGATGGTAAGGATCAGCCGGCCAAAACTGCATCATCAGCTGGCTGACGACAAGGATTAGCTGGCCGAAACGCCCTATCAAAGTTGCAAACTCACTGGAATTGACTACGAAAGACTATCAGTCGGCCGACAGCTCTTGTCAACCGACTGATGCACTAGATAGCAGCAAAATAAGCTGCTGCAGAGTATGGAAAACTTGGCTCAATCCCAACCTAGTCCTATACATGCATCACAAATGTCCTAAAATAGATTTTAAAACATTCCAAAGTGTCAAACAACCTTTTATAATGTAGAAATACAATGCAACTGTGTGAAACATACCATAGTGTGCAATTTGTCCTAAATGAAGTCAAAATGAGGAAATGGCTTCAAGGCCTTGTTTTAAGCATGTCCGCAAATGTATCTTGCATATAGAAATGCGTTACGATGGCCTACGGCCTCATCACATGTAAAACGCTAAAAATCATATCCCAAACCTCAATAAATACACATTGAGTCCAAAAATACATATTAAACCAAAAGTAAGCATGCTAAACATATTGCACGTATCCAAAATATGCACGTCCACAATGCAAGTCCACAAAAAACACTAAGGACAATGTCCGTCCATGAAAAGAACTTTCTTATTTGAAAATATCCCAAACAACTAGGGTGAGTAAACAAAGTTACTCATAAAAAGAAGTGTATGCATATACCATAAAGTTTTAAGTGTCATGCAAGTTCAATATAGATCAACATAAGGGATCATTCCACGTAACATATATGTTTCAAGGTGAACCTAGGGATCATCTCAAGCTACTTAAGCAATTGAAATGAAAACCACGATATATAAGTATACATGCTTAAGTATACTAAATAATGTTGAAACGAAATACATAATATAAATAACTATACATCCACAAGTATACTAGACAATATTAAAATGAAATACACAATATACAAGCATACATCCACAAGTATTCTAAGCAATATTGAAACTAAATACTCAATATAAACAAGTATACATCCACAAGTATACTAAGCAATATTGAAACTAAATACTCAATATAAACAAGTATACATCCACAAGTATACTAAGCAATATTAAAACTAAATATGCAATTTAAACAAGTATACTAGTGTCTTCTCGGTGCGTGTCACAAAAAAATGCACAAAACTTTGAATTTGGAAATTAGTGTCAAATGGGCACCATAATTTAAATTTATAAACCGTTTAACACCTATACTATGTAGTATGAATGAAAAGGGATCGTCCCAAGGGATTGAGTTGTCGTACTAGCTTGAGGAATCAAAATTAGGGTTAGTAGGTCGAGTGATCAAAATAGTGGTTGGTTGGTTGAATTAAACTAGATGCAAATTAAACTAAAGTAAACAATAATGCAATAGAGAGAATAAAAGATAGAGAGAGATCTTAGGGTTTAGAGATCACCACTAAACATAGCTTTTCTACACCTTTAATGAATGATTAATGAGGGGAAGAACATGTATTGCAATAAGGTGTGTGTGTGTGTGGTTGTTTCAACAAGCATGGATGATAAATTAAGTATATATTGTCTAAACAACATGGTGGATAACACAACATATCAAATTAAGTCATTAATCCTTTCTTTAAGCTCACAATCCAAACACATCACAAGGTTAGAGATACATGTTACTTGCTTTTTATAAGTATGGAACATCAACAACAAGCATGGATTGTCCTCTCATTTAACAACTACACTACAACTAAGCTAATGACATGAAATTAAACTAAGGGAGAGGCACAATCCATCAAGCAATGAGTATGAACCATTAAATAGACCACAAGAACATGACATTAAGCACTATGTCTTGACAATCTCTAGATCTATAACATCAACACACATAGACATGCATCAATAACACAAGAAATAGAGACAAACACATGAACATCTATTCTAGCATACATAGACATATGGATAGAATGAAATGATCAATTGGAAGCATTAAATCATATAAATCATTGAAGAAACAAGATCTATATATATAAAAGTGTCAAGACATGAATTACAATACAAATCCCCTCAAAAATACATAAATCAAGAAGTAGAAAGCATGCTTAGGGCTAACTCTAGCCCCAAGAGGATGTCTAGCCACTCATAGATGATGTCTTCCAACCCTCAAGGGTAAGCTCCAGGAAGAAATCTGCTCCTTGGTTGATGAAGAGTCTCCAATGGTGTCTCTAGCCTCCTCCTCTTCTTTTCTTCCTTACTAAGAGTAGCCTCTCTCTAATCTCTAAGAATGCTAAGAATCCTCCTCAAAAAGTGTATCTTATTCTTTATATAGGTAGGTCAAGTGACACACAAAATGAGCTGGGGTCGTACAGCAAATATTCCCCAATGATTGGATAAGGACAGCTTTCAATGACCTGGAAATTTAACTTTTTCGCACTGGAGGAAGTTTGATCGATCGAACCTTGGACTTAGATCGATCGAATATGGCTGAGATCTATCGAACTGAAGTTGTATCGATCCTCAATGGCGGTATCTTTTTGGATAAAAACAAATCTGAGATATTTTGGGAAAAAGGACAAAAGTGGTTGGTAAGGTGGTACAATTGGATAAGATCAATCATTTGGATAAGGACAAGAATGTTTGATTGATCGAAGAAGGAAGTTGGATCGATCGAACTTTTGAGATCTTTGAACAGGGACAAACATGGCTCAGATCTATCTTGAAGTGCTGAGATCGATGAAAGTTGGATCGATTGAACTTTTCTTGAGATCGATCGAAGTTGCTGAAATTCCACCCTTTGCTTCCTTTTGCTTTACTTTGCTTATTTCTTTGATTAATCCCAGAATTGCTTCAATTATGCTCTTATTTGGCTGAGTTAGCTTATTTTGGGGATAAGTATCTGAAAATTGAAATAACACGAAATTAATACAAAACGGTAAAATAAAGTATATAAAGGTTCTAGAATACCTAAACTTAAGGGGTTTAAATACGCACTTTTCAGTGCTAATCATACCCTTAAACTTAAATATTGCTAGTTCCTAGTAATGAACTACAAAGTAAAGGAATGAAATGAACAATTAAACAACTATGAACTGGAAAGCAATAAAATGGATAACGCCACTTTCGTAGGGAACACGATTGCACTTAGCATATGCAACAAGCCTTTTAAACCCCTAGGTTACCCTTAGTGGACGAGTGAAGTCTTGTGAGGGTTTCCAGAAATGATACCCACAAACATTAAGCTCATTTTTTTTCTTCTAAGGAGGCACCAATATTGCAAACAAGTATTGAGAGAAAACTATCTCAAGTACGTAATTTTTCAAACATTTCTAAGCAATCTCCCAAAATCTCAGCATCAAGCAAGCAAATATGGTCCTTCACACATCAAGAAAATGATCATACAAATCAAAACAACTCTAAAATCCTTTTTGAGTGGACCGATATCAAATATGTTGTGTGATACCCCTCGGATCCGAGACACGGGTTGATCAGGCCCAGGCCCAAACCCGAGGGAATATCAAACAATTAAAGTATTTTAAAACGAACACAGATGACAAAAAGAAATAATAAAGATAGAATAAAGCTGAAAGAAATAATAATAATAAAACCCTCCATGTGTAACTGAAAATTGAAACTCCAATCCTCCAAAACTTCAAGGTTACAACTTGGGAATCCACTGATGGACCCCTAACAAAAAGTTCACCTGAAACTGAAAACTAAAAATAGATAATGCTAGAAACATCGAGAGAAATCCTACATAATCAGATGAAGGTGAGACTATCCTCGATAAGCACGATCAAACTCTAAGGCTGGAACCGTCCTGTACCTGAAAAGAATAATGAAGGAGCGGGTCAGACCCACGAGCAAGTTCTAATCTAACTACAATCCATACAGTGACGCGATACGCAGATACACCGTAGATACCTCACAATATCTATCTAGTCCATACGTATAAATATATCCATACTAAGGGACATTCACTAGTCTATAATAGGGGTCTCAACCTGAATAGAAGGCAACATGCGAATATGCACCCAAAGGTGGGCATGAGTACCTAGACCTAACAGGGTTCACCTCAACCTATTATAACCAGCTACGAATCCACTGCATATACGCACCCTAACCAACGAGTCTAAGACTCAAGCTCAACTCGTGGTACCATAAACATATATAAAAAGTCCGTCCAAATCCAGGGTATGTAGTTCAACCATCTATTAAACTGACATACAATAAACCAACTAGTTAGTCATTCAACTTATTCAGTTGATATGACTTAACCACCATCCGTTAATCCAGGAAGTCATCCAACTTGGTTACAGCTGATCTGACTTAGTCACAATTAGGATTCGATATCTTTCAATCCATTCCATTGATCCATTAGGTTAGGTTTATGCGTTTTGAGCTAAACCGTCCCTAGTATGTCACCGTCCCATACCGGTACATACAATCCTCCATATCCATGTAAATTATAACATATATAACAGTTCAATAATTTACAGACCAAAAACCACCATCCAAATAATTGTAGAAAAGTATTTAAAGTTTCAGCAATTTAAATCCAAGCATTTAACCATATAGTTGTAGGAGACGACTTAATAAATCAACAACTAACATGCAGAGCATGCATAGACCAAATTTAATATGTCAAGGACTCCATCATGCATATGAATAGGTTAAATAATCCTATTATTATCCAATAAATTGCTAAAACAATTTCAGAAGATTGTTTAATGTTTCAGCAATTTAAATCCAAGCATTTAACTATATAGTTGCAGGAGACGATTTAATAATTCAACAACTAACATCCAGAGCATGAATAGACCAAATTTAATAATTAAATGACCTTATCATGCATTTGAATGCATTCTAAAACAAGTTTTATAAACACATTATATTCCATCAAATTGCTGAAATTTAATTCAGCAATTAATTTATCTTCCATTTGTTAACAACATAGAAAGTGCCTTAATTTTTACACTGTTTGTCCCGACAATTTAGAATTAAACCTTAATCAATTTAAGGTCCTAATAACACCCAAATTCAGCCTTCTAATCTCTCTGTAGAACCCCAGAACCAACAGATTAAATCCCATGCTCCAATAGTAAAACACAGCACGTAGAAAACTAAAAAAAAATTAAAACAAAACGTAAAATGAAAAGGGAGCCTGCTCCAAATTTTGGGAGCAGGCACTTTCAGCCTAGAGCCGGCTCTAGGTTTCCTTAGAGCTAGCTCTACTTGTTGTGGGAGCCGGCTCCCACTTCTATGGAGCCGGCTCTCACCTCCTTTGAGAGCCTTCAGTCCCCGGTACTTCGTTTCAGCTTTTGTGCTCCTTCTCCGGCTTATTCCTGTCACTCTGTTAGTTTTTAAAATTAATCTTAGGTGTCATATTCATACCCAGTAGCATCCCAATGGCTTGATAACAACAATTAAAATCAATTACAGAGATTAAATTTGCTACCGAACTAACCCGCGTTAGGAACAAAACTGAAACTATAATTCTATTCCAACCTCTCTGTTCCTCTTCACAAACTGATCTTAGGAGTCTTATATCATCCTATTAACATCCCCAAGGTTCGTTTATAGAAGATAAAAGCAAGAATCGTAACCAAAATCTCAACAGATTTTAATATGCTTTAATGAACAGAACTGGGAGCAACCATACACGAACTGTAAACAAATTTGAATTCAATGCAAACAGATCATCAACAAGCATACATTAAACACATAAGTTTCAATTACTAATTAGTTAATCCCTAGAGACTATCTAGGTGCACAGAACACGAGCCAAAGGAAAAGAGGAAGATAAGAACTTGCTGCAGTTTTGGACTCAAAACTTTGTCGCCGTCTTCCTAACTTCCGGAAACCACTGACTACCTTCTAACCTCCTCTGGTTCTGGTCTAATCCACCAAAATCCTCCCTTGGTACTCACTGTTCTTCTCCTTGACAATTCTTACAGTGCCTCCGTTCACAACCCTCTGTGTTATGAACTAACTTCACGTTTATGTAACATGAATTATGATTGTAAACCCTAGGCTAAAGCATAATGGTTGTATTTATAGGTTTAACTCTAAAACCCTAATCCTTGTAATTTTAGAGACAGAGCCCAAATCTTAATCCTAGTCGGCCCATATAACAAAACCTACGATTAAATTCTATGTCGGCTACACTAGGTGATGTCCAAAAGAAATTGTGAGTCAATTAATGTATTTAAAAACTCAAGTAAACTTAATTTTAACATTACAAGAATTATAGTAAGTTAATTACCTAAGTTTATAATAGTGAGTTACAAATAATACAATTAATAATTTACAAAAATAGACACAACAATTAATAATTTAAATAAACCAAATAATGCACATAAAACCAATTTAATTCAAATTTCAAATAACCAACTAAACAAATGAAAAATAATAATAATAAAAAAAATGCAAAAGAACAATAAAATAAATAAAAATGCAATACAATAAATATTAAAAATGCCAAGGCTATCGTTTTAAAATTAGGGGTATTACATTCTTCCCCCCTAACAAAAGGAATTCCGTCCTCGGAATTCGCTCTTACCTTCTTCCAATATTTCTAGAAACTGCGAGTGAATGACATCCTCCTGTTCCCAAGTGGACTCAGCCTCATTGTGATGACTCCAATGCACACGAACCAAAGGGATAACCTTATTACAAAGGATTTGATCCCGACGGTCAACAATACGACATGGTGGTTCCAAATAAGTTGAATCCTCGACACGGTCGGCCGTATAATGCCTTAAAAGGTGCCATCCCAATAGTCTTCTGGAAACTATTGTTATAAGCAAACTCCACAAGTGGCAAATAATCCTCCCAGTGTCCCTTGAAGTCAAGAACGCACGACCGTAGCATGTTTTCCATGATCTGATTAACCCTCTCAGTCTGTCCATCAGTCTGAGGATGATAGGCAGTGCTAAGGTGCAATTCCGTACCCAAAGCCTGCTGAAAACTCTTCCAAAAACCAGACACAAAGCTCGAATCCCTGTCTGATATAATAGACATTGGAATGCCATGCAGCTTCCCAATCTCCGAAATATAAAGCCCTGCTAACTACTCCGAAGTGAAATCAGTGCAAATAGGCAAGAAATGAGCTGACTTGGTCAACCTATCCACAATGACCCATATGGAATTATGCCCCTTGAAAGAATTCGGCAATCCTTCCACAAAATCCATAGATATGCTCTGCCATTTCCATTCCGGAATCGGTAGTGGCTGTAGAGCTCCTGGCGGCCTCTGATGATCAATCTTGACCATCTGACAAGTACTATACTGAGACACAAAAAGAGCAATGTCCCTCTTCATACCTGCCCACCAAAACTGCCGTTTTATATCCTGGTACATCTTGTCTCCTCCTGGATGAATAGAAAACTCAGAATGATGAGTCTCAGTCGTCACAGCTTTCCTCAAATCGTCCGCAGAAGGTACTACTAAGTATCCCTTGTACCTTAAGCCTTCGTCAGTCCCAATATAGTAAAATAGAACTTCCCCAGAAGCTATCTCGACAACTTTTTTAATGCACTGCTGATCTGTGAGTTGTTGTGATACCCTCGGATTTTCGAATGCAGGTTGGCCAGACCCACGCCCGATTACCCGAGGATATCAAACCAATTAGCAATAATCGAACACATAATATAATTAAGATAAACATGAGTAAATAAAATTCGCTGGAAAGAAACTAAATGAAAATCCTTTATTGAAAACTTCAGAATAAATCTTATAAATAAGAACTAGTCTGTTACATCCAACTTTTCCAATTATAATACAACTCGGGAATCCATCTGGTGGACCCCTAATCTAAAGCCAATACTGGAAAGTGAACAACTAAAAAGAAGTCCACTGCTAAACCATGAAGAACCTCCTACATCGTCGGTAGAATGAGTAGTCGTCTCTGCTCAGCACGAACAAGCTCTAAGACCTGGAACCGTCCGTCACCTGAAAAAATAATAGTGGGTCAGGCCCACGAACAAGTTTTATCCTAACTACAATCCAAACAGAGACCCAATACGCAGATACATCCTAGACGTCTCAACCATATCTATATAGTCCGTAATAGATAAATATATATATCCACATTACAGGACTCTAACTAAACTATGCTGAGGGTCTCAACCTGAATAGAAGGCAACATGCAATACGCACCTGAGTGGGCATGACTACCTAAGCCTAACAGGGTATACCTCAACCAACATAGTTAGTTACACATCATACTGCATATACGCTCCCTAACCGTCGACTATGAGACTCAAGCTCATGTCACGGTACCATAACAATATGTATAAAAACCGTTCACATTCATCCATAAGAAATCTAGTAAGTCGTTCGGCGTATTCAACCACATCGACTCATATATATAAGGAGGATTTTATTTAACAACCCGTAACCTTATTCCAAAATAGGTAGGACTGAGTATTTTGAATCAGTCTGTCCCTAGTATGCCACCGTCCCATACCGGTGCATACAATCCACAAAATCCATATAATTGGTTGAATAGGTAAAACTGTTCCCCAATTAAAATCCATAAGGTAAGAATTAGCGTTTTGAGCTAAACCATACCTAGTATGTCACCGTCCCATACCGGTGCATACAATCCTCCATATCCGTGTAAATTACAACAATTAAATAATATTTTAGCAATTTACAGTCCACAACAATTCCAAATAATTGTAGAAGAGTATTTCAGCAATTTAAATCCAAAACTATGTAAATTACAGACTATGAATAATAGTACAGCAATTTTAATATCCAAAACCATAATCCAGATTAATTGCAGAATAATTTATATAATATTTCAGCAATTAAGGTTCAAAACCATACTCCAGTTAATTGTAGAATAATATATCAGATTTCAACAATTAACATCCAAAACATGATCCAGTTTAAAAACCATAATCCAAATAATTACAGAGTAGTGTTTAATGTTACGGCAATTAAAATCCCTAACTCAAATCCATGTATTGCAGGGAAATACTATATATTTCAACAACTAACATCTAGGATATGCATAGATCACACTTGTTAATTAAATGATCCTAGCATGCACCTACAACCAAATTTATAAATATATACATACTCCATTAAATTCCTAAAACTAAATTAAGCAAATTAACCTCTTCCCTCCGTTAACAACCTGCACTGCTGTATACATTCCTACAGTTAAATCCATGAGTTCAAAGACATTAATTTATCAAGTGTGGCTCTAATGTAGCATGGTACAATGATTAGAATCCATGTTCTATCCCTTTTTAATTTCTAGACACTGTTTGCACCATTAAATCCTTCCGGTCCGTCAAGTCCGTAAACTGTTGCGACTTGCCCTAGATTTTTCCTACAGTTTAAAACCTTAGCATATAAATAATTTTATACATCCTAGGGCATTAACATTCCATAGTTTAGTGTTTAAAACCATCTCAGTAGCCTAAACACAGTTCTGAAACCCACAGTTGAACCAAACAAGCCCTAAACTGCTTCAGAACACCTAAAGGACCACAGAGCCTTCTCCAAATAATTGGAGCAGGCTCTAACCTGCCTAGAGCCGGTTCCCACAACCTTTGGAGCTGGCTCTAATTGAGTGGGAGCTGGCTCTAATTGAGTGGGAGCCGGCTCTTTGCTCCCAGAGCCGGCTCTCCCTCTCTGAGAGCCTTCTCCGCTCACTTTTCTTGCTCTATTGCTCCGTTTTGTTTATTAGCTTCGTCTCCGGCTATTCCCAACCTTCGGTTCATCTTTAATACTGAGTTTAAGAATCCTATTTACACCCAATATCATCCCCATGACTTGTTCATAATAGTCCAATTCAATTACAGTGTTTAAAACCTTAACCGATCAAACATGCTTCCACTCCAAACTGTAAACAAGAGGTACAAGAACTTTAACAGAATAATTCCACACACACAGACATCTGATTTAGCATACAACAAGCATGTATAATTTAATTAATGATCAATTAAAACCCTAGAAACAGTCTAAGGATGCACAGAACACAGGCAACGGGAGATAGAAAGGAAAGAACTTGCCTGTGATTTCAGTTATGAAATTCCGGCATCGTGTCCACTGTTTCGGCAATACTGAGTTACTGTCTAGCCTCCCCTTACTTTTGCTCTTCCCTTCTCCTAGGTCGGACCTTGAAGCCCCAGCCGAAAAACCTCACAACTTGTTCTGTTTCTCTCAAAAACCTCTCTCTGTTTCCTCCTAATATCCCAGAACGTGCATAGGGTCTGTGTTTTGTTTTTCAACCCTAACCAGCCGTAACACAATATATTTATAGGTATATTGGAAAACCTAAATTTAATTCTAGGAGGAAACTAAAAACAAAAGAAAATAAAACAAAATATAAAATTTATAATATATAAGTCAGCTATAGATTTCGTGGTTATATACAACCCTAAAATCCTATTAATTTGATTTACCCTATATACACATATACCAAAAAATATATGTATAATCATCCATGGATATTAACTGTACCCGTTAGTCTCCTATCCGAGTAGTCCATGAGACCCAACCGATTGGTCCATCGCTACTATCCAAGCCCATCCTTTTAAACCAGAAATAAAATACACATTTAATCTAATTAAAAACACCAATTAAAAAAATTAAATAAAAATTAAGCATAAAATTAAATTAAATCCACAAATCAATTTAAACAACACGTCATTCAAATTCCACACATAGCCACATAAGCACTTAAAAATAACAAAATAAATACTGAAAACAATAAAATAAATAATAAAATTTCGATTATATCCCTTTCAAAACTAGGGGTATTACAGTTGTGTTTGCAGAACCTTGCGAATGATGGAAGGTGTAACTACCATGCAAGCCATAAAAGCATTCGACAACTCATCCACATTCCTCAAAGCATTCCACTCAATGGTGAATGAGGTAGAAAGACTACCAATAGGTCGGTGACTGAGTGCATCTGTCACCACATTCGCTTTCCCTGGATGGTACTGTATAGAAAAATGATAGTCTTTCACAAACTCCAACCACCTGCGCTGTCTCATATTCAGCTCTCGCTGAGTGAACAAGTACTGCAGACTCTTGTGATCACTAAATAACCCGAAAGAACCCAACAGATAATGCCTCCAAATACGTAAGGCAAAGACCACAGCTACCAACTCCAAATCATGCGTTGGATAATTTAGCTCATGAGGCTTAAGCTTCCGAGATCCATAAGAAATCGATTGCTCCTCTTGCATCAAAACACATCCAAGACCCTGCAATGAAGCATCCGTGTACACAAGATACTCGATCCCGCTATGAGGAGTAGCCAGAACCGGTGCAGAAGTCAATTTCCTTTTCAGCTCATCAAAAGCTCGCTGACAGTGTTCATCCCACATGAACTGTACTCCCTTGTTGGTCAGATGAGTGAGTGGTCCCGCTATCTTAGAGAACCCCTGGATGAACCGACGATAATATCCTGCCAAATTGAGAAAACTCCGAATCTCGGTAGGTGAAGTAAGCTGTCCTCACTTTACCACAGTTGAAACCTTGGCTGGATCAACCGCTATCCCCCTTTCTGACACCACGTGACCCAGAAACTTCACTTCCCGCTGCCAAAACTCACAGTTCTCAAACTTGGCATATAACTGGTGCTCACAAAGCGTCTGCAAGACTATGCGAAGATGTCGAGCATGATCGTCCTCCGACCGAGAGTAGATCAAGATGTCATTAATTAAGATAAAAACAAACGGATCCAAATAAGCCCGAAAGACTCTGTTTATTAAGTCCATGAACACTGCAGGTGCATTAGTCGTCCCAAACGGCATAACACGAAACTCATAAGAACCATATCTCGTGAGAAACGCTGTCTTAGGAACATCCTGCTCCCTAACCCTCAGCTGATGATACCCAGAACGTAGATCAATCTTGGAGAAGTATGTGGCTCCCTGTAACTGACCAAACAAATCATCGATCCTGGGTAGAGGGTACTTATTACGAATAGTAACCTTGTTCAACTCCCTATAATCTATACACAGGCGAAACGAACCTTCCTTCTTCTTCACAAATAGAACCGGTGCTCCCCAAGGTGATGTACTCCTACGAATAAAAACCTAGCTGAGTAACTGCTGAATCTGATCCCTCAGTTCTCTCATCTCCACTGGTGCCATCCTATAGGGTGCCCTAGCAAAAAGGCGCACTGCCTGGAGCTAAATCTATCACAAAATCAATCTCGCGACTAGGTGGCAACCCTGGAATCTCCTGAAATACATCCGGGAAATCCTGTACAATTGGTATGTTATCCAAAGATACAGTAATCCTCTCCTCCGTCTCCTATTCTACCCGAAACAAATAGGTGTTATTATCCCCGCTAGAGCGTGGCATAGCAACAAAGTAAAATATCCTTACTAGGTATGGTGAACACAATAGACCTTTTCAACACAAATAACTTGAGCATGGCAGTGATAACCAATCCATCTCAAGTATCACGTCATACGTGTGCATGTCCAGGACCGAAAGATTTGTTAGAAATCTGAGTCTACCAATATCTAGTGTCACAGGCCCATCCTCCTATGTAAAATGGTGGTATTGCCAAAAAGGTGTAAAAATACCCTGAGGTCTATTGCATACATGTGTCACCAACCTAAATCCCAACGGTTCAAAACACGTAATATAAACAAAATACTCCGAAATCTACTTAGAGTTAGAACGTCGCTCTATTTTGAGAATCTTCCTTCTATACTAAACCTACCATATTGAGTTTACACAAGTTCTTTTTATAACTTCTTGGTAATCATCCTATTGCAAGACAATGAACCTATAAGCAAAACTTTGTTTGCTTGCCCAAAAACCAAATCAGCCTACTGTGACTGACTTCCTTTCCTTATCACAACATACACATTCCAATACAGTTTAATAAAACCATTCATGTATACATCACAACACAACTTCCAATAAACAAAATTAAGATAGCCAAAACCACAAGTTTACTTTATTAAAAACTTTTTAAACCAAAACTGTCAAACAAATAACCGTAAGGTGTTCTTTAACATAATCCTAATGTACGTGATTAAATCCATACTACCTTCTTACTAATACCTCCTCCACTACTAGTAATTAAAAGTACTCTTAAAAGAGCAGTCATCCTTGAACTCCGGTGCCCTCCATCTCAGATGCTCCGATATCTCCTCCATTTTGATCTTCTTCGGGGTCTTCCTCTCCGCTTGGCTCAGCTTCGAGCACCACCGAAGTTATGTTAGGTCCACAGTATGGTGGCCAATCCCGCACGCAAGAAACTTTCCTTAACTGATACTCCGATGCAATGCCTATTGGAATCAACTCCCTGGTCTCCAATTCCGCCTTCTTGGTCAGCCTTCGTAGGGGAATCACCGGAGTAACCTTCCTCAACCTTGGGCCCTTCTTTGCTTTCATCGCGGCCCTCATCCTCTTCCAAGTGCCAAACATTTTGCAATTACAGAATAAACTTGACATCAGTACCTTCTAAACGAACCGTAAAGGAATTTAACTAATCCTAAACTTAAGCTCTAATCAAAAGATAACGCTACGCGGAAGACTTAATACGAAACACCCTAGAGACACTTGAACCTAGAGTGCTTTGATACCAACTGTGATACCCCTCGGATCCGAGACACGGGTTGATCAGGCCCAGGCCCAAACCCAAGGGAATATCAAACAATTAAAGTATTTTAAAACGAACACAGATGACAAAAAGAAACAATAAAGATAGAATAAAGCTGAAAAAAATAATAATAATAAAACCCTCCATGTGTAACTGAAAATTGAAACTCCAATCCTCCAAAACTTTAAGGTTACAACTTGGGAATCCACTGATGGACCCCTAACCAAAAGTTTAACTAAAACTGAAAACTGAAAATAGATAATGCTAGAAACATCGAGAGAAATCCTACGTAATCAGATGAAGGTGAGACTATCCTCGACAAGCATGATCAAACTCTAAGGCTGGAACCATCCTGTACCTGAAAAGAATAATGAAGGAGTGGGTCAGACCCACGAGCAAGTTCTAATCTAACTACAATCCATACAGTGACGCGATACGCAGATACACCGTAGATACCTCACAATATCTATCTAGTCCATACGTATAAATATATCCACACTAAGGGACATTCACTAGTCTATAATAGGGGTCTCAACCTGAATAGAAGGTAACATGCGAATACACACCCAAAGGTATACATGAGTACCTAAACCTAACAGGGTACACCTTAACCTATTATAACCAGCTACGCATCCACTGCATATACGCACCCTAACCAATAAGTCTGAGACTCAAGCTCAACTCGTGGTACCATAAACATATATATAAAGTCCGTCCAAATCCAGGGTATATAGTTCAACCATTTATTAAACTGACATACAATATACCAATTAGTTAGTCACTTAACTTATTCAGTTGATATGACTTAACCACCATCCGTTAATCCAGGAAGTCATCCAACTTGGTTACAGCTGATCTGACTTAGTCACAATTAGGATTCGATATCTTTCAATCCATTCCATTAATCCATTAGGTTAGGTTTATGCGTTTTGAGCTAAACCGTCCCTAGTATGTCACCGTCCCATACCGGTACATACAATCCTCCATATCCATGTAAATTACAACATATATAGCAGTTCAATAATTTACAGACCAAAAACCACCATCCAAATAATTGCAAAAAAGTATTTAAAGTTTCAGCAATTTAAATCCAAGCATTTAACCATATAGTTACAGGAGACGATTTAATAAATGAACAACTAACATCCAGAGCATGCATAGACCAAATTTAATATGTCAAGGACTCCATCATGCATGTGAATAGGTTAAATAATCCTATTATTATCCAATAAATTGCTAAAACAATTTCAGAAGATTGTTTAATGTTTCAGCAATTTAAATCAAAACATTTAACCATATAGTTGCAGGAGACGATTTAATAATTCAACAACTAACATCCAGAGCATGCATAGACCAAATTTAATAATTAAATGACCTTGTCATGCATTTGAATGCATTCTAAAACAAGTTTTAGAAACACATTATATTCCATCAAATTGCTGAAATTTAATTCAGCAATTAATTTATCTTCCATTTGTTAACAACATAGGAAGTGCCTTAATTTTTACACTGTTTGTCCCGACAATTTAGAATTAAACCTTAATCAATTTAAGGTCTTAATAACACCCAAATTTAGCCTTCTAATCTCTCTGTGGAACCCCAGAACCAACAGATTAAATCCCATGCTCCAGTAGTAAAACACAGTACGTAGAAAGCTAAAAAAAAATTAAAACAAAACGTAAAATGAAAAGGGAGCCTGCTCCAAATTTTGGGAGCAGGCTCTTTCAGCCTAGAGTCGGCTCTAGGTTTCCTTAAAGCTAGCTCTACTTGTTGTGGGAGCCGGCTCCCACTTCTATGGAGCCGGCTCTCACCTCATTTGAGAGCCTTCAGTCCCCGGTACTTCGTTTCAGCTTTTGTGCTCCTTCTCCGGCTTATTCCTATCACTCTGTTATTTTTAAAAATTAATCTTAGGTGTCATATTCATACCCAGTAGCATCCCAATGGCTTGATAACAACAATTAAAATCAATTACAGAGATTAAATTTGCTACCGAACTAACCCGCGTTAGGAACAAAACTGAAATTATAATTCTATTCCAACCTCTCTGTTCCTCTTCACAAACTGATCTTAGGAGTCTTATATCATCCTATTAACATCCCCAAGGTTCATTTATAGAAGATAAAAGCAAGAATCGTAACCAAAATCTCAACAGATTTTAATATGCTTTAATGAACAGAACTGGGAGCAACCATACACGAACTGTAAACAGATTTGAATTCAATGCAAACAGATCATCAACAAGCATACATTAAACACATAAGTTTCAATTACTAATTAGTTAATCCCTAAAGACTATCTAGGTGCACAGAACACGAGCCAAAGGAAAAGAGGAAGATAAGAACTTGCCTGCAGTTTTGGACTCAAAACTTTGTCACCGTCTTCCTAACTTCCGGCAACCACTGACTACCTTCTAACTTCCTCTGGTTCTGGTCTAATCCACCAAAATCCTCCCTTGGTACTCACTGTTCTTCTCCTTGACAATTCTTACAGTGCCTCCGTTCACAACCCTCTGTGTTATGAACTAACTTCACGTTTATGTAACATGAATTATGATTGTAAACCCTAGGCTAAAGCATAATGGTTGTATTTATAGGTTTAACTCTAAAACCCTAATCCTTGTAATTTTAGAGATAGAGCCCAAATCTTAATCCTAGTCGGCCCATATAACAAAACCTACGATTAAATTCTATGTTGGCTACACTAGGTGATGTCCAAAAGAAATTGTGAGTCAATTAATGTATTTAAAAACTCACGTAACTTAATTTTAACATTACAAGAATTATAGTAAGTTAATTACCTAAGTTTAAAACAGTGAGTTACAAATAATACAATTAATAATTTATGAAAATAGACACAACAATTAATAATTTAAATAAACCAAATAATGCATATAAAACCAATTTAATTCAAATTTCAAATAACCAACTAAACAAATGAAAAATAATTATAAAAAAAATGCAATAAAAATAATAAAATAAATAAAAATGCAATATAATAAATATTAAAAATGCCGAGACTATCCTTTTAAAATTAAGGGTATTAAATGTTGCCATTTAAGCCTACTAAAGAATTAATCACATCTTTACCCTCAAACTAGTGGACTTTTATTAAAGTTTATTGTTCTAGGTGCGGCTTTTTTTTTTTTTTGTTTTTGTTAGGATTAAAGATGAAAGCATGGTGCAATGTGTTGATCTATTAAGCTTTCTAGCGATTCATGAGGTTGAGTGTTAGGTCAATGACTCCCAAACCATATGGCTTTAGGGCACTAGGTGTTCAAACACCCCTAAGGACTTACAAGCTCAAATCAACTAGGTTACAAATCAAAACAACCTCCATCTAATTATTTCTCACTTTTCACCTTTTGGGAGAAGTCCTCACTTTTTTATTACTTTTGTAACTTTTTTTTTTTTTAGAACAATTACTAACCTAGAGTTTGGGCCCTCCACTTTTCGGCGTGAGAAGTTCAGTGCTTGATGAGGCTAGAATCCCAGCTACTTAGTGAAAAGGGTTTGTTATCCACCTTTATCAAAATGAAAGCTTTCAGTGCATTACTAGTCCAATTGGGATATAACCAATTCAATAATCAACAAAGCTTGTACCCCACAAATGAATGTTAGTGTGCGCCCGTGCTAGTGTGGAAGACTAGAGTGAATCTCAAAACAATCATAAAATCATGATGATGTGGACCATAAGTGCAAGCAAGATATCAATTTTTTGAAAAATTTACTCCTACATGGCATACACAAGGCATACAAGGAGTATTCACTCTCAAGTCAGGCAATTTTTAAATTTTTAAACAATATAGTCCTCAAAAGATCTACATCATCGCTAAAATGGACCAATCATAGAAAATCTCTGAAATACACAAGTCATGCTCAAAATTTTGAATTTAAAAGCAAGCACTATAACATACACCATTGCCCCCAAACTTAAATGGCACAGTGTCCTCAATGTGCAAAGAGAACAAAGGGAAAGAGTATACCAGTGCAAGTAGTAAGAATGATCGGGACAGAAGTATCTAAAGTGGGTGGCATGGCCCCCCCAAACTTGGGATTAACTGTGGTCCTAAAATTTGGCACTTGGATAAACTCATCAGATAACAAAAGGGATAATCAGTGCACAGTGGACATGCAAGTGTAAATGGGATAATCAAATAAAGTAGGGAGAGAGGTATAAGGGTGTTCCTGAAAATTAGGTAGCACTCTCTCTCACTGAAGTCACTGTGATGCACCTGATGGAGTCAAACAGACAGATATGAGAATATAAAAAAAAAAATGACATCCATAAAGAAAACATATATAAAGAAAATAGAGTACAGGGACATAAAAATGTCAAAACCGATAGACCCGGCTGTAAAAATAATATACAGTGACCAAAATGAAGTATGAATGACAAAGATGTAGTATAAAAAGATAGAAGAAACTGGGAATCTCAGGTGGACAAGGCAGGACGGGCAGGGCGTGCTCCGCGGACATCCCTAGATAAATCTCGGAATATAGACGTGATATCTGTGCAGAGTGCAGCAAAATCAGCTCTGTGGGCAACAGTATCAGCTCTAAGGGCGATAATATCAGCTTGCATAGCAATCACTGCATCCTCGAGAGCTTGAAGGCGCTCTCTAAAGCCGGGGGTCTGACTGGGAGCCTCAGGTATATAAAGATCTGAAGAATGAGAATCCTGAGTTTGCTCATCCTCGTATACTGGCGACCCAGCTGGAGAGTGCTGCTTTGCATCATCTGCAGGTCGCTTTAAATCAATGTCCATGCGCTCGGCAATCAGATTAACTGGTGCGTCATCCACTGCCGGGTCTGCTGCTGCTACTGCTGGCTCCTCAGCCTCTAAATCCTCTGCCGCTTGTGCGGCATCCTCCTGTAATCATGCAATAATAGCATTATAGCTCTTGTTGCAATCCTTCTTCAGGAAGTGACAGGATACTCTCTTAGGGTGCTCCCGAGGCTGGAAATAATATCGCTGGTCTAGCAGGATCTGGGTGATGAGGTGGCCAAATGGGAGAGACTTAGCCCTTTTGGGCCTCTCCTGGCTGATATACTCATCGCAGAGCTTCCTCATCACACTCTAGATGAGAGCGGGGGTAGACACCCAGTGCCCTGTATAGAATGCATATAGGGCTGTCAGATAATCTACTCGTCTCTGAATCTTGTGCCCGGCCATGTATATGTTGCGGAACAAAACAGAGTCAATGAACCACAGGTCATTTGGAAGATAAGTGCGGGTGGTGAAGGTCTCGCCAACGGCATAGTCACCTGTCAGAAATACTGCCATGTCGGTATAAGAAGGCCTGTATAGCCTCGGATATATCTCTTAAAGCTCCGGAGGGCATCGATGTGGATAATGGCATGATCGGGATAATGTATCCATAGTAATAGAAATCTGGTGGGCATTAATGGTGGTAATCATCTCTGTCGTGGTACGCGAGGATGGCCGGAGGTTCTGGAAGAACACCCCTACGAGCCTTGGATACACAGGGCTAGTAACTGGCGCAAGAATAGCTGTAAGGCCCCTCCAGATAATGTCATCATAAGTGGATCGGGTTAGTACCGATCTGGAGAAGAAATCTGTGTCGAAAACTGACTTATGGGCCACTGACATCTGTGCATATCTGGATGCGGGCCTGTCAAGCTCCTGGGTTGGCTGAGCTGGTGAAGGAGATGGAGATGGTGTAAACGTAGCCTGAGCCTGAGAAGGAGATGGAGAATGCTCAGCCTCAGCCGCATGAGAAGGTGACTGAGGTGGTGTAACGACCTGGTCATTTGCCTTCCTTTCCTTTTTTCCTTAAATTTTACGAATGAATTTTTTTCGTTTAATTTTCTTTTCTGAGCTCTGTTTCATGTCGCTTAGTGTCATCTCGAGTGCTCAGAATTGGTTCCTGAGACTCTTTTCCGTGAATTGACAACTTCCTTTGAGGACCGAGTCATTTTCACATTTTTCGTTTTTCAATACTATGCGCTATTTCGTGCTTTTCCCTATTTCGTCTTATCTCCGTTTGTCAGTTTTTGGCACAACCTCACTTTTCAAGCTCGGAGTTGGTTTTTGACTTCACGTATCTTTATCGTGAGTGGTTTCCACGAAATATGTATCTTTACTTTTGCAAGAAAGTACTCTGGTTACTCCCGGTGCCCATAGGGGCATGAATGCATAAATCTTTGGAATTAATTTCATTTCTTGGGGTGTTTTTCATAAATATCTTTTGAAGATATTTTATTTCAGGGGTTTTTATGAAAATATTTTTGGAAGATATTTTCATTCTGGGCCATAAGTGCAGTTTTCACTTTTTAGAGGGGCCATTGTGCAATTAATGAAAGTTATTGAAAGATGTCTTGTTTTGAGCCTGAATCCTCGTACGGGATTCATTTTCACATTTCGTCGAGTTGTGTACTCTTGGAATTTCCTCCTGGTCGATGTTTTCTAGTTTCAGGGTTTCTGGCCCTGGTTTTTGCCAAACTTGTTTTGGGCATAACTTTCTGCTCGGGACTCAGTTTTTGACGCCGTTTCTTCCGTTGTTCATATTATATCATTTTGAATCTTTTTTGTTCACAAAGTTTGCTATTTGAGCGAGTCTGCTCAAATTTTACTTTTTCGAACTCGGCAGGGCCCGTTCAGGGCACTTTTTGAGATTTCTATAAAAGGGGGGTGAGATATTTCATTTTTCATCTTCTCCCCTCTTCATGCATGACCTGGAGCTCCCATAGCAGCCCAAGGGGGGCTGCCATCTTCTCTCTCTTCTTTTGGTTCACTTTTCCTTGATGGAAAGTCTTCGGCCTTAACGTTTGTTGTTCCCCTCGCCGTGCTCTACCTTTCCCCCTTGTTAGAATTCAGTTTTGACCATTTCTTGAGTTTGGTTTTGAGGTCAAGTTATGTTTTGATGGGGCTTTCTTGGGGGTTATGTTCACGGCGTTGTCCCCGACAAAACCTAGTAGTTTCGTCGGATTCGGAGCCGTTCCATTTTGATGGCATTTGAGATTTTCATCTCAAATTGAGGTAGGGGATGTTTTAGGTTTAAATTCTTGTTATATAGCATGCTTGTGATGCTTATACTACTTGTTTGCATGATTAAATATAAAATCTAGAGATTTTATTATTTATTTTTCTTGTACGGGATCTAATTTTCCCGGTTGTTCATGACTTGGTTTAAACATGTAGCATGATTTTATACTGCCCCTTGATATGCTCATTGTCGTGTATTAAAATTGGAACATTTGAATAAGTATTAAAGATTTTATTTAATATTTATCTTAGGTGAAAGATTAATTCACATGGCCTTAACTAGCTCAAAATCAATATGTGTTAGCATATTAAATTAGGCCTTAGCATGCTCTCCAACATAGTTGAAATTGAAAGTGATTGGAAGTATTTTGAAAATTAGTAATTATTACTTAATTTGATTAATTAATTTGCCCCGAGTGCACTATTCACTCTATTTAAATTCCGGCTTGATATTCTTGATTTACATGCCATATAGCTTCACATATATTTGATTTAGAATATTCGGTTAGGTTTTGAAACCTGTTATTTAATTAAATTCCATGTTTAAGATTTAATTCTGATGGTGATATACAACTTGGAATTGTATTGTGGCATGCTAGAAAATTAAGTTTTGGTATGGTTGTTCACATGTATTAAATTGGGATTTATTGCATGAGAATTGCAACTTTTGTTTTATATTTAACTTTGGTGAAGGTTTAATTCACATGGTCGTAAATTGAATGAAATAAACTTGTAATGTGATATTACATTAGTCCTTGGCATGTTTTCCAACATAGGTTAATTTGAGAGCATTTGGTTAAGTTTGAAAATCAAGAGATTTTAATTAAAAGAATTGATTAAAATCTATTTTATGGTCCCATTAGCTTAGTTAAGGTTTTAACTTGGTATTTGTATTGGCCATGACTTGTTTACTAGTATATATTAATTTGGGACTATTAGAAGTTGTTTTAGAACCTTGGTAATTAAATTAGCATGATTTAATTAAAGTTCTACTTTGTTATTCCAACAACCTAATTGAGTTTTAGAATGGATATAGGTGATGACCATGCCATGTCCTTTAACATGTACTAAATTCAGGTTATTTGGAATTAAATCGGAATCTAGAGAATTTAATTGTGTTTATCTATTTAAATTCTATCAATTTGTTCCATGATCTAGTTGTGTTTTAGAAGTGGTTTCTATATTCAAATCATGGACTTAGACTTGTTGTATATTCATTTGGTTATGTTTTGAACATTGGATAACATAGTTGCTATGTTTGTATTCGTGATAATATGTTTTCCATATTGAATATATGTTGCCTTGTGTAATGATTTGCATACTTCGTGTTTAACATCTTTCATGCATAGCATGTAACGAATCGCATGCTGAAGATTCGACATTCATCATATCATATTAGTTGTGAATTTAGAACATGTATTGTATAGGTTTCCAAATTTGGTTGTGCTTAGTAGATAGTTGATTATCTTGCATATTCCTATTGATATATGCGTTATTGCACAACTTGTTGATTTTGGAAACTTGGGGATGTCGTTGTTTGACTGTGGCTAGGACGTGGTTCTAGTACGAGGGATAGTCCCTCTATATGGTCTAGTGCGCACATAGGGAGGTTACCCATGGGCTAGTAACCCTAAAGTAACTATGTTGTCGGTCTGATCCAGCGTGACGTCCGAGTATCCACTTTGTTTGATTTCGCATTTCATTTTCAAGTTGATAACTAGATGATGTTGTAACTTGTTGTTTCTTATTTGTCGTTCCATTTTAAGTTACAGGATGTTAACTTGCGAAATTATGCTTTATGCGTTGTATTGGAAGTTCCAATGTTGGTTAAATTGCATCGATATTGAAAATCGTGTTTTAACGTTCTAATAAAGCCTAGGGTTGATCCTATTGATTCATTTATAACATAGACGTTAGGTGGCATGAACTACTACTGTTATTTTGTGCTTTAGATTCTAAGTTGATGGCTTTGAGAACTTAAACCTTGTTGCATTGTATAACATGCTCTTTTGTTATTGAATTACATGGATAATGTGATTCTTGTTAACTTGTATTCAAATATGCTTTTGTCATGTTGTATGGATTACTCTAGACCTAGTTCAGTTGTATTGAAAATGCAATTCATGTTAATCTATGCTCAAACATTCTTCTTGTCGTGTTCTTTGGATTATCCCAACCATGATTCGTTTCATACACGTATGTATATCATGATTCTTGTTGCTTAGACTCTAAGGTAGCTTAGGATGCTCCCCGAGTCTCACTTGGACATAGACGTTAGGTGGCATGAGCCCTTTTAACATGTTTCACCTTAAGGTGATAAATTTGCAAAATGCTAGGTCGATGCATGCTCATCTCCTACGAGTAGCTTTATGTTACTCACCCCTACGATACTGGGGCATATTTTAGGTACGAAGACTTGGTTCGTGAAGCCTAGCATTCCTTGGATGTCGTGTAGCTTTTAAGTTTCCATTTCATGCAAATATCAGCATGAAATGTCATTTTGTAGACTAATATGTCAAAATATGTATATTTGATTCTATGTATGTAATGTGTACTTAAGTACAGTCCTTTCAATGTATTTGATATGTATGAGATGAGGCCGGAGGCCAATGACATGTGTATTGTATTTTATACAACTTTTTAACTTCATGAAATATTATGAAAACCTTGAAAAATCGCAAGTCATTGCTTCACCATGGTTGCATCGGGTGTGAGAATTCCATTTTCATTCTTTTATAGGGTCTTATTAATCTTGTATGAAGTGTGGCCAAGGGCCAAACGGTCATTTGATCCCGTTTTGCATTTTTGGATTCCATGTTTTCCATTCCAAGTCCATTTTTGCCTTTTTGCCCGTTGGGGGGTCGAATTTTGCATCGGCCATATTTTTAAGCCATGGACCATTGTAGCGCGTTTAAATAGGTAAGTTACGTTTGTGTGCATAGTCGTTTCCGGGCAAAACCTCATCGTTTGTGTTTTGAGCCTTTTGTGAATTCATTTCGCATTTTTTTTGCATATTCTGATCTAGGGGCATTATGGACCTTTCACCTTAGTTTTATTTTCTTCTTTCGATATGGTCCTTAGAAAACATGATTTTAGGGGGGGTTTCTTTTTCGTGTTTTTCCAGAAAAGGTCGTCTTGGTATTGGAAATCGCCTACGAAGTTCAGTTCTCAGTTTTCAAAATAGCAGCTTTTTGGACCTCCATGACCAGATTTCATGGAGGGGCATTTCGGGCATTCTACATTGCGTTTTTTTTTAATTCTCTAGCGAGTCATGTAGGAAACTCATTTTTGAGGGAGGTTTCTTCTTTGTGTTTTTGCAAAAAAGTTCATCTAGGCTTCCAAATTCAGCCTCTGTTCTGTCTTTTTTCTGAAAAAAATCACATAGCAGCTTTTGGGCTGCTGCTGGCAGCCATGTGTGCACCGGCGTGCACGCGGCGTGCATGGGTGCGCGCATGGGGCTGTCGTGGCCCCTCGTCGGGCCGCCGCGACGTCAACTCTTCTTTTGGGCTTTTCTCCTTCGTCCGGACTCCGATTCAAGTGATTTTTTTTTTAAAACTTGATTAATTTTTCGCTGTCTTTCCAACGGTGTGCTCGGTTGCACCCAGTTCTTCCTAAATAATTACTAGTTTACCCTTTTTGCCTTAAGTGCTCGTTTTTCTTCGTCATGCCATTTCTCCTTCGTCCGAACTCCGAATCATGCGATTCTTGAGTCCATCTTGATTAGTTTTTCGTTGTCCTTCCAGCGGTGTGCTCGGTGGCACCCGAATCTACAGTTTTCAGAAATGACTATTTTGCCCCTTGGGGCTTATTTGTCATATTTTCGATCTTTTGCTTCCGCATTAGTTTTTGTTGAGTTCCACGACCTCATGGAAGGTCACTTTGACTTCTTAGAGTCTTGTTATCTGTTTTCGCTTCCGCATTCGGATCCGTTATCGGATTATCCTTACGGTTCATCACAGGACATGCTGGCCTAAAAGCCAGGGTCGTCACAGGTGGTATCAGAGCGTCCGGGTTCGAATACCTTGGATGACGGGTTTTGGGTGCATATCATGCTCACGTTGTTTTGCTTTGATGTGTCATTTATATCTTGATAACATGCCTTGTTTGATAACATGTCTTGTATGATAACATGTTCATAGGCTTAGGTGTTTTGAGACATCTATTATTTGTTAAGCGTACTTTATGTGTATATATGCTTCCTGATAACATGTTCTGTGTCACTATCATATTCTGGTGTGATAACATGTCTGCGTGCTTCTTGATAACATGTTTGATTTGATAACATGCCTATTTACTTATGTGGCAACTTGTTTACTACTTGTGTGAGTAGATAGTTATGCTATGTTGCACTCTATTTGTTTACTTTATGTCATGTTTTTGCATTGTCTCTTAGGATCTGTCGTATCCCTTGGATGCATTCTTGTTTCATGAGTTTCTTTCTTGGATAGGAGAAATTCATTCCGTAAGGACCTGTGTAGGGAACCTTCTTGTCTGTTCTGCCGATTGATGCGAGTAAGGCTCATATGAGCGTAGAGGACTACAATTCGTTCTATTTCCTTGTCTGCAGGAGTGAGACGTGGGCCAAGGAGGCACCGTTTCATTTCCTTTTCCTTCGTGCCTTCTAGATCTAAGGCCTTAAGCGTATGTTGCCAGTGTCATTGTTGTCAGAGTTTTGGGATTTGCTACCCCAACTCTCGCAGATGCCTGGTTCCCGTGGTGCTTTTGGTAATGATCATTTTCGACATTGATGTCATTGGTATCGAAAAGTTCCCTTCTGGGGCATGTTACGAACTAGTGCCTTATACTGTCATGCTACCTTGCTGACGAGTAAGTGTGGGTGGGTTCTGGCCACTATTCGTACTGCCTTGTCACTCTCTTCATCTATCATATTTCAACGTTTCATTGTCTTGGGATTCTCTCGGTAGTTGACGTTGAGTTAACGTGCCGATTCGTATGAGGTGTTGTCTTAGTTCATGGTTTCACGTTCCTTCAGTTGATCTTTAGACTTCAGGATTTGTCCTTCAGTGAGTTGTGAGCTGTCCTTTGATTTGACCTTTTGTTCGGTCATTATTCTATTCTCTCTGGTGTGTTCCTAATTTCGAGGACGAAATTCCTTTAAGGAGGGTAGGTTGTAACGACCTGGTCATTTGCCTTCCTTTCCTTTTTTCCTGAAATTTTACGAATGAATTTTTTTCGTTAAATTTTCTTTTCTGAGCTCTGTTTCGTGTCGCTTAGTATCATCTCGAGTGCTCGGAATTGGTTCCTGAGACTCTTTTCCGTGAATTGACAACTTCCTTTGAGGACCGAGTCATTTTCACATTTTTCGTTTTTTGATACTATGCGTTATTTCGTCCTTTTCCCTATGTCGTCTTATCTCCGTTTGTCAGTTTTTGGCACAACCTCACTTTTCAAGCTCGGAGTTGGTTTTTGACTTCACGTATCCTTATCGTGAGTGGTTTCCACGAAATATGTATCTTTACTTTTGCAAGAAAGTACTCTGGTTGCTCCCGGTGCCCATAGGGGCATGGATGCAAAAATCTTTGGAATTAATTTCATTTCTTGGGGTGTTTTTCATAAATATCTTTTAAAAATATTTTATTTCAGGGGTTTTTAAGAAAATATTTTTGGAAGATATTTTCATTCTGGGCCATAAGTGCAGTTTTCACTTTTTGGAGGGGCCATTGTGTAATTAATGAAAGTTGTTGCAAAATGTCTTGTTTTGAGCCTGAATCCTCGTACAGGAATCATTTTCACATTTCGTCGAGTTGTGTACTCTTGGAATTTCCTCCTGGTAATATTTTTGGAAGATATTTTCATTCTGGGCCATAAGTGCAGTTTTCACTTTTTGGAGGGGCCATTGTGTAATTAATGAAAGTTGTTGCAAAATGTCTTGTTTTGAGCCTGAATCCTCGTACAGGAATCATTTTCACATTTCGTCGAGTTGTGTACTCTTGGAATTTCCTCCTGGTCGATGTTTTCGAGTTTCAGGGTTTCTGGCCCCAGTTTTTGCCAAACTTGTTTTGGGCATAACTTTCTGCTCGGGACTCGGTTTTTGACGTCATTTCTTCCGTTGTTCATATTTTATCATTTTGAATCTTTTTTGTTCACAAAGTTTTGCCATTTGAGCGAGTCTGCTCAAATTTTACTTTTTCGGACTCGGCGGGGCCCGTTCGGGGCACTTTTTGAGATTTCTATAAAAGGGGGGTGAGATATTTCATTTTTCATCTTCTCCCCTCTTCATGCACGACCTGGAGCTCCCATGGCAGCCCAAGGGGTGCTGCCATCTTCTCTCTCCTCTTTTGGTTCACTTTTCCTTGATGGAAAGTCTTCGGCCTTAACGTTTGTTGTTCCCCTCGCCGTGCTCTACCTTTCCCCCTTATTAGAATTCAGTTTTGACCATTTCTTGAGTTTGGTTTTGAGGTCAAGTTATGATTTTGATGGGGCTTTCATGGGGGTTATGTTCACGGCGTTGTCCCCGACAAAACCTAGTAGTTTCGTCAGATTCGGAGCCGTTCCATTTTGATGGCATTTGAGATTTTCATCTCAAATTGAGGTAGGGGATGTTTTAGGTTTAAATTCTTGTTATATAGCATGCTTGTGATGCTTATACTACTTGTTTGCATGATTAAATATAAAATCTAGAGATTTTATTATTTATTTTTCTTGTACGGGATCTAATTTTCCCGGTTGCTCATGACTTGGTTTAAACATGTAGCATGATTTTATATTGCCCCTTGATATGCTCATTATCGTGTATTAAAATTGGAACATTTGAATAAGTATTAAAGATTTTATTTAATATTTATCTTAGGTGAAAGATTAATTCACATGGCCTTAACTAGCTTAAAATCAATATGTGTTAACATATTAAATTAGGCATTAGTATGCTCTCCAACATAGTGAAAATTGAAAGTGATTGGAGGTGTTTTGAAAATTAGTAATTATTAATTAATTTGATTAATTAATTTGCCCCGAGTGCACTATTCACTCTATTTAAATTCCGGCTTGATATTCTTGATTTACATACCATATAGCTTTACATATATTTGATTTAGAATATTCAGTCAGGTTTTGAAACCTTTTATTTAATTAAATTCCATGTTTAAGATTTAATTCTCATGGTGATATACGACTTGGAATTGTATTGTGGCATGTTAGAAAATTAAGTTTTGGATAGTCTTAAAACCCCCCTCTCCCCCCAAAAAAAAATATCTTTAAAAGATATTTATGAAAAATAACACAGGAAAAGAAAATGTTTCTAAAGAAACTTTGCATCCACGCCTCTGCGAGAAAAGTAAACAAACAGCAACCTTACTTTCCTACAAAAGTAAAGTTACGTATTTTAAGGAAACCAAATGGAATGAAAGCACGTGAAGTTGGAAATCAAATCTGAACATGAAACCAAGCTCAAAACTTTATCTCGGGTCTCTAAAACCCTAGGGTTATGCAAAAAGGAAACCACCAGAAAGGAGGGAAGATGACACGGTCCTCACAAGGACACTACAACACCAAGAAAGGGTAATGTCGAAAACTATTTCCGAGCACTCAACACGAACCGAAGGAAATCAAACCCGAACTCGAAAAAGAAAATTAACGGAAAAAGAAAATCTATAAAAATGGAATAAAGGAAAGGGAGGAAAATGACTTGGTCATTATGTTTTTGTACTCCTTTCCACAGGAGTAGTTTACTGTTAGACTTAGAATATAATTCATATTCTTATAGTTTTGTCTTGTATAAGAATTATTATTTATTAAATAAATCTGGATGCCAAGACTTCAGTGTCTCCTCTAACGTTTATTTTATAAATTATTCTGGAATTGATGAACGCTTATTTAGTACATTTTTTTTCCATTCATCCATTCCTCTTTTGTTATCAAAAATCCTCTTTATCCATCTCCTGATCCGTTTAAGAGGCTAATTTCTTCATTCGGTCACAATCAAGGATAGTTTGGCTATCCCAAATTTGAGTCGAAAGACTGTGGCGCACCCCTAAAAAAATTGGCTCGCCCGGTGGGACTTCCCTAGAAGTGTTAAAAATCAGAAGTTAGTGCTAAAAATTAAAAAATTAGAAGCACTGGAAATCATAAAAATTAGAAGCATCGAAAATCATAAGCGCTGAAATTCAAAATTTATGGCGATTACTGGTTCTCAATATCAAAATTTTCCTTATCAACAACCTTTTCATTAAGAAAAGAAGGTTGAACTCAAAGTGAATCAACAACTAAGTGATAAAGTATTGGCTGAAAGCGTCACAAATTTAGCGCAAATATGAAATCAAGCTAATACCAAATACATTGGCAAATGTGAATGATTCACTGGCCATTTTGTCAACAAGATTTAATCATGTTATAGCACAACCAAATGCAAGTGAACCGTTATTGAATGCACAACAATAGGTTCCAACGCCTGTTGAGTATCAGTAGAATTATTGCCATTACCAACAGCGGCAACAAGGGTTTCAACCCTTTCAGTGGCAGTTGTATGATCAGTTTCTAGCTACCCCAGGCTAATTAATCATAGGCTAATCAACTGCGATAGCAACTACCAAAGGAGCGCCAACGATCAGAGGGGTTTATTAGAACATCAATTGGCAACCCCTCAATCCAGTTTATCAACACAACCCCGTAGGTATTTCTGCCCCAAAATTATTATTATCAGCTGCACTACAAGTACATCAGCCACTTCAGTAGTAGATTTACCCCTGGCCATAAAAAGGGTTGATTCAGTTTCAGCGTCATATTTAGACTCAAATTCAATCTCGGATGGTTCCTCAAAAGAAGTAGGAACCTTAGCCCGCTCAGGCATCGATAGACCAGAATGTTAATCAGCGGTAGGTTGAAGTGGGGAACCGATAAATTTACTGGAGATCTTTCAACCCAATGTGTAAACTAAATCCTTATAATATGTTTGACGAAAGGTTGTTGAAGTTCCAGAGGAAGAAGCGAGAAGTGATGGGTAATAACCCATTTCCTACGGTGGTCGTAAATAAAGTGAATTCTGTTTCTACACATAGCCAACCACTAAAGAAAATTTACCTTGAAGAGAATAAGGTTGAGAGGTCATAAGAGAAATGGCTAGTTATAGTGGCCAAACAATAGTAAGCCATGAAAGTAATGGAAGAAGAAAAAGATAAAGAGGACACAAGATCGACCCCTATATTGAAAAATGATTGCATCACTAAATTTCTTTCTCCAACAAGAAAGAAACAACAAAATTAACACCCTATGGAAGATAGACTAACTTGGCCATGGGGGGCAACCCATTTGGCCTCAAGAAGGCTAAAGAGGCCGAAAGAATTGTCGTTCAATCCTAATGGCAACAAGGTGCGGATAGAAAATTGGCCTAAGAACCGCCAGAGTGTAAGAGGCCATTTTATAATACAAAAGGCCAAATTTGTCTCTAAATTTAGCATCAGTCGAAAATGGTTCTAGGGTGGTCGAAAGCAAATATGGAGCGGCCGAAAGAAGCTATGAAAAATGTTGAAGACTGAAAAGACTTGGATAGAGGTTTGGTCACTTGGCATTGCTATTGAATTGCACCATGGAATAAAAAATTAGATCAGCCACATAACATGAGTTGATTAGGGAAAAGAAATTATTTTTTTGTTTAAAAAGAAAATAAAAGTTGAAGTTTATTACTCTTATACTTCCACACAAAGACAAATACAATTGTCAATTTTTTTAAAAAAAAGTTCATTGTATTAATGAAAGAATATGGAAGCTCGTGTTTGTGAAGTGATAATGATACAATGGGAACATAAAGTGGTAATTTTGCAAATTATAAGTGATTGCAAGGGTATTTATCTATTTGTACACATAATTATCTTCATATAATGATGTGGCATGATCTTAGAGGCTATATATGTACAACAAAACAATCAAAAAGATGATTAATATAAAAGTATCAGTTGTGGACGGCAGTTGAAGATCAGTACATGGGGGTGGCGTGGTGAAAGAAGAATATAGAAGTTTAAATATGAAGAAACCGTTTGTGTTTGAATTTGAAAAGTGATAGTAGAACGGATTGCTATGCACAAGTACAAATATCAAAGAAGGAGTTTGTAATAAAAGGTCCCGACCAAATAACAATCTGCATTTTCTTAAAATGTAGTCTTTACTTATTTACACTATTTCTTTACTTCTTTTCATAGGATTAATTTAGTGTTAGACTTAGAATAAAATTCATATTCTTGTACTTTTCTCTTGTATAAGAATTCTTATTTATAAATAAATCTGGATGCTAGGACTTTAGTGTCTTTGACGAGGCCGTTTGTATACGCCAAAATAATGTAGTGAATGTACGGTTCCAGAAAAGCCTTTTAGGTCAAGTTTAAATTTATAAAAACCATTACCACCACTACTACTAATGTAGCAAGAGTGAGTAGGGATCGTCCCAAGGGATTATACGTGTTGGAATTTAACTTTGACTCTAGTGGATCACAAGATTGCAAAGGAGAGATTGATTGCTTGATTATAATAAAATTCAATTAATTAAAATGCAATTAAAATAAACTAAGTTGAATTAGGGATTTAAGAGATGAGAAGTGAGGTCTTGGGGTGCATTGGAATCGCCACCAAGCTCGTTCACCAAACCACACACTTTCAATTAATTTAGGGAAAACATTCTTGTGAATAAAATGCGACTACCAATTGCAATATTAAGCATGGACCATCAAATTCATGTATGAATCGTCTACCTAACGGACAAATAAATTAAGTGTAGTACAACCCATCAATTCTAAGCATGACTTATCAAACTAGTCACAATTGTAGCACATATTAATCTAGAGAATCATGGAATTTGCAATAATAAGTCGTGGAATATCAAATCATGTAAAGATTGTCTACTTACCTACATGCATGAATTAAATTGTAGAACAATCCATCAAGCATAAGAATAATCCATCAAATTAATTGACAAACCCATTCAATGAATACCATGCTTAGCCATCACTAGATCCTTAATTAATCACACATAGACATGCAACCAACATAGAGAAACTATTGGAACCCCCAAGGGCAATCCCCAAACATGGATCCATCTTTTCCTTTTATTCTTTGTTGAATTTTAGAGAGAGAGATTGTAGATCTTGAGATGTGTTCTTGGTGCCTCCACTCTTCTATTTTCTTCTAACCCTAATCTCTAACTTTTCTAGAGAGAGAAAATAAAAATTACAATGTAAAAATAAAATGATGAAAAACTTTTTTACAAAATGGTTTAATTCCCTTTAAATACAAGGTCCTTTTCTTAGTCACTAAGTCAGAAATATAGCCCCAAAAATATCTAATCCCGCAACTATGTGGTAGGTGGAGTTCGGGCTCGCGAGAATAAGACAACTCTCTGCCAGCACATTTTTGATCGATCCAAAATATCTTCGATCGATCAGAGTTTGATTGATCTCATTTTTCTCCAATCGATCTCACTTTTCTCCGATTGATCTCACTTGGCAATTTTTTAACATCATTCTCTTTTTGCTCCAGATTAGCCTCCTTTTGCTCCAGATTCTCACCAAGGCTTAGTTTGACTCCAAAAAGGCCTTAAGAAACAATTTTTAGCCCGTTTTAACATTATTAACCTGAAATAGACAAAAACATGAAATTAGACTAAAACGGAAAAATAAGATAGAATAAGGTCCTAGAATACTCGAGCTTAAGGGGTTTAAATGCGCACTTTTCAGCGCTCATCACACCCCCAAACTTAAATATTGTTAGCCCCTAGCAATAAACTATAATGTAAAGGAATGAAATAAGCAACTAAACAACTATAAACTAGAAAACAATAAATGGATAACGCCACTTTCGTAGGGAACACGATTGCATTTAGCGCATGCAACAAGCCTTTTAAACCCCTAGGTTACCCCTAGTGGATGAGTAAAGTCTCGTGAGGGTTTCTAGAAATGATACCCACAAACATTAAACTCATTCTCACAAAAGAGGCATCAATATTGCAAACAAGCATTGGGAGAAAACTACCTCAAGTATACAATTTTTCAACCCTTTCCAAGTAATCTCCCAAAATTTTAACATCAAGTAAACAAGTACGGTCCTCCACACATCAAGAAAATGATCATACAAATCAAAACAACTCAAGAATTCTTTTTGAATGAACCGGCATCAAATATGTTGCTATTTAAACCAACTAAAGAAATGATCACATCCTTACCCTCAAACTAGCACACAAATCTAGTACCGATCACTAAGACAAAGAGTGGACCTTTTATTAAAACTTTATTGTTCTAGGTGCGTTTATTCTTTTCACTAGATTTTTTATTTTTATTTTTATTTTTTATTTTTTTATCCCTTAGGATCAAAGATGGAAGCATAGTGCAATGTGTTGATCTATTAAGCTTTCTAGCGATCCATGAGGTCGAGCGTTAGGTCAATGACTCCCAAATCAGACGGCTTTAAGGCATGAGGTGTTTAAACACCCTTAAGGACTTACAAGCTCAAATCGACTAGGTTACAAATCAAAACAACCTCCATCTAATCATTTCCCACTTCTGACCTTTAGGGAGAAGTCCTCACTTTTTTATTTGCTTTTGCAACAACATTTTTTTTTTTTTCCCCATTCAATTATTAACCTAGAGTTTGAGCCCTCCACCTTTCGACGCGAGAAATTCAGTGCTTAATGAGGCTAGAATCCCGGCTACTCATTGAAAAGAGTTT
Organism: Cornus florida; assembly: GCF_030987335.1. Lineage (NCBI taxonomy): Eukaryota > Viridiplantae > Streptophyta > Magnoliopsida > Cornales > Cornaceae > Cornus > Cornus florida. The sequence goes on from NW_026775573.1 coordinate 53,260,844, forward strand.
GTTATCCACTTTTGTCAAGATGAAAACTTTCAATGCACTACTAGCTCAATTACAATATAACCAATTCAATAATCAACAAAGCATGTACCCTACAAATGAATGCTAGTGTGCGCCTGTGTTAGTGTAGAATCCTAGAGTGAATCTCAAAACAATCACAAGATCAAGATGATATGGACTACAAATGCAAGCAAAATATCAATCTTTCGAAAAAAAATTTACTCCTAAATGGCATCCACAAAGCATACAAGGAGTATTGGACTCTCAAGTCAAGCAATTTTTAAATTCTAAGTATCATGATCCTCAAAAGATCAAAATCATAGCTAACATCAATCTCAAATCTCAATCATGCATTTAAAGCTCAAACTTAAGTAGAGTACAACAAAGTCACCTTATCCCCAAACTTAAACCGCACATTGCCCTCAATGTGCAATGAGAACAACAAAAAAGATGGAAAAAATATACCGTGGTGGAAAAGACATGAAGCTCGGTAATGATCCAATATGAAAATAGTTTCCCACAAACTTGGAATCAACAACCTATTTGAACCACACTAGCAAACTCACATCAAATATCAAATGGGATAAGAATAATTAAATCATGCATTTTAAGGCAATATAATACAAGATGAAAGAAAGATATGAGATCAAATCCTAGCTAAAGCATGAAAGTAGCATGATTACACATAAGGGCACAACGGTGAAAAGGTTTTATATTTTTCTTTTTATGAAAGCAAGTATATACAAAATGTAAGAAAAACAAAGAATAAAATGCATGAACAAAATGCAAAAAGAAAAAATAAAGAAGGCAAAATGTAATGAAAGAATATGTACAATGCAAAAAATGAAAAATAAAAAGTAAGAAAGGATGCAAGAATAAAAAAATAAAAAAATGAAAATGAAAATAAAAACTCTTTTTTTTATTATTATTTTTTTTTATGACATAATAAGTATGTACACACACAATAAAATGCAAAGAAATAAAGATGCAATAAATGAAAATGCAATGAAATAAAAAATGCAAATTTTTATTTTTATTTTTATGAAAGTATGTATAATGAAACAAAATGCAAGAAACATGAATGAGACAAGAGTTAAAAGACACAATGTGGCATGTGGGTGCTAAGTTTAACGTCTCTAACAAGATGGAATACTACTTTAAAAGGTTTTTTTTTTTTTTTTTTAGACATATCAAATATGTACACAAGCAAAAATAAAAAGGAAAGTAAATAAAAATACAAGAAGTAAAAATGTAAGGAAATAAAGAATGCAAAGAATTTTTTTTTTATTTTTTATTATTTTTTTTCTTAAGAGAAAAGTAAGTAAAAAAAATAAAAGAAAATAACAAAAGTAAAAGAAAATAAAAGAAAGAATAGAAAGAAGAAAAAGTCAAAAAGTCAAAGGGGCAAAGCTGTTATGGATCTAAGGATGATCGATCAAAACTCAATCGATCCAAGATGTGAAAACCTGCAGACAATTTCGAACGATACATAGAGATCTGAAATATGTAGAGATTTAAAAATTTTCTAAGTATAGAACTGAGATCGATCGAAGGGATAACTGGATCGATTGAAAAATAATTGGATCGATCTGGAAGAAAGTTTGCACGATACACAGAGAGCTGATTTCTACAGAGAATTGACTGCAGAGAGGTTCGATCGATCGAAGGGACACTTGTGATCGATCAAACTGGCACCAAATAAGATGAAAGTGCAGAAAATCATATGTTAGGCCCTAAAGATGGTAATAAGAATTGAGATTGAAAAATGAATGGAAGAATGTACACAAGAACGAAAAATAAAAAGAAATGGGGGAGGAATAGAGTTTTAAAACTCTACGAAGAACTAGTGTTTATGCTTAACATGCATGAAATCTTCAATGAAGCTCAATGGAACATATTTAGACACCACAAAAAGTGAAAGATAAAAAGAAATGGGTGAAAACTCTACAAATGCTAGTGCTTAACATCTCTAGCAAGACGTTGGTTTGACTCACTAGTCGAACGTATCAAAAACTGGATATGAAACATCCTCATTGACCCTCTTTTCCATTTTCTCATTTAATGCCTTACTTACAACAATATACACATCCTCCAAAATAATAACTTGAAAATAAATTATGAAAGATATAATTTGTTTCCTTTCATCCACGGTCTTGAAAATAAAATCAATGATGAGCGGCCTTACACTTGGCAAGGCAAAGTCTTTCAAAGACTCAATTGGAATATCAAGAAACATTTTCTTTTCATCATTTTTCTCTTCCTCAAAAATCACCATCTCCTTACCTTCCAAGTTAGCTAAGGAGTCCATTAGAGAGTTTACTTCATTTTTGGAGCTTTCAAGGTCAAAACCACAATTTTTATACATTTCAAAAAGGCACGTCTCAAGAAGGTCTTTGGAGATAATAGAATGAAGGTCCTCTTCAACAAGTTCCTCCTCCTTCTGTCCTACCTCTATAGTGGTTAACATTTCCTCACTCTCTAAAGTATCAAAGGCCGAGATAAAATCATGGTCAAAACAAGGAAAGTCTTCATTAATCATGTTGTGCTCTATTGAATTAGCCATTAGTGGACTCATTAACTCCTCAAATTGCTCACTTGCTACTTCTTCCTCTTCACTCTCATCATCCTCATCTATATAAATTAAAGTTTTTGCCATTTTTTCATTTGCCTTTTCCTCCTCCTCTTGACGAGAAAGAGTACTTGCAATTTGCTCAACTTAAGCTTTAAGCTTGGCTAAAATTTGAGAATGTGAAAGGATAAGTTAAGTTTGTGAATTAAGACCATCAAGTAGAGCTAACACTTTTTTCTTGAAACTCGGGTGAATAAGGTGATGGAGGTGGTTCTTCATAAAATGGTGGGGGAGGGTAATAGTCACAAGGAGGATTAAAAGAGTGGTCAAGCACATAATAAGATGATGCATGTTGAACATTGGACTCAATCTCATAAGGATTAAAATATGATGGAGGAGCATTAGGTGAAGGGATGTAATTTTTCCCCAAACTTGGATCAAACAATTCCTCCATTCACATTAAAAATCCAAATGCAAGAAAAAAAATTTTGGCCTCCACATGGGCCGATGCTTGGACTTAAAATAAAGCAATGAAATTAGCCTCAACAAGGGCTATCACAAGCATGCAAAGAAATGCACAATTAAAATACAAGAGTTCCAAGAATTGCTCACAACGGTCCTTAAGCAACTTTAAACTCCAATGCTAGCTTTAAGCTCCAATGATTGCTTTAAGATCCAACATTTGCCTTTTTGTGCAGTCAAGTACCTAATTGACAAATAATATCAAGAGTAAGAAAAGAATATATAATGGAAAATAAAATAAAAATAGAAGCAATCAAATGAATGCTATTGTCTAGTCTAATTCCAACAAAACCGTTAATCCCTGGCAACAACACCAAAATTTTGACAAGGCTACTTGTATACGCCAAAATAATGCAGTGAATGTGCAGTTCAAGAAAGGCCTTTTAGGTCAAGTTTAAATTTATAAAAACCACTACCACCACTACTACTAACGTAGCAAGAGTGAGTAGGGATCGTCCTAAGGGATTATACGTGTTGGAATTTAACTTCGACTTTAGTGATCACAAGATTGCAAAGGAGAAATTGATTGTTTGATTATAATAAAATTCAATTAATTAAAATGCAATTAAAATAAACTAAGTTGAATTAGGGATTTAAGAGATGAGAAGTGAGGTCTTGGGGTGCATTGGAATCGCCACCAAGTTCGTTCACCAAACCACACACTTTCAACTAATTTGGGGAAAACATTCTTGTGAATAAAATGTGACTACCAATTGCAATATCAAGTATAGACCATCAAATTCATGTATGAATCATCTACCTAATGGACAACTAAACTAAGTGTAGTAAAACCCATCAATTCTAAGCATGGCCCATCAAACTAGTCACAATTGTAGCACACATCAATCTAGAGAATCATGGAATTTATAATAATATGTCATGGAATATCAAATCAAATAAAGATTATCTACCTGTCTACAATCATGAATTAAATTGTAGAATAACCCATCAAGCATAAGAATATTTCATCAAATTAATTGACAAACCCATTTACACATAGATCCTTAATTAATTACACATAGATATGCAACCAACATAGAGAAACTATTGTAGAGATCAATTCCCAAATAATCACACATAAGACAACATGTAATCACAAAGAGAATCAATAGGAAGAATTAAACTATATGAATCATGTGAGACATAATTCCCAATTTAATCACACATAGACATGTAAATAAATTAGAGAATTAATAGGAAGAATTAAACCATAGAAATCATAGAAATATACCAAGATTCATTAAGTTCACAAGGCTAGAACACTAATTACATGATATTATTCCCCAAAAAGTATGAAAGAGATAGAGGTTTAGATTACAAACTTGGGGCTCATCTAAGCCCCAAGGAAAAGTTTAGCCAATCATGGAGGAGGCGGGTATGATCTTGGAACCCTCAAGGGCAATCCCCAAACATGGATCCATCTTTTTCCTCTTCTTCTTTGTTGAATTTTAGAGAGAGAGATTGTAGATCTTGACATGTGTTCTTGGTGCCTCCACTCTTCTCTTTTCTTCTAACCCTAATCTCTAACTTTTCTAAAGAGAGAAAATAAAAATTACAATGTAAAAATAAAATGATGAAAAAGCTTCTTTACAAAATGGTTCAATTCCTTTTAAATACAAGGTCCTTTTCTTAGTCACTAAGTCAGAAATACAATCTCAAAAATATCTAATCCGGCAACTATGTGGTAGGTGGAGTTCGGGTGCGCGGGAATGAGACAACTCGTTGCCAGCACATTTTCGATTGATCCAAGATATCTTCGATCGATCCAACTTTTCTTCGATCGATCAAAGTTCGATCAATCTCACTTTTCTCTGATCGATCTCACTTGGCAGTGCTCCAGATCAGCCTTTTTTTGCTCCAGATTCTCACCAAGGCTTAGTTTGACTCCAAAAAGGCCTTAAGAAACAATTTTTTGCCCGTTTTAACATTATTAACCTGAAATAGACAAAAACATGAAATTAGACTAAAACGGGAAAATAAGATAGAATAAGGACCTAGAATACCTGAGCTTATAGGGTTTAAATAAACACTTTTCAGCGCTCATCAATCTCCTCCAAAGTTTATTTTATAAATTATTCTAGAATTGATGAACGCTTGTGCAATAAGTTTTGATCCCTTCATCCATTCCTTTTTTGTTATTGAACGTTCTCTTTATTGAGACATCGAAGAACCCAAAGGAAGGTGTAATACCCCTAATTTCAAAAGGATAGTAATGGTATTTACTTTATTGTTTAAATTGCGTTTTTAATTGTTGAGGTGCTTATGTGTTAATTTAATTGAATTATTTTTTATTTTTATTTATTGTTGTTTTGTTTAATTGAATATTTGATTAATTGATTTAATTTTAGTTAATTTATTTAATTATTTTCATTATTGCTCTAATTGTATTATTTAAGTAATTGTTATTTAAATTGTTTTTGTTTTAAATTAATTGTGTTAGGTGTTGATTTAATGTTGCAAACTTATTTAATTAAATGTAATTTATTTTTGTGTTAACGTAATTGTAAGGTCTTTTACATATAGAGTATTCACATAAGTAGCCGACATAGGTTTAACCTAGATTTTGCTATGGTCCAAGTAATCTGATTAGGGTTTAACTAAGCCTAGGGTTAGTGTGGCCTATAAATACTCACCTAGGATGTCTGCCTAGGGTTTTAGAGGAAGATTACAACATAGTAAAGCTGTATGGAGTTTTAGAGTCGGCTGGGAAGAAAACTGAGAATTAACAAAGGATTCACCGGGAAATATAGACGAACGTCGGTGTAAGGCAAGTTCTATTCTTACTCTCTCCCTTAGGTTTTGTGTTCTTTGTATTCCTAAATAATTCTAGGGTTGATTGAATTACTAAAACATTATCAGTTTATGTTAGAACTTGAATTAAAACAGTATGGTTACATGCTTGCTTAAATTGTTAACACGTGATTTTTGCTTGTTTAATTCTCTGCTTAAACTTATGTATGGGTTGTATTAAAGACTTAAACATGGACTGGGAAACCTACTGCGATGGAGATTAAGACTTCTAGAAACCATAGCATAGGGCAGAGTAGTCGCAGAAGGCGTCTGAAGAAGAGCGACGACGAAAAGACGAAACAGAGAGGGAGAGAGCCGGCTCTCCCTTGGAGGGAGCCGGCTCCTTTAGGATTGGAGGCAGCTCCAAGCCTGTGAAGGCAGCTCCAAAGCACTTGGAGGCGGCTCCAAGTTGTTTTCTTCAGTATTTTTTTCATTCTGTTTGCTTCTTTTTCAATTTTCAGTATGGAAGCTTCATCGTGGTTGAATTTCTATGTTTTTCTGAGGTGAATAAATATTGTAATGGATGTTTTAGAGGGTGTCCAAAGTAAGATTAAAGTCCCAAAGGATAGATTCATGTAGAATTCGACACGAAGTGTTAATCGTTAAAACAGTATGAAACTTTATGTAACTTGCAGATTGTATGGTTTTGGATAATGTAACTTCTTGTTTATGATGGAAATTTCTGTGAGCATATTCATGATATGGAAAAACATGCTAGTAATCTATACGTTGCTAAAGATTAGTTGATCATCAAATTTTTAGCAGTTAGTGCATCAGTTGTTGGACAAGTAATTTAAGTGTATGATGCATTGCTTATGTTTGTTATGTAGGCCATGAAATTAAGTGATATAAACTCTATTTAGGCCTTGTTCATTATATGGATACTGGGAGTATATTGATATGGATAGATACTATTTGCGTGGACAAATAATGGCTTCCGTGTTGTGGTTTTATTTAAGCATGTGTGTTAATGTACTCTAATATGCTTAGTATGGAGTAAATGATGTTGATACTTATACTGTCAATGCTTTATCAACTGGTGGTTCTATTTAAGCATGTTTGTTAATATACTCTAATATGCTTACTATGGAATAGTTGATATTGATATTTATATTGTCAATGCTTTATCAACTGTTGGATGGTTGGAGTATGCACCAATATGGGACAGTGGCATACTAGGGACGGTTTGGATTCAAAATACCAAAACCTACCTACTCTGGATTAATGAATGGATTAACTAAAAGTTAAATCATATGGATTTGTAGTGTCATGGCAACAACTAGTTGAGCGGTACTACTATGGAGAATGGATTTTAAATATATTACTATTATGGTACCTCGATATGAGCTTGAGTCTCAGGATCGATGGTTAGGGAGCGTATATGCGTTGAGCTGCATAGCTGGATACAATGGTTGGAGGTGTACCCTGTTTAGACCTAGGTACACATGCCCACTTTGTGTGCGTTTTAGCATGTTACCTTTATTCAGGTTGAGACCGGCTTGTAGTCAGTGAGAGTCCTTTAGTATGACTATATATATATATATATATTTATGGACTATTAGCTATTATTGAATTGTTTAGGGCGTACATGCATATCGGGCCTCTGTTTAGATTGTAGTAGTATAGAACTTGCGCGTGGGCCTGACCCACTTCTATTTTTCAGGTGCATAACAGTTCCAGACTTAGACGTATTCATGCTGAGCAGAGGTTTCTACTCACTCTACCGACGATGTAGGGTTTCTCTCCATAGCTTTTATCAGGATGTTCTTTCAATTGTTTTTAGTCAGTTTGGATTTTTATTAGGGGTCCACTAGAGATGAATTCCCGAGTTGTTTAAATTATGGAGTTTTGGATTACCGGATTTAAGTATTTAATTATTAAAGGATTTTATAATCTAGTTTCTTTTAGCTTGTTATATTATTTCTTTAATTCAATTTGTATTCCGTGTTCGCTTTAAAATATTAATTGTTTGATATCCCTCGGGTTTGGGCTTGGGCCTGATCAACCCGTGTCTCGAATCCGAGGGGTATCACAGTTGGTATCAGAGCACTCCAGGTTCAAGTGTCTCTAGGATTCTATCGTATAAGTCTTCCGCGTAGCGTTCTCTTGTTTAGAGCTTAAGTTTAGGATTCGTCGTATTCCATTACGGTTCGTTTAGAAGTTACCGATGTCACGTTTATTCTGTAATTGCAGAATGTTTGGCACTAGGAAGAGGATGAGGGGCCTCTATGGAAGCAAAGAAGGGCCCAAGGCTGAGGAAGGTTACTCCGGTAATTCCCCTACGAAGGACGATCAAGAAGGCGAAATTGGAGACCAGGGAGTTGGTTCCAATAGGGGTTGCTTCGGAGTACAAGGCAAGGAGAGTTTCTTGTGTGCGGGATTGGCCACCATACTGTGGACCTAACACAACTTCGATGGTGCTGGAAGCTGAGCCAAGCGGAGAGGCAGACCCCGAAGAAGATAAGGATGGAGGAGATACCGGAGCATCCGAGATGAGGGGCACTAGCATTCAAGGATGATTGTTTTCTTTAAGGGTACTTATAATTACTAGTAGTGGTGGAGGTATTAGTAAGAATATAGTACGGATTTAATCACGTACACTTAGATTATGATAAGATCACCTTATAGTTATTGGGTTGACAGTTAAGGTTTGGAAAGGTTCTTAATAAAGTGAACTAGCGGTTTTGGCTATCTTTGTTGTGGTTGGTGATAATATTTTTGGATTTATACACATCTGATTTTATTTAACTGTATTGGCATGTGTATGTTGTGATAATAAGTGATTGATCACTGTAGAGTGATTGGTTTTTGAACAGGCAGACAGCTAATCACATGTATGAACATTGCGTTGAGACAGGATGATTACCAATGAGTTTATAAATGAACTTGTGTAAATCAATATAGTAGGTCTGGTTTAGAAGGAGACATTCTCAGGATAGAACAATAATCTAAAAATAATGGGATGATTGTGGAGCATTTTGTTTTGTCTTATGTGTTTTGCTCTACGGAGTATTTAGAAGCATGGGATTTTCCTTGATTGGTTGGTGCCACACAGATGCAGTAGACCTCAGGATATTTTTACATTGTTGGGCAATACTGCCATTTTTCGTGAGAGTGATGTGCCTGTGACACTAGATATTGATAGGCTCAGATTTCTAGCCAATCGTTTGTCCTGGACATACACACTTATGACGTGATACTTGGGATGGATTGGTTATCACTGCCATGCTCAAGTTATTTATTTTGGATGAGCCTATTGTGGTTACCATACCTAGTCAGGATGTTTATGTTGTTGCTATGTGATCGGTTGATCAACTATACATCAACCTTCGCAATAGCACGAATCATTGTAAAATAGGGCTATTGGTCGGGTAAGTCGAACCACTGGGACTGCGCTAGTCTATGGCAACCTAAATGTCTAGAATCATTCTTAGAATGATAAGGGGTAATAAGGGTTTGTTTGTTTGTCACTAAACTAGAAATGTAAAGATGCATAAACTAGTAGATTGCAAGGAATGTAAAGAGGTGAAATGCAAGTAGAGAAGACTAGGGAGATGAATCCGTCTCCATCCCTATGCACATGCTAGATTAGAACTAATTAAGGGGAAAAATAACATATAATGGTCAAGAATTACATAACAACACATGGTTGCCATGTAGTTGATCAAGAAGTACATTAAGTCTCAAACAAGTATAATCTATCAAAAGGGTAAACATGCTTAGACTACCTAACTAAGGTGTAGCTTATACACATTTACTTAAATGAAAGACTATCAAGTTCTTGACAAAATGATGAAGCACATGGAGCTAGAGATTAAGCATACACCATCAAAGGATTTCCTAAGCAATGGTCTATCAAAATCACCTATCAACATACCATGAAACCATTGCATAACCTTGTTCCCATTCTCACCATGAAAACTTAAGCAATAAGATTCATACAAGACATCACCTAACAATCAAGATAATGAACTTGAAGAAATCAACCATACATATATAAACATTCATTACAACAAATGAAAGGCTCTTAGTTATGAAAAAGGCCATAGAAATATACATTGCAATCCCCCAAAATAGACTACCCTAGGACATGCTTACAAGGGAGGGACTTCATCACCTCCCTAGAGGAAGAGTTAGTTACCCGTGGTAGCTCTAGATGAAGGAAGAAGCAAGGCCTCCAACTCCATTTTTGTGCTCCCCTCTTTAGGCTTGAAGAACACTTCCTTCTTTCTCTCTTCTCTCTCCTCTATCTTGTAAAAATGAAGCTTAATATCTTGTGTGGCCTCCCTTGCCTTCTCTTGTATAGATAAGGCTCTAAAAACCCCCACCAACCAACATCTCCAACCAACCATTAAAGAGGGAAATTAGAATTGAGGAACCCAAGATGCAAGTGGCTGAAAATGGGCCATTTCCAGATGCAATTCTGCCCTAATTTCGAGCACTCGAAATAAGGGCTCGAGCACTCGAAATTGGAGCAGAATGCTCCATTCTTGCCTTGCTCCGCCCGGACCTACTTTGGTAAAATGGCCATAACTTTGCGCTCCAAACTCCGAATGATGAACCATTTGAAGATTTAGAAAGATAATTCAGAGTTTTAAATACTTCATGTTTTGGTGGAGATCCAATTCTCAAGGATGGTTGGTCGAAAATGAAGATCAAGACAGAATTTCATTGCTGCCAGGCAGTTCTGCGCACCTCTGGTAACAAGGCCATAACTCTCTGCTCCAAGCTCCGAATGACAAACCGTTTGAAGATTTAGAAAGCTAATTCAGAGCTCTAAATCTTTTATGTTATGAGGGAAGTCTAGTTCTCGAGTTTGGAAGGTCAAAATGGCAAGCAAAATCCAGGTTCTACTGTTGCCAGAATTCAGCATTGGCACCTTTTGTTGCTCAAAACTCCACAAAGCCTTGATTTTGCTCCTTTTTTGGCAAATGGACCTGAAAATATATACATACACACAAATGAAGATAATCTACTTAAATAATCAAACGATGGACTTAACTAATGCAATTTAGGGCGCTTGAATATACAATATTCGGCGCTTATCACTATGCCACGCTCTAGCGGGGACTATAGCACCTATTTGTTTCGGGCAGAGTAGGAGATGGAGGAGGGGACCACTGTATCATTGGATAGTATACCAATTGCACAGGATTTTTCAGATATATTTCAGGAGATTCTAGGGTTGCCACCTAGTCGCCGGATCGCCTTTGTGATAGATTTAGCTCCAGGCACTACGCCTATTGCTAGGGCACCATATAGAATGGCACCGGTAGAGATGTGTGAGCTGAGGAATTAGATTCAACAGCTACTCAGCCAGGGGTTTTTTTTCGCCAAAGTACTTCACCCTGGGGAGCACTGGTTTTGTTTGTGAAGAAGAAGGATGGTTCGCTTCACCTATGTATAGATTTCAGGGAGTTGAACAAGGTTACGATTCGTAACAAGTATCCTTTGCCCAGGATTGATGACTTGTCTGATCAGTTGAAGGGAGCTACCTATTTCTCTAAGATTGATATGCGGTCAGGATATTATCAACTTCGGGTTAGGGAGCAGGATGTTCCTAAGACAGCGTTTCTCACGAGATATGGTTCTTATGAGTTTCGTGTCATGCCATTTGGGATGACTAATGCACCTGTGGTGTTCATGGATTTAATGAACAGAGTCTTTCGGGCTTATTTAGATCAGTTTGTCATTGTCTTTATTGATGATATCTTGATCTATTCTAGGTCTGAGGATGACCATGCTAGACATCTTCGCATAGTCTTGTAGACGCTTCGTGAGCACCAGTTATATGCCAAGTTCGAGAAGTGTGAATTTTGGCAGCGAGAAGTAAAGTTTCTGGGTCACGTGGTGTCAGAAAGGGGGATAGCGGTTTTTCCAGCCAGGGTTTCAGCTGTGGTAGAGTGGGGATAGCCTACTTTACCTACCGAGATTCGGAGTTTTCTCGGTTTGGCAGGATATTATCGTCGGTTAATCCAGGGGTTCTCCAAGATAGCAGGACCACTCACTCATCTGACCAAGAAGGGTGTACAGTTCATGTGGGATGAGCACTATCAGCGAGCTTTTGATGAGCTGAAATGGAAGTTGACTTCTGCACCGGTTTTGGCTACTCCACAGAGCGGGATGGAGTATCTTGTCTACACGGATGCTTCGTTGTAGGGTCTTAGATGTGTTTTGATACAGGAGGAGCGACTGATTTTTTATGGATCTCGGAAGCTTAAGCCTCATAAGCTTAATTATCCAACACATGATTTGGAGTTGGCAACTGTGGTTTTTGCCTTACGTATTTAGAGGCATTATCTGTTGGGTGAGTCTTTCAGGTTATTTAGTGATCACAAGAGTCTGCAGTACTTGTTCACTCAGCGGGAGCTGAATATGAGGCAGCATAGATGGTTGGATTTTGTGAAAGACTATCATTTCTCTATACAGTACCATCCAGGGAAAGCGAATGTGGTGGCGGATGCACTCAGTCGCCGACCTGTTGGTAGTCTTTCTACCTTATTCACCACTGAGTGGAATGCTTTGAAGAATGTAGATGAGTTGTCGGACGCTTTTATGGCTTGCATGGTGGTTACACCTTCCATCATTCACAAGGTTTTACAAGCACAACTCACCGATCAGCAATGTATCGACAAAGTTGCAGAGATAGCTTCCAGAGAGGTTCCATTCTACTATGTTGGGGCTGATGGAGGTTTGCGGTACAAGGGTCGGTTAGTGGTACCTTCTGCTAATGATTTGAGGAAGGATGTGATAACCGAGACACACCACTCTGAGTTCTCTGTTCATCTGGGAGGCGACAAGATGTATCATGATATGAAGCGACAATTTTGGTGGCAAGTATGAAGAGGGATATTGCTCTTTTTGTCTCACGATGTAGTACTTGTCAGATGGTCAAGATTGATCATCAGAGGCCGCCAGGAGCTCTACAGTAACTACCGATACCAGAGTGGAAATGCGAGAGTATTTCTATGGATTTTGCAGAGGGATTGCCAAACTCTTTCAAGGATCACAACTCTATTTGGGTTATCGTGGACAGACTGGCGAAATTAGCTCACTTTTTGCCTATTCGTACTGACTTCACTTCGAAGCAGTTGGCGAGACTTTACATTGCCGAGATTGTGAAGTTACACGACATTCCATTGTCTATTATATCTGACCGGGATTCGAGCTTTGTGTCAGGATTCTGGAAGAGTTTTCAGCAGGTTTTGGGTACAGAATTAAACCTTAGTACTGCTTATCATCCTCAGACTGATGGACATACTAAGAGGGTAAATCAGATTATGGAGGATATGCTCCGGTCGTGTGTTCTTGATTTCAAGGGCCACTGCGAGGATTACTTACCGCTTGTGGAGTTTGCTTATAATAATAGTTTCTAGAAGACTATTGGGATGGCGCCATTTGAGGCGTTATACGGCCGACCGTGTTGATCGCCTGTTTGTTGGATGGAGGTTGGCGAGAGCAGATTCTTGGGTCCTGAGTTCATCACGGATACTTCTGAGAAGATTGCTCTTACTAGAGATTGGATGCATACTGCTCAAAGTAGGTAGAAGAACTATGCTGATCGTTGCACTCATGCTTTAGAGTTTCAGGTTAGGGATCAGGTTTTACTCAAAGTGTCACCCATGAAGGGGTTGGGAAGAAAGGGAAGTTATCACCGCGGTTTGTCTGTCCATTTATGATTTCGGATCGAGTTAGAGCTGTTGCTTATCGACTGGCACTTTCAGATAATTTGGATCAAGTCCATAATGTGTTTTATGTTTCCATGTTGCGGATATTTCTGCGACATGAGGATCGGTATCAGCATATCGATGTTGGGGGAGATTGAGTTGCAGTCGGATGCAACTTATTTGGAGCCATCGTGTCGTATTATTGACCGTCGGGATTAAATCCTTTGTAACAAGGTCATACCTTTTGTTCAGGTTCAGTGGAGTCACCACAATGAGGCTTAGTCCACTTGGGTACGGGAGGATGTTATTCGCTCGCAGTTTCCTAATATTTTGGAAGAAGGTAAGAGCAAATTCCGAGGACGGAATTCCTTTTGTTAGGGGGGAAGAATGTAATACCCCTAATTTTAAAAGGATAGTAATGGGATTTACTTTATTGTTTAAATTGCGTTTTTAATTACTGAGGTGCTTATGTGTTAATTTAATTGAATTATTTGTTATTTTAATTTACTGTTGTTTTGTTTAATTGAATGTTTGATCAATTGATTTAATTGTAGTTAATTTATTTTCATTATTGCTCTAATTGTATTATTTACATAATTGTTATTTAAATTGTTTTTGTTTTCAATTAATTGTGTTAGGTGTTAATTTAATGTTGCAAACTTATTTAATTAAATGTAATTTATTTTTGTGTTAATGTAATTGTAAGGTTTGTTGTATATAGAGTAGTCACATAAGTAGCCGATATAGGTTTAACCTAGATTTTGCTATGGGCCAAGTAATCTGATTAGGGTTTAACTAAGCCTAGGGTTAGTGTGGCCTATAAATACTCACCTAGGATGTCTGCCTAGGGTTTTAGAGGAAGATTACGACATAGTAAAGCTGTTTGGAGTTTTAGAGTCGGCTGGGAAGAAAACTGAGAATTAACAAAGGATTCGCTGGGAAATATAGATGAACGTCGGTGTAAGGCAAGTTCTATCATTACTCTCTCCCTTAGGTTTTGTGTTTTTTGCATTCCTAAATAATTCTAGGGTTGATTGAATTACTAAAACGTTATCTGTTTATGTTAGAACTTGAATTAAAACAGTATGGTTGCATGCTTGCTTAAACTGTTAACACGTGATTTTTGCTTGTTTAATTCTCTGCTTAAATTTATGTATGGGTTGTATTAAAGACTTAAACATGGACTGGGAAACCTACTAGGATGGAGATTAAGACTTCTAGAAACCATAGCATAGGGCAGAGTAGTCGCAGAAGGCGTTTGAAGAAGAGGGAAGACGAAAAGACGAAGCAGAGAGGGAGAGAGCCGGCTCTCCCTTGGAGGGAGCCGGCTCCTTTAGGATTGGAGGCGGATCCAAGCCTTCGGAGGCGGCTCCAAGATTTTGGAGCCTGCTCCATGTTGTTTTCTTCAGTATTTTTTTTCGTTCTGTTTGCTTCTTTTTCAATTTTCAGTATGGAAGCTTCATGGTGGTTGAATTTCTATGTTTTTCTGAGGTAAATAAATATTGTAATGGACGTTTTAGAGGGTGTCCAAAGTAAGATTAAAGTCCCAAGGGATAGATTCATGTAGAATTGGACACGAAGTGTTAATCGTTAAAACAGTATGAAACTTTATGTGAGCATATTCATGATATGGAAAAACATGCTAGAAATCTATACGTTGCTAAAGAATAGTTGATAATCAAATTTTTTAGCAGTCAGTGCATCAGTTGTTGGACAGGTAATTTAAGTGTATGATGCATTGCTTATGTTTGTTATGCAGGCCATGAAATTAAGTGATATAAACTCTATTTAGGCCTTGTTCATTATATGGATACTGGGAGTATATTGATATGGATAGATACTATTTGCATGGACAAATAATGGCTTCCGTGTTGTGGTTTTATTTAAGCATGTGTGTTAATGTACTCTAATATGCTTAGTATGGAGTAAATGATGTTGATACTTATACTGTCAATGCTTTATCAACTGGTGGTTCTATTTAAGCATGTTTGTTAATAGACTCTAATATGCTTACTATGGAATAGTTGATATTGATATTTCTATTGTCAATGCTTTATCAACTGTTGGATGGTTGGAGTATGCACCAATATGGGACGGTGGCATACTAGGGACGGTTTGGATTTAAAATACCAAAACCTACCTACTCTGGATTAATGAATGGATTAACTAAAAGTTAAATCCTATGGATTTGTAGTGTCATGGCAACAACTAGTTGAGCGGCACTACTATGGAGAATGGATTTTAAATATATTACTATTATGGTACCTCGATATGAGCTTGAGTCTCAGGATCGATGGTTAGGGAGTGTATATGCGTTGGGATGCATAGTTGGATACGATGGTTAGAGGTGTACCCTGTTTAGGCCTAGGTACACATGCTCACTTCGTATGCGTTTTAGCATGTTACCTCTATTCAGGTTGAGACAGGCTTGTAGTCCAGCGAGAGTCCTTTAGTGTGACTATATATATATATTTACGGACTATTAGCTATTGTTGAATTATTTAGGGTGTGCATGCGTATCAGGCCTCTATTTGGATTGTAGTAGTATAAAACTTGCGCGTGGGCCTGACCCACTTCTATTTTTCAGGTGCACAACAGTTCCAGACTTGGACGTGTTCGTGCTGAGCAGAGGTTTCTACTCACTCTACTGACGATGTAAGGTTTCTCTCCATAGCTTTGATCAGGATGTTCTTTCAGTTGTTTTTAGTCAGTTTGAATTTTTATTAGGGGTCCATTAGAGATGGATTCCCGAGTTGTTTAAATTATAGAGTTTTGGAGTACCGGATTTAAGTATTTAATTATTAAAGGATTTTATAATTTAGTTTCTTTCAGCTCGTTATATTATTTCTTTAATTCAATTTGTATTCCGTGTTCGCTTTAAAATATTAATTGTTTGATATCCCTCAAGTTTGGGCTTGGGCCTGATCAACCCGTGTCTCGAATCCAAGGGGTATCACAGAAGGGCTGATCATTACCTTCCAACAATAGTTTGATCCGTTTAAGAGGCTGATTTCTTCATTTGATCACAATCAATGATAGTTTGGCTATCCCAAATTTGAGTCGAAAGATTTTGGCACGCCCCTAAAAAAGGAAAAAAGTAGCCATACAAATTGGCATGCCCGGTGGACTTCCCCAGAAGTGTCAAAAATCAGGTTATGCACGGAATATATTTCTTTCTATATTACTAGCATTCTGCAAATACAGACATTGGGCATATGTGAATGTACTCAAGATTTGATTAGAACTTAACTCATTTTTGT
Source organism: Cornus florida (assembly GCF_030987335.1). NCBI lineage: Eukaryota > Viridiplantae > Streptophyta > Magnoliopsida > Cornales > Cornaceae > Cornus > Cornus florida. The sequence continues at coordinate 53,277,649 of NW_026775573.1, forward strand.
CCTATTCTAACAAGTATATCAAGTTCCAACACATCCCGCAGGAGATATGATGTGTTGAAACCAAAATTTTAATATAGAAAGTTGAATAATCTTACATTCTCCGACTCTAGTCATATGATAACTTCCTCAATTTTATCAAAATTATATGTACTTAGTAATTTATACTGAAACTTCAATGAGTTTGGGTGGAACAGAATCTGCCTTCATGAGTATTGGGCCAAAATTCAGGAATTTATTTATTTATTTATTTTATTTATTTATTTTTCCAGAACTTTGATAATGCTAAAAACAAGACATCTGGTCCCAACACATCACATCCTTGAATCAAAATTATTGATTCACATTAAATTTTATGGAAGCACCAGTAAGTACCCAAATCATATACATGAGACAAGTTGATGCATTGGGCATTACCGATGGCCGAACGCTTAGCTTCCAGAACAATGTGCCTGTGTTCGAGTCTCCCCCTCTTAGTTTTCCAAAGGAAAAAAAAAACTTAATTGACCTTACTTGGACACTGAAAGAGATGGCTGAGACTTGCAATTAAACCTGATCATTTATAACTTAAGGACTTGAAAAATTGTCAAGTCTTCTAAACTAATGTGAGTGGTTTATGGGACAAGTCTTCCAACTTATCAAGTATGAATGGTCATTAATTTTAGGGGAAAGTGCAAATGATTCTTCTAAATTATGTTCAAATTTACAAATAATCCCTTAACTATCAAATTTTGTTGTAATGTCTTTTCTTATTGAATTATATTTAATTCATTTTTCTTATTAAAATAAATTATAAAAAAATACATAGTAATTTGATAACATATTCTCCATTAAATTTGAATATTTTTTTCTTTAATTCTTGAAACTAATTATTCAAATAAAAATATTAAGTAAAAAATTTTAAAATAATTTACGTAATTTCTTAATTTTTCATGAATATATTGCATGCAAAAGAAGGTATTTTTTTTTTTATTTTTTTTTTATAAGTAGTGTATTAATTTTTCATGAATATATTTTACCAAAAAATAAGATATTTTTTTGCTTTAAAAAAATTTAAATCGAGTATAATAAGTTTTATTATAAATAGTAAAGTTTTAATAATAAGTCAATTATTTTAGAAAATGGTAGTTACAATTTTATTAATTTTTTCATTTTTATGATAAATTTATACTAATAATAAATTAAGGTAAATGGTACATTAATATTTAAATAAGAAAAAAGATAATAAAAATAATTTACTAATATATAAAATTTTAATACGAAAGTGGAAAATAGTTTTTTGTGATAAATTTGTTCTTAATTGTAACAAATCATTAGTTTAGGGGGACTTTGGAGTTCAGTGCGAAGAGTTTGTCCTTAATTACAAAAAAAAAATCATTAGTTGGAGTTAAGGAATTATTTGTAAAAAAAAATAGTTTCAGATTATTTTTTTTTTTTACTTTACCCTTAATCATAAACTCAAATTAAAAATAAAAAATAAAAAAAAAAGAATGTAGTGAAAGAAAAACATTGTAATAGTTCATGGTTCAAGTGCGGACAATGTAGATATTTAATTAATACACAAATTTACTAAATTCTCATAATCCAACGGTTGCGAGTGAGTGGTCATGGTTAGAGCCCATGGTAACATTGCTCTGTAGTGTAATGTTTGATTACATATTTACATATTGCCACATGAAACTCAAATTAAATTTCAATACAATTGTTTTTTTATATATTTTTTCAGCAACACAATTCTTTGACTAATCCTAATGTAAGATATTATTGGTGTTGACACACAAAAATGGCAGCCACTTTGGCATCCATGTGGAGAAATGAAAGAGAGACAAGTGGACCAAATTATGGTCTAATAATACAGTGACACATGGCATTTGTTGAAGGTAACCGAAAGCCTAACACTTGTATGGTGCGACAGATGACAAGTGTGCAATATTTTAGCTAACACTTGGAAAAATGTAGAAGTTCACATGCCCCAAAATTGTATAGTACCAACTGGCTATATAATTCAGCCACAAAAATATGTATAATCAACCATAAAGTGGGCCAAACAAGTCCTAAATTCAAGTTAACATAATGGATTGAATTAGTTCCTACACTTAAGGAAGTGAGTAGGCACTAACAGTATCCTTACATATGTGAATAACCATGTTATTATAAAAGAGGAGGTGGGTTAGTTTGTTGCTACAAAGTATAAAATGGTGGTAAACTTGGCAGCAAAAGACAAGAAGTTAGGGAAAGTTACAAATAGTGGACACGTGACTGATAGTAGAACTGCCAAATGGGTTAGTTAATGATAAATTTAATGGTCCATTAAATGGATTAATGGGACACTTGTCCAACATACAAAAAGGACACATATCAAGCCCTAAAATAGTGGGAGTACGTAGGCTGAGAAATGGTTAATAATGGATCAAGATGTGATGGACACGTGGCAGATGGCGGAACTGCTAGGTGGATAATTAGTTCTTATAATATAGGGAAGTGGGCTAAGAAATGGCATATCATGGATCAAAGCTGGAAATAAAGAAGCTGGAAATAGGACACATGGCGTCACCATACCAAAGCTGGAAGAAGACGTGTAGACCATGGGTTTAGAAGTTAGTTTATCATAGAACATGGGTCCTTCTTGTAAGGCTTGTTCTATAAATAGCCTACTTAGGACTACATTTAAAAGCCCCCTCAACGACATCAAACAATTCAATACATTGTCATTTATCTTTCCTTGTATTTCAATTCATGCAATTTCAATATAAGTCTTTTCAATTCCTTTACTTTACATGCACGTACTTTATAGTATTGCATTTCAATTCCTTAACTTAGCATTGTAGTCATGTAAGTATTTTCATCAAAGGAATAAAGAACCCCGCGAGGAGTTTTTTATTCATTCTTTTCCACAATCGCCTGATCAAATAAAAAGGATAATTTTTTGTTTGATCTCTTTTAAGTCTTCCGAGACTCTAGCACGCCCGCGCACTTCCAGAACCACATTTGTGAGTGAAAAGTTGGTCATTTTAATTATTATAGGAGATGATGGGATGATAACAAGACACTCGTTTGACCATTGTAATAGATTATTTATCTATTGTGGTTTGCTTATAATTTGTTTCAAATATAGCTTGGATGATTCCTTAGCTCGCCCATTGAACATAGACGTTATGAGGCATGAACCACATGTATTGATTTATATTGCGTTGTAAAGGTTCGTTGAAACTTTAGGGTATACATATATGCTTCTTCGTACGAGTAACTTTGATTGCTCAACCTAGTTGTTTGGGATATTTTCAGGTAAAGAGACCTTATTTTGGGATGCACAACATCCTTAGGTTGGCTTGGTAGCATTGGAGTACTTTTGTGTATTTTTGTTCACATGCAAGTGTTAGCATGTTTAGCTTCTTTTGGTGTTGACAGGCAAAATCTTGTTGTTTTCATTTGGGATATGTAATGTGTACTTAAATGCACTATTTGAGACTCATTTGATGTGTATGTGATGAGGCCAAGGGTTAAACACCTTTTATTTATGCAATGGATGTTTTCCGTTTCAAGTATTTTAACATTTTTGCAAAGTATGTGCATAAGGCATTTTAGGTACTTTGCATTGAAAATAAGAATTGGCTTGATCTTGGTTGTTTAGAAAATCGTTTCTTTTTTTCTTTTTTTTTGGGGGGGGGGGGGGGGGGGGAGGGATTGCTTCAAACTTTTTGTTAGAAAAATCTGTCTTTGGTTCAAAAAACGGGCATTTTTCTTGATTTTCTGGTGCAGCCTGTTGAGCGCTAAAAAGTGCGTATTTAAATCCCTTAAGCTTAGGCATTCTAGTACCTTTATCTATCTTACTTTACCGTTTCAGATTGATTTCATATTATTTCCATTTTCAGGCACTTACCCGAAAATAAGCTAACTCAATCAAATAAGAGCTTAATTGAAGCAATTTTGGGATTAAACAAAGAAAGGAGCAAAGTGGAGAAAGAAGAAAGCAAATGAAGCCAAAGGTGGCAAGCAGTAAAGTTCGATCGATCCAAGTTCAAGATTCGAACGATCGAACAATTATCGATCTCAGCACTTCAAGATAGATCCAAGCCTTGGTCCAAAAGCATAAAGTCCAAAAGTTTGATCGATCCAACATCACCCCTCGATCGATCGAACACTTTTGTCTTTATGCAAATGATTGATCCTATCCACAGCTGTACCACCCACTAACCACTTTTGTCCTTTTCCCTTAAATATCTCCCAAAATATCTCCGATTTGTCTTTTCCCAAAAAGCTCAGCCAGTTAGATCGATCTAGCCTAAGTTTGATAGATCTCAGCCAGTTCGATCGATCCAAGACCAAGGTTCGATCGATCGAACTTCCTCCAGTGCGAAAAAGTTAAATTTCCATCTCATTAAAAGTTGTCCTTTAGCCAATCATTAGGGAATATTGTGTGCACGACTTCAGCTTATTTTGGGTGTCATTTTGACCTACCTATATAAGAATAAGGATTGCTTTTTACAAGGGAGGGCCAACATATCATTTTCATATCATCTCTTGGAGAGAAAGCTTAGAGGAGGAGGAGGCTAGAGACACCATTGGAGTTTTTCATCAACAAGGAGCAGATTTCCACCATGGAGTTAGACCTTGAGGGTTGGAGCAACATCACCATGAGTGGCTAGACATCCTCTTGGGGCTAGAGTTAGCCCTAAGCATGCTTTCTATATCTTAATCTTGTGTATTATTGAGGGATTAGTGTTGTAATTAATGTTTTGACACTTTTAATATATTTAGATCTTGTTTATTCAATGATTTATGTGGTTTAATGCTTCCAATTGATCATTTCATCTTATCAATATATCTATGTATGCTAGAATAGATGTTCATGTGCTTGTCTCTAGATTTTGTGTTATTGATGCATGTCTATGTGTATTGATGCTATAGATTTGGAGATTGTCAAAACATAGTGCTTAAAGGAATGCTCTTGTGATTCTTTTGATGGTTCCTACTTAGTCCTTGATGGATTATGCCTCTCCCCTAGTTTATTTTCATGCTAGTAGCATAGATATAGTATAGTTGTAGTATAGTGTTAAATGGGAGGACAATCTATGCTTGTTGTTTGATGATCCAAGCTTTTGAATGCAAGTAGTATATGTCTTTATCCTTGTGTTGTATTTGGATTGTGAGCTTAATGAAAGGATTAATGACTTGTTTTGATCTATTGTGCCTTTCATATGTTGTTTAAACAATATATGCTTCATTGCTTAGATATATTGTGCCTTTCACATGATGTTTAGACAATACATGCTTAACTAGTCATCCTTGTTTGTTGAATCAATCAAACACACACACACACCAATATTGCAACACACCATTTGCCCTCATTAATCACTTGTCAATGATATAGAAATGCATTGCTTGGTGGTGATCTCTAAACCCCAAGATCTCTCTATCTCTCTTACTTCCTCTTAATTGTATTCTTTGTTATCACTTAGTTTAATTTAGTTGTTCTTTAATCAGCCAACCAACCAATTGTTTGATCACTCGACCTACTAGCCCTAATAATGATTCCACGACATTGTTTGATCCTCACAAATCCCTTGGGACGATCCCTACTCGCCCTAGCTATATTTATAGTGAAAGATAGTAGTGGCTTCTATAAATGTAAAACTCTTGTCCCCCGCCTTATAATGCACACACTCTTCAAGCTTGATGTGGTGGGGCGGCACGAAACCGCATCAGTTTTTGGCGCCGTTGCCGGGGATTTGATTGATTGGATTTGGCAACGTCAGATTTGTGGAATCAATTAGGATTAGTACTCTTTTAATCGTGTCTTTACTTTACTTTTATTTTTCTTTTTGGTTACTTATTGTGTTGTTCTTATTTGACAAGGTGCATTGTTGGAGAGGAAGCAAAGGAGCCATCAAGCATTCAAGTAAACAAAGAAAGTAAAAAGCTAAAAATTCTAAAAATTTGCTAAGCTAAGCTTTAAATTTGGAGTTGAAGTGCTAAAGGACCTTTGTGAGACTTTCTTTACTCAATCCCTTAGTTAAATCGTCGGCCCGCGTGGAGGCTTATTTTTTATTGTTCTTGCATCATTGTTGTTAAAGCATGGGAGTATGAATTAAGTGTTTGTGGAAGAAGTTTAATTACATTGTTGTGAAGGCATAGTGTTTGTCATTCTTTGTGTTTCTTTGTGTTTTGCATTGTGCGTGCATAGACGTTGTTCATTGAGACCAACTCTTGTCCCTCTTGATTTGCATCTTGAATCTATCGTTAGAAATCCTAGGGAAGAGGAAGTTCAAATAGAACCAATCTATCAATGGATGACCATAATGACAATCATGTTGAGGACCTTGGTCACATAGACCAACAAGGTATCCTTCATCCCAATGTGCACAATGAGAACATACAAGTACCATTAGGCATGCCTAAGCCATTCATTCACCAACCACCACAACAACAAAGCCAAGTTCTATATGGAATGCCAAGGCCAATATATGCTCCACAACCTCCCATCAACAATCAAGGAATTCAAAACCAAGGTGTTCATGTTGCACCTCAAGTAGCTAATCCACCTCTTGCTTTAAGAGACCATTATGTGCCTAATGAGTATAATGCACCTATATGCATCCAATTGCCTCCATTTAGAGCACATCATTATGAAATTAAGTCACAAACCATTCAAATGCTTCCTAACTATCATGGACTTCCAAGTGAAGAACCTTACAAGCATTTGGATGAGTTTCTTGAAGTATGTTCCACCGTAAAATATAAGGACATGCCGAAAGAGGTTTTAAGACTCAAACTTTTTCCATTCACCTTAAAAGACAAGGCAAAGTATTGGTTTAACAATCTTAGGCCTTTTTCAATCACTTTTTGGGCAGAAATGTAACAAGAGTTCTTAAAGAAGTACTATCCGGTTTCAAAGACCAATGCCATGAGAACCTCAATTCGAGAATTTTCACATGGGGATGGAAAAACGTTTCATGAGGCATGGGAACGCTTCAATGAATTGTTTAGGAAGTGTCCACATCATGACATGCCCAAATGGCAATTAGTTCAATATTTCTTTGAGAGCTTATCGGACAACTATAAGGGTATGGTTGATGCTTCCATGGGTGGCTCATACATTGATAGGCATGAGGATGACGTGTGGCGTCTCTATGAGAGCATGAGTGAAAATTCTTTGCATAGAACATTATCATCCAAGAATGGTAGAAATTCACAAGGTAGGAAGAGTGTTGGCTTACATCAAGTCGACAATTCAAATGAAATAGCCGCCGAAATAAAGTCTTTATCTCAAAGGTTTGATCAATTTTTGATTAACCAAAACTCGGCGAACTAAGTATCTTCCTTTCCTAACCATTCTCATCGTGCATCAAATGAAACATGTATGACTTGTTCTAGTGTTCTTCATTCTACTTCTCATTGTCCTCACGGACAAGTGCAAAATGAACCTAATGAACAAGTCAATACAACTTTTGTGAACCAAGGGAACAATCCTTATGGTACTCATTATAATCCAAGTTGGAGGAATCATTCGAATTTCTCTTGGAAAAACCAAGGAGAGGGCTCAAACCCTTCCTAAGGCGGTTTTCAAGGGAAGTACATTCCACCTCCACTTCAAAACCAAGGATCCCAAGGTTATAGACCTTATCAATCACAAGGGAATCAATTTGCTAATCTTCATTTTCCCAACAAATCTTATTCCTAAGGTAATACTAGAAGTCCCGCCTTTGAAGAAAAAGTTTTGAATGCTTTGGACACTTTAGAGGCTAACACTCAATTGCTTCATTTTCACTCTCAATCTATTGCGAAGCTAGAAACCCAAGTAGGGCAAATAGCAAACACTTTCAATGCAAGAGAAAAGGGAAAGATGCCTATAAATGCCCCACCTAAGCAACAATGTGTTGTGGAAACCCACTCCTCATCGGAAGGCCACACCATTGAACATGTTAATGTGGTGACTACCTCGTGGAATGGTAGGATTGTGGACAATCAAGTTGGAATGTCCAATGAAGAGAATGAACCGGTGCAACCTCAAGTTGTCACCCGTCCCATTTCACATCCCATTCCTCCTTCATTGCATATACATGATCTTGTAAATGAGAAAGTTTTGAAAGATGTGTTTGAAAAAGAAATTTTGAAAAATGATGTTAAAAAAGTTTTGTTGAAAAATAATTTGAAAACTTCTTGGGTTGAAGAGAGTTCAAAAGAAAATTTTGACAAAGTGTTTGAACCAAAAGCTCCATTTCCGGATGCCTTAAAAGGATCCATTTCAAAAGACAAGCAAAAGGCAAAAACCAATGAAATTATGAAAATGTTTAGGCAAGTGAAAGTTAATCTTCCACTATTGGATGCAATCAAGCAAATTCCGGCGTATGCCAAATTCTTAAAAGACTTGTGCACCCAAAAGCGGAAGAACAAGAGCCAAGCACTAAGAAAAGTGGTTTTGACCGAGCAAGTAAACTCAATTTTGCAACATAACACTCTTCCAAAGTTTAAGGACCCCGGTTCACCCACTATATCATGCATTATTGGTGATCATATCATTAATCGGGCGCTTCTTGACTTAGGAGCAAGTGTTAACCTTCTCCCATACACGGTTTATGTCAAATTGGGCCTAGGTGAATTGAAACCGACGTCAGTAGTTTTGTAACTTGTCGACTGATCCATTAAGAAGCCTATGGGTATAATTGAGGATGTTTTGATTAGGATGGACAAATTCTTCTTCTCGGTTGATTTCGTTATCATAGACACGGAACCGGTCCCCAATCCTAAGAGCCAAATTCCCGTTATCCTTGGCCGTCCTTTCTTGGCAACCGCTAATGCCAACATCAATTATAGGATGGGGATAATGAAGATCTCATTTGGCCACATGAAGGTGAAGTTGGATATCTTTAATCCCACACCCAATTCATTTGACAAATACGAAGGAGAAGTTAATATTGTAGAAGAAGGCCATGATCTACAATGTCAAGGAAATGAGCTTTTGTATAAAACCAAAACTTCCAAAGGATCATCTTCAACCTTGCATTCTCAAAATCTTGTTTCAAACTCTTGCTTTGAAAGGGCATGGAAGCCCAAAGGTTGTAATTGCATAGACAAGGGACCAAAGATTTCTTTTGAGCTTAATCCAACAAGTTCTTTAAAGGACCATTTGTTGGGTGGAGTTCAAAGCATCTATCACCCCAACAAGGAGGGGATGCATTATAAGATCTTTGATCTGGGCTAAAAGAGCCCAATGTCTTGCTAGAGACGTTAAAGACTAGCAAAAGCATTCGTAAGGTGTCAAAACCCTATTCCTCCCCCATTTCTATCTTTCATTTCATTTCTTGTGAAGTCTAGATACTTGTTTTTGGTTTATATGCATTTCAAGGAACTTTGGTGAGGATTGCATAAGCTTTCATGTCATTATTGAGCATTCTGCATAGTTCGATCGATCTCAAACCTGAGTTCAATCGATCGAACTCCATTCTGCATCCAACACTTAGAAAATTTTTCGACCTGCAGAAACCTGCATCCAAATCACCTCTTTGTCCCATCGTTCGAACTAACTCTTAGATCGATCAAGAGACCTTCAATCGATCCAACTTCCAAGTTCGATCGATCTCATGATTCAACACTAAGAAAATTTTTGAGCCTACATCAACCTGCATATTTTTGCTCTCTGTCTGATCGATCAAAACATTCCAAGATCGATCTAAAAGTTCTTTGATCGATCCAACTTTCAAGTTCAATCGATCTTCAAGTTCCAACACTTAGCCAATTTTCTGAGCCAAAAACTGCATATTTTTGCTCTCTGTCTAATCGATCGAACTCTTGTTTTGATCGATCTCAGTCTTCATTTCATTATTTTGACTTTGTTTTGACTTTTCAAAATTTTCAAAAATCCAAAATATTTTCAGTTTTATTTTATTCTATTTTATTTTCATTTTATTTCATTTTTCAAAAAGTTTTCAAAAATTCAAAAATATTTTAATTAATTTTTAATCATTAGTGTTTATCCAATTAAATTTTTTTTTTTTTTAAAAAAAAAAATTTTGCTTTCCAATTTGTAATTTTAATTCCAATTTTTAATTTTAATTTTGTAATTTTCAAAAAAAAAATTTTGCTTTCCAATTTGTAATTTTAATTCCAATTTTTAATTTTAATTTTGTAATTTTCAAAAAATTTCAAAAATCCAAAAATACTTTGAAGAGAGTTCATCAAAGTTCGATCGATCTCAGTTGAGTTTGATTGATCGAACTCTGTCGGGAATGTTTTTAAAAATAGAATTGAGGGTTCTCAAGATCGATCATTTAGATCGATCTCACCCTCTCTCAAGCCCTAGCTCTTCTTGTCGCCGCTACTGTGCACCTATCTTCATCATCATTTCCGGTGAACCTCCGGCGAAATTAGTGAGCTTCGACCGTCTCTTCATCTTTTCAGATCTCAGATTTCATCTTCCTCTCTTTATCTCATCTCTTTCCATCCATTTGAGGTAAGATCCATGACCTCATGCTTGATTTTCGGCTTAGATTTCATGTATCCATGTTTTAGATGTCGAATCCATACTTATTACATGATCAAATCCACCATTGTTGAGCTTCGAAGCACTGTATTTCCATATATATATATGTGTGTTGCTTTGTGTATATATTTTGTATATTTTCGGATTTTGATCTCATATTGGGAGTTTGGGCCTCGTTCAGTGATGGAAATTTATTGATTTGATGTGTTGTTGGTCCCACGAACACTTTCGTGTGGGCCCCATGCTTCCAGTCACAGATCTGTGACCTTTAAGTTTTCAACGTCGCACAGTTTGATCGATCAAACTTGTATCTCAGATCAATCTTGAGAGATCGATCGAACTCATGTCTCCGATCGATCAAAGTTGTGAGATCGATCTCACTTATTTTCAATCGATCCAACTTTTGTGATCGATCTCACTTTTTACTATGATCGATCAAACTTCACAGATCTCATACACACACTTCATTCATCATATCTTATGTTCATGCTATCATATCTATGCCCAAAGCCTGTGATATTCCACATTGGATGCATTTCATACTTACATTGTTTAGCATGCTTCACATCCTGCCACTTGTATAGATTCATGTCATATCTATTTTGTCTATTTTACTTGACATACATGTTTCTATATTGTGCTTAAAATTTCTTATTTTGGCACTAACTCCCATTGCAAGTTTTTCTTTTTCTTTTTGCAGGCCATGGTTAAGAGGAAGACCGTTGCCAATAGGCAACACGGGCCCACCCGACATATTAGGCTATGGACAGAGGAGCCAGCAGAGCCCTCTTACGCACGGGAGGAGCCAGCATAGGCTACCCCACCTCAGTCACCATCTCATGAGGTTGAAGATGACCACATACCATCCACCTCTGCGGCTCATCCTGCATTCACTCCATTACTATCTCTACCGCATCATGGTGCTAAGCATTCACCTATAGCAGCTCAGCCTGCTCATCTGGAGCGTGATAGGCCCACGCCTCGATATGCGCACATGACGATCGACCATGAGTAAGAGTTTGACACGGCCTTTTTCTCTAGATCAGTGCTGACCCGATCCGCCTACCATGACATCATATAAATGGGTCTGGCCACTATTTTTGCCCTCGTCACAGAGCTAGTCTACCTGTGGCTGGTACGGTTGTTCTACCAGAACCTCTGACCATCGCCGCGTACCACAACCGAGATGGTCACTTCTGTCGATGGCCATCCGATCACCATCACAGTGGACTCTTTAGCCCGCTCTTACCGCTATCTACACAGATGTCCTCCAGAGCTTCAGGACACATATCTGAGGCTATTCAGGCCTTCTTATGCAGACATGGCAGTTTTTCTCATAGGTCACCATGCCAGTGGCGAGACCTTCACCACTCGGACATTCCTTCCAGACGACCTATGGTTCATCGATTCCATTCTCTATCGGAACGTATACATGGCAGGGCACAAGATTCAAATGAGGGGCGATTATCTGACAGCCCTTTACTCCTTCTACACCGGGCACTGGGTGTCCATTCCCGCGCTCATCTAGAGCGTGATGAGGAAGTTGTATTACGAGTACATCAGCAAGGAGACGCCTAGACGGGCTAAGTCTCTTCCTTTCAGCCACCTCATCACCCAGATTCTCATAGACCAGTGCTACCTCATCCATCCTCGGGAGCACCCCGAGAGAGGTTCCTGTCACTTCCTCAAGAAGGACTGGAACAAGAGTTACCGCTCCATTATTACCAGACTACAGGACCATGCAGTAGTGGATGCAGCGGAGTTAGAGCTAGAGGAGACTCAGGCACAGGCCCAAGCAGAGGCACAAGCACCAGCAGCAACAGCAGCAGCACATCCCGCAGGGACGAAGCACCAGTCAATCCAATTGCCTAGCATTTAGATATAAACTTAGAGTGCCCTGCAGACGACCCAGAGCAGGACTCTCCAGCCAGGTCGCCTATTCATGAGCAGGAGCAGACTTAGGAGGTTTCTTCTGATTCATCTATGCCTGAGGTTCCATATCTGACCCCCGGCTTTGGAGTATGCCTGCAGACGTTTGAGGATGCTGTTGTTGCCATCCGAGCTGATCTCACAGCCCACAGAGCTGATTTTACTCCCTTCCGCGAGGATGTCGCGACCATGTTCCGAGATATATCCAGAGACATCCGCGGAGCCTGACCTGCCCGTCCTACCTCATTTTCCTGAGCTCCTAGTCCTTTCTATCTCATGATCCCTCTCTCCTTTTGACACTTTACTATTGTCACTGTACATTATTATTTTTACAGCCGGTCTGTCGGCTTTGATATTTTTGTTATACCTGCACTTAATCTGTTTTATATATATCTGTTTTTACTATGGATGTCATATGATTATATTCTCATATCTGTATGTTTAACTTCATCAGGTGCACCACAGTGACTTCAGTGAGAGAGGACCACCCTTACACATCTCTCATTTATTTATCTGTTTATCCTATTTACACTTGCATGTCCACTGTGCACAGATTATCCCATTTTGTTTTCTGATAAGTTTATCCAAGTGCCAATTTTCAGGACCACAGTTAATCCCAAGTTTCCCGCCGGGGGGGGGGGGGGGGGGGGGGTGGCATGCCACCCACTTCGGATACTTTAGTCCCGATCATTCTATGCCTTAGTTGCACGGGTTTACTCTTTCCCTTGTTCTCTTGCACATTAAGGACATTGTGCTATTTAAGTTTGGGGGGAATGGTTCTTTACAGTGTTAGTTTTAAATTCAAAATTTTGAGCATGACTTGTGTATTTAAGGGATATTTCTATGATTGGTCCATATCTAGCTATGATTTTGATATTTTGAGGACTATATTGCTTAAAATTTAAAAATTGCTTGACTTGAGAGTCCAATACTCCTTGTATGCCTTATGAATGCCATTTAGGAGTAAATTTTTTGAAAAATTGATATCTTGCTTACACTTGTGGTCCACATCATCCTGATTTTGTGATTGCTTTGAGATACATTCTAGGATTCTACACTAGCACCGGCGCACACTAGCATTCATTTGTGGGGTACATACTTTGTTGATTATTGAATTGGTTATATCCCAATTGGACTAGTAGTGCATTGAAAGCTTTCATTCTTGATAAATGTGGATAACAACCCCTTTTCACTAAGTAGCCAGGATTTTAGCCTCATCAAGCATTGAACTTCTCGTGCCAAAAGGTGGAGGGCCCAAACTCTAGGTTAATAATTGAACTTGCTTTAAAAAAAAAAAAAAAAAAAAGTGAGGACTTCTCCCAAAAGGTGAGAAGTGAGAAATGATTAGATGGAGGTTGTCTTGATTTGTAGCCTAGTTGATTTGAGCTTGTAAGTCTGTAGTGGTGTTTGAACGCCTAATGCCCTAAAGTCGTCCGGTTTGGGAGTCATTGACCTAACGTTTGACCTCATGAATCGCTAGAAAGCTTAATAGATCAACACATTGCACTATGCTTCCATCTTTGATCCTAAAAAAATAAAAATAAAAAATAAAATAAAAACAATTCGAGTGAAAAGAATAAGTGCACCTAGATGAATGAAGCTTTAATAAAAGGTCCACTTTTTGTCTTGATGATTGGTACTAGATTTGTGTGCTAGTTTGAGGGTAAGGATGTGATTAATTCTTTAGTTAGCTAAGATAGCAACACATTTGATGTCGGTCCACTCAAAAGGATTCTAGAGTTGTTTTGATTTGTATGATCATTTTCTTGATGTGTGGAGAACCATATTAACTTGCTTGATGTTGAGATTTTGGGAGATTGCTTAGAAATGTTTGAAACATTGCATACTTGAGGTAGTTTTCTCCCAATGCTTGTTTACAATATTGGTGCCTCTTTTGAAAGAATGAGTTTAATGTTTGTGGGTACCATTTCTGGATACCCTCACGAGACTTCACTCGTCCATTAGGGGTAACCTAGGGGTTTAAAAGGCTTGTTGCATGTGCTAAGTGCAATCGTGTTCCCTACGAAAGTGGCGTTATCCATTTATTGTTTTTTAGTTCATAGTTGTATAGTTTTTCATTTCATTCGTTTACTTTCTAGTTCATTGCTAGGGACTAGCAATATTTAAGTTTGGGGGTATGATGAGCGCTGAAAAGTGTGTAATTAAACCCCTTAAGTTTAGGCATTCTAGTTCCTTTATCTATCTTACATTACCGTTTTAGATTAATTTCATATTATTTCCATTTTCAGGCACTTATCCCGAAAATAAGCTAACTCAGCCGAATAAGAGCTTAATTGAAGCAATTCTGGGATTAAATAAAGAAAGGAGCAAAGTGGAGAAAGAAGAAAGCAAATGAAGCCAAAGGTGGCAAGCAGCAAAGTTCGATAGATCCAAGTTCAAGGTTCGATCGATCGAACAATGATCGATCTCAGCACTTCAAAATAGATCCAAGCCTTGGCCCAAAAGCATAAAGTCCAAAAGTTTGATCGATCCAACATCATCCTTTGATCGATCGAACACTTTTGTCCTTATTCAAATGATTGATCCTATCCACAACTGTACCACCCACTAACCACTTTTGTCCTTTTCCCTTAAATATCTCCCAAAATATCTCGGATTTGTCTTTTCCCAAAAAGCTCAGCCAGTTGGATCGATCCAGCCTAAGTTCGATAGATCTCAGCCAGTTCGATCGATCCAAGACCAAGGTTCGATCGATCGAACTTCCTTCAGTGCGAAAAAGTTAAATTTTCATCTCATTGAAAGTTGTCCTTTATCCAATCATTAGGGAATATTGTGTGCACGACCCCAGCTCATTTTGGGTGTCATTTTGACCTACCTATATAAGGATAAGGATTGCTTTTTACAAGGGGGAGCCAACATATCATTTTCATATTATCTCTTGGAGAGGAAGCTTAGAGGAGGAGGAGGCTAGAGACACCATTGGAGTTCTTCTTCAACAAGGAGCAGATTTCCACCATGGAGTTAGCCCTTGAGGGTTGGAGCAACAACACCATAAGTGGCTAGACATCCTCTTGGGGCTAGAGTTAGCCCCAAGCATGCTTTCTATATCTTAATCTTGTGTATTATTGAGGGATTAGTGTTGTAATTAATCTTTTAACACTCTAATATATTTAGATCTTGTTTATTCAATAATTTATGTGGTTTAATGCTTCCAATTGATCATTTCATCCTATCCATATGTCTATGTATGCTAGAATAGATGTGCATGTGCTTGTCTCTAGATTTTGTGTTATTGATGCATGTATATGTGCATTGATGCTATAAATTTGGTGATTGTCAAAACATAATGCTTAAAGGAATGCTCTTGTGATTCTCTTGATGGTTCATACTTATTCCTTGATGGATTGTGCCTCTCCCCTAGTTTATTTTCATGCTAGTAGTGTAGATGTAGTGTAGTTGTAGTGTAGTGTTAAATGGGAGGACAATCTATGCTTGTTGTTTGATGATCCAAGCTTTTGAATGCAAGTAACATATGTCTCTATCCTTGTGTTGTATTTGGATTGTGAGCTTAATGAAAAGATTAATGACTTGTTTGATCTATTGTGCCTTTCACATGTTGTTTAGACAATATATACTTCATTGCTTAGATATATTGTGCCTTTCACATGATGTTTAGACAATACATGCTTAACTAATCATCCTTGCTTGTTGAATCAACCAAACACACACACACACCAATATTGCAACACACCATTTGCCCTCATTAATCACTTATCAATGATATAGAAATGCATTGCTTGGTGGTGATCTCTAAACCCCAAGATCTCTCTCTCTCTCTTATTTACTCTTAATTCCATTCTTTGTTATCACTTAGTTTAATTTAGTTGTTCATTAATCAACCAACCAACCAACCAATTGTTTGATCACTCGACCTACTAGCCCTAATAACGATTCCACGACATTATTTGATCCTCACAAATCCCTTGGGATGATCCCTACTCGCCCTAGCTATATTTATAGTGAAAGGTAGTAGTGGCTTCTATAAATGTGAAACTCTTGGCCCTCGCCTTATAATGCACACACTCTTCAAGCTTGATGTGGTGGGGTGGCACGAAACCGCATCACAGCCTTCTGGTTTGCGATCGATCGCAGATTCGGCGATTTGAATCTGCGATCGATCACAGACCAGAAGGCTGCACTAGAAAATCAAGGAAAATTGATCGCTGAATCTGGTGATCCATCACAGAGCCATTTTTTCATCCATCGTAGGCCTTTGCGATCCTTCGTAGGCTTCGGCAATCGATTGCTGAGGTAGCGATTGATCGACTGGGCACATTCCAGTAGCTTAAATTTGAGTTTTTGCTTCAGGCAATACTTCATGGAATCGGCGATCGATCGCCGAATCCCACGATCGATCGCCAGTGCCTTGTGAGCACTTTATTTTTTGTTTTTGTTTCAAAACTTAAAGGTTCCATGTCTACTTCATCCGGATTCCGAATCAGGTGATTCTTGAGTTTAACTTTATTAATTTTTCGTTATCTTTCCAATGATGTGCATGGTGGCACCCACTTCTATCTGGAAAAGACCATTTTACCCCTAGGGTTATATTTAATCATTTTAAACCCCAACTTCTGCGTGTTATTTCCCTTTGGGTTTCGTGGCTTCTTAGGAAGTCACTTTGGTGTTTTAAGGATGACGTACATCTCTAGTCACCTTATTACTTTTAGTCGCTTCCGCATTTCGGATCCGTTATCAAGTCAACTTTCTGGTCATCATTGACGCACCAGGTTTGTAAAACTTGGGTCGTCACAATATATTGCATATATCACATATATACTAGGCAAGGACATGGTTCATATATCAAATTAACAATTTATCATGCTTTATACCTCCCCACATCTATAAGACCAAAAAAAAAAAAATGCAAGTTACTAGCATAAGCCACCTCTACCTCACTTTGAGATGAAAATCTCAAATGACATCGAAACTAAAATGCTTCAAATGTGACATAACTTCAAAGGGATAAGAAGGAAGACAAGAAGAACGGCAAAACCTCCAACATCTGCCTCCAAAACCAAACCCGAACTCAGCCCCCAAAACCCAAAGTGTACAGATCCGAAAACAAAAGGTGTCCCCGATGTAAAGCCCTCATATGGTGAGTCAAGAATACTAACCCTAACTCACTTCACCCTCATAACTATCCGAAAATGAAAATGGGGACAAAGGTTTTAAAGCCCTTAGTGTCCCAACCTTTCTCCCTCTTATAGCAAATCAAAAGGGTGAATGGAAGGCAAGGAAAAACAAGCTCAAGGCTTGGGCAATAATGGTAGAAGCAAGGTGAAAGGAAGAAGAAGAAGATTAGGAAAAAAAGGTGACCAAAGGAATATGATATAAATCAAACACACTTATACTAGCACTACCTCTCTCACACACACACATCACCACCCTTCACTTGTAAATAATCAAACCTCAACACTTGTCCCAATCAAACCCCAACACTTGTCCCAATCAAAACATAACACATGGCACTAACTTTCACAAATTGCACCAAAGTCTCTCCAAGAAAATATCTAAAAATTTAATTGTACTATTGCCCCAAATGAAAATATCTCCAAAAGATAATCGCATTAATACCCCCAATATGAACATGTCAACAAAATAAAATCGCATAAATACCCCCTAAGTAACAAAAGGTAAAATGTATACAAATGCAATACAAATCCATAATGACATGAGGGTAAAATACGCAAAGATGAAATGAAGAAAGTGTTGGGAACTATTCTCGACCGTGTGACTTGTAATACCCCTAATTTTAAAAAGATAGTCTCGGCATTTTAAGTATTGTTTAATTGCATTTTTTTAAAATTATTTGCTTGTTTATTTGAATTAATTGTGAATTATGATATTTAAATGAATTGTTTTATTTAGGTGTTTATTTAATTGTACTTATTGTTCTTTTGAATTGAATTAATTGTATTCTTTATTTTATTTAAATGTTTTGTTTAATTGTTGATTTTAATTATTTGTTTTCCTTGTTATATGCTTATGTGGATTAGTGAATTAAATGTTTTAATAGTTTTAGGGTTTTATTTTCTTCACGGATGCAGCCGACTTGGTTATGTAAGTAGGTTAGTTTTCCTTTCCTTCTCTCAATATAATTAGAATTAAGGTTGGTATTTGTATAAGCCTATATATATACCTTTATACATCTACCAAGGGTTTGTAAACCCTGTTCATGCATACAGAGAGACAGAGAAAAACAGAGAGAAATAGAGAAAGGAAGGTTAGGGTTTGGCTTAGACTAAGACTGAGCCAAGGAGGGGAAATTCGCTTGCTCGTGGGTTGAACTAGGAGCAACAGTGGTCGGTGAAAGCGGTAAGGTTGCCAGAATTATTAAAGACGACGGTTTAAGGTTTTGAACGGAAACCTAAAGGCAAGTCTCTATTCTAACTCTTTCCCATAAACCTGTGTTCTGTGCATGCCTAGGTAGACTCCAGGGGTTTAATTAATGCTAAAACAAATGTTTTATGCATGTTTAAACTATATTTAAACTCATTGAATTAAATTGGTTTGCAAATTCTTAAAGTTCTGTTAACTGGTTTTTGTTGTCTTTGAGTTTACGCTTTGTTTAATTAAGATCGTTGATGCATGTCGATGTCTTATAATTAATCTAGGACGTTGAATAAACACTAGAATAAGTATGTAAAACATTACAGAGGCCCTGAGTATAGCCGGAGGTGAGGAAGAAGAAACAGAAACACATAATGGCTTCAGGGAGTGAGAGAACAGTCTCCCAAAAGGAGGGAGCCAGCTCCTAGGAGTATGGAGCCTACTCCCAACTCCTTAGAGCAGGCTCCCAAGTTAATGGAGCACGCTCTCAACTTATGAGAGCTTGCTCTCGCCCGAAACGCACAGTTTTGGTCTTTTTAGGGACTATTTGGGCTGTCCGGAGTATTTTTAATCCGTTTAAATTGCACTGAAGGATGTAATTAATTGTGATAGACCAATGAAAATATTAGGAAGCGTTATCACATTAGTGTATTAAAGAATGAAGCAACATGAAGATAAAGAAAAGCCTACATGTTGAGCACTGTTTTGTTAAGTTGTTTGCTTTTTGAAACTTACCAAATCTTTCGCATATGATTTAATAATGTTTAATCATATTTCAACAGTGTTATAAGGGTGATGGAATACCAGCAATTAACTAGGCTTGGTTTGGATTAAATTGTTATTTAATTTATTAAAAACAGTATCAATTTCTGGACTGTTTGGAGGATTTAATTGCTTACTATAATGCTAGCATTTTGTGTATGTATGATTAAACAGTATTAATCATGTTTAAGCACTGAAATAAGCATAATTGATTTACTGAAACTGTACTATGCTTATATGGATTTAATTGATGTTTTAACGGTTTAGATTGCATCAATTGTTGGATTTATGGATTATTATAAAATTTACGTTTAAGAATTTTACTATAATGTGTTCAGTAACGATTCTGATTATTATTATATTGTTCTGGATTATAATTGATAAACTGCTTGTACTATTTTGTCAATTGTTGGGTTGGTTGTGTGTGTATGCACCGGTATCGGACGGCGGTATACTAGGGACGAATTAGTTCAAAACACTAAGTCCTACCTATTCTAGAATAAGTTGGATTAACTATAAAAGTTAAGTCCTACTTTTATGTATGTATATGCACCAGTATGGGACGGTGGCATATTAGGAATGGCTTAGTTCAAAACACTAAGACCTACCTATTCTGGGGATGGATTTGAAGATGCAAGAAATTTTCTCTCTTTAAATTGACAGAGTTTCATTATACTTCAAATATTTCGATCCACTCTTTCATTCATTTTTCACCTATTTATAGATTGTTTACAATGTTCTAGAAGATCCCTAACTAACTTCCTCCATTGGGCTCATCATCGAGGCTTTTGTATCCATGGATCCATTCGTCTTTCAGGCCTTCAGCTTCACTCTTCGGCATTGGGCTTGCCTCGTGACAGCTTAATTTGGGCCCAGGCTATTTGCCTGGCCCATTCTTCATCATGTGGGTTAGATCCAGCCTATGTTGCCTTTGGTATCCTCAACTGCCCCTATAATCACTCCCTTATTAATTAGTGTGTGATTATCAATAGACCTAATGATGACTTGACGGCTAATGATGATTTAACAGCCCGAGACGATCACGTGGGGCATCGAGCGGTTGGCCTCAGAATTAATGTCTTTGAAATTTGAATCTTCTTAACTCCCGAACGTCTTGGTTAGCGGGACCATTTCCCTTTTATATACCACTCCTTTATATCCACATCTTCCCTTGTCGTACCCCCCAGAAATCACTGTCAATCGATTTCAATTTGTTCTCTCAAGGCAACTCAGATTTTTCCAGTCAACCCAAATATTCTCTGGCGAATCCAGTGAAAGGTTCTTCTCTCTCAATTCTTTTGCAACATCCCTTGTTGATCTTCATCTTTTCAAGCTTAGTTTTGTTTGTTCTTCTTCTTAAAGTATTTGCACATTTTCCCTAAGGATCATAATTGTTAGCATCATGCCTATAGATTTAGATATTCTGCGTATGAAACTCCATCTCCCTTCCAATATTCACCTTAGAGAATGTCCCAAAGACGTTAATGTCAGAACTGGTGTCGGTCTTCTTCCCTGCAAAGTCTTGTTTTCCCTTCATCACCTCAACATTATTAGATTCCATCTTCACCCTTTCTTTTGCTATGTGTTCAATAGGTTGAAACTTTTTCCTCTTCAAGTTAAGCCCAATTTTAATAGGGTTCTGTCCGTTCTATTGCTTCTAAATCATGACAGAGGCCTAGATCTTGATTTGGTTGATCTTTTCCTCTGTTACAAGGTTAGCAAAATTAGGCTGGAGGATGCATATTACCATCTTTACCCTCTTGAAAAGAAATCCATCTGTACAGACAAGCTTAATTCCGAAAAGGGTTGGAAAAAGGGTATTGTTGGCGTTCAGGGTGCTTGGTTTGCTCCGGCTTCCAAGGACTATCCTATCCCTACCACCTTCGGCGAATGCTCCGTGTCTTCGTATAAGAAATTTAAAACTCATAAGATAGACTGCCCTTGTGAAACTTGCATTCCTCGATTCTATTCGTTTCTTTGCAATTCTTTGGGTATCCCGCAGGATAATGGACTCAGTTATAACATTTGCAGGGATAGGACCAATTACCTGAAGGACTACGTTCTGAACGATATTCCTTTCTATTCTAAACTCCTCACATCCGAGAATTTAAGTGATATATCTCTCCTCGGCACCATAATGAGCCAGCTTCAGATTCCATCCTTCGGTAGGAAGAAGGATCCTCCTAGGGTCAATGCTACTTCCGCGGCTTCTTCTTCTCCAACTTCGGCATCTTTATCTGCCACCACATCCAGCACTACTCCAGACATGGTGACTGTTCACCATATCGTCATCGCTCTACCTGTCAACTAGAACTCCGCCCCTCAAGCTTGGGATACCACTGCCCCCATTACATCCGTTCAGGATAAAGAACAGGGAAAAAAGCCTCAGCTTGAGAGCGAAGGCAACCCTGACGATATTCCTCTAAAAAGGAGGATTCGGACCTCCGGGCCAGGTTTGCCTATCCCTCCTTCGGTTGGGCCAACTGCTCCTTCCGGGTCCGGCACTGCAACTGGCTCCTCCTCTGGTGCTCCGTGGACCCCCAAATTGGCCCGAGCTGATGGCTAGGTAGTGAAGCCGAGCGAAACCATGTTCAAGGAAGGCCCAACAGCCATAGCTTATTACAAGAACATGTGGTCTCCGAAAGACATTGAGGTCGCCAAATCTTTATCTAAGAAGGAGGTCTTCAGCCGTTTTCCCCTTGCAGCCATGGAGGTAATTCCCTACCCTCTTACTTATTGCATTTGAAATGCCTTTATATTATAATTCCTCAAGACATGCGTTCGGCTAAATTAGTACTTATGTATTATTTTGCAAACTTTATTTGGTATGATAGCAAAGCATAAGCAGGTCGAGGTTGCCAATGCTAAGGTACGAAAGTTCGCCAAAGATGTTGAAGTGGGTCACAAAGAGAACAAGATCATCAACACCAAAAATGCTGAACTCATGGTGCAGTTGGACAAGGTTGAGAAGGAAAGGGATGGTCTAAAAAAGGAAACAGACTCCCTTCAAGACGAAAGAGACGCCCTTCAGATAGAGAAGAGCGTCTGGCAAATTGAGCGCGAAGCGCTCAAGGCTGAAAGAGACAATCTTCAGCACCTGCTTCATGATGAACAAGCAGAGCGTATGACCTTTGAAAAGAGGGCTCTGGATCAGCGTAATGCCCTGCTCAGTGTCATCCGCAGGGTCAATGGAGGGATGATGGATCTGTACTGTCGTTTCTCCCGCATTGGGGCCCTCAGGTATGCCGAAGGATACCGATAAGGTTTCAACGATCGCCTTCCAGCTGAGGGTCAGACAATCTCAGGTACAGGCCCGAATGATGTTGATAAAGAGTTGGGAATTGATCCTCCAGGAGTCTATGCTAATCCAGACCCCACTCCTGCCAAACACATTTTTGAAGAATATGATAGGATTGCCTCATCTGGAGTTATCCCTGTTCCTCCTCCCGCTCAGCCTTTAGACATACATCCTCTCTCTACTGTGGTTCCCCTTGTGACTACCACTGAAGGTGGAACTCAGCAGAATGAAGTGGTAATTTAGCTTGACTCCCCCCCTCACAGGGATGCTGTAACCAATGATAGGGAGAGGAATGCTAACCGTCCTGGGGAGGCTGCCGAGGGTGAGCAGGTGAACGAGGAGATAGACAGAACTTGATTATACCCATCTTATGTATCTCTTTGTAATCTTTCAACTTATAATGAATGAAAGGATAATTTTTGACTACATCTGATCTGAATATTTGCATCACTTGGTAGTACTTAATAATAATAATATTTTTTAACACAAGTGTATGACCTTTGGCTAATAACACCAACCACTTATCTTTTTCATTACTTTTAGTAAATGCCTGGCGCTTGGCTTAAACACCATTTGCCACTTGGCTTTTCATTATTTCTTAGCAAGTGTTTGGCATTCGGCTCGTGATGCCAGTTGCCACTTACTTTGCTTAAGTGCCTAGCGCTCGACTTGAACGCCACTTGCCACTTGGCTTTTTCATTATTTTTTAGCAAGTGTTTGGCATTCGGCTCATGGTGCCAGTTGCCACTTACTTTGCTTAAGTGCTTGGCGCTCAACTAGAATGCCACTTGTCACTAGGCTTTTTCATCATTTTTTTTAGCAAGTGTTTGGCGTTCGGTTCGTGGTGCCAGTTGCCACTTACTTTACTTAAGTGTCTGGCGCTCGGTTAGATTACCACTTGCCACTTAGTTTTTTCATTATTTTTTTTAGCAAGTGTTTGGCGTTCGACTCGTGGTGCCAGTTGCCACTTACTTTGCTTAAGTGCCTGGCGCTCAGCTAGAATGCCACTTGCCACTTGGCTTTGCTCATACTCAGGCACCTTGTTAGAAGAAGATGATACTTTTTTATAAATCTTTCAAAGTTTTGCTTTCTTGCAAATATACAATTGAAGGTAGACATTGGTTAAACTAAAACTCAATTTTTATTGATAATACCTTTTTAAAGAAGTGGCATTCCAAGGCTTGTTTACCAGCCTTCCAACCATGGTCTCTTAGACATATGCCTTCTTTTTGATAACCTCTACAACTCTATACGGACCTTCCCATGGTGACACCATTTTCTTAATAATACCAACTTTTCTTTTCAGAACCAAACCACTAGGTGCAAAACCCTTATGCCTCACCTTTCTGTTGTGACTGTTCATGAGCGTTTGTTGATATGATGCGAGCCTTATTGCTGCAGAATTCCTCTTTTCTTCAAGCAAGTTGAGGTTAAATTTCAGCATATGATCATTCTGCTCCTGATTCCACGCTAAACTCCGAATGGTAGGAACTTGGTGTCCTACCGGTATTACTGCCTCAGTACCATATGCCATGGCGAATGGGCTTTCTCCGATCGGTCGCCTTAGAGTCGTTATATACGCCCACAGGACGTTGAGGAGTTCATCCAACCACTTCCCTTTCTCTTCTTCAAGCTTCTTCTTTATACAAGCAAAGATCATTCTGTTTGTGATTTCAGTCTGACCATTCGCCTGTGGGTGGTTGAACGCCGCTAAATTTTGATTAATTCCATATTCGTCCAGTAACTCCCTCACCTTCTTGCTATCAGGGTTAGTCCTATTATCCATAACAATTGACCTCGGCACACCAAATCGACAAATGATGTTGTTCCAGATGAAGTGTCTCACATGGGTCTGAGTTACACTAGGATACGGTTCTACCTCCACCCATTTGGTAAATTAGTTTGTTGCAAGCAAAACGTACTTATTTTGTGATCTGGTGGTCAGTAACGGGCAGACCACATCTATCCCCTATTGCGTGAAAGGCCATGGTTTGGCCATTACGTGCAAATCTTCTGGGTTGGTGGATCAGTGGTCCGAACCTTTGACACTTATTGCACCTTCGCTAAAACTCCTCTGCGTCTCGTGCCATGTTCGGCCAAAAGTAACCCTGTGTCATAGCTTTGTGTGCTAGAGACCTTCCCCCTGAATGATTGCCACAAACCCTTTCATAGATAGTCCGCAGTATCTGCTGAGCTTCTGTAGGGGTTACACATTTTAAGTATGGTCCTAAATAAGACCTCCTGTAAAGTTGGTTATGCACTATGGAATACTTTGCGGCATTTGATCTGATCCTTCTTGCTTTATCCCTCTACTCGGGCAAAACACCATCCCGTATATACGTAATAATTGGATCTATCCAGCCCGGTTCATATGGTATAACATTCACCTGCTAGGGATTCAAACTTGACGATTCCTCAAGGATAGATGGCTGGCATAACACCCCGATTGGAATTAACCTTGCCAATGTTTCACCTGAACTTGACGCACTACAAGCCAATTGATCGGCATCTTCATTTCGCTCCCTCGGTAATTGAATGAACTTGATCTGATCGAAGCTTCTAATCTCTTGCATAACGGCAGAACGGTATGCCTCCATTGTCTCATCCTTTGTTCCATACTCCCTAGTCACTTACCGAATTATTAACTGCGAATCACTGAAGGCAACTAAACTTTTGACCTTTAGCTCATTGGCCTACCTTAAGCCAGCTAACAGCGCTTCATACTCTGCTTCATTGTTAGTTGCTCTGAACTCAAGCATGATCGCTTGGCTCAGCGTAGCGCCTTCTGGTGTTTGCAACTTAAACCCGATTCCTGCCCCCATCTGATTTGAGGATCCATCAATGAAGAGCTTCTATGAAGATTCTTTAAGGCATTCATCTGGCTCATCTACATCACATTCCAGTAAGAAATCAGCCACAACTTGCCCTTTAATAGCCGTTTGGGGTTCATAAGTTATATTGAAAGAACTAAGCTCTATTGCCCACTTCGTCATTCGTCCGGAAAAATCGGGCTTATGCAGGATCAACCTTATAGGAAATGTGGTCAGGACGACTATAGGATGAGACTCGAAGTAATGCCTGAGCTTCCTTTTTGCATTTACCAAGGATAAGATTACTCATTCGGCCTTCGAATACCTTCTCTCTGGCTCGGTTAACATTTTGCTTACATAGAAAATCGGGAATTGCTTACCCTCGGCACATCGTATCAGCACACCACTGGTCGCAATGTTAAAAACTCCAAGATACAGGAAAAGCTTTTCTCCTGGCATTGGGGCGTTCAAGATTGGTGGGTTCTGTATATATTCTTTCAGCTTGATCAGTGCTTGCCTTTGCTCATCCCCCCAGGATTGTTTTCCATGACCCCTGATTGTATCGAAGAATGGTTTGCATTGGTCGGATAACTTAAAAATGAATCGACTCAGTGTCGCTATGCGTCCGGTGAGAACTTGGACCTCTTTGATATTACTTGGTTCAGCATTTTTTAGCAAAGCTTCCGCTTTGGCTGGACTAACCTCAATTCCTCTGTTATTGACCACGTGGCCAAGGAATTACCTGGATCCTACGCTAAACGAGCATTTAGTTGGATTCTGCCTCATTCCATACTTTCTTAGCACGCTGAACACCTCCTGTAAATGTTGTAAGTGATGGTCCTTCTGTCTGCTTTTGACCACCATGTCGTCGATGTAAGCCTCGACTGTCCTACCCATTTGATCCTTAAAAATCTTGCTAACCAACCTCTGGTACGTGGCTCCGGCATTCTTCAGTCCAAACGGCATAACCTTGTAGCAATAGATCCCTCATTCGGTGATAAAAGAGGTCTTTTCCTCATCTCTTGGGTCCATTGGGATTTGATTGTAGCCTGAATATGCATCTAGAAAGGTCAGCCGCTCATACCCAGTTGTTGCATCCACCATTTGATCAATCTTTGGAAGTGGAAAACTATTCTTCGGGCAGGCTTTGTTCAAATTAGTGAAATCAATGCAAACTCTCCATTTTCCATTCTTTTTTTGCACTACAACCACGTTCAATAACCAGTCCGGGTACTGTACTTCTCTAATGAACCAAGCCTCCAACAATCGATTAACTTCGTCTACAATGATCTGATTACGTTTCGGGGTGAACCTTCTCTGCTTCTGCTTCTGCTTCACTGGCTTGATGTTCGGATCTACATTAAGAGAATGGTAAGAGACTGAGCGGTTAATCCTTGGCATGTCTAGATGCCTCTAAGCGAATACATCGACGTTCTGGGAGAAGAAATCAACAAATTAATGTTTTTCTTCCACGGCAAGCCCTGAACCTACCTTTGTGGTTTGATCTGGCCTTAAGTGATCAATTTGAACTTCAACTAGGGGTTCCTCGGTTTGCACCAGAAACTCCTCCCCGCTTGTGCCGGGGGGAGGTTTCTTTAATTGCTATTGTGGGATAGATGGGCGAATGGGAGCTTTCCCTTTCCCTGCAGCTTTCAAAGTCACTGAGTAACATTCCTTTGCGGTAACCTGATCTCCATGGATGTCAATCACCTTGTTCCCGTCCGGACCCAAGCATCTCATCACTTGGTGCAGGGTTGATGGGACTCCCTGTACCCTATGAATCCACCCTCTCCCCCATCAACAGATTGTAAGAAAGATGGATCTCCACCACCACAAAGCTCTCGATAAGGTCCCGTTCGGCTGCCCAGACAAGTAATTCTATTGTACCGATCGGTTCAACTCGTTTTCCATCAAATCCCAACAGTGGATTCCCTATACACTTGAGCTCCTCTGGCTCAATTTCCAGCCGATCGAAGGTGACTCTAGGCATGATATTGGCACTGCTTCCTGGATCAATTAGCACCCTTCATACCAAACACTCTGCCACTGTTAAACTAATGACCAGGGGGTCTTCATGAGGGATCTGAACTCGCATCAAGTCCACTTTATCGAATCTTATCTGTGTTGATGCGTTCTACTGGTGCAGAGTGTTGAAACTGCCTATTCTTCTATTCATTTGTGCTTGTTGAAGACGCGTTCGGGTCAATTTTTCGGACTCTTCGGCTTATTCAGGTCGACCATGAATCGCATTTATAATCCGAACGGGCTGAGTGTTATGGTGATTCGGCTTTTGATTTCTTTTGACTTGCTCAATTGGTCGATTCTGCTCTTAGGTTGGTCCTTGAACATACCCTGCAAACTCTCCCCTAGCGATCAGCATCTCCACTTGTCTCCTTAAGTTCCTGCATTCATTAGTCTGATAACCAAAATCACTATGAAAAGCACAATGTTTAGATTGATCCCACTGCTCAAGAGGTTGTCTAATTAGAAAGGGAGGGCGAAACTTATCTTTGTTCTCTTGGTTTAGCCTTGCCAGTGTAACTTTGAGTGGAGTAACCAAATCATCCTCCCTAGGTCTCTTCTCTACCTTCCAGGAGGTCTGACGTTACGTAGGAACTTGCTTCTGCCGTATCTTTACTTTGGACTTCTCTTCTGTAGAGATGATAGATGTCTTTCTAGCATTAGCTGCTTTTTCCTCTTCCAGGCGCACGAAACCATCAGCTCTCTCATTCAGCTCGTCCATTGTCTTCAGCGTGTTCACCACCAGATTGGTATGGAACGGTGTCCCTCGGGTCATTGCTAACTTGAAAGCTTGTATTACTGTGGAAGGATGGCACTCTATCACCATGCTCTTAGTTAGGTTAAACCTGGTAAGAAAAGCATTGTCATGCTATTTTATGGTGAAAAAACTAGAGATATCTTTTGCCGGGCGCTTATTCCCATAGTACTGGCTTATGAACTGTGATACCCCTCGGATCCGAGACACGGGTTGATTAGGCCCAGGCCCAAACCCGAGGGAATATCAAACAATTAAAGTATTTTAAAACGAACACAGATGACAAAAAGAACAATAAAGATAGAATAAAACTGAAAGAAACATTAATTATAAAATCCCCAATGTATAACTGAAAATTGAAACTCCAATCCTCCAAAACTTCAAGGTTACAACTTGGGAATCCATTGATGGACCCCTAACCAAAAGTTCAACTGAAACTTAAAACTGAAAATAGATAATGCTAGAAATATCGAGAGAAGTCCTACGTAATCAGATGAAGGTGAGACTGTCCTCGACAAGCACGATCAAGCTCTAAAGCTGGAACCTTCCTGTACCTGAAAAGAATAATGAAGGAGTGGGTCAGACCCACAAGCAAGTTCTAATCTAACTGCAATCCATACAGTGACCCGATACGCAGATACACCGTAGACACCTCACAATATCTATCTAGTCCATACGTATAAATATATCCACACTAAGGGACATTCACTAGTCTATAATAGGGGTCTCAACCTGAATAGAAGGCAACATGCGAATACGCACCCAAAGGTGGGCATGAGTACCTAGACCTAACAGGGTACACCTCAACCTATTATAACCAGCTACGCATCCACTGTATATACGCACCCTAACCAATGAGTCTGAGACTCAAGCTCAACTCATGGTACCATAAACATATATATAAAGTCCGTCCAAATCCAGGGTAAGCAGTTCAACTATTTATTAAACTGACCTACAATAAACCAACTAGTTAGTCACTCAACTTATTCAGTTGATATGACTTAACTACCATCCGTTAATCCAGGAAGTCATCCAACTTGGTTACAGCTGGTCTAACTTAGTCACAATTAGGATTCGATATCTTTCAACCCATTCCATTAATCCATTAGGTTAGGTTTATGCGTTTTGAGCTAAACCGTCCCTAATATGTCACCGTCCCATACCGGTACATACAATCCTCCATATCCAGGTAATTTACAACATATATAACAGTTTAATAATTTACAGACCCAAAAACCACCATCCAAACAATTGCAGAAAAATATTTAAAGCTTCAGCAATTTAAATCCAAGCATTTAACCATATAGTTGCAGGAGACGATTTAACAAATCAACAACTAACATCAAGAGCATGCATAAACCAAATTTAATATGTCAGGGACTCCATCATGCATGTGAATAGATTAAATAATCCTATTATTATCCAATAAATTGCTAAAACAATTTCAGAATATTGTTTAATAGTTCGGCAATTTAAATCCAAGCATTAACCATATAGTTGCAGGAAACGATTTAATAATTCAGCAACTAGCCTCCTAAGCATGCATAGATCAAAATTAATAATTAAATGACCTTATCATGCACTTGAATGCATTCTAAAACAAGTTTTATAAACACATTATATTCCATCAAATTGCTGAAATTTAATTCAACAATTAATTCAACTTCCATTTGTTAACAACATAGGAAGTGCCTTAATTTTTACACTGTTTGTCCCGACAATTTAGAATTAAACTTTAATCAATTTAGGGTCTTAATAACACTCAAAATTCATTCCTTAATCCCTCTGTAAAGTTCCAAATTCACTCAAATAGTCTCCATGCTCCAACAGTGAACATAGTACGTAGAAAATTAAAAAAAAAAACTTAAAATAAATTAAAAATAAAAAGAGAGCCTGCTCCAAAATTTGGAGCAGGCTCTTTTTAGAACCTGGAGCCGGCTCTAAACATCATAGAGCCGGCTCTTTTAGATGGGGGAGCCGGCTCCTTCCATTGTGGAGCCGGCTCTCTCCTCTTTGAAAGCCTACCGTCCGTCTGTTCTTCGTTTCAGTCCGTCTGCTCCTTCTCTGATCAAATCCTACTACTCTGTTGGTTTCAAAAACTAATCTTAGGAGTCTTAATTTAGTCTAGAAGCATTCCCAAAGATTGTTTACAATAATTTTTAAAGCAATTACAGAGTTTAATCAAGCCATTTAAACTAGCATTGTTGAAGAACAACACTGAACTAAATTGCAACATCAGTTTTATCCCAACCCCTCTGTTCTTTCTCCAATTTAAATTTGAAGTCTTAAATTACATCTAGTATCCAATTAGACCTTGGTTGATTTCAGTAAGATTCAAAATAAAAATTAGAACAGTGGGACGTTATGCCAAAACAGAGTCAAGAAAACATACGTGCTATAATTATTTTGTAAATAAATTTTTCACAGATAAAACGATCAAGCAAAACATATATAAAACATGCATGGTTCAGTTTAAGGCCAATTAATCTCCTAGAGACTGTCTAGGTGCACAGAACACAAGCCAAAGAGAAGGAGAAAGATAAGAACTTGCCTGTACAGTTTTATAAACAGAACCTTGTCGCCGTTGTTCTAAGCTTTCTGGCAACCACTGACTACCTTCTAGCCTCCTCTGGTTTTGATATAATCCACCAAAAACCTCCCTTGGTCCTCTCTATTATTCTCCTTGACAGACCGTTACGATGCTCTGTTCTCTCAACTTCTCTCTTTACAGAACCAAGACTTGTTTTTCTCCAAAACCCTTAACCAACGAAATCACCATATTTATAGACGTACAACCCTAAACCCTAATCCTTGTTTAATTAGAGCCAAAGCCCTAATAGAAACCTTAGTCGGCCCATATACTAAACCTACGTCTAGAGTGTCGGCATTATAAACATACGTAAGTAAAAACCTGAAACTATCATTACAAAAATAAAATAAAATAGTGAATGCACAAAAACATAATATCATTAACAATTCAATTTAAAATAATTTAATAACAGAAAACAAAACAATTTAATCAATTAATTAAAACAAAAATCAAATTTAAATAACCACGGAAGAAACACACAATTAAAATAACCAATTAATAGAATAACACGCAATTAAACAATTAAATAAAAGATTAAACAATTAAATAAATGCCAGGACTATATTAAACAATTAAATAAATGCCAGGACTATCCTTTTAAAATTAGGGGTATTACATTGAGTTTCAATTTTCAGTTATACATGGGGGATTTTATAATTAATGTTTCTTTCAGTTTTATTCTATCTTTATTGTTCTTTTTGTCATCTGTGTTCATTTTAAAATACTTTAATTGTTTGATATTCCCTCGGGTTTGGGCCTGGGCCTGATCAACCCGTGTCTCGGATCCGAGGGGTATCACAGTTGGTATCAGAGCACTCCAGGTTCAAGTGTCTCTAGGACGTTTCATATTAAGACTTCCGCATAGCGTTTTTTTTTATATAGAGCTCATGTTTAGGATTCATTGAATTCTTTCGCGGTTCATTTCGTACTGATGTCTGTCTTTCTATGTTAACAGTATGGTTAACACTGGAAGAGGACAGAACATGAACAGTCGACAGAGGAGAGCGGAACGTAGACAGCAGGAACGTCTACAACGTCGGTAAATGGAAGAAGAGCAGCAAATGCCAGGGTTTCAGGAGGAAGTTCAACAGACTCCGGGTTGGGTCAGAGATCCAGAGATTCCTCCACACCTCAATGACCTTGTTGCTCGGGCTATAGAGGCTGGGGTAACAGCTGCACTCTGGAACCAACTACAGGTTCAGCAAGCACCTGTACCAGCACCAGTGGTTCAGACGGATTCTTGGGGAAAGGCTAGGAGCTCTTTCATAAAGAGGAGTCCACCTGTGTTCTCAGGCTCCACCGATGCGAGAGCAGCTCACCAGTGGAAACAAGACATTGAGCGTCATCTTCGTTTGGTTCAGTGCACGGAGGTTTAAAAGCAGATGCTTGCTACTTTCAAGCTAGTTGGGGATGCACTACAGTGGTGGGAGTCAGTTACCACCCCAGAGGAGAGGATGACATTGACTTATGATGAGTTCAGTGCTCGCTTTGACGAGAAATATTTTCCCTATGCAATTAGGGCAGCTATGAAGACCGAGTTTCTAAATCTGCAGCAGGGAAACATGACAGTGGCAGAGTATGAGCAGCAATTCACACGCTTGTCTCTCTTTGCACCGGAGGAGGTGGATACAGAGGAGAAGAAGCGTAACAATTTCGTCAAGGGACTGATGTGGTCTATCAAGAGAGCTATTATAGGTAGTCCAACCTATACTACCTATGCTCAGGTGGTAGACGCTGCTCTACAATAGTATCAGTTGACTGTGCACATCAGACAGGCTCGTGGTGAGAAGCGGGGTGATAAAGACTCTACTAATCAGTCAGCTGAAAAGGGGAATGGCAATGGTCACCGGCAGAATAACAAAGGCAGATTCCAGGGACAACAGCGTTGGAAGAAACACAAGGGTGGTTCAGATGCTCATCGGAATGGGGCACCTATTCAGAGGCAACAGAATGGGGGACCACAGGCAGGACAAGGTCAGCCATAGGCTAACCGACAGAGGAGGCCATTTGGTACTTTCCAGGGTAGTTGTTACACTTGTGGAGAGTATGGTCATACCACCAGGCAGTGTCCTAAAGCAGGACAGGGACAGGGACAGTATGTGCAGTAGGGACAGAGGGCACCAGTGCCTCTACTAGCTCCACAGGTTCCACGGATTCAGGGATAGACACATCTGGCTTTACCGGCATCGCCGTAGACTCAGGGACAGGCACCACAACAGTTGCACTATGGCAGGGTGTATAACCCCAAGCCACAGGATGTTCAGGCACCTCAGACTATTGAGGGTAAGTTTCCTATTCATGGTTTGCATGGATGTGTTTTATTTGATACAGGTGCTACACACTCAATTGTAGTTAGGACTTTTGTTGCTTTATCTGGGATGAGGACGAAGGTATGCACTAGACCTCTATCTTTATACATGGGGGATTTTATAATTAATGTTTCTTTCAGTTTTATTCTATCTTTATTGTTCTTTTTGTCATCTGTGTTCGTTTTAAAATACTTTAATTGTTTGATATTCCCTCGGGTTTGGGCCTGGGCCTGATCAACCCGTGTCTCGGATCCGAGGGGTATCACATGAACCAATCACACAAACTACGGAAACTGTCCACTGAGCCCCTTGGCAGGTTCTTGAACCAGTTGAGCACCGGTCCGGCTAAGCTTGTAGGAAAATATTTGCACATCAAATGATCATTCTCTATGTTCAGTGCCATCTTCAACTGAATGTGGTATACATAATCAATCGGATCGGTCGTTCCGTCGAACAGAATGAAAATAGGCATAGAAAACTTCCTCGGGCTTGGAACATTCAGGATCTCGTTAGTAAATGGTGAATCAACCGTCCGCGCTGCCGAACGGAGGGCCTCATTCTCTCTTTCAAACCTCGTGACGACTCTTTGATCTGTAGATCTTCTTTTCGAACTCCTATAATCATATGTGGCCAGTGAAGGCCGATAAGGTGGATCAAACGATCTTTCCTTAGTGAACTCTTTCTGCCATGGCGAGTTAATCTTGTGACAATCAAACTCCATATCCTATTCGCGATTATGCCTTTCCTGATGCGGATTGAAAGCTGTATTTTCTTCCCGCCGGATATGCTCACGATGTGGATCGAGATGTATAAATCCTTCCAGATCCTCAGTTCGATGAGCATTTGGCGATAAATTCTCCATCCTAACCTCCTCGTGGTGGAGATCGACGTGGTTATCTCCCTCTTGCTTGCCTTGATGTGCTTCATTAGGTCGCACGCCTCTTTCACCCATCGAAGGCGGTTGCGGCGCAACCAGAACCTCTCGGCGTTCTATTCCAACTCTCAAGCTTCATCAGTTCATCAAGCTTCATCTTCTGGCCATTCTCCACTGGATTCAAACTCTCTCCTCTGATCATCATTCCGGATCGTAGCAAAGTCATTAACTGTGAATTTCTGATTAGATCTGAGCTTTGCTAATGCAGACACTTTAGATCTGGATTCTAGCTCAGCTGAATTTCGATTGCGATTAACCAGATCTGAGTTGCTCTGGCGACAAATCTGCCAAATTCAGCAAACTCAGCAACTTTCGACCACACAGCTCTCCAAAACAAGCACAAATTATAACTGCGTAGATCGAACGCCAACTTCTCCGATCACGATTTTATCGACTTTGATTCTGCCTTCAACGATCAGGCTTCGTCTTCACGCGCTACACTACTAGATCAAATCAATCTGAATGAAACATCAATGAATTCTCATCAATTCCCACGGACGGCGCCATTGAAGATGCAAGAAATTTTCTGTCTCTAAATTGACAGAGTTTCAATACACTTCAAATATTTTGATCCACTCTTTCTTTCATTTTTCACCTATTTGTAGATTATTTACAATGTTCTAGAAGATCCCTAACTAACTTCCTCTATTGGGCTCATCATCGAGGCTTTTGTATCCATGGATCCATTCGTCTTTCAGGCCTTCAGCTTCACTCTTCAGCATTGGGCTTGCCTCATGACAGCTTGATTTAGGCTCAGGCCATTTGTCTGGCCCATTCTTCATCATGTGGGTTAGATTCGGCCCATGCCGCCTTTGGTATCCTCAGGATTAGTTAAAAACAGTAAGTCCTACTTATTCTGATGTAAGGTGGATTAACTATAAAAGTTAAGTCCAACTTATATATATGACAGGTCAATAAACATTTGAATGTCATACCTTGAACGGATTATATATATATATATATATATATATCTTTATGGTGCCGTGATATGAGATTAAGTCTCAGGATCATGGTTCGGGTGCGTATATCGCCTAGGATGGATAACTGGACATAGTTGATATTCCCTAGTAGGTCTAGGTATACATGACCACGTTACCTGTGATTTGCATGTTACCTTCTTTTTAAGCTGAGACTACACTATAGTCTAGTGAGCATCCTATAATGTGTACTTATATCTATATGGACTACTTTAGTTATTGTTGAGTTATTTAGGATGTATTTGCATATCGGGTTTCTGTATGGATTGTAGTAGGATAGGACTTGCATGTGGGCCTGACCCACTCCCTTATTTTTCAGGTGTTCGTCACTTCTAGGGTTAGAGCTTAATCGTGCAGAGCAGATACAGTCACTCACTCCTCCGACTACATAGGACTACTTTTTATGTTTCGCTTTAGATTTTATTACAGTTGTTTCCTTTTCAGTGTGGGATTTGGATAAGGGTCCACTAGATGGATTCCCAAGTTGTACAGATATTGGAAAGTTTGGAACTTATATTAATTTATAAATTTTGAGGATTTTATAATTAGAATTCTTTTCAGCTTATTATTTTATTCTTATTTCATTTTAGTATTCTGTGCTTATTTAAATATTAATTGTCTGGTATCCCTCGAATATGTGCTCAGACTTGATCACCCCTGGCTGTAGAATCGAGGGGTATCACAGTTGGTATCAGAGCACTTCTGGTTCAAGTGTCTCTAGGATTCTATCGTATTAGACTTCCACGTAGCGTATGCTCTTGTTTAGAGCTTAAGTTTATGATTCGTTGTATTCCTTTACGGTTTGGTTTTAATCGTACTAATGTTTGTCTTTTTGTGTTAACAGAATGGTTAACACTAGAATTAGACGGAACAACAGTCGATAATGGAGAGCGGCACGTAGGCAGCAAGATCGCCTACGACGTCAGCAAATGGAGGAAGAGCAGCAACTGCCTAGGCATCAAGAGAAAGAGCAGGGGGAAGGAGGTCAGTTATGCACCGAGCAGGAGGATGTACAGCAGACTCTAGAGTCTCAGGATTGGGACTACAATCAAGGCAGGAATCCAGAGTTTTCTCCTTACTTAGTTTACATCATTGCTCAGGCTGTAGCTACAGGCGTAATAACTAAACTTCAGAATCAGTCACACGTTTAACGGACACTCGAAGCAGTACCAGTGGTGCAGAATGTGGTCAAGGTTCATTGTTGTGGCTACGGAGAGGATGGACATACATCCAACCAATGTCCTGGGTTAGCTCAGAGATAGTAGAACAGGGGACGACAGGCAGGACAGGATCAGCTACCGTCTAACCAGCGGAGGAGGCCGTCTGGTACTTTTAGGGGGTACTTGCTATACTTGTGGAGAGTATGGCCAAACTTCCAGGCAGTGTCCTAAATAAGGAGATATCAGGCCATCCAAGCAGGAGGGTACCGAACCACAAGGAGGGTGGCTCTTTTAACAGTGATTTTTGGTTACTAGTAGTAGTAGAGATTTTAATAAAAGTGGTACGGATTTGATCACGTACACTAGTATTTTGTTAAAGAATATTTTACAATTATTCTTTTGGAGGTGTACGATTTAAAGACGTTCTTAATAAAGTAAACTAGCGGTTTTGGTTATCTTTATTGTGTTTTATAAGAGCATTTTGGAGATAGTTACATTAATGGTTTTATTAAACTATTTTGGAATGGGATTGTGGCGATAATTAATGATTATCACAGTGAAATGGTTGGTATTTGGATGACAAACAAATATTTGCTTGTGAGTACATTGTGTTGAGACAAGACGATTACCGAGGAATTTATAAAAGAACTTGTGTAAATCAATAAGGTAAGTTTGATTTCGAGGGAAGAATTCCCAAGATGGAGCGATAATCTAAAAATGAGTAGATTTTAGAGTATGTTAACTTACCTTATGTGTTTTGCTCTACGGAGTATTCAGGAGTTTTGGGTTTTATAGTTTAGTGGACACAGGTATGTTGATAGATCTCATAGTGTTTCAACACTTTTAGGTGATGCTGCAATTTTACATGAGAGTGATGGGCCTGTGACACTAGATATTGATAGACTCAAATTTCTAGCCAATCTATTGGTCCTGGACATGCACACTTATGTTGTGTTACTTGGGATGGATTGGTTATTTTACTACAATGCCCAAGTTAAATGTTTTGATAGGATTAATGTGTTCACCATACCCGGACATGATAGGTAAGTTGTCGCTATGCCACGTTCTAAATGGGTTACTAGCACTTCTTTGTTCCATATGGAGGAGGGGGTTACTGTATCATTGGATAGTATACCAATTGTATAGGACTTTCTGGATATATTTCAGGAGATTCCAGGGTTGCCACCTAGTCGCGAGATAGACTTTAGGATTGACTTAGCTCTAGGCACTGCACCTATTGCTAGAACAGCATACAAGATGGCACCAGTGGCGATACGAGAGCTGAGGGATCAGATTCAGCAATTACTCAGTCAAGGTTTTATTCGCAGGAGTACTTCACCCTGGGGAGTAGCAGTGCTATTTGTAAAGAAGAACGATGGTTCATTTTGCCTGTGTATAGATTACAGGGAGTTGAACAAGGTTATTATTTGGAATAAGTATCCATTACCAGGATCGATGACCTTTTTGATCAGTTGAGGGGAGCTACATACTTCTCTAAGATAGATCTGCATTTTGGGTATCATCAACTGCGGGTTAGGGAGCAAGATGTTTTGAGGACAGCGTTTCTCACTAGATATGGGTCTTATAAGTTTCGTGTCATGCCTTTCGGACTGACTAACACACCTGCGATTTTCATGGACTTAATGAATAGAGTTTTCAGGGCTTATATAGATCAGTTTGTCATTGTCTTTATAGATGACATTTTAATTTATTCAAAGTCAGAGGAAAATCTTGCTAGACATCTACGCATAGTCGTGCAGACGCTTCGTGAGCACCAGTTATATGCCAAGTTAGAGACGTGTGAATTTTGGCAGCGAGAAGTCAAATTTATGGGTCACGTTGTGTCAGAAAGGAGAATAGCGGTGGATCCAGCAAAGGTTTCAGCGGTGGTTGAGTAGGGACAGCTTACTTCACCTACCGAGATTCGGAGTTTCCTCAAATTAGCAGGATACTATCGTAGGTTCATCTAGGGATTCTCAAAAATAGCGGGACCGCTCACTTACCTAACTAAGAAATGAGTGCGGTTCATGTGGGATGAACACTGTAAGAAAGCTTTTGATGAACTAAAGCGCAAGTTGACTTCTGCACCGGTTCTGTCTACTCCACAGAGCGGGATTGAGTATCTTGTCTACATAGATGTTTCTTTGCAGGGTCTTGGATGTGTTTTGATGTAGAAAGAGCGACCGATTTCATATGGATCTCAGAAGCTTAAGCCTCATGAGCTTAATTATCCAACACATGATTTGGAGTTGGTAACTGTGGTCTTTGCTTTACGCATTTAGAGGCATTATCTGTTGGGACAATCCTTCAGATTATTTAGTAATGACAAGAGTCTGCAATAGTTGTTCACTTAACGGGACCTGAATAAGAGACAGCGCCAATGGTTAGAGTTTGTGAAAGACTATCATTTCTCTATACAGTACTATCTAGGGGAAGCGAATGTGGTGGCAGATGCATTCCATCACCGACCTGTTACTAGTCTTTCTGCTCTATTCACTACTGAGTGTAATGTTTTAAAGATGGTGGATGCGTTGTCGGATGCTTTTATGGCTTGCATGGTAGTTACGCCTTCTATTATTCACAATGTTTTGAAGGCGCAGCTCACGGATCAGCAATGCATTGACAAAATTGCAGAGATAACTTTTGGGGAGGTCCCATTTTACTATATTGGGGCTGATGGAGGTTTGAGGTACAAGGGACGGTTGGTGGTACCTTCTGCTGATGATTTGAGGAAGGATGTGATGACTAAGACTCACCACTCTGAGTTTTCTGTTCATCCAGGTGGAAACAAGATGTATCAGGATATTAAGCGACAGTCTTAGTGGGCAGGTATGAAAAAGGACATTACTTTTTTCTTTTCTTTTTTTGTCTCTTGATGTAGTACTTGTCAGATGGTCAAGATTGATCATCAATGGCTACCAAGAGCTCTACAGCCACTACCTATACCGGAGTGGAAATGGGAGAGCATTTCTATGGATTTTGTGGAGGGATTGCCCAATTCCTTTAAGGATCACAATTCCATTTGGGTTATCGTTGATAGATTGACTAAATCAACTCATTTTTGCTTATTTGCACTAACTTCACTTTGGAGCAGTTGGCAAGACTTTACATTGCAGAGATTGTAAAGCTGCACGACATTCTGTTGTCAATATTAGACGGGGATTCAAGCTTTGTGTCAGGATTTTGGAAGAGTTTTCAGCAGGCTTTGGGTACAGAGTTGCATCTTAGCACTGCTTATAATCCTCAGACTGATGGACAGACTGCGAGGGTTAATCAGATCGTGGAGGATATGCTTCGTTCATGTGTTTTTTATTGCAAGGGCCATTAGGAGGATTTTTTGCCACTTGTGGAGTTTACATATAACAATAGTTTCCAGAAGAGTATTGATATGGCGCCATTTAAGGCATTGTACGGCCGACCATGTAGGTCGCCTGTTTGTTGGATGGAGGTTGGCGAGAATAGATTTTTGGGTCCTGAGTTCATTAAGGATACCTTTGAGAAAATTGCTCTTATTAGGGATCGAATGCGCACTGCCCAGAGTCGATAGAAGAGTTACGCAGATCGTCGTACTCGTGCATTGGAGATTCAGATGAAGATCGGTATCAGCATATCGATGTTAGGGAGATCGAGTTGCCACCGGATGCAAAATATTTGGAATCACCGTGTTGTATTGTCAACCATCGGGATCAACTCCTTTGTAATAAGGTTATCCCTTTACTGTATGTTCGGTAGAGTCATCACAACGAGGCTGAGTCTACTTAGGAACGGGAGGATGTTATTCGCTCGCAGTTTCCTAACATAATGGAAGAAGGTAAGAGCGAATTCTGATGACTGAATTCCTTTTGTTAGGGGGGAATAATATAATATCCCTAATTTTAAAAGGATAGTCTCGGCATTTTAAGTATTGTTTAATTGCATTTTTTTTAATTATTTAATTATTTATTTGCTTGTTTATTTGAATTAATTGTGAATTATGGTATTTAAATGAATTATTTTATTTAGGTGTTTATTTAATTGTACTTATTGTTCTTTTGAATTGAATTAATTGTATTCTTTATTTTATTGAAACGTTTTGTTTAATTGTTGGTTTTAATTATTTGTTTTCCTTGTTATATGCTTATGTAGATTAGTGAATTAAATGTTTTAATAGTTTTAGGGTTTTATTTTCTTCACGGATGTAGCCGACTTGGTTATGTAAGTAGGTTAGTTTTCCTTCCCTTCTCTCAATATAATTAGAATTAGGGTTGGTATTTGTATAAGCCTATATATATACCTTTATATGTCTACCAAAGGTTTGTAAACCCTGTTCACGCAACAAAAAAACAGAGAGAAATAGAGAGATGAAGGTTAGGGTTTAGCTTAGACTAAGACTGAACCAAGGAAGGGAAATTGGATTGCTCGTGGGTTGAACTAGGAGCAACAGTGGTCGGTGAAAGCAGTAAGGTCGCCAGAATTATTAAAGACGACGGTTTAAGGTTTTGAATGGAAACCTAAAGGCAAGTCTCTATTCTAACTCTTTCTCCTAAACCTGTATTCTATGCATGCCTAGGTAGACTCCAGGGGTTTAATTAATGCAAAAACAAATCTTTTATGTATGTTTAAACTATATTTAAACTCGTTGAATTAAACTGGTTTGCAAATTCTTAAAGTTTTGTTAACTGGTTTTTGCCGTCTTTGAGTTTACGCTTTGTTTAATTAAGATCGTTGATGCATGTCGATGTCTTATAATTAATCTGGGACGTTGAATGAACAGTAGAACAAGTATGTAAAATATTACAGAGGCCCTGAGTATAGCCGGAGGCGAGGAAGACGAAACAGAAACATATAACGACTTCAGGAAGTGAGAAAGCAGGCTCCCAAAAAGAGGGAGCCAGCTCCCTCATTGATGGAGCCGGCTCCAAGGAGTATGGAGCCTACTTCCAACTCCTTAGAGCAGGCTCCCAAGTTAATGGAGATCGCTCTTAACTTATGAGAGCCTACTCTCGCCCGAAAAGCACAGTTTTGGTCTTTTTAGGGGCTGTTTGGGCTGTCCGGAGTATTTTTAATCCGTTTAAATTGCACTGAAGGATGTAATTAATTGTGATAGGCCTATGAAAATATTAGGAAGCATTATCACATTAGTGTATTAAATAATGAAGCAACATGAAGATAAAGAAAAGCCTACATATTGAGCACTATTTTGTTAAGTTGTTTACTTACTAAAACTTACCAAATCTTTCACATATGATTTAATAATGTTTAATCATATTTCAACAGTGGTACAAGGGTGATGGAATACCGGCAATTAACTAGGCTTGGTTTGGATTAAATTGTTATTTAATTTATTAAAAACGGTACCAATTTCTGGACTGTTTGAAGGATTTAATTGCTTACTATAATGCTAGCATTTTGTGTATGTATGATTAAATTGTATTAATCATGTTTAAGCACTGAAATAAGAATAATTGATTTACTAAAACTGTAGTATGCTTATATGGAGTTAATTGATATTTTAACGGTTTAGATTGCATCAATTGTTGGATTTACGGATTATTATGAAATTCACGTTTAAGAATTTTACTAGAATGTGTTTAGTAACGATTCTAATTATTATTATATTGTTGTGTATTATAATTGATGAACTGCTTGTACTGTTTTGTCAACTGTTGGATTGATTGTGTGTGTATGCACCGGTATCGGACGGTGGCATACTAGGGACGGATTAGTTCAAAACGCTAAGTCCTACCTATTCTGGAATAAGTTGGATTAACTATAAATGTTAAATCCTACTTATATGTATGTATATGCACTGGTATGGGACGGTAGCATATTAGGGATGGCTTAGTTCAAAATACTAAGACCTACCTATTATGGGGATGGATTAGTTCAAAACACTAAGTCCTACCTATTCTGATGTAAGGTGGATTAACTATAAAAGTTAAGTCCTACTTATATATATGACAGGTCAATAAACATTTGAATGTCATACCTTGAACGGATTATATATATATATATATATATATATATATATATATATATATATATATATATATATATATATCTTTATGGTGTCGTGATATGAACTTGAGTCTCAGAATCATGGTTAGGGTGCGCATATCGCCTAGGATAGATAACTGGACATAGTTGTTGTTTCATGGTTGGTCTAGGTATACATGACCACGTTACGTGCAATTTACATGTTACCTTCTATTCAAGCAAAGACTACACTATATTCTAGTGAGCGTCCTATAGTGTGTACTTATATCTATATGGATTACTTTAGTTATTGTTGAGTTATCTAGGATGTATCTGCATATCGGGTTTCTGTATGGATTGTAATAGGATAGGACTT
This sequence comes from Cornus florida, assembly GCF_030987335.1. Lineage (NCBI taxonomy): Eukaryota > Viridiplantae > Streptophyta > Magnoliopsida > Cornales > Cornaceae > Cornus > Cornus florida. The sequence goes on from NW_026775573.1 coordinate 53,320,353, forward strand.
GCATGTGGGTCTGACCCACTCCCTTATTTTTCAGGTGTTCGTCACTTCCAGGGTTAGAGCTTGATCATGCAGAGCAGATACAGTCACTCACTCCTCCGACTACGTAAGACTGCTGTCTATGTTTCGCTTTAGATTTTATTACAGTTGTTTCCAGTGTGGGATTTGGATAGGGGTCCACTACATGGATTCCCGAGTTGTATAGATATTGGAAAGTTTGGAATTTATATTACTTTATAAATTTTGAGGATTTTATAATTAGAATTCTTTTCAGCTTATTATTTTATTCTTATTTCATTTTAGTATTCTGTGCTTATTTACATATTAATTATCTGGTATCCCTCGGATCTGTGCTCGGACTTGATCACCCGTGGCTCTAGAATCGACGGGTATCACATGACTCGATCCGGTTCGACAAGACTCGAACCCGAAAAATGAACGAAAAAAGAAAATACAGAAAAATGAAAAATGAACAGGTCCTCACACTATATGCCAATTGATCATTCAATATGCACTTTCATGATGTAGTGGATAAATTCAGTGTAGAACTTCCCATGTCCCATTTATTTTAATGTGGATCGCGTAAGGCTCCCAATTGAGAAAGATCGATTCATTTATATGTTTATCACTTTATATATCTTTTTTCATTTTCTTTTGAATGGATTTATGATAAATAAAATAATGCAAAGTTAAAATATATGGAACAATGTGATGGAATTTAAATTATATACAAAAAATTTCATTTCTTTTACTACACCTATGTCGTGTTTTTTTCTCAATTTTTGCAATTCTTCTCAATTATTAATTCAATTGACTTGAACAACCTAAATTCTTGTATTTCTTTAGTTCATAATGACAAAGTTAGGATTATATTCATATAGATTGTAAAACATGAGAATAAACTAAGCTGCAAATAAGAGGATGTATTGGCAGTGAAAAATAAAAATAAAAAATCTCATTGGTGGTAACAAAAAATTAACTATCGCTAGAAAATTCTACTGTAATCAAATAAAAGAGGTGGCCATTACTGGATCCAAAACTAAGACCATCTCTCTCAAAACCTTATTGCTCCTGCTAACTTTAAAGTAATTTCAAGTAATTTTGTTCATACTCTTCTCTCATAATATTAATGTTACGAAAAATATGCATTGAGTTTTCTATTTATTTTTCAATTCTTGTTCTTTAGTTTCAATTGAATCTCTCTTCTCATGGAAAGTCAATTGAGTTTGTCTCTTCTCATGGAAAATTACTCTTTACATGCTATTATGTTAAGAGTACGGGGTGTGTAGTTTGATAAACCTTCATGTTTAGTCCATATAATTTATTCTAAGTATATATGTATCACATGCTGACAACTTGTTTTTCAATATGAACTTTTATATTATTATTTTGATTATTGAGAATGACAAAAAGTACACAAAAATTCATAATACAATTCAATTCACGTAATCATATACTTTTTAAAGGCCTTATTTTATGGTATTGCCTAAGGCCTTAAATTATGTTGAGCTGACCTTGCACGAGATTCTAGAGGTTTTGTAAGAGAAGACTATCGAGCCCTCCATGCCTATTCAAGTGAAGTCACAAGTACTTATTAGCAAAGTGCCCTCTCTTAGTAGAGAAGGATTGGGATCTCAAAATCCAAAACATAAAAAGTAATTTTGATGTCCATACCGTGAAGAAACGTAAAAGTGGAAAGAACTTGCGTATAATATATGATCAATATAATTAATGACAACCACGCAGGGGAAGGAGGTGTAAGCAAATAATAGCCTAACAATAATTAAGTAATATTAATCATTAGATCATATATGTAAGAAATGTTGTATCCTATTTAATTGAGGTGCATTATCACTTCTTAAAGGGTGTATAGTTGCATATATGAAGAGTTGTGTTGGTTGATGGAACAAACACACCTCTTAATGTTTATGTGGAACAATCCCAACCCTCATCTATATATATGTGTAAAAAGTCTGGAATCCATTATCCTGTACACAAAGAAAAGATCAGAGGGTTGAAGTGCGTTTCCGCTTTAGTGTTCTCTTGAAGCATAGTTTCTATACTAAGTATGTCTTCCTCTATATAAATTTATGTATTGGAGACATGAATCCTATTTGGGTTATAATTGCTTACATGTGGTATCAGAGTCTACATGGGCTCTAATACATAAATTTATTTTACGTATGAAATTTATTTGCAATATATGTGAAGAATATTAGAGAAGACAAAGAGACTTATTAATTAGAACATTATTGTGTCTTTATGTTTATACACACTAAAATTAGAATTCTTATACAAAGAAACTAGATATAATTATATGCATCCAATGTTAGTAAAAGTGTACGACATGCACTTGTATATAATTGATCTTTTTTTTTTTCTTTTTCTTTTTTTTTTTTGTGTATATATGCTATGTATTGTAACCAAAAAGATCAGAAAACTTTTATAGTTCTCATGATACACAAAATTTGTGACAAAAAAGAAATGATATATATGAACCAGTGTTGACAAGAATGTTTTTAATGTGAATGTGTTGGACAACAACGTGAATGTCATTGGGTGTTTATGGGATAATAACATTTTTGGGTGTTCATACATATCACATATTAGACAATAACATGAATCTCTAATATTCATGTAATAGTGTTACTGTAAATAATATCCAGAGGTCACGACTGTTTATCATACTTGTAAATGAAACAGTACCACTCATACAACATAACAGGGCATGTTTTAGTTTGGGTAACAAATATTTATTTTGTGTGTGAGTATATATATATATGTCATGTCTTTTGAATTTCAATCAAAAGTCGTGTCTTATGATGTTAGATTTAATAGTCACGTCTTTTGAATTTAAACAAATAGTCATGTCTTATGGAATTAATAGTCATGTCTTTTGGGTTTAAACCAATAGACATGTCTTTTGGATTTAAACCAATAGGCATGTCTTTTGGGTTTTAACCAATAGGCGTGTCTATGCAACTGTTAGTCATGCATGTTACATGCACCTGTATTTGTGGTATATGCACCAATAGTTATGCACGTGGTATTCTAGAGGTGTTTTGTTATAGACCCATAGCAAACTCAATTAGAGCGTGTATGATTCTACTAGATATAATTATATGACAAATTTTTGTCCTGAAATTCTTTATTTTATAGCATGTATAAATTTTAAGGCTTGAGATATGATTTAGTGTTTTAATAATTTTCATAAATATGCCATTTTTTATTAAGTTATCATCATTAGTTGAATGTTTTAAATCTTTGATGATATACATGGCATAATCAATGATTAATTTAAAGTTTCATAGCATATAAGTTTATGAAATTATACATGTTATTGAAATTATATACATAATTATGCATGTGCCTAATATTATAAATTGTTGCATAATATGTATATGTATATGCTTGATGCATTCGGGAAATTGAATCATATTTTGCAATTTTAAGCACAAGTGTCATTAAGTTTGATCGAGTGTTTAGTCACTAAAGTGGCACACTAGTGAAAATGTTTAATGATATCTGTAGTTAGTGGCAAAATTATTATTTTTTTAAAGTTAAAGGATTGTGTTGGCGTTTAGTAAAGACGACCAATGATCAAGCCCAAAGGTGGGTCATTGAGTTTGTCCAACTAAGCGGATTGAGGTAATTAGTGTGGAAGACACAATTGATAACTCACTATGCCCAAAGGAGTATAAGTTGTTATTGTGTTTTCTATAATTAATTAGCTTCAAAGGTAAAAATTATTTCACCAGTAGGAGACTGACATATGATAATTTTGGCCCAAATGAAAGATTATTATATGCTATGTTGATCCCATTCAAAGTTAATTATTTTGAGACATTATTTAATTAACTCTGAAAAGTTTAGTTGACATTCCCATCAATTAAACTGTAAATGTGTGGCTTTAATTATTCTCAAAGTTAATGGGAGTAAATTCATCTTTAGTGTTAAATGTGAATAAAAGTGACATTTTTTAACTTCTCAAAGATTTGAGATGAAGGTGTTGATGGAGCCTCTTTATTGGCATTAATTTTCATCTAAATAAATTTTGTGAAATTTTGGATTGTTACAATTAAAGAACCTACTTTGATAGAGTTCTAAAAGTATTTGACATATAACACTATAGATTAGAATTGTACCCATTGTAAAAGTTGAGAAATTTGGTAATCCAAGGACCAAGAAAATATCTAGAGCAGGATTAGGTAAAAGGCATTTTCTACACCTTTGGAAATCTAATGTATACTTAGGTTTTATATATGGTTAACAATAAAATAACATATACTAGGCAGATATCACATTGATCCTGGTTTTGATATATAGTAAGCGGCAAAGAAATTTATAAGGTATCTGCAAATAACTAAGAACCATATCTTTATAGGAGTGGTAAAAACTGACTTTGCTGGTTGTCAAAATATTATACAAATCCACTTCAAGTATTGTTTTACTATTATGATAAATGATAGAAGTAGATTTTATTTGTATGTTATAAGGCCACGTTTCATACATTATAAAATATCAATTTTGGACTTCAGGTTAATAATTCTGCTACAGTCTTGTATTAAGGAAACAATAAGAGTTCAAGTTGGTCTTAAAATATGACCGTTAATACCTTGTTGTGAAATAGAGGATACAAATCCAGCTAGTGTTTGATTGAGCACATTGATACCCAATAAAAGATTGTTGATCCCATAACTAAGGATTTGCCGCTAATGTTGTATAGTAAGGTTGCAAATTTCTCTTTGACAACATTAATTTAATTAGTTAGTGGGAGGTTGTATTTAGCTCAGGTAAAGACAATTTTATTTTGTGATCACAGTTATTATCGTCATTTACTAAATTTTTCCATATTGGTGCACGTGTGTATGGAAAATTTGTGACTTAAGTGTCCAGTTTTGAGACGCGGTGTGTCCTTATTGAGACCCGGTAGGACTAATGCATGACATGAATATTGTGTTAAATATATGCGCATACAGTATATATGTGACTTTGGAGTTGAGTTTGTTAGTATTAGTGACCATTGGTGTCTTATATCACTATTGATATAATAACGTCCTTGGTCCCATATTAGTAGACTCGAAGGTAATCCAAATTGAATGGTAGATGTATTTGTTATAAATATATAAATTAACTTCTATAGTACACTCAATAATCATTTTGATCTTGAAGTGATCAGAATTTATTATTGTTAGACTAAGTGGGAGAATATAAGCAAATAATAGCCCAACAATAATTAAGTAATATTAATCATTAGATCATATATGTAAGAAAGGTTGTATCGTATTTAATTGAGGTGCATTATCACTTATTAAAAAGTGTATAGTTGCATATATGAAGAGTTGTGTTGGTTGATGGAACCAACACACCTCTTAATGTTTATGTGGAACGGTCCCAACCTTCATCTATATATATGTGTAAAAAGTCTGGAATCCATTATTCTATACGCAGAGAAAAGATTAGAGGGTTGAAGAGCATTTCCGCTTTAGTGTTCTCTTGAAACATAGTTTCTATACCAGGTATGTCTTCTTCTATATAAATTTGTGTATTGGAGCCATGAATCCTATTTGGGTTGTAATTGCTTACAGGAGGTTGTTGGCATTAACTGGATAGACACATTTTGAAAACAATGAGTACAAAATGGTGCAAAATGTACAATATCTACATGTGTAGGGGGCGGGAATGAGATTAGGGGGCTGGCTTGCAACAATTTGCCTTGTTCATGTTTTAGACTTAGTGCATGATGTTGATACTTTGTAATGTTTGAGGTTTTTTAGCTTTTGATGGAATAACTTCATAATGTGGGGAAAAAATACCAATAAAAGATCTCTCATTTTTCACGGGTTTATCATGAAATTTTCTGAAAAGGCTTTCTAGATTTTTGTGTCTTTTATGTTTAACCAATATTTTAATTCATAATTCATGTTGGAAAAAAAATATTGGGTACCACCAACTTTACTTCCCTCACTATTTTTCTTGGCAATAAAAAATAATTATTCATTGTTCGTATACCCAATACATTTTATGGATCCACATATAAATAATATTTTTGTAAATTGACATACACTTATTTTTAACCTCTTTTCACACAAAAGATGGACAATTCGAACATTATTATGAAATTTCTTTAATGGATTTAATAGGTATTATTGGAGGGGAGTCGTTGAGTACACGTGAGCTGTATAGTGTAATGTTGGTCATTCTTCTCATCCACGTGTTAGGTCAAACTTTAGAAGAGAATTTGGTATATTTCATCTAAATTATAAAATTTGAATTCAATATTCTCCGTGAAGGCTTGAGGAGATATAACTAAAAGTAGTGATACTCACACCGAAGAGTTGTAGTGAATTGCCTAACTGAATGCTTTTGATTGGTTATTTATGCAAAATATAAGCAAGTGGATGGTCCATTCCCTTATTTATTGAATATATGACCAATTAAAGATAGTAGTATAACGACCCAAATCGGAGGATCCGAAACGCTATCTAGGTTCTAACCCGACCCGCCGCCGCCCAAGGGTAATAAGGTCATTACAAGATAAAGAAAAGAAATGACTTGAATCTAAATGAGTCAAAGGGATTCCATTTAAGTCTTCACAACTATATAAACTCATTTGGTACGGTTCTAGATACAAAGACAACGATCTCACTAAATTAGGCCTTTATAGTTTGGACGATTTTCAGTGTAGTCCACACTAAAACGACCATAACTTCCTCTACGGTTGGAATTTTGGAATGAAATTGGTATCATTGGAAAGAAGACTCAAACTCCTTGAACTTAGACCCAAATTTAACCCAATTTGGTTAATAAATGAGGGAGTTATGACTATTTGAAGTCGGCCTAAAAATCTGATGTGCTACAGGCATCAGCCGGTTGAAACCATATGTCAGTCAGCCGAAAACAAGAGGGTCAATCAGTCGACAGAGATAGTCAGCCGGATGAACAAGGTTTCAGCGATGCCAACTCTCTGTTTTGGCCAAAATGAACTATCGGTCGACTGGCTTATATCACCAACCGGCTGACGCTTCTTGGAAGTTCAAAATTGGCCTTTTTCTGGTTACTTAAGGCATCGGATACACCCGTGGCATCAAGGGTGACCTCAAACAAGTCTAAAACCTGTCCCAAATGATACAAAAATATGCATGAACATAAAAAAAGAAAAAAGATAAGACACATCCTATTAATACATTCTCCAACGTAAAATGACATAAAAACCCCTTAACTACCACACCATTCCCAAACATTCATCCATTGCATATTGTTACAAAAATAATGCATAAGGTTAATATTTACATACTCCAAAAGAATAGTTTACGTTGTCGTCTAGACATTTACAAAAGAATAACATGTTTGGTTCAAAGTTTACATGATTACCCCTTTAATACAAAAGATACAAAAGTTTTACAAAAATTACATTCTTGTCAACCTTAACTACACTTGTGAGGGTCCTTCGTCAACTACATCAACTTGAAAAGGGGAGAGAGAATGCCACCATGGAAGAGGAATGAGTGGTCTTTTCGGGCGACCTGATGGTGACGACAACTATGGTGACGCCAGAGATAACAGGGAAAAAAACCCTCCTTACCAAGTACTGCAAAGTGATATATTTGTGTATCCTGGTTATGATCGGGAATCAATGATGGCAATGAAGAAAAGGGTGAGGAAGGAAATAAAGAATGGTTTAACTATAGGATAGAGATGGATGATGAGAGATATTATCGATAATTGAGATTCTTTGCTAATTTGGATTCTGTAAGGATAGTTTTGCCTTTAAATTTTTATCGTTCTAAGTGTAGTATGGCTATAGTGGCACATCACCATCAGCTTGACTTTTGAGCCTGAGTATTCGGTGCAAGTATCATTTTTCATTAGATTTTAGTTACCAAAATTTAATATAATAGTTTTAATGGGATCAATCCTAACGAAATAATGTGTGTGAGTGTAATGGGATGTGAGTGTATTTCTTGCCAAATACATACATATAACATTCCGTTGATACTCTTTTGTAAACTTGTCAACGGATCGGATTCTGATCGGATTTGGCTTGATCCGATTCAAACCAGATAAGTATTTTACTCGATCCGATCTGATAAAAGTGAATTTTTAAAAATTAAAATAAAAAAAAAAAAAAAAAAAAAAGATCATTTACTCTTTGTTAGTGAATAAATATTATGATATTATTAATATGTATATGAGGAGATTTATTAGTATATGGGTGAAAACACCACACTATTATACATATAACATTATGGTTTTTTTTTTTTTTTTTTTTTTTTTACAACTAATACAAATGTATATATATAATATAAAATATTATTATATATAGGGTTAAGTGCAATTTAACCCCCTCGCTATATAAAAAATGTGCAAAAAACAACCCCTAGTACAAAAAAAAAAAAAAAAAGGGTGCTTATAACTCCTTGTATTATCCATATTTTGAGCAATTTGTCCCCTATTGAAAAAATGTGTTGAAAAGTAGCCGTTGATGATATTATTTTTTTTTTCTTTTGAAAATCCAAAATTAACCTTTTTGTGTAACAAGAATGCCCCTACCAATTTTGTTTGGATGTACTTGAAAACCTATCCAAGGAAATCTCTCTCTACTCGTAATATCTTTTTCCTCTCTCCAAAGTATCGATGTTGTCGTTTAACAATTTGTTACCAAGAAGACATCATATATATATATATATATATATATATATATATATATATATATATATATATATATATATTATGATACCATATTTCATTTGGTTTGTGAAGTGAGATTCCGGGCACCTGTACATCATTTTTATTTTTTTGAATATTATTTATTTTAATATATATATAGAAACATAATCTTTCCTACAAATATTCTTTTCTAATTTTATTACTTCTATATATTTTACTTCCATTCCTAAAACTCTCCTTCTATAAGAAAATAAAATATTTCTCTCTAATTTTTTTTTTTTCTCTAAAATTTCTCTCTGTGTTGATAGTTTTTTCTTTATCTCTAGAACAGAGCACCCGAAATCACTCTAAGAATTTCATAGTATCAGTAGAGAGCACAACCTGGGAAGACATTGTTTGACCCGTTCCAAAAAAATCAGCAATCCAATTCCAACTTGTTCAAAAAGATCAAGAAAAAAATTAAGAACCGGTTACAAATTTTCAAAATAAATAGATAGAAATTATAAAAAAAAAAATGGATATATGAAAAATAGAGAGAAAATTACTTATGATATTCAGAGAAGGCCACGTCAAAGCAATACTAAGAAGTTTGGATCAATTCTATGAGTATTTTTATTTGTGTGGACTTGTTTATTTTTATTTAGAAATTCTTACACGTATATATCCCTTCTTCAATTTTAACTTGTGCACAAATACAACATACCATTTCTTACTAGTTAAGCAATGTTGTTGTGAATAGTGTACATATACAGGGCAAGCATGAAAGTGAAAAATCATATATGACTTTATGGATAATTTTTAGGGGTGGCAACAGATCGGATCTGATCGGATTGGATTAGGCATCAATCCTGATCCGATCCGCTCACAACGGATTGAGAGATTCTAAATCCGCCACCAATCCGTTAGCCAACGGATCGGATCGGATTCGATCCGTGAAATGGCAGATCGGATCGGATCCAATCCGCGGACTAAATATGCCATAACAATCTCCATGAATCTCCTTAACATCTGCAAAAGTATAAAAATTTGATTAAATTAACAATGAACTTTAAATCAGAAAACCACAACACAGTGAGGCAAATGGTAAAGAAGATCAGAAGAAGAAGGAGATGGGAGAGAAGATTAGAAGAAGAGAGATGAGACGGGTTTTTTTTCACCGATCGGTGGCTAGATTTCGATTTGGTGAGGGCCGCTTTTCTCTTTGGTCTTCCTTGAGTTCTCAGGCAGAGTAGATCAGAAGGATTAATTCAATGAAAACGGAAGAAAGAGTAAAGTTACTCGAAAGGGGAAGATGTTTTGATACAAGATCTGGCCAAACCTGGTTAGGAAGCCAAAAGATTCCATTTTGTTAGAGATGCAAAAAGTCCACTGCTTTTCAAAGTCTCGTAAATTTCAAGGTGACGTGGTCCCAACACTAATATAGTAATATTATATATATAGGATTGTATAATTGTATATGGTATAATTGTATTATAAAATATTTTATATATATATATATATATATGCTACGGATTGGTCACGGATCAGATTCACAGATCGGATCAGATTTTTAACAGCCTAATCCGTGATCCGATCCGTGAACTACGGATTCAATTTTTTTGAATCCGTCACCGATCCATGGCTCTATCAATCCTATCCGATCCGTACGGATTGGATCAGATCGGATCCATGAATTTGCAGATTTTTTGTCCACCCCTAATAATTTTGACATTTTATATATATATATTTTTTTTTAATGATAAAGTAACGGTTAATTTAGTAATTTTATTATTAAATTTAAGATTTGTCGGCATAAATGCACAAATTGAAAAAAGCAAGAGGGGTTTTTCAAATGATAGAGAGGTAATATATTATGAGAGATTTTTTTTTTTTTTTTTTTTTTTTTTTTTTTTTTTTTTTGGCACTTGACTCTTTTATATATATCTATATATAATATATATATACATACATATATATTTAATCCAATCCTATTGACATAAATCTATCTCTCATTTGTTAAGGAATTGAATAATCGAATTTAGATGGTAATCTAATTATCTAATTTTTTTTTTTTTTTTTCAATCCAGGATTCACTCTCCCACCACCATGGCCTACCTTACTCTAACCTATGCCGCAAAAGCCACCTTCCGGAGGAGAGTATTGTCGTCGAGGCCAAGAATGCTGTCGCCACGCCGCTTCAGTGCGACAGAGACATGCATGCTGACAAACCCCAGCGGCGCCGGTGATGAGAACGGAGAGGCCGTTTCCGAGCAGACACGACGAGCCGAGGACGGGACCTTACTCTCTCAAACCGGTTGACCCCCGAAGCTTTCTGGATACTCCGACTGGATGAGTAGCCCTCTCATGGTGGAGAGGGCCGAAGAAGACTAGAGGGTGAGCTTTGGTCTTCTTATTTTTTTATTTTTATTCTTCATAGGTTCTTTCATGTGGGTCTCATTTTGGTGTTATGGCCTAACTGAATAATTTTGTTTGCTCAAAATCATCCTTAACTAAATATTTGATGATTTATCACTATAATTTTTCTGATAATGTTGAATTATGAAATGTTCTTCTAGACCAAAGCGGTAAAAAGCTATCCATCTTTTTGTAAGTTTAAAATCATTAAATTTATTTTTCCCTGTCAAATTTTGTGATTATTACTTGATTTTGTACTGGGGTATGTTTTGATTTCATTCATAGATATACTGAAAGTGATGAATGTCAAATTTTGTCGATATTGTTTGGGTTCGTAATTATTGTTCGTAAGTTGGGAGCTAGCTGTTTGCAACTACTGATCTTAAAGTTCCCCATTTTTTCAAAACCTTTTCAGGGGTCACAATCTTACAGATGTTGACTGGAGATGAAAGAGTGTCCTTACCTCACATTCTCATAAGCTTTTCCGCAGTCTGTTATTGCATTTTTAGAGGTCACAGACTCATTGAAATACTCCTACAACACAAGGAAGTAACACTTCTTGTAAGGTAATCTCCACACTCTCTTTTGTACCTTACCATTGCGTGCAGAACAAATGATCATATTATTTATGTGAAATTATGGCTTGGATTTTGTTTCCCTCAGTGTCGCGCTGGGACTCGGTTAAGAAAATAAATTTTTCGACCAGTTTTGTCTTGAGAGTTGTGAACTCAGATATTAGGGTCTCTTGAATGTAATGTATAATGGTGTTAGGATTTGGGGGATTGTGAACTCAGATATTAGATTCTCGCGAATGTAATACATATGGTGTTAGGATTTGTGGTGTGAGATGAGACAATACTAAAAGTTGCTTTATAGAGTGAGGAAGGAAAAGTGTTAGGGGCCTGTTTTCTTTGCATAGTAAATGCACGTGGGCTATACCCGAATCGCGTAAATTTTTGTATTTGCGTAGTTTATATTTCTATTATTATTTTATTGTGTTCTTGATTTGCAACATTTGTTGGACTGTTGAAAAAAAGGTACTTTGTTGGATGAAGATTAACATCGAAAATGACCCTAGGACAATAAAATGACCACATGATTGCCGTAATGAACTCTTTTGAATTAGTACATATTTCACAAAAAATACATACTGCTTATATATCTGTTCATATTAAATTGGGAATTTGGGTTGTACAACTTATGTCACCATGTTGTTCATATTAAATTGGCATTATTGGAAAAAAAAATATTTTGAAAATAAATTAAACAAATCAATTCAAAGTGTTTGTTTAATTTGATAAAATTAAGTAAATTAAAGAAGAAATGTACAAATTTGGGCGACCCTTGTGATCCGCAGCAAACAAATGAATTGTAACACAAGTTTTTAATTGTATAATTTTCATATAACCTTTTTTTTATGAGCATATTGGTATTTATATTTTATTTTTAAGAAGAAAATAAGAGTAAAAAGCTTATACACTTTTAGAAAATGTTGTCCAATCATTGCCACTATTAAAGTCTGTTAAAATTGCATTCAGTTCACTTTTTATAAACATTAGATACCCATGATAAATATAAATAAATAAACAAACATTAGAAGCCCACCTCCCTTGACTTGACTTGATTCTATCATCATCAATAATGCCTGCTTCTTTTTGTGCAGCTTCACAAAGAAATAAACTATTTACCACTAGTATTGGTTCTTACCTAATTTTAGGAGCTCAAGAGCATCTATTTTGATCAGCATCTTTAATTTCTTGTTTTTTTCAAAGGCAACCAGCATCCTTAATTTCTCCCAGCAAGCAAGCAGAAATGGAGATTAAGGAACATCCACTGCTTCCTTTTTCTTTAGGTGAGAAAGGTCTGCAGCTTCCTGTTTCTAACCAAGAAGAAATTGATGGAGCTTTTCAGCGTCTAGAAGCCGTTCCTCATAGCATTGTCACTGAAATCCTGGAGAAATTGCCTTCTCAGATTCTCAGGGTGCTTGGAGTGGAGTGGGGCGTCAAGGATGCACTTGAGAAACTCGGAAGCATAGTTTTGACAACCACACCGGTGCTTACTGATGCAGCCAGGAAGAGAATGGAAAACGAGGAGATCGGTGAGTGGCTCGAAAAGTTCATTCTTGCAGTTTATGATGCCGATGACTTGGTTGATGACTTCTCCACTGAAGCTCTGCAGCGCAAAGTAATGGTTCAGGAGGATAAGTACTGGGGAACAAAGAAGGTACGCATTTTCTTTTCGAGCTCCAACCAGCTTGTTTTTCGATTTAAGACGGGTCGTAAATTTAAGGCCATTAGGAAGGTACTACGTGCCATTGCAGAAAACAGGATCTATATTAGCCGATTAACTAAAATAGATCATGATGAAAGATGCTCTTCTCTATCCACACAAGTTGGTGATGAGAATAACTACATGATGGAGTACTACAATAGAAAGGAAACACTTTCTTTTTTTGTGCAACCAGCAGCAGCAGCAGATCAAGAAGAGGAAGTAGTTATTGGGAGGGAGGAAGAAAAATTGGATATTGTAAATAAGCTAGTGGACTGTGAATTTGACGTGTCGGTCATCCCAATAGTTGGAACCGCGGGAGTAGGCAAGACCGCACTAGCTAAATTAGTATACAATGATGAGCGGGTCACTAATCATTTTGAACTGAAGATGTGGGTGTTCGTTTCTGATGTCTTTGATGTGAAAATGATTGCAAAAGAAATGATAGAATCTGCAACAGGCAGGAAACTAACTGAAAAACTAATTCATCATCCTATGGATGGAGTAATTCAAGATCACCTTAGGAAAGAAATTGATAGGAAAAGGTTCCTGCTTGTATTGGACAATGTGTGGAATGAAGGTGGTGATTTATGGCTACAGCCAGTGACGGACCCAGAAAATTTTGTGAGGGGGGGCGGCTTTTTAATTTGTGAGTACAAAATTATATGATGGGTTCATTTTTGTAATTTTAATAGGGTTTTTTTTATAAGTTTTAAAAATTTTAAAGTATAAAATGAAAAAAAAAAAAATCAGTGGGGCAAATTATAATTCTAGTGGGGGCATCTTCATAAATTATCAAAATATGAAGTATAAAATGCTAAAAAAAAAAAAAAAAAGAATCCAGTGGGGGCGAATTGTAATTTTAGGGAGGGCATTTTCATAAATTTTTTAAAAATTAGGGTATAAAATGAAAATATTAAAAATCTAGGGGGTACATCTGCCCCCCTGGTCACCTGCTGGGTCTGTGCCTGGCTACAGCTATCAGATCTCTTGATGGGTGGTGAGAGGGGAAGTAAGATATTGCTAACTACTTGTAGGGCATACAAAGTGGCAATTTATCCCACAATTCCACCATTACTTTTAGAACCCTTGCCATTTCAGGCATCATGGTCCCTGTTTAAGATCTCATTTAAACATGGGGAAGAGCAAAATACTGCGCCACATCTAGTTGAAGTTGAAGAGCAAATTCTAAATATGTGTCAAGGTCTTCCTCTTGCCATAAGGGCTTTAGGAGGCCTACTATATGCTCAAGATGCAGATGATGAGTTGTTGTTGGCTTCCAAAACCCTTGAACAAAAAATAAATGAAGAAAGGTTTTTTGTTTTACCTATATTGAGGTTGAATTACGACCATCTTCCTTCATATCTTGAGCGATGCTTTGAATTATGTTCCTTATATCCAAAAGAACGTGTAATTTATAAGAAAGACTTGATAAGGGTGTGGGTTGCTCATGGACTTATTCAGCCACTGGATAAAAATCCAGATCTGGAAGATGTTGGAGATTTGTATTTTCAGGACTTGTTAAGGAGGTCCTTTTTTCAATATGTTGAAAGAGACGAATGGGGTGATATAGTAAGTTGTAAAATGCATGATGTTATTAGTGACCTTGCAAGATTTGTTGCAGGAAAAGAGAACTTCGTTCTGAATTCAGATGCAAAAGATGTTCCTTCAACAATTCGTCATGTGTCATTTGCTTCCTGTGAAGGTATATCAATTGATATTCTGGCCGACTTGCGCAGGGCTAACAAGATACGAACATTTCTGTTGCATGGTCAACGTATAGGTATTGGTGAGCCAAACAATTTAGTTTCTGAAATACTAGAGCTAACAAGGTTGCGTGTGTTGGATCTCCATTGCTTGGGGATCACAACAGTGCCAAGTTGCATAAGCAAGCTGCAACATTTGAGGTATCTTGATCTTTCTGAAAATTGTGCTATCAAGAGTCTACCAAGTTCCATTACTTTGTTGGAATTTGCAAACGTTAAAACTCTCTGGTTGTTGTCATCTGGAAGAATTGCCAAAAGAGACTAGGAAACTGGTCAGCCTTAGGCATCTTGAGCTTGATGGATGTTGGTTTGACTCGTATGCCATATGGGTTAGGCCAGTTGACTTCTCTTCGGACATTAACACTTTTTGTATTGGACACAGACAACATTGCCTCTAAGCTCAGTGGTGATTTGAGTGAACTAAAAGGTATAACCAATCTAAGGGGAGAGTTAACGATTGACGATTGGGGCGACCGTGCTCAGCAAGCACAACAGAAGAAGCCAAAATCGAGGAAGCAAACTTTTTGAAGGAGAAACAACACCTTCAGTCACTGCAATTAAAATGGGCCAATGATGATGATGATGAGTTAGTGTTAATATTTGAAGGCCTCCAACCACACCCGAATTTGAAGAGGCTTTCAGTAACAGGGTATGGGAGTTTGAGTTTCCCAAGTTGGATGATGAGTAGTGGTTTATCCCTCCCAAATTTAGTCAAAATTACTATCGCGGCCTGTTCCAGATGCGAGCAACTTCCACAGTTTGGGCAACTTCATTTTCTCCAAGTTCTTGAACTTTCTCAGCTGGCTTCCCTAGAATACATAGACAACAGCAGCCGTACTAATGGTGGTGGTGATGAGTCACTTTCTTTTTCACCCTCATCATCAACAAGAGGAAGAGAACCAACGACAACATTCTTCCCATCCCTGAAAAAACTTTAACTCAATGGCTTGACTAATTTGAAGGGATGGTGGAGGTGTAAAGCAGAAGAACCAATGGCATTTCCTTCTCTTTCGGTATCAACCATCCAAAACTGTCCCAAGCTGGAATCAATGCCTCTGCATCCATGTGTTGAAGAACTAGAATTGATGCGGGTTAATGAGAAGCTAGTACAATAACAGTTCACAATGATGGCAACGCCAACAATTCCAACAACGGACCCAATATTGCCCTCTTCACTCTCTTCACCAGTTCCTCTTTCCAAATTGAAGTCTCTATGTATTCAGTACATTGATGATCTAGTTGTTGATAAAATAATGTATCATATACTATAGTATAATTTATTTAAATATTATTTGTAAATATAATATTTATTATAACAATCTATATATATATTTATATAGTTTAATATTAAGAAAATAAAACTATAAAAGAACCTGATAAAGTCGAGGCTAGAATTTAATTCTATAGCCTTAAGACAGATACGCCCCGCTACGGTGCTAACGGACTCTTCGGCGTCTATCTCCCAGGATACAACGACTTTTCTTCTTTTGGTAGTAGCACTTCAAACCAATGGAATAGGCAAACCGGCTCGGTGTAGTACTCTCTGTTGAACTCAGACTCGGAGACCAGGATTGAACCCTAACTCGGAGACCAAGATTGAACCGAAACTTGGAAACCAAGGTTCGAACCCAATCCAAACCAATTTAGGTTGAACCCAAACCAGTGGCTGAACCGAACAAAGAAGAATTAGAAGAAGAAATTCAGAAGAAGAGAAGAAGATTTCTGAAATCGGTGTGAATTGAAATGAACCCAATGATGGGTATTTATAGGCTTGTTGGTGCCTATTCTGAATGGGTGCAACCATTGTTGACCAATCAGAATTAAAAATCTGTTAGTGGTTTTTAATTTGTAAAGGGTGCAACTCTTGGTTCAAAATTAAAACTGAATCCTTTTAATTCTGATCCAGCCCAGCAAGCAAATAATCCAACTCGGCCATTAATTCAGCCCATTTTGATAAGTCCAGTAACAAAATAAAATTACAACCACACAGGCCCATCCCAACTTTGGGTAAAAAGTTAAACGCGTTTCACAATCAAGCCCCGCCTTACCTCGGACCGGCGGCGCGCGTGTGGTAGTTGGATCTAGGCTAGCCTAGGTCCTCCTCCTCTTAAAAATTTGGGTGCCCTTGGGCCCAAATCCAAATCCCATACTAGACATATATATACTCAAGGTTGCTTTGCTACTTTTTCGATGTGGGACAAGCATTTCCCACTTTATTCACACCCATTTAGGCTTTATAAATCACTTACTTTGGAGCCAATTTCTCATTCACCCGGAAACGGATTTGAGAAAATAAATATACCACGTTCATCTCCTCGCAGAGAGGAACGCGCTCGTCAATAGATTCGCAAAAAATTCTTAGCGGAATCTTTTTAAAAATCCTTCCAAAGTTTGCGTTTTCTAATGCCGTTTCCAACACTAGTTACGCTGCCAGAAAGGGCTATTGAAAGCCACACTTTTCTCCGGTTTCTTGAGATCTCTTGGTGTCCTAGATTAACTTCTCTCTCAGAAGTGATGTGGCATCTCACAGCACTCGAGAAGATGGAGATCAACGACTACCCGATGCTTGATTTGGTAGAAGATGATAATGGCATGCATTTCAAAGGCCTTAGCAACCTAACTTCTTTGAAGATTAAAAGAATACCAAAATGGGTGCATCTCCTTGTGGGCCTTCAACTTGTTACCACCCTCAAATCTCTTCATATTGAAAGGTGTGTAGAGTTGATTACTTTAAAAAATTCGATTGGCAAACTCGAATCACTTCAACGACTTGTCATTTTTTATTGCCACAAATTGACATCACTGCCAGATGAAATACAACATCTCACGTCCCTCATGTCACTGGTGATTGATGGCTGCCAAGAGCTTGATTTGTCTGATGGCTTTCAATTTCAAGGCCTTTGGAACCTAAGTTCTCTGACCATAAAAAGAAATCCAATGTTGGTGTCTCTTCCTATGGGTTTTCAGTATGATAGCTTTCTACAGTCTCTAGAGATACATATTTGTGAAAATTTGACAGCTTTGCCTTACTGGATTGGCAATCTCAAATCACTAAAACGGCTCTCCATTTACGGCTGTCCCAAATTGGCATCATTACCTGAGGGGATGCATGGCCTCAATGCATTAGAAGTTCTGAGTCTTCACAATTGTCACCCCAGTTTATATAAAAGATGCCATAAGGAAACAGGGGAAGATTGGCCTAAGATTGCAAACATCCCAAATGTTTCTCTGCGATAATTATGCTTACAACAATGGTATGCCAAATAATCTGAATTCTTTCAAGTCAATAAAACTCAATCTTGATCTTCTTTCTTTTTCTAGATTATTACGTTGTTGAAGTTTAGTTGATTTTCGTATGTGGTAGGTACACGGAACTAGATGGAGCACGCATTGCTAAATTCAAATCTATTTGACATATCTGATAGGAATGAGTATATCTGTGTTTGTGTGTGTAAATTGCATGTGCACTTTCCAGAAATGCTGATTCACCAAAAAGAGGAGATATAGGTCCGCTTTCTTGATCGTTGGGTCTATATCCTATAAAAATATATATTATAGTGAACACTATTATTCCAGGTACAAATTTCTTTCTTGTCATTTTAAATTTCTTTTGATTGATATTGTTTCTTTCCAACCAAAATTATTTAAATTGTCCTTTTTATTCAATTTCTCTCTCTCTCTCTCTCTCTCTCTCTCTCTCTCTCTCTTCACAGGATATGTTGGATTTTCAATTTGTGCACAAGCACATCATTGGGTATAGTTGTAAGATGTTTCTTCTCACCCCTTCCTTTCATTTATTTATTTTTTCGTAACTAAATGATGAAAGGCCAGCTAATCTATTTTCCTAGTTATGTTTCTTTAGACTTGAAAACAGCATTAACAAACTTATTCTATCTTTAAATGAACATCATTTGAGTGTCATCATAATAATGATCATCATCACTACTTCATAATCATCTTCTATTAAAAGTTTATGTTAACCTTAAGGATTTCATCCAATGACAATCTAGAGGTTTTGATGATAACAAATCATTAATAGTATTTAAGGACTAATGTTTACATTGAGTGTTATAGATTATTCACATTCAAAGGATGACCTAAATGAAGCATGAAAGATCATTCCAAATATTCTATTATTCAAGATCATATCAAGAAAAGCAATGGATACAAAAAAGACATAAAGTTGCAAAGAAACAAATGCAAAGTCCATCCAAAGATAGCTTGGACTACAACGAGCAAGAAAGCAACTCAAAGAAAGAAAGAAAGCAAGTCTACCTAAAAGCCTACACGATCATGAACAAAGCGTGAAGAAAGGAGTAGATAGGATGGTGAGTGTTTAGGATTCAATGTCAAAATATTTATGAATCCATTTGAAACTCATCTCTATAGGACCATGCATATCATATCATCATCCATATGCTCCTATATCCATTAGCAACAGACTATGCACTTCATTTATATACAATTGACATATGTAGTCTTTGCTAAAAAGTGAGTTAGTTCAAGCTTGCATAAGCTTTGAAAGAACTTATCATTTGTGTTAGAAATGCTAAGACTATGCACATCAATCCTATAATTCATATTGGTCAACAATTAAGACATGAGAAGCCTTCATTACCATGAGTTGGTAACGGACATTAGGATCCCAGAATGCGCGTCATGAAAAATTGTGTTTTTGGCTAAGTGTGAAAAATGAATTTTTGAAATAATGATTATTTCAAAATAATTTTTCCCGATAATAACTCTTTATACTTCAACTAGCCTAAACTGATTTTATCAGAATTTTTAACCAAGTCTGCATTGGTCTACATAAGGATTCATTTTTATCAAAACTGTCGGAAATCCAAATTTGTATTAAAACTAAATTTCTACATTTTGATTTAGTTGGATTTCAATTTTTTAGTATTTTTTTTTGAATCCAAATGGGGGGAACTTCCTTATTTACATTATAAACTTAAAGTAAATGGACATATAAATACTGTAAAGACATTTACTTAAATGTTTTCAATGGAAATAAGGTATGTGCAGAAGTCCTGTGCACAGTACACAGACTGTTTCATCTGTCAAATATAGAACAAAATTTCATGAAGCAGCAGGTTCATTTCGGCAGACCGAAATGCATAGGCAACATGAACCGGTCGACCGGTTCTATCAAAGTCTGAATCATAGCTTCTAAGGTATTCCGGTCTACCGAAATACAGGACCAACTTAGTTCGGTCTACCGAACCTAGCAAATTAAAGAACATCACTTGAGTTTCAGATGACCGAAACTAAAGAGGCAAATGAATCAGCAGAGCCGATTCTCACAGAATGTTTTAGAACAAAGGAGGAAGGAGTTTCGGTCGACCGAAACAAATGGAGTTTTTCATCGGTCTACCGAACCAAGGCTAGTGGTCAACCTCAAACCAATTCGGTCGACCGAACCTCAAGAGTGATTTATTTCGGACGACCGAACCTGCGCAGATTCAAATCTGAACAGCTATTTTGCCTTGAACCCCGTGCACAACAGACATATTTTCAAATTAGCTCATCAAAACTCTATAAATAGAGCTGGGGACTTTGGGATTAAGGGTTGCTACTATAGAGAAACATCATATAGCATCCAAAGAGCTTTTGTTCTTTATCTTATAACATCCCATATTATTAGAAGAGTATTGTGCTTCATTGTATTCATATATATACTCTAGAGTGAGCTAAACTTTGTATATCAAATCTATGAGAGATTATTGTGAGCTTTGATTTGCATATCAATCTTTGAGAGATATATTTGTATGCAACAAAATTGATCTTCATTTGTAAGAGCTGGTGTGGCCCAAGGAAGAAGAAGCAAGCTAGCTTCAATTTGTAAGGGTTGGTATGACCCAAAGGAAGACTAAGAGAGGTTGTCTTTTAGCAAAGTGAAGTAAGGAGTTGCTTCATGTAAAGGTTTGCTCTCCACCCATAAGGAGGTACACTAGTGGATTGGAAAGTCTCAAGAGGGGTCTTGAGCCGAGGAGTAGGAGTTTCCAAACCTCGCTAAAATCGCCGTGTGAATGTTTGCAATCTCTCTTCCCTTATCTCCTTTATATTTACACCCCCCCCCCCCCCCCCCCCAAGAGTCTATACTTGGGCAACAGTTTATATAGTTTATATTTGTATATAATTCTTATGAACAGGGAAAGAGCTCTATTGTTCCCCAATATAAGCTGCTAAGTTATTAGAATGCAAGATATGGACCCATGCCCAGATGGGTACTTCATCAAGTTTACTTAAAGCTAGAAGGTTATCTTTTCAAAGCTCCACTTTTGGGGAAGTGCCAGGGTTAGGAGAATTCAGATAAAATTAGCTAGGACTGTCAAGGATGTTTAACACACTCAATTTTGCAATAAGAATTGTTTATCTTTCATTTTCAATAAAATTCAGATAAAATTAGCTAGTCTTTCTTTAATATTTGTTGATTAACTCAAGTTTGTGTGGTAGATATCCCACCATTTGTTGGTTAACTCAAATTTCTGTGGTTAGATATCCCACCATGGTATTGGTACATCCTAATTACTTGGGACCAGTGGTGATTGAATCAGACATGTTTACTAGGAGGAGGTGTGGGAAGGGAACCTGCACGTTACTTTTTATATAAATCCTAGTTGTAGTAAGAACTCCTGTTCCAAATAGTCTGAGTGTTTCCCCTGCGCTGGAAGGGCTAGAGAACTGAGTCCGTACATGTATAATGTATGAACTGAATAATAATTTAGATCTTGACATGGTAAAGCAGAAAGGAGCATGAATTCACTAAGATTTGGAGAAGCCCAATCTGAACATATGATACTAAATGGTTCAAGAAACTCTCAAATTCATCTTTGGAGCATGAGCAATTTGATATTCCGTTGAAAGAAATAATTGTATGGCCCTCAAAAAAACAGATGGAAAATGACTACCTTTCTTTTGCAAAGATCTAGTATTCATGAAGTAGGATCCATACACATTCATCTCACGTAATGTGTAGCCTCAAAAGTTTTTCTTTCATGACCATCAACATTTGATCATGCTGATATTGTTGTAGTCATAATTGTTATTCTTCTTTCTAGTGACTTGGACTGAAGGATGACACAACTGAGTATGGGCAATTTGAGTGTTTCATTGTTCCTTCTGGTGATGGAAAATTTGAGTTTTTGGGCATGTAAGTCGCATTACTTTCTTAGATCTTAGTCCTTTCAATTTTGCTTTTTCGATCTTGATTTACCGATTTCATTTTGCCTTTAGTATGTCCAGTGTCTCCCTCTTTACTCCTGAAAGCTTCTCCACATTGTTCGAGGGCGCCCCAAGTATTTGAAAGATGCAAAAGGGTAATTGTGATATTGGCGATGTTTCATGTATTGGACCCCCCAAATGGGCAATACTTGTTGCAATATTGTGTAGAATTTACTATAATTAAGTTCCTTAATACTGTTTTCCAATTAAGATCTGTTTCAAAAATTGTATGGGAGATGCTGCTTGTAGAAATAGCTAAAAGTAGTTATCTGTGCAACAGCTGGGACATTACATTGTTGTCATGGGTGAAAAAGGACATCGTAGTCACACCTTTGGTGTCTATGCCAATTCTATTCTTCATTTCTTTTGGCAGTCTTATCCTCCACCCATATCCTTTTTGAGAAGTGAAAACATGAGTCGAAATTGGTGTTGAAAGAGAAGGTAACAGAGAAGACTATGTTTGGGAATTTTTAATCTCCTCTCAACTTGTAACTATATAACAAAAATGTTGGAGTTAACGTTGATAAACTTGAACAAGTACTTGACTTTATGTGTAATTCCTTTATTATAAAATACTTGTAAGGCAAGAAATTTCTATTCTCTAGCTACAAGTCTTCCCCAATTCACCTATAAATAGAGGTGGTTATTGTAAACAAAATCAAGAGAGAATGTAATGAAAGAGATGTAGCCTTTTGGGTTTTGTGTGTCGTGAATGTAAGCCCTAGTGGCTAAACTACTTATATCATTTTGTTCTTCATTTTCTATTTCTCTCTTCAACTTTTATTTTTCTTTCAACACCGTATCAAAGCAGGTTTGAGTCAGTACAAAAGCCTTCCATTTTTGGTTGAAATCGGGTCGCAAGCGACCTGGGCCGAAATAAGATTTGGACCACATCATCACAAACACCAATCTAGCCCCTTGACAGTGTTTGAACTTGGCAATCGAGAGTGACCTTAGTCATTATATGAGCTGGATTCTCTATTGTTCCAATCTCTCTCATCTCTAATGAAGTGCAACTTGATATTAACGGGTTTGTTCATCTATGAACATCTACTTTTTAGTCTTGCGACTTGGGGCGAAACAAAATTTTGGCCATACCATCACTAATTGTTTAGTTATAGAGAAAAACAGTCAACTAATGGTGACTTTCTCGACTTACCATATGCCCTTGCCTCTCTAAAGTATTCCTGTAATTCCTCATTGAGTGATATTGAAAAGGAACGGGAGGTGATACACTATTCACCTCTAAGTAATAAAATTATTAGCCATTCCAGGGAAAGAGGATATTTTTCAAAGAGTTCCAACCCACTAAGGTCAAAGGTATTCCTCATGTCAAATTTTAGTGCACAATCATCTAGGTGAGGATGATTGTTTATTATAACCCCTAAGATAAGAGTATACTATCATTGATTTTCATACCATTAATGGATGTTGTTTAGGAGGCTTCAATGATGAAGGGCAGTATGAGATGAAATTGGTTGGCTATGAGCTTTAATGTGCACCAGAGTGTGGATTTGACATTTTGGGACCATGGCTATACAAGTGGAATTGGCTTGTTTAAGTAACTTACCATTAAAGAATAATTTTTTAATAGTTTTGGGTTATGTTTAGCTGCATGGAATTGGAATTGGAATTGAAATTTGAGAAAATTTTGGTTTAATTTTTTGAGTTGTTTTTCTCCAATTCTATAAATTATAATTCCAAGGCGTCAATTGTTGGAAAGGGGGGCGTTAAAAACATAAATTTTGAATGAGATTTTGAATAGATTCCGCTAAGAATTTTTTGCGGATCTATAGACAAGCGCGTTCCTCTCCGCAAAGAGATGAACGTGGTATATTTATTTTCTCAAATCCATTTCCGGGTGAATGAGAAATTAGCTCCAAAGTAAGGTGTTTAATAAGCCAAATGGGTTTGTAATATTAGTCTCACATCAGAAAAATATTAAAACCAAAAAACACCATGAGGCCTATATAAACCCCCCCTTGGGTTCATTCCAAAGCACTCCAATTCATAATCCTTTTCTCTAATTCTGAATTCTCTCATTCCTCTCTTCTTCTATAAGTGTCTGTGGGTATGAGCCCTTGTCTTTGGGTTCGAGCCTTAGTCAGTCACTCCGAGTCCGAGTTCGAGTCAAAGAGTACTACACCGAGCCGGTTCGCCTATTCCTTTGATTTGCAATGCTACTACCGAAGGAAGTAAAAGTTATTGTATCTTAGGAGATAGACGCCACTGAATCCGTTAGCACCATAACGGGGCGAATCTGTCTTAAGGATATAGAATCAAATTCTAGCCTCGACTTATTTCCAGGTTCTTTTATTTTGTTTTATTTTATTTTATAAGATATTATACATATATATATATATATATATATATAATTTTATAATAATTATTATATATATATACACATTATATTTATGCATAATATTTAAATAGTAATATTATAGTATATAGTTAGACCGCATATTTTTGGACTACAATCTTAAGACAGAATCGGCCTATACTATAGTTTAATTATTTAAATATTTTTGTTATTTATTTCTGTAAATTTGATCGTGGTCCGTATATTTAATATATAACAGATGAATGACAAGTACAAGTACTATCATGCCTAATATTCCCGTCAGCCATGGGAAGAAGCCCAAAAAATTTAATAGGGCGGAGTTTAAAAGGTGGCAAGAGGAAATGATGCTCTACCTTACAACTCTAAATCTGAACAAGTACCTAGCTGAAACTGCCTCAGTGCTAGAAAAGGGGGAAACTGACATTATAAAGCTAAGAGCTGTTGATGTATAGAAGTATAGAGACTTCCTATGCAATAACTACATCCTCAATGAATTAGATAACACTCTACTACTAAAGAGCTATGAGAGTCACTAGACAAGAAATAAAAAAAACTGAGGATGCTGGCTTGAAGAAGTTCAAGGTCGGATGATTTCTGGACTTCAAAATGATAGACTCCAAGAAAGTGTAGGAGCTTCAGCTGATTCTACATGAGTTAGATGCTGAGAAGATGACTTTAAGTGAATCTTTTCAAGTAGCTTCAATCATTGAAAAGCTAATGCTTCTTCTGCTTATATGATTGAGTCATTTGATGTGTGGCATGGTAGGTTAGGAAATGTTAATTATGATACGATTCGTAAATTAATTAACATGAATTCTATACCTAAATTTAGTATTGATTTAAATAAAAAATGTCAAACATGTGTAGAAGCAAAATTGACTAGAACCTCATTTCACTCTATAGAGCGAAGTACTGAAACTCTAGCATTAAGTCACAGTGATATCTATGACTTTAAATCTGTGCCAACCAGAGGTGGGAAAAAGTATTTCATTACTTTTATTGATGATTGCATAAGATACTATTATGTATACTTGTTAAGAAGTAAAGATGAAGCCTTGAAAATGTTTAAACATTACAAGAATGAGGTTAAGAATCAACTTAGCAAGAAGATAAAGGTGTTTAGAAGTGATAAAAGTGGTGAATACGAAGCACCATTTGCTGACATTTGCTTAGAACATGGTATTATTCACCAAACTACCGCTCCTTATTCATCTCAACAGAACGGTGTTACTGAACGAAAAACCGTACCTTAAAAGAAATGATGAATGCATTGTTGATAAGTTTTGGTTTAACCCAAAATTTGTGGGGGGAAGCTTTGTTTTCTGCTAATAATGTTCTCAACAAAATACCTCAAAAGAAAACAAATGTGACACCTTATGAATTATGGAAAGGTCAAAAACCTTTCTATAAATTCTTAAAAGTGTGGGGGTGTCTAGCTAAGGTTATGGTTCCTACTTCTAAGAAAGTTAAGGTAGGACCAAAAACCTGGTATTTTCATAGGCTATGCACAGAATAGTAGTGCATATCGTTTCCTTGTGCATAAATCAGACATTCCTGACATCCATGTCAATACAATTATTGAGTCAAGGAATGATTGTTTCTTTGAGGATATATTTTCTTGTAAAAATCCTCTTAAAAGAAATCATAATATTACTAATAGCAATATACAAGAGAATATAGACCAAAAGTTTATAGATGATGAAAATAAGGAAGAATCTAAACGTAGTAAAAGAGCTAGAACGTCTAAGTCATTTGGTCTTGATTTTCTGACATATATATTGAAGAATGAGCCACAAAGTTATAAGGAAGCTATGTCTTCTCCTGAAGCTCCTTTATGGAAAGAAGTAATAAATAGTGAAATTAAATCCATCATGCAAAATCATACTTGGGAGTTGGTGGATCTTCCTCCTGGTACTAAACCTTTAAGGTATAAGTGGATTTTCAAGAGGAAGATGAAGCCTGATGGTTCAATAAAAAAATATACAGCTAGGCTTGTTGCTAAGGGGTACAGGCAAGAAGAAGGCTTGGATTATTTTGATACATATTCACCAGTCACAAGAATAACATCC
Source organism: Cornus florida (assembly GCF_030987335.1). Classification (NCBI taxonomy): domain Eukaryota; kingdom Viridiplantae; phylum Streptophyta; class Magnoliopsida; order Cornales; family Cornaceae; genus Cornus; species Cornus florida. Next base: position 53,347,085 of record NW_026775573.1, read on the forward strand.
ATTAGATTATTGCTGGTTATCGCGGCATTGTAAAATTTAGAAATACATTAAATGGATGTTAAGACTGCACTCTTGAATGGTGAATTAGAGGAGGAAATCTATATGGAACAACCTAAAGGTTTTGTTGTTCCAGGAAAAGAAAAGAAGGTGTGCAAACTTGTAAAATCCTTATATGGATTAAAACAAGCACGTAAACAATGGCATGAAAATTTTGATAAAGTGATGTTGTCAAATGGTTTTAGAATTAATGAGTGTGATAAATGTGTTTATGTGAAAAACACTCAAAATGGATATTTCATTGTGTGCCTATATGTGGATGATATGCTAATAATAGGTAATAATGATGTTATTATCAAAACTACTAAAAAGATGTTGACTAAAAATTTCGGTATGAAAGATTTAGGCATAGCTGATGTCATACTAGGAATCAAGATTTCCAGAACATCAGATGGTCTAGTATTATCTCAATATTACTATATTGAGAAAATATTAAAAAATTTTAATAAAGAAGATAGTAGTCTTATAAAGACTCCTAATGATGTAAATCTTTATTTATCGAAAAATACGGATCCTAGCATATCACAACTTGAGTATTCTCACATTATAGGAAGCTTAATGTATTTGATAAATTGCACACGACTAGACATAGCATACTTAGTTAATAAATTGAGTAGATATACAAGTAATCTAGGAAATAACCATTTGTAACGACCCGCTCCACCACATGGTATGATATTGTCCGCTTTGGGTCTGAGCCTGCACGGTTTTGCTCTTGGGCATCACCCCAAAAGGCCTCACACCAATTGGAGATGACACACTTACATATAAGCACTTCACCTTTCCTCTACCCAGGCGATGTGGGACTGTGCACCCGTAGCTCACAAGTGTGGTAACCTGACAGTGTCTCTCGCACCCGCCCACGGCACACCCGCCCACAAGGTCATCACAATCCACCCCCCTTGGAGGCCCGACGTCCCCGTCGGCACACTTCTGGCTGGGTCAGGCTCTGATACCATTTGTAACGACCCGCTCCACCACATGGTATGATATTGTCCGCTTTGGGCCTGAGCCCGCACGGTTTTGCTCTTGGGCATCACCCCAAAAGGCCTCACACCAATTGGAGATGACACACTTACATATAAGCACTTTACCTTTCCTCTACCCAGGCGATGTGGGACTGTGCACCCGTAGCTCGCCAGTGTGGTAGCCTGACAGTGTCTCTCGCACCCGCCCACGGCACACCCGCCCACAAGGTCATCACACTATTGGACTGCAATAATAAGGGTTCTAAGATATTTAAGATATACTATAAGTTATGGATTACATTATTCTAGATTTCCAGCAGTACTTGAAGGATATAGTGATGTTAATTGGATATCAGATACGAAGGACTCTAAATCCACAAGTGGCTATGTCTTTACTATTAGAGGAGGTGCCATATCTTGAAAATCTTCAAAACAGACTTGTGTTGCCAGATCCACTATGGAATCTGAATTTATTGCTTTAGATAAAGCTGGTGAAGAATCTGAGTGGCTTCGTAATTTCTTAGAAGATATTCCAAATTGGCCTAAACTTATGCCCTCTATATGGTAAGTCTCGACATATCGACGACATTATACCGTTAGACAATTGCTCTCAAGTGGGATAATCTCAATAGATTATATCAGGTCAAAAGATAATTTAGCGGATCCGTTTACAAAAGGTTTGATAAAAGAGCAAGTGTATAGTTTATCGAGGGGAATGGGTTTAAAGCCGAAAGCTAACGAGTCATCTTAATGGAAACCCAACCTAGTTGACTGGAGATCCCAAGATCTAAGTTCAAAGGGACAACAGAAATTCTGAATGGCTTACCAGAAGTACTGGGAAGATTTAATCTTCAACCCATTACTAAGATGAGACAGTGTTACCTACAACGATGAGTAGGATAAGCTATGCTTTTAATGACTCTTATACCTTGAAAATTCAAGTGGGGTATAGTAGGATACTCTTAATAAGAAGTCACCTATATGAGTATGAAGTGGTGCCGCTTCTATGAGAACTTTTAAGGCTAAGTATTCTAGAGCACTCATGAAATACCAGGAGTTATTCAGGGCTATATGAACACAACCATGAGAACTGACTTTGTGCAGGAAGGAACAGTGTGTTTGTTATTGTCTTGGTTTACATCAATGGCTGAACAGTTCAAGACATCATGTTCACTAGTTAGCCAGTAAATCCGATAGTAATATACTAGGAAAGGTTCAAGGCCAAAAGCTACCTATCCCGATGCAGTTACTTTCTAATAGTACTCTCTCTAGTATCTGTATCTTCTTCATTTGCAATTTATGCAAATTTTCATTCATGTGGGGGATTGTTGGAAACCGGGGCGTTAAAAACATAAACTTTGGATGAGATTTTGAATAGATTCCGCTAAGAGTTTTTTGCAGATCTATAGACGAGCACGTTCCTCTCCGCAAGGAGATGAACGTGGTATATTTACTTTCTCAATTCCGTTTCCGGGTGAATGAAAAATTAACTCCAAAGTAAGGTGTTTGATAAGCTTAAATGGGTTTGCAATATTAGTCCCGCATCGGAAAAATATTAAAACCCAAAAGCACCATGAGGCCTATATAAACCTCGCCTTGGGTTCATTCCAAAGCACTCCAATTCAGAATCCTTTTCTCTAATTCTGAATTCTCTTATTCCTCTCTTTATAAGTGTCTGTAGGTACGAGCCCTTGTCTTTGGGTTCGAGACTTAGTCAGTCACTCCGAGTTCAAGTTTAGTCAGTCACTCCGAGTCCGAGTTCGAGTTAAAGAATACTACACCGAGCCGGTTCGCCTATTCCTTTGGTTTGCACTGCTACTACCGAAAGAAGTAAAAGTTGTTGTATCTTGGGAGATAGACGCCGCTGAATCCGTTAGCACCATAGCGAGGCGAATCTGTCTTAAGGACATAGAATCAAATTCTTGCCTCGACTTATTTTCAGGTTCTTTTATTTTGCTTTATTTTATTTTATAAGATATTATATATATATATATATATATATATAGATATATATATAGATTATTACTTTATAATAATTATTATACATATATACACATTATATTTAAATAGTAATACTATAGTGTATAGTTAGACCGCATATTTTTAGACTACATCAATTACATGTAACTGAACATAGCTTTAGAGAATTTCTAATAGGCACTGAACCCATCAGGACCTAGGGAGTTGGCATTGCTTAGTGAAAACATTCAAGCTTGAATTTTTTTTCATATGTGAGTATGGATAAAAGAGAGAGGAGAAACTGGGGAGGGATTGATTTGGTATTGAAAGGGCTTAATGCATATCTACCTAGGTAAAATGGAGGTTTCCCAATAGGTTATGAAGTGTGATAGAACCTCATTTTTCCACATCTTGGTCACCTTCTATTTGTCCTCTAGTGGCTAACTTCATACTTGAAATTTTATTTTTGTTCACTCTGCAGCAAAATGATTTGAAGAATGAAGAGTTTGAATTCCCTGCTTGGAGCCAGTTGATCCTTGACTACTATTTGAGCACAAGTATTTCACCTTCTCCTAGCCTTTTTTTTTTTTTTTTCTTTTTCAAAAGGTCATCTTTTGCTAACCTTGTGTATGACTGAATAAGGATTTTTCTTGCTTCCTTTGATTTAGATCCAGTGGGTAGCTATCCAAGGGTTGTTGGCAGTGGGATAATTTCATCTTAGTTGCTTGGACTTTGTAGGAAAGCTCTGAGATGTCCACCTTACATGCATCCATAAGAGGCTACCCAAGGAGTTTAAGCTTCTGAATAGCTTACGGCCTATTTGGCAACGCTTTTGTTTCGTGTGTTTTTGTTATAGATGGTGTAAGCAAAACACGAAAACACGTTTGGTTACTTTTGCTATGATTGGAGTAGTATCGTGTTTGTTTCCAAAAAGAGGCCAAAACTAGATGCACCAAATTGGTGTTTCCTATTGTTTCCGCTAGCAACAACATTGTAGCTATGATTGTACCCAAAAAAAAAAAAAATGGAAAGAAAACCATCTAAATGACCTTTATAACTAGCCATTTAATTTTTTAAACTTGCAACACTTTTTTTACCAAACTTATTTTCATGTTTTTGATTTAAAAAATGTTGCAAATTTTTGTATGTTACCAAACATGTTCCCAATCACCATAAACCCACTCCACAACAAAAACATTGTGTTTTTATTTCAGATGAAAACAAAAACGCAAATTGGAAATAGTAAAACTGATTGAAATAAAAAAAAACTTGGTTTTAGAGTCCCTAATCACTAGGATAGGGTTGTGGTCTGAGACTCCTTGTGCAATAAAATGGAAATGTAGAGTTCTGTTGATGCAAGATTCTAATGTGACCAGGAATAGAAGGTTTCCCTACAAGAAAAAAGAGTTAGTAAATGAAATGAGCACTGCTGTGGTGCCGGTCAGCTAGGCTCCGACGATTAAATTAGCACTCAATCGTTGTATTGAAAGGAAGACTTTCTTATGTAATTTTTGTCATACCTTTTAAGTTGACCATCCCCTCATTTTATAACAGAGTACTTGGTAGTGGTATTCAACTATGACACTAAAATCTCCAAGTAATTTCCAAGGACTTGTGGAAAAGAGGTTTGAGTCCTGTAAAATATATATCCAAAGGATTTCCTTTCAAAGGCTAAGTTGCAGCCATAGACGAAGGATGCAATGAAGTTAATATTTTTAGATAGAGTTGATACAAGTTAATGGATAATTTTCTTCCCTTCATAAATAACAATCACAAACAACCTAATTTTATTTGGATTCCACTATATCCCAAAAGTTGTTTCAAGGATTGCCAAAATGCCTAGTCAATTTTCAGCTCTTAATTTCTCATTTCTGATTGTTTGGAGAGGCCATTAAGGCTTCTAATGTTCTATGTAGCTAATGACATCGTAGAAGAAGGGGTTTATTTGTACTTTGGAAATTTCCTTCTATTTCTTTCTTTTTTGTGGATCTTTTTCTACGAGGTCAACTTCATTAGTTCTCGCTTCCCCCAATTGTTCATTATTGATATCAAATTAAAGGACTTGGAACATATTATGGATTGTAACATAGGTAAACTTTGTGGGGCTCTTTAGGACTTAGGTTGGATCTTGTGGGTTGTGAAAGAAAAGGCTAGGTTTGGCTTAGTTTTGTTGGATTTTAGAATGTGGAAAGGAAAGAGGTCAACCAAAAGTTGTTGGTTTTCAAGGTTAGTGGAAGCTCTGATTGAGGGGATAATTTGGTTATGTTTTTGTGGTGAGATTGTTGCTATAGGATGACCAATTATTGGGGAGATTTGCTACGAAAAGTGATGGTTAATTTGATTTGGAGGTGAAATTACTCGGCTGATGGTGGTGGTACAGGGAGTTATAGCTTAATGGGCAATGATTAAAGTTTGGGTCGTTTGGTGAATGTTCTAAGGAATGGTTGTGCTTGTTAGATTTTTTTTCTTGTTATTATTGTTCATTATTTGGACTGGGTGTTAGTTGTTGGGGTTGGTTGCATGAGGCATTTCCCCTTCTTATCCTAACCTTGGAGAGGGCATGAGGTATTTGAGTGACCTATGCACTTGCAAATGGAGCAAAATTTGGCAAGTCTTTGATATTTTACTCTAACTTGCTTAAACTTGCTTCCATTGTTTTGACTTTGATGTTGTATGCCAATTTTCATTTCATATCAAGTTCCACACTTGTTCTAGCAAACTTAATCTTTTATATGTTTTTTGTAGCTTGCACAACATTCAGTGGTTTTTTAACTGCACTTTCTAAGTAACTTAATCCTATTGCAGTCCAAAATCAGAGTGGAATGCTATGGAACTTGACCTAAACCAATGCAATGTCGGGTTGGCATCCTTATGACTTTTTGACGACAAAATAACTCACTAGATAACTTTGCCAGTACTGTATTCCTTCTTCAATTATATCCCTTCCGAGGAGTTCCTGAGCAACTAGTTTGAAGTATTAAAGGTCCACTTTTGAGAGCTGATACTGGCTATTTCTGACCATTCCCTTGGTGCTTGTTTAGTTTCATGGATTAGAGGCAAAGCTAGTTGGTGGTTGTAAGTGGTGGGAAAGGAGGTGGCTTATTGGAAAGGAGAATATACGACTGAGATTTATTGCTGATCTCCAAGGATTCCCTAGCTGTATTTTATGTTTAAATATAGGCATAGTCAACTCTGTAAATAAGGAAAATTAGTTGTATAATTATTCTGTTCCTTTTTTAATGCCTTATATAGCCTATAAATAGTGTACATGTATATCATTCTCAATATCAATGAAATACCATTTCACTAAAACAAGTTTCTCTTAATTCATTGTTGTTTAAATGGTATCAGAGTAGGAACTTTATTTCTGACTCTTTTCTGCATTCCGAAAAAAATTACCAGGACTTATTCCTTGGTGAACTCCACATTTTTTTTTCTTTTTCCTCTCAAATCGAAACCCTAGCTTCTCAAGATGTCTAAAGTCTCTGCTAAGCCTACTGGAAACCGTGGTCCCAATTCTGATTCACACTTTGTTCAGATAACCACTATAAGTCTTAATGGAGACAATTTTTTGCGCTGGTCTCAATCAGTGCGTATGTATATTCAAGGGAGAGGAAAGAATGGGTACCTGACTGGTGATACCTGATGATAAGTGCACAAAACTTGTTATTTTATACTTCTTAATAAATGATTAATTAATATTTTTTATTACATAAATGTTCTTATCCTTACTTTTTATGTTTTGTAGGGGCTGATTTCAGAATAAGAAGAAAAGAGATAAAAATAACAAGTTTATGAGATTATACGATCAATCAAATTCAAATTTGACTTTCCATCACATCAAGTCAAAGATCAAGCCAAATTGGAAAATATATCAAGATAGATTGGAAAGCAGCAAGATTTTAGGAAGATTTTATTTTATTTTATTTTCACTCCTGTAATTAGAATTTTCTCCTCCCGATCGTTCCATTCTAAACTCTATAAATATGGACATATGTAGAGGAAATGGTATGTACATTGTTAGTGAGATAAAATAATAAAAGTTAGATAGAATTTTTGTCTTCAATTTATTTCTTATAATTTTTGTCATGAAGATTGTTTTTATTTCTTTATTTTGTTTTCTTATTATGCTAGCTTAAACACCTCTTCTCAAGGGAGTGATGAAGCCACCAAGGCTGAAATATAAGTAAATTTAGTTTAATTCTTTTATGAAATTTTCTCTTTAGAGCATTATTTTACTCTTCTATTCTGTGTTCTTATTTTGATAAAAAAAAAAATTAGAAAGAGGATTCTTCGTGTTTGCCAATTAATGGTAATTCGGAGAATGCCTATTTCTATTTTCCAAAGATATATCAGTTTAAGTAAAATATGTTCTTGAGCAATTATTATTTCACGTTATTATTTTCCTTCATCTTTCTAAGTTGTAATTGGACTGGTGGAGTGATTTGCTTACAATAGGAAAATTTACATAAAGAGAAAATATACAAATTTATTTATAGTAAGCTATGGTGGTGGATTCTTCCCTTGAGATTTTTCTTATTATTTGATCAGAATTTATTTCGTCTTGTTTATTTATTTTATTTTTAGTTCATTAGTAAAAAAATCATTAAATTGTTTTAAAAGTTATTCCACCTTAAATTTTGGTTTTAATTTTGATTAACGAGTTTAAGTCTTGTATGGTTCGACCCTACTTATTCTATACTATCTTTAATTTAGTTTTTGCAGGTTTTTCTTATTTTTGCATGAAGTGTAGAAAAACAACGGCAAAATTCATAAAGATACACTCGTCACCTGATTTGAAAAATACGACTTATGCCACTTGGGATGCAGAAAATTCCATGGTTATAGCTTGGCTTGTTAATTCCATCGATGAAGACTTCGCCTCTAACTATATGTGCTATCCAACTGCCAAGGAACTTGTAATGACCTAAGCTGGGGTCCGGATCGCTAACCGGGTCCTTACCCAAACCCGATGACACACTAGGGGTAAAATGGTCATTTTACCATGTAAGAGGATAATATAACATTAAACTAGTCAAATGAAGTTTAAAACAATCATTCTAGTCATTCCATGATATTCGGTGAGGTTCTACGATCATCGATTATGAATTCCCAAAAGTGCCCTTACTCGGTTAAAGGGGAATTCCGACACTATTCCACTAAAACAACCATAACTCTCAACATGAATGGAATTTGAGGATTAGGTTAGTCTCATTGGAAAGCTAACTCAAAATCGTTGAAAATGGACTCAAGAATGACCTAATTTGGGTTCGAAATGAAGAAGTATGACCATTCGAAGTCAAGCATTCCAAGCTGTCAACCGGAGAAGACAAAATAGTGCACTGGGGGACTTGAACCGGTACAGTATTGGTTCAATGGGGCTGAACCGGTTCAAGATGCCCAGAACCTCAAAATTGCCCTAAACAGCCTAAAATTTAATACTTAAGCACATGAACACCCCTATGGTCCCTTGGTGAACTTATTTAAGGTTTAAACTTGTCCCGAACATGCAATTAATAGTGTAAAAACATAATTAAACCCCGTGCCTTTAATTAAACTGAAAATAAGTCCACTATATCGTTTGAAGATCGAATTATACAAATCCCATTTTTTTATACAATTTTTAAAGAATTAAATACAGAAAAGGAGGCCTTCATGGCCAAAATTACATAGCTTTAATAAGAATGAAATGAAATCCTAACTACATCAATATCCATGGATACATGTCATTCACCGACTCATCTTCAAATTCCTGAAAAATGTTAATAATGATAGGGTGAGCTCAACAGCTCAGTAGAGAAAGCTTAAATTACATTCCTAAAAATTGTGTGAACCACAACCAAAGAAGAGGAGAATAAGAAGAAGGGATCATAGGAATGTCAACCATAATATCAAACATTAATTTTAATGAACTCATAAATCATTTCAACACATGAGATGCAATTGCCCTCCTCTTTCCTTCTAACCCAAATCTCATCAAACCTTTCACAACCATCATCTCACTTCTCAACCCAACTTACACCTCCACATCAATTCACTTCTCATCCTTCATTCCCACATCATGAATTCAATTTCGCAAGCCCAATTTTCCCCATGAAAAATACATGAAACTTATGCCATTAATCATCAAAATACCATTCATGAATTTAAATCAATATCATCACTCATGTTATACAAAACATAAGACAAACATACAAACTATACTTCACATTTCAACATGGAAAATAACATGTTATGCACAATTAGCATAAAAACACATTAACTACATTTCAAACCACATAATCAACCATATATCATGCTTGAACACCACAACCCAAAACTCTACAAAACCAAGCATGCTATACAATAACAATATTTCATCTAAGAACATACGTAGAAACTCACTAAAACCATAGGACTCATAATTTAAACTTCCCCTACCTCAAGATAGCAAACCAAGCTCTAAGCCCCAAACTTAAATCCCACCAAAAGCTTGCAATATCGGTACCAAAACGTAGCCCTCGCAACGATCTATAATTTGCTAACTCCGGCTTAACCAAATCTTCTTCTAGTATGAAGAAATTCTAGAGAGAACGGAAAGAGTAATATAGAGAGAAAAAGAAAACAGAGAGAGAGAGAGAGCATGAGGTCCAAAAATGAAGGGAAAAAAAGAAATGGGTTAAAATGAAGCCACCCTCTTGGCTTCTAGAATTCTCTAGGTTGGTCCATAAAATCAAAATGACAAAAATGCCCCTTAAACATTTTTATAACTTCAACCATGCCATAAAATATCACCCACCATCTAATAACACTAATACAACATACATGCATGTGAAATGTCGATGACGCCCCTCACTTAAGATGAGAAAACCGGGAGAAGTTCTCAAGTCCGGAAATTATCCCGACTTCTGAAAAATTCTAAAAATAATACAGTCACTTCTAATTGACTTAAAATGATTAAAAATACACTTCTAAAACCCTCGGCTCAAAAAAATGACCAAAATGCCCCTCGGGACCTAGGGCACGCAAAACGAGGTAAAGATTAAAATAATCTAGAAAAATCAAATAAATTCCATAAATTAGAAAATGGGAAAATTTGGTAATATTACAATCTTCCCAACTTTAAAAAATTTCGTCTCCGAAGTCAACCCACCTCACAAGAAAAGGACGAAAGGGTACGAAAACGGAGTACGTCTCTGGGATAATATTCACCAGATGTATTCTGACCTTTTTAATTCATAGTGACATTTGGGGGGGTCCTTCAAAAATTACCACATCTTCTAGAAAAAAAATGGTTTATAACTTTCATAGAGATCACACTCGGCTATATTGGGTATATTTGATGAATGATAAATCTAAAGTTGAAAATTTGTTCAAAATTTTTTATAATATGGTTGAAAACTAATTTCAAACAAAAATAAGAATACTTCATTCTAATAATGGAACTGAGTATTTCAATCAATTTTTGGGAAATTTTTTAAAAGAAAGAAGGATTCAACATCAATCTACTTGTAGTGATACTCCTCAACAAAATGGTATTGCCGAGAGAAAAAACAGACATTTACTAGAAGTTGCACGTGCCATTATGTTCTCAATGCATGTACCAAAATATCTATCGAGAGATGCTATTTTGACAGCATCTTATTTAATAAATAGAATGCCTACTCGTATTTTAAAATATATTACACCTTTAAAGTGTTTCAAAAAATTCTTCCTCTGAGTGTCGACTTTTCTCTGACTTACCCTTGAAATTTTTTTGGGTGCACTGTGGTTGTTCACATACCTAGTAGGCTTCGATCCAAACTTGATCTTAGGGTAGAAAAATGTGTGTTTATCGGTTATGCACCAAATAAAAAGGATACAAGTGTTATAATCCTAAAACAAAAAACATTTTTGTGAATATGGATGTATCGTTTGTGGAAAGTCAGTCTTACTTCGGACAAAACTGCTTTCAGAGGGAGATAGTGAATAATGAAGCTCAGTTTTAGGAAACAGTTGTTCCTCTGCCTAATACCTTAGATGTTCTTTTGCCTAATACCTTCTTTCCCGTACCTGTTCTTGATCTTTCCACCTCTAATAATCAAGACTCATTGCTCCATGTTTACACTAGAAGGAGTATTCATCAAAAAAATAAAGAATTACCTACAACTCTAACACAAGACCAACCACTGTCTCCGAGCGATGGTCCATTTACTACTCGGGTAACTCTAATCCTTCTTTGTCTCCTACTACTTTCGATCTTGATGTACCTATAGCACTTAGAAAGGGAGTCCGAACCTATACAGAACACCCTATTACTAAATACGTGTCTTACCATAGGCTTTCTAAGTCTCATAAAGCTTTTATCTAAAAAATCTCCCACATGTTTATCCTAATAACCATTCAGGAAGCTTTAGATAATCCGGATTGGAAATTGGCAGTTTTGGAAGAGATGAATGCTCTGAAAAAGAATGGGATTTGGGAGAAAGTTAACTTACCCAAGGAGAAGAAAATGGTAGGATGCAAATGGGTGTTTACAGTTAAGTGTAGAGTTGATGGAAGTATAGAAAGGTTGTAACGACTCAAACCCGGAGGTCCGAATCGGTAACCGAGTCTTTACTTGAACCCGAGGACACACTAAGGGTAAAATGGTCTTTTTAAAATAAGCAAGGATCAGTTCTTCTTAAACTAGTCAAATGAAGTTTAAAACAATCATCCTAGTCATTCCATGACATTCAAAGAGGTTATGTGGTCATTGATCATGATTTCCAAAAAGTGCCCCTACTCAGTTCAAGGAAAATCCCGACACTGTCTCACTAAAACATCTATATCTCTGAGCATTAGTGGAATTTGAAGATGAGGTTGGTATCATTGGAAAGCTGACTCAAAATTCTTGAAAATGGACTCAATAATGACCCTATTTGGGTTCGGAACGAAGAAGTTATGACTGCACGAAGTCAGGTGATCAAAACTGACAAGCTGTCAAGGCAAAAGTGGACACTGGAGGGCTTGAACCGGTTCAAGGACCTTGAACCGGCTCAACAAAGGCAGTGTGCCCAAACGTGAACCAAATGCACCCCTTAAATAGGTTCAATGGGGCTGAACCAGTTCCAGATGACCAGAACCTAAAAAGTTTACTTAGAGAAGCCTAAAATTGTGAACATGCATATAGGCACTCCCTAGGTCCCTTAGTGACCTTATTCAAAGTCCAAACCTATCCCAAATCATATATTTGACTGTGAAGATAACACAACTAGATATCCTTATATCCAAATAAAACCATGATTCAGTTCATTACATCATTTGAAATTAAACAAGTCCATAATACATCAAAATGTGGCCTTAAGGCCTTATATGGGTTTTGAAATCATAATGAGACCACGTAATACATGAGTATGGCCTCAGAACCATTTCTAACCGTGAAATAGATATAAAATATAACTTAACACAATTTATAACAAAAGGTAATATACACATTGATTTCAAAAAAAAAAAAAAAAAAATGTCCAAGTCCCTTGCAACCCGACCAAGCTTGTGGTGGATTGTCATCTACCACTTCCTTTCCGTGTCCTGAAAAATATATTAATATAATAGGGTGAGCACAACGGCTCAGTAGAAGTCGCCTAAGGCACTCACTTTGGACTCCCTTGAGCCACGTAACACATAAAAGGGATAACGGAAGTTGGGTTCATGCATTGGGAGTCCATACAACATTCATAACATAACAAGCAATACTCTTAGTCACATAACACAATTCCACAAAATCACGCATATGCTATGAAATGTGATGCATCCCATTCCGAACTTGGTCTATACCGACCCAACACACACTTTTCAAAAACCCGCTAACTGACTTTACTAAGGCATGATTGATATCTATCCCCGGTTCCAATCTGACGACCTTTACAGGGCCTAGTATCAACTTTTTCATGCCCTACACTGGGCCGCACTTTCTCTAGGTCAAGCTAGCCCTGGACTCGCGATATCCGGTTCATTTTAAGAAAAACTTCCCATTTCCAATAAAAACTTTCCTACTAGGAAAACTTCCTTTCTCAAATCCTTTTCAAAATCCGCTTTCTTTCCATGTCATGCAATGCACCATGTTACATCATCTTATCATCAAACTCATCATAGCAATAATAATTATCCACATAGCAATTCCAATTCAATGAATATAAGCAAGACATTCAATAGTAATCAACTTCACCCATATGATCATAGTAATGTAAACATGGCATTCTCTATCTTTAATGATACTAATAATAACATGCTTCTCACATAATCAATCTCAACATTTTCAAGCTAACACATAGCATTTAGCATGAAATAACAATTTCTTCAACACATACAACATACTTTCACATATAGCACACAAGGAACATTCAATCTTTACACTTTAGCCTGCTTTCTACATTGCATCTCATCATACACTATCAATAATTCACAATATTACTTTCAAGAATGAAAAATCAAGAGAAGTCATAGTAAGATTACTCAATAAAAGTTAAAGTAAAACACATTAAACAACCCCTACCTCAATATGAGAAACCAAGCAAGCCCTTAGCTAGGCCCAATTTCGAAATCCCTTCAAGCCCTAGCAATATTGGTGCCAAAGTCTCCAACTTCTTCTTCTATGGCTTTCCCAAACTCCCATCCTAACCTTCTCAAATCTGAGCTAAAATCCATGGAGGCATATATGTGTGTATAGCTATGGCATATAGAGAGAGAAATATAAGACAAGGAGGGGAGGAAAGTGTTGCTCGAAAATGGAAGAGGTTGGGGGAAATTTGGTCTTGCTTTTGATCAAGTGGTCCCAATGGTGCCACTTGTCAAACATGGAATGGTTTATACTTTTGGTGAAGTTTCAATCTTGCCATTGCTCTTTCAATGCAATGTCTCCTTTATCTCCCAAAATATCTCTTTTAATATAAAGATATAGGTGTATGTAAATATGTGCAAAAGGACCACAATGCCCCTCACTTAAAATGGCAAAATCGGGAGGAGTTTTCGAGCCTGGAATTCGTCCCGACTTACGAAAAATTCTAAAAAGACACTATCATTTCTAATTGACCTAAAATAATTTTTTTTTAAAAAAAAAATTTAAAACCCCCGGCTGAAGAAAATGACTAAAATAGCCCTCGGGACCCGCGTGGCACGTAAAACGAGGTACAAAATAAATACATAAATAAAAAAGTAAAAAAAAAAATCAAAAAAATTCAGAACATTACAAAGGTACAAGTCACGTTTAATGGCAAAAGGATTTACACAGACACACGGTATTGATTACCGGGAGACTTTTGCTCCAGTCGCAAATAATAATTCAATCCATGTCTTACTATCCATAGCAGCTAGTCTTGACTAGCCATTACACCAGCCAGATGTAAAAAATGCATTCTTAAACAGTGATTTAGAAGAGGAAGTCTTTATGAGCCTACCACCAGGGTTTAAATAATGTCTTGGTGAAGGGAAAATGTGTAGACTAAGACAATCCCTATATGGCCTCAAACAATCTCCCAGAGCATGGTTCGAGCGATTTGGGAAAGCTGTAAAGGGCCACGGATATACACAAAGTCAGGCAGATCACACTATGTTCTATAAGCACTTAAAATAAGGAAAGATTTCTATTTTGATTGTTTATGTTGATGATATAAGATTAACAGGTGATGATAATATTAAGCTCAAAAGTCTCAAGAGAGTTCTTGCTGATGACTTTGAGATCAAGGGCTTGGGAGCTTAAAGTATTTTCTTGGAATGGAGTTTGCCAGGTCTAAAAAGGGCATCTTCGTGTCTCAACGAAAATATATGTTAGATCTTCTTGGAGAGATAGGTCTACTCGGTTGTAAGGTAACAGAGACACCAATTAATCCTAATTTGAAGCTCCAATATGTTAAACCCAAAGATGTGAAGAACAGGGAACAATTTCAGAGGCTGGTTGGTAGACTGATTTATCTGTCACATACTCGCCCAGATATTGCTTTTGCAGTGAGCATGGTAAGTCAATTTATACACTCACCAGGTCCAAAACACTTCAAGGCTGTGTATAGAATCCTAAAGTACTTAAAAGGATCACCATGGAAGGGTCTACTATTTGAAAATCACGGTCACCTATAAATTGAAGTATATATAAATGCAGACTAGGCTAGGAGTATAACCGATAGAAGGTCAACCTCTGGCTATTATACTTTTATTGGAGGAAACCTTGTTACTTGGCGTAGTAAAAAGCAAAGTGTGGTGGCAAGAAGCAATGCTGAAGCCGAATTTAGATCAGTTGCGCACAGAATTTGTGAGGTGTTGTGGGTTAAGAGAATTTTAAACGAACTGAAGGTCTCAAGTCCCTCTCCGATAAAGGCATACTGTGATAACAAAGCAACAATCTCAATAGCACATAACCCTGTTCTTCATGACAGAACCAAGCATGTTGAGGTAGACAAGTAAGTCATCAAGGAGAAAGAAGAGAACGGGTAGATTTGTATAACCTATATACCAACTGATGAATAGATTGCAGATGTTCTTACAAAAGGGTCTGTCCAAGAAACAATTTGAGAATTTGACAGGCAAGCTGGCTATGGAAAATATCTTCAAACCAGCTTGAGGAGGAGTGTTGGAAAAGAGAATATTCGGCTAAGATTAATTGCTAATCTCTATGGATTGCCTAGCTGTATTTTATGTTTAAATATAGGCCTAGTCAACTCTATAAAAAAGGAAAATTAGTTGTATAGTTATTTTGTTCTTTTTTTAATGCATTGTATTTCCTATAAGTAGTGTACATGTATATCATTCTCAGTATCAATGAAATACCATTTCACTAAAACAATTATCTCCTAATTCCTTGTTATTTAGATGGCTTCAGTTGGTAAGGTGGATAGGATTGATTTAGGTTATTTTCAAAGCTCTACTTTTGGCTGTTACAACAGTAAGGATATCTCTAAAGTTGGAAAAGTTGTGTTTGTTGTCTGATATGACTGGTCAATTCAAATTTGAATTTATAGGGGTACTGTTAATGGGTGGAAGAAGGGTTGAGCTACTATAAAGAGAGGTTAGCTAGGGTTTATGGCTAGAAATGATCTTTTGTAATTGATCTTGAGATTGGCTAGCCTTGCTAGGTCCATTAGCCATTTGACTTATTCTAGGAGATCTTTGTGTTTAGTGACATTCTTTTATTCTTCCAACTTAACTCGAAGTTTATAATTTTTTGCTGCCATTTATTAGTAATATGTACTCTTCTAGATGATAGTTCTTTTATGTTATACGTACTGAGTAGCATCTTTGGTTGTGAATATTTGCTTGTATTTTTAAGAAAAGTTTGAGGTTTTCTGTGGTGTGATTGGTACTTCCTTTGCTTCTTGTAAGGTTGGGTGACATAGGTAAGAGGAATAGGGGATGATCATGGTGGTTGGGTTGTTTGACTGGTAAAGGAATAAGTGGTGGAAAGGTTAATATTAATGAGGATAGTAGGAGAGAATGAGGAGGGAAAAGAGAGAGGGAAGGGGGCATGAGCTGGTCAGACCTATTATTTCAATGTGCAAGCTAACCTTTTTGTGATCATTCCTAGGGGAGGTTCTGTTTCTTAGGTGTGGATTCTTTCTTCCTAGGGTTGTTTTGAAGTTCAATCTTTTTATAGGCGTCTTACGGATGCTCCAGGGGATCCATTCCTATGAAATGCTATTTGCCGTTCTAAGGCTCCCCTCGATGTAGCTTTCTTTGTTTAGACCTCTGTGCTGGGGAAGATCTTAACCCAATATAAGTTAAAGTGGAGGAGACAAGTGATGGTCATGATCAATTGTTGTTGCGTGTGCAAGAGAGAGGAGTAAACATTTGATCACCTTCTTTTGCATAGTACAATGGCTCGTGATTGCCGGGTTTTGTTTTTGGGATTGTTTGTGGTTCAATAAGTTATGCCCAAGTCTTTCGAAGGCTTAGTTGAAGCTTGGAGTGATTGTATAGTGGTGGCCCAAGTTCATGATTTTTGGAGGCTCGCGTCTTTGTGCATTTGATGGTGTTTATGGCTTGAAAGAAATAAGACATCATTTGAATGAAATGCAACTCTGGCCATTTGGTGCGGTTAAATTTTCATCATTAGTACTCTTTTTTGTTGGGTTCTAGAGAGAAATTGTAAATCTATGGAAGAGTTTATTATTATTATTATTATTATTATTATTATTATTATTATATTTTAACTAATCCAACAACCTTTAAATGTAACAATGGTAGAAAGTGCATGTGTGAACTGGATCCTGTTACATTCAATATCTTTTTTACTCTTAAGAAACTATTCACAAATGAGGGTTTTAAAAAATAAAAATGATAATTTTTATAAAAATTTCGTTTGTCTTAACCCTAAAATTCTGACGACCAGACATAAATTATTCATTTTATTTTTTTTTAGTTGGTATTCACGCACCCATACCTCCATGAAGGCTTAAACTCTTGGCTTCCCTTTGGAAAGTAAGGACCCGGTACCGCTGGTCCTTTGGTTAAGTTATCCATTATTATTACTTTGCATCTATAAAGCATGGATACCATAATACAATTAAATTTCAAAAAATGAGAACACGAACACGGCATGGATACGTCAGGCTGCTTCACGCCCAAAACCTATCCAACGATACTTCCTTCTTCTGGCACTGTAGTAGCGCTTCAAAGGCATTATTGCTTAAATCACGAAATAGCTTTTGCAGGTTCGATTCTTTCTTCCCTTTGACACTTTAAAAGCACATGGGGTCCATGTTTCGCGCAAGATATACAACCATATTAGCACGTAGGGGTAGCCACGGATCGGATCAGATTAGGTATCAATCCTAATTTGATCCGCTCCTAACGGATTGAAAAAAAATCTGAATCCACCACCGATCCATTGTACCACAGATTGGATCGGATCAAATCTGCCGATTGGAATTTTTCCTAAATAGTCCAATATTATTTATTTTTTAACCATAATTCACTAGATAAAATTTTAATTTATCACCATTAATTCATATATTTAAATGATCATTAACTAATACATTCTTAGAGTCCATTAAATGATCATTAATAAATCAAATTAACTAATACAAATTTTGAATATATATATAAATCGGATCGGATCGGACTCACGGATTGGATTGGATTTTTAACAGCCCAATTCGTGAGCTACGAATTCGATATTTTTGAATCCGTCACCGATCCGTAGGTGTAGCAATCTGATCCGCATGGATTGGACCGGATTGATCGAATTTACGGATTATTTGGCTACCCCTACTAGCAGGTTCATTTAGCTATTATAGTCTACCTCGGCTCGTTGAGCCTCTCTATCTTTATAAAATATAATAATATAATATATTATCATATATAATAAAATTTTAATTTTTAGTCATTTTATCCATACAGTCATGAATAAAGTCACTTATTTGGAGTTTAAAATTAGATATTTATTATTTTTGCTTTTTTAAATTTTATATTATTTTTCTAATTAACTCATGATATACCAATAGGTCAGTGGCCTAGTGGTATCAGTCATCAACTTCTCAAAGAGAGGTTAGGGTTCGAGCCTCATTGGAGGCCTGTGTATGTGTGAGTACCAACGAAGAAAAAAAAAAAAAAAATTAACCCATACTATATTTGAAAAAAAATAAAATATTTAAATTTTAAGATACTTCTAACCATGTCCAGACACGTGTTTGAGTGTCCAACGCGGCGATGACATTCCTAGGTGAAGCTTATGCGCTTTCCAGCTTGGCATAAGGTTGTCTTTTTTGCTGAGAACAGAACTTAATTGAGCTTTTTTTATCCCACAACTTTCTGCAATCAAATTAATAAATGGGGTGCAATGACTAAGTCTATCTAAGAAGAATATATATATATATATCCCATGCATCTAGAGGTTTCATTAGATGAGGTAGTTATGGTTTTGGAGTTGGGCCTTGTGCTTGGGTTTTGTTATATCCGGGTTCTTCCAGCATGGATCTTTTGTTTTGGGCCTAACTTTCACTGGACCTAGTTTTCTGTATATTCTTTTCTCTTTGTAAAACTCATTTGCTTTGCCTTCAATGGTAAACAATTTGCCCCTAATAAATCTATTTCATGATCAAAAATTTGTTAGTTGTGGGACATATAGCATATTGGCGATGAGCATAGATTTCATTAAAAGCTGTAGTTTATAAAAAATAAAACATTATTCATCAAAAACATTTTCGCTTTGTTTGGATTCATGGAATTGAAAAGAAAAGAAGAAAAGAGAAAGGAAGAAATAGTATTTTTTTATTTTGTTTGTTGACGATGATAGAAAAGATATGTAGGCAAACCACACCCCCCTCAAAAAAAAAAAAAAAAAAAAGCAAAAAAAAAAGCAAAAAAAAAAACAAAAACAAAACAGTGTAATCGAGATTTGTCGTAATAGATTTTGACCTCCAACGTGCATGGGCTATTCCTTTAGTTTCACTTCCCTCCACACGGTTCTTTGTTTTTTTTTTGGGGTACCACACCATCTTCTTAGTTGACTTCAATTATTTTATAGTTGACTACCTTAACATAAAATTCTATTAAAAAAGAAAGAAGAAAAGTGACACTTTTATAATACCAAAAATAACCTTAACAATTTAATGAAAAAAATTTATAAAATATTTGAATCCCACCTTAACACTAAGCTAAAATAGAAAATTAGTTAAAATAATTTATTTTCTTTTGTTTCCTTTACCTTTTGTAAATAAGAATGATATCTTTTTGTGAACAAAATTAAGAAAAGCTTGTACCGTCCCCCAAAAAAATAAATAAAGAAAAGAAAAGAAAACCTCGTAGTCGAGACTTCGTAATAGATTTTGACATCCAACGCCCCTGGCTGCCTTTAGTCTCGCTCTCTATCCCTACATTTGCCTTTTCTTTTAGTACGAACCTTCCTCTTAGCTGACTTCAATTATTTTATAGTTGATGAAAAAAAAAAAGAGACACTTTTATAATACCAAAAATAACCTTAACATTTTAATGAAAATTTTTTGTAAAATATTTGAATCTCACCTTAACATTATAGTATAATAGTAAATTAGTTAAAATAATTTATTTTCTTTCGTATTCTTTACATTAACTAAATAAGAATGCTATCTTTTTGTGAACAAAATTAAGAAAAGCTCGTACCTTCCCACAAAAAAAAATAAAAAAAAAAATAAAAAATAATAATAATAATAAATAAAAAACCTCGTAGTCGAGACTTTAATAGATTTTGACATCCAACGCCCATGGTTGCCTTTAGTCTTGCTATCTCTTCCTCCGCAGGTTTGCCTTTTCTTTTCATGTGAACATTCCTTTTAGTTGATTTCAATTATTTTTATAGTTGACTATCCCTATCAGGAAATTCTATCAAAAAGAAGAAAGTGACACCTTTATAATATCAAAAATAACCTTAACATTTTAATAAATAAAAAAATTATAAAATATTTGAATACCGACTTAACACTAAGGTATAATAGTAAATTAGTTAAAATAATTTATTTTCTTTCGTATTATTTACCTTTTGTAAATAATAATGCCATCTTTTTGTGAACAAAATTAAGAAAAGCTCGTACATTCCTAAAAATAAATAAATAAAATAAAAGAAAACCTTGTAGTCGAGACTTCGTAATAGATTTTGACATCCAATGCACATGGATACCTTTGGTCTCGCTCTCTCTCCCTCCACACGTTTGCCTTTTCTTTTCGTACCAACCTTCCTCTTAGCCGACTTCAATTATTTTATAGTTGAGTACCCCTAACAAGAAATTCTTTTTTTCTTTTTTCTTTTTTTTTTATAAAAAATAAAAAAAGAAGAAGAAAAGTGACACTTTTATAATACCAAAAACAACCTCAACATTTTAATGAAAAAAAATTGTAAAATATTTGAATCTCAACTTAACATTATGGTATAATAGTAAATTAGTTAAAATAATTTATTTTCTTTCGTATTCTTTACATTTTCTAAATAAGAATGCTATCTAACAAAATTAAGAAAAGCTAGTACCTTCCAAAAATAAATAAATTAATAAATAAAAGAAATGAAAACCTCATAGTCGAGACTTCGTAATAGACGTAATAGATTTTGACATTCAACACCTATAGGTGCCTTTAGGCTTGCTCTCTCCTCATCCGCACACTTGCGTTTTCTTTTCGTATGAATTTTCTTTTTAGTTGACTTCAATTATTTTATAGTTGCCTACCCCTTACCGTAAATTTTATTTTAAAAAAAATAGAGAAGAAAGTGACACTTTTATAATACCAAAAATAACTTTTTTAAAAAAATAATAAAATATTTGAATTCCACCTTAACAGTAAGGTATAATAATAAATTAGTTAAAATATATATATATATATATATATTTTTGTATTCTTTACATTTTGTAAATAAGAATGCTACCTTTTTGTGAACAAAATTAAGAAAATCTCGTACCATCCCCAAAGAAAAAAAACAAGACAACAAAAGAAAAGAAAAGAAAACCTTGTAGTCGAGACTTCTGGTATTAGATTTTGGCCTTCAGCGCACATGGCTGCTCTTGCAGTCTTGCTCTCTCAGCCTCCACACATTTGTCTTTTCATTTCGTACCAACCTTCCTCTTAATTGACCTCAATTATCTTATAATTGACTACCCCTAACAGGAAATTCTATTTTTTTTTAAAAAGTAACACTTTTCTAATATCAAGAATAACCTTAACATTTTAATGAAATTTTTTTATAAAATATTTGAATTCCACCGTAACACTAAGCTATAATAGCAAATTAGTTAAAATAATTTATTTTCTTTCGTATTCTTTACATTTTGTATAAAAATACCCTCCCCCCTCCCCCAAAAAAAAATAAATAAGAAAAGAAAATATTGTAGTAGAGACTTCGTAATAAGTTTTGACATCCAACACCCATGGCTGCCTTTAGTCTTGCTATCTCCCTCCACACATTTGCCTTTTCTTTTCGTACGAACCTTCTTTCTTGACTTCAATTATTTTATAGTTGACTACCCCTGAAAAGAAATTTTATTTAAAACAAAAAATGAAGAAAAGTGACACTTTTATAATACCAAAAATAACCTTAACATGAGAAAAAATTATAAAATATTTGAATCTCACCTTAATATTATGATATAATAGTGAATTAGTTAAAATTATTTATTTTCTTTCATGTTCTTTACATTTTTTAAATAAGAATATTATCTTTTTGTGAACAAAATTAAGAAAAGCTCGTACTCTAGCGACTTCTAGATATCTGACCTCCAACGCACGTGGCTCCATTAGACTCAGTCTCTCTCTCCTCCGCACGTGTCTTTTCTTTCCGCACTCTTTAGATGACTTCAATTATTAATATCTAAGGTGTAAAGGAAGTGTCCTCATGGATCTTTTGTTTTGGGCATAGATTTCTGTATATTATTTTCTCCTTAATAAAACTCATTTGCCCCTGATATGTCTATTTCATGATGGAAAATTTGTTAGTAGTGGAGCATAAAGCATATTGTCCATGAGCATACATTTCATTACAAGCTGTAGTTTATATAAAATAAAGTATTATTAATCAAAAATAGTTTTGCTTTGTTTGGAGTGATGGAAAAGAAAAGAAAAGAAAAGAAAAGGAGAGAAAGAAAGAGATAGTGCTTTTTTGTTTGGTTTGTTGATGAGGATAGAAAAGATATGAAGGGAAATGATAGCAACTTATGTGACACTTTTATAATATAAAAATAATCTTAACATTTTAATATAAAAAAAATTTATAAAATATTTGAATCCCATCTTAACATTACTTCTCTCACAACTAACATAATAAATTGTAAGTTTATTATCTTCTTTTTCATCTAACTGAATAAAAAAGATGAAAGACACAATATCTTTTTTAGGAATGTCTCATCTATCTTTTTTTTCTCTCCATTCCATCTAATTTTTTTTCTTTCATACCAAACGAAACATTCGTCTCGCTCTCTCTCCCTCTCTACGCGTTTGTCTTTTCCTTTCGTATGAACCTTCCTCTTAGTTGACTTCAATTATTCTTCAGGTTGACTCACTCCTCATGGAGATTCTATAAAACATAAGCTGAAAAGGCAAAAGTTAGTCCCACAGTTCTTCAATAACGAGGTTAGCTTATCCTTGCCATACATCCGATGCGAATTTTATTCGACAATGCACATGTTAATTATTGTTGTTGAATAATTTAGATTTTTATGTGTTGTGAATTGTTTCAGTTCTTGAATCTCTGCTTCATTTTGTGGAATTCAGGTACTTCTCAATCTTTTTAGCTGAAGTATGTTTTTGTTCCAAAGTTATAGACTTCTAAAGTGTTTATTTATTAAATGTTGATTTCAGTGGATTCCATTTTCTAAGTTTTTGCCTTGATATTGGATAATTTATGATTCTTTGTTTTTCAATTAATTGACATGTAGTTTATTAGGTGTAAAAAAGAGTTGAGAATTCATTAATTATGTTAGTTTTGACAACATATGCTTATGGGCTCGAAAAGAAGAAAAAAAAAAAATTATATATATATATATATATATATATATATATGGTCATTTCCAACGAACAAATATAATACTGTGTGGTGTACAGGAATAAAAAAGAATGCCTATTCAACAACGCTTGTCAATGGAGTGGATACTGATCCGGATCCGATCCGAATCCGATCTGATTAGTCGGATATGAATTGAACAAAAAATCCGATAACCCAATTACGATTCGAATCCGATAATCCGTTAACTTAACAAATCGGATATAGATTATGCTGACCCGATCCGATAATAATTCGATCAGATTAAAATTATATATAATTATTTATCAATAATTTTACATATATACGTATTTATATATATATATTTATATATATCAATACTCCTATTAGAATTGTATTAGATGTAACCCAAAAATTCAAAATAAAAAATAAAAAAAGCATAATGTTATATATACAATAGTGTGATATTCTCATCCACATGCTAATAAATCTCTTAACATACGTACTAATAATATCATACTATTTATTCATTAACAAAGAGTAAATATTTTTTTTTTTTTCCTTTCATATTTTACTTATCTTTTGTTTTATATCTTTTTCTTATAATCATTGTTTTTCTTATTCTCTTTTGACATTAATTTATATATTTTTCTTCTCTTTTTTTTAATATAAAAAACTTACATTTTTATCGGATCGGATTGGATCGACTAAAATGTTTATCGGATTCAGATCAGATCAGGCCTGATCCGATCCGTTTACAGGTCTAATTCCAACCATTCCTTTATTAATTTGATATGTAATTTAAAGTGGGAATGACTGTTTCATTGGAATGAAAATTCATTCTACGGAATGAAAATCTATTCCACAACTAAAACAATAGAATGACCATTCTATTTCCAAGTAATTTTTTTAAAACAAATTAAGTTCCTAAAAAATTCTCATGATCGAAAGCCTAACAACAACTATCACTGCCTTCCACCACCACCATTATCACCACCGCAACCACTACCACTGCCACTGCCTTCTACCGCTGCCACCATTGTCGCTTTCCACCATCGCCACTTCCACATCCACCTCTACCACCGCCACCGCCACCACTGTCACTGTCTTCCACTATCACTACTATCAATCGATTTCCACCACCGCAATCGCCACCACCTTCCACCGTCGTCATTGCCATCACCGCCACCTTCCACCATTACCACTTCCCTGATTGCTAATACCACTGCAACCTTCCACCACCACCGCCTTCAACCAGCATCTTTGCCACAACCACTACCACCGCCTTCCACCACCACCACCACCACCACCACCACCTCCACTGCTTTCCACCACAGTCATTGCCACCACCACCGTCAATGTCACCGTCACCACCACTGCTTTCCATCACCACCACTTACACCACCGCCCACCGTCACCACCTTCCACCAACACATCCACTGTCTTCCACCATCGCCATTGCCACTACTTCCACCTTCCACCACCAACACCACCACCTCTACCACCTTTTACTATCGTTATTGCCACTGCTACCACTTACACGTACCACTGTCACCTTTCATCACCACCGCCTTCCACCTACCGCTATCGTTACTACCACAAGTTACACCATTGCCACCTTCGACCACCACCACCACTACCGGCTTCCACCACGACCACGGTCTTCCACCACCACCTCCACTGCCTTCCACCATCGCTATCGCCAATGGCTTCCTCCTCCATTACCACCGCCACCTTCCACCACCAGCACCTATACCACTTCCAACACCATTGTCCCCACCATCCACCATCGCTACCATTTCTTTTAACAAAATTAAAGAAGAATGTTATTTTGTTAATTTAATTTATTTGTCACTGGGATGGGTATTTTGAAGAATTTAATTTAAAATTCATTCCATTCTAGGTTTTAAATTTGTTTAACCAAACACTAGAATGATTATTATCATTTCATTCCTACATCATTTGGTATTTGTAACCAAACAATAGAATGATCATTCCATTCCATTTCCACTTGCATTTCATTCCGTTCCTACACACCAAACGTAGTATTAGGGTATGCTTAATTTGTCACTCCAAAAATAATGTTCTTAGAGGATTATAAGAGATATTTATCTAAAAGCAGGCCTCTTTTGAACTGATTTTTCAAAACAAAATTATCATAAATTGTCAACTAAGCAAATTTTTATATAGTTTTTTTATTTTCAGTATCCAGAAAATTGAACCAAGTATGCCCTTATTTTTTTTGTTTTCATTGTTGGGAGTGAAAGATTTATGTTTGTTGTGGAAATTTCACATATTTTATAGAAAACACAAAAGATAATGCATCAACTTATTTATATGTAATGATTCAAAATAATGAACAAAAACATCAATGGAAAAATGAAATAACAATGCTTTCATTAAACTAAATTAATAATACATCAACTTCGATTTGCAATTCTTTCAATAAAATGAATTCTTCAACAATATGAACAACATGGATATAGCAATGAGTAATGAATTTAAGAATATAAATAATTCAACATAAGAATATTAATATAATAATAAAAATTAAGAAGGAAAATAATAATTGTAAAATAGTTAAAGAATGAGATGGCTTGATTATAGATGTATGTGCAAATACATTGACCTAAGCTAATAGTCCTCCTTTATGTGGGTAATGGCGAAACTAATCAACTAGAACAAAGAATAAAATTGATGAAGGGAGCAAAAGAAATTGCACAGATGTTCATCAATTTAAAAGGATAAACTTATAAAACAAAATAAAGAGGGGAGAAAGCCAAGTGTCCAGATTTTATTTAATAAGAATATTTCAATACAAGGATTACAAGTATAGGAATTGTGATTGAACTAAAACACTAATTTTTTATTTTTATAAAAAGTAATGAAAATTTGTTGTTAATTTGGTCACCATTTGATTCTTGCCAGACGTGACCCATGATAAAAATTTATATTTAGGGTGCAAACAGTTGCAAATATATAAAGTGTGTGCAATGGAATTTCCAGCCGTAAATATTTCAACTTTTAACACAAAGTTACTACTCTGTTGGAACTAAGTTTGTCCTTCGGTGACAAAATTTGTTGTCGAAAACGGTCAACAAGAAAAATACAGTTTTTCAGGGAAAAAAAGTTGTGTAAAATCAAGAATAATTAGTATTCAAGTAATTTGAAATCATTTTTTAATTTGGCAAATGATTGAGTTTCATCTTCATGACTTGATGTGCATACTGTATATAGCTTCTTTATTTCCCCGTTTTAGTGTTTTGCTAGTATTTATATACATAGACGTGTGTGCATGTGTAAAAATAATTCATTTTCATGTATTTTCCCGGTGCCGGCAAGACTGACATATGAACAAACAGGTGATACGTACAGAGTATGAGTGAAGTAATGGATCGTCGGGGAAATCTTCAAGAAACAGCGCGACGTATAAAAAGCCGGATTTGTGAATTGCCGCAACCACACCCTGAACCTAGTATATTCAGAGTGCACAAAGCACTACGCAGCGTGAATGAAAAAGCTTACACTCCCATGCTAGTATCCATAGGTCCTTACCACCACGAAAACCCCAACCTGAGTGCAATGGAAGAACATAAGTTGCGTTATTTGCGTTCCTATCATCGACGCGTTAATAACAACAATGACATTGACACCATCAATGTGGAGCATTACCTCCTCGTCATGAAGGATTTGGCAGATATGGCTAAAGCCTGTTACGCAGACCCCATATATCTCTCTGGAGAGAAATTTGTGGAAATGTTGCTGCTTGATGCTTGCTTTATTATCGAGTTTCTTTGCAAATATCATTTAATGGATGAGGGTGAGGCTGACCCTATTTTCATGTCATCTTGGATGAGATTGCAAATCGGCCAAGACCTCATGTTGCTTGAGAACCAGCTTCCCTTCTTCGTTCTCTCTGAATTTTTTAACCAGACCCGGATCCCACCTTACACAAATACGTCCCTCATCGAGTTGGCAGCTTGGTTTCCGGTTAGTATTATGTTACCTAAATGCTATTCCAGAAACTAAACCAACGAACTAATTGGGAAGACATCTGCTGGTGAAAGCAAGCACTTTCTTGACTTGGTGCATAGGCTTTATCTTCCAATACGGAAGAAAAAGCAGGATTCTGGTTCGAATAGTACCCGAATGTCTTGTGTGATAGAGCTTCAAGAGGCTGGTATTAGCTTCAAAGTAAATGAAACTGATGATGTTAGCATGTTTGATATAAGGTTCGAGCAGAGTCACATGACAATTCCGAAAATTGAGGTGCAAGATCGAACAGAAATATTCTTGCGTAACATTGTGGCCTACGAGCAGCATTCTAGTGTGGAACCCAAATATTTCACAGATTATAGGTCCGTTATGGATTCACTTATCAATACGGAAAAAGATGCAAACGAACTACGTCTCCGTGGAATTATTGAAAACAGGTTGGGTGATGATGAGGAGGTGGCTCGTATGTTTAACAAGCTGGGTGATGGAGTAATAGTAGATCCACGGAGTTTCTATTACTCGATTGAATGCCAAAAGGTGAAGGACCATTGTGGAAAATATTGGAATCGATCCAAGGCGAAGTTAAGGCACAACTATTTCCACAACCCGTGGGCAAGTATTTCAACAACTGCAGCTGCTGTGCTCCTTTTACTCACTCTAATACAGACTGTAGTAGCCCTCAAAACTCTTCTTGATAATTAGTTCAAAAAGTAATCTATTATTTTATTACTATGCATATGTTGGGATTTGTATATTCTCGCATAGCGCATTCCTATTTATATTTTATACAATTAGTGAATTTAATGTGTTATGTTTTAATTCATTATGAAATTAATAATATTCACTTAATTACAAGAGATATTTATATGTACGTGAAGATTATCAATACATGAATATAAATAGTAATCATAAATACTTCATAATCGATAATTATGGATGGACTCTTAATTAACAAAGACTTGAACCGGATCCACGCTAGGTCGAGATATATTGCGAGAGCCGTCGTATGCAATTGTTCCCTATCACTGTCATGGCATTTGACTCTTAAGTATAAAAGTATAGACTATTTTATTAATTAGTATTAACTTTGATTTGTTCGGTGGATTTTTCGGAATCCAAAGACCGGCACTTTGGATAGTTATGTAATTTATAGTTAGAGGGTTATATTCTCAATATTTGCATCTTGCTACTAGTATTTATTTTGTATTGATTATAGTTGATCACAAAATAAAATCGAAGACCTTTGTGTGTTTTAGAAAAAATGATTTTCTATGTATTTATTTAGTAAATTATTATTTTGTCAAATAAATGTTTATTGTGATCAAGCCGAAAATAATCAAAGGTACCAAAATAAATATATTAATTTAATAGTCGGATTAATGACTTTATTTATCCTATAACTAATTATGTATAGACAGGTCAAAATGAAACATTGACTTAGAGGTTATTTACTATTTAATTGGAGTTCAATTAATTTCTTTTAGTGAAGTAGAAATTATTTTATGAATTAATTAAATTGGGACCATGGTATAATGAACCGGACCAATTATTAATTCATTGTAGCCAAGAAAATAGTAAGCTCAAGGGATTCTCACCCATAACCCAACTTGATATTGGATGCCCATTAGATTTGATATATCACGTGAATTTTAGAGATTGAGAAATTTATTGTCTTCATGATTATTCTGACTATATATACATGGAGTCCATGTATATTTGAGGTTACGCCTTTGTGCATTATTTTTGGAAGATAAGAAAATATTTATATCTCTAAGATTTTAGGGTTAGTGTTCTAATGGAGGCTCCTATAAATTTAGCTCTTCAAAGTTATTCATAGAGGTATATAGGTGATTTCTAAAGGCAAGATTACTATCGAAGATGAAGGACTAAAGAAGAGGCATATAACTAAAGGATCTACAATAAGTGAGAATATTCACTTTAGATGAGAGATTTAAGGTTTACTCAAATCTTGATGTAAATTTACTAACTCTAAATGAATGGATTATCATCTTCTTCTTCATGCATAAAACTGATCTATACACATGAATCAAGATCTTTATTCGAAAATCCCTCTAAAATTTTTTAAAACTTCCATTTCCCTAATAGTATAAACAATTTACTCCTATTTTTTTTTTTTCAAAAATTATGCAGTTCCTTTCCTTCCAAATTTCATATGTAGCAGCGCTGCAGCAGCAAGAATTATTTTATATTATGGATCTTAATTAGCTTACTTGGTCGCAGTTTGGATGTTTTGGTTCCTTTTATGCTGTACATATTAATCAAGAACCAATATGCATTTACTGCGAAGAAATCAACACACACCGATGGTCAAAATCAATATGCACAAAATAAAAAAGAGAAAAGATCCACACACACAATCAATATGCACAAAAAGAAAAGAGAGAGAAGACCTAGAAAGAATGTACAAGGATATATATTTATAGAGAAGAAATTTACACAGAGACAGTTAAAATCAATATGCACAAAATAAAACAGATCGAGAAGAAATCGACACACAATCAATATGCTGTAAGATTATTTATGTAATTGTGACCCACATGATTTGGACATGTGACATATTACTCAGTGGCGTAGCCACATAGGGACAAGTGGGGCAACTGCCACCACTGAACTTTTAATTTTTTTTAGTTTTATATAGAAAGATTTTTATATTTGTATAATTGTCCCCACTAAAAGTTGACATTGCACATATATATACTATATATATGTAACCAAATGACCATTCAGGGTATTATAAAAAATAAAAATAAAATACTATATATATATATATATATATATATATAACCAAATGACCATTCAGGGTATTATAAAAAATAAAAAAAATAAAAGGAATATAATCTTTCCAAAAAATATGATATTTTTTTTTTACACTTTTTAAAAATATTATATTCTTTCCCGCTTTCTCCAAAAATACAAGATATTCTTTCACATTTTTGACTTTACCACAAACAAATGCGTTGTTAATTTCCATCACATTTTCAATCTTCAACATTTCTCTTTCGGCGAGTCCCAAAATCCAAACAAATACTGCAGTGCGGAGACAGGTAATCTGATATATATATTTTTATCATCTAAATTTACTATTATTATGCCATGAACATTTTGAAAACTCGACTTCATGCTTTCAGAATATAAAAAATATTCTGAAATATTTAGCATTGTTTAATTTTTACATATATTATTTTGGTTCAAATAATATATATTTAGTACTGTTTAATTTTTACATATATTATTTTGGTTCAAATAATATATATATATATATATATATATATATATATATATATATATATTATTGCTGTTAAAAATTGCTCCCACTGAAGGAAATTTCTGATTACGCCACTGATATTACTTAGTAGCTAAGTAAATAGATATCAATTAATATTATTTATTTTTGGTCAACTTATAATTACCTTTTTGGTAATTACTTATTGGAGAAGTATTTTCCTTTCTTATTCCTTACTTTGATGGAAAGTAGAATTATGCTACTAAAAGGAAAACTGGTCATCTCTCTGCCTTTATAAAAGTGCATATACTCCATCAATTATGTATAATTAATGATACAACACGTAAAAGTTTTATGCGTGCAAAAGGTCAAGAGAGATAAACCAGTTAATACCTTTGCCTGTTGATCAAAGTTGCAGATTAGTTCGTGGTTAAAGGATCTAGACGTTGGATTTAATCTCAACAAGGTTTGATATCATGAATCGAGGTATTTATATTTAACCATTTATTTATACATTATAGATATGTGAAAATCATGAAGTTCTAAGATATGGGATTAATATAAATTTTGTGATTAATGGCTTAACACGAATTATTAAAGTTTACATGTGGTATCAGAGCTTACGGTTTAGGAACTCATTATTTTTCATTAATGTTGCATAAATAATATGTGTAAGTATAAATTAAAATTAAATAACTATATAATTTAATTTATTGGATTCAGCTCATACAGTAGGCGTGTATGGTTTTGATCAATTTTGGTTTTGATCAATTTTGTGGATATATTTTAATTTCTGAAATTGCCTAAAAGTTAAACATATATAATAATTCAACAAAAGAACAATTTATGTGAAGCTTTCTATTTCGAATTTTATGCATGTTTAGTATAACCTGAACATGAATCTTTGGGAATTAACATATGAATTTTGCTATTGATTTTATATCTGGGTGAATTTGTGTTGCACCTTGTAGAGAGACATAAACATACATATGCTTTTATAAATTTACATGCCTATGCGTGGGATTGAATAGTTTGGTGTGTTATTGTTTTGTCTCATTATTAGAAAGATTCTGGGTAATACTTTTATGAGAATTGTTATTAGGCATGATCATATTGGATAATTGAAAACTAAAGTTATTCATATTTATTTGATTGGATGATTAAAAATTAATAATATTTTAATTCAATCAATTGAAATATCTTATTTTGTGCTTAAATTGAATTACTTATAAAGTAACTAGTTTAAGCATGGCTATGTATATTGTATTTTGTACCCATACATACATACATGATGGAAAGTCAATTTTAGATTGATTCAATTATAATCTTCAAGTCCGAAAATAAAATAATATGTTTTATTATGTATATAAAATAAAAAGATATTTTTTATAAAATTTCGGACTATTAAGTTTTTGAGATCGAAGTTGCTTAAACTTCAATCGACAATTATGAGTATGTGTGTATAATGTTAGATGGGTAAATTAATAATTAATTAGTTACTAACTAATTTAATATTCATATTATGTGAAGGTCAGTAGCTACCAAAGTAACCTAACCATAATGGTTGATGAATATTAATTTTAGTAGTAAATATAAATTAATGATGAATTAATCACTGTCTAATTTAATATTCATATTATGTGAAGATTGGTACCTACCAATGTGGCTCAATCATAATGATTAATAAATATTAATTTTTGTAGTAGACATAATTAATCATAAATTAGTTACTATCTAATTTAATATTCATATTATGTAAAGGTTGGTAGCTACCAAAGTGGTCTAATCATAATTGTTGAGGAATATTAATTTTAGTGGTAAACATAATTGCAATATTTCATGAATTATGTTTCTTATAATTTTTTGTGATATTCATGAATATTGGGTTTATTTGACCATGAGAAATAATTCTCCAAAGAGAATTGATTTTCAAGTGATTAAATAAAAATTAAAGGGTTGTATGTATTTTTTAATTAGGTAGATATAGGATATCCAAATGTAACTTATTTGTTTAATTAAAAATGCATCACCAATGAAGTTATACATATACATACATGTAAGTATTATTATTAGTATTTTATAGTTGCCACCCAAAGGGGTACTACTGTTATACATTGTATCTATATTTTAAGTTATTTATACATACGTGTTGTTAACTCAAAGCATTATTGTTGTGAGTATTTTATCTTATTATGTTTCTTTGTTACATCCCTTAATTCGCATTCTATATCTGTTTTGATTCTCAATATGACTAACTTCTTATAATGGAATGAGTAAGTTAAGTATTATGGTTTTGCGAATAATTGTTCCCTATAGTGATAGTGCTAAAGAATATTTGATTATAAGAATGTTTTCATATTGTAGATAAATATCTAAAATGAAAATTATTAATTGATATAACTACTATGCATTTTTTGTTGGTACTTGTACCATGTATGAACGTATTTTTAGATGACAATGTTGCTGCAAAATTGAGAACCTTATGGATGATTGGGAATGAGAATTTTCTTATTCAATTTATTCTCAATTTCTTGTCTATTCAGTATGGGTCATTTCGAATTAACACTATTAAGACAAGTAGAAAGCGATTTAATTAACCATTATGTTAATTTAAAAGGAGACAAGACTTAAGTACCAAGGTAATCATTATGTTCATCAGATGACTCAAGAAGTTATAAATAAATTTTGGGAATAAGCCTGAAAATGCATTAAGTGAGCAACACCCAAAATTAAAAGATTTAGGTTAATCTACTAAAAAAAATGAATGTAATAATGAAAAAATGTCATTAATGTATTGAACATTTTTAGAAAGATTACATGAAATATAAAGAATGATTCGAAAAATAATGGTAAGATTTTGGTTTTTGTATATTTTGAATTACGTATTGAAATTCTTTCTAATACATGATAGGTTAACTTAAGTACTGATGTTTATGTTTCTAATAGATATAAGAATTTTTTATGGCCTAAACCACAAATTCAAATAAGAATTTCTTATTTATGATAATTGGAAAAAAGTTTTGTTGAAACCATTGTGACATTATGTTTAATGTTAGACAATGGATTTTATTTAAATTATTTTAAACTTTTTATGTTTATTCAATTTCCTATAATTTGATTTTTTTTTTTATTAATGGTTTTTCATTTAAATTTGATAATGATGTTTATTCAAGAAATTCTAATTTGTGAGTTATGGTATTATTGTTGATGATTTCTGTAAATTCAAACTTGATAGTTTATTTATTAAAAAACCTTTTGATCTTACATCATAATGTTAGAATTAAGCATAACTCAATTAATAGAAAAATTATCTTTCTTGTGGCATAAAAGACTAGGTCAATAACTAGTGAAATGTTAGGAAACTTAGTAAAGGATGTAATTCTTCTGAATCTAAACTTTACTGATTTTGGTGTGTGTGTGGATTGTAGTAAGGGTAAACAAACCAAACACACAAAAAAATGAGCCATAATAAGTAAATAGCTTCTTGAAATTATTCATACAGACATTTGTAAACCTTTTGATATTTCATCTTTTGGAGGAGAAAAGTATTTTATTGTATTTATAGTTGATTTTTCACATTATGGATATATCTATTTGTTGTATGAAAAATCTCGAGTAGTGGGTACTCTTGAAGTATACATAAATGAGGTTGAAAAACAATTAGATAGAAAAGTGAAAATCATAAGGTCATATACAGGTGATGAATATTATAGAAAGTATGATGAAACGGGTTAATACTCTAACCGTTTGTTAAACACCTTGAAATATATGACATTTGTGCTCAATACACTTTGCTATACATGCCACAGCAGAAACGTGTAACTGTAAAGCGTAATCATACTCTTATGAAATTGGTTAAGAGTATGTTAAGTAATTCCTCGCTACCCATAATGTTGTAGATATTAAGTAATTTAAAGGGTACAAGTTTTACTATCCTAAACATAGTACGATAATTATTGAAACCGGTAATGACAGATTCATTAAAAATAGTGAAATCAGTGGGAATAATAAAAATAAGAATTTGATCATTCCAGAAGTTATGGTACAAATATCTTTACCCATAACTTCTAAGGAAATAATTGTTCATTCAGTTGTTGAACTGTATAACAACGAGGAACAAGTGAATGATCAACAAATCTATAATGAGATTGTCACCAATGAATAGATTGTAAAAGAATTATAAGGAATAACATTAAGACGATCTCAAAGAAAAAGGAGATCTGCTATTCTGGATGACTATATAATATATCTGCAAGAATTTGATTTTGATATATAGTGAGATATATACGGATCTGGTTACATGTTCACAAGTCATTAACAGTAATGATTTTACTAAATGGATTAGTGCTATGAATGAAGAGATTATAAAGAAACCTTCTCTTCAGTATCTAAGAAGGAGTCTTTTAAAATATTATGGCATTAGTAACTTATTATGATTTAGAGTTACATTAAATGAATGTGAATACAACTTTTATGAATGAGAGTTTATAAGAGAAAGTCCATATGGAACAACCTAAAGACTTCACATTAGAGGGTAAAGAATTCATGATCTGTAAACTTAAGATGCCAATATATGGATTTAAACAAGCTTTCTAACAATGGTATATTAAGTTTAATGATACCATTATTTCTTTTGGTTTCAAAGAAAACACTGTTAATCAGTGTATATACTAGAAGGTTAGTGGAAGTAAGT
Source organism: Cornus florida (assembly GCF_030987335.1). Taxonomy (NCBI): domain Eukaryota; kingdom Viridiplantae; phylum Streptophyta; class Magnoliopsida; order Cornales; family Cornaceae; genus Cornus; species Cornus florida. Next base: position 53,382,385 of record NW_026775573.1, read on the forward strand.
TTATATTTCTAATTCTATATATTGATGATGTTTTATTTGCTAGTAGTGATCTTAGTTTATTATATGAAACTAAAAGTTATCTCTAAGAACTTTGAAATGAAATATATGGATGATGCATCCTACGTGATAGTAATAGAAATATTTCATAATAGATCACGTGAATTTTTAGAATTATCTCAGAAAACATATATTAAAAAAGTTCTAGAAAGATTTGGTATGGAACATTATTCAACCAGTATTGCCCGATACATAAAATGGGATAAATTCAGCCTAATACAATCCCAAAGAATGAGTTAGCTAGAAGGTAAAGAAGCGAAAAATATTCCTTATGCATATATTGTGGAGTTTGATATATATACAAGTTGGTATGTGATAAAAGATTATATATTCACACTTAGAAAGATATTTTTTAATTGGTTATTTGTTTCTTTTAGCTGGAAGAATAAGATTATGAAAAAGTATAAAGTAATTTTTTATTACTTTGTCTATTATGAATTTTTAATTTGTAGCATGCTTTGAAGCTACAATTTATTATTGCTGAATTTATTTCAGGATTTGGAGTTATGGTACCATTTTCAGATTGCTGAAAATTTATGCTGCAATTGTTAATCTTCTTGTATGATAAATGATAGGTATTATAAAGTTGAAATACTTTATCATTAAAGAAGATATTTAGAAATAACAAATGTCTATTGAATATATAAGTACACAACTTATGATTGCAATCCATTAACGAATGGACTACCACTCAAGACATTTATGAAACATGTTAAAAGAATGGGTCTTGAATGAAGTCAATGATGATTATTTTTTAATTGTGGATTGCTTAACAGTGCTTATATATATTTGATATTTTGCGCTCATTAAATGTGTTTTTGATATTTCCTATTAGTTAATATACATGTACGTATTGCTTTAATAAGTGGTAATAGGAATAGTCTTGGAAAAGATATTATTATTAGATCATTATTGATCCTTCTCATTTATAGACTATGTTGAATAGGTTACTAGTGTCGTGGTACATGGAAGAGACTGTGTCATTTAGGGACATACAACCACCATGACTCACATTGGTAATTTGTTTACCATGTTATTTATGATGACCAACTTAATACCTTAATCTGATTTATGATGCACACTAATGACTATTTTACTAAACTACTACAGAAATATCATATAAGCCAAGTAGGAGAATGTAAGATTATTTATTTAATCTTACATTATCATATGATTTAGACATGTGACATATTATCACATGATTTGGACATGTAACATATTACTTGGTGGCTAAGTAAATAAATATCAATTAATATTATTTATTTTTGGTTAACTTATAATTACCTTTTTGGTAATTACTTATTGGAGAAGTATTTTCCTTTCTAATTCCTTATTTTGATGGAAAGTAGAATTATGTTACTAAAAGGAAAACTAGTCCTCTCTGCCTTTATAAAAGTGCATATACTCCATCAATTATGTACAATTAATGATACAACACGTAAAAGTTTTATGTGTGCAAAAGGCCAAGAGAGAGAAACCAGCTTCTACCTTTGCCTATTGATCAAAGTTGCAGATTAGTTCGTGGTTAAAGGATCTAGATGTTGGATTTAATCTCAACAAAGTTTGATATCATGAATCGAGGTATTTATATCTAACCATTTATTTATGCATTATAAATATGTAAAAATCATAAAATTTTAAAATATGGGATTCATGTAATTTTTGTGATTAATGACTTAACACGAATTATTAAAGTTTACATATGCAGAGAGAGAGAGAGAGAGAGAGAGAGGAGACATAAAAAAGAATGTAAAAAAAGATATACATTTAAAAAAGAGATATTTACAGAGAAAAATCCACACATACATACAACCAAAGACATTGGAGGCAAAAGGAAACAAAGAAATTGTAGTAGTACCTCATAAATCCGACTAGTAATCGCGTGAAATGTCAACTAATAGCCGAGAAATGGCAAGTTTTTGTGTTAACGTAGAGAGAAAAAATTAGGACTCCTAAAATGCGATGAGAAGAAATATACACACAAGAAGCACATAATCAAACCGATTGTGTACGTGTGTGTGTGTGTCTATATATATATATGTTTGATCACTGGAGGGAAAAGGAAACAAGTGCGGGAAAATGACAAGTTTCCCGGCGGACGCTCGTCAGTAGTAGAGAGAGACAGTGAGGTATTCGACGGCTGCAATGAGAATGAGGATTACAGAATTAAATTGGTGTTTCTATAAAATTTAACGGTGTGATACAATGAAGTTATTTCTGAATTTACACTCAGTCAAACGTGGTCCAAATAGTGTGCATTGGAAAAAGCTACTTTATTTTAAGCAAAAACGGTGACATTTAATTCCACTTACCAGAGAATATGGAGCTCTAAATTTCTTGGCGGCTGATGTATGAAGCAGGTCTGGATGGCATAACAATTGGTACAATTATTTCTCACACCCCCATATTAGGTCGGAGAAGAGGTGCTCCGCTCAAATACGGAGCGTCTCAGAGCAACTTTAATGGATTATCAAATGGGTTTTTAATTTCAAAATATGGCTCTCTAATATACTATTAAATGGACTGTCAAAATATAACTTTGCCAAATCTTATGCCAAATATAACACAAATTATAGCTATTGCTATTACCATTGCTTCTGCTAAACTTAAATATATGGGTTTTGAACTTTTGATTCTTGTAGATTTTGTAGTTTGGTGGTGTGTATATATATATTTTAGTGTTGGTATATATGTGTATATATATATGTGTCTGTGTGTGTGTTTATATATATATATGTCTGTTAATTCAAAAGTTACCTAAATTTTTAGACTCGGTTGGATTTGATGATTATTATTATTTTAATAAGGCAAATAAGGTGAAAAAAAAAAAAAAAAAAAAAGTTGTTGAAAATTGGTAGTTGGAAATGGTAGTTAAAAATAATAATAATGGTGTCAAAAAATAGCATTTTGGATAAAATGCACCATTGGAACAGAATTGCTAAAATATAGTATTTTGATACTGTAACTCCTCTTAAATAATAAATTTGACATGTAAAAATGACATTTTGCATTGGAGATGGTCTCAATTAGCCTATATTGTACTCATTCTTTTGTACGACCTTACCTTTTTAACTATTAAAAAAAATAATAATAAGAAAATAATTGTGCAAGAATAGATGAGACTAGAGAGCTTATACCATCTAAGTTCGAGCTCATTAGTAATAGGATTGAATAATGACTGATATTGTTTGCACCAAAATTTAAATTTTCAAAATTCGAAAACATTGCAAGGATTGATTAACAGTTAGTTGCCGAATTCAAGGTCAACAGCGGTCACTGATTATCAACCAAGATAATTTCATGATAAATAAACCCACTTTGATAGATTTTTTTTTTTTATTTTTTTTTTATTATAATTTTTTTTTTTCTAGTCATCGTTTTCATCCTCTATAGCAATATGTTCATGTCTAAAAGGTTAAATCGGGAAATATATTCAGTCAAACTTCACAGCAAATAGACAACATTTTTTGAGCAAAATTTACGACTGATTTAAGTTTCGTGAATAATGAATCTGTGATTGATTGAAATTTCATGACAAATAATTTTTTAGATAACGTACGTCACAACAAATCAAGCACTGCAAATATATTTATGAAAAAGAAATTAATAGATGATCATGAGTCAGGAGTAGAACTGAGAGCAGGGACGAATCTAGGAGAGAGGGCAAATTTAATGTAGAAGGATTTTTTTAATAATTTTAGTGGGGTGTAATTTTAAAACTTTATAAGTATAAATGCAAAAAAATATAAATTTAGAAATATAAAATAAAATAATAAAAAGATTTAGTGGAGGCGGATGCTCTTACTAAACCCTCCACAGATCCGTGCTTGACTGAGAGGAGGAGGTGAGAAACTGGAACTTGGATAATAAGGAACAAACACAAGAGTTTTGTTTAGCTGGGACAAGAATTTCTACTTTTGTTGAATCAGAAAGATAAGGGTCGATAAATATGTTTTAAATTATTTCTTACTATTTTTTTCATGATCAATGACATCTACAGTTCTTAAAAATATTTATATTAAGTAAGATATAATGTATGGGGGACATTATGTTAGTGAGGCCTCGGTGGAGGGCAACATATTCCTAGACATTAATGGGATGTAACCCAGTTACATGATTTGAATCTTCCCCAACAGAACCAGAAAAAAAAAAAAACATAAAACATAAAATAAATTAAAAAAAACACGTGGAAAAGAAGAAATATTGGAAAATAAGAAAAATAGTAGAAGTTGCAATTGGTTTTTAATAATTATTGATATAAACATATACATATATATATATATATATATGTATATATGTAGTGGGGTCCATTGTGTATGCAAAAACTAGTTCGACTTTGACAAGTCAATTAATTATTGCGCTACACTCAAAAATACAATTGAAATAATGACAGAACTATTGAAATCAAGACTAAAAGTTGTTAAGGAAAAAAATTTCATTAAAATTAAATATCCCCTAAACTAATGAAACCAATCATTTTACCCTCAAACCTGTTAATTAGACTGTAAAATGACAAATTTAACCTCATTACTATTTAATATTAAATTGTAGCTTAAAAATTATTTTTAAAATGATGATTTTACCCCCTTCATTATTAACTAAACGATGCCGTTTGTTAACAAAAGGGCGTACCCCATGTTCACCGCCTGCGCCGCCACTCCCGACAACAGCATCTTCCCAAACCCTTTCCTCCTATAACACTCCCTCACGAGCAAATCTTCCATATACAGTCTCGGTTCTGGGTTTGATTTGAATGAATCAGATTCTGGGTCTTAAAATATAAATTCTTTGTAAAAAGAGAAATTCTTCTCATCTGTTCACAGCTAAGTGGCTTATTGTCATCTACGGTAAGAATACTTTGAGTTTCTTCTTCTTCCAGCAAATGGTGATGTTCCGGCGCCTATATAAGGAGATTAGGAAAGAGTTCGGGCTGAGGTAGACGAATTGCTTATAGAAAGATGATCTGTGGTTTGATTCCTAAGTCTCAAGGGTTTGGCCGGTTAGCCTTCCCCAAAGAAAAGGGCTTCGTATCTATTCAATCTTAAAAGAGAAATTCTTTGTAAAAAGAGAAATTTAAGATTTGCAATCACAATTTCTTATCTTTTTCAGTAACCAAATTAGTCATCAGAAGCAAATCAAATACCTTCAGTGTCTCTTCGTTCACATATATGTATACATATACATATATATATATATATATATATATATATATATTACAGATATATATAAATATAGATAGATAGATCGATCAGAAATGCCCAATACAAATGCGTGAAATCTTCGCCCCTCTCTCTACCTTTCTCTCTCTAAAACCAGACCCATCAAAGAAACATAGCAAGTATTTTTTTTTTTTGCTGCGTTTGTTTGGGACTCAAATTCAATCAGAAATGACCCTTTTCGAGTCCAAAATTTCGAATTGCCAAAATTCTTGCACTGATTCTCAGAAACTAAGTCTCTCTCCGGCTGACGGGACGGTTCTTCACAATTGCTTGGTCGTCGTTTTAGCGACTTGCTAGTCGCAAAGGGAGAGAAGGTGTTGAGCTTAGCCAATTGATGGGCAACAGAGGCATAGATGTGCATCGAGGCATGGCACAGAAGTCGGCGACAACCTTGCAGAGAGATGGTTTGGGAAGATCGAGGGTGAAGAGGAAGAAAACCCACTTTTAAAGGGGTATTTTTGGAATTTTAAAATAAGAATTATTAATTAAAAATTTAATATTACATCACGAGGCCAATTTTGATATTTCACAATGTAATAATCAATTTTTTGGACAACTTGATGACTTTTGTTAGTTTCGCGCCGGGGGTGGTTGAATTTTAGTGAGGCAACTTGATGACTTTTATTAGTTTTGCGCGCGCGGAGTGGGTGGTTATGTGATTTTTTTTCTTTTAAATATAAGAGAGATAGTTAAAAATTTTTTTTTTTTTTTTACTTTTCTTTATATATTTTTAATTCAAAAAAGAATACATGTTATTTGTTTTAAAACATAATTAGGGGTGTAATAAATATTATACATATTCACAATTATTATTACTTCATTTTTTTAATTTGTTTTTGCACTATTCACAATAAAAAATTAGCTCTCCTCCCATTCAACTATTTGCTCTGCTTTGTTCTTTTTTATTCTTTCATTTTGTAAAATTTGGTTTATGTTATCAAAATTCAAAACAATTGAAATAAGTGTTAAGATCACGTCACAATGTGCTGTCACATATTTTGAAACACGTGTTTTAAGGAAAAAAATATATATATATTGCTATGCTTTCTGTAATACATTGGTTTCTTGTTCACCTCATTTTCTGGAACCATTGATATGTTGCATATGTTAATTCCAACAACATCATCCCAAAGAAACACCAGTTTTAAGATAAACTCTCTTTGTATTTATTTTATTTTATTTATTTTTTAATCACACATATCATTTATTCATAAATTACACGTACTCTTAATGTCTTGTGTTTTTTTTTTTATCTCTTAAGTCCTAACTAATAAAATAAGATATTGTCTCATTCTCTTCTCGTTTCTTCTATTTTATACAATCAAACAAAAAGAGGGAAAGATCTCTTCCTTATGGATATCTCGTTCATCTCTTATTTTTTCTCTTTCATCCAATTTTCTTTTTTCCTATCAAATAAAAACTCGAGTATGAGAGTCTAGTTCAGGATGTTCGAGTTTACAATTTCTCCTTAATACTCCTTAACTACATGATCACATAATTACTATTCTTTGACACCAAAATTTAAAATTTGATATTTGGATAAAAATAATGATATTTGGATAGACGAAAATGACAAATATAAAACAGCCAACAACTTTGCATTCCTTAAATACATTGAACTCTGGTGACTCCCTTTTGGCCATTTGCATCTTCAATCACCACACTTTCGATAAATGAACTTTGTTGACCTTGTAGGCCAATCAATGTTAACAACAAAAAATAATAAAATTTAAAAAGAGAGAATATATATATATATATATATATATATATATATATATATATATATACACACACTCCATTTTGGCCATTTGCATCTTCTAAACACTGGCGATAAATGACGTAGGCCAATCAATGTTAACAACAAAAAATTATAAAATTAAAAAAGAGAGAATCTATATATATATATATATATATCCTAAATAAATTTGTTAAAAAGCTTATTTTATCCCAACAACTTTATTTAATTTTTAAAACTTTGTGGAGGGAAATTTCCCCTCCAATCCGAAGGGGCCACATAAGCAAGCAAGGAACCACCAAGGACCTGCCACGTGATCGGACCAACATAACCTGCAAAAAGCAGGTCCATCAAACCAAATGGAGCGACCAAGCCCAAATGACAAGGCTAGGTCCAATGAAAGGACTCAATCATTCAAGATCGGCCCAAATTCCATAAAGCCCAAGTCCGGTTTGGCAGTTCAATCCTGCTGCATAGGGAAGGATACCAAAATATTGTGTGTTAATCCAACTACGTAAACATTAAGGAACTTGGTGGACAAGCCCTAATCAAGTTCGAACTTGTAAAAACTTTATAAATAGGGATCTAGACCCTCGATAAGATTCATGAGCAATTTCTCCCATTAGAGTTTTTCTTTCTCTTCTTATGGTTTTCCACGACAAAAAATATGAGAGCACGTGTGACGATTTTTTTTCCTGGGCAAAGAAACCGATTCATAAACAGCTGAACAAAAAGTACATGGCAGTCTCCAGTGACGGACCCAGAAAATTTGGTGAGGGGGGGCGAATTTTTAATTTGTGGGTACAAAATTATATGATGGGTTTATTTTTGTAATTTTAGTAGGGTTTTTTTTCATAAATTTTAAAAAAATTTAAGTATAAAATGATGAAAAAAAAAATCAGTGGGGCAAATTATAATTATAGTGGGGCATCTTCATAAATTATCAAAATTTGAAGTATAAAATGCTAAAAAAAAAAGAATCCAGTGGGGGCGAATTGTAATTTTAGAGGGGGCATTTTCATAAATTTTAAAAACATTAGGGTATAAAATGAAAATATTAAAAATTCAGGGGGGGCATCTGCCCCCCCTAGTCCCCTGCTGGGTCCGTCCCTGGCAGTCTCTATGCTTAATTTCCTAATCAATGCTACCTGGGCAATTTTAAGAGCCTGACCATTATAGACCATCTATGCACATGCAATAGAGTAACTATGGGGCCTAAAGCTTCTAATAGCATCCAAGAGCCAAGCTTTGTCTTTCATGGCATTCCTTAGCACCAAATGTAATACCCTTAATTTTAAGAGATTTCATTTATTTAATTTAATTGATTTAATTAAATTATTTGGATTTTATTTTATTTAATTGTAGGATTATTTAATTATTTATTTAATTTAATTGGTATGTTGGTTTAATTATTTAGTAAATGTTTTAATTGTTTATTTAATGTAATTGCTTGTGTGTCATTGCTATGTTTGTTTATGATTAAATTGTTTATTAATTAATTATTAGGCTTATTTTATTATTTTATTTTAAGGGATAATTCCATAAAAATGGAGTTTTGAGAGTCAAAGGACAAAACAATGAAGTCAAAATAAAGTATTTAAAATTAATGGAATTTTATGAAAGTCTGACGTGGACTTGAAAAATTATTGTACATCATTTTTTTTTTCCAAAATACCCTTCTATTGTTATTATAAAACTATGCTACTACCCCTTCCATATCTAAAGAGAGAATAGAACCACATCTATGCCAATCCTCTCGAACTCTCCTTCTCCGACAACTCCTCTTTCCTCAAACTCCTGAAACACACCGTCAAAATCACCGAAAAACGACGCGGCGGAGCCACGATGGCCAACAGCACTGCTGGAAGCTACGCCCAAGCCCTCGCCGACGTCGCCAAGTCCAACAAAACCCTAAAAATTAAGAGATATTTGCAACTTTTTTTTTTGAAAGGTAAATATTTGCTACTTTGATACTGTAAACCTTCAAGAAAAATGGAAAGAGGCCCAGTTCTCATTTGTGAATATTCCAATTTTTATGGTGTGATTTGGATTTCATAGACCCACTTGAAGATTTCTTATGGATCCACAAGCATTTGCATCAACCTTTTGTATTGCCGAGCCGTGGATTGGCTATTACACAGGATTGTGTTGGTTTTTTCAGGATGTTTCGTGTTGGGTTTTTGAATCTCAACTTGCATCTTGATTTTCTTTTGTCTGATATGGATTTTTGGTTTAAATCGGGTTTGGAGGAAAAGATGTTTCGGAGGGGACGTGAGAGGGGAGAACAAAGATTTGTCGTCTTTTTTTTTTTTTTAAATGGGTTTTGCTGGTTAGATGGGTGAAAGAGAGAGATGGCAAATGGGATTGTTGATTGTTTGTAGGGGTGGCAAAAGTTGACACGACCCGCCAACACAACTCGAACACGACAAGAGTTAAATGGGTTTACGTTGACCTTAAACGGGGTTCGGGTCATAAACGGGTTGAAACGATTAACCCGTTTAGTTAATCGTGTCGTGTTTAGATTGAGAGGTTCAACCCGTGTAACCCGTTTATACACGTTTAACTATATATGTCGTAAATAAATTTTTATTTAAGTTCTAAATTACTATATAAACTTGTGTCTTATAATTTAATCTTTTGTAAACTATAAACTATTTAGTAATTTGGTTGATTAAAACTTATATTTTTTTTAGTATTTATTATTTTATTGAGTATTATTAATAATTTAAATAAATATATATATATTTTTTGTAAATAGGTCATTAAATGGGTTACACGTGTAACCCATTTAATAAACAGGTCGTGTTAGTATTGAGAGTCCCTGACACGATTATTAAACGGATCGTGTTCGGTTTGAGCTGTTTAGTATAATACCCTTAAGTTGACACGACACAATTACGACCCGCGAACACGAATTGCCACCCCTAGTTGTTTGTTTGGAAAGAAAGGTTGCCATAGATGGGTTTTTCTCTCTAGATATCAGAGCGTTAGTAGCATATAATTTCATAACAACAATAGAAGGATATTTTAGGAATAAAAAAAATGATGTACAGTAATTTTTTATGTCCATGTCAAACTTTCATCAAATTCCATTAATTTGGAAAACTTGATTTTAACTTCATTCTTTTGTCTTTTCACCCCCAAAACCCCATTTTTAATGAATTATCCCTTATTTTAATTGCATTGGGTTGGATCAAATGACTAAGTAGTGGGCTAAAGGTTTGGTCTTGGACTATGGAGGAGAAGGCCTAGATAAACTAAATAAGCTTAAGGCCATGGGTGCATATATATATATATTATGTGTTTCATTATTATTTACGTAATATATATATATATATTTGTTTTATGTGTATTATATAATTATATTTATTATTTGTTAGTCCAATTAATATTAGGACTAGGGTTATTAGTATATATATATATATATATATATATATATATATATATATAGAGAGAGAGAGAGAGAGAGAGAGAGAGAGAAAGAGAAAAGGAAGAAGAAGGTGACTGGAGAAGGAGATCGAAGGTGGCAAAGGGTTACTGGAATTGGAGAAGAAGATCAGAGCGGTTGTAGAGAACTTGGAGCTTGATTTTCAATCCGAAAATCATAAGGCAAGTTCTATATTCTACTCTTCCCATTTGATCCCTTATTCTATGCATCGTTAGTACGGTTTTAGGGGCTTTAAATAGAAGAATTAAATCTATTTCTATAATTTAAATTAGATTAAAATTGAACTATTTATGTGTTTATATATGTTTGTTGATATAAAGATGGGTCTTGTAAATTGATGCATGAAAACTTGGATTTAATTGTTCTAATCATGTATAAATGCTTTGTATAAATGATGGAAAATGATTTGGGACGTAGATGCATGATTTAGTACCAAAAGGATGAATTTTCAGACCTATTACAGACTCGACGATCTATTGCCGCGACTTTATGCTCGACCATAACATTGTTCTGACACCCAGTGCTTGAGCACTAAGGGTTATGCTCGAGTGCTTAAGCACATAGGGTTTGTGCTCAAGCTTTGGGAATCTGTTTGCTTCAAAAGTATTTTAAATGACCCCAGTTTGAATATAAATGATCCTGAACATGTTTATAAGTGTTGGGAACAGTGACATAGGTTTAAAATACATAAATTGTATTTGACTCTTGTGATTTGTTATATGTTGGGAAAGATTTAATTAACTATTAGGTTATAAATTAATCTTTATGGCATTTAAATTATGTAATTCATTGTATTAATCTTATTCATGATTATAATCATTGTTGTTGATATACTTGTGATTTACAAGCATGATTCATGGTTTTAGTTATCTGTTTTACCATTGTTAAATATGAGTGATTTGTATTACGATTTTAATCATTCTTTTTCCGCATGTATGTGATCCTAGATTCGATTTATGATTGTTTGTGGTTGTTGTGCCATTGTTAGATATGGCTATGATGAGATTTATCCCTGTATGTGATGAGATCATTGAGATAGCTATTAAATTAGGCTCCTTGATATTTTACACCATTGTTAGATATAGTTTTGTTGGATCGATGAGTAGGTGGGTTGACTAATAAGTTTAGACACACTACATTAATATGCCATTGTTATATATGGCTTTATTGATGACGTATTATATATATGTGTGTGTGTGGTGTGTGTGTGTGTGTGTGTGAGCCATGATACGAGCTTGAGGTCTCGGGATTAGTGGTTAGGACTGAGGCGTATATTGCCGGTTTAGATGGGTAACTGGATGTAGGAGATGTGTGTACCCTGGTAGAAAGGGACTCTGGACCACCTCGTGTGCGATTTTTTGATAAGATACCCACTATCTAGTTGAGACTGCTATATATATACAAACTAAGACTCTCACTAAACAATATGGCAGTCTCAACTAGATAGTGGGTATCTTATCAAAAAATTACACACGAGGTGGTCATATATATATATATATATATATATATATATATATATATATATCGACTATGTAGATATTGCATGAGTTGGCTAGGGATGTAGCGCTTATCGATTCTCTTATTGAGTCGTTGTAGAAAGAACTTGTTTGTGAGTTTTGATCCACATTTGTTATATTGTTCACGTGCATATTGGTTCTAGTCTTAAAGGCTATTCGTGTTGATCAGAGAGCATTCATCTTCACTCTTCCGGAATCATTGATGTAGGATATTATCTTTATTTGGTTTGTTTAGTGGGCTTGATATATTTATGTTTTGGTTATGGGTTTTTGTTTAGGGGTCTTTGATTTATAGATTCCCGAGTCATATACTTTGGAGATTAGTTTTATAGAGGTGATGTAACTTATGAAAATATTATTATTTGAATAATGATTAATTATTATTAGGTCGCGTGCGGATTACACCCCTCTGGTATCGATATAGTGCGTATAACCCCCCCCCCCCCCCCCCCGGTTGTTTATTCACCTCCCCTATACATTAAAAATTGTACGAATTAGTTCCTTTTGGCCGTTGACCTCTATTGATCGGTACCGAAGCTACAAAAAGACTCAAATAGCCATGATTTAAAAATAATAATAAAATAACATAAAATGAGAAAAGACAAAGAAACCCTTTGTCAATACGACGTCATTTCAAGTTAAGGCATATTGACACTTAATCGATCTCCTCTGTCGCCTCACTTTACCCATACACTTTCTCTCAGTTGACCCACCAATGTTTCTCTCTCTACAGCAGATCACTATTTGTGCTGAAAGTGACGACTTGTACAAGCAACATATTTGTGTTGAAAATGACGATTTGTAGATCCTTCTTGACTTGGTTTTCTGCGTCGCGATTTGTGGAATCAAAGCACAATGGTATATATCGAAATCACATGTTGGTGATTTGGATGTATACAAACCAAATCTTTGATCAGTTTTATAGCTCTCAAATTCAAACCTTCTTGTTCTCATCACAACGCCCAACTTGATACACGACAATTCAACCCTACAAAGAAGAAGAGAAAGCCCAAACCAAGCTTCTTTGAAGAAATTATCGATAAGTGGTTTGTCAAACCCACTTCTTTGAGAAAGAAACTTCCATGGCAAGAACAGGAACAGAGAACTGGAATAGATAAGTGCAAGAACAGAGCCTGCAGTTTTCTGTGTCTTGTTGGAAACTGAGAAGAAATCTCTCGTTAGTGACCCAGTGAGTTTCGGTACCTCAATTCGCATAATTTCACCTCCTTGGGTTCATGGAAGCAATCCCAAAAAAACCCAGCTTGATTTTGAAACTAGAAATCCACAAGATGTTTAGGAAAATAGTGAAATTATTAATGAATTTGGCAGAAATTCCAAAAATAATTATCATACTGTAGGTCAGGAATCTAGGAATTTAGAAAAAGGAGCTAATTATAATGGCGAATGTAAAGAAAGAGTTCAAATTAATTCAAACCCAATTAGGTTACAGGAGGAGGAGAAGGTTGCACTTGTTGGGGTTTAAAAATGTTGCTTTGAGAATGGTAAAGAGAATAAAAGTCGGTGATGCGGGTATTACGTAGGAATTGTTGGGACTTTATACATGAGAAGTGGAAGGTGGATGAGGTGGTGAAATTGAAATTTGAAGGGCCTCCTGCAATGAACATGAGAAGAACCCATGAGATTTTAGAGGTCAGTATAATTATCAATGATTATGAATTGCCATGTGCCTTAATTATTGAAACTGAACCAAGATTGTTGTGTATGATTGATCAGTGATTAATAAATAGCTTATGTCATTTTCTGCAATTTGTGGAATCAAAGCACAATAATCAGGGAGAGAGAGATTAGACAAATATATATATATGGTGAGGGGTAGTAAAGGAATATAAGAAGGGCAATTTTGGGAATAATGTGTTTAAAATGGTCATGTGCCATGCACATAACGAACTGATGTCCATTTTCTACCGGAATTCTGATCGGCGGTGATTAGTTGCACATTTTAATATATAATATAGATTTATAAAAACAAATTAAACTATAGGGGTGTAATTCGCACAAAATGAAAACTATAGGGTGTTTTTCAGACTTTCCCCATTATTATTTTAGTTTACCTTTCAGCGTTATTATTTATTTTATTATATTCTTCTTGTATTCTGTGTTCATTTATTATCAATTGTCTTTTATATCTCCGGGTTTTTGGGTATGGGTTTGACCAACCTACATGTGAACATTTAGGGGTATCACACCAAAGCTCCCAACTCTCGCTAGTTCGGATCAATTACTGCAACAAAAATAAATCGGAGAAACTCAGGAGGCGACCATACCCTAACGCAAATAGCACCAAACCACACATCAACAGTTGCACTAATGCTATCTCCTGTAGACAACGCATTCCAATGCTCCAAATCCTTAACCACCACGTGAGAAGGTGTCCATTTGTTTCCTAGAGAGACCAATATATATTACTAGCACACCATAGCGACCAGCACATGAAATTAGCCACTCACAAAGAGTCCTTCGTAACAAGATGGAGCTTACAATGACACCTAGAAAGCTTTACAATATTTAATGATGTGGCATGATCTTAGAGGTTGTACATGAACAACAAAACAATCAAAAGGATGATCAATATAAGAGCATCAGTTGTGAACGACAGTTAAAGATCAGTACATGGGGGTTACGTGACAAAAGGGTAATATATAAGTTTAACTATGAATAAACCGTCTGTGCTTGATTTTGAAAAATGATAGTAGAATGGATTGCTATGCACAAGTATAAATATCAGAGAATGAGTCTATAATAAAGGTCCTCGACCAAATAACAATCTGTATTTTCTTACAATGTAGTATTTACTTACTTACTGTATTTTTTTTTTGACGGCCCTGGTTTTACAAACCCGGTGTGTCCATTGATGACCCGGAAGATGACCCAATAATAGATCCAAAATGTTAAAGCAAAAGAAATAACAAGACCTTTAGAGATGTTCGTCATCTCTATGATACCAAAATGACTACCCATGAAGCCACGGAACTCAAATGAGTCAAGTACGGAAGTTAGGATTTCAAACCCGACAAGAAATGGACCAAGGGTAAATTGGTCATTTAAAACATAAATGGATGCTACCAAGCATACTATTGGAAATACAACAAAAAATGAATAAGGTTAGACTCAAGAATCGCCTGATTCGGAGTCTGGATGACAAATATATGAAGACAGAACAAAGTGGCGTCCTCCGATTAAGAGATAC
This sequence comes from Cornus florida, assembly GCF_030987335.1. Taxonomy (NCBI): domain Eukaryota; kingdom Viridiplantae; phylum Streptophyta; class Magnoliopsida; order Cornales; family Cornaceae; genus Cornus; species Cornus florida. Next base: position 53,397,569 of record NW_026775573.1, read on the forward strand.
CACGACCCTATCTCACTAAAACTATCATAACTCTCACTACAACTGAATTTTTATGTGTGGTTAGTACCATTGAAAATTTAACTTCAATCTCTTGAATTTAGACTCTAGAATGACCTAATTTGGATTAAAAACGAGTAAGATATGGTTGTTCAAAGTCAGCGCAACAAAGCTATCCTAAACACTAAAAAGGTACTGAGATAAATGGAGGATCAGCAGGCTGACAGTAAGGATCAGCCGGCCGAAACTGCGTCATCAGTTGGCCGACGGCAAGGATCAGCCGGCCGAAATGCCCTGTCAAAGTTACAAACTCACTGGAATTGACTACGAAAGGCTATCAGCCGGCCGACAGCTCTTGTCAGCCGACTGATGCACCAGTTAGCAGCAAAATGAGCTGCTGCAGAGTATGGAAAACTTGGCTCAATCCTAACTTAGTCCTATACATGTATCATAAATGTCCCAAAACAGATTTTAAAACATTCCAAAGTGTCAAACAACCTTTCACAATGTAGAAATACAATGCAAGTGTGTGAAACATGCCATAGTGTGCAATTTGCCTCAAATGAAGTCAAAATGAGGAAATGGCTCCAAGGCCTCGTTTTAAGCATGTCCGCAAACATATCTTACATATAGAAATGCGTTACGATGGCCTACGGCCTCATCACATGTAAAATGCTAAAAATCATATCCCAAACCTCAATAAATACACATTGAGTCCAAAAATACATATTACACCAAAAGTAAGCATGCTAAACATATTCCACGCATCCAAAATATGCATGTCCACAACGTAAGTCCACAAAAAACACTAAGTACGATGTCCGTCCATGAAAAGAACTTCCTTACCTAAAAATATCCCAAATAACTAGGGTGAGTAAACAAAGTTACTCGTAGGAAGAAGTGTATGCATATACCATAAAGTTTCAAGTGTCATGCAAGTTCAATATAGATCAACACAAGGGATCATTCCACCTAACGTCTATGTTTCAAGGTGAACTTAGGGATCATCTCAAGCTACCTAAACAATTGAAATGAAAACCACGATATACAAGTATACATGCTCGAGTATACTAAACAATGTTAAAATGAAATACACAATATAAACAATTATACATCCACGAGTATACTAGATAATATTGAAATGAAATACACAATATACAAGCATACATCCACAAGTATACTAAGTAATATTAAAACTAAATACTCAATATAAACAAATATACATACACAAGTATACTAAGAAATATTGAAACTAAATACTCAATATAAACAAGTATACATTCACAAGTATACTAAGCAATATTAAAACTAAATACGCAATTTAAACAAGTATACAAACACAAGCATACTAAACAATTGAAGCGAAATACATGGCATATAAGTATACAAGCTTAGATATACTATACCAAAATGAAATCTCATGCACCAAATCACAAGTTACAAGTAATCAACGATTAATAACTTGGAATTGAATGCGAAATCAAATAGGTGGAAAAACTAGGACATGTGGTCTCAAGACCCACAAATACTACCTAGTGCGCACTAATGACAAAGGGAGAACTCTTTTCTCCCGTACTAGAGTCAAACCCTAGCCATCACATATTTCATGTCCCCACAAGCTTTCCAAAATCAACGAGTTCATAACTCATATTCAAATAATAATGCACAAAACCACCTTCTATGCACAAATAAGGTTGAAGCTACACAAATCATGTCCTAGAATTTCAATTCTAAAATGGCATGCGAAATGTCAAGTCTTCAATACGCGATTTGTTACTCAAAATAAGAGTACAATATAATAACTAAATCAAGTTACCATTCTAAGCTACAATTACTAAATATGCAACAATCTAGTAATATACTTCCAAGGTAAACATTAGTAATATTGTAAATAGATAATACGCTCATACAAGGTAAAAATATACAAGCTACGCAAGACAATGATATCATATATCATGCTAAATCAATTCACCTTCATAGTAAGCCGCAAGTACTAAATCTACCCCAATGTAGTAATAAGCTTGCAAGGTGAATAAATGTAATATTCTACAAGAGTTCATTTTCACAACAAAAATCTCTAAAATTTAGTAATCTAATAAATGAAACAATTTACCTACAACAAGATACACGTACACACACACATATATATACTAAACATGCCTTTAAATCATTAAACAAGCTATACAATATATACAAGCTATGATTTAACAAGCCACCAACTACAATGATATCTCTACACAATATATATAATTTATACATGCTTTGAATCATGAAAACTCTAAGACAAGTATATAGAATCTACACTAATATACCATACAATAATTCATTAAGAATGTAATCAATATATATTAAACCTTAAAAACACTAAAAACTTAAAGTATAAACATACAACACCCTACCTCGATTTGAGATGAAATTTCAAATGACACCAAAACGGAAACTCTCCGAATGCGACAAAACTTTAGGGTTACGACGAGGACAATGAGGAGAACGTTAAGTCCTTTTACGGCAACACCCAAATCCAAACCCGAGCTCAATCTTGAAACTCAAGAATGGCCAAAACTAAATTCTAAATGGATAGAAATGAAGGCCTCGCCAAGGCCGACAACAAAGCCTTTTTTGGCTAAGGAAGAATCAAAGGTTAAGGAGGCCAAAAGGAGAAAAGAATGGAGAAGGAAGGAGAAAAAGGAGGGGAGGCAGCCATGGGAGGAAAACCCTAAAAGTCCCTCGAACGGGCCCCACGTGACCTCGAAAAGTGAAAACTGCCCAAACGAGCTTAAACGAAAAAACACCGTGAACAAAAAAGTACCGACATGAGAAAAAATGAAAGTCAGAAGAAACGGCATCTAAAACCAAGTCCCGTGCAAAAAGATATGCCTTAAGCAAGTTCGACGACAACTAGGATCAAAAACCCTAATACGGAGGGAAAAGTCCGAAAAGCATTTCTAAGAGTACGCGACTTGACGAAATGTGAAAATGAATCCCGTACGAGAATCCAAGCCCAAAATAGACACTTTGCAATTAACTTTTGTTAATTGCACAAAGACCCCTATACAAAAGGATAACTGCGCAAGTGACACAAATGAAAATATTTTTCAAAAGATACTCTTAAAAACCCCCCAAAACAAAATATCTTCAAAAGATATTTATGAAAAACACCCCAGAAAAAGAAAATGTTTCCAAAGAAAATTTGTATCCACGCCTCTACGGGAAAAGTAAACAACCAGCAAGCTTTCCTACAAAAGTAAAGCTACGTATTTCAAGGACAATGAATGGAATGAAAGCACATGAAGTTAGAAATCAAATCCGAACACGAAACCGAGCTCAAAACCTTATCTTGGGTCTCTAAAACCCTTAGGTTACGCAAAAAAGAAAACCATCGGAAAGGAGAGAAGATGACACGGTCCTCACAAGGACACTACAACACCAAGAAGGGGTAGTGTCGAAAACTATTTCTGAGCACTCAACACGAACCGAATGAAATCAAACCCGAACTCGAAAAAGAAAATCCGTAAAAATGGGAAAAAGGAAAGGGAGGAAAATGACCCGGTCATGACAGTTTTTGTACTCCTTTCCACAGGAGTAGTTTAGTGTTAGACTTAGAATATAATTTATATTCTTATAGTTTTCTCTTATATAAGAATTCTTATTTATAAAATAAATCTGGACGCCAGGACTTCAGTGTCTCCTCTAACGTTTATTTTATAAATTATTCTAGAATTGATAAACGCTTATTCAGTACATTTTTTTCCCTTCGTCTATTCCTCTTTTGTTATTGAAAGTCCTCTTTATCCATTACCTGATCCATTTAAAAGGCTAATTTTTTTTCATTCGGTCACAATCAAGGATAGTTTGGCTATCCCAAATTTGAGTCAAAAGACTCTGGCGCGCCCCTAAAAAAATTGGCTTGCCTGATGGGACTTCCCTAGAAGTGTCAAAAATAAGAAGTTAGTGCTAAAAATAAAAAAAAAATAGAGGCACTGGAAATCATAAAAATTAGAAGCACCGGAAATCATAAGCGTTGAAATTCAAAATTCATAGCGATTACTTGTTCTCAATATCAAAATTTTCCTTATCAACACCCTTTTCATCAAGAAAAGAAGGTTGAACTCGGAGTGAATCAGTAACTAAGTGATAAAGTATTGGCTGAAAGCGTCACAAATTTGGCGTAACGTGTGGAGATTACTAATCATAATTTCCTTAACAAAATCAAGCTAATACAAAATACATTGGCAAATGTGAATGATTCACTGGCCATTTTGTCAACAAGATTTAATCATGTTATGGCACAACCAAATGCAAGTGAACCATTATTGAATGCACAACAATAGGTTCCAGCGCCTGTCGAGTATCAATTGAATTATTACCATCACCAACAGCGACAACAAGGGTTTCAACCCCTTCAGTGGCAGTTGTATGATCAGTTTCTAGCTACCCCAGGCTAATCAATCCTAGGCTAATCAGACGCAATAGCAACTACCAACGGAGCGCCAACCGATCAGAGGGGTTTATCAGAACATCAATTGGCAACCCCTCAATCCAGTTTATCAACACAACCCCGCAGGTATTTCAGCCCCAAAATTATAATTATTAGCTGCACTAACAAATACATCAACCGCTTCAGTAGCAGATTTGCCAATGGCCATAAAAAGGGTTAATTTAGTTTCAACGTCATATTTAGACTCAAATTCAATCTCGAATGGTTCCTCAAAAGAAGTAGGTACCTTAGCCCGCTCAGGCGTTGATTGGCCAGAATGTTAATCAGCAATAGGTTGAAGTGGGGAACCGATAAATTTATTGGAGATCTTTCAACCCAATGTGTAAACTAAATCCTTATAATATGATTGAGGAAAAGTTGTTGAAGTTCCCGAGGAAGAAACGAGAAGCGATGGGTAATAACCCATTTCCTACGGTGGTTGTAAATAACAGCCAACCACTAAAGAAAATTTACCTCAAAGAGAATAAGGTTGAGAGGTCATAAGAGAAATGGCTAGTTATAGTGGCCAAACAATAGCAAGCCATGAAAGTAATGGAAGAAGAAAAAGATAAAGGAGACACAAGATCGACCCCTATATTAAAAAGTGATTGCATCACTAAGCTTCTTTCTCCGACAAGAAAAAAACAACAAAATTAACACCCTATGGAAGATAGACTAACTTGGCCATGGGGGGCAACCCATTTGGCCTCAAGAAGGCTAAAGAGGTTGAAAGAATTTTCATTCAATCCTAATGGCAACAAGGTGCTGATAGAAAATTGGCCTAAGGACCACCAGAGTATGAGAGGCCACTTTATAATGCAAAAGGCCAAATTTGTCACTAAATTCAGCATCAGTCGAAAGCGGTTCTAAAGTGGTCGAAAGTAAATCTGGAGTGGCCGAAAGAAGCTATGAAAAATGTTGAAGACTGAAAAGACTTGGATAGAGGTTTGGTCACTTGGCATAGCTATTGAATTAGGATAAATATGTCTTAATGTTGGTGTGGTGCCTAAAGCGGTCAATTTTTAGTCTAATTAATTTAGTGCAGTAGATTATTAATGCCCAATTTAAATTGTGATCCATCAATTTTAGCTTTTCAAAAATTCGATCCGATCTCATTTTTAAAGAGCTGTGTGGAGGGTGGGGGGCATTGTTTGCACCATGGAATAAAAAAATTAGATCAGCCACATAACATGAGTTGATTAAAGAAAAGAAATTATTTTTTTGTTCAAAAAGAAAATAAAAGTTAAAGTTTATTACTCTTATATTTCCACACAAAGACAAATACAATTGTCAAATTTAAAAAAAAAAAAAAAAAAGTTCATTGTATTAATGAAAAAATATGGAAGCACGTGCTTGTGAAATGATAATGATACAATGGGAACATAAAGTGGTAGTTTTGCAAATTATAAGTGATTGCAAGGGCATTTATCTATTTGTACACATAATTATCTTCATATAATGATGTGGTATGATCTTAGAGGTTGTATATGTACAACAAAACAATCAAAAAGATGATTAATATAAGAGTATAAGTTATGGACAGCCGTTGAAGATCAGTACATGGGGGTTGCGTGGTTAAAGAAGTATATAGAAGTTTAAATATGAAGAAACCGTCTGTGTTTGAATTTGAAAAGTGATAGTAGAACAGATTGCTATGCACAAGTATAAATTTCAAAGAACGAGTTTGTACTAAAAGGTTCCGACCAAATAACAATCTGCATTTTCTTACAATGTATTCTTTGCTTATTTACTATATTTCTTTGTACTTCTTTTCATATGATTAATTTAGTGTTAGACTTAGAATAAAATTCATATTCTTGTACTTTTCTCTTGTATAAGAATTCTCCTCCAAAGTTTATTTTATAAATTATTCTAGAATTGATGAATGCTTGTGCAATAGGTTTTGATCCCTTCATCCATTCCTCTTTTGTTATTGAAAGTTCTCTTTATTGAGACATCGAAGAACCCAAAGGAAGGGCTGATCAATACCTTCCAACAATAGTCTGATCCGTTTAAGAGGCCAATTTCTTATTCGGTCACAATCAAGGATAGTATGGCTATCCCAAATTTGAGTCGAAAGATTTTGGCACGCCCCTAAAAAAGGAAAAAAGTAGCCAAACAAATTGGAATGCCCGGTGGACTTCCCCAGAAGTGTCGAAAATCAGGTTATGCAAGGAATATATTTCTCTATGCATTACTAGCATTCTGCAAATACAGACATTAGAACTTAACTAATCTTTGTCCTATTCTAACAAGTATATCAAGTTCCACCACATCCCGCGGGAGATGTGTTGAAACCAAAATTTTAATATAAAAAGTTGAATAATCTTACATTCTCCCACTCTGCTCATATGATTACTTCCTCAGTTTCATAAAAATTATGTGTACTTAGCAATTTATACTGAAACTTTAATGAGTTTGGGAGGAACATAATCTGCCTTCATGAGTATTGGGCCAAAATTCAGGAATTTTTTTTTTTTTTTTCCAGAACTTTGATAATGCTAAAAACAAGACATCTGATCCCAACACATCATATCCTTGAAGCAAAATTATTGATTCACATAAAATTTTATGGAAGCACTAGTAAGTACCCAAATCGTATACATGTGACAAGTTGATGCATTGGGCATTACCGGTGGCCGAGCGCCTAGCTTCCAGAACAATATGCCCGTGTTCGAGTATCCCCCTCTTAGTTTTCCAAGGAAAAAAAAAAACTTGATTGACCTTACTTGGACAATGAAAGAGACGGCTGAGACTTTGTTGGCACCAAAACTTGGCAGCCATCTCAGCGATGACGTGGACCAATGACAGGGTGACAAATATTTTCAACATGGCACCATGAGGATTGGCCATATGGAAATTATTGGAGAAAAATGAGGTGACCCGTGGAATTATATTTGATATATTGTTTGGCTGCCAAGCTAAATGAAAGGTTGCTAAATTTTAGCAACAAATAGTTGACTACTTAATAGCATATATTTGTTGACTTAGACGGAAATATTGGAATTTGGCAGTGGGTCAACAACTAAAGCCCTACAAACAAAGAAGGAAAGTTGAGTTATTATATGAAAGCTCCAATTTTGACTTAGTTTAAGACAAATAAGGAATATGGGTTTTGATTAATTCAAAGGGAAGCCGGCCATAATGAAAAAAAAATTGTATATTATAGCTGGAGATGGGAAGTTTATTTGAAGAAGAAGCCTAGTCAACATCAAACCCAGTTTGATTTTAAAGAGAGAGAAAATCAAGGAAAGAGAGATTTTCTAGCAAGAAGTTAGGAAAATAAGTTGAGAAAAAATTCTATAAATAGGAAAGTTGTAATCCTATTCCAATTTGCCCAGCACCAACCACAAAACATGAATCAAAATTCATTCAAATGACTCTACGCCATCAATTTATCTTCAATTCTTTTGTCCAAATGGCAAATTTCATTCGAAGAATTTGAGTTCCAATAACTTATCATTCCATTTACAATGCTTAATTATGCTATTTACAATTTATTCTTTATTTTATGCAAACGAATTCAAATGACAAATCTTTGATCAGATTAATGTCACTTTAATTCGGCAAGTATTTCATTCCAAAATGTCGTTATTTTTCATGTAATTTCTATTCAGCCATTTCCTTTATTGTCATTTCAATTCAGCCATTTATTTTCCATGCTATTTTAATTCAGTCATCTTTCTTTACCGTCAATTTAAGTTCAGCCCTTTCATTAAAATTTTCTTTAGTATTTGCATTTTTATTTCTTTTAACACCTTTATAAAAAGTCCTTACACCAAGGCATAAAAAGAACCTTACTGGGAGTTCTTACTAGTCTCTCTCCCACACAATCGCCTGAGAGTTAGCCATCGAAAAAAGGGATAGGCTGGTGTTCGAATCAATATTTTGAGTGTTTTATACAAATACTCTGGCACGCCCGCGAAAGTCCATCGACTGGCGTAAGACAAAAAAAACCATGCGAGCATATTTTGGCATGCCCGGTGGGACCATTAATGGCTGTTAGAAGAAGTAAAAATGCCACGGCTTACGAAAAATTCAAATGCCGTAGCCACTAAAGAAGATCTGAAAGAAGAGCATCAGCCAGCTCAGGTTAGTAGCTCTACTTTGGGCCCTGTGGATGAACTAGTTATACCATTAAAAGTATCAATGGTTTAAACAAAGTTGTGTTCATTGTTAGAGGCGATGAGAAGAATGAGTGTAAGTCAAAGCGACCTGCACGAAATAATATCTCAGCTTTCAACCGCCATTATGAATAGGCTGGCTCAGGATGAGAGCTCCAGCTATCAGGAATCGGCCACTCGACCAATTTCATCACAGGTTGTTCAGCCAGTAGTGAATGCTCAGCCATCACAGTCGTGGCCACTGATGGTTCTGCTTCAACCAAATATGATGGCTAATCAGCCAGAAGGCTGGCTGAATTATTATCAGCCGCCAATGGTATATCAGCCGGGATTAGGGGGGCAGCCGATGGATAATCAGCCAAAAGGCTAGCCGAATTATAATCAGCCACCAATGGTATATCAGCCGAGATTCGAGGGGCAGCCGATGGATAATCAGCCAGAAGGCTGGCCGAATTATTATCAGTCGCCAATGGAATATTAGCCAAGATTCAGGGGGCAGCCGATGGATAATTAGCTAGAAGGCTGGCCGGATTATAATCAGCCGCCAATGGTATATCAGCCAGGACTCGAGGGGCAGCTAATGGCTAATCAACCAGAAGATTGGTCTATTTATAATCAGCCACCAGCGAAAAATCAGCCGCCAGTGGTAAATCAATCACAGCAAGGTTGGTCAATTTACAATCAGCCACTTGTGGTAAATCATCCGGAAGTGGTACATCAACCAAAACCTTTCAACCTGGGGGGCAATCAGGTAGGGTGGAGAGCTCCAAATCCACTTTATGCCCAGGAACCACCAAAACCAGGACTGAGGGGCAGCCGATGACTAATCAGCCAGAAGGCTGGCCGAATTATTTTCAGCCACCAGTGGAAAATTAGCCGCCAATGGTAAATCAATCGCAACAAGAATGGCCAGAATATCAGCCTGTTGCTTCTATATCACAACCTTCGATATTCGGGGGGTAGCCGATGACTAATCAGCCATAAGGCTGGCCGAATTATAATCAGCCACTAGTGAAAAATCAGCCGCCAGTGGTATATCAGCCAAAACCTTTGGTACTCGGGGGGCAGTCGATGGCTAATAAGCCACAAATAATAAAAAAGCCGCTAGTGGTCGTTCATCATCCTAATCAACCAACGACAGTCAATAATGTTCAGGTGGATGATATTATTAAGCAAGAATATGGTAATGGCCTTAGGAGAATAGGCCGACTAATGTACAAAAAGCCAAAATCAGCCATATCCGACACTCGAACATCTACAGTATCGGCCAAAAAAAGAACTAACGATGAAGTCATGGGGGTCAACAATGATCTTTTCATAGCAGGTAGTAATGTGATCGACCAGGCTCCCAAAGAGAAGGTTGATGAAGGGAATCAGCCTAAGGTTGCTGAGAGCAAACCGTCAACCACTCCAAGTGCCAAAGCGGTAGAAGAATTAGAAGAAAATTGAAGGAAACACAATCTGCTCTCATTCAACATGGTTGCTGCCCTCAGTGGAAGGTTATTAACCGAGGTAAAATTAAGTTTTTCTCATAAAATAAAAGTCCAAACTAAGTTTTCTAATAGAAGAGTTCAAGAGAGATTCACTTCTTATCAAGGTAAAAGAATTTCAGGATCAGATCGGCCAGATTACCAAAATGCTTGGCCAAGAGTGGTATCTAATCCTTAGCCAGAACCATCATTGGCTGAGAGAATTCTTTTAGCTTTTTGACCTCAACCAAATTTCAAGAAAAGAAAGTGGGGATGGAAATTAAAAAAGGTTAAGTTAAAGAGAAATCTGTGGAAGAAAATAAATCGGCCATTTAATAGAAAATTTTACCTAGTCGATGCAGTGCTACATGAAGAGAATCTTATTCTGTTCAAAAGAACAAATAAAATGGGGCGACCAGTATCGGCCACAATGAAAAGAAGTCTGACTGATGGGTTAATTAGAAAGGTATTTTGGCCGAGGATAATACTTCATCGGCCAGCTGTTGAGGTGCCAAATAAAGAATCAAGGAGGAGTCAGGCCATCATGGCCGCTGACATTCTAAAAGATTACTTGGTCGAGAAAAAATTGACCATAAAAGAAATATTATTCTTGGTATTTTCGGTTGATATAGCTGAAGTCATTAAAGAAGATGACTATCCAAAAACTTGGGATGGCGTACTTTCAGAAGCTCCATAGGAGTTTAAAAAATCAAAAGGATCAGCCATCAGAAAAGCTCCATACTGGCATAATGTTGTTCTTCCAATAGAAAAGCCAGTTAGATCATCCCAAATGACATTACATAACAACTTGATCTTAGCCGATTACGATCATACCTTACTAGTAGAGTTGGGAAACTTCAATAGTGAGGTCTATCATGGGTTTCTAAATGGCCAATATTTTGAGAAGTATCAGCCAGCTATGTGGGAATAATAGAAGAACCAGGATCGGCCAATCCTGACTAACGCAAAATAAAGACCAACTTAGAAGTGGTCCGGAAGAAATAAAGTCTAGAAGCTCGCTAGCTGCCAGTTTCTTTCATGTTATAAAAATTCCAAAAATCTTATTGGCCTGAGTGGCCTATAAGACATTTGAAATTTGGGGGGCATTTGTTAGCACCAAAACTTGGCAGCCATCTCAGCGATAACGTGGACCAATGACAGGGTGACAAATATTTTCAACATGGCACCATGAGGATTGGCCATATAGAAATTATTGGAGAACAATGAGGTAACCCGTGGAATTATATTTGACATATTGTTTGGCTGTTAAACTAAATGAAAGGTTGCTAAATTTTAGCAACAAATAGTTGACTACTTCATAGCATATATTTGTTGACTTAAAAGGAAATATTGGAAATTGGCAGTGAGTCAACAACTAAAGCCCTACATACAAAGAAGGAATGTTGAGTAATTATATGGAAGCTTCAATTTTGACTTAGTTTGAGACAAATAAGGAATATGGGTTTTGACTAACTCAAAGGAAAGCCGGCCATGATGAAAAAGAATTTGTATATTATAGCTGGAGATGGGAAGTTTATTTGTAAAAGAAACCTAGTCAACATCAAACCCAGTTTGATTTTGAAGAGAGAGAAAATCAAGGAAGGAGAGATTTTCTAGCAAGAAGTTAGGAAAATAAGTTGAGAAAGAATTCTATAAATAGGAAAGTTGTAATCCTATTCCAATTTGTCCAGCACCAACCACAAAACATGAATTAAAATTCATTCAAATGACTCTACGCCATCAATTTATCTTCAATTCTTTTGTCCAAATGGCAAATTTCATTTGAAGAATATGAGTTCCAATAACTTATCATTCTTTTTGCAATGCTTAATTATGTTATTTACAATTATTCTTTGTTTTATGCAAATGAATTCAAATGACAAATCATTGATCAGATTAATGTCACTTTAATTCGGCCAGTATTTCATTCCAAAATATCGTTATTTTCCATATAATTTCTATTTAGCCATTTCCTTTATTGTCATTTCAATACAGCCATTTATTTTTCATGCTATTTTAATTCAGTCATCTTTCTTTACCGTCAATTTAAGTTCAGCCCTTTCATTCAAATTTTCTTTAGTATTTGCATTTTTATTTCTTTTAACACCTTTATAAAAAGTCCTTGCACCAAGACATAAAAAGAAGAGCAAACTACAATGACCTCCCCTGAGGTTTTAACTAATTGCAAGTAAACCAATGGTTTGCCTTTTTTTTGCAAAGACCTCCCTTTCGACAGATTTGAGGGTTTTTTTTAGATGAATTTACTCAACTACCCTTATTATTATATTGTTAAAAAGATTTAAAATATTTGAAAATAACAAATGACCATTTTACCTATGACACCTTTGTTTTTTTTTTTTTTTTCTCTTCCTTCAACCCTATTTTCTCCTTCCTCTATCCGTTCCCTCTCTTCCTCCACTTACTGCCCCAACCACGACCTCTCCTCCTACCATTACTTCCACCAAACCACCCCAAAAATCGCCACCACCACTCATCCTCCTACCACTACCACTACATTGCCCATCTCAAACTGAACCACGGGCTAGCAAAATTCTGGTCACCGACGAGGCCAGAATGTCACCGTCAGAAACAAAACAGGAGCGTCCATTAAAACTGGCGAGCTCTTAGCGGCAACGCCCATTGAATTCATCGTGTTTCGAGCAGCTCCATTGAAGACCCAAAACTGAAAAACTCCATGGAAGACCCAAAACCAGTGTGCTTCAGAGACAAACCAACAGTGAGCTCCATTAAAGGTCAAAGTGTCAAACTAATGCACATCATTGAAGACCCAACTGAAGCCACGCTATATATTGAAGACCCAAGAGCTCCGGTGAGCTTGAAGATTGGTGTCCATGGCCTGAGTATATATATATATACACATACATACCGACAGAGAGAGAGCTCTATTGATGATCAGAGTGCTTCAGCGACCCAACCGAAGTTGAGTACAGAGCTTAAACGATCCAAATTAACCATAGAAGACTGAGCAAAAGCTTGATATAAAAGAGCTGCCCTGTGTACACCGAAAAGGACCAAATCAAAGCCCTAATCGTCCCTCTAATGCACAACGCGAATCCAATCCCAACTCTGTGATCAGCAAGCACAATTTGCCAAATCTCGTCGCCATCGTCCAGATCAATCTCGACATTAACCCCAAACCAAAATCATCACGCTGTCGCCACCAGACCAGTATCATCGCATTGTCGCCGCCACAGCGAGATCAATCTCGACGTTAACCCCAAACCTCACCGCCGTCGTTGCCCAGCCATCTTCTAAGGTTCTCTGGATTTTTAGGGTTAATTCTCTGTCATGTATATATACAACTGCTTAAGGAGGCAACTAAAATCTCATCGGTGGGATTTAGAATAGCGATCTGGGTTAGCTTTTTAACTCGTTCCTCAATCTCTCACCCAAGCAAGCTGTAATGTGATCAAATCGGGGTTTGGAACCCGTTACAAAGGAAGGAATATGAATCGAACCCCCTTTTTGCCGTCGAGTGAGTATATATATATTGCTCGCTGTATTTGGCTCACTGTATATGTGTATATATATATAGCTGTGTATATAACCCATTGTATTTGTATGAGTGTGTAAATATATATATATATATATATATAGAAATATATCAGATAGCTACGAGGCTTTCCTATTGGGTCTCGGTTGGAGCAGCAAGAAGCTTCGATTAAATCATTATCTCGGTCTCGGATTGGATATGATCTTCACTGGAGTTTCAGTTTGGTTTAAACTGCTTCGGTGCCGGCTTCAATGGAAGCTGTTGCTCAGAGCTTGCCCGTTTCAGTGTAATTACTGTAGCTTTGGGTGGGTGGAGAGAGAAAAAGGGTAGGAGAGAAGGGTATTTTTGTCCATTAAAACAATGGTTTTTTTATTTTTTATTTTTATGAAACTATAAGGGTAATAGAGTCTTTACACTCAATTTATGGGTATTTGGTCTCTTCAACAATTTTTTTGACAAAAAGTACTAATTTTTGTAGGAAGGGGAGGTCTTTGTAAAATGGATCAAACCTCAGGGGAACATATTGCAAAAAAAAAGGCAAACCTCAGGTTTACTTGTAATTAGGCCAAACCTCAGGGAGGTCATTGTAATTTGCCCTAAAAAGAATTTTGCAGGGAGTTCTTACTATTCTTTCTCCCACACAATCACCTGAGAGTCAACCATTGGAAAAAGGGATAGGCTGGTGTTCGAATCAATATTTTGAATGTTTTATACAAATACTCTGGCACGCCCGCGAGAGTCCATCGACCGGCGTAAGACAAAAAAAACCGCGCGAACAGACTTGCAATTAAAGCTGATCATTTATAACTTAAGGACTTGACAATTTGTCAAGTCTTCTAAACTGATGTGAGTGGTTTATGGGACAAGTCTTCTAACTTACCAAGTATGAATGGTCATTAATTTTAGGGGTAAATGCAAATGATTCTTCTAAATTATGTTCAAATTTACAAATAATCCCATAACTATCAAATTTTGTTGTAATGCTATTTCTTATTGAATTATATTTAATTCATTTTTCTTATTAAAATAAATTATAAAAAAAAATACATATTAATTTGATAACATATTCTCCATTAAATTTGAATATTTTTTTCTTTAATTCTTGAAATTAATTATTGAAATAAAAATATTAAGTAAAAAATTTTAAAATAATTTACGTCATTTCTTAACTTTTCATGAATATATTGCATCCAAAAGAAGGTATTTTTTATATAAGTAGTGTATTAATTTTTCATGAATATATTTTACCAAAAAATAAGTTATTTTTTTGCTTTAAAAAATTTTAAACCGAGTATAATAAGTTTTATTATAAATAGTAAAGTTTTAATAATAAGTCAATCATTTTAGAAAATGGTAGTTACAATTTTGTTATTTTTTTCATTTTTTCTGATAAATTGATACTAATAATAAATTAAGGTAAATGGTATATTAATATTTAAATAAGAGAAAATATAATAAAAATAATTTACTAATATTTGAAAATTTTAATGAGAAAGTGTAAAATAGTTTTTTGTGATAAATTTGTCCTTAATTGCAACAAATCATTAGTTTAGGGGGACAGTTTGGAGTTCAGTGTGAAGAGTTTGTCCTTAATTACAAAAAAATCATTAGTTGGAGTTAAGGGATATTTGTAAAAAAACAATAGTTTAAGATTTTTTTTCACTTTACCTTAATCATAAACACAAATTAAAAAAATTAAAAAAAAAAAAAAGAAAAAAGAATGTAATGAAAGAAAGACATTATAATAGTTCATGTTTTAAGTGCGGGCAATGTAGCTAATTAATTAATACACAAATTTACTAAATTCTCATAATCCAACGGTTATGAGTGAGTGGTCATGGTTAGAGCCCATGGTAGCATTGCTCTATAGTGTAACGTTTGATTACTTATTTACATATTGCCACATGAAACTCAAATTTAATTTCAATACAATTGTGTTTTTATATATTTTTTCAATAACACAATTCTTTGATTAATCCTAATATAAGATATTGTTGGTGTTGACACATAAAAATGGCAGCCACTTTGGCATCCATGTGGAGAAATGAAAGAGAGACAAGTGGACCAAATTATAGTTTAATAATACAGTGACACATGGCATTTGTTGAAGGTAACCGAAAGCCCAATACTTGTGTGGTGCAGCAGATGACAAATGTGCAATATTTTAGCTAACACTTGGAAGAATGTAGAAGTTCACATGCCCCAAAATTGTATAGTACCAACTGGCTATATAATTCAGCCACAAAAATATGTATAATCAGTTATAAAGTGGGCCAAAAAAGTCCTAAATTCAAGTTAACGTAATGGATTGAATTAGTTCATACACTTAAGGAAGTGAGTAGGCACAAACAATATCCTTACATATGTGAATAGCCATGTTATTATAAAAAAGGAGGTGGGTTATTTTGTTGCTACAAAGTAGAAAATGGTGGTACACTTAGCAGTCAAAGACAAGAAGTTAGGGAAAGTTACAAATAGTGGACATATGACTGATAGCAGAACTGGCAGATGGGTTAGTTAATGGTAAATTTAATGGTCCATTAAATGGATTAATGGGACACTTGTCCAACATACAAAAAGGACACATATCAAGCCCTAAAATAGTGGGAGTACGTAGGCTGAGAAATGGTTAATAATGGATCAAGATGTGATAGACATGTGGCAGATGGCGGAACTGCTAGGTGAATAGTTAGTTCTTATAATATAGGGAAGTGGGCTGAGAAATGGCATATCATGGATCAAAGCTGGAAATAAAAATCATGCAAGCAGAACATGGATTAAAGAATTAGGACACATGGTATCACCATACCAAAGCTGGAAGAAGGCGTGTAGACCATGGGTTTAGAAGTTTGTTTATCATAGAACATGAGTCCTTCTTGTAAGGCTTGTAAAGTCTATAAATAGCCTACTTAGGACTATATTTGAAAGTCCCCTCAACGACATCAAACAATTCAATACATTGTCATTTATCTTTCCTTGTATTTCAATTCATGCAATTTCAATATAAGTCTTTTCAATTCCTTTACTTTACATGCACTTACTTTCTAGTATTGCATTTCAATTCCTTAACTTAGCATTATAGTCTTGTAAGTATTTTCATCAAAGGCATAAAGAACCCCGCGAGGAGTTTCTTATTCATTCTTTTCCACAATCGCCTGATCAAACAAAAAGGATAATTTTTTATTCAATCTCTTTTGAGTCTTCCGAGACTCTAGCACGCCCGCGCACTTCCAGAACCACATTTGTGAGTGAAAAGTTGGTCATTTTAATTATTATACGAGACGATGGGATGATGACAAGACACTCATTTGACCATTGTAATAGATTATTTATCTATTGTGGTTTGCTTAAAATTTGTTTCAAATATAGCTTAGGATGATTCTTTAGCTCGCCCATTAAACATAGACGTTAGGAGGCATGAACCACATGTATTGATTTATATTACGTTGCAAAGATTCTTTGAAACTTTAGGGTGTACGTATATGCTTCTTCCTAAGAGTAACTTTGGTTGCTCACCCTAATTGTTTGGGATATTTTCAGGTAAAGAGACCTTATTTTGGGATGCACAACATCCCTAGGTTGGCTTGGTAGCATTGGAGTACTTTTGTGTATTTTTGTTCACATGCAAATGTTAGCATGTTTAGCTTCTTTTGGTGTTTAAAGGCAAAATCTTGTTATTTTCATTTGGAATATGTAATGTGTACTTAAATGCACTATTTGAGACTCATTTGATGTGTATGCGACGAGGCCAAGGGCCAAACACCTTTTATTTATGCAATAGATGTTTTCTGTTTCAAGTATTTTAACATTTTTGCAAAGTATGTGCATAAAGCATTTTGGGTACTTCGCGTTGAAAATCAGAATTGGCTTGATCCTGGTTGTTTAGAAAACCATATATTTTTTTTTGGGTTGAGGGGGGGGGGGGGGGGGGGAGGGGGTTGCTTCACAACTTTTTTGTTAGAAAAATCCGTCTTTGCTTCGAAAAACGAGCATTTTCCTTGATTTCTGGTATAGCCTTCTAGTCTGCGATCAATCACAGATTCGGTGACTGCGATTGATCGCCGAATCTGGCAATCCATCACAGAGCCACTTTTTCATCCATCGTGGGCCTTTGCGATCCTTCGCAGGCTCTGGCGATCCTTCGCAAACTTTGGCGATTGATCACCGAGGTAACGATAGATCGACTGGGCACATTACAGTAGCTTACATTTGAGTTTTTGCTCTAGGCAATCCTTCGTGGATTTGGCGATCCACGATCAATCGCAGATTCGGTGACTGCGATTGATCGCCGAATCTGGCGATCCATCACAGAGCCACTTTTTCATCCATCGTGGGCCTTTGCGATCCTTCGCAGGCTTTGGTGATCCTTCGCAGACTTTGGCGATTGATCGCCGAGGTAGCGATCAATCGACTGGGCACATTCCAGTAACTTACATTTGAGTTTTTGCTCCAGGCAATCCTTCGTGGATTCGGCGATCCACGATCAATCGTCAGTGCCCTGTGAGCACTTTTTTTTCTGTTTTTATTTCAAAACTTAAAGGTTCCATGTCTACTTCATCCGGATTCCGAATCAGGTGATTCTTGAGTTTAACTTTATTAATTTTTCGTTGTCTTTCCAATGATGTGCATGGTGGCACCCACTTCTATTTTGAAAAGACCATTTTACCCCTAGGGTTGTACTTAATCGTTTTTAACCCCAACTTCCGCGTGTTGTTTCCCTTAAGGTTTCGTGGCTTCATGGGAAGTCACTTTGGCGTTTTAAGGATGATGTACATCTCTAGAGACCTTGTTTCTTTTAGTCACTTCCGCATTTTGGATCCGTTATCGGGTCAACTTTCTGGTCATCATTGACGCACCGGGTTTGTAAAACTTGGGCCGTCACAATACATTGCGTATATCACATATATACTAACCAAGGACATGGTTCATATATCAAATTAATAATTTATCATGCTTTATACCTCCCCACATCCATAAGACCTAAAAAAAAAAAAAATGTAAGTTACTAGCATAAGACACCCCTACCTCACTTTGAGGTGAAAATCTCAAATGACACCGAAACTGAAATGCTTCAAATGTGACGCAACTTTGAAAGGATGAGAAAGAAGACAAGAGGAATGGCGAAACCTCCAACATCGGCCTCCAAAACCAAACCCGAACTCAGCCCCCAAAACCCAAAGTGTACAGAACCGAAAACAAAAGGTTTCCCCGATGTAAAACCCTCCTATGGATAGTCAAGAATACTATCCCTAACTCACCTTAACTTCATAACTATTCGAAAATGAAAATGGGGACAAGGGTTTTAAAGCCCTTAGTGTCCCCAACCTTTCTCCCTCTTATGGCAAATCAAAAGGGTGAATGAAAGGCAAAGAAAAACACGCTCAAGGCTTGGGCAAAAATGGTGGAAGCAAGGTGAAAGGAAAAAGAATAAGAAGATTAGGAGAAAAAAAGTGACCAAAGGAAGACGATATAAAACAAACACACCTATACTAGCACTACCTCTCTCACACACACACATCACCACCCTCCACTTGTCAATAATTAAATCCCAACACTTGTCCCAATCAAACCCCTACACTTGTCCCAATCAAAACACAACACATGGCACTAACTTTCACAAATTGCACCAAAGTCTCTCCAAGAAAATATCTAATAAGATAATCGCACTATTACCCCAAATGAAAATATATCCAAAAGACAATCGCATTAATACCCCCAATATGGAAATGGCAACAAAATAAAATCACACAAATACCCCCCAAGTAACAAAAGGTAAAATGTATACAAATGCAATACAAATCTATAATGACATGAGGGTAAAATACGCAAAGATGAAATGAAGGAAGTGTTGGGAACTATTCTTGAGTACTTGACTCGATCGGGTCCGAAAAGACCCGAACCCGAAAAATGAACGAAAAAAAAAAAAACAGAAAAATGAAAAAGGAATAGGTCCTCACACTATATGTCAATTGATCATTCAATATGCACTTTCATGATGTAGTGGATAAATTCAGTGTAAAACTTCCCACGTCCCATTTATTTTAATGTGGATCGCGTAAGGCTCCCAATTGAGAACGACCGGTTCATTTATATGTTTATCACTTTATATAACTTTTTTCATTTTTTTTTGAATGGGTTTATGATAAATAAAAAAATGCAAAGTTAAAATATATGGAACAATGTGATGGAATTTAAATTATATACAAAAAATTTCATTTCTTTTACTATGCCTATGTCGTGTTTTTTTCTCTTTTTTTGCAATTCTTCTCAATTATTAATTCAATTGACTTGAACAACCTAAATTCTTGTATTTCTTTAGTTCATAATGACAAAGTTAGGATTATATTAATATAGAATGTAAAACTTGAGAAGAAACTAAGCTGCAAAGAAGAGGATGTATTGGCAGTGAAATAAAAAATAAAAAATTTCATGGGTGGTAACAAAAAATTAACTATCGCCAGAAAATTCTACTGTAATCAAATAAAAGATGTGACCATCATTAGATCCAAAACTAAGACCATCTCTCACAAAACCTTATTGCTCCTGCTAACTTTAAAGTAATTTCAAGTAATTTTGTTCATACTCTTCTCTCATAATATTAATGTTACGAAAAATATGCATTGAGTTTTCTATTTATTTTTCAATTCTTGTTCTTTAGTTTCAATTGAATCTCTCTTCTCATGGAAAGCCAATTGAGTTTGTCTCTTCTCATGGAAAATTACTCTTTACATGCTATTATGTTAAGAGTACGGGGTGTGTAGTTTGATAAACCTTCATGTTTAGTCCATATAATTTATTCTAAGTATATATGTGTCACATGCTGACAACTTGTTTTTCAATATGAACTTTTATATTATTATTTTGATTATTGAGAATGATAAAAAGTACACAAAAATTCATAATACAATTCAATTCACGTAATCATATACTTTTTAAAGGCCTTAAATTATGTTAAGCTGACCTTGCACGATATCCTAAAGGTTTTGTAAGAGAAGACTATCGAGCCCTCTGTGCCTATTCAAGTGAAGTCACAAGTACTTATTGGCAAAGTGCCCTCTCTTAGTAGAAAAGGATTGGGATCTCAAAATCCAAAACATAAAAAGTAATTTTAATGTCCATACCGTGAAGAAACGTAAAAGTGGAAAGAACTTGCGTATAATATATTATCAATATAATTAATGACACCCACGGAAAGGGAGGGAGGTTGTTGGCATTAACTTGATAGACGCATTTTGAAAACAACGAGTACAAAATGGTGCAAAATGTACAATATCTACATGTGTAGGGGGCGGGTCTGAAATTAGGGGGCTGGCTTGCAACAATTTGCCTTGTTCATGTTTCAGACTTAGTGCATGATGTTGATACTTTGTAATGTTTGAGGTTTTTTAGCTTCTAATGGAATAACTTCATAATGTGGGGAAAAAATACCAATAAAAGATCTCTCATTTTTTATGGGCTTATCATGAAATTTTCTAAAAAGGCTTTCTAGATTTTTGTGTCTTTTATGTTTAACCAATATTTTAATTCATAATTCATGTTGGAAAAAAAATATTGGGTGCTACCAACTTTACTTTCCTCACTATTTTTCTTGGCAATAAAAAATAATTATTCATTGTTAGCCTGAGTATTACATTATCGGTCGGCACTCCCGATATACCTAATACATTTTATGGATCCACATATAAATATTATTTTGTAATTTGACATTCAATTATTTTTAACCTCTTTTCACACAAAAGATGGACAATTCGGACATTATTATGAAATTTCTTTGATGGATTTAATAGGTATTATTGGATGGGAGTCATTGAGTACACGTGAGTTGTATAGTGTAATGTTGGTCATTCTTCTCATCCACGTGTTAGGTCAAACTTTAGAAGAGAATTTGGTATATTTCATCTAAATTATAAATTTTGAATTCAATATTCTTCGTGAAGGCTTGAGGAGATACAACTAAAAGTAGTGATACTCACATCGAAGAGTTACAATGAATTGCCTAACTGAATGCTTTTGATTAGTTATTTATGCAAAATATAAGCAAGTGGATGGTCCATTCCCTTATTTATTGAATATATGACCGATTAAAGATAGTACTATAACGACCCAAATCGGAGGGTCCGAAACACTATCTAGGTTCTAACCCGACCCGACGCCGCCCAAGGGTAATAAGGTCATTGCAAGGTAAAGAAAAGAAATGACTTGAATCTAAATCAGTCAAAGGGATTCCATTTAAGTCTTCACAGCCATTTAAACTCATTTGGTATAGTTTTAGATAGGGGTGGCAATTCGGGTTCGCGTGTCATAATCGTGTCGTGTCGAAGTAGGGGTATAACACTAAACAGGTCAACCCGAGCACGACACGATTAATAATCGTGTCACATATCCTAAACCCGAACACGACACGTTCATTAAACGGGTAACACGACACGACACGACACGTGTAACCCGTTTAGTAAACGTGTCGTGTTAGACACACCAAACACGGCCTGTTTAACGACCTGTTTATCGTTTAACCTGTTTAACTCGTTTAACCCGTTTAACCTGTTTAACTCGTTTAACTTGTTTAACCTCTTTACCGTTTAACCTGTTTAAAGTGGCTAAAGATTAAAATACTAGCAAACATCCAAAAGAGAGATTAAAAGCCAAAGATAAAGATTAGTCACAAGTCATAAGTTATAGACCACCGAAATAAAGATAAGTCATAAGTTATTACAGACCGAAATAAAAATATTTAATAGAAATGTCAAGTAACATGCAATCTTCTTAAAAGCCAAAGATCCACAACTCAAAAACTTCCTTCTGGAATTTGTATGCACTCTTTTCTGAAACACCCAAAAGTAGAAATTCCTACAAAATAGGTAAGTGTAAAATAAGTTTAGATAATAATAATAATAAAAAAAAAAAAAAAAAACAGATTGAAATATAAAAGAATGCATGTAACAAATTATGTGAAAAATAAAACAAATGTAGAGGGCTTTTTTACGTAGCTAGATTTTAATGTTCGGTCACACTAACCCTGGTGGAACATTGGCCTTCAGCAGGGTCATCATTGTTGATATTAAGTTTCATCACATTATCAATCAAGTCATCCACTTGAAGCTTCATTGTATCTATAGTAAAACACACATAAAAAATTTATTACTTTACTATTTTCTGCAATAATAAAAATATAATTTGAAATTTATTATAAGTTATTACCTTTCAAACCAAAAAGCCAATCCCTCGTGCATACCAAAGCCTCCACATTTTCTGGGTTAAGTGCACTACGATATTGATCAAGAACCCGACCACCAACACTAAATGCAGACTCAGAAGCAACTGTAGTGATTGAAATATTCAATATATCACGAGCCATTGGAGCAAGCATTGGATACGTAAACTGATTGGCTTTCCAATAGGCAAGCACGTCAAGGTTCGCATTCCTATTGATTTTTGGTTCATCTAAATAGAGTTCCAACTCTGATTTTTAGGCATTTCCAAGCAATTTATCATTCTCAAATGAGTCAAATTCCTACATTACAGTAATTAAGAAAAACAAATAGATCAATCAATGGTAAAAGTAGAAAAATAAATAGATGTAATGAATAAAATAGGCATTAAATGAATTTAATATCTCACAAAAGTATTATTCACCTCCATAACATCAATGAACTTTTTAGTTAACTGTCCCTCATCAACTTGCCGGTTCCTACTTTCATCATTTGGTGAAGATGTGGATTTGGTGGTACAAGCCATAGGAGAATTCAACAAATATTGATCAAAAATGTTAAACAATGCATCATGAACTAGTGTGCTCTCAATGTTGTTATCACCATTAAGCTTATTATAGCTAAAAATAACAAACCCAAGCTTGTATCTAGGATCTAAAATCACAGCAATAGCAAGGATCATGCTATAATCAGACCCATACTTTGCAAACTTTGAATACATTTGAGTTGCAATCTTGCTCATAAACTGATCCTTACTGTCCATTTCCTCTCGCAATGTCAATTGAACCGAAAACACAGATGGAAAATACAAGTTTGCTGTGGGATACTTGGATCCAGAAAAGATATTTGTAACATCATAAAAAACAGTCAAGAACTTGTAAATCTTTTCTATCCTACTCCACTCCTCTTGAGATGGGCAGAACTTGTAATTTGAATCACTAAACTGCAAATGACAAAAAGCCCGACGATAATAAATGGCAGACTCAAGCATAAGATATGTCGCATTCCATCTTATCGGAACATCTTGCCTTAACCCTCTTTTACATTATAAGGAAACATGAGAGACACACTCCAAGAATTTTTGTTTCCTCATTTGAGAACCTTTGACATATTTAACACTCTCACGAATCTTTATGATAGATTCATCAATCTCTTTTAACCCCTCTTGCACTATCAAATTTAAGATATGTGCACAACAATGAATGTGAAAAAACTCCCCACCACTTAATAAAGCATCATTCAAATTGAGTTGAAACTTCAACAATTCAACAAATGAACAGTTTGAAGAAGCATTGTCTAGAGTAATTGAAAATAGTTTCTTTTCAATCCCCCATTCAGTTAGCAATGTATAAATCTTTTCTGTCAAAGCAACACCATTGTACAGTGATGGCATGTAAGAGAAGTTCAAAACTCTTTTTTGTAAGCGCCAATCCACATCAATAAAATGTGTAGTAAGAGATAAGTACCCATCAGTAGTTAGAAAAGACCACAAATCAGATGTTAGAGAAATCCTACCATTTGTTGATTCCAACATATGTCGAAGCCTACCCTTTTCATTTTATGCATCCTTAATATGTCAGCCTTGGCTGTGTTCCTACTTACGGGCTGAGCCTCCTCATTTAAATAACAACACATGTTTCTAATGCCCTCATATTCAACAAATTGAAATGGCAGATCATGCATAATGATAGCAGCACTCACTAACTCACGAAATTTATTAAAATCAAACTTAGAAGCACGCATAGATATGGATCCAGATGACTGAGATAAAAGCAACTGACCTATGTCCCGTGTATCCCTCCTAACACACGAATCTATATGCCTCTTTAAATTACCAGTGCCATACCTGCCCTCCGCAATCAACCAAACTTTTGGTGTGAGTTTTCTTTTGTGCTTCGTGTCCTATTTCTTTTTCGGTTGCACTTGCACATCTGCATTTTCATTCTGATCCACTTCAAGGTCAATTAAATCAAGATCATCTTCTGATCCACTTTCGTCAAGTCTCATAGCAGAATCCATCTAAATATTACCAAAAAATAAATAAATAAATAAATCAAACATATATAATAATTAATAAAGAGGACATATATAATAATGATTTGTTATAGTACGTAGAGAGTGTAATAGTAAAATAGTATGGGAATGCTGATTTTTCACATATATGCAAGGGGAAAGAAACTAGTATTATTGCATTGTTGATAACATTTTTATGGCGAAATCATATTATTTCAATTCAGAGTCCATCTGTATAGAGGGAATTTCATTCCTCACAAATTAATGCCCATAAAAGAATTTAATAAAAAAGATTAAAGAGATTTTTGTCAGCAAGTAGAAATGTTTATTCTTAGATTTCTAAAAAGGATCCATTAAATGGTAGCAGTACAGTATTCATTGTGTTGTTGCAGTTGCAAACAATAAATACTCCTACACTTGCATTTCTAATTGATCAACACAACCAGTTGGATTCAAAACAATAATAAAAAAAAAAAATTTAAAAAAAAAAAATTCGTGATATATACCGTAAAATACTAGATCATATCATATTGGCATACTATTATGATATTATCCTCTTCTTTATTTTATTTTATTTTTTTCCTTTCACATATCCCATATGTCGTATAAGTTTCAGCCTTTCTAAAAATACAATTGAATAAAACAAATATGGACCAACAAACATAGTACAAATGTATTAAAATGAAAATAAAACCACAAGAAGAAGAGGAAGAAAGTGGTATCATTAACTTTTAAAATCCAACAAACGCTCAGCTAAATCAAAAGAAAAAAAGAGTACTAAAGAAAGCTGTACATGTCAGAAAGCTATAAAAATTGATAGCTATTCTTGGCTTTTTAATTATCCAGGCATATTTGCTAAGTAAATCTCCTCTAGTTGACATCACAAACTGATATTTCAATATCCAGATAAATAATTTTCCTTAAAACTGACATTGTTGATATCTGTCTACTACTGGGGTGTGTTTGGAGGCAATGTTGAGTAAGAATGACTCCTTATTGTCCATGGCATGCTATGATGCTATGATTGTTATCTATTGGTTCTGAATTGCAATTAAAATTAGGGTCTTGAACTACTCAAATGGTTCTACTAACTTTTATTCTCACTGAAGGTCTCAAGCAGCCATTTCCAAACCGAAAAAAGGAAAAAGGAACTCTGGAATAACCTTGGTTAAAGTCTCCTAAATTGGGTGGTACTGGTACTTGGTCAGCAACAAAATGAGAACTTTTTAAAAAATGGGATGAGAAGAAGAAGTTTCTGTAGAAATTTGCTATGATGTCTACTACTAAACTTTAATTGAATCTTCATAATAAACAATGAGTTCCAACCTTGATGCTGTAACTAGGCAATTACCGAAACATTTAAGTGAAATTATTAATCTTCCGATATAGAAGAGTAAAAATCAATAACAGAGCATAAAACTATAAATAGAATAGAATCATTACTATAAACAATAACAAATAATTACATGTTTAAAAGTAGATCTGAAAGAAAAAAAATTAAAGAAAACTTGTTTTCAAGTAGATTTGAAAGAGGAAAAACAAAAAAAAAAAAAAAATCGATCTCTTGTTGTTTCAGAGTAGATCTGAAAGAGAGAAGACAAAAAAATTAAAGAAAAGTGGAAAACTTACTTCAATTGTTCAAGGTTTGTGTTCTTCGCTGGTTCGCTCGAAGTGTAGACTGTAGTGTTCTTGAACTTCTTGGTCACTCGAGGTGTGCTGGTGTGGTGTGGATTTGAGAGAGAGAATGAGTTGTCTGGTGTTGAATCTTTCAGAGAGAGAGAGAGGAAAGAGGAGAGACCGAGAGGTCCGAGAGAGAGACGGAAGAGTGAAGGCGCCGCGTAAGGTAAGACTGAAGAGTTGTCTGGAGACTGGTGTTAAATCTGTTGATCTATTTTGTATAATAGCCTTAATAGGGTTTCTTGTGTAACAATAAAATGACCAAAATGTCCCTAATAATCAGGTCAAAATAGGTAATGGCTTAGACGGGTTCACGGGTGACACATTTAATTAAATGGGTTAAACGGGTTGAGCAACATAAACCCGAAAATGACACGTTTAACTAAACGGGTTATTCGTGTCAACCCGTTTACGACACGAACCCGTTTATGGTAAACCCATTACCCATTTAACTCATGTCGTGTACGTGTCGTGTTGGGGGGTCGTGTCGAACTTTGCCACCCCTAGTTCTAGATACAAAGACAACGATCTCACTAAATTAGGCCTTTACAGTTTGGAAGATTTTTAGAGCAATCCACACTAAATTGACCATAACTTCCTTTACTGTTGTCATTTTGGAATGAAATTGGTATAACTGGAAAGAAGACTCAAAATCATTGAACTTAGACCCAAATTTGACCCAATTTGGTTAAGAAATGAGGGAGTTATAACTGTTTGAAGTTGGCTTAAAAATCTGGTGTCCTGCAAGCGTCAGCTGGTTAAAACCATGCGTCAGTCGGCCGAAAACAAGAGGGTCAGCCGGCTGACAGAGATAGTCAGCCGGATGAACAAGGTTTCAGCGATGCCAACTCTCTGTTTTGGCCAAATTGAACTGTCGGCCGATGACGGGTCTGCCGAGGGCCGCACTACCATCAAGCTTGGAGAGTGTGTGCATTTTAAGGCGAGGGCCAAGAGATTTACATTTATAAAAGCCACTACTACCTTTCACTATAAATATAGCTAGGGCGAGTAGGGATCGTCCCAAGGGATTGTGAGGATCAAACAAGGTTGTGGAATCGCAATTAGGGCTAGTAGGTCGAATGATCAAACAATTAGTTGGTCGGTTGATTAGACTAGAGAGCAACTAAATTAAACTAAGTGATGACAATATAATGCAAATAAGAGTAAATAAGAGAGAGAGAGATCTTGGGGTTTAGAGATCACCACCAAACAATGCATTTCTATACTATTGACCAGTGACTAATGAGGGCAAATAGTGTGTTGCAATATTGGTGTGTGTGTGTGTTTGGTTGATTCAACAAGCAAGGATGACTAGTTAAGCATGTATTGTTTAAACATCATGTGAAAGGCACAATATATCTAAGCAATGCAGCATATATTGTCTAAACAACATGTGAAAGGCACAATAGATCAAAACAAGTCATTAATCCTTTCATTAAGCTCACAATCCAAATATAACACAAGGTTAGAGACATATGCTACTTGTATTCAAAAGCTTGGATCATCAAACAACAAGCATGGATTGTCCTCCCTTTTAACACTACACTACAACTACATTACATCTACACTACATCTACGCTACTAGCATGAAAATAAACTAGGGGAGAGGCACAATCCATCAAGAAATAAGTATGAACCATCAAGAAAATCACAAAAGCATTCCTTTAAGCACTATGTTTTGACAATCTTTAAATCTATAGCATCAATACACATAGACATGTATCAATAACACAAGAAATAGAGGCAAATACATGAACATCTAGTCTAGCATACATAGACATATGGATAGAATGAAATGATCAATTGGAAGCATTAAATCACATAAATCATTGAATAAACAAGATCTATATATATCAAAGTGTCAAAACATTAATTACAACACTAATCCCTCAATAATACACAAGATTAAGATATAGAAAGCATGCTTGGGGATAACTCTAGCCCCAAGAGGATGTCTAGCCACTCATGGTGATGTTGCTCCAACCCTCAAGGGCTAACTCCATAGAGGAAATCTGCTCCTTGTTGATGAAGAACTCTAATGGTGTCTCTAGCCTCCTCCTCCTCTAAGCTTGCTCCAAGAGAATAAACCCTAGAATTGTATATGTCTCAAAAAGTGCGTCATATTCCTTTTATAGGTAGGTCAAATGACACACAAAAATGAGCTGGGTCGTGCAAAGAATATTCTCTAATGATTGGATAGACGACGGATTGCACAAGCTGGAAATTTAACTTTTTCACACTGGAGGAAGTTCGATCGATCGAACCTTGGAGTTGGATCGATCGAACTGGCTGAGATCCATCGAACTTATGCTGGATCGATCCAACTGGTTGAGCTTTTTGGGAAAAGACAAATCCGAGATATTTTGGAAGATATTTTTGGGAAAAGAACAAAAGTGGTTAGTGGGTGGTACAGTTGTGGATAAGATCAATTATTTGAATAAAGACAAAAGTGTTCGATCGATCGAAGGATGGTGTTCGATCGATCGAACTTTAGAATTTTTGCTTTGGGTCAAGGCTTGGATCTATCTTGAAGTGCTAAGATCGATAAGTGTTCAATCGATCGAACCTTGAAGTTGGATCGATTGAACTTTGTTGCTTCCCACCTATGGCTTCATTTACTTCCTTCTTTCTCCACTTTGCTCCTTTCTTTGTTTAATCCCAGAATTGCTTCAATTAAGCTCTTATTTGGCTGAGTTAGCTTATTTTTGGGATAAGTGCCTGAAAATAGAAATAATATGAAATCAATCTAAAACGGTAAAGTAAGATAGATAAAGGTACTATAATGCCTAAGCTTAAGGGGTTTAAATACGCACTTTTCAGCACTCATCACACCCCCAAACTTAAATATTGCTAGTCCCTAGCAATGAACTAGAAAGTAAAGGAATGAAATGAACAACTATACAACTATGAACTAGAAAACAATAAATGGATAACGCCACTTTCGTAGGGAACACGATTGCACTTAGCATATGCAACAAGCCTTTTAAACCCCTAGGTCACCCCTAGTGGACGAGTGAAGTCTCGTAAGGGTTTCTAGAAATAGTACCCACAAACATTAAGCTCATTTTTTCAAAAAAAGGCACCAATATTGCAAACAATTATTAGGAAAAAACTACCTCAAGTATGCAATTTTTCAAACATTTCCAAGTAATCTCCCAAAATTTCAACATCAAGCAAACAAGTATGGTCCTCCACACATCAAGAAAATGATCATGAAAATTAAAACAACTCTAGAATCCTTTTTGAGTGGATGGCATCAAATGTGTTGCTATCTAAGCCAACTAAAGAATTAATCACATCCTTACCCTCAAACTAGCACACAAATCTAGTACCGATCATCAAGACAAAAAGTGGACCTTTTATTAAAGCTTTATTGTTCTAGGTGCGCTTATTCTTTTCACTCGATTTTTTTTTTTTTAGGATCAAAGATGGAAGCATGGTGCAATGTGTTGATCTATTAAGCTTTCTAGCGATTCATGAGGTTGAGCGTTAGGTCAATGACTCCCAAACCAGACGGCTTTAGGGCATTAGGCATTCAACTACCCCTACGGACTTACAAGCTCAAATCAACTAGGTTACAAATCAAGACAACCTCCATCTAATCATTTCCCACTTCTCACCATTTGGGAGAAGTCCTCACTTTTTATTGCTTCTGCAACTTTTTTTTTTTTTTTGAATTCAATTATTAACCTAGAGTTTGGGCCCTCCACCTTTCGGCGCGAGAAATTCAGTGCTTGATGAGGCTAGAATCCCGGTTACTTAGTGAAAAGGGGTTGTTATCCACCTTTATCAAGAATGAAAGCTTTCAATGCACTACTAGCTCAATTGGGATATAACCAATTCAATAATCAACAAAGCATGTACCCCGCAAATGAATGCTAGTGTGCACCGGTGCTAGTGTAAAATCCTAGAATGAATCTCAAAATAATCACAAAATCAAAATGATGTGGACCACAAGTGCAAGCAAGATATCAATCTTTCGAAAAATTTACTCCTAAATGGCATCCACAAGGCATACAAGGAGTATTGGACTCTCAAGTCAAGCAATTTTTAAATTTTAAGCAATATAGTCCTCAAAAGATCAAAATCATAGCTAGATGTGGACCAATCATAGAAATATCCCTCAAATACACAAGTCATGCTCAAAATTTTGAATTTAAAACTCAAACTGCAAAGCACCATTCCCCCCAAACTTAAATAGCACAATGTCCTCAATGTGCAAGAGAACAAGGGAAAGAGTATACCAGTGCAACTAAGCAAGAATGATTGGGACTGAAGTATCCGAAGTGGGTGGCATGGCCCCCCCAAACTTGGGATGAACTATGGTCCTGAAAATTGGCACTTGCATAAACTCATCAGATAACAAAATGGGATAATCAGTGCACAGTGGACATGCAAGTGTAAATGGGATAAACAGATAAAGAAATGATAGAGGTATAAGGGTGGTCCTGAAAATCGGGTAGCACTCTCTCACTGAAGTCACTGTGATGCACCTGATGGAGTCAACCATACAGATATGAGAATATAATATATGACATCCACAGTAAAAATATATATATATATATATATATATATATATATATAAAGTACTGGTACATCAAAAGATCTAAGCCGACAGACCGGCTACAAAAATAATATTGTACAGTGACAAAAGTAAAGTATCAATAGGAGAGAGGGATCATGAAATAGAAGGAACTGGGAACTCAGGAGGATGAGGTAGGACGGGCAGGTTGAGCTCCGCGGATATCTCTGGATAGATCTCGGAACATAGTCGCGACATCCGTGCGGAAGGCAACAAAATCAGCTCTGTGGGCTATAAGATCAGCTTGTATAGCAACAACAGCATCCTCAAGAGTCTGCAGACGTACTCCAAAGCCGGGGGTCAGATCTGGAGCCTCAGGTATAGAAAAGTCAGAAAAAAGCTCCTGAGTCTGCTCCTGCTCGTGAATGGGCGACCCAACCGGAGAGTACTGCTCGGTGGCGTCTGCAGGGCGCTCTAAATCAATATCTATATTGTGATACCCCTCGGATTCGAGACACGGGTTGATCAGGCCCAGGCCCAAACCCGAGGGATATCAAAGAATTAATATGTAACCGAACACAGAATACAAGATGAAATAAAATAAAATAATAATAAGCTAGAAGAATGCTAATTAAAATCCTCAAAATATAACTATAAAAATCCGATAAATCCAAACTCCAAACTCCATAAGTTACAACTTGGGAATCCATCCAGTGGACCCCTTATTAAAAACCAAAAGAAACTAAACATCTGAAAAAGAAACTAATGGTAAACATAGCAAAGATTCCTACGTAGTCGGAGGAATGAATATTTGTATCTGCTCTGCACGTCCAAGCCCTAACCCTGGAACTGACGAACACCTGAAAAATAAAAGAATGGGTCAGGCCCACATGCAAGTCATATTCTACTACGATCCAAACAGTAATCCGATACGCAGATACATCCTACGAAGACTCAACAATATCTAAAGTAGTCCATATGTAAATATATAGTACACACTATAAGACGTTCATTAGTCCAGTAGGTCTGTCTCAGCCTAAGTAGAGATACCATGCAAATCGCACAATAATATGATCATGTGTACCTAGATCTACCAGGGAACAACACCTATGTCTAGTTATCCATCCTAGGCGATATACGCGCCCTAACCATAGTCCTGAGATCCAAACTCATACCATGGCATCATATAACATATATATAAAATCCTTGTACTCCTAATACAAAATATCAACCATCTGTATTGTGGTTTGATATATGTATCACCAATCCATCATGAAACCACCACATGTCATTCAAGCGTTTTATTGATATGACACAAATATGAGATGAACTTAACATTTTTGGTTAATCCATCATTAAATCCAGATTAGGTAGAACACAGTGTTTGAAACAGTCCATACCCAGTACGCCACCGTCCCATACCGGTGCATACAATCCTCTATTCAACATAGTTAACAAAAATAGCACCATATACATCTATTAACTATTCTCTAGAATCAACATACAACCAATCTAATCTGTGTATGATTCAATTATACATTTAATATAAGATATAGAAATCCTATTCCAGTCCTTCGAATTTAGAAAGAAAGACTACGCATATAACTCCTCCAAAATAGTACAGTAACTGATGAAATATACCGTATAATTAAACATCAATTAATTTCCATTCAAGCGTACTTATTTTTTTTCAGAATAAATAATACATGCCTATAAAATAGTTGAAACATGAATAACAGTTTAGAATCATGCTAGAAACCAAATTGCTTTATGGAAACAATAAGCAATTGTCAAAGTATAATTCAACCTTCCACATACGGTGTATTATTATAGGTTATCCAATGCTTCAATATTAATACTAACATGCTTCCCAATCCTTTTTATATCTCTAGAACAATTATACAGACCATCCATATCCCCTGAACCAACCTAAAAACCTTCCTACAGGCCAAACTGGACCCAAAACCACGTAGAAACCAAGAACAAAGGTTGGAGCCGCCTCCACTGCATGTGGAGTCGGCTCTACCTCTTATGGAGGTGGCTCCACCCTTGGGGTGAGCCGGCTCTACTCCACTGTGAGCCGTTGCTCGTAATCTGATCATCTTCTTCACCTCCGGTGAAGTTCAGAGGCTCTGTACAATTTTTATAACTTATTCTAGAGTTCAATTGATGTTCCAGAGTTAATTATAAGCATGGTCACATCCCATATACATGAAATATTTTCAGGTTTAAATATTAACGCAAACAGACTTTCAAGTGAGAACTACTTCCAACCAACGACAGAATTATGCAACGATTTAAAATTGATACAAACATAATTACAAGATGAATTATGATATTTATTTAATCCATTTTAACGTTGGTTCAACCCCTGGAGTTATCCTAAACATGCACAAATCACGAATTAAAGGGAAAGAGAAGAATAGTGACTTGCCTTTGAGTTTCAGATTTGAAACTCTAAACTGTCGTCTCCTGAATTTTCCGATGAGGTTTCCGACTGTTGTTCCACCTTTGTCACTCTAGGTTTAGTCTTCGTTGAAACTCACAACCCTAGCTTCCTTCCTCTCTGTAACTCTCTCAAGTTCTCCTCTCTGCTTCTCCCAAAACCACAACTGTTTCTCTCTGTATGTTCTCTACGTGTATGGGTTTTATTTTTAAAACCCTAGGTAGAACTCGTACATGTATTTATAGGTGTTTGTAATACACAACCCTAATTCTAGTTGCAATACAAGAAGGAAACCTACATATACCAAGTCGGCTACCATGAAACCTAAAACCCTAATCCTAACTCACGCATTTAACTAATTAAATCAATTACAAATAACTCAATTAAAATAATCATAATTAAATAAAACAAGTATAAAATTAAATGCCAAATAAACAAATAACAATTACACATTTAATCAAATATCAATTAAATCAATTTTAAACAAAATAACCCTATTTAATTAAAACAATTTACAATTAAGCAAATAATTAAAAATTAAACAAAATAGATGCAATTTAAGCAACACAACAAAGAAGGAAACAATTAATCAAATAAAAAGACAATTAAATCAAAAATAAAATACCAGAAATATCCTTTTAAAATTAGGCGTATTACATATATGATCAGTAGCTGGATCGACTGGTGCGTCGTTTGCTACGGGATCTGCTGCTGCTGCTGCCTGAGTTGCTGCTGCTGCCTGAGTTGCTGCCTCGGCCTCCTCCTCAGCCTCTAGCTCCTCTGCAGCCACTACTGCATGGTCCTGCAGTCTAGTAATAATGGCGTTGTAGCTTTTGGTCCAGTCCTTCTTCAGAAAGTGACAGGAACCTCTCTCAGGGTGCTCCCGAGGATGAATAGGGTAGCGCTGGTCGATCAAAATCTGAGTGATGAGGTGGCTGAATGGAAGAGACTTAGCCCGTCCGGGCGTTTCCTTGCTAATGTACTAATCATATAGCTTCCTTATCACGCTCCAGATGAGCGCGGGAATAGACACCCAGTGCCCGGTGCAGAAGGCGTAGAGGGCTGTCAAATAATCCCCCCTCCTCTGAATCTTGTGCCCGGCCATGTAGATGTTCCTGAAGAGCACGAAATCAATAAACCACAGGTCATCTGGAAGGAATGTTCGGGTGGCGAAGGTCTCGCCAGCGGCATGGTGACCTGTAAGAAAGACCGCCATGTCAGCATATGAAGGCCTGTATAGCCTCGGATATGTCTCCTGAAGCTCTGGAGGACAGCGGTGTGGGCAGTGGCAAGAGCGGGCTAGTGAGTCCACTGTGATGGTGATCTGATGGCCATCTACAGAAGTGACCAGCTCTGCTGTGGTACGCGGGGATGGTCGGAGGTTCTGGTAGAACAACCGTACCAGCAGCGGGTAGACTGGCTCTGTGACTGGGGCAAGAATAGCTGCTAGGCCCCTCTGAATGATATCGTGGTAAGCTGATCGGGTCAACACCGATCTGGAGAAAAAGGTCGTGTCGAACACTGACTCATAGTCGACCGCCATATGCGCATATCTAGGTACGAGCCTATCAAGCTCCTGAGCTGGCTGAGCTGGCTGACGTAGTGGAGATGGTACGGGTGAATGCTCAACTCCAGCATGTGGTGGAGATGGTGATGGAGTAAATGCAGGATGAGCTGCAGAGGTGGATGGAATATGATCAGCCTCTACCTCAGCCTCGTGAGATGGTGACTGAGGTAGGGTAGCCTGTGCTGGCTCCTCCTGTGCATAAGAGGGCTCTGCTGGCTCCTCTGTCCGTGGTCTAATATGTCGGTGGGGCCCGTGTTGCCTGTTGGCAACGATCTTCCTCTTAACCATGGCCTGCAAAAAGAAAAAGAAAAACTTGCAATGAGAGTTAATGCCAAAATAAGAAATTTTAAGCACAATATAGAAACATGTATGTCAAGTAAAATAGACAAAATAGATATGATATGAATCTATGCAAGTGACAGGATGTGAAGCATGCTAAATAATGTAAGTATGAAATGCATCCAATATGGAATGTCACAGGCATTGGGCATATATAAGACAGCATGAACATAAGGCATGATGAATGAAGTGTGTGTGTGAGATCTGTGAAGTTTGATCGATCAGAAAAAAAAAAAAAAAAAAAAAAAAAAAGTGAGATCGATCACAAAAGTTGGATCGATCGAAAATAAGTTCGATCGATCTCACAACTTCAATCAATCTGAGACATGAGTTCGATCGATCTCTCAAGATCGATCCGAGATACAAGTTCGATCGATCGAACTGTGTGACGAATGTAAACAGTCACAGATTTGTGACTTTGGAAGCATGAGGCCCACACGAACGTGTTCGTGGGCCCATCAACACAACAAATCCACAAATATCATTACCCAATCATGGCCCATCCTCCCAAAATAGATCAAACACATACATATACATACGAAACATATACACATATATATA
The DNA here is from genome assembly GCF_030987335.1 of Cornus florida. Classification (NCBI taxonomy): domain Eukaryota; kingdom Viridiplantae; phylum Streptophyta; class Magnoliopsida; order Cornales; family Cornaceae; genus Cornus; species Cornus florida. Next base: position 53,433,484 of record NW_026775573.1, read on the forward strand.
TACATAGAAACTCAGTGCTTCGAAGCTTCAAAAATGGAGATTCAATCATGTATAAAGCAAGTACGCAACATATAAAGCATACAATCATCATATCGAAGCTTAAATCATAGGTGAGATCTCGGATTTTACCTCAAATCGAAGGGAAAGAAGTGGATGCTAAGATTGGATGAGGAATCCGAGATGAGGGAGAGAGAGTAGCTTGGATCTCGTCGGAGATGAGAGAGATGAGCTTGTACAGTTGCGACGAAGAGGGGTTGGGGTTTGGAAGGTTGGATCAATCTAAATGATCGATCTTGAGACCCTCCAGGTCTATTTTAAAAACATTCCTGATAGAGTTCGATCGATCGAACTGAGACTTCAGATCAATCGAACTTTGATGAACTCTCTTCAAAGTATTTTTGGATTTTTGAAATTTTTGAAAAATGCAAAACTAAAATTAAAAATTAGAATTAAAATTAAAATTTATAAAATAAAATAAAATAAAATAGAATAAAATATTTTTTTAATTGAATAATCAATAATAATTAAAACAAAATCTTTTTGTATTTTTGAAATATTTTTGAGAAATAAAATAAAATGAAAATGAAATGAAAATAAAATAAAATAAAAGTGAAAATATTTTTGGATTTTTGAAAATTTGAAAAGTCAAAACAAAGTCAAAATAATGAAATGAAGAACTGAGATCAATCGGAACAAGAGTTAGATCGATCGGACAGAGAGCAAAAATATGTAGGTTTTTGGCTCAAAAAATTGGCTAAGTGTTGGAACTTGAAGATCGATCGAACTTGGAAATTGGATCGATCGAAAAAGTTCAGATCGATCTTGGAATGTTTCGATCAATGAGACAGAGAGCTGAAATATGCAGGTTTATGCAGGCTCAAAAATTTTCTAAGTGTTGAATCATGAGATCGATCGAACTTTGAAGTTGGATCTATCGAAGATTTCCTGATCGATCTAAGAATTAGTTTGAACGATGGGACAGATAGGTGATTTGGATGCAGGTTTTTGCCGGTCGAAAAATTTTCTAAGTATTGGATGCAGAATGGAGTTTGATCGATCGAATTCAGGTTTGAGATCGATCAAACTATGCAGAATGCTCAATAATGACATGAAAGCTCATACAATCCTCGCCAAAGTTCCTTTCAATGCATATGAACCAAAAACAAGTATCTAAACTTCGCAAGAAATGAAATGAAAGATAGAAATGAGGGAGGAATAGGGTTTTGACACCCTACGAAATGTCGTTGCTAGTCTTTAACGTCTCTAGCAAGACATTGGGCTCTTTTAGCCTGGATCAAAGATCTTATAATACATCCCCACCTTGTTGGGGTGATAGATGCTTTGAACTCCACCCAACAAATGGTTCTTTGAAGAACTTGTTGGATTAAGCTCAAAAGAAACTTTTGATCCTTTGTCTATGCAATCATAACCTTTGGGCTTCTATGCCTTTTCAAAGCAAGAATTTGAAACAAGACTTTTAGAATGCAAAGTTGAAGATGATTCTTTGGAAGTTTTGGTCTTACACAAAAGCTCACTTCCTTGACATTGAAGATCATGACATTTACCTACAACATTAACATCTCCTTCATATTTGTCAAATGAATTGGATGTGGGATTAAAGATATTCAACTTCACCTTCATTTGGCCAAATGAGATCTTCATTATCCCCGTCCTACAATTGATGTTGGCATTAGCGGTTGCCAAGAAAGGACGGCCAAGGATAACGGGAATTTGGCTCTTAGGATTGGGGACAAGTTCCGTATCTATGACAACGAAATCAACGGGGAAGAAGAATTTATCAATTTTAATCAAAACATCCTCAATTATACCCCTAGGCTTCTTAATTTATCGGTCGGCAAGTTACAAAACTACCGATGTCGGTTTCAATTCACCTAGGCCCAATTTGACTTAAACCGAGTATGGAAGAAGGTTAACACTTCCTCCTAAGTCAAGAAGCGCCCGATTAATGATATGATCACCAATAATGCATGATGTAGTGTGTAATACCCCTAATTTTAAAAAGGATATTCCTGGTATTTAATTTATTATTTAAGTGTATTTTATTTGATTATGTGTCATTATTTTTTTTTATTAGGTGCTTAATTGTTTTCTTTTGTGGTAATTTAATTTATTTAAATGATATTTATTTTTAGTTATTTGATTGGAATTACTTGTTAGTGTTTTAATTATTTAATTGGCATTAATGGTTTAAGTGTAATTGGTTTAATTATTCTATGTGTGTCTTATTTTATGTGTGTCTTATTTGGTTTAATTGGGTTTACTAATTATTATTTTGTTCAATTAGATTATTTGTTAAGTATTTAATGGTGAATAGGGTAATTAGGTAAATACATCTAACTAGGGTTTTAATTACAGTATAAATTAGGGTTTTATATTATAGCCGTCGTAGGTTTCTACGTTAATTGGATGGGCCGGTTAGGATTGTGAGTTGGACTTAAATGAACCTAGGGTTTAGGAAAACTCTATAAGTATAAGGTAGACGTCTGTGTAGGGTTTTTTTAAACAAAGCACACGTTTTGTGGAAGTGGAGAAGGAAAAACGCAGTTTTTCCATTCTACCCAGATTTCATCAAACATCCAATCCCGCTTCGTCCGTGGTCCGATCGAGCTGAATTTTGGAGGAGAGGTTCACGACTCAGTGACGCACAATCTGAACGATGGAGATCAGAGTTTGACCTCGGGAACAGTGATTCGTACTCGTGAACAGTAACTGGGTCGCACAGGTTTTTTCCATTCTGCCCAGATTTCATCAAACATCCGATCCCGCTTCGTCCATGATCCGATTGAGCTGAAATTTGGAGGATAGGTTCATGACTCAGTGTCGCACAATCTGAACGGTAGAGATCATATTTTGAGTTCAGGAATAGTGTTTCGTACCCGTGAACAGTAACCGGGTTTTGGAACTCGCCGGGATTTTTTAAGAAGACGACGTTGAAACTTTGAACAAAAGTTTCTGAGGCAAGATTCTATCCTTACTCTTTCCCTTAGGCTTCATACTCTTTGCACTCTTAAATGATTTCAGGATTAATGAAGATTAAACCAAACTAAAATGATATCTGTTTTGCTATGAAACTGGTAGTTACAGTAGTGTTGTATGCTTGTTCAACCTAGACTAAGCATGTTTGTGGATGCATTGTGGTTCTGTGGTTCACGTTTTTCCTTACCACTGCTACTATAAATTATTGGAAGGATGGGTCTAGATGATAGCTATCTTAACTGCTGTAATAGCAACTGTTGGAACTTAAATACTATGAGGATTTGAGTTTAACACTAGATCGGTTTTGTGGAACACTATAATTTGAGCATGTCTACATACATACTGTGAATATCGTTTTGATGCTTACATTATCACAGTTAGTATCAACTGTGGAGGTTAGGATTTTGTGATACATACCCTACATATCTGTATGTCATTTGTAAGGTGTTAAATGGAAGTTTTAATTAATTCTGTCTTTATATCAGACTAAAGGGAATAACTTAAATTGGGCATGTATATGTTGTTGTTGTGACCCTGTTTATCAATGCTTATTTTATCACTGCTAACATTGAATGTTGGATGTTGGAATTTAGTTAATATATACTTGATTTATTGGTATTATTGACTACTGGAGGATTGGAAAGTAGGCACCGGTATGGGACGGTGGCATACTAAGGATGGGTTTGGTTTTTAAAACAATACCATTACCCACCTACTTGGAATAAGGATGGGATTAACTAAAAGTTAAGTCCCGTGGATTTGTATTGTCATGGCAACTACTTGTTGAGCGGCAATACTAGGGATTTTGGATGGATTTTATATATGTACTGTTATGGTGCCTCGGTATGAGCTTGAGCCTCAGGACCGATGGCTAGGGAACGTATATGCATCGGGATGTGTAGCTGGCTACGATGGTTGGAGGTGTACCCTGTTTAGGTATAGGTACATATGCCCACTTCGTGTGCGTTTTAGCATGTTACCTCTATTCAGGTTGAGACTGGCCTGTAGTCCAGTGAGAGTCCTTTAGTGTGACTATATATATATATATTTACGGACTATTAGCTATTGTTGAATTGTTTAGGATGTACATGCATATCGGGCCTCTGTTTGGATTGTAGTAGTATAGAACTTGCGCGTGGGCCTGACCCACTTCTATTTTTCAGGTACACGACAGTTCCAGGCTTAGACGTGTTCGTGCTGAGCAGAGGTCTCTATTCACTCTTCTGACGATGTAGGGCTCTCTCTATAGTTTTATTTCTGGACGTTTATTACAGTTGTTCTATCTTCCGTTTGGATGTTTAATAGGGGTCTACTAGAGATGGATTCCCAAGTTGTAAACTGATGGAGTTTTGGAGTTTGGGTTTGATGGATTTTAATAATTATAATATTTTGCGGATTCTATTTTTAGTTCCTTCCAGCTTTAATTTCATTTCTTAATTTATTTTGTATTCCGTGTTCATTATAAAATATTAATTGTTTGATATTCCCTTGGGTTTGGGCCTGGGGCTGATCAACCCGTGTCTCGGATCCGAGGGGTATCACATAGTGGGTGAACCGGGGTCCTTAAACTTTGGAAGAGTATTATGTTGCAAAATTGAGCTTACTTGCTCGGTCAAAACCACTTTTCTTGGTGCTTGGCTCTTGTTCTTCCGCTTTTGGGTGCACAAGTCTTTCAAGAATTTAGCATAAGCCGGAATTTGCTTGATTGCATCCAATAGTGGAAGATTAACTTTCACTTGCCTAAACATTTTCATGATTTCATTGGTTTTTGCCTTTTGCTTGTCTTTTGAAATGGATCCTTTTAAGGCATCCGGAAATGGAACTTTTGGTTCAAACACTTTTTCAGAATTTTCTTTTAAACTCTCTTCAACACAAGAAGTTTTTAAATCATTTTGTTTCAAATCATTTTTCAATAAAACTTTTTCAACATCATTTTTCAAAACTTCTTTTTCAAATACATTTTTCAAGACTTTCTCATTCACAAGATCATGTATATGCAATGAAGGAGGAATGGGATGTGAAACGGGACGGGTGACAACTTGAGGTTGCATCGGTTCACTCTTTTCATTGGACATTTTTACTTGATTGACAACAACCCTACCACTCCGCAAGGTAGTCACCGCATTAACATGTTCAATAGTGTGGCCTTCCGATGAGGAACACAACACATTGTTGCTTACGTGGGGCATTAATAGGCATCTTTCCCTTCTCTTTTGCATTGAGAGTGCTTGCTATTTTCCCTACTTGGGTTTCTAGCTTCGCAATAGATTGAGAGTGAGAATGAAACAATTGTGTGTTAGCCTCTAAAATGCCCAAAGCATTTAAAACTTTTTCTTCAAAGGCAGGACTTCTAGTATTTCCTTGGGAATAAGATTGGTTGGGAAAATGAGAATTAGCAAATTGATTCCCTTGTGATTGATAAGGTCTATAACCTTGGGATCCTTGGTTTTGAAGTGGAGGTGGAATGTACTTCCCTTAAAAACCGCCTTGGGAAGGGTTTGAGCCCTCTCCTTGGTTTTTCCAAGAGAAATTCAGATGATTCCTTCAACTTGGATTATAGTGAGTACCCTGAGGATTGTTCCCTTGGTTCACAAAAGCTGTATTGACTTGTTCATTAGGTTCATTTTGCACTTGTCCGTGAGGACAATGAGAAGTAGAATGAAGAACACTAGAACAAGTCATACATGTTTCATTTGATGCATGATGAGAATGGTTAGGGAAGGAAGATACTTGATTCGCCGAGTTTTGGTTAATCAAAAATTGATCAAACCTTTGAGATAAAGACTTCATTTCGGCGGCTATTTCATTTGAATGGTCGACTTGGTGTAAGCCAACACTCTTCCTACCTTGTGAATTTCTACCATTCTTGGATGATAATGTTCGATGCAAAGAATTTTTACTCATGCTCTCATAGAGACGCTACACGTCATCCTCATGCCTATCGATGTATGAGCCACCCATGGAAGCATCAACCATACCCTTATAGTTGTCCGATAAGCTCTTAAAGAAATATTGAACTAATTGCCATTTGGGCATGTCATGATGTAGACACTTCCTAAGCAACTCATTGAAGCATTCCCATGCCTCATGAAACGTTTCTCCATCCCCATGTAAAAATTCTCGAATTGAGGTTCTCATGGCATTAGTCTTAGAAACCAGATAGTACTTCTTCAAGAACTCTTGTTACATTTCTGCCCAAAAAGTGATTAAAAAAGGCCTAAGATTGTTAAACCAATACTTTGCCTTGTCTTTTAAGGTGAATGAAAAAAGTTTGAGTCTTAAAACCTCTTCCAGCATGTCCGTATATTTTACGGTGGAACATACTTCAAGAAACTCATCTAAATTCTTGTAAGGTTCTTCACTTGGAAGTCCATGATAGTTATGAAGCATTTGAATGGTTTGTGGCTTAATTTCATAATGATGTGCTCTAAACGGAGGCAATTGGATGCATGTAGATGCATTATATTCATTAGGCACATAATGGTCTCTTAAAGTAAGAGGTGGATTAGCTACTTGAGGTGCAACATGAATACCTTGGTTTTAAATTCCTTAATTGATGATGGGAGGTTATGGAGCATACATTGGCCTTGGCATTCCATATGGAACTTGGCCTTATTGTTGTGGTGGTTGGTGAATGAATGGCCTAGGCATGCCTAATGGTACTTGTATGTTCTCATTGTGCACATTAGGATGAAGGATACCTTGTTGGTCTATGTGACCAAGGTCCTCAACATGATCATCATTATGGTCATCCATTGATAGATTGGTTCTATTTGAACTTCCTCTTCCCCTAGGATTTCTAACGATGGATTCAAGATGCAAATCTAAAGGGACAAGAGTTGGTCTCAATGAACGACGTCCATGTATGCACAATGCAAAACACAACAAGCACAAAAACTAACAAACACTATGCCTTCACAACAATGCAATTAGACTTCTTCCACAAACAGTTAATTCATACTCCCATGCTTTAACAACAATGATGCAAGAACAAATAAAAACAAGCCTCCACGTGGGCCGACGATTTAACTAAGGGATTGAGTAAAGAAAGTCTCACAAAGGTCCTTTAGCACTTCAACTCCAAATTTAAAGCTTAGCTTAGCAAATTTTTAGAATTTTTAGCTTTTTTCCTTGTTTGCTTAGCTTGAATGCTCATTTGTTTGCTTCCTCTCCAACAATGCACCTAGTAAAGTAAGAACAACACAATAAGTAACCAAAAAGAAAAATAAAAATAAAGTAAAGACACGACCAAAAGAGTACTAATCCTAATTGATTCCACAAATCCGACGTTGTCTAATCAAATCAATCAATCCTCGGCAACGACGCCAAAAACTGATGGGTCTGCCGAGGGCCGCACTACCATCAAGCTTGGAGAGTGTGTGCATTTTAAGGCGAGGGCCAAGTATTTTACATTTATAAAAGCCACTACTACCTTTCACTATAAATATAGCTAGGGCGAGTAGGGATCGTCCCAAGGGATTGTGAGGATCGAACAAGGTTGTGGAATCGCAATTAGGGCTAGTAGGTAGAATGATCAAACAATTGGTTAGTCAGTTGTTTAGACTAGGGAGCAACTAAATTAAACTAAGTGATGACAAAAGAATGCAAATAAGAGTAAATAAGAGAGAGAGAGATCTTGGGGTTTAAAGATCACCACCAAACAATGCATTTCTATACCATTGACGAGTGACTAATGAGGGCAAATGGTGTGTTGCAATATTGGTGTGTGTGTGTGTTTGGTTGATTCAACAAGCAAGGATGACTAGTTAAGCATGTATTGTCTAAACATCATGTGAAAGGCACAATATATCTAAGGAATGAAGCATATATTGTCTAAACAACATGTGAAAGGCACAATAGATCAAAACAAGTCATTAATTCTTTCATTAAGCTCACAATCCAAATATAACACAAGGTTAGAGACATATGCTACTTGTATTCAAAAGCTTAGATCATCAAACAACAAGCATGGATTGTCCTCCTATTTAACACTACACTACAACTATACTATATCTACACTACATCTACCCTAGTAGCATGAAAATAAACTAGGGGAGAGGCACAATCCATCAAGGAATAAGTATGAACCATCAAGAAAATCACAAGAGCATTCCTTTAAGCACTATGTTTTGATAATCTCTAAATTTATAGCATCAATACACATAGACATGTATCAATAACACAAGAAATAGAGGCAAACACATGAACATCTAGTCTAGCATACATAGACATATGGATAGAATGAAATGATCAATCGGAAGCATTAAACCACATAAATCATTGAATAAACAAGATCTATATATATCAAAGTGTCAAAACATTAAGTACAACACTAATCCCTCAATAATACACAAGATTAAGATATAGAAAGTATGCTTGGGGCTAACTCTAGCCCCAGTAGGATGTTTAGCCACTCATGGTGATGTTGCTCCAACCCTCAAGAGCTAACTCCATGGAAAAAATCTGCTCCTTGTTGATGAAGAACTCCAATGATGTCTCTAGCCTCCTCCTCCTCTAAGCTTGTTTCAAGAGAATAAACCCTAGAATTGTAAATGTCTCAAAAAGTGCATCATAATCCTTTTATAGGTAGGTCAAATGACACACAAAAATAAGCTGGGTCGTGCAAAGAATATTCTCTAATGATTGGATAGACGACGGATTGCACAAGCTGGAAATTTAACTTTTTCGCACTGGAGGAAGTTCGATTGATCGAACCTTGGAGTTGGATCGATCGAACTGGTTGAGATCCATCAAACTTAGGCTGGATCGATCCAACTGGTTGAGCTTTTTGGGAAAAGAAAAATCCGAGATATTTTGGAAGATATTTTTGGGAAAAGGACAAAAGTGGTGAGTGAGTGGTACAGTTGTGAATAAGATCAATCATTTGAATAAGGACAAAAGTGCTCAATCGATCGAAGGGTGGTGTTGGATCGATCGAACTTTGGACTTTTTGTTTTGGGTCAAGGCTTGGATTTATCTTGAAGTACTGAGATCGATCAGTGTTCGATCGATCGAACCTTGAAGTTGGATCAATCGAACTTTGCTACTTCCCACCTTTGGCGTCATTTGCTTCCTTCTTTCTCCACTTTGCTCCTTTCTTTGTTTAATCCCAGAATTGCTTCAATTAAGCTCTTATTTGGCTGAGTTAGCTTATGTTCGGGATAAGTGCCTGAAAATGAAAATAATACGAAATCAATCTAAAACGGTAAAGTAAAATAGATAAAGGTACTAGAATGCCTAAGCTTAAGGGGTTTAAATACTCACTTTTCAGCGCTCATCAGCCGATTGGCTTATATCACCAGCCGGCTGACGCTTCCTGGGAGGTGAAAATTGGCCTTTTTCTGGTTACTTAAGGCATCGGATACACCTGTGGCATCAAAGGTGACCTCAAACAAGTTTGAAACCTATCCCAAATGATATAAAAATATGCATGAACATAAAAAGAAGATTGGACACATCCTACGAATACATTCTCCAACGTAAAATGACGTAAAAACCCCTTAACTATCACACCATTCCCAAACATTCATCCATTGCATATTGTTACAAAAATAATGCATAGGGTTAATATTTACATACTCCAAAAGAATAGTTTACGTTGCCGTCTAGACATTTACAAAAGAATAACAAGTTTGGTTCAAAGTTTACATGATTACCCCTTTAATACAAAAAATACAAAAGTTTTACAAAAATTACATTCTTGTCAACCTTAACTACACTTGTGAGGGTCCTTCATCAACTACATCAACTTGAAGAGGGGAGAGAGAATGCCACCATGGAAGAGGAATGAGTGGTCTTTTTGGGCGACTTGATGGCGACGACAACTGTGGTGACGCCAGAGATAACGGGGAAGAAAATCCTCCTCACCAAGTACTGCAAAGTGATATATTTGTGTATCCTGGTTATGATCGGGAATCAATGATGGCAATGAAGAAAAGGGTGAGAGAAAGAAATAAAGAATAGTTTGACTATGAGATAGAGATGGATGATGAGAGATATTATCAGTAATTGAGATTCTTTGCTAATTGGGATTCTGTAAGGATAGTTTTGCCTTTAAAATTTTATCTTTCTAAGTGTAGTACGGCTATAGTGACACATCACCATCGGCTTGAGTTTTGAGCCTGAGTATTCGATGCAAGTATCATTTTCCATTAGATTTTAGTTACCAAAATTTAATATAATAGTTTTAATGGGATTAATCCTAATGAAATATTGTGTGTGAGTGTAATAGGATGTGAGTGTATTTCTTGCCAAATACATACAAATAACATTTCATTGATACCCTTTTGTAGACTTGTCAACGGGTCGGATTTTGATCGGATTTGGCTTGATCCGATTCAAACCCGATAAGCATTTTACTCGATCCGATCCGATCCGATAAAAGTGAATTTTTTTTTTTTTATTAAAAAAAAAATTAATGTCAAAAGAAAATAAAAAACAATGATTAGAAAAAAATGATAGAAAACAAAAAAAAAAAAAAAAAAAAAGAAGATCATTTACTCTTTGTTAGTGAATAAATATTATGATATTATTAATATGTATATTAGGAGATTTATTAATATGTGGGTGAAAACACCACACTATTGTACATATACATTATGTTTTTTTTTTTTTTTTTTTAACATCTAATATAAATATATATATATATATATATATAATATAAAATATTATTATATATAGGGTTAAGTGCAATAAACCCCCTTGCTATATAAAAAATGTGCAAAAAACACCCCTAGTAGGAAGAAAAAAAAAAAAAAAAAAAAAAAAAAAGTGCATATAACTCCCTGTATTATCCATATTTTGAGCAATTTGCCGCCCTATTGAAAAAATGTGTTGAAATGTAGCCGTTGATGATGTCATTTTTTTTTTCTTCTGAAAATCCAAAAATACCCTTTTTGTGTAACAAGAATGCCCCTACCAATTTTGTTTGGATGTACTTGAAGATTTATCTGAGGAAATCCTTCTCTCTACTCCTAATATCTTTTTCCTCTTTCCAAAGTATCTATGTTGTTGTTTAACAATATGTTACCAAGAAGACATCATATATATATATATATATATATATATTATGATACCATATTTCATTTGGTTTGTGAAGTGAGATTCCACCACCTGTATATCATTTTTATTTTTTTAAATATTACTTATTTTAATATATATATAGAAACATAATCTTTCCTACAAATATTCTTTTCTAATTTTATTACTTCTATATATTTTACTTCCATTCCTAAAACTCTCCTTCTATAAGAAAATAAAATCTCTCTCTCTGTTAATTTTTTTTTCTCTCTAAAATTTCTCTGTGTTGATAGTATCTCTCATTTTTTTCTTTATCTCTAAAACGGAGCACCCAAAATCGCTTTAAGAAATTTCGTAGTACCAGTAAAGAGCACAACCGGGAAGACGTTGTTTGACCCATTCAAAAAAATCAGCAATCCAATTCCAACTTGTTTAAGAAGATCAAGAAAAAAATTAAAAACCGGTTAAAAATTTTCAAAATAAATAGATAGAAATCATAAAAAATGGATATATGAAAAATAGAGAGAAAATTAGATAGATAATTACTTATGATATTCAGAGAAGGCCACGTCAAAGCAATATTAAAAAGTTTGGATCAATTCTATGAGTATTTTTATTTGTGTGGGCTTGTTTATTTTTTATTTACAAATTCTTACACGTACATATTCCTTTTTGAATTTTAACTTGTGCACGAATACAACGTACCATTGCTTACTTAGTTAAGAAGTGTTGTGGTGAATAGTGTACATAAACAGGGCAAGCATGAAACCAAAAAAGTATATATGACTTTATGGATAATTTTGACATTTTGTATTTTTTTTTGTTAATGATAAAGTAAGATTAATTTAGTAATTTTATTATTAAATTTAAGATTTTTCATTATCTGGCATAAATGCACAAATTGAAAAAAGTAAGAGGGTTTTTTCAAACAATAGAGAGGTAATTGGACATTTTGCATACATAATGAGAGATTTTTTTTTTTTTTTTGTTTTTGTTTTTTTGCACTTAACTCTTTTATATATATATATATATTTATTCCAATCCTATTGACATAAATCTATCTGATTTGTTAAGGAATTGAATTATTGAATTTAGATCGTAATCTAATTATCTAATTTTTTTTTTTTTCAATCCAGGATTCACTCTCCCACCACCACGGCCTACCTTACTCTAACCTACGCCGCAAAAGCCACCTGCCGGAGGAGAGTATTGTCGTCGAGGCCAAGAATGCTGTCGCCACGCCGCTTCAGTGCGACAGAGACATGCATGCCGACAAACCCAGCGGCGCCGGTGATGAGAACGGAGAGGCCATTTCCGAGCAGACATGACGAGCCGAGGACGGGACCTTCCTCTCTCAAACCGGGTCACCCCCGAAGCTTTCTGGATACTCCGACTGGATGAGTAGGTCGCTCATGGTGGAGAGGGCCGAAGAAGACTAGAGGGTGAGCTTTGGTCTTTTTAATTTTTAATTTTTAATTTTTAATTTTTTATTCTTTATTCTTTATTGGTTCTTTCATGTGGGTCTCATTTTGGTGTTATGGCCATTTTAACTGAATAATTTTGTTTGCTCAAAATCACCCTTAACTAAATATTTGATGATTTATCACTATAATTTTTCTGATAATGTTGAATTATGAAATGTTCTTCTGGGCCAAAGCTTAAAAAGCTATCCATCTTTTTGTAAGTTTAAAATCATTAAATTTAATATTCCTTGTCAAATTTTGTGATTATTACTTGATTTTGTACTGGGGTATGTTTTGATTTCATTCATAGGTATACTGAAAGTGATGATGAGTCATGTCAAATTTTGTCCTTATTGTTTGGGTTCGTAATTATTGTTTGTAAGTTGGAAGCTAGCTGTTTGCAACTACCGATCTTAAAGTTACTCATTTTTTCAAAACCTTATCAGGTGTCACATTCTCACAGATGTTGACTGGAGACGAAGTCCTTACCTCATATTCTCATAAACTTTTTCGCAGTCTGTTATTGCATTTTTAGAGGTCAGAGACTCATTGAAATACTCCTACAACACAAGGAAGTAACACTTCTTGTAAGGTAATCTCCACTCCCTCTTGTGTACTGTATCATTGCGTACTGAACAAATGATCATATTATTTATGTGAAATGATGGCTTGGATTTTGTTTCGGGTTGGGACTCGGTTAAGAAAATAATATTTTCAACCAGTTTTGTCTTGCTGGTTGTGAACTCAGATATTAGAGTCTCTTGAATGTAATATATAATAGTGTTAGGATTTGTGGGGTTGTGAACTCAGATATTAGGCTCTCTCGAATGTAATACATAATGGTGTTAGGATTTATGGTGTGGGATGAGAGAATACTAAAAGTTGCTTTATAGAGTGAGGAAGGAAAAATGTTAGGGGGTTGAGAACTTGTAATCTCCTGTTTTCTTTGCATAGTAAATGTATGTAGGCTATACCCGAATCGCTTAAATTTTTAGATCTTCTATGGTGTGTAGTTTATTTTTCTATTATTATTTTATTGTGTTCTAGTTCTGCAACGTTTGTTAGACTGTTGAAAAAAAGTTCTTTGTTGGATGAAGATTAACATCGAAAATGACCACATGATTGTCGTAATGAACTCTTTTAAATTAGTACATATTTTAGCACAAAAAATACATACAACTTCTATATCTGTTCATATTAAATTGGGAATTTGGGTTGTACAACTTATGTCACCGTGTTGTTCATATTAAATTGGTATTATTGAAAAACAATATTTTGAAAATATCATTAAACAAATCAGTTAAAAATATATGTTTAATTTGATAAAATTAAGTAAATTAAAGAAGAAATGTAAAAATTTGGCCGACCATTGTGATCTGCAGCAAACAAATGAATTTTAATACAAGTTTTTAATTGTATAATCTTTTTTTCATGCGCATGCTGGTATTTATATATTATTTTTAAGAAGAAAATGAGAGTAAAAAGCATATACACTTTTTAGAAAAATGTTGTTCAATCGTTTACAAATCATTGCCACTGTTAAAGTCTTTTAAATTTGTAAACATTAGATACCCATGACAAATATAAATAAATAAACAAACATTAGAAGCCCACCTCCCTTGACTCGACTTGATTCTATCATCATCAATAATGCCTGCTTCTTTTTGTGCAGCTTCACAAAGAAATAAACTATTTACTACTAGTATTGGTTCTTACCTAATTTTAGGAGCTCAAGAGCATCTATTTTGATCAGCATCTTTAATTTCTTGTTTTTTTCAAAGGCAACCAGCATCCTTAATTTCTCCCAGCAAGCAAGCAGAAATGGAGATTAAGGAACATCCACTGCTTCCTTTTTCTTTAGGTGAGAAAGGTCTGCAGCTTCCTGTTCCTAACCAAGAAGAAATTGATGGAGCTTTTCAGCGTCTAGAAGCCGTTCCTCATAGCATTGTCACTGAAATCCTGGGGAAATTGTCTTCTCAGATTCTCAGGGAGCTTGGAGTGGAGTGGGGCGTCAAGGATGCACTTGAGAAACTCGGAAGCATAGTTTCGACAACCACACCGGTGCTTACTGATGCAGCCAGGAAGAGAATGGAAAACGAGGAGATCGGTGAGTGGCTCGAAAAGTTCATTCTTGCAGTTTATGATGCCGATGACTTGGTTGATGACTTCTCCACTGAAGCTCTGCAGCGCAAAGTAATGATTCAGGAGGATAAGTACTGGGGAACAAAGAAGGTACGCATTTTCTTTTCGAGCTCCAACCAGCTTGTTTTTCGATTTAAGACGGGTCGTAAATTTAAGGCCATTAGGAAGGTACTACGTGCCATTGCAGAAAACAGGATCTATATTAGCCGATTAACTAAAATAGATCATGATGAAAGACGCTCTTCTCTATCCACACAAGTTGGTGATGAGAATAACTACATGATGGAGTACTACAATAGAAAGGAAACACTTTCTTTTTTTGTGCAACCAGCAGCAGCAGCAGATCAAGAAGAGGAAGTAGTTATTGGGAGGGAGGAAGAAAAATTGGATATTGTAAATAAGCTAGTGGACTGTGAATTTGACGTGTCGGTCATCCCAATAGTTGGAACCGCGGGAGTAGGCAAGACCGCACTAGCTAAATTAGTATACAGTGATGAGCGGGTCACTAATCATTTTGAACTGAAGATGTGGGTGTGCTTTTCTGATGTCTTTGATATGAAAATGATTGCAAAAGAAATGATAGAATCTGCAACAGGCAGGAAAGTACCTGAAAAACTAATTCATCATCATATGGATGGAGTAATTCAAGATCGCCTTAGGAAAGAAATTGATAGGAAAAGGTTCCTGCTTGTATTGGACAATGTGTGGAATGAAGAAGGTGATTTATGGCTACAGCTATCAGATCTCTTGATGGGTGGCGAGAGGGGAAGTAAGATATTGCTAACTACTTGTAGTGAATACAAAGTGGCAATGTATCCCACAATTTCACCATTACTTTTAGAACCCTTGCCGTTTCAGGCATCATGGTCCCTTTTTAAAATCACATTTCAACATGGGGAAGAGCAAAATACTGTGCCACATGTAGTTGAAATCGAAGAGCAAATTCTAAATATGTGTCAAGGTCTTCCTCTTGCCATAAGGGCTTTAGGAGGCCTACTACACGCTCAAGATGCAGATGATGAGTTGTTGTTGGCTTCCAAAACCCTTGAGCAAAAAATAAATGAAGAGAGGTTTTTTGTTTTACCTATATTGAGGTTGAATTACGACCATCTTCCCTCGTATCTTAAGCGATGCTTCGAATTCTGTTCCTTATATCCAAAAGAGCGTGTAATTTATAAGAAAGACTTGATAAGGTTGTGGGTTGCTCATGGACTTATTCAGCCAGTGGATAAAAATCCAGATCTGGAAGATGTTGGAGATTTGTATTTTCAGGACTTGTTAAGGAGGTCCTTTTTTCAATATGTTGAAAGAGACGAATGGGGTGATATAGTAAGTTGTAAAATGCATGATGTTATCAGTGACCTTGCAAGATTTGCTGCAGGAAAAGAGAATTTCGTTCTGAATTCAGATGCAAAAGATGTTCCTTCAACAATTCGTCATGTGTCATTTGCTTCCTGTGAAGGTATATCAATTGATATTCTGGCCAACTTGCGCAGAGCTAACAAGATACGAACATTTCTTTTGCATGGTCAACGTATAGGTTTTGGTGAGCCAAACAGTTTAGTTTCTGAAATACTAGAGCTAACAAGGTTGCGTGTGTTGGATCTCCATTGCTTGGGGATCAAAACAGTGCCAAGTTGCATAAGCAAGCTGCAATATTTGAGGTATCTTGATCTTTCTGAAAATTGTGCTATAAAGAGTCTACCAAGTTCCATTACTTTGTTGCAAAATTTGCAAACGTTAAAACTCTCTGGTTGTTGTCATCTGGAAGAATTGCCAAAAGAGACTAGGAAACTGGTTAGCCTTAGGCATCTTGAGCTTGATGGATGTATTGGTTTGACTCGTATGCCATATGGGTTAGGCCAGTTGACTTCTCTTTGAACATTAACACTTTTCGTATTGGACACAGACAACATTGCCTCTAAGCTCAGTGGTGGTTTGAGTGAACTGAAAGGACTAACCAGTCTAAGGGGATAGTTAACGATTGAACGATTGGGACGACCGTGCTCAGCAAGCACAACAGAAGAAGCCCAAATCGAGGAAGCAAACTTTCTGAAGGAGAAACAACACCTTCAGTCACTGCAATTAAAATGGACCAATGATGATGATGGTGGTGATGGTGGTGATGGTGATGATGACGATGACGCCAATGATGAGTTAGTTTTAATATTTGAAGGCCTCCAACCACACCCGAATTTGAAGAGGCTTTCAGTAACAGGGTATGGGAGTTTGAGTTTCCCAAGTTGGATGATGAGTAGTGGTTTATCCCTCCCAAATTTAGTCAAAATTACTATCGCGGACTGTTCCAGATGCGAACAACTTCCACAGTTCGGGCAACTTCATTTTCTCCAAGTTCTTGAACTTTCTCAGCTGGCTTCCCTAGAATACATAGACAACAGCAGCCGTACTAATGGTGGTGGTGATGAGTCACTTTCTTTTTCACCCTCTTCATCAACAGGAGGACGAGAACTAACGGCAACATTCTTCCCATCCCTGAAAAAACTTCTACTCAATGGCTTGACTAATTTGAAGGGATGGTGGAGGTGTGAAGCAGAAGAACCAATGGCATTTCCTTCTCTTTCGGTATCAGCCATCCAAAACTGTCCCAAGCTGGCATCAATGCCTCTGCATCCATGTGTTGAAGAACTAGAATTGATGCGGGTCAGTGAGAAGCTAGTACAACAACAGTTCACAATGATGGCAACGGCAACAATTCCAACAACGGACCCAATGTTGCCCTCTTCACTCTCTTCACAAGTTCCTCTTTCCAAATTGAAGTCTCTATGTATTCAGTACATTGATGATCTAGTTATTCTGCCAGAAAGGGCTATTGAAAGCCTCACTTTTCTCCGGTTTCTTGAGATCTCTTGGTGTCCTAGATTAACTTCTCTCTCAGAAGTGATGTGGCATCTCACAGCGCTTGAGAAGATGGAGATCAACGACTGCCCGATGCTTGATTTGCTGGAAGATGATAATGGCATGCATTTCAAAGGCCTTAGGAACCTAACTTCTTTGAAGATTAAAAGAATACCAAAATTGGTGCATCTCCCTGTGGGCCTTCAACGTGTTACCACTCTCAAATCTCTTTACATTGAAAGGTGTGTAGAGTTGATTACTTTAAAAAATTCGATTGGCAAACTCGAATCACTTCAACGACTTGTGATTTTTGATTGCCACAAATTGACATCGCTGCCAGACGGAATACGACATCTCACGTCCCTCATGTCACTGGAGATTGATGGCTGCCAAGAGCTTGATTTGTCTGATGGCTTTCAATTTCAAGGCCTTCGGAACCTAAGTTCTCTGACGATAAAAAGAAATCCAATGTTGGTGTCTCTTCCTGTGGGTTTTCAGTATGATAGCTCTCTGCAGTCTCTGGAGATACATATTTGTGAAAATTTGACAGCTTTACCTTACTGGATTGGCAATCTCAAATCACTAAAACGGCTTTCCATTTACGGCTGTCCCAAATTGGCATCATTGCCTGAGGGGATGCATGGCCTCACTGCATTAAAAGTTCTGAGTCTTCACAATTGTCACCCCAGTTTATATAAAAGATGCCATAAGGAAACAGGGGAAGATTGGCCTAAGATTGCGAACATCCCAAATGTTTCTGTGTGTTGATTATGCTTACAACAATGGTATGCCTAATAATCTGAATTCTTTGAAGTCAATAAAAGCTCAATCTTGATCTTCTTTCTTTTTCTAGATTTTTACATTGTTGAAGTTTAGTTGATTTTCGTACGTGGTAGGTACACAGAACTAGATGGAGCACGCATTGCTAAATTCAAAGACGGTTACACAATACATTTTACAAGCAGCAACATTAAGCTAGTAAATATCCTCTCTTCTGTAATTTTTTATTTTTTGTTATTTAAATCTATTTGACATATCTGATAGGAATGAGTAAATCATTATTGTCTTTTTAATGTGTTTGTGTGTGTAAATCGCATGGGCACTTTCCAGAAATGCTGATTCACCAAGAAGAGGAGCTATAGGTCCGCTTTCTTGATCGTTGGGTCTATATCCTGTAAAAATAGATATTATAGTGAGTTATTCCAGGTACAAATTCTTTCTTGTCATTTTAAATTTCTTTTGATTGATATTGTTTCTTTCGAACCAAAAATTATTTAAATTGTCCTTTTTATTCAATTTCTCTCTCTCTCTCTCTCTCTCTTCACAGGATATGTTGGATTTTCAGTTTGTGCGCAAGCACATCATTGGGGTATAGTTGTAAGATGTTTCTTCTCACCCCTTCCTTTCATTTATTTATTTTGTCGTAACTAAATGATGAAAGGCCAGCTGATCCATTTTCCTAGTTGTGTTTCTTTAGACTTGAAAACAGCATTAACAAACTTATGCTATCCTTAAATGAATATCATTTGAGTGTCATCATAATAATCATCATCATCAATACTTCATCATCATCTTCTGTTAATAGTCTATATTTGTATATAATTCTTATGAACAGGGAAAGAGCTCTATTGTTCCCCAATATAAGCTGCTAAGTTATTAGAATGCAAGATATAGACCCATGGCCAGATGGGTACTTCATCAAGTTTACTTAAGCTGGAAGGTTATCTTTTCGAAGCTCCAGTTTTGGGGAAGTGCCAGGGTAACACACTCAATTTTGCAATAAGAATTGTTTCTTTCATTTTCAATAAAATTCAGATAAAATTAGCCAGTATTTCTTTAATATTTGTTGAATAACTCAAGTTTGTGTGGTAGTACATCCTAATTACTTGGGACCAGTGGTGATTGATTAGACATGTTTACTAGGAGGAGTTGTGGGAAGGGAACCTACACGTTACTTGTTATATAAATCCTAGTTGTAGTAAGAACTCCTGTTCCAAATAGTCTGAGTGTTTCCCCTGCGCTGGAAGGGCTAGAGAACTGAGTCTGGACTTGTATAATGTATGAACTGAATAATAATTTAGATCTTGACATGGTAAATCAGAAAGGAGCATGAATTCACTAAGATTTGGAGAAGCCCAGTCTGAAGAGCTGATACTAAATGGTTCAAGAAACTCTATTATTCATCTTTGGAGCATGAGCAATTTGATATTCCGTTGAGAGAAATAATTGTATGGCCCTCAAAAAACAGAAGGAAAATGACTACCTTTCTTTTGCAAACAGCTAGTATTCATGAAGTAGGATCCATGCACATTCATCTCACGTAATGTGTAACCTCAAAAGTTTTTCTTTCATGACCATCAACATTTGATCATGCTGATATTCTTATGGTCATAATTGTTATTCTTCTTTCTAGTGACTTGGACTGAAGCATGACTCAACTGAGTATGGGCAATTTGAGTGTTTCATTGTTCCTTCTGTTGATGGAAAATTTGAGTTGTTGGGCATGTAAGTTGCATTAATTTCTTAGATCTTAGTCCTTTGAATTTTGCTTGTTCTATTTTGAATTACTGATTTCATTTTGCCTTTAGCAAGTCCAGTGTCTCCCTCTTTACTCCCGAAAGCTTCTCCACATTGTTCGAGGGCGCCCCAAGTATTCGAAAGATGCTAAAAGGTAATTGTGATATTGGCGATGTTTCATGTATTGGACCCCCCAAATGGGCAATACTTGCTGCAATATTGTGTAGAATTTACCCTAATTAAGTTCCTTAATACTTCTTTCCAATTAAGATCTGTTTCAAAAATCGTATGGGAGATATTGCTTCTATAAATTGCTAAAAGTAGTTATCTGTGCAACAACTGACATTATATAGTTGTCTTGAGTGAAGAAAGACATCGTAGTCACACACCTTTGGTGTCTATGCCAATTCTATTCTTCTTTTCTTTTGGCAGTCTTATCCTCCACCCATATCCTTTTTGAGAAGTGAAAACATGCGTTGAAGTTAGTGTTGAAAGAGAAGGTAATAGAGAAGACTGTCTGGGAAATTTTTAATCTCCTCTCATCTTGTAAATATATAACAAAAATGTTGGAGAATAATTATAAGAGTTATTTAAGCCCTTAAATCACTCTTTGACAGAATGTTAACATTGCTATACTTGGGCGACAAGCTGTTGCCATATTTGTATTTGACTTTCTATGTAATTCCTTTAGTATAAAATACTTGTAAAGCAAGAAATTTCTATTCTTTAACTACAAGTCTTCCCCAATTCACCTGTAAATAGATGTGGTTATTGTAAACAAAATCAAGGGAGAATGTAATGAAAGAGATGTAGCCCTTTGGGCTTTGTGTATTGTGGATGTAAGCTGTAGTGGTTCAACCACGTATATCTTTTTGTTCTTCATTTTCTATTTCTCTCTTCAAGTTTTATTTTTCTTTTAACATGGTATCAGAGAGTCAATACAAAAACCTTCCATTTTTTGGGTTGAAATCGGGTGGGTCGCAAGCAACCTGGGCCGAAATAAGATTTGGACCACAACATCATAAATCTCTACCTTACATGCCCCTGAGGGCTTCAGCAACACAAACACCAAAGTAGCCCCTTGATAGTGTTTGAACTTGACAATCGAGAGTGACCTTAGTCATTATATGAGCTTAGATTCTCTGTTCCAATCTTTCTCACTGCAATAGCGTCCTGTGCAATCACATCTCTAATGAAGTGCAACCTGATATTAACATGTTTGGTCATCTAAGAACATCTACCTTTTAGTCTTGCGACCTGGGGCGAAACAAAATTTTGGCCATAACATCACTAATTGTTTAGTTGTAGAGAAAATCAGTCAACTAATGGTGACTCTCTCGCCTTACCTTAAGCCCTTGCCTCTCTAAAGTATTCCTGTAATTCCTCATTGAGTGATATTGAAAAGGAAGGATAGGTGATACACTATTTACCTGAAGTAATAAAATTATTAGCCAATCCAAGGAAAGAGGATATTTATCAAAGAGTTCCAACCCACTAAAGTCAAAGGTGTTCCTCATGTCAAATTTTAGTGCACAATCTTCTAGGTGAGGATGATTGTTTATTATAACCCCTAAGATAAGAGTATATTATCATTGATTTTCATACTGGATGTAGTTTAGGAGACTTCAATGATGAAGGGCAGTATGAGATGAAATTGGTTGGCTATGAGCTTTGATGTGCATAAGAGTGCGGATTTGACATTTTGGGACCATGGCTATACAAGTGGAATTGACTTCTTTAAGTAACTTACCTTTAAAGAATAATTTTTTAATAGTTTGGGCTGTGTATGGTTGCATGGAATTGAAGCTTTCGAATTGGAATTGGAATTAGAATTGGCGAAAATTTTGGTTTAATTTTCTGAATTGTTTTTCTCCAATTCTATAATTTCTAATTCCAAGGTGTTTATCCCATTATTTTTGGACAAATGGAAAGACGACATGTGGCTTGCCACACCGGATTATTGCCTAATTATTTGAAAAGGAAATTATATTATGGTACTAGGAGACATTAAAGTTGACTTTGTATCATACTGCCATATAGACTCACGCATGAGGTGAAAATCAAGAGAGAAATTTTCTAGTAATAAGGAGGATGCATGTGGCGAGTTCCATTATTCCAATGGAACTTGCCACACTAAATCACAATTTCGGCAAGTTTGGAAAGGAAGGTCATATTGAAGCACATATATGACTTCACGTAGTAATCCAAGGCAAAGACCATTAGGCCAATCATATTCCGCCACATGGAGTCCTTTAAGTTAAGAATATGGTGAGTCTTGTAAGACTTGCCACACTGGATCAATGTCCCACAATTTCCTAATGATTTGGAAAATAAAGATTGAATGGAAATATTACTATAAATGCAACCTTACTCAATTATTCAAAGTAATACTCACGTAACTACTCACCTATTGCCGCATGGAGTCTATGAGATAATGGTGTTTGTAAACCAATAAGAGAGTGACATATGGCAAGTTCCATGGAACTAACCATGATATATCAATTCTTTTAAGAATTAGGGATATAGAAGGTGACGAGGTCGCTTGTAAACGCCAAACTAAATGTAGTGAATGTGTGGTTCAAGAAAAGCCTTTTATGTCAAATTTAAATTTATAAAAACCACTACCAACACTACTACTAACGTAGCAAGAGTGAGTAGGGATCGTCCCAAGGGATTATACGTGTTGGAATTTCAACTTCGACTCTAGCGTACCAAATGATTGCAAAAGAGAGTTGGGTTGGTTGATTACTTCTAGAAAAGAATTAATTAAAATGCAATAAAAATAAAACTAAGTAGAGATAGGGATTTAAGAGATGAGAAGAGAGGACTTAGGGTGTTCGAATCACCACTAAGTTCATGTAATTAACCACTTGTTTTCCATTAATGGGGAATACATTGTTGTGAACAAAATTGGTTCGACTAGCAAAGGTGACTCAATAAGTGTATAATATCTAAACAACATGTGAAAGGCCACAATATAGCTATTGGAAGAGGAATATATTGTCTAGACAACATGTGAAGAGAACAAAATATCAAATCAAGTCATTAAACATTTCATTAAGCTCATAGTCCAAATAATTCACAAGGATGACTTAGTTAAACATGTATTGTCTAAACATCATGTGAGAGGCCACAATATATCTATTGGGAGAGGAATAAATTGTCTAAACACATGTGAAAGATACAACATATCATAACTAGTCATTAATCCTTCATTAAGCTTAAAATTCCATTACACCATAATATTAGAGCATATGCTTCTTGCATTCAAAAATATGGAACATCAAAGAACAAGCATGAATTGTCTCCCTATCTAACACTACACTACAATTACACTACCAGCATGAAAATAAACTAAAGGAGAGGCATAATCCATTAAGGAATAAGTATGAACCATTAAGAGACATAACAAGAGCATTCCATTAAGCACTAATGTCTAGCCATCACTAGATTCTCAATTAACCACACATAGACATGCAATTAATATAGAAAAACTAGTGTAGAGATCAATTCCCCAAATAATCACACATAAGACAACATGTAATTAAAATAGAGAATCAATGGAAGAATTAACCCATATGAATCATGTGAGACATAATTCCTAATTTAATCACACATAGACATGTAAATAAACTAGAGAATTAATAGGAAGAATTAGACTATGGAAATCATAGAAATATACCAAGATTCATGAAATTCACAAGGCTAGAACACTAATCACAACAATATATATATAAATCCCCAAAAATAGAAATACAAGGGTTTAGATTACACAAGACTTAGGGCTCATCCAAGCCCTAAGTGTAGATCTAGTCAATCATGGAGGAGGTGGATGTAGTTATGGAATCAAGCTCCAAACATGGCTCCATCTTCTTCTTCCTCTTCTTCTTCTTCTTCTTTTAAGCTCTAGAGATGGAGAGATAGTAGATTTAGAGAAGTGTTCTTGAGATATGCCTCCACTTCTCTCTTTTCTTCTAACCCTAATCTCTAACTTTTCTAGAGAGAGAAAATAAAAATTACAATATAGAAAATAAAATGATAAAAGCTAAAAATCCTCTTTTACAAATGGGTTGCTTCCCTTTATAAAGAAGGTCATTTTCTTAGTCACTAAGTCTAGGATATATGCCCAAAAATATCTAATCCCGCAACTTTTTGGTAGGTGAACTTTTGGGCGCGCACAGAAAAAGTGACAGCTTACTGCCAGCATGTCCAGTTCGATCGATCCAACTTATTTTCGATCGATCCAACTTTTTCGATCGATCCAACTTATTTTTCGATCGATCCAACTTTTCTAATCGATCCAACTTATTTTCGATCGATCCAACTTTTTCTACGATCCATCCAACTTTTTAGCTTTTCAGTATCAGCCTCTTTTTGCTCCAAATCAGCCTCTTTTTGCTCCGGATCATCGCTAAGACTTAGTTTGACTCCAAAAAGGCCTTAAGAACTCATTTTTAGCCCATTTTAACATTATTGACCTGAAATAGATAAAAACACAAATAAGTACTAAAACGGATAAATAAGATAGATAAAGGTCCTAGAATACTCAAGCTTAAAGGGTTTAAATGTGTACTTTTCAGCTCTCATCGAACCCCCAAACTTAAATATTGCTAGTCCCTAGCAATGAACTACAAAGTAAAGAAAAGAAATGAACAACTAAACAACTATGAACTAGAAAGCAATAAAATGATAGCGCTACTTTCGTAGGGAACACGATTGCATTTAGCATATGCAACAAGCATTTTAAACCCCTAGGTTACCCCTAGTGGACGAGTGAAGTCTCGTGAGGGTTTCCAGAAATGGTACCCACAAATATTAAGCTCATTCTTTCAAAAGAGGCACCAATATTGCAAACAAGCATTGGGAGAAAACTACCTCAAGTATGCAATTTTTCAACCATTTCCAAGCAATCTCCCAAAATCTCAACATCAAACAAGCAAGTATGGTCCTCCACACATCAAGAAAATGATCATGAAAATCGAAACAAGTCTAGAATCCTTTTTTGAGTAGTCTGGCATCAAGTGTGTTGCTATCTTAGCCAACTAAGGAATTAATCACATCCTTACCCTCAAACTAGCATACAAATCTAGTCCCAATCATCAAGACAAAAAGTGGACCTTTTATTAAAGCTTTATTGTTTTAGGTGCGTTTATTCTTTTCACTCAAATTTTTTTTTTTTTTTTTTATTTTTTTTTTTTAGGATCAAAGATGGAAGTATGGTGCAATGTGTTGATCTCTTAAGCTTTCTAGAAGATTCATGTAGCGAGCGTTAGGTCAATGACTCCCAAACCAGACGGCTTTAGGGTATTAGGTGTTAAGACACCCCAACGGACTTACAAACTCAAATCAACTAGATTACAAACCAAGACAACAACCATCTAATCATTTCCTACTTCTCACCTTTTAGGAGAAGTCCTCACTTTTATTACTTTTGCAACTTTTTTTTTTTTTTTTTTTTCAATTCAATTATTAACCTAGAGTTTGGGCCCTCCACCTTTCGGCGCGAGAAGTTCACTGCTTAATGAGGCAAGAATCCCGGCTACTCAATGAAAATGGGTTGTTATCCACCTTTATCAAGAATGAAAGCTTTCAATGCACTACTAGCCCAATTGGGATATAACCAATTCAATAATCAACAAAGCATGTACCCCACAATTGAATGCTAGCGTGCGCCGGTGCTAGTGTAGAATTCTAGAATGAATCTCAAAACAATCACAAATTCAGGATGATGTGGACCACAAATGCAAGCAAAATATCAATCTTTTGAAAAATTTACTCCTAAATGGCATATCCTCAAGGCATACAAGGAGTATTGGACTCTCAAGTCAAGCAATTTTTAAATTTTAAACAATATAGTCCTCAAAAGATCAAAATTATAGCTAACATCAATCTCAAATCTCAATCATGCATTTAAAGCTCAAATCTTAAGTAGAATGCAACAAGACACCTTACCCCCAAACTTAAACCGCACATTGTCCTCAATGTACAATGAGAACAATGGAAAAAAAGTGGAAAGAGTATACCGTGGTGGTGTAGAAATAAAGCCCGGTCATGATCCAATTCGAAAGACGTCTCCCCCAAACTTGGAATCAACAACCTACTTGAATAACCACGCTAGCAAACTCACATCAAATATCGAATGGGATAAGAATAATCAAATCAAGTATTCTAAGGCAATGTAACACATGATGCAAGAGAGATATAAGATCAAGTCTAACTAAAGCATAAAGTATGCATGACTACACATAAGGGCACAATGATGAATCTTTTTATATTTTTCATTTAATGAAAGCAAGTATATACAAAATGCAAGAAAAACAAATAATAAAATGCATGATCAAAATATAAAAAGAAAATTAAATAAGTTAGAAGAATTAAAAATTAAAGTTAAACAAAATATTTTTGGAAATAAGATAAAAGGAAATAAAATAAAATAAAAGAAAAATGTTTTGGGATTTGATTTTTTTTTTATTTTAAATATTTGAAATAAAAATAAAAATAAAGCTTGGAAATAAAAGTAAAAATGAAAATAAAATAAAAATCTTTTTGAAATTTTTGAAAATAAAATAAAATTAACAAAAATATTTTTGTGTTTTTAACAAATTTCCAAAAATTTCTTTTTTTTTTTTTTTTTTTTTTTAGTCAAGAGAGAGAGGTAACTAAATGAAATAAAATAAAATAAAATAAAAATAGAAATAGGAAAAAGTCAAAAAGTGAAAGGGTCAAAGGGGCAAAGTTGTGATCTATCGAAGATGAAGTTCGATCAATCGAACATAATTGTGATCGATCCGAGATGAAATTCGATCGATCAAACATGTAAAATTTTGGAGATCCCGAGAGCATGCATTTTCAGAATTGAAACATATCCAAAAATTTTCTAAGTGTTGGGACTCATGATCGATCGAACCACATGTTGGATAGATCGAAAGGTAGTTCGATCGATCGAAATGGTTTACGATCGATCGAACTTTTGAAAATTTGGAGATCCCGAGAGCATGCATTTTGGAATTTGGATGCAGGTCCAAAATTTTTCTAAGTGTTGGGACTCAAGTGGAGTTCGATCGATCGAATCCATAGTCGGATCGATCGAAGAACAATTCGATCGATCGAAGGTGCTCTTGTGATCGATCGAACTGGCACCAAATGCCTAATTTTGAACTGAAAGTGCAGAAAATCCTATGCTAAGCCCCAATGATGGTAACAAGAATGAAAATTTGAAAAATAGATGGAAAAATGTATACAAGAATGAAAAATAAAAAGAAATGAGGGAGGAATATTGTTATGAAACTTTACGAATACTAGTGTTTAACGTCTCTAGCAAGACGTTAGGTCAACTCACTAATCAAATGAATCAAAAACTGGATATGAAATATCCTTATTGACCCTCTTTTCACTTTTCTCATTTAATGTCCCACTTATAACAATAAAATCATCCTCCAAAAGAATGACTTGAAAAGAAATAAAAGAGATGATATTTTTCCTTTCATCCACGGTCTTGAAAACAAAATCAATCATAGTTAGGCTTGCCTCTTTGTTGTGTTCTTGAAACACATTCAAATGATCATCCACATTGATAATTGGTGAGGCATTATCTTTCAAAGACTCATTTGGATTAATAAGAAACACCCTCTCTTCATCCCTCTTCTCCTCAAAAATTACCATTTCCTCACCTTCTAAGTAAGCTAAGGAGTCCATTAGAGAGTTTATTTCATTTTTAGAGCTTTTAAAATCAAAACCACAATTTTTATACATTTCCAAAAGACACTCCTCAAGAGGGTCATTAGAGATAATAGAAGGAAGGCCCTCTTCAACAAGTTCCTCCTCCTTCTCTCCTACCTCAAGTGTGGTCAACATCTCCTCACTCTCTAGAGTAGCCATCTCCCAGATAAAATCATAATCAAAATAAGGAAAGTCCTCATTAATCATGTTATGTTCTATTGGATTAGCCACTAACTCACTTGCCACTTCCTCCTCTATACAAGATAGAGTGCTAGGCATTAGCTCAGTTGTTTCATTCTCCTCACTCTCATCATCGTCATCTATATACATTGAAGTTCTTGCCATTTTTTCATTTGCCTCTTCCTCCTCCTCTTGATGAGAAAGAGTATTTGCAATTTGTTCAACTTGAGCTTCTAAGTTGGCTAAAGTTTGAGAATGAGAATTAATAAGTGAAGTGTGTGAAATATGCACATCAAGTAAAGCTAACACTTTTTCTTCAAATCCGGGTGAGTATTTAGAAGGTGGTGGAATTGATTCATCATAAAATGGTGGTGGAGGGCAATAGTCATAAGAAGGATTAAATGAGTGATCAAGTCCATAATAAGATGATGCATGAAATGAATTGGACTCAATCTCATAAGGATTAAAATGTGATGGAGGAGCATAAGGTGAAGGGATGTAATTCCCCCCCAAACTTGGATCAAACAATTCCTTCATTCGAAATTAAAACCCAAATGCAAGAAAAAAATTGGCCTCAACAAGGGCCTATGCTTGGACAAAAATTTAGCAATAAAATGAGCCTCAATAAGGGCTATCACAAGCATACAAAGAAGTGAAACAATTAAAATACAAGAGTGCCAAGAATTGCTCACAACGGTCCTTTAGCACTTCAACTCCAAATTTAGCTTTTAAGCTCCAATGATTGCTTTAAGTTCCAAAGTTCGCCTTCCTTGTAGTCAAGTACCTAATTGAACAAATAATAATGAGAATCAAAAGAAAAGAATATACAATGAAAAATAAAATAAAAATAGAAGCAATCTAATGAACACTATTGTCTAGTTTAATTCCAACAAAACCGTTAATCCCCAGCAACGGCGCCAAAATCTGACGAGGTCGCTTATAAACGCCAAACTAAATGTAGTGAATGTGTGGTTCAAGAAAAGCCTTTTATGTCAAATTTAAATTTATAAAAATCACTACCAACACTACTACTAACGTAGCAAGAGTGAGTAGGGATCGTCCCAAGGGATTATACGTGTTGGAATTTCAACTTCGACTCTAGCGTACCAAATGATTGCAAAAGAGAGTTGGGTTGGTTGATTACTTCTAGAAAAGAATTAATTAAAATGCAATAAAAATAAAACTAAGTAGAGATAGGGATTTAAGAGATGAGAAGAGAGGACTTAGGATGTTGGAATCACCACTAAGCTCATGTAATTAACCACTTGCTTTCCATTAATGGGGAATACATTGTTGTGAACAAAATTGGTTCGACTAGCAAAGGTGACTCAACAAGTGTATAATGTCTAAAGAACATGTGAAAGGCCACAATATATCTATTGGAAGAGGAATATATTGTCTAGACAACATGTGAAGAGAACAAAATATCAAATCAAGTCATTAAACATTTCATTAAGCTCATAGTCCAAATAATTCACAAGGATGACTTAGTTAAACATGTATTGTCTAAACATCATGTGAGAGGCCACAATATATCTATTGGGAGAGGAATAAATTGTCTAAACACATGTGAAAGATACAACATATCATAACTAGTCATTAATCCTTCATTAAGCTCAAAATTCCATTACACCACAATATTAGAGCATATGCTTCTTGCATTCAAAAACATGGAACATCAAAGAACAAGCATGAATTGTCTCCTCATCTAACACTACACTACAACTACATTACTAGCATGAAAATAAACTAAAGGAGATGCACAATCCATCAAGGAATAAGTATGAACCATTAAGAGACATAACAAGAGCATT
Organism: Cornus florida; assembly: GCF_030987335.1. Taxonomy (NCBI): domain Eukaryota; kingdom Viridiplantae; phylum Streptophyta; class Magnoliopsida; order Cornales; family Cornaceae; genus Cornus; species Cornus florida. The sequence continues at coordinate 53,463,191 of NW_026775573.1, forward strand.
CCATTAAGCACTAATGTCTAGCCATCACTAGATTCTCAATTAACCACACATAGACATGCAATTAATATAGAAAAACTAGTGTAGAGATCAATTCCCTAAATAATCACACATAAGACAACATGTAATTAAAATAGAGAATCAATGGAAGAATTAACACATATGAATCATGTGAGACATAATTCCTAATTTAATCACACATAGACATGTAAATAAACTAGAGAATTAATAGGAAGAATTAGACCATGGAAATCATAGAAATATACCAAGATTCATGAAATTCACAAGGCTAGAACACTAATCACAACAATATATATATAAATCCCCAAAAATAGAAATATAAGGGTTTAGATTACACAAGACTTAGGGCTCATCCAAGCCCTAAGTGTAGATCTAGTCAATCATGGAGGAGGTGGATGTAGTCATGGAATCAAGCTCCAAACATGGCTCCATCTTCTTCTTCCTCTTCTTCTTCTTCTTCTTTTAAGCTCTAGAGATGGAGAGATAGTAGATTTAGAGATGTGTTCTTGAGATGTGCCTCCACTTCTCTCTTTTCTTCTAACCCTAATTTCTAACTTTTCTAGAGAGAGAAAATAAAAATTACAATCAAGAAAATAAAATGATAAAAGCTAAAAATCCACTTTTACAAATGGGTTGCTTCCCTTTATAAAGAAGGTCCTTTTTCTTAGTCACTAAGTCTAAAATATATGCCCAAAAATATCTAATCCCGCAACTTTTTTGTAGGTGAACTTTTGGGCGCGCACGGAAAAAGTGACAGCTTGCTGCCAACATGTCCAATTCGATCGATCCAACTTATTTTCGATCGATCCAACTTTTTCTACGATCCATCCAACTTTTTAGCTTTTCAATATCAGCCTCTTTTTGCTCCAAATCAGCCTCTTTTTGCTCCGGATCATCGCTAAGACTTAGTTTGACTCCAAAAAGACCTTAAGAACTCATTTTTAGCCCATTTTAACATTATTAACCTGAAATAAATAAAAACACAAATAAGTACTAAAACGGATAAATAAGATAGATAAAGGTCCTAGAATACTCAAGCTTAAGGGGTTTAAATGTGTACTTTTCAGCTCTCATCAGAAGGAAACCATTGGGATAACACTATGTGTTATCAAAATCCTTAGGCAAATGGAAACTTCCAACTTATGGCAACCCCTAAGATTTTGCAAGGTGAAGTTGACTGAGTAAAGAAAGAAATGTGGGAACGTGGTGCTATAATGTTTCCTACTTTGTAGGGAAGTTCCAACAGGTATTCAACTATTATGTACAGTTTCATGCCAAATCAAAACAACTTTTAAAGATAGAATGTGGATGATCATCCGGGAAAAATGGGAGTATATAATTATATATATATATATATATACACACCAAATTTATACAGGAAGGAAGTTGTTCAATCATGGAGTATGTGATGTCATGAAATCGTGTTACTAAAATAAAGGAAGACATGCGTGAACAAGGATATATATATGTATAATACATATATAACCCAAAATTATATGGGGAGGAGGACTTTGTGCAAAGAATGAATCATCAGAAACATGGGACACTTGGCCGAATACTAACACATTAGATGGAGGTTGGTAGCTTTTCATGCCACTACTGCTATGAACTGAAAGAAGTGGTTGAGATAATGAATAACATGGCTGAAACTATGGAATCATGTGTCTGAAATGAAGGAAGAAGAGTCCATGCACGTAGAGGAAGAATAAGCAAAATATGGGACACATGGTTTCTTATGGAGAGGCCAGGTGGAATGTTCAACCTTAACTAGAACCAAAACTGCCCACTACTCAGAATCGTGGAGATTTTCAAGGGACATTATTGAAGTTATGCTCAGAAGAACTCAAGAGGAGCAAGAAGGTGGAAGAAGGTGGGTGCAAAATAAAAGATAACTGCCAAGAACATGGGACACTTGGCAGCCCAAGGACAAGCCAAGTGAAAGTTACTGAAACTGCCACATTTCCAACTGCTGTAAGAAGGCTCTATAACTAGAGCACTCCTGTTCAACACAAACAACAATACAACATCTTTGCTTATCAATTTCATTTCATGTTTCTTTACATTCCAGTAATGTATTTCAGTTATGTTTAATTCAAGTCCAGTACTTTCTTTTCCTACTTTCCAGCAAGTGTTTAAAGCACTTTTAATTGCAAGTCCTACACTTTCAATTCTGTCTTTCTTTCAACTAGCACTAAAACAATCCTGAAGTCCTTTTTCAAGGCAAAAAAAAACTGCTGGAAATGGTCATTCCAAGCTTCCTTTCAATTGCCATGATCCCGATAACTTTCCATTGGAATATTGTTTCGAGCTCCCCTTCGGAACGACAGTAGTTCCTGGCACGCCCGCAACCCTTTCCATTCACTTGGAAAGGACCACAATTTTCGTGAGCCAAACACAAGGCTTTAATTTCATGCAACCAAACACAGCCTTAGAGAATTTCTAATAGGCACTGAACTCATCAGGACCTAGGGACTTGGCATTGCTTAGTGAAAACATGCAAGCTTGAATTTTTTCATATTTGAGTATGGAAAAAAGGGAGAGGAGAAACTGGGGAGGGATTGATTCGGTATTGAGAGGGCTTAATACATTTAATGGAGGTTTCCCAATAGGTTATGAAGTGTGATAGAACCTCATTTTTTCACATTTTGGTCACCTTCTATTTGTCCTTTAGTGGCTAACTTCATGCTTGAATTTTTTTTTTGGGTTCACTCTGCAACAGAATGATTTGAAGAAGGAAGAGTTTGAATTCCCTGCTTGGAGCCAGTTTATCCTTGACTACTATTTGAGCACAAGTATTTCATCTTCTCCTAGCCTTTTTATTCTTTCTTTTTCAAAAGGTAATCTTTTGTTGCCTTGTGTATGACCGAATAAGGTTTTTATTGCTTCCTTTGATTTAGATCTAGCTTAGTTGCTTGGACTTTGTAGGAAAGCACTAAGATTTCCACCTTACATGCATCTATAAGAGGCTACCCCAGGAGTTTAAGCTTCTGAATAGCTTAGGGCCTATTTAGCAATTGGTTTTATTTCGTGTGTTTTTGTTACAGATGGTGTAAGCAAAACATGAAAACACGTTTGGTTACTTTTGTTGTGATTGGAATAGTATCGTGTTTGTTTCCAAAAAAGAGGTCAAAACTAGACACACAAAATTGGTGTTTCCTAATGTCCGCTAGCAACAACACTGTAGTGAACTAGTGATGACAGGACTTAAAAAAAGAATAAAGAAAAATTTCTAAATGACCTTTTTAACTAGCCAGTTAATTTTTCAAACTTGCAACTCTTTTTTACCAAACTTATTTTCATGTTTTTGCTTCCAAAAATGTTGCAAATTAATCACCATGAACCCACTTCACAACAAAAATGTTGTGTTCCTGTTTCAGATGAAAACAAAAACACAAATTGGAAACAATAAAACTGATTGAAATTAAAAATTTTGGTTTCAGAGTCCCCAATTTCACTAGGATAGGGTTGTGGTATGAGACTCCTTGTGCAAGAAAATTGAAATGTAGAGTTCTGTTGATGCAATGTTCTAATGCGACCAGGAATAAAAGGTTTCCCTACAAGAAAAAAGAGTTGGTAAATGAAATGAGCACTGGTGTGATGCCGGTAGAGTACGCTCTGACGATTAAGTTTACACTCGGTCGTTGTATTAAAAGGAAGACTTTCTTATGTAATTTTTGTCGTACCTTTTGAGTTGACCATCCCCTCCTTTTATAAAAGAGTACTTGGTAGTGGTATTCAACTATGACACTAAAATCTCCAAGTAATTTCGAAGGACTTGTGGAAAATAGGTTTGAGTCCTATAAAATATATGTCCAAAGGATTTCCTTTCAAAGGCTAAGTTACAGCCATAGACGAAGGATGCAATGAAGTTAATATTTTTAGATAGTATTGATACAAGGTAATGGATAATTTTCTTCCCTTCATAAATAACAATCACAATCAACCTAATTTTATTTGGATTCCATCGTACCTATATCCCAAGAGTTAGTTTCAAGGATTGCTAAAATGTCTAGTCAATTTTCAGCTCTTAATTTCTCATTTATGATTGTTTGGAGAGGCCATTAAGGCTTCTAATGTTCTATGTAGCTAATTACATCGTAGGAGAAGAGTTTTACTTATACTTTGGAAATTTCCTTCCAATTCTTTCTTTTTTGTGGATCCTTTTCTACGAGGTCAGCTTCATTAGTTCTCTCTTCCCCCAATTGTTCATTATCGATATCAAATTAAAGGACTTGGAACATATTATGGACTGTAACATAGGTAAACTTTGTGGGGCTCTTAGGGACTTGGGTTGGATCTTGTGGGTTGTGAAAGAAGTGGCTAGGTTTGGCTTAGTTTGTTTGGATTTTTTAATGTGGAAAGGGGAGAGGTCAACCAAAAGTTGTTGGTTTTCAAGGTTAATGGAAGCTCTGATTGAGGGGGTAATTTGGTTATGTTCTTGCGGTGAGATTGTTGTTATAGGATGATCAATTGTTAAGGAGATTTGCAACAAAGAGTGATGGTTAATTTGATTTGGAGGTGAAATTACTCGGTTGATGGTGGTGGTATGGGGAGTAATAGCTTAATGGGCAATGATTGGAGTTTGGGTTGTTTGGTGAATGTTCTAAGGAATGGTTGTGCTTGTTAGATTTTTTTTCTTATTATTATTGTTCATTATTTGGACTAGGTGTTTGTTGTTGGGGTTGGTTACATGAGGCATTTCCCCTTCTTATCCTAACCTTGGACAGGGCATGAGGCATTTGAGTGACTTATGCACTTGCAAGTGGAGCAAAATTTGGTAAGTCTTTGATATTTTACTCTAATGCTTAAACTTGCTTCCATTGTTTTGACTTTGATGTTGTACGCCAATTTTTGTTTCATATCAAGTTCCACACTTGTTCTAGCAAACTTAATCTTTTATATGTTTTTTGTAACTTGCACAACATTCAGTGGTTTTTGAACTGCACTTTCTAAGTAACTTAATCCTATTACAGTCCAAAATCAGAGTAGAATGTTATGGAACTTGACCTAAACCAATGCAGTGTTGGGTTGGCATCCTTTTAACTTTTTGATGACAAAATAACTCACTAGATAAATTTGCTAGTACTGTATTCCTTTTTCAATTATATCCCTTCCAAGTTAACAAGGGAGTTCTTGAGCAACTAGTTTGAATTCTTAAAGGTCCATTTTTGAGAGCTGCTACTGGCTATTTCTGACCACTCCCTTGGTGCTTGTTCAGTTTCATGGGTTAGAGGCAATGCTAGTTGGTGGTTGTAAGTGATGGGAAGTGAGGTGGCTTCGATTGGTGAGGTGGATATGATTGATTTAGGTTATTTTCAAAGCTCTACTTTTGGCTGTTGCCGCAGTAAGGATATCTCTAAAGTTGGAAAAGTTGTGTTTGTTGTCTGATATGACTGGTCAATTCAAATTTGAATTTGTAGGGTTACTGTTAATGGGTGGAGGAAGGGTTGAGCTACTATGGAGAGAGGCTAGCTGGGGTTTATGGCTGGAAATGATATTTTGTAATTGATCTTGAGATTGGCTAGCCTTGCCAAGTCCATTAGCCATTTGACTTGGGGAAATCGTCATGTTTAGTAACATTCTTTTATTCTTCCAACTTAACTCGAAGTCTATAATTTTTTGCTGCCATTTATTGGCAATATGTACTCTTCTAGATGAAGATGATAGTTCTTTTACGTTATACGTACTGAGCAGCATCTTTGGTTGTGGATATTTGTTTGTATTTTTAAGAAAAGTTTGAAGTTTTTCTGTGGTGTGATTGGTACTTCCTTTGCTTCTTGTAAGGTTGGGTGACATGGGTGAGAGGAATGGGGGATGATCATGGTGGCTGGGTTGTTTTTCTGGTAAAGAAAGGAATGAGTGGCAGAAAGGATATTAATGAGGACGAGAGGAGAGGAGGAAAAGGGAGAGAGGGAAGGGTGCATGAGTTGGTCAATCTCTCGTACCTATTTTTCAATGTGCAAGCCAACATTTTTGTGATTGTTGCTGGGGAAGGTTCTGATTCTTGGGGTGTGGGTTCCTTCTTCTAGTTGTTTTGAGGTTCGATCTTTTTATAGGTGTCTTACGGATGCTCCAGCAGATTATTTGGCGCTTTAAGGCTCCTCTCAAGGTGGCTTTCTTTATTTGGACCTTTTTGCTAGGGAAGATATTACCCAAGATATTACATGGGTGAGAGGAATGGGGGATGATCATGGTGGCTGGGTTGTTTTTCTGGTAAAGAAAGGAATGAGTGGCAGAAAGGATATTAATGAGGACGAAAGGAGAGGAGGAAAAGGGAGAGGGGGAAGGGTGCATGAGTTGGTCAATCTCTCGTACCTATTTTTTCAATGTGCAAGCCAACTTTTTTGTGATTGTTGCTGGGGAAGGTTCTGATTCTTGGGGTGTGGGTTCCTTCTTCCCGTTGTTTCGAGGTTCGGTCTTTTTATAGGTGTCCTATGAATGCTCCAGCGGATTATTTGCCGCTTTAAGGCTCCTCTCAAGTGGCTTTCTTTATTTGGACTTTTTTGCTAGGGAAGATATTACCCAAGATAACTTAAAACGGAGGAGACAGGTGGCAGTCAATTGTTGTTGTTGCATGTGCAAGCAAAAAGTTGATCAAATTCTTTTGCATTGTCCAATGGCTCGTGATTGTTGGGTTTTGTTTTTGGGCTTGTTTGGGGTTAAGTGAGTTATGCGCAAGTCTTCCAAAGGCTTACTTGAGGCTTGGAGTGATTGTATGGTGGTGGCCCAAGTTTGTGATTTTTGGGGGGTCAGGTCTTTATGCGTTTGATGGTGTTTATGACTTTAAGAAATAGAAGATCATTTGAATGAAGTGGGCCTATTGGCGCGGTTAAACTCTTCATCATTTGTACTCTTTTTTGCTGGGTTCTAGAGAGAAGTTGTAAATTTATGAAAGAGTATTATTATTGTTATTATATTTTAACTAATCCAACAGCCATTAGATGTAGCAATGGTAGAAAGTGCATGTGTGAACCGGACCTTGTCGCATTCAATATTTTTTTTACTGTTAAAAAACTATCAACAAATGAGGGTTTCAAAAGATAAAAATAATAATTTTTATAAAAATTCCGGTGACGATCAGGCATAAGTTACTCTTTTTTTTTTCAGTTGGTATTCACGCATTCTTACTTTCATGGACGCTTGAACTCTTGATTTCCGTTTGAAAAGTAAGGATCCAGTACCACTGGGTCACTAATCCTTTGGTTAAGTTATCCATTATTATTACTTGGCATTTATGAAGCATGGGTCCATGCTTATATATAATAAAAACTTTATTTTTAGTCATTTTATCCATACATGAATAAAAGTCACTAATTTGGAGTTTAAAATTAGATATTTATTATTTCATAAATTTTATATTATTTTTCTAATTAACTCATAATATATTTTAATTTGTATTAAATCCCGTTCGTTTTTTTGTTTAAAAAAAAGATCAATTACACAATCACTCCGCCGTGTCTTGAAAGTGTTAAAAACATGTTATTGCCGTGTCGATGTCGTTTTTCAATCGTGTCCAAGAAAAAAAATAAAATATTTAAATTTCAGGATACTTCTAGCCGTGTCCATAAATGTGTTCGAGTGTCCAACGCCACCGTGACATTCTTAGGTGAAGTTTCGTTGCTTTCTAGCTTGGCATAAGGTTGTCTTTTTTGCTGAGAACAGAACTTAATTCAGCCTTTTTTTTTCCCAAAACTTTCTGCACTCAAATGAATAAATCGAGTGCAATGACGGAAGTCTATCTAAGAAGAATAGATATCCTATGCATCTGGAGGTTTAATTAGATGACGTAGTTATGGTTTTGGAGTTGGGCCTTGTGCTTGGGTTTTGTTATAGCCGGGTTCTTCCAGGATGGATCTTTTGTTTTGGACCTAACTTTCACTGGACCCAGTTTTCTGTATATTCTTCTCTCTTTGTAAAACTCATTTGCTTTGCCTTCTAAGGTAAACAATTGGGACATATATCATATTGACGATGAGCATAGATTTCATTAAAAGCTGTAGTTTATAAAAAATAAAGTATTATTCCCTATCAATTTATGCCGCTTGTCTAATTTGAGTTTGATTGATCTTTCTGATAATAACTTTTCTGGTCGTATTCCTCCTTGTTTGAGTGACATCAGTTTTCTTGGATCACCTCGGAAAGCTATACCGTGGTTTAATCCCAGAGTAATTCCACATTTACAGTTCACAATGTTACTCTCGGGTGATCCGAAAATGATATCAAAAATCAGTCAAAACCGATTGGAAGATTCAACTAAATTTCGTAGTCCAAATACACACATAAGGTTCACAATAAAAGGAACGATCCGTTTTTACGAGGGAATCAATCTTCAACTCTTTTGCAGCAATTGATCTTTCCTGCAACAAATTGACTGGCCACATACCACATAAACTTGGGAACCTAGGCCCAATCCAATCGCTTAACTTGTCTCACAATGGCCTATGTGGAACCATCCCAACATCGTTTTCAGACCTGGATAGCATAGAGAGCTTAGACCTCTCCTTCAACAACCTGAGTGGGAAAATCCCTTCACAGCTTACTGACCTACACTTTCTAGCTTTGTTCAATGTGTCATACAATAACCTATCGGGCAGCATACCACGGAGTACAAATTCTCCTGATAACAGTAGCTACATCGGAAATCCACTTCTTTGTGGACCACCAGTTTCAAGAACTTGCACCGCCATTAAACCACCGGGAGTCATCATGAATAGCAGTGAAGTGGATTATGGCTTCATGGACATGGAATCTTTCTATGTGCGCTTCACAGTGTCCTACATCACTATTTTCTTAGGGATTGTTGTTGTTTTTTACATCAATCCCTACTGGAGGCGGGCATGGATTCATCTAATTGAGGTGTGTGTCACTTCTTGCTTCTACTTTGTTCGGAACAATTTTGGAGAGGTATTTTGTCGGGAAGATAATTAGATATATGTGTCTAAAAAAAAAACTTTCCAAAAAAATTAATTTTCCTTCCTTCCAAATTTTTTCTTATTAGTTCTTGATAATTCTTGCGTTTAAAGGGACAGATGGTTGTTCTGGCCATAGAAAATTTATACCCTTGTTCTCTAACATCACCGATATCAAGTTCAAGATCTTTCAAATTAAGCATCTACAAGTTCATCAAAAAACCCTTACCGTGATGTATCATCCACCTTTAAAAATCCTAAAAATAACTCTTCTACATTTATTGGACTTGCTAAAACATTTACACATCTTAATATAAGTAACATTTTCTCTTAATGACTTGCATCCGGAGTACAATCAAGAATAACTGATAATTATTTTGCTTCTAAAACCCTTTTAATGATTACACATTTGATTTCATCTAATATCCGAAGAATAAATTCATTTTGAATTTTGTGATAATGATAATGAATTTCTTTATCTTGAATTCGACGAATGTGCTCTTTCATTATGTTTAAAAAGTTTCGATTATTTTCTTCATAAAGTTTCTCATTGTCCCCACGGAATGCAAAACTATTTTTAGTAAGAGTTTTCACAACATTTATTATTCTTAGTAATACTTGCCTCCAATATTATCTGTCTTTGTTGATTTGTTCTTCCACACTTTTATCGAATGTTGCATTTTTTCATAATCTAATTTCCAATTAATCCAACTACTCGTGTTAACAATGTGTTCATGGCTAGTCTCATGACTTTTAAGCTTGTCACTAAGATTTTTATAGTCTTTGACTCCTTTATTTGCCAAATGAATTTTTCGCCATATTTAAACAACTTACAATAAAAGCAAAAGACTTATCGAAAGAACTTGAATAGATTAGTCATCTCCTATCATATTTTTTACCGTTTGACAAGCGTCGAATGTAATATATAGAACATAAATGTCTATTTTTTTGAATCCTTGAGAAAATCTTCAAGTTTAGCATATCTTGTAAGGCCTCTTTTAACTATTATATCTCTCAATTTTTTATAAATCTTTTTCCAATTTCCTGAATCATTAATGTTCAAAGGAACATTATCATTCTCATTCATATGTTCTTCATTTACCAAATCTTTATGTTCATTCACATTTTCTTCATTTTGATTCTCATTTTTATGATCTTTATTCATTAAATCTCCATGTTCATTTAGATTTTTTTCATTTGAATTCTCATTCGTATGTTCTTTATTCACCAAATCTTCAACTAAACTATTTGTTTTGTGTATTGCTCCTAAATAAACTTATAAATAGCTTCTTTTTGAGACTCAATCAATTCTTTTTCTCTTTTTATTTATTTTTTATTTTTTTAAAAAAAAAATTTATGCCCAAATTCAATTTTTCTTGTAAGTATAATGAAATCTAAATAACAACCACAATCAATATAAAACTAAACTTTAAAAAAATAAAAATAAAAATAAAAAAATTGTTTTGCTAAAAGAAAATATAAATACCTCAATATGCAATGATTTGATTCAGGTTCAAGGGAAATAACCTGAAGAGATCTTAATTATGTATTGCCAAACAAGAAAGAATTTGATTTAAATTACTAACTGCTAATTTGAATAAAAAATGCATTGCCAAACACGATTATTGCATTGTGCTGACATCGTTCTATTGGCGTTTGGTTCACGTTGGGTGTGCAGAGGTGGGTCCGAGCGAAGCTTCTGGTTCTTGTGGGTGGGCCTCCTCTTACATGGGTTTGTTTGGCTGGCCTGAAGTCCAATCCATGTTCATGCTCCTGTGGGCTTTTCAGTATTTTATTAGGTCATCATGCGTTCAGTTATGGGTTTCTTGTAATATGGAGTGTTTATTTTTTGCTCTACCTGCTTGTCCTTTTGGTTATAAGTAATAATATGCAGTTTCTCGTGTTTGCCCGGCCAAAAAAAAAAAAAAAAAAAAAAGGAAAAAGAAAAGATATATATTAAATCAAAAATCAAATACTAACTGTTAATTTGCTAAACATAAAGACATAAAGTATAAAGCACATATAATATATTAAAATATGTTGAAAAAAAAAAATAAGAGAATATCAAAAAAGACATCAAAGGTCAAACCACCTCAGAATACAAGGCATTCATGATCATATACATATGGCTCAGTAGCTCCTCCTAAAGTGGGCTCATGTCATTAATATTAGTCTTGGATCCTGAATCCTAATCTCACTTTATTCGTGCTTTTATTAAGCTGCTAGGATCAAACATTGTGCTGGATAAATAATAATAATAATAATAATAGTAACAATAATAATAATAATCAAACTTTGTGTGTCTCTATGTATATATATCTTACGTACTCCCCTCTAAAAATACTTGTCCCCCTTAATTTTTCGTTGTCCTAAAGTTCACAAAGTTACAAATTGCATCATTTAAAAAATATTCGTAAGTATTGAAAATTTTCCAATAGATAATAATATTACTCTGGATTTTCAAGAGGGGGATAAGAAGGTACGGTTTTTTTTTGTTTCAGTTTTTATAAAACGGAATTTTGTTTTATGTGTTTAGTTGACTATTTCTTTGAAAACTAATTTCTGAGTTAGTTGACGGTTGTTGAAAACTCAATTAAAAAAAAGGTTCACTTTTTTAATCTCCTAAAAATAGTTTTATGAGTTTTCGGGAACTATTGTAAGTAAACTGAACCAGAGCCGACCCTAGATTCTTTAAGGGACAAGTAAAATGAAACAAGAAATAGTATGTATTTTGCTGTTATTGTCACAATCATGATCATAATCAATCATGCTTAATGTTCAAATGATGCTTTGCAGGAGCTCGAGAGAGAAAATCAGAAGTGAAATAGCATTTAGAGAGAGAAACAAATAACACATACCGTCTTCTGCTGCTGCTGCTACTACAATCGTCGGTCTTATATGGGTTTTGAATCTTGAAGTGAGAGAATGAGAGTTCAGTGTTGCAGTGTTGCACCAAGCTTAAGAACGAGAATGGAGGCGAGGATAGCACAAGGAGTGTCGTCTGCACGAATTTGTCCTTTTTATTTTTTGGCCCATCATCCATGGGCCTGCAAAATTTGAGGCCCTAGGTGACCTCCTTGGGCCAGGGCCGGCCTTGGGTAAGCGTAAGCCCAAGCCTCCAAAATTTTTTAAAATTGTTTTAAGCCCAAAATCACTGTAGCCCTTAGCCTAGAATTGGGTTAAGAGCATGTTTAGTTGGAAAAAATATTCCAAAAGCCTGTTTTTTGGGTTTTTTTGGACAACTGTTTGACTGACATAAATAATGACTTAAACGTATTTTTGGGCAAAAAATAAAGTAAAAAAGGAAAAGAAAAAGATAAGTGCTTTTTAAATAAGAAAAAAATTATTGTATATGATTGTGCTATATAGACTTGCCAATGGAGCAAATCCAGATCCGGATCCGATCCGATTGTCGGATATGGATTGAACAAAAAATCCGATAACTCGATTACGATCCGAATCCGATAATCCATTAGCTTAACAAATCGGATATGGATTATGTTGATCCGATTCGATCCGATTAAAATTATATATTTAAATAATTATATATATATATATATAGTATTGTATTGTTTTAAATTTTTAATTCATAATAAATATTGTATTGCTTAATAATTTTTTGTATGATGTAGCCCTTATAGCAGTCAGGAAAAAAAAATAAAAATAAAAAATAATTTATGAAAATTTTTAAAATATTTCAAATTTTAGAAAGCAAAAACATAACATTGGAGTACACTTAAAATTTAAAGAGTAAAATACATGTCTCCTGAAAATATTGATAGAGGTATTGAAAAATGATGACATCAAATTTGGAGATCCAAATTTTAGAGATGCCATTGAAGATACTCTAAACAATAGAGAAACTCAATTATTATCAACTTTGGAAAGGACTCTTTTGTTATATGCTATATTTTAGACTCAAAAAAAAAAAAAAAAAAAAAAAAAAAAAAAAAAAAAAAAATCAAAATTTGTATCATTAATAAAAAATAATAATAAAAAACAAATAAATTTCTCAAAATAAAGTATTTAGTTGAAAGGAAAATTTTCAAAATTCAGGACTCAAATTGAAAAAGAGTTTCTTCCGGTCGAAGGAGAGAGAGAGAGTTGGGTACTACCCACTTGGTAGTGGAAAGCATTGCGTTTTTCTGTTCACCATCATCCTCAATTTCAAAAGTTAACTTTTGATTCTCCTTCCGCCGAAACCCTAATATACATACATTCATATCTGCATTTATTATCTATACATTTATATACATCTCAGTGTTATTATTGGGAAAGATGACAATAAACAAACACAGCGGAATAATTCTTCTCCCTATATGTAAGCAAATATAGTATATCTCTACTTTTATATGTACTGAAAAATAATAGAGAACAAATCAATCACACCAACCCACAAGAATACAAGCAATTTTTTACGTGGAAAACTTCCCAGTGTGAGGAAGAAAAATCACGGGACCTAGTCCAGTTAAAATCTCCACTATCAACCAAATAATGGGTACACAAAGTCTTCCCTAATCGCAATTAGAGACTACAAAACATCTCATCAAGATAGCAACAATCTTGGCAAAAAACAAAGAGAATTGGAGAGAAAAATACCAAAACCCGGTTACTGTTCACGGGCACGAATCACTGTTCCTGAGCTCAAAATCAGATCTTCACCGTTCAGATTTTAATCATTGAGTTGTGAACCTCTCCTCCAAATTTCAGCTTGATCGGACCACGGACGAAGTAGGATCGGACGTTTGATGAAATCTGGGCAGAATAGAAAAACCTGCGTTTTTCTACCAAAATCCGGTTACTGTTTATGGGCACGAATCACTATTTCCGAGCTCAAAATCTGATCTCCACCGTTCAGATTGTGCGTCACTGGGTCGTGAACCTCTCCTCCAAATTTCAGCTTGATCGGACCACGGATGAAGCGGGATCGGACGTTTAAAAACCTGCGTTTTTCTTCTCTTTGTTCTTTCACTTGCAGCTAACCTCTCTCTCTTTTTATACTAACTTCCTTAGGGTTTTCTTTTCCCTAAAGGCTGGGCTTTGGGATTTTAATAAAACCCACTTGGGCTTTCCTCCATATAAAAGGAAATAAACCCAACAAATCTCCCCCTTTCTGACTATGTGGAGGGAATCGCCATCCCGGCGATCGAACAACAAACTTCAAGCTTCTCTCTTGGTAATGTCTTTGTCAACATATCAGAGCCATTATCATCAGTGTGAACCTTCTCAAGTTCAAGTAACTTATTGTTCAACGCATCTCTGATCCAATGGTATCGTACATCAATGTGCTTAGATCTTGCATGGAAACTGGAATTCTTAGCAAGATGAATAGCACTCTGGCTTTTACAAAACAACATATACCTCTGCTACTTGAAACCAAGTTCTCTCAAGAACTTCTTTGCCCATAGGAACTCTTTAGTCGCTTCCGTTGCTGCAATAAACTCTGCCTCTGTCGTAGAAAGAGTAATACACTTCTGAAGTCTCGATTGCCAACCTACAGCCCCATCTACAAAAGTGATCAAATAAGCCGAAGTAGACCTACGAGTATCCACATCCCCTGCCATATCTGCATCTGTGTAGCCAACTAACAATGGTTGTCCATTTCCCAAACCAAGTCTCAAACTGGAAGTGCCTCGAAGATATCTCATGATCCACTTCATTGCATTCCAATGTTCTCTTCCCGGATTTGACAAGAATCGGCTAACTACACCAACTGCATGGACTATATTGGTCTTATGCAAATCATTGCATACATCAAACTTCATACTGCTGAGGCGTAAGGAACTTTTTCCATGTCTTCCTTTTCCTTATCTGTAGAAGGACATTGCTTTGTACTCAGTCTGAAGTGGGTAGTAAGAGGAGAGCTAACCACTTTAGTGTTGTCCATATTGAACCTCTGAAGCACTTTTTTAATGTACTCCTCCTGTGACAAATATAACTTCTTGGCACTCCTATCACGACTGATTCTTATGCCAAGAATTTTCTTTGCTGGCCCCAAATCCTTCATAGCAAATGACTTACTCAATTGCTTCTTCAACTGGTCAATCCTTGAAACATTCCTGCCAACAATCAACATGTCATCCACATAAAGCAGTAGAATAATAAAATCATCATCAGAGAATTTTTTAACAAATACACAGTGATCAGAAGTTGTCTTCTTGTAACCTTGCTCCCCCATAACAGACTCAAACTTCTTATACCACTATCTCGGTGCTTGTTTCAAACCATATAGGCTTTTCTTTAGCTTGCACACATAATTCTCTTTCCCTGTCACTTTGAAACCCTCTAGCTGCTTCATATAAATCTCTTCCTCCAAATCACCATGAAGAAATGCAGTTTTCACATCCATTTGCTCAACTTCCAAGTCAAGACTAGCTGCTAGGCCGAGTGCTATACGGATCAATGACATCTTTACGACTGGAGAGAAGATCTCATCAAAGTTAATACCTTTTCTCTGACCGAACCCTTTGACAACCAATCTAGCTTTGTACCGTAGCCGTGAAGATAACTCATTTTGCTTCTTCCTGTAAATCCACTTGTTTTCCAAAACTTTTTTTCCTTTAGGTAGCTTCACTAACTCAAATGTGTAGTTATCATGCAATAATTGCATCTCATTTTGCATGGCCTCAACCCACTCTGTCTTTTGTTCATCTTCTATGGCTTCTGTAAAACACTGGGGCTCTCCCCCTTCAGTCAATAACACATACTGCTCTGCTGAATACCGAGTGGAAGGACGTCGGTCTCTGACAGACTTCCTGGATGGAATCACTGGTGGAATCTCTGGCGCTGTCAACTGCTCATCAGTCTCAACATCTCCCTGAACCTATAAGGGAACATCCACATCACCTATACACTGGTGGTCATCCTGACCATCATTCTCAACCTGAGATGACAGATTCTTCAGAGGAGCTGGATCCATATCAGTCAAAATATCACCTTGTTGAGACATAGATTTCCCTGCTTTCTCAATATCCTAAATCGTCTGATCTTCTACAAACACGACATCTCTGCTTCTCACAATTTTCTTCTTAACTGGATCATAAAGCTTGTACCCAAACTCATCTTGGCTATAGCCAAGGAATATACACTGTCGCGTTTTCACATCAAGTTTGGACCTTTCATCTTTTGGAATATGCACAAATGTTTTGCACCCAAAAACCCGCAAATGATTATAGGATACATCCTTACCTGTCCAAACTCGGTCTGGCACATCAAACTGTAGAGGAACACAGGGTGTAAGATTCAACACATGAACAACTGTGCTCAATGCCTCCCCCCAAAAAAAAATTGGCAATTGGGCTTGTGATAGCAAACATCTCACTCTCTCAACCAGTGTCCTGTTTATCCTTTCTGCTACGCCATTCAACTGAGGAGTTTTTGGAGTTGTCTTTTGATGCCGGATACCCTGTTGTCTACAATACTCATCAAAAGGACCAGAATACTCTCCGCCATTATCAGAATGAATACATCTCAGTTTCTTCCCAGTCTGTCTCTCAACTAGGGCTTGGAATTGCTTGAACGCTGCCAACACTTGGTCTTTTGAATTCAAGGTATATACCCATAACTTCCTTGAATAGTCATCTATGAAGGTCACAAAGTATCTAGACCCACCAAGTGTTCTCGTCTTCATAAGGCCACACACATCTGAATGTACCAAATCCAGTATTTCTGACTTTCTTGAATGAGAGGAATTCTTGAAGGAGACTCTGCTCTGCTTCCCTGACAAACAATGAGTACACCTTTTCAGAAGTGTACTTTTCAGTCCACATAGTAAACTTTTCTTTCCTAGTAGAGCTAATCCTATCTCACTCATGTGAGCCAGTCTCTTGTGCCACAATTCTGTTGTATCATTATCCTCCATCGCATTAACAATGTCGTTGGAGATCTTTGTTTGCAGAACGTACAGTACAGAGTGCTTCATACCTCGAGCCACAACCATAGCACCCCTAGTGAGCTTCCACTGGCCATCACTGAAAGTGTTGCAATACCCTTCATCATCAAGTTTACCTGCAGAAATTAAATTCAAGCGAATGTCAGGAATATGCTTCACATCTAACCTCGTGCCATTATTCATCTTCAGGTACACATCCCCAATTCCAATAACTTTAACCAAGCCATCGTTGCCCATCTTTACTATTCCAAAATCACCAGATTTATAAGATGTAAAGAAATCCTTCCGAGATGTAGCATGAATGGAGGCACCACTGTCAATCACCCAACTAGTCTCATGGTATGCAACATTTATCATCTCATCATCATAAACAATGAGGAAGTCTGCAGGAGTGGTGGTAGCAACTCTGTCATCACCATTTTTGTTATCTCCATTCTTCGTTCCCTTCCCTTTCTCATTCTTGTTTTCTTTCTTCAATTGCCTGCAATATTTCTTGATGTGTCCTTTTTTCCCGCAATGATAACACTCAACATTTGCAAACTTGTTGGACTTGCTTCTGTTGTTATCTCTGTTCTTCGGACATCTGCTCTTACTTCTCCCCCTCTTTTTTGTAACCAAGATCTCTGACTGTGAAGAGGATCCCTGTGTTTTTCTTCTCATCTCTTCATTTAGCAAACAACTTTTGGCCATATCCATTGTGATTGCACCTTCTGGAGTGGAGTTAGACAATGAAGTTCTGAGCGTCTCCCACGAGTCCGGTAATAAACCAAGCAACCATAACCCTTGTATCTCATCATCAAACTTAATACCCATTCCAGCCAGCTAATTAATAATTCCTTGGAATGTATTCAGGTGATCAGATAAAGGAGTCCCGTCCTGGTATCTCAAAGCCATCATCTGCTTAATCAGAAACAATTTATTATTTCCAGTCTGTCTAGCATATAGTTGTTCAAGCTTACTCCATAGAAAACGTGCATGTGTCTCTCCACTAATATGGTTCAAAACATTATCATCTACCCACTGCCTGATATACCCACACACCTGTCGATGTAACAAAGTCCATTCCACATCAGATTTGTTTTCTGGTTTTTCAGCACTAAACACCGGTATGTAATAATCTTTCACATAAAAAAGATCCTCCATTTTTCCTTTCCATATGTGATAATTTGAACCATTTAAATTAATCATTCTACTCGTATTTGCTTCCATAACTCAAACTGCCAACCTGGCAATCTGTCAACCTAGAACTTTGATACCACTTTGTTGGGAGAGATGACAATAAACAAACTCAGCAGAATAATTCTTCTCCCTATATATAAGCAAATATAGTATATCTCTACTTTTATATGTGCTGAAAAATAATAGAGAACAAATCAATCACACCAAGCCACAAGAATACAAGCAATTTTTTACGTGGAAAACTTCCCAGTGTGAGGAAGAAAAATCACGGGACCTAGTCCAGTTAAAATCTCCACTATCAACCAAATAATGGGTACACAAAGTCTTCTCTAATCGCAATTAGAGACTACAAAACATCTCATCAAGATAGCAACAATCTTGGCAAAAAAAAAGAGAATTGGAGAGAAAAATACCAAAACCCGGTTACTATTCACGGGGACGAATCACTGTTCTCGAGCTCAAAATCCGATCTTCACCGTTCAGATTTTTACTCATTGAGTCGTGAACCTCTCCTCCAAATTTCAGCTCAATTGGACCACGGACGAAGCAGGATCGAACGTTTGATGAAATCTGGGCATAATAGAAAAACTTGCGTTTTTCTACCAAAACCCAGTTACTGTTTACGGGCACGAATCACTGTTCCCGAGCTCAAAATCTAATCTCCACCGTTCAGATTGTGCGTCACTGAGTCATGAACCTCTCCTCTAAATTTCAGCTTGATCGGACCACGGACGAAGCAGGATCGGACGTTTGATCAAACCTGGGCAGAATGGAAAAACCTGCGTTTTTCTTCTCTTTGTTCTTTCACTTGCGGCTAACCTCTCTCTCTTTTTATACTAACTTCCTTAGGGTTTTCTTTTCCCTAAAGGCTGAGCTTTGGGCTTTTAATAAAACCCACTTGGGCTTTCCTCCATATAGAAGGAAATAAACCCAACAGTTATTTCATTTCCAAATCTCTCTTTAATCTGGAGTTCAACTTGTGCTCTCCTTCTATTTCTCTCTTCTTCGATCTGTTTTTGGTTTCGATCAGAATTCTCTCTCTCCGTTTGATTCGTTGATTAAGCGAATCAATGGAAGCGATCGAAGAATTGGCCAAACTTTCCGATTCGATGCGACAAGCAACTGCTTTGCTTGCCGATGAAGACATGGACGAGCATTCTTCGAGGCGACCTTCCACGTTCCTTAACATTGTTGCTCTCGGCAATACGGTGAGCTTGATATGAACCAATGCTATTTGTTTGAAATTTGAATTGATTGAATTTGTTGATTGTTATGCTTGTGTAGTTGAATTTCTTGATTTGGTGAATGGATCTTTTGATCTAGTTGTATTTGCATCGTGAATTTGAAATAATTTTTTTAAGTTTTAAAAATATAAAAATGGTGAATTTAAAAATATCATTTAAGAATTTTTTTAATATATATATTTATTGTTCATCGCACCAAATTTGATATATAAAGTTAAACGAGATATCAAAGGTTTTATTTGTCTCATTTCGAGTTATAGTTAAGCCCCTGTCAAAATGTTTTCATAATTTAATTTTTTTTTTTGTCATATATAATGGCCAACTAGAATTTTGATGTTGAAAAATTGGGAAATTCATTTCGGACAATTGAACCTTCCATCAAATATATTTGTACCAAAATAACATATGACATAGGACACGTAATGAAGTTAGCCAAAAGCGAGCATGTCTAAATATAAAATCCATTAGAATAATAAATATAAAATCCATTAAAAACAAAGTTCAGTTTATTTTTGTGTTGTTTTCTGGACATAAAAAAAAAAAATGTACTCCGTCAAATGTAGTACATGTTTTCTGGATAGCACATATTTTATTATTCTAATGGATTTTATAATTTTAAAAATAAAATCCAATTATTTAGCCTAATTACATTAAAAAAATAAAATAAAAACAAAGAAACAAACATCAAATGTAGACTCTGAATTTCAAAGATATCATTTAAAATTTCCAAAATTTCCTCTATTTTTTTTGTTCTTCTTAATTTCTCTTTTCTTCTGAATTTCAAAGGTATCGTTTAAAATTTCCAAAATTTCCTCTATTTTTTTCTGTTCTTCTTAATTTCTCTTTTCTTCTTTCTTTTTCTGTACAATGAACATAAAGAATTCTATTTTTTCACCTATTCTTTGTCAATTCTGAAACAAAAATAAAGAAAGACTTCAATTTTTTTTCCATTGTTCTTTCTATCTCATTTTGTTCTTTTTTTTAACCAAAAACTAAAATTTTCAATTAAATTGCTCAAAAAATTAGGCAAATAAATTGTATTTTTCTCTCTATACTAGGCTTTACTTTAATTTCTTCTTTACGTTTTTGCATGATTGTTATGATGATTTTTTGTTGAAATCAAGAAACTAATATTTAATATTTGTCACGTGTCTTAATACTTTTAATGTTAATTAATTTTGTTGGTGGGTCTGAATTGGTTATTTAGCCTTATTCTCTATTTATATTGAAAATGTTTGATTTAGAAAATTAGTTTAAGTTATTTTTCTAATAGTTTAATAGAATCTTACGATTCTCGATCCAATCCTATGATTTTAATCCTATGAACCCCTCATCGATCCTACGTAGAATCTCGATTCTAACAATCTTGGTGTAAGCTTGTGGAAGAACACCCTGAAGGGTTGGAGGGTCAAATGGATAAATTACTTATTTGTCACCGTGTCTTCTTGTTGATGTAAACAATGACTTGTCTTGGCATGCAGCCAGATTTGAAGATGGTTACTAGGGTTATAGGGTCATTACCTAATGTAGTCCCCGTTAATCGAGGGTGCTGGAGGGGTATACACAAAATGGTTGTTCTTAGGATTCGGACCTACATTCTCATGCTTGATTGCCGTAGCATTTTACCACTGATTTAAGAGGCTATTAATGGTGTAAATATTGATAATACTATAATACAAACCCTTGCTTCGTGGCTCATTAATTTGTTATGCTTCACATACTGTATAAGGAAGCTAAATCCAAAAAATTAATCTCTAATTGTGCACAAAATTATTTATCCAAAAACTTACATGGACAATGTGGGGACAAGTTTTTTAACACAATTTATTTATTTATATTTTTGTTTTGGTTTCTCTTTACTTGAAACATCAGTTGTATACTTATTTTACTGTCCGTGGTAAATATTCTCTAGTTGTGCACAAATTGGTCAGGGTGCGAGTAAATCAGCTGTTTTGAACAGTCTAATTGGACATCCTGCTTTGATAAGTTTTTTCCATTATGAACAGTCTACCTTGGCTAGTGTGAGCCTCTCATCTTTATAAAAAATAAGAATATAATATATTATTATATATAATAAAAAAATTAATCTTTAGTTATTTTATCCATACAATCATGAATAAAGTCACTAATTTGGAGTTTAAAATTAGATATTTATTATCTTTGCTTTCTTAAATTTTATATTGTTTTTCTAATTAACCCATAATATAATTTAATTTGCATTAAATCCTATTTTTTTTAAAAAAATAATAATTACATCATCACCCGCCGCCGTATCTTGAAGTAAAAAAATTAAATCACATCATCACCCGCCGCCGTATCTTGAAAGTGTCCAAAACTTGTCATAGCTGTGTCAATGTTCAGCCGTGTCCGAAAAAAAAAAAAAAAATTTTGAATACTTCTAGCTATATCCAGACACGTGAGTGTCCAACACCGCCACAACATTCCTAGGCGGAGTGTATGTGCTTTCTAGCTTGACAAAAGGTTGTCTTTTTTGCTGAGAACAGAACTTAATTCAGCCTTTTTTTCCTACAACTTTCTGCAATCAAATGAATAAATCGAGTGCAATGACTAAGTCTATAGAGAGAGAGGTTTAATTCGATGGGGTAGTTATGGTTTGGGAGTTGGGCCTTGTGATTGGGTTTTGTTATAGCCGGGTTCTTTTGTTTTCGGCCTAGTTTTCTGTATATTATTTTCTCCTTATAAAACTCATTTGCTTTGCCTTCAAAGATAAAAAATTTACCCCTCATATATCTATTTCATGATAAAAAATTTGTTAGTAGTGGGACATATAGCATATCGGCGATGAGCATAGATTTCATTAAAATCTGCAGTTTATAAAAAATAAAGTATTATTCATCAAAAACAGTTTCACTTTGTTGGATTGATGGAATTGAAAAAAAAAAGAAATGAATAGGAGAGAAAGGAAGAGATAGTATTATTATTATTTTTCTTCTCGACAATGAATATGTTTGGTTTGATGATGATGGTAGAAAAAATCTGAAAGCAAATAATAACGACTTAAGTAACACTTTTATAATATCAAAAACAATCTTAATATTTTAATAAAAAAAATTATAAAATATTGGAACATAGTCAAGACTTCTAGTAAGAGATTATGACCTCCAACCTCCACCGCACATGATTGATCCTTTAGTCTCACTCTCTCTCTCCCTCCACAGGTTTGCCTTTTCTTTTGTATTCTTTACATTTTCTAAATAAGAATGCTATCTTTTTGTGAATAAAATTAAGAAAAGCAGGTAATTTCAAAAAATAATAATAATAATAAATAAAAGAAAAAAAATCCTCGTAGTGGAGAATTCGTAATAGATTTTGACATCCAATACCCATAGTTACCTTTAGTTTCGCTCTCTCTCCCTCCACACATTTGTCTTTTCTTTTCGTACGAACCTTCCTCTTAACTGACTTCAATTATTTTATAGTTGACTACCCTTGACATGAAATTCTAGTTAAAAAAAAAAAGTCACACTTTTATAATATCAAAAATAACCTTAACATATTAATGAAAAAAATTGTAAATTATTTGAATCTCACCTTAACATTACGGTATAATAGTAAATTAGTTAAAAAATATATTTTTTTTTTGTTCATTTGCTTTACATTTTCTAAATAAGAATGCTATCTTTTTCTTTTAACAAAATTAAGAAAGTACATTCTCAAAATAAATAAATACAATAAAAGAAAACTTTCTAGTCAACACTTCCTGATAGATTTTGACGTCCACCGCCATGGCTGCCTTTAGTCTTGCTCTCTCTCCCACCACAAGTTTACCTTTTCTTTTCCAACAAACCTTCCTTTTGGTTGACTTTAATTATTAAATAGTTGTCCGAAATTCTATTAAAAAAAAAAAAAAAAATTGACACTTTTATAATATAAAAAATAACCCTAATATTTTAATTAAAAAAATTATAAAACATTTGAATTCCACCTTAATAATAAGTTATAATAGTGAATTAATTAAAATAATTTATTTTCTTTCATATTCTTTACATTTTGTAAATAATAATGCTATATTTTTGTGAACAAAATTAAGAAAGACTTTTTTTTTTTTGGTCTTTTACATTTATGGGTGGACCCCAATAATTGAGCCGCTTACTTGAACGCAAATCCATTCAATTTCTAAGCATTGGAAAGAAGTCGAGGCATAGTAGAAGTAGATCGTGTTCCAAATCATTCAGTAATGGAGTATATGGAGCGAATATTGAGGTTACTAATATTGTTGATGTTGGTTTTGGTGAATGGGTGTTATGGGTGTTGGGATCAAGAAAGAATCGCTCTTTTGCAGCTCAAAGCTTCCATCAACCACCCAAATGGCTCTTCCTTGTCATCATGGGATGATTTATAGGGTGAAGAAATCACAGATTGCTGTGAATGGGAAGATGTTGAATGCAATGCCACCACACATCGCATCATCAAACTTTCACTTAATTCTGAAAGGAATTATGAGTTAGGAGCTTGGTATTTAAACACCTCAGTGTTTCTTCCCTTCGAATCACTCATAAGCCTGGATTTAAATCACAATGTTTTACACGGCTGTATTGAGAATGAAGGTCTGCCTAACTTCTCTCTTCATATATAGTATACAAGATAAGATATTCCATTGAAGGATTACATTTAAGGATTGTTTCCTTTACTTCTTTCATTTTCTTTTTGTTTTCCTTTTTTCTGTCAATTGATTTTTCAGAACAAAGTTAAGTTAAGATGCATATATGCCAAATTACTTGTTTTTTCTGTTTTTTTCTTCTCTTGCAGGTTTTGAAAAACTATCAAGGTTGAGCAATCTACAGATCCTTGATTTGAGTTTCAATCACTTCAATAACAGCATCCTGTCTTCTCTAAATGGACTTTCATCTCTCAAGGCCCTAAAACTAAGAGGAAACTACTTGATTGGGCAAGTTTACATTCAACGTGAATTTGATGTAAAATTTCTTTCCAATCTTAATTGAAAGGGACATTACACTTCACGTTTCCTTGGTGATCAGTTTATTGTGATTACTGCACTTTAATTCCGTGACTTTCATTCCTTGTGTAGATTTTGATGGTCTGAAAAACTTGAAGGAGCTGGACATAAGTTTTAATGGTTTTGATAGTATTGTGGCCAAAGAAGGTATGACCAAGAAAACAAAGGATAACTCAAGTCACCATTATACATTAATTAACCAATTGAATAAAGAAACCCGTTATCCACCATAATTAAATTTTTGGGTCTTTGATATCATAGAACATTATTTTAGGTACAAAAAATAATAACAGAGATTAACAGGTCAGCAACCTAGCTGTACTAGGCTCCTACTTCTCAAAGGGAGGTTAAGGGTTTCAGTCTCGGTGAAGACATGTGTGTGTGAATACCAACTAAGAAAAAGGAGAAAAAAAAATAAAATATGGTACTTGTCACAACTGCTATCATCAATATATTGCATGAAGGGTCTTCGATGAAAAGTAGTTGTAAATTGAAATATCAAGACAAAAGCTACTTCATATGATGATCAGTCACAATACTATTTCTGCATATCATTCAGATAATAGAAAATTGTTCTCGGAGAATAATTTTTTATAGTTCTCTGAAAATAATTATTTTTATAACTGAGTTTTCTGAAAACTGAACCAAATCAGAGATTTTTGTATTGTTTTCTATTTTCAATTTTCTGAGAATAGAAAATTGTTTTCGTAGTTACAAACCAAGCAGACTCTTAATTACCCGGACCTCTCCTATGATTTGTCATAATTACAGAGACTTTTTCTGTGGTTTGAGAAATTACTCGGACCTCCCCTAAAAATAAAACTATCGTACACGGACCTCCCCTCTTAATGAAGAACCGTTAAATAGACTAACGGACCTATCTAAATTACTAAAATACCCTCAAATAACTAACCTTACACTCAATGATGACTTCTTAACTCTCTCTTGAGACTGTTGTAATGTCAAAGGTGCTTGATTACTGGCTTAGAGAAAAGTAATCGGTGAATGCGGTTGGTGACGAGCCGATGACAGTAAGATGGCATGCGAATCCGACAGGAGGATCAATTATCATTCAGCGATGATGTCGAGATCGCCAGAGAAGTTGTTTGGGTTGATTGGTTCCGATGAGTGCTCTCTGTTGGTCAGTTTTTTTTTTTTTTTTCATTTGCGTCAGTGGTGCAAATCCGATAAGAAGATGCCTAAAATTCCTTTCTTTACTCCTTTCTCTCTCCTCTCCAAATCACCACTGATCACCCCCGCCAACCACCACCATCACCCCCTTTAACCATAGATGTGCTAACCCTGTGGGCGGGTGTGCCATGGGCGGATGCGAGACACCAACAGGCTACCACACTGGCGAGCTAAGAGTGCACAATCCCACATCGCTCGGGTAAGGGAAAGGTGAAATGCTTATATGTAGGTGTGTCACTCCAATTAGTACAAGGCATTTTAAGGTATAACCCTAAGAGTAAAACCGTGTAGGCTCGGGCCTAAGCGGACAATATCATATCATGTAGGCTCAGGCCCAAGCGAACAATATCATACCATGTAGGCTCAGGCCCAAGTGGACAATATCATACCATGTGATGGAATGAGTTATTACAAATGGTATCAAAGCCTGACCCAGCCGGAAGTGTGCTGGCGGGGACGTCGGGTCTCCAACGGGGATGGATTGTGATAACCCTGTGGGCGAGTGTGCCGTGGGCGGGTGCGAGACACTGACAGGCGACCACACTGGCGAGTTACGGGTGCACAATCCCACATCGCCTGGGTAAGGGAAAGGTGAAGTGCTTATATGTAGGTGTGTCACTCCAATTGGTACGAGGCCTTTTGGGATAAAAGCTCGAGAGCAAAACCGTGCAGGCTCAGGCCCAAAGCGGACAATATCATACCAAGTAGTGGAGTAGGTCGTTATAATAAATGCCAAACCACAAATTGAGAATACGAAGACGTATAAACCAACTAGTTTTAGTGATCGGCGGCGGTCGTTGAGCATATCAATTCCGTCGCCGTTGATGAAGGTTGAGTTATTAGGATTTGGGGAAATAATCGGCCGCTAGTGATGCCTATAGCAATGAATGACAGAAAAGTGTTAGATTCCCTATAAATCTTAAGGTATATGACTTCATTCCTTGGGAGGGAGGCATTCGAAGTAAATGTCTTTAACTCCGTTATCGAGCTTAGGAAAAGAATTTATAGCGGGTAGAAGAGGCATTCCAAGGGAGTTTGGCGACTACTATGGGGGAATTCGCGGCAGATATTCAAGACTCGAACCAGAGAAGTTCTAGGGTTTGGTTGGGATGTTCAATACCGCAATTGAGGCGGCTATGGTTTTCACTGGTTTGATATGTTCTCGCCGAAGAGAAACTATGATCTAACATTGTTCCATGAATAATCCTTGATGGGAAATTAGGTTCTTACCAAAAATGCTTGATTTATGTACAAAAATTAGAGGTGATTGGTATCCATACATTGTCAATCCTTTCCAAAATCCCATAATTTCCATAATTTTAGTCAACACACATAATCTAATTTTATACAGTCATACATGCGTGTGTGTGTGTGTGTGTGTATGTATGTATGTATGTATACTTTAACCAAGGGTAACAAGGGGTGACAAATTACGACGCGATATGACAATACGACAAGAGCACAACACGAGTTAAAAGGGTTTGAGTTTAGCATAAACGGGTTTGGGTCATAAAAGGGTTGACATGATTAACCCATTTACTTAACCGTGTCGAGTTAAGGTTGAGGGGTTCAACTTGTGTAATCCATTTATGACCCATTTAACTCAACATGTTACAATCGTGAATATGACCTATATAATATGTTGATTGTTTAAACCCAATTACTATGAATAGTTAAGTTATTTCAACATAAACATTGTCTATGCCTGATGATTTTTCTTTTTATTTTGAATATTTGGGTTAATTATAACAATTTTTTTATTATTTAGTATTTGATTAAATATTAAATGTCTCATTTTAATAAACAGGTCATTAAACGGGTTAACACGTTTACCTGTTTAATAAATGGATTGGGTTTGTATTAAAAATTCTTGATACGATTATTAAATTGGTTGGGTTTGAATTTATCTCTTTAGTATAATACCCTTACATCAATATGAAACGAACACGACCCATGAACACGAATTGCCACCCATAATATAGGAATTTTACTGTATTAAATACATTATATCAGTAAAAATCGTCATTGACCCGCGTTGACCCTCACGGAAGGGAGGTGTGTAGATTAGTTTCATTTTTAAGAGAGATTCAAGTAATTTTCCAAACCACAAGAGAGGTCCCTGTAATTATGACAAACCATAAAGAAGATCTGTGTAATTTACTCAAAATAAATAAATAAATAAAGGAATCTAAAAAAAAATTTATATATATATATATATATATATATATATATATATATATATTGATAAATAAGCTGTATTTATTAAGGATAAAATGGGAGTACTTATAGATTTACAGTACCATAAATCCTCAACTGAAAAGGAACTTGGACTAGAGAAGGAGCAACAGAGTTGGCTGACCTTTTTAGAAAAGAGAAGTAACATGCTCCGAATCCCAATAAGCAACCTCTTCACTGCTTCTAACAACAATAACATTCAGTAGAAAGAAGTTTACATCCCGAACAGTTCAAGCAGACAAATATCACAAATATCTCAGGGTTACTAACTAGAGAGGAAGATAAGCCAAACTATCACTACACCAGTTATGCCTTTCATCAGCGCTCAGAAACGCTGGTGAAAGTCTAAAAAAAGGCGTTTCCCTAGCGTTCATCAATGACCACTAGTGATAAGCCTTTACCAGCGCTCTTTAAAGAGCGCTCGTATTAACCCTTTACCAGCACTCTTTTAATAAGCGCTGGAATTTAGTTTTTACCACCGCTCATTTAATGAACGCTGGTGATTACCCATTTTTTTTTTTTTTTTTTTTTTTTCCTTTTAGTTTTTTCCTTTCCCCTAAAGAAACCCATTTATAAAACATGTTTATATATAAAAACAATTACCATCCAAATGTGTAATACATTTAGGCAACCACAAGTTAACCTACCAATATGGAAAGACCATCCAAATTGCTAGTAACAGATAATGCTGTAGTGAACACCTGCATTTGTTAATAATAAAAATAAAAATAAAAATAATAATAAAATAATATAAATTATAATCAATAAGACAGTAACTTGTAATAATTACAGAAACTTGGT
This sequence comes from Cornus florida, assembly GCF_030987335.1. NCBI lineage: Eukaryota > Viridiplantae > Streptophyta > Magnoliopsida > Cornales > Cornaceae > Cornus > Cornus florida. Next base: position 53,491,637 of record NW_026775573.1, read on the forward strand.
TTAAACAATATTTTGAAAAAGAAATTAATAGTGTCTCAGAATTTAATTCTAGTAATGTACAAGCATTTCATAAGGATTTGTTTCACAATCACAAAATAAACTAGGCCAATGTGGTATGACCTCTCTTCAACAATGGTAACAACGGTAGAATTCTTTGAACACCACCACTGGAAGAGGTGAAAGGCTTATCTTACCCAGTCCCTACACGATGACAGTCATTCATCTCCTTGAACTGTTGACACGGGGCATTCGGCCACTGCCTTTTTCTATATATATATATAAACACACACACACACACATACACAAAAGCTGAAGTTCCTGAACCTGTTCATAGTGTTTTAAGCTAAAAGAGCAGAAGAAGTCCATAATACTTGTCTGCTAAAATTGGAACTTGTGGAGTGTGGTCATACAAACCTCTCAAAAGAAACACACATAAAATTCCCCTTGTTTGTAAACTAATACCAACAAATCTAAGACCATTTTCTAATAGGAAATGAACTAATTTAAAAGGAAGAAACATACACTATGGGGGAGGTAGCTTAAAGTGAATTTTAAAGATATAAACAACATAACCTATGGTCAAACAATGTCAGAGTTATTAGAAATCTATCCTAACTTGAAGAGCACATTCCACTGAGTAACCTTAGTACACAACGTTCATTCTTTATTCTTATTCTCTACTAATACAATGAAAATAAATAGTTGATATCGGGTCAACTTCTTTCACTACCAAAACTAAATTAAAGAAAAATATATATATAGAAGGAATCCAGAAGAACGTCAACCCCCTCAAATCATGGTTCAAACGAAACAGTAATGTATAACAAACAATTAAATTATATACCAGAAGCAAAGCTTTGAAGCAAGAATAACATTTTATCCTATCCTTAAACCTTGTTGTATTCCTCCTCTTCTTTTTTTTTTGATTCATTACCAATCCGAAATTGAGGGAAATTCAAGGAAAGAGGTCAAACATCCGAAATTATCTACATAGTTTGGAACCTCATACCCACAAATCTTAAGACCATTTTCTAATAAGAAATGAACTAATTTCAAAAGAACATAACTAGTGCTCAATGTCAAAGAGAGATGTATTAGAAAACTATCCCAACTTGGAAAGCACATTCCACTGAATAACCTTGGAACACAATTGTTCATTCTTTATTCTTAATCGATATAAATACAATGAAAATAATTAGGTGATATTGGGTCAACTTTTATCACTTTCAAAAAAAATATATATATATAAAAATAAAAAAGAGAGTAACACCAACCCCCTCAAATCATATCAAGTTATCAACTTGGATGAATGTCATATGATTGCCGAGCAGATCTGGTATTCACTTAGCACAAAAGCCTAAAACTATAAGTGAGCACAAGTTCTTTTAGTACAGGTGATAAAGAAAACTAACTACACAGCCAACTCTTCACAAGAGACATTATTTGAACAGAGTGAATTCACTCTTAGATCTTGCAAACTTTAAAATGGATTCTTTTATTTGTTATCATCTTTGCTACACTAGGTGGCCTTAAGAAGTTTTGAGTCAGAAGTAATCCTTGAAAATCCATGATTTTACCAACAGAACATGTGCATCATTTTGAAATATGTTCCATTTGAAAATGTTTGTAACAGAACAATGCATTTTTATGCTCTGAAATGATCTTGCATCAACAGTTTAATTTTATACAACATTATGACAATTTTTTTTGTACATAATTGCATTTGCAAGAACCATACCTATGTAATATAAGTGATATTGAACATGGCTAGGATAACAATTGTTATATTCACCATTGTCCAAAGACTGAAAAAGATAAGTTGGACATGAGGCAGGGAAGACAAAGATATCATGTTGAAAGGACATTAGAAGTATTCCAGCTTAAAAACTCATGAATGCAAGATGTAATTATAAGAAAAATAATAAAGAAGAATATAAAATAGTATAGAATGAAGTCATATATGAATCCCTCACCAGTTCCTGACAAAGCCTGTTACTTTGTTGAATTGCAGTAGCCTTCTCCTCCATCAAGAATTGAAATCAGAACTCTTCCCTGAAATTAAACCAGAAGTTCTATTTTAGGCAGATTAACATAAGCCACTAAAAGTTCATACACAAGCTACTAATAGCAATTGCAATGGAACTCCAAGCATATGGACCCTGACAGAAATCCAACTTAGCTTCAAGTTGGATTTGAGCAAAATACTGGCTGAATATGTAAAGAACGTAGGAAGATATATATATATATATATTTTTTTTTTGGTCGAAAGGCACAAAGGAAGAAATATACAACAACACACACAATTAATCAGTTAAAATTTTAATTTCTGAAATAAAAGCAAAAGTAATTAAATATGAAATCAATATAGAGCACATCAAAATTTAACCACAAATTGACCTTTTCATTGCAAGATCAGTTTAGACTGAGAAGAAGGCTTTAATCACTCACTAAAAACATTCATCCATTCAAGATAAATATATCCCTTTTAACAGATGGGAAAAGAAAATCAAAAAATAAAACACAAGTAATTAAATATGAAATATGGATGTCTGTATGTATATACAATAGCACAGTTGCAACAAAATGAAAGCAAAAGTAATTAAATATCAAATCAAGATAGAGCACATCAAAATTAATCCAGAAATTAACCTTGTCATTGCAAGATCAACTTAACTGAGAAAAAGGGAATCACACACACCCACACATACACACATATATATATCCAAAAAAGCAAACACATTAATTGATGGATAAGCAGACAGAAATTCCGAAAAAGGAACCAATTAAATCAAAGGATTAATTGATAGAATTATAAACCTAAAACCCCTAATATATATATATATATATATATATATATATATATATATATATCAAAGAGGGATGTATCAAATTGTAGTTGCATGTTCCAGCGCCACCATGTACCTCAAAAAACAATATACACAAACCTAGACTCTAATGCAGCAACCCACAAATATCCCAGACCAAATGAATCTCTTTCCTCTCTCTCTGCAATTCCGTAAGAATCTTAAAAAACAAGTCCATCAAACAAAAAAATTCTGCATGTTAATTTTCTCCGTGACGAATTTCGCAATAATATAACAAAATAGAAAATTCTGGGGTTGATAACAAACCAATTCTGGACCCACTTTTGCATATAAATATTAATTGGAATGAGACCCAAAATTCAGAAGATAGAAAATCTTACCTGATTTGCGATTCTGTTTCACTTATCAATCAGTGAACATGTGATATTTTCCTACAGTTAGGTGATGTTAGTGTTGTGTTGAGAGAGAGAGCGCGCACCCTAGGCCTTTTGAGGTGTGTAGGGCTGGGATGTATGGCGGTGGCAATTCTGGACTTCTCCTCCGACATCAGCAAGGCTGATATGCACAGAAAATGATACATATATACATACACATATATATATTTTAGCGAAATTTGTATAAATGTTATCGATAAAAAAATAAATTAATAAATACTAAAATAAAATAAAATATGCTAGACTGAAACCGCACAGAAAATGAAAAAGATCTAAAAATCGTAACTTAGACCAACAAAAATAGAAATAGGTAGAAGAATCTTACATTTCTCTTCTTAATCCTCGAGTCTCCTCCTCCGGTGCCACCGTTGCTCTGTCTGAAACTCATACCTTGCCGGAAGACTAGAGCTTCACTGAAACTCATGCCTTGCCACACCTGGTTCACCGGCGTCGCCACCCCACCCTAACCCCAATTTTTTACTACACATCAAAGCCCCAACTCTAATTTCATAAATACATCAACAAAATTGAAATCCCTAGCCTGTTCGTAGGCATCCTCTTCAAAAATTGAACTCCTCTGGCCCAACTCTAACATCAAAATCGCATAGATAAGTCATGTATTCATCAAATGAAAAAAAAAAATCAGGAATCGATTAAACAACAGATCAATACACAAAAACACACACACATATATGTATAGATTTAGAAAGAAAAAAAAAACGATTAAAATACTAACCCTGCAGATATATGGAGATCAGCGAAGAGAGAGTTTGTGATATGCCTTTCTCTCCCTGTCTCTTTATTCGACGAACAGATTCATGGTCGAAGACTGTTGGAAGAAAGAGAGAGAGTAGAGGAGAGAAAAACGTTGTGAAGGCTTCGATATAAGAAAGGGGGCCCGATTAGGGCTGAAACAGACAGAGTAAAGGAGAACGGCTCTTGCAGCTGAGAAATGGAGATAGAGCAGATGAGAGACGGCCAGAACAGATTCATGGTCGAAGGCTTCAATAGTTAGCAAAATGGTAAAGTTAGAAACAAATGGTAAAGTTAGCAAATATAGAGCGAAATAATATTAGAGCGAAATAATATTGGAGCGCCAAATTTTCCCGCAATAAAAAATTTCACTAAATTTTGCAATTACCAGCATTTTCTAACCAAACGCTGGTTAAAGTAGATAATTGCCAGCGGTCTTAAAAAAAACGCTGGTAAATACCTAATTTATTGTCGTATATATCGTTTGAGTAATCTAGATAATTTTGTTTTTGTTTCCTATGAAGGGTTCAAAGAGATCCTTGATTTGAGTTATAATCAGTTAAACAATGATCTGTCATTTCTGCTAGGACTTCCATCACTGAAGACACTGTCTATGATACGAGTGAGGAATATAACAATTCATAGCAAAGGTAAATTTAAAGTCACGATTCTCTCATTACAGCATGTTCCTTATTTTAAAATCTTATAGATTTGAATTTCTGTCACTCCGGAGCGTCTCCTTATGTTCCGTGTTTACAGAGTTGCAAAAGCTTAGGAATATGGAAAACTTGTACTTGGATTATGCTACTCTCAGTAATGACTTCCTACCAAGCATTCAAGTGATGACTTCTCTTAAAGTGCTGTCACTACGAGGTTGTGGACTGACCGGCACCTTACCTTTTCCAGGTAAAGATAGAATAAAACATTAGACAACTGCCCTCCTCTCTCTATCTCAAACACACACACACACACACACACACACACACACACACAAAAGTTCTTTTATGTTGCCATGTATATGAACATGTTAGTTCAGCCAAGTTAATTCCAATCAATTAATTTTAATATTGTTTAGGGCTCTGTGAACTGAAGAATCTTCAGGAGCTTGACCTGCAAGATAATAAAATAGAGGGTGACTTACCTCGATGCATGGAAAACTTGACATCACTTCGGTTGTTGGATCTCTCTTTCAATCATTTTACTGGGAATATTGCATCATCTCCACTTATTCATCTTACCTCTCTTGAATACCTTGCCCTTTCACACAATTACTTCAAAATCCCAATCTCCTTTCGATCATTTTTCAACCACTCAAAACTGAAGGTCATTGACAGCCTGAACAATGAATTAGTGGTCGACACAGAGTTTGATCAGACCTTGGCAGTCCCAAGTTTTCAACTAGTTGGCATCCGTTTATCTGATCGTGAATTTGGCAATGTCCAAAATACTACTGGAGCCTTTCCCAACTTCCTCTACTACCAAAACGACCTCCAAAAAGTTGAGCTCTCTCGGATAAACTTCAAGGGGAAGTTTCCAAATTGGTTGTTTGATAACAATACAAGGTTGGTTACACTTCTTTTACCAGATAATTCTTTCACTGGACATTTTCAGTTGCCACTCCTTCCAAAGACACAGCTTCTAGCACTGGACATCTCCAACAATTACTTCCATGGCCATATTTCAAAGGACATTGTTAAGGCTTTTCCAAGTTTAGAATTCTTAAATATGTCTCAAAATGGCTTTGGAGGTCCTATTCCTTCTTCATTAGGTGATTTGTCCGCTCTGGAGTATCTGGACTTTTCCTATAATCAACTTTCCGATGTAATACCAGGCCAGTTGGCCATGGGTTGCTTCTCCTTGATATACTTGAAACTTTCACATAACAATTTGCAAGGCCCAATATTACCAAGAAAAAGTAACTTGACTATGTTGGAGTTTTTATACCTGGACCACAATAACTTTACAGAGATCTCAAATAGCTTGTCCAACAGTTCTAATTTGTGGGTGTTCAACATAAGCCATAATCATTTGTCAGGCAAGCTACCTGGGTGGATGGGAAGTATGTCACTACTGTTGGGGATTGTTATGTTCAATAATCATCTCCAAGGTCCTATTCCAACTGAATTTTGTCAGATTGGTGATCTTTGGATTCTTGACCTCTCTGAGAACAATATTACTGGGACTGTACCTTCGTGCTTCAACCAATCAGATATGATGCATGTTCTTCTATCTAAAAATAGGCTGCAAGGACCATTGCCATGTGCATTTGACAACATGAGCTCATTAGTGACCTTAGATCTTTCCTATAACAACTTAACTGGTCACATTCCGAACTGGATTGGAACCCTTTCTAGTTTGAGCCGTCTTCTCTTAAAAAATAATCGCTTTGAGGGCAAGATCCCTATCAATTTATGCCGCTTGTCGAATTTGAGTTTGATTGATCTTTCTGATAATAACTTTTCTGGTCGTATTCCTCCTTGTTTGAGTGACATCAGTTTTCATGGATCACCTCGGAATGCTATACCGTGGTATACTGCCACAGTACTTCCATATTTACAGTTCACAACATTACCCTTGGGCGATCTGAAAATGACATCAAAAATCAACCCATTTGAAGATTTAAGTAAATATGATGGTCCAAATACACACATAACGTTCACAATAAAAGGAACGATCCGTTTTTACAAGGGAATCAATCTTCAACTCTTTTCAGCAATTGATCTCTCCTGCAACAAATTGACTGGCCACATACCACATAAATTTGGGAGCCTAGGCGGAATCCAATCGCTTAACTTGTCTCACAATGGCCTATGCGGAACCATCCCAACAACGTTTTCAGACCTGGATAGCATAGAGAGCTTAGACCTCTCCTTCAACAACTTGAGTGGGAAAATCCCTCCACAGCTTACTGAGCTAAACTTTCTAGCCTCGTTCAATGTGTCATACAATAACCTATCGGGCAACATACCACGGAGTCCAAATTCTCCCCAGTTCGATACATTTGATAACAGTAGCTACATCGGAAATCCACTTCTTTGTGGACCACCAGTTTCAAGAACTTGCACCGCCATTGAACCACCGAGAGTCATCATGAATAGCAGTGAAGTGAATTATGGCTTCATGGACATGGAATCTTTCTATGTGTGCTTCACAGTGTCCTACATCACTATGTTCTTAGGGATTGTTGTTGTTTTTTACATCAATCCCTACTGGAGGCGGGCATGGATTCATCTAATTGAGGTGTGTGTCACTTCTTGCTTCTACTTTGTTCGGGACAATTTTGGAAAGGTATTTTGTCAGGGAAATAATTAGATATATGTGTCTTATGGTGGTTATATGTAAACCCTTTCTGTTTTTTTTTTCCTTCCTTTTCAGTGCTGCTTTCAAGCTCAAAATAAATAACATCTTGTAGTTATTACCAAACCTATTTGGTTGATTGAATAATAATTTAGTAATTCAAAATTTCTATGTTCTTCCATAGACTATATTGTTAGTACTTTAATTTTACGTACACTGCATTTGATTCTATTGGTTAAGTTTTGTATCAACCGGTTAATAATGATTTTGCTCCAATAACACGGAATATGTAACAATGAAAAATGCCAATATTTAAAAATGTGTAGTGCAAAAAAACTCCTCCATTATCGATATAGTGCAAAATAGTTCTGTCTAGTGTATAACACCCTTATACAATTGATTTGGTGCAAATAGTCCCTGAAGACTTAAAATAACAATAATACCCTCATATAGTAGAATAAATTAATAAGTATAAATACAAGCCATGTAAAATGACCATTCTGTCCAATTTGGGTACAATTTTGTTTGTTTGGGACAAAAAAAAAATAAACCCCGTTTTGTCCAAGAATGGGATAAGCTAAACCAAACAACCCCAAAATCGGATATAATAAATCACAAACCAAACACTCGCAATCCATAGAATACACCCTTAACTTTTCTTTCCTTCTTAGAAAAAAAAAAAAAAATTTAAAAAAATTTCCAAAAAAATTAATTTTCCTTCCTTCCGAATTTTTTCTTATTAGTTCTTGATAATTCCTGCACTTAAAGGGACAGATGATTGTTCTGCCCATAGAAAATTCATACCCTTGTTCTCTTATATCACCAATATCAAGTTCAAGATCTTTCAAATTAAGCATCTACGAGTTCATCAAAAAACCCTTACCCTAATGTATCATCCACCTTTAAAAATCCTAAAAATAACCCTTCTACATTTATTGGACTTGCTAAATCATTTGCACATCTTAATATAAGTGACATTTTCTCTTCATGACTTGCATCCGGAGTACAATCAAGAATAACTGAAAATTATTTTGCTTCTAAAACCCTTTTAATGATTTACACATTTGATTTCATCTGATATCCGAAGAATAAATTCATTTTGAATTTTGTGACTAGGCCCACTAGGGCAATGATAATGAATTTCTTTATCTTGAATTCGACGAATGTGCTATTTCATTATGTTTAAAAAGTTTCCATTATTTTCTTCATAAAGCTTCTCATTGTCTCCACAGAATGCTAAACAATTTTTAGTTAGTAAGAGTTTTCACAACATTTATTATTCTTAGTAATACTTGCCTCCAATATTATCTGTCTTTGTTGATTTGTTCTTCCACACTTTTATCGATTGTTGCATTTTTTCATAATTTGATTTCCAATTTAATCCAAATGCTTAGATAGAAATACAATTTATTATGACGTCACTAGGGGCGATCTCAAGGTGATCGTGATTTCATTAGTCTGAGATGAAATCCTTTTTAGAAATTGCAAAGATTCTAAGAATTTCACTTTGTGGGGATGTGAAGTCGGCAGTTCCTCATCGAGGGCCGTCACTGTACATCGACGGGAAGTCCGTCGAAAGGAGGAAAACGGTTCTTTCATCTTGCTTGGCCGGTCGTTTCGATAAAGAAGTTGGGGGATGTGATCGAGTGGAGGAATGGGCGGCACGAGCATGGAACACGTCTTGTGGAGTGGGGGTCACTCCCTTATCCGATTCGCTGCTTCTCTTTAGGTTTCCTTCTCAAGCAGAGGCTCAACGAGTGTTGAAGGAAGGTCGGCTAAAGCTTTAAGTCATTATGGGTCTAAGAATGGGCTCAAGAACAAGCCCAAGCCTGTTTTGACTTTGGTTAATCATGGGCCTCGGATAGTCCACACTAAAAGACAGGTTCGTAAAGGACCCAACTCCTTGTCCATTTCTTTTTTTAATGACCTAGATCCATCTTTGGGACCAGTTAAAGGACAAACACAGGGTCAAGCCCAATCCCAAACTCTCTCCTCTTCCTCGTCACAGCGAGCTACACCTCGCTGGTCCTTAACTGAGAAAGCAAAGTGGAGAAAGCCGAGTGCATCAGTTGGTCGTCAGGGTCCTCAATGGACTCGCAATGATAAACAGAAGTGGGTAGCACGCTCTCCTTTTCCAGGTTTGAGTTCTGATTCTCATTCTCAGAGATCCATTTCTTCCCCTTCTTCGTGTGAAGTGTTAGGAAATGGCGGTGGTGGTGTGGAAGATTGCATGGCTCAACAGAGGAGTTTTTCGGGGGCCATTGTCTCGCGGAATGAAGGGTCACTGTCTTCAAAGAACATGTCCGGAAGTGTAGGTTGCTCTAATGGGGTGACAGTATGTGTAGGACAGGACCTTCATTTCAAGTTGACAAATGACTTAACTGTGACTTTGCTCAACGAACTTAAACTCTTTGTTGCTCTAAAAGGATTAAATGGTCTACCCTCCGAGACTGAGGCGAATCATCCTCATGATGCTACGGATGATCCTGGAACTGAGATGGATATGCAGTTAAATATGTACCAGAATGATCTAGAAAGTGAGGGGAAGGAGTATGAAGATCAGTTTTCTTCTCAACTGGTCTGTCCTCATGATCTTATTTCCAGGGATATTGATCAATCTGATGTGAACATAATGGAACCCTTGGCAACTGTGCACCCTGACTGTTTAGAGACAGCTTCTGATTTCGGTATGGACTCGGTGTTTGATAATATTGGCGAGGTTAGTGAAGCTCTGGGTGTCTCTTCAGAGGGTGATGTCAATCGAACTCAATCCATTCTTCATGCTATTGTGGCAGGAAACGAAATTACAGAGACCCACAAAAGTACAAAAGTTGTTAAAAATAGAAAACATTTATCACATCGGAAAACAAAACATGAGGTTAAGAACGTTATTTCCTATGTCAACTACGAGGGGAAGGATGGGGTAAATAAAGAAAGGGGAAAGACCAGAAGTGGGAAGCGGGGAGGAGGAGAATTGATCATTTTTGGTTCTCAATGAAGATACAAATTATTACTTGGAACGTCCATGGTTTGAATGATCCGGACAAAAGAAGGGTGGTTAAGGCTGCTCTGAAGAAGTGGAATGCCCATGTTATATGTTTGCAAGAAACTAAGTTGGCTTCTATTATTGATGAAGTGGTTAGAAGTCTTTGGGGAGGAAGGTTTGTGGAATGGGAAGCGTTAAACGCCTCTGGCACATCGGGTGGAATTCTAATTAAGTGGGATCGTAAATGGTTGTCTAGAACGAACCTCTGGAAAGGGCTTTTTTCCTTGTCATGTGTGTTTCAGATGGATGATGATAATTTCAGTTGGGTCTTTTCTGAAGTTTATGGACCTGTTATTGATTGTGATAGACCTATCTTTTGGGAAGAGCTCAATTGCGTCAAGGAATTGGGGTCGTTGCCTTGGTGCTTAGGCGGGGACTTTAATTCTGTTAGGTCTCCATTCGAGAGATCCACAGGGGGTAGGTGGTCCTTGGAGATGACCCAGTTCTTTGACTTCATTGATGGTCACTTCCTTATTGATCTTCCATTGGAAGGGGCAGTTTTTACTTGGTCTAGTGGCAGAGATCCAGTCACTCTTTCAGGGCTAGATAGATTCCTGATTTATAGGGATTGGTAAAAGAAGTTCCAAGATGTTACTCAGCCAGCTTTGGTTAGGGTCACGTCTGATCATGTGCCTTTAGTTCTTGATTGTGGAGGTATGAGATCTAGACGCACACAATTTCGCTTCAAAAATATGCGGTTGAGATCCGAGGATTTCCAAGGGAAAGTCCAGTCTTGGTGGGGGAAGGCAACGTTTACAGGCTCTGCTAGCTATGTGCTTGCTAAGAAGTTTCAGATTCTCAAATCTAAGCTTAAGAAGTGGAATAAAGAGGTGTTTGAGAATCTTGAATGGAAGAAGAATAGAGTTTTGGCTGATATTGCTGAACCTGATCGTCTTGATGAGCTGGGGCAGGATACGGAGTCTTTACGCTCTAGAAGAGCATCTTGTCAGACAATTTTTGCCGAGTTAGCTGTTATGGAGGAGATTTCATGGCGTTAGAAATCTCGGCCTTTGTGGCTAAAAGAAGGCGACCGCAATACAAAAAAATTTTACAGGCTTGCTAACGCTCATAGAAGATACAATCACATCGGGCGTATCCGTGTGAATGGTTCAAAGCTGTGGAGAGAAGATGAGGTGCGTGGTGGAATTGTTTCCTTTTACCAGCAGCTCTATACCGAGACTTTGGGATGGAGACCTAAACTTAATGGTTTGCAATTCGATGCTATTTCTACACTGGATAGTGATAGGCTTGAAGTTCTTTTCTCTGAAGAGGAAGTTCTAAAGGCGTTATCCAGTTATAATGGGGATAAAGCTCCAGGGCGGACGGATTTACTATGCAGTTTCTTAAGGAGAGTTAGGAGGTGGTGCGCAATAAGGTGATGGGCACTTTTTAGGATTTTCATTCTCATGGCACATTTGAGAATTCCTTGAATGCATCTTTCATTACTCTTATACCTAAGAAGGGCGACGCCTCTGACATGAAGGACTTTCGGCCAATCAGCTTAGTGGGATGTATGTATAAGCTCATTGCCAAGGTCCTTGTTTTTAAGATGCGAACTGTTTTGGATGGAATTATTTCAGAGTCACAGAATGCTTTTGTTGGTGGAAGGCAAATCTTGGATTTCGTTCTCATGGTAGGGGAATGCGTTGATTCTAGATTGAAGAGTGGAGTTCCTGGTGTCTTATGCAAACTTGACATCGAGAAAGCCTATGATCATGTTAATTGGAAGTTTCTTCTTTACTTGCTTCGTAGGATGGGGTTTGGGGAAAGATGGATAAAATGGATTGAATCTTGCATCTCGTCAGTCATATTCTCTGTGCTTGTGAACGGATCTCCTACTGGTTTTTTTCTGAGTTCGCGTGGTTTGAGACAAGGAGATCCCTTATCGTCTTTTTTATTCCTTATTGTTATGGAGGGATTGAGCAGATTAATGAAGAGAGAGGAGGATCTGGGTTTCATAAAGGGGTTCACAGTCGGTAGAGATGTTGCTCATCAGATTGAGATATCCCATTTGTTGTTTGCGAATGATACCTTGGTTTTTTGTAATGCTTATGTTTCCCAACTCAGATACTTGAGGTGTTTTCTTGCTTGCTTCCAAGCAATATCCAGACTTAAAATCAATGTTGGAAAGAGTGTGCTTGTCCCAGTGGGGGATGTTCCTGATATTTCCTCCTTAGCTGCAGTTCTTGGGTGTGGAGTGAGTGATTTTCCACTTCCTTATTTGGGATTACCTTTGGGAGTTTCCTCTAGGAAAGTGGGGAGTTGGGATCCGGTGATTAATAGGTATGAAAAAAGATTGGTAGGATGGAAGAAACAGCATCTTTCGAAGGGGGGAAAGATCACTCTCATTAAGAGCACCCTTTCGTCTCTTCCCACCTATTTCTTATCTCTGTTTCTAATCCCATGCTCTATTGATGAATGGATCGAAAAATTTCAGAGAGACTTTCTTTGGGGTGGAAGAAGGGAGGAGTTCAAGTATCATCTTGTCAATTGGGAGCAAGTCTGCAAACATTTGAAATTTGGCGGATTAGGCATTCGGGAGTTAGTCCCATTCAATAGGGCCTTATTGGGGAAGTGGTTATGGCGGTTCAGTAAAGAGCATCATAGACAGTGGAAGAGAGTTATCTCGTGTCACTTTAAAGAGGAGAGTGGGGGTTGATCCTCTCGTCCTGTCTCTGTTACCGAAGGTGTTGGCGTTTGGAAATTCTAGGGGTGGCAAACGGGCGGGCTGGACCGGGTTTGGGTTGGGTTGAAAATGAGCGGGTCAACATGGGTCAAGACTCATATTCAACCCGTTCAAAACGGGTTGAAAATGGCCAGGGTCAACCCGTGGACCCATTAATTATTATTTTTTAAAATTTTTTTTATTAAATGTTAACATGATTTAACATATATTATATGTTTGATTATTCATCATGTGTGTCTTAAGAAAATGCAACTTAATTATTTCAAAAATAAAATAAAACTTAACTGTGGAGGTAATATGCATTTATACCTTCTTCTTTTTTCAGCCCAATCATGTTGACTTGATGTCTTCATCCTTTGTTTTGTTCAATTAATTGTCAGTACCAACATTTATACTCCTAGAGTGAACATTCCTCTTCCATTAGAAACGTAACATTGTGAATTCAGTGCTCTTCAAGTAGTTAGGTAATTAATATATAGTACAAGAAATTGTATGTAATGCAGTATACCAATTACATAAGGGGTAAAGTGAAAGAAAAATAATAATAATAATAATTCCACCATTTTTAAAATTGAGCAAATAAAAATAGTTTCTCAATTTGAAAACTGACAATTGAAATTTGATGGACTTATAGCAAATTGGTGGATTGGAGTTCATGTGGTGTCACACCAATAGCACGTGTGGTGAAATTATTATTCCATGGATTGAAATGTACGAAACTTATAAGAAAAAAGAAGACAGTATTATTATTGTAAAAAAATTCAAAAAATCTAAATTATCTTATGTTTTAAAAAAAAAAAAAAATAATGAAAATTTAATTAGTTATAAAAATTATTATTAAAAACTTAATTTCCTCCCATCTAAACTCTTGAAATGTCAGACATTCCCCAATGTGTTTGGTAGAGTGTACAAGATTAAAAAACCTATGAAATGTGTAAAATTGTAGTATCATATTCAATTATTTATGTTTTTGGTGACACCAAAAGAAAGGTTGGGGTAAGGAATAACGTGAAAGGGCAGAGGAGTAGGAGGAAGGTGGGAATGGGGCCACCCAACACTATAATAGTAATTTTTATTTTTTTTTTTAAAAAAAATTTATTTTTTTATTATTTTTAAAAAAATTTAATGATTTTTTTATTTTTTTAATGATTTTTTATATTTTATTATTTTTTAAAAAAATTTAATTATTTTTTATTTTTAAATTATTTTTTCGGAAGGTTTTAAAAATTTTTATTTTTTATTTTTTATTTTTTAAAATTTATTTTTTAATTATTTATTTTTTTTAGAAGAATTTTCTAGAGAGAGAAACTTTGAGAGAAGGGATTGATAAGAGACAAATTTAGAGAGTGAGGATTGTGAGAGAAAGAATTTTAGAGAGAGAAATGAATTGGGTGCAATATAAAATAGATGTGTGTTGTGTGTTTATTATGTAATTGGTGAAATATGGGTTGAATATGGTTAACCACATTTAACCCATCTTGACCCTCAAATTAAGTGGTTAAAATTTTCCATCCAAAAAAAAAAAAAAGTGGTTAAAAATTACCCAACCCATCTTGACCCTCAAGCTAAATATGGTTCACCCATAACCATTAAAAGGCAAGCGGATTTGGGCGGGTTAATGGTTCCTGACCCATTTTGCCACCCCTAGGAAATTCATTCGGAAGGGATGGGATGTGTTTTCCACCCATACTAGATTCAAGGTTCGTGATGGTACGTATGTTTGATTTTGGGAAGACTTATGGTGTGGTGATCAGTTATTGTCCCTTTCCTTTCCTCGTCGCTTCAGCACTGCCGAGAATAAGCATGCTTACGTAGTTGACTGTTATCAAATTGATAACGGTGGAGTTACGTGGGATGTGCGTTTTAGGCGTTCTTTTCAGGAATGGGAGATGGCAGAAGCATGCGCTTTTTTGGATTTGTTGTATAGGCAGAAGGATGTTGGCAGAGGTTGCGATGACATCTTGTGGATCCCCTCCACCTATGGTAGATATGGAGTACGATCCATGTTCTTGTGTTTGTCTAATTTCGATGGTCAAGATTTCCCATGAAAGTCTATTTGGCGCTCTAAAGCTCCTCTTAAAGTCGCATTCTTTGTTTGGACTGCTACCTGAGGAAAGATTCTGACATTGGACAATCTGCGTAAGAGAGGCAATACCATTGTTAATTGGTGTTGTTTATGTAAAACAGACGGAGAGTCCGTGGATCACATTCTTTTGCATTGTCCTGTGGCGTCTGATTGTTGGAATCTCATATTCAATATTTTTGGCATTCAGTGGGTAATGCCTAAGCACTCTCTTCAATTAATCAACGCTTGGAGAAGATGCCTTGTTACTGGTCATGCTCGTGATTTTTGGAGGATTGTCCCACATTGTGTTTGGTGGTGCATTTGGAGAGAGAAATAACAGAAATTTTAAAGGAAATGAACGTCTCTTGCAAACTTAAAATCTCATATTCTTCGTTCTCTCTTCTGTTATGTAAGAGGCAGCGCTTGCTCCTCGATTGATGATTTATTTGATCTATTGGACTCTGTTGGTCCTTAGGTCTCTCGCTTTTGTGTATTAAAGACGCGTTCCCCATTTGAACGCTTTTCTAATATATTTTTACTTATCAAAAAAAAAAAAATTTAATCCAACTGCTGATGTAAACAATGTGTTCATGGCTAGTCTCATGACTTCTAAGCTTGTCACTAAGATTTTTACAGTCTTTGACTCGTTCATTTGCCAAATGAGTTTTTCGCCATATTTAAACAACTTACAATAAAAGCAAAAGACTTATCCAAAGAACTTGAATAGATTAGCCATCTCCTATCGTGTTTTTTACCGTTTGACAAGTGTCAAATGTAATATGTAGAACATAAATGTCTATTTTTTTGAATCCTTAAGAAAATCTTCAAGTTTAGCATCTCTTGTAGGACCTCTTTCAACTAATATATCTCTCAATTTTTTATCAATCTTTTTCCAATTTTCTGGATCATTAATGTTCAAAGGAACATTCTCATTCATATGTTCTTCATTTACCAAATCTTCATGTTCATTCACATTTTCTTCATTTTGATTCTCATTTTTATGATCTTTATTCATTAAATCTCCATGTTCATTCAGATTTTCTTCATTTGCATTCTCATTCCTATGTTTTTTATTCACCAAATCTTCAACTAAACTATCTGTTTTGTGTATTGCTCCTAAAAAAACTTATGAATAGCTTCTTTTTGAGATTAAATCAATTCTTTTTCTCTTATTTATTTATTTTTATTTTATTTTTTTGACCAGATTCAAATTTTCTTGTAGATATAATGAAATCTAAATAATAGGAACCACAATCAACATAAAACTAAACTTCAAAAATAAATAAATAAATTGTTTTACTAAAAGAAAATATAGATACCTCAATATGCAATGATTTGATTCGGGTTCAAGGCATATAACCTCACGAGATCCTAAATATGCATTGCCAAACAAGAAAGAATATGATTTAAATTACCATTTGAATAAAAAATGCATTGCCAAACAAAAGAGGGAAAAAAAAGTATATATTAAATCAAAAATCAAATACTAACTGCTAATTTGCTAAACATAAAGACATAAAGTATACAACACATATAATATAATTTGTTTCAGTTTTTATAAAACGGAATTTTGTTTTATGTGCTTAGTAGACGATTTCTGAAAACTAATTTCTGAGTTACTTCACGGTTTTTGAAAACTCAATTAAAAAAAGGTTCTTTTTTCAAAAAGCCCACCTTTTTAATCTCCTAAAAATAGGTTTATGAGTTTTCGGGAACTATTGTAAGTAAACTGACCAGAGCCGACCCTAGATTCTTTAAGGGACAAGTAAAATGGAACAAGAAATAGTATGTATTTTGCATTTATTATCACAATCAAGATCATAAATTCATAATCAATCATGCTTAATGTTCTAATGATGCTTTGCAGGAGCTAGAGAGAGAAAATCAGAAGTGAAATAGCAATTAGAGAGAGAAACAAATAACACATACCGTCTTCTGCTGCTACTACTACTACAGTCGGTCTGATATGGGTTTTGATTCTTGAAGAGAGATAATGAGAGTTCAGAGTTGCACCAAGCAAGCTTGAGAACGATAATGGAGGCGAGGATAGCACAAGCAGTGTCGTCTGCACAAATTTGTCCTTTTCTTGGGCCCATCATCCATGGGCTTGCTAAATTTGAGGCCCTAGGTGACCTCCTTGGGTAAGCCCAACCCGCCTAAATTTTTAAAAATTGTTTTAAGCCCAAAATCACTGTAGCCCTTAGCCTATAATTGGGTTAAGAGCATGTTTGGTTGGAAAAAATATTTCAAAAACCTGTGTTTTGGGTTTTTTTGGATAACTGTTTGATTGACATAAATAATGACTTAAACGCTTTTTTTGGACAAAAAAAAAGTAACAAAAGAAAAGAAAAAATAAATGCTTTTTAAATAAGAAAAAAAATTATTGTATATGATTGTTCTGTATAAACTTGTCAATAGAGCAGATCTTGTTCTGAATCCGATCCGATTAGTAAGATATGGATTAAACAAAAAAATTCGATAACTCTATTACTATCCAAATCTGATAATCCGTTAGCTTAACAAATCGAATATGGATTATGCTGATCCGATCCAATTAAAATTATATATATATATATATATATATATATATATATATATATATATAATCATTTATCAATAATTTTACATATTTATATCAATACTCCTATTAGAATGGTATAGGTAATTGAAAAATCCAAAAAAAAAAAATCATATTGTTATATATACAATAGTATGGTATTTTCATCCACATGTTAATAAATCTCTTAATATAAATACTAATAGTGTAATGTTCTCTCGTCAATGTTATATATATTAGTTATATATTATTAAATTTATATATATTAATTATTTATCATTATATTCATTTGGTTACATAGATGTAGTATTCTTTATATTAGCAATTCTCCACTTCATCTAACTTTATAATTATATATGTTAGTAAATATGATTTTAATCCGGATTCGAATCCGATTCCATCTGAGTCAAAGCTAAATAGAATATGGATTGGGACATTCAGTCCGGGAACCTGTTAGTGATCCGAATCTGATAATCCGTTTGCTTAACAAATCGGATATGGATGATCCGATCCATTGACAAACCTAGTGCCATATGATTTTTATTTTAAAAAAGGAAAAAAAAAAAAAAAAAAGTGTCATATGATTGTTATTTTTTCTAATTCATTTTAATAATGGTACTGTATTGTTTATTTGAAAAGAAAAAAAAAAATCATATAGTATTGTATTGTTTTAAATTTTTTTATTCATAATAAATATTATATTGTTTAATAGTTTTTGTATGATATAGCTCTTATAGGGATAATACTTGCCTACTCACCGATAAGTAGGGAGTTTTTATGTACTCAATAGGTGGCATAATAAAATTATAACAAGTGTTTCAAAATTTATAAAATATAAAATATAACAAAAATAGAACCATAACGCATTTAATCTATTTTAATCGACTTAACCGCATCTTTCTCTCCATATATATCTATACACACACTTGTACATACATATGTACAAAATTGGCTTTTAAAGTAGAGAGAAATTAGGATTCAAGTTTCCTAAAACAATACTTACTAAAAACAAGATATTCCTAAAACAATATATTATTTTTGTTCATCGAAATCAAAAGAATAAAATTTGGGTTTCACCATAGTTATACAAATATAAATACGCACACACACATATATAAACAAAAATCATGTTATTAAAATACCCATTTACCTCCACTTCCAAACTAATCATCATTCTCACTGCAACAATCCTAAGTTGGACAAGAGAAAGGTAAGAAATTTTTTTTTTCTTTTTTTAAAGCACAAACCGGAGTCATTTAATGATTCTAGGATGTACACAATGTGCTACAGAAAAATTGTGTTGTATCATATCACATATGAGACAAAAGATAATGTTAATCCAATAAAAAATGGATCAACCCAGTTCTAATTCTATTTTTTGTTATATTTATATTTTATAAATTTTAGGACACTTGTCATAATTTTATTGTACCACCTACCTAGTCAATATAAATTTTCTACTCATCGGTGAGTAGGCAAGTATTGTCCCCCTTATAGCAGTCAGGAATAAAATATTAAAAAAAATAATTTATGAAATTTTTTTAAATATTTCAAATTTTGGAAAGCAAAAAGACAACATTGGAGTATACTTGAAATTTAGATAGTAAGGGTCCATTTGGATGGCGATAACGTTATATGTTATGGTTTGGTATGATATGAAAACAACCGTTTTGGTATTGGTATGTTTTTAGTAGAAATCGGATCCATATTTGGTAACGATTGTTTTGTTTTTGATAATTGTATATCAGAAACATGCTAACGCGTTTGATATTATCATGCGTTTTAAGGAATCCGAAAACAAAACACGTTTGGGAATAATGTTTTGTTATTAAAAATTCTGAATCAATAACAGAATACCTGTTTGGTAAAGACTGTTTTGTTTTGTTTTGAAAAATTATATATATGAATACAATTATTAGTTTATATGTAAAATAGTTCATTTTTCTTTATGATTTGAGATAATTTGTGGAAAATAAAATAAAATTCTGCATTAGAGTTGGGAATTTTTTTTTTTTGTTAAATTTACATGTATAATGGCAACCAAACTACTTTGTAATAATGAATAAATCTGCATAAACATGATTAATGGCAACCAAATTACAAATCTAACTTTGTAATAATCTTTCAATGAGAGTAGATCTTTACACTCCATTTATCTTTTTCTTTTGGCTTGCGTTCCATTTAACTTTGTTTTGTTTCATATATATATATATATATATATATATATATATATTCATGATGAATGTGAGAGAGAGAGAGATCCTTGTAGTTGAAACAAACAAGAAACAAAGCCAAAACGTTAATCGTCTTGAATTGGTCATAGTTGAAATTTGGTGAATATTGAAGCTTGTGAATAGTTTTACTTCACTTAGATTAGTTTGAAATTTTGTAGTGGAGGTCCTTCAAATTGGTAATATTTTTTTTTTTGTTTAGTCATAAGACCATTTCCCCTTTTGTTGAGTATTAATTTTGATAACGGACTTGTGAATAATTCATACAATATCCAACCATAAGCAGAATTGATAAATATGAATAAAGATTAAAAGCAAGCAATCAAGGAAGATCCCTCTTACAAGACTGAACAACATTCACATATATAATAATTGTATAGTTTTGCTTTATACATCACAATCTTAAGAACTTGAGTGTTGCACCATTCACGTATATACTTCCATATATAAGGAGCTAGACATTCCTTTAAAATAGTATGTGTGTACACACACACTTCATTACACTTACATAAAATGTACACATAACTGGAGATCACTAATATTCATTCCATAAAATGTACACCCACTTTTTTATACTTGCATAGGCCTCCATTTGATTAACTTAGAGATCACTAGCTTTCTGGAGTTGCAGCAACTGGAGAATGCTTCCTATCAATCCCACTGGTGCCACTGCCTACAACTTACTGCCATGTCCTTCAATGTAGTAGCAAAAAATGAATTTGAATGTAAAACAAGACATTACCTATAGTAGCAAAATATAAAGCAGAGTTAAATTCAATTTTTATTATTTTTTTTAAAAAAAATCCGGCATGACTTCCCCTTAAAAATGGACATTTCCAAAATTTCAAAACACAATAAACCCAAGGGACACTGCCCACAAAATTAATTCAATAAGGGACACCGCCCACAAAATTCATTTAACAAGGGACACCGCCCACAAAATTATTTCAACAAGGGACACCACCCACAAAATTCATTTAACAAGGGACACCGCCCACAAAATTATTTCAACAAGGGACACCACCCACAAAATTCATTTAACAAGGGACACCGCCCACAAAATTATTTCAACAAGGGACACCGCCCACAAAATTATTTCAACAAGGGACACCGCCCACAAAATTCATTTAACAAAGGACACCGCCCAAAAAATTATTTCAACAAGGGACACCGCCCACAAAATTCATTTAACAAGGGACACCGCCCACAAAATTATTTCAACAAGGGACACCGCTCACAAAATTCATTTTACAAGGGACACCGCCCACAAAATTATTTCAACAAGGGACACCGCCCACAAAATTCAATTAATAAGGGACACCGTCCACAAATTTAATTCAAGCAAGATATATCTAACCTTCTTTCAGGCTAAGCTGCAAATTTGGAGTGTAAATGACCTCATGCAAAACAAAACACATGAAGAACATTAGAGAAAAACAAAATAACACACGGTAGGAATGAAATAATTAGAAATAGTAAACAAGATATATCTAACCTTTTTTCAGGCTAAGTTGCAAATTTGGAGTGTAAATGACCTAATGCAAAACAAAACACATGAACAACATTAGATAAAAACAAAATAACACGCGGTAGGAATGAAATAATTAGAAGTAGTAAATAAGATATATCTAACATTTTTTCAGGCTTAGTTGTAAATTTAAAGTGTAAATGACCTCATGCAAAACAAAAGACATGAACAACATTAGAGAAAAACAAAATAACAAACGGTAGGAATGAAATAATTAGAAGTAGTAAATAAGATATATCTAATATTTTTTCAAGCTTAGTTGTAAATTTAAAGTGTAAATGACCTCATGCAAAACAAAAGACATGAACAACATTAGAGAAAAACAAAATAACACACGGTAGGAATGAAATAATTAGAAGTAGTAAACAAGATATATCTAACCTTTTTTTTTTTTTTCTCTAATGTTGCAAATAGAGTGTAAATGACCTCAGTAGCAAATTTTATAAATACCCTAAAGCTCACTCCCAAAATGACAGAGAAGATAACACAACAGCAACTAATACGCAGTTCAAAATATACCATTTAAGTATATATTACATACCAAATGAAACACAGAAAATTAACTAAATACGTATTACATGTCATATATTACAAAAGATGGAAGTTTATCTAACTTCATCTTTCAATAACAACAATAATGAGCAATAAGAGGACAATCACAATAAACATGATTGTGATAGCAAGACATCCACAACCTAGGAAGAGCATGTACTTCTGTCTACATTGTTCATTTTGAATCATTGCAATGACTCTGTCCAAGTCAGATTGAACCTGTTCTTCAACTTGTGCACCTTGGTGCAACTCATCCACCCACATAAATGCATTCATATGTGACTACAAGAAATATAAATTATACAATTAGGAAACAGTAACAGAAATAGCACCTAAAAGTAATTGACCATACCTCCAGAGCTGGACACCTATAGAATTGTCGACCATCATTTTTTGGAGTTCGAGCCCTATACAGATGCACAGGACCTCTACCACATGCACATTGTGGTCACTCACCTTCAAGCCTATACATAAGTGCGCCTACAAGTACTAAAGCATTTAATATTTGATATCCTAATATAATTAGTTATTACAGTTATCCATAAATAAGGAGCATCCGAGTTTAATTTACGTAATATAATTAGTTATTACAGTCATCCATATTTTAATTTTACACACTATTAGACAGTTTTATAATTAGTGATTACAGTGCTCCCAAATTAGGTTGGCAATACCATCACGATAAATATCCATCTGTCGTATCTGTGTATTAGTAGTACTGACCACCTGAACATCGTCATCCACATCAGGTTCATTTTGTGAAGATTGAGGGGTTTCAGAATAAAAAATTTCATCAGATTCACCTTGGGATCTTATGAAATTATGCAATGTACAACAGGCAATGACAATAAGAACTTGAGTGTCAAAGTGATAAGGGGGCATTTGCTTCAATATAGCAAATCTCATCTTTACCAACCCAGAACATCGCTCTATGATATTCCTCAATGACGAGTGCCTAAAATTGTACACCTCTTCTCTACCACGTGGTCCTCTAGTATGTCTACGATATTCCTGCATATGGTAACGTTGACCTCGGTAAGGGCCCAAAAACCCCGGTTGATTGGCGTACCCAGAGTCGACTAAATAAAACTTACTTGTCATGTTAAGTATGTTAAGTATTAAAATTAACGTATTTGTAATGTTAAATGCACAAATATGCCTTCGGGTGGTGATGGAAAATTGAAATCCTCATTCTGAATGCACTCATTTAAAATCTTCGAATCATTAGCAGACCCTTCCCACCCAGCTAGAATGTATGTGAATTTCATATCAAATGAACACACGGCCATGACATTTTGGGTCGTATCACCCTTTCTACCATGAAAGGGTATTTGTTGGTCAGCTGGCACTACAGCATGGATATGAGTACCATCTATGGCTCCTACACAATTCTTAAAGTATGGGTAAAACTTTTGATTGTTCTTTATTTCTTTAGGAATTTCATTCAAATCCGAGGGAACAATAATCTTAGTCCCTAACTCACAAATTAACTTTAATACAGTATGAAAGTGATACGAAATTGTGGATGTAGAGTGTTGGAATATTTCAGCAACGACACGATTCCTTTCATTGTGAGACACAGTAAGTAGGAAAATTGCAACTTGTTCTTCTACCGTTAGAAATTTTGAATCTTTCAATCCTAACAATTTCAACTCACGACACAATGCCCTAAAGGTGTTGGGGTACATCCGAAAATTTTCATAACACCTATCTTCATGTCCATTTAAGACCTCGAATATGTAATCTTCCCCTTGTAACATAGAATCCCTATAACGTTGTTTATCAAAATGTTTATAATAGTACTCATATACGGCTGCGATCAATACAATAATTTCCTCCTCATCATTATCATCATAAATGGTTAATATTGTCCTTATATCCATAGCTACTATCCTATTTAAGAATAAACAGAAGCAGTTATTGTAACAAAAATTAAGCAAAATGGAAAAGACATACCAAATCATACAATTATCCAGCAACAATGTAAAAGCAATAAATGTAGAACATAAATAGTTTTCCAGCATTAATTTAAAAGCAGTAGATAGAGGAATTAAATACAGTCTTCCAACAATAATGTAAAAGCAGTAGATAAGAAAAATTCATTACAGTCATCCAACAGTAATGTAAAAACAATTATAAAACAGTCATCCAAAAGCAAATAAAAGTAAGATACCGAAGAAATCATAAAGGCTGATTCATCACCCACCCAACCTTCCTTTCATCAGGAATGCGAAGAAATATGTCCCTCCACACCTTGTCCTCACCAAACATCCTTATGATCTTAGCATAATGGGTATCATCAATCCTCACTAATGTGTTGACGATCTTAACGCACTCTTCAAGCTGGGGATCCATTTATTTTTCTTTTTTACTAGGAGATGTCACTTTAGACATTTCGGTAAATCGAGATGGTTGACAATTAGAAGATGATTCTGCTATGGCTTTTGCAATTTTATCAGCTTTCGCGTTCCCAATATTAGTCAAACATTCCATCACTAAAGACATTGTTTCGGAAAAAAGTTTATTTCTTCTGTTTCTTAGCTACAGGTTTGGGAGTAAGACTGAGGTCAATAGGTCCTTCTACATTAGGTCGTTCTACATCAGTCATGCCCACATTGCCCTCAGTGTTATGAATTTGAGCTTCATGTGTTGCCACTTGAGGCATTGTTAGCACTTGGTGAGGTCTGGGTGGCTTTGTAGAAGGATAAACATGCTTGCCAGTAGCATGTGTATTCCCAAAAATCCTTACCATCTGCTCATAATTCTTACACCCCTGTTTTTTTATTTTTTTTCTATGCTTGAGAACCTACACGTTATCAGCTTACAATTATTGTTCATTAAACCCTTTTAATACTAAATCACTAATTACTTACTATATGTATGGTAAATAGACACGTATTAAAATACTAACCTTGCACAATCGAACCCATCTTTCAGCTTCCAACTCAATCATTCCAGTTTCACTGTTGTACCCTACACTAGTCTCAGAAAATATTTGTTTGCAATCTTTGTACAATGCTCTTATATTATTGAATTTTTGTCTACATTGGTCCTTCGTGTACTTCTTTCCAGTTTCCAATAACATTGCGTCCATAATATGTGTCCACCCATTTGGATTAAAAGTCGTACCTGTACGATTTCCTTTTCCAACCTCTTCCTCCATCAAGAGCATGAATTTCTCTTGATGGGCATCACACCAAACAGCGGCATCGGCCTGTTCAACAACTACAACATCCTCACCATTGTCACCATCAAGAGAATGAATGTCTCTTGATGGGTATTGCTCAACATTGTCATTGTTCATGTCCATCTGATTATTATTAAGTAATTGAACAGTTTAGTACATTGAATTGTGTTTTGACTCATAATTCAATACGTCAATGATAAGTAAAAAAGATACTGTCTATAAAACACTTCAATAAGGGGCAAAAAAGAAGAAAAAATGAATGTAAAAATGTGATAAAAATTAGTCTCCTTCCATTTTCTTCAGTTCAAATTCTCACCATTTTCTTCATTTTCTTCAGTTCAAATTCTATTTGTCAAAATCAATTAAATCAACCACATGATTTTCTTAAAAATCAGTCTCCTTACTCAATTTCAAAGGCAATTTCTATATAAGCTAGGTGATTCAAATTGGATAAGTTTCCATTTCTCTAGTTGATGTTCTCCTAAAGGTTGAGAAGAGCAGTGATCTCGAAGGCCCATATCTGTCAAAGTATATGATTTCAAATCTTAAAACTCTCTCAACGTATCAGATTCAAGGTAATGCAACTTATTCAAGGTAATGCAACTTATAATCTCACATTTTATTGTGCCTGGTAATTGCATAAAATACGAGGATACAAAAATCTCACATCTAATTACAATATAAGAAGGCCGGATAGGGATTGTATGACATAAAGTTAGGTATTTTATTTTTAATCTCATGCTTATTTCTAATTTATTAATTTAATTGAATCAGACAATTTATATTTCTAAACATCTCATATGATCTCAGCTACTAATGAAGGCTAAATTTCCAAATAATTGGTTTGAATGTTACTTTATAAATTTTCATAAGTTGCTGAAATAGGCTTTACTTTTTAGCTATAAAATTAAAATTGAGTTATGAAATTATGCACTCCCATTTCTATATACACAGAATTATTCATCACTTTGCAGAGAATAAAACTATATCTAAATTTGGATTATGCTACTGTATTTGCTACTGAAAGAATATGGAATTGTGAAACTATAGTTATGGAACTAAATCTGGAATTTTGTTAGTGTATATATATATATATAGAGAGAGAGAGAGAGAAAGAGCACCTGAAAGAATCGCCCTTGACGAAATCGATACACATAATGTATGACCTACCGACGCTTCGTTCCGCTTTGCTAACGCTCGGCTAAAAGTCTTGAACCTTAGCGCATTCGCTTTCTCAGTAGCAAACAACAGAAATTTCTAGAGAAGAAGCGTTGATCTGTGGTTGCGAAGAACTTTAGGGTTTCAGATTCGGGTCACACTCCATTTAACAGAGAGACGATTGAGCTGAAAACCAAGTACGGGAGGATTGATCGATCTGTAGCCTAGCAACGAAGGTGTAATGAAAACGAAGAACAATCGGCTTCAGAAATCGCCTCCAAAGGAGTTGCGCGATGAGAGAGAAAATGATGATGAAGAATAATCTAGGGTTTCAGATTCGAGGTCACACAAATACATAATAGAGAGACGATTGAGCTGAAAACCAAGTATGGGAGGATTGATTGATCTGTAGCCTAGGAATAAAGGTGTAACGAAAACGAAGAACAATCGCCCATGAAATCGCCTCCAAAGGAGCTGCGCGATGAGAGAGAAAATGACGATGAAAAATGGCTCGGTTCTGATATGCGATTTTTTATACTTGATATCACCGCTACAGTTAAATGAGGATTGATATGGTTTTGGGTTGGTATGGCCGCTACAGTAAACCATATCACCCAATATCACCAATTCTTTGATATGGGTTTTGGCCCAAATTTCATAATGTTTTTACATTGTTCAATACCACATCAACCCACTCCAAACACGATATTGGCCCAAAAATGAAACCAAAACATGAAAATAATAATGAAAGGACTCTTTTGTTAGTCGCTATATTTTAGACTTTCTAAAAAAAAAAAAATCGAAATTTGTATCATTAAAAAAAATAATAATAATAAAACTTCTCAAAATAAAGTATTTGGTTGAAAGGAAAATTTTCAAAATTCAGGACTCAAATTGAAAAAAAGTTCCTTCTGGTCGAAGGAGAGAGAGAGTTGGGTACTTCCCACTTGGTAGTGGAAAGCATAGCGTTTTTCTGTTCACCATCACCCTCAATTTCAAAAGTTAACTTTTGATTCTCCTTCCGCCGAAACCCTAATATACATACATTCATATCTGCATTTATTATCTATACATTTATATACATCTCAGTGTTATTTCATTTCCAAGTCTCTCTTTAATCTGGAATTCAACTTGTGCTCTCCTTCTATTTCTCTCTCTTCTTCGATCTGTTTTTGGTTTCGATCAGAATTCTCTCTCCGTTGATTCGTTGATTAAGCGAATCAATGGAAGCGATCGAAGAATTGGCCAAGCTTTCCGATTCGATGCGACAAGCAGCTGCTTTGCTTGCCGATGAAGACATCGACGAGCATTCTTCGAGGCGACCTTCCACGTTCCTTAATATTGTTGCTCTCGGCAATACGGTGAGCTTGATATGAACCGATGCTATTTGTTTGAAATTTGAATTGATTGAATTTGTTGATTGTTATGCTTGTGTAGTTGAATTTCTTGATTTGGGGTATGGATCTTTTGATCTAGTTGTATTTGCATCGTGAATTTGAAATAATTTTTTTAAGTTTTAAAAATATAAAAATGGTGAATTTAAAAATATCATTTAAGAATTTTTTTAAAAAATATATTTATTGTTCATCGCACCAAATTTGATACATAAACGAGATATCAAAGGTTTTATTTGTCTCATTTAGAGTTATAGTTAAGCCCCTATCAAAATGTTTTCATAATTTAATTTTTTTTTATCAATGGCCAACTAGAATTTTGATGTTGAAAAATGGGAAATTCATTTCGGACAATTGAACCTTCCATCAAAAATATTTGTACCAAAATAACATATGACATAGGACACGTAATGAAGTTAGCCAAAAGCAGCATGTCTAAATATAAAATCCATTAAAAACAAAGTGCAGTTTATTTTTGTGTTGTTTTCTGGACATCACAAAAAAAAAAAAACATGTACTCCGTCAAATGTAGTACGTGTTTTGTGGATAGCACGTATTTTATTATTCTAATGGATTTTATAATTTTAAATATAAAATTCAACTCTTTAGCCTAATTACATTAAAAAAATAAAATAAAAACAAAGAAACAAATGTCAAATGACCATCTCTGAATTTGAAAGGTATCGTTTAAAATTTCCAAAATTTCCTTTATTTTTTTTATTCTTCTTAATTTCTCTGTTTTTTTTTTTGATAAGTAAAAATATATTAGAAAAACGTTCAAAGGGGGAACGTGTCCCTAATACACAAAAACGAAAACGAAAACGAAAGAGCAAAAGCCAAATCTACGGACCAACAGAGTCTAATAGAACAAAAAAATCATCAATCGAGGAGCAAGCGCTGCCTCTAACATAACTGAAAAGAGAGCGAAGAATAAGAGACTTAAGGTTTGTAAAAGGCGATTCCTTCCCTTCAAAGTTTCTATTATTTCTCTCTTTCCAAATACACCACCAAACACAGTGTGGGGTGACCCTCCAAAAATCACGAGCATGACCAGAAACAAGGCAACTTCTCCAGGCGTTAATAAATTGGAAAGAGTGCTTAGGCATTACCCACTGAACGCCAAAAATACTAAATATGAGATTCCAACAATCAGATGCAACAGGATAAAGCATAAGAAGATGGTCCACGGACTCACCATCAGCTTTACAGAGACAACACCAGTTAATAATGGTATTACCTCTCTTACGCAGATTATCCAATGTTAGGATTTTTCCCTAGGTAGCAGTCCAAACAAAGAAGGCAACTCTAATAGGAGCTTTAGAGTGCCAAATACACTTCCATGGGAAATTATGCCCAATAAAATTAGACAAACACAAGAACATGGATTGAACTTTGTATCCACCATGAAGAGAGGGGGTCCACAAAATATCATCACAACCTCTGTTAACATCCTTTTGTCTATAGAACAGGTCCAAAAAGACGCAAACTTTTGCTATCTCCCAATCCTGAAAAGAACGCCTAAAACGCACATTCCACGTAACTCCACTGTTATCAAGATGATAACAGTCAATTACATAAGCATGCTTATTCTCGGCAATGCTAAAGAGACGAGGAAAGGAAAAAGACAACAACTGATCACCACACCATAAGTCTTCCCAAAATCTAATTCATACCATTACGAACCTTGAACCGAATATGGGTGGAAAACACATCCCTACCTTTCCGAATGAACTTCTAAACGCCAACGCCCCCAGTAATAGAAACAGGACGAGAGGACCAATCTCCACTCTCCTCCCCAAAACGACATGAGATAACTCTTCTCCGTTGTCGATGACGCTCTTTACCGAACCTCCATAACCACTTCCCTAATAAGGCTCTATTAAAAGGGACCAACTTCCGGATACCTAACCCGCCAAACTTCAACGGTTTGCAAACCTGCTCCCAATTAACGAGATGATACTTAAACTCCTCTCCTTTTCCACCCCAAAGAAAATCTCTCTGAATTTTTTCAATTCATTCAGCAACAGAGCACGGGATTTGAAACAGAGATAAGAAATATGTAGGAAGGGATGAGAGGGTGCTCTTAATAAGAGCGACCTTCCCCCCTTTCGAAAGATACTATTTTTTCCATCCCGCTAATCTTTTTTCATACCTGTTAATCACCGGATCCCAAGTCCCCACTCTAATGGAGGAGATTCCCGAGGGTAATCCCAGATAAGGGAGTGGAAAAACACCTACTCCACACCCAAGAACAGCAGCTAAAGAGGAAATATCGGAATCCTCCCCCACTGGGGCAAGCACACTCTTTCCAACATTAATCTTAAGACCAGACACTGCTTGGAAGCATGTAAGAATGCACCTCAAATACCTAAGTTGGGAAGCATCAACATCACAGAAAACCAAGGTATCATCTGCAAACAACAAATGGGATATCTCAATCTGGTTAACAACATCTCCGCCAACAGTGAACCCCCTTATGTACCCCAAATCCTCTGCCTTTTTCATTAATTTACTCAATCCCTCCATGACAATAAGGAAAAGAATGGACGACAAATGATCTCCTTGTCTCAAACCACGCGAGCTCGGAAAAAAACCAGCAGGAGAGCCGTTCACAAGCACAGAGAACATAACTGACGAAATGCAAGATTCAATCCATTTTATCCATCGATCCCCAAACCCCATTCTCCGAAGCAAGTAAAGAAGAAATTTCCAATTCACGTGATCATAAGCTTTCTCAATGTCAAGTTTGCATACCAGGAACTTCACTTTTCAACCTGGAGTCGACACATTCTCTTGCGATAAGAACGGAGTCTAAAATCTGTCTACCATCAACAAAAGCATTTTGTGACTCTGAGATAATTCCATCCAAAACATTTCGCATTTTAAGAACAAGGACCTTGGCAATAAGCTTATACATGCACCCCACTAGACTGATTGGCCGGAAGTCCTTAATGTCAAAAGCGTTACCCTTCTTAGGAATAAGAGCAATGAAAGACGCATTTAATGATTTCTCAAAAGTGCCATGAGAATGAAATTCCTGAAAAGTGCCCATTACCTCATTATGCACCACCTCCCAGTGAATCCGTCTGGCGCTGGAGCTTTATCACCATTACAACTGGATAACGCCTCGAGAACTTCCTCTTCAGAGAACGGAACCTCAAGCATATCACTATCCAGCGTAGAAATAGCATTGAAATGCAAACCATCAAGTTTTGGTCTCCACTCCAAAGTCTAGGCATAGAGCTGCTGATAAAAAGAAACAATACCCCCACGCACCTCATCTTCTTTCTGCAACTCTAAACCATTCACATGAATACGCCCAATGTTATTGTATCTTCTATGAGCGTTAGCAAGCCTGTGAAAGAATTTAGTATTGCGGTCACCTTCTTTAAGCCACAAAGCCCGAGATTTCTAACGCCACGAAATCTCCTCCATAGTAGCAATCTCAGCAAAAGTCGCCTGACAAGACACTCTTCGAGAGCGAAGAGATTCCGTGACTTGCCCTGTCTCATCAAGACGATCAATCTCAGCACTGACAAGACACTCTTCGAGAGCGAAGAGATTCCGTGACTTGCCCTGTCTCATCAAGACGATCAAGATTCCCAAACACTTCTTTGTTCTACTTCTTATGCTCAAATTTGAGAATCTGAAACTTCTTAGCAAGCACATAGCTAGTAGAGCCAGTAAACACTGCTTTCTCTCACCAGAACTGGACCTTACCTTGGAAGTCCTCAGCTCTCAACCACATATTTTCGAAACGAAATGGAGTCCGTCTAGATCTCATACCTCCACAATCAAGAACTAAGGGCACATGATCAGACGTGACTCTAACCAAAGCTGCCTAAGTGACATCCGGGAACTTCTCCTCCCAATCTCCAGAAATCAAGAATCTGTCGAGCCTCGATAAAGTAATTGATTCTCTGCCGCTAGACCAAGTGAAAGTTGCCCCTTCCAAAGGCAAATCAATAAGAAGGTGACCATCAATAAAATTGGAGAACTGGGTCATCTCCGAAGACCACCTCCCCCCTGTGGATCTCTCAAATGGAGACCGAACAGAATTGAAATCCCCGCCTAAGCACCAAGGCAACGACCACAATTCCTTAATGTAGCTAAGTTCTTGCCAAAAAACAAGTCTATCACAATCAATAACGGGTCCATAAACTCTAGAAAAGACCCAACTGAAATTATCATCTTCCATCTGAAACACACATGACAAAGAAAAAAGCCCTTTCCAGATATTCGTTCTGGACATCCATTTACGATCCCACATAATAAGAATGCCACCCGATGTCCAGAGGCGTTCAAGGCTTCCCAATCCACGAACCTACTTCCCCAAAGGCTTCTTTTTCAGTACAATGAACATAAAGAATTCTATTTTTCCACCTATTCTTTGTCAATTCTGAAACAAAAATAAAGAAAGACTTCATTTTTTTTTCCATTGTTCTTTCTATCTCATTTTGTTCTGTTTTTTTAACCAAAGTAAACTTTTCAACTAAATTGCTCAAATAATTAGGCAAATAAATTGTACTTTTCTCTCTATACTAGGCTTTACTTTAATTTCTTCTTTACGTTTTTGCATGATTGTTATGGTGATTTTTTGTTGAAGTCAAGAAACTGATATTTATTATATGTCACGTGTCCTAGTACTTTTAATGTTAATTAATTTCGTTGGTGTGTCTGAATTGGTTATTTAGCCTTACATTCTATTTATATTGAAATTTTTTGATTTAGAAAGTTAGTTTGAATTACTTTTCTAATAGTTTCATAGAATCTTACGATTCTCGATCCGATCCTACGATTCCAATCCTATGAACCCCTCATCGATCCTACGTAGAATCCCGATTCTAACAACCTTGGTGTAGGCTTGTGGAAGAACATCCTGAAGGGTTGGAGGGTCAAATGGATAAAGTACTTATTTGTCACTGTGTCTTCTTGTTGATGTAAACAATGACTTGTCTTGAGAGGCAGCTCGCCACCATGTCTTCTTGTTGATGTAAACAATGACTTGTCTTGACATGCAGCCAGATTTGAAGAGAGTTACTAAGGATATAGGGTCATTACCTAATGTAGTCCCCGTTAATCGTGGGTGCTGGAGGGGTATACACAAAATGGTTGTTCTTAGGATTTGGACCTACATTGCTTGATAGCCGTAGCATTTTACCACTGATTTAAGAGGATATTAATGGTGTAAATATTGATAATACTATAATACAAACCACCTTGCTTCGTGGGTCATTAATATGTAATGCTTCACATCTGTATAAGGAAGCTAAATCTGTATTACATGGACAATGTGGGGATAAGTTTTTTAGCACAATTTATTTATTTATATTTTTGTTTTGGTTTCTCTTTACTTGAAACATCAGTACACTTATTTTATTGTCCGTGGTAAATATTCTCTAATTGTGCACAAACTGGTCAGGGTGCGGGTAAATCAGCTGTTTTGAACAGTCTAATTGGACATCCTGCTTTGGTAAGTTTTTTCCATTTTGAGCTCAGCATTCTCTTGAAAATGTTTATGATAATTTTTTTTTTTTTTTTTTTAAATCAAAATTTTTTTTATTCTAATATTTTCTTCTGTTATGACCTTTTTTTGTACAGCCAACTGGTGAAGGTGGGGCTACTCGTGCTCCCATATGCATTGATTTAGCAAGGGATAGTTCATTAAGCAGCAAATCAATTATCTTGCAGATTGATAGTAAATCTCAATCGGTTTCTGCAAGTGAGGCCTCTTACAAAATTGTCATCCATATGTTTGTGACTAAGAGTTTTTTCAAATTTATTAATTTATTACAAGATACCTGTCATGGTCTTCTGATGACTCTGGTCTTGTCATTTGTCTTCTCGGTCCATCATAGGTGCTCTTCGGCATTTTTTACAGGAGAGGCTAAGCAAAAGTTCAGGCAAGAGTCATGATGAAATAGTTTTGAAGCTTCGTACAAATACAGGTTAGTCTGGATCTAACTGTTCTGTTTCTTTTGTAAGTGGAAAAATTGGTTTTAACTGTCTATGCTTCTTCCTTCACCTTTCCCTACATGACAGTCAATCTAAATGGAGGGAAAATTAGAAATATGTACCTACTCCAAAAGGAAGGATGTTTAGCAACAAAAAATATTTTTTGTCAAGAGAAAAGGGAAGATTGTAAGAAAAATAGGATTGTAGAAGGCATATTTTTTTATACGAATTGTGACCATTTGCAATTAATGTAACATAGTTCATCAGATTTCATCTAAGGTTGTGTTGCCCTAATGTGTTTTGAATATTTGATATCCTTTATTGTAACTGTTGTGTGTGGACCTGAATTGTAATGTTGATACTATATGATTGGATGAACAAAATGCTTGTTTTTATGAGGGATTAAATGGCAGACAACATCTTATTATTGTTAATTTTTTTTGGTAAATAAATAAAATGGCAACTGGTATCATTTAAACATACTTTCCAAAAAGTAGCATGAAGGCTTTGCTATAAAAAGAGAGCACAACATACTAATCAGATTGGAATTATCACTTGATCAACATAGTTAAACTACTTAAATCAAACATTACAGTCACAGAATTATGGTCAGGAGTTCATAGTCAATTTTATACATAAATATTGTATACATATTCTTTAGGGAATGATGTGTAATAGAAAAGATTGCAGTTAGAGAATTCATGTGGCTGACCCCATTCATTTTTTTTTTTGATAAGTAAAATAAATTAATTTTCTAATGGAAATGTACCAAATAAGGGGAGACCAGTGTAGCAAGAACCACAGCTCTGGTTTAATTTTCTAATGAAAATGTACCAAATATGAATGTGGCCGACCCCATTCATAGTGGATTAAGTTAGGAATGATGACGATGAGGGAATACATATGCTTGGATTTGTTTGAAACTTTTAAGAAGTAAGTTGGTGAATTTGTTTTCCCAGTTACAAGCCCGTCTACCAATTTTTAATGTAAGTTAGTAAGTTAAATGGTATCCATTTGCAGTCCCACCCAACGCTATCAAATGCTGCCGTCTTATGTACTTTATATATTTTATTGTAACGATGGGAAGTCCATAAGTCATAGTTACAAGTCTATTAAGTCGTGAATTAAGATTTTTTGTAGGAACTACTATTCCAAATTTTTTTTTTTTGATAAGTAAGATTGTATTAAAAAGCATTCAAAAGGTGGCTGCATCCCACGAGAACTACACAAGGCCAGATGGGGCCTTTAAACTCTTAAGATTTTTTGTAGGAATTATTATTCCATTATGATGCAAGTCTAAAAGTCATATGGTTATGAGTAGGAACTACCATGAAAGAGTTTAATCTTTGACTTTGTCAATGGTTGCATCAATGGATGAACCTTCCAGAACTTTTTTGCGTGTGAGAGGTGTGACACCTTCTTTAGGTGGTCGTACATTACTACAATCTGACTTCAAACTTCAGGCCCATACTATCTTAAATTTCATCCGCTAAAACCTTTAACTTGCAGCTATCTGAGATTTCTTCTAAAGTAATACATCATCCATTGGATGTTCTCAATCCTCGACACAATCTTTATTTTACCCTGTAGTTTTTCCGCATAGATATTGGTGCTTTTAGAGGTACATGTTCATAGAATAAGTTACAGAAGTACATGTGCACACAACCACGTCCACACACACAGATATTGAGCCCATTCCTATCTCATACTTGAAAGTCACTCGCCATGACACTGATAAGGAGCAATTGCAATGATGGTTTCACAATCATCTCAACTTATCCTCGATCCAGTTCTATTCTTTTCAGATAGAGAGTCCAACCTCTATCACTGAATACGAACCGATTTATGATAATTTAATATCGGTGATTTATATCACCTGTGCATGAATACCCATCATCCGCATATAAATCACATTGCATAGTCAAAGAGACAACCTCGATCCATCTCATGAACTGATCAAGACAAGCATTCACCATATATGTATGCAAAACATTTAATTAACACAAATTTGGTTAATAACAAATGTCAACTACAATCCATTCTGTGCTATGAAGGGCACATAATCCCTACATTCAATTCTTGCAAAATTGGGATCAGCAAACCTGTTTGCCCGACTTTATAAAGTAGACAAACTTACGTTTTTAAAAGTAAATGCATTTGCAGTTTGTTAAGCAATCTTTTTTTTTTTTTTTTCATAGAATGGATGCCTACTGCCTCCATTTAATATATAGTGTTTTACTTGAGTTAATAAGGGTGCGTGGATTAATAATTTGGGGCTGGGGATTCGTGGTGCTTTCTATAGTTTTTTTATTTTATCTGTGGAAAGCAACATTCTTTTTGGATCATAATTTGACTCCAATTTTAGGAGATAAACTTCTGCTATAAAATGGAGAGCTGTATATCTTAATGGGGGATGTTGTTTGCAAATCTACTTACAATTTACAAGAACTTGAGCAAAAAAAAAAAAGGGTCAAAAACCAAGAATACCACACCACCATCATCACTTTAATGTGATTTTAACATTCATCTTCCTCCAGCCTTGCAATCACACCCCTGCTGCTGTGACCAATTATGACCGGTGGATCCTGGCACGAATTATTTATCCAGTGACACAATGATCTTGTCAATCATGATACATTTTCATCTTTGTCATTGCACTGCAGCCATTTAACACTGTAGCCCATAAATGTTCAGGGATTACATACTTTCAATCCAGAAATTTCCATTTATTTAAATTGAAAAATTAGGGGCCATGTCGAAATTCTCGAACCAAATGCACCTAAAATTATTGATAACAACTTGTTTGGCCCAAAATCTGTTTTAGTAGGCAAACCAAAGCGTTGCTATCCCTAGAAAAAAATGTGAACAGTATCTAAAATTATAGACTTACAGTAGTGTTCAAATGCTATTTTACTTGCTTTATATGGAACGACTGATTGAAATAGACTTAAAGTTTCATTTGCTCGTATTTTTCTTTACTTCTTTCTTTCTTTCCTTCCTTTTTTTTTTTTTTATATATATATTATATATTTTTTTCCAGCTCCTCCATTGAAGTTGATTGATTTGCCTGGAGTGGATAAAGGAAATCTTGATGATTCACTGGTAAGTGCTGCTAATCAGATTCTCTTTGTTTTCAAATTTTACTTTTAATTAATGATTCATAGAAGGATTTTGTTAGATAATTCTTCATGCATGGATTCACTTTTAATGCTTTCTTGGAAGGAGATTTAATTGCACAATCTTCCCTACAGAGTCAGTATGTTGAACACAATGATGCAATATTGCTGATTATAATACCTGCTGCCCAAGCACCGGAAATTTCCTCCTCTAAAGCCCTAAGAATTGCCAAGGAATATGATGGAGAATGTGGGTGTACTGTAGAACTCTGATATTTTCTTGTACTTACAAAAATAATTTTAGTATATTGTGTTTTGCAAATGTTTTGTTATTTTTTTTTCTTTTTCTTTGAAATCCTTTCTTTTTTCTTTTTATTTTTTAAATACAAGGAGTAAATTAGCATTAAATATTCATTACAGGTACCCGAACTATTGGTGTTATAAGTAAAATAGATCAAGCAGCGTCTGATCCGAAAACCCTTGCGGCTGTTCAGGCTCTTCTTCTGAATCAAGGACCACGAAGTACATCTGATATTCAGTGGGTTGCTTTGATAGGTCAAACTGTTTCTATAGCTTCTGCACAGTCGGGAAATGTTGGGTCTGAGAGCTCTTTAGAAACTGCTTGGCGAGCTGAGAGTGAAAGCCTTAAATCTATATTAACAGGAGCTCCACAAAGCAAGCTTGGTAGAGTAGCTTTGGTAGAGACCCTTGCTCACCAGATACGTAACCGTATGAAAGTCAGGCTTCCAAATCTCCTCTCAGGGTACTTATTTTTTTTCTAGCTAATGCTTGACCTTTGATTCCCATTTATGTCCATTAAAATCCTACTACTAATTTTGCCCACTAAATTGGTTTTATGTGTTTACTTTGTTGTTCTCCTTGGTGTTGCCACCTATGTATTTCATTTGGTTAGACGTGGCTATCTTTAGATATAACTTACCATTGGAGGTTTTAGAAGTAAAACTTTCCTTCTTTCTTATGTTTGGTGGGGTTCTGGTTGATGTGTGTCGTGATACTTGTTTATTAATTGGTTGTGTTACTGGATTCCTGAGTTAGCTGGTCTGCAATGGAGTCAACAAGTCATGAATTTTACTATGCTCTATGCGTCTTGCCATGAATCTTTTTCCTGGTTGAAAAGAAAAACTTGAATTCATGGGAAGGAAGGAGGTAATGTTTTTTGAAAGAAAAAAGGGTAAAGAGCCCATAACTAATGTAACAAGAACCATACTACTACCACTGCTTCTACATTCATCCCTGCCAGGTGCTTCCCTTGTGCTGAGAGTTGGTCCCTAAACTGGCAGATCTATGAAGTGAATAGATGTACATGCTACTTC
This sequence comes from Cornus florida, assembly GCF_030987335.1. Lineage (NCBI taxonomy): Eukaryota > Viridiplantae > Streptophyta > Magnoliopsida > Cornales > Cornaceae > Cornus > Cornus florida. The sequence goes on from NW_026775573.1 coordinate 53,529,755, forward strand.
CCTTAGTGAGTTCCAAAACTTTTTCTAGGTAAAAGTATATCCATGGACTAATCAGATTTGGCTGACTCGTTAAATCATAATTGAGGATTCACTGACTCACCCAGAGAAAGCGTTCAGCCTTCTGTCAATGGTCTGGAAGAAGGAGATTTGCTAAGCTGAAGGACCAGTTGAAGTAGGCCAAGATAAATGATGATGTTTGGAGGTTGTTATTTCAACCTAAACCGTTGCTTCTTTATGCCCTGTGTTACTAAAATTAAAACCAGCCACATTGATCTTCATTTCTAGAGGTAGATGGGAGCTTTTAATGCTATTGATTTTAGCTTATATGCTCTATTTGGCAGGATGAATGGAAACAGAGGTGGAAAAGGTTACCTTATAGAAAGGGACCCATCTTTGCTTCCATCTGTTTGGTGTAGGAAGGAAAAAAGGAAGAAAGTGTTTGTTGAAAAGCAAAATTTAAAAGAAAAGTTCTTGCTTTCCATTCTCTTTTCTGTCTACTTTTTGGGCAGAAAAGAAATGGTAGGGTCATAAGGAAACTCTCCTCTCGTTTTTCGCCTTCCCTTTCCTTCCTAACAAAAGATGGAAACTCTTTGTTCCTCCTACCCCCTTTTTCTTTTAGCAGATGAGCATTGCAGATGTTTGAGTTAGCCAGTTGTGTACTATAGGCAGAACACATCATGAAGAACATGTTTTCTGTACATTCATGGTAGGCTTTTGTTCTCTCCGTAGGATAGAGTGATATTTTGTCCCTGTTTTAAACAATAGTTTCAGTTATCCATAGAGTTCTGCTCTCAATGTTCTTGTATGCATGATTTCTACATACCTCCATTAAGACTCTAATTCATTTAATTTTTCACTACTCCTCCAGGCTCCAGGGTAAGTCTCAAATTGTGCAGGATGAATTGGTAAGGCTTGGTGAACAAATGGTTAATAGTGCTGAAGGTACAAGAGCTTTGGCTTTGGAGCTTTGCCGTGAATTTGAGGATAAATTTCTCCAACACATTATGACTGGTGAGGTAAGAACTTTAGAAGAAAAAATAAGACTCATGCATGTTTTATATTTAATTAATGAAGAAGATCATCACAAAAATTATGAAGAACAATTTTAATAGTTCATTATGACTAGCAATGACCTCCAGAATGCTGATATTCAGAAGCTGATAATTATTGCACTCTGGTTTTATTATTTCTTTGCCTATGCTGATATCCAAAAACTGCTAATTATTGCACTCTGGTTTTATTATTTATTTGCCGTATGTTGATTCAGTGGCGGGTATTTTTAAAATCTTCCTCCAACTCTCCCCAAAGTGATAAATTTTGTATATTACAAGAACTAACGAATCAATTAATATGTACACAATTATAACCTGTTTCAGCGTTGTGAGCATTGGATAAAAGGTGGTTGTGCGTCGTGCATGTAGTGCCTAGCTTGCTGAATTTTTCTTAACATCTTAATGATGGAGCTCTGATAATTCTACATTTATAATGTGAATAAGGCATTCAGTAACATTTTGACAGATTTGATTGCATGATTATTACATGACAATGGAGATTTTGTGAGTTCTTGCTTCTTAATCTGCTTGCATACACGAGACATATATTGAGTTTTCCTTTATGCTATGTTTGGTTGGAAGGAAGGATTGAGGAGGAATGGAGGGGGGGAGGGGGGGTGTGGAGGGATGATGCTTCTCATGCTTGGTTGGAGGGATGGGAAAAGAGGTAGGAAGCAAGGAGGGATGGCTTGTTGCTTTTTTACCATCCAAAATTGGGTGGAAGAGAGGAGGGAAAGAAAGAATAATTAACCCAAACAAAGGTAATACCAATTTTAACCTTTAGTTATTTACTAAATAACTTGTTAAACCGTACTGAAATTATCTCAGGCATAATGAGGGTATGTTGGTAAAAAAATATATAATAACTCTCATTTCCTTCTTTCCAACCTATAGCACAAAAAAGTTGTCACCGCATCCGTCCTTTCTTCTATCCCTTCTTTCAACCAAGCCAAAAGTGAGGAAGGCATCTTCCCTTCCCTAGGGATGCCTCATCTATCTCTCCTTCTTTCCCTTCCATCCTTCCAAGCAAACGGAGCATCAAGTTCATACTGGTTTTGTATTATAAAGTTGTACCAACGGGCCAGTGGTCTAGCGGTATCAGCCTCTTACTTTTCAAAGGGAGGTCAGGGGTTCAAGTCTCAAAAGAGACAGGTGTGTGTGAGTACCAACTACATAGTTGTTAAAGGCTCAAGGCACACAAAAGCGCAAATGCCTCCTAGAGCCTGAAGCGCAAGGCGCAAGGCGAGGTGCACGCTTGACTGAAGCAAGGCACACGTTGAAAAAAAAAAATCAAAACCCACCTATGTGACAGGACTTATTAATATACCTTGGGCTCAATCCCTAAACTCATGGTTAATCAGACAATACAAGCCTATTCATCCATTAATATTTAATATAGATAATACACATTATGAATTCTTTTTAAGTATTTTTTTTATTGCTATAGCAACTAAGTGACATGACTTATTACAACCTCGGGCTCAATCCCTAAACTCATGGTCAATCCAAAACTGAGACAACATATACAATCCAATTCATCCATTAATATAGACAATACTCCAAGCAAGTAATAATTAATTATTTGTACTAATTGAAATGTGTTAAACAAAAATGTAAATCCAAGAGAATTGCATCCTCTTTACAGTTTACAACAATAACAAACTCAAGTTTTCCCCAAAAAAAAAAAAAAAAACTAATTTCATTATGAACTTCAGTCAGAAACTACTACAGTTGAAAGAACCCTCGGACACTGAAAGAACCCAAAACCAGAGGTGACGTATTAAACACTAGACACTAGACATATTAAATTTGAGATTTTTTGAATTTGAGATTGAAATAAAACTCAAGAAAAAAAAATAAAATAAAAAAATAAAAAGCAGAAGAAAAAGAAGAATAAAACTGGAGAAAAAAAAAAAATAATAATAAATAAATAAATAAAAAGAAGAAGAAAAATAAAAAAAAAAAATCTGCCAGACTCTCGAGAGAGCCGAGACTCGAGAGAAGAAGAAGAAAAAGAAGAGGAGAAGAAGAAGAAAAGAAGAAAAAAAAAATCTGAGCAGATCCAAGAAGAGAAGGAGGAGGGAAGAAGAAGAGAAGAAGGAGAGAAGAAGAAGAGAAGAAGAAGAGAGAGAAGAACTTACCTGCTGGCCGAGCCGCCGACGCAGATCCGAGAGTCTGAGTGCCGCAGCGAGCCTCTGTCTTCTACTCTTCTTTCCTTTTCTTTTTTGCTTCTCTCTCTCTTTTTTTTTTTTGTCTTTTATGTTGTAACTTGTAGGCATTCTATTATATTGACTAATAAAATAATAATATTCTATTATACATAAACAATAAACAAAGTTACAAAACCAAAAAAAAAAAAAAAAAAGAAGAAGTAAAAAGCGATTTTTTCAAGCAGGCGCGCCTTTAGCGCACCTGTAGCCTGGCGCCTTGGTGGGAAAGGTGCACGCCTTAAATAACTCAGCCGCCTTAAGTGTACTCAAGGCAACAACAGGGCGCCTGGAGGCGCCTTTGACAACTATGACCAACTAGGAAAAAAAAAAAAAAAAAAAAACTAGAAAAACGATATGCAAAGGCTACTTCCATGTTTTATCCGCTAAAAGAAGTGTGCACAGCTTGCACAAGTGAAGATATGTGATATTTAGTGCTGTGTTTGGCAGATGGAATACTGTAGTCTAAACAAGATGGAGGTTTAATCATACAAAATTTGTTTGATCTTTAAAGAGATGCAGTATAGGGGGAACTCATGAGATGATTAAGGGGGATTTTGCATCCATCAAGAGTATGCAGATGTTCATGACGAATGATCTTGGCAGCTTTGAAATTTTTGTGTTGGATTATTCAATGGTGGGTGACTGGAGCTAAGAACAATAAGCTTTGATGGATTTCGGAAGGAGGTTCCTGGCAGTTTTCTGTTTAAAGCTGTTTTGGTTAACGCCGAACCTGCGGCTGATTTTCAATCCAAACTATAAACAAACCTTATCAAAGCCAGTGCATGAAATCCCACAAGGCCCTAATTGGGAAACTTGCATCCTTTCAGGAAACTTGCAGCGTAACGTAGGCCCTCACAAGCTTTGTAGAAGCACAAGCCGCCTTGATCACTTGCGCAGCAGTAGCGCTTTGAAGGAATTCCTTTCGCGGCGTTCAGAACCAGTTTTGTAGTGAATGAATTAGAAAGAACGAAGAAGTAAGGAAATGAGACGGAAGCCGCTGTTCCGGTGAGATCTGATCCTGCAATCCATTCATCTCCTTATATTCCTCTAGCCGGTGATAGGAAGGTTGGTCTCTCGAGCCTACATTTTGATATACTGAAACTCTCTTTTCTCGACCTTCTGTGGACCTTGCTACCCTTAAAGGGAAATTAGTGCCTTTTCCCGCAGGAACATCCACAATAGATCCAGTGCGCTTGACAAGATCACCTTCTTTAATAGCAGTATCACTACCAAAGACAACAATCCCTACATTCTTACTTATGGTCCCCTCTGGCAATGCATCTCTACCCCTCAAAGTTGCCTTTTTCCGCTTGGACAATGGTGGGAAACAAGTATAACAGATCATATATGTAATAAGAGGTCGAGTTGCATTATCATAATTTTATTTATATATTCATTTAGTTTCTTATGTTCAAGTTCGAGGTGTATGGTATGTTTTCTCCACTTGTAGGGCATTGGGTCAATCCTTCATGAGTGGTTAACCTTTGTAAGGTGGTGGACATTTGTTGAGAGATGGCGTGCATGAGAACTGGCAGTGGGCCGCTTTCTTGTGATGTGGTGCTAATGAAAGGAATGATGTGGGAAGACAACTTTCTATTCTGAAGTTTAAAGAAATGTTTTAAAAATCCTTATTTCTTTGGGGATTAAACTGTTGCTGAGTTTGTAGACGTGTTTATCTATTTCTAAGAGAGGTTGGGGGTTGTTTTTGCCTTGGATCTGGTCGCTTCAGCTTTCTGTGTATTGGGGCCTTGCTCATGTTAATTACTTCTAATTGTAAAGAGTCATGTTGTGCTTTAATTTATTCTGTTGTTCAGGAACTGTTTGCCTGTTTCACAATACAATAATATGGCTGTGTGATCCATTAATTGTGTGTCAGTGCTGTTATGATTTTGAAGGTGTTGCACTTCTTTCTTTGAAGTTTGAAGTTAACGTACGAAGGGCTTAAGGCAATGGCAAGCATTGAATGTTGTTTATGTTCTTTTATGTAAGATGGAAAATGGATTTTGGCTCAATTGCTCATTTTTAGTTGCTGACATGCTGTTATAAATATTTATTGCAGGGTGGTGGTTGGAAAGTTGTTGCGAGTTTTGAGGGCAACTTTCCTAACAGGATCAAACAACTGCCCTTAGACAGACATTTTGACATCAACAATGTCAAAAGGGTATACCATCTTTTTTAGTGCAGCTCAATTGCTCGAATAGATGTCCTTTATTTGAAATTTGTTCCTTTGTTGTTCTTTGCTTTTATGATGACACTCCTTAAGTGTTATTAGATTGTGCTAGAAGCAGATGGTTATCAACCTTATCTTATATCTCCAGAGAAAGGGCTGAGGTCTTTAATAAAAGGTGTTCTTGAGCTGGCAAAAGAACCTTCACGCCTCTGTGTTGATGAGGTAAAACTAAATAATACATTCTTAATTCTTTTTTTCTTGTGTGTGTGTGTGTGTGTGTGTTTGTTTAAACCTTGCATTTTTTTTGTTCTTTGGATGCTTTTGGAACTTCTATTTTTTTTATTTTTATTAGTGCTTTTGGAAGTTCTATCCCCTACTTTCATTTGTTTTTTGAGCATGGAAGTTTGGACCCTTATCGATTTGTGCGTATTTTATTATTAATGGTCGTGAACTTTTGATTTTCCCATTTTTTTCTCTAGAAGTTTTTGCTCCACGTAGAGCTTTGAAAGTTCGCTGGACCGGAACCCGAGGCTATGATAGAGAGTCGTGCAAGGTCCGTGATCTAGTCCGAGAGAGAGAAGAAGGGGGGGGGGGGGTGAATAGGTCTTGTTGGTTGGATTACCAAATTTTCACTACTTTTTTATTTTCATCAATATTCAAATTATAACAGAAATTTAAATCTACTCAATTGATCATCCAAACATGCAATAAACAATTAAAGCAGTAAAACAATGTACACAGATTGTAACATGGAAAACCAATCAGGACAACTACGAGACTTAGTCCAGGCAAACCAAATCCAAGACAGAGATTTAAAACCTAATGAAAGTACAAAGAATTTCCCCTTTTACGGAGAGAGAACTTCTTCACTCCAATTGTCTTTTTCCCTCTCGATTTCCCTTATTTATAGACGGTTACAACCTCCTTTGGCCTGGGCCTTATCTACTTCCCTTTGCCTGGACTCAACTTCCCTCATTTTAACATGGGCTTCTGAAATGACTTTATGGACCTGGGCCCATACCCGCGAACTTGCTCCATCTCGTTTGTCCACACCCGTCCTCTGCAATGCGGATCACACCAAACCCGGGTCATTTCGGTGTCCTCATTTGCCCCCAATAATCTCTTTCCTCATTAATGAGGGTGAGATTATTGAAAGGACATGATCTTGGTTTGACGGCTTGGAGCAATGACTCGAGGAATCGAACGGCTGGCACAAAAACCCAAGTTTCGAGATCTGCAGCGCCACTTTTTGCCTTAACCTTTTGAGTTCCATGTTTACTTCTCCTCTTTATAAATTCTGGTCTTTCAACCTTCATCCTTCCTCTTACCTCTCGCTTCTACTCTCTGTTGCTTTCCTGCACATTCCGGCGATCCTTTTCAATTTCTCCGACAAGTCCTTCCTTTTCGATTTTCAGCTACTGTGCCGTTGCTGAGTTCATCACAAACTTTCAAGGTTAGTTTTTTTTTTTAAAATCTCCCTTTAAAAAACGCCTTTACTGCCTAGGACTCTTTCCCTTATTTATGGCTTTTCCTAACCTGAACGCCATTCGATCCAAGAATCACATTCCTCGCGACGTTTCTCTCAGAGTCTACCCAATAAACTTAGACGAGAGATCTGGTGAGGGTCTTCTTCCTGGGGAAGTTTTATTCTCCGCCGTTCACTTGAACATCATTAGGTTCCCCCTACACCCGTTCTTTTGTTATGCTTTCAACAAATTGGGGCTCTGCCCCCTACAAGTTAACCCAAACTTTCTTAGGGTAATTTCAGTCCTCCTACTCTTGAATCGTGATAGGGGTCTCAATCTTGACATTATTGACCTTCTCCTCTGCTATCGGATTAACAAGATTTCACAAAATGATTTGTACTATCACTTCTTTCCTATTGACAAACAGTCGATCTGTTATGATAAAAACCTATTTGAGAAAGGTTGGAGACGAAATTTAATCGTGGTTGGTGGGAATTGGCAGACTCCGCTCGGCCAATCCTTCACTGTCCCTTCTTCTTTTGGAGCATGTTCTATCTCTTACTACAAAAAGCTGAAAACACATCCTACCGAATGCCACTGTGAAAGTTGTTTTCCCCGTTTTTGCACTTTTTTTTGTAGATGCCTTCAAATTCCCCATGATGAAATAGTTTATAGCGTTTGCAGGGCTAGGCTAGATACCTTGCAAGAAAGTGTGCCGAACGATGTCCCTTAAGCTATTGATTTGCTTACATCTGATAATCTCTCTGACATCTCTCTTTTAGGGTCTACAATGGAGAACATTCAGATCCCATCGTTGAGCAGGAGGAGGCGTCCTGCTCCCACCCCTTCTAGCGCTCCTGCTATCACATCATCATCACCTACACCTGCTCCCACGTCATCTTTCCTTGCTGTCTCTGCCCTAGAGCAAGTTGCGATTGCCCCAGCTGTGATTCAAGTCTCAAACCGTTCTGCTGATGCGCCCTCTGAGCTCACCCATGCTGAGAACCCTATTGTGGGCCATACTGCTTAGATTCGTCCTGCTGCCCCCGTCATTATGCCTTCAAACATCTCGTCCGACACTTCCTCAGAGAGCACTCAGGATGCTGGAAATTCTGAAGACAATGGGGGGCCAGCTAATGCTGGTCTGTCAGAAAAGAGTTTAGGAAAAAGGCCAATGCCTGAGGGCGGTCATGATCAGAGTGATATCCCACCGACCCAAAGGATCAGGACGGCTTCCTTCAGGGTTACTGAACCATCGCCCCCTGCTCGGTTCTTCATTCCTGAAGGCGAGTCGGCCAGAACCTCTGGTCCAATTCCATCCGTTCTTCCATGGCAACCTTTGTTCAGCCGTGAAGATGGATCAACCATTGGCCCCACTGACTCAATATACAAGGATCCTCTCACCTCATTTGCTTTCTACAAGGGTTTCTGGACCCCCAAAGACCTTGAAATCCAGAACAAGCTATCCTTTGGTCAGATGTTCCAACGGTTCCCAACCGCTGCTATGGAGGTGACTCTTCTTTCTACTGAAATGTGTTCCTTTTCTGTTATGACTCCTTAGTAGTTAGTCTGACCTGAATTTCTTTTTCTTCATGCAGACTTTATTCGGGGTTTTCACTTTTCAAAAAACAATTGAAACTCTGAACAAAAAGCTTAAATCCCTCTCTGTGGGCCTTAAAAGGTCTGTTGAAGCAGAGAATCTTCTTGAGGCTAGAGTTGCTGAGCTGGAGTCTAAGCTTAGGGAGTCAGAGAAGGGAGTTGCTGACTTAAAGGCAGAGAGAGACGGTCTGGCAAACGAGAGGGATTCCCTCAGAGTTGAACGGGATTCCCTGAAGACCGAACGGGATTCTCTTCACGATGAGGTTGATATCCTGAAAACTGAGAAGAGTGTGGCTCTGACAGAAAGGGACTCTCTCAAAGCCGAAAAGGGAGACCTTCAGCGCTCATTCATTGCTGAACGGTTGTCTCATGTGAACTCCCAGGAAAAACTCCTAAACGAACGGTCTTCCCTGATGAACATGATTGGCAGAGTTGAAGGGGGTATGAAAGCTCTCCTTGCTCGCTTTACCAGGACCAGTGCCATCCGGTATGCTGAAGGGTACAGAGACGGTTTTGTTGACCGTTCTCCCCCTGAAGGTGAATCAAGCTCTTGTGCTGGTCCTGATGAACTGGATGCTTCTCTGGACATCCACCCCCCAAATAATTATCAAAATCCACCATGCGACCCGGCTGAAAATATTTTTATTGAGTGCATAGAGGTCACATCCTCAGGAATTGTCCCACCCTTTCATCCCCTGAATATTCTTCCCCTTTCTACCATTGTGCCCTCCTCCTCAGTTACTGCCGACAGACCTATGCCTGCCGTGGGGGTGATTCATTTTGACTCCCCTTCTAAGGATGATAGGGCAGATGAGAATGGAAAAGATCTCAATGGTCCAGAGGAAGATGGTGGTGAGAATGACAGGTTGCAGGCTGGAGAAGATCATCAAAACTGACACCCAGTAGCAGCTTTTTTTTTTAAAAAAAAAAAAAAATCTGCATGTATCGTACTATGTACCTTGGGGCCTTTTTGGTAATGAATGATAATGCTTTTGCTCAGCATCACTTTCCTCCTTTGAGTTTTCTATTTTCAGCTTTGCAGTGTACTTTCACAAGTGGTTAACGTTCGGCCATCTCACCATTCTATCCTTTTCTTACTCATTTTTGAGCAAGTGTTTGGCGTTCGGCTTTAAGTGCCAGCTGCCACTAACTTTGCTGAATGCCTGGCGCTCGGCTTGAACGCCTCTTGCCACTTGGCTTTATTTTTGAGCAAGTGTTTGGCGTTCGGCTTTAAGTGCCAGCTGCCACTAGCTTGCTGAATGCCTGGCGCTCGGCTTGAACGCCTCTTGCCACTTGGCTTTATTTTTTGAGCAAGTGTTTAGCGTTCGGCTTTAAGTGCCAGCTGCCACTAGCTTGCTGAATGCCTGGCGCTCGGCTTGAACGCCTCTTGCCACTTGGTTTTTTTTTTTTTGAGCAAATGTTTGGCGTTCGGCTTTAAGTACCAGCTGCCAATAACTTGCTGAATGCCTGGCGCTCGGCTTGAACGCCTCTTGCCACTTGGCTTTATTTTTTGAGCAAGTGTTTGGCGTTCGGCTTTAAGTGCCAGCTGCCACTAACTTTGCTGAATGGGAAGAGTGTAAATTAAATTTTTAACAAAGGAGATTTTTTATAAAGCTTGGAAATTTCGTACACTTGCAAACATGCAATTTAGAGCGTACATATTGCTTGAAATTAAACTCTACTTTTACTGGTAGTACCTTTTCAGAGACGTAGCATTCCATGGCTTATTGACCACCCTTCCTGTCATAGTTTTTAGGACGTATGCCCCCTTCCCTATGACCTCTGCTATTCTGTATGGACCTTCCCATGGGGAGAACATCTTTTTGACTATTCCCACCTTCCTTTTCAGAACCAGATCGCCAATAGCGAAACCCCTGTGCCTCACCTTCTTGTTATGGCTATTCACAAGCGTCTGTTGATAAGAGGCAAGCCTCACTGCAGCCGCATCCCTTTTTTCCTCCAGCAAATCAAGATTGAACCTCAGCATTCTGTCATTCTGCTCTTGATCCCACGCCAAGCTCCTTACAGTTGGAACCAAATGCTCGACTGGTATCACCGTCTCGGTGCCATAGGTCATGGCGAATGGGCTCTCTCCAGTTGGCCGTCTTGGGGTTGTTCTGTAAGCCCACAAGACGTTCGGTAGCTCATCTAACCATTTGCCTTTTTCATTCTCCAGCTTTTTCTTAATACAAGCAAATATTGTCCTGTTTGTGATTTCGGCTTGATCATTAGCCTGGGGATGACTGACTGTTGCTAACTTCTGGTTGATTCCATATTCTTCCAGCAGCTCTTTCACTTCCTTGCTATCGAGGTTGGTTCCATTTTCCATCACGATTGACCTTGGTACGCCAAAACGACAGATAATATTATTCCAGATGAAGCGCCTTACGTGAGTTTGGGTGACACTGGGGTACGGCTCTGCTTCTACTCATTTGGTGAAGTAATCAGTAGCTAGCAGAACGTACTTATTCTGCGATCTTGCAGTCGGCAAAGGGCCAACCACGTCCGTCCCCCACTGCGCGAAAGGCCATGGGGTGGCCATTACGTGCAGGTCTTTAGGTGGTTGATGTATCAATGACCCGAACCTCTGGCATTTATCGCATCTTCTAGAGAATTCCTCTGCATCTCGTGCCATGTTTGGCCAGAAGTACCCCTGTATCATTGCTTTGTGTGCTAAAGATCTTCCTCCCGAATGTTTTCCGCATACTCCCTCGTGAATGGTTCGCATAATCTGTCTAGCTTCTGCAGGGGTAGCACACTTCAAATATAGACCCGAGAAGGAGTGTCTATACAACTGATCATGCACAATGGCATACTTTGCCGTGTTGGACCTAATTTTTCTTGCCTCGTCTTTACGCTCGGGGAGTGCACCATTACGTATGTAAGCCGCGATTCGATCAATCCATCTCGGCTCATATGGTATAACATTAACATGTTGAGTGCTCGGATTAGGCAGCTCTTCAAAAATGGAAGGTTGGATCAGTATGTCGACCGGGATGACCCTAGCTAAAGTATCTCCAGAACTGGATGCACTACAAGCCAAGCGGTCAGCATCTTCGTTACACTCTCTCGGCAATTGGATAAACTTGATCTGATCAAAGGCTTTCGCCTCACGCAGAACCGCAGTTCGGTATGCTTCCATGGTCTTATCCTTGGCCCCATAGTCCCCATTGACTTGTCGAATGACTAGTTGTGAATCACTATAAGCAATCAGATTCTTGATCTTCAGTTCTTTAGCCAACTTCAGCCCAGCTATCAATGCCTCGTATTCTGCCTCATTGTTGGTTGCGTTGAACTCTAGTCTTATCGCTTGGCTCAGTGTGGTTCCTTCTGGTGTTTGCAATTGAACTCCAATCCTGGCCCCCATTTGATTCGAGGAGCCGTCCACGAAGAGCTTCCACCAGGAACAATTGTAATCCTCCACAACATCTTCAGCATCACAGTCAAGTAGGAAATCCGCCACCACTTGACCTATGATTGCCGTCCTGGGCTCGTATGTGATATCAAATGAACTCAATTCAATGGCCCACTTGGTCATTCTCCCCGATAGGTCCGGTTTGTGCAAGATCATTCTCAAAGGGAAAGTTGTTAAAACGACGATTGGATGGGATTCAAAATAATGTCTAAGCTTCCTTTTCGCATTGACCAGCGACAAGATCATTCGTTCGGCCCTAGAGTACCTTTTTTCCGGTTCAGACATTGTTTTGCTAACATAAAACATCGGGAACTGCTTGCCCTTTTTGCAACGGATCAGAACGACGCTAGTTGTTATACTGGATACCCCGAGATATAGAAAGAGTTTCTCATTCGGTTCTGGAGCAGACAGAACCGGAGGATTACGCATGTACTCCTTCAGGCTGGTTAGCGCCTGCCGTTGCTCATTCCTCCAGGTTTGTCTTCCGTGCCCTCGAATTGTATCAAAGAAAGGTTTACAGCGGTCCGAAAGCTTGGAAATAAATCGGCTCAGTGCAGCTATCCGGCCTGTGAGTGCCTGCACCTCCTTAATTGTCTTTGGCTCTGCATTTCTGATCAAGGCTTCTACCTGCGCTGGGCTGACCTCAATTCCTCTATGATTGACCACATGTCTCAGGAATTGACCGGAGCTTACGCCGAATGAACATTTGGCCGGATTAAGCTTCATCCCATACTGGCGCAACACACCGAACACATCTTGCAGGTGCGCTAAATGATCGCTCTTCTTCTTACTCTTGACCACCATATCATCAATATAAGCCTCGACAGTGCTTCCCATTTGGCCCTTAAAAATCTTGCTGATCAGCCTCTGATAAGTAGCTCCAGCGTTTTTTAATCCCAATGGCATGACTTTGTAGCAATAAGTCCTCGTTCAGTAACAAATGAAGTTTTCTCTTCATCAACTGGGTCCATAGGAATTTGATTATAACCGGAATAAGCATCCAGGAAGGTTAACCGCTCATATCCTGTGGTGGCATCTACCATTTGATCGATCCTGGGCAATGGGAAACTATCTTTTGGGCAGGCTTTATTCAGGTTAGTGAAGTCGATGCATACTCTCCATTTCCCATTCTTCTTCTGCACTACAACAACGTTAGAGAGCCACGCCGGGTACTGAACTTCTCTGATGAATCTGGCTTCAAACAGCCGATCAACCTCCTCAGCTATAATTTGATTTCGTTCTGGAGCAAATCTTCTTTGCTTCTGCTTCACTGGCTTTGCATTCGGATCCACATTGAGGTAATGGCAGGATACAGCAGGATTTATCCCTGGCATATCTGAATGGCTCCATGCGAATACATCCGCATTCTGAATCAAGAAATTAGTCAACTTTAGTCTCTCTTCTTCAGTGAGTCTGGTTCCCACCCTTGTTGTTCGGTCTGGTTTCTCATGGTCAATCTTCACTTCATGAAGGGGTTCTGTGGTCAGAACTGGTGGCTCCTCCTCCCTATCCTTGCTGGGAGGAGGGTTATGTAATTGCTATTTTGGACTGGCTGCACGGATGGGATTTTTTCCCTTTCCAGCAGATTTCAAAGTTATTGAATAACATTCTTTAGCCGCAACCTGGTCCCTGTGTATATCTATTACCTTGGTCCCATCCGGACCCAAACATCGCATCACTTGATGCAAGGTTGACGGGACGCCCTGAATTCTGTGAATCCATCCTCTGCCCATCAAGAGGTTGTAGGATGGATGAATTTCCACGACCACAAAACTTTCAGTTAAAACTCGCTCAGCGGCTTGTAATGTCAATTCCACCATTCCAATGGGTTCCACTCGCTTCCCATCAAATCCGAGCAACGGATTTCCTGTGGGTTTGAGTTTTTCGGGTTCAATCTCCAGTCGGTCGAACGTCACCCTGGGCATGACATTCGCACTACTTCCTGGATCAATCAGAACTCTCCGAACCAGGCATTCTGCAACCGTCAGACCGACGACTAGTGGGTCTTCATGAGGAATCTGAACGCGTAGCAGGTCCATTTTATCAAACTTTATCGATGTGGACGCGTTCTGCTGGTGCAAAGCATGCACACTGCCAATTCTTCTTTTCAGCTGGGCCTGGCGTAACCTCGTTCTGAGCAACTCTTCTGACTCCGTCGTTTGTTCAGGCCGGCCATGAATTGCGTTTATAATCCGGACGGGCTGAGAGTTGTGTTGGTTCGGCCTCTGGTTTCGCTTGATTTGCTCAGTCGGGCGATTATGCTCTTGCGCCGGACCTTGAACATAGCTTGCAAATTCCCCCTTTGCGATTAGCATCTCTACCTGCCTCCTTAGGTTCCTGCATTCGTTAGTCTGATGCCCAAAATCACTATGGAAAGCACAATGTTTAGTCTGATCCCTCTGTTCAAGAGGTTGCCTGATTGGCAGAGGAGGACGAAACTTATCTTTGTTCTCCTGATATAGCCTTGCTAAGGTGACTCTGAGTGGAGTGACTGATTCCTCCTCCCTAGGCCTCTTCTCCGCCTTCCATGAGGGGTGACGTTGCGGTAGAGCTTGTTTTTGCCGGATCTTGGCTTTGGACTTCTCCTCCGTCGAAATAATTGACGTCTTCCTTGAATTAGCTGCTTCTTCCTCCTCAAGACGAACAAAACCGTCAGCTCTCTCGTTCAGCTCGTCCATTGTCTTTGGTGTATTAACCACCAAGCTGGTGTGGAACGGCGTCCCCCGGTTCATTGCGAGTTTAAATGCTTGGACTGCTGTTGACGGGTGACACTCCATTACCATGCTTTTAACGAGGTTGAACCGGGTGAGAAAAGCTTAGAGCCATTCATCCTCATGCTGCTTCATTGTGAAAAGGCTCGATACATCCTTAGCCGGACGTTTATTCCCGTAGTACTGGCTTATGAACTTATCGCATGAGTCCTGGAAACTGGCGATTGAGCCCTGAGCCAGATTCTTGAACCAATTGAGAGCTGGTCCAGCCAAGCTCGTAGGGAAACATTTGCACATCAAAGGATCATTATTAGTATTCAAAGCCATTTTCAACTGAATATGGTATATGTGATCGACCGGATCGGTTGTTCCGTCAAACAGAATGAAGATCGGCATGGAAAACTTCTTCGGATTCGGCGCGTTCATAATTTCATCAGTGAACGGCGATGCGACCGTCCTTGCTGATGAACGCAATGCTTCATTTTCCCTTGAAACCGTGACGGAAATCCCCGATCGGCAGATCTTCTTTCTGAGCTATGGTAATCAACTGTCGCTAATGAAGGTCGGTATGGCGGATCGAACGACCTGTCCTCCGCAAATTCACTCCGCCATGGTGACGCAATCCTATGTTCATATGCCGGTGCTTCCTCCCTTATAATCCGTTTGTGATGCGGTTCCAGACGAACAGATCCTTCTCGATCCTCTACTCGGCTGACATTCGAAGGCAGATTACCGATTATAACTTCATCACGACGTGGACCACCACGATTGACATCTTCTGGATCACCTTGACGATCAGCTTCGGACGGTAAAGCTCCCTCTCCTTCAGGAGGTGGCCTCGGAATTGCAGGAGCCTCACGATGCTCCATTCCAGCTCGTAGCTCTGCATTTTCTTTCCTCAAAGCATCGATCATGTTCATTAGCTCATCGAGCTTTGTCTGCTGGCCGTTCTCCAAAGGATTTGAGTTCGCCTCTCCGATCATCATTCCAGATCGGAGCAAAGTCATCAACTGCAGACTTCTTGACCAAATCGGAGTTCTGCTAACGCGCGCACACCAGATCTGAACTTACACTTGCTGAATTCAGTCCATTACCGGCCGGATTCAGTAATCACAACAGATCGCAATCGCGCAGTTCGCCGGATCAAGCACGGATCTGATCTGCTTGGATCGGACGCCAATTTTCCGAAATCAACCGGAGCCTGGACTCGTCAAGACAGATCGTATTATTAGCAATGTTGATTCAGCTTTCACAGATGAATCGTCTTCCTCGCAGAATGCGTTGAATAGTTCCGATCTGGAATGATACCAATCAATCCTTCCTGTTCTTCCCACAGACGGTGCCAATTGAAAGTACAAAGAATTTCCCCTTTTACAGAGAGAGAACTTCTTCACTCCAATTGCCTTTTTCCCTCTCGATTTCCCTTATTTATAGACGGTTACAACCTCCTTTGGCCTGGGCCTTATCTACTTCCCTTTGCCTGGACTCAACTTCCCTCATTTTAACATGGGCTTCTGAAATGACTTTATGGACCTGGGCCCATACCGTGCGAACTTGCTCTATCCCGTTTGTCCACACCCGACCCGTCCTCTGCAATGCGGATCACACCAAACCCGGGTCATTTCGGTGTCCTCACCTAAGTTACAGTTTTCAAAACCCTAGTTCCCTCCTGAACTATATCAATCAACCAAACTCTCCTCGAGTCTCCAGGAACATGATCTGCTCGTCAACAAATAAACTGTCTCTATATGCTCTGTCAATAGTATTCTAGTTGTGTTATATGTGTAGTATTCTGCGTAGGAGTCATCTATATAGGCAAAGTAGAGGTGTATAGAGAGTGGTTTGTAGTGTTTTAATTTGAAAAGGAAACTGAGTTTCTGCATTTCTCCTCGATCAATCGAATAAACTCCATTGGCTTTTGATCGAGTGTTTGATTGATCGAAGTATACTGCCGTTCTATCCTCGGAAAATTTAAAATATAGAAAGTTTCCGAAACAATTTTGGGAATCAAACCAGATCAAATAATGTAATCAATAGAAATCTTACTACACGTATGCATGAACCCTAATTTGGCTAATGCATCCAAGTGCTATATTACCTTCTGTGGTAGAAGTTTATGCAATTACCCTTGTGTGTAGCTTAAATTTCTTCTTTGAACCATGAGCAAGAGGTAGCAAGTAAAACTAAATTTTGAAATTTTTAATCAAAACTAGAAATCAAAACCAAAAGTTACAAATTCCAGTTTTGTTGACCTAACAATCTCCCCTTTTGGCAATGTCGTGAAAAAACAAAAAAGAGGCTGAATTATACATCAGTTAATAAATAAAAAATATCTCAATAATCTCATTTGGTGTTTCTAAAACTTCAAACACTAATATAAGCTGCAAAACATACATGAAACTATAATTGTATCATATCAATGTGTTAAGCAAAAATATAAACCAACATAAAAATAAAAAATAGGCTAAATTTCACTGACACCCCCTCAGGTTTGGACAAATATCACATAGAAACACCCTTCGAAAAATACTACTCCTATCACTTAAGTCCAATTTTACATTTCCGTCATTGACACTGTTAAAAATGTGCGAAATGACCATTTTAACCCCATTTTTTTTTAATGCTTTTTAATTTCAAAATATCAGCAATTTGAAAGGATGAAATTGTCCTCGTCATCCTCTCTTTCTCAAACCTGATTTTCTTCTTCAGCTTCTATCACAGCCGCCGCCGCCACTAATCACCAAGCCACAAAAAAAAACCTTAGGTTTGCACAATAAAATCATTCTCCATAGCTATGATCAGTAAAGCTAGTTATGAGAAACAATTACGGAGTAATTAATTAATTCCCTCGTACAGGGCTATAGGTGAGGTAAAGTTTTCTTTGCCGCCATGCCAAGACCAATGCAACTGCTACAATGCACTGATCTCGCTGTCGTTGCTTCCGTGATGAGACTGATCTTGCCGCCATTGCTGGAATACCACGAAGGCACCGCCGGCTATGGGGTTTTGGTGGTGGTTGTTGTGGGGTGGAGATGGAGATGGTTGTTTGGGGGTGAGAAGGTGGCGGTGGCGGTGGCATCACAGGTTGTGGTGGTGGTTCATTCGATTGAATATATTGTATGTGGTAGTTGTGGGGTTGGGATTGCAGTGGTGTCGTTGGGGATTCGTTTGCTGGAATACATTGGTGAAGCTGCTCTGCCTTCCACCGACACTCGTAATTCTTCCACCAATTGGAGCTCTAATCCGGCGCTGGCTACACATCATTCACGGTACATGCCCTCTCCACCGAACAAAAACTCTGACGGACGTATGCAACCACACGTGGCCTTCCACCAACAACCCACGTGTCCAGCATCTCATCTCCACCTTCCCTGCCGGTCACTGCTCCTCCTTCTCCGAATCCTTCCCCATCCTCAATCACCACTATCGTCCGTCACACCCAAAACAAATGGAATATGATTAATATAATTGTAAATTTGGAAAGTATTTAAGGATATTTTAGTCTTTTATCTAATTCTTTAGGGTTAAAGAGTTCTTTTGACAAAGTCAAAGGGTATTTAAGTCATTTTACATGGTATCAGAGCTCTGACACCATGTGCAGGAAACAGTTGGGGTGTGAATGAAAGACGGAACAAACGTTTGTAACGTGATTGATAGTAATTTTCGATGTGAGATTTGTCCAAACCTCAAGGGGTGCCACTGAAATTAACCCTAAAAAATAAAAAATAAAAACTATCCCATTTGCTTACCCCTTGATTTATGCCTGATTATAAATAAATCAATGAACATTTGAAGCAAGTAATCTGATAAAGCAAATAAGCATTCAAACGTGTGTCAGTGAACATGTATGAGTTCTCTATGATGTCTCCATTGATTCCACCCTTTTTGTCACAAAATTGACAAAAATAAATAAATAAACAAAGAGAAATATAATTGAAGAACACAATATAATAAACTTTATAATTCACTAGGAACATTAATCAATGCCGATAAAAAGAAAAATACTCCAACTAAGTCCTATTGACGTATACAAAATTGTTGGAGGAATGTGTTTAAGACATTAATTACATCTAAAACCATAATAAGAAGTAGAAAACTAATAGGTAGATCCACATAGAAAATAAAAACATAATAAGAATATTATGCATCCCCACGAGCACCACCACTTCCTCCAACACCACTTTGAGAACTTCGAATTAAGTCCTCAATTGTGGTTATGCGAGTCTCCATATGATCTAGGTGACTCAATAGTGGTTATGCGAGTCTCCATATTATCTAGGCGATTATGCACATGCTCGAGATGACTCGTTGTTGATCGGCATGGTGCAAGTAAAGGCCTTGTAGAGGTTGCTCCAGATTATGCAAGTCTTCATGTGTAATATAGGGAGCGTTTGGAAGTGCCACTTGTGGTTTCTGAGCTTCCTCTTCTTCTTCATCATTGCCATCACCTTGAGCTTCCTCCTCTTCTTCATTGCTAGAGTTGTATATCATTTGCTTATGACACAATGCTGAAGTGAGAAGAATGACAACCCATTGTAAGGATGTCTTTCCTAAAATACCTTTTCCCTTTGCCATCTTTTTTTGAAAGTCAAAAGTGACTCCAAAAGTGGTCTCGTAAATGCAACAAATGAGTTGGGGAAACAGTAAGGCTTTTCTCTTGCTATTGTTTGATCTGGTGAGGATCATATGTCTAGCAATTAATACGGGGAGGTCAATCCCACTATTCACACTCATACAGTGTTATTAAAGGCTCAAGGCACACTAAGGCACTAGAGGTCCTTTGGAGCCTAGGTCCACAGCGAGGCGCGCACCTGAATGAAGTGAGGCGCACAATTGAAACTTTAAAGAACAGAGAGAGAAGAGAACTAGATAAAGAGAGAGAAGTAAACAAAGATGACAAGAGAGGAGTAGTGGAGAAGAGAGAGAAGAAGAAGAAAGAACTGACATGGCTTCGTCGTTCGCCTCTGCAACTAGGGCTTAGTCGTTGGTCTCACAGTTTCACTCTTTCTATGTTCGGTTGACACTTTAACTCTTGAGCTTTCTTATTTGTTTATTCTTTTGAACAAAAGTTCCTTCTCTCATATGCTTAGGCTTTCTTATTTAGTTATTAAGTTGGCAAAAGTACCCTTTTTGGCTTAAGAAATAGAATAATCATTTAAAAAAAAAACAGTGAGGCGTGCCTAGATAGGATGAGGCGCAACCAAGGCGCACGCCTAGTAAACATCAGTGCTCCCGGGATGACAACAGACGCTAGACCTGCACCTTAAGCCTAGGCGCGCCTTTAACAACACTTCACTCATGTAGTAGAAAAATTCTACATGTTGGTGTGACAACTCCACGTGGTCCTAGGCTCGAGATTGGATTCCAAGATCTTGTTAAAACTTAAAATTGAGGCTTGAGGTTCGTTTCCATGAATCATGCTAGATCAAGAATTTGTGATGCACATTTGATTTTGTTGAGGTTAGATATAGGAACACAATATTCTTTTTTGAATGGTAGAACCAATATGTGGCAACTTTGTGGGCGGGTGTGTGTGGGTGGGTGCGAGGCACCAACAGGCTACCATGCTGGCAGGCTACGGGTGCACAATGACATTGCCTGGGTGTGGAAAGGGAAAGTGCTATATGTGTAAGATTGGTACACTCCAAATGGCACGTGGCCTTTTGGGAGAAAACCCAAGAACAAAACCGTGTGGGCTCGGGTCCAAAGCGGACAATATTATACCATGTGCTGGAGTGGGTCATTACACAATCCACCTTCCAGATGAGGTGCACCAGTCATAGTCTCAATATTCGAAGAAGTGATCTTGAAAACAAAACACGGTTGTATGACGATTTGAATGTGTTGTTGACAAGGTCGAACTACACTTGAACCGGTGTGATGAACGGAAGACCACTACTCGTTATAGGGAACGACCTTTGCCTAGACCTTCTGATGGTATCAACTCCATATGGCTTGAAATCTTCTAGTTTGACATTACTTTCAAGAATGAGAGAACGCCCTTTGAAGATGGTGTTGTATCTCTCCTTTTTTCTATGTGGATAAAGATGGTGTTGTATCTCTCATGTGTATGGTTTTTAAGAAGATGGTCTTTGTCCATCATGGACGCATATATTGGCCTTTCTTTTGTAGGACAATTCAGAGATTTCTCCTTCCTTGGGCGTTTGGAAGCACTACAGGAAGTACTTGGACATGCCATAAGAACTAGAATTGGTAAGTTCCACATAAAGAAAGCCATTGTTGTGTGAAGAAGTTGGGCGGGTGCGAGGCACCAACAGGCTACCACGCTGTCAAGCTATGGTGCACAATGACATCGCCTGGGTGTGGAAAGGGGAAGTGCTATATGTGTAAAATTAGTACACTCCAAATGGCATGAGGCTTATTGGGATAAAACCCAAGAACAAAACCGTGCGGGCTCGGGTCCAAAGTGGACAATATCATACCATGTGTTGGAGTGGGTCATTACACAATCCACCTTCCAGATGAGGTGTTCCAGTCATAGTCTCAATATTCGAAGAAGTGATCTTGAAAACAAAACACGGTTGTATGACGATTTGAATGTGTTGTTGACAAGGTCGAACTACACTTGAACTGGTGTGATGAACGGAAGACCGCTACTTGTTATAGGGAACGACCTTTGCCTAGACCTTATCATGGTATCAACTCCATATGGCTTGAAATCTTCTAGTTTGACATTACTATCAAGAATGAGAGAACGCCCTTTGAAGATTGGTTTGTATCTCTCCTTTTTTCTATGTGGATAAGTAAGATGGTGTTGTATCTCTCATGTTTATGGTTTTTAAGAAGATGGTATTTGTCCATCATGGATGCATATTTAGGCCTTTCTTTTGTAGGACGATTTGGAGATTTCTTCTTCCTTGGGCGTTTGGAAGCACTACGGAAGTACTTGGACATGCCATAAGAACTAGAATTGGTAAGCTCCACATGAAGAAAGCCATTGTTGTGTGAAGAAGTTGAAGAGAGTGGCTTAGAAGTTTAGAGAGAGAAAACAAGAGGGCTGGAGAGCGAAAGCACTTGGAGGGCAAGGAAGGGTATGAAGTTGGGTGTGAGTGGAAAGTTGGGATTTGTTGGAGAATATTATTATAGGAACCCTGAATTAAATTACTCCTTGACAGAATGTTGCTATGAGATTTGTTACCATATTTTTATTTTACTTTCTCTTGAATTCCTTTAATATAAATACTTGTAAATCAAGAATACTTGTAGAGCAAGTATTTTCTATTCTCTAGCTATAAGTCTTTCTCATTTCACGGTTTTCACCTATGAATAGAGGTGATCATTGTATAAAAAAATCAAGAGAGCATAATAAAAATATGTAGCCCTTTGGGCTTTGTATGCCGTGGATGTAAGCCCTATTGTCTGAACCATGTATATCCTTGTGTTCATTTTCTATTTCTCTTCAATTTTGACAGGATTCAACCCCATTAATAGATGTTTATGGTCCTAATCCTACACTAAATAGGAGTGAATAGGGTTTGGTAGGGGTTAGAAGGTGAAAAGATAACGAGTCGTGTTTTGTCATTTCAACTTTTTAACTTGCTCGATCGATTGACCGTTCAATTGACGTATACTGGGCAAGCCTTGATCGATCGATATCTACTGTTGTTGAATCAACGTTCCGATCGACTAGCATAAATGCACCGCATGAAGTCCTGTTAGATATTACCTTCGTATTTTTTTTCTTTTTTGTTTCTTCTTCTCTACCTTAACGAGTTTTTGATGTAACTTGCAAATAGGTTCACCGTGTACTTCTGGATATAGTTTCAGCGGCTGCAAATGCTACACCTGGACTTGGTCGATATCCTCCTTTTAAGAGAGAGGTAGCTATTCCTTGCAGCTATACATTCTTCTATGGGTTGACATATACATTTTTTGTGAATTTGTAATTGGGTTTTTTGTTTTTGTATTTGGGGGCGCTCCTCTTGGAGCGTGTTTTTAATGATACCTTACCTATCATTTCTTTTTTCATGCTTTGCTCATACTTGATATTTGTATAAAATAACTAGGTTGTGGCAATTGCAACTGATGCACTGGATGGTTTTAAGAATGAAGCTAAGAAAATGGTGGTTGCCCTTGTTGATATGGAGCGTGCATTTGTTCCCCCACAACATTTCATCCGTTTGGTGCAGAGGCGGTATGCATAATTTTTGGACATTGACCAATGATAGTTTTGCTGATGTTGTCTGTTTATTGTACCAGTCAGTAACAAAACAGAGAGCACTCTGTGAACTGCTAAACACATACATAATCTGTTACTGTATTTTTTTATTTCTGGAGATGGTTGTTCTTTCTTTCATTCCATTTCAATCATATTGACTATGCTTTAACTGGATGATTCGTAATTACAAAATTGCCTCATTTAAAAGTTTATTTTAAGAAATGAGTGTCAGCTCTGTAGAGCTAATTTTTTTAAGTTTTTATTAATATTCTTTTAAATTTTATTTTTTGATTGCTTTGTATAATTTCAAAGGATATTTTGATGAACTGTTACGAGGCAACATATTATTTAACGGAAAAATAAAATCTTCCTGGAATTGAAATTGTTGAGGGGGAAAAAAAACTCACAAAGATGACAAAATTTGAGGTGGAGGAAGCATTTGCATATAAGTTATTGATAATCGCTATTAACATTTAAAGGTTTTCTTTTCTTTGAAAATGTTGTGAGTAAACTTGTTTGCATAGATTGGCTTTTGAATCTCGTCGTCCCTAGATGATTTGCCAGGAAGCATGTAAATTTCCCCAAGGAGGCTGGTGAGGTGGCTGACATGTAACACACAAATATCAGCTATGGCAGTATATTTATCGCACATGCTTAGCCAATTCCTGCGTCTGAATAGAATTCCTTAATTCTAAACATACATCAAACATATAATTTGTATGTGTGACACTTTCGGATGCATTTTCTGTATTTGTTCAGTTTTTATTTATTAGTATTATTATTTTTTAATCTCTGGATAAAGGAAAGATTGTTTAAAATATGAAGCCAAGAGACGAGTGGGAGGAGTATAAAAAGTAGGAAATGTTATACCCTTATTTATTGTCAATTTTTTTTTGCTTTATATTCATTTTCTATGCAATAACACCATTTCTTTTTTATATTTTATATTTTATTTTATTTTATATAGGTTACTTTTTTACGGCCGAAATGGAATTTATTATGTCGAAATTCCATCTATGTCGTGTTGTACCATTGCCCGTGTTCATGCTTTGGAGTTAGTTTTGGTCCATAATAGATCAAAAATGACTCTTGTAGTGATTCACCGATTCCTGGAACATTTAAATCAACCGTTGTGCAATCAAAACTAGGGAAGTCATCTTTTGATTTGACCGCAGTCTTGCACTGTTAAGTGGCTTCTTATATTTTTCCTAATGGGGTTATATTATACAAAAATAAACATGATGTACATTGCAAGAGAGTTGGGGCATATCCTCACTTTACTGTAAGAAACAAGTCAGATTCTAGAAGAAGAAAGACAGACAACAAAAAAGGAAAAAAAAGAAAGAAAAAAAATGGAGCTTAGTTCATATCATCAAAACGTCCTACATTTTGACTTCCAAAATGTCAAGCACTTCCCATCATATATTCCTTGCAATATCATCAATAGTCCTGTTCTGAATGAACTTGTCATGCATAATCAAACAGGCAGTAAGAGCTACTCTAGGCCTCACCTTTATCCAGCACAGATCAAACCAATTTGCAAGTGTTAATCCCTTCTTGGGGGCCCTTGTATCTGTATCTTTCTGTTCTATTATAGCTATGTATCATTGTATAGCTCTGAAGGTTCCTTTTTGAGGTTTAATTATTTGTTTGGTTTGCTTTGGTGTTTGTCTGATGCTTCCATATCTAATTGTCTTGTGGATTGAACTCTGTTGTTTGACAACTGATTTGCGATATGGTTCTTTGTGATGCATGATCAGTTGTTTAATTTTTGACAGGATGGATAGACAGCGACGTGAAGAAGAGCAAAAAAACCGATCTTCTAAAAGGCCACTTGAGGCAGACCAATCCTCACTATATAGGGTATGGGTGCTTTTTTCTCTATGTAGGACTGTTAATTGCTTATTTTCTGTAAATTATTGTTTGATTAGTTCATGACTGCCACATTCTATGCTTTTCTTAATTTCTTCTGTCTTCCATTTAGGCAACAAGTCCTCAAACAGGAGGCCAACAATCTGGGGGAAGCTTGAAATCCATGAAGGATAAATCCAGCCATCAAGATAAGGATGTACAAGAGGGATCAGCCTTGAAGACAGCAGGACCTGATGGGGAAATAACAGCAGGTTCATGGATAAACATTTCCTCGTCTTTATTACCAGTCTAACTAATGATGGTTTTATTTTCTTCCCGGATTTGTATATTTTATTCACATAGAATACAATGAGTACAATAGATTCTGAGGAGGACCCTCACAAAGAAGCTCAAAAGCTGAGAAAATAGAGGGGGGAAAAAAAAAAAAGAAGCCCATAAAAGCACAGAAAAGTGATTGACTAGAAAGCCAAGTCTCAACTAAGCAAGGTCTGTAGATCAGACAAAGAAACATTAAATAGACTCAAAATCTCCAATCAGACTGAAGTAGCTATTTCCTCAGCATTCATGGTTGTATCTTCATGCAATCTTCTATTCCTTTCACTCCAAACACTCCACATAGTTGTAACAAAAAAGTCTCTCACCAAATTTTTGACTACACTAGATGGAGGAGTAGTTCTGAAACCATTGGATAACCTGCTGGAAAGAGGCTAACTGAAGCAAGCATTGACAATACCATTCCCATATAGACTGAGCAAATGGGCAGTTCCAAAACAAATGCGAAACTGAATCTTCATCCCCTCTGACAGAATGCAGCAAGAGAAATGCCTCTCTTCTTCAAATTAACACCAGTAGACAAGGCATCATGCATGAATCATGATCAAAACCGAAGTTGAAGATGATACCAAGAAACTGTATTACTCTGAATCCTGCAAATATTCCATGCATTGCTAAAATTTAACCTGCCGTGCTTCCACTTGATGCTATCCTCTTCTCCTGAGTAACTACAGTTCCTGAAAATCTCAGAAACAGCAACAGGCCATGATGATGGAAAGGACCATTGATTGCCATTCCATAGAAGATAGAACAGTTACTGTGGAATTTCTCTAAAAATCATGAGTCTTCTAAAAATCTACAAAGTAAATCAAAAGTGTTATTTAGTATCCACATTACAGCTACTGAGTCTTCTGCTATGCAATCATGCATAGGCCAATTTTGAACAAACTATCTAATGGCCTCACATCTATTGGCTACCCATATCAGGTAGTTTGATTTCTTGTTTCTTCCCTACCTTAATATTGGTTATTTCGGAAAATTTGGGCCTCTATTGCCTTTCAAAAAGAGATTTGATTTCTAATCATTCTTTCCTTTCTGCTTTAAAAAACATTGAATTAACTTGGTAACATGGTGGTGCTTTAAAAAATATTCTTTGACCGTATAATATTTACCTGCCATTGTTTTTTGGTTGTATCTGCAGGATTCTTATTGAAAAAAAGTGCAAAAACTAGTGGTTGGAGTAGACGATGGTTTGTTTTAAATGAGAAAACTGGAAAGGTTAGTACTTATTAGTACAGCCTTTCGGCTAACCTAAAGTGAGAAAACAGAAGCTTAGAGCTTTTTAGTATATCCCATGTCAACTTGTTTAAGTGCTATGTACGATGCTGTGCATATCTTTTTATATTTGTAAAATTTTTCCTTTACTGATAGGTTGTTTCTTTCTTTCATTTTTTTTTTTTTTTAAAAAATATTTTTTTAATCTCGTCTCATCTATATATTGGGATTATCCACTTAAAAGTTAAAACATCATTGCAAACTTCTTCATTAGTGTAATGTGGATACTAAAAATCTACAAAGTAAATCATGGTATCAACATTTTATATTAGATACTAACTCTTGTTTAATCCTGGTACTTTGCTTAAAATAAGGAAATGATAGAATCATTCTTATTTCATCAGTATAATCCATTTCTCTAAGCATCTGGGCAAATTGGCATCTTTTATATAGCTATTGCTATCATTTTAGCCATGTTTATAGATGCAACAAGTCTTGATTGGAATCCTCATTTTATATTTGCCAGCTTGGTTACACCAAGAAACAAGAGGAACGGCATTTCCATGGTGTCATCACCTTGGAGGTACGAATTCAATTGGCAGTCAATATTTTGAGTTCTAGACAAGCATTTAATTGTATATTTCTTGTGTTTGACAGTGTGTTCAATGATGTTCTTGTGGCCTTTTTTGAATAATATATCTCTGACAAAGTATTTCAAACAAATCTATAAATGTGCATCATATTTGGAACTTTGTTAATGAAGTTTGAACTTCGAATTGGATGCACTATGCCTCTCTTGCTAATTCGGTATTGGTAACCTTTGTGGAAACATTTAAGCAATTTATAAATGTGAAAGGAAGATTTAGGTTGTAATCTTTTGTGTATTGGAATTAAGAGCATATTTTCACTTTTTTATAAATTGAATAAATGGAAAATTTTATTTAATTATGTATGAAAAAAGGAACAAGTATAACTAGGAATAAAGAAAATGGAGCAACTTCTTTGGGCTTACCGATGCGCATAGTTTCAATCTAAATGTGTTGGGGAATTCTTTTTGTATCCCTCTATAGTGTTGTGAAATGCCTTGCATTATATAACCACAGGATACATTATATCACTTTCAGTAATTGTGGGCCTTGTGGTCTTAGCAATAACTTTTGGCTGGGGTCTCAAAATGTAACTGGGATCCTTTTTTGACCTTCTTTCATATGTAATCCCTTAGCTGTTTGACTGGCTGGTTGCATGACATAGGGTTTTGTGTTGAGTTGAGAGGTGAAGCAAGATTTTTTGTCATAGGTTTTGTCATAGGTTTGTCATAATTCATTGGAAGAGGGTGAAGACTTATAATGAATAAACTTTGAAAAAATGGATAATGTGAAAAATCCGATGAAGTTGCATACTACATAAGAGTAATTGTGTGGGTTACAGATTCAGGAGAAGACTGGCTTGTTTGAGTATCTATTTACATTCGTTATGTTAGTCTATTTGTTGCTGAACTTTGGAGTGAAAATTGATGAAAAGACAAGGGTATAGTCGTCATAACTTCTCTGCCCCTTCCCATGACTATCTGGTTATGACATTATTGTTTAGGAATGAGAGTTACAACTAGATGAGGTGATTGCAGTTCTCTTGATTAATGAGAAAAGGAAGAAGCTGATTGTTGATAACATGTGGAATATTAAAGAATATATATATTTTTATACAAATATAATAGACATATGACGAGGTCGTTCACAGTGTTATGGCCTGTGGTTTGTGGGTTCATAATTGGTGGGGAGAGGAGAGGAGAGATGAGGAAGAGTATGAACAATCTGCCACAGCCTCCTTTTCGATCATCGCAGTCCATCCATGACGTTTTATTGCTGTAACTGTTACCTAAAGATCTTGGGCCGTTAGTGGTCAAACCTCACAAAGTTCTTATCTGGAGTGAAAGTATAGATAAAGAAGTATTTAAATCCACAGGCAGCAATTTGTTGGATTTAAAAAACTTCAGTTCGCAGATTGGTAACAAATTAGCTCTCAGATTATAGATTCATGCACCAAATGTGAGTTCGTCTTCTCTCATTGATGGATTGAGGGACTCTGCCTCACTGCATTTTTACACATGTATGAGAAATTATGTTCATTGCAACATTATTATTATTTTTATTTTTGTATGAGTTTTGTTTGGGTAGTCTGTCCTAAGTCATTTACATCAGAAGACCGAAACTATCCCATTTAGATTCTAGGCTGCATTTACTTTGTTAAAATCTTAACATTTCTTTTGATTAATGTTTTTCCAAAAATTTATTATTGTTATTGTTATTATTCTTTTTATTTTTATTTTTTATTACTATATATATATATATATATTTTGGCTGAGTTTCATTTTCTACAAAATTTGATGGTTTATGTAAAAGATACACCACTTGCTCTGTTACATGGACTCTTCAAAAGTAGTGAAGTACCCGTGTCGTACATATATCCCTCGGACATGGGTATTGGATATGTGTCCAACACTTTTGTTTAGACGTGTACTTAAAAAACATATCCAATCATTCAATTACATTATATTATTACTTTAAAAAGAGGTAAATATCTATATTGAATATTAAATTAGATAAAAACATTACTTTACTCTAGAAAATAAAATAAAATAATTAATAAAATGAATATTTAGCCGTGTCCGTGTGTCCTTTTGTTTGGAGATTTGACACGTCCGACACATGGATACATACCCGTGTCCGACACCCGTATCCCATTTTATACAAAATTTGATGGTTTATGTAAAAGATACACCACTTGTACATGTATGTGTATATGTGCATTAATTACATAGGAAATGAAATAAACAAATAAGTAAATTGATGTGTGTGAATTAGGACGTTGAAGTGGATAACTACCAATGCCAGAATAGGTAGCTAGATTGAAGAACAACATAATGAGGTTTTAGTTATAAGATGACGAAAGAATTTTCATGTTTTCTTTAGGTAATTAATTAATTCACCAGTTAGGTGCTCTTCCCTGTGAAACTGTTTTAGACAAGATTGTAGTTCTTGGACGAGGCTAAGAGAGTAAATTTGCAATTGTCTTCTGTCATCCAACTTTTTAGTATGAGTTTTGAAATTAGTGCTCGTAGTGAAGTAGTTTATATTTCTTTCTCGATGAGGAATCTCTCTTGTAATCTTTGAATGAATTGTTCAGGAATGTAATATTGAAGAAACCTCTGATGAAGAAGAACCCCCTTCAAAAACTTCCAAGGATAAAAAGGGAAATGGACCAGATTCTGGGAAAACACCAAATCTTGTTTTCAAGATAACAAGCAGGGTTCCATATAAGACTGTTTTAAAAGGTATATATTCATCTATAAGTTGCAGTAATATGTTGCTTGTGAATTGTTTTTGACTCCCTTTCTCCTGTTAACTGTAAAATTTTCGTTGTTCTCACAGCTCACAGTGCAGTTGTGTTAAAGGCTGAAAGTATGGCTGATAAGGTCGAGTGGTTGAACAAGTTAAGAAATTTGATTCAGTCTAAAGGAGGTCAAGTGAAGGGTGAATCTAGTCTTCCCATGCGACAAAGTCTTTCTGATGGTTCTCTTGTGAGTCATAATTTGATGCTTCTTGTTTGTATTTTCCAAATTTATAGCACAACTAGACTCTGTCATTCTCTTTTTGTTTAAAGTTGCATTAGGTTTTCATGCCCTCTAATTCTTCTCTCTTTCAAAGTGGCATTATCAATGTGAGTATGAATTTCTATAGGAAGCAATGAGGGGTCTCTCTTGTTTCCTTTCCAAACATTACTATCAAAGGTTGATATTCAAGTTTTAACAGTGTCAAACGTGAATTCTTGCATTCATTTTTTTTCCCCAGCTGTATGCAGTCTTTTCCTATAATTTTTTTTTTTTCCTATACTTTTATATTGCTTTAAATATGCTTTCATTTACTTGCACAACTTAGGATACAATGGCCAGAAGACCTGCAGATCCGGAAGAAGAACTTCGATGGATGGCTCAGGAAGTACGTGGTTATGTTGAAGCTGTTCTAAACAGCCTTGCTGCCAATGTCCCAAAAGTTAGTTTTTTATTTTCTCAATGCAGCAGTTACTCCTATATTCTTTTGGCCTTTTAATATTCCTTATGGTTGTTCTGGTTGTGTAGGCGGTTATTCTTTGTCAAGTCGAGAAAGCAAAGGAAGACATGCTGAATAAGTTGTACAGTTCTGTCAGGTTAGCTGTGTCTCTTTTTGTCCTTAGGATGTTGGATGCACATTGTTTTGCTTACTCATAGGTAGGTTTTTCTGGTTTAATTTGCAGCATTCCTGATGTTTGCTTCTGTTTTCAGAGTTTTAATACAAATATAGTCTCTAAGCAGAGGATTCACTATTTACACTTTCTTTTTTCTATAAAAGAAAAATCATATGGTAAGATGTAAAGAAAAGCTTTTCATAAACTGTAAAGGAAAGGTTTTTGTGGGTGTTAGGTATATGAGTCATATGGTCGCATATTCCTGCTCAAAACTAGAGTTGTAATGTGTCAAAGTGTCTTGAGTTGTTTGAGGACATCTGTAGAAGACAAGGCAGACAAAGAAGTGCAAAGAACACGACATGAATCTTGCATTAGAAATCACATAGATAGGGCAAAGGTAAATTGACCTTAGAAAGACCTAATTTGACCTAGTTTGATCTTGGTTGGGCTCATAAAAATGTTCTAAAAGTGTTTTTGAAAAATGACTGAATGGTTTATCTAGCTTCCAAAAGACTTTGATCGAAATGGTCGATTGATCCTGATGTTCCAGGAAAATTTGTTTTCAAAAGCAGTAAGCATTGATTGATTTGTCGGTCGATCAAAACTTATAGTGTCAATCGAATCATGCACACACACTTTAATGGAAAAACTCTCAAATCAGAATTCTAGAAGGATTTTACTTACCATACTATACATGGTTTTCTAATATTGGCTATAAATATGGGGATATGGTCAGTCTAGGATATCTATCTGATGCCACCTTACCAAGTTACCAAGAGGAGACAATCAAATCGTCTTTAGAGCAATATAGAAACGAAATAAAAGAACAATGCAAGTGAAAGGAGAATTGCAAAGGAATTGTAAAGCAAACCTTATTTGCTGTAAAAAAATAAACTCTTCAACTAATCCTCCAAACCGTATCAGTTACAAGGCTTTATATAGAGTTTCTTCATCCTAAATCTTAACCTTATATTAGCTAACTACCAAATATAAATTAAAACCCAAATAGGAAAGCTACTGAAAATCAGAAAATTACACAAAAAAAGGAAAATTTCAAAATATGGGAAGTTTCTAAAAGAGACAAAGTTAATTGCAGAAAATTAGGTTTCTCTGACTGCATCACTATCACTCACAGGTGCTTTTAATTCCTTACATATTATTGAGAGAATTTAGAGAGAGAAAACTTTGAGAATCAATATAGGGTTCTCCATAGATTGCCATATTATATTTGATTATGATAATCAAAGCAAGGATTTGAATTGAGAATATCTATCTCATCATCAACTGAGTTCTTTGTAAAGAATGAGTTGATTCGACGGCTAGTGGTTGAGACTGAAATCACTAGAGATTTGTGGGAGCTGATGCTGCTAATGAGCAGACAGACGACCTGGAGATTTTTGGAGAAAGGTTTGACGTTCGTCTGTGTCAGGAGGTAACTAGGGAATTCTTGGAACAAGTTTGTTCACTTGGGTTGTACTTTCTTTTCACATATTGGATTTTGGTATGCCTGGACCAAGGGCCAATGTTTTTCTCTGTTTTGGGGTTTTCACGTAAAAATCTTGTGTCTCCGCTTTATTTTATTTGTTGATGCAAAAATCTGCACGATTTGGAGCTGGGGGCCTTTCCTGCAAGAAAAGAGAAGTGACGACTGGCGTGGTGCTAGTCGGGTGCACTCTGACAGTCAATTTAGTACTTGACGATAAGGGGAAGAAGAAAAGACACTTTAGTGGAGAATTATGTCGTACCTTAATGGGTTGACCGACTCCTCATTTTATAGGGAGTATTGGTATTAGTGTCCACCTAGGGAATTGGTTTCCTTGATTTGTTCATCACGAAATAGGAGAGTCAATGTAAAAGTTAGTTGTATTTATCTTGATCACTTGTAGTCTATCCAACCTCTTGTCTCCCCGTATAGTTGTTAAAGGTTCAAGGCGTACCAAGGCGCCAAAGGCCTTTATGAGCCCAAGCTCAAGGCGCAGTATAAGGCGCGAGCCTGATCGAAGTAAGGTGCATGTATATAATAATGCATAGTTAAACAAATATTATTATCTATATTCATAATCAAACAGTAATTGTAAGTAGTGAACCATAATTTTATGAATTTTGTTAAATATTTTATTAGGTTAAACAATACGATATATGATATAAAATCTTTTAATTTTATAGTCATCAAATAAAAAGAAAATGATATGAATAAATGATTAAAAAATACAAGGCGCGACTTTTGTGAGCCTGGAGCCTACTAAAAAGTATGAGCCTGATTGAAGGGGTCTGCCTGTAGTAGGTTGAGGCGCTTTAGCTGAGGCTTGATGAGCCTAGGGCTTTTTTGGAGCCTAGGCGCGCCTTTAACAATTATAGCTCCCCGTGTTGCTTGGACTTCTGAATTGGTCGAATATTTCGTATCAGTTGCTGCTTGTTCCCAAGGGTACTTGTCACATGCAAGGAACGTCAAGTCACTTATGTTCTCCTTTTCCAATATATTATTGTTTGTCTGACCTTTCAATTAGGAAAAGGAGAACATAAGTGACTTGATGTTCCTGCGCGTGACAAGCACCCTTGCGAAGATACGGAAAATTCGATCAATTAGGAAGTCCAAGCAACACCAGAGCCAAGAGGTTGGATAGAATACAAGTGGTCAGGATAAAGACGACTACCTTTCTCATCGACTCTCCTATTTCGTGATGGTCAAGGGAACCAATTCCTTAGGTGGACACTACTACCAATACTCCCTATAAAATGAGGAGTCGGTCAACCCATTAAGGTACGCCACAATTCTCCACTAAAGTGTCTTTTCTTCTTCCCCTTATCATCAAGTACTAACTTGATTGTTGGAGTGCATCCGGTCGGCTCCAAACGGTGCAGATTTTTGCATCAACATTATTTATATGATTGCAATTTAGGCACTTGATTAATGTAAATTTATTTTTTTTTTTAAAAAAAGAAGAAAAATTAACAGCAAAAAGTAAGTAGCAAAATGATATCCATAATTACCTTTTCACCCCCTATAGATCAAAATTACTGCTCGTTATAGCCTTGGGTAACTATCTAGCTCACTTTTAGTGAGCTAATTTTTTCAAACGCTGCTGGGAGTAAATGTTTGGTAGTAAAGGACATAGGTTTTGTTATACACGGTGATTTAATGCAAGAAATGTGTGCAAAATATAAAGAGTGTGATACATAAATGTGACATCATGCAGTATTTTTAAATTTATGTTGTATTTGATATTTGATGTAAAACATTTTTTTTTTCCCCTTTCTACACAGGCATATTCATCCAGACACAATCTTTCTTGAGTTTCTTGTTCATTATGTTTTGTCTTTCTTGTTCAATTATTTTTTTTCTTCTCTTCTTAAATGTTTCAACCTAATTTTTCACATAATGGTTGGTAGTGCCCAAAGTACAGCAAGGATTGAAGAGCTGCTCCAGGAGGACCAGAATGTCAAGCGAAGGAGGGATCGCTATCAGAAACAGTCTTCTCTTCTTTCAACGCTCACCAGACAACTTAGTATTCATGATAATCGAGCGGCTACTGCCTCAAGTTTCTTGAATGGTGGTGGAGCAGGTATGATAGCTGGAAATTTGCATTGCTACTTTTTGCTTTACTTTTCTTGCTTTGTTTTTGCTTCCTCTTGCAAGCACTAGCAGGAGAGTTTGGGGTGTTGGGCTGCGTTTGGGGTGTTGGGCTGTGTTTGGTTTGTTAAGGGAGCAAGGCAGGTGCACTAAAAAAATTGATCTTTCGGAAGCATGTTCATTCCACAAAATTTGTTTTTCAGTCAGTTAGCTCTTTGATAAGCATTATAGAAGAGCCAAAAAAATGTCGTGTGTGTTAGCTCTGTGCAAATCAATCTACTCTCCTCACGGGTGCATCTATAGGTTGGCGTTGAACATGCCCATATCACCTAAGTTTACTCTCTTATTTTATCGCTAATAAGTGCCACACCTAATTTCTCCCTAATCCTTTGATTATTAATGTTATGTTTCCTAGTTTTTCCTAGCATCCATCTTAACATCCACATTTCCGCCACATGGATGCTTTGTTCGTGTTTCTTTTTTAACCCAACATTCTGCTCAATATAAGATAGCTGGTCTAGTGACCTATTAACTTATTTGGTATTCGTTCATCGCATAAAACTCCACTAGCGTTCCTCCACTTTGTCCAACTTACTGCAATTACACTACTTGCATCATCATCAATCTGTGTGTCTTTTTGTACAATTGATCCTAAGAATCGGAAAATTTTACTTTGAGTAATGCTTTGGTCTTGAATTTTGATTGCAACATTATCATTTCCTATAGCACCATTAAATGTATTTACCATGTATTCCGTTTTAGTTGTACTAATTTTTAAGCCTTCTGATTCTAGTGCCGTTCTCCAACCCTCTAATTTTATTGTTACGGCTTCCTTA
Organism: Cornus florida; assembly: GCF_030987335.1. Classification (NCBI taxonomy): domain Eukaryota; kingdom Viridiplantae; phylum Streptophyta; class Magnoliopsida; order Cornales; family Cornaceae; genus Cornus; species Cornus florida. The sequence goes on from NW_026775573.1 coordinate 53,564,605, forward strand.
GCGTTATCTAATAGCATTATGTCACCTGCAAATAACATGCACCATGGAAGGTCTCCTTGCAAGTCTTTCGCTATTTTCATCCGAAATTATTGTAAATAAATATGGTCTTAGCGCCAAACCTTGGTGACCCCCTATGATATGTCTTATATGAAGTATGAACTAGGATATTTAGATGATATAGTATTGTCCTATTGTTTTAGCCACCTACAAAAGCAATTTGTCTTGCTCTTTTGCATATGGTCTGTCCATAATATTTGGTGCATTAGGAATAGCATTGAACTAGGTGAATACAAATGATTTGAGGATAAGAACATAAGAACTAAAATATTATCAATACGTGACCAAGGGTTCATAATGATTTTCACTAACCTTTTACTACCGGACTTTTACTCTTATAGAATATATCTTTTGCAGTCAGTGTTCAGTTTTCAGTGGTGATTACTCTTGCCTAAGTGAACAGGCTATAAAGGATCCTCCGGGGTATTACACAACTAAAGAAGGCACAAGTAGATCGTTTCAAACGTGGTATATAAGTCGAACAGAAGTTAGGATCGTACTGAATGGTTTGACCAACTGTAAGATCAATTGAAATGGCAATTGCAGCTGATTATATATGTTAGTATATCCATTTAAAGAGGCACAACGCCATCCACATCCTTAGGTTGAGTGTATGCTGTGTACCAACATGATAAAATCATACTTGTTCAATTTATATGCAAAAAAATACGACTCTTAAATAAGGGGTTCTATTCTGAAGTGGAAGATATTGTGGACTTCATTTAAAAAACATATCATTTTGTTTCACTACTTGAACACTATTTGTTACTGTTTCAATCTGTCTTCTTCTTCTTTTTTTTTGTTCCTTTTCAAGCGGAATTGCATGATATATTAGTAAATTGTTTCTTTGAATTTAATGTTATATAACCATTGCTTTAAGTATTTTCATAATAAACTTGAAGGACAATGTTGTCGGTTAGACAACCCTTTTCTTTTCTTCTTTTGTGTGTGTGTTGTTTCGGTGGTGGTTGTTAATGAGACTTTGTAAGCTCATTCCACACTACAAATTGGTACACTACCACTGGATTGACCAGAGACTTTTATCTACTATTGCGATATTTGTTCGAAGTTTTCAGATTCCAGGACCCGTCTTCTTCTCACTTCTCTCAGTTTGTAATTTCTTTTTTTTTTTTTATTTTTAAAAATTATCTTGTGTATATTTTTATTTGGGCAGAAAGCAGTCCAAAAACCCCTGGACCCCCATCCGGTGATGACTGGAGATCTGCTTTTGATGCTGCTGCCAATGGTCGAAGTGATTCATCTAGGTTTGGATCCAACGGTCACAGTCGACGAAACAGTGATCCTGCCCAAAATGGTGATGTAAGCTCACGCTCAAACTCGAGCGGCCGCCGCACCCCTAACCGATTGCCGCCAACACCACCACAATCTAGCTCCGTTTATAAATATTAGATTAGATAAATCTCAGGATGGATTAATTCTTGCGTTATTTGGGAATGTGTTTTGCTAGTGTTCCCTGATTGAGCTCCTGTCGAGCTCGTATAGTGTCATAGTCACTCTGTAGAATCGGATTTTGTCTCTCTTTGTAGATAAATATAACTTTAATACTGGTTTTCCCCCTCATGTTGTGGTTACTGGATTTTGAGGTGTACTTGCAATGTGTGCAACTGTCTTTTTTTTATTTTTTTGTGAATATTGCTATATTTGTGCAATCATTCACTGTATGGTACATACATTTCTACAAAAAAAAAAAAAAAAAAAAAAAAAAAAAAAAAAAAAAAAAAATCTAGAAAATATTATTTTCATATCGTCTTTATTGAACTTCAATGAAAAGCCTTGAGTTTGCTCTACTAAGAGAATATTATTGCGGAAGCAGATTCTATTGGACTTGGTTTTGCAGCTTCTGCTGATAAAATTATACGGTTTTTGTTCACGTTATGAGATCCCAATCTGAACTCGTTTCTTCGTCACTCACTATTGTCTACAGCAACTACTTGGTTAGTCTCTCTTTCTTTTTGTCCACTGTTGCAAGTTTGTCTCTCTTGTTCATGCTCAGTTGTGAGTTCGTCTCTTTTACCTTTTATCCATGTGTTTGATTCTTTCCTTCTCATTGTGATTGAAATCCTAGAAATTGGACCAAATCTCGAGGACGGTGTACAGGTAAGAACTAAGTATCATCCTAAATATATATATATATATATATATATATATATATATATATATATATATAATGAATAGCATTAAACAAGGCAGATCCTTCACAAAGGCAGATCCTTGTTGTATATATATATATATAGTAGACATCGAATATCACAAATTAAGGATAAAATCAAACGTTAAACTGTATGGTGAACACCAGAAACAAAGTAGTAACGTGGACCGAAATCCTCTGCGGCGCAAGCCGGTGAGTAAATTAGAAAAGTAAAAATACACGAGGTAAAAAATTAAAAAGGAAAACTTTTGTATATACACACATATATATGGGACTAAATCAAAATCTGGGACTAAATCAAAACCAGACTAATTTCTTGCTTTTTTGTCTCTCTCTACGCAAATATTTCCCTAACCTACAACTTCTTATATATTGCAACATTTATAGAACAGAAAGTATGTTCTAGAACAGATGGTATACTCGCAACTTTTTGTATGTGGTAGATGCAACATACCATCTGTATCTACAACATACCATCTTGTATCCCAACTTTCAGCTTACCAACATCCCACTTATTGTTACATCATAACTTTTCCCTTATTAACATTCTAACTTTTTCCTTACTAACATCACACTATTCATCTCTTTATCTTATTTGGGACGTACGTTAGAAAATTGTTGCGATGCTCGTAAAGAGAAAGTTGGGATGTGCATTAAGAAAATGTTGTGATGTAAGACCAACGTCCAAACATTTTTCTAACATGCATCCCAAACAAGAGAAAGAGATTGTTGGGATGTTGTTAAGGAGAAAGTTGGGATGTTGTTAAGGAGAACGTTGGGATGCATAGTGAATTTTGGTACAAACTGATATATATACATCCATACGTGTTTATGTATATATATGTGTGTGTATGTATATAAGGTTTTGTCATGCTCGGATGAAGTTATCAAATTTCAGAACCGTGAAAATCATCTTCCCACCAATCAATTGCAAAACCATAGTTATCTAGTTATCCAATTTGAGAACCATGGAGATCTTCTTCCCACCAATCAATAGCAAAACCAGAGATATAATACTAACAACAAATGATTCAAACACATATACCCCGAATCAATTGACACAAAACCAGAGATTTTGATAAGATAATGCTAAGAATTTAGGGTTTTGAGAGGGAAGAAAAAAAAAAAAAGCGTCAGTCTGCTGAAATTTGGTATTTTGTATAAAGTACTCTATTTGTAGTATGCAGTAACAAATTTTAATTCATCCCCACTTATGTGATGTGGTGCTATTAGGACTATACATCACTCGTTGGCTAGAACATATGTGTAGGAGAGGATTTTTATCCAACATTTAGAGTAGTCATTTCCTCAACCACTAAAATACCCCCAAACTATACTCTAGCGTAATAAACGCAGGTAAGCATTTGTGTCCACTTCCTTGAAACAGTTGAAAGATATAGGAGGTAAGGAATTACTTCCTGCTGGTGGTTATAGGGAAAGTAAAAATGGATTATATATATATATATATATATATATATATGGAATTGTCTCGAATTGCTCGAGACGCGGTTAATACCAAGGTTTCGTCTTAAAACGTGTGCAAACGTCAAAACCGGAATCCAAAATTTTGATAGGGTCCAACAAAGTTTACTGTAGTGCACACTAAAAAATAAAGATGGACAATGGACTTTTACGCGAAAAAATCTTCAACCAAGAGATCAAAAAACTACAAGACCTAGTCCACGCAAACTAATTCACTAGCAAGAAAGAGATGCACCGTAGGTTACAGTGCAGTACCCTTGAACTGGAGAAAAATTTAATTGTGTCGATTGTTTTTTATAGTTGTAATTGTGCAGGTTATATTAGTAACGTGATATCACTAACTTATTAGATATTGATACATAGTAATAAGACCCACTAAAATAAAGTATTTTTACTTATGTGACATAATTCAATTAGTTAATGACACATGTAACAAAGTATTAAAAGTGCAGAGAAGTCTACCTCCCTGAACCTACGATAGAGATCAAAAACCTGTACTACTGATACTTGAGAAAACCACATGCATACTCATGCATATTTGGATCAAAATAAGTTTAGAAAACATTGAAATTAAGATGCCGTGTGTATGTAATGTATGTACCTACTTTGGTGAGTGTCATAGCGTGAAGATTGTCAATATGGTCGCCCAAATATTTATGGATTCTTTTTAGATCCCCCCTAACCTATGGTTTTTGTTTGGTTAGGTTAACTAACTAGGACGTCCTAATGTTGGTTTCTAAGTCAATTTAAATGATTAACTTAATTTAAAATGAATTATTGATTAAGCTTACAATGATCAGTTGTTGAATAATTAAGTTTTATTAATTGAATCTAAATAAAGATTAAGATATTATTTTAGATGAAATTGAAATGTTGATATTGATTTGTTGTTTGACTAATTAATTAAACATGACGTGGTAAATCTATCTAATATACATTCATACAATGCACATGTAACAAGCACACTATGATCTAAGTAATACACAACCTTCGGTAACTAAACTATCACACTTTAGCTAAACTAGCACACATCAAACATTAACTAAATTAACAACATACTTCAAATCTTAACTAAACGAACTTCCTGCAACAAATATGCATTTTATAAATATTGTCTAACTTAATGACATACACCAAACATGCATAAATATAATCTAAACTAACAAGGATGGGGGATAAGAAAAACTAATACGAAGACGTAACGTGGTTCGGCACTCTAGCCTAAATTCTTACCTTAAGATACATGTTGAGGATTCCTAAATTCACTATAGGGCTTTACCTTGTAGGTTGAGAGCAAAACCTCTACATCTATCGTAGGTGGAGAGTGCATCTTCTCTTTTTCAAGCTAAAAGAGAACCTTCTCCCTCTTAGAGGGTACACCTATCTCTCATATGAAAGTTGAGAGCAAATGTAACGACTCATTCCATCATAAGGTATGATATTGTCCACTTTGGGTCTAAACTCGTATTATTTTGCTCTTGAGTTTAACCCTAAAAAGTCTCGTACCAATTGGAGTGCACAAATCCTACATATATAATACTTCTTCTTTCCGCACCCAGACAATGCGGGATTGTTCACCTATAGTTTACCTAGTGTGGTAACCTGTTAGTGCCTCTTGCACCCGCCCACGTCACACTCGCCACAAGGTCAGACAATCACCCCCCTTAGGGGCCCAACATCCCCGTTGGCCATATTTTCGGCTAGGTCAGGTTCTAATACCATTTGTAATGACTCACTATACCACATGGTATGATATTGTTCACTTTGGACCCAAGCCCGCATGATTTTGCTTTTAAATTTGACCCCAAAAGGCTTCATACCAATTGAATTGTGCAAATCTTACATATATAGCACTTCTCCTTTTCTCACCCAAGCAATGTGGGATTATGCACCTGTAACTCACCCAGTGTGGCAGTTTGCCAGTTTTTCTTGCACCCGTCCACAAGGTCGCCACAACAAACCTTCCCTCACTTAATGGTGAAGAGACTTTCAAAGGATAGGTATTAAGTTCCGAGTGTTACAATGATATCTCGTGAAAGATAGATTTAAGCATTTATACTCGCACACCTAGAGTTAATCCATGAAGTATTCCATTGAAAGGTCTTCTCTAGGATTTTTTTTCTTTCTTAATTGGTACTCACACACACATGTTTCTATCGAGACTCGAACTCTCGATCTCCCTTTGAAAAGTAGGATCCTGGTACCGCTAGGGCACTGGCCTGTTGGTAGTCTTCTCTAGGATTTTAACCACTATAAATGATAATCAATGGTTTAAGCTCAATAATGGGTGCTACCAATGAAGGATATTTATTGTTTAAGCTCAAAGGTATCTTTTACCAGCAAAGGATGATAAAATGCAAGAACAATTGTAGAAATATCTCCCTCTCCCTCTCCCTCTCCCTCTCCCTCTCCTTCTCCCTCTCCCTCTCCCTTGTAAATGATCACTACAAGGAGTATTTGTAATCCAATTTCGAAATATAGTTGTTACACACATTTGGCACATGTTGGGATTGCTGAACTAGCTATTAGATTTGAAATTTGTCAAAAACAATCACTAGTTTGGCTAGACCAGTCTGTTGATCCAAAATTACAAGTTGACTGATTGACCTATTGTCAAGCATTCCAACTTTCTGGTCAAAATCAGTTGATTGGTCTTTTTGGGATAAGCTTTGTCATTAGTTAACTGAACCAATTAAGTTTCAAAAAAGAGATGCCACTCGAGTGATGGAGTCAATTGGTGCTTATAGAGCGGCGACTTGAATTGGCTTGTTATAAAAATATTTTCCTTCTTTTGAGTTCAACATATGCTCAATTCCATTACACCTCTATTTAGAACTTTGAGGACATTTTGTTCAAGTTGTAATCCTTGGAGTCCAGGGACCATTACCATAGAATGAAAGGTCCTTAGACTTTACTAAATGTGAATATTGAGATTTTGAAAGATATTTCAATCTAGAAACCATCTCAATATCAACTGAGGCTTTTCAATATTGAAACAATTAGGTTCATGTGGTGACCTAGTGGGCGGGGTGCGTGGGCAATTGCAGGCAACACACTGGTAGGCTACCATTCAACTTGGAAACCATCTCAATATCAAGTAAGGCTTTTCATTATTGAAACAGTTAGGTTCATGTGGTGATCTTGTGGGCGGGTGCAAGCAACACACTGGTAGGTTACCATGCTAGTAGGCTACGGGTGCACAATCCCACATCGCCTGAGTGTGAAAAGGGGAAGTGCTATATATGTAAGTGGTGCTAACTCCAAATGGTACGAGATCTTTTGGGTAAAACCCAGAAGAAAAAACATGTGGCCTCGGGCCGAAGCGAACAATACCATACCATGTGGTGGAGTGGATTGTTACAAATAGTGTCTGACCCAACCAAAAGTGTGCTAACAGGGATGTTGGACCTCTTATGGGTGGATTGTGGTGACCTTGTGAGCGAGTGCGAGCAAGGCACTACAGGTTACTATGCTAGCAAGTTACGAGTACAAGATTTCACATCACCTGGGTGGGGAAAGGGAAAGTGCTATATGTATAGGTGGTGTTAACTCTAAATGGTATGAAACCTTTTGGGATAAGACTCAATAACAAAATCGTGCGGGCTGGAGTCCAAAGCAAACAATATCATCCCATGTGATGGTATGGGCTGTTATAGTTCAAAAACTACTTAATAATTCTATATACCAATTCAAATTATATGAATGAAACTCATGGTCCTAGATTTTGCTAGATCAAGAGTTGAGTTCTTCCAAAGTTTATGACGTTTGAACTAACTAAACCCTTACGATTTAATGCAATTAAGTTCATGCATAATACATCGCTACTGGTTTAAGGACATTTATATGCCATGAATGTTATGCATGATCACAGACTCCACTAATTCAACAATTGAGCTTTCAAGTGAGTTATTTTAAGAATAAATTTACATTTAAGTGCTATATGTGTAGGTGGTGTTAACTCTAAATGGCACGAGATCTTTTGGGATAAAACTCAAGAGTAAAACCGTACGAACTGGGGTCCAAAACAAACAATATTATCTCATATGGTGGTATGGGCTGTTATGGTTCAAAACCTACTTAATAATTCTATATACCAATTCAAATTATATGAATGAAACTCATGGTCCTAGATTTTGCTAGATCAAGAGTTGAGTTCTTCCAAAGTTTATGATGTTTGAACTAACTAAACCCTTATGATTTAATGCAATTAAGTTCATGCATAAAACATCGCTACTGGTTTAAGGACATTTATATGCCATGAACGATATGCATGATCACAGACTCCACTAAGTCAACAATTGAGCTTTCAAGGGAGTTATTTTAAGAATAAATTTATATTTAAGTTCTTTAGCATGACTAAGAAAGGGTTAGAAATACGGATGAAAATACTCCTTTGTTTATACCATCATCTTCCCTTTAACCTTTACAACAATTATTTCTCACTTATATTTTTTTTGGTAAAGTACATTAACACTTCTAAGTTTGATACAAGGACAGGTAGAGGAAAGTTGTCCAATTTTTAGACAATCACACCCCCTTAAGTTTTGATAAAATAGATAGACACCTCACAATGGTAAATTAACTTTATTACCCTTTGATATAAAATTATCAAATGCAATTGACTCAAATATCCTTCAATCAAATGCCCCTTTGTCTCTCTCCTCCATATTCACAGCCCCTTTCTCTCTCCTCTCTCCCTTCTCTCCGTTCTCTCTCTTCCTCCTCTTGCCCAGATGAAGCTTGTTTACACGGATAGAGTACACCAGAGATGAAGCTCGCAGACTATAGCAGATCCAACTGAGCCGTAGCACACAAGTTTGAAACGGGAAGCTCGCCGGAATCGCGGAGGGCAAGATCTTACTGCCGTTTGCAGACTGTAGTGCCGGAACTGTTTGTCACCGGACGGAGGCACATAGGACTGCAACTCAACAGTACGTCTCTACCTAAAGGAAACTCATCGGTGTTCATAGTTGCCAAAGCCCGCCGGATGTATATGGTGTGAATGAAGCTTGGCCGGAATCAATGGAGCTTAGCTGCTCGGAGTTCGTCGGAATCAATGGAGTTCCGGCCTTGTGTTTGCACCGATGGAGACACTTAAGATCACTGTATCTTTTTCATGCTCACTGACTTGCACTCAAGTTAGCTATCTTGACCGATTGATGAAGCTTTTTAAGTTGTTTGCTGTTCACCGCCGTTTGGGTTTGACGTTGAAACTTCTGGGTCTTGAATGGAGATGAAGTTCTGCTCTCTGTTTAAGGTCGATAGAGCTTGCAAGGTAGAACGGTGAAGCTCGCGGGAGTTAAAACTGTGTTTCACCAGTTGGAGATGGTGAACCGCTCGTAGGCCGGTGGTTGGAAGGTGTGGAGGTGGTGTCGCTGCTTGCTTGACGTTCATCACTGTTTTCGGCTTCATCTCCTCCACCGCCAACAACACCTTCTCTATTACACCGCTTCGGGGCCAACATTTGATGCAATTCAAACACCGAATTGACAGCGACGACCTCGAGATTTTTGTTGAAAAGATTGGAATGAAAACCCCATAGTCTGACTTTCATTTGGGATGGAATAAAGGGTCAATTAGAGGTAGAAAATACTGGGTTTGGGTTTCAAACAATCTATACATACATATATATATATATATATGTATATATATATGTATATGTATAGATTTGTATATTTGTGATTTAGTAACTGGTGCCTTCAACCGCTTTGGTTTGGTATACACACAAGATTTATGAATTGTATCCCTATGAATCTATGATAGCCTTTCATCACCTAATCTGTCGATCATCAATCATAAAATCTTCAAAGAACACCAAGAACAATCTTAACTGAAAAACTCTGAGATGAAAAGGGTAATTTGGTCCTTTAAATATTTTGATATTTTATAATTAAAACTAATAAAATAGTGAAGGGTAAAATAGACTTTTCACATGTTTTAAGGCTAGGTTTGGATGACAAATTTCACCGGGGGTGTGATTGTCTAAAAATAAGAAAACTTTCATCTAATTGTCCTTGTCCTTACTCAGGGAGTATTGCTTGGGCCAAGAATGTACTACTATTTACCTTAACAACATTTAATTAAATGTGCACTTAAATTATTTTATTTTTGCTTCTCTAAAGTTATTACATGTAAATAAGCAAACAACCCCTCCTATTTAGATTCAAAAAAGAAAAAAACGTAGAAAATCATATTTCAAATGAATAAAAAGTTTTTGTTCCGAAGAACAAAATTCAGTTTTCTCCAAGTTTTTATTTTTTCTTCTTCCATTCTTTGAAAAATCAATTTCCTTTTGATAATCAATATTGCTTTATTTGTTAATGCCGAGAAATTTATTTCCAAATTTACACTTTCTGTAATTAGCGCCCCATTTGGCAACCCAAACTTGGCTTAGTATATAGAACAATTAACTTTTCCCGATTATGTTGTTTATACCTGTATGTGAAATTATGATTTTACCCTTCCTAATGAAAATTTCTAAATTGACCCTACAAATATGTAGGGGCAAAATAGGGCGTCTTCAAGGATCCTAAGGGCGAAGGAAGAGAATCAACCCTAGGGGAGTAGATTGCTACGCAAGTATCAAACAGAGGTAAATAGTCTTTAGCTTTTAGGCTCCTGATTTTTCATTTGCAAAACTCCAACCTACCTTCAAATAAAAAAAAAAAAACTCCAACTAACTTGTCCTTTCCGGCTACTACCGCCATGACTGATGGATGTTCCTCCTCCTATTCCTCCTCAATGTAAGGTGAAGTTTCACGACCAATGACAAGACTTTCTTTTATAGAGTCGAGGTCACTACACAGGAGGGGGACTTGTATGCTAAAGAGGTTCTCACATGGTCCTCTCTACTTTAAGGAGAGGCAGTGGCCGCGTCGGCGTTGGCGGTGGAGAGAACTCAAATATGAGCCACAGTTAGAAGACATACTAAAAAGATTGACTAATTTAAAATTCCATTAAATTCTAATTACAAAGCATCAAATTCAAAATCCATTCATAGTTTCAACTTTTTACAAAACTAGTAATAATAATAAATAAAATAAAATAACATGCCCATCTAAGGAGGCAGCAGGCGGATTGAGACGGGAATTCCCGCGCCCCCGTAACCGATTAAATCTCAAAGTCTAGTTTTGCTTATTCTGAGCATCCCAGTTCCCCTCTCTAGATCCTAGAGGTTGCTCATGCTCTCAGCCAAATCCTTGCAAAAGCTCATATTAAGCAATAACATGACAGAATAAAAGAAAAACAATAAGTGAGAATGTCTTACGAGCAAGGGTGTCCTTGCAAAAGCTGATTGACCAGGTTGGAATTGGAATCAAAGTGGATCCACTCTCACACCGATCAACTTAACTATAACTATACTCTAGATTCTTTTTAAGATCACAGAACCAAGTCATATAGATTATCCAACAAATAAAAAATAAACAATAAAGAAATATTTACCCAAAAAAAAAAAAAACCTTAAAAATTGACCATCTATTAAGCAACACTAGTACCCTAAAAAAACACACCCTAAAGATGAGCATCTATTGAGCAACACTACTACTCACTAGATAACCCTACACAACCGTTGTTGGAGATGGTGGTGTTCAACCGCTCAGTCTGAGAAGACCCGATGTCTGTGACAATGAAGTATGAGGCAGCAGGAGACAGTTTCAACAGTGGTGTTGTGGAAGCAGGCGACAGTGGAGGTGGAGAACGAAGACAGAGAAGATGGTGAATTAGGCTACCCTAGGAATTACGATTTGCGGAATGGTGTTTTGCTTGGTAACTGATGGCCGCCTTAGGACTAGGGTTTCCAAAGTATATACTAAAACATGGGCAGGGGTAACTTAGTTTCCGATTACTATTCAAAACAGCAGACAACAAAGCACTAGTTTATTTATTTATTTATTTTCAAGGTTAAAACAAAAATGTGTACCAAACAGGCCCTAACCAAGCATTCAATCTAAAAATTACCAATAAAACAGTCACTTTAAGAGGGCATGGGAATAAGTAGATTCAACTCTTTTCCAAACTACATATGACCGTATTGGATATACAGTTGACAGTCGAAACCTCCTGAGGCATTTTACCAGAGCCAAACATTGCATTTCCAATTGTAGTAAACAGCAGGGGGAGCTCGTATGAAATGAAAAATAAATAATAAACAAAAGCATCATAATTTGAGTTAAAAGCAACAATACAGAGTCCCACTTGTTCACAAAGTCCCATCAAAACACAAGCCGGCCTCAAAATAACCCTTTCCCCGGGAATCAACTAATATAAACAAGCACTATGAAACCCCAAAAAAAAAAAAAAAATTTAAAATTTAAAAAGAGAAAAAAAAAGGCTATATGTGTATATTATATATACAAAGCACAATACTACAAAATCTACAATGTAGTAAATCATGAAGATACTACTACTACTACCACTACTACTACTACTACTACCAAAAAAAAAAAATGATCGATAGAAAATGTGAAGTATTTTTCTTTTCTTTTTTTCCTCTTTTATTTTTATTTTTTTTCATCTCCACATGCTTTCGTGCATGAGTTGTGTTAACCCACCCGAGTCCAAATAAGTAAAACCACTATGAGATTCCCTTGACAGACAAAATAAATAAAATAATACCGTGACAATGTCCTTATCTTTTAAGGCAGCACTTGTCTCAAGTGTGTCCTTTATCCACAGGTGAGTAACTGAACCTGCCATTCCAGAAATGGACAAATTGGCATCTGACAGTAAAAACAAAATCACAAGTGGTTCTCGAGCTCTTTTCCCGCCCTAAAAGTTACCTCTTTCTTAGTAGTATACCGAGGGGCATGGGCACATCAGTGGCCAGACTCCACAATCGATGACTGTTCTTCAGTGCCAACTGCAGCATCAGTAGTAGCTGGGTTGCTTGGTCTAACCTCTTCAGTTACCGGAAGTTTTATCTTAGGTGACAGCCGCTTAGCTTCCTCATTTGTGTAAATAAAAATCTTCCTCGCCATGCTGCAGAACTCACTGAAAATACAACCAAGAATACAGATTACTAATCTTGGAAGTCAAAAAGACATTTATGGAAGTGTCAGCCAGTTAACATAATTGTAACCATAACTCATCCTGATACCAATTTCTTTATATTACTTACTGAATCTTCGTTATCAATTGTTAATTTGCCTCAATCAAGTATCAAAGACCATAACAAGTACTGAATTCCAAGAATGGGAAAATTTCACAATAATTATGTGGTCAAGTACTCGTGTTGAAGGTCAGGAATTCATGCAGGATTCGGCATTGTCTTTCATTCCAAGGTGTTCGGGAAGGATGAATCGCTCCCGAAAAGGAACTCTTGGGGACAAAATAATAAATGGGATAGGTTCGATCTATGGTCATTAGAGCCTCCTAAAAGGATCTACTAAATTCATCGAGTTGTTCCAAAGGATCAAAACGGCCAATTATTAATGGAATTCCTTGTCGGCTGTAGAATCTACGTTGAATCACCATTTAGCAGGGCTACTAATTCTTTGATTCAAAATTTTAAGAAACTTATTTACTTCCAAGAAGTAGATTCTGCTTTAGTAGCTTAGGCTTGACTTAAATTAATCACACATACCGCCAGAAATTCTGACAAAAACCTAATGTAAGATACAGATTCCCAACCATGAACACTCCTAGAACTTTGAAGAAATGTCAATAATCTCACTTTATGATTTCACTTCACGTTCAGCCATAACTAGATTTGGTAAAAAATTGAAAATATTTTGAAGTGAAACCACAAATTGGTTTTCGAGATATTATCCAAAACCATACATGCATTATGAACATGAACCATGTATCCAGTTAGAGGGCTTCAAATTCCATTATTTTAAGTTTGACAGACACTGCAAGTAGGAAAATACAAAAAGAAGAGAACAAACAGCGGCAGCAACAAACAAAAGAAGTTTCAAGTTTATGCCACTTAACTGCCATGGATCATCCCCCACCATCATCCTGTCATTCTCATCATCAGTGTAGACGACCTTCCATTTCTTCGCTGATCCACAGAGTTCACCATCTATTTCAAACATCTCCTCCAATTTCTTGAGCAGATCCTCATATCGATCCAAGCGTGTCAAATCTACAGCCCTCCCAACAGCAATCCCTTGCATGTGAACCTGGATAAAGAGTAACGTCAGAACACTGTCATTTGGAATGAAGCATCGGACACCATAAAAAACCAGCCAACCCAGTAGGATACTTTCAGTTTAAATTTTAATCTCAAACAAAAATGCAGCCTGACAAGTCGCAAAACTCGTGATTCTAACATTCTATTCTAACTTCTAATGATCATTTTGGAGATGTTATCTAGAGCACTGCAACCTCAGGCAAATGTGCGGGGGTGCTTATGCAATAGATAGATGTGGTTGACAAGTAGGGCTACAACCAAATACATCAGCCTCCTCAGTGTCCCTAATCAGATCTTTTTACAAAAGCTCATAACTTCCTCAAGGAAATCTCCACGATTCAGAAAATAGAGACTTGTATCTCTTCCTTTCTTGTGGTCCTGCTGGAGGGGACTTTCTTGTTTGATATACGCTACATTCAAATCAAAGCATTGAGAGGATAGCCAAATACCTTTGTGCAGCTACGAATTTGTCTGTTTTGTGACTCACTGGGAGATCTCAGGCATGATTTCTCAGGCTCACAACTTACTGAAGGAATATCAGATCGATAAATATTTGACGGTTCAGAATGCCTATCAGATTCAGTATCCGCAGATGGAACTGGAAGATCCTTCCCTCCTGCTCCAGTCATTGCTGGCCAAGTTTCTTCCGCAGTAGAGTTTTCAAGTAGGTCAATCCCAAATAGCCTGCAGCCATTGCTAGTGCCCTGTCTTTTTTCCCCAGATTCTTTGTTAACGAAAGGTCTACAAGACTCGGTTATGGTATCCATCTGATTAAACCGATACAATGACTTGCTGGAAATTGGGGTAAAGGAACTGTTCTCACTGCAGCTGAGAGAGGTGGCCTTTGTAGCAGAGAATTTAGGTGATGGATGGTGGTCTCGACCACCTTGCGGATCATAATACGACAAACCCAAGGGAGACTCAGTTGGGGTTTTCCACGTGCCTAGAGGCACAGACAATTTTCAGTAAAAATCTACATAAAGTGGAATCGCAATGAAGACCAGACGTTTATCATACCAAGTGGAGAAAGATCAGGCACTGACGAAGGTAAAACTGGTGGTCGAGCACGCTTGTTCCTCTGAGGTGGTTGGGAGTTTGAAGGAGTTGCTGCCACAAGTGGCTCTAATTCCCAAGGTGAAACACTTTCTGGACGCAGAATTGATGAAGGTTCATCCCATTGAACCTGCACGTGGATAAAAAACGATGTATAACTTGCACAATCACAATAAGTCAACAATCCAACCATTCCTTTTAATGGGGATGCCTATGAGTGTGGGTGTGTGTGTTTGTGCATGTGAGAGGGGGAAAGGGAGAGATAAAAGAAAAAGAACTCAAGACCTAAAGCGAACTTCACTCCTAAGCAACTCCCAGCAGATGACTTGTTTCAAAGAAGCCAACTGATCGTATAGCAGTCATCCCCTCTAGTTGCAGTCCAAGTGTTTAAATGATGAGGTGTTAAAAGAATTTCGAGGTGAGATGATTCATTTTCAAGATTACTGCTACAGCCGGAGAAAAGTTCACTAACAGGAACTGATTCCTACTTTTACTTTCACCAAAAGTAAAATCATAATTTTGATTTCTTAAGCCGAAATAGAAAGTAATCATGTTTAGTTATTTATTATGTTTTCAATATTTTGAAAGTAAGATAATAGAAAGTAAGTTCAATAACTTTGATTTTGATTTTTAAATTATAAGTAATATATACATATATATATATATATATATATATATATTTATTTATTTATTTATAATACCTTTCTGTATATTTCCTTACACCTGCCAAACTCACCCACACCACCAAACACACCTCACTATCTCACCAATGGCTCCCACGATGATCAGGAGACTCCCGCCGTATTCTGGCGGTCATCACCGGAACAAACAGAGATTCAGGTAGAAATAATATTGCGGCGCAGATCGTTGAGGGACTGAATTCTTGCTGAAGTGATGTACTTGTTCGGCTTCGAACACGGGATTGGAGTGGTGGTTGATGGGCGTCACCGTTGAGTGTTGAAATCTGAGCATTTCTTGGTGGCAATGAAATTGGTTATATTGTGATTCTAATGATTTGGGTTGGGTGATTTAAAAGTCTTTGTTTCTGGGTATTGATCTTTTGTGGCAAAAATTGTAGTTTGGTTCTCATATTCATATTTTTCACAAGTTGAATTTGGGGATGTACTTGTTACTTGTATTGTTAGAATCTAAACCCATCCTTTTTCAGGGCAATTGTTGTTGTTTGGTCTTTCTCCGTGGTTCGTATTCCTTGAAGCTTTGTTATTATTTATTTTTCTCTTTTTTGGTTTTGAATTTTTGGTGGGTTTTTTGGTTCTGGGTATTTGTCATGGATCTGGTGGTAGCCGGTTTTGTAGCCGTTGTTGCTGATGAATGGTTGTCTCAATAGCAAGGAGTAGGTCTGTTGGAGAGGGACGAGAAACACAGGGTTTTGCCAATGTTATAAATGACGGGGGGCAGCGTCAATTTTAATGAGTACCGTGTTGCTACAGTAACAGAAAATAATTCCCCTCTACAGCGGAGGAAACACAGAAAGTAATAAAAACTCACTTTTGCTTTCCTTCTTTAAATGTGAACGTACTTTCTAAAAGATGAAAAGTAAAATTATATTAGTAAACATGATCTAAACTTTTGTTTTACTTTTAGGAATTGACAGTAGAAAACAGGAATTACTTCCTGTTAGAGAACGGCCCCTATGTTTTGTGACTAACTTAAATGCATGATTCTTCCATAATATAATTCGACAAGTGAAGGATGTACAGTGCCACAAATTAACCACTACATAGAATTTATGTTAAAATTGCACATAGATCAAATACATAAATGTCAAAATATAAGCATAGCTCCATCTTGCAATACACTCTTGAAGAATATCCTCCTTTCCAAAATGGTATTAAAAATCAAATGACCAAAATAACCCAATTATTCTAGCCTTGTGAGACAAATCCATGTAGGGTATGAATTCAAGTTGGTTTTTCAAGATGTGTGAGAAGTAGAATAATATATTCCATCGCATGAGGTTCTTAAGAACAAAGTTTGCAGATTATAAAGGTTGCTGCCACCAGCCAAATTACATGAATGCAAGCAACCAAGTCTTAACACCTAAACTCACCTAGTATTCCCACAACAGTAAGATACACTTTTTCTTTTGCAAAATCTCTAAAGAGCTCATTTGGATTATCCCATAGAAGTGGAGCAATTAAACATTTTTTCCTTAGCAGGTGATGGTGGTTATCCACATCTTAAAAAGTGAATATAACATTGTAGTAAAAGAAAATCCAAACATCATTGCATAAAATCTAAATGACTAGGGGTGCGACTTGGGAAGGCCAACCCAATTTTTCACGGGCTTGAGCAACAATTAGAGTTATGCCTGGGTTGAAAAATATCGACCCGAACTTAATTAGGGTTGGACTTGGGTTGAGGTGCCATCAACCTGATCCCAATATATCAAGTTCGGGTCGATATTTTTCAACCCAAGCACAACTCTAATTGTACAAATTGTTACTCAAGCCTGTGAAAAATTGGGTTGGCCCACCCAAGTCACACCCTTAGTCGTCTATAAAAATATCCACCCGAACTTAATTATATTTGGACTTGGGATCAAGTTGATGGCACCTCCACCCAAGTCCAAACCTAATTAAGTTCGGGTCGATATTTTTTAACCCAGACACAACTCTAATTATACAAATTGTTGCTCAAGCCCGTAAAAAATCGGGTTGGCCAGCCCAAGTCGCACCCCAAGTCGCACCCCAAGTCGCCTATAAAAATATCGACCCAAACTTAATTAGATTTGGACTTGGGTTGAGGTGCCACTAGTCGTCTATATATAGGTTTGGACTTGGGATCGGGTTGATGTCACCTCAACCCAAGTCCAAACCTAATTAAGTTCGGGTCGATATTTTTCAACCTAGGCACAACTCTAATTGTACAAATTGTTGCTCAAGCCCGTGAAAAATCAGGTTGGCCATCCCAAGTCGCACCCCTAGTCGTCTATAAAAATATCGAGTGGAACTTAATTAGGTTCAACCCGGTCCTAAATTCAAATCTATTTATATATATATAGGTTTGGACTTGGGTTGAGGTGCCATCAACCCGAACCCGATCCCAACCTAATTAAGTTCGGGTCGATATTTATATGTATAATATTCAAATTATGATAATCTTTTTCTTTTATACTTCCTTTGTTTAAATCTTCATTTTATTGCTCATGAACGCTTAAAGAGTATTAATTTCTTATGAATTTGTTTGTAATTTTTTAAAAATTTGTATTAAGTTTAACTTTTTTGGTGCTTTGGAGTATTATAATATGAAAAAAACTCGAGATCGCTTTAAATTTTTAGCATGAAGATTGACCATATGGGTAACCTAAATTAACCTAATTTCCTAACCCGAATTTAAAAATTCAAGGACGGGTTGGGTTAGGATTGAACAATTCATATGTCGGGTTAGGCTTGAGTTGTATCTCCAACCCGCCTGACTTGGGCTTGGGTTGAGTAGTTTGGGTTGAAGGTTGGGTGAGGGTTTAACATTTCATATGTTGGGTTGGGCCTAAGTTGTATCTCCAACCCGCCCGAGTTACAGTCCTACCTTTGACACATCATGACACTAAATTTAAAACCGATCATAAAGCTCAATTGAAGAAAACTACCTTTAAGGATCTCCACTCAGAATCAGGCCATTTTGATGATGTGTTTTCTCCAAAGCCAACAATTGTTCCACTAAACCTGAATAAATATAAAAATACATAACATGGCAAGTAGAAATATTTCGAAATCCTAAAAGTAAAAAATAAAAAATAGGCAAGCTACAAATATACCTTCTTTCAGGGACTTCTTCCCCCTCAAACTTCATCTTAAACCTCATCCCAACAGAGAGCTTTCGGCTCCGAGCTTCAAGGTACTTGTTCACACCTACGATGAACTCAGACCGACTTGTCCTGCCACAAACAGTGCTACTTTAGTAAAAACAATCTTTCTCAACAAAACAACATGGCAGAAAGACGTCTAAAGAACATATTTACAAACAAGATGGAAGGTGATTGGGTTAATCTACTGTATTGAGAGCCAATTTCATAATCACATGTGAGGATACAAGGAAAAAGAAATTCAAACAGAAGAATGCTGAACCATCATTTGATAAATGTGTCATTTTTTTCCACGAGAGGGAAAAAAAGTCTATACATAACTACTAATCAAATAAAACGTCATTGTTAAATAGAAATAACTATCAAACAAATAAAAAGTCTATACATTGCAAACCTTAGATACTTCATTATTGCAATTGGAACATCAAAATCTCAGCAAAAATTGAGTAATCACTAACAACGCTGAATATATATTTCCAAAATCAGCACTTGCATGCTTGAGAATCAGAAAACTGATTTCCCAATTCCAAATAACACTGATGAAATTGAATGCCAAATTGCCAATCAGAGCAGAAGGATATCAACTAGATAAAAACAAAATGTACACATATACGCCCATACGAACTATTAACAACCTTGGTTTATAAAAAACAGAAAAGAGGGATCCAGTTGCGATGGCATGTGATGCAGTAGCAAGAACCCCTAGATGCATACTATGACTGGATATAACCGAAGATGGCATATTGCTTAGTTGTCTCATGAGCCTCCTAACTCCAACCCGCAACTCACCGTTTTCGCCCCTAAAAAAAAGTAGATAAAAAATTTAATAATTTGACAAGTAATTCACAAAAAAAAAAAAAAAATAGCAACTCCATCACATCATGCATGACAAATCTTACCTCAGAAAAATAAAAGCATCACCAGCAACTAATTTTTTGGCACTAACAAAGACACTCCACCCGGTTGTGAGTAAATGGCGCCTAGGTTGCCCTGCAAGTAATGCTACAACTTATGTATGCTGAAATATAAATCATAAATAATAAGAACAATTTTAACATTCAATGCACAGGAACCCACATCGAGAGGTTCAAAAATCCTGTAATTCTTACCAGCATACAATTTGTATGGGCATGGATGTCCCGCAACATGGAGTTACCGCACATAAAGCACATTAAAAAAATTTAATCCCAAATGCCTCTTTATTTTAGAAGAAGGAAGAAACAAGACAAAAATAAAATCTACACAATTATATAAATATATATATATATGTATGTAAATGACAGAATATACAGACAAATTTATGTTAATAGGACGCTTACTTTAATGGGGAAAAAATCCGAAACAAAAACAGACTACCTTGCAATACAATTTCCTACAAGCATATTCCAGAATATTGCTCTATGGTATGGAAATTGGACTTTCAGTTAAGTGAGCCAGGTATTACTTTCTTTATCCTTTTTAGGACTAACAATAAGAATTGGGCCCTTAACCCGGACTTTCATTTAACATGCCCACTGTGGCTGTGATACAACTCCTTCGGCTTAATTGAGCTAGGAATAATGAAAAGGGTACAATCAAAAGTAGGAAAAACTAATCCAGATATATGAAAGCATCTCCAAGGCCAAGGCCAAGGCCCATCTAGGAATTACTTCAACATTGGTTTACAATATCAAAACATCCTTCCACACATAAAGCCCTTTCATTTAACATGCCCACTGTGGCTGTGATACAACTCCTTCGGCTTAATTGAGCTAGGAATAATGAAAAGGGTACAATCAAAAGTAGGAAAAACTAATCCAGATATATGAAAGCATCTCCAAGGCCAAGGCCAAGGCCCATCTAGGAATTACTTCAACATTGGTTTACAATATCAAAACATCCTTCCACACATAAAGCCCTTTCATTTAACATGCCCACTGTGGCTGTGATACAACTCCTTTGGCTTAATTGAGCTAGGAATAATGAAAAGGGTACAATCAAAAGTAGGAAAAACTAATCCAGATACATGAAAGCATCTCCAAGGCCAAGGCCAAGGCCCATCTAGGAATTACTTCAACATTGGTTTACAATATCAAAACATTCTTCCACACATAAAGCCCTTCCATCGTAATACTGAACTAGACTCGTTGATTCCTAAGATCCTATTGGAGATCCAGGAACTCAGCATCTTCCTTTGCAAAAAGCTAACTTGTATTTCCCAGGATCCACCATTAGCACCCAAAACAGGTTACCTGAAACTATTCAGAACCTAACCTCGCTCAAACTCCAACAATCATCAAACAACATGACTATGGATTATTGAGCACGCGTCTTATGGAACCACTACCTACTGCTAAGAATTGAACAGGAGTCCCGTACATATTTGGAAAGAACCAGTACAATAGATCCAAAATGGATTAAAGAAATTTAAATGCACAACCATGGCATTCACTACCAGACAAGTCAAAAATATATGCTAACCTCGAAAGATGTGACGAAAATGCCATTCATTGCCATGAAGATCAGTCGCAACCAATTCCTGCCAGGGCGGCTGTTGGGACATATCCTGACAAGGAAATTGAAAGCTAAAACCAGGCAGGAAAAAATCTAAACAAAATGAAAATTGTTATGCTAGGTAGTGCTGAAGCAATACATTATAAGTAAAGGTGACGTAAAAAAAAAAAAAAAAAAAATTAAGGTTACCAAAGGAGGCAAACAATCATCCGCATGTCTCCGAAGAACAGAGAATCCACCATGGGTGCTAGTGTCAGAAGCAGTAAGTGTCTTGCAAAATGAATGGGTGTTGCACCTTGGAGGGTCCGGGGGAGGAGGATCTGGGCTAGTGACTTCACCTTGCTGATCCACAGAAAAATAACCCAAGCATGAGAAGCATAAAGGACCAAGTATAAATACCATAGGTTAGACGCAGTCGCACACTATGGTGGAGAGCATATTCATTCAATTAAGCATTTAGGGGGGAAATTTGTTCAGAAATTCCAAGTTTTGCAATGAAATCAAGGGAGAGAGAACTCACATCTGTTTCAGGAAGTAAAGTTATCTGGGCATAAACTTCGTCACTTTCTTGTTCAGCCTGCATTCCAGGATATAAACTACTAAGCAAAAAAAGAAAGAAAGAAACCAAAATTCTGGTGCCGTCCCATGAAATATATATAAAACAAATAAAAAATAAAAAAAGATACTTTTATGAGCATGTAAATAGAACATGAAAGAACTCACACGAAGCTGGATATTCACAACTTTACAAAGTATCTTTGCCGGTAGATTAAATGAAGGGAGCTGCTGGTCTACTCCTTGATGAGTTGACGCTTCAAGCTGTAAAAAGAATCAAAATCTGTAAAACAGTAGAAACAGAACCAATATGCTAAAAGATAATCGAAGAATAAAGTGGATGTAAATGACTCTAGCCACTCTATTTTTTTTTAACATTATGGCAGATATTATACAAAAGTTCCACACAAGTTACCACATCCGGATAAAAAACTTTGTGCATTAACCAAAGGGACAAGAATATGTCAAAAATAAATAACAAAAAACATAAATAAATAAAAAAAAGTATTAGCTATGTGCAACTAAAATGGATAAACATCGTGATTCAGGCAAATCTTGCTAGTTAACTAAGAAATATTTATGTTCCTGCTCATATATATACAATAACTAATACTACACATCAATATATATAACAACTAATACGATCTTGCACAGTAAAAATAAAAAACAAAATAAAAATTGATTTAAAATATATATATATATATATATATATATAAATATTGAGGCCAAAAGTGACCCAGAAAATTTCCATCCATGTCAATGTAACTACAAATTAGGATTAAGAGGTATTATTTTCAAAATAGATCACAAACAAAAATAACCTCAACATACCTGTTCCATGTGACCTTGTGGAAAGTAGTAAACTCTTTCCCTTTCACGAGGAAGAGTGGCAAGGGGTCCAGCACAAGCATGCCACAATTCCTTGTACAAAGCATCACCTATATAAGTGAAACACCATAAAAAATATACATGAAGTAATAGAAGAGGAAATTAGATAAGAGAAGAAACAATCATAAACATACAGTTATGAATGGGATTTTTATGGAATCTGGACAATTAATATTTCCTTGGGAATATAATACGAAGTTGCTGACTACTGCTTGAGAAATCTTACAGAGACAGAAACCACTAAAAGGTGCCAACATATGCCACTAATGATATGTATCAAAATTAGCATTGACACGTGACTAAGGCATGGAATTCAAAAATAAAGAAGCATGAACATATCCCGTGTAATATATATATATATATATATATATATATATATATATATCTTAGTGTTACACCAAGAAATGGTATTAAAATAAATCTGTTACGCCCCTCTATCAGCCTACACTTTTATATTAGATGGTAATAACACGGTATCAAAGCCAAATAATAATAAGATCCTTGACGAAGCACAATATATTCACATGGATGCCCTACCCAATACGGATAAAATGTGAGGAGGAGTATTGAAATGGACTTATTACACCCCTCTCTATTAGCTTAAGCTTCTAGAGTAGATGGAGGTTAATAAATGGACACCAAGTAGTGATTCAATCAGAATCATATGATCAGGTTAATGAAACACAAATGAAAAATGTGAACCAATAGTTCTACTTGGTTGCCAAGAGAGCTGAAGAAAAGAAAACATCATCAAATTTGAGTGCTCCATCCTGTTCATCAAAAGGACCTTATGAAATTAAAAAACCCAGCTATGCCAACTATGTTCTACTTTTTAGAGCTAAGCGGAAAATTATTGGGTCCAAAATTTCATTTTCAACCAAGCATAGGAATACCGAAAAAGAAAATTTAATTTTATATAAGAAGAATACTTGGGGCAGCTGTATTTTTCAAGAACATAGGCATTGAGAGAATCAAAACTCAATAAGTGCATTGAAAGAATAGGCAACAAGCAAAACGCCCACTGGGATAGCAAGTGTTCTACTTCTAATTCTCGGTCAAATAATAATTAACAGCCATCTATAACTAAACAAAAGTGGATAGCAAGCTCGGACCTGAATTAGACTGTCCAGAGAACTGATTTGCACCAACATGTGCCATGAAAAGAACCCACTGAAGTATCCAGATTCCAGGGTATTCAATTTAGAGATCACAATAGTCCCCAATTTAAGGGAGAAACCTTCTTCTGCATTAAAGGCAATTGTGTTGAAGGATTCAGAGACAGAACCAAGTAATAAAACTAAACAACAATAAGTATTAATAAAATCTCCAGACATATAATAGGAAAAAGATAATCACCACAGCAGGTGCCATCCAAGACGGCTGATTAAAGCCCTTTAATACAAAAAATTGTGTTTCTCAGATTTCTAGCCTGAAATGCAGCGGACAAATTTCTGCTTAGGTATATTCCGGGGCTCTTTAGTGTCGATGAGCGAATATACACAGGGCATGCAAAAAGCATAAACCTTTCAAGTGTTGGACTATGTGCTTCAAAAATTTAAGCTTAAAATTTGGGGGGAAATTCTCTGCAAATTTTTTTTAATTAAAAAAAAAAAAAAAAAAAAAAAAAAAAAAAAAAAAAACATGTTTGGTAAACTTCCAGAAAAAGATGATAAGACGTTTCATGAAAAGAGGAACATGTCAGTAAAACCCCCTTTAAAAAAATTAAAATTTTAAAAATAAAAATAAAAACTCATTAAGTTTGTGCAGAGCCGTTGTCTTGTTCTAGCTTTACAGTTTACACAACTTCATTTGGATTGAGGGATTTAGAGGGATTTGGAGAGAAAAGAAGGGGAAGGATAGTGTTAAGTGTGTTTGGATGAAGAGAATAGAAGAGAAAATAAAGGATTGGGAAGGATTTGGAGGGATAGTCTATCTCTCCAAATCCCTCCAACTAAATCCTTCCAATTTTGAGAAGATTTGAGGGGATAGGAAACAATTTAAGTAAAATTTTCATTAGAGATAAAATTAGCCTTCAAAATTCTATACACAAAATTTATATTACATTCAAGTCCTAGGTCAAAATATTAGGGCGTAGCTTCTCTATCTCCCCTTCTCTCACATCTGCAAATCAGAATCTGAAGGGAAAGCAAGGAAGGTGGTTGGTTGTTCCTGTGTTGTTGTTAAGGATTACGGGAAGAAACACGGGGTCTTCACATAGTTCAGGAGTATGTAAAATCCCATTAAGCTTACAGCTGAGATTGAGGATCTTTTTCATTGAGGGGTTTTTTCTTTAGTTAGTTTTGAGCAGTTTGTATCTCCTTTTCTAGAGATATTATACAAGGGTGCATGGGAACACTATTTATTTATCATCCTGTCTTCTTATTTGAATCATGAGGAGTATTTGTCTTATCAAAAAAAAAAAAAATACAGAAGTCCAAGAGAAACAAAATTTGGAGGAAAAGAAAGAGAAAACGTGTTGCAGAAATGCTTGCAAAGGAGGTGCTTACATTTTCAACCTGTTTTTATTTTGAATCTTTTGTTTGTGGATATGGATTTGGGCCCCTTAATCTAAATTAAATCCACTGTTTAATGTAACTTTAGGATCCATAATTAGATTATTAGAATGTTAGTGACATCCTTGACCAATTTGACGTTCCAAATTACAAGTATTTCATCTTGTTAGGAATAAATTATAAGGATTTTATATAATACAAGTAATTCAAAAGGGTAATTCAAGCTTTCCAAATTACAAGTAATTCAAGCTTTGAAAACAAGCTATTTTATTTACATTAGATACAAAAGGGTAATACAGTAATTTGATTATTATCCTTTCCTTTCTTTTCACTTCTCTGTTTTATTCAAACAATATTATGCTTTTCTTTTCTTTTTTTCTTTTTTTTTTTTTTCCTATCTATCCAAACATGAATATAAATTATAGCTATCCTTTCCTTTCTTTTCCTTTCTCTCCTAATCCTTTCTTTTCTTTTCTCTCCTGTGTATCCAAATGAAGCCTAAAATGATAAGCAAACATATCAAGAAACATAACAAAATCACACCATTAGACAACAAGGGGAGAGAGAAAAAATAATAATAATAAGTAATACAGTCAAATTTGGTCATTACATTTCCACAAAACTCTAGACCGATCACGCTTAGCGCAAAACAACCGCACTAATATGAATAAACACTTTAAAATGGCTCAATCTTCACCGTCACCAGGAAATATAAATTCAAATTCGACTTGATTATATATATGTTCATATACATGTGTACACAGGTAATCGAATAGCACGAAATGAATATAAATAAACCGAACAGAGGATTATAACATCAAAAAATTAACTAAATCACGAAAAAATAAAATATAAAAACACAGCAATAACTATGAGCTTACACAACAAGGCAAGTGATTCAAACTCTAGCCGAATCAATCCACCATTCCTATCGCAATCAAGAGCTTCGTGAGATTGCTTTCAAACAAACACACAACAACAACAAACAAAGAAAAGGCAGAGATCGATAACACAATAATTAGGGTTTGGAAAAGGGTAAAGATAGATAGGAAGTACACGGTCTGCGCCCGTAGAAGCCGACACGACCCCTATACTGTTATACAACAATTAATTGAAGGCTTCAGTCTCATTCTCTCTCCTCCTCTATATATATATCCGTAATATTATACAGTCTTTGTTTGTTTCTCTCTCTAGATTTTCTTCCACTATTTTCTCTCTCTAGGGTGGACCTCGGAAGAGTGGCGTCAAAAGAGGATAGACTTGAGATTGCATATCCCAATAATTCATAGTAGTAGTAGGTGTAATAATAATAATAATATGTGGACACTCACACCCTGCCAAGTAACAGCGATCAAACGCGTGCCCTAATGCCCCTACAAGTTTCCCCTCCTGTGTTCACGCGCAAAAAGTAAGAAAAGCCAACTTAACAATTAATTAATAAATTAATTACTGCTGATAGTTATTAAGTCCGTAATTAAGAAATACGGAGCATGTTGACTGTATTTTTGTGACTGATTGATAATTCAATTCACCACCTTATTTTAAGTGAATTGAATATTTTTTTAATTAATTACTTTTGTGTCCACTTATAATTCAATTATTAAAATTTTTAATACTTAATTTTTTATTTGATATTTATCAAACACTAAGTTTTTTTGTTTTAAAGGTAAGCATCACCTTAAGTTGATTCTGCATAAGCTACAATCAAGGGACCTGTGAGGTCTACTGTCATAGGGGTCGATTTTGAGTATGAATCTCCTAACTTGTGATGGCACTAAACCAAAAATAAAAATAATTTTTCTCTGATTTTTTACTTAACTTAGTCAACTTACACTTGCTGCCTAGGACGCACGACAAGTAAAACACTCTTACACACAATTATAGTTGCAAGAATGTAAGGACAAGAACACCCACAAATTTACAGAAGCCCAAAGCTTCTAACCTTTTACTATTATTCACAAAACAGTACAAGGAAATGCCTCAACCTGCAGAAGCATACAAGAGTCTCCCACAACACTCTTCTTTGTATCTCACTGCCCTTCTCTCTGTGTATCTCACTTTTCTACAGATTCCACATATTTATAGGCAAACTTACAAAACTGCCCACAATAGTCCACTAAAGTGGTGGATGACACTCACATCCATCTAGGGTCGTGCTGGCACCCTCTGAATGTATCAGCACTACATATGCAATTGACAAGCCCAATTGCTAGTTTGCTGGCATGGCCAGCACATGCCACCTGTCTCTAGTGATTGTCCAGCAACTGCCCCATATATGTTTATCTCTATATATCAACATAATGGAGTAAAGTTGATCCCCCACCACCTGTGTGTTGTCGCCTCAGAATTGTGCCACGTGCATAGGAGGTTACTCAGCATACCTCCACTCCTCATAATATGTGTGTGTGTGTGTGTACATGAGTGGGAATGCTAGTAACCGCCCCCAACCTACTGAGCCCACCTAGCCATTTTTTATAACTGTGAGCCATGTTTTAGTCCCCTGAGCCACCCTTGCATGATAAGCCTTTCTACGCCCACTGCCTTATGCCCATGTCCCTGACTTGACAATGCCACACATCATGTGGTCCATGTTTTAAGCAACATCTGAGTAAATCTTGTGAACCAAGCCCGTGCCAAGCTCACTGATATAAACCAAGCCAACCAATGCTCACGAATTCTCCCGCGCCTTGGTTTGTTGGGGCATAGCGCTAAGCCATACCCATACTTCAGTCCATTCAAACTTTAACCTTGCTTAAGGCAAGTTAGCACACTCCAAGGACCCACATGTGCTAGTTTGCCAAACCATACACAAGACTTGGGGCTTATTGGTGCACGCGCGCGCTCCCGTGGGCATGGGGCGCACACTACGTGCCCATATGTACGCGTTGCTAATCCTTGGTGTCGCCGATGTGCCACCGAGTGTCAGCTTCTCGAGCCATACCTAAGCATGTTGGCTAAGCTCCCAATACGTGTTACATGTAAGGCATGCCATGGGCTTGCTGAGGGGCATGGGTGCTGAGGAGTGCTTCCCTACATTTGAATAAGGGAAAACCACACCTCTTCGTTGGCCCGTGTGGTGGCAAGTTTTTCATTTCATAGATAAATCGTGAGCCTGCATGGAGGCAATTTACTTTTACTTTGCATATTGTTCAAACATGGGAGTATGGGACCAATGTATGTGGAGAATGTTTGTTGATTGATTTGTTGCGGGGGCGAAGTGATTGTTACTTGTTTGTTATTGTTTTGCTAGTGCATGCATGGTCGTAGGTCATTAAATTCCACTCTTGTCCCTCCTAATTTGCATCTTGAATCGGTTGTTCGTAATCCTATGGGAAAAGGTAGTTCTCATCACTCCATTTTACCAATGGAGGAATTGAATAACGACCATGTGGAGGACCTTGGTCACATAGACCAACAAGGCATCCTCCACCCTAATGTGCATCATGAAAATATTCAAGTACCATTAGGCATGCCAAGACTATTCATCCCACCACAACAACAAGGCCAAATTCCATTAGGAATGCCTCGGCCAATTTTTGTTCCACAACCTCCCATTATGCAAGGCAACCAAGGTGTTCGAGTAGCACCATCAGTTGTAAATCCTCCCATTGCTTTAAAAGACCATTATGTGCCTAATGAATATAATGTACCTACTTGCATTCAATTGCCCCCATTTAGAGCACATCACTATGAGATTAAACCACAAACCATTCAAATGCTTCTCAACTATCATGGACTTCCAAGTGAAGAACCTTATAAGCATTTGGATGAGTTTCTTGAAGTGTGTTCCACCGTGAAATACACGGACATTGATCGGTTGTCAATTATACATCAACTTTTGCAAATAGCACAAATCATTATAAAATAGGACTATTGGTCGAGTAAGTCGAACCACTGGGACTGTTAGTTTATGGCAATCAAGGTGTCTAAAATCACTTTTAGAATGATGAAAAGGGGTATATAGTTTTGTTTGAGTTGTCACTTAAATTAGGAATTAAAAATTGCATAAAACAATAACTTTCAAGAACTTTAGAGAAACGGAATTTAGATAGAGAGGACTAGGGAAGTGAATCCACTTCAACCCCTTACACATGCTAAATCTATGATTGATTTGGGGAAATATTATATATATGTAACCATGATATATAGCAACGCATGGTTACTACAATATCTTCATGAAATTCATTAAATCACAAGGCAAGAATAACGTATCAAAGCTTCACATGCTTGAACTACCTAAACTAGGGTGTAGCCTTAGACATGCTCATTAAGCTAGAGATTATCAAGCCCTCAATCAAATGGTAAAAGCACATGGAGTCAAGAGATAAGATTAACCCATCAAAAGGAAGCCCTAAGCTATGGATTAACAAATTTATCAAAAACCATGCCATTAAAACCATTTCATAATCTTATTTTCATTGTCACTATGAAAATGCTAGCCATACAACCATGAGAACAAATAATCTAAGACAAGAGTAATTGATTCAACATGATCATTTATACAAAATAATGTTCATTACACATTATAAAGTGCTCTAGATTATGAAAATTGGTCCATACATACATACATTCCCCAAAATAAATCAAACTTTAAACATGCTTACAAGGAAGGGTTTCATCACCCCCCTAGATAGAAAGTTAGTTACCCATGGATGCAATGAATGAAGGAGAAGAAGAAGCCTCACCCTCCATTGTCGCACCTTGAGCAAGCTAGAACTCAAAACCCTTAAGAACACTACTTTCTCTCTCTAAAACTTAGCAAAAATATGAGATGATCCCTATATAATGTAACCACTCTCTATTATATCCATCTTAGCCTTCTATCTACTCCAAAATTGTGGTCCTAAAGCCCCAAGACCATTGTAGGGTAATCCCTTAATTCAGGGGATAACAGTTGGTGAAGAAAAGGGGAACCCATGCTTCCTTGTCCGCAGAGTGGCGGGTGCCGGTAGGAGCATGGCGGGCGCCCGCGGATGCATGAAGATTCTGGTCACTTTGGCGGTTCTTGGCGGGCGCCTGCGGGTGCTTGTCATGTCTGTGCACCTTTGGTAAAAAGGTCATAACTCCCTGCTCCAAACTCCAAATGACAAACCGTTTGATGGTTTGGAAAGCTAACTCAAAGCTCTAAGTACATCATGTTTCAATGGAAGTCCAATTCTCAAGTTTGGTGGGTTGAAAATGAAGAACAAATTTGAACTTCACTGCTGCCAGGCTGTAAATTTCAGCATTGCACACCTGGGGTAAAAATGACATAACTCTTTGGATACAAATCCAATTAAGGCAAACTTTATGTCTATAGAAAGTTGACTCATAGCCCTTCCTATTTTATGTTTTACTGAAGACCAAATTCGCATATGCAAAGGGTCAAAATTGGAGGCCAAAGTCTGATGGAATATCAACCGGCGCCCGCGCTGTTACAGCCTTGCACCAATTTGCTACTTCCAACCGGAAATGATTTGGCTCGGCCCGAAGACACGGTAGTTCTTCCTAGAAATTTTTGCATAAAGTGTTATGAGTCCTGTGGATCATTAATCTTGGCCAAAACGAAGGTCCCTGGCAACAGCGTGCTTTGATTCTTTAAAAACTCGTCAAAGCATCTCTTTTAACTCTCTTTGGGGAACTCACCTAAAAATAAACAAAAGCATGCAAATGAAGCTAGAATATGCAATATGATAAAATAATGGACTTAACTAATGCAAATAAGTGCGCTTGAATATGCAATATTCGGTGCTTATCACACCCCCAAACTTACATTTTGCTAGTCCCTTAGCAAAACAAAACTGAACACACAATGAAATAACAAAATGACTCTTCTTTCGTGAGAGTGACGGTTGCATTTAGCATATACAACAAGCCTTTTAAACCCCTAGGCATCCCTAGAGGACGAGTGAAGTCTCGTGAGGGTTTAACATGAATGTAACCCATAAACATCAAACATGGTGTATGAAGATGCACAAAGCTTATTTTCAAACTTGGAACATAGAGAACATTGGAGATGGAATCATTATGAAGACTACCTTATGTATATGAAGTATTGATAGAACAAAATAGCTAATCATCTTTCAACTCTCATGTATTAACATTATAGTCTATATAAATACTTCAATTGTTATATGTATAATAGAAATCATCTCAAGCTTCATTTGAAGTGAACCGGATTCCCAATATGCAACTTTTACCTTCTTTTTCCAATTTCAAACATACAAGTCTTCAAATCATTAAATTTTCCTTTTAAATGAGGTCTATAAGACATGAATTTATTCAAAATACAAATCTTTTTTTTTAATGATACATATTATGGTCGTGTAATGCCGAAGTCCCTTAAGCTTTCTAACTAACCCATGTAGCAAGTGTTAGGCCAGTAACTCCCAAACCAGATGGCTTTAGGGTGCTAAGTGTAAAGACACTACTAGGGCTTAATAACTCGAGTCAGCAAGGTTATGAACTCCAACGAACCATATTTATTTATTTTTATTTCGTGAATGACCGTGTAATGCCTAAGTCCTTTAAGCTTTCTAACTAACCCATGTAGCAAGTGTTAGGCCAACAACTCCCAAACCAGATGGCTTTAGGGTGCTAAGTGTAAAAACACTCCTAAGGCTTAATAACTCGAGTTAGCAAGGTTACGAACTTAAACTAGTCATTATCATTCTTTTTCTTCTTTATTTATTTATTTTTATTTTTATTTTTTAGATCAATGCCAAAGATATCCATTCATTAGAGTCATCATTTCAAATCAACTGAGTCATGGTCAAGGTCAATCAGGTTGCATGCCTCACAATTAAGTTTCCGGTGTGCATATGTGAAGTGTGAAGCAGAGAAGAGAGTGATACTCGAAGATAATCAAATTGAAGCATTTATACAACCATTTGGAATCCACATACTCATTTCAGTTTTTTCTCATTTCATAACTATCATTTACCTCTATACACAAAGTATTCAATACATGCTTCAATCTCTAACAAATTTCAAAATTCCAAAATCATGGCTTCCATTTTTTTTTAAAAGTTTCTGTTTTATACCTCTCTTAATAGTAAATGCAAACACAAAATAACAAATGCAAACACTATACAATACACAATACTCCTAAACTTGAATGACACATTGTCCTCAATGTGTGAAGACAAAGATGTAGAAATAAAGAGCATATGGGGTAAAAGGAATAATAATACCAAGTGAGTGAGACAACTTTAGCATTGGAGCCGCATGCAATCCCATGAAGAGATGCCAAAATGATCTTCCCCCAAACTTAGACATGGAGACTTGTCAAAACACAACTAATATACACATGTAAAAGCACAGGTCTCTTAAAAAAAACTAAAACAAAATTAATAACACAAACATGAATTTTATTGAAAAATAAAAATCCACATAAAACACAAAGCTGCACACATAAGAAAAATTGCAGCCACAAGTTTAAAACGGATAACAAAATAATGCCCAAAGCGGTGCCATTTAGAGAGATGAAGTTGGGTCAGGAATTTTGTCAAGCAGGTGGTGTGCACTTTGTAAAATTTAGAAACAAATCAACCACAAATCAATGAATGGTTCTTAAAAACCCAGAAATTTTGTCCTGCAATCAAGATACACTAGCCCCAAATCAACCACAAATCTTCACTACATGAAATCCCATCCTCTATTTATACCAAAAACTTTGAGAGAGTGGAGGGGAAGAGAACTTACCCAAATGGAAATGCCCAACCATGCTTCCTTGCTTGGTGGTGAATGATAGAATGAGGAGGAAGATAGAAGAAAACGGAAGAAGGAAGGATGAGAGGATGATGGAGATAGGGAAAGAAGAGATTAAGGGAGAGAAAGAGATCCGCTTGAAAGAGGGAGAGTTAGAGTTTTAGAGAATTAAAATGACTCAAGGCGCCTATTTTAACCGAGCTGGCAGGGGCGGCAGGCGCCCGCAGATGCGCAAGGGGCCACTGTCCAAAACGGCGGGCACCCGCGAGAAATGGGCCGGCGCCCGCAATGCTGCTGGGCACACTACCTTAAATGGCGGGCGCCTGCGAGAAATGGGCGAGTGCCCGCAATGCTACTGGGCACACCCTTTATTGAAGGGATTTTTGGCCTAAAGAAGGCCGGACAGGGGTCAAAAAATCCCTCAATTTGATTTTTAAGCTCCCATTGACCCTAGACATCATGTAAAACCTTCTGAACGGGATTCAGATCATAATTGCAAAAACGATATTGTAGAGGTCTAAATTTCCTGTGAATTTTGGATTAGTCGGGAAAATTAACGGAATGACCTTAAAAAATTATGAAAAAGGTACCGAGACCTTAAAATGACTAAGAAAACTGAATGTGACTTATGGAATGCCATTCGAGATAATTCCGGAAGAGGTCACATTTTGGCTAAACTTAGCTAATTTTCGAAAAATTCTTGGCTAAGGCAACTTAGAAGAGGGAAGCTTGGAAATTGGTAAAAATTGCCTCCCATGAGTGCTAAATTTAACGTCGATAGCTAGACGAATCTCAAAGTAGGGTTTACCCTACACCAAGTCTCTCCAGAGAGTTCTGCTTCCCCAAATAAGAAAATTATTTTAAAAGTGGAAGAAAAAGAGCTTGAAGATAAAATTTGAAAAGAGGTAACGGAAATACCTCAACCCACTCTTCTTCCTCAATGAAGAACTTTGGATTATTTAGGGGCTATTTTGGATTATGGGAAGGTGGATAAAGTGAGGGCACACCTAGCAAAGGTTTGTGAAAGATCATATTTAGCACGGGAATGCCCGAAAAATTGTCCTTCAAACTTTTAACATCCTTCTCACACTTATCCGGTGGTTCAGGCTCAACAATTTGAGATAACTCAAGTGAGGGAATGGGAGGAGATGCAAGCTCCCAAGAAAGAGATACATTTGATGTTGCCCAAAGAAGAGAGTGAATGGGTGGAGGAATATCAAGCAAAGAATTTACTTCCCAAATACAATTGAAATGGACCAAGCAAGCTTTTAGAGGATCCTTCATTGAAGGAGGTGTATCAAGTGAATGATTCTTTAGGGGCTGTTTTGGATTTTTGAAGGAGACAATCTCTTCATCATTATTTTCTTCATTTTGAACCACAAATTCTTCAATTTTTTGTGTAGCAACAATTTGATCTTCAACCACAATTTCTTCATTTTCACATGTGGTAACCATTTGATCATTCTCATGATGAAAGTTACTAGGAGTAATCTCATCATTCATGGAATTTTCTTTTGGATTAACTACAAGTTTAATTGGAAATTCTTTTTCCTTTTCATCATTTAGAGCATTAACCATTTGTCGAATTTGGGTTATTTGGTCATCTAACTCAACTCTAGATTGGGAATGAGAATAGGTGGTGGATTGCATGCTAACAGTGTCATCTAACATGTGCTTGTTGAAATCCGTCATTTGCTTGTTGATAGACTCCAACATTTGTTTGTTTGCAGCAATAAACTCATCCAATTGAGATGGTGGAAAAAGAGAAGAGGGCTGGAAATTATGATCATTGGGTTGAAAATTGGCGTGAAAATGTTGCCCATCAGATTGTGGGGCTGAATTTCCTATGTCATGCCACAAGAAGTTTTGATGATTTCCCTAACCCGAGTCATAACCATTGAAATATGGATCATTACCCGGTTAAAAGAAATTTTCAATTGGTTGCTCTAGATAAAAATTTGAGAATTATCCCAATGGAGGACAATCTTTTGTATGATGTGTATGACTAAAGCAATATGCACAAAACTCATGTGGTATGTAAAATTGAGTTGGAAGAGAATTACCCTCCATCTAGGACTAATTCAACCACTTGTTTAGATACAAAAAAAAAAAAAAAAAAAAAAAATTTCATGCAAAATATATACAAATAGAGCATAGAGTGCAAATAAATTCAACTTTGAAAACTTATAAAGGGTCTAAAATTTCTAGAATTTTCCTTTCAAGCAAAGCAGCCCCTTGCACTTACACAAATGTACTCAAATACTTTAAAACAAGTTATAAACAGAATATATACCAAATCCTAAACTAAAAATCAAACCAAATTTAATCTTTAAATCTTAATCACAAAGCCGTTTGCATTCCCCGGCAACGGCGCCAAAAATTGATCGGTTGTCAATTATACATCAACCTTTGCAATAGCACAAATCATTGTAAAATAGGGCTATTGGTCGGGTAAGTCGAACAACTGGGACTGCTAGTTTATGGCAACTAAGGTGTCTAAAATCAATTTTAGAATGATGAAAAGGGGTATAGAGTTTTGTTTGAGTTGTTATTTAAATTAGGAATTGAAAATTACATAGAACAATAACTTGTAAGAACTTTAGAGAAACGGAATTTAGATAGAGAGGACTAGGGAAGTGAATCCACTCCAACCCCTTACACATGCTAAATCTATGATTAATTTGGGGAAATAATATATATATCTAACCATGATATATAGCAACACATGGTTACTACAATATCTTCAAGAAATTCATTAAATCACAAGGCAAGAAGAACGTATCAAAGCTTTACATGCTTGAACTACCTAAACTAGGGTATAGCCTTAGACATGGTCACTAAGTTAGAGATTATCAAGCCCTCAATCAAATGGTAAAAGCACATGGAGTCAAGAGACAAGATTAACCCATCAAAAGGAAGCCCTAAGCTATGGATTAACAAATTTCTCAAAAACCATGCCATTAAAACTATTTCATAATCTTATTTCCATTGTCACTATGAAAATGCTAGCCATACAACCATGAGAACAAATTATCTAAAACAAGAGTAATTGATTCAACATGATCATTTATACAAAATAATGTTCATTACACATTGTAAAGTGCTCTAGATTATGAAACTTGGTCTATACATACATACATTCCCCAAAATAAATCAAACTTTAAACATGCTTACAAAGAAGGGTTTCATCACCCCCCTAGATAGAGAGTTAGTTACCCATGGATGCAAGGAATGAAGGAGAAGAAGAAGCCTCACCCTCCATTTTCGCACCTTGAGCAAGCTAGAACTCAAAATCCTCAAGAACACTACTTTCTCTCTCTAAAACTTAGCAAAAATATGAGATAATCCCTATACAATGTAACCACACTCTATTATATCCACCTTAACCTTCTATCTACTCCCAATTTGTGGTCCTAAAGCCCCAAGACCATTGCAGGGCAATCCCTTAATTCAGGGGATAACAGTTGGTAAAGAAAAGGGGAACCCATGCTTCCTTGTCCGCAGAGTGACGGGCGCTTGCAGGAGCATGGCAGGCGCCCGCGGATGCATGAAAATTCTGGTCACTTTGGCGGGCGCCCGCGGGTTCTTGGCGGGTGCCCGCGGGTGCTTGTCATCTCTACGCACCTTTGGTAAAAATGCTATAACTCCCTGCTCCAAACTCCAAATGAAAAACCGTTTGATGATTTGGAAAGCTAACTCAAAGCTATAAGTACGTCATGTTTTAATGGAAGTCCAATTCTCAAGTTTGGTGGGTTGAAAATGAAGAATAAAGTCGAACTTCACTTCTGCCAGGCTTTAAATTTTAGCATTGCACACCTGGGGTAAAAATGACATAACTCTTTGGATACAAATTCAATTGAGGCAAACTTTATGTCTATAAAAATCTGACTCATAGCCCTTCCTATTTCATGTTTTACTGAAGACCAAATTCGCACATGCAAAGGGTCAAAGTTAGAGGCCAAAGTCTGATGGAATATCAACCGGCGCCCGCGCTGTTACAGCCTTGCACCAATTTGCTACTTGCAACCTGAAATGATTTGGCTCGGCCCGAAGACGCAGTAATTCTTTCTAGAACTTTTTGCATAGAGTGTCATGAGTCCCGTGGATCATTAATCTTGGCCAAAACGAAGGTCCCTGTCAACGGCGTGCTTTGATTCTTTAAGAACTCGTCAAAGCATCTCTTTTAACTCTCTTTGGGGAACCAACCTGAAAATAAACAAAAGCATGCAAATGAAGCTAGAAAATGCAACATGATAAAATAATGGACTTAACTAATGCAAATCAGGGTGCCTGAATATGCAATATTCGGCACTTATCAGACATGCCATAAGAAGTGTTAAGACTCAAACTTTTTCCTTTTACTCTTAAGGACAAGACAAAATATTGGTTTAACAATCTTAGACCTTTTTCGATAACCTCTTGGGCAGAACTGCAACAAGAGTTCTTGAAGAAGTACTATCCGGTTTCGAAGACCAATGCCATGTGAACTTTCATTTGTGAATTTTCTCGAGGGGATGGGGAAATGTTTCATGAGGCATGGGAAAGGTTTAATGACTTGCTTAGGAAGTGCCCACATCATGACATACCTAAGTGACAACTAGTTCAATATTTCTTTAAAATTTACCGGATAATCACAAAGGTATGGTTAATGCATCTATAGGTGGTTCTTATCTTGATAAGCATGAAAATGATATGTGGCAATTGTATGAAAACATGAGTGAGAATTCAATGCATAGATCTTTTTCCTCTAAAAATGGTAGAAATTTAGATGGAAGGAAGAATGTTGACTTATATCAAGTTGACAACTCCAATGATATAGCCGCCGAGAAGAAATCTTTGTCTCAAAGGTTTGATTAATTCTTGATCAACTAAAATTTAGCGAATCAAGTATCTTCCTCCCCTAATCATGTTCATCACCATGCATCTAATGAATCTTGCGTGACTTGTTCAAGTGTCTTGCATTCTACTTCCAATTGTCCCCATGGACATGCGCAAAGTGAGAACTATGAACAAGCAAATGCTGTTTTTGCTAACCAAGGGAATAATCCCTATGGCTTACACTATAACCCAAGGTGGAGGAACCATCCAAACTTCTCTTGGAAAAGCCAAGGGGAAGGCTTAAACCTTCCCCAAGGTGGTTTTCAAAACAAGTATGTTCCACTTCTGATGCAAAGCCAAGGTTCCCAAGGTTATAAATCTTCTTTTCAATCATCACATAGAAATTAATTCTTTAATTCTCGTTTCCCTAACCAATCATCATATTCCCAAGGAAACTCAAGGATTCCCGCTTTTGAGGTGAAAGTGTTGACCGTTCTAGGCACTCTAGAGGCGAACACTCAATTACTTCATTCCCATTCCCAATCCATTGCTAAGCTAGAAACCCAAGTCGGGCAAATAGTTAGTACTTTAAATGTTAGAGAGAAAGGGAAGATGCTTTTGAATGCACCACCAAAGCAACAATGTGTTGTGCAGACTCATCTTCATCGAAAGGTCACACAATTGAACATGTCAATGCAGTGACAACCTTAAGAAGTGGGAGAATTGTGGACAACCAAGTGAGTATGTCCAATGAAGAGAGTGAACCGGTGCAACCAAAAATTGACACCCATCCCGTTTCACATCTTATTCTTCCTTCATTGCATGTGCATGACCCCTTTGTTGAAAAAGTAATGAAAAATGATTTGAACAAAGTTTTGAAAGATGATTTGAAAAATTCTTGTGACAGTTTGAAAAATTCTTGTGTTAAAGATTCTTCAAAGAAAGATTTTGAAAAACCTTTTGAGCCTAGAGCTTCATTTCCGGATGCCTTGAAAGGATCCATTTCTTTTGACAAACAAAAGACTAAGACTAATAAAATCATTGGAATGTTTAGGCAAGTGCAGATCAATCTTCTGCTTTTAGATGCAATTAAGCAAATTTCGGCTTATGCCAAGTTCTTAAAAGATCTTTGCACCCAAAAGAGAAAGAAAAAAAGCCAAGCACCAAGAAAAGTGGTCTTGACCGAGCAAGTAGCTCAATTTGGCAACATAGCACTCTCCCAAAGTTTAAGGACCTCAGTTCACCTATTGCATCTTGCATCATTGGTGACCATATTATTAATCGGGCTCTCTTAGATTTAGGAGCAAGTGCTAACCTTCTTCCATATTTAGTATATGTCAAATTGGGCTTAGGAGACTTGAAACCGACGTCGGTGGTTTTACAACTTGCCGACCGATCTATCAAAAAGCCCCGGGGTATCATTGAGGATATTTTGATTAAGATTGATAAGTTCTTCTTCCTCGTTGATTTCGTTGTCATAGACATATAACCAGTTTCAAATCCCAAGAGCCAAATTCTCGTTATCCTCGGTCGTCCTTTATTGGCAACCGCAAATGCCAACATTAATTGTAGGTCGGGGATTATGAAAATCTTATTTGGCCACATGAAGGTGAAGTTGAACATCTTTAATCTAACCTCGAATTCAATGGACAAATATGAAGAGGTGTGTGTTGTAGAAAAGTGCATTGACAATGAACTTGAAAAACATGAGTTTTTGCTTGAGAAAGGAATTTCTAAAAGTTCACCTTCAAACTTGAATTCAAGAATTGTTGTTTCAAAATCTTGTGTTGAAAGGGTATGGAAGCCCAAGAGTTGCATAGACCAAGGACTATCAATGTCTTTTGAATCAAATCCAACAAGTTCTCTAAAGAACCATTTGTTGGGTGGGATTCAAAAATCCATTCACCCTATCAAGGAGGGGATGCATAACAAGATATTTAATTCGGGGTAAAAGAGCCTAACGTCTTGCTAGAGACGTTAAAGACTAGTGAATTCGTAGGGTTTACAACCCTATTCCTCCCTTATTTCTATTTTACCTTTCATTTCTTGCGTCGTCTAGATATATTCTGGGTTTATACACATGGCTAGGAACTGTGATTGAGAATGCATGCACTTTCATTCTGAAAATAGGCATTTTGTACTTGTTCGATCGATCTCAAAAGAGGTTCGATCGATCGAACATTCATCCCTACATCCAATCATCTCTTGGTCCCATCGATCGAGAATTTCCTGCATATTTCAGCTCTCTGTGTATCGAGCAAACTTCAGTTGAGATCGATCTAAGTGCTCTAAGATCAATCAAAATTTCCCTTAGATCGATTTTCATTCCACACTTAAAATTTTTTTTGAAACCCATAAAAAATGCCTCTCTGTGTATCGATCGAACTTGTCTGCAGGTTTTCACTTGTTCGATCGATCGAAGTATCTTCTAGATCGATCTTGGATTGATCGATCTATGTCCCTTTGTTGACTTTGACTGCCCTTTTTGAATTTTGAATTTATTTAAAAATAATAATAATAATAATAAAACAAAAACAAAAATATTTTCAATTTTCATTTTATTTTATCCTCAAAAATACAAAAACATTTTTCTTTTATTTTCTTATATATATATATATATATATATATATATATATATATATATATATATATTCGAAAACTCCAAAGAGATTTTTATTTGATTTTCATTTTCATTTTTATTTTACTTTATTTTTCTAAAAAAAAAAAAAATCTCTCTTTGCATTATTTAATTCATTGCATCTTTACTTCTTGCATTTTTATTTACTTGTCTTTTTATTTTTGTTTGTGTACATATTCATTTTTTCTAATAAAAAAATAAAAAACAATCATTCAAAGTAGCATTCCGTCTTGCTAGAGACGTTAAACTTAGTACTCACTTTGCATATTTCTTGCATTTTTCGTTTTTCTTTGCATGCTTTAAAAAAAAAAAAATTATTTTTCTTTTTCATTATTTTGTTCTTGCATCCTTTCTTACTTTTTGTTTTTCATTTATTACATTGTACATATTCTTTCATTACATTTTATCTTCTTTATTTTTCTTTTTGTATTTTGTTCATACATTTTATTATTTGATTTTCTTGCATTTTGTATATACTTGCTTTCCTTAAAAGAAAACTATGAAAAATATTAAAAAATTCTCCATTGTGCCCTTATGTGTAGTCATGCATACTTTATACTTTAGTTAGGACTTGATCTCATATCTCTTTTTCATTTTGTATTATATTGACTTAGAATGCATGATTTGATTATTCTTATCCCATTTGATATTTGATGTGAGTTTGCTAGTGTGGTTATTCAAATAGGTTGTTGATTCCAAATTTGGGGGAGACCCTTGTCATATTGGATCATTGCCGAGCTTCATGCTTCCACCACCACGGTATACTCTTTCCATCTTTTCCATTGTTCTCATTGCACATTGAGGACAATGTGCAATTTAAGTTTGGGGGTAAGGTGTCTTTGTTGCATTCTACTTAAAGTTGAGTTTTAAATGCATGATTGAGATTGGAGATCTATGATTAGTTATGATCTTTTGAGGACTATATTACTTAAAATTTAAAAATTGTTTGACTTGAGAGTCCAATACTCCTTCTATGCCTTGTGGATGCTATTTAGGAGTAAATTTTTTGAAAGATTGATATCATGCTTGCATTTGTGGTCCACATCATCTTGATTTTGTGATTGTTTTGAGATTCACTATAGGATTCTACACTAGCACAAGCGCACACTAGCATTCATTTGTGGGGTACATGTTTTGTTGATTATTG
This sequence comes from Cornus florida, assembly GCF_030987335.1. Taxonomy (NCBI): domain Eukaryota; kingdom Viridiplantae; phylum Streptophyta; class Magnoliopsida; order Cornales; family Cornaceae; genus Cornus; species Cornus florida. The sequence goes on from NW_026775573.1 coordinate 53,606,069, forward strand.
AATTGGTTATATCCCAATTGACCTAGTAGTGCATTGAAATCTTTCATCTTGATAAAAGTGGATAACAAACCCTTTTCATTGAATAACCGGGATTCTAGCCTCATCAAGCACTGAATTTCTCGCGCCGAAAGATGGAGGGCCCAAACTCTAGGTTAATAATTGAACTTACTTGAAAAAAAAGAAAAAAAGAAAGAAAGAAAGAAAGAAAGGAAAAGTTGCAAAAGCAATAAAAAAGTGAGGATTTCTCCAAAAGGTGAGAAGTGGAAAATGATTAGATAGAGGTTGTTTTGATTTGTAGCCTAATTGATTTGAGCTTGTAAGTCCTTAGGGGGGAACACCTAGTGCCCTAAAGCCGTCTAGTTTGGGAGTCATTGACCTAATGCTCAACCTCATGGATCACTAGAAAGTTTAATAGATCAACACATTGCACTATGCTTCCATTTTTTATTCTTAGGATTAAAAAAAAAAAAAAAAAAAAAGAAGAAGAATAAGCGCACATAGATCAATAAAGCTCTAATAAAAGGTCCACTGTTTGTCTTGATGATCGGTTCTAGATTTGTGTGTTAGTTTGAGGGTAAGGATGTGATCATTTCTCTAGTTGGCTTAGATAGCAACATATTTGATGTCGGTCCACTCAAAAAGGATTCTAGGGTTGTTTTGATTTGCATGATCATTTTCTTGATGTGTGGAGGACCATACTTGTTTGCTTGATGTTAAAATTTTGGGAGATTGCTTGGAAATGGTTGAAAAATTGTATACTTGAGGTAATTTTCTCCCAATGCTTGTTTGCAATATTGGTGCCTCTTTTGTGATAATGAGCTTAATGTTTATGGGTATAATTTCTGGAAACCCTCACGAGACTATACTCGTCCACTAGGGGTAACCTAGGGGTTTAAAAGGCTTGTTGCATATGCTAAATGCAATCGTGTTCCTTACGAAAGTGACGTTATCTATTTATTGCTTTCTAGTTTATAGCTGTATAGTCGTTCACTTCATTCCTTTACTTCATAGTTCATTGCTAGGGACTAGCAATGTTTAAGTTTGGGGGTATGATGAGTGCTGAATAGTGCGCAATTAAACCCCTTAAGCTTAGGTATTCTAGGATCTTTATCTATCTTATTTTTTCGTCTTAGACTAATATCATGTTATTGCCCTTTTTAGGTGCTTATCCCAAAAATAAGTTAATTCAGCCAACTAAGAGCTTAAAAGAAGCAATCCCAATCTGAATGGAAGAAAGGAGCAAAGTGGAAGCAAAATGAAATAAAGTGTGGAAAATCAGCAAGTTCGATCGATCTCAACATTCCTTCGATCGATTAGAGCAACATCGATCTAGACATATCAAGATGGATCCAAGCAATTGTCTTTATCCAAAAGATTCCACCATATTATATCGATCCAACTTCTTTTAGATCGATCGAAATTATTCGATCTTATCCACACCTACCACCCCACCTACCACTTTTGTCTTTTTCCCAAAATATTTTAGAGATTTGTTTTTATTCAAAAAGGTGCCGCCAAGGATGATTAATCTCTGCAGCATTCGATGGATCTCACCAATGTTCGATCAATCTTTACACAGTTCGATTGATCGAACCTCCTCAAGTCCAAAATAACATAAATTCCAGCTCATTAAAAGTTGGCTCATGGTGCAATCATTGCAAGGACCCTAGTGCACAAATCCAGACCATTGGGTGTGACACTTGAGCCTCCTATATAAGGATTTTGAGTCATTTTTACACATATCTTGAAAGATTGAACATATCTTCAATACACATATCATATCTCATATCTTGGAGAGGAGGCTAAAGACTAGAGAGCTTTTACACATCTTTGGGAGTTCTTCCATTTTTCTAAGGTTTCCATCAAGAAGGAGGTCATGCCTATCATGGATATAGCCCTTGAGGGTTGGATGACTACTTCAATGAGTGGCTAGACATCTACTTGGGGCTAGAATAACCCCTAAGTTTGCTTCCTAGACCTAGTGTTTTGTATATTTTTGGGGATTTGCTTATAATAAATGTTTTGATCTTGGATTTATATATATATCTTGTAGTTTCTTCTTGATGTGTGTGGATTAATGCTTTCAATTGATTATCTATTTCTAACCATATGTCTATATATGCTAGAATGGATGATTCATGTGCTTTTCTCTAGATTTAGTGGAGTTTATACATGTCTATGTGTATGGATGAAGTTAATCTAGAGATGGTCAAAACATAGTGCTTAATTGAACACTCTTGTAATTTATTTGATGGTCCACACTTGTTTCTTGATGGATTGTGCCACACCTTTAGCTTACTTAGTTTAATTTCCATGTCGTTAGTGTAGATGCAGTGTAATTGCTTTAGATCTTAGATAGGTGGATAATCTATTCTTGTTCCTTGGTGTTCCATACTTATGAATGCAAATGGTGTATGCTTCTAGATAGTTGTGTGTGCATAAATTGTGGTTTTATTGAATGGATTTTGGTCGCATTTGATAGGTTGTGCTTTCCATTTGAATTGGCTAGACAATCTATACTTATTTGCCATCCATGCCTAGTTTTAATTAATGTCACTCACATACACAAGTTACAATTCAATTTCCCCCATTGATATACAATTGCTAGTGTCTAGTGAAGTCAAGCTTAATGGTAAGCTTTAGTACCCCAAGTCATCTCCTCTATATCTTTTTCCCTACATTCTAAATTGTTACCTTTTACTTGCTTTAATTTTAATTGTATTGTAGTTTAATTAACCAAACAAACCATCTTTTGATCATTTGACCTACTAACCCTATACATTGTTTCCATTGCAAGCACGCCCACAATCCCTTGGGACAATCCCTACTCACCCTAGTTATATTTTTAGTTAGAGGTAGTAGTGGCTTTTATAATTTAAAACTTGGCCACATTGCACACTCACATTCTTAGTGCATCTTTAAACGTTGGTGCCCGCGATAACCACCAAATTCTCTAATTGAAGTTTTCATTGCATTGATTTTTGAAATCGGATAGTACTTTTTCAAAAATTCTTGTTGTATTTCCGCCAAAGAGGTTATCGAAAAAGGCCTAAGATTGTTGAACCAATAATTTGCCTTGTCCTTAAGGGTAAAAGGAAAAAGTCTGAGTTTTAAAACTTCTTCTGGCATGTTAATGTATTTCACGGTGGAACACACTTCAATAAACTCATCCAAATGCTTATAAGGTTCTTTACTTAGAAGTCCATGATAGTTAGGAAGTATTTGAATAGTTTGCGGTTTAATTTCATAGTGATGTGCTCTAAATGGGGAAAATTGAATACATGTAGGTGCATTATATTCATTTGGCATATAATGATCACGCAAAGCAAGAAGAGGATTCATAACCGGTGGTGCTACACGAACACTTTGATGGCCTTGCATAATGGGAGGTTGTGGAGCAAAAATTGGCCGAGTCATTCTCAATGGAACTTGGCCTTATTGTTATGGTGGAATGAATGGTCTTGGCATGCCTAATGGTATTTGAATATTGTCATGATGCACATTAGGGTAGAGGATGCCTTGTTGGTCTATGTGACCAAGGTCCTCCACATGGTCGTCATTTTGTTTCTCCATTAGTAAAATGGAATGACTAGAATTACCCATTCCCTTAGAATTACGAACAATGGATTCAAGATTCAAATTAAGTGGGATAAGAGTAGGATTTAATGACCTACGACCATGCATGCACAAACAAAACAAAAACAAGCAACAAGCAAGTAGAAATCACTTCTCCTCTGCAATAAATCAATAATCAACAATCCTCCACATAAAATGGTCCCATGCTCCCATGCTTTGAACAATATGCAAGAAAAATTAAATTGCCTCCAAGTGGGCTCATGATCTATCTAAGAAAATAAAAACTTGTCTCCACGCGGGCTCACTATTTAACTAGAGATTGAGTTAGGAAAGCTTATAAAGGGGCCTTAAGCAATTTCAATTTATTTTTCAATTTTTGCTTAGCTTTGCAATTTTTTTAGATTTTAGCTTTTTTATGCTTAGCTTAGCTCCTTGCTTTAGAATTTTCCTTTGCTTCACTTCCTTTGCTCAATTCACCTAGCCAATCAAGAACAAACACAATAAGTAACCAAAATAAAATAAAGTAAAAACACGATTAAAAGAGTACTAATTCCTAATTGTTTCCAAAATACGGCATTGCCTATCCCCGGCAACGGCGCCAAAACTTGGTGTGTGTCGTGAACCAACAAGTTAAACGTGTTAAAGAGTGGCCAAATTTAAATTTGTAAAATGACACTACTACCTCTAACTACTAATATAGCTAGGGTAAGTAGGGATCGTCCCAAGGGAAAGGAAGCAATATTGATATAGAAACAACGTTGGATTAGTAGGTCGAGTGATGAAAGATGTTTTGACTGGTTAATTAAACTACAATGTTAAACAAATTCAATACAAATCAATTAAAGTAAATAAAGGGTAGAGAATAAGAGAGAGGGATCTTGGGACTTAGAGGTCACCATTAAACATCACTTTTCTAAACGCTTAATGTGTAATGAATAAGGAGAAATATATGTTGTAATACTAATATGTGTGATTGAGTGAATCATCAAGCATGGATGACTAATTAAGTATTGTCTAGACAATTTAATGAATAGCACAATATATCAAACTAAGCCATTATTCCTTCTTTTAAGCTCACAATCAAAACACATTAACAAGTTAGAGAATTATACTACTTGCATTCATAAGCATAGAACATCAAATAATAAGTATGGATTGTCTCCCCATCTAAGAAAGTAAGGCAACTACACTACAACTAAGCTAGGGACATGAAAATTAAACTAATTAAACTAAGGTAGAAACACAATCCATCAAGAAATGAGTATGAACCATCAAACAAACCACAAGAGTATTCCATTAAAGTACTATGCCTCGACAATCTCTAGATCCATAGTATCAACACACATAGACATGCATTAATAACACAAAACCTAGAGATAAACGCATGAACATATATTCTAGCATACATAGACATATGAGTAGAATGAAATGATCAATTGGAAGTATTAAACAACACAAATCATTATAGAAACAAGATTAATATATAAATCAAATGTCAAGACAAGAATTACAACACAAATCCCCTCAAAATACAAAACATCAAAGTCTAGGAGGCATGCTTAGGGCTAACTCTAGCCCCAAGAAGATGTTTAGCCACTCATTGATATAGTCATCTAGCCCTCAAGGGCCATTTTTATGATAGGAATGATCTTCTTCTTGATGAAAACCCTAGATGAATGGAAGAACTCCCAAATGGTGTGTATCTCTCTAATCTTTAGACTCCTCTAACCTCTCTCTTCAAGATTGTATATAACTTCAAGATTGTATATATCTAACCTTCTATGTAAAAATGGCTCAAAATCCTCATATAGGTAGCTCAAGTGTCACACCCAATAGTCAGGCCTCATGTACTAGGGCTTCTTCAATGATTGCACCACGAGCCATCTTTTAATGAGCTGGACTCTTTTTTTTTTTTTAACTTGAGAGGGTTCGATCGATCGAACCATGGCAGCGCCTTTTGGAATACTGACAGATCTGAGATATTTTCGGGATATTATGGGAAAAAGACAAAAATGGTAGGTGGGGATAAGATCAAAGAAGTTCAATCGATCTAAAGAATGTTAGATCGATCGAAGATGAAAATTCTTGGGGATAAGGATAAGAGGCTCGATCCATCTTGATAAGGCTGGATCGATCACTGTAAGATCGATCGAAGATTTGTCTGATCAATCGAAACTTGCTGCTTTCCACCACTTTGCTTCTTTCTTCTATTTAGCTTTAAATTGCTTTTTTATGCTCTAATTTGGCTAAATTGACTTATTTTGGGGATAAATGTCTGAAAAGGGTAATAACACGAAATTAGTTTAAAATAGAAAAATAAAACAGATAAAGGTCCTAGAATACTCGAGCTCAAGGGTTTTAAATTCGTACTTTTCAGCGCTCATCAGAACACTATTACATGACCTCCATTCTTATATCCGGCAGGGCTCCGCCAGATACCGTCCAATAGGAATGGGTTGAGAATAGAAAACGAACAGTTATATCTAAGACAAGGTAATAACAATTCGAAAACTATTTAAAACATCCAATTCAATTGAGTTGTTTCAATTGCTCATAGTCATGTAATTAAAAACATAATATATATTAAAAATATCCCAGAGTTAAAACAATCAAACCATAGTACTATATTGGGTTACATCATTGCCCTAAGAGAGGAATTAGTTACTCATGACGATGTTGAATATCATTTGTATTGTAGTCATCTCCATCGTCACGGACGACACTTCTCTTCTGAAGATCTTCACCTTCTAAGGTTATGGAAACCCTAAAAGCTGCCACCACTGTATCAGCCTTCTGAATAACACGAGAAAAAGCGACCTCTTTTATCAAGACCTATACCGTCTTTTATAGAAGAAAATAAAGGGTTGGTAGGCTTTTAGGTCTTCTAGCCCATCTAGAATAGAATACGACGTTCAAAAGAATAATCCTGTAACTTAAATTTGATTTGTCATGGAAGGCTCGAGGTTTAGGAAGTAGCGCTCGAACTTTGAGGTTTGGGCTTGAGCTTTGGGAATAAGGCTCGAGCGTCATTGAATTATTGCTTAAGCTTTAAGGAATGGTGCTTGATCTTCACTTTTACACTTAACCAAATTTTTTCAACTATTTTCCGAAGCGTTTTTTTCTTCAACACTTAGAATATTTTGGGATTCATTTCTTTTAGCATTGCTCGATCGAAGCTTCATGGGCTCTAGCTCTAGGTACCAAGCTTGAGCTTTGGGTACTCAAGGCTCAAGCTTTGAATGATGGTGCTCGATCCTTGAGGTCTGGCACGAGGCCCTAAGAGCTTTGGTCTTCAATTAAATCAGCTCTTCAAATTCCAATGCCTTGTGCTTGAACTTAAGGGCCAAGGCTTGAGCACCCTAAGGTTAGGCTCGAGCACCCTGAGTAGAGCTTGAGCTCTGAAGGTACAAGCTCGAGCTTCAATGCCTTGTTGAATTTTTTTTTTTTCTTGCAAGGCTGGAGCCTCAGGACTTGGGCTCGAGCTTTGGTTCCTGAATTCTTCCAAACTTCACCATTTAAGCTCTCGGCTTGCTATAAATGACCGGCAATGACTCTGTAAGCCCCGATATCAGTCTTTTCATCATAAAGTCCTAGTTTTAACCATTTCTTTGGGAAAGTACCTATAAACACACATTAAACATAAATCAGTCTAACTATGGATAGAAGTATCACTTTAGGCCTTAACATACGTATATTTAGGGGCTCGAATATATAATATTCAGCGCTTATCAAACTCCCAAACTTATATATTGCTAGTCCCTTAACAATACAGAACTAAAAAGCTGCTTTCGTGGGAATCACGGTTGCATTTAGCCAATACAACAAGCCTTTAAACCCATAGGTTACCCCTAGTGGACGAGTTGTAGTCTTGTGAGGGTTTCTAGTGATGGTACCCACAAACATCTCAAATAGTGCCTTAATTGAACAATAAGCTCATTTAAGCCTATTTTCAAATCATAATATCCCTGCAGTTCATTAATCAGTCAAATATAGTAAATACAACCAATCATATAATCAGAAAAACTTTCAACTTCCAATTTCAATTTAGCAACCATGGTCCCCATATGTTAGTTTAATCATTCATTCAACAATCTTAATCTCCAAAATTCTTTGAAAGTGATCTTACAATTAAACGTGTGGCTTACTGTCCATGCTTGCATTTATTCCATACTATTCCTCAATTCATAGGTAAACTTTTCAAATTCCAACTCCCAAGGCATTATTATTTTTTTTCTACAGGTATGCATTTTTCAAAAAGGATACTGTGCAATGTTCATATCTATTAAGCTTTCTAAATCATCCGTGTAATGAACTTTCAACCAATGACTCCCAGACCAGATGGTCTTAGGGAATTAAGTGATAAAACACCCCTCCGGACTTAATTGTTCAAGTAATCTAGGCAACCTAAACCCCTTATGTAACAAGCTTTCAGCTAATGCCTCCCAAACCAGATGGTTTGGGCATTAGGTGTCAGAACACACCCCTAATGACTTAATTGCTCAAGCAGTCTAGGTACAGACCTGAATTTGACCCTTATTTTTTACTTTTTTTCTTCACTTTTTTTTTTTTTTTTTTTTTTTTTTTTTTTTTTTTTTTTTTTTTCATTCATATTGGTGAAGAATTTTTTCATTTATTGCATTACATACATACCAACTTTCTTTTGTTATTTATTTTTTATTTTTTTTCTGCCTTGGTTATCAAAATTATCAAATCCACCTGCTTATCTCATTTTAACTCAAAACAAAACAAGAATTCTAGTTTTTACCCCCCCCCCCCCAGAATTAATGTAAGTGTAAATGTGTGCAAAGTGTAGCATCTCAGAGATCAATATCATTAAACAATAATCATCCTAACAGAGTAGACCACAGGCCACCAACTGATTTCAAAATTTTTTAAGAATCCCTTTTCGTAATATTTTGGCATACAAACCATTTCTAACCAACATCAGACTGCAAACAGAATATATGATAATTAACAGACTCAAAATCATGCTTAGAATATCAAATATCATGACCTTGTGTTAGCAAAAATTTTGACTTTTTTTCTTTTTTCAATTACCCCCAAACTTAGTGTGCACATTGTCCTCAATGTGTGAGAACAAAAGAGAGTTGGAAAAATATTACCATACAAACAAACCAACAAAGATAGACCAAAATGAAGCACAGAAGGGTAAAATAAAGAAATCACCCCCAAACTTAATCTGTAGTACTTGGCAAAATTAACAAACTCCAACACACATTAGAGTATCAAGTATAGAGTAATAATAGAGAAATATCACATGTAACTCAAATATCAACACAAGGATAATATAGGTAGAAAACATGTATATAAATGATCAATATCAGTACAATGCTTTTGAAATAACAGACTTAAGGCAGAAATACAATATAAAGAAACAAATACATCAAAAATACTGCCCTAATCAACAAAAGTGCAAATCTAGCAAAAGAAAATACAGAAAAGCCCTAGACAGCTAATCTATAGTAGGTGGAGGAGTATTAGTAGAAGTAGAAGGGGTAGACGGAGTGCAACGTAATAACTCCTCAAGAATGGTCTGTTGTGCAGTCAACATCTGTCTCAGCACTGTCTGTCCATCTTGCAACTCTGTCACCCTGGCCTGTAATTCTCTGCAAGAACTGGCCTCCTCTTCAGTGGGGTCTGGCCATCAGAGGTATCCATCTCATCCTCCGTGGCCTCATCAGCATCCTCTGGCAGTCTAGCAGTAATTGCTATATAACACTCATCACCAAACTCCACTGCATTGCGGTGATGTGCCGGCATATGGGTCCACACCTTATTCCATTCCTTCATTCCAAACTTTGGAGATTCATCATAAGATTCCTCTTTTTGACCTACCACAAAAGCCTGTAGCTCTAATAGCCTGGTAATCGTATATGGTAAAGGTAGCATATGGGTAGGAACATTCTTATGTGGCCCAATTTCTGACCAAAACTCCAGTAGCTGGTAGAAAATCATCATGGGAAACAAATACCAGTGCTCAAACTGAATAACATAAAGTGCCTGGAGAAAATCAGTATTCCTAACATTTTTATGCCCAAGATAATGGACATTAGCAGAGATAATAGAATCTAGAATCTGTTATGTGTCTATAATTTTACCACTCGTAATAGAACGATTCCGTGTAGGTTAGTTCTATAAAGAAGATGTCGAACCCACAGGGAGATGAGAATTTATGTTCAGTCTTTAATTTAGTCCTAATGGTTCACACGTAACCGGTTCAAAAGTTTACTTGGTTGTCATGATTAAAAACAAACTAAAATCAAATTGAAATATTAAACTAAGTTAAATTGAGTGATCAGAGAGATAAATCTTAGGGCTTTGATTTCACCAAAATAATCATACTATGGTTAATTGTATCAACTCTGGGGATTTGACAAATTATGTTTTTAAATGAATTAAACTCAATAACATTTGTTCAATTCGGGTTTTAAAGAAAGATTTTTTTATAAAATAGTTAACTATTGATCGACGGTCGAAATCAATTATAAATCAACCCTCTTCGCAATAGCACGAATCATTATAAAATAGGGCTATTGGACGGGTAAGTCGAACCACTGGGACTGCGCTAGTCTTAAGGCAACCTAAGTATCTAAAGTCATTTTAGAGTGATGAGGGGTTTATAAAGGGTTTGTGTGTTTGTCACTAAACTAAGAAATTAAAATGCATAAAACAATAGATTGCAATGAAATTGAAGAAGTGAGATACAAGTAGAAAAGACTAGGGAGATGAATTCACTCCAACCCTATACACATGCTAGATTAAGATTAAATTGGGGAAAAACAACACAAATGATGGTCATGATACATGGCAACACTTGGTTGTTATAGTATTTTCAAGAAGTTCATTAAATCAACAAGAAGAATAATCCATCAAAGGTTCACATACTCAAGCCACCTAAACTAGGGTGTAGCCTTCACATGCTCCCTAAGCCCAAGATTATCAAGTCCTTAATGGAATGATGAAAGCACATAAAATTAGGAATTAAGCATAGACCATCAAAGGGGGATCCTAAGCAATGGACTATCTAAGTTCTCCAACTTCATGTCAATAAAACCATTTCATGATCTAACTTCCATTGTCACTATGAAAGTGTAAGCATTATGCTTAAGAGAAACAATCATCTAAGACAAGAGGAATAGCTCAAAATAATCATGTATAGACATTAAAGTTCATTACAACAAATATGATGCTCTAGATCATAAAATAACCAAAAACTATACATTGTTCTCCCCAAAATAAAATCTACACTAGCACATGCTTACAAGGGAGGAGCTTCATCACCTCTCTAGATGGAGGTTTAGTTATCCATGGATACAAAAATGGAAGAAGGAAGCTTGGAAGAATAAGCCATTTTCGAGCTCCCTTTCTTTGGCTTCAAGAACACACCCTCCTTGCTCTCTTCTCTCTCTCTATCTTTTAAAAAAAATGAAGCTTCATGATATGTGTGGCCTCCCTCTCTTATCTTCTAGAGATAAGCCTCTAAAAACCCCCACCAACCAACATCTCCAACCAACCATTAAAGAGGGAAATTAGAATTGAGGAACCCAAGATGCAAGTGGCTGAAAATGGGCCATTTCCGGATGCAATTCTGCCCTAATTTCGAGCACTCGAAATAAGGGCTCGAGCACTCGAAATTGGAGCAGAATGCTCCATTCTTGCCTTGCTCCGCCCGGACCTACTTTGATTAAACAGCCATAACTTTGAGCTCCGAACTCCGAATGATGAACCGTTTAAAGATTTGGAAAGCTGATTCAGAGCTATAAAAACTTCATGTTTTGGTGGAGATCCAAATCTCAAGGATGGTTGGTCGAAAATAAAGATCAAGGCAGAATTTCATTGCTGCCAGGCAGTTCTGCGCACCTCTGGTAAAAAGGCCATAACTCTCTGCTCTGAGCTCTGAATGATGAACCGTTTGAAGATTTAGAAAGCTAATTCAGAGCTCTAAATATGCCATTTTATAATAGAAGTCCAGATATCGAGTTTTTAAGGTCAAAATGGCGAGCAAAGTCCAGGTTCCACTGCTGCCAGAAATTCAGCATTGTGACCTTTGATATTCAAAACTCTACAAAGCATCCTTCTTGCTTCTTTTTGGCCAATGAACCTGAAAATATGCAAAAACGTGCATATGAAGGTAATCTACATAATTAAACAAACAATGGACTTAAATAATGCAATTAAGGGCGCTTGAATTTGCAATATTCGGTGCTTATCAACTATAACCTATCTGCGGTTAGCATGGACTATCCACCTACTTATTCTAACTACTTTAACTACTTTGCAAATAATCTATCTTTCCTAAGCATAGACTATGAAAACATTCTTTTATAAAAAAACGTTGGAACACCATTATATGACCTCTATTCTCATGTCCGGCAGGGTTCCGCTAGATACCGTCCAATAAGATAGGTTGAGAATAGAAAATAAAAAATTATATCTAAGACAAGGTAATAACAGTTTGTAATCTATTTAAAGCATGAAAACCAATTGAGTTGTCTTAATTGCTCATAGTCATAAAATCAAAAACATAATATATATTAAAATAGTCCCAGAGTTAAGAACAATCAAACCATAATACTAGATTGGGTTACATTAGTGCCTTGAAAGAGGAATTAGCTACTCATGACGATGTTGGATATCATCTGTGTTGGAGTTGTCTCCATCGTCACGGACGACACTTCTTTTCTCAGGATCTTCACCTTCTAAGGTTGTGGAAACCCTAAAAGCCACCACCACAGTATCAGCCTTCTAAAACAATATGAGAAAAATTAACCTCTTCTATCAAGGCTTACGCCTTCTTTTATAGAAGAAAATAAAGGCTTGGTGGACTTTTAGGTTTTCTGGCCCATCTGGAATAAGATACGGCTTGAAAAGAGAACATTCGCATAACTTAAGTCTGACATGTCATGGAAAGCTCGAGCTTTAGGAACAAAGGCTCGAGCTTCAAGGTTCAGACTTGAGCTTTAAGGTTCAGGCTCGAGCTTCTTTAAATTGGTGCTCGATCTTCATTTTGACACTTAGCCAAATTTCTTCAAATATTTTTCGAATCATTTTTTTCTTTAACACTTAGAATAATCTTGGGCTTCATCTCTTTTAACATTGCTCTATCCAAACTTCATAGGCTCGAGCACTAGGTACCAGGCTCGAGCATTTGGTACTCAAGGCTCGAGCCTTAAGTAATGGTGCTCGATCCTTGGAGTTAGGCACAAGGTCTGGGAGCTTGGAAATCGATTCCTTCAAATTTAGATGCCTTTTGCTCGAGCTTAAGGGTCAAGGCTTGAGCACCCTATGGTTAGGCTCGAGCATCCTTTGTTCAGGATCGAGCTTGAAGGTGTAAGGCTCGAGCCTGAAGGCTTTGTTGACTTTTCTTTTGACTGGTAAGGCTCGAGCCTTAAGCCTTAGACTCGAGCTTTGGATTCTGAATTCCTCCAAACTTCAACATTTAAGTTCTCAGCTTGCTCTGAATGACCGACAATGACTCTATAAGCTTTGATATCATCACAAAGTCCCGGTTTTAACCGTTTATCTGGGAAAGTACCTATAAACATACATTAAACATAAATCAGTCTAATAATAGATAAAAGTATCACTTTAGGCTGCAACATATGTCTATTTAAGGGCTCGAATATGCAAATATTCAGCACTTATCAGAATCCATAACCTCTTTGGAATCTTGGCCTTGGTAGTACTACTACGCTTTCGCCTGGCAAATCTACCATCACACTGTTTTTGAATCAAATTATTAGCTCATGCTGATAAGCATTGAATATTGCATATTCAAACGCCCTTATTTGCATTAGTTAAGTTCATTAGTTGATTTTATTGTATAGGTTATCTTCATTTGCATGTTTTTGTTTATTTTCAGGTTTGTTTCCTAAAAAGGAATAAGAATGATGTTTTGGTGAGTTCTTGAAGATTAAAGCATGCCGGGTCGGGGATCGACAGTTTGCAAAGCTAATTCGTGCCATTGAACTCATGGCATTCTTTGCATTGTGCTAAGAAGGAAGTTAACGTCATCTGGCCGAGCCAAAAGACAATTTAAGATAGGTGTTTTTGTGCCCAGGAGTATTGCGGGCGCTCGCCAGCCTTATGCACAAATCCTATGGGCGCCTGCCAATTTATGATCGAGCCTTTAAAGTTTATGGAATGAAACAATTTCATTCCAGTAGGTTTCAAATTTGGCGGGGCCCCGCCAGCTTCTGCGGGCGCTCGCCAGTTACCATTACCAGCACCAAGGGTGCCCTTTGCCAGCGCGTGGAAGCCAGTTTTGACACCCCGCGAGCTCCCGCCCTGTGCTGCGGGCGCCTGCCAAGTTGCAGACAGCAGGTGGCCAACTCTATTGTTTTGCTCAATGTTGTCCCCTTGACCAAATGAATGGCTCTGCACTCTTCTAGAGATTTTGAGCCACGAATTTAGGGTTGTTGGGAGGATATTGTTGCTTATTAGAGGCTTGAGGCATGGTTTTATAATCATCTCACATTGTAAGGATTTCTAGAGAGAGAAATATTGTGTTCTTGAGAGCTTGGGTTGGAGCTTGCTTCTAGGTACGAAAATGGAGGGGCTGATCCTCTTAACCTCCTCCTCCCTTGCTTCTATGGGTAACTAACTCCCCTTCTAGGGAGGTGATGAAGCTCTTCTTTGTAAGCATGCTTTAGTTTTGTTTAATTTGGGGAATGAAGTATGTATAGGTAGTTTCATAATCTAAAATACTACACTTAATGTAATAGATCTTAATCTTTATAAATGATTATATTGAATCTATTATATTGTCTTAGATTGTATTTTTTCATGATTGTATGGCTTGCACTTTCATAGTGAGAATGAAAATGAGATTGTGAAATGGTTTTTATTGGCATGTTGTATGAGAAGTTTGTTAGTCCATAGCTTAGCGCCTTCCTTTGATGGATTTTTCTTGATTCTTGACTCCATGTGCTATTACCATAGTTATTGAGAGGTTTGATAGTCCTTAGCTTAGTGAGCATGTCATAGCTACACTTTAATTTAGGTAGTTCAAGCATGTGGAACTTTGAGGGATTATACTTAATTCTTGATTCTATGAACTTCTTGAAGATAATGTAGTAATTTTGTATTGCTATATATTATTGCCATATATCTAAATTGTTTCCCAAGTTAAATATAAGTTAGCATGTTTATAGGGTTGGTAGTTGATTCACTTCCCTAGTCCTCTCTATATAAATTTTTCTTACCTTAAATTCCTTCAAATTATTATTTTATGCTATTTTTAATTCTAGCTCTAAGTGACAAACAGACCAAAAAATTTACACCTCTTTCACCAAACAAAGTGATTTTAAAGACCTTGATTGCCATAAACTTGCAGTCCTTGTGGTTCGACTTACCTCTATGATAGCCCTGTTTTACAATGATTTGTGCTATTCCAAGGGTTGATTATAATTGGTAGATAAAGCGACCCACCACATGCCTATCGATCATAGTCCTAAGCTCCCAAGGGTCATCCTCACTATAAACAAGATTGAGATAAAACAAACGAACAAGACGAGGATAAACAATCTTAGTAACAGGGACCATAAGATGCAAAAGATGGTTGTAACTGAAGGACTTCATAGCCCATCTAGTGCCAGAATCAGTGATGAACTCTTGATAATCAAATGTCGTCTCATAAGAAATTGGAATTGTCTTCCAAGCACTTGGCAAAACATCTTTAGTCACCCTAGCATGCTTAGAAGGAGTAGGACAAACTATCTCTACTTCCAATTAATAGTCCCCTCTAAGAAAATCCCTAAAATCACCAAAAATCTCCAATTCCTGTAATCTGGAAACTGAGACTTGAGCTTAACCTTCTGGGCTCGAGCTTCAATCAATGCTCGAGCTTAAAGTTACAGAGCTCGAGCTTTACCTGGAACTATATCAAAACAAATCTCAGAAATCAATACACAGAGCAACCAATAATCTTTTTAGACAACCATTATATGCAGATGATGTATAAAGATTCAAATAATCATTCATCCAAAAAGAAACTCATACTCTCTTACTCTAGATCTAGAAATTTAATTAACTAAGCAGTAAGCAATGGGAAGAAGATGAAGAAGAAGATTTTTACCTGAATAGTACCTGCAAATTTGGAAGGAGAATGTTAAAAATCATGGTGAATTAGTATGGAGAAGAAACTTGGAGAGAAACTTTACAAAAGAGAGATATATAAGATAATAGAAAGAGGAGACTCAGGTTTTTAAAAACTTTCAAAACCCAGGGCTCGAGCTTGAAAATGTGAGCTCGAACTTGCTGCCAAAAACCTTAAAGTTAGTGATAGAGAAGGGCTTGAGCTTAGTGTGTGCAAGCTCGAGCTTTTGGTAGCTGATGCTCGAGCTTCAAAGTGAAAGTTGGAGTTTTGAGACAAATTTTTGTATTTTTCTGTTTTTTCAATTTTTATTTTCTTTTTCTTAATAAACCTAACCCTAATTTAAGCTAAAAATAAAATAACAGTAAAAATAACTAAAACCTAAAAATTAAAGTAAAAATAAAACTAAAAATATGAATAAAAATAAAAATAAACTACGGTACAACATTCAAATGCTAAGTTTAACGTCGATAGCTCGACAGCATACTAAGTTTAACGTCAATAACTCGACGAAAACTGACATCTCTAGTCCAAATAAATAGGATCATGAAGTTCTACTGCCTCCACTATGCCTCTCTGCACACTACCCTCTATGTAGGGTTTAAGTCTCTGTCCATTGACTTTGGACAATTGTCCATTCTTACAATCTTGTATCTCTATTGCACCATAAGGTGCAACAGAAATAACCATGTATAGACCTTCCCAACGTGACTTCAGTTTTCAAGGAAAAAGTTTCAGTCGTGTATTAAACAACCAAATCTTCTTCCCGGGCTCAAAAGTCTTTCCAAAGATATGCTTGTCATGAAATGCCTTAGTCTTTGATTTGTTAACCTTAGCACTCTCATAAGTATCATTACTCAATTCTTCGAGCTCAGTTAGTTGAAGCTTCCTGTTAGAACCAGCAGAGTTCATATCAAAGTTAAGCTTTTTTATGGCCAGAAAGCTCTGTGTTCTAACTCTACAGGAAGATGGCACCCTTTACCATAGACGAGACGGTAAGGTGACACACTAATTTGTAATACCCCTAATTTTAAAGGATAGTCTCGGTAGTTTATTTTGAGGTTTTATTGTAATTTTGCATTCTTATGTGGTTATTTGGCTATTTGTTTGGTTGTTTTGTTTGTTGTTAATTAATTGATTAATTGCAGTATTTTGTTTTATTTAATTATTTGATTTAATTGATTAATTGTGTTATTAAATTAAATTATTTGATTAATTGTATTACTGGTTAATTGTATAATTGGGTAGGTTTCTATTTTTTTTTCTTCTGGAATTGGTTTTATTTATTTTAATTTAGAGTTTGTTATTCGTAGTCACGTTTTTAGCCGCCATAAACATAGGTTTAATTGGCCGTCTTTATCTTATATTAGAATTAGGGTTAGTGTTTTCTTAAACCTATATATATATATATATATTAAGGTTCTGCCTAGAGTTTTAGAACCCTATTCACGACTGTGGAGGTAGAGAGAGAACAGAGGAGGATTACAGTAGGAATTGCCAGAAAACTTAGGAAGACGCCGATGCAAGGCTAAAAGCAAGTTCTAATCCTAACTCTTTTCCTTTGGTTCGTGTTCTTTGCATGTCTAATACAACTCCAGGAATAAACAAAGATTAACGATTAAACTGAATTGCATGTCTTTGAAGTTTTTTTTTTTTTTTAAAAAAAAAAAATTAAAGTATTCTTTTATTGTGAACTATTTATTTTATATTCTTTCTTATGTAACTCATAATCTAATTCATGTAAATTGATATAAAAGGATTTTAGTTTAGTCTGGAACACGTTGATGAAACATTAAAATAGGTTTGAGTTTCACGGTTGATTTACTTAAACAGTAAACATGGTGGAATTGTAAATTGCTTGTTTTGCATCCTTATTGCACAGTTCGGGTTTTAATTGTTGATAATTACCAAACAAAGGGTTTAATTGACTCTGGAACACAATGGACTTAGTATTAGACACCTAGAAGCATTGGGAATGGAGGACAGATGATCAGAAAGTCAGAAAACAGTGGGCGTCGGAGAAGACGGAGGCTGAGAAAAGTAGAGGCGGCTCCAAAAGGGTGAAGGCAGCTCCACTTGTTTTTGG
Organism: Cornus florida; assembly: GCF_030987335.1. Lineage (NCBI taxonomy): Eukaryota > Viridiplantae > Streptophyta > Magnoliopsida > Cornales > Cornaceae > Cornus > Cornus florida. The sequence continues at coordinate 53,623,846 of NW_026775573.1, forward strand.
AGACTGCTCCATTGTTTTCTTCAGTTTTTTTATTATTTTTTTATTTTCCTGCAATGTTTCAGCGAGGTTAGGCTACTGTGTATGGATTTCTGGGGTTTCAGACTTCAGTTAGGGACTGTGATGGTGGGTTTTAGATGGTTTAGAAGTGCAGGTTAAGGCACATAAGGTGGTGTTCAATTTTACATTGTTAGAAATTTGAATATTCAGAATTTCATAACAACTAACATATACTGAATCGGATTATGGATTTTTTTTAAATTGCCCGGACTTATTTTAGCAATTCTCTGTCAAGGATTAACGTCTTTAATCATGTATCAATGATGTAAATTAAGCATGTCAAATACTGTATTTTTGCTATGCTTATTGGGTATTAATTTATGTGTAGATTTGATTATATCTCACATCAATTGTTGGATTGATATGGTATGAGCATGATAGCTTATCTATTTTTTTTTTTATTATGCTCATCATGGAATTAATTGATGTATCTCTTTCCTTAGATTTATCAATTACTAGAATAAGCATGTCAATTTTTATATCCCTATTTATGCTTATTATGGATCAGTTGATAGTTACATGTATTAACCGTTTAATCAATTGTTGGATGGTATGCACCGGTATGGGATGGTGGCATACTAAGTTTGGATTAGCTCAAAATGCTAAGTCCTACCTATATCGGAATAAGGGACGGATTATATAAATAAAATCCTACTTATAATTAAGTCAAAGAAGCTGCACAAGCTGAATGACTAATTGGATTACTTGCTATTTATGTTAAGTCAAAGAAGCTGCACAAGCTGAATGACTAACTGGACATACCTTGGATGGATAGGATGGACTTTAAATATATTTTTATAGCACCGTGATATGAGCTTGAGTCTCAGAGGCATTGGTTAGGGAGCGTATATGCAGTAGGATGCGTAGCTGGATATGCTAGGTTGAGGTATACCCTGTTAGGCTTAGGTACTCATGCCTACTTAGGTGCACTTTGCATATTGCCTTCTATTCAGGTTGAGACCCCCTGCATAGTCCAGTGAGAGTCCTGTAGTGTGGATATGTAAAAAAATATATGGATTATATAGCTATTGTTGAGTTGGTTAGAATGTATATGCGTATCGAGTCTCTGCTTGAATTGTAGTAGGATAGAACTTGTTCGTGGGCCTGACCCACTTCTATTTTTCAGGTACTCGTCAGTTCCAGACTTAGACATGATCGTGCTGAGTAGAGATTACTACTCACTCTTCCGACGACGTAGGACTTTTCTCCATGACTTAATTTTGGATGTCTTATAGCTATTTATGTTTCAATTTGGATCTTCGTTTTAGGGGTCCAATGGATGGATTCCCGAGTTGTTTAACTATTGAAGGTTTTATGGAGGATCAGTTTAAGTATTTTTTTAAACTTAGAATTCTTTTCAGCTTTTTATTATTTATTTCTTATTTCATTTTTGTATTCCGTGTTCGTTTTAAATATTAATTATTTGATATTCCCTCGGGTTCAGGCTTGGGCCTGATCAACCCGTGTATCGGATCCGAAGGATATCACACAATCGGAGTTTTAAAAGTTGTTCGGTAAGTCCAAAAAGCATCATTTAGTTTTAATGACCAATCTTTACGATCTGGCTTAACCGTTTTTTCAAGAATTCTCTTAATCTCTCGATTGGATATTTTAACTTGGCCACTTGTTTGGGGATGATAGGAAGTAACAACTTTATGAGTAATAGAGTATCTTTGTACCAAAGTACCGAATACCTATTACAGAAGTGAGTACCTCCATCACTAATAATAGCTCGTGGCATACCAAACCAACTAAAAATGTTCGTTTGAATGAACTCAACCACAACTGCGTGATCGGCGGTTTTAGTAGCCACTGCTTCAACCCATTGAGGCACATATTCAACAGCCACAAGAATATATTCATTATGATTTGACTGAATAAAAGGACCCATGAAATCAACACCCCATACATTAAAAACCTTAATGACTAAGATCGGAGTTAACGACATCATGTTTTTTCTTGAAATTGATCCTAACTGCTGACATCGAAGGCATGACCTACATAACAAGTTTACATCCCGAAAGTGTGAAGGCCAAAAGAAACCACATTGAAGAATTTTAGCTGCAGTTTTCTTTCCATTGAAATGACCTCCATAAGCTAAACTGTGACAGAAGGTCAGAATACTATGAAACTCACTCTTAGGAACACATTTATAAATGATTTGATTAGCACAATACTTGAAAAGTTGGGGATCTTCCTAATAGTACATCTTAATTTGAGAGAAGAATCGATCTTTTTCCTGCTTTAACCAAGACATAGGAATTTTGCCTATTGCGAGGTAATTCACAATATTAGTAAACCAAGGCAAATTTGTATAAGAAACCCCAAACAGCTGTTCCTTCAGAAAGGAATCACAAACTGGAAGTGAAGTTGAAGCAAGAAGATCCATCGAATCAAATAGGGTTTGGTTTCCTTTTTGGAGAGAAGATGTCTCAAAGCAGAATGATCAGAATAGGCCACTACTTTGGAACCCAACAGATAAGATCTGAATTTGTCCAAAGAAAAGACAACTGCAAGTAACTCTTTTTCAGTAGTAGTATAATTCAATTGTGCATCTGAAAGAGTTTTACTCGCATAGTAGATAACATGAGGAAGTTTATCTACTCGTTGTCCCAAGACAGCACCCATAGCATAATCAGATGTGTCACACATGATCTTAAATGGAAGAGCCCAGTTTGGAGGATTCATAATAGGAGCTGAAGAAAAAAGAGAACGAAGCTTATGGAAAGCTTCCAGGCATGATTTATTAAAGACAAAAGGAGCATCATTTGAAAGTAGATTACACAAAGGACGAGAAATTTTGCTGAAATCTTTAATGAAATATCGATAGAACCCGGCGTGCCCAAGAAATGATCGCAATCCCCTTACGGAGGTTGAAGGAGGCAATTTAGAGATCAAATCTACTTTGGCTCTATCAACTTCAATACCTCTCTCTGAAATAATATGTCCTAAAACAGTCCCCTCTTGAACCATAAAATGGTTCTTCTCCCAACTAAGAATAAGATTAGTTTTCCTACAACGCTGAAGTACTAGGGACAGATACTGGAGACAGTTTTCGAATGTAAACCTGAAAATAGAGAAGTCATTCATAAAGACATCAAGAAACTTTTCAACCATGTCTAAAAAGATAGACATCATACACCTCTGGAATGTTGCTGGCGCATTACACAATCCGAAAGGCATTCGTCTATATGCAAATGTACCGAATGGACAAGTGAAAGTAGTTTTCTCTTAATCTTTAGGATCAATGGCCACCTGATTATAGTCAGAATATCCGTCTAAAAGGCAATAATAGCTCTGGCCAGCTAACCGCTCTAAGATCTGATCAATGAATGAAAGTGGAAAATGATCATTCCTAGTAGCAGAGTTGAGTTTTCGGTAATCAATACACACATGCCATCCAGTGGTGATGTGTTGTGGAACTAATTCTCCCTCGGAATTCTCAAACACTGTAATACCTGTCTTTTTAGGTACTACCTGAGTCACCCACTTGCTATCTAAGACGGGGTAGATTATTCCTGCATCTAGCAACTTCACAACTTCCTTCAAAACCACCTCTTTCATATTAGGATTCAATAGTTTTTGGAGTTCCCGAGATGTTCGAGAATCATCCTCTAAATGAATCTAATGCATGCAAATTGTGGGACTAATTTCTTTTAAATCAGCCAAACTCCACCTAATAGCCTCTTTATTTTGCTCAAGAACTTTTAAGAGACTATTCTCTTAGGAACTTATAAAATTGGAAGCAATGATCACTGGGAGGGTGTCATTTAAACCCAAGAAAGCATACTTGAGCTTGTCTGGTAGTGGCTTAAGCTCAAGCTTAGATGGAGACTGTAAAGAAGGAATATGTGGAGTACTAGAAAGTGGAGGAAGAGGCTTACGTTGAGATTTCTATGAAGGAAAATCTGTGAATGGAGTGGAATTGAGCAAGGAATTCACTTTAGCTATTAAAGATTCGATATCAAAATCTTCATAATTGAAGTGATTCAGACAAGCTTCTAAAGGATCATTGGATAAAATAGTTGGGAGTGATTCCTCAACCAACTCATCAATAACATCAAGGAAGAAGCATTTACTATCATCGTGGGGATGATGAATAGCATTGAATATGTTCAGCTTGACTTTCATTTTTCAAAAGATAAATACATGGCTCCAGTCCTATAGTTAATGCAAGCATTTGATGTGGCTAGAAAAGGATACCCAAGAATGAATGGAATATATTTTTTGGAATCGTGGATCGGTTTTGTATCAAGAACTAAGAAATCAACCGAAAAAAAGAACTTGTCCACTTTTATGAGTACATCTTCAATAATACCTCGTGGTTGTTTGATAGAACAGTCAGCAAGTTGTAGAACAACCAACGTAGGTTTTAACTCTCCCAAACCTAGCTTCTCATACACCGAGTAAGGAATAAGATTCACACTTACTCCAAGATCAAGAAGTGCTCGCTCTATCACATTGTTTCCAATGATGTAAGAAATTGTAGGAGCACCAGGATATTTAACTTTTAGAGGAGTGTTGTACTTAAGAATATCACTGACTTGCTGGGTGAGACAAATATTTTTAGGAACTTGGCTTTTAAATTTTCTCTTAAGAGTGCACAAGTCCTTTAGAAATTTGGAGTATGCTGGAATTTGCATTATAGTATCAAACAGAGTAAGATTGATTTTGACCTGTTTAAAGACCTCCATCATATCTTGAGTCTTCTCCCCTTGTTTACTAAAGTGGGAGGGTTCCTTAAGATGTTCAGGATAAGATGCTCTTGGCTCATAAGTTGTCCCAAGGTTAGGAGCAAATGAAGAAGTGACTCCACCTTCAACTCCTATGGTGGATTGTGGAATAGAATTTGAGGAAACATCCTTGGGATGTGGATTATGAATGATAGGAACAATAGGAACCCTAAGCCTCTCTTTTTCTTCCTGTCCTTATTCAACTTGATTATCAACCACTTTACCACTCTTCAATGTAGTGATAGCCTGAACTTCCTCATGATGAATACCTGAGGAAATGGTTTAATCAATCATGTAAGTCTACCTTTTTGGGTTGGCTACTGGCAGACTAGGCAGCTTTCCATCCTCTCTTTGAGATAGAGTATTTGCTATTTGCCCAACTTGTGCCTCTAGCTTTGTTATGGCTTGTGAATGTGAATTAAGAAGTTGAGTATTGACTTTCAGATTAACAAGAGCATTGAGTACTTGATCCTCAAAAGCATAATTTCTAGGAAGAGGTGGAAGATTAGGAGTTTAAGTGAGTTGATTCCTGAATTGATGTGAACGATAAATACCAGATTAATTAAAAGAATTATTTTGTGGCATAAGATTAAATGAATTTTGGTACTGTCCCTGTGATTCAGGAACAGTGGTTCCTTGACTTTGATTACTCTATGATAGATTAGGATGATCTCTCCAGCCAGGATTATATGTAGAAGCATATGGGTTATAAGCTGGTTTGGAGAATGCAGCATTCGCTTGCTCCTGTGGGATCCTAGATGATTGTCCCATCATAGGGCAAGTGTCAGCAAAATGGGAAGGATTAACACAGATTGATCAAACTTCCTTTGGCAAGGTAGTTTGTGGATTAGCAAAAGGAGCAAAGACAGATGATAAGATTTGATGAAACCTACGGTTCAATGCTTCTATTTGAGTAGCTAACTCACTAGATTTGTTTACCTTATAAAGTTTTTCAACCTTATGTATTCCAGGTGAAGACCTAGACATAGAGGAAGACGCATGTTGCACTGAATTTTCACTTAGGGCCTCAAACAGTTCTCAAGCGTCAACCGGACTCTTACGCAGAAAGGCTCCTTTACTAGATGCATCAACCATGTTTCTATAAGAATCCGAAAGACTATCATAGAAAATCTGTATTAAGTGCCATTCAGCAATATCATGGTGTGGACATTTTCTTAGAAGATTATTATATCTTTCCCATGAATCATAAAGCTATTCTCTCGGGATTTGGGAAAATGCCATGATTTCTCTTCTCATTTTACAGGTTTTACCCATTGTGTAGTACTTTTTCAAGAACTCTTATTGCAACATATCCCATGTAGATATGGAATTTGGTGGAAGGGACTGCAATCAAGTTCTTGCTTTATCCTGGAGAGAGAATTGGAAAAGTCGCATTCTGAATGAATCATTGGTAAGAGTGGTTAACTTGATAGTTGAACACAATTCCAAAAATACATCTAAGTACGTATAAGGATCCTCTGTTACAAATCCATGGATGGTAGGAAGCATTTGGATCATAGCAGGTTTGATCTCAAAATGGGTTGCATCAGCATTAGGAAATACAAAGCACGAAGGGGAAGTATATGTGGTTGGAATAAAATAATCCCTCAATTATGGTTGTGGAGGAACAAGTGGCACCCGTTCTCCATTACCATTACCATTACCGTTGCCATGACCCAGTGCATCACGATTATCAGCCATGTTATCAGAGGAACTTCCTAATGAATTTAAATGCTTTTTAAGTTTTCTTAATTGACTAAGAGTTCTCTCTATTTCAGGATCATGCACTAAAGGTTTTGACTGAGTATGGCGAGTTAACATGCACTAAATCCACTAACCCTAATAGTAACAAAAATAAAATTTTCCAAATAAAAGAAAACAATAAAAACTCACAGAAGGTTTTATAAACTAAAACTTTTTATCCCTTAAACATCTTTGTCTTCACTGCTAATTTCCTTTACCTGAAAAGAAAAAAGAATTAAGGTGAGATATCAAAAAGTCCGAAGACTGGTAAACCAAAAATAAAACTAATTAAAAACTAAACAAATAAATAAATATCCTTGGCAATGGCGCCAAAAATTGTTTGTGTTGTTTTTGTTGGGAAACGTACAAGTTTTAAAAACTTTTTGAGGGGTTTTCAAACATAGATCTTGATTCATCACAAAGAGACAAGTTTTATGCAAAAATAAAATAAAAGGTGATGTATCATTCAATTAATAAATTGAATACTTACATCAAAGGTTTGAGTAAACCTTTAAATTTTTCCTCTAAAGTGAATGTTATCACTTATCTTTCATTTAGAAATCACCCATAAACCTTGATGAATGACCTTGGAGGTAAGGCTTGTGGTAACCTCCTTTAGAAGAGAAAGCAAACGTTAAAAACTAAAGAGAGAAAATATATTCATTTTTCTTTCAAAAGTCATACCTAAAATATACATGGACCCATGTATATATAGGCAAAATAAAAATAAGGAAGGAAAACAATATATCCTTCTCAATCTCTAATTTACATATCTCAACTCTAATAGGACTCCAATATCAACTTGGGCTATGGGTGAGAATCATTTGGGCTTACTATTTTTTTGGCTACTATAAATTAATAATTGGTTTGGTCCATTAAATCATGGACCTAATTCAATTAATTCATAAATTAATTTCTACTCCACTAAAAGAATTTTATTGTACTCCAATTAAATAGTAAATAACCTCTAAGTCAGTGTTACACTTTGACCCATCTATACATAATTATTTATGGATTATAAAGCCATCAATCCGACAATATAATTAATAATTATTTTGTTACTTTTGATTATTTCCGGCTTGATCACAATAAAATTTTGTTTGACAAAAATAATAATTTACTAAATAAATATATAGAAAACATTTTGTCTAAAACATACGAAGGCCTTTGAATTTACTTTGTGATAAATCATAATCAGTACAAAAATAAATACAAGTAGCAATGATGCAAATATTGAAAATATAACCCTCTAACTATTATTACATAATTACCCAAAGTGCCAATCTATGGATTCCGAAGATTCTGCCGAACAAATTAAAGTAATTACTAATTAATAAAAGAGTCTATAGTTCTCTCATACTTAAGAGTCAATGGACATGACAGTGATAGGGAGCAATTGCATATGACGGTCCTCGCAATATATCTCAACCTAATACGGATCCAGTTCAAGTCTTAGTTAATAATGAGTCCATTCATAATTACCGACTATGAACTATTTATAATTACTATTTATGATCTTGTATTGATCGTCATCACATACATATATAAATATCTCTTGTAATCAAGTGGACACTATTAATTCCATAATGAATCGAAACATAATACATTGAATTCACCAATTGTATAAATCATAAATATTTCAGATATGTCAAGAACATATGTCACTTTAATTCAAATAGGAATTTGCTATGTCAGGGCATATAAATCCCAACAGTTTTGTCAATCATAAATAACCATTAGCAATAGTACAAATCTTTGTAGGATAGTACTATAGAGAGGGTGTCGAACCCACAGAGAGATGAGTTATTATGTTTTGCTTTTAACTAATCTTTATTGGTTTACGAGTAACTGGTTGAATTAATTGATTAGTTGTCACGATTACAAATTAAAATTAAACTAAAGTAATCAGAGAGAGAGGGGTCTTAGGGCTTTGACTTCACCACAACCTTTGTACTATGATTAACTGTTTCAACTCTGGGGATTTAATCAAATTATATTTTAAATGAATTGAACTCAATAACATTCATTCAATTCAAGTTTTAAAAAAAAATATTTTATAAATTTTAGTTAACTATAACCTATCTGCGGTTAGCATGGACTATCCACCTACCTACTCTAACTACTTTAACTAATTTGTAAACAATCCATCTTTCCTAAGTATAGACTATGAAAACATTCTTTTATAAAAAATATTGGAACACCATTATATGATCTCCATTCTTATGTGCGGCAGGGTTTTGCCAGATACCGTCCAATAGGAATGGGTTGAGAATAGAAAACGAATAGTTATATCTAAGACAAGGTAATAACAATTCAAAAATTATTTAAAACATTAAATCTAATTGAGTTGTCTCAATTGCTCATAGTCATATAATCAAAAAACATAATATATATATATTAAAAATATCCCAGAGTTAAAACAATAAAACCATAGTACTATATTGGGTTATATCAGTGCCCCAAGAAAGGAATTAGCTACTCATGACGATGCCGAATATTATCTGTGTTGTAGTCGTCTCCATCGTTATGGACGACACTTCTCTTCTCAGGATCTTCACCTTCTAAGGTTATGAAAACCCTAAAAGCCGCCACCACAATATCAACCTTCTGAATAACACGAGAAAAAGGGACTTCTTCTATCAAGGCCTGTGCTTTCTTTTATAGAAGAAAATAAAGGTTTGGTAAGCTTTTAGGTCTTCTAGCCATCTGGAATGAGATACGACTTTAAAAAGAATAATCCCGTAACTTAAATCTGATTTGTCATAGAAGGCTCAAACTTTAGGAAGTAACGCTCGAGCTTTAAGGTTCGGGCTAGAGCTTTGGGAACAAGGCTCGAGCTTCATTGAATTATTGCTCGAGCTTTAAGGAATGGTGCTCGATCTTCACTTTTACACTTAGCCAAATTTCTTCAACTATTTTCCGAAGCGTCTTTTCCTTCAACACTTAGAATATTTTGGGATTCATCTCTTTTAGCATTGCTCGATCCAAGCTTCATGGGCTCGAGCTCTAGGTACCAAGCTTAAGCTTTGGGTACTCAAGGCTCGAGCTTTGATCGACGGTACTCGATCCTTGAGGTCTGGCACGAGGCCCTGAGAGCTTGGTTCTTCCATTAAATCAACTCTTTAAATTTTGATGCCTTGTGCTCGAGCTTAAGGGCCAAGGCTCGAGCACCCTGAGGTTAGGCTTAAGCACCCCGAGTAGAGCTCGAGCTCCGAAGGTATAAGGCTCGAGCTTCAATGTCTTGTTGATTTTTCTTCTTTTTCTTGTAGGGCTTGAGCCTCAGGACTTGAGCTCGAGTTTTGGTTTCTGAATTCTTCTAAACTTCACCATTTAAACTCTCGGCTTGCTCTAAATGACCGGCAACGACTCTGTAAGCCTCGATATCAGTCTTTTCATCATAAAGTTCCGGTTTTAACTGTTTCTCTGGGAAAGTACCTATAAACACACATTAAACATAAATCAGTCTAACTATGGATAGAAGTATCACTTTAGGCCTTAACATACGTATATTTAGGGGCTCAAATATGCAATATTCAGCGTTCGTCACTTTACTCAACACTTATTTTCCAAAAAATTAGAATTTCTGCCCACTCCATCCTAGTAAATCCCATACATTCTATAGAGACATCCTCCATCACACTGAGTCAATTATTATTAAGCTAGTCATAGACCGTAATGATCCCTCTAAAGTCATTTACCATTCATTGTACATGTAAAAGATCATCTCCATATCTAAATGGGGTGTTCATCCCTCCCTGCTAAAAAACCTACCTGAACATGATATTCAATATAATTATTATGATTATATAGAGTCATGGACAAAAGTTTTCTTGTATCAAAATGAGTCATTTCCTCATTCATGGTTCCTCAACTTTGATAATAAATTCAAAAGTCATTTACCAACTTGGTTCTTGAAATGGTGGTCCCAACATGGATCCATCCCTGAGATTCTTCCTTCTACCCTTGCAGACCAAGTAATATACTTCTCTACAGTCTACAAAGTCAATCAACACAATTCTCAATTTCTTGCGTTACTTCTCTTTTCCAGTAAATACAAAGTGCCATTGATATTCAAATGGTAATATGACATCCAAAGTAACACAGTCATCAGGACCATTTTGTCAAATGGTGGGACTCTTTTAAATTTGACAGGATAATTGGTTAAGTAGAAGATGAATTCCCAAGACAGCTCCAATCCCAGTCTATTGCTCAGCCCCTGAAACAGTTAAGTTAGCCTATTTCTGTCGACTCAGTCTAGAATCAGGTCAACAAGCAAATTAAACCAGAGAAGTCTTCTTCAATAGAGACATCTCGCACTAGAATAACTTCTAAGTCAGAATTAACAGAACTCAATGAGCTTGCTGCAGAACTCATTGGTTGGATACAACATTTATCCGAAGAAGAACAAGAAGAAGATGATGAAGCATCCTCTGCTGGATCCAGCTATCAGGCTATTCAGGCAATGGATCCTTATTGCAATCAATTATTTCAAGAAGGCCAAGATCTATTTGATCCAGGCATAGATTATCCCAGGAATCATTCAAAGGTCATTACCTGCTACATCAGTCAAAAGTCATTATCACTATTAGCTACAGTACCTATCAGCAAGAAATCACTATTTCAATGGTTCCCCGACAAGACACTATTCATCTACAATAACAGACAGACCTTTAGCCACTTTCGGGTGAAAAGCCGGGATTCCCGCTACAGATTCTGCAATAGTAATAAGAAGTTCTTTAATATAGAGAACTCATTTTCGTTTGTAAAAGCCAGGCTTGATTTTCCAAAAAAATTTCTCCTAAATTAAAGCTATTTATTAAGAACACATCAGTAAGCCAATGAGGCCAAATCTGCCACTGCGGATCACTGCACTTTTGACTTAAAGCCCATTTGCTCACCCGGTGAGCAACCGTTACATGATCTAGAAGTCCAAACAAAAGCCAAATCTATATTTTTCTTTAACATCCTATTGGATATCTTCAAGCACAGTCATCGTAAGAGAGACAACAGGGTTAAACCTCACAATAGATTGACAATCACTTTCCACATCCACTAAAGAGTAACCCCATTGACGTAATAGCAGTAAACCTTCTCTAGCAACCAAAGCTTCAGCTACCTCTGCACTTCCAACATCATGAAAAAATACAGAAGCAACCTTCACAGGGAAACCCTCATGATTATGAAGAATAAATCCCCCACCGCAACATCTAATTGAAGAATCAAAAGAAGCGTCCACATTCATTTTAAAACGACCAACAGCTGGAACTTTCCATCCACTAGATAGAGAAACATGTTGAAGCAATAAATTCTCAGTAGGAACATCAATTGATCTACTTCCTTGGAATTCATTAAAATAGAACACGGCATTTTCCATGACTTCTATAGGACCCTAACTATCTTGATTAAAAACTTTGCAATTCCTCCCTTTCTATATTTGCCAACACAAAAAGGAAGTAAGACATAATAATCGGTCCTTCTCCTCCACCTGTTTCCAAAGATTAAACAGCCAACTCCAACATAAATGGCACGTGCAACAATCACTTGGGACCTGCAATCGCAAAGGGCTCAGACTCTAAACAACCTTCGCCGAATGACAAAAAAAAATAACATATGACAAATGGTTTCCTCTTCCATCCCACACACAGGATATAAGGCATGCTCCATTAAACCCCTTCTCTTCAAAATTGAATAAACTAGCATTTTTCCATGGCTCACGCATAGTTTCCCAACTTACCCACTTCATTTTTGAACCATCACTCTTACCAGACCACCAGAAATTAATAAATTTACTAGTGATTAGGTCACAAGTGTATTGAGGGATTCTATAACAATGAAATGAATAAATAGGAAGCGAGGTTAATCAACACCTCTTTACCAGCCTTAGAAAGAAGTTCTACTTTTAGAATATTTGTTTTAGCCGAAATTTTTTCAACCAAAAAATTAGAAGTATCAATCTTGGATCTACTTATAACTAATGGAAACCCAAATAAGTATTAATCCATCCCTCCACTGTAATTCCCAGAATATTTCTGATGTAATCCATAAGCTCCCTTACGGAGTTTGGACTAAAAAGAATGCATGACTTGTTAAAATTAACGAGCTGACCTGAAATCTTTTCATAGTCTGCTAGAATTTCTTTGATTTTCCTGGTTTCATCCTCTGTTGCTCTGCCAAAAAGAAGGGCATCATCTGCAAACAAAAGATGATTGAGACGAATTGAATTATTGGATAACTTCATACCTCTAATTTGTCTTCTTTGGAGAGCATCCTTAAGCATCAATGACAAACCTTCAATACATAAAAAAAAAAAAAAAAAAAATAGGGTTACAAAGGATCTAATTTGTCTTCTTTGGAATGCCTCCGCTAACTTCCCCAATAATGATGATAGAATAAGAAACTGTCTGCACACATTCCATCATAGGTTTCACCCATCTTATATCAAAACCCATTCTCAACATGAGTTCCTCCAAATGAGACCATTCCACCCTGTCGTAAGCTTTTGCCATGTCCAACTTTAAAACAAAATAATTTGTTTTAGTTTTCTTTTGAGATCTAAGATAATGGACTGCCTCATGTGCTATCATAATGTTATCAAGGATAAGCCTGAGGGGACAAAAGCACTTTGACATTCATAAATCAAAGAATTCAAGAAAGGTTTAAGTATATTGGCAAGAGTTTTTGAAAAGATCTTGTAAGCCACATTACATGAGGCAATAGGCCTGAAATCAAAGATTTTAACCGGGTGTTTTGTCTTAGGAATTGAAGCAATGTTGGTTTCATTCAAGCAACTCAGAAGAGATCCAGAATGCAAGAAAGAATTAATAGAAGCAAGCAAGTCACCTTTAACAATTTCCCATTTGGACTGGTAGAACAACGGAGTAAAACCATCAGGACCTGGGGACTTAAAAGGACCCATCGACCACAAAGCAGCTTTAAGCTCTTCTTCAGTAACAACTTTTAACAATTGCTGATTCATTTCATCTGCCACCTTTCTATCCACCAAACCACATAAATAAGAAGCCAAAGATGGAAAGGAGGTCATGTACAAATCAGAAAAATAAGACTCCACAATCTGCCTCACCCCAACTTTGGAATCACACCATTGTCCTGCTGAATTTTCCAATCCAGTAATTTCATTTTTCTTTCTTCTTATGATTGCCTTCCTGTGAAAATACCTTGTCTTTTTATCACCATGTCTAAGCCAAGAAATTCTAGACTTCTGCTTCCAAAACAACTCCTCATCCTTCCAAGCTTCTTCTAACTCAGCTAACAATTTAAAGTATTTAGTACTATTAAAGCAACCACTTTGCTTTATAGTCTCAATTTTGGATTGTAACTTTTTTATACGAACACTGGAATTGTTTCTTTTATTCCTGCTCCAACCCTCCAGTCTTTCTTTACAATACTTCAGCTTAGTCTACAACTTATCTTGGCTAGAACCCATACATGGTTGATTCCAGAACCCATCAATGGTCTCATCAAAATCCCTTTCCTTCAACCATCTTGCATGAAAATGAAACTGCCTTTCGAAAGCTCCCAACTGAGCATTGGAATGCAACAACAACATCACATGATCAGAACCAAAAACTGGTAAATGATCCAATGAACAATGAGCAAAAGTTTGTGACCATTCTAGAGAGCATAATGCTCGATCTAGCCTAGCCATTACAGTACGACCCTCATCCCCCCCTCATCCCTATGATTGCACCAGGTGTAAGGGGAACCTTTAAACCCCACATCAAGAAGCCCACAGTTTTCAATAAAGTGTTTGAAAATTTTCATCATCCAACATTGCTTCCTAGCACCGCCTCTCTTTTCTCCTAGATGTGTAGTAGAATTAAAATCACCCATCAATAACCATTTCGGACCCAATCTCTGTCGTAGGCTACAAAGATAGTTCCATTGACTAGCTTTGATACTCTCATCACATGAAGCATACACGCCAGTAAAAAAACCATGTGCCCAACCCATAACCTCCATCAATCTCACATGTAACCTGAAAATCATTTCAATCCAACATCTTAATACCACAATCAGAATGAGTGTTATTGGAGAAAAAACAGAAAAGAAAAAAAGATGAGTGTTAACACCAGACCCACTCTTTAAAATATTTTCTCCCATCTTATGTAACGTAACACCCATAGCTCCCCCCGAAATCACTACTTTCCTCTAAATTAGCCTCATTTCCCGTCATGCAAATATCTGATACCGTCATCATAGCTATGTTCTTATCGCTATCCGTTTTTGAAGATGAGACATGATTTATTTCTGGCTTTGCTTTCTCTCTTGTTGTATCCAACCACAATATGTTGCATTCAACAGAGTAATTGTCTACTCCTCTCAGTGATTTAGTAATTGTATTTTGTATTTATGTTCATATAATCAAAAGTTAATTTTAGTAATTGTACTTCTTTAATATTTTATTTTATATGCTTATGCTTTAATTATTATTTTTATTATATATGCTTTCATTCAACATAGTAATTGTCTACTCAGTGATTTAGTGAGTGTATTTTGTTCATATAATCAAAAGTTAATTTGCAGTAATTGTACATCTTTAATATTTTATTATATATGCTTATGCTTTAATAATTCTCTCTCTCTCTCTCTATATATATATATATTCTCACTCCATCTTTGCTTCTTCGGCCCGTTACTATAACCCTGGTCCGCAATTCCTGCCATGCCCCTCCCTCTTTTTCTTTTGCTCTTCGGGAATGATATGTTGGGCTTTATGCTTTGAGGCAATTTGGGTTTTTTCTTCATTGGGCCTTCTCTTATAGGTCCCATCCCTGTATATTCTTGTCTTTATTTTTACGTATAGCTTTAACGTTCAAAATATATATAATTATAGATATTAGATATATATATATATATATCTACACACCTTTTTTTTTTTTTTTTTTTTTTTTTTTTTTAGAGATACACATTGAAATGCACTCAGTCTTCACTTGAACGTGTTTAAGATAGCATGTGAAAATCTAGTTTAAATCGTTTTGATATTCCCTACCCAAATTTACTTTTGGTACGTAAATAATGTACACTAAAGTTTTAAGTGTAGATTTATTTTATTTTATTTTTTTTGTCATTAACGTGTAGATTGGGTTGTATCAGTTTTACCAATATTCAATCGATGTGAAAACTAACTATAAGTGTTAGATTGATGTATTTACATGTACTTCTATATTCAGGCTAACTCTTTCTTAACTATTTTACTATTGTTATTTTCCCTTAATTTATATTCTTGAGACTATTTATATTACTTAAAATTTACATCTCATTGATATATTCATGTGTTGTTCAAGGTAAGAGGATAAATTAGAAATATTAAAAATATAGTGCATTAAATTTTGAACTAGTGGAACTCCCCTAGGTAGGGCCCCTTCGGGACTCACTCTAGGCTACAAACCTAGGAATGCTGTCGACGGGAGTATCTTTTATATCGATATTACAAATTCATGTTAATTATATGTTTCATAACTATTGTGTTATTCTTTTATTGAATATATTGTGAATTTCATTATTGTATTATTATTAATAAAGTAGATGCATCATCTTTAAGTATTTATAATATTTGTGTATTATTATTAATAAAGTAGATGCATCATCTTTAAGTATTTATAATATTTGTGCAATGAATAATGTTAAGTAGTCCGAAAGTTTGACATATTCAACTGATTTATGTGAGTGGGTAATCAGTGACGGACCCAATAATTATTTTAAGGGGGGCGCCGTCGAAGAATTTTTTTTTTTTTTTTTTTTTTTTTTTAAATGGGGCATTTTAAAAAATTGAGTGGAACCATTTTTTAAATTTTAGATAATAATATAAATTAGAAAAAAAATTAAGTGGAAATATAAGTGAGGCAAAAATGTGAAGGCGGGCATTTTTAAAAAATTGAGTGGGGGTATTTTTAAAATTTTAACTAAAATTATAGATAATAATGTAATTTAAAAAAAAAATCCAGTGGGTATCTGCCCTTACTGGCCGTGCTTTTGGGTGATGATATCATTATGACGCCATTAAATATGATGATATCATTATGACCTTATTCCCAACTTACATAAAAATATTGTAAGATCTATATTTCACTATGAAACTTTCTATCATTACTTTTGTAAAAATTTTCTTTTATCTTACCGATCAAATTAAATTGTCAATTTTTTCCATCATTTTCCATCTAACCGAAACAAAAAAAGAAAAACGTTTAATCTTTTTTTCAAGAATGTTTCAATCATTCTTTCTTCTCTCCCTTTGATTTAATTTTTTTTCCTTCTTACTGAACGAAATACAAGAGAAAGTAGGTTAATTCACTTAATTGTATACGAGTGTGTGATGATTATATGATGATGGCATTATTACGTTGTTGGGACTCGTATAAATATTGCGGGGCTCATTAATTTGGAAACTATATACCCATGGAGGAAGTCAATGACAAAGGTCAAATATAAAATAGTCCTACACTATTTAAATTGGAAGAACTACCCGACAATGGTCTATTAGTTTGAAGCCACCTATTCGGTAAATTACTTTGAAGCCACCTATATATATATATATATATATATAGATTTTCTTAATTTAGTGCGCAAACGTGTGGCATTTCTATTTGTTCTTTTTGACCAAACCAAGCCGACACCATATGCATTTTCAACGACTTCATCATTTTTTTTTGAAAATTCAAGTAAAACGACTTCAACATTGTGTCGATGGACTTCCATATTTCTTGGTTTCTCGTCTTCCACAACCACTAGAACTTCTTATATATATATATATATATATATATATATATATATCTTTGAATTTCTATTTCACAGGAATGGTACTTCAAAGTTCTCTTTTGACCACTTTACATAAGCATGGAATCTTTAGACCCAAAGTGGGAATGAAACATGCATACACATGTAACAACTTTCATACTAGTCAACTTTAACGGACAGATAATTAAATTTTCACTAAACTTTTGTAAATTAATTTAACATTATTTATTTATTTTTTAAGGCAAGAAGTTAGATGTTAAATCAGTAAATACAGATGGTTGAAGACACTAATTCACTGGACTATCAATGTAACTGCTCATTTAACACTAATAACACATTAATAAGTGATTATATAATTATTTAACTAATTTTATTTGATAACAACATTTAAATATTACTTTAAAACATAAGTGTCACTTAAAATGAAATAAAATATAAAAAGTAATAGTGACACGGACTGCGACACCTATTATCATTAAATATTGATCACTAAAATTTCAAAAAATATATATTAAAATAAAAAATACTCAATATTTATTACCACTTAAAATTTTTAATACTAAAAATTTAGCTCTTAAAATTTTTATTATATTTAATTTTTAGTTTTATCAAACACCACTATGTTTCTTTGGCAAGAAGTTGTATGTTTGGTTCGAAATTACCAATATGATGTTTTCTTAATCCTATGTGATTAAGAATTGAAATAAATCAAAATCTGTTGTATCCTTTTAATTTGAATGTTAAACAGATTGTCGAATTTTATATGCCTCATTTTGATTGTCAAAATTTCAAATGGGCATGTGTTGACACAAATTTTTGGACAATACGATGAGCTTGTCTTGAGCCTCTCAATCTCATTCTATATATATATATATATATATATATATATATATATATATATATAATGCTAAATTCACTTTAGGGCTTTGAAATCTCATTTTTAATACTATAGAAACACTATCGAATATTTGAGGATTTTTTATTATTATTATTTTTTCAATAATTGGGGCATCCGGGACTTTATGCCGATTAATTCACATGACTAGTGTAAGGCAAGTCCTCACACGAATCGGGTAAGGCTTGGATTGATAAAAAAAAATTCATAATTTTACTACCTCATTGAATCAATCATAATTTATAATTTTTTTTTTCGTTGTCGTCGTCGTCACGTTAAGAACTTTCACAATGCATTTTTAGGAGACTTGAACCTTTACCTTTTCACTTGAAAGAATAAAAGATACCATTAAATCACAACTCGTTATAAATGATTATAAGATGAGATACCACGTGCCTTAGTCTTTTTAGGATGAGATTGGATCCAATTCTTTATTTATCATTCATTATTCATCAATTATTAACATTTAAAATGGAATTGAAGTCAAGGCTAGGGAAGGCATTACCCAGTGCTTAGTTCTTACAACGCTTAGATATCTGAGCGGGTGTATTCATATTCAAATCTCTCTCTCTCCTAATTTACCTAGCTAATTTAAAATATTAAAAAAAAAAGGTCAAAGCCATGGAAGATAAAAAATAATAATAATAATAACAATAATAATGTCGTCTAAATATTTACAAGTATATTTTTGGCATAAAAAAAAAAATGTTCAGATGGAGAATTTTTTATTTTTTTATTACGATAAGAACTCACACTTAACACACACTTTGTCCCTAATGCGTTTGTAACACGTCAACATCTCCCCGACAGTTACACCAAACTATTGAATCTACGATTTTTTTTGTCATTTATCTACAAATGCGTGTAGACCAGACAGCGTGTAGAGCTGTTTGGTAATCTTTCTTTATTCATATTTTTGTAAACCTGGTTTGGTGCCATGGACTCACTGAATCTTCTATGCAATTTATTCTTCAATTCTAAACGAGATATATATATGACTCATTGATTTTTTTTTTTTTTTTCGGGTAAGTAAACTCGTTGAAGTTTCCATGCAATCACTCTTCTAATTCTAATTGCATGCATCTTTAATGTAACTAACATTGTCACATTCTTTCTTACCAAATCAATAATAATAACCTAAAGATTATAAACAAAAAAAAAAAAAAAAACCAAATTTATTATTCAAAATTCGTATCTAAGTGATTAAGAGAATTGCAGCATAATTAGGTGTGAATTATTATATTTGCAATTTATTTAAATTTGGGTAAATTTTATTTAGCTGTCGGTGTCTCATATAGATTTCTTCCATATTTTATAATTTCACTTATCTCTCTTGATATTCAAATTTATGTAATAGATTTACCCTCTATTAGGCACATGATGGAGGCAAACAAAATTTTCTGATGTGAGTAGCAAAAATCAATTTTGCCTTCTAGTACTTAAAATAACAACAAACATCTTATGAGCTGAACGGTAAAATAACACACTAACGCTAACAAGTTGGATGGCGTTAGTGACTGAGGAGATAAGTAGGATTATGAAATGTAGCATGTCCATATAAAATATTGATAAACCTCATAAAAAAAAAAAAAAAGTAAACAAAATTTACCCAAAAATATTTTAATAGATGAAATGATGCAATTGCCCTTTAAAACTAAATTGTAACCATTGTGCTTTTCATTTTTTTTAGAGAATAATTGGTACGTGGAAGGGTGATTTTGTCAAGTTTGAATATCAGTCCTCTATCAAAATTTTCTAAAGGACTTTTTTTAGTTTTCTTTTATCTTATTAGGGTCTATAATTGGTGAAATAGTAATTTTGTGAAGTTTGAATATTTGTTCTCTTTCAAAATTTTCTAAAGCACTTCGATCTTTTTCTTCACATAGGTTTGCAACGTAGTTAGTTGGGCCAATGGAAGCAATTATTTTAATTCTACCTATAAGAATATTGAACTATCTCATTTAGGTGTGAATTATGTTTACAATTTATTTAATTTTGGACTTACTCTCTCGAGGTTTATCAATATTTTATATAGATTTTATTTACGTTTCATAATTTTTTACTTATCTATCCTAAAATTCTGATTTATATAACGTAGTGATAAAAAGTTAGTTGTGCTTTTTTAATGTTTGAAATAACAACAAATATTTTATGGAGAAATTATTAAATGATCTTGATCTATTTGACGTTTAGTGGACTAATTCAATAAAAACTCTCCGATTATAAAACTCAATCTGAGAGCCTTTCTCTATTGTATGAGTAAAACGGTAAAATAACACACTATAATTATCGATCAAGTAGGACGGTTGTTAATGACCGGAGTGATGAGTGAAATTATGAAACATAACTGGATTCATATGAAATATTAACAAAACTCGAAGTAATGAGTGAAATTATGAAACATAGTTGGATTCATATGAAATATTAACAAAACTAAGAGGAAGTAAAAGGAATTTACACTTTAAGTACTCTATGGCTTCTAGAATGAATTATCAGCTCCTCTAGTTTGTAGGCCATTTCATTTAACTCTTTTTGTAGGCTAAAAGCAACCATAATGCCTTACAGCTATTATGAATCTATGTAGGTTCCATGACTCCATGAAAATGTGAAAGAGCCAATTTAATTATGAGAAACTTGTTTTTAAACATTTAATTCTAAAATTTAGATTTTGAAACTAATGAAAACATTAGATTATAAGCATGAGTAACATGTTTAATTTTATTACCATTGGCATGAATTTACAAATAATTAATTCCTTTAACTTTTTTTTTCGATAATCGAGGTGTCTGAAACTTTGTCGATCCACTTCGGATATGACTCAACGGTTTACTCACTAGATTTTTAAGCTTAGTAAGCTCAAGATCTGGGGTTTGAGTTCCGCTGGGTGTTCTTTGTGACTAACCTCTGCTGTCCTTGCAGTGACTTATCCGACCCGAGTGGGAAGGTGTCTTTCCGAGTTCTCAAGAATTAGTCGGATTGTTGAGGGGCCTTGAGGGTTCTTGTCATCTCGGACACTCCGGGTTAACTAAAAAAAAAAAAAAAAAAAACTTTGTCCAACTAATCCACGAGAGTCGTACAAAGTGACCCCTCCACATGAATCAAGTAAAACTCAAATTATATTTACGATAATGACACCTTAAGAAATTAATCACCCTGGAAAAGATTTAAACATGAAACTTAATACTTTATGATGGACTAACTCTTAGAGCTTCACCGCCAGAGCCGACCTTTAGAGTTAATTCCTTCAACCTTGTTACTTGAAATCCATGCATATATAAAGAACCCATAAATCAATACATACATAGTTTTAAGTTATTGTTAAAACTTAAAACTAGAGTACTCATCCGAAATTTATGCTATATCTTTAAATAATTAAATATAAACTAATTTATTTTAAATCCTTCACCTCAAATATTAATAAAGCTTAGTTAATTTTGATATTTTCATGGTTACATCTATACCTGTTAATGGATCAAATTTTAATCTGAATTCAATTTCATTATCTAAATATGAATTCAATAAAAAAAATGATAATTCGATAATGATCCAAATCCATTAATGTCTTATATTAACAAATTTCATATGAATTATAAATAATCCGATCAGACAATTATTCAATTTGATTAAAATTATACATATATATTTATTATATTTATTTGTTTGCATAGTTATATTATGCACATCTTGGATATTAACTATTCTTGTGTGGACAAGACTTTAACCTGATTCCGAATCTAAATCGATCTGACTCTAAATTAATTACAATATGAATTAAAATATTCAATTCGATAATCTGACAAACTCAATAATCCATTAACTAAATAAATAGGGCATCAACTTTATCAGTATCCCGTCAACTATTTTGTTTCCTTTGCAAAATTTGGCAGTCTCTCCATGTGGGAAGGTACACTTATTTTTTCAAGAAGACAAATTGCATCAGGATACTCATCACACTCATATCTTCGTTTTTGGAAATTGGAAGTCACCTTTCACCCATATTTTCTTGTCGGTATACTTACTAGTTCACCATGTTATCACAAACAACTTTGGACCCCATTTCCTCTTAAACCTATACTCCGTATAATTCATGGGCACTTCAAGCCAATAATTAGAAACATGAATTGATTGGTAAAATAATAAAAATATAAAAAAAAAAAAAAAAAAAATGCACCATTGTTGATTGATATTGAAATTATCTCCATTGCATATGATGCCGAATAGATGCAATGAAACCAGACTGATACTCCGGCATAATATTTTATCCCTTCTCATAGTGAAAAGTTGAAAGACAAGAAGTACTACTAGGTAATTAAATATATATATATATATATATATAAGCACAAAATTAAAACACAAAAACAAACACTGCCTTGATCTCAGTGCTTGTTGATAAATTCTTTGACAGCAGTAATCAGTTTTTCAGTTTCTTTAGCGGTGTGTGGGTCAAAATCCACTGCAATCTTGTTAAGATAGAAGCTGTGGCCAACACCAGAACTAACAAACAGCTCCACCTTCTTGTTGGCCTTCTTCAATGCCTCGTAGTACTCCATCTCAGTGTCTTTGATCAAGTCCATGTCAGCAACGCAGAACAGGACCGGCGGTAGGTTCAGGCCGTCGATGGACGGGGCCATGCCGCCCATCGGACACGTTATCGGGTGGTTCTTGGTGCTTCCCACCGGCAATGCGAAGCTCAAGAACTTGTCCACCATTTCTAGGGTTAGAAATGGCGATTCGGGCTGCTCCAACTCCGACGTACTCCTCTCCGGCCGGACAAATCCTGGGTGGATCGGTATAGCACCGGCAAGTCTCACCGGACTGATATCCGTCTCTCCGGCACGTGCAGCCACCTCATGTACTATGTTACCACCGGAGCTATCTCCGATGAGGAAAACACGGCTTAAGTCCGCGTACTGGTTGAGCCACGGCTCTTGTGACTCCCGCAGCCAGAGGAGAGCAGAGTAGCCGTCGTCGCAAGCTGCCGGGAGGCGGTGCTCAGGGGCGAGTCTGAGGTAGACGGACACAATTATGGCTCGGACTCTGACCGCGAGCGTACTGTAAATATTATAGTACATGTTCCAATCTGCTTGGCTAATGCAAAAGCCACCACCGTGGAAATGAAGCACCACAGGTAACTTGGCCGAGTCTTCGGCCATAGGCTCTGGTAAATATATTCTGACACGGAGTCCTGACTCCGAATTGACCTGGACGTCACGGGTTGCAACACCGTCCACGAATTCTTCGTGCGGCGGAACTGGGTCGGACATGAACTTGACCTCGGGAGGACCCGTCCACTTGCGGTCGACAGAGCGATCGTCGTAGACTCTGAGCCAGCCCGATACCTCATCCACAATCTTCCTTTCACAAACCATATTGTTGGACGAGTTTGTAAAGATGTAGAGAAATGTGTAAATTGGATGCTATTAATGAACTTTTAGTCCCTTTTTATAGGGGAAAAGAGTAGTTGGGAAAGAGTAGGGTAATGAAGTCGAAGCTTCAAAATCATTTCTACCGTGGAAGGTGGAAAGAAATGATTATACCGTCTTCTTTTATTTATTTATTTATTTATTTTCCTTTGAAAGTCCTACACCACAAGTAAGTCATGACTCATGACAAGACGTGAATAGTAGTAGTAAACTTGATGACTGGTTCAATCGGTGAATTGGGTCTGCAGTCTATTAGGAAGGCACCGGAGAACAATAATGGATGGGATATTTCAAGGAAATGCATGCTTCCCATATTTTGACAACTAAAGAAAAGCAGAAGTATGTGAGTTGATAAACATGAGAAAAGAAAAGCGAGAGAGCTAGACTTTGAACACCCTCATTGTTTTGGGAGGAGAAATGATAAATTTTTATAAATAAAGAAAAAATATAGGGCAAGAAATATAAAATACAGTAAATGAAAAGGAACGAAGGGAAAAATGAGTTTTCTATTATTTTTTTGTCTTTTCGGTGTCCTCAACTCAACACAGTTCATGCATATAAATATAGACAAATTTTTACTCCCACTGTTCTTTTCCCTCACTTCTTATTCAAGTCTATTAGGAAGGCACAAGAGAACAATAATGGATGGGAAATTTCAAGGAAATGCATGTTTCCCATATTTAACAAGAAAATAAAAGCAAAAGAAAGTCATTTTCTCAAGAAAGATTTTGAACACGCAAGACTCATTGTTTTGGGAGGAGAAATGATGAACACGAACAATTTTCATGATAAGTCATCATAAATGATGCGGTATGTGAGTTGGTAGTCTAAAAATAAATTTTTAGAAAAGACAATAGGATTAAGAGAGAAAATAAATACTCCAATTGATATATATATATATATATAATTTTTTGATTGATTAATAACTTTTAAGATCATGTTTGGATATAGAAATCAGACTGTGTAAGTGTATATGTATATATACAAGTGAAGACAATGTTGAGTAAATAACAAAATATGGTGTAATGCCATGATTAAGAAAAAAAAAAACTCCCGATATCTATTCATAATTTTTGTTAGTGAGGAGGGATGCTTGTTGCAGAGAATTGGAGTCTTTATGGGATTCAATTATAGTTTATGTTTGATAGTTTCACGGAGAGAAAGCTAAGTTGGGTGATTTAGGAGAAAAAAAGAGAGATAACGGAATGATTTAAGAAAAAATAAAATAAATTCGTTCGATGGTAGAGTCTACAAAAATGAAGTTTGACACCAAAAAACATCACTTTAATTATAAAGCTTTCTACCGGCCACATGCTTTAATGGCGGCATAGTCATTGGGTGCACCTTAATTATAGAAATAATTTAGTCCCCATGTGATACCATGTCCCTATTATATTTTGTCACATAAATAAAATTAAATATATTTTTATGAGTCCTATCACTATGTAATTATGTATCAAAAATTTAAAATACTACCTTATTATGGATATTTCGGAAATATTAAAATATTTTTCTTTAATTATGGTGAGTTGTATAGAATAAATATCAAGCTCGCTTTGGTGGTATTTTATAATTAAGTTGAAATTTTATAACATATAAATGAGTTAGTCATTGGTCTCATTCTTGTGTTGCAATTTCTCTGTTGAACTTTAGCTACTTATTTATTTTTTATTTTTTTTAGTTAAAGGGTAAGCTTCAGCTACTTATCCTTGTTGAACAGTCTGCATATATTTCGTAGTTGTTCTTTGTACATATGATTATAATTTGACAAGATAAATGGTACTTATATTGAAGTAAAAATATTTATGTACTGAAGTTAAAGAGAATTGAAAATAGTTTCTCAACAAAAAGTAGAATTTGTTTCATTAATCTACTAATTATTTTCGAATCTACAACTTTGTTACTATTTTAAATAAGAGTAAAGTACAATGACACCCTGTGAAGTTTGGGGTGAAGATAAACATATACAAGTTGCCCTATTTTTGGACAATGACACCCCCTTGTAAGATTTGCAATCCAAACAGGGCCTTAAAACATGTGAAAAATCAACTTTACCCTTCACTATTTTATTAATTTTAATAGATAACCAAATTACCCTTCTCTCTCTCTCTCTATATATATATATATATATATATATATATATATACCACCACACACCAGGCACCACCACCACCACCGCAACCTCCATAACCACCACCTATCGAAAAAGACACTGATGAAGAGCTTTGCCACTGCACCACCCATCTTCCCTTCCACCACAACCACTAATCTTCCCCTCCATCACCACCACCGATCTAACACTATTGATGGAGTACGAAGAAAAGACTCGCGAATCAGAGATGCTCATCGAAGAAGACGCCGAATCAGAGATGCTCACCGAAGAATTGCGAATCAAAGATGCTCACAGAAACTGCTACTTGAGAAGATGTTTGACGACAGTACAATACTTAAGCTCATCGGAGAAGACGCTTGAAGGCATGTTAGATGTACGCGCAGAGATTTTAGCGGCGCATGCTGTGACGTCCCGGATTTTTCGGTGTTTTTTTGATTTTTTATTTCCATTGTTTTTTGGTGCCTCAATTTGCATGTCGTGCAACCGGTTGGCTCACTGTATGGGTTCTGAGAGTCTTTTCGGGCGTTTATTTGAGTTTAGAACTCCTGGGATGCTTTCCGATCTATTTCGGTAGTTTTTGAGTTTTGGACCGAGGGAATCTCGTGTGGGTCCGAGGTGGCCTATGTGCACTGGAATGGCGAGGGCCTAAGTGAAAATCATTTGAGGGCATTGTTATTATATTTTCGGTGAGTTGTTGCTTTAGGTAATTTCATGGAAGTTGTTTGGAGAAAGGGAGTAATTAGCTATAGATTTTGGGGTTAAGTGGCGTAAATAGAGGAAAGTTGTGGGGGAGTATAAATATGAGAAGTTTGCCTAACTCCCTCCATTATTCATCATCTTCCTTCTTCATTTTCTCTCTATATCTATAGAAATATCACCCACCATGTATAAGCTTTAGAAAGCTTCGATTTGGAGGTCGTGGCCTTTGATTTTGAGTGTACCCATGATTTTGAGTGTCCCCTCATTTTTCTCTACACATCTATGATGAGAAATTAGAGATTTGACCACCTTGGGATTTTTGAAATTCTTAGAGGTTGGATTCGAAAGAGGAACTAGTTAGAGAAGTTGTAGAATATCTCTTGATCTATAAGATGAGGTGATTTTGGAGGCCATTGGAGCACTTTGAGATTTTGACCTAGGCTTAGACTTGAGCTTTTGGGGTAACCCCAAGAGGAAATGTTGTTCCTCTCCACTTCCTTTTCATCTTGATGGTATAAGCTTCCGAATTGGTGGAGTTTCAAGGCTTGGAGCAAGCTAGGGTTTTACATCTTTGAGGTAGGGGTCTCTAAACCTCACATCCTTTGGTTTTAATGAGTTATTACTCTTGTAAGGTGCTATGACATGTATAGTTTATGAATGTGAAGCATGATAGTTAGGGTTTGTTATTGTGGGTGATGATATACATGTTTTGTGTGCCTATAATGTGTTAAATTACATGTTTAAGTGGATTATTGTGAGGTTATGTGATGGTTATATTACTACATGATTTATATGTCTAAAATGTCATGGTTATGAAGTTGATTGTGTGTGAATTATTATATCAATTATTGCTAAAGCATGTGAGCATGATTATAATTAATGTATGAACTTTCATGTTGGCATGATGATGAAATCATTGGGACATTCATAGATTGACATTGTGTGAGCAATGAGAAAGTTGATTTTGAAATGAGGGAATTGATTTTTAAAAATAGGTTTTCAATGAAAATTTGTGAAAATTGGATGGCAATGAGTCGCCTTGTGTTAGTGGGGCTAATGGAATCCAGAAAGTGCATAGAGAGACTGCCCTATGTATGGTTGAGTTACCTAGGCCCCAAATGACTCTAAGGAGTCAGCTTAGGTCAGGGATAATTAGCCAATCCTTCTCTCATGGCGGCGAGGAGTCGCTCTGTGCCGTGTTACATTAACAGTTTGACGGTTGTTGTGTTGTGTAAAAGTTTGGAAATGGGGTTAGACTTTTGCATTGCATTTCATTACATTGATTATATTTGACTTTGTGTGATGATAATTATTTTGCTCATCTTTCCCCAAATCAAGCATAACCCTTTCCTATGTTTCACTCTTTGTGTGTAACTCACAAAATTATTAAGGAGTGCGTTTTAGGGCGCCACCTACTGAGCCGTTGTGCTCACTCCTTTATTATAATTTTTAAGGAAACGGCAAAGAAGTTATGGACTACCCATAATCTTATATGTGATGACATTGAGGACCCTCTTTTGTTGACTAGATGTTAAGTTTATTTTAAGGCATGTAAAATTTGATGTAAATTGAATCTTGTAATCAAACTTGTATTATTATTATTACTACGGATTTGTGTCGAATGTCATAATTTATTTATTTGTAGAAACGGTCTCGAGGCCATTTTGTTACGTTTTATGGTCCCAATTGTATTCCAACTTCCATTTAAGGCTTCATAGTCATTTAATGATGTAACTAGCTTTAATAAAAAGGATATTTATTACCATTTAAAAATTTTAATACTAAAAATTTAGCCCTTAAAATTGTTATTATATTTAATTTTTAGTTTTATCAAACACCACTATGTTTCTTTGGCAAGAAGTTGTATGTTTGGTTCGAAATATTACCAATATGATGTTTTCTTAATCCTATGTGATTAAGAATTGAAATAAATCAAAATTTGTTGTATCCTTCTAATTTGAATGTAAAACAGATTGTCGAATTTTATATGGCTCATTTTGATTGTCAAAATTTCAAATGGGCATGTGTTGACACAAATTTTTGGACAATAGCTTGTCTTGAGCCACTCAATCTCATTCTATTTTTTTTTTTTTTTCCTAAATTCATTTTAGGGCTTTGAAATCTCATTTTTAATACTATAGAAACACTATCGAATATTTGAGGATTTTTTTTTATTATTATTTTTCAATAATCAGGGTATCCGGGGCTTTATCCCGATTAATCCACATGACCCGTGTAAGGTGAGTCCCCACACGAATCAGGTAAGGCTTGGACTGATAAAAAAAATTCATAATTTTTCTACCTCATTGAATCAATCATAATTTATAACATTCTTTAAAGATGAGGAAGGTTTTATTTTATTTTATTATTATTATTTTTTGTCACGTTAAGAACTTCCACAATGCATTTTTAGGAGACTTGAACCTTTACCTTTCCACTTTGAAAGAATAAAAGATATCATTAGATCACAACTCGTTGTAAAATGATTACTTTAAAAAGAAGATGAGATACCACGTGCCTTAGTCTTTTTAGGATGAGATTGGATCTAATTCTTTATTTATTATTCATTATTCATCAATTATTAATATTTAAAATGGAATTGAAGTCAAGGCTAGGGAGGGCATTATTCAGTGCTTAGTTTTTACAGCCCCTAGCTCTGAGCGGGTATGTTCATGTTCAACATGTCCACGACAGTTACACCAAACTACTGAATCTACGAATTCTTTTGTCATTTATCTACAAACGCCTATAGACCAAACAGCGTGTAGACCTGTTTGGTAATCTTTCTTTATTCATATTTTTGTAAACCTAGTTTGGTGCCATGGACTCACTAAACCTTCTATGCAATTTATTCTTCAATTCTAAACGATATATATATGACTCATTGAAGGGTTTTGTTTTTTTGTTTTTTTTTTTTTTTTTTCGGGTAAGTAAACTCATTGAAGTTTCCATGCAATCACTCTTCTAATTGCATGCATCAATAATGTAACTAACATTGTCACATTATTTCTTACCAAATCAATAATAACCTAAAGATTATAAAAAAAAAGAAAACCAAATTTATTATTCAAAATTCGTATCTCAGTGATTCAGAGAATTGCAGCATGGTTAAGTGTGAACTATTATATTCACAATCTATTGAAATTTGGGTAAATTTTATTTAGTTGTGGATGTCTCATATAGGTTTCTTCTATGTTTTATAATTTCATTTCTCTCTCTTGATATTTTAATTTATGTAATAGATTTACTGTCTCTATTAGGCCATGACGGAGACAAATAGAATTTGTTGATGTCAGTAGCAAAAATCAAATTTGACTTTCTAATACTTGAAATAACAGCAAATATTTTATGAACTAAACAATAAAATAACACACTATTCCTAACAAGTTGGACGGCGATCAGTGATCGAGGAAGAGGAGATATGTGGGATTATGAAATGTAGCACGTTCATATAAAATATTGATAAACCTCAAACAAAAAAAAAAAGTAAACGAAATTTACCCAAAAATATTTTAATAAATGAAACGATGCAATTGCCTTTTAAAACTGAATTGTAACCATTGTGCTTTTCATTTTTTTTAAAGAATAATTGGTGGAAGAGTAATTTTGTCGAGTTTGAATATCAGTCCTCTATCAAAATTTTCTAAAGGACTTTTTTATTTTTCTTTTATCTCACTAGGGTCTATAATTGGTGGAGGAGTAATTTTGTCAAGTTTGAATATTTGTTCTCTCTCAAAATTTTATAAAGGATTTCTTTTTCTTCACATAGGTTTGCAACATTGTTAGTTGGGGCCAATGGAAACAACCACCGCCGCTAATTCTTTTATTTTAATTTTTGGTAAATTTATCTTATTCTCTTGACGTTTATCAATATTTTATTGAGGATGCCAAAAACGGCGCGGGCCGGGTACGGCCCACACAGCGAGAAACGGGCCTGGTAAGTGATCTTTGTCAAAACCAAGTTCTCACAGGTTAGGCCCAAGATTGAAGAATCGAGCTGAAGGCCTGCTAGAGGTAACTAGGCCCACGACTAAAGAAGCCCTAGGAATGAGCCCGGCACAAGGAGTTAGTTAGGAAGTTTCTAGAAGGTTTGCATCAGTCTATAAATAGACTAAAAATAGAGGGAAAAGGGGTTGGAAAATTTTGAAGTGTAGAATTATTCTTTCTAATTTGAGAGGGAAAATTTCTTGCATCTTTAATGACGCCGTCCGTGGGAATCAATGAAGATTGAATTGATGAAGATTGATTTGATCAAGATTGATTCGTGAAGAAACTCGGTCTATGGAAGCTGGATCCAGATCGGCGAGGTCAATATTTGTTTTACGGAGTCCTGATTGTAACTGATCTTTGGAAATTGGAGTCAGATCTAGACAATCACAATCTGTTGAGTGAAGCTAGATCTGACGAGTTTACGACAGGAACGATTTAGATCCGGTGGAGGAAGATCAGAATTCAGCTGGTTCGAGGCCAGATCTAGTGTGCTTACATTAGCAAAGCTCAGATCTGATCAGGAATTCACAATTGATGACTCTGCTCCGATTAGGAATGATGATAGGAGGTGAGAGTTCTAATCCACAGGAAAATGGCTAGCAAATGAAGCTCGATTAGTTGATGAGCATGATCGAAGTACTGCGAAAAAAGAATGCAGTGTTACATGCTGGAATGGAGCGTCGAGAGGTTCCGGTTATTCCACGACTAGTTCCAGTAGGAAATCGGGGTATACAGCCTGATGTTGCCCACCAAGGCGAGCAGGAAAGCAACGATCGTGTGGATCTTCACCGCGAAGAGGTCAGGTCAGGCGACTTACCACCAAATGCTCATCATGTAGACGATCGAGAAGAATCAATTCATTTGGATCCGCATCATGAGCGGATCAGGCGAGAAGAAGCCATGGAGGACGGTCGTAACAAGGTTACGCCGTCATGGCAAAAGGAGTTCACAGAGGAACGGTCTTACGATCCTCCTTATCGTCCATCAATGTCCATATACGAGTATGGAGGTCTGGACAGGGGGTCTGTTAAGCCGAGGATATTCTCAAAGTATCCAAGGGAGAATGAAGCCCTCTATTCATCAATAAGAACAGTTGCTTCACCATTTACTGACGCAATCCTGAACGTTCCGAATCCGAGGAAGTTTTCCATACCAGTCTTTATACTGTTTGATGGAACGAGCGACCCGATCGATCACATTTATCACATTCAGTTGAAAATGGCTCTGAACATGGAGAATGATCCTCTAATGTGCAAGTGCTTCCCTACTAGTTTGACTGGTCCAGAGCTCAATTGGTTCAAGAATTTGGCCAAAGGCTCAATCGCTAGCTTCCAAGACCTGTGTCACAAGTTCATAAGCCAGTACTATGGGAATAAGCGCTCGGCCAAATATGTCTTAAGCCTATTTATAATGAAGCAGCATGAAGACGAGTGACTCCAAGCTTTCCTCACTAAGTTCAACCTTGTCAAGAGCATGGTAGTGGAGTGTCATCCATCCACAACATTTCAAGCTTTCAAGCTAGCAATGAACCGAGGGACACCATTCCACACAAGTTTGGTGGTGAATAGGCCGAAGACTATGGACAAGCTGAATGAGAGAGCTGACGGTTTCGTGCGTTTGGAAGAAGAAGAAGCAGCTAATGCAAGGAAGACGTCGATTATATCGACAGAGGAGAATTCCAAAACCAAGATCTGGCAAAAACAAGCTCCACCACAGTATCAGACTTCCTGAAAGGCAGAAAAGAGGCCGAGAGACGAAGAGTTAGTCACTCCCCTCAAGGTTACCTTGGCAAGGTTGTACTGTGATACCCTCGGATCTCCGGATGCGGGTTGGCCAGGCCCACGCTCGATTACCCGAGGATATCAAACCAATTAGTAATAAACGAACACAGAATACAAATAAGGAAACAGGAATAAATAAAAATTTGTTGAAAAGGAACTAGAATGATAATCCAAATACTGAAACCTCAGAATAAAATTAAATTAATAAAGAATTATTCTGATACATCCAAATTCTCCATTTCTAATACAACTCGGGAATTCATCTGGTGGACCCCTAAAAACTCCAACACTGAACTCATCAATTAAAGAACTCCACTGCTAAATCATGAAGAAGCTCTTACGTCGTCGGAAGAATGAGAAGCCGTATCTGCTCAGCACGAACAAGATCTAAGACTTGGAACCATCCATTACCTGAAAAATAATAGTAGGTCAGGCCTACGAATAAGTTCTATCCTAACTATAATCCAAACAGAGACCCGATACGCAGATACATCCTAGATGTCTCAACTATATCTATATAGTCCGTAAATAGATATATACATATAACCACACTATATGATTCTCACTAGGCTATGCTGAGGGTCTCAACTTAAATAGAAGGCAACATGCAAAAACGCACCTGAGTGGGCATGACTACCTAAGCCTAACAGGGTATACCTAAACCAACACAGCTAGCTATGCATCCTACTGCATATACGCACCCTAACCGTCGACTATGAGACTCAAGCTCAGATCGCGGTACCATAATTTATATATATAAATTCCCATCCAAGCCAATGTAGTGTCGCTCAACTGTTCGTTGCCATGACACGACATAAAATTAAGATTTAAATGTTTTAATTAAATCCCTATCCCAATTATATATATAAGTTTCCTCCAAGTACAATGTTGTGCCGGTCAATAGTTCATTGCTCAATACACAACATGTAATTAGGATTTAAATGTTTTAGTTAAAACCCTATCCTTCCTAATACAAAAATATAAACAATTATCCAGTATGTCATTCAACTGTTTTAGTTGACAGGACATGAAACTATGTAGGATTTAACTGTTTTAGTTAATCCATTCCGTATGTATGAATGGGTAGGAATTAACGTTTTGATCTAATCCGTTCCCCCCGTATACCACCATCCCATACCGGTGTATACCATGCATATGATCCGTATATGATGCATCATTTCAAACAGTACATCAAATTACATCCACATAATCCACAAGTTGATAAAACAGATTTTAAACAATTCATCAACTAACTTCAAAATAACATCCATGTAATTGACTAGACAATGTTTAATTGTTTATCAATTTAAAATTTATAACCCATCCGTGTAATTAACGAGACAAGATATAATAAAATCATCAATTCAAAATCTAGTATACATCCACGTAACTAACATAATATAATTTACCAATTCTGCAATTAAAACTAGACCAACATCCATGTAAATTGACAGAAATTATATAATTAATTCTTCAATTAAATCCAGGGAAAAAAAACATAATAGAATCTAATATGTATAAGGTCCTACTATGCATCCAAAACGACCTTTAAAATCCTACTCCAGTTATTTAGACTGCAAAACAAATGTAAGCAACTAAATACTTTACAATCGTCAACCGTGTGCAACATTTGCTTAAAACTTCCATACGGTGAATACCGTTAGTATATAGAGATAAAAGATGCATTGTGGGTTCAATTATAGCATAATATAATGTTTGGGATCCAAGTTACAATCCATTGAATTCCTAGACACAGTTGAAACAATTTAAATCCTCTCTATCCGTTACATCCGTGAACAGCACGCGACTTGTTTTAAATTTACATACCGTTTTAAGAAAACATTAGCATAAACAGTTTGTTGCATCCTAGGGCTTTAGAACCTCATGAATTAATATTTAAAATCCTCTCCCCACTCTAACACAGTTTAGAAAACCAAATTTGGACCCAAATAGTGCCCGAAAGTGCCCTAAACTGTTCCGGAATGCAACAAACGAAAACTAACCAATTGAGCCTGCTCTAAAAAAAATTGAGTAGGCTCTAAAACACCTTAGAGCTGGCTCCCTTGCCCTTGGAACCGGCTCAAGGAAGGGGGGAGCCGGCTCCCAACTTCCTGGAGCCGGCTCTCTCCTCCTTTGAGAGTCTTGTTTGCTTCCCTTGCCGTTTCCAGTTATTTGCTTCATCTATGACTCTTTCCTACCCTTCTGTTCTTTCTTAAACCTGGTCCTAAGAGTCCTAGCAATAGCCAGTAGCACCCCAGAGGTTTGATTATGCCTGTTGGAATCAATTGCAGAGATTAAAGGTGCTATCGATTTAACATGCGTAAAGATTTAACAGTGAAACCAAACTTGCAAATAAAATGATTTCAGTTTAATTTCAACCAATACAGATAATTAATTTAACCTATACTAAGCATGCATGATCCATTTAATATCCATTTAAGATCCTAGAGAACATCTAAGAATGCACAGAACACAAGCCAAAGGGAGAGAGACAGAATAGAACTTGCCTCTGTAGTTTTGGTTTGAAACCTTTAACCGTCCTCTGTCCAGACTTTCCGGCGACCTCTCGACTGTCGTCCATTCCTTTGTTGCCCTAGGTTCCACCCATGATCACACCCCTTCTTTCCCTCCTTGGTTTAGCCTTAGTTCTTGGCTGAAACCCTAATTCTTCCTCCTCTGTTTTTCCTCTCCGTTCTCTCTATATTATACTGTACGTGTATAGGGTTCTAAACCCTTTTGAAAACCTATAACAATATATATATAGACAAATATAAACCCTAAGTCTACATGTAATGAAAGCCAGAAACCCAATTAAAACCCTAGTCGGCCAAAAACGTGATCCATAAAAACTAAAACCCTAATTTAAAATTACAATTAGAAATACTAATGTAACCCAATCAATTCCATTAAATAAACCACACAATTTAAATACAATAATTAAAACAAATAATTTAAATAAAACAATTAATTTAAAACAATTTGTAAATCACACAATTAAAATACAATAATTAAAACAAATAATTTAAATAAAACAATTAATTTAAAACAATTTGATACCTAAGCACATAAAATAAAATTTTAAATTCCACTCTTATCCTTTTGAAAACTAGGGGTATTACATGTACCAAGAAAATAAAGATAAGTTTTGCACTCCCCTACCAATTAGGCAACCTCTTGAACGGAGAGATCAGTCCAAACACTGTGCTTCTTATAGTGATTTCGGTTACCTAACTAATGAATGCAGGAACTTAAGGAGGTAAGTGGAGATGCTGATATCGAGGGGGGAGTTCGCAAGATATGTCTAAGGGCCGGCGATGGAGCAGAACCGACCGGCTGAGCAAGTCAAAAGAAATCAGAAGCTAAATTACCAGAACGCCCAGCCCATTCGAATCATAAACGCAATTCATGGCCGACCTGAGCAGATCGAAGAGTCGGAAGAGCTCCTCCGAATTCGCCTCCGTTAAGCACGAATGAAGAGGAGAATAGGCAGTGTCAATGCTCTACACTAGCAAAATGCCTCAACACAGATAAAGTTTGACAGGACAGATTTGCTGCGAGTTCAGATCCTTCACGAAGATCCCTTGGTCATCAGCTTGACAGTGGCAGAATGTCTGGTGTGAAGGGTACTAATTGATCCAGGGAGCAGTGCGAATGTCATGCCAAGAATAACGTTTGACCGACTCGAGATCAAGCCAGAAAAGCTCAAACCCACCAGAAATCCTTTGCTGGGATTCAATGGGAAGCGAGTGGAACCGATCGGTATAGTAGAACTGCTTGTCTGAGCTGCTGAGAGAGAGTTGACTGAAAGCTTTGTGGTCGTCGATATCCATCCGTTTTACAACTTTTGATGGGAAGAGGGTGGATCCACAGGGTCCAGGGTGTCCCATCAACCCGTTACCAGGTAATGAGATGTCTGGGTTCAGATGGGAATAAGGTAATTGATATCCATAGGGACAAGGTCGCAACCAAGGAATGTTATTCTGTCACTCTGAAAGCTGCTGAGAAGGGAAAAGCTCCCATCCGTTCTGCTAGCCCAAGATAGCAATTACAGGAGCCTCCACCCAACAAGAATGGGGAGGAGGAGCCCTCAATCCTAACCGAAAAACCTCTCGTTGATGTGCATATCGATCCTCTGATATTAGATCGAACCACAAGAGTAGGGTTAGGGCTCGCAGAAGAAGAGAAGCGCCAATTAATCGATTTCTTCTCTCAGAACGTCGATGTGTTTGCTTGGAGTCATTTGGACATGCAGGGAATTGACCCCTCTGTCTCTTGTAATTCCCTTAATATAGATCCGAACGTCAAGCCCGTAAGGCAAAAATAGAGGAGGTTCGCCCTGGAGCGTAACCAGATCGTAGCCGATGAAGTTGACAGGTTGTTGGACGCAGGGTTCACTAGAGAGGTTCAATTTCCTTCTTAGCTCTCCAATGTCGTGGTAGGACAAAAGAAGAATGGGAAATGGAGAGTTTGCATAGATTTTACCAACCTGAACAAAGCTTGCCTGAAGGATAGCTTCCCACTTCCAAAGATTGATCAAATGGTGGATGCTACAATTGGATATGAACGGTTAACCTTTCTGGATGCCTACTTAGGCTACAACCAAATCCCTATGGATCCGAATGATGAGGAGAAGACTTCTTTTGTGGCTGAACGAGGGACTTACTGTTATAAGGTCATACCGTTCAGATTAAAGAATGCCGAAGCCACATACCAGAGGTTGATCAGCAAGATTTTCAAGAATCAAGTGGGCAAGACCGTAGAGGCATATATTGACGTATGGTAGTAAAGAGCAGAAAAAAGACCATCATTTACAACATTTACAAGATGTGTTCGGAGTTTTGAGAAGGTACGGTATGAAGTTGAACCCAGCTAAGTGGCCGTTCGGTGTAGGTTCCGGGCAATTCCTGGGGCACGTGGTCAACAACAGAGGGATTGAAGTTAGCCCAACCCAAGCGAAAACACTACTAAAAAATGCAGAGCTAAGCACAGTTAAGGAGGAGCAAGCTCTCACCGGACGCATAGCGTTACTGAGTCGATTCATTTCTAAGTTGTCAGACCACTGTAAGCCATTATTCGATACAATAAGAAGTCACGAAAAATAATCTTGGGGGGATGAGCAAAGGCAAGCATTGACCAGGTTGAAAGAGTATATGCGAAACCCACTAGTCTTAACTGCCCCAAAACTAGGTGAAAAGCTTTTCCTGTACCTTGGAGTTTCTAGCATCGCAACAAGCGCCGTTTTAATGCGATGTGAAGAGGGTAAGCAATTCCCAGTTTTCTATGTCAGTAAAACAATGACCGAACTGACGAAAAGGTATTCGAAGGCCGAACAAGTGATCCTGTCTTTGGTG
Organism: Cornus florida; assembly: GCF_030987335.1. Classification (NCBI taxonomy): domain Eukaryota; kingdom Viridiplantae; phylum Streptophyta; class Magnoliopsida; order Cornales; family Cornaceae; genus Cornus; species Cornus florida. Next base: position 53,661,386 of record NW_026775573.1, read on the forward strand.
AATGCAAAGAGGAAACTCAGACACTACTTCGAATCACATCCTATAGTCGTTCTGACCACTTTTCCCATAAGGGTGATCCTACATAAGGTGGATTTGTCTGGGAGAATGATGAAGTAGGCAATAGAACTGAGCTCTTTTGACATAACATATGAACCCCGAACGGCCATCAAGGGACAAGCGGTGGCTAATTTCCTACTGGAGTGTGATGAGGCGGACCCGGAGGAAAATCCTGGAGATTCTTTATGGAAGCTTTTCGTTAATGGTTCTTTGAATCAGATGGGGGCAGGAATTGTATTAAGTTATAGACGCCAGAAGGTACCACGCTGAGTCAAATGATCAGACTCGAGTTCAGGGTGACCAATAATGAAGTAGAATATGAAGCATTGCTGGCTGGATTAAAGTTGGCTAAAGAGCTAAAGGTTAAAAGTTTAGTTACTTTTAGCGATTCGCAGCTGATCGTTCGGCAGGTAACTGGGGAGTACGTAACTAAGGATGAAACAATGGAGGTATACCATTCTGCCGTTATGCGTGAGGCCAAAAGTTTTAATCAGATCAGGTTCATCCAATTGCCGAGGGAGCGTAACGAGGACGCCGATCAGTTTGCATGTAGTGCATTGAGTTCTAGAGAAACACTGGCAAGGGTGATTCCGGTTAGTGTGCTATGCCAGCCATCTATCTTTGAAGAACCATCGAGCTCGGATCCTTGGCAAGTGAATGTCATACCATATGAGCCGAGCTGTATAGATCCAATTATGACTTATATACGAGATGGTGTTCTGCCCGAGCAAAGGGATGAAGCAAGGAAGATCAGATCCAATGTTGCAAAGTATGCCATAGTGCACAACCAGTTGTATAGGAGGTCTTACTTAGGACCTTACTTGAAATGTGTAACCCCCACAGAAGCTAGATAGATATTGTGAACTATCCATGAAGGTGTATGTGGTAATCATTCTGGGGGGAGGTCTCTAGCGCACAAAGCGATGACGCAGGGATATTTTTGGCCGAACATATCGTGAGATGCGGAGGAATTCTCTAGAAGATGCGATAAGTGCTAAAGGTTCGGACCATTGATCTACCAACCACCTGAAGACTTGCACGTAATGGCCAACCATGGCTTTTCGCGCAATGGGGGATGGATGTGGTTGGCCCGTTACTGACCGCCAGATCGCAGAATAAGTACGTTCTACTTGTAACAGATTACTTTACCAAATGGGTGGAGGAAGAACCATATCCCAGCGTGACTCAAACTCAAGTGAGGCATTTCATTTGGAGTAATATCATTTGTCGATTTGGTGTGCTAAGGTCAATTGTTATGGACAATGGGACTAATCTTGACAGCAAGCAAGTGAGGGAATTTTTTGAAGAGTATGGAATCAATCAAAAGTTAGCAGCGGTCAGCCACCCACAGGCAAATGGTCAAGCTGAGATCACGAACAGAACAATCTTTACTTGTATAAAGAAGAAGCATGAAGAAGAAAAAGGGAAATGGTTGGATGTGCTCTCGAATGTCCTATGGGCTTACAGAACAACTCTGAGACAACCGACCAGAGAAAGCCCATTCGCTATGGCGTATGGCACTGAGGCAGTAATACCGATCGAGCATTTAGTTTCGACTATTCGGAGCTTAGCATGGAATCAAAACCAGAATGATAACATGTTGAAACTTAACCCTACTTATTAGAAGAAAAAAGAGACGCAACAGCAATAAGGCTCGCATCTTATCAGCAAACGCTCGTGAATAGCTACAACAAAAAGGTGAGGCATAGAGATTTTACACCTGGTGATCTAGTTCTGAAGAGGAAGGTGGGAATTGTCAAGAAAATGATGTCACTATGGGAAGGTCCATACAGAGTTGCGGAAGTCATAGGAAAGGGGACATACGTTCTAAAGACCATGGCTAGAAGGTTGGTCAATAAACCATGGAACGCCACATCTCTGAAAAGGTATTACCAGTAGGAAGTTGAATTCCATTTTGAGTAATGCACACTTTGAGTTATGTACTCACAAATGTATGTATAAAATTTCCAAAATCTATAAAAGATGCCATTTTGTTTAAAAAAAAGAAAAAGAAGAAGAGCAAAACAGACTGAGCAAAGAATACTTGGCAAAGTAAGTGGCAAGTGGCATTACGAGCCGAACGCCAAAAACTTGCACAAAAAAAAAAAGTCGAGTGGCAAGTGGCATTCTAGCCAAGCGCTAAGTACTTAAGCCAAGTAAGTGGCAAGTGGCATTACGAGCTGAACGCCAAAAACTTGCACAAAAAAAAAAGTCAAGTGAGGAGTGGCATTCTAACCAAGCGCCAAGTACTTCAGCCAAGTAAGTGGCAAGTGGCACTACAAGCTGAACGCCAAAAACTTGCACAAAAAAAAAAAAAAAAAAAAAGTCAAATGGCAAGTGGCATTCTAGTCGAGCGCCAAACACTTTAGCCAAGTAAGTGGCAAGTGGCACTAAGAGCCGAACGCTAAAAACTTGCATAAAAATAAAAATAAAAATAAAAAAGTGAAGTGGCAAGTGACATTCTAGCCGAGCACCAATCACTTAAGCCAAGTAAGTGGCAAGTGGCACTATGAGCTGAACGCCAAAAACTTGCACTAAAAATGAAATTAACTGTTGGAATGCTATCATGGATTAGCACCAGATGCATGTCAAAAGAGAAAAGCAGCAAGATGATATTAAGAGTTGGCCAAAAATTGTTTATCTTATTAAAGCTCATGTTTTGGATTATAAGAGTGGAGTATCCTGTTAAAGTTAATACACTGCAAAAAGCTGGCATATCTATAAGCCCTAGCTAGCCCTATCTGTTTCCTCAGTTTCCTGATCGTACTCGATATTTTCCTCACCATCATTAACTGTCCCATCTCCTCGAAGAGGAAAGTCGAGCTGGATTATCACCTCATTCTGTTGCGTTTCACCCTCGGCAACAGGTGCGGGGGGAATCATGGTGGATAGAGGAGAAACATCCAGAGGCTGATCAGATGAGGGGATAGGGATGACCCCGGAGGAAGCAATCTCTTGGCATTCTTTAAAGATGCGCTCGTCAGGAGTAGGGTCTGGGTCAGCATAGATTCCGAGACGGTTGATCTTCAATTCCTTGTCAACATTATCAGGGCCAGTATATGAACTGGTTTGACCTTCAGGAGAAGAACGGTCGGTGTAGCCATCTCTTTACCTTTCTGCATACCTAAGGGCCCCAATCCAAGAGAAACGACCATAGAGAGCCCTCATTCTTCCATCAACCCTGCCAATGACACCGAGCAAGGCTTGACGTTCATCCCCGGCTCTCTTCTCAAGAGCCTGTCGCATTGACCGTTCGTCATCCAACAAGCGTTGGAGATTTTCTTTTTCAGCCCTTAGAGCCTCCCGCTTGGTCTGCATGACACTATTCTCAATTTGGAGAGCATTTTTCTCATCTTGAAGAGAGTCTGCATCCTTCTTCAGAGCGTCCCTTTCTTTCTCAACATTGTTCAACTGCACCATCAGTTCGGCGTTCTTGGTGCTGATGATTTTATTTTCTTTATTGGCCGCTTCAAGTGCATTGGCAAGCCTATGCGCTCGGGAATTGGAAGATTCGACATGCTTCTGCATCGTCATTATTCCGAACAAAGTCTACAAGCAAATGCATGAATACTAATTAAGCCGAACGTATATTCAAAGAGGTCAGTGTATGAAGGCTTTCTTAATTTTACCAAATGAGAGATTGAGAATTACCTCTATAGCGGCTAGCGGAAAACAGCTGAACGTGTGATGACCCTGGATTTTTCAACCCAGTGTGTTCAGTGATGACCCGAATTAGATCCAAGATGTGGAAGCAGAAGAAATAAAATGGCCTCCAGGGATGTACGTTATCCCTAAGGCACCAAGATGACTCCCCATGAAGCCACGGAACTCAAACGAGCCAAGCAATGAAGCAAGAATGCCAAACCCGAAAAGAAATGAACTAAGGGCAAAATTATCATTTTACACTGAAATGGGCACCACAGTGCACACCATTGGAAAGACAACAAAAAATGAATGAAGTTAGACTCAAGAATCGCTTGATTTTGAGTCCGGACGGAAAAGATATGAATTTAAAACAAAGTGGCCTTCTCCATTTAAGAGATACCACGACACTATCTCACTAGAACTGGAATAACTCACACTACGGTTGGAGTTTTGGAGTGTGGTTAGTACCACTAGAAAGCTAACTTCAAGCTCTTGAGTTTAGAATCAAGAATGACTAGATTTGGGTCAGGAATAAAGAAGATATGACCTTCTGAAGTCGTAGCAACAAAGTTGTTCAAGAAAAGCTGAAAGGAGAAGGTCCCAGGGAGGATCGGTCGACCGAAGGCAAGGGTCAGCCGGCCGAACCTCAATCATCAGCCGACCGAACCCCAATGTTCAGCCGACTGAAACGCCATATTTCAAGAAAAGCCTACTAGAATGGACCCTCGAGGCTTGTCAGTCGGCTGATATATCCTTATCAACTGACTGACATATTTGCTACAGCAGAAAAAGCTGCTGCAATGTGTGTGTGAGGTACTTGGGCCAATCCTAGGGTTCTACATGCATTCTAAATGATCTGAACACGTTTCATAACTTTTTCTAGCCTTATGCAAGCATCCAAGACATGCTAAAACAAGAGGAAACTTAAAATGATGTCCCAATGCATGAATTTTCATGAAAATTCATAAAATTGCCCAAAAATAGTTCCAAAGTTGAAACTCAAGAGTTTTGCGAAATGTGGACATGTACGCAAACGTAAAAAGACATTTAAGACGCGTCCTAATGGTCCGCGGCTTTAAAATATCCAAAATGCAAAATATGACCTCTCAACGGCCAAAAATGCCTAAAAACGCTAATAATAAAACCAAAATGCAAAACCTAGAATGAAATGGTGTTTGGCCCTTGGCCACACCTCAACCATGATTATAGAAACCCTATGAAAAAAAAAGAATGGAATTTCCACACCTGATGCAAAAGTTATGAAACAATGACTTCGCATTTTTTTATATTTTCATAGTATTTCATAAAGTTAAAACTACATAGAATACAAGATACATGTCATTGGCCTCTGGCCTTATCTTATACATGTTGAATACATTGAAAAGAGTGTACTTATGTACACTTTACATACAAGGAATCAAAGAATACAAGTTTTGACAAATAAGACTACAAAAAGGCATTTCATGCTAACATTTGCATGAAATGGAAACTTAGAGCTATAAGTCATTCCAATGAATGATAAACATCACGAACCAAGCCTTCGTACCTGAAACAAAACCCTCAGTAACTTTGGAGTGAGTAAACAAGTTTACCCGTAGAGAATGAGCATGCATGACTCGATTTCTTACAAATTTTTACATTAACTTGAAACAATTCAAAAGGGTCATGCCACCTAACGTCTATATCAGAGTGAGACTCAGAGATCATCATAAGCTACTCATGCGATTGAAACGAGATACATGACATATAAGCATACCGGTTACAAGTGTAATAAATGAAGATGAAAACATGCGAGGTAAGTATACAAAACACAGGTACACTAGTGAGATTGGAAACACACAAGGCAAGTATGCAAGACACGAGCATGCTAAATGGAATATAAATACAAGAAGTAAGTGCACGGTTTCAAGTATACTGAATGAGGTCTAAATACATGAAGTAAGCATAATGTCTATGCAATTAAACAAGGTAGGAAATACTCCATATAACACGACAAGGTCCTTATATCTTCAAGAAATATCACTTGAAATCTAAGAGTTTAAAGATTTTACATGTTGATATAAATCATTACATGTGGACCATGCCACCTAGAATCTAAGTTAAGTTACATGTATATGATCATTCCTAAGTCACGATAGCATAAAGTAACACGGAAAGAGATGACTGAGAAAATTAACAAGATTGAAACAATTCAATTAACACGATAAGGATAAGGCATGAAATCAAGGAAAATGCATAATATCTATGCAAGTAAACAAGAATGGAACATTCCGATTAACACGATAAAAGTTATACATGAAATCAAGAACAAGGCATAATATCTATGCAATTAACAAGATTAGAGCATTTCATATAATCCTGACAAGTTTAAATCTTCAAGGATTAGCAACTTGAAATTTAAAGAGTGAAATCAACCAATTTGGATACTCGGATATCGCCCAGATTAAAACCGTACTCTTGGGATCATTTTAGGGCTACTAATCCATGGGTACCTTCCTCTGGTGCGCACTATAGTGTAGGGAGCTCTCTATCTCCCGTACTAGAACCAAGTCCTAGCCATGTCAATTCTTGATTGATATCTCAAGTCCTAAAATCAACAAGTTGTGTAACCAAGAATATATCAAGATACAAGTAATGTATTAAACCACATTTCATGCACAACCAAGATTTTGTAACACACAAGTCATGCCCTAAGTTCTCAACTATGATGGCATGTGAAATGTCAAGAAATCATAGATTGCATCTAAATAGACTACAAAATTAGGATTTAAAACACAAGGAATCCATTGATGTAATTATACCACTGGTATAAGATTAATGATTTAATTATTTTTTTAACAACACTTGAACAATTAAATTATTCCAATGTAAGGGTGCGAGTTCATTAACTACATTAATGAAGCTAAGTTGCAATAAGTCATGACACATGATAAAAAGGAAAAAGCCCCATGAAATACAAGTCTAACTCATTAGAACCCTAAGTAAAAATTTATTAACCTAATTAATTAATTTTTCTAGAAATCAAAGTTGTCCAAAAATTCTCAAAATAATACATGTGAAATCATATGGCATGGCATATCAATAACATCAAGTCAGAATTTCATTAGAGTGAATAGTGCACATGAAATAATTTAATTAATCAAATTAATTAAATATTACTAGATTTCAAAACATCTTCGATTACTCTCAAATTCATCTATGTTGAAGAGCATGCTAGGGCCTAATATAATATGGCAACACATGTTATTTTCAAGCTAGTTAAGGCCACTTGAATTAATCTTTCATTTAAGAAAAATATTAAATAAAATCTTCAATACTTGTTCAAATGCTCTCAATTTAATATATGTCAATGACCATATCAAAGGGTAATATAATATCATGCCACATGTTTAAACCAAGCTATGAGCAACTGGGAAAATTAAATCTTACACAAAGAAATAATTAATTAAAGTTTCTAGATTTGATACAAAAACATGTAAATGAGTTGTATAAGCATCAATAGCATGCAATATAACAAGAATATAAACTATAACACCCCATACCTCAATTTGAGATGAAAATTTCAAATCCCCACCAAAAGAAAAGTGCTCCAAATTTGACGATACCGAAGGGTTTTGTCGGGGACAACACGGTGAACAAGAATCCCAAGGAAGCCCCATGAAAATCACAACTTGACTTCAAACCCGAACTCAAAATTTGGCCAAAAACGGGTTCTAATAAGGGGGAAATGTAGAGCACGACAAGGCGAATAATAAACGTTAAGGCCGAAGATTTTTCACTAAGGAAATCAAGTAGAGGAGAAGAAAGAATGAAGGCAGCCCCTTGGGCTCCCATGGCAACCGGCCAAGAGGGTGAAGAAGATGGAGAAATCTGAATTTTTGAGTTAAGACTCCCCTATTTATAGAAAATCTTAAAAAGTGCCCCGAACGGGTCCCTCCGGGTGTGCCCCAAACGGGTCCTGCCGGGTCTGGAAAAGTGGATTTTGAGCAGACGCTCTCAAACGGTGAAACTCTGTGAACGAAAAAGATTCAAAATGAGAAAATATGAATAACGGAGGAAAAAGCATCAAAAACCGAGTGCCGAGCAGAGAGATATGCCCCGAACAAGGGCCAGAAACCCTGAAATTGGAGAAAAACGTCCAGAAGGAAATTCTATGAGTACACAACTCAACGAAATGTGAAAATGAATCTCGTATGAGGATCTAGGCTCAAAGCGATGTATTTTTGCAATAACTTTCGTTAATTGCACAATGGTCTCTCCAAAAAATGAAAACTGCATAACTGCCCCAGAATGAAAATATCTTCCAAAAATATTTTCTTAAAAACCCCTGAAATAAAATATCTTCAAAAGATATTTATGAAAAACACCCCAAGAAAAGAAAAAGATTCTAAAGACCTATACATCCATGCCCCTATGGACACCGGGAGCAACTAGAGTGTTTTCTTACCAAAGTAGAGATATGTATTTCGTGGAAACCACTTCGAATGAAGACACGTGAAGTCAGAAACTAACTTCGAGCACGAAAAGTGAGGCTGTGCTAAAAAGTGATAAACGGGGAAAGACAAAATAGGGAAAATGACGAAATAGGAAAAAAGACAAAAAATGAATAGTGTCGAAAAATGAAAAATGTGGAAATGACTCAGTCTTTAAAGGAAGTTGTCAATCCAAACAAAAGAGTCTTAGAAACCATTTTCGAGCACTCAAGACGATATTATGAGACGAGAAACTGAACTTAGTAAGGAAAATTAAACGGAAAAAATTTATCCATAAAATTTGAGAAAAGGGAAGGGAGGCAAATGACCAAGTTATAACAGAATATTTTCTTCTGGGTCAGTGCCTTAGCCACTTCGATATCCTTAGGGGACCACAGGTTCTTGTAGTAGGCTAAGGCAGTCGGTCCATCTTTGAACATAGTGTCATTTGAGTTGACAACTGACCCATTCGCTCGGATGAATCGGAGGGTCCATGGAATCAATTCAGGGGGAGAAGTGGAAGCTCCGCCAGTCCCAGGACTAGTGATTACCCTGGTTTGAGGAGTTAAGGATGCACCCACCCTAGAGGGTCGGACCCTTCTTGAAAGAAGGATGTCATCGGGGTCGGGTTCACTATCAGGCTGAGGTCTTTTCCCTCGCTCTTTTTTCTGGACAGATGTAGTGACGCTTGAGGGGTTACTTGCCCTTGGAGCACCGTTCGGATTGGTAGGCAGGGCACTGACGTTGGAGGTAAGGGTAGTTGTAATGTTCGGATCGGTGCTAGAGGTAGTGGCGGAAGTGGATGCCGAAGCTGGAGAAGAAGCCAGGGTTGGACTAGTGACATTCCTAGGAGGGTCGTGATACCCTTCGACTCCGAGACATGGGTTGATCAGGCCTAAGCCCAAACCCGAGGGAATACCAAACAATTAATACTTAAATGAACACAGAATACAAAAAGATTTAAGAAATAAATAATAAAGCTGAAAGAATTATTAATACAAAATCCTCAAACGTTAAAGATTAATATGATACAAACTTTCCAAAACCTCTAAGAGTACAACTTGGGAATCCATCTAGTGGACCCTTAAATAAAATCCCAACTGGAACTAAATAATTGAAAATAAAATCCCAAACTAAAACATAAAGAGAAATCCTACGTAATCGGATGAAAGAGTGACAGTCTCTACTCAGCACGATTAAGCTCTAGGGCTGGAACTGTCGAACACCTGAAAAATAAGAGTGGGTCAGACCTACGAACAAGTTCTTTTCTAACTATAATCCAAACAGAGACCCGATACGCAGATACATCCTAGATATCTCAATAATATCTATCTAGTCCATACATACATATATATATATCCACAGTAAGGGACTCTCGCTGGACTACAAAGGGGTCTCAACCTGAATAGAAGGCAACATGCAAAAACGCACCAGAGGTGGGCATGCGTACCTAGACCTAACAGGGTACACCTCAACCGTCATAGCCATCTATGCATCCTAATGCATATACGCTCCCTAACCAACGATCCTGAGACTCAAACTCATATCGTGGTACCATAAACATATATTTAAAATCCATCCAAAACTAGGGTATGTCATTTAATTGTTCATTGATCTGACATAAAGTTAACTAATCCAGTTGGTCACTAAACTTATTTAGTTGATCTGACTGAACCACAAATAATAAATAATCCAGGTAGTCACTTAACTCAGTTGATCTGACTTAAATATTAGTAGGATTTAGTTTTACAATCCATTCCCTTATTCCAAAGTAGGTAGGACTTAGTGTTTTGAGCTAAACCATCCCTAGTATACCACTGTCCCATACTGGTGCATACAATCCATAACATCCATGTAATTGACAGAACATAATATAATAGTTCAGCAATTAAAGTCCAACACATTAATCCATGTAATTGACAGAACAAAGTTTAACAGTTCAGCAATTAGAATCCAAAACATTAATCCATGTCATTATAGAACGGAGTTTAATAATTCAGTAATTAGAATCCAGAGTAAGCATCGATCAAGTCTAATAAATAAATGACCCTATTGTGCATCCAAAACAAGGTTTATAATCATGCTACAGTCCGTTAAATTGCTAAAACAAAATTAAGTAATTAAATCCCTTTATCCGTTAACAGCATGCAAAATTGTTTACTTTCATACTGTTCATTCCATTAGCATAACGGTATAAATTATGCAATATGAGGTTTTAATATCACATGAAATTAGTATTTAGAACCCCCAGTACACTCCCAAAACAGTTCAGAAAACTAAAATCGTCCAAACAGTGCCCAGAAAAAGTCCAAAATACATAACATAAGAGAGCCTACTCTTAAAACTTGTGGGCTGGCTCTATCCAAGCATGGAGCCGGCTCTATGAACCTTGGAGCCAGCTCTAGATAGGAGGGAGCCGGCTCTCTAACCCCTAGAACTGGCTTTTCTCTTGAGGAAGCTGGCTCTCACTTCCATGGAGCCGGCTCTCTCCCTTTCTAAGAGCCCTGAACCATTCTACTCCTTCTGCCTCGTCTCCGGCCACTTCCAACCCTTCTGTTCTTCATTAATACTGAATTTAAGAGTCTAAATTATATCCATTAGCATCCCAATCATTTATTTAAAATAGTTTGCATTAATAACAATGATGAAAACTGTTACCGATTTTATATTGCTTTAAGATCAGACAATGAAATCCAAATCCATAAGAACTATTCCAAACCAAATTAAACACGTATAGATGATTAATTTAACATATACTATGCATGCAAGATTCATTTAATGTCCGATTAAAATCCTAGAGATCATCTAGGCATGCATAGAACACAGGTCAAGGGGAGAGAGTAAAAATAAAACTTGCCTGTGAGATTTTGAATCAAAACATTGTCGTCGTCTTCCTAAGTTTTTCGACGACGTCCGTTCACTGTCAACCTCCTATTGCTCTGGTTTAAATCCATAAGCAAATCCTTTCCTTCCTCCTTGGTAGCCCTAACTGGTTCCTCTGTTCTCTCAACCCTCTCTATACGTGAATAGAATTTGTGTTTATTTTAAAACCTTAAGCCGACGTAATGTTATATATATATAACCAAAGAATTTTAACCTAATTCTAATTACATTATGAAAAAGAAAAGAAACTTTAAAATTCATTCTCTAACTAAGTCAGCTACGTCCCACAATGTGTCTACCTAAAAGAATATAAAACCCTAATTTAACATTAAAATAACTAATAAAACTAATTTAATCAAATAAACCAATTAACTTATTTAAATAAAATACATAATACTGTTAAACCATTTAAACAATTAAAACAATTAAAGAAAATAAATAATACATTTAACTCAATTAATCAATTAAATAACAAAAAATAAAACAATTAGGCAAATAAGCAAATAATCAAGTAAAAATGCAATAAAACAATTACTAAAATACTGAGACTATCCTTTTAAAATTAGGGGTATTACATTCTTCCACCCCTAACAAAAGGAATTCCGTTCTCGGAATTCGCTCTTACCTTCTTCCAATATTTTAGGAAACTGCGAGCGAATGACATCCTCCCGTTCCCAAGTAGACTCAGCCTCATTGTGGTGACTCCACTGAACACGCACTAAAGGGATAACCTTATTAAGAAAAATTTGATCCCGACGGTCGACAATGTGACACGGTGGCTCCAAATATGTTACATCCGGCTGCAACTCAATCTCCCCAACATCGATATATTGATACCGATCTTTATTGCGCAGAAATTTCCGCAACATGGAAACACGAAACACATTATGGACGTGATCCAAATTATCTGGAAGTGCCAACTGATAAGCTATAGCGCCAACTCGATCTGTAATCATGAATGGACTGAAAAACCGCGGTGACAACTTCCCTTTTTTCCCAAAGCGCATTACTCATTTCATAAGAGACACTTTGAGCAACACCTGATCCCCAACCTGAAACTCCAAAGCACGAGTACGATGATTAGCATAACTCTTTTTCCTACTCTGGGCAGTGCGCATGCGATCCCTAATAAGAGCAATCTTTTTAAAAGTATCCTTAATAAACTTAGGACCTAAGAATCTGCTTTCTCCAATCTCCATCCAACATACAAGAGATCGACATAGTCGGCCGTACAATGCCTCAAACGGTGCCATACCAATAGTCTTCTGGAAACTATTGTTATACGCAAATTCAACTAGTGGCAAATAATCCTCCCAATGGCCCTTGAAATCAAGAACGCATGAACGAAGCATATCTTCCATGATCTGATTAACCCTCTCGGTCTGTCCATCAGTCTGAGGATGATATGCAGTGCTAAGATGTAACTTTGTACCCAAAGCCTACTGAAAACTCTTCCAAAATCCTGACACAAAGCTCGAATCCCTATCCGATATAATAGACAACGGAATGCCATGTAACTTCACAATCACCGTAATGTAAAGTCTCGCTAACTGCTCCGAAGTGAAGTTAGTGCGAATAGGCAAGAAATGAGCTGATTTAGTCAACTTATCCACGATGACCCAAATGGAATTGTGATCCTTAAAGGAATTGGGCAATCCATCCACGAAATTAATAGAAACGCTTTCCCATTTCCACTCCAGTATAGGTAGTGGCTGTAGAGATCCTGGCGGCCTCTGATGATCAATCTTGACCATCTGACAAGTACTACATTTAGAGACAAAAATAGCAATGTCCTTTTTCATACCTACCCACCAAAACTGCCGTTTCATATCCTGATACATCTTATCTCCTCCGGGATGAACAGAAAACTCAGAATAATGAGTCTCAGTTATCACATCCTTTCTCAATCGTTAGCAGAAGGTACCACTAAACGTCCCTTGTACCTCAAACCTCCATGAGTCCCAACATAATAAAATGGAACCTCCCCAGAAGTTATCTCTGCAATTTTGTCAATGCACTGCTGATCTGTGAGTTGCGTCTTCAAAACTTTGTGAATGATAGAAGGTGTAATTGCCATACAAGCCATGAAAGCATCCGTTAACTCATCCACCGTCTTCAGAGCATTCCACTCAGTGGTGAATAAAGCAGAAAGACTAGCAGCGGGTCGGCGACTGAGTGCATCTGCCACCACATTCGCTTTCCCTGGATAGTACCGGATTGAGAAATGATAATCTTTCACAAACTCTAACCATCAACGTTGTCTTATATTTAGCTCCCGCTGAGTGAACAAATACTACAGACTCTTGTGATCACTAAACAATCTGAAAGACTCTCCCAACAAATAATCCCTCTAAATGCGCAAGGCAAAGACCACAGCTGCCAATTTCAAATCATGTGTTGGATAATTAAACTCGTGAGGCTTAAGCTTCCGAGATCCATATGAAATTGGCCGTTCCTCCTGCATCAAAACACACCCAAGACCTTGTAAAGAAGCATCTGTGTAAACAAGATACTTAATCCCGCTCTGTGAAGTAGACAGAACCGGCACAAAAGTCAACTTAGTCTTTAGCTCATCAAAAGCTTTCTGACAGTGCTCATCCCACACGAACCGTACACCCTTTTTAGTCAGATAAGTGAGTGGTCCTGCAATCTTTGAGAACCCCTGAATGAACCTACGATAATATCCTGCCAATCCAAGAAAACTCTGAATCTCGGTAGGCGAAGTCTCGAATTTCTATTTATAGAAGTTCACGTTTGCCCTAAACCTCTCTCTTAGTCCCTTCATTTTGGAGCTAGTGGGCTAAATGTTTTCCTTTTGGCCTGTTTGGTTGATGGTGTTGCCAGGCCTCATCCTTGGCTGAATTGGTTGGACTGATTTTGGCCCAATAGGGCCATTGGATCTCCTAACTGGGTTTAGGAGGAAAGGTACTGCTAGTTCAGCCCAGGGCGAATCTGGCCCCTTTAGTTACACTAAAAAAGAAACTTGCATAAATGAAATACAAGTGCAATGAAAAAGATTTAGTGTTGATGTTAATCATCTGCGTAGAGTCCTCAGTTGCAACTTCTTTTATTTGTAATAAATTGGTCACACATGTCCCACTTCCTCTGAAATGTTTATTCTTCAATAAGAAGTTAACCTTTGTCTTCATATAAATGCTCAAATCATTATGAGATATAAATTTGTATGTCCGCAAATTTAGGAGTTAAAACTTAGTGGTCGAGTTGTAATTGTTTAACTTGAGTCTTAGTCTTTTGTTGCTGAAGTGTAAGTGTCTCTTACCATTGATTTCGATGAGAACATCATTTAGAACAAGTATGTGAGTGATGAGTGCACATCACACACATATATTTTGAGTTGGTTGTGAGAGCATTAAGTTTCTTAGCACTTTTAAACAGAATCAGTTGCATTTCATGCAAGTCAAATTATAACTCTCGACTAAAATAGAACCGGTTGCACTTCAGAATACAACTGGTTGCAATTTTTATGATCAAAATTGCTCTCTGTAAAACAGAACTAGTTGTATTTTCAAGTTGTAATTGTTTAACTTGAGTCTAAGTCTTTTTGTTAGCGCAAGTGTCTCTTACCATTGAATTCGATGAGAACATCATTTAGAAAAGGTATGTGAGTGATGAGGGCACATCACACACATATATTTTGAGTTGGTTCTGAGAGCATTGATTTTGTTAGCACTTTTAAACAGAATCGGTTGCACTTCATGCAAGTCAAAAGCTCTCGGCCAAAACAGAACTGGTTGCACTTCAAAATAAAACTGGTTGCAATTTCTATGATCAAAATCGCTCTCTGTAAAATAGAACTGTTTGCGTTTTCCTGAATGGTTATATATATATATATATATATATATATATATATATATATATATATATATATTTTTTTAGTTTCCTATTTTTACCAAAACTTCTAAGGTAGTCCTTATTCGTTTTTAAAACCTCTTTACACATATTATGAAGACTCTCTAGCTTATATAAACTTCTCATATCTCTAACCTTATTAGATATCGACCTTTTCCATTAGAAAAGCATTTTGAGAAAGATCGAATTGTATAATTTTTAGAGCATACAATTAAACACAAGAGTGATTTAGGGTAATGTTCTTCTTCTGATCAATATAGAATCTTCAGAGTCTACATCATATTACAAAGATTAATTAGAGCAGTAGAGTTTTTCCTTAGCCTTCGCAAAATTCAAATTTGAAAGAAAAGGAGGAATTGATTCCATTACGAATGGGTTAGAGTATTCGAGGAGTGTTCGTTGATCTACCAGCAACCTTTCTACAAGCAATAAGGGTGTAAGCCTGAAGCCTAGTGTGTTTGGACAAGAAAGTCGCAAAGCTAGAAAAATGTTTAGCAATTGGTTCTTAGTACAACAGAGTAGATGTGAGCTTAAGTCAGAGTTCATTATTCTTTACTTCAACAAAATTTTAGTAGTTTTCATCCCGCTTGGCCGGATTAAGGGTTTCCACGCTCAAAGACCCGATGTCATCTATCTAAATCTATTTTATTTGTTTTACTTTATTGGTACATATTTTTATGATTGTAGTTGTTTAATTGATCATCATTGTGAATAATTTGATCAGTCATAAAAATCAAGCAAGTTAGACTTATTCACTCCTTCCCCTCTAGATTATTTGAGCACTGTTTTCAACTAAATCAATATAACAGTTTAGGCATCACTCTACTCACAATCATGTCCTTTGTAAGCAAGTTAACTAATTTCCATTATATACTCAAACCATGTCCCTGTTCTTCTCAATTGCTTATGACCCATTCTGGACCTCTAGTATTATTGCCACATGTCCCACTTATCTTGGAGTTTTAGGATTTAATCTTAACCAAAATATTTTTGCCGACCACTCATAGTTAAACTTGTATATAACCATATCTCACCCCGTGTTGAATTTCTATTGGTTCCCTTGGTTGGTAAATACGGCCCAAGTTATTGTTGCCCAGATATTGACCCGAGGAGGAATTGAATAGGGTCTTGTCACAAACTATAATTATTTTTGTGGAACTAGAATCTTAATAGTTGAATTTAAGTCATATAATTCTTTTCAACGTTACTGTTTTCGCGCTTTGAATGCACTTATGCTCTCCACGCATTTTCACTTTCGTTTCATTTTTACGCTCCCCGCTCTCAAATTTCCTTCCGCTCCTATTTTATGCAACTTAGTTGAATTCTATGAATCTAGAATCCTAATTAGGGTATCTATGAATATCTAACGGTGAAACACAATATACATATATATAGTCTAGCTAATTGACATATATCAACACATATACTAATCATATATTACCAAACACATAGATATATTAATCTTATCAAATATATAGACTTAACAAAACTAACTTCTAGTCCAAGCATATATTATCTAATATATAGACTTAATAAGAAAATATATCCGGTAACTCCTTACTAACAACAAATTCTCCATATTTTTTCACTCCAATTTTAATACTGCCCCAGAAGAATTTGAAAATGTGGAACAAGGAGAGAGAAAAAGAGAAAAAAAAAAAAAAAAAAATTGAATTAAAAAAAAGAGAGATATTTTGTTCACCATCTGACCCATTTTATTCAACATTTCACAAATTTTGATTTTTCAAATTTTATAATTAGAACCACTAAGAGCTATACTTTAGTGGTATCTCTTAACGTGAAGACTATACAAATACAAGAATCCACTCATATAGCAGAAGTCTAAAATGTAGTCCGAGTAGGGTATATTTTATGACAATTGTTGTCCCCATTTAACTTTATCAATAACAAAATCAAATTTGAGTTGTGTTCTTCATTTGATGGAACAGGCTATTTCATGGAAAAAGGTTGCATGTTTCATGTTTGACAAGAAAACGAAATAAAAAGAAAACCTTGTGTCGTTTTCTCAACAAATTTTCAGTGAGTTACGTCCACACTGGTTGGTAGCTGGAGAACTTATTAAATGGTTCCCGACCAATGACCACTAGACAAGTAAGTGCGTAAATTTTACGTCAATTTTATTTTATTTTATTTTATTTTTATGAATCAATTCATAATTGATTGGGACAATGTAAAAAAATTTTATTTTAATTTTTAATTATTTTATTTGTATCAATATTTTTTTTTTATTTTAATTTTTAATTATTTTATTTGTATCAATATTTTATTTTATTTTATTTTTTACACATACGTTTCTATTGAAATTTGAACCACTAATTCCTCTTTGAGAAGTAAGGTCTGGTAGGCATGGTGTTGATTATTTTTACTCAATGATAAAGCAAACACACATTTTTTTACCCATGTCCATATTCAAATCCCTTCACTATTCTTTGAGAATGAAAAAGTTATACCATCTCACCAAATAGCTTTTTGAAATCAATATTTATTATTACTTATGTTGATATTGATCACTCCTAATAAAAAAGAGGACGAGAGTTGAGTTCTGTGACGAATGTTACGAGTTTGTGTGTATTTTAACTCCAATAGAAATTAATACAAGCTATTGTTTGTCCTTCAAGACACTCCTTGATTTAGAAATGAATTTTTTTCATCTTTGGCCAAACAAATTAGTGGTCAAAAATACTAGTGGAAGAGAGAGTAAAAAAATAAAAAAGACATGACCTGAACGTTACACCAATGTTTCCAATAAATGGACTTCATATGGCTCATTTAGCTTGTATGTGGATTAAATCATAAAAAGATACTTCTCAAATCTCCAATCCTAAGATGGTCCCATTACATCAAAACCAGTACTTCATGAATGTGACTCCAAATGCCACCATACAAAATGGGGCCCAAAGCAAGCAATCAAATAAAGAACAAGTACTAAGCAGCAGATATTGGCACACCATACTTATAACAAACATATGTAAGTATAAAAAATATATATATATACAGAAAATATCTCACTAACAACTTAGAAATAGTAAATTCTATGTATTTGTTTACTCCAATCTCAAAGTTCTTATCCCTTTGATCAAAATCTTCTACTTCTAAAGTACATGCACATGTAAGATTATTTATTTAATTATGGCCCACATGATTTGAACACGTGACATATTATTTGGTGGGTAAGTAAATAGATATCAATTAATATTATTTATTTTTTATCAACTTATAATTACCTTTTTGGTAGTTACTTATTGGAGAAATGTTTTCCTTTCTTATTCCTTACTTTGATGGAAAGTAGAATTATGTTACTATAAGGAAAACTGGTCCTCTCTCTACCTTTATAAAAGTGCATATACTCCATCAATTATGTACAATTAATGATACAACACGTAAAAATTTTATGTGTACAAAAGGCCAAGAGAGAGAAACCAGTTTTCACCTTTGCCTGTTGATCGGAGTTGCAGATTAATTCGTAACCAAAGGATCTGGACGTTGGACTTAATCTTAACAAGAATTGATATCGTGAATCGAGGTATTTATATCTAACTAGTATTTATTTATGCATTATAGATATGTGAAAATCATGAAATTTTAAGATATGTGATTCATGTAAATTTGTGATTAATGGCTTAACACGAATTATTATAATTTACATGTGGTATCAGAGCTAACGGTTTAGGAACTCATTATTTTTTATTAAAGTTGTATAAATAATATGTATAATTTTAAAATTAAATGATTGTATAATCCATTCTTTTAGAATCATATATTTAGATCAGTCTGTGTGATTTTTTGGGTTTGGGTACCTCAATTTCCAAGCCAAAATTGAATTATGCAAGTTGGTTACTATACATAGTTCACATATGTGTAATAGTACAAACGTATGCATAATGTGTGTAAGACAAACAATTTCAATGCTTTAGGTTCCTGATTTTCGTGCATAACTAATAAAGAACATTGAATTAAAAAATAATAATAATAATAATAGCATTTGTCTTGCTATTGTTTTATAGAAACAGTCAGTTGTGAAAGGATTATAAAAATTCATTATTATTATTATTTAAAAATTAATAAATACATAAAGTTTGTGTATTTATTTATTTTATTAAAGAGGTTTAAATTATTGTTATAAGTATTTGTCCAATGATTTGAAGATTCTGATTTTAATTTAAAATAAATTAAAATTAAAGTTATTGAATACATAAAGTATATGTATTGATTTATTTATTTTAGGAATTTAAATTTCTAGAATAATTTGTGAGTTTAGAAATTTAATCTAATAAATTAGACATGCAAATAACTTGTTGTTTCGTACCCAAACATACATACATATTGTAGAATCAATTTTAAATTTATTCAATTATGATCTTTAAGTCCGAAAATAAAATAATATATTTTATTATGTATATAAAATAAAAAGATATTTTCTATAAAATTTCGGACTATTAAGTTTTTGAGATCGAAGTTGCTTAAACTTTAATCGACAATTATGAGTATGTGTGTATAATGTTAAATAGGTAAATTAATAATTAATTAATTATTAGTTAATTTAATATTCATATTATGTGTGGGTTAGTAGCTACCAAAGTGGCCTAACCATAATGGTCGATGAATATTAATTTTAGTAGTAAATATAACTTAATGATGAATTAATTACTGTCTAATTTAATATTCATATTATGTGAAGATTGGTAGCTACTAAAGTGGCCCAATCATAATAATTGATGAATATTAATTTTTGTAATAGACATAATTAATCATAAATTAGTTACTATCTAATTTAATATTCATATTATGTAAAGGTTGGTAGCTACCAAAGTGGCCTAACCATAATAGTTGATGAATATTAATTTTAGTAGTAAACATAATTGCAATATTTCATGAATTATGATGCTTATAATTTTTTGTGATATTAATGAATATTGATTTTATTTAATTATGAGAAATAATTCCTCAAAGGGAATTGATTTTCAAGTGATTAAATAAAAATTAAAGGGTCGTATGTATATATATATTTTTTTAATTAGGTAAATATAGGATATCCAAAGGTAACTTATTTGTTTAATTAAATAATGCATCACCAATAAAGGTATACATATAAATACATGTAAGCATCATTATTAGTATTTTATAGTTGCCACCCAAAGGGGTACTATAGTTATACATTGTATTTATATTTTTAAGTTATACATACGTGTTATTAACTCAAAGCATTATTGTTGTTAAGATTTTATCTTATTATGTTTGTTTTTTTACATCCCTTAATGCGTATGCTACATTTGTTCTGATTCTCAATATGACTAACTTCTCATAATGAAATGAGTAAATTGAGTTCAAAATTTAGATGTGTTAAATCTTGATTTAGCATTTTAAATTGAGAAACATACTGTTTTTACTGATAAAGACAGTGAGTGAGAAATTTTTTTCCATAAAGCTTGGGAGATATTGAACAGATTAAGCATTATAGTTATGCGAATAATTGTTTTCCATAGTTATAGTGCTAAGGAATATTTTGACAAGAAGAATGTTTTCGTATTATAAATAAATATCTAAAACGAAAATTATTAATTGATATCACTACTATGCATTTTTGTTGGTACTCTTACCATGTATGTGTATGTTCTTAGGATGACTAATGTTGCTACCAAATTGAGAACCTTATAGATGATTGTGGATAAGAATTTTCTTATTCAATTTATCTCAATTTTTGTCTACTTGGTATGAGTCATTTTGAATTAACACTATTAAGACAAGTGGAAAGTAAAAGAATTGACCATTATGTTAATTTAGGAGGAGACAAAGCTTAAGCAGCAGGTAATCATTATCTTCATCTGATGACTCAAGAAGTTAGAAAGAAATTTGGGAATAAGTCAGAAAAGGCATTAAGTGAGCAATACCCAAAATTAAAAGATTTAGGTCAATCTACTAAAAGAAAGTAATGTAATAATAAAAAAGTGTCATTAATGTATTGAACACTTTTAGAAAGATTACATGACATATAAAGAATGATTTAAAAAAGAAAAGTACGCTTTTGGCTTTTGTATATTGCGAATTACTTGTTGAAATTCTTTTTAATACATGATAGGTTGACTTAAGTACTAATATTTACGTTTCTAATAGATGCAAGAATTTTTTATGGCCTAAACCACAAATTCAAATAAGAATTTCTTATTTATGATAATTGGGAAAAAGTTTTGTTAAAACCATTGTGACACTATGTTTAATGTTAGACAATGGATTTTATTTAGACTATTTTAAAAATTTTATGTTTATTCAATTTCCCATAATTTGATTTTATTTCAAAAACTTTATGTTAATGGTTTTTCATTTAAATTTGGTAATGATATTTATTTAAGAAATTATAATTTGTGAGTTATAGTATTATTGTTGATGATTTCTGTAAATTCAAATTTGATGGTTTATTTATTAAAATTCGTTTGATCTTGTATCATAATGTTAGAATTAAGCGTAGTTCAATTAATAGAAAATTTATCTTTGGTATAAAAGACTAGGTCAATATCTAGTGAAAGGTTAGGAAAATTAGTAAAGGATGTGATTCTTCTAAATCTAAACTTTACTGATTTTGATGTGTGTGTAGATTGTATTAAGGGTAGAAAAACTAAACGCACAAAGAAATGAGCCACTATAAGTACATAACTTCTTGAAATTATTTGTAGACCTTCTGATGTTCCATCTTTTGGAGGAGAAAAATATTTTATCACCTTTATAGTTGATTTTTCACGTTACGGATATATCTATTTGTTGTATGAAAAATCTCAAACAGTGGGTACTCTTGAAGTATACATAAATGAGGTTTAAAAACAACTAGATAGAAAGTGAAAATCATAAAGTCATATAGAGGTGGTGAATATTATGTAAAATATGATGAAACAGGTTAATACTCTAACCGTTTGTTAAACTCCTTAAAATGTATGCCATTTGTGTTCAATACACTTTGTTATATATGCCACAGTAGAAGCGTGTAGCTGTAAGGCGTAATCGTACTCTTATGGAATTGGTCAGGAGTATGTTAAGTAATTCCTCGTTACCCATAATGTTGTGGATATTAAGTAATCTAAAGGGTACAAGTTTTACTACCTGAAACATAGTACGATAATTATTGAAACCGGTAATGTCAGATTCATTAAGAATGGTGAAATCAGTGGGAGTGATAAAAATAAGAATTTGATCATTTCAGAAGTTAGGGTACAAATATCTTTATCCATAACTTATAAGGAAATAATTGCTCCTTCAGTTGTTGAACCGTATAACAACGAAGAATAATTAAATGATCAACAACTCTATAATGAGATTGTCACCAATGAATAGATTGTAGAAAAATCATAAGGAATAACATTAAGACGATCTCAAAGAGAAAGGAGATATGCTATTCCGGATGACTATGTGATATATCTGCAAGAATCTGATTTTGATATATAGTGAGATATATACGGATCCGGTTACATATTCATAAGCCATTAACAGTAATGATTTTACTAAATGGATTAGTGTTATGAATGAAGAGATTATGAAGAAATCTTCTCTTCTCTCTAGTATTTAAGAAGGAATCTTTTAAAATATCATGGCATTAGTAGCTTATTATGATTTAGAGTTACATTAAATGGATGTGAATACAATTTTTATGAATAGGAGTTTATAAGAGGAAGTCCATATGGAACAACTTGAAGACTTCATAGTAGAGGGTAAAGAATTCATGGTCCGTAAACTTAAGATGTCAATATATGGATTTAAACAAGCTTCCTAACAATGGTATATTAAGTTTAATGATACCATTATTTCTTTTGGTTTTAAGAAAAATACTGTTGATCAGTGTATATACTAGAAGGTTAGTGGGAATAAGTTTATATTTCTGATTCTATATATTGATAATATTTTATTTGTTAGTAGTGATCTTAGTTTATTATATGAAACTAAAAGTTATCTCTAAGAACTTTGAAATGAAATATACGGATGAGGCATCCTATGTGATAGGAATAGAAATATTTCATTATAGATCACATTGATTTGTTTTTAAAATTGTCTCATAAAGCATATATTAAAAGAGTTCTAGAAGATTTGGTTGGAGGAACAATATTATGAAAAAGTGCAAAGTAATTTATGATTACTTTGTCTATTATGAAATTTTAATTTGTAGCATGCTTTGAGACTATAATTTATGGTTGCAGAATTTATTTCAGGACTTGGAGTTATGGGTACCGTTTTCAGATTGCTGAAAATTTATGCTGCAATTGTTGATCTTCTTGTATGAAAAATGATACGTATTCTAAAGTTGAAATACTTTATCATTAAAGAAGATATTTAGAAATAACAAATGTCTATTGAAATTATAAGCACACAACTTATGATTGCAATCCATTAATGAATGGACTACCATCCAAGACATTTATGGAACATGTTGAAAGAATGGGTCTTAAATGTAGTCAATGATGATTATTTTTTAATTGTGGATTGTTTAAATAGTGCTTATATATATTTGACATTTTGCGCTGATTAAATGTGTTTATGATATTTCCTATTAATTAATGTACATGTACGTATTGCTTTAATAAGTGATAATAGGAATAGTCTTGAAAAAGACATTATTGTTAGATCATTATTGATACTTCTCATTTATAGACTATGTTGAATAGATTACTAGTGTTGTGGTACATGGAAGGGACTGTGTCATTTAAGGATATATAACCGCCATGACTCGCATTGGTAATTTATTTACCATGGTATTTATGATGACCAATTTAATGAGTTAATCTGATTTATGGTGCACATTAATGACTATTTTACTAAACCACTACAAAAATTATCATATGTGCCAAGTGGGAGAATATAAGATTATTTATTTAATTGTGGCCCACATGATTTGGACATGTGACATATTACTTGGTGGGTAAGTAAATAGATATCAATTAATATTATTTATTTTTGGTCAACTTATAATTACCTTTTTGGTAGTTACTTATTGGAGAAGTGTTTTCCTTTCTTATTCCTTACTTTGATGGAAAGTAGAATTATGTTACTATAAGGAAAACTGGTCCTCTCTCTGCCTTTATAAAGTGCATATATTCCATCAATTATGTACAATTAATGATACAACACGTAAAAGTTTTATGTGTACAAAAGGCCAAGAGAGAGAAACCAGTTTCCACCTTTGCCTGTTGATCAGAGTTGCAGATTAGTTCGTGGCCAAATGATCTGGACGTTGGACTTAATCTCAACAAGAATTGATATCGTGAATCGAGGTTTTTATATCTAACTAGTATTTATTTATGCATTATAAATATGTGAAAATCATGAAGTTTTAAGATATGAGATTCATGTAAATTTGTAATTAATGGCTTATCACGAATTATTATAGTTTACAGCACAAAGTTCATGCTATTCTTTTTATCTTTTAAAGTCACTGAAGTCGGATGAAAATCCTCTCCAGCAATAAAAGGAGTTTCAAAGGTATTTAATTCTACTAAAAATTCATAAACTTTTTGTCATTTCCCATCAGATGTATTGTCCGATCGTGAAATTGATCTTAAATCGAGTCCGGATTAAAATTGCAATCTTTCCCATGGAGGCCTTATTAAAGAAAAAAAAATAACATACAACTTAGTAAAAAAATTAAATATTTCGAAGTTGTGAGATTTCTTGGATAATGGATATGGTGATGAGTCCCACCACATTCGAGGGTTGAAATAGCCTCCAATACCATATTTCGAAGTATTAAGGATTCAAAGAAATTCCGCATTAAAAATAAAATAAAATAAATACTGAATTATGTGTAATTAATGTCTCAAGGATCCAATCCTAAGATGGTCCCATCTTTACAAGATTTTTACTTCCCTGCCATCATGAATCATATTATATTCCTTACGCCTTCATCCTCTTTAGATTGATAGATTCTCATTGCCTCAAATTACAGAGCATGGTGACATCATATTCATGTATTTTTCCAGCCAGTACATTCAGTCTCAACTGGTCATAAATTATTTACAGTAATTATACACTATATATATATATATACATATTGTAGAGGGGAAGCTTTCTTTAGAAAAAAGGTACAAAGGTCAACATTACATGAAATAAAAGTACGACCATGTCCCTCAAAAACCACTAAATTCACGTGACTCCTACTGTCCCACCAAACAAACTGATGGCTTCTTTACAAGGCAAATGGCATGTGCTGCTAGTGATGGCTTTCCTCAATTCAAGAGAGGACCCCTCTCATTATACCTGTTTATTTTAAAAGTAAAATACATTAACATCCTTTAAAGTTGTCACAAACGACTGCGTACTGAATATTTTTTAAATAATGACCCTCTCGAATTTGGTAAAATTAACAAAAGAGACTTTACCACCTCTAACACATGGTAAATTAATCTTATTATCTTTTAACTTGTAAATTGACCTTTTTAAATAATAAAATTACCAAATTATCTTTAAATATAACTTTAATGGACCAAAATATTCTTTATATATAAATACTCTATATTTAGAAGCTTATACAGGAAATTCCATAATCAAAGCAATCAATCATCTCCTTCGACAACCCTCAAAATCCACTAACTAAAAAAAAAAAAAAAAACCTCAACACCTCTCTATACGTATACATATAACATCAGTATTATCTCTACCAATCTAATATCTATAATACATATACTATCTATATATATGTATGTATACCGATAGCACACCATACTGTCTCTATAATTTAGTATTTACCCACTTCTTTCTCAAAAACTATATATATATATATATATATATATATATACATATGTTGTGGGGGTGATATACATTGTCATGTATGATATATGTAAATTTTTTTATATTTTTATACAAAAGATATAAAAAAACCACTGGAACTAAAAATAAATAATCTAAAATTTGTGTAAATCTATTATGATATATCAGATTTACACAAAAATATATATATATGGTTGGAGATGCTCTAATATTTATATTCTTTCTTTCCATTTGCAGTCTACTAATCTATCAAACCATCAAAACTTATTTATTTTAGATTAAATTGCAAAAAAAAACCCATAATTATGTTTGAATTTGTAAATAACCTCCTTAGACTATATTTTATACATAATACCCTCTAAACTATCACATTTTATTGCAAAATACCCTAATGCCCATACTATTTTTTTTTATTAAATGACCATAATGTCATTTCTTATTGAATTATACTTAATCTATTTTTCTTATTTAAATAAATTATGAAAAAAAAATTATACTCTTTGATTACATATTCTTCATTAAATTTACATAAATTTACCTTTAATTTTTTAAAATAATTATTTAAATAAAAATATTTAGTAGAAAATGTTTTAAAAAATTAATAATTTTTTTTAATTTTTAATGAATATATTACACGAAAAGAAGGTTATTATTTTATTTATTAATTTTTCATCAATATATTGTATGAAAAATGATATATTTTTCTACAATAAAATTTTAAACTGGTTATAATAAGTTTTATAATAAATAATAAAATTTTAATAATAAGTTAATCATTTTAGAAAATGATAGTTATAAATCTATTTATCTTTTTTTTTTTTTTTTTTTTTTTTTTTTTTCATTTTTATGATAAATTGATACTAATAATAAAATTAAGGTAAATATTATAATTAATATTTACATAAGAGAAAAGATAATAAAAACAATTTAATATGAAATGAAAATTTTATTAAGAAAGGGTAAAATAGTCTTTTGTGATATGTTTGTCCTTAATTGTAAGTTGCAACAAATTAACAGTTGAGTAGCTTTTTAATTCAGAGGGGTTATTTACAAAAAGACAATAGTTTAAGAGTTTTTTTTGCTCTTTATCCTTTATTTTATGTGTTGACCCTCTTCTGCAGACTGCTATTAATCAGAGAGTTCTTTCGGGAATTAAAATATGTAGATAAGCTCAAAGTGTGTCTTATTTGTTCTTTTCAGATGATTCAACATATATTCTTCGAAACATCTATTTCAGAAGTCCAATATATCTATAAAGTCCTAAAGGAGTATGAGGTAGCATCATGATAGTGTTGGAAACTAGTTCCCAAAATTAGTGTTTTTAAGTGTGAATAAAACTTGTTTGCAACTGGTTGGGTGAGGATGACTTTAGTTGTCCATTTATAAAGTTCAATCATCACCTGAATGCACAAGCATTGATATCTGGTGTGTTATGAATTGAAATGTTTACCACATCTTTTATGAAGTGTTGTGCAATAGTTTGAATTAAGGTAACCCATTTGAACCAATACTATAATAGCCCATTCCAGCACGTAGTATG
Source organism: Cornus florida (assembly GCF_030987335.1). Taxonomy (NCBI): domain Eukaryota; kingdom Viridiplantae; phylum Streptophyta; class Magnoliopsida; order Cornales; family Cornaceae; genus Cornus; species Cornus florida. Next base: position 53,688,614 of record NW_026775573.1, read on the forward strand.
ATATTGTTTGCATTGGGACCGAGCCCACACGATTTTGCTCTTGAGTTTAATCTCAAAAGATCTCATACCAATTGGAGTGTACAAATCTTATACATAGAGCATGTCCCTTTTTCACGCTTACACGATGTAGGATTGTGCACTTGTAACTTGCCCAGTGTGATAGTCTGTCAATGCCTCTTGCACCTGCCCACAAAGTTACCACAATTACGTCTGATTATTCACACACAGTGGTACAAAGATTTCATAATACGAGATGTCTATTTGGATGGAATAATTGTGAATCATTACAACTCATTGGACTATTGCATTTAGTGGTTGTGGAGTGGTGTGTATGGGCACACATAGACACTGTTAGGCGTTGAATGTTATACATTTTAACCCCTTTATTTGCATGTTTTGTTTACTTAATAATAGTTTATTTGTGATTTTACATTATTTTATTGTTTTTATTTATTTCAGGGCTTTAATTGTAAAATCAGTCAACACCAGTAATTCTGAGCTTTACAAGATGACTTTTCGTGGGACCGAGCAATGTTGAAGATCCAAGTCTAATTATACTTAGAAAATAGTCCAAAGAAGCTACAAGTTGATGTGAATGAAAAGAAAAAGAAAAGGAAAAATCCTTCTCCAAAAAGGAAACTTTCGCCAAAATTGGTAACTTAAACTCGTTTTGGTAATCTGGTTGTATCTCTCTCCTCGAGCGTCAAAACAGCTAAATTCTAGCGAAAGTTGATAGGAAATTCGAAGAGCTACAATTTTGTGTTTCACGAGCTTTCCCTAAAACAGCTGTTTACTTTATCAAAATTGGCTTAGAAGTCTGCACGAATTTTAGGAGTCTTTATTCGACAAAATTTCTATTTATGTCTTCTATATGAAAAAGGGAACTTTAGGGCTAATCTTTTATTATTTAAAGGGGGTCCTCTACAACATTGAATCATGATACAGAGGAGCTTGAGGTTGAGATCAGAGAGGAGGAGCAGTTAGAAGAAAGAAGAGATCGATCCATGGCGGTGAAGATGTCTTCCTCAACCATGAAGAATTCCACCCCAGTCATGCTTAGCTAAACGTTTTGCTAGGGTTGTGATGTAGCCCTAGCTTAGCACCCTGGTTTGATTGTATTTAATTATTGGAGAATAATTTTTATCATACATGATTATGTAATCTATAGGGTTTTTGATTGAATTTTCAATAAGAATCGGTTTTAGAGTTTTAAATCAATTACAAATATTTTTCTATCTTATCTTAGATATTTTAATCTTATAATTGAACACAACTCATTCGCTTCTTGTAGTTGTGAATGAGATGATTACACAATGGTATTTCTCTGAATATAATGTTAGAGATTTGATGGATTATGCCTAGAAAAGATAGACCATGCTACACCCTAGAGTAAAGTAGATAGGTAGATGGTTTATACCAATCGAAGATAGTCTATACTTAACTTTAAATTATATTATTCTCTAGTTGAATTAATATGTGCTTGTAGCTATGATTAATTTCCTATGCATGTTAGATGATATATCTCCAATAAATTGATACAATTAATTGGTGGTGCGACGTTAGTGGTGAATTCATACCCCTAGTTCTCTCTCTCTATTTTCTACATCATATTTAATCATTGTTCTTTAGTTTATTTTATTTTTCTACTTGATTAATTTAGAATTAATCATCACAATTCGATTATCCTACTTTCAAGTTAATTTTGGAATTTAAGAGATCTGTTGACAAACTTAATTTACACAAGTCCCTTGGGTACGACACCCTTACAAGTAAACCCTATCTGCAAAGATTCGTGCACTTGCGAGTTGTACATATAAATCTCACAACAGACACTTGCATCATAAATACCCCATGCTACCTTAATTCAATGATTCATCCTAAAATGAGAACTCATGTATAGTTATCAAATTTCGTTTTCCCTCTCTTATGTGAACCCAAGTGGTTCAAGCCATGGTCAAGTGGTCTGAACCGTCAGACCCAAAACCTATGGCAAAAAGCCGTATTGAAATTTGTTCGAGTCATTTGGTTCAGATTGAACTACTTCATTATTTTAGTAGTATAGATGCATTTGTGAGTCAAATTAGAAAGAGTATTACATAGAAGTGTTGAAGTATTGCTAAGGTTGGATGGAGACCGTTGTATCATGGGAGATAATCGCCGTGGAATCCGTCAGTACCATGTGGGGTGTAAAATGTCTTAGTATCCAATACTAGCTGATGAGTATATATTAAATACATATTTTATTCCCAAATTTATATTTATTAGTATTTTTATCTATTTTATTTTAATTAATAAAGGGTTTTTATGTCTTTTCAGGTCTTTTGTAATTTTCATATCATTAAAGGTTATATCTATCATTTTTAGCGAAAGGCCAATTGAGAAGATCAAGTATCCGAGTGCATTTAAGGGCTGAGATTGTTTATGGAGATTCTAGAGAATATTTGCCAAGAAAGAAATATTTTGAGAATTGTTTTTTAAAAAGAAAATCTCTATATTCAAATATGGAAATTATTTGGACAGAAAATTCTGGACCAATTTTAGTAATTCTGTTATAACTTTTGACTCGAATATTAAAATTGGGCAAACTCAGCGCCTCTGCAAAGCTGACTCAAAGCCCGTAATTTTTGTCTGTAATAGATATTCGTCATTCACACTCCAAAAGGAACAAAATTGAGATGGAAATTACTACATTTATGGAAAGAAAATTCTAGCAGATTTCATTCTCTGCCAAATTTATTCTTCTTTCCTTTTGGAGAAACCCTTAGAAAACTATTATATATAGATACAGAAGAGAAGGGGAGGTGACATCGAGCAATTAGTTAGAAGACATCTAGGTTTATTTGTTTTAATTCTTTTTACTCATGTCATCTTTCATATATTTGCTTTGTTCTTTTATAGTGTGTAACTAAATCCTCAACTAAGGTTCGGGATGAAACCTCCATTAATGAAATAAAGTTCTCTTGTTCTTTTATCAATTCCTATTTGTATGATTTTAATGCGTATGATTTTTGTTTCATATGATTAATTGTTGTAAGTTTCTTTCAACCTTATTATCATGTATTGATGGTAGTTAGAAATATTAAATAATTAATCTAGGCTTGGTTTTTATATTCTTTAAAAGTAATAATCTTTGATCTTATGTTTTTCATTAAGTTGAATAGAGTCGTTGTCTAATAATGGCAGATTTAAAATTAAGTAGATGTGTAAGATGTAATTTCTATTTGACAAGTATGAGCTAAACAAAATCAGCAAATAGATGTAGTAGCAAGCTGTTACTGATTTTTAGATTATGCAACTTCAATTTCTAGCAAGTAAATTGTAGCTATTGTGCAATACTAGAGATATAAATTCAGCAAGTTAATGGCACAATAATAAGAGAGATAAGGGAAGAAAAATTGCAAACATAGATACGGCAATTTTAGCGAGGTTCGGAAACTCCTACTCCTCGGCTCAAGACCCCTCTTGAGACTTTCCAATCCACTATGGCTTCTCCTTATGGGTGGAGAGCAAACCTTGAAGTGAAACAACTCCCTTCCTTCTTCTTGCTAAGAGACACCCTTTCTTAGACTTCCTTTAGGCCAAACCAGCCCTTACAATATCCTTGCTAAGAAACCACATTTCTTAGTCTTACATTGGCCACACCAGCCCTTATAATAGCTTTGCTAAAAGAACTCATTCTCTTAGGCTTACAACAGATTTGTAGATATAATTTATAGTACAAGAAATCCCCTCAAGAACTGATACAAATCAAACCTCACAATGGAGTATATATGAAATCAAATGAAGCTCAAACTCTAAGTATGAAATGTATTAAAGATGATGAGGAAACAATCAAAACACAAGTTCTTAAGATCAAATCAAGCTAGGAACAAAAGCTCCTTTGAAGATGGATTATACCAGAACAAAAGCTCTATAAATGGTAAGTGAAACCCAGAACAAAAGCTCTATAAATGGTAAGTGAAACCCAGAACAAAAGCTCTGTTTAAGGCTCACGAATATGGCTATCTCTTCACTTACTTTTAGCTATATAAAACTGATGCATATATATGAAGTTCATGAGATGTAATATGACCATTATTTTGGATTTTACTTGATGGGCATATCTATATTTGATGCAAAGGTGCTCGAAATATGTGTATAAAGGTCTATATAAAGCCCGGAGCAAGATTGCAGAAGTATTAAAGAAGATGCGCAACTCTAACACAGAAGGAATGTAGCCGTTGGCTTTTTCCTTCAGGACTTAGTTGACTTAGTTGTGAACTAAGTCGTCTCTGTTCAAGACTGAGTCGGCTGAGTTGAAAACTGAGTTGGCTGAGTTGTCCATTTTCAGGGTTTTGAAAGCGATGAACCTCGGCCTAATCGAGTCTACTGAATTAGAGAGGGAGTCGACTGAATTATAGTATTTATATATCCATTTACTTTAAGTTTACAATGTAAATAAAGAAGTATCCCCATTTGGATTCAATAAAAAATATAAGAAAATTGAAATCCAACTAAATCAAAATGTGAAAATTCAGTTTAGTACAAATTGGGATTCCCGACTGTTTTGGTAAAACTTTATCCTTCGTGTAGGCTAATGTAGAATTGATAATAAAATCCCATAAAATCAGTTTAGGCTATTTGAAGTGTGAGGAGTAATTACCGAGAAAAATTCTCTTGGAAAAATGTTTTCTTCAAAAATCCATTTTTCACACTTAGCCAAAAACATAGTTTTCATGATGCGTAGGGTCCTAAAGTCCTTTACCAAGTCATGGTAATAAAGGCTCCATATGCCTTAATCGTTGACCAATATGAATCATGTGATTGTTGTGTGTGGTCTTAACATTTCTAACACAAGTGATGAGTTCTTTCTAAGCTTATGCAAGCTTGAACTAACTCATTTTTTGCAATGACTTCATGTGCAAATATATGAATGAAGTGCATAGTCTATTGCTAATGGATATAGGAGTATATAAATGATGTATGATATGCATGGTCCTATAGAGGTGAGCTTCAAATGGATTCATAAATACTTTGACAATGAATCCTAAACACTCACCAACCTATCTACCCCTTTCTTCATGCTTTGTCCATGATCGTGTACGCTTTGAGGTTGTCATGTTTTGTTTCTTTCTTAGAGTTGCTTTCTTGTTCGTTGTAGTCTAAGTTATCTTTCCTTGTAACTTGAAATCTTCTTTGTATCCATTTCTTTCATTATTGTGATCTTAAGTAATGGAATACTTGGAATGATCTTTATGATCTTTATTGAGGTTCTTCTTTGAATGTAAATCATCTATAACACTCAATGTAGACATTAGTCCTTAAACACCATTAATGGTTTGTTATCATCAAAACACCTAGATTGTCCTTGGATGGAGTCCTTATGGTCAACAATTTTTATTTTGTTAGTTTTGCTCGAGGACTAGCAAAAAATATGTTTGGGGGTATTTGATGAATATATATTTAATACATATTTTACCTCCAAATTTATATTTGTTAGTACTTTTATCTATTTTATTTTAATTAATAAAGGGTTTTTATATCTTTTCAGGTTTTTGGTAATTTTCACATCATTAAAGGCTATATCTGTCATTTTAAGCAAAGATCAATTGAGAAGATCAAGTATCCGAGTGCATTCAAGGGTTGAGATTGATTATGGAGATTGTAGAGAATATTTACCAAGAAAGAAATATTCTGAGAATTATTTTAAAGAAAGAAAATCTCTATATTCAAATATGGAAATTATTTCGACAAAAAATTCTGGACCAGTTTTAGTAATTCGGTCGTAACTTTTGACTCGAATATTGGAATTAGGTAAACTTAGTACCTGTGGAAAGCAGACTCAAAGCCCGTCATTTTTGTCTCTAATAGATATTTTGTGATTTGCACTCCAAAAGGGACAAAATCGAGAAGGAAGTTGCTGCATTTATGGAAAGAACATTCTGGCAGATTTCATTCTATGCCAAATTTATTCTTCTTTCCTTTACATAAACCCTTAGAGAGCTATTATATATAGAGGACACTAGAGTGAGGAGAGATATAAATACAGAAGATAAGAGGAGGCATCGAGCAATTAGTTAGAAGACATTCGTGTTTATTTGTTTTAATTCTTTTTACTCATGTCATCTTTCATATATTTGCTTTGTTCTTTTATCATGTGTAACCAAATCCTCAACTATGGTTGGGGATGAAACCTCCATTAATGAAATAAAGTTCTCTTGTTCTTTTATCAATTCCTATTTGTATGATTTTAATGCATATGATTTTTGTTTCATATAATTAATTGTTGTAAGTTTCTTTCAACATTATTATCATGTATTGATGGTAGTTAGAAATATTAAATAATTAATCTAGGCTTAATGTAATACCCCTAATTTAGAAAGGATAGTCTTGGTATTTTAATTAATGATTTTAGAAAGGATAGTCTTGGTACTTTAATTAATGATTTTAGGTTTTATTGCATTTTTATTGAATTAGGTGCCTATTTCCTTAATTGACTAATTGTGTATTTATTTAAATTAATTGTTTAATTGTAATTGTTATTTGTTTTAAATTAATTGTTTAATTTTAATTGTTTATTTGCTTTAAATTAATTGTTTAATTTTTTTTATTTAATTATTTAATTAATTGGTGTTTTAAATGATGTGTGTTATTTAACTGGCTTGTATGACTTAATTGGTTTATATTTTATATGGTCGTATATATAGTTTAGGTTTAGGATTTTTCTTTTATGAAGATAGATTAGCCGACTTATAATTTAGTTGGAATTAGAAGTAGGTTTAATAAAGGCCAATATATATATAACAGTATATGTCTGCTAGGGTTGAAAACCCTATTCACGTAATAGTTCTTGAGAAGAAACATAGAGGCACGTAATGGTTCTTGAGGGGAAAAACAGAGGGAAGCTTGAGAGGAAATTGTGAGAACCATCAGTTAGGATTTTATCCGTGGACTGAAGTTTGTACCAAGGAGGAAGGAGGGGATGGCTTGTGGGATTGAAACCGAGCAGTAGGAGGTTTATCGGTAGTCGGCAATCATCGGAGAATTTAGAGACGACGTTAAAAGGTTTCAAGCCGAAACCTAATGGCAAGTTTCATTCTATCTCCTTCCTGTAAACTTGTATTTTGTGCATTCTATATAGTCTCTAGGAATCTACTTTAAATTTTAAAATGGATGTTTATGCATGATAGATTAGGCTGAAAACTGGTTTTACGTTTTTGTAACTGAAATTGCTTTTCTTGCATAAACTGTTTCGATTAGGTTTTGAACTTTGGTAAATCAATTTGTAATGGAATTTGAGGGGGTTTCTAGGACTGTTTGGACTTAGATTGAACCCTAGGAACTTTTAAAAAATTGGAACAGAGGTCTGGAACTTCGTCGGAAGCGAAAAAGACAAACGGATGAAACAGAGAGGGGCTCTCATGGAGAGAGCCGGATCCCTAGTGGAGGGAGCTGGCTCCCATAATGAGAGAGCCGACTCTCTATGAAGGAGAGCCGGCTCTGATGATGTGAGAGCCGGCTCCCATGATGAGGGAGCAGGCTCCTTTGGTTGGTGCATTCCTACGGGTGTTTTTCTGAAGGTTTTTGGTTCCAAGGGCTTGAATGTGATTTCTGGAAAGTGAAGAGGGGTTTTAAATGTTTAAAATTAACCTGTGTAAACCTTAAAATAGTTAGTATATGCTAGTGTGCTAATATTAAGGCACATCATGAATTTTTAAAGATAAATATGCATGCTGTCAAGTAAGGAAAAAGGCTTAGTTTCTAGTTTGTTGAGCAAACTAAATGGACTGGTATGAGAGTTATTTTTTGGACTTTATATAAATGATATATATATAATTTAATGAAGGCCTGGAATGTTAGTTTATACTGTGTTAATGGACTCCATGAAATTTAATACTTCCTCCGTCCCATAAAAAGTGTCACTTTTAGGGAACCGTAACTCTCACAAATTGAACTGTCCTGATTCCCAAAACACGACACTATTTTTGGGACGGAGGTAGTAATAATTTACATGTTGTCACGGAATATGGAAGTTTTATTGCTAGTGGTTGTTTTAACAAATTGAACGGATTGATGGGAATGTATTTTTAGGATGGGAGTGTATGTGTTCAGTTTATACTTCTGAGTGTTATTATATCATGTTTTGGATTCATAATTAAGGATTAAATGGACATCATGAATTTTATATAATAACTTGCATGCTGTTAAGGATTGTGGAAGGTTTAAATTGCTAGTCTTGTTTAGTAAATTTAATGGACTAGTATGAAAGGATTTTTGGGATTTTGGTATAATGTGTTCAATTAATACTTCTGAATATCATTATAACATGCTATGGATTGTAAATTGATGAACAATTATAATTTTTTTTTTGGTCAATTGGATGGATATGGATAGTTTAAATTGTGTATCTTTACTCTAACAATTTAAACGGAGGTTCTATGATTATAATCATATACTGGATGCATAATAGGATCTTGTCTATATCTGATTTCTATTATGTTTGTTTCTGGATATACTTGATGTTCAAATGAGTGTGTATCATTTATGGATCATATGCATTATATGCACCGGTATGAGACGGTGGCATTTTAGGGATGGATTAGATCAAAAAGCTAAGTCCTACCTATTCATACATACAGAATGGATTAACTAAAACAGTTAAATCCTAGAAGGATGCATGTCCTGTCAACTAAAATAGTTGAACGACATATCAAATGTTTATTTATTTTTCTGTATTAGAAAGGATTTATATATATACTTATGGTACCGTAATATGAGTTTAACTACATTATAGGCTAGTAAGCATCCTATAGTGTGTATTTATACCTATATGGACTATTTTAGTTATTGCCGAGCTATCTAGGATGTATCTGCGTATCGGGTTTATGTATGGATTGTAGTAGGATGAAACTTGCACGTGGGCTTGACCCACTCTTATTTTTCAGGTGTTCGTCAGTACCAGGCTTAGAACTTGATCGTGATGAAGCAGATACAGTCACTCACTCTTCCGACTACGTAGGACTTCTTTTCATGTTACAGTTTGGATGTTGGTTCTGTAATTTATGTTCATTTGGAATTATTAGTGGTTCACTGGATGGATTCCCGAGTTGTACGGATTGGAAAGATTAAATTATATTAATTTATTATTTTAGAGGATTTTTATATTTAGAATTCTTTTTAGCTTATTATTTTATTTTAATTCTTTTGTATTCCTGCTTGTTTACATATTGATTGTCTGATATCCCTCGGATCTGTGCTCGGACTTGATCACCCGTGGCTCTAGAATCGAGAGGTATCACAGTTGGTATCAGAGCACTCTAGGTCTAGTGTCCTTAGGAGTGTCTTCCATTATATGACTTCTGCGTTGCGTCTCTTAAAACTTAGAGCCATATTAGGATTCGTTGTACTCTTTTACGATTCGTTAAGAGGAGCAGATGTCAATGATATTTCATAGTTATGGAATGGTTGACACTAGGAGGAGGATGGGGCCCAAGGCGAAAGCGATACAGACCCAAAAGAGTCAAGGAGTACGTTATCGAGTCAGAAACAGAACTTGGGATCGAAGGTTTAGTTTCGATTGGCGCTACTTTTAAAAGTATAAGCTAAGGAAGGATTTAGGAGTGTATTTTAGGTCACCGCATAACGGGACTAACATAGAAATGACTTTAGTTGTTCTCATAAAGGAGACAAATGAGGAATAAGAGTCCGAAGAGGATCCTAGTGGAGGGGTTGTAACGTATCCAAGGAAGAGGATACTGAATCTTGAAGTTGAAGGATCGCACGAGGGTGATCCACGAGGGTGATCTTATTCGTTAATAGTATAGCGAATGATACTAGTAGAGTTGGTGTGGATCAACCTACATATAGTTAGACTTCCGTTTTACCATTAAAATAGGTGGAAAAAAAAAGAAAAAAAAAAACGAAAAAAGAATCGGATGAAGTTTTTGTCGGAATGAAGTAATGATTTTATATCATATTCTGGAGAGTATGGGGATTAGGTTGTGACTTTCTAAGTTGCTTTATAAAGCTACATTAGACGGTTTGCATTCCGTGTATAAGGAAGATCAGGGTTAAGCCTTTGGAATTTGCTTGGGCAAATGGATTTTGTTTTTAGGCTAGGTTTAAAGGATATGTTTCGAGGTTGGATGGTTACCTACGAAACTATAAAAGAAAATTGTGAACCAATCTAGTAAGGTTGATTCCAAAAGAAACTTTCTCTTCTAAAAAGACCGATGTTTTAGGTAGGATTATATTTTGTTGTATTGTATGTATCTTATATGTTTCATTTTCGTCAATTATTCAAGATTGGGAGTGTGATTTAGTTGGGGACATAAGTGTGTGATCAGCCAACTACCGTTTTGGAGGAATAACGTTAATTACACTAGGATTTTGAACATGTGGCCATAGGATTTGGTAAGTATACTTAACTTTAGCAAATCTTTTAAACCTAGACATGCGAAATTATGGTATATTTTCAGGATGGGATAATTAAACCAGTAGTATGAGTCAAATAATGTAGTATGATTGGTTTGATATACTGTAACTCCACGATGATTTATCAGAGGTACTGACTTTGCTGAACATCTTCTTGGAAATTTCAACAGTTGTTCCCAAGTCTGCAGGAGGATTTTGTACTGATTTAAATACTTATTGAAATGACACCGACTGAGGATAGTAGATGGACTAACTAGTCATCAGTCAATTCTTAATCAAGAATTTTATGCATGAGAGCATGTCATTAGGAGAAGTTGCCGGGGATTGCATATCGAGGAGGAAGAAAAGTCTCTTCATTTGCACAAATAAAATCGAAAATTGTTTTTAGTCACAGTTCGCAACAAATAGTTATTGCTAGGAAATTTCTGACAATTTGGAGGATGGAAAGAGTCTGTATTCTTTTGAAGTTAGACAGGCAGTCTAATAGACACTTACGTGTGTTAGAGAAGTAGGATGTCAAAGATATGAAGGTGAGACCAAACACCTAAATAACGAATAGGTGCATGATGTATGTTGAAAGGTTGTAGTTAGTTGATTTTTTTTTTTTTTTGATAAATAGAATTATCGATTGACTTTCTATACCGGTAAGTTTGTCACGAATCAGAATGTATAGATTTTGTTGCTAAGTTAGCTTTAGACGATGCTCCAAATTAATGGGTGCAGATGAAAGCTGGTGGTACCAGACTAACGGTACTTTCTGTAAACAAATCGGATGGAGGATGTAAGGACTGAGGTTCACAACTCTTAGTTGGACTAAGGTTCACAACTCTTAGTTTTTTATTTATTCTGGTGGACACATGATGTTTCACAAAATGAAGCAGATGTTTGGGGGACAGGCAGGAAGAGGGACACAATGATTTTGTCTCAAAGTCTGATATCTATTAGATAATCCAGATGGACCATCAGAGATCGTTAGATCCTTGCAGCCATTTCTTATACTAGAGTGGGAATGACAGAGTAGTTTCTACGGATTTAGTTGAGAGATTGTTGATTCTACACAAGGGTCAGGATTTTGGTTAGGATATTGCTTGACTAATAAAATTAAATCAACTTTGTTTCATCTATTTTGGAACTGATAAGATATTAGTTCATACGAATAGCACGGATCACGAGACGGCTTAGATGGATAGATGTGGTGATTCATACTTTGCATTAAGTTTTATCTGGTGGAAGTAATAGGGAGGAGGATGATTTTATCAACCGATATGATAATTGAACCTTCGGTGGTTTTTGCGCAATCAGTTGAGTTTTAGCATATATAAAAATAACACTTGCTGTTACCAAGGAAATTAAAGAGGTTAACTTAGAATATTGGAGCTGACTCTGGAGGAAGTGTACCTTACTCAAATGAACTTAGGGTACTGAAGGAGGATTAGTGGTTTGTCTTAATGATGCTAGGAAGGTCGGAGTAACAGAGATGTAAAATTCATAAATTTTACGGTGCAGTCAAATGGTTATGAGTTGCATCACGACATACCATGTTAGTTTTGGTGAGCGGTACGGATAGGGACATGTACATAACGGTCTCCAAGTGTATCACCTGTTAGCAAGGTGGAAAATTGATACTTGGATATTATTGGAGGTTTTAGCCACTTCCTATGTCAAAATAGGAGTAGGACTCAGAAGGAGTGGATGGTTGGTCGAAATTACCAACATTGGTTGGAATTTTAATTCTATATGGATTAAGTGTAGTGGATAGAGCAAGTTCGCTTATGGACATTACTTCTAGTAGTATTTACTTGGGAGTTTCTTATCAGTTCTACACTGCACTGATAACTGAGTTATAGCATATGGTTATTCATTCTAGTGAATACAAGGTGCTATATCAAAGGAATTTTCTGAAGGTGGTGGAGCAACAACTATGTTTCGCATCTCAAGACGGGAGATTTGGTCGAGACATTATCTTTGATCATGGGGGATATGCTTAGGACATATATCCTAAGTTTGCATGGGTAATTTAAAATATTACTTCACTTTTCAGTTATTATTTATGCTATTGTTAGCACAAGGAGGTTAGTGTGACAACGTTTGGGGTTTTGGATACTACGTAGTGTAGATCTCTCACTTGTTGGTCTGACATGGAAGAGAGGTTATATACTCAGACCTTGACTTTATTTAAGGATATATCGGAGAAAAATACTCTCTTTTGTAGAGGATTGCACGAGGTTTGGGGGTGGCAGTCGGATTTTGTAAATGGTTGAACTCGGGTCTCTGAGTTTTCTATCAGGAAATGGTTGGTTGGGATGTTTTTTGTATAGGAAGCAATGTGCTTTTTGGAGGAAGGTCAGTTTTACATATTAAATTGACTTTTCACGGATTTTGGTTTATCAGTTTAGGCAGTAGCCTATAGTTTAGCCTTATAAACTTGTTAAGCACTGCATACCTAGGAATTTTGTGCGTCTTTGGAAGACTATGGATTTGTACACTGGTATAGATACCAGATGCAACATAATTGGAGGCCCCGGGTCGTTTTGTCGACCGTCGGATTAAATTCTTCGGAATAGGGTTATCCCTTTAGTGCGTGTGCTGTAGGGTCATCACAATGAGGTTGAGTCTACCTGGCAATAGGAGGATGACATTCCCTCGCAGTTTCCTGAAATCAAGGAAGAAGGTAAGAGCGAATTCCGAGGACGGAATTCCTTTTGTTAAGGGGGAAGAATGTCATATCCCTAATTTTAGAAAGGATAGTCTTGGTATTTTAATTAATGATTTTAGGTTTTCTTGCATTTTTATTGAATTAGGTGCTTATTTCCTTAATTGACTAATTGTGTATTTATTTAAATTAATTGTTTAATTGTAATTGTTATTTGTTTTAAATTAATTGTGTAATTTTAATTGTTTATTTGTTTTAAATTAAATGTTTAATTTTTTTTTATTTATTTAATTATTTGATTAATTGGTGTTTTAAATGATGTGTGTTATTTAACTGGCTTGTATGACTTAATTGGTTTATATTTTATATAGTAGTATATATAGTTTAGGTTTAGGGTTTTTCTTTTATGAAGATAGATTAGCCGACTTATAATTTAGTTGGAATTAGAAGTAGGTTTAATAAAGGCCTATATATATAGAACAGTATACGTCTGCTAGGGTTGAAAACCCTATTCATGTAATAGTTCTTGAGAGGAAACACAGAGGCATGTAATGGTTCTTGAGGGGAAAAACAGAGGGGAGCTTGAGAGGAAATTGTGAGAACCATCAGTTAGGATTTTAGTTGTGGACTGAAGGTCGTACCAAGGAGGAAGGAGGGGATGGCTTGTGGGATTGAAACCGAGCAGTAGGAGGTTTACCGGTAGTCGGCAGTCGTCGGAGAATTTAGAGACGATGTTAAAAAGGTTTCAAACCGAAACCTAAAGGCAAGTTTCATTCTATCTCCTTCCTGTGAACTTGTATTTTGTGCATTCTATATAGTCTCTAGGAATCTAATTTAAATTTTAAAATGGATGTTTATGCATGATAGATTAGGCTGAAAACTGGTTTTACGTTTTTGTAACTAAAATTGCTTTTCTTGCATAAACTGTTTCGATTAGGTTTTGAACTTTGATAAATCAATTTGTAATGGAATTTGAGGGGTTTCTAGGACTGTTTGGACTTAGATTGAACCCTAGGAACTTAAAAAAAATTGGAACAGAGGTCTGGAACTTCGCCGGAAGCGAAGAAGACAAACGGACGAAGTAGAGAGGGGCTCTCAGGGAGAGAGCCGGCTCCCTAGTGGAGGGAGCCGGCTCCCATGATGAGAGAGCCGGCTCTCCATGAGGGAGAGCCGGCTCTGATGATGTGAGAGCCTGCTCCCATGATGGGGGAGCCGGCTCCCTTGGTTGGTGCACTCCTACGAGTGTTTTTCTGAAGGTTTTTGGTTCCAAAGGCTTGAATGTGATTTTTGGAAAGTGAAGGGGGGTTTTAAATGTTGAAAATTAACCTGTGTAAACCGTAAAATAGTTAGTATATGCTAGTGTGCTAATATTAAGGGACATCATGAATTTTTAAAGATAAATATGCATGTTGTCAAGTAAGGATCAAGGCTTAGTTTCTAGTTTGTTGAGCAAACTAAATGGACTGGTATAAGAGTTATGTTTTAGACTTTATATAAATGATATATATATATATATATATATATATATATATATATAAAAAATTTAATGAAGGCCAGGAATGTTGGTTTATATTATGTTAATGGACTCCATGAAATTTAATAGTAATTTACATGTTGTCACGGAATATGGAAGTTTTATTGCTAGTGGTTGTTTTAGCAAATTGAACGGACTGATGGGAATGTATTTTTAGGATGGGAGTGTATGTGATCAGTTTATACTTATGAGTGTTATTATATCATATTTTGGATTCGTAATTAAGGATTAAATGGAAATCATGAAATTTATATAATAACTTGCATGTTGTTAAGGATTATGGAAGGTTTAAATTGCTAGTCTTGTTTTATTGGACTAGTATGAAAGGATTTTTAGGATTTTGGTATAATGTGCTCAGTTAATACTTTTGAATATCATTATAACATGGTATGGATTTTAAATTGATGAACAATTATAATTTCTGTTTTGTTAATTGGATGGATATTGATAATTTAAATTGTGTATCTTTACTCTAGCAATTTAAATGGAGGTTTTATGATTATAATCATATACTGGATGCATGATAGGATCTTGTCCATATCTAATTTCTATTATGTTTGTTTCTGGATATACTTGATGTTCAAATGAGTGTGCATCATTTATGGATCATATGCATTATATGTACCGGTATGGAACGGTGGCATATTAGGGGTGGATTAAATCAAAAAACTAAGTCCTACCTATTCATGCATACGGAATAGATTAACTAAAACAGTTAAATCCTACATGGATGCATGTCCTGTTAACTAAAACAGTTGAACGACATATCGGATGTTTGTATATTTTTCTGTATTAGAAAGGATTTATATATATACTTATGATACTGTCGTGACCCATGTTTTTCAACCCGGTGCGTCAGTGATGACCCAAAAGTTAATCCGATAACTGATCCGAAATGCAGAAGCAAAAAAATAAAACCATTGTACTTTGAGATATAATTCATCTCTAAGGCACCATTGTGACATTCCATGATGTCACGGAACTTAAGGAGAGCGAAAAAGGAAACTAGAGTTAAAATGGGCAAAATTCGTTAATGGAGGGCAAAATGGTCAATTCACAATTGGGAAGAGAAAATTGACTTTAAACAAGTCAAACAAGGTGAATACAACCTAATCTAATCATTTCACAACATTCCAAGAGGTTCTAAGAACTTTGGACAAGAATCCCACAAAATCCTCTTTCCCGATTTAAGCGAAAACTGACACTACCTCACTAAAATATGAATAACTCCCACTGTGATTGGAATCTGAGAATGGCATAGATACCATTGGAAATCTGACTCAAAATCCTTGAGTTTAGGCTCAAGAATCACCCCATTTGGATTAGGAATGAAGGAGTTATGACCTTTTGAAATTGGAACTTCAGTGTTGAAACCCAACAAAGGAGTTGTACGCAAACAAGCTATTTCGGTCAACTGAAATAGAGTTTTGGTCGACCGAACTGGACTAAAACCTTGCTGAAATCCCATTTTGAAGGTGTGGTTGGTTTGGTAGAGCGAAATGAACCATCGGTCGACCGAAATAGGCCATCGGTCGACCGAAATGGTCCTGAACAGTAAAAATGGCTACTGGAATTGAAGGTTTACTGTGCATTGATGTTACCAAAAGCCATCGGTCGACCGAAATGAAGTGTCAGTCGACCGAAACACCTCAAAAACCTACTGTATGACCTGCTATGTGCCAAGTGTGTAAAGGTTCAACCCATGCTTCAAATCCCCTCATGTAATGGATCAAAAATGAAAGTTTAAATATGGTTTTCAATGAGATTTGAATATGTGAACATGTCAACAAACTTTGTATGTATATTTGAATGTAAAACAATGGCTCCTAGCCTCATACATGTTCATTATAAGATTTTCATACACCAAACCTACAAAATTGGTAAAAGTACATTTTTATAGCAAAAGTTGGTACCAAATGAACACAAGTGCTAAAGTAAACATGCTTGCCTTTGGCCTCTTTACATACATGCTTGTAATATCAAAAGTAAGTACTTAGGTATCATTACACATCAAGGAAGCTACATTGGCTTCTAAAATACCATACACCCATGGTACACAAAATATGGCATCAAAAGTAAAGCATGCTAAACACTTGCATGTCAATATAAAAAAAATGTTCCAAATTGCTCATAAGCCTCTAAGAATGATGAGCATCCAAGAACATAGTCTCCTTACCTGAAAAACAACCCAAACCACTAGGGTGAGTAATCAAGTTACTTGTAGGAAGAAGCATATACGTATACCCTAAAGTTTGAATATCATTGCGAGATCAATATAGACGAATACAAGGGAGCATTCCACTTAACGTCTATGTTCAAGGTGTTCTAAGGGATCATCTTAAGCTAACTTAAATATCTCTTAGCAACACATATCAATATAATGTACTTAACAACATCAATTCGCCAATAACAAAAATTACAAGTTACAATTAAGCATTGGTTGTCAACTTGGAATTTAATGCAAAATCAATTAGGGGAATACTTGGACATCACGTCTCGGACTAAACCAAGATCAAAATGGTTATTCCGGGCATTAACCTGCTGGGAAGACCACCCTAATGCACACTATCTCAATTGGGGAGAACTCATACTTCCCACACTAGAGCCAAACTCTAGTCATAACACTTGTAACAATGTCCCAAGATAATCCAAAATCACAATCAAGTTCAAAACTCAAACACTATAATTAAGGCATATAAACCACCTTCCATGCACAAGTATTTTGAAACCACACAAACCATGTCTTAGGGTTCCAAGTCTAAAATGACATACCAAATGACAAGTCATCATCATGATATTTATACAATACAATACCACCAACTTATCAATTTAAATCATGTCTCAACAATAAGCTATATATACTAGATTACAACATTATAGTATTAAGTTTCTAAAATAATCACAATTGTCATCAACAAGATCATAGAATTTTCACCACCATAAATATAGCAATTCAAGTCAATAGGAATTGTATATAACATTAATAATTCTACAAGAGTTCTATATCACTACACATGTGAAAATACTATAATTTAGCATACTACTAAATTATATAATCCTTCTATACATGGTTTATACATATTATACATGCTTAAATCAATAAACCCTAAGTCAAGAAGTGAGAGTTTCCTATAATATGCAAGACTATCATATTAAAAGTATGTACACAATATATATTAAATCCCAAGGATTATAAAACATTTAAAATATAAACATACTACCACCCCTACCTCAATAGAGAATTGAATCTCTATAATCCAAGCAACCAAGCTCAAAATGGAAAACACGTGTAGGGTTAATGAAGAGGAGAGTGAGTAGAAACTTTTGTGTTCCAAGGTTTTAAGTCTAGGGTGAATGGAAGGAAGCCAAAAATGAAGTGAAAGCTATTGACCAAGCTTTTCACCAATGGTGGTGTAATACCCCTAATATTTAAAAAGGATATAGTTGGAATTTAAATTAAATTTTCTTTGAATTTTATTTCATTTTTATTTAATGATGTGGATTATTTGGTTTTGTGCTTCATTGTAATTGTTTATTTGTTTTAATTTAATTATTTGTTATAATGTGAATATTTGGTTTTGTGCTTAATTATAATTGTCTATTTGTTTTGATTTAATTGTTCGTTATTTTTTTTATGTGTCGTATATTTAATTTAGAGTTAGGGTTTTATTTTAGGAGGTTGTGGTAGCCGACTTATAGTTAGCTGAAAATTAAAAATTAGGTATTAGTAAGTGCCTATATATATATAATCTTTTACGTTTGCTAGGGTGAGGAAAAAACCAAACCCTATTCACGTATTGTGAGATAGAGAGATAGAGAGGCATGTAATGGTGTTTGAGGGAAAAACAGAGGGGAGTTTGAGACTGAGAGAACCACCAGATGGGATTTCAGCCCTGGACTGTGGGTTGAACGAAGGAAGGAAAGGAGGAGTGTTATTCATGTGAGGAACCAAGGAGGAAACATAGAAGTTAGAACAGTGCATGATCGCCGGAAAATCTAGGAAGACGGTGTAAGGATTTTTAATTCAAAAATCTCGAAGGCAAGTTTCATTCTATCTCTTTCCTATAAACTTGTGTTCTGTGCATGCTAAATAGTCTCCAGGAACCTAATTAACTTTTAACACAGACTTGTATGCATATTAGACTAGGTTATAATCTGTGTTATGCTTATAAAACTGGAACTGTATTTTCTTGCATAAACTATTTTTGTTTTCAGTTTAGATTTTTGTCAATTAATTCATAATGGAATTGGAGTATTTGGGCTTAAATTGAACCTTTAAAATCCTTAAGAAACTTAGAACAGACTGTTGGAATTTCCGCTAGAAGAGAAGACGAAGAACAGAGGAAGCAGGGAGTGAAAAACGGAGGCTGGGGAAGTGGAGGCGGCTCCACACTTCAATGGAGAGGCGGCTCCACACTTCAATGGAGGCGGCTCCATTGAAGTGGAGCTGGCTCCACAAGATGTTGAGGTGGCTCCAATATGGGTGGAGTTGGCTCAACCTAAAATTGGAGGCGGCTCCAATTTTATAAAGTGCCTAGTACGTGGATTTTTGTGATTTCAGGGCTCTAGTGTGTATTTAAACTTGGTTGGATGGATTTGAATGATGTAATTAAGTAGGATTATACCCAAGAATGATTAATTATACCCAAGAATGATTAATTCATGTTAGGAACTTGATCAACATGGGATTTAAAATTAAATTCACATGCGGTTTACGGCTTGGAAGAAATTAAATTGCTTGTCGTGATGTTTAAGCAAATTTAATGGAGAGGTTTTAAAATGATGTATTTAATTTATTAAAAGGCCTAGAATTATTGGTTTAGGCTATGGGAGTGGATGTCATGACTTTTAATTATTAATTAAGCATGCAGTCAAGGAGGGTGGAAGGGTTAATTTCTAGTGTGGTACTAGTAAATTAAACGGACTAAAATAAAAGTTGTTTTTGTGAGGTTATATAAATGAAATATATAACGTATGGAAATCCCAGGGATGTTGTCTTCTGCTATAGTCATAGATATCATGAAACATGGATACTAAAGTGAATGCCGTCAGGGAGTATGGAAGTGGTAACTGCTAATTATTATGTTAACAAACTAAATGCTTTTGAAATTTCATTTATTATGCGTAGCTTATACTTCTGAGTATTCATTATACAATGCTCTGGATTTATAATGGAGGATCAGAGGGACATCATGAAATTTACATAATAGATTGCATGTTGTCAGGGATGGTAAAAGCTTAAATTGCTAAATATGTTTGAGCAGACTAAATGGAAGAGGATGAAAGAAGTTTGGGGATTTGGTTTAATGTGCTCAATTTATATATTCTGATTTTCATTATATTATTATTATTGAATGGATTTTAATTCATAAACGATTATAATTTCGGCTTTGTCAATTATATGGATACGGATGGTTTAAATTATTCATTATTACTTTAACAATTTAAAAGGAGGACTTATGATTATACTGGATGTGTAATAGAACCTTACATATATCAGATTTCTATTATATTTATTTCTGGATGGATTTGATGTCCAAATGTGTGTTCATCATTTATTGGATCATTTGCATTATATGTACCGGTATGGGACGGTGACATGTCAGGGATGGATTAGATCAAAAAGCTAAGTCCTACCCCTTCATACATACGGAATGGATTAACTAAAATAGTTAAATCCTACATGGATGCATGTCCTGTCAACTAAAACAGTTGAACGACATAATGGATGGTTGCTTTATTTTTCTGCATTATGAAGGAACTTATATATATACTTATGGTACCATGATACGAGCTTGAGTCTCCTGATCACGGTTAGGGTGCGTATATCGCAAAGGTTGAGTAGCTAGATATAGCTGATGTTCCCTGGTAGGTCTAGGTACTTGGCCGCTGGAAATCGTGTTTTATATGTCACATTCTATCCAGGCTGAACTATGTTATAGGCTAGTGAGCATCCTATAGTGTGTGTGTATATATATATGGACTATTTTAGATATTGCCGAGCTATCTAGGATGTATCTGCGTATCGGGTTTATGTACGTATTATAGTAGGATGGAACTTGCATGTGGGCCTGACTCATCTTTATTTTTCAGGTGTTCGTGAGTACCAGACTTAGGGCTTGATCGTGGTGATGCAGATACAGTCACTCACTCTTCCGACTACATAGGATGTCCTTTTTTATTCTAGTTTTGGATTTTAATTTTGTAAACGTTTTATCAGTTGGAATTATTAGGGGTCAACTAGTTGGATTCCCGAGTTGTACGGATTTGGAGGATTTAAATGATATTAATTTATTATTTAAACATTGAGGATTTTTATTTTAGATTTCTTTCAGCGCATTATTATTTTATTCTTAATGCAGTTTTTATTCTTGCTTGTTTACATATTAATTGTTTGGTATTTCTCGGATCTGTGCCCGGACTTGATCACTCGTGGCTCTAGAATCGAGGGGTATCATAGTTGGTATCAGAGCACTCCAGGTTCTAGTGTCCTTAGGAGTGTCTTTCATTTGAAGTCTTTCGCGTTGCGTCTCTTAAAAATTTAGAGCTATATTAGGATTCGTTGTACTCTTTTACGGTTTGTTAGGAGGAGCAGCTGATGTCAATTATATTCCATAATCATGGAATGGTTGGCACTAGAAGGGGGATGGGGTCTACGGCGACAGCGATTCAAACCCAGAGGAGTACGTTATCAAGTTCTCTACCAGAAACAGAACTCGGGATCGACGGTTTAGTTTTGGTTGACGCTACTTTTAGAAGTACAAGCCAAGGAAGGATTTGGGAGTGTGTTTTAGGTCACCGTATAAAGGGACCAAAACGAGTTTCAGTTGTTCTCATAAAGGAGACAATTGAGGAATAGGGGTCCGTAGAGGATTCCAGTGGAGGAGATTTCAACGTATCCAAGAAGGAGGATACTAAATTTTGAGGATTGGGGATCACACGAGGGTGATCTTATTTTGTTAATAGTATATGTTACTAGTAAAGTTGGGGTGGATCAACCTATATATGGTTAAACTTGTGGATTACTCTTAAAAGAGGTAGATAAAAGAATTTTTTTTAGGGTTCAGGAATCGGATGGAGTTCTTAGCAGAACGAAGCAATTTTATATCATGTTCTGGAGGATATGATGATTAGGTTGTAACATTTCGAGTTACTTTACAAAGCTACGTTGGACGGTTTGTATTTTGCGTATAAGGAGGATATGGGGTTAAGCCTTTGGCATTTGCTGAGGCAAATGGATTTTATTTTAAGCTATGATTTGAGCTTATGTTTCGAGGTTGGTTGATTACCTTTGAAACTGGAAATAAATGATTGTGAACCAATCAGGTAAAGTGGATTTCTAAAGAAGATTTTCTTTGTCAGGAGGAAGGCTGTTTTACGTAGATTTCTTTAGTGTGTTTTGGTTGTGTGTGTATTATGTGTTTCGATTTTTGTTAATTGATTAAGATCAGGAATACGGTTTGGTTAGGGACACAAGTGGGTGATCAACCAATTACTGTTTTGGAGGAATAGCGTTAATTACGTTGGGATTTTAGGCATGTGGTTGTGGGATTTGGTAAGTACACATACCTTTGGCTAGTCTAGTGAACCTAGACATACGTAGTTACATTACGTTTTAGGATGGGATAAGTAAACCGGTGATTCGAGTTAAATGATATAAAATAATATGATAAACTGTAATGCCGCGATGGTTTATATGACGACCCTGGTTTTTAGGCCAGCGTGTCCTGTGATGAACCGTAAGGATGATCCAATAACGGATCCGAATGTGGAAGCAAAAACAGAAAACACGACTCTAAGAAGTTAAAGTGACCTTCCATGAGGTCGTGGAACTCAACAAGAACTGATGCGGAAGCAAAAGATCGAAAATATGATAAATAAGCCCCTAGGGGCAAAATAGTCATTTCTGAAAACTGTAGATTCGGGTGCCACCGAGCACACCGCTGGAAGTACAACGAAAAACTAATCAAGATGGACTCAAGAATCGCATGATTCGGAGTCCGGATGAAGGAGAAACGGCATGACGAAGAAAAACGAGCACTTAAGGCAAAAAGGGTAAACTGGTAATTATTCAGGAAGAATCGGGTGCAACCGAGCACATCGTTGGAAAGACAACGAAAAATTAGTCAAGTTCAAAAAAAAATTCACTTGAATCGGAGTCCGGACGAAGGAGAAACGCCCAAAAGAAGAAATGACGTCATGGCAGCCCGACGAGGGGCCATGCCGCATATGGCACCCATGCACGAGCCCACCGACGTGCATGCCGGCGCCCAAAGACATGGCATGGTGGCAGCTCTTGGCTGCTGCTACATTTTTTTTTGATCTGCCCAGAATTGAGGCTTGAAACGGAGGTCAAGACGAGTTTTTCTAGAAAAACACGAAGAAGAAACCCCCCTTAAAATCGAGGTTTCTACCCGACAGCGTGGACGGAATCGAAAATAAACTCACTGTGAAATCACTAAAATGCCCCTAGATCAGAACTGAACAAGAGGGTCATAAAGCTGCTAAATGAAAACTGGAAGCTGAAACTTCACGAGGGATTTCCGGTACCAAGACAACATTTTCTGGAAAAACACGAAGAAAAAACCCCTCCTAAGATCATGTTTTCTATTCAACCATGTCAAAAGAAGAAAATAAAACTGATGTGAAAGGTCCATAATGCCCCTAGATCAGAATATGCAAAAAAAATGAGAAATGAATTCACAAGAGGCTCAAAACACAAACGATAAGGTTTTGCTCGAAAACGACTATGCACGCAAACGTAACTTACCTATCTAGACGCACTACAATGGTCCATGGCTTAAAAATATAGCCGATACAAAATCTAACCCCCCAACGGGCAAAAAGACAAAAATGGACTTGGAATGGAAAATATGGAATCCAAAAATGTAAAATGGAGTCAAATGACCATTTGGCCCTTGGTCACACTTCATACAAGATTAATAAGACCCTATGAAAGAATGAAAATGGAATTCCCACACCCGATGCAACCATGGTGAAGCAATGACTTGCAATTTTTCAAGGTTTTAATAATATTTCATGAAGTTAAAAAGTTGTATAGAATACAATACACATGTCATTGGCCTCCGGCCTCATCTCATACATGTCAAATACATTGAAAGGAGTGCACTTATGTACACATTACATACATGGAATCAAATATACATATTTTGACATATAAGTCTACAAAATAACATTTCATGCTAACATTTGCATGAAATGGAAACTTGAAAGCTATACGACATCCAAGGAATGCTAGGCTTCACGAACCAAGTTTTCGTACCTGAAATATGCCCCAGTATCGTAGGGGTGAGTAACATAAAGCTACTCGTAGGAGATGAGCATGTATCGACCTAGCATTTTACAAATTTATCACCTTAAGGTGAAACATGTTAAAGGGGCTCATGCAACCTAACGTTTATGTCCAAGTGAGACTCAAGGAGCATCCTAAGCTACCTTAGAGTGTTTCTAGCATAAATCACATCATCCATGCATTTCAACAACATAGAAACATGTTATACAAAGTAACAAGAATCATGATAGAAATACATGAATGAAACAAATCAAAGTTGGAGTAATCCTATTAATACAACGAGTTTATAGTTACTACGGATCACATTATCAATGTAATTGAACAAAGTCTAGAGCAATCCATACAACATGACAAAAACATATTTGAATACAAGTTAACAAGAATTACATTATCCATACAATTCAACAACAAAAGAGCATGTTATACAATGCAACAAGTATAAGTTCTCAAAACCATCAACTTAGAATCTGAAGCACAAAATAACAGTAGTGGGTCATGCCACCTAACATCTAAGTTCTAAATGAATCAATAGGATATTTCCTAAGCTATGTTAGAACGTCAAAACACAATTTTCAATATCGATGCAATTCAACCAAAATTGGGACTCCCAATACAACGCATAAAGCAAAATTTCGCAAAGTTAACATCATGTAACTTAAAATGGAACGACAAATAAGGAATAACAAGTTACAACATCATCTAGTTATCAACTTGAAAATGAAATGCGAATTCAAACAAAGTGGATACTCGGACGTCACGTCGGATCAGACCAACAACATAGTTACTTTAGGGTTACTAGCCCATGGGTAACCTCCCTATGTGCGCACTAGACTATATATAGAGGGACTATCCCCCGTACTAGAACTACGTCCTAGCCATAGTCAAACAACGACATCCCCAAGTTTCCAAAATCAACAAGTTGTGCAACAACGCATATATCAACAAGAATATGCAAGATAATCAACTATCTACTAAGCACAACCAAATTTGGAAACCTATACAATACATGCTCTAAATTCGCAACTAATATGATATGATGAATGTCGAATCTTTAGTGTGCGATTCGTTACACGCTATGCATGAAAGATGTTAAACACGAAGTGTGCAAATCATTACACAAGGCAACAATATATTCAATAAGGAAACATATTATCACGAATACAAACATAGCAACTATGTTATCCAATGTTCAAAACATAACCAAATGAAAATACAACAAGTCTAAGTCCATGATTTGAATATAGAAACCACTTCTAAAACACAACTAGATCATGGAGTAAATTGAAAGAATTTAAATAGATAAACATAATTAAATTCTCTAGATTCTGACCTCAATTTAATACATGTTAAATGACATGGTATGGTCATCACCTATATCCATTCTAAAACTCAATTAGGTTATTGGAACAACAAAGTTGAACTTTAATTAAATCATGCTAATTTAATTACCAAGGTTCTAAAACAACTTCTAATAGTATCAAATTAATATATACTAGTAAACAAGTCATGGCCAATACAAATATCAAGTTAAAACCTTAATTAAGCTAATGGGACCACAAAATAGATTTTAATTAATTCTTTTAATTAAAATCTCTAGATTTTTAAACTTAACCAAATGCTCTCAATTTAACATATCTTAAAGAATATGCCAAGGACTAATGTAATATCACATTACAAGTTTATTTCATTCAATTTAAGACAATGTGAATAACGTTTCACTAAAGTTAAATATAAATTAAAAGTTACAATTCTCATGCAATTAATCACAATTTAATATATGTGAACAACTATACCTAAGCTTAATTTTCTAGCATACCATAATACAATCCCAAGTTGTATATCACCATGAGGATTAAATCTTAAACATGGAATTTAATTAAATAAAAGGTTTCAAAACCTAACCGAATATTCTAAATCAAATATATGTGAAACTATATGGCATGTAAATCAAGAATATCAAGTCAGATGTCAAATAGAGTGAATAGTGCACTCGGGGCAAATTAATTAATCAAATTAATTCATAATTACTAATTTTTAAAATACCTCCAATTACTTTCAAATTCAACTATGTTGGAGAGCATGCAAAGACCTAATTTAATATGCTAACACATATTGATTTTAAGCTAGTTAAGGCCATATGAATTAATCTTTCACCTAAGATAAATATTAAATAAAATCTTTAATACTTATTCAAATGTTCCAATTTTAATACACGACAATGAGCATATCAAGGGGTAATATAAAATCATGATACATGTTTAAACCAAGTCATGAGCAACCGAGAAAATTAGATCCCGTACAAAAAAAATAAATAATAAAATCTCTAGATTTTATATTTAATCATGCAAACAAGTAGTATAAGCATCACAAGCATGCTATATAACTAGAATTTAAACCTAAAACATCCCCTACCTCAATTTGAGATGAAAATCTCAAATGCCATCAAAATGGAACGGCTCCGAATCCGACGAAACTACTGGGTTTTGTCGGGGACAACGCCGTGAACATAACCCCCATGAAAGCCCTATCAAAATCATAACTTGACCTCAAAACCAAACTCAAGAAATTGTCCAAACTGAATTCTAATAAGGGGGAAAGGTAGAGCACGGCGAGGGGAACAACAAACGTTAAGGCCGAAGACTTTCCATCAAGGAAAAGTGAACCAAAAGAGGAGAGAGAAGATGGCAGCACCCCTTAGGCTACCATGGGAGCTCCAGGTCGTGCATGAAGAGGGGAAAAGATGAAAAATGAAATATCTCACCCCCCTTTTATAGAAATCTCAAAAAGTGCCCCGAACGGGCCTCGCCGGGTCCGAAAAAGTAAAATTTGAGCAGACGCACTCAAATAGAAAAACTTTGTGAACAAAAAAGATTCAAAATGATAAAATATGAACAATAGAAGAAACGGCGTCAAAAACTGAGTCCCGAGCAGAAAGTTATGCCCAAAACAAGTTTGGCGAAAACCGGGGTCAGAAACCCTGAAACTGGAAAACATCGACCAGGAGGAAATTCCAAGAGTACACAACTCGACGAAATGTGAAAATGAATCCCGTACGAGGATCCAGGCCCAAAACAAGACATTTTGCAATAACTTTCATTAATTGCACAATGTGATACCCCTCGGATCCGAGACACGGGTTGATCAGGCCCAGGCCCAAACCCGGGGGAATATCTAACAATTAATATTTTATAATGAACACGGAATACAAAATGAATTAAGAAATAAAATTAAAGCTGAAAGGAACTAAAAATAGAATCAGTAAAATAATATAATTATTAAAATCCATCAAACCCAAACTCCAAAACTCCATCAATTTACAACTCGGGAATCCATCTCTAGTGGACCCCTATTAAACATCCAAACGGAAAATAAAGCAACTTTAATAAGCATCCAGAAATGAACTATGGAGAGAATCCTACATCATCGGAAGAGTGAATAGAGACCTCTGCTCAGCACGAACACGTCTAAGCCTAGAATTGTCGTGTACCTGAAAAATAGAAGTGGGTCAGGCCCACGCGCAAGTTCTATACTACTACAATCCAAATAGAGGCCCGATACGCATGTAAATCCTAAACAATTTAACAATAGCTAATAGTCCGTAAGTGTATATATATATAGTCACACTAAAGGACTCTCACTCGACTACAGGCCGGTCTCAACCTGAATAGAGGTAACATGCTAAAAACGCACACGAAGTGGGCATGTGTACCTAAACCTAAACAGGGTGCACCTCTAACCATCGTATCTAGCTATGCATCCCAATGCATATACGCTCCCTAACCGTCGATCCTGAGACTCAAGCTCATATCGAGGTACCATAACAATATATTTGAAATCCATCCTGAATCCTAGTAGTGCCGCTCAACTAGTTGTTGCCATGACACTACAATCAATAGGACTTAACTTTTAGTTAATCCAATTCTTAATCCAGAGTCGGTAGGTTTTGGTATTTTGAATCCAAACCGCCCTTAGTATACCACCGTCTCATACCGGTGTATACTATCCAATCATCCAATAGTTGATAATATCAACAATTAAAGTAAACATCAACTAAATCCATACATCCCACACTTGATACCAACAGTAATAATGTAATCATTGATAAGTAGAGTACAAGTATATACATAAACATACTCAGTACATACAGTTCCATAAAATCCGGTGTACTATTAAGTTTAAATCTTAATAACATTCAACAGCCAGCAGTTGATATTATAGATCTCAAAGTAACTATCAACTAAGTTCATAACTCCAATAATTGACACAACTGAAATCATGGAAACATTAAGAACAGAAATACTGTAAGCATATAGACATATTTAATCTATAGTATTTCCCCAAAATCCAGTAATACTAAGTTGGTTTAATTCTTAATATTATTCTAAGTTGGTTTAATTCTTAGTATTATTCCACACCAACTTATTCAGAATAGTTATCATTCAGATACATGATCATGATATACAGTTAAGCATGTTACAATTATATCGTTCGTCTCAGAAGACTACTAATTTAGAGAGTTAAAACATTTCTTACTTTCCAATTCCTAAACATAGTGAAACTGACTGGAACAAAGAAAAAAAAAAATAAAAATGCACCAAAGGAGACGTCTCCAAAAAGTGGAGCCGCCTCCTTTAGACCTTGGAGCCGGCTTCACTTTTTGGAGCAGCCTCCACATAAAAAGGGAGCCGGCTCTCTCCAAGGGAGAGCCGGCTCTCTCCCTCTCTGTCTCGTTTCTTCGCCCTCCGTTTCCGTTTTACGCCTCTGTTACTTCACCGTCACAATTTCCAGAGGCTGTAACCCAATCCCAGTACATTCCCAATCCATGCTTAAGTCCAGTTAACATTACATACATAGCTTTAAACAGAGATTTATGCAAGCAACCATCATGTTTTAACAGTTTTACAAAGCATAAAAACATACAGATAAAGTTCAGTTTAAGCACTAACAGTGAATGGTTTAATTGATTCAATTAATCCTAAAACTGTTTAAGAATGCAAAGAACACGAAACCTAAGGGAGAGAGTGAGGATAGAACTTGCCTTACACCGACGTTCGTCCAAATCGTCCGACGAATCCTCTGTTTACTTTCTGTTTTCCTCCCAGCCGTCTCTAAACTCTTTGTATCTTACTGTGGCGTAATATCCTTCTAAAAACCCTAGGCAGACACCCTAGAGGAGTATTTATAGGCCACATTAATCCCAGACTCTCTTAAACCCTAAGTGGATTTGCTCGGCCCATAGAGAAAACTAGGTTAAATGCACTGTCAGTTGTGAACTATGATTCTAATTTATAACCATCCATGTGCAACCTTCCCTACAACCACGTTAAAATAGAAACTAATTTAAAATAATAATGAAAACTATCAATTAATTCAAATGAAACAAATAATAACAATTAAAGCAAATAATTCCCACAACAAAACAATTAACCGGTAAAATTGCAAACAAACAGTTAAACAATAAATAAATAAAAACAATCAAAACAAATAAAACAGAGTTACAATTAAATCACAATTAATTAATGCCAACCAAATCATCATTTAAACAAATAAAACTCAACTTAAACAATTAAATAAATTTCCAGGTCTATCCTTTTAAATTAGGGGTATTACACACAATGGCCCCTCCAAAAAGTGAAAACTGCACTTATGGCTCAGAATGAAAATATCTTCCAAAAATATTTTCTTAAAAACCCCTGAAATAAAATATCTTCAAAAGATATTTATGAAAAACACCCCAAGAAAAGAAAATAATTTCAAAGAACTTTGCATCCATGCCCCTATGGACACCGGGAGCAACCAAAGTACTTTCTTATAAAAGTAAAGATACGTATTTGGTGGAAACCACTCAAGATGATGACACGTGAAGTCAAAAACCAACTCCGAGCATGAGAAGTGAGGTTGTGCCAAAAACTAACAAACAGAGATAAGACAGAATAGGGAAAAGGACGAAATAGCGCATAGTGTCGAAAAACGAAAAATGTGAAAATGACTCGGTCCTCAAAGTAAGTTGTCAATCCACGGAAAAGAGTTTCAGGAACCAATTCTGAGCACTCGAGATGACACTAAGCGACACGAAACAGAGCTCAGAAAGGAAAATTAAACGAAAAAAATTCATTCGTAAAATTTCAGGAAAAAGGAAAGGAAGGCAAATGACCGGGTCGTTACAGTTTATCAGAGGAACTGACTCTGTAGAATATCGTCTCAGAAATTTAAAAGAAGTGGTCCCAAGTCAGCAGGAGGATTTTGTACTGGTTTAAGTACTTGTGGGAATGACACCGACTGAGGAAAGTAAATTAACTATTCTTCAGTCTATCCTTAATCACGAACTTGGTTCCTAAAGGTGTGTCACTAGGACGAGTTACTGGAGTTACATATCGAGGAGGAAGAAAGTCACTTCATTGGCACAAATAATATGGAAATTTTTTTGTTTTAGGTCACAGTTCGCAACAAATGATTGTTGCTTAAGGATTGTTGCCTGTTTGGGGGATGGGAAAATTCCATACGCGTTTGAAGTTAAATAGGAAGTCTAGCAGATACTTACTTGTGTTAGAAAAGTAGGGTGTCGAAGACTTGAAGGTGGGACCGAACACCTCAATCTGGAAGCTGGTGTTACCGGACTAACGATATTTTCGTTAGACAAATTGGAAGGGGAATATACGGACTGAGGTTCGTAACTTTTAGTTTTTATTGCGCCTAGAGGAAAAAAAATGTTTCATAGAGGGAAAAAGATGTTTGGAGGGAAGGTAGGAGGAGAGATATAGAGATTTGTCTCAAAGTCTGATATCTAGTAGATCATCTAGAAGGACCGTCAGAGATCATTAGATCCTTGCAGCCACTTCTCGTTTTAGAGCGGGAATGACAGAGTAGTTCCCATAGATTTAGATGAAAGATAACTGATTCTACACAAGGGTCAGGATTCTGGTTGGAATATTGTTTGACTAATAAAATTAAATTAGCTTCGCTTTGTCTATTGTGGAACTAGTAAGATATCAGTTCTTACGAATAGCACGGATCACGAGACGGCTTAGATGGATGGATGTGGTGATTCACACTTTGCATTAAGTTTTGTCTGGTAGAAGTTATTGGGAGGATGATAATCTTATCAACCGATTTAGTAATTGAACCTTCGGTGATTAGTGTGAAATTAGTTGAGTTTTAGCATGTGTGAACATAACACTTGCTATTACTAAGGAAATTGGAAAGGTCAACTTGGAGTGTTGGAGCTGACCTTGGTTAGCAAGATGGAAGATTGATACTTGGATGTCATTGGAGGTTTTAGCCACTTCTTATGTCAAAATGGGAGTAGGACTCGGAAGGAATGGATGGTTGGTCGAAGTTACCAACATTGGTTGGAATTTTAATTCTCTATAGATTAAGTGTGGTGGATAGAGCAAGTTCGCTGGTGGATATAGTACTATTTAATTGGAAGTTTCTTATCAGTTCTACATTGCACTGATAATGGAGTCATAGCATGTGGTTACTCATTATAGTAGATAAAATATGCTATGTCACAGGAATTTTCTGAAGATGTTGGAGCAACAACTATGCTTCGCATTTCTAAACGCGAACTTTGATCAAACTATTATCGTTGGTCATGGAGGATATGTTTCGGATATTTCTCTTAAGTGTGAATGGGAAATTGAAAGTGTTACTTCGCTTTTCGGTTATTATCTGTGCTAGTATTGGCACAAGGAGGTTAGTGTGACCATGTTTGGGGTTTTGGATGCTGCGTAGTGCAACTCTCTCACTTGTTGGTCTGAAATGGAAGCAAGGTTATATAATAAGACCTTGACTTTATTTAAAGGATACATCGGAGAGAAATACTCTTTTTTATAAAGGACTGCGCGCGGTTTGGAGGCGGTAGTCGGATTTTGTAAATAGTTGAACTCGTGCAGTAGAGTTTTATCAGGAAATAGTTGGTTGGAATGTCTTCCATGTAGGAAGCAATGTGCTATTTGGAGGAAGGTCAGTTTTAAATATTAATTTGACTTTTCACGGATTTTGTTTCTCAGGTTAGGCAATAGCCTATAGTTTAGCGTTATCAACTTGTTAAGCGCTGTATGCCTAGGAATTTTGTACATATATTCTATGGCACTTGGAGGACTATGGACTTGTACCCTGCTATA
Source organism: Cornus florida (assembly GCF_030987335.1). NCBI lineage: Eukaryota > Viridiplantae > Streptophyta > Magnoliopsida > Cornales > Cornaceae > Cornus > Cornus florida. Next base: position 53,720,653 of record NW_026775573.1, read on the forward strand.
AGTATTGGGTACAGATGCTTAGTTGTGCAATATAACTTATGTGTAGATTTGGTATTTCTTAACTAACGGTACCATAAAATTTTTGATAAGGATTTGGAATTTGCTGTAGCCCGTACATAGCGGCAGACTCCACTACAGAATGGAACTGAATTTAAAATAAAAGATTTAGAGATTCGTGAATTCCGAGGACGGAATTCCTTTTGTTAGGGGGGAAGAATGTAATACCCCTAATATTTAAAAAGGATATAGTTGGAATTTAAATTAAATTCTTTGAATTTTATTTCATTTTTATTTAATGATGTGGATTATTTGGTTTTCGGCTTCATTGTAATTGTCTATTTTTTTTAATTTAATTGTTTGTTATAATGTGATTATTTGGTTTTGTGCTTAATTGTAATTGTCTATATTTAATTTAGAGTTAGGATTTTATTTTAAGAGGTTGTGGTAGCCGACTTATAGTTAGCTGGGAATTAAAATTTAGGTCTTAATAAGTGCTTATATATATATATAATCTTTTACGTTTGCTAGGGTGAGGAAAAAACCAAACCCTATTCACGTATTGTGAGATAGAGAGATAGAGAGGCATGTAATGGTGTTTAAGGGAAAAACAGAGGGGAGTTTGAGACTGAGAGAACCACCAGATGGGATTTCAGCCCTGGACTGTGGGTTGAATGAAGGAAGGATAGGAGGAGTGTTGTTCGTGTGAGGAACCAAGGAGGAAACAGAGAAGTTAGAACAGTGCGTGATCGCCGGAAAATCTAGGAAGACGGTGTAGGGATTTTTAATTCAAAAATCTCGAAGGCAAGTTTCATTCTATCTCTTTCCTATAAACTTGTGTTCTGTGCATGCTAAATAGTTTCCAGGAACCTAATTAACTTTTAAAACAGACTTGTATGCATATTAGATTAGGTTGTAATCTGTGTTATGCTTATAAAACTGGAACTGTATTTTCTTGCATAAACTGTTTTTGTTTTCAGTTTAGATTTTTGTCAATTAATTCATAATGGAATTGGAGAAGTTTCTAGGAGTATTTGGGCTTAAATTGAACCTTTAAAATCCTTAAGAAACTTAGAACAGACAGTTGGAATTTCCGCCGGAAGTGAAGACGAAGAACAGAGGAAGCAGGGAGTGAAAAACGGAGGCTGGGGAAGTGGAGGCGGCTCCATTAAAGTGGAGCCGGCTCCACAAGATGTTGAGGCGGCTCCAATATGGGTGGAGCTGGCTCAACCTAAAATTGGAGGCGGCTCCAATTTTATAAAGTGCCCAGTACGTGAATTTTTGTGATTTTAGGGCTACAGTGTGTGTTTAAACTTGGTTGGATGGATTTGAATGATGTAATTAAGTAGGATTATACCCAAGAATGATTAATTATACCCAAGAATGATTAATTCATGTTAGGAACTTGATCAACATGGGATTTAAAATTAAATTCACATGCGGTTTACGGCTTGGAAGAAATTAAATTGCTTATCGTGATGTTTAAGCAAATTTAATGGAGAGGTTTTAAAATGATGTATTTAATTTATTAAAAGGCCTAGAATTATTGGTTTAGGCTATGGGAGTGGATGTCATGACTTTTAATTATTAATTAAGCATGCAGTCAAGGAGGGTGGAATGGTTAATTTCTATTGTGGTACTAGTAAATTAAACGGACTAAAATAAAAGTTGTTTTTGTGAGGTTATATAAATGAAATATATAATGTATGGAAATCCCAGGGATGTTGTCTTCTCCTGTAGTCATAGATATCATGAAACATGGATACTAAAGTGAATGCCGTCAGGGAGTATGGAAGTGGTAATTGCTAATTATTATGTTGGCAAACTAAATGCTTTTGAAATTTCATTTATTAAGCGTAGCTTATACTTCTAAATATTCATTATACAATGCTCTGGATTTATAATGGAGGATCAGAGGGACATCATGAAATTTACATAATAGATTGCATGCTATCAGGGATGGTAAAAGCTTAAATTGCTAAATATGTTTGAGCAGACTAAATGGAAGAGGATGAAAGAAGTTTGGGGATTTGGTTTAATGTGTTCAATTTATATATTCTGATTTTCATTATATTATTATTATTGGATGGATTTAAATTGATAAACGATTATAATTTCGGCTTTGTCAATTATATGGATACGGATGGTTTAAATTATTCATTATTACTTTAACAATTTAAAAGGAGGACTTATGATTATACTGGATGTGTAATAGAACCTTACATATATCAGATTTCTATTATATTTATTTCTGGATGGATTTGATGTCCAAATGTGTGTTCATCATTTATTGGATCATTTGCATTATATGTACCGGTATGGGACGGTGACATGTCAGGGATGGATTAGATCAAAAAACTAAGTCCTACCCCTTCATACATACGGAATGGATTAACTAAAATAGTTAAATCCTACATGGATGCATGTCCTGTCAACTAAAACAGTTGAACGACATAATAGATGGTTGCTTTATTTTTCTGCATTAGGAAGGAACTTATATATATACTTATGGTACCGTGATACGAGCTTGACTCTCCTGATCAAGGTTAGGGTGCGTATATTACAAAGGTTGAGTAGCTAGATATAGCTGATGTTCCCTGGTAGGTCTGGGTACTTGGCCGTTGGAAAGCGTGTTTTATATGTCACCTTCTATCCAGGCTCTACTATGTTATAGGCTAGTGAGCATCCTATAGTGTGTATATATATATATAGACTATTTTAGATATTGCCGAGCTATCTAGGATGTATCTGCGTATCGAGTTTATGTACGGATTATAGTAGTATGAGACTTGCATGTGGGCCTGACCCACATTTATTTTTCAGGTGTTTGTGAGTACCAGGCTTAGGGCTTGATCGTGGTGATGCAGATACAGTCACTCACTCTTCCGACTACATAGGATGTCCTTTCTTATTCTAGTTTTGGATTTTAATTTTGTAAATGTTTTATCAGTTGGAATTATTAGGGGTCCACTAGTTGGATTCCCGAGTTGTACGGATTTGGAAGATTTAAATGATATTAATTTATTATTTAAACATTGAGGATTTTTATTTTAGATTTCTTTCAGCGCATTATTATTTTTATTCTTAATTCAGTTTTTATTCTTACTTGTTTACATATTAATTGTTTGGTATCTCTCGGATCTGTGCCCGGACTTGATCACCCGTGACTTTAAAATCGAGGGGTATCACAGGTGGCTAGGTTAGGGTTCTTAGAAAATAAGTAAAAATAAAGAGGATAAAGTGAAAATGATGAGTAGAAGATCTAGTATTCCTCCACTCACTATGTGTTCTTACACTACCTCTCACACACACACAATTTAAGACTTAATTATGATCCTACACTTGTCACAAATCCAAGGCTCCTTCCTAGGTTTAATTCTAAGCCTACACTTGTCAACCATCTAAGCCAACAAGTGCTCCAATCCTAGGCCAACAAGTTGGTGAATCTCCACCCTCCAAATGTCAAGAGATTATACATCCAAGTCACTCCACCCCATTGCCAACAAGTGGCACCATGAGAATGTGAAACTTGTCACATTTTTCAAAAATTGCAAAAATGTCCTTTTTGAGAATATCTTCCAAAATAAATTACAAAATGGTCTCCAAGATGAAAAATAATTACTTTATGTAATTACAGAAAAACCCCAAAAATAAAGAATAATTACAATAAAGTATGCATTCATGCCCTTTATGAAAAAGTAAGCAACTAGAATTTATTTTCTACAAAAATAAAAATACAAATGTCATGGAAATCAAATATCATGAATGCATGCAAAACCAGAATCAAATCCGAACACAAAAAGTGAGGTTATGCAAGGAAAAATGATAAACGGGAAAAATACAAAATAGGAAAAGACGAAAAAAGAAAATCGCCAAAAAAAGGAAAAGGAGGAAAAAGACCGGGTTATTACAGGTACAGTGATATGAGCTTGAGTCTCAGGATTATGGTTAGGGTGCGTATATCGCAAAGGATGAGTAACTAGATATAGCTGATGTTCCTTAGTAGGTTTAGGGCTCATACACACCGTAAAGTGTGATTTACATGTTACCTTCTATTCAGGCTGAACTACACTATAGGCTAGTGAGCATCCTATAATGTGTATTTATACCTATATGGACTATTTTAGTTATTGCCGAGCTATCTAGGATATATCTGCGTATGGGGTTTATGTATGGATTGTAGTAGGATGGAACTTGCATGTGGGCTTGACCCACTCTTATTTTTCAGGTGTTCGTCAGTACCAGGCTTAGAGCTTGATCGTGATAAAGCAGATACAGCCACTCATTCTTCCGACTACGTAGGACTTCCTTTCATGTTATAGTTTGGATGATGGTTCTGTAATTTATGTTCATTTGGAATTATTAGGGGTCCACTGGATGGATTCCCGAGTTGTACAGATTGGAAAGATTAAATTATATTAATCTATTATTTTGGAGGATTTTTATATTTAGAATTCTTTTCAGCTTATTATTTTATTTTAATTCTTTTGTATTATTGCTTGTTTACATATTGATTGTCTGATATCCCTCGAATCTGTGCTCGGATTTGATCACCGTGGCTCTAGAATCGAATGTAATACCCCTAATTTTAAAGGATAGTCTTGGCATTTTAATAATTATTTTATTGCATTTTTATTGTTTTATTTGCCTGTTTATTTTAATTGATTGATTAATCGTTTTATTTAATTGTATTCTTTATTTGCTTTAAATGGATTAATTGGTTTTAATTGTTTTAAATGGTTTACTAGGTTATTTAAATGAGTTTATTGGGTTTTGTTTTAATTATTTTTTTTCTGTATATTACGCTTGTGTGGTAGTTAATTTGTTGTAATTATTAAGGTGAAAATTAGGTTTTATTCTTTTATATCACGTATTGGCCGACTAGGGTTTAATTAGGATTTCTGTCTTAAGTTAACAATTGGACTTAGGTTTTATTTATGCCTATAACTATACTGTTATAAGTCTACAAGAAGGATTGGAAAAAACCCTATTTACGTACCAAAGATATAGAGAGAAACAGAGAGCAATTGTGAGAAAAATAGAGCATTATCGGTGAGGGTTTCGGCTGTGGGTTAAAGGTCGGACCTAGGATAGGGGAAGGTTAAGTGGTAGGAGTTGGATAGTAAACGGACGTCCTCAGAAATCTTAGGAAGACGGTGACAAGTTTTTGATTCCAAAACTGCACAGGCAAGTTCTATTCTGTCTCTCTCCCTTTGGCCTGTGTTCTGTGCATACCAATATGATCTCTAGGAATTTAATGGAACGTTAATTGAATCTTGCATGTGTAATATATGTCAAATTAATCATCTGTATGTGATTAATTTTTGTCTGAAATAATTCTTGCAAGTTTGGTGTTCGTCGTCTGTTTTTAAAGCATAACAAATTGGTACTGTTTTAATTGTTGTATTCTGTTATAAACAAAGGACTAAGATGATACTAGATTTAAATTAGACAGTTTATATCAGTATTAGTGAAGAACCAAAGGGTTGGAAAAGGCCAGAGACAAAGCAGAAGGCCGGAGAATGGTTCAGGGCTCCCAAAGAGGGAGAGAGCCGGCTCCAAGGAAGTGGGAGCCGGCTCCCTCTTGGGCAGAGCCAGCTCCAGGAGGTTGGGAGCCGGCTCCCCTCTTCATAGAGCTGGATCCAAGGGCTAGGGATCCGGCTCCATGGTGTATTGAGCCTGCTCTGTGGTTTTGAGAGCAGGCTCCCTTGTTTTAATGCGTTTCGAAACAGTTTTGGGCATTGTTTTGGACGTGTTTGGTATTCTGGATTGGTTTCAAGGACTGTATTGAGGATTTTAAATATAATTTCATGGGACTTTAAAATCTCTAATTGCATAATTTGTTTAGTAGTGCAAATAGAATAAACAGTATAAAAATAACCAACTTTGCACGCTGTTAACGGATAGGAAGGACTAAATTTTTTAATCTTGTTTTAACAATGTAACGGATTGTAGCATGGACTCTAAACATGATATTATGCTGAAATTGAACCCACAATGCATAATTTATCTCTATATGCTAATGGTATTCACAGTGTGGAAGTTTTAAGCAATGTCGCACGCTGTTGACGGATATAAAGTATTTAGTTGCTTACAATTGTTTTAGCAACCTAGATAACTGGAGTATGATTTTTAAAGTTGTTTTGGATGCATAATAAGGTCTTATACATATTAGATTTTGTTATGCTTCTCCTGGATTTAATTGATGAATAAATAACATAAATTCTTTCACTTACATGGAAGTTAACTTGGACTTTAATTGAGGATTTATTAAATTATATTCTGTCAATTATCTGGATGTATGTGTTGGATTATAATTGTTGAATTGTGATATTAAATTCTGTCAATTATTTGGATGTTGTGGATTGTATGCACCGGTATGGGACGGTGGCATACTAGGGATGGTTTAGCTCAAAACGCTAAGACCTACCCTATTGGAATAAGGGAATGGATTGTAAAAATTGAATCCTACTTATATTTAGGTCAGATCAATTGAGTAAGTTGAGTGACTACATGGATTAATTGTTGTTTGGAGTTGTGTCGAATCAACTGAATAAGTTGAGGGACTAACTGGATTATAAATCTTATGTCAAATCATTATATAATTGAATGACATACTCTAGTTTTGGGCGGACTTTAAATATATGGTTATGGTACCACGAGATGAGCTTGAGTCTCAACCTCGTTGGTTAGGGTGCGTATATGCAGTGGATGCATAGCTGGCTATGATAGGTTGAGGTGTACCCTATTAAGTCTAGGTATTCATGCCCACCTTTAGGTGCGTTTTTGCATGTTGCCTACTATTCAGGTTGAGACCCCATTGGTAGTTCAGTGAATGTCCCTTAGTGTGGATATATATATATACTTATGGACTAATTAGATATTGTGAGATATCTAGAATGTATCTGCGTATCGGGTCACTATATGGATTGCAGTTAGATTAGAACTTGTTCGTGGGCCTGACCCATTCTTATATTTTCAGGTATCAGACGGTTCCAGTCTTAGGGCTTGATCGGGCTGAGCAGTGATGATCATTCACTCTACTGACGACGTAGGATTTCATTCCATGTTTTAGATTTGGATTTTATCTTCAGTGGTTTGCTTATCATCTAAGATTTTATTTAGGGGTCCACTAGATGGATTCCCGAGTTGTACTCTTGGAGGTTTTGGAGAGTTGGATTATTTTAAACTTTAATTTTGGAGGATTTTATATTTAATAATTCTTCTAGCTTTACTATTTTATTTCTTAAATCTTTTATATTTTGTGTTCGTTTATATATTAATTGTTTGATATTTCCTTCGGGTTTGGGCTTGGGCCTGATTAACCCATGTCTCAGATCCGAGGGGTATCACAGTAGGTATCAGAACACTCCAGGTTCAGTGTCTCTAGGATTCTATCGTATAAGACTTCCGCGTAGCGTATTATCTTGTTTAGAGCTTAAGTTTAGGATTCGTTGTATTCCTTTACGGTTCGTTTAGAAAGTACTGATGTCAAGTTTATTTTGTAATTTCCAAATGTTTGGCACTAGGAAAAGGATGTGGTCCGCGATGAAAACAGAGAAGGACCAAAGAAGGAAAAAGGTTACTCCAATGATTCCCCTACGAAGGCTAACCAAGAAGGCAGAATTGGAGACCAAGAAATTGGTTCCAATAGGTGTTGCTTCAGAGTATAAGGTAAGGAAGGTTTCGGGTGTGTGCCACCATACTGTGGACCTAACACAACTTCGGTGGTGCTCGAAGTTGAGCCAAGGGGAGAGGAAGACCCCGAAGAAGATCAGGATGGAGGAGATACCGGAGCATCCAAGATGGAGGGCACCGGTGTTCAAGGATGAATGCTCTTTTAAGAGTAATTTTAACTACTAGTAGTAGTGGAGATATTAATAAAAGTGTAGTATGGATTTAAACACTTACACTAGTAGTATGTTGAAAAATATTTGACAATTTTTCGTTTGGAGGTTTATGATTTAAAAAAGTTCTTAATTAAGTGAACTAGCGGTTTTGGCTATCTTTATTATGTTTTATGATATCATTTTTTTGATTTATACACATATGGTTTTATTAAACTGTATTGGAATGTGTATGTTGCGATAATAAATGATTATCACAGTGGAGTGGTTGGTGTTTGGACAGGCAAACAAATATTTGCTTGTAAGTACATTGTGTTGAGATGGGACGGTTACCAAGGAGTTTATAAAAAGAACTTGTTTGATTTAGCAGGAGGAATTCCCTGGATAGAATTATAATCTAAAAGTGGGTAGATTTCGGAGTATTTTGTTTACCTTACGTGTTTTGCTTTACGGAGTATTCTGAACATTTGGGATATAGTTTAGTGACGACACGGGTATGCAGTCGACCTCAGGGTATTTTTACACCATTAGGCAATATAGCCATTTTACATGAGAGTGATGGGCCTGTGACACTAGATATTGATAGACTCAGATTTCTAACCTATCTTTTGGTCCTGGATATACACACTTATGTTGTAATACTTGGGATGGATTGGTTATCGCACTACCATGCCCAAGCTAACTGTTATGATAGGTCTATTATTTTTACCATATCTGGTCAGGATATGTATGTCGTTGCTATGCCACGTTCTAACGGGGTCACTAGCACTTATTTGTTCCATGTGGATGAGGAAACGGAGGAGGGGATTGCTGTATCATTGGATAGCATACCAATTGTACAGGACTTTCCGGTTGTATTTCAAGAGATTCTAGGGTTGCCACCAAGTCAAGAGATCGACTTTGTGATTGACTTGGTTCCAAGCACTACGCCTATTGCTAGGGCACCATATAGGATGGCACTAGTGGAGATGCGAGAGCTTAGGGATCAGATTCAGCAATTATTCAGCCAGGGTTTTATTCGTATAAGTACTTAACCTTAGGGAGCACTAGTGTTGTTCGTAAAGAAGAAGGATGGTTCACTTTGCTTGTGTATAGATTACAGGGAGTTGAACAAGGTTACTATTCGTAACAAGTACCCTTTTGTCCAGGATTGATGATCTTTTTGATCAGTTAAAGGGAGCTACAATCTTCTCTAAGATTGATCTGCGTTCTGGATACCATTAACTTCGGGTTAGGGAGCAGGATATTCCAAAGATAGCGTTTCTCACTAGATATGGATCTTATAAGTTTCGTGTAATGCCGTTCGGGTTGACTTGTGCACCAGCAGTCTTCATAGACTTAATGAACAGAGTCTTCAGGGCTTATTTGGATCAGTTTGTCATTGTCTTCATTGATGATATCTTGATCTATTTGAAGTCGGAGGACGATCATGCTAAACATCTTTGGATTGTGTTGCAGACACTTCGTGAACACCAGTTATATGCTAAGTTTGAGAAGTGTGAATTTTAGCAGCAGGAAGTGAAGTTTCTGGGTTACGTGGTGTTAGAAAGGGAAATAGCGATAGATCCAGCCAAGGTTTCAGCAGTGGTTGAGTGGGGACAGCCTACTTCACCTACCAAGATTCAGAGTTTCCTTGGATTGGCAGGAGGATATAATCGTAGGTTCATCTAGGGGTTTTTAAAGATAGCGGGACCACTCACACATCTGACTAAAAAGGGTGTACGGTTCATGTGGGATGAACAATGTTAGAAATATTTTGATGAGTTAAAGACTAGGTTGACTTCTGCACCGGTTCTATCTACTCCACAGAGCGGGATTGAGTATCTTGTTTACACAGATGCTTCTTTGTAAGGTCTTGGATGTGTTTTGATGTAGGGGGAATGACCGATTTCATATGGATCTCGAAAGTTTAAGCCTCATGAGCTTAATTATCCAACAAATGATTTGGAGTTGGTAGCTGTGGTCTTTGCCTTACGCATTTGGAGGCATTATCTGTTGGGAGAATCCTTCAGGTTATTTAGTGGTCACAAGAGTTTGTAGTAGTTATTCACTCAACGGGAGCTGAATATGAGACAACGCCGATGGTTAGAGTTTATGAAGGACTATCATTTCTCTATACAGTACCATCCAGGGAAAGCGAATGTGGTGGCAGATGCACTCAGTCATCGACCCGCTACTAGTCTTTCTGCTTTATTCACCACTGAGTGGAGAGCTCTGAAGATGGTGGATGAGTTGTCGAATGCTTTTAAGGCTTGCATGGTAGTTACACCTTCTATCATTCACAAGGTTTTGAAGGCACAACTTACGGATCAGCTAATGCATTGACAAAATTGCAGAGATAACTTCTAGGGAGGTTCCATTTTATTATGTTGGGACTGATGGAGGTTTGAGGTACAAGGGACGTTTAGTAGTACCTTCTGCTGATGATTTGAGGAAAGATGTGATGACTAGGACTCATCATTCTAAGTTTTCTATTTATCCAGGAGGAGACAAGATGTATCAGGATATGAAGCGGAAGTTTTGGTGAGAAGGTATGAAAAAGGACATTACTATTTTTGTCTCTCGATGTAGTACTTGTCAGATGGTCAAGATTGATCATCAGCAGTCGCCAGGAACTCTACAACCACTACTTATACCGTGGTTAAACATTGGTTTAAAACCCTAAGAGTGTAAAATAGTCATTTAGTACCTTCATTATGGCTTTTAAACTTATTAGAGGTAAAACTGTTATTTTCTATGACTGTTATATGCTTTGGGTAAAGTCTGGGGGTAATTAGTTAATTATACAAAAAGTTGGGTCAAATAGTGAATATTAGACCATCTGTGCGCACAGATGGTCTATCCTATCGTTTAGATGGTAATTCCAGTGAGGGAGTCAAGTTATAGGATCATCTGTGTGCACAGATGATTACATCTGTATGCACAAATGGATCCCATATCTGATCTAAACGTTAATATGACCCTATCTAAACATTTAGATAATGCCTAGAATCATGTGATCGATTAAGTCACATTCCAAACCTATTCAGAAGCTACCCAAAGTGAATGGACACCAAATATAAGTTCCGAGACATCATCTAACTCATCAAAAACACATATAATCGTAAAAAATAATTCACTGATTCATTATTTAAAGATTGAAATCTCTAATAATCCATTATATACATGCTCAAAAGAATAATCCTTGTGATACCTCCTAATTTTTAAAACGTGGGTTGATCAAATCCAAGCCCAAAACTCAGGGATATCAAAACAATTAACATTTTAAATCGAACATATAATACAAAAAGAATAAATAATAAATAAATAATATCGCTGAAGGGAAAACTAATAAATAAATAAAATAATATCCTTTAAATAAAATCTTTTAATCCTCGAAGATAAATTCTCCAAAAGAATACAATTTGGGAATCCTCAAACATGGACCCCTAATAAAATCTTATAACCGAAAATAAACAAATGTCTAAAAATTGGAATAACTAATCAGAAGATAAAATCCTACGTTGATGACACCGGAAAAGTAATAATGCCAAGTTTCTTATCTGCACGAACAATTGCTAACATTGCTACTGATGAGGACTTGAAAAATATAATAGTGGTGGGTCAAAACCCACAACAAGTCCTTTCTATGACAACCTAAACAGATACCGGAAAAACTACACACCTATAGCTAACTCATGCAATGGCTACATAGGTAGATAAGTATACAAATACACACATTAAAGACTCTCACTGGACTTAGTCTGACTCAACCCATGTATTAGGTATTTCATATAGGTGGTCACGAGTCCTCTTTTTACCAGGGCACACACATCCCTAATCCAGATACCCATCTCAATTGGTAATATATGCTTCCATCTTAACCATTGATCCCAAGACCTCAAGCTTGTATCAAAGTATACATAATATTATTATAGATATAATTAACCATATCCTAACAATGGTTAACAGATAACAGCCATACCCATATCCAGGCAATAGGTTGGAAGTTATAAAAATAATATATAATAGCCATATCCCAACAATGGCATGTCATCCATATCCTGACAATGGTCTGACATAGTATGAGTCTAAACTTATTAGCCAACTCATCCACATAATACAAAACAAAGTCATATCCTGATAATGGCATACATAGAACTAAATCCTGACATTGGTCCTCAAATAAATCCAAACATATATATACATATATCAAGTTTCAAGATTATATAATATAAATATCCAATTGATTATAATCATATCATATCATAACAACACATAACATATAATTTTATGTTATCAAATCACATGAATGACTTATAAGTTATTTAAGCTTCCTAAATCTTTTATCTCACATAAACTGAATCTTAAGCATGCTGATATATTATCTTTACAGCCAAGTAAGCATTCTCCAAACACATTTCATGCTAAACATTTAATCTCAAATTTTAAAACAAATTAAAAGATTAAATTCATCAATTCTTTACTAAATAAATTCAAATTGCATGCATCGTTGTATTCATGCCTATTTAAATTCACATATCATCATACCTAAGTCCCTATTTAGTGTCCGGGACCTTAATCAATTCGGAATCAATTTAGGCATTTTTACCAAAAATCCCCATATGGTGCTCAAGCACCCTCATTAGTGTGCTCGAGCATTGTTTCGTGAAACCGCCCGAGAAACCTAATTTTAAGCCATGTTCTCCATTGTTACAGGTCCTAAAGCATGTTACTAAGTCCCATCAATACCTAAGCAGGAAAATACATCAATATAGCATGTAGAAATCCATTAAATATCAGATATAAGCCATGAATTTATCCATTCATACAACAAGAACAACACGAATATAAACTCATAAAAACGTATGTTCTAGATCAATTTAAACATGGATTCAGATTTTAGCAGTCCTTTAAACATCTCTAAAGTTATACTAGAGACATATAGATCACAGATCTAAGGGAGAAGTGTATAACAGAGAACTTGCCTTAAACGTTTGGATCAAAATCTAAACTCATTCTTCCTTATTCTTATTCTCTAATAGTCATTCTTCTTCTTCTTCTTCTACCTTCTCTCTCTTTCTCTTTCTCTCTCTTCTTTCTCTTTCTAGATCTACTCTTTCTATGTATATATATAGAAAAAATATACTACCTATTTTCTAAACCTAACATACGTCTAACAATCACAAACTAGGTAATTAATTTAATAAAGTATTATTTTTAATGAAAATAATATAGATATATATACACACCTCATTATATATATATATATATATATATATATATATATATATATATATAAAACTACTAATCCCAATGGGTCATTATCCAACTTATTTAGGATCACACTTAAATAGTTCAAGACCGATCTAGTTTTTAATGGGTTATAACCCAAATCCTTAAAAATAAAAATAAAAATAAAAATTATTTAACTAACAGAATTAAACATTTAAAAAAGACAATTCAATCACACAAACACATCACATAGAATCAAATAAAAATTCACATACAATTAGCAAATCATAAATTAATTTAATTAATTCAAATAAAATAATTTAATAAAATAATTAATCAATTAAACACATAATTAAATAGAAAAACAAATAAACAAACAGCCACATAAATAAATAAAAATTCAATTAAAATAATTAAATAAATTCCAAAAAATTAGGGGTACACTCCTTGTACAAAATAATATGTTTACAAAACAATAAGGCCTCCATGACCATGATTACAAAAGTTTCACTTGAAACTAACAAAAGAATAAATTTAAATTACATGATTCCATCGTCCATCTAATTACATTCCAAAAGACAACTAAATACATCAATAACTCCTAAGTTTGCGAGGTTGTGTAATACCTCTATTTTTTTAAAGGAATTAATTATTGGGATTAATTATTTTTTTTATTATTTAAAATGATTTGTTTGATTTCATTGTGATTAATTATTTTTATTTTATTTTAAAAGATTTGTTTTATTTAATTAAATGTTTTGATCAATTGTTTGATTGTAATTAAATTATATTTCGCATTTTTCTTGTTGAATTGATATGATATTTTGTTTTGTGGATTGCTATGATTAAATTGTTTATTTGATTTGTGTGTATTTAAGCTTGTGCAATTTTACGGTGAATTATTTGTATTTAATATATTTAATTTAATTATTTCATTTATTAAGTTAATGGGATTGGGTTTAAGAGAAGTTGGACCAAATGATGTGGTCTTGGCTTGAATGAAGCCTTGTTGGGTTAATTAATAAAGGCCCATGGTTATGAGATTATTTAAATGATTATTTTTGTATAAGTATAAACATATATATATATATACATATATATATATTGATATATATAGGTATATATGACTTAATTAATTAATGATTATTTATGAAAGGAAAAATATACACACACATATATATATATAATATGTGTGTGTATATATATATATATATATATATTATTTAAAGATTATTATTATTATTATTATTTGGTAGTCATATTAGAAATATGATTATGGTATTAATGTGTATAAATACACACATAAGGTTTTATCGTTATAAAGTTTTTCACATTAAAAAAATAAGAGAGGTAGAGAGAGAGAAGAAGAGAAGGCTGACAATGAGGAGGCTGGATCAGGTAAAGAGGACGTCAGATTTGGAAGAGACAACCAAGGCTTGAGGCGTCGGTTTCGTTTTGAAACCTTCAGGCGGGTTCTTTTCTAGTTTACCTCTTAAAACTCATAAATATTTCACCTTAAATATCAAAATTTAAGGTTAAATTTATTGATTAAATGATGGTTTGGACGAAATATTTAAAATATGAATTATTATATTTTATTTTTAAAATTATCAATTTTTATTGTTGTATAGATGTGTTGTATATTTTATTTACATCAACTTTTAGGCTGGATCTAGACCCAAGAGGGTTAATAAAGGTTTCTAGAATTTCTGAGATTTTTCGGGAATTTTTCTGGATTTATTTTATATTTTTCAGAATTATTTTACTATTGTTTTATATTTTTTATTTTTTATTTTGTTGTAAAATTATAATCGGCTATACAAAAGGGGTGTTTGATTCTGTGTGGCGCGGTGTACCTCTATACCATACGCACGCGGATCTTGGCCCTTGGATGGTGGTGATGAGGGATAGATGATTTGGTGTGGGTGTGTGCTAGGGAAGATGGTGCACTCGCTGAGTTGGGCCATTAGATTATTTAGATGCAAGTGAATTGATCTAGTGTGGTGTGGCGCATAGAGCTTCGGTGCACAACGGGTCAGAGACCGTTGGATGCGGTTTGATCAATAGATGGGATCCCCAACTTCCCTTCTTACACATTGCCTAGATCTCACTCTGAGTAGATCAAATCTTAGAGAAAAGATAGAGATATAGAGAAAGAAAGAAGAATGAAGAG
Source organism: Cornus florida (assembly GCF_030987335.1). NCBI lineage: Eukaryota > Viridiplantae > Streptophyta > Magnoliopsida > Cornales > Cornaceae > Cornus > Cornus florida. Next base: position 53,735,884 of record NW_026775573.1, read on the forward strand.
AGATGAAGAGATGGCCGAGAGAGAGAGAGTGTGGTGAGTGGTGTATGGTCCAAAATTTGACTCTAGCCTCTTCAAATGAGTGGCTCACATTTAGTCTTCCTTTTGACCTTCCAAAGTTACCAAAATAACCCATTTCTCCACACTAACTACACATAAGCTATAAAATATCCCCTTCCGCTCACTAGCCACATAAATAAATAAATAAATATATATATATATATACAAGTATATATCCATGCATACACACATCTCAAACACTCCAATAATTAAATAAAGATAATGAAAAATAATACCGAGACCCACACAATGCGTAAATCGAGATGCAAAAAATAAGTAAAAAGAAAAATATCAAAAATTTCGGGAAAAAAATCCTGGACATTACAATCTCCCCAACTTAAAGGATTTCTTTCCCAAAATTGAGCCATACCTGGAGATAAGAACAAATGTGGATACTTGAATCGAACCTTCCGTTCCAGTTCCTAAGTAGCATCATCCACACTGTAATGACGCCACAAAGCCTTCACTAATGGAATAGTCTTGTCCCTCAACACTTTCTCTTGTCTATCAAGAATCTAGACTGGCATATCCTCGTATGTCACGTCCTCATCAACTTCTATACCAACCTAACTTAAAACATGTGATGGATCTGGCTCGTACTTTTGAAGCATAGATACATGAAAGACATTATGGACTCTGTCCATACGTATTGGCAATGCTGACTGATAAGTGACCTTTCCCATGCACTCCAATATCTTGAACAGGCCAATAAACCATGGCGACAACTTGCCACTCTTCCCAAACCTCATCAATCCCTTATATGGCGAAACCTTAAGAAAAACGTGGTCTCCCACCTCAAAAGATAACAGTCGTCTCCATTTATTCGTATAGCTCTTCTGTTAGCTCTATGCCATAAGTAGTCTTTGTCTAATGAGTTGACCTTATCCATAGTCTCATGTATAATATCTGGCTCTAACACGGTCGTCTCACCCACCTCAGTCCAACAAACCGGTAACCTATAAGGTCTATCATACAACACTTCAAATAGAGCCATTTTAATGCTCGTTTGATAGCTATTGTTGCAGGAAAACTCAACCAATGGCAAGTAGTCCTCACAACTGCCTCCAAAATCAAGAATGTAGGCTCGAAGCATATCCTCCAAAATATGGATGGTACGCTTCGACTGACCATCCATCTGTGGATGAAAAACTGTGCTAAAGAGCAACTGCGTAACAAACGTTGCCTGAAATCCCTCCCAAGAGTTCGTGGTAAAACGAGAATCCCTGTCTGAAACAATAGTCACTAGAGCACTATACAAGCTCATAAACTCTCTCATATACAACTGGTTACGACCTCAACATAATCCGACACACTCATAGGCAAGAAATGAGCTGTTTTTGTCAATTGATTAATGATGACCCAAACTACGTCATTACTCCTCACCAACCTCGGAAGTCCCGTTACAAAATCCATAGTCACATGCTCCTACTTCCACTGTGCCACCTCTAATGGCTGAAACAAATATGTTAGTCTCTGATGCTCGACCTTCACTTATTGACAAGTAAGACATCTACCCACAAACTGTGCCACATCCCTTTTCATCCCTTTCCACCAATACAGTTGCTTCAAATTATCGTACATCTTAGTACTACCGGAATGTACCGCGAAACGAGAAGTATGAAACTTCTGTAAAACGTCCTCATGATAAGGCATAGGAATAACTGTCAACCCTTTGAACCGTAATGCTTTATCCAAATGCAAGGTCCAACTTTTAACTGTCTTAGTGCCTAAAATCCGTGTATGAATGTCTTCCAGCTCTTTATCTTGCTTTTGTGCCTCAATAACCCTACTAACAAGTGTAGGTTGAGCCACAAGATTGAATAATGTGACAGGCTCGCCACTGTCACTGAAATGCAATCCCATTTCCATAATATCCTCCATTATCTTCCATTTTCGAATCGCAAGACAAGCCAAATCACTACGAGACTTTTTGCCTAAAGCATCTACTACAACGTTTGCTTTCCTGAGATGATATTGCAAATCAAAGTTATAATCCTCCATGAACTAAACCATCTCCGCTGTCTCAAATTCAAATCTTTTCGCACTAAAAGATATTTGAAACTATTATGGTCTGAAAAGACCTCAAATCTCTCGCCATACAAGTAATGCCTCCAACTTTTCAAAGCAAAAACAACCTCCACTAACTTAAGTTAAGTGTAGGGTAGTTGTGCTTATGATTCTTCAACTGTCTAGGCCCGTAAGAAACAACTCTCCCATCTTACATTAAGACATAACCCAAACCATCGTGGGAATCATCACAATAAATAACATAACCCAATCCACGCTCGAGTATAATCAACATTGGTGCCATTGTCAATCTCATCTTTAACTCCTAAAATATGGATTCACATGTTTAATTCCATACAAACTTTACACCCTTGCGAGTAAGTCTCATCATAGGAGCGGCTAGGCGAGAAAAACCCTGCACAAATCTTCGATAATATCCCGCTAAGCCCAGAAAACTCCGAATCTCGAACACGTTCTTCAAACCCTCCCAATCCAAAACAGCTTCAATCTTAGAAGGATCAACTGAAACTCCTCCTTCAAAAAAAACATGGCCCAAAATTTTCATTTCCGATAACCAAAACTCGCATTGCCGGTGCTCTCTCAAAATCTGCAATACCATTCTCAAATGCACTTCATGCTCCTCCTTAGATGGTGAGTACACAAGTATGTCATCCATAAACACAACAATGAACCTATCAAGGTAGGCATGGAAGACATGATTCATTAAGTCCATAAATGTCGTTGATACATTTTTCAAACCAATTGGCATGACTAGGAACTCATAATGACCGTACCATATACGAAAACCAGTCTTCAAAATATCCTCCTCCTTTACCCTCAACTGGTAGTAGCCAGATCTTAAATCGATCTTTAAAAAACAACAAATTTCTTTTTTAATTGATCGGACAAGTCGTCAATCATATACAATGGATACTTGTTCTTGATAGTGGCATGATTCAACCTTCGATAATCAGTGCGCAACCTCAAAGAACCATCATTATTCTTTACAAACAAGACTAGTGCTCCCAACAGTGAAGCACTAGGTCGAATGAAACCCTTTGTCTTCAAATCATCAAATTGCTTCTTCAATTCCTCCAATTCTACTGGTGTTATACAATAAGGTGCTATATAAATAGTTGTTATACCAGACATAAGGTTAATAGCAAACTCCACCTTTCTATGTGGCGGTAACTCCGTCAAATCTTCCGAAAACACATCCAAAAAATCACACACAACAGCTAGATACACGTCCCCATAAAACTCATCATCGTCAGCTAAAAGACTAGTCAAGAATAAATCACAATGTTTTTGACCCTTAACACCATAAAACAAGGAAATGAGGGAATTGCTCCAATTTCCCACAAAACAAAAACAATCTCCTCATGAAGTACAAAATGATACTCTACCCTTGAAACAATTAATAACTACCCGAAATGACGCCAACCAATCCATCCCAAAAATGATGTCAAAACTTGATGAGCGCTGAAAAGTGAGCATTTAAACCCTTTAAACTTGAGTATTCTAGTACCCTTATCTATCTTATTTTCCCGTTTTAGACTAATTTCATATTATTGCCCTTTTCAGGCAATTATCCCCAAAATAAGTCAATTCAGCCAAATTAAAGTATAAAAGAAGCAATCTCAAGCTAAATGGAAGAATGAAGCAAAGTGGTGGAAAATAACAAGCTTCGATCGATCAGACATATTTTCGATCGATTTTACAGTGATCGATCCAGCCTCACCAAGATGGATCAAACCCCTTGTCCTTATCCTCAAGAATTTCCATCTTCGATCGATCCAACTTTCCTTCAGATCGATCAAACTTCTTTGATCTTATCCCCATCTATCACTTTTGTCTTTTTCCCCAAAATATCCCAAAAAATATCTCAGATTCGTCGTATTCCAAAAAGACGCCTCTAAGGATTGATCGATCTGGTCATACTTCGATTGATCTGGCTAGAGTTTGATCGATCTCATCAGAATTCGATTGATTGAACCTCCTCAAGTCTGAAATAAAACAAAGTCCAGCTTATTAAAAGATGGCTCGTGGTGCAATCATTGAAAGGGCCCTAGTGCACAAGACCTGACCATTGGGTGTGACACTTGAGCTACCTATATAAGGATTTTGAGCCATTTTTACATCATATCATCATATACAATCTTAGAGAGGTGGCTAGAGATTAGAGAGACATACACACCATTTGGGTGTTCTTCCATTCATCTAGGGTTTTCATCAAGAAGAAGATTATTCCTACCATGGAGATGGCCCTTGAGAGTTGGATGACTACATCAATGAGTGGCTAAACATCTTATTGGGGCAAGAGTTAGCCCTAAGCATGCCTTTTAGATCTTGATATTTTGTATTTTGAGGGGATTTGTGTTGTATTCTTATCTTGACTTTTGATTTATATATGAATCTTGTTTTTACAATGATTTGTGTTATTTAATACTTCTAATTGATCATTTCATTCTATTCATATGTTTATGTATGTTAGAACAGATGTTCATGTGTTTATCTCTTGGTTTTGTGATATTGATGCATGTCTATGTGTGTTGATGTTATGAATTTAGAGATTGTCAAGGCATAGTGCTTAAATAGAATACTCTTGTGATTTGTTTGATGGTTCATACTCATTTCTTGATGGATTGTGCCTCTACCTTAGTTTAGTTAGTCTAATTTTCATGCCTCTAGCTTAGTTGTAGTGTAGTTGCCTTATTTTCCTAGATATGAGGACAATCCATGCTTATTGTTTGATGTTCCATGCTTATGAATGCAAGTAGTATAATTCTCTAACTTGTTAGTGTGTTGATTGTAAGCTTAAAGGAATGAATAATGGCTTAGTTTGATATATTGTGCTATTCACTAGGTTGTCTAGACAATGTATACTTAATTAGTCATCCATGTTTGTTGATTCAATCAATTACACCTATTTGTATTGCAACATATATATCCCATCATTCATTACACATTGAGTATCTAGAATGGTGATGTTTAGTGGTGACCTCTACATCCCAAGATCCCTCTCTCTTGTACTGTACTTTTTATTTACGTTAGTTGCTTTGTATTGAATTTATTTACATTGTAGTTTAATTTACCAATCAAACCTTTTTTTGATCACTTGACTTACTAATCCAACCTTGTTTCCATTTCAAATACGCAACTAATCCCTTGGGACGATCCCTACTCACCCTAGCTATATTAACAGTTAAAGATAGTAGTGGCATTTTATAAATTCAAACTTGGCCACACTTCATTGCAATTTGGTTGCTTCGGCAAACAACACACCAAAACCCATCATCTCAAAAAGAATGAGGTCAAACTCAAGTGTCTGTCTTTCGATCACAATGGTACAACCATGCCAAACTCGATCAAGAATAATCGAACCTCCCACGGGTGTATCAACACAAAGTAGCCTATCTACCTTACTAGCCTTAAACCCTAATACACGTGCAAATGATAATGCAATGAAGGAATACGATGCACCAAAATCAATTAACACCTTAGCCCATAAATGGGACATAAGAAACATACCTCTGATAACTGATGGACTGGATTATGGCTCGATTGGAATAGTGGTTGGAGTAACTGCATACACTCGACATTAGGTCCTCTACCCCTGAGAATCACTGGCATGATAACCGAACTACTATATAGGTGCACTATATAGAGCTCCCCTAACTGGTCATGAGCCCTGAGACGTTATCGCTGGTTATGGTAGAGGTGATGCTCGAAACCCTGACTAATCTGTGGTAGAATGTGCTGGCTTCTACTGTAACCCCTAACCATTGGCCATACTACCACCACGTTGTGGACAATCCCTCACCATATGGCCCTTCTAGCCACACTTAAAATAACCTCCCTGAACTGAGTGAGTTTATGAACATTGTGCCTTGTAGTGCCCAAGCTGGTTACACTTGAAATATATCACCTCTAGTCTCAAGGACCCCAAAGAAACTGAAGCTACTGGTGCAAATCTAGCGGTCTGCTATCCCTGGAAACCCGATGACTCACTCTTATACTTCTTCTGTGTATGGACCTTGGAAGTAGTGCTCGTACTTTTGCCTTGCCTGTAGGACTATCATATAACTTATTTGCTCTTGCTTTCTGCCTCAACAACTAAGGTCATTCTCATTGCCCTTGCATACTCTGTCAACTCCGTCGCTGCCACTGTTGGCCTAATAGTGAAATCAAGGCTATCAATGAACTTCAAAGTCTTCTCTTCTTCATCATTAGATATCTCCGGTGCAAAGCCCGAGAGAGATGTGAACTTATTCTCATACTTTATAGCTAACAAATTTTGTCCACAATTCCCTCTTCTTGGGAACCAAAAAATACTTCTTATAGAAAAGCTGATTGAATGCGTCATAAATCATGGTGGTTACATCATGAGTGTGAGAAATGGCCTTCCACCAAATCTCTGCATCATCCACGAAATTGTAAGTAGCCAAAATAATCTTCAACTGATCCAACGGTAACTCTGTAGCATCAAGATGTTTCTCCACTGTAATGACCCGGTCATTTTCCTTATTTCCTTTTTTTCCGGCATTCTTTTTTTTCAAGTAACCTTAGGGTTTTGGAGACCCGAAATAGGGTTTTGAGTTCGGATTTGACTTTCGACTTCACGTATATCTACAGTACTTGATTTCCATGAAATGCGTAGTCTCACTTTTGTAGAAAAGTATGCTACTTGTTTACTTTTTCCCGTAGGGGTATGGATGTATAGTTCCTTCAGAAACATTTATGCTTTTTGTGGTACTTTATGTAATTATGTTTTTTAATTATTTTTATCTTAGGGACTCTTTTGCAATTTATTTTGCAAGATATTTTGGTAAAGGACCATTTTGTAATTTTAAAAAATGTGACAAGTGTCACACTCTCATTGGACCACTTGTAAGCATGTGGGTGGAGAGACTTGGAATCTTGTTTTGGTGACAAGTGTTGCGTGTAGATTCACCCACTTGTTGGCCTTGGATTGGAACAATTATTAGCTTGGGATGTTGACAAGTGTAGGCTTGTGATTAGGCTTTGTGAGGGTGCGTTGGATGGTGACAAATGGAGGGTGAAGATTCACCCACTTGTATACTTTTGGTTGGAACACTTGTTGGCCTAGATTAGTGATAAGTGTAGGCTTGAGATTAAGCCTTGTGGAAAGCCTTAGGATTGTGACAATTAGAGGGTATGGATGTGTTTGTGTGTGAGATTGGTGGTGTTAGTGTATGTGTGTTTGCCTAACATAGCCATTGTTAGTGGAAAAGTTAGATATTTTTGTTGAATCCTCACTTAACCACCTTGCAGCCAAACAGAACCCTCTTTGCCATTTTCATATTCTAAACCTCTTACCTTGGTAATTTGATCTTGAGCCTTGAAGATCATATTTTTCTCTCTTTTTGATCTAGAATACCTTTTTCCAGTTTTTCATTTTGACCTTGTTTGCATGGGATTCCAAACGGGTGAATCTCGAGTAGGCAGTTTGGGGAATCCTGGAACCTGTTTTGCCATTTCTGAAATTCAACCCCCTTGCGTGAGGAATTTGATTTTGAATATTGAAGATCATAGCTTCCTCTCTTCTTGATTTAGAAGTCCATTTTTCAGTTTGCATTTTGAGTTTGTTTGCTTTGGATTCTAGAGGAACAATCCTCTAGTGAGGTAAGGGCTGTTGTATGTTTATTTCCTTTGTGTTTTATATATATTTGGGATTTGATATACATTAATTACATGCTTATAGAATTGTTGTATTGCATATAAAGATAGAAATAATATGATTGACTTAGAGTTTTATGATTTAAAGCATGTATGGTATGTATTTCATGTATAAGTAAATTGATTCATTTACTAGTGTATTTAATTCTAGAGATTTATCTTGTTGAGATGATAAACTCTTGTGGATTAAAAATTATGTTTACCTTGGGAGCTTATTACTAGGTTGTAGTATGCTTAGTAATTGTAGCTTGCATAATGGTAACTTGATTTAGTTGAATTATAGTGTCATTGTTGTGTATAGCGAATCGCACATTGAAGATTCGACATTTGACTTTCCATTGTATGTGTAACGAATCGCACATTGAAGATTCGACATGGTGTATGCCATTGTTGACATGAAACCTTAGGACATGGTTTGTGTGGTTTCACCGTATTTGTACTTGGTAGGTAGTTTCATGTATTGTGGTTGAGTATATGTCATGAACTTGTTGATTTTGGAAAGCTTGTAAGGATGTGAAAAATGTGACCGCTAGGGTTTGACTCTAGTACGGGAGATAAGAGTTCTCCCTACAACATAATGCGCACTAGGTAATACCTTGTGGGTCATAATTACCCGGAATAACTTGTTTGGTCTTGAGACTACATGTCCTAGTCTTTCCAACTGTTTGATTTCGCATTCAGTTCCAAGTTGTTAATCAATGATTACTTGTAGCTTGTGACTTGGTGCTTAAAGTTTCAATATGGATTAGTATACTTGTGCTTGTATACTTGTATGCCTTGTATTTATCATTTTAATTGTTTGTGTAACTTAAGATGATCTCTTAGTTCACCTTGCAACTTTGACGTTAAGTGGAATGATCCCTTGTAATGATTTATATTGAGTTTGCAAGACATTTAAAACTTTAGGGTATACGCATGCACTTCTTCCTACGAGTAACTTGTTTACTCACCCTAGTTGTTTGGGATCTTTTTTTGGTAAAGAAACCTTGTTTTGGGATGCACAACATCCCCAGGTTACCTTGGTTGCCTTGGAGTACTTTTGTGTAATTTCACAAGCATGCAAGTGTTAACATGTATTGTTTTGCCATTTGAAGCTGTAACACATAACTAGGTTTAATATGTCATTTTTACCTTGAGATATGTAATGTGTACCTAAGTACACTTTTTGGAACTCATTTTATATGTATGATGTATGGCTAAGGGCTAAACACCTTTTTGTTTATATGTATACTCTTTGATTTCATGTTTTTCCTTTAAAGGTAACTTTACGGATTTTGGAGGTTTGACATGTGATATTTTGCGTTTGGCGTATTTGGAGGTCGTGAGCCATTTTGGTGCATATAAAAATGCATATTATGTTTGCGTTCATGTTCACTTTGCACACAACATCACATTTGTATGAAATGGATGTTTGTAGGTTCAAGTATTTTCATGTTTTTATAAAATCTGATCTTAAGGGCATTTTGGGTACTTCACTTGAAAAATAAGAACTTCCTTTGACATGGTCACTTAGAAAATGTGATTTTAGGGGGGTCACTTCATAACATTTTTCCAAACAATGTCATCTTGGTCTCGAAAATCCCGCGTCAATTCAGATTTTCTGGTTTAAGCCTCTTTTAAAATTTTAGAGCATGTTACTATTCATCGACTTTTTTTTGAAAATTGTGCCAACCATTTCGAAACTTTTGGAGGTCTTGTAGGTGTATTTTAAGGTTGCATATTCAATTTAGGTGTTTTAAAAACCTCCTAAAGCCCCATTTCCATTTCTTTGGCAGCAACTCAGCATGTTTTAAATTCTCTTGACGTGATTTATCTTGGGGCCATTTTTATCAATTTGCTTTGTTTTCCAATTGTGGTTTGGACCATGGTTGATCAGAAAACATGATTTTAGTGGGGGGGGGGGGGGGGGGGGTTACTTCACAAACATTTTCCAAAAAACTCCATCTTGTCCCTCAAATTGCCACCTTTTCTGAAAATTTCATGGCTTCCAGGCTATCGTTTGCACCTGCACTCCTTTGTTAAGTTTTTCGTAAACTTTGAACTTCGATAACTTTTTCGTCTAGACTCCGAATCAAGTGATTGTTGAGTCTAGGTTTGTTAATTTTTTGTTGTCTTTCCGATGGTGTGCACGGTAGCACCCACTTCTATTTTGCAAAGACTATTTTACCCCTGGGGTTGTACTTATGCATTTTCAAAATTTTGCTTCTGCATTTGCTTTCTTTTGAATCCTACGGCTTCATAGGAAACCACTTTTGTATCTTAGAGATAACGCGTATCTCTAGAGACCTTGGTTTTATTTTTTGCTTCTGCATTCCGGATTCGCTATCAAGTCATCTTTCATGTCATCACAAGATGCACTGGTGGTGTGGGTCGGTCGTCGTCGAACCCAAAAAGTTTATACAATGTGGCCAAGTTTTACATTTAGAAATTGCCACTACTACCTTTTACTAAAAATATAGCTAGGGCAAGTAGGGATCGTCCCAAGGGATTGAGGGTCGCACTAGATTGAGGAATCAAAATTAGGGTTAGTAGGTCAAGTGATCAAAATAGTGGTTGGTTGGTTGAATTAAACTAGATGCAAATTAAACTAAAGTAAACAATAATGCAATAGAGAGACTAAAAGAGAGAGAGATCTTGGGATTTAGAGATCACCACTAAGCATAGCTTTTCTACACCTTTAATGAATGATTAATGAGGTGGAAAACATGTATTGCAACAAAGTGTGTGTGTGTGGTTGTTCTAACAAGCATGGATGACAAATTAAGCATATATTGTCTAAACAATATGGTGAATAGCACAACATATCAAATTAAGCCATTAATCTTTTCTTTAAGCTCATAATCCAAACACATCACAAGGTTAGAGATACATGTTACTTACTTTCATAAGTATGGAACATCAACAACAAGCATGGATTGTCCTCCCATTTAACAACTACTCTACAACTAAGCTAATGACATAAAATTAAACTAATTAAACGAAGGAAGAGGTACAATCCATCAAGCAATGAGTATGAACCATCAAATAAACCACAAGAACATGACATTAAGCACAATGTCTTGACAATCTCCAGATCTATAGCATCAACACACATAGACATGCATCAATAACACAAGAAATAGAGACAAACACATAAACATCTATTCTAGCATACATAGACATATGGATAGAATGAAATGATCAATTGGAAGCATTAAATCACATAAATCATTGAAGAAACAAGATTTATATATATAAAAGTATCAAGACATGAATCACAATACAAATTCCCTTAAAAATACATAAATCAAGAAGTAGAAAGCTTGTTTAGGGCTAACTTTAGCCCCAAGAGGATGTCTAGCCACTCATGGATGATGTCCTCCAACCCTTAAGGGCAAGCTCCATGGAAGAAATCTGCTCCTTGGTTGATGAAGAGTCTCCAATGGTGTCTCTAACCTCCTCTTTTTCTTTTCTTCCTCCCTAAGTATGTGTATCAAAGTATATCAAAAGGCTCTATCAAAAAGTGGCTCATATTCCTTATATAGGTAGGTCAAAAATCATCCCAAATGAGCTAGGCTCGTACACCAATGATCCTCTAATGATTGGATATGAGACAACTTTTAATGAGCTGGAATTTGAATTTTTCTCGGGATTTGGGAGGTTCGATCGATCGACCTTGAGGTACGATCGATCGAACATGGCTGAGATCTATCGAATTTAAGTTGGATCGATCCTCAATGGCGGCGCCTTTTTGGTTAAAAATAAATCTGAGATATTTTGAAGATATTTTTGGGAAAAAGACAAAAGTGGTTGGTAGGGTGGTACAACTAGATAAGATCAATCATTTGGATAAGGACAAGAGAGTTCGATCGATCAGAGCAGAGGTTGGATCGATCGAACTTTGAGATTTTTGAATAGGAACAAACATGGCTCAGATCCATCTTAAAGTGCTGAGATCGATGAAAGTTGGATCGATTGAACTTTTCTTGAGATCGATCGAAGTTGCTGAAATTCCACCTTTGCTTCATGTTGCTCTACTTTGCTCTTTTCTTTGATTTATCCCAGAATTGCTTCAATTATGCTCTTATTTGGCTGAGTTAGCTTATTTTGGGGATAAGTACCTGAAAATGGAAATAATACGAAATTAATACAAAACGGTAAAATAAGATAGATAAAGGTTCTAGAATACCTAAGCTTAAGGGGTTTAAATACGCACTTTTCAGCGCTCATCAACTGGGTTTGAAAACCAGGGCTGTGACGGCCCTGATTTTTAAGCCAGTGCGTCCTGTGATGACCCAAAGTTTGACCTGATAACAGATCCTGAATGCGGAAGTAGAAATAGAAACTAAGTCTTTAGAAATGCAATACATCTCTAAGATGCCAAAGCGACCTTCCATGAAGTCACAGAACTCAACGAGAACAAAAACGGAAGTTAGACTCAAAAATCACTTGATTTGGAGTCCAGACGAAGAAGAAAGGGCAAAAACAAAATCAGAGTCGACGCGGCCAAGGAGTAAGCCCCAATGCGCGCGCACGCCTATACGCCCGCGGTCAAGCAAATTCTGACAAAAACTGATTTTGATATAAAATGCTAAACAGAAAGCAATAACGAACCCTTAAATGAATTTTTTTGGAAAAACTCAAAGAAGAAACCCTCCTTAAAATCAAGTTTTCTAGCTGATCATGTCAAAAGAAAAATTTATTTTTGATGTGAAAACCACAAAATGCCCTTATGCTTACCTTTGACCAAAAAAACCTAAAAATGTAAGTTTGCTTCAAGTGTTCAAATGGCCGAATATGAAGTTGTGTGTTAAAACAATTGTACACACAAATGTAATAAGTGTTTTAAAGCATGTGGGAATGTTACGCAGCCCCTAAATATGCTCGATACAAAATACAACCTATCAAATCTAAAATTTGCCTAAAATAACTTTTAAAAGTAAATCCTGAAACCAAAATATACAAATGCATTCAAAAGACCGTTTGACCCTTTGCCAAACTTCATGCATATTAAATGAGTTCTAATGAGTGTGCTCGTGCACACTTTGCACCATCCGAATTAAAAATGACAACTTAAAACTTCAAATTTTTCCATTTTTCAATAATTACACATGAAACCAAAAATACTTAAAAGAAACAACTTAAAAGTAAATGGCCCTTGGCCTCATTACATACATGTTAAATAAGCCTCAAAAAGTGTATCTGAGTACACTTTACAAGTTTCAAAGTAAAAGCGACATATTGAACCTAAGTATTACAACTTTAAAAGTAAAACTTAAACATGCTGACACTTGCATGTGATCAAAATAAATTAAAAATACTTCAAATCAACCAAACAACCTAGGGATATTGTACGTCTTGAAACCATGTCTTCTTGCTTGAAACAAATCGCATTCAGCGGGGTGAGTAACTTACATTACTCATAGGGAATGAACATGCATAGACCTAAAGTTTTACAAGTTTATCAAATTAATTTGCATTAATCCATGTGGTTCATTCCACCGAACATCTATGTCAAAAGTGAGACTCAAGAACATCTCAAACTATTCAAGCAATTGAAAATGAAATACGCAACATGTAAGCATACTAGGTACAAGTATGCTAATTGAAATAGAAATATACCGAAACAAGTATACAAGGTACAAGTATACTAAACGGAATTGAAAAATGCATAAAGTGAGTATATAAGGTACAAGTATACTAAATGGAATTTAAATATGCCGAAACAAGTATGCAAGGTACAAGTATACTAAACGGAGTTAAAAAACACATAAAGTGAGTATGCAAGGTACAAGTATACTAAATGGAATTTAAATACACCGAAACAAGTATGCAAGGTACAAGTATACTAAACGAAGTTGAAAAACACATAAAGTGAGTATACAAGGTACAAGTATACTAAATGGAGTTTAAATAAACATAAAGCAAGTATACAAGCATAAGTATACTAATTGAAATTGAAAACGCATACACCAAATTACAAGTTACAAGTAATCAATGATTAACAACTTAAAATTGAATGCGAAATCAAGTAGTGGAAAGACTAGAACATGTGGCCTTAAGACCATACAAGTTATTTCGGGCTATTACAACCCACAAGGTACTACCTAGTGTGCACTTAATGTTATAGGGAGAACTCTTATCTCCCATTCTAGAGCCGAACCCTAGTCGTAACATATATTCAAGTCTTTACAAGCTTTCCAAAAACACAAGTTCATGATATATACTCAAGTACAATGCATGAAACTATCTACCAAGAACAAGTAAGGTGAAACCACACAAACCATGCCCTAAGGGTTTAAGTCTACAATGGCACACACCATGTCGAATCTTCAATGTGCAATTCGTTACACATGCAAATGTATACAATGTCGAATCTTTAATGTGCGATTCGTTACACGCTATAATGACATTATAATTCAACTAAATCAAATTACCATCAAGTAAGCTACAAGTACTAAATATTCTACAACTTAGTAACAAGTTTTCAAGGTAAATATAGTAGTACACAACAAGATACATTTCTAGGAATTTAATAAGTTATTAAATCAAATAACCTCTACGCAATATTCATAAGCTACACATGCTTTGAATTTCTAAATATTAATTAAACCAAGTTACTATCATGCAAGCAACATCAAATACATGATTAAATCATTAATACAACAAAATGAAAATTAATGACATAAAATAATTAATTTCACTAGATTTCAATTCTTATCCAAATAATCCCGAATTAATATATGTCAAAGATTATAGCATAGTCATTACATATATCAAGTCAAAAACTTAATTAGATCATTGGAATAATTAAATAAAATTTAACTAAAAATAAAATAATTAAATCTCTAGATTTTAAAACAACTCCAAATGATTCCAAATTAATATATGCTAAAGAACAAGTCAAGGCCATTACATATATTAAGTTAAAAACTTAATTGAATCAATGGAACCATTAAATAGATTATAAAACTCATCCAAATATTCTCAATTTAATATATGTCAAAGGACATGTCAAGGCCTAATTCAATATCATGTCACAAGTTAATTCCACACTAGATACAACTATGTGAATTAAATTTCATACAAAGAAAATAATTAAATAAAGATTTCAAAACTCACCCGAATATTCTCAAATTAATATATGTTAAAGAACATGTCAAGGCCTAATTTAATATCATGTTACAAGTTAATTACACACTAGATACAACTATGTGCTGGAAATAGTGGCCTAGTTACACACACAACACTATACTATTTGGAAGAGAATAAAAATGGAGGAAAACACTTTTTATTTCACTTGCTTGAAAATGGGTAAAATACATGGGTTTATATAGGCTTCAAAACATAAATGTAAATGAAAATTAACACCCCACTAACATAACATTTAGTAGGAAAAACTCCCACTAACCCACTAACATGACCATTACTAGTTGTAACTCTCATGCCCCCCACTAATTCTAATAAAAACTCACATAAATATAAAATTAAACACCAAATAAAAAAGCACCCATGACCTTCAAAGACATTTCAAAAATATAATAATGTTTAATTTCTAACACCCCCCCTTAAACTTGATTTTTTTTCAACTTCAAGCAAACTCCTTAACTTGTGAAAATCTGCAAACTTGAGGGGCTTGGTGAAAATATCCGCAACTTGATCTTGTGACTTGATGAACTTGAGCTCCACCTCCTTCTTGGTTATACATTCTCTACTGAAATGAAATCTTGTATCAATATGCTTGCTTCGTTCATGAAACACCAGATTCTTGGCCAAAGCAATTGCTGATTTGCTGTCCACAAAAATCTCCGTTGACTCTTCTTGTAGCATGTGTAATTCCTTCAACAAATTCCTCAACCAAATTGCTTGACAAACACATGAAGTGGCTGCAACATATTCTGCTTCATAAGTTGAGAGGGTGACAATGGGTTACTTCTTTGAACACCAGGTAAAAGCAACATTTCCCATGAAGAAATGATAGCCAGAAGTACTTTTTCTATCATCCAAATCTCCGGCCCAATCACTATCAGAATAACCCACAAGCTTGAAATCATTAGAAAATGAATAGAATAACCCAAAATCAAATGTACTTTTGATGTAATGAAGAATTCTCTTAGCCACCTTGAAATGAGTTATGGTGGGTCTTTCCATAAACCTACTAACAAGCCCAATCGTAAATAATATGTCCGACCTTATGCATATTAAGTATCTCAAGCTTCCAACAAGACTTTTGAAAAATGATGGATCCACTGTCTCTCCATCTTCATCTCTTGATAATTTAATTCCAACTTCCATGGGCGTGTTCACCAATTTACAATCTTCCATCTTGAATTTCTTGAGACTTTATTTAGCATAGCCTTCTTGGTGAATGAAAATTCCATCCTTCATTTGCTTGACCTCAATGCCAAGATAATAAGCCATGATGCCAATGTCCGTCATCTCAAACTCTTAAGCCATAACTTTCTTGAAATCTTCAAACATTTTTGGATTGCTACCTGTGAAGATTAAATCATCCACATACAAGCAAACAAAAAATATATCTCCATTCTCACTTACTTTGGAGTAAAGAGCATGTTCATATGGGCACTTTGAAAAATTATTGTCTTGAAAATATTTGTCAATTCGCTTATTCCACGCCCTTGGTGCTTGCTTCAAGCCATATAAACCTTCTTCAATTTCAAGACTTTGTTTTTTTGCCCCTTTACAACATAGCCCATGGGTTGTTGAACATACACCTCTTCTTCAAGAAACCCATTCAAGAAAGCCGATTTCACATCCATTTGGTGGATTCTCCAATTATTTTGGGCTGCCAAAGAAATTAACAATCTAATTATTTCCAAACGAGCTACGGGTGCAAATACCTCATCATAGTCAATTTCGGGCTTTTGGTTGTACCCCTTGGCGACCAATCTTGCTTTATATTTTTCAACTTCACCATTGGCATTCTTCTTTACTTTATCACCTATTTGACACCAATTGCCTTTTGCTCTTTTGGAAGTGTAGCAAGCTCCCATGTGTCATTCTTCTCTATGGATTTAATTTCTCCATCCATAGCATTTCTCCATTTTTTGTCTTGTATCGCCTCTTCAAATCCTACGGGTTCACAATCTGCAAAGAGACAAAAAAAGTGTTAGATCACCTAACATTTTCGTTACCTCATCCGTTTCATCATATATGTCACGAAGACTCCTCATGCGAAGTGGTGGTGTATCATTTGAACTTGATGATGATAGAGTTGATTGATCTTAAATTGATGGTGGTGGAGGTGATGTTGGTGGAGAAATGGGCTGCTCCATGCCTTCATTATCTTACTCCTCTTCCGAAATTGGAAAAATATTATAGTCTTCATTTGGAGTGTTCCAATCCTATGTGGCTTCCTCTTCGAATTTAACATCTCTACTAATGACAATCTTCCCATTACTTGGATTGTACAACTTGTAGCATTTGGAACTTGCATCATAGCCAATGAAAACCATTTTTTCACTTTTGTTGTCTAACTTGGTCCTCTTTTCATCCGCCACATGCACATGGGCAATGCTCCCAAAAACCCGCAAATGAGAAACACTAGGCTTTCTTCCGCTCCATGTTTCTTGTGGTGTTTTGTTTTGCACACTTCTAGTAGGACACTGGTTGGACAAGTACACCGTACAATCAACTGTTTCAGCCCAAAATTCTTTAGGCATTTCCTTACTTTTCAACATGCTTCCAGCCATATTAAGAATGGTTCTGTTCTTCCTTTCTGCAACTCCATTTTGTTGGGGCGATCTTGGAACCGTTAAAGGATGGTGAATTCAATTTTCTTCACAAAATTTTTTAAAATTATTTAATGTGAATTCCCCACCTCTATCGGATCGAAAAGCCTTTACATCATAGCTACTTTGTTTTTCAACAAGTGTTTTAAATTTCTTAAAAATTCCATACACATCCGATTTTTGTTTAAGAAAATACACCCATGTTTTTCGGCTAAAATCATCAATGAATAATAAAAAATAATTATTCTTACCAAATGATGATGGAGAAATTAGACCACAAACATCTGAATGGATAAGTTGTAGTGGCGCCGTAGCTCTTGTGGTAGCTTCTTTAGGAAAACTTTTCCTTGATTGCTTTCCAACGAGACATCCTTCACATAATTGATTTGGATTGCTAATAAATGGCAATCCCTTCACCATCTTCTTTTTGGCCAATAACTCTAATCCTCCAAAATTCAAGTACCCAAGTCTCAAGTGCCAAAGCCAAGTTAAATCATTAAAACAAGCCTTCAAACATTTAGCCTCGTCAGTTTGAAGATTTAGCAAAAACATCCGGTTCTTTGTCATTGGAACCTTGGCAATCAAATTACCCAATGGGCCTCTTATCGAAAGACTACAATCCTTCATAGAAATATTGTAGCCTTTTTCTAAGAGTTGTCCTAAACTTAAAATATTATTCTTCATATTAGGCACATAATAAACATTAGAGATAAATTGATGATGCCCATTCCTCAAACGAATCAATATTTTACCTTTTCCTCTTACCGAAATTTGTGATAAGTCTCCAAATGTCACCTTGCCATTTATTGATTCATCAATATCAACGAACTTCTCTTTGCTACCACACATATGGTTACTAGCACCAGTGTCAAGATACCACACATCTTCTTGATCACTCCTTTCACCTTTGTATGCCAACAACAAAGTTGGCCCCACTTCTTCCAACAAAATTAGCCTTTTCTTCAACATTGTTAACAACATTTCTACATTCCGAAGCATAATGACCATACTTTTGACAATTGTAACATTGAATTTGAGACTTATCATACCTCCTTCCATATGACCTTGAGTTATTTCCTCAACCACGACCTCTTATTTGTTTTAAGTCATGGACTTTTTCTTCATTGTTGGTTGCGTGTTGACCGCTTCTTTCTCCTCTTCCATGGCCTCTTCCTCTTCCTCGGCCACGTGCATTTCCACGTCCTCGGCCCCTTTGATTTTCTCCATGTTTTTCGTCTCTTTCGTTCAACGAAAACTTTGTTTGTAGCACTTGCTCCAAAGCTTCTTGTTTCTTTACCACCTTTTCTTCATAAGCTTGTAATGAACCCATAAGTTGATCAATAGTCATAGAATCCAAATCCTTTGACTCTTCAATGGCTACAACAATGTAGTTGAATTTGGAATCCAACGACCGAAGTATCTTTTCAACGACCCTTGTATCAGTCATGGTGGTTTCGTCATATCTCCTTAGTTGATTTACAGTAACCAGGACCCTCGAAAAATAATCTGAAATTGATTCAGATTCCTTTATATGCAATGCTTCAAATTCACCCCGTAACGTTTGGAGGCAAACTTTCTTCACTTTATCAACTCCTTGGAAGGAATTTTGAAGAATCTCCAATAGTTGTTTTGCATTTTCTGCACTAGCAATTCTTTGTAGCATTCCATCATCCAAACATTGATGGATGGTCATCACCGCCTTTTGGTCCTTCTTTCTCATGGCTTCTAAAACATCTTTTTTGGCTTGAGACAAAATTGCCTCATCTTCTGGCTTATCGTAACCTTTGGAAACAACTTCCCACACATCTTGTGCTCCCAAAATTGTCTTCATATGGATACACCAATTTTCATAGTTATCTTTGGTGAATCGAGGCATTTGAAATGGAACCGAATTGTTTGCCTTTTCTTCTCTCTCTCACAAACTAGCTCTAATACCACTTTGTTGGAAATAGTGGCCTAGTTACACACACAACACTATACTATTTGGAAGAGAATAAAAATGGAGGAAAACACTTTTTATTTCACTTGATTGAAACATGGGTTTATATAGGCTTCAAAATATAAATGTAAATGACAATTAACACCCCACTAACATAACATTTAGTAGGCAAAACTCTTACTAACCCACTAACATGACCATTACTAGTTGTAACTCTTATGCTCCCCACTAACTCCAATAAAAACTCACATAAATATAAAATTAAACACCAAATAAAAAGCACCTATGACCTTCAAAGACATTTCAAAAATATAATAAAGTTTAATTTCTAACACTATGTGAATTAAATTTCATACAAAGAAAATAATTGAATAAAATTCTAGATTATATACCAAAACATGCATACATGTTATATAAGCCTTGAAAACAATTAAGACACAAAGAATTTAAACCTATAACATCCCCTACCTCAATTTGAGATGAAAATCTCAAATGACACCAAGAAGGAACTTTTCCGAATTCGACGATACTTTGGGGTTATGACGGGGACAACGAGGGGAGCAAGAAGTCCTCTTGTGGCAACACCAAAATCCAAACCCGAACTCAAAAATGGTCGAAATCAGATTTTAAAAGAAGGAAAACGACGACCTCATCAAGGCCGACGATAAAGCCTTCATTGGAGGAGGGAGAATCAAAGGGGAAGAAGACTAAAAGGAAGGAAGAAGATGGTAGCCCAAAGGGGCTGCAATGGTGGCCGGCAGCCATGGGAGAGAGAGGAAAAATCTAACTTTTCCTCTCTCTTCCCGCCAGGCCCCGAAAAGTGAATCTGTGCAGACGAACTCAAACGGTAAAACACTATGAACGAAAAAGAACTGAAATGAGAAAAAAAAATGAATAGGGGAAGAAACGACGTCGAAAACCGAGTCCTGAGCAGAAAGATATGCCCTGAATAAGTTCGGCGGCAACCGGGGCCGAAAATCTTAAAACTGGGGAAAATGACCAGAAGGCAATTCTAAGAGTGCGCGACTCGATGAAAAGTGAAAATGAATCCCGTACGAGAATCCAGGCCCAAAACGAGGCATTTTTTAATAACTTTCGTTAATTGCACAATGGCCCCTACAAAAAGGGATAACTACACGAATGTCGCATAATGAAAATATCTTCCAAAAATATTTTCTTAAAAATCCCCTAAATAAAATATCTTCAAAAGATATTTGTGAAAAACACTCCAAGAAAGAAGAATGTTTTCGAAAAAACTTTGCATTCATGCCCCTACGGGCACAGTGAACAACCAACGTTCTTTTCTACAAAAATAAAGATATGTATTTCATGGAAACCAAATGGAATGAAGGTACGTAAAGTCAGAAATCAATTTTGAGCACAAAAAGTGAGGTTACGCGAGAGAAGTGACAAACGGGGAAAAGACGAAAAAGGAAAATGTCCGAAAAAGAAAAGAGGAGACGGCATGGTCTTCATAAGGACGATACCAATCTCCCAAAAAAATAAGTGTCGGGAACTATTCCCGAGCACTCCCAATGATCCGAAGAGTCAAAACTCAAACTCAGAAAGGAAAACATCAACGAAAAAAATTTATCCGAAAAAAATGGGAAAAAAGAAAGGAAGGAAAATGACAGGGTCATTGCAAAGGCGGTCACATCCACTCTATCAATGAAACTATCCACAACAAGTGGATCTGGACCACCTTCAAACAATGTTGGCATCAACTTCACGAATCTAGAAATGAAATCAAGAGTCTTTTTAAACTCGTACTTCTCTGGTTGTGGAACTAGTTGAGGTACCCGTTGCGGAATGGTGGCAGCCGTAGCCCGAAGTATGTCCTGTAAAAGTGTTGGCAGGGTCTGCCCAACCGAACCTTCACCCATCTTAATAGGTTCCTCTATATTCCCCCTTCTAGCGGGGACACCCCTTGGCATAACTAAGTCCCTAAGAAGTGTTTCCTCATCAACTTGCTCCGCGAGATTAGAGTTAGAACTTTCTCCAACATCACCCCTTGTTAGCCTATCAACCCTTAGCTTAAGACAATCTTTATATGGTGGTATGATACTATAAAATGATAAATCGAATCAATAACAACAACACTAATAATCCGTTCAAGAACGACATCCTCACATAACTCATTCGACAATAATGAAAACACTTAGACACTTAAAATGCATAAATTAAATCATAAATCTCAAATCTTTTAGCACACATTCTTTAATTCAAATAAACGTTTCATATACATAGCCATATAACATATACTTTAACATTTAAACATGTGAGTATATAACAGGTAAGCATGTTTCTCAAAACATTAAACACTTAAGCACAAAACATATAATCAATGCAAGATAACCTTCTACCCCATCTAGTAAGCCACTATCCATCATCTTAAAGGTTTTTGAACCTTTGCTCTGATACTAAATCTGTAACGAACCAAATTCAGGATTCAAACCTTTACCCAAACCCGAGGACACATACGGGTATTATGGTCATCTCACTTTACTATAATGGTTCTAGAATCCATAGGGGTATAATTGTCATTTACTATGGTTGAACAATGGTTTAAAACCCCAAGAGGGTAAAATAGTCATTTAGTACCTTAATTATTGCTTTTAAACGTATCAGGGTAAAACGGTAATTTTTTATGGTTGTTTTATGATTTAGGTAAAATCTGGGGTTAATCAGGTAATTATATAAAAATCTGGGATTAAACTATGAATATTAATGGACCATCTGTGCGCATAGATGGTCCATCCTATCATTTAGATGGTAATTCTAGTGAGGGAGTCAAGCTGTAAGATCATCTGTGTACACAGATGAATGCATCTGTACGCACAGATGGTTCCCAGATTTGATCTAAATGCTAAGATGACCCTATCTAAACGCTAAGATGACCCTATCTAAACGTTTAGATGATGCCCAAAACCATGTGATCGATTAGATCACATTCCAAACCTATTCAGAAGCTACCCAAAGTGAATGAACATCAAATATAAGTTTTGAAACATCATACATCAACAAATCCTAAACTTGCAGGGTTATTTCTTTTACAATTTCCTTGCCATGTCCTGAACATGTTAAAAGAAAGTGTGAACACAATGGCTCAGAAACGCCTAAAACATTGGCTTTGGGCTCCCTTGAGTCAACAAACAAAGGATAAATGAAGGTAGTCAGGATCAGACACTAGAACATCAAGAAGTCATAACCAACATAAGTGTGCTAACAAGCCATGAAATGTAATGCTTTCCGGACCATAATCCCGGCCATACACAACACATACCGCTAACCGCTAATTGACTTACCAAGGTGAGAATGATTAGATATCCTTGACTGTAAATCCGGCAGCCATTTATGGCCTAGTAATCAATGTTACACATCCAAATTCGGTAGGCGTTCCTTTTAGGTCGAATTAGCCCCAGACTCGCGATATTCGGTTCCCTTCACAAAACCATTTTCCACAACCCTCCCCAAACACATCTTTTTAAAACCATTTCAACCTCAATCCCCCAACCATGCTCATGCCATGAATGAAATCATGCATTATTTAAGAGCAACTAAACATGGATCATACATTCTATACTCAAATAAATATGTTTTGCATCAATAGAAACACATCATTATAATAATCAAGTAATCTCAATATAGTAAATTTCACACATTGCATGCTTTTCAACCAACCTAGCATTTCGAAAATAAATCTAACAATGTCTACAAACATGGCATTTTCGTCAAGAACATATACATCATTTTGGGCAAACATGACATGAAATTAAGTCAAGAAACTCAATTAAAGGCAAAACATAATACTTTAAGCATCCCTACCTCAAATGACGAAACCCAAGCTCCTACCAAAATCCACACAATGGTAGCAAGGTCGATACTAAAACATAGCCCTTGAAAAGTATAATCAATTTCCTTTTTTACACTTAGTCTAGATCTCACTCTAAGTAGATCAAATTTTAGAGAGAATATAAAAATATAGAGAAAGAAAGAAGAATGAAGAGAGAGGAAGAGATAGCCGAGAGAGAGTGTGTGTGTGGTGAGTGGTGTGTGGCCAAAAATTTAACTCTAGCCTCTTTAAATGAGTGGCTCACATTTAGTCTTCCTTTTGACCTTCCAAAGTTGCCAAAATAATTCCTTTCTCCACATTAACTACACATAAGACATAAAATATTTCGTTTCACTTACTAGCCACATAATATATATATCTATATATATACACACACACACACACATACAAGTATATATCCATGAATACACACATCTCAAATACTCTAATAATTAAACAAAGATAATGAAAAATAATACTAGGACCCACACGACTCGCAAATAGAGATGCAAAAAATAAGTATAAAAAAAATACCGAAAATTCCAAAATAAAATTTGGGACATTAAAGTGATGTTCCAACATATGGGATGTCTGGCTTTAAATTACTTCGTAAATTATGTTTAGCTCTCTCAAAACGCTTTCATAGGTTCTAGTGGGGGTTCCAAACGAAACCTAAGGGGGTTCATTGGGTGAATTGAGAGAATCAATGTGGTAAGCAAGAAGGATGGCGGCCAAGGTTTTCATAATTTGGAAGCATATAATGATGCATTGTTAGCCACGGAAGCCTGGAAGTTCCATACTAAAAACCTGGCCTGGTTTACAATTTGTTCAAGGAAAAATATTTTATGTTTTGCTTTTTCTTACAAGCTCATTTGGGGAGGATACAATCTTTCTTGGCCTGGTGAAGTATATGGGTAACCAGAGCCAAATCGGGTGTCTTATGTTAAATCCGCCTAAGAGTTGTTGTTGACATCCTTTAGGTTAAATCTGTCCCCCTTTGTTGGAGGCTTCTGTTAGGGTTTCACACACACAATTGGCAAATATAACAGATAAAAAAATCACCCACAAGCTAAAAACGAGATTTACATGGTTTGGCAAATTACTTAGTCCACGAGTGATGAACGACTAAGTTTACTTCAAAAACTCGATTACACACTATTCTCTCTCTTACAATCTCAACTTTCTTTTTCTCTCTATAATTTTCTCTCTCATACCCATATCTATTTATAAAGTTTTCAAACTCAAATATTTGTTAGACAATGATTAATTTTCCTATAAGCAGTTACCATATCAATCTCAACACCTACAAGGAGTTACCATATAGTTTCTAACTCTAAATTAGATGTACAACATCTTCCCTAAATCTTTCGCTTTTTTCCCATGGCTTCTGGTTTCCAACCAATTAGGAAACTGTTTCTTGCAACTTCCAATAACTCGCTATCCAAGTTGAACCAGTACGGCCTTAGTTGAACCAGTTCAACTTTGGCAGTAGCCAAAGATATGCCAAAATCCGCAAGTTTGAACACCCCAATTATTCACGTAATCAACACGTGATCAAAATATGCCTTCACGTACGTGCTCCACCTTGAACAAGGATCTCTTCACAACTCCACCTTAACTAAAGATTTCTCCACCTCAAATAAAGTAGTATGACGAAATTGAGAAATACTCTAATAGCTTCGACATACCTGGGTTCCAAAAGCAGTGGGTTAGCATCTGGAACTGTAAAACCAAGGGAAAAATCCATCACTTCTAATGGAAATGTTGTAAAAATGTAATTCCATTTAGATCATTGCCCAGAGCCCGCGGACTCATTATTAATGCGATGTGTCCCAGATACTAGCTTGTGTAAGAATCATTCGAGCATATGCTGTCGCGGTGTCCTCTCTCCATTTGGAAATTGTCTCCTCTAAGACTCGAGTTTTTCTCTTCTCATCCTGTTTCCTTTTCTGAGTGGTGGTTGGGCATGGTTAGTTCTTAATTTAGAGACTAAAGAAGATGACCCTTTATTGTTAAAGTTGAAATCATCTTATTTTGAAGGGGTAAAGTGCAAAAAACCCCCTTCAACTATTGGCCATGAAGCAGAAAACCCCCCTGATCTACTAATTTGGCACATAACCCCCCTGAACTAACCAATTTGGTACAATTAACCCCGTCCGGTGATAAGCCGGTTGAATTTGACCGTGAAGATGTACATAATGGGTCATGTGACTACCCAAATTTCTTTAAATGACCATACAACCCTTTAAGCTAAGTGAATCAAATAACACATATACCCTTATTATTGTCTAGTCCTGAAATAGTGCTCGAGCCGCAACCAAACAAGGTCTAAGTATCTGTTGTATCCTATTGTAAAGCCTAAACACAATATACAATCCAAAAAATGATAAATAATAATACAGATCCAAAATCGAGCAAGAGGGGTCGGTTGTGAAGAGCTCGTCCAAGATGGAGGGGTCGATTGTGAAGAGGTCGTCCGGTGAGGGTTCGGCTGTGATGGTTTGATCAGCGATGGAAGAAGAAGCTCGGCTGTGAGATTGCGGCGCGGCGCGACGCAGCTTGGCGGGATGGAACGGCAGTGGCTTACGGCAGTTCTAAAATCAACAGGTATGAGTGGAGAGAGAGAGAATAAGCGATTATTAGTCGGCCGTAATTGCCCTTTGCCTCAGCCACGCATGAAATTATGTCGTCGCCACCACTACAGCAAATCGATTTATTAATAACGATTTGGTAACCACCTGCAAATCAAGACCGGTGGTCGTGTTGTGCGCTCTTGGTTTTCAAATTGGGGTTTAGATTTGGTGGTCGTGGTGGTGGTTGTCTCGCAGTGTAGATCAAGACCCGCAGCCACTGCCACCTCTTCGACTTCACAGTCGCTTGATTAACCAGTGGCTCCATCGCTGAATGAACCCAGTTTATCGCATATTTGATCTACTAATTTTTCTTAATCGGGTTCGTTTACCCGTGTCACATTGGTTCTGATCCGGCTGCCGGAACTACGAGGACTTCCAACAAAGCTTTCTTCAGTTCTTCAGAGTTTCAGCCATTTGGTTTTCCTGTAAAAATGAAAGGACGTGGATAGATGTGATAAGGGTTATGTGATTACGCTCTCTACGTCTCACTTATGGTGATAAGGTTGGTCTATGTTGTCAATTTTTAAGTGATGGCTGAGATTACACCCTCCATGTCAGACCATGGTCATAAGGTTGCTTTTTGTTGCTAAAATTTTAACTGAAACGACGTAGTTTTTATAAGGGGTAAAATTGTCTTTCACTATTTCTGTTTACACCAATTGGCCGGAGATCTGACATTGGGGGTTAATTGCACCAAATTCAATAGTTCAAGCGGGCAAATTGTAGTTCAGGGGGGTTACTTGCACATGGCCAATAATTGAAGGGGGTTTTTTGCACTTTACCCTATTTTTTAATAATGAAGTTCTTTTTACACCATTTGCTACTTGCTTCTTTAGGTAAAGCTATTTTCCTTTGGAATGATATAGAAGGGGTAGTTCAAAATCACTAAATATTCACTCCTTTTTATTATTTCAACTCATATTTGTCGTATCATCGTAAAATTGATTATCAATCGAGTCTCAGTAATATTAATGTTATGTTTAAGACAATTGAATCGACGATTTGGATTTTAAATTGAAAGAATTTTAGTACAAAATTTTAACTACATTTTTTATCAATCCCAAATCAAAAGCATCAATTTGGTGATACTAAATGCAGTATGAAAGTATTTTAATTTGATTTCAATCCCGGTCAACATGGAGACTGTATTTTGGCCATCCTAGAACCCTTGAGCCCAATCAAACAACTAATGTGACTTCTCCACAGTTTGAATGACAAAAGTGGTCCTATTGAGTGGAATCTTGATTTATCAAAGATCAAGTGAGTTGAAATGTTAATTGAAAAAATTAGGCTAAAATAGGAAAGTTAAGGGCCCCAAAACCTAATTCACGAAACTGCTGAAATTGGGCTGATTGGCCGAGCCTATTTTGAATTAAGTGATGCAATTTTGATGAATTCAAAATAAAAATATATTTTGAAACTTGATCCGAATTGGAATCCAATGTGTATTGATTCAAATTAGGATTCAATTTAAGATCAAATATGTGGTGGAATAGAGATTGTGATTTAAAATAAATTATGAAAAAATTTGACCTTTTGGGGGAGGATGTGGTGCCTCTGGAAATTTTTGTTGAATTTTATTAAAACTTAGAAACATATGTTTTTATTCAAAAGATATGGGACAAAATAAAATGCTCTTAAATCTCATTTGGTCGTTTACATCCAATGAAATGGGTTTGTCTCTCGCTTAAGCAATATATATATATATATATATATATATATATATATATATATTTTAGAAGGTTGAGCAAACGCATACACATATTTCTATGGAGGCTCGTCCCGACCTCCCCTTTAAAAAGAAAGGCTTGTGTCAACTGGACTATTGCTCATTTGGTGGCTTAAGCAAAGTTGACATTGACTTATTTATAAGTTCAACTTTCATAACGAGAGTATAAGAAATCCACGTTCATTAACATATTTTGTTTTCTTTTTTGCAAGCACAAAGTTGTCAAGTCATCTTGTGAACATTGTAGGGAAACATGTAAGTTTTAAAAACTTTTTGAGGGATTTTCATTCATAGATCTTAATTCATCACATAGAGACAAGTTTTATGCAAAAATAAAATATGATGTATCATTCAATTAACAGATTGAATACTTACATCAAAGGTCTGAGTAAACCTTTAAATCTTTCCTCTAAAGTGAATGTTCTCACTTATTGTAGATCCCTTAGCAAGAAGGCTTCTCCTTGGATCTCCATCTTCTTGGTAATTGTTTTGCCTTTAGGAATCACTCATAAGCCTCCATGAATGACCTTGGAAAACTAGGCTTGTGGGAGCCTCCATTAGATGAGAACGTTAACCCTAATTTTCTAGAGAGAGAAAATATATTCCTTTTTCCTTCTACTAAAAATACCCCCAAAATATACATAGACCATGTATATATATAGGCAACATAAAGATAAAGAAAAGAAAACGATAAATCCTTCTCAATCTCTAATTCACATGTCTCAAATCTAATAGGATTCCAATATCAATTTGGGTTATGAGTGAGAATCCTTTAGGCTTATTATTTTATTGGCTACAATGAATTAATAATTGGCCCGGTCCATGGACCCAATTCAATTAATTTATAAATTAATTTCTACTCCACTAAAAGAAATTAACTGAACTCCAATTAAATAATAAATAACCTATAACCTCTAAGTCAATGTTGCACTTTGACCCCTCTATGCATAATTAGTTATTGGATAAATAAAGCCATCAATCCGACTACTTAATTAATATATTTATTTTGGTACCATTGATTATTTCTGGCTCGATCATAATAAAACATTTGTTTGACAAAAATAATAATTTAAATAAATAAATATATAATAAATCATTTTGTCTAAAAACATACGAAGGCCTTCGAATTTACTTTATGATCAATCATAATCAATACAAAATAAATACAAGTAGCAATGATGCAAATATTGAAAATATAACCCTCTAACTATTAATTACATAATTACCCAAAGTGCCGGTCTAAGGATTTCAAAGATTCCGCCGAACAAATCAAAGTAATTATTAATTAATAAAAGAGTCTATACTTCTCTCATGCTTAAGAGTCAAATGCTATGACGGTGATAGGGAACAATTGCATACGACGGCTTTCGCAATATATCTCAACCTAACGCGGATCTAGTTCAAGTCTTAATTAATTATGTGTCCATCCATAATTACCGACAATGAACAATTTATGATTACTATTTATATTCATGTATTGATCGTCATCATATACATATATAAATATCTCTTGTAATCAAGTGGACACTATCAATTCTATAATGAATCAAAACATAATACATTGAATTCACCAATTGTATAAAGCATAAATAGTTCAGATACGTAAGGAACATATGTCATTTTAATCCAAATAGGAATTTGCTATGCCAGAGCATATAAATCCCAACAAACATACCCTATTGATTGCGTAAGTTTTTTCTCTATATGGTTCATTGCACAATTTTCAGTTACAAATTCACATCATTTACAATGAGCTTTCAAGTGGCTTTCATATATATTTGGAGGTGCCAAGCCTATTTCGAGTCAAGGCTGAGTAGATTGAGGCATGTAGTATTGGTAAGAATATAGCTGAGCTAACCATAGAATGTAACTGGTTCAATCTAATTTCTTTTTGTAAAAAAAAAAAAAGAAAAGAAAAGAAAATCCCGAAGTTCATCGATATTGGCTTTGATATGAAGAAATGTTGGGAGAATTTTCTTCATTATCAATCTTTATTAGAAAAAATGTACCCGGCCATCTAAAGTGTTTTTACATAAGATTCAAAATTTAGAAAGAACAACTACAAATCTAACAATTACAAAGCAAAAATAAGGCTAATTGTAGTTGTTGTAACTTTTCATTCAATAAGAACAAAGATTACTGACTTTAATCATCCTGTTATGTAATCGCTAATTAAGAAAAATCATTTGTCTTTCAAAAACTAGACGACGAATCAATTCCAAAGCATCCGTTAGTTGTTGGATGCTTTGGAATAAATTCGGTCCTTTAGTTTAAGGACCTAGCATTACTTGTTCAAACTGTAAGGTTTTATTTTTAAAAACCATGGCAAGAAACTCACACCCCCCTCTTATAACTTACAACTCTTGAAAGACTTTAAAGGGAGCTCGTTGGATTGTCTTCAGTGATTACCACCGGTGTGGGGGATCTTTAGTTTGGAATTTGGATTAATGAAATGATTGAAACAAGCTCAAAGGTGAGCAATGGTAAATTTATTATTGATTGGGAATATGAATTGATGGTCTCTCAAACTTTCAACTTTGACTCGCAGTAATTGAACACGTCCTCCAATAAGTTTGTAGTTTTTATTTATTCATTTATTTATTTTATTTTAGTCGGAATGTTCTAAGCTGCTTACATATATATATTGTCTCCTTAAAAATAAGATCTTTTATAATTCTTGCTAAACTTGGTCACGGTGTGATTAGATTATAAACAATACATTGCAATTAGTAGATTGGACATTTCTTATGGGTATCACATCATTCTTAAATATTCAATCTACTAGTTGCAATGTATTGTTTATAATATCACATCGTTCTTAAATGGACATTTCTTATGGGTATCACATCTTTCTTAAATATTCAATCTACTAGTTGTAATGTATTGTTTATAACATATATATTTTTGTATGGAAAGAAACATTACATTTTTGGGGAACCACTCTCATAAGCATACTTTTTCACTATAATGGATTGATGAAAGCATGAATTATTTACAAAGAGTTGGATTTTGGATTATTCCACATTAGATGTCAGTGTGTGACATACCAGCGCCCAGTGGTATCTTCTTTAGGGTCAGTTTGGTGCAATGGTAAAAGGAAGAAACGGAAAGGAAGGTGATGGAGGGGGTTTAAAAATTTATGTTTGGTAAAAATTGTTGGAAGGAAAGGGAAAGGTTTGGAAGGATATCAGTAAGCTTCAATAGTAACTTTCTTAACCTCCCAAAAATGGGAGAAATTGGAAGGAAATGGAAGGAGAGACTTTCTGATGCCAAATTTACCTTTACACAAAATCAAAACAAGAATTACAGACCTTGATTAGTCGATTTAGAAAAAAAAAAAAAAAAAAAAAAACTAAACAAAATCCATACATACCCATTAGCAGTTGCAGAGAGAGAGGGGGGCAAGCTTGAGAGTTGACAGAGCCAGTGGCTGAAGCTTGCGAACGGCAAACCCGAACTGGATGGGTTCTGAGTTTTTGAACAATCTGAAATGATATGCCGATATGGGTGAAGTATACAGATTTTTATTCGTGTAGATTTTGTTGTTTGCAGTTGGAGAGAAAGAGAGAGAGAGAGGGTTGAGAACGAGAATAGAGATGAGGCTAAATTGGAGGCTTAAATGACTTGCCCAATTTTTTTTTTACTTTTCTGGTGGCCCATCATCCATAGGCCTTATAGCTTATGCCCATTTTTGCCTTTTTTTTTTTTTTTTTTTCCTTTTTTGGTGGCCTTATTAAATGTATAAATTTATCTTTTAAAATATAAAAGGGCAAAATAGTAAATTTATTAAAATAATTCTTTTTCCCTTCTTTTTCCAAACATGATTATTATTCTTCCCTTTCTTTTCTTTCATTAATCAACCAAACATGATAGGAGGTTAAAATTATCATTTCCTTCCCTTTCCCTCATAACTAATGTTATCCTTTCCTTTCAAACCCACCGTACCAACCGAACCCTTAGTGAGGGTTTGAGTCTTTAAAAAAATATAATTAATTATTTAAGTGGCACGTCAAACGTTGACCAAGTCAAATACAGAAAGGAATCAAATTTCACAATACTTGCACTAATGGGAGGAATATCAGTAAGGTTCACCCCACATAATCAATAATCAAAATCCCAACTTACATATAAAATCAAGAAGGAAAATAGGGCCAATCATTTGAATAATTGATGTATAAATATATAAAGAATCAATATTAAAAGATATACAAAATAGGGATTATATATGAAGAAGCAATACAGAGTGATATAAAAAAAATAGGGGGTGAATCCCTCATCAAAACTACGTTCAGCCTAATTCTCATATGCTCCATGTAGCTAGAATATGTAGGCTACCTAGACATCCAAGGTTTGGTCGCACCATCTTGGTATTCATAATACTTTTTTGCTTTATTTTTTAGTTTAATTAGTGTAAGAGTGTTCTGTTCTTACAAGTGAATTTTTGCACGTATACTTTGGCGCTATCTGTGCAATTGATTTTCTTCTTGAAGAAATATGGTTCTTACGCGATCCAACTTAGATGCAAGCAAAAATAGGATTAACTCGTCAAGAAAACACCTGATGTCCTAGACGATCATGAATGTAGTGTCATTCCCAATACTGCAACGATCGACACAACATTTCAGTCATCCAAATAAATAAAAAACTTGATATCATCCACCAGAAGAGTTCACAGCCAATAAAGTGGTGGCAAAGGTTAGTTTTCTGTTAGATATTTGACTGAATGAACAAGCTCATGTAACCCAGACGTGCCAATGGAAGGAAAAATGTATGTCACCGATTCAAACCTCTTTTGGTAGATATTTTTATCATTAAGCCATCACAACGATGAATTTGAAACATGATGCATGCCAACCGGGGGCAAAACATGATCTTTGAAAATATAGGTAAAATCATTACTACTAAAACTACAATTTATTTTGAACAAGTTGTTTTATGATTGATTCCCAAATCTTCTTATTTATTTATTATATACATACTTTTCTAAAGAAAAAATGGCTAATAAATGTTTAACAAACCGTATAATTCAGGTTTGGTGCTGAACAAGGGCGACCAAAGTCCAATGGAACGTGCCACAAGGGGCTGATCGCCAAATTACGAAGTAGCAGTAAGCTAACGGAGGATTAAATGCCACAAAGAGCCAATCGGCAAAATACAAAGTGGTAGCAAGTTAAATGAGGGTTAAATGTGCATGTGCCACAAAAGGTTGATCCCCAAGCTATGAAGTCGCAGTAAGCCAAAGGAGGGTTAAATGCCAAAAGAGTGGCATGTGCAACAAAGAGCCGATCGAAAAAAGGTCCAAGTGGCACTAAGAGCCGATCATTGAGACTTAACAAAAATTCCAAGTCTAAGTGGCAAGTGGCACCAAGAGCCGATCACCAAGACTTAGAAAAAATTCCAAGTCCAAGTGGCAAGTGGCACTAAGAGTCGATTGTCAGGACTTGACAAAAATCCAAGGGGCAAGTGGCACTAAGAGCCAATTGTCAAGACTTGACAAAAACCCAAGTGGCAAGTGGCACTAAGAGCTGATCGCTAAGACTTAGAAAAATTAGCTAAGTTGCAAATGGCACTAAAAGCCGATTGCTAGGATATACCAAAAAATAAATAAAAAGTCCAAGTGGCAATTGACACTAAGAACCGGTCGCCAACACTTACAAAAAAAAAAAAAAGGTCCAAGTGGCACTAACATCCTATCACCACGAATAACAAAGAAAAAAAAAATCAAAGTGGCAAGTGGCACCAAGAGCCAATCGCCAAAGATAAGAAATATTATCAAAAGGTTGAAAGGTAAACATCGCTACATGCCAAAGTAGGCTCAACACCATGGCAGAAGGCACAATACAAGTGGCTGACCTTCATATCTTCAATCCGATGCTCTCCTGACTAAGCTATGTTGTTTTATCAAAGCATGTGGTGACAAAAGACAATAAGAAATAATAGTATGCGGCAATAATCCAAAAAGATTGAAATGCGACCATCGCTACATGCCAACTGAAGGCCATAAGGCGAATAAAAGTGTCTGGCCTTCAAATCCTTAATCTTACGTTCTCTCAACTGAGCTATGCAACTTAATCAAAGCATATGGTGACTAATAATTAAAAAAATTGGTGACCAAATTGCCGAAAAAAGGAAGTGGTGATCTTTGCAAAAACGGATTACCAACAACGTAGGTGGATTGAGAAAAAAATGGCAGTAGGCATGAATAAGCCGGTCGCTAATAAAGTGCGGACATGATGAAGCCGATTGCCAACAAAGGTGCTGAAATCCCAATAAAAAGTGTCTGACCTTTAGATCCTCAGTCTCTGACACTCTTCTAACAGAGATATGTTGCAAGTGACAACCAAGCAAAAACTGATCACCAAAAAAGTACGCTGATCGCCAACTGTGACGGCCCAAGTTTTTCAAACCCGGTACGTCAGCGAGTGACCCGAAACTGACCCGATAAAGGGATTCCAATGCAGAAGCAAAAAAAAAAAAAAAAAATGAGGTCTCTAGAGACGTACGTCATCTCTAAGACAACAGTGTAACCTCCCAAGAAGTTACGAGACCAAATGGAAACAAATGCAGAAACTAGGATTTAAAACGAACAAAATGAACCACTAGGGGTAAAATGGTCATTTTAAATAGAAATGGATGTTACTGTGCATATCATTGAATAGACAATGAAAAATTAATAAATTTAGACTAAAAAATCACTTGATTTGGAGTCCGGATGAAGAAGATATGATCAAATGAAAAAATGACGAAAAAGTAACACAGGACCATCTAACCATCTAATCGATTAGATCATCCATATAATCGATTAGATGACAAAATAGAAAGGAAGAAAAACTGCAGGAAGCCATCTAATTGATTAGATGACCTCATCTATCATCTAATCGATTAGATGGTTAATCTAACGATCAGGTGGGTCTCGCAGCCAGGAAATGATGGAAAAATGCACTGTTTTGAGCGCCAAGATGGATTTTTTTAGAAAACATTGTGAAGTAACCCCCCCTAAAAATGTGTTTTCTAATCAATCATGGTCCAAACCACAATGGGAAAACAAAGCAAAATGATGAAAATGCCCCCAACAAAAACTATGTCATAGAAATAAAAACAAGTTGAAATTTGCATTCACTCTATTACATAAAAGTGAATGGCCCTTGGCCTCATTACACATATGTTGAAGTATAATCAAAATGATACATTCAAGTTACATTTCATGCCCAAATGGAAGTAAGCTATGCTTCTAAACAAGTTATACAATTACTACAATAAAAGATGAACAAAAAGGAAGCATGCTAACACCTGCATGTCAAATGTACACAAAAGTAATTCAAATGCTACCAAGCCAAGCAAAGGATGGTGAGCATCCAAAAACAATGTCTCATTTCTTAAAAAAGACCGAATTAACTAGGGTGAGTAAACGAGTTACTCAGTAGGATGAAGCGCATGCGTATACCCTAAAGTTTCAATGATTCTTTGTAAGTATAATACAAACCAAATACATATGGATAATGCCACCTAATGTCTAGTTTCAAGAGGGAAGCTAAAGGATCATCCTAAGCTATATTTGAAACATTATAAAAACAATCCACAATAGATGAAATAATCTATTACAATGGTAATATTCCATAAGATACAAGAAGTTACAAACCTTGGGTTATATCTACTTGTAAATGAACGCGAAATCAAACCATGTGGAAAACTTAGAGGCGGTATCTAGTTGTGAACTCACAACACAAGACAATAAAAGTTGTTTTAGGCATTAGCCCTCAAAGAACTACCTAAGTGCACACTATATTGTAGGGAGAACTCATATCCCCTGTACTAGGGCCTTACCTTAGCCATGTCACATTTTCATTGCCCCAAGTATTTCCAAAAATCAATCAAGTAAGTTATAACTATCAAGTAATGCGAAAAATGCAAGTAATCAACTTCTATACACATCCAATTTCGAACTACACACAAGATATGCTCTAAGTCCTCAAGCTATGATGGCATACTCAATGTCAAGTCCACAATGAATATCAATTCAAGTCACTACAACATTATCAATATATAAAATCAATTCAAGCTAATATGAAATGAGCTCCAATTCCTTGAATTTAACAACAACATAGTGTTAATTACTCAATTAAATCATTGACAATAATTTAATAAAATCTCTAAAGTTACACTAACAAAATCATGTGGTTTCAATCATCACTAAATGAAACAAGGAAATTAACATAGAGATTTTAGTCATACTAACATGGTATTCATTAAATCCCTAACTTAACAATGATATAGTCAAATACCACAACACAATAATGACTATAACAATTTTAAAGCAACATAGTAACAACAAGTTATACTAGAATTTCATTAAGTACCAAGTAAAATAACAACAATACAAGAAGATAATCACATATCAAGCTTGTATAATAAAGACACCCTAGGTTAGATGTAATCAAAATTCATTTAATACAATCCTAGAATATCAATTTACATGCATACAATGTATATCAACCACAAGGGAAACAAGAAACAACAATAAAAGTATAAACATAATACAACCCCTACCTCACTAGAGGATTGTTCCTCTAGAATCCAAGGCAAACGAACTCAAAATGTAAAATTGGAAAAAGGTGTTCTAGATCAAGAAGAGAGGAAGATTTGATCTTCAAAGTAGAAGACTAAATTCCCAAGGGAAGGGGGTTGAATTTCAGAAATGGTGGCTGAGGTTTATGGTTTTTCTCAAACTGTTCACTAGAGGTTTGTCCCTCTAGAATCTGAGCCAAACAACATCAAAATGAAAAACTGTAAAAAGGTGTTCTAGACATGGAAGAGAAGAAGATTTGCTCTTCAAAGTGAAGACCAAATTCCTAAGGCAGAGGGTTCGATATTGAGAAATGGCAGTAAGGGTTTTGTGGCTCAACAATGGTGGCTTTGGGAGGAAGATGAAAAATCCCATCTTTTCCCACTAAACCTAAGCTTTGTTAACCAAACACATACACGCCAACACTACTTCTCACACACATACACATATCCACCCTCCACTTGTCACCCATCTAGGCCTCCTCACAAGGTTTGATCATGGCCTCGCACTTATCACCAAATTAGGCTTCCAAGTGTTACCAATGGCAAGTCAACACATGGTCCAATTGGAGAGTGCCATTTGTCACTCTTTCCCTTATTTGCAACTTAGACCCTCTACAAAATATCTCAAAGAATCTTTGCACAAAAGTCCCTAAGACAAAATATCTCAAAAACTTAATTACACAAAGCACCCCGAAAAACGAAAATGTTTCCGAAGAAACTTTACATCCATACCTCTACAAAATAAAATAAACGAACATACTTTTCTACAAAATTAAAGAGTTACGCAGACAGTAAAAGATTATATAACGTAATGTACGTGGTGCCAGAAATCGCTTCCGAGCACTGAAGCCTATCTCGGGTGCAACAAAACCCTAAGGCAACTCAAAAAAGAATAAATCAAGTAATTAACTAATTAAAAAATTAAATAATAAATAAAAAAATAAGTGTCAGAAAAAGGACAAAGATGACATGATCATAACAACCTACCCTCCTTAAAGAGATTTCGTCCTCGAAATCAAACACAAACTATGGGGAAACAAAATAAGGACCAGACACAGGTCAAATGCAAACACATCATCAAGTTCTAAAAGTCAACTCCTAAAACCTAAAGATTAAACAAAAGAATAGGGAATCACTGTAATACCCCTAATTTTAAAAGGATAGTCTCAATATTTAATTAATTATTTAATTGCATTTTTATTTGATTATGTGATTTTTTGGCTAATTGGTTATTTGTAAAATTGATTTAATTGTCTAATTGTTTATTTGTTGTTTTATTTGAATAAATTAATTAATTAAATGATGTGATTAGATGATGTGTGCTAAGTGTTTAGTTATAATTAATTATCTAAATTAAATGTTTATTCTGTTTATTTTATTTTAAAGGAGTTGGGCTTAGAACTAATGGACCAGCCGTTTGGATCACATGGACTACTTAGATGTGAGATTAAATGAGTACAGTTATTACCCATAGATAGTGGAACATATATATATGGGTATATATGTATATAAGGTTATGTTAATTATTAATTATTATTAATAGTTACATTAGTAGTGATATTTAGTATATACTATACATTATATAATTATAATGGTTGTTGTGTGTATATATATATGATATCACGGTTAGTTTAGGGTGCAGATATATATATATATATATATATATATATATATATATATATATATATATATATATATATATATATTTATTTATTTATTTATCTTTCTTTTCCTTCTCCTTAGGTAATTAGAATTAGGTTAAACTACATTAGCCTATATATACTTGTGTATAGTATGTCGAGGCTTTATAACCCTATTCACACAACAGTGGAGACAGAAAAATACAGAGAGCTTTAGAGAGAAATGAGAGAGAGAGAATTAGAGTTTTGGCCAAGAACAAGGGCTGAACCAAAGAAGGGTTATTGAAGCTTCCTCGTGGGTTGAACTAGGAGCAACATAGAGTCTTGAAGGCAGGCCAAAGTCGCCGAAAAACCTAGGAAGAAGACGGTTAAAGGTTTCAAACTGAAATCTTAGAGACAAGTTATTTTTCTATCTCCTTCCCTTAGACTTGTGTTCTGTAATGCCTAGGTAATCTCCAGGATTAATCAAACATTAAAATTGGTCTTGTATGCATGTTAATTCAGAGTTTAAACTTTACTATTTGTTTTTCATTGAAATTGATTTCTCTTATAAATTGTTTCATGATTATATGTTTAAATTTTTGTTAATGATGCATACTGGGTTTATATGATTTTTTGGAATATTTTGGGACATAGTTCAGACCTTTAGGAACCTTAACAGAGGAGTATATAGAGATTTAATATTTTCGAAGGTGAAGAATGATGATGGAAAGTAGGGACAGAGCCGGCTCCCAAAGGGATGGAGCCGACTCCCTTTTGTTTTCTGTAGACGGCTCTCTAGGAGAGAGAAAGCCGGCTTTCTTTTGTTTAGAGCCGGCTCCATGAAGTGAGAGCCGGCTCCCTTTTGAGGAGAGCCGTCTCCCTTGTTGGGAATACAACAGTAAGTGTATTTTTGATATATTTTTGGGTCTTTAGGGGCTATAATGTGATTTTGAACTTTCATGGGGGTTTTAAATGATTTAAATGAATATGTTAAAATTTCAGAATGATTAATCTATGTTATTATGTTGTAATCTTGAACATCATGAAATTTAAATTAGATTTGCATGTTGTTAATGGTTATGAATGATTTAATTGCTTGTCGTCATGCTAGCAAGTTAAATGGGTGTTTATAAGTTTACTCTTGTATATTACAGTATAATGTGCTCAGTTAAATATCTGATTTTTTCATTATACTCTTCTCTGGATTTTAATTGATGAATTACTTTATTTTGTTCTATCAATTATTGGATCTTGTGGATTATATGCACTGGTATGGGACAATGGCATATTAGGGACAGATTAGCTCAAAACGCTACGCCCTACCTATTCTGGTATAAGAGAATGGATTAACTACAATGCTAAGTCCTACTTATATTCGTGTCAGGTCGACGAACTATTGAATGGCATATCATAGTTGTGGATTGATTTATATATGTATAGATATATGCCATAATATGAGCTTGAGTCTCAAGATCAATGGTTTGGGAGCGTATATGTAGTGGGATGCATAGTTGGCTATAGTGGTTAGTGATGTACCTGTTAGGTCTAGGTACTCATGCCCACTTCAGGTGCATTTTGCATGTTGCCTACTAGTCAGGTTGAGACCGCCTTGTAGTCTAGTGAGAGTCCCTTAGTGTGTATGTATATATATATGGACTATATACTATTGTTGAGTTGTCTAGGATGTATATGTGTATTGGGTCTCTGTTTGGATTGTAGTACAGTAGAACTTGTTCGTGGGCTTGACCCACTATTTTTTTTTTAGGTGTTTAACAGTTCCAATCTTAGAGATTGTTTGTGCCTAGTAAAGACAATCATTCACTCTTTCGATTCGACATAGGACTTTATCTTATGTTTCTTTTCATTTTCAATTTTTTTTTTTTTTTTTTTCTAGTTGGATATTATTAGGGGTCTACTGGACAGATTCCCGAGTTGTAATGATATCAGAGGCTTTGGATATGTTTTATTGGAGGATTATTTATTAATTCAAGGATTATCATTTAGTTTCTTTTCAGTAAATTATTTATTCTTATTATTATTTTTGTATTCTGTGTTCGATTTAAAATACTTAATTATTTGGTATCCCTCGGATTTGTGCTCAGACTTGATCACCCGTGGCTCTAGAATAGAGGGGTATCACAAGTGGTATTAGAGCACTCCAAGTTTATGTGTCTCTAGGATTCTTTTGTTATAAGACTTTTGCGTAGCGTATTCTTTTGTTTAGAGCCTAAGTTTAGGATTCATTGTATTCCTTTAAGGTCTGCTTAAATCGTACTGATGGCTATCTTTCTGTGTTAGCAGAATGGTTAACGCTAGAAGAGGACGGAACATGTAATGAAACAGGCAGCAAAAGATAGCGGCACGCAAGCAGCAATATCTCCTACAACGTCAACGAGTTACGGAAGAGCAACAACTGCTTAGGTTTCAGGAGGAGCAGGAGGACGATAGTCAGTTGCACATAGAGTATGAAGAAGTTCAGCAGACTCAGGACTCTCAGGATCAGGGCTACAATCAGGGCAGGGATCTAGAGTATCCTACTCATATAAATGATCTCATTGCTCGGGCTATAAAAGTAAGTGTAGCAGCTATACTTCGGAATCAGCTACAAGTTTAGCAGGCACCTATACCAGCACTAGTGATTCAGACAGATCCTTGAGGGAAGGCTAAGAGTTCTTTCACAAAGGGGAGCCCACCTGAATTCTCAAGCTCCATCGATGCGAAAGCAACTCACCAGTGGAAGAAGGACATCGAGCGACATCTTTGCATGGTTAAGTGCACAGAGGTTCAGAAACAAATGTTTGCTACCTTCAAGCTTGTCGGAGATGCACTCCAATGGTGGGAGTCAGTTACCACCGCAGAGGAGATGAGTTCATTGACCTATGATCAGTTAAGTACTAGTTTTGATGAGAAGTATTTTCCATATGCAGTGAGGACAACTATGAAGGCAGAGTTCCTTAATCTAGAGTAGGGGAACATGACAGTGGCAGAGTATGAGTAGCAGTTCACGCGCTTATCTCTTTTTGCTCTAGAGGAGGTGGATACCGAGGAGAAGAAACGTAATAGCTTTGTTAAGGGAGTTATGTGGTCTATTACAGGTAATCCAACCTATACTACTTATGCTCAGGTGGTAGACGCCGCTCTATAGCAGTATCAATTGACTGTAGACTTCAGACAGGCTAGGGGTGAGAAGCGGGGTGACAGAGACTCTGCTAATCAGCCAGCTGAGAAAGGGAACGACAATGGGCACCGACATAATGATAAGGGCAGATTCCAGGACAGCAGCCTTGGAAGAAGCACAAGGGTGGTTCAAATGCTTACAGAAATGGGGTACCTATTCAGAGATAGCAGAATGGGGGACCACAGGCAAAACGGGATCAGCCACAGGCTAACTGCAGAGGAGGCCGTTTGGCACTTTCAGGGGTACTTGTTATACTTGTGGAGAGCTTGGACAAACTTACAGGTAGTGTCTTAGAGCTGGACAGGGATAACATGTGCAACAGGGACAGAGGACACCATTACCTTTACCCGCTCCATAGATTCCACGGATTCAGGGACAGACATATCCGGCTTTACCAACACCGCCGCAATAGCAGCCGTAGGGACAGGCACCACATCAGTTGCATTTTGGTAGGGTGTATAATCTCGTGCCACATGATGTTCAGGCACCTCAGGCTGTTGAGGGTATATTTCCTATTCATGGTACACATGATCGTGTTTTATTTGATATGGGTGCCACACATTTTTTCATATCTAAATCATTTGTTGCATTATCTGGGTTGCCCATGCGAGTATGTGATTGACCTCATGGTATTTCTACACTTTTAGGCAATACTACCATTTTACATGAGAGTGATGGACCTGTGACACTAGATATTGGTAGACTTAGATTTCTAGCCAATCTATTGGTCCTGGACATGCACATTTATGATGTGATACTTAGGATGGATTGGTTATCTCACTACCATGCCCAAGTTAATTGTTATGATAGGTCTATTGTATTCATTATACCTGGTCAGGATATGTACATCGTTACTATGCCACGTTCTAACAAGGTTTTTAGCACATATTTGTTTTACATTGAGGAAGAGACTGAGGAGGAGGTTACAGTATCATTGGATAATATAACAATTGTACAGGAATTTCTAGATATTTATCAAGAGATTCCAGGGTTGCCACCTAGTTGAGATATAGACTATTTTATGGACTTAGCTCTAGATACTACGCCTATTGCTAGAGTACCATACAGGATGACACTAGTTGAGATTCGCGAGTTGAGGGATCAAATTCAACAATTACTCAGTTAGGGTTTTATTTGTAGGAGTACTTCACCCTGGGGAGCATCGATTTTGTTTGTAAAGAATAAGGATGGTTTACTTCGCTTGTGTATAGATTTTCGGGAATTGAAAAATGTTACTATTCATAACAAGTATCCTTTACCCAAGATTGATGATCTTTTCGATCAATTGAAGGGAGCTACTTATTTCTCTAAGATTGATTTATGTTCTAGATATCATCAACTTTGGGTTAGGGAACAGGATGTTCCTAGGACAACATTTCTCACTAGATATGGTTCTTATGAGTTTCGTGTCATGCCTTTCAGATTGACTAATGCACCAGTAGTGGATTTAATGAACAGAGTCTTTAGGACTTACCTGGATCAGTTTGTCATCATGTTCATTGATGATATTTTGAACTATTCTAAGTCGGAGGATGATCATGCTAGACATCTTCGCATAGTGTTGCAGACGCTTCTTAAACACCAGTTATATGCCAAATTTGAGAAGTGTGAATTTTGGCAGCGAGAAGTAAAGTTTCTGGGTTATGTAGTGTTAGAGAATGGGATAGCGGTAAATCCAACCAAGGTTTCAGCAATGGTAGAGTAGGGAAAGCCTACTTTACCTATAGGGATTCAGAGTTTTCTGGGATTGGTAGGATACTATCGTAGATTCATTCAAGGGTTCTCGAAGATAGCGAGACCACTCATTCACTTAACTAAAAAAGGCGTCCGGTTCTTATGGGATAAACATTATCAAAAAGCTTTTGATGAGCTAAAGAGTAAGTTAACTTTTGCACAGTTTCTATCTACTCCACAAAGTAGGATAAAGTATCTTGTCTATATAGATGCTTCTTTGTAAGGTCTTGGGTGTTTTTTGATGTAGGAGGAATGACTAATTTCGTATAGATCTCGTAAAATTAAGCCTCATGAACTTAATTATCCAACATATGATTTGGAGTTGACAGCTGTGGTCTTTGCCTTACGTATTTGGAGGCATTATCTATTGAGATAGTCCTTCAGATTATTTAGTGATCACAAGAGTCTGCAGTATTTGTTCACTCAGCGGGAACTAAATATGAGACAACGCAGATGGTTAGAATTTGTGAAAGACTATTATTTCTCTATACAGTACCATCCAGGGAAAGCGAATATGGTGGTAGAGGCACTCAGTCATCGACCCTATGCAAGTCTTTCCGCATTATTCGCCACTGAGTGAGATGCTTTGAAGACAGTTGATGAGTTATCTGATACTTTTTTGGCTTGTATGATAGTTACACCTTTTATCATTCACAAGGTCCTGAAGGCACAACTGACGGATCAGTAGTGCATTGACAAAGTTGCAGAGATAGCTTCTGTGAATGTTCTATTTTACTATGTTGGGACTGATAGAGGCTTGAGGTATAAAGAGCATTTAGTGGTACCTTTTGCTAACGATTTGATGAAGGATGTGATGACTGAGACTCATTATTCTAAGTTTTCTATTCATTCAGGAGGAGACAAGATGTATCAGGATATAAAGCAGTAGTTTTGGTGGGCAGGTATGAAGAAGGACATTGCTATCTTTGTCTTTAATGCAGTACTTGCCAGATGGTCAAGATCGATCATCTAAGGCCACCAAGACCTCTACAGCCACTACCTATACCGGATTGGAAGTGGGAGAGCATTTCTATTGATTTTGTGGAGGGATTGCCTAATTCATTTAAGGATCACAATTCCATTTGGGTCATTGTTGAAAGGTTGACCAAATCAACTCATTTCTTGCCTATTCGCACTGATTTTACTTCAGAATAGTTGGTGAGACTTTACATTACAGAGATTATGAAGTTACATGACATTTCGTTAAAATATTAATAGTTTCCCACAACACTACAATTGTTGAAGATGTGGACAGTGTGAATGAGGAAGAGGATCATGCAAAGGATTATGAGCAGGATCATGCAGAGTGGGAAGATAAAATCTTAGAATGGGCATATAAGGATGCAAATAGTAATGTTGAGCTTCTAGTGGTTAATGATAAAGTGGAGAATGGGTTAAATAACATTACTAAAATTGATGATGTGGCAAATGGTGATGTGGAAAATGGCGTTACTCAGATGAAGCATGATTTGGCAAATATTGATGTGGCAAATGACAGTACTGAGATGGAACATGATGTGGCAAACGGCAGTAGTGAGATGGACACTAATGTGGCAAATGGCAGTACTGAGATGAAGCATGATATAGCAAATGGCAGTAATGAGTTGGAGACTGATGTAACAAATGTTGAGGCTCATGATGATGTTAATCCTGAGGTGGAGTTTGAGTTACATACAACATATTTCAATT
Organism: Cornus florida; assembly: GCF_030987335.1. Classification (NCBI taxonomy): domain Eukaryota; kingdom Viridiplantae; phylum Streptophyta; class Magnoliopsida; order Cornales; family Cornaceae; genus Cornus; species Cornus florida. Next base: position 53,780,300 of record NW_026775573.1, read on the forward strand.
ATTCTGACATTGATACAACTTATGCACCAAGTGATGACCTATAAAGCTTAAATAGTTTATCTGAGGATGATGATTATGACCTACATAATCTAAGAAGGGTTAATGTTATGGTTAATTGTTTTGAAGTGGGTAAAAAATTTGTAGATGCTGCAACCTTTAGGAAGGCACTAAGGGCTCATGCTATAAGTGAGAAGTATGACTTCAGATTTGTAAGGAATGAGAGGGACATAATCACTGCTAAATGTGCTTCTAACTGTGGCTGGAGAATTAAATGGCAGTTTTCAAATCAAAACATTCAGATATACTCATAATTGCACTTATAACAAACTCAATAGGCAAGCATCATCAAGTTTCTTGGCAAACACATACATGGAGGTCTTGAAAGATGAACCTAAATAGAAGATTGGTGCAATAAAGAAAGCAGTATTAAGAGACTTGAATGTGATTGTTTCCAAATACAAGGTTTATAGGGCAAAGAGAAAGGCAGTTGCACATATTCATATGGACCATGGGATGCAGTTCAATAGAGATAGAGACTACTACCACTTGATTCAAAGCACTAACCCTAATAGCATTGCAATGACCACTGTCAACAGACCTACACTTGATGACCCTGTAAGATTTGTGGGGCTATTCATATGTTTTGAAGTAATGAAAATTAGAGTTTTAGGAGGGTGTAGGCTATTCATTGGAGTGGATGGTTGTTCTTGATGGCAAATATTTTATGTATAGTTTTCATTTATTACAGTGTAATTAATATTTGTTTAAAAGTTGGTTTAACATATGTTTTTTTATTGAAGGGTTCCTACAAAGGTCAATTATTAAGTGCAATTGACAGGGATGAAGACAATGGTATTTTCCCTATTGTCATTGCTATGGTTAGAGCTGAAACCAAAGAGTCTTAGAAATGGTTTATGGAATAGCTAAAGAAGGCATTGGTTCAAGTACAATGATTTGCATATATGCTCGATAGACAAAAGGTATAAATTTTAAATAATACGCATACTAAATGTTAGTTGAAAACATTTATATTTCATTGAATGTTTGTTTAACATATATTTATTTGAATATTTGTTTCATAGGGTTTAGTGGAGATATTTGAAGACATGTTGCATAAGACTGACCATAGATATTGTGTGAAGCACATGTATGATAATTTCAAGAAGAAGTTTAAGGGGGTAAAGCTGAGAAATGAGATGTGGAATGCAGCAAGGGCACTGACTACAGTGACTAGTGATGAATTTGAATATCACATGCATATCATAAAGAAGATTGATAAGGATACGTATAAATGGCTTGCAAAGGTTCCTGCTAGGTTATAGTTAATGTCAAAATTCAATGATAATTCCAAATGTAAGTTGATTGTTAACAACATGCTTAAAACATGAAATGATAACATTGGTGAAGCTAGGGATAAGCCTTAAATTCCAACGTTGGAGTGGATTCGTGGTTATTTGATGCATTGTTTCCAATAAATTAAAAAAAAAAAAAAAAGGAGTGGATTTAGAAGAAGAGTGGCTTGTTGTACCCTAATTTAGCATAGATTTTGGAGAAGAGGATGTATGACTCAAGACATTGCAGTACAAAAAAAAAAATCAAATGCTTGTATATTTGAGGTTCACGACAAAGGGATGATGAGGGTGTGGATTTGGAAAAAAGAACTTGTAGTTGTAGGGAATGGGATGTAACTGGGATACCATGCATTCATGCAATTGTATATATTATTTCAAATAGGGGGCAACCTAAGCTATTTGTTGACAACTCTTATGATAGGGATACCTATTTGGGGTTATATAACCCTATCTTATTTCTTATGCCCCTTAAACACTTGTAACGTGAAGTTGGCACTGATCACATATAGCCACCCATTGTTAAGGCTACAAGCAGACCTAAAAAGGCAAGGAAGAAGACAGTTAGTGAGGTTAGTAAACCTAATGTACTTGGCAGAAAAAGGCAACGTATTAGATGTACTAAGTGTGGGGAAACAAGCTATAATGAACTTGCAAAGCAACTGAGGCAACACCTAAACCTAGGGGTCAAGTAAAAGGTAAATGAGGTAGACCTATATTGCCTCCTGCTTCTGGTATACCAGCTGTATTATTAGACATTGATGGGACTGCAAGTGGTTCTACTAGAGAAAGAGTTAAACTTAGGACTGCTAGAGAAAGAAGTAATGGAAGTGCTACAAGAGGAAGAGGTGATGGAAGTGTTGTTAAAGGAAGAGGTGCTGATAGTGATGCAAGAGGAAAAGGTGTTGGAAATGCTATGAGAAGAACATGAAGAGGAGGTGGAAGCAGTGAAAGACAATTGCAAGAAGTATGCACAATGCTAATGCTAATGCCATTGCATTTATCCTAAAATTATGAGTAATTTAAGCAAAAATGCTAATGCCATTGTATTTTTTTTTATCTACCATAGGTGATTTCCATACCATCAAGGTATGGAAATATGCTGAACAGCTTATCTCAGTCTTCTTCTGTAGATTTGAATGTCTTATGGAGTAGTCAGGCTTCATCCTCAAGGTATAAAATATATTATTGTCACTTTAGACATTGATATGATTTGAATGGTACTTTTAATAGTGTTGTCATTTGAATGGTAGTTTTATTCGATATTATTCTTTATTATAGGACCAAAACAATGAACACATCACTTTAGACATGTTTGGTATACAGAAAGGAAAAAGGTAAAATGGCTTTAGAGAACAACAAATTGCAAGAAATTAACAGCTTTTGTTTTTTGATTTTTCCTACTTTTTTGACTTTTGTTGAAATATTTAGATAGTATCAACTATTTTTTGGCTTTAAACATCTCTTTAGACATGTTTGGTGTAAGGACTTGTTGAACTTGGTTGTTGGTTGCAGAATGTGGATATTATGTTGCTGTTAAAGGGTTATATGGTTATGGTGTAATGACAGTTTTTTTGATGAAATGACAATTCATATATAACTATTTATGTTGCTGTCGAAGGGTTATAATGATTGTGGTGTAATGGCAGTTTATTTATTTTTATAATGTGAGTTGGTATATGAAAATTTATGTTCATGTTTAAGGCTTATAATGGTTGTGGTAGTTATAATGATTAGGTTTCTAGTGCACTATTTTTATTTGCAATCCAAATTTGTTTCATGCATGCTCACATACACAATCTTATGATAGCTAAGAAATAGGTACTTTCATTACATTAACTTATCGTTGCATTGGTTTAAAAAATCACACAATCAACATTCCAACAACACAAGAAAAAAAAAACCAACATGAATGTAACTTATTCTACCATTCATATTCCTCATAGTTGGTACATTTTGTGTACCCACATAGTTGATAGTGTCATCATTGTGCAAAGGTTCCAACTCCATATTTCTCATTATAACTTGAGCTCTTAAAATTGAAATGGTCCTCATTGCCATCTCTCTCTCCATATGGTTCCAATTAAGTTCTCTTTGAACTTCATTGTGTTGGGGATCAACCCTTCTAAAAAATTCACGACATCTTATAGGATAGCTTCCACATCCATAAAACCTGTGTCCTAGATTTTAATGTGTCGTTATTGTTCTCAAAGGCAATTTCACTCGACAAGTTTCTTGATGCCATTGAGGGCTCCATATCCCTACAACAATAGGAAATATATATATATATATATGATAATAGTAGTATGCACATGTCATACACTAGATAAAATACTAACATGTTGAATGTTCCAAAATTGCCCTCCATGATGACCATTATACCCTTCAATCTTGTGTATAAACCTTTGCCTTTCCTTATACATATATATATATATATATATAGCAATAGAAATATGTATACTGACATGGGAGAGTGAGGGCAAAGAGATAGTAGAAATGGCTGAAGACTGAAATGAGTTTGATTTGGTACAAGGAAAGGCAAAGGTTTATATACAAGATTAAAGGGTATAATGGTCATCATGGAGGGCAATTTTGGAATTTGATGACTATTTAAATTTAGGAGATTACACTTTTAACTTTAATTTTTCAAACTTTCCAACATTTTTTTTACAAAACATTCTTTTATATTTTTAATAACAAGTTTGAAAATAATATACTCTGAACACACTCTGAAGCAGGAATTGTGCTTCTACTTCGGGTCAAAGGAACAGGACAAACTAAAAACCGCTGCCAAACGGTACAAAATGTACACACTAACGCATGCATTGATCTCTCTCTCAAAACTGGGAAGTCTGTTACTTTTATTTTTACGGAGCATTTTTACGGAGTGGAAGTCTATGAACTGGAAGTCGTAGCTGTGTCGCTCCCTGTTCGATTCGATTAATGGTTCTCTTGAGAAGAAAATGAGTTCATTGGGCGATCGGTACGCGATGCTTCTGACACAACATTTGACCCACGACGCAGAGGAAATTGGCAGACCTCATCAGTCTCAGGTCTTGAGAGACTACGTCACGAGGCAGATCAATGTGTTCCTGTGGATATCTCTCATCACCATCACTCTCCTCTTGCTCAGAAAGCTCGCGAAGCTCTTCGGATTGTGGGCCAAAGGCAGCCTCATACCTGGCCCACCTTGTCCCTCCTTCTACGGCCACTCCAACCTCATCTCCGGAGCGAGTCTCACTGGTAGGTTTTCAGTGATTACTCCTCCTGAATTTGTTATCACATGTTTGGTTACTGAGAAAATTGTGTTATGTTCTGAGTGGTTCAAACAATTGCATAAACTCCCGATTAATTTCCTGTCACATGATGGTTGCTGAGAATTTGGAGTAGAAGGAAAGAAAGAGAATGACATAGCCAAACTCTTAGGTGGGAATTTTTTTTCCTTCTTGGGTCCAAGGCCTTACAAGATCGAAAAATTTTGATATTTGTTTTTTCTTTTTCTCATTTTCTCTACAAGCAAAGGGTGTAATTTTAAAATTTTAATCAGGTGTTGTTCTTTGTTGAATTTCAGTATTTTAGGTTTTTTGCATTTAGAATTCTTGATTTTGGCTGCAAAGAAAATGGTGAAAATAAATGAAATAAAGGAAATTTTCAGGCCATCTGCTGCGTTATCACTTTGAGAAAATAAAAAATTCTATGGATGGTTAACAATGAAATGGCATAAAGAAGAAAATTGAAGTAGTGTTTGGGAGCTTCATGACACCAATATTCCTTCTCCAGGGAGGCCTTTTTAGGAAGAAAATGCTGGGAGTTTAAAGGGACAAAATTGTTTGGTAAATACCGTTTTGATAGTCCTTTTAGATTAAGAAGTACTTGGCTCACGTGTTTGGTGACAGTGTATAAGAATCCCATTTAATTAGTAGAATAGCTTTTACTTAAAAAATCTTTAAAATACTTATATTGTAGTTGTTATGATCACAAGAATAAAACCGTTTACATAACTAATTTCGACCCGACAAAAAAATGACAAGAAATTGTTTCAGACAACTAATGATGAATGCTTAAAATAATAAAGCCCAGACAACTGTTTTCAAAACAATTATTTTTGACTTCTCTTAAATGGACTTCCTTATCATGGACTTGATGAAGAAGTCCTACCTGTGTACTTAGCCAAATATCACAATATATATATATGTGTGTGTGTGTGTGTGTGTGTGTGTGTTTGTTTTCTAAACACAACCTGAATTCTTATATGTTTCTCCTGCTTTGGCTTCCTGAAAATGGAAAAACCAATTCCACCTAGTTAACTAGTTACACTGGGCTCAGTTCATGTACTAGATTCCTTGAGTCTCAAATGGTAATAAAAAGTTAAGGTACTGCCTGGATTGCATTCTTATACTACCTTTTCCTAAAAGCACCATATGCCTATAATTCTTGGGTCACGTCTGGCTCCTCCGCTTTACTAATGTAATAGAAAGTAAAGGGTTTCCTACCTCTCGATATTATTATTGTTATTTTTTAAAAAGCTTTTGAACCCTTTCGTTGGTAATTTAAAGGAGTTTTTGCATCATTTGTCAAGTCCTCGTAGTTCGATTTTCTGTTGCTTGCTTACTTCTGTTGAAGCATCATCATAATCATCACCATCATATCCATGATTGGATCTATACAATGAACTATGGTGTCCTTGAGGCATGTTTTCTAATGATTGCACACATCAAATCTTAAAATGATTTTAGTTTGACATTTTTATTCAAGCACTGAATTACAATACTCTGGTTTTCAGATCTTTTGTCAAAATCGCATGAAAAATATGGACCAGTTATCAAGCTGTGGTTGGGTCCTACTCAGCTTCTAGTGTCAATGACGGATCCAGAACTCATTAAAGAGATGCTCTTAAAAGCCGTGGATAAATTTCCCTTGACAGGGAGGGCATTTCGTTTAGCCTTTGGACAATCAAGCCTTTTTGTTTCTTCTTTCGACAAGGTACATGCTTCAAAATCCTCTTCCCCCCCCCCCCCCCCCGCACACACACACATCATGTGTCATTCACTGTTTCTCTTCACCTCATATTCTTAAGCCTGTGGACAATCAAGCCTTTTCGTTTCTTCTTTTAACAAGGTGCATGCTTCAAACTTTTCCCCCATCATGTGCCATTGACTGTTTGGCCTCACCTGATATGAATGTTGTTCATTATCTAATAATTATGCGATGAGATTGTTGTAGTTTTCAATAGGACTATTTATTTAAAAGCTAAATACATATCCCTATTTCATGTTAACAGTTCAATAACATAAACATTTGTTTGTATTCTAAGATTATTTGAATTTCTGCACTTCTGAAAGAAATTTTAGTGTTTTTTTTTTTCTTCTCTGGTTTACACACATGCACACTGCTGAAGTTCTCTAAGTTAGCATCATGCCTTCTCAGAAATGTCTTGGTTTAACAACTTGAATATTGCTTTTGAATTTGTGCATCTTTATACTTGTCAAAAAAAAAAAAAAATTGTGGATCTTTATTTAAAGTAACATAAATAGAAAATTGCATCTTTTTTACTAAACAAGTCATTATCACTATGCTGCGGTCGAATACACAAACTTCTTCAGGGTAGGGAATGTGTGTCCTCCCCTCCAACCTTTCTCTATTGTCTTGTGTCAGTATTCTGGTACTATGATAGATTCTCGTGTCACTCTCACCCTATGATAGATTATTCATTTTGTGCCTCTTGACTAATCAGTGCATTACTGATTTCTTTTGCACAGTAGGAATCCTTCGTGACCGGTGGTTTTTTTCTGTCTCCAACTTGTGTGATCTCTAAGACTCATGGAAATAATCATTTTCATCCTATTTTCTTTGTCCTGTCATCCATTGCACTTGTCAGAATACGCTATTCCCAATTAAACCTGGAAAGAAAATGGCGGGTGGGGGTGGGGAATTAAGGTCTTTTCTCCCCTGACAACACTTAATTTCTATTTTAACAATCAACTGAAGTTTAATTATCAATCAATAAACATTTAATAGTATGTAAAGTGCCGAAATATAAAGTAGAAAACATCCACATGCATGAAACCAATTTTTACATGGCAAACCACAATGGGAAAAACCATAGGACCTAATCCAAGCAGATTAAATCCACTACGAGAAAGAGGTTTACAACTAGGTTAACACTTTCTGAACTCTAGAACTCTTAGTTATCTCTTAGCACATATTGATCCACTAAAAAAAAAAAAAAACACTTTTCACTGAGTCTCAAAGTACACAATCCACTTCGTTAACTGATCTGCTCCTCATGATTGCCGTCTCTTACCACCTTGTTAATGGTATGATGACATAGGATGTGGAGGAACATTTTTTTCATCATCTTGCAGGAAGCACTTCTTAAACTCATCTTGGACGATATCGCCATTCTCCTAGCCAAGAGGGCAAGGTCAGGATTGAGAATTGGTCCAATTGGAGGACATTGTTGTTCTTTTTAGTTGCTATATAATTAGGAGGGGGAGGGGGAGGGGGAGGCTGAGGGAAGTAGTTGGGTTCTACCCATGGAAGTTTTAGGGTGAAGTATTATTATCAGATTATTCAAATTCAACAGCCGTCTTCTTTCCCATGTAATGTAGCATGGATATCTAAAGATCCTCTCAAGGTGGCTTTCTTTGGGTGGATGACGACTATTGGGAAGATTTTGACGCTGGATAATTTTTTTATTTTTATTTTGATAAGTATTGTATTAAAAGCGTTCAAAAGGGGAACGCATCCCTCAAAAGCTACACAGGGCCAAATAGGGCCTTTAGACCCTCAAGGAGTGTAAAAAATCAACAACTTGCTCCAAGAATTTACAATTTCTCCCCAGAACTTGACGCTGAATAATTTGAGAAAAAGGAGGTAGGTTGTTAGCTGGTGCTGCATGTGCAAGAGGGACAAGGAGTTGGTTAGTCACCTCCTATTGCATTGACCTGTGGCGTGAGATGTGTGGGCTTTGTTCTTTGCAAATTTGGTGAGCATTGGGTCCCATCGGATTTTATGGCTGAGATGCTTGAGAGTTGGCGGGGGTGTACAGTGGGATGCCATGCTCAAGACACTTGGAGAAAGTCCTTTTTGTATTTGGTGTGGGCTATGGCGTAAAAGGAATAGATCTTTTGAAAGGATTAACCTTTTCTGGTGAACCTGACCGCACATAGCCTGACTCCATACACTTGTGGAGTGGTAAAAGAGACTTGAAATTAGGCATATACTATATTGTGGGATAACTTACCAAATCTAGTTTCTGAATATATAAAGACAATTGAAATTCGTAAGAATTTTAGTTTTAATTATTTTGTAAGACACAAAAGCCAATTTTTAGTACTTGAAATCCTTACCGAAAACAACTTTTAAATTGGTTTTAAACTTAAACTCAAAATCTAAGCTTTCTAACCAACATTAAGCTTCTCAAATTCATTCTTAAATAAATAATATTCAATTTTAAACTTTATGTTTATATCAAAACTAATTTATTTATTTATTTATTTTTTTGATAATCTATATCAAAACTAATTAATAATTAGCTTCAGATTAATTCCATTTTAATTCAAGTTTCCTAATTTATTCACTCCGAATCTTATGCTCTTTTAGGCCACCTACTTTCTTTATATTGTGTAATTGATGAAGGTTGAAGCAAGATGTCGATGCAATCCTTCGGCTTAGTCTTCAATCCACAATCATAGCTTCAATGTCAATGTGAACCTTTCACCTTTCTTTGAAGTGACACGACAAATAGACCATTTATGGAATATCCAACACATGGCACTTTTTCCTGCCAGGTTTAATGATCATAGGCAATTATATTATAGAGTTTTATTGCTAAGGTGCATATGGTCATCTCGTCTCCTTGTTTGCACAAGTGATTTCTCAAAAAAAAAAAAAAAAAACAGAGGTAAAAACAATAATTAAAAATTAAAAAATCTCAAAAGTATTTTGTTTTGATGTGTTTTAAGATTTTAATTTGTTTAGAGTTCTTATTTTTACTTTTCGGTATTTTGAAGTGTTCTAGAATTGAGATGCTTTAAAAATGAGTGTATTTTGAAGAGGCCAAAAACATATCTCTGCAGATCATACATCAGTACAAGATTTTGGGTTTATTGTGTTTGTTATCTCTAAAAAGCTTTCCATATACCCAAAATAAATTCTTTTTGTTTATAAAAGAGACAAATTCCTTATAACTCTCACACTTTTTTCATGCTCTCAAGAGTTCTTGAAGCCATAAGCCTCCAAGAACTCCAAGCTTTTCCAGTCACTCAACACGGCCTGCCAACTTTTCGTCATTGTTCTAGTATTCTTGATGGCTGGAGGCAGAACCAAATGAAGGTGTTCATCTGCCGGGCCTTCACCTTCAACTCCAACACATCTTCCCAAAGGACCCAAACTACTTGGGGAACTACTTCAAAAAGCCTCATCAGGACAGTTGTATAGTGGGGGCCCAAGTCAGTGATTTTTGGAGGGCTACGCCTCTTTGCATTTGGTGGTATTTATGGCTTGAAAGAAATAGGAGGTCCTTTGAAGGAAAGGAGACTCATATTGGGGAGTTCAAATTCTCTATTATTAGCACTCTTTTTTGTTGGGTTATAGGGAGATATTGTAAATCCATGGAGGAGATAGTTGATTTTTTGGATTCTTTGAGAGTTTAGAGGCTCTATTAGGCCTTGTGTATTTTCTGAGGGATGCGTTCCCCTTTTGAACGCTTCTTTGTTCAATCTTTTCTTATTAAAAAAAAAAAAGCCTCATCAGGACACTCTTAAACAACACCATCAAAGAAAGTCACGTTAGTGAGATGTGCATCTTGGATAAATTTTTGCTTAAAGGATACCCCCTTTTTCAACAATACAGTGATAAGGCATGGATATCACTTTGCCACACCAATGGTTTCCAAATAGAAAACGAAATCTATTTGGCTTTGTTGTTAACTATTTAGGGATTCCTAGAAAGGAGGAGGGTGTGATGTGTTACTAATTGTCTTTTTTGCTTTTAATGATTTAGATGGAAAACATTGCTTAGCTCAGTAATTATGATTGCATTATGTTTGGGATGCCTTTCTTGTTATCCTTAAACCACTGATTTGTGATCTTATTCTGTTGATATGATTTAAGATTATTTAATAAAATAAGATGTTCTTCTTATATATATATATATATATATATATATATATATATATATTTTCCCTGTTGAACTTGTCTGTGGTTGCATTCATTTTTCTCCATTAATGGTTCATATGTTTATACTTTTCCTATTATCTGCAGGTACAGAAGAGAAGGGACTCATTGGAAAGACAACTAAATGGGAAATTGCTTGAAAGAGCAAATATTATTCCAGCAAAAGTTGCAGATTGTGTAATGGAAAGAATTCAAGATATAATGGCCAAAGGAAATTTTGACTGTAAAATTATTTCTCAACATTTGGCTTTCACCATCTTGGGAGCTTCCCTCTTTGGTGATACATTTTTGTCTTGGTCCAAAGCAACCGTTTACGAAGATCTTCTGATGATGATTGCCAAGGATGCTTGCTTTTGGGCCTCATACAGTGTTACTCCCTTCTGGAAACGTGGATTTTGGAGGTACCAATATTTATGTACGAAGCTAAAATGCTTAACCCAAGACATTATCCAACAGTGTAGACAAAATTACGAACTATTTACTCAAGTAGATCAAATCCCTCGTAATGTTGGGCGGGAGGCTGCATCTGGTGCACCACCTTCTTCTGTTAATGCAATGCCAAATAACTTGTTTCTGCAGCAGCTTGATGACCATCCTGATACAGGAGAATCATGTGGGAATATTACAAGTGTAATGTTTCATGGGTGTCTAACTACTGCAGGTCTGATCGGTAACATGTTAGCAAGACTTGTGGCACATCCAGAATTACAGGATAAGGTAGCTGTATTCTTTTTACCTAGTTCTTTTTTTTATAATTTTGAGAGGTTCAACACATGTTGCTTTTTCATGTTTCCGTATTCATTGCTTTGAAAGTGATGCCAGATATACTGGGAAAATTCTGCCACCCGTCCTTGGACAGTCCCTAGTATTTATATCATATCAATGAGTGATGGAAGTGACTTTGTAAAATCTGACGGCCTTCGAAATGTCTGATGGTTGATTTGGTTATTCTTGCTATTTTTTGTTGGTAAGAGACAAAAGTGGAAAGATTTCTGATCAACTCATACTTGTTTGCAAAGGACTGAAATTTTTAAAAACTCCTTAATGACAAATGTAAAAATTTAAGTTGCTTTACTCTGATCTATGGGTTTTCTTGGTATTATAGTAGAGAAGAAGATTCAGGATAATAATATGTGAAACCTCATCAGGGAATAATGGTAGAAAAATGTTTTTAAAGCAAAAAGTCTGTTCCGGAAGCAATGATGTCGATGCAGTTTTAAATTTGCTTTCTTTTCCAGGATAGCCACAGTAAGATGAATGTAAACATTGCTTACTTTTCATCTCCTAATATACCAGTTGCATAACTGCCTGAGATAGCCTATTACGTCACAGCTTGCTTTCATATGTAAGATAAAAAGGGACGCATCTTCGATGTGTTTGGCGTCATGCATAACTTTCTTGCAAATCGTAACCAATTCATAACAACTTGCAGTTATGCTTGAAGAATAGGAGGATTCCAGTCCTAAATCTGGCATCATCATAACACAATGCTTTTATATAGTGTAGCATTGGATTTTAAGCATTATCGAGGCAAATATCAAGGCAGAAACTATCTTGAGTTGGTGTCACAATTTACATTCGCCATGTAAATAATTGCCAATACGCGGTCTTACTAAATAATTCCAGTGTATGGCATACTTTGATTTCTTACCTTCTGATAGATAGTGAAATTTCTGAAGGGCAATTATTTATTCTTTTGTAATCCTCTCTTGGATAATAATATGTGAAACCTCATCAGGGAATAATGGTAGAAAAATGTTTTTAAAGCAAAAGGTCTGTTCCGGAAGCAATGATGTTGATGCAGTTTTAAATTTGCTTACTTTTCCAGGATAGCCACAGTAAGATGAATGTAAACATTGCTTACTTTTCATCTTCTAACATACCAGTTGCATAACTGCATGAGATAGCCTATTACATCACAGCTTGCTTTCATATGTAAGATAAAAAGGGACGCATCTTCGATGTGTTTGGTGTCATGCATAACTTTCTTGCAAATCGTAACCAATTCATAACAACTTGCAGTTATGCTTGAAGAATAGGAGGATTCCAGTCCTAAATCTGGCATCATCATAACACAATGCTTTTATATAGTGTAGCGTTGGATTTTAAGCATTATCGAGGCAAATATTAAGGCAGAAACTATCTTGAGTTGGTGTCACAATTTACATTCGCCATGTAAATAATTGCCAATACGCGGTCTTACTAGATAATTCCAGTGTATGGCATACTTTGATTTCTTACCTTCTGATAGATTGTGAAATTTCTGAAGGGCAATTATTTATTCTTTTGTAATCCTCTCTCGGAGCTTCTTTGATTCCTTGGAATCAAAATTAACAGTCAGTGTCAGGTGTAACCTGGGTAGTAAGAGAACAAGGAAGGATCAAAATAATAGGAAGTGAAGTTTTGTTTTGATAAGTAAGAATATATTAGAGCGCGTTCAAAAGGGGAATGCATCCTGAGAACTACACAAAGGAAGTGAAGTTGGTACTCAGGGAAACCAAGGCAAAACCCAAATTGTTATGGATCTTGGTTATTTGATTGATATTTGACATTGCTCTTAGTTGCTTGTTGGATGATTAAGCTTCTGATGATTGTGATATATGTGTGACACCCTAAAGCATTAGTGGGTTGTAGATTGGAAATTTATGATTCTACTATGTTAATTTTCTGCAGATCTATTCTGAGATAGTTATGGTGCGAAATGAATCAAAGCAGCAAGATCAACAAGCTGTTGATCAGATGCTCCTTCTATTGGCTACTGTATATGAATCTGCTCGTCTTCTTCCAGCTGGGCCTTTGCTGCAAAGATGTTCTCTAAACCATGGTAACAAGTTGCTTGTAATTAAATTTAGTATTGGCTACTGTAATTGGATTGATGATTTGTTTTGTTAATTGAAACTTGATAATTAAATTTTTTTTTTTTTTTTTCTCTCATAAATGTGAAGGTGTGCTCTTTATAATTGAGAATTTTATTTAAGAATCAAAATGATTATGGATCAGAAAAAATCATGTCTCGTGTTTGACAGTCAAGAATGAAAAAGAAAACAATAAGATAAGACTGTTAAAATCATTGAAGGGGCTACCTATGAGATTAGTCTGAAGCTACCTAACATAGGAAAAAAGGAAAAATAAAATAAAAGAATAATAATGAAAATGAAAATATATGTGTATGCTTAAGGAGTGAACTGGGCTTTATGAGATGAACTTGTGTTTTACAGATTACACTATTTGAGTTCTCTAATATTTATGTTTTAATATTTAAAAAATATTTTTTTTGGAGAGTTACTTTGTTAATTTTCTTATTTAATCAATTTAATACTTGAAATATATATATATATATATATATATATCTATTCAAGGAGCAAATTTGAAAAATAATTCCTCTACACCTTTAATACCCTCAAAGAAATTTATTATTATTGTTATTTGTAAGTAAAGCATTCATAGAAGAAGCACTCAAATGGGGAGTGCATCCTACTTACAGTAGCAACTCTCGAAAATCAATGTCCTGGGATGTGTAGTTTCGGCGATCCTTTCAGGATTGGGAGTTGGATGACGTCACTGGGTTGCTGGCTCTCTTGTATAGACAGGAGGTGGATGGTTCTGGTGCGGATTCCTTGACTTGGGTGCCTTCTGCGCAGGGGACTTTTCAGGTCCGGTCCTTCTTTTTCTGTCTCTCTGGGTTTCACGGTACCACTTTCCCGTGGTAGACGGTTTGGCAGTCGAAGGCGCCTCTTAGGGTGGCCTTTTTTGTTTGGACTGCAACTTGGGGTAGGATTTTGACTCTGGACGATTTGAGGAAGAAATGACAAATCATTGTCAATCGGTGTTGTCTATGCAAGAATGATAGAGAGTCCGTGGATCACCTCCTTCTGCATTGTCCTGTGGCCCATGACTGTTGGAGTCTTATTTTGGGACTTTTGGTGTCCAGTGGGTCATGCCCCGAACCTCAAGGGATTTGATTGACATTTGGAGGGGCCAAAGGGTGGGGGCGCATGTTTGCGATTTTTGGAGGGTGACCCCCCTTTGTGTTTGGTGGAGCCTTTGGAAAGAGCGGAATAGAAGATCTTTTGATGGGGAGGAATCTTCTATTGGGGCGTTAAAGTTTTCTATTATTTGTTCTCTCTTTTGTTGGGGTTGGGGGAGAAATTGTTCATCTTTAGATGAAATCGTGGACTTTTTGGGTTCTTTGGGTCCATATGTCTTTCCACCTTTCTTTTTTTTGGGTTTTGTACAGCTCTTGGGATGCGTTCCCCTTTTGAACGCTTTCTAATACATTTTTATTTATCAAAAAAAAAAAAATTGCTTTTAAAGATCAAAAATGTGATTAACTCTTTTTGACTATATATATGGTCTTTAGGTTAGATAAAAGTGAAATCTTTCATGCTTTAACACACATATAAACAATTTGAGAGATTTGTGAAAAGATCTAGAGTGAGTTTTTGGGTGGTTGCATATTTTACACTCTTGGAGATATTCTCCACATATTCAATCTAGGAACCACATAGGTTATTCTTGAGTGATTGATTACAAAATAAAGGAACCGATAGATCGGTTTTGATACGGTAAACCGAGGCAACATAGAGACGGAGAGCAATCAATAGAGAAGCAGGTTTGTGTGGTGCGGATGCTGTTGACAGATCAGAAGAATGACCTGGAGATCTTCGAGGGTGTTGAAAATTAGGTATTCTATTGTGTCAAGAATCAATTAGGAGTTTGAGCGTACTGAACTGTGACCTGATTGTACATCTCTTTCTCTATCCTGGATTGTGCCTGACTGGACGAGGTCCCTTGATTTCTTACTCTCTTTTGAGGGGTTCCCGTGATTTCTTACTCTCTTTTGAGGGGTTTTCACGTAAATCTGCCTCTCTTCTACTTGCTATACTTTATTTATTTACTGCTCACTGCATTTTTGTGAATTGGAAATGAATTGCAAACTTATATTTTCACAAATATGAAGGTAATAATTTATTAGTTAACTGTTTATCAAAATAATAATAATAATAATTGGTTAATTGAGAATAAATTTTGTAGAACAGAAAAATATCCATCAGAATTCAGACCTATTCACCCCCTCTAGGTCTATAACATCGGGAAGATCATACTTATTTATATGTATTTGTTAGAAAATATTATTATAGGAACCCTTAAATTACTCGATAGAATATTTGATATGAGAATATGATAGGAGAGATTTTAGCCTATGATTGAATATTTTATTGCAATAATTTATGGTATTAATTTTAGAAATCTTCCATCAATATATTTTCCATATTTATCACTTGTATTCTTTCACCTAAGATGATCATTGTATAGAAAGATTAAGAGAGTATAGAAAGATTAAGAGATTATAATAAAGATATGTAGCTCTATGGGCTTTTTGTGTCGTGGATACAAGTCCTAGTGGCTGAACCACGTTATATTATTGTGTTCTTCATGTTTTAGTTTCTCTCTTCAACTTTTATATCTTTCAACATGGTATCAGAGCAGGTTTCTCATACCCTACTCTATACTATACTCGTCTTGGATCTCCGGATCAACTGATCTTGAATCTCCAGATCAACCCGTCTCATCTCGGATCTTCAGATCAACTCGTGTCAAATTTACTCGTCTTAGACTCTCGCAACTTCATATTTAGTTTCAAGTTGGACTTGAGTTAAAATCTCCGTGTACCAACTTGAGGAGGGGTGTTGGAAAATATTATTATAGGAACCCTTAAATTACTCCTTGATAGAATATTTGATATGAGAATATCATAAGAGAGATTTTAGCCTATGATAGAATATTTTATTGGAATAATTTATGGTATTAATTTTAGGAATCTTCCCTCAATGTATTTTCCATATTTATCACTTGTATTCTTTCACCTATAAATAGAGGTGATCATTGTATAGAAAGATTAAGAGAGTATAATAAAGATATATAGGCCTCTGGGCTTTGTGTGTCGTGGATGTAAGCCCTAGTGGCTGAACCATGTTGTATTATTGTGTTCTTCATGTTTTAGTTTCTCTCTTCAACTTTTATATCTTATATCTTTCAACAGTATTCAATTGGTACTGGACTGTATCAGTTGAACCCATCAAGTTTCATTCATTCATTAATTGATTCGGTACTAATATTTAATCTACCTTAATTTCATATCAAACTCTTTCTATGGATATGTTATTAGAGGTCAATCTGTAATGTTTCTAAAAATGTGATGACACATGGACATATATTCCTTTCTGAGTAAACTATTTTGTCTATTGACTAGAGAACCTAGGTCAATTTATTCATGTGCTGCTGACATTTACCTCCAGTGATTAATGGTGGCTTCTTTTATGTAATTGTGGATTTAATTTCCTTTCCAATGCCATTAGTCCAGGTTCTGTAATTGATTTGGAATGTCTGTGAACTATTTTGACATTAATTTGTAGTTAATCATCATCATTGTTGATTCCTCTGAATCATACTTGCTGAATCATTGTCGAATTTCAGAAGAAGATTTGGTTAAGGTTATCCTGTTAGCAGCAAATTTTAAATTTATCTAAGCTAGTAGTTTTACTGTTTTTTAATATGCTGTCAAGCTATCATGCTTACTTTAGTGTTCCTAAATTTTATTTCTAATATTTGCTTCTCTTCTGTGCTTCACACATAATAATTGATATAATTTATTTATTTTTTTTGTTGATATTTGAAGACTTGAATCTTAAAACTGGTGTTACAATACCTGCTGGAGCTATGCTAGTTGTGCCGATTCAGTTGGTACAGACGGATAATTCCAGTTGGGGAGCTGATGCTGGCCAATTTAATCCCTTTCGTTTTCTGTCAAAGGCCAAAAATGGATTAACATTAAGCACAGGTTTACTTCTGCCATCACCTTTATTATTTGTTTGCATTATGCTTCTGAATTTCTTGCAATTTGCATCATTGCATTTAATTTTCTAATTGTGATATTTTGGCAAATATAGGCAAAGCATATCTAATAAAAGCCATATTACCTTGTTGCATGTCTATCATGTTGGTGGCACAAGGAACTTCTTTTGCACTTGACATTTTTAATTTATTTGTATGATACTGGATGTTATCTCGTGGTCCATACAAGATAGTTAATTTAATTAAAGATGGCACTTGACATGACTTATCAAAAAAAAAAAAAAGATGACACTTGACATGATGTGCATTACATTGTTTTAAAGTACAAATGGGGGCATGTTCATCTATGTTGCATTTGATTCACTTGCACTTCTCACCTTTTGTACAGCTTAAAAAGTTGGCAAATTTAGATTTATAGTAAGTATTACATTTAGCATGACATTGAACAATCGAGGTTGACAAGCATAAACTGTATGGCAATGATTCTTCTATGGGTCTGCAGAGGAACAAATGGATGGCGCACGGAGCTCATATGTTTTAAATGAGCCAAATGAAAGTTCAGCATTTCTTCCTTTTGGATCTGGTACGCGAGCATGCATCGGCCAGAAATTTGCAATCCTTGGAGTTGCTAAATTATTTGCGTCTTTGCTTGAGCATTATGAGGTTCGTTTTCTCTATATTCAATTTTCCTATCATTACCTTTACTAGTAATGTTGCTTGTTACATATTAGAACTCAATGAAAGTATGCCTAGCAATGTTATTGTTGCCTGGCTGAGGTTTATGTAAGGGAAGACTTCATGGTTAACAGTGAAGGGAGTATCTACACTACAGGCTATCAGAGTACATAAAATCTCAACTAGATGTATAGGGGGTTGACTGAATCTTGCAAACTTTTAACTACCATTAACTGATCTTCTTTTGACCTGGAGGTCGCAGGTTTGAAACCGGAAATAGCCTCTTCACATGAAGGTAAGGTTGCGTACATTTGACCCTCCATTTGAATAGTTTCTATATTTTATTTATAGGTTTCATATTTTTACTTGTGGTCTTTTTAAGTTGATGTAGTGTGGAGGGAAATTTCCCACCAATAAAGGTATGTCACTTGTACGAAGCGCCAACGAAATACAATGCGACACGTAGCAAGTATACGTGCCAGCTTGGACAGCACACGTGGTTGGCTGAACGGACCAGGGAGGTCGATCGGCCCGCCAAATTAGCGGACTGATAAGCCAACATCCCATGGAATCAGTAAAGAACCGAATTCGGATTGGCATGACCCAATTGCCTACCCAAAAAGGGGGATTAGCCCCGATCCCTAAAGATCAGGGATTGGATGGGTGGAAAATTAGGAGCAACTCTCTGTATAAATACACACAGAAAACACTAGGAAAAGGATATATGTAAAACAGTGAGAAAGGACTGTTAGATTGATTGTCGTATTCAAAAAGTCCTAGCCTAAGCAATAATAAGAATTTGGATACGTTTCTTGAGTGTATTTGGTGTGAGTTGTCTTGTCTTGCAAATTTTTGGCCTCAAGTGGCTCTGGACCTTCATACATGCCAGAAGGATCGATCTTCATCCCAAATCCAAACTGATCAGGGCCTACGAATTGCCACCTTCCGGAAGAAGAGCCTGGCTGAAACGAAACCTGAAAGCCTCAGCACTCCTCAACAAAGAGATCCCGGTGAACCTGGATAAAAGGGGTTTCGCCTCTTAAACCTTTTCACCAGAGCTTCAAGCTCCTCATTGGATTCCTTCAACTCTTTAACTTGGGCTTCAAAGCCATCGCTATCTTTCTTCAAGCCACAACAGTCTTGTGCAACTTGTTATATTTGTCAGTCAACCCCATGCGTCTTGGCTATCTGGATTATATTATCTAGATTCTAGTAAACCTTATCCTGTCTTGTCATCGGCTTTGAGTGCTACAGGCTCTTCTCTTCGGTTGCACTTTCGTTTGGGTCGTCCATCTTTAGCAAAGTTACAATTAGCTATTCCTACGTTGAGTCATATCTCTTTTCTAGAGTGTGAAGCTTGTCAGTTGGGTAAGCATCATCGTAGTTTTTTCCTGAGTCGTAGTCATAGACGTCAAGCCGAGTCCTTTGATTTAGTCCACATGGAAATCTGGGGTCCTTCTAGAACTGCTAGTTTGAACGGATTCCTTTATTTTGTTATCTTCATTGATGATTATTCTCGAATGACATGGTTATTTTTTATAAAAGAGAGATATGTGTTACCTCGTATTGTTGCTAAATTTTACAATGAAATTCTTACTCTATTTGGTAAGCACATTAAGAACTTTCGATCTGATAATGCCTTAAAGTATACAGAGTCTATCATGAATTCCTTTTGTGCTGATCGTGGTATCATTCATCAGACTAGTTGTGCTCATACTTCTCGAGAATGGTGTTGCTGAGCGAAGTGGATGTTGCTCGTACATAGTATTCTATATGCAAGTGTCAAAACATTTTTGGGCTGATGCGGTTCTTACTGCTTGTTATCTCATTTTCCGTATGCCCTCTACTGTTGTGAATAACCAAACTCCTTTTTCTCTTTTATACCCTAGTGTCTCTCCTTTTCAACTCACTCCTCGTGTCCTTGGTTGTGTAACCTTTGTTCATATCTTGGATCCTGGTCTAGACAAACTCTCTTTGCGTGCTCGTAAATATGTTTTTCTTGGATATTCTCATACTCAAAAGGGGTACAGTTTCTATAGTCCCGAGTCTCGACGATACTTTTGTGAGTGCCGATGTTACTTTTTTTTTTTTTTAATCCCATGTTTTCTTCTCATCATCTGGTGAGCGTTTGTTACTAGATCTCATATATGCTCGTGAGGGGGGAGCCTTCCTTATCTTCTCCTATCCTTCCAATGCCATTGGATCCACCTTCTAATCCTCCTTTACAGGTTTATCAACGATCTCGATCTTGTCACATTGTTTCTTATAGTCCAGATATGACATCTTCGCAACCAGAGGTTCTTATTCCTCCATCTTCCACTTCTGCTACTGATGATTTACCACTTGCCTCATCTTCTCAACCAGAGGTTCTTGTTCCTCCATCAGAGCAACTGCTTGGATAGAGACTCGTTCATCAAAGCCTCCTGATTGACTTCAGTCATGGCCTTCTTGCCTTGGGCCTTCGGATCTGCTGCCCTCTTCTTCTCTTCCTCAGTAAGTGGGGGAGATGTAGGAGGAATGAAGCGAGGGATGTTCATCTCTGCAGACTCTTCGGCAACAATAGACTTCAAATTATTGAAGGAAATGAGAGATGGGATGGAAGGGACGTTGTTCCACACATTTTGCTGAAGTTAATCTAGTCTATTCTTGACTTCAGCAGAAGGAACACTATCCTCAACTGTACCAGTAAATTTGCAAACAAAGTTAAAAAGATGGACGTCATACATAAACCAATAACAATTCCTAAAGCGGGGTTAAGACTAGGAGGGAATTCCTAAAGAGTGGAACGCCCTCAGGATCTTCTAGTTATAAGAAAAACAGACCTTCCACTAACCCCCAACAACTACAAGATGGCTCTTCAGTTCTTCTCAAAAGAGGAGTTGCCAAAACCAATGATCCTATCCTTCGAATTTTGGTAAAGGTGATACCTATCTGTCTCATCTTGAATTCAGGACACTTTATAGTAGATGAAGAGGTCTAAAGATCCCAAGATTAAGATTCCTCGTTTGGTTTAGAACAAGGAGGGTGGATAAGATCCTAAAAAAGTTAGGGTTTAATTGAAGAGGAGACATATTCAAGCTACACAGGACTTGGTGGTAGAACGGAAAAGTGAAAAGTGAAAAGTACTTGGCTTGAAGATTAGGGAAATGCAAAAAGAGGTTATATTAGGGAATGGAGGGACACAACGATTAGCTACTAGGTGCCGTCCTTGGGCGAAACGCTCAAACTTCCCAAGCGACACGACCCTTCGATTGCTAGAGTTAATGGTTGAAAATAAAAAAACGTACGGGTGCAATTAATTCCCTGTAATTGTGACCGTTGGATCAAAATAAGAGGGAATTGGGGCAAAGTTTGTAGGTAAAATTTTCACAAATAAAGTCACGACACCTATACAAAGCGCCAACGAAACACAATGTGAAATGTAGCCAGTGTACGTGCCAACTCGGACAGCACACGTGGCTGATCAGCCCGACAAATTAGCCAAGTGATAAGCCAGGACCCCATGGAATCAGCAAAGAACCGAATTGGGATTGGCATGGCCCAATTGACTCCCCAAAAGAAAGGGGATTAGCCCTGATCCCCGTAAATCGGGGATTGGATGGTCAAAAAATAAGGAGCCTTTTCTGTATAAATACACATAGAAAACACTAGAGAAAGGATATATGAAAAACAATGAGAAAGGACTGTTAGATTGATTCTTGTGTTCAAATAGGGCTAACCTAAGCAATAACAAGAATTTTGATACGTTTCTTTAGTGTATTTGGTGTGAATCTGTTTAGTTGTCTTTACTTGCAAATTTTTCCACCTACGTGTAGCTATAGTTACTGAAGCTGTAGTGGTATTGTAACTATTGTTGAAGCAGCTGGTCATCCTATTGTTGTGAACTAGTTTAGTTATCTTGCTTTTTCTGGCTTTCTTATTACTAGAGTCCAAAATCTGTAACAGCTTGCAATCATGTCCCGGAATTGGTAAATATTAAATTGATAAGCTGAAGACTTTTGTGCTTTGCTAAATCAAACCACCATTATTTTTACAATCCTATAACCCCTAGTTCTCTTCCCAAACCCTATTTTACCAATTCTAATCCGTCCCTAGTTCAAATCTTGACTTTAGTTCCCTTTTAAGGTGTTATAATTTCAAAACATCTTGCACAATCTCTTTAGATCTAGAGAATTGCTGGCAATAGTGCTCATATATCACCATTTTATAGTTGTGTTATCAGCCTTCAACCTATATGTATGTTACTGCTAATGTTTGGCTACAAGCTTGTGGATCTAGTTGGTCTTAGTAAAAAATAGATGACATTTTCATTTATTAGTTTCTTTTTGTGTTATTGGAGTTCGTACATTAAAGAATTATAACTCACTAGCTACTAGTTAAATGAAAATATGGATGTGTGTTTTTACTTTTTCCTTTATTTAATTTATATTTTTCCCATGTGGCTGCTGAGGGTGTTGAATGGGTTTTTTTTGTTGAACTTTGTTTTTAGAATTACCTCGCATGAAATTGGTTCCTCTGTTGCCTTCAGCTTCCCTTCCCTCTGCCCCACTGAAATTACTAATCACAAGCAGCCAATTCGTGGGTTGCTGCTGCCTCACTAAAACTTTGAAAATTTGAGTTACTAACGTTCAATTGAGTTCTCTAAGACATTTTTCAAGAATATGAAAACAGAAAACAATTTGTTGAGAACTAAAAAAGAAAATGGGTCTTTTCTTAACTCTGCTTTCGGAAGCTATCAGACAAATTTTGAAACTTTGTACTGTTTTTCTGTTCTCCAAAAGCACATAAATTGTTCTCAAAAAACATAAAAAATAAAAACTGAACTAGGCATACCCTTACCTTGCTTTTGATTGTGATGCTGATGATACTTTATATTCTGATTTGGCACTGCTAGTGAGACAGTAAATGAGTGGGAGCTATGTGCTTTGCGAGAGTTGACACCTGGTGGGGCCTATATATTAATATAACTTGCTGACATGGCAAAGATTTTGTTAAACAGGAATACAGGATATTGCTTGCTGGCTTACACCGGGATAAATGTCTTGGTTCAAGTTTCTCAATTCTAAGCAGTTGAATTCTCATGTTAATAGAACTCTTGTGACTCTAGTCACCTCCTTTATTCTTCAAATATCTGGATTAATTTTCACAGATTAACTTGTCTAGACAATAAAGAAATAAATTACATAAAACCGTAAAATACGTAATTTTGTGCTCTAATTGTGCTTTGTTATATTCAAACTTGCAGATACGGCTTCTGCCAGGGTTTGAGAATGATCCCAAACCGATAATGAATAATTGTGTTCTTCAGCTTCTTCCTAGCCCGAAGATAATTTTCGTGAAGAGAAGCAGTGTTTGCACAAATAAAGAAGTGTAAAGTGTTCTGTGTAAATAGGAGTATCTATGTTTCATATTTTGGTGGAAAGAAGGCTCTTTTCTTTTGGCTTTTTATGGCTAGATGATGGGGAATGCAACTTTTTCGGGGTCAATTCAGCAGTTGAAATGGAGAATAGTACATGAGCGTGATTCATAGCTCATTTTTTTTTCTTTCTGCTTCTAAGTGCCCCATTTGGTTTCATCTGTTGTCATTTAAGCACTGGGCTATTAATTAATCAGCCCTGTGGTTTTTTTCCCCATCTTTGAGTTCGTAATGTTCTTGTTACCCCCTTTTTTCTCCAAAGGGAGTTAACGAGTTTGTAATGTTCTTGTTTACTCCCTTTCTCTCCAAAGGGAGTTAATGAACTTGGAATATTATTTTTTCCTCCTTTTTTTCTCCAGTCGGAGATATTGAGCTTGTAATGCCCACAGAATAATATACGTGGTAATATTAATTGTCCAAGTGATTGTGATTGGGATATTTGAGTCTCTGTGTGTGTGTGTGTGTGTGTTTGTGTTGACGCGTACTGTCAGCCTTGTCTGCTGAATTTCTAATATTACATGGAGAGGAGTGATTTTGAATTCCTGTAAAATGTTTTTGAGTTTGTGATGATGGTTAATTTTTCTTTAGAAATGTGATACCGATGGCAGATATCTAAGAACATTGTTACCAGGAAAATTTAATCTTGTTTTGACTAGGTGCGAAATTTCTAACCTGAATGGAGAGGAAGAAATGTTTTCCATTTTGATAACTCATTCAGCATTTTATTATGAATAATTTATATAATTATTCAATTAGGTCCCAATTCAGGCCATGAAGGGCTTTGATACATCTGGTAAACAAATAGGTTGGTGTCACAAGGCGTATTTGTCCCACATTGGATCCGAATGGGAGAGTGATTGGGTATAAATAGATAAGTATGTAATATTATTCAATAACTTGAGTTTTTGGGTAAATAAAAAAACACTCACCCGTTACGGTTGGTATCAAAGTCAGACTCAATCCTTGTCAAACGTGTGGTCTGGAAAGTGTTATAAATTATTATTCAATAATTTAAACTTTTGTTTAAATAAATAAGCGACCACTCGTTGCAGTTGGCCTCTTCAACCTTAGGATCAGTCTCTTAAACAACAATGATATATTAATTGACGAGGCTAACCTATTTTATTGGGCCGAAAGGATGAAGGCTCTTCGCTGTCTGAATTGGTAACCAAGGAGCCTTTGATCATTTCGGTCCAATAATTAGGCTAACCTCTTCGGCTAGTATATCACTATACTTTCGATAATGCTTTTTGGAGTGAGTGGTATATTAAATAATTAATAATCCACTAATTGAAATTTGGATTTGTTAAAGAGAAAATGGTGGTGTGGATAGAATTTCTCACTTTGCTTAACACCATAAAAAAAAAGTTCCAAAATAAGCACTTATCAAATTCTTCTTGTGATATTCTTCAAAAAAAAAAAAAAAAATTGAGGTGCCAAATGTCAATTTCTTTTTATATTTTATTTTAAAAATATAAAAATATGTAATTATGTATGAAGGTTTCACAAAAAATTTGGGAGGTCGCCCCGGAGTACGTTGCAATTACTTATATATATTACACATACATACATATATATGTATGATGGAGTGTGTGGGAGAGATGAGGGTATATTTGTTTTCGACTTAAAATGGCATTTCAATCCTAGTGAGCCTTTCCGGAAAGCAAATTTAAAAATTCCAATTTGGATAAACAAGAAAAAGCAACTTCTAATAAATTTCAAGTCCCACAAAATCTGTTTTAGGAGCTGACAAAATTCCAAGGCTTTTTAGTCTTTCACTTATCGGCCCTCCGTGACCTTACCTCATTTCACACAATCCTCACCAACTCTCCACCGAGTAACAATTGGTCCCACTTGCACCAAATGGTGGTTGTGTGTGGGTAAAAAAGGTCTTGAGGCTAAGCATGGCCTCGTTCATCGCGTGGGTGATTTGGAAAGTTTTATAAGGAAGAAATCTTGTACCCAAATGATAGTTAAAAGCAGGACGGAAGAAGTTAAAGACTAGGGAAAGAAATCTTTTTTCCAAATGATAGTTAAAAGTAGGTATGGAGGAAGTTAAGATCAGGGGGTGCACGTGTCCCCTCTAAATTTCTCCCTCTTATATTCTATATATATTTTATAATAATATATATATTTTTTTAATAAAAAGATGGAAAGTGCCCTCTAAATTTTCTCATTCTTCATAAAACTCTATATATGTTTCAAATTTTTTTCTTAATACTTATATTTTATATCTGGAAATTAATTTAATTTCAAAAATATCACCATCACTTTATATATATATATACATGTACATTATATTATAAATATATGTTACGGTATATAATACTTATAATGTCTGCCGGAAAAAATTTTCTGGTTCCGTCATTGGTTGAAAGAGCTGTGACAACTTTCTGGTAATTCAGTGATGCATGTTTGAATAACCCGGAGGTTCATAGGGGCGGTATTTCGATGGTTGATTCAATTTGTAAAGCTTGGACGCCTCCGGCTAAGGGTACTTTAAAGTGTAACATGGATGCTGCTTTTTTGGCCTATAATGGTTTTGGCTGGCGGAGGTCTGGTTTTTCGGGACCAAAACGAAGTTGTAAAGCGAGTGGTTGTGCTTCAACAATTCTATGCTTCTTCGTCTCTTATGGCCGAAGCATATGTCATGCGAGCAACATTAATTTGGGCTTTGGGCTTTCAATTCCAGAACTTATGTTTTGAAAGCGATTTGCTTATTCTCTGTGAGGTTGTGCTGGGTGAGAGAGCTTCCCTCGAAAATCTCTGCAATTGTCCTTGATATTCAGAATATAATGGATACCGTTCAAGTTGCTTGAGTTGCCCATGTCCAAAGAGAAGCAAATACTGTGGCACATGAAGCAGCTAAACTTTCTAAGTATCATCGTTTGGAGGATCAGGTTTTCCATGGTTTGCCTCGTCAATTGTTTGTATGTGCTGCTCTAGGCAGACTGACTTATGTTTTTTAGTGTTTGGTGTGCTTGTTGTTTGCCTTAAAAAAAAAAAATAAATAAATAACTTAACCACAAGAAGCTAGTGGGTCTATGTAATACCCCTATTTTCCAAAAGTATAAAATTAGAATTTAACGTTTATTTTTGTGCATTTTTAATTGATTTTTGTGTTTATTTGCTTATGTGTTTAATTGTTTTATTTCTATTTGATTTAATTGTTAATTGTATATTTGAATTTGCCTTATGTGATTAATTATTCTATTTAATTGGAATTAATTATTTAATGGCATTATTTAATTTATTTGTATTACTGGATTTAATTAAATTATCTGAATTATTTTTATTATTTGAGTGTCCTTGATTTATTAATATAGATGTTTAATTATTTAATTACGTTAATAAAGCCTTTAGGGATTTCATAACTGAAACTGTTAGAAGTTCTATAGGTGGAAGCAACAAAGTTTCTAATGAGGGTTTTATCCTATGGGCCGAGTAGGGTTTAATTTAGATTACGGTTTCTGTCGCGGATTAGCATTGGAATTAGGTTTTATCTGTGCCTATATATTTATGGTTATAGTCTGAAGGAAGGGTGGGAAACAGAGCAAGTCTGTGAGATTTCCTACTGAGGCTTCAAAGCCAGACCTAGGAGAAGGGAAGAACATAAGTAGAAGGAGGCTAGACAGTAACTCGGTGTTGCCGGAACAGTGGACACGACGCCGGGATTTCAACTGAAATCATAGGCAAGTTCTTTTCTTCCTCCTTCCCTTTAGCTTGTGTTCTGTGCACCTAAGTATGCTCTAGGGTTTTAATGGATCAATAACTGAATCGTGCATGTTTTTATATGTCAAATTAATCATATTTTTGCCTTGAATTAGTTCTGAGATGATTTTTGAAAGTTTGGTTACAGTACTTGTTTTTATAAGCATACTATAATCGGTAGGTGTTAAAGGATTTTAGTAATGCTATTTGGTATGAATAATGAATCTGGATGATACTGGACATACTTGGAACATCTAGGTTCAGGTTTAAAATAAACAGAGAGGGTTGGAAGCAGCCGAAGTCGGGGACGAAGGTCGTAGAATTCACAGAATCACGGACGGCTCTCAGAAAGGGAGAGAGCCGGCTCCCCCCAATTGTAGAGCTGGCTCTAGGAGAGGTAGAGCCGGCTCTACCCTCTTGGAGACGGCTCCAGGAATTCTTGGAGCCTTCTCTTTTGTTTTTTAGAGCCTTCTCCTTCGTTTAGAGCCTTCTCTTTTATTTTTAGAGCCTTCTCCATTTTTTTAGAGCCTTCTCCTTCTATTTTAGAGCCTGCTCTCTTTTTTTAGAGCCTTTTCCTTTTGTTTTTGGAGCCTTCTCTTTTTTGGTTTTGGAGCAGTCTCTCACGAGGATTGATTTTCTGAAGTTTTAGGTGATGTTTGGATGTTTTTAGTTTGGTCTGGACTATGTGGTGAGCATACTGGGGTTCTTAATACTAATTTCAAGTGTGGTTAAAGCCTCTTGTTGCATAATTTATGTCTCTACACTAAAGGATGGACAGTATAAAACTATACAATTTAACATACTGTTAACGGACGGGTGGAACTGAACTATTCTGGAAAAATTCTAGGTCTACACAGAATGATTAAGAAGTTAATTTTAGGTGTTAATAGGACTTGAATTGATCAAGGGTTACCCCTAAATTAACGGAACAAACCGTATAAAATTTATGCATTTTTTTTTATACGGCTAATGGATGGAAGAAAACTTAAATTGCCTAAGTTTAATTTTAGCAATCCGGTGGGATCTAGTATGGTTATAAATCTTATTTTTGGTTGCATGCTAGGGTCAGTTAGTTATCAAGTTTGCTCTAAGCATACCTTGGATGTTAACTGCTGAAATGCTAATTCTGTTTTGCAATACATGGATTTAAGCTGGGATTGTAACTACAATAATATTAAGCACTATTATGCAAATACTTGAGTTATTGAATTAGACCTAAATTGTTAAACTAATACTTGGGTCTCGTCAATCTAATTGGGTGATGGCCTGGAATTAATTATGTATTCTTTCTCAATTAACTGGATGGATGCTGGACTTTAATTTGATGAACTATTAAACTTAGTCTCGTTAAGTTATGTGAATGGATTCTGGATTGGATGTTGATAAACGGTTTAAATTCTGCATTTATTAACTACTTGGATTAGGTGGATACTATTTGATGTACT
The DNA here is from genome assembly GCF_030987335.1 of Cornus florida. Classification (NCBI taxonomy): domain Eukaryota; kingdom Viridiplantae; phylum Streptophyta; class Magnoliopsida; order Cornales; family Cornaceae; genus Cornus; species Cornus florida. The sequence continues at coordinate 53,808,930 of NW_026775573.1, forward strand.
GCTTAAAAATGTTGCATCTTTTACGGATCATATGCATGGTATGTACCGGTATGGGACAGTGACATACGGAGAGACGGATTAGATCAAAACGCTAATTCCAACCCATTCATACATACGGAATGGATTAACTAAAACAGTTAAATCCTACATGGTTTCATGCCCTGTCAACTAAAATAGTTGAACGACATATTGGATGGTTGTTTATATTTTCTGTTAATAGGAAGGATAGGGATTTAATTAAAACATTTAAATCCTAATTTTATGTCATGTCATGGCAACGAACAGTTGAGCGGCACTACATTGGTTTGGATGGGAATTTATATCTATAAATTATGGTACCGCGATATGAGCTTGAGTCTCAGGATCGTTGGTTAGGGTGCGTATATGCAGTGGATGCGTAGCTAGCTATAGTAGGTTGAGGTATACCCTGTTAGGTCTAGGTACTCATGCCCACCTTTGGGTGCGTTTTCGCATGATGCCCTCTATTCAGGTTGAGACCCCTATTGTAGTCCAGTAAATGTCCTTAGTGTGGATATATATATACTTATGGACTAAATAGGTATTGTGAGGTATCTAGGGTGTATCTGCATATCGGGTCTCTGTATGGATTGCAGTTAGATTAGAACATGTTCATGGGCTTGACCCACTATTATTTTTCAGGTAATGAACGGTTCCATGTTGTAGAGCTTGTTCGTGCTGAGCATAGACGGTTACTCATTCTTCCGACGATGTAGAAGTTTTCTTCATGGTTTAGCATTGGGTTCTTCAGTTGTTATTTTTCCAGTGTTGGAGTTTATTAGGGGTCCATCAGATGGATTCCCAAGTTGTATTAAAAATGGAGAAGTTTGATGTATCAGAATAATTCTTTATTTATAAAATTTATTCTGAGCTTTCAGTTTTTGGGATTATCGTTCTAGTTTCTTTTCAGCAAATTTTATTTATTCCTGTTTATCCTAATTATATTCTGTGCTCATTCATTGCGAATTGGTTTGATATCCTCGAATAGTCGGGCGTAGGCCTGGCCAGCCCGTATCTGGAAATTCGGGGGTATCACAGTTTGTATCAGAGCACTCCAGGTTCTAATGTCCTTAAGAGTGTTTTTCGTTATAGGACTTCCGCATTGCGTCTCCTAAAACTTAGAGCCATATTAGGATTCGTTGTACTATTTTTACGATTCGCTAGGCGGAGCTGATGTCAATTATATTCTGTAGATACAGAATAGTTGACACTAGGAGGAAGATGGGGTCCAAGGCGAAAGCAATAAAGACCCTAAGGAGTAAAGGAGTGCGTAGACGAGTTCTTTGCCAGAAACAAAACTGGGAATCGAAGGTTTAGTTATGGGATTAGCGTTACTTAGACAGTATAAGCCAAGAAAGAATTAAGGTATAAGTGTTAGGTCACCGCATACTGGGACCAACACAACTTCAGTTGTTCTCGAAAAAGGAGACAAGAGAAGAATAGGAGACCGAAGAGGATCCGAAGGGAAAAGATTTCAGCGTATCCAAGAAAGAGGACACTGAATCTTGAAGATGAAGGATCGCACGAGGGTGCTCTCATTCAACAGTAGTATAGTGAATGATACTAGTAGAGTTTGTGTGAACCAATCTGCATATAGTTAAATTTGCGTATCATCTCTCCGTGAGTTGTTTGAGAAGTATTCTTTTGGAGGGTCGGAATATGGTGGAGTTCTTATCAAAACGAAGACGGGATTTTATATCACATTCCGGAGTGTATGGGGATTAGGTTGTGACGTTCTAGGTTGCTTTATAAAGTCGTGCTGGACGGTTTTCATTTCGCGTATAAGGAGGATGGGTATTTGCTTAGGCAAACGATTGTGCAATTAAGCTATGTTTAGCGGAAAGGTTTCAAGGTTGGATACTTACCAATGAAACTATGAAATGAACTTAGGTGAGAAAATTTGGCAACTTGAGTTCAAAGGAGGTTTTCTTCTCTGGAATGGAGGATGTCTTAAGTAGAATTATATTTTGGTTGTTTTGTTGTATTGTGTGCATCTACGTGTTTCATTTTGTTGTTATGTGTTGCATTATGTTATTACGTGTTTCATTTTTGTTACTTGGTTCAGGATTTAGAAAATGGTTTAGTTGGGGGCATAAGTATGTGATCAGCCGACTATGATTTTAATGACATGGAGTAATAGCGCTATATGCGCTAGGATTTGTGGATATATGGTCATAGGATTGGGTAGAGAGACAAACTTCTAGCCAATCTATTGGACCTGGATATGCATCAATATGGTATACTACTAGGGAAGGGATAATTAAACTACCAATACGAGTCAAATAATCTACAATGATTAGTTTGATATGCTCTATGCTAAGTAGGGATTTGTTTTTACAATGCTATAAGAATGGTGGTTGTTAATGTTTTGGGGATTCGTGGAGGTTGTGGTAGGTAAAGATCACCGTAATGCCACTATGGTTTGGACGAAGGATTTTGTACTGGTAAGTACTTATTTTAATGATGCCAGGAGAGGAAAGCTTCCTCAGTCTATTCTTAAACAAGACATTATTCTCGAGAGTGTCATTTGGAGGGGTTGCTGAAGTTGCACTTGGAAGAGGAAATGATAGAACCTTTTCACAGATTTGGATGAGGGGTTACTAATTTTTACAAAGGGTCAGGATTTTGGTAGGGATGTTGGTTAGTTTCTTTATTAAATCAACTAAATTCTGGTTTATTTCGAACTGGTGGGTCATCAGTTCATCTGAATAGAGGGGAATACAAGACGACTTAGATGCATCAAAGTGGTGATTCAAACTTTGCATTAAGTTCTGTTCTAAGGAAAGGAATATGGAGGTGGACGCTCTCAACAACCAATCTTATATTCATATCTTGCGACTCATTATTGAGTTCGTAGTTGCAGTTTCGCCTGTATAATAATGACACTAGCTATTATCATGGAAATTAAGGAAGACAACTGCAAATATTAAGGTTGATCTTCGTGGAGGACTTACTTTACTCAACTAGAGCTTAAGGTACTGACGGAGGTTTAGTGGTTTCTGCTAGGGTTGTCGGAATGAATTGCGATTTAAAATTTTTAGCTGCTTCACACCAATAATTTGTCGGAGGAAGACAACTGCAAATATCACGACTTATTGGCTGCTTCACACCAATAATTTAATAACAATTTAGAGTTCTATTAATCTATTTGTATATATATATACACACACACACAATCACACATTTTATACAGAGTATAAATTTTTTAAAGAACAATGCTGGAATAAAAATAAATAAAATAAATAAATAAAAACCAAACCGTTCATTTAAAATAAAATAGTGCTTGATTCATCCTTCATTCCTCTAACATCATATACAAAAAGAGCCTTGACATAATACAAAAGAATAAATTATGCTAATTATGTTGTACATCTCTTAAATTAGGGATACTGTTTTCATCTTCACATTGTTACAGTGATATAAATGTAATTGTGTGTATCTTACAGGGGTTAGGCATGGTGGATTTCGATCTCGAAAATGATAATAATCACCATCTATGAGTTTGTGAAACTATGGTGTTGGGTCGTATTGTGACCCATTTTTGGTCATGGATCGTGGACCCTAATTAGTACTGTCTTGTAGCCCAATATATAAAGACGCTTAAGGTTTGAAGTATATGATCAAGAGACATTTAAAATCATACAGTGAAGGAGTGAAGGGTTAAAACTTGTAATCTTAGATTTTACACATAGTAAAGACTTTTACCGGATCTCCATCGTGGACATAACTTTTACCGAACCACGTATAAATCTTACCATACTTGAATTGATTTTTCTGTATAGATGAGGGGTCTACAAAGGAGACCATTGAATCATGTGATAGTACCCTAGTAATATAGAAGTTTTATGATGATTCTTTAAAAATTCGGAGTTGCCATCAAGTCAAAAGATGGGTTTTGACATCGACTTTGAGAAAGTTATTTAAAAAGGAATATTTTCACGATAGGAAATAATGGTGTAGTGTGTATTAGGAAAGGGATACTGTAATACTCCTAATTTTCAGAGGATTTGTTTAATTATTTTAATTACATTTTATTTGATTATGTGGTTATGAGTTTATGTGATTATTTGATTTAAATATTTAATGTGAATTATGCAAATTAATTACTCCCTCTGTTCCAATTTAAATGTCGCTTTTGGGGAGTAGCAATTTTTAAGGGGACATGTGGGACATGCCTTGTCTCTATAGAAAGTTACTAATTTGCCCTTCTAAGTTTTGAATATTCAAGTTCCAAATTTTAAACTCCAATGACATATATGGAAAGACGTAAAATATATTGTTTGAAAAAGAAAAGTGACAATTATTTTGGGACGAACCAAAAAGGAAAGCATGACATTTTTTTGGTGACAGAGGGAGTATATATATTGTTAGGTTTAAATGCTTAATTATTGTGTTTATTTTATTTTATTTTTAATTTAGTTAAAGGAATGGATTTGGGTTAATACTAATGGACCAACCAAATTGGTCTCATGGACTACTTGGAATAGAAGCCTAGATGGGTAAGGATTATTGCCCATGTGTATTAGTTATATATATATATATATATATATATATATATATATATATATATATATATATTGTGTGTGTATATATATATGTGTGTGTGTGTGTGTGTATGTGTATTATTATTATTATTAATATTATTATTATTATTTCTTTTTCTGATAGTTGAATGTGAGTAGGATTAGGCTATTATTATTATTATTATTACTTATTTATTTATTTCCTTTTCATTTTCCTTAAGTCAGTAGGATTAGTATTAGGGTTATTATATGTAGCCTATATATATTTACATGTATCAAGCCTGTAGAGGGTTTTTTTATGTGAGTTTTATAGAGGCAGATAGAAAGATAGAAAAAGAGAAAATCGTGAGGGATTTTGGAGCCAAAGCCAAAGAAGAACAAGGTTGAACCAAGGAAGAAAAGGAAGAAGGTTGTTCGTGTGCATGTGTAGACCAAACCAGCAGAGAGATCACGATAGTAACCAGAGGCTACTGCATTGAGGATTAGGCCGGAAAGGAATGTATAAGGTTTTTAATCCAAAAATTTTAACGCAAGTTCTTTATTCTACTATTCTCTTTAGATATTGCATTCAACACATGCATAAGATGGCTTTAGGATGATCAAACAAGATTAATAAATCTGTTTGCATGTTAAATTGGATTAAAAATAGAGAGTTTATATGTCTACATATATGTTTACATGTTTTATGTGATCTTGTAATTCAATGTATGATTTGTTGTTTAATCTTGATCTATGCATGTTTAATCAATTTAAATAAATTATTAGGGACGTTTAGGATTTAGATTTGATGATTACAACCCTTAAAAATGGAGTTGCAGGCGAATTACAGTGACCGGAGACGAAGAAGATGACTCGCAACAAAGATGAGTCAACTCAGTTGGGAAGGAGTCAGCTCAGTTGTTGAAGGAGTCGACTCGGTTATAAATTGAGTTGGCTCAGTTGGAGAAGAAGTCGACTCATTCTAGAATGAGCCGACTCAGTTAGGAACTATGTCAAATTTTTATAAGAAGAAGTCAACTCAGTTTAGCCTAGGATTGGATTTTTCAATTCTTGTTTACAGATGATGTTATAGTCTATTTTAAATGATTTAAATGGACTTGGTAAATTCCCAAAATGCATAATATACATTAATATGCTATGGTTTGAGACATAATGGATTTTAAATAACTTATAAGTTGTTTATATGATGTTTATATTGCTTAAATTATTATAACAATTGCAATGGATGCTTTTAATGATTATAATCATGTTGTGGCAGTAGTATTTGATCTTATACATTTTGATCTATTATTTATTTGTTTGTTTGGGAACCATTGTCAGGATATGATTTCGGATTATACACCATTGTCAGGATATGGTTGAATATTAAAGGTGAACTGGCTAATAAGTTTAGTATCATTCCTTGTTATGCCATTGTCAAGATATGGATGACTTGTCATTGTCAATATATGGTTTTTATTTTATATTGTTGTGCCATTGTCAGGATATGGTTATATATATATATATACCATGATACGAGTTTGAGGTCTCGGGATCGATGGTTAGAAAGGCTATATTGCCCTTGGGATGCATAGTTGGATATAGAGGATGTGTGCCCTGGTAGATGATGGTACTCATGACCAATTCGTGTGCGCTTTGCATGATACCCACTATCCGGTTAAGTCTACCTTATAGTCCAGTGAAAGTCTTTAGTGTGTATATATGTATACCGACTACATAGTAATAATATAAGTTGATTAGAATGTATTCGTTTATCAGGTCTCTATTTGGGTTGTAGTAGAAAGGACTTATTTGTGGGCCTGACCCACTATTTATTTTTCAGGTCATCGTTAGTAGCAGGCGTAGATCTTGTTCGTGCAGAGCAGAGACTAGTATCATCACTCTTCCAGTCATCTATGTAGGATTCTATCTTTTATTTTAATATTTAGATTTAGACATTTATTATAGTTGTTTATTTTAGTGGGGATTATTAGGGGTCCAGATGGTATAGATTCCCAAGTTATATTTTGGAGGATTATTAGTATCAGAGAAGTTTATTATTTATTGGAGATTATTCAGAGGATTTAATTATTATTTAAAATATCATTTAGTTTTCCTTTCAGTATTTATTTATTCTTAATTCATCAATTTGTATTCTGTGTTTGTTTTAAATACATAATTGTTTTGATATTCCCCAATCTCGTGTGCAGACCTGATCAACCCGTGTTCCGAAATTGGGGGGTATCACAAATTGGGATTTAACGCTCTTGTATAATTTCAAAGGGGTTATCCTAGGTCACGATTTACAATAATTAAAGGTTACCTGGAATTGATGATCATTTGTTTGTCCAATTGAGAACAATCCATTTATTTTTTAGAGATGGACTTGCATAGACTAGATTGTAATGTCTTCATAGATGACGTTAGGGAATTACTCTAATGTAAAAGAAAAGAGTATTTTTTGGTGGACTGTAAAAGGTAACCCGGTATTATGGGACCGATCAATCATATGACTAAAAAGGGTTGTATGGTTTGTATGGGAGGATCAGGGAAAGGAAACTTTTGATGAGTTGAAGAACAGATTGGCTTTTAGAATTGCTATAGCCATTTTTCAAGCGGAATTGTGTATTCGGTATTTACCAATGATTCTTTCCAGGATTGAGATTTAAATGAAGAAAGAAATGACCTTTCTTCCTAATAAGTCTTGTAAACTTAAATATGTTTTGAGTTTGTGATGATGGTTAATTTTTCTTTAGAAATGTGATACCAATGGCAGATATCTAAGAACATTATTACCACGAAAATTTAATCTTATTTTGACTAGGTGCGAAATTTCTAACCTGAATGGAAAGGAAGAAATGTTTTCCATTTTAATAACTCATTCAGCATTTTATTATGAATAATTTAAATAATTATTCAATTAGGTCCCAATTCAGGCCATGAATGGCCTTGATACATCTAGTAAACAAATAGGTTGGTGGTACTGGGGTATTTGTCCCACATTGGATTCGGATGGAAGAGTGATTGGGTATAAATGGGTGGGTATACAATATTACTCAACAACTTAAACTTTTAGGTAAATGGACAAACGTCCACCCGTTACAGTTGATATTAAAGTCTGATCCAGTCATTGATTCGGTGCCATGCCAAGCGCCCGGCCTGGAATATGTCCGGGTGGACTACCCGGATAGGAAGTATTTGTCACATATCAGATCGAAATGGAAGAGTGATTGGATATAAATAAGTAAATATGCAACATTTACCCAATAACTTATTCTTTTGCATAATTAAGCAAGCCCATCCGTTGGCCTCTTCAACCTTAGGATCAGCTTCTTAAATAACAGTGATATATTATTGGTCAACGAGGCTTAACCTATTTATTGGCCTGAAAGGACTGGGTCAAATGTATCCTCCTTTTTTTTTCTTTTTTTTTTTTGTCTCATTACTTTATATATATATATATATATATATATATATATAAGTGTATGTATGATGGAGTGTGTGGGAGAGATGAGGATATATTTGTTTTCGACTTAAAATGGCATTTCAATCGTAGTGAGCCTTTCCGGAAAGTAAATTTAAAAATTCCAGTTTGGTGAAGCAAGAAAAAGAAACTTCTAATCAATTTCAAGTCCCATAAAATCTGTTTTAGGAGCTGGCAAAATTCCAAGGCTTTTTAGTAACCACTTATCAGCCTTTTGTGACCTTACCTCATTTCACACACATTTCTCATCCTCACCAACTCTCCACTGAGTAAGAATTGGTCCCACTTGCACCAAATGGTGGTTATGTGTGGGTAAGAAAGGTGTTGAGGCTGTAAGCATGGCATCGTTTATTGAGTGGGTGATTTGGAAAGCTAGAAGGGGAAAAATCGTGTCCCCAAATGATAGTTTTTTTTTAGTTAGTACTCACACATTTTTCTTCTAAGATTTGAACTCCTGACCTCTTTTCAAAAAGTAAGAGGCTGATACCATTAAGCACTGGCCCGTTGGTTTGTCCCCCCAAATGATAGTTAAACTAGTTATGACGGCTTTCTGAAAATTTAGTGATGCATGTTTGAATAACCTGGAGGTTCACAGGGGCGGTAATCGGAGGGTTGATTTAATTTGTAAAACTTGGACGCCTCTGGCTAAAGGTACTTTAAAGTGTAACATGGATGCTGCATTCTTGGCCTGTAATGGTTTGGCTGGCAGAGGTTAGGTTTACAATTCTATGCTTCTTCAGCTCTTATGGCTGAAGCGTATGTCATGTGAGCAGCATTAATTTCGGCCTTGCGCTTTCAATTCCAGAACTTACGTTTTGAAAGCAATTCACTTATTCTTTGTAAGGTTGCGCTGGGTGAAAGAGCTTGTTCCTCGAAAATCTCTGTAATTGTCCTTGATATTCATAATATAATGGATACCGTCCAAGTTGCTCGAGTTGCCCATGTCCAGAGAGAAGCAAATACTGTGGCACATGAAGCAGCTAAACTTTCTAAGTATCATCGTATGGAGGATTAGGTTTTCCATGGTTTGCCTCGTTAATCGTTTGTATGTGCTGCTCTAGGTAGCCTGACTTGTGTTCTCTTAAAATTTTATAAGTTATCCCTCTTTTTATTTTGGGAAAAAGATATTCTTCCATCTTATAAAAATATATTCATTTTTTATTTTTTTTGACTATCTCAAAATAATAATTATTTTTTTTTATTGGTACACACACATGTTTCCACTAATGCTCGAACCTGTCACCTCCCTTTGTGAAGTTGGGTCTGGTACCATTAGGCCATTGGTATCCCAAAATAAATATCCCAATTCAAAATTTAATATATTATAAAAATTTGTGGACTCACCGTAGAAGGGTATAGTTTTAAATTCATTCCCCACCACTACAATAATTTTTTTTTTTTTTTTTTGGGGGAGAGGGGGGGGAGGGGGGGGAAGGGATCCTTCACACCAATAATTTAATAACAATTTAGAGTTCTATTATGTATGTATATATATATATACATATTATATAAATTTTTGAAAGAACAATGCTAGAATAAAAAATAAATAAATAAATAAAACGTTCAATTAAAAGAAAGCAGTGTTTGATTTATCGTTCATTCCTCTGACATCAGATACAAAAAGAGCCTTGACATAATACAAAAGAATAAATTATACTGATTATGTTGTACATCTCTCAAATTAGGGATATTGTTTTCATCTTTGCTTTATTACATTGATATACATGTAATTGTGTGTATGTTACAGGGGTTAGGTATGGTGGATTTCGATCTCCAAAATGATAATAATTGTTATGTTGTGGCCCGAATTTGGTGTTGGGTTGCATTGCAACCCATTTTTGGTCATTGGTCGTGGACCCTAATTAGTACTGTCTTATAGCCAAATATATAAAGGCGTTTAGGGTTTGAAGTATATGATCAAGAGACACTTCAAATCGTACAGAGAAAGAGTGAGGGGCTGAAACTTGTAATCTCCGATTTTACACATAGTGCAGACTTTTCCTGGACCTCCACCGTGGACGTAGCCTTTGCCGAACCACGTATAAATCTTACCATACTTGAATTGATTTTTCTAGATAGATGAGGGGTCTACTAAGGAGACCACTGAATCATGTGACAGTATCTCGATAATATAGAGTTTTAGGATGATTCCTTAAAAATTCGGAGTTGCCATCAAGTCAAAAGATGGGGTTTGACATCGACTTTGAGAAAGTTATTTAAAAAGGGATATTTCACCATAGGAAATACCAGTGTAGTGTGTATTAGGAAGGGATTGTGTAATACCCCTAATTTTCAGAGGATTTATTTAATTATTTTAATTGCATTTTATTAGATTATGTGGTTATATGTTTATGTGATTATTTGATTTAAATGTTTAATGTGAATTATGCAAATTAATTATATTGTTAGGTTTAAGTGCTTAATTGTTGTGTTTATTTTATTTTATTTTTAATTTAGTTAAAGGAATGGATTTTGATCAGTAGTGTGTGTGTGTGTGTGTGTGTGTATATATATATATATATATTATGTGTGTGTGTGTATATATATATGTATGTGTATTATTATTATTATTATTTCTTTTTCTGATAGTTGGACGTGAGTAGGATTAGGCTATTCTTAATATTATTATTATTTATTTCCTTTTCATTTTCCTTAAGTCAGTAGGATTAGTATTAGGGTGTGTATATATATATGTATGTGTATTATTATTATTATTATTTCTTTTTCTGATAGTTGGACGTGAGTAGGATTAGGCTATTATTAATATTATTATTCTTTATTTCCTTTTCATTTTCCTTAAGTCAGTAGGATTAGTATTAGGGTTATTATATGTAGCCTATATATATATATATATATATATATATATATATATATACATGTATGAAGCCTGTAGAGGGTTTTTTTATATGAGTTTTATACAGGCAAATAAAGAGATAGAAAAAAAAAAAAAAAAGAACCGTGAGGGATTTTGGAGCCAAAGCCAAGGAAGAACAAGGCCGAACCAAGGAAGAAGGTTGTTCGCGTGTGTAGACCAGACCAGCAGAGAGATCACGATGGTAACTAAAGGCTGCCGACGTTGAGGATTAGGCCAGAAAGGAAGGTATAAGGTTTTAAATCCAAAACCTTTAAGGCAAGTTCTTTATTCTACTCTTCTCTTTAGATATTGTATTCAATGCATGCAAAAGATGGCTTCAGGATGATTAAAAAAGATTAAAAAATCTATTTGCATGGTAAATTGGATTGAAAATAGAGAGTTTATATATTTACATATATGTTTACATGTTTTGTATGATCTTGTAATTTAATGCATGATTTGTTGTTTAATCTTGATCTATGCATGCTTAATCACTTTAAATAGATTATTGGGGACGTTTAGGACTTAGATTTGATGATTATAACCCTTAAAAATGGAGTTACAGGCGAATTACAGTGGCCAGAGACGAAGAAGATGACTCGCAGCAAAGATGAGTCAACTCAGTTGGGAAGGAGTTGGCTCAGTTGCTGAAGGAGTTAACTCGGTTATAAATTGAGTTAGCTCAGTTGAAGAAGAAGTCGATTCATTCTAGAATGAGCCGACTCAGTTAGGAACAATGTCGACTTTTTCTAAGAAAAAGCCCACTCAGTTTAGCCTAGGATTGGATTTTTCAATTCTTGTTTACAGATGATGTTATAGTCTATTTTAAATAATTGAAATGGACTTCGTAAATTCCCAGAATGCATAATATACATTAATATATTATGATTTGAGACATAGTGGATTTTAAATAACTTATGAGTTGTTTATATTGCTTAAATTGTTATAACAATTGCAATGGATGTTTTTAATGATTATAATCATGTTGTGGCAGTAGTATAGGATCTTATATATTTGATCTGTTATTTATTTGTTTGTTTGGGAACCATTATCAGGATATGGTTTCGGACTATACACCATTCTCAAGATATGGATGACTTGCCATTGTCAGGATATAGCATTTATACACCGACTGCAAAGTAATAGCATGAGTTGACTAAAATGTATTCGTTTATCAGGTCTCTATTTGGGTTGTAGTATAAAGGACTTGTTCGTGGGCCTGACCCACTATTTATTTTTCAGGTTACTGTTATAATAGGTGTAGATCTTGTTCATGCAGAGAAGAGACCAATATCATCACTCTTCCAGTCATCTACGTAGGATTCTATCTTTCATTTCAATATTTAGATTTAGACACTTATTATAGTTGCTTATTTCAGTGGGGATTATTAGGGGTCCACATGGTATAGATTCCCGAGTTGTATTTTGGAGGATTATTAGTATCAGAGAAGTTTATTATTTATTGGAGATTATTTAGAGGATTTAATTATTATTTAAAATATTATTTAGTTTTCCTTTCAGTATTTATTTATTTTTAATTCATCCTTTGTATTATGTGTTCGTTTTAAATACGAAATTGTTTTGATATTCCCCGGTCTCGTGTGCAAACCTGATCAGCCCGTGTCCAGAATTGGGGAGTATTACAGATTGGGATTTAACACTCTTGTATAATTTCAAGAGGGTTGTCCTAGGTCACGATTCACAACAATTAAAGGTTACCCGGAATTGATAATCTTTTGTTTGTCCAGTTAAGAAAGATCCATTTATTTTTTAGAGATAGACTTTCATAGACTAGATTATAATATCTTCATAGATGACATTAGGAAATTACTGTAATGTAAAAGAGAAGAGTATTTTTTGGTGGACTGTAAAAGGTAACCCGGTATTATGGGACTAATCACTCATATAACTAAAAAGGGTTGTACGGTTTGTATGGGAGGATCAAGGAAAGGAAACTTCTGATGAGTAGAAGAACGGATTAGCTTTTAGAATTACTATAGCCATTTTTCAAGCGAAATTGTGTATTCGGTATTTACCGGTGATTCTTTCCAAGATTAAGATTGGGATGATGAGGGAAATGACCTTTCTTTCTAATAGGTCTTGTAAGCTTAAATATGATGAGCTTAATAGTTCAAACCACGATCTGGAGTTTGTTGTAGTAATTTTTCCTTATATAATTAGAGGTATTATTTATTGGAGAAGCCTATTGAATTGTTTAGACTACAGAGGTCTACAGTACACGTTCATATAGAGGAAACGGATGCGAGATAGCGTAGATAATTGATTTGTGCGAAGTTATCACTTCTTCATTTAATATTGTTCAGGGAGGACGAATGTGGTAGCAGATACTCTCAATCGTCAACACAATACAAAATGTTTAACATGTTGATGAATTATCTGATATGAGTATATCGTGAATGGCAGAACACCTGTTACGATTCACAAAGTAATTTTGAGGTCAACTTAAAGTTATGAAGTTGACTTTTAGAGGTGTTTCACTTTACTTAGTGGAATCCGATAGGGTTGAGTTATAAAACTTGACTAGTGAGTCTTGTTGATAGTTTTGAGAAAGGTACTGAGGACTATGTTCATAAGTCTCAGCTCTCAATTCCTCATGAGGGGATGAGATGTAACATAATATGAAATCTCGAGTTCGGAGGACAGGAATGAAAATGGCCATAGCCATTATTTCTAAGTGTAGCACCTATTAAACGGTTACGATTGACAATTAAAGATCACCATGGTTGTGCAGCCACTTCTTATGTTAAAGTGGGAATAGGAGGGTACTTTCACAAATTATACTGTAAAAGTACCGACGTTACACTGGAATTTTAATTCCACATAGGGTATAGTTGATAATTTGACCAAGTTTATTTATTCATTGCTACAATGATTAGATGTGACGAGAATGCATCATAGATAGTAAAGACAACTGAGAGCATTAAGTAACACTTTCGGAGTTTGTCTATAGCAATGGTTGATAAAAGATAATTGGTATGTCATTGTTTGAGGATTTGTACGATTAATCGTGTATATGGATGGATGGTGTTGAATTTTGGGTCTTACATTTATTCAAGACTTAACGAAAGGGATTACTCTTATTAGAAATTTTGTGTGGGCTACCAGAATAGGCAGAAAGATTATATTAATAGTAAACTCGTATATTAGAGATCGGGAATTGGAAGTGAGTTTATACTCAAAGTATCTCCCAAAAAGGGCAAAATGTGGTTCATGAAAGAAAGAGAGGTTATCACCTTTTTATGGGGGTTCTTCATGTTTTGATTGATTAGGAAATAGCCTCTAGGTTGATGCTACTACATTATTCGTGTCATGTGTATGGTGGTGTTCATGTGTTTGCTACAAAACTTCGTAGATATGAGGATGGTTACCAACATATAAAAGTTAATGAGTTTAGGTTGCAAATAGATGCAACAAGTGTAGAGTAGCTTTTTTATGTTCTTGATAGTAGGAACCATATGCTATGTTTGATATTTATAGGTATGATTGGTGGATCTATAATAATGGGCAAAGTCTACTTGGGTAAGGAAAATGAAAATTTGGGATAAATAGACAGTGTTTTTATTTAATAGATTTGGTGAATTTCGAGGATATAATTCCTTTGTTAACGCCCGCCGGGGGGGGGGGGGGGAGGGGATGTAATACCCCTATATTTTAAAGGATTTATTTATTTAATTTAATTATTTTAATTTAATTTAATTGGTTTATTTGATTTTAGTGGGTGTTTAAATTGTTGATTGATTATTTGGCTTGTTTTTTTTTCATTTAATTTGTATTTCTTGATTATTCAATGAATTGGTGTGTTTGTTTTATTTAATTTGTAATGACCCGGTCATTTCCCTTCCTTTCTTTTTTCGGTAAATTTCTTTTTTCATCTTTTCCCTATTTCGTGCTTTAGTCGTTTTTCATTTTTCTTTGCATAACCTCACCTTTTGCACTCGGATTTGATTCCGGCTTCGCATACATTCATGATATTTCATTTCCATGATATCTACATTTTCACTTTTGTAGAAAAGCATATTAAATGTTTAATTTTCTTGTAAAGGGCATAAATGCATCACTTTTGGTAATTACTCTAAACTTGAGGGGTTTTGCGTAATTAAATAAAGTAATTATTTTTTATCTTAGGGACCATTTTGTAATTTAATTTGGAAGATATTTTCAAAAAGGACCTTTTTACAATTTTCGAAAAATGTGACAAATGTCACATTCCTAAGGTGCCACTTGTTGACATTGTGGAAGAACCACTTGGAAGCCTTGTTTGATGACACATGGAGGGTGGAGATTGACCCATTTGTTGGCCTAGGATAGGAGCACTTGTTGGCATGGATGGTTGACAAGTGTAGGCTCAATGTTAAGTCTTGGAAGTTTACATAGGATGGTGACAAGTGTAGGCTTCACAATTGGTCTTGCATTAGTGTGTGTGTGAAAGGTAGTGCAAGAGCACCTAGTGAGTAGAGAATCCTACCATTTTAGCTTAGGGTTTACACCTTTGTTTCATTTTATCTCTTTCCTCTCAAGAACCCTAACTTAGCCACCATTGGAGAAAAGCTTGGTTAATAGCTTTCTTCTTCATTTTGGCCTCCTTCCGCTCACCTTAGACCAGTAAGCTTGGAATACTTTACCTTCCTCTAACTCTCCTCTACAAAACCCTAGTTTGGTTTTTCATTTTAAGCTTGGTTGCTTTGGATTATAGAGATTCAATTCTTTATTGAGGTAGGGGTGGTTGTATGTTTATCCTCTTTGGGTTTTATATATATTGGAGCTTAATATATATTGATTACATGCTTTTTAAATTCTTGTATTTGCATGTAAATAAAGATTTTATATGCTTGACTTAGGATTTGTGGATTAAAGTATTTATATGACTATTAAACTATATAGGTAGGTTATTGTTTAATGATTTGCCTAATACTTATGATTTCATTGAGGGTTTATTATGAATATCTTGAAATTGCATTTGTGTTGTTAAGTAATGAAGATTTCATTGAAAGTCTAGTATGAAAATATTATATGTAGCACTTGTAATTACTTATAGGTAAATTACTATATTGCATGATTAGTAATTATGGCCTACATTAATATTAAATTCATATGGCATAATGTGTAGTATCATTAGATTGCCACTTTAGACATGCAACCTTAGGGCATGGTTTGTATGGTTTCACCCTACTTGTGCTTGGTCGGTAGTTTCATGCATTGAAATTATATAAATTTCATGGACTTATTGATTTTTGGAAGCTTGTAAGGATATGAAATGTTTGATGGCTAGGGTTTGGCTCTAATACGGAGGGTAAGAATTCTCCTATGTCATAGTGCGCACTAGGTAGTACCTTGTGGGTCGTAATTACCCAAAATAACTTGTATGGTCTCGTGGCCACATATCCTAGTCTTTCCATTATTTGATTTCGTATTACTTTCCAAGTTGTAAATTATGGATTTCTTGTAGCTTGTGATTTGGTAATCTTAGTTTTAATGTGGTTAGTGTACTTGTTTTGTATACTTGGATGCTACGTGTTTATCGTTTCAAACATTTGTATAGCTTGAGATGATCCATTAGAGTACCATGGATACATAGACGTTAGGTGGAATGCACCCTTGTGATGGTCTATGTTTGGTTCGCATTATACTTGAAACTATAGGGTATGCGCATGCACCACATCCTACGAGTAACTTGATTACTCACCCTAATTGTTTGGGTTATTTTGTAGGTAAAGAAACTTTGTTTTGGGATGCATCACATCCTTAAGTTACTTTGAAGTCTTAATGTAGTTTGTTGTATTTTTGAAAACATGCAAGTGTTAGCATGTAGTTTCATTTTGGTGTAAAATGCTATTTTCGTTTTGAAATATGTATGTGTACCTAAGTACACTTTTTGATGCTTAAATAGCATGTATGTATTGAGGCCAAGGGCCACGCATGTTTAATTTAGCACTTGTAGTCATTTGGTACCATCTTTTGCTTTAAGAATGAATTTAAACAAACTTTGGAGGTTTAGCATGTGAGATTTTTTGTAAATGATGTGCATGAGGCCATGAGCCGTTGTTTTACGTATAAATAATTCATATTAAAGTTATTGGCATATCCACACATCCATATCTCATTAGAAATCAATAACATTCAATTTTGAACCAAATCATCATAGGATTCAAAGTATAGGTTGAACCTTAACACCTTGTGCTTACAACAGGCCTTACAGCAGCTTTTCGAGGAGTTTCGGTCGACCGAAACTCTATTTCGATCTACCGATGTCCTCAAATCGGTCTATCGAACCAACCAACCTTTAAAAACATGTCTTCAGAAAGTATTCTATCCAATTCAGTCATCCAAAACTTTATTTCGGTCGACCGAAACTCCCCTCATACACCTGTCTTCCAGATTTTGTTCCAGCACTGAAGTTCCGACTTCAAATGGCCATAACTTCTTCTTTTCTAACCCAAATGGGGTGATTCTTGAACCTAAACTCAAGGATTTTGAGTCATATTTCCAATGATACCAATCACATTCTCAGATTCAAATCACAGTGAGAGTTATTTAGGTTTTAGTGGGAGGGTGTCAGTTTTCACTTAAACCGAGAAAGGCCATTTTTGTGGGATTCTTGGCCAATGTTCTTGGAACCTCTTAAAAGGTTGTGAAATGATTAGATTACATTGTATTAACCTTATTTGACTTGTTTAGAGTCAAATTTCCCTTCTCAATTGTAAATTGACCATTTTGCCCTTGATTGACGAATTTTACCCATTTTGACTCCTATTTTTTTTTTTTTTTTTTTTTTTTTTTTTTTTTTTTTGCTCTCTTTAACTTCTGTGGCTTCATGGAATGTCACGTTGGTGTCTTAGAGATGATTTATATCTCAAGGGACTTTAGTTTCATCTTTTGCTTCCGCATTTTGAATCCGTTATCAGGTTAACTTTCAGGTTATCACTGACACACCGGGTTGAAAAACTTAGGTCACGACATAATTTGTACATAATTATTTGGGCGATTAGTTGATTATGCTTGTGTATATGCATGTGTGTTTGTAGTTGCGAATTGTATGTAATTAATCTTTTAATTTAGTTGTTTATTTATTTAAATTTGTAAAGGACTGGATTTATATTTGTTAGCCAAAGGATTTGGTGTTGGACTTTGGAAGAAGGTCTTGATGGGTTAATTTGACTCAAGGCCTAAGGTTGTGAATGTATATATGTATATATACATATATGTGTGTGTATACATATAATTATAGTTATTGTGGATTAATATATATATATATATATATATATATATATATATATATATATATATATCACATGATTTATATATATATATTTATATGTATTTCGTATATACATATATATGCAATTTGATTAGTGAAGGACTAGGGTTAGTACATATATATATATATATTGTATGTTACAAAGAGTTTCACGTTGGCAAGAGAAAAGAGAAAAAGAGAGAGAGAGAGAGAGAAGGGGAAGGAAGAAGAGAAGGAGGTCGAGCAAGAAAAGGCCAGACCAGAGAAAGACGTTAGCAATGACCAAGGAAGCTGCTAAAGTTGAAGGAGACGACCAGGGAAGCTTGGTTAGACAGTTGTTTTCGTAACGAAAACACCAGGCAAGTTCTATTCTACTTCTCCTCATAAGACCCATAAATCTTACACCTTAGATACCAGAATCTTAGACTTAATTTGCATGCTAATTCACATAGACGTAGGGTGGTGTAACCAATACCGAGTTGCAATGAAGTGTGTAGTGTGGCCAAGTTTAAATTTAGAAATTGCCACTACCACTTCTAACTAAAAATATAGATAGAGTGAGTAGGGATCGTCCCAAGGGAAAGGAGATGTATTTGTGCTTGGAAATTAATGTCGGATTAATATGTCAAGTGATCAAAGATGGTTGGTGATTGATTAAGTAAACTAAAATGCAATTAAAAACAATGCAACTAAACAGCAACCTAGAAAATAGGGAAAAGATATAGGAGAGAGGTATTGGGGCTTAGAGTTCACCACTAATTTTCACTCTACCAAACACTAGCAATTGTAAATTAATTGGGACATTTAAGTTGTAAAATGTGTGTGTGTGTGTGTGTGTGTGTGTGTGTGTGTGTGTCACTAATTGAAAACAAAGCATGAATGGCAAATAAGTATAGATTATCTAGCCAATTTAATGAATAGAATAACCTATCAAATGAGACCAATGACCATTCAATTAAACCACATTTAGTGCACACACAAAAGTCTAGAGAAATGTACTATTTGCATTCACAAGTACGGAACATCAAGACACAAGAATGAATTGTCCACATATCTAAGAAATTAAAGCAATTACACTACATCTTGGCTAGAGACATGCAAATTAAACTAATTAAACTAAAGGTGTGGTACAATCCATCAAGAAACAAGTGTGAACCATCAAATAAATCACAAGAGTATTCAATTAAGCACTATGTTTTGACCATCACTAAATTAACAATATCAATACACATAGACATGCATTAATTCTATCAAATCTAGAGAAAAGCACATGAACATCTATTCTAGCATAAATAGACATATGGATAGAAATAAATAATCAATTGAAAGCATTAATCCATACAAATCAAGTAGAAATCACAAGATCTATATTAATTCAAGATCAAAATATTTTAAAATCAAAACACATATCTAGACGATGCAGAAAACATAAAAAAACATAAATGAGGAAGGAATAGGGTTGTCAAACCCTACGGAATGCACTAGTCTTTAACGTCTCTAGCAAGACATTAGGCTCTTTTAGCCCAGATCAAAAATCTTGTTTTGCATCCCCTCCTTGGTGGGGTGAATGAAACTTTGAATCCCACACAACAAATTGTTCCCTAAGGAACTTGTTGGATTTGATTCAAATAAGATTAATGGTCCTTTGTCAACTAAACTCTTGGGCGTCCATGCCCTTTCAACACTTGTTTTGAAAACAACATCCTTTGAAATCATTTTGGAAGGTAAACCTTTTGAAATTTCATTGTCAAACAAAGACTCATGTTTTTCAAATTTATTTTCAATGCATTTTTCCACAACATAAACATCTTCATGCTTATCCATTAAACTCTGGGTTGGATTAAAATGTTCAACATCACTTTCATGTAGCCAAATGAAATTTTTATTATCCCCGTCCTACAATTAATGTTGGCATTAGCGGTTGCCAAGAAAGGACGGCCAAGGATAACAAGAATTTGGCTCTTAAGATTTAGAACTGGTTCCGTGTCAATGACAACGAAATCGACCAGGAAGAAGAATTTATCAATTTTAATCAACACATCCTCAATAACACCCCGGGGCTATTTGATGGATCGGTCGGCTAGTTGCAAAACTACCGACGTCGATTTTAAGTCTCCTAAACCCAAACATACACCGAATATAGAAGAAGGTTCACACTTACTCCTAAATCAAGAAGAGTCCGATTAATGACATGATCACCAATAATGCAAGAAGTAGTGGGTCTTTGAATTTTGGGAGAATGTTATGTTGCAAAATGGATCTTACTTGCTCTGTCAAAACAACTTTCTTTGGTGCTTGGCTTTTGTTCTTCCTCTTTATGGTGCAAAGATCCTTTAAAAATTTGGCATAAGCCGGAATTTGTCTAATTGCATTCAAGAGATGAAGATTTATTTTCACTTGCCTAAACACATCAATTATTTCATTTGCTTTGATTTTTTGCTTTTTGAGAGAATTGGATTCTTTTAAGGTATCCAAAAATGGAGATTTTAGCTCAAAAAAAAATTCAAAATCCTTTTTGGAAACATTTTTAACACAAGAATTTTTCAAATCATTTTGCAAATCTTTCTCAACAAAGGGTTCATGCACATGCAATGAATGAAGAATAGAATGTGAAACGGGACGGGTGTCAACTTTTGGTTACATCGGTTCACTCTCTACATTTTGAATACCAACTTGATTGTCAACAATTTTTTCATTTCTTAAGGTTGTCACTGCATTAACATGTTCAATTATGGGACCTTTCGAAGAGAAATTGGTCTCCACAACAAATTGTTGCTTTAGCGGTAGATTCAAAGGCATCTTTCCCTTTTCCCTAGCATTCAAGGTGCTTGCTATTTGCCCGACTTGGGTTTCTAGCTTAGCAATGGATTGGGAATGTGGTGGTGCTTAAGCCGCGGTGCACCCCAAAGCTTGCAAAGGTGATGTTGGACTAAGATGCGTGTGGCCAAGTTTTACATTTATAATTTGTCACTACTACCTTTCACTAAAAATATAGTTAGGGCGAGTAGGGATCATCCCAAGGGATTGGTGGGTCGTATTAGGTTATGGAATTGAGATTAGGGTTAGTAGGTCGAGTGATCAAAAGATTGGTTGGTAATTGAATTATACTAAGATGTACTTTAAACTAAAGTAAACAATTAAATGCAATAGGGAGAAAATAAGAGAGAGAGAGAGATCTTGGGGTTTAGAGATCACTACTAAGTATAGCTTTTCTACACCCTTAATAAATGATTAATGAGGGGGAAAATATGTATTGCAACAATAGTGTGTGTGTGTGTGTGGTTGTTTCAACAAGCATGGATGACTAATTAAGTATATATTGTCTAAGCAACATGGTGGATAACATAATATATCAAACTAAGCCATTAATCCTTTATTTAAGCTCACAATCCAAACACATCACAAGGTTAGAGACATATACTATTTGCTTTTATTAGTATGCAACATCAAACAATAAGCATAAATTGTCCTCCCATTTAACATCTAAACTACAACTACATGACAATTAAGCTACTGTAATGAAATTAAACTAATTAAACTAAGGGAGAGGCACAATCCAACAAGAAATGAGTATGAACCATCAAATAGACCACAAGAGCATTCTATTAAGTACTATGTCTTGATAATCTCTAGATCTATAGCATCAATACACATAGATATGCATCAATAACCCAAAATCTAGAGACAAACACATGAACAGCTATTCTAACATACATAGACATATGGATAGAATGAAATGATCAATTGGAAGCATTAAACCACACAAATCATTGAATAAATAAGATCTATGTATATAAATATGTCAAAACATGTATCATAATACAAATCCCCTCAAAAATACATAAATCGGGATGTATAAAGCATGCTTAGGGCTAACTCTAGCCCCAAGAGGATGTTTAATCACTCATAGATGGTGTCCTCCAACCCTCAAGGGCTAACTCCATGGTATAAATTGCCCCTCTTCTTGGTTGATGGAAGAACTCTAAGCTTGTGTCTCTAGTCTCCTCTCTTCTTTTCTTCCTCACTAAGAATATGATATGGAAATTGTGTCTCTAGTGTATGTATGTATCTCTCTCTATAGAATGGCTCATATTCCTTATATAGGTAGGTTAAATGTCACCCCCAATGACTTGGGCTCGTACACCAATATTCCCTCCAATGATTGGATATGAGACAACTTTTAATGAGCTGGAAATTGAATTTTCTTGCACTTGAGGAAGTTCGATCGATCGAACTTATGGTGAGATCGATCGAACATGGCTGAGATCTATCGAACTTAAGCTAGATCGATCCTCTATGGCGGCGCCTTTTTGGATAAAGACAAATATGAGATATTTTGGGGAATGAGACAAAAGTGGTAGGTGGGGTGGTACAACAGGATAAGATGGAATCTTTTCGATCGATCGGAAGAAAATTGGATCGATCGAACTTTGTGGGATCTTTGGATAAGGAAAAAATAGCTTGGATCCATCTTGAAATGTCTAGATCGATGAACTTTCGATCAATCGAATACTTCCTAAGATCGATCGAACTTGCTGAATTTCCACCACTTCCTTCATTTTGCTCCCACTTTGCTCCTTTCTTTGATTCATCTCAAGATTGCTTCAATTATGCTCTTATTTAACTGAGTTAGTTTATTTTGGGGATAAGTACCTGAAAACGGAAATAATACAAAATCAATCTAAAGCTGGAAAATAAGATAGATAAAGGTTCCAGAATACCTAAGCTTAAGGGGTTTAAATGCGCACTTTTCAGCGCTCATCAGAATGAGAATGAAGTAATTGGGTGTTCGCCTCTAAGGTACCCAAAGCGGTCAACACTTTTTCCTCAAAAGCAGGACTCCTAGAATTTCCTTGAGAATATGAAGAATGATTTGGAAAGTGAGAATTTGAAAATTGGTTTCCATGTGATGATTGAAAAGATGATCTATAACCTTGGAAACCTTGGCTTTGCATTGGGAGCGGAACATACTTGCCTTGAAAACCACTTTGGGGAGGGTTTGAGCCTTCCCCTTAGCTTTGCCAAGAGAAGTTTGGATGGTTCCTCCACCCGAGATTATAATGAGTGCCATAGGAATTATTCCCTTCGTTGACAAATGCGGCATTCACTTATTCATGGTGCTCACTTTGCACATGTCCGTGGGGACAATTGGAAGTAGAATGTAAGACCCTAGAACAAGTCATGCAAGCTTCATTGGAATTATGATGATGATGACTAGGGGAGGAAGACACTTGATTCACCGAATTTTGGTTGATCAAAAATTGATTAAACCTTTGAGCTAAAGACTTGACTTGGACGACTATGTCATTGGAATTGTCAACTTGATATAAGCCGACATTCTTCCTTCCACCTAGATTTGTACCATTTTTTGAAGACAAGGATTGATGCATTGAATTTTCACTCATGCTCTCATAAAGACGCTATACATCATCCTCATGCCTATCAAGATATGAATCACCCATGGAAGCATCTACCATTCCTTTAAAATTATCCGACAAACTTTCAAAGAAAAATTGCATCAATTTCCATTTAGGAATGTCGTGATGTGGACACTTCCTAAGCAAGTCATTAAGGCGCTCCTATGCCTCATGAAACAATTCCCTTTCCCTTTGAGAAAATTCTCTAATTAAAGTTCTCATTGCATTGGTCTTTGAAACCGAGTAATACTTTTTCAAGAACTCTTGTTGCATCTTTGTCCAAGAAGTTTTCGAAAAAGGTCCAAGATTGTTGAACCAATATTTTGAATAACCGATTCAAGATGAAAATTAAGTGGGACAAGAGTAAGATTTAATGACCTACGACCATGCATGCATGAACAAAACAACAACTAACAACAAGCAAGTAGCAATCACTTCTCCTCCGCAACAAATCAATCAACAATCCTCCACATATAATGATCCCATACTCCCATGCTTTGAACAATATGCAAGAAAAATTAAATTGTCTTCACGCGGGCTCACGATCTATCTAAGAAAATAAAAACTTTGCCTCCACGCAAGCTTATGATTTAACTAGACAAAGAGTTTAGAAAAGCTCACAAAAGGTCCTTAAGTAACTTCAATTTATTTTTCAATTTTTTCTTTGCCTTGCTTTGCTTTGCAATTTTTTATTTTTGAGTTTTTTATGCTCTTGCTTAACTTAACTTGGCTTGGTTGCTTATTTGCTTTTAAATTTCCCTTTGCTTCACCCTTTTGGCTCGATTCACCTAACCAATCAAGAACAAACACAATAAGTAACCAAAATAAAATAAAAATAAAGACAAGATCAAAAGAGTACTAATTCTTAATTAATTTCCAAAATACGACAGTGCCAATCCCCGGCAACGGCACCAAAACTTGGTGTAACCAATACCGAGTTGCAATGAAGTGTGTAGTATGGCTAAGTTTAAATTTAGAAATTGCCACTACCACTTCTAACTAAAAATATAGCTAGAGTAAGTAGGGATCGTCCTAAGGGAAAGGAGGTGTATTTATGCTTGGAAATTAATGTCGAATTAGTAAGTCAAGTGATCAAAGATGGTTAGTGATTGATTAAGTAAACTAAAATACAATTAAAAACAATGCAAGTAAATAGAAATCTAGAAAATAGGGAAAAGATATAGGAAAGAGGTCTTAGTGCATAGAGTTCACCACTAAGTTTCACTGCACCAAACACTAGCAATTGTAAATTAATGGGGACATTTAAGTTGTAAAATGTGTGTGTGTCACTAATTGAAAACTAAGTATGGATTGCAAATAAGTATAGATTGTCTAGCCAATTTAATGAATAGAATAACCTATCAAATGAGACCAATGACCATTCAATTAAACCACAATTAGTGCACACACAAAAGTCTAGAGAAATGTACTATTTGCATTCACAAGTATGGAATATCAAGAAACAAGAATGAATTGTCCACCTATCTAAGAAATTAAAGCAATTACACTACATCTTGGCTAGAAACATGCAAATTAAACTAATTAAACTAAAGGTGTGGTACAATCCATCAAGAAACAAGTGTGAACAATCAAATAAATACAAGAGTATTCACTTAAGCACTATGTTTTGACCATCACTGGATTAACAACATAAATACACATAAATATGCATTAATTCTATCAAATCTAGAGAAAAGCACATGAATATCCATTCTAACATACATAGACACATGAATAGAAATAAATGATCAATTGAAAGCATTAATCCATACAAATCAAGTAGAAATTATAAGATCTATATTAATTCAAGATCAAAACATTTATTACAACTAAAATCCTCAAAATACATAAAAGCTAGGTTTAGGAAGCAAGCCTAGGGGCTATCTCTATCCCCAAGTGAAGGATTTAGCCACTTATTGTAGTGGTCATGGAACCCTCAAGGGCTAGCTTAGAGGTTGACATCATCATCTTCATCATCCTTGCTTTCTTCCCAAAACCCTAGTTTTATAGAGGAATAAATTTTCTATAATTGGTCATATCTCTATATCTTGATATGACACAATATGGTTCAATAAATCAATTACATACTCCTTTGAGCAAGGACCAAGTCAGAATTACAGCCTATGATTAGAGGAAATTCGCAGCTACACAAGTTAGGTAGAAATCGGCGCGCTCGAGAATTAGATAGCTCACTGCCAGCAGCATTTTCGATCGATCTAACACTTAGCTTCGATCGATCGAAGCTGACATGGTATCAAAATATCTTCCAGGCCTTATCCAATTGGCTGAGCTAGCACTGCCTCATCTTAATCAATTGCAGAACTCTTCGATTGATCGAGATTCCCATCGATTGATCGAAGCTCCTCTGGTGCATTTTTTTTTACTTCTTTCCAACTTTGCTCCTAATCTCTAAAATTGGGCTAAATAGCTCTTGTTAGCCTGTTTGAACTTTATTAACCTAAAATAGGCAATAACACAAATAAGTATCTAAGACATGAAAGTAAGATAGATAAATGGACTAAAATACCTTAACTTATGTGTTAAAATGCGTCACATTTGAGTACTTATCACAGGGTTAAAAGTGAAATGAAGTGATGTGTATGTATATATATATGTGTGTGGATATAATGAACATGAATGAATTAAATCTGTTGTGATGATTTTAATTGTTGATTATGCTAGTTTGCGCTTTAAATTCATGTTATAGAACATCCTAAAACTAATTAGAATTGTTGTTAATGAATCGGAGGTAAAACGGACGAATTTCAAAGGCTGGAACCCTGTTATTGTGAACTAGTACTGAGTGTTGTGATTTGCACTCGAGCCCTGGGCAACGCTCGAGGTAGTGCTCGAGTGCTGTGATTTGCACTCAAGCCCTGGAACTGGATGTTCATTAAAAAACTTTCCCAAATGACCCCGAAACTGATTCGAGAGGTCCCAAACATATCCTCAAGCTTCGGGAACAGTGCCATAAGCTTTAAATACATGAAATTGTATTATATTCTTCGAGATTGGATGGAAAAGCTTTTAATCAACTAATAAGTTGTGAATTGATCTTTTATGATATTTAAATTGTGTAATTAAATGCATAAACCTGATTTATGATTATAATCATATATGCTGGTGTACTTATGATCTACAAACATGATTTATGAATTTACTTACATGTTGTACCATTATTAGATACGTTAGATGCAATTTAAGGTTATATGTGATGGAGTGTGTGGGCTGAATAATAACATAGTCTCATTTATACCTTGACTTAGTTAAGTAGTCTTGGTATGTGGTTAATTAGAGGCATGGTCGAATTGCTAAAAGAATAAAAAGATTACAATTTTATTTGTATGAACAAAATACATACATTAAACGCATGGATGAATTGTTATTCTTTAGTACAAACAAAAACATACTCATGGAGGCATGATAGAGTTCTAAAGACATTTTAGTTGTAATTCAGAGAAATACAGTCCTAGACTTGAATGATTTATTGTTTGTGATTAATTAGCCTTTTCATTTAATTTATGGTAGGAAGGAAATACTTTTAAGAGATGATGGTTTTTCTAATGTCATGTTGGATACATATAATTATATTATAGTTTGGGATATAAAGGATTTATCTAATGTGTTTAATGTATATCGTTATGTATCATCTTGTATTAAAGGATAAAACTTTAATAGGATGGTTCTTGGTTTGAGATGGATTATTTATCCATTTTCAAGGCCTTAGTAGAGGGAATTTGCTCGTGGGTTTAACCTACCGTTGTTTATATTTTATAGGTTTTTAGAAATTCTAGTCTCAAAGTTAAGGATTCACAGTTTGGAGACTTTTTATATCATCTACTCATTTTATTTATTCAAAGTAGGATATTTATTTATTATTATACTTTAGTTTATTTATCTATGGATTATTTGGATTTATGGGTTATATTTTTTCGGGTTCTTGGTTACGGGATTTTCGAGTTGTATTATGGAATTTAAAGATTTATGGATTTATAATTATAAGATGGGATTTATTATTTTCTAAAATTCCTTACAGCGTTTTATTTATTTTTATTTATTTCTCTTGTAATCCGTGCTTTTTATTATTAATTGTTTGATATCTCCTGGTTTTGAGTGTGGACTTGATCAACCAATGACTTGGAAATTATGGGGTATCACAATGAATCAAACTAAGATCTGCTATCATTGTTAGCGAAATGGAGTTCTTTAAAAATTAGAAGAAGGGTTTTCATCCATGGATCTTGAGTCATCTTTAGAAGTTTGTTTAATGCAAGAATAAGATAATGCTTATCACATAGAGTTAACAAACTTATAAAGAGGCTTGAGAAAACCTCACAAATCTCCACAAAAGTGATTGTTCTCAGTTATAAAAGCTTGATCTACAATCCTTAGATCTCATTCGATATTCCTTGTGTATGGTTTTTGCCTTTGAAGAATCACCAATATGCAACCATGAAAGACCTTAGATGCATAGCTTGTGAGAGCTCCTTGAAGATGAGTACTTTCCAACCCAAAATGTAAGGAGAGACAGTATTTTGTTTCACACTGTAATGGTACCCAAAAAGCTTACTAATGATACGTGGCATTCATGTATCGATATAGACAGAAGGAGTGGAAATAATAATACTCAATCTATACAAATAAAAGTGATAACTCCAATCCTTATTGGCCTCCAATATTAAGTTGGACTATTGGTGAGAATCATTTAGGCTTATTATTCTCTTGGCTCCAATGAATTAATAATTGTTGACCTTGTCCAACAACTATGAACCCATTCAATTAATTCATAAATTAAATTCTACTCAAATAAAAAATATAATTAACCTCCAATCAAATAGTAAATAACCATTAAGTCAATGTTGCACTTTAACCCCTTTATGCATAATTAGTTATCGGATAATTAAAGTCATCAATCTTACCGCACAATTAATATATTTATTTTAACTTTATTATTTCTCAGCTTGATCGCAATAAAATATTTGTTTGACAAAAATAATAATTTAGTAAATAAATACATAAAAACTATTTTGTTTAAAACACACGTAGGCCTTTGAATCTTTTTTGTGATCAGCTATAATTAATATAAAATAAATACAAGTAGCAACAATGCAAATATTAAAAATATAACCCTCTAACTATTAATTACGTAATTACCCAAAGTGCCGGTCATTGGATCCTGAATGCTCCACCAAACAAATTAAAGTAATTATTAATTAATAAAAGAATCTAAATGCCATGAAGATGATAGGGAGTAATTTCATATGATGGCTCTCGCTATATATATCAACTTATCGTGGATCCAATTCAAGTCTTAGTAAATTAAGAATTCATCCTTAATTACTGACTACAAACTATTTATGATTGCTATTTATATTTTTGTACTGATCGTAATCATATACATATAAATATCGCTTGTATTCAAGTGGATACATTCAATTCCATAATTAACTGAATTATAATACATTTACATTCACCAATTGTATAAAACATAAATAACATTTCAAATTAACGCAAGGAACATATGTCTCTACTATCGAAGTAAGAATTCGTTATGCAAGGGCATACAAACACAAAGATGGTATTGTTGGATATATAAATAAAAACTTTCTCATTGCCAACCTGTGAAGACTGGGATTCTTTTCCTTTTTTTTCTCCATTTTCTTTTTTCGTTCATTTTTGTGTTCAGGTCATGTGGGCCCAGGTCGGGTCACGTGTTCGAGAATAGTTCGCAACACTACTCATCCATTTCATTTGGGACATGTTTGTCTTACACATCATTCCATGGGGTGATTGCATCATTATCTTTTAGATATTTTCATTTTGGGGCTTTAGTGCAAGTTTGGAAGTCGGTGTGGTCCACTTTGAATTTTGGGGCAAAAGTTAGATATTTGCGTGTGATGAGAGAAGACATGCACTTTCATTTCTCTTCCTCTCTCTCATTTTTCTATCTTCTTCTCTATTTTTTTTCTTTTTGCTTCAACCTTTCAAGCTTGATTTCCTCCCTCTTCCATTGAGATTTTTGGATGGAAAAAGATTGTGGACGGCAAGGGCTTCAAATCCTTCTATAAGAGGAACAAACTCATATCACATAGTCATTGAATATCAACATTCTTCAAATACTTTTGATCAGGAATGGACCAAGACAATTATAGGGGGTGGGCAATAATGAATTTTTTTAGTAATTTCAGGAGGGCAATAGTAATATTCTATAGGCATTTAACTGAAGAAAACAAATTAACAAGGGTATATTCCAATATATATATATATATATATATTCAAAGGGGTAATTGCACCACTCATCTAACTATGGGTTTGTGCCTGCTTGTGATCATGTACTTATATTAAAATATTTTTTTTATTTCAGACATGTATCTAATACATTTTACAAATTTTGATCACATATTTTACACTTCTCATGTACTTTAAAACACATGTTTAACAAGTCTTTTATATTACTAAAGGTCAAGTGGCCCAGCGGTACCAAGTTCATACTTCTCAAAGGGAGGTCAAAGGTTTTGAGTCTTAGTGGGGGCAGTGTGTGTGAGTAATTGTTTTACCTTCCAAAAAAAAAAAAAAAAAAATGGACAATACTGGTTTACTCACTAGTGTGTTAACCATTCCTATTGACAGTTGATGTAGTCCAATCACAAATGCACACATAGTCAATGATTATAAAAATTAGGAAAGTGATAAATAAGAATAATAACTTTTTTTTTAGAATAAATTCAATCATTCACTCTGATTTTCTTATTTATCACTTTGCTTATTTTGCAATCATAGACTATATATGCATTCTCCTTCTTCCTGGCAAAAACGGTGGTTCTATATCATCTCTCTGTGGGATAATTGTGATTCTTCGTCCGATTGCATTAGCCTTGCTGCTTTTATTTGTTGGGCTTTATGGAAGTGTCATAATGATCTTCTGTTTAACAACCAGCTCTGGGATCCGTTTGCAGTTGTTCAACTTGCTGTTTGGAATTTCCATGAGTTCAAAGAGGTGAGCTTTCAGGATGCTCTCCTCTCTTTGTCTCCGGCCGCTATTCCTCCTTGGTCCTCCTCATGGATCCCCCCTTGTCTTGGTATTCTTAAGCTTAATTTTGATGCATCATTTAACAAAGTTTCCAAGTCTTGTGGAGGAGGCATAATTCTCAAAAATCATTTTGGGCAGCCAATTTGGGTTGCATTTGTCTTTTTTAGATTTGTTTGCAGTTCATCCGTGGCGGAAGCTCTTGTGCTTAAGGGGTCTCTCAAGCTTCTTAAGTGTTGGGGTTATTCTCAAGTTATTGTGGAAGGTGATTGTAAACCTGTTATGGATCTTTTTCCATCGAAAGAAGCCCTCTCTGTTATTTATGAAGATGTTTTTATCCTCCTTAAATCTTGTCTAGGTTCTTCCCTTGGTTGGACCCCTCGTTTAGGTAATGTTGTTGCTCACTTGGTGAGTAAATCGGCTTTGGAAGCCAGTTGTGGTGAATTCTAGTGAGCATATGGCTCCCGTGGTTGTTAAATGTTTTTTTTTCATATTATATATCTTCTCTGTTCTAATGTTATTTTTTTAGTTAAAAATAAAAAATAAAAAATGTGTGCATTTGTTATTGGGACTTGGATCTGCTTATCACTCAGTAAGTAATTATTGTGCGTACTTAAATATGGCTTTAGTGCCGTAATATAACTATTTAAAAAGAAAAAAATAGTATTGATATATAATGATAATATTTCATGACTAATTTTGTCCAAAACTGGATATTGCCCACATTGTACGCTTTTCCTATTCCTGTCCGTATTTTATATAAATGTCCATGCTTAACAGGGTAGTGGTCAATTATGACTGAGAATTTGGAGTCATGCAATCATATGAGTAATTTCATTCTGAGTAAAATCTAAAATGAAATAGTCGGCGCTTTGTTTGGGCATGTTAATTTGGTCATTGAGTGGTTTGGGAAATCATTGTCCACAGGCCTCCTTCCAAGTTCTTTTGTTTAGTGACTCGTCAGTTACCAAATTTGCCCCCTGTTTGCTTTCATTTGAATTTCCCTTTCTCACCAACCCTCCACCAAGTCCTAGTGGGTCCCATTCCACCAACCTCAGCAAAACAATAGGCGGGCCCCTTTCCTTGCTCTCCAAACTTTGACCTAAATCACCCACCCTCCCAGTCCCAAATCGCAATTCAATCATCTCTGTTGGCGCCCAACTTATCCGAACTTCTTCCAACAATTGTAGGTTGTTAGCCTAGATGTCTTTTTTTTCTTTGTCATATTGTAAATGGGTTAAAATTGATTAAGAATAAAAATATATAAAACTCTAAACCATCTATCATTTTCTCCCAAAATACTTTTTGATTTTTTATATTTTAATGTGTTCTTGTGCAATTAACTGGAGTGCAAAACACCCGAACTCATTACAAATATATATATATATATATATATATATATCTTCTTTCCCTCTCGTCACCTTTCATGACCTGGTGGCGGGTTATGATCGAGTGAAGCAGAAAAAAAAATAATAATAATAAGAATAATGATACGAATCAAAATAATTAAAATAAAATAGAAAGTCATTGTCAAACTTCTTGCTCTATAAATTCTCTTTGGACGTTGCATTGGAGAAGCTCTTTCTGCTGCAAGTGAGAAAGGGCCTGAACCAGTTGCTTAGTTACCCAAAATAAAAATTAAAATTAAAATTAAAAATTAAAAAAATAAAATAAAATAAAAAAAAAATAAAAAGAAAGAAGAGAAAGGACCTGAACTTCTGGTGTAAATTGATTTAGGGGAACCGATGAATTTTTTGAAGAATGCATGTGGGAGTGTAAAAACATTAAACCACATTCTTTGTTCATAAATTGAGAAAAAAAAGAGGGCATAAAATTTATTTAGTGAATCATATCATTAAATGTCAGAATTTAATTAGTTTGTGACATCAACCTCTTCAAAATAACTTAAAAATAACATGAGCATTAAAGTATTTCTGGATTTTGGGAATGAGAAGTTATTACTTGTGAAAGAGTTTTACCTTTACCAATGTATAAAATGGTATTAAGCGATTTGCAGGGTTATTTTTATTATTAAAAGTATAAATAGTTTCAATATTTTACTATTTCATTACATTAATTTATTTAATACTACGTAATATAGTATTAGAAAATACTAATAATAATAATAATAATATAGTAGTGGAAAAATACTAAAATTCAATAAATAAAAAAATCTAATTAGAGAAGGAAATATATAATATTAAAAAATTTATTTATTTAATTCAATAAAACGAAATCTAATTAGAGAAGAAAATACTAATAATAATATAGTAATATGAAATACTTAAATTCAATAAAGAGAGTAGGAAATACTAATAATAATATAGCAGTAGGAAATATTGAAATTCAATGAAAGGAAATCTAATTAGAGAAAAAAAATATCATATTAAAAAATTAAACTGTTGAAATTTAATAAAAAGAAATAAATAAATAATATTTAAAAAAATTAAACTACTGAAATTCAATAAATGGAGTTTCAGTATGTCAACGTCTCTGTTCATTAATTTCTTTAATAATAAAATAGTAATAAATACTAATAATAAATAAATAGAAGTAGGACATATTGAAATTCAATAAAATAAAACGTAATTAGAGGAGGAAAAATATAATATTTAAAAATTAAACTACTAAAATTCAATAAAAGAAAATATAATTAAAGAAAGATATATATAATACTAAAATTTATTTATTTAATTCAATAAAAAGAAATCTAATTAGAGAGGATATACTAATAATAATGATAATATAGTAGTAGGAGATACTGAAATTCAATAAATGAAAATCTAACTAGAAAAGGAAATATATAATATTTAAAAAATTAAACTTATTTATTTATTCCTTTTTATCATAATTGTATTCTGTGTTCGTTTATTGTTAATTGGTTCGATATCCTCAGGTAATCGGGCGTGGGCCTGGCCAACCCGCATCCTGAAAATATGGGGGTATCACAGATCGTCCCAAGGGAAAAGCAAGGTACTTCGGAATCAATGTTGGATTAGTTTGTCGGATGATCAAAAGAGGGGTTTGTTGGTTGAGTTATATTACAATTTAAGCTAAAATAATGCAATGTAAAACAACTAAACAAATGAGGTGTAAAGAATGAGAGAGGATTCTTAGGACATAGAGTTCACCACTAAGCCTTGCCTTCTTAGACATTCAATATTTGATAAATTAAAGGGATTATATGTTGTAAATAAAGTGCGTGCCATTAATTGAAATATTAAATTTAGATAGTCAAGTAAGCATACATTGTTTAATCAATCTACTGAATAGCACAACATATCAAATTAAGTCATTAATCCTTCCATAAGCCCACGATTAATGCACACTCAAGAATTTAGAGGAAATATACTACGTGTATTCATAAGTATGGAACATCAAACAATAAGAATAGATTGTCCACCTATCTAGAAAATTAAAGCAATTACACTACAACTATGCTAATGACATGAAAATTAAACTAATTAAACTAAGGAGGTGGC
This sequence comes from Cornus florida, assembly GCF_030987335.1. Taxonomy (NCBI): domain Eukaryota; kingdom Viridiplantae; phylum Streptophyta; class Magnoliopsida; order Cornales; family Cornaceae; genus Cornus; species Cornus florida. Next base: position 53,842,969 of record NW_026775573.1, read on the forward strand.
ACAATCCATTAAGAAATAAATATGAACCATCAAATAAACCACAAGAGTAATCAATTAAGCACCATGCCTTGACCATCACTAGATTCATAATATCAACACACATAAACATGCATCAACATCACAAAATCTAGAGAAAAACACATGAACATTCATTCTAGCATACATAGACATATGGATACAATTAAATGATCAATTGGAAGCATTAAACTACACAAATCATATAGAAACAATATTTATATAAATATGAGGTCAAAACAAGAATTACAACACAAATCCCCATTAATTACAAAACATCAAAGTCTAGGAGGCATGCTTATGGTTATTTTAGCCCCAAGAGAATAGTTTAGCCACTCATTAATGTTGTCATCCAACCCTTAAGGGCTCTCTTTATGGTTGAAATCATTCTCCTCCCTTGGTGTTCTTGGTAAAAACCCTAGAAGAGTGGAAGAACTTTCCCAAAATATATGTTTCTCTCTCTAATATCTAACCAATTCTCTCTCTAACTAACCAACCTCCTACTAAAAATGGCCAAATTCCTTATATATGTAGCTCAAATGTCACACCCAATGGTCAAACCTCATGCACTAGGACCTCCAAATGATTGCACCATGAGCACACCTTCAATTCGACTTGAAATCTATTTTGCACGCAATTTGAGGCAATTCGATCGATCACACTGTTGCTCTGATCGATCGAAATATGGTGGCGTAATTATTTGGATAAGGATAAAGGCTAAGATATTTTTGGGAGAAGGACAAAAATGGTTGGTGAGGATAAGATCAAAAGGTTTGATCGATCGAATAAAAGGTTGGATCGATCGAATAGGAAATTTTCCTAAGGATAAGGACAAATGGTTCGATCCATCATGGCAAGGTTAGGACGATCACAATGTGATCGATCATAACTTGGTTCGATCAACCGAAGAGGAATTTTTCACCACTTTGCTCCTTTCTTCCACTTAACTTTAGATTGCTTCTTTCAATGCTCTGATTTAGCTGATTTAACTTATTTTGGGGATAAGTGCTGGAAAAAGATAATAACATGAAATTAGATTAAAACGGGAAAATAAGATAGAATAAGGTCCTAAAACATTTAAGATTAAAGGGTTTAAATGCGCACTTTTCAGCGCTTATCACACCCCCAAACTTAAATATTACTAATCCCTAGCAATAAACTACGAAGAAAAACAAGCAACCAACAACTATGCAAGAATGAACTAGAAAGCAATAAAAAGATAACACCACTTTCGTAGGGAATACGATTGCATTTAGCACATGCAATAAGTCTTTTAAACCCCTAGTGAACGAGTGAAGTCTCGTGAGGGTTTCCAAGAATGATACCCACAAACATTAAGCTCTTTCTCACTAAAGAGGCACCAATATTCCAAACAAGCATTAGGAGAAAACTACCTTAAGAATGCAATTTTTCAACCATTTCCAAGCAATCTCCTAAAATTTCAACATCAAGCAAGCAAGTATGGTCCTCCACACATCAAGACAATGATCATGCAAATCAAAACAACTCTAGAATCCTTTTTAAATGAACCGGTATCAAATATGTTGCTATCTAAACCAATCAAAGAAATGATCACATCCGGTCTCAAGCTAGCACACAAATCTAGTACCGATCATCAAGATAAAGAAATGACCTTTTATTAAAGCTTTATTTAACTAGATGCACTTATTCTATTCACTCGATTTTTTATTTATTTATTTATTTTTAACTAACCAAAAGGATCAAAGATGGAAACATGGTACAATGTGTTAATCTATTAAGCTTTCTAGCGATCTATGAGGTTGAGCGTTAGGTCAATGACTCCCAAACCGAACGGCTTCAGGGCATTAGGTGTTAAAACACCCTTAAGGACTTACAAGCTCAAATCAACTAGGCTATAAATTAAAGCAACCTCCATGTAATCGTTTCCCACATCTCACATTTTGGGAGAAGTCCTCACTTTTTTATTTGCTTTTTTCAAACTTTTTTTTTTTTTTTTTTTTTTTTTTTTTTTGGTTTTAACCACTATTATTAACCTAGAGTTTGGGCCTTTCACCTTTCGGCGCAAGAAATTCAGTACTTGAAAAGGGTTTGTTATTCACCTTTATTAAGAATGAAAGTTTTCAATGCACTACTAGCTCAATTGGGATATAACCAAATCAATAATCAACAAAGCATGTACCCCACAAATGAATGCTAGTATGCATTTGTGCTAGTGTAAAATCCTATAATGAATCTCAAAACAATCACAAAATCAAGATGATGTGGACCACAAGTGAAAGCAAGATATCAATCTTTAAAAATTTAATCCTAAATGGTATCTACAAGACATACAAGGAGTATTGGACTCTCAAGTCAAGTAATTTTTTAAATTCTAAGCAATATAGGCCTCAAAAGATCAAAAGCATTAAATTGATTGCAAAGAACACACATTACCCCTAAACTTAAGTTGCACAATGTCCTCAATATGCAATGAGAACAAAGAAAGAGGAAAGAGTAAACCAGTGTAGCTACGGCGATAAATGGGTGGGACAGAAGTATCCAAAATGGGTGGTATAACCCCCACAAACTTGGAATTAACTGTGGTCCTGAAAAGATGGCACTGGGATAAACTCTCATCAAATAATAAAATAGGATAAATAATGGTGCACAGTGGGCATGCTAGTACAAGTGGGATAGTAAATGAAAGAGAAAAAAGGATAAGAATGGTTATGAAAAATATGGGTTACACTCACTCACTGAAATTACTGTGATGTACCTGATAATGGAGTTAACATCAACAGATATATCAAAATATGATCATAACATCCAAAATATCCAAAAATAATGAAAGTATAAACTACATCACAGTAAACTAGGCCAACAGACTGGCCGCAAAAATAGAATAAACGTATCATAAATAGCAGTCAAAAATTACAAATATAAATATGAGATAAAGAGAGACAGGTCAGGCGGATAACGACGGTCTGGCAGGGTGTGACCCAGATCTGTCTAGAAATTTCTCGCAGCGCTATCATGACATCTATACGGAGAGTGGCCATATCTGCCTAGAGGGAAAGGACTACGTCCTGCAATGCCTGATAATGCACCTATGGCATGTCTGACTGAACCTGAGTGTCAGGAATAACTGGGTCATCCTGATGGTGTAATCTCAAGTCATCAGTGGACTGATGCTCGTCCTAGCTCTGGGAATAGTGGTTCTACTCCTATGAAGGGTGTGGTGATCCCACTGGAGGCTCCTGCTCTAAATCAATACAAACTCCCTCTACTGCTGCTGCGGCTACTGCTGCCTCTGTTTTTGCTGTCTCCTCATCTACTTCTGCGTCCTCCGCTGTTTGGGCTACCTCTATCTGCAGACTCTTGATAAGAGCATTATCGCTCTTCTTCCAGCCTGCCCATCTGTAATGGCAAGCACCAGTCTCAGTGATCTCCTGCTAATCAAATGGGTAATATTGATCTTGAAGGAGCTATGTAATCAAATTAGCATAAGGGAGGAACTTGGGCTTTTGCAGGTTGCTCTTGCTGATGAACTCATCATGCAGCTTCATCATGACGCTCCAAAGGAGCGTAGAAACTAAAAACCAATGCCCTATATCAATAGCATATAAAGCTGCTAGAAAATCGGCCCGCTGCTGGTCTTGTGCCTAGCCATATATATATTTCGGTACAAGACCGAATCAAAGAACCATATGCAGTCAAGCAGGTAGGTCCGAGTGGCATAAGTGTTGGTGGCAGTCATGGTGCCATGAAGAGCTTTGGCCATCTCCGCATATGATGGCCTTTGTAAAGTCGGATAATCAATCCCCGGAAGACATATATATAGGCACTGAGATGCTGTCGATAGTGTCTCGACAGCGATGCAGATAAGGTGCCCATCAATAGTGATCGGCAGCTCTGGCAGGTTACTCGGACTCAGCTTGAGGTTCTGGTATAAAAGCCGAACCAATCTCGGATAGACCGGGTTGGTCACTTAGGGCAGAATTGGAGAAAGGCGGCGACGGTAGATCTCGTCATATGACCACTTAGTCATGGTTGCCCGTGCAAAAACGTCATCATCTATAATAGCCTCATGCGCCACTGAAAGGCGCGCAAACTTCTCAGTAACCCTGTCTCGGGCAATAGTTGGCTGTGCCGGTGGTGGCACGGGAACAGCTGATGAAGGTGGCTCAGGCTCACTCTCCGAATAAGAAGAATCCTCAGTCCTGGGTCTCACTTGGCGACCATAAGTCCAGTTAGCCATCGTCTTAAACCTAGTCATAGCTTACAAAAAGAAAGAACACTTACAATTGTAGTCAGTAACAGGAAATGGTATATGAGATGTAGAAATGAAAGCACGAAAGTTAGAAACATGTCTGTTAGATTAAGATAGACAACATGATGCTGAAATGATGTATATATCGCAGTATAGAAGCATATGGATCTATCTATGCAAGTGGTAATGCAAGCCAAATATATACAGTGAACGAACAAAGGGTATACTTTGATTCATCAAGTATTGTGAAATATGTTAGACATTACAAGTAAAGAATGCAACCAACGTGGAAAACACAGGCATTGGGCATAGATGTGATTGCATGGAACATGGGAGAGGGTACAGGAATATTAATATGCAAAACAGTGAAGTTCGAACGATCATAGAAAAATGTGATCGATCCATGTTGGATCGATCATGACATACATTGGATCGATCGTGCTCTGATCCATCAGAGCACTAGTTTGATCAATCAAACCTGCTGAAAGTGGAAAAGTCACCCATTCATGACGTGGAAGACACGAGGCGAATCCCAATGGTCACTTCAAGGCTCGTGACCCCCTATACGCCTCAACAATTCACAAATGGTCACTTAAAACGGCACGTGATCCCCGAACCAAATTCGGAAACAAAATCAATATATACATATATATACACATGCTAACAATCCAAAAATGGAAACAAAATCGACATGAAAACAATCTAATCTAGGCATGGCAACTAAATAAGACATAAATTAAAACAAAAATGAAAAATGAAACTTGAACTTACCTAAATTCGAGGAGAGAAGTGGAGAGAAAGGAGAGATAAGGTCTGAGATGGAGGTCTTTGAGCTTGGGACATGCCGGAGTCTCGCCAGAGATAGAGAGGATGAATGAGAGCTTCGGGAAAGAGAGAAGGGCTTTGAATCAATGAAATGAACGATCCAAATGACCCTTAGGTCTATTTTTAAAAACTGTTTCCGATATGTGTGATCGATCACATGATCCATTGGATAAATCAAACCTAGATCGACCATAAAAGTACTCAGATAGATCAAACATACAAAACGACAACCTATTTTTGAGTTAAAATCTTTTTAAATTTTTGAAATATATATATATATATATATATATTTATTTGAAAATTGAATTTTTGAAAAGTCAAGGTCAACAAAAAGTCAACAGGGAAACTCCAAACGATCGGAGGATGATCAATCGAACCTTGATCATTCTAAAAGTTTGAACGATGGACAGAGACCTGAAAATTTGCAAAAAATCTCGAACAATGGGACAAAGACCTGAAATTTTCAGAGCTTCAAAATTTTTCTATGTGTGAAAGTTTGATTGTTCACAAGAACACGGGATCGATATAATATTACTTGGAACAATCGAACATAAAGTTCGAAAGATGAGACAGAGACCTAGAAATCTGCAGAGATGTTCGATCGATCGAGGGTACTCAAGTGATGGATCGAACAGGCACTAAATGCCTAATTTGGAGATGAAAGTGCACATATTCCCTATCAAAACCTCAAAACAAAAATAGATGATCAAAGATTGTATCTAGACGGCATAAGAATATAAAATAAAAAGAAATGAGGGAGGAATAGGGTTAGAAAACCCTATGAAGCACTAGTGTTTAACGTCTCTAGCAAGACGTTGGGCTCTTTTAGCCCGGATCAAAGATCTTGGAAAGCATCCCCTTCTTGATGGGGTGAATGGAACTTTGAACCCCACCCAAAAAACTATTCCCTAAAGAACTTATTGGATTTGGTTCAAGTAAAGTTGACGGCCTTTGGTTAACAAAACATTTGGGCTTCCATGCCCGTTCAACAATAGATTTGAAAGCAATTTCTTTTGAAATCTTTTTGGAAAGTAAACCATTTGATGTTTTTACACCAAACAAAGACTCATTTTCAAATTCATTTGCAAAACATTTTTCAACAACACATATATCTTCATGTTTGTCCATAGAATTTGGGGTTGGATTAAAAATTTTCAACTTCACTTTCATGTGACCAAATGAGATCTTTAGCGGTAGCCAAGAAGGGATTAGCGGTAGCCAAGAAGGGACGGCTAGGGATAACGGGAATTTGGCTCTTAAGATTTGGAACCGGCTCCGTGTCAATGACAACGAAATCAACCGGGAAAAAGAACTTGTCAATTTTAATCAAAATATCTTCGATGATACCCCGAGGCTTCTTAATTGATCGGTCGACTAGTTGTAAAACTACCGACGTCGGTTTCAAATCACCTAAGCCTAATTGAACATAAACCGAATATGGGAGAAGATTCACACTCGCTCCTAAATCCAAAAGAGCTTGATTGATAACATGATCACCAATAGTGTATGCAGTGGTTGGTGAATCGAGGTCTTTGAATTTTTGGAGGGTGTTGTGTTATAAGATAGAGCTCACTTGTTCTGTTAGAACAACTTTTCTTAGTGCCTGACTTTTGTTTTTCCTTTTAAGGGTGCAAAGATCTTTCAAAAATTTGGCATAAGCCGGAATTTGTCGAATTGCATTCAAGAGAGGAAGATTGATTTTTACTTGTCTAAACACATCAATAATTTCATTAGTTTTGCTTTGTTGCCTTTCAAGAGATGTGAAAGCTTTTAAGGCATCCGGAAATGGAGCATTAGGCTCAAAAGCTTTTTCAAAAACATTTTTTCAATCATTTTCAATAATAGGATTTTTCACATTCAATGAAGGAGTAGTGGGATATGAGACGGGACGGGTGTTAACACTAGGTTGCACTGGTTCACTCTCTTCATTGGATTTACCAACTTGGTTGTCAATAACTCTTCCACTTCTCAAAGTGGTTACCGCATTCACATGTTCAAATGTATGACCTTCCAAAGAGGAATTGGTCTTCACAACAAATTGTTGCTTCGGTGGGGGATCCAAAGGCATTTTCCCTTTTTCCCTTGCATTCAACGTGCTAGCTATTTGCCCAACTTGAGTTTCTAGCTTTGTAATCAATTGGGAGTGAGAATGAAGCAATTGAGTATTTGCCTCCAAAGTACCCAAAGCGGATAAAACTTTCGCTTCAAATGCGGGACTTCTTAAATTACATTGAGAATATGATGATTGGTTTGGAAAATAAGAGTTTGAAAATTGGTTTCCATTTAGTGCTTGGTAAGATAAACGATAACCTTGGGAACCTTGGCTTTGCATAGGGGGCAGAATATACTTGCTTTGGAAACCACCTTGGGGAGGGTTAGAGCCTTCCCTTAGGCTTTTCCAGGAGAAATTTGGATAGTTCCTCGACCCGGGATTATAGTGAGTGCCATAGGGATTATTCCGTTAGTTAACAAAAACGGCATTTACTTACTCATGGTGTTCACAATGCGCATATCCATGAGGACAATTGGAAGTAGAATGCAAAACACTAGAATAAGTCATGCATGATTCATTAGAAGGATGATGAGTATGATTGGGAGAAAGACACTTGATAGGCCGAATTTTGGTTGATCAAAAATTGATCAAACCTTTAAGATAGAGATTTCATTTCCGCAAATATATCATTAGAATTATCAACTTGATATAAGCCTACATTCTTCCTTCCACCTACATTTCTACTATTTTTAGTTGATAAAGATCGGTGTATTGAGTTTTTACTCATGCTCTCATATGGGCACCACACATCATCTTCATGCTTATCAAGATAAGAACCACCTATAGAAGCATCAACCATACCTTTATAGTTGTCCAACAAACTTTTAAAGAAGTATTGAACTAATTGCCATTTAGGGATGTCATGGTGAGGACACTTCCTAAGAAAATCATTTAACCGTTCCCACGCATCATGAAACATTTCCCCATCCCCTTATGAGAATTCACGGATTAAAGTTCTCATTGCATTGGTCTTAGACATCGGATAGTACTTCTTCAAGAACTTTTGTTGCATCTCTGCCCAAGTAGTTATAGAAAAAAGGTCTCAAATTGTTAAACCAATATTTTATTTTATCTTTTAGGGTGAAAGGGAAGAATTTTAACCTCAAAACTTCTTTCGGCATGTCCGTGTATTTCACAGTGGAACACACTTCAAGAAATTCATCCAAATGCTTATAAGGTTCTTCATATGGTAGCCTATGGTAATTGGGAAGCATTTGGATCGTTTGTGGTTTAATCTCATAATGGTGAGCTTTAAATAGAGGGAGTTAAATGCATGTTGGTGCATTATACTCATTGGGCACATAATGGTCTCTTAAAGCAAGGGGAGGATTCATAATCGGTGGCTCTACATGAGCCCCATGATTTGCTTGAACAACGGGAGGTGGGGGTGGTGCAAAGAATGGCCTTGGTATTCCCATTGGAACTTGGACTTCTTGTTGTGGAATGAAAGGTCTAGCCATGCCTAATGGTACTTGTATGTTATCATGTTGTTGATGCACATTAGGGTGAAGAATGCCTTGTTGGTCGATGTGACCGAGGTCTTCCACATGATCCTCATTATGGTGATCCATTGATGAAATAGAGTCACTTGAATTACTCCTTTCCCCTTAGATTACAAACAATTGATTCAAGATTAAAATTCAACAGGACAAGAGTAGAATTCAAAGACCTACGACCATACATGCACAATCAAAATAAGCAACAACTCAACAAATAGCAAGTAGCAAGCGCTTCTCCTCTGCAACAAGTAAATCAACAACAAACCTCCATATACATTGATCCCATACTCCCATGCTTTCAACAAATGCAAGAAATAGATTGCCTCCACACGCGCCGACGATTTACTAATGAAAATAAGAATTTCCACCACGCAGGCCGACGATTTACCTAAGCAAGAGGAGTTAGAATAGCTCACAAAGGGTCCCTTTCAAAATATTTTTAACTTTTGCTTTGCTTAACTTTGCAATTTTTTTTATTTTAGCATTTAACGCTTCACTTAGCTTAGCTTACTTCTTTGCTTTGAAGTTCCTTTGCTTCACTTCCCTTGGCTCCAAGTACCTAGCCAGTCAAGAACAAACACAATAAGTAAACAAAGTAAAATAAAGTAAAAATAAGATCAAAAGAATATTAATTCCTAATTAATTCCAAATACGGCGTTGCTAATCCCCAGCAACGGCGCCAAAACTTGGTATGTATCACTCAACCAAAGCTCAAAATGTGATAAATGTGGCCAAGTTTAAATTTGTAGAATGCCACTATCACTACTAACCACTAACGTACCGAGAGTGAGTAGGGATCGTCCCAAGGGAAAAGCAAGGTGCTTCGGAATCAATGTTGGATTAGTAGGTCAAATGATCAAAAGAGGGGTTTGTTGGTTGAGTTATACTACAATTTAAGCTAAAATAATGCAATGTAGAACAACTAAACAAATGAGGCGTATAGAATGAGAAAGGATTCGTGGGACATAAAGTTCACCACTAAGCCTTGTCTTCCTAGACATTCAATATTTGATAAATTAAGGGGATTATATGTTATAAAAGAAGTGTGTGCCATTAATTGAAATATTAAACTTGGATGGCCAAGTAAGCATACATTGTCTAATCAATCTAGTGAATAGCACAACATATCAAATTAAGCTATTAATCCTTCCATAAGCCCACGATTAATGCACACTCAAGAATTTAGAGGAAATATACTACTTGTATTCATAAGTATGGAACATCAAATAACAAGAATGGATTGTCCACCTATCTAGGAAATTAAAGCAATTACATTACAACTATGCTAATGACATAAAAATTAAACTAATTAAACTAAAGATGTGGCACAATCCATCAAGAAATAAGTATGACCCATCAAATAAACCACAAGAGTAATCAATTAAGTACCATGCCTTGACCATCACTAGATTCATAATATCAACACACATAGACATGCATCAATGTTACAAAATCTAGAGAAAAACACATGAACATTCATTCTAGCATACATAGACATATGAATAGAATTAAATGATCAATTAGAATCATTAAACTACACAAATCATGTAGAAACAAGATTTATATAAATATGAGGTTAAAACAAGAATTACAACACAAATTCCCATTAATTACAAAACATCAAAGTCTATGAGGCATGCTAAGGGCTATCTCTAGCCCCAAGAGAATAGTTTAGCCACTCACTGATGTTGTCATCCAACCCTCAAGGGCTCTCTTCATGGTTGAATTCATCCTCCTCCCTTGGTGTTCTTGGTAGAAACCCTAGAAGAGTGGAAGAATTTTCCCAAAATGCATGTTTATTTCTCTAATCTCTAACCAATTCTCTCTCTAACTAACTAACCTCCTACTAAAAATGGCTAAATTCCTTATATAAATAGCTTAAATGCCACACCCAATGGTCAAACCTCGTGCACTAGGACCTCCAAATGATTGCACTACGAGCACACCTTCAATTCGACTTGAAATCTATTTTGCACGCAATTTGAGGTAGTTTGATTGATCACACTGTTGCTCTATTCAATCGAAGTATGGCGGCGTAATTATTTGGATAAGGACAAAGGCTGAGATATCTTTGGGAAAAGGAAAAAAGTGATTGGTAAGGATAAGATCAAAGGTTGGATCGATCGAATAAAAGGTTGGATCGATCGAATAGGAAATTTTCCTAAAGATAAGGACAAAGGGGGTTGGAATGATCACAATGTGATCGATCATAACTTGGTTCGATCGATCAAAAAGGAATTTTTCACCACATTGGTTCCACTTTGCTCCTTTCTTCCACTAGACTTTAGATTGCTTCTTTCAATACTCTAATTCAGCTGATTTGACTTATTTTGGGAATAAGTGCCTGAAAAGGATAATAACATGAAATTAGACTAAAACGAGAAAATAAGATAGAATAAGGTCCTAGAACATTCAAGATTACGAGGTTTAAATGCGTACTTTTCAGCGCTTATCACCCTCTCTCTTACTTATTGTATTTAGTATATTGAAGCTCAAGTCAAAGAAAACTTTATGGAAGAATATAAAAGACAATGAAGGCCTATCAGTGTTTACATTAGAAGAAGGACCAAAAAGGTTATCAAGTGATTGTAAAAAAAGTACTAAAATAAAGAGGGAAAATAATTACATATCACAAAAGTGAAAGTGTAGCAAAGATTGACATGTTAAAAGCTCACACTGTTATCTCTGTTATCTCAAAATTTAGAAAGCACATATATAGGACTTTTGACAAAGCTAAAAGGGTATATAGTGTGTAGATTATAAGATCTAGACAGTCTCGTAACAGAAGGATCTGTACTAGGATCAACTAAGAGTGTTTAAGTGCAGTGATCATTTAAAACATTGTAGCAGAAGAATCACATATCAAAACCAAAAGGAAACCACCTAATCTTGATCTCAAGGAAGGGCTTAGAAGGTGTACCATGATACTCAACACTAAACCAAAGGGTCTGAACCACCCCCACAATTTGTACACTTAGATCCTTAGCCTAAGAATTGCAAACAATGTTGTCATCAGAAATAAGAAAGAAGCATGGTACTATAAAGACTGCTAAAGAGGAGTTTCATCAAAGTATAAGGGCAATAGTGTTGACAAGAATAATCACTCATATTCAATCATTCTCAAGTTTCCATCAAGAAATTTGAATATTACATCATCTACTACCAAAAAGCCACTCAAGCTTACACATAAGTTTGTTGACAACTTTAGCTATAAGTGAGAATCAATAAAAATGCATTGCAGTATTGAGATTATAAGACTCTCATCATCCTATGTGGTAAAAAATCACAGAAGACAAATGCATGGAAACTCTAGAATTCCTTTAAAAAGCCTAAAGCTCAAGATTGAAAATAATGAAACAAATTTAAAGATCAAAGGTCTTTGCAAATTCCTATACTTGCCAAGTTCATCTGGTGAATCCTCAAGGCCTCCACCATTCAAAGACAAACTAATTCAATATATGTTTGTACAAGATAAAAGTTATTTAGGTTACAGAAAACCAGTTCACTTGAAGCTCAAAGATTCCTCAATCACTCTAAAGGCCAAGGTTGAAATATGTCCAACTAACTTAAAGAACAAAAGGTATCTTTTACTCAAAGCCAGTCCACAAGCTGTTCATGAAAAGCTTGGATGTTAATCACTTCCTATATTCCCTAAGCTCACTGGTTGAAAGCTTAAGGCCACCTCCACTCAAAGATAAGGTATCTCTTGATCCACATACAGGTATTCCATTCATTCCCTATCTCATTTATCATCATTATTGGTCCAATTCACCTTTTGACTTCTAATATCAAAAAGGGGGAGAAATAGACATGTTCTCTATAGACTATATAGAGCTTTGGGGTTTTAAATTGAAAGGAAAAAGGGGGAGATTGTTAGTCCTAGCTCTTATTCATGTTTATTTTATCTTTCAATGTCAAAGGTGCGATGGTGTGATCTCATGTCCATTCCCGGTAGTGTCTCTATTTCTATTTCTGATTTCTAACGTACATGCATTGATTCATGCGCATTGTTTCTATACAATGAGGTTATTTGAAATTCATCAAAAAAGATACATAGCTTCTAAATTGGCTGGAAAAGGTAAAAGTCCATTTTTCAAGTCCATTTCTAGTTTATCCTTCTGGTTTAAATCTGCATTCATCACTTATGTGGTAAAGCTACGTTATGATTTGACATTTTTATCCTTAGATTCTAAAGAAGGTGAGCTAGGGTTTTTAGTTCTCTGTACTCTGAGCTATATTTTGATTCTAATCTTGTGTAACAGTTATTGTAATGTGTTGATATAATGACCTGGTCATTTTCTTCTCTTCTTTTCCATTTTTACGAATTTTCCATTTTTCCGTTGAAATTTTTTTTTTCTTTTCCGAGTTCGGGTTTTGTTCCTTCGGGTTGTGTTGAGTGTTGGAAATAGTTTCCTACACTACTTTTGCTTGATGTTGTACGTCCTTGTGAGGACCCTGACATTTTCACATTTTCTTTTTTCGGCATTTTTCTTTTTTCGTCCTTTTCCCGGTTATCATTTTCTTTCGCGCAACCTCACTTTTCGTGCTCGGATTTGATCCCGGCTTTGCATGCATCCATAACATTTTATTTCCATGAAATACGTAGTTTTACTTTTGTAGAAAAGCATACTACTTGTTTACTTTTCGCAGAAAGGGCATGGATGCATAGTTTCTTCAAAAACGTTCTTATTTTACGTGGTGTTTTTTGTAATTAAAAATTCTTGGGATATTTATCTTAGAGACCATTTTGTAATTTTATTTGCAAGATATTTTGGGGAGGGACCTTTTTGTAATTTTTGAAAAAGTGTGACAAGTGTCACACTCTCATTGGTCCACTTGTAGACATTTGTGTAGAGACACTTGGATGCCTTGGATGATGACATGTGGAGGGTGGAGATTCACCTACTTGTTGGCCTAAGATAGGTGCATTGGCTTGGATGGTTGACAAGTGTATGCTTAGGATTAAGCCTTAAGAGGGGACTTTGGATGGTGACAAGTGGAGGACCTTGATTATGTCTTATCATTGTGTGTATGAGAGGTAATGTGTGAGTGTGTATCTTTTACCAACAAATGTGAGTAGAGGAATACACATTTCCTTTTTTACTTAGTCTTCTTCCTTATTTTCCCTTTCTTGCCTCTATTGTTGTAAGCCTTAACATAGCCTTAAACCTTAATTTTAACCACTTTTCCTTAATATTTGAGCTTAAGTTTAGGAAGACTTTAGCTTCCCCTCATCCTCCTCTACGTAACCCTTCAAGGAATTCTTGAAATTCCTAAGTTTGCCTTGGATTCTAGAGGAACAATCCTCTAGTGAGGTGGAGGCATTTCATATTTATAAGCTTAGTGTATAATGTGTTTTTGGGGTTTATATAACTTGTATACATGTCTATATATGAATTTTTGAATTGTATATAGTTGTACCTTATATGAAAATAAGTTTTGACATGATATTATATATAAACTTGGAATCATTTGGACTTGTTTTGACATCTAGGGAAATTAATTGTTTAATTTAATTAAATTTCATTTAATAGTTCCAATGATTTAATTAAGCTTTTGACTTGATATATATGATGACAATAACATGATCTTTGATATATATTAATTTGAAGTCATTTGGATGAGTTTTGAAATCTAGATAAATTATTATTTAATTTAATTAATTTCTATTTAATTGCTCCATTGATTTAATTAAGTATTTGACTTGATATTAGTAATGATCTTAGTATGATCTTTGATATATCTTAATTTGAGGTCATTTAGAGTAGTTTTGAAATCTAGGAATTTAATTATTCTATTTAATTAAATTCTATTTAAATTGTCCCATTGATTTAATCAAGTGTTGATATTGTTTCTATACTTAAATCATGGATTTGGACTTGTTGTATATTCATGTGATCATGAGTTCAAAGCATGTTTAGTATATGTTTATATATTGAGTAACATGTTGTAATTAAATTGTTTCATTTACTAGCTTTCTAAAATTTAGAGATTTTGTTGTTGTATTCATGAAATCTTGTATAATAATAATAAAGTTACCTTTAAAGCCTATTACTAGATTGTTGTATCATTGTGGCTTGCGTGATAGTAACTTGGTTTAATTTATATTTAGAAATTTAAAGCATGTGTTGCTTATAAATATTGTGTAGAAGTTATTTGATTTACTAACTTGTTAATTCCTATAAATGTATCTTGTTGTGTACTACTATATTTACCTTGGAAGCTTGTTACTAAGTTGTAGAATATTTAGTACTTGTAGCTTACTTGATGGTAATTTGATTTAGTTGAATTATAATGTCACTATAGCCTGTAACGAATCGCACATTGAAGGGTCGACATTGTGTACATTTGCATGTGTAACGCATCACACATTGAAGATACGACATGGTGTATGCCATTGTAGACATGAAATCCTAGGACATGACTTGTGTGGTTTCAACTCTACTTGTGCATAGAAGGTAATTTCTATGCATTATTTGATTTTGTACAAGTTTTGGCCTGACTTATTGATTTTGTATAAGTTTTGGTCTAATTTGTTGATTTTGGAAAGTTTATAAGGACATAAAAATGTCACGGCTAGGGTTTAGCTCAAGTACGGGAGATATGGATCTCTCTACGACATAGTGCGCACTAAGTAGTACCTTGTGGGTCGTAACTACTCGGAATAACTTATACATGTGCACACTAGGTAATGTCTTATGGGTGGGTAATTACCCGGAAACAGTTGCTTGGTCTAGCGGCCACATGTCCTAGTCTTTCCACTACTTGATTTCGCTTTCAATTCGAAGTTGTTAATCATTGATTACTTGTAACATATGAGTTTGTGAGTAGCATTTCAATTTCGTTTAGTATACTTGTGACTTGTATGGTAACACCTTGTATAACTTGATTTTGCATTCAATTTCAAATTGTTAATCATGGATTACTTATATATAGCCTGTGATATGGTGCTTGTCTTTTCAAATCTCATTAGTATACTTGCACTTGTATGCTTGTTTCAAGTATTTAAATTCCATTAGTATACTTGAGTTTTGTATACTTGGTTCTTGCGTTTTCAATTACATTTAGTATACTTATGCCATGTGTACTTGCTTCGTATCTTTTGAAATTCCATTTAGTATACTTGAGCCTTGTATCCTTACTTTTTGTGTTTTTCAATTACGTTTAGTATACTTATGCCATGTGTACTCGCTTTATAGTTTTTGAAATTCTATTTAGTATACTTGTAACTTGTATACTTGCCTCACATATATTTAAATTTCACTTAGCATACTTGCACTTTGAATGCTTGTATGTTGCGTATTTCATTTCAACTGCGTATGTAACTTGAGATGATCCCTTAGTCCACCTTGGAACATAGACGTTAAGTGGCATAAACCACATGGACTGATTTATATCAACTTACAAAAATTGTAAAACTTTAGGTTATACGCATGTTTATTTCCTACAAGTAATTTGTTTACTCACCCTAGTTCTTTGGGATATTTTCAGGTACGGAAACCTTGTTTTAGGGTGCACGACATCCCTAGGTTAGCATGGTTTTATTTATGTCCTTCTATGTAATCTTGTTCACATACAAGTGTTAGCATATTTAAGTTTCACTTTTGAAATTATAACGCATAGCTAGGTTTCATATGTCGTTTCTACTTTGAAACATGTAAAGTGTACTTCGATAAACTCTTTGAGGCTTATTTAACATGTATGAGGTGTGACCAAGGGTCAAACACCATTTTGTTCATGTTTATGTATTTTGGTATTAAAATTTACCTTTAAAGGCAATATTAAGAAATTTGAGATTTTAACATGCTGTTTTCAATTCGTATTGTGTAAAGTGTGCATAAGCACACTCCTTTTGACTATTTGTATATGTATGACGTATGGCCAAGGGCCAACATGTCTTTTGTTTCCATTTGTATACTTTTGGTTTCATGTTTTTCTTTAAAAGCAATATTTTGCAAACTTGAGGTTTGATAAGTCGTATTTTGCATTAGGCATATTTTAAGGCCACGGGCCATTGTAGCGTGTCTAAATAGACATAATACATTTGCATACATGTTCACTTGGGCACAAAGCACCCTATTTCATGAAATGAGCAACCAATGGACTCATTTTCCTTTTTTTTTACAAAATCTAGTTTGAGGGCATTTTGAGGATTTTGCTTTGAAAAATAAATTCCAGCCTTAACATGGTCACTTAAAAAATGTGATTTTAGGGGAGGTTTCTTCACGGACTTTTTCCAAAAAAAACATCGTCTCAGTCTCGGAAATCCCATTTTAAACTCAATTTTCTGGTTTAACCTTATTTTTCAAAACTTGAAACTTTGAAACTTGTCACTATTCATCAAATTTTACTCGAAAGTCATTCCGGAAGTTCCGGGGGTCTTGTAAATGTATTTTAGGATTGCATTTGCTATTTGGGTAATTTTCGGACACCCATTTCAGCCCTTGGGCAGTAGCTTCAGCATTTGGCGTCCGAACGTAGGATCTTGTGTCCGAACACAATGCATTGTTGGCTTGTGTCCAGAAACAGCTCATTTGCGTCCAAACGCAATGCAAGGTTGGCTTGCATCTGGACGCGGATCTTTGCGTCCGAACGTAAGGCACGCAGTAGGTGCCCCTTTGGGCAGCCTTGTCTTTCGATCTTGTTTTGGTCTTAACTTTCTCATCCGGACTCATAATCGGGTGATTCTTGAGTCAAATTTCATTAATTCTTCATTGTCTATCCGATAGTGTGCTCGGTAGTACCCATATTCTTTTGAAATGACCATTTTTCCCTTAGGGTTAAACTTATCCGTTTTTAAAACATCGCTTCAGCATTTGTTCCCTTTTGGTTCCTTTGACTTATGGGAGGTGTCTGGCATCTTAGAGATAACGTACATCTCTATACATTTGATTTCTATTTTTGCTTCCGCATTCAGAATCCGTTTTCGGATCAACCTTCGGGTCATCACAAGACGCATTGGCTTGTAAAACCAGGGTCGTCACAGTTGATATATACATTTTTATGTATTTGGTGAGTTGAGAGTGCTCATTAGGTCTAAGCAAGGGTGCTCTGGACAGGTGGAGTGCTGTGCACTTAGTGGAGCTAGTGTGTGTGTAGATGCTGTGAAAATTAGTGTTTCAACTTGTACAAGAGTGTGTGCAGAGTGTGAGACAGTTAAGTGTGTAACTACTTGCATACAACTAGTGGAGATTACATTAGTTGAGGCTAAGAACTAAGTTCTTTGATCCCTATTGAGAGGGGTTTTCCTTGTAAACCATTGGTGTCATCTTGTTTGAGTGCTCATAATTTATACTTGACTATTTAGGGCTTTATGACCCATCTTCTACTTATATTTGATGTGGTACTCTCAATGATTCAGAAAGAGGACTAAAGGAATTGAATTTAGTGCCTTAGACCAATTCACCCCCTCCCATTCTTGGTCTAAAAAAATTTATAATTTGTTTCAATAAATACACAACAACAATTCTATATCAAAACATATCAATAATTGAATTTCAATATTTCAGTATATTAATTTATTTAATAATATAGTAGTAGGAAATAATGAAATTCAATAAAAGGAAATCTAATTAGACAAGGAAATATATAAAATTATTTATTTAATTCATTATAAAGTAATCTAATTAGAGAATGAAATACTAATAATAATAATATTGTAGTAGAAAATATTAAAATTCAATAAATTAAAATCTAATTTATTTTTATAATTTATATTTAAAATTTTATAATGTTATTTATTTCAATGAACTAATATGTTTTATAATACCATTTTTATATAATAAACAATAATGCAAAATTATTCTTATATTTTTTTTTTTTTTTTGAGCCTTTACAATTTTTTTTTACAATTCTACACACTTCCGCTAAGGTGTACCAAGCTTGTGCTTTACTAGTGTGTGTGTGTATATATATATATATATATATATATATATATATTAACCTAACAAAGCCGGTTTTCAAATAATTTAAGAATCAAGTGAAGTGAGGAATTTTCTTATTCATGGTTACTAGATGGAAGGAGGTATGTTGCAAAAAATTATACACGTGATAATTTGAAATGTGGCAAATTGCATAAAACCACCCCTCTACTTTTAATTTTCAAAATGAAACCCCCTAAAGAAAAAAGTTGACATTAAATTTTAATTAACTATCGAATTTGTTGCAAAATAATGTTATAATGACTAAACCACCCCTTAATGTAAATTTAATAAAATGGCACCCCCTTAATATTAAACCAAAATTAATACAAATAATTCATTTGGCATAGTGTTGTTAAAAAAATAAATAAATAAATAAAAATTGATTTTTTTTTCAATGGTGAGTCTATAAGAAAATGAAAATACCTTGAAACAATTTTTCAAATTTTCTTAAAATTTTATTTTTAAAAAGTAAAAAAGGAAAAGAAAACCTAAAATGAAAATTATTTTATAGTAAACCTAAATTTTCTTAAATTTATATTGAGAGGATTTTTTTTATTATAACATTACTTTAATGGTGTGTAATTTTCAAAATTTTCTTAAAGTTCAATTTTTAAAAAATTAAAAAAGGGTTAGAACCAAAAATAAAAAAGTTTCTTAAATTTAAATTAAGGGGCATTTTTGTCATTATAACATAACTTTGCTGCAAATTTCATAATTAGGGGTTTTACGTCAACTTTTTTGTCCAAGGGGTTTCTTGTCAAAAATTAAAAGTGGAGGGGAGTTTTATGCAATTTACCTTTGAAATATGCCATATGTGTAATGACCCAAACCCGTTGGTCCGAACCGTTAACCAGGTCCTTACCCAAATCCGATATCACCTAAGTCAATCCCCATCATATCTATTGTCAACACATCATCCTTGCGTCATAAATGTGTTTCAAAGAAGATTTTAAGTAACTTTTCAAGGCTCAAGAATTAAACATACAAGAGGATGTACAAAATGCCACAAATAACTTCATTTCGGTCGACCAAAATAGAACTTCGGTCGGCCGGAATAAAGTCTGTACCGGTAAGCCGAAGTAGCCATTCTGGTCGACCGGTTGTGGCCCAAATAATATTTGAAGCTACTGGAATGATCAGCCGATCGAAGTGTCTATTTTGGTCGGCCGAAATGGCCCTTCAAACTGTGAATCTACTACTGGATTTGCTATGAAAGATGAAAATGAAGAAAAATTTGGTAAGGACTATGAAATTGATCAGAACCTGCTCTAGCGCCCTACAACATGACATACTAAGTTCCATGGATAAAAATATCAACAATATACCACAATGCAACTTCATCAACCCCATTCCAATAAGAAATATACATGGTCCTTACAATTATCCCAATTTACATCAGAGTAGAGTCAAAAACTTATAGTTACATTACATGGCCAAGCTATACAAAGTTAATACATTTTCAAGGTGGATGCTATACAAAAGAGTGGCCCAAAATACAAAAGGTTGCAAAACACACTTCCATTCTCCTCATGCTTGTGGTGGATTGTCATCCGCCACCTCCTTACCGTGACCTGAGAAAAATGTTAAGATGAAGGGGTGAGCATAAGCTCAGTAAGAGGTGCCTAAGGCACACCTCTTGAGAACCCGTGAATCAACACAATGAATGGAAAAATAGAGAAAATAGGATCATGCCATGCCGGGGATAATGAACCACAATATCACATTAAAGTCCAAGTCATGAATGAATATGCCGTGTAATAGGATATGATGTCATGCAATGTCACTCCCTGTTTCCAAAACCTTTTTCATCATCATTTTCAAACCATTAATGCAACTCGTCCCATGGCAACTCCATGGCGGCACGAGGGAGGATTGGCTAACTGTCCTTGTCCCTGACCCATGGCAACTCCATGGCGTCATTTGGGGCCAGGTAACTCAACCACGCTAGAGCAATCTCCCCAGTCCCCTCTAGGCCACACTAACGCCGCGGTCCCTAAGCAACTCCTAGGCGGCCAAGTTTTCGCAAACCCTTTCAAAACTTTTCCCAAAAACCCATTTTTTTATTTCTTTCAAAACTATGTTCCCATTTCTTTCCCAATTAGGTGCATGGATGCTTCATGCTGCACAATGTTATGACAACAAAGAATTTCATTCTTTGCAAGTCAAATATTCACAATATACATGCCTTGTAGAAAATTTCTAAAGTTTTACATCATACTTCTAAGTCACAAAATTTAGCACATATAACACAATATGCATGAAATATAATCATTTAAGCATGCTTTCACATACAACATTAACATATACACAAAGTCGTATGCTTCATATACAACAAGTGAGTCATTTTAAGGAAATCAACACAAATATAGCATGCTAGACAACAAAACAAGAAGAATAATTCACAAAGAAGCAAGAATTTATGCATTAGAAACCACTACCTCAAGCTAAATGAAAAATCCCCAATTCCAAGTTCTAGATTTCGAAAATCCTATGGTTAACCAAATAAGAAATTTCTTACACCCACGCGTATATCTCTCCGAGTTCTCCGATTTGCCGCAAACGGCACAATCAAACTCTAAAAGGTTGAAAAGTAATCAAAGCTTGAAGCTTTGAAGGAAAAAGAAAAGAAAAATGAAAAGAAAAGAGTGAGAGAGATAGAGTGCCGGGGAGAGAGAAGAAAATGAGGACAAAGTTGGCCTCTTGGCCACCAAATGCATCAGTGGTGGGTCCCACCACTAAAAATAATATTTTTTCCCTTTTTATTTTCAACCCCACACACATATATATGTATACTAACCAAGCCACATCCACATAAAAATAATAAATAAAATGAATGAAATACAAATTGACCCAAACAAAACCCCCGTACGCACAATTCCGGTAGCGGGTCCCACACGGGACTTTTCGGCCCGAAAAACGAAAAATTGCCGAAATGACAACCGATGCATTTTCAAGAGTCTTAAACTCAAAGAAATGTCCCAACCAACTCTCGGACACACCCAGCACATCCAACGGTGTCCGGAACATAAAACAAGAAAGGACAAAAATGCCCTTACAAAAACAAAAAATTCAGGAAAAATGAAAAATGGTGAAAAATAGAAACATTACAATATGTATATACCAAAGAAAGATCCAATTAGAGAACAACCTTAGAATAACTACTTTTATTATAGTTTGTCTTTTGTTAGGTCTTCACACTGTATTATCAAAAATGTAAAAAATTAAATTGGGAATAAATTCAATCAATATCATGCAATAAATTAATGCTTCAATCATGTGTTTTTTTTCTTAAATGAAGTATTGTAAGTTCACGATTTTATTTAGGGTTAACTGCACCAAATTCTCCAAAACTATTAGTTAATTGCAACAAACCCCTGAATTATGAATTTGTTGCACTTGAGGATAAGTCGTTAGTCAACTGTTAACATAAAAGGCAAATTACTCTTTAGCCCTCTTAAGTTATTTTATGGTGCT
The DNA here is from genome assembly GCF_030987335.1 of Cornus florida. Taxonomy (NCBI): domain Eukaryota; kingdom Viridiplantae; phylum Streptophyta; class Magnoliopsida; order Cornales; family Cornaceae; genus Cornus; species Cornus florida. The sequence goes on from NW_026775573.1 coordinate 53,864,989, forward strand.
AAAATGCTTATGTGGCAATATAATCTACAAAGCCATTAATAAAGCGTCAACACAACATCCTATGGGGCACAAGACACAGCAGCGAGGAGACTTCTTACTCGCTTTATACGTCGTTCATACCGGCCGCTGGATTTCTGTCTCGGCCATCATTTGGGGTCAGATGTACCAGGTTTATGATGGGTTGGTCCTACATTCGACTGCAAAAACCCGACCGTGGAGTCTTCACTTCCCATTCTTGATCACCCACCTGCTGGAGTTACGAAATTTCCAGTTTTCTGCCGACGCGAAGACCTGACCGTGGATTCTTCACTTCCCATTCTTAATCACCCGCCCGCTGGAGTTCCGGGATTTCTAATTTTCTGCCAACCAGTAGGTCGTGCAGTCTCAGGTTCCTTATGGCATTAGCCAATGGAATCTGAGTCGTTCCCATCTGCCTCAGGATGGTTAGGCTCCCGCACCCGACGCTGAGGATGATGACAATCTATTCTTCGATGATCTTCCCATGGGGGATGAACAGGGTGAGCAGGTGGAGCCTGCATTACAGCCAAAGGTGCCGACGACAGTGCTTAGAGCTGACTTTGACAAAGTTTGCACAGAGCTGGCAGGGCTGAGGCATGACTTTACAGCCTATAATCACGCATCTCAGGCTCAGCTGACGAGTATCCAAGCGGAGTAGCAAGAGCAGCGAGCGATGCTTGTAGCCCTTCTTCAGCGCTATCTGGGTGGTCGAGCTCTGTAGGATAGATCTTTTGCCTTCTTGTGTTTCGACTATCTTTTAGGCCATGTTGGCTTATGTTATTCAACTTTTGACTTTGATCACTGCCGCTATGTATTTTGTAATTCACATCTATATATCATATAGTTCAGTTTTTGGATGTTTGCATGTCTCATATTTCTATCCCTATACTTTTCTATGAATGCGACGATTCTCTTACCCTGATGGGGGGCCTTGTTACTCTTACATGGTTTTGCCGAGTACTATTTTTGACAGATTTTTGAATTCAAGTTTAGGGGTGTCCACCTTGCTTACTATTTGTCCATCACTTATCCGGTTTGCTTTCAATGATCCTCTACATAGCCATGGTAATATTGTTTTATCTCATTATCTTCCTTTTTATTCTCATTGCAGATTGAGGACAATGTGCAATTCAAGTTTGCGGGTAAGATATTTTACATGAGTATTTGAGATTGAGTTGAACTTAAAATTGAGCATCTCTAGCAATGATTTTTTATTTTGTGAGAAAGCATTGATATCCTATATTGATTTTTCGATTGATTATTACATCTTGTATAGGAATTAGTTGCAATTCTGGGATAAATTGAAAAAAATTTGGCATCGTGTTTTGCCTGCAGTGGTCCATATAGTTGATCTTGTTGACTTTCTTATAATTTTGACTTTTTGAGGATTTCACTATGCATATGCACATAAGCACACTTGCATCTATTTTACGGGGTATAAACTTGACTTCTTTTTACATTGTGTAATTGACTGATATAAGTTGGCAAACTTTTTGGATTTTTGATAACCCTGGCATAATGATGATTAAGTATGCAAAATAGGTCGCTCTTTCCACCGAGTAACTGGGACTCTTGCCCTAGTAAGTATTGAGGATTCACGTCAAAAGTGGAGGGCTTAGGATAATCACAAGAAGTTCAAGAGTTTGTTTGGATTCGTCGCCTAGTTGGCTTAAGTTATTAAGTCATTTGGGGAGTCTCTTCACTAAGTGCCCTAAAGCCATCTGATTTGGGAGTTATTGACTGAAAACTTGCTACATGGGTCTTCTAGAAAGCTTAATGGGTCTAGAAATTGCACAATACTCTTTCAATAAATTAAAAAAAATAATAATAATAATAATAATGATGCATACAAGTGGTATATATTCTTGTGCCCTGGAAGTTGAAATTTGAAGAGTTTGCTAATGAGTTGATGAATGTTATGTAATGTATATGAGCATGAAAAGTAAGTCAATAAATGGATAATGGTTCACTTTTAATTTACTTTCATCGACTTGTTTCTTCAGTTCATCTCTTTCTTCTTTGGCTTCAATAAGTTCTTTAACCAATTTCTTGACAGCCAACTTTTACTTCTACAGTTTCTACAAACATTCTTTTTATTTGCTCTTCATCAATCTCATCCTTATGAACCTATTCATCATGGACTTCATTATCTTCGTTGTATAAAATATTAGAGTCAAACAAGCTAACAACATGAGGACCTTTATCAAGAAAAGCAACAAATTAAAAATCATTGCAATCATCAAAAGAAGATTCATTATCACTATTAGAAGTATTATCAGAAACTGAAGCTTTCATAGCTTTTCCCCTATTCTTTTCCTTAGACTCTCTCTTAGAACTAGGACATACAGTTGTGGTATGACCCTTGCCACCATAATTCCAACAAGTAATTTTAGTTTCTTTTGACTCATCCCCCTTCTTTCTTTTTCTATCTTCTCATTCATCCTAAAGAAAGGACCCTTATTGAAATTACGAGAATTGACCCCAATGCCATTCATGTTCTTTTGCTTTTGAAGATACTATTTGAATTGCTTAGTAATAAGCATAATTTCATCATTAGAATTATCCTCTTGATGACTTTCAACCTGAGTAGATTTTAAAGCCAAATTCTTTTATTTCTGATCTAAAACAAAATTCTGCATCTCAAAATTCTTAAGGGAACCCACAACCTCATCTACCTTAACACTAGAAAAATCCCAATGTTTAGTGATAATTTCTACTATAATATGACATCTCTTAGGTTAGACCTCACAATTTTCTCACAAATTTTCTTGTCACTGACTTTCTTTCCTAGATGACGAAGTTCAGAGATAATTTCAAGAAGAATAGAATAAAACTCAGAAAAAAGTTTTGTCTTCTTTCATCACAATATTCCTAAATTTATAAGAAAGTATTTGAATTTTAGATTGCTTTACTTTCGATGTTCCTTCATTAGTAACCTGCAAAAATTCCCAAGCATCTTTAACAGTCTTACAATCAGTAATTCTAGCATATTTTGATAGAACGACATAATTGAGAATTGCATATAAAGTTTTTCCATTAGCATTATTATATTCATTCTTAATAGCAGTATAAGTGAAGGGATATCTTGAAACAGTGACTGCTTTACCATCATTCTCTTCAGTGGTAGTTGGAGGAGAATAGTGTTGTCGGTTTCCTTGATGGAGTCGCCACAACCAACAAAGCTTGAAAAGTTGTGTGAATTTAGGAGGTGGCCAAGTTTTACATTTATAAAAAGCCACTACTACCTTTCTCTATATAAAATATAGATAGGGCGAGTAGGGATCGTCCCAATGGATTTGATGGTGTATCGAATTGTGAACTATGGTAATTAGGGTTAGTAGGTCAAGTGATCACACAATTGGTTGGTTGGTTGATTAAGTTAAATTGAATTCAACTAAATAAAATAATATGAGGTAAACAAGAGAGAGAGAGGTCTTGGGGTGTAGAGATCACCACCAAGCAATACTTTTCTATACTACTAACAAGTGATCAATTGAGGGTAATGGATGTGTTGCAATATGATAAGGGTGTGTGTGCATTAGGTTGATTCAATTGGCAAGGATGACAAATCAAGCAAGTATTGTCTAAACATCATGTGAAGAGCACAATATATCTAAGCAATAGAGCATATATTGTCTAGACAACATGAGGATAGCACAATAGATCAAAACAAGTCATTAATCCTTCATTAAGCTTACAATCCACATGCAACACAATATTAGAAGAATATGCCATTTGGACTCACAAGCATGGAACATCAAATATCAAGAGTAGATTGTCCTCCCATCTAACATTATACTACCACTACACTAAATCTACACTACTAGCATGAAAATAAAGCTATCTAGACTAGAGGAGAGGCACAAACCATCAAGAATAGGCATAAACCATCAAATGAACCAAAATAGCATTCATTAAGCATATTATCTTGATAATCTCTAGATCTATAGTATCAATACACATAGACATGCATCAAAAACACTAAATCTAGAGATAAGCACATGAATATCCTACTCTAGCATACATAGACATATGGGTAGAATAGAATAGTCAATTGGAAGTATTAAACCATACAAACCATGAAATAATCAAGATTTATATATACATGAATATCAAGATGTATCATACAACACTAATCCCTCAATAATACATAAGATTAGAGTATAGAAAGCATGCTTAGGGCTAACTCTAGCCCCAAGAAGATGTCTAGCCACTCATGGTAGTGATGATCCAACCCTCAAGGGCTAACTCCATGGCTGCTCCTTGTAGATGAAGATCTCCTCCAATGGTTGCTCTAGCTTCCTCCCTTCTTCCTCTCCAAGAATAGCCTCCAAGATGATTTTTAATGTGTGACAAGAGACTCTAGACTCCTCTCCAAAAAGTGTATCATATTCCTTATATAGGTAGGTCAAATACACCCTATGATAAGCGGTGGTCGTGCAAGGCATATTCTCCAATGATTGGGTGAAGGACGGAATAAATGAGCTGGACTTTAACTTTTTCTCGCTGGAGGAAGTTCGATCGATCGAACCTTAACTTGGATCGATCGAAGATGGGTTCGATCGATCGAACTGCATCTTGGATCGATCGAACTGGTCTGACTCCTCCGGATAAGGACAAGGCTGAGATATTTCGAAGATATTTATGGGGAAAAGGACAAAAGTGGTTGGTAGGCGTACAGCTGTGGATAAGATCAATCATTTGAATAAGACAAAATAGGGTTCGATCGATCGAAGGTGATGTTGGATCAATCGAACTTGGAATTTCAGCAAAGGCCAAGGTTGGATCTATCGAGAAGTACTGTGATCGATCATAGATGTTCGATCGATCGAACTCTAAGTTGGATCGATCGAACTTTTCAGCTGCACAACTTTGATTCCTTTTTGCTCCTTTCTTTCTCCACTTTGCTCCCTCCTTTGGTTTATCTCAGGATCACTTCAATTAAGCTCTTATTTGGCTGAGTTAGCTCAATTTTGGGATTAGTGCCTGAAAATATTAATAACACGTAATAAGTCTAAAGCGGCAAAGTAAGATAGATAAAGGTACTAGAATGCTTAAGCTTAACGGGTTTAAATGCGCACTTTTCAGTGCTCATCACACCCCCAAACTTAAATATTGTTAGTCCCTAGCAATGAACTAAGAAGTAAAGGAATGAAATGAACAACTAAACAAGTATAAACTGGAAAGCAAGTAAAATGATAACATCATTTTCGCAGGGAACACGATTGCATTTAGCATATGCAACAAGCCTTTTAAACCCCTAGGTTACCCCTAGTGGACGAGTAAAGTCTCGTGAGGGTTTCCAGAAATGGTACCCACAAACATTAAGCTCATTCTTTCAAAAGAGGCACCAATATTGCAAACAAGCATTGGGAGAAAACTACCTCAAGTATGCAATTTTTCAACCGTTTCCAAGCAATCTCCCAAAATCTCAACATCAAACAAGCAAGCATGGTCCTCCACATATCAAGAAAATGATCATGAAAATCGAAACAAGTCTAGAATCCATGTAAGAGGTCCGGCATCAAGTGTGTTGCTATCTTAGCTAACTAGAGAAGTAATCACATCCTTACCCTCAAACTAGCACACAAATCTAGTACCGATCATCAAGATAAGAGAGTGGACCTTTTATTAAAGTTTTATTGTTCTAGGTGCGCTTATTCTTTTCGCTCTATTTTTTTTTTCTTTTTTTTCTTTTTTTATTGAGGATCAAAGATGAAAGTATTGTGCAATGTGTTGATCTCTTAAGCTTTCTAGAAGATTCATGTAGCGAGCTTTAGGTCAATGACTCCCAAACCAGATGGCTTTAGGGCATTAGGTGTTAAGACACCCCAACGGACTTACAAACTCAAATCAACTAGGTTACAAATCAAGACAACAACCATCTAATCATTTCCTACTTCTCACCTTTTTGGAGAAGTCCTCACTTTTATTGCTTTTACAACTTCTTTTTTTTTTTTTTTTTTTTTTTCAATTCAATTATTAACCTAGAGTTTGGGCCCTCCACCTTTCGGCGCGAGAAGTTCACTGCTTAATGAGGCAAGAATCATGGCTACTCAATGAAAAGGGGTTGTTATCCACCTTTATCAAGAATGAAAGCTTTCAATGCACTACTAGCCCAATTGGGATATAACCAATTCAATAATCAACAAAGCATGTATCCCACAATTGAATGCTAGCGTGCGCCGGTGCTAGTGTAGAATCCTAGAATGAATCTCAAAACAATCACAAAATCAGGATGATGTGGACCACAAATGCAAGCAAGATATCAATCTTTTGAAAAATTTACTCCTAAATGGCATCCTCAAGGCATACAAGGAGTATTGGACTCTCAAGTCAAGCAATTTTTAAATTTTAAGCAATATAGTCCTCAAAAGATCAAAATCATAGCTAGAAATGGACCAAGTATAGAAATATCCCTCAAATACACAAGACATGCTCAAAATTTGAATTTTAAAGTAACACTGAAATATACACCAATACCCCCAAACTTAAACTGCACATTGTCCTCAATGTGTGAAGAGAACAAAGGAAAAAGTATACCAGTGCTTTAGACATGAATGATCGGAATAGAAGTATCCAAAATGGGTGGCAAGGCCCCCCCAAACTTGGGATAAACTGTGGTCCTGAAAAGTTTGCACTCGGATAAACTCATTAGATAACAAGATAGGATAATCAGTGCACAGTGGACATGCAAGTGTAAAATGGGATAAATAGATAATAGAGAGAGAGGTGTAAGAGTGGTCCTGAAAAATTGGGCAGCACACTCTCACTGAAGTCACTGTGGTGTACCTGATGGAGTCAAACATACAAATATGAGATACTAAGAGACATCCATAATCAAAAAGCAATATATAGAGAATATAAAGTGCAGGTACATCAATAAAATAATAAAGCTGACAGACCAGCCGCAAAGTATAATACAGTAACAGTGACAGTATAATACAGATCCAGAATAAAAGAAATGAAAGCATAGAACAACTGGAAGTGGAGTCTCAGGAGGCCTGATCGTGAAGATCTGCAGTGGCTGGAGGTGCAGGTGCGGGTGCAGGTGCAGGGAGTCGGCTGGAGAGATCGGCAAAGCAAGCCATGACATCTGCCCTGAAAGAGGTGAACTCAGCTCGGTGGGCAGTGATGTCGGCTCGCATGGCTGCTACGTCCTCCTCCAGTGTCTGCAAGCGTGCTCCGAATCCGGGAGTGGGAATTGGAGACTCAGGCAGAGATGCCTCTGAAGAAGACTCCCGAACTCGCTCCTGAGCAGTGGCTCGATCACTAGTATCATCGGCATCAGCATCATCTGCAGCATCGGCATACTCCTCCGCAGGTCGCTCCAGGTCAATGTCCATGCGATCGGTAACCGGACCGACTAGTGTGTCGTCCGCTGCGATATCTGCTGCTGCTGGAGGTGCCAGTTGTGCCTGGGCTACCTCCTCCTCCTCTAGTTCAGCTGCTGCCTCTACAACTGGCTCCTGAAGACTCCGAATAAGAGCATTATAACTCTTATTCCAGTCGCTCCTCCTATAAAAGCTGGACTGTGCAAGGGGCTCCTCATCTGGGGGCACTCTGTAGCGCTGGTCAAGAAGGATCTGCATGATGAGGTGTCCGAAGGGCGGGACCTTGGACCGCTTAGGGTCCATCCTGGAAATGAAAGAATCATACAGTAACCTCATCACGCTCCAGATGAGGACTGGGATAGATACCCAGTAGCCCGTGTAAAAAGCGTAAAGAGCTGTCAAGTAGTCATGACGCCTCTGGATCTTGTGGCCCGCCATGTAAATGTTCTGGAAAAGAACTGTGTCAATGAACCAGAGGTCGTCAGGCAAGAAGGTCCTGGTGGCGAATGTCTGACCACCGGCATGATGGCCTGTCAAGAAGACAGCCATGTCAGAAAACGAAGGCCTATGCAGCCTCGGGTATGTCTCTGCAAGCTCAGGTGGACACCGGTGTGGGCACCGGCAAGCACGGGCCAGAGTGTCAACTGTGATGACAATCTCGTGGCCGTCCAGTGTAGTGATCATCTCTGCGGTAGATCATGGCGAGGGCCGGAGATGCTGAAAGAATAACCGCACCAGTCGCGGGTATACAAGGCCGGTGACTGGGGCAAAGATGGCTGAGAGGCCCCGCTGCATGATATCCTGATAGCCAAACCGGGTCAGGATAGACTCGGAGAAGTACGCAGTATCGAAGTACGACTCCTGAGCCACGGTCATAGCTGTATATCTCAGCAGCAACTGGTCACGGCGCTGAGCCGGTAGATGTGGCTGCGGTGATGGCATGGCGGCTGCATCTGCCTGATGGCGCACAGGAGAAGGTGATGGTGTGAAGGCTGGAGGAGCCTGGGATGTAGATGGCATGTGGTCAGCTCCCTCCTCAGCCTCGTGGGATGGGGACTAAGGGGGAGTAGCCTGTGCGGGCTCCTCCTGAGCATGAGATGGCTCTGCAACCATCTCTATCCTGGGCCGTATATGTCTGCGGGGTCGCTGTGGCCCCGAAGATCTCCTGGTTGTACTCTTGTACCGCAGAGGCATGATCTGTAAAAAGACAAGAAAATTTCAATATAAGTCAGTGCTAGATATATAAGAATTTAAGTGCATAATAGAAACATGTATGTCAAATAAGATAGACAAAATACGGATGACATGAATCTATGATGATGATGATATGTGAATCATGCTAAGCAATGTAGGTATGAAATGCATTCAATGTGGAATATCACAGGTATTGTGCATATAAAGATAGCATGAAGACGACACAAGATGAATGGAGTGTGTATGTATGATCTGTGAAAGTTCGATCGATCGAACTTTAAGTTCGATCGATCACAGAAAATTTCAATCGATCGAAGTGAAAAATGTTCAAAAGTTGGATCGATCGAAGTGAATTGGATCAATCCAACACTTGGATCGATCGAAGCATGAAAGTGCACAAGATTGGACCGATCGAAGGTAGTGAAATGAAGTTCACTACTTCGATCGATCGAAAAACAAGTTCAATCGATCGAACTGTGCGAATGTCGAATCTGAAAAGTTGCAGATCTGTGAGATCTAGAGCACGGGGCCCACACAAACGTGTTTGTGGGCCCATCTACACACCTAACATCCCATCATTAACACCCAAACACTCCCCAAATGCCAAATCAAATCAAAAATCCCCAATTTTGGTTCGGCCGAATGCATGTGTGAATATGTATATCATCATCATGAAATTGATGCTTCAAAATGGATGATTAATACACATACAACATAAATCAATATAGAAAATCATGAATCATGCATCGATTAAACTTTTAAATAAAGAAATGGCTCGCGGTTTACCTCAAAACCGAGAGGGATGAGATGAGAAAGAGGGTGCGAAGCCGCGGTGAAAATAAGGCTCTACCTTGCCGGAATTGGCTCGCCGGAGATGGGGAAGATGATTGGAATGGAGGTTGGCCGGATTGAGATGAGATTGAGAGAAGAGGGAGACTAGGGTTTGGTTTCCTTTTGAAGTTGGATCGATCCAAAGTGATCGATCCAACTCGGTTATATTTTTAAAAACACAATATGCAGAGTTCGATCGATCGAAGATGGAGTTCGATCGATCGAACTTAGGTCTCCACTCTTAATGGCATTTTTTGAAATTTTTATTTATTTATTTATTTATTTATTTTGAAATAAATTTTGAAAAATCAAAGGGAATTAAATTAATGAGATGCAAATTTCGATCGATCGAAGAAAGATTTCGATCGATCGAAGAGGATAAAGAATGTACAAGTTTAAGGGTTCAAGAGTTGATACGTGCTGGAACCTTGGATCGATCGAACTTGGAATTCGATCGATCGAACATGAAAAATTTTGAAAAGTCCCGAGAACATGCATTTTGGAATTTGGATCCAGGTCCAAAATTTTTCTAAGTGTTGGGACTCATGATCGATCGAACCACATGTTGGATCGATCGAAAGGTAGTTCGATCAATCGAAATGGTTTACGATCGATCGAACTTTTGAAAATTTGGAGATCCCGAGAGCATGCATTTTGGAATTTGGATGCAGGTCCAAAATTTTTCTAAGTGTTGGGTGCAAAATGAGATCTGGATTGATCGAGTCCATAGTTGGATCGATCGAACTTTGGTTCGATCGATCGAACCAAAACTTGGATCGATTGAAATTATACCTAAATGCTCAAAATGACTTGAATGCTCATGCAATCCCTTATCGATCCAACCAAAACTTGGATCGATTGAAATTATGCCTAAATGCTCAAAATGACTTGAATGCTCATGCAATCCCTTACTCAATTCCTTCTAATGTATATGAACCACAAAAACGGTATCTAGACTTCGCAAGAATCAAAATGCAAGATAGAAATGAGGGAGGAATAGGGTTTTGACATCCTACGAATTTAGGTGCTAGTCTTTAACGTCTCTAGCAAGACCTTGGGCTCTTTCAGCCCGGATCAAAGATCTTACCATGCATCCCCTCCTTTTTGGGATGAGAGATGTTTCGAGTTACTCTCAACAAATGGTTCTTAAAAGAACTTGTTGGGGTAAACTCAAAAGACGTCTTGAGTTCCTTGTCAAAACTTTCCTTGGGCTTCCACGCCCTTTCACAACAAGAGTTCGAAATCACTTTTCTTGCATGCAATGCTGAAGATGAAGATGAAGGCTTTGAAACATTGTTCATGCACAAAAGCTCATTCCTTTCACAAGCAAGATCATGATATTCCTCTACCACATTAACCTCTTCTTCATATTTGTCAAATGGATTGGGTGTGGGGTTAAAGATTTTCAACTTCACTCTCATGTGCCCAAAAGAAATCTTCATTATCCCCGTCCTACAATTTATGTTGGCATTTGAGGTTGCCAAGAAAAGACGGCCAAGGATAACCGGAATTTGGTTCTTTGGATTGGGCACCGGTTCCGTGTCAATGACGACAAAGTCAACCAGGAAGAAGAACTTATCAATCTTAATCAACACATCCTCAATTATTCCCCTAGGCTTCTTAATGGATCGGTCGGCAAGTTGTAAAACCACCGACGTCGGTTTCAATTCACTTAGGCCCAATTTGACATAAACCGAATAGGGAAGAAGGTTAACACTAGCCCCTAAGTCAAGAAGTGCCCGGTTGATGACATGTTCACCAATGACACAAGATGTTGTAGGTGCACCGGGGTCCTTAAACTTTGGCAAAGTGTTGTGTTGTAAAATGGAACTCACTTGTTCGGTTAAGACCACCTTTTTTGATGTTTGGCTCTTGTTCTTCCGCTTTTAGGTGCATAAGTCCTTCAAGAATTTGGCATAAGCCGGAATTTGCTTAATTGTATCCAAAAGTGGAAGATTGACTGTGACTTGCCTAAACAGATCCATTATCTCATTGTTCTTGGTCTTTTGCCTTTCTTTTGAAATAGACCCTTTCAAGGCGTCCGGAATGGAGCTTTTTCAAAAACTCTTTCAGCATTTTCTTTCAAAGAATTTTCAGCATTGGACTTGTTCGATTCATTGGATTTCAAATCACTTTTCAAAGAAGAATCATGAATAACATTTTTCAAAGAACTTTTCTCAAACACATTTTTCAACACTGTTTTCAATTAATCTCTTTGGAAATCATCTTTTAACTCACAATTTGAGGGCTTCTCATTCTCAAGATCATGCACATGCAATGAAGGAGAAATAGTGTGTGGAACGGGACGGGTGACAACTTGAGGTTGTACCGGTTCACTCTCTTCATTAGGCATTCTAACTTGATTGTCTACTACCCTACCACTTCTCAAGGTTGTTACCGCATTGACATGCTCAACATTATGCCCTTCCAATGAGGATTTGGTTTCTACAACACATTGTTGTTTGATTGGGGCATTCACGTGCATCTTTCCCTTCTCTCTAGCATTAAGTGTTTCAGCTATTTGCCCTACTTGGGTTTCTAGCTTGGTAATTGATTGAGAATGAGAATGCAACAATTGAGTATTTGCTTCTAGAGTGCCCAAAGCATTTAAAACCTTTTCCTCAAAAGCGGAACCTCTAGAATTTCCTTGAGAATATGATTGGTTAGGAAAATAAGAATTAGCAAATTGATTTCCTTGTGAGTTATATGGTCTTGAACCTTGGGATCCTTGGTTTTGAAGTGGAGGTGGAATGTATTTCCCTTGAAAACCGCCTTGGGAAGAGTTCGAGCCCTCCCCTTGGTTTTTCCAAGAAAAATTAGGATGATTCCTCCAACCGGGATTGTAATGGTTACCATAAGGATTGTTCCCTTGGTTCACAAATGTTGCATTAACTTGCTCAATGGGTTCATTTTGAATTTGTCCATGAGGACAATTAGAAGTAGAATGAAGAACACTAGAACAAGTCATACATGATTCATTTTGAGCTCTAGGAGAATGATTAGGAAAGGAAGACACTTGATTAGCCAAGTTTTGATTGATTAATTGATCAAACTTTTGAGATAAAGACTTCATCTCGGCGGTTATATCATTTGAGTGGTCAACTTGATGTAAGCCAACACTCTTCCTACCTTGAGAATTTCTACCATTCCTAGATGACAATGTTCTATGCAAAGAGTTTTCACTCATGCTCTCATAAAGACGCCACACGTCTTCCTCTTGCCGGTCTATATAAGAACCTCCCATTGAAGCATCAACCATGCCTTTATAATTGTCCGATAAGCTTTCAAAGAAGAATTGGACCAATTGCCATTTAGGCATGTCATGGTGAGGACACTTCCTAAGCAATTCATTGAAGCGTTCCCATGCCTCGTGGAAAGTTTCTCCCTCCCCATGTGTGAATTCCCTAATGGCGGTTCTCATAGCATTGGTCTTCGAAACCGGATAGTACTTTTTCAAAAATTCTTGTTACATTTCTGCCCAAGAAGTTATAGAAAAAGGCCTAAGGTTGTTGAACCAATACTTCGCCTTATCTTTAAGGGTGAATGGAAAAAGTTTCAGCCTTAAAACTTCTTCCGGCATGTCCGTGTATCGAACGGTAGAACAAACTTCAAGAAACTCATCCAAATGCTTGTAAGGTTCTTCACTAGGAAGTCCATGAAAGTTAGGTAGCATTTGGATAGTTTGTGCTTTAATCTCATAATGGTGTGCTCTAAATGGTGGCAATTGAATGCATGTGGGTGCATTATACTCATTAGGCACATAATGATCTCTCAATGCGAGTGGTGGATTAGCAACTTGAGGTGCAACATGGACACCTTGGTTATATTGAGCTTGATTAATGATGGGGGGTTATGGTGCATACATTGGCCTTGGAAATCCCATTGGAATTTGGCCTTGTTGTTGAGGAGGTTGATGAATGTATGGCCTAGGCATGCCTAATGGAACTTGCATATTATCATTTTGCACATTAGGGTGAAGGATGCCTTGTTGGTCTATGTGACCAAGGTCTTCAACATGATCATCATTGAGAGCGTCCATTGGTAGATTGGTTCTATGTGAACTTCCTCTTCCCCTTGGATTCCTAATAGTGGATTCTAAATGCAAATCAAGAGGGACAAAAGTAGGTCTCAATGAACGACGACCATGCATGCACAATGCAACACGAATAAGCAACTTTCTCAACAATGCAATTAAACTTCACAACCACAATTTTCAAATGCAATGTATATCAAATAAATGCCTCCACGTGGGCCCCCGATTTAACTAAGGAGATTGAGTAAGAAGGTCTCACAATAGTCCTTTAGCACTTCAACTCCAAATTTAAAAGCTTAGCTAAGCAAAAAAAATTTTAGCAACTCTTCATTTTAAGCATTTTTCCTTTGCTTTGCTTTGCTCTTTAGCTTGAAATTACTTTGCTAGCTCCTTGCTCAATTCACCTTGTTAATGAAGAACAAACTTAATAAGTAATCAAAAACAGAAAATAAAAAGAAAGTAAAGACACGATCAAAAGAGTACTAATCCTAATTGAATTTCACAATTCGACGTTGCCAATTTAAAATCCCCGGCAACGGCGCCAAAAACTTGTTGTCGGTTTCCTTGATGGAGTCGCCACAACCAACAAAGCTTGAAAAGTTGTGTGAATTTAGGAGGTGGCCAAGTTTTACATTTATAAAAAGCCACTACTACCTTTCTCTATATAAAATATAGATAGGGCGAGTAGGGATCGTCCCAAGGGATTTGATGGTGTATCGAATTGTGAACTATGGTAATTAGGGTTAGTAGGTCAAGTGATCACACAATTGGTTGGTTGGTTGATTAAGTTAAATTGAATTCAACTAAATAAAATAATATGAGGTAAACAAGAGAGAGAGAGGTCTTGGGGTGTAGAGATCACCACCAAGCAATACTTTTCTATACTACTAACAAGTGATCAATTGAGGGTAATGGATGTGTTGCAATATGATAAGGGTGTGTGTGCATTAGGTTGATTCAATTGGCAAGGATGACAAATCAAGCAAGTATTGTCTAAACATCATGTGAAGAGCACAATATATCTAAGCAATAGAGTATATATTGTCTAGACAACATGGGGATAGCACAATAGATCAAAACAAGTCATTAATCCTTCATTAAGCTTACAATCCACATGCAACATAATATTAGAGGAATATGCCACTTGGACTCACAAGCATGGAACATCAAACATCAAGAGTAGATTATCCTCCCATCTAACATTATACTACCACTACACTAAATCTACACTACTAGCATGAAAATAAAGCTATCTAGACTAGGGGAGAGGCACAAACCATCAAGAATAGGCATAAACCATCAAATGAACCAAAATAGCATTCATTAAGCATATCATCTTGATAATCTCTAGATCTATAGCATCAATACACATAAACATGCATCAAAAATACTAAATCTAGAGAAAAGCACATGAATATCCTACTCTAGCATACATAGACATATGGGTAGAATAGAATAGTCAATTGGAAGTATTAAACCATACAAATCATGAAATAATCAAGATTTATATATACATGAATATCAAGATGTATCATATAACACTAATCCCTCAATAATACACAAGATTAGAGTATAGAAAGCATGCTTGGGGCTAACTCTAGCCCCAAGAAGATGTCTAGCCACTCATGGTAGTGATGATCCAACCCTCAAGGGCTAACTCCATGGTTGCTCCTTGTAGATGAAGATCTCCTCCAATGGTTGCTCTAGCTTCCTCCCTTCTTCCTCTCCAAGAATAGCCTCCAAGATGATTTTTAATGTGTGACAAGAGACTCTAGACTTCTCTCCAAAAAGTGTATCATATTCCTTATATAGGTAGGTCAAATACACCCTATGATGAGCTGTGGTCGTGCAAGGCATATTCTCCAATGATTGGGTGAAAGACGGAATAAATGAGCTGGGCTTTAACTTTTTCTCGCTGGAGGAAGTTCGATCGATCGAACCTTAACTTGGATCGATCGAAGATGGGTTCGATCGATCGAACTGCATCTTGGATCGATCGAACTGGTCTGACTCCTCCGGATAAGGACAAGGCTGAGATATTTCGAAGATATTTATGGGGAAAAGGACAAAAGTGGTTGGTAGGCGTACAGCTGTGGATAAGATCAATCATTTGAATAGGACAAAATAGGGTTCGATCGATCCAAGGTGATATTGGATCGATTGAACTTGGAATTTCAGCAAAGGCCAAGGTTGGATCTATCGAGAAATACTGTGATCAATCATAGATGTTCGATCGATCAAACTCTAAGTTGGATCGATCGAACTTTTCAGCTGCACAACTTTGATTCCTTTTTGCTCCTTTCTTTCTCCACTTTGCTCCCTCCTTTGGTTTATCTCAGGATTGCTTCAATTAAGCTCTTATTTGGCTGAGTTAGCTCAATTTTGGGATTAGTGCCTGAAAATATAAATAACACGTAATAAGTCTAAAGCGGCAAAGTAAGATAGATAAAGGTACTAGAATGCTTAAGCTTAACGGGTTTAAATGCGCACTTTTCAGTGCTCATCAAATAGCCTGTCTCAGCAATAGCCTAGACTTTTCCTCCTTGATTTTGTAAATAAGTTCTCATATTTGCTTTCCAAAAATTGTAATTGTCTTCTTCAAATAAAGAACCACATTGATTAGATCCACCATCTTTCAAAACGTAAGACATGATGAATAGTTTTTTAAAACAACAAAACTTTCCACTAGCATTAACTCAATATGTAGAGATTAGCTCTGATACCAAGTGTGAGTTGTGTAGCAGAATAGGTTGTGGAAATGTGACGCCCAAATTCTTAGAACCCAGTGCGTCAGTGAGTGACCCGAAATTGACAAGATATCAGATCCCAAATGAGGAAGCGAAAAAATGAAATAAGGTCTCTAGAGATATACATCACCTCTAAGACACCAAAGTGGCTGTCCGAGGAGTCCCAAGACTCAACGGAAATAAAACGGAAACAAGGGTTTCAAAACCCTACAAAAAATGGATCAAGGGTAAAATGGTCATTTTAAACTAAAATGGATGCTACCACGCATACCATTGAATAGACAACGAAAAATTAACAAAGTTGGACTTAAGAATCACTTGACTCGGAGTCTGGATGACAAAGTTGTGGCAAAAACAAGGTCGAATGACAAGGCTGCCAAAAGGGCAAGCACAAAGAAGCGGGTGGTTGCAAAGAGCTATCAGCGCCAGCCAAGCCAGCATTGCTGGCGAACGCCAAAAACGGCAGGCGCCAGCCAAATGGCAAAGTTGCTGGCCAAGTGATAGAAATGGAACTTGGGATGGTTTTTAAAACACCTAAATTGAATATACAGTGTTAAAATATGCCCACAAGATCCTCAGAAGTCCCGGAATAGTCAGATTGGATTTCGAAAAAAAAAATCGATAAATAGTACCCATACCCTAAATTCAAATGAGGGTTTGTACCATTTTGGAGAATATTGGTTTTTAAGGCCAAAGGTAAACTTTTTAGGAAAAATTTTGTGAAATAACCCCCCCTAAAACTGAATGATCCAATCAACCATGGTCAAAACTGAAAACGAGATGCAAAAGAAAATGACAAAAATGCCCCCAAAGTACATGTATTGCCAAAGTAAACAAGTACTTGAAATAAAGGCATACATTGCATAGATTAAAATGTTTGGCCCTTGGCCTCATTACATATGTGAATAAGGTACATCAAAAAGAAGTAATGAAGGTGCTTATTACACAACAAAAAGGAAGTAAACGTGTTTCATACAAACTACACATTACAATATCAAAAAAGATCAAAACATGCTAACACTTGCATACCTTCAAAAATTCACAAAAGTACTCCAATGCTACCAAGCCAACCTAGGGATGTTGTGCATCCTAAAACAAGGTCTCTTTACCTAAAAATATCCCAAACAACTTCGATGAGTAAACAAGTTACTTGTAGGAAGAAGTGTATGCGTATACCCTATAGTTTCAAATGTTATGTCAATTCAATATAGACCACTACAAGGGATCATTCCTCCTAACGTCTAAGTTGCAACATGAACTAAGGAATCATCTCAAGCTACTCTAAGTAATTGAAATGAAATACACAATACACAATACACAAGTATACAAAGCACAAGTATACTAAACAATATTGAAACCATAAGCACCAAATCACAAGCTACAAGTATTCAACGATTAACAACTTGGAATTGAATGTGAAATCAAGTAGTAGAATATCTTGGACATGGAATCCCAGAATTTAACCATACGTTTAGTGATTTCGGGTTACTAGCCTGCAAGGAACAACCTAGTGCGCACTCTATAAGGAGAACTCATACCTCCCACACTAAATCCAAACTTTAGCCGTCAAATGAACAATGCCCCAAGTCTTTCCAAAATCAACAATAAGCACAAAACTTATACTCAAATAAGGAATGCATAAAACCACTTTCCATGCACAAGTAGAGTTGAAAGCACACAACTCATGTCCTAAGGTTTCATATCTACAATGACGTACAAAATGTCGAATCTTTAATATGCGATTCGCTACACCCAGCCATGGCATAGACAATGTCGAATCTTCAATGTGCGATTCGCTACACCCAGCCATGGCATAGACAATGTTGAATCTTCAATGCGCGATTCATTACACATAAAAGTTACATCACATACCATACTATACCAATTCACCATCAAAGTAAGCCATAATTACTAATTTACACAATATAGTAATAAGTTTACAAGGTAAATACAAGTAATAATCAATAAGACTTTCATATCACAACAACTATGAAATCTCTAGAATTTAGCAACTCACTAAATGAACATATGTTTTACACAAGATATATATATATATATATGCTACACATGCTTGTATCATCAAAACCTAAGTCAAGTATACAGAATCATCATCTAAATGCAATCCTATAGCATAACAAGCATGTATATAATATATAGAGAACCTCAAAAACACTATAACATAAAGGAAATAAACATACAACAACCCCCTACCTCACTAGAGTAACAAGCTCTAGAATCTAAGGCAACTGAACTCAAATTAAAAAACCGAGCAAGGGAGTTCTAGAGAATGAAGAGAGGAAGGTTTGATCTTCAAAGTGGAAGACCAAATCTTTAAGGGAAAGGGTTCAAAAATGGGATGTGGAGGCTAGGGTTTCAAGGTCCAACAATGGTGGCTAGAGAGGTTTTGTGAGGAAAGAGATGAGTTAGTGGAGAAATGTGTATTTCTCCACTAACTAAAGGCTTTGATAGCCAAACACACACATACCAACACTACCTCTCTCACACACACACTTAAGATTCAATCTAGGTCTTCCACTTGTCACCAAGCTAGGCCTCCTCACAAGATTAAATCCTAGGCCCACACTTGTCAACACCACAAGCCACCAAGTGTTCCAACCAAAGGCCAATAAGTGGGTGAATCTTCACCCTCCACATGTCATCATCCAAGGCTTCCAAGTGTCACCACTACAAAACCTACAAGTGAACCAATGAGAGTGTGACACTTGTCATACTTTCCAGAAAATTGTAAAATAGTCCCTCCCAAAATATCTTACAAAATAGATTGCAAAAAGGTCCTTAAGACCAAAAATATCTAAAAAGATAATTACAAAAAACACCCTAAGAAAAGAAAATGTTTTCAAATAAACTATGCATCCATACCCCTACAGGAAAAGTAAACAAGTAGCATGTTTTTCTACAAAAGTAAAGCTACGCATTTCATTAAAATGGCATGAAATAGATGTATACAAAGTTAAAATCAAATCTGAACACAAAATCAAACTCAAAACCCTACCTCAGGTCTCTAAAACCCTACCTCGGGTCTCCAAAACCTTAAGGTTACACAACAAGAAAAATAAAGCTAGCATGATTTTCTACGAAAATGGAACAAAGCATTTCATTAAAATCAAATGAGGTGAATGCACGTGATGTCGGAAAACGTTTTCGAACAAGAAACCCTACTTTGGGTTTCTAAAACCCTAAGTTACGGGAAAAGAAACAATAAACAAATAAACGGACAAACATACAATGCTATGCACAAGCATCGAGCTAAAAAGGTGAAATGCATAATCATGAATGGACGGTGTGTCGGGTGCTTTTCCCGAGCACTAGACTCAACCTAAATGGACAAAGAACCCGAACTTAGATAATACAATAACGGATAAAGAAAATTAGTAAAAATAAGAAAAAGAAGAAAAAGACTCGGTCGTTACAGGAAAGTTGAGTTTTAAAACTATTTTAGTGAGGGATTAATCTCGTGTTTCTTTATCCATTTACTCTACTAAAATTACCAATTATTTAAACAATCACAAACAAATTAAAAACAAGTAAAGTTTAGAGTGAGCGGATTTTTAGCGAGAAAACCAATTGGAAAACCTCAAGGTTTTGTGCGCTATCCCAAGCGTAAAATGATCCACTATGTATAAAGCAAAGTACACTGAACGTTGACTCAGACTCAAACCCCATCACTTTACCAAGACTCAATCCGCTGAACATCCCTGACTTTGCGACTTCCCGTCTAACAGCTCTCGACTTCATACTTATGCCTCAAACCTTGTAGAAGGATTGTTGGTAGATCAACGACACTCCGCAAGCACCTTAATACTTTCAAAGTGTGATCTGAAATTCTTCTTCTTTGAATCTAAATTTGTTGTAGAAGAAATCAAATATACTTTCTCTGATCGTTGTAGATGTAATCTTTAATTGTCTTGAACTCAATCAGGAATTGAGCAACACCCTAAATCATATGTGTGTGTATATAGTGTATATGTTCTTAAAAATCTCACAAAAAGGCTTTCAAAGAAAATTAGAATTTTAATGCAAAAAGGCACACAACCCTAAGTTAGAAAATATATTTATATAGACTTTTGAAACCCTAATTGTATTTGGAAAATAAGTCAATTTCGTTTATAAGGTTTTAGAAGAAAGTCAATATAGAATGGGAAGTTGAAAGAGAGTAGGAAACAAAGTTACAAAAACTGTTGTAGAACTTGAACAGGTTCAGCTGCCCTTAAATCAAAAAAAGTTAGCCAGTGTTATTTTACAAAAATTGAGCTTTAACACTTGAACTAGTTCAAGTTGACTAGACCAGAACTAAAGGTTTTTACACTTCAAAAAATTTTGTCAATGCTTATTTTTGAAAAAACATGCAATGCATGCAAGTGTCCTTACCTTCTAAATAAACTTCCTAAGGTATTGTTCTTACCTTTTTTGAAGTCATTAAGCTATTGATCATGAATAACTCTTTAATTCCGCTTTCGATCTCAAACTTGAATTTTGAAATTAAAATTACAACTCGATCGGACTTGTTTTGACAACGAAATTTGCCAATTAAAAAATATATATCTCACAAGATGAACTAATTCCAGTCGATTACAACGATTATGATTTCCAATTAGACAAGGACTCTAAGAAGTCAACCTTTGGGTATGTGTTTACGCTTAATGGAGGAGCTATTAATTGGAAGAGTGTAAAAGAATCTTTTATTACAGACTCAATTATGGAAGCTGAATATGTTGTTGTTTCAAAATTTACTAAAGAAACTATTTAGTTAAGGAATTTTCTCATAAATCTGGAAGTGGTACCAAAGGCTAGCTTGCCAATTGTCAATTATTGTGATAATAGTGGGGTAATAGCGTAGTCTAAAGATCCAGTGCAGCATAAGTGTGGTAGTCACATAAAGAGGAAGTACCATTTTGTAAGAGAGAGAGAGTATATCAGGGTGATCTGGTAGTAGCCAAGATAGCATCGAAGAACAACCTTGCGGATCCCTTTATAAAGAAATTGCTTCTAAAGAAATTTGATCTTCATATTAGGAGCATGGGTGTTAGATGCGAGAGTGAATCCCTTTCAGTGCAAATGGGAAATTGTTAGGATTTGTGTGTGCCATGTAAAGCCATTGAATATAATATGAAATTTATTTAATAAAATTGATTTATTTATCTTCATATAACATTGATGATACTATACTAGTTAGATCAAGAAGTTTTTTTTTTATCTTGGTTGTCCATTAATTATGATATGATGAATTTATGTGCAAAAGAGCTAAAGGTACATATGCGCGAGATATAAATTAATCGGTATTTGTAATTATTAATGTTCATACTCTAAGGAATGGAATTGAACATTCTATTCCGTAAGTATAACCGTTGGTTTCTAACTCGATAGAAATATTAAGTGGAGTGACTTATCTCAGTCATGTAGATGGGGTGATCCAGAACCAAATGTGTTGGTGTGTTTTTCATAGCCGAACAGATTAACGAAAAGTAGAAAAATTATGTGTGCCATTATGAGTAGTTTTCCTTATATGTTACTAATGTAAGTTGACTCTTAATATACTGAATGGTGTTATATTAATTATTTACTGTGATATACTTGGAATGACATGCGGATTGGACAATTAATATATTCGCTGCATAACGTATTTTATCAAAATAGAAACCATGTGACAAAGTATTTTGGCTAGATTGATTTGATCGTAAGGAATTTGATCAGTTATATATTTAATAGATTTTTATTATTTATTAAAAATAAATGTGATCAAAAGGGAAAGACCTAGGTGACCAAATATGTATTAATTAGTACATTGGATTGATGGTAATAATTATCCAAATAACTAATTATCATGGTGAGATTGATTTACGGTATTAAGTAACTATTAGGGGTAAATTATAATTAATAATATTTATCTGTATCGTTGAGTGCAATTATTTCTATTCAGTGGAATTAGAAATATTTAATAGCATATATTTAATATGCTAAGGAGTTAAAATGCTATTAGAATATTCTAATGGAGTTTTGGATAAAGACAAGACTATCATAACTTACTCCTAGGAGACTATCATATCCTACTCCTAGTTCAACCTGGAATGCGAGTAATAGATCAAATGTGAATTTGTGTAGGATAAGGAAAGTATTCAATTGGAACTCTACCTTTACATAAAGGGAGATAATGGTTTATTCCAGGTATATAATGTAATACACACGTGAAATTTAATATTATTTACACATATCTCTCTCCTACTTGATGAGCGCCGAAAAGTGCGTATTTAAACCCCTTAAGCTTAGGTATTCTAGGACCTTTATCTATCTTATTTTACCGTTTTGTATTGATTTCGTGTTATTTCCATTTTTAGGTCCTTATCCCCAAAACAAGCTAACTCAGCCAAATAAGAGCATAATTGAAGCAATTCTGGGATGAATCAAAGGAAGGAGCAAAGTAGAGCAAAATGAAGCAAAGGGTGGAATTTCAGCAACTTCGATCGATCTCAAGAAAAGTTCGATCGATCCAACTTTCATCGATCTCAGTACTTCAAGATGGATCTGAGCCATGTTTGTCCCTGTTTAAAGATCTCAAAAGTTTGATCGATCCAACTTCCTTCTCCGATCGATCGAACATTCTTGTCCCTATCCAAATAATTGATCTTATCCAGTTGTACCACCCCACCAACCACTTTTGTCCTTTTCCCAAAAATATCTTCAAAATATCTCAGATTTGTTTTTATCCAAAAAGGCGCCGCCATTGAGGATTGATCCAACTTCAGTGCGATAGATCTCAGCCATATTCGATTGATCCAAGTCCAAGGTTCGATCGATCGAACTTCCTCCAGTGTGAAAAAGTTAAATTTTTAGCTCACAAAAAGTTGTCCTTTATCCAATCATTGGGGAATATTTGTTGTACGACCCCAGCTCATTTTGAGTGTCATTTGACCTACCCATATAAGAATAACGATTACTTTTTGTAAAAGGGGAGAATAACATATCATACCTTGTAGAACTCTTAGGGAGGAAGAAAAGAAGAGGAGGAGGCTGGAAACACCATTGGAGACTCTTCATCAATCAAGGAGCAGATTTCTTCTATGAAGCTTGCCCTTGAGGGTTAGAGGACATCATCCATGAGTGGCTAGACATCCTCTTGGGGCTAGAGTTAGCCCTAAATATGCTTTCTACTTCTTGATTTATGTATTTTTGAGGGGATTTGTATTTTGATTCATGTCTTGACACTTTTATATATATAGATCTTGTTTCTTCAATAATTTATATGGTTTAATGCTTCCAATTGATCATTTTATTCTATCCATATGTCTATGTATGCTATAATAGATGTTCATGTGTTTGTCTCTATTTCTTGTGTTATTGATGCATGTCTATGTGTGTTGATGCTATAGATCTAGAGATTATCAAGACATAGTGCTTAATGTCATGTTCTTGTGGTTTATTTGATGGTTCATACTCATTTCTTGATGGATTGTGCCTCTCCCTTAGTTTAATTAACTTAATTTTATGCCATTAGCTTAGTTGTAGTGTAGTTGTTAAATGAGAGGACAATCCATACTTGTTGTTGATGTTCCATATTTATAAAAAGCAAGTAATATGTATCTCTAACCTTGTGATGTGTTTGGATTGTGAGCTTAAAGAAATGATTAATGGCTTAATTTGATATGTTGTGCTATCCACCATGTTGTTTAGACAATATATGCTTAATTTGTCATCCATGCTTGTTGAAATAACCACACACACACTATTTATTGCAATATATGTTCTTCCCCTCATTAATCATGCATTAATGGTGTAGAAAAGCTATGCTTAGTGGTGATCTCTAAACCCTAAAATCTTTCTCTATTTTATTCTCTCTATTGCATTATTGCTTACTTTAGTTTAATTTGCATCTAGTTTAACTCAACCAACCAACCACTATTTGATCACTTGACCTACTAACCCTACTTTTGATTCCTCAACCCAGTACAACACTCAATCCCTTGGGACGATCCCTACTCACTCTAGCTATATTTTTAGTGAAAGGTAGTAGTGGCAATTTCTAAATGTAAAACTTGGCCACAATCTCATAAACTTTGGGTTCGAGTTGACGACCTCCGAACGGAATCCCCCACTAGTTCCACAATTTTTAAGTAGATCTGAAGCCCACACTTCACACTGCTTATCAATTTCCAAACCAAAGATATGAGTGAAGATTTGAAGGCACAATAATTTGTTGGAGATCAAGGAATATGGACTTCAGTTTTTTAATCAATCAATTAGCTGACAATTATTCAATTGTCTAAAAGGTATGTCGATCAAACCTTCTTTGGTAATTGAGGCTTAATCATGATTTGTTAATAAAACTAATTGAGACAATCTTGTTCTGCTCAAAAAAAATATTTCTATTAAATTAAAAATTGTTTCCGCTTTTATATTTTTTTCTAAGGGCTTTTTAACAGTCAGGTGAACTCCTCCTCAGCTAACTCCTCCACACCTTCTATGGTTAAGGCATCTTATAGTTGTTTTTTCTTTCTCTCAAAGCAGTAGTGTAACACTCTCGAGCGGTTCCCTAGTCACCTTTCAACTTACTAGTACCATGCTCTGTCTAGAAGCGTATCAATAAATGATAACTAGAAGTTACTACCTTCATAGAATTCAGAGTTATCCTTCCCAAAATAATATTGTACATGGATGGGCACTCTACCACCAGAAAGTTGGTGTAAAAGTGTGTCGTGCCAATGCACCAAAGTTGCATGCAAAAGAGAAGCGTGTAGTGTGGCCAAGTTTAAATTTATAGAATGCCACTACCACTTCCAACTAAAAATATAGCTAAAGTGAGTAGGGATCGTCCCAAGGGAAAAGAGGTGTATTTGTGCTTGGAAATTAATGTCGGATTAGTAGGTCAAGTGATCAAAGATGGTTAGTGATTGATTAAGTAAACTAAAATGCAATTAAAAATAATATGAGTTAATAGGAATCTAGAAAATAGGGAAAAAATATAGGAGAGAGGTCTTGGGGCTTAGAGTCACCACTAAGCTTCACTTCATGAAACACTAGCAATTGTATATTAATGGGAAAATTTAAGTTGTAACTTGTGTGTGTGTGACATTAATTGAAACTAAGCATGAATGGCAAATAAGTATAGATTGTCTAACCAATTTTAATAAAAAAATACAACTTATCAAATGAGACCAATATCCATTCAATTAAACCACAATTAATGCACACACAAAGATCTAGAGATATGCACTATTTGCATTCATAAGTATGGAACAGCAAGAAACAAGAATGGATTGTCCACCTACCTAAGAAATTAAAGCAATTACACTACAACTAGGCTAGAGACATGAAATTAAACTAATTAAACTAGAGATGTAGTACAATCCATCAAGAAACAAATGTGAACCATCAAATAAATCATAAGAGTGTTCAATTAAGCACCATACCTTGACTATCACTAGATTAACATCATCAACACACATAGACATGTATCAATTTTATTAAATCTAGAGACAAAAATATGAACATCAATTCAAGTATACATAGACATATGACTAAAGCCAAGTGATCAATTGAAAGCATTAATCCATACAAATCAAGTAAAAATCACAAGATCTATATTTATTCATAGTCAAAACATCTATTACAACTAAAATCCCCAAAAATACACAAAAGCTAGGTTTGAGAAGCAAGCCTAGGGGCTATCTCTATCCCCAAGAGAAGAATTTAGCCACTCATTGTAGTGGTCATGGAACCCTCAAGGGCTAGCTTTGAGGTTGGCATCATCATCTTTATCATTGCTTTCTTCCTAAAAGCCCTAGTTCTAGGAGAGGAAAAATATATCTATAATTGGTAATATCTATTTCTGATGGTACGATACAATAATGTTCAATAAATCAATTACATACTCCTTTGAGTAAGAACCAAGTCAAAATTACAGCCTATGATTGGAGGAAATTCGCCGCTACACAAGTTAGGTAAAAATCGGCGCGCTGGGAATTAGACAGCTCACTGCCAGCAGGTATTTTAATCGATCGAAGATTCTCAATCAATTGAACACTTAGCTTCAATCGATCGAAGTTGATGTGGCTCGAAAATATTTTCCAGGCCTTATCCAATTGGTTGAACTAGCACCGCCTCATTTCGATCGATTGTAGACCTCTTTGATCGATCGGGACTTCCCTTCGTTCAATCGAAGCTCCTCTGGTGCATTTTCTTGGCTTCTTTCCAACTTGGCTCCTTAGCTCTAAAATTGAGCTAAACGGCTCTTATTAGCCTGTTTGAACTTTATTAACCTGAAATAGGCAAAAACACAAATAAGTATCTAAGACATGAAAGTAAGATGAGTGGACTAAAATACCCAAGCTTAGGTGCTAAAATGTGTCACATTTGAGCACTTATCAACAGTCTACCATCACAGTGGTTTGCTTTGGACTAGTACCCACTGTCACCGGGAGCGTCACCACCCATAAGGGGAACACTTTCTCTTCGAAAAATTTGATGAGTGGTGACTTCATGGGCTTAAGCCTTTCTCTACCTAAATTCACCCTTTCAAAATCATCGAGACCTTTTGGACCACCTACAAACTTTATATTCCCTCGTGAACTTGCAAGTTATACCAAATGAAATCCCCCTACCACACCTAGGGGTTGGCGTGCGTTTGGTTGAACAAATTGAAGCTAGGGTTGTGATACCCCTCAATTCTAGAGCCACGGGTGATCAAGTCCGAGCACAGATCCAAGGGATACCAGACAACTAATATGTAAACAAGCAGATTACAAAAGAATTAAAATAAAATAAAATAATAAGCTGAAAGGAATTCTAAATGTAAAAATCCTCCAAATGAAAAGTTTAGTAAAATTTAAACCTTCAAATCCGTACAACTCGAGAATCCATTTAGTGGACCCCTAATAATCCCAAACGATAAATAAATTTACAGAATCAAAATCCAAAACTAAAATAAGAAAGAAAATCCTATATAGTTGAAAGAGTGAATGTCTGTATCTGCACCAACACGATCAAGCTCTAAGCCTGGTACTGATGAACACCTGAAAAATAAGAGTGGGTCAGGCCCACATGCAAGTTCTATCCTACTACAAACCATACATAAACCTGATACGCAGATACATCTTAGATAACTCAGCAATATCTAAAATAGTCCATACAGATATAGATATACACTATAAGACGCTCACTAACCTATAGTCATCACACATGAGTAGAAGGTAACACGCAAAACGCACGTAGCATAGTCATGCACACCTAGACCTACCAGGGAACGTCATTAGGTCCAGTTATCCATCCAAGGCAATATACGCACCCTAACCGTGATCAGGAGGCTCAAGTTCATATCACGGTACTATAATGATATATATAAATCTTTCCTAATGCAGAAAAGTAAAGCAAACACCGTTATGTCGTTCAACTGTTTTAGTTGACAGGACATGCATCCATGTAAGATTTAACTGTTTTAGTTAATCTATTCCGTATGTATGAACAGGTAGGGTTTAGCATTTTGATCTAATCCGTCCCTGATATGCCACCATCCCATACCGATGCATATAATGCATATGATCCATAAATGATGCACACTCAAATGAACATCAAGTAGATCCAAAAACCAACGTAATAGAAATCAGATATAGATAAGATCCCATCATGTATCCAGTATATGATTACAATCATAGAACCTCCATTTAAATTGCTACGTAATAATACACAATTCAAACTATCCATATCCGCATAATTGACAGAACAAAAATTAAACCAGTTCATTAATTAACATCCCTAGCATGGTATAATGGTTATTAGAATTATAAATTGAACACATTATTGTAATACCCCTGATTTTAAAAGGATAGTCTCGGCATTTTATTTATTATTTTATTTTATTTTGTGGGATTATTTGCGTTTTTGATTGATTAATTAATTGTTGTATTTAGTTAATTAGTTTGACTTAACTGTTTCATTAATTAATTTCACTTAACTGTTTTATTAATTATATTACTTGATAAATTGTAATTATTTAATTGATTTAGTTATTGAATTGTTTTGTGTTAACTGTTTATTTGTTTTACTTATTGTAAGTAAGGGTTTTATGATTCACATTGTAGCCGACTTATAGTTAGAATTAGGATTAGGTTTGGGTTTTAAGTGAAGCCTATATATACATCATTATAGGTCGGTATAGGGTTACGAACAAACCCTATTCACGTAGTGAGATACAGAGAGAAACAGAGAGAGATAAAGAGAGGAAGGCTAGGGTTTTGGCTTAGGTTAAGACTGAATCAAGGAGGGGAGTTTGGCGTGTACTTGTGGGTTGAACTAGGAGCAGCAGAGGTCGGTAAAAACAACTGACGTTACCGGAGTTGCTAGAGACGACAGTTTAAGGTTTCAAAACTGAAACTCAATGCAAGTCTCTATTCTATCTATTTCCCCTAAACCTGTGTTCTGTGCATGCCTAGGTAGACTCTAGGGGTTAATTAGTGCTAAAACAAATCTTTTATACATGCTTAATCAGACAAAAACAGAGAGTTTCATGATTATATATGCTTGTTCGTGATTTTCCTTATTCTTAGGTTTTTATGCATGAACTGTTGTTTAAGTTGAATTTTTGCCTACTAAAACACTTAAAATAATTTAGTATGGACGTATAGGACTTAGGTTGAAACTTAGAAGCCTTAACAATGAAGTTTAGGGGTTTACAGAGGCTGAACAAACACCAACCGAGCCGACTAATTTGGAACTCAGCCTGCTGAATTGGCAACTTAGCCTGCTCAATTGGCAACTTAGCTTGCTCATTTGGCAACTTAGCCTTCTCTCGCCTTAAATTGCAACAATGTTTGTTTTAGGGACTGTTTGGGCTATACAGGGTATCTGCACTTCGTTTAAACTGTTTTAAATGATGTTTAGGATTGTAATAGACGTGTATTATGATGGAAAAACATTAATTCATAATTGGACTAAGGAATGGAGCAAGATGAAGTTAAGGAAAAACGGTAGATTGCACACTGTTTTGAATATTTCAATTACTTGCTGAAACTGGAAGCTTCTGTTATACATAATCTATTACTGTTTAAATATATTTAAACAAAGTTACAAGTATAGTAAATTCGTGAAATCATCTATGCTTGGTTTGGAACAAAATTGATATATATGTTGTGTTGATTGTATCAATTTATGGATTTTATGGAGAATTTAAATGCTGTGACTCATAGTAGCAATTTAGATAGTTGGAATTTGATTTTTAGGATCTGTAATGATTGCCTAATGTCATGATATATGTAGTAAACTGTATGACGTGTATCCTGGATAGTGGTTGATAAATAACAATTATGTTATGTGGAGGATTGTATGCACCGGTATGGGACGATGGCATACTAGGAATGGCTTAGTTCAGAACACTAAGACCTACCTATTTTAAGGATGGATTAGTTCTAATACTAAGTCCTACCTATATTGAAATAAGATGGATTAACTACAAAAGTTAAGTTCTATTTATAACTATGTGTCAGGTCAATAAACCTTTTAAATGACACACCTGGAACGGACTTTATATATCTATGTTATGGTACCATGGTATGAGCTTGAGTCTCAGGACCATGGTTAAGGTGCGTATATCGCCTAGGATGGATAACTGGATAGAGGTGTTGTTCCCTGGTAGGTCTAGGTACACATGACCACATTATGTGTGATTTGCATGATATCTCTACTTAGGCTGAGACAGACCTATTGGACTAGTGAGCGTCCTATAGTGTGTACTTATACATATATGGACTATTCTAGATATTGTTTAGCCTATCTAGGATGTATCTGCGTATCGGGTTTATGTATGGATCGTAGTAGAGTGGGACTTGCATGTGGGTCCTGACCCACTCTCTTATTTTTCAGGTACTCGTCAGTTCCAGGGTTAGAGCTTGGTCGTGCAGAGCAGATACAGACTTCCATTCCACCGCCTACATAGGACTACTTTCTTATTTAACTTTGGATTTGGATTACAGTTAATTTCTTTCCAGTTTAGGATTTTATTATTATGGGTCCATTTGAGGGATTCCCGAGTTGTTAACTTTATGGAGTTACTTTGGAGTATTGGATTTTAATAATTATATTTTGAGCATTTTCAATTAGAATTCTTTCAGCCATTTATTATTTATTTATTCCTTATTATTTCGATTTGTATTCTGTGTTTGTTAAATATTAATTGTTTGATATTCCCTCGGGTTTGGACCTGGACCTGATAAACCCATGTCTCGTATCCGAGGGGTATCACAATTATACTAAAATTTTCAAACGATACTTTCATACTAGTTCATTTAAATTATTAAACAAAGACTAGTAATTAAATCATCATCAATCCTTGACGGCATACAAATTAATATTTACATCACATGACGTCTATTTAATCCTCCATCTTAAAACCTGTGTATAATATAATGACACTCAGAAGTCTAAACTGCACATTATATAAAACCCCAATGGTATTTTATACTAATCCATTTAAACTAGTTAAAACAAAATCAGCAAGTAAAACCTCCTCAACTCCTGACAGCATGTATAAACATCTAAAATTACATGACGTCCATAACCGCAACCCAACCAACACTCCTGGGACTTAAATATGTGATATATATCATTGATATAAAGTCCTAAAAATACCTTTTATATCAGTTCATTTAATTTGCTAAAACAACTAGCAATTCGATCTTCCTTCCTTCTGGACAGCATGCACATTAATATGTCATAATTCATGATGTCTTTTACCACTGCCTAATCCAATATCTCTCAACTATTGCTGGAAACCATCGCCTTTCCATCTATAGCAATTCCAGAACGTAGGAAAAGGCCTGCAAACATGCATATAACTGTCAAGACAACTATTTATAAGTTGATCATGGAGGAACGTGATTTTACACATGTCAACATTGAGAGAAGGCTGGAAGCTCATAGGACACTTGGTAGTCTGAAGACTAGCCAAGTGGAAGCTACTGAAACTGCCACATTTCCAACTGCTACAAGAAGGCTCTATAAATAGAGCACTTAGGCCTAGAATACAAATCATATTCAACACACACAACAATACAACATCTTTGTTTATCAATTTCATTTCATGTATTTTTACATTCTAGTAATGTATTTCAATTATGTCTAATTTAAGTCCAGTACTTTCTTTTCTTACTTTTCAACAAGTAGTTCATAACTCTTTTAATTGTAAGTCCTTCACTTTCAATATTGTCTTTCTTTCCACTAGTTATAGAACAATTTCAAAGTTTTTTTTCAAGGCAAAAAGAACCTTTGAAGGTGGTCATTCGAGTCATTCATATAATCGCTTGATCCTAAACTCCAACTGAAATATTATTTAGAGCTTCTCTTTAAAACGATAGCAATTCCTGACACGCCCGCAAATCAGCTTCTTTCCATGCTTGAAAAGGACCACAATTATTACAAGCTAAACAGTTTGAAAAACACAAAATGGAGCAAGCTCTGAATGATGGAATTCAATTGGGAAAATGACAACTTTCACGAGCAAAGGCGGCTAGCTCTTTTGTCTTGATTGTTGGACCTTTTTTTTTATTATTATTATTATTATGATTAGGTTTCTTAATTCAAAAAGATGTTATCCAAGCTGCACTTAAAAACATGTCAATCCCACGATTTAACATTCTGATTGTCATATGTACATTCAAACAATCTGTTTTACATCACATTTAAATGTAAACTTAATGTCCTTATATTCAAATTTGAGGACATCATAATTACAAGTGAATTATGAGGCTACAGACCAAGTCAAGACGAACATTGCCATGTACTTAGATTACAATATCTATACAAGATATGAACGTGAAGTCCTGTTTTCTAATATTGTTACCGAAGCATTAATAATGTGCTCGTGACTTGTCCGCTCAAAATGAACGGTGATGACAAGTTGACAAGAAAGAACGAGTCAAGTCTTGTAGAAACACCAATTTTATTGCCACCCAAAGTGGTTGTGCCGCCCACTCATGCGTACCCATATCCATTACCTAAAAATTAATTAAACTTAAAGTAGCGTGTGACACTTTTGATTCCTTGAATTTTTTTTCTTCCGTTTTTGAGAAAATCTTGCAACTCATTAGGGTTATTCACCTTAGCGTCATCGTTATAACCCTCCTTTCAAAAGAGAATGTGAGAAATTATGTTACGTTTGGTGTGCAGGAATGGAATGGAATGCAAGTGGGAATGGAATGAGAATGTGAATAGAATGGAATGGTCATTCTCATTCTATTGTTTAGTTATAAATATGAAATGAATGATAATAACCATTCTATTATTTAGTTTGACCAATTTAAAATATAGAATAGAATAAATTTCTAATTGAATTCTCCAAAATATCCCTCTTAGTAACAAGTAAATCAAATTAATAAAATGACATTTTCTAATAATTTTTAAAAATCAATGGTGACAGTAGTAGATGGTGGAAAGCAGTAGTGATATAGGTGGTGGTGTTAGAAGGTGGCGGTGGTGGTGGAAGGTGGCAGTGCTGTTAGTGGAAGGCAGTGGCAGTAATGTGGTGGTTGTGGTGGAAGAAGATAGTGATATGACTATGGTGGTGGTGGTGGAAGGTGGTGACGATGGTGGTGGTGAAAAGCAGTGGCTGTGGTGGAAGGCAGTGGTGACAGTGGTGGTGATGGAAGGTGGTAGAAGGCAATGACGGTGGTGGTGGTGGAAGGCGGTGGTGGTGGTGGTGGCGGTGAAAGACGGTGGCGGTGGTGAAAGGCGATGGCGGCGGTGGTAATGGAAGGTGGTGAAAGGTGGTGGCAGTAGTGGTGGTGAAAGCTGGCGGTGGTGGTTGTGGAAAAAGGTGGTAATAGCGGTGGTGAAAGGCGGTGGTGGTGGCGGTGGTAGTAGAAGACGGTGGTAGTGGTGGTGGTAGTGGAAGACGATGGTAATGGTGGAAGGTAATGGTGGTTTTGAACTTGAAACATGAGGGTTTTTAGGAAGTTGATTTTTTAAAAAAAAAATTACGTGGGAATGAAATGGTCATTCCATAAGTTTAGTTATGGAATGGATTTTCAATCCCAGGAATGCATTTTCATTCTAATGGAATGGCCATTCAATTTCATTCATGCATACCAAACACAGAAATGGTTGGAATGGGCATTCCATTCCATTCTATTCCTGTACACCAAACGTAACATTAGTATTTGATTTGTAATTCTAAAAGTAGTTCTCAAAAACTCGTCACAGAAAAAAAAATTATGATTCTTTAAAAACAAACATTTTTATAACTAAATTTTTAAAAAATTGAATCAACAAGAGTTTTAGTGTAGTTTTCTATTTTCAGTTATATGAAAACAGAAAACTGTTTCTAAAATTACAAACCAAACAAAAAAAATTCTTTTGCATTTCC
The DNA here is from genome assembly GCF_030987335.1 of Cornus florida. NCBI lineage: Eukaryota > Viridiplantae > Streptophyta > Magnoliopsida > Cornales > Cornaceae > Cornus > Cornus florida. The sequence goes on from NW_026775573.1 coordinate 53,898,508, forward strand.
ATTTTCTTATTTTATCTCATCCATTTGCAACTTCTTACTTGATTTATTATTCTTGAAAAATGATTGATGGGCCTGCTTGGTTTATAACTATAAAGACAGTTTACTGTTATGAGAAAATTGAAAACAGAAAATAATACAAAAATCTTTGTTTTGTTCAGTTTTTGAAAAACTATTTTCTGAAAATTCAGTTATAAAAATGTCTATTTTAAGAGAAATTTTAAAAGATTTTTATCTGATAATATAAAAAAAAAATTATTCTCTAAATTCTTGATAATTATTTTCAGAATTATAAATCAAACAAGTTTATATCTTTTTAATTTGAAGATGTCAATTTGAAGTGGGGTGTATAGCCCCACTATGTTATGATATTACCATAACATAACGTGGTGGGATTCTCATGTCCTCGCTTTGAACATCATTGGAAATTTTCTTTTATTTAATAATAAACGAATTATTTGTATTTAAGTAATTGGATAAATCACAGAATTTACCGTAAGCGTCTTTCTTTAAAAATTTGGATCAGATGAGTAGGCCAGATTTGGGTCCTACATCAGACAGGTATTACTATAAATCAATTAGGTAATTAATAGTACATTTGGACCCACAAAACCATTTTTCTAAATGTGTTGATTTTGATAAAATAATTTTAAAAAGTGATTTCTCTTTCATTCCAACCACCCTTTAGTTATGTTTGATTCTCCAAAATTTACGCTCCCACTTTTCACCTTACTTCTTTGTTTGTTTTTTGTTTTTCCATAAATGACCTTCACCAAACTTAGATTCCCCAAAGTTAGTCCTTGGACTAAAATACCCCTCACCAACTCCCCCAACCCCCCCCCCCCCCCCCCCCCCCTTTTCTATATCTTATATTTTTCCCACCACCTCTCTCCCTACCACCAACCGCACTCTCTCTCTCTCTCTCTCTCTCTCTCTCTCTCCATCTCATGGATCTCTCTCTTCTTTTCACGTCCATCTTCATCATAATTCTCTCATACAAGCTATACCAAAGGCTTCGGTTCAAGCTTCCGCCGGGCCCTCGTGCATGGCCGGTCGTCGGGAACCTCTACGACGTCAAACCGGTGAGATTCCGGTGTTACGAGGAGTGGTCACAGTCCTACGGCCCCATCATATCGGTCTGGTTCGGGTCGACACTAAATGTTATTGTCTCCAACTCGGAGTTAGCCAAAGAAGTCCTCAAACAAAATGACCAACACTTGGCGGACAGACACCGGAGTCGATCCGCAGCTAAGTTTAGCAGAGAAGGGCAGGACCTGATATGGGCTGACTATGGGCCTCATTATGTCAAGGTTAGAAAAGTTTGTACACTTGAGCTTTTCTCTCCAAAGAGGCTTGAATCTCTCAGACCCATCAGAGAAGATGAGGTCACTGCCATGGTCGAGTCCATCTACAAAGATTGCACTAGTCCTGGTTTGTGTTTTCCTTTTCCTTCTTCATATCATATGTATATATATGCACATACATATATATTCTTGATGTGAAATGTTTGATATATATATATATATATATATATTGCATATTTATGTGGATTGTGGCTTTGGGTTGACCTAAAAATGACATAAAGATGACCAACTCAAAGCCAGCATGGTATGCCTTGCTGTGTTTGGTATTTTGTTGGTAAACCTTAAAATGGAATCTATGTGTATTTATTTGTGAATTTACAATTATAACCTCGTACTGTCTTGACTATTGGACATAAGTATGCTAAAGACTGTTTAAAACAATAAATTTATATCTAAAATAATCCCTCTTGATTTTATTAAGGCAAGATAATAGAAATGTTTATGAAAGCATGGTTTCCTTTTTTGAACACATTTATTACTGCATTAAATATCTGATCCATATATGGCCCGTTATGAGAGATCATTCACATGGTTCTAGATATCAATAGTCATTTATGAGGTCGAGAGTTGGATATGTATCATGTCCTCACTTACATAAAATAAATAGACTATTAGACCACTTATTATTATTTCTCATGTTTTTGTTTTTGTTTTTTTTGGGTAATTAATTCCTCATTCTATTTAATGCTTGCACATGTTAAAATCACAGTCCCCGATCAGATAGGTGTGGCCAACATAAGGATAAGATAATTATTATCCTTTTTTAAAAAATTAAACTATTTAACCCCAAAAAAAAAAAAAAAAAAAAAAAAAGACAGTTTCTCTCTCCATTTATTTTTGTTTTTTTTTTTTTTTTGGGCATTGTTAAATGGACCTCATCAAAGTTGTCCATAAGAAGACTTTTTATCATTAGATTTTTCTGTTTTGGTTTGGGCTTCTAGTGATATGGGCTTTTCTACTAATCCAAATAACTTACTTGTCAATTCTTTTGAGCGAAAGGCCCACGATGGACCTGAGGCTATTATGCATGAAACACCAACTGAATGATGAAATTATGCAGATAACCTGGGGAAGAGCTTGCTAGTGAAGAAATACCTTGGAACAGTGGCTTTCAACAACATAACAAGGCTTGCTTTCGGAAAACGGTTCGTGAACGATGAGGGGGTCATGGACGAGCAAGGGCTCGAGTTCAAGGCCGTTGTGGCTAACGGATTGAAGCTCGGTGCCTCCCTTGCCATGGCAGAGCACATCCCGTGGCTCCGGTGGATGTTCCCCCTAGAAGAAGAGGCCTTTGCCAAGCATGGCGCACGTAGGGACCGCCTTACTCGCGCAATCATGGAAGAGCACACCCTCGCCCGCCAGAAGTCCGGTGGAGCCAAGCAACATTTTGTTGATGCATTGCTTACCCTTCAGGACAAATATGATCTTAGTGAGGACACTATTATTGGCCTACTTTGGGTATGTCATACACCATTTTCATAGTGGTACCTTTTTCTTTTTTTAGATCCTTCGAAAGTTAAAGCAAGTACACACATCATACATTGCTCCTCCCCTCCAATACTCAAATCTCCTCCTCTTTTGAAAAGGAGAGATCATACAATCCGAGTCAATTGTCCCTAATGTTTATTTTATTTTATTTTATTTTATTTTATTTATTTAATATATGGCACGAAACACATTTACACCTCTACAGTTTTTATCTATGTACACCCGGGCTCAAACCCCACCTCTCCTCTTTGAAGATGGGGAGGTTATACTATGGCCGGTCCTGAGAGGCCTAACATTTTGTGAGGCCTTAGACGAATGTCCTAAATTTGATAGACCCTTGACCTAGTCCTACTTTTTGGCCCAAATTTGAGGCCCTAGACGACAGGGCCAGCCCTAGGTCATACCATTGGGTTCCAATGGTGATTAATGCTTTTGGTTGTTTCTTAGTATTAGTATTGTTATTACTAGATATTGAAGTTAATTTAATTGTATGTATACAGGACATGATAACGGCGGGAATGGACACAACTGCAATATCTGTGGAATGGGCCATGGCAGAGCTAATTAAGAACCCTAGAGTCCAACAAAAGGCCCAAGAGGAGATGGACCGAGTGATCGGATTCGAACGCGTGATTACCGAATCCGACTTCTCAAACCTTCCATACCTACAAAGTGTGGCCAAGGAGGCACTCCGATTGCACCCACCAACACCGCTTATGCTCCCTCACCGCGCCAATGCCAATGTCAAGGTCGGTGGCTATGACATCCCTAAGGGGTCCAACGTCCACGTTAATGTTTGGGCTGTAGCCCATGACCCTGCAGTGTGGAAAAACCCATCAGAGTTCCGGCCCGAAAGGTTTTTTGAGGAGGATGTTGACATGAAGGGGCATGATTTTCGTTTACTACCATTTGGTGCTGGGAGGAGGGTTTGCCCTGGAGCTCAATTAGGCATCAATTTGGTCACATCCATGTTGGGGCACCTTTTGCACCATTTTTCTTGGGCTCCACCAAATGGGCTAAAGCCCGAAGATATTGATATGGGAGAGAATCCAGGTTTGGTCACCTATATGAGGAGCCCAGTACAAGCAGTCCCCACTCCAAGGTTGCCATCTCACTTGTACAAACGTGTGGCTGTGGATATGTAACTTCGTGTTGGGCTTTTTTTTATTATTTGTTTGTAATTTTACATGGATACATAATGGGCCAAAGCTTCATTGTATTGGGTTGGACCTCACATTGAAATGTATCAAGTACTTCGCTCAGTGTACTGTAGAATTATTTGTTAGGATCTGTTTGGCAATTGCTTCTATTTCATATTTTTTTGCTTTAAGCAGTTATTTGGTAATGTGTAATGTGATTTGAATAGTACCGAAACGCTTCCAAAAAAGAGGTTAAAACTGAAAGCACTAAATTGGTACTTCCACAAGGTAGCAAAATACTGTTCCAAAAAAAAAATCCATAATGACCTTTTTAACTAGATGTTTAAATTTCAAACTTGTAATATTTTTTTACCAATAATATTTTCATATTTTTGTTTTCAAAAATTTTACAACAAATATATGTTATCAAACATGTCTTGAAATAGTAATATTCAACACTTAAAAAAAAAAAAAAAAAAGGTGTAACTTTGGTTGTGGTTTGGGACTCAACTCCTTGCCTGCTTTGGAATAATAGTTAGATGGCCCACATTCAAAATTGAATTGGAGGATATCATCAGTCCTAATACACAGTGTGTGTGCAATGAATATACTGGCGGATCCAGGAGCCCACCCAAAAATATATATATAAATTTGCTATACTCAATTTTAGCCCAATTTAAAATAAAAAATTTAAAAAAAATTATTACTAATATTAACTTAACCAAAAAAATATTAGCTCCCAATTTCTGAATCCGTCCTTGATATATTGAGTTCCTAAATTGATCAAAAACAGGGTTAGAGCATGCCCAGCGCAAGCCAACTTTGTATAATATTTACAACTGCAAGGGCGAATCCAAGAATTGTTAATGTAGAGCTAATATTAAATAAGGGAGACTTGGGGATCGAAAGATTAATGAGTTAGAAAATTTTAGAGAAATAGGGTTAGACTTTAGAAGGAGAGAAGGAGCGAGCTTTCTAATTTGTGCAAGATTAGGAATTTAAGAGTTCTCTGTGCTTTGGCTTAGTAATTGTTTAGGACTTGTTTGGCTTACGTCTATTTGGTTGGACCTTTGTTTTAAAATTATGACTTAAATATTGAGCTTGTTTGGATGAGTTAAAATTGGGGAGTAATATTACTACTAATTTTTTCTTTTTTAAGACATTGGGCTAAATATACCTATACTAAAAAAAAAAAAAATTTGGGAGACTTAAGCCCACCTAAGCCCCACCTCCGCCTCTCTATGTTGAAGCAATGTGTCTGTTGTGCGGATTACACACTTGCGAGCCCCATTACATATGGTATACTTAGTGTTATAGGGCTAAATCACACCACAAATTTTTGCCTCTGTAATGGCACTTGGGGCCACCAAGTCTTAGCCAACACACAACACAATATAGAAATGTAAAGAAGGCACACACAGTTTATAGGGACAAGCCCCAACCTTTACTCATATTAAACATATTACAAAGGAACATGAGTTCGTACAAGGAACCAAGGCTCACACCCTCATATCTATCCCCTCTACAAAGCCCACCTTAGCATTATATAGGCCACTCTCAAAACTGCCCATAACTGCCCACTAAGATGATGGATGACACCCCCATCCATCTAGGGTCATGCTGGCATCCTCTAAGTATGCTAGCACTACAATGCAGTTGACAAGCCTAACTGCTATGTAGTGGGCATGCTCTGCTCATGCCACATATCCCACAAGAAGTTGCACTCTGCATAGTGGAGGAAACCACCTCCAACCGCTTGCTTGTTGTCATCTCAGATTTGTGCCACCTGCATGGGAAGTTAATCAGCACACCCCCACTTCCCATAATGAGTGGGGAAGTGCTAGTAACTTCCCCCAACCAACTGAGCCCACTAAGCCCATTTAACCATCTCTTGTAACCGCAAGCCATGACTTGTGTGGTCCATACTTTAGCAACATTTGAGCCAACCTTGTGAACCTAGTCTTTGCCAAGTCTACCATTCTACACCCACATGTCTCTGAGTGCACGGGGTGCCATGCCATGCACGCCCGAGTGCAAATCTGAGTGCACGTCGGTGCGTATGTTGATGCCAAGCCATGCATGCTCATAAGCGCGCTGCTGCAAGTCGGTGCATACACTGGTGCCCATCCATGTGCGCCATACTCGAACCCTCGTGTGCCCACGGCTACACGCCCATGCACGCGGGTGCACACTTGTTTGCCCATCATTAGTTTAGATGCTCCCCTCTTGTGCAACCATCTTGGAGTGGTGCAACACGTGCCCATACACGTTGGCTAAGCCCTCTAAGCAAGCCATGCTATAGCCCAACTGATGTACTCAACAGACCCCCCTAGTATAGTCTTAAGGAAAATCAGCACTTTGACAGGAGTAAACATCACCCATGCTTAAGGAGTCATAAAGGCCTTTCAGACCCTTCCCAACATCCAAATCAAGTGCCGTCTACGCCAACCAGCTTCTATGGACTCAAGGTACCTCCCATAAAGATTCCGAGTCAAAACTCCAAGTTTCACTTTTCGCCATATTTATGAAAATGACACTGGGCACCCCCAGTGCACGCCGAGCATCCTTTTAAGCATCCTGTGTGCATGCTGAGCATCTTGTGCACGCTGACAACCCACCGAGCATCCTCATGGCTGTCTAACCAAAGCCAATGTATACCCAAGACATGGCATGGCCTTGAAATGCCCATGTCTTCCTTTGGACAACCGTCAAGGGGCTAACACTTAGACACTACACATATGGCGACTTGAGTGGTGCCTGACAATGTTGGCTTTGTGAGCTAATAATAATATAATATGCAAAAATGATATTGTATGATGGTGTGTATAATAATTATTATATATTATTTATTTAAGGTTTATTGTGTATGTTTTTTTTATGTGTATTGTATTAAATAATTAATGTAAAATAGTCATAATGTAGTTAATTTAAAAAGAGTCATTTTTTCTAAATTAATAAAATTAATTAATTATTTATTTTTTTGTATTATTTGTTTTGTAATTTTACATGGATACATAATGGGCCAAATCTTCATTGTATTGGGCTGGACCTCACATTGAACTGTATCACGTACTTCATATAGTGTACTGTAGCATTATTTGTTAGGATCTATTTGGCAACCGCTTTTATTTGGTATTTTGTGCTTGAGGACTATTAATTGCAATCGCGGTACACGATTGTCCTTCAACAGTGGCATATGTGATTGGTAATTAATACAGTGTTTCTACTTTTATGGACCATTAAAATCTTATTTTATAATACAATATTACCCTATTTGATTTATTGACTAATATTGTCTCTTTTCTTCCGTGTCTAAATATAAAACATATACTGTATATAGCTAAATCTTTTTCTTCTTTTTTTTCTACGTTTGAATTGTCTTTAAACAGGCGGATTCATTCTTTCCTTTTTCGTTTTTTCAGTAGTCTTTTTTATTGATGATGAATTCTGCATATATTAAATATTATTTATTTATACTTTAGATGTGAATTTTCATAACTGTAAATTTTAATTGAAGTAAATTAAATTTTCTTTGACGTAAAATTGTATAATTTAGTCTTAGTTTATTTGTAAAAGATAGAAGTGAATGGTTTAGTAAAGAGAGTAAGGGAGACAAAAGTATAGTGGTGATGGGATAATCACACTTATTGAATTTTAGTTGAAGTAAAATTGTATAATTGACTTTTTGTTATTTTTAAATTATAGAAATGAATGATTTAATAAAGAGAAATAGAGAAGTATAGTGGTAATAGGAATCACACTTACATATAATAAAATGGTTTGATGAGTGATAGATAATTATAGATTATAACAAAGATAAATGATTGATTTTGATATAATAAAAAAAATAATTAAGAAAAAAGTATGCATTGAAAAAAAAAAAAAAATGAGGAAAGAATGAATCCGTTTAAAGACAATTCAAAAAAAAAAAAAAAAAAAGAAAGAGGAAAGAAATAATGCAGTGATAGAATATCAACTATATACATATATATGTTATATATATAAACACATTATTGAAGGAGGAGAAAGAATAATAGTTAATAAACAAAAGAGGATAATATTGTTTTATAAAATTAAAATTTTAATGCTTCGTAAAAGTAGGAGAGTGTATTAATTATACTTATTTTTTCAACCAATCACATCTGCAACTACAATTAGTAATCCTTTTTTTGCTTTAAACAATGTACTGTAGCGAAACAAAAGTACGAAAGGTGTTTGGTAATTTGAATACTATTGAAGCGTTTTCAAAAAAGAGGTTAAAACTGAAAGCACTAAATTGGTACTTTCGCACGGTAGCAAAATATGTTTAAAAAAAAAAAAATCCAAAATGACTTTTTTAACTAAATGTTTAAATTTCAAACTTATAATATTTTTTTACCAAATATATTTTCATATTTTTATTTTCAAAAATTTTACAATAAATATATATTATGAAACATGTCTTGAAATAATATTCAACACATTGAAAAAAAAAAAAAAAAAAAAAAAAAACCACGTAACTTTGGTTGTGGTTTGGGACTCAACTCCTTAAGTATTATTTACTCAAAACAGGGGTGACAATATGTTACTTACCCAAAAAAACAGGTTGAACCTGCTATGGATGCCATCTATATTTTGCAACAAATATATGTGATGAAACATGTCTTGAAATAATATTCAACACACATTGAAAAAAAAAAAAAAAAAACGTAACTTTGGTTGTGGTTTGGGACTCAACTCCGTATTTATTATTTACTCAAAAACAGGGGTGACAAAATGTTATTAACCAAATAAAAAGGTTGAACCTGATATGGATGTCATCTATATTCGTACCTAAATTTGGGTTATCTCGCCCACATTATTCATGACTTAACTTTGTCAGAATGAAGGACGAAAAGGACGGATGAGCAGTCCCGTGGAAACACGAAATTAATTTCCACCACAAGTTGGTTGTGCTACCTACCCCCTCGATGTTTCTGGTTGAAAGAAAGGAAGAGAAAGGTGGAAACAAAACATCACACGGAATATTTCATTTTGCATTTTTCTGTTTGTCCAAATTTGGGGATGGTGAGAGGGAAAGAAGAATTATAATTCACAAATAAGTAATTTACATTTTTAACCTTCTCAAACTCACTAGTACATTTTTTACCTCTCAGAATAAATAGTTAAAATTTGAATTTTTAAATGAGCAAATGAATGTGTGAGTTTTTTTTTTTTTATTTAAAAAAACACACTTCTCAAAAGTTTGTTTGTTAAATCATACTACTTTAAGGAGAATGTATTGATACTATCCATTCCTCCCTTCTTTTTAACCAAATAAAAAATAATATTACCATATTTATTATTTTTACTATTTATTTTATTCAATCAAACAAAAGGTAAAGACACATTCACCCATCCCCCTCTCCCTACTATTCATTTGTTTCATCCCTACAACCAAACAAAACTCAATCGTGGTTGGATCCTTTACAAGAGGAAGCAGCTTTCTTTCCGAATTGGGATTCACCCTCTGCAGGCTTGTATGCATGAAATCAGATGAATTAATAGGCCAGATTTTGGTCATAGACTAGACAGGTATTATTTACCTTTGGACCCACAAAACCATTCTTCATTGATTTATAATAATAATAATAATAATGATAATAACAAGAAGAAGGAAACGTAGTAATAGTAGTAATAATAATAATAATAATAATAATAATAATAACTAGTAACCTCCATTTATATATATTTTACATGAAATTATTGTAATGGATGAAAACTTATTTATTTATTTAAAAATTTAAGTTATTAATTAAAAGTTCATATTCATCCATTTATACTTAATTATTTTTTTATTTGGATTCGATTTGAGACAAATGACTTTTGTTACATTTTTTTCTACTCAAACTTGCAATGTCCTCGTTGTGGCTTGGGCCACTCTACCTGTTTGGACTTGCTCACTCGGACGCCTTTTGGGTCGGACGCTTGGCGTGACACTGGATCAAGGATTGAGTCTGACTCTGATACTAACTGTAACGAGTGAGCGCTTACCTTTTTATCTTAAAGCTCAACCTATTAAATAATGTTATATACTCACTCATTTATACCCAATTACCTTTTCATTCGAGTTTGAACTGGGTCAACTGATCCATTATTAACACAATAAGCAGAATAAAGAATAAGACTAAAGACTAGATAGTGCAGCAGTAGAGGCTAGAGCACACCAAAAGCATCAAGAGTCCATCAACATAGGAAGCACGGAAATATGGGAAGCATTAAGGGCCCATCAACATAGGAAGCATGGAAACAAATGACACCTAAAAATAGTAAAAATTATTTTACCAAATGAAGAATAATTTTCGTATTCACGTCAACATATCAGTTAACTCCATTTTTTCCAAATATCATATATTTTGACTCGTCGAGACGGTACAAAAAGATTCAAAGCTCTTTCTATATAATATACTTTTTTATTATGTCTTATTATACTCTTAGTCAACTTTTTCTAACGAGTGAATTGAACAGGAACAAGTGTAGCAATGTGGATCGTATAATAATTTTAAAGTCTAGCCGTCGGACTAAAATGCCCCGTACCTACCCACTCTCTCCCTATATCTTCCATCTTCCTCACCTCTCCCCGTACCACAAAACAGCACTCAGCCTCTGTACGTCTCTGTTCTTCATGGACTTCTCTCTTCTTCTTCTCACGTTCATCTTCATCCCAATTCTCTCATACAAGCTATACCAAACACTTAGGTTCAAGCTTCCACCTGGCCCACGTCCATGGCCAATCGTAGGGAACCTCTACGACATCAAACCGGTGAGATTCCAGTGTTTCGCCGAGTGGTCTCAATCCTACGGTCCCATCATGTCGGTGTGGTTCGGGTCTCGGCATTATGTTATCGTCTCCAACTCGAAGTTAGCTGAAGAAGTTCTCAAACATAATGACCAACAGTTGGCAGACAGACACCGGAGTCGGTCCGCAGCTCGGATGAGCAGAGACGGGAAGGACCTGATATGGGCCGACTATGGGCCTCACTATGTGAAAGTTAGAAAAGTTTGTACTCTTGAGCTTTTCTCTCTGAAGAGGCTCGAAGCTCTCAGACCCATCAGAGAAGATGAGGTCACTGCTATGGTGGAGTCCATACACAAAGATTGCACTAGTCCTGGTTTGTGTTTTCCTTTCCTTCTTCATATCATTTTTATCATATATGCGTATGTATAACTGAAAATATTTGATATATATATATATATATATAGTTGTATTTCGTATTTGGTTTGTAAACCAAGATCATGGTTTGGAGCCCGGTACGCGACCTATCACCGGTTCGTAATTTTTCAAGTGATGGATACCATTAAACAGTATGAATTGACGAATTTGACCAATTTATACTGATATTGGTTTGAATCCATTACACGACCGTAATCGTTATCACAACTAAGACTATTAGTAAGCTGGGCTAATACTATATATATATATGTATATATATATTGGTTGTGCTAAAATTAGCTACAGTTAAAAAAGAAAAAAATTGGATCCAACTGCACCCCGTGACCACGATGGAATAAATGTGGCTGTAAATGATTAAAAGTGTGTGTATATTTGTGAATTTACAATTATATCCTTATACAGTCATGAAGTACTAATTTGCAAGACCATGAATTTAAATTTTAACTGCCAGACTTAAAAAATACTCCCTGTCCCATGTCTATTTTTGGAAAGTTATATATATATATATATTATTATTATAGTGATATGGAATTAATTTTTCAAATATACCCTTTCCGTTCACATATTTTGAATTGAGAGAATTATTTCAAAACAGTTAAAAATAGGTAAAGGTAAACAGTTTTTATGAGGGGAGTAAATATTGAATAATCCCACTTACTCCATATTAATATAAAGCAAGACAGTAGAATTGTTTACAAAAGCATGTTTGATATGTATAGATTTATACTGCATGATTATATGGATAATGTCATGGAGAGATGACCAACTCAAAGGAAACTTTTTTATGTCCATGATGTGAAATTATGCAGATAAGATGGGGAAGAGCTTGCTAGTGAAGAAATACCTAGCAGCAGTGTCTGTCAACAACATTACGAGGCTTGCATTCGGAAAGCGGTTCCTGAACGATGATGGGGTGATGGACGAGCAAGGGCTGGACTTCAAGGCCAATGTTGAAAACGGAACGAAGCTCGGTGCTTCCCTTTCCATCGCAGAGCACATCCCGTGGCTCCGGTGGATGTTCCCCCTAGAAAACGAGGCCTTTCTCAAGCACGGGACACAAAGGGACCGCATCACTCGAGCAATCATGGAAGAGCACACCCTCACCCGCCAGAAGACCGGCGGAGCCAAACAACATTTTGTTGATGCATTGCTTACCCTTCAGGACAAATATGATCTTAGTGAGGACACTATTATTGGCCTCCTTTGGGTATGTCATAGGCCATTTTCATAGTCTTTCTTTCTTTCTTGGCATGTTTTTGAGAAGACTCAAAACATTCCTATTTGAGGCAAAAGAGATCATACTATCTGGACTAATATTCCAATGATGTCTAATACTTAATTTTGTTTGTTTATTAGTAGAATAATGATAAGCAATTCTAAAGTTAGATGTGTCGAACTGTTTTATTTAAGTGGGTGATCGTTATTACTCACAGATGAGTCAGACTCTAGAATTTAGTATCATTACTCTTATTAGCATTACTATTGTTATTACTAAACACTAAAGTTAATTTTATTGTATGGACCAGGACATGATCGTTGCAGGAACGGACACAACAGCAATATCTGTGGAATGGACCATGGCGGAGCTGATAAAGAACCCTAGGGTCCTACAAAAGGCCCAAGAGGAGCTGGATCGAGTGATCGGATTCGAACGCGTGCTAACCGAATCTGATTTCCCAAGCCTTCCCTACCTACGAAGTGTGGTCAAGGAGTCGCTACGGTTGCACCCACCAACGCCGCTTATGCTCCCTCACCGCGCCAATGCCAATGTCAAGGTTGGAGGCTATGACATCCCTAAGGGCTCCATTGTACTTGTTAATGTTTGGGCCGTAGCCCGTGATCCAACAGTATGGAAAAACCCATTAGAGTTCCGACCCGAAAGGTTCTTTGAGGAGGATGTTGACATGAAGGGAAGTGATTTTCGTTTGCTACCATTTGGTGCTGGAAGGAGAGTTTGCCCTGGAGCACAATTAGGCATCAATTTGGTCACTTCCATGTTGGGCCACCTTCTGCACCATTTTTCTTGGGCTCCACCAAATGGGCTAAAGCCAGAGGAGATAAATATGGGTGCGAGTCCAGGAATGGTCACCTATATGAGCACCCCAATACAAGTGGTCCCCACTCCGAGGCTGCCATCTCACATGTACAAACGTGTGACTCGTGTGGAAATGTAATTTCATATGTTTGTTGTTATTATTATTATTTTTTAATGGGCAATGTTTCGCTGTTATTGGGCTGGACCTGCCACTGAATTTTTTCCAGTAGTTCACACAGGCCTATGTCTGAGTGTCATTGTACAACTATAATTTGATTCGAGCATTATGTAGTAGAATTCTATATTTTTCACTCTTTCATCTCCGGTTTGGAGATATTCGAAAAAGCATTATGAATTAGGTGTTTAATAGTATAAGTCACTTGAAAAGGCATTATGAATCAGGTGTAATCAGATGTTTAACACTATCACTCATTTGAAAACGATTACGAACCAAATAACAAAGGATTACGAACCAAATAACGAATTACTTTAGAGTAATTTGATGCAGCACATTCAAAATTGAATTGGAGGAACCATCACTCCCGGTCTAATACATATGCTTGTGTGTATATGTAATGAATATTTCAACTTCTTGAGTGCCTAACACTCACCAAAAAATTTACATTACTTCAGCTACTTTAGTTAATTTATTAGGTTCAATAAAGAACATCTAAAAGAAGAACAGTTTGTAATAGCCCCATGTAATTAATTAGAAGCATCTTTATTAAATTCTTCATTTTTGCTAGACACTAAACACTGAAATTGAGAGCTAATTGGTATTTATAAATAATAAATCACAATACTGGCTTTATCTATTCTCTAATTATTTTTATTTTTACTCTCATCTACTAGCTTTCTAATGTATGTAATGGTTTTTGTGATTTGACTTTTCTTTCAATCTAATTTTGACACTATTTTCTAAATTTGTTATGAATTTTGAGGTTTGAACTTGATAGTAATTAATTGTATTCGACTAAGGGAGTTGAGTATTTATTTTCAAATTTTTTTTTTCAATTATTAATTTGGCTATTGAAAAAATGATAGAAACGGGAGGAATTATGAAATCATTTCTTGAATGGTTTGTCTTTGTTTTGTTCTAATCAACTGATACATTGATGTGATTTCATTTGCCTATTTACTAATTTCATATGCGTAATTGCTAATCTCCTTTTTCTTTTTTCTTTTTTCTTTTTTTCTTTTTTTTCCTGTACCATATTTTTATCAATGAGTGTCATTTAATACATCTCTCATTAACTGAATCACTAGGTTAAAAATTGAACCAACCTAAATAACATTATTATCGCAAAATTCAGTGGACAAAAAATAATGTATCACGAGGAGAAAAACTAATATATCACGAGAAGAATGCTTGTCATTCAATAAATCTCTCATTAACTAAATTAACTAAATCACTAGGTTAAAAATTGAACCAACCTAAATAAAATTATTATCGCAAAATTCAGTGGACAAAAAATAATGTATCATGAGGAGAAAAAATAATATATCACGAGAAGAATGCTTGTATGGTTATGATGTTAGATGTATGATATTTTTTTTATTAACTTTTTATTATAATGCAGAAAATGTTATACTATAATAATTTTTTTTTTCAATTAACAATCATTTCTCATCACGTACTTGGCACCTTAATTTTACTAGTCCCTGTATATAAGAATTCAAGCCATCTATCAAAATAAATCAAAATGGGTTTTATTCCTCACAAACAAACCCTAGCCTATCTAATTTAAAACAATTTAGGGAACCATAATTACCAAAATGTAAACAATCAAAAAAGTATCCCATGAAAAAATAACTTGGGCAAAAGTAATTATTAATACATCAACGATTAATTTAATTAAAAAAAAACCTCTAGGAAGTCTTAATTACTATAATGTAAATACTCAAAAATAGTTTAGGCAAAAATAATTACAAATAAATTACTTTTAAGTGTTCATAAATACATATAGACTAAAATACCCTTAAGAACCACAATGTAATACATTTACTGAATAATGTAAAATCTTTACTAAATATTGTAAAACTTGCTTTACTAAATATTGTAAAACTTGTACTTAAGCAAAGTAAAATGGTAACTGTAGTAATGTAAAACATTTGCTAAATAATGTAAGACTTGCACTTAAGAATGTAAAATTTACACTTAAACAAAGTAAAACTTCAATGCACTTAAGTATTGCACGAACATGCTTCTTGAATTTAGTTTAATCATGTGGGATCTGCCAAAAAATACATTAGCAAAAACTGCAAGTCTTTATTTGACCAAAGTTATCATTACACTTAAGGAATTTCCAAGAATTGAAATACATGATAATCTATTAACACAAATCTGAAGTTTCAGGCAAGTTTTTTAGGTTTAGATTTTTTTTGAGCTTGTAGGATGGGCGATTGCCTTGCCCTTCCCACTGGCCCTAAGTGTTACCACATAACATTCATTTGCTGCTGCTTGGTCTTCGTGAATGTCAATTACTTCACTCTCATCTAGGCTTAAGCATCTCATGGCCTGGTGCAAGGTGGATCAGAAGCTTTGTACACGGTGGATCCACCCCCTCCCCATCAGGAGGTTGTAGGAAGGATGAACATCTACTATGAAAAAGTTTTCCTTCAAGTTTCTTCGTAGAGCACATACTAGTAGCTCAACAACTCCAATGGGTTCAGCTCATTTCCCAACAAAACCTACCAAGGGTTCCTTGTGGGCTTGATGTAATACTCCTAATTTTAAAAAGGACAGTCTCGGCATTTATTTGTTATTTTTATTGTATTTTTGCGTGATTATTTGGTTTAATTATTTTATTTAATTGTTTACCTATGTGACATGTATTTAATTGGTATTTATTTATTTGTTTAATTGCATTTTATTTTATTTAATTGATTTTTTACTTGCTGGAATGTTTGAATTAATTGTGATTTTATTTAATTATTATTCTAATTGGTTTTGGTGTTGTTTGAATTGATTAGTTGACTTAATTTAATTTATTTAACTTAATTGGTTTAATTTAAATGTTTAATTTTTCACGGGGTAATTATTTTATTTATCTAAATTTAGGGTTTTAGGATTTATCGTTGGCCGACTTATAGTCAGACTTGGAATAGGGTTGAGTAAATTGAAGCCTATGTATACATGTACATACTGGGGTTTAGGGTTTTAGAAAACATAAAGTTACGTCTGTATTGTAATACCCCTAATTTTAAAAGGATAGTCTCGCCATTTATTTATTATTTTTATTGTATTTTTGCATGATTATTTGGATTATTTATTATTTTTATTGTATTTTTGCATGATTATTTGGATTTGGATTAATTATTTTTATTTATTATTTTGATGTAATTGTTTACCTATGTGTCATGTGTTTTAAATTGAATTAAGTGTTTTTAATTATTTAATTGGGTTTTTAATTGAAATTAATTAGTTAAGTGGATTTAATTATGTAATTTTTTTTTCCATTTAATTCTGCTTTAAGTTACAGTTAACTTTGGGGTTGGAAATTTCACGTTTAAGTAAGCCGTAACAAAAGTAGTTTCATGGGCCGACTAGGTTTAGAATTAGGGCTCTGTCTCTGATTAAACACGGATTAGGGTTTATGTTTTTACGCCTATATATATATATGGTTACTCTGTATCAAGGGTTGGAAAAACAAAACCCTATTCACGTACCCAAGATACAGAGAGGGACACAGAGAGCAGTTGTGGGGAAAACAGAGTGAGGCTTAAGAGGAAGTGTACAGAGAGGACCAAGGAGGTTGAGTAAGGATTAGAGACTGAGTTATAGGAAGCTTGGCGGCGTTCAGAATTGCCGGAAAACTTAGAGACGACACAGGGATTTCAAGATTGAAATCACAGGCAAGTTCTTCTCTTTCTCCTTCCCTTTGGCTCGTGTTCTGTGCACCTAGATAGTCTCTAGGGATTAACTAATTAGTAAATGAAACTTATGTGTTCAATGTATGCTTGTTGATGATTTGTTTGCATTGAATCCAAATCTGTTTATAGTTCGTGTATTGTGCTTCCTGTTCTGTTCATTAAAGCATATTAAAAATCTGTTGAGTTTTGGTTATGATTCTTGCCTCTATCTTCTGTAAACAAACCCTAGGGATGTTAATGGGATGTTATAAGACTCCTAAGATCAGTTTGTGAAGAGAAACAGAGAGGTTGGAATAGAATTATAATTTCAGTTTTGTTCCTAACGCAGGTTAGTTCGGTAGCAAATTTAGTCTCTGTAATTGTTTTTAATTGTTGTTATCAAGCCATTGGGATGCTACTGGGGATTAATATGACACCTAAGTTTGGTTTTAAAAACTAACAGAGGGTTAGGAATAAGTCGGAGAAGGAGCACAAGAGCTGAAACACGCACCGGGGACAAAGGCTCTCAAAGGAGGTGAGAGCCGGCTCCATGGAAGTGGGAGCCGGCTCCCACAACAAAGTGGAGCGGGCTCTAGGGAGTCCTAGAGCCGGCTCTAGGCTGGAAAAGAGCCTGCTCCAAATTCTGGAGCAGGCTCCCTTGTTATTTTGATTTATTTTACGGTTTTTTTTTTTAACTTTCTACATACTATGTTCACTGTTGGAGCATGGAGACTGTTTGAATGAATTTGGAACTTTACAGAGGGATCAAGGAATGAATTTTGAGTGTTATTAAGACCCTAAATTGAGTAAAGTTTAATTCTAAGTTGTCGGGACAAACAGTGTAAAAATTAAGGCACTTAACAAATGGAAGTTGAATTAATTGTTGAATTAAAATTCAGCAATTTGATGAAACATAATGTGTTTATAAAACTTGTTTTAGAATGCATTCAAGTGCATGATAAGGTCATTTGATTATTAATTTTAATCTATGCATGCTTAGGAGGCTAGTTGCTGAATTATTAAATTGTTTACTGTAACTATATGGTTAATGCTTGGATTTAAACTGCTGAAATATTTAAACAATCTTCTGAATTGTTTTAGCAATTAATTGGTTAATAATAGGAATATTTAACCTATTCACATGCATGATGGAGTCCCTGACATATTAACTTCGGTCTACGCATGCTCTGGATGTTAGTTGTTGATTTGTTAAATCGTCTCTTGCAACTATATGGTTAAATGCTTGGATTTAAATTGCTGAAGCTTTAAATATTTTTCTGCAATTGTTTGGATGGTAGTTTTTGGTCTGTAAATTATTGAACTGTTATGTATGTTGTAATTTACATGGATATGGAGGATGGTATGTACCGGTATGGGACGGTGACATACTAGGGACGGTTTAGCTCAAAACGCATAAACCTAACCTAATGGATTAGTGGAATGGATTGAAAGATATTGAATCCTAATTATGGCTAAGTCAGATAAGCTGTAAACAAGTTGGATGACTTCCTGGATTAACGGATGGTAGTTAAGTCATATCAACTGAATAAGTTGAATGACTAACTAGTTGGTTTATTGTATGACAGTTTAATAAATAGTTGAACTGCATACCCTGGATTTGGACGGACTTTATATATATGGTTATGGTACCACGAGTTGAGCTTGAGTCTCAGACTCGTTGGTTAGGGTGCGTATATGCAGTGGATGCGTAGCTGGTTATAATAGGTTGAGGTGTACCCTGTTAGGTCTAGGTACTCATGCCCACCTTTGGGTGCGTATTCGCATGTTGCCTTCTATTCAAGTTGAGACCCCTATTATAGACTGGTGAATGTCCCTTAGTGTGGATATATTTATACGTATAGACTAGATAGATATTGTGAGGTGTCTACGGTGTATCTGCGTATCGGGTCACTGTATGGTTTGCAGTTAGATTAGAACTTGCTCGTGGGTCTGACCCACTCCTTCATTATTCTTTTCAGGTACAGGACGGTTCCAGCCTTAGAGCTTGATCGTGCTTGTCGAGGACAGTCTCACCTTCATCTGATTACGTAGGACTTCTCTCGATATTTCTAGCATTATCTATTTTTAGTTTTCAGTTTCGGTTGAACTTTTGGTTAGGGGTCCATCAGTGGATTCCCGAGTTTTAACCTTGAAGTTTTGGAGGATTGGAGTTTCAATTTTCAGTTATACATGGAGGATTTTATAATTAATGTTACTTTCAGTTTTATTCCATCTTTATTATTTCATTTTGTCATCTGTGTTCGCTTTAAAATACTTTAATTGTTTGATATTCCCTCGGGTTTGGGCCTGGGCCTGATCAATCCGTGTCTCGGATCCGAGAGGTATCACATGTATCACCAAGGGCTGCTAAGAAACAGAGCGTGAAACTGGGGAATTGGCAGAGCAGTTCAAGGAAGACTACAGAAACTGGGAATTTAGAACTTCAAGTCCGTAACTCAAAGGCAAATTCTTATCTTCCTCTTTCCCTTGGCTCGTGTTCTGTGCACTTAGATTATCTCTAGGGATGAACTAATTAATAATTGAAACTTACGTGTTTATTATATGCTCTGTTGATGATCTGGTTGCTTGAAAATCAAATACGTTTACAGGTGGTGCATGTTTGTTTCAGTTCTATTCAGTAAAGCATGTTAAACTCTGTTGTAGTTTTAATTATCATACTTGTTTTTATCTTCTGTAAACGGATCGTGGAGATGTTGTTGGGATGATATAAGACTCCTGGGTGCAGGGGTGAAGAGAAACAGATGGGTTGGATCATAACTGATATTGCAAATTGTTTACAATGCTGTTCTTCAAGCATTCTAGTTCAATGGTTTAGTTTAAACTCTGTAACTGTTTCTAATATTGTAAACAAATCTTGGAGATGATTCTAGGCTTAAATAAGGCTTCTTGATTTGTTCTAAAAACCCACAGAGTGATAGGAGTAACCCAGTGACGAAGCAGGGAAACTGAAACGAAGAACAGACGGACGGTAGGCTCTCAAAGAGGAGAGAGCCGGCTCCACAATGGAAGGAGCCGGCTCCCCCATCTAAAAGAGCCGGCTCCATGCTCTAAAAAGAGCCTGCTCCAAATTTTAGAGCAGGCTCCCTTTTTATTTTATGATTTGTTTTAATTTTCTACGTACTGTGCTTACTATTGGAGCATGGGTTTTAAATCTGTTGGGTCTGGGGTCCACAGAGAGTTTAGAAGGCTGAATTTGGGTGTTATTAGGACCTTAAATTGATTAGGGTTTAATTCTAAATTGTCGGAACAAACAGTGTAAAAATTAAGACACTCCCTATGTTGTTAACAAATGGAAGATAGATTAATTGTTGAATTAAATTTCAGCAATTTGATGGAATATAATGTGTTTATAAAACTTATTTTAGAATGCATTCAAGTGCATGATAAGGTCATTTAATTATTAATTTTGATCTATGCATGCTTAGGAGGCTAGTTGCTGAATTATTAAATCGTTTCCTGCAACTATATGGTTAATGCTTGGATTTAAATTGCTGAAATATTAAACAAGCTTCTGAAATTGTTTTAGCAATTTATTGGATGATAATAGGATTATTTAACCTATTCACATGCATGATGGAGTCCCTGACATATTAAATTTGGTCTATGCATGCTCTGGATGTTAGTTGTTGATTTATTAAATCGTCTCCTGCAACTATATGGTTAAATGCTTGGATTTAAATTGCTGAAGCTTTAAATATTTTTCTGCAATTATTTGGATGGTGGTTTTTGGTCTGTAAATTATTGAACTGTTATATATGTTGTAATTTACATGGATATGGAGGATTGTATGTACCGGTATGGGACGGTGACATACTATGGACGGTTTAGCTCAAAACGCATAAACCTAACCTAATGGATTAATGGAATGGATTGAAAGATATCGAATCCTAATTGTGACTAAGTCAGATCAGCTGTAACCAAGTTGGATGACTTCCTGGATTAACGGATGGTAGTTAAGTCATATCAACTGAATAAGTTGAGTGACTAACTAGTTGGTTTATTGTATGTCTGTTTAATAAATAGTTGAACTGCATACCCTGGATTTGGACGGACTTTATATATATGTTTATGGTACCACGAGTTGAGCTTGAGTCTCAGACTCGTTGGTTAGGGTGCGTATATGCAGTGGATGCGTAGCTGGTTATAATAGGTTGAGGTGTACCCTGTTAGGTCTAGGTACTCATGCCCACCTCTGGGTGCGTATTCGCATGTTGCCTTCTATTCAGGTTGAGACCCCTATTATAGACTAGTGAATGTCCCTTAGTGTGGATATATTTATACGTATGGACTAGATAGATATTGTGAGGTGTCTACGGTGTATCTGCGTATCGGGTCACTGTATGGATTGCAGTTAGATTAGAACTTGCTCGTGGGTCTGACCCACTCCTTCATTATTCTTTCAGGTACAGGACGGTTCCAGCCTTAGAGCTTGATCGTGCTTGTCGAGGACAGTCTCACATTCATCTGACTACGTAGGACTTCTCTCGATGTTTCTAGCATTATCTTTTTCCAGTTTTCAGTTTCAGTTTAATCTTTTGGTTAGGGGTCCACCAATGGATTCCCAAGTTGTAACCTTGGAGTTTTGGAGGATTGGAGTTTTATTTTTCAGTTATGCATGGAGGGTTTTATAATTAAATGTTCTTTCAGTTTTATTTCCATCTTTATTATTTCATTTTGTCATCTGTGTTCGTTTTAAAATACTTTAATTGTTTGATATTTCCTCGGATTTGGGCCTAGGCCTGATCAACCCGTGTCTCGGATTCGAGGGGTATCACAGTTGGTATCAGAGCACTCCAGGTTCAAGTGTCTCTAGGACGTTTCGTATTAAGACTTCCGCGTAGCATTTTTTTTTATATAGAGCTCATGTTTAGGATTCGTTGAATTCTTTTACGGTTCATTTAAACTCGTACTGATATCTGTCTTTCTATGTTAACAGCATGGTTAACACTGGAAGAGGAGAGAACATGAACAGTCGACAGAGGAGAGCGGCACGTAGACAGCAGGAACGTCTACAACGTCGGCAAATGGAAGAAGAGCAGCAAATGCCAGGGTTTCAGGAGGAGCAGGAGGAAGTTCAACAAGCTCAAGGTCGGGTCAGAGATCCAGAGATTCCTCCACACCTCAATGACCTTCTTGCTCGGGCTATAGAGGCTGGGGTAACAGCTGCACTCCAGAACCAACCACAGGTTCAGCAGGCACCTGTACCAGTACCATTGGTTCAGACGGATTCTTGGGGAAAGGCTAGGAGCTCTTTCACAAAGGGGAGTCCACCTGTGTTCTCAGGCTCAACTGATGCGAGAACAGCTCACCAGTGGAAGCAGGACATTGAGCGTCATCTTCGTTTGGTTCAGTGCACGGAGGTTCAGAAGCACATGCTTGCTACTTTCAAGCTAGTTGGGGATGCACTACAGTGGTGGGAGTCAGTTACCACCTTAGAGGAAAGGATGACATTGTCTTATGATGAGTTCAGTGCTCGCTTTGATGAGAAATATTTTCCCTATGCGGTCAGGGCAGCTATGAAGACCGAGTTTCTAAATCTGCAGCAAGGAAACATGACAGTGGTGGAGTATGAGCAGCAGTTCATACGCTTGTCTCTCTTTGCACCGGAGGAGGTGGATACAGAGGAGAAGAAGCGTAATAGTTTCATCAAGGGACTGATGTGGTCTATCAAGAGAGCTATTACAGGTAGTCCAGCCTATACTACCTATGCTCAGGTGGTAGGCACCGCTCTACAACAGTATCAGTTGACTGTGGACATCAGACAAGCTCGTGGTGAGAAGCGGGGTGATAAAGACTCTACTAATTAGTCAGCTGAAAAAGGGAATGGCAATGGTCACCGGCAGAATGACAAAGACAAGTTCCAGGGACAACAGCCTTGGAAGAAGCACAAGGGTGGTTCAGATGCTCACCGAAATGGGGCACCTATTCAGAGGCAACAGAATGGAGGACCACAGGCAGGACAGGGTTAGCCACAAGTTAACCGACAGAGGAGGCCATTTGGTACTTTCCAGGGTAGTTGTTACACTTGTGGAGAGTATGGTCATACCACCAGGCAGTGTCCTAAAGCAGGACAGGGACAGGGACAGGGACAGTATGTGCAGCAGGGACAGAAGGCTCCAGTGCCTCTACCAGCTCCACAGGTTCCACGGATTCAGGGACAAACACATCTGGCTTTACCGGCACCGCTGCAGACTCAGGGACAGGCACCACAGCAGTTGCACTATGGCAGGGTGTATAACCCCATGCCATAGGATGTTCAGGCACCTCAGACTATTGAGGGTAAGTTTCCTATTCATGGTTTGCATAGACGTATTTTATTTGATACAGGTGCTACACACTTATTTGTAGTTAGGACTTTTGTTACTTTATCTAGGATGAGGACAAGGGTATGCACTAGACCTCAGGGTATTTCTACACCATTGGGTGATACAGCTATTATACATGAGAGTGATGGGCCTGTGACATTAGATATTGGCAGACTCAGATTTCTAGCCAATCTACTGGTCCTGGACATGCACACTTAAGATGTGATACTTGGGATGGATTGGTTGTCTCACTACCATGCTCAAGTTGATTGTTTTGATAGATCTATTATTTTTACCATACCTGGTCAGAAAATGTATGTAGTAGCTATGCCACGTTCTAAAGGGGGCAGTAGCACCTATTTGTTCTATGTGGAGGAGGAAAATGAAGAGGGGATTACGGTGCCATTGGATAACATACCGATTGTACAGGATTTCCCAGATGTATTTCAGGAGATTCCAGGGTTGCCACCTAGTCGAGAGATTGATTTTGTGATTGACTTAGCTCCAGGCACTGCGCCTATTGCTAGGGCACCCTATAGGATGGCACCGGTGGAGATGAGAGAACTGAGGGATCAGATTCAGCAGTTACTCAGCCAGGGTTTTATTCGTAGGAGTACATCACCTTGGGGAGCAACGGTTCTGTTTGTGAAAAAAAAGGATGGTACGCTTCGTCTGTGTATAGATTACATGGAGTTGAATAAGGTTACGATTCGTAACAAGTATCTTTTACCCAGGATTGATGACTTGTTTGATCAATTAAGGGGAGCCACATACTTCTCCAAGATTGATCCGCGTTCTGGGTATCATCAGCTGAGGGTTAGGGAGCATGATGTTCCTAAGACAACATTTCTCATGAGATATGGTTCTTATGAGTTTCGTGTTATGCCGTTTGGGACAACTAATGCACCTGCAGTATTCATGGACTTAATGAATAGAGTCTTCCGGGCTTATTTGGATCAATTTGTTATTGTCTTTATTGATGACATCTTGATCTATTCTCGGTCGGAGGACGATCATGCTATACATCTTCGCATAGTCTTGCAGACGCTTCGTGAGCACCAGTTATATGCCAAGTTCGAGAAGTGTGAATTTTGGCAGTGGGAGGTGAAATTTCTGGGTCACGTGGTGTCAGAAAAGGGGATAGCAGTGGATCCGGCCAAGGTTTCAGCGGTGGTTGAGTGGGGACAGCCTACATCACTTACTGAGATTCGGAGTTTTCTTGGTCTGGCAGGATATTACAGGAGATTCATCCAGGGGTTCTCCAAGATTGCAGGACCACTCACTCATCTGACCAAGAAGGGTGTACAGTTCATGTGGGATGAACACTGTCAGCGAGCTTTTGATGAACTGAAAAGGAAGCTGACTTCTGCACCGGTTCTGGCTACTCCGCAGAGCGGGATAGAGTATCTTGTTTACACGGATGCTTCGTTGCAGGGTCTTGGATGTGTATTGATGCAGGAGGAGCGACCGATTTCTTATGGATCTCGGAAACTTAAGTCTCATGAGCTTAATTATCCAACACATGATTTGGAGTTGGCAGCAGTGGTCTTTGCCTTGCGTATTTGGAGGTATTATCTGTTGGGTGAGTCCTTCAGATTATTTAGTGATCACAAGAGTCTGCAGTACTTGTTCACTCAGCGGGAGCTGAATATGAGACAGCGCAGGTGGTTGGAGTTTGTAAAAGACTATCATTTTTCTATACAGTACCATCCAGGGAAAGCGAATGTGGTGGCGGATGCACTCAGTCGCCGACCTGTTGGTAGTCTTTTTGCTCTAGTCATTACTGAGTGGAATGCTTTGAAGAGTGTGGATGAGTTATCGGATGCTTTTATGGCTTGCATGGTGGTTACACCTTCCATCATTCACAAGGTTTTACAAGCACAACTCACGGATCAGCAGAGTATTGACAAGGTTGCAGAGATAGCTTCTGGAGAGGTTCCATTCTACTATATTGGGGCTGATGGAGGTTTAAGGTACAAGGGACGGTTAGTGGTACCTTCTGCTGATGGTTTGAGGAAGGATGTGATGACTGATACTCACCAATCTGAGTTCTCTGTTCATCCAGGAGGCGATAAGATGTATCAGGATATGAAGTGGCAGTTTTGGTGGGCAGGTATAAAGAGGGACATTGCTCTTTTTGTTTCTCAGTGTAGTACTTGTCAGATGGTTAAGATTGATCATCAGAGGCTGCCAGGAGCTCTACAGCCACTACCAATTCCGGAGTGGAAATGAGAGAGCATATCTATGGATTTTGTGGAAAGGTTGCCAAATTCTTTCAAGGGGCATAATTCCATATGGGTCATTGTGGATAGGTTGACCAAGTCAGCTCATTTCTTGCCTATTTGCACTGACTACACTTCGGAGCAGTTGGCGAGGCTTTACATTTCAGAGATTGTGAAGCTACATGGCATTCCATTGTCTATTATATCGGACAGGGATTCGAGCTTTGTATCTGGATTTTGGAAGAGTTTTCAGCAGGCTTTAGGTACGGAGTTACACCTTAGTACTGCTTATCATCCTCAGACTGACGGACAGACTGAGAGAGTGAATCAGATTATGGAAGATATGCTTCGGTCGTGTGTTCTGGATTTCAAGGGCTACTGGGAGGAATATTTGCCACTTGTGGAGTTTGCTTATAACAATAGTTTCCAAAAGACTATTGGGATGGCACCTTTTGAGGCGTTATACGGTCGACCGTGTCGATCACCTGTTTGTTGGATGGAGGTTGGAGAGAATCGATTCTTAGGTCCTGAGTTCGTCAAGGATACCTCTGAAAAGATTGCTCTTATTCGAGATCGCATGCGTACTGCCCAAAGTAGGCAGAAGAACTATGCTGATCGTCGCACTCGTGCTTTAGAGTTTCGAGTTGGAGATCAGGTTCTACTCAAAGTGTCACCTATAAAAGGTGTTATGCGCTTTGGGAAGAAAGGAAAGTTGTCTCCGCGGTTTGTCGATCCATTCATGATTACGGATCGAGTTGGAGCTGTTGCTTATCGGTTGGCACTTCCGGATACTTTGGATCGTGTCCACAACGTGTTTCATGTTTCCATGTTGCGAAAATTTCTGTGCAATGAGGATCGGTATCAGCATATCGATGTTGGGGAGATTGAGTTGCAGCCGGATGCAACTTATTTGGCGCCACCATGTCGTATTGTTGACCGTCGGGATCACATCCTTCGCAATAAGGTTATCCCTTTGGTTTGTGTGCAGTGGAGTCATCACAATGAGGCTGAGTCCACTTGGGAACGGGAGGATGTCATTCGCTCGCAGTTTCCTAAAATATTGGAAGAAGGTAAGAGCGAATTCTGAGGACGGAATTCCTTTTGTTACGGGGGAAGAATGTAATACCCCTAATTTTAAAAAGGATAGTCTCGGCATTTATTTGTTATTTTTATTGTATTTTTGCGTGATTTTTTAGTTTAATTATTTTATTTAATTGTTTACCTATGTGACATGTATTTAATTGGTATTTATTTATTTGTTTAATTGTATTTTATTTTATTTAATTGATTATTTGCTTACTGGAATGTTTGAATTTATTGTGATTTTATTTAATTGTTATTTTAATTGGTTTTGGTGTTGTTTGAATTGATTAGTTGACTTAATTTAATTTATTTAACTTAATTGGTTTAATTTAAATGTTTAATTTTTCACGGGGTAATTATTTTATTTATCTAAATTTAGGGTTTTAGGATTTATCGTTGGCCGACTTATAGTCAGACTTGGAATAGGGTTGAGTAAATTGAAGCCTATATATACATGTACATACTGGGGTTTAGGGTTTTAGAAAACATTAAGTTACGTCTGTATCACCAAGGGCTGCTAAGAAACAGAGCGTGAAACTGGGGAATTGGCAGAGCAGTTCAAGGAAGACTACAGAAACTGGGAATTTAGAACTTCAAGTCCGTAACTCAAAGGCAAGTTCTTATCTTCCTTTTTCCCTTGGCTCATGTTCTGTGCACTTAGATTATCTCTAGGGATGAACTAATTAATAATTGAAACTTACGTGTTTATTATATGCTCTGTTGATGATCTGGTTGCTTGAAAATCAAATACGTTTACAGGTGGTGTATGATTGTTTCAGTTCTATTCAGTAAAGCATGTTAAACTCTGTTGTAGTTTTAATTATCATACTTGTTTTTATCTTCTGTAAACGGATCGTGGAGATGTTGTTGGGATGATATAAGACTCCTGGGTGCGGGGGTGAAGAGAAACAGATGGGTTGGATCATAACTGATATTGTAAATTGTTTACAGTGTTGCTCTTCAAGCATTCTAGTTCAATGGTTTAGTTTAAACTCTGTAACTGTTTCCAATATTGTAAACAAATCTTGGAGATGATTCTAGGCTTAAATAAGGCTTCTTGATTTGTTCTAAAAACCCACAGAGTGATAGGAGTAACCCAGTGACGAAGCAGGGAAACTGAAACGAAGAACAGACGGACGGTAGGCTCTCAAAGAGGAGAGAGCCGGCTCCACAATGGAAGGAGCCTGCTCCCCCATCTAAAAGAGCTGGCTCTATGATGTTTAAAGCCGGCTCCATGCTCTAAAAAGTGCCTGCTCCAAATTTTGGTGCAGGCTCCCTTTTTTATTTTATGATTTGTTTTAATTTTCTACGTACTGTGCTTACTATTGGAGCATGGGTTTTAAATCTGTTGGGTCTGGAGTTCCACAGAGAGTTTAGAAGGCTGAATTTGGGTGTTATTAGGACCTTAAATTGATTAGGGTTTAATTCTAAATTGTCGGAACAAACAGTGTAAAAATTAAGACACTCCCTATGTTGTTAACAAATGGAAGATAGATTAATTGTTGAATTAAATTTCAGCAATTTGATCGAATATAATGTGTTTATAAAACTTGTTTTAGAATGCATTTAAGTGCATGATAAGGTCATTTAATTATTAATTTTGATCTATGCATGCTTAGGAGGCTAGTTGCTGAATTATTAAATCGTTTCCTGCAACTATATGGTTAATGCTTGGATTTAAATTGCTGAAATATTAAACAATCTTCTGAAATTGTTTTAGCAATTTATTGGATGATAATAGGATTATTTAACCTATTCACATGCATGATGGAGTCCCTGACATATTAAATTTGGTCTATGCATGCTCTGGATGTTAGTTGTTGATTTATTAAATCGTCTCCTGCAACTATATGGTTAAATGCTTGGATTTAAATTGCTGAAGCTTTAAATATTTTTCTGCAATTATTTGGATGGTGGTTTTTGGTCTGTAAATTATTGAACTGTTATATATGTTGTAATTTACATGGATATGGAGGATTGTATGTAGCGGTATGGGACGGTGACATACTATGGACGGTTTAGCTCAAAACGCATAAACCTAACCTAATGGATTAATGGAATGGATTGAAAGATATCGAATCCTAATTGTGACTAGGTCAGATCAGCTGTAACCAAGTTGGATGACTTCCTGGATTAACGGATGGTAGTTAAGTCATATCAACTGAATAAGTTGAGTGACTAACTAGTTGGTTTGTTGTATGTCAGTTTAATAAATAGTTGAACTGCATACCTTGGATTTGGACGGACTTTATATATATGTTTATGGTACCACGAGTTGAGCTTGAGTCTCAGACTCGTTGGTTAGGGTGCGTATATGCAGTGGATGCGTAGCTGGTTATAATAGGTTGAGGTGTACCCTGTTAGGTCTAGGTACTCATGCCCACCTCTGGGTGCGTATTCGCATGTTGCCTTCTATTCAGGTTGAGACCCCTATTATAGACTAGTGAATGTCCCTTAGTGTGGATATATTTATACGTATGGACTAGATAGATATTGTGAGGTGTCTACGGTGTATCTGCGTATCGGGTCACTGTATGGATTGCAGTTAGATTAGAACTTGCTCGTGGGTTTGACCCACTCCTTCATTATTCTTTTCAGGTACAGGACGGTTCCAGCCTTAGAGCTTGATCGTGCTTGTCGAGGACAGTCTCACATCCATCTGACTACGTAGGACTTCTCTCGATGTTTCTAGCATTATCTTTTTCCAGTTTTCAGTTTCAGTTGAATCTTTTGGTTAGGGGTCCACCAATAGATTCCCAAGTTATAACCTTGGAGTTTTGGAGGATTGGAGTTTTATTTTTCAGTTATGCATGGAGGGTTTTATAATTAAATGTTCTTTCAGTTTTATTTCCATCTTTATTATTTCATTTTGTCATCTGTGTTCGTTTTAAAATACTTAAATTGTTTGATATTCCCTCGGGTTTGGGCCTAGGCCTAATCATCCCATGTCTCGGATCCGAGGGGTATCACACTTGACTTGCATCGGGTCTACCAATAATTGTTCGAATGCCACATTCGTTGTGATGTTGGCGCTGTTGCTTGGATCCGCTAAAACTCTCTTGATCAAGCAGTTTGACATCATTAAGCTAATCACCAATGGGTCCTCATACAGGGTCTGAACCCTTAGATAATCAGTCATCTTAATTTTGATCAAGGCCATGCCGCCCTCTTGGTGGATCGTGTTCACGTTCCCCACCCTTCTCATCTTGTGAGCCTGCCGAAGAATTGTTTGTCTTAGTTCCTTCGATTCATCCTCAGCTTCGGGTCGCCCGTGAATTACATTAATGACTCGAACTCGCTACCCCTTATAAGGGTTCACCCTCAGATTTCCCCTTATTTGATTGTCCAGGCGATTTTGTTCCTTAACCTGGACATAACTGGCCAGGTACCCTTTTGCAATCAACATCTCAACCTGCCCCTTCAGGTTTCTTCACTTATTTGTTTGGTGTCTAAAATCATTATAGAATGCGAAGTGCTTTGACTGGTCCCTTTGCTCTATCGGTTATCTAATTGGTTGAGGCCGGAACATCACTTTATTCTCTTGGTACAACTGTGCTCAAATGACTTTGAAGGGGGTGACTTGACCTTTTCAGACAAGTTTTTGGAATCTTAGTTTGGGTGTACTATTTCCAATGCTTGAGCATTCCATTGCCGGGTCCTGTATGCTATGCCCATCTGGTATAATCTTTTCACTTTCTGTCGTTCTCTTTGTACATTGAGGACAATGCATAGATTAAGTTTGGGGGTGTTTTAGCATGTTGCACCTTATTTTCTATGCGTGTGATATGATGTTAGAACTTAGCGATGATTTTGATCTTTTGAGGCCCATATTTCTTTGAATTTAAAATTTTCTTGAGTTAAGAGCTCAATACTCATTGTATGCCTTTGGATGCCATTTAGGAGCAAAATTTTCAAAAGTTTGATTTCATGTTTGCTTTGTGGTCCACATCATCTTGTTTATGAGAATGCTTTGAGATTCGACTCCAGAGTACTACATTTGCACAGGTGCACACTATCATTTATTTGTGGGGTACATGCTTAGTTGATAATTGCTTTGGTTATATCCCAATTGAGCTAGTAGGCTTTGAAAGCTTTCATTCTTGACAAGATGACCTTGCATTCTAATAACAAACCATTTTACCGAGTAGCCGAGATTCTTACTTCATTAAGCATTGAATTCTCGCGCCGAAAAGTGAAAGGCCCACACAATAGTTTAAAAAAAGAATAAGCAAAAGCAAAAGAAAAGAAAAGTGAGCGCTTCTCACCAAAGGTGAGGAGTAGGGAAATGACGTGATGATAGTTGTTTTGATTTGTAACCTAGTTGATTTGAGCTTATAAGTCCTTAGGGGTGCCTTTACCCCTATTGCCCTAAAGCTGTCTGGTTTGGGAGTCATTGACCTAACGCTCGTTACATGAATCTTCTAGAGAGCTTAAGAGATCATTACATTGTACCATAGTCTTATCTTTGATCCCATTAAAAAAAAAAAAAAAAAAAAAAAAAAAAAAAAGCATATTGGAAATAAATTGAATAAAAAGGTTTATTATTTGTCTTGATGATTAGTACTTGATTTGTATACTAGTTAGAGACCGATTGTGCCAATTTCATTGATTTGCTAAGATAACAACATATTTGATGTTGATTCACTTAAAAAGATGCTAGAGTTGTTTTGATTTGCATGATTATCTTGCATTATGTGTGGAGGATCACATCTAGATGTTCAATTCTGATGTTACCTTTCTATTGTTTCATTTGGTTTATTGCTTTATTGCTTATTGTTGGAATTTTGGAAATTGCTTAGAGATGGTTGAAAAATGGCATAGTTGAGGTAGTATACTTTTAATGCTTGTTTGGAATGTTGGTGCCTCTTAAGTGAGAAAGAGCTTGATGTTTGTGGGTGTCATTTATTAAAAACCCTCACGAGACTTCACTCGTCCACTAGTGGTAACCTAGGGGTTTAAAAGGCTTATTGCATATGCTAAATGCAACCGTGATCCCTACGAAAATGGTGTTATCCTTTTATTGCTTTATAGTTTATAGTTGTATAGTTGTTCATTTATTTCTTTTCATTCCATAGTTCATTGTTAGGGACTATCAATATCTAACTTTGGGGGTGTGGTAAGTGCTTAAATGTTGCACATTTTAGCCCTAAGTTAGGGTAGTTTAGTTCCTTCATCTTTATTTTTTCGTTTTAGTTCTAATTTGTGTTTTTGTCTATTTTAGGTCAATAAGGTTCAAACGAGCTAAAAACAATCTATTAAAGAGCTAGCCTTTTTGGAGTCAAGCAGAAAATCCAAAAAAAATCAGAAAAATGCCAAGGAAATATTCACGATCGATCACAGGCCATGTCATCGTTCGTAGCCACGTTAGCAACGGATAAGGTTGCCACATCATCATTCGTTCAATTCACGATCGATCACAGACAAACACGATCGTTCTTAATGTCACGTCAGCGCTAGCTCAGTAAATAAGGTAGCCACTTGTCAATATTGGACTGCCACATCAGTACGATCGATCGCAGAATTCCACGATCAATCGCAACTCTGCTGGCAGTGAGCTGTTTTATTCCCGGCTTCGCCCGAACTTCACTTACCAAATGGCTGTGAGATTGAATGATTTTGGGGCCTATTTCTGACCCATTTTGGCCTCTAAAGGTTTTGTATAAAAGGCAAAATGGACCATTTGTTAAGGGTTCACTCGTTGTTGGTGAATTTAGCTAGTATAGATTGTTACATAGTTTTTCTTTGTCTAGAATTAGGGTTTTACAAAGAAAAGAGGCAAGAACATCAAGATCTCTAGGGTTTCTACCAAGAAGACCAAAAGGAAGAAAATGGAGCCATGTTTGGAGATTGTCCTTGAGGGTTCCATGACCACATCCACCTTCTCCATAAGTGGCTAGACACCATCTTAGGGCATGGATGAGCCCTAGGCTTATACTATAAACCCTAATCTTTGTCTTTTTGGGGAATTTATTACTATAATGAATGCTATAGCCTTGTAAATATATGAATCTTGGTTTTTCCTATGATTTCTATTATTAAATTCTTCCTATTAATTCTCTAGATTGGTTGCATGTTTATGTGTAATTAGTTGAGGATAATATCTCTACACTATTTTCTCTAGATTGGTAGCATGTTTATGTGTGATTAATTTAGAATTTAGTGATGACTATGCATGGATGTCTTAATTTCATTGTTTTAGTCTAATTGTAGTGTAATTGCATTTAAATTCCTAGATAGATAAACAATCCATGCTGGAATTTAATAATCCATGGTTATTGTTGCAAGTTATATGATTCTCTAGATTAATATGTGTCACAATTGTGGATTAATTGAATGGTTTGTGCTTAGACTTGATGAGTTGTGCTATACATTAGTTATTTGTTGTTAAATAGATAATTCATGCTTGTATTTGATATCCATGCTCATTGTTGCAATTGGTAGAAAACATTTTGGGTTACAACATGATTTTTCCCCAATTAGATAAAGACTTGTGGTTTAGTGATGAGCTTGGTGGTGATTCCTATGCCCTAAGACTCCTCTCCTATTTTCTAAACTATATTCTCTTAGCTTTAATTTGTTTTACATTGCATGTTTTTAGTTAATCGTTAGAGTAACAAACCAAACCAAAACCTTTTTAAATCTTTGACCTACTAAGCCAAGTTTAATTCCAAGTACCTTTAAATCCCTGTGGACGATCCCTTTCTCACTATACTTCATTGTATTAGTGTTAAGTGGTTTATAAATATTTAATCCATGATACACATTTAACACATTTTTCATAGCACACTCCCAAAGAAAAACACACCTTTTGTGTGCACACGCACGACGGGAGGGTATCATTGTCCTAAGCATGTATAGAACACGTGATTTAAGGAAAAGAGATAGAAGAATAACTTGCCTTTAAGGATTTCGGGTTGAAACCTTAAACCTCCTTCTTCCTCTATTTTTTGGCGACCCTTGGGTTGCTTTCGAACATCTCTGCTGCTCAGTCCTAGTCCACGAGCAAGCCCTCTTTCCTTCTTCCTTGGTCCGACCTTCACTCCTTTGGCCAAGCCATTTCTTTCCACTCTCGGTTTCTCTATTTCTCTCTCACCTTTTGTGTTTGCGTAATGGGTTTCCAACCCTTTCACAGACACACAATATATATATATATATATATATATATATATATATAATACTATAATCCTAATCTAACCCCAACTCTTTTAGCTTAATGATTAAGAAAAGAAAAGAAAAATGTTCGATGATCTTTATTGGAGGTCTATACCTCTATTTATATACAATTTGAGGTAGATTTATAGTAAGATTCGCTATACTTGTCCTCTACGTTTCTTCCATAAGAAATTCATTCTATATATAATTTCTTACATATAAGATTCTTTCCTTTTGTATTTCTTTCCATGTAGAGTTCTTCCTAAGTAGAGTTTCTTTCCATACAAGATCCGTTGCCATGCAAAACTTGATTGAATTTGGATAATACTTGGATTATCGTGTAAGTGGACTGGATCGGTTTTATAGAAAGGTTGACATAAATAACTTTGGGCTAATGATGGCCCTATTTGGGCTTGATCAATATTGGACTTTGGAGGGATAATAGACCAAAATCGAAGGATGAGAACTCATTTAATGACGTAGTTGATTTTAATTGGAAGGGGGATTTTTCCCTCTACACTTTGTCCCCAATTCCCTCCTAAATTGAACCATGGCTCCTAATTAGAAGGGAATTAAATTTGCACGGTTGCTAGAAGTGTAAGAGGTAGTTTTACATTGGCTATTGGTATTCTGACGAGAGAACCTCTTCAAAGTTCATTTCTATCGACACTGTGCTTCGTAGCTTTGTTTTTTTTCTCAGGTTAGTCTCTACTTTCCTTTTGTTGACTTCACAATATGAACACTTCACCTACTCACGATCAAACACAGAGTATGGATTATGATGCCACTCCTTCAACGTCTCCTATTCTTTCTAGAACACCTCTCCCTAAAGTCTCCAACCCTCTAGGTATTTTAGGTGATTCGAATGTGAAGGGGAATAATTCTTTGCATCCAGCAGAGGAATCCACTTCTAAATCCGATGAGATCTTTACCCAAGAGGAGAAATAGATGATTTTATCGGTTCATCATATTAAATTCTTATTGACTCCTTGATGGAAGAGTTCGAGATTCCTGAGGGTGTGGAGATAGCTAGGTATCCTTCCGATGCTGATTTCAGTTCCGGTGAGGGTGTAGGAGAGTGCTCTTCATTTTTCCCTCCACCCCTTTTACCATTTAGTGTTTAATAGGTTAGGGATTGCCCTTCTCCAAGTAAACCCTAACTTTTTTTCGAATAGTCTCGGCTCTTCTTGTCTGCCGTAGATTAGAGGGAATCAATCTGAACCTCGCTAATTTGCTATCTAATTACACCATTTCTAAGCACCAAACATAACTTGGTCGCTATTTCTTCACTTCGTCTCTACAACAGAGATTATGTACTCATTTTCCTAATTTTGAGAAAAGATGGAAAGAAAGGATGATCATTATTCGGGGGAATTGGTCTATGCCCTAGTCTGCAAAACTCCTTATCCCTCAGAAATTTGAGATCTTAGGTATAGAAGGGCTTTCTTCTTTTCATCTGCAGTGCTCCGATTGTTTTCCATGTCAAGTATTATTTTTTCGTCGGTATTTATGAATTTCTTGGTGTTTTTTCAGTATCATTTCCATCATCAGTAGTTAGGAATAGGCTCTTTTTCCTCAAAGAAAAGGTGTAGCAAAATCTTCCATCTGCAAAGGATCTTCTCTCTTTGGTCAATCTCAAGGAAATTACCTCTGGTGCTTCAGCAGTTGATCTCATGGACCTATCTCTTCTTTTGTTGTCATCCTCTTGACCGATAAGGAGAAGAAAAGAGCAGAGACACTTAAAAAGAAAGCTACTGAAGAGCCTTTAAATGTTATTCACTCTATGGAGCATGAAAGAGAGGCTGAGGATTCTCCTGTGAAAAAAAAGGCTAAGAAAAACACATCTTCAACCAATAAAACTAACGTCATTGACCTTGATAAAGGAAAAAAGAAGAAAGGTGAGATTGAAGTTGAAGAAGAAGTTAGGGCTTATGTTTTAGATGACAAGGGAGAATCTTGGAGGCCAATCTTCTCAAGGGCTGACAAATAAGTTCTTCATTCAGGTGATTCTGTGGTGACAGATCCTTCAGCCGCATTGGCTGTTGCCCGAGGGATGTGGCTCCCAACGGATGAGGAGCTAATAAGAAACATGGGGCTGGAC
Organism: Cornus florida; assembly: GCF_030987335.1. NCBI lineage: Eukaryota > Viridiplantae > Streptophyta > Magnoliopsida > Cornales > Cornaceae > Cornus > Cornus florida. The sequence continues at coordinate 53,934,459 of NW_026775573.1, forward strand.
CAGCTTCTTCCATCAGCCCCTGTTTGTGCCATGGAGGTTTGTCTTGCCACTTTGCTTCATTATTCCTTGCTTTTTATCTTGACATCACGTTTTATTAACATCCTGATTGACCTGCAGAGTCTATTATGTGCTACCGCTGAAGCCCAATCCCTCTCTATTTAAAAACTGAAGAATGATCTTTCTGCTGCGAAAAAAAAAACTTTCCAATGCACTTCTAGATGTCAAGATGGCTTATTACGCTAGAAATGTCTACAAGGGTCAGCTTGCAACCTCTGAAATCAAGATAAAAGAATTGGAGGCTGAGAATCAGCGCTGGAGGGATTTGGTCAACATTTACACAACTGCTGGGAAGTAGATGCAGATCATTATTCCTTTCTGGTGCGCTTGTCTAGTGCCAAGGCCTTTAGATTCGGTTTTACACAAGGCTCAGGTGATAAGCTGAAGGATCTAGAAGCATTTGACAGGGACATGGAGGTAACCTTTCCTTATACTGAAGGTCCAAAGCCCAGGAAGCTGAGGTATTGTTTGTTGAAATGGTGAAGAGTCATCGGGGTGATCTTCCATCTTCAAATTCTTCAGCTGCTTCGGCTAAAGCTTCAGGCCTGAATGTAGTGGATGCCTTTGCTTCGGCTCTTTTTGATCCCAAAAGGAAATAAACTTATTTTGTAATATTATCTGATCAAGTGGATACCTGTTTCTGAACAATATTAATTTTGAGTTGATGTAATATGACTTCCGTACTTTGCATATTCTCTATGTTTACATATTTTTTGAGAATTTTCATGCTTTTGGAACCTTCATAATGCAAAGTTTGAGTTTTGGTATTCTTCTATGCCTTAGAAGAAAATTTTCTTTCTTTTGATGCTTTCGTACTTTTTATTACCCGAAGACACTTGTTGTTTCTCGGCACCCTTTTGTGCCTTAGATGAAATCTTGCCTTTGAGGATTTCGGATCCTTTGTGGTCCGAAGATATATAAAAAATATGGCTCAAAAAAGAGTTACCCCTGATACGTGGGTCATTGATTGGACAATTGTTACGCCAATGGATGATATATTTATCAGGGGGCACCTTTCTTGGCGCTCATTAACTATGAGGTATGATCATATAAACCACTCCCTTTTCTTACTTATTTTTAATATGGGATAAATTATATGATGGATATACCACTGCTGGGCCAATACTTTGGGCTTGTGAGGATACTCATAAGGAGTATTTGCCCCCATTTAGGTTTTGAGCTTCTTTTTTCTAATATTGCAGGCCGTCGGACTTTTGTTGCTCGAGGATTATTTTTGTGCCTTAGAGGTAATTACTGATACCTTCGGACTATTAAAGTCAGAGGTTTTGAAGTTCCTCGGCAATAGTATATTCCTTAAAGAAATTTATTGATGCTTTCAGACTCTTGAGGTCCGAGGCTTTAAGTTCTTTGGCAATTGTATATGCCTTAGAGAAATTTATTGATACCTTTGGACTCTTGAGGTCCGAGGCTTTTAGTTCCTCGGCAATAGTATATACCTTAGGGAAATTTATTGATATCTTCGGACTCTTGAGGTTCGAGGCTTTAAAAAGAGGAAGAGGCCAAGAAAAAGAGTCACCAAGAATAGGTAGTCCTCCATACATGTGATTGGGAGTCTATTCGTCTCGGAAACTCGTTTCTTGGCATTTACTTACAATGAGATATGATTATATTAATCATATTCTCTGTTTATTTTTAGTCGATGTGGACAAAAATAGAATAGAGTTAACGTATTAGGTGTAAAAAATGGGAGGGTATTATTGCAAAGAGTGTCCTATGGACACAGGGCTTGAAAATGGCTCGTGGACCACCTCATTTCCAATGGACCCTCTTTGCAATGTGTTTATATGTTTAAGTGTTTCCTTATTTAAAGGGATTTTTCAGGTTATATTTTATTGATGTGGGACAACATACATATCTTTTTTAGGAGAGAGTATGTTTTTTTTCGTAATATCTATTTAGGGTACTAGTCTTGCCCCTTATTACGAAAGAAAATATCAGTGAATTGAGATAAACAGTATCCCACATTGATTAAAAAATACCAACGAATATCAATATATTTGTGTGGGTAGAATGGTCTTTTATCGTAATAGAGACTGTCGGATACATGGGACCATTGATCCGTTCGTGTATCTGACGTTCTCCATCTTTTAGAGAATCACTATATCGCATATTACAAAAGATGATGCAAAAAGATGTAGTAAATAAGAAATTTTATTTGATGGGCCATAAGCGACCTTATTCGTATAAAGAAAAATATAAAAATTGACTTAATTTTCTAATGGTAATACCTTTTAAGGTATATTGCATTCCATGGACGTGCAATCACTCGCCCATTGGCTTCAGCTAGCCTGTAAGCTCCCTTTCCCACTACTTTTGTAACTATGTAGGTCCAGTCCAATTGGGTTGTAACTTCTTCACGTGTGATGTCTCCTGCTTTAGCACCCAATTTCCCACTACAAAGCTCCTGAACCTGACCCGCTTATTGTAGCTGTTTCACGACTGCTGTTGATAAGAAGCGAGCCTTATTACTGCAGCATCCATCTTTTCTTCCAAGAGGTCAAGGTTGTGCTCTAGCTGCTGATCATTATCCCCTTCGAGTAATAGGTGCGTTCAAAGAGTTAGGACTACTGATTCTGTTGGGATGACGGCCTCGGAACCATAAGCCATTGCAAATGGACTCTCCCCTGTTGGCCTTCGCGGAGTGGTTCGAAAAGCCCAGAGCACATTGGGAAGATTTTCGTACCACTTAGACTTGAGCGTTTCCAATTTTTTCTTCAAATAGTCAAATATGATTTAGTTAGTTATCTCAGCCTGCCCATTCCCTTGTGGATAGCTTACCGCGACTAACCTTTGCCTAATTCCATGTTCAGCAAAGAACTTCTTTGTGCTCCTGTTGTCTAGGTTCTTTTTGTTGCCCATCATGATGACCTTCGGTACTCCAAATCGGCAGATTATATTGTTCCACAGAAAGCTTTTCACTTGTTCGTGAGTCATACTTGAATAAGCCTCTGCTTCTACCCATTTTGTAAAATAATTCGTGGCGAGTAATACGTATTCCTTTTACTCTAGAGTTTTAGGTAGATGACCCACCATATCTATTCCCTATTGAACGAATGGCCATGGATTTGCCATGGTATGTAAATCTTCAGCCAATTGGTGCTTTATTGGCTATAATGTTGGCACTCGTCGCACCTTCTGGCATATTTTTTGATGTTTCTAGTCAGGTACGACTAGAAATAGCCTTAAGTTAAAATCTTATGGGCGAGAGATTTTTCACCGGAGTGATTGCTGTAGTCCCCATCATATATTTGCTTCGACACCTCGAGGCCTCCGTGAGAGTTAGGCACTTCAAATACGGACATGAGAATGACTTTCAGTATAGATGTTTATTAATGATGGAGTACTTGGCTGCTGCAAACATTACTTTTCTGGCCTCATCCTTTTGATTCGAAAGGATTCTATTTTTGAGATAGCTTTCTAGTGGATTCATCCAACATGGCTCTCTTGGAACCTCTGGATCACCATTATCTGCAGCTGAGGATTCAAGTTAGGTTTTTCTAGGGTGTCGATAGGTACAATCCAGATCAAATCTTCATCCGAGGATGAAGCCACTGTAGCTAGTTTATGGCTTCAAAATTCTCCTCTCTTGGTACTTGGTGAAATTTTATTCGATCGAATCCTTGTGTAGCACCCTTGACAACTTCCTTGTATGCTTTCATTCTTTCTTCTTTTGGTTGATATTTTCTTGTCACTTGATCCACAATGACTTGTGCGTCACTAAAAACTTTTAAACACTTTACCTAAAGTTGGTTTGCCAATCGAAGCCTAGCTAACAAGGCCTCATATTCGGCCTTATTGTTGGTAGCGGGAAAATCCAAACGGATTTATTGTTGTAACTTAGTTCCTTCTGGAGTTGTGATGATGATCCCTGCCCCTACGCTAGTCAGGTTCAAAGAACCATCTATATGAAGCTCCCACTGTGGTTTTGGAAGTTCTAGCTCTTTGGACTTGTCTTCATACTTCAGGAGGAAATCGGTAATGGCTTGTCCTTTATGTGACACCTTCAGTTCGTAGGCTATGTCGAAAGTACTTAGTTCGATTGCCCATTTGGTAATTCTTCCTGACAGATCTGGCTTGGAGAGTATGGCTCGCATAGGATAATTTGTGAGGACTACAATGCGGTGAGACTCAAAGTAGTGTCGAAGCTTTCTCTTTGCATATACTAGGGCTAGTATGATCTTTCTGCATTGCTATATCTTGTTTCAGCATCCGTCATTGTCTTGCTTATGTAGAAGACTAGATGCTAATTCCCTCATTCTTCTTAAATCAGAACTGCACTTATGGCTATGCTGGATATTGCTAAATACACGGTGAGGGTTTCATCAGGCTTCGGGGCAAACAAAATTAGGGGTTTAGTCATGTAATACTCCAGTCTAGCAACAACTTCTTACTGCTGAGGTCCCCATATGTCTCTGTTCTTTGACCGTATGGCATCAAAGAAAAGTTTACACTTATCGGACAATCGTGATATGAAGCGGCTGAGAGTTGTTATTTTACTGGTTAGAATTTGTACTTTTCTGTGAGTTTTTGGCTCCTGATTCTGTACTAGGGCCTGGGCCTGAGCCAGGCTTACTTCTATCCCTCTTTTGTTGACAATATGGCCGAGAAACTGTCCTGAAGAAACTGCAAAGGAACATTTAGAGGGGTTCAACCTCATATTATACTTTCTTAGAGTGTCGAAGACTTCTTGGAGGTGCCTGGGGTAATCTTCCTTCTTCTCACTTTTGACAACCATGTCGTCGATATAAGCTTCCACTGTTTTGCCCATCATCTCATTGAAGATCTTGTTGACGAGGCGCTGGTAAGTAGCCCTAGCGTTCTTAAGTCCGAAAGGCATAACCTTGTAACAATAAGTTCCCTTCTCTGTGATAAAGGATGTTTTTTCTTCATCCTCTAGATTCATGGGAATCTGGTTGCATCTGAAGTATGCGTCGAGGAATGTGAGTCTCTCATAGCCTGTGGTAGCGTCCACCATCTGATCTATCTTTGGTAGTGGAAAATTATCTTTGGGACAAGCCTTATTGAGGTTGGTGAAATCTATACAAACTCTCCACTTTCCATTCTTCTTTTGGACCACCACCATGTTCGAAAGCTACTGAGGGTAATGTACTTCTCTGATGAAGCCCGCCTAAAGTAACTTGTCTACTTCTTTAGCAATGATTAGATTCCTTTTAGGAGCAAACCTTCTATATTTTTGTTTTATTGGTCTAAATGATGGATCCACTCTTAGGTTATGGTATGAGATTGTAGGGTTAATCCCTGGCATATCCGAATGAATCCAGGCGAACGTATCCACATTTTTTCGAATGACATCAACCAACACTTCCCTCTTTTCTGATGAGTGGGAGGAACCTATATAAGTGACTTTTTATGGATTGCCGAGGATAATTTCAACAGCCTCAAGAGACTCCTCAGTGGATTTTGCAGACTCTCCCTCTACTTCCAAACACTTGGGCAGAAGGCTCTGTAATTGTTATTTAGTAGTTCCCTCAAAGGATGCATCCGATTCAGGTACTATAGTTCCTTTCTTTGCTCCTTTCAATGTCAACACATAGCATTCCTTTATAGCAACTTGATCTCTCCAAAGATTGATGACTTTTTTGCCATCTGGAGACAAGCATCGCATCACCTGGTGCAGAGTAGATGGTACTCCATTCATTCGGTGAATCCACCATCTTCCCATGATGAGATTGTAGGAAGGGTGAATTTCTGTCGCAACGAAGTTTTCCTTTAGTGTCCTCTTTGTAGCAGTGACTGATAAATCTATTATCCCAATGGGATCTACCTTTGTTTCATCGAATCCTATCAAAGGGCTAGAAGTGGCTCTAATTAATGATGATGAGATCTCTAATTACTCAAAGATTGCCTTAGTTATAATATTGGTGCTGATGCCACGGTCTACCGGGACTCTTTTAATCACGCAGTTTGCTACTAGAAGACTAATGACGAGTGGATCTTCATAGGGAAGCTATACTCTAGACAGATTTTCATCTCCGAACCCAATACTAATATTGTCCGAAGTAATGATATTTATTGAGGATAACTTCCTTAGCATGTGGACAACCCTCAATCTAGAACGGTACACCTCTTTAGACTCTTGGTCTTCCTCGGACTTCCCATGTATTGCATGAATGACCTTCACCTGATTACCTTCCAATTTTCAAGGATTGACTTCCCTTGGCCTTGTCTGTTCTTTCGGTTCGAGATAGTCTGCTAGGTCTCCTTTAGTTATCATGTTTTCCACATGTCACCGAAGGGACCTGCAATTATTAGTAGTATGCCCATAATCCCTATGGTATGCACAGTGTTTGCTTTTATCCCTCTGTTCCAAAGGTTGTTGCATCGGTTAAGGGACTGTGAATCTTGCTTTGTTCTCTTAGAATAATTGGGCCAATATCGTAGGGAGAGCGGTTAGCCTCTCCTCAGTCTTCTGCCTTTTCTCAGGTAGTTGGACGACGGGTACCGAGGCATACTGATTTCTTTGATTTTTTGAGCTCGAGGCTTTTTCCCGATGCTTATTTTCTTCTGTAACGAGGGTGGCATGTTGTGCTCAGTTGGCCACATTCTCTTCAAGTCGGATATAAACCCATGCCCTGGTGTTAAAAGTCTGCACGTCCGAAGGGGAGTATTTGACTATAGAGGTATGGAATTTAGTCCCCTGAATCATACCGATCTTGAATGCTTCCGCAACTGTTTCAGGGTGATAATATGTTATCTTCGAAGCTTCCATGTTATATCTAGATAGGAAATCCTGTAACGTTTCTCTTATCCTCTGCCTTATAGTAAAGAGACTAGCGATAGTCCTTTTCTGCTTCTTATTGCCGCAGTATTGTGTTAGGAATATGGCGCACAAAGTTTCGTAGTTCAAGATTAACTTGCATGGCTTGTTCTTGAACCACTCTAGTATGGGTCCCGTCAAACTAGTTGGGAACACTTTGCACATGAATACATTGTTGTGGTTATCCAGAGCCATCTTTTGGGAGTAGTGATCGAGGTGATGGGAAGGATCTCCTGTGCGATCAAACTGAGTGAAGGCCGGCATGGTGAATTTCTTTGGTCTTTCGACATAGTATATTTGATCGGTGAATAGGGTCTTCACTAGAGAGGCCTTATACTCCTTGGCCATCTTAGCAGGTATTTGGATCCTCAAGAGCTTCTTTTCATCAAAGACCTCCTGGATGCCATCTTAAACGCCATTTGTCCACACCGTGAGCTTATAGCTGGATTTGGCCTATTCACCTTGTGTGCGCTGGGGGTGGTTGTCCGATGCTACCGCCTCGGTTCTCGTCCTCTACTCTTGCCGACTTTTGTTGGCTTGAGCTTCGTTTACAGGAGGAACATTGTAGTTGAAGGGGACTCTCGCTGTATTGCCTAGTGGTGGTTGTGCTGCTATCTGCTCTATGGCTGTTTGGAGAGTGTCATTCCTTTGTTAAAGTAATGCAATTTGAGCCGTATTGGCCTTGTTTGCTTGACAGAGAGCTTCGAACTACAGCGAGAACTTTTCTAGCATCTTTTACATCAGTTCCATCTATTGATCAGCTGCGGCACCTCCGACTGACATCTCGGATCGTAGTTGTATAAAAAGATCTCTAATCACTCGTGTGGGTATATTTCTATACGTTTCCCACAAACGGCGCCAAAGTGTAGGTGCAAAAATTTGTTTAACTAAAAAGCCAAAAGAATAAATAAAACTCACTCAAATAAAAGAACAATTAATAACAAGAACAATTCAGAGAAAAGTTTGTAATGCTCGATGATCTTTATTTGAGGTCTATGCCTCTATTTATATACAATTTGAGGTAGATTTATGGTAGGATTTGCTATATTTGTCCTCCACTTTTCTTCTATAAGAAATTCATTCTATATATAATTTTTTACATTTAAGGATCTTTCTTTCTGTATTACTTTCCATGTAGAGTTTTTCCTAAGTAGAGTTTCTTTCCATATAAGATTCGTTGCCATGCAAGACTTGATTGAATCCGGACAGTACTTGGATCATCGTGTAAGTGGACTAGATCAGTTTTATAGAAAGGTTGACATAAATAACTTTGGGCTAATGATGGCTCTATTTGGGCTTGATCAATATTGGACTTTAGAGGGCTAATGGACCAAAATCGAAGGATGACAACTCATTTAATGACGTGGTTGATTTTAATTGGAAGGGGGATTTTCCCCTCCACACTAGGATTTTGTTATTAGTTTGCCTATATGAAGGCTCCTTTGTAATATGATAATTCAGTTTTGAGAAATTAAATATTATCGTTGAGTTTGCGAACTTCATTTGTGTCTCTTCTCCCTCTTGTTCTCGCTGTTCTTAATCCCTCTGTCTATCTGACCTTCCTCCTTCAATCTGATTCTCATCCCTACTCGTCTGTCTTCTCACCTTCTTCGTCTAGCCTCATCTTATCTTCTCATTCTCATCCCTTCTTTTTTTTTTTTAGTTACTATAACTTATTACTTGTCCTGTGTCAATTGGTATCAGAGCAAATCGATCAAGTTTATCATAGCAAAATAATCAAGCACAGAGATTCAAGTTTTTACAGTGCTTACAACAATCCAAAATTATAAGGTACTGTTCAGCAACAATTAACCCTGCTTTTATCATCTTCTTCACACCCTTACCCTAAGTACCTGACACTACCTCAATACCCAACCACGTAAACAACATTGTTCGCTGTACCCAACACAACCCAAAACCATAATACTATTACCATCAACCTCAAAAAAACGTACTCTTCCAAAAGAAGGAAAAAAAAAAAAAAAAAAACCTTCACCGACAACCAACAAACAGCCTTCTCCGAAGGTTTTGTCACCGTTGCAACAATCTCATTGCGCCGTCATCGGAAAGTAGTTGCCGCACAATGGCCATTACCTTTTGCTAGAGTTTGCCGGCAAACTCATCGCTTCATCCTTGCCAAAAGTTCTGGTCCTCTCTGTCCTAGTATCACACTAGTTTGCCAAGATCTTTGCAATTGTTGTTATCACCAAATTTCAGCTTAACTGATTTTAGAAAGTCAGCTTTGGATTATCGCGATCTTTGCAATCGTTATTGTAACCAAAATTTTGGCGCAACTAATTTTGGAAAGTCAACTTTGGATTTTCGGGATCTTTGCAATCGTATTGCCACCAAAATTTCAACGGAACTGATTTTGAAAAGTCAACTTTCAATTATCGCAAAATTTATTATTTTAATTCATAATACTAGTTGGAATAGGATTTGGAATTTAAGGTGTATAAAAATACACATAAGGCTTTAGGGTTAAAGGTTTTACACGTTAGAAAAATAAAACAGACACAGAGAGAGGAAGAAGAAGGGCTGACAAGGAGGAGGTCGGATCTGAAAAGGAGGACGTCGGAATTGGAAGAGATAATTAAAGCTTAAAGCGTCGGTTTCGTTTCGAAACCTTCAGGCAAGTTTTCTCTAACTTTCCTCTTAGAACTCATAAGAATTTCACCTTGAGTATCAAGGCTTTAATTAAATTTATTTGTTTAAAAATTATGGTTAGATCGGAATAATTAAAAAGTATAAACTATTATATTTGATTTTTTAGATTTTGGATTTTAATTGATATATATAGGTGTTATGTTGGGAAGTCATGTTTGGATTATTGTGTCAAGCGATTAGATTTAGAAATCAGAATTGGTTTGGAAATGATAGATTTGTTTTTTTTGTAAACCAGATTCGGCCCGGCCCAAATCAAGTAAAATAGTTTGTACCGGTCCAAGAACCAACATTTTAATCCATCAAGCCCAGTTCAGAACAAGACCAGCCCAGTGGTGAAAAAAAACAGAAGAAAAAAACTACATCCCAGGTTTGGATCCAGCTGTATTATTGTCTCGGCCGAGTCTGCTCCAGCGCTGCCCAAATTCAATGCAGGCTTCTACTTTATCCCAGAACCGGATCAGAACTCAGCCATTTAGTTCACACTCGGCCCTGTTTGGATACAGTTGCAAGCCCAGCAAGTTTCTGAACCACAACAGAATAGTTTTCAGCTTGTTCAACAGTAGGCCGACCAAAAAAAGAAAGAAAGAAAGAGCACATCAGAAAATTTTTGGAGCAGGATTTCTCACTGATACGACTTGCAGAGCCACTTCAAAGCAACTACTCATTCGGACACTCAAATCGGACTCGGCAAAGGTACTCGTACTTCACTTGAGACTTGAAATTGGTACTTTTATCTGTTGGTAAGTACATAAAATTTGCAAAGGATCCTTGCTTAAACTTGAACCCATTATCTTGTTGATTGATATTTTGCTACACCACTCTCCTGTTATTGAATATTTAGCTCACAGTAGTGCTCAAATTTTCACACCCCTTTCTTGAATTTCAATTTATTATGAGCATTGCAATAATTTTTAATATGAATTTCTTCAACCTAATTTGAGTGCATTTTGGTACTAACAAATGAGAGAAACCAAATTTAGGGAATGTCAAGCGTATAATCTTATGAGACCTTCAGTTGTTCAACCTCATCGAGTCTTAGGATGTAGGTATTCTCCACCTAAGTATTTAGATGTTGTGAATAAAACTGAACCATTCCCTAACCATATGAGAAATTGGAAAGAAGATGAGTCCAACAATAATGTCTTGACAAGTGTTCCATCCCTTCTTTTGGAAAAGGATGATTGGAGAAGAACCAACCTATTTCACACATATCTCCAATGCGGAGATAAAGTTTGTAAAATCATCATTGATAAAGGAAGTTCAGTAAATGTAGTGTCAAATTCAGGGGGTTGATAGAATGAAGCTTCAACCTGAACCTCATCAATGATTCAAGGGTTTGGTTTGGAAGAAAGTTCATGAGCTGGTCCATAACTTACATAGAGACAAAGGAACTCCCTGGTGAAGATATAATGAAATTGCTTTGCAGGTATAGGATTGGTAATGGCTTGGAAGTGAAGATGTTTCTGGATCCCTGGTGTGATGGTTGCTTCTTGAATGACAGAATTCAGTATAGCACCTTAAGGAATCTTTGCAGAAATAGGTTGGTACCTTTAAGTGAGTTCATTGAGAACCAGCAATGGAATACTTCTAAATTTGAAGGCTGCAATCCAGAGGTTCTTCAGTTGTTCCTTAAGTATAAAATATATGGAGGGAGTGATCAGTTGGCGTGGCACACTTCTGGTTTCACCTTCAAGGTTGCTTGGGAAGTTGTAGAGTGAAGAGACCAGAGGTATTCTAGTATGGGGGTAGGCCTAGATGGTCGATTCACACAACTCTGGTGTTACGACAGGCAATTATTACAAGTTCTTATTTACAGAAGAGAGGAATCTCATTGGCATTTTGATGAGTATTTTGTTTGAAGAATGAAGAGACTATTGATCATATTTTTTGCTGTTGTGATTGCTCATGGCGAGTTTGGACTGGATTAACAGAGATTTGTAGTATCAATGTTCAAAGATGCGTGTCCCTCCAAGAGTTGACAGTGTTTTTCTCCCAGAAGTTCAACGCAAGAAGCTGCAAAAAAAGTTGCCCAGGCTCTTATTTACTGCTGCTTTATACTTTCTTTGGATGGAGAGGAATGAGAGATTCCATAATTCTAAGCTACGAGATCCAGATAGCTTAGTCAAATGTATGTTATGGGAAGTCTTAGATGTTTTGGGTGTAAACCTTCCAAGACATTCTTTGACTATGTTTCTTTTCATTTGTCAAGGGGTCTTTCCTTGATTTTTCTTCTCTTTTTAGGAGTATGTTCTTTTTGTAATGAGGGTATGCCCTCATAGTCTCTTTGTACCATATTGTTATGATATATAAAATTTCCTCCATTTAGGAAAAAAAAAAAAAAAAAAAACTCCTACGTTTTGCGCCTAGTTAGATATTTCCGGGGTTACCTCAATTGTCGGGATTGAAGGGGCATTGTACTGCCACCTAGATGGAATTCAAGTTATTCTGATTGCCATTAAATTGGGAATCGATTGACAAGAAGAACACGAACCGGAAGCATCCTTCTTGCTAATTGTTCTCTTAAGCTACAAGCATCAGTCTTCGGAAACCCCAATTCTCTACTTCCCGCCATCCAAAGTTTCAATCCCTAGAATACAAATTCAGAATTTCCACCAACAACAGAGAACTTTAAAGAAACATGTGAAACCCTAAAAATCGCAAATTTCACAAGCTACACTTTATAAACTCCCTAAAAATTCCAAATCTTAGAGCTCCATTCAAAACGAAAACATAAAATTACCACAATTGGATGGCTCTTATCAATGATTTAAGGGATTTTGGCTTGTTCAGTTATAATACAATTCTCGATTATTATCACGTTGCTTTTAGATTCTCTAGATTCTAATAGATTGCTTTCTAGGTTTGCTTTGTTTATTGAGGATTTGATAATCAACAAGTTGACAAAGATTTTGGGGCTTGAGTTACTAATTTTTGACAAAGGATTTTGGTCTGGTGAGGAAGAAAGAGGTACTTGGATCGGTTTAAGTTGGTGAAATTGGTGCCTTTTTACCTTTAAAAAAAAAAAAAAATTGGTGCCTTTTTTGGATACCACTTAGATATTTTCTTGTGTAGCTTCAAGGGTTTAGCGGACTTGTGAATAGGCCCATAAATGGGTTTCAACAAGAAAAGGAGAGAGAGAGAGAGTTTGCCACGATGTCTGTGTCATTCATCCCTTTATTCGCTTCGTAGATCATAAAACTTAATCTAAATTCCTCCTCCCTTGTATATTTATGTATAATAGTTGTATATCTATTTGTGTGTGTGTGTGTGCATAGATATATATGAAAGTATACTCAATAGTCCATAAGTATCATATGTATATTTGTTAGTTCAAATGATTCAATCCTTCCAATCCAGTTCATGGCCCTGTGAGTAGTTTCTCTTTGTTTAGATACATATACATATATACAGAATGCTCACTTGCTCCTTGGTGTGAAGGAAAATATATGCACCCTTCAAATATTAACCGTAAGATTCCATTTGGTAGTTAAAAAAGGTAGTTTATGTTTTTATATCCAATAGTGAAGATTTAATTCGTGAATAACTTCCTTGCACACCAGTGAGTAGGTGAACAGTCCTATACATATTTATATATTTTGTAATAGAATGCATTCAATATATAGAGTACATAGTATATATAATTGTGATATTGTGGCCTGAATTTGGTGCCGGGTTGTGTTGCGACCTGCTTATGATCTGACGACCCGTTGGATGAGCTTTGCACCCGTTTTTCGCTCATGGGTCATGGACCCTAATTAGTCTCTTGTAGCCCTAATATAGAAGGGCGCTTAGGATTTGGAGTGATGGAAGAGAGAGATTCTGAAATTCGTATAGAAGCAGAGCGAGGGGCTGAAAACTTGTAATCTCCGATTTTACACACAGTGAAAACTTTCGCCGGATCCCAACTGGGGGCGTAGATCGTTGCCGAACCACGTATAAATCTTTGTGTCGCGTGTTTAATTTTTTGTCGCAATTCTTGGTTCAACTTGGATTCATTGCGTTTGTCATAACAATAATATATATATATATATCACTTGCCAACTCAAGTTGAAGGCATTGGTGGTGGTGGAAATGTAAGTAGCACTGAGGAGAAAAAACACAGAGGGAAGACGAGAGGAGGTAGGAATGGAGTAGGAGAGGTCAGAAATGTCATTTCACATCAAATATTTTTCATTGTTATAGTATTAAAATAACAAGGATAAAAAAGACATTTTATACCACAAATTAACGTCAGTTAGCTCACTAATGGTGATAGGGCACTCAATGTAATAAACACCAAACATGGCTGCCATGTGTAATTAGGCAAAACCTTAGGGGAGATTGGTGTAATGTACCCTTAATTATATTACCTATTATATAGGTGAAAACAAGTCAGGGTCGATTCAAGTTGGGGTGACACGATTAACTAATGAGTTGAAATCGGATTAAATAGGTTGAGTTCTCAACCCTGAACATAACTCGATTAATTAAGCGGGTTAATCAGATTGACACGATTATTACATGAACAAAATGGAAGTTAAATTAAACCCACTAACTTTGTCTTGGATTCCAATAGAGTGGGTCGTATCCAATTTTGCCCCCACTAAATGTAACTTTGGTATAGTTTTATGCGCCAATGGAAAAAAATCAGTTTATTTTCTTGCTCATCTTTACTTAATCGCTGAGTTTCACCTCTTTCTCCAGGGGGTTCACAATTAATCTTTCTCACTTTTTCGTCTTTCTAGTTCGATCTTACAATTTCCTACAAATAATCCAGTTGCTTTTTAATTTTCATTCTACAAGGAACTAGGAACCATGTTCGTGCGCTGTTTGGTTGCTGAGAAAATGAACAAATATAATAGAAAGTGAAACTCTATTTTGTTATTCAAGATGTCTGTGGGTGTGAATTATTTTTATCCAGAATTGTTTGGGCACAAATATCCACTTGATGTCATATTTTGCAGTTTCTCCTTCGCTCTGACGTTTTGTCAATTGGCGAAGAATTGCGGGCGTTGGCTTTTTTTCTTTTCTATTCAGCAATGGACTCTACTAGGAATTCATTCAATCCTAACAAGCTTTTGAAAGAACAGTTAAGATTTCTTCAATTTCCCTTCCTTTCTTTACATACATTTTGTCACATATATAATAACTATTTCTATTTGTCTCATTTTCTTGTTTGATATATCTCGTAGATTTGTGAGCAACTTAACAGGATCTTCCAAGCTTGAAATATGTGCGCTTTTGACTGTATTACCTGTGAGTTAGATGCCTTAGTTTTATTTCTTCTTTTTGGAATCTACTGTCTACCAATTGTTTCTTGAAACTGTCACCATTTTGTTCTTCTCAATTTTGGTATTTTTTTAATAGGTTCTGATACTTCTGGGACAATCGTTCAGCTTCAACTGCAGAATTGGTATGACACCTTTATGAACTAATATTTGTTTGGTTCCATGTTAAGGAAGCAATGGGTGGGTGGTTGTGGGGTTGGCTTGGTTCCATAGTTGTTTCTGTTTGATGTGGTGTTTGAGTAAAATGATGTTGCGTGTAGCTGAAAACCAGTCTTGTGGGCACTAAACTTCTTGAATGTAGAGTATTATTGCAAGTTAGATGATTTTTTCAAGATATTTTTAGAGAATTGAATATTTATAACTAGCATATACATAGGTTGTGCCCTTGTGTTTTAAAGTCTTAAGTGGGTATACATATCCTTACAAAAAAGTTACTCATTATATTAGTTAAACTTTTACTGGTGTTACTTGTTTACAATTGTAAGAAGAAAAAGAAGAAGGGGTTGGTCTATCTATTTGTTGCGGAAATAACTATTCTCAATGATGTCAACCGGCACGAGGTTCAAATGAAACCAATATTCTATTTCTTTGATATACTTGTTGTCATAGGATTGATTAAAGCTTGCTTGAACTAGAAGTTGGAGTCATAAATAGACAAATAGCTACTTTTGCCTTTTGTCATGAAGAGGTGAATCATATTGTTTGAGGATGAGCCCTTGCTCAGAGTAGGATAAGAAATTTTATGTTGATATTGGGATTATGTTTCTTAGAATACAGAGGCTGTTACTACTTTTTATTCCTTCTACACATACTTTGACCAGGTGTCCATTTCAGTCATATAATTCTGTAGATCCATGTTAGAGTTTATTTATTTATTTTTCTTCTGTATTTTCTTTAGTTACAGATGAATTAGTTTAATTACTTGAATACCTGAAATATGACTTCTATCAAACTACAAATGAAGGCTGAGAGTTATCCTACATCAATTGGGGATTTGAAGAGTCAAAGCTAGTAGGAAAGTATTCTCCACTGTGGAGAATACTTTCCAACTAGCTTTGACTGAATTAATGGTGGGCTTTGGTTTAGAATTTGTAGGTGTAGGGCTTCAATGTGTGGTGAGAACTTGTAGTCCTTATGGTTGGAAAGGTGTTGGAAGTTTTATAGGTTTTATAGGTATTTGGTTTTGAAAAATTAAAAAAAGCACCATCACAATTTTTCAGAAAGCCCATGGCAGGGAACTTAGACTATAATATGGAGGGTTTAGGATAGAAAAGAGTTACAAAGTGTTATATTTATTTGATAGAAGACATGTATGATGGAAGTGTGACCTATAAACGACTGTAGGGAACAAACGAATTTCCAATTACTATAGTTTTGCATCAAGCTCATATCTTTTTTGCCTTAGTTTTGGGTGAACTGACTAGACACATTCATGACGAGATTTTATGATGATACTGTTTTTTTTTTTTTTTTTTAATGAAACTAGAGAAGGGGCAAGTGTTTGGTTTTTGTGGTGGTGGTGGGTGGGTAGGTTGGGGGGGTAAGGATTTAAGATAGGTAGGAATAAAATTGAAAAAATATAATTCAACTTTAGTAGATCTAGACATATAAATAGGGATGTAGTGAAGATTGAGGGTTGAGAAACCAAGAAGTGAACAGTTCTGGTTTTTATGCTCAATTATTCACTATGAAGGAAACTCCACTTTATAGCTGGTCCAAGCCTAGAAAAAGATGGATTGCATTAAGATAGCTTGATAGCTAGCGTAAAAATTTTGTCAGGACTAATATGAATATGATTCGTAAGAACATATGAATAAATGATATGGCATTTTTCTTAAGCAATGTGTTGCATTAGCTTCCGAACGCTTTGAAAAAATGGGCAAGGGGTGCCGCATTGGTCTTGGATGCCATCTAAAGCAGGTAAGAGTTCCTGTATTTTTCTAGAATGAGTTGCGGGTAAAAAAGTGAGCCCAGGAACCTAGATTAAAGACTTGAAATATAGGACATTGATAGGTTGGGGAATGAAATTGGTAGACGTTATTGTTAGAAGGAGGGTAATATAGTTTAAAGTAATATAGTTTAATCTTATGAAATATTTGACGAAATTGATAAATTTATGGTTCACTACATACAATAACTGCAGTTAGTGCTTGATTGTGAATATATATAATAATAATGTTTAAATATGTAATATTATTACACACGCGCCTTACTTTGATCAGGCCCACTCCTTTTATTGCGTCTTACGCTTAGGCTCCAAAAGGCCTTTGGTGCCTTCGTGCGCCTTGAGCCTTAACAACTATGGCTTGGACAGATTGAGCTAGTACATGTATCATTATATAATTGTTAGATTCTTGCTTGTATGAGTAAAATTATATGCCAAAATCTAATTCCTTGGTTCTTGGTCACTCTCAATATTTTTTGTTGAGCTGGTTATAGTGTGTGTGTGTATTATTATTTTATTTTTTAAGTAGGATTTCATTGAAGAGCGCTAAAAAGGAGAGTGCAACCCAAATACAACTGCACAAGCTAAGAATCTGTAACCTCAAGCTATCCGTACAAAGACAAAAGAACCTTCATGGATTTTTAATTCCTCCATTTAACTCAAAAGAATAAAAAACTAAGTACAGAGAATTTAAAAACCCTGATAGGAGATTCCTCCCCATTACAGGATCTCCTATTTCTATCCCTCCACAAGGCCCACCACAAGCAAAAGGAAACAACCCTCTAAGAATCTCTAGCTTGGGACTCCAACAAACATCCTCTTCAAGCTTTGGTCAAGCTCTTTGTGGACTCCGGCATGACTCAATGGACCTCAAAAATAGGGCAAAACATGGCCCATTTGTCCCTAGCCATCCACCTCTAGATTCTCTAAACTTACAACTGAGAACCCTCCTTCCCACCACCACCACCACCACCACCCACCCACCCACCCGCCCAAAAAAAAAAAAAAAAAAAAAAAAAAATCTCCACAACCACTTGCCCAACAAAACTCTCCTGCCCGAAGAGGTCTGTTCCCAGCCCACAAGATGGTACTTGAACTCATCCCCGATGCCACCCACAAGAAATTCCTTTGCAGCTTTCAAATCCTCTTTGCCACAAAGGACGGAATTGGGAACAGATACATAATATAAGTAGGAAGATTTGAGAGGGTGATCTTCAACAGAGTTAGCCATTCTCCTTTTGATAGATATTGTTTCTTACAACCTGCAAGTCTCTTCTCAAACCGTTCCACCACTGAACACCATGAAGATACTTTCCTCAACGGCTCACCCAATGGCAGTCCCAAATAAACCACTGTAAATGCCCCAACACCACAACCAATATGCCGGGGAAGGATGCCATCCCACTGATCTCCGTCACCAACACAATCTCAACCTTCCCAAGGTTAATTTGTAACCATGAGACAACTTGGAAACATGCCTAAACACACCTTAGGTATCTCATCTGGGCCTCGTCCGTATCATAGAAGACAATTGTATCATCGAAGCAAATCTATTGTGTCTTTTTTACCATTTTATTTCACCTAAGCTTGCCTTGTAGTTGGTCACAACTAGCATGCAGTGACTTGGCTGTTCTACTTTCTGAATTGGGCAAGCAATTATGGGTGAAGTGTTTTTTTTATAATTATTTTGGTTTTATTATTATTATTATTATTATTTTTATGCAGATCCTTATACCACGGAGACCTCATTGAAGAAAAATGATAATGCAACTGTTGGTTTAAAGAATTGGAGGCTTTATGCTGCGACAATCACTGTGGATTTTCTTTTTCTTTTGCTTCCTTTCCTTTTATGTATCACTGTAAGCGTTCTCACTTTGCTTTTCTGAACTTTAGCTAAAGGACTGAGGATCTCAGCATACATTGTTTAATTGAAATTAGTTTTCGATCAAAGATTTGTATATATTGTTTTATTCTATGTTACATGGTTTCGGGTATCGGACACGGGTATGTATCCATGTGTCGGACATGTCAAATATCCAATCAGAAGGATACACGAACACAGTTAAATATTTATTTTATTTTATTTTCTAGAGTAAAGTAATGTTTTTATCTAATAAAATGTTCAATATAGTCATTTAACTCATTTTAAAGCAATAATATAATATAATTGAATGTTTGGATGTGCTTTTTAAGTACATGTCCAACCAAAAGTGTCAGACACGTATCCCATACCCATGTCCGAGCAATAGGTGTCCGACACGGGTACTTCATTACTTTTGAAGAGTCCATGTAGCATAGGTTTTATTCACATCCTCCATCATGTTTGTGAGCTTCTTTTAGCTATTACAGTCAATGCCTTTGATCGTATATGGGGAAAGTGTTGACATTATATATATATATATATATATATATATATATGGTGCATAATTGGAAAACTTTGGGCGATATTATAATTCTAAGCATTCATATAATTATATAATAATGGTTGAGAGAAGATAGATAATTTCCAACGGCCAGTGGCCCAGCGGTACCAAGCCCCTACTTCTCAAAGGGTAGTCAGGGGTTCAAGTCTTAGTGGAGGCATGGTTAGCTAAAGGACTGAGGATCTCAGCATACATTGTTTTATTGAAATTAGTTTTTGATCAAAGATTTGTATATATTGTTTTATTCACATCCTCCATCATGCTTGTAAGCTTCTTTTAGCCATTACAATCAATGCCTTTGATCATAGATGGGGAAAGTGTTGACATCAAGCTTCCTTTGAGATATATATATCTGGTGCATAATTGGAAAACTTTGGGTTATAGTATAATTCTAAGCATTCATACAATTATATAATAATGGTTGAGAGAAGATAGATAATTTCTAACGGCCAGTGGCCCAACGGTCAGGGGTCAAGTCTCAGTGGAGGCATGGGTGTATCTAAGAAAAAAAAAAAAGATAGATAATTTATGCGTCTAATTTTTTGCAGTCTAGCTTAACTGATTTTGATATTCTATTTAAATTATCTTTACGGGCAAATGCCTCACGTTTTCTCTATTTTATTTATTTTATAATAAGAAAACTTGCTATTATTGATGAGAATAATTGTTCATTGACAGGTTCTCGCAGAATGGATTTATGTATGTGCAATTTTGTTGATGGTGCTGCTTGTTTTCTTTGTTGCATCGAGAAGGTAAGAGTCACTAGTCATGACTTTGCTTTTTTTCGTACTTTATTCTTTTTATCATTCTATTGCTTAATGGTTTTCTTTTTTGTACGACTTACCGAAAAGGCTATAGGGTTTTGCACAAGAAGCTGAACTTATAACTGAGTACCCTTTTGTATATTGTCACAAATTTGTTCATTCTATTGTGTAGATATGGATTTTCTTCTAATGCGGAAGATGGGGCCTGCTCTCTTAGGACAATTATTTCATCGTACAGGGTTGCTGTAGTATGCATCCATGTTACAGATTCATAGTCCATTTTGGTTGATACTTATTGTTGCTAAACTCTATTTTCGTCTACATGTATCTTTTGTCTTACAAGGATGATTGCTGCAGGTGACTACCACTTGCTTGTGTATATTGGCTGTTGACTTCAAAATATTTCCTAGAAGAAATGCTAAAACTGAGACTTATGGTACAAGTTTGGTAAGTTCCCTTACGCTGAATCTGTCCTTATCTATGTGTAGCTTATATTATTTATGCAATTGTTGATCTTGTGCATCTTACATTGCTTCCAAACTGGTTAATTTTTTTTTACCCTGGTTTAATTCAGGGTGCGAATCTAAAATTTAGCCCTACAATGGAATGGAAATAATAGGAAATACGTTCAATATCATTTTACTATTATTTATTATGAGAAATCAGCAAGAATCCTTATTATAAATTAAATTATTTTCATCATCCATTTGTTTGGTAAGTAGGTGGTTATTGTTAAAATTTGGATGCGAAAATAAGAAATGTAAATAGGAAAAGGGAAGAGAGAAAGATGGAGAACATAGGCATATACATGGTTTGGCACTAAGGCCTACATCCATGGACAAAGAGCCACTAAGGGCTATATTTTTATTATTCAGATTTATGTTTTGTTTCAGTACAAAGAGTCTATATTTATAGGCATGGTAAAGATAAGAAAATATGGAAGGTTTAAAATAGTCAAAGGGGTCACTGTGATTGGTGGATGATTTTGCTCCACTGTTATATAAAAATATTTATAGTTGGATGGAAATTGCCCGGATCACCGTGATTGGTGGAGGATTTTGCTCCACAATTATATAAACATATTTATATATTTCAACACCCCCCCTCAAGTTGGAGTATGAATATCATGCATGCCTAACTTGCGAAAGAAACGCCTCGAAAGATGATGAGAAGGTGTTTGGAACAAAACCAGGACATTGACCGGATCTTGCCGGAGAAAATAAACTGGAACTCGCCAGGGAGAATGGCTAGAACTAAGCAGGAAAATGGCCAGACTAAGCCGGGAAATGGCCGGAACTAAGCTGGGGAAATGGTCGGAACTAAGACGGGGAAAAGGCCGGAACAACACCGGGAAAAGGCCGGAATAACGCCGGGAAAAGGCCGGAATAAAACTGGGAAATGACCGGAACTCGTCGGGAAATGGGCCGGAACTATGCCTGGAAATGGAATGTGAAGAGTGCTCTATGATAATAATACCAACACTCTCCCTCAAATTATAGATGGGATTACGAGAACATCTAGGCTCTGATACCATGTTAAAATTTGGATGCGGAAATAAGAAATGCAAATAGGAAAAGGGAAGAGAGAAAGATGGAGAACACAGACATATACATGGTTCGGCACTCAGGCCTACATCCATGGACAAAGAGCCACTAAGGGCTACATTTTTATTATTCAGATTTTTAGTTTTGTTTCAGTATAAAGAGCCTATATATATATAGGCATGGTAAAGATAAGAAAATATGGAAGGTGTACAATAGTCAAAGGAGGCACCATGATTTGTGGACGATTTTGCTCCACCGTTAGATAGAAATATTTATAGTTGGAACTTGGAAGGAAATTGCCCGGACCGTGATTGGTGGAGGATTTTGCTCCACAATTATATAGAAATATTTATATATTTCAATAGCTACTAACCGAAGGATTTAGTCTATAAGGAGGGAAGTGTTTGTTGCCACTGGCTATTGATGACTTTTTTTATTGGTGCATTGTTAAGTTATATTAGTACAATATAATCTTTTAAAATCGGGATTAGGGGACCTATATTGGTAATGGGATGAGAAACTAGCAGCTGTTTCCAGTTATGGACCCAGGATTTTTTTTTTTGGGGTGGGTGGGGTGGGGTGGGGTGGGGTTTGGTGACTTATATAGTGGATTCATTAATTTCAGTGGGGGTATCTTCATAAATTCTCAAAATTAGTATATAATGCAAAGAAAAAGAAATTGGCACTGGTCCTATTATAGGTCCGTGCCTGGCTGTTTCTAAACAGTTGTCTATTATTTTCCCAATTTTATTTGAATTTTGATGTTTGGGTGGAATAATTTTAATTGTAGAGATAAAGAGTTACCTGATTAATTCTTATTTGATACTACGAATCAGTGATTCTTCTACGTTTTCTTTGTGCACTCCAAGTGAGATCTTCTTCCACTTGCCTAGAAAACCCTCCAACACCCCCCACCCCCCCCCCTCGGCGGCCGCGTCCCGGTCATGGAATAGGTGAAATATATCATAAAATGGATTTGTTCAAGAATGAAATATTATTGAAACTGTCTATATCACTCCAGATGAGATCTTAATCCCGATTCTAATTTATTTGTGTCTTCTGTGATTTGGAGATACTTCCGAGGGAATCTTTTTTTATTTTTATTTTTATTTTTTATTTTTTTATGCTTATGGAGAATTTGTTGGATTCCTTCTCAGAACATGTTGATGATATATACAAAATCATTTCAGTTTAAAGGGTCAATACTTAGTTTGGTTCCCACTAATCGAGGACACAAAAAGGTGGGCTGGATAGAGACCTAATCTTTGGCATTATTGGGCATAAGTGGCTGCTCTCAGGTTTCCAACTTGTGTTCTCATGCTTGACAGCCCAGAGACTTTACCAGTGCCCTAAACAATGACCCCTTTCTAATGAAAATAAGCATAGATCCATTTCAATGGACAGGTACTGGATGTTACATGAACATGCGTGAGTCTAGTTCTAAATGTTTTTGATCTAAAATCTAAGGACACGGAGTATGGCCAATTTGCGATTGTGTAGTTCATTTCATTAATAACGTAAAAAAGTTAGATATGAAAATGTGTTAAATAGTTATAAATTTTTTTTGATCTAAAATCTAAGGACACTGAATATCACCAATTTATTACTGTATTTCAATTAGGGGTGCAACTTGGGTTGGGAAACCCGAACCAAACCCGAACCCAGCCCGATTTTTCGCGGGCTTGGGCAATTATTTTTACAATTAGGGTTGAGCTTGTGTTGAAAAATCTCAACCCGAATTTAATTAGGGTTGGGCTTGGGTTGAAGTGCAAGCAACCCGAGCCAATCCGAACCCGAATTATAATATTATTTTCATATATATATATTTACTTTAAAATACATTATATATAATATTTAAACTATGATTACCTTTTTTTTTCTTGTCAACTTCCTTGTTAAATCTTAACTTATTGTATATTAACATTTAGGAAACTTAATTTTCTAACAATTTGTTTGTAATTTATTAAAAATCTTCAAAAATCTTTGAATTTTTTCTTATTTAAGAGTAATTTAATCTAAAACTAATTCAAGATCATATTAAATTTTCGGTGTGAAGATTAGCCATATGAGTAACTTGAATTAACCCGAAATTTTGACACGAAATCTAAGCCCGAGTTGTAAGTCCGAATTTAAAAGTAGAAGGATGGGTTGGGCTCGGGTTGAGTAGTTAGAGTTGAGGATAGGGTTAGGGTTGGGCTTGGGTTTAACATTTCATATGGTGGGTTGGGCTCAAGTTAAACCTCAACCCGCTCAACCCGCCCGAATTACAGCCCTAATTTCAATTCATTAGTAACTTAAAAAAGTTAAATGGATTTTGAATGTATTTTATTAAAAATGTGTTAAATAATATTTGTTCCTTTATTTCTTTGTTGGGTAATCTTGTTGTAGAAGGTATTGTAGGACAGTAATGAAGAGGTTTTTGAGAACTGATTATATTCAATTAATTATGGGTAAAAAAAGGGTGGTAAAATTATTCAGGTTATGTAAAGGTGCTGCAAAGGGTTAGGGTTTTGGATTTTAATAAAATAATAGGAGGCCGAATGATCTTGGGGCTGTTCAGGACTTTGACAATACTTGGTGGATGCTTGTGTTTTCTTTCTTTTGTGGGCTAGATTGGTTGCTTGGTGAAGAGTAGGGTAAGGGCTTGGTTGATGAGAATTTTAAGTTAGTAACAGGTAAGAAAAAGTGAAGTAGGAAAAGAATATAGGAATCACTCCATGGTTCCCTTGGGCATCATATGAAGGGTTTGTAGTAGGTATTGCAATACACAAAATAGAATAATTGTTGAAAATTCTCAAACGTTTGATCTTATCGAATTGAAAGCATTCCTTAATTGTATACAGACCTCTATATATTGTAAAGAATCCTACTTTTATTATGACATGAATTACAAACTTATAAATTAATATACATACATATGACAGTAAAACCCAATAGAACCCCACTAAAATTCACATTTATGACCCAATATCTCAATTTGATCCCCCCCCTGCCAAACAAAAGAAAAATGAAAAGAGAGCACAAGGAACATTTATTTATTCTTGATAAGTAATAATGTATTAGAAAGCATTCAAAGGGGAAACGCATCCCAAAAACTACAAAAAGACCACATTATTACAAAAAGCTACATTACATTGGTTGGTCCTATTAGTAAATTTATTCATCTAAAACTCAATTAGATAATTCTCGAAGCATGTAGTTGATCGTAATCATAAAAAGTGGTATAGCATATCATTGCTGATAGAAATATCTTTCACGACGGTGGAGTTTCTAATGCATCAGTTGTTTGTGTCATTGTACGAAATATTTCTCGCGTTGTAAGCCTAATGGAATTGTTGTCATTTAATTTTTTTTTGATAAGTAAGATTGATAAAAAAAAATAGAAAGCGTTCAAACGGGAAACGCATCCCGCAAAAGCTATACAAGGCCAAATAGGGCCTCTAAACTCTCAAAGAGTCCAAAAAATCAACTCTCGTTTATCATTAATGTTAGGATCATGAATCATTCATGAGTTTGTTACATGTTATAGACAACACGAGGTATTAACCTTTCTGTTGGTTAATTGGAGCTATCTGGTTGAGCAAGTCAATATGAATTATGTATTATATAAAAATTGTCCATTAAGGTCTAGTCTTAGATCTACTGAAACATGATAATTGTGGCTTGATTTGTTTCTAACCAGCTTTGAGTTCATTTTATTTTGAAACTGAGAACAGCCTTGAAATTGAAGGTTTTTACCGGGTTACATCAGACTTAGGGTATAGCATAGCAAGTTTATAAATTCAAATTTGAATAGAATCATGATTGTTGAAGTGCCTTCTGTTTTACTCTTGTTTTCTTTTGACTACTAGTTGCCCTTGTTTATTTTTCTTATCTGCTTGAAATAGGAAGCACATGTATATTAGTCCTGGTTCTATTCATAATCAAAAAAATTACTGGCGGCTTTCTTTCTACTCATAGTTGATGTGTATGTTGTATTTCATGGTTCATATCATTGAAGGCTGGTAAATTTCTATGAGGTTTATAAACTCTCTGCAGCCTTGTGTAGAACCTTGCGACTGAGTTTCCATAACCTCGAGTTAAACCCAGTGGAGTTGTTAATGTTCTGTTGTGGGGCTAACATTCGAACTGTTCTTTATGTCATTATCCATTACCACCAAGGTGTTATTTTTATTTATTATCCAAAGCTGGTTTGAAAATTTTCAAATCTTTCTAAAGGTTTCCAGTCTAGATTCAGTCATGATATTTTTTTTTGATAAGTAAAATGTATTAGAAAGCGTTCAAAAGGGGAACGCGTCCCAAGATATACACAAAAAGAATCTATGAACTCAAAGAACCCAAAAAGTCCACAATGTCCTCTAAAGAAGAATAATCCCTCCCCCAACCCCAACAAAAAAGGGTACAAATAATAGAAAATTTCAGCTCTCCAATAGAGGACTCCTTCCCATCAAAAGATCTTCTGTTCCGCTCTTTCCAAAGACTCCACCAAACGCAAAGAGGGGTCACCCTCCAGAAGTCTCTAGCCTGAGCCCCCACCCATCGGCCCCTCCAGATATCTAGCAATCCTCGAGATGTCTGAGGCATGACCCAATGGATGCCAAACAAACCAAGCAAAAGACTCCAACATTCATAAGCAACAGGACAATGCAACAGAAGGTGATCCACGGACTCCCCAAAACACTTGCAAAGACAACACCGGTTAACAATGATATGTCTTCTCTTCCGTAAATTGTCCAAAGTCAGAATCTTACTCCAAGCTGCAGTCCACACAAAAAAGGCCACCCTAAGGGGCGCCTTAGAGAGCCACACCGTCTTCCACGGGAAGGGCAACCCATGAAACCCAAAGAGGCGCACAAAGAATGACCGGACCTGGAACGTCCCATTAGAAGAAGGCACCCAAAACAAGGAATCCACACCAGTGCCATCCAATTCCTGTCTATACAAAAGGGCCAACAAGCCAGTGACATCATCCAACTCCCAATCCTGAAAAGGTCGCCTGAATCGCACATCCCAAGACAACGTCCCGCTATCAAGACGATAGTAGTCAGCAACCATAGCATGTTTGTCAACAGCAATCCTAAACAATCTTGGAAACAACAGAGCCAAAGGCTTATCTTCACACTAGGAATCCTCCCAAAACCTGACAAATCTTCCATCCCGAACTTTGAATCTAATGTGTTTGGAGAATTCATCCCACCCCTTCCCAATGGACCTCCACACCCCCACACCATAAGCAGCCCTAACAGGCCTAGCTGACCACCCCCCTCTCTCCTCCCCAAAACGACGAGAAATGACCTTTCTCCATAATCTATATCTTTCACTGCCGAACCTCCAAAGCCACTTGCCTAGAAGAGCATTATTAAAAGGGGCCAGTCTTCTAATTCCGAGACCACCAAGCTGAAGAGGCTTGCAAACCTGATCCCATTTGACAAGATGATATTTAAACTCCTCCCCACGACCCCCCCAAAGGAAATTCCATTGGAGCATCTCCAGTCTTCCCACAATAGAGGCTGGAATCCTAAAAAGCGAGAGAAAGTATGTTGGAAGGCTTGACAAAACACTCTTCACTAACGTAACTTTTCCACCCTTGGAGAGATATTGCTTTTTCCAACCAGCCAATCTTCTCTCGACCCGCTCAATCACCGGGTCCCAACTTCCCACCCTCCTTGCCGAGTCCCCCAGCGGTAGACCCAAATAAGAAATAGGGAAGCGTCGCGTCCCACAGCCTAAAGCAGCAGCCAGAGAATCCACATCCTGCACCTCCCCCACAGGGACAAGCACACTTTTACCCACATTGACTTTCAGACCAGAGACAGCCTGAAAACAAACCAAAACACATCTCAAATATTGCAACTGGGACACCTCTGCCTCACAGAAAACAATAGTATCATCCGTAAAAAGAAGGTGTGAAATCTCCATCTGCTGAACCGATTCAGGGCCGAGCTTGAAACCCCTAATAAACCCCAAATCCACAGCCCTTCTCATCAGCCTACTAAGGGCTTCCATAACAATAATAAACAAAAATGGGGAAAGAGGGTCCCCCTGCCTCAGACCTCGAGAACTACCAAAGACTCTTGTAGGAGACCCATTAACCAAAATCGAAAATCTGACAGTGGAAACACATGTAGTAATCCATTTCCTCCATTTCACACCAAAACCCATCCTCTCCAACAGATACAACAGGAAATTCCAACTGACATGATCGTAGGCTTTTTCGATATCCAGCTTACAAAGAACACCAGGAACACCACTACAAAGTCTAGAATCCACGCATTCACTGGCAATGAGAGCCGAGTCCAGAATCTGTCTACCCCCAATGAAGGCATTCTGAGACTCAGAAACAACTCCATCAAGCACCTCCCTCAGCCTAAGCGCAAGGACTTTCGCAATGATCTTATAGATACACCCAATCAGACTAATTGGTCTAAAGTCCTTGACATTAGAAGCACCACCCTTCTTAGGAATAAGGGTAATAAAGGATGCGTTCAGTGATTTCTCAAATCTCCCCGTGGAATGAAACTCAAGAAAAGTGCTCATAATCTCAAGCCTAACCACCTCCCAACTTTCTAGCAAAAATCTCATAGTAAAACCATCGGGGCCTGGAGCCTTATCACCATTACAACTTTTGAGAGCCTTCAGCACCTCCTCCTCTGAAAAAGGAACCTCTAGCCCATCCCTTTCCAAAACAAAAATAGAGTCAAAATGAAGGTCATCAAGCCTTGGCCTCCATCGAAGAGGCTCAGAATAAAGCCTTTGGTAGAAAGAGACAATACCATTTCGCACCTCCTCCTTTGTAGACAAGACCGTACCATCCACACACAGTCGCCCAATATGGTTGCCCCTCCTATGAGCATTAGCAGTTCTATGAAAAAACTTGGTATTACGATCCCCCTCTTTGAGCCATAAGGCCTGAGATTTCTGGCGCCACGAGATTTCCTCCAATAAAGCAATTTCCACACATTCTGCCTGACAAGCTGCTCTCCTAGTGCGATGAGACTCAGAAAGAACACCCTCCCTTTCCATTCTATCGATCTCGGCAATATTAGCCAAAGCCCTATTCTTCCTCCACTCCAAATTCCCAAACTCCTCCTTATTCCACCTTTTGAGCTTATTCTTCAGGAGTCGAAACTTGCTTGCAAGAATAAAATTGGACGTACCCACCACCAGGTTCTCCTCCCACCAAGAAAGCAAAGAAACTTGGAAATTATCCGCTCGAAGCCACATGTTCTCAAATCTAAAAGGAGTGCAATGAGATCTCAAACCTCCACAATCCAAAACCAAGGGGATATGGTCCGACGTAACCCTAGCCAGCATAGCTTGAACAACATCCGGGAACTTCTCCTCCCAGTCGCCGGAAATCAGAAATCTATCAAGCCGAGAAAAAGTTGGCGATTCCCTCCCGCTGGACCAAGTAAAAGAACTCCCTCAAGAGGAAGATCAATAAGCTGATGACCATCAATAAAATCAGAAAAATGCATCATAGCTTGAGTCCACGAACCACCTGTAGATCTCTCTGCCGGTGACCTAACCACATTAAAATCACCGGCCACACACCAAGGAAGAGACCACCTCCCCTTCACCCCACTGAACTCCTCCCACAACCCATCCCTCACACCATCATCAACCGGCCCATACACCCCAGAAAAACCCCAAGAGAACCCATCCTCCTCCAAAACAAAAGCACAAGACAAAGAAAATCTCCCCCTGCAAACTCCCATCTTAGCCATCCATCTCCTATCCCACATAATGAGAATACCACCAGAAGCCCCAACAGAATCCAGCGCCTCCCACTCAACAAATCGATTCCCCCACAAACTCCTAACCACTTTCTCCGTCATAGAGTCCATCTTTGTTTCTTGGAGGCACACCAAATACACCCCCCATTTTCTAGCTGCCATCTTCACTGCCTTCCGCTTGCCCGGATCATTGAGACCACGGACATTTCAGGATAGAATTCGTAGCTTCATGAGGAAACAGAGGCCCCCATCACCCCCTTACCTCTCCCTCCCCCCTTTTCACTTCCCCTCTCCTTCTCCCCCGCAGATTTTCCGTCATAGTTCACATCAAAACACAAGTTCCTTAACTCCCTTTCCCCTCTTCTTGGAGTAAGGTTCTTCTTCCTGCTTCTCCTTCTAGAAAACTAAATCATCTCCCCCTCTCTCCCCTCAACAGTAGCTTGAAGAATGGCCAAGGCTTGTTCACTATTCCCCTTGCAAGAGACCCCCAGCTTCTCACTAGTAGCCCCAATATTAGCCATAACCCAATCCTTACCAGTATCCTCACCTCTCTGCCTACAGACCATGCTACCCAAATCCTCTGGATGAACGACAGCCAAGGGATTCACCACCCCCAAACTAGCATGACCTTCCTTTTCCCACAAAATCAGATCAAGAGAGTTACCCTGTTCCACCCTACATCCATCATTCTCACCTCCCTTGGCCTCCATTTCCTCCTCAGCATGCGACATCCAATCATCCCCATAATCTAACATGCCTTCTTGAATGGAAAAATTCGGGTTGCAATCAGCAGTTTGGTCTTCATGAGAGGCTCTATGCTTTTGCAGCTCCTTCACCAAAAGATTGGCAGATTCATCACTGAGAGAGATTTTGATGTCTTTGCCCACACAAACAGTCATCAACTCAGGCATAGAACCCTTCACGCAATGCACTGGACCACCTTTTAAAGAAGAACACAGCCCATCCATACCACCCAACAGGGGCTCAGCCGGCCTACCCATCTCCTCCCCTGAAGTCCTAGAGGAGAAGGAAGCCTCCGAACATGTTTCAGCAATCCCACCACAAAAATGGTCAACTTCCCTGTCGTCGGACAAACAAACCGTCCCATCCCTCTCTGACGGCCTAACAGATCCAGAGTCAGAACCAAATGTAGAGCTCACCACATCCACCGAGCCCATCTCAATGACAGGCGATAACATTTGCTGTCTCCCACCGAAAACCTTCCCCCTTTTGCTTCTCAACATTATGCTAGGAGTAGGAGTAGAGAGAGGAACAGCCATAAAGTTCTGAGCATGAGATGAATCGGACATACCTGGACACGAATGGGGAACCTTGTTGGCAACCCATTTCTGTTTTTCATTTCTGGACCATTTCTTATTGGATTTCTTCGAAGAAAAGCCGTCTTCTTTCATAAGAGCGCAGACACCATTCTCATCATCCCCCAAGGATTCAGACTGAAGAAGCTCGAACCTATTGCCCGAGATCAGGTTCTGACAGCACGTTCCATGTCGGAAAGTCTTCAGACAAGATCCGGTCCTCTTCGTCTTGCTCAAACTCATCTTTGCCCAATTCATCTTTTCCTTCTTCGACCAAACACGCACCTCTGACTTTCTCTGTGACGTGTCCGAATGGTGATCCTTAACCACCGAACTTTGAACCTCTTCTGAAAATGATTTGGGCTGCCCACCATGCAAAGAAATTGATAGGCGATGGTTTGGGCCCCATCGAACCACCCTATCTTTAGCCTTTCTTAACTTGTTCTGAACAGGCCCAGTAGAAATAGGCCCAGAGAACTTAAGGCCTCCATCCCTCTTGACTGGTTTGGGGTATTGCCCCATCCCAAATGATGACCCAGGCCCAGACCCACCTCTCTCATGTGTAGCCTGCCCAACCACGTTCGAGCCCACCATACGATCCCTACGCTGAAAAGGCCCTCGTCTGGCCCAACATAATCAACTTTCAAAAAATCCCGTGGCTCACGTGCCACAACACGTGGTGGAGGAGCTGTCTTCCACTCACAACGGACCTCATTCCTCCTCCAACCACGTGTCCCGACAGCATTCTTTCCTCTTCCACTCGCCTTAGGCGCGTGATGACTCACCCATCCTTGATCTTGAGACCGGCTGGCCTGTACCGCTGCCTTTTGTATCACCGGTGAGAATCCATTCGCACAACCAGACCTGTGCGACGGATGGGAAACTCCAGCCGACGCCGCCGGTGGAAGCACGGCACCCTTTACGGAACTGGTTTTAGTCAGCGGGACCAAGAACGGAGCGATTTCTTCAGATAGCGAAATTCTGAAAGCCCACCGTCCATCCTCCACGACAAAGCTCTTCGGGATCACACCTTCATCAGCCACAGTGATCACAATTCTTTCCGTATCGCTCATCTCAAATGCCTTCACGTCCCGGAATCCTCCACACGCATCTCTAATAGCAACAAACAACTTCTGGCACCAAAGATGCAGCGGCAATCCATACACAATAACACGCTGGTGGTTATCCCGCAACCTCAACCCATAGCAACCAACTCTATAGTACCAAAGGTCGATGAAAAGCTGTGCCTCACCCCAAGATTTCTTGCCCCAATCCAGAACCTTCTGAGCCTCCAAAACCGACGGGAACTGGAACAACAAAAGCCCATCCGGCAGAGAGTTAACCCTAACCCCTCCCGAGATCAACTAAGCCTTCGTGGCCCGATCTTCAATTTCCTCCAAAGACCCCACCTCTCTGTCAAATCTCCCAACCAGGCAAGCTCTAAGAACACGTTCTCGAGAGGAGGTACTGAGGTTGTCCACCCTAAACACTAGATCACTAGGAGAAGGAATCCGTTCCACCTCCCCTTTCAGATCCAGGTGTGGAAGACGAGCCACCTCCAAGTAAGACAACCTTTGACTATCAAGCGCTTTCATGAACAGAACCACAGAACCGCAAACCAACAAGATCAACAGAGAAAGAGAACGAAAGAAAGAAAAAATAGCAGAGGATTTCACCAGAATTAATGACTCCGGTGACTAGTCGGAGCAGTAGACTCCGGCCGCATTTCCACTGTTCACTCGAAATTATGCCAATTGAGACTTTGAATACCGAACCGTGTACTCAAATCTCTGCTAATACTTCAGTCATGATATGTAGTCTTGAACCCAAGGTAGGTGGCATCACTGCTGTAGGGCTGTGAAAAAGCTGGATCAGGATAAGTATGAGGTTGTTCGGGCACATTGGCTAAGTTAAAAGTGCTCCATATTTTGCTCGAGCTTGCCTGAATTTTGGGATACCTTTGTTTAACCTTGGGTTGAACTCTACTTGATTGGCTCATGAGCAATGCTCCGCTTGGTTTGAATAGCATGTGTTCACTTTCTTGGGAACATGTCACATTTTTCATCGATGGAATGCGTTAAGCACTAAGGCTGCAGTTTGATATTAGAGTTGTGTAGTGAAAGCAAAAGATGATTTCACAGATGTGGATGGGCCCTAGGAGTGAAGAGGTCTCTTTTTTCGTTAATGCAAATTGGCAGGTTAATTTATCACCATTTATTAGTTTCGTCAATTCATTCATTAACCACGCCTGCATAACCTTTCAATCAAACAATCAGAAGTAACATGGAAAACCCTCAATGGAGGAAACCACGGGACCTTGCCCATGTACTAACCATTCTTCAATGAGAAGAAAAGGTATAAATCTAGGTTATGAACTTTTGCACAAAAAAACCTCAGTTAATTTACTTTGGATCCACTTTTATGTTTCACAAGTCTTGGAGCTATACTGTCAACAAATCCATCTCCACGTGATTTGCTTTGTCCAAGTGATTGTCAGTATTTATCTCTTGCTTTTTTGTCCACGGCAAGCATCAACAAATCCACTCCCTCTATTATGTCTCCCAGATAGGCATGAAGTAGTAGTTTTCGTATCACGATGTGAAGATCCAAGTAAAGAACTGCTGCTAGTTTTTCTTTAAAGGAACCACCAAGCAAGGCTACAAGAATAATATGGAATGCACATCTGCATGCACAAGTTTTATAAGAATTTCTGCAAAAATACTCAAACTACGTGTCTTCAAGGCTCTTAAATATATATATACCATTTGTGTGTATATGTGTTTAAAAGAGCTAAAGTATCATCAATAAGGGTGCTGTAGCCTTTCTTGGAGGTAGTCCTATATATTATGGGGATCTGTTCTGAACAATCTAGGCATATGGGGATCGACCCTTAAATTTCTTTTCAAGTGGGGTTCAATTCTTAGATCTTAAGATCTCAAATTCATTATAATCGATCTCCTATGCTATGGGAATTGGTTGAAAGTATTTAAAAACAATAAAGCACAATTTTACAGTTTAAATGACTTTGAAACACTTCTTTGGGGTGGTCAAAGTCTACTAAGGTCAACCATATTAATATTATTTCAATTTAGTATTTATGGGTTTCTCAGTTAAACTTACTGTTACCTAAGTTTGTGTGATTCAAGTAAATGAAGATTGTCCACTCATATTATCTTTACGATCTTTACGATCTTGATAGAATCCTCAATTATCAGTTTTCAATCATGCCTTCTCCGACAAATCAATAATAGGTAATAAATCAACTTGACTTCGACAGATCAAAACAACATATCACTAGACCAACTACAAGGCTACAATCATCATTTTGATCACCGAATCTGTCAAGCAATAAACACCAAGTCCTAACAAGAGTGTTGAGTTTTAAGGGAGAACCTTTGCGGTTCTTATTCGCTATATGTGAGAGGAATGAGTATTTGAATTGGATTGAGAGATGAGGGATAAGATTAGCTATTTGGGATTAATGAATTTAAAAGGAGGCATTTGATGGTGGTTTTTTCATGGATTTGAAATTAACATTTCTGAGAGAATTTCATTTGTGAATTTGGAGCCTAAAAATGCTATTTGAAATCCTCTAAAGTTCTTATAGCTTCTTACCTCGGCAAAGAATTTGAAAATTTACTTTTGGAAGTCCCTTTATGACCTCAAATCCTTAACCTGATCCCTTTGCTGAAATACAGCCAATGCATTCACATCCAAGTCCATCATTCTTAAATCCATCAAACCAAACACAAACTAAGAGGCTTAACCCTTTTGCAACACAGAGTAAGGGACTTCTCACATCTTGAGGGCGAAGATTAGAAATGCAGACTAGAAGACTCATCCGTTACGATGGGCCATTTGTTTCTCTCTCTCCTCCTCCTTTTATATGATTTTTCTCTTTGAAAAAGGGTATCAGATCATTCATTTTTTATTTCTTCTCTTTCTTTTTTCCGTAAATTATTTCTTCTCATTTTCGTTGTTAATAGAATTCTAGTTTATAAAAAGAAATAAGGAATGGGTTGGTAGTTGGATACGAAGACATGTAGGAAGGATTCCTAAATTGATGTGTTGTTTTGCTAATATGGAGTCATAATTTTTTTGTAATCTTATTTAATGATATATATATATATATATATATATATTTGTATTTTAACCTTTTATTTTCCAACTGTCTTTTGATATATAACTACTTTAAAATGATATAAAGTATGTTTTTCATTTAGTAATTTGGCGTTTGGTGAAGATGCCTTTTCTCTTTTAATAATCATAATATAAGAACAAATAGGTGTAGTAACAACCTCATCCTCCAGAAAGCAGTCTGGAACTATTCAAGTTATGTCCAAAAAGCAGAATAAGAAGAAGAATAAGAAGGTTGAGATTGACACATAAAATATTAGACTCAGTAGAGGGATGGTGGCTGCTAATCCACCAGACCTTTTAAACAAATGATAGGTCTTTGGAATGTAAGGGGACTCAACAGGAATCAAATGCAGGTAGAAGTTAAAAATTGTTGAGCAAATTCCCTTATCTTTGGTTGGTTTGGTTGAAACTAGAGTGCAGGAGTCTAGATTTCAAGCTATTTCTCAGAATCTCAGACATGATTGGAGATGGATTAACAACTACAGTGCTCATCATGGGGGAAGGATATGGTGTGGTTGGGATCCTCTAGTGTTTGATGTCCAGACTCATGATATTAGGGCTCAAGTTATACTATTGGAGGTTACAATTCGAGCTAGAGGAGTGAAGTATTTTGTGGCTATTGCATATGCTGCTAATACAGTGGTTGAAAGAAGACAGTTGTGGAGTGACCTGTTAAATTTTTATCAGATTGTTCATGGGGCTTGGATTTTAATTGGTGATTAGAATATTGTGAGTTATAATCATGAAAAGAAGGGGGGGGGGAAAGATCATCCTCCTGGGGTTCTCAGAGAATTTAACCATTTGATTGATGTTCTAGGAATTACTGATATACCAGTTTTGAATGGAAGTCACACTTGGTGTAATAATCAGTTTGGTAGGCAAAGGATTTATGGCCAATTGGATAGAGCTCTTATGAATGATGCTTGGCGTAACTCCTTTCCTGCATCTCATGTATTGTTAGCCCCTCATTTAATTTCTGATCACTGGGGGTTGTGCGTGCAATGTCAAGATAAAATTGCTTTAGGCCCTAAACCATTCAGATTTCTTCAAGTGTGGAATACTCAACCTGCAATTACTCAAGTGGTGGAAGAGGCTTGGAAGAGGAAAGTTAAAGGAGAACCAATTCAGATTTTGTGGCAGAAATTGAAGATCACAAAGGCTGCTGTTAAAAATTGGAATACAATGAAGTTTGGTTCTGTGTTTGAGGGTGTCTGTAAAGCTAGAAGTAATCTTGAGGCCTGCCAAATGGAAGTACAGCAAAATCCAATGGATGTTGAGAGTATCCAAAAGGAATTCAATGCTAGGATAGAATTTGAATCTGCTTTAACCAATGAGGCTGTGATCCTTGCTCAGAAGGCTAGAATTAAATGGGTTAAAGACCTTGACAGAAATTCAAAGTTCTTTTACCAAAAGATCAAGCAACATAGAGCATGTAACAATATCACAGTGTTGGAGGATGGGGATGGAGTAATCACTCATGACTCAAATATTATTCAGGAGAGGTTGATTGACTATTTTAGGGAGCTGTTTACAGAACCTGATTGTGCTGATATCCATGTATCAGAAAATTTTATTAGGAAGAAATTGTCAGTGGAAGAGGCTATTGCACTTTGAGGTTCCTATCACCAGGTTGGAGGTTAAGCAAATTGTGTTTGGCATGGGAGCTGATAGAGCCCCTGGACCTGATGGGTTTACATTGAGGTTTTATCAACAATACTGGAGAATTGTGGGTGAAGATGTCACTAATGCTGTACTTCAATTTTTTCAAAATCCAGCTTTGGGAAAAGTTATTAAGAGCACCTTCATTACACTTATACCATAGAAGAAAGAAGCTACTAAAGTTGGGGAGTTCAGACCTATTTCTATATGCAATTTTTTGTATAAGATTATCACTAAGATTCTTGCAGTTAGACTAAGTGAGTCTCTTGGAAATTTGGTGGGACAAGAACAAAATGCTTTCATTAAGGGAAGGAAAATCCAAGATAACATAATTCTGGCTCATGAATTGCTGAAAGGGTTTGGTCACAATCATACCAAACCAACCATTGCATGGAAGGTGGACATCAAAAAGGCCTATGATTTAGTTAAATGGGATTTTTTGATCCAGTTGTTGAACAAGTTTGGTTTTGGTAATAGATGGATTGGGTGGATTAAAGAATGTATCTCAACTGTTTGGTTCTCTTTGCTGATAAATGGAATTCCTGCCGGGTATTTCAAATGAAGTAGGGGGTTGATACAAGGTTGTCCTTTATCTCCTCTTCTTTTTACCTTGGTTACAGAATACTTATTAGGAATGTTTGCATTTGAAGTTAACAGAGGTAATTTAGTGATTTCTAAGGCTGCCAGAAAGGCTGAGGTGCCTGTTTCACATCAACTCTTTGCAAACGATTTGTTGATTGTAGTTAGAGCTAACTTGGGCAGTGTTGTTACTTTGAAGAGGCTTATGAAACAATTCGAATGTACCTCTGGTCTGGGGGTTAACAAAGATAAATCTGAAGTTTATTTAACTAGGACAGTAAAGAGAAGCAAAACTGTACTTTCTGTTCTGGGTTGCAAGCTGGGAAAACTTCCATTCAAGTACCTTGGACTTCCTATTTCTGACAAGGCTATTAAGATTAGAGATTGCAAACCTCTTATTGAGAAAGTGATTACATCTACCACTACTTGGGCAGGGCTAAATCTTTCATTGGCTGGGAAAGCGGAGTTGGTGAGGGCAGTGATCACTCCTCTGGTGCACTATTGGATTTCTGTTTTTTCTTTGCCGGCCACTGTGATCAATACCATAAAAAGAAGGATGAGAAACTTCATTTGGAGGCATGAGGATAATGTGAGAAAGCTTCATGGTTTAGGGTGGAAGAAAATTACTGCTCCTAAAGCTGAAGGTGGATTTGGCATTCGAAGATTAATGGACATGGACAAGGCTGCAAAGTGTTCTCTTGCCTGGGATTTCCTGATTTCAAAAGACAAGTTATGGGTGGCTTGGTTTAGAAATTGTTATGCTAGAAATATAGCTTATTGGCAGGCTGTGGTTCGTGATATTTATTCATCTACCTGGAAGAACATTGTTGCAGTAAGGGAGGTGATGTTGTTAGGATGCAGTTATAGAATTGGAGATGGCTCTTCCATAAAGCTGTTCTTAGATCCTTGGTGTGAAGGCTTTTTGTCCCAGAAATTTAGTTATAGGATGTTGAGAGCTTTGCAACCTGTGAAGGACACGCCCTTAAGTTATTTAATTTCTAATAATGCTTGGGATGTGGATAAATTTACTGCTGATCTTCAGGAGATACTTCAGTTTTGCAGTCAGTATAGTATTTTTGGAGGTTCAGATAAAGTGTTGTGGCAGAGGGCTGAGTTTACTTTCAGAGCTGCGTGGGAGGTTTGTAGGCTTTCCTAATCCAGAAGTTAATTGGTTTATTTTGTGTTGGAATGGGGGAAGACCTCGTTGGTCAGTGCATGCAGTGGTAACACTTCAGGAAGGGATTTTAACACATACAAATCTTCAAAGAAGGGGAGTTCAGTTAGCTTCTAGATGTGCCTTATGTTTGGTTAATGTGGAGAGCACTGAGCATATGTTTTGTCAGTGTAAATTTACAAAGCTGGTTTGGTATGGTTTGGGGGAGATTCTGAATTGGGATATTACAGGTTGGTTATCACTTGAGGGATTCAAGACAGTTTTGGCGCAGCAAGTGAAGATAAATTCTTTCAGGAACAAGTTGCTTCGAATGGTGTTTTCTGCCACTCTTTATTTCATTTGGAATGAAAGGAATCGTAGGTTACATGATGAGGGTTCTAGAAATCATATGGTTTTAGTTAAATGTACTATTTGGGATGTTATGGATGTCTTGGGGGTATGCCTCTAGGATATCATAGGATCTTGAATTCTTTTGATTTCTAGGTTTTGTTTTGGTGTATCGCTTTGTTTGTGGGATATTGTGAGGGTTCTCCTCGTGTGTAATTGTACTTTTACTTGAAAAATTTATAAAATTTCCGTCATTTAGGGGAAAAAAAAAATAAAAAAAAATCATAATATAAGACAAATGAGCCCTATAGTGAGCTTTGCTTGAGTTCTTCAAGAACAACTATGGTTCATTTCAGCTTATTAGCCATTGGATCAAACTGTGTTATTACACAACTGATGATCATACTTTCTTCAATTAGTGTGTGTATATATATATATATATTTCGTTTTCACATTTTTTTTTTATTCATCTGATATTGTCTCTCTTTATATAAGACATTGAGATCCTTCATTTGTTGATTATCTTTTGTTGCATTGTCCCATGGCCCGTGACAGTTGGGGTTTACCTTTGGGCTTGTTCGGGGTCACTGGGTCATGCCTCGGTCCTTGAGAGGCTTGATAGAAGCTTAGAGATGTTGTGCAGTGGGCTTCCAAGCTTGTGACTTTTGGAGGGTGGCACCGTTATGTGTGTGGTGGTGCTTATGGAGGGAGCGGAATAGGTGATCCTTCGAGGGAGAGGAAACTCCTATTTTGGTGCTGAAATTCTCTATTACTAGCTCTCTTATTTGTTGGGTCCTTGGGAGGGAGAAATTGTACATCTTTAGGGGAGTTAGTTGAATTTTTTTGGTACATTGGGTTCTTCGGGCCCTATTTGGTCCTTTTGTAGCTTTCTTTGGGATGTGATCCCCATTTGAACAATTTTAGTACATTTTTACTCGACCAAAAAAAAAAAAAAAAAAAAATCTTCGTGGAACTTCTCTCTCTTGCATTTTTATGTCATTTTCTCTCTCTTATTGAATGACTAAATATTTGGCAATGAGAATATTAGTAAAAGTTTTGTTTTTGACTTGTAGTGCTTGCATATATAATGTTCGCTTTGTTTTTTTCTAAGAACTGTTTGATTTTGTATGCACCATTTTGATTGATTTGTTTAGAACTTCCTTTTTACTCATGAATAATAAATCAATTCTTTTTTATAGTTATGTTAAACTTTGTTGTACATGCTTTATGAATTTGTTACTTGCTTTGTTTATATGAATTAAAGATTTACCAACTATTTTCTTTTGGGACTATATAGATGGATATTGGGGTAGGCTTGTTTGTATTGGCAAATTCATTAGTTTCACGACAAGCACGAGGCATCTCAACAATGTGAGTGACTGTTCTTGTCTTTAAAATGTAATGTATTTATTTATTTATTTATTTTATTATTATTATTATTATTATTTATTTCGTTATCTTATGAACCAAAAAGGAGAAAGCTCTTCCTTTCATGGGAGTTATGCCAGCTATTTCAGTGCATCCTTTGGTGGTATATATCTAATGAAATGAAGTGCCTTTTTCCCATTGTCATATATGTGAACTTGGTATGTAGATTTTAGATTTCTGCACCACTTGTTTTGCATTGCTTTTTTTTTTTTCTCTTCCTCCACACAACACATTGGAAATGAACTTCTAGTTTCAAACACTATAGTTGCCTTTGAATCTTTATTATAGGGAGCAATGAGTACAAGGATGTTTTGATGATGGATAACCTGAGAAGGAGGAGGCAGGTTATACTGAATTGGTGCTGCATGTGCAAGAGCGATGAGGAGTCAATCATCTCTTTATGCACTGTACTTGACGCAGGACAAACAACCAGAAAGAAAGAAAGAGGTGAGAAAATAAAAGAATAGATAGACTAAAAGAAGGGGATGAGAAAATAGACGAAAGGGGGGTGAGAACAGAGTGAATAGAGATAGGCAGGATAGACGGAACGGGTGAGAAAAGCAAGAACAGAAATGGGAGAAGTAAAGAACACAGAGAGAGAGCTAAGAGAAAGCAATAGTCAATAATATTCCAAAAACTACTAAAGTCTATTACATCAAGGCCCTTTATAGGCATAATTACTAAAAATAATCAATCCCCACTAAAAATAAAAATACTAAAATATTCCTACTACAATATCCCTGCGCCTGCGTCTGACATAGGTGCGGAATACCTCACGATCTCCATCAGTTCTCCCCGGCTGAAAAGAACTCGCCTCCGGAGAGTAACGGTGAAGATACTGCTCAAGAAGATCAGAATCAATACAACAAAAGTCATCCTCTGTAGATCTCGACGATCCCTCCATATGACAAGGAAGCGATGTGTATCACCATGAGGCGAGGAAATGATCTGACAATCAAGAATCTCGGCAATCTGATCAGTAGACCGTGGTCGGGTTGCTGGAAGAGGAGGCACTGGTGTGGATGACGAAGGAGAACCACCTGTGGGCAAATCAGAAGAAAAAGAGGGAGGCTCAAAGATGCTTCGGTAAGGTGATAAATCCTCCACATTAAAAATTGGACTAATAGACATATCTGATGGTAAGTCAATCACATATGCATTAGGTCCCAACTTACGAAGGATACGGTTAGGTGCGGAAGCTCGGGTATGTAATTTCTTGAAGGAGTGCTTTGGGTAACGCTCTGGGCGTACACAAACTAGCACATAATCTCCTTCATTGAACTCCTGATTCCAACGATGACCATTTGCAGCAACTTTATAATTCTCATTACTTATAGCAATTTTTCGTCGAATATCAGCATGTAAATCATGAATATGCTGAGCAAAGGAATCAGCAGACTTAGAGGAATGAAAATCTGGAGGCAATGGCATAAGGTCAATGGGCTGGCGAGGCGAAAAGCTAGTGACAATCTCAAATGGACTCTTACTAGTGGACCGATTGACTGAATTATTATAAGCAAAATCCGCAGTTAGCAACAACAAATCCCATGTGCCCGGCTGCTCTCTCACTAAACATCTAAGCAAGTCTCCCAAACTTCGGTTAACAACCTCATTTTGACCATCAGTCTGAGGGTGAAAAGCTAAGGAAAATTTCTAGTTCGTCCCAAAAAGTTTCCAAAGTGTCTTCTAGAAGTAGCTAACAAACTTAACATCTCTGTCGGACACAATGGAAGTTGGTAACCCATGAAGCCGAACAATTTCCTTGAAATACAACTGAGCTACGCGAGAGGCATCAGCTATTTTGCTACAAGGAATAAAATGTGCCATTTTAGAAAAACTATCCACCACAACGAAAATAGAATCATGCTCTCTCGCCGTCTTAGGAAAACCAAGCACAAAATCCATACTAACATCCTTCCATGGTGTGTGTGGTATAGGAAGAGAAGTGTACAAACCAATGTTTCATTTTTTAGCTGTTGCCAACTAACAAGTGTGACACTGGGACACTACTACGGCAATATCTTTCTTTAGGGACGGCCAATAAAGTCTATCCTCAACCAAGGCGATAGTCTTATTCCTACCAAAGTCACTGGCAAGCCCCCCTGCATGTAACTCCCAGACTAAGAAGTCTCTAAGTGAAGTATGGGGAATGCAAAGTTGAGAGCCTTGAAACAAATAACTGTCTCTAAGAACAAAATTAACATAATCACGACAATTTCCATTTTGGGGCTTTTTTTTTTTTTTTTTTTTCGATCGATCAATCATTTGCACATCCCATGAATCATCATCATCAAGATCTGAAGAACAACAACAAGAAGAAGACTCAAAAAAAGTAAATCTTGATTGAAATGAGCGCGTCGTGGTTCATAAAGTGCGTGACTGTCGGTGATGGAGTTGTGGGCAAAACCTGCATGCTGATTTCCTACACCAGCAACACATTCGTTTTGTACTTTGATGAATGAAGTCTTTCCTTGAAATCGCAAGGCTTACTCGCTCCTTTCAGGAGGGAAGGGGGGGCGGGGGGGTGGGGGGGGGACGGTTAATGCTGCCAAGCCGAATAGAGGATCTTCGATCTATTTGGATGATGCTTCTGTTGGGAGACGCAGGGACGATCTGTTGTCTTGTTTGGTGGAGAAGTTTGACAAAGAGGTTGGGGGTTGTGATAAAGTTGCAGATTGGGCGTCGCGAGTGTGGAATATTACTTGTGGTGTTGATGTTGTACTTTTACCTGATTCGTTACTTCTTTCCTGCCTTCCATCCCAATCAGAGGCACGTCGGGTTTTAAAGGAGGGCCAACGAGATTACAGTAAGGCGACGCTGTGCGTGG
Organism: Cornus florida; assembly: GCF_030987335.1. Classification (NCBI taxonomy): domain Eukaryota; kingdom Viridiplantae; phylum Streptophyta; class Magnoliopsida; order Cornales; family Cornaceae; genus Cornus; species Cornus florida. The sequence continues at coordinate 53,977,111 of NW_026775573.1, forward strand.
GCACTTGGAGTTTTAGGGGGGGATGCACAGGTCCGACTGAATGGCCTTCCTTTACACTTATGGTGTCGTGCCCTTTTTGTAACTGTGGGTGATTGTTGTGGGGGGTTCGTGTGTGCTGAAGCTGATGAGACCAAAGATGCCGAAAGTGTGCGTCTTACGGTATGCAATGGTTCTACTTGTTGTCCTCAAGCGATCTTCATCCACGATGATCGTTTCTGTTATAATGATTTGGGAAGAGACTCCACCAGCGCTTGTGCCTACGACTGAAAGTCTGGATGGAGGAAATGGTGCTCATGTTATGAGGGAGGAAGACTATTGGAAGCTTCTTAGTATGGGCGTGAAAGGTGCCGACGATCTCCAGAAATGGATGGATGAATGGGAGTTGCAGAGGTCGATCAAATTTGTTGGAGGAAGACGAAGTGGTCCTCACGAGCATGTGGTGAGTGGATCTGAGGTGAAGAGAGGTGGGACACGTGGCGGACAAAGAGCCTATTTTCTGGATTCCAACCTTATCATTAGGGATGGTTTGAATATCAAAACTAGGTCACGTGTAAGGGGGAGATTTTCTGATGATGTTATAGGGCGGTGGAGATCTTCTAGAAGATTCGGTGGGTTTCCTGAGGGAAAGGGTGTTGGTCGCTGTCCAAGGGCCTTTGTTGACCCAGCTCATTATGGATCAAATCGAGAGAAGACTTATGATTTGGGCTTGAAAAGAAAGTCCGTTTTCAATGCAAACATGTTAGGGCAGATGCATAAAGGTGTGGGTGATGAAGAACCGGGCTTGGCCCGAGAGCTTGAAGTCCATACGGCCCATGCCTATTATTGGAGACGTGGAAAGGAAAGATAGAATTAGGGATTTTGACTTTTAGTAGTATTATTATTTGATTTTAGGATTTCTATTTATGGTAATAGTTTGATTAGGGTTTTTCTTCGATGCCTATTTATATGTTGGTTTAGACATTGTGAAGGGCAGCTTTTGATGATTATTATTGATATTGAATTTGAGATTATATGTGATTTCTTCTTTCTCTGAATTCTTCTTTTCTTCTGAATTCTTATTCCCTTTCTCTCTCAATCTCGTTCTTATTCTTAATTTCAAATCGTCCCTAGCCGCCCCTACATCAATTGGTATCAGAGCAAAAGATTCAAAGTGTTCACAGCAATCAAACCAATCTACAGTTCATCCATCTGAAACCACAGCTGCTGCATCAATTAGCAATCCAATCCATTTATCACTTTTCGGCCATCTGGAGATCCTAAGCCCCAACCGCCACCAATACAAAGCAACTGACACCCTAACAAAATTTGCAGTCACTGCCTCTATTGCAAAATCCAGAACCAAAGCACCGTTGCTTCACCATCACCAAAACCATACAAACCCTAGTTGTCATCTTCCTCGATCTTCGTTCACACTAATTTGTCAACGTGTGCCCAGATCTTTGCAATTGTTCACCGAAATTTCAGCATCCTCTTCTCGATTCTGGAAAATCAACTTTGGATTATTGCAATCTGCGCGACTGATTTTGGAAAGTCAACTTTGGGTTATTGCAATCTTGGCATTCCTTATTGTCACCAAAATTTTAGCGTTACTGATTTTGGAAAGTCAAATTTGGATTATCATGTCCGGTTTGGAAAGTTCATATTTGGGTTTGGAAAGGATATATTTTGTTTCCTTATAAACCAGATTTGACCAAAATTTTAGCGTTACTGATTTTGGAAAGTCAACTTTCGATTATCATGTCTGGTTTGGAAAGTTCATATTTGGGTTTGGAAAGGATATATTTGGGACTGGTTTGGAAAGTTCATTTAAGGAAGTTGCAGATTGAGTTTTCAGGCCCAAGCTTAGCCCAGTTCAGAAGATCAGACCAAATTTCAGAGCCACAACAGAATAGTTCAGCCTGTTCAGTAGTAGACTGACAAAAAAAAAAAAAAAAAAAAAAAAAAAAAAGCAGAATTCCTACTTCAGTTCAAGCAGCTATTTTGGGGTAATCTTCAACACTCCAAGCATTCAATTGGGCTCTACATTCTACTTTGGAAAAGGTACATGTACTTCAACTAAAAAAAATTGTTATTAGTACTTTTATCCATTCGATTAGTTTAGAAATTGCAAAAGGTCCTAATTGAACCATTTAAATTTCGAACCCCTTTAAATTGCCTCAGTTGCACATTTAATTTAAAAAAAAAAAAAATCTTTTCATTGTTTCCACTTTATTTTTACACCTAGACCAGTGCATGACTTCCAGCATAATTAATTTCATTTGCTTTCAGATTTCTTAGTTGTGCATTGTTCTAGTTTATAATTTAGTTTACTTAATTCACTTTGAGTTCTATGATGGCATTATTCTCAACCATTCATATGTCATACCTTTCCACCATGACCATCAACAACCTTCTTTAAACTTTGTCCATTGACCTAATCCTCTTAACAATGTCAGAGGAGAACATCGTTTTATGTCCCCAATGGCTTTGTTCTAAGCCAAGCAACGTTAAGATTGTTGAGTCCAAACCAAGCTTCCCATCACACGGAAATAGAATTAACTGGTGTGAAAATGAAAGGGAAACAAAAACAACACTGAAAATAAATTTGGAACAACAACTTCTGAAAATTGGAAATAGGCTTTTTCAACCTCCATCCTCAATCAGTGAGCTCCTTTGGTTGCTTAACAAAACTGATCACTTGCTTTGCAAAGTACACCAGGACCCATGTGCTTCAATGCAAGCTGCAATCTCTCCAATAATGAAAGCTTTAATTGCTAAAGAATTTTTAAAGCATTCAAATGGTGATATTAGAGTTGTCATGCCTTAGTGAGTTAACAAGGATTACGGCCCATAATTTTCCCTATAATGATGATCAAATGGTAGAAATATTCCAGGTGATTGTATCATCTTTTGAAAATCTATCTGATACATCTAGACCATCGCATGGTAAAAGGGTCAAAATTCTCAACACATTTGCAAACGTCAAGTCATGTTTGATAATGCTAGATTTGGAATGTGAAGAGTTAATGGTTCAGATGTTTTGGTACTTTTTAAAGGAAATAAGGGATCATCAGTTGGACAATATCTTTAGATATATGGAACAAATTATGACTCTTGTATTGGAGGAAAGCGACCATATCTCAGTAGAGCTACTTCGTCCTCTTCTAGCTAGTGTTAGAAAGGAAAATCAGACTATTTCACCTGAATCTTACAAGTTAGGCGAAAAAGTTTTGAACAATTGTGCTACAATTCTTAAGTCTTGTCTTTCAAAAGCTCTACAATCCATGGCCCTCTTGTCAATTAATTTTGCTGAGATAGTCGCTTATGTTTGTCAAGATGAATCTGAAAAAGAGAATTTTGAATATAGTCACATCTCTCCAGTGTTGGCAAAAGAAGAAAAAGTGACTAATGATGTTCCCCATGTCACATTTGAGGAGGTGTTGGATTCTCCACCACCTAAACGTGTTAATGAAATTAAAAATGGGACAATTGAGGAACCTCCAACTAAATTGCCACACATGAATGTTGAGCAACACACCATTGCCTTAGCCCCAAGATCTTATTCATTTGATGTCCTAAATAACCATACACATCCTAGGGAAGATGTTGAACTGAATGAAACAGATGATAAATTAGCACAAAATGAGATCACTCAAGATTGCATTGAAGAGATTGGTAAACTTCACGAGTCATTCACTGTCATTGTGTCAAACAAGGATGTCAAGTACAACAATAATTTTTGGAAGACACTTTGGATATTCTTAGGGACAAATTTGAAGTTTCTTTTTGCATCTTGTCCTTTGAATGATAGAAAAATTGAGGTTGTGAATCAAGGTCTAGGATAGTTGGTTAGTTTTTTTACTAGCATGCGTCTAGACACTTGGAATTTGTTTTTACCTATCATGGAGTATGTTTATGCAAGTTTGACTAATCAAAGTACTAGAAGTTGTTCTTTTGAGATTATCTACCATTCTTTACCACGCCAGTCCATTGATTATAATCCTTCGCCTCCATGTATGTATTCACTTGAGTTTCTTGATTCCTTTATTCTGCTTGTTCATGATTTTGATGCCGATATGCGACAAGAAATTGTCTTAAGTAAAAAGAATTATGAACTCATTGCATATGCTCATCATAGGAATCATGAATTTAATAAAGAAGATTATGCTATAATTTGTGCACTACCTCAACCTTATCATAAAAACTCCTTCTAGATGAAACATGCCAAAATTGATAGACTTTTCCACATCATTCAAAAATTAGGAACTAATGCATATTTCTTTGAGTCATTGGATCTGAGTACTAATTCAATTTTTAATGTGGAGTATTTGTTATCTGACCGAGGCACCTTTGAGCCTCCTATTTTATTGGCATGTGTTCCTACAGGTGAATTTACATTTTCCTCAGCACCAGCATTAGTTCATCTATCTTTTCAGCCGCAATATATGGATTGGACAAAGGATATTGTTGATTATCTGAGTGATGGCCCTCATTTTAGAGATATTGAGTATTACCTTATTCGATGGAAGGGTTTTCCAGTTTTAAATACCAGACAGAGTATTGACCCATACTTTTTGGAGATATACTTATGCATTTACTCTCCGGAGGAGAGTTCTTCTCAACCGGGAGGGAATGATGAAGAACCGGGCTTGGCCCGAGAGCTTGAAGTCCATACGGCCCATGCCTATTATTGGAGACGTGGGAAGGAAAGATAGAATTAGGGATTGACTTTTAGTATTATTATTATTTGATTTTAGGATTTCTATTTATGGTAATAGTTTGATTAGGGTTTTTCTTCGATGCCTATTTATATGTTGGTTTAGACATTGTGAAGTGCAGCTTTTGATGATTATTATTGATATTGAATTTGAGATTATCTGTGATTTTTTCTTTCTCTGAATTCTTCTTCTCTTCTGAATTCTTATTCCCTTTCTCTCTCAATCTCGTTCTTATTCTTAATTTCAAATCGTCCCTACCCCGCCCCTACATCAGTGGGCAGTTCTCATTTTGGGCTAGATATTTTATAGCGACCTGGGCCATACATTAAAGGCCTAAGCTCCAAGTCTGACTGCCCTCATTATATTGGGCTTGTTTTTAAACAACGATGTGGGTCAGATTTAAAAGGCCTAAGATCCATGTCTGTTGACCAACATCATAAACTATGTGTTGGGCCTGGTTTGCATAATCGTTTTGGGCCTCTTCAGTTGGGGCCTAACAGTGGGCTTCATGATGGGTTACACTACCACAATGACTGTTAATGTCAAGTTTTTTAATCGACATCCACAGCCTTCTTTTCAGCCTCCGAAGCTTTTTAGTCTCCGAAGTTACAGAGAAATGTTCGCGTTTTTCTAACAGGAGATGGTTTACACAGGAGAAACAAAAGTGGGTCAAGACCAAGGCTTACAATATGAAGTGTTGAGGAGTTCGGTGGAGATGGATTTTGGGGGTTTGCTGGTTGGTTCTCGACATTTGTCGCTAGTGGTTGAAGTTGAGACGGAGGGCTGTTCGAATGGCAATTCTTTGTTTTCATCAGAGGGGTCCAGGAGCCTGGAACTTTGGCTTGTGTCACAGTAGATGATTTTTCCACATGTTTGAAGGGTGGGAAAGATGTTACAGTTGTGTTGGCCAAGATTCGAAATTCCAGTTAACGGATGAGTCTGCAGCCTTATTAGTGAAAAAGTTGCGATTGCACAAAGCCTTGCGCTTTGATGAAGGGGTCTGATGCATGCAGTGACGATTTAGAAGGAGAGTATGGCACTTCTGTGGTTGCCAGTCATGCTTTTGTTTCAGCGTTAGATGAATGGGATGGGACTTCAAACACATTGATGGGTGGGGATTGTGCTCTGGGAGGGTGTTGTTGATGGTGATTTTTCTGTCCCACTGGCAGTGATGGACCCTGAGGGAGTGAGGAATGAACTGTCGGATATGGGGGGAGGGGATAGGGAGGTTGATACGGATTGTAGGGAGTTATGGATTAGGGATAATTCAGGGGTTGTTGGCAGCTTGGTCGGGGTATCTTATGAAGGGGATTTCTGTAGGGCTTTGGGAATGTTTCACGATTACAATAACATCCAGCAGGTGGCTGGCAAAGCAAAGAAGCCGTTGGAGGAAGGGGAGAGGTAGGTGATGAATCTTGTCTTGACTGTCAACTATGAAGGGATGAGTGGGGGATCAAAGGAGAGGGCTAGAGGGAAGAGAAGAGGAAAGGAGAACTTAATTGTTTACTAATGAAGTTACAAATTTTATCATGGAATGTCCGTGGTCTAAATGACCCGGAGTAGAGGAAGGTGGTGAAGTTGACAATTCGTAAGTGGAATGTTAATGTGGTATGTTTGCAAGAAACGAAAATTTCCTTGGTTTCGGATAAGGTGGTGAGGAGTCTTTGGGGTGGTAGATTTGTGGATTGGGTTGCTTTTAAGCTTTGGATTCTTCGGGAAGCATTCTTGTGATGTGGGATAAAAGATAGGTCTCAAAGCTTGATGCGTGGATGGGACGATTTTCGGTCTCTTGTATGTTATCTATGGAGGAGGATGGATTCCGTTGGATTTTCTCGGGTGTCTATGGCCCTAACGAGGATAACGTTCGACATTTGTTGTGAGGGGAGCTTGGTTCTGTTCGGGGTAGATGGCCTTTGCCTTGGTGTGTTGGTGGGGATTTTAATGTTATTCGCTCCCCTAGTGAGAGGTCCACGGGGGGCAGGTGGACTTTGTCTATGGAGCAGTTTTCCGAGTTCATTCTCGATTTGCAGTTGATTGACTTGCGTTGGAAGGGGCGACATTCACTTGGTCCAGTGGTAGAGCGTCTCCTACTCTCTCTCGTTTGGATAGATTTCTGTTATCCAGAGACTGGGAGGAGAAATATCTCGATGTAGTCCATGCAGCGTTGGCTAGACCAACATCGGATCATATTCCTATGGTTCTAGATTGCGGGGAACTACGGAAAAGAAGCTCTCCTTTTAGATTTGAGAATATGTGGCTTCGAGCAGAGGGTTTTTCTGAGAGGATTCGCTATTGGTGGGAGGGATTTGATGTGATTGGTACTCCAAGTTTCATTCTTTCCGGAAAATTACGTTGTTTGAAGGAGGAAATTAAAAGATGGAATAAGGAGGTGTTTGGGAACTTAGGGTGGAGGAAGAACCGGGCATTCTCAGAGATTGCTGATATTGATCGGATAGAGGGATTGGGAGATCTTGGAGAGGTTTTGAGAAATAGAAGGGTGGTATGCCACGCAGATATTGCTGAAATAGCTGTGTTGGAGAAGATTTTGTGGAGATAGAAATCTAGAGCCCTGTGGTTAAAGGAGGTGGATCGTAATATGAATTTTTTCCATAGACTTGCTAATGCACATCGAAGGGGCAATCATATCGTGAAGATGTGGGTGGAAGGGGAGTTGCTCTGCAAGGATGAGGAGGTTTATAGAGGAATTGCCTCTTTTTATCAGAATTTATTCACTGAGACACACGGTTGGAGACCGTTGCTTAGGGGGCTCCAGTTTGATTCGATTTCTGAGATGGAGAGTGTTGGTATGGAGAGACCTTTTTCTGAAGAGGAAGTGCTAAAGGCGCAAAAAAATTGCAATAGGGATAAAGCCTTTGGTCCTGACGGTTTTAAGATGAGATTCCTCATTCACAGCTGGGAGGTTGTTTTGGGGGAAATGTTGGGAACTTTTCATTCTTTTCATTCTCAGGGCCGCTTCGAGAAAAGTTTGAATACCACTTTCATTGCTCTTATCCCCAAAAAAAAAAGGGGGGGGGGGGGGGGGGGGTGTGACGTCAAGGATTTTCGACCCATTATCTTGGTGGTATGTATCTATAAATTAATTGCTAAAGTTCTTGTTTCGAGATTGAGAGAGGTTTTGGATGGGGTTATTACGGATTCCCAAAACGTTTTCGTGGGAGGCCGGCCAATTCTTGATTCAGTTCTTATTGCGGCGAGTGTGTTGATTCTCGACTGTGCAGTGGGGTTCCTGGGGTTTTATGCAAGTTGGACATTGAGAAGGCCTATGATCATGTCAGTTGTAGTATCCTTCTTTATTTGATGGAAAGGATGGGCTTTGGAGAGAAATGGAGGAGATGGATTAAGTTTTGTATCCCAAGTGTTAGATTCTCAGTCCTTGTGAATGGAGCTCCTACGGGTTTCTTTGGTAGCTCAAGGGGTTTGAGGCAGGGAGATCCCCTTTCTTCTTTTCTTTGTCTCATTGTTATGGAGGCTCTTAGTAGGATGATGAAGAGGGCAGTGGATCTGGGTTTTTTGTGTGGCTTCCGGGTGGGGAGAGATGTTCCTTCTCAGCTTGAGATCTCACATTTGATGTTTGCCGATGACACATTGGTTTTTTGTGATGTTGATGTGGCTTAGATTAGATTTTTGAGATGCATTTAATTATGGTTTCAAGTTGTTTCCGGGTTAAAGGTGAATGTGGGAAAGAGTGTTTTGGTTCCAGTTGGGGAGTTTCTTGAGATTGATCTCTTGCTAACAATTTGGGTTGTTGCATTGGTTCTTTTCCCATTGCCTATTTAGGACTACCTCTTGGGGGCGCCGTCAAGGAGAGTGGGAAATGGGGATCCCATGGTGGAAAGGTTTGAGAGGAGGTTGGTAGGTTGGAAAAAACAGTATCTTTCCAATGGGGGAAGGGTTACTTTGATGAAGAGCACATTGTCGAGTTTTCCGACTTCTTCCTATCCCTTTTTCAGATTCCTTTTGTTGTGGTTGAGAGGATTGATAAGTTGCAGCGGAACTTTCTATGGGGAGGGAAGGGGGAGGAGTTTAAATATCATTTGGTTAATTGGGAGCAGGTGTGTAGTCCTATTCGAAAAGGTGGGTTGGGTATCAGAAGACTGGTGCCTTTTAATAAGGCTTTTTTGGGGAAGTGGCTTTGGAGATTTGGGGTGGAGAGACATCGTTTATGGATGAGGTTGATAGGTAGTAGATTTGGGGAGAATTTTGGCGGATGGTATTCTCTTGAGGTGAGAATCCCAGATGGTGTTGGTGTTTAGAAATTCATTCGGAAGGGTTGGGATGAATTTTCTAAACACATTAGGTTTCGAGTTAGGGATGGTAGTGGGATATGTTTTTGGGAGGATATTTGGTTTGGTGAGCGCCTTCTTGCCCTTTGGTTTCTCAGACTCTTTAGGATTGCCACGAACTAACATGCTTTTGTGTTTGACTGCTATCACCTTGATAGTGGGAGAATGCCCTGGGATGTGCGTTTTGTGAGGAACTTTCAGGATTGGGAGATTGAGGAGGCTATGGGCTTTTTGGAGCTGTTGTATCGTGGATGGAGTTACTGATTCTGTGGTGTGGATTCCATCTCCCCAGGGTTGCTTTGAGGTTCGATCTTTCTTTGGGTGTCTTGCGGAGGCTCCAGGGGAAGCCTTCCCGTGGAAGGTTATTTGGCGTTCTAAGGCTCCTCTCGAAGTGGCTTTCTTTGCTTGGACATCAGTTTTGGAGAAGATCTTCACCCAGGATAATCTTAAGAGGAGAAGACATGTTGTGGTCAATTGTTGTTGCATGTGTTCGAGAAATGAGGAAACAGTTGATCATCTTCTTTTGCATTGCCCAGTTGCTTGGGACTATTGGACTTTGATGTTGACTTTGTTCGGGGTTCAGTGGGCTATGCCCAGGTCTTCCAGAGGTTTGGTTGAGACTTGTGGAGGTTGTATAGTGAGAGCCCAAGCTCGCGACTTTTGGAGGGTCACGCCTATATGTGTTTAGTGGTGCTTATGGCTTGAAAGAAATAGGCGATCTTTTGAAGGAGAGGAGATCCCTATTGGTGTTCTGAAATTCTTCATTATTAATACTCTTTTTTGTTAGGTTATTGGGAGAAATTGTAAATCCATGGATGAGATTGTTGATTTTGTGGACTCTTTAAGAGTTTAAAGCCCTTTTTTGGTCTTCTTGTTTTGTGGGATGCATTTCCCTTTGAACGCTTTGCCATACATATTTACTCATCAAAACATATTCATAAAGACTAACCCTGATTTTGGTATCATATTCATAGATGTTTTTTTTCTTTTTATTTAAATTATTATTTTTTTATTTTGTTTTATTTATTTATTTAAAGTAAAAATGTATTAAAGAGCGTTCCCAACGCATTCAAGTACAACAAGCCAAACGTGAGAAAATAAATAAATACACAAAGAACATAAACAAGGGGATTAAGGACCCAGGGATCCTATGTGATACCCCTCGATTCTAGAGCCACGGGTGATCAAGTCCGAGCACAGATCCGAGTGACATCAGACAATTAATATGTAAACAAGCAGGAATACAAAAAGAATTAAGAAATAAATAATAAAGGCTGAAAAGAATTCTAAATATTAAATCCTCAAAATTGATAAAACCAATTGAATCCAAACTTTCCAAAACCTTCAATCCGTACAACTCGGGAATCCATCTAGTGGACCCCTAATAAAATCCCAATAAAATGTAAAGTACGAAAAAAAAAGAATCCAAAACTAAAACATGATAGGGAATCCTACGTAGTCGGAGGAGTGAGTGACTGTATCTGCTCAGTACGAACAAGCTCTAAGTCTGGAACTGACGAACACCTGAAAAAATAGAGTGGGTCAGGCCTACGAGCAAGTTCTATTCTACTACAATCCATATAGAGACCCGATACGCAGATACATCCTAGATATCTCAGCAATAACTAAAATAGTCCATATATGTATAAGTACACACTATAGGACGCTCACTAGCCCATAAGTCTGTCTCAGCCTGAGTAGAGATAACATGCAAATTGTACATATCGTGGGCATGTATACCTAGACCTACCAGGGAATAATAACTATGTCCAGCTATCCATCCTAGGCGATATTCGCACCCTAACCATGATCTTGAGATTCAAGCTCATATCACGGTACCATAATCATAAGTATATAAAGTCCGTATAAGCCTAATACAAAAATATCATCCATCTGATACAGTGGCCCGACATATGTATAAAAATCCATCAAAAAACTAAAGTATGTCATTCAATTGTTTATTGACCTGACACCAATATGAGTAGGGCTTAACCTTTATAGTTAATCCATACCCCAATCCAGAATAGATAGGACTTAGTGTTTTAAACTAATCCATCCCTAGTATGCCACCATCCCATACCGATGCATACAATCCACCAAACAGTATAATTGACAAAACAGGAAATAAGTAACCCATCAACCATACTCCAAAATAAGCATAAATAAAGTCTAATACGTATATGACCATATTATGCATTCATTACAAGATTTAAAAATCATGTTCCAGTCCTTTGAATTGCTAAAATAAGACTAAGCATTTAAATCCTCCAAACCGTCCAACAATTGATGCAATATACCATAAATTAAAATATCAATTAATTCAATCTAAGCATAATTATTTTCAGATAATCAACTACACTTATAATACTGCTGAAATATGATTAACACTATTAAATCATGTATAGAAGAATTGCTAAATACCAGTAAGTAATTAAATTAACCATTCAATACTCAACATGCAGGTTTTCTATTTAACTTCATGTTGTTCCATTCCTAAGCATATTAACATAACCATGCTTCCAAGTATTTTTAAAAGTCTAAAACAATTATTTAGACCAGTTATTGCAATTTAAACAATTTAAAAACACCCCAATCAGCCAAACAGAGCGCAAACCACGGGAAAACAAAAAAACTGGAGAAAGAGCTGCTTCCCAAAACCAGGGAGCCGGCTCTCCCCTTGGTGGAGCCGGCTCTCTCATCCCTAGAGCTGTAACCTGATTCCCAATCATCTGCCTCGCCTCCGGTGGTGTTTAAACCTTTCTGTAATATCTTATTACGGTTTTTAGAAGTTCAATCTATGTCCCAAAGATCTCAGAAACTTATAAAAATCCAATACGCATCATTAACAAGAGCTAAAACAATTAACGGAAACAATCTATTCAATAAATCAGTTTCAATTTATAACATAGATTAAAGTCTGATTTAACCTGCATAACAAATCCGTTTTAAAGTCTGATTAAGTCCTAGAGACTATCTAGGCATGCATAGAACACAGGTCTATAAGAAGGAGTTAGAATATGAACTTGCCTTCGGTTTTAGTTTTGAAATCTTAAACCACCGTCTTTAAGTTTTCTGGCAAATTTCTAGACTTCCGTTCAACACCTCCGTTGCTGTTGGTTCAACCCAGAAGCAATCCCTTCATTCCTCCTTGAGCCTCTCTGTTTTTCTCTCAAGTTTCTCTCTGTTTTCCTCTCAAGTCTCTCCCTGTGTTCCTCTCAAGTCTCTATGTACGTGAATAGGGTTTTCCAACCCTAGACAGGCGTATACTAATATATTTATAGGCGTATATAACTCTAACCCTAATTATACTTAGAGAAGGAAAAGAAAAATAAAATAAAAATACCACTAATTCGGCAACCCGTGAAACTATATAAAACCCTAGAATTAAAATGAATAATAAAACTAATTAAATCCAATATAGCAATCAATTCATTTTCCACATAAGCATATAATAAAGAAAACAAATAATAAAATAAAATCATTAAATAATTAGTTCAAATAATTCAATTAAATAAAAACAATTAAAACAATTAGACAAATAATCAAATAATCAAGTAAAAATGCACTAAAACAATAATTAAAAAAAATACCGAGACTATCCTTTTTAAAATTAGGGGTATTACATCCTAAGAGATCAATCATCTCCTCCAAAGATGGACTTCCCCCCCTCCCCCAACATAAAAGACAACTAATGATATGGTATTTTAGCATTCCTACGGGAGATTCTTCCCCCTAAAAAGATCTACTATTACGTTCCTTCCAGATGCACCACCAAATGCAGAGTGGTATCGCCTTCCAAAAATGAATAATGTGAGGACCCATACCACACCCTCTCTATGAGTCAATCAAAACTCTTGTAGACCGGGGCATGACCTACTGCATGCTAAACAGACCAAAGATGAGACTCCAACAGTCGTGAGCTAGACAATGTAAAAGAAGATGATTCACCGACTTTCCATCCCTCTTACACGTGCAACACCAATTGACCACTACCTGTTTTCTCCTTCTTGGGTTGTCAAGGGTAAGAATCTTGCCCCAAATGACAGTCCAAACAAAAAAAGCCACCTTTAAGGGAGCCTTCGAACGCCAGACCGTCTTCCAAGGAAAATCAGCCCCTGAAAAGCCTGAGAGGCAGCGGAAGAAAGATCAGACCTTGAATCTTCTCTAGGAAGAGGGGACCCAAATGAGGGAATCTGGGCCTCCCTTATCAATCGTTTGTCTATACAGCAGGTCCAACAAGTCCACAATGTCATCCAATTTTGAGTCCTGAAATTATCACTGAAAACGCACGTCCCAGGTGATCCTCCTGCTATCAAGCCGATAACAGTCGGCCACTCAAGCATGTCTGTCAATAACAATCCTGAATAGCCTGGGAAATAAAGAAGCCAACGAACGTTCGCCACACCATAAATCCTCCCTTAGCGTAGTATCCCTGCCGTCTCGAACTCTGAATCAGATATGCTTGGAAAATCCTCCCTTATTATATATGATTTATAATTAAGACTTGTCCCTACATTTTTGGACAAAAATATCCTAAAAACCTCACTTCTATGTCCTTTAACATATTGGTTATTTGAGTTGTTAATCTATATCTATACATACACGTTCTATATCTATATCTCCTCCGTTGCCACTGCAGATCGTCATTGTTGCCACCGTCGCCGCATATTGTCACCGCCTCTGCAGATTGATGCATGCACATAACAGAACCCACCACCGGCCAATCGGTGTTGCCACCACCATCCCTGGTCCATAACCGCCAACAACACTACTATATTCCGGTGAATTAACCACCACCACAACCTTTGCACTCACCACCGCTATCCTTACCCCATAACCACTGCCGTCCTCACCCACAATCATTGCTGTAGATGCTGCCGCTGCAGATTGTTTACAGCGAATGATCCACCACAACTACACAACAAAACCCACCACCAGCCAAACAGGCGTCACCTCCAACATCCTTGCTTCACAACCCCTAGCACCAATACTATCCCATCAAATTAACCACCACCACGGCACTATAGCCTGTGTTGTCGCCACCACCATCCTCACCCCCACAACGACCGCCGCCACCCCCACCCCACAACCACCGCCACCAAAATCTCATAGCAGATAGTGATTTGTTGGTATATCGGCAAATGAACCCCATAGCCAAAAGTTTGGAGCTCATGAGAGAGAATAAATGTTGGGAGAGATGAAACGTTGAGTGAGACATGATCGAGTTCTTAGAGAGTAGATGGGGTTAGATTACATCAATACCCACAGTTTTTATGATGTGGCATGATCCAATGTGACTATTTTTGTCCAAAATAAAATATGGCAACAAGTCTTAACACAACCCCCCCCACCCCCCCCCCCCCCCGCGGGGGCGAAGGTGGGGAAGTTAGCTTTCCCCTATAATTATATATTTATTTTATTTTATATAGGTGAAATAAATTGTATAAATATCACATATTGTTTTATATACAATGTTATACATAATGTGTGTGTATATATATTATATATACATGTTTGGGTGAGGGCATTTTTGTCTAAGTATGTCTTTTTTTCCCCCCGATGAATAGTATATCTTATTTTGATTATCTAATGGAATGGAATGCCCATTTCCTAACTCTTGAAGAGGTCTGACCATTCCAATTTTTTGTGAAAATGTTCATTCTAAGGGAATGGCTATTCCTACTTTGATGTGAACTACTAAAGAGTAGAAGGCAATGAAAGACTAGAATTGGTATTCCATTCCATCGTGCCAAACGCATTTCAAATGCTTTCGTGTACCATTTGGAACAACTCCTTTTTGCTATCGTAAGGTTGCCCTAGCATAAATTTAATCTCAATCCTTTATTGAAATCCAATTTATGGATTATTATTCATTCTTGCAACAGAAGCTAAAGCTAAAGTGACTAAACATCCATTAAATAGTCATATGACTATAAAAAAATCTGTATGATTTTTTAAAGTGGAGGTAGGATGACCGAAGTACCTCTGATCAGAACTTAAATAGCTGACAAATAAAGAAATTTTAAAATGGTATCTTAAATTCAGATTTAGGTTGCCCAGGGACCAAAAAATAAAATAAAATCAGATATAGGTTTAAAATAAACAATTCAAAGACTTGGTGGGCAGACTCCACAATACCTCTTATGCATGGTTGTCTGGTTGGGGAAACTACATCTTTATTATTGGGTTTAAATTTTTCCCTCAATTGATTGGTTAAGTATTACGATTTTGAACACATTGTTCCACAATCATGCTTTTATGTGATGAAAAATACATGACTCTATTCTTCTCATTATTGAAATACCTAAAGAGATTGTACTACTTCCATTGTCATTTATAAATGATAATGTTGGGATTTCTTGTTTCTCCTTGCTGCTTCAGGAAATTGAAAAGTGCACTTCTATCTACTAGTCCGTTAATTTTTCTTGGGCTTGCACGGTTGGTTACCACGACAAGTGTGGACTATCAGGTAGAATTTTCCTAGTTTACCTTGGTTCTTTTTTCACGCATGATATATATTGGGTGTGTGTGTGTGTGTGTATTCCTGCTTATGGAGTAGATAACACGCACAAAATTCATGTCACCATCTCTTTTAGTAGAAATTAATTGCATATGGATTATATGTTAGTACAAATTAATTGCTAAACTCTTCAACAGACTAGTACTTCCCGTTACACTTACTTTCAGACACGTATATATGTTATCTTCTCAGTAAGTTTAGCCTTGGTAAATGGTTTGGTATCAGGCTTGAACTTGCAAATCTGATTAAGTAATTGGGTCTTGCCTTTGGCAGTTTCCAGCCATGATAAGTGACCACCTCTACTTCAGCTTTGTTTTGTGCTTATTATGTCCATCAGTATCTATGATGAGGCAGTTGTGCTTAGGGCTGTAAATGAGCCAAGCCGAGCCAAGCCGAGCGGTGTTCAGGCTCAGCTCAGCTTATTTACATAGCTGTTATAGCTCGGCTCGATCGAGATCGAGCCTAGCTTAGCCACGATCTAGCTCGGCTCAACATTGTTTGGATAGACTCGAACTCGGCTCGTGATCTTGTTTACTCAACGATATTCATTGTTTTTCTTTCCAAACACAGAAAAACAGATTCGGGGAACAAGATGACCAGAGGTGTGTATATATGCGTTTATATATACACATACACAGAGGTAACATAGCATTTATCTGGAGAAATCTTCACTACACGCAAATAGATTTCAGACCTTTCAATCATCTTCAACCCCTTTACGCAATAAAAAGGAATCAAGATTCCGCACCTCTGAATTGCAAGAGAGGAAGAAGAATGAATCATAAGTTGTTGATCGGTGGAGGCTTCCGACAGTGGGTAGATGCCGGATAGTGTTGCAGTGGCCGCAGTCCTCTGATCTTCACTCATTACTGAATTTACCATGAATAGAAGGAAAATGATTTGAGATGTAATTAGGGTTATTTTTAAAGGTACATGGGCTTGGGTCATTGAGAAATATATTGGGCTTGGATTTTAATTTTTAATTTGTTGGGCTGAAATTTATATGCAAGTAAAAGATTCTTATAGATAGTTAAGTGAGCCTCTTTTTATGTGGATTAATCTACTATTACATGGACTAAATATATATATATATATATATATACACACATATATATTTTGAACTTAAAACGAGCCCTTAACGGAGCCTGTTCACAAACATGTTCACGAACAAATGAGCCGAAAGGAGAGGTGTTTGAGATTGGCTCGTTTAACAAACGAGCCAAACGGAGAGGTGTTTGAGATTGGCTCGTTTAATAAACAAGCCTAAGAATTTTCTTTGGGCTTGGTTCGTTTGAACAAACGAACATGAACCGAGCTTTTATTGAGCCAAGTTCGAGCTGTTTGTCAAAAGCTTGTTCATTTACAGCCCTAGTTGTGCTTTAAAAGAAATGCAACTACGGCGGAAAAGTGTTGCTCATTTAGTGAGAATTAGTTTGTTAAAAAAATTGAACTGAGAGAGAGAGAGAGAGAGAGAGAGAGAGAGAGAGAGATGTTCTTGCGTCAAATTAGTGATTTTTGACATCTAACTATCAACTTCTCATCTCTGAATGATCTTTGCGATTATGCTCTTGTAATAAAATCCAATGCACAGTTCTTTTAGAAAATATATAAGCTAATTTTCATTGGTAAAAAATATTTAGGTAAAAAGAATTAGAAAGAAGATAAATGTCACAACATACAAAAATATGAGGGGATCGTCACTAGTTGGTGTGAATTGTGATGAAGGCTCAACTGGAAGGGGAAAACAAGTCCTTAACAACTACATGCGTCAGTAGTTTAGTACTGGGCTATTTTGATAATTTACATATTAGGTTGACTGACTGCTCATTTGATAATGGTCTTGTTTAAATTGAATTAATTTATGCTGTTAATGTGTTCCATTTTGCCCTGGAATGTTTGGTTTTGAGTTGTGTGTGTTTTTGTTGTTTTTTTGAGGGGGGTGGGGTGGGGTGGTTTGTGTTAAGGTGGGATTCCAAAACCTATATATTTTTTAATGATATTCTTTACTCAAATGATTTAAAAAAATTTATTTTATTTTATGGCTTCCGCATTCAATAGTAGTACAGCCTATTTTGGTGCTTTTAACAAACATTTTACTTTTAAAATGACTGTTGCCAAGCGCTGCTCCTGTAAAAAGGGGTGCTGGTTGGGAATGACTGGATACAGAGCTCTAGCATAATTCTACTTGACCTACCAACATCTAGATGACGAGGCATGGAAATCATTATTATACAAACCCTAACCCCGAATTTCTTTTTTGTTTTTATTTTTTTATCTTCACTCTCCTCCAAGTCCTAGAAAAAAGGAAGTTCAGGTTTTCATTCCTAAGTGGTATCAAAGCAAAATAGATCCTACATTTTTTCTGCAAACTAGCTGCCTGGTTTAATTTTTCGTGGTTGTTTGTCTTGTTTAGATTTTTACTATTCTAAAGTTATTGGTTTTTTTTTTTTTTTTTTTTTTTTTTTTTAAAATTTATTATATATATATATATATATATATATATATATATATATATATATTATGCAGAAGCCTCTGAAAATTTACATGTTTCAAATGGCTGAGACAAAGTTGGAAGTCCATAGGACATTAAAATGTTATTCAACTGATATGATTATAAAAAATAATAATAATAAAAATAAATAAAATTAAAAAAATTTCATTCATGCCTGTTGTGGAATAGGGTGATTTTTCTCTATTTTTCTATTTTTTTCCCTTGTTCTTGTATGCTGAAATTTTTCCTGCTATAACTGATTTCAAAGTCTGAACCCTTGAGGCATGGAATCCTTGTTCTATAAACCATAGCCTTACCCCTCTTAATTAAATCAAATCAAGACTTTTGTTTATGGAATATGCCAACACACAATAGTTTGATCTTATAGAAGTTAGAATGAAATTTTAGTATATTCATTGGTTATGCTCAACATTTGGTAACATCCTTGTTATGGAGGAATAAATTTAGAATGTATTCTTGGGAATTTGGGTGAAACTGAGTCTCTCTAATTCTTTCTAAATTAAATGGCCTTGAAGAGGTAATGGTTCTATAGTAGATGCAAAATTTCCCATATGCATGCCCATGAGGTGTTGAATCCCCCATATGCACCACATCTTTTGAATTATGCATTTTCGTTATGCAGTCTGTGCGAATATTAGTTCTATGCATAAGAAAGATCCAATATTAGTTCTTTGTACAAGATAATTAGAGGCGTTCGAGTCCAAAAGGCAGTAGTCTTAGGGGCAGTTTCTACCATCAGCAAGTTGAGGAAAAGGGGCAAATTGATTTTTTAGTGGTGTTGCATCTATAAGAGGGAGGGAGAGAATTTTAATAATCTTCGTTGAAATTGTGGGATAGTCTGGGAGTTGTGGAGCCTTTTTATACCCTTACTCGGTGTGGCTTGGGTGACGCTGCATCAATTGAAGATCTTCTTTTTATTTCGAAGAGTGCCTGTGTTTTTAGGGGTGTTAGGAGGAGTTGAGATGTTGCTCGGATGAGCTGATGTGGAATTTTTATTTTTCATTTCTTTTCTTTTCTTCCGATCCTCATGGCAGCAAAGACCGAAGGGTTGTCCAAGTTCTAACTGAATTTGACAAATGAAAATGAGCGTGATTAGTAAGGTTTTGTTTTCTCAACTCGTGAATTGATAAATCTACCCACATATGCTTAGCATATACATTTTAAATAGGTCCTAAGTGCTACTAAATGGGCTAGGTCATATTTGCGTCAATTTGACGTGGTTAGTTAAACGGTTCAAATCGGGTTGATGTTTCAAACACGTACATGACATGACTGTTTAGTGTGTGAATTTGGGTTGACATGATTACAACTTGAACACGATTAACCCAAACCAAAACTCACTTATTCCGTGTTCAGATTGAGTCGTTTTAGTGTTTTGTGTTAAATTTTGCTACCCCTAATTCAGGCTATTTTGTTTTCAAATTGGTCTGCAGGATAGAGCTTGCATCAATTATGTAGCATGGACTTTTAGTTCTTTAGGTCGCGTGATGTTTCCTACACTTTTTAACTATTAGGGTCCAACAATGTTTTAAACTACACTGTTGGTTTAAGAAGACTTCTATTTTGTTTTATTTTTTGTAACTGAGAGTGTCCCCACCACCTTTGGGAATGGAACTGATCCCTTTGATACCTCAATCACCCCAAAACCATGGGTGTTGAGTCGGTCAGTTTAATGTCCCCTGGAGTAAAACATGAGACCTCTGGATTGGTTTAATAACTTATATCTAATGAAAATTGAAGTTCTTGTCTAACTGCAAAATCCATATCAGTAAAGTTATTTGGTCCAACTCTATTTAGACAATTAACAGGCACCACTGGGTTACTACCTCCACCTCCCCAAAGGGTAGGTCGATGGTTGAACCCTTTGGGTTAAAATGGGTGTGTAAGTTGTTTATTATGGAACCGATGCAACTTCTTCAATGCTAAAAAGCTTCTATATAGGGACTCTTTTATTGCATTTGTTGCCAAAGGAACCACTAAAAGCAAAAAAAGAGAATAGGGTTAGACCACAATGATGAAAAATGCATGAGCATACTCGTTCACTGTACTGTAAGATGTGATACTTATGCTTAATCTTGTCTTTATAGCAGTTTCATGGTTTGACTTTACAGTTATGTACTTTTATATGAGGCCAGTCTTCACTTCTCTCCTCATAGGTTCATGTGGGGGAATACGGAGTGCATTGGAATTTCTTTTTTACACTTGCTGCTGTATCAATCCTTACAACAATAATTAACATTCAGACACAATATTGTGGGATTCTAGGTTCATTGATTCTAGTAGGTACATCATTTGTTTTAGTTATTATTACTTCTTAGAAAGTGCTTGGTTCTCTTGGTACATTTTGGTGACTTTTCTTTTTGATTTACTCAGGGTACCAAGTTTGCTTGATGCTTGGCTTAAATAAGTATATGCTTTCTAATGAAAGGGGAACAGACATTATTAGCCTTAACAAGGAGGGAATTTTTAGCATATTTGGTGAGGATGACTTATACTTTATGTATTAAGTTCATAACCTTTTTCACTTGGTCTTTCAGTTGGATTTATACTTGTACCAGTATGAACTGTTTAAGGATTTAAATATTAAAGTTACAATCTATAACAGCTTAAGCTTTTAGAGTAGATGGTTGACAACATGGTATCAGAGCCAAAGGTCTCTAGTTCAAAACTCACCGTCACCCTGATAATTAAAAATTGAAACACATGTTGGACCAAAGAAGGCCACATGTGAGGGGGGCGTGCTGAAAGATTTTAATGTTAAAGTTACACTATCTCTAACAACTTAAGCTTTTAGAGTAGATGGTTGTCAACATGAACTATTTTATGATTGTTGTTTAACCTTTGGCTCATTTGGGAGCTTATGAGTATATTGATATGTTGTTATTATATTGCTATTTCACTTGCTGTTTTATATTAGATAGAAAAGGTTCATTTTGCATTTACTAGAAATACTATGCCAAGATGTAATATTTTTGCTAGAACATATAGTGTTATGGTTATTTTCTATATCCTGGATCACGAGTCTAAATGTATACTCGTTGGGCATGAAATGGGCAGATCCATGTAAATCCAAGAAACTTATTTTATTGTTAAAGTCCATGTCTTGGGTCTTAGATTATATTTGATCTTGGTTCATACCGAGTTCACATAAAATGGAAATTTGAGTAGGTTTTTTATTATTTTTAATTGTATGTGTTAAATTTATGATGCGGAAATATAAGATGTAAAATAGGAAGATGAAATAGAGAAAGATTAAGAACACAACATATACATGGTTCGGCACTAAGGCCTACGTCCATGGATCAAGAGGCACTGAGGCTACATTTCTCTTATTGCTTGTATTACTTGATGTGTTTACATTGTATTAATACACAATATATAGGGAATAAAGTTGCAGACAAAAGGAATAAATCAAGGAGGAAATCAAGGAGGAAAGAAGGGAAAAGGAAACAGAATATACATATACATATATATAATATATATTTCAATAGTATGAAATCAGATCTAATTATCTCTGGATCATATAAGAACACAAAGTGAAACGGTTGAACTTTTTTCAGAAATTTAAGTGATAAGTTGCATGAATATCCTATCAGACAAAAAAAAAAAAAAAAAAGGAAAAAAAGTAAAGAAAGAAAGTTGGATAGATATATGGAAATGGAAGGACTTATTGGTGGTTATGATTTAATTTGGGATAAAACAGAAGCTTACGTGCTAGGAACAAGAAGGGAGACGAAGGTTAGAAGGTATATTGCCTTAGATCTGGCTTGCTGGATGGTATCCCACCAATGGTTGCCAGAGGAGGCTTGGTGCTTCCTGGTGATGGGGATTGAGTTGAGCTGAGGTTGATTGTTGGAAGCTGCTGTCCAGGTGGTCTCCGAGCAAAGTATGTTGCAGTTGATCTCCTCAAGGCATTCCTCCTCCATTAATGGGCTTTGTCGTTGTGGAGCAAGAACGTGTGTACTTTTGGAGACTCTATAATATGAAAGAACTAACTTTGAACTTTACAAAAGGGTTTTTACTAATTTTAGTTCATAATTAGATGGGTATTTGGATTCTAATGGGTATTTTTGGTTAACCTGAGTGCAATCCAGATGCAAGACAGATCAGTTGAAGGATGCTCGCACTTGACCTACTTCATTATATGAATTCAAAACAAGCAGGCCATATTCTGTATAATAGACCTCGGAATGGACCCAATCTTGGGTAAAACCTGATTGTTTTAATTCCCTAGAAGCAGTAATACTTCTGTTGTGAGTATATTTGAGACAGTCGAGCATGGCACTTCTCAGAAACTTTTGGACATGTATCCTACATACTTTGTATATTTCTAAATTGAAAAATATTCTCAATTTCAGACATGTAACAGACACTTTTCAGATACTCAATAACACGTGACTAGTGAACCATGAGTATTGGATTACATTGTTTGTTCCATACGTGATGTAGGACAACTTAGTTCCATAGGTGAAGAGGTACTCCTTTCAGATCCAGTGCAACTTGTAAAAGATCAAGAATTGGCCTTGGACGAGCTGCCAGTTGCTTTACCATTGATGCTGGAAATTCAACATCACAAAGATTTGGTTCCCGGTGCAATTTTACCAAATTTGCAACAATACTGCATGAGTCCAGTCGAGAATCAAAAAGTTTATTCCTGTAATGTGTTTTGATGATAAGATCGATATGGTGGTTGGCTCAGGATGTTTCTTGAAGAATGACTAGAGCAGTCATTTTCAAATTCGTGTTGAATATGGAGACAAGTGTGCTTTCAAGACGAAGGAGGGACACGCCTATGTTGTTGATCTTCCTAATGGAAGAACTATTTCCCCTACCTTCGATGTTGTTAAATTGTTCAAAAACCATCATTCGAATGAGCCACTTCATTTGCGAGAAAACTTGAGGACGAGTTTTTCTGAAGTGGAGGGAACTGATGTAGGACAAGTATTAGTTAAAGTATATAAATTTGTAATATAATATATTATATAAGTATAGTGGGAAAACATATGATATATTATATATAGTTTGTAACAGTGGAGTGTTTTATGGATTGTTTAGTGGAATGTTTTGAGGAATGTTTTGTGGAGTGTTTAGTAGAGTGTTTTAAGGAATGTTTTGTGGAGTGTTTGGTGGGGTTGGTAAGTCCATGTAATGTCTCCTATAAATAGGTGTGTGTGTGTGTGTGAAGGAGAAACTTAATTCCCATTTGAAATGAAAACAAGTCACGGTGTTTTATAACTCTTTTGAGTTGTTGCTCTCTTTTATCTTATTGAGATTTATTTCTCCTTAGCTTCCGCTACGTCAATAGGTGTAATCATGAATTGATCCATTTCATGAATTTTATTATGCTTGCATCATTTTATAAATATAATAGAGATTGTTGGCACACACACCGAAATAAATAAAATAAATTGTTGAGATGTAGGATATAAGAATGCATGAGCTTCATCACCACCCTGTTTGAGTCTTTTTATGCTTGTTTAAAAGTTGCTTTAATTTTGTCAACTCCTTTTGATGTAGAACAATAATTGGTGGAAGAAGACACAAGGGACCACAACAACAAAGAAAGGCATGTTTTGTGGAATGTTTTATGGAGTGTTTTATGGATTGTTTAGTAGAGTGTTTTAAGGAATTTTTGTGGAGTGTTTAGTGGAGTGTTTTAAGGAACGTTTAGCGGAGTGCTTGGTGAGGTTGGTGAATCCATGTAATGTCACCTATAAATAGGTGTGTGTGTGTGACGTAGAAATTCATTCGCTCATCAAATGAAATAAACATCAGATGGCAATTGATCTACAGATATTTAGTATTCTTAGAGCCTTTGCTCTGCAGATATTTGTATTCTCTTTATGAGGATTATATCTATCTTTTAGCTTTTGCTACGTTAGTTGGTATCAGAGTCTTGATTTACCCTAGTCTGATGACAAATGATGGAAATGGTAGCAACCACTCTGGCGATGAAGAGCGCAAAGTGCAGGCCCTTTGGGCAGCTGTACATGCCCAAGAACGCATGTTGCAACAGATCCAACTTGCAATTGCTGGACTTGGGGTTGGCGGCAACTAGGATCGTGATCTTGTTCGGGCTCATGCCGGAGATGTTCCTCGCGGCCAACCCCTCATGTACCTCCATGTGGACCTCTAGTCCATGCAAAATATACCAGCGATGTGGAGTTTGAAGGAGTCGTGGCGGACCGGCATAATCAAGCTATGCACGATAGAAACTGAAGAGATCCGGAAACTCGTGATTTTCGGATGAAAATTGATCTATCCAGTTTTAATGGACATCTTTATTTTGAAGATTTCCTAGACTGGATCATTGGTGTTGAGCACTTTTTTGAGTCTATTGATATACCCGAAAAGAAGCAAGTTAAGCTTATACAATACAAGCTTAAGGGAAGAGCTTCTGCCTGGTGGGAGGAAACAGAGCGCAATTGCAAGAGATAGGGAAAACAACCTGTCTGATCATGGCACAAGATGAAGCAGTTGCTGAGATCCAGATTCCTACCAGTAGACTATGAACAAATGTTGTACCACTAGTACCAGAATTGCAAGCAAGGGAATCCAACTATCAATGACTACACGGAGGAATTTTACAGGTTAAATGCACGTAATAATCTGTCAAAGACGGAACATCAACAGGTGGCGAGATATATTGGAGGATTGCGGATGGCGATCCATGACCAAATTACGATATATACAATTTGGAGTTTATAAGAGGCTGTAAACATGGCCTACAAGATTGAGACGAGGCTAGCAAGACCACCCTCACAGGTATAGGAAACGAATAGGTTTAACTTTGATTCGGTACGCTCAATACCGAATAAAGGGAAACAACCTACTATTTCTCAACAACAGCCACAACAGCATTCGCAACAGCGTTCCTCAGGTGCATGCGGCAGCCGAGGGTAAGAACGACAATTCCTTGCAGTAGGACAAAATAGGGGTAAAAATGATAACCCTTATTCTTGTCCATGGCTGGACAAGTGCTATCGTTGCCAACAGCCAGCTTATTGCTCCAACGAGTGTCCTAACCGTGGGCAAGTGAATATGGTGGAGGCTAAAATTGCTGGCGGTGATGACAGTGATTTGATCAACTGTGTAGTGCGGAGGTTGTTATTTACACTAAAATAGGAAATCGACCGGCAATGACATAGTATCTTTCGGACCGGATGCACGATGAATCAGAAAGTTTGTGATGTGATTGTAGACAGTGGTAGTAGCAAGAATATTGTGTCAAATGCCTTAGTCAAGAACTTGCAGTTGAAAACCGATAAACATCTATCCCCTTACAAAATTGGGCGGATCAAGAAGGGTGCTAAGGCTAAGGTGACTGAAGTTTGCCGTATTCCATTCTCCATCGACAAATATTACAAAGATGAGGTAGTTTGTGATGTGGTCGAGATGGATATGTGTCATTTGTTTTTGGGGCGTCCTTGGCAGTATGATGTTGATGCAATTCATAAAGGGAAGGACAACAAATATTTATTTTGGTGGTATGGCCAAAAGATTGTGTTGGTCCCTACAGGGGGAAGAACCACCCAGGCTTCTAAAGTGGAGGGATGTTCTTTTTTTACTGTCCCTAATGAACAATTTATGGAGGCAGTAAAGGAGTCAGGAAAGATCATGGTGCTCATCGTCAAAAGCGATGCGTCTATCATGGGCATAGGTGTTGTTCTCTCTCAAGAAGGCAGACTAGTTGAGTTTTTCAATGAAAAGCTCAGTGAGGCAAAACAAAAGTGGACAACATATGAATTGAAGTTCTATGCGGTGATCCGAGCTTTAAAACATTGGGAGCATTATCTAATCTAGAGGGAGTTCGTATTGTATAATGATCACTGGGCGTTGAAATTTATCAATACGCAGAACAGCTTGAACCGCATGCATGCTAGGTGGATTTCTTTTCTTCAGAAATTTACCCTGGTGTTAAAGCATAATTCGGGGCAACAAAATAAGGTTGTTGATGCGTTGAGTCGTCGGGCAACTTTGTTGACAATTTTGAGTTCCGAGGTTATAGGTTTCGATTGTCTAAAGGAGTTATACAAGAAGGATGAGGATTTTTAGACGATTTGGGACAAGTGCAGCTCACAAAAGCCTGTGGCTAATTTTCATATTCAGGACAACTTTGTATTCCAAAAACTTCACTGCGAGAACAGATCATTCGAGAGCTGCATTGTAGCGGTTTGGGTGGACATCTGGGTCGAGATAAGACAATTGCATTGGTAGTGGAACGTTACTATTGGCCACAGTTGAAATGTGATGTTGGAAAATTTTTGCAGAAGTGTCCAGTATGCCAAACAGCCAAGGGCCAGTCACAAAATACTAGGTTATATACTCCCTTGCTGGTACCAAAAAATATTTGGGAGGATTTAACCATATATTTTGTGTTGGGACTTCCCCGAACCCAAAAAGGTATGGATTCTATTTTTGTGGTTGTTGATAGGTTTTCGAAGATGGTTCATTTTATCCCCATGCTGGAAGACTTGGGATGCATCCCATATTGCTACTTTGTTTTTTCGAGATATTGTTCGCTTGCATAAAATCCCAAAGTCCATTACTTGAGATCGTGATGTCAAATTTCTCAACCACTTTTGGAGGACTTTGTGGAAGAAATTTGATACTTCTCTGAATTATAGCAGCACTAGTCACCCACAGACTGACGGCCAAACAGAAGTAGTATATCGGACATTGGGAAATATGATCTGTTATGTCTCAGGTGATAAACCAAAGCAGTGGGAGTCAACTCTTACACAGATCGAATTTTCCTTCAATGGCATGTACAATCGATCTACCGGAAAGACACCATTTGAGATTGTCTATACTAAGGCTCCAAGGCATGCCTTAGATTTGGTTCCATTGCCCAAAACTCCAGGATGGAGCATTGCAGCAAAAAATATGGCTGAAAGAGTCCAGACTATTCAAGCTGAAGTCAAAAATAATTTGGAGCATTCCAGTGCCTTATATAAAGCTGTAGTTGACAAGCATAGGTGACCGAACAGGTTTTCTGCGGGGACATATGGTAAGTTGACAAACAGGAAGTATAGGCCATTTCGTATTAAGCAAAAGATTAATGATAATGCTTATGTGCTGGAGCTCCCTGAGAATATGACAATCTCTAATACTTCAATGTAGCGGATTTATTCGAGTACCATCCACCAGATGAACAACTTTATCCGCAATCAAACTCGAGGACGAGTTCTTCTGAAGTGGAGGGGACCGATTTAGAACAATAATTGGTGGAAGAAGACATAAGGGACCACAACAATAAAGAAAGGCATGTTTTGTGGAATGTTTTATGGAGTGTTTTAAGGAATGTTTAGTGGAGTGTTTGGTGAGGTTGGTGAGTCCATGTAATGTCACCTATTAGGTGTGTGTGTGAAGGAGAAACTCATTCCCATATCGATTAGTTGTGTATTGTTAGAGCCTTTGCTCTACAGATATTTGTATTATCTTTGTGAGGATTATATCTATCTTTTAGCTTCCACTACGTCACCTTTTTACAAGAAAATGGTCTTATCTTATGTTGGAAAGGGATTATTATGCCTTTCTCGCAATCACCAACTAAATATGGCCGATTCCTCTTTTTATACCATCTCTAAAGGTTTTTTTATTAACGCTTCGTAATTTTACTTTTCGACGGTAACACGGTTCTCATTACACCAACATTTACAACCCACCTAATCGCCTTTAATTATTCTTTTTCATTTTATTCAATTTTGTTAAAAAAATAATATATTGAGTGTGAGTAGCGCGGTGCGGAAGCTGTTAGTTGATTAAGTTGTGATTAACACTTTAAATGACGTAGATGGGGGTGAATAGGTTAACTTGCTCTATTTTTGTAATTGATTAATTTACCCACAATAATGATTAATTAAACATCCGCAACTTCAAAAATAAATATTGTAAAGTAATGTAAGTAAAACAAAGCAAGTAAAGTAGAGTTTGCGAGATGACACTGGGTTTTTAGAGAGAAAACCCTGATTGGTCATTTGGAAAAAACCTCTAGAACTTTCATAGTCCTGAGCGAAATGATCCACTCTTATTGAAGCAAACTATAATGGACTTGGACTCAGGCTCACACCCTTTTGCTCTACCAAAAACCAATCGCTGAAAGTCCCTATATTTGCAACTCACCTGTTCAACGGGTCTCGACTTACTCTTGATCTTTGTAGAAGGATCGCTGGTTGATTAATGAACACTCCATGAATGTCTTGATCCCTTCAAAGTGTGATTGAAACCTCCTCTTCCTTATTCCTTAAAAGCTTAATTTTGTGAAGGTTCGTAGAAAATTTGTTGTTCTGATCAACTTGTAATCTGATGTAGACTCTGAAGATTCCGTATTGATGAGTAGAAGAACATCACCCTAATAACTCTCGTGTTTAAGTGTGTGCTCTCAAAAATATACAATCAGATTTCTCAGAAAAATCTCTCAAAAATCTTCAATAACGAGTAAAAGGTGAAAACCCTTGTTTTTCCTATTGAAGCAATCAATCTCCTTATTAGGGTTAAGTCCTTACAACAGTTAAAAAGAGCTTTTTAAATCGTGCAATGACTGCCCTACTAGTTTGGGTAAAACTGGTAACTAAAAAGTTACCAAAAACTGATTTTTCCCACATTGAGGCAAGTGCAACCGGTTGGAGATTTGCTGAGTCTTGTTTTCTGTCATAAAGTGCAACTGGTTGGACTTTCAAGTGCAACCGGTTTGACTTTTCCTTTTTTGATTAGGAAGTGCAACCGGTTGGACTTTGTTGAATGCTATTTCCAACCTAAGCTCTCATACCCAACTCACAAGTGTAAATAATGCTCCCACTCACTTACCTATTCTAAATATTGTTCGCAACGGGTTCAACGGTAAGATGCACTTGTGCTTCAACTCCAAAAGACCGAGACTCAAGATAAACAAAATTACAACTTGATCACCAACTCCGAATTTTGCCAATATGCAAATTTATGTCTCACATAGAGTCTGAAACTTGTGCAATCATAGCATTTTGGTCAGTTCTGACTAACTTATGTTTCAATCAAATAGACTATCCAAGTATACACTATCATAATTATTACCTTTTTGGTGCATTCTTGTTTTACCACCCTTATCGTCATCTATTACAATAGTCCCATGAGAGATCATAGTACAAAACCTCTTTAATCACCAAAAAATTTGGCTTCAAAATATTCTCTTCGCTGGTATGAACATTTGAGGAAAAGGGTTTTGATTTGAAGTTTTGTAGAGAAAAAGATATTCTCTCTTAAAGAGAGACTAGTAAATCACTAATAACTTGAGGGAAAAAGGAGGTAAATAATGAAAAATAAAAACATAAAATAATAAGACAATTTTTAATGGTAATTTTTACAGGCTTTCGAATTGCATGAACTATTTTGGACTATCTAGTCATGTGATTCGCTGTTGGTTCTCATTTATTCATGTCATAAGATTTTAACAACTATGCTTCATATTAAAGTGAAATATAAAAAATAAAAAGAAGAAGAAGAAGTAGAAGAAGAAGTTGTTTTGGCATTTAAAGCTATTTTATCATGTTCAAATTTATATGATTTTTTGTACCAAGATTTCTTTCTTTCCGGTAAGGTGTCAGATTCTACAGGCTTGGGCTTTTTGTTATCCATGCAACCTGCAGTAGAAAAGCCCTGTGTGAACCTCTGCCTATTCAGCCGACTCTTAAATTTTCCAACTTATATATATATATATATATATATATATTTTTTTTCCTAGTTGGTACTCACACACACTAGTCTCTTCTGAGACTTGGACCCTTGACCTCCCTTTGGGAAGTAAGAGGCTGATACCGCTAGGCCACTGGCCCGTTGGTAACTTTTATATTTTCCTTCTCTAGTCTCCCAGTGTAGGTCTAGTGGCTGTTGATTTTCTGGCCAAGATGGGCTGCATTAGTAATCCAGCTTCTGTGGGCGTTTGGAGCCCCTTTTGGTATCACACACTTGATTTGTTTTAATTTCTATTTTTTTTTTTATATTTATTATCTTTTTTTTTATGTTTTATTCATTTAAACATTTTTAAATGATTCAGATTATAGGTTTGAGTGGATGGTCAAGGTCCACTGATTTTTTGGAAGGGTTTGTGTTAGAGTTGTGAAAGCCATCTGGAAGCTGTTGAGTTTTCACTGTTGAAAAAGATTTCTGGTGTTTTTAGAGCAGATACTTGTCTATCGTTGTGTCGGTTGGAGATCAAAATTTTGAACGTTATTTTCAAATAATGGCAAGTTACAGCAAGTGACACTTTTCCTTGGAGCGTTCAAGAAGAGACCCCTCCATTCTAGGAGTATCTGTGCTACCTAGTACACTTCTTATAGTAGCTTCTGGCACTCTAGAAACATCAGGAACACCCTGTTTGTTTTAATCACATCCATGTGTTTGTGCTACTTAGGCTAGTGGGTTGCCTATCATAAGTAAAAAGAAAGTGCACCTTCTTTCTTTATTATGAGTCCTTTCATCTACATCTAACCTCAGTTTTCTGGCTATGACGCCCTTTAACATATGCTTGTATTATAGTTTTAATGTTGCACTATTTAAGGTATGATCCGTGAGATTTCAAGCTTCTAAATGAAATGCTGATGACTGTGATTTAAAATTTATACTTGATGGTATATTTTTGTGGATAATTTTCTCAGGATATTGGGGTATGTATCTTGTTGGTGTCCATTTGGGCAGCTATCTTTTCTTTGGAAGCGATTCAAATTCTATGTTGAGATCCTACAAATGGGCAATGATTAGAGTGTGGATTCTTACTCTTTCATTTTGGTATATCTTATTGTTGCTTTAATTTTTTGTTATTACAATTTTTTCTGCCTGAAATTTTGATTGACTTCATTGTGAAGTGACTCCATTCCCATGGCAATGCCGCAGGTTATTGACTATGTTTCTGGACAAGTATGTTGAAAGAGTTTCCCGTAGAATGGTAGGTTAATTATGTATCTTTTATTAGTGAATGAAAACTTTATAGTAACAATGCTATTCTGATAAAAGAAATTCAATTCTTTCTAATAACTATCAGTTGACGAGAAATGATTAAAATTCTTCTGCAGTGCAACCTGGCTTATGTTACTCTTGTATTGGCTCTAAACCTTCAGGTCATTCTCATTTTCTTCTTTACTTCTATCAATATATGGATGTGATTGGGTATATCTATTTTCCATGTGTTTTAGAAGTCAAAAATTCAGTCTACTATTATTTGTGTACTTAATCATCAGTCTGATCTTGGTTATCTCTTTACTTGTATTTACTATTATCAATAGTTATTTTAGTTTGTTCAAGTCTTTATAAGTGTTGGGGATTACGCCTGTGTATCGAGTTATTGGACACTTCATTTATGTATACAGTTATTGCGAACTGTGATCATTTTATTATTCTACTGCCACCGCTTTTTTTTTTTTGATATTTTCCATTAACTTAGCCACTTGACGATGGGCAGAGTTCAAAAAGTTGTTTGATGGCATTGTGAAGCAAACAGAAAAAGAAACATGTCTTCTTACAACAGTAAGGAAGACTAGAAGATACTCTGATCACCGTTAGAGCCTAGATTTCTATAGGGAAATCTGGGGGAAAGCCTTAAGAATTGTTTTAACTGATAATAGTCTCAAAATATATTGATAAAGACTTGATTACAGCATATAAGAGGCTATTCTTTATATAAGACAACAATTAATGAAACTATTTTTTCCCAAGATGACTTTCAGACTACCCAAGAGTATTAATAACAGCTTCTATGTTTTTCAATACATATTAAGATTTCCCTTGCCATAATTAAGCCTTTGACTAGAGACTATTGATTGACACAACTGAATGCATTAACGAGACAGAACCGACTGCATCACATTGTCTTGGTGTTATAAGGCTTGATTGTTTGGAGGTATCGGGGAAATATGTTCCGAGCAAGTGCATATTAATGTTAATAATGAAGTAGTCATTAACAGGGACAATCTAGCTAGTATTGGGCAGATGTATCCGAATCTTTTACTGAATTACCAACAAAGGCAAGAAGGTGAGTAGTTTACTATGTCGAGAAGTGCAGGTCCATATTTAAGGGAAAGGGAGTTTGATCTAATAATTTTCCCTTATTAATTAGAAGACCTGCTCCTTATGGTCATTTTATCAACAAACTGCTAGTTAGGGTGTAACTTAAGTATTTTATGTCCTTTAACATGCCCCCTCAAGTGTGGCCCAACTCACGAAGCACTTGCATTCAATCTCATGTGGGTGAGCGCGAGGGTCCAACTTAGTATCTTGCATGCCATAATACCATATTTGCTACCAACCACTCAAAAGCTTAAGTTGTTATAGAGGACGTAACTCTAGTATTTTCCAAACTTCAGTGGGGACTTTTCCTTATTGGGAAAGAGAGGGGGGTTGGAACCTCTAGGATTTTATATTCTTTAGCATTCATAATTCATGTAGCTTAAGTATTTTGAGTGTCGTTGCGTGCTTCAGTGGTTTAATTTAACGCTTGAACATCAGTGCCATGGGTGTGAGTTCGAGCCTCAGAGCAGTCAGCTTGGGAAATATCAAAGTTCAGTTTTGTTTTGGGTCCTCCCTCCCAAAGACCATGCTGTATCGGGACCAGAATTAGGTAATGTCCCCCTTGTTTTAGCAGTCATAGCTCAAAGTATTACTTTAAGAATGTGTTTCAGTTGTCAAGAATTAAAAACCTTGGAGATGCAAAGAAAACGATCCAAACTTTCGCAATAAGTTTCTAAGTACATGGAAATGCTCTGAAACTTGAGATTTTTATTGACTGCAAAAATTAGGTAACATGTGAGTTTTTAGTTGGATGGGAGAAGAAAGATGAAAAAAAGAGAAAGCAAACGAAGATGAAAAATAGGGTGAAAGGGTTAAAGCACCAAATTCGTAATTTGAAACTCTTAGTTTCAGTTCCTTCTAAATGCAAGCTAACCGACGCTCCAATAAATCAATTTTGCTCAAATGTGGATTTCTTGAAATTGGTTGGATGAGACAATGCTAGCAATCCAAAGGTTTTGTCACACCTATTTATTTAGTTACTATGAAATAGTCATTAGAGTGCAGATTGTGGGTTATGTGATGGCCTATAGTTTAAGAGTACATAAGATGTGGGTTGGACTCAATGCAGTAATTACTTGTTGGAGTGGTGAATAACCGGGCTTGATTGGAAAAAAGGCAGGACATTGCATCTGGAATTAAGACGCTCATAGTCTGGAGCCAACTTTAGCTTTGGAGAAGATCTATTTTCGGTTGCTTCCAGATGTTTTCAGAATGCTCGGAATGGAGACTGTTGAGAGAGGTTGGGACCTAAATTGAAGAATTCAGAGAAGAGGCTACCTAGCTCGGCATTTCTCACTTCTGTTCTTCTACATATTCCTGTATCTGCTGCTCATCAACCCTCTTACTTGGGTGAAAGAAGTAAAAACAGTGATAGAGAGGATAAAGAAAGAGCAGGGTGTACATTTTGTCCAATGTTATTGTCTTCATTTCCTTTTTTTTTTTTTTTTTTTTTTTTTTTCATGTTTCTGTTACTGTTGCTGCATTTGCTTATTGGAACTGGGTGGTCGTTTTTTCCTGTTTGTGGTCAATTGGAAATGGAGGTTTGTGTGCTAAGGATAGCAAGCATCTGTAGCACAGATAAAAAAAGAGCCTTGTTTGATATTGATACTACCCTTCACATTGTGGATGCATCTAGAGTTTCAACATATATTTTATAATTCGATACATAGCTAACACTTGACACTCTTTGGAATGTTATTCCTAGAGCTTCCTCCTCTGCAATCTGGAAAACTATTGTTGAAGTAAGGGATATTATGCTACAGAATACAAATTTTAACATAGGTAGTGGTACTTCAATTTCCACATTCATGGACCCTTGGTGTGACAAGATGACAGTAGTGCAGAAATTTGGCCAAAGTGTGGTTAGGGATATTCCTCTGCTAGAAGTTCTTCTTTGGACAGTTTGATTCTGAATGGAGCTTGGAATTTTGGGATTTTACAGGCTGAGGGCTTGGAACCATTTAGGAGTTTTGTTCATAATCTGCCACTTAAGACAGGTTTGAACAGGTTACAATGGGATGGAGGCAAGGTCTCTTTCAAAAGGGTTTGGAATTGCTGCAGAGCTGCTAATGAGGAAGTTAGTTGGCATCACTTATGTTGGGGGAAGGCTAGACCAAGATGGTCCGTCAATGTTGTGTGTATGCTTCATGATAAACTGCCATCAATGATAAATTTGCAGAAAGGATTACTTTGGCTCCTAGGTGTTCTCTCTGCTGTAGAGCAGTAGACCATATTTTTATTACTTGTACATTTGCTCAATTGTTTTGGACTTGGATTGGGGAGGTTTTACAATGGGACTTGGTTCAATTTGCTGCTGTGGTTGACACTGCTGGTTTGCTTTCTTGGTTCCATAGAATGAACCAACATCCTAGGATATTGAAGTGCTTACTACTTGCTGCACTTTGGGGGTTATGGCAAGAAAGATATGTTAGACTACATGGTGGGCTGCAACAAACTTCAGAAGCTCTGGCTAGACAGATGCTTTTGGAGATTATGGACATTCACAAATTAGGCCTTAATGATCTTATCCCTTAGGTTTTCTTTTCAGTTCTTTGATTTGTATTGGAAATGGGCCTTCTCCATTTGGAAAGGCTTTGTTTGTCTCTGAGGGTATGCCCTCTGTGCTCCTGTATTTCACTCTTATCTTTTAATTCAATTCCAACACCAATTATGAAAAAAACACTTGACACTTGAAGATGTGTTCAACAAACTTTTAACTTCTTAATAGATTCTTGGTCTCTTACCACTCTGCCCTTACAATCGATTCTCGACTTTTTTACCTTTTAGCCATAGAATGAAGCTGAAGCCCTGGCTCCAAGATGGAAGTTTGCACAAGGTTACAGACCTCCTTCTACGCCCTACAGTCCACAGATTCTAGCAATCGGTCTTCTTATCTACGCCCTTAACCAAATATAAGATATATATATGATTATAAAACAAAAATAGTAAGCATCGTATAAATATCAGAAAAAACTTCAACCATTTATAGAAACCGAAATTGGAATACAATAAGAATTTTAGTCAGGGTAGGAAGGTTTGAGGAAGGGGATAAAATGTCATTGTATAACATACCATGTGAATGAACCAAAATGATTTAAGAAAAGAATGTGAGACCTTTTCCACTTGATTTTTCATCCGAACATAAAATTGAAACA
Organism: Cornus florida; assembly: GCF_030987335.1. Classification (NCBI taxonomy): domain Eukaryota; kingdom Viridiplantae; phylum Streptophyta; class Magnoliopsida; order Cornales; family Cornaceae; genus Cornus; species Cornus florida. Next base: position 54,012,336 of record NW_026775573.1, read on the forward strand.
AGATGAACTTGCCTTTAGATGATTTGGTTGTTCGGTTGCTTTACGCAAGGCTTTCTCTTCAATTGTGAAAGCATACTTGAAGATCAAAGTCCATCTCTATGACGACCGTCTTTCTACAAGTGACCTAGATTGTGGGTGTTGGAGAATATTATAATAGGAACCCTTAAATTACTCTTGACAGAATATTGATATGAGAATATCATAGGAGTGATTGTAGCTTGTGACGGAATATTGGTTGGAGTGATTTATGGGATTGATTTTAAGAATCCTCTATCAACGTATTTTTCATATTTTATAACTTGTATTCTCTCACCTATAAATAGAGGTGATTATTGTATACAAAAATTAAGAGTGAATGTAATGAAAGAGATGTAGCCCTTTGGGCTTTGTGTGTCATGGATGTAAGTCCTAGTGGCTGAACCACATTATATCCTTGTGTTCCTCATTTTATATTTCTCTATCCAATTTCAACAATGGGGAATACCATATGTCTCTATGTCTCAACATCTTATGTTCAAAAAAAAAAAAAAAAAAAAAAAATGTTCACATTTAGTCTTTTCTTTTGTACATAAATTTAAAATTTTAACAAGTTCCCGAAGATAGAGATAAAATACATTAGCAACAGTTGGGGTAGAGATGGGGATATTAGTGTTTCTTGGAGCTAGCTTCACTTGGATATGGATAATTTGGTTATCTCATAACCCTATTCCAATCCGATTAATTGCCAACTTGACTGGGTCCCTTGGGATTCAAAAAGAGACTCGGCCAAGACATGGCCGATTACCTAAGGACTCAAACACGGATTGGCTGAGTCTCATGTGATTCCAAACTGCTATATCATGAATGAGTAGCTATAGGCCTTGTTGCTTGGACCGTGTATATCAGGCCAAAGTGTTTGAAGTTTGTGGATGCTCCATCTTTTTATCGATGAAGAGCGCGGAGCTCTTTTCTTATATTTATTGATCATTAAGCTATTTGTCCTTTTACAGTGAAAAACGCAAAATGTAATTTGTTGGAAGGGATTGCCTTTTCAAGTGACTGAAGGGGAAATTTTGTCCCATTTGAAACTCTCTTATCATTTGTATTCCCCCCTTGTTCAAGTATATTATGTGAGCTTAGATTGTCCATGTTAATTGGAATAGTTTTGTAATTGTTGTGGATTTCACCAATCTTGTGAAAATGCCTTCCCATCTAAAAGTTTGCCAATTTTGCAGATTTTAGCTACACTAATGCTTTCTGCCTACATCGGTGGACCAAAAATTTCCAGGCTGGAAGAAGCATTTAACAATAATTTACTAGGATCGTTTCTGCTGGTGAATTCAATATCCTATTAATTTCTTTACTTTGTAAATACTTTCTTCCTCTCATGAGCTCAGGATACTAATTTTATATGTTCACCTTAAATCCATGCAGGCAAACATGCTCACAGGAATGGTAAACTTGTGTTTTGATACCCTGTCTGCATCCCCAATATCAGCCCTTGCTATCTTGCTTGGCTACGCATTTACTTTATCTGCTATTGTTGGATTAGCAGATTTTTACCGCATTAAGTTAAAATTTTGGTAGAATGGGCCTATAGTCTATTGTATTAAAATTAATGTTGAATTACAATTTGTTGATGCAATCCAATGATTTTGTTACAATAGTTGTTCATGGCTCATAAAGTGTCCTAGACTTTTTTTTTTTTATTATTATTATTTTTTATAGTTGGTACTCACGCATACATGTCTACAGTGAGGCTCAAACCCCTGATTTTCTCTTTGGGAAGTAAAGGCTTGGAACCGCTGGGCCACTGGCGACCTAATATCTTTTTAGACATTTTTCAAAGGGGAAATCAGGGATTCGAGTCTCAGTGTAGACATGTGTGCGTGACCTCAGCTTTTCTAATCCCAAAATAAACACATTTTTTTTTTTTTTTCTTCATAGTTGGTACTCACGCACACATGTCTATACTGAGACGAATCCCTGATCTCCCCTTTGGGAAGTAAAGGCTTGGAACTACTGGCCATTAGCGACCTAATATCTTTTTGAATATGTTATTAGAGACGGTGTCTTTCTAATCTTCCCTCTGGGAAGTAAAAAAGCTTGGAATCCGCTGTGCCATGGGCTACTTAATATCTTTTTAAATATGCTGCTAGAGGCAGTATCTTTTCTTTTTGTTGAATATCTGGTTAACATACCATTGCCAAGATCATTTGCTTTATATTAGACAATATGCATATTTGTATTAGTCACACACATTGACATTCACATGGATTTGTTTGTTTCTAATTTGTTTTCCTCTCTCATTGTGTGTTAATAATACTAGTATATACGGATATGGAAAAGGCTGACGTCCCCACCTTCTTGGGGCTGTTAAGCTTTGTCCCCACATTTTTTTTAGACAAATATAACTCTATTAAACCATGACACCTCATAAAAATGATGCATGCATCAATGTAATTTCAAAAGAACAAAATCCATTGTTGTATTTTCCCTCTATCGTCAGGTCAATCAACTACTGGCCCGTTGGTCATTCAGTCTCGTACCTTTACAGTTACTCTATGGCACTTCAGTGTTATATTGTTTTTTAACGCAATTATATACTCATTTATTTTATATTTCAATACACATTTAACACCGTTAAAATATAAAATAATGTTAAATAAATATGTTAAAAAATAGGGGAGGCAATTGGGCGGATTTTGAATGAGTTGGGTATGAATAGATCAGTAATCCATTTTTAACCGGTCAATGGTGGGTAATAAATAGATAAGGGCTCAGACAGAAATGGGTCAACATGTTTGAACTCTTTTTTTTTTTTCTTCTTCTTCTTCTTTTTTTTTTTTTTTTTTTTTTTTTTTTTTTTTTTTTTTTTTTTTCTCGCTCAAACAAGCTTTTTATTTATTTTTTACTTGAATTGTATTGGTACCCATTTTTTTTTATCCAAACTGACCCACTTCCTTAAATTTAAATGCTCAAATAATTTGATTTTAATGGACGAGTTTGAACGGTTTAATGAATTTAGACTTAAATTGCCACTCCTTTATTACTCAAAATTTAATAGAAAATATTAACTTTGTTATATAATGTTAGATGTCTAAATCTAGCCTCAAACTGAAGAGGAATAAAATATTAGAGTAGAGAAAAGTTACTAGTAAAGACAAATATTTTCATTCGGATCATCTTTTCTACCGTTCACTTTATTTTCACCCTTTCATCTTATCAAAACTAAAAAATTATTGATCACATTGTTTTTATTCTTTTTGGACTCAATATTTCTTAATTTATTCTTGTTCCAAACCAAGCTTATATTAAGCATTCTTCGGACTAAAGTTATGGTTGTCCTGTTGAATGATTTTGGTGAATTTCGAGAGTGGATGAACATGATATATTTACTTTCTCAGTTTCGTTTCGGTTGAATGTGAAATTGGGTGCAAGGTATTTCATAAGCTTAAAAGAAGTGAGACGGGTGTGTATAAGTGTTACAAATAGTATTTGTACAACATTAGATCCGGATAGAAAATGAAATGGGTATAAATGGATGGGTATGTAGGATTATTTAATAGTTTAAGTTTTTTTTTATCAATGGGTAAGCGCTCACCCATTGCAGTTGGTATTAGAGCTAGACCCACTATTTGATCCGGTGTCACGGCAAGCGCCCGGCTCGAAAATGTTCTAGTGAGTCCACTCAAGTAGGGAGGGTGGCCCAACCATAACGAGAGCGTTACAAGTTCGAGTGGGAAAGAATGTTACAAGGGAATAATTGTTTAACATCAGAATCCGAATAGAAAGTGAAATTGGTATAAATGAGTCGATATATTGTATTACACAATAATTTAAGTTTTTAAATAAATGCACAAACATCTGCCACCGTTACAATAACAAGATCATAATCACTGAAGACCAATTGGTATATGAATGAAAAGTTGGTGTGTAGTAGGTATGGACCATATCGTGGTGGGCTTGACCCATCTAGAACACACGTGCGGGCCGCCGATCATGGTCTCAAAAAATAGAAATGATCTTTTTGTTAATGAACTTTAGGTTATTTGATTGAAGAGCCATTAAATGAAATTGCAAGATCTCATCCGCTTCCATTCTGCATTTGGTTTTTTTCCATTTCCTTTAGTCATTATTTAGTTGTGATTGTGATACTACTTGTAACATGTTTTTTACCTGACATAATAAAATTCAATTTTACATGATTTTATTTTTGGACACAACCACCAATATTACATGGTTTTGTTTTTCTCTACCATGCATAAAAAATTATCAAAGCTAACTCTCTTTTTATGACTTTTGCTCATCCATATTATTACTCAACAAAATTTGAGGGTGAGCTGAATTTCAATTACCATTTGTTTGAAAAAATGATTCTACGGATATTATTTAACATTTAAGATGTTGAAGTAAACTTCAAAAGATAGAGCAAGTAATCGATTGTAACTTATTTTCGAATTATATTTATGGATCAGCTTATTTTAAATGTTCCAATTTTAAATACCATCCCGATTGACGTGCATTCAGCTCATTATAACGCATAGAATTTGAAATAAATGCGTAGAATCCGCCATATGGTGTACCCGCGTATGTGTAAGAAAATATTTTGAGTTTGGGTGATGGGTTAACTATTTCAAGTAATCATTTATTTTTGGAAATTAGTTTGAGGTGACAGTAATTAGGTTAGTAAAGTTATTTGTTTTGTGGATCCATTTATAAATCTGATAAGATATTATAAAGATATTATGTTCATAGTAGGTAATTGTAGAGATCCATATTCTTTAAATTAACGTTAAAATTACAAAATCCCTTTCTAACATAAAAATTCAATAAAGTTTAAAACCTCTCAAACTAACAAAAACCTATTAAGTTAATCCAGGAAATGTTAGAGTTGACTTTGATATTTAATATTAAATTTAAAACTATAATTATTATTTTAAAATTACAAAAATACTCCAAAGTGCTTACAAAAATATTAGTTAAAAGCTATTAAATCAAATTTGACATTCAAAATGCTTGGAAAGAAGACGGATATTTTTATAATTTTAAAATAACAATTATAACCTTTAATATAATATTAAATAGTAATGTCAAATTTGATATTTCACAATTCATTTAACCGGTTAGGAATTTTAAAATTTTTTTGGTGATACCTTGATAAGTTTTGTAATCTCAAGGGAATTCACAACTCAGTTAACCAGTCAGGAATTTTAAATTTTTTTTTCGAAAATTAAAGCAATTACGCACACATCCTATCTGCACTGAGGTTCGAATCTCTGACCTTCCCTTTGGGGGGAAGCAACATCCAAGTTGTACTCTTCCTTGTAATTGAAAGCCCCATCAAACCCAAACTTGTTCTTCAATGGATCAAATTTTATTTATTTGGGGTGAAGCAACATCCAAGTTGTACTCTTCCTTGTAATTGAAAGCCCCATCAAACCCAAACTTGTTCTTCAATGGATCAACCTTATATTCAAAATAAATAGAGATTAGTTGTTGTTTAGAATCTCTTGTAAACCCCCTTTTCACCCCAAATAAATAAAATTAGCAAAGGCAGTTTTAGTGAAGTTAAAAAAACATCTATAATTCGAATACTATTATTAATATTATTATGGGCAAATTGCATTAACCTGCTTGACTTTTAGCGTTTTGCAATAAACCTCCCTTTAAATTTTTTTTTTTTTTTTTTTTTTTTTTTTTTTTTTTTTTACATATGCAGGCACATGATTAATTGAAATAGTACTAATGTTGAAATAGTTTTATATTTTTATGGTGCCACAATTGGAGTTCCTTTAAATCTAATTTTCAAGAATCTTAGTTTATAAGTATGAGATGTCTTGTATCCTTAATCGTCCAATTTTTCTTTCAATCTGATGTTTAGAGGATATACCTTTCTCTTGCCACAACGATACAGATGTGTAGCAAAAATTGAAAAACAAACAAAGAGAGTTGAGATGAAATAGCGCGGACTCTTTTCCGAAATAAAGGAATCTGTTACTAGATTATTTCTTCATCTATTGGATTTATTCACTAAAGATTGCCTAGATAATGTAGGCCAATCATTGAACCATATAATACAGCCCTCTACTTTGTTCTTGTTATTAATTTCTTGTTTCTTGCATGCTTTAAAACAAATTTTCAATATTATAATAATCTGATATTACAATTTTAATTTTTTGAGTAAAATGATTCCCATACATACAATTAATTTTATATGTTAAAACCAAGATCGGATTTGCAATTAGAGGGACAAACATTTGTACAAATAATATAACCTATACAAATGATTTTATTGTTCAACTATATAGATCATCACAAATTACTGAATTTAAAAATTCCTGTCCTCTTTCTTGTTGATTTCTTTTACTGCACTTGCTTCATTTCTTGTTTTATGCATGTTTCAAACCAAAATTCAAAATATTTTAAGTTGGGATTTATTCTAGAGTTCTATGCAACCACCATCTAAGTAAAGATCAAAACGACATAATCCTGAAAACAGGGCTATTTAAGAAAGTGCAAGCCATTGTCACAACTGATGGTATATGATTACTAATTAACTATTAGTATTTTAAGAAACAATGCATCTCAGCTTCTTTGTTTGGACGTAAAATATTTTTCAGAAAATACTTTTTCATTTTTTGGTGTTTGATTATCATAAAATATTTACGAAAAAAAAAATATTAAAATTTAACAAAAATAACTTATCTATCAATTTTCGACAAGTTATTTTACATTCCCCACCTGATGAACTCGACCTCAATCTTGACGTAGACCTTTGTTAAATACCGATAAAATAAAAATAAGAGATATATTTTACCTTTAAATTTTTTTTTATTTCACGTGAAATCGAAACAAACGGAGCCAATGTCTTTTTGTAAGTAACAGATATGTAACAGAATGGCCAACTCACAAGGCGTCTAACTCATGGCCTTTGCTTTTAAAGCAAAATTTTGGACTTCAATAAGAAAAAAAAAAAAAAAGTACTGAACTTTTCAAAGCTGCATAAAAGTCATGCTCTTCTTTGTAATTGAACGAAATATCGAACCCAAATTTGTTCTTCATCAGATCAACTTTACTCGAAATAAAAGCAAAAACTAACATATTAGCTATTGTTGAGGATTGAATCATATAAACAAAATATTAGGCTGACTTTTGATTGATGGATTTCAATTTGGTCATTCAATGTTGTAGCTAGCTAGAAACTGAAATTCAACAATATCCATGGATGGTTTAACAAGGTGATTTAAAATTCATCCCATGAAAGCATCCATTGCACAGGAGAAGTTGGTAATTCTTGGGAATTCTCCTACCACTACTCTTCATCATTTCTCCCATCTCTCCCACTCTTATTCCAGTAGTTAATATTGTCAATTGAATCTCAAATTCGATCATATTAAATTATCAATTCAAACAAAACCTCAATATTTTAAATGAACAAAAATTCGGAGTCCATGAATTGTAAAACCACGAAGTGGGAAGAGAAATACAGATGTGTTGCATATCTAAATTATATACGGTTTTGAAATTATTCATTGAGGAATGTTAGATACCAGTGGCAAAGACATTCTAGTAAGAAATTAAATTAATACAGGAAAAAACGATTCAAGGACAATTTAGAGTGGGGAAAAAACAACAGACTAGAGCATTAAATTCCAGTTGTAAATGAATGACTATATAATATACATGACAGGACGAGGGCTGGTGAAAAAGATGCAATGCTACTAAGATAGGACCGTGTTTTCTTTACTTCCAGCACTTCGAACAACATGGCACCCCGTCAACTTTGCAAACTGCCCAACAAGCTGACCAATTGCACCAGATGCTGCAGAGACAAATACATATTCAGCTTTCTTAAGAGTACAAATCTCATAAAAACCAGCATAAGTAGTCATTCTGGGCATATCTAATAAGAAATAAATTGACGTAGCAGAAGCGATAAGTGTCAAGAATTATGTCTTAAATTTCTATTATTATTAGTTTCTATTTTAAGGTTTATTTTATAATGATAATTTCTTGTAGAGATATGTTTTGGGCTCTAAGAAATTGTAATCTTTGTCCACCAAGAAATTAGGTATGAGACTCTATAAATAGGCACCTAGGGTATTGTTGAGAGTTATGAGTTGAGAGACATGCAGCCTTATGAGGGAGTACGTTGATAGGTAGGGGTGAGTTACGCGTTTGGTAGAGTGAACACTAATGGCGAGAGGGAGTCTCGCAGAGTGTACGGAGAACTCAATCAAGAGTTTGTGTGCATGGTTCGGTGTTGGAAATTCTCTACTATTGTAATATCTCTACATATATAGTGAATATCTTCTCATCCGTGGACGTAGCCTTGATTTTGGGTGAACCATGTATATCTTGCGTTTGTTGTGTGATTGCTTGTGTATTTTCTTCTTTTACTTCTGTTGTGCCCCAATAATAAGATGTTCACAAGGAGCGAGAGTTGTCTTGAATCCACAAGATAGGGTAGTTTGAATCCACAAACTAGGAGAAAATTAACGAGAAATTCTAATATATTATTGATAAAATTGATTAATCTTTTTTTGCTATTGCAGTACATATTTTTATAATAAATAAAACCTAAAACTATAAAGCTAGGAAACTAATAAAATAAAATAAACTAATTGCTTAAGCAAACTAAAAATACAAGGATTATCAATTCAAACAAAAACTCGAGGTTTTTAATGAATGAGACAGGCACATGTTACAACAAAAATTTAGAGTCCATGAATAGTAAAACCATGAAGTGAGAAGAGAAATACAGATGTGTTGAATATCTGAATTATATGCAGTTTTGAAATTATTCATTGAGAAATGTCAGATACTAGTGGCAATGACATTCAAGTAAGAAATTGAATTATTGCAGGGAAAGCGATTCAAGGACAATTTAGACTGGGAAAAGAAAAAGACTACAGTAGGGGTCATAGTAATGTAATTTATCTTATATGGAATTAACTTTTAATTGTAAATTTTGAATGATTATATAATATACATGACATGATGAGGATACCCACATTAATTAACGAAGATCGTCAATATATACAAGACAGGTTGAGGATACCCATGGTTAATGAAGACTGTCAAATATGTGACTGTAGCAATACCTTGAAGATATCCAACAAGCATCCACCAAGAAATGGTAATGAAAAATATGAAACGCTACTGAGATAGGACTCGCATTTTCTTTACTTCCAGCACTTTCAACGACATGGCACCCCATCAACTTAGCAAACTGCCCAACCAGCTGACCAATTGCACCATATGCTGCAGAGACATACATATTCACCCTTTTTAGGAGTACAAATCTCATAAAAACCAGCATAAGCAGCCATTTCGGGAATACCTAATAAGAAATAAATGCAAGAAAATTTGATGGGACATTAGAAATATTAATGACATAACTATGAGAAAGACGTAATTCTAACATTGTGATCTAGAGATATTTATAGTGGAACGTTGCGGTTCAAGTCCCTGTAAAGGGGCAATTGTGGGTGCATGAGTGTGACATACTTGCCAAAAAAAGAAAGAAGAAAAGAATATATATAATGAGTACCATTAATGTACCAGAAGTAAATTGAGGACTAAAATCATTAGAACAATGAAAAAGGGAAGGTCATCAAATAAGCTAATTAACCTCCAACTTCACTCTATTTGAGACTTCTAAAATGGAGTTGCAACATGGTCAAGTTTTAAATTTCAAATGCCACCAACACAACTAATGCTAACAATTCAACACATTGACTATGTCATCTCCAAAATGACAATTAAAACAAGATATGTATCTATATCAGCTATAACTAGGAAATCATCAAACGATCAGGGTTCTCAAATTAAAATGAAAATTCCACCTTCAAGAATGACAGAAGGCTATAGCAAGAACTTCCAAGGCCTGTCATATAGGCATACACAATGGACTGCGTGTATCCCCTTGAATGAGAGTTTATTTGGCATTGGGATTTAAATTTTAATGACAAAAGGCTAAATACCTACCCAGAATTCCCGTATAGTTTGAGAGAGGTACATCATTAATACGTTCAATTTTGAAAAGGGAATCGGGTGCAAAAATGAGACTGTACTCTTCCCATCCAGTTGTCCCCCAAACCAAGTCACCCTTCTTGAAGTTCGGGTGTCCTGAATCCAAAAGTACTTTTGGTACTCCATACCCAGTTATCACCTGCAATATTTTCACCATGAAAATTCATATATACAAGTTTAAGAATCTGCAGCATGTCAATCAAAGTGAATGCTCATGCAAGCCTCTGGTAGTTTCATAGTTTGAGTCATTTCAACAATTTAAACTCTATCCATCTGCCTTTCTATCTATGATTTTAAAAAGCAATCCTTGAATTCTATCGATTAAAAACTTTGAGCACCATGTGAGCTTCCTCTTGATATTTCCTTGTAAGGTAAAGTCAATAAAATTTGACTCTAAAATGTTATATTTGAAGGGAGATTCGACCGAAACAGTAACAATTGAATATAAAGCACAAGGATCGTCCTAGAGGGGGTGTGAATGGGTCTTGGTGAAACATTTTAGCAATTTAAAATTCAATTACTGATTAACCTTTAATCTGGTTAAAATTGCTTTTGAAACAAACAAGTAAATGCTTGCAGATATAAAATAAATATAACAGTAAAAGCAACATTTAAGCAGTGAAATGCACACCAGATTTTAACATGGAAAAGCCACAAAGCAGGAACACACACATATTTATACGCATATGTGATACGTGTGTGTATACGATGAGAAAAGATTAGATCTCTGCTCTAGAAAGGCATACAGGAAACAACAAATGCGGTGACCTGGGGTTTCCCTTTCATTTCAATAACTGGCCTTAGTATCCAACCGAAACAGATGCAGAGAAGAAGGAATAAGAATAGGAGCAAATTCAGATAGAAACAATGAATACGAGATAGGAAATGAGACCAGGCCAAGAGAGGAGAGAACCTGCGAAAGTTCATGAATTCCGAACATCAAATTTGTACAGAGGGTGAAACTAGAAATAATTTTGATTCTGAGGGAAGAAATGAAAGAGTAAGCATCAATGCTGTATTACCCGTGATCACAAGGGTTTTATCACAGGCATATGTTATGAGTAGCAAAATCTGAAATCATAACAGGATTCTGAAATCAAGCTCCAGAACAATATTTTGAAATCATTTCAGCTAAGCATTCATGATCCATAGCAATACAATAATAATGCAATATTGAGGCAGAAAAATGATCAAATATCAATATCCACAGTAAACATCAACTCACATTGCATTCAATTCAATAGCATCAATCAATTTAATGTCATCACATCATTACACAGATTTCTCAAAAGTTCACATTTCATTCCATTGCTTTAAAACATATATTTCATACGAAGCTATACATACACAGTTTTGTAATCGTCCATTTGGCCGGTTCTAATCCTGTTTCTTCCAGTAAATTTGTAGAAACTTTGTACTAATATGAAAGAGGGATCTTAATCTGAACCAAGCAAGTAACATATAAAGCTATACATACACTTTAGTCTTTAATCATCCATTTGACCTAGTTTCGTTAAATCTTATATGCAAATTTGTCATCCCCTAATGCGTACCATTAAAAGTGGAGTGACCATTGTTCTAAGGAAAGTGTGCTGGCCCCTGCCCTGAATCAGTTTTCCATATCAATTTGTTTCTCTTCCACAATTAACAGAATGATAGTTCCACTTTTCATTTTGTTAGATGACATTTTTTTTCCTTAAATTTTAAGCTTACCAGAGTAGGAAAATTGTAAAAATTTCACAAGTTGGTTCACAGACTCATAGTGAAAAATAAAATAAAAATTAAGCTAATAAAATGTCTCCCCTTTTAGATTTAAACAAATACGAATAGGAAGAAGAAGAAGACTGTAAAACTAATCCGATAATGCGCTCATCAAGATGGCCCATAACACATGCAGAAAGTAAACATTCAGACAGTTCCTGAGAAGGTAAAAAAGAAACAATAAGATTATGGTGAAGGACAAATACAAAAGTATCAATCTTCTTTCTATATCTGCATCCATGGAAGTTGCACAAGCAAAACACACACACACATACACATTGAGTTATTTCAATTTATAGATAGCAATGGTCCATCTAGACTTTTGTACCAGTCCCATAAAAAAAAAAAAAATTTTAAAAATCAATTGAACTTAAAATAAAGAGAGAGACAATGAACAAGAAGAGAGAAGAATAAGATGGAGTTTTATGATCTCACCAAAATTCAGATCAGACAGGATTGTCCATGTGTATGACATTGTTATCGTTTAATATCAGGATTATATGTGGTTTTGAAATTATTAATTGAGAAATGTCAAAAACCAATGGCAAAGACATTCAATTAAGAAATTGAATCATTGCAGGGAAAATGATTCAAGGACAATTTAGATGGGGAAAATAAAAGATTACAATAGAGGTCATAGTATGGTAATCTATGTCATATGGAATTAACTTTCAGTTGTAAATATTGAATTACAATATAATATACGTAACAGGATACCTAGGGTTAACGAAGACTGTCAATATGTACAAGGCAGGATGAGAATACCCCAAATAAGTAATTGAAGCATTACCTTAAAGATATCCAACAACATGGCACCCCACCAACTTTGCTAACTGCCCAAGCAGCTGACCAACTGCACCAGATGCTGTGGACATAAGCAGTCATTCTGGGCATACCAAATAAGAAACAAATGCAAAAAAAATTAGACGGGCCATTAGAAATATTAATAACATAACTATGAGAAGGAAGTATCTGATGCTGACATATTTACAATTAACCAAAAAGAGAACGTTGAGAGTTAAAGTCCCATAAAGAGGCAATTTCTGGTGCATGCGTGTCATATACTTACCAAAAAAAAAAAAAAGAGGAATATTTTAATTAGTATTATTAATGTACCAGAAAAAAAATGGGGATTTCAATCATTAGAACAATGAAAAAGGGAGGTCCTCAAATAACCTATCCTCCAAGTTCACTCCATTTGAGACTTGCAAAAGGGAGTTGTAACATGGTCAACTTCACTCTATTCAACATATTAACTATGTCCTCTAGAAACTGACACTAGTTTACCATAACCTAATACATACAATGAAAATTCTGCTAGACCCTGCCTTGAATCAGTTATCCAATCATTTTCTTTCTATTCCACAATTTTACACAACAATTAAGAGAATGATAGTTCCATTTTTCATTTTTTTAGATGATATGTTTTTTTCCCCTTATATTTTGAAGTTAACAGAGTAGGTAAAACCTAAAATTTTCACAAGGTGGAGCTAATAAAATGTATCACCTTTTAGATTTAAACAAATACAAATAGGAAAAAGAAGAAGGTTGTAAAACTAATACCAATAGTGTAATAGAAACATTTGGGATGTGAGCAATTTTGGCCAATCTTCCCCTTTTTCTTTCAGGCATCTATCATGTAAAACTCGAGGGCATGATGTAATTTTGAGTTTTTGTAATGCATTGAGCCGACCCATTCCCTCTGGCAGTGACGTCAATTCGAGGCAGTAGGAAATGGAAAGTCGCTCAAGTGATGTGAGGTGGTCTATCCACTTTGGCAAAGCCATCAAATTGATACACCGTTCAATAAATAGCCCCACAGGAAGAGATGCCAACTTTGGAACATTGTGAATAAGGAGATATGTGAGGTTATCTAGGCCTTGAAATTTCATGCCATCGTCATCATCTAATAGATCAAGCTCATGGTAGTTGCAGATAGACAAGGAATGGAGGGCGGTGAGATGTCGCAGTCCTCCTGACAGAGAGGTTAGTCTTGGACAATCAGAAATCTCAATCTCCTGGAGGGAAGTGAGGCTGCTTCGAAACGACTCCTCAGACAGAGTAACTAGATCCTCAATTGAATATAAAGAAAGAGACTTTAATTTGGAAAGACGAAGAAGCAAAGAAGATGAAGAGGACGAGGTTGCGACTATTGTTGGGGACACCATCATCATTAACTGTTGTAGCACTAGCTTCTCGTTGAACCCGGACAGTTGTAGGGTTTCAAGACATTGTTGCAAAAAAGGCACCGATTCCAGATTAGGGCAAAAATGGATGATTGATTTGGAAAGAGAAGGAAATGATGTTGATAAAATTAGCTGATGATGATGTTGGTGTTGGGCCGGTGTTGGTGTTGGTGTTGGTGTTGCTTCGCTCCTCCACCATCCCTTCAATTTAGGCAACTCTAACGAATACGAGTTGTTTGAGCGATGGGAAGAATGTTGTTGAAGAGTGGCAGCCGTAGCCAGTACGGTTGTCTATGTACTCCAAGGATTCCATCCATGCAACCCTAAGAAATTGAAGAGAATGGAGTTGACCAAATGGTGCAAGATGTTTCCATATGTAACAATTGGATCTATCAATTTTGTCGAGATTTGGGAATGATAGAAGCTGTTGTTGCTGTTGGGCTGCTCCTTCTTCTTCTGCTTGGCTCCTCCACCATCCCTTCAAATTATACAATGAAGAGAGTCGGAGTTCTTTCAGCGAAGGGAAGGATGTTGATGAAGAGAGGCAGTCTATGTACTCCAAGGATTCCATGCCTTCAACCCTAAGAAATTGGAGAGAAGGAAGTTGACCAAATGGTGGAACATGTTTCCATCCCTCACATCCCAAAATAAAAATTTGGACTTGATTTGGAAGGGATAAGCCAATTTCGCCAACCATCATCCAACTTGGGTAACTCACTCCCTCATAATCCTCTATTGGCAGCCCCTTCAAATTTGGGTGTGGATGTAGGGCTTCCAACAATAACTCCTCCCCGCCATTTAATACCAGTGACTTAACGTATTCTGTGGACCTCAAGTAGTTTGTCCCCTCAATAATTCACTGTGCTGTTGCTTTTGGTAACCACCGGTGGCCAGATGAATCCCCAAGTTGAAGTTTAATTTTTAATCAACCTTTGTAATACTTCTAATTTTAAAAAGGATAGTCTCGGTATTTATTTATTTATTTTAATTGTATTATAAATTATTTAATTAATTATTTAACTAATTACTTATGTGTTTAATTGAATTAGGTATTTCTTGATTATTTGATTATGTGTTTATGTATTATTTGTATTTGTCTATGTGTTAATTGTTAAATTAGATTATGTGCTTAAATGGTGTTTTGATTAATTATAAATTAAATATTTTCTTTTCTTTTATTATTTTCTTTTATTTTTCTTTTATAGTTACGGTTAGTAATAATGGGCCAACTAATTAGGTCCCATGGACTACTTGGATAGGAGGTTGGATGTGTGTGAATTATTACCCATAAATAATTGTGTGTATATATATATATATATATATATATATATATATATATATATTATACATATATAATAAAAAAAGTAATTTATTAATTACTTTTTTATTATATATGTATAATATATATATATATATATATATATATATATGGTAACTTGGGTAATAATATTTAATCTGATGTATATGTTTTATACTTAACTAATAAAAATATATATAGATTTGATACGTGTTATGTTTTAAGTTACTTTATAATATTATGGTAACTTAAGTATTATTGAATAATCCATTAATAAATAATGAATTGTGTATAATTTATTTATTTAATAAACATATACATAAATTATATACATAACATATTTTACTTACCTTTTTAATATATATAAAAAGGAAAGTAATTTATTAATTACTTTTATGGTAACTTGAGTAGTAATATTTAATCTTATGTATATGTTTTATATTTAAATAATAAAAATATACATAGGTTTGATACGTGTTATGTTTTAAATTACTTTTTAATATTATGGTAACTTTAGTATAAATAAATAATCTGATGTATAAATTTTATTTATTTAATGAGGATATAGGTAGATTATATACGTAACATGTTTTAAGTTACTTTTTAATATTATGGTAACTTTATTATAAATAAATAATCTGATGTATATATTTTATTTATTTAATGAGGATATAGATAGATTATATACGTAACATGTTTTAAGTTACCTTTTAATATTATGGTAACTTTAGTATTAATAAATAATCTAATGTATATATTTTATTTAATTAATAAGGGTATACATAAATTATATACGAAAGATATTTTAAGTTAACTTTTTAATATTTTTATTTTTTATTTTTCTTTATTAAGTTGACTTGGATTGGGAAAAGGAATAGGGTTATTATTTAGCCTATAAATACACAACTATAGGTTGAAAAAGGAGTGAAAATATATCACGTAATATATTCTAGAGAGAGAGAGTTAGAGAAGGAAGGAGGAAAATGAAGGAAGGATGAGAAAAACCCTGTAGAGAGAAGATCAAGGAAGAAGAAGTTTAACTTTCGATCCGAAAGTTTAAGGCAAGTTCTTCTTCTATCTCTTTCCCTTTGATTCGTGTTTCTGTACATGCCTAGGAAATTTCAGGATTTATTAAACACATAAAATTAAATAATTATGTATGTTTAATTGGATTAAAACATAGGTTTTTATGAAATTGGTTCATATCTGTTCTTGTGTTATGAATTGATAAATACATGATTTTGATTTGATTTTTGGTGTGAATTTTTACATGTTTGAATTATGTATTTTTCATATCTGTGGAATGATGGAACGTAGAAATATACATAGGATTCCTGAACATTAAATAGGGACTAGGTTTGGGTTTAAATAAATTTAAATACACTCAATCATAACGATGCTTGCTATTTGAATGTTTTAAACAAACGAATGGATTTAATCTTTTAAAATGCTTTAGCAATTGAGATTAAATGTGTAGGATGAATTGGATATGGAGAATGCTTATTTGATGATATAATAAAATATCATCATGTATAAGATTCAGTTTGTGTAGGACATATGATATAGGAAGCTTAAATAAATAATAAGTCATTCATATTATGTGATAACTTGATGTCATATTATCATAGCTATTTCTGGAATGTTTGATGTATTTCTTTAATTGTTACATCAATTTTTGGATCGTGTGGTTTAATGCACCGGTATGGGATGGTGGCATTCTAGGGACGGATTAACTTATCAGTTAAGTCCTACCTATTTTATATAAGGGAATGGATTAACTAAAATGTTAAGTCCTACTTATATTCAAGTCAGGTCAGCTGAACAAGTTGAATGACTTATGGAGGATTAATTTATTATATAAGGGAATGGATTAACTAAAATGTTAAGTCATACTTATATTCAAGTCAGGTCAGCTGAACAAGTTGAATGACTTATAGATGATTAATTTATTATATAAGAAAATGGATTAACTAAAATGTTAAGTCCTACTTATATTCAAGTCAGGTCAGTTGAATAAGTTGAATAACTTATGGAGGATTAATTTATGCTGGATAGGATGGTTACTAAATTATATATATATAAGTATGGTGCCATGATATGAGCTTGAGTCTCAGGATCAGTGGTTAGGGTGCGTATATCGCCAGGGATGTGTAGTTAGATATAGTGTAGTTGTGTACCCTGGTAGGTGTAGGTACTCATACCCATTATATGTGCATTTTGCATGTTGCCTACTATTCAGGTTGAGACAACCCTATAGTCTAGTGAGGTTCCTTTAGTGTGTGTATATATATATACGGACTACTAGTTACTGTTGGATTGACTAGGATGTATACGTGTATCGGATCTCTGCTTGGACTGTAGTAGAGTAGAACTTGTTTGTGGGTCTGACCCACCATTATTTTTCAGGTGTTCGTCAGGAGTAGAGGTTGTTCGTGCTGAGCGGGGATCAGTCTACTTCATTCTTCCGATGCTACATAGGAGTTCCTTTATGATTCAGTTTCCCGATTTAGACAATTATTGTTGTCATTTGTTTAGTTTGGATTTTCTAGAGGTCCACACAGTATGGATTCCCAAGTTGTATTTTGGAGGATCAGTTGTATCAGAAGAGTTTATTAATTAATGGAAATATATTCTGAGGTTTATTATTAGATTATCATTTTAGTTTCTTGTCAGCATTTTATTTATTCTTCTTTATTCTTTTGTACTCTGTGTTCGTTTATTGCCGATTTTGTTTTTGATATCCTCGGGTATTCGGGCGTGGGCCTGGCCAACCTGCATTCGGAAATCCGGGGGTATCACAACCTTCCCCGTAGATTGCTTAGACTCTGCAATTCACTCAGTCGGCTTTTTGAATCCGTTGCAAACAATGTTAACGTCATAAGAGACGTCAACTCACCCAATCCATACGGCATGCTACTCAAGGCGTCACAGCCGTCAAGCTCAAGATGTCTAAGGCTCACCAATCTTTTAAAATCTCTTGGTAATTCTTCAAGACTCCAACGTCCATTGAGTTTTAAGGTTTGCAAATTCCGCAACGTGGTTATAGAACTTGGCAAAGTCTTGATATCAGTATTGTAACTGAGATCAACATACCTTAAATGTTTCATCTTGCTTATGTTACTTGGCACAATCTCAATTTTAGCATGTAAATCCAACACGCGAAATCTTTTAAAAGTTGAAACAATCCATTTAGAAGCTAATTTATCAAAAAAATCAAACTCTTCACCATTCATAATAAATGTCCATAACTTTTTAGCTCTAACCAACTGAATTGAAATTTTTTGAACCGAATTTACACCGTAATCAAGTGACACATGCTGAGTTCTTTTCGTAATATATTCTACATTTGAATTCACCATGAAAAATCTTGCCCTTGTGACAGATTGTGCAAGATCATGAACAAGATCATGCATTTTGCAACTCATCATATCGCCCCAGTTATCTATTTCAACATCTTGAAAAAGGGACCTCCTCAATAAATTCATAAAATACAAATCACCCACATCCTCCAAATGTTGATTTTCATACATTGGCCGAATGAATCCCTCTGCAATCCACAATTGGATTAATTTTGGCTTTTCAATTTTTTGATCTTTCAAATACAAGGAACAAAATGTAAAGCATCTCTTCAGATACGAAGGAAGATTATCATAACTCGACTTTAGTATTGGCAAAATGACATCCTCTGCTCTAGCTATTTTTGACAAATCATTGTTTTTGAAAAGCAACCACTCAGCAACGTTATCTTTAGAGTATAGTAGGCTTCCGATAGCCCTTATGGCAAGAGGGACTCCCTTACACTTCTGGACAATTTCCTTGCCGATTGTTACTTGAATTGTATTCTTCGATTCTTTCCCTTGTTTAAATGCCATTTTCTCAAATAAACATCAAGACTCCGGCCTCCTTAGACAAGCCTTTTACAAAAAATAGTGAATTTGTCCCTGCAACATTTGCAACCAACTCGGCCCTTGTAGTTAGTAAAATCTTACTTCCTCTCAAACTACCCATCATCAAATCTATTAATTTTAACCATTTGTCACGATTCTTATTCCACACATCATCCAACACAAGTAAATATTTCTTTTCAGTAATTTTTTCACTAGCTTATCTTTTAATTTATCCATCAAAAGGTTTTCCAGTGTTTTGCCTATTGCAAACTCTATGATCTTTTCTGTGATGAGTTTCACATTAGAAATATCATAAACACACACCCACATCTTAAGTTCAAAATGTTTAGTAACCCTCTCGTCGTTGTATACTAACTGTGCAAGTGTGGTCTCCCCCACCCAATTCCAACTAATGCAACAACTGACACATTCTGATCTTGAATGTTGCTTTCCAATAAAAGTTGTACAATTGCCATTTTATCACCATCCCTCCCAACAACATTTTCTTCATGAACAAGAGAGTGAGTCTCCTCCCTCTTAGTATTCTCAACCCGTACCTGATTTATATGCCGTTCATTAAGGTGAAACTTTGTCCTATTTTTGGCAATTGCATCTAGTTTTTCATTAACGGCCTTAATATCATGAGCCAACTTACTACTGAAAGCAACCTGATTTGAGTATGAGAAGAAATTGCGTACCTTCTTTAGCCTTTTGTTTTCGGTCATAACCTGGTGCTGGAGAAGTTGGGTGAAGAAGTCATTGAGCACGTCATCAGCATCATAAAATGCATCGTTGAGCTTCTCGAGCAGTCTGCAACCTCTTTGTTTGTGTCCTGCTGCTTCTCTGCAAGTACTGCTCCATTTGTGGAAACTGTGTCTCTGAGTTTTTCAAGTTCATCCTTCATGCCCCACACAAGTCGCGCCTCTTGGAGAAGGGCGGAACCCAACTTCTTGACAATTTCAGTGAGAAGTGCTTCTGCTATTCCTTTGAAAGAGAATGCTGAATAGTTTCTTTGTGCAGCTGTAGAATCAGGCCTTGATGAAACTGGAAGGATTGAGAAAATTGAATGCTAAAAGAATGAATAACTAATTCCCGTATAAAGTAAAGTTGCAGACATAATTTTTTTTTTTTTTTTTTTGAAAAAGAGAGAACATGATGTGTGTGCATAAGTAAAACAATGGAATAAAGATATTGTTATATAGTGTGTCATCCACTATTATTTATTATTATTTATTGCTTGCCACCTTAGACTGTAAAGAACCACCACTAATTGTTGGCTGCAAAGAAATTCAATGATGTATAATTATTAGAGAATGGGTTATGGAGTCCACGAAGTTATCCACAAAATGTAGATGCCAAATGACTAAGCAATCATTACAATTTTTTATTTTTTATTTTTATTTTCTATTAACGTACCTAAGGTGACCGAGATAGCACGAACCCTTAGGGCCCTTCAAGAACCTAACTAATCCCCGAGGACCCGGGTAAGTCACTGCAGGACAGCGGAGGCTAACCACAAAGAACACCCAGCAAGATTCAAACCCCAGACCTTAGGCAAATTAAGCTCCAAAGTCCAGCGAGTAAACTACTGGGCCATATCCGAAGTGGATGCAATCATTACAATTGCATGCTTAGTAATATGTAATGTTTCCAATTTTCGCCATTTTTCATTTTTAGAATTTTCTATTTTTGCAAAGGCATTTTCGTCTTTTCTTATTTTGCGTGCCAGACACCATGAGATGTGCCGAGAGTGTCCAAGGGTTAGTTAGGGCATTTCTTTGACTTTTAGTGTAAAGACTTTCAAACAATACCAATTATATAATAAAAAAAAAATTGGCATGACCTCTACTAAAAAGTGTCCTACCATAACTTGTTGAAATGCATAAAAAAAATGTAATGGTCTCACTTGGCCTTAAACTAATCTATCATGTCCCGACGCATAATGCAGCTAATATAAAACATTCCCAAAACAAACGACATACATATAAAAAGAGTCTCGTTCTCTAATTCCGTCAAAAAAAAAAAAAAAAAATGAAAGCGCCAATCCACTACCTAGTCCCATACTCCTTTACAAGGAACATACTCTAATTACATCAATTTACAGTCCATGAAATACAACTGAAATTAAAAGTCCATAATTTACAACATTATACGAATTATACTAGAGTTTTACAGAATAGTTAAGATTTACTTTTTCAAAAAATATTAAAGTTATAAAACAAAAATAGCAAAATATAAATCTCCAATCCCACTTGTGGTGGATGGTCGTTTGCCACCTCCTTTCTGTGTCCTGAAAAATATTAATAATAAAGGGTGAGCACAATGGCTCAGTTGGAGGTGCCTAAGACAGACTTCTTGTGACCCCATGAATCCAAACGAGGCTAGGAATAGGAAAAAGAACCGAGATCATGCCATTTTTAGGAAAAAATATAACCACAACATCAACAACAATAATCCAAGTCATAAACGAACCATGCCATGCTATGGGATGCAATGTTATGCAATGTCACTCCCCATTTCCAAAACCTTTTCCATCATCATTTCCAAACTGTTAGTGTAACCCATCCCATAGCAACTCCATGGCGACATGAGAGAAAGATTGGTTAACTATCCCTGAACTATGGCAACTCCATGGCGTCATTTGGGCCCAAGTAACTCAACAACGCTAGAAAAATCTCCCCAATTCCCTCTAGGCCACACTAACGCCGCGGTCCCTAGGCAACTCCTAGGCGGTCGGGTTTTCACAAATCCTTTCAAAACTTTTTCCCAAAACCTTTTTCATTCCATTTCAAAATAACTTTCCCATTTTTCTTACCCAATGCTTATGCATAGAATGCATCATGCTTTTTTATACCATGCCAATACTCATTTTTATACAATTAATTCAACTAAAACCATATAGCATGCTTTACAAGTAAATAAAAAAATATACATGCTTTCATTCAACAATAATCTAGCATGGTAAGCTTATAAAATATGAATTTTAGTCCCTACAAGCATGCTCGATCACAATACATCATTCAACACATAATTAAACATTCCATATACAACATTTAAGTAATTTTTGCAAGAATCTATACAAATTGAACATGGTAGGTAACAATTTATACAAGATAATTCACAAAAGCACAAGAAGATTATAGATTAGAAACCACTACCTCACTTAGATGCAAAAACCCCCAAATGGGTCCAAAAATTCGAAATTCCTAGGGTTGGCCAAATGAGGAATTGCTTACATCAATACATGGATCTTGTCGTGCTCTTTGTTTTGCAGCAAATGGCACAAAAAATCTCCAAAAGGTTAGGCTTGAATCAAGCTTTGAAGATGAAAAAAAAAAAAAAACTATCAGGGAAAGAGAGAGGAGTCACGCAGAGAGAGAAAAATGGGTTAACAAATGACCCCTTAGTCATTTGTAATGGCTTAAAAAAAATGAGGTGGGTCCCATTCACTTTAAAAAAAAATCTCACATTTAACTTTATTATAGATATAAATACACACCAATCACTCACCACCACACATACATTTAACCAAAAAAATTATGCACAATAAATAATGCATGAAATGCAATGGACCTGAGACGCAACCCCCGTGCCCAACAAATCCAGTATCGGGTCTCACTTAGGATCTTCCGGTTTGAAAAATAGAAAAATGCCGAAATGGCAACCGGTGCATTTCTAAGAGTCTTGAACTCTAGGAAATGTCTCAATCAACACTGTGACATATCCGGCACACCCTACGGTGTCCAGCATGCAAAACGGGAAAAGGCGAAAATACCCTAAAAAATAAAAAAAAAATCCCAAAAAATGAAAAAAAAAATGATAAATATCGAAAACATTACATTAGGACTCTTAGAAATGCAATGGTTGCCATTTCGACATTTTTTTGTTTTTCGGGCTGGAAGGCTCTGCGTGGAACCCGCTACCGGAATTGTTATGCACGGGGGTTGTGTATCAGGTTCATTGCATATCATACATATTTATTTTGTTCATAATTTTATGTTGCAAGTTATTATTGTGTGGTTGTAGTTTAATTTGTATATATATAGATTTTTGTGGTGAAAAGTCAAAAAGATGGGATATTTTCTTAGTGGAGAGACCCACCACTAAGTCATTAGTGGCCAAGAGGCTAATTCAAGCCTCATTTTCTCCTCTCTCTACCTACAGCCTCTCTCCTTCTTCTTTTTCTTTTTCTTTTTCCTTGCAATCAAGGATTCAATGCTTGATTTCTTCCACACCTCTGGGAATTTGATAGCACTTCCTTTGGCAAAGTTGTAGAGCTTGTCGAGACCGTCGATTTAATAGGAGCCAAGCACCATTTTGGCCAACCCTTGAGGGTTTGTTGACATATTTGCAATTAACCAAAATTTTAGTACTCTACTTTTAAAGTGGAACTTTGAGGGTTTGAGTCTCTATGAAGGGTAATTGTTGGTGCATGTGTAAGTTGGCTGGGTGTTATTTTATTTTCAAACTTACTATGTAACTCTAATTTTATAGGAGTATAGTGAGGCTGTGGAAAATCATTCTGAACTCTGTTTCATTTTGTAGTACTTCATCATAGTGAAATCCTGGTGACTTGGTGAATCTAACTCAAGTTTTAAGTGAACCGTATAAATCTGCATGTTCTTATTTGTGTGATTGTATTAATTTTTGCAACAAGAAGAAATTCCAAGGATTGTCATATAGGCATATACAATGGACTACATGTATCCCCTTAAATGAGATCAATTTATTTGGCATTATGTTAGACTCATACAAATCATATTAGTTATGTATTAGTTGCAAATATTTAAATTTTAATGGCAAAAGGCTACATACTTACCCATAATTCCTGTATAGTATGAAAGAGGTACATCAGTATGTTCAATTTTGAAAAGAGAATTAGGTTCCGTAATGAGACTGTCCTCTTCCCATCCAGTTGTTCCCCAACGAAGTCACCCTTCTTGAAGTTTGGGTGTCCTGAATCCAAAACTTTTGTTACTCCATACCCAGTTATCACCTGCAATATTTTCACCATGAAAATTCATATACACGAGTTTAAGTCTTTAAGAACCTGCACTGTGTCAATCAGAGTGAACGTGCATGCAATGTGATTTATCCTTTTGATATTTCCTTACAAGATTGAATCAACCAATTTTGAACTCTAAAAAATTACGTATCTCTACCGAGCATGTACTAATATATCCCAATCTTGTTACGGCAACGTGACAAACCTAAACAACAATCACAACACACAACAGAAAATAAACACGCCACACACAAAGAACATAGATATTAGTGTGATTCGGCAAAACCTATGTCTACGGTGAAGATCCGGTGAAAGTTTTCACTATGCAAAAATCTGGAAACTACAAGTTTCAGCCACCAAACCCTAACTCTCAGTTTCATTTTTTTTTTTTTTTTTTTTTAGTGTCTCTCAATATTTAGGATCCACGACCCATAAATAAAAACAAGTCAAAATATTTATTGGGATTCAACAGGGCGTGGAGTCATAAACGGGTTGCAATGCGACGACACCAAATTCAAGCCATAACATTACATAATTTAAATAATCTATTAATGGTACATGAATTCACCTAATCAAAAAAATTGTGAAGCCTTAATATTTATTTTTATTTCAATTGGTTGAATTCTAATAACTTGTTAAATATTTTTAAAACTTGCTAAATTTGGTGGCACTTAAAACTATGTTTTTTTCAATATTATTGTAGATTGATACTAATTTTAAAAATTAAAGGTAAAGGTGTTGGTAAGGGAATATAGATCATGTGATTTGTTCTTTTTATGAATTGATATAGTCCTTGACGGTAATTTTTCTTAAATCGTGATCCTTATTTGCATATGTTAGAAAGTTTGAGCTTTGATATTATGTCTCCATTTTTGCCCGTAATCACTATCATCAGCATAAACCAAAATAACAAGCTTGAATTATTTTATTGGTTCACATGGTAGTATTTTAATAAGAAAAAAACATTCAAGACATTTATAAGAAAGGACAATTTTGGACAAAGCTGGAAAAAAAAAAAAAAAAATTCGTTAATAGAATTCTAAAGTGTGATATTTGATAAAATTGAAAATTAAGTACTGAAAAGTTTAAGGACTAAATTTTAAGTGTAATTTTTTAAGTGGTAATTAAAAAATAAATATTTTTGAATTTTTATTGTTCATCATTCAGTGATAAGTGATATCTTTATCACTTAAAATTTTACTTCATTTTAAGTAATATTCAAATTGCATTATCAAAAGCACTTGGTTGGATGAGCGGAATTAAGTAAATAGCATTTTAATACTCAGTATATGTTAAAAGTAGGATTCTACTTAAAAGTAAAATAAATTAACAGTTATTTGCCTTTAAAATTTAAAAATAGGAGTAACTAGTAATTTCTTCCCCATTTTTTTTTTTTTAATTATGTAAAGCATTCTTCATTTGTGCAACAAATTTAATTACAGACCATGCTATAAATAACTTTTCAGAAAAAGAAAAGGAAAAAAGAGTCCATGCTGTAAATCACAACACAACAATGCTAACAAAAACATTGTTTTTGCATTTCATATGAAATAAAAACCCAAAACTGTCTTTGAGTAATCATATGATTAACATAGAAACATATATATATATATATATATATATATATAGAGACATACAGAACAAGGGGTGAAGGAAGGCAAGTCAAGGCCTTCGGTTTTTTGCATTAGAAGTCACATTCTAGGGTCGCATGACAAGTAGAGATTCTTCACCGAAACCCCATTAGAACCTTGTGGCACCTTCAAGCATATGGTAGTATCAGTGCTTATATACACATCACTCTTTTTTGGGAAGCCACTTGGGTACTCTTTCAATAACACCTATTTTTCTCACTTCTTCTCTTTCCGCCTTTGTGATTTCAAACACACACACATGTAAACTTTAATAATTCATGTTAAGCCATTAATCACAAATTTACATGAATCTCATATCTTAGAACTTCATGATTTACACATATGTATAATGCATAAATAAATGGTTGATATAAATACCTCGATTCATGATATCAAACATTGTTGAGATTAAATCCAATGTCTAGATCCTTTAACCACGAACTAATCTGCAACTCTGATCAACAGACAAAGGTGGAAACTGATTTCTCTTTCTTGGCCTTTTGCACTCATAAAAATTTTACGTGTTGTATCATTAATCGTACATAATTGATGGAGTATATGCACTTTTATATAAAGACAGAGAGAGGACCAGTTTTCCTTTTAGTAACCTAATTCCACTTTCCATCAAAGTAAGGAGCAAGAAAGGAAAACACTTCTACAATAAGTAATTATCAAAAAGGTAATTTATAAGTTGACCAAATAATATAATATTAATCTGATATCTATTTTATTTAACCACTAAATAATATGTCACATGTCCAAATCATATGAGCCACAATTAAATAAATAATCTTACATTCTCCCACTTGGCACATACGATAACTTCTACAGTGGTTTAGTAAAATAGTCATTAATGTGCACCATAAATCAGATTAAGGTATTAAGTTGGTCATCATAAATGCTATGGTAAACATACTACCAATGTGAGTCATGGCGGTTGTATGCCCCTAAATGACACAGTACCTTCCATGTACCACAATACTAGTAACCTATTCAACATAGTCGATAATGAGAAGTATCAATAATGATCTAACAATAATGTCTTTTCCAAGACTATTCCTATTACCACTTATTAAAACAATACGTACATGTACATTAATTAATAGTAAATATCAGAAACACATTTAATGAGCGCAAAATGTCAAATATATATAAGCACTGTTAAGCAATCCACAATTAAAAAATAATCATCATTGATTACATTCAAGACCCATTCTTTTAACATGTTCTATAAACGTCTTGGGTGGTAGTCCATTCGTTAATGGATTGCAATCATAAGTTGTGTGCTTATATATTCAATACACATTCGTTGTTTCTAAACATCTTCTTTAATGATAAAGTATTTCAACTTTAAAATATCTATCATTTTTCATATAAGAAGATCAACAATTGTAGCATAAATTTGCAGCAATATGAAAATGGTACACATAACTCTAAATCCTAAAATAAATTCTGCAATAATAAATTGTAGGCTTAAAGCATGCTACTAATTAAAAATTCATAATAGACAAAGTAATAAAAAATTACTTTATACTTTTTCATAATATTGTTCTTCTAGTCAAAAGAAACAAATAACCAATTAAAAAATGTCTTCCTAAGTGTGAACATATAATCTTTTATCACATACTAACTTGTATATACATCAAACTCCACAATATATGCATAAGGAATATTTTTCATTTCTGTACCTTCTAGCTAACTCATTCTTTGGGATTGCATTAGGCTGAATTTATTCCCTTTTATGTATGGAACAATACTGGTTGAATAATATTCCATACCAAATCTTTCTAAAACTCTTTCAATATATATTTTCTGAAACAATGTTAAAAATTTACGTGATATATCATGAAATATTTCCATTCCTATCACGTAGGATGTCTCATCCATATTTTTTATTTCAAAGTTCTTAGAGATAACTTTTAGTTTCATATAATAAACTAAGATCACTACTAACAAATAAAATATCACCAATATATAGAATCAGAAATATAAACTTAGTCCCACTAACCTTCTAGTATATACACTGATTAACAGTGTTTTCCTTAAAACCAAAAGAAATAATGGTATCATTAAACTTAATATACCATTGTTAGAAAGCTTGTTTAAATCCATATATTGACATCTTAAGTTTACAGACCATGAATTCTTTACCTCTAATGTGAAGCCTTCAGGTTGCTCCATATGGACTTTCTCTTATAAACTTTCATTCATAAAAGTTGTATTCACATTCATTTAATGTAACTCTAAATCATAATAAGTTACTAATGCCATAATATTTTAAAAGATTCCTTCTTGGATACTGGAGAGAAGATTTCTTTATAATCTCTTCATTCATGGTACTAATCCATTTAGTAAAATCATTACTGTTAATGGCTTGTGAATATGTAACCGAATCCGTATATATCTCACTATATATCAAAATCAAATTCTTGCAGATATATCACAT
Source organism: Cornus florida (assembly GCF_030987335.1). Taxonomy (NCBI): domain Eukaryota; kingdom Viridiplantae; phylum Streptophyta; class Magnoliopsida; order Cornales; family Cornaceae; genus Cornus; species Cornus florida. The sequence continues at coordinate 54,040,566 of NW_026775573.1, forward strand.
AGTCATCCGGAATAGCAGATCTCCTTTTTCTTTGAAATCGTCTTAATGTTATTCCTTATGATTCTTCTACAATCTATTCATTGGTGACAATCTCATAATAGAGTTGTTGATCATTCAATTATTCTTCGTTGTTATACGGTTCAACAATTGAAGTAACAATTATTTTCTTAGAAGTTATGGGTAAAGAGATTTGTACCCTAACTTCTGGAATGATCAAATTCTTATTTTTATCACTCCCACTGATTTCACCATTCTTAATGAATCTGTCAATACTAGTTTCAATAATGATCGTACTGTATTTAGGATAGTAAAACTTGTACCCTTTAGATTACTTAACATTTATAACATTATGGGCAACGAGGAGTTACTTAACATACTCCTAATCAATTCCATAAGAGTACGATTATGCCTTATAGCTACACGCTTCTGCTGTGGCATGTATAGCAAAGTGTATTGAGTATAAATGCCATATATTTCAAGGAGTTTAGCAAACGGTTAGAGTATTAACCCATTTTATCATACTTTCCATAATATTCATCACCTCTATATGACCTTATGATTTTTACTTTTCTATCTAGTTGTTTTTCAACCTCATTTATATATACTTCAAGAGGACCCACTGCTTGAGATTTTTCATGCAACAATAGATATATCAATAGCGTGAAAATTTAACTATAAAGGCAATAAAATACTTTGCTCCACCAAAAGATAGAACATCAAAAGGCCTACAAATGTCTGTATGAATAATTTCAAGAAGTTCTATACTTATTGTGGCTCATTTATTTGTGTGTTTGGTTTATTTATCCTTAATACAATATACACACACAACAAAATCAATAAAGTTTAGATTCAAGAGAATCACATCCTTTACTAATTTCCTAACCTTTCACTAGATATTGACTTAGTCTTTTATGCCACAAGAAAGATAAATTTTCTATTAATTGAGCTACGCTTAATTCTAATATTATAATGCAAGATCAAAAGGTTTTTAATAAATAAACTATCAAGTTTAAATTTACATAAATCATCAACAATAATACCATAACTCACAAATTAGAATTTCTTGAATAAACATCATTATCAAATTTAAATGAAAAATCATTAACATGAAGTTTTGAGATAAAATCAAATTATAGGAAATTAAATAAACATAAAAAGTTTAAAATAATTTAAATAAAATCCATTGTCTAACATTAAACATAATGTCACAATAGTTTCAACAAAACTTTTTCCCAATTATCATAAATAAGAAATTCTTATTTGAATTTGTGATTTAGGCCATAAGAAATTCTTACATCTATTAGAAACATAAACATTAGTACTTAAGTCAACCTATCATGTATTAGAAAGAATTTCAATAAGTAATTTGAAATATACAAAAGTCAAAAACTTACCATTCTTTTTCGAATCATTCTTTATATTTCATATACTCTTTCTAAAAGTGTTCAATACATTAATGACACTTTTTCATTATTACATTCATTTCTTTTAGTAGATTGACCTAAATCTTTTAATTTTAGGTGTTGCTCACTTAATATCTTTTCAAGCTTATTCCTAAAATTTATTTATAGCTTCTTGAGTAATTAGATGACCATAATGATTACCAGCTGCTTAAGCCTTGTCTTTTCCTAAATTAACATATGGTCAATTCATTCACTTCTACTTGTCTTAATTCGAAATAACCCATACTGAGTGGACAAGAAATTGAGAATAAATTGAATGAGAAATTTCTCATCCATAATCATCCATAAGGTTCTCAATTTTCTAGCAACGTTAGTCATCTTAAGAATATACCCATACATGGTAAGAGTACCACCAAAATTGCATAGTAGTGATATAAATTAATAATTTTCATTTTAGATATTTATCTACAATATGAAAACATTCTTCTAGTCAAAATATTCCTTAGCGCTATCACTATGAGAAACAATTATTCACATAACTATAATGCTTAATCTATTCGATCTCTCCCAAACTTTATAGAGAATCTTTTCTCCTTCACTATCTTTATCAGTAATAACAGTAGGTTTCTCAATTTAAAATGTTAAATCAAGATTTAGCACGTCAAAATTTTGAACTCAACTTATAAGTTACCTTTGGATATTGTATATCTACCTAATTAATAAATACATGCAATCCCTTAATTTTCATTTAATCACTTGAGAATCAATTCCCTTTAGAGAATTATTTCTCATAATTAAATAAACTCAATATTTATGAATATCACAAAAAATAATAAGTATCTTAATTCATGAAATATTGTAATTATGTTTACTACTAAAATTAATATTCATCAATCATTATGGTTAGGCCAATTTGGTAGCTACCAATCTTTACATAATATGAATATTAAATTAGATAGTAACTAATTTATGATTAATTATGTCTACTACAAAAATTAATATTCATCAATTATTATGATTGGGCCACTTTGGTAGCTACCAATCTTTACATAATATGAATATTAAATTAGACAGAGATTAATTCATCATTAAGTTATATTCACTACTAAAATTAATATTCATCGACCATTATGGTTAGACCACTTTGGTAGCTACAAACCCTCACATAATATGAATATTAAATTAGCTAGTAACTAATTAATCATTAATTTATCCATTTAATATTATACACACATACTTATACTGATCGATCCAAATTTAGGTAGGTTCGATCCCAGAAACTTAATAATTCAAAAATTCAATAAAAAATATCCTTTTACTTTATATACATAATAAAATATGTTATTTTTATTTTTGGACTTAAAGATCATAATTGAATCAATTTAAAATTGATTCTCCAATATGTATGTATGTTTGGATACAAAATAATTATTTATTTATATGTCTAACAAAATTAAATTAAATTTCTAAACTCACACATTATTCCAGAAATTTAATTTTCTACAATAAAATAAATCATTCTCCATTAATTTATCATATATGTAATTAATGATATATGATAACAAGTATATATATAAGTTTGTATAAAAACCAGTAGTTAGCATTAAAATTCATCACCTCGATTTATGCAAAAAGCAAAACCAACTATTTCAATTCTAATTTCTATTCTAGTCATCCATGGAATAAAAAAAAAAAAAAAAAAAAAAAAACAAACAAACTTATACATATACTTCAACTATCAGACAATTCAGTAAGGATAAGAAATCAATTTACAGGCTCAAAAATCGATCATGCAAACCAAAATAAATTGATCAACTAATCCATCATACTAATCCATTATGCACCCACGATTCCAAAACAAATTTAATTATTTAATTTTAATTTTAATTTTAATTTTAATATATATATATATATATATATATATATATATATATATATTATTTATGCAAACTTTAGTGGAAAATAACGAGTTCCTAAACCACAAGCTTTGATACCACATGTAAACTTTAGTAATTCGTGTTAAGCCATTAATCACAAATTTACATGAATCCCATATCTTAGAACTTCATAATTTTCACATATCTATAATGCATAATTAAATGGTTAGATATAAATACCTCGATTCATCATATCAAACCTTGTTGAGATTAAATCCAACGTCTAGATCCTTTAATCATAAACTAATCTGCAACTTTGATCAACAGGCAAAGGTGAAAACTGGTTTCTTTCTCTTGTCCTTTTGCACACATAAAACTTTTATGTGTTGTATCATTAATCGTACATAATTGATAGAGTATATGCACTTTTATAAAAAGGCAAAGAGATGACCAGTTTTCCTTTTAATAACCTAATTCCACTTTCCATCAAAATAAAGAACAAGAAAGGAAAACAATTCTCCAATAAGTAATTACCAAAAAGGTAATTTATAAGTTGACCAAATAATATAATATTAATCTGATATCTATTTTATTTAACCACCAAATAATATGTCACATATTCAAATCATATGGGCCACAATTAAATAAATAATCTTACAACACACACACACACACACACTCTCTCTCTATATATATGTGTGTGTGTGTGTGTGTGTGTGTGTATAATCAGTACATTTGATATTTATATATGAAATTTGTTTGGACCAGAATTGCTCTATTTATAGCAGATGATGTATTATTGTTGTTTTACTTTTACCCTTTTGATTTGTAGTTGTGTTAAAATAAAAAATAAAAAAAACAGAGAATTAGATGCGTGAAATGACAAGAGAACCCCTTTGGGGGTTGGAATCTGGACAAAGCTGTTTGGGAGAGTATGTACTGAAATGTAAAAGAAAAAGTTCTTAAATGCTCATCACTCGTGTCACTCACAAGGTGGCTTGGTTCTTGATTTTTCTAGCACCCAAAACAACCACGTAACTTCACAAGTTTACTGCATATACTTCAACACTTACGTCCTTGCATTGTATTTGATTTGTTGATGATTTCTAGTACTTTGTTTGAAGAATTTCAGTAGCGGGTCTCATCCGGGACCGTTCGGCCAGAAAAATGAAAAAAATTCCAAAATGACAACCTTTGCAATTTTAAAAGTCCTGAACCCAAATAAATGTCCCAACCAACTCTTGGATATACCCGACACACTCTACAGTGTCTAGTTCATAAAACGAGAAAAGGCGAAAATGCCCCCAACAAATCAAAAAATTTCAGAAAATGAAAAATGATGAAAAACAGAAATATTACATAGACTTCGATGTTTGATAGGATGATGGTTGAGATTCTAGATCTCAAGCTACAAATGGGACAGAAAAGATGATAGCAGCCAGGGGTTCCTACAGAGGATGTTTACAGGCTTGCACCTCCAGATCCGTCTATGAGAGCTGGGATGAAGATGAAGAAGACGATGGTGATGAGTATTCTAGAGATGAGGATAAGGATGAGGATAATGAGGTGGATAGTGGTGAAGATTAGATTTGATGAATTTTCTGACTTTTTGTTATATAATGATGCTGACTTTTTATTCATGCATCATGACGTCATACTACTTTTGTTAATATGGTCATTACTTTTTGGATATTTTATATGCTTTAATGACATATTTGAATGTATAAATCTAATTCTCTTTTCTGAAATTTATGCTTTGTCAATTTGTCACAAAAAGGGGGAGATGATAAATGTTATTTTAAGGGGGAGAAATTACAGATTTTGGGATCATTACTAAAGAGGGAGTTTTTATAATTTCTTTATTAAACTTCACTAGTAGTTTTGCTTGATATTGTGCAAGAAATTAGGCCAAGTAGTGTATCCAAGAAGAGAAGACAGCACAGATGAAATTCCGTGTATTTGCCTTTGAACAACATTGTATTTTACTTTTCTGCTTTGGGTAGATATCTAAATTATTTATTAGGTATTCTGTGACCATTCCGTGGCCAGCAATCCTACCACGGTCCCTCATGTTGAGAAGCACAGCGCCCAGCATGTAACGACCCGGTCATTTGCCTTCCATTCCTTTTTCCTGAAATTTTACGAATGAATTTTTTTCATTTAATTTTCTTTTCTGAGCTCTGTTTTGTGTCGCTTAGTGTCATCTCGAGTGCTCAGAATTGGTTCCTGAGACTCTTTTCTATGGATTGATAACTTCCTTTGAGGACCGAGTCATTTTCACATTTTTCGTTTTTCGACACTATGCGCTATTTCGTCCTTTTTCCTATTCTGTCTTATCTCCGTTTGTCAGTTTTTGGCACAACCTCACTTCTCATGCTCGGAGTTGGTTTTTGACTTCACATGCCTTCATCTTGAGTGGTTTCCTCGAAATACGTATATTTACTTTTGCAAGAAAGTACTCTGGTTGCTCCCGGTGCCCACAGGGGCATGGATGCACAATTCTTTAGCATCTTTTTCATTTCTTGGGGTGTTTTTCGTAAATATCTTTTGAAAATATTTTATTTCAGGGGTATCTAAGAAAATATCTTTTGGAAGATATTTTCATTCTGGGGCAGTTTCGCAGTTAACCCTTTTTGTAGGGGTTATTGTGCAGTTAACGAAAGTTATTGCAAAATGTCTCATTTGGAGCTTGGATCCTCATACGGGATTCATTTTCACATTTCGTCGAGTCGTGGACTCTTAGAATTCCGTTCTGGTCGTTTTTCTTCAGTTTCAGAGTTTTTGGCTCTAGTTGCCGCCGAACTTGTTCGGGGCATAACTTTCTGTTCGGGACTCAGTTTTTGACGCCGTTTCTTCCATTACTCATATTTAATCATTTTGAATCTTTTTCATTTATAGAGTTTTACCGTTTGAGCGCGTCTGCTCAAAATCCACTTTTCCAGACCCGGCGGGGCCCTTTTTGTGATTTTATATAAATAGGGGGTTTGAAAAATTAAAACATAATTTTCCTCTTTTTCCCCACACGTTCTGGACCAGATCCCATTGCCTTCCATGGCTGCCATCTTCTCTCTCCTCTTTTGGTTCACTTTTCTTTGATGAAAAGTCTTCGGACTTAACGTTTAATGTTTGTCTTGACGCCGCGCATCTTATGCCCTTATTAGAATCCATTTTCGATGATTTTTTGAGTTCGGGTTTGGAGTCAACTTGAGATTATCATGGGGCTTCTTGCGGATTCTTGTGCCCGGGGTAGTCCCCGACAAAACCTCTCGGTATCATCGGATTCGGAGCACTTTCGTTTCGGTGAGGATTTGAGATTTTCATCTCAAATTGAGGTAGGGGATGTTCTAGGTTTAAATTATTGTTATATAGCATGCTTGTGATGCTTATACTACTTGTTTGCATGATTAAATATAAAATTTAGAGATTTTATTATTTATTTTTCTTGTACGGGATCTAATTTTCTCAGTTGCTCGTGACTTGGTTTAAATATGTAGCATGATATTACATTGCCCCATGATATGCTCATTGTCATGTATTAAAATTAGAGCATTTAAATAAGTACTAAAGCTTTTATTTAATATTTATCTTAGGTGAAAGATTAATTCACATGACCTTAACTAGCTTGAAATCAGTATGTGTTAGCATATTATATTAGGCCCTAGCATGCTCTTCAACATAGATTAAATTGAGAGAAATCGGAATTGTTTTGAAAAATTAGTAATTATTAGTTAACTTGATTAATTAATTTGCCCCGAGTGCACTATTCACTCCATTTGAATTCTGACTTGATATTCTTGATTTACATGCCATATAGCTTCACATATATTTGATTTAGAATATTTGGTGAGGTTTTGAAACCTTTCATTTAATTAATTTCCTTGTTTAAGATTTAATCCTCATGGTGATATACAACTTGGAATTGATTTGTGGCATGCTAGAAAATTAGACTTTGGTATGGTTGTTCACGTATATTAAATTGGGATTAATTGCATGAGAATTGCAACTTTTATTTTATATTTAACTTTAGTGAAAGTTTAATTCACATGGTCGTAAATTGAATGAAATAAACTTGTAATGTGATATTACATTAGTCTTTAGCATGTTCTCTAAGATATGTTAAATTGAGAGCATTTGGTTAAGTTTGAAAATCTAGGGATTTTAACTAAAAGAATTAATTAAAATCTATTTAATGGTCCCCTTAGCTTAATTAAGTTTTTAACTTGATAATTGTATTGATCATGACTTGTTTACTAGCATATATTAATTTGGGACTATTAGAAGTTGTTTTAGAACCTTGTGATTTAAATTAGCATGATTTAATTAAAGTTCTACTTTGTTGTTCCAACAACCTAATTGAGTTTTAGAATGGATATAGGTGATGACCATGCCATATCCTTTAACATGTATTAAATTGAGGTTATTTGGAATTGAATCAGAATCTAGAGAATTTAATTGTGTTTATCTATTTAAATTCTATCAATTTGCTCCATGATCTAGTTGTGTTTTAGAAGTGGTTTCTATATTCAAATCATGGACTTGGACTTGTTGTATATTCACTTGGTTATGTTTTGAGCATTGGATAACATAGTTGCTATGTTTATACTCATGAGAATATGTTTTCTTTATTAAATATATTGTTACCTTGTGTAATGATTTGCACACTTCGTATTTAACATCTTTCATGCATAGCGTATAACGAATCGCACACTGAAGATTCGACATCCATCATATCATATTAGTTGTGGACTTAGAGCATGTATTGTATAGGTTTCCAAATTTGGTTGTGCATGGTAGATAGTTGATTATCTTGTACATATATGTTGATATATACGTTGTTACACAATTCGTTGATTTTGGAAACTTGGGGATGTCGTTGTTTGGCTACGGCTAGGACGTGGTTCTAGTACGGGGGATAGTCCCTTTATATAGTCTAGTGCGCACATAAGGAGGTTACCCATGGGCTAGTAACCCTAAAGTAACCACATTGTCGGTTTGATCCGACGTGACGTCCAAGTATCCACTTTATTTGATTTCGCATTTCATTTCAAGTTGATAACTAGATGATGTTGTGACTTGTTGTTTCTTTGTTGATTTCCCATTTTAAGTTTCAAGATGTTAACTTAGAGAAATCATACTTTACGCGTTGTATTAGAAGTTCTAATGTTGGTTAGATGGCATTGAAATTGTAATTTGTGTTTTGATGTTCTAATGTAGTTTAGGATTGATCCTATAGATTCAATTGGAATATAGATATTATGCCCCATTCATGATTTCAAGTATACTCCTTGTCATGTTAATTGCATCGATAATGTAATTCTTGTTAACATATGTCCAAGCATACTTATTGTCATGTTATATGGAATGTTCCATCCTTGTATACTTGCATAGATATTATGCCTTATTCTTGATTCCGTGTATAATTTTTATCGTGTTCTTTGGATTATCCCAAACTTGACTTGTTTCATATGTGTATATGTATCATGATTCTTATTGCTTATGCTCCATGATAGCTTAGGATGCGCCTTGAGTCTCACTTTGACATAGATGTTAGGTGGCATGAGCCCCTTTGACATGTTTCACCTTAAGGTGATAAAATTGTAAAATACTAGGTCGATGCATGCTCATCTCCTACGAGTAGCTTTATGTTGCTCACCCCTACGTTACTGGGGCATATTTCAAGTACGAAGACTTGGTTCGTGATGCTTAGCATTCCTTGGATGTCGTGTAGCTTTCAAGTTTCCATTTCATGCAAATGTTAGCATGAAATGTCATTTTGTAGACTTATATGTCAAAATATGTATATTTGATTCCATGTATGTAATGCGTACTTAAGTACACTCCTTTCAATGTATTTGATATGTATGAGATGAGGCCGGAGGCCAATGACCATTATATTGTATTCTATGTACTTTTTAACTTCATGAAATATTGTGAAAATCTTGAAAATCACAAGTCATTGGTTCACCATAGTTGCATCGGGTGTGGGAATTCCGTTTTCATTCTTTTATAGGGTCTTATAAATCATATTTGAAGTGTGGCCAAGGGCCAAATGGTCATTTGACCCCGTTTTGTATTTTTGGATTTTGAGTTTTCATTCCAAATTTTATTTTTGCCTTTTTGCCCGTTGGGGGGTCGGATTTTGCATCGGTGGTATTTTTAAGTCGTGAACCATTGTAGCACGTCCTAATAGGTAAGTTACGTTTGCGTGTATGGTCGTTTCCGGATAAAACCTCATCCTTGGTGATTTGAGCCTCTTGTTAATTCATTTCTCATTTTTTTTTTTTTTGCATATTCTGATCTAGGGGCATTATAGACTTTTTACTGTGGTTTTATTTTCTTTTTTCAATATGGTTGAATAGAAAACATGATTTTAGGGGGGGTTTCTTTTCCGTGTTTTTCCAGAAAATGTCGTCTTGATATCGGAAATCGCTTACGAAGTTCAGCTCTCAGTTTTTCAATTTAGCAGCTTTTTGGACCTCCATGACCAGATTTCATGGAGGGGCATTTCGGGCATTCTACATTGCATTTTTTTTGAATTCTCTCATGTATCATGTAGAAAACTCAATTTTGAGGGGGGGTTTCTTCTTTGTGTTTTTGCAAAAAAATTCATCTAGGCCTCCAAATTCTGCCTCTGTTCTGTTTCTTTTTTTTTGAAAAGAAAACACATAGCAGCTTTTGGGCTGTTGGCAGCCGTGTGTGCGCCCAGCGCGCGCGCGGCATGCATGGGTGTGCGCATGGGCACACATGGGGGCTGTCATGGCCCCCTCGTTAGGCCGCCGCGACGTCAATTATTCTTTTGGGCTTTTCTCCTTCATCCGGACTCTGATTCAAGTGAATTTTTTTTTGAACTTGACTAATTTTTCACTGTCTTTCCAACGGTATGCTCGGTTGCACCCGGTTCTTCCTGAATAATTACCAGTTTACCCTTTTTGCCTTAAGTGCTCGTTTTTCTTCGTCATGCCGTTTCTTTTTCGTTCGGACTCCGAATGATGCGATTCTTAAGTCCATCTTGATTAGTTTTTCGTTGTCCTTCCAGCGGTGTACTCGGTGGCACCCAAATCTATAGTTTTTAGAAATGACTATTTTACCCCTGGGGGCTTATTTGTCATATTTTTGATCTTTTGCTTCTGCATCAGTTCTCATTGAGTTCCACGACCTCATGGAAGGTCACTTTGACTTCTTAGAGTCTTGTTTTCTGTTTTCGCTTCCGCATTTCGGATCCGTTATCGGATCATCCTTACGGTTCATCACAGGACACGCTGGCCTAAAAACTAGGGTCGTCACACAACATCTTTCCCCCAACATGCTCAAAGTAAATGTCAATGCCTTCAGGACAGTACCTGGCAATAGAATAATATAATTTTCTTATACAGTTCATGTTAGAAGCACTTCTGCACAAAGAGAATTGGGATGAAATAGCTCTGGGACTCTCTGTGAGATAAAGGGTGCTGTACTTTTGCACAAAAATGTAGGCTAACCATTGAACCAGATAACAGCAATTGTAACAACTGATGGTATATGTTTGAGAAATCACGCCTCTCTCTCTTTTTAAAGTAATGATGATCTCGTCTTTTAATGTTATTGTGGTGTTGATGATTGAATCTCATACAGAATGATGGACTTCCAATAAGAATTATATTTACAACACAAAAAAGAATGACAAACTCAAAAGGCGCGTGTGTCAGTCTCGTACCCTTAGAGTTTTAAAGCAATATTTTGGACTTCAATGTGCAAAATAAAGGTACCCACCTTTTCAAAGCTGCATCCAAGTCATGCTCTTCTTTGTAATTGAATGCATCATCAAAACCAAACTTGTTCTTCAGCAGATCAACCTTACTCAAAATAAAAGCGAAACTAGCAGGTTAGATACTGTTGAGAATAATTGAATCATCTAACCACAATATTTGTGCCCAAAAAAAATAAATCCATAATGAATAAATTTAGTGAAGCTAAAAGATCTACATTTGGATACTTCATTCCTTCTGAAATTTGTCAATCTAGTTTTTAGCAATTAAGTTTCCATCCACACTAATAGCTAATGTCTATTAGGCTAACTTCTGATTGATGGATTTTAAACAAATAGATTTCTATTTGGTCATTCAGCGTTGTAGCTAAGATTTGGATTTCATCAATATGCATGGATGGTTTAAGAGCTTTTTGGTGTATTTAAAATAAACAAAATGAAGGAAGTTATTTAGAATTCGTCCCATAAAAGCATTCGTTGCATAGAGACAAGTTGGTAATTCACCTACTACTACTACTACTACTCTATCCTATCCCCATCTCTCCCAGTTTTACTTTAATAGTCAATATTTGTCAATTGAAACTCAAATTCCTATCATTTTAAATTAGTAATTCAAACAAAACCTCAATATTTTCACTAAATGAGAGGCACATATTATGACAAAAATTTGAGGTCCATGAATTGTACGGCAGTGCAGTGGGAAGAGAAATACAAAATTGTTCAATATTAGGATTATATGCGGTTTTGAAATTATTCATTGAAAAATGTCAAGAACCAATGGCAAAGACAATCAAGCAAGAAAGCGAATCATTGCAGGGAAATTGATTCAATCACAATTTTGAATGACAATACAACATACGTGACAGGATGAGGATACCCATTGTTAATTAATGAAGACTGTCAAATATGTAATTGAAGCATCCATCAGAGAATGGCTAGTGAAAGAATGAAATGGTACATAGACAAGACTCACCTTTTCTTTACTTCCGGCACTTCCAACAACATGGCACCCCATCAACTTTGCAAACTGCCCAACGAGCTGACCAACTGCACCAGATATTGCAGAGACGAACACATATTCTCCTTTCTTAAGAGTACAAATCTCATAAAAACTAAAATAAGCTGTCATTCCGGGCATACCTAATAAGAAACAAATGCACAAAAATTAGATGGGGCATTAGAAATATTAATGAGATAACTATGAGAAAGATGCATTTAATTCTAATACTATATGATACTACTGACATATTTGCAATTAACCAAAATTTTAGTATTCTACTTTTAAAGTGGAACTTTGAGGGTTTGAGTCCCTATAAAGGGTAATTGTTGGTGCATATGTGTAAGTTGGTTGGGTGTTATTTTATTTTCACACTTATTATGTAACTCTAATTTTATAGGAGTATAGTAAGGCTGTGGAAAATCATTCTGAACTCTGTTTCATTTTGCAGTACTTCATCATAGTGAAATCCTGGTGACTTCATAAACCTAACTCAAGTTTTAAGTGAACCACATAAATTTGCATGTTCTTATTTGTGTGATTGTTTTCTTTTACAGTTCATTAATTTTTGCTACAAGAAGAAATTCCAAGGATTGTCATATAGGCATACACAATGGACTGCATGTATCCCCTTAAATGAGATCAGTTTATTTGGCATTATGTCAGACTCATTGAGATCATATTAGTTCTATATTAGTTGCAAATATTTAAATTTTAATGGCAAAAGGCTACATATTTACCCAGAATTCCTGTATAGTATGAAAGAGGTACATCAGTATGTTCAATTTTGAAAAGGGAATCAGGTTACATAATGAAACTGTACTCTTCCCATCCAGTTGTTCCCCAAACAATGTCACCCTTCTTGAAGTTTGGGTGTCCTTAATGCAAAACTTTTGCTACTCCATACCCAATTATCACCTGTAATATTTTCACCATGAAAATTCATATACACAAGTTTAAGTCTTTCAGAACCTGCACTATGTCAATCGAGTGAACGTGCATGCGATGTGATTGATCCTTTTGATATTTCCTTAGAAGATTAAATCAACCAATTTTGAACTCTAAAAAATTATGTATCTCTACAGAGCATGTACTAATATATCCCAATCTTGTTACGACAAAGTGACAAATCCGAGCAACAATCATGACACACAATAGAAAATAAACATACCACACACAAAGAACATAAAGATTTAGTGTGACTCGGCAAAGCCTACATCTATGGTGAAGATCTGGTGAAAGTTTTCACTATGCAAAAATCTGGAGACTACAAGTTTCAGCCACCAAACCTTAACTCTCAATTTCACACTTTTTTTTTTTTTTTTTTTGTGATTTTTAATGTCTCTTAATATTTAGGCCCACGACCCATAAGTAAAAATAAGTCAAAACATTTATTGGGATTTAATGGGGGAGTCGAGTCATAAACGGATTGCATTAGTCAAGTCATAAATGGGTCGCAATGCGATGACATCAAATTCAAGCCACAACAGTACATAATTTAAATAATCTATTAAAATATGGTACATGAATTCACCTAATCAAAAAAATTGTGAAGCCTTCATATTTATTTTTATTTCAATTGGTTGAATTCTGATAACTTGTTAAATATTTTTAAAACTTGCTAAATTTGGTGGCAATAAAAAGTATGTTTTTTCAATATTATTGTAGATTGATACTAATTTTAAAAATTAAAGGTAAAGGTGTTGGTAGGGAATAGAGATTTGAAATGTGTTCAAATTTCATCATTTTTCAATTTCTGGAATTTTTCGTTTTTGCAAGGGCATTTTTGTCTTTTGCTCTTTTTCATATTGGACACTGTGGAGTGTGCCGATTGTATTTGAGAGTTGTTTGGAGCATTTCATTGAGTCCAGGACTCTTTGAAATGTAAGGGTCACCGTTTTTGCATTTTTTGTTTTTCGGACCAAACGGTTCCGCGTGGGACCCGCTACCGAAATTGTTGCATTTGAGGATTTTAGTTGGATCCATTTGCATCATATTTATTTTATTTAATGTGTTTCAAGTGTTTGTGAATTAAATGTGTATTTATATGTGTATGTGGTATGAAATGAAAACAAAATAAAAGGAAAAATAAAAAGGAAGAATGGTGGGACCCACTATCATTCTTAAGTGGACATGAGACCACAATTCTTGGTCTCATTCTCTCATTCTCTCTCGCTGCTCTCTCTCTCTCTCTTCCTCTCAAACTTCTATTTTCTTTTTCTTTTTACTTCAAACTTTGTACCTTGATTTCTCTCTCAATTTTTAGTATTTTTAAGTGCCGTTTGTCGCAAATTAAAGCTTACAACGAGATCTACAAGTTGATCGGAGCAATTCCTAGTTTAGTGCACTTGAGAATTTCGAGATCTAGGGCACAAATTTGGGGGTTTTTGCTTAATTTGAGGTAGGGGTTTCTAATTCTCAATTTCTTATTCCCTTGTGAATTTTCTTTCAATATTTGTTGTCAAGCATATTTAATTTGAGTTGATTGCTTTAGAAATGATATTAATGTTGTAGATGAAATATATAATTATGTGTAGTAATTAAATTGTATGAAAAGCATGCCTAAATGTTAATTTCCATGCCGTGGTATTTTTTATTTTGCTAGAAATTTGCTATGTGGAAGTATGTTAAATTGTGTAGTAGAATTTTTTTTTATTTTCTTAGTGATGCCAAAGTATGTGACATGCATTCATAACATTGGGCATAGAAAAAAAAAAAGGGCAAAATGATTTGAACTAAATGAAAAAGGTATTTTGGGGCAAAATTTCGATTAAAGTGATTTTATGAAAAACTCGGTTGCGGCGGAGTCACCAAAGGGCCGTGGTGTTAATATAACCTAGAGGGAACTATGGAGATCGCCCTAGCGTGGTTGAGCTAGCTGTGTCCCAAATGACGCCGCGGGGGTACCAAAGGTCAAGGACAGTAGCTAACCCTTTTCTCGTGTTGCTGTGGAGTTACCAAAAGATGGGTTATATTAACAGTTTGTGAAGTAATGGATGATTTTGAAAATGGGGAGTGACATGTATGGCATTGCATATTATGGCATGGCATTGTTTTTTTTGAATTTGAAATTGATGTTGTATTTCCCCCCGGCTTAACATGATCCCATTTCCTATTGTGTTATTCATTATTTGGATTCACGGGGTCACACGAGGTGTGTCTTAGGCACCACCTACTGAGCAAATTGCTCATCCTATTACATTTAATTTTTTTTTTCAGGATTCGGGAAGGAAGTAGGAGACGCAAACCCTTTGCAAACTTAAGGAGGACTAGGAATACATATATATATATATATATATATATATATATATATATATATATATATTTGCTATCTTTTGTATTTTGCTGCACTTTTGTAAAGTCTCAAAACCATAGTGAATGTACACATTTTGCAAGCCATGGTCATGTATTGTAAACTATAACTCTTGTTGGTACTTTGAAGGGAAACAAGACTTCGTAAATATTTTGTGTTGAATTTGATGATGATGATGGGTCATTTTGAGGAGGTTGTTGATGTCGTTGTTTTGGGAATGTATTATATATATATATATATATATATTTTATATTGTGTGTTGGAATAGGTTTGATAAGTCTTGAAGGGCCAAAAAAGGCTATTGCATTTTATTTATTTATTTAAGCAGGTTGTTGTAGGCCCCTTTTTAGTAGAGGTCATGCCAATTTTATTTTATTTTATTTTTTAACTGGTATCAATTTAGGGTCGTTACAAGTTTGGTATCAGAGCCTTAGGTTCGAATACCTTTCGGACGACGGGTAGTGGCTTACCTAGATAGGGTATAGAGTTGACTTGCATCGTTAATGTGCCTATGTGTTAAAGTGTTTAACTGCTTAAGAAGAATGCTTACTTGTTACTTGTTTAAATATTTATTATTTTGAAGGGCGTGCCTTTTTGCTAAGTGCATACATGTTTAAATTGTTGATACATGTAAATGAAGTGTTTATGTTAACTGTAAGCATGCCATATATGATAAGGTAGAAAATATGACATATACGATGGTGGCAAGAAGTAGGTACGGTTAGTGCAATTTTCTTTATGATAATGTGACAAGTAAAGAGCATGGTGTTGTGGTTTCGTTTATTTAGTATACGTGCATATCTATATTTTTATGTGTTTATGCGGTCGAGCATGGGATGGTTGTGTGAGTTTTGACTAGAGTTGGCGAGGAGCTCGGTTACTCCAGGGTGGTTGGGTGCCAGTTCTTATCGAACGGATGGCTTGGTTTTTTAATTCGTTGATTGAGCTAGTTGGTGTGTAGCTATTTTTATCTTTTTGTTGCATTTTGTACAGTGCTTATAGCACGACCTCAAACAGGTTGTATTTCAGGGCATAGTGACTGTGTTGTGTGTGAGTTTCATGCTTTGGTGTGTGGGTTCTGGTGACTGTGGAGGTCAGGTATGCGAGTGAGGGTTTTGGTATGACCATAAGAGGTTGGTGTAAGTGACTTGGGTCATAATTTGGTGTGGAGGTTCTTATCAAACCGATCGTGGTAGGTGTGACGGGGGTTGTTTGAGCCACGAATGTAGTTTATAGATTGTAAATGTGTATTTGGAGCATTTTAGAATGGTTTAAGGAAGTGTGTTGGTTTTAACAGTCGTAGAAACTTGTTGGATTCTGCAGGTCTATGGTGATTTAGGACTGGTTGCGGGATGTAGATCATTTTATGGTTTTGTAGGAGTTTGTTCTAGAGGCTAGTTTGTCGAGGAGTGATTCTCATTTAGGATTGTTATAGGAGTGTGTTACGGGTAATCGATTCTCGGTGAGTCGGTTACATGGCTCAGTCGATAAGCGGGGTTTTGGGTTGGCACGGCTCTAGAGAGTCTCGAGTTTAGGTATAATGGTCAATTTTAGTTGTGTAGTGCAGGGTTGCACAATGAGGCAGGTAGTATGGGGTCATTGGAGTGCTTGGTTGTTTACGGATGAAGTAATTGACGGTAGGTGTTGTGTTATCAAAATGATTGTGTTTTAGGACTTGGAAGCCGTGGACTGGAGTTGAATTTTATGTTGCGTCTGGAATACGAGGAGATAGTGCTTGTTGTTTGAGAATCCAAAGAGATGGACTAGTGATATTAATGATTGGAAAGAGGTTGATCTTATAGGTTTAGTTGGTGGGCCATTTGACTTTTGTCGGGGCCAAGGGTGTTCTGAGGCAGTGCGGAGGAGAAATAATTATGTTAAACCTAATGTGTGAAGTTTCCTTGGTTAGGCACGTAGATCGCATTAGAAAGAGTGGTTTAAGTAGTCGGTTATGCATTTGTGAATGATTGCATCGTTGATAATTTTAAGGAGACAATTGGGTGTTGAGCATTCCGGATCTTGTGCTCATTTTTGTTCAAGAATTTGTTAGCATGGCTTAGCTGTATGGATGTTCTTTTCTAGTGGTAAATAGTGGTTGTTATAGGGAGTATCAAGAGTTATGCTTGCTCTTTTGTTACGATGATATTATCTCAAGGATGTTCGAGGAAAAATCATTTCGTAGTGACTTAATGGTCCGATGGGATAATAAGTTTGAACTGTTATTGGAATGAGTGGCAGTGGAGGTGTTATGGTATCATGGTGTGATGTTTAGTGCTGATGAACAGGACAATTTAAGGTATGATCTGAGGGTAGATTAGAGATTATAAGCTGTTTGTTGTGTACGGATAGGTAGGTGATGGGATTGTGTGCCAGTTGAGGCAATTGTGGATAGTTGAGTCTTTAGAATAGTGAGGGCGATGTTACTAGATAGTCATTTTTTTTTTTTTCTTTTGACGAGTAGTGGGTCGCTATGACAGAGGTCACGGGTCTTATGTGCTCGGTGATCGAGGCAATGTCGCCTGGGAAGGTAGAGATGGAATGGGTAGTAAAGTGTCATTTTATGGTAAAAATTATCATTTGGGGGATGACGGGTCCCAGGTAGAATGGAACATGGTGTCCAACGTACAGTGATTGTTTCTAGTGTTTGTACATTGTGGGAGTTCATGCCCTAATTTGATTGGTTTTGGTTAGCATGGATGTTGTGGAGTAGTATATGCGAGTTCCGGTATTAACTGTGTATGACGGTCCATTGGTGGCGAGATCGCTTAGGTTTGTGTTCATAGTCTCGCATGTGTTTCTAGTTTGTTCTTCTCCTTGTGCATAAGGAGTTTTTTTCATCTCAGGTGAGATTGAGTGTTTATGGTTGGACGATTGATGAATAACATGTGACAGGTTGTCGGGTGCACTCAGGTGTGAGTCGTTAGTCTCTTGTGAGAGGGGGATTCGGTACCCTTTTCGTTTATTCTAGTCCTTGCAAGGATGTCATTGTCGCAAGTCTTATTCTCCATTTAGGAGTTGCGCGCGTACGTGGGTGGACAGACCTATGAGTGGTTTGTTATGCTATTGGGGTTCATCAGTAGAGGTTTTGATGGGTCGACTCACTCCCATGAAGGGAGGTGGAGTCTTTGGGTTTTGTAGTGCTTGTTCTGAGAGTGGTTTTGACTGGTGGAATATGAGGCACGAGTTATCGAATGGGGATTGTATGTTTTCAGTGTCTAGTACTGGTGGTGGTGGCAAGGAATTTGTCATGAATGAAAGATTAAGGATGATTAGGTGATGTGATATGACTTATGTATTTGGATGTTTTTATAGGTGATTGATTCTAACAGTGTTTTGAGGATAGGTGTTGGTATTGTCGAACGTTATACAGCTAGAGAATGATTATGGGATTCCATTGAGGAATAATGAGAATGATTGGCTTTGGTTTTGAGGTTTCAGACATGAAATAGTCATATTGTGTGTTTTAACGAGGTCAGAATTGAATCAAATGGTGTTATGGAGTTGTTTACTTGATGTGGGTATTACGAGAAGATTAGGAAGCTTGGATGCTGATCGATGATTGAGACATTTGGTGCCTTGTCATTTTGTTTGTTATGTTTATATGGTTGAGGTATGATTGAGATAATGAGGATAAGTATGTGACTGTATAGTTGTTGAGGTTATGTAGAGCGATGGATTGTTTAGAGAGTGGATTTCATGGTTACTTTGAGAACTATGTGGGGTTGTGTTTAAGGTTTAGACCTGAGGACGGAAACGACGTCTGTATTGAGATCGGATCGATTTTGAGAATGGCCTGGCCAACCATTTTTCCTAAGTCAGTCCATCTTTAGCACAATGTTAGGTGAAAGTTCAATGACTATTTTAAGTTGACGCAAATAGTGAGAGTATGGTATTGGGCGTGTGTCAGTGTGGTGGTATGGATTCAAGTGGGTTATCTTAGAAGATGAGGTGTGTTAGGTGGGACGAAGTGCCTAAGCCGTTTGATTATTAAAGATCTTGTTTTGAGGATTTGTGCCCAGAGTGCAGGATTGTATGCTTTATTGATTTGGTCACTAATGTTTATGCAGTCATTAGGGGACTCATTGTTTAATCATCTTGAAGTTGTTAAGTGTAACGATTGTCATATAGCGTGATTAGTAGTCATTGGTACGGTTATGTGGTGATGTAACTACGTACTAGATATCAAGTGTTCGGTCTGTTAGGGATGTGTAGATTGAAGATGAGATTGGTTAAGAGATGGATAGCATTCCTTGTTTGCGGTTTAATGTGTCTTTTAAAGGATGTGTTGAGGTTAGATATTATCTTTTTGGTGGTCTGGTGACTGTTCTTTTCTCGGGCTTTGGAGTTTTTTGTGATTGTGTAGAATAGACTGATGTTCGTTTTGAGTCGGCGTAAAGTCTAGTTAATCTTGTGTTTTGATGAAGAGAGAGGTGGGTAACCGCATTGGGTTTTGGTGGTAGTGGCATGTGATTGTCTAGTCAAGTCTGGTGTCAAAGGCAATAATATCGGTGAGTTCATAGTCTCGGGGTTTTGTGAGGTGTTCTCGGAAACTGTGTGGTTCTAGCCTGCTCCTTAAGGAGGGTAGATTTCAAGGACGAAATCTCTTTAAGGAGGGTAGATTGTAATGTGTCCAAATTTTGTCATTTTCTAATTTATGGAATTTTTTGTTTTGGCAAGGGCATTTTTGTCTTTTGTTTTTTTTTTTTTCGTACCGGACACTATGGAGTGTGCCGGTTGTGTTCAAGAGTTGTTTGGAGCATTTAATTGAATCCAGGACTCTTTGAAATGTAAGGGTCACTGTTTTTGCATTTTTTGTTTTTTAGATCAGATGGTTCCGCGTGGGACCCGCTACAGAAATTGTTGCATCTGAGGATTTTAGTTGGATCCATTTGCATCATATTTATTTTATTTAATGTGTTTCAAGTGTTTGTGAATTAAATATGTATTTATATGTGTATGTGGTATGAAATGAAAACAAAAGAAAAGGAAAAATAAAAAGGAAAAATGGTCGGACCTACTATCATTGTTAAGTGGTCATGAGACCACAATTCTTGGTCTTAGTCTCTCATTCTCTCTTGCTGCTCTCTCACTCTTCCTCTCAAACTTCTATTTTCTTTTTCTTTTTCCTTCAAACTTTAAACCTTGATTTATCTCTCAATTCTTAGTATTTTGAAGTGCCATTTGCGGCAAATTAAAGCTCACAACGAGATCTATAAGTTGATCGGAGCAATTCTTAGTTTAGTGCACTTGAGAATTTTGAGATTTAGGGCACAAATTTGGGGGGGTTTTGCTTAATTTGAGCTAGGGATTTCTAATTGCCAATTTCTTGTTCCCTTGTAAATTTTCTTTCAATATTTGTTGTTAAGCATATTTAATTTAAGTTGATTGCTTTAGAAATGATATTAATGTTGTAAATGAAATATATGATTATGTGTAGTAATTAAATTGTATGAAAAACATACCCAAATGTTAATTTCCATGCCATGGTATTTATTATTTTGCTAGAAATTTGCTATGTGAAAGCATGTTAAATTGTGTAGTAGAAATTCTTTTATTTTCTTAGTGATGCCAAAGTATTTGCATTCATTCGTAATATTGGGCATGGAAAAAAAAAAGGGCAAAATGATTTGAACTAAATGAAAAAGGGATTTTGGGGCAAAGTTTTGATTAAAGTGATTTTATGAAAAACCTGGTGTTAATATAACCTAGAGGGAATTAGGGAGATCGCCCTAGTGTGGTTGAGCTAGTTGGGCCCCAAATGACGCCGCGGGGGTGCCAAGGGTCAAGGACAGTAGCCAATTCTTCTCTTGTGTCGCTGTGAAGTCTCCAAATGACGGGTTATATTAACAGTTTGTGAAGTGATTGATGATTTTGAAAATGGGGAGTGACATACATGGCATTGCATATCATGGAATGGCATTGTTTATTTTGAATTTAAAATTGATGTTGTATTTTCACCCGGCTTAACATGATCTATTTCCTATTATCCTATTCATTGTTTGGATTCACGGGGTCACAAGAGGTGTGTCTTAGGCACCACCTACTGAGCAAATTGCTCACCCCATTACATTTAATTTTTTTTCAGGACTCGGGAAGGAAGTAGGAGACGCAGACCCTTTTCAAACTTAATGAGGACTAGGAATATATATATATATATATATATATATATATATATATATATATATATATATTTTGCTATCTTTTGTATTTTGCTGCACTTTTGTAAAGTCTCAAAACTATAGTGAAGTGTACACATTTTGCAAGCCATGGTTATGTATTGTAAACTATAACTTTTGTTGGTACCACTACAAGACTTTTAGTTATTAGGGACAAAAAAAATTGTCCCTAAAAGTACTAAAATTGTCCCTATTACCTTTTAGGAATAGTTAATGTCACCGTCTCAATTAGTTGCATCCGGAAAAGGTTTTAGGGATGGACTAATTGGGACAGAATAAAAATCCATCCCAAAGACTTATTTGGGACGGAAGATTCGCCTCCGTCCTAATTAAGTATTTGGGATGGATGTTTTTTTCATCCAATTAAGTATTTAGGACACTTGTTTTTCTGTCCCAGTTAAGTATTTGGGACGGTTGTTTTTCTGTCTCAATTAAGTATTTGGGACGGTTGTTTTTTGTCCCAATTAAGTATTTGGGATGATTATTTTTCTGTCCCAATTAAGTATTTGGGACAGAATTCTTTGTGTCCCTAATTCTATTTTATTATTATTGTTATTATTATTATTATTATTTTTACTCCATTTTATTATTATTATTATTATTTTTTAATGGTGGTATGCCAGCTAGTAGTTCAGTAGTCCAAATCTCTTTTTGCCTACCTCCTGTTATATCTTATATATTCATTTAAACTATAAAGAAGGTAAATGTAAAGTAAAAATAAGTACAAAAAAGTTAAATTTAATAACCATTAATTAAAAAACAAAGTGATATCAATTATGGTCATATCAGTACCTAATAGCATAATATGTAAATATCAATAACATAGTTGGAATCATTCATTATTCGGACCAAACGGGCCAAACAATGGTGGCTGCAGATTATTTAATAGGCTGCCAAAAGGTCCATAAGGAGGCTGCTGCTGCTGTGGGCTGCCAAGTGCAGGACAATATCTGCCGAATGGTGTGAACATGAATTGAGGAGAAGACACCCTTTGATTCTCCAAGATACATTTCACAGTTGCCTTTAATTCATTTACGGACTCTATCAATTCATTATATTTTTGTTCTTCTCTATTAGACTTCCTCCTTTCAGCCTCCAACTCTACCTCCCACTCTGCGTTTGTCTTCCTCTTACGACTTGAGGAACTACTAGCATCCACATAACTAGATGGATCTAATGATTGGCCACCATTTTCTCCCGCATTTTGCAAAATCAATGAAGTAAATTAAATGAAGAACAATTATTATCCATCTCCATACACATCATGCTATAATTAATAAAGCACTTTACTTTAAATTTTCACCATTCATCCACCAACACATCATACTTTTACAAAAATTGAGATGCTAAAACTATTTATAAGTATATGTAATAGTAGAGTAAGTACTCAGAAAGATGCATCAATAATATTTTGTATAAGTTCATATGCCAGTTGAACAAAAGCTGGTAAGGGACATAAACTTCTAACTGAAAATGCATATGGTCATATCAAACACGAGTATCATCAAAAAACTAGAACATCAAAACTTGAACTTAATCTCATATTCAATTTGCACTTGAAAAATGAAAACTCAAATCTATCGTGGAAAAAAAATTAGTCCAGCAAACAAAATGACATTCTCATAAACTGCTACCATCACTAAGAATCATTCTACTTACACACTCTATAAATTAATTTGAAACTTAGAGAGAGAGATCCAAGAAACAGAATCCAAACAAAGTTATGAACCACTTTGTTGTGAATAATTTCTTGGACTAAACAAAATATTAAATTTGAATCTGTTTGGTTTAATGTGAATTCAGTTGAAGTATATTTATCCTTATAACAAAAAAGCCACTATTCAACACTTCATGGACCAAACAAAAACCCCTCCTAAATCTGCTTGGTAACTAAGGTGAATTCAGTTATAATATATTTATCCTTGTATCAAAGAAGACAACTTAAAGAAGGCAACTAAAATCTGGAAAAAAAAAATTGTAAATAATAGAGGTTATATAGGTTACCGATCCTATTGAAATTCACAAATATTAAATTAGGATTCTTATTGGTTGTAGCTTTGTGTGAGTTAATATAGAGAAGTCTACGAAATTCACAAAGACTTAATGGACACAATATCACACATTCATATATTAATTCACAAACTTAGCTTTAACTTCCACCAACACAGTTTAAATCATGTACCTCCATTGAATTTTAGCTTCAAATTTTTAATTTTTGTACCAGTCTACCAGCTTTTGTTAAAGTTGTCTTCTTTGCTTTTGAAAAATGTACATTAAAGTCTTCTTAAAACCCGACAATAATTTCTATGGGGTAAAAAATCATAACTTACATATGTACATTTTGATGGCAGGTCCTTCGAGATGATGTTCACCATCTTCATCGCTATGTTCATCATCTTCATCAGCTTCTTTTTGTAGTTTTATTTTTTCTATTTTTTTAATACATTACAAGGTATGGTTGTAGAATGAGAACAAAATACACAAATAAAAACAAAGTATTGTGTTATATATTACCAATTCATAATGAATTTTGGCAAAAGACTTTGACCCAGCAGAATGTAACATCTTTACATTTCCCCTGTTTTCTTTGTTTCTAGCACTAATTTCCTGCAATGTAATTTAAAAAATAAACAAATGAGGAAAAGAAAGAAACATTAATAAAAAAACATATAACTAGGTAGTTTATATTAACCTGAAATTTGTCTATCATCCACCTATCGCATATGATTTGCCAGTCCTCGTAGAGCACACGAGGCTGTGGGTTGCAGTGTGCACTCTCTTCTGTCTCGTACTTGTTAAAATGATCTTTCAAACGGTTCCTAAACTTTCTATGGGCAGTGGCCAATGAGAGATCTGCACCCTCCTTTGCTTTTTCATCAACATTGCAGTCAATTCCAAATTCCCCCTTTATTTTTCACATGAATAAGCCAAAACCAAATGTCATTTAGAAGAAGTATAATTTGCAGTAAAATTCATGAATATATGGTCAGCTACCTATCTTTGTAAGCAAATTATCTCCCAATAAAAAGTAAAATAAATAGAACTTTCATTCTATTACATCAGTAAATAATCAAAAAAGATTCCTTTTTCAAGCACCCAACAAGAAGCAGATTATAATGAAAATCTTCCGGCTAAAATACAAAGCCAAGGAATGAACATCACTTAATCCTACTGATGACTTTGAAAGACAGTTTTTAAAAATAGTATAAACTAAAAATTTACAAAAAAATTATATGTTATAGTAGCAAAAGGGAATTAAGATATGGGTTAAGCAAGACATACCATTATTTTAGTGTAACAGAGCTTTTTATGATAGTCTGGGACATCTGGCCAAGTCTTATACCATAGTGGTATATGTTCACAAGCAATCGTCCTAAGCTCTCTCTCCCAAACATCTGAATTTTCCTCCACCGGTTTCAAATAACCGTTTGTAAACTTAATCGGAACAATCCCCCCATTGTGCTTTTTAATTTCAATTTTTTTTTTTTTTTTTTGTTTACAGCTTTACCATACCTCTTGACATTTCTTGATGGACCTGAAAAATGAAATTCATGAGAGTAACATGAAGGAGTATTTTGGGACCAAGTTCAAATGTAAGGACAAGTTTAGAAAATGTAAAGATAAAAAATAATCACCTTCCACTGCTGGTTGTGGCTGGGAAGATGCATGAATGTTCTGGGCAAGGTCATTGTTGGATCTCAAGGACCGACAATTGGACGCTATAGTAGATTACTGCAATAAGAGAATCAAATCTTTTATAATATTTTATGAAACAAATAGATTAGAAAATAAAATTTAAGTAACAAAGGAAAGTATCAAAATGGCCAAACAATAGATAATTAAAAGAACGGAAAAAATTAAATCACGTGATTGCAAAAGAGATTAATAGTTACTCAAAAAAATAAAACACATATTCTAAAAGTTAAAGCTTAGTACTGAAGACAAATTTAACCAATTTCAACATTTCAATTTTCATGTGCTCAATAAAAAACAGAAAAAAAAAAAATTTCACATTTAATCCAAATCACTATCATCTTTTTCTTCATCGTTTGAACTGTCTTCAATCAAGATTTCATCATCATTGTCAAAATAGTCAATTTCATGACGAGATTCTTCATTACTTTGTAGAATTATTTCAGCAACAAGACTTTCAACCTCCAAGCCATCCTTATTCAAAGTTGGTGGATCCATGTCAAAGTTGGTCGCCTCAACAACCTTATCCACAATGCATGGTTTTTCGTATGTGTATCGCTTCACCCCGAGAAGAGTGTGGCAAACCGAACCCGCATGAAGTAGCTGCAACTGGTGCGACATCGTCGGCTGTACAGAGAGAGTATATGAATGAGAGAGATGAGAATGAGAAGCCGAACTGGCCAGTGTGAGATAGTTGCAACTGGTGCGACGTCGACTGTACAGAGAGTAGATAGATGATATATGTTTAGGTTAAGTTGTATAGTGAGAGAGATGAGAATGAGAAGAGAGAGAGAGAGGGTTTCCAACTTTACAATACCCAAAACGGTGTAGTATGGAAATTTTTTAATATTTTGCACGTGGAAATTTGGAATTAGGGAGGGAGGAAAATCAAGTGCCAAATTTTCCCAAATATACAATGCAGCCAAATTTTCCCACTAAAAATATTCCTGGTTATTTTTTAGCTCATTTGGGATAGTAGATATGTTGTCATCCTAATAAGCAGGATCATTTAAGACAATTTTTAAGCCGTCCCAAATGATCTATCCCAAGAGCCACATTTTCCCACCACAAATATTCACAGTCATTTTTTTTTTTATTTTTTTATTTTTATTTTTTCTCATTTGGGACAATAGATATCTCATTTGGGATGATAGATATGTTATCGTCCCAAAAACATGGCTCATTTGAGACAATTTTTAAACCGTCCCAAAAGCCTCCTTTTCTTGTAGTGTACTTTGAAGGGAAGCAAGATTCTGCAAATATTTTGTGTTGATAATGATGGGTCATTTTGAGGAGGTTGGTGATGTCGTTGCTTTAGGAATGTATTTTATATATATATATATATATATATATATATATATATATATATTTGTACTGTGTGTTGGGACAGGTTGGATAAGTCTTAAAGGGCCAAGAAAGGCCATTGTATTTTTATTTATTTATTTAAGCAGGTTGTTGTAGACCCCTTTTTAGCAAAGTTCATGCCAATTTTATTTTATTTTATTTTTATTTTTATTTATTTTATTTTATTTTTATTTTTTTTATAACTAGTATTAGTTTAGGGTCGTTACAAGATTCATGTGAATTGTTCTTTTTATGAGTTGATATAGTCCTTGACGGTTATTTGCATCTGTAAAAAAGTTTAAGCTTCGATATTTCATCTCCATTTTTGCTCGTAGTCACTATCATCAACATAAACCAAAATAACAAGCTTGTATTATTTTATTGGTTGACATGGTAGTATTTTAATAATAAAAAAAACATTCAAGACATTTATAAGAAAGGACAATGTTGGACAATGCGGGAAAAAAAAAATTCGTTCATAGAATTTTGATTGATAAAATTGAAAATTAAGTACTGAAAATTTTAAAGACTGATTTTTAAATGCTGAACTTTTTAAGTGGTAATTAAAAAATAAATATTTTTGAATTTTTATTGTTCATCATTTAGTGATAAGTGATGTCTTTATCACTTAAAATTTTACTTTATTTTAAATAATATTCAAATTGTGTTATCAAACACACTTGGTTAGATAAGAGAATTAGGTGTGAAATTGAGTAATCAAATAGCACTTTAATACTCATTATATGTTAAAAGTAGGATTCTACTTTTAAAAGTAATTTAAATTAGTAGTTATTTGTCTTTAAAATTTAAAAATAGGAGTAACTAGTAATTTCTTCCCCATTTTTTTTTTTAATCATGTAAAGCATTCTTCATTTGTGTAACAAATTTAATTACAGACCATGCTACAAAATAACCTTTCAAAAAAACGAGAAGGAAAAAATGGTCCATGCTGTAAATCATAACACAACAATGTTAACAAAAACATATAGAGAGAGAGAAAGAGAGAGACATACAGAACCAGGGGTAAAGGAAGGTAAGTCAAGGCCTTCGGTTTTTTGCATTAGAAGTCACATCTAGGGTCGCATGACAAGTAGGGATTCTTCACCAAAACCCCATTAGAACCTTGTGGCACCTTTAAGCATATGGTCGTATCAGTGCTTATATACATATCACTCTCTTTTGGGAAGCCACTTGGGTACTCGTTCAATAATATGAAACAAGAGTTACACGGAGTGCGGAAATAATCAGTTGATTTTAATTATGATTAACTCCTTTAATGACCTAGATCTGATTATAAGGTCAACTTGCTCAATTTATGATTGATTAAATTATATGATCAATTTAAACATCCATAATCACAAATATATATAAAATAAAGTAAGTTAGAGTTAGAGAGATTGCACCAGGATTTTTAACGAGGAAACCCAATTGATAAAATACGTCAACTGTTATGGGAAAAACCTCGTGGACTGTGCAGTCCAAAGTAAACCAATCCACTATGCTTGAAACAAAGTATACCGAACTTTGACTCTGGCTCACACCTTATCATTCTACACCACACCAACTGCTGACGATCCTCTAGCTTTGCGATTTCTCGTCCAACATCAACTTGATCTCAGGCTTACACTTGATATTTGTAGAAGAGTAGCAGGTAGATCAGATAATACTCCACGAATGCTCCAACCCTTTCAAAGTGTGATTGCGTTTACTTCTCTTCTTCAAGATCTGAACTTGATTGTAGAAGAATTAAATCCTGCTTCTCATCTGGAATATCTGAATCTTCAGTATAGCTCCAATTCCGATGAGATAGAGGACAACAACACTAAATCACTCGTGAATATATGTGTATGCTCTCATAAATAAATTCAGAATGATTAGATTTGATTTTCTGAATTTTCTCTCTCTAGAAGGCTTTCTCAAAATATAGAATTAATTTTCCCTAAAGCCATTAATAAACCTAGATAACTACCAAGGTTTATATAAAGTTTAGAATACCCTAGTCCATCTAATAATATGAAAATTTTTATGCATAGGACTTGGAAAGAAGTTGGGATTAAAAAGGAAACAATCAGAACAGGAAACTGAGAGTTCGAATGCTGTTAGGACTCTTGCTACCGGTTCCCAAATTGGCTATCAGTTCAAGATGGACTTTTGCTACCGGTTCCCAAATTGGCTACCGAATCAAGAAGGTTAGAAGCCTTTCCGATGTACTTTGACTACTGGTTCCCATTTCTCCTATTGGTTCAAGGTTGGTAGTGACCAAACCTTTTGTGAACCAATGTTTCCTACCCGTTCAAAGATATTCCTACCGGTTCCTAAGAGGCAGAATAGAATATTTTGGTTTTCTTTAGCCTTCTAAACTCCCTAAGTGTTCTCACTCACTCACATACCTTTCTAAAGTATTGTTCTCATCAACCCGGAGTGTAGCAACCCATAAACACTTGAACTTCTTCAAATCCGCATCTGATCTTCAATCTTTGAAATTTTGGACTGAAAAATTACAACTCGATCGGACTTATTTTGACAACGAAATTAGCCAACTATAAAACATATCTCACAATCTCCCCCTTTTGCAATTTCGTGACAAAACCCTAAAAATAATTCAGCAATCTACCCAAGCAGGAAAGTAAATTACAATGATTTTACAAGAAATAAAACGCAAAAATTTTCTTGAACCTCATGAAGCTTCAACATTTGTAGTAACATGTAATTTGCACATTAGCTCAAACACAACTACCCGTGAAGCTTAATTAAGAAAAATAAACACAAGCATAAAATAGCAAAGCTAAGAATGCCTGAATATCAACGCAATGAACAATGGTTCTCCCCCTCAATGCAAAAAGTTCTCCCCCTTAATGCAAAAAGTATCTCTTCCCCTGAATGATGAGTATCTCAACTCTCTCCCCCTTTTTGTCACAAATTAACAAGTGTATCAAGGAAGAAAAAACCTAGAAGTAGGAAGCAACCAACCATATAAATCTTGTAAATTGAAACCAATGAGAATGTAAACTCCACAAGATTATAGGAATCAACAGAAATATCCAAGATCAATTCTTTTCAGTTCCACAAACTTAGTAAGTGTAGCAAAATCATCACCAAGTTCTAAAAACATATGATCTATCAATTGTTCAGATTTCAGATAATAAATCAATGATATTACATATCCTTAGAAATCAAACAATCAACATGTGCAGAGGACAGGTTCTTTTTTTTTTTTTTTTTTTTTTTTTTTTTTTTTTTTTTATCTCTCTCTATGCTTCATTTTTCTTTTTGCACATTGGCGGCTTTCACACTTATGGGCAGCAAGCTCTTTCTTTTATTCCCATTTGTTTCGAGTCAAGGTAGCTTTCGGACAAATCCCAAAGGTAGTCTTTTCCATCTCACCTTTTTCAAAACAGCAAATTTTTCTTTCTTTTTCAAAAACTTTTTCATTCCAAGCTGTTTTTCAATTTTCTTTTCTTTTCACTCTTTTGGTCTAAAACACATAAATCAAGTTTAAATTCCAAGACAATGATCAATCATATCAACATTATCTTTGACCAAAACAATGACATCTCAAGTAAATGTAGTATAAATGATTCATTTACTATACGAAATAAGTAAGCAAAACCAATTTCATCAATTCATAGCCATTGTATGTTTTCCACAGATAATTCATGTGTCATGAAACTCCTTGTGTTCAACATACTTAATCAATATGGTTTGCTTAACTTCCCAAAAACATAATCTAGACTCTCAAGATATGCATGAAAATCTTTTCTAGAATATATCTTTGCAATGCATCTAATCAAGACAACAGACACCAATAGATTTCCTAAAATGAGGAAACTTAGGAGCATTTAATGGTTTAGTGAGAATATCAGCCAAATTTTGATTAGTATGCACTTTTTCCAAAGACACAAATTTTGTTCAACAAGTTCCCTAAGAAAGTGATGTCGAATGTCAATGTGTTTTGTCCTAGAATGCAAAACTAAATTCTTTGAAATATTAATTGTACTAGTATTATCACAAAAGATAGAAATAGTACCTTGATCAATTCCATAATCCAAAAACATCTGTTTCATCCAAAGCAATAGTGTGCAACAATTTCCAACAACAATGTATTCAGCTTCACAAGATGATAAAGATATGCAATTTTGCTTCTTGCTGTACCATGAAACAAGGTTAGTACCAACATAGAAACAACCACCTGAAGTACTCTTTCTATCATCCTTGTTTCCAGCCCAATCAGCATCAGTATAGCCTGTAATCTTAGAGTTAGACTCAGAAGAATAATGCAATTCATAATTCAATGTACTATTGACATAACGAATAATACGCTTGAGTGCAAGAATATATTGTTCTCTAGGATCAGCTTGATACCTAGCACAAACACCTACACTAAATGAAATATCTGGCCTAGTTGCTACCAAATACAACAAGCTACCAATCATACTCCTATATAAGAAATGATCAACCTTGTTAGGATCAGAGTCTCTATCCAATTTGGATGAAGTACTTATAGGAGTTTGAATATGCTTTGAATCTTTCAAACCAAATTTCTTAACTAGCTCATTTGTATGTTTTGATTGAGATATGAAAATCCCATTATCAAGTTGTTTCACTTGAAGACCTAGAAAGAAAGTCAGTTCACCAACCATGCTCATTTCAAAAGTTTTACTCATATCTTTAGAAAAAGTATGAACAAGGTTATCACAAGTAGCACCAAAAACAATATCATCCACATAGATTTGAGCAACAAAAAAATCTTTTCCTTTTTTGAAACTAAACAATGTTTTATCCGCTTTTCCTCTTCTGAAGCCCTTGTGCAATAGATAAGAAGTCAACTTCTCATACCATGCTTTAGGTGCTTGCTTTAAACCATAAAGAGCCTTTTTAAGATGAAAAACAAAATCAGGATTATGTGGATCAAGAAAACCTTTTGGTTGTGCTACATAAACTTCTTCCTCCAAAATACCATTTAGAAAAGCACTTTTAACATCCATTTGAAACAATTTGAATTTAAAGTGACATGCAAGAGCAAAAAGAAGTCGAATAGAAAAGTCTCATCAAAATCAATTCCTTCAACTTGAGTGTATCCTTGTGCAACTAATCGAGCTTTATTTCTCATCACAAGACCATATTCATCAAGTTTATTTTTTAAGATCCGTTTGGTCCCTATGATATTAACATCACTAGGACGAGGTACTAATTCCCAAACATCATTCTTCATAAATTGAAGCAATTCTTCTTGTATAGCCATAAGCTAATCAGAACTTTAAAGAGCTTCATCAACATTTTAGGTTCAAACTGAGCCATGTGACATGAGTGAACTATATCATCTACAATGCATGAGTGCCCTACATTATCACGGACTATACTCCTAGTACCATGCTTATCCTATGGATTTATCATATTATCAATTGGATAACTCAATCTAACTTTAGAACTGCTAGATGTGGGAATATCTAGAGATGGTGCAGGAATTCCTATAGGTTCATCAGTGGTGTCCTCAAATTCCTCATTCTTATCTTCTTCAACTTCTTTGCCTTCTCCACTTAAATCCTCAACTCTTTCTTCTTCTTGAATTGTAGGTTCTTTCTTTTCTCCTGTAATTTTAAAATTAATTTCTTCTTCATCAAGTTGAGATGAGGTTATCTTAGATTTTATATTATCAAAAACCACATTTATAGACTCCATAACCACTTTGGTTATAAGATTAAAAACCCTATAAGCCCAACTTGTTTGTGAATAACTCAAAAGCACACCTTCATCACTTCTAGAGTCAAGTGGTCCCTATCTCTAAGGATATAACATTTACTTCCAAAGACTCTAAAGTATTTAACAGTGGGCTTCCTATTATACTACAATTCATATGAAGTCTTGTTAGTTCCAGGCCTAAGATAAACTCTATTTAGGATATGACAAGTAGTATGTACCGATTCAATTCAAAAGTGACTAACAATCTTATTCTCATGAAGCATAGTACGAGCTATACCTGCGATTGTCATATTATTTCTTTCCATTACACCATTCTGTTGTGGTGTTTAGGTGCTGAAAATTCATACTTAATGCCATTCTTATCACAATATTCAATAAATTCATTAGGTTCGAATTCACCTCCATAGTCGCTTCTAATGTGATTAATTCGATATCCCTTTTCATTTTGAATAAGTTGGCAAATAAACCTAAAATTCACAAAAGTATCAGATTTTTCTCTCAAATATGCAACAAAAGTAAATCTAGAAAAATCATCAACCATAACAAGCAAATATCTTTTTCCTCCAATGCTATCAGGTGTTATGCGACCCATCAAATCCATATGAATCAATTCTAAAGGTTGAGAAGTGACTTTTTGAATAAGTCTCTTATGTGACACTTTAGTTTGTTTTCCTAATTGACATGGACCACATATTTCATTCTTAGGCATCTTCAATTTAGGCAAACCTCGAACAAGGTCATTGTTAGACAGATTCTGTGACGACCCAGGTTTTATCCAACCCGGTGTGTCAGTGGTATCCCGAAAGTTAATCCAGTAACGGATCTGAGATGCAGAAGCAAATGATAAACCAAAGCCTCAAGGGATAGTATATGTCTATAGGACACTAATGTGACCCATAATGAAGCCACAGAACCCATAGAAAATAAACGCAGAAGCAACGTTTCAAGAAGGGGTAAGAATGAACCTAGGGGAAAAATGGTCATTTATAAAATGGAAGTGGATGCTACCAAGTACACCATTGGAAATATTATGAAAAATTAATAAAAATGGACTCAAGAATCGCCTGATTCGGATTCCGGACGGGAAAGATATGAATTTAGAATGAAGTGGCATTCTCCGTTTAAGAGTTTCCACGACCATATCTCACTAAAACTGCAATAACTCTCACTACGATTGGAGTTTTAATTCATGGTTGGTATCATTGGAAAGCTGAATTCAAGCTCATAAATTTAGGATCAATAATCACCCCATTTGGGTTAGAAACAAAGAAGTTATGGCCATTTGAAGTTGGAACTTTAGTGCTGGAGCATAACAGAGCTGCTGTGTGTATAAGGGGAGTTTCGGTCGACCAAAATTGGCAGAAACATTTCTGAAATCTGGTTTGTAAGGTCTAGATTGTTCGGTAGACCGACTTGATGCATCGGTCGACCGAAATTGGCCATCGGTCGACCGAAACACCTCGAAAAGCGGTTGAAAAGCCTACTATATGTCCAATATGATAAGATTCAACCCATGCTTCAAATCCCCTCTTAAATTTGTTCAAAAAATGAAGGTTTAAACTGGTTTTCATGGAGATTCTAGTATGTGAGCATGCCAACAACCTTAATATGAATGAATGAATGTAAAAATAATGGCTCATGGCCTCATACTCTTCATTTACAAGATTCTCATATG
Source organism: Cornus florida (assembly GCF_030987335.1). Taxonomy (NCBI): domain Eukaryota; kingdom Viridiplantae; phylum Streptophyta; class Magnoliopsida; order Cornales; family Cornaceae; genus Cornus; species Cornus florida. Next base: position 54,074,488 of record NW_026775573.1, read on the forward strand.
CTAAACCTCCAAAGTTAGTTAAAGCATGCTTTTAAGGCAAACTAATGTACCAAGTGTATACAAGTGCTAAAGTAAATATATTTGGCCCTTGGCCTCATTACAAACACATCTATAGAGTATCAAAAGGTGCACTTAAGTGCATATTACATGGTTTGAATAATAAATATATATTTTGTTATAATAAGCGAAATGAAACTAGATATGCTAACAAGTGCATATTCTAACATAACAAAAATACTCCAAGTAGTCTAGCAAGTCTAAGATTGTTGTGCATCCCACAATATTGCTTCTTTACCTGAAAACACTCAGTAACTTCAGGGTGAATAAACAAGTTTATTTGTAGGGAATGAGCATGCATATGCTTAATTTATCACAAGGTTTACAATTCAATATAATGCAATCCATGCTATTAAGGTACATTAGAACTTTCAACATAGCATAATGAGATGCAATTTCACAAAGTTATCATCTTGGAAATTAAAGTGCGAAATCAAACCAAAGTGGACACTTGGATATTGCCCGGATTAAAAGCATACTCTTGAGATCACTTTAGGGCTACTAACCCATGGGTACCTTTCCCCTAGTGTGCACTATAATATAGGAGGATAATCCCCCGTACTAAAACCAAGTCCTAGCCTAGTCAAGTTCTTGATAATATCCCAAGTTTCCAAAATAAACAAGTTGAGCAACAAGTCATGACATGTGATATAAACACAATAAAGCTCCATGAATTATGACTAAATCATTAGATCAATAAAATAGAAATTAAGTAGACTAACTAGTTAATTTCTCTAGATTTCAATAGTTGTTCAAATGATTTCAATGTAATATATAATAAGAAGTAAATTATGGCTATGCCATATATCAAGTCCAAATTGGAATACAAACATGGTACAAATAAGTAGAATTTAAATCAACTTAAATTAATTAATTCTTTAGATTTAAAAGCCCACTTAAATCCTATCAAATTAATACACAACAAGATTCAAGTCATGGCCATGCCATATATCAAGTTCAAAGTGAATTATAAGCAAGCTACCATTAGTCATTTATTTTTTAATTTAACATAGGTCATGCATACAACTTGTATATCATTACAAGAACAATGTATTCACTTAGAAAAAATAAAATAGAACACCCCTTACCTCAATACAGAATTGAATCTCTATAATCCAATGCAATAAGGCTCAAAATGGAAAACCAAGCTAGGGTTTTATAGAGGAGAGTGAGAGGAAAATAAAATATTCCATGTTCAAAGCTCTTAGGTGAGTGAAAGGGCTCCAAAATGAAGCTTAAAGCTTTAAACCAAGCTTAGCTTCAATGGTGGTTTTCTTAGGGTTCTTGAGAGGAAAGTGGTGAATGAATTAAAGTAGAATGGAAATCCTAAGTTAAAAGTGGTGGGGATCTCCACTTACTAGGTGTTCTTGTACTATCTCTCACACACACATTAATGCAAGACCAATTGTGAAGCCTACACTTGTCATGAATCTAAGTAAGCTTCCAAGATTAAATATCAAACCTACACTTGTCAACCATCCATGCCAATAAGTGCTCCTATCCTAGGCCAACAAATGGGTAAATCTCCACCCTCCATGTGTCATGAGATTAAGCCTCCAAGTGGTTCCACCACAAAACTAACAAGTGGCACCTTAGGAATGTGACACTTGTAACATTTTTTAAAAATTGCAAAAAGGTCATTTTTGAAAATATCTTCCAAACTAAATTGCAAAATGGTCCCTAAGACGAAAAATAATTACTTTATTTAATTACACAAAATCCCTCAAGTTTAGAGTAATTACCGAAAGTTATACATTCATGCCCTTTACAAGAAAAGTAAACATTCAACATGTTTTTCTACAAAAGTGAAAATGTAGATATCATAGAATTTAAATATCATGGATGTATGCATAGCCGGAATCAAATCCGAGTGCAAAAAGTGAGGTTATGCAAGGAAAAATGAAAAACGACTAAAGGACGAAATAGGAAAAAAGACGAAAAAAGAAATTTCTGAAAAATGAAAAGAAGGAAAATGATCGGGTCGTTAAACCTATCCTCCTTAAAAGGGATTTCGTCCCCGAAATCGAATCGTACCTGAAAGAGAGAACAAATGGGGGTACCGGGAGCGAACCTCCTGTTCGAGCTCCCAGGTAGCCTCTTCAACGCCGTGGTGTCTCCACAAGACCTTAACCAATGGAATGGTCTTGGTTCGCAAGACCTGTTCTAGGCAAACAATTTTAGATTTGTATTTTCTTTAACCAAACAATTTTAGATTCATTATGCAATGATTTCCCTATTGTTCTAGGCAAAGTGTCACAAGGCTCAGCAGTCCTAATCCTCTTCTTTCTTAAACTTGAACTCTCAAAAATTTTAAATTTCTTTCCTGGTTCAATTTTTCTTTTCTGACACTTATACTTGATATGCCCTTTTTCACCACAAAAATGACATGTTGAAATAAGTTTAGGAGAATTAGAAATAATACAAGGCTTGGTTTCAACTTTCACAAAAACATCTTTAGATTTTTGAAAATACAAATCCTTTGAAGTTGAAGCAAATTCTTTGTTATGACTAATATTTTCAACCACTCCTTTCAACTTATCAATTTTGCAAGTGTCAACATCAATTTTCTAAAGAGAATGTTTTGATTTAACAAATTCACTACTCAAATTATAAATTTTAAGTTCCAGTGATTTATTAAACAAATTTACCTTCTTAAGCTCATTTTCCAGAAAATCAATTTTATGAAGAAGATTCAAATTCTTATGGCCAAAATTTTCCAAGTTATTATTAGAGATAGAAACTTCTAACTTATAAATATCTCTATCAAGTTCTGCAAGTTCTAATTTCTCTAACAATTTTTCAAAATCCTTTTTAAACTTTGACCACTCAATTTGCATGCTTATGACAGAACAAAAAACAGGAGGTAAAGATAACACATCAATAGATGAATTTTCAGACATAATGCAAAAATTAACAATTAATCAACAACTATGATCAACTCAGTATATTGAGTTACCCGCTCTGATACCAAAATGTGAAACAAGAGTTACGCGGGGTGCAGAAATAGTCAGTTGATTTTAATTGTGATTAACTCCTTTAATGACTTATATCTGATTATAAGGTCAACTTCCTCAATTTATGATTGATTAAATTATATGATCAATTTAGACATCCACAGTCACAAATATATGTAAAGTAAAGTAAGTTAGAGTTATAAAGATTGCACTAGAATTTTTAGCGAGGAAACCCCAGTTGATAAAATACGTCAACTGTTATGGGAAAAATCTCATGGACTGTGCCATCTAAAGTAAATTGTAATACCCCGATATTTCAAAGGATTTATTAATTGGGATTAATTACTTTTATTTTATTTTTAAATGATTTGATTGATTTAATTAGGATTAATTTCTTTAATTTTTTTTAATGATTTATTTTATTTATTGAGTGCTTAGAATAATTGTTTTATTTTATTTCGTGAATTATGGATATGATGATTGTTGTGTATGTGCTTAATTATTAATTGAATTGTTGGTGTGTTGATTTTATTGGTATGGTATGATTTAGTTGTAAATCCTTATTTGTTTATGTGCTTTATGTAATTAGTAATTTTAATTTAAGTATTTATTTAATTATTTTATTTATTTAAATTAATCGGGTTGGGCTTAAGGAAAGTTGGACCGAAGGATATAGTCTTGGGCTTGAATGAAACCTTATTGGGTTAATTAATAAAGCCCATGGTTTTGCGATTATTTAAATAATCATTTTTGTATAATTATAAATATATATTTAATTATATATAAATATAATTAATTAATGCGTGTTATGAAAGAATATATATATATATATATATATATATATGTATATATTATAATATGTGTATCTAGATATATATATTAGTTAATGATTATTAGTTTCCTATTATTTAGTAGTCATTATTGGAATAGGATTAGGTATTAATGTGTATAAATATACACTTAAGGTTTTATTGATAAATATTGTTACGTTAGAAAAATACGAGAGACAGAGAGAGAAGAAGAGAGGGCTGACAATGAGGATGTCGGATCTGAGAAAGAGGATGCCAGAATTGGAAGAGACAATCAAGGCTTGAAGTGTCGATTTTATTTCGAAACTTTCAGGCGAGTTCTTCTCTAACTTTCCTCTTAAAACTCATAAGGATTTCACCTTGAGTATCAAAATTTAAGGTTAAATTTATTGATTAAATGATGGTTAGAACGGAATATTTAAAATATGAATTATCATATTTTATTTTTGGAATTTTAGATTTTTATTGTTGTATATATGTGTTGTATATTTTGTTTACATTAATCGATAGGCTGGATCTGGACCCAAGAGGATTAATTGGTGTTTCTAGAATTTCTGGGAATTTTTTGGTATTTTTCTATTTTTTTTAAGGAATTTATTAGATTTATTTTCCTTTATTTATTTGGAAAATTATATATATATATATATATATATATATTTTATATATACGGCTTATGTATCGACGCATCAACAAAGTATTATAATCCTATGCGGCGTGGCGTACAGTAAGTTGGTGGGTAAACTGATCTGGGCCACTGAGTTAGAGTTGATGGATGGAGGATGATCTGGTGTGGTGCAGTTCCATGGAGACTCAGTGCACTGCATAAAGGGACCCTAAATTAGATCTAATGAAAAGAATAGAATCTGGTGCAGTGCGCACCATCAGAGTTGATGCACCAGTGAATCATAGGCGCACCAGTGAATCATAGTGCGCCACGTGTTATATTTAATCCAGTGCGATTGCGCTCACAGTAGCGATTGAGCTCAACTTATTATTATGCATATTTTGTTATTTGAAGTTTAAACGGTCATAACTTAGTCATTTTAAATCGAAATTGAGTCATTCTTAAGCTCAAATTCAAGGATTTTTTGTCCTCTTTCCAATTGTACCAATTTCATTATCAGATTTCCATCATACTAAGAGATATTTATATTTTAGTGAGAAGGTGTCGAAAAATTATTTAGACCGATATGGAGTATTTATGGGAAATCATTTATGACGATGTTTAGTAGCATTTAATTTGCGTAAGTATCATTAATTAATAGTTTAGTGATGGAAGGAGTTATATATATATATATATATATATATATATATATATATATATATTCATTAATAAATATGTATACATGATTTTAAATAATTAAGGATTATTATTGAAGGTATTATACATATATATATATATATAATGACCCGGATTTTCACGGATATTTTTTTTTTCCGTTGTCTTTCCTTTCTGAGTTCAGTTCCTCTTCGCTTAGTGTCGTCTCGAGTGCTCTGGAGTGATTTCCAAGACTCTTTTATGTGGATTGACAACTTTCTTTGAGGACCGAGTCGTTTCCACATTTTTCATTTTTTGACACTGTTCACTTTTCGTCCTTTTCACTATTTTGTCTTTTCCCCGTTTGACACCTTGTTGGCGTAACCACACTTCTTGTGTTCGAAGTTGGTTTTTGACTTTATGTATCTCCATCTTGAGTGGTTTTCACAAAATACGTATCTTTACTTTTGCAAGAAAGTACTCTGGTTGCTCCCGGTGTTCATAGGGGCATGGATGCAAAATTCTTTGAAATTATTTTATTTTCTTGGGGTGTTTTTCGTAAATATCTTTTGAAGATATTTTATTTCAGGGGTTTTTAAGAAAATATTTTTAGAAGATATTTTCATTCTGGGCCATTAGTGCAGTTTTCACTTTTTGGAGGGGCCATTGCGCAATTAATGAAAGTAATTGCTAAATGCTTTATTTTGAGCCTGGATCTATGTACGGGATTCATTTTCACTTTTCATCGAGTCATGTACTCTTAGAAATTCCTTCTGGTCACTGTTTTCCAGTTTCAGGGTTTCTGGCCCCAGTTAGCGCTAAACTTGTTTTAGGCATAACTTTCTGCTCGGGACTCAATTTTTGATGTCGTTTCTTCCGTTGTTCATATTTTATCATTTTAAATCTTTTTCGTTCACAAAGTTTTGCCATTTGAGCACGTCTGCTCAAATTTTACTTTTTCGGACCCGGCGGGGCCCGTTCAAGGCACTTTTTGAGATTTCTATAAAAGGGGGGTGAGATATTTCATTTTTCATCTTCTCCCCTCTTCATGCATGACCTGGAGCTCCCATGGCAGCCCAAGGGGTGCTGCCATCTTCTCTCTCCTCTTTTGGTTCACTTTTCCTTGATGGAAAGTCTTCGACCTTAACGTTTGTTGTTCCTCTCGCCGTGCTCTACCTTTCCCCCTTATTAGAATTCAGTTTTGACCATTTCTTGAGTTTGGTTTTGAGGTCAAGTTATGATTTTGATGGGGCTTTCATGGGGGTTGAATTCACGGGGTTGTCCCCGACAAAACCTAGTAGTTTCGTCGGATTCGGAGCCATTCCATTTTGATGGCTTTTGAGATTTTCATCTCAAATTGAGGTAGGGATTGTTTTAGGATTTATATGTGTTGTAGTGAGTGTTTCTCATGATTATACAACTTATATGTATGCCTTGTATCAAATTTAGAAAGTTGGTAATTTTTATTTCTTTGTATAAGATTTAAAATTCATGATGATATATAATTTTGATTTGAATTATGGCATGCTAGAAAATCATGTTTTAATATGTTTGTTAACATATATTAAATTGGTATTGATTGAATAAAAATTGCATATTTTATTTAATATTTATTTTTTGTGAAAGATTAAATCCCATGGCCGTACCTTGCATGAAATTGACTTATGATATGTTTTTAAATTATGTCATGGCATGTTATTTAACATACTTTAATTTGAGAGCATTTGGAAAAGTATGAAAATCTAGAGATTTTAATTAAAATCTAATTAAGGGTTCCTTTGGCTTAATTAAGTGTTTAACTTGATATTTGTGATAACTATGACTTATGTTCTAGCATATGTTAATTTGGAACCATTTGATGTTGTTTTAGAAGTTAGGGATTTGATTATCATGATTTAATTAAATTCTACTTTATTATTCTTATGGCCTAATCGAGTTTTGATGTGGTGTATGTAATGACCATGCTATATTGTTTATCATGTATTAATTGGAGGCCATTTGATTGAGATTTGAAACCTAGGGAATTTAATTAGTTTATTGATTAAATTTCGTTTCTATTGTATTATTGATTAACTCATGTATTTGACATTGATAGTATGTTTAAAGCATGACTTTTGACTTATAATGGATTTATGAGTTATGTTTCAATATTAGATTATATTGTTATAGCGCGTAACGAATTGCGCTCTAAAGATTCGGCATGTGATGTTATTATAGCGCGTAACGAATCGCGCTCTGAAGATTCGACATTGTCATCCTATAGTAGTTGTGGATTTAGAGCATGTGTTGTGTGGATACAATCTACTTGTGCATGGAAGGTGACTTAGTGCATTATATAAATTACGTATAAGTTGTGAACTTATTTGATTATTTTGGAGTCTTGGGACATTGTTATTGTGATATGGCTAAAGTTCGGCTTTAGTGCGGGAGGTATGAGTTCTCCCCAATTGAGACAGTGCGAATTAGGATGGTCCTCCCAGCGGGTTAATGCCCGGAATAACCAATTTGTTCTTGGTTTAGTCCAAGACGTGATGTCCAAGTCTTTCACTATTTATTTTCGCATTCAATTCCAAGTTATTAATCATGTTTATATTGTGACTGTGGTTTTGGCTATTGGCTATTTGATGTTGTTAAGTACATCCATTCTAAATTGCTATATTTAGTTGATTTAGCATTTAGATTTCAAGTTGATAACTTTGAGAATCTATATCTAGTTGCTTTGTGCAAGCATGTTTCTAACTAGTTGCTTTGTGTAAGCATGTTATATCTTGTTGCTATGTGTAGCATGCTCTTGTATTGTTGAAATTGCATAAAGGATGTGTTTTATGCTAGAAATGATCTTAGGTAGCTAGGATGCTCCCTGAGTCTCACCTTTGACATAGACGTTAGGTGGAATGAACCACAATGATTAAATCATGTACACTTGTAAAATGTAGGTCGATGCATGCTCATTTCCTACGAGTAGCTTTATGTTACTCACCCCTATGATACTGGGGCATATTTCAGGTACAAGATACAAGATTGGAGATTGCAATTGCTTGGGTGATTTGTTGAGTTGAGCTTCTTTAGAAGCATTCTTGTTCACATGCAAGTATTAGCATGTTCATGATTTGTCTATGAAATGTAATTTTTCTAACTTGGAGGTTTGACATGTCAAATGTTATAAATGTATTGTAATGAGGCCATAGGCCATTGTAGCACATCTATTTTATCATATTACATACACTTGCATACTCACTTTGGTAAACAATACCTTCCTTGATGAAACAAAAACTCTAAGTAGCATTTTTAGGGAGTTTTACTCTATTCTGTTCCAGGGGCATTTCGGGTATTTCACAATGCATTTTTTTTATTCTTCTTTATGAGTCACGTAGAAAACTTGATTTTGAGGGGGGTTTCTTTTTTGTTTTTTTCCAGAAAACATCATCTTGGCCCTCAAAAATCCATATTTTTCCAGAAAAATCCTTGCTGCCAGGTTTTGCAAATTTTTAGTACAAATGTAGTTGGTACTATTCATCGACTTTTTTTTGAAAATCGTCATGACCAATCTGAAACTTTCGGAGGTCTTATGGGTGTATTTTAATATTGCATTTTCAATTTAGGCAATTTAAAAACCTCCCGACCCTATTTCCAAAACTTGGGCAGTAGCTCGAATTAGTTTTTTTCCTCTTGACCTGATTTTCTTGGGGGCATTCTGGGCATTTTACAATGCATTTTTTTTGTTTCTATCCATGATCGGGGTAGGAAACTTGATTTTAGGGGAGGTTTCTTCTTTGAGTTTTTCCAAAAAAGTCCGTTTAGATGCCCGTTTTTACTCTCAATTGCAGTAGTGGTGGGTTGTCCTCGTCGGGCTGCCACGACATCATTTTTTTTTTTGACCTTTCTCCCCCGTCTGGACTCCAAATTGAGTAAAATTTTTTTTGAACTTGACTAATTTGTCATTGTCTTTCCAGCGGTGTACTCGATAGCACTTGAATCCACTTTTTTTAAAATAACCATTTTGTCCCTAGGTTCTTTTTGTCCGTTTTTGAAACGACACTTCTGTATTTGTTTCCTTTGGGTTCCGTGACCTCATTGAGGTCACATTGGTGTCTTAGAGACGCATTGTATCTCTAGAGACCGTTGTTTCACCTTTCACTTCCGCATTTCGGATCCATTATTGGGTCATCTTTTGGTCATCACTAACGCACCGGGTTTACAAAACTTGGGCCGTCACAATATATATTGTATAATATATGGCTATATGTATATATCATTTAAGATAATGAAATTATTATTCTTATTTGATATATTATATTTGGTTGGTTATTAAATTAATCTTATGCATATAATATGCATGAAATGGTTATGTGTGAATTAATTTATTGTTAAGTTTAAAGTTGATACATAGTTGAATTGTTGGCATGGATGAGTTGTCATAGGCGTAAATATATTGCCTAAGTATTTATATGAATAAAATATATACATAGGAAACATGGTTAAGTTGTTAATTTAAAAGTATAAATATATATACTTAAAGAAGTCATGGTTGAGTTGCCAATATATAAATAAATATATTTATAATGGTAAGGTTGATTTGCCAAATGTATAAATAAATATACTTGTGGAGGCATGGTTGAATTGCCAATGTATAAATAAATATATTTATAATAGCATGGTTTACTTGCCAAAGCGTAATTAAATTGCTATGCGTTAGATGATTAAAATTCTATCTATGGTTATTGAATGTGTAAGTTGGATTATGATTAGATATTCTTATATTAGAATAATCTAGTATTTAAAGGTTAATATATTATTTTATATTAATAAAATAATATTGGTGTAAACATGAATGATTTGTTAAAGTTTAGATATTGGATATGTAATTTAAATAATTACAATTATTATTAGTGATTGGATTAAATATATTTTTCCTTTAATTATATTTTATTATTTAATGGTTTAATAATTGTTTAGGATTGAATTAAGGTTAAATGAATTTCTATTTAAAAGAAATTGTGGTTTGGTCTAGGAATGACTATTAATTTAATCATTGTTTAATGGTTTTAAATTTAATGAACCTATTAATGGATATGATTAGTGTATTATATATAATTATTTATATGTATGTATATCATTGTTTATTAAAGATAAAAACTTTAATATAATTGGTTTTGGTGAGAGATGATTTGTTTATTGGTTTTCAGATGCCTGGTAGAGAGAGCTTGCTCGTAGGGTTTAACTCGCGATTTGTTTTTCAGGTTATTAGTAATTCCAAGTCTCAAGGTTGAGGATTCGCATCTGGAGGACTTATCCATTCTTTCTATTTTATTTCAAAGTAGGATATTATTACTTCAGTATGTATTGATAAATTTCTGGATAGTAGATTTTGGTTAAGCGGTCCTTGAGTTACGGGATTTCTGAGCTGTAACCATTGGAGAATTATTAATGAATTTATTATTTAATAGATTTTTCTTTAATGAGTTATTTATTCTTTATATTTTCTTTTTGTACTCTGTGCTTATTTGAAATACTTTAATTATTTTGATATCCCCTTATTTTGTGCACAGACTTGATCAACTCGTGTTCCGAAATTGGGGGTATTACATAAACCAATCCACTATGCTTGAAACAAAGTATACCGAACTTTGACTCTGGCTCACACCCTATCGTTCTACACCACACCAACCACTGATGATCTTCTGGCTTTGCGACTCCTCGTCTAACAGCAACTTGATCTCAGGCTTACACTTGATATTTGTAGAAGAGTAACCGGTAGATCAGACAACACTCCACGAATGCTCCAACCCTTTCAAAGTGTGATTGTGTTTACTTCTCTTCTTTAAGATCTGAACTCAATTGTAAAAGAATTAAATCCTGTTTCTCATTTGGAATATCTGAATCTTCAGTATAGCTCTAATTCTGATGAGATAGAAAACAACACCACTAAATTACTGATGAATATATGTGTATGCTCTCATAAATAAATTCAGAATAATCCAATTTGATTTTCTGAATTTTCTCTCTCTAGAAGGCTTTCTCAAAATATAGAATTGATTTTCCCTAAAGCCATTAATAAACCTAGATGACTACCAAGGTTTTTATGGAGTTTCTAGTCCCTCTAAAAATATGAAAAATTTCATACATAGGACTTGGAAATAAGTTAGGATTAAAAAGGAAACAATTAGAACAGGAAACTAAAAGTTCGAATGCTGTTAGGACTCTTTCTACCAGTTCCCAAATTGGCTCCCTGTTCAAGATGGACTTCTGCTACCGGTTCCCAAATTGGCTACCGGTTCAAGAAGGTCAGAAGCCTTTTCGACATACTTTGGCTACTGATTCCCATTTCTCCTACCAGTTCAAGGTTGGCAGTGACCAAACCTTTTGTGAACCAATGTTTCCTACCGGTTCAAAGATAATCCTATTGGTTCCCAAGAAGCAGAATAGAATATTTTGGTTTTCTTCAGCCTTCTAAACTCTTTAAGTATTCTCACTCACTCATATACCTTTCGAAAGCATTGTTCTCATCAACCCGGAGTGTAGCAACCCATGAACACTTGAACTTCTTTAAATCTGCATCCGATCTTCAATCTATGAAATTTTGAACTGAAAAATTACAATTCGATCGGACTTATTTTGACAACAAAATTAGCCAATTATAAAACATATCTCACAAATAACACCTGTTTGTTTCTCACTTCTTCTCTTTCCGCCATTGTGATTTCAAACACTCTCTCTTTCTCTCTATATGTGTGTGTATAATCAGTATTCGATATTTATACATGAAATTAGTCTGGACTAGAATCGCTCTATTTATAGCAGATGATGTATTACTGTGGTTTTACTTTTACCCTTTTGATTTGTAGTTGTGTTAAAATAAAAAATAAAAAATAAAAAAGAGAGAATTAGATGCGTGAAATGACAAGAGAACCCCTTTGGGGGTTGGAATCTGGACAGAGCTATTTGGGAGAGTATGTATTGAAATGTAAAAGAAAAAGTTCCTAAGCTTGGTTCTTGATTTTCTAGCACCCAAAACAACCACGTAACTTCACAAGTTCACTGCATATACTTCAGCACTTACGTCCCTTGCATTGCATTTGATTTGTTGATGATTTCTAGTACTTTGTTTGAAGAATTCCGGTAGCGGGTCTCATCCGGGATCATTCGGTCTGAAAAATGGAAAAATACCGAAATGACAACTTTTGCAATTCTAAAAGTCCTGAATCCAAATAAATGGCCCAACCAACTCTTGGATACACCCGGCACACTCTACAATGTTCGGTTCGCAAAACGAGAAAATATGAAAATGCCCCAACAAATCAGAAAATTTCAGAAAATGAAAAATGGTGAAAAACAGAAATATTACACAGACTTCGATGTTTGATAGGATGATGGTTGAGATTCTAGATCTCAAGCTACAAATGGGACAGATAAGATGATAGCAGCCAGGGGTTCTTACAGAGGATGTTTATAGGCTTTCACCTCCAGATCCGTCTATGAGAGCTGGGTTGAAGAAGAAGAAGATGATAGTGATGAGTATTCTAGAGATGAGGATAACGATGAGGATAATTAGGTGGATAGTGGTGAAGATTAGATTTGATGAATTTTTTGACTTTTTGTTAGATAATGATGCTGACTTTTTACTCATACATCATGACGTCATACTACTTTTGTTAATATGGTCATTACTTTTTGGATATTTTATATGCTTTAATGACATATTTGAATGTTAAATCTGATTCTCTTCTCTGAAATTTATGCTTTGTCAATTTGTCACAAAAAGGGGGAGATGATGAATGTGATTTTAAGGGGGAGAAATTACAGATTTTGGGATCGTTACCTAAGGGGGATTTTTATAATTTCTTTATTAAACGTCACTAGTAGTTTTGCTTGATATTGTGCAGGAAATTAGGTCAAGCAGTGTATCCAAGAAGAGAAGAGGACAGAGATGAAATTTCGTGTTTTTGCCTTTGAACAACATTGTATTTTACTTTTCTGCTTTGGGTAGATTGCTAAATTGTTTATTTGGTATTTTGAGACCATTCTGCAGCTAGCAATCCTACTACGGTCCCTCATATTGAGGAGCACTGCGTCCAGCATCTTTCCCCTAACATTCTCAAAGTAAATGTCAATGCCTTCAGGACAGTACCTGGCAACAGAATAATATAATTATCTTATACAATTCATGTTAGAAGCACTTCTGCACAAAGAGAGTTGGGATGAAATAGCTCTGGGACTCTCTGTGAGATAAAGGGAGCTACACTTTTGCACAAAAATGTAGGCCAACCGTTGAACCAGATAACAGCAATTGTAACAACTAATGGTATATGTTTGAGAAATCACTCCTCTCTTTTTTAAGTAATGATGATCTCGGCTTTTAATGTTATTATGATGTTGATGATTGAATCTCGTACTGGATGATGGATTTCCAATAAGAATTATATTTACAACACAAAAAAAGAATGACAAACCCTTGAGTTTTAAAGTAATATTTTGGACTTCAATGTGCAAAATAAAGGTACCCACCTTTTCAAAGCTGCATCCAAGTTATGCTTTTCTTTGTAATTGAATGCATCATCGAAACCAAACTTGTTCTTCAACAGATCAACCTTACTCAAAATAAAAGCAAAACTAACAGGTTAGATATTGTTTAGAATAATTGAATCATCTAACCACAATATTTGTTCCCAAAAAAAATAAATCCATAATGAATAAATTTAGTGAAACTAAAATATCTACATTTGGATACTTCATTCCTTCTGAAATTTGTCAACCTAGTTTCTAGCAATTAAGTTTCCATCCACACAAATAGCTATTAGGTTGACTTCTGATTGACGGATTTTAAACAAATAGATTTCTATTTGGTCATTCAACATTATAGCTAAGATTTGGATTTCATCAATATCCATGGATGGTTTAAGAACTTTTTGGTGTATTTAAAATAAACAAGGTGAAGGAAGTTATTTAGAATTCGTCCCATGAAAGCATTTGTTGCACAGAGACAAGTTGGTAATTCTCCTACTGCTACTACTCTATCCTGTCTCCCATCTCTCCCAGTTTTACTCTAATAGTCATAGTCAGTATTTGTCAATTGAAACTCAAATTCCTATCATTTTAAATTAGTAATTCAAACAAAACCTCAATATTTTCACTGAATGAAAGGCACAAATCACGAAAAAAATTTGCAGTCCATGAATTGTACGGCAGTGCAGTGTGAAGAGAAATACAAAGTTGTTCAATATCAGGATTATATGCGGTTTTGAAATTATTTATTGAAAAATGTCAAGAACCAATGGCGAAGACAATCAAGAAAGCGAATCATTGCAGGGAAATTGATTCAATCACAATTTCGAATGACAATACAACATACATGACACGATGAGGATACCCATTGTTAATTAATGGAGACTGTCAAATATGTAACTAAAGCATCCACCAGAGAATGGCTAGTGAAAGAATGAAATGGTATATAGACAAGACTCATATTTTCTTTACTTCCGGCACTTCCAACAACATGGCACCCCATCAACTTTGCAAACTGCCCAACGAACTGACCAACTGCACCAGATGCTGCAGAGACGAACACATATTCTCCTTTCTTAGGAGTACAAATCTCATAAAAACCAAAATAAGCAGTCATTCTGGGCATACCTAATGAGAAACAAATGCACAAAAATTAGACGGGGCATTAGAAATATTAATGACATAACTATGAAAAAGATGCATCTAATTCTAATACTATATGATACTACTGATATATTTGCAATGAACCAAAATTTTAGTACTCTACTTTTAAAGTGGAACTTTGAGGGTTTGAGTCCCTATAGAGGTAATTGTTGGTGCATGTGTGTAAGTTGGCCGAGTGTTATTTTATTTTCACACTTATTATGTAACTCTAATTTTATAGGAGTATAGTGAGGCTGTGGAAAATCATTCTGAACTCTGTTTCATTTTGCAGTACTTCATCATAGTGAAATCCTGATGACTTCGTGAACCTAACTCAAGTTTTAAGTGAACCACATAAATTTGCATGTTCATATTTGTGTGATTGTTTTCTTTTACAGTTCATTAATTTTTGCTACAAAAAGAAATTCCAAGGATTGTCATATAGGCATACACAATGGACTGCATGTATCCCCTTAAATGAGATCAATTTATTTGGCATTATATCAGACTCATACAGATTATATTAGTTATATATTAGTTGCAAATATTTAAATTTTAATTGCAAATGGCTACATACTTACCCAGAATTCCTGTATAACTTTTGCTACTTCATACCCAGTAATCACCTGCAATATTTTCACCATGAAAATTCATATACACAAGTTTAAGTATTTAAGAACCTGCACTATGTGTCGTGACCCGAGTTTTATTCAACCCGGTGTGTTAGTGATGTCCCAAAAGTCGACCATAAATAGATCCTAGAGATAGAAGTCATCTCTAAGGCACTAATGTGACCTTCCAGGAAGTCACGGAAGTTAAGGAGAGCGAAAGAGGAAATGAGAGTCAAAACGGACTAAATCCGTCAATTAAGGGTAAAATGGTCAATTCACAATTAAAAGGAGAAAATTGACTCTAAACAAGTCAAACAAGGTGAATACAACTTAATCAAATCATTTCAAAACATTCCAAGAGGTTCTAAGAACTTTGGCCAAGAATTCCCCAAAAACGCCCTTTTCCCGGTTTAAGCAAAAACTGACCCTATCTCACTAAAACATGAATATCTCCCATTGTGATTGGAATCTGAGAATGGAATTGGTACCATTGGAAATCTGACTCAAAATCCTTGAGTTTAGGCTTAAGAATCACCCCATTTGGGTTAGAAATAAAAGAGATATGACCCTTTGAAGTTGGAACTTCAGTGCTAAAACCTAATCTGGAAGGCAGGTGTATGAGGGGAGTTTCGGTCGATCAAACTGGAGTTTCAGTCGACCGAACTAGACACAAAGTTGCTGAAAACATGTATTTTTCAGAGGAGGGAGTTTTGGTAGACCGAAATTGAGTTTCGGTCGACCGAAATAACTCTGAACAGTGAAAAAGGTTACTGGAATGGATGATTTTGTGACGACCCTAGTTTTTAGGCCAGCACGTCCTATGATGAACTGAAGATTTACCCGATAACGGATCTGAATGTGGAAGTGAAAACAGAAAACAAGACTCTAAAAAGTCAAAGTGACCTTCCATGAGGTCGTGGAATTCAATAAGAACTGATGCGGAAGTAGCAGATTGAAAATATGACGAATAAGCCCTTAGGGGCAAAATGGTCTTTTCTAAAAATATGGATTCAGGTACCACCGAACACATCGTTGGAAAGACAACGAAAAACTAATTAAGATGGACTGAAGAATCGCATGATTCGGAGTCCGGACGGAAGAGAAAAGTCAAAACAAAGTTTTGACGTCACCGCGGCCGTAAATAGTAACCTGGGAAAAATGCTAAAGTTCGTGTGCCTTTTTGAGGTACTAAACGATACTTTCTGGAAAAACACGAAGAAGAAACCCCCCTTAAAATAATTTTTCCAAGCTTACCATGTCAAAAGAAAAATTTATTTTTGACGTGATATCCCCAAAATGCCCTTACAACAGACTTTTTCAAATTGTGTAGGTGCGCATAGGAAATCAGATTTGACGCAGGGTTTTTGGATCCGAGATGACATTATCTGGAAAAATGTTGTGAAGAAACCCCCCTAAAATCATGTTTTCTATGTGACTATGTCAAGACCAGAATTTGTTTTTCAAAGAAAATTCCCGAAATGCCCCTAAATCAGAACTAGACAAGAGGGCAAAAGTTGCTACAGTGACTGTCCTGATCTGAGAGCAGAAACGGGCTAGAAGATGAATTTTTATGAAAAAATACGAAAAAGAAACCCCTCCCGAAATCGAGTTTTCTACATGACTCAACAGAGAATTAAAAAAAAAAAACTCACTGTAAAATGCCCAAAATGCCCCTCCATGAAATCTGGTCATTAAAGGCCAAAAAGCTGCTAAATGCAAAATTGAATGCTGAACTTTGCGATGGATTTCTGATGCCAAGACGACATTTTATGGAAAAACATGAAAAAGAAACCCCCCCTAAAATCATGTTTTCTAAGCGACCATGTCAAAAGAAGAAAATAAAATTGATGTGTAGAATGCCCCTAGATCAGATTGTGCAATAAAAGTGCAAAATGAATCCCTAGGAGGCTCAATTTGCCAAGGAAGAGGTTTTTCTTGAAAACAATCATGCACGCAAACGTAACTTACCTATTAGGACGTGCTACAATGGTCCATGGCTTAAAAATACCACCGATGCAAAATTTGACCCCCCAAAGGCCAAAAGGGCGAAAATGCACATGAAATGAAAAATTTGAAATTTAAAATTGACAAATGATTTCAAATTACCGTTTGGCCCTTAGCCACACTTCATACAAGTTTAATGAGACCTAGTAGAGGTGCCGGAATACACTTTGCACCACCCGATTTGAAAATGAACCCTTAGAGGCTCGGTTTCTACTATTTTAGCCTAAAAATGCAATATGTGAACTAAGATGCAAAAATGAAAACTAAATGGTGTTTGGCCCTTGACCACACCTCACATATAGAAAATGAATGCTAAAGGATGAATTACATACACAATGCACATACCGGTGTGAAAATGACATATTGAAACCCAAGATTTCATTCTTTTCTCATTAAAGGCAAAATTCTACATTTTTCAATATACATAGATTACAAATGAAGTTTGGCCCTTGGCCACAAATTATATACATAGAATGAATATAAAAAAAGTGTGCTTAAGCACATAATACAAGTTTGGAATCAAATATACACATTTGACAAAATGGCTACAAATGGCATTTCAAGCCAACCTTCACAAGAATGGAAATCTTCAAGTGTACTAATCATCCAAGCATAATGAGAATCTCAACATTGATTCCTGTACATGAAAAATGTCCCCACTACGTGGGTGAGTAACATAAAGCTACTAGTAGGAAATGAGCATGCATCGACCTAGCATTTTACAATTTTATCACCTTATGGTGAAACCTGTTAAAAGGTTCATGCCACCTAACGTCTATGTCAAAATGAGACTCAGGAAGCATCCTAAGCTACCTTAGAGTGTTTTTAGTATAAATCACATCATTTATACATTTCAACAACATAGAAACATGTTATACAAAGCAACAAGATATAGATTCTCAAAGTCATCAACTTGAAACCTAAAATATGAAAATAACAAGAGTGGGTCATGCCACCTAACGTCTATGTTCAAAATGAATCTATAGGATCATTCCTAAATTAAATTTGAACATCAAAACACAAATCATGATATCGATACAATTTAACCAACATTGGAACTCCCAATACAATGCATAAAGCATGATTTCTCAAAGTTAACATCTTGTAACTTAAAATGGTAAATCAAACAAAGAACAACAAGTTACGATATCATCTAGTTATCAACTTGAAAAGAAATGCGAAATCAACTAAAGTGGATACTTGGACGTCACGCCGGATTAGACCGACACCATAGTTACTTTAGGGTTACTAGCCCACGGGTAACCTCCCTATGTGCGTACTAGACTATATAGAGGGACAATCCCCCGTACTAGAACCAAGTCCTAGCCGTAGCCAAACAATGACATCCCCAAGTTTCCAAAATCAACAAGTTGTGCAACAACGTATATATCAACATGTATATACAAGATATCAACTATCTACCAAGCACAACCAAATTTGGAAACACATATAATACATGTACTAAGTCCACAACTACTATGGCATGACAAATGTTGAATCTTCAGTGTGCGATTCGTTACACGCTATAATAATATCTTTCAACATTGAAAACATAAGCTTATGAATTTAAATATAACAACAATGTTATCAAATGCTCAAATGTAACCAAGTGAATACATAACAAGTCCAAGTCCATGATTTAAACATAGAAACAACTTCCAAGACGCAATTAAATCCATGGAGCAATTAGATATAATTTAATTAAATAAACACAATTAAATTCTCTAGATTCCAATTCAATTCCAAATAACCTCAAATTAATACATATTAAAGGACATAGCATGGTCATCACCTATATCCATTCTAAATCTCAATTAGGTTGTTGGAGTAATAAAGTGGAATTTTAATTAAATCATGCTAATTTAAATCCCAAGGTTCTAAAACAACTTCAAATGGTCCCAAATTACTATATGCTAGTAAACAAGTCATGGTCATTACAAATATCAAGTTAAAAACTTAATTAAGCCAAAGGAACCATTAAATATATTTTAATTAATCCTTTTAATTAAAATCTCTAGATTTTCAAACTCATCTAAATGTTCTCAAATTAACATATTTTAGGGAACATGCCAAGGCCTATTGTAATATCACATTTCAAGCTTATTTCATGCAAGTTACATCTATGTAAATTTAATTTTCACCAAAGATAAATATTAAATGAAAGTTGCAATTCTCATTCAAATGATTCCAATTTAATATATGTTAACAAGTATACCAAGGTCTAAATTACTAGCATGCCACACTTTAATTCCAAGTTGTATATCATTATGAGGATTAAATCTCAAACAAAGAAATTAATTAAATGAAAGGTTTCAAAACCTAATCAAATATTCTAGATTTAATATATGTGAAAGTATATGGCATGCACATTAAGAATATTAAGTCGGAATTTCAAAGAAATGAATAGTGCACTTGGAGCAAATTAATTAATAATTACTAGATTTCAAAACATCTCCGATTACTTTCAATTTCACATATGTTGAAAAGTGTATTAAAGCCTAATATAATATGCTAACACATATTGATTTCAAGCTTGATAAGGCCACATGAATTAAATATTTACTCAAGAAAAATATTAAATAAAATCTTCATTAGTTGTTTAAAAATTCTCAATTTAATATATGTCAATGACCATATCAAGAGGTAATACAATTCCATGCCACATGTTTAAACAATGCTATAATTAACTAGGAAAATCAAATCCTTCACAAGAAAAATAAATAATAAAATCTCTAGATTTGTTACCAAAGCATGTAAATAAGTTGCATAAACATCACTAGCATTCAACATAACAAGAATAATAACCTATAACACCCCCTACCTCAATTTGAGATGAAAATCTCAAATCCCCACCGAAACGAAACGGCTCCAAATTCGACAATACTTTAGGGTTTTGTCGGAGACAACATGGTGAACAAGAATCCCAAGGAAGCCCCATGAAAATCACAACTTGACTTCAAACCCGAACTCAAGAAATGGTCAGAAATTGATTCTAATAAGGGGAAAAGGTAGAGCATGCCAAGGCGAATACTAAATGTTAAGGCCGAAGATTTTCTACCAGGGAAATCAAGTGGAGGAGAAGAAAGAGTGAAGGCAGCCCCTTGGGCTCCCATAGCTGCCGGCCAAGAGGAGGAAGAAGGTCTGAAAATCTGATTTTAAAAATTAGGGTAACCTATTTATAGAAATCTCAAAAAGTGCCCCGAAAGGGCCCCACCGGGTCCGGAAAAGTGGAATTTGAGCAAACGCGCTCAAACGGCAAAACTCCATTAACAAAAAAGATTCAAAATGAGAAAATATGAACAACAGAAGAAAAGGCGTAAAAAACTGAATCCCGAGCAGAAAGATATGCCTTGAACAAGTTCGGCGACAACTGGGGTCAGAAACTCTGAAACTAGAGAAAAATGACCAGAAAGAATTTCTAAGAGTACATGACTCAACGAAATGTGAAAATGAATAATGTACAAGGATCCAGGCTCCAGATGAGGCATTTTATAGTAACTTTCGTTAATTGCACAATGGCCTCTACAAAAAGGGTTAACTGCAAAACTGCCCCAAAATGAAAATATCTTCCAAAAGATATTTTCTTAGATACCCCTAAAATAAAATATCTTCAAAAGATATTTATGAAAAATACCCCAAGAAAAGAAAAAGATTCTGAAGAATTGTGTATCCATGCCCCTATAGACACCGGGAGCAACCAGAGTACTTTCTTGCAAAAGTAAAGATACGTATTTCGTGGAAACCACTTAGAATGAAGGCACGTGAAGTTAAAAACCACCTCCGAGCATGAAAAGTGAGGTTGTGCCAAAAATTGACAAATGGGGAAAAGACAGAATAGGGAAAAGAATGAAATAGGGAAAAGGACAAAAAGTGAATAGTGTCTGAAAAGTGAAAATGTGGAAATGACTCGGTCCTCAAAGGAAGTTGTCAATCCATATGAAAGAGTCTCAGAAACCAATTCCAAGCACTTGAGATGACACTAAGTGACGAGAAACAGAATTCAGAAAAGAAAATTAAACGGAAAAAATTTATCCGTAAAATTTTAGAAAAAAGGAAAGGGAGGAAATGACCGGGTTATTACAGATTTATTGTACAAAAGAATTACCAAAAGCCATCGGTCGACCGATTTGGTGTTTTGGTCGATCGAAACACCTTGAAAAGCTACTAAAGGACCTGCTATATGCCAAATATGTGAAGGTTCAACCCATTTTTCAATTTCCCTCATGGATTGGTTCAAAAATGAGAGCTTAAAACTGATTTTCAAGGAGTTTTGAGTGTGTGAACGTGTCAACAACTTTAATATGCATAATTGAATGTAAAACAATGGCTCATGGCCTCATACACATCATTTACAAGAATCTCACATGCTAAACCTCCAAAGTTTGTTAAAATATATTCTTAAAGCAAAAGATGGTACCAAAAGACTACAAGTACTAAATTAAACATGTTTGGCCCTTGGCCTTGTTACACACACATCCAAAGAGTATCAAAAGGTGCACTTAAGTGCACGTTACATTGTTTGAACAATGAATACATATTTTGTTCTAATAAGCAAAGATGAAACAAGATATGCTAACAAGTGTATATTCTAATATAACAAAAATACTCCAAGTAGTCTAGCAAGTCTAAGATTGTTGTGCATCCCACAATATTGCTTCTTTACTTGAAAACACCCGGTAACTTCGGGGTGAGTAAACAAGTTTACTTGTAGGGAATGAGCATGCATAAGTTTAACTTATTACAAAGTTTACAATTAAATATAATTCAATCCATGCTATTAAAGTTACATTAAAACTTTCAACATAGCATAATGAGATACAAATTCACAAAGTTAACAACTTGGAATTTAAATGCGAAATCAAACCAAAGTGGATACTTGGATGTTGCCAGGATTAAAACCATACTCTTGGGATCACCTTAGGGCTATTAACCCATGGGTACCTTCCCCTAGTGCGCACTATAGTGTAGTGAGCTCTCTATCTCCCGTACTAAAACTAAGTCATAGCCAAGTCATGTTCTTGATAATATCCCAAGTTTCCAAAATCAGCACGTTGAGCAACAAGTCATGACATGTGATAAAACACAATAGGTTCCATGAATTAAATGACTAAATTATTAGAACAATGAGATAGAAATTAATTAAACTAATTAAGTAATTTCTCTAGATTTCAAAAGTTGTCCAAATGATTTGATGAGCGCTGAAAAGTGCGCATTTTAACCCCTTAAGCTTAGGTGTTCTAGGACCTTTATCTATCTTATTTTCCCGCTTTAGATTGATTTTGTATTATTTTCATTTTCAGGTACTTATCCTCAAAATAAGCTAACTCAGCCAAATAAGAGCAGAAATGAAGTAATTCTGGGATGAATCAAAGAAAAGAGTAAAGGAGAGCAAAAGGAGGTAAAGGGTGGAAGGTCAGCAACTTCGATCGATCTTAAGAAAAGTTCGATCGATCCAACTTTCATCGATCTCAACACTTCAAGATGGATCTGAGCCATGTTTGTCCCTATTCAAAGATCTCAAAGTTCGATCGATCCAACTTGATTCTCTGATCGATCGAACTTTTTTGTCCTTATCCACATGTTAGATCTTATCCAGCTGTACCACCCTACCAACCACTTTTGTTCTTTTCCCAAAAATATTTTCAAAATATCTCAGGTTTGTTTTTATCCAAAAAGGCACCGCCATAGAGGATCGATCCAGCTTCAATTCGATAGATCTCAGCCATGTTCGATCGATCTTACCACAAGTTCGATCGATCGAACTTCCCAAATCTCGAGAAAATCCAAATTCTAGCTCATTAAAAATTGTCTCATATCCAATCATTGGAGGAATACTGGTGTACGAACCCAGCTTATTTGGGGTGATATTTAACCTACCTATATAAGGAATATGAGCCACTTTTTGAGAGGGGGAGACTAGAGACTTTGGATGTACTTGAGAGGCACAATTTTTATATCTTAGTGAAGAAGAAAAGAAAAGAGGAGGCTAGAGACATAAGCTTGGAGTTCTTCTATCAACCAAGAAGAGGAGCAATCTCTACCATGGAGTTAGCCCTTGAAGGTTGGAGGACACCATCCATGAGTGGCTAGACATCCTCTTGGGGCTAGAGTTAGCCCTAAGCATGCTTTCTACATCTTGATTTATGTATTTTTTTAGGGATTTACATTGTGATACATGTTTTAACACTTTTATATATATAGATCTTGTTTATTCAATGATTTATATGGTTTAATGCTTCCAATTGATCATTTCATTCTATCCATATGTCTATGTATGCTAGAATAGATGTTTATGTGCTTGTCTCTATTTCTTGTGTTATTGATACATGTCTATGTGTATTAATGCTATAGATCTAGAGATTGTCAAGACATAGTGCTTAATGGAATGTTCTTGTAGTTTATTTGATGGTTCATACTCATTTCTTGATGGATTGTACCTCTCCCTTAGTTTAATTAGTTTAATTTCATGTCATTAGCTTAATTGTAGTGTAATTGTAGTTTAGATGTTAAATGGGAGGACAATCCATGCTTGTTGTTTGATGTTTCATACTTATGAAAGCAAGTAACATATATCTCTAACCTTGTGATGTGTTTGGTTGTGAGTTTAAAGAACGGATTAATGGCTTAATTTGATATGTTGTGCTATCCACCATGTTGCTTAGACAATATATGCTTAATTTGTCAATCTATGCTTGTTGAAAACACCCCCCACACACACTTTGTTGCAATACATGTTTTCTCCCTCATTAATCATTTATTAAGAGTGTAGAAAAGCTATACTTAGTGGTGATCTCTAAATCCTAAGATCTCTATCTTATTTTCTCTCATTTACATTTAATTACCTACTTTAGTTTAAATTGCATCTTATTGTAATTCAACCACCAACCAATCTTTTGATCACTTGACCTACTAATCCGAATCTTGATTCCTCAACCTAGTACGACCCACCAATCCCTTGGGATGATCTCTGCTTGCCCTAACTATATTTCCAGTGAAAGGTAGTAGTGATAATTTCTAAATGTAAAACTTGGCCACATTAATCAAAGCTCTACACCATTATCTTTTGGTGCACAAACTTTGGGTTTGGGTTGACGACACACCAAGTTTTTGGCGCCATTGTCGGGGATTGATTGAAGGCAACGTCGTATTTGTGGAATCAATTAGGAATTAGTACTCTTTTGATCGTGTCTTTACTTTGTTTTCATTTTCGTTACTGATTGTGTTGGTTCTTGTTTGACTAGGAACATTGGGCTAGAAGGTGAGCAAATGAGCATTCTAAGTAAGGAGCTAAGTAAAGCAAAGGAAAAAGGCAAAATCTAAAAAAAAACTTACAAGGCTAAAATTAAAAATTGAATTGAAGTGCTAAAGGACCCTTTGTGAGCTCTTTCTTAACTCAATCTCTAGTTAAATCGTCGGCCGGCGTAGAGGCTTATATTTCAATTCTTAGATAAATCATGAGCCCATATGGAGGTAATTTACTTTTCTTTGCATATTGTTGATAGCATAGGAGTATGGGATCATTGTATGTGGAGGAAGTTTGTTGATTGTTGATTTGTTATAAAGGTGAAATGTTTGTCATTATTGCTTGTTGTGTTGCATTGTGCATGCATGGTCGTAGATCATTGAGACCCACTCTTGTCCCTCTAAATTTTCATCTTGAATCTGTTGTTCGAAACCCTTGGGGAAGAGGAAGTTCTAGTCAATCCATTTCATCAATGGAAGGACATAATGAGGACCATGTAGAGGACCTTGGTCACATAGACCAACAAGGCATCCTCTACCCCAATGTGCATTGATGAGCGCTGAAAAGTGCGCATTTAAACCCCTTAAGCTCAGGTATTCTAGAACCTTTATCTATCTTATTTTCCCGCTTTGTATTGATTTTATGTTATTTCCATTTTCAGGTACCTATCCCCAAAATAAGCTAACTCAGCCAAATAATAGCAGAAATGAAGCAATTTTGGGATGAATAAAAGAAAGGAGTAAAGTAGAGCAAAAGGAAGCAAAGAGTGGAATTTCAACAACTTCGATCGATCTCAAGAAAAGTTCGATCGATTCAACTTTTATTAATCTCAGCACTTCAAGATAGATCCAGACCATGATGTCATCTTCAGAGATCGCAAAAGTTCGATCGATCCAACATCATTCTCTGATCGATCGAACTTTCTTGTCCGTATCCACATGCCAGATCTTATCTAGCTGTACCACCCTACCAATCACTTTTGTCCTTTTCCCAAAAATATCTTCAAAATATCTCAGATTTGTTTTTATGCAAAAAGGCGCCGCCATTGAGGATCGATCTAGCTTCAATTCGATAGATCTCAGCCATGTTTGATAGATCGAACTTCCCAAATCTCGAGAAAATCTAAATTCCAGCTCATTAAAAGTTGTCTCATATCTAATTATTGGTGCACAAGCCCAACTCATTTGGGGTGATATTTGACCTACCTATATAAGGAATATGAGCCACTTTTACATAGAGGGACATACTTAGAGATTTTGGAGAGAATTCTTAAGGAGGAAGCAAAGGAGGCTAGAGACACCATTGGAGGCTCTTCATCAACCAAGGTGCAGATTTCTTCCATGGAGCTTGCCCTTGAGGGTTGGAGGACATCATCCATGAGTGGCTAGACATCCTCTTGGGGCTAGAGTTAGCCCTAAGCATGCTTTCTACTTCTTGATTTATGTATTTTTGAGGGGATTTGTATTGTGATACATGTTTTGACACTTTTATATATATAGATCTTGTTTATTCAATGATTTGTATGGTTTAATCCTTCCAATTGATCATTTCATTCTATCCATATGTCTATGCATGCTAGAATAGATGTTCATGTGCTTGTCTCTATTTCTTGTGTTGTTGATGCATGTCTATGTGTATTAATGCTATAGATTTTAGAGATTGTCAAGACATAGTGCTTAATGGAATGTTCTTGTGATTTATTTGATGGTTCATACTCATTTCTTGATGGATTGTACCTCTCCCTTAGTTTAATTAGTTTAATTCATGTCATTAGCTTAATTGTAGTGTAGTTGTAGTTTAAATGTTAAATGGGAGGACAATCTATGCTTGTTGTTGATGTTCCATACTTATGAAAGTAAGTAATATATTTCTCTAACCTTATGATGTGTTTGGATTGTGAGCTTAAAGAAAGGATTAATGGCTTAATTTGATATGTTATGCTATCCACCATATTGTTTAGATAATATATGCTTACTTTGTCATCCATGCTTGTTGGAACAACCACACACACACACTTTGTTGCAAGATATGTTTTTCCCCTCATTAATCATTCATTAAGGGTGTAGAAAAGCTATGCGTAGTGGTGATCTCTAAACCCCAAGATCTCTCTCTCTCTTTTATTCTCTTTATTGCATTATTGTTTACTTTAGTTTAAATTGCATCTTAGTGTAATTCAACCACCAACTACTATTTTGATCACTCGACCTACTAACCCTAATCTTGATTCCTCAACCTAGTACGACCCTCAATCCCTTGGAATGATCCCTACTTGCCCTAGCAATATGTTTAGTGAAAGGTAGTAGTGGCAATTTATAAATGTAAAACTTGGCCACATTCATCATAACTCTACACCGCTATATCTTTTGGCGGTGTGCACAAACTGTTGGGTTTCAAAGTGATGACCCGGGGCCCACCATGCATTATGATAACATACAAGTACCATTAGGCATGCCGAGGCTATTTTTTCATCCACCACAACAATAAGGCTAAGTTCCATTGGGAATGCCAAGGCCAATCTATGCTCCACCACCTCCCATCATTCAAGGCAATCAAGGTGCCCATGTTGCACCTCCAATTGCTAATCCTCCCCTTACTTTAAGAGATCACTATGTGCCTAATGAATACAATGCACCTACATGCATTCAATTGCCACTATTTAGAGTACACCACTATGAGATCAAACCACAAACCATTCAAATGCTTTCTAACTATCATGGACTTCCAAGTGAAGAACCTTATAAGCATTTGGATGAGTTTCTTGAAGTATGTTCCACCGTTAGATACACGGACATGCGGAAAGAGGTCTTAAGGCTTAAATTTTTTCCATTCACCCTTAAAGACAAGGCAAAATATTGGTTTAACAATCTTAGACCGTTTTCAATAAATTCTTGGGCAGAAATGCAATAAGAGTTCTTGAAGAAGTATTATCT
Organism: Cornus florida; assembly: GCF_030987335.1. Taxonomy (NCBI): domain Eukaryota; kingdom Viridiplantae; phylum Streptophyta; class Magnoliopsida; order Cornales; family Cornaceae; genus Cornus; species Cornus florida. Next base: position 54,101,999 of record NW_026775573.1, read on the forward strand.
GGTTTCTAAGACCATGAGAACCTCAATTCGAGAGTTTTGACATGGGGATGGGGAAACGTTCCATGAGGCATGGGAAAGATTCAATGAATTGCTTAGGAAGTGTCCACATCATGACATGCCCAAATGACAATTAGTTCAATATTTCTTTGAGAGCTTATCGGACAATTATAAGGGCATGGTTGATGCTTTCATGGATGGCTCTTACATTGATAGGCATGAGGATGACGTGTGGCGTCTTTATGAGAGCATGAGTGAGAATTCTTTGCATCGAACTTTATCTTCCAAGAATGGTAGGAATTCAGGTGGAAGGAAAAGTGTTGGCTTACATCAAGTTGACCATTCCAATTAAATAGCCACCGAGATGAAATCCTTATCTCAAAGGTTTAATCAATTCTTGATCAACCAAAACTCGGCAAATCAAGTATCTTCCATCCCTAACCATTCCTATCGTGCATCCAATGAGACTTGCATGACATGTTCAAGTGTTTTACATTCTACTTCCAATTGTCCCCATAGATATGTACAAAGTGAGCATCATGAACAAGTCAATGCAACTTTTGTTAATCAAGGGAACAATCCTTATGGCAATTATTATAATCCTAGTTAGAGGAATCACCCGAATTTCTCTTGGAAAAACCAAGGGGAAGGCTCAAACCCTCCCCAAGGTGGTTTCCAAGGGAAATATGTTCCACCTCCAATGCAAAACCAAGGTTCCCAAGGATATAGACCATTCCAATCACAAGGAAACCAATTCTCTAATTCTCATTTTCCTAATCAACAATCATATTCTCAAGGAAATGCTAGGAGTCCCGCTTTTGAAGAGAAAGTTTTGACCGTTCTAGGTACTCTAGAGGCGAATACTTAATTACTTCATTCCCATTCTTAATCCATTGCTAAGATAGAAACCCAAGTAGGGCAAATAACTAGTACTTTGAATGCTAGAGAGAAAGGGAAAATGCCTTTGAATGCCTCACAAAAGCAACAATGTGTTGTGGAGCCTCATTCCTCATCGAAAGGTCACACAATAGAGCATGTCAATGCAGTGACTACCTTGAGAAGTGGGAAGATTGTGGACAACTAAGTGGGTATGTCCAATGAAGAGAGTAAACCGGTGCAACCACAAGTTGACACCCGTCCCGTTTCTTATCCTATTCCTCCTTCATTGCATATGCATGATTTTTCAAATGAGAATACCTTGAAAAGTGATTTTAAAAAGAAAAATGTGCAACATGATTTCAAAAATTCTTGTATTGAAGAGACTTCAAAGAAAATTTCTGAAAAGGTTTTTGAGCCAAGAGCTCCATTCCCGGATGCCTTAAAAGGATCCATTTCAAATGACAAGCAAAAGGCCAAAACAAATGAAATTGTGGATGTGTTTAGGTAAGTGAAAGTTAATCTTCCACTTTTGGATGCAATTAAGCAAATTCTGGCTTATGCCAAGTTCTTAAAAGACTTATGCACCCAAAAGAGGAAGAACAAAAGCCAAGCACCTAGGAAAATGGTCTTAACCGAGCAAGTAAGCTCAATTTTGTAGCATAACACTCTTTCGAAGTTTAAGACCCCGGTTCACCTACCACTTCATGCATCATTGGAGATCATATTATTAATCGGGCTCTTCTTGGCTTAGGAGCAAGTGTTAATCTTCTTCCATACTCGGTATATGTCAAATTAGGCTTAGGAGACTTGAAACTGACGTCGGTGGTTTTACAACTTGCCGACCAATTCATCAAGAAGCCTAGGGGTATCATTGAGGACGTATTGATTAAGATTGATAAATTCTTCTTTCCCGTTGATTTCGTTGTCATTGATACGAAACCGGTCCCAAATCCTAAGAGCCAAATTCCTGTTATCCTTGGCCGTCCTTTCTTAACAACTGCAAATGCCAACATTAACTGTAGGATGGGGATAATAAAGATCTCATTTGGCCACATGAAGGTGAAGTTGAATATCTTCAGTCCAACCCCCAATTCATTTGACAAGCATGAAGAAGTTAATGTTGTGGAGAAATGTCATGACCATGAATTTGAAGGAATAGAGTCTTTGCTTGAAACCAAAATTCTAAAAAGCTCATCTTTAACCTTGAAACCAAAGAAAGTTATTTCAAAGTCTTGTTTTGAAAGGGCATGGAAGCCCAAAGATTGTTTTGACGAAGGACCGAAAACTTCTTTTGAGCTTAATCCAACAAGTTCCTTAAAGAACCATTTGTTGGGTGGAGTTCAAAACACTTATCACCCCATCAAGGAGGGGATGCACTACAAGATGTTTTATCCAGACTAAAAGAGCCCAACGTCGTACTAGAGACGTTAAAGACTAGTAAGACATTTTGTAGGGTGTCAAAACCCTATTCTTCCCCCATTTCTATCTTTAATTTCATTTCTTGCGAAGTCTAGATTTTGGCTTTGGGTTCATATGCATTGCTTGGAACTGTGATTAGGATTGCATGCACTTTTATGTTGAAATTGAGCATATTGCATAAGTTCGATCGATCTCAAAATGAGTTCGATTGATCGAACTTCCCACCTGCATCAAACCTGCATCCAAATCACTCTCTGTCCAATCGTTCGAACAAAACCTGCATATTTTAGCTCTCTGTCCCATCATTCAAACTTGTTCCTAGATTGATCTTTAGTTCTTCGATTGATTTAACTTTAGCTTGGATCGATCTGCAGTTCCAACACTTAGAAAAATTTTGAACCTGCATCCACCTACGTCCAAAAGCCTCTCTATCTCATCAATCGAACATTTCTTCAAACCTTTGCATTCTCGATCGATCGAAAGTATTCTAAGATCGATCTTGGCGAAATTGATCTTTGTTCTTTGATTTTCAATTTTGACTTTGTTTTAAATTCTTAATTTGAAAAATTCCAAAAAATAAAAAATAAAAAAATAAATATAAATAAATAAATATTTTTCAAAAATCCTAAAAATACTTTTACTTTTATTTATTTTTATTTTTCAAAAATTCCAAAAATATTTTGTCACTTAAGAGGAGAGATCGATGTCAGTTCGATCGATCTGAGGATTCAGTTCGATCAATCGAACTGGCAAGGAAATGTTTTTAAAAATCGATTTAGGGTTATTTGATCGATTTCACAAGAATCGATCTCAAACCCTCGTTTCACCCTTCGCTGCCGCATACAACTCTTCTCCATCTCCAGCGAAACTCCACCGACCATCCCGAGCGTCGAATCTCTCTCTCTCTCTTCTTGGATCTAGGATCTCATCTTCATTTCACCTTCTCCCTCGATTCCGGTAAGATCCGAGACATCATCTCTTCAATTCAAGCTCTAATTTCATGAATCCATGCTCTAAATATTAGATCTAAGGTGTTTTGAAGATGAATATTGCCATTAATGACATTTTGAAGCTTTATATATATGTGTATATATATGTATATATATATGTTTTATATTTTCTTGATTTTAATTTTGATTTTGGGGGTCACGGGCCGAATCAAGTGACCAATGTTGTTGATTTGTGGTGTAGATGGGCCCATGACCATGTTCGTGAAGGCCCCATGCCATCCACGTCAATGATCTGTGACTTTTCAAGTTTCACTTCACAGTTCGATCGATCGAACTTTTTATTCGATCGATCTGTTACAGATCGATCTCATTTATTCTCGATCGATCGAACTTGCATCGATCTCACATTTTTGTGATCGATCGAACTTCACATATATACTTCACACATTTCACACAACATCTCTTGTGTTTTATGCTGTCTCATACATGCCCAATGCCTGTGTTTTCGACATTGGACACATTCCATACTTATACTATCTATCATGTCTCACATCATGTCATTCATTCCTTGTCACTTACATAGATTCATGTTCCTTATCTATTTTGTCTATCCTATTTGACATACATGATTCTATCAACTGTGCTATAATTCTTTATACTGACACTAACTTCCTTTTTGTAAGTTTTCCTTTTATTTTTGCAGTCTGTGGCTAGGGCCAAGACTATAGCTCACGGACACTGTCACCGTAGGGCTAGGCAGAGTTTGGACGATGAGGCAGATTCATCTCATGCCCAGGACTCCATTCAGGAGGAGCTAGCAGAGCTCACTCCACCTCAGTCTCCAGTTGACAGTCGATTACAATCTTCAGCTGAGGCATCTTCTTCACAGGCTGACGCTGAGGCTGAGCACATACCATCTCCATCACCACCGCCAGTTCAGCCAGCCCAGCACTTAGACCGGCCATTACCTAGATACTCACGCTTTCGAGTGGCGCACAAGTCGATCTTTGATGTAGACTACTTCTCCCGGTCTGTTCTTACCAGAGCAGCGTATGATGATATAGACCGGAAGGGCATCTCAGCTATATTAGCCCCTATCACATACCTAGTGTACCCGAGGTTGGTCCGGATATTTTTCCAGAACCTTCGACCTGCCTCGAGTAACCTGGCAGAGCTGCGGACTACCATCGATGGCCACTCTATCAGTATCACGATGGACACTCTTTCCAGATCCTGCCGTTGTCCACAAGTCTGCCCTCCCGATCTCCAGGATACCTATCATACTCTATAGAGGCCGACATATGCAGACATGGCCGTTTTACTCACGGGTCACTATGCCGGTGGTGAGACCTTCGCCACCCAGACTTATCTGCTAGATGACCTGTGGTTCTTCGATTCGGTGCTATACCGAAATATTTTTATGTGTAACGACCCGAGTTTTTCAACCCGGTACGTCAGCGATGACCCAAAAATGGACCCGGTAGCGGATTCAAAATTCAAATGCAAAAGATAAACCAAGGTTTTAAGAGATAGGAATCACTCCTAAGACATAAATGTGACCTTTCATGAGATCACAGGACTTCAAGAGAGCAAAAGCGGAAACAAGGGTCAAAAAGGATAAAATTCGTTATCAAAGGGGCAAAATGGTCAATTCACAATTAAAGAGAGAAATTTGACTCTAAGCAATTCAAAAAGCTGAATACAACCTAATCTAGTCATTTTAAGACATTCCAAGAGGTTTTAAGAACATTGGCCAAGAATCCCGCAAATTGCCCTTTCCCGGTTGAAGTGAAAACTGACACTACTTAACTAAAACCTGAATAACTTCCACTGTGTTTAGAATCTGAGAATGGAATAGGTACCATTGGAAAGCTGACTCAAAATAATTGAGTTTAGGCTTAAGAATCACTACATTTGGATTAGAAACAAAGGAGATATGGCCATTTGAAGTTGGAACTTTAGTGCTGAAGCAAAACTGAAGAGCTGCGCAAATGAGGGCTATTTCAGTCGACTGAAATAGAAGTGGTGTGAGTTTTAGTCAACCAAAACTCATAGAATACTTTTTGAACAGTGGTTTTTGAGGGTTGCATGGTTTGGTAGGCCGAAATAGGCCATCGGTCGACTGAACTAGAGTTTCGGTCGACCGAAACTCCTCGAAAAGCTGCTGAATGACCTGTTATGAGCAAAATTTGTTAAGGCTTCACCCAAGCCTCAAACCCTAACATCAATGTGGTCTAAAAACATAATTTTAAACTATACAAACATGCTCACAAGTGTACATTATACATTGAAACATGTTACAATGGCCCATAGCCTTATTACACAACATTTACTAAATTTAACATGCCAAACCTCCGAAGTTGGTAAAAATACATTTTAAAGCAAAAGTTTGATACCAAGTGAATACAAGTATAAGAATAAACATGCTTGGCCCTTGGCCTCTTGTCATACATATCAAATATATAAAAGAGAGTGTGCTTATGTACACTTTACATGTTTAGAATCAAATATACACATTTTGACATATAAGGCTAAAATTAGCATTTCAAGCCAACCTACACAAGAATTGAACCCTTCAAGTCCTTAAACCATCCAAGCAATATAAGAATCTTGAACCATGATTCCTGTACCTGAAAAATGTTCCCACTACGTGGGTGAGTAACATAAAGCTCTTCGCAGGAGATGAGCATGCATCGACCTAGCATTTTACAATTATATCACCTTAAGGTGAAACATGTCAAAGGGGCTCATGCCACCTAACGTCTATGTCAAAGTGAGACTCAGGGATCATCCTAAGCTACTCATGCAATTGAATTGAACAACGACATACAAGTATACATGCTCAAGTGCACTAAACCGTATTAAAGCATGATACATGACATTCAAGTACACATGCTAACAAGTATACTAAATCATGTTAAACGGGATAAGCAATATCTAACATACATACACAAGTATAAGATATATGTATAGAGTACTCATAAATCTAGTATACAAACACAAGTATACTAAGCTAAACACGTACGCACAAGACAAGTATACATGGTACAAGTATACTAAAATGGAATCCGCACACACAAGACAAGCATACTAAGCATAAATACACTAGATAGAGTTTAGATACACCAACAAGGATACAAGTTCAAGTATACAATTTCAAGTATACTAATTGAGATCAAAATACATAAGCAGGCACCAATTCTCAAGCTACAAGTAATCCATGATTAACAACTTAAAATTGAATGCGAAATCAAAGTAGAAAGACTGGGACATGTGGTCACTAGACCGAGCAAGTGTTTCCGGGTAATTACGACCCACAAGGCACTACCTAGTGCACATATGCATAAGTTATTCCGGGTAATTACGACCCACAAAGTACTACCTAGTGCACACTTATGACTTAGAAGACTCTTGTCTCCGTACTAGAGCCAAACTCTAGCCATCACGTGAAATATGTCTTTACAAGCTTTCCAAGATCAATAAGTTCAAAACTTATATAAAAATCAATAAGTTAGACCAAACTTATACCAAATCCAATAATGCATAAAACCATCTTCCATGCATAAATAAGGTTGAATCCACACAAACCATGTCCTGGAATTCAAGTCTAGATAACATATGACATGTCAAGCCTCCAATATGCAATTTATACACCAAATAAGAATATTTTACAACAACTGAGTCACATTACCACACTAAGCCACAAGTACTACATAAGTCCCAATTTAGTAACTAGCTTCCAAGGTAAGCAATTGTAATATTCTAACAAGCTATACACCTACACAAGATATATCTAAATAAGCTATACAAGTCAATGATATTCTATATCATGCTAAGTCTAATTACCATTTCAAGATGCCTCAAGTACTAATTCTACATCAAATTAGTAACATACTCACAAGGCAATTAAACGGACTACATTTCAAGGAATTATCAACCTATTACATCCAATGTAAATATAAGTGACTAACACACTTAAGATAAACTTAATTAAGCTAATTAATTAATTTTTCTCTAGATTTTCAAATATATACAAATATCCTCAATTTAACATATGTTAAAGAACTCACCAAGGCCTACTTTAATATCACATTACAAGTTGATTTCATGCTTGATACAACTATGTGAATTAAACTTTCATTAAAGATAAATATTAAATAAGTTTTGCAATTCTTATCCAAATGCCCCAAATTTAATATATGTTACACAACTCACCAAGGCCTAATTTACTAGCATACCACAATTTCTAAACTATATACCATCATTAGAATTAAATCCTAAACAAAGAAAATAAATAAATTAAATTCTAAAAACTTGAACAAGGCATGCTCACAAATTGTATATGCTCATATAATAATCAATACAACATTAATATAAACCTAAGACATCCCCTACCTCAATTTGAGATGAAAATCTCAAAAGCCCACCGAAAAAAAAAGTGCTCCGAATTCGACGATACCGAAGGGTTTTGTCGGGGACAACACGATCTACATGAACCCACAAGAAGCCCCATCAAAATCACAACTTGACTTCAAACCTGAACTCAAGAAACGGTCAGAAATGAATTCTAATAAAGGGGAAAGGTAGAGCACGTCGAGGGGAACGATAAATGTTAAGGCCGAAGAGTTTCCACTAAGGAAATTAAGTGAAGGAGAAGAAAGAATAAAGGCAGCCCCTTGGGCTCCCATGGCTGCTGGCCAAGAGGGTGAAGAAGATGATGGAAATCTGACTTTTTGACTTAAGACCCCCTATTTATAGAAAATCTCAAAAAGTGCCCCGAAAGGGTCCCGCCGGGTCTGGAAAAGTGGATTTTGAGCAAACACGCTCAAACGGCAAAATTCCATGAACGAAAAAGATTCTAAATGTGAAAATATGAACAACAGAAGAAATAACGTCAAAAACTGAGTCCCGAGTAGAGAGTTATGCCCTGAACAAGTTTGGCGGCAACTAGGGCCAAAAACCCTAAAATTGGAGGAAAACGACCAGAAGGAAATTCTAAGAGTACACGACTTGACGAAATGTGAAAATGAATCCCGTATGAGGATCTAGGTTCCAGACGAGATATTTTGCAATAATTTTTGTTAATTACACATTGGCCCCTACAAAGAGGGTTAACTGCAAAACTGCCCTAGAATGAAAATATCTTTTGGAAGATATTTTCTTAGATACCCCTGAAATAAAATATCTTCAAAAGATATTTATGATTAACACCCCAAGAAAAGAAAAAGATTCTAAAAAACTATGCATCTATGCCCCTATGGACATCGGGAGTAACTAGAGTACTTATCTGCAAAAGTAAAGATACGTATTTCGTGTAACCCACTTAAGATGAAGATACGTGAAGTCAAAAACTAACTCCGAACACAAGGAGTGAGATTATGCCAACAAAGTGACAAACGGGAAAAAGAGAAAATAGGGAAGAGGACAAAACAGGGAAAAGGACGAAAAGTGAATAGTGTCGAAAAACAAAAAATGTGGAAATGACTCGGTTCTCAAAGGAAGTTGTCAATCCAAAGGAAAGAGTCTCAGAAACCATTTTTGAGCACTCGAGACGACACTAAGCGATGAGAAACTGAACTCAAAAAAGAAATTTCAACGAAAAAAATTCATCTATAAAATTCTGAGGAAAAAGGAAAGGAAGGAAATGACCGGGTCATTACATTATGGCCGGCCACAAGACACAGAGGCGTGGCGGCTATCTTACAGCTTTATACACCTTCTATACAGGGCACTGGCTGTCCATTCCTGCGCTCATCTGGAGCATTATGATGAAGCTGTATGTTGACCACATCAGCAAGGAAAAGCCCAAAAGGGCTAAGTATCTCCCATTTGGCCATCTCATCACACAGATTCTGAGAGACCAATGATATCCATTCTAGCCACAGAAGCGTACTGAGTCTGGGGCCTACTCATTCAAGAAGAAGGATTGGGATAAGAGCTATAACGCTCTTATCAAGAGTTTGCGGGACGATGCTGCCGAGGCAGCTGAGGAGTTAGAGTTAGAGGAGATGGAGCAAGCAGCGGCAGCAGCAGCAGCGCAGGCGGCAGACGATATACCAGTCGATCCACCCACCATGCACATGGATATTGACTTGGAGCAGCCTGCAGAGGACCAGGAGCATCACTCTCCGGCTGGGTCGCCTATTCATGATGAGAAGTAGGCTTAGGATCATCATTCTCCCGCTCCAGCGGTACCTGAGGCTCCAGCACAGACACCTAGCTTTGGAGAGTGACTCCAGGCTTTGGAGGATGCTGTAGTATCTATCCGCCCCAACATGGTCTCTATCCGAGAGGATGCTGTCTCCATTCGAGCTGACATTACATCTCTCCGTACCGATGTCATGGCTACGTTGCGAGACTTATCTCGAGATATCCGCGGAGCACGCCCTGCCTGTCCTACCTCCTCTTCCTGTTCTCTCTATCCCTTTACTCCTGTCATTTTATATATTTGTGATATATTATCACTGTTACTTTATTTTTGCAGCCAGTCTCTTGGCCCTGATATTGTGCTATGATGTATATTATTTCTGTTATATATGCTATATGTTGGATGTCATACCTTATATTAATATATCTATTTGTGATTGACTCTATCAAGTGTATCCCAGTGACTTCAGTAAGAGAGAGTACTGCCCAAAATTTTCAGGACCACCCTTATACCTCTCTCTATTTTTAGTTGCTATCCCATTTACACTCGCTTGTCCACTGTGCACTGTTATTATCCCTTTTGTTATCTAATGAGTTTTATCCAAGTGCCAAATTTTCAGGGCCACAGTTAATCCCAAGTTTGGGGGGGCAATGCTACCTACTTTGGATACTTCTGTTCCGGCTAATCTTTGCTATAGTTGCACTGGTATACTCTCTCCTTTTGTTTTCTTTGCACATTGAGGACACTGTGCCATTTAAGGTTGGGGGTAATAGTGTGATTTGCAGTGTTTGCTTTAAATTCAAAATTTTGAGCATGACTTGTGTATTTGAGGGATTTTCTATGATTGATCCATAACTAGCTATGATTTTGATCTTTTGAGGATTATATTGCTTAAAATTTAAAAATTGCTTGACTTGAGAGTCCAATACTCCTTATATGCCTTGTGGATACCATTTAGGAGTAAATTTTTCGAAAGGTTAATATCTTGCTTGCATTTGTGGTCCACATCATCCTAATTTTGTGATTGTTTTGAGATTCACTCTAGTATTCTACACTAGCACATGCGCACACTGATCAGTTGTCAATTATACATCAACCTTTGCAATAGCACAAGTTATTGTAAAATAGGGCTATTGGTCGGGTAAGTCGAACCACTGGGACTGCTAGTTTATGGCAACTTAGGTGTCTAAAGTTATTTTTAGAATGAAAGAGGGGGTTATAGAGGATTTGTTGGATTGTCACTAAGATTATGAATTGAAAAGTGCATAAAACATTAATGCTAAGAAGTAAAGAGGCAAAGACAATTAAAAAGGGACTAGGGAAGTGAATCCACTACCCATCAATAAGTATGCTAGGAAATGATTTACTTGGGGAAATACATACATATATATATATATATATATATATATATATATATATATAACCGTGCAATGCAACAATACAACATTGATACATTACCTTTAAGAAATATATAAAATCAAGATACAAGAATAACCTATCAAGGCTTACATGTTTTGGTTACCTAAATTGGGATGCAACCTTAGACATGATCACCAAGCCATAGATTATCCAGCCCTTAATCTCATAATAAGAGCACATGAAATAGAAATAAAGAAGAATCTATCAAAGGAAATCCCTGAGTAATAGATTATCAAAATTCCTAAATATCATGTCAATAAAAACACTTCCATGAACTCATCTTCGTTGTCACTATGAAAATGTAGGAATATAATCATGAGAGAAACAATCTAAGACAAGATATTTGACTCAAAATGATCATTTATAGATAATGAGATTCATTACATCATATGAAGTGCTCTAGTTCATGAAAAAGTTACATATATACATTATACCCCAAATATAAATTAAAACATAGCAATGCTTACAAAATGGGGCTTCATCACCTCCCTAGATAGGGATTAGTTGCCCATAAGAGCAATGAAAGGAGAGGAAGAGATGAAGAAGAACTCCATCTTCTCCCTCCAACAAGCTAGAACTCCAAACCCCTCAAGAATACTACTTTTTCTCCCTAGAACTTAACCAAAAATATGAGATATCTCCAAAAATGATGAGCTTCCCCTCTATATACACTCAAAACCTACTCCCCATACTCAAAATCCCGAGCTCCCCCCTCTGCATGAAGCTAGACCACACAAAAGAAGGATAAGGGGACCAAAATGCTGAAATTCAAGGGTAGTTGAGCTGCCAACTACAGATCTGCAAGCGCCCGCAAGACGCTGGCTGGCGCCCGTAGGAGCTTGCAAATTCGAAGAAGGCACTAGCGTGTTTGGCCGGCACCTGCGATGGCGCGGCGGGCTCTTGCGGTGGCTCACGGGGGCTTCCGCGGGCGCTGATCAAGGGCCCGCGAAAGTTGGCAGAGAGTAGGGGGATTAGTGGGCGCCCCCGGGGCCTTACATCTGCACTTCTTCTGAGCTTAATTTTTATGCAAGCTTCTTCAGGCTGGAGCGAAGACATACTTCCACTATGAACACTAAGCCACGAACTTCACAAAAACGGCGACTGAAGAGGTTAGGTCCCGAAGATGACTCCCCAACACGGCGCACGTATTTCAACAGAAAGTTGTCAAAACCGCTTCTTTGATCATTCTTGGGAAAAATACCTGAAATCAGAAAGAAATACACAACTAAATTAAAATTGTACATTATCCTCTAATAATAGACTTAACTAATGCAAGAAAAGGCGCTTGAATATGTAATATTCGGCGCTTATCACACCCCCAAACTTACATTTTGCTAGTCCCTGAGCAAAACAAGACAAAGAGCTTAATGCAAATGATGACCAATGAAATGCTAACACAAGCATCAATCATGAAACAAAAAATATCGACGAAGCTCAACTATGATTTGGTACACAGAGAATTTTGAATATAGACATTAGGCAGGCTACCTTGCATATATGAAGCCTTAACACAAAATGACAAAACAAGTTCAACTTAAATGCATCAATCATCAAGGTCTATATAAACACTTCAATTGTCATCTCTTAAATAACATGAACTCTAACTTCAGTGAAAGTGAGCCAGCTTCTTAATATGTGACTTTTACCCTTTTTTTCCAATCTCACGAACACATTTTCACATCCTTAAATCTCCTTCTAAATGAGGTCTCTAAGGCATAACTTTATTAATTGAACAACTTTTGTTGCTTATTGACAATTTTATTGATCAACTCAAAAGATCACCTACTATGGTCGTGAAATGTCGAGAATTTATTAAATTTTCTAACCAACCCATGTAGCAAGTGTTGGGCCAACAACTCCCAAGCCAGATGGCTTTAGGGCGCTAAGTGTAAAGACACTCCTAGGGCTTAATAACTCGAATTGAAAAGGCAATGAATTTTGACGAACCATCTTTATTTATTTTTGAACAACCGTGCAATGTCTAAGTTCTTTAAGCTTTCTAACCAACCCAAGTAACAAGTGTTGGGCCAACAACTCCCAAGCCAGATGGCTTTAGGATGCTAAGTGTTGAAACACTCCTAGGGTTTAATAACTCGAGTTGGAAAGGCTACGAACTTCAACCGGTCATTGATTTTTTTTTTTTTTTTTTGAACTTATGCCAAGGATATCCATTCATTAGGGTCATTAATTCAGATCACTGAGTCCCGATCAGGGTCAATTTGAGTTGCATACCTCACAATTAGGTTTCCGGTGTGCAAATGTGCAATGTGAAACATAACAGAGTATGAAATCTGACGAAAATTTAATTGAAGTTTTTATACAAACCGATTATGAATCAACATGTTTAATTCAAAAGTTTCTTTATTTTCAAAAAAAAAATTTGTCTTAGCTTCTATACACAAAGTATTAAGCACATGCTTCAACCTTTAAAAAGTTCCCTTTAAACAATATGATTTTATTAACTTACGAGCATAAAAAATGAGCAAAAATATCAAATGAGCAAAAATATGAAAACTACAATAACATGCTCATGCACCAAAAATGTAATAGCATGCACATGCACCCCCAAACTTGAATGTCACATTGTCCCCAATGTGAGAAGACAAGGGACAAGCAAAGAGAATGAACAAAGGGGGAAAGGAACAATAGTACCAAGTTGAGAGGATTAGAGTGGCGGTGCAAATATTAGCCAGCTCGTGAATTCCAAGAGCATGCCCCCAAACTTGGCTTCAAAAACCTGTCAAAAGATATCTATACAAGGCAAGAATCATATGAATCCAAATTCAATGAAAATAACTGCAATTTATTCGACTAACAACTATAAGCCATGCAAAGTAGCAAAAGTGATACAGTTATAAGTGCAAAAGAAAAACTGAAAAGTAAATGCCAAACGCGGCCCAAAATAAGTCTAAAAATTACTACTGAAAAGGGAAATAAGACGAAAAACATGAAATCACTCCACCATTGGAGTAGAGGAGGAAGCACCAGGTGGGCCAGGTGCACGGTCAATCAATGACTGGAGCATAGCCTGCAGAATCTCTTGATTCTCTTGAGTCTTCTGGACGACACCCTTTATAGAATCAAAGCGCAAGGAAAAGGCATCGAGACGAGCATCCAAGGCGAGATAGTCGGTGTGAGTCATGACATCCGACGGCGGGACAAAAGGGGTAGCTGGAGAAGCGGGGGCATCAGAAGCCACAGGGGGGGCGGGAGCACCCCAATCCAACTCGTCACCAATGCGGGCCTGACGGGACATCTGAAGCTGAGCTGTGCTGGATTTCCATACCCCAAGGTTGCAGTTCAACATATCTTTCTCTTTCTGCTCACCACGGGGAGCTCGGAACCCCGCATTTTTGAGCAACCTTGTAATAAGGTACGGAAATGGGAATACCCAGGTGGTGGTGGTGCGCGATCGAACCAAGATTAATTCATTGTATATTTTAAGCAATTGGTCCCAGATAAGCTGTGGGACATAAAACCAACACTCCTTTTCGACATAGTAGAGGGTTTTCAGAAAATCCCCCTTTCACTCGGAATGGCCTGGCACAGGTAGGACGTTCTTGGCCAAGACCGAATCGAGAAACCACAGCCGGCATGGTAAGAAAGATTTATTGGTGCTTGTGGTTCTGTTGCCGGTGAATTGACCATGACAAATTTCTCCCACAATGTCCGCTAAGGTAAGCTGATCAGGACCTTTAATATAAAGGGCGAGGCCCGCCTCATCCACCGGCGAAACCAAGGGGCAATCCATAGCCATAGCAAGGTCATCCAGTTCGAATTCTTAATCATAGCCATCAATGGTGGTTTTAAGTTTGTTCGGTTCCTCACATGAGTGGAACATGTTGGCGTAGAACAGACGGACCACACGCGGGTAGTAAGAATGAGCGCGCAGTTTGAAAAGAGAGGCGAGGCCACGGGTCCCCAATTCCCGGATGAACCATGCGGTTTCCAAATTGTTCTCAAAAGTATTTGCAACGTCGAATCTGGCTTCGGTTTCAATTGGCCATTCAGCCCAATTTGGGGTCGGAGGAATATTAGAAGGGCCCTCAGATGAATGAGCACGCTTGGAAATAACCCTAGGAGCCATTGAAATGAAGAAAACTAGTTCGGGAATTTCTACGAACACCTGGCGTGCAGCAAAATTGGGAAGAGAGCAAAAATAAGGTTAGAAATGGAAAAACCCTGAAATTTTAACCCGTAATGGACATTCAATCACAATCCAACAATCACCAATCCCTCAGAACAAGAATCCCATCCTCTTTAGTGTAAAAATTTAAAGGAAAAGAAACGTAGAAACACTTACCCAAAGTGTAGGACTCAATCCCCTCAAGCTTGAATGATGGATGATGAGGATGGAGATTGGAAGATGATGATGGGTGAGATGAATGAATGAGAGGATTAGGGAGGAATTGGGAGAGATGGTGGGATGGTTTGAGGGTTTGAGAGGAATGGGGGCGAGAGTAGAGAGGGAAGAGGGTTGAAGGGAGAATAAAAGAGGGAAAAATGGGCTTGAAAGCCTATTTAAAACCCTACCAGCGAAGGCGGCGGGCACCAGCGGAAGGGATGGCGGGGGCCCGCAGAACGGATGGCGGGGGCCCGAGCGGCTTGGCGGGGCCCGGCGGAAACTAGTTTGGTACTGCCTCATTTGGCGGGCGCCCGCGGTGGCGTGGCAGGCGCCCTCGGGGCCTCTCTGCAGCTGCCTTGTGCAGCTTAAGATGGTCTTGCAAGGCCCAGTATGGGATTGAATAATAACTTGAATATGGATTTTTGAATTGTGGAGGATTCAAGTTGCTTTGCAGGAATGCTGGAACAGAATTTGGCATCAACGGCCTAAGGGAGAGTCGCTAAATCCGAAAGGTATTTAAATGTTTGGATTAGATGAGCCAAATGCTTAAATGACCAGGAATAATTCCGGATGTGGTACGGAGACCTGAAAACGATTAAGAAAACCAAATGGGATCATGAAATGCAAGATGAGTCAAATCAGGAAAGGTGCACATTTTGGTTAAACTTAGCGAATTCCTGGAATATTTGTGGAACGAGGCACTTGGAAGAAGAAAGCTCGAAAAATGAAAGAATTTCTTCCATGAATGCTAAATTTATTGTCGATAGCTAGACAAACCAAGCGTTGCATGGCGCACTAATCCTCGTAGATTGGGTCCATCAATAAGACTTTCTCAACTTTTCGAAAAGGGATATGAATATAAGGCTTAAGCCGTTGGCCATTAACCTTGAAGAGAGATCCATTTGTAGGATCTTGGAGTTCGACTGCACCATGAGGAAAGACGGCGGTGATGACATATGGACCATCCCACCGTGAACGGAGTTTACCGGGAAAGAGTCTCAATCTAGAATTGAAAAGCCAAACTTTTTGTCCAAGGGCAAAAGACTTTTTGACAATGTGTTTGTTATGAAAAGTTTTGGTCTTTGCCTCGTAGATTTTGGCACTTTCATACGCATCATTTCAAAGTTCCTTAAGTTCATTGAGTTACAATTTACGATTAGAGCTGGCTTGTTTGAGATTAAAGTTGAGCCTTTTTATGGCCTAATAAGCACGGTGCTCTAGTTCAACGGGGAGATGACATGCCTTGCCAAAGACAAGTCGATATGGCGACATGCCAATGGGTGTCTTATAAGCTGTCCGGTAAGCCCAGATCGCATCATTTAGTCTTAATGACCAATCTTTGCGGTCCGGTTGAACCATTTTTTCCAAGATGTGCTTAATCTCCCGATTAGATACTTCCACTTGACCACTCGCTTGAGGATGGTAAGGTGTGGCAACCTTGTGAAGGATGGAGTAATTGGAGAGGATGGATTGAAGGTAATGATTTCGGAAATGAGTTCCACCGTCACTAATGATTGCTCAGGGCATACCAAAATGACTAAAAATGTTAGCCTAAATGAAGTTGTTCACTACTTTATGATCACTGGTTTTGGTAGCTTCGGCTTTAACCCACTTGGAAACATAATCCACCACTACAAGGATGTACTCATAGCTATAAGAAGATGGAAATGGTCCCATGAAGTCGATCCCCCACACATCAAAAATTTTTATGATTAAGATGGGAGTGAGGGGCATCATGTCCCTCCGGGACATGGATCCGAGCTGTTGACATCGCTCACAAGATTTATAGAAATTGTATGCATCCCGAAACAAGGATGGCCAATAAAATCCGCTTTGAAGGACTTTGTCGACAGTCTTTTCGGCACTGAAGTGTCCTCTACAAGCAAGAGTATGGCAGAAATTTAAGACACTTGTGGTCTCATTGTCGGGAATGCATCTCCGGATGATTTGATCTGGACAATATTTGAACAACTCCGGATCTTCCCAACAGAAATGCTTAACTTGGGAGAAGAACCTGTCTTTCTCTTGCTTGGACCAATTGGATGGAATTTGCCTATCGCTAGATAGTTGACAATATCCACATACCAAGGGAGACTGGAATGGGAAATCTGAAAAAGGTGCTCATCTGGAAAGGAATCACGGACTACAAAAAATTCAGAAGATTTTTCAATGAGTAAACGAGAGAGATGGTCTGTGACAACATTGTCGGTCCCTTTTTTGTCCCGGATTTCAATGTCAAACTCTTGAAGTAAGAGTATCCATCGAATTAGATGGGGTTTGGTCTCTTTTTTGGCGAGCAAATGCCTAAGAGCGGTATGATTCGAGAAGACAATGACCTTGGATCCAAGAAGATAGGAACAAAATTGATCCAAGGCATACACAACAGCTAACAATTCTTTCTCAGTGGTGGTGTAATTTAACTGAGCATCGGAGAGAGTCTTGCTAGCATAATAGATGACGTATGGAAGTTTTTCCACATGTTGGCCCAAAACAGCACCTAATGCATAATCAGATGCATCACACATGATCTCAAATGGAAGAGACCAATTAGGTGGTTTCATGATTGGGGCGGATGAGAGAAGAGTGCGTAGTTTCACGAAAGCTTCCATACAAGCTTTATCAAAATTGAATGGAACGTCCTTGGTAAGAAGATTACACAAGGGCCGAGAGATTTTGCTAAAATCTTTGATGAAGCGACGATAGAAACCGGCATGTCCAAGGAAGGAACAAATTTGACGGACTAAATTTGGAGGAGGGAGATTAGAGATTAACTCCACTTTGGCTTTGTCAACCTCAATTCCCCTTTTTGAAACGACATCTCCTAAAACAATGCCTTCTTGGACCATAAAGTGACTTTTCTCCTAACTTAGAATCAGATTTGTTTCCTTGCACCTTTGAAGTATAAGAGATAGATTTTGGAGACACGAGTCAAAGGAGGATCCAAAGACGGAGAAGTCGTCCATGAATACCTCTAAGAATTTTTCAACCATATCCGAAAATATGGACATCATGCATCTTTGGAAAGTGGCCGGTGCATTGCATAGCCCAAAAGACATGTGTCTATAAGCAAAGGTTCTGAAGGGGCATGTGAATGTGGTCTTCTCTTGATCTTGCGGATCAATTACCACTTGGTTATAGCCGGAACAACCATCAAGGAAACAATAGAGGCTTTGGCCGGTTAACATCTCTAGGATTTGATCAACGAATGGGAGTGGAAAATTATCCTTCCTAGTGGTAGAGTTAAGTTTCCGGTAGTCAATGCACACACGTCACCCGATGGTGGTGCGTTGTGGCACGAGCTCTCCCGCAAAATTTTCAACGACGGTGAGGCCGGATTTCTTAGGAACAACTTGAGTGGGACTCACCCATTTGCTATCAGAGATAGGGTAGATGCTTTTTGTATCCAATAGCTTGATCACTTCTTTCATAACCACTTCTTTCATGTTGGGATTCAACCGGCGCTGCACCTCTCTAGAAGGTTTAGCGTCCTCCTTCATATGGATGTGATGCATGCAAATAGAAGGGTCGATTCCTTTCAAATCAGCCACTGCCCAGCCAATAGCTTCTTTGTGCTCTTGTAGCACCGCTAAAAGGCTAGTTTCTTAATCCTTTAAAAGGTCAGAAGCAATGATGACTGGAAGAGTTTAATTTGCACCAAGAAACACATACTTGAGGTGAGCCATGAGCGGCTTTAGTTCAAGTTATGGAGGAGACTCCAAGGAAGGGACCGGAGGAGTAGAAGAAAGTTGAGGAAGTGGTTCTTTTGGAATTTTCCAAGGAGGAGTATCCATAACAGCATTAATGTCAAGCAAGGAATTTACTTCTTGGATTGATTGGTTAATGTCAAAGTTTGAGAAGTTGAAATGAGACATGCAAGTTTCCAAAGGATCTTTGCTTAGAATGAAGGGGAGAGATTCTTTGACCACTTCATCTACCACATCGATAAGGAAATAATCATCTTCATCGGAAGGATGTTGAGTTGCATAGAAGATGTGGAGTTTGACTTGCATATTTCCAAAGGTGATATCCATCACCCCGGTTCGGCAATTAATTGAAGCGTTAGCCGTAGCTAAAAATGGCTTACCGAGGATCACGGGAATATGCTTCTTTGGGTCATGGACCAGTTCCGTGTCAAGAACCACGAAGTCTACCAGAAAGTAGAATTTATCCACTTTGATAATGACATCCTCAAGAATGCCTCATGGGTGCTTGACTGATCTATTGGCAAGCTGCAAGACCACGGAGGTTGGCTTTAGATCTCCCAACCCAAGCTGTATGTAAATTGAATATGGAATCAAGTTTACAATAGCTCCTAAGTCAAGGAGGGCCCTTTCTATCTTGTTGTCGCCAATGACACACGAGATAGTTGGAGCGCCAAGATCCTTATACTTTGGAGGAGCACTGTGTTGAATGATTGCACTCACATTTTCAGTTAATCTCATCTTCTTTGGCAAATGATTTTTGGAAGTGCACTTTTGAGTGCACAAATCCTTGAGAAATTTTACATAGGGAGGGATTTGCTTTATAGCATCCAAGAGAGGCAAGTTGATCTTCACTTGCTTGAAAACTTCCCACATGTCTTGAATTTTGCAATTCTTGTTCCCAATATGTGTCGACTTATGGAGACGTTGAGGAAATGAAGCTTTAGGCTCATAAGAAGTTTCCACATTTGGTGTGACAAGCTTGGGATTTTTATGAGTAGGATTTGGATTAGAAAAGCTGGGACTTGGATTTGGATTTTTCGAAGGAGAATTTTTCTCATCCTTGTTTCCATTAACCTTGTTGTCAACAACACGGCCACTCCTAAGGGTGGTGATTGCTTGGACTTGTTCATGAATTAGCCCACTCGAAGGAATCACATGCATCCCTCTAGGATTTTCAAATGGTTAAGCGGGAAGCTTACCCTTGTCTTTTTGGAGCAATTGAATCGTAGAGTTAGCTATTTGGCCCACTTGATTCTCAAGCTTAGCTATGGACTGAGTGTGAGAATGAACCATTTGGAGAGTGGGTTGCAAAGATGTCAAGAGTTGCTTGTTGGAATCCATCATTTGCTTATTCAATGATTCCATCATTTGCTTGTTTGCAGCCACGATCTCATCAGTTGGGAATACATGGGGTTGATTGGAGACATTTGGATTGTATGGAGGACGATAGCTGGAGGAGGCCTAAAATTGCCTATTTTGAAATTGAAAAGAGGGCTGATTTTGTTGTCCTTGATTTTAAAATTTTGAATTTTGTAGGGCTTGTTGCCTCCACGAGAAATTCGGATGATCTCTCTATCCGAGATTGTAAGTATTGGAATATGGATTATTTCCAGGCCTTGAGAACATTACATTTGCTTACTCTTGATTGGAATTAGGAAATTGTTCCGGTGTGGGACAATCTTCTGAGAGATAGAATAGACTAGTACATGATGGACAAACCGCACTTGCCGAATTTTGAGACAAAGAGGGAGAGAGATGTGGTGCCATCAATTGATAGAATTTATGAGCTATGGCATCCACCTGGGAGGATTCCTCCCTCAGTGTTTTTGGTTGACAAGGGTTGGTGTTCTTTATATTGGTTGAGGTTGGACCACTACGGGAATTATGCTGCAATAAGTTTTCACTCAAATTTTCAAGTAAGGTCCATGCCTCATCCGCACTTTTAGACATGAACATCCCTCCACAAAATAAGCAACCATGAACCTATGTGGGTTAGTTAACCTAGCATAGAAGGCTTGCACCAATTGCCATTTTGGAATTAAGTGGTGCGGACATTTCCTTAAGAGGTCTTAAAATCGCTCCCAAGTCTCATAGAGTTGTTCCCCCATGCTTTGTGAAAAGCTAAGAATTAAACGCCTCATTAAATTGGTTTTACTCACTGGATAATATTTCTTTAAGAATTCTTGCTGCAGTTGAGCCCATGTGGTGATGGAATTAGCAGCAAGGGAGTTCAACCAATATTTTGCCCGTTCTTTTAATGAGAATGGGAAGAGATGCAATTGGAGAGCATTATCAGGAAAGCCCCTCAGCTTGATGGTAGAGCATATTTCAAGGAATTCATCAAGGTGCTTATAAGGGTCCTCATTTTCAAAGCCATGAAAAGATGGAAGCATTTGGATGGTGTTAGATTTGATTTCATATTGAGCGGCCTCAATATTTGGCATCACTATGCAAGAGGGAGAAGCATAAGTGGTAGGGATGAAGTGGTCCCTAAGAGTCATGGGAACCACATTTAGAATTTCGGCCCTATCATTATTAATCCCCTCATTTATGATATTTCCTACATTTTCATCCATTGTATTAAATTCAGTTTCAAGCTCTCTTATATGAGAAGATTCCCTAAGGGTTCGTCTAAGAGTTCTTTCAAGAGAATTTATATCAACTGGCGATTCTAGAGCTGGTAAGGAGAGTGATCTACGGCCAAACATCAACAACACACCCCATAATCAATACAATAAATCGTCACCATCAACTCCACATACGATGTTCCCTTTCACCTCAATTATCAAGACAAAAATTAAATGGCCACAACAAGGACCGATGCTTTGCAATTGAAAATAAACAAGAAAATAGCCTCAACAAGGGCTTCACAACTTAACTATCACTAAATTTACACATACACAATATTAACAATTTCGAAACTAAAAGGCCAAGAGACTTACCTGGAGTTCTCTAGACTTACAAATTTGCTAGCGTACCCTCGGTAAGCATCAAGTCCCTAGAATATCACAAATAACTTTCAACACCAAGATGGTCAAAACCGTACAAGAAATATTCACAAATCACAATATTAACAATCAAACCAAAATTAACCCTAGAACTTCGGTTGCTAAACCGTGTGCAAGTCCCCAGCAACGGCGCTAAAAATTGATCGACTGTCAATTATACATCAACCTTTGCAATAGCACAAATCATTGCAAAATAGGGCTATTGGTCGGGTAAGTCGAACCACTAGGACTGTTATTTTATGGCAACTTAGGTGTGTAGAGTCATTTTTAGAATGATAAAGGGGGTTATAGAGGATTTGTTAGATTGTCACTGAAATTATGAATTGAAGAGTGCATAAAAAATTAATGCTAAGAAGTAAAGAGGCAAAGACAATTAAAAAGGGACTAGGGAAGTGAATCCACTGCCCATCAATAAGTATGCTAGGAAATGATTTACTTGGGGAAATACATATATATATATATATATATATATATATATATATATATATATATATATAACCGTGGAATGCAACAATACAACATTGATACATTACCTTCAGGAAATATATAAAATCAAGATACAAGAATAACCTATCAAGGCTTACATGTTTTGGTTACCTAAATTGGGATGCAACCTTAGACATGATCACCAAGCCATAGATTATCAAGCCCTTAATCTCATAATAAGAGCACATGAAATAGAAATAAAGAAGAATCTATCAAAGGAAATCCCTAAGCAATAGATTATCAAAATTCCTAAATATCATGTCAATAAAAACACTTCCATGAACTTATCTCCATTGTCACTATGAAAATGTAGCAATATAATCATGAGAGAAAAACAATCTAAGACAAGATATTTGACTCAAAATGATCATTTATAGATAATGAGATTCATTACATCATATGAAGTGCTCTAGTTCATGGAAAAGTTACATATATACATTATACCCCAAATATAAGTCAAAACATAGCAATGCTTACAAAATGGGGCTTCATCACCTCCCTAGATAGGGATTAGTTACCCATAGGAGCAATGAAGGGAGAGGAAGAGATGAAGAAGAACTCCATTTTCGCCTTCCAACAAGCTAGAACTCCAAACCCCTCAAGAATACTACTTTTTCTCCCTAGAACTTAACCAAAAATATGAGATATCTCCAAAAATGATGAGCTTCCCCTCTATATACACTCAAAACCTACTCCCCATACTCAAAATCCTGAGCTCCCCCCTCCGCATGAAGCTAGACCACACAAAAGAAGGATAAGGGGACCAAAATACTGAAATTCAGTGGCAGTTGAGCTGCCAACTATAGATCAACAGGCACCCGTGGGAGCTTGCAAATTTGAAGAAGGCACTGGCGTGTTTGGTGGGCACCCATGATGGCGCGACGGGCGCCTGCGGTGGCTCACGGGGGCTTTCGCGGGCGCTGATCAAGGGCCCGCGAAAGTTGGCAGAGAGTAGGGGGATTTGCGGGCGCCGCGTGGGGCCTTGTAGCTGTACTTCCTCCGAGCTTAATTTTTATGCAAGCTTCTTTAGGCTGGAGCGAAGACACACTTCCACTATGAACACTAAGCCACGAACTTCACAAAAATGGCGACTGAAGAGGTTAGGTCCCGAAGATGACTCCTCGACATGGCGCACGTATTTCAATAAAAAGTTGTCAAAACTGCTTCTTTGATCATTCTTGGGAAAAATACCTGAAATCAGAAAGAAATACACAACTGAATAAAAATTGTACATTATCCTCTAATAATGGACTTAATTAATGCAAGAAAGGGCGCTTGAATATGTAATATTGGGCGCTTATCACACACTAACATTCATTTGTGGGGTACATGCTTTGTTGATTATTGAATTGGTTATATCCCAATTGGGCTAGTAGTGCATTGAAAGCTTTTATTCTTGATAAAGGTGGATAACAACCCCTTTTCACTAAGTAGCCAGGATTCTAGCCTCATCAAGCACTGAATTTCTCACATCGAAAGGTGGAGGGCCCAAACTCTAGGTTAATAAATGAATTCAAAAAATAAATAAATAAATAAATATAAAAATAAAAGAAAAGAAAATGAAAGAAAGTTACAAAAGTAATAGAAAAGTGAGAATTTTTCCAAAAGGTGAGAAGTAGGAAATGATTAGATGGAGGTTGTTTTGATTTGTAGCCTAGGCGATTTGAGCTTGTAGATCCGTAGGGGTGTTTCAACACCTAGTGACCTAAAGTCGTCTGGTTTGGGAGTCATTGACCTAATGCTCGACCTCATGGATCGCTAGAAAGCTTAATAGATCAATACATTACACCATGCTTCCATCTTTGATCCTATTAAAAAAAAAAAAAAAAATCGAGTGAAAAGAATAAGTGCACCTAGAACAATTAAGCTTTAATAAAAGGTTCACTTTTTGTCTTGATGATCGGTACTAGATTTGTATGCTAGTTTGAGGGTAAGGATATGATTAATTCTTTAGTTGGCTTAGATAGCAACACACTTGATTCCGGTCCACTCAAAAAGGATTCTAGAGTTGTTTTGATTTTCATAATCATTTTCTTGATGTGTGGAGGACCATACTAGTTTGCTTAATGTTGAGATTTTGGGAGATTGCTTGGAAATGTTTGAAAAATTGCATACTTGAGGTAGTTTTCTCCCGATGCTTGTTTGCAATATTGGTGCCTCTTTTGAAAGAATGAGCTTAATGTTTGTGGGTATCATTTCTGGAAACCCTCACGAGACTTCACTCATCCACTAGGGGTAACCTAGGGGTTTAAAAGGCTTATTGCATATGCTAAATGCAATCGTGTTCCCTACGAAAGTGGCGTTATCCATTTATTGCTTTCTAGTTCATAGTTGTATAGTTGTTCATTTCATTCCTTTACTTTCTAGTTCATTGCTAGGGACTAGCAATATTTAAGTTTGGGGGTGTGATGAGCGCTGAAAAGTGTGCATTTAAACCCCTTAAGTTTAGGTGTTTTAGGACCTTTATATATCTTATTTTCCCGCTTTAGATTGATTTTGTATTATTTTCATTTTCAGGTACTTATCCTCAAAATAAGCTAACTCAGCCAAATAAGAGCAGAAATGAAGCAATTCTGGGATGAATCAAAGAAAAGAGCAAAGTAGAGCAAAAGGAAGCAAATGGTGGAATTTCAACAACTTTGATCGATCTTAAGAAAAGTTCGATCGATTCAACTTTCATCAATCTCAGCACTTCAAGATGGATCTGAGCCATGTTTGTCCTTATTTAAAGATCTCAAAGTTCGATCGATCCAACTTGATTCTCTGATCGATCGAACTTTCTTGTCCTTATCCACATGCTAGATCTTATCTAGTTGTACCACCCTACCAACCACTTTTGTCATTTTCCTAAAAATATCTTCAAAATATCTCAGATTTGTTTTTATCCAAAAAGATGCTGCCATAGAGGATCGATCCAGCTTCAATTCGATAGATCTCAGCCATGTTCGATCGATCTCACCACAAGTTCGATCGATCAAACTTCCCAAATCCCGAGAAAATCCAAATTCCAGCTCATTAAAAGTTGTCTCATATCCAATCATTGGAGGAATATTGGTGTGCGAGCCCAGCTCATTTGGGGTGATATTTGACTTACCTATATAAGGAATATGAGCCACTTTTTGAGAGGGGGAGACTAGAGACTTTGGATATACTTGAGAGTCACAATTTTTATATCTTAGTGAAGAAGAAAAAAAAGGAGGAGGCTAGAGACACAAGCTTGGAGTTCTTCCATCAACCAAGAAAAGGAGCAATCTCAACCATGGAGTTAGCCCTTGAGGGTTGGAGGACACCATCCATGAGTGGCTAGACATCCTCTTGGGGCTAGAGTTAACCCTAAGCATACTTTCTACATCTTGATTTATGTATTTTTGAGGGGATTTGCATTGTGATACATGTTTTGACACTTTTATATATATAGATCTTGTTTATTCAATGATTTATATGGTTTAATGCTTCTAATTGATCATTTCATTCTATCCATATGTTTATGTATGCTAGAATAGATGTTCATGTATTTGTCTCTATTTCTTGTGTTATTGATGCATGTCTACGTGTATTAATGTTATAGATCTAGAGATTGTCAAGACATAGTGCTTAATGGAATGTTCTTGTGATTTATTTGATGGTTCATACTCATTTCTTGATAGATTGTACATCTCCCTTAGTTTAATTAGTTTAATTTCATGTCATTAGCTTAATTGTAGTGTAGTTGTAGTTTAGATATTAAATGGGAGGACAATCCATGCTTGTTGTTTGATGTTCCATACTTATAAAAGCAAGTAACATATATCTCTAACCTTGTGATGTGTTTGGTTATGAGCTTAAATAAAGGATTAATGACTTAATTTGATATGTTGTGCTATCCACCATGTTGCTTAGACAATATATGTTTAATTTGTCAATCCATGCTTGTTGAAACAACCATACACATACACTTTGTTGCAATACATGTTTTCCCCCTCATTAATCATTTATTAAGGGTGTAGAAATGCTATGCTTAGTGGTGATCTCTAAATCCCAAGATCACTCTCTTATTTTCTCTCATTTACATTTAATTGTCTACTTTAGTTTAAATTGCATCTTAGTGTAATTCAACCACCAACCAATCTTTTGATCACTCGACCTACTAATCATAACCTTGATTCCTCAACCTAGTACGACTCACCAATCCCATGGGACGATCCCTACTTGCCTTAACTGTAATTTTAATGAAAGGTAGTAGTGACAATTTCTAAATCTAAAACTTGGCCACATTCATCATAGCTCTACACCATTATCTTTTGGTGCACAAACTTTAGGTTTGGATTGACGACACACCATGATTCCAATTAAATATATGACAAAGAGTAACTCATGGACATGCTATATATCAATTCAAAAATAGAATTTAAGCACAGTATAATTAAGTAGAATTTAAATCAATTTAAATTAAATAAATTTTCTATATTTAAAAGCTCATTTAAATCATGCCAATTTAATATACAACAAAGATCAAGTCATGACCATGCCATATATCAAGTCCAAAATGAATTATATGCAAGCTACCATTAGTCATTTATTTCTTAAGTTAACATAGGACATGCATACAACTTGTATATCACTATAAGAACAATTAAATCACTTGGAAAAATAAATTATAACACCCCCTACCTCAATAGAGAATTGAATCTCTATAATCCAAGGCAACCAAGCTTAAAAATGGAAAATTAAACAAGGGTTTTATAGAGGAGAGTGAGAGGAAGCTAAAGTATTCCAAGCTTAATAGTTTTTGGTGAGTGGAAGGAGACAAAAATGAAGTCAAAGCTCTAAGTCAAGCTTTGCTCCAATGGTGTCTAAGTTAGGGTTCTTGAGAGGAAAGAGATGAATGAATTAAAATGCAAACCCTAAGCTAAATGTAGTGGGATTCTCCACTCACTAGGTGCTCTTGTACTACCTCTCACACACACACTAATGCAAGACTAATTGTGAAGCCTACACCTGTCATGAATCTAAGTAAACTTCCTAGATTTAATATCAAGCCTACACTTGTCAGCCATCCTTGCCAACAAGTGCTCCTATCCTAGGCCAACAAATGGGTGAATCTCCACCCTCCATGTGTCAAGAGAATAAGCCTCCAAGTGGTTCCTCCACAATGTCAACAAGTGGCACCTTAGGAATGTGACACTTGTCACATTTTTTAAAAATTACGAAAAGGTCCTTTTTTAAAAATATCTTTCAAATTAAATTACAAAATGATCCCTAAGAGGAAAAATAATTACTTTATTTAACTACATAAAAACCCCTCAAGTTTAGCATAATTACCAAAAGTTATGCATTCATGCCTTTTTCAAGAAAAGTAAACATTTAACATGCTTTTCTACAAAAGTGAAAATGTAGATATCATGAAAATTAAATATCATGGATGTATGCAAAGCCAGAATCAAATCTAAGTGCAAAAAGTGAGGTTATGCAAGGAAAAATGAAAAATGACTAAAGGACGAAATGGGAAAAAAGACGAAAAATGAAATTTCTGAAAAATGAAAAAAAGGAAAATGACCGGGTCATTACAACCTACCTTCCTTAAAAGGGATTTCGTCCCCGAAACCGAATCGTACCTGAAAGAGAGAACAAATGGGGGTACCAGGAGCGAACCTCCTATTCGAGCTCCTAGGTAGCCTCTTCAACGCCGTGGTGTCTCCACAAGGCCTTAACCAATGGAATGGTCTTGGTCCGCAAGACCTGTTCCCGTGAATCTAGAATCTAAACTGGACCTTCCTCGTAGGTCACGTCCTCATCAACAACAACATCTGTCCATCGTAAAACATGTGATGGATCTGGCTCGTACTTCCTCAGCATAGAAACATGAAAGACATCGTGAACCCTATGTAGGTCTGGCAGTAAAGCCAAATGATAAGCAACTTCACCAATGCGCTCCAATATCTTAAATGGTCCAATGAATCTAGGAGACAACTTACTTGTCTGGCGAAATCTCAGAAGTCCCTTGCGCGGAGAAATCTTAAGAAAAACATGGTCCCCTACTTTCAAAGATAAGGATCGCCTCCTCTTATCAGCATAACTCTTTTGTCTGCTCTGTGCGGTAGCCAACCGTTGCCGAATCAACTTGATTTTCTCTATAGTCTCAATGACAATGTCGGGACCCAAGGCAACGGTATCACCGCCCTCGGTCCAACATACTAGAGATCTGCAAGGTCTGCCATACAACGCCTCAAAAGGTGCCATGCCAATAATGGTCTGGTAACTGTTGTTATAGGTAAACTCAACCAAAGGCAAGTAGTCCTCCCAACTACCCCCGAAATCCAAGATATAAGCCCGTAACATATCCTCCAATATTTGAATACTGCGCTCCGACTGACCATCAGTCGGAGGATGGAATGCCGTGCTAAAATGAAGCCCCGTACTGAAAACTCTGCCAAAAGTGAAATGTGAACCACAGATCCCTATCCGAAACAATAGATACAGGAACCCCATGAAGCCTGACAATCTGCCTCACATACAGTCCACTCAGTCTTTCTGTACTATCTGTCACTGTTATGGGCAAGAAGTGAGCTGTCTTAGTTAACTTATCAACTATGACCCAAACGGCATCATTCCTTGCCTGAGACCTCGAAAGTCCTGTTACAAAATCTATAGTGATATGTTCCTATTTCCACTCAGCTACTGGTAATGGTTGTAACAATCCCACCGGTCGCTGATGCTCTGCCTTCACTTACTGACAAGTAAGGCATCAAGCCACAAACTGTGAGACATCCCGTTTCATGCCCTACCACCAAAACTGTCATCACAGATTATGATACATCTTTGTACCACCAGGATGAACTGCGAGTCGAGAGTGGTGAAAATCTCGAAGAACGTCTTCACGACAAGACAAGGGAATAAACATCATTCCCTTGTACCTGAGACCACCGTCTGAATATAAGGTCCAACCCTCTATATCCTCACCACTTGAAATCAGAACATAGATGGCCTTCATCTCCCCATCCTTCAACTGTGCCTCAATAACTCTGCTAACAAGAGTCGGCTGAGCCACAAGGCTAAATAAAATAGCCGGTGAAACATCCTCATAAGACTGTAAACTGAGATCTGTAAGCTCTTTTAACATCTTCCATCTATGAATGGAAATACTAGCAAGAGTCACCCGTGACTTCCTACTCAATGCATCAGCCACCACATTGGCCTTACCCAGATGGTACTGTAACTCAAAGTCATAGTCTTACATGAACTCAACCCATCTGCGCTGCCTCAAGTTCAAATCCTTCTGGGAGAAAAGATACTTGATACTCTTGTGATTGGAGAAAACCTCAAACTTCACCCCGTACAAATAGTGTCTCCACCCCTTCAAAGCAAAGATAATTGCTGCCAACTCCAAATCATG
Source organism: Cornus florida (assembly GCF_030987335.1). Lineage (NCBI taxonomy): Eukaryota > Viridiplantae > Streptophyta > Magnoliopsida > Cornales > Cornaceae > Cornus > Cornus florida. Next base: position 54,131,726 of record NW_026775573.1, read on the forward strand.
TGTCGGATAGTTCAACTCGTGAGTCTTCAACTGTCGAGACCCATAAGCAACCACCCACTCTATCTGCATCAAGACACAACCCAAACCTTCCTGTGAAGCATCACAGAAGATCACATAACCCAAACCACGTTCAGGAATGATTAACACTAGAGCCGATGTCAACTTGACCTTTAACTCTTGAAAGGCAAACTCACATGCCTCGCTCCTTATGAACTTGACCCCTTTGTTGGTAAGTCGAGTCTTAGGAGCTGCAAAACAAGAGAAATCCTGAACAAATCTCCGGTAGTAGCCAGCTAGGCCAAAAAAACTCTGAATCTCAAACATTGTTTTCGGACATTCCCAATCCATTACTGATTCAATCTTCGACGGATCCACTACAACACCGCCCCTTGATACAACATGTCCAAGGAACTTCACTTCTGATAGCCAAAATTCACATTTCTTGAACTTAGCATACAACTGATTATCCCTAAGGATCTGCAATACTGTCCTCAAATGATACTCATGTTCCTCTACCGAAGTTGAGTATATGAGAATGTCATCAACAAAAACTACAATGAACTGATCAAGATGGTCATTGAATACACGGTTCATCAAGTCCATAAAAGTTACTGGAGCATTAGTCAAATCAAATGGCATCACCAGAAACTCATAATGGCCATACCGTGTGCGGAAAGCGGTCTTGGATACATTCTTGTCCTTAACCCTCATTTGATACTAACCTGATCTCAAATCAATCTTCAAAAAACATGTCGCTTCCTTCAATTGATCAAACAAGTCATCAATCCTAGGCAAGGGATACCTGTTTTTGATCATTACATGATTCAGCTTGTGATAATCGATACAAAGTCTCAAAGACCCATCCTTCTTCTTCGCAAAAAGAACTGGTGCTCCCCAAGGTGAAGCACTAGGATGAATAAAGCCCTTAGCATTCAAATCATCCCAAGGTGCCATACGGTATGGTGCCATAGAGATGGGCGCTGTACCGGGAATGACATCAATGGTAAAAACAACTTCCCTCAAAGGGGGTAACTCTGTCAGCTCCTCTGGAAAGATATCAACAAAATCCTCGACAACTGCCGGAAGAACACGGCCCAAACAACTATCATTATCGACTAGCAGACTAGCCAAGTAGGATTTGTGGTGCCTCCAGTCACCAATACTGAAAATCATTGTCGAGTGGGAATCGCTCCGATCTCCCACGAAGTGAAAACAATCTCTTGTGGGAGTGCAAACAGTCACCCTTCCGCGGAAGTAATCGATCGTAGCACAAAAGAAGGATAACCAATCCATCCCGAGAATGATGTCAAAGCTCGTCATGTCAAAAATAACAAAATCAAACTCTAAAGTGTGCCCAGCTATCTCGATAGCACAACCTTGACAAACACGGTCCAAAAACATTGGACCCCAACTGGTGTGTCAACATAAAGGAAACCATCCCGCTGCGTGACCTCCAGACCCAAAGAATGTGCAAATGAAGCAGATATGAATGAATGTGATGCACCTGTGTCAACAAGAACTCTAGCCCAAGAACTAAAACTATAAAGATACCTTGAACTATAGAAGTCCCAATGGAGGTATCGGCCTGTGGTAATGCGTAAGCTCGTCCCTGAGCCCCCGACCGCTGAAAATTGCCCTGGTGACCAGACTGATGTCCGGAAGTAGTAGGTGTAGAACCCCTACTCGGATAAGAACCAACTGGCGGCGCCACTGGTTGTGGTGCCTGAGACACCCTGAAACCTAACTGAGCATTTACAAACTGTGCTGGTGTGGCCTATGAACCTGTGCCACTCTGTACCCTGTTCCGTGGATGAGGGAAATCCTTCCTCATATGACCGAGCTGCATATAATAGTTGCAAGTCCCCTAAAACCCCTTTATCGAAGCTGTAGGCTTACTAGCCTGTGATTGACTAGTCTGTGACTGAAGCTATGGGCAGCGAGGCTTGATATGCCTCGGCTGCTGACAATGGTGACAAATCACTCCTCAGGCTGACCCCAAAGATACGGGAACTACAGATGCAGATTGAGCCTGCTGTGACTGTCCCTGAGTGCGTGAACTATCCTCGGCCTTAGCCTTAGCCTTCTTCCACTTAACCCCAGAAGATGACGGAGTGTCGTTGTGAGGTTGCTTATGTGAACCTCTGATCCGTAACTGATCCCGTTCCTCTGCCTCAGCTAGCATTGCCCTCTGGACCACCTCTCTATAAGTCCTCAAATTAAGAATTAAGACCCGTGGCCTGATGTCAAGATGTAGTCTATCCTGAAATTTCATTGCCCTGGCCTCATCTGTCGCTACCATATCCTCGGTATAACGAGAGAGAGAAGTAAATTGTGTCTCATACCGAATGACACTCATAGTACCTTAATAAAGACCTGTGAACTATATCCTCATCTCCCGCCTCATAGCCATAGGAAAGAAGCGGTCGAAGAACAATGTCCTAAACTCCTCCCAAGTTATCACCTCCACATCGTGGATATTGGTCATAGATCTCCACCAGATATCGGTATCTCCCATGAACATAGAGGTTGTCAAGAAGATCCTCAATTGGTCTATAGGTACTACTATGCTATCGAGCTTGCGTACCATGAGATCAAACCATGCCTCTGAAGCGAACAAATCCATATTCCCTACAAACTGGTCGATCTTAACCCTCTGTAACTTCATGAAGTAGTCCAATGCCTCATTAGCAACTGGTGCCAATGTTGGCACCAGTATCGAGATCTGTATCCCTGTAATATGCTGACGAAACATCTGCTGAATGGATTCTGACATCCCAAGAGCCACTCCCTATGCAATCTGCTCCTCATAAGTCGGCACTCGTGGTCGATTAGGATCCATACCACGAGGTCGAACCCTAGGCCTCCCTGGAGCCCGTGTGAGCCTGGTGTCCTTAACCTGCTCATCCACTCCATCATGACGAGAAGACTATCAGCGAGTCAAGACCATGATGCTAAATGCACAGAAAGAAAGAGGTCAACAATAACACAAGTTATTATGACCGAAATGCAACTCACACTATGAATGCACGAAACAACAAGTATGTCAATGTATGTGACGTACAGTCATTGTAATGACCCGGCCTTTTTCCTCCTTTTCCATATTCTGCGATTTTCTTTTTTTGTCTTTTCCCTATTTCGTCTTTTTCCTATTTTTTCATTTTTCCTTGCAAAACCTTACTTGTTGTGCTCGGATTTGATTTCGGTTTTGCATGCATTCATGGTATTTGATTTCCATGACATTGGTATTTTTACTTTTCTTGAAAAGCATGCTAGATTAGTACTTTTCTTGTAAAGGGCATGAATGTGTAATTAACCTAAACTTGAGGGGTTTTGTGTAATTATGCAAAGTAATTATTTTTCGTCTTAGGGACCATTTTGTAATTTAATTTAGGAGATATTTTCAAAAAGGATTTGTTTGCAATTTCCAGAAAGTGTGACAAGTGTCACACTCTCATTGGTTCACTTGTTGACATTTGTGTGGAAACACTTTGATGCCTTGGATGATGACATGTGGAGGGTGGAAATTCACCCACTTGTTGGCCTAGGATTGGTACACTTGTTGGCATGGATGGTTGATAAATGTAGGTTCAATATTAAGTCTTGGAAGTTTACATAGGATGGTGACAAGTGTAGGCTTGAGATTAAGCCTAGGAATGAACCATAGATTCGTGACAAGTGTAGGTTCACCATTTAGTCTTGCATTGTGTGTGTGAGAGAGGTAGTGTAAGAGCACATAGTGAGTGGAGGATTTCTAGCCCTTCCACTCACCATTTTACACTTCATCATTTTCATTTTCACTTGTCTTCAAGAACCATAACCTAGCCACCATTGGAGAAAAGCTTGGTTAATAGCTTTCTTCTTCATTTTGGCCTCCTTCCACTCACCTTAGACATAAAACCTTGGAAGACAAAAGCTTCCTCTTAGTCCCCTCTTTATTAACCCTAAACTTGTTTTCCATTTTGAGCTTGGTTGCTTGGATTATAGAGATTCAATTCTCTATTGAGGTAGGGGTGGTTGTATGTTTATCCTCTTTGGGTTTTATATATATTTGAGCTTGATATATAGTGATTACATGCTTTAAAATTCTTGTATTTGCATATAAATAGAGATTTTGTATGCTTGACTTAGGATTTGTGGATTAAAGCATATATATAACTATTAAATTGTATAGGTAGGTTATTGTTTAATGAATTGCCTAATACTTGTAATTTCATTGAGGGTTTATGATGAATATCTTGAAATTACTCTTGTGTTGTTAAGTAATATAGATTTCATTGCAAGTCTTATAAGTATCACTTGAAATTACTTGTAGGTAAATTGCTATATTGCATAATTAGTAATTGTGGCCTACATTAATATTCAATCCATGTGGCATAATGTGTAGTATCATTAATTTGCCACTTTAGACATGAAACCTTAGGGCATGGTTTGTGTGTTTTTACCCTACTTGTGCTTGGTAGGTAGTTCATCCATTGAGATTGTATAAATGTCATGAACTTGTTGATTTTTGGAAGCTTGAAAGGATATGAAATGTTTGATGGCTAGAGTTTGGCTCTAGTACGGAGGATAGGAATTCTCCTAAGTCATAGTGCACACTAGGTAGTACCTTGTGGGTCATAATTACCCAAAATAACTTGTATGGTCTCATGGCCACATATCCTAGTCTTTCCATTATTTGATTTCGCATTATATTCCAAGTTGTAAATCATAGAGTTCATGTAGCTTGTGATTTGGTGATTTTAGTTTCAATGCGGTTAGTGTACTTGTTCATGTATACTTGGATGCTATGTGGTTGTCATTTCAAATATTTGTATAGCTTGAGATGATCCCTTAGAGTACCTTGAAAACATAGACATTAGGTGGAATGCACCCTTGTGATGATCTATGTTTGGTTCACATTACACTCGAAACTATAGGGTATGCGCATGCACCACATCCTACGAGTAACTGGATTACTCATCCTAGTTGTGTGGGTTATTTTATAGGTAGGGAAACAATATTTGTGGATGCTCATCATCCATAGGGGCTCATGAGTACTTGAAGCATTTTTGTATATGGACTTGCACTTGTTTAGCATGTTTTATCTTTTGGATGTAATACTTTTGCATACCATGGATGTATGGTATTTTAGAAGCTAAGATGGGTTCCTTCATGTAATGTGTATCTAAGTACTCTTTTGATGCTTGTTTTGTATGTATAGCATGAGGCCAAGAGCCATTAACATGAAAGACTACAAGCATGTTCTCTTTAAAACTCAAGTATTGCCATTGTAGCTTATTTGTGAGAAATGGAGGCTTTGTATGCTAAAACTTGTTAATGGAATGTAAAGAGGCTTTAGGCCATGTTCGTACATCTATTTTATCATATTGCATCACTTGCATACTCACTTTGGCAAACAATACCTTTCTTGATGAAACAAAAACCTTAAGTTGCACATTTTTTAGTTTTGACCCTATTCTGTTCCAGGGGCATTTCGGGGATTTCACAATGCATTTTTTTTCATTTTTTCCCGCGTTACAGGATAGAAAACTTGATTTTGGGGGGGGGGGGGGGGGGGTTTCCAGAAAACATCAAATTGGCCCTCAAAAATTCATATTTTTCCCAAAAATCCTTGCTGCCAGGTTTTACAAAATTTTAGTACAAATGTAGTTGGTACTATTCATCGACTTTTTTTTGAAAATCGTCATGACCGATCCGAAACTTTCGGAGGTCTTGTGGGTGTATTTTAAGATCGTATTTTTAATTTAGGCAATTTAAAAACCTCCCGAAGCCCTATTTCCAAAACTTGGGCAGTAGCTCGGATTATTTTTTTCTCTTGACCTGATTTTCTTGGGGGCATTCTGGGCATTTTACAATGCATTTTTTTTGTTTTCGTCAGTGTTCTGGGGTAGAAAACTTGATTTTAGGGGGGTTTCTTCTTTGAGTTTTTCTAAAAAAGTCCGTTTAGATGCCCGTTTTTACTCTCAGTTGCAGCAGTGGTGGGTTGTCCTCGTCCGGCCGCCACGACATCATTTTTGTTTTTAACCTTTGTCCCCTGTCCGGACTCCAAATTGAGTAAATATTTTTTTGAAATTGACTAATTTGTCATTGTCTTTCCAGCGGTGTATTCAATAGCACCTAAATCCACTTTTACAAAATGACCATTTTGCCCCTAGGTTCCTTTTTGTCCTTAATTGAAACGTCACTAACACATTTGTTTTCCTTTGGGTTCCATGACCTTATTGAGGGTCACATTGGTGTCTTAGCGACATATGGTATCTCTAGAGACCGTTGTTTTACCTTTCACTTCCGCATTTCAGATCCGTTATCGGATCATCTTTTGGTCATCACTGACGCACCGGGTTTACAAAACTTGGGCCGTCACAAGTGGTATCAGAGCTCCTAGGTTTGAATACCTTAGAACGATGGGTTTTGGGTGCATATCATGCTTTTGTTGATGTACCTTGATGCATTCACATGCTTTTAATTACATGTTTTGGCATTATAACATGCTTAGTAGTATGACATGTCTTTATGCTTGTATGCCTATGTGGTTAAGAGCATCCTTGTTTGACATGTATGCTTAATTACTTAAGTGCTTTATTATTTAAAAGATTTTGTTAATTGCTTTAGCATGACAGTAAGTTGCATATCTTGTCTTGTTCTGTGTTCCGTGCATTCATAGTGTGAGTTGCACTTAGTCATGATAACTTGTGTTATTGTTGACCTCATTTCTTTCATGCGTTTAGCGTCATGGTTGTCATGCGTGGAGAGTCTTCACGTCAGGGCACTAAGGAGTAGGTGGCTGACACCAAGTTCACACGGGGTTCGGGGAGGCCTAGGATTCCAGTTCGTGGCATGGACGCTAATCTGCCACGGGCACCGACTTATGAGGAGCGAGTGGCTCAGGGAATTAATTAGGGGATCGCTGAATCTCTACAGAAGTTGATACGCAGACAGGTGGCAGGGATACAAATTCCGGCACTGGCACCGGCACCAGTAATCAATGAGGCACTAGAGTACTTTATGTGACTACAGAGGGTCAAGATTGATCCATTTGCGGGGAGTTCAGATCCGCTAGTTTCGGAAGCTTAGTTGGACCTTATGGTTCGTAAGTTAGATAGTATGGCGGTACCCATGGACAGGTTGAGGATTTCCTTAACTGCTTCTTTGTTCATGGGGGATGCAGATATCTAATGGAGGTCTATGACCAATGTCCACAATGTTGAGTTGATGACTTGGGATGAGTTCAGGGGTTTGTTCTTTGAGCGCTTCTTTCCTAGGGCTATAAGGCGGGAGATGAGGACACAGTTCGCAGGTCTTTATCAGGGCACTATGAGTGTCATTGAGTATGAGACACGGTTTACTTCTCTCTCTCATTATGCCGAGGATGTGGTAGCGACAGACGAGGCCAGGGCAATGAAGTTTCAGGATAGGCTACATCTTAACATCAGGCCACGGGTCTCTATTCTTATTTTGAGGACCTACAGGGAAGTGGTCCAGAGGGCTATGCTAGCTGAAGTAGAGGAACGGTATCAGTTACGGATTAGGGGTTCATACAAGCAGCCTCGCGGCGACACTCCGTCATCTTCCGGGGGCCAGTGGAAGAAAGCTAAGGCCGGGGACTGTTCACGCACTCAGGGACAGTCACAGCAGGCCTGGTCTATATCTGCAATACCAGTATCTTCGGGGTCGGCCCGAGAAGTGATTTGTCACCATTGTCAGCAGCCAGGGCATATCAAGCCTCGCTGCCCATAGCTTCAGCCACAGGCTAGTCAGTCACAGGCTAGTAAGCCTACAGCTTCGACGAAGGGGGTTCATGGAGCTTGTCATTATTGCAAGCAACCAGGTCACTTCAGGAAAGAGTGTCCGAAATTAAAAGGTGGGACACAAAGTGGTATAGGTTCACAGATCGCATCGGCACAATCAGCAGTTGTGCAGTCAGGTTTCAGGGTGCCTCAGGCATCGCAGTCAGCAGCGCCACCAGTTGGTTTATATCCGGTCAGAGGCTCTACGCCTACTGCTTTTGGACTTCAGTCGGGCCACCAGGGCAGTTCACAGTAGTCAGGGGCTCAGGACGAGCTTAGCACTACCACAGGCTAATACCTCCGCAGGGACTTCTACAGTTCGAGGTATCTTTCTAGTTTTCAGTTCTTATGCTAGAGTTCTTGTTGACACAGGTGCATCACATTCATTCATATCTGCTTCATTTGCACATTCATTGGGTCTGGAGGTCACACAGCGGGATGGGTTCCTTTGTGTTGACACACCAGTTGGGGGTCCAGTGTCTTTGAATCGTGTTTGTCGGGGTTGTGCTATTAAGATAGCTGGGCAGACCTTAGAGTTTGATTTTGTTGTTCTCAACATGATGGGCTTTGATGTCATTCTCGGGATGGATTGGTTGTCATTCTTTCGGGCTATGATTGATTGCTTTCGCTGGAGGGTATCCGTTTGCACTCCCAAGGGAGATTGTTTCCATTTTGTGGGAGATCGGAGTGATTCCCACCCGGCGACGGTTTTCAGCATTGGTGACTGGAGTCGCCACAGATCCTACTTGGCTAGTTTGCTAGTTGATGAAGATAACAATTTGGGCCGTATTCTTTCGGCAGTTGTTGAAGAGTTTGTTGATGTCTTTCCAGAGGAACTAACAGAGTTACCTCTTTTAAGGGAAGTTATTTTTGCCATTGACGTCATTCCCGGTACAGCACCCATCTCTATGGCACTGTACCGTGTGGCACCGACAGAGCTTGATTTGTTGAAAGGTCAGTTGGATGATTTGAAAGCTAAGGGTTTTATTCATCCTAGTGCTTCACCATGGGGAGCACCGGTTCTTTTTGCGAAGAAGAATGATGGGTCTTTGAGATTTTGCATCGATTATCGCAAATTGAATCATGCTATGATCAAGAACAGGTATCCTTTGCCTAGGATTGATGACTTGTTTGATCAGTTAAAAGGAGCGACATGTTTTTTAAAGATTGATTTGAGATCAGGTTACTATCAGTTAAGGGTTAAGGATGAGGATATATCTAAGACTGCTTTTCGTACACGGTATGGCCATTATGAGTTTCTGGTGATGCCATTTGGTTTAACCAATGCTCCAGTAGCTTTTATGGATTTGATGAACCGTGTATTCAGTGACTATCTTGATAAGTTTGTGGTGGTGTTCATTGATGACATTCTCGTGTACTCAGCTTCGAGGGAGGAGCATGAGTATCACTTGAGAGCAGTTTTGCAGATCCTTAGGGATAACCAATTGTATGCCAAGTTTGAGAAATGCGAATTTTGGCTACCAAAGGTGAAGTTCCTTGGACACGTTGTGTCAGGGGGCGGTGTTGCAGTGGATCCATCGAAGATTGAGTCTGTGATGGATTGGGAGCGTCCAAAAATAGTGTTTGCGATTCGGAGCTTTCTTGGCCTAGCCGGCTATTATAGGAGGTTTGTTCGGGATTTCTCTCGTCTAGTGGCACCTATAACTCGACTTACTCGCAAGGGAGTCAAGTTCATATGGAATGAGGCTTATGATTTTGCTTTTCAGGAGTTGAAGGTCAGGTTAACATCAGCTCCAGTTTTTATCATACCTGAACGTGGTTTGGGTAACGTGGTCCATTGTGATGCTTCGCGAGAAGGTTTGGGTTGTGTTCTGATGCAAACTGAACGGGTGGTAGCTTATGGGTCTCGACAGTTGAAGACTCACGAGTTGAACTATCCGACGCATGATTTGGAGTTGGCAGCAGTTATCTTTGCCTTGAAAGGGTGGAGACATTATTTGTATGGGAAGAAGTTCGAAGTTTTCTCCGATCACAAGAGTCTCAAATGTCTCTTCTCTCAGAAGGATTTGAATTTGAGACAGCGCAGATGGGTTGAGTTTATGGAGGACTATGATTTTGTGTTGCAGTATCATCCGGGGAAGGCTAACGTGGTGGCTGATGCATTGAGTAGGAAGTCACGGGGTACTCTTGCTAGCATTTCCATTCAAAGATGGAAGATGCTAGAAGAGCTTGCAGAGCTTGGTTTGCAGTTGTATGAAGATGTTTCACTGGCTATTTTGTTTAGCCTTGTGGCTTAACCGGCTCTTGTTAGCAGAGTTATTGAGGCACAACAGGAGGATGGGGAGATGAAGTCCATCCACGATCAGATTTCAAGTGGCGGGAATGTAGAGGGTTAGACCTTACATTTAGACAATGGTCTCAGGTACAGGGGAAGGATGTTTGTTCCCTTGTCTTGTCGTGATGTTGTTCTTTGGGATTTTCACCATTCTCGACTCGCAGTTCATCCTGGTGGTACGAAGATGTATCACAATTTACGGAGACAGTTTTGGTGGAAAGGTATGAAACGGGATGTTTCTCAGTTCGTGGCTAAATGCCTTACTTGTCAACAAGTGAAGGCAGAGCATCAGAGACTGGCAGGTTTGTTGCAACCACTACCAGTGGCAGAGTGGAAGTGGGAGCACATCACTATGGATTTCGTGACTGGACTTCCAAGATCCAAGGCAGGGAATGATGCCGTTTGGGTCATTGTTGATAGATTAACTAAGACGGCTCACTTTTTGCCTATGGCAGTGACAGATGACGTAGAGAGGCTTAGTGGACTATATGTGCGGCAGATTGTCAGGCTTCACAGGGTTCCGGTATCCATTATTTCGAATAGGGATTCCAGGTTCACGTCTCACTTTTGGTAGAGTTTTCAGGAGGCTCTTGACATGGGGCTTCATTTCACCAAGGCATTCCATCCTCAAACTGATGGTCAGTCAGAGCGTACCATTCAGATATTGGAGGATATGCTTCGGGCTTGCATTTTAGATTTTGGGGGTAGTTGGGAAGACTACTTACCCTTGGTTGAGTTTACCTACAACAACAATTACCAGACCAGTATTGGTATGGCACCTTTTGAGGTGTTGTATGGCAGACCTTGCAGATCTCCAGTTTGTTGGACCAAGGTAGGTGATACAGTAGCCTTGGGTCCCGATATTGTCTTTGAGACTACAGAGAAGATCAAATTGATTCGACAGCGATTGGCAACAGCTCAGAGCAGGCAAAAGAGTTACGCTGACAAGAGGAGGAGATCCTTATCTTATGAGGTAGGGAACCACGTCTTTCTCAAGATTTCTCCATGGAAGGGACTTCTGAGATTTCGGCAGACGGGCAAGTTGTCTCCTAGGTTCATTGGACCATTTCAGATTTTGGAGTACATCAGTGAAGTTTCTTATCGTTTGGCATTGCCGCCAGACCTGGATAGGGTTCACGACGTTTTCCATGTATCTATGTTGTTGAGGAAGTACGAGCCGGATCCATCGCATGTTTTACGGTGGACAGATGTTATTGTTGATGAGGACATGACCTACGAGGAAGGTCCAGTCCAAATTCTTGATTCACGGGAGCAAGTTTTGCGAACCAAGACCATTCCATTGGTTAAGGTCTTGTGGAGACATCACGGTGTTGAGGAGGATACCTGGGAGCTCGTACAGGAGGTTTGCTCTCGGTATCCCCATTTGTTCTCCTTCTCAGGTACGACTCGATTTCAGAGACGAAATCCTTTAAGTAGGGTAGGTTGTAATAACCCGGCCTTTTTCCTCCTTTTCCATTTTCTGCGATTTTCTTTTTTTGTCTTTTCCCTATTTTGTCTTTTTCTCATTTTTTCATTTTTCCTTGCATAACCTTACTTGTTGTGCTCAGATTTGATTCTGGTTTTGCATGCATTCATGGTATTTGATTTCCATGACATTGGTATTTTTACTTTTCTTGAAAAGCATGCTAGATTAGTACTTTTCTTGTAAAGGGCATGAATGTGTAATTAACCTAAACTTGAGGGGTTTTGTGTAATTATGCAAAGTAATTATTTTTCGTCTTAGGGACCATTTTGTAATTTAATTTAAAAGATATTTTCAAAAAGGACTTGTTTGCAATTTTCAGAAAATGTGACAAGTGTCACACTCTCATTGGTCCACTTGTTGACATTTGTGTGGAAACACTTTGATGCCTTGGATGATGACATGTGGAGGGTCGAGATTCACCCACTTGTTGGCCTACGATTGGTACACTTGTTGGCATGGATGGTTGACAAATGTAGGTTCAATATTAAGTATTGGAAGTTTACATAGGATGGTGACAAGTGTAGGCTTGAGATTCAGCCTAGGAATGAACCATAGATTCGTGACAAGTGTAGGTTCACCATTTAGTCTTGCATTGTGTGTGTGAGAGAGGTAATGTAAGAGCACATAGTGAGTGGAGGATTTCTAGCCCTTCCATTCACCATTTTACACTTCATCATTTTCATTTTCACTTGTCTTCAAGAACCATAACCTAGCCACCATTGGAGAAAAGCTTGGTTAATAGCTTTCTTCTTCATTTTGGCCTCCTTCCACTCACCTTAGACATAAAACCTTGGAAGACAAAAGCTTCCTCTTAGTCCCCTCTTTATTAACCCTAAACTTGTTTTCCATTTTGAGCTTGGTTGCTTGGATTATAGAGATTCAATTCTCTATTGAGGTAGGGGTGGTTGTATGTTTATCCTCTTTGGGTTTTATATATATTTGAGCTTGATATATATTGATTACATGCTTTAAAATTCTTGTATTTGCATATAAATAGAGATTTTGTATGCTTGACTTAGGATTTGTGGATTAAAGCATATATATAACTATTAAATTGTATAGGTAGGTTATTGTTTAATGAATTGCCTAATACTTGTAATTTCATTGAGGGTTTATGATGAATATCTTGAAATTACTCTTGTGTTGTTAAGTAATATAGATTTCATTGCAAGTCTTATAAGTATCACTTGAAATTACTTGTAGGTAAATTGCTACATTGCATAATTAGTAATTGTGGCATACATTAATATTAAATCCATGTGGCATAATGTGTAGTATCATTAATTTGCCACTTTAGACATGAAACCTTAGGGCATGGTTTGTGTGGTTTTACCCTACTTGTGCTTGGTAGGTAGTTCATCCATTGAGATTGTATAAATGTCATGAACTTGTTGATTTTTGGAAGCTTGTAAGGATATGATATATTTGATGGCTAGAGTTTGGCTCTAGTACGGAGGATAGGAATTCTCCTAAGTCATAGTGCGCACTAGGTAGTACCTTGTGGGTCATAATTACCTAAAATAACTTGTATGGTCTCATGGCCACATATCCTAGTCTTTCCATTATTTGATTTCGCATTATATTCCAAGTTGTAAATCATAGAGTTCTTGTAGCTTGTGATTTGGTGATTTTAGTTTCAATGCGGTTAGTGTACTTGTTCATGTATACTTGGATGCTATGTGGTTGTCATTTCAAATATTTGTATAGCTTGAGATGATCCCTTAGAGTACCTTGAAAACATAGACATTAGGTGGAATGCACCCTTGTGATGATCTATGTTTGGTTCACATTACACTTGAAACTATATGGTATGCGCATGCACCATATCCTACGAGTAACTTGATTACTCACTCTAGTTGTGTGGGTTATTTTACAGGTAAGGAGACAATATTTGTGGATGCTCATCATCCATAGGGGCTCATGAGTACTTGAAGCATTTTTGTATATGGACTTGCACTTGTTTAGCATGTTTTATCTTTTGGATGCAATACTTTTGTATACCATGGATGTATGGTATTTTAGAAGCTAAGATGGCTTCCTTCATGTAATGTGTATCTAAGTACTCTTTTGATGCTTGTTTTGTATGTATAGCATGAGGCCAAGAGCCATTAACATGAAAGACTACAAGCATGTTCTCTTTAAAACTCAAGTATTGCCATTGTAGCTTATTTGTGAGAAATGGAGGCTTTGTATGCTAAAACTTGTTAATGGAATGTAAAGAGACTTTAGGCCATGTTCGTACATCTATTTTATCATATTGCATGCACTTGCGTAGTCACTTTGGCAAACAATACCTTTCTTGATGAAACAAAAACCTAAAGTTGCACATTTTTGAGTTTTGACCCTATTCTATTCCAGGGGCATTTCGGGAATTTCACAATGAGTTTTTTTCATTTTTGCCCGCGCTACAAAGTAGAAAACTTGATTTTGGCAGGGGGGGGGTTTCTCCTTTGTGTTTTTCTAGAAAACATCATATTGGCCCTCAAAAATCCATATTTTTCGAAAAATCCTTGCTGCTAGGTTTTGCAAAATTTTAGTACAATTGTAGTTGGTACTATTCATCGACTCTTTTTTGAAAATCGTCATGACCGATCCAAAACTTCTGGAGGTCTTGTGGGTGTATTTTAAGATTGTATTTTCAATTTAGGCAATTTAAAAACCTCCCGAAGCCCTATTTCCAAAACTTGGGCAGTAGCTCGGATTATTTTTTTCCTCTTGACCTGATTTTCTTAGGGGCATTCTGGGCATTTTACAATGCATTTTCTTTGTTTCCATCCTAGCTTCAAGGTAAAAAATCTTGATTTTAGGGGGGGTTTCTTCTTGAATTTTTTTCAAAAAAAGTCCGTTTAGATGCCCGTTTTTATTCTCAGTTGCAGTAGTGGTGGGTTGTCTTCATCGGGCTGCCATGACATCATTTTTGTTTTTGACCTTTCTCCCCCGTCCGGACTCCAAATTGAGTAAACTTTTTTTGAACTTGACTAATTTTTCATTGTATTTCTAGCGGTGTGTTCGATAGCACCTGAATCCACTTTTTACAAAATAACCATTTTGTCCCTAGGTTCCTTTTTGTCCGTAATTGAAACGTCACTAACGCATTTGTTTTCCTTTGGGTTCCGTGACCTCATTGAGGGTCACATTGGTATCTTAGCGACATATGGTATCTCTAGAGACCGTTGTTTCACCTTTCGCTTCCGCATTTTGGATCCGTTATCGGGTCATCTTTTGGTCATCACTGACGCACCAGGTTTACAAAACTTGGGCCGTTACAGTCATGCTAAAGCAAGTAAGCATATACAACATGCTAGATATATACTGAAAACTTCTAGGTACTTTAACACGTAAGCACATAGACATGTTATCAAACTAAGCATGTAAACATGTTATAATACTAAAACATGTTATCAAGGTATATGGATAAATCAAAGTACACCAACAAAAGTATGATATGCACCCAAAACTCGTCGTCCTAAGGTTTTTGAACCTAGGAGCTCTGATACCACTTGTCATGACCCGAGTTATATTTAACCCGGTGTGTCAGTGATGTCCCAAAAGTCGACCCAGAAACGGATCCTAAATGCGGAAACGAATAATAAACTAAATTCTCTAGAGATAGAAAAAGGTACTAACGTGACCTTCCATGAAGTCACGGAAGTTAAGGAGAGCAAAAGAGGAAATGAGAGTCAAAACGGGCTAAATCCGTCAATTAAGGGTAAAATGGTCAATTCACAATTAAAGGGAGAAAATTGACTCTAAATAAGTCAAACATGGTGAATACAACCTAATTTAATCCTTTCACAACATTCCAAGAGGTTCTAAGAACTTTGGCCAAGAATTCCCCAAAAACGCCCTTTCCCGGTTTAAGCAAAAACTGACCTTATCTCACTAAAACATGAATATCTCCCACTTTGATTGGAATCTGAGAATTGCATTGGTACCATTAGAAATATGACTCAAAATCCTTGAGTTTAGTTTTAAGAATCACCCCATTTGGGTTAGAAATGAAGGAGATATGACCCTTTAAAGTTGGAACTTTAGTGCTGAAACCTAATCTGGAAGGCAGGTGTATGAGAGGAGTTTTGGTCGACCGAACTGGAGTTTCAGTCGACTGAACTAGACACAAACTTGCTAAAAACATATATTTTTTAGAGGAGGGAGTTTCGATAGACCGAAATTGAGTTTCGGTCGACCGAAATGACTCTAAACAGTGAAAAAGGCTACTGGAATGGATGATTTATTGTACAAAAGAATTACCAAAAGCCATCAGTCGACCGATTTGGTGTTTCGGTTGACCGAAACACCTCAAAAAGCTACTAAAGGACCTGCTATATGCCATATATGTGAAGGTTCAACCCATTTTTCAATTTCCCTCATGGATTGGTTCAAAAATGAGAGTTTAAAACTGATTTTCAAGGAGTTTTGAGTGTGTGAACATGTCAACAAATTTAATATGCATAATTGAATGTAAAACAATAGCTCATGGCCTCATGGATTACTTCTTTACCTGAAAAACACCCGGTAACTTCAGAGTGAGTAAACAAGTTTACTCGTAGGGAATGAGCATGCATAAGTTTAACTTATTACAAAGTTTGCAATTTAATATAATTCAATCCATGCTATTAAAGTTACATTAAAACTTTCAACATAGCATTATGAGATACAAATTCACAAAGTTAACAACTTGGAATTTAAATGCGAAATCAAACCAAAGTGGATACTTGGATATTACCCGGATTAAAACCGTACTATTGGGATCACTTTAGGGCTATTAACCTATGGGTACCTTCCCCTAGTGCGCACTATAGTGTAGGGAACTCTCTATCTCCCGTACTAGAACCAAGTCCTAGCTAAGTCATGTTCTTGATAATATCCCAAGTTTCCAAAATCAACACATTGAGCAACAAGTTATAACATGAGATAAAACACAAAAGGTTCCATGAATTAAATGACTAAACACAATAGTTGAATAAGATAGAAATTAATTAAACTAATTAAGTAATTTCTCTAGATTTCAAGAGTTGTCTAAATGATTCCAATTAAAAAAAAATGACAAAGAGTAACTCATGGACATGCAATATATCAAGTCAAAAATGGAATTTAAGCATGGTACAATCAAGTAGAATTTAAATCAATTTAAATTAAATAAATTTTCTAGATTTAAAAGCTCATTTAAATCATGCCAATTTAATATACAACAAAGATCAAGTCATGGCCATGTCATATATCAAGTCTAAAGTGAATTATATGCAAGCTACCATTAGTCATTTATTTCTTAAATTAACGTAGGACATGCATACAACTTGTATATCACTATAAGAACAATTAAATCCCTTGGAAAAATAAATTATAACACCCCCTACCTTAATAGAGAGTTAAATCTCTATAATCCAAGGCAACCAAGCTTAAAATTGGAAAATTAAACAAGGGTTTTATCGAGGAGAGTGAGAGAAAGCTATAGTATTCCAAGCTTAATAGTTTTTGGTGAGTGGAAGGAGGACAAAAATAAAGTCAAAACTTTTAAGTCAAGCTTTGCTCCAATGGTGGCTAAGTTAGGGTTCTTGAAAGGAAAGAGATGAATGAATTAAAATGCAAACCCTAAGCTAAATGTGGTGGGATTCTCCACTCACTAGGTGCCCTTACACTACCTCTCACACACACATTAATGCAAGACTAATTGTGAAGCCTACACTTGTCATGAACCTAAGTAAACTTCCTAGATTTAATATCAAGCCTATACTTATCAACCATCCTTGCCAACAAGTGCTCCTATCCTAGGCCAACAAATGGGTGAATCTCCACCCTTCATCTATCAAGAGATTAAGCCTCCAAGTGGTTCCTCCATAATGTCAACAAGTGGCACCTTAGGAATGTGACACATGTTACATTTTTTGAAAATTACAAAAAGGTCTTTTTTGAAAATATCTTTCAAATTAAATTACAAAATGGTCCCTAAAAGGAAAAATAATTACTTTATTTAATTACATAAAAACCCCTCAAGTTTAGAATAATTAGCAAAAGTTATGCATTCATGCCCTTTACAAGAAAAGTAAACATTTAACATGTTTTTCTACAAAAGTGAAAATGTAGATATCATGGAAATTAAATATCATGGATGTATGCAAAGCCGAAATCAAATCTGAGTGCAAAAAGTGAGGTTATGCAAGGAAAAATGAAAAATGACTAAAGGACGAAATAGGGAAAAAGACGAAAAAAGAAATTTCTAAAAAATGAAAAGAAAGAAAATGACCAGGTCATTATACTATGTCAATCAGATTGAACGTGCATGCGATGTGATTTATCCTTTTGATATTTCCTTACAAGATTGAATTAATCAATTTTGAACTCTAAAAAATTATGTATCTCTATAGAGCATATACTAATATATCCCAATCTTGTTACGACAAAGTGACAAATCCAAGCAATAATCACAACATACAATAGAAAATAAACACACCACACACAAAAAATATAGAGATTTAGTGTAATTCGGCAAAGCCTACATCTACGGTGAATATCTGGTGAAAGTTTTCACTATACAAAATCTGGAGACTACAAGTTTCAGCCACCAAACCCTAACTCTCAATTTCACACTCTTTTTTTTTTTTTTTTTTTAAATGGCTCTCAATATTTAGGCCCACAACCCATAAGTAAAAACAAGTCAAAACATTTATTGGGAATTAATGGGGGCGTCGAGTCATAAACGGGTCACATTAGTCGAGTCATAAACAGATCGCAATGCGACGACATCAAATTCAAGCCACAACATTACATAATTTAAATAATCTATTAAAATATGGTACATGAATTCACCTAATCAAAAAAATTGTGAAGCCTACATATTTATTTTTATTTCAATTGGTTGAATTCTGATAACTTGTTAAATATTTTTAAAAGTTGCTAAATTTGGTGGCAATTAAAAGTATGTTTTTTCAATATTGTTGTAGATTGATCCTAATTTTAAAAATTAAAGGTAAAGGTGTTGGTAGGGAATAGAGATTCATGTAAATTGTTCTTTTTATGAGTTGATATAGTCCTCGACGATTATTTGCATGTGTAAAAAAGTTTGAGCTTTGATATTTCGTCTCCATTTTTGCCCGTAATCATTATCATCAACATAAACCAAAATAACAAGTTTGCATTATTTTATTGGTTGACATGGTAGTATTTTAATAATAAAAAAACATTCAAGACATTTATAAGAAAGGACAGTGTTGGACAATGCGAAAAAAAAAAAAAAAAAAAAAAAAAAAAAAAAAGGTCGTTAATAGAATTTTGATT
Source organism: Cornus florida (assembly GCF_030987335.1). Classification (NCBI taxonomy): domain Eukaryota; kingdom Viridiplantae; phylum Streptophyta; class Magnoliopsida; order Cornales; family Cornaceae; genus Cornus; species Cornus florida. The sequence goes on from NW_026775573.1 coordinate 54,150,570, forward strand.
GATAAAATTGAAAATTAAGTACTAAAAATTTTAAGGACTGATTTTTAAGTGCTAAACTTTTTAAGTGGTAATTAAAAAATAAATATTTTTGAATTTTTATTATTCATCATTTAGTGAGAAGTGATGTCTTTATCACTTAAAATTTTACTTCATTTTAAATAATATTCAAATTGTGTTATCAAATGCACTTGGTTGGATAAGAGAATTAGGCATGGAATTGAGTAATCAAATAGCACTTTAATATTCAGTATATGTTAATAGTAGGATTCTACTTTAAAAAGTAAAATCAATTAGCAATTATTTGTCTTTAAAATTTAAAAATAGGAGTAACTAGTAATTTCTTCCCCATTTTTTTTTTTTTTTTCAATCATATAAAGTATTCTTCATTTATGCAACAAATTTAATTACGGACCATGCTATAAAATAACTTTTCAAAAAAACGAAAAGGAAAAAAAAAAAAGTCCATGCTGTAAATCACAACACAACAATGTTAACAAAAACATATATATAGAACCAGGGTGAAGGAAGGCAAGTCAAGGCCTTCGGTTTTTTGCATTAGAAGTCGCATTCTAGGGTCGCATGACAAGAAGAGATTCTTCACCAAAACCCCATTAGAACCTTGTGGCACCTTCAAGCATATGGTAGTATTAGTGCTTATATACACATCACTCTCTTTTGGGAAGCCACTTGGGTACTCTTTCAATGACACGTGTTTGTTTCTCACTTCTTCTCTTTCCGCCATTATGATTTCAAACACACACACACACTCTCTCTCTCTCTATATATATATATGTGTGTGTGTGTATAATCAGTACATTCGATATTTATACATGAAATTATTCTGGACCAGAATTGCTCTATTTATAGCAGATGATGTATTACTATGGTTTTACTTTTACCCTTTCGATTTGTAGTTGTGTTAAAGTAAAAAATTAAAAAGAGAGAATTAGATGTGTGAAATGATGAGAAAACCCCTTTGGGGGGTGGAATCTGGACAGAGCTGTTTGGGAGAGTATGTACTGAAATGTAAAAAAAAAAAAGTTCTTAAATGCTCATCACTCACGTGACTCACAAGGTGGCTTGGTTCTTGATTTTTCTAGCACCCAAAATAACCACGTAACTTCATAAGTTCACTGCATATACTCAGCACTTACGTCACTTGCATTGTATTTGATTTGTTGATGATTTTTGGTACTTTGTTTGAAGAATGCATCATAAATTAATGTAACATTGCACTTTCGAAATAGTAGATGTTTTATTCTTATGTTAAAAATAAAAAAATTAGTCAGAGTTGCATTCTTATGTTAACTAGATTTTACTCTGAAATTGGATTAGTTCATTGATAATAATTTTGAACACTGCATATTATTTCACAAGATTAACTATTCTTGACTATTCTTCATTCAGGAGAGATTGTTGCTTAAGAACCTAAAATGTTCGTCCTAAAAATAGATGAATGTTTGGTGAATGATTTGATGATGCATTTAAAGAATAAAACAGTTTTAAAAATCTAACATGTGTGTATAAGTTTTGTATAGTCCATAAAAACCATATAAATTCAAAAGTAGGTAAAAAATGAAAAAAAAAAAAAAAAAAGAAAAGAAAAGAAAAATGCAATATCAAAGTAAGACATGTATGACCCCAAGGATTTGGCTAGTTGAAAAAAAAAAAAAAAAAAACTTAGGTCCTGGTGCCTCATAAAATATCAGCTCTCATGAGGGATTCCTCCTCGGAGGGTGTGTGAGTATTTTTTTTTTTTTCTTCCCATCGATAACAAAACAAGTACTTAAATACAAGTAAACAACATATCTCATTATTTCTTTCTACAAAGTACATAAATCCACTAGCAAGTAGAACAATCAATACTACCTCCCTCACCCATATAGGGATGATCTAGACAATATAATTTGAGGTGTGCTACATTGTATTCATACATAAAACTCAATGTGCATCAATGGGAAAATGATGTTCTGAGAACCTGTCTCATTTTCATTTTTATTTTTATTTTTTTTTTCATTTATCTTTTGGGTTCGAGTGTCCGAGTCAAGTGCTTGGGAATAGTTCCCGACACTTCTTTCATTTCATCTTTAAATATTTTACCTTCGCGTCATTATGGATTTATATTACACTTGTATACTTTTTACTTTTTGTTACTTGGGGGTATTTGTGCAATTTTATTTTTTTTGACATTTCCATTTCGATGGTACTTGTGTAATTATTTTTTGAAGGTATTTTCGTTTAGGGCAATGATGCAATTATATTTTTAGACATTTTCATGGAGGGATTGTTGTGCAAATTATGAAAGTTAGTGTCATGTGTTGTGTTTTGATTGGGACAAGAGTTGGGGTTTGATTGGTTCCATATGCATAGTTAGATTGTTGACAAATGGAAGGAGGAGATGGTTGTGTGTGAGAGAGGTAGTCCTAGGATGTGTGTGCTTGATTTATATCATCTTCTTTTAGCCATCTTCTTCTCCTTATTTTATTCTTCTTCCTCTCGCCTTCCTCCTACCATTGTCACTCAAGCTTTGAGCTTACTTTTCCATGCCTTCCACTCACCTTCTTAATTTGTCATAGGAGGGAGCTAGAAAGGTCGGGGACACTAAAAGCTTCAAATCCCTTGTCCCCATTTTCATTTCCGGACATTGTAAGGTTGAGGTGAGTTAGGGTAAGTATTCTTGACTCACTATAAGAGGGTTTTACGTCGGGGACACTAAGACTTCAAAACCCTTGGTTTTGTTTTTGGTTCTGGACACTTTGAGTTTTGCAGGGCCGAGTTCGAATTTGGTTTCAGAGGCGGTCGTAGGAGGCTTTGTAATGACCCGGTCATTTTCCTTCTTTTCTTTTTTTCTCAAATTTTTACGGATAAATTTTTTCCGTTGAATTTTCTTTTCCGAGTTCAGTTTTTCGTCACTTAGTGTCATCTCGAGTGCTTAGGAATGGTTTCCAAGGCCTTTTTCTTTGGATTGACAACTTCCTTTTTAGAACTGCGTCATTTTCACATTTTCATTTTTCGGCACTATTCATTTTTCGTCTTTTTCCCGTTTGTCATTTTTTTGGCACAACCTCACTTTTCATGCTCGGAGTTGGTTTTTGACTTTACGTACCTTCATTCTAAGTGGTTTCCACGAAATACGTATTTTTACTTTTGTGGAAAAGTACTCTGGTTACTCCACGTGTCCATAGGGGCATGGATGCAAAGTTTCTTCGAAAACATTCTTCTTTCTTGGGGTGTTTTTTTTATAAATATCTTTTGAAGATATTTTATTTCGGGGGCTTTTGAGAAAATATTTTTAGAAGATATTTTCTTTCTGGACCAGTTTTGCAGTTATCCTTTCTTAGAGGGACAATTGTATAATTAATGAAAGTTATTGCAAAATGCCTCATTTTGAGCCTGGATCCTCGTACGGCATTCATTTTCACATTTTGTTGAATTGTGTACTTTTCGAATTTCCTTATGGTCGTTTTCCCCAATTTTAGGAATTTCGGCCCCAGTTGCCGCCGAACTTGTTCAAAACATATCTCTTTGTACGGGACTCGGTTTTCGACGTCGTTTCTTCTATTGTTCATTTTTTCTTATTTTGGTTCTTTTTCATTCATGATATTTTACCGTTTGAGCGCATCTGCACAGATTTCACTTTTTCAGATCCTGTAGGACCAATTCGGGACACTTTTAGGGTTTTTCTATAAATAGGGGGTTAGTAAATGAAAAGTCAACATTTCCTCTCTTCTTCCTCCCTCTTGGCTGGCCATCCATGGCATCCAGGCTGCCACCTTCTTTCCTTCTTTTCTGGCCACTTCCCACTTGAATTTTCCCGTAACATCTTAGTGTTTATTGTAGGCCTTGGCGAGGCCATCCTTTTCCCTTTATTAGAATCCGTTTTTGACCATTTTTGAGTTCAGATTTTGAGTCCAGATTTGGATTTTCATAGTGCCTCAAAGGTTAAAGTTGTTTCCCTTGTTGTCCCTGGCATAACCTAGAAGTATCGTCGGATTCAGAGCGGTTTCCTTTCAGTGGGATTTGAGATTTCATCTCAAATGGAGGTAAGGGATGTTATAAGTTTATATTTTTGTTGTCTTGCATGTTATTAATGCTTATAGAACTTGTATGCATGCCTTTGTATTTATTTTAGAATTTAATTTAATTATTTTCTTTGAATAACATTTAGTTCTCATGGTTGTATATAGCTTGGAATTAAATTATGGATGCTATTAAATTAGGCCTTGATATGTTCATTAATATATGTTAAATTAGGAGTATTTGAATAAGCATTGAAACTTTTATTTAATCTTTCACTTGTGTGAAAATATAATTAAAATGGTTGTAACTAGCATGGAATCAACTTGTAATGTGAAATTAAATTAGGCCTTAGTATATTCTTTAACATATGTGAATATGAGAATATTTGGAGTTCTTTTAAAATCTAGAGAAAATTAATTAATTAGATTAATTAATTTTATTTTAAGGGTTCTACTCACTTAATTAAATTTTTAACTTGATATTGTTGATGAGCGTGCTATGTTCTTTCATATAGATTAAATTGAGAATATTTGAATTGGTTTTGAAACTTTTATTTAATTATTTTCTTGTGTGAATGTTTAATTTTCATAGTCGTATCTTGCATGGAAGTAACTTGTGATATGCATGCTATTAAATTAAGTCTTGACATATTCTTTAACATACTTTAATTTGAGAGCATTTGGGTGAGTTGAAAAATCTAGAGATTTTAATTAAATGAATGAATTAAAATCTATTTAATGGTTCCATTGGCTTGATTAAGTTTTTAACTTAATATTTGTAATGACTAGGACTTGTTTACTATCATGTATTAATTTGAGACTATTTGGAGTTGCTTTAGAATCTAGAGATTTAATTATCATGATTTAATTAAATTCTACTTTATCGTTCCAAAGATCTAATTAAGTTTTCGAGTTGATATATATAATGACCGTGCTATATTGTTTAACATATATTAATTAGGGATTATTTGTTTGATAAACCTAGAGAAATTAATTAGTTTATTTAATTAATTTTCATTTCTGTTGCATTAATGATTTAATAATGTATTTGATGTTGGTTGTATGTTTAAACCATGATTTAGGACTTGTATTATATTCATGAGATTAAGCTTTGCATATTGAATATTATTGTCATAGTGTGTAACGAATCGCACACTGAAGATTCGACATGTGATGTCATTATAGCGTGTAACGAATCGCACCCTGAAGATTCGACATTTGTCATGCCATAGTAGTTGTAGACTTAGAGCATGTATTGTATGTTTCCAAAATTTGTTTGTGTATGATAAGTAGTTTATTACCTTTTATATATATACATATATATATATATATATATATAATGATATGTACTTTGTAGTACATTTTGTTTATTTTGGAAACATGGGATATTGTTTGTTCGATAAGACTATAGTGTGGCTCTAGGGTAGAAGATTAGCTTTTCCCACACGTGCACACTAAGGTAGTTCTAGGCGGGCTAGTAACCCGAAATAGCTATAATTGTCAGTTTGATCCGATTTGATATCCAAGTTTTCCACTATTTGATTTCATATTCAATTCCATGTTGTTATTCATGACTTATTTGTCATTTGTGAATTGATACATAAAGCCTTTTTACGGTTTTGTATACTAGTACTTATATACTTGTATATTTTGGATTTATCATTTCAATAACTTATGTAATTCAGATGATCCACATTTGTTCGATTTCGTATTTTCAATTCCAAGATGATAACCTGTGAACTTATGTCTTGTTGCATTGTATAGTATGCATCTATATTATTTAATTGCATAAATATTGTAATTTATGCTAGAAATGCTTTAAAGTAGCTTAGGATGATCCATGAGTTTCACTTTTGACATAGACCTTAAGTGGTATGAACCTTTTGAATTGTTTTATATTCATGTAATAACCTTATAAAATGTTAGGTTTATGCATGCTCATTCCTTAGTAATACAGGTTACTCACTGTGACAGCCCTGGTTTTTCAAGCCAGTGCATCCTGTGATGAACCAAAGTTTGACCCAATAACGGATTCGAAATATGGAAGCGAAAACATAAAAAATGTATCTAGGGATATACAACATCCCTAGGACGCCAAAGTGACCTTCCATGAGGTTATGGAACTCCGCGAGAATTGACGCGGAATAAAAGAACAGAAAAAGACCAAAAGAAGTCCCTAAGGGCAAAATGGTCCTTTTTACCTGGAAGTAATGTCTCAAGAAATGTATATCATTCCTAAGATACATCCATGATTTCCCACAAAGTCATATAATCCAAAGAAAACAAGTGGAAGCAATAAAAAAAGAAAACCAGACAAGTTTTAATTACCAGTAATATCCAAGTGTAACCGTGTACACCAATGGATTGACAATGAAAAATTAATCAAGTTTGCTCTTGGGGCTAAACTTGTCCGGTTTTTTTTTTTATTGCTTCCGTTTGCTTTCTTTGGATTCCGTGATTTCGTGGCAAGTCATGGATGTGTCTTGGCAATGATATACATTTTTTGAGATGTTGCTTCCAGATAAAAAGGACCATTTTGCGGTTCTCGTGGAGTTCCGAGGCCTCATGAAAGGTCACTTTGGCATCCTAGGGATGTTATATATTCCTAATTACCTTATTTATGTTTTCGCTTCCGCATTTCGGATCCATTATCGGGTCAAATTTTGATTCATTGCAGGACGCACTAGCTTGAAAAACCAGGGTCGTCACACTCACCCTTCGCTGAATGCAACCTGTTTCAGGCATGAAGGCATGGTTTCGGGATGCATAATATCCCTAAGTCGTTTTGTTGATTTGAAGTTCTTTTAAATGTATTATTGTTCACATGCAAGTGCTAGCATATTTGAATTTTACTTTTAAAGTTGTAATACTTAGTTAGGCTCAATATGTCGTTTATACTTTGTAATATGTAAAGTGTATTTAGATATACTCTTTAGGACATATTTGACATGTATGTAATGAGGCCATGGGCCAAGTACTTTTATTTTGTATTCTAAATACTTTTATTTCCAAGTGATTTTATTAAAAAATAGAAAAATGACATGTTTTAACTTCATTACATTTGCATGGGTGGTGGAAAGTAGACTTTAGCACTTCCAGAGGGTCTCTTGATTTATGTATGAAGTGTGGCTAAGGGCCAAACAATCTTTTGAGACCATTTGATAATTTTAATTTCAAGTTTCTCTTTTAAAAGCCATTTTAGGCAAAAATTGATGTTTAATAGATGAAATTTTGAATTTAGCGACCATTGAGGCCATAGGCCATTGGAACACATGTAAATATGTATATTACGTTTGTGTGAATGCTCACCTTGTACAAAATATCACATTTGTATGAAATAGATTCTTGTTGGTTTCTAGTTTTCCATTTAAAGTATTTTCTTTGAATTTTGAGCTTTGGATAGGTCGTATTTTGCATCAAGCATTTTTGAGAGCCGCAAACCATTCCCGACGCTTAAAAACACTAATTACGTTTGCATGCACAATTTTTTTGGCACAAAACACTTATTTGCATGAAATGAGCTCTTGAGTCCCTTGCATTTTACATTTTTCTTCACAATCTAGTTTATAGGACTTTTGGGCATTTCATTTGAAAAATAAATTCCGGACTTAACATGGTTACCTAGAAAATATGATTTTAAGAGTGTTTCTTCTTTGTGTTTTTACACAAAAAAAAAAAAAAAAAAAAAAAAAAAAAAAAAAAAAAAAAAAATCATTTTGATGCCGAAAACAGCTCGCAGATCTAAATTTTCTGTTGTGCACACTTTTTTAGGAAAAACTCTAATATAAAGGGTATTTCGGGTATTTCACTTGAAAAATAAAAATTTCTCTTGACGTGGTCATGTAAAAAACATGATTTTAGGAGGTGGGTTTCTTCACAACTTTTTTCCAAGTAATGTCGTTTAAGCCCTCAAAACCCCATTAATATCTTCTTCGTCCGGACACTGAATCAAGTGATTTTTGAGTCTAGGTTTATTAATTTTTCCTTGTCTATCCAATGGTATGCACGGTTGCATCCAGTTCTATCTAAAAAGACCATTTTACCCCTTGTCAAGTACCCTTGCCGCACTGATTTGAAACCCAAAAGTCTAATTTTATGAAACTTTGGAGTTTTATATCTTTTTCATGTCTAGATTTATTAATTTTTCCTTGTCTATCTAATGGTATGCTCAGTTGCATCCAGTTTTGTTTGAAAAGACCATTTTACCCCTGATCAAGTACCCTTCCGATTTTATAATCTTAGTTTCCACATTTGATTCTTTTGAGTTCCATAACTTCATGAAAGATCACCTTGACGTCTTAGGAATGTCGTATATCCCTAGAGACCTTGTTTCTGTTTTTGCTTCTGCATTTCGAATTCGATTCGGGTCATCTTACGGGTCATCATAGGACGCATTGGCTTGAAAAACTAGGGCCGTCACAAGCTTTGTCATTCCTCTCATTTTCCTTGTCATCCCATCAAAGTTTCATCACATTTGGAGCATTTTCGTTTCTGTGTCATTTGAGGTTTTCACCTCATAGTGAGGTAGGGGTAGGAGAAACTAAAATGTTGGAGACATAAATGGCAAAATGCCAACAACCACAATGATATCATATATATTAATATTTCTAATTGTCACTTGCTAAATGAAAAATTGAATGGCTATAATTTTTTTGTATAAGTTACTAAAGTTATAAACTTATGTAATTTATTTAGTTAAAATTATTATTTTTCTGAATCTGTCATGAAATATAATAATGATATATTTTTTCAATAGTAATATCAAAGTACTCAAAAGGTTTCTCCAACATGACTTTTTGAATAATTAAACAGTTGTCAAAGAAAATTTGATTCTTTAACTATGCTCTCTCTTTATCTCTTCATTTTTTATTTAAAAATTATCGTTTGCTACTCTATATATTTATTTCTCATACATATATATATATATATATATATATATATATTTGTTTATTAAGGTTGCATTTTTTCATTTTTAAAATTTCTAGAGGTATATATATTATAAATAAAATTTAATTACATATTACTAGTTTGACCCTAGCCTTTAAACTAAAATTCCTAGCTCCATCCCTAATCACTACCGCAACACACTATTATTTTTTTGACATATACACACATGTATAATATCTATAATATTAATTCAAAACCAAGTGATTTGTAATGACCCGGTCTTTTTTCTCCTTTTCCTTTTTTGGCGATTTTCTTTTTTTCGTCTTTTTCCTATTTTGTCTTTTCCCCATTTCATCTTTTTCCCGTTTTTCATTTTTCCTTGCATAACCTCACTTGTTGTGCTCGGATTCAATTCCGATTTTGCATGCATTCATGATATTTGATTTCCATGACATTTGCATTTTTACTTTTGTAGAAAATACATTCTAGTTGCTTACTTTTTCATAAAGTGCATGAATGCATACTTTAGTGTAATTATTCATTGTTTTTGGGGTTTTTGTGCAATTACATAAAGTAATTATTTTATGTCTTAGGAACCTTTTTGCAATTTAATTTGTAAGATATTTTGAAAAATGACCATTTTGTAATTTTTGAAAAATGTGACAAGTGTCACATGCTCATGGTGCCACTTGTTGGCAATAGGGTGGAGTGACTTGGATATGTAATCTCTTAACATTTGGAGGGTGGAGATTCACCCACTTATTGGCCTAGGATTGGTGCACTTGTTGGTTTAGATAGTTGACAAGTGTAGGCTTAAGATTGAGCCTAGGAAGGAGCATTGGATTTGTGACAAGTGTAGGCACCAAAATAAGTCTTGCATTATGTGTGTGTGAGAGGTAGTGTAAGAACACATATTGAATGGAGGATTTCTAGCCCTTCCACTCACCATTTCACACTTTGCCTTTTTCATTTCACTTGTTTTCTCAAAACCCTAACCTAACCATCATTGAATAAAATCTTGGTTCATAGCTTTGACTTCATTTTTGGCTTCCTTCCACTCACCTTAGATCAAAGACCTTGGAACACAAAAGTTTCCCCTCACTCTCCTCTTCATTAACCCTAAACTTGTTTTACATTTTGAGCTTGGTTGCTTGGATTATAGAGATTCAATTCTCTATTGAGGTAGGGGTGGTAGTATGTTTATATTTTGAGTGTTTTAAGTCCTTTGGGGGGTTTAATATATATTGTATACATGCTTTTAATATGATAGTCTTACATATTATAGGAAACCCTCATTTGTTGACTTAGGGTTTATTGAATTAAGCATGTATAATTTGTATATACTATGTGTAGAAAGGTTGTATGATTTAGTAGTATGCTAAATTCTAGTATTTTCACATGTGGTAGTAATATAGGACTCTTGTAGAATTATAAATGCCATATGCAATTTCTATTGATTTAAAATTGTTATCTTATGATGGTGATAATTCTATATGCTTGTCAAGGACTTATTGTGTTTATTTTATAAGCTTGTTACTAAATTATTGATGATTAGTAGATAAAGTTTATTATTGAGGCAAGATCTAAATTGATAAGTAGTGATATTGTTTTATACACTATATCATGATGAATACTTGTCATTTATTATGCCATTTTAGATTTGGAACCCTAAGGCATGGTTTGTGTGGTTTCAAAATACTTGTGCATGAAAGGTGGTTTATGTGCCTTAATCATAGTGTTTGAGTTTTGAACTTGTTGTGATTTTGGATTATCTTGGGACATTGTTAAAGTGACATGGCTAAAGTTTGGCTTTAGTGTGGGAGGTATGAGTTCTCCTCAATTAAGATAGTGCGTACTAGGGTGGTCTTCCCAGCGGGTTAATGCCCGAAATAACCATTTTGATCTTGGTTTAGTCCGAGACGTGATGTCCAAGTATTCCACTAATTGATTTCACATTAAATTCCAAGTTTACAACCAATGCTTAATTGTAACTTGTGATTTTTGTTATTGGCGAATTGATGTTGTTAAGTACATTGATATTGATATGTGTTGCTAAGAGATATTTAAGTTAGCTTAAGATAATCCCTTAGAACACCTTGAACATAGACATTAAGTGGAATGCTCCCTTGTATTCGTCTATATTGATCTTGCAAAGATATTGAAACTTTAGGGTATACGCATATGCTTCTTCCTACGAGTAACTTGATTACTCACCCTAGTGGTTTGGGTTATTTTTCAGGTAAGGAGACTATGTTCTTGGATGCTCATCATCCTTAGAGGCTAATGAGCAATTTGGAACATTTTTGTATATTGACATGCAAGTGTTTAGCATGCTTCACTTTTGGATATTCTATTTTTACATACCATGGATGTATGGTATTTTTGGGGCTAATGTAGCTACCTTAATTTGTAATGATACCTAAGTACTTACTTTTGACATTATAAGCATGTATGTATGGAGGCCATGGGCCAAGCATGATTACTTTTGTACTTGTACTCTCTTAGCATCAAACTTTTACTTTAAATTGCATTTTAACCATCTTGGAGGTTTGCCACATGAAATTCTTGTAATTGACATGTTCATATGTTCAATTTTCCTTAAAATGAATCAAATTTTGATCTATGCATGTGGGTAGAATGAATCTCATAGGTTCCATTGCAATTCCATATGTTTGGAGGAGCATTCAGCAGCGTTTCAAGGAGTTTCGGTCGACCAAAACTCTATTCCGGTCGACTGATGCCTTAAACCGGTCTACCGAACCAAGCAAGCCTTAAAACCATATTTTCAAAAAATATTCTATAAGTTTCGGTTGACCAAAACTCACCCTACTTCTATTCGGTCAACTGAAATAGCCCTCATTTGCATAGCTCTTCAGTTCAGTTTCAGCACTGATGGTCCAACTTCGAAAGGCCATAACTTTTTCATTTCTTATCCAAATAGGGTGATTCTTGAGCCTAAACTCAAGGATTTTTAGTCAGCTTTCCAATGGTACTTATTCCATTCTTATTCCAAACACAGTGAGAGATATTCATGTTTTAGTGGAGCAATGTAAGTTTTCACTTCAACCAGGAAAGGGCATTTTGTGGAATTCTTAGCCAATGTTCTTAAAACCTCTTGGGATGTCTTGAAATGATTATATTAGGTTGTATTAACCTTTTTTGACTTGTTTAGAGTCAAGTCTCTCACTTTATTTATGAATTGACCATTTTGCCCCTTTGACAACGAATTTTGTCCTTTTGACATTTGTTCGCGCTTTTGATCTCTTTAAGTCACGTGATCTCATGAAAGGTCACATTTGTGTCTTAGGAGTGATTCTTATCTCTTAAGACCTTGGTTTATCATTTGCTTCCGCATTTCGGATCCGTTATCGGATTAACTTTCGGTTCATCACTGACGCACCAGGTTGAAAAACTTGGGCCGTCACAAGTGGTATCAGAGCTCCTAGGTTTGAACACCTTACGACGATAGGTTTTGGGTGCATATCATGTTTTTATTGATTTACTTTGATATGTTCACATGCTTTTGATAACATGTTTTGGCTTTATAACATGTTTGTGTGTTACTTGATTTCACGTTTGGTAGTATGACATGTCTTTATGCTTATATGCCTATGTGGTTAAGAGCATCTTTGTTTGACATACATGCTTATTTGCTTAAGTGCTTAATTGTTTACAGAGGGTCAAGATTGATCCATTTGTGGGGAGTTCAGATCCGCTAGTCTCAGAAGCTTGGTTGGACCTTATGGTTCGCAAGTTAGACAGTATGGCGGTACCCACAGACAGGTTGAGGATTTCCTTGACTGCTTCTTTGTTCATGGGGGATACAAATATTTGGTGGAAGTCTATGACTAATGTCCACAACGTTGAGTTGATGACTTGGAACGAGTTCAAAGATTTATTCTTCGAGCGCTTCTTTCCTAGGGCTATGAGGCGGGAGATGAGGACACAGTTCGCAGGTCTTTATCAGGGCACTATGAGAGTCATTGAGTATAAGACACGATTAACTTCTCTCTCTCGTTATGCCGAGGATATGATAGCAATAGACGAGGCAAGGGCAATGAAGTTTCAGGATGGGCTACTTCTTGACATCAGGCCACAAGTCTCAATTCTTGATTTGAGGAATTACAGGAAAGTGGTCCAGAGGGCTATGTTAGCTGAAGCAGAGGAAGGGGATCAGTTACCGATCAGGGGTTCAAGTCTCAGAAGAGACAAGTGTGTGTGAGTACCAACTAGGAAAAAAAATATATTAATTCAATAGGAAAAAAAAAATAAAAAAATCACTAATGTTCTCTTATATTCAATAAAAATGCATGAAGCATTTTTTATCAAAATTTTTCTTTGGGTATAAAATGGTATACTCGTAAGAAAAATATCTAGAATTATATAACAATCTTTATTAGGAGCCCTAAGCATATTGGGAAGGAAGATAAACTAAAGTATTGTAAGAGCGTCAATAATAACAATAATATCATATGTATATATATATATATATACACACACACACCAATACTTTTAATTGTCATTTATTAAATGACATATTTATAACTAGTTATATAAGTTACTAAAATAATAATCTTGTTTAATTTAAATTTGAGAGATTTTGATTAGTTTAAAATCATTTTCTTTTCTAATCTTTTATTTTTTAGGTTTATATTTCTCAAGTGGAATCAAATTATTCAATTTCTTTCTTACAAAAATTATATTTTTGAAAAATTAAAACAATTGATAAAAGAAATTTTGATTCTCTTTCTATTTGTTGGGCAACACAGAGCAATAATAAAGTAAATTAATTTTTTGACTAGTTCCTTCCTGAAATAATTGGAAGTTGTTGTTTGTTCTGTCTGTTGTGTTGTTTTTTACTCCTGTTCGTTTGCTTAGTTAAAATAAAAATGATAAAAAATATTTGTTTAGCAATTTATGAATATAGTATATCTTTAAATTTTAATTCTGATGAAAAGACATTAACTTAATTAAATTTTAGAGTAACACTACCAAGTGATTGCAGAACTTCAACTCGTTAAATAAAAGATCAAAGCCATTGTAGTCTAAAGGGGAAAAAAAAAAAGAAATTTGAAATAAGTATGCAAGTGTATTTATTGAACAAAAAATATATATATATATATAAAATAATAAAAAATATAAAAAAAATTCAAAAAAGGCTTAAAAGCACATATTTTTATAATAATTAGTGGAAATAACACCCAATAAGGGTCTTAGATTACAGTGCTTACAAGGGCAGGTTAAGCCCAATAGGCCATACCGCCACAGGCTCAAGTAAGAACCTGCATATTTAGAACCAAAAGGCCCAAAATTTATGTTTTGTTTTTTTTCTTCACTCTTCTTCTTTTTAACCTATATTTAGTAGTGAATCTTAGTTTCTCTTTTTCCATTACAAGCAGCTCTTTGGCATAATCAAACCAGAAGTTATTCCATCGGCATTAGCACACGACGACTCAGCCGGTTGATTCTTGAAGGTGAGCTTCACATCTTCCAATCTTATCCCATTGCACAGATACTTCTTACTACAGTCAAATTTCACAGCAACTTCAGTCGCCGATGTTCCATGAATGTCTTGATATGTGATGTCACTAATCTTCACATCGAAGACCTAAAGAAATGAAAATTAAAAGCTAAAGAGACAACTAATTATTTTTCAAGAAGATATAAAAGCTATACAAGCAAATTATTTTTGTGCATGAGTATATTTTTATAATTTAAGCAGAAGGCCAAAATAGAATGGCCCTCTAAGGCCCAAAAGGCCGTGATAAACAAACAATGATGTGTGCCTTTCTATTATTTTTAAGTTTCCAAAAATGCCCTCCAAAAATGTTACCTGGCCGGGGCAGTTCTTGTTGTCGGGGTAGTAATTCTGGGTGATAATGACGGGATTTTGGACATTTATCATAGTGGCATGTTGGAAAAGAACCCCTTTAACAAATCCAGTGCTTGGCCGACCCCAAGTCTTTATCCTCACACCATTATCAGTACCGGTAAAAGTAACCATTTTAACTGTCACATTCTGCACACCAGGCTCTTGAGAATCCTTGCCCAAACTCCCAATGCTGCACCTGTTGGCATCTATTTTGATAATTTGGGTCTGGGCTCTAATTGTGCTTGATAAACATTAACATAGTATCATGGGCCAAGAGTATATGGGCATACTGAATGATGATGTTTTAAACACTCGGTGTAATACCCCTAATTTTAAAAGGATATTTCTGGTAATTAATTGAGTATTTAATTGCATTTAATTGGTTTGTTATTTGATTTAATTACTTACTTGAATTAATTTTGGATTTAATTAATTATTTGAATTAATTGGCTTATTTGATTTAATTGCATTCTTTGTTTTTGATTTAATTGCATTTTTTTTTTTAATTGACTTATTGGATTACCTGTTTTAGTTACCATACTTATTTAATTGGTTTTTCATTATGTTATTTTACTTAATTGGATTTTAACTTATTTACTTGATTTAATTATTGAACATTTTAATGTTACAGTTAACTTTGGATTATATTTCACGTATAGGTGACCAGCTGTAGGTTATAACTTAGATAGTTTCATGGGCCAACTAGGATTGGAATTAGGGCTTAGTCCAATTATTCATGGACTAGGGTTATTAATATACACCTATAAATATACGTAATACGGTGGTTTAGGGTTTAGTAGAAAACGTGATTCTGTAATTACAAGCAGAGAACCTCTATTCTCGTAGTGGAAAAACCAGAGAGTTACAGAAAGGGATAAAGGGAGGAAGCTAGGGTTTTGGGCTTCAACTAAGACTAAATCAAGGAGGGGAGGTTGGTGTATGTTATTGGACTGAACTAGGAGTAGTAGAGGGCGTTTAAACACAACTGACGTTGCCGGAGTTGATAGAGACGACAGTTAGAGATTTTAAACCAAAGTCTCGAGGGCAAGTCTCTGTTCTTCTCTTTCCCATGAATCTGTGTTCTGTGCACGCTTAGTTAGACTCTAGAAATTAAACTAAGTCTTAATTACATCGTTTATACATGTTAAATCAGTTTCTAGTATCATTGAATTAAATCTATTGCTCAATTGTTACAAGTTCAGTTTATATATGGTTGTTGTTTGCTTTAAACATTGATGTGTAATTAAATTCTTAGTTGTATAACTCTGTCTTGTGATCAATCTGGGATGAGGATAGGACTTTATAACCTGTACTAAAACTGAATTCAAAGACTGGAAACCACCGGAGTCAGAGAAGACAATAGAAGAACAGACACTTTCCTTGAAGTGGAGAAGGCTCTGCTTGAAATGGAGAAGGCTCTCTTGTTTCAGAGCCTTCTCTTTCTCTTTTAATACGTAAAACTGATAAATTGAGGTCTGTTTAGTTAAACTAGATTTTTCTAAGGTTATCTATCTACTACTGAATAATGTAATTCACTGCTTAAGACTTATAAAATTGTTGGGAAGCAAGCCTACATTTAGATATTTAGAATGGGATTAATTTAAGCTTAAACAGAGAGTTCGTAGGTGGAGGATTAGAGAATCAACTTCGATTGCTTACTGTTTCTGAAACCTTGATTTCTCTGCAAAATCTTAAATTAAGAATCATGTTTTCATCTATGATTTAGACATATAGTAATTTAAATATGTGTATGCTTAAATGGAGTTAATTGGTGTTTAAATTTGTTACACATTGCACCAGTATGGTACTGTTTGGAGAGGTAGATTGTGTAATCTTATTTTACAAATTTAAAGGACTGGGATTTGGATTCTAACTCTGTTAGTGGATGCATGATATAGTTTTACACATGTGAAATTGTATTTGTGCTTATTTTGGAATGTAGTTGATAACTATTTATACTGTTTTTGGTCAACTATGGTAAATGGAGGATAGTGTGCACCGGTATGGGACGGTGGCATACTAGGTATGGATTAGTTCAGACATTAAGCCTACCTAATCTGGATTGAGGATTGGATTAATAATAAAAGTTAAGTCCGACCTCTATTAGTGTCAGGTCAGTAAATAACTGAATGACATAATTTGATTTCTGGGATGAATTGTTGTACAGATATCAAGCCACTATACCAGATGGATGATATTTTGTACTAAGAGGACACGGACTTTATATACTTATGATATGGTACCGTGGTATGAGCTTGAGTCTCAGAACCATGGTTAGGGTGCGTATATCGCCTAGGATGGATAGTTGGACAAAGGTGTTGTTCCCTGGTAGGTCTAGGTACACATGACCATGTAATGTGCAATTTGCATGGTATCTCTACTCAGGCTGAGACATATCTATTGGACTAGTGAGTGTCCTATAGTATGTAATATACACATATATGGACTACTCTAGATATTGTTGAGTCTATTAAAGATGTATCTGCGTATCGGATTCCTGTGTAGATCGTAGTAGATCAGGACTTGCATGTGGGCCTGACCCACTCTCTTATTTTTCAGGTACTCATCAGTTCCAGGGTTAGAGCTTAATCGTGTAGAGCAGATACGGACTTCCATTCCACTGACTACATAGGACTACTATCTTATTAGTTTGGGTTTTGAATTACAGTTATGTTATTTTACAGTTGGGATTGTTATTAGGGGTCCACTAGATGGATTCCCGAGTTGTTAAATAATTGGAGGTTTTGGAGTTTGGATTTTTTATAACATTACCTTAAGGATTTTCAATTAGAATTCATTCCAGCTTTAGTATTTATTTTTAATTCAATTTTGTATTCTGTGTTCGATTTAAATATTAATTGTTTGATATTTCCTTGGGTTTGGGCCTGGGCCTGATTAACCTGTGTCTCGGATCCGAGGGGTATCACACTCGGGTTGCAAAAACATTGGGTTGAGGATGCAGTGATTAGTTCGGGCTTGGAAATATGGCTTTAAAGCACTGGATTTGGGTTATGATTGGGCTGAAGGTGGTTTGGATCAGCAATTTAGCTGAAATAAAATTCATCAATGTTATACATGGACATGGATTACAAGTAACAGTGACGTGGCAGGTTCTACACAAAGTAAAGTTACAGGTGAGGTGCAAGACTGTTGCAGATTGGATACAGTATTTTTGAAATATTGAATCAATGTTTATCTAAGAACTTTAGTTTGAATTTAAATTCAGTGATGAGATAGAGTTTTATTGTAACTAGAATACTTATTGGTAGGAGTTTATTTCTAATAATTTCTATAATAAACAAAAGGGCATGCTGAGAGAGAGGTCCAGCACCCTCAGAATCTTATTATTATTTTGTTTTCTTTCTCAAGCTTTTCCAAGAATAACATCCTTGCTATTGCTTTTCTCCCTATCTCTATCTATCTCAAAATCTCATTTTATCTTTCTCCCTCTCTATCTCTTTCTCTCTCTCTTCTTGCTATATCTACTTTGTTCCCCTTTCTATTCTCTCAATCTTTTACTATAATTTTCACTGATAAAGTCCTTTTAACTAAGGCAATTCTGAACTCAAAGAGGAGTTTTTATTGTTTCCTTTTTTCCTCCCAATCACCTGAAAGTTAACTTTCTCAAAGGGACTATAGTTGACAATTTACATCTGAACCATATATTTGGTTCTGGCATGCCCGGTTTACATTAATTTGAGATCGGCTCCAGTTAGCCGATTTTAGGGTCAACATTTTTGGCACGCCCGGTGGGACCCATCAGGTGAGTAATTATAGTAAATATACCTCCAAAGCTAAGAAATTCGAAAGGTGTGACTACAGGTGACAATATTGATGAAGAAAACCAACAACTCGGCGTTGGTGATGATGCCGACTCATCAATTCCATCCAATCTTCCTTTGGGTCGGGTACTGGAATCGATTATACAGAAAATTGATGCCCAGCAAGCACAGATCGATGAAGTAAGGTCTCAGGTGGGGGAATCAAATCAAATTTTGGTTTCTCAGATACATGAGATGAGGTCAATGATTGGGGAGTTAAATTAGATGATGTACGCTCAAATGGAAAAGATGAATCAGAGGCTTGAAACTAGTATATCGGCTAATCAAAATCGACATGATCAAGCCGAAGCATCTCATATTAATAAGTCCATATTTTAGCGTATGACGGCACCATTAATACATATTTCCCAAGGGCCTCGAACAAGCATCGTACCACCAAGTGCAGGATTTGGTATTACTATCGACAATGTGCTGAATCATACACTCGGCATGCCAATGGGGAATCCACCAATCTTATCAGATCCGTTGACAGTAAATACTGTGCCGGTGTACCAGCCACCAATGAATGATCAGCATAATCAGAATGTGCAGCGTCCACATGTGTAGCCGATTCCACCAGCGAGAGATCAGTAAGAAGTGGTAGGCAACCTAAACCAAGGTAGGAATAATCCATTGATACCTCCAACGGCTGTTGGGGGGCAAGTAAATGCCGATCATCAAAGGGAGTGGGTTAATCCATTCATTCTGTGGTGCCTAAATGATCTTCCAGGAAGAAATGCAGGGATTGATAGGGCTCAGATTTTGGCTTTAATACAGGCCGAAGTAGCACAAGGTCACAGATGTGCTCGGCCGGTATACAGAAAGCCCTATCCTGATCATGTTAATGCTCATGAGTTGCCTAGAAATTATCGGTATCCCGATTTTTCTATGTACAGTGGCGAAGAGAATTTCTCTATGGTGCAGCATATTACAAGGTTCACCGCACAATGTGGAGAAGCAGGTTCTAGCCCTTGGTTAAAGATGAGGTTATTCTCTAGCTCTCTTACCAGGGCGGCGTTTGACTGGTACATCAACTTACCGGCCATTTCTATTCACACTTGGGATGAGATGGAGGAGGAGTTCCATACCCAATTCTATCGAACAGAGACAGAAGCTACGCTGGTAGCCATATCTCAATTTTCTCAGTTGCCGAGCGAATCAGTTGAGACTTTTGTTACCAGGTCCAGAAAGGCTAAACTCAAATGCTGAGTAAGTTTGCCAGAACCAGAATACATCAAGTTGGCATTAAATGGTCTAGACATTGAACATCACAAGAGGTTTGATGGGGTTGAGTTTCAAGATCTCTTCGACTTAGCAAATAGGGCTTCTCGGTATGAGGAAATACTAAAAGAAGAGAAAGAAAGGAAGAATTCTTCTAAGGGTACTTGGTACAAGGACCCTAATTATGAGGTATTCTCGGCAGAAGTTGGAGATGAATTAGAAGTTGACGTTGCAGAAGTCAATATCAAAAAGCCATACGTTTGTGAGGCGTTGGTTAAGCCTAAACCGACCATGGGGGGCAATGCATCATCAACATCAACATCGGCAACAAGGAAAGGTCCGCTGATACCGGGAAAAGTTATTCTTTCGACTTATCAAAAATAGATCAAATCTTTGATCACTTAATGGCCGATAAAATGATATTTATGCCTAAAAGGCATAAGATTCCATTGGCAAGTGACTTGAAAGGAAAAGAGTATTGTAAGTATCATAACTCTTGGAACCATGCTACTAATGATTGTACCGTTCTACGAGGTGTATTGCAGAAAGCTATTGACGAAGGTACTTTAAAATTCCCGAAGAAAACTTCAGAGACCTTGAAGGTGGATACTAATCCATTTCCTACAATCACATCTACAAATGTGATAAGCTTAGCCAAGTGAAAGAATCGACAGGAGGCTAAAAATATATCTGGTGAGTTCCTTTCATCAACTGTGACACCATTAAAAATGGCAGAACTGCAGAAGCAATTAAGGGAGGCTCAATTAGCCTTAATTGACTATGGTTGTTGCCCAAATTGCAAAGGAAAGCAAAAAAAAAAGGAAGATGTGCCAATGGAGGTTCAACCAAAGAAGAAAGGAATTCTTGAGAGGCTTATTTTCCCATTGAAGCCTAGGGAAGAGCCTCGGTAATGTGATCCCAGCAACAGCCATTTGAAAGCGGGAAAGCAAACTCGGCAAGTATATATATCTAGCCGATTTCATCCCCAAAATTTATGTCCCAGTTTTAAGAGGTAGTCGCCTGTTCAGTCAGAAATTTGGGTACAGAAAGGAGCCGATTCCTATAGAGTGCAAACTGTGAAACCAAGGACAAACTCAACTGAAGATAGATGGACTCGAGTTTATCATCCAAAATTCCCTAAAGCTCAACAATATCAGAATGGGGGCTTAACTCGATCTCAGAAACGTAGGGAACAAATGAGAAGGGCTGAGGAAAAAAGGAAAGCTGAGGAAGGAAGCAAAGTAGTGTTGACTGAGGAAATCGGCATTCCAGATAAAGATGAACCGGATGAAGAGCATCAGCCGATATGGCCCAGACGTAACAATGCCTTCAGAATTTAGTTTGGCAGTTTCCCAGATGAGATGTCATGTAACATGGCATTTGTATTACCAGCAATGTTCTAGGCTCCATAGGCATTAAATGCAAATACTGAGAAGAATGAGAAGGAAACTTAGCCGATTCGAAATTTATCAATTCTTTCTTCAGAATCGGCAAAGAAAGTGGTTTTTGAAAAACCTTTGTTAGAATTGACTCAACAACTTAGGCCTTTGTATGTCAAGGTATGGGTAAAAGGTCAACCTATTAATGGCTCGATTCTGAATGTTATTCCAACAAACACATTGAAGAAACTCGGTAAGAGTATGGAAGATGTTATTCCTACTGATGTAGTAATTTGTGGTTTCAATGGAGGCTCTACTAGCACTAAAGGGATCCTTCCCTTAGAAGTAGAGGTTGGAGGTAGGACATATTTTGCGGCATTCTTTATTAATGAATCCATGGCTTCCTATAATTTGTTATTAGGCCATGACTGGATTCATCCAAATATGTGCATCCCATCATCATTACACCAGATGCTGATTTTTTGGGATGGAGATAAGGTGAAAATAATGAATGCCAATGATAAGCCATTTGTGGCAAAAGTGTACTCGGCAGATGCTGTTTCGTATGACGAAGAATGTGTTCCTATTTGATTTGTGGGAACAGGAGCCGATGGAAGACCAACCTCAGCAACCATGAGAAGAAGCCTTGCCGATCGTGAAATTGACGAGCTGCAACAGGAGAATTGTAGGCCGAAGGTAGAACTCCCTCGGTTTACTATAATTGAAGAAGAAGTTGTTCATGGAAGCGAAACTTGAAAGAGAAGTAGCTCGACAGCAGGCCTTTAGGGCCACTTGCATTAGGTTACAAGCCTACATAGCCCAAAAACGGTTAGAAAAAGAAGTAATAATAGAGCCAGGACCATCGGTTAATCTTACCTAGGTCGATCGATTTTATAATGAAAAGTTGGATGCAATTTAGTTGGAAGACTTGGAATTGGCACCGGCTAAGCTCGATGATCTTAAAGCAGAAAATCAGGATCCATTAAAGGAGGTGAATTTAGGTACTGACGCAAAGCCTAGACCAACTTATATCAGTGCACTGTTAGAACCAGAATTACAAGCCGAGGTTATCGGCATGTTGAAGCAATACAGTGACTGTTTTGCCTGGAATTATGAGGAAATGCCGGGTTTATCCATAGATCTGGTGGAACATCAGCTGCCCATTAAAGATGGCTACAAGCCATATAAACAGCCACCTCGTCGAATGTCTCAAGAGGTGGTAGACAAAGTCAAGGTGGAAATCGAACGATTGTTGGATGCTGGCTTCATTCGAACTACAAGGTATGTTGAATGGTTATCAAATGTAGTCCCTGTTATCAAGAAGAATGGAAAATTACGTATATGTGTTGATTTCTGAAATATAAATCTGGCAACTTTAAAAGATGAGTATCCAATGTCGATAGCCGATCAACTGATTGATACGGTTGCAAAGCACCAAATTAAGTCTTTTATGGATATGGACACTCAGGATATAATCAGATTTATATAGCCGAGGAGGATATTCCAAAGACAGCTTTTAGGTGTCTCGGATCGATTGGAACTTTTGAGTAGGTGGTAATGCCTTTTGAGTTGAAGAATGTTGGTGCTACATATCAGCGAGCCATGAATTCTATTTTTCATGACATGCTTGGTAAGTTTATGGAGGTATATATTGATGATGTGGTGGTGAAATCGGCAACGAAGAAAGAGCACTTAGTTCACCTCAAAGCATTTTTTGAGAGGATAAGGGCTCATAAGCTAAAAATGAATCCAATAAAGTGAGCCTTTGGAGTCTCGACAGGAAACTTTTTGGGTTTCTTGGTTCATCAAAGGGGTATAGAGATCGATAGGAATAAAGCTAAGGCAATTATTGATGCTAGTGCGCCGAGAAGCAAGAAACAGTTGCAGAGGTTACTTGGGCAAGTGAATTATCTTAGGAGATTTATTGCTAATACAGTTGGGAAGTTACATGTGTTTTCCCCGTTACTCAAGTTGAAGCCGATGGAAGAATTCAAATGGGATGACACACATCAAAGGGCATTTGAGCAGATTAAGAAATACTTGTCGAGTCTTCCTGTCATGATGCCACCAAGGAAGAAATGGCCTATGAAGTTATATTTATCGGCTGCTGAAAAAACCATTGGAGCTATGTTAGCACAAGAGAATGAAACAGGAAGTGAACAAGCAATATATTATCTCAACCAAGTTTTAACTCTAGTCGAGTATAGATATACACCGATTGAGAGATTATGTTTGGCTTTGTATTTTGCAACAATGAAATTAAGAGTCTATATGTTGCCTATTTTGGTTTATATTGTTTGTCAAACAGATCTTATAAAGTATATGCTATCAAGGCCATTAATCACAGGCCGGATTCACAAGTGGGCTTTGGCACTAATGGAGTTTAACTTTACATATGTTCCACAAAAGGCAATTAAGGGAAGAGCATTGGCAGATTTTCTTGCCGATCATCCCTCGCCTGAAATTGAGTCACAAGTATTTGATGAGCTTGACTCGGCATCCATATTCATGACTCCATGAACTTTAATATTCGATGGGTCAAGTACTAGTGAAGGCTCGGGAGCTAGTATAGTCATAATATCCCTAACAGGGAATCAAATTTTGTTTTCCTTCTTTTTGGATTTCGGGTGTTCAAATAATCAAGCCGAATATGAAGTATTAATTATCGGCTTGGAAATCCTGCTAGAAATGGCAGTTAAAGACGTTCACATTGTAGGAGATTCAAGTTTGGTGATTAATCAAATCTCAGAAAACTTTAGATGTTTGAATTGGCAATTAAGACCATTTCATTCGTTGGCAACCCAATTAGTCAACCTACAGACCAAGAGCCATGAATAAAATAGCTAATGATTTAGCACAGACTGCTTCAGGAGTCAGGGTGCCGAGTGGTATGAAGGAAAGGATAATGAAAATCACACGCCGATCTCTTCCATCGGCTGAAATAAAAAATCAAGTTATGGAAGAAGTCTTTGCCATTGATGTTGCCGAGTTGGATGATGATGATTGGTGAATCCCTTATATCTTGTTCTTGCAACATCTAACTCTAGAAGCCGACCGAAGAATAAAAAGAAGTGCAGTTGATGATGGTTTGTTATTTCAGTGCATTAGTAAGTTTAAGGGTTTGAAGATTATGGCCGAGGTACATGAAGGGATATGTGGAGCTCACCAAGCCATCATAAAAATGAGGTGGTTAATACACCGATATGGATATTATTGGCCAAGAATGAGAAAAGATTGTATGACTTATGCAAAAGGTTGTATAGACTGTCAAAAACATGGTCCAATGCAGTGGGTTCCAGCAATAGAGATGCAATTACTAGTTAAACCATGGCCTTCCAGAGGTTGGGCCATGGATCTAATCAGCATGATTAATCCTTCTTTATTAAAGGGGTCATCATTGGATTATTTTAGCTACCGATTACTTTACTAAATGGGTAGAAGCCGAGGAATATGTATTGGTAACTCATAATACCGTTATACAGTTTTTAAGGCGACATATCTTTCGCCGATTTGGTTTACCGAAAACAATTGTTACCGATAATGGATCTGTTTTTTGAGCAAATGAAGTATTACAACTTCGCCGTGATATGCAAGTGAAAATGGTAACTTCAACACCTTATTATGCTCAAGGGAATTGTCAGGCCGAGGCTTCAAATAAAGCTGTTATTGAAATTATTGAGAAGATGATAAAAGATAAGCCAAGGCGTTGGCACGAAACCCTTTCAGAAGCTTTGTGGGCTTATAGAAATTCAAAACGAACAAGTACAAGAACAACTCCTTATCGACTAACATTTGGCCACGATGTTGTGCTACCGATGGAGTTAAATGTAAAATCGACTAGAATAGCTTTACAACACAATCTTATACCTGCCTATTATAATGAAGCTATGCTTGCTGAGTTGGAAGACTTAGATGAAGTTTAGACAGTTGCTTTAGACCACCTTATGGTCCATAAAGCAAAGGAAATGAAGGCTTACAACAAAAGGGTGAAGTACAAGTTATTTGCAGAGGGTGATATGGTTTGGCAAACAATTCTTCCACCTGGGAAGGTGGATAGAGTTTATGGCAAGTGGTCACCTACATGGAAGGGGCCAATTTTAGTTCACCAAGTTTTACATGGAGGAGCTTACAAGTTAAAAGATATACTAGTGAAATCCATGAGAGACCAATAAATAGAAAGTACCTAAAGAAATATAATCTAACTATTTTTGAACTTATGGAGGAAAAGAAAACCTCCACTAAGTAAAACTAGTTTGGATTGTATTGTTTCGATTTTTTATGTAAGTTGTTTTGAAGCTATAAATCAGACTAAAGATATAGCAAAATAAAGTTCCAGAAGTTATTATAGCAAATACTGTTCAAAACATCACATCATGCCCCATAAAAAGTAAATTGTTCAAAACCATATTATAGACCATTATAAAAAGAGAGAGATAATTGTTCAAAGTTGGGTAAAGTTTTTATGAAAATCTTCAAATTATGATAATTGTTCCTTGGGTTTAGCTCGGGCATACCTAAAAGAAATTAGGGAGTCACTTATTGAGAGATGAATTTTGGGGGACAATTCAGGAAAGTAAGCATGCAACTAGTATTGATAAAGCTAGAAAGGTCTTCCAGACCAAGAGAAACTTGAGACAGTGAGGTCTGATAAACCTCTGTATAAAGATGCTAACATAAATGAAGCTAATGCCATGGATTTTCCTTTAGACAGTTCTATGGCTAACTGGGTGAGATCTTTAGTGATTTGAATTGCAGGGGCACACAAGAAATGTCTACATAACCACAACAACAGAAATCCTATGTGTTCCTGTTCAGTTACTTTAGTTTCATGTTCTCCAATCATTTCTTTAAGGAATGGTCCGTGAGATTGGACGTGATGTTTAGGGCCATCTTATTCAGAAAAGTAAAAATTGGTTTCTGGGTTTTGAAGAAGGTAATTGTCCCCTCCAAGTTTGAGTCCAGTTAGAAAACAAATATCCCTAAGGGTTGGGGCCATCATCCCACAGCATAAATGTAACGAATTGATTGTGGGTGACCAAAAGTGTAAAAATGCAAAAAACAGTGGTTTGTCTAGAGTAAAAGAAAGCTTACTGAGTTGGATGATGTCAAAGATGCCCATGCGCTTCCATAGATCACCTTTAGCCACAGATACATAATCCACCCACTTATTCCATTGGGGCATGGGAGGATGCCAATTCCTAATTGACAGATACGGTTTTTCAGCTTCAGCAGTCTGATACACAGGTTTGAGAAAAGGAAGTTGGTTTTCCCCTTGAGGGTAAAAAGGAGACAGGGATGGAGGAAATCGATTGACAAATGTTGGACCAAGACCCTTAGCATTATTTGCTAAATCAATAAGTGTGGAATTGTTCAGTTCTAAAGATGGTAGGGTTTTGAGGGTACTCTTGGTCATTTGGGTATGAGATGTCGATGCTGGTATTGGAGATTCTAGATTAAGACCAGGGTGTTGTTTTTTTGAAGACATATTGTAAAGGAAGAAAAGGGTTTTGATGGAGATGAGAGATTTTGGAAGAAGAGTTTGGCTGATACAGAGGATAGAAGATATGTTTTGGTAAATGAATCATAGGTGGTTAGAAGAAGTAGAGTTTACGGCAGTATTAATTACAGATTAGATAGGTAATGTCAATCAGCAGTTTTTGGGAACTAATAACATGATGGGGTTTGGAGTGTATATGGGGTAAGCTACAATGGGTGTGTAGTTCAAACTTTTGGAAGCCTAAGTTCCAAATGGCTACCAAAACTTAGGGGTCATTGTTGTCACCCATTTTGGTAATTTGGGTCTGGGCTCTAATTGGGCTTGATAAACATTAACATAGTATCATGGGCCAAGAGTATATGTGCCTAATGAATGATAATGTTTTAGACACTCGGGTTGCATAAACATTGGGTTAAGGATGCAGTGATTAGTTCGGGCTTGGAAATATGGCTTTAAAGCACCGAATTTGGGTCATGATTGGACTGAAGGTGGTTTGGATCAGCAATTCAATTGAAATAAAATTCATCAATGTTATACATGGACATGGATTACAAGTAACAGTGACGTGGCAGGTTCTACACAAAGTAAAGTTACAGGCGAGGTGTAAGACTGTTGCAGATTGGATAGAGTATTTTTGAAATATTGAATCAATGTTTATCTAAGAACTTTAGTTTGAATTTAAATTCAGTGATGAGATAGAGTTTTATTGTAACTAGAATACTTATTGGTAGGAGTTTGTTTCTAATAATTTTTATAAATAAACAAAAGGGCATGCTGAGAGAGAGGTCCAGCACCCTCAAAAGCTTATTATTATTTTGTTTGCTTTCTCAAGCTTTTCCAAGAATAGCATCCTTGCTATTTCTTTTCTCCCTATCTCTATCTATCTCAAAATCTCGTTCTATC
The DNA here is from genome assembly GCF_030987335.1 of Cornus florida. Classification (NCBI taxonomy): domain Eukaryota; kingdom Viridiplantae; phylum Streptophyta; class Magnoliopsida; order Cornales; family Cornaceae; genus Cornus; species Cornus florida. The sequence continues at coordinate 54,178,169 of NW_026775573.1, forward strand.
TCTCTCCCTCTCTATCTCTTTCTCTCTCTCTTCTTACTATATCTATTTTCTTCCCCTTTCTATTCTCTCAATCTTTTGCTATAATTTTCATTGATAAAGTCCTTTCAACTAAGATAATTCTGAACTCAAAGTGGAGTTTTTATTGTTCCCTTTTTTTTATAATGACCCGGATTTTTCAAATAAATTTTTTTCGTTGTCTTTTCCCTTCTGAGTTTGGTTTCTTGTCGATTAGTGTCATCTCGAGTGCTCTGAAATGATTTCCGAGACTCTTTTCTTTGGAATGATAACTTCCTTTGAGGACTGAGTCATTTTCACATTTTTCGTTTTTCAACACTATTCACTTTTTGTCCTTTTCCCTATTTCGTCCTTTTTCCTATTTTGTCTTTCCCCGTTTACCACTTTGTTGGCATAACCACACTTCCTATGCTTAGAGTTGGTTTTTGACTACACGTGTCTTCATTCTCAGTGGTTTCCATAAAATACGTGTCTTTACCTTTGCAAGAAAGTACTCTGGTTGCTCCCGGTGTCCATAGGGGCATGGATGCAAAGTTCTTTGGAAACTCTTTCTTTTCTTGGGGTATTTTTCATAAATATCTTTTGAAGATATTTATTTCAGGGGTTTCTAAGAAAATATCTTTTTGGAATATATTTTCATTCTGGGGCAGTTTCGCAGTTTTCACTTTTTGGAGGGGCCATTGTGCAATTAATTAAAGTTATTGCTCAATGTTTTGTTTTGAGCCTGGATCTTTGTACGGGATTCATTTTCACTTTTCATCAAGTCGTGTACTCTTGGAATTTCCTCCTGGTCGATATTTTCCAGTTTCAAGGTTTCTGACCTGGTTTGCGCCAAATTTGTTTGGGGCATAACTTTCTGCTCAGGACTCGGTTTTTGACGCCGTTTCTTCCGTTGTTCATATTTTCTCATTTTGAATCTTTTTTGTTCACCTATTTTCTCTCTCTCTCTCCTCTCTCTTGGCCGGATCTCATGGCTGCCATGCTTCTCTTTTCTTTTCCAGTCACTTCCCTTGGTTGAAAAGGTGTAGTACCTTTGTGTTTATTATTCCCCTCGCCGTGCTCTACCTTTCCCCTTTATTAGAACTCATTTTTGGCCATTTCTTGAGTTTGGGTTTGAAGTCAAGATGTGTTTTTGATGGGGTTTTCTTCGGATTCTTGTTCGTGGTGTTGTCCCCGACAAAACCTAGGAGTTTCGTCGGATTCGAAGCGGTTTCCATTTAGTGGGGATTTGGGATTTCATCTTAAATGGAGGTAAGGAATGTTTTAGGATTATTTGTGTGTTGTATTGTGTGTTTGTCACTATTATACAACATATATGTATGCCTTGTATCAAATCTAGAAAGTTATTAATTTTTATTTCTTTGTATAAGATTTAAAATTCGTGATGATATATAACTTTGATTTGAATTGTGGCATGCTAGAAAGTTTAGTTTTAATATATTTGTTAACATATATTAAATTGGGATTAATTAAATAAGAATAGCACTTTTTAATTAATATTTATCTTTTGTGAAAGATTAAAGTTCATGGCTATACCTTGCATGAAATTAAGTTGTATTATGCTTCTAAATTAAGTTTTGGCATGTTGTTTAACATACTTTAATTTGAGAGCATTTGGTTGAGATTGAAAATTTAGAGACTTTAATTAAGAGAATTAATTAAAATCTATTTAGTGGTTTCATGGGCCTAATTAAGCTTTTGAATGAATATATGTAATGACCATGATATGTCTTTTAACATATATTAAATTGAAGCTATTTGGGGATGATTTGAAATCTAGAGAGTTTGATTATTTTGATATAATTAAATTTTATCTTATTTATCCATGGATTTAATCATGTTTTAGGAGTTACTTCTATTTTAAGATCATGGATTTAGACTTGTGGTGTATTCACTTGATTATGTTTTAAGCATTGGAAAGCGTTATTATTAAATTTATATTCATGAAAATATGTTTCTAATATGAATATATTGTTGACTTGTGATTTCATTGCATTATGAATATGAAATGCTTATTATGCACAATTGAGAGTTATATTGCTAACTTGTTACTATGTAGTAGTAATATATATAAGTTTTGAACTTATTGTTTTTGGAGACTTGTAAGGATTATGTTCATATGATGGCTAGGGTCTCGCCTTAGTACGGATTCGTGAGTTTCCTAAGTCATATGAAGTGCACAGTAGGTAGTACCTTGTGGGTCGTAATTGCCCGGAATAACTTATACACGTGCGCACTAGGTACTACCTTGCGAGCTAGTAACCCAGAATAACTTGATTGGTCTACAGCCAAGGATCCTAATCTTTCCACTATTTGATTTCGCATTAAATTTCAAGTTGTTAATCATGGATTACTGGTAGCTTGAGAATTGATGCTTACTTTGGGTATTTGAATCCTATTTAGTATACTTGAAACTGTATACTTGTTTTGTGTATTTAGATCTCAATTAGTATACTTAAGCATTGTATGTTTGATTTGTGCAATCGGACTTCATTATGTATACTTGTGCATATATGCTTGATTCATGAGTTTTCCATGTTAATTGTATGTTTGTATATGCATGCTTAGACAATGCATAACTTGTTTAACATGACTTAGTGTACTTGAGCATGTATACTTGTATGACGTTGTTCATTTCAATTGCGTGAGTAGCTTAGGATGATCCTTGTGTCTCACTTTGACGTAGACGTTAGGTGGCATGAGCCCTTTAACATGTCTCATCTTAAGGTGATAAAATTGTAAAACGTAGGTCGATGCATGTTCATTTCCTACGAGTAGCTTTGTGTTGCTCACCCCTACGTTACTGGGGCATATTTCAGGTACAAGATTCAAGATATGGAGATTAGCATTTACCTTTGGTGGTTTGGAGATTTGAAGTTTCTTTCAAAGCATTCTTGTTTACATGCAAGTGTTAGCATGTTTAAGTTTTACATTTGGTGTTATAATACTTAGTTAGGTTCAATATGCTAATTTTGCTTCATTGGGTGTAAAGTGTACTTAAGTATGTTATTTAGAGCTCATTTGATATGTATGATTTGTGACCAAGGGTCACTAACCTTAAAGTTCAAGTATATGCTTCTAAGTTTCAAGTTTTGTTTGGAAATGTAAATTTTTCCAAACTTTGAGGTTTGATATGTGAAATTTTGTAAATGGAATATAATAAGACCGTAGGCCATTGCAACATGTATCAAATGTTATATTACACTTGCGTGCATGTTCACATCATCACATACTTGCATATAACGCAAATTGAGTATGCCATGGGGGATTTCAAGTAAACTTTCAGTCATGGATGCATAACAAGAGGTTTGTGCACTTTCTCGAGTCATTTCGGTCAACCAAAATGTCATTTCGGTCGATCGAAGCCTTTTGGGTTTTGTTTGAACCTTGAAACCTCACTTTCCAGTAGCCAAAGTTAGCATTTAGGGTCATTTCGGTCGACCGATGGCTAATTTCGGTCGACCGATGGTTCCTTTTGGTGTATCAAACCAACCAAGCCTTACAGACTTGTTTTTTGGACAAATTTTGTTCATTTTGGTCATCCGATGGGTCATTTCGGTCGATCAAAATAGCTAGATCCCGAGAGTAGCTTCAGTCCAGTTTCAGCACTGATCTTTCGACTTCAAATGACCATAACTCCTTCATTTTAAATCCAAATGGGGTGATTCTTTAGCCTAGATTCATGGATTTTGAGTCATCTTTCCAATGGTATCAATTTCATTCTCAGATTCCAATTACAGTGGGAGTTATTCAAGTTTTAGTGAGAGGGTGTCGGTTTTCGCTTAAACCGGAAAAGGGCGTTTTGTGGGATTCTTGTCCAATGTTCTTAGAACCTCTTGGAAAGTCATAAAATGATTAAGTTAGGTTGTTTTCACCTTGTTTGACTTGTTTAGAGTCAAGTTTCTTATTTTAATTGTGAAGTGACCATTTTGCCCCTTGGTTCATGGATTTGCCCGTTTTGACCCCTTTGTTTCCGCCTTCATTCTCTTTGAGCTTCGTGACTTTATGGAAGGTTACATTGGTGTCTTGGAGATAGTTTATATCTCTAAAGACTTTGGTTTCGTCTTTTGCTTTCGCATTTCGGATCCGTTATCGGGTCAACTTTCGGTTCATCACTAATGAACCGGGTTGAAAAACTCAGGTCGCTACATTTTTCCTCCCAATCACCTGAAAGTTAACTTTCTCAAAGGGACTATAGTTGACAATTTACATTTGAACCATATATTTGGTTCTGGCACGCCTGGTTTACATCAATTTGAGGTCGATTCCAGTTAGCCAATTTTAGGGTCAACAGCACCAAACACCCAAAACCACATATATATTAGCTCAGTATTTATACATATAATCTATATAATTAAATAATATTAACTCATACATGAAACACATATCACTCTTTTAAAAACTGCTCTCAATTAGCTGTTATATAGATTTTTATAAGCGGACATACCAATTATGTCCGACATACTCAATATCTACTTAGTATTCAAACCTGATGCATTATGTAATTTCAGCCAACTTTTGGTATTCAGTTCAAACTTTTACAATTACACCAAATAGTGATCTTTATATGTATATATATATATATATATATATATATATATATATATAATAAATACATGTTTATGTGTGTATATATATATATACATATCTACCTGATTCTATGACCAGGGCCGCAGGCGACGTTTTCAATCCACAAATTGGAGGTGCCGGGGCCAACTGAGACACAGTCATCGCCTGTGGCAATCCTAGGGTTCAAGATGGTAACACCAGACGATAATTGCACGTGGATGCCGTAGGTGTTGGGGCTGTTTCTGGTGGCTGAGACTTTCACTCCTTACACCATCACATTGGTGTAGCTATGAATGACAATGTGGAACATTTGACTGTTTAGTGAAGTTAATCCACTCATCTCTATGTTGTTCGAATTGGTAAATCTCAGTGTCTGCATACAAAATAAAAACCACAATTAATCACTAAAATTCCACGATTTAATCAATTCAATTCCATGCCGTAGCTATTCTATATATGTAGTAGTCAGCTTTGGGCTAGCTCCGCCCCTGGTCACTACCGCAACACATTATTTTTTTTTTTTTACGTATACACACATGTATAATATCTATAATATTAATTCAATAGAGGCAAAAAAAAAAAAAAAAAAAAATTCACTAATGTTCTCTTATGTTCGATAAAAATGCATGAAGCATTTTTTATAAAATGGTATACTCACAAGAAAAATATTTAGAATTATATAATAATCTTTATTGGGAGCCCTAAGCATATTGGGAGGGAAGGTAAACTAAAGTATTGTAAAAGTGTCAATAACAACAATAATATCATATATATATATATATACACACACACACACACCAATACTTTTAATTGTCACTTATTAAATGACAAATTTATAACTAGTTGTATAAGTTACTAAAATAAAAATCTTGTTTAATTTAAATTTGAGAGATTTTAATTAGTTTAAAATCATTTCTTTTCTAATCTTTTATTTTTTAGGTTTATCTTTCTCAAGTGGAATCAAATTATTTAATTTCTTTCTTACAAAAATTATATTTTTGAAAAACTAAAACAATTGATAAAAGAAAATCTGATTCTCTTTCTATTTGTCGGCCAACACATATAAGTACGTTGTTGTTGTTGTTGTTGTTGTTGTTTCTTCTGTCTGTTGTGTTGTTTTTTCCTCCTATTCGTTTGCTTAGTTAAAATTAAAAAGACAAAAAATATTTGTTTAGCATTTCATGAATATAGTATGCCTTTAGATTTTAATTCTGATGAAAAACATGAACTTAATTAAATTTTAGAGTATCGTTATCAAGTGATTGCAGAACTTCTACTCGTTAAATAAAAGATCAAAGCCAAAATTATTTAATTTCATTCTTACAAAAATTATATTTTTGAAAAATTAAAACAATTGATAAAAGAAAATCTGATTCTCTTTCTATTTGTCGACCAACACATAGAGCAATAGTAAAGTAAATTAATTTTTTGACTAGTTCCTTCCTGAAATAATTGGAAGTACGTTATTGTCTGTTCTGTCTGTTGTGTTGTTTTTTCCTTCGTTTGCTTAGTTAAAATAAAAAAGATAAAAAGTATTTGTTTAGCATTTCATGAATATAGTATATCTTTAGATTTTAATTCTGATGAAAAACATGAACTTAATTAAATTTTAGAGTAACGTTATCAAGTGATTGCTGAACTTCTACTCGTTAAATAAAAGATCAAAGCCATTGTAGTCTAAAGGAGCAAAAATAAAAAATAAAAATCAATAAAAGGCTTAAAAGCACATATTTTTATAATAATTAGTGGAAATAACACCCAAAAAGGGTCTTGGATTACAGTGCTTACAAGGGCAGGTTAAGCCCAATAGATACCGCCACAGGCTCAAGTAAGAACCTACATATTTAGAACCAAAAGGCCCAAAATTTATGTTTTGTTTTTTTCTTCACTCTTCTTCTTTTTAACCTATAATTAGTAGTGAATCTTAGTTTCTCTTTTTCCACTACAAGCAGCTCTTTGGCACAATCAAACCAGAAGTTGTTCCACCGGCATTAGCACACGACGACTTTGCCGGTTGATTCTTGAAGGTGAGCTTCACATTTTCCAGTCTTATTCCATTGCACGGATACTTCTTACTACAGTCAAATTTTACAGCAACTTCAGTCGCCGATGTTCCATGAATGTCTTGATATGTGACGTCGCTAATTTTCACACCGGAGACCTAAATAAATGAAAATTAAGAGCCAAAGAGACAACTAATTATTTTTCAAGAAGATATAAGCTTATACAAGCACATTATTTTTGTACATTGAGTATTATTTTTTTCTAATTTAAGCAGAAGGCCCAAATAGAATGGCCCTATAAGCCCAAAAAGCCATGATAAGCAAACATTGATGTGTGCCTTTCTATTATTTTAAGTTTCAAAAAATGCCCTTCAAAAATGTTACCTGGCCGGGGCAGTTCTTGTTGTCGGGGCAGTAATTCTGGGTGATAATGACGGGATTTTGGACATTTACCATAGTGGCATGTTGGAAAAGAACCCCTTTAACAAATCCAGTGCTTGGCCTACCCCAAGTCTTTATCCTCACACCATTGTCAGTACCGGTAAAAGTAACCGTTTTAACTGTCACATTCTGCACACCAGGCTCTTGAGAATCCTTGCCCAAACTTCCAATGCTGCACCAAACACCCAAATCCACATATATATTAGCACAATATTTATACATATAATCTATATAATTAAATAATATTAACAGTGTTGACTCATCCACGAAACACATATCACTCTTTTAAACACTGCTCTCAATTAGTTGTTGTATTGATTTTTATAGACCCACATATATACTAAGTCTGGCATACTCAATATCTACTTAGTATTGAGACTCCAAATATAGTCCACTTTAAGACATTATGCAATTTCAGCCAACTTTCGGTATTCAGCTCAAACTTTTACAATTACACCAAATAATGATCTTTATATATATATAATAAATATATATTTATGTGTGTATATATACATATATCAACCTGATTCCATGACCAGGGCCGCAGGCGACGTTTTCAATCCACAAATTGGAGGTGCCGGGGCCAACTGAGACACAGTCATCGCCTGTCGCAATCCTAGAGTTCAAGATGGTAACACCAGACGATAATTGCACGTGGATGCCGTCAGTGTTGGGGCTGTTTCCGGCGGCCGAGACTTTCACTCCTTGCACCATCACATTGTGGCAGCCATGAATGACAATGTGGAACATTTGACTGTTTAGTGAAGTTAATCCACTCATCTCTATGTTGTTGGAATTGGTAAATCGCAGTGTCTGCACACAAAATAAAAACCCCAATTATATATATATATTTGTTTCTATATGTGTATAGATATGAAGAAGAATTAAATCAACCAGGGCACCATGCTTTGACCTTAGAAGCCCGAAATTGTTGAACCACAATATATTAACCAAATAGCTAGTTGACCTTTTAAGCCCAAAATCAGTGGACCATGACAAATTGGTAATAATATAGTCCCTAACCGTAACCCCACTTCGCAGTAAAAACATTTATTTCAAACTTTTTTTTCCATAACTGTCAATGCTTGATTGACACTTCCGGTTTGGTAACCAAGAAAAAGGAGGAAAAAATGAAATAAAGCTACATCCATTTGGAAAAACAGTTTGTAACAGCCTAAAAGTCAAGCACCCACCTCGTGAAATGACAACACTACCCCCAAGCTAAGCGCGCTGCGCTGAGATATATAGCCTCTTTGTCTTCTCAACTTACTGCTCAGTTACATACTCTGTGTTTGTGTGTGTATATACCCTCTATACGAAACCGGGAAAGTATTCAGTACATCCCGTACCGAAAATGTAGTATTTCCCACCAATTACTATCAAGGAAGATATATGGTGAATGTATATATTCAATATTTTAACTAAAGGAAATATCCAAATTATCAAAGATCAAATTAATAGCAGGGCATTTTTGTAAGTTCAACATACCGTAGCTCCACTAGGACAACCATTGCCGGAGGCCTTACAAGACCACAAACCAGTGCCTTGGCCATCAAGGGTACCACCATGGATGGCAACACCACTGACTCGCTCGAAAAACAGCCAGTTTCCGGCGCTCCCAATCACCCGGTAGTCTGATGGCGCCACGAGGGTTCCATCGATACGTATCAAGATGGCGCCATTCTTGCATGGTCCGGCGAACCGGGCACCATGAAGCAAGAACCGCCCCGGCGGCACGTAGATGGTAGCCGGGCTTGCCGAGCCACAAGCTGAAGCCCATGCACTCAAGAAGGCCTTGGTTGAGTCAGTCTTGCCATCAGATTTGGCTCCTAAACTCATCACATTGTATGTCATTGCATTTGCTGATGATTGGGTTAAGAAAATGAAAAGTGCTAGAACAAAAGAACTCGTGGGGTGCAACATTTTCATATGAAGGAGAGACATATAGATTTATGTACGTATAGAGAGAGAAGAGGAGTTAGAGGAGTTGATGGTGAGGAGTTGGAGCGGTTTTAGGAGGGTATTTATAGTGTGGGATCTTAATGCATGTTTTGGATGGTAAAAACCAAAAGTAAGCAAGTCGGGCCGAAATTGGGAGGTATGTTGCTTGTACTCAATTTTCATTTTAGGTCTTAATTACTGAAATGTCCTTCCTTTGGAGCTGAAATTGCATTTATGAGTGTGTGTTTTTTCTCCTTGATCCTTCCCAATTATCTTCTGGTTTTGTTTGGTTTCTAGATTTAGTGTAGTCATTAGTGTAACAGAAAAGACTTTTGTCTTGTTTGGCTATACCACGAAAATAGGGAAAGAGAAATACAACTAATTTGATTTTAGAATAATGTTATTGTCAGAGCACTCTCACAAAAAATTTAAAAATCTCCCATTTATAAGTCACACAATTCTTATTTTTAGGAATTTGGGAGAGATAATTAATTAAGAAAGAATCATTTGCAATAAAGGAACAAATTAAACTTTTTTTTATCTCTTAACGTTCTCTCGGTTAACACCCTCAACGAATTTGTCTCTTTCTCTCTCTTAGTTAACCTTTAAAAAATCTGTATTTTTCTCTCTCTTAGTTAATCATTTGTCTTTCAGTCAAAGAGTCTCTCCACATGCATTCTTTTATTAGTTTCTCTCTCTCTATGCCATCAATTTGATTACCGAAGATACGTAAGACTTTGTTTTCTTGAAGGTTTAATTTTCTCTAAGTTATGAATCAAAAGATCCTTGAACAGATTGAATCGTTTCCATTATCTCTTGATGAAGAAATTACGATGGATATGAAGGAGGGGGAGGAATTGTGTTTTAATTGTCTTCTTTGGAAATTGCATGTTGTCTAAGAATGTTATCAACACTAATGGCTTACATAATATCATGAGTAAGATTTGATTTGTTAACCAAGAGAGAGAAAGTGAGAACGTGGAGAGAAGAGAGAGAAAAAAGCTTGATTTGTTTCTTTATTGCAAATGATTTTTTCTTAATTAATTCTCTCTCCCAAATCCCTAAAAATAGGAATAGTGTCCTTATAGGCAGGAGCTTTTTAGACTTTTTGCACATTACTCTTTTATTTTATATGTCGCTTTAATTATCTTTTCTTTTTCCTTATTCTCCAACCATTTATTTATTTATTTATAATGCTTAAATTAAGAAAATATAAATTGCTTATGGAGGAATTTTTTTTATATAAATTGCTTTATTCTTTACTTTTCTTTAATCTTTGATTGATTGATGGATAGTGGATGCGATCTATTTTATTAATTAAAAATAATTTTTTAATAACTTTTTTCATTTTTGAAGGATAATTCGAATTACTTTCATGATAATTAATAATCTTTATTGGATACTCCATGAACTAAATCTTTTCGAAAATTTAAATTCTTTGTTTAGATGGAAATAGCAAGAGAAAATATGGAAATGAATTTTTTTTTTTTTTTTTTAACATTTTAGGAGTTTTGTTAGCAGGAAAATGAAAATTTTGAAAAAAATCACTTTCCATAACCACCTAATTTTTACATAAAATTTTCTTTCAAAGAAAAAAAAAATTCATTTCTTGAGAAAATTTTGTAAACTTACAATATTGTCCTTTCTTTTATGATAATTTTACATTATTTTCTTGCAAAATATTTATTTTACATTATTTTCTTGCAAACCATAAAATAATAATTTTACATTATTTTCTTGCAAAATCTTTATATTAATCAAATTGACGTTGAAAACTTAATTTTCCTAACTTCACTCCACTTTACTTTCTTTTACTCTGACCTTGTACCACTAGTTTTCGTCTAAACCAGCGGACCCTAATGGTAATACATGGCCCCTTATGGTAATACATGCACTATAATATTTGTGATTTTGGATTACCAAAATGGAAAAGAAAAGAAAGAGTAAAACTAGTTTGAAAGAGTAAAACTAGGTTTTAATTATACACGCACTAACTCGTCCAACTCTAAACCTCTCACTTTAGAATTTGAAGTTGTTTTAATAATAGAGTAGCACTAGTTACAATATAATAACAAGGAAAAAAATATAGAATATATATAGCATTAATTAAAATCCTTCTCAATATCCCGTATAAGCGCTATTTCTCCCTCTACAGAAAAGATTGGATATTCGAGCACCCATAAATATAGGGATTTAAGTGTTTGTATTAGTAATGATACATCTTTACGAAAAAGGTGGGTGGGGGTTTGGCCCAAGAGAAAATAAAAATAATAATAATTTATGATATGAGAAGCACAAAATATGATTTAAAAAATAAATAAATAAATAGAAGAAGAAGAAACGTTTATCATTTCAGCCTGTTTCTTTTCACGCACCCAACAATAAAAAAAAATCACAATGAAACTCGCCATTTTTCTCTCGATCTCATTTTTTTTTTTTTTTTTTTGTTTTAATCACCTAATTTGTATATCAAATATGAGATCACTTTGCGTTTCTTTTCTTTGCTTCCAACTCCAATAAAGTCCTAGCTAATAAATTCAAAAAGACATCAATATATGAATGAGCACATGTACGGCCGTTAAATATAATAATTATATATGCATATGGTTGCTTGAGATAGGAGAATTTCAAAAGTTAGTTAAATTCAAATATGTGGTAGACGACCGTAAACGTGACAAAACTCAAAACATCCCCCCCATTCCCTCTCTTTTTATCTGGTTCATGTTATGTTTAAGACATTATATATAATATATTTGTGTGTGTAACTGTGTATCTACATGTATATAATAAACACACACAGAGACACATTATATATGTGTATGGGCCTTTTGAGTTGCTTTAAGCACAAGATCAACGCCTCCATTCCCGCCGTTCTAGCCTATGGCCACCGCCTCCATGTTAACCACATTTTCTTTCTTATTTGCGTAAGGTACTAAAACATCTTTCACACATGCATATATACACACATATAATTATATAATATAATATTATATATATATATATATAAAATGGCTTTCAAATGACTTACATTGACTTTCATTCTTTTTAAAATAGTGGAAATTCATTCGTTTCATTTACTTTGTAATCACAGCTCGTACAAAGATTTATTGTAAGGAATAAAAAAGAGGTTGAATCGATTTATGCGGACCCTCTCTCAAGGTCATGGTGGGCTCAAACCATGGTCTTGTGGCTTGTATAGCACGGTTTTTATAGAATTGTGTTTATTCATATTTGTACTACAAAAGGGTATAAATTTTGAATTATTTTTCAATCACATCTTTGTTGAAATTGTGAAATTTAAATTTAAAACTACCACTATAGCCTCGTGGTACTTTTTCACCATGTCAAAAATTCAAGTCCCAAAATAAAAATAAATAAATAAATAACTCTAGTATTAGATTAATTTCATACTTGGATCGTACCATAATTTGATTAAATCTTCATAAGATTGTACAAATTTGACCTATTTTAATTCGAATTTCCTCTTATCTTCAAATGTAACGGGTAGGTGTTTGTCCATTTATCAAAAAATTTAAGTTATTTAATAGTGCTGCATATCTACCTATTTATACACACTTCAACTCTATCAAATTCGATGTGAGACAAGTCCCACATTTTCCTCCACTCGAACCCGCGCAACGTCCTCATTGCGGTCAGGCCAACTTACCTACCAGGGGTCTAGACTCGAACACCCACGTGGCTAGGCGATTGACATGTTACCAGATCAAAGATTGAGTCTGACTTTGAAACCAGCTGTAACGGGTGGACTCTTATCCTTTTACCTAAAAATTTTAACACCAAACCTCTTAAAAGATGCCATCAAATGCCAAACCCAATTTATTTCATGGCATAATTAGATGCTATTAAAGTTGTGCAGAAAAGAGAATGAATTTGAAAAGTTTTTTTTAAAAGAAAGAAAAAGAAAAAGAAAATAAAAGGAAAACTTGTATTGGTAAAGGAGAGAGAAGTGAGGTACGGATCTTGTGAAAGTATTAAAAAAGACAAGTGCATTTAATGTGACTGAAGTGATAACATTAGCCTGTTAAAAAAATCGGGTTGAGACCGTGCTTTGACGGATCGTTGAATACGCAATGATTCTTTAAATTTAATATGTGATTTGTATCAATCAATTTATATTAATTTTGTCTGAGTTCGTTATATTGCGTCCGTAACTTCCACTGCAAATAAGGGTTCAGGCTCATCATACTCGACTTGGTTCAAATTTGTTTAAATTTTATTTTAATTTAATCTGATTTGATAATATAGTGAATTATGTATAAATAAGTTCACATTTAATTTATCAAAATGCATTTAGGTGCTGTTTGATAAAATAAAAAATTAAGTACTAAAAATTTTAAGAGTTGAATTTTAATTATTGAAGGCTTTTAGCAGTATTTAAAAAATAAATATTTTTTGATATCTTTTTGAATTTTTAGTGTTCAGCATTTAGTGATAAGTGATATCCCCACTTAAAATTTTATCTTATTTTTAGTTGATCTTACTGTTTTCATTGATGTTCAAATTGTGTTATCAACCGTACTTAATTAAATAATCTCTTAATACATTCAGAATTAAGTGCCGAAATGTATTATCAAAGACCCAAAATTAAACCCCTAGCTTCCTTTTCCTTTTTCCACTTTGCCCTTTTGGTACTTAAACCCTCACTTTTTTACTTTGAAAGATAAGAAATACTCAAAAATTCTAAAACAAAATTATTTATTTATTTTTTCATCTGTTTATAGTTCTTTAAAAACATCAACTCATGTCGCAAATCAAATATGAACCACTAATTACATATATTATGAGATAATACAATATGTATTACTTAATGTTGTTTAATAAAACTGAAAATTAAGTATTAAAAATTTTAAGAGCTGAATTTTAAGTACTGAAGTTATAAGTAGTAATTAAAAAACAAATTTTTTTTGAAATCTTTTATAATTTTCAACGTTCAGTATTCAATGATAAGTGATTTCTCCGTCACTTAAAATTTTACCCCATTTTAAGTGACGCTTACTGTTTTAAGCGATATTCAAAGTGCGTTATCAAATGCACTTAATTAGATAAGTGCTCAATCCATTTAGAATTAAGCACTTAATTAGATAAGTGCTCAATACATTTAGAATTAAGTACTGAATTGAATAATCAAACATCACATAACTCTAACTTTCTTTTTAAAAGGGTGAAGTGAGCTTGGGTTAAGTAATTAAGGTTAAAATTTGAGTTAGAGTTGAACATTTCATATATCGGGTTGAGCACAAAAATGCTCATGGATGATGGATTTATGTATAACTCAGTGGGGGAAATTTGAATTTTTTAAATTTTTTTTTTTTTTTTAGTATTATACCTTACTATTTTTAAAAAAAAAAAAATTACATATCATAAAATTTCACTATTGCCCCTACTAAAATAACTAAAATCTCAACTCTCATAAGTTTCTGAGTTCCTAACCATTGCTTTATTGAAAAATGCATATGACACTCTACAACAAGCACAAAATAAACATATAATTCATGAATGGGTTCTCAGTTTTCTTGGATAAATATCTACTTATATATTCTGCATAGCAACAAAATAAATAATTGGTTGAATTGCATTTTGTGTTTCATTCCTTTTCAGGGTAATTTTAAAATATTATGATTGTAAAGTATTTTTATCATTCTGGTTTTTCTGAGAATTTTTGTCTTACACTTGTTTAAGATTTATTTATTTATTTATTTATTATTATTACTAAATAAGTATATATACCAAGGCACTAAAAACCCAATCTGACTTCAATGTGGAACAGCCAAACAGGACATATATCCTCGGTGAGTTTGGATATGTGTTTGTGTGGATTTGCAATAAGGTTATTCCCTCCTGAAATCATGTTGTTAGCATTCCCATTAATGTTATGTAAACATCAAAAATTTGTGATGGCTTCATCACCATCCGATTGGTTAAATAGTCAAGATTTTATCATCAAATCAAAGACTACAAATACTGGTCCACTAGGACACGTGGCAAAATCCTAAAGGTCTGGACCTTTAAGGATGGTGTGATAATTTAAATTTAAATTTTAAATTGTTTCTAAACAAAGAGAGATACATATCTCTTGATTTAAGGAATTTAGCACAATCATGGGGAGTTTCCAAATCAAACACCACATCATTTGGCCTATAAAGATAGGGTCACTCTATACATTCAAGGGACAGACATAAACATAGAGAGACAAATAGAACATCGAAGCTCTAACTCAACAAAAAATCTTAAATTTCTGAAGAAGAACAAAAACTCCGAAATTTCTGAAGAACAACAACAAGCGTGCCACACATACGCCGTCGGCCCTCATTCGAAGATCCATTTGAGCCTTCTTCAACTTTGAAGAACTCAAATAAAGTTCAACAACCAGTTCTAGATCAGGCTTCCGACGCCCGTGTACCGATTTTCTAAGGAGATTTAATCAGAGGGTGATTCTAGACTATAATAGAATCGCCAACAGAGGATTGTACCCATTTTTCCTGATATTTAATAAAATTATTGTTTCTTGCATTTATTTTCATTCCTAGATTTTTGGATACAAAATTTGTGTGTACAAATTTCTGGCACGCCCAGTGGAACCTCTCTGCCTCTCATATCTACCTCCTTAATCATTTCGTCTACAACTTTTCTCACTTGCATCAATGGCTTCCAAGAACGTTCAACATGTTCAAGGCTTGAAGAATGCTAGCAAGAATGCCAAGAATGTCACCATCGCAACTACCAACAATGCAGCTACAACGAAGGTTGAAAAGAGCGTACTCATTCCATCGAGTATAAGCACCAACTCATTGCGTTCGTCAACTCAAAGCAAAACTAAGGTGGCTATTCATTTTACGAGTAAGCAAGGTATGGTGAAGATCAATCAGTCTTATACCGCCAGGGACTCCTTGGGGGCAAGAAAACTTGGTGGCATCATCTCCGTAAGAGCCACTCTAGGGAGATATTTCAAAAGGAAATCTATAAGCGCAGACTTTTCTAAAACATTCACCGCGACAAGGAAATGTTGAGACTCATAAGTATGTTTCCTTGGCTTTCCTTAGTGCCATAAAGGAAGTATCCAAAATTTCAAAGAACTTTTCAAAAGGTTCATTTGTTATACGCTTGAGGGATGTCGACTACCCAAGTCCAAAGACCTTGTCTAGTTCAGTTTTCATGCCGATTATGATGACACCACCACCATGCTTAAGGAACAACTTGCTACTATGGCTCGTGCCATTGAGAAGATTACCAAGACTATTGAGGAAAAATACTTACAAATTGTTTGTTGGCGAGTCAAATCAAGAACTCTTGCACCCTCTCGGTTTCACACCAAAGGGAATAATGGTAGACAAGGTTCATCATACATCCACGTCCGAGCAAGGGGCATAATGAGGGCTGAAAAGTGCGCATTTAAAACCCTTGAGCTTAGGTATTTTAGGACCTTTATCTATCTTATTTTTCCATTTTAGACTAATTTCGTGTTTATTGTCTTTTTAGGTGTTTATCCCCAAAATAAGCTAATTCAGCCAAATAAGAGCTTAAAAGAAGCTAACTCAAGCTGGTTGAAGAAAGGAGCAAAGCGGAAGCAGAATGAAGCAAAGTATAGAAATTAGCATGTTTGATCGATCTCAAGAACACTCTGATCGATCGAAAGTTCATCGATCTAGACTCTCCAAGATGGATCCAAGTTATTTTGTCTTTATCCAAAGATCCCATAAAGTTCGATCGATCCAACAATTCTCCGATCGATAGAAAAGATTTCATCTTATCCTGTTGTACCACCCTACCTACCACTTTTGTCTCTTTCCCCAAAATATCTTAGATCTGTCCTTATCCAAAATGGCGCCGCCATAGGAGGATTAATCCAGCTAAAGTTTGATAGATCTCAGCCAAGTCCGATCAATCTCAACATAGGTTCGATCGATCGAACCCTCTCAAGTGCGAATTAAAATAAATTCTAGCTCATTAAAAGTTGTCTCATTGTGTAATCATTGGAGGAGCCCTTGTGTACGAGCCTAGACCATTGGGTGTGACATTAGAGCTACCTCTATAAGGATTATGAGCCACTTTTACATATATGCTTTTAGGAGTTGATAGATACAATTTTTTGATTATTCTTAGAGAGGAAGAAAAGAGAAGAGGAGGCTAGAGACACATTCTTGGGAGGTCTTCCATCTACTTCAAGAAGAAGACCATTTCTACCATGGAGATAGCTCTTGAGGGTTGGAGGACACCATTCATGAGTGGGTAGACATCCTCTTGGGGCTAGAGTTAGCCCTAAACATATTTTATTTACCTTGATTTATGTATTTTTGAGGGAATTTGTGTTGTAATACATGTTTTGACATCTTTATTTACATAGATCTTGTTTATTTAATGATTTGTGTGGTTTAATTCTTCCAATTGATCATTTCATTCTATTCATATGTCTATGTATGCTAGAATAGATGTTCATGTGTTTATCTCCATCTCTTGTGTTGTTGATCCATGTCTATATGTGTTGATGCTATAGATCTAGAGATTGTCAAGACATAGTGCTTAATAAAATGCTCTTGTGGTTTATTTGATGGTTCATACTCATTTCTTAAAGGATTATGCCTCTTTAATTAGTTTAATTTTCATGTCATTAGCTTAGATGTAGTGTAGTTACCTTTGTTGTTATATGGGAGGACAATTCATGCTTGTTGTTTGATATTCCATACTTATGGATGCAAGTAGTATATTTCTCTAATTGTGTGATGTGTTTGGGATTGTGAGCTTAAAGGAAGGATTAATGGCTTAGTTTGATATATTGTGCTATTCATTGTGTTGTTTAGACAATATACACTTAATTGGTTATCCATGCTTGTTGAAACAACCATACGCACTCACTATTGTTGCAACGTATGTTTTTCCCCTCATTAATTATGAATTGAGTGTATAGAAAAGTGATGCTTAGTGGTGATCTCTAAGTCCCAAGACCTCTCTCTCTTGTTTTCTCTATCCTTTAATTACTTGTTTTATATTGAGCTTGCTTAATCTTAATTGTAGTTTAATCAACCAAACAATCTACCTTTGATCACTCGACCTATTAACCCTGAGCACTGTTTCCATTACTAGTAGCCCTCCAATCCCTTGGGACAATCCCTACTCACTCTTGCTACATTAGTAGTAGTGGTTTTTATAAATTTAAACTTGACCCAAAAAACTTTTCTTGAACCGTGCATTCATTAGTTTAATTTGGCGTATAGGAACGGCCACCGTCAAATTTTGACGCCGTTACCGAGGATTGAATTGGCAATGCCATGTTTTAGAAACATTTAGGAATTAGTACTCTTTTGATCGTGTCTTTACTTTATTTTTATTTTTGGTTACTTATCGTGTTTGTTCTTATTTGGCTAGGTGAATCGATTGAAGGAAGTTGAACAAAGGAGAATTCAAAGCAAGGAGCTAAGCTAAGCATAAAAAGGACTAAAAATCTAAAAAAATGCAAAGCATAGCAAAACTTAGAAGTTGAAAATGAATTGAAGTTACTTAAGGACCCTTTGTGAGATCTTTCTAACCCAAGCTCTAGTTAAATCGTCGATCCGCGTGGAGGCTTGTTTTTCATTTCTTAGTTAAATCGTGAGCCCGCGTGAAGGCAATTTACGTTTCTTTGCATGTTGTTCAAGCATGGGGGCATGAGATCATTGTATGTGGAGATTTGCTGATTGATTTGGTGTGGGGGAAAAGTGTTTGTTACTTGCTTATTTTTTGTTATTGTCTTTGCTAGTACATGTATGGTCGTAGGTCATTAAATCCTACTCTTATCCCTCTTAATTTTCATCTTGAATTGGTTATCGTAATCCTAGGGGAAGAGGTAGTTCTTATCACTTCATTTCACCAATGGAGAATTTGAATGATGACCATGTGGAGGACCTTGTCACATAAACCAACAAGGCATCCTCCACCCTAATGTGCATCATGAAAATGTCTAAGTACCATTAGGTATGCCTAAACCATTCATCCCACCACAACAATAAGGCCAAATTCCATTAGGAATGCTTCAACCAATCTTTGCTCCATAACCTCCCATGGTTCAAGCTAATCAAGGTGTTTGTGTAGCACCACCAATTGTGAATCCTCCCATTGCATTAAGAGACCATTATGTGCCTAATAAATATAATGCACCCACTTGTATTCAATTACTTCCATTTAGAGCACATTACTATGAAATCAAATCACAAACCATTCAAATGCTTCCTAACTATCATACACTTCCTAGTGAAGAACCTTATAAGCATTTAGATGAGTTTCTTGAAATGTGTTCCACCGTGAAATACACAAACATGCCGGAAGTAGTTTTAAGACATAAATTTTTTCCTTTCACCCATAAAGATAAGGCAAAATATTGGTTCAACAATTTTAAGCCTTTTTTGATAACCTCTTGGGCGGAAATGCAACAAGAGTTCTTGAAAAATTACTATCCGGTTTCTAAGACCAATGCCATGAAAACTTCAATTAGAGAATTTTCTCAAGGGGATGGGGAAATGTTTTATGAGGCATGGGAAAGGTTTAATGATTTGCTTAGAAAGTTCCCTCATCATGACATACCTAAGTGGCAACTAGTCCAATATTTCTTTGAAAGTTTACCAGATAATCACAAGGGTATGGTTGATGCATCTATGGATGGTTCTTATCTTGATAAGCATGAAAATGATGTGTAGCAATTGTATAAAAGTATGAGTGAAAATTTCATGCATAGGTCCTTATCTTTTAAAAATGGTAGAAACCTAGGTGAAAGGAAGAATGTCGGCTTATATCAAGTTGACAACTCCAATAACATAACCGCCGAAATGAAATCCTTATCTCAAAGGTTTGATCAGTTTTTGATCAACCAAAATTCGGCGAATCAAGTATCTTCCTCCCCTACTCATATTCATCATCGTGCATCTAATGATCTTGCATGACTTGTTCAAGTATCTTGCATTCTACTTCCAATTGTCCCCATGGACATGTGCAAAGTGAGCCCCATGAGCAAGTTAATGCTACATTTGTTAATTAAGGGAATAATCCTTATGGCACTCATTATAATTCAAGTTGAAGGAACAATCCGAACTTTTCTTGGAAAAACCAAAGGGAAAGCTCAAACCCTCCCCAAGGTGGTTTTCAAGGGAAGTATGTTCCGCCACCAATGCAAGGCCAAGGTTCCCAAGGTTTTAGATCATCATCATTTCAATCACATGGAAACCAATTCTCTAATTCTCATTTCCCAAATCAATCTTATTCTCAAGGAAACTCTAGAAGTCCCACTTTTGAAGAAAAAGTTTTGACCGCTTTAGGCACTCTAGAGGCGAACACTCAATTGCTTCATTCTCATTCTCAATCCATTGCTAAGCTAGAAACCCAAGTAGGGCAAATAGCTAGTACCTTAAATGCTAGAGAGAAGGGGAAATGCCTTTAAATGCCCCACCAAAGCAACAATGTGTTATAGAAACTCATTCCTCATCGGAAGGTCCCACAATTGAGTATGTCAATGCGGTGACAACCTTGAGAAGTGGGAAGATTATGGACAACAAGGTAGGTCTGTCCAATGAAGAGAGTGAACCGGTGCAACCAAAAGTTGACACCCGTCTCGTTTCATATCATATTCCTCCTTCATTGCATATGTATGATCATTCAAATGAGAAACTGTTAGAAAGTGATTTGAAAAGTGAGTCCAAAATCGATTTGAAAAATGAATTGAACAAAGCTTCGAAAAAGGATTTTAAAAATTCTTATGTTGATGATGTTTCAAACAAAATTTTTAAAAAAGTTTTTGAGCCAAGAGCTCCATTTCTGGATACCTTGAAAGGATCCATTTATCTTGATAAACAAAAGATCAAGACCAATGAAATCATTGAAATGATTAGGCAAGTGAAGATTAATCTTCCACTTTTGGATGCAATTAAGCAAATTCTGGTTTATGCCAAGTTCTTGAAAGATCTTTGCACCCAAAAGAGGAAGAACAAGAGCCAAACACCTAGGAAAGTGGTTTTGACCGAGTAAGTGAGCTCAATCTTGCAACATAACACCCTCCCAAAGTTTAAGGACCCCGGTTCACCTACTACTTCTTGCATCATTGGTGACCATGTCATTAATCGGGCTCTTCTAGACTTAGGAGCAAGTGTTAATTTTCTTCCATACTCGGTATATGTCAAATTAGGTTTAGGAGACTTGAAACCGACGTTGGTAGTTTTACAACTTGCTGACCGATCCATCAAAAAGCCTCGGGGTATCATTGAGGATGTCTTGATTAAAATTGATAAATTCTTCTTCTCGATCGATTTTGTTGTCATTGACACGGAACCGGTTCCAAATCCTAAGAGCCAAATTCTCGTTATCCTTGGCCGTCCTTTCTTGGCAACTGTAAAAGCCAACATCAATTGTGGGACGGTGGTAATGAAAATCTCATTTGGGCATATGAAAGTGAAGTTGAATATCTTCAATCCGACCCAAAATTCATTTGACAAGCATGAAGAAGTAAATATTGTAGAAAAATGTCTAGACAATAAATGTGAAAGAATGGAGTCTTTGCTTGAAACCAAAACGTCAAAAAGTTCATTTCAACCTTGAGTCTAAAGAATGATGTTTCAAAAACTTGCTTTGAGAGGGCATGGAAGCCCAAAGATCACATTGACAAAGGACCAACAAATTCCTTTGAACCTAATCCAACAAGTTCTTTAGGGAACCGTTTATTGGGTGGAATTCAAAGTACCTATCACCCCATTAAGGAGGGGATGCATTATAAGATGTTTAATCCAGGCTAAAAGAGCCCAACATCTTGCTAGAGACGTTAAAGACTAGTAAATGCTTCGTAGGGTTTACAACCCTATTCCTCCCTTATTTCTATTTTATCTTTCATTTCTTGCGTCGTCTAGATATGTTTTGGAATTCATACACATGGCTAGGATTTTGATTGAGTATGCATGCACTTTCATTCTGAAAATAGGCATTTCGTCCCTATTCGATTGATCTCAAATGAGGTTCGATCGATCGAACCCCCATTCCTGCATCCAATCATTTCTCTGTTCCATTGATCTGAAATTTCGTGCATAAATCAGCCTTTTGTGTATCGTTTGAAAATTTCTTCAGATCAATTTGAAAGTTCCTAGATTGATCTAACTTTTTCTTGGATCGATCTTCACTCCACACTTAGAAAATTTTTTGAGATCCATGAAAAAGGCCTCTTTGTACATCGTTCGAACTTGTCTATAGGTTTTTACCTGTTCGATTGACCGAACCATTTTCTTGATCAATCTTAGCTTGATCGATCTGTACCCTTTGTTAACCTTGATTTTGACTTTGACTGCAATTTCATTTTTATTTTTATTTTTATTTTTAGTGTTTATTTTATTTTATTTTATCTTCAAAAACTCCAATTTTATTTTCATTTTAAAATTTTCAAAAATCCCAAAAACAACTTTCTTTTGTTTTATTTCCAAAAATTCAAAAAAATACTTTTAATTTTATTTTTAATTTTTAATTTTTGAAAATTCAAAATATTTTAATAAATAAATTTAAAAAAAAAAACAATTTGTCATTTAGTGAGGGGAGATCGATCTCAACATTTTTCAGATCGATCTATATTCGATTGATCGGAAATTTTCCCTGATCGATCGAACTTGTCATAACTAGTTTTTAAAAATAAAACACTAGGGTCATTAGATCGATTTTAACATCGATCTAAGCCCTCATCTCCCTTGCCTCTGCAAACCCTACCTTTCCCATCTCTGGCAAAACCTCCGGCGGCATTCCCGAACCTCGAATCTCTCTCCCTCATCTCAGATCTAATCGTCTCTCTTTCAACCACCACTTCTCTTGTCCATTTTGGTATGCTGAGTTATAATTTTGGGTTTTAAGTTTCAATCTACATATTTTTTATGTCTCCTTGCTAGATCTGAGTTGCCATGTTGAATTTTTTTTGCCATATTTGAAGTTTTCAAGCTTTTGTATATATGTGTATATATATATGTATAGGTTTTTGTATATATTTCATTTTTGACTTATTTTGGGGGTCATAGGCCAAACAAGTGACCAATCTTGTTGTGTTGTTGTGTGAGAGGGCCCCACAAGCTTGTTGGGGTGCCCTCGTGCCATCCACGTCACAGATCTGTGACTTTTCGAATTTCCCATACCAGTTCAATCGATTGAAGTTTTTTTCAATTGATCATTCAAAAATCGATCGAACTTATCTCAGATCTCTATGAGATTGATCTCACATTTTTATGATCAATCGAACTTCACAGATTTGCATCCCACACTTCACACACTCTTTTTTGTGATTCCATGCTATCTCATATATGCCCAATGCCTGTGTTTTCCACATTAGATGCATTCCATACTTATATTGTTTAGCATGCTTCACTTAATGTCACTGTTTATTTAGCTCCATCATCACTTGCGTAGATTCATGTTCTGTGTTGTCTATCTTATTTGACATACATGTTTCTATATACTGTGTTTCACTTTTTTATGCCTGTACTGACTTCTTCTGCAAGTGTTTTTCTTTCTGTTTTGCAGGCCATGGCTAGGGTAAACACTGTTGCCCGTAGGCATTATCCACGCCGAGTCAAGCCCAGGATAGAGGAGCCAGGCGAGCCCTCTCATATTCAGGAATAGCCCGAGCATTAGGTAGGACCATCTCGTGTCCAGGATTCAGAGCAACCTGTTGAGGCTGAGCAGCCGGAGCAGTCAGAGGTTTATATCGAGGCAGATCTAGCTCAATCCCCCTTAGCTAACTCTAGACTATAGTCTTCAGCCTCTGCATTTTCATCATCCTATGATGAGGCTGAGCATACACCATTAGCTTCTCCATCTCCGCCTCAAGCACAGCCAGGCCAGGCCTTAGACAGACCTCTACCGAGATACTCACACTTTACAGTGACGCATGAGTCAGTTTTTGACATCTCTTTCTTCTCTTAGTACATTCTGACCCGGGTAGCCTACGAGGATATAAACCAAAGGGGCATTTTAGCCATTCTAGCCCCTGTTACATACCCAGTTTACCCGAGGCTTATTCGGATGTTCTGCCAGAACCTCTGACCTGCTCTGAGTAATCTAGCGGAGCTGCGCACTACTGTCGATGGCCATCCTATCCGCATTACAGTGGAGACTCTGGCCAGATCTTGCCGATGCCTACATGCTTGCCCTCCTGATCTTGAGCTCAATTATCCCATTCTGGAGAGGAGGCCTTC
Organism: Cornus florida; assembly: GCF_030987335.1. Taxonomy (NCBI): domain Eukaryota; kingdom Viridiplantae; phylum Streptophyta; class Magnoliopsida; order Cornales; family Cornaceae; genus Cornus; species Cornus florida. The sequence continues at coordinate 54,202,332 of NW_026775573.1, forward strand.
TTATGCAGACATGGCTGACATTTGCTACTCGGACCTATTTGCCAGATGATCTGTGGTTCTTCCATTCGGTCTTGTACCGAAACGTGTTTATAGCCGGCCACAAAATTTAGAGGCGAGGCGATTATTTAACTGCCCTATATGCTTTCTACATAGGGTACTGGATTTTTATTCCGGCCTTATATTGGAGCATCATGATGAAGCTCTACGCGGACTACATCAGCAAGGCCAAGCCTAAGCGGGCTAAGTACCTTCCTTTTGGCCACCTCATCACTCAGATCTTGTGAGATCAGCGCTATCCATTCCATCCAGATGAGCGCCCAGAGACAGGAGCTTGCCATTTTGGCAAGAAGGATTGGAATAAGAGCTACAATGCTCTTATTAAGAGTCTTGTGGAGGACGTTGTAATAGCAGTTGAGGAGGAGGAGATAGTAGCAGCAGCAGCAGCAGACGATCCAGCAGTAGCACTGGCAGCTGCCATACATATGGATATAGACTTGGAGCAGGAGCCTCTAGCAGAAGATCTATAGCATCACTCTCCAGCGGGGTCACCATTACATTTCCCAGAATAGGCTCAGGACGCATATCATTTTCCTGATCCAGGGGTACCTGAGGCTCCATGTAATGACCCAGTCATTTGCCTTCCTTTCCTTTTTCCTGAAATTTTACGAATGACATTTTTTTGTTTAATTTTCTTTTCTGAGCTCTGTTTCATGTCGCTTAGTGTCAGCTCGAAGGCTCAGAATTGGTTTCTGAGACTCTTTTCCGTGGATTGACAACTTCCTTTGAGGACTGAGTCATTTTCATATTTTTCGTTTTTCGACACTATTCACTTTTCGTGATTTTCCCTATTTCGTCATTTTCCCTATTTTGTCTTTTCCCCGTTTGACACTTTGTTGGCGTAACCACACTTCTTGTGTTCGGAGTTGGTTTTTGAATTCATGTATCTCCACTTGAGTGGTTTCCACGAAATACGTATCATTACTTTTGCAAGAAAGTACTCTGGTTGCTCCCGGTGTCCATAGCGGCATGGATGCAAAGTTTTTTGAAATTATTTTCTTTTCTTGGGGTGTTTTTCGTAAATATCTTTTGAAGATATTTTATTTCAGAGGTTTTTAAGAAAATATTTTTGGAAGATATTTTTATTCTGGGCCATAAGTGCAGTTTTCATTTTTTGGAGGGGCCATTGTGCAATTAATGAAAGTTATTGCAAAATGTCCTGTTTTGAGCCTGGATCCTCGTACAGGATTCATTTTTACATTTTGTCGAGTTGTGTACTCTTGGAATTTCCTTCTGGTCGATGTTTTTCAGTTTCAGGGTTTCTGGCTCCAATTTGCGCCAAACTTGTTTTGGGCATAACTTTCTGCTTGGGTCTCGGTTTTCGACGCCATTTCTTCCGTTGTTCATATTTTATCATTTTGAATCTTTTTTGTTCACAAATTTTTGCCATTTGAGTGCGTCTGCTCAAATTTTACTTTTTCGGACCCGATGGGGCCCGTTCGGGGCACTTTTTGAGATTTTTATAAAAGGGGGGTGAGATATTTCACTTTCATCTTCTCCCCTCATGCATGACCTGGAGCTCCCATGGCAGCCCAAGGGGTGCTGCCATCTTCTCTCTCCTCTTTTGGTTCACTTTTCCTTGATGGAAAGTCTTCGGCCTTAACGTTTGTTGTTCCCCTCGCCGTGCTCTACCTTTCCCCCTTATTAGAATTCAGTTTTGACCATTTCTTGAGTTTGGTTTTGAGGTTAAGTTATGATTTTGATGGGGCTTTGATGGGGGTTATGTTCACGGCGTTGTCCCCGACAAAACTTTTCGGTATCGTCGAATTCGGAGCACTTTTATTTTGGTGGGCCTTTGGGATTTTCATCTCAAATTGAGGTAGGAGATGTTCTAGGTTTAAATTCTTATTATATAGCATGCTTGTGATGCTTATACTACTTGTTTGCATGATTAAATATAAAATCTAGAGATTTTATTATTTATTTTTCTTGTACGGGATCTAATTTTGCCGGTTGCTCATGACTTGGTTTAAACATGTAGTATGATTTTATATTGCCCCTTGATATGCTCATTGTCGTGTATTAAAATTGGAACATTTGAATAAGTATTAAAGATTTTATTTAATATTTATCTTAGGTGAAAGATTAATTCACATAGCCTTAACTAGCTTGAAAGTAATATGTGTTAGCATATTATATTAGGCCTTAGCATGCTCTTCAACATAGTTGAATTTGAAAGTAATTGGAGGTGTTTTGAAAATTAGTAATTATTAATTAATTTGATTAATTAATTTGCCCTGAGTGCACTATTCACTCTATTTAAATTCTGACTTGGTATTCTTTATTTACATGCCATATAGCTTCACATATATTTGATTTAGAATATTCGGTTACGTTTTGAAACCTTTTATTTGATTAAATTCCATGTTTAAGATTTAATCCTCATGGTGATATACAACTTGGAATTGAATTGTAGCATGTTAGAAAATTAAGCTTAGGTATAGTTGTTCACATATATTAAATTAAAATTAATTGCATGAGAATTGTAACTTTTAATTTATATTTAACTTTAGTGAAAGGTTAAATCACATGGTCTTAAATTGAATGAAATAAACTTGTAATGTGATATTACATTAGTCCTTGGTATATTCTCTAAGATATGTTAAATTGAGAGCATTTGGTTAAGTTTGAAAATCTAGAGATTTTAACTAAAAGAATTAATTAAAATCTATTTAATAGTCCCCTTAGCTTAATTAAGTTTTTAACTTGATAATTGTATTGATCATGACTTGTTACTAGCATGTATTAATTTGGGACTATTAGAAGTTGTTTTAGAACCTTGGGATTTAAATTAGCATGATTTAATTAAAATTCTACTTTGTTGTTCCAACAATCTAATTGAGTTTTAGAATGGGTATAGGTGATGACCATGCTATGTCCTTTAACATGTATTAAATTGAGGTTATTTGGAATTGAATCAGAATCTAGAGAATTTAATTGTGTTTATCTATTTAAATTCTATCAATTTGCTCCATGATCTAGTTGTGTTTTAGAAGTGGTTTCTATATTCAAATCATGGACTTGGACTTGTTGTATATTCATTTGGTTATGTTTTGAACATTGGATAACATAGTTGCTATGTTTGTATTCATGAGAATATGTTTTCCTTATTGAATATATTGTTGCCTTGTGTAATGATTTGCACACTTCGTGTTTAACATCTTTCATGCATAGCGTGTAACGAATCGCACACTAAAGATTCGACATTCATCATATCATATTAGTTGTGGATTTAGAGCATGTATTGTATAGGTTTCCAAATTTGGTTGTGCTTAGTAGATAGTTGATTATCTTGCATATTCTTGTTGGTATATACGTTGTTGCACAACTTGTTGATTTTGGAAACTTGGGGATGTCGTTGTTTGACTATGGCTAGGACGTGGTTCTAGTACGGGGGATAGTCCCTCTATATATAGTCTAGTGCGCACAAAGGAGGTTACCCATGGGTTAGTAACCCTAAAGTAACTATGTTGTCGGTCTGATCCGACATGACGTCCGAGTATCCACTTTGTTTGATTTCGCATTTCATTTTCAAGTTGATAACTAGATGATGTTGTAATTTGTTGTTTCTTATTTGTCGTTCCATTTTAAGTTACAGGATGTTAACTTTGCGAAATTGTGCTTTATGCGTTGTATTGGAAGTTCCAATGTTGGTTAAATTGCATCGATATTGAAAATTGTGTTTTGACGTTCTAATAAAGCTTAGGATTGGTCCTATTGATTCATTTCATAACCTAGACGTTAGGTGGCATGAACCACTACTGTTATTTTGTGCTTTAGATTCTAAGTTGATGGCTTTGAGAACTTAAACCTTGTTGCATTATATAACATGCTCTTTTGTTGTTGAATTGCATAGATAATGTGATTCTTGTTAACTTGTATTCAAATATGTTTTTGTTATGTTGTATGGATTACTCTAGACCTAGTTCAATTGTATTGAAAATGCAATTCATGTTAATCTATGCTCAAGCATTCTTCTTGTCGTGTTCTTTGGATTATCCCAACCATGATTCGTTTCATACACGTATGTATATCATGATTCTTGTTGCTTAGACTCTAAGGTAGCTTAGGATGCTCCCCGAGTCTTACTTGGACATAGACGTTAGGTGGCATGAACATTTTTAACATGTTTCACCTTAAGGTGATAAATTTGTAAAATGCTAGGTCGATGCATGCTCATCTCCTATGAGTAGCTTTATGTTACTCACCCCTACAATACTGGGGCATATTTCAGGTACAAAGACTTGGTTCGTGACGCCTAGCATTCCTTGGATGTCGTATAGTTTCCATTTCATGCAAATGTTAGCATGAAATGTCATTTTGTAGACTTATATGTCAAAATATGTATATTTGATTCCATGTATGTAATGTGTACTTAAGTACACTCCTTTTAATGTATTTGATATGTATGAGATGAGGCCGGAGGCCAATGACCATTATATTGTATTCTATGTACTTTTTAACTTCATGAAATATTGTGAAAATCTTGAAAAATCGCAAGTTATTGCTTCACCATGGTTGCATCGGGTGTGTGAATTCCATTCTCATTCTTTCATAGGGTCTCATAAATCATGTTTGAAGTGTGGCCAAGGGCCAAACAGTCATTTGATCCCGTTTTGTATTTTTGGATTCCGAGTTTTCATTTCAAGTTGCATTTTTGCCTTTTTGCCCGTTGGGGGGTCGGATTTTGTATCGGGGGTACTTTTAAGTCGTGGACCATTGTAGCACGTCCAAATAGGTAAGTTACGTATGCGTGCATGGTCGTTTCCAGGCAAAACCTTATCGTTTGTGTTTTGAGCCTCTTGTGAATTCATTTCGCACTTTTTTTTGCATATTCTGATCTAGGGGTATTATAAACTTTTCACGATGGTTTTATTTTCTTCTTTTAACATGGTTGAATAGAAAACATGATTTTAGGGGGGGTTTCTTTTCCGTATTTTTCCAGAAAATGTCGTCTTGATATCGGAAATCGCTTACGAAGTTCAGTTCTCAGTTTTCAAAATAGCAACTTTTTGGACCTCCATGACCAGATTTCATAGAGGGGCATTTTGGGTATTCTACATTGCGTTTTTTTTTAATTCTTTCGCGAATCGTGTAGAAAACTCAATTTTGAAGGGGGTTTCTTCTTTGTGTTTTTACAAAAAAATTCATCTAGACCTTCAAATTCAGCCTCTGTTCCAGATTTTTCTGAAAAACAAACCCCACAGCAGCTTTATGGTTGCTGCTGCCAGCCATGGTGCACTCAGCTCGCGCGCGGCGTGCATGGGCACGCGCATGGGCGTGCGCATGGGGCTGTTGTGGCCCCTTGTCGGGCTGCCGCGACGTCAATTCTTCTTTTGGGCTTTTCTCCTTCGTCCGGACTCCGATTCAAGTGAATTTTTTTTTTTAACTTAACTAATTTTTCGCTGTCTTTCCAACGGTGTGCTCGGTTGCACCTGGTTCTTCCTGGATAATTACCAGTTTACCTTTTTTGCCTTAAGTGCTCTTTTTTCTTCGTCATGCCATTTCTTCTTCGTCCAAACTCTGAATCATGCGATTCTTGAGTCCATCTTGATTACTTTTTTGTTGTCCTTCCAGCGGTGTGCTCGGTGGCACCCGAATCTATAGTTTTCAGAAATTACTATTTTGCTCCTGGAGCTTATTTGTTATATTTTCGATCTTTTGCTTCCGCATCAGTTCTTGTTGAGTTCTACGACCTCATGGAAGGTCACTTTGACTTCTTAGAGTCTTGTTTTCTGTTTTCGCTTCCGCATTCAGATCCGTTATCGGATCATCCTTACGGTTCATCACAGGACACGCTGGCTTAAAAACCAGGATCGTCACACTCCAGCACGGACACTTGGCTTTGGGGAGCGTATCCAGGCTTTGGAGGATGCCGTAGTCTCTATCCGAGTAGACACTATCTCTATCCGAACTGACATTTCATCTTTTCATACGGATGTCATAACTGCTTTGTGAGACATATCCTGAGATATCCGCGGAGCGCGCCCTGCCCGTCCTACCTCCTCAGCATGACATTCCTGATCTCTCTATCTCTATACCTTCATTTCATATATCTGTGATACATTACTACTCTTTTAATACTGTTATATTATTTTTATGGCCAGTCTGTTGGCCTAGACATTATAATATACATTATTTTTATTTTTCTATACATGTTATATTTTGGATGTCATATTTTTCTATTGATATATCTGTCTGTGATTGACTCTATCAGGTGCATCCCAGTAACTTCAGTGAGAGAGAGTGCTGCCTAAATTTTCAGGACCACCCTTTTTCCTCTCTTTTTACTTCAATTCTTATCCCATTTACACTTACATGTTCACTGCACACTATTATTATCCCTTTTGTTATTTAATGAGTTTTATCCAAGTGCCATCTTTTCAGGACCACAGTTAATCCTAAGTTTAGGGGGGTTATACCACCAACTTTGGATACTTGTGTCCTGGCTATTCTTTGCCATAGCTACACTGGTATACTCTTTCCTTTGTTTTCTTTGCACATTGAGGATATTGTGTCATTTATGATTGGTCCATAACTAGCTATGATTTTGATCTTTTGAGGACTACATTATTTAAAATTTAAAGATTACTTGACTTGAGAGTCCAATACTCCTTGTATGCTTTGTGCATGCAATTTAGGAGTAAATTTTTTGAAAGATTGATATCTTACTTGCATTTGTGGTCCACATCATCCTGATTTTGTGATTGTTTTGAGATTCATTCTAGGATTTTATACTAGCACAAACGCACACTAGCATTCATTTGTGGGGTATATGCTTTGTTGATTATTGAATTGGTTATATCCCAATTGAGCTAGTAGTGCATTGAAAGCTTTCATCTTGATAAAAGTGGATAACAAATCATTTTCATTGAGTAGCCGGGATTCTAGCCTCATCAAGTACTGAACTTCTCGCGCCGAAAGGTGGAGGGCCCAAACTCTAGGTTAATAATTGAACTTATTCCAAAAAAAAAAAAAAAAAAAAAAAAAAAAAAAAGAGTAATAAAAAGTGAGGACTTCTCCCAAAAGGTGAGAAGTGGGAAATAATTAGATGGAGATTATTTTGCTTTGTAGCCTAGTTGATTTGAGTTTGTAAGTCCTTAGGAGTTTTTGAACACCTAGTGCCCCCTCCGGCTTGGGAGTCATTAACCTAACGCTCGACCTCATGGATCGCTAGAAAGCTTAATAGATCAACACATTGCATTATGCTTCCATCTTTGATCCTTAGGGATAAAAATAAAATAAAAAATCGAGTGAATAGAATAAGCTCACCTAGAACAATAAAGTTTTAATAAAAGGTCCACTCTTTGTCTTGATGATCAGTACTAGATTTGATGCCAGTCCACTCAAAAAGGATTCTAGTATTACTTTGATTTGCATAATCATTTTCTTGATGTGTGGAGGACCATACTTGTTTGCTTGATGTTGAGATTTTGGGAGATTGCTTAGAAAGAGTTGAAAAATTGCATACTTGAGGTAATTTTCTCCCAATGCTTGTTTGCAATATTGGTACCTCTTTAGTGAGAATGAGTTTAACGTTTGTGAGTATCATTTCTAGAAACCCTCACAAGACTTCACTCGTCCACTAGGGGTAACCTAAGGGTTTAAAAGGCTTATTGCATACGCTAAATGCAATCGTGTTCCCTACGAAAGTGAAGTTATCCATTTACTGCTTTCTAGATTCATAATTGTATTTGTTCATTTCATTTCTTTAATTTATAGTTCATTGCTAGGGACTAGCAATATTTAAGTTTGGGGGTGTGATGAGCACTGAAAAGTACGTATTTAAACCCCTTAAGCTTAGGTATTTTAGGACCTTTATCTATCTTACTTTCCCGTTTTAGACTAATTTCTTGTTATTGTCCTTTTTAGGTGCTTATCTCCAAAATAAGTTAATTTAGCCAAATAAGAGCTTAAAAGAAGCTAACTCAAGCTGGATGGAAGAAAGGAGCAAAGTGGAAGCAGAATGAAGCAAAGTGTGGAAATCAGTATGTTCGATCGATCTCAAGAACACTCCGATCGATCAAAAGTTCATCGATCTAGACTCTCTAAGATGGATCCAAGCTCTTTTGTCCTTATCCAAAGATCCCACAAAGTTCGATCGATCCAATAATTCTCCGATCGATTGAAAAGATTCCATCTTATCCTGTTGTACCACCCTACCTACCACTTTTGTCTCTTTCTCCAAAATATCTCAGATCTGCCCTTATCCAAAAAGGCGCCGCCATGGGAGGATTGATCCATCCAAAGTTTGATAAATCTCAGCCAAGTTCAATCGATTTCAGTATAGGTTCGATCAATCAAACCCTCTCAAGTGCGAATAAAATTAATTTCCAACTCATTAAAAGTTATCTCATTGTGCAATCATTGGAGGAGCCCTTGTGTATGAGCTTAGACCATTGGGTGTGACATTGGAGCTACCTATATAAGGATTATGAGCCACTTTTACATATATGCTTTTAGGAGTTGATAGATACAATTTTTTTTATTATTCTTAGAGAGGAAGAAAAGAGAAGAGAAGGCTAAAGACACATTCTTGGGAGGTCTTCCATCTACTTCAAGAAGAAGAGCATTTCTACCATGGAGATAGCCCTTGAGGGTTAGAGGACACCATTCATGAGTGGCTAGACATCCTCTTGGGGCTAGAGTTAGCCCTAAGCATACTTTCTTTACCTTGATTTATGTATTTTTTAGGGGATTTGTGTTGTAATACATGTTTTGACATCTTTATATACATAGATCTTGTTTATTCAATGATTTGTGTGGTTTAATTCTTCCAATTGATCATTTCATTCTATCCATATGTCTATATATGCTAGAATAGATGTTCATATGTTTATCTCTATCTCTTGTGTTGTTGATAAATGTCTATATGTGTTGATGCTATAGATCTAGAGATTGTCAAGACATAGTGCTTAATAGAATGGTCTTGTGGTTTATTTGATGGTTCATACTTATTTCTTGATGGATTGTACCTCTCCCTTAGTTTAATTAGTTTAATTTTCATGTCATTAGCTTAGATGTAGTGTAGTTACCTTAATTGTTTAATAGGAGGACAATCTATGCTTATTGTTTGATGTTCCATACTTATGAATGCAAGTAGTATATTTCTCTAATTATGTGACGTGTTTAGGATTGTGAGCTTAAAGGAAGGATTAATGGCTTAGTTTGATATATTATGCTATTCATTGTGTTGTTTAGACAATATACACTTAATTTGTCATCCATGCTTGTTGAAACAACCACACACACTCACTATTGTTGCAACATATGTTTTTCCCTTCATTAATTATGAATTGAGTGTATAGAAAAGTGATGCTCAGTGGTGATCTCTAAGTCCCTAGACCTCTCTCTCTTGTTTTCTCTATCCTTTAATTACTTGTTTTATATTGAGCTTGCTTAATCTTAATTGTAATTTAATCAACCAAATAATCTACCTTTGATCACTTGACCTACTAACCTTGAGCATTGTTTCCATTACTAGTAGCCCTCTAATCCCTTGGGATAATCCTTACTCACTCTTGTTATGTTAGTAGTAGTGGTGGTAGTGATTTTTATAAATTTAAACTTAACCCAAAAGGCTTTTCTTGAACCGTGCATTCACTACATTATTTTGGCATATAGGAACAGCCACCGTCAGGGCAAACCAAACTAACCTTGCACCCTCTATTACTTAATTCATTGTCAATTCAACAACTTTAAAACATGATCACTAGAGTGATTAATTCACAATATGGTAGCAGTGTTCCTCGAAACACTCAAATGTATTTAAATCCTTACACAATGCGAATCGATAATATAAGGATGCCAGTTGGGCATCAACATTCCAAGTTCCAATAATTCGACAGAAGTGGCAATCCGAAACAACATATCGCCCATTTCATCGAAACCTGTAATGGTGCTGGCATAGAAGGGGATCTCCTAGTCAAACAATTCGTTCGTTCCCTCAAAGGAAATGCTTTCGATTGGTACACAGACATAACATCCGGAACCGTTGATAGCTGGGAGCAAATGGAACGAGAATTCTTGAATCGCTTTTACATCACTCATCGTACTGTAAGTATGCTAGAACTTACAAATATAAAACAGATGAAGGACAAACCTGTGGTTGGCTACATCAACTGCTGGCGAGCTCTAAGTCTAGATTGCAAAGATCGTCTCACCAAAATCTCTACAGTTGAAATGTGCATGCAAGGGATGCATTAGGGGCTCCTCTACATCTTTCAAGGGATTAAATCTCATATATTTGAGGAGCTTGCCACTCGAACTCATGACATGAAACTCAATATAGCAAGTCACGGTGTTGAAATTCTTTTACCATCTGAAGAAATTAGGAAAGAGGACGGTGAGTCTGATATACAAGTAATGTTCATGGAGTCTTTAATTGCAATAACTCTTCCAACAAGTAATGTTCATGAGAAGGTGATAAAGAAGAAAGGAGGTCATTATAAACTTAAGCAACAAAATAAAAGGAAAGGAATATCCTTTCCCCGAGGAAGACGTTCCCTACATACTTGAAGACCTTTTTGAAAAAGGAGTGATGGAACTTCCCACACCTAAATGCCCTGAAGAAGTTGGTCGCACATTCAATCCAAATTGCTACAAGTACCATCGTATTGTAAGTCACCCGGTGGAGAAATGCATTGACTTGAAAGATAAAATTTTAAGTCTTGTACAAGAAAGACAAATACTTCTTGACTCAGATGATAAGACAGTTACATCCTGCATCACTAACATTGTTTAGAAAGACTTACATCAAGAAGCGTGTCACTCTCATTTGACTACTTCGTCTTGAGGCGCCCAACCACAAATAACATTAAGTCAAGATGCCATGGTTGGAAAACTGAATGTGTAAAGTCTCGAACTCCAAGGACAAGAATCATAAGCCACAAACTGCATCAGATTATTATGACTTCGGAAGGTTAAAGCAACAAAGGGTCTTTAAAGGCAAAATGAGAAAATCAGGGGCAATCCAATAAAATGAACTATATACATGGTCCTCTCATGCAAGACGACAAAAGGGCAAGCTTTCTTCCTGAAAGACTGAAAATTTCACCAAGTCCCAGCGTAAGAAATTTGTCTAGAAGAAGAAACTAGTTGCAAGAGAAAAGTACGACCAAAAGAAAACAACTCAAGGGTTCATGTTGATGAGACGTTTCCAAATGGAATCTGCAAATTTTACCCAAACAACTCCAAGTTTGGGAGAGAAAAAAATCTTACTCGTTTGGAGACCAAAGAAGAAAGAAGGTATAATCTTAAACTATACACCGAGCCAGTTCGCTATTGAAGGTAAGCTTCATGTCACCAATTAAAAAATTTATAATGCTCCTTGGCAAGAGCCTAAACTATCTACAGTGTTCTTGATCGCATGAGCTTAAAGTGCACTATGCTCCTGGCCTGCATAAGTTAAAATTGTGTATAGCTCAAAAAAAAAAATGCTTTGAACTACGTTTTTAACTTGATCCCTGTTCAGAGTACATAGGCAACTTGGATGTTAGATCTAAGTTTAGTCAACCCAACCCCAAAAAAAATCTCTATAACGCTCCTTGATACGAGCATAAATTGTCTTCAAATTTCAAATTGGTCCATATCAAACTTAAACTTGGGCTACTTCTAAGCCTTTACAAAATTAGAGAAGGTAAAATCAACAATGCTCCTTGATATGAGCTTAAATTATCTTCAAATTTCATACCAATCCACACTGAACCCAAGTTTAGACTACATAAGGCTTTGCCAAGATAAGGTGAAGCTCCATCTTCAAAGAAGATTACACTGGTGCAATCCATCAACTCCAAATCAAGCTTTATCTTCAAAACTAATGCATAAGTGCACTTGTACACAGTCAAGTTCTTATGGAGATTATATTCAAGCCCACCAGTTAAAATAAATAAATAAATAAAAAATAATAATAAAATTCCAGCGGAACTCAAGGGTCAAAAGGGACAAGTAAAAAATGTGCTCCAAAGGAACATTGGGTCCTGAAAGGACGAATAAAAATTGTGTTCCAACGGAACAATGGGTCCTGAAGGGATGAATAAAGATTGTGTTCCAGCAGAACAATAGGTCCTAAAAGGACGAATAAAAGTGCATTCCAACAAAACAATGGGTCCAGAAAGGACAAATAAAAATGTGTTCCAATGGAACTCATGGGTCCTGAAAGGACAAATAAAGACGTGGTCCAATGAAACAATGGGTCCTGAAACGATAAATAAAGATGTTTTTTAACGAAACAATGGGTCTTGAACTAACGAATAAAAATGCGTTCCAACAGAACTCGTGTGCTCTAACGGAACTCGTGGGTCTTGAAAGGACAAATAAAGATGTATTCCAACAGAACAATAAGTCCTGAAAGGACAAATAAAGATGTTTTATAATGAAACAATGAATCCTTAACGAACGAATAAAAATACATTCCAATAGAACTCATGGGTTCAAAGGGAAAAGAAAAATGTGTTCCAACGGAACTCATTGATACTGAAAGGACAAATAAAGATGTTTTCCAACGGAACACTGGGTCTTGAACGGACGAATAAAAATACGTTCCAACAGAACAATAGATCCTAGAGGGACTAGTAAAGATGCATTCCAACCGAACAATGGGTCTGAGAGGGACTAATAAAGATGTGTTCTAATGGAACAATGGGTCCCAAAGGGATAAGTAAAAAAAAAAAAAAAAAAAAAAAAAAAAAAAAAAAGGAACATCAAATTGGTAAACTTTATGTTGATTTTGTTGTGGCCATATAAGACAAATCTGGTGATTACATATGCAGAGTGAAAGAATGAGGAAAAAAAAAAAGAAAAGAAAAATTCGTGAAACCAAAAAAAAAAAAGAAAAAAAAGAAAAAGAAAGAAAGTAAATACCTACTTATTGAAGATGATACCATGTGATGGGACTTTGCAAGAGGAGGAAGCTGTGAATGTTATTTGAAGTTGAAGCTCATATATGCAATATATATCGACTTAGTAGCTTGGCAAGAAAGTCAAACTTTGATTTCCTATTTATGACAATTTTAAAAGATGGAAACTATTGGAAGGGACGGAAAGAATATTTTGGACCAAATATATATGTATATATATATATTGGTCGAAATACCAACATTGATTGATCTTTCCCTATTCAAGTTTTGACCCAGTTTAGGTAATGCGCGGCTGACTTTGATCAGGAAAATAAGAGGAGATTTTATAATCCAAGGAAAGAAAACGGAATCGTACACCTCTTTTGTTAAGCTAATCAAGGAAAATTCAACTTTCCATGATAATGGCATGACAACCTTATATATATAGGACGTAGAATCTAACTGTGTCAAAAAAGGAAAAAAAAATGATCAAGACCAACAAATACTTCAAAGCTCGCTATCAATGCACGACAAATGCATGCACGTTGCCAAGCTCTGAAGTGGGGGCAATTTGTAGACATCAAAAATTTGTGGTGGCTTCATCACTATCCGATTGGTCAAATAGTCAAGATTTCATCATCAAATCAAAGATTACAAAAACGGGTCCACTTGGACACGTGGCAAAATTCTGAAGGTCTAGAACTTTAGGGAAGGTGTGACAATTTAAATTTAAATTTTAAAGTGTTTCCGAGCAAAGAGAGATACATATCTCTTGATTTGGGGAATTTAGCACAATCATGGGGATTTTCTAAATCAAAAACCCCATTATTTGGCCAATAAATACAAGGTCACTTTATAGATTCAGGAAACAAAAACATACACCGAAAGAAAAACAGAACATCGAAGCTCTGCCGAAGCTTTGACTAAACAAAAACTCCAAAGTTTCTGAAAAAGATCGAACAACAACAAGCGTGCCACACCTACACCGTTCTTCATCAAAGGTCTTCACTCACCGTTCGAGATCAAGCCCCAACAACCCTTGTTCGAAGATCCATTTGAGCCTTTTTCAACTTTGAAGAATTCAAATAAAGTTCAACCATAGGTTCAAGATCAAGCTTCTAACGCCCTTGTACTGATTTTCTAAGGAGATTTAATTAGAGGGTGATTTTAAACTATAACAGAATCGCCAATAGAGGATTTGCAATAGGGTTATTCCCTCCTAAAATCATATTGTTGACATTTGTAATACCCCTAATTATAAAAAGATAGTCTTGGGATTTATTTATTTAGTTTATTGTGTTTTTAATTGATTATTTAATTATGTGGCTAATTGTTTATATGTTTAATTGAATTAATTTTTTAAATTCATTATGTGCTTAAATTGTGTATTTTAATTAATTGTTGGCATGAATTTATTTGTTTAAATGCTATGCATTTATGTGTAATTATTTAGAAATTAAATGTTTTATCTTTATTTATATCTTTAAATGAGTTAGATTTGAATAGTAGTGGTGGATCAACCCAATGGATCACATGGACTACTTGGATAGAAGGCTTGATGGGTATGGAGGATTACCCATGGATATTTGTAGATATATATATATATATATATATATATATATATATATATATATATATATATATATATATATATATATATTAAATGTTATATATATGTTTAAGTATATACGTATATAGTTAGTAATTATTGTTACCTTTTTATTTTATTTTTATTTTTCTTTTTTTCCCTTTAAATCTGAAGGATTAGACTTGGATTAGAAGTATGATTAGGTGAAGTATAGTAGCCTATATATATATACACACACACACACACACATGTATAGTCTGTGGGAGGCTTCAGTTTTTACGTACATAGTAATAGAGGCTAAGAGATACAGAGAGTTAGAGGGAGAAACCAGAGAGAAAGAAGAGAAAGATTGGCCAAGAAAGCTAGGCTAAACCAAGGAGAGAAGGAAGGAGGTTACTTGTGGACTAGGACCGAGTAGCAGAGAGGTTTGAAAGCAACCTAAGGGTCGCCGGAAAACAAAGGAAGAAGGAATTTAAGGTTTTCAATCCGAAACCTTGAAGGCAAGTTCTTCTTCTAACTCTTCTCCTTTGACCATGTATTCTTTACATGCCTAGATTAATTCCAAGATGATTAAACATGATTAATGAACCACTTTGCATGATAAAATTAATGTAGATCGAACAGTGTATGATTTTATGGTTATGGATTTGTATATAACTTGTATGATTTGAGGATTTGATGCTTAATTTATGTTGTAAATTGATATAAACATGTTTAAAGGCTTTAAATTAATTATTGGGACACTCTGGAACATAGAATCAAAGGTTAGGACCCTTAACAACGGAGCTTGGACGTAAAAATAGAGGGTGGAGACAAAGAAGACGACTCGTAGTAGGAACGAGTCGACCCAGTTTCAACTAAGTTAACTGGATTGATGAAATGAGCCGACTCATTTGAGAATAAGCCGACTCGGTTGGTAATCGAGTTGACTCCTTCTGTGAAGAAGCCAACTTAGTCAGGTTGCGACTTGGGAGTGATGTTTTAAATACCCAGAATTTGGTTCAAATTGTTTTAAATTATTTCTATAGGTTAATTGGACTTGAGAAATTCCCAAAATGCATAATATACCTTTATATGCTAAGAAATTGGATAGTATGAGATTTTAAATAACTCCTATGTCGTTTAATGGATGTTTTGATTTATTTAAGGTGTTCAACAATTGAAATAAGTGCTTAAATGATTTTAATCATTATTAGGAGGATTAATATAATTTAATTGAGATATAAGTTAATTACTTGTGATTAAGTTAACTACATGTAATTTAAATTGTTGATATTGCTTAATTAAATGTAAGGAATAGATGTATGATGTATATGATGCTATTTCTGGATTATTGATGTATAAATATGTATGTTGCATCAATTGTTAGATTATATAAAAACCATTGATTGGATATGGATTAATGCACCATTATCAGAATATGGGGGCATATTATTGATGGACTAACTATTAAGTAAAGTTCTATCTATTCGTGTCAGGTCACGGAACTAGTTGGATGACATGCTATTGAAAGATTATGATGGATAGTTTACTTTTATATTCCGGATAGGATGGATTTATATATATATGTGAATATGTGCTATGATATGATCTTGAGTCTCAGGATTTGTGGTTAAGGAGCGTATATTACCTGGGATGCATAGCTGGATATAGTGGATAGTTATGTGTCTTAATAGATCATAATACTCATGCCCACTATATATGCGTTTTGCATGTTGCCTACTATTCAAGTTGAGGCCGCCTTATAATCCAATGAGAGTCCTTTAGTGTGTATATATATATACGGACTATGTAATTATTATTTGAGTTGACTAAGATGTATATGTGTATCGGGTCTCTGTTTGGGATGTAGTAAAGTAGAACTTGTTCGTGGATGTGACCCACTATTATTTAATTTTCAGGTGTTTTTCAGTTCCAAACATAGAGATTGTTCATACTGAGCAGAGACCAGTCTACTTCACTCTTTCGATTCTATGTAGGATTCTGTTTTATGCTTTCAGTTTTTAGTTTGGATTATTGTTTTTAGTTGGGATTTTTATTAAGGGTCCATCTTATGGATTCCCGAGTTATAATCTAAATGGTTACTGGTATCAAAGGATTTAGATTATTTAATCGAGGATTTATTTTATTGGATTATTTAATGGAGGATTTATTATTTAGTTTTTCTTTCAGCTTTATTGTTTATTCTTATTATCTTTTGTATTTTGTGTTCATTTCTAACCTAATTGTTTTGGTATCTCTCGATTTTTGGACGTGGACTTGAATATCTCGATTTTTGGACGTGAACTTGATTAACCTATGGCTCTCAAATTGAGGGTATCACAACATTCCCACCGGTAATTAGGTAAAAAAAATTCAATTGATAGGATCATTTTGTCTTGTATGTGCATATGTGTGGTTCATTTTGTCTTGTGTGCGCGTGCGCCCGGGGGGGGTCTTATACAGATTTATGTATAATATTTCTCTGTCTATATATATATATATATATATATAACACATGCATATATATTGATAGTTCTTATATATGTGAAAGGCGGATCAAATAGTGGCCTATTCATTATCCGTTTTGCGTGTTTATCCTGTGCACTATTAAATTAATAATTCAACATATTACATCACAATATATACAACATGTTATATTATATATACACACGTTATGCGACATATTATATATATTGTGTTGCTTGCAATACCATTAAATTGAAAATTCAATATATTTAGGTAGTTATTGTGTTGTGGATTTAAAATTTTTTTATTAACAACTTAAAGTTGTTACATTGTTGATTTAATGCATGTTATTGTATTGCTAATTTAAACGCACTGGATGACATATGACCTAAATTAGCAAACGGGTAAAAGGGGTAGGTTGGTCTTGCTCAAATGGTAATTAAGTTCCATTGTCGGTGAGTATTGTTCATTATCAGTAAATTTTTAAAGAACATGCATTTGGAGAAAATATACATACCGCTGAGAGATAGTGTTACACATTTAGAATTTATTTATAAAACATAGATGGAGAGAAAGAGAGAGAGTTATACATTTGAGGGGAATTGAACTACAAATCAAAAACATGATGATCTCTTTTATATGAACAGAGAAGTATGGTCTTTTTGCCAACAACAAATTCTTGCCTGGAACTATTTAATTTATATATATATATATTTTGATTCCATTCCATGTCTTTGATACACAAATTAGAAACCGCTTTTTATGTTAAAGGACTTGAAGTTTACATTACTCATGAATGCACGCTATCCTGTTTCAGGCTGTTTTTGTTTATACCATGTGGTTTATTTTGACCTCCAAAACCAATATATATATATTTATATATATTGTTTCATGCATTTTTTGTTTATACAGGTACGTACCATGTACCATGTGATTTTTTTTGACCTCCAAACGAAAATGTGTATATATATATATATATATATACCCACACACATATGATTCTGCTCATGATCATATCCAAAGACCAACTTTTCGAGTCATGAATTCAATAATGCATGTATGCAGTCATCTCTATATATCAATTATGCATATCATATGTTTAACCCTCAGAAGTTAGAACTGATGCCATATATATATACTTACACTATGTCATACACCAGTATTTGTTATAAACACAGAAAAAACTCAAAATATTTCGGAGACACTATTATTAGTAGTAAAAATCATGAATGCCAACCAAAGTATTAATTAATCAAATATAAATATATATATATAGAGAGAGAGAGAATATCAAGTATTGATCTCAACTCAATAGCATATTAGCATGATAATATATGCGACGGCAGAAGCTGGATATGAGTAAAACTGTTTTTGTTTTGCTTTCTGTTGCAAAATAAGTGAAAAACAAAAATGAGTGGCAAAAACACGTTTGCCAAGTATATATTGCAGTACTTCTCCTACGTTAAAAAAAGAGCCACAATTCGAAAGGGCAAAAAACAATTTCCATTTATTTTTACCCTTGCAGTGGAACTATTGGACCAAGAAAATAATAATAAAAAATAAAAACCAACATGGTGTAAATACCATTTTTTTTTTTTTTTTTATTTTATACAATCTTACAACTTTTTTTTTTTTTTTTCCTTTTTTTGGAACAAGTTAAGTTATGTAAGATTTGACCTCTTATCATCTGCTTTAAAAAAATAGAGAAGACGTACACTAATAAATTACAACGTGTCCGATCAATGGATTATACCATGTCCATGCAGAAGAAAGAATTACGTAGAGAATAAGGCAAGTTCCTTATAACCTCGAAGTCAATTGTGTTTTTTTTTTTTTTGGGAACAAGTTAGGTTATGTAAGATTTGACCGTTTATCATCCGCTTCACTACTAGACTACAACGTGCCGGATCAATGGATTAAGCCATGTCGATGCAAAAGAAAGAATTACAGATTCACAGTAAATAGTGTTCAACTAAACACCACTGTAGCAACTTTGATTAATTTGGACTAACCAAACTTCACCACATGAGTTTGGGGAGTTTATTCCATATATATATCTAACAATGAATATAACTAACAACTTTGAACAATTTTTTTTTTTTTTTTCTAACTGTATCTGCTTCAGAGATAAGAGTCTTCTATTATGTATCACTTTCAAATGTGGACAAGAACCAGAAGTGTCAAAGATGATACTTTCAATGACTTTTAAGGTTGTTCATGGAACATAGACCATTATTTATATTTGTGTTCATGTTTCTCTGTACTGTCCAACTCTTTTCAAGTATTACCCGTTTGTTAATGTGAGCTGTTGGGCATCATTTGGCAATTCTTGGGTCATAACAACAATGTGATCATGAGCTGCTCACGATGGTGAGGTAATTGGGAGCACTTGCATATCGAATCCGTAACTCACGAACCAGATTATGGATTGGGCTGTTAAATATTCCATTTATTTTTACCCTTGCAGTGGAACTATTGGACCCAGAAAATAATAATAATAATAAGGGATAATTACACTTACCTCCCCTGGGGTTAGGGATAATTACAGGCGATACTCCTTACGTTTAAAAAATTACACCGTCCTCCCTCAAGGTTTGCTCCGTCGTAACACTTAGCTCCCTCCGGTGAAAGTCAACGCCAGTCAATGATGATATCTGATGACATTAGCTATTTTTAAGCCTGTAATACCATATTTGCCCTTACTATCTTTGCAAAAATATTTTAACCTTTACTTTTGTATTAAAATAACCCATATACCCAAAATAAAAAAACAAAAAAGCCCTGCATGATATCTTTAAGCCCACACTAGCTCCTCTCTCTCTCTCTCTCTCTCTCTCTCTCTCTCTCTATATATATATATATATATATATATATATATATATATATATATATATACTGGTCACATTTTCCCTTACCCAAAATAAAAAGACAAATGCTAGAGAGAGGGGGGCAAGCCGAGAGTTGAGAGATAGAGGCTGAACTTGAATTCGTTTTATCGGCTTCTCCGTCTCTGTAATTCTCACCAAAGAATGCAACCCAAGTCGCCGAGTCATCCAAACTCGAGTGTAGAGAACTCGCCAAGCTTACCGAACGACTTTGCCAGATGCTTGGCTTCTCCGTCTAACTCGCCGAGTCAACCCAACCTCTCTACGAGTTACCCATCAGGCGAATCATCGCCTATGTGACGAAGAACCTCGAGAGGGCCTTAACCTTAGCCCGGCGAGGCTGCGTCCTCGGCCAGGTGTTCGCCATCACCGCCGCCGCCGACTTCCGCAAGGCCTCAAACCTCCTCGAGTCCTCCGTTGCCGACCTCAATTGGGTCCATTCCGTCTTTGACTCCGAAGAAGGTGGAACTGAGCTCTCTCTCCCGCCTGTAATC
This sequence comes from Cornus florida, assembly GCF_030987335.1. NCBI lineage: Eukaryota > Viridiplantae > Streptophyta > Magnoliopsida > Cornales > Cornaceae > Cornus > Cornus florida. Next base: position 54,222,640 of record NW_026775573.1, read on the forward strand.
ACACCACAACATCAAGCTAGCAGTTGCAGAGAGAGAGGGGGGCAAGCCGAGAGTTGAGAGACAACGGCTAAAGTTGGTGAACGGCAAACCCTAACTGGAACAGCAGACGATGGAAACTGAAAGATATGGGTTTTGATTTTTTGAACAATCTGAAATAATATGCCGATATGGGTTTTGATATGTGTACTAGGTTTTGAAATATATGGGTTTTAAACTTCTGATTCTTAGTAGATTTTGTAATTTGCAGTTGTAGAGAGAGAGGGCCAAGTTCAGAGTTGAGAACGAGAATAGAGAAGGAGGCGATTGGGGAGGCTAAATGATTTGCCCTAAAATTATATATATATATATATATATATATATATATATATATATATGACCTTGATTTAGAAAAAATAATTTAATGTACTTTACTTTTCGAAAAGAAAATAATAATAATAAAAAATAATTTAATGTGATATTAATAAAATATTAGGGACAATATGGTAATTTCAAAAAATATATATTCTTTATGTGATATTAATAATATACTAGAGGGTGTTTTAGTCATTTAACATGGTCAATGGCCGAAATAAAATGCCAATCAGTTTGGAGGGAGGTCAGTGTAATTTTTGAAATGCAAGGGGTACCGCTTAAATTACCCCTAACCACAGGGGAGGTAAGTGTAATTATCCCTAATAATAATTAAATAAAAGCCAACATGGTGTAAATACCATGTTTTTTTTTTACAATCTTCCAATTTTTTTAATTTTTTAATTTTTTTTGGGAACAAGTTAGGTTATGTAAGATTTGACCTCTTATCATCCGCTTCACTACTAGACTACAATGTGCCGGATCAATGGATTAAGCATGCCAATGCAAAAGAAAGAATTACAGATTCACAGTAAATAGTGTTAAACTAAACACCACTGTAGCAACTTTGATTAATTTGGACCAACCTATCTTCACCACATGAGTTTGGGGAGTTTATTCCATATATAACTAACAACTTTGAACATATATATATTTTTTCCAACTGTATCTGCTTCAGTGATAAGAGTCTTCTATTATATATCACTTTCAAATGTGGACAAGAACCAGGAGTGTCAAAGATTATACTTTCAATGACTTTGTAAGGTTGTTCATGGAACATAGACCACTATTTATATTTGTGTTCATGTTTCTCTGTACTATCCAACTCTTTTCAAGTACTACCCGGTTGTTAATGTGGGCTGTTGGGCATCATTTGGCAATTCTTGGGTCATAACAACAATGTGATCATGAGTTTTTACTAAAAAAAAAAAGTAACAATGTGATCATGAGCTGTTGATGTTTTTATATTACTGTTGGATTAAAAATTTTAGTAGACGATTATGTGTGTGTGTGTGTGGGGTGTTCTAGGAAGCATAGATATTTTAATGAAGAAGTCGTACTCGTGTCGGATGCTAACATTCCTCGAATACGTGACCAATACTTTATATACGTGTCTAGGGGTAGGCAAATAATTCGTGAATCCGATCCGATCCACCACGAATCCAATCCAATTCACCACGAGCCCAATCCGATCCGTGTGGATCAGATCGGATTGCTACACCCACGGATCGGTGAAAGATTTAAAGAAAACGAATCCGTAACTTACGGACCGGATTATAGATTAGACTTTTAAAAATTCGATTCGATCCGTGAATCCGATCCAATCCAATTCGTAAAATATATATATAAAGAATATATTAGTTAATTTAATTAGTTAATGATAATTTAATCTAAGGATGTATTAATTAATAATAATAATATAAATATATGAATTAATATTAATAAATTAAAATTTTATCTATTCTATTATGGTTAAAAGATAAATAAATAATAAATAATATTAATTATAAAAATAATATTAATGGATAATTTAGATAAACCCAATCTGTGGATCCAATCCGATCTGATCTGTTATAACACGGATGGCAGATTAAGATTTGTCTAATCCGTTGGGAGCTATTCAAATTAAAATTGGTGCCTAATCCGATACGATCTGTTGCCACTCCTATACGTGTCCATAAATAAAAATTATTTTATTATTTCGAACATTTTGTCGACACTTCCCGGACATTTATAATACAAGTATACTTAGTAATTTTGAAAATAATATGAATACTATCATGACAAAGTAATGAAATAATGGTATATATAATATAAAAATGATTACAATAATAACATAATTTCATTTTCTAATTCATTACTAAGCAACTTTTAGTATAGAAATTATAAATGAATTAAAATTTTATAATAGTATTATTGAATAGATTTATAAAAATAAATATTTATATTTATATGTAGTCAGGGGCGTAACTTAGTGTGAGCTAACCTGGGCTATAGCCCAGGTCCAAAAAAAAAAATTAGTAACACTACTCCCTGTCAACCACAACCCAACGTAATCAGTCATAGCCCAGCCCATGCCCATGCCCAAGCCCAAGCCCAAGCCCAATCCATAATAAAACAAAAATAATAAATGACCCAGTCCAACAATGAGCAACTCTCTTAGCAAAAGAAAGAAGCAACCGACCAAATTTCACTTATCTTATAAGAAAATATTCATTCCATTCAAATAGCTCTTTTAGTGTAACCAAAGCTACAAGCCCATCACTTAATTATTATTAGTATTATTATTATTTTGCTATTTTTTAATATATATAACATATTTGTCATAAAAATTATTGGGTTCATCTTTAAATTTTTATATCTTTAGCCCCCCTTATTTTGCAATCCTAACTCCGCCCTCTATGTAGCCGTATCCACCACCGTGTCGACATATCCGTGTCGTGTCATGTCCAACTCAGTGTTACATATAGGGGACCAATCAAGCTTGATATTAAACTTTTTTGGATCTGCGCATGAAGTTGAATGACATGGTAGTTCTATTTAGCAAAAACTCCAGCCACTGTAGGCCCAATGAAGTTGGGTTGGGCCAAAATATTCTAACTCCTTACTTAAGGTATGAGTCCAGTAAATGCCCTTTGTAGGTGCAGAGACCAAAAAGTTGCTGTGGATGGGAGTCCAAAGTCCAACCAAACTTTTTATATCTATACTTGTACCGTACGTAACGTAACTCACACCATTGGTAGTTCACACTGGGTTGAGCCTAAATATGGTAGTTCTATGGCCCAATCACACTTAGTTGCTTATAAAAACATATTGAATTTAACACATACATTGTCTCCAATTTTGCTAGATTGAATACATAATTGGATGCGGTATACGAGATTGCATGTATCCAATATAGAATTACGGGGTGGTCTAAGAAACCCGCACCACCATTATTAACCAAAAAACAATTATTATTATTATCTAACACACTTGTACTTGAACTCTCTCCCTCTTTCTAAAATTAGGTAATAATCCATAAGTTTTATACTCTTGTTGGTTAATTAATAAAAAATTATCTAAAATATATATACGTAATTAATACGACTTATACCAAGAGTTGTAAACAAATAATATTTTCTCTATCTCATAAAGTTGGCTAGTGACAAATGAACCTGTAAATTTCTTACCAATAAAAAAATAAATAATATTGACTTTTAAATCTCTCATTTTAGGCTTTAGTATGTATCCACCCAGCCTTCCCTCTTAGGTTTATATGTTAGGACTTTGCCTATCTGCTAGGCTAGGAGATTGCTGAGCCAAATAAAAATTTCATGACCATATATAATCACTGAATTGAGATAATTTTTTGAAATTTATAAAAACATTAAATAAATTATTTAATAAATCTTTCATTAATATACAACAATTAAATATAAAAAATTTATGAATGAACCCTCTCAATAACATTACCCTTTGATGTTCTCATCTTTCATGTTCTCATGTATTTTGTTTCTTCATACCAACCACGGAACCAAGGACAACTATTATTTTTTTTTATTGTTCTGAACGTTGACTCTTCGTAACATCTCTCTCTGATATTGCAATTTAATGCACAGATCAAAGCACACAATATAAGGATTGAATACTAATTCATACGATATCCAATCATCAATTTAGCATGAAAATACACCAAATTCTTATCACAAAACCTCTCATGAAAAAAATAAATAAATAACAACTCTAAATTTCTCTAGTCTTCCATGCCAAACTCTACAACCATAAAGTACTTGAAATATAAAAATAAAGTGAGTTCACAAGCTCAGGTTCTGCTCGATAACTTGGGCGGGCTAACCCAGCCCAATCCAATTCCAATCCAAAATTTTTAAAATTTAGGCTTAAAATTCACAAATCGGGTTCATATTTGGATTAGATTTTATCAAAACCCAAACATGTTCGGGTTGGGCTCAGGCTCGGGCTCAACCCGAACCCAACCCCAAACTCAAAATAAAATAAAAAACTTTTTTTTTCTCCATTCTCTCTCCTCTCTCCTCTCTTTTCTTTCTCTTTCTCTCTCTGCCGCCGCCCCCTCTGCCGCCGCTGTCCATTGCCCTTAGTCGCTGGTCCACCGCCGCCGCCAACCCTCTGCCTCTACCGCTGCTGCCGCCGTCATCCCTCTGCCTTTACCGCTGCTGCCGCCGTCACTTCTAAAAATTAAAACAAAACCCATACATACAAGTTAGCAGTTGCAGAGAGAGAAGGGGGCAAGCTTGAGAGTTGAGAGACAGCAGCTGAAGCTTGCAAACAGCGAACCCGAACTGGAACAATAGGCGATGGAAACTGAAAGATATGGGTTTTTGAACAATCTGAAATGATATGCCGATATGGGTTTTGAACTTTTGATTATTGCAGACAGATAGATAAACTGAAATATATGGGTTTTGAACTTCTGATTCTTGTAGATTTTATAGTTTGCAGTTGCAACGAGAGAGAGAGAGTTGAGAATGAGACGAGGCGATTGGGGAGGCTGAAATGATTTGCCTTAAAAATATTTAGTTTTTTAATAATAATATAATCAAATATATATAATATATATGAATTTCTGAAACAAAAAAAAAAAAAAAAAAAAAAAAAAAAAAAAAAAAAACTCAACCCGTCAACCCGACCCGACTGGCCCGAAAATATTCGGGCTGGGTTATGACCATAACCCATGTTGGGTAAAATTTGGGCTGGCCCAACCCAATCCGATTCGGGTTAAGGTTGGTTGGGACTAGGCTGGGTTGGGCCAGCCCAACTTGCAACCCTAATCTATAAGCAGTTAGACGTAAAATGGAACCGCTTATTCATGAAGTCTTATATATATATATAATTCTCATGACATACATAGTTAATCTCTTGTAATTAATATGTATATGTACACATACAGTGTAACCACAGTGAATGGGTAACCTACAACAGTTTTTTGGCTTGTAAAAAATCTCTTTTGCTGGTGTGGTGAAAATGTGGGCATGTCAGGAATTCAGGAAGTTTCGAGTGATCGAGAGCCCAAACTAATGCTATAAACCAAAAGCTAAAATGCTATAATTTGATATTTAAAGTTCTATCGGACATTCTACTGTTAACTTTTAGCTAAAATGATTTCCATGAATGCTAGTACCATACAATTCAATTACTTTCGGATTTTTAATTAAAGCAACATAGATTTTTCTAGAGTAAATTAACATACACAAAAGCCATTTTAGCCCATGTTTTCTATACGTTATGTTTGTTTTTTTAACTGTACCAAAGAGTGGAGGAAGCTGAATCTATGGGCTAGTTGGTATTGGGGTGACACCATGACACATGAAAAGATGAAGATAAGATTTGTATGTATTGTGTTTGTAGTAGATTGATGTTTGCTAATATGTACTCCCTCTGTCCCAAAAAAAAGTCTCGGGAGTCACAGTTTTCTAAGAGACATTCTTTTTGAGACAGATGAGTACTTTCCAAGAGAAAGGAGGGGAAGTTGAAGCTAGATGTGGATCACGTGGATTCTTTTGCAGAGTCTTCGATAACTTGGACAATGGCCCAAGGTCAACCTCCCTTATCACCCGACAAAGGCTGCACTCCTATTATTTCTAGGGTTAAATGCACTAACCTCTGATATTTAACGCTAAGTATGAACACGTGACACATGTGCCTAGGGCAAAATTTGTAATCTCAAATATACCCTTCCCAAACTGACATCCTTGCTTGTCCAACAGTGCCGCAGCTGCAACTCTCTAGCGATCGCAAAGCACAAAGTGAAGACTACACAATGCATAACAACAAATTTAGTTGAAATAGAAGCCACGTACCGACCAAAAATTCAGTCACCACCAAAGGCCACTGCACAAAATAGAAAATACAAAATCCAAGCCGCAACACAGTCGACAACTTGAACAGGCAAGGTGACGTTCTGTCCAAACTGTGTTTGGATAGTACTTGCCGGTGCTTGACCTTACAAGAGACGAGCTCCAATGACGACAAAGAAGTGAAAAATTGAACGGTGAGTGATCTGCCACAAGCAAGGACTGAAACGTAAATGTGGTGGACGATGGAGGAGAGGTACAGGTCACGTGACATGGGTTCGACGAGAGAGAACACGTAAACGCAATGGATAGTTACAGTAGAGCAAAAACCCACATGGATCGCGGTGAGAGAGACCGGGTACAACTAGTTGTAGAGCTTGTGATCGAGGATGTACTTGTTACAGATGATGTCGATGAAGCTGAGGTAATTTGTTGGACAATGTCGAGGGTCAAATGGTAATTTGCTTTTTTCCAGTAATCAAGTCATACTTCAGGGGGATTTAGTGCCCCTGTTCCTAATTAGTGTTAATAATGTTGGCTTTTTATCTACTACCACTTTGTTGGCTTTTGCTCTGATACCACTTTGTTGGAAATAGTGGCCTAAATACACACACAACACTATAATATTTAGATTAGAACAAAATGGAGGAAAATACTTTTATTTCACTTATACTATTATTTGACTAGAGTACATGAATATATAAGCCACATGAATATAGGTGTAACAATTACATTTAAGTGCTAAATTACTCACACTAACATAACCTTTAGGCTTAACTCCAACTACTCTCACTAACATGTTATTTAGGAGGTTTAATTCTCACACCTCTTGATTTTACATAACCTTCACCATCAAGACTATTTACTACCCCACTAACATGAAATGCACACATGCATCATGTATACCAAATACTTTAAAATACTAATTAATACTAAAATTCTAAAATCAAGTTTATTTCCAACACCTTCCTTTAAACTTGATTTTGTAACTTGAAAGTAAACTTCTTATTGATCTTGGGGGCTTGATCAAAAGTTTGTTAGTTGGTCTTGAGTTTCACCTTCTTCAACTGCAACATCTTCTTAGCCATTTCCATGGATGTATATGGCTTGTGAAAAATCTTCAAATGCTTGAATAATATCTTCTCATGATCAATTTTTATCTTCCTCACATAAGCACTCCATCCATCTTCTTTCTTCTTGAAATTTTGATACTTCTTGAAATTCATATGTACTTCTTCTTTGGAATAAAAAATAACTCCATATCCACCCAACCTGTGTTAATTACAAAATTCTCCAAACCATTTTTCAAAAAATAATTTGAGAAATTCTTATCATATCTTGAGCTTCAATTTCATATTTCATTGGAACAACTTTCTTCAAGAGAAGTTCATTCTCCATAACATGAACACAATTATCATAATATTTGATTTCTTTTTTCAATTGGGATGAATATAAAGAAATCATAATTTCATCAAATACAATTTCTTTCAAGGTGGAATTTGTAACCATACCTGAAGATGTTAACTCACAAACTTCATCAACTTTTGACACTTCTTTAACACTTTCTTCTCCTTTGATTTCTCTTTCCACTTCATTCTTCTCCACTTTTTCAATCTCTTTATCAACACCTTTCTTTACATCTTCTACATTCACCATTTCAAGTTCTCCTTCCATTTTTGAATCTTCAAAATGTTTAACTTTATTTGCATAGTATTCCTCTTCAATCTCCACAAATTTGTCCTCAAGACTTTCATAATCTACCTTCGTAAACTCATCATTCTCAAAACATTGTACCCAATACTCCATAGGTAGTGACTCACCTCTATGGTTGGAAACGATATATGGTCTCGAGCATCTTCCAAACATAACTTGGAGTTTTGGCTCCTCCCAAATACTCCCAAATTTCTTGATGTATTGTCTTTTGCAACATTACCAATGCCTTCTATTTTTTTTTTTTTTTAATTTTTTTTTTTTTCACATGAATCGTATTAGACATGCCATTCTTTGGCTCTTCTCCAATAACATCTGTGACGGCCCTAGTTTTTCAAGCCAATGCGTCCTGTGATGAGCGCTGAAAACTGCGCATTTAAACCCCTTAAGCTTAGGTATTCTAGGATCTTTATCTATTTTACTTTCCCGTTTTAGACTAATTTCGTGTTATTTCCCTTTTTAGGTGCTTATCCCCAAAATAAGTTAATTCAGCTAAATAAGAGCTTAAAAGAAGCTAACTTAAGCTGGATAGAAGAAAGGAGCAAAATGGAAGCAGATTGAAGCAAAGTATGGAATTCAGCAGGTTCGATCGATCACAAGTATATTTCGATCGATCGAAATTTCATCGATCTAGACATTTCAAGATGGATCCAAGCTCTTTTGTCTTTATCTAAAGATCCCACAAAGTTCAATCGATCCAGCAATTCTCATATCGATCGAAAAGATTCCATCTTATCCTGTTGTACCACCCTACCTACCACTTTTGTCTCATTCCCCAAAATATCTCACATCTGTCCTTATCCAAAAAGGCGACGCCATGGGAGGATCGATCCAGCTTAAATTCGATAGATCTCAGCCATGTTCGATCGATCTCACCACAAGTTCGATCAATCGAACTTCCTTAAGCCCGAAAAAAAAGACAAAATCCAACTCATTAAAGGTTGGCTTATGGTGCAATCATTGGAGGAATATTGATATGCGAGCCCAGACTATTGGGTGTGACATTTGGCCTACCTATATAAGGAATATGAGCCACTTTTATAAAAAGACTTTTGACACAATTTCCATATCATATTCTTAGTGAGGAAGAAAAGAGGAGAGGAGGCTAGATACACAAGCTTGGAGTTCTTCCATCAACCAAGAAGAGGAGCAATTTCTACCATGGAGTTAGCCCTTGAGGGTTGGAGGACACCATCCATGAGTGGCTAGACATCCTCTTGGGGCTAGAGTTAGCCTTAAGTATGCTTTCTACATCTTGATTTATGTGTTTTTGAGGGGATTTGTATTGTAATATATGTTTTGATATTTTTATATACATAGATCTTGTTTATTCAATGATTTGTGTGATTTAATGCTTCCAATTGATCATCTCATTTTATCCATATGTCTATGTATGCTAGAATAGATGTTCATATGTTTGTCTCTAGATTTTGAGTTATTGATGTATATCTATGTGTATTGATGCTATAGACCTAGAGATTGTCAAGACATAGTGCTTAATAGAATGGTCTTGTGGTTTATTTGATGGTTTATACTTATTTGTTGATGGATTGTGCCTCTCCCTTAGTTTAATTAGTTTAATTTCATGTCATTAGCTTAATTGTAGTGTAGTTGTAGTTTAGATGTTAAATGGGAGGACAATCCATGCTTGTTATTTGATGTTCCATACTTATAAAAACAAGTAGCATATGTCTCTAACCTTGTGATATGTTTGGATTGTGAGCTTAAAGAAATGATTAATGGCTTAGTTAGATATATTGTAATATCCACTATTTTACTTAGACAATATATACTTAATTAGTCATCCATACTTGTTGAAACAACCACACACACACACTATTGTTGCAATACATATTTTCCCCCTCATTAATCATTCATTAAGGGTATAGAAAAGCTATACTTAGTGGTGATCTCTAAACCCCAAGATCTATCGCTCTCCTATTTTCTCTCTATTGCATTTAATTGTTTACTTTAGTATAAATTGTATCTTAGTATAATTCAATCACCAACCAATCTTTTGATCACTCGACCTACTAACCCTAATCTCGATTCCACAACCTAATACGACCCACCAATCCCTTGGGACGATCCCTACTCGCCCTACTATATTTTTAGTGAAAGGTAGTAGTGGCAAATTATAAATGTAAAACTTGGCCACACTCATCTTAGTCTACTTTGCAAGCTTCAGTGCTCGCGGCAAGCACCACCAAGTTTTTGGTGCTGTTGCCTAGGATTGATTAAAGGCAACGTCGTATTTGTAGAATCAATTAGGAATTAGTGCTCTTTTGATCATGTCTTTACTTTATTTTTATTTTCATTTTGGTTACTTATTATGTTGGTTCTTGTTTGACTAGGTGCATTGAGCTAGAAGGTGAGCAAATGAGCATTTTAAGCAAGGAGCTAAGCAAAAGCAAGGAAAAAGCTAAAATCTAAAAAATTTGCAAGGCTAAAATTGAAAATTGAATTGAAGTGCTAGAGGACCCTTTATGAGCTCTTTCTTAACTCAATCTCTAGTTAAATCGTCGGCCCGCGTGGAGGCTTGTATTTCAATTCTTAGATACATCGTGAGCCCACGTGGAGGCAATTTTATTGTTCTTTGCATATTGTTGATAGCATGGGAGTATGGGATCATTATATGTGGAGGAAGTTTGTTGATTGTTGAATTGTTGCGAAGGTGAAGTGATTGTTGATTGTTTGTGTTTTACTTGTGCATGCATGGTCAAAGGTCATTAAATCCTACTCTTATCCCTCTTAATTTGAATTTAGAATCCATTGTTCGTACACCTAGGGGAAGGAGTAATTTTAATCATTCCACTTCTACAATGGAAGTACATAATGAGGACCATGTGGAAGACCTTGGTCACATAGACCAACAAGGTATCCTCCACCCCAATATGCATTATGATAACATGCAAGTACCATTAGGCATGCCGAGGCCATTCATTCACCCACCACAACAACAAGGCCAAGTTCTATTGCGAATGCCAAGGCCAATGTATGCTCCAAAACCTCCCATCATCCAAGGCAATCACGGTGCCCATGTTGCACCTCCAATTGCTAATCCTCCCCTTGCTTTACGAGATCACTATGTGCCTAATGAATACAATACACCCACATGCATTCAATTGCCACCATTCAGAGCACACCACTATGAAATCAAACCACAAACCATTCAAATGCTTCCTAACTATCATGAACTTCCAAGTGAAGAACCTTATAAGCATTTAGATGAGTTTCTTGAAGTATGTTCCACCGTGAGATACACGGACATGTCGGAAGAGGTCTTAAGGCTTAAACTTTTTCCATTCACCCTTAAAGACAAGGCAAAATATTGGTTTAACAATCTTAGGCCTTTTTCAATAACTTCTTGGGCACAACAAGAGTTTTTGAAGAAATATTATCTAGTTTCTAAAACCAATGCGATGAGAACCTTAATTCGAGAGTTTTCACACGGGGATGGGGAAACGTTCCATGAGGCATTGGAAAGATTCAATGAATTACTTAGGAAGTGTCCACATTATGACATGCCCAAATGGCAATTAGTTCAATATTTCTTTAAGAGTTTATCCGATAATTACAAGGGCATGGTTGATGCTTCCATGGGTGGCTCTTACATTGATAGGCATGAGGATGACGTGTGGCGTCTTTATGAGAGCATGAGTGAAAATTCTTTGCATCGAACTTTATCTTCTAAGAATGGTAGGAATTCAAGTGGAAGGAAGAGTGTTGGCTTACATCAAGTTGACCATTCCAATGAAATAGCCGCCGAGATGAAATCCTTATCTCAAAGGTTTGATCAATTCTTGATTAACCAAAACTCGGCAAATCAAGTATCTTCCTTCCCTAACCATTCCCATCATGCATCCAATGAATCATGTATGACTTATTCAAGTGTTTTACATTCTACTTCCAACTGTCCCCATGGACATGTGCAAAGTGAGCATCAAAACAAGTCAATGTAGCTTTTGTTAATCAAGGGAACAATCTTTATGGCAATCACTATAATCCTAATTGGAGGAATCGCCTGAATTTCTCTTGAAGAAACCAAGGGAAAGGCTCAAACCCTTCCCAAGGTAGTTTTCAAGGAAAGTACATTCCACCTCCAATGCAAGGCCAAGGATCACAAAGATAGAGACCATATCAATCACAAGGAAATTAATTTTCTAATTCTCATTTTCCTAATCAACCATCATATTCTCAAGGAAATTCTAGGAGTCCCGCTTTTGAAGAGAAAGTTTTGACCGCTCTAGGCACTCTAGAGGCGAACACTCAATTGCTTCATTCTCATTCTCAATCCATTGCTAAGCTAGAAACCCAAGTAGGGCAAATAGCTAGTACTTTAAATGCTAGAGAGAAAGGGAAAATGCCATTGAATGCCCCACCAAAGCAACATTGTGTTGTGGAGACTAGTTCCTCATCGGAAAGTCCTATAATAGAGCATGTCAATGCGGTGACTACCTTGAGAAGTGGGAGAATCATTGACAACCAAGTAGGTATGTCCAATGAAGAGAGTGAACTGGTGCAACCACAAGTTGACACCCGTCCCGTTTCACATCATATTCCTTCTTCATTGCATATGCATGATCTTTTAAATGAGAATGTGTTAAAAAGTGATTTGAAAAGTGATCTTGAAAAGAATATGTTGCAAAATGATTTCAAAACTTCTTGTGTTGAAGAGACTTCAAGGAAAAATTTTGAAAAAGTTTTTGAACCAAAAGCTCCATTTTTGGATGCCTTAAAAGGATCCATTTATCTTGACAAGCAAAAGACAAAGACAAATGAAATCATTGTTGTGTTTAGGCAAGTGAAGGTTAACCTTTCTCTTTTGGATGCAATCAAGCAAATTCTGACTTATGCCAAGTTTTTAAAAGATCGTTGCACCCAAAGAGGAAAAACAAAAGCCAAGCACCTAAAAAAGTGGTCTTAACTAAGCAAGTGAGCTCAATTTTGCAGTATAACACTCTTCCAAAGTTTAAGGAACTTGGTTCACCAACCACTTCATGCATCATTGGTGATCATATCATTAATCAGGCTCTTCTAGACTTAGGAGCAAGTGTTAACATTCTTCCATACTCAGTATATGGCAAATTAGGCTTAGGAGACTTGAAACCAACGTCGGTGGTTTTGCAACTTGCCGATCGATCCATCAAAAAGCCTAGGGGTATTATTGAGGACGTATTGATTAAGATTGATAAATTTTTCTTCCTCGTTGATTTCGTTGTCATTGACACAGAACCGGTCTCGAATCCTAAGAGCCAAATTCTCGTTATCCTTGGCCGTCCTTTCTTGGCAACCGCGAATGCCAACATTAATTATAGGACGGGGATAATGAAGATTCATTTGGCCACATGAAGGTGAAGTTGAATTATCTTCAATCCGACCCCGAATTCATTTGACAAGCATGAAGAAGTGAATGTTATAGAGAAATATCATAACCATGAATGTGAAGGAATTGAGTCTTTGCTTGAAACCAAAATTTCAAAAGGGTTATCTTCAACCCTGAATTCCAAGAAAGTTGTTTCAAATTCTTGTTTTGAAGGGCATGAAAGCCCAAAAATCATTTTGACCAAGGACCAAAAATTTCTTTTGAGCCTAATCCAACAAGTTCTCTAGGGAACCATTTGTTGGGTGGAGTTCAAAGCACTTATCACCCCATTAAAGAGGGGATGCACTACAAGATGTTTGATCTAGGCTAAAAGAGCCCAACATCTTACTAGAGACGTTAAAGACTAGTACATTTCGTAGGGTGTCACAACCTTATTCCTCCCTCATTTCTATTTTAAATTTCATTTCTTGCGAAGTCTAGATATTTGCTTTGGGTTCATATGCATTGCTAGGAACTGTGATTAGGATTGCATGCACTTTCATGTTGAAAATGAGCATTTTGTTCCTAATTCAATCGATCTTAAAAGAGGTTCAATCGATCAAACTCCATACCTGCATCTAATCACCTTTATGTCCAATCGTGCAAAGGAAACCTGTATATTTCAGCTCTCTGTTTGATCGATCATAAATTCTTCGATTGATCCAGATTCATCTTGGATCGATCTACAGTCTTAACACTTAGAAAAAAATTTGAACCCTCTACAAATGGCCTCTCTATCCTATCATTTGAACATGTCTGCAGGTTTTTACATGTTCGATCGATCTGATTCTTTCTGAGATCGATCTTGGAGAGATCGATCTCTGTTCTTTGATTTACTGTTTTGACTTTAAGTTTGACTTTTGTTTTGAATTTTAAATTTAAAAACTCCAAAAATATTTTATTTTGAATTAAAATATATATATATATATATATATATATATATATATATTTCATTTTTAATTTTTGATCTTTAATTTTCAAAAATTCGAAAGCTTCAAAAACAATTGTCTTTTAGTGAGGAGAGATCGATACTAGTTCAGATCGATTCGAAGATCGATCCAAAAAACCCTAGCTTCCCCTCGCCGCTGTAACCCCACTATTCCTATCTTCCGGTGAGCGCTCCGGCAATTCCATCGTGCCCGAATCTCTCTCCCTCATCTCGGATCTCAGATTTCATCTCTCTCTCCTTTGATCTACTTCTCTCTCGGTTTTGGGTAAGATTTGAGTTCTTCTCTTTTGATTTCAAGCTTCATATTGATGAACCCATGCTTTTGTGTTAGATCTATGATGTTATGATGATGAATCTTGCCATTTTTGAAGCTTTGACCCACTGTATATATGTATATATATATATATATAAGTTTTATATTTTTGATTTTAGGGGTCACGGGCCTAATCAAGTGACCAAAATTGTTGATTTGTTGTGTAGAAGGGCCCACGAGCTTGCTTGTGAGGCCCCCGTGCCATCCACATCACAGATATGTGACTTTTCGAATTTCACCTCATAGTTCGATCGATCGAACTTTTTCTCAGATCGATCTGTAATAGATCGATCGAACTTACATCGATCTGACTTTTTTGTGATTGATCGAACTTCACAGATTTGCATCACACACTCCACACATCATCTCTTGTGTTCCATGCTATCTTATACATGCCCAATGCCTGTGTTTTCCACATTGGATGCATTTCGTACTTATACTGTCTAGCATGCTTCACATTATGTCACTTATTCTTTGTCACTTGCATAGATTCATGTTCCTTATCTATTTTGTCTATCTTATTTAACATACATGATTCTATAAACTGTGCTTTAATTCTTTATACCGACACTGACTTCATTTTTGAGTTTCCTTTTATTTTGCAGGCCATGGCTAGGGTCAAGACTGTTGCCCATAGATATTGTCATCACAGAGTCAGGCGGAGATTAGACGACCAGGCAAGCCCATCTTACATCCAGGACCCCATTCTTGAGCCAGAGCCAGAGCAGATATAGGACCATTCAGAGGCAGATACAGCTCAGTCCCCATCCGCTGACTCTAGACTACAGTCTTTGGCTGCCGCATCATCTTCTTCAGCTGAGGCTGAGCATGTACCATCTCCTTCACCACCACCAGCTCAGCTAGCCCAGGACTTAGACTGACCATTACCGAGATACTTATGCCTTCAGGTGGCGCATGAGTCGGTCTTCGATATAGACTTCTTCTCTTGGTCTGTTCTTACCAGAGCAACATATGATGACATAGATCGGAGGGGCATTTCAGCCATATTAGTGCCTGTTACATATCCAGTGTACCCGAGGTTGGTCTAGATGTTCTTCCAGAACCTCCAACCTACCCTGAGTAACCTGAGGGAGCTGTGGACTACCATTGACGGCCACCCTATCAGTATCACTGTGGACACTCTATCCAGATCTTGCCGATGTCTACATGTCTGCCCTCCTAATCTTGAGGCCTTCCTATGCCGACATGGTAGTGGCACTCACAGGTTACTATATAGCTGGTGAGACTTTTCCTACGCGCACTTATCTGCCAGACGATCTGTAGTTCTTCGATTCGGTTTTATTCTGAAATGTATTCTTGGCCGGCCACAAGATACAGAGGCGCGGCAACCATCTGATAGCTCTGTACACCTTCTATTCAGGGCATTGGCTATCCATTCCTGCACTCATCTGGAGCATTATGATGAAGTTATATGTTGATCACATCAGCAAAACCAAGCCCAAACGGGCCAAGTTTCTCCCATTTGGCCATCTCATTACACAGATATTGCGGGACCAGTGCTATCCCTTCTAGCACCGGGAGCGTACTGAGGCTGGGGCCTACTCGTTCAAGAAAAAGGACTAGGATAAGAGCTACAAGGCTCTTATCAAGAGTGTATAGGAGGATGCTGCAGAGGCAACTGAGGAGCTTGAGATAGAGGAGATGGAGCAGGCAGCAGCTATAGCAGTTGTAGCCGATCTAGCAGACCCACCAGTAGTTGCTGATGAGCATATAGATATTGATTTAGAGTGAGAACTGCCAACAGAGGAGCTTCCACATCATTCTCCGGCAGGGTCACCAGTTCATTCTCAAGAGTAGACTCAGGACATACCACAGTTTCATGATCCAGTTATACTTAAAGCTCTAGCTCAGACACCTGGCCTAGGAGAGTGTTTCCAGATATTGGAGGGTGAGGTTGTCTCTCTCTGGGCAGATGTTGTCTCTTTCAGAGCAGACATCGTCTCCCTCAGCACAGATGTGACATCTTTCCGCTTAGACGTTCTAGTTGCCCTACAGGGCATATCTAGAGATATCTGGGGATCACGCCCCACCCGCCCTACATCCTCTGCCTGATCTCTCTACTTCTCTTTCATTTTTATCCATATCTGTGATATTAGACTGCTATTTTGATACTGTTATATTATATTTTTGAGGCCGGTCTGTCGGCCCTCTACTGCGATGTACCATATACTGTTCTTATTTTATACATGCTTTGGTTTTGGATGTCATATTGTCTATTGATATATCTATCTGTCTAACTCCATCAGGTGCATTCCAGTGATTTCAGTGAGAAAGTGCTACAAAATTTTCAGGACCATCCTTATTTCTCTCTCATTACTTTATTTGACTATCCCATTTACACTTGCATGCCCCCTGTGCATTGTTATTATCCCTTTTGTTATCTGATGAGTTTTATCCTAGTGCCATCTTTTTAGGACCACAGTTAATCCTAAGTTTGGGGGGGCGATGCCACCTACTTTAGATACTTGTGTCCCGACTATTCTTTGCTTAGCTGCACTGGTATACTTTTTCCTTTGTTCTCTTTGCACATTGAGGACATTGTGCCATTTAAGTTTGGGGGGTAATGGTGTTAATTGCAGTATTTGCTTTCAATTCAAAATTTTGAGCATGACTTATCTATTTGAGGAATTTTCTATGATTGGTTCATAACTAGCTATGATTTTAATCTTTTGAGGACTATATGGCTTAAAATTTAAAAATTGCTCGGCTTGAGAGTCCAATACTCCTTGTATGCCTTGTGGATGAAGTAAATTTTTTGAAAGATTGATATTATGCTTGCATTTATGGTCCACATCATCCTGATTTTGTGATTGTTTTGAGATTCACTCTAGGATTCTATATTAGCACAGGCGTACACTAGCATTTATTTGTGGGGTACATGCTTTGTTGATTATTGAATTGGTTATATCCCAATTGAGCTAGTAGTGCATTGAAAGCTTTCATTCTTGATAAAGGTGGATAACAACCCCTTTTCATTAAGTAGCCGGGATTCTAGCCTCATCAAGCACTGAATTTCTCACGCCGAAAGGTGGAGGGCCCAAACTCTAGGTTAATAATTGAACTTGTTTGAAAAAAAAAAGGAAATGAGTTGCAAAAGGTGAGAAGTGGGAAATGATTAGATGGAGGTTGTTTTGATTTGTAGCCTAGTTGATTTGAGCTTGTAAGTCCTTAGGGGTGTTTGAACACCTAATGCCCTAAAGCCGTCCGGTTTGGGAGTCATTAACCTAACGCTCGACCTTATGGATTGCCAGAAAGCTTAATAGATCAACACATTGCACCATTCTTCTATCTTTGATCCTTAGGTATAAATAAAAAATAAATTAAAAAAAAAAAAAAAAAAAAAATTTAAGTGAAAAGAATAAGCACACCTAGAACAATAAAGCTTTAATAAAAGGTCCACTCTTTGTTTTGATGATCGGTACTAGATTTGTGTGCTAGTTTGAGGGTAAGGATATGATCATTTCTTTAGTTGGTTAAGATAGCAACATATTTGATGTTGGTCCACTCAAAAAGGATTCTAGAGTTGTTTTGATTTGCATTATCATTTTCTTGATATGTGGAGGACCATACTTGTTTACTTGATGTTGAAATTTTGAGAGATTACTTGGAAATGGTTGAAAAATTGCATACTTAAGTTAGTTTTCTCCCAATGCTTGTTTGCAATATTGGTACCTCTTTTGTGATATTGAGCTTAATATTTGTGGGTATCATTTCTAGAAACCATCACGAGACTTCACTCGTCCACTAGGGGTAACCTAGGGGTTTAAAAGGCTTGTTGCATATGCTAAATGTAATCATGTTCCCTACGAAAGTGGCGTTATCCATTTATTGCTTTCTAGTTCATAGTTGTATAGTTGTTCATTTCATTCCTTTACTTTGTAGTTCATTGCTAAGAACTAACAGTATTTAAGTTTGGAGGTGTGATGAGCGCTGAAAAGTGCGCATTTAAACCCCTTAAGCTTAGGTATTCTAGGACCTTTATCTATCTTATTTTTCCGTTTTAGAGTAATTTCGTGTTATTGCCCTTTTTAGGTGCTTATACCCAAAATAAGCTAATTCAGCTAAATAAGAGCTTAAAAGAAGCTAACTCAAGCTGGATGGAAGAAAGGAACAAAGTGGAAGCAGATTGAAGCAAAGTATGGAATTCAGCAGGTTCGATTGATTACAAGTATATTTAGATCGATAGAAAGTTCATCGATCTAGACATTTCAAGATGGATCCAAGCTCTTTTGTCCTTATCTAAAGATCCCATAAAGTTCGATCGATCCAATAATTCTCAGATCGATCGAAAAGATTCCATCTTATCCTATTATACCACCCTACCTACCACTTTTGTCTCATTCCCCAAAATATCTCAGATTTGTCCTTATCCAAAAAGGCGCCACTATGGGAGGATCGATCCAGCTTAAATTTGATAGATCTCAGCCATGTTCGATCGGTCTCACCACAAGTTTGATCGATCGAACTTCCTCAAGCCCGAAAAAAGACAAAATTCAGCTCATTAAAGGTTAGCTCATGGTGCAATCATTGGAGGAATATTAATGTGCGAGCCCAGACTATTGGGTGTGACATTTGACCTACCTATATAAGGAATATGAGCCACTTTTACAAAAAGACTTTTGACACAATTTCCATATCATATTCTTAGTGAGGAAGAAAAGAGGGGAAGAGGCTAGAGACACAAGCTTGGAATTCTTCCATTAACCAAGAAGAGGAGCAATTTTTACCATGGAGTTAGCCCTTGAGGGTTGGAGGACACCATCCATGAGTGGCTAGACATCCTCTTGGGGCTAGAGTTAGCCCTAAGCATGCTTTCTACATCTTGATTTATGTATTTTTTAGGGGATTTGTATTATGATATATGTTTTGACATTTTTATATACATAGATCTTGTTTATTCAATGACTTGTGTAGTTAATGCTTCCAATTGATCATTTCATTCTATCCATATGTCTATGTATGCTAGAACAGATGTTCATGTGTTTGTCTCTAGATTTTGAGTTATTGATGTATGTCTATGTGTATTGATGCTATAGATCTAGAGATTGTCAAGACATAGTGCTTAATAGAATGCTCTTGTGGTTTATTTGATGGTTCATATTCATTTCTTGATGGATTGTGCCTCTCTCTTAGTTTAATTAGTTTAATTTCATGTCATTAGCTTAATTGTAGTGTAGTTGTAGTTTAGATGTTAAATGGGAGGACAATCCATGCTTGTTGTTTGATGTTCCATACTTATAAAAACAAGTAGCATATGTTTCTAACCATGTGATGTGTTTGGATTGTGAGCTTAAAGAAAGGATTAATGGCTTAGTTAGATATATTGTGCTATCCACTATTTTGCTTAGACAATATATACTTAATTAGTCATCCATGCTTGTTGAAACAACCACACACTGTAACGACCCTGGATTTTTCAACCCAGCGTGTCCTTTGATGAACCGAGGATTGACCCGAACTAGATCCAAGAAGCGGAAGCTAGAAACAATACAATGGTCTCCCAAGGCACAACATACCTCTAAGACCCTAAGATGACCTTCCATGAGGGCATGGAACCCAAAGGGATAAGTGCGGAAGCAAGAGATCGGAAAAGTAACAATTAAGCCCCAGGGGAAAAATAGTCATTTCATAGAGAAATGGATGCTACCAATCATACCATTGGAAAGAAAATGAAAAATTAATAAAGTTAGACTCAAGAATCGCCTGATTCAGAGTCCGGACGGAAAAGATATCAAGTCCTAAAGTCGAAGGAAGGAAAACCCTATCCCAGTTCGAACCAAATTCTGACACTACCTTGTTAAAACATAAATAACTTGAGATAAAAATTTAATTTGATGCTTTAATTGGTACCATTTGAAAGCTTGTTTCGACGTGGTCAGTTTAGACTCAAGAACGAACCAATTCGGAGTTAAAACGAGTGAGATATGGCCCGTTGAAGAAAGATGTCTGGAGCAAGAACTGTTCCCGCGGGGGCCCGCCCAAAAGTTGCGGGGGCCCGCCAAACATGGCAGATTCTCGTGGGTGCCCGCTAGAACACTGCGGGGGCCCGCCAAATGAGGCAGTGGGGTGGTCTGGAACCTTAAAAAATGAAGAAATAATGCTTTTAGCAGAAAATGAGTTTCCAATGCAGTTTTCGTGGTTAAAATGACATTTTTCGGAAAAACACGAAGAAAAAACTCCCCCTAAAATCACATTTTCTATGTGACGGAGTCAAGAACGGAATTTATTTCCTAAAAGAAATCCCCAAAATGCCCTTAAGCAAGATTCTTCAACAAAAAGGTGAAATGAGTCCGTAGGGGGATCAAAACACAAACAAAAGGGTTTTTCATGAAAACGATCATGCACGCAAACGTAAAAAGATATTTAAGACGCGTCCCAATGGCCCGTGGCTTCAAAATAACCCCAATGCAAAATATGACCTCTCGACGGCCCAAAAATGCCTAAAAGTGGAATAAATGAAACCAAAATACAATACCTAGAATAAAATGGTGTTTGGCCCTTGGCTACACCTCATACATGATCATAGAAACCCTATGAAAAGAAAGAATAGGATTCCCATGCCCGATGCAAAAGTTATGAAGCAAAGACTTGTGAATTTTCAATATTTTCATAATAAACTTTAAAAGTAAAAGTGCATGGAATACATAATACATGTCATTGGCCTCCGGCCTCATCTTATACATGTTGAATACAATAAAAAGGAGCGTACTTATGCACACTTTACATATTTAGAATCAAAGAATACAAGTTTCATACATAAGGCTATGGAATGATAGTTCATGCTAACATTTGTATGAAATGGAAACTGAAAAGCTGGAAGACATCCCAATGAACGGCAAGCATCACTAACCAAGTCTTCGTACCTGATCAAATCCCCCAGTAACTTCAGGGTGAGTAAACAAGTTTACTCGTAGAGAATGAGCATGCATCGACTTGATTTCTTTAGAGATTTTTAGGACTAACATGATATAGTTCAAAATGGATCATACCACCTAACGTCTATGTCAAATATTAGACTCAGGGATCATCCTAAGCTACTATGGAGTATAAGCAGCAAGAATCATGATATATATACACATATGAAACAAGTCAAAGTTGGAATAATCCAAAAACACAATGAGAAGGATACTTGAACATAGGTTAACATGAATTGCATTATCAATTCAATTAAGCAAGGTTTAGAATGATTCTATACAACATGACAAGAAAATACTAGAATACTTGGATCACATTATCAATGCAATTAACATGATTGGAGCATTCCAATTAACACGATAGGGGTAATACATGAAATCAAGAACATGGCAAAATATCTATGCAATTTAACAAGGTTTGGACATTCCAATTTAAAAGACAAGAATAGTACATAGAATCATAGATAATACATAGTATCAATGCAATAAAACAAGATTGGGACATTCCAATTAACAAGACAAGAATAGTCCATGAAACCAAGAACAAGGCATAACATCTATGCAAGTAAATAAGGATGGAATCTTCCATACGACATGAAAAGAATCTTAAATCTTTAAGGAATACAACTCTTGAAATTTAAGGAGTTAAATCACGAATGAAGCATAAAATCTATGCAATGAGACAAGATTTGTGCATTTCACATACACGATAAGTTTAAATCTTCAAGGAATAGCAACTTGAAATTTAAAGAGTGAAATCAACCAATGTGGAAATTTGGATATCGCCCGGATTAAAACCGTACTCTTGAGATCTACTAACCCATGGGTACCTTTCCCCTAGTGCACACTATAGTGTAGAGGGACATTCCCCTGTACTAGAACCGAGTCCTAGCCATGTCAATTCTTGATTGATATCCCAAGTCCCAAAATCAACAAGTTGTGCAAGTCAAGATTGTATCAAAATACAAGAAATGCATTAACCACATATCATGCACAACCAAGATTTTGGAACACACAAGTCATGCCCTAAGTTCTCAACTATGATGGCATGTGAAATGTCAAGAAATCAAGGTGTGCATTTATATAAACTAGAACTAAGATAAATAGCACAAGAAATCCATCGAAGCAAATATACCACAAATATAAGATACATGATTCAATTGTATACTAAACAACACATGTGTGAATAAACCATTCCAAGACAAATGAGCATGTTCATTAAGCACATTAATGAAACCAAGATACAGGAAGTCTAGATATATGATGTTAAGGCACGATTAACTCGAGGAAGACACAAAAGAGAATTTAATCTACTTAAGGGATTAAATTATCAAGGTTACATGGCAAGTCCAAATGTTCTACGAAGAAATTATGTCAAGAATCATGTCAAGGCCAAGTTCAGTGTCAAGTTTCAAGTTCATTTGATACACGACACAACCATGTGAGTTAAGTTCCATACAAGGGAAATAAATAAATATAAGTTTCAAAACTTATCCGATTATGCTCAATGTAATGCACGTGAAGGAACTTATCAAGGCAATCATGATTACAAGGTTAGAAACTTAATCAAGTGCATGGTACTATTGAAAGGATTTTAATTATTTCATTTAATTAAAATCTCTAGATTTTGAAAGTCCTCCAAATGACCTCAATTTAATATATGTGAAACTATTGGGCATGCATATCACGAATATCAAGTCGGAATTCCAATGGAGTGGATAGTACACTCGAAGTAATTTAATTAACCTAATTAATTAAATACTACTAGATTTCAAAACACTTCCAATTACTCTCAAATTCACCTATGTTGAAGAGCATGCTAAGGCCTAATATAATATGCTAACACATATTGATTTCAAGTTAGTTAAGGCCACATGATTTAATATTTTATTCAAAATAAATATTAAATAAAATCTTCAATACTTGTCCAAATAATCTAGATTTAACATATGTCAATCAACATGTCAAGGGGTAATATTCTAGCATGCCACATGTTTAAACAAAGTTATGGACTTCCGGGAAAATTAAATCCTTCACAAGAAAAATAAATAATAAAATCTCTAGATTTTGTGATTCAAACATGTAATCATGTTGTATAAGCATTACAAGCATGTAATATGACAAGAAAGTAAATTATAACACCCCTTACCTCAATTTGAGATGGAAATCTCAAATCCCCACTGACAGAAAAGTGTTCCGAATTCGACGATACTAAAGGGTTTTGTCGGGGACAACACGATCTACATGAATCCGAAGGAAGCCCCATGAAAATCACAACTTGACTTCAAACCCGAACTCAAGAAATGGTCATAAATGAATTCTAATAAGGGGGAAAGATAGAGCACGTCGAGGGGAACAATAAACGTAAAGGCCGAAGAGTTTTTACTTAGGAAATCAAGTGGAGGAGAAGGAGAAAGGGTGGCAGCCCAAGGAGCTCCCATGGCTGCCGGCTAAAGAGGGAGGAAGATGAAGTGCAAAGTGATTTTTCACTTTATGACTTTCTATTTATAGTAAGTCTCAAAAAGTGCCTCGAAAGGGCCCCGCCGGGTCCGGAAAAGTGAAATTTGAGCAAATGCGCTCAAACGGAAAAACTCTATGAACAAAAAAGATTCAAAATGAGAAAATATGAACAACAGAAGAAACGGTGTCAAAAACTGAGTCCCGAGCAGAGAGATATGCCCCGAACAAGTTCGGCGGCAACTAGGTCCAAAAACTCTGAAACTGGAGAAAAATGACCAGAAAGAAAATATAAGAGTCCACGACTCAATGAAATGTGAAACTGAATCCCGTACGAGGATCCAGGCTCCAGACTAGGCATTTTGCAATTACTTTCGTTAATTGCACAATGGCCCCTACAAAAAGGGTTAACTGCGAAACTGCCCCCGAATGAAAATATCTTCCAAAAGATATTTTCTTAGATACCCCTAAAATAAAATATCTTCAAAAGATATTTACGAAAAACACCCCAATAATTGACAAAGATTCTGAAGAACTGTGCATCCATGCCCTTATGGACACCGGGAGCAACCAGAGTACTTTCTTGTAAAAGTAAAGGTACGTATTTCGAGGAAACCCCTGAAGATGAAGACACGTGAAGTCAAAATCCAACTCCGAGCATGAAAAGTGAGGTTGTGCCAAAAACTGGCAAACGGAGATAAGACAGAATAGCAAAAAGGATAAAATAGTGCATAATGTCCGAAAAGTGAAAATGCTGAAATGACTCGGTCCTCAAAGGAAGTTGTCAATCCACATGAAAGAGTCTCAGAAACCATTTCTGAGCACTCTAGATGACACTAAGCGGCAAGAAACAAAGCTCAAAAAAGAAAATTAAACGGAAAAAATTTATCCGTAAAATTTCAGGAAAAAAGGAAAGGAAAGTAAATGACCGGGTCGTTACACACACACACACACACTATTGTTGCAATACATATTTTCCCCCTCATTAAACATTCATTAAGGGTGTAGAAAAGCTATGCTTAGTGGTGATCTCTAAACCCTAAGATCTCTCTCTCTCTTATTTTCTCTCTATTGCATTTAATTATTTACTGTAGTTTAAATTGCATCTTAGTATAATTCAATCACAAACCAATCTTTTGATCACTCGACCTACTAACCCTAATCTCGATTCCACAACCTAATACGACCCACTAATCCCTTGGGACGATCCCTACTCACCCTAACTATATTTTTAGTGAAAGGTAGTAGTGGCAAATTATAAATGTAAACCTTGGCCACACTCATCTTAGTCCAATTTGCAAGCTTCGGAGCTCGTGGCAAGTACCACCATCCTGTGATGACCAAAAGTTTGACCAGATAACGGATCCCGAATGCGGAAGCAAATAAAGAAATCAAGTCTCTAGAGATGCAATACATCTCTAAGACGCCAAAGTGACATTCCAAGAGGCCACAGAACTTAACGAGAATAAACGCGGAAGAAAAAGATAAAAAATCGACCAAGTATGCCTCTAAGGGCAAAATGGTATTTTCACATGAAATCAAAGTCTAGAGAGATGTACATCATCCCTAAGACACAAGCATGACTTTCCATTAAGCCACGGAAATAAAAGGAAAACAAGCGGAAGTGACATTTTAAAAACGGACAAGTTTAGCCCTAAGGGAAAAATTGTAATTTCTAGAGAGTTTTGGGTGCTACCGAGTGCACCATTGGATAGACGATGAAAAATTGATAAAATAAGACTAAAAAATCACTTGATTTGGAGTCCGGATGGAGAAGAAAACTCAAAATGAAGTTCAGAGGTCAAAGCGGCAAAGGGGCACCAAGACAGCACTCCCATACAAGCTCTGTGCGCGTGCTGATGGACTCCGCGTGTGTGCAAGGGAGCACTGCACGTGCACTGTGATGTGCACCGTGCACACAAGGATGCGCGGACCCGTGGCACCTGACAACAGCTTCCAAAAAGCTGCAGATTGATTTTTTTCTGATTTTCTGGAACTGAGGCTAATTTTGGACCCTTCCACGAATTTTTTTGCAAAAACACAAAGAAGAAACCCCCCTTAAAATCAAATTTTCTAACTAACCATGTTGAAAGAAAAATTTTATTTTGTGACATGAAATGCTCAGAATGCCCTTAGATTAGAAAAGTGCATAAAACCTTAAAAATGCAAATTTGCTTCAAGTGTGCATTTGGCCAAAAAAGAATTTCTGGGCTAAAATGATTGTGCACGCAAACGTAATATGTGTTTTCAAACGTGCAGGAATGGTCCTTGACCCCCAAATATGCTCGATGCAAAATTCAACCTATTAAACCTCAAATCAGCCTAAAATGACTTTCAAAAGCAAAAACTTGAAACCAAAACACATAAATGAATACAAAAGGCGTTCGGCCCTTGGCCACACCTCAAATATAATAAATGAACCCTAATAAGTGTGCTCATGCACACTTTGCACCATCCGATTTGAAAATGACATCTTGAGACTTCATGTTTTCCTATTTTTTTCAAGAATTATGTTTAAAACCTAAAATAATCAAAAGAAGCAATTTACAAATAAATGGCCCATGGCCTCATCTCATACATATCAAATATGTCCTAAAGAGTGTATCAAAATACACTTTATATATTACAAGGCATAAACGGTATATTGAGCCTAGCTAAGTATTAGAACTTTAAAAGTAAAACTCAAACAAGCTAACACTTGCATGTGATAAAAAATACATTTAAAAGAACTTCAAATCAACAAAATGATCTAGGGATATTGTGCATTCCAAAACCATGTCTTTTTGCCTGAAACAAGTCGCATTCAGCGGGGTGAGTAACTTGTATTACTCGTAGGGAATGAGCATGCATAGACCTAACGTTTTACAAGTTGCTATAAATTATTCCATATAGTTCATTCTACCTAATGTCTATGTCAAAAGTGAGACTCAGTGATCATCCTAAGCTACTTTAAAGTATTTCTAGCATAAACTACCATATTTATGTAAGTAAACAATACAGGAGTATACGGTATAACGTAACAAGATATAGGTTATCAAAGTTATCAACTTGAAAACTAAAATACGAAAACAACTAAATATTACAATTTAGCATAACTAGAACTTCTAATGCAATGCCTCAAGATATAGATTATCAAAGTTATCAACTTGAAATCTAAAGTCTGAAAAACAAATAAATGATACAATTTAATATAATTGGAGCATTTAATACAATGCGACAAGACATAGATTCTCAAAGTTATCAACTTGAAATCTAAAATGTGAAACAACAAGTTATAACAATTTAGTGCTATTAACTTGAAACGAAAAGCGAAATCAGCAAAGGTGCATATACTTGGACATCAATCAGTTTAAACCGACACGGGGCTACTTTTGGGCTACTAACCCATGGGCAGCCTACCCTACGTGCGCACTAGACCATAGGGTTAGCTCTCATCCCCCGTACTAGAACCATACTCTAGCCGTAATCATTCTTATGACATCCTAAATTTCCAAAATCAAGAAATTGTGCAACAACATATATATCATCATGTATATACAAGGTAATAAACTATCTATCATGCACAAACCAATTTTGGAAACACACAATACATGCTCTAAGTCCATAACTACTATGGCATACAAAATGTCGAATTTTAAATGTACGATTCGTTACACACTATAACAACATTATTCAATATTGAAAACATAATCTCATGAATATAATACAAGTTCGAAATCATGATTTAAACATACAATCAACGTCAAACACATAATTAAATCATTAATGCAATAGAATCGAAAATTAATTAAATAAAATAATTAATTTCTCTAGATTTCAAATCTCATCCAATTAATCCCTAATTAATATATATGTCAAAGATCATAGCATGGTAATTACATATATCAAATCAAAAACTTAATTAGGCCATTAGAACGACAAAATATAATTTAATTAAATTAAATTAATTAAATATCTAGATTTCAAAACAACTCTTAATGGCCCCAAATTAATATATGCTAGTGAAGAAGTCCTAGTCATTACAAATATTAAGTTAAAAACTTAATCAAATTAATGGCACCCTTAAATATATTTTAATTAATTCATTTAATTAAAATCTCTAGATTTAATAACTCATCCAAATGCTCTTAAATTAAAATATGTTAAAGAACATGTCAAGGCTTAATTTAATATCATATCACAAGCTAAATCCATGCTAGATGAATTAAAATTTCATACAAGAAAATAATTAAATAAAGTTTTCAATACTCATCCAAATAATCTCAATTTAATATATGTTAATGAACATATCAAGGCCTAATTTAATATGATATCACAAGTTAATTCCATGCTAGATACAACTAGGTGAATTAAAATTTCATACAAGAAAATAATTAAATAAAAGATTCAAAAGTTATTCAAATATTCTTAATTTAATATATATTAATGAACATATCAAGGCCTAATTTAATTGTGACGGCCCTGGTTTTTCAAGCCAGTGCATCTTGTGATGAACCGA
Source organism: Cornus florida (assembly GCF_030987335.1). Taxonomy (NCBI): domain Eukaryota; kingdom Viridiplantae; phylum Streptophyta; class Magnoliopsida; order Cornales; family Cornaceae; genus Cornus; species Cornus florida. The sequence goes on from NW_026775573.1 coordinate 54,251,028, forward strand.
AGATTGACCCGATAACGGATCTGAATGCAGAAGCAAAAACAGAAAACAAAACTCTAAGAAGTCAAAGTAACCTTCCATAAGGTCGTAGAACTCAATGAGAACTGATGCGAAAACAAAGATCGAAAATATGACAAATAAGCACCTAGAGGCAAAATAGTCATTTCTGAAAATATAAAATCGGGTGCTATCGAGTACACCACTGGAAAGACAGTGAAAAATTAACAAATCTAGACTCAAGAATCACTTGATTCGGGGTCCGGATGAAGAAGATATGAAACTCCAAAGTTTCATAAAATCAAACTTTTGAGCTAAAATCAATGCGGCAAGGGTACTTTATAAGGGATAAATGGTCTTTTAAGACAAAATTAGATACAATTGAGCATACCATTAGATAGACAAGGAAAATTTAATAAATATAGACTCAAGAATCACTTGATTCGGAGTCCAGGCAAAGAAGATATGAAGCCTTAAAGTTTTAAAAAAATAGACTTCTGGGTTCAAATCAATGTGGCAAGGGTACTTTGCAGGGGTAAAATGGTCTTTTCAGATAGCATTGGATGCAACCATTCATACCGTTGGATAGACAAACAAAAGTTAATATACTTAGACTCAAAAATCACTTAATTTGGAGTCGGGACGAAGGAGATATGAAGCCTCAAAGGTTTAAAAAAAAAATCAACTTTTCCGGGTACGAAAATCTGGGCAGGAATAGTATTTTGACAGAAAGCAACTTTTCAATTTTTTTTCCAGAACTGAGGCTAGAAATGGACACTCCACACACCATATTTTGTGTTCCATGCTATCTTATTCATGCCCAATGCTTGTGTTTTCCACATTGGATGCATTCCATACTTATACTGTTTAGTATGTTTCACTTAGTTACTATTTATTTGGCTGCGTCATCACTTGCATAGATTCATGTAAATTAATCTGAGTTGTCTATCTTACTTGACAAACACGTTTCTATATGTTGTGCTTCAATTCTTTATTATCTGTTACTGACCCGAATCCATAGTTTTAGAAAAGACTATTTTGCCCTTGGAGGCATACTTGGTCTATTTTTGATATTTTTCTTCTGCGTTAGTTCTCGTTGAGTTCTGTGGCCTCTTAGAATGTCACGTTGGGTTCTTAGAGATGTATTGTATCTCTAAAGACTTGGTTTCTATTTTTGCTTCCGAATTCTGGATCGTTATCGAGTCAATCTTCGGTTTATTACAGGACGCGCTGGCCTAAAAATCGGGGTCGTCACAGGTGGTATTAGAGTGTCCGGGTTTGAATACCTTAGACGACGAGTTTTGGGTGCATATCATGCTCACGGTGTTTTACTTTAATGTGTCATTTGTATCTTAATAACATGTCTTGTACGATAATATGTTCACATGCTCAGGTGTTTTGAGACGTCTATTATTTGTTAAGCATGTTTTATGTGTATATATATGATTCCTGATAACATGGTCTGGGTTACTATCATGTCCTAGTGTGATGTCATGTCTGCGTATTTATGTTAGTATGACCGTGTGCGACGTATGTCGGCATACCTTACGCCTTTCATTCACGTGTATTGTCGTACCATGTACTTACGTGCTTCTTGATAACATGTTTTGATTTGATAACATGTCTGTTTGCTTATGTGGCAACTTGTTTAGAAGCTTATCTTGACCGTCTTAGCATATAATATATGCTTGTTTACCTTAGCACATGGTACCTGCTTGTTATTCTAGCATGTGGTATATGCTTGTCTGCCTGAGTACATTGTATGCACTTATTCATCTTGACATGATTATATGCGGCATATCGTCATGCTTTATGTCCTTCTCCTGCATACACTGACATGTCTTACGTGATTTTTACTAATTGTGTGAGTAGTTAGTCCGTTGCTATGTTGCATGCTAGCTATTTCCTTTTTTATCTGGTTTTAACATTGTCACTTAGGGTCTGTCATATCCCTTGGGTGCATTCTTGTTTTACGAGTTTCTTCCTTGGATAGGAGAAATTCATTCTGTAAGGACCCATGTCGGGATCCTTCTTGTCCATTTTGTTGGTTGGATGTTTCGAGACCTTAGTCTAACGGTTGATGCGAGTAAGGCTCATGTGAGCGTAGAATCATAGTCTTTGTCTGGTGGAGTGAGACGTGCGCTAGGGAGGCACCATTTCATTTCCTTTTCCTTCGTGGCTTTATGGGTGTTTTGCAATGTAGGAGCTGCTAGCTCTACTTGCACTGAGGATTTAAGGCCTTAAGCGTAGCAGTGCCTATGACATTGTTGCTAGAGTTTTAGGATTAGCTACCTTAACTCTCGCAGATGCCCGGTTCCCGTAGTACTTTTGGCAATGATCATTTTTGACATTGATGTCTTCGGATCGATAGGTTTTCAGAGTTGACCTGGTTGGGAGCAGGTTATGAACTAACGCCTTATACTGTCATGCTACCTTACTGACGTAAGTGTGGGCGGGTTCTGGTCGCTGTTCATACTGCCTTGTCACTCTCTTCTTGTATCGTGTTTCAACTTTTCGTTGTCTTGGGATTCTCCTCGTGGTTGACGTTGAGTTAACGTGCCGATTCGTGTGAGGTGTTGTCTTGATTTGTGGTTTCGCGTTCCTTCAGTTGATCTTGAGACTTCTGGAGTTGTCCTTCGGTGCCTTATGAGCTGTCGTTTGATTTGACCTTTTGTTCGGTCCTTATTTTGTTCTTTTCTGGTATGTTCCTAATTTCGGGAACGAAATTCCTTTAAGGAGGGTAGGTTGTAATGACCAGGTCATTTTCCTTCCTTTCCTTTTTCTTAAATTTTACGGATAAATTTTTTCCATTTAATTTTCTTTTTTGGGTTTTGTTTCTCGTCACTGGGTGTCATCCCGAGTGCTCGAAAATGATTTTCGAGACTCTTTCATTTGGATTGACAACTTCCTTTAAGGACCGAGTCATTTCTACATTTTTTTTTTCAACATTATTCACTTTTTGTCTTTTTCCCGTTTGTCACTTTGTTAGCACAACCACACTTTTCGTGTTCGGTTTTGCTTCCATTTTTGCATACACTCATGATATATGATTTCTTAGAAATGTGTATTTTTACTTTCTTAGAAAAACATGCTAAGTGTTTACTTTTCTTGTAAAAGGTATGGATGCATAACTTTTTTGTAATATTCTTAACTTATGGGGTTTTAGTGTAATTACATAGAGTAATTATTTTTTATCTTAGGGACCATTTTGTAATTTAATTTAAAAGATATTTTGGAAAATGACCTTTTTGTAATTTTTGGAAAGTGTGACAAGTGTCACACTCCTATATAACCACTTGTTGACATTTTGGTGGAACCACTTAGAAGCTTAATCTCTTGACACATGGAGGGTGGAGATTCACCTATTTGTTGGCCTAGTATTGGACCATTTGTTGGCTTGGATGGTTGACAAGTGTAGGCTAGGGATTTGGTGTAGGAAGGAGCTTTAGATTAATGACAAGTGTAAGGTTCATTTTAGGTCCTGCACTATGTGTGTGTGAAGACCATGGTGTAGACTTACATAGTGAGTGGAGGAATGCTAAATTCTCCACTCACCACATTTTAATTCATCTTTCTCACCACTTTGTTCTCAAACCCTAACCTAGCCTCCATGGAAGGAAAAGCTTGACTTAAGGCCTTGACTTCATTTTTGGCCTCCTTCCACTTATCTTAGACCATAAAGTTTGGAATGCTTTTTGTTCCTCTCATCCTCCTCTATATAACCCTTGAAGGGTTTGTCATTTTGTGTTGATTTACCTTGAATTCAAGAGAAACAATCCTCTTGTGAGGTAGGGGGTGTTATAGTTTATTTTCAAAGTGGTTTTATTTGTTTTTGTAGTGGAATATAAGTTGTATGCATGTTTTATATTAATTTGAGAAATTAATGATTAATTATGCCTTACTTGTAACTCACTTTAGACTTGTTATAAGGCATGGCCTTGACATGATCTTTGTTATATAATTATTTGGAACCATTTGAATGAGTTTTCAAATCTAGAGATTTAATGAATTTAATTTGATTTAAATTCTACTTAATTGTACCTTACTTGTATTCCATTTTAGACTTAATATATGGCATGGCCATGACTTAATCCTTGATATATATTAATTTGGGATCATTTGAATAACCTTTGAAATTTAGAGATTTAATTAATTTTAAATTAATTAAATTATACATGAAGATATCTTGCTCATTTTGCACTTTTGATTTGATATATGCAATCACCATGGAATGGACATTTATATATATTATTTTGAGAATTTTTGGGTAACTATTGAAAATTATTAATTTAATTATTTCTATGTTAATTAAATTCCACATGTTTATATCTTGCTCACTTTGTGAAATTGATGTGATATTTGCAATCACCATGGAATGGACATTCACATATATTATTTTGAGAATTTTTGGACAACTTCGATTTATAGAGAAATTAATTAATTAGGTTAATTAATTTCTACTTAGTGTTCTAATTATTTGGACATCTATTTCATGGGGCTTTTACCTTTTTATCATGTATCATGACTTGTTGTATCTTAACTCCATTAATGTAGTTAATAAACTTGCACCCTTACATTGAAATGATTTAATTGTTCAAGTGTTGTTAAACAAATAATTAAATCATTTAATCTTATACTAGTGGTATATTTACATCAATGGGTTCCTTGTGCTATAAATACTAGTTTGTAGTCTATGTAGATGCACACTATGATTTCTTTACATTTCACATGCCATCATAGTTGAGAACTTAGGGCATGACTTGTGTGTTCTAAAATCTTGGTTGTGTATGGAATGTGGTTTAATGCATTACTTGTATCTTGATACACTCTTGGTTGCACAATTTGTTAATTTTGGAACTTGAGATATCAATCAAAAATTGACAAGGCTAGGACTTTGTTCTAGTACAGGAGATAGAGAGCTCCCTACACTGTAGTGCACACTAGGGGAAGGTACCCATAGGTTAGTAGCCCTAAAGTGATCCCAAGAGTACGGTTTTAATCCGGGCGATATCCGAGTATCTACATTGGTTGATTTCACTCTTTAAATTTCAAGTTGCTATTCCTTGAAAATTTAAAACTTGTCGTGTTATGTGGAATGCTCCAATCTTGTTAATTGGATAGATATTATGCTTATTCTTCAATTTCACTCCTTAAATTTCAAGTGTTGTATTCCTTGAAGATTTAAGACCTTTTTGTGTCATATGGAATATTCTAACCTTGTTTAATTGCATTGATATTATGCATTATCCTTGATTTCGTGCCTTGTCCTTGTCATGTTAATTGAATTGTTTCAATCTTATTAATTTTCTTAGTTGTCTCGTTTCATCTTACTTTATGCTATCGTGACTTAGGAATGATCCTATACATGTAACTTAACTTGGATTCTAAGTGGCATGGACCATATGTAATAATTTATATCAACATGCAAAATCTTTAAACCTTAGATTTCAAGTGTTATCTCTTGAACATTTAAGAACCTTATCATGTTATATGGAGTATTTCCTGCCTTGTTTAATTGTATAGACATTATGCTCACTTCGTGTATTTAGACTTCATTCAGTACACTTGAAATTGTGCACTTGCTTTTTGTATCTAGATTCCATTTAGTATACTCGTGTCTTGTATACTTGCTTTGTGTATTTTCGATCTCGTTTAGTACCCCTGTTTTGGATACTTGCCTTGTATGTTTTCATCTTTGTTTAGTACACTTGTAACCGGTATGCTTGTATGTCATGTATCTCATTTCAATTGCATGAGTAGCTTAGGATGATCTCTGAATCTCACTTTGACATAGACGCTAGGTGGCATGTCCCTTTTGAATTGTTTCATGTTAATGTAAAAATCTATAAAAAGTTGAGTCTATGCATGCTTATTCCCTACGAGTAAACTTGTTTACTCACCCCAAAGTTATCGGGTGATTTGTCAGGTACGGATGCTATAGTTTGGGATGCACAATATCCTTGGATTGTTTCGATGAATTGAAGTACTTTAAGTGTATTCTTGTTCATGACTCTTGTAAAGGTTGGCTTGAAATGCCTTTTGTAGCCTTTTATGTCAAAATGTGTATATTTGATTCTAAACATGTAATGTGTACATAAGTAAACTCTTTACAATGTATTTGACATGTATGAGATGAGATTGGAGACCAATGACAATTATTTTTTAGCCTATGTAATTTTTGACTTCATGAAATATTATAAAAATATTACAAAATCGCAAGTCATTACTTCACCATGTTTGCATTGGGTGTGGGAATTTCATTTTTATTCTTTCATGGGGTCTCATTAATCATGTATGAAGTGTGGCCAAAGACCAAACGGTCATTTGACTCCATTTTATGTTTTTGGATTTCATGTTTTCCATTTCAAATTCATTTTTTCCTTTTTAGCCGTTGGGGAGTCAGATTTTGTATCGGCGGTATTTTTTTAGCCATGGACCATTGTAGCACGTCCTAATAGGTAAGTTACGTTTACGTGCATAATCGTTTTTAAGAAAAACCTCTTCCTTGGTGATTTAAGCCTCCCATGGACTCATTTTGCAATTTTTTTTTGCATAAACTGAGTATTTATTTCACTTGAAAAATAAAAACTTCTCTTGACATGGTCATGTAGAAAATGTGATTTTAGGGGGGGTTTCTTCTTTGTGTTTTTCCAAAAAATGTCGTTTCGGACTCGAAAACCCCATTTCAAATTCAATTTTCTGGTAAAAAATTTTTTACTTACTGTCAGCCTCATCTAATTGATTAGATAAGCCATCTAATCGATTAGATGGTCTTCCGGGGGATTTCTAGCATTCTGTCTTGGCATCTAATCTATTAGATGGATCATCTAATCGATTAGATGTTCCTGAGTTGCATCTTTTGACCATTTTTCTTCATTTGATCATATCTTTTTCATCCGTACTCCAGATGAGATGATTTTTTTTTTGAACTTGATTAATTTTTCACTGTCTTTCTAATGGCGTACTGGATTGCACTCGAATCTTCCTGGATAATTACCAGTTTACCCTTTTAGGCTTAAGTGCTCATTTTTCTTCGTCATACCGTTTCTCCTTCGTCCGGACTCCGAATCATGCGATTCTTGAGTCCATCTTGATTAGTTTTTCATTATCTTTCCAACGGTGTACTCGGTAGCACCCGAATCCATATTTTTAGAAAAGACTGTTTTGCCCTTGGAGGCATACTTGGTCTATTTTTGATATTTTTCTTCTGCATTAGTTCTCATTGAGTTATGTAGCCTCTTGGAAGGTCACTTTGGCTTCTTAAAGACGTATTGTATCTCTAGAGACTTGGTTTCTATTTTTGCTTCCGTATTCTGGATTCATTATCAGGTCAATTTTCGGTTCATCACAAGACGCGCTGCCTAAAAACTAGGGTCGTCACATCTTATATGTGATTATTTGAGAATTGATCTCTACACTAGATTCTCTATGTTGGTTGCATGTCTATGTGTGATTAATTAAGGATTTAGTGATGGCTATGGATGCTTTTCATTGAATGGATTTGTTAATTAATTTGATGGATTATACTTAGACTTGATAAATTATGTTACACATTAGTTTATTTGTTGTTAGGTAGACAATCTATGCATAATTTTGATATTCCATCGCTTATTATTGCAAATTCCATGATTCTCTAGATTGATGTATGCTACAATTGTTACTAATTTGATGGGTCATGCTTAAACTTGATAGGTTGTGCTACACTTAGTTTACTTGTTGGTTAGGTAGATAATTTATGCTTAAATTTGATGGTTCATTCTTAATATTGCAATTAATAGTCGCATTTGGATTACGAGAAGGTTTTCCCCAATTAGTTGAAAATATGTAGTTTGGTAAACGAGTTTGGTTGTGATTCTAAGGCCCTAAGACCTCTCTTCCTATCATTTAAATCCTAACTCACTCACTTTAATTTAGTGGCATTTTCATTTAATTAAATTTTAGAGTAATCAACCAACCTAACTTTTTCTCTCTTGCAATCTTGTGATCCACTAGAGTCAAAGTTAAATTCCAACTACGCGTTTAATCCCTGTGGATGATCCCTACTCGCTATACTATATAGTCGTAGTGGTTTTATAAATCTAAGTTTGATTAAAAAGGCTTCTGAAACCATATTCATATTTTGACCTTGTGAAGCGACCTCTCATTCGATTGCGTTGTTAAATTTTGGCACCATTGCCGAGGATTAACGGTTTTGTTAGAATTAAACTAGACAATAGTGTTCATTGATTGTTTCATATTTTTTATTTTATTTTATCTTATTCTTTGTTACTTGTTCAATTAGGTTCTTGACTACAAAGAAATCAAGCTTTGTATTCCGACGTTGTAGCTTGGGACCTTTGTGAGCAATTCTTGAAACTCTTGTAGCTTAATTGTTCATTTCTTTATATGTTTGAGAGATAGCCCTTGTCGAGGCTAATTACATTGTTATATTTTGACCAAGCATCGGCCCTTATTGAGGCCAATATTTTCTTGCATTTGGATTTTGAATGTGAATGGAGGAATTGTTTGATCCAAGTTTGGGGGAAAATTACATTATTTTACCTTATGCCCTCTATCTTATTTTAATTCTTATGAGATTGAGTCCAATGCACTATAAGCATCATCATCTTGCTATGGACTTGATTACTCTTGTGATTCTCCTTATGACTACTACCCTCCCCCACCATTCTATAATGAACCAACTCCATCACCTTCTAGGTACTCGCCCGGATTTGAAGATAAATTGTTAGCTCTACTTGATGTACTTAATGCATAAACCCAACTTTTTTATTCTCATTCTCAAACCTTAGCCAAGCTAGAGGCTCAAATTGAGCAAATAGTAAGCACTCTAATTTGTATTGATGAGGAAGAGGTAAGTGAGCCAATAACCAATCCAATAAAGCGCAACATGATTTATGTGGACATTCCTTGTAATTTGGATCATGAAGTCATTGAGGCCACCTTTGAGAGTGAGGAGAAGGTAATTCATTTAGAGGAAGAGAAAAGGGATGAAGAGAGTGTGTTTCCTAATAATCCAATTAAGTCATTGAAAGACATAGCCTTACCAATTAACAAATGAAGTGATTCTTTGAATACACTTTAAGAGTACAAAAATGATGCAAGGCCGACCACTATTTGTTTTATTTTCAAGACTGTGAATGAGAGGAAAAAAGTCATATCTTTTATTTATGTTCAAGTTATTCCTTAGAGAGATGATTTCATTGTTGTGAGAGAGGATCTAATAGGAAAAATTGACAAAAGGATCAATGAGGATGCTTTCAATCCAATTTTTGATCGACCAGTGAGTCGACCCCACGTCTTACTAGAGGCGTTAAATACTAGTTTCATAGAGTTTTTCAAACTCTGTATCTCCCCCATTTCTTTTTATTTTTCGTTTCTTGCGTTGTCTAGATAATTCATTGCGCTTCATTGAAAAATTTAAGGCAATTAAGGCCTTTGAAAAACTTTTCCTTAGAAAAATTTCCTAAAAATTTTCCCAAAAATTTCATCATTTTTTTTGTGCCTAAGCAGTAGTTTACGATCGATCGTAGCTTCCAGCGATCGATTGTGATTTGCAGGTTCCATTTTGCCTGAAAACATGCTCTCAGTATCTCCGTTCATAGCTTCCAGCGATAGTTCACTGACCTCAGCGATCATTCGTAAACTTGAGCGAATGATCGTTGCTGGAACCAAAAATTCTTCTTCTTGAGCAGCGATCGATCGTAAAGTTGGGATGATCGATCGTAGACTGTTTTCCCAAAAAAAAAAAAGAAGAGAAATTACCTTATTTGCACTTTGTTTTCTTGCATTTTATTTTCTTGCAATTTTCTTATGTTTTAATTACTCGTGTTGATTTCTATAAAAAAACATAAAAATAAAAAAGGGGTCACTTGTCCTCATATATCTCTTTCACCTTGAGTTATATTGCTATAGAGCATATGATTTGCTCTTCTTTATCCTATTGTGATATTTGATGTAAGTTTACTAGTGTGGTTATTCAAATAGGTTCTTGATTCCAAGTTTGGGGGAAACGTTTTTCAAATTGGATCATTATTAGGCTTCATAGGCTTTTACCACCATGGTATACTCTTTTCGTCTTTTCTATTGTTCTCTTAGCACATTGAGGACAATGTACGGTTTAAGTTTGGGGGTAAGATGGATTTATTGCATTTTACATAAGTTTGAACTTTAATTGCATGATTGAGATTTGAGATTCATTTTGGCAATGACTTTGATCTTTTGAGGCTTATGTTCCATTGAATTGAAAAATTTCATGTCTTGAGAGTTCAATACTCCTTATATGACTTTAGATGCCATTTAGGAGCAAATTTTTCAAAAATTTGATATCATGCCTGCTTTTGTGGTCCACATCATCTTGTTTGTGAGAATGCTTTGAGATTCGACTCTAGAATACTACATTTGCACAGGTGCACACTAACATTCATATATGGGGTACATACTTAGTTGATTATTGCTTTGGTTATATCCCAATTGAGCTAGTAGGTTTTGAAAGATTTCATTCGTGACAAGATGAATAACAAACCCTTTTCACTGAGTAACCGGAAATCGTGCCTCATTAAGCATGGATTTTCGCTTAAAAAGGTGGAGGGCCCCAAAACTAAGTTAATAATTAAAAAAAAAAAAATGTTGAAAAAAGTGAGCGCTTCTTGACAAAGGTGAGAAGTAGGGAAGTGAATAGATGAAAGTTATTTTGGTTTGTAGCCTAGTTGATTTGAGTTTGTAAGTCCTTAGGGGTGTTTCTACACCTAATGCCCTAAAGTCGTCCGATTTGGGAGTCATTGACCTAACACTTGCCACATGAATCTTTTAGAAAGCTTAAAATATCACTACATTGCACCATACTTTCATCATTGATCCTATGAGGAAAAAAAAATAAAAAAGAGTGAAATGAATAAGAGCACCTAGTTGAATAAAAATTTAGTAAAGGGTTCATTCTTTATCTTAATGATTGGTACTAAATTTGTGTGCTAGTTTGAGGCCGATTGTGCCCATTCTATTGATTTGCTAAGATAGCAACATATTTGATGTCGGTTTACTCAAAAAGGATGCTAGAGTTGATTTGATTTGTATAATCATCTACTTGATGTGTGGAGGACCATATTTGCTTACTTCTTGTTAGAAGTTTGGAAACACTACAAGAAATGTAGGCTTTTACGACATAGTATTTACGGGGCTTCTTTATTTTGCCTCGTGATTACCACCATTTACGGAGTTTTTGAAAGAATCCTCGTTATAGGACATGCTTTCACGACATTTTAGTAAAATCCTCGTAGAAAAATATTTTTACGGTGTATTAAAGAGCTCGTGAATATTTAGATATATTTACGGCATATTTGTACACCTTTAATGGGATAAATGTTCCTCGTTGATAAAACACTCATTTAAGGCCTTTTTTTTTCCCCGTAAATAAGCAATTCACCTTGCCCGCCATTTTTTATACTCACAATTAATAAAATTAGTTAAAAAATATATATATAAATGAACTTAAGTTCTTTTACGGTGTATTAAAAAGCCCGTGAATAAATTTCACATTTAAGGTGCCTTTTTTGCGCCGTAGATAAGTAATACTATTTTCCAAATAAAATTTTCCCCCTTTCGTGCCGCTGGCAGGAAATTTAAGGCGCCTTTTTTATCCCGTAGATAAGCAATCCTATTTTTAGGCAAAAAATTCCCCCCTCCGTCCCTCTGGCGGGAAACTTAAGGCCAGATAAATGATTTTTTAAATAGAAAACGTAATAAAAAATTAGTCTCACCTTATGAAACGACGTAGTTTTTGTCAATAGGCGTAATATCGTGCGTCCAACGGGACTACACAACTCTGCTCTCTCCCTCGCGTCTAAGCCCTAGACTTCTCTCTCTGCTCTCTTTCTCTCGCGTCGAAGCCCGCCTTCTCTGTCTGCTCTCTCTCTCTCGTCTAAGCCCTAGCTTTCTCTCTCTGCTCTCTCTCTGTAGCGTCGAAGCCCTAGCTTTCTCTCTCTGCTCTCTCTCTTTAGATGAAAAAGATGCGGACAAGATGATGTTATAGATTCGATATAGTCTCCCTATTCGAGTTATCTCTCTGGTTCGCCTCTTTGTTCGAGTTATCTCTCTGGTTCGCCTCTTTGTTCGAGTTCTCTCTCTGGTTTGGACACGAGAAACAACCATTTGGAGCCACAGTTTCTTCGAATTTTAGACGGCTATACACATCAATTTCGAGCAAAAAATCAAGGTTTGTCTATCTCTTTCTATATATATATCTATTAGTTTTGATTTTTTGACTAAGAGTGTTTTATTTAATTTAATTTTTTCTTTTTGGATTTTTCTGTAGTTTTTTTTTATTTTTTTATTTTTTATTTTTTATGCAAATACATATTATAGGGTTTCAAAATTGCAAGGGAAATTGCAGATTTGGAAGAACTTAGGAACGTATCTTTGTTGTCTGATAATTATTATCAGCAAGACCTTTCAAACTATTCTTCAAATGTCGCGCAACGTTGGGACATTGGTACTGCTATTGCACGCTCTAGCTTTCGTGTTATGGCCAGCATGAATCTATCCACAGGTATCATCCAATTATGTACATAAGAACCTAGCTGAATTGATTCTTTGAACCATTTTATTATTTAATTTGTGTCTCAATTAATTTGCAGAATTTCAAATCTATGGCAAACCCTGGGAGGTCTACAACAACCACAGTCAGCTCTAATATGGTACATGAACGTACTCTAATATATATATGTATATTTGGTTCTTTTGAAGTTCCTTCAGATTGAAATTAATCTCTGAATAATTAAAAGTTTTTATTATCTTCCCATGCTTATTATGGTTTCAGATCACCCATCAACTGCTGAGCAGTTGAAATGATCATGGGGAAGATATATGTATGTTTCTCTATTATTTATGTTTGTTAATTAATTTGTGCCTGAGTTTTATTTTTCTTCTTCTTTTTGGATACAATATATTTCTTACTACTATGGTTTCTGCTATTAGTACTACTTTCATTTTGCTTTAAAAGAAAATTCAACAATGAGACTTCTAAAAATATCTTTTAATTTTTAGGAGTCTGGAAAATAAATTAATTTTTGTTAGTACACTTACCTAAACATTAGAAAAACGAATTTGATGGTAGCAGTTGAGACTTGGCATAATAACCAGGATGATGAATATTACTACAGATAGCCAAGCATGATTTATCCAGGACAATGTAATCAAAATAACATATTTTGAGAACAAAAGAAATTATGAGGACCTTTATTCTCAGTATATTTAAACCTAGTGTTACTGGTAGTACTAATGTGTAAAGAGCACATCAAAAGGATATGAGGTAATATCCATGACTACATATAACCATATGATCACTCTCTCTATATATCTTTAACATGGATTTTAGGTTGATTTGTAAATCAACCTAATTTACACGGCATCTAGGTGAATATTTAGATCATAGATTGTTTCTAAAACATTTATATCTCATTGTATAAGTAACAAGAGTTCCAGAAACAACTTTTCTGAGATAAAATTATGACACCGCATTGGATGAAAATATATAATAGTATTAGGGTTCACTATAAAGGAGAAATGGGAATGGTATATTACTGAGTGTTCTTCCTTTACAACCTTATATACTTGTTGAATGTTATGGATATGAATCTTAAAAAAATTCATTTGATAAAAGAAGAAATGAAGTTAAATGAGGTTGATTTGAGTGAATGCATGTCACATTCAATTTTGCATTATTGCGAGTATGATCTCAATTAATCGAAGATGTTGGGAGGAAAATGTCACTAGGTTACAAATGACACTCCCTATTTATAGACATCGGACAAGGATCCCCTCCAAGAAAGAAGAGGTCCTTATTGGTGGGTGTGCAAAACCTCTCATTTCTTGAAGAGGATCCTTATCCATAGACATCCTCCCTACCTTCTCAAATCCATCCGGTACTTCATAACTCCACATCAATCTGGAATATTCTATAACTTCAGTCATGTCATTCCGCCGGTCTAAGACATGGTAGATTCTCCATGCAACTTGACTAAGCGTGACACCATGCTTACAAAAATATGAATAAAAAAATGCAACCCAATGAGTGCTCAGGCACATGACAATGGCTAGGATTTATCAGGAAAAAGAATATGGGGATTTATGAGTTAATATCTTAAGCAAAGAGTTTAAAGCTTAATATATATTTATGAGAATCAACTAGGAGTTAATTCTTTGGGCTCACTATAAAATTTTGGTAAAAAAAATAAAATAAAGGAAAAATAAAATTTGGGGATTCTGCTATTGTTTGGGGTATAATAATATAAGGAAACAAATCTTTTAAAATATGATAATATAAGAAAATATTTTTTTTTTTGGGATTCTGATATTGTTTGGGATCTAGTAATTATAAGGAAATAAAATTTTTAAGAAAATAACAATATTTAAAGAATATATATATATATATATATATATATATATATATATATATATATTTGGATTATTGGTTTAGGGGACTAAGCCTTGATAATATCTGTTAAGTCCCCAATCAAGACTGAATGTTATAATGATAACTCTGATATAGATTGAGAACAATTATTTAATAATCTCGATCATTTTATAAGCGGATGTTGAGAGAGAGAAAAATCTAAAATGTATCTTAGTCCTTTGCCATACTAATTGATATTAAAAGTTTTAATTAGCACAGATGTCTAATGTTATTTATGTAAAATGTATCTTAGTCCTTTGCCATGCTAATTGATATTAAAATTTTTAATTAACACAGATGTCTAATGTTATTTATCTAAAATGTATCTTAGTCCTTTGCCATGCTAATTGATATTAAAAGTTTTAATTAGCACAGTAGTCTAATGTTATTTCCCTGAAATTTTCAGATCTCATTTTTCCAAGGTGCATAAGAATATGCAAGTTTCAGAAAGAACTAAATTTATAAATTAAGGGACTGTTAAGGTTCTGTTACCAGAAGCTAGTTATTCTGTTATATAACTTCATATATATTGCTTATATATGCTTGTTCTATGGTTATCTTTTTTCATTTGCATAAGAATAAGTTCCTGCCTCTTATAAATTAAATAGCTGATGATTCTTGTCTTCAATAGTGATCATCTAATAGCTTGTCATCTTTGACGAAAGAGTTGTGCAGCAGCTAGCTAGCTAACTTCAAATCCGGATGTGAAAGATATTGGGTACATATAGCGGATATGCAACACTACCCAACAACTTAGGCTTTTGATTTAGAATGTAAGGGCCCGACTTGTTACACATATACAGTACTACATTGAGCTACATAACCTAAGTTTTGATCTTAGATTGTGGTTAAAGTAGTTTTTCTTTTCCTTTTGTGTTGTTAATTTATTTTTAGGTGAAGAAAATACTTGTTTCGTGATGAAATAGCCACCTTAAATCATTGTGCTAGCTAGCTGCTCCCACATAAAATAGTTTAGTATGTTTTGACTCCTAATAAGTGTGTACTCCATGATTGAGACCTTGAAAATGCAAGATCTTTTTATCATCTGCTTCCGTAGTAGTAGAAAGATTTTAATTTTGAAGTATTTATTACATTAGGCTTTCTTTTGTAATTATTGTTACCATGCATATATATAAGCTAGCCTCGAGTACTGCATATGTGCATAAGCATTTGGATGATTTTATATGATGCTTGAATTTTCAAAGAGCTCGAGCCAACATCCATCGGAAAAAATCTAGTGTAAATCTTTTATACGATGCTTGAATTTTCAAAGAGCTGGAGTCAACATCCATTGGAAAAAATCTAGTGTGAATCTACATCAAAGAGGTAAATCACATAAGGTAGGAGGATACAGGAAGTTTGTTGAATGAGTAGATAGTTAAGTTGTCTGAGGCAAGTCCAGTTATATTTATATTGAATACTCGATGCCCTCAATAATGATGATCGAGCTACTTAATTATAGAAACAGAGCTCCAGTTTGGAGCGTGATGAGTTCGTGTTTTGGTGAATGAAATGATTATATATAGAAGAATTTGAATAGCGCGCTGTACGTGTATAGAAACACTACAAGAAAAATGATTATTTACAACGAGGTATTTACAATATGCAAAATTACACCTTGTTAAAAGGAAATTTTATAACATGCTTGTTGTCAAATTGAAAACATGCAACGTTTTGAGCATGTTGTGAATGTAATTTGAAAATTTTTAGCACTAATTTTAAGTCAATTTCCCGGGCACACATGTCTATTGCCTATGTAATTCCCGCTGATATTTTCACTACTTGGTTTGACAAAAAAATAAAAATAAATGAAAAATATAAATTCAGTATATAACCACACACCCAAAACACGCACACTGATAGTCGACGGATTGAAGCCCTAACCAGTACTGAAAATGTGTTTCTGTCTTTCCATCTAGCCATAACGTCTCTCTCCCTAAATCTTTTGCAGTTGGACATCGAAGAAAACCCTAACCCCTAATGGTAACATGGCTCAAAGAAGAAACCCTAGGTCTGGAATCCTTCTTTGGAGATGCGAAGGTGTGCTAGGCGATTTGTGGATGGCTGTTGCTGCTAGGTTTGTTTCCAATCTATTTCTCTCTATTTATACTAGTATATATGTGTGTCTGTGTGTTTGTACTTTCAGTCGATCCTTGATCACTTTGATCATTTGCTCCACTCGTCATCTCTATTTCTATCCATCCCAGACTTAGATTGAGTTGCAGAGATAGGGGAAACCTCGGCAGAAGCGCTTGGCGCCAATGCATGAATTTGACTTTATCAATTTTGATTCTTATTTTTCTGATTTCATAATCAATATTCAAACTGATCTTGTTTTCATTTTTTTTTCTCTGTTCTTTATCAGAAAATTAATTAGTAATTATTTGGTTTTTCTCATATTCAATTAGGCACTTTGAATTGAAGCTAGTGAATGGGAATTTAAGTTTGAAATTTTGAAGATATTGGTTATTATGAATTTGGTGTTTCTCCATACTTCCTTATTATATTTATTTTTCTGATTTAGGGGTCTTAAAGCAAGGATTTTCAATTTTGGACTGCTATAGGACAGGTTGTTAAAATCGTGGTGTATATAATAATCTACATGACAGTTAAGGAAAAATTGTTCATGATCAATGAGACAGCTTCTGAATGCCTCAGTTATCCCAATTAAAATGTTTTTTGAGTGACAAAAACTAAGAAAGCTGGTTTATAATATGATTGGATCTCTTTTTAGAGAATAGTTCTCAAAAAATTGAATCACTAGAGTATGAGTTTTAGAGAACAGCTTGAACAAGTTATCAGAGTTTTGGGAGTAGAGTTTCCATCTTTGAGAAAACACGGAGAACTCCTCCAACTTAAAATGACTGAACTTTCTCCGGCCGTTCAAAATAGTGTCCATTCCTCAACCACAAATTCCCTTCTCTAGACCTACAAATCAACTCTTCCTCATCCCTCCCGGTACCTTATGTTTGACTCTCGCTACCTATCTTCAGCATCTACATGTAATAATCCATCATTCTCTCTCAAAGATTTTTGGTTTTTTTTTTTCTTTAAAAAATACAATATTCACTCTAATCTTATATTCAATTTTGTAAAGATAGCTTCAATTTGCTTCTTTCTTTTTTTCTTTTTCTTTCTCTCGTTCTATTGTCGATTTTGTTGGCTGAGTTTGCATTTCTTTAATGTCTGGGTTTCTCTTTTGTTGGCTGGATTTCTCTATTTGTATTCATGTAATATATATATATATATATATATATATATATATATATATATAACATCCCTAGGCCCTTTGTCTTGTAGATTGAGAACTCTTGGAGAACCTAAAATCGATGTAACAAATAGTTGGTCCTATTCAAAAAATAAATTGGGAGAATCCATCTTTATTTTTTTCCCCCCTTTTTGAGAACTTGTGAACAGAGAACTATGGATTTCTTTTTCTTGTGAATGGAGAACTCTTGGAGAATGCTATGACTATATATAGTGTGTCAAATGTACATGTGATCTTTGTTTGCAAAGAGTCTCATCAGATCAAACCCGAGTATAGATCCTACAAGTGGTTCATATTAATTAACTATCTGTTCATTGGTCAAAATGACAAGGTGATTGTTTTTTATGAATTACGAAGAGGGTCTAGATTTAATTCATTAAGGAAATGCTAGCCGTAGTCAAGTATTCTGAATTAAGTAAATTTTAGTGAAACAAGCAAAAGAAGTCGTGGCCTCATGGGATAGAATCACATATTTTTACAAGTGATGCTCCAACTTCTGTATAGATGATGCCATTTTTATCTATTTTTTTCATGCCATCCTATGAAGGGAAGAAATATATGCTTGTACTATTGATTGCCTTTTAATACCACACTCTCCGTTTTTTAAATTCATTTTCTTCTTTCTCTTATAGAGGCATAGCAATGCGATGAGATTGAAAATTTGATTCTGTTATTAATGAATTGCTCTTTGCTGCCTATATATACTTCATTTAGGGTTGAGAGGAATAGAGCTTTCTCCCTCCAAAAAAACTCGAAGATAACAGCACTAGTAACACTTGTTTGGGAGAGAGATGGAATTTGCCTGACAACATTTTCAGATAATTGTAGTGGTATTTTCCCTCTTTACTTATTCTTGATTTTTCATGTTGTGTGCTATTTTATTTTATTTTTGCCAAGTTTTGTTCCTTCAGTTGTTGTAGTGTAGTAGAGGATAATATTATAGAAGTGTAGTAGAGACATAATAGACTCTATCATGAATATAGTTATATATTCTTCTTGCTAGAATTTTGATAGAATTTTTAATCTTTTGTGATAGGTTAGTAGACAAAATAATTAAGCAAATGGTGATGGATAAAGAATGGATGCACATGACTTACAGGTTATTATATGTAGTGGAGTGTGCTTATAAAAGTTAATATTGTCTACACTAATTTTATGTTTAATTAAATGTTAAAGCTTTAATTTTATAGAGTTGATCCAAAGTATTTAGAAGGAGCACGGAGGTTTGCTGATCAGGCGCAAGCGAATGCGGGCCATCCATAAAAGATTTTATGCCCTTGTAATTGTTGTCTAAATGCAAAGCACCAACACTTCGAAATGGTGTTTAGGCATTTATTGGAAAATGGAATGGATCAATCATACACTATCTGGTACTTTCACGGGGAAAATTTGAGTGAATCTCTCCAACATGGAAGTGATGTAAATGACGTTGAAATGCCAGAGATGTATCAGAATTTCTATGATTCCAGTCTACAACAAAGGTCAAATACTATGCTTCTTTTATGATTGCACAATTTTAATGCTTTTTATACTCATACTTAGGGGGGTCACGTGCCTTTAAGTGTCCAATTTTGCAGTGTATCTTGAACTTTATTACCTTAATGGTACATCGGCCCGTGTGGAGGCCATTTTTATTTCTTGTTTTAAAATGTTGAAAGCATGGGAGTATGAGATCAACGTATGTGGAGGTTTTGATTGATTGTTGTGGAGGAGAAGTTGTTGTTGATATGTTGTTTATATCTTTACTTAAATTTTTTTAGTTTACATGGAATAGTAGTTTGTCTTTGCATGAAAATTTTGAAGCCTTTCCATCTATTATTGGAACCATACTTTAGTACCACAGTAGTAGGGTATGGACCATTCTAATTATTTATGACCCTATACTAATGAGCAGACATACCACGTATCATCAGAGATAATGAGAACCAATCCCAGAATTATAATTTATTTCAATCAGGCCTTATCACGAAAAATCATTCCTGAGCATACAAGTATGTTGCATCCCACATCTAAAAGGATTTAGACTAAAAAAATATCATACTAAAATGGGTCAGTAAGTCCAGATTATGCAATTCTCCTACAATTCAATAACACAAATAACAAAGTACTTTGATATCACAATCCACTTTTCGAACAAAAGCTCAGACAATACTAATGTTCCAGATAAGTGATGTTGGATCTTATTGATAAATTTACAAACCCTCATAAATAGGATAGACCCCAACGTAAGACTCGAGAACATTAAGTTCTCAAATGGATACAAATTCTCAAGTTATATTTTTCTCTATAGCCACGTTTTATCATAATTTGAAGAAGTCAATCACTCTGGAAGAACCTTAATCTTCTTTCATTTTGATAGAAGTCCAAAAAAGGGATTCGTTGTTGTAGACTTTAACAAATTCCCAGCTGATCTTAGTACTTCCATGTCAACCTTGTCCCTAGGAAAAAATAAAAACTCACCTCCTTCATCTCTCTCGAACCCACAACGCTGAAGAAAACTCAATACCTTCTTTCAATTTCCCAACTCTAGCCTGTTATTTAGAACACAAATTAATCAGTTAGTTTGTTATGAAACAGAAAATTCCATTAATTTGGCAGAACTTCGTAAACTTAGTAAAGAGTCACTGCTTGGTGCAACAGTAAATATTAAACAATCACTTGCCCAAAAGTCCCAGGAGCAATTGATTGTCCATCATGAATAATGAACAAGCCAGGAGCTAGATTAGCTTAAATGGATCCTCAAATTTATCAATCAAAGAGAGCAATCTGTTTACAAACTCTACATCAATTATGATGGTTTGAGGAAAAAGCTAGGGATGATGGTCAGCATAGTATGGCCAAATAAGTTCATGATAGACTCGCCATAAAGGTGCACACATATACACACAGTATATTTATATGCAAGTGAAAAAAAAGGAAAAAGAAAAAAGAAAAAAAAGACAATGCATGTATTAAGGTCGAATATCTTAGTTCCCAGCAGCTTTCAAATTCCTGGGCCAGATGTAGTTAGCTTTAATTATGGTTACAAAGCAAAGCTCAAGTGTTGATTAATGATTACGGACAATAAGTTGTGCAATATACCTACCATTTGCGCCCCATCCACACGTAATAAACAATCTAAAGTTGAAAGCAACCCCAGCTACCTTGTCAATTAATTATCCGTTTTGTCTATCGAATACTACAACAACTATCATTTCCACCATACATGTTTGTACCCACAACAACAACACAACCTAGCTTAATTCTTTATCGTCTAACGTCCATATGTCATCTTGTGGTTGGATAGTGAATTATATATTGTGGAAGTGAAGCAATAACAATAAAATTTCAATCTTACTTGATAACTCAATCCAATACTTAACGATTAATGAATTAAATGATTATGTAACAATTACTTGTGGTCTATACAACTCATTCCACCTACCTTCTTTACAAAGCAATTCACCCCACAATATATAATGTAAATATATAAATATACCCTACATATTCAACAAATGTACTCTTATGGATGATGCCTATAATAAGAGCTCTTCCAATTTGATGCCTAAAACGCACACCTAATATGTATTTCTCAGAAGGGTTTAGAATCAGAATTGAAGTAAACCTACAAAATTGCTGTTGTAAGAGACATTGTATTGATCATTGCAACTAAAAGCTAAAGCACATGCGACAACTACATACATAAGACTATTGACAAAAAAAAAGGGGAAATGCTAAATTATAAAGGAAGAGTACTTGCCAATTTGATACAAAATTAGATACGTGGCCGGGTCTAATGTTATTGGAAACCCTCTCAACCACACCAGCAGTTCATAAAAAAAAGAACTCCCCCTCTTGCAATTCATTCGGAATTATAAGGATTAATTGTCATCTTTACCAATACTTTAGCATTTCCCATAAAATACTGCATCAGCTTCTACTCTAGATCATAACTCTACCCCAGAAATCTAGTAATTTCAATTTCTTGAAGACGAATAGACAGACAACAAGGCACCACTTCTGGTTCAACAAATTTGAAATCCCTGGAATCATTATGTTGACACTGCTACAAACAAAAATCAGAAGTTCAAATTCCATTTAATGATGAAGCTGCTCCAAAATGGGTCTTGCAACAATTAACTCCAACAAGAATGTTTCAGATTTGCTCATAATCATTGCACCAAAAACCTACAATGTTTCAGATTTGTTTCAGAATGTTTCAGATTTGCTCATAATCATGAGATAAAGAGACTACATATTATGATATTGTAGTGTTCATAAATATAAAGAGATTATGATATTGTCTGTTCTCATATATCCTTGCAAAAATCTAGTATTCAAAAATTATCTGCTTGAAATATTTTCGGCAGATCTAAGGAAGAAATTTTTAGCAAAATGTTTGTGTTTGATTCATAAATGATAATCTTGTTATTTCCCTTTTTTATTAGTATTCTAAATTTGAGACTTGTGTGATGCAGCTATTTTTTTGGATTTTATACCGTGGATTTTGCAGTTACTTCCTTGGATTTTGTATAGTGAGGTGGTTTTCTGACAAGTGCAGACTGAAACTCAAGTGCTAGAAGGTTTATCAATTTTTCAACAGAAGTGTTAAGAAATTGATGATTTTCTTGACAAATGAATTTACTTCCTGTTTTGGAACATTGATAAATGTTAAATTGTTTTGGCACATTAATAAATGATGAATTGTAAAAATGTTTTAACTCTTTTGATATATTTAGTGGGATATGTTTTTTGAATTGAATTATAGCTGAAAGTGATGTCAATTATAGGTGCTGTATGATTAAATGGCATTAATTAAGACTGTTTTATTTATAAAAAAAAATATATATATATTTTTTACGGCGAGCTTAAAATCCCGTAAATAAGTGAAAATCCTCCTAAGTACCTTTTCTACGGCATACATGGCAAGTCGTGAGAATGATTTATATTATTTATGGGTACCTAAAATTTACTGCAGAAGACATTTCTACGGCATGCTTGAATGACTCGTGATATTATTTACGGGTAGTTAAAATTTGCCTTAGAAAACTTTTCTACAGCATGTTTTTGTTCCCCGTGAGATTATTTATGGGTAGTTACAACTCGCCGTAGAAAAATTTTCTACGGCACGCATCGATACCTCGTGAAATTATTTACGTGTAGTTACAACTCGCCGTAGAAAACTTTTCTACAGCAATTTACAATTCGACGTAGAAATTTTTTTTTTTCTACGGCATGCACCGGTGCCTCGTAAGTTAATTAAATAAATTTAATATATATAAATAAAATTATTTTTACGGCGAATCTATTATTTTTCTACGAGATAGATTTTTTCCCGTAAAAAAAATTGAGTATTTACGGAACCCTCATACACGAGGGCCTAAAATGCGCCGTGAATAGGTTTCCACGGCGTTTTTGGCCCCTCGTAGAAGCCATTTTTTCTTGTAGTGAAATTGTTTAGAAATGGTTGAAAAATGGCATACTTGAGGTAGTTTTCATTCAATACTTGTTTGGGATGTTGGTGACTCTTAAGTGAGAAAGAACTTGATGTTTGTGGGTATCATTTCTAGAAACCCTCACGAGACTTCACTCGTCCATTAGGGATAACCGAGGGGTTTAAAAGGCTTGTTGCATATGCTAAATATAACCGTGATCCCTACAAAAACGGTGCTATCCTTTTATTGCTTTCTAGTTCGTAGATTGTATAGTTGTTCATTTCCTTTTTACTTCATAGTTCATTGTTAGGGACTAGCAATATCTAAGTTTGGGGGTGTGATAGGTGCTGAAATATTGCATATTTAAGCCTTAAACTAGGGTATTTTGGTCCCTTTATCTATCTTTACTTTATCATTTTAGTCCTAATTTGTGTTTTTGTTGATTTCAGGTCAATAAGGTTCAAACGGGCTAAAAACAGTCTACTAAAACCTTATTGGAGTTAAGTAGAAAAATCTAGAAAAGGCTCAAAAAATTACCCTGGAGCAGAAAGATCGATCATAGATCTCAGCGATCGCTTGCTGGCCACGTCATCGTTCGTAGCTACATCAGCAACCGGATAAGGTTGCCTCGTCACTATTCATTCAAGTAACGATTGATTGTAGCTCTAGAGCAATTGATCGTAATGCCACGTCAGTGTTAGCTCAGTGGATAAGGCAACCAGTTGTCAAGATAAGACTGTCATGTTAGAGCGATCGATCATAAACTCTAGCGATCGTTCATAAATTCCAGCGATCAATCGTAAACCTACTAGCAGTGAGTTGTTTTATTCCTGATTTCGCCTAATCTTTACCTAACTTATGACTGCGGGATTGCATTATTTTAGGGCATGTTTCTGACCCATTTTGGCCTCCAAAGGTTTTGTATAAAAGGCAAAATGAACCATTTTGTAAAGGGTTATTCAATTTTACATTGTAACTTTTATATTTTCATTAGTTTTCTCTTTAAAAAAGTTAGAGATTAGGGTTTTGGGCAAAGAGGAGAGTGGAGACACAAGGAAGAACACTTCTAGATCTATACAGTCTCTCTCTAGAATTCAACAAAAAAGAAAAGGAAGAAGATGGAGCCATGTTTGAGGATTGCCCTTGAGGGTTCCATGACCATATCCACCTCCTCCATGATTGGTTAGATTTCTCCTTGGGGCTTGGATGAGCCCCAAACTTATAATTTAAACCATTCTCTTTAACTTTTTGGGGATTTATTTCTCGTGTTTAGTGTTATAGCCTTGTGTATAAAATGAATCTTGGGTTCTCCTTTGATTTCTATGGTTTAATTATTCCTATTGATTCTATATGTGATTAGATGTTGTCTTATGTGTGATTATTTGAAAATTGATCTCTACACTAGATTTTCTATGTTAGTTGCATGCCTACGTGTGATTAATTAAGGATTTAATGATGGCTATGCATGGTTTTCATTGAATGGATTTGTTAATTAATTTGATGGATTATGCTTAGACTTAATAGGTTGTGCTACACATTAGTTTATTTGTTGTTAGGTAAATAATCTATACTTGATTTTGATATTCCATCGTTTAGTATTACAAATTCCATGATTCTCTAGATTGATGTGTGCTACAATTGTTACTAATTTGATGGGTCATGCTTAAACTTGATAGGTTATGCTACACTTAGTTTACTTATTGGTTAGGTAGACAATTCATGCTTGAATTTGGTGGTTCATTCTTAATATTGCAATTAGTAGTCGCATTTGGATTACGAGAAGGTTTTCCCCAATTAGTTGAAAGTATGCGGTTTGGTGAATGAGCTTGGTGGCAATTCTAAGGTCCTGAGACCTCTCTTCCTATCATTTAAATCCTAGTTCACTTAGTTTAATTTAGTGGCATTTTCATTTAATTGAATTTTAGAGTAATCAACCAACCAAACTTTCTCTCTCTTGCAATCTTATGATCCACTAGAGTCGAAGTTAAATTCGAACTACGTGTTTAATCCTTATGGATGATCCCTACTCGCTATACTATATAGTAGTAGTGGTTTTATAAATGTAAATTTGACTAAAAAGGATTCTGAAATTACATTCATATTATGACATTGTGAAGCGACCTCTCACTCGATTGCTTTTTCAGTTTCCATTAAGATGACCCGTTAGCTTTTGGCCTTAACCCCATTCCCTCGATGATCTATACAATTTCTCTCTAGTACAACCCTCAATTTTATATGTGGCCACATCGTTGTATATAGAAATATTATACTCTGTAGAAATTTCACTAGTTGAGAGCAAATGTATACTTTGTGCCCTAAAATTTCTTATTATTAGTAATATCATTTTCTTTAGTGGTACATGTGTAAACTTACTTTGAAATGTCCTCTAGGTGAAGTCTATTTACTTTTCTATTTGATTTATTCAAAGTTTTTAGCTTTGATTCTTTAAAATAATATACGACTACACCTTTAATATTAAATACATATCCACTCTTGAATTTGAAGTTTTTAATATCCCACATCTAGTTTGTATCACTATTACATCTCTAATTTAGTTAGATACCTCAATTTATACAATAATAAACTTTGGATGTATCTCAACTACCCAATTTATTGCTTTTTAGCAGATTGAAAATGTGTAATTAATTACAGTTATTAAGATGCCTTGCAATCTCAACTAGTGATATACTTTGACTAATATTTATATTTGAGATTTTAATTGGTGAAATCTCTGTAGAGTATAATATTTCTATTACCCAACTACCCAATTTATTGCTTTTGTTATGATAACTTGTATTATCTCAATCTCACTCTATTGAGAATCTATTATGTTATCAGACGTTAAATTTTTCGTATCAAATATACTAATTAGTATATAATTAAATTTTTAAGGCACATACAATAACTTATGCATCACATTTATGTGATTGTCTTGGTACTAGCTTTAATCCACTTAAGGACTTATAATCTTGCACACTTAACTCTTAAGCTGGAACAATAAACTTGTCCCATTATATATTTTTCTCACAGGAAGCAAGATGCACTACTATTATAACCAATATTATAAATAATTTTTGGTCATATTCAAAATCTCTTAGAATTAAGAACCCCCACATTTATAAGTATTTATTATCTAATTAGGTAAGTCGTAGCAAATTTCATCTATAGACAATATCTCCCCATAATACTGGGATAATTCTGAAATTTTATTTATGATGTATTTATCATAGTTTTCTAACTCTTGAAATACAATATACTAAATACTTCACCTCATTACCTTTACAAGGTTTTATATATTTGTTTCTCATCAAACACGTATATATAACGGTCTCTAATGTATATGTACTCACTTTATCTCTAACTTATTCTTATAACATGTCACAGACGTTACTGTAAATTAATGCTAGAGATACTAATTATAATGGGCTCTATTAATATTTACTTCTACATCTCTCGTATTTATGAATTGAGTTATTCATGTTTAGATTCACGTTAAGTCAGTCATATTAACATGTCATAACCGTTCATTTGTGACAAATCACATAACTCGATCATTTAAGCAAATAATTCACTTATTATTTAAGCTTTTGATACATCACCACATACTAAGCACTCATTTCTCAGCTATGATTACTAGTTAAAAGTGCGTTTTTAGCTAACATTACTAACTTAGATTAGGCGCATTCTTCTCATTAATCACTACTAGCTTATAACGAACACTTACTTCTTAGCTATTACCACTAGCTTGAAGTTAAGTTTGCTCAGCTATCATTTCCAGTTACTCTTAGCATTAGTACACATTATCTAAGTAGTCTACCTTGGTAGTAGAAGAATTTGGTTTGAAGAATATTCTTAAAAAAACTAATACTTTACGAGTAGTATTATTCCCTCCTACAGGAGCAGATATGATGTATAACTTAAATAGCTATAAGCTAAAATGACTACTCATCATTCTCTCTTTTTTTTTTTTTTTTTTTTTAACCGAGTTGAGAATGGAACCAGCTAACAAATTTTAACATGCCTCTTTGATGTTGTGCACCTCAATAACCGTTTTAGCTTATAGCTGGATAACTGTTCCTCTATTGCTAACTAGCTTGCACCTTAGTAACATTTTGCCTTTTAGCTAAATTGTACTTTATAGCTGCTAGTTTTAATTAGCTTGTCACTTTTAGCTCAGTGTAGTAGCTTAGTATATCCATAACATTTTCTATTAAACTTCTTTGAGTTATCAAAAAATATTCTCTTATTCAAACCATTCATTGCTATACGTGTCTTAGACACTAGTATAAATCTTTTTCCCATGACTATCGGAGTATTGACATAGCTGTACTAATCAATGTTTATCTGTTGTATTAAATACACAAACCATTCACGAACTCGTACAAAATTAATAATATCACACATTAAATAAACTATATTGTAAAATTAATCGAATTACTATGCACATTAAGTAATTCAACTACATAGTTCAATATTATAGTATCAAATAAAACTAAGCACTTATAAAAATAATATTAAACTCACATAAAACAATATAGTTTAATATTATATCACATGATTAATTATATCACATAATTAATCTAAGAAATAATTTAATAATAATATTCAAAAGAAGACTTTGCTTCCTTAAAGTTTTGTGTCTCATTCTCCAATAAATATGTTAGAAAATCAGGACCAAATGATTTAGATGTTCTAGCCCTCCTGCCACATCTAAGCTCATCCTTATTTTCATTGTATGATTTATGCACAAGAAAACGATATGCATTACTCTTATGAACTTAACCAATCAAAGATTTTATGTAATGATCCACTTCACCATATGATATGATATTCTCCGTTTTTTGCTCGAGCCCGCACAGTTTTATTCTTGAGTTTTATCCCAAAAAGTCTCATACCAATTGGTGATAACACCATCACATAAAAGCACTTCACCTTTTCCTTATCAAGGTGATGTGGGACTATACACCTGTAGCTTGCCTATTATGGTAACCTGTCAGTACCTCTTACACCCACCCACAAGGTCGCCACATTTTAGGTCTCATTTTAACTTTTTAGGAGTAGGAACTGCAATTGTAGTTAGACACCTGCACACTTTAAAGAATTTATAGGAAAATTTTCGACCTTTTCATAATTTATATGGTGTCACATTTGTTTTCTTTTGAGGTATTTTATTAAGAACACAATTTGCGGAAGCAAAGTTTTCCCCCACAAATTCTGAGTTAAATCAGAACTTATCAATATAGCATTCATCATTTCTTTTAAAGTACGGTTTTTGCGTTCAGTAACACCGTTCTGTTGAGATGTATAAGGAACGGTACTTTGATGAATAATACCATGTTATAAATAAATATCAGCACATGGTGTTTTGTATTCACCACTTATATCATTTCTTAACACCTTAATATATTTGCCAAGTTGATTCTCAACCTCATTTTTGTAATGTTTAAACATTTCTAAGACTTCATTTGCTTTGTAGCAATTATACATAACAATATCTTGTGCAATCATTCATAAAAATATCGAAGTACCTTTTTCTACCTCTAGTTGACATAAATATAAGATAATATAATATACTACATAATATCATATTATAAAAATAACTCAACTAATATTGAATTATATAAATAAATCAATAATCTACTTATATAACATGCTTCAATTTTACATAATATTGAACACATCAATATTTAGCATATTATCATATAATAATCTATATAACATTAACATTATTTTATTATATCACACTTATTAGTATAATCTCTACTTGTTTATATCTTAAATAGAAACATATAATAAAATCTACGCAAGGAATAAACAGTCTTAAGATTATTAGAAAATGTATGTTTCAAATGACATTTAAGATATAACTAACCTTATACTACTATGACATGAAATAATTAATAATATGCTAAAAAATAATTAATTAAATATGCAACTCGATATTTAATTAAACATGCAAATTAAAATAATAAAATAATAATAATAAACAAATAAAGAACCTAGACTAGTATTGAATACTATGTCCTTAAGACAATTTATGCCCCGCATGGTGATGACAGACCCTGTGGCGCTTGTCTCCCAGGATATAACAGTCTACATCCACCAGTAACAGCATTACAAACTCGTAAATACGGTGAACCTCCTTTGTATAATACTATCTCTGACTCAAAAATATATCTATACTATATAAATGCTAAATTGGGTGCAATCCGAACCAATCTTAATTTGGCTCAATGAAATTAGAATAGGGTTTAAATGGCTCGGACTACTTAACCAATGGCTTGAACCCACTTGGGTTGGGTTCAAGTCTAGAAAGAGAGAGAGAAGAAAATGAATTGAGCGAATTGCAAATGGCAGCCCAAGGAGGCATTTATAGATATAGAAGTGTCTTTCGGATTGGGTGTGTCTCTTCATTACTGGACACAACCATATAAATGTGTTTCTTCATCACTACTCACAACCATTTATATGTGTCTATTCATCACCAAACACGCCCACTATAATAGGTTGCAATGGTTTACATTGAATATGTTATGTCTATTGGTTTTGAATTGTATCTTTTCATCCCACAACCAACCAGTGATCACACATATTCAATCCAAGGCATGAGTTGATGACTGATGAAAAAATTTTCATTCACAAATTCTAGCATATTGTTAACGGTGTTATAATATGTACATGTATATCTATATTGTGATACCCCTCAATTCTAAAGCCACGGGTGATCAAGTCCGAGCACAGATCCGAGGGATACCAAATAATTAAGTATATAAACAAGCATATAATACAAAAAGAATTTAAAAATAAATAATTAAGCTGGAAAGAATCTAAATAATAATCCTAGAAATACTAATTAAATAAACCAATAATTCTAAAACCTCCAATATTATTACAACTAGGGAATCCATCTAGTGGACCCCTAATAATATCCCAACTAAAAAATAAATAATTAAACTGAAAGAAAATCCAAAACTAAAGCATGAAACGAAGTCCTACGTAGTCGGAAGAGTGAGTGATTGTCTCTGCTTGGCACGAACAAGCTCTAAGCTTGGAACTGTCGAACACCTGAAAAATAATAATGGGTCAGGCCCATGAGCAAGTTATACTCTACTACAATACAAATAGAGACCCGATACGCATGTACATCCTAGACAACTCAACAATAACTATATAGTCCATATATATATATATATATACACACACACACACACTAAGGGACTCTCACTGGATTACAAGGCGGTCTCAACCTGACTAGTAGGCAACATGCAAAACGCACCTGAAGTGCGCATGAGTACCTGACCCTAACAGGGTACACCTCTACCCATCATATCCAGTTATGCATCCCACTGCATATACGCTCCCTAACCATCGATCCCGAGACTCAAGCTCATATCGTGATACCATAATCATATATATAAATCAATCCAAAACCAATGTAATGTCATTCAACTGTTCGTTGACCTAACACGAATTAAAAGTAAGATTTAACATTATAGTTAATCTATTCCCTTATTCTAGAATAGGTAGGACTTAGCGTTTTGAGCTAATTCGTCCCTAATATGCCATCGTCCCATACCGGTGCATATAATCCACAAATCCAACAATTGATGATTTAAATAATAAATTTAAACTTCAATTAATCCATAATAAGCATAATGAAAATATGTAAATTAACATGATTATATTATGTCGCTGATACATGATTAAAAACTGTATAATCATACATAGAAATTGCTAGTGTAGAGGTAAGCAGTTTAAATCATTCACAACCAATAACAATATGCAAATTTGTTTAAGAATTTCATATTATTCAAGCTATTAGTACTATGTGATTATTATGCACTCTGGAGTTTTAATATGACCGTAGAAATCATTTAAATCCTCCACTACAGCTCCTAATTAAACCTGGAACCCCAAAACCTCAACATAATGACTAGAATTTCGCCAAAATCCAACACTCAGGAAGGGAGTCGCCTCCCCTCCCCCCCCCCCCCCCCCCACCCCCACCCTACAACAAGGGAGGCAGAGTCGGCTCCCCCCCCCCTTCCCCCCCAATAAGGGAGCCGCCTCCCCACCTTGTAGAGCCGGCTCCCCACAAAGGGGAGCCGCCTCTTTGCAAAAAGAGTCGCCTCCCTTCAATAGGGAGTCGGCTCTTCCCCTGCTACGCTTCTTCTGCTTCATCTCCGGGGACTTCCAATGATTCCGTTCATCTATACTAGGTCCCTAACAGTCTGAACTAAGTCCCAAATTGTTCCAGAAAATTATTTAAATCCATTATGCATTGTTAACATCAATTAAAACAATTATTCATGCAAGAAAACTCGGGATCAAATAATTATAATTTCATTAACATATATATTGTTTTAATCTGATTCAACACGCATACATGATCAATTTAAATGTCTAATTACTCCTGGAATTGTCTTAGGCATGTAAATAACATAAGTCTAAGGGAAAGAGTTAGAATATGAACTTACCTTTGAGATTTCGGATTAAAATCTCAACGTTGTCTTCCTAGATTTACCGGCAATCCACGACTGTTCTCAACTCCTCTGTTACCCTTGATTCAACCCACGAGCAAGTCCTTAATGATGTCTCCTTGGTTTAGCCTTGGTTCTTGGCTAATCCCTCTCGTCTTTTTTTCTCCGTTCTCTCACAACTCTCTGTTATTTCTATCTGCCTTCACTGTTTCGTGAATAGGGTTCTAAAACCCTTGGCAGACAAATAACGATATATATATAGGCTTATATGAAAAACCTAATTCTAATTATATGAGGAGACGGAAAAGAAAAAAGAAAAGAAAAGAAAATATAATAAAAATAAATAAATAAATAAATAAATATATATATATATATATATATGTTTGCTATTCCCCCAACGTGATTTCATATGTATATATATAAACCCAAAACTATATCATATATATATACTGACTAATGATTCTAATTTAACCATTAATAATTATTGATAATTAAACTAACCTTATATACATATATACCCATATATATATGTATAACCTTCTATGGGTATTAATTGTACCCATTTAATCTCCTATCTAAGTAATCCATGTGACCCAAACGGTTGGTCCATTACTACTATCCAAGCCTAACTTCTTAAAATAAAATAAACAAAATAAACATTTAATTTAATTTAAACAATTAATTATAACTAACCACTTAGCACACATCATCTAATCATACAAATAAATAAACAAGTACTTCAATTACCATATAAGCATATACTTAAATTAAAACAAATAATTTAATTAAACAATTAGCCAAATAATCAAATAATGAATTTTAAAATGTATTTAAATAATTAATTAAATACTGAGACTATCCTTTTAAAATTAAAAGTATTACATATATCCCTTGCTCTGATCTCAATTTTTCACATTGAGTTTTTCTCGCTTCAAGGAATGATAAAGTGAAGTGATTCATGAACCTTGCGTACAATAGTAAAAATTGCATAATTGAATTCCAAAAGGGTAAATTCATTCGAACATAGGAAGTTGGTCCCTCGATTTCAGGTATAAACCTTACAAAATTAATCCTTGTCCTTCGTATGTGAGTGTAGATACTAATATTTTAGTGGCTTTGGTTTTGACAAATGGACCCATTAAATATGGGCCTAATGTTTAATTAAGTTATTTAATTGGCCCAAGCTTGGTCCACTTAAGTTATTTAATTAGCCAGGCCCAGAAGGTTAAATAAAAAGAATAATTATTCCTAATAAAATATATTTGGAATAATTATTTTTTAAGGATAATTATCATAATATAACCGGCCTGGCCCAGTTATAATTTTATCCTTATCAGGAGATGACATGTCTCATCATCCTATTAATCTAGGAAGCCTATAAATAGAGGTCTGGAGGAAGAAGGAAGGGGTCCAAAAATTCAGAATTCAGAAACCCAGAATTCCAGAGAGAACTCTCATCCTCAACATCCAAACCAAAAAAACGGAGAACATCAAGCACATCAAATCGTGCCGTTCTTCATCAAATTCCACAGTGATCAACAACAAACACAGCCAAAGACGTGCCGTTCTTCAACCAAATTCCACAGTGATTCAAGATCAAGTTCGTGCAGCCCTTGGATCCCACCAACCAATCAAGAGATCAAATCAGAGGACCATACTCTATTTCTTTTGTAAAGAATAATACAGAGGATTGTATCCCATCTATCCAAATTAATAAAATTATATTATTTGCTCTATATTTTGTTTCTATTGCAGACTTACAAAATTTGTGTGTATAAATTTGTGGCACGCCCGGTGGGACCTCTTTTGCCTCTCATCTCTTTCTCCTACCATCAAGTTTCTTTTCTATCAGATTCTATGGCTCCCCTTAAAACTTCAACAGAGAAGAAAGCCCAAAAGAACATCGCTACCACAAAGGTCGACTCCAAAGCCACCATGAAAAGTGGCACAAAAGCCAAATCAAGTGATGGATACCTTAGCGGGCCCTGTGACATGTAACAAGTCCCAGGCAATCGCGTCATCCAAACATCAGCAAGACTTGGTAAAAACCAATCCTACAAAGCTGGCGAACGTGAAAACTCAACATGTCAAGAACCCTGACGTTGTTCCAGAGGAGATTTCGCCACCAGATTTACCTCATTCCATTTAGAAAAGTAAAAGTCCAATCCAAAGTTGGATACTTCAAGTCCCATTTGAAAAAGTAAACAAGTCCTGTCAAACTTGAGACTTGAAGTGGGGGCAATTTGTAGACACAAAAATTTTAATGGGCTTTGGTTTTGACAAATGGACCCATTAAATATTGGCCTAATATTTAATTAAGTTATTTAATTGGCCCAAGCTTGGTCCACTTAAATTATTTAATTAGTCCGGCCTAGAAGGTTAAATAAAAAGAATAATTATTCCTAATAAAATATATTTGGAATAATTATTTTTTAATTATAATTATCATAATATAGCCGGCCCGGCCCAGTTATAATTTTATTCTTATCAGGAGATGACACGTGTCATCATCCTATTAATCCAAGAAGCCTATAAATAGAGGCCTGGAGGAAGAAGGAAGGGGTCCAGAAATTCAGAATTCAGAAAGCCAGAATTCCAGAGAGAACTCTCATCCCCAACATCCAAACCCAAAAAACGGAGAACATCAAGCACATCAAATCGTGCCGTTCTTCATCAAATTCCACGGTGATCAACAACAAGCACAGCTAAAGACGTGCCGTTCTTCTGTTGGAAAGCTATATACTTTATGTGACATTTAAGATATAACAAACCTTATACTAATATATCATGTGATAATTAACAATATGCTAAGAAATCATTAATTAAATATGCAACTCTATATTTAATTAAATATGCAAAATAAAGCAATAAAATAATAATAATATACAAAGAATGAACCTGGACCGAGGCTAGTGTTGGATACTATGTCCTTAAGACAGATTCGCCCCGCTGTGGTGCTAACGGACTAAGTGGAGTCTATCTCCCAGGATACAATTTGGGTTCGGAACAAAGAAGTTATGACCATTTGAAGTCAGGTGATCAAGGCTGATAAACTGACAACCAAAATGCACACACTAGGGGACTTGAACCGGTTCAAGAATCTTAAACTGATTCAAGATGGGCTGTGTGCCCACTCGAGAACCATATGCACATCCTTGAACCGGTTTAATGGGGTTGAACCGGTTCAAGATGCCCAGAACCTCAAAATAGCCCCAAACAGCCTAAAATTATGATCTTTTGCACCTTGACACAACCTTGGTCCCTTGGTGACCTTACTTAAAGTCTAAACCTATCCCAAATCCTCATTTAATGATGATACCAATACAACTATATAGTATTAAAAATCAAATATGGTCATATATAAGTCCGTTACATCATTAAAATTAAACAAGAGTGTCATACATCGAATATATGGCCTTAAGGCCTTACATAGATATTAAAATCATAATGAGACCACCAAATACAAAAGTATGGTCTCAAGACCATTCCCAACCATGAGATATATATAGAATGATCCCTAATAATATTTACAATGATAGTGGTAAAATAAACATTAAGCGCTAAAGAGTCCAAGCCCGTCAACCCATCAACACTGGTGGTGGATTGTCATCCGCTACTCCCTTTCCTTAACTTGAAAAATATTAATAATAAAGGGGTAAGCATAAAGTTCGATAGAAGGTGCTTAAGACATACCTATTGTGACCCCGTGAATCCAAACAAGGAATAGGGAAAAGAACCGGGATCATATACTATTTTCGGAAAAAATATAATTACAACATCAACAACAATAATCCAAAACATAAACGTACCAAGCCATGCTATGGAATACAATGTCAAGCAATGTCGTTCCCTATTTCCAAAACCTTTTCCGTCATCATTTCCAAACCGTTAATGCAACTCGTCCAATGGCAATTTTATGGCGTCACGAGAGAATGAATGGCTAACTGTCACTGACCACAAGGCAACTCATGGCGTCATTTGGGGCCCAGTTAACTCAACCACGCTAGGGTAGTCTCCCTATTTCCTTCCAGATCACATTAACACCACGGACCCATAGGCAACTCCTAGGCAACCAGGTTTTTACAAACTTTTCATCAAAACTTTTCCCAAAACATTTTCTTTTGTTTCTTTCAAAAACAATTTTCCTTTCATTTTTTTCCTAATGCTTATGCATGAATGCATCATACCATTCCATGTCATGCCAAAGTCCATTTTCATACATCTAATTCCAACTCAATTCGCATAGCATATTATACAAGAAAATCCCAAAAGAAATATCAAGCCTTTATATTATGAGATTTAGCAATATAATCTTCATAGACATGGAACACTACCTCTTAACTATGCTAATTCACATAATATCAACCAACACAGAAAATCAAATACTTCACTTACAATAATTAGGTCATTATTAAAGAAATCAATACATATATAGCATGCTAGGTGACAAATCAAGTAGAGAAATTCACAAAAATCAAAGAGTTTTTTGTGGATTAGGACATCCTTACCCCAATTGAGAGAAAAGCCCCAAAAATTGCCCAATTCCTAGCCCTAATTTGAAATCTCAAGGTGCACCAAAAGGAGATTGGCTCCGATCAAATTGTAGATCTTGTCGTGCTTTTCCATTTACCGCAAACGGCATCAAAAATCTCTCAAAGATGAGAGAGAAATCAAAGATTGAAGTCGGTGAAAAAAAAAAGAAAAAAAAAAAAAAAGAAATGAGAAAGAAAGCCAGGAGAAGAGAGAGAGATTGTGTAATACCCCCTAATTTTAAAAGGATAGTCCTGGCATTTATTTAATAATTTAATCCTTTATTTAATTGTTTAGTTGCGTGTTATTTTATTTAATTGGTTATTTTAATTTTAAAAGGATAGTC
Source organism: Cornus florida (assembly GCF_030987335.1). Taxonomy (NCBI): domain Eukaryota; kingdom Viridiplantae; phylum Streptophyta; class Magnoliopsida; order Cornales; family Cornaceae; genus Cornus; species Cornus florida. The sequence continues at coordinate 54,287,506 of NW_026775573.1, forward strand.
CTGTTATTTATTTAATTGTTTAATCATTTATATAATTGTTTAATTGCGTGCTATTTTATTTAATTGGTTATTTTAATTGTGTGTTTCTTCCATGGTTATATAAATTTGACTTTGTTTTAATTAATTGATTAAAGTGTTTTATTTTCTTTTATTAAATTGTTTTAAATTAAATTATTTTATGATGTTTTATTTGACTTAATTGATAATCGGTTTTATTTAATTAAATTGGTTTAAATTAGGATTGTGTTTTCTGTGTATTCACGTATTAGCTCACAGAGGTTATAACTTAGGTTATTCGTGGGCCGACTAAGTGTTGCATTAGGGCTAAACTTATACAAGGATTAGGGTTGGATTACTACACCTATAAATATGACCTTATGTGGGTTTAGAGTTGGAGAAAAAATATATAAAAATCCATTCCCGTATACAGTGATACAGAGAGTTGTGAGAGCAGAGAAACAGAGAGGGATTAAGGAGGGAAGCTAGGGTTGTGGGCTTCAACTAAGACTAAACCAAGAGTGACGGAGGTGGAACAACAGTCGGAAACTTCATCGGAAAATTAAGGAGACGACAGTTTAGAGTTTCAAATCTGAAACTTAAGGCAAGTCTTGTTCTTCTCTATCTCTTTAATCTGTGTTTTGTGCATGATTAGCTAGACTCCAGGGATTAAATAAAGGCTAAAATGAAATAGTAATGCATGCATAATTGGACTAAAACAGAGAGTTGATTATATATGCATATTCGTATTTTCTTTATTTCTTTGATCTTTATGCATGAACTGTTGTTTAAATTGAATCCTTGCCTACTAAAACATCTAAAATAATTTAGTATGGACGTATGGGATATAGGTGGAAGCTTAGAGGCCTTAATAATGAAGTTTTAGGGTTTACAGAGGCTAAACAGACGAAGAAGACGGCTTCAGCACCAACTTAGCCGACTCAGTTAGGAACTGAGCCGACTAAGTTGGAAACTTAGCCGACTCAGTTAGGAACTGAGCCGACTAAGTTAGCAACTCAGCCGACTAAGTTAGCAACTTAGCCTGCTCAGTTGTAACTTAGCTTGCTCAGTTGGGATTTTTGGTTTTAAACGCCCAGTTTGGGTTTTTTGTGCACTGTTTGTACTATACAGAGTGTCAGCACTTCGTTTAAATTATTTTAAATGATGTATATTATTGTTTTAGACCTTTAAGAATATAGGTAAATAATGATTCATAAATGGATTAAGGTATAGACAGTGTACAGTTAGGGAAGATCCTGCATGTTAAGCTTTGAATGTTAATCAACTTATACTTTGGAACTTGGAGGATTGTTTATATATGATTTAAATTTTAATTAATCATATTTAGATAGGATTATAAGTAACATGGATTACTTGAATTTAACCATGCTTGTGTTGGATCAAATTAATTTTCACTTTGCTATACATCTATATTAGTTTATGGATAATTTGGAGGATGTGAACGCTTATACTTGTTTTAGCTATTTACATTATTGGAATTGAATTTTTAGGCTCTATAATGACTGCCTAATATTGATATATATGTGTTAATTTATATTGATGCATGTTTTGAAGGATGGTTGTTGGATATATATAGTGTCGTTTTATTAACTATGCTATTTGGAGGATTATATGCACCGGTATGGGACGTTGACATACTGGGTATAAACTAGTTCAAACACTGTGTTCTACCTAACTTGGATTGAGTTATGGATTAATCACAAAGGTTAAGTCCATCACCTATATGTGTCATATCAATTGTGAATTGAATGATCCACTATGGTTTCAGGATGGATTTGTTATACATATATCAGACCACTACACAGATGGATGGTATTTTGTATTAGGAGGAGTACGAACTTTATATATATATTATATGGTGCCGTGGTATGAGCTTGAGTCTCATGACCATGGTTAGGGCGCGTATATCACCTAGGATGGATAACTGGACATAGGTGTTGTTCCCTGGTAGGTCTAGGTACTCATGCCCACCTTAGGGTGCGTATTCGCATGTTGCCTTCTATTCAGGCTGAGACAGACCTACTGGACTAGCAAGCGTCCTATAGTGTGTACTATATACTTATATGGACTACTCTAGATATTGTTGAGTCTTCCGAGGATGTATCTGCGTATCGGATTACTGTTTAGATTGTAGTAGATCAGGACTTGCATGTGGGCCTGACCTACTTCTTTATTTTTCAGGTGTTCGTCAGTTCTAGGGTTAGAGCTTGGACGTGCAGAGCAGATACAGATATTCATTCCTCCGACTATGTAGGAATCTTCTTTATGTTAGCTTTAGACTTTATTTCTATTATTTCAGTTTCGGTTTGAGAATCTTTAATAAGGGGTCCAATGGATGGATTCCCAAGTTGGAAACCTATGGAGTTTGGATTTAACAGATTTCAATAATTATACTATTTTAAGGATTTTCAATTAGCATTCTTTCAGCTTATTATTTTTATTTCTTATTTTATCTTGTATTCTGTGTTCGGTTATATATTAATTGTTTGATATCCCTCAGGTTTGGGCTTGGGCCTGATCAACCCGTGTCTCGGATCCGAGGGGTATCACAGATTGAGGCCATACAATGGCCTCTTGGCCTTTAAAAGAGGTGGTGGGTCCCACCACTAAAAATATTTTTATTTTCTTTTAAATTTCCACCATAAAAATTATATATATTCTCCAACTATATCATAGCCACACCATATAGCACTTAAAAAATTTACTTAGGCACAAAAATAATAATGCATGGTATGCAAATGACTCGAGACACAACTCACGTACACAACAATTCTGGTAACAGTCCGACCCGAGACTGTCTGGTCCATAAAACTAAAAAATGTTGAAATGGCAACCCTTGCATTTCAAAGAGTCCTGAACTCAATGAAATGCCCCAACCAACTCTCTAACACACCCGGCACACCCACGACGTTCGACATGCAAAACGAAAAAAAAGACAAAAATACCCTCAAAAAATTTAAAAAAAATCTAGAAATTGAAAAATGGTAAAATTGGAAACATTACATCAACTCACAAACTTCATCAACTTTTGACACTTCTTTAACACTTTTTTCTTCTTTAATTTCTCTTTTCACTTCATTTTCCTCCACTTTTTCAATTTCTTCATCAATATCTTTCTTTACATCTTCCTCATTCACCATTTCAAGTTCTCTTTCCATTTTTGAATCTTCAAAATGTTTAACTTCATTTGCATAGTATTCCTCTTCATTCTCCACAAATTTGTCCTCAAGACTTTCATAATCAGCCGTCGTAAACTCATCATCCTCAAAACATTGTAACCAATACTCTATGGGTAGTGACTCACCTCTATGATTGGAAATAATGGTCGAGCATCTTCTAAACATAACTTGGAGTTTTGGCCTTTCCAAAATACTCCTAAATTTCTTGATATATTGCCTTTTGCAACACTACTAATGCCTTCACTTCTTTTTTCACATACACGAATCTTGTTAGACATGTCATTCTTTGGCTCTTCTCCAACAACATCCCACAAATTACATGCTTTTAGGTATGAAGTCGTGATGATTCTCATTCTTTTGTAATTAAAGAACGTCATCTTCTCACTAAGAAAATACATTTTCTCCTCTTCATCATCATCAATGAGAAACATGTTTTTCTCAAAATGTTAAACCTTCTAAGATCAACTTCGTTAAGCCTTCAGGATCGTCTAGGCTTTAAACATGAAACCTAGCACTGATATGGAACCTGGCTTTGATACCACTTTGTTGGATTTTGCTCTGATGCCACTTTGTTAGAAATAGTGGCTTAGATACACACACAACACTATAATATTTGGAAGAGAATAAAATGGAGGAAAATACTTTTATTTCACTTGTAGTATTATTTGACTAGAGTACATGAATATATAGGCCACATGAACAAAGATGTAATAATTATATTTAAGTGCTCAATTACTCACATTAACACAACCTTTAGGCTTAACTTCCGCTACTCTCACTAACATGATATTTATGAAGTTTAATTCCCACACCTCTTGATTTTACATAACCTTCACCATTAAGACTATTTACTGCCCCACTAACATAAAATGCACACATGCGCGCATCATATATATCAAATACTTTAAAATACTAATTAATACTAAAATTCTAAAATCAAGTTTATTTCCAACAAATAATACTAGTATATATTTATATATGGAAAAAGCTGATATCCCCACCTTGATGGGGGTTGTTAAGCATTGTCCCCACATTTTTTAGGCAAATACAACCCTATTAAACCATGCCACCTCATAAAAATGCTGCATACATTAATGTAATTTCAAAAGAACAAAAACCCTCTGTTGTATTTTCTCTCTATCATTAGATCAACCAAACACTGGCTGTTGGTCATTCAATCTCGAATTATATAAGTTCCCACTTTTTATCCATTATTGACCTACTAACTTAAATTTGAATGTCCAAATAATTTGATTTTAGTGGACAAGTTTGAACGGTTTAATGAGTTTGGACTTAAATTACCACCCCTTTATTACTCAAAATTTAATAGAAAATATTAACTTTGTTATATAATCAATGTTAGATGTCTAAATCTAGCCTCAAAATGATGAGGAATAAAATATAAGAGCAGAGAAAGGTTACTAGTAAAGACAAATATTTCCATTGGAACCATCTTTTCTTCCATTCTCTTTATTTTCACCCTTTCATCTTATAAAAACAAAAAAATTATTGATCACGTTGTTTTTATTCTTTTTGGACTAAATATTTCTTAAGTTATTCTTGTTCAAAACTAAGCTTATGTTAAGCATTCTTTGGACTAAAATTATGGTTGTCCGATTCAATGATTGTGGTGAATTCCGAAAGTAGATGAATATGATATACTTATTTTCTCAATTTTGTTTCGGTTGAATGTGAAATTGGGTGCAAAGTATTTTATAGGCTTAAAAGAAGTGAAATGGGTGTGTATAAGTGTTACAAATGGTACATGCACAACATCGAATCCAGATAGAAAGTGAAATGGGTATAAATGAATAGGTATGCAGCATTACCCAATAGTTTAAGTTTTTTGATAAATGGGCAAACGCCCAATTGTTACAGTTGGTATCAGAGTCAGACCCATTCTTTGATCGATGTCACGCTAAGCATCTAGCCTGGAGATATCCGGGTGAGTCCACTCGGGCAGACAGGGTGGCCCAACCGTAATGAGGGCGTTATGAGTTCGGATGGAGGAGAATGTTACAAGGGGTACTTGTTTTACCTCGGATCTGGATAGAAAGTGAAATAGTTATAAATGAATGAATATGTAATATTACTCGATAATTTAAGTTTTTGGATAAATGAATAAGCATCCACCTGTTGCAATAAGGCTGTTGAAGATCATAATCTCTAAGACTAATTGGTATATGTATAAGTATATATATGAAAGTTGGTGTGTAGTAGGTATGGACCATGTCGTGGTGGGTTTGACCCATCTAGAACACACGTGCGGGCAGCCCATCATTGTCTCAAAAAAATAGAAATGATCTTTTTGTTTATGAACTTTAGGTTATGTGATTGAAGAGTCATTAAATGAAATTGCAAGATCTCATCCTTTTCCATTCCGCATTTGGTTTTTCCTATTGAGTAGTGATACTTGCACCGATTTGTTACACCGAATATTTCTGATTGGTTATTTATGCATAGTATATGTAAGTGGAGGACCCCGCTTCTTTATTTATGCATAAATCTGACAATTCATTACAACAAATCGCATAAATAAAGAAGTGGGGCCCTCCACTTACATATACTATGTATAAATAACCAATCAGAAACATTCGGTGCAACAAATCGGTGCAAGTATCATTATACTTTTCCATTTCCTTTAGTCATTATTTAGTTGTGATTGTGATACCACTTGCAATGAGAGTGAACTAACATGTTTTTTACCTAACATAATAAAATTCAATTTTACATTATTTTATTTTTGGACACAGCCACCAATATTACATGATTTTGTTTTTCTTTGCCATGCATAAAAAATAAAAATAAAAAATATAAAAAAAAAAAATTGATCAAAGCTAACTCTTTTTTTATGACTTTTGCTTATACATATTATTACTTACCAAAATTTGAGAGTGAACTGAATTTCAATCATCATTTGTTTAAATGAAAAAATGATTCTACTAATATCATTTAACATTTAAAATGTTAGAGTAAACTGAAAAAATGGAGCAACTAATCCATTGTAACTTACCTTCAGATTATAATGCAGCATTCATCTGATTTTAAATGGTAGAATTTGAAATACTATCCGGTTATATTGATGTGCATTTAGCTCATTATAACGACTAGAATCTAAAATAAATGGTGTAATCGGCCATGTAGATGTACACGTGTATGTGTAAGAAAAAATTTGAGTTTTTATAATAGGGTTTACTATTTCAAGTAATCATTTATTTTTTAAATTAGGTTAGTAAAGTCATTTGTAAAGCATTTGTGTAAGGAAAAATTTTAGGTTTTTTATTGTAATGGGGTTAACAGTAATCATTTTTTTTTGTAAACTAGGTAAAGGTAAGAGAATTAGGTTAGTAAAGTTTTTTTTTGTTTTATGGATCCATTCAAAAATCTGGTATGATATTATAAAGATACTATATTGTAGGTGTTGGGGTTGAAATTCACCTGTTTCCTATACAACAAAGACGGCTAAGTCAAGTTAGTGGGGTTTCTAGAGAAATAATTTCTATCATCAAAATTCTAGTAGGAGTTTTTTGTGTGTACTTTATTCTCGAGTCGTCTTCGTATTTATGGTCACTTCCCTCATCCTTGATAAGGGAATATCATCATTCTTATCTAATGCAAATCTTATCCTTAATAACGAAATGTCATCATTTTTATCCAATGGAAATCTTATCCTTGATAACGAAATATTATCGTTCGAAAGTCGAACAGTTCTGGCAGCTGGTCAATACTAAGTTGCCTCTATTGTTAGGTCAAGGTAGGTTTGGTTTATTTTTCCCTATCAGTTGCCCCCTATTTTCGGGTACGTTTTGGACCAAAGAAATAGTGACTAAGATGTATATATACTTTCTTATCTTTTATTTATCTCCTTTTTACTACAAGCCCCTTTCCAAATTTTAGTAGGACTCTTTCACGAGAATTTCATTGTTACTCAAAAAGGATTTTCCTATAAATAAATATATATATTTATTTATTTACCTCCCTTTTTTTCTTTTTTTTTCTTTTTTTTTTTTTCTCTTGTTGTCTAAATTTCTTTAAGATGGATCATGACTCTGAGTTTTTTATGGATCGTTGTAGTTATTATTGTTTTTACTTGGATTCTTCCAAACCTCAATTTACGAGATAAATAGTTAGGTCCAGTCATCTCTGTCAAGTTGTTGGTGTAATTCCTAAGTGGTTTCACTGTTTTCACGATATCCACAATCTCATCATGTTTGTGCATGAAGATAACTTGAATGTTAAATCCCAATCTCAAGAATCAAATTCTGAAAGTGTTGAAGAACTTGATCCTGATTATGTTGGCGAATCTGGGGTTGATTACCCCTCAAAACCAAGGACTGTTTTTTCCAAGCAACCCCCACGTAAAGGAGAATCCTTAATTAAGGATGAGAATTTACATAATTGTAGATTGAAATATTCCATTCCTTCATCTATTCACCTTCACAAACCCAAACCAGAGGATAGATGTTCTTCTGTTCGTTTGGGTGAGGTATGCTTTTTTGAGTTGACTTTTACTGCTGGTTTGTGTTTTTTGATTCATCCATTTGTAGAAGATTTACTTTCTCATCTGAAGATAGCTCCTTATCAAATTGCCCCTAATTCATAAAGAATTATTATAGGTTATTTGATTGTTTGGGGAAGGTGTGGCAATGGTCGTCTAATAGTAAATCAATTCTTGTATTTTTACTACCCCAAGAAAAAGGATAACTTCTGGTGCTTCCAGTGTAGATCAAAGAAGTTATTCCTTATTGTTGCAGCTCCTGAAAATTATAAAGGCTGGAAGAGTCATTTCTTTTTAATTTTCGGTGCATATGTGGGAAGATTTCAAGTTGTTGGAGTAATTCAGATCCTGCAGGTAAAGATTTATATATATATATATATTCCAAGTTTTTTTTTTTTTTTGCCCTTTGCACTGTTCCCTTGGGAATAGTGCTTACGGGTACTGTTCACTTGAACAGTAAAATAATAACAATAATAATTATTATTATTAGTTTAATTTTTTTTTTCCTTGGGCACTATTCCTTTGGGAAAAGTGCCCGCGGCTACTGTTCACTTGAACAATTTTTATTTTTTATTTTTTTTTGCTTTGGGAGAAATTTATTTTATTTATTCATTTAGAGAATTGCAACTTAAAATTTCTTTTTTCAAACTTTAAGGACAAACCAGTTCTCTCATCCCAAGAGGAGAAATATGTAGGAAATGCGTCCACTTACCTAGTGAAGTCCTTCAATGCTTTTATGATTGATGAAGCTTTAGAATTGTATGTACGAGCTACTAGCTCAATTGAAATTCCTACCCATTTAGAGAGAGGTAAGAAAAACGAAGGCATCTATACGTATACTCATTGGTTTTAGTTAATTTTTCATTAATTTTTTTACTTTTTATTTTTATTTTTTATTACTCTTTATGTAGGCAAGAAACTCAGTAAAAGGCTTCTGGCCCAAGTCTGGTCAAGTAATCTTCCCTCTACTCCTACTTCCAAAAAATTACGAAGGGTAGGAGAGGAAAATTATGGTAGACCTTCAAGCTCTGGAGTGTTATTAGGTCCTACTCCTACATCTTTAGGTTTCGATAAATCTAGTGGGGTTCCTACGGGATTTAAAAGTTTTGGTTTGGTGTCGACTTCCACCAACCAAGCCTTTTCCTGAGAGGAATTGATTCTTGATAACGCTAGTGTCGTGTATGATAGGTTACATAAAATGGTGGTAAAAGATGACTCTGCCAGATTGCAGAACCTGCTGACAGCTGAGCTTTTACTGAAATTTCTTCATCTAATTAGCCAGGTGAGACTTTACTCTTATCATGTACATCCCTTTCTTTTTTAACTATTTGCCACTATTTATTTATTTATTTATTTATTTTTAGGGCATTATATACTCTGTTGTCATTGCAAAAGAATACGAGAAGCTTTCCCTAGAGATTGCTTCCCTCAAGGCTAAATACGAAGATGTTACTTCTATACTTAAAAATAAAGAAGATGACTTGGCTAATGCAAAATTAAGCTTTCAAGATGAGAAAGTGAGACTTACCAAAGAATACTTTGATAAGCTAGAACTTAAGAAGCTAGCTGCCGTGGAGAGCTTTAAAAATTCTGATGAGTTCATGGTGCTCATAAGCAAGGCTTGTTGTGATGGTTTTGACCAGTTCAAAGCCCTTGTCAGCAAAGATCGTCCAGACATAGATTTTTCTACGTATGATATTCAAGCTAAGAGAAAAGAGGAAGATTGAGCTTCGTAGTAGTAGTAGTAGTAGTGTATATATATATATATATTTATATTTTAGGTTTTTTGCTTTCTTAGCATGTCGATCCCTTCAACTTTTCAGAATCTCTCTTAATTCAGAAAATAGTTGTGTTGCTTTTGACATTTTGTCTTTCATGATGTTGCTCTATACTTATTATTTCCTTATGCATAATTCCTTTTCTATTGATGTGGCTCTCCCTTTGTGGTATTGAACACATCTTTGTTAAAGAAATATTTGAACACTTTTCAAGCTTCACTTAGCCCGTCCTTCTTCTAAAGGAATGTGTTTTTACGAGCTTCACCCAACTTGTCCCTTTAATACGGAAATGTCAATTATCTCTTTTAGTAAAGAAATAGACTTAACATTTTACTAGTCCTTTCATAACTTATTAAATTCAATAGTAGAATCATCAGCAATAGAAAAATGTGAAATAAAGACGAATAATTGTTTTTTTAAAAACTTATCGAAAATAATATTTGATAGTTGATCATTAGCATTCATTAAACACTGGTCCGCTTTATTGAAGGTAAAAACATGTTATCACTTTAAAAGTGAGATAATAAAAAACCATAGCCTAGCATAAGTACCTACTGGTAATATTTTCTCAAATGTTCTGCATTCTATGGGTAGGGAAGTTGGCTTCCACCAAGTGTCTCTAACCAGTATGCCCTCGGTATGTTGCTCTGGGTTACTCGATAGGGGCCCTCTCAGTTGGGAGCTAATTTTCCTTCCCCCTTTTCTTTAGTAACCGGGGTAACCTCGCAAAACACCAGGTCTCCTAGCTTGACCCGGGCATTGTAGTACTTGGATATCATCCGCTGGTAAGCTGTAACCTTGACTTGGGTCTACTCTCTTTTTTCTTTTACAAGGTCCAAGTTTAACCGAAGTTCTATCTCGTTCTGTTAAGGTTCGAAATACTTGGTTTTTAAGGTGACAACCTTTGTTTCTACCGGGATCACCACTTCACTTGCAAAAGCTAACCCAAAGGGGGTCTCCCCAGTGGGGACTCTCACGGTAGTACGATAGGCCTATAAGACTCCAGGTATTTGGTCAGGCCACAAGCCCTTGGTCTTTTCTAGACGTGTCTTGATCATCTTCAATATTGTCCTATTCGTGACCTTAACTTACCCATTGGCTTAGAGATAGGCAGGAAAAGAGAAATGAATTTTGATCCCAAGCTCATTTCAAAAATCAAGGAACTACTCACTTTCAAACTACTTCCCATTATCTGTCATAATCACCCTTGGTGCTCCGAACCTGCAAATTATTATCTTCCAGAAAAATTTCTTTACTTCATTTGCTCCAATATGAGCTAATGGCTCAACCTCCACCCACTTGGTGAAGTAATCGATGGCCACAATTGCATATTTAGTTTGTCCCTTCCCTGGGGGTAAGGGGCCGATGAGGTCCGTTCTCCATTGGGCAAAAGGCTACAGCCCTGTAAGAGGGGTTAACTCTTTTGTGGGTCATTTTGGGATATTGGCGAATCTTTGGTACTTGTCACATTTTTTCACAAAATTAACCACATCTTTCTTCATAGTAGGCTAAAAGTATCCTTGTCGGATAGCTTTATGCGCTAGTGATCTGCCTACAGCATGGTTTCCACAAAGGCTTTCATATATGTCCTTTAGAATTTTGTTTGCCTTATCAGTGGAGACACAACATAAGTAGGGTAGAGAAAATCCCTTCTTATAAAGAACCCCATTAATGAGGGAATATTTTGCTGCACGCATTCTGATCTTTTGTGCTTCCATGCAATCTTGGGGTAGCTCTTCGTTCTCTATATTCTGCCCATTCCATGCCTTGGATCACCTGGTGTATTTTCTGTGGCCAATCCGGAACTATGATAGGCTCATCCAAATGTTCCACATGTATGGCTTTATCTTCCTCTGCGGTTGCTAGTCGAGCTAGGGCGTCTGCCTGCTCATTATCTTCTCGGGGGATCCGATGAATGCAAAACTTCTTAAAACAGCCCTTGATATCTTCTATCTTATGCAGATAGGTCTTCATCTTCTCATCCTTGGCTTCATATTCCCCCTGACTTGTCCAGCTATTAGTTGAGAATCAGTATACGCTATTAGTCACTCAACTTCCAGGGCTTTAGCCATCCTAAGGCCTGCCAGGAGGGCTTCATATTCTGCCTCATTGTTGGTTACCTTGAATCCAAACCTGAGTGCATATTTGATGCATTCCCCATTTGGGGAGATAATTACTTGACTTGCCCTACTTGCATGGGCGTTAACTGACCTATCCACATATAATGTCCAAGTAGATTTAGTTTTTTCTTGCTCATTTAAGCTATGCTTGTACTCATCTTCTGGTGTGAATTCTGCTATAACATCTGCCAGTACCTGGGCTTTTAAGGCCATTCTGGTTTGGATATCAAACTCTCCAAGTTCTACCTACTATTTCATGAGTTGCCCTAAAGTATCAGGTTTGCGGAGGACCTGCCTAAATGGTTGCTTTGTCAGTACTATTATTGTATGCGCTTAAAAGTAAGGCTTGTGTTTCCTTGCAAAGACAACTAGAGCAAATGCCAACTTTTCTATCCTTAAGTACCTCTCTTCTATACCCTTGAATGCACGACTAGTATAACATGCTAGTTTCTAGATTCCATCCTCTTCGCGGACTAAGGCTGAGCTTACTACAGATAGAGAAACCTCCAAGTACAAATACAGTTGCTCTCCTTACATCGCTCATAATAGTAACGGTGGTGAAGTGAGATACTCCTTTGGCTCTATAAAAGCTTGCTTGCACTCAGGTGTCCATGAAAAAGCTTTCTTGAGCAAACGAAAAAAAGTTAAATACCTATCCGTTGCCCTGGAAATTAACCTGTTCAGAGTAGCGATTCTTCCCGTCGATGCTAGAGACCGCATGTTGAGAATCGCCTGGATTTTCTTGGGATTAGCCTTATCCCTCTCTTGCTTACCATGTAACCAAGGAATTTCCCAGAGGAGACACCAAAGGCACATTTGCCTGGGTTGAGCTTCATTTGGTGTTTCCTGAGGACTTGGAATATCTCATGTAAATCAGCTAGGTGGCCTTGAGCTTTCAAGCTTTTTACGAGCATGTCATCCACATATACTTCCATATTCCTTCCGATTTGATTCTTGAACATCAAGTTGACTAGCCGCTGGTATGTTACACCAGCATTTTTGAGCCCAAAAGGCATCACCTTGTAGCAATATAAACCTCTGTCCATGACAAAAGAGGTCTTCTCTCTGTCTGATGGATGCATTGAGATTTGGTTATACCCTAAATATGCATCTATGAAACTGAGCAACTCATGGCCAGTCATTCCTTCTACTAACATATCAATTCTTGGTAGAGGGAAGCTATCTTTGGGGCATGCCTTATTTAAATCGGTAAAGTTTACGCACAACCTCCATTTTCCATTAGCCTTTTTTGCCAAAATAACATTAGCCAACCAGTCGGGATAATTAACCTCTTGGATAAAATCAACTTTCAGAAGCTTTTTCACCTCTTCCAATATAGCCATGTTCCTCTCTGCGGCAAATGTTCTTCATTTTTGCCTGATAGGCTTGAACATGGGATCCGTGTTTAATCGATGCTCGATCGTAGCTGGATTAATACCAGGCATGTCTTCATGTGACCATGCGAACACATCTTGATTCTGTCTAAGGAACTGTATAAGAATATTCATGAAATCTAAGGGGAGTTAAGGCCCCATCCTCACCTTTTTTTATTATGTCGTTGTCACTTAGGCATATCTCCACCAGGTCCTCAATTGGCTTGGCTCGGTTTTACTCCTTTTCTTCAATTTCTTCGACAATCAAGGCCTTTTGCTGCTTCTTTTCTTTGAGAGATGCAACGTAGCATTCTCTGGCAGTGGTCTGGTCTCCTCTTAGTTCGCTTATGCCATGCTCTGTGGGGAAGCACATCAAGAAGTGATAAGTCAAAGTGATGGCCTTCATCGAGTTTAAGGTCATCATTCCTAGAATGACATTATAAGCAGATAGACAATCCACCACTAGGAAGTCTACCATGACAGTAACTTGTTCTGGGTTGGTTCCGGCAATGATGGGGAGAATGACCGCTCCTAGAGGATAGACATTATCTCCTGCGAATCCCACTAATGGTGATCTAGTAGGTCTGAGTTTCTCTTTACCAATCTTCATTTTGTCGAATTGATCAAGGAAAATGATATCAGCCGAACTTCTATTATCCACCAAGATCCGCCGAATACTATAGTTAGCGATCATCATGGTGACAACGAGAGGGTCGTTATGGGATTGTTGCACGTCCTTAATATCTTCATCTGAAAATGTGATAACAGGACCACCTAGACGAGGCATTGACGAGTTTCGCATCCTCCTGGCATGGGCCTTACGGGCTGAGCTTGATTCCCCACCTCCTGCACATCCCCCGACTATAACCTTAATTCTCCCATTGATTGCTGATCAGGGGGGTGGTTATCTCGGCATGCTCTTGGTGGATTAATGTCAGTCCTATCATTCCCCACAATAAACCTTCGCATGTGTCCTCTTCGGATCAAAGTCTCAATCTGATCCTTGAGGTCGAAGCAATCCTCTATGGCATACCCATGGTCTTTATGGAACCTATAGTACTTATCACGAGGTCTCCTCGTCAGATCCGACTTCAACTTTGGTAGCCACTTCAGATATGGTTCATCCTGGATTTGCAGGAAAACTTGATCTATTGGCATATTTAAAGAAGTATAATTTGCATACCTCTTCGCGCTCTTGTAACGAGATGCCCTTTCACTATGGTTGACTATGGGTTTCTTATACTTGGTTTACTTTTCATTTTGGTTGTCAGAGCCGGCCTTTTCTTGTCTGCCTTCTTATTATCCCCTTTTATTCTCTTTGTCGCAGTCATAGCATCTTCAGCATTCATATATTTTTAAGCTCGGACCAATAACTCGGCCATGCTAGTAGGGGTTCCTTTGATAAAGAGAAGAGGAATCTCGAGGTTTGGAGTCATCCCATAAAGGCGGTTAGGGACACCTTGTCATCCACTTCCTCCACCTACAGCATCTCCGTGTTGAAACGACATATGTAGTCTCACAGTGCCTCTCCCTTTTACTGCTTCACCGTAAAAAGGTAGGTAGCCGATCTTCTGTGCCTCTGGCCAGCAATAAAATGGCCCACAAAGTGCTTACTCAATTCTTCAAAGGTTTCGATGGTTCCTGGCTTTAACTTATTGAACCATACCCGTGCTGATCCTTTAAGGGTCGTTGGGAAGGCTATACACATGATCTCATTCGGCATCACGTGCGGATGCATAAGCGCTTGAAAAGTCTCCAAGTGGTGGAGGGGATCTCTAGTTTCATCGAAACTCTCAATTGAGGGCATTCTAAATTTGCCCGGCAAGGGGCATTTCATAACCGAGGCGCTGAATGGCAAGTTGGTTTTCTGCACCAAACCATTTATAGCTGCAATGCCTTTCCCCTTCATGGTTTGCGTCACATCTTCCATCTTCGCCTTGAGATCCTGCATTTCTAGGTCAAAATGGGAAATCTCCTTTGTCTTTTCAATGACAATTGTGTCTTCATGGGGTCGGGAACTCTATGGAAGAGATGGGTGGATCACCTCCCTATGTCGGTTCCCCACTTGGCTTTGTTCCACTTCGGTCTCATTTTGGGGAGGATGATTATCCCGCTCCTCAAGATTCCCATTACCTCCATTTGGGTTCGAGAGGTCTTGTCGGGGCAAGTTCGGTTGAACTGGTGGAATAAGATGTTGCAGGAACGCTGCATTTTGCTGGATCAATTGGTCTATACCCTGATTCAGAGTTTGGACCTGTAATTCCAAAGCTGCAAGCTGTTCCTGGTCGTTTAGGACGTCTAGGTTTTCACCCGACTCTTCCCCTTGACCAGATTCCTGCAATGATGTTCGTTCAGTAACCATACCGGACCGTAAATGCATATACCCAACCAAACAATATTTAAGGAAATCGTATTTCTCATAGACGGTGCCAACTGTTGGGGTTGAAATTCGCCGCGGCTTGGTACGACACCGTTTTCTACAAAACAAAGACGGTTAAATCAAACACCGGTGTGGTGCCGGCCGTTGACTCTCTGATGATCAAGTTAGTGGGGGTTTCTAGAGAAAGAATTTCTATCGTCAAAATTCTAGTAGGAGTTTTTTATGTGTACCCTATTCTCGAGTCGTCTTCGTATTTATGGTCACTTCCCTCATCCTTGATAAGGGAATATCATCATTCTTATCCAATGGAAATCTTATCCTTGATAACGAAATGTTATCATTTTTATCCAATGGAAATCTTATCTTGATAATGAAATATCATCGCTCGAAAGTCGAAGAGGTCTGGCGGCTGGTCAACACTTAGTTGCCTCTATTGTTAGGTCAAGGTAGGTTAGGTTTATTTTTCCCTATCAGTAGGTAATGGGAGAGATTCATATCCTTTAAAATTAAGGTTAAAATTACAAAACCCTTTTCTAACATAAAATTTTAATAAAATTTAAAACCAATATCAAATTTGACATTTCACAACTCATTTGACAGGTTGGTCAGTGATTTGAAGGTATCTTGATAAGTTTTCTTAACTCAAGAAATCTTTTAATTTTATTGAAAGATTTTTATGCACGGCTTTAAAAGTAGATAGAGGTTTATTATTTTAACCCTAAAATTAAATATAAAAAAGCAACAGTATAAAAATTTACCAATTTTGTTTATAAATTAAAATAAATTACTAGAGTAAAATTAACAATGGCAAATTATAATAAGCTCCCCTAGTAGGACACATGTCCCACGGGCCATCTAACAGACCATAGGACTAAATATTAACAGGTTGGTGATATAATAAAATTCAATTTTACATGATTTTTTTTTTGGACACAGCCACCAATATTACATGATTTTGTTTTTCTGTCATGCATAAAAAATGATCAAAGCTATGAAAAAATGATTCTGGTGATTGTTTTCAATGAAGAAATGATTCTACTAATATCAGTTAACATTTAAGATGTGGGAGTAAACTTAAAAAATTGGAGCAACTAATTAGGTTAGGTAGAATCCGAAATAATTTTGTGTAAGAATAGAGTTAACTATTTCAAGGAATCATTTATTAACTTGAATAATTTATTCGTTATTTTTGAAAACTAGCTAAAAGTGAATAATTAGGTTAGTAAAGTTAGTTGTAGTGGTGAGAGTAATTAGGTTAGTAAAGTAAATTTTCTTTTTTTTTTTTTTCTTTTGTTTTGTTTTTTTTTTTTTTTTTTTGGATCCATTTATAATCTGATAAGATATTATAAGGATACTATATTCTTTGTACGTAATGGTAGAGATCCATATTCTTTAAAATTAATGTTAAAATTACAAAACCCCTTTTCTAACATAAAATTTCAATAAAGTTGACCTTCATATTTAATATTAAATTTAAAAATATAATTATTATTTTAAAATTACAAAAGTAATACCCAAAGTGTTTACAAAAATATTAATTAAAAGCTATTAAATCAAATTTGACATTCAAAGTGCTTGGGAAGAAGATGGGGTATTTTTATAATTTTAAAATAATAATTATAACCTTTAATTTAATATTAAATAGTAATGTCAAAGAGAAATGATAGGTCTTCTGACCTTAATTGTCGATTCTTCCTCCAAATAAAACGTGGTTGGATTACGTTGGAACTCTTAAAAAAAAAAAATCCCGTAAATATCTCTTTCTTTTCGACTCATTCCCAACTACGTTGTATTCAGAGGAAGAGTCAAAAATTGAGGTCAGAAGGTTGGTGATAATGTGCTCATTTTTTATTTATTTTTTCTTAAAAATATACCTTTTGACTTATGTATAATTTTCACCTCCAATAACTTAAAATTCGACAGCTATTTGCATATAATAATTTTGTTTATCAATTTTTTTTTATTTAACAATATTTACAATCAGGTGTCCATAACAAAATCACCAATTTTAAAATAATACAAGTTTACTTACCTATCTGACAATCCTTACTGACAGCTCATGTGGTCGAATCACAAATACACACATGATTACGAAATTAGAAAAATTTGCTCATGTGGTCCAATTACAAATGCACATGTGATTACAAAATTAGAAAAGTAATAAATAATAATGAATATATTTTTTAAAAATAAATTCAGTAATCCCATCTGATTTCTTTAGTTATAACTTTCTTGATTTTACAATCACAAACTGTGTATATTTGTGATTGGATTATATGAGCTGTCATTAAGAATAACCTACTCACCGATGAGTAGGCAAGTATCGTCTTATCATGCATAAGAAACCGATTATTGAATACAAAAGAGAGACAGAGAAATACAATATATGTTCTATATATTGATCATGTGTAAATCATGAACAAAGGAAGAAATATATAGAGGCTAGTGAATGGCTATATAATTGCTATAATCATGGATACAATTATTGTATAACGGTTATAATATAATCTTATATAATTATGTTAACATTCTCCTCAAACTCAAGGTGGTAGAGTATAAATTAATTTGAGTTTGTAAACTAATTCCAAAAATCTTTCTAACGGATGAGCTCTGATAAAGATATTAGGGATTTGATCAACGGAAGTTACAGAATGAATATGTACAATGCCTTGAGCAACATGTTGACGCACAATCATGAAAATCATTCTATGATGTTTATCATTTCTCTCATAATAAATGCTTGAGTGAAATGTGTGAAAGTACATGTTTGGGAATATTTTAATAAAAAAATCATAAATATCATTTTTATGGTGATTTTTTATGAGAGTTATGGTGAATTTTATTACGAAAATAATTGATACATATATATACACAGTAGCGTTCAATTGCTCCCTGGTGAGGATAGAGTAGTATACTCACTTTTAATCTTGATCTTAAAATCTAATTATACGGTAATTAATTAATCAGTGTTTCCTTTTTATATTTAAGACAATTGCTTCTTTTTTTATTGCCATTATATATTATTAATAAGAAATGACAAAACTAAACATGTTTTTAATGGAAACAAATTAAAACAAAATTGGTTAGGATTTTCTTTTATCCGAATTCTTTCCCATCCAAATTCTTAAAGCATACCAATTAAAAATAAATTTTTTTTTAATTATTTCCAATTCTTTCGATGATAGAATGTTAAAACATAGAAGGCAACTACATCTGGAAAATAAATAAATAAATAAATAATGAAATTTCCATTCCCATTAACTTTGAATTGCCACGGCCCATTCCACCTCTATCACTGCCACCATCACCTACCCCGCCACTGCCTT
Source organism: Cornus florida (assembly GCF_030987335.1). Classification (NCBI taxonomy): domain Eukaryota; kingdom Viridiplantae; phylum Streptophyta; class Magnoliopsida; order Cornales; family Cornaceae; genus Cornus; species Cornus florida. Next base: position 54,306,178 of record NW_026775573.1, read on the forward strand.
CGCCGCCACCATCTACCCCGCCACTGCCGCCACCTCTACCACCACCGACAGTGGCGGGGTAGGTGGTGGCGGCGGCGGCGGTGGCAATGCCAGGGTAGGTGGTCGAGGTGGTCCATTCCCTTTCTTTTTCATAGTTTATATATTGGGTTATATGATTTGACGATTTTGTTTGTCTTTGAATTCATTTTTCTACACACACACATACAAATAAATATATTTTGAGAGTGCAACATTGCATTGTAATTGGATTATTCAACGTTAATTTTTCATCTACTATGCTTTAAGAATTCCCTGGCTAAACGGATAGGAATGGAGGGAATTGGAATTCATTAAATTTTTTTATTTTTAATTAATATGCTTTAAGAATTCGAAAGGAATTCGTATAAAAGAAAATCTTAAACCTGTCTAGTTTTGTCATTTCTTATTAATAATATATAATGGTAATAAAATAAATAAAAAAAGAAACAATTGCCTTAAATATAGAATTTTGTGGGTTAATGGAGTCAAAATTAAGTTTTCCAAATACATGGAATTTTATCAAAGTCCGGATATGAAAATTTACAATATATTATATTTTTTTCTCTAAATTGTCCTTCTGTTATTGTTGTGAAATTATGGTACTGTCCCTTTATTATTGTTGTGAAATTATGGTACTGTCCCTTTCTCATACTTAGAGAGAGAAAAACTGAGACGTTTTGCACTGGGCGTTGATGACCGCCGTTCAACCCGCGTACCTGCAGTCCCCAGAATGCCGCCACCGGTGCACTTGAGTTTGCCACAGTCGCCGGTGTTGCATTTTCCGTTACAGGAATCGTCGAAGTTACACCCGGTTCCCGCCCAGCCGGACCACCCAGTTTGTGCCGGGAGATGGACGGATGCGCCGGTTGCAATTTGAAGCCGCCATCTCTGAGGACGTCAGCTCCATCGCCGGATAATGTTCCAGGCCAAACCTGGTAGCTGCAATTAGTGGTTTTCAAAGGTGAACACAGTGCCTAAAACTATGGCTCCTGCAATGTGTCATCGGGGAATGATTCAAGTGGGTCAGATTCCGGACAGTGCCTGAAAGTGTGGCTCCTGCAATGTGTCATCAAGGAATGATTCAAGTGGGTCAGATTCCAGCGAAGCAATAATTATTTGAAAAAAACACATACACACACACATATACATATACTCTCTACATATGAGACCCAAAACCCTTTGAGAAGAGAGATAAAGCAATGGCATTTCAGGAGAGGCGCCCCAAAACGTCTCAGTTTCTCTCTATACATATGAGAGGGACGGACAGTACCATAATTTCCCAAATAACAATAGAAGGGCAATTTAGGAAAAAAAAAATACAATGTAGATTTTCATGTCCACGTCAAATTTTGATTAAATTCTATTGATTTGGAAAACTTAATTTTGACTCCACTGTTTTGTCCTTTAACTCACAAAATTCTATTTTTTTTTAATTATCCCAAAATATAAAAAGGAAATAGTGATTAATTAATTATCGTTGGATTAGATTCTAAGGTCACAATTAAAAGTGAATATACAACTCTATACTCACCAGGAAACAATTGAACGCCACTATATATATACATATGATTAAATGCGCTTACCTCGTGATATTATTGGTAATGAAATTTCAGACTCAGTAGAGGTTTTTGTGAAATAAATGATACTTATATGAATGTTAAAATTTAGATAATTTATTTAAGGTAAAGTGCAATAAACCCCCCTTAACTATACCTCAATAGGTAAAAAAACCCCCTTGAATTTCTAAAGTAGCTGAAAACCCTCTACATTTACTCTTTGGTTGCAACTTACCCATTCCGGTGCCTTTACCACGAATTGTTGGTTTGACACACATTTTGAATGTATATGACCATAGTGCCCTTATGAATATGAAAGGACAACAATACCCATTTTGTTACCATCAATCCAAACACTTATAACTTATCCACACAGCCAAACACCACTGCTCTTTTCATTGTCTATATATATATATATATATATATATATATATATATATATATATATCGTCTCTGCTCGTTGAACCTCTCTCCCACCCACTGCACCGTCCATATATATGTATATATACACAAATATATCATTTCTCAACATTGAACCTCTCTTTCACTTTCTATATATATATATATGCAACTTATTCAACAAAAAATAAATAAAAGACAATCTCTACAATTTAGCTTAACCCAATCTCCATCACATGGGCAGAGCAGGAAAAAAAAAATTCGCCATCACTCTATCTCATTCACACATACTTCATGCCAACATAGTTAAAATCAAGTATCTAAGAGTAAAACATAGTTGAATGCTAAAATTAATTTTTTTTGTGATTAAATTTATCTTCTGGTTACAACATTTACAAAGCACAGATTTTTTTTTTTCCCTTTTCTGAACGGTAATGGAATGTGAAATTAGAAGGAATCAAAAAATGGGTTTCAGATAGTTTGCTTTCTCCCCCCTCTCTCACACACAGAAAACGATTTTGTTATTAGAAAACATAACAAAAATGTTAGGCTCGGGTGAATATAGGAACTGATTTGTCAATTTTAGAGTTGGGTTTTGAGAGGATTGTGGTGGCAATGATGAGCACAAGGGGAAGACCTACTTCGTTAGGTCTCATTAGGAGAATGAGTTGTGGTGAGATTGGGCACCCAGTAAGAGATGAATGAACCGCCATACCCAACCGAACAAGACAGATGCCTCTCCTCCTATGGTGCTGCCGTCGGTGTACCTTTTCTTGCTCAATACGATCATGGGGACGAATTGCTCTGGCGTATTTTCAAAAACCCTTTTTAATTGATGGTTAGGGTTTCTGATTTGGGACTATGGACTGAGAATTGTTATTTGAAATGAAGGATTGCAGAGTAGTAAAGAGAAAGAAGTTTAATTCTCTGCATTAGTAGGAGGCCCAGAGAATTAACCTCCGGCAGAACAGAGGCGTAAAACGCCGGCAACCCAGAAGAAGAAGATGATGTGATTGTAGAGGCTGATTTGTACCAAGAGAGTATGGATTTGAGGGGTTCTATAGAAGATGATGATGGTTTCTCATAGATGTTGCCTCTTTGTGGTTCTTTTTCTTCCGCTATGGACGTCGTTTCTTGAGTTCTCTCTTTGGTCCCTTCTCTCTCTCTATACATTTCTATCTCTATTTTATTAGCTGCGTTTGTGGTTTGATGAGGGGTAAAATGGACTTTTCCAATTTTCGGTGAAAAAAGATGACCGGAATAACCTTATCTGTCCTAAGACTACACCAAGACCGTAGTTGAGGGGGGTTATTTGTAGTTGAAGGGGGTTAGTTGCACGTAAGGTATAGTTGGAAGGGGTTTATTGCACTTTACCCTAAATAAAATTATTTTTGTGGTTCTATGCACTATATATTCTAAAACTGAATTGCAGTGTGATTATTGATACTTGATGGGTAGAGGTTATACTTGTCAAGTTGTGATCTAATTTATAGTATAATTTTATACCGTTGGATAATAATTTTCCAACTTATTTTGTAGGATTTAATCATAGTCATGGGTATCGAAGTTTTCATGATGAGAAGAGAGACTTAAGTATGTTTATTTGTAGTGACGCCGTCCCCATTGTTTTCATGTATAAAAGGGTTTCATAACCATATATAGCTCCATTGTACGACAACTCGGTAGAGCACTCTAATATTTTGCAGGAAATTCTCAAAGGACTCTAAGGATCTTCGTCAAAATCTAAAGGTACTGTGTGGTTTAATCATCAATCAGGTACAATTATATAATCCCTCTTCAATTAATTGCAACATTCTTGATTTTTACATAAATCTATAGAAAATGAGATGAATTCTAAAATACAGTGAGGCCAAATATACCATAAACAATATTATTGTATGAGCAATACCAAACCCAATAAGTGTATCCATCATAATATAAGAAACAGGTTTTCCAAGGTAATTCATTTACTCATCTATTTTTAACAAACAGACTGTTTTTCATGTACTTTGTGTGGAGCCCATGAATAAAACCCATATTGAAAAAAAGGTTCCAATGGAAGTTCCCTTCAAGCAAGTTTCCAAAGTAAAAATTGAAGGTATACATATATACATGGTTATTTCAGTATAGAAGTTCAAAAAAATAATAATAATAAAATCAATCACCCACGCGAATCTTAGATTAAAAAGGAAACAATATTGCCCAAAAACTTATAGATAAGCGGAACAAAAAAAAAATGAAATTTATAATTTACTTTAGTATGTCATCAAAATTTTGCACTTTTAGCAAGAAATTAAACTAAAATTTTGAGCTGACACAAAACAAACTGACTTGTAAACAACAAAGATACCTCTTCGTTCAGAAGCCTAGAGTTTTTCTCCTCCAAAATGACACTAATTCCACAGTTGTAGCCCTAAAATTCATCAGATTTCGAACCAAAAGCTCTTGATCTGATTGGTTTGGTGGTCGGCGCTGCATAGAGAAGTGGCAGTGGCACATGAACCGAATTTCTCTCTCTCTCTCCGTGTGCGAATTTTAGGTTCCACTTTAGAATAACAACATGATGTTTGAGTTTTTGACCTTAATTGTTTACGTGGATGGGAGTGTGGGACTGTGTGAGAGAGAGTGGAGGCAAAATTACTGTTTTATCATTATTTTATTTTATTTTTTTCTATTTTTGTTTATCATTTAAAGTTTAAACATAATCAATGTTTATGTTTATAGATAAATGAAACCATTATTTGATGATGTAAAAATATTAAATTTATATTAAAAATACTTAATAGACAACCTTGTTTGTAAACCTTGATTTTTTTTTTTTTAAAACATAATTAATGTTTATGTTTTTGTTTATAGATAAATGAAAACATTATTTGATGATGTAAAAATATTAAATTTATATTAAAAATAATTAATAGACAACCTTGTTTGTAAACCTTGAACTTTTAAAAAAAAAAAAAAAAATGGTGCATTAACTTGTTTGATAAGCTCTAAAATTTGTAAAAAAGAATAAAAAAAATTGTAATATACTATTTCATAACTAACCCTGATAATGTATACTAATATAAGTAATGATTAATTTATAATTATGATATAGATATTGCATCTAAACAAGAATATGTCGACTCTATTTTGAATCATCATGTAATTATACATACATTATTTACTCCATTTGTTTTTTTTTTTTTTTTTTTCCCAATTTTTTATTCCAAACAAATATAAGCATGGTAAGAGAATTTTTTTTCAATCGTCTCATTTTTTAAATTATGAAGGCATAAGCTTGTTTCTTTTTAATAATCATAAATAAATGGGTAAAGTGCAATAAACCCCCTCCAACTGTACCTTAAGTGCAACTAACCCCCTTCAACTACAAATAACCCCCCTCAACTATGGTCTTGGTGTAGTCTTAGGACAGATAAGGTTATTCTGGTCATCTCTTTTCACCGAAAATTAAAAAAGTCCATTTTACCCCTCATCAAACCACAAACACAGCTAATAAAATAGAGATAAAGAGAGAGAAATGTATAGAGAGAGAAAGAAGGGACCAAAGAGAGAACTCAAGAAACAACGTCCGTGGCGAAAGAAAAAGAACCACAAAGAGGCAACATCGATGAGAAACCATCATCATCTTCTATAGAACCTCCTCAAATCCATACTCTCTTGGTACGAATCTGCCTCTACAATCATGGAGGTTAATTCTCTAGGCCTCCCACTGATGCAGAGAATTAAACTTCTTTCTCTCTACTACTCTGCAACCCTTCATTTCGAATAACAATTCTCAGTCCATAGTCCCAAATCAGAAACCCTAACCATCAATTAAAAAGGGTTTTTGAAAATACACCGGAGCAATTCATCCTCATGATCGTATTGGGCAAGAAAAGGTACATCGACGGCAGCACCAAAGGAAGAGAGGCATCGGTCTTGTTCGGTTGGGTATGGCGGTTCATTCATCTCTTACTGGGTGCCCAATCTCATCACAACTCATTCTCCTAATGAGACCTAACGAAGTAGGTCTTCCCCTTGTGCCCATCATTCCCACCACAATCCTCTCAAAACCCAACTCTGAAATTGACAAATCGGTTCCTATATTCACCCGAGCCTAACATTTTTGTTATATTTTCTCATAACAAAATCATTTTCTGTGTGAGAGTGGGGGGAGAAAGCAAATTATCTGAAACCCATTTTTTGATTCCTTCTAATTTCACATTCCATTACCATTCAGAAAAGGGAAAAAAAAAAATCTGTGCTTTGTGAATGTTGTAACCAGAAGATAAATTTAATCACAAAAATAAATTAATTTTAGCATTGAACTATGTTTTACTCTTAGATGCTTGATTTGAACTATGTTGGCATGATGTATGTGTAAATGAGATAGAGTGATGGCGAATTTTTTTTCCCTGCTCTGCCCATGTGATGGAGATTGGGTTAAGCTAAATTGTAGAGATTTTCTTTTATTTATTTTTTGTTGAATAAGTTGCATATATATATATAGACAGTGAAAGAGAGGTTCAGTGTTGAGAAACCATATATTTGTGTATATATACATATATATGGACGGTGCAGTGGGTGGGAGAGAGGTTGAACGAGCAGAGACGATATATATATATATAGACAGTGAAAAGAGCAGTGGTGTTTGGCTGTGTGGATAAGTTATAAGTGTTTGGATTGATGGTGTAACGACCCGGTCATTTGCCTTCCTTTCATTTTTTCTGAAATTTTACGAATGAATTTTTTTCGTTTAATTTTCTTTTCTGAGCTCTGTTTCATGTCGCTTAGTGTCATCTCGAGTGCTCAGAATTGGTTCCTGAGACTCTTTTCCGTGGATTAACAACTTCCTTTAAGAATTGAGTCATTTTCACATTTTTCGTTTTTCGACATTATGCGCTATTTCGTCCTTTTCCCTATTCTGTCTTATCTCCGTTTGTCAGTTTTTGGCACAACCTCACTTCTCATGCTCAGAGTTGGTTTTTGACTTCACGTACCTTCATCTTGAGTGGTTTTCACGAAATACGTATCTTTACTTTTGCAAGAAAGTACTCTAGTTGCTCCCGGTGTCCATAGGGGCATAGATGCAAAGTTCTTTGAAATTATTTTCTTTTCTTGGGGTGTTTTTCGTAAATATATTTTGAAAATATTTTATTTTAGGGGTTTTTAAGAAAAATTTTTGGAAGATATTTTCATTCTGGGCCATAAGTGCAGTTTTCACTTTTTGGAGGGGCCATTGTGCAATTAATGAAAGTTATTACAAAATGTCTTGTTTTGAGCCTGGATCCTCGTACGGGATTCATTTTCATATTTCATCGAGTTATGTACTCATGGAATTTCCTCCTGGTCAATGTTTTCCAGTTTCAGGGTTTCTGGCCCCAGTTTTCGCCAAACTTGTTTTGGGCAAAACTTTCTGGCCAGGACTCAGTTTTTGACGCCGTTTCTTCCGTTATTCATATTTTATCATTTTGAATCTTTTTTGTTCACAAAGTTTTGCCATTTGAGCGCGGCTGCTCAAATTTTACTTTTTTGGACCCGGCGGGGCCCGTTCGGGGCACTTTTTGAGATTTCTATAAAAGGGGGGTGAGATATTTCATTTTTCATCTTCTCCCCTCTTCATGCACGACCTGGAGCTCCCATGGCAGCCCAAGGGGTGCTGCCATCTTCTCTCTCCTCTTTTGGTTCACTTTTCTTTGATGGAAAGTCTTCAGCCTTAACGTTTGTTGTTCCCCTCGCCGTGCTCTACCTTTCCCCCTTATTAGAATTTAGTTTTGACCATTTCTTGAGTTTGGTTTTGAGGTCAAGTTATGATTTTCATAGGGCTTCTTGCGGATTCTTGTTCACGGTGTTGTCCCCGACAAAACCTATCGGTATCGTCGAATTCAGAACACTTTTATTTTGGTGGGCCTTTGGGATTTTCATCTCAAATTGATATAGGAGATGTTCAAGGTTTAAATTCTTGTTATATAGCATGCTTGTGATGCTTATACTACTTGTTTGCATGATTAAATATTAAATCTTGAGATTTTATTATTTTTTTTTCTTATACGGGATCTAATATTCCCGGTTGCTCATGACTTGGTTTAAACATGTAGCATGATTTTATATTGCCCCTTGATATGCTCATTGTCGTGTATTAAAATTGGAACATTTGAATAAGTATTAAAGATTTTATTTAATATTTATCTTAGGTGAAAGATTAATTCACATGTCCTTAACTAGCTTGAAATTAATATGTGTTAGCATATTATATTAGGCCTTAACATGTTCTTCAACATAGTTGAATTTGAAAGTAATTGGAGGTGCTTTGAAAATTAGTAATTATTAATTAATTTGATTAATTAATTTGCCCCAAGTGCACTATTCACTCCATTCGAATTCCGACTTGATATTCTTGATCTACATGCCACATAGCTTCACATATATTTGATTTAGAATATTCGGTGACGTTTTGAAACCTTTCATTTAATTAATTTCCTTGTTTAAGATTTAATCCTTATGATGATATACAACTTGGAATTGAATTGCGGCATGCTAGAAAATTAAGCTTTGGTGTGGTTGTTCACATGTATTAAATTGGGATTAATTGCATGAGAATTGCAACCTTTATTTTATATTTAACTTTAGTGAAAGTTTAATTTACATAGGTGTAACTTGCATGAAATAAGCTTGAAATGTGATATTACATTAGTCATTGGCATGTTCTCTAAGATATGTTAAATTGAGAGCATTTGGTTAAGTTTGAAAAATCTGGAGATTTTAATTAAAAGAATGAATTAAAATCTATTTCGTGGTCCCATTAACTTAATTAAGGTTTTAACTTGATATTTGTATTGGCCATGACTTGTTTACTAGTATATATTAATTTGGGACTATTAGAAGTTGTATTAGAACCTTGGGATTTAAATTAGCATGATTTAATTAAAGTTCTACTTTGTTGTTCTAACAACCTAATTGAGTTTTAGAATGAATATAGGTGATGACCTTGCCATGACCTTTAACATGTATTAAATTGAGGTTAATTGAAATTGAATCGGAAATCTAGAGAATTTAATTGTGTTTATCTATTTAAATTCTATCAATTTGCTCCATGATCTAGTTGTGTTTTAGAAGTGGTTTCTATATTCAAATCATAGACTTAGACTTGTTGTATATTCATTTGGTTATGTTTTGAACATTGGATAACATAGTTGCTATGTTTGTATTCATGAGAATATGTTTTCCTTATTGAATATATTGTTGTCTTGTGTAATGATTTGCATACTTCGTATTTAACATCATTCATGCATAGCGTGTAATGAATCGCACACTGAAGATTCGACATTCATCACATCATATTAGTTGTGGACTTAGAGCATGGATTGTATAGGTTTCCAAATTTGGTTGTGCTTGGTAGATAGTTGATTATCTTGCATATTCCTGTTGATATATGCGTTGTTGCACAACTTGTTGATTTTGAAAACTTGGGGATGTCGTTGTTTGACTATAGCTAGGACGTGGTTCTAGTACGGGGGATAGTCCCTCTATATATAGTCTAGTGCGAACATAGGGAGGTTACCCATGGGCTAGTAACCCTAAAGTAACTATATTATCGGTCTAATCCGACGTGACGTCCGAGTATCTACTTTGTTTGATTTCGCATTTCATTTTCAAGTTGATGACTAGATGATGTTGTAACTTGTTGTTTCTTATTTGTCGTTCCATTTTAAGTTACAGGATGTTAACTTTGCGAAATTGTGCTTTATGCGTTGTATTGGAAGTTCTAATGTTGGTTAAATTGCATCGATATTGAAAATCGTGTTTTGACGTTCTAATAAAGCTTAGGATTGATCCTATTGATTCTTTTATAACATAGACGTTAGGTGGCATGAACCACTACTGTTATTTTGTGCTTTAGATTCAAAGTTGATGGCTTTGAGAACTTAAACATTGTTGTATTGTATAACACGCTCTTTTGTTGTTGAATTGCATGGATAATTTGATTCTTGTTAACTTGTATTTAAATATGCTTTTGTCATGTTGTATGGATTACTTTAGACCTAGTTCAATTGTATTGAAAATGCAGTTCATGTTAATCTATGCTCAAGCATTCTTCTTGTCGTGTTCTTTGGATTATCCCAACCATGATTCGTTTCATACACGTATGTATATCATGATTCTTGTTGCTTAGACTCTAAGGTAGCTTAGGATGCTCCCCGAGTCTCACTTGGACATAGACGTTAGGTGGCATGAGCCCCTTTAACATGTTTCACCTTAAGGTGATAAATTTGTAAAATGCTAGGTCGATGTATGCTTATCACGAGTAGCTTTATGTTACTCATCCCTACGATACTGGGGCATATTTCAGGTACGAAGACTTGGTTCGTGAAACCTAGCATTCCTTGGATGTCGTGTAGCTTTCAAGTTTCCATTTCATGCAAATGTTAGCATGAAATGTCATTTTGTAAACTTATATGTCAAAATATGTATATTTGATTCCATGTATGTAATGTGTACTTAAGTACACTCCTTTCAATGTAATTGATATGTATGAGACGAGGCCGGAGGCCAATGACATGTATATTATGTTCTATGTACTTTTTAACTTCATGAAATATTTGTGAAAATCTTGAAAAATCGTAAGTTATTGCTTCACCATGGTTGCATCGGGTGTGGGAATTTCATTTTCATTCTTTTATAGGTTCTTATTAATCTTGTATGAAGTGTGGCCAAGGGCCAAACGGTCATTTGATCCCGTTTTGTATTTTTGGATTTTGAGTTTTCATTTCAAGTTCCATTTTTGCCTTTTTGCCCGTTGGGGGGTCGGGTTTTGTATCGGTGGTATCTTTAAGTCATGGACCATTGTAGCATGTCCAAATAGGTAAGTTACGTTTGCGTGCATGGTCGTTTCCGGGCAAAACCTTATCGTTTGTGTTTTGAGCCTCTTGTGAATTCATTTCGCATTTTTTTTGCATATTCTGATCTAGGGGTATTATGGACCTTTCACGGTGGTTTTATTTTCTTCTTTCAACATGGTTGAATAGAAAACATGATTTTAGGGGGGGTTTCTTTTCCGTGTTTTTTCAGAAAATGTTGTCTTGGCATCGAAAATCACTTACGAAGTTCAGTTTTCAGTTTTCTATATAGCAGCTTTTTCGACCCTCTGGACCAGATTTCTTGGGAGGGCATTTTGGGCATTATACATTGTGTTTTTTTTTAATTCTCTCACTAGTCATGTAGAAAACTCAATTTTGAGGGGGTTTCTTCTTTGTATTTTTGCAAAAAAATTCATCTAGGCTTCCAAATTCAGCCTTTGTTCGGGATTTTTCTGGAAAATAAGCCCACAGCAGCTTTATGGGCTGCTGCTGCCAGCCATGGTGCACCCAGCGCGCGCGCGGCGTGCATGGGCGCGTGCATGGGCGTGCATAGGGGCTGTCATCGCCCCCTCGTCGGGCCGCCGCAACGTCAACTCTTCTTTTGGGCATTTCTCCTTCGTCCGGACTCCGATTTAAGTGAATTTTTTTTTGAACTTGACTAATTTTTTGCTGTCTTTCCAACGGTGTGCTCGGTTGCACCCGGTTCTTCCTGAATAATTACCAGTTTACCCTTTTACCTTAAGTGCTCGTTTTTCTTCGTCATGTAGTTTCTCCTTCGTCCGGACTCCGAATCATGCGATTCTTGAGTCCATCTTGATTAGTTTTTCGTTGTCTCAGCGGTGTGCACGGTGGAACCCGAATCTACAGTTTTTAGAAATGACTATTTTGCCCCTGGGGGCTTATTTGTCATATTTTCGATCTTTTGCTTCCGCATCAGTTCTTGTTGAGTTCCACGACCTTATGGAAGGTCACTTTGACTTCTTAGAGTCTTGTTTTCTGTTTTTGCTTCCGCATTCGGATCCGTTATCGGATCTTCCTTACGGTTTATCACAGGACACGGTGGCCTAAAAACCAGGGTCGTCATAGATGGTAACAAAATGGGTATTGTTGTCCTTTCATATTCATAAGGGCACTATGGTCATATACATTCAAAATGTGTGACAAACCAACAATTCATAGGATAAAGGCACCGGAATGGGTAAGTTGCAACCAAATAAGTAAGTGTAGGGGGGTTTTTTGCTACTTTAGAAAATTAGGGGGGTTTTTTTTGCCTATTGGGGTATAGTTGAGGGGGGTTTATTGCACTTTACCCTTTTATTTATTTATAATTTCCAGCAATCTCCCACTTTGTTCATGCACTCTAAATTTTATAAAAACAACATTGTGATTGCAACACTTAGAAAAGTCGAGTCGCTCATTTTATTTTAGGAAACACAATTATTGACATTGATGGATTGATACTTTAAAACACTCTCCTCATAGACTCCTTCATAGTGGATCATGAATGCGTACACAAGTAATATATTGGTCTAAATAGTTCTATGGTCTCAAAATTGATTCCATCTAGGATTCATTGCAAACTGCATTTCATGAGATATGTAAACTGCATGTAGTCTAAAACACACCTCACTATCCATCTTACTTCATTCCATCATTGTATGTCACCTGAACATATTATAGTGAACCGCCAACCTTGTAATATCCCTAATTTCAAAAGGATAGTCCTGGTATTTAATTTATGTTTTAATTGACTTTTTAATTATTTGACTTACTTGACTTATTTGTATTATTTGAATTAATTATTTGGTTTACTTGTTTTCTTTGATTTAATTAATTATTTGAATTATTTACATTAATTGTGATTATTTGAGTTATTGTTTTAATTATTTTTTGGCTTTAATTTTCTTTAAATTGTATTATTTGATTTAATTACCTGATAGAATTGTTATTAATTAATTGTTTTCATTTTTGAATTTACTTGCTTATCGTAAGTTAGGTTTATAAGTTAGGTTTAAATTTACATGGGTAGCCGACGTTGATTATAACCTAGGTTTATCTATGGGCCGAGTTATATCTTTATGGACTTAGGGTTTCTGTAGTGTCTATATATATGTTGTTATACGTTGGTTTAGGGTTACAAATAAAACCCCATTCACCATATTCACTTATACAGTGAGATAGGGGGAATACAGAGAGAGATTTAAGGGAAACACAGAGTGAACTTGGGTGATAGCAAAGCAACTCAAGGAGGAAGGAGTGTGGTAGTGGGGAACTACAGTGTAGGACACAAACATATCACACAGAGACGGTGAATTAGAATTTCAAATCTGAAATTCAAAGGCAAGTCTTGTTCTTCTCTATCTCTTTAATCTGTGTTCTGTGCATGTTTAGGAAGACTCTAGGATTTAAACTAAGGCTTAATTATAACCTTTATGCATGTTTAATTAATGTTTAAACTCATGAAATTTAACCTGTTCTTCATTGTTTCAGAAAGATAGTAAAGAAACTGTAGTTCTGTAAACTTGCTCCGTTATGTAGTGTTTCGTTTTCAATTTAAGTTTGATGGTATACCATTGTTTTACAATCAATCTGGAACTGAATTAGACCTTAGAACATGCACTAAAAGTTTACTACAAGAACTGGTACTCACAGAAATCAGAGAAGACGATGAAACGGACGAAGCTGCTAAGGGGAAAAGGGAGCAGGCTCTGAAAAACCCTTAGAGCCGGCTCCTAGAAGGTAGAGCCGGCTCTAGGATGTTGTGGAGCCGGCTCTAATGAGCCTAGAGCCGGCTCTGAAGAAAAGAAGAGTAGGCTCTCTTAATTTCTAGAGCCTGCTCTCTCTTAAACTGTCCAGAAATTGCATTTTGTGGTCCGTTTGGCTGGGATTTGATTTTTTTTTAAAATTAATTGAAAGCTACTGAAGGTTGTGACTTAAGTTTTAAGACTTATAAAAGTGCTGGGGAACATGCCTACATTCGAATAATGAGGATGGAATTAATCCGAGCTTAGATAGAAAACTGGTAGGAGGATGAATGGAAATTAAATTTCTGTTGTTTACTGATTTTGGAATTTTGCTTCCTCTGCCAAATCTTAAACTACTAATCATGTTTATGTTGTGATACAAGCATATAGAAGTATAGTCAAATGTATGCATGGATGGAATTAACTGATCGTGTAAACGGGATATAGATTGCATCAGTTATGGTAATGGTTGGATAAGTAAATTGCATGTCTTTGTTTGTAATTTAACGGACTGTAGTTTGGATTTCTTGGTTTAATACTGTTTAAATTATATTTACACAGTTTTCTAAGCATTGTAAATTCTTGGAATTACCTATGTTTGGTTGGAAGTAAATTGATATAACAAATCAGTTTAGTGGACTTGTTGCATGATGTAAATGCTATGTTTTATAAATAACAAATTTAATGGTTGGAATATAATTTCTAGGCCTGGACTGAATGCCTAAGTTTTATAATTATGGATTAATTTGGTTTGTGCATAATTTGGGAGTTGGGTTGATGACTATCTAGTACTGTTTTATCAACTCTGTTAACTGGAGGATGGTATGTACCGATATGGGACGGTGACATACTAGGTATGGACTAATTCCAACATTAAGTCCTACCTAATTTGGATCAAGGTATGGATTAATCATAAAGGTTAAGGCCATCATCTACTTGTGTCATATCAGTTGTGAATTGGATGACCTACTAGGATTTCAGGATGGATTTGTTATACATATATCAGACCACTACACAGATGGATGGTATACTGTATTAGGAGGAGTACGGACTTTATATATATATTATATGGTGCCGTGGAATGAGCTTGAGTCTCATGACCATGGTTAGGGCGCGTATATCGCCTAGGATGGATAACTGGACATAGGTGTTGTTCCCTGGTAGGTCTAGGTACTCATGCCCACCCTAGGGTGCGTATTCGCATGTTGCCTTCTATTCAGGCTGAGACAAACCTACTGGACTAGCGAGCGTCCTATAGTGTGTACTATATACATATATGGACTACTCTAGATATTGTTGAGTCTTCCTAGGATGTATCTGCGTATCGGATTACTATTTGGATTGTAGTAGATCAGGACTTGCATGTGGGCCTGACCCACTTCTTTATTTTTCAGGTGCTCATCAATTTCAGGGTTAGAGTTTGGACGTGCAGAGCAGATACAGCTATTCATTCCTCCGATTATATAGGAATCTTCTCTATGTTAGCTTTGGATTTTATTTTTATGATTTCAGTATCTTTTGGAGAATTTTAATAAGGGGTCCAATGGATGGATTCCCGAGTTATAAACTTATGGAGTTTTGGATTTCAATATTTACATCTTAAGGATTTTCAGTTAGCACTCTTTCAGCTTTTTATTTTTATTTCTTATTTTATCTTGTATTCTGTGTTCGGTTACATATTAATTGTTTGACATCCCTCGGGTTTGGGCCTGGGCCTGATCAACCCGTGTCTCGGATCCGAGGGGTATCACAAACCTCTTGTCTAGTGTGAAGGTTTACTGGAGCCAATCCCATATCTAGCCCAAGCTTTCCTAATGAGTGTAATACCACTCCTAGGAAAACTTAATAACATGTGCATAAATCATATAACAAAATAATAATAATGATGCATCATAACTTTACGTTGCATGCAAATAATTGTCACCTTAAGGTGTAGACTGAAAGAAAAATAATTGTCACCACAAGGCGTAAATAACTTGAAAGAAAATAACTGTAATGTAGCATGATGTATAGGGTGCGCATGGTTCGGTTTGGACCGATTTAAGAGTTTTTTTGGAACCAAACCATTCTTAATGGTTTCAGAAAATTTAGGAACAAACCAAACCATTTTACCAAACGAACCAAATCGTGAAACACTGGTTGAGTTCCATTTAGTTCCACGGTTCCTCTCTTTCATTTTATTTTTTCCCTATTATGAAAGTCATATTTCAAAATCTAAATGCACAATAATAAAGTAAACCAACACATTTAGAACTGTTAATATATTCACTTCTAGAACATAAGTTAATACATTCAAAATTGCTAATATATTCAGTACTTCTAATTCATTCTTCTTAGTCATTTCTGGAACTGAAGTGAATTAGTGAACACCTTCAGAACTATTAATAACCTAACACATTTAGAACTACTAATTCAACAACAAACATCATAATTCATAAAACCAGTAACATTCAGCCATTTATATTATATGTATAATATATATATATATAACATAACGGTTCGGTTTGGTCCGGTTCGGTCTTAAAGGATCTCAAACCATGACCAAATCATATTTTTACGGTTCCACAAATTTGAAATCGTGGCCGAACCAAACCATTAGTAAACCGAACCAAATTGTCCGGCCCGATTTGGATTTTCGGCTTCACCGGATTTTTGTGCACCCTTAATGATGTAAAAGAAATACCGGACATTATAAAATAATGACTCTCGGACACCTATCGATACATCATAATTCCTTGATCGATCGAAACAACATTAGATGATTGCATAATTTTATTATTATGTATTACATTTGACAAATCTTCATAGCCTAGAGGATACATTGTTATGCCAAAAATCATTTAAATTTTTGTTGATTCAAGTACAATAATAACTCTTACAGAGTTGGATATACAAATACAATCTCAAAAACCTAGAGTTATTTATGAAGAATAAGATGAAAGCTCAAATCTAGGTTTTGAAATCAATGATGTGGAATATTCTTCTTCTACCTGGGTAGCATGGAATTCTGTTTCATGTGATTATAATGAGGGGGGCCTTGGCCTACAGCATGTCCTTGTACAATGCTCAAGTCTCTATGCAGGAGCAACTTTTGATTTATTATGAGCCCAAATGATGGATTGTTAGTTGTTACGAATCTGTTTCAATATGTTATCATTACAGTCCCTCAAGTTCATGGATGGAGTCAAGAACATGCCTAGATATTTTTGGTTTGCCCCTGCTTTAAGATATAGTTTAGATTTGTAACAATTTGGGACAATAGTAGGTTTAGTTGCATGGTTCCAAAAATTATCCCCATTTCTATTTTAGCTTGTATCCCTATACTTAATTTTCTTTTACACTCTACTTAATTTTATTTTACACTTCTCCCTGTAAAATACTTCCACTAGAAAAGAATCAATTATTGGTGCGGAATTTTTTATGTGAATAAGTTTATATTATTATTCGTCTCTTAACTCAATTCTACTCAGCAGTACAAACATTATCCCAACAATTTCGCAAAGTAATAAACAAACGATCTCTTTTTATCTATAGGTAATGAATAACATGGGAGAACTGTCCAACTCAATAACTCAACTCAACAAAGCTTTTTCCCCAGCTACTTTGAGAACTCTTCGCACTATTTAGTGAAACTGCTAGTTATGAGAACTAATTTCATTTTTCAATCTTTGAACCACGGATCATCCGAACTTCTCCCTCTGGTCACCTAGATCATATTTCTTGATGTAGGATAAGAAAGAGCTTTGTTACCAACTGATGCATGAGATTGAAGAGAAATAGAGAGAGAACAGAGGCAAGAAGACCAAGATACAGAAGAAGAGCAGAGAAAAAACAGTTTATTACTTTATTAATTAATTTATTTTTCCTAGTTGAGAAAAAGCAGTTTAAGATGGGAATTGTATCTTAATAATAAATATTCAATCAATTAGCATGTATAATCCTAGGATTATTATTAAGGCACTATTTATAGGCAAAATCGTGGGAACCTCGACAAAACCCTAATTACTGTATATTCGAAAAGGGATATTGCCAAAAATGATAAACAACAAATATAAAAATAGATATTTGATCACATAATTCCTAAAATTAGAAGAAAAAACCCTAAAAAGTAAATTTACATTTACATCTACAACTGACATAGGTATATGCATGATGCATGGCATTTGGCTTTGAACTCCCTCCTGATCTAAATCAATTCTACCGGTGGAGAAGAACTTGCCTAGGGAGAGTTATAGTGGTAAAAAACTGTACTTCCTTATATGGTTTATCTTACAAATATACTGGCCTTCACTTATAAAATAGATTAATGCTTTTTCACTGGCTTCCTCACTAAGATCTATTGTAGAATATCCCTCTCACAACTTGGAGGGACACAAACTGGAGACAACTCTTCTCACTTTAATTGTCATAGAACATCTGAAGCAACATATTTGTTGCAAACTTCGAGCTACTTTAAAGAGTACTAATGTTTAGGTTTGGTATTCGTTACATCCTCCATCGTTAAGATGAAAGATTTAGTCACATAATAATCCATTCCTCGGGAGAGAAACATCTGCCACAAGGTACTTGGCCTTTAGAGATGTTTTATTGAATTCGATTCTGATGACTTTACAGACCGGACTTACAGTATATCTTTACCTAGTTAAAGATCATGATAGTTTAGTTTATTCTAAACTGAATTCAGTAAATTTTTTGAATTAGTGATGATAAACATTCAAAATTGTTCCCTGTCCAATTTGTTCCGCATTCTTTCTTGTGGACATAAAATGAGATAAATTGATTAAGAGGATTTGGGCATTTACATAGAAGACCATTAAGTGTACCGGTTAGGAGCGGTGACATAATTTATATTGAAGGTAATGCTAGATGAAAGGAAGACCAAAATTTATATGGTAGAGTTCGTAAAAAAAAATATTACAACATGTGCTATGACTGGGGCTATGACCTTAAATAAAGTAGATTGGAAAACTATGATTCTTTTAAGCAGTCCCAAGTAGTTGAGAAAAGACTGTTTGCTATTGTTGTATTCTTTGTGTTTGACGCTGATCTATGTTGCGTTTGTGGTCCAACTTGTACGGTAAATTTTTTCTGCCGAGTGTATATAATTGGAACCATATATAGTATCTGGGAGAGGGAGACAATATAAAAGAAATGCTGTCTTGTTTAAGACTATTATGTGCTCTCTGCTTCTTCTGATGGAAAGTAAGATCAGAGATAAAAATTAGGTCTATGCTATAGATAAGTCTACACATTCTTTTGATTTTATTTTGTGTGTGTGTGTGTGTATATATATATATAAAAGCTACATTTTCGAAGAATTTATATAATGTGTTTACAGGCGCACAATTGAAATTAGCTTTCAATTTAATCACTTCCCCTGTGTGTGTGAAGATAATTTCTAGAAAATAGCCTTTGCTTTGCATGTGATAGTCATCTCATAATGGGAAAATACCTCAACACAATAGAGTGTTGCAATAATATAATTACTACATAAGTGAACGGCCAATGTTAATATCAGTTTTCATTGAAACAAGGGTTAAATGCAAAAAATCCCTCTGAACTATTGGCAAATTTGCAACTAACCTCCCTAAACTACCAAAATTGCAAAAAAACCCCTAAACTATACAATTTTGTTGCCGATAACTCCTTCCGGCCACCGGCCATCCAAAAATGGGCTGCGTGAGAATTACGTGACAGACAAACTATTTTTTTAGACAATAATGCCCTTCCATATATGAAAATACCAAATTGTCCTTCTGTGTGGATGATTTGGGTATGAATTTCTCCTTCTTTTTCTGTTCACATTTTTTCACGATTCGTTCTCCAATCGCCGAAATCAACAACTTTCTCCAATCTGATTTTCTTAATCTGTTCAATCACCATCAAAACAAACAAATATATATATATATATATATATATAAACACACATATATATAAACAGTAGGAGATGGATCCGTATGAATCAACAACCCTCTCCAATCTAATTTTCACGATGCTGATTGCGGAAGTGGGGAAAGTCGTGTGTGGAGGTGATGGTGGTGTTGTGGCGGCGGCGGGGACCGTGGTTGGAGGAGGAGATGGATCTAGTGGAGGCGGCGATGGTGTTGTGGCAGTGGTGGCTGTGGTCGGAGAAGAAGACGTAGATCACCATGGACGACGACGATTCCCGGCCGACTGCCACAAATTCCCCGCCACTGCTGCTGATGACGACTTCATCATCGAACACTGCCGCCACTTCTGCCGCAGTTCTTCTACGGCCCGATTCAATCCATCATCCACAGGGCGATTCAATCCATCACTGCTACCGCCACTTCAGCCCGTCGCCGTCGCCAAATCAGAACCAAGTTCTGGGAGGTGGTGTGCGCAGAGCACGGGATCGATTCCGGCCGATCACGTGGTGTGCGCAGGGCACATGATGTGGACAGCGTCTGATCCGGACCATACGACCAAGTCTTCCTCCCCGACAACTTCGTCTTCGGCCAGTCCGGTGCCGGCAACAACTAGGCCGAGCTCAACAACTGGACTGTACAGACCGGGATCCTCTCGCCACAGCCGCCTGATCCGTATCGCCGGTTCACTGCCACAGTTCATCCAAACCGTTCTTAAGAAATATTCTGCTCGGCAGCATATGAAGTATCCTAGTTGTGTTAAAAAAATTTTGGCAAAAAAAAAAAAAAATGAAGTAAGAAGGGTATAAAACGACGTAGTGTATTACAAGGGCAAACTGTTCTTTCAAATTTTTTGGCATCAGAAGCTGACGTCATGGGATAAATTGCAATAAAATCATAATTTAGGAGATTTTTTTATAGTTCAGGGGTTTGTTGCAAAACTCTAATAATTTAGAGGAGTTTTTTACATTTAACCCTTGAAACAAAATAGATGCATTTGATAGCTCATTTCATTACAGATCTAACTCCCTGTTTTGATTTTACTTGCAGTTCACGGGGAACTCGTACCCAGTTGAAAAGAAGTGAAGACCACCATAGTTCTTGAAAAAGTGAGAGGCGTCCTTTTTCAGATTTTCAAGAGTGGAAATCCATATTTTTACTCACTTCCTCAATCAGACGTCCAAGAGAAATGTAGGATGACCCACCCTCCATCACGGCTTCTCTGCTCTTTCTTTCATTTCATTCACCTTCTTTCTAATTTCCCCGTCATCCGTCATAACTTTTCTTATCCCCATCTCTATCTCTTCTGCCATTAAGGGCACTTGATTGAATTCTCTTCTGAGTTGGGGATAGCAGTGGAGATCAAGACGCAAATTAGTTGTAAACAATAAAGATTATAAAAAAATTAGAAGAGATAAAAAAAAAGGGAATGAATAAAAAAGCGGAAAAACTAGATTGTCTAGAGAAAGTAAAAAATATATATATATAAAAAAAAAAAAAAATTAAACCCTTCATAATTGCATAATTAATTTCATATAGCCACACCTAGAAAATGTTTTATTTCATATTTGTATTAAATAAAAAATAATACTAAAGTGGTCAAAATTGGCGGACTCATTTGATTATTTTACACTATTTGTTCGGTTCGGGCAACTTAAATTATAAATTGAAATAAACCACTGGGACATTAGTATAGTGGCTTCATTTGGTGGAGGCATTAGTATTTCTTCATTTAAAAAATATTGCTAGTCTTGGCTCTTGCTATGTGGATGCATTGATTATATAATTGAGTGTAAGTTTTTATATAATTTCACACCTTTCATATCGTCACACTCTAAAGAATGGTGATCGAACTACCTGTATGAGTAGTTTCAACAAAAAATATTAAAAAAAAAAAAAAAATATATATATATATATATATATATATATATATATATATTATTTTGAGAACCTTTCATATTGGAATTTTTTAATAAGAACAATAATAAAAATATTTGTACCAATGGTTTAGATATAGTCTAGTAGTATCTTTTTATTTCTCCAAAATAAAAAATTGGATTTAAGTCTCTATAGGAGTAAAAAGAATATATAAATGTGTATTTCTTGACTAAACACTTTGTATTTTTTCTTTTTAAAACTATTAATGAGTTGGCTCGCATTCAATGAATATTTTGTTTTTTTAAAGACAACTTGCATGTCCTTCATAATGATTTGTCGTTAATGAGATATATACAAGTTTTTATATAAATTGTACCCTTTTATAAGGTCAATAAGCGTGGAAGACTAGAAGCAACCAAAGACATTAAATAATTATTTTGATCAACCTTTCACATTTGCATTAATTAATTAATAAGAACAGCAATTAAGTGGTTTTGATTTGGGGGAGGCGTTATCATTTAATCATTTTAAAACTAGTGCTCTGCTGATTCATGGCTTGCGTAAGCATTGATATTTAAAGGCAACTTTGCATATCTTTAATTATTATTATTATATTATTAATATATATATATATTTTTTCCTTTTCTTAATTAAATTAGTTAACTTAACATAATTTATTCGGTGTCACATAAAGTTAATAATATCATGTCATCACTACAACTTACATAATAAAGTTTAAATTATTTTTAAAAGACTCTTTACTATTTTGAACAATTAAAATATTAAAAACAAATTCAACTGTGTTTAATCTTATTTGGATCATTTTAAAAGTACAGTTTATCACACTACTAAGCGATAATTTGATCATCATTTGTAAACAAAAATAAGAATTTATTCTATATACACTATATATTATGATTGATGGTTGATGTATGCTTTCTGGTACTCATTTATATATAGATAACGAACCATTGGTTTGGGAGTTGATTCATTTCCTTGTACATGGTCTTCTATTTGGCGATGCCGTATTTTGTCTAAAGTGCAACACTTTTTTTGGCGATGTTGTCGTCATGCTTTGCCGGTTTGGGTTGCCCTGCTCGATCGCGAGTGTGAGGTGTCGCCTTTGTGTCCTCGTTGTGGGTTGCAGGAGGAGTCTGTGATGTATCTTATTTTTTCATACCCTCATTCTATTCAAGTGTAGAAGTTATCTCCAATGCGGTTAGATTTTTCAGGTTCGTCTTTTTCTTCATTCCGGGGTGGGGTGGTGCTTTCAGACTATGATCTCTTCAGATTTTGCGGCGAGTCTTAGTATGATCTCTTTTTGTGTGTGCGGTATTTGGAAGGCACGCAATCGGGCAGTATTTGAGGGGCTTTTATGGAGCCCTAAGGATGTGGTGCAGAAGGCTATCGGTAGTTTTAGGGAATTTTATGATGCTCGTTCCTTATGTTCTTTATTAAAGCCTGGTCCGGATGCTGTGTGGTGTCCTCCTCCAACGGGTATTGTTAAGTGTAATTTTGATACTTCTTTTTGTCGGCAGTCTTTGCGAGGGGGTGGAGGAGCTGTTTTTCGGGATTTTTGGGGTGAAGTTCTTCATGCGGTTATTTTTTGTCCATTTCATGCTGCTTCACCTTTGGAGGCGGAAGTGTTGGTGTGTCAGCGTGCTATTCATTGTGCTTTCCACTTGGGCTTTTCTTGTTTATGGTTTGAATCGGATGCCAAAGTTGTGGTGGATGGCGTGTTAAGTGGAGTGCATTGTCCGTTAGAAATTGCTTCTTTATGTTATGATATACAACGGGACTTGTAAAGGTTTTCATCAGCCACTTTGACTCATGTTCGTCGAAGCAGTAATATGGTAGCCATGCTTTGGCTGCTCTTTTGAGGCCTGGGCTTGTGTCAGATCAGATGTTGACGTCTTTACCTTCTTTTGTCATTCATTTTGCGATGGCGGATGATAGGTCTTAGTTGTTTTTGGGTTGTTTTTTTGTCTCCTTTCGTTGTGGCTGTCTTTATCCCGTTGAAAAAAAAAATAAAAAAATAAAAAAAATTTGAATCTACGTGTATGCAAGTGATATCTGTAATGGTTTTTTTTCTTTCTTTTGGGTAAGAAGTGATGTAATGGCTTTGCTAGCGGAGAAACAGACGAAGCAGCTCAAGTTTCTAGTAGGACCATTTAAATATATATTGTATATCTCATTATGTAGTATTATATTGAACATAAAGTAATATAATCGGATCCAGTCCTCATCTACAAAACCATTGAAAAAGGCACAATGAAGATAATCAACAGTGACGGAATTGTATAATAACAGGACAACTTTTACACCACTTTTGACTTTAGTGGCCTGATTTATACAATATGAATTTTACTTGAAAAACCTAAAAATATAGTGTGTGATGCTTAATTACTTGAAAATCCAAAATGGTATAAAGGTTTGTGAGTATGTTTATAATTTACTCATCTCTTCTAAAGTTTTAGTTTACATAATAAATTTTTTTCGTCGTTGGTCACTTGACAGAGACAAACATAATATGCTAATGCTAGAAAATTATTAGGATATCAGTTTTGTATTTTTAATATCTGAAACATAATATGCTAATGCCAGAAAATTAATAGAATATCAATTTTGTATTTTTAATATTTGAAATGAGAGCAAATATTTCATGATCAAAACGATAAAATAACATATTAACATTACCAAGTTGGACAATGGTCTGTCACTGACAAGAGATATAAGTAAAGCAAATATTTCATGATCAAAACAATAAAATAACATATTAACATTACCAAGTTGGACAATGGTCTGTCACTGACAAGAGATATAAGTAAAATTATAAAATGTAAAAGATTTATGTGAAATATTAACCAACATTAAGAGGGGTAACTGAAATTTACACAATAAAATACTGCAAAATAAAAATAATAGAGGGAAGGAGGAGAGGAAAAAGCTTAATGGAAATATATATATATATATATATATATATATATATATATATATATTGACCTTAATGGAAACAATTTTGCTATTCTTCTGACAAGAGTAAAATCATAATGGTTGTTTGGTTGTGAACTATAGAATTAAAAACTTCTAAAAAGTTATTTGTCTTCTTCCAGTGGAATCAAAGTTTTTGTAAAAAGTTCTTTGTATTCTTCTGTCGGCAAGATAGTTGAGAATCTTTTTTTTGAGAGGTTTCATCCTATCCGCCATTAGAACTATAAGGGAATCCTAATAATCTTCAGTGCTGGGCTCCTCCTCTTAATCTGAATTATGATTAGGATCTTGAGCTTCTCCACCCAAACAATGGAATTGATTTCCTTCTTGACTGGTAGTAGACGCCATTGAAGAATCATCTTTAATTTGAGATGATGAAGAACCAAATGAATTAACAAACTTGTTCTTCATAAAATCCATACATTTCACCATTAAATTGGTTTCGGTGATTATTAGATTTTGTTTCCTGATCATTTATGTAACCAAATCAAAAGGATTAAAAGTGTCAGGGGCTGTTGGAAACTTATTGGCACCCATTTTGGTAATTTGGGTTTGGGCTCTAATTGGGCTTGATAAACATTAACATAGTATCATGGGCCAAGAGTATATGGGCCTAATGAATGATGACATTTAGACACTCAGGTTGCACAAACATTGGGTTGAGGATGCAGTGATTAGTTCGGGCTTGGAAGTATGGCCTTAAAGCATTGGATTTAGGTCATGATTGGGCTGAAGGTGGTTTGGATCAGCAATTCAGTTGAAATAAAGCTTACCAGTGTTATATATGAATAAGGATTACAAGTAAAGGAACAGTGACGTGGCAGGTTCTACACAGAGTAAAGCTACAGGCAAAGGCGCTACAGATCGGATAGAGTTTTGTTGAAATACTTTTTGAACTTTATGTTAGTAAGAATTAATGTTTATCTAGGAACTTTAGTTTGAATTTAAAAGTCAGTGATGAGATAGAGTTTTATTGTAATTGGAATACCTATTGGTAGGAGTTAGTTTCTAATAATTTCTATAAATAAACAAAATGGCATGCTGAGATTGAGGTCCAGCACCCTCAGAATCTTATTATTATTTTATTTGCTTTCTCAAGCTTTTCCAATAATAGCATCCTTGCTATTTCTGTTCTCCCTATCTCTATCTATCTCAAAATCTCGTTCTATCTTTCTCCCTTTCTATCTCTTTCTCTCTCTCTTCTTGCTATATCTGTTTTCCTACCCTTTCTATTCTCTTAATCTTTTACTATAATTCTTCATTGATAAAGTCCTTCTAACTAAGGCAATTTTGAACTCAAAGAGGAGTTTTTATTGTTCCCTTTTTTCCTCGCAATTACCTGAAAGTCAACTTTCTCAAAGTGACTATAGTTGACAATTTACATTTGAACCATATATTTGGTTCTAGCATGCCCGGTTTACATCAATTTGAGATCGGCTCCAATTAGCTGATTTTAGGGTTAATATTTTTGGCACGCCCAGTGGGACCCATCAGGCAAGTAATTATAGTAAATATGCATCCAAAGCTAAGAAATTCGAAAGGTGTGATTACAGGTGACAATATTGACGAGGAGAACCAGCAACTTGGCGTTGGTGATGATGCCGACTCATCTATTCCATCCGATCTTCCTTTGGGTCGGGTACTGGAATCGATTATGCAGAAAATTGATACCCAACAAGCACAGATCGATGAAGTAAGGTCTTAGGTGAGGGAATTAAATCAAATTTTGGTTTCTCAGATACATGAGATTAGGTCAATGACTGGGGAATTAAATCAGATGATGTACGCTCAAATGGAGAAGATGAATCAGAGGCTTAAAACCAGTATATCGGCTAATCAAAATCGACATGATCAAGCCGAAGCATCTCATATTAATGAGTCCATATTTCAGCGTATGACAGCACCATTGATACATATTTCCCAAGGGCCTCGAACAAGCATCGTACCGCCAAGTGCAGGACTTGGTATTACTATTGGCAATGTGCCAAATCATACACTCGGCATGCTAATGGGGAATCCACCAATCATATCAGATCTGCTGGCAGTGAATATTGTGCCAGTGTACTAGCCACCAATGAATGATCAACATAATCAGAATGTGTAGTGTCCACATGTGCAGCCGATTCCACCAGCGAGAGATCAGCAAGAAGTGGTAGGCAACCTAAACCAAGGTAGGGCTAATTGATTGATACCTCCAGCGGCTGCTGGGGGGCAAGTAAATGCCGATCATCAATGGGAGTGGGTTAATCCATTCATTTCGCGGCACCTAAAAAATGCAGGGATTGATAGGGCTCAGATTTTGGCTTTAATACAGGCCAAAGTAGCACAAGGTCGCAGACATGCTCGGTCGGTATACAGAAAGCCCTATCCTGATCATGTCAATGCTCATGAGTTGCCTAGAAATTATCGGTATCCCAATTTTTCTATGTACAGTGGTAAAGAAAATTTCTCTACGGTGCAGCATATTACAAGGTTCACCGCACAATGTGGAGAAGTAGGTCCTAGCCCTTGGTTAAGGATGAGGTTATTCTCTAGCTCTCTTGCTGGGGCGGCGTTTGAATGGTACAGCAACTTACCGGCCAATTCTATTCAGACTTGGGATGAGATGGAGGAGGCATTCCATACCCAATTCTACCGAACAGAGACAGAAGCTACACTAGCAGACATATCTCAATTATCTTAGTTGTCGAGCGAATTAGTTGAGACTTTTGCTGCCAGGTTCAGAAAGGCTAAACTCAAATGCCGAGTAAGTTTGCCAGAACCAGAATACATAAAGTTGGCATTGAATGGTCTAGACATTGAACATCGCAAGAGTTTTGATGGGGTTGAGTTTCAAGATCTCTTCGACTTAACAGACAGGGCTTTTCGGTATGAGGAAATACTAAAAGAAGAGAAAGAGAGGAAGAATTCTTCTAAGGGTACTTGGTATAAGGACCCTAATTATG